>NC_140590.1:888058459-897215959 GCF_964204655.1 Triturus cristatus | reverse complement strand
GGTGTAAATCTGTTCAGTAGGTCCTGAGAAAATAGCATTTAAATCAATATATATATCTGAGCCAGCTTACGGTACGCTTACCGTAAGCTTACCGTACGCGTACGGTGGCGTGCGCGAGCGCGATTCTGATTGGCTGTTAGATCTTAGTAAACATTCGAATCGGCCGAAACCAGGAAGCGGCGGCCGCCATTTTGTGTGTTTCACTCAGAAAAAAAAGAGTGAAAACAAGAAAAGGGGGCAAGGAGGAGAGTTACAGACCCCCTTACATTTGTGAGGGGGTCAAAGAAGGACAGAAAAGTACAAAGAAAACATTTATTGATTTTACAAAAAATCACGGGGTACGCGTACGGTAAGCTTACGGTAAGCGTACGGAAGAAAAAAAAAATTAAAAAAGAAATGAAATGCAGATTTAAGTGTTTAGATATTAGGGGGCTCTAAAAAGAGCCGTTGTGTTTATGAAGTGATTTTTTAAGTGGTACCTACAAGTAAGTACCGATGCAGAGTCTAAGGTTCAAGAGGAAGACTCTGTTCCCTTCATCATTGAAGTGCACACCATCTCCTCTATAAATGTCTTGCATGTCATAACGCAAGTTGTTGTGGTAAATGGCACCCATACCATAGTCACGGAGGAAAGCAGAAACAGATTTGTTGACGTGCTTTCTTGCTTTGTCAATTTGCGGACAGAAATGATTGGACCAGTTCCATTTTTGCCTTTGGCATATGTTGGAAAACACAAAGGCAGTTTTAGGGAAAAGTGAAAACAGTTGTGCAAAGGTGTCCTTCATAAGCATTTCCAGACCTACCCCAGTCAAAGTGCCTAGGTCATTGCCACCACAGTGCACTATTATGAGGTCAGGGTGTTGGATTTGCATGAAGGATTTCACCAATGGCATCAATTGGTGCCACTTTAACCCTCTCCGACCAATCCATTTAATGTCTACATTTGGCAAAGCAAGGTCTCTCACCATACCTGTTTTCTCTGCAAACTTTTCACTCCAGAAGACATAGCTGTGCCCTACAATCCACACTGTGAACATCTTCAAAGGAGAACTGGATGCACTCAGGAGGTGTCTTTCAGTAGAATGGCAATATGAAAAGAAAGACAGTTTGGAAATGGAGGCATACATATTTTTTTCAAAACAAAAAGAACTGATTGGCTGTTTCATACCATTCTAGAATAAAAACTAGGCTGTATGTGTAAATTAATAGAAGCATGTTTTGTATTGGTACAAAAAAATGTGTTACCAAAGAACAGTACTATGGATTTGCTGTTAGGTTTGAAAAGTCAAGCACTCTTGCTCTGTGGAATTGAAACATTGTGTGGCGAACTTCTGACCTAACTCCACACAGCAGTGTTCCATGAGCTGTTGCTATGGTAGCAGGCAGAAGTCAAGTTGGGGGAAGGGTACTAGGCAGAAGTCAAGTTGGGGGCAGGGTACTTTTGGAAAAGGGTTGGTTTTCAACCAATAGAAATGTGTGATTACATTTGAAAAAAAGGGGGAAGCACTGAGATTTGAAACTTACATGTATATGTGTGGAAAAATAGAGGGAAAGTTTGCCATTATCTGGTTCTGCTGAGAGGAGAGAGGTGTAGAGAACAGAGATCCTGGCTCTGATAATCTGCTGTTTGAGTGCCACATTTCTTTCACAACTAACTAATTTTAAAGGTGAGTTTAGAGTTTGAGAGGGGATGTATATGGTAAATTAAGAAATGAATAATAGAATTGGAATTCCTTTTGTAGAAGTTGTGTTTATTATTTTCTGTTTTGGGAGAAATTTAAATGTGAGGAACATGTAAAATAATATGGACAATTTTTTCATGATAAATTAAGGTGTACTGGTAAAAATAAGGAATACTTTAAGGGTTTGAGGTTGCAGTCAGTAATGCAAATACATTCAGCATCACTAAGGCTGGTTGCCCTTGCTGGAGTGTAGGCAGTCACCGAGGATACACATGGTGGTGGTCTGAAAAAGCAGTTTGGACATGGGCTTTTTAAAAAAATCTAAAAAGTGGATTCATAATGTGTCAGTCTGTAAAAGTGATTTTCACTTGCCAAAAAAAAAGAGCAGTAAGTGTGCATTTAAATTGGCAAAGAAATTTCGTTTTGTGACTAATGTGAAAACATGACTCTGTGTGCAAATAGGAATTACAGGCAGAGATTTATTGCGTTTTGCTCTGGTGATTTCACAGTTGCATTAGTAGGAAAAAGGGGGAGCGATTTTTTGGGGGAAGAAGCAGACTCTTAGCACACACCCAGCTCCTTTCCATGTATAATCATGCACAGTATTTAGAAGCGAGTGGGGTTTTCAGGTTTCAGTCTGTAATGCAAATACATTCAGCATCATTAAGGCTGGTTGCCCTTGCTGGAGTGTAGGCAGTCACCGAGGATACACATGGTGGTGGTCTGAAAAAGCAGTCTGGACATGGGCTTTTAAAAAAATCTGAAAAGTGGTTTCATAATGTGTCAGTCTGTAAAAGTGATTTTCACTTGCCAAAAAAAAAGAGCAGTAAGTGTACATTCAAATTGGCAAAGAAATTTCGTTTTGGGACTAATGTGAAAACATGACTCTGTGTGCAAATAGGAATTACAGGCAGAGATTTATTGCGTTTTGCTCTGGTGATTTCACAGTTGCATTAGTAGGAAAAAGGGGGAGCGATTTTTTGGGGGAAGAAGCAGACTCTTAGCACACACCCAGCTCCTTTCCATGTATAATCATGCACAGTATTTAGAAGCGAGTGGGGTTTTGAGGTTTCAGTCTGTAATGCAAATACATTCAGCATCACTAAGGCTGGTTGCCCTTGCTGGAGTGTAGGCAGTCACCGAGGATACACATGGTGGTGGTCTGAAAAAGCAGTCTGGACATGGCCTTTTACAAAAATCTGAAAAGTGGTTTCATAATGTGTCAGTCTGTAAAAGTGATTTTCACTTGCCAAAAAAAAAGAGCAGTAAGTGTGCATTCAAATTGGCAAAGAAATTTCGTTTTGGGACTAATGTGAAAACATGACTCTGTGTGCAAATAGGAATTACAGGCAGAGATTTATTGCGTTTTGCTCTGGTGATTTCACAGTTGCATTAGTAGGAAAAAGGGGGAGCGATTTTTTGGGGGAAGAAGCAGACTCTTAGCACACACCCAGCTGCTTACCATGTGGAATCATGCACAGTATTTAGAAGCGAGTGGGGTTTTGAGGTTTCAGTCTGTAATGCAAATACATTCAGCATCACTAAGGCTGGTTGCCCTTGCTGGAGTGTAGGCAGTCACCGAGGATACACATGGTGGTGGTCTGAAAAAGCAGTCTGGACATGGGCTTTTTTAAAAAAATCTGAAAAGTGGTTTCATAATGTGTCAGTCTGTAAAAGTGATTTTCACTTGTCAAAAAAAAGAGCAGTAAGTGTGCATTCAAATTGGCAAAGAAATTTCGTTTTGGGACTAATGTGAAAACATGACTCTGTGTGCAAATAGGATTTACAGGCAGAGATTTATTGCGTTTTGTTCTGGTGATTTCACAGTTGCATTAGTAGGAAAAAGGGGGAGCGATTTTTTGGGGGAAGAAGCAGACTCTTAGCACACACCCAGCTCCTTTCCATGTATAATCATGCACAGTATTTACAAGCGAGTGGGGTTTTCAGGTTTCAGTCTGTAATGCAAATACATTCAGCATCACTAAGGCTGGTTGCCCTTGCTGGAGTGTAGGCAGTCACCGAGGATACACATGGTGGTGGTCTGAAAAAGCAGTCTGGACATGGGCTTTTTTAAAAAAATCTGAAAAGTGGTTTCATAATGTGTCAGTCTGTAAAAGTGATTTTCACTTGCCAAAAAAAAAGAGCAGTAAGTGTGCATTTAAATTGGCAAAGAAATTTCGTTTTGTGACTAATGTGAAAACATGACTCTGTGTGCAAATAGGAATTACAGGCAGAGATTTATTGCGTTTTGCTCTGGTGATTTCACAGTTGCATTAGTAGGAAAAAGGGGGAGCGATTTTTTGGGGTAAGAAGCAGACTCTTAGCACACACCCAGCTCCTTTCCATGTATAATCATGCACAGTATTTAGAAGCGAGTGGGGTTTTCAGGTTTCAGTCTGTAATGCAAATACATTCAGCATCACTAAGGCTGGTTGCCCTTGCTGGAGTGTAGGCAGTCACCGAGGATACACATGGTGGTGGTCTGAAAAAGCAGTCTGGACATGGGCTTTTTTAAAAAAATCTAAAAAGTGGATTCATAATGTGTCAGTCTGTAAAAGTGATTTTCACTTGCCAAAAAAAAAGAGCAGTAAGTGTGCATTCAAATTGGCAAAGAAATTTCGTTTTGGGACTAATGTGAAAACATGACTCTGTGTGGAAATAGGAATTACAGGCAGAGATTTATTGCGTTTTGCTCTGGTGATTTCACAGTTGCATTAGTAGGAAAAAGGGGGAGCGATTTTTTGGGGGAAGAAGCAGACTCTTAGCACACACCCAGCTCCTTTCCATGTATAATCATGCACAGTATTTAGAAGCGAGTGGGGTTTTCAGGTTTCAGTCTGTAATGCAAATACATTCAGCATCACTAAGGCTGGTTGCCCTTGCTGGAGTGTAGGCAGTCACCGAGGATACACATGGTGGTGGTCTGAAAAAGCAGTCTGGACATGGGCTTTTTTAAAAAAATCTGAAAAGTGGTTTCATAATGTGTCAGTCTGTAAAAGTGATTTTCACTTGCCAAAAAAAAAGAGCAGTAAGTGTGCTTTCAAATTGGCAAAGAAATTTTGTTTTGGGACTAATGTGAAAACATGACTCTGTGTGCAAATAGGAATTACAGGCAGAGATTTATTGCGTTTTGCTCTGGTGATTTCACAGTTGCATTAGTAGGAAAAAGGGGGAGCGATTTTTTGGGGGAAGAAGCAGACTCTTAGCACACACCCAGCTCCTTTCCATGTATAATCATGCACAGTATTTAGAAGCGAGTGGGGTTTTCAGGTTTCAGTCTGTAATGCAAATACATTCAGCATCACTAAGGCTGGTTGCCCTTGCTGGAGTGTAGGCAGTCACCGAGGATACACATGGTGGTGGTCTGAAAAAGCAGTCTGGACATGGGCTTTTTTAAAAAACTGAAAAGTGGTTTCATAATGTGTCAGTCTGTAAAAGTGATTTTAACTTGCCAAAAAAAAAGAGCAGTAAGTGTGCATTCAAATTGGCAAAGAAATTACGTTTTGTGACTATTGTGAAAAGAAATGTAGTAATATATTTAAAAAAAATAAAGGATTTTTTTTTTAGTTTTTTTCAGGTATTGCTGAAGAGCAGTGGACAAAATTTAAGATGCCTACAAAATCCAGAGTTCAAAAAACGCACAAAAAAAACCTATATTTGAAGACAACTAGAGGACCAAAGTTAGTAGAAGATGCTCATGTTGGGAAAAAGAAAAAATCTTCTGGTAAGCAGAAAAAACAATTTCTAAAAAATATATTCAAAAGAATGAAAAATGTACAAAATGTCTGTACTCGAAAGGATGTTTTGAACAAAAAAGGAGAGGAAAAAATTGACAATTTAGTTAATGCAAATATACCTTCAGCAACTGAAAAGATTTATATAAATAGAAAAACAGCGTTTAAAGAGATACGTAGAAAAATGTTTCAGAGAAGAGTTATGTCCAATTTGATGAAGGATGTGAAGAAATATAAGAAAAAGACAAAGTTTTATAAAAGAAAAAAAGAAATAGAAGCCATTGCAGCAAAGGCATTAGAATTAAAAAGGAAACTATTCATTTTAATTTTGAATAGGATGCGTACATTAGACAAAATGGTTAATGTACTGAAATCACATAGCAAAAGGAAAAGAGTAGTGAACAGAACAAACTTTTGTAAAGTGTTTTTAGGAAAGTGGATGCATAGTTCAAGTAGTGAACCTTTTTTTAATGAAGAGAGCTATTTTCAAAGTAATAGTTTGCTGCATGCAGTTGACACCAGAGGTCGTTCTTACGAAGTAAAAAATGGTTGCATAATGGAGAAGGAGATAATGGTTCCAAGAGATGAGGTACAAGTGATGGCAGATGAGGCTATGGGGAGACGTCCTAAAGCCCCAGTGTACACTTGGAATTGTAGTAGTATTTGCACTGTGCGTCAGGAATCTATTGACAAATTTCGAGAGTTTCTAAGAGAATATAGTAAAAAAAGTATAAAACAGAAGATTAAGGTGCTTCAAAGTCTGGATCCATGCAGAGTGAGAGAGAATACTGGTTTGCAGGGTCATTCTCTGGCTTGTCTATCTAGAAAAGTGTGCAGTAGTGTTTTCCATCATTTTAGGATGCTGGCTGTTCATCATACTGAAATGAGAAAGTTTGTGAGACGGTTGTATTTTGCCAAAAGTCCAGCAATAAAGTTAAATGAATTGAATGGGGCTCTGTTCCGAGGAACGGTATCAGATGTAGAGAAGGTTGTTGATGAAATTCAGTTTTGTTACTTTGGTCCTGAACAAAACAGTGCAGAGAAGGACACAGTAAATGAGGAAGAAGTGGAAGAGAATGTAGAACCCTCTGTAAGTAACACATTTAATGATCATATAACAAAATTTGCAATAGTCTCTAATGAAAGACCAAATTTTACTTGTATTTGTTGCCGCAGAACTCATTATAGAAAACAAACTAGGAATGTTGATCTCTACAGAAAGAGTGAAAATGAAGATAATTATAAGTGGAAGGATTTTGCCACATATATATTTCTAGAAAATTGTTTTGATTTGGGTGAAGATCAGCGTATTTGTAAATACTGTTACAACAAGTTAGAGGAAAATAGAATGCCGACCAGAGCTGTACATAATAATTTAGAATTGGATGCTATTCCTGCTGAACTTTCTGAATTAAATACATATGAGTCTATACTCATTCAATGTGTTCATCCGTTCCAGACCATAGTACGTATGGAGCCCAAAACTGGTAAATTACCTCCTTCAGATTTACTGAGAGGTTTAAAAGGTAGAGTGGTGTATTTGCCCTTGGATTTGAAAAAAAATATGGAAACTATTGATGCGGATACTTTGGAAACTGAACCATTAATTATTCTGGTTAATGGTGTACCTACAAAGAATAAGAAGATTTGGCAGGAGCTGGTATATGTACGGAAAGTACAAAGAGCAAATTTGTATTTGAAAAGGAATAACAAATGGTATGAATCAATTTATATAGAAGAAGAAGAAGAAGAAGATTTACAAGAAGACACAGAAACACCAACTGGACAAATTGAAAAAGTGGACAAGTCAAAGGAAGAAGAAATTTATGAACATTTTAGCATACATCCTCTTCATTCAAAAGAAGTTATGGGAGATAATATTGATCTCTTTCAGATGAAGAAAGCAAAAGGAACTCCCGTGAGTGTATGGGAGGAGAGCTTGGAAGCTCGATGTTTTCCCCAGCTGTTTCCTAAAGGAAAAGGAGGACGATACGATGAACGTCCAGAACAGATTCCAGCTTCTGAGTATCGGACTACAAGACTATATGCTGAAGATCCCAGATTTCGACAAAGTATTCCTTATTTGTTCCATCTTTTATTTGAAAGCGACTTGTCTGCACTGTCTTATGCTGTAAATCACATTTTAAAAAGTGGAGTACATTTACAAAATGTGTCTGCTAAGGATTTTATGGAGAAAGTGCAGCACCGAGATGATCATTTGGAAACACAACTGATCAATCTGATGGTTTGTCAGCGTGGGACAAATGAATATTGGTACCGACGCCATGGTGAACTAAAATGCATGTTACGGAATTTAGGAACACCAACATGGTTCGTTACCCTAAGCTGTGCGGAGTACGCTTGGGATGATTTACTGGATTTTCTACGAGAGGCAAATTCAAACATTAAAAACATTGAATACAAGACAGCAGGAGAACTGTGCTCATTGGATCCGGTTAATGTTTGCAGATATTTCAATCATAGATTTGAGGCTATGATGTCCTTCATCTGCAATAAAAAAAATCCACCTCTTGGAGAAGTAGTAGATTTCTTTTGGAGAAAAGAGTACCAGGCAAGAGGTGCTCCTCATATTCATATGCTGTTGTGGATCAAGGATGCCCCAAAGTTTGGAACAGATACTGATGAAGCAGTGTTATCTTTCATTGAAGAATATGCAACATGTGCTATACCAAAAAGCACAGAAGAGAAAAAGTTAAAGGAGCAAGTTTTACGTTTCCAAAGTCATCGGTGTGGAAAATACTGTCGACGGAAATACAAGAACAAAGATAAATACTACACTAAATGTCGATTTGGATTTCCTAGACCTGTTCTTTCAAATGGAAGAGTCAACAGTTTTATGTCAGCTGTGAGACATACTATCACAAGGAAATCACCTAAGAATACCTACAACCTAAAAAGAAAAGAAGAATCCAAAAATATAAATGACTACAACCCAGTCATTTTATCCATGTGGAACGCTAACATGGATATACAGTATGTAGCTGACAATTCCATTGCTGTTGCTCGATATGTAACGTCTTACATTACGAAATCAGAAAAAACAGAATTGAAGGAAATGTGGGAAGAGATTTCTCACGAGAAGACTGTCAGTAAGAAGCTGTACAGTTTCAGTTTGAAGATGTTATCGCATCGAGAAATTGGATCCTATGAATGTTCAGATAGGTTATCTTCTGCAAGTCTCTACTCGAAGTCAAGAAGAATAATTTGGGCAAGTTTAGGCCTTGCA
Source organism: Triturus cristatus (assembly GCF_964204655.1). NCBI lineage: Eukaryota > Metazoa > Chordata > Amphibia > Caudata > Salamandridae > Triturus > Triturus cristatus. Next base: position 897,207,296 of record NC_140590.1, on the reverse strand, counting down.
GCAATGAGAAATCGGGTACTGAAATCTGTTGGAGAAATTGAATATTTGGCCGAGAATGACCCAGAAAGTACAGATATTTTGAAATCAAACATGTTGGACACATATTATCCCAAGAGAAGTCAACATCTGGAGAACATGTGTCTCTATGAAGTGCTGCAGAACTACATTTATTCACGGAAAGCCGCAGAAGACATCAACAATGGAAAATATAAAGTCGTTGGTGAGGAAGGATGTTTGGTGAAGCAAACAAAAGGAAGTTTGATAAATCACAGGAAGCTGAGTTGCGACACTACTGACAAGAAGGAATTTTACTACTTGGCTCTTTTACAGTTGTTTAAACCATGGCGTACAGAGGATGAACTACTGGGAGAATTTCAAAGCTATGAAGATTCTTTTAATGCTTGCAAAGACAGCATACAATGCAGTACATTCTCAAGTTATCTGCAAATGTTAAATGAAGAAATTGAACAGGAAACTACAATTGCAGCAGAAATAGCTAGAGACAGTTCTCAGGACAGCCAAAGTTCAGGAACACTCAGTCAAGATCCCCTAGGACAACCAATCGTTGAAAATGAAGCATGAATGAAGTGGAAACGGCTATGAATCAAGCTCAAGAAGAATTTATAGACTTAGAAAATTTGGAAAGACAACTGAATCAAGAGCAGCAACAAATTTATGAAGAGATCAGAAACAAAATTGAACACGGATTTCTACATGAAAAAAAAGAGTGCTCATGCACATCATTTCATCCAATCAGGATGTATGTAAGCGGACAAGCTGGAACTGGAAAAAGTTTCCTTATAAAAGTCATCAGAAGCTACCTACAGCAAAAAACAGATTCTACTTTGTCTTGTGTGGTTACTGCTCCAACTGAGTTAGCAGCATATAACATAAAAGGAATCACTTTACATCGTTTGCTAATGTTACCAGTGGAGCATGAGAACAAAATACAATACAACAAGCTAACTGGAGAAGCATCCTTGGAAGTTTCAAGAGTATTGAAGAAGGTGCAAGTTCTCATTATTGATGAGGTGAGCATGGTATCAAACTTAATGCTTGCCTTTGTGCATTTAAGAATGCAGCAAATTTTGAAGACAGACTATGACATGTTATTTGGTGGAAAACACGTCATAGTTTTTGGAGATCTTTTGCAACTTACTCCAGTTAAAGGACAACCAGTGTTTAGTACTGTCATACATGAAGACACGAAGAAGTCATTGGGAAGCATCGGAAATACAAATATTTGGTCCTTCTTTGAGTACAAGGAACTTACTACTAATATGAGGCAAGCAAGCGATGAAGAATATGGAAGTATTCTGAAAGATATCAGAATTGGACTACTCACAGAAGTTGGCAAAAAAGCATTACAGAGTCGGCTGCTACATAATTTATTTCCAAAGGAAGAAATAGTTGCAGAGAAAATATACAAGAACATTGCAGAAAACAAAAGTGTAATCTGCTTAATGCCAACTCTACGTGAATGCTCAATATTTAATGAGGAGCTTTTGAAATTGGAAAAGGAAGAGATCAGGAAATTGGAAGCAGTGGACAAAATTGAGGATGGAAGAATTACTGTCACAGTAACAGGCAAACTGAAAAATAAATTGGACTCACTAGAGAAGAACATCTCCAAAACAGCTGGATTAGAAAAAAATCTATATGTTTGCATGAACTGTAGAGTATTTTTAAGAAGAAATTTGGATGTTGAAAAAGGTTTAGTTAATGGAGCTATGGGAAGAGTTGTGGGTTTTATTAATTATCAGAAAAAAGATGGAATTGAATGTTTAAAAATAAAATTTGATCAGATAGAAGAAGTTAAAGATATTTGTCGTTGTACAGTTCGTTTCATGCTTGTGAAAGACTTATATGTACGTAGGAAGCAGTTTCCGTTTTCTCTAGCATATGCTGTAACTATTCACAAGTCTCAAGGATTGACTGTAGATTGTGCATTTGTGAACATTGGTTCAACTGTGTTCAAAGAAGGTATGGCATATGTTGCTTTGTCACGAGTGAAAACATTATCAGGTTTATTCATGATAGACTTTGATGATTCAAAAGTTAGTGCTGATACAAACTGTGTAAAGGAGTATAATAGATTAAGAAGAAGCTATGCTCCTCATTTAGGTCAGTATCCTGTGTTGGAGAAACGTGTAGTTTCTCGTAAAAGAAAAAATGAGAATATCTGTAATGAAGATGTAGAGAAGAGGAAAAAAAAGAGGAGTGATGTAATTGCAAGCAAAAAGAAAAAGGAAAATGAAGAACAGGTTGTAGGATGTCATTTTGAAAATAGCTCTGGTGTCAACTGCTACGCAAATGTAGTGCTGAATGTTGCATTTTATCTGGAAAGTTTGCAAGAGCAGATAATAGTAAATCAGGGAAAAAGATTCTGTTCTGAGCTGAGTCTCCTTTTTCAAAAGCTGAGTAAAGATAAAACTCAAATAGAAAGTGCTACTGAAATTAGAAAACTTTTAGATATATGTTCAGGACGAACACAGTTTTCTCAAAATGTACAGCAAGATGCACAGGAATTCTTGATGTATTTTCTTCAGGTACTGGAAGAAGAAGGGGTTCCCATTGAAAATGTATTTGGTCTCTCTTATAAATGGGAACATAGTTGTGAAAACTGTTATAATATATGTGGCTCTAATGTTGATAATGAAAGGTTTATTTATTTGACATTGCCAGAGAGTAAAACAGTCACTTTTGCAAAATTAGTTAAAGATGCTAATCATAGCATGAAATGCGGTGAGTGTAAATATGACATGTTTTCAACATTAAATTTAAAGGAATACGGACAGTATGTAATTTTAATGATGCAACGATGTAGAGCTGATGGTTCAAAATTGGATACTTTAATAAAGAAGTTTACAGGACAGCAATTATCAATTTCAGGAAAAACTTTTGTAACTGTTGCAATAATTTTCCATGATGGACCTACTGTTACTTCTGGACATTACACAGTTTATCTTAAATGTGAAAAAGGCCGGACACTGTGTAATGATTCCCAATTGATTTTCAAACAACGTTTGCCTTTTGATTTAGCAAATTCCTATCTAATCTTCCTGAAACCTAAATTTTAGAGAAACTTGGCAAGATCTGGACAAAATAATTTTACCATTTTACTGGATTACCATTGGAAATTTCTAAAAAAAAGATTTTTTAAATTATCATTTGGCCTAATGGAAAGATAACCAATTGTAATGTGGACTTTTTTAATTTTTAATGAAACTTTCAAAAAACAATAATTTAGAGATAATCGGTAACATCTGCACAATTTAAATTTTGGAATGTTATTGGAGTGCCATTGGAAATTTTTTCAAAAATGATTTTAAAAATTACTATTTGGCCATGCGGAAAAGTAACCAATTCTATTGTGGACTTATTAAATTATTAAAAAAAAATTCTTGAACCAAAATGTTACAGAGAATCGGTGAGATCTGGACACAATTAGAATTTTATTGGATTACCGTTGGAAATTTAATCCCAAAAAATTTTTTAAATTACTATTTGGCCTAAAGGAAATGGAATCAGATGTATTGTGGAGTTATTTGAGATATAATATTGTGATTATACTTCTGAAACAAAAATATCAGACGGTATTTTAAAGAAATAAGTATTGTTTTTTGATGATATTTTTTTAGAATATTATGCATTTCTGTAATGTTAAGTTTAAGTGAGAAGAGATTCTGGGCTTTTTTAATACAATCTTTGAGATTGTTATTTTTTTTTTGCCCGCTGTTAAATGATGAATGCAATTGCTTTCACAATTTAAAGTGAAATGCAATATATTCTGAAAACAGCAAAAATAAGGCAAAAATATTTTTTTGTAAATATGTAAATACGAGTACTGTATTTTAAAATGTTTAAAAAATATTAATACTTTTTTCTTTTTTTTCAGATTGATATAGAAAATTTTCGAAAACTATAACCATTTTTAAAGCAATTTTTTTTAAAAAAAACAAATGAATAAATATTTTTTTGAGTGGGTATGGTAAGTCAATAATAATAATTGTAGTGTTTCAAAGTCCTTGTAATGTGATTATTGATTTTTAGTGTTTTTAAAAAAAAAAAAAAAAAAATTACGCGCACCGTACGCGTACGGTAAAAAAAAAAAAAAAAGTTTTTAAAAACATCTATAAAAAAAAGATGAAAGATAAGGTTGGCTCTTAAAAGAGCCGTTGTGTTCATGCAGGGAGAGAGGAAAGAAAGAATGGGAAAATTAGTCTCTGTGACAAGTGTGCTGATCTATTTTGAGGTCCACTAGGGAAACACTGGTCTCCCTATGACAAATTAGATCATGACAAGAGGCACATCGAATATCAACCCTCAGAAATCGAGGGTTAATTTCCAGAGGGCCAGCAAAAGGAGATGCTCCCCCCACAGATGAAGGGCTCACCTGACCTGCAGAAGAAGGAGTCAGCCCTGCAGATGATGGTCCAGGCTGAGCTGCTGTGGATGTGCTTGGTTGACTTTCTGAAGGGTTACCTCCAAAAAGTCGAGCATGTGTCCTTCTGTGTACATCCCTGAGGTGCCTCATCATGGTATGATTCCCAAAGGAATACTTCCTGTCAGGATTACCTCTTGAAAGTACACGCTTACACAGCTTACAAGTTACTAAGGGTGCATTTACCTTTTGCTGGCCTTCAGGAAAAGTAAAATAATCCCATACATAAGAGGTCTTTTGTTTCCTCGCTCTCTGCCTCAAGGTAGTGCTGCTAGTGCTAGCCTCACTCTCAGAAGAGCTCTGCTGGTCTGCCATCGTATCACAAAGACAACCCAGCTCCTTCTCCTAAGGGATCACAAGCAGAAATGAGGGGAATGGGTGTGGTGTAGGAGAGTTCTAGAACTGAAAGTAGTTTCAACCAATCAAAAGTTGTGTTTCATGATCACATGACCTACCGTACGCTTACGGTACGCTTACGGTACGCTTTCGGCAAAAGTGCGCATGCGCGTAAAAAAGACACGCGCTTGCGCGCATGCGCATAACAGTCACTACCCGACACTTCCGCGTAACGTGCGCGTGTAGTGTACACGCGTATGCGTCCCACGTGGAGTACGCGCGGCTACGCAAATTGCGTAACTATACGCAAACAGCGTAGATAAATTACGGGCGTTGCGTAAACCGTACGCTTACCGTAAGCTTACGGTACGCGTACTAAAAAAAAAGGAAAAAATGTACTGGAAAAAATTATAACATGTTTATTTTATGAAATATATTTTAAAAAAAATATTAAAGAATTTTAAAAATTTAATCATAGTCTTTATAAAAGGTTAGAACATTAAATTAAAAATATGTTTAAAAAAATAGAAGAAAAAAAAAAAATTAGCATTTAAAAAACCTTGCAAATTCACTGAAAAAACCATGGGTTTCACACACGTTATAGTTAGGAATTTGCATTTAAAAAACCTTGCTAATTCAATGAAAAAACCATAGGTTTCACACACGTTATAGTTAGGAATTAGCATTTAAAAAACCTTAGAAATTCAATGAAAAAACCAAAGGTTTCACACACGTTATAGTTAGCTGGACATTTTACTCGTAAAAAACCATTGAAATTCCCCCGTTATAGTTAGTTAAGCTAACTATAACTCGCGCGCCCGCAATGCACTGCTGATGACGTCACATATTACATCACTCATGACATGGTCAGTGACATCACTCATGACATCACTGATGACATCTCAAATGACATCACTGATGACATCACTAATGACATCATCCTTGTGATAGAGTGGCAGACCTCCTCTCACCCTAATATAACCTTTGATACACACATTCATAAATAGAGACTAAACTTTTCAAAACAATGGACATACCAATACCAGTTACAACAACCTCTTCAGTAATTCTAAGATCCACATACACATCCACTCATTCACCAACAGTCCTATACAGTCACTCATACATGTACTCACTCATCATATGTACTCATACACCTATACATCCTGTTACACAATGCCACTCATCCGTAGAGTTACTCACACACATAGTCACTCATGCTAATAAAGAATCAAACATCCATTTACTTGCATATACAGTTATACACACACCACCACACTTACTTCTACAAAAACTTACACATACTTAGTCTTTTAAACAATCACTTATAGAAACACATACTTATTCATACAGGAACTCTTTCAATCTCTCACTCTCACATATACTCACTTATATACACCAATAGTCACATATACTAGTTTAAAACATATGTAGTTACTCATAAAAACACTGTAGAGACAGTCATTCACTCACTAACACACCCATACACACACTCATCCACCCATGCAGTCCTGCACACATACTATCTTCAACACATACAAACAGTGAGTCACTCATTCATGCACCTATGCACTACGTAATACCCCCCATCGAACCATACAGACATCAGACACTTATACTGATACCCAAAAAAACAACTAATAACCTATATAAACACTCATGTAGCTGCTCACCAACCCATGCAGCCACTTATACACAAAGTGAAAGACTGATACAGATATATACATATTTAAACATTACTCACTAAGCCATGTATTCACTATGATACACCTAATCAGTCAGTTACACAATCAATTTTTCAAAAACAAATCATCCATTTAGACACTTATATACCCATTATTTAAACGGCTTCTTGGAGCTAACGGGCTGACGAGCCTTGGTCTGCACCTGCGCGCCAGGAGAGGTACTTGACCTGCTTTTAATTACATTTTGGCAGTCCACACGGCACCCCTTACACTGACCTGCTCCCTGCTGACGAGAGGCAACTACCTCGAAACACGTGTCCAGGGATGGCTAACGCAACACATACTGTTCTTTTTACATTTCGTGGCATAGGCGTACCCGCCGTCGCCACTACATTTCCCACAGTCCTTTGGGGCAACTTGCTGGTGTGACGAGCGGTGTGCGACCTACTCTTCCACAATTTAAACGGCTTCTTGGAGCTAACGGGCTGACGAGCCTTGGTCTGCACCTGCGCGCCAGGAGAGGTACTTGACCTGCTTTTAATTACATTTTGGCAGTCCACACGACACCCCTTACACTGACCTGCTCCCTGCTGACGAGAGGCAACTACCTCGAAACACGTGTCCAGGGATGGCTAACGCAACACATACTGTTCTTTTTACATTTCGTGGCATAGGCGTACCCGCCGTCGCCACTACATTTCCCACAGTCCTTTGGGGCAACTTGCTGGTGTGACGAGCGGTGTGCGACCTACTCTTCCACCATTTATTCTTCCATCGACCTTGAGATATACATATATAAAACATATTTAATTTTCAGAAAAACACACATTCACGGGATGATGTCATTAGTGATGTCATCAGTGATGTCATTTGAGATGTCATCAGTGATGTCATGAGTGATGTCACTGACCATGTCATGAGTGATGTAATATGTGACGAGTAAAATGTCCAGCTAACTATAACGTGTGTGAAACCTTTGGTTTTTTCATTGAATTTCTAAGGTTTTTTAAATGCTAATTCCTAACTATAACGTGTGTGAAACCTATGGTTTTTTCATTGAATTAGCAAGGTTTTTTTAAATGCAAATTCCTAACTATAACGTGTGTGAAACCCATGGTTTTTTCAGTGAATATAAGACGAAAGAGCAAGCTTCGTTCCCAGCGGTTAGTCACCTTTAAAAGACAACTGGCTGGAAGTTTTGTGGGGGGTCATCGGCATCCACCATGAAGAGCGAGGGTGTGAGCAAGACAGCTTGTCTGTCGAAACGCGTTACCGTGGTGAATAAATCTTGGTTTTCCCTGAGTGCGAGTCCTTCTTTGAAGAAGTTTGCAGCGTGTGATATATATATATATTACCTACTGGCGGTCGCCAGTAGGTAGTTATAGTTAGGACCCTGTTTCCATGGGAAATCCGCAACATTCTATTTGGAATAACTTTGGCGCCGGTCGATGAATCCTCGCGAAATTTTCAAAATAGGTGGGGCGCTACGCTCCGCTCCTACCCTGAAAGTCTCGGGGGGATTCGTCAAGCGGGGGCTGAGAAAAAAGGGGGGTCCCAAAACGCGTTTTTCCCATGCATTTTTCCATAGGACCTTTAGACACAGCTACAGCCCGAACGGCTGAACAGAGTTACTTGAAATTTGGCACAGAGATAGTCCTCAGGTCAAGGAAGTGCCTTTTGTAGGTCTGGTGTAAATCTGTTCAGTAGTTCCTGAGAAAATAGCATTTAAATCAATATATATATCTGAGCCAGCTTACGGTGCGCTTACATTCGAATCGGTCGAAACCAGGAAGTGGCGGCCGCCATTTTCTCTCTTGCACTCTGAGGGGGGGGAGGAAAAACAAAGGCAATAAACATGTAAAGGGGCTGTTTTGACAGCTCCTAAGCACATAGCCTTGATAATGGTGTCCCCAAAGATCCCCCAAGGCCAAAAAGACAATTTTATTTTTTTTGAAAATTTCGCCGATTACGCTTACCGTACGCGTACGGTAAAAAAATTTACAAAAAAAAAAAATCCATACTCTCCCCACCCCGTGCGCAAATGATGCCCGCAGGGCACCATTTGTGCATGGCTTATGTAACTTCCAAAAAATGTGAAAGATTACCTTTCACAACGAAGCGCATAATATGTCATCCATGTGCGCACGGTGCACGAAGCGCATCGTGCGTACATGGCCCATCTAGCGTAACGTTGGCACGCGGTGCGCGTAGCGCATCGCGTGCCCACCGTGCGTGCACAGCACTAACTGCGTAAAGTGGGCGCGCGGTGCGCGAAGCGCACCGTGCGCGCACGGAACGAACTGCGTTAAGTGGGCGCGCACGCCACGAATGGCGTAAAGTACCTTAGCATTTAAAAAACCGTACAAATTCACTGAAAAAACCATAGGTTTCACACACGTTATAGTTAGGAACTAGCATTTAAAAAACCTTGCAAATTCAATGAAAAAACCATAGGTTTCACACATGTTATAGTTAGCTGGACATTTTACTGATAAAAAACCAATGAAATTCCCCTGTTATAGTTAGTGCAGGCAACTATAACTCACGCGACCGCAATCCTCTGCTGATGACATATGTGTCTTTATGAAAAAAAAATATTTGTAATATATGTATAGTTAAAATTTAATGGAAGAAGACATGGGCAAATAAGTGTCTAAATACAGTATTAGCATCAGCAGAGGATTGCGGTCGCGTGAGTTATAGTTGCCTGCACTAACTATAACGGGGGAATTTCATTGGTTTTTTATCAGTAAAATGTCCAGCTAACTATAACATGTGTGAAACCTATGGTTTTTTCATTGAATATATATATATATATATATAGGTTTATGTACCTGAAGCTACATTTTGCACTAAAATAAACGCTGCTAAAGCTCCGTGAATTGGCCTCAGCAAACTTTGTTGTATATATATATATATATATATATATATATATATATATATATATATATATAAAATCCAGGGACATTTCCACGCGAGAGAAGCAGCTTGGACCTCTGTAACTGTCCCTTTATCTTTTTTTTTAAACTGATCCTTTTTCATGAGCACATCTCCATCAACAGAGACCCCCTAATTCTACCCTCCTCAATGTATGTTTTCCTAGTAGAATTGCTAAACATTGGATTATTGGATTCGACTACTGCTAGCCACATCATTCTGGAAATCTGACGAAGCATTGGACTACGTAATGACATCCACGCACAGCCGGAAATTGACAAAAGAATTTTAAGATTCCAGGCACATTAATTATTTCAACTTTGGACTAGCGAAAGACCACCCATTGATTTGGATCTTGTATAGCCCACCTAAGCCTTTTGTCAGTTTTTATTTTTTTTCATGTAACACATCATCCAGTTTTTATATAGCCATGAACGTAGCTCAGCCTTTTGAAAGCTTCTTTACACTTCCGCATTTACTGAACTCTCAATATTTCTTCATAAAAAAACTAAAGTAACTTTGTTGGTTTAACATTAGCCAAGAATTTCATGCGGCTGCTTCGAAAAGCAGTCATTTGAAAGAACAGATTGTAATAAGCAATTGCTTCATTTGCCAGAAGCAAGGTGTGCCATGCTGCAGACTTGTTTAAAATTCGGTTTGGCACCAGAGTGCACTCGGAGATTCAGGCGAAATTGATAGGAGTCATTTAAAATCCAAGTGAGGCAGTGCAGAGCTCTGAAAATGAGGCCCACCGTGACTTTAATTTGCAATCAGTGCACTGTGCATGTTAACATCGCAGGACACAGAGACTCATTTGTCAAACAGCGGTAAGCAAGCCTGTTTCCACGAGGTAAATAGCTCTGCTTACTACATAGTAATCGGGTTAGGTTAGTGTATTGAGTGCAATTTATCATCACTTCTAGACCGAGTTTTTTCTGCTTGAAATTGCAGTTCAGACAACGAGCATGCGGGTGTCTTTAAAAGAGAGGGACGGCGTCATTCAGTGGCATTGTTGTTGTCAAAATTATAGGAATTGATTTCGTTCAATGAAAAAACGAAAGGCCTTCGCACCGTTCCTCCTTCAAAACATAGAAGGTGTCAAACAATGTCTCTTTTGCTTTTCGAGGAGGCGACAAACAAATGACACACAATCCTGTGCCTAAAATACATGGCTTTTGGTTCCTTTTTTACCTGGGATTTTTTTTGTCCCTCAAAAGCCTTTGGAAGTTTATGTACGTGTTTACAGACTTTTTTTTATTGTTTATTCAGAGCGCTGTTTTGTTATAAAATGGTTATTTCCGCCAAGTTAATGTATTCAGGGCTCCTAAATGTACAGAAAACCTCAGGTCTCTTAGGGGGTCTCGTTTAGAGTATGGTAGGTGGCCTGACGGCCCTCCAGCATAGACTAAACGCCGTCTCACTGGCGGAAGATTATCCGCCGTATTCCGCCATATTTAAAGATCGCTGCCAGGATGTTGGGGATCTCTGTGGCTTCAACAGAGCCACTGGAGTTCCGGTGAAAACTGTGACGCTTTGCCAAGTGCGCACAGTGTCTGATACGCCCGCCCTGTGACGTTTTTCATTTTTCAGTAACAAACTCCCAAAGTGATGGTTTTTTATTGAAAAAACACATCAATGGCTGCAACATCCTGGGAGTTTGTCCCGCATCACGTCTGGTGTTACTTCTTTGTTTCCTGTTCAAGACACTACCTAGACTTTGGTAAGCGGTTCAAATCAGGAAAAAGATACTTTGGAATAGCTGCCTTAACAGGACAGATATTCTGACATACGTTGCAAATTTGCATAGACGAGCCATACTGACCAGAATGCACTAAGAGGGCATCACCAGAGTTCTGTTGCACCTGAATCCTTTTGCTAAAGACTACTGGTTAGTGCCAGTCCTGTTTTGAGCGCAGCCACGAGAGGACTGCGGATACATTAACCGAAGGCTTTCTAGCAGACAAGAAGTTTTTAAAAGTCTTCCCTTCCTGTGAGCAGCTGAGACTTTGCCAGCATATCTCTGGACTTTTTCCATCCTCTATACTCGATGGGCGAACTGGAAGTGTGGCAGATGGGACATGTACCACATTTCGGTGGATACCTTGTATCTCTCATACTCTAAATGACCCCCTTTGAGTCCACGTTTACTACTAGATGTTTATATGTGCAGGGAATCACAGAGTGGTGTACCTCTTTTGAGGAACTCACCCAATGACTGGAGCCATTGGAGGAACCAATAATGTGCACAGCCATCTCAGACCATTAGACCCTGAAGTAAGTATGGACCTATGAACATGTGCATAGAGCTAATGTTGCTCAAGCTGATAGATTAAGCTTGGATTCATGTTAGAGAAAATTGAAGGCATTCTCTCAAGATGGCCTGGCTGGTAATGCACATGTGTTATGGGGCCCAGAAATTGGATACACACAATTATCTGGGACCACTACCAGATATTTGGTACCCACTAGAAAGGTGTAAGCGGAAAATAAAAAGTAAGTAGTATCAGTCCTGTAGAACAACCATGGTGATCCCACAGGGTTTCTAAATACCTAATGGAAACTCATATGACAAAAACATACAGATCAATTTCTACCAGAGGGTTGAAGTTTGGGTGCTTGTTAAAAGTGATAAAATGCTCCTACTCCCTGCAGGGAGTTGGTGATGATGGTAAAAAAGGAAGCATGTAAGTCAAATAACAAATGTAGTAGCTCCCCCTAGGAAGTCATATGCAGATCATGAGGTAAGGAAGAAATAAATGTCAGTGATCAGGCAACTCCCTCCAGAAATTGTGGGCCCTGCTATGTGAGACCAGGATTCCAGTTAGAAGGCATAGCAACTCTCACAAGTGACTTGCCAATAGCTTGCAAGATGAGGAAGCAATGCAAAAGCAATTCTTTCTAAGGACTCTTAAAGCTAGAAAATCAAGGACACTGTGCATACCGCGGCTGTTTAGATAACAAGCATCAAGGCAGCCTATGTCTTTGTGAAGGATATTAGAATTAGTACTTCTTTCGTGTCCATTTTGTACTGATCCAGGCATGGGTTAGACAGAGTGCCAAAGTGCGTCTATGCTAAAGAGAGGGAAGGCAGAAGGTGGCTGCCTGCACTGAAGAGATTAATTAATTTACCCAGCTGTTTCTTCTCAGGAAGTACTCTGAAGTGCCTCGACTCTCCTAGTCAGTGTAAAGATGTCATGGGGATTTTAGAAGTGGAGGAGCGTAAAAGTTTTATGCCCAAACACCTAAACGTAGCTACTCTCAAACTCTATTGCAGTTAAGTCCAACTCAGGTATACTAGGGGGCACATCCATAGCGTTGTTGAAGTCAAAGTGTAACTGTGAAAGTGCTGATGGTGATTACATTAAACAGTACCCACAAGTCCAAAAACCTAATGACAGGGAATGCTAAATCAAGACGAAAGGAATCCTAAAGACATTAACCTAGATGGCATGGTCTGCATGCTTGTTTGCTGATGGGAAATGTAATTTAAATTCAAACCTTTGAACACAGTTAAAATGAACGCAAGATCCTGTGCAAGTCACACTATCATGTCCCTGTGACTGAAATTCTGACAATGTCCTATTTTTATATATACAAAGAGCGTACTGTCCTTATCAAGTAACAGCCTATTACACTCATCATATAGCAGATTTTTGAGTCCTAGTCACAGCTGGATGTCATGTACCATATTGGTCCTGATACAACACATTGCCTCTGTGAAGTGCTAGACTGCACCCTGGAGACAGGCCTGTGCTTCATGATGTTAGACCTGGCATCCTTGGCGTGGTTTACCCTGTCTTTTTGCTTCTACCTCCTGTATTTTCAATTGTATGCTGGAGTTTGTTTTCGATGGTTTGTGCACTCTGTACACTTTACCACTGGTGAAGAGGGCTAAAGTGCAAGTGCTCCCTGTGTAAAGTTTGAATATGATTGGTTATCCGTGATTGACATATATAATTTCTGGTATGTCCCTAGTTAAGTGCACTGTGTGTGCCCAGGGCCTGTAAATCAAATGCTGCTAGTGGACCTGCAGCACTGGTTGTCCCACCCACATAGGTAGCCCTGTAAACGTGTCTCTGACCTGCCATTGCAGTGTCTGTGAGTGTAGTTTTAAACTGCCATGTCGACCTGGCAAGGTCAACCACTTGCCAGGCCCAACCTTTCCCTTTTACTACATGTAAGGCAACCCTAAGGTAGGTCCAAGGTACCCTCATGGCAGTATGTATGTGAACGCTAGAACATGTACTGATGTGTTTTACACGTCCTAATAATGAAATACTGCCAATTTTATTTAACACATTTGCAAGAACTAGCTCTCCCATAGGTTATCATTAGAGCTGCCTTGTAACATTTACCAAGTGTAACTTTCAATTGGGAAGAGCTAGAACATTGGAGTTTGGGCTCTTTGAGTTCAGGATTTAAAAACAAATATTTTAGGAAAGGTGGTTTTTAAATTAAGAGGTTGAAAATGCCACTTCTATAAAGTGGAACCAAAGGGGATGATGGACGGAGTGTTGAGCAATGCAAGCACTCACCCTCAGTCAACTGATCTGGGTTTAATCCATCATCATTCTTTAGCTCACTCCACCACCCCAGTTCAGACATGGCCATATGCAAATCAGTCTGACCCTGTGCCTCATGGGAACAGTCCAGCCCGAACTGCCACGTCATGTCTTCCATAGACCGGAAACAAGCATCCTGAGACCGGTTTCTGGCTAATCAGCCGTCATCAGCCAGGCTAGCCTGAATCCAGTGGCAAAGTGAGCAAAGGACCCACGTCTGGGCATACCCTGCCAACTAGGGCGAACAAAGCAAAACATAAGGGGATGATGGGCGGAGTGTTGAACAATGCAAGCACTCACCCCCAGTCAACTGATCTGGGTTTAATCCATCATCATTCTTTAGCTCACTCCACCACCCCAGTTCAGTCAGTGCGATGGTCTTGGACGACAGAGAAATGTTGCACTGGATTTGGGCTGTGGCAGTTCTTCGATCCGTGAATAGGTGCTGCATTGATTTGTTTGGCCACACTCCAGTGGTGCAGGGAAACTTCTCCCGCAGAGCAGTGCTGCATTGGATAAACAGGTACTGGAAGGGCGATGCATCTATTTTACAGTCTTTTGCAGCAGGAACAACCTCCAAGACCCCAGAACTGCAATTAGTGTATATTGGCAGGTCAGAACTCCCAGCAGTGGAGTTAAGGAATGATGCTGGTGAAGTCTTTGATTGCACTGACACTTCCAACAGGAGACAAGCACACACAAGCCTTGGAGAACCTTGGAAAAGAAGGATTCAAAAGCACAGTCTAGTTCTTTCATTGCCACAGACAGAAGCAGCAACTACATGCCAACCCAGCAAAGCAACACACAGCACAGGGCAGTACTCCTCCTAACAGCTCTTCAGCTCATCTTCTTGGTAGAGTCCTTAATCCAGAAGTGTTCTAAATATGTGAGCTTATAGGTCCAATACTCATAACCCTTTTGGCCTTTGAAGTAGTCATACTTCAAAGGGAAGACGTTGTTGTCCACAAGATCCTGCCTTGGATCCAGACACACTAGAGGGGGGTGGAGTCAGCAATGTGAGAGGCCAGACATAGCCCAATTCAGGTGTCAGTGACAACTCCTCCCACCACTCTAATTCAGGAAGGCCCATCAGACTGGTGATAGACCATTAGGGCACTCCACAGCTCCCTTTGTGTGACTGTCTAGAGTGAATGCACAAACAACCCAGCTGTCATACTAAACCACACCTTGATTCTACAGGCAGGCAGAGGCACAGGATGGTAAAGCAAGAAAATGCCCACTTTATAGAAGTGTTACAGCAAACAAATGATGGACGGAATGCTGACAATGCAAACATTCTCCCCCAGTCAAAAGATCTGGGTTAAATCCATCGTTCTTTTGCCCACTATGCTACACCAGTTTAGACCCAGCCATATGCAAACCAGTCTGACCCTGTGCCTCTTGGGAACAGTCCAGTCTGAACTGCGAAGCCATGTCTTCCCTGGACCGGAAACAAGCATCCTGGGACCGGTTTCTGGCTAATCAGCCGTCATCAGCCAGGCTAGCTTGAATCCAGTGGCAAAGTGAGCAAGGGACCCACGTCTGGGCATACCCATCCCACTTAGGGCGAAAAGTGTTACAGCAAACAAATGATGGACGGAATGCTGACAATGCAAACATTCTCCCCCAGTCAAAAGATCTGCTTGCATTTATCAACACTCCGTCCATCATCCCCTTTGGTTTTGCTTTGTTCGCCCTAGTTGGCAGGGTATGCCCAGACGTGGGTCCCTTGCTCACTTTGCCACTGGATTCAAGCTAGCCTGGCTGATGACCGCGAGCAAGCAAAAAATGACCGCTGCACTATGCAACGCTACGCTACACGTGTTTGCACTGTGCTACGTGCAATTTGCGTAGAGCGAAGTAGCGCAAACTTCGCAAACTACGCGAGCGTAGCATAGTGCTTTGTCCAGGCTTTCGATATAGTCTATGCTGTGTGCTCTTACATAGAAGTTTACAAATATTTCCAGTCAGGATGTCTATGGTATACATGGAGCAGCCAAAATCTTTGGAGTTTGAATAATTCCTGCAGATTCTTCTTCTTAAGACACTTGAGTAACTTCACTACCTTCACCTATCTCAGGGCACTGATAACTATTGACCCATTTCATTTTTCTTGTCCTAATTTGGAGCACCTATGCACAGGGCTTCAAGATGTTATCTATCTGAAAATGCTCACAGAGTTGGATAGCGACATTGGCACACAGTCTTATCTACTGAGGCTGAGGGGCAGACTTTTGCCAGTCACCTCAGTTTCAGCGTTGAAGGTTGGCACATGGTTTCTAAACCCAAGTCTTTTTGCAATGCTACAAATCAGATAGAATTTAACCATCTCTTTTTCATTTGTGCCCATGGTTTTTGCCTTATCTGCTTAACTGGTGTTAGAACTCTATACACTTTACCCCTGCTACTCAGTTGAAAATTGCCAGTACCCCTTCTTTAAACATGATTGAATTGGCGTATTCCAAATTGGCACATTAGAGAAAGCACCCAGTGCCTGGAAGTTAAATTCCACTTGCCGACTGCCACACCTATTGTGACATCCAATACCATGGCAGGCCAACCATGACTTCAGACTGTATTTTTTTTAAAAATGGCGCATTCACTGCCCGCCAAAACCTGGAACAATCTTTACCAATTGACGCTTCATATAAGTTCATCCATGCCTCGTGCTTCAATTCATTCTTTCGTTTTCTTCTCGCTAATTTGTAAGATGTTCTACATTGCCTAATCTCATCATGGTCTCTTTCTGGCTTGTGTATGGGCTCTTTTAGGCTAGAATATGCCTTTGTAAATTTTTTGTCGAACCATCCATTTATGGTATCGCACCTGATACAATTCCCAGCTTTTAGGGATTCTTGAACAATAGAGGTAATCTGTAAAAAGGCATTCAATGTTAATTCATTAGATGACTCTTCCTGCAGGCACGTCAAAATCGGGTCATTGGCCTTAGTGATAATTTGCTTGTTCAGTTTGATCGTATCACATTTGACCCATCTCAGTTTATAACCATTTTGGCTAGAAAGGCAAAGGCCCTGGATCCAGGCCAATTTGTTGTCTGTACGCTGGGCTACTATATTTGGTAAAATTAAATCAATGCTTAGTGGAAGATGGTCACTCAAGACGTTACCATGAGTTTTAAAATTTCCTACCCAATTTGAATAGCGGTTTGGCACAATGATAAAATCGATTAGGGATTGACAACCCCTACCTACAAAGGTATAATTAAAATCGATACTAGGAGAGCACAGATTATTTACAAATCCAAAATCATGAGAAAATAATAGTTCATTAAACTTGTCGCCCCGCTCTGTATGTTCAAAGTGAGCTAAGTGGTCGTCCTCTGAAATTGTTAGGCCACAAGAGCCTAGCCCCCGTTTGGAACACAGAGTAACATTAAAGTCACCCCCCAGATTATGATCGTGTCTTTATCCTTCGGGGTACTCAAATTGCCAAATTCATTACTTAATTGACTTAGGGTCTCCCCCAGGATGTCCTTCTCGATGTTATTATAGAAATTCACCACAATTAAAGTGCAATTTGTAGCCAGATTAATCTGAACAAGCTGATAGAAATTTGTGCATTTCAACGTTATTATTTTTTGTGTATTCACTAAATTTGAAATATATATACTAAGGCCTCCCTTGTGTCTGCCATGATTCGAATGAATAGCCGATTTAAAAAACGTCTTGTACCCTTCTAAGTGTAACTCCTCCATCATCCATGTTTCCTGGAGGCACAGGATACCAAATATTTTAATAAAATTATACCAGACTGGATTATGTATTTTGTTCCTCAGGTCGGCAACATTCCAAAATAATACTGGAATAATTTTCTGGTTATTTAATTCAGTCATATTAGTTACTCCTATGCTAGTGTCAGGCTGGACGTCTAGTTCCGTACCCGTGCGCTCATCACGGGTTGGAGTACTAGACAAGCTTGAGTTTAAATAATCAATCATGCCAGTCCCCCCTCTAAACCTTTGATTTCCCAATACTCGGTCCTTTCTGGGCTCGGGGTGATATTACTTTCATGCCTGCTCCCTTCCTGGTCATTAAAGTTGTTTAAGTTCCCAGTACCCGCCTCCTGTTTGGTTTTGGCATTAAGTCAATCGTTCGCGTCTAATGGATACAAAGATTCAAATCTGTTTCGTGTTTCCAGGTTATAGTTCATTCTGGTAAATTCTTGTGTACTACATGGCATATCAGATTGCATGTTGAGCCAGCTTGGGCTATAGAAGAAGCCCAAATGAAGGATATTTATACCTAATTCAGTAAATATCATATCCTCTGCTCTATTCAATACTTCCATAACCAGGGACGATGAACCAAGAGATAGAACTACACAATCACCACAAAAGGTTTTCTTATTCGTTCCTCTCCATGGTACACGTCTTACCATTTTAAAAGACCTGAACAATTCCGCCGAGAGACCTAATTTTTTTCCCAGGAAGTGTATGACCTTATTTTTTAACGAGGACCATGTTTCGTATTCTCCTAGTTTAAGGGCTGGGACATTTGCCAGAACAACAGTAAGCGGGGCTGCAGCCGGGGGTAAGTCAAGATTATATCTCGCTTTTTGATTGTGTAAGTGTTTTGGGGAAGCAGTAGTTGATCTTGGTTGAGTGTCATGTATGAGCCTGCCTCCCTGTTGTATAGCCACTATACTTTTCCCCGGGGGGTGTATCTTAGCTCCATTACTAATATCACTGTCATGTTTTCTTTTACAGGATTCCCCCGCCCTGGATCCAGATTTAATAGCCAGTTTATTAGGAATGACTTGAGGGCTAGTTAGCGTGTCTGGGGCAATAAAGTTTCCCTGACCACGCGGATTCCAATTTAGAGTAATAGAAGTCTGGTTGTTCAGGATGGTTTCCAGTGTTTTTTCAATCTGTATTAATCTAGCTCCTAGACTATCAGTATATGCTTTAAAATGACTTGTTAGTTCATTAAGCATATTTTCCAATTTACTAGCATCAACGGAATTTACAGTTATACTTTCAATTTTCGAAGGAGCAGGATTATCTTTATTTTTCTGTTTCTGGCAATTTCTTTTTTCCTCGGGACTATTTTAGGCACTTTTTTGGGGGGGCTTTTGTGAACTATTACCTGAGGATAATCTTTTACCACAGGGAGTTTTAAGTTAGCGTACCTTTTAGGTTCTGATAAGATATCACTGTTCTGGTCACTGCCTAAAATATCTTCGATATCATTGTTAATTACTTGAATACAACCATTTCTATTCGGGCTGATGCGCTGAATTTCAAGGGGGGATGTCTCGTCTAGCTCATTTTGAGAGATTATCTTGTCATTAGGTATTCCTTGTTTGTTAGCATGAAGCCCCTTCACTTCTATGTTTAGTGACTCTTCTACAGTTAAAATCTGTTTGTCTATTGCGCCTACTGCACCTGTCAAATAATTTAGCAGAGACATTTTTATTTGCTTAGGGTTAGGGCCCTGCCTATCTTGCTTATTACAGGGTAATTTTCTTTTCCCCATTTATTACTTCAATGAACAATCAGCACCTTAAAAGTAAAAATAAAAAAAGAAAGGAGAGTGCAGGAAAATAAGCCACCAGTTCAGAATAAAAGCTTAAAATCAAATAGGTCCACAATAACAGCACTCCACTTGGATACCAGTCTCTTCTTCCAATAGTCTGATCCTTAATTGGATTAAAAGGAAACAATTGCACAGTACCTTATGTCCTTTTGAGCGCAGATAGGAGCAGCTTATTGAACCAGGACCGGTCGATAGGGAAATGACCCAGCCCAGCCTCATCCGGTCTCGGACGGGAGCAGACGGGCCCGCCCTTGGCCCGGGCGCGGCCCGGGCACGCCCGCACGCGTCCCGCGCTGCGGTAGTGCAAAGGCCCTCAAGTACGCGCCTCAGCGCTGGAAAGGGCGTCGTCGGTGTTCGAGTCGCGTGGGCTGCTGAGGGTTGGTGTCCGCTGTCCCGCTATCCCGCTACAGAAGCCTGCAGTTCCTCCAACGATTTCCGCACTGAGGGAGTGCAAAGGCCCTCAAGTACGCGCCTTGGCGCTGGAAAGGGCGTCGGCGGCGTTTGCGATGCATGGGCTGCTGGGGGTGGGAGTCCGCTGTCCCGCTATCCCGCTCCAGAAGCCTGCAGTTCCTCCAACGATTTTTTTAATCCAATGATGTTGCGTCCATCACAATTGCAATAGATCAAAAGGCTTGGATGGACCATTTCTCTAAGGTATATAGCATACAGAGATTTGATGTAACTCCCACCGATCTTTTAACTCCACAGGTGGTAACTTCTAACTCCTTCACTCCTATAGATTTAGAAATCTCACTCGAAGAGGTAATTGAGGCCATTAATTCAAGTAAGGGGGGTAAGGCCCCCGGACCCGACGGCCTTTCTATCGACCTTTTTAAAACCATCCCCTTACTTTGGTCACCCTTGTTAACCCGGGTACTACAAGAAAGCTGTGTCAATGGTTTCTTGAAAACATGGGCCGAGTCTGTCTTGTCCCGATATTCAAGAAAGGAGACCGAGCAAACCCGGCTTCTTACCATCCGATTTCTTTACTCGATTCACTAATGAAAGTCATGGGACGAGTTGTTTTGAATAAATTACAAACCTGGGCTGATGACAACAATATAATTAGTGATGTGCGATACGGTTTTAGACAAGGGTTAGGGACAGTCGAACAATCCCTGAATTTAAGTATTTTAATCGGGATGTACACACAGGCAAAGGCCGGGAAACTCCACCTGGCCTTTGTGGACTTAACAGCCGCCTTTGACTGCGTGATACTTAATAAATTGTGGAGCATTCTTACTAATTTAAATGTCGACCCGGTTTTGATCCAGTTTTTATCACAATTATATTCGGGGGCAACAGCTAAGGTGCGCTATGGTATGAACGGGGAATGTACTGCACCGATCACAGTGGACAGTGGGGAGCGACAGGGGTGTGTTCTTGCGACGCTTCTTTTTAATCTTTATACCAACGCCCTGGAACAGGAGCTTGAAGAAGCGGCGCAGGATCCCCCATATGCTAATAAGCGGCTGATAGTTGCCCTCCTGTATGCTGATGACGTGGTTTTAATGGCCCGTACACAACTTGGTCTGCAGAAAGCACTTTTAACTTACGCATGTTTTATGAATAAACTAGGCCTAAAACTAAATGAAAAAAAAAAAACTTTGTGATGAGTTGTGGGAAAGGGAGAGTTAAAAGCAATAGCCTCCCCTAGAATGCACAAACTCCTTTTCCTATTTGGGCGTCTTATTCACTAATACAGGATCATGGGGACCAGCGGTGAAAAGTAGGAGTTTGCTATTCATGAAGGCGACTGCTGCCCTCGTTAACTTCACTAAGAAAATGGGAAAAAGACCCCCCAGTATATTAATCAAAATTTATCAGGCCAAATGCTTAAGCATAGCAATATTTGGGGCAGGGGTATGGGGCTTTTATGATGTGTCCTCAATTCAACGTGTAGAAAATGCTTTTTAAAGATATATTTCAGCCGTACCAGCAAGCTCCCCGGTTTTTAGTTGCCATAGCGAATTAGGTATTCCCTATGTCTCTGACATCATAAAAATGCAACCTATTTTGCTTTGGCATCGTGTATGAACTTCAAATAGTATGTCCTTGAATAAAAAAATAATTAAGGACTCACTGAAACTGGACCATGTAAATAAGATCACATGGTTACAATATGTAAGAAGTTTTTGTAGTGATATCGGCCATCCGGAGTTTTATTCCACCCCCGAGAAAATGAATTCCATTTCTAGAAAGGATCTTAAAATAAGATGTTCTGCTCACCTGGACCTACTCAGATTTTTAAAAGAGTCTAATAAGCAAATGGTGGTTCAACATCAAATGACTTTATCTTTTTATGGCGTGCAACTGTATCTCGTATGCTGCATGGGGGGCAACGATAGATACCTTTTAACCCGCTTCAGGTTTAACAATTTTCATGGACTGGTCAGCTATCCTGAAACAAATGACTGGTCTAGAGAGCTACCTGCATGCCCTTGTGACAATGTATCTACACAATCAACTCTCCATGTGATCTTGTTCTGTAAACTTTACGGAAAAGAAAGAACAAGATGGATCCTTCCCTTTTTAAAACGGATTGGCCTGAGACAATGTAGACCAGCGTTTTTACATCTACAATTCCTAGATGACATGCTCTTAATAAGTATTATGTCTGGTTTCCTGAAAAATATTATGAGAATTAGAAAAAGTCTAACTGCTTAAAATCTGTTCGTGATTGCTGCTATAACACTTATATAGTTTGATTTACTTGAATGCACTTTTTTGCACAGTGAGATAGATTAACGTTTTTATATAACTCTTTTTAACATATTTTAACTGTTTTTATTGTATGTCTGTGCTTTTATGATTTTAAAATGTCTAAAATCGAATAAAGCTAATATTGAAATTGAAATTGACTTCAGACTGACCCTGTGTAGCCTGACTGGTGCAGTGTAAATCCAACAATACAACCTGTCATAATACAACTTTTACCAGGAAAAAATCTATCTTTTACATATTAATAAGTCACCCATGTCTAGGCCTTGCAGCACACACGGCTGGGTGTATGGCATTTAAGAGTAGCTCATGTAGAAATATAAATTTAATATATCCTTACAGTGACTACGACCCAGTGACCACCAACCAACAGCTATTTGTACTGTAGGAATGTTTGGGATGACTTTTAGAAAACGAAGAGAAGTGGAATTACATCTTAAACCTGCTTTCTAGGTTGGGACTAGCTTGAATATGATTGAACCACTGTTTATAATATTTACTAAAAGCCCAACTTAATGGTGAAGTCATATTTCTAATAAATATTAAGGAAAAGTGGCTTTTAGAAATGAAACGTTTCCCTTCCTGAAGGTCCTGGAGGCTAATCTGTATTAGCTCTCCAGCAGTAGACCACTGGTTGATTTGCCTAGATGAGGTGTGGAAACTGCTCCATACCAGAGACAATGGATGTTGTGTGGGGAGGTGTTTTATCTTCCTGTGGTGAGTCCGCTGACATCCTGTTCCTCACTGAGACCTGGCTCTCGGAGGACATGGTCACGGAGCAAGTACTCGCACTCCCGGATGGCTATACGATTCATAGCCTCAACAGGGCAACGAGAGGTGGGGGCATTGCGGTCATTCTTAAAACTGGCTACCCTTGTACTTTTTTAAAGCAACCCGTTGACGATTGCGAATGTGCCCTTTTTAAAATCACCCTCAATCCCAACTACACTATGACGGACTTATTGATCTATCGACCCCCGGGTCCTTCAAGAGTGTTCAGAGAAGCTCTCACTGAGACAGTCAGCGCCCTGGCGGTCAATGCTTCAAATTTTACAGTTACAGGAGATCATAATATACACCTGGACAATCTCTCTGACCCCAAAGTGACGAACTTCTTGGCCGATCTCGCAACGTGTCAGCTTGATCAACGAGTCTTAGGTCTTACGCACTCAGCTGGCCACATATTAGATCCTGTTTGAACAAATATACCTTCTCTCACTGTCCTACCCCCTGTCCTGATGGGTTGGTTGGATCATTATCTAGTCCCCATGTCTATTCGGTGCATCACGCCAACACGTTATTTAGTGAAAACATTCTCTCTCAAACGTCCCTGGTATATACTGAATTGGGACTAATTCCAAACCCACCTCTTCGCTACCTCCCCAGCTTTCCCGGCCAACCCCAATGAGGCCAATTTGTTTTTCTCCAACTGGATTAGGCAGCCCTTGGATAGCCTAGTTCCAGCCAAGTTGTCCATGAATCATCAATCCAAATCTAAGCCATGGTACACCACTAAATTAGCTGCCTTGTGCAAGAGATGTAAAAAGCTGGAGAGAACCTGGAGACAGGATTATGATCTAACCTCCAAGGATCTTTACCAGGCTGCCGTAAGGAGATACACCAGGCCATCCAAGTTGAGCGCGCAGCATTCTACGCTGAGCAAATCAGCATGAGCACTAACCCAGCCAGGAGTATCTTTTCGATAGTCTCATATCTTAACTCTCAGAAAGATGATGCAGGACCGCTGATCACATCTGATCAGCAGTATGATAAACTTGCAGCCTACTTTGTTAGGAAGGTAGAAGACATCTATAAAAGTTTCCCTATGGTCCAGATTGGCCCCCTTGAGACATCCTGCAATCACACTAATGGTACACTAGAGGCTTTTCCCCCTATTCCTCAAGATGTATTTCTCACACTTTTTTCTAAAGTCAAGTCGGGCTCTCCTGATGATCCTCTAAAGCCGGACCAATTCCAGAAAATTCTACCCACTATCTTACATCCTTTGGAACAGGTGATCAATAGGTCCCACGGCGCAGCGGTCGTGCCTATGGCCTGGAAACAGGCCAGGGTAATACCGCTGCTCAAAAAACCTTCCTTAGACCCTAAAAAGCCAGAAAACTTTCGGCCTATCTCCTTGCTACCTTGGACTGCGAAGATCAGGGAGTCCTATGTTAACTCTCTCCTCATGGAGTATCTCAATTCTAACAACAGGCTCGACCCTTCTCAAAATGGTTTTAGCCCCGGCCATAGCACCGCAGCGCTTTTGGCCGTGACTGAACATCTCTGGAAAGCCTTAGACGCGGGGCAAACGTCGGCACTGATCCTTTTTGCTCTTAGTGCTACATTTGACACGGTGTCTTGCGCCATCTTGCTACATCGCCTGGTGGAGGCGGGAGTCACTGGCTCAGCCTTGAAGTGGCTGGCATCTTTCCTCGCGGACAGGACGTTTTAGGTGATAGCTCCCCCTTTTGCCTCTAGCACCCTGCCTATAGGTCAAGGGGTACCACAGGGCTCCTCCCTGAGCCCTCTACTTTTTAATCTTTACGTACAACCTCTGGCTGGAGTTGCCAAGAGCAGGGGGCTGACCATGGTCTCCTATGCCGACGACACACAGTTGGTGGTGGGTCTCTCGAGCGACTCCAAGTGGGACGCCATGACATTTCAGGGTGATCTCGTGGCAGTCGCTGAGTGGATGACCACCAACTGACTCCAACTGAATGCCAACAAGTCAGAGGTGTTGTTGGTGGGAAAGGACCATGATGGTTGGAATGAGCTCGAGTGGCCAAAGAGCCTAGGTACTGCCCCTGCCCCTAAGCTTGCAGTGAAGAACTTAGGGGTTTGGGTGGACGCTTCACTCAACTTTCAGACTCAAATTAATAAGGTGGCGGGAACCTGCTTTGGATTGTTGCATGGACTCAAACCCATCCTGGGCCTCTTTGATGACCCTACCAGGCAGATTATCATCCAGGCTCTGATTATGTCTAGAATTGACTACGCCAGTTCATTTTATCTGGGAGCAAATACGTCTGAAATGCAGAGGCTACAGAGAGTCCAGAATGCGGCAGCAAAATCTCTCCTCGGACTGCGTAGAGCTTGCTCAGTGTCAAGTGCCATTCGTCGTCTCCACTGGTTGCCTGTGGCTAGGCGAATCAAGTTCAAGGCACTCTGTACAGCCTTTAAAATCCTGAAACTGGGATCTCTGAAAATCCTGACCGGCCTACTTCTACCCTACATCCCCACTCGCCAGCTCCATTCCATGGGACAATTCCTGGTAGTGGTCTCCCGAGTGAGGAGTGTTCGCGCCGGAGGTCGTTCCTTTCGGAACAGCGCTGCCATCCTTCAGAACTCATAGCCGGCCCACATTCGGGGTCTTACTAACTACCTTGAATTCAGGAAAGCCATTAAAACTCTTCTCTTTCCCACTCTGTAGGCCTTCCTGAGCCTTTCCGAGCTCGGTCACCTCTCTGCTGTTCAGCGCCGGGATACCTCTTTGCTGGGGCAGCTGTTGCGCTATATAAAAACTCCTAAAAAAAAGGGAAGATCAATTGGGGTGCACCCAGGAACTTAATTTACTTCAAAGGAGCCTACCCTGTTATAAGCAAATGTAAGGGGGCATCTGGAAAGTACAAAGTGTTTGTCCTCCCAGCCAAGGAGGCACCAAACCCAGTGGGGGAAAGCGGTCCCCAGAACTCCATTGAAGTGACCAAATAGCAGGGGACTGCTTGTCACCCTGGCCAAACCTCTGAGTGTGCACAGAAGCTCTACACAAGGAGAGACGTATTTCACCATCTTGGATTTGAGGAATGAGGGGCACTGTGGGATTGTTTGCACTAGGGTAATGAGGACCTCCTGCAAAAGTGGGCAGGGTGACCCCAGGGAACATTCACCATTTTAGTTAGGAAGGGGCCAGGCATCTCCCCCACCCTCTAGGTAGTAACAGACATAAACCTTTCTGGACCTGCAAAACAACATAAGAAGGCGAAGTCAACTGTCTATTACTTAAGAAGAGCCCTGAAGGACACGCCCTGCTTTCACTTGTACTCATGACAAATAGATTGACTCCAAAGGTCAGTTGGCTGATTCCCTGTCTGAGTACATGGTCACTAAAAGCTGCAACAGGTGATTTGTAAATTTGAGGCTAAGGTAATTGAATCGGACCCATCACTTTTGATTTATTTTAGTTAACGCTCAGGTGGTGCATGGATCTAGAAGATCAGCCTCCTAATTCTCCACATTGGAACAACATTCCACAAAATGAAATGCACAAGGTGATCAGCACCCACCATTCAATCAATTGACTAGATATATATCTCTCAAAATATATGCTATATAATGCACAGACTCCATCCAAATTGTTCATTACAAATCCTTTTTATTGACATCTTCTTGCTTTAAAAAATGTTTTTTTCTTCCCTGTATCCTATGCGTTTCGTCTCTTAACAGAGACTTCTTCTGGGATTAGTGTATCTAATTGACCCACATGTCCGCCAGAGTACTGAATAGTCACAACCTCACTCCCTTCTTTGATCTTGCTCAGTATATAATATTTCTAATGCACCGTTTGTGGTTAATACAAATGATATGGGAATATCTTATAAAGATGTATTGTTATTCCATCATTCCATCTCCAGAAATATCATTGACAACCAACATCCAAGTCCATTTTGACATCCATGCCAGGATGTTTTATCCACTAACAGGCAGCGTTGTGCGTCCTAAGACAGGTTTCAAATACTTAAAAGTTTCAAGAGGCCTTTTTCCTGACGTTACCAGCTGATCAGTACCAACCTGACCTGATCTAGACCCTGCTGGTAGCCTATGTTTGTGTTATGTTATGTTATTTGAGCTTATATAGCGCATGGTTACCCTACGGTGTCCTGGCACTGAGCATACCTGTTGGTAGTCATCGATGGGTGTTTTACTGGGAGAAAAGCCACGTTTTCAGCCCTCTTCTGAAGGAAAGGAGATATTCTGAATACCTCAAATGGAATGGGAGCTCATTCCATGCCTTAGAGGCGCAAGTGATGAAACCTCTGCCCCCCAACTGGCCTTTTTAATCAGAGGCACAAGGACTTGTTTCGCTCCTGTGGACCGAAGGTTCCTTGCGGAGACATACCCTTTGAATTTTTGACTCAGATGGTTGGGGCCGATTCCATTGAGGGCTTTAAAAGTCATGCAGAGGGCCTTAAAGCGTACCCTAAGCTTCACGGGGAGCCTGTGTAGTTGTTTTAACTCCTTCTTTACAGAGATGAATTTGGAAGTACCTGTAAGCTATCTGGCTGCAACATTCTGTGCAATCTAGAGCCTGTTAACATGCTATTTTTGGGTATTTAAATATAGACTATTACAGTAGTCATTCCGCGCCATAATAAGGGCCGTGATCATTGTCCTGAGACTGTTCTCTGGAAGAAAGAACTTTATTTTCCTTACGATTCTCAGGATTAAGAAACATGTCGAGACCACCGAGCTTATGTGATCACCAAAGGAGAGCTTGCTGTCCATAATTACCCCCAAGTTTTTTGCTTTCCTAGTGGGAGAAGGGCAGAGGCCCAGCTCTGCTGGCCACCAATCTGGCGTCCACATGTTAGGGTTGTTTCCAAACATAATAACCTCTGTTTTGCCTGAACCTAATTTCAGGCAGTTGGACGACATCCATCCTTAGATGGGCTTCATGCAATCATGAAAGCGAGCCCCTGTTTCCTTTTCTTCCCCGTCTCTAATTGACAGCACTATTTCCGTGTCGTCTGCATAGGAGGTGATTTGGATGCCTTAGGATTTAATTAGGCCCTCCAAGAAGATCACATACATGTTGAAGAGTGTCAGGCTTATCGATGAGCCCCATGGCACCCTGCATGGGAGTGAGAAAGGCTTTGACCTGTGATTGTCCAGTTCCACTGTTTGCGTTCTTCCATAGAGGAAGGACTTTTGCAGGTTCCAAGCAGCACCTTGCACTCCTACTTCAGACAGCCGGTCCATCAGAACTTCATGATGGACCGTGTCAAAGGTGTGAGTTTTGAACCTCCAGTGCTGTTCCTGAGGTCCTGGTACCCTTAGTTGTGTCTAACCGGACTGCTCCTATCACCCCTAAAATCATGGGACTTAGAAATGTTTTTGACATACAGAGCTCCAAACGACTGCTACAAACTACCACAGCCTATCCGCCGATGGCACAACCTGGCTGGGCTAAGAAAAGTGGTTTCTCCTAGTCGGAGGTTCTCCACAGCAGCACATTAGTTCATTGGACCCTTTGCAAGAAGACATTCATCTTTGTGGAACTCCACATAGGAAACAGCTGCAGTCTTGCCCACAAAGCTCCCCCAAAAAAGGCTGAGCTTGAAGGTAAAAATCTTGACTTGGCAAATACCTCTAAAGTATCCAACCAGGGGCAGGACTTCTCTGAGTGTGCAATTAGAATTCCTCCTGCTTTGAGCTATTTCCACCAAAACCAACGGCTTCAGCGGTACCTCGCCTAATGCCTATACAAGTTTGTGAAAACTTCCTCAGATTTTGCCTGCTGCCTTGCCCTGCTGAAGGATTTTGATATCTAGAACAGATACTGAACACCAGATTACGAGTTTGGCAGTAAGCAAACAGCCATTGAAATGGCATCAGAAACCCGGCCGTACAGTTGGCTGTCCGCCTGCTGTATTACGATTTTGGCGGTTTGCTGAGCGAAAGACCACCAGAGCACCACCGCTACTGCCAGTCATTCGAAGACCACCATCCGAATTATGAGTTGGCTTTTTCGATGAGCCTACTGCGCGGGAAGACTGTCTGCTTCGAGTTGGCAGTATTAAAGGTATTGGAGTGCATACTCACCCCTTTTTTTTTTCTCTTCAGTCTCCCACGTGGATCCCTTCCTCCAGGACCCCCCTTCACAGCAGCATCTTGACCCTGCAGAAAAGGACCCTGTTGGTGCCGAAATCCAGGTGAGTCCACTTTGTACTATTTATCCATTGATTGAACTGAGCACATATGGTCCGGACTCCAGCAATGGAAAGTACTCATAGTAGGTATTTTGTCACATGTGTCATGTATTTGTGTAAACCCAACTCTTGTCCAGTGACAATATATATACATGTGCCTTAACACATATAAAAAATAATCTCCGCCGTCAGAAACACCGCTGCTGGGCCAGCGGTGATATTATAATATGGTGTATGAGAGACTGCTGCCATGGCCGTCTTCTGGGGATCGCCACAGCAGCTGTACAGCTGTAAGATGGTCAAACTTGTAATCAGTAGGGGGGGGGCAGAATTTGCGTAGTCGTGCTGTGCAAAGCTCCGCGAAATGGTAAAAAATCTCCGCGAGCACGCAGAGTTCTGCGAACATGCGGAATTGCTTGTTCTGCCCGTTCGCAATGCTTTTTTCCTGTTTGCGAATGCTGTTTGCGTGCTTGAGGGGAAATATCTCGTGAACACGCATTTTGAAAGCGCGTACAAGCAAAAAATTCCATGAAGCCGCGGATCGCGGAAGTTTTGGCAATTTCGCGTTCTCCGCGGAATGCAAAATTACCCAAATTCCACAAATTCCTCAAGCGGAATGGAATTTACCGCCCAGGCCTAGTAATCAGGCCCTAAGGTCCAAGTTAAGAGCTCTTACAGTGCCAAACCTGGTTGATATATTTGACTCGGCTCCATTGGGCCTCAAATCTCATCTAGGTCTCAGTCTACTGTGACCATTGACTACCATTGACACTTTGCACTTTTTAGCACTATTTTCACTTAAAAATATAAAATGTCATATCACTGATTCCTCTTCATGGATTTTTGGTGTATTTTTGTTCATTAAAATGTACTCTATTTTCAAATTAGGTTTAAGGTTTTTATTGCTTGTTGCTTTTACTTTATTACTGTTTTTGTACTGCGTAAACTCTGGGACATAACTACCTCCAGGTTGAGCATCCGTTAATTTAGTGACTTTGAGGGTTTACACTGACAAGAGCTGTGATTATTCCTGGAGGTGAGCAGTCCACCAAAATAACGATTTGATTTCTTACATTTGCCAGTTCAGCTAAGGATTTGGGGCTAAATGTACGACCGCTTTTTGTGGTCGCAAACGGGAAATCGGCCCGTTTATGAC
Source organism: Triturus cristatus (assembly GCF_964204655.1). Taxonomy (NCBI): domain Eukaryota; kingdom Metazoa; phylum Chordata; class Amphibia; order Caudata; family Salamandridae; genus Triturus; species Triturus cristatus. Next base: position 897,176,971 of record NC_140590.1, on the reverse strand, counting down.
CGCAAATTTGTCTGTCCCATATACTGACCCTATTTTGTGAGTCGGTAACCTATTAACGATTCGCAAAATAGGGTTTGCAGCTCGATATTAGGAAGGGGCATGCCAAGGGAGTCCCTTCCTAATAGTGATTCTCATTTCAATGTGCGGTCGCAAAACACTCTCAGTTTACCACCTACTTGACCTACTTCAAGTAGGTGGTAAGCCACTCACAAACGGGAAGAGGTCACCACAGGACCCTTTCCCCTTTGTGAATGGATGCAAAAATATTTTTCAAGAGCAGGCAGTGGTCCCATGGACCACTGCCTGCTCTAAAAAATTAAACAGAAACTTTTCATTTTTAAATGCATCACGTTTTCCTTTAAGGAAAACAAGCTGCCTTTAAAAAACAAGGCCTGCTTTATTTAAAAAGTAGTCACAGACATGGTTGTCTGACGACCCCAGCAGACCACCATCCCTGGGAGTCCTAACCATTCCCAATGGGGCCGCAAATTGCACCTGCCTCATGAAAATTAATGAGGCATGCAATTTGCAACCCCATTAGGAATCGCAAACAGTGTCTGAGACACTGTGTTAAATTTCAATTGGCGAGTCGCAAATTGCTAGTTGCAGAACGACACAATTTGCGACTCGCAATTTGTAAGGGTCATACATCTGGCCTCTACCGTTTTCTTGGAGATAGTTTTGAAAATGTTCTCAGCCTTGATAGGACTGTTTGGCAAAGAAAGTTCTTTTGACAAAAGGAATTTAGGTAATGCAGGGTAATTTATGTTCATGCTTCACAGCTTGTACGTAAAATGTGGTTTTCTATTTGGTGTGCACTGGATGTGATACCACTATAGCATTGTCTGAATACCACCCGATATAAATATTGTGTAATAAATGTTAAATATGGTGGAGAAAAATGTTGCCACATTCCAGCTAATAACAGAAAATCTATATTCAAAAAGAAGATTTTTTGTAAACAATGATCTGTATGCCAAACCATTCATTGTAATCTAATAAAAGGAAGCCCTAAATTAAAATAGTTCAAACAAGCATTGGACTAAATGGACCTGAATCATTATTTCCAAAACTTCCCCATTTGATTCAGTGATTCCATTTCTTGAATTCCTGCGCAAGATTTGATGCTGCTGCATAGACTCTTGTGCATTACATTGGCATCTTCAATATTTTAAAGTATTCTTGGAAAGTACTCAGAGGGATAATAGCTGTCATTAAGGCCGTCATCCTTGATTCCATGACATGGACAATGGAGAGCTGCATTTTCTGCTTATTTAAAGATAATCCTTTCAGACTTCCACGTTAGTAGCATTTTTCTCTCGTAACAGGACAGACAATGCAGAATTGCTTTTCAGTGTGTAAGGGGCTAATAAGTGCTGATCAAATAAACTGCTGCACCTCACACTATATGCCCCAAGGTAATTGTCAACCGAACATTTATCTACTTCCCTCACTATATACATCATCCCAAACATCAAATCATTCCATAAACCCCCTTCACACTCCTGCCCTATTCATCTTTCATGCTATCCAACCTCATTGATATCCTCCTCATTTAATATTAAGAAATGCACACACTGTGGTCTTGCAAAGAGGCAGCATTTGGGATGTAATTGTCACAGAAAACCTAGACACCTTATTCACGAACGAAATATGGTTCGCACCAACAACCATACACATCTTAGTTGTCCTAGTTCAAAAACGACATCAACAGACACCATCAGAAACAAAACATAATGAGGTATTGTATGATCTATTAATCCCTAAGACACTTCATGATGCATCTTCTATCTACCTTCAGCATCTTCCCTCTTATACCACATTTTGTTATCAACCATACAGACTGACACATCACTTTATCTACTGGCCTCCTGACCCAAGTCCAAACAAATTCATGATATGTCTGACCTTCAATTCTCTAAACTGCTTGCACCACCTTCACCTCGAAATTAGCATCTTCATTTTTTACTTTTACTTTCCGGGGGATGTTTTAAACAAGAACATAAAATACACCTTTGACAGCCTTCTAGGTAATGCCACAGAGATCTGGGATAAGGAGTTACCCAGTATTCCTGGAAATCTGGACATAATAGTATAAGATTTAGTCAATGAAATTTGAGGAGCATCAGCCAGCTTCGACATGTAATGCATGAATATGAACTAACTTTTAACAATACATTTTCTGCAATAATATGTGTTCCCCTGTGGCCTCCTCATTGTTCCAAATAATGTTCTTTCAACACGCTAAATCAGCGTGGTCTGGTCTCAGCTGTATCTTGAGGGGGGACAGTAGCTACCCAACATGTGTAAGTGACCCAGCCTCTATTTACTATAGTGTATGAGACTCTCCCCATCCTGGCACGTGTTTCGTCTGTTCTGTTTTATCACTCATTTTGTGACACTTTCATGGTTGCCAGCATGTATAATTTACGCATGCTATACAATTGGTATATAATGTTTGAACTGACAAGAGGATACAGCTCTGTTGTACCTATGTTCCCCTGTTTATTTTGTTCTGCTTTTCAGGTCAGCTGTTTAGGCAACTTTTAGAAGGTACACCTACATAGGGTATATAGTGTTTGTATTACCATATATTCCTTCTCAGGTTCCAAACACTGTGTAGATTAGAATCCTCCGGTCCTAATAAATTGCCCCTTGATCATTGTCACCAGAGTGCTGAAACCTTGTAGACACTCACCCCAGTCACTATTAGATCAGGATTAAATCCATCATCGCTCATTAGCTCACTTCGCCGCCCCAGTTCAGACCCAGCCATATACATGTGGCAGTTCGTACTGGACTGTTCCCATGAGGAACAAGGTCAAGACTGATTAGCAGATAGCTGGGTCTTAACTAGTGTGACGAAGTGAACAAAAGAACGATGATGGATTCAACCCAGATCTAATAATGACTGGGGCTGAGTGTTTGAAAAGTTTCAGCGCTCCGTCCATCATCTTATTGGGTTTTCTTTGTTCGCCCTTAGTTGGCAGGGTATGCCCAAACGTGGGTTCCTTTCTCACCTTGACACTGGATTCAAGCTAGCCTAGCTGATGAGGGGTGTTATCCCGAAACCTTTCCAATAATGCTTGTTTCCAGTTCAGGGAAGACCTGGCTTGGCAGTTCAGGCTGGACCATGAGGTTGCATGAGGAACAGGGTCAAGACTGATTTGCATTTAGCTGGGTCTGAAATGGGGTGGTGAAGTCAGCAAAAGAACAATGATGGTTTCAACTCAGATCTAATAGTGACTGGGGGTGAGTGTTTGAAATGTTTCAGGGATCTGTCCATCATCCTATTGTGTTTGCTTTTTAAAGAATACAACCTTTTTAATGAGAATCAATAAAAGGACTTCAGTGTTGATGTAATTTGACCCTAATGTCTAATATTAGACTTACATGTCTTGGAGTTCAGCACTTACATGAAGAGACACGTGTTCAAACTATGCAACGATGCATGATTTTCCCAATAATACTATTCAGGTGCAGGCCATCAAAACAGCAAGGCCTTCCTGGTTGCCATAAGTGGACGAGAACACATGCTGTCAGGCCATTTTGGGTGCTCAAAATGCAAATTCAATAACAGTATTCAGCTGTGTTCGAGATCAATCACATGTTCTGTAATGTGGGCCATATGGGTGACAGCATCAGCAGGGATCAAAATTTGCCAATGGATCTGTATTAACAAACTCTCATGTTGAAATAGAAAAATGCATATGCTAATTTTAAATTCAGATTGAAGAGACTGTAAAGAAAGTTATGACATGGAACGATCGAGATGCAGCCAGTATTTTTGAAAGACACCGATCTATGGGATACTTGTAGGTAGGATACCATATTCAAGGCATTAGGTAGACAAATGTGCAGCTGTAGGTCCCAACATTTCCGGAACTGTCAAAAATAATATTTACTCAAAACAGGTGTGGATAACCTGCACACCAAACTTATTACACAATTAGGAAAAAGTATGACTGATTGTTGAAAGGTAAATCTATCTATTAGAAGGTGCTGCCCTCAGTAAAACCTGGCTGGCCCCTACCAGGTGACCAATATTCACTAATGTCAAACAGAACCTGCCTGAACCTGAGGACACACTTTACACATGCCCAGTGGCGGTGCTTAAGAATTCACACAGGTTGTTGTGACAAGTCAACACAATTGTATCCCAATACTCAAGTAATCCAATGTTCCTCACAATGTATTCAATGATAGTACAAACAATGTTTTTCAAAGAAAATTGATGACCAAAAATTCTTGAAATGTAATATACAAGAAGACAAAACGATTACATAAATCAAAATCATAAATGCACAAACACAATAATCACAGTTCAAAGCACTGTGTTCTTGTTTATTTTCCTTTTCATGTTTTCATTTCTTGATAGCAAAAAATGGCATCAAAAACAGTTCCCAATGCATTTCAGGGTGAACACCTTCGTCAGGGGGATGCTGCAAGAATATATACAATACAATATGTTTGTGATCTTCAATAAATGACTGAAAGTAATTGTACTTATAAGCAGTTACAATATCAATTCACAGCAACAATACAAGGAGTTGTCAGGCCAAGCCAATAGACAAGTGTGTGACAATGGTGAAGACCAGTGAAAGAAACTGATAATTGACCAAGCACATGCTGTATTATTTTTAAAGCAACGAGTTTCGAGTGTTTAAAATCACGCAGAATAGACAGTGTGCCAACCCCCTGTGCACCAAAGAAACCATGTCTGTAGCTGAACGCCGTTAGCGAAGCTGAAGAAAGCATGCTGCTTAGTCTCCCCTAATCAAGTCCAGAAGGACTCACGTATACGGATGCCATAAAACTGCAATATAACAGCTGTGCGCGTACTCGATGCTAAAAAATGGTGACAAACGAAAAACAAAAAATAAGTGAAAATACCCATAAGTTACTGTTAAGGCATGATTATGAAGAATCACTTAACATTCTTCTATTGGAATTACTTCAGTTCAGTCTTTACCATAGTTATTTTTCTTGGAAACAGCAATTTTATTTACAAAAGATGGGTACCTCTATGGGTTTTACTGGGGCACCTACGTATGCGAACATCTTTATGACTAAGTTCGAAGATACACATATCTTACACAACGATGCATGGTCGGATCACCTCATGATGTACTTACTGTACATGCTAGCCATGTTGAACAATTGTCATCCTCAAATTAAGTTTACTCATTCAATTAACTCCACCACAATCAATTTTCTGGATATTTTGATTGAAAAAAAAGGCAACGGTTTGGTCACGAGGGTGTACAAAAAACCTACTGATAGAAATAATGCTTTGCATTATAACAGTTTTCACTCACCCACTCTCAAAAATCACTTGTCATTATCACAATTCATCAGGGTTAGACGGATTTGTTCTGATGATATTCAGGGCAGAGCAAATATTGAGGAATTATCACAACAATATCTAAGGAAAGGTTATCCATCGGAAGTTGTAGAGTTGGCCAAACACAGAGCCGTTAACCTAGACCGAACCTGAGTAAATCTGTTAAACCTTTGTCAGCTAGAGAAGTTTGTATTTTAAAATATTCTACAGCTGCAACAGCGATTAAACGTTGCATTAAAAAATGCTGGGAAATCATTGAGCAGGAAGTTGACGTTAAGGAAGTTTTCAAGGGTCGTCCAATCATTGCCTTCTCTAGATCCAAAAACATTAAGGAGATGTTAAGCAAGCATGCAACAGTAAGCACCCACACTACCACAGTGGGCATGCGGAAGTGCCATAACTGCGGTCACTGTGGCAATGTGATCGTAGGTGACAAATTGGCACACCCACATACAGGGCAACAAATCAAATTAAGACTATCATCTGACTGCAACACGGGTATGGTTATATATGCTATCAAGTGTCCATGTGGGCTTGTATATGTTGGCCGCACTACAAGGAAAGTCAAAATTAGATTAACCGAACACAAAAGTATGATTCGTATGGGCAATTTTAAGTCATGTTTAGCATTACATTGGGCAGAGAAAAAACACACCATAATCCAATTACGTTTTACTGTACTTGAGCAGGTGTCAGTTTTACCGCATGTTGATGTTGCCAGACAACTGGCTCAAAGAGAAACGTTTTGGATTTGTTTTTTAAATACTATGAGTCCTTGTGGGTTGAATGACAAAATTGAATTTACCTGTTTTTTATGAGTACAACTTTATTGTTCTAATATGTCACCATGTGTTTTCAGCAAAACTCATTTACACACCACGTCATTTCCCCTTGTTATATGTCTATTTTGATTGACCATTAACATTGAGTTTACTTTTGTTTTGGAAGCACGCAGAATGTTCAGTCGCATATCTACGTATACAGGATTATAGAGGGTGCTTTGACTTTCATGTGCGGATAATGCTCGCGTTAGGACTCACTCGAGGCAATTTTCCTTTTTTTTCTCTACTATTCTTCTTTATTTCTTCCTTTATTTCTTTGGCTGGGATCAACCTTACACTCCCTTTTTTACATGATATGCATCTAGTTACTCACGTTGTGATTTTCTCTATAGGGCGTTTTTATTCACAAACATTTCAGAATAGTTATATCCGGCATTTAGCGCATTTACTTTGAGACACTTGTGTGTCATTTCTTTCATTTGCATTATATAGTTATTTGTGTAGTCTGATTTTAACTGACCACCTATAAACCTGAACAGTTGTTTTAACCAGGCTTTCCTATTCCGCAGTACATTGTTTCCATTGATGTTTCGAGTCCTTGGCAGTGAAGAGAGTACATTTACTCAGAATCCTGAAGTACGTCACATTTGATCGTTGCCGGTTTTGATTTTCGTTGCACTAGGTCCTTTTTTTTTTTTTGGGCAACAATCTAAATTAATTTTTTATTTACATTTCTTTATTACATTTTTCCCCTTTTTTCCCCACAGGTATCAGCACAGTAATCACAGCCACATAGTAAACAACTAAAAATGCAAGTTTTTTTTTTAAAGGGAAGCCATCATACAAAATAAACAAAGAATAATATTTGAAAAGAAAAAAGGGAGAAAAGGGAGTTCAAACACACAAAAACAGGGTATAAATCTCAATTCAGGAAGAACACATATTGGGGGCAAACTAGTCCACTTGGCTCCAACATCATATTTAGTTTGTTCCACTCATGCCTATCAATTATTCTGATTCCTTCCATCTTACTAAGGGAGCCCAGATATTTCGTCCAAGCAGCTTCGATTTGTACCCTTCTTTTCATAAATTGCTCTTTCAAAGTAACCGCGAGAGCCATTGCTGAAAGGTGGTAATATCCAGCAGGGTACACGGCAGGGGTGTCCATCGTCGCCCCTGCTATTTGTTATATACATGGACCCCTTAATAAGGCTGTTCAAGGCTAATAACTGAAATTTCCCCAGTGGTATGCCAGGGCGTGGACTCTAAAGTCCTTGCCTACGCCGATGATGTGGCCATAATCACCACGGATCCATCTTTGGTCTTGGGAGCGGTTGAGGCAGTAGCACAAGAGTTCGCCATCTATACAGGGTATGCACTTAATAGATCTAAGACTCAAGTAGTAAAAAATCACTTTGTCAACTTTGAAGTTCCCCGTGTCATAGAATTGGCAATGTATTTAGGAATGAAGATCACGTCTGATGTAGAAAACTTGGTGGCTAAAAATATGGAGCCAGTAATTACGAAGGCGAGATTGGATTTTAACAGACTGAATAATCTTCATTTGTCGTTGGTTGGACGCTGCAACATTGTTAAAATGATGTTTTTACCAAAGATTTTGTATTTGTTCAGGGCGATCCCATTGGAATTTCAAAAATCTTGGTTTAATACTTTAGAAGGCTTAGTTAATCGTTTTATTTGGGCACAGGGAAAAACTAGGAGGGCTCTTTGTTATTTGTCTTTGCCGCGGGAGAAAGGGGGGTTTTCAGTTCTGGATTTACGAAGTTATTACTGGGCAGCTGCACTTCAGTATATGGGTATTTTGTATGGGCTATCCCTAGATGATATAGAAGGGGAAAGAGAGCTCCCGGATGTTTACAAGCTGTTATTGGGAGATCATGCAGAGGACTGCTTTTTGAAATTCACGGAGCCTAGTTACTATAAGAGGACAAAATGTAAGACTCTGCTATCTGCTTTTAAGATCTCGGGGGCTCTAAAAAAGAAGATTGGTTTGGGGAGAATTCATCATTATACTTTGCTTTACAAAAAGCCCACCCTTCCGGAATTTTTTTCTGACGAGGTTATGGCGAGATGGGCAACAAAGGGAGTCTGAAAGGCTGGTGACTTAATTGGGAAGGAAGGGTTTCGCCAATTTAGGGATATTCAGTTGGAGTTCGGGTTGGAAAAGGGCAATTTTTAAAAATATTTGCAGCTGTGCAGTTTTTTTGGCAAAAAGGCTGGGGGGGTTAGCAGGTTCAATAGCAATCGAATAATTGACATCCTGCGAGACAGCGTTAAGGGACAGCGATCAGGCTAATATATGCAGAATTGATCAGTTTAAAACAAGATGATCTAGCTAAACAGGAGAATAAATGGTTGGAGCGCGTAGGGGCTGCACCAGAGGCATTTACAAAATCTTTAGAGTTTGCCCGGACAGTTTTGTGCTCGGCCGGGCTCCAGGCGCAGCATTTCAAAACTGTTTTTTCTCTATATTATACTCCGGCTAGATTAGCACAGTGGGGGGCGTCAACAGGGATTACCTGCCCACAATGTGGGGGGATGGCAGCTGATCTTGTACATATGTTTGCAACATGCCCACGCCTGCAAGGTTTGTTGGATTCCATTATGGAATTCTTAGATCGGTCACTTGGGTTAAAAACTACATTAATCCCGGGATTTTTGTTTTTTGTTTGTCACCTTTTTTTAGCATCGAGTACGCGCCCAGCTGTTATATTGCAGTTTTATGGCATCCTTATAGGTGAGTCATTCTGGACTTGATTAGGGGAGACTGAGCAGAATGCTTTCTTCGGCTTCATTAACGGCGTTCAGCTACAGACATGGTTTCTTTGGTGCACAGGGTGTTGGCACACTGTCTATTCTGTGTGATTTTAAACACTCAAAACTCGTTGCTTTAAAAATAATACAGCATGTGCTTGGTCAATTATCAGTTTCTTTCACTGGTCTTCACCATTGTCACATACTTGTCTATTGGCTTGGCCTGACAACTCCTTGTATTGTTGCTGTGAATTGATATTGTAACTGCTTATAAGTACAATTACTTTCAGTCATTTTTTGAATATCACAAACATATTGTATTGTATATATTCTTGCAGCATTCCCCTGACGAAGGTGTTCACACCGAAATGCATTGGGAACTGTTTTTGATGCCATTTTATGCTATCAAGAAATGAAAACATGAAAAGGAAAATAAACAAGAACACAGTGCTTTGAACTGTGATTATTGTGCATTTATGATTTTGATTTATGTAATCGCTTGGTCTTCTTGTATATTACATTTCAAGAACTTTTTGGTCATCAATTTTCTTTGAAAAACATTGTTCCACTGAGGACTGGACTGGACAGGACTGAGGCGTCACCACTTGGCAGGGTAGACTCCTGGATAGAAAAATCCAGGTGCACGTTCAAAATTGTTGGAAGCCTGTTGTGTCCCTGAGGCTTTAGTTCAGAAGATCAGGCAACTAGCCCTTGGAATCACTCTGGATTCTAGGTCCAAGAGATGCAAGTCCAATCCTTCTCATCAGTCAAGAGGGCAGCAGGCAGCAGAGTAGCAGTAGAGAGAGTGGCAGTCCATTCAGCAGCACAGCAGTCCTTCTTCCTGGCAGAGTATCCAAAGGTCCAGAAGTGTACTGAATGGGTGGTGTCTGAGGTCCAGCATGTATACACAGTTGTGCCTTTGAAGTGGGGAGAAACATCTAGAGGCTTGCCTTTGAAGTGCACAACTGCCCTGCCTTCCTGGCCCTGGCTACAGACTGACTGTAGAGGGTATGAAGCCCTTTGAGTAGAGACAGGGCACTGCCCATTTAAGTGTAAGTGGGGCTGGGCCCAGCTCCTCCATACTATTCTGCCAGTGATGGCCCATCCAGTCACACCTAAGTTTCCCATTGTGTGTGGCCTTCTGGGAGGAATACAAAACCCCATGGTAGTCCACACCCAGTCATATGACCTAGAGGCAGGCTGTAAGCACCAAATGGCTAAGGCAAGAAAATGCTAACTTTATAAAAGTAGCATTTTCAGAATTGGATTTTCAAATCCGACTTCACCATAAGTTAGGATTTTAAATTGCGATTCCAGTGACATCAAGCATGAAGGGGTTACCTGTTCCCATTTGGAAATTACACTTTTTAAAATATAATAAGGTAACTCAAATGTTATCCTATGGGAGAGGTTGGTCTTGCAGTAGTCAAAAATGAATTTACTTTTTTTTCGCTACCAGAACATGTAAAACATAAATCTACATGTCCTACGTTTTGAAAACACTGTACCCTGCCCTTGGGCTGTGCAAGGCTTACACTAGGAGTGCATTAAAATGGAAGGTTAATGCCTGGTGATGGGTTTACTTTGCCATGTCGAAATGGCAGTTCTGAACTGCACACACAGGCCCTGCAATGGCAGGCCTCAGACATGTTTGAAGCCCTACTTAAGTGAGTGGCGCAATTAGTGCTGTAGGTCCGCTAGTGGCATTTAATTTGCCAGCCATGGGCACAAGTAGTGCCACTTTACTAGACTTACAAGTAAATTAAGGATACCAATTGGGTGTGAGCCAATGTTACCATGTTTTAGGGAAGAAGCACAAGCACTTTAGCTCTGGTTAGCAGTGGTAAAGTGTGCAGAGTCCTAAGGCCAGCAAACACGAAAACAGCAAAAACAAGAAGTCTGAAGGCAAAAATTAGGGGAAAACCACGCCAAGGATGCCAGTTCTAGCACACATTTTCATAAAGTCAGCAATTTCACCCTTCCAGACCATGAGGACACTTATATTTTTTACCAAAGAGCTCCCTACTGTTTAACTGGGAAACTGTCACATGTTAGTGAGCCTTTTACACACTGCTCGATTACCATCAGTTCTCTCTCTCTGGCAAGTGAGTCATGACACAAAACAAGAAAGAACATAATTTGGCAAACATCCAATGCAACTTTTCACTTTCACAGAATTGCCTGGAGCACCTTCACAGAGATCTATGGCTGTCACCGTGAGCTTTATGATACTGCTTAGGTTGAGTTTATCCCAATTAATCTTAAAAGTAGCCTGTAGGCCTTGTAGACCTCTAGTTGGACCTCCTTACTTTGGAGCTCCAAAACGCTTCACTGCACTGTTTCAAATGTTAAGGAAATGGAATGCACTCAAAGAATCACTGGAACACCTTATATCCCAAAGTGGGCTGCTTGCTTCAGATTAACTAGGGTTTCGATTTGCTGTTCAAGCCTTATTGGGCTCTTTATTACACAGGTCTTACATAATTGTACATCCTCCAGCTGCTTTGGTATGAAGTGTCCTTGACTCTCAAGAGCCTACAGGCAGGATAAGGAGCCAGCAGTATCCTCCTTCAGTACTATGTTCAAGAGGCCATCAAATTTCCTCTTGCCAGCCTGTCTTCCCTCCTCAATATTCCTCTTTTCTTGTAATTTCCATCACCTCGGGCATTACTATAGCTTAAAAACAAGCTCTCCTGACAGGTCCATGACATCCAGAGGTTCATCAGCCTTGTATTTATGTGTCTTTCTATGCATGCTGGAGCAGGACTTAAAAAGCTTATTTTTTCCATTTTATTCTAAAACGTCACCTGCTCTAATACATGGGCCTGTAAGTTTCAAGGTCTGTAGTGTGGTAGCAATGGAAAATTGGGTGATGACGTGATAGGTCCTTTGACAGTTGTTAGACTTGGGGGTCTCTAGTTGGCACAGGTATGCACTTGTGACAAATAGGGACCCTCGCCTCTAGTCAGGGTAATGGGGTACACTCCTAAAATAACCCCTGCTCACCCCCTTGGTAGCTTGGCACGAGCAGACAGGCTTATCTCAGAGGCAGTGTGTAAAGCATTTGTGAACACATACAGTAATCAAGTGACAACACTACAGATGGACACCACACATGTTTTATATCAAAAATAAGTATTCTTAATATAGATTCACCACAAGACCATAAACGACAAAAATCCACAATACTGTTACATTAAGATGGTAGAATTAGCTTAGTTCTCTTTAGTTCTTTAATGCAACACTGTAAGTCAATGTACCTGTAGATGCGACACTCAGGGCAACGAAAGTGTTGCAACGATGTTGATGCGATGAAAGTTTGGTACAAAGAAATAAAGATGTGAAGATGTTCCTGATGCGACCCGCTTCTCCGATGTTGCGAGAGATCTCGGCTCGATGTCTCAGCTACAGCGGCGGCACCCTTGTCCAGTGATGCGAAGACAGCGGCTTTGGCGGCGACACTCTTCTCCAGCAATGTGAGACGTTTCCGCTCGATGCGACAGTTACAGCGGTGACACCCTTGTTCAGAGATGCAACTGCAGCAGCTCCGACGGCAGCACGCTTCTCCGTGGATGCGAGGTGCTTTTCTTGATGCGGTGCAATGCGACAGCTACAGCGGCATCATACAAGATACAGCGGCTGCGACGGCGACACGCTTCTTCCTCGATGCAAGACACTTCTTGTGATGCGGTGCAATGCGTCAGCTACGATGGCTGCGATGGCGTCACGCTTCTTCGGTGTTGCGGGGCGCTTCTCGTGAAGCGGTGCAATGCGACAGCTACAGTGGCGACACCCTTGTTCAGTGATGCAGCGGCTGCGCCAGAGACACGCTTCTTCTCCGTGAGTCGCGCTTACAGCTCCTTGCGACACGCAGTCCTTCAGAAGGCCCAAAAACAGCAGCAGGCACTTCTAAAAAACTCTAGGGAGCTGGTGGTTGAAGCCTGTTGTCCCTGAGACTTCAGCAGGAGGCAAGCTCTTTTCCAAGCCCTTGGAGATCCTTCACAAGTTGTTCAAAAGTACACACAAAAGTTCCTTTCTCCTCTCTTTGGCAGTAGGCAACCCCTGCAGGCCAATCCCCCAGTTTCAGGGATAGTCTATCCTCAGTTTCTTCTTGGTTCCTCTAATCAGCAAACGTTTCTTCTTGTTTCCCAAAGTGATCTAAATTCTTGGGATCAGGGTCCCAATACTTATACCCCCAAATCTTTTGTACTCTGAGGGCAGAGGGGCCTTTGCCTAGTCCACATCAGTTCTGGTCGGTCCTGGAGCACTTTGTTTACCTGACTCCTTCTTTCCTTTCAGAGTGCAGGGCAGAGACATCAGACGCACCACAGGAGGTGGAGCCAGCATTGTGGAGGGAAGGCCCAGCCCTATTCAGGTCCTAGGTGCAACTCCTCCCTCCCATCTAGATGCAGATCTCTCTATTCACCACTGGGCTACCTCACCCTTTCTCCTGGAATTCCCCAGCCCTGTGTCTCAAACTCCAGACACGGAATACACAGCCGAGCAGAGGCAGGTTTGAATGGATAGACAAGAAAATACCTACTTTCTAATAGTGGTATTTTCAAACACAGGATGTTAAAACCAACTTCACTAAAAGATGGATTTTAACATTCTGAGTTCAGGAATACTAAATTCGAATTTCTACCATGATCCTGAGTAAGGGTGGGCGTAGTTCGCGAAGTAGCACTTCGCGAAGCTACGCAAAGTGAAGTTCGCACTACGCGAGCTACGCGTAGCACTTCGCGAACTGCGAAGTAACATGTTCGCACTGTGCAAGATGTTGTTTTCAATGATTGCACAGTGCGGACAAGCAACCGGCACTGTGCAATCATTGAAAATGGCATCTTGCACAGTGCGAACTGTAGTTTTCTGCTGCTCGAGTAGATTTTTCCTCGAGCTGCAGCTTTCTCAACGCGAACTGGTAGTTTCTCATCGCGAGCGGTCGCGAGCATACGCGACCCCTCGCAATGAGAAACCTGACCTTCTCGCGTTGGGAATCTCGCCGGGAGGTTTATTTTCCATGCTCGCGATCGCGAACAAGGAAAAAGTCTCGCCAGGATGTCATTTTGCTTGCTCGCGGTCGCCAACTTGACGTTGAGGACCGCGAGCAAGCAAAAAATGACCGCAGCACTACACAACACTACGCTACGCGTGTTCGCACTGTGCTACGTGCAGTTCGCGTAGTGCGAAGTAGCGCGAACTTCGCAAACTACGCGAGCGTAGCGTAGTGCTTCGCCCAGGCCTAATCCTGAGTCAGTTAGGATTATAAGATGTGATAAACAAACTGCCCATTTTGGCCTATGGAGAACAGGTAGCCTTGCAATAGTGAAAAACGAAAATGTCTGTAATTCACTATTAGAACATGCCACACACACCAGGGCATGTCCTAACTTATCCTTACAATGCACCCTTCCCTTGGGCCTACAAGGGGTGTCTGATATGAATAAAAGGGAAGGTTTAGGGACTGGCAAGTGGGTGCACTTGTCCAGTCAGCATGACAGTACCAAACTGCACACAGGCTCTGCAATGGCAGACCTTAGACACACATTTACAGGCTGCTTCTGTGGGTGGCACAACCAGTGTTGCAAGCCCACCAGCAGCATTTGAATTTACAAGCCCTGGGCACTCCTGGTGCACTGTACTAGGGTCTGGCAGGTAAACCAAACCAACCAATCATGGAATCACAAATTCATACATCAATTTACAATAGGGAGCACTTGCACTGTGGCACTGGACAGCAGTGGCACAGTGCCCTGATCATCTAACACCAGCAAAAACACATGAGGCAACAGCAAAAATGGAAGGGAGACCCACGCCAAGGTGCCAGGTCTAACAACAGTCAATTAGGATCTATGAAGGGCAGGTACGGACTCTCATGGATACCTAGAGAGCACTGCCGGACGCCCTGTGGCCTACAATTCTTCCAGCAATTTTTTCTCTCAGGCTGCTAGGTCCTGGCCAACTGGAGGTATACCTGCACTTTCGATTCTGCATGTCTTTTCTGCAGCACTCCACAGCCTGCACTCCAAATAAAGGCATAAGCTAGAGATTTACTGCCATGCCTGCTAGAGTCTGCACTCTTGGTGACCACATTGTGAGGCACAGAGGGAGCAGACCAAGTGGTTACAGGCTGAGCTTCACCACAGGCCTCACGCTCACATGAAACTCCACCTGGAGTTGCCATCTCACCTTAGGGATCAGTTAGCATAGCTTCTGCTTTGCTAGGTGGCTCTGAAGTGTTTGGGCAGTTCACAGAAAGAGATCTTTGATTGGAAATCTAAACCTCAGCACTCATCTCCCCAATGTAATTTTAATACTCACCTTTAGATACCCATTTCCCACATATTCCTTTTAAAGTGCCAACCAATTTATTGTTTCTTAAATCAGTCAGGTCAATACATAACCTGACTCTTACACTGGCCTGCTGGGCCATAACCACTGGGACCAACCACTGGATAGCTTTGACTACCTGAATAAGGCCATCCATCTCCAGCTTGTTCAATTCAGCCTCTTCCTCCTCACTAACTCCAGTATGGGGATATTCCGAACCATATAGGATACAACACTGATTCTATCCTTAGGAAAGATTTCATGTTGGAAACCTTTTAAACCCACCACTTAAAAAAAAACACACTAGGACATTCATTGCGGATGCTGGGCTACATACACCAATTGTGTTCAAAAGCAAGACTCGTTTCTTGCTATGTTGATATAACATAATGCCCGATTTCCTCTTGTCATCCAGCATGCACACCTGCAACAATGTTGATAGAAATTACTCCAATATTCAATGCAAAGACCGGCTTTCTTCACGAGTTCACGTACAATCCTAAAACACTTGATTTTACACTCAGCACACAATGATGCACTTCCATGCCCTCCTCACTTCCAAAGGATTTGGGCACAACATTCTCCATCACACTTTTCATATTAGATATATTAGATATATTACATCTACTTTTCCAAATCTAGCAAGTGGTCTATGACACTACAATGAGAACATTTTTGTTTAGCAACAGGATAACTCTTGCCTTGGACAAAGTGGTCTTTGCTTCCACGTGTGGAGTAGCCAGAATAATTATTTTTGTATTTCACATTGTTCTGTTCATAAGGTAAAGGTGAGTTGTTATTATTACTTGCAGGGTGCTTCTTTTGTTTCTTTTTTTGTTGAGTATTAGTTTTGTTGGAAAACTTTTTTTACAGTATCTTTATTTGGTGCATTGCGTAAGCATGCTTGGTCATCTTTAAATTAGTTCAGCCTGCTTAAGGATGTCTACAAAACGCGTAAGACAGGAATCACCACTCACCCTTGACTTTTCCTGCACACTTGGATCGCTGGCATGCATGACTATCTGGTCACAATTGAATTCATCATGTTAACTGCAAATTTACTTGAAGCAACACATTTTTCTTAAGAGCAGTCACGTAATCCTCAATTGTTTCTGGGCAGGCTTACTTAGACTGAAAACTAATAAAAATCCAATCCAACACAAACAGCAGGCATAAAATGATTATCTAAGTCATGTAAAGCACTTTGAAAAATGTCAGTTTCAGTTTTTTTTCTATTTGATTGTAGACTCTCAGACCTTCAGGGCATAAGGCATGTAGAACATTTTTCTTTTTCCTGTTCCGTGTGAATTCTTCACAGTCATCCCCTCCCCAATAGTAGATAGATAGTTAAGAAATTATTCTCTCCACTCCAGCCACTTCATCCCTCTGGAGCCAGTAGAAAGGCATATCGTGGAGTGAGAATAAATGTTTACTCTGCGCACATCTAGGTAGTGATAGGCAGTTCTGCAAGGTGGAAACAGCTTTTAAGTACCACAATGCTTGAACAATCAGTTCAGCAACATTATACTCTCAGAAGGTTCATTTACATAAAATATACGTCTTTATACACCAGGAAATGTTATTGTTGTGCACATCCTTCAATTGACCAGTATGTTTGATGCAAAGTGAAAGTATGAGACAATTTTCATTGTAATCTTTGGCTTATCTAAAATGGCTGATACGCTAAGTTCATGTTGCATGACTTGCGGGATTATGTCAATGTTACATTCCTCCAAAGACTCAAACAACGCGGCCAGGGAACTCTCAGGATTTATGCACCAGATGTGTGCTTGGGTGCTAGCAGTTAGTGAAAGTGAAGCAAAATATAGGTGAAGGAGCCAGGCCCGTATGTTCTAGATCTGCTCTAGAACCTCAAGTTGATGGTACTTTTTCTCATCATGAGAGCGCGGAGGGGAGAGAAATCATTAACAATGCCAATCAATTCAATGTTGGTTCTTCTAGACCCAAAATACCCACAGACTACTAAATAAAGTTAGTAAATTTATTAAAAAGCCAAGAATAACTGAACATACAGACATCTCAAAATAAGGGTGTAGAAATACATTGGAGCCAACATAAAACCAAATCTGCGAATAAGGTTGAGACTGTGCAACATGCACAAAACAATTAATTCAAGAATCAGGATACAACAGATCAAGAAACACAAGTCTAAGTTCCCATGCATCGAAGTTTGATGAAAATAAAGCAATAATCTATCTCTACACTAACACTAACGTGACATCCCTCGTTAAGCGTTCTTCGAGGCATGATAGGTTAAGGTGTCAGAGTCTTCCTTAGAAGTCTCTCCCCTTCAATGGGTCAGGTAGCATGCAGCTACTCAGACAGAGCTCATTCAGAGATGGTCTCTGTCCAAAGGCAGAGAAGAAGTGGATCTCTCTCCCTACTTGCAATACTTCAATATCACAGGTGTCTTCCCAGGATGCCTTTCGGGTCACGTATCTGATCCGGCAACATTCTCATAGGTATTTTTCCAAAGGACGACGATGCTCCCAAACAGTAACACGATGACCTTGATTCCCAGACCTTCTCTGGTGAGAAAATACAACAGTTGTTCTTATTTGCATTAATTCTCAATGTATCATTTTCTCTCCTTGCCTAACTCCTAAAACAAAAACATTATTCTAACTAACAAGGGTGCTTCTTCCACCTGCAACACAAACGTGAGAAAGAGCAGACTTCAACATGCAGAAGAAATTTAACTATTAATTCTAATGCAAGAGCTTTCAGGGAAAATGCATTTCAGGCCTACAAGATTCAGCTAACATAAGTAAATTGGAACATGGGCTTTACGAAGTTATATAGAAATTGAGACATATACAGTTAATATTTTCATCTACATATAAAAGTTCACGATTAATAATCACATTCAATAGCAAAATGATTGTCAGCTACACAACACGAGCGTTTCAGTTATGTTCTTGACTGGTTACATCTGATTTACCACATTAATTCTTTATGTATTCTACATTTTGGCTTAACACATCAGGTTCATGTTATGACATGACAAAATCTTAGCACTTAGTTTAACGCGAAAAAAGATTATATGCGATGCAGTCTACATGTGTGATTATAATGCATCCCTACAATGAAAAATTGATTTGGCGCTACATCATAGGCTTTAGCATATATACAATGTGTTTACAGGAATGCATCCAACAGAGTCATTGAAGGTAAAGATGACTGAGAATGAATACAATAGCTCAAAAACTCCTGCAGATAACTCCAGTCCTGTTGACTGCAGCTCGCAATCAGCACTTTGGCAGCTTCCAACCTGCATTCCTGTTGTGCAATCAGAAAGGAGTGCACTGATGGGAAAGCCATGTGGGCCCATGTCTGTAGTCACTCAGCGCAATTGAGTACCACAGGATCCAGCAAACACCGACAGTTCAACTCGAATATAAAAACATCACAATGTACAGATAATTCAGTAAGCTGACACTACATATTCCCACATTATACTGAGAGGCTCAGCATCAAGCAAAGCTAGACTGGGACAAAACGATGGCCCAATCTTAAAAACACCAGTCTAGCAAGGGATATTAATCTTTTCTGGTCATTGGTCAGACAAACAAACAAGGGTGAGGCAGACCAAATCCCCAGTCACATACCGCCTCAGGTCTGGCATGACCACTTTTGCGATTTATATTCTGGGACTAACAATCCAAACGCAGAAGGACAATGCGGTCACTGCCCATTAAGCCTTGGGAAGTAGGACCACGACCCATTCACATTAAAAGAAGTTGAGTCAGCCATAAGAAAGATAGTGCCCTCCAAAGCCCCGGGACCTGATGGTCTCCCTGGGGACCTGTTCCTCGCAGATCGGGCCAATTAGGCTGAGTATGTCCTCCTTCTTATCAACTCCATCTCTGGAGGATGCCCAGTCCCAGACTCATGGAAGGGAGCGGAGGTAGTCCCAATCTACAAGAAGGGAGCTAGAGAGGACCCTTACAACTACAGGCCAATTAGCCTCATCGATGCAATGCAGAAGATAGTTGGAAGGGTCATATTACAGAGAATCCAATCATGGACTGAGGAGGAGGACATCCTTTCTCAATACCAGGCGGGCTTCCGAACCAACACAGGAACGGTGGACCAGGTCTTTAGGCTTCTCCTGATCCACTGGAAGGTGGTGGTGATTGGCAAGGGCAGTCTTTACCTTGCTTTTATCAACTTAAAGACTGCCTTTGACCTGGTCCCCAGGGATAAGCTATGGCAAAAATTGCAAGCCATGGGAATCCTTCCAATGATCCTTAACCTCTTAGTAAGGCTACACAAGGGCAATTATGCTCAGATAAGATGGGGTTCCCAGGGACAGCTTACTGATAAGATCCCAGTAAACAGGGGAGTACGCCAGGGCTGTGTGATGGCACCCACCCTGTTCTCGTTATACGTGAACGGGGTGGTAAGATTTCTGCAAAAAGTACCAGCTGATGCCCCGGCCCTGGCAGGCAATGAGGTACCAACTCTCCTGTTTGCTGACGACACACTGCTGATCTCAAAGACCCCGGCAGGCTTCCAAAAGCTCCTGAACAGGTTCCAACTTTTTTGTAACACTCGGGGTTTAGTCATTAACACATCTAAAAATAAATTCATGACTTTTAATCCCCACAAATCCTTTAGGAATAACATTACTTTAGATGGAACTCATCTCGAGAGAGTCACCACCTTTGATTATCTTGGGATATGCCTTTCAGAAAAAGTACAATGGAAACTCCACCTTGATAAAATGCTCCTGGATCACAAACGTGTGGCCGGGACACTGAGCAAAGAGCATCGCTTATCATTTAGTAGACCTATTGCCTCGGCACTTATTGTGTACGGAGCCAAGGCAGTTAGTTCGGCCCTCTACGGAGCAGAGCTGTGGGGTTTTGATAATCTTGATGAGATTAGCAGATCAGAAACCAAGTTTTTCAGGGACCTGATCATGTTGCCACAGGGTACACCCTTAACCCCTTTCATATACGATCTGGGTAGGCGCCACATTAAAGATCTGGCCAAACTTCGCCCCCTGCTGTATTGGGCACGCCTTAGGTGCACTCCTGGACTTGCCAACTATGCTGAGGCTTTCACTGAAGTAATGGGGTTGGACAGCGGTAAGAAGATAAAATGGATCTCAAATGTCAAGGCATTGATGATAACATTGGGTCTCGAACAGTCATGGGATACCCAAAGCCCGCTGAGTAAAGAAGAGCTCAAACACATCTATTGGGATTGGATAGATGCCAGAGACCTTAGTAACCCAAATTTAGGAAGGCTTACGGAAGAGCTCTTCCAACATAAACCATCTAGAGGCCTCAAACCTTATCTGGATGTAATTCAGACCCCAAGGGACAGGGCATTATATACTCAATTTAGATTCTGCACACTTCCAGTCTATGAATTCACTGTGAAGTGGTGCCTCCCCAACCAGACCATTGTAGAATGCCCATCCTGCGGAATCTCTAAAGAGAGTATTGCACATTTTATGTTTGCCTGCCCTGCTTACGCCAGCGCTAGGCCCTGCTGGCTTATGCCAATCTGCAAACAACTAGGCACTCTAGACCATTGAGTTGCCCTACATATACTAAGAACTGATTCGAGAACTTTATATGTTTGTGGAGTTGCCAAGTTTTTGGGCCGAGCCTGGCTAACCAGATATAGAGCTATACGAAGGGCTTCCCAAAACTGACACAGATCACTAAAGAGCATGAACATAGGGCAATTGAAATCTGTAACGCTATACCTTGTCGCCGATAATGATATTATATATCTCAATTTTAACAATTTTTTACTGTTTTAAATTGTACTAATTAAATGAATTCTTATATGCAGCAAATAGCTTTAATTTCTAACTATCGGGGAAAATTTCATTTTTATATTCTAACCATTATGACGTGATTTTATCTTGAAACTTTTTTGTATTGTGATACTTTTATGATATTTATATCGAAATAAAGCTATTGACTGACTGACTAACATATTCCCCAGTTTTTGCTCCACCTGGTGGGGCTATCCATAGCTGTGTGTCCTGGCAGGTCGAACTGCCTCTTAAAAGGAAAACTATACAGAACAGCGTTAGGGATATTTCTTGAATTTCCCTGGTACAATCACTGTACAGATACATTGCTTGTCATCTTCACACCAGAGTAATGGTCAAGAAAATGGTGGATTCCTCCAGGGTAGAGTGGATACTGCCCACCGCCCACTTGTTGCTGTTGTCAGTGATGTAAACATGGGGGCATATTTATGAGCCCCAAGCATTGCCGTAATATCACCTTTTGTGACGCTCTGGCAGTGCAAACTACAAATTCATATTTATGAGGTCCTGCAAAGCCTCTTTGCGAGGATTTGAATGGCCTCATAGATATGGAGTAAGGCAAGGCAGCAGAAATCGCTGCATAGCCTTACTCTGAGCGAGAAAGGCAATCTATGGGTGTTGCAGTGAGTGTTCCCACGTAACACCCATGGAATTTGATGCTTCCCCTGATTTAAAGAACCATGAAAACCTGGGGATGCTCCAATATCGTATGCATCCCCAGAGGAGGCACATCTTGGATAAATAACTTTATTTCTCCTTTTTTATTCCTCTTTCCATGTGTGCTGCATTCTGCAAAAAGGAAAAAGCTTCCACGGATTGTTTCTGTGCAGGACGATGGCCCTTCCTGCACAGAAATTATCCTGCTGACAACACAGGCACCCTTGCTCCATGGAGGAAGGGTGCCTGCATTGGCCCTAGGCTGCTGAAACGGTGCCAGCAGTGGGGGAAAGGATGGTGCATTTTTGACCTATCACTTTGACGTAGCACAGTGCAGGAAGCTGACTTGCTGCGCTGCCCTATGCCAGTCCCCATAAATGAGGCCAACGGTGTGTTGCTTTTGAACAAACAAAGGTCAGCCTATTTCCAGAGCTGCAGACATTACCAGCTGCTTACTTGTTTTGTTTAGTTTACTTCAGCTGCTCTGATGTTTTATTTATTGCTCTCATTTTTCTAAGAAACAAGTACCTTTTTTTAAACCAATTACCCACTTTGCTCTTAGCGACAGAGGGTGAGTCGTAACGCATGGAGAGATGTTGTTGGGTTAACCGGTAGAGCAATGAAGACCAGATTATAAACCCTTCCATGACCAGCCATAGTTTAAGTGCTAAAGTACTTGAGGTCTCTCCTTTAAACATATTTACATTTGTTTTTTACCCAATTGGCACATTTCATTTACTAATAAGTCCCTAGTAAAGGGATTGTATGAGTACACTGGGCCTGTAAATGAAATGCTACCAGTGGGCCTGCAGCATTAATTGTGCCACTCACTTAAGTAGCCTTTTGAAACATGTTGCATGCTTGACATTTCAGCCTGTGTGTGCAGTTTTGAACTGCCATTTTAACCCGAAAAAAGAAACCTTTTTCCTGGCCTAAACCTTCCCTTTCAATACATATAAGTCCCTCTTAGGGTAGTCCCTAAACTGCCCATACAGCAGGGTGCATTGTATTCAAGAAGTTGGACATGTATGCTTAAGTTTTAACATTTCCTAGTGGTGAAAAACCCCTACATGTGTTTTTTCACTACTGCAAGTTCTACCTCTCCCATAGGATAACTATGGGTTACCTTATTACATTTAAAAAGTGATACCATACCTTTTTTTGGAGAGCAGGTTGGAATGTCATGTTGGGTGTCTTAGAATTTCTAATTTAAACCTTCCTTAATGATAAGGTTGGATTTTAAGTTACAATTCTGAGAATGCCCCTTATATAAAGTTGGCATTGTCTTGTCCTATCCATTTGGTGCCTGCAGCCTGTTCCTGGGTCATATGACTAGATCTAGTTGGTAGTTCACACATGTGCATTCCTCCCACACAGCATCACAATCAAGGGTTTAGGTGTTGGCAGTATGGGCAATCCTAGCTTGATGGGGGGAAAGCTGTCACTTACCACGTTTGCACTTCAAAGGCACTGCCCCAGCTCACACACAAAGGACTTTACACTAGCCTATTGTGCCCCCAGACAGACTGGGACCCGGGTTGGACAGCAGGAAATTCCAGGCACCTTTGTAAGGTGAAAACTCCAGACGTTTCTGCCACTTCAAAGTGGCACAAAGGGTACAAAGAGCTCTCTCAGACCCACTCATCACTACACTCTTGGACCTGTGGATAGTACAGAAGAAGAATTACCCTGCTGCCAGAGGACTGACCTGCTGCTGAGGCCTGCCCTGCTGTCTGAGAAGGAAGACTAGACCTGCACGCATCATCCCAGGCTAAATTGACTCCAAGGGTTAGCAGACTGACTTCCTTTTCTGAGCTACAGGAACACAACAGGCTCCTGAGGCCTCCCTGAAACTGCCCAGCTGAACCAGCTACACTGGACCTGCCTGGACCTGCAACTGGAACTGCCCGAGCCCTGCTGGACTCTGCTGGACTCGGTTCCTGATCCCTAAGTGGTGCCTCGTGGGTCCTGGACCCTTGGTGTTGCATCAGTTGCATTCCTCTTTGAAGAAAATGAGTTAATCCTGAAGTTTTGGGTTCTTCATGACCACAAACAGGCCCTGTATGCCAAGATCTGGCCTCCCACAACAACCGTATGGTTGTGTTGTGTTTTCACTTTAGTACTGTTTAAGTGATGCATAAATACTTAACACATTGCCTCTACATTAATCCACACTGATCTTGTGCCAAATTACCATAGGGTTAAGCACACATTAATTATGTGACTTACCATGACAGGAATTGTGGCTGTTGCTTGAGGACGACTCACAGCCCCCTCAACCAACAGCCCAAGTTCTCAGAATCCTCCGCTCCCATCACTTTCCTCCTTTCATTACTCTTTGCCCCCTACATTTTTAAGTACCTTTTGAATATTACTCATATAAACCTTTCATGCTGTAGGTGCAGGAAATAAACGTCAGCGTATATTAGGTTGATTGCATCCTGTTTTAAAAAACCTGAGGTGGTTTCATGTAATGTGCAGCTCTGTACAAAACTCTATAAAATGTCTGCAAGTTTGTGTCATGGAGGTAGAGGAGCCCAAGAATAGAAAAGACGTTTTAGGTTTTTAAACCCTTTAGATTTATGAATGAATTTACTACCAGTAGAGGATTTCTCAGTAATTGGAACATCAGTCATGGATTTGAATTTCAACGAGGCAGAGTCAGACTGCAATCTATCCAAATGTCAATACATCGAGTTCCATTAAAATGGGTAACAATAACATGTATTTTGAATCATGCATTGGAATGGTAGAAACGCGATATCGACGAGGAATACACTGTATCTAATAGCCGGCACGTTATTGCACAGTGATGAACATGCTATGTTGTGTGTTATGCTATGTCATGCTTGTGAAACACCAGCGGGACACCCTTGTTAGTGTGAGAAAGGCTAGTAGACGCATGAGTATTTCGTGTGATTCTAGACATATTAATTTTATTAATTTAACACCGATAATTTGTGGCAGCATTGTGCTGTGTAGCATGAAAGTGTTCAGACACAGAAAGCAACTGCCTGTATTGTTCATGTAATGCAACTTGTCAACGTAGCCACCCTCTTTAGTTCAACCCACTTTCACTTTCCCTCATATCTCTCTATCTCTTCTGCGGTCTTCTAATCTCTCCATTTCTTCACCATTCCATTCCATACTTCCTCATATCCCATTGGTGGTACATACTCTTGTTTTGGCCAGATTCTCTAATTGTTCTCTCACTTTTCCTTCTCTTTCTCTTCTTTACGATATCCTGTTCTCTCTAACATCCTATGTCACCTTCAATTAAAATATGGTGCACTCTACTAAATGATCTGCCCTTTCACAAATCATGTCCATTGTTATTACTCACATTAGTGGAAGCCTTTTTCACTTTTGGAATGATGAAAGATGCACCACTGGGCGTGATCTTGAAATCTGTCCCATCTCATGTCTTCTCTTTCCTCTTCTGCTGCCCTCCGCCCTTTAAAGTTTCCTTTATCCCTGCTTCCCTTCTCTCTTACAAGATCCTTTGCACAGAAAGCAGTTTGATTAGCATCGAAGGGGCATATTATCAAGGACGGTGGTAAAATTATCGCCGGTTTATCGGCAGAAAACTGCTGTTAACCCCTTGCATGCCCTTGACGGAACCACTCCGTCATGAGCCACGGGCGCCGTGTGCTCATGACGGAGTGGTTCCGTCATGATGCGGCCGTTGGCGGCCGCTCCGCCCACGCGGCGCTAATTCCCCGCCTGTGCGGGCGATTAGCGCAAGTGGCCGGAGTCATGACGGAACCACGTCGTCATGAGCACAGCTCGCCCGTGACTCATGACGGCGTGGTTCCGTCATGAGCATAGCGGCGCCGCAAACCCTCCAAACCCCCCCAGCGCTGCGGCGGAATTCGCGCCTCAGCGAAGGGGTTAAAGCGGCGATAATGGGCTTGATATGCCGCAGAGAATTCCAATAGAAGCCCATGTTCACACCAGAACATGGACCTCTGTTGAAATTCTCAAGGGCATATTATCAAGCCCTTTATCGCCGCTTTAGCAGCAGTTTTCTGCCGCTAAACCAGGCGATAATTTTTAACGCCGTCCTTGATAATATGCCCCTAAGTGTCTATAAAACGCCCGATAATTTTGAGTTTGTAAATAGACAGAGTGAGTTCGAGTGCGCCTGCTGTGCACTGTAAGATGTGCTGGTAGTGACATATTCAGACATACAAGGTGTGCCAACAATGGAGTTATTTGTGATGAAGGATAATTTCGGAATTGAAGCTTCCTTAATACATGGCTCGTTCCTGCCCATCCTTCCTCTTAAGCTATGGTAGATCTGTTCTTCCCCAGCTTTATGTGCATGGGATTGGCTAATGTGTGTTTTGGTGGTCATCCTCCCAAGTCTTGTGGTCCTACTGTGGGGCATACCGTGTCCACGAAGGATCACAATGCTCTGTCATAGTTCCCAGTCCTCTCGGTGGCTGTGCCTGACTCTTGCATGTTGTAACCCTTTATTGTTGCAACTCCGAAGGCGTGCGAATTCATATCTCTCAGCTCAATTTCGAAACATCTCAATTACAAGAAAGGAATAGCTTTGTGTCAGCTTTTAATCAGGCTTACAATTTATCTCAGGCATTTATTGTTTCACCCCCCCTTTCATCTTAAATGTTCATTATATGCTGTTGAATATGCTAAACTGTGGCAACCTCCTAGCTCCCAAGACAGTTTCCCTCAAACGTCTTCTGGTTAATTATTAAAGACTGGAATGCAATGTTACAGAAGCTAATTGACTGCTGAGAATGTGCATTTTAATGAAGGCTTACGATGAAGCATGAATGGGGCAGACAGTTTTAGGCTACACTTTGTGAATGATAGATTTATTCAATATCGTAATTCGTTCATAAAACGTTGAAATATAGACCTTAGCTGTGCAAGCCCTGCATTATTATTCTACATTCGTGTTTTTCCTGTATTATTTTTCTCTTTCCTTTATTAATTAGTGATTTTCATAATGATAGTGTGAAAGCATTGGTCCTGACAGTATTCTAGACATTGCTTGGTTGTTCGAAAAAACAAAAGAAATCCTATCAGCAACAATTGGCTCTACCTGCCACAATAAAACAGTACTTATGACATCACCCAAGTGAATCAAAAAGAAAGCCTAAAATGTAATCAGATGTACTATGAATACTAAGGTTTGATGAAAACGTAATACAATGGATTATATTTTTTACTACATGAATATGGATGACGACCTGCAGCTAGAGAACAGTAAGTTATATTTAAGGTATTTTTGGTGGGTGGGTTATATTTTTGTATGTATGTGTACTTGATGTCATTACTACTTGTTATATTATATGTCTTATGTTGTATTTAATTGTTTCTATTTGACTTTACTAGTTGGTGATTTTTTTGTTTTTTAACCAATTACTATATGTATTAATTTCATTCATCAGCCTTACTTGCAATTTGAATTGTATATTGTTAGATTTGGCATGGTTTGTGTGGTGTTGACTTTTTGCCTTCTGATCTCCTGCTTTTGTCTGCTTTTTGCTGACTTCGTTTTTGGTGGCTTTAAAACTCTATACTTTACCTCTGCTAACAAGTGCTAAAGTGCATATGCTCTTTACTTAAACCATGATAACATTGGTCTAGCCACAATTGACATATTAATTTACTTATAAGACCCTAGTAGAGTGCACTTTATGTTCCTGGGCCTATACATCAAATGCTGCTAGTGGGCCTGCAGCACTGATTGTGACACCCACTTAAGTAGCACTTTAGACATGTCTCAGGCCTGCCTCTGCAGAGCCTGTGTGTGCAGTTTTAAACTGCCATGTAAACCTGGCAAGTAGGGTAACCTTCCTTTTTTATTACATGTAGGTCACCCCTAAGGTAGGCCCTGCACAGCCCATGGGCATGGTGCAGTGTATTTAAAAAGTAGAACATGTACTTTTAAGGTTACATATCCCGGTAGTGAACTATTCTTAAATATGTTTTACACTACTGCAAGGCCTATCTCTCCCATAGTATAACATCTGGATTGCATTATTACATTTTATAAAAGTAATTTCTCATTTGGAAAAGCTGGGTTCCCCAAATTTGGAGTCTCTGGAATCAGAGTGGCATTTTTCTAATTACAATTTAAAAACACAACTTATAGTGAAGCTGGTTTTTAAATTGCAATTAGAAAAATGCCACTCTGAGAAAGTTGGCAATTTCTTACTGTAACTATTTGGTGCCTTCTGCCTGTCTCTGGAATACATGTTTGGGGTGGGTGACAGCTGTCTTCCTGCATTACCGCTAGACATACATACACAAAGGAAGGGTACGTGTTACTCAGTGACCATCTGCATGCTGATGGGTCATCCTGAGCAGGATGGGAGGGAGGAGCTGACACTTACACCTGAAAGGGATGGGCGTTGACCCCACACACGGGGTTGCATAACCCCCTGTAGTGAGTCTAGAGCCAGGGCAGGAAAGGCAGGATCTTGTGCACTACAAAGGCATCTCTTTGAAGTCTTTCTACTTTAAAGACCCAATTGGGTATAAGTACTGGACCTTTGACACCACCCAATTAGAACTCTCCTGGAACTGAGGACATTCTACCAGGAAGAAGGACAGCTGCTGCTGGAGGGACCTCCACTTTGCTGAGTTGCTGAGCTGTGTTGGCCTGCTGCTTCTTGCCTACGAGTGAGAAGGTCTGACTCTGTATCTCTACATCACAGAACCAGAGTATCTCCATGGGCTTGTTGGCTTGCCTCCTGTTTCTGAAGTCTCATGGATATCAAATACTGCAACCTGCAACCGGCACCTGAACTTTATCTGCTGTGAGTCCTGCTCTGCCAAGTAGTGCTAATCCAGTCCTAGGCCCTTGGAAGTGAGTTTTCAGTGCTGCAGCCCAGAAAATCCACATATCAATGTTGTTGTGCTAATCAGAACCAGCGCATTTCCTTCGACACTGATGGATCGCTGCTGCTGCCCAAACCACGGACATCGCATCACCGACTGCCTGATGCATTGTCCCCTATTTCTGATGCAAGTCCGACTTTGCGCACCTCGGTGCCAATGCATCGCTTCATGCTGCACTCATCACCTACAGCCAAGTGGTTCAACAACGACGGATTGCCGCAATGTTCATTGGATCTTGAATCCCAACGCATCTTTGACAGTGCACAGCTTGGAGCCAATGCATCGCTTTATCTACAAGATCAACAGCAAAGTTTCGTCTCCGTTGCTCCACGCATTGTCCTCGTCGTCGACACATCCAAGGTACTGTTCAGTGGCCAAGGCTGGTCTCTGTATCTAATCTGTGCTTCATCGCGGTTGGGCTTAACTTTCGGATTTGACCCAGTCAAGAATGACCAGATTGCACAGGATGGCTTTATATGTTTCTAAGCACTACGACACTGTTTATTCTCAACTTCAGCTTTTTGTGTTGTGTGCACAGATACTTTACACATTGCCTCTTAAATTAAGCCAAACTGCTCTGTGCCAAGCTAACAGAGGGTGAGCACAGGGTAATTTAAAGTGTGTTTCTGACTTACTTTGAAAAGGATTGTCGTTCTGGCTTGGACAGGGTGCATACCTCTGCCATCCAGAAACTCAATTGCTAACATATATCTTTTGACTGATGTGTAAAAATAATTTTATATATAGTTATAAAATGTTCTGCAGGTTTGGATTTTTCCTTTAGTTTATTGGCTGCTGTGTAAAAAATTTAATTTTTTATTATTGGGTATTGGCTATTGATTCTAAGTAGTGCACTCCTTTGTTGTTAATAAAGAGCTTTACTCTACATTGTGCAGGTCTTACAATCTATTGCTTTATTTGCTAACTTTAGGTTTAATTTAGGCTACTGATTGTCTCATTTGTAGTTGTTAGTAGATTTATTCTTTTTGTAGGGCTTCTATGAATTTGTACAGTGTAGTTTGAGTTATGCGTATCGTGGATTGGAAGGCATTGTACCATTCCTCTTCTGCATCTTTTGATTTGGCTTTTGAAGCCATGGTGCTATTGTAGACATTTCAGCATGGTCTTTAGAGTAATCCATTAATGGACCATTTTGTTGGTAGGAAGGACTTTCTAAAATGTAATTTTTAGTTGTTAGCTAACGCTGTTTTAAGGACATGAGCAAGTGCAATCATTTTTTTAATTTCAAAGGCAAATTGGCTGCTTGTTGCATATTCTACACTTAGTGCAGATTGTTGACGATATCTCCAAATGTTTTGGTTAAAGTTCAGGTAATAGCCTTTTATGGCTGTGTTTGGGTAAAGTTTTAGGATTGCTTGAATCATGGTTTCTTCAAAATGTATTATTATATTATGTTGCATGTAGTAGTTTGTTTTACCTTGTGGCTTAGTAGTTCATAGTAAGTGCTACATTGTTTATTAGGTGGTTGGGCATATATAAATTGTATATTGGAATTTTGATAATCTCCTTGTATGGTGTACATATGAGTAAATTTTTTAAACAAATTCTGAATGTCCTATCCATCATCCATGTTTGACATTGGGTCAGTTTTAATAAGTGATCTGCAATAGGAAATATTATGACACGTTTATCATTGTGTTTATCATTGTTAAGTTTATCATGCAAGAGGAAGGGTTCCTCATTATGTATGGTGGTTATGTGTTCAGGAATTTAGATATCTTGGTATCTTCATTTGTGGATTTTTTAGTTCATGCTGTTAGGCGTTTTAAGGTGGGTATTGGTAATAGCTTGCCTGCGATGTGTTTGGGGACTTAGGGAGTATGTCTTTTAGTAATTGAGTTGTGGGCTCTTGGGAACTAGTGATTGCTTCTCTTACATCTTGTAGTACATACCTTACTTCAATTTCAGAGACATTTGGAGGATGGTAGGCCTGGGTGGAGATCGCTGTATTCCTCTATGTGGAACTCAGTGAAGTGATCAAAAAACTCTGCGCTAGGCAGAGGTCCACAAGCATCGGAGTGCATTACGTCACGCCATTTGGACCGATTTTTAGGACTGGGTATTTGTCCCACACTGTAAAATCAGTGCAAGAGGGCACTTCTTCTTTCTGCCGCTTGGGTAGATATTCTCAACGTGAGCGGTAATGGCCATCTGCGACCGCCTGTGTTGAGAAATCTCTCTGGGAAGTGGTCTGGAGTAAAAGTTCACTCGCTCTCACTCAGCAACTTAGCGTGAGGCAAAATCTCCAATCCATGGAGTTTTTCAGAACTCTGCACTCTACTCGAAGTGGAAAACTCTGCAAGTGAAGTGGAATTTCATGCCCAGGCAGAGAGGATTGTTGTTTTCCCATACATTAATAATAACATCATCTTTTATAGTTGTCCTCCTACAACAAGCATTAGAACATTTCCAAATGATAGCTTCCAAGCTTCTATTTTCTTGGTTGTAAGCGTAGCCCATTTGAGAGAGTAATTGTTTCCTTTTCTGTGATGTGATGGATTTGCTCTTTTTATCATTATGTCTGAAAATAATGTAACAATAGAAAGAAAGATGTATTTAAAAATGTATCATACACTTATTATTGACTTGCAAAATTATGGTTCTCATTTTGAATTTTATACTTGCATAGGTGTTCTTGCTAGAAATTGCAGTCTTCATTTTCAGATTTTTGGTTGGGGTTGTTGTAATGTGAGTCAGATCTCTCCTTTTCTGTTGAGGAAAACAATTGTTTTAGTTTAATTCTAAACAATTGTTTGTTGGTAGTGGGGGCTGCGGGAGTTTACTTTTATTTTTGCCATTTTAAGGTGAGGCTGTGTTCACTAATTGTTTTAATTAACTAATTAGTTGATGTTGTAGTGATTTTTTGCACTATCTGTAGTTAAAGACATAAAACAGTAGAGTGTTTTGTTAGTAATTTGGTATTCTACTTTTTTAAATGAATTAGTTTGTAAGTTATTTTAAATAAATGTTTTACTTACTTTGTAAAGTAGTTGTATATATTTTCACATTTCAGTTTTCAGGTTGTCTTTGGAAAATCCAGCAGAGTATCATCTTCTTGCAGCTTTTGTTGTTTTTTGAGTAGTTCGAAGTTAACATTTTTGTGCCATTTATATTGGTAGTTTAATTATTTGTACAATTTTATTGGTTAATTTTGATTACGGGTTAATTTTATTGGTTAGCATTTTTTTAGTTTGATTTTTTCAGTGATACTTTTTTATGGTAAACATTAACTAGTGTTTTTATTATAACTTTGAATATATATTTTTGATATTTTTGTTTTAAACCTATAGGTATTATTTATGTATATGTCCATCATTATTTTATTTGTTTGCCCTTTAACTACTGGGCCTCCCCCTCACCCTCCCAGTGCTGAGCCATTTTTTGGCTATTTGGGGTAGTTTGCGCTTATGGATCCATAAACGATTTTGCTCTTAAGGTATATATGCAAACTTGATGTCCTTTTTTTCCAACTTCCTTGGGATTCTAAAGGTACCAGGGTTAGTGGATTCCCTTACAGGGGATTGAGAAAATATGAAAAATATAGCAAAATTTAGGATTCTTGGGAAAGAAATAGAAGAAAAAGTGCTGTGTATAAAAGTGTTTGCTATTTTCCTAAAAATGGCATCAACGAACAGTTTACTGTGCTAAAATCTGAGGATTTTGAGCCTTAGCTCACCAGAACCTAAGGAAACATAGCAAACCTGCACATTTTTGAAAACCAAACACTTGGGTCTCATCAGGTTAGTTTACCCAGAATCCCTGGCAAACCTCAAACCTTGAAAAAAAAGCAACACATTTTCCTGACAGTTCTGTGATGGAAAGGTCAGGAATCTGTGGGAGCCATAAACTTCCTTTTGCCCATCATTTAATCAATCAATCAGAATTTATATGGTGCACCACTATCACCCCTAGGGCTATCTGGGCACTGAGCTTGCTGTGTCTTCATAGAAAACCAGGTCTTGAGTCACTTTCAGAAGTCCGCAAAGGAGGATGTCGTTTGGAGGTGAAGGGGGAGGTCAATCCAGGTCTTGTCAGCAATGTAGGATAAGCAGCAGCCCCCGCTGTGGCTGTGAAAAACGCGGGGGACGTGAGCAAGGGCAAGTGAAGCAGAGCGCAGGGGTCTCAAGGGTAGATTGAACTTCAGCCCGTGTTTGATATAGGATGGTCCTAGGTTGTGGAGAGCTTTGTAGGTGTGTTTGAGCATCTTGAACTGGCATCTTTTCTGGATAGGGAGCCAGTAGAGGTTTCTGAGGTGGGGAGAGATGTGGGTCCGTTTGGGGAGTTCCAGGTTGAGTCAGGCTGCAGCTTTCCCTATGGTTTGGAGTCTTCTGAGGAGTTGTGTGGGGATTCTGGTGTAGAGAGCATTGCCGTAGCAGCTGACGACAAGGGCTTATCTGACAGACTTTCTGGTGTTTACTATTGTCCATCTGAAGATTCTGAGGAGCATGACGAGTTTGTGGAAGCAAGAGTAGGCATCTGCATTGACTTGTCATTTCACGGTCAGTTGGCTATTGAGGATTATGCCAAGGCTAAGTGTGTGATCAGCTGTTGTGGGTCCGAGTTCTGCCGGCCACCCCCTCTGGTCCCATGTGGAAATGTTCTTCCTGAAGATCAGTGCCTCTGTTTTGTCAGAGTTGAGTTTGAGGCAACTGTTTCTCATCCAGTCGGCTACATCGGTCATGGCATTTCAGAAGTTGGTTCTGATGTTCGAGGGGTCCTCAGTGAGCAAGAGGATGAGCTGGGTGACTTTGGCATAGGAGATAATGTTGAGTATGTACGATCTGACAATGTCTGTGAGGGGGGTCATGCAGATGTTGAACAGAGTATGGCTGAGGGATGAGCGATGGGGCACACCGCATATGATGTCCTTGGGAGCAGAGGTGAAGGGAGGTAGATGGATGCTCTATGTGCGTCCTGAGATGAATGAGATGATCCACTTGAGAGTGTGTTGCTGAACATGGATGTTGTGGAGTCTGTCGATGAGGATGGGGTGGGCGACGGTGTTGAATGCTGAGGAAAGGCTGAGGAGGATCCGGGCCACCATTTCTCCTCAGTTGAGGAGAATTCTGATGTCATCTGTCATATTGCCCTAAGTCTCCTGATAAAAATTACACCTCACTTGTGTTGGTAAGCATAGTGCCCACGACAAGAAGCAGTCCAAAACGAAACATGGATACATCACTTTTCCACTCAAAACTGACAGTTTTTTTTAAACTGGATAGCTGTGTATTTTGGGCACTAGCTTAACTGCACCTAAGGAAAACTAGCAAACCTGCACATTTTTTAAAACTAGACAACTAAGTGAATTCAGGAGTGCATGACTTGGTTGGCTCCCACTAGGTAATTTAACCCAGAAGCCCTTGTTAACTTCAAACTTTAGTAAAAAAGCAGACATTTTCCTCACACTGCTGTGACAGAAAGTTCTGGTATAGAGGTAGCAGCAGTATTTGGGTCCGTGCTGTGGCACCACTCATGCACACCCACAAAACTACAGATTTTTTAAAAATTAGACTGCCAGTGGATTCCATGGTGGTGTGCCTTGCATGGATTACATGATGTTTTCATACTCACAATGCTCTGCAAATCTCAAACTTTGCCTCAAATCATGCATTGTCCTTAAATATTTGTGATAGAATTGTCAGGAATACACAGGAATACACAAAACTCCTAAAATATATGTTTATTTTATTAATGGAAAATTGTTATGATGTTAGTAGAATTTTTGAATATATTTTCAATGTTTAACCCTTTCGGTGTGTCGAACGGCCGGGGGCCGTCCGACGCACCAGTGCTCATGTGCGTCGGACGGCCCCTGATCATCCTAGCACAGGGAATCCCTCTGGTGCGGGCACCAGAGGGATTCCCTTTCACCCCCAACAGCCTCAGGAGCTGGGGAAGAGCTTCCCCAGATCCCAAGGCTGCACCTTTGGTTTTCCTGAAATGACGATCAATGCGCACGTCGCGCTGATGTCATTTCAGTGAAACCAAAACTGAAATGAGCCAGGAGGCTCCTTTCAGTTTTGCTTTCTATGTACTCAGGGGGCTATCTCAGCCTCCAATCTGCACCCTGGGGGGCAGAAAGCCCACTAGAAAAAAGGGATTTTTATGGCAATTTAAATTAGGGGTGGGGGCTGGCCAAAACAGGCATGCCAAGGACAGAAAGCCCACTAGAAACCAGGGATTTTTACGGCAATTTAAATTAGGGGTGGGGCTGCCCAAAACGGGCTTGCCAATGCCCGCACCCCCCACAAAAATTACAGTCTTTCTGCCCCCGGGAGGCAGAAAGCCCACTAGATACCAGGGATTTTTCTTCTTATTTGAATTAGGGGTGGGGGCTGCCCAATATGGGTATGCCAATGCCCCCACCCCCAGCTGCAAAAGTACAGTCTTTCTGGCACCCTGGGTGGGGTCAGAAATCCCACTAGAAACCAGGGATTTTTTTTCAAATGCAAATTTGGGGTGGGGCTGCCCAGTATGGGCATACCAATGCCCCATCCCCTGCCACAAAAGTAACATTTTTCTGCCCCCATGGGGGCAGATGGGGGCAGTAGCGCACAATCGGCCCCCTGGGGGGTTAAAAGGTCCACTAGACACCAGGGTTTTTTTTCCCGATGCCAATGCCCATGCCAATGCCCTCCCCCCACAAAATTCTAGTCTTTCTGCCCCCCAGGGGGCAGAAAGCACCCTAGACACCAGGGATTATTTTTTATAGGCCTGGGGTGGGGACTGCAAATGCCCCCACCCTACCCCCCAAAGAAAATAAAAGACTTTCTGCCCCCCAAGAGGCAGATGGGGCAATAGCCTCTGATCTGCCCCCGAGGGGAGAAAGCCCACTAAGCGCCCAGGACTTTTTAAAATATAGGTGAGGGTGGGGACTGCCCAGAATGGGTTAGTCAATGCCCCCACCCACCAAAAAAATGCTAGAGTATTTCTGCCACCCGGAGGCAGATAGGGCAATATCACCTTATCTTGCCCCCGGGAACAGAAAGCCCTCTAGCCACAAGGGATTTGTTTTTTTCTATATGTTCAGGGTGGGGGCTGCCCAGAATGGGCATGCCAATACCCTCCTCCCCACCAAAAAGCCACCATTTTTCTGCCCCTTCCAGGAGACAGATGGGGGCAGTAGCCCCTGATCTTTCCCCAGGGGGGGCAGAAAGGCCACTATGCGCCAGCGATTATGCTGGCTTTTTTTTACAAATGGGTGGGGTCTGCCAAGATTGGGAATCTCAATGCCACCCCCCCCCCCAAAAGAATAGCCACAGTCTGTCTGCCCCCCTTGGGAGCCTATCGGGGCAGTAGCCCCTGATTTACCCCTCCTATGATGGCAGAAAGCCCACTAGGCGCTGACTTTTATTTCGGAATGTGCCTACCTGTGGATTTTGGGTCCTAGCGCAGGCGGCACCTAGGGAAACATAGCTAACCTGTATATTTTTTAAAACTAGACACTAAGGGTAATCCAGAATGGGGTGACTCGTGTGGCTCTCACTAAGTTCTGATACCCAGAATCCCTTGCAAACCTCAAATTTAATTTTAAAAAAACAATTTTTTCTCACATTTCTGTGATGGAAAGTTCTGGGATCTGTGTGGATCCACAAAATTCAACCTACCCTGTATTCTCCAAAGTCCTCCGATAAAACTAGTACCTCACTTGTGTGGGTAGAGCTAGTGCCCACGACACGAAATGGAGCAAAACGCAACGTGGACACACCACATTTTTACAGAGAAAACTGACCTTTTTTTGCAAAGTACCTAGCTGCAGATTTTGAACCCTAGCTCTGCCGGCACCTAGGGAAACCTAGCAAACCTATACAGTTTTGAAAACTAGACACACAGGGGAATCCAGCATGGGGTGACTTGTGTGGCTCTTACCAGGTTCTCTTACCCAGAATCCCTTGCAAACCTCCAACTTTGTCCAAAAAACTAATTTTCCTCACATTTCTGTGATGGAAAGTTCTGGAATCTACGTGGATCCCCAAAATTCAACCCTCTCCCCATTCTCCAAAGTCTTCTGATAAAAAGGGTACCTCACTTGTATGGGTAGGCCTAGTGCCCCGACCGGAAATTGCCCAAAACGCGATATGGACACACCACATTTGTACAGTGAAAACTGAGCCCTTTTTTGCAAAGTGCCTAGCTGTCGATTGAGAACCCTTGCTCTGCCGGCACCTAGAAAAATCTAGCAACCCTATACATTTTTGAAAACTAGACACCCAAGGAAATCCAGGATGGGGTGACTTGTGTGGCTCTCACCAGGTTCTGTTACCCAGAATACCTTGCAAACCTCAAACTTTGTCCAAAAAACTACATTTTCCCCACATTTCTTTGATGGAAAGTTCTGAAATCTGCTTGGGACCACAAACTTCCACACAACCCGCATTCTACAAAGTCTCCCGATAAAAATGGTACCTCACTTGTGTGGGTGAGTCAAGTACTTGCGACAGGCAAAGGCCCAAAACTTATTGTGGAGACAACAAAATTACCTATCACAAAATGACCTGGTTTTGCAAGGGTGGGCACCTGGGTGTTTGGCCCCGGTCTCAGCAGCCATCAAGGAAAACCTACCAAACCCACACATTTCTGAAGACTAGACACCCTAGGGATCCAGTGAGGAATGGCTTGCATGGATCCTCTAACGTTTAACTACCCAGAATCTCCTGCAAACCTCAAATTTAGCTAAAACAACCCCACATTTTCCTCACTTTTTTGTGTGGGAAAGTTGTGGGATCACCGGGCTGACACCAATTTCCTACCACGTAGCATTCCCCCGGTCTCATGATAAAAGTGGTACCTCATTTGTGTAGGTAGACATAGTGGCTGCAACAGGAAATGGCCCAAATCGTACTGTGGAGTCTTCAAAATTACCTATCATAAAACTACCTGATTTTGCGGGGGGGCACCTGTTTTTTTGGCCCGGGGCTCGTGTCCATCTTGGGAAACCTACCAAACCCACACATTTCTGAAAACTAGACACCCTGGGGTGTCTAGTGAGTTATGGCTTGCGTGGATCCCCCAACGCTTTCCTACCCAGGATACCCTACAAACCTCAAATTTTGCAGAAAAAAAAACTTTTTACACACATTTTTGTGTAGAATTATTGTGCCGCAACTAATATCCTACCACATATTGTTCCCCTTGGTCTACCGAGTAAAATGATACCTCACTTGTGTAGCTGTCCAATGCAGAATCCGCTAAAATTGCCAAATATCCTTCCACCCAGCATTCCCCCTGGTCTCCCGATAAAAATGGTACCTCACTCTTGTGGGTGGGTCAAGTACCGCCGACAGGGAAGGACCCAAAACGCACTGTGGAGACATCAAAATGACCTATCACAAAACAAACTGGTTTTGCAAGGGGGTGTCACCTGGGTTTTTGGAGGTATAGCTTTCCAGGATCCATCATTGCTTTCATACTCATTTCTACCATTTACTGAAAGAAGGGTGAAAGCACAAAAAACTGCAAAAATAGGCTATGTCCCAGTAAAATGTCAAAACTGTGTAAAAAATGTTGGTTTTCTGACAAAAGTCTGTCAGTCCCTGAAAGCTGGGAAAATTGTGATTTCAGCTCCACAGACCCTTTGTTGATACTATTTGCAGGGAAAAAACTGGCCGCTTTAATTAGCAGCACTTTTTTCCCATTTTTGCCCCCAAAAAACATTTAGCTGTATTTTGGCTTATTTCTGGGTCCCCTCCAGGGGAATCTACAAACCCTGGGTACCTTTAGAATCCCTGTGATGTTGGAAGAAAAGGACGCAAATTTGTCGTGGTCAGAAAGTTACAGGGGCCTAAGTGCAAACTACCCCAAATAGCCAAAAAAAGGCTTAACACGGGGATGGGGGGGGAGGCCTAGCAGCGAAAGGATTAATTAGAATTCTTATTTAATGTAAACTATTGTTGTTTTTATGTTTTTGATTTAAAATTATTTAATTTTTGTGATATTAATGTAGCTGATGCAATATTTTAGAATATGTATATGTTTATTTAAAGGTCACCATATTTTTGGTTCCAATATTTTTGTTATTGATATAAGTGAAAATGTATATTTTTAACAGTGATATTTTGGTTATTGATATTTGCGTTTCCATTAGTTAAGGGATGCAATATTTTTGTGAACAATATATATTTTCCAATATTTTTGTCAATCGATATTGTTAGCATCAATATTATGTCATTGATCTGAAGTCCAGCAGTTCAATAAGTAATAGGTAAGAAAATATGGTCACTCTCAATAAATTAGCATTCAAAGAAATCATCTAAATTGAAACCTAAACCTGTGAAGCCATTTATGATTAAAGACATTGTGAATCCAGTTTCTGTACCTTTGAAGTTCTCCAAGTCTATGAAAATGTATCTCGCATTTTATAGATCTTTATTGAAAACTTGTTGTTCTAAATAAACGTCTTGCTGCACATCCTATGCTACTTTAATTAAATGCTGAAAATAAATATGACATTTAAACAATTTACATACAATAATTGTCAACAAAAAATTGAAATATGTGGTGGATTCGGAGGAATTTGTAATCACGGGGACTAGGTTCTCACCTTCATGCTCTATGTTTCATACATGAATTTCCTGCAAGATATCAGGAACCATGTCCGGAGATATTGCTTACCATTGACAACTTTGTGGGCAAAGGAGCATACCACTCCAAACCTGCTCATGACAAGTCCAGTTCAAAGAATGAAATGCAGCCACATAGTATTGAAGCTGCCTGGTGTGAGTCTTTCATTTTGAAGTACACACTACATGACAGCATTCCGATGATGAACTACATTTCCCAGCAGTCCCTGAATTTTCACATTGTTTGGTAAGTGCAGAGACAATAATATTGTATTTTTCCTCGTGTCTTACAGTGTCATTGCTAGGCAATCATAAAAAAATGGTATTGCAGTCAAGACTTTGCTATTGGGATTTAAGATTTGTTTTTTAAAGAACAACTGCTTTACTTGGAGATTGTTGCGATACTCTGGGAATAAAGAGAAGTGTTCTGAAACTCAAGCTGTGCTAAGAAAATAAGCTTTCTACTATTTATTTTTGGAACATCTGGCTCTTTACTTGCTAAAGACTAAAGGATGGTTTCATTCGAAGCTTCAGATTGATTTATTTGACACAACTAGAAGGATTCTAATGTTATGTATAATAAAAAAGCCACTGGTACTGCAACACCCTTCCATAGAAAATAATGACAACGGAGCTGCAAAATAAAACCCTCATAGTAAATATAAATTCCAAAAAGGAGCAAACTTACCAAAGGTTTAAATGTACTCAAAAAGGTAAGCTACCTTTGTGAATCATGTGCAATATTTGTATTTTAATATGAAAAAGACAGTCAGAGTTCCTATAAGGTGAAATATGAGTCACTGTGATAGAAACCACAGAATAGCTATGACTGATAACTGCCTTTTCAGTGACAATAAAAGTCAACTAGTAACTGAGCTTATTTTCATCAGCAAACACAAATTTAAAATGCTTGAGGTAATTGTTTCCTTATGGTAGAAGTTGGCGAGCATGAATATTACATTCTATTCTCTTGTGTGCTTTCATTTTGGAAGATATATTATTCATTGTTATGGTTAGATGCAGGATTTTCATAGCAGGATATTAATAAACTTTCTGTATTTTTTTAGATACCCTCATCTACTCATCTACTTGCAGACATCGGTACCTAGCAGAGATGCCTAGTCACAGTAGGGGTGTATGGTGTCTCCCTTTTCTCTCTCTTCCCATCTCTCCTTTCCCCATTTCTACCATTTGCCATTATATTTTGATTGCTCCCACTGGATCCAGTGTACAAGGTAAGTGATTTTTAATGGCTACCCCAACTTAGGAGAAATGAAACCATTTTATCTGAAGTGAACTGAACCCCATTATCAAATGCAAGCTCAGCAGTAAAACATTATCTTTAAAAGAACTCTGGTAAGAAACTCTATCACTACATTGGCTGTGAGTTCAGGTAAGAATGTATGACCTAGTCTGTCAAACTGAAGGTCTACCCATTCTAGAGTTAAGTAGGCCACCATGTTCAACAATGACCTGGAGAAGATGTGGCTATCTGTATAAGTGCATCAAAGCATCTGCCCTAATTAAAGCAGACAATCTGATGTATTTTGTTTGCTTTGGAACTGTATTAAAGCATGCCCTCCACAAAGAAATCTCCTCAGGGCTGGGGAAGATCTGGGCAGTAGTCTGGCCAGGAGGAGGAAGTAATTACCTCTGTCAATTTGATGGACAGAGGTTCACCTGACCAATTTTGACTCAGGTTCTTTATCTCACCCCATGTAGCAAAATAGAAAACTGTGCCTAAGGCATGGTTACATTATTTTGGCAGACTTTGGAAATACACCAAACCGCCAGGATTAGAAAAAGGGATATTGAAGCCTCAATTTTAAATATGGCGGGTAGTCTGATTGTCTCACCCCAATGCCTCTACTCTGTTGGGCTATAGGAGTATGTTTTTTTAATGCAGAGCCAGAGAGGGCAGTGTATTCAGAAGCCTGACATTCCAGATGACTAAAAATAAAGAGGGCGCACTGGGGGGGTGTCACCAACCAAAAGATCACGGATGACTGTACTGCTTTTGATAGGGCTTTTATTTGTGTTCAACTGGATTGGATACAGGGCCTCTAGTGGGCTGGTTGCTTGTTCTGGCTTGACTCCGCTCCAGCACAGCATCTGGTCCCCGTTTTCCTCTCTTCTCTCTTCGAATTCTTCTCCTGGCTTCTTAGGCACTGGCCATCCCCTCGGTAAAGAAGACAAGAAAGAGAGGCTGCCAGTGCATGGTCCCTTTTCTTCTCTATGGCCTCCTGCGTGCCTTTGCTCTCCCTCCGTTCTCTCATTCTTTTTCCCTTCCAGATGCACCCCTGAAGTCCCCCCCACTGCTGTGGGAGGGTTGAATACTTTAATGCTGGGGAGCCTTCACTTCAGGTATCCCCTAGGTTGGAACACCTGTTGGCCTGTGTCTTGATCAGCCCACCCCGCAACCCAGTGCCTCCTGTAGTCCAAAATAAAGAAAATGTATAACTGAAAACCTCCGCAAACACTGAAAGGGTAAGTCTTCCCCCTTTCCTCTGTACCCTGCTCCCTGTGGCCTCCTCTACCTTATAGCCCCGTGAACAGCGCTTGGGTGTACATCCACCCTCCCAGCATGCGCCCGGTTCCCCACAGCACTTGCCTGAAGCCGTGACCCGCTGACAGGGTCATGGCCGTCTCATCTAGGGAGCCTTCCTCTGGGGACGCCTCTTCCCATGGATGACTGTTCAGTCCATCGTCCTCTGGGCTTCCCGCGTCCTCCATTCCATCCTCGGTGTCTTCCGCCTCCTCGCTCACAGCCATCGTTGCGTCCTCCTGTTGTCTTCCGCTCTCCCTTTTGTTGTTGCGTCCTTCAGCCCGCTCCGTCTCAGCTTCCGGGTCCTTCTCTGATACCATGCTCCGCCCCATGATGTCAGTGGAGACGCCCATGGTCGTTCTTCTCTGGTGCCATCACGGCCATCCTCCTGGAGCGCCCTGCCACAGAGTCTCCCCACCAGGCATGGCCAATTGGGCCATGGGAGAGCAGCGGACCTGGAAAGATAATCCACGTTGGCCGGCTGGGAACCCCGGCAGTGGGAAATCGAATGGCATTTGTGGCCAACATGCATTTCTCAGGGTTTGCTGTTAGTCCTTCTTCACGAAGACTGTTCTACACGCTATGAGGTGTGTGATGTGTTGGTTCCATGTACGACTAAATATTACAATATCGTCCAGGTATGCGGCGGCACAGGCACGGTGTGGTCGTAACACCACATCCATGAGCCATTGGAAAGTGGCAGGAGCTCCGTGGAGACCAAAGGGTAGGACCTTGAAATGGAAGCGTGGCGAATGCTGTCTATTTTCGTGCTGTGAACGTCAAGATTATCCGCCAATACCCCTTTGTTAGGTCCAGGGTCATCAGGTCACGGACTGTACCCAGTCTCTCTATCATCTCATTGACTCTGGGCATGGGATAGGAATCGAAGCGGGAGATGGTGTTCAAGCGCCTGTAGTCTACACAGAACCTCACCGTGCCATTGGGTTTCAGCACCAATACTATCGGGGAGCACCAGGGACTGTGGGAGGGTTTGATGATATTGCTGCTCAACATGTTCTCTACTTCTTTTTCTACCACCCTCCTCCTAGCTTCTGGTATCTTATATGGTCTTTGTCTGATTGGACTGGCACCATCTGTCATGATGTCCTGTTGTACTAGGGGGGTCTCCCAGGTTTCGGCAAGAAGACATCCCAGCAGTTGTTCATGACTGACATGAGGGTCCACTCTTGTTCCTGCAATAGTTGGGAACCCCTGGGGATCTTGTTATTGTCAAGGACTGCATCAGATTGGGGGAATGGAATGGCTAAGGGCTGGCTGTCGGATATCAGTAGGTGTGTGGGTACACCCGTAACCCCCGCCAGAGTGTCTACCCATTTCTTAAGGAGATTGACGTGGTAGATCTGCCCCACCCTCCCTGTGTGTGGGACCGCTATTCTAGAGGTGACTGGTGTAACCTGGGCGAGCACCACGTAGGTGCCTTGTCATTGTGCTAGGAGTTTGTTGTCAGAGGAGGGAAGAAGGAGCAGTACTTTGTCCCCAACCAGGAACTTTTTCAGGGTTGTGTGATAGTCATATCACCTCTTTTGCTTTTGTTGGGCCATGTCTAGGTTTTGTTGGACCTCCTCCCACAGTCAGTAGCTCCCTTGGAAACCCAACCCGATTGAAGAACCCCATCATGGCCTGTGCCAAGCTGCTGGTAGTCATGCTGGTAAGAGGGGTGGCCTCGGGATACCGGGTTGCGTAGTCGACCAACACTAGGATGTATCGGTAGCCTCTTGCTGAGGTAATGAGGGGTCCTATCGGGTCCATCCCCACCCTGGAAAAAGGGACCACGAATATCGCAAGGGGACATGGTGTCTGGCAGGTGGTGTGTGTGGGTGGTGCTTGCCTGGTGCTAGGCATGAATGGCGCTTGGCTGGTGGCATGTGCAGTGATGGCTCCTCCACTATGGCAGAGGAGCGTTGCCCCCAAAAAATGGCAGGAAATGAAAAATAAAATGATGATAAATACTTGTTTTATTTTTCCTTTCTTGTCCAGTCTTGGGGGCAGGGTGGGGGGGGGTGACTGAGGGGAGTGGTAGATCCACTCCCTTAACTGCTCATGATGGTGTGGCGGCAGTCTCAGACTGGCCAAAACATCATGTACAGTGAAAGCTCTCTCCCACCCATCAATGCAGCTGAGCTGGAGAGAGCTGGCACAGACTCACAGTCTGTCCTGAAGAGCCAATCAAGGGTGTTTAGACCAATCCTGAAGCTGCTCTCATGCATGAGAACAGCTACAGGATTGGCCGCAGGTCATTCTGGGAGTCAGTGCCACCTGGAGAAGAAGAGGAGAAGAGTGCAACATGGCTGGCTGCAGGTAAGGCGCTTAAAAAAAAAAGAAAGATACCTACCCGTGACACCTAGCAAACCTCAAATTTAGCTAAAATAATCAATATGTTTTTGGCCCTCCCTGTCGTGGGAACTTGGTCCACTCACACAAGTGAGGTATCATTTTTATCTGGAGACCTAGGGGAACTCTGGGTGGTAGTAAATTTGAGATTCTGGGTAGGAAAATGTTGGGAGATTCATCCAAGCCACATTTCCCTGGATTCCCCTAGGAGTCTAATTTTCAGAA
This sequence comes from Triturus cristatus, assembly GCF_964204655.1. Taxonomy (NCBI): domain Eukaryota; kingdom Metazoa; phylum Chordata; class Amphibia; order Caudata; family Salamandridae; genus Triturus; species Triturus cristatus. Next base: position 897,132,687 of record NC_140590.1, on the reverse strand, counting down.
ATGTTTCAGTGTGGTAGGCTTCCCTAGATGTCCACAGAGCCCGGGAACATAAAGGCTGGTGACTTGCTCGCAAAACCAGATAGTTTTGCAATCGATAATTTTGAAGTCTTCACAGTAGATTTTGGGCCGTTTCCTCTCACAGGCACTAGTTCAACCTCCCGAGGGAGGTACCTTTTTATTGGAAGACCTGGGGGAACGCTGGATGGTAGGAAATTTGTGACAGCTCAGTGATCACACAACTTTTCCACACAGAAAAGTGAGGAAAACGTGATTTTGTAGCTAAAATCTGAGGTCTGCAGGGGATTCTGGGTAGAAAAATGTTGGGAGATGGCTGCAAGCCATACCTTCCTGTACTCCCCTGTGTGTCTAGTTTTCAGAAATATCTGGGTTTGATACGTTTCCTGTTAGAATCCGGGATCTCTGGTTGGCACAGGTAGGTACTTGTGACAAGCAGGGAACCTTTCCTCTAGTCAGGATAAGGGGTTACACTCCTAAAATAACCCCTGCTCACCCTCTAGGTAGCTTGGCCCGAGCAGACAAGGCTTATCTCAGAGCGTTATAGGTTAAGCATTTGTGAACACATACAGTAACCAAGTGACAACACTACAAATGGACACCACACATGTTTTATATTAAAAATAAGGATTCTTTATATAGAGTTACCACAAGACCATTAAACGACAAAAATACACAATACTTGGCGTTGGAGCGAGAAGAAAAGAGTGACACCGCCTCAGTGCACTGGATTTGTAAACTTTATCAACAAACAAGCCTGGGTGGCTTTAAATGGGCTGAATATGAGGACAAAAGAAAAAAAAAAAAAAAAAAATACACAATACTGTTACTTTAGATGGTAGAAGTTTGCTTAGTTCTCTTAAGTTCTTAAATGCAACACTTTAAGTCAATGTACCTTAGATACGACACGCAGGGCAACGAAAGTGTTGCAACGATGCTTATGCGATGAAGTTTTTGGTGCAAAGAAATAAAGACGTGAAGATCTTCCAGATGCGTTACGCTTCTCCGATGTTGCGTGAAGACTCGACTCGATGCGTCAGCTGCAGCGGCGTCACCCTTTACGCGATGCGACGACAGCGGCCTTGGCAGCGGCACTCTTCTCTGACGTTTGCGAGACGCTTCTGCTCGATGCGATGTTGCAGCGGCGACACCCCTTTACGCGATGCGAGGACAGCAGCTCTGACAGCGGCACGCTTCTCCGTGGATGCGAGGCGCTTTTCTTGATGCGGTGCAATGCGACAGCTAAGATGGCTGCGATGGCGACACGCTTCTTTCTCAATGCAAGACCCTTCTCTTGATGCGGTGCAATGCGTCAGCTACGATGGCTGCGATGGCGACACACTTCTACGGCGTTGCGAGACACTTCTTGGATGATGCGAGATGCTTCCGTTCGATGCGATGCTGCAGCAGTGGCACACTTTACGAGATGCGACGACAGCAGCTCCGACGGCGGCACGCTTCTCCTCCTTGAGTCGCGCTTCCAGCTCCTTGCGACACACAGTCCCTCAGAAGGCCCAACAACAGCAGCAGGCACTTCCAAAGAACTCTGGGGAGCTGGGGGGTGAAGTCCACTGGTCCTGGGACTTCGTTCAGGGGGCAAGCTCAGCACAAGCCCTTGGAGATCTTTTAAGCACAAGTTGAAATAAAGTCTTTGTAGTTTTTCTCCTTTCCTTTCAGCAGCAAGGCAACCACTGCAGGCCAATCCCCCAGGTCAGGGACAGTACTCCTCCTTACAGCTTTCCCGGTTCCTTCTCCTCAGGCAGAGGTTCTTCTTGTCAAGCAGGATCTAATTTCTTGGGAGCAGGGTCCCAATACTTATACCCCTAATTCCTTTGTTCCTCTGGGGTAGAGGGACCTTTGCCCAGTCCAAACCAGTTCCTGAGCACTTTGTTGACATGACTCTGCCTTTCTATTCAGGGTGCAGGGCAGAGACATCAGCTACTCCACAGGAGGTGGAGCCAGCATTGTGGTGGCAGAGCACCACCCTATTCAGAGTCCAGGTGCATTCCTCCCACCCATCTGGATGTCAATCTCTCTATTCACCACCAGGCTACCTAGCCCTTCCCCTTTGGGTTTTCCCAGCCCTGTCACTCACACAAACCAGACAGGCAGATACGCATCATAGCAGAGGCGGGCTGAAATGGTTAGGCAAGCAAATGCCAACTTTCTAAAAGTGGTATTTGCAAACCCAGAATATTAAAATAAACTTTACTAAAAGATGTATTTTATTATTCTGAGTTCAGGCATACTAAACTCGATTTTCTACCATGTTCCCTGGGTCTGTTAGGATCATAGGATGTAACAATTCTAACAGCCCATTCTGGCCTATGGGAACAGGTAGCCTTACAATAGTGAAAAACGAAAATGGCTGTCATTCACTATTAGGACATGCCACACACATCAGGGTTTGTCCTACCTTATGCTTACAATGCACACTGCCCTTGGGCCTACCATAGGGGTGACTAATATGAAGTTAAGGGAAGGTTTAGGGACTGGCAAGTGGGTGCACTTGCCCAGTCAGCATGACAGTACCAGACTGCACGCAGGTTCTGCAATGGCAGACCTTAGACACATTTTACTAGGCCGCTTCTGTGGGTGGCACAACCAGTGCTGCAAGCCCACCAGCAGCATTTGTATTTATAAGCCCTGGGCACCCCTGGTGCACTTTACTGGGGTCTGACAGTAAACCAAATAAGCCAATCATGGAATTCAACCAACATACACATTTTAAATAGGGAGCACTTGCACTGTGGTACTGGGTACTGGTTGGCAGTGGCACAGTGCTCTGAGCAGCTAACACCAGCAAAACACATGAGGCACAGCGAAAAAAAGTGGAAGGGAGACTCATGCCAAGGTGCCAGGTCTAACATTTCCAAAGTTGCCTGCCAAGCCCTGGCCGAAAAACACTGGTGTCTCCCTCGCAAACCCAAGTCTTTTTGTGATCCATAATTTTGAAGTCTCCACAGTAAGTTTTGGGGCATTTCCAGTCGCTGGCACTAGGCCTACCCACACAAGTGAGGTACCATTCTTATGGAGAGACTTGGGGGAATGCTGGATGAGTGGACGTTTGTCCTGCAGATTCCAGAACTGTCCATCACAGAAATGAGAGGAAAATGTGTTTTGTTTGACAAAGTTTGAGGTTTGCAAGGGATTCTGGGTATAGGAACCTGGTGAGAGCCAACAAGTCACCCCATCCTGGATTCTCAGGGGTGCCTAGTTTTGAAAAATGTACAGGTTTGCTAGATTTCCCTAGGTGCCAGTTGAGCTAGCGTCCAAAATATAGGTAGGCACATTGCGAGAAAAGGGTCCATTTTCACTGGATAAATGGGAGGTACCCACTTTGTGTTTTTGGGCCGTTTCCTGTTACGGGCTGAAGGCCTACCCACACAAGTGATGTACCTTTTTTATCGGGAGACTTGGGGGAATGCTGGGTGGGTGGAAGTTTATGGCTCCCCGCTGATTCCAGAACTTTACATCACAGAAATGTGAGCAATATGTTTTTTTGTTTTTCAAAGTTTGAGGTTTGCAAGGGATTCTGTGTAACAGAACCTAGTGGGAGCCAGACAAGTAACCTCATCCTGGATACCCCAGGGTATCTAGTTTTCAGAAATGTACAGGTTTGCTAGGTTTCCCTAGGTGCCAGCTGAGCTAGTGCCCATAATCCGTAGCTAGGCATATTACGAAAAAATTGTCTGTTTTCACTGGAAAAATGTGATGTGCCCAAGTTGTGTTTTCAGCTGTCAAGGGCACTAGGCCTATCCACACAAGTGAGGTGCCAATTTTATTGGGAGACTTGGTGAAATGCTGGGTGCATGGAAATGTGTGGCTCCCTGCAGATTCCAGAACTTTCCATCATAGAAATGTGACTGAAAAGGTTTTTTGGTTTTTTTTACAAAGTTTGAGGTTTGTAAGGGATTCTGGGTAACAGAACCTGGTGAGAGCCACACAAGTCAGCTCATCCTGGATTCCCCAGGGTGTCTAGTTTTAAAAAATGGACAAGTTTGGTCAGTTTTCAGTGTAAAAATATGATGGGTCCATTTTGCATTTTGGGCCGTTTCCTGTCACAGGCACTAGGCCTACCCACACAAGTGAGGTAACCATTTTTATCAGGAGACTTGGGAAACACAGAATAGTAGCACAAGTAGTATTACCAATTGACGTGCAAATAACCATTGCTTCTAAACTCTATATTTTGTTCCCATTTAGGAAATACATAGGTGTCCTTAATACCTATTTTTCACTCATTATTTTACCAAATGAATTGCTATTTACCCGGTACACAATGAAAAACCATTGCAAGGCGCAGCTCAGTTATTGGCTCTGGGTATTTCGGGTTCTTATTGAACCTACTACTCCTACATATACCTGCAAACAGAAGGGTCCAGCAGATGTAACGGTATATTGCTTTTGAATATTTGCCATACTTAGAAGAAGTTACAGGTGAAAACGTTGGCAAAATTGACTATTTATTTCAACTAATTTTCAATATTTTTTTATTTTAACTGCTAGTTTCTATAGGAAAACCTTGAAGGCTACCCCACTGAGAGGGTCTAAAGACTAATTCGAGATACTGTTTGATCTTGGCCCAAGGTAGTGACATTCTGCATTTTATCTGGTAGTACCTGAACGCAATCCAAAGTGGAGATATTCTGTGTAGTGTCATTAGTGTCATTATTCTGAGCCACTGTCGTTTTATCTGTTTTGTTTTTAAACATCTGGGGTACTGTCTGTCTATTTTTTTACTTAGCACCAGTCGTTTAGTCGTTTGCTCACCTCCTTGCTTACCCACCTCCACATTGCTACCTCCATCGTTCACATGACATCCAGCCGTACCTGGGGACTGTACTGCAACTCCCCCAGGCTTCACTACGTTCGTTGTATTCTTGGGAGCTGAAGAACGAGACGCGGGAGCAACACCCCGCGTCTGAGTCTTCGGAGGCATTTTCGCGGACAAAGATCCCGGCAAAACTACTGCAGCCAACCGGGAGGCAGAATCCTTGAGTCGCGCTGACAAACAGAGTATCCAAGCAAGACTGTTTCTACGATACTCAGAGAATAAACAATCCGCCCCTCGCATCGTCCGCAGTGAGACCGGTCACAATGCAGAAAATCCAGGTCAGTTTCTCTCAGTGGGTCCGGGAGTTCATTTTCTCGGCAATTGCAGGCGGAGGGGATCGAAGACGCTAATCCATCTCACTCAGCCGAGCTGCCGGCCACCATCTTGCCTCCTTTTGTCTTTAGACCCTCTCAGTGGGGTAACCACTAAAGCAATGGCAGCGAAGGATAAAGTGGAGGAGAGAAAAGAGGCCGGAGAACTTGCAGAAAGCAATAATCTTTGTGTTAATGAAGTTCAGAAGGATTCTATATCTCAAACAAAGGGGGGTGCTGGGAGCTGTAGTCCAGTCTGACCTACTGGCAACTACTCCCTCTGTCACTATGCTCTCAGGCCAAATCGCCAAACAACAGACTGTTCAGGGGGAAAAGTTAATGATTCCTAACGATATATTGGATGCTGAGGGTGATAAATGTTTCTCCCTATCAGATCATACAGCTTCCTCAGACGGTGATACCGCTCTGAGCAGAGACTGGACGGATGACGATAGCGACCTAGGAGATTGGCGCAGCAACGAGGTTTTAAATGCCGATGCAGTCTCTAAGGGTTCGGAAGCAGTCCGCAGAGCTTATAACAATCAGGGGCTCTTGCCTCAGGGGGCGGATACAGGTTCTTTGGTCTGGGACTACTCGTTCTCTATTCAACCGGACCCAGAGGGGAAAACGGTTATCCAAATGACACTAATAATGGTACTGGGATTATTCCACCGTCAGGCGAGATAACACTGGCTATTATCTATCAGACACTAATGGCACATCGCGAGGAAGCTCGCCATGAGAATGCTCGACTTCAGGGTGTATGTCGCCGTGTCCAAAACTCCATTCGGAGGGTAGTTAAGACGTGCTCTGAGATCACTACGAGAGTTGGTGAAGCAGATGATATGGTAGCCCAGAGGAGTGTAATTGACGCAATTCAGTCACAAAGAGACGACATTCATTGGAAGCTTGCCGATCTCGAAAACAGAGCTCGGAGAAATAATCTGAGAGTTCTGGGGGTGCCTAAAGGAATCGAAGGCTTGGATGTTAGAAGCTTTATTATAGCATTGTTTACTGAGGCATTCCCTGAAATTCAACAATGGGATTGGCAAAAGGAAATACAGAGAGCCCATTGTTTTCCATTTAAGATCAAGCAACGACCTGGGCAAGAGGACATTAGGCCTCGAGCAATTTTAATATGCTTTTCAAGTTTCTTAGCAAGAGAGAAGGTTTACAATCTGGCAAGACCTGATAGAAAAAGGGTTGGAAGGGTGTGTCAATTCTTTGTTAGGCCTGATCTATGTCCAGCGACTGTGGAACGGAGGTGGCAGTTAATAGGACCATTGCAGTCTAAGGGAGCTCAGGTGTTTTTGCTGTTTCCCTCAAAACTAAAAATTATTTTTCAGGGTCAGACCAAGTTTTTTGATTCAGAAATTCATGCTAAGGCGTATTTGGACTCATTGTAAGGTTATAGTTTTCTTTGATTGCTCTCGACTTTGATGTCCCCTTTTTTCCCTTTTTTTATCAATGCAGGGTCCAGGGGTCCAGGGATCTTAGGGGAATGTGTTTTTTTTTTTTTTAGGCGATACCGTATCACATAGAAAGTATTGGGTCTTTTGTTCTAAACTTGATTTTTTTTTGGGTTTCGGCAGTTGCGTAGGAGGAGACGGGCGGTTAACCAGCCTTTCCATCGAAAGGACAATGTCCTTATGCCTCATTTGGGGGGGTGTGGAGGGGGAGGGAGGTGGGAGGGACGGAATAGGAGGGAGGGGCTAGGGAGAGTTCAAGGGGGGTTAGGGAAGGTTGGGGTTAAAAATATTAAAAAAGAAGCTGGAACTAACAAAGTACTCCTGGTTTTTACACAGTGTGTCTTTTTATTGTTTAACGCAAATATTTGTGGAGTAAGAGCTGGTATCTTTATTGTTTGGCTCTATTCTTTTCAACTCGGATGGCACAGGGCAAAATTCGTATAGGGACTTGGAACATCTGTGGCCTCAATGATGGCAAAAAGAGGGCATTATTCTCAAAGTTTATTCAGGCCTTCCACCTTGAGGTGGTGTGTTTGCAGGAAACGCATGTATCTTGGAATGATCGGGCATATTTAAAAATTCCTGGGTTTGACTTAGTTGTGTGTTCTCGACAAACTGTTAGGATTAGAGGGGTTGCAATTCTTTTGAAATGTGGATCTGGGCTATGCAGTAGAACTGCACAAGATTGTAATGGCAGATGGGCAATAGCGGGGTTGGTGGTTAATGGTAGCTCCATGACCGTCTGCACAGTCTATTGCTCAAATTTTGATGACCCAGCAGCTCTACACCACTTAAATGTGGAATTGGCACTTTGGCCTCATCCTGTATGTTTTTGTGGGGATATGAATATAAACCTCTTAGCTGATTTTAATTTAGGAGGGTCTCAAATTTATACTGGATAAACACCTAGAGTTTTTAGGGCTCTCCAAGCCCTGGTTCAAGAACACCGTCTGACTGATTCTTGGTTTTATAATAATAAACACTTAGATGGTTATACTTTTTTCTCAGCCCCCCACAATAAGTTGGTTCGCTTAGATTATGTTTTTGTATCTGATCAGGTGGTAGAAGGCACATCTATTTCAGTTCTACCTAGGGTACTTTCAGATCATTATCCTTTAATAATTGAATGTACAACGAGGGGTACTCAAAAGGCTCCAAGGATTTGGACTTTTGAGAGGAAATTATTATTGGAACAGTCCTATATAGATCATATGAAAAATTGGATGAGGGAATTTTTAAAAATTAATAAAGATACAGCAACACATACAATAGTCTGGGAACATTTAAAGCAGCTGTAAGGGGGAAACGAAAAGTTTCTCATTCTTTAGGAGAAAGTCAGTCCAGGATCAGACTAAACGGCGTATTGAGCAATTGGGGATCGCAGAGACTCAGTTGGTATGTGCTATAAGAGAGGGTCGTGAGACTCTGGAAATTCAGTCACAGATAGCTAGAGCAAGGACCTCTCTGTTGGAATTTTTTGGGCAGGACCTTGCGGCAAAGTACTTACAATTTAGATCACAGATGTTTGAATTTGGGGAAAAAGCCGGCAGGGTTTTAGCCAAGCGGCTGCATGAAAAAGGATTGGCGAATTATATTTTAAAGATCCAGGACTCTCAAGGCTGTATACAGGATACGCCGGAGGGGGTCATTGAGGTCTTTAGGCAGTTTTATCACCGTTTGTATTCTCAGGAAGACGTCCTATCCAATATGGAGGTAGAAATAGAAGAGTTTTTACACAATCTCACTACTACTGTGGTCTCCGCTCAGCAAAACGAAATTCTTTCAGCTCCTATAGAAGGGGAGGAGGTTGAGCTGGCAATTAAGTCTCTAGCCAGTGGGAAAGCCTCAGGCCCGGACTCTATCCCTCTTGAATTTTATAAGTTGATTTGTTCGGAAATTCAAGCAGAGATGTTGACTATTTTTAGAGGAGCACAGGGAGGACATATACCAGATTCTTGGCGACAAACAACTATAATTCTTATTAAAAAAAAGATAAACCTGAACTGGATCCTGCTTCATTTCGTCCAATATTGTTAATAAATGTAGACAGTAAGATTTATTCGAAAATTTTAGCCACTAGACCGGCAGCTGTGATCTCTCCCTTGGTGTCCCTACGACAACATGGTTTCATCCCAGGTAGAGACACAGCCGATCACGTTCGGCGTGTAATAGCTCTTTTAGACTGGGCTCAAACCACATATTCTCCCCTCGGAGTGATCCTGTTGGACACCGAGAAGGCGTTTGACAGGGTCGCCTGGGTGTTTCTGTGGGCAGTTCTATGATGGACGGGGTTTAGTCTGGAATTTCTTCAAGTACTTCAGTCGCTATATATATCTCCGGAGGTGACTCTCTCAGTTTCAGGATTGCGATCAAGATCTTTTTGCATTGGAAGAGGCACTCGACAAGGCTGCCCTTGTTCGCCCCTTTTGTTTGCTTTGTATATAGATCCGCTTTTAAGTAAAATAGAGAAATGTGTAGAAATACCTCCATTTAGGGTTCCCATAGCGGAGTATAAGGCATTAGCATATGCCGATGACATTGTAATATTGACTAGCAATGTGGTATTGGCATTTTCTGCTATCAAGAATCTCACCGAACAGTAGGGATATCTGTCTGGTTATAAACTCAATGTCACTAAGACTCAAGTGATTCAGTCAGCATCTATGGGTCCGTCTGATGCCCCGGTGGTGCAGACCGCGGGGTACTTAGGGGTTAAAATTAGGGGTGGGCGGAATTTGCGTAATCGCGTTACGCAAATCTCCGCGAAACGGTAAAAAATCTCCGCGAACATGCAGAACTTCCGCGAACACGCGGAATTGCTTGTTCGCGATGCTTTTTTCCTGTTCACAGTTGCTGTTTGCGTGCTCGGGGAGAAATATCTCGCAAACACGCATTTGGAGAACGCAAACAAGAAAAAATTTTGCGAAGTCGCGGAAAGCAGAATTTTGGCCAATTTCGCGTTCTCCGCGGAACGCAAAATTACCGAAATTCCGCAAATTCCGCGAGCGGAACGGAATTTACCGCCCAGGCCTAGTTAAAATAATGGCTGCAGTAGAAAATATCCCAGATCTGAATATCTTGCCTGTAATCAAAGTAATTAACTCGACACTGACAAGGATTGATAATCTCCATCTGTCTCTATATGGTAGGGGAAATGTATTGAAAATGTTGATCTTACCCAAGTTTTTACCTCTTCAGGACCATCCCATTGGAGTTTTCTCAGGCAAGCTTAGTTCAAGCTGAAAGGTGTTGTAACAGATTTCTTTGGGGTTATCATCACCCTCGGAGAGCAGTTAAATGGTTGTATCTTCCGAGAGAGAGGGGAGGGTGGGCAATAACTAATTTAATGCTGTATTATTGGTCAGCTCTTGCCCAACATTTTGCCATACCGCTTTTTGGAGATAGGGCATGGATACCATTATGCTGTAGGCCCTCTATTTTTGAAATAGGACTGGGAGAAGAAACCAAGGGGATATTAGTTCGTGTTTTGGAGCCCAGTTACTACAAAAAGACAAAGTTCAAGGTTATAATAGCAATGTTCTCGCTTTGGCGTAAGATTCGTCGTAAATATTTGATCCCTAGAATCAACAATTATACACCTTTTGCTGCGGCAGGACTTTTACCTCCCATTTTTAAATACTTAATTATTTTTAGGTGGTCTCTACAGGGAGTAAGGACGCTGGGAGATCTTGGAACTGAGGGAGTATTGGCTTCTCTTGAGTTCTTGAGGGAGAAATTCAGCTTAAATGTACATGATTTTTTTAAGTACTTACAGATTCGTAGCTTTGTAGAGAAAGCAAGGGGGCAAGAGGTTGGATTTTTCAAGAGAAATTTACTTATGGAATTGATATTAAAATGCTCTAGAATAGGCACGCTATACCAACATTTACTCTCTGGTTTCTCAGATGACATACTCTTACAGAATGCTAAATGGGAAATGAAGTTAGGTACAACAGATTTAGATATCTCTCAGGCTTTAGAACTTTCAAACTGCGCCCTTACATCAGGAAGTTTACGGTCCCAATGTTATATGGCACTATTTGATTTGTACTCTACCCCGTCGAAAATTGCTAAATGGGGAGGTAGAGGAGGTCATTATTGTTCAAGATGCGGCCTTGTAGCCGCTAACGATTTGCATATGTTTTTTTCTTGTCCCAAACTGTATATATTTCTTCATGATATAGAAGCTTTTCTAAATTCCAAACTTAATATTTTAGTTGTTTTATCGGCAGAGCTTGTTATATTAGGCTGTGAGAGCAACTGTTTGAAGCAGAGGACTATAGCCATGTCTGTGGTAAGGCTGGCCATAACATCGGAGTGGATAAGCCCGGATGCCCCTACTTTTTTAAATTGGAGAGCAAGGATTTTGGCTTTATATAATTTAGAATCAGCCATTTTTTTAAGATGGGGTAGGAGAAGGCGTGAGATGGGGCAACGTATTTGGGACCCTTTGGAAAAATGGATTAAGGAATAGTTAAAACTCGGTAGGCTAAACATGAATTCACTTATTGTATTATGTTTCAATTCTTTTTTCTCGTGCTTGACTTTACCATCTCCTGTATTTGCTTCTTGATGATATCTGTGCGGGAATCTATCATGTATTGTAAAAAGACAATGTGTTATTCTTTTCTCTTTTTTTCTTTTTGTGTTTTGGTTCTTTTTTTCTTACAATGTTGTTTGTTCCAAGCTTCTTAATAAAAAAAAAAAAAAAGGGAAAACCTTGAAGGCTCTACACAAACGACCCCTTGCTGAATTCAGACTTTTCTCTACTTTGTTGAAATAAATAGCTTTCCAATATCCATTATTGCTTTAACACCCATTTATACCACTAACTGGAAGGAGGTTAAACGCACAAAAAATGAGAAAAATAGTCTATGTCCAAGTAAAATGCCAAAACTGTGTAGGAAATTTTGGTTTTCTGACAAAAGTTGCCCTGATCCTAAAAGCTAAGAAGATGGTGATTTTAGCACCACAAACCTTTAGTTGATACCATTTTTAGGGGGGAAAACAGACACTTGAGTCTGTGCCAGCTCTATCCAACTCAGCTGCCTTACTGGGTGGGAGAGAGCTTTCACCGTGCATGATGGTTTGGCCGGTCTGAGACGGCCAGCCAAAGCATCATGCATTGTGAAGGGAGTGCATCTAGCACTCCCCTCAGTCAGCTCCCCACCCTGCCCCAAAACAGGGCAAGAAAGATAAAATAAAACACGTATTTATCATCATTTTATTTTTCCTTTCCTGCCATTTTTGGAGGGCAACGCTCCTCTGTCATAGTAGAGGAGCCACCACTACACATGCCACCAGCCAAGAGCCATTCATGCAGAGCGCCAGCCAAGCACCATCCACACACACCGCCTGCCAAACACCATCCATGCACAACACCAGCCAAGCACCAGTCCACGCACACCACCAGCCAAACGCCAGTCCACGTAGACCGCCAACCAAGGGGCAGTCTACGTACACGGCCACCAAGCACTAGTCCACACACACACCACCAGCCAAGTGCAAGTCCACACACACTGCCAGCAAAATGCCAGTGCACACACAGCCAGCCAAACACCAGTACACGCAGACCATCAGCAGAACTCCAGTTCACACACACAGAAATGTTCCCTGGTATCTAGTGGGTTTCAGCTCCCCTTGGGGATCAGATGAGCCAAAATATATTGCGGGTCTGCCCACAAAGGTGGCAGAAACAGGCAAAATGTGACCTTGGAAATAAAGGGAAGCAACCCTTGTCTATGGGGCCACTTTCTGACATGCGCATAAATATATCACTGATGTCTAGTGGGTTTCTGTCCTCCTGTGGGGCGGATCGGGGTTAATAACCCCCATCTGGTCTCCAGGGGGGGGGCAGAAAGACTGTCCAATTTGTGTTTGGGGGCACTGGCATGTCCATTTTGGGCGGCTCCAAACCCTACATATAAAAAATCATAATCCCTGGTGCCTAGTCTGCTCTCTGCCCCCGGGGGGGGCAGATCAGGGGCTATTGGCCCCATCTGCCTCCCAGGGTGGCAGAAAGAAGGTGACAAATTGTTTAGAGGTTAGGGGCATTGGCATGCCATTTTTGGAAGGTCCCACCCCTGACCTTCAAGAAAAATAAAACAGTCTGTGGCTTCCAATTGGGCTTTCAGCACCCTAGGGCGGCAGATCAGGGGCTATTGCCCCCATCTGCTCCCAAGGGGTGCAAAAGACTGCCGAATTAATTTTCAGGGTGGGGGGCACTGGCATGCCCATTTTAGGCAGCCCCCACCCCTCAGCTACAAAATAAATTGTCTCTGGCTGCATAGTGGGTTTTCTACCCCCCTGAGGGGACAGATCGGAGTTATTGCCCCATCTGCCCCCATGGGGGGCAGAAAGTCCAATTAGTATGGGTGGGGGTTGCCCAAAAAGGGCATGTCACTGCTCCCACCCCTGCATAATATAATAAAACTTAATTCCTTGTGCTTAGTGGGTTTTTGACCCCTGAGGTGGCAGATCGGGGCTATTGCCCCAATCTGCCTCCTGGGGGAGCAGCAAGACTGCCCAAATGTACATAAGTAAAAATCCCTTGTGCCTAGTTGCGGTGGCTGTCCAATATGGGCATGCCAATGCCCCCACCCCTCCAAGCAACCTCGTCTGCCCCCCAGGGGGGAGAAAGAGTGTTTTCAATTATATTTGGGTGGTGGTATGGTATTGCCCTTTGTGGGCACCCCATCCCTCTTTTATAAAAAAAAAAGTCCCTGGTGTCTAGTGGCCCTTCTGCCCCCCAGGGGGCAGATTAGGGTTAATAACCCCAATTTGCCTTCCAGGGGGCAGAAAGACTATGGATGTTGTTTGAGGGGGTGGGATTCTCCCCTTTCCACTGATACGTCTCCCACTTGTTTCGGTGAGATACGCCCACGAGCACCGAAACAATGAAACTGAAATGAGCCGACTGATTGCAGCTTCAATTTCAATATAATGACGTCAGCGTGTCATGCGCGATAGTCATTTCATTTAAAAAAATGCCTCGGGAGGTTATGGAAGCTCTTCCCCACCTCCTGAGGCAAAAAAAATAAAGGAAATCCCTCTCCTTTTTACAGCAGGGGGTTTAGCGCTTGCGTGCACATGATGGACAGACTATGATTAGGGGGAGAAAGAGGAAGTGGTAATTGCCCAATGAATTATTCTTCAGTAAGCCCTACTTTACCTTGCATAATTCTCTCACTGACCTGTACAAACGTGTTTGATTGATACAATATTGCATGTTTGTCACATACAGACATGTTTTAGTCAGAGACGTTTTGATTTATGGGCAAAATTAGCAATTTTCTAGGGCCCCCACCCCACAAGGGTACCCTCAGAAAGGGAATTTTCTCCCTTTAACTCACTCTCTCTTCCTGTATTTTACAATCTCTCTCTATTACGACCTCTGAGACTGTCCCTCTTTGTTCAGCGTCACTTAAGGATTGCGGGTCCCCTAGTAGGACATATTTTAACCGTCTTTTTGTGACCTAATTGCTGAAAGTTTAGTGGGAATTCATTCAGTCTTCAATTAGCATTAAATGAGTAATAACACCAAAGTTGTTTCGAACAGGGAACACCAAAAATATGTCTTGCCCAGGGCCCCAAAATTCTTTGAAGGACAGTGGTCAGATCAGATCCGATTTAAATGCTTTCAGGGCAAAGCAATTTTAAAATCATATGTTAAAGCATAAAGGGTCCACCAGTTGTCGGTTTCCCAGAGATGCTCTTAATACTATGAAGTGAAGATTATAGCGTGAAGGACTTTTTTTTAGATGTGCTGTTTCTTTAGAATGTACAGACATGCATGAATGCATGAATACATGCAAATGAAAACATACACACACACTGACACACACAACACACACACGCACAATGTTTAGGATCCATCCTGCGGTAGAAGTCATTAAGGTTTGTTTCTTCAAGACAACGACTAATTGTAAAAACTATCATCACTCACTAAGATAAAATAACATTATTATTCACTCTTGGGTAGCATCTAAATTAACATGCACATTTCTTTACAACTGCAATTGCCAGAGCATACGGCTTGGATTATACACTGTGAAAGAAACATTCCTGGATATGTATGTATTTGTATATTTATTTATTGTATTTCTGGTTTTATAATGTGGGTCTTAGAAATGTGTTTGTTAGCAGGGTGTTTTACTCAGAGAGAGGAAACTAAAGTTGAGTAATAATTGACATATTTCAACAGCACCCTACACACCTCAAATTATTTTTGCTTTTACAGGACATCTTTTTATGGTGGCCAAGAATATTTTTAAACCAGATAATGAAATATGTAAGATATTGTGTGTAGGCTCTTCAATAGTCTCTAGTGAACAGTACATTATTCAGCATCCCTGATGAAAGTCTCCTTAAATTACATGCGATAAAATATATTTTTTAAATGTACACAGTGCAGGATATTAAAGTAGTAATGTCCTTTTAAGGTTATTCATTTTAAGCCCTCCATCGTGTCTAGTATTGTCCGCATTTACACTGAGCTCTTCCAAAAAGACAGTATTTTGACAGGACTCTCCCTCCTACTGTGAAGCAGGACAATGCCTTCCTGGAGACTCCGCTGTTAATACACACTAGGCAAGTTTAGACTGGCTGTGATTTTTTTCCCTTTCTTCTTTTTGGCAGTTGTTCTGAAGAATCCACAGGAGGCCTTTCTTCCTGTGATATGTTTCCATTTTGTCCATTTTTTAGAACTTGCAAACATGTGTTGGAGGACGCCTGCATGTTCCGCAAAGTTTCAGTGGAAACAATTATTTATAAAAACATTTTACCAGTTTATGAATTTTCCCCTTCAGTTTTATTTAATCGTGCATTTATAGCACTATATTTAAAATAAGATTAAATATCACACACCTTGCAAAATGATATGAAACCATTTGACCATTTTGTTTTCTGCTTAGATTTTAGAAGTTGGTCCTTTTGTTATACAGAATAAGCGTATAGTTTTACTTTTATACAGGGGTGTAACATAGGCCCCTGTGGTGCAGGGGAACCCCAACCCTTTGGGGGGGGCACACTTAGAGGGGACTGACATTAATTCCAAGGCCAATTAATATTTGTGTGACATGGAAGAGTCAGGGGCCCCTCATCACATTGTGCAGGGGCACCCATTATTTTGTGCTATTCCCCTGCTTCTATAATTTTTTTTTCTAAACCTTGTACACACTAAACTATATTATTACCTAAGGATGAATATGTGACAGCGGCAACAACATTTGTCACCTGCAACAAACACATTAACGTATTGGCTATTTTATTTGTGTATTTATTTGCTTACTGTTCTATTTTCAGAACTTTTAAAGTGGCAGGTCTGTTATTATGGTTTAACTGGGAGTATCTTTCAAATGGGTCATGCTCAATGTTTTACCTTGATCTATATTTTTGATCGTTGCAGACCGATGTGCAACGTGATTGGGCTGAGGGGCGTTGCTGTGTTACCTTTTGGTTTGTGAGTGCTTCATTTATCTTACCACTTGTTGAAACGCTCTAGTTAGGCCCTCACTGCAATAAGTGCTGTGATCCTGATTTATCAGTTTTTTCAGCCAAACCAGGATTAGGAAGTTTGGTGCACTTTAGAAATAATTTTGCACCTGGCACAGCCAGTCGTGCCCCCCGACCCTTCTGTAAACAAGGAGAGTGTATGTCCATCTGACCTTTTCTCAGCTGGACAGCACTCTTCATGTTCTGCTCAGAAGGCCAAGCACTATACATGTGCTAAATGTGCAGGCGCCTGGCTACCTAAGCTGATCTTTGCCAGGCTGAGGATTTCACACCCCTGTGGTAGTGATGTCCTCAGTGAGACAAAGCGCTTCAAGGTTCTCCCGCGGGGGTCCGTAACTGATAGACATTGCCCTGTACATTTCACTTTTAAGTCCTGAAGTGCCCTTGGCTGAGTGTCCATCAGCGATGCCTCGTCACAGAGTAGGGTGAGGGCAGCAGTCTCACTGACATGATCCCGCTCTGTGATGAGTGAGCGTCTACTGTCTCCTATCATTGGCTGATTGGCTTACCTATAGTCAGCCAATGAGAGGAGGTGATAGTGCCAACCCTATAGGAACCTCGAAGCCATCCCTCCATCTTCCCAAGATCATCCCTTTTTCTATTTTTTTAAGTATGATGCATACATTCCCTGTATGTGTGCATGTATGAATGTATGTGCATTAGTGCATACATGCTGTGAATAGGTGTGTGCATGTGTATATGCTTGTGAATGGTGGGTGTATGCGTCCGTACTTGTGAATTTTTAGGTGTGAGTGAATGTGCATGTAGATGGGTGTGTGTGTGTATGTTTGTGTGTACATATGTTGCCCTCGTGTCCCCACGCCTGCACAAATTACCGTCTGCTACTGTTTTGCACACATATTTTGCTATTCACAGCTTCCTGAAGTGTATGCTGGGAAAATGTAGACGAATGAGAGAAAAACATGCAGGAATCTGTGCGCAAACACTGATTCAAACTTTGTACTCTTCAGTTACACTGCATCACAAAGTTACCATGTCTTGTGGTATCAATACTTTTGGGTGAGGCATTATTATTCTGGTGTTCCCGCAAATGTCATGATGAGGTTGTTATTGTATAGATTTGTTTTTCCTCTGAAGCAGCAAACATAGTATATGCCTACCAGTGCATTGTTTCTTGGACACAAATGTAAGATGCAGAGCAAACAAGCATTTCTGCCCTACAAGATGCATTGATTTCGAGTTGCAAATTACACAATGAGAAAAAGTGGCAGTTTTAAAGATGAAGGCATAAAGGCTGCTGATTGTTTTCAGCGTCCGTCAGTTAATAGTTCATAATACGTGCCAGGTTGCAAGCACCAGTATACCTTGAATGTGTATATTATATATATATATATATGTTTGTGATCCAAAGTGCCATGAAGCAGCAGGAGGGCACTCGACGGTACTCAGCTCACCAGCTTTGAAGATGCAGCCCGTTTTTCTCCTCCACCTTGCAAGTTATGTGCCGACGCGTTTCAGGGACTTTCACCCCCTTCCTCTTGGGCTACAATAACCAACATCTGAGGCTCACATTTGGTTTTTAACTTCCGGTTTTTTTGATTGGTATCACTGCCCCCAGTGGGCGTTGGCTTAGTGCAAACATTTGTTCAGATGCATGATGGGACACGGAGTCCCAATGTGAGCAATGTATCACTTCAGGTAAGTTCAGATGTCGCCATTGAATTAAAAAATCCTTGTTTCCTATAGTAGGTAGTGGTGAACAAAAACGGGCCTCATTTGCATAGAGAGCACCGCACTGATAATGTCCCGACAGTTACAAGGACTACAGCCTCACCTCGCTGGTTATGTTTGCACTAAGCCAACGCCCACTGGGGGCAGTGATACCAATCAATAAAACCGGAAGTTAAAAACCAAATGTGAGCCTCAGATGTTGGTTATTGTAGCCCAAGAGGAAGGGGGTGAAAGTCCCAGAAACGCGTCGGCACATAACTTGCAAGGTGGAGGAGAAAAACGGGCTGCATCTTTAAAGCTGGTGAGCTGAGTACCGTCGAGTGCCCTCCTGTTGCTTCATGGCACTTTGGATCACAAACATTATTCACGGCAGCCTGGCCGTGGGGAGGAGCAACATCACCTGCTGGGAGCGAAATGGATAACCAGCGAGGTGAGGCTGTAGCCCTTGTAACTGTCGGGACATTACCAGCGCGGTGCTCTCTATGCAAATGAGGCCCGTTTTTGTTCACCACTACCTACTATAGGAAACAAGGATTTTTTTATTCAATGGCGACATCTGAACTTACCTGAAGTGATACATTGCTCACATTGGGACTCCGTGTCCCATCATGCATCTGAACAAATGTTTGCACTAAGCCAACGCCCACTGGGGGCAGTGATACCAATCAATAAAACCGGAAGTTAAAAACCAAATGTGAGCCTCAGATGTTGGTTATTGTAGCCCAAGAGGAAGGGGGTGAAAGTCCCTGAAACACGTCGGCACATAACTTGCAAGGTGGAGGAGAAAAACGGGCTACATCTTTAAAGCTGGTGAGCTGAGTACCGTCGAGTGCCCTCCTGCTGCTTCATGGCACTTTGGATCACAAACATTATTCACGGCAGCCTGGCCGTGGGGAGGAGCAACATCACCTGCTGGGAGCGAAATGGATAACCAGCAAGGTGAGGCTGTAGTCCTTGTAACTGTCGGGACATTACCAGCGCGGTGCTCTCTATGCAAATGAGGCCCGTTTTTGTTCACCACTACCTACTATAGGAAACAAGGATTTTTTAATTCAATGGCGACATCTGAACTTACCTGAAGTGATACATTGCTCACATTGGGACTCCGTGTCCCATCATGCATCTGAACAAATGTTTGCACTAAGCCAACGCCCACTGGGGGCAGTGATACCAATCAATAAAACCGGAAGTTAAAAACCAAATGTGAGCCTCAGATGTTGGTTATTGTAGCCCAAGAGGAAGGGGGTGAAAGTCCCTGAAACGCGTCGGCACATAACTTGCAAGGTGGAGGAGAAAAACGGGCTGCATCTTTAAAGCTGGTGAGCTGAGTACCGTCGAGTGCCCTCCTGCTGCTTCATGGCACTTTGGATCACAAATATATATATATATATATATATATATATATATATATATATATATTCACTTAAAAAACCATAGGTTTCACACATGTTATAGTTAGCTGGACATTTCACTCGTAAAAAAACATTGAAATTCCCCCTTTTTGGTTAGTTCAGCTAACTATGACTCATGCGACCGCAATCCACTGCTGATGACGTCACATATTACATCACTCATGACATGGTCAGTGACATCACTCATGACATCACTGATGACATCACTGATGACATCATCCAGTGAATATGTGTCTTTCTGAAAAATACATATTTTTTATATATGTATATCTAAAGGTTAATGGAAGAATAAATGGGTAAATAAGTGTCTAAATGGATGTTTTTTGTTGTAAAATTAATTGTATAACTGACTTATTAACAGTATCTTAACTACATTTATGTGTGTGTAGACCTAGGAAATAGTGAGTGCTATGTAGTATATGGCATTCTTCTGTGTATGGTTTCAAAACAGTAGTCAGCATTTTAGAATGGGTGTATCAAAGTTTATACTAGTGCATCAGTATGTGCATCAGATTGTCACGTGGATGATGGCATGAGTGATGTCATGAGTGATGTCATTTGAGATGTCATCAGTGATGTCATGAGTGATGTCACTGACCATGTCATGAGTGATGTAATATGTGACACCATCAGCAGTGCATTGCGGGTGCGCGAGTTATAGTTAGCTCAACTAACTATAACAGGTGAATTTCTCTGGTTTTATATGAGTCAAATGTTCAACTAACTATAACGTGCCTGAAACCTATGGTTTTTTTAGTGAATTTCTAAGGTTTTTTAAATGCTAATTCCTAACTATAGCGTCTGTAAAACCTATGGTTTTTTCAGTGAATTTCGAAGGTTTTTTAAATGTTAATTTCATATTTTAATGTTTATAAAACCTATATTTTTTCTATTATATTTTTAAATATTTTGGAACTCTATTACACTTCTTGTTTTTAACTTTAAAAATCATGTAATGTTTTATATCTTCCCCAAAAAATATGTATTTTTTGGGGGGGGAGAAAACTGCACTCCCATACCGGTAGCATAACAAGCTCCGTCACCACACGAATCCTATCCGCCATATTGCTAAACTAGTAAATGATGTGCATTTTGTATCCGGCGAATTCGTGGCACCGCGTCCCGCGTAACATCTTATACGCATGAAGTCACCGCAGGTACTACTTTGGTATCCGACGAGTACACGCTGCCAGGCCGTGTGTTACATCACAGACGTATAGTATTGCGCCGGGTATGCCATTCCCTTTTTTTTTTGTCTCAAAAGTATATCTAAATAACTTTAAACAGTATATAAGAGCACACAAAAATCTAAATTATTTTAAACATTTATATATTTATAACTGTAATAAACTTATATCATGATAAATACATTTTGTCAAAATTGCGTCGGGTGTGGCCTCCTTGTGCGCTCGGTGCACGATTGCCATGTGAGCTTAAAAAAAAGCATTTGATTGGTTCATAGCATTCCCCATTGTAACAGTTGTACGACCCCACCCATTTTACTCATTCTCTCGACAGCGCTTGATGAGACACACCTCTTCTGCTTAGAAAGCTTTTTTGAAAAGTGTTTTCCTGTATACACATATCTTATGCTACATACAACATGCAACGATCATCTTGATCAATATTCATGCTCTGTACATTAGCCTTCCACGTGTGATTGCAATGCATCTCAAACGTTCCATCAAAAAACAAATATGTGTTACACTATGCCTCTGGTGTGTGTATCTGCACACTATTGTGCTGCCTTTTGGCCTGGGTGTTGCTGGCTCTAAGGAGCATCATCAGCCACGGGCAGACTGCATATCCTAGATCACATGCCATCTCATTAACGATAGTTTCCGCCCTCCCTCCACATGCTACACTAATCTAAATTTCACACTCTGCGAGGTCAAAACTACAAAAGAAACACACATAAGTACACTTCATAGCCAGGCAGGAACTCAACAACGCCCAAGTCTCCTGAATATTTATTCACACCCCTATGCTGGCCTGGCGTACACAAGCCCAGCCCACTTTGCCTACATATAAATAGGATAACCACGATGCCACACATCCCTCTTCTTCCACACTACCTCAAATGATTTGCCGCATCCACCTCGCATATCACAATGCGCAATAAAAAAAAGTAATGGATCCATGAGGTGTACTCCATCCTGGCAATCAACACGGGCTCTAAATTGTGAGCCCTACTGCCCGTCGTCTACGAAAGGGATCCATGAGGAGTACGCTCTCCTGCAATAAACACTCCATCTGAATTCTGAGCACTGCTGCCCGTAGTGTTTGCTCACACAACAATGACAGCAGGTAAGCAGAGCTGCCTGGATGCACAGGGCCTCCAATTGAGCGCGCTGCAACGAGAGGGGTGGGGTGCTTCAGCCTAGCTGTGCAGATCCGCACAAACGATATTGCCATGTGTTATAATGTGATCTTTAACCTCATTCAGTCATTCCTCTGCCTTATTTTAAAGACCTGCTGGACTGTACTGTAGGCCTGAGCCAGGGGGCAGTGCTGCCCTACAGACACCTCTTCAGCGCGGTGCTGCGGGAGGGATGGATGCATCAGCCAGACTGCACACGTGCGAATAAGCGATATTGCCATGTGTTATCATGTGACCTTTGACCTCATTTGGTCACATCTTTGTCTCATGTTAAAGACCTGCTATGCCATAAGGTAGGCCTGAACCTACAGACAGCGCTGCCCTACAGACACCTGTTAAGGGCGGTTCTGCGGGAGGGGTGGGTGCATCACCCTGAGTGCACACGGGCGAAAAAGCGATGTTGCTGTGCGTAATGATATGATCTCTGACCTCAATCAGTCACATCGGTCTAATTTTAAGGACCTGCTGGACCGTAGTGTAGGCCTGAGTCAGCCGGCAGCGCTGCCCTACAGACACGTGGCGTTGGGTTTTAGGACACTGTAGTGAGCTCCTTACTAAGTGTACATGCACACAGGCTCCCGCCACTGTATTACACGCTCACATTATGCTTCTAGCATGCGCTCTGTTCCTTTGTATGTGAACGTTGGCATAACATATTATTATTTAACCTTGTGTATTCTCGTGCATTCCAACTCCTCTTTGAACCATGATTACCACTAACAGTTGGTAGATCGTACTTCAAAAACGAAGGATGCGCTCAACTCCTATTCTCTATAAAGCTTGAAATAAACCTTCATTTACCTCCAGACATTTCCACCATTAAATTTTTTCTCCCTTTTCAGACATTCCATTGATTGCCACAAGAAGGGCGGAGCGGGAGCTGACCCCGCAATGATGCCCTGGCATTCTGACACCTTCCATCGTGGTATCAAGACACCATCCCCGACCGGAGACCTGGTCTATCGTACAAACATACCCCGGACTAAGAGCTTGCACAAACACGTCGTGGGACACACCAGTGGTGGCAGGTGAGCAGTGAAGCCTCGGTGTGCAAGACCTACAATTGAGCACAGTGCAGGGGAAGGGGTTGGGGTGCAGCACCCTGGGAGCAGAGGTGCATGCAAATGATTTTCCTGTAACTAATAGTGTAGGACTATATTATCAAACAGCGGCGATAACATTATCACCACTTTAGCGACAGGAAACTGCTGCTAAAGCAACGATAAGGGGTTGATAATATGCCCTTGTAAATTCCCATAGAAGTCCAGGTTCACACCAGAACCTGGGCTTATAAGGGAATTCACAAGGGCATATTATCAACCCCTTATTGCCACTTTAGCTGCAGTTTCCTGCCGCTAAAGCGGCGATAATGTCATCGCCATTCCTTCATAATATGGCCCATAATCTCTGGCCTCATGTATTTAATTTTAAGGACTTGCTGAACCACACTCTTTCTCGCAGACCCCAGCGTCCTAGACAAACGGGTGACAGAAACCTGTTTTAGAAAATCTTTAAAAAACGTGGCTCTTTAGGGCAGATTAACATGGGTTGAAATGTCCACTACTCCTCTGGTCGCAATTTACCTGCTGCTTCAGTGCCGGGACACCCCTGTTTGGGGTAGCTGTCGTGCTTTATAAGCCCCAGTATTATTATTATTATTATGTCATGAGTGATGTCATCAGTAATGTCATTTGAGATGTCATCAGTGATGCCATCAGTGATGTCACTGACCATGTCATGATTGATGTAATATGTGACATCATCAGCAGTGCATTGTGGGCGCGTGAGTTATAGTTAGCTCAACTAACTATAACAGGTGAATTTCTCTGGTTTTATATGAGTCAAATGTTCAACTAACTATAACGTGCCTGAAACCTATGGTTTTTTTAGTGAATTTCTAAGGTTTTTTAAATGCTAATTCCTAACTATAGCGTCTGTAAAACCTATGGTTTTTTCAGTGAATTTCGAAGGTTTTTTAAATGTTAATTTCATATTTTAATGTTTATAAAACCTATATTTTTTCTTTTATATTTTTAAATATTTTGGAACTCTATTATACTTCTTGTTTTTAACTTTAAAAATCATGTAATGTTTTATATCTTCCCCCAAAAATATGTATTTTTTGGGGTGGGAGAAAACTGCACTCCCATACCGGTAGCATAACAAGCTCCATCACCACACGAATCCTATCCGCCATATTGCTAAACTAGTAAATGATGTGCATTTTGTATCCGACGAATTCGTGGCACCGCGTCCCGCGTAACATCTTATACGCATGAAGTCACCCCAGGTACTACTTTGGTATCCGACGAGTACACGTTGTCAAATTTATGTAGTGAAGAGGCAGACAGCAGTGAATCCAATAAGTAGATTTATTACAAGAAAACAAGATACCTGAAACAACCACCAACAGGAGCAGACAGCAAAGCAACCGTCTAATCCAGCACCGTGTACAAACTCCGCATGGTTCCCTTCATGACAGCCCTATATTCTAACATTACATACTGAGGGCCATATTATCAAGGAACGGCGTTAAAATTATCACCACTTTAGCAGCTGGAAACTGCCACTAAAATGGCAATAATATGCTTGATAATATGCCGTAAAGAATTCCAATAAAAGCCCATGTTCTCGTTTTAACATGGGCTTCTACTGGAATTCTCCATGGCATATTATCAAGCCCAATATCGCCGTTTTAGCGGCAGTTTTCTGCCGCTAAAGTGGCGATAATTTTAATGCCGTTCCTTGATAATATGCCCCTTAGATTCTAGTAGAATTACATACTAACATTCTACTATGACTGACAATGGAATACTACACAGAGCACATGACTTAACAGCAATGAGCTCATAGTTTCATCCACGAGTCTTGACACCGGTAGGGGTAAGAATTTCGCTTCCCACTCCCTATATTGTATAAACTTAAACTAACACTTCTTCCACAAGTATGCTACAGCGCCCAGAGCACATCACTTTACAGCAATGAGCTCACAATTTAGGCTCATGGGTTAATCCCAGAGTCTTCACAGCAGTAGGGATGAGTAGTTCGCTTCTCACTCCCTATATACTATAAACGCATACTAACACTACTTTACACACTTATACTACAGCGGCTAGTATCCTACACCGCCCAGAGCCCATCACTTTACAGCAATCAGCTCGGTTTCATCCCCAAGTCTTCACACCGGTAGGCGTAACTACTTCGCTTCCCGCTTCCGGTATACTATCAACACACAGTAGCGGTCTGTAGTTCGCTTCCCACTCCCTGTATGGTATAAACGCCTACTAACACTACTTGCACACGTATGCTACAAACACCAGACCACATCACTTTACAGCAATGACCTCACGGTTTAGACTCTCGGTGTCATACCCGAGTGTAGCAACATATCATATCACCACAATGCCACTCTCAGCAACACCGCACTTTCAGATCGTTAACCATGATAATTATGTACTGGCGACCGCAAGTAGGTAATCAAGAACAAATTACGATAGTTCCTTGATTCTTTTAGCTTTCAAAAATTCTCTCTATTACTGTCTTTCTACTTTTCCATATAAATAGTTTTTTAAATATTCAAGTACGCATCGAAGTCAGAAATTCAACGTATTCTATCAACACACTTTCTAGAACATTCTACAACACGTGGAGGTTAAAAGTTCATCAATTTTTTTAAGCCGAATGATATTTTTTTGCAACATTTTCTCGAACATTTAACGACACGTGCAGGTTAAAAGTTCACGATTGTTTTAAGTTCGAACAGTGCCTTCCAAATGCAAGTAGCAGGTGTGGTTGAGTTCAGCAAATTTTATCCTATAACATGTACTATAATTTGTACGTGCAAACTGCTTTTTCTTAACCAATCACAAACATAGTTTTCCACAAAATGAATGTGCACCCTACTTTTAAAAAATAATGCTTTTCATCTCCCAATCAGGTACCGTTTTGTATGCAAAAAGAAACTAGTTCCCCATCTTTAAACATATCTCTTATTCTACGAAGGAACTGCATGAGCTACAGACATCTTTCCATACCTTCCAGCCATACCTTCAAAATGCTAGTGTGGATCGTAGGACATAGCTATGTTTTCTGGTGCAAGAGGTATGCAGAACAGAGACGTATTGACTTAGACCTAGGTTTACAAAATGTGGACATTAAATGGTTTGGACAGAGAGGATTGAAGTGGCACCAATTGTTGCCTTTGGTTAAAACCTGTTTGCATCTCCAACACCCTGACCTCATGATTGTGCACTGTGGTGGAAATGACCTAGGCACATTGACTGGGGTAGATTTGGAAATGCTTATGAAGGACACCTTTGGACAATTGATGTTACTTTTGCTTCAAACTGTCTTTGCATATTCCAATATATGCCAAAGACAGAAGTGGAAATGGTCCAAACAATTTTGGCCTCTCGGAAAAAAGTCAACAAAGCTGTCTCTGCATACCTCAGAGACCACAAAATGGGGTCCATATACAACAACAACATACGTTTTGATATGGCGGATATATACAGAAGTGATGGAGTACACTTCACAGACCAGGGAAACCGAGTTTTCCTGAATAACTTGAAGCTGTGCACCCGCACTTATATGTAGCTCGAACTAATGAACACAAGGGCTTTTTAGAGCCACCCTAAAACTTACAACGTACGCCCCCTATTTTAGGGCCATATAACACCAACTCCCACACCCTCGCCGAAATTTATTCTCCACACAGCTGTGGCACAGCGGCCAGACCATCTCACTTTGCAGCACAGACCTCTCGCATTGATCCCCAGCTCTACTCACCAAACTACCCATAGGAGTGAGTAGTTTGTGCTCCACAAATACCATATTGATTTACCTTCGCACTCCCTATACAACACCACCTAAGCACCATACACAAGCTGCAATGTTCTAAACAAAAGTTCATCCAAGTACCTATAACTACATGCTGAAACTACTTGCACAGATGTGGCACAGCGGCCAGAGCACATGACTTCACAGCACATGACACACAGTTTGGGCTCACGCTTTAATCCCCGACTCCCACAGCAGCTCAGGTAAGCAACATGAGACTCTAGACAATACCTCACATATATTCCGTACCCCAGGACTTTCGTACCAGTACGGGTCAGTAGTTCATCCTAGTAGTTATAAACACATCCGGATACTACTTCCACAACTGTAGTGCAGCGGCCACGGCACATGACTTCACAGCATAAGATACACAATTTGGGCTCACGCTTTAATCCCCGAGTCCCGCACCAGATCACCTTACCCGCATCAGACTCTACCCAATACCTCACTTAATTTCCATAGCCTACCACGTACACAGCGGTAGGGGTAAATACTTCGCTTCGCTCCCCCTCTATGGCACACCCTAAACACCCCACAGAGGTGACAGTGCTCCTACCCTCCTATTTCCCACATTTTCCCAATTTTTTCACCTTAGTCGCTTCAACGGAATCACAAAATGGCGGCCAACACTTCCTAGTTGCACCCACTCGCACCGCTCGCAGCCATGCTCGTAACGCCTCATCCAATCAGATGGCAGAATTCCCAAATATCAATATCTGTAAATTTCAATATTTCTCAAACACTACTGAACAAATTTACACCAAATAAACAAAAGCGTGCTTTCTAGACCAAGACCCTTCTCCCTGCCAAATTTAGGGTAAATCCGTTCACCCGTTCGACCTGTAGCCTTGTCTAAAGTTCCCTATGGAAATTAACATGGAGAAAACACGTTTTGGGACCCCCCTTTTTTTCTCGGGCCCCCTTGACGAATCACCCCCAAACCTTCAACATAGGAGCTGATCTCAACAAAGAATTCGTCTTGAAAATGTTGCGAAGGTTCGTCAATCGGTGCCAAAGTAATTACGAATAGAATGTTGCCATTTTTGTATAGTAACTAGGTCTAGTAACTAGGTCTAGTAGGTAATATATATATATATATACATATATATATATATATATATATATAAATATATATATATATATATATATATATATATATATATATATATATATATCCAAAACACAGTATTCCGCCTGGGGCCAGTCAAACTTTCATAAATTATTTCTTTGTTGAGATCCGCAACATTCTGTTCCCAATAACTTTGGCACCGGTTGACGAATCTTCGCGACATTTTCAAAACTTTTGGCCAGCTCCTGTCCGCTCCTATCCTGAAAGTCTCGGGGTGATTTGTCAAGCGGGGGCTGGGAAAAAATGGGAGTCCCAAAACGTTTTTTCCCCATGCAATTTTCCATAGGAACATTTAGTCGCAGCTACAGCCGAACTGCTGAACGGAATTACACCAAATTTGGCAAAAAGGTAGCCCTTGGTTCAGAGTCGTGCCTTATGGTTAAATGGTGTAAATCAGTCAGTAGTTCCTGAGAAAATCAAAAGTAAAATCACATATATATCTGGGCGGAGCCTAACCACACATCTCATCGTGAGATCTGATTGGCTGTCAGCACTTCATCGAAGAAGTGTTGGCAGCCATCTTGGGACCAAAATAAATGATAGCACCTCATTAAAAGACATTGCAGTTATTAGAAGGCTTTAAGACTCATTTTAGGAATTGGGGTGTGTTCTAAGGTGATTTTACCATGTGAAAAAGCCTTCTGTTGGGATAACATGAATCATGTTTGAGAGAAAACTATTTTCTCATGCTTTTCCCACAGAGGTTTGGAAGGTGATCTATAAGCTAAACTGAGAGCATATTTTCTGTAAATTCACATTACCTTTCTCAGTCATGTGAGAATGAAGTCTGACATTCTCAGTAAAACATGTACATCCAACAAGGGCAGAGACTGTCAGTCGATTCCTTTGTGTTCTACTGCAGCTTCCCAGAGTGTTCTAAAGAACAACTAGAGCGCTAACAGTCCAACTTATGACAAACGTATTGCTCCCCTGAAGCCATCTTGATTGGAATAAAGTGGTAACTCTTAAAACATTTAATTTAAAAAGGAACAAAATGAGGGGGTTCATTTTGCCATAGAAAGTATGATTAGTGCTGCAGAAAGAAAAATTAGGGCACATTTTGACTTCTCAAATCCTCTTCTATTTCATTAAATAATTGTGACATGCAGACTGAAACATGCACTTTCAATACCAGCAGCAGACTTCCCTGGTGAGCAGTAGCTTTCCTACAGTGATCTAATGAGCAACTAGAGTGCTAACATTCTGAATTTATGGCAAATATTTGACACATCTGAGTGCCTTCTTGATGGAATCAAAGTAAAAAACTGAAAGTATTTCCTACTGAGGAGACTGTAGTAAATGAGGAAATTAGGAAACTTCATAACAAATAAGTCTCCCAAGATGGCCACCAGAGACAAAAGAGCCCAAATGTAGCACAAATATCACCCAGATGTAGCCCAAGTATAGCCCAAAGACAGAATGTCCCAGAGTGTTCTAAAGAACAACTAGAGCGCTAACAGTCTTACTTATGACAAAAGTATGGCACACCCGAAGCCATCTTGATTGGAATAAAGTGGTAACACTTTTTTTTTTTTAATCTCCCTCTTACCAAGTTCAAAATGTTAGAAAGTACGGTACATTGGATCATGGAAGGCAGGAGGAATTGGGGTAGGGACATGGACTCTGATAACAGAGGACAGGAGGGACATGGAGAGGTGCACCAAACTGACCCTACAGGGCAGGCATCAGGGTTTGCAGCAGCACAATACACCACACAGGGCATGCGGGACAGGAGTGCAGCACAACAATCCATAGAAAGCAATAGGGAGCGGACAGGACCATGCACATGGACAACAGATAACAGAGGGGAAAGAGGCAATGTTAGCTAGCTGACCATAATGGACAGACAGGAGAGAAAGCTGCAGCATAACAGACCATAAAGGGCAGGATCAGGGGCATTACAATGGAACAGACAAGCCAGGAGGGAGGAAAGAGGAGTTTGCACATGGAAACAGAGGGCTTGGGGTAAGGGGGCAGGGCAGGAGCAGCAAGATGACCATGGAGGTCAGGCAGGATAGGCACTAGAAGCAAGACACACCATGGAGAGCAACAGTGAGACTATGATGGCATACACACCGACCACGGAGGGAAGGTGGGAGGGGGTCAGGGGCAGCAAGCTGACCACACAGGGAAGGTGGGAGGGGCCGTGGCAGCACAGAATACCATGCATGGCAAGCGGGAGGGTTACTGGCAGCACATTGGCTATGATGGGCAAGAAGGAGTGTGCAGGGGCATGCACAAAGGACCATGGAGGATAGAAGGGAGGTCAGGACCTGGGCACAGACAAGAGAGTTCAGGGGGAGGGGCCTCACAACAGACCGCGCGGGACAGGCAGGAGGAGCAGTTGCAGCACAACAGACCAGGGAGGGCAGAAGGGTGTGGCAGTAAAATGGACCATGGAGGACAGGAGGGAGGGGATAGGGGCAAGGAATGTGGACAGGCAGGGTGGAGGTGGCAGGGACAGGTTACAGTCATTTGACAATGCTAGGCAGGTGGGAGGGGTGTGGCAGTTCAACAGAACACTCAGAGTAGATAGGAGTGGCAGGTCCATGGAACATGGTGGGCAAAAAGGATGGTGCAGGGGCATGCACAAAGACATCGGATGGCAGGGGGAAGGAGAATAGGGGCAGCAAGCTAAGCACAGAGGCTAAGCAGGAGGTCAATGATGGGGCATAGAATTGGGCAATGGAGGGCAGGAGGAGTGGACTGGTACATCATGCTAAATGGAGGGCAGTGGCAGCACATCAGGCCATGCATGGCAGGAGGGAGGAGGCTAGTCCATGGATTCAGACAACAGAGGATAGGGAGGAGGTGGATGGAGCAGCAAGCTAACTGTTCGGAGAAGGCGGGAAGGCCAGTGGCAGAACAACGGCACACTGGGCTGTAATAAGGGAGCAGGGACATGGACTTGGACAATGGATGGATAGGAGGAGGGAAGGCAGGAGGAGCAAGCTTGGGTGGGGGCAGCAGAATGCCAGGCCCTGCTTCCAACCCCCCACCATCCATTGTGATATGCATCTTACTTAATGTTAAAAAACACTAGAAATTTGCTGAAAGAAACAAAGATTACAGGGACGGTATAGTTAGACTCAGATTTCACTCATACACAACCAGTGAAATTCAGCAGTTATATTTACCTGAGCTAACTATGACTTACGCCCTCGCAATGTACTGTTAATGACCTCAGACATTACATCATTCATGACATGGTCAGTTACATCACTCATGACATCACTCATGACATCTCAAATGAGCTGTGAATGGAATGGAACTATAATCGCTAGAACTTTATTTAGGGATAGTGTGTGTATATTAACACCCCTTTTTTCCCTTTTCTTTCATGTAAGAACCATTATAATACGCAACGTGCCCAGATTAATATGGCCGATAGACTTTCACTTTAAAGTAATGTGTAGTCCATTGTTTATGTTGATGTTTGCAATTCTAAGTATGTTTATTATGAATAAGTCACGTTGACGAACATACAGGTATGGCGGTCATGGGGCAAGATATGCTGAAATGACATTGTGTGCTTATTAACACTTGTTTTCTTTTCTTTATTGTATCAATTCCTGAATTTTCAGATCGTGACCAGGCAAATATGGCCACCAGCTTTTTGGATTAAAGTAATGCACTGCTGATGACGTCACATATTACATCACTCATGACATGGTCAGTGACATCACTGATGATATCACTGATGACATCTCAAATGACATCACTGATGACATCATCTATGTGATCATCTGATGCACCTTCTCACACCCTAAAATACAGACTACCATTCTCGAAACCATAGACACACCAATACTAGTACAGCTACAATATTCTGTGCACAATGCATGCAGACCTCTAATCAGCTACATAACTTTGATACAGTCTTTTAAATACTCAGCTGTGGGTGTTCCCATGCAACACCCATAGAACAAGACACATCTCCAGATTTATGAGAAAGGTGTAGCAAGGTGCAATGAGGAGAATTGTTTTCATTTCTCCTCATTTTGTCCTCTTTCAATGCATGCTGCATTCCACAGCATACATTGAAAGAGGAAAATGCCTTTACTGATTGTTTTTGTGCAGGAAGGTGTCCCTTCCTGCACAAAACCAATCTCCACACGACACAGACATCCTTGCACCATGGTGCAAGGGTGCCTTTGTCACCGCATGGCTGCAGTTTGTGCAGCAGTGCAAAGGGAAGCACCGAGTTGCAACATATTCATGTACATATGTCACATCCCTGTGCTTCGGAAGTGTCACAGTGCAGTGCAGCTAAAGAGCTTGCAGTGTCACGCTGCAGTACTTCCTCATAAATCTTCACCTATAAATGCATTTTTTCAGTCAATCATGCTGTATACATATATTCAACCACACTTTCACACATTACCTTGCAATTATAGTTCTTTCTTTAAGGTAGTTCAGATAAGAACTTTTTTTTTTCTTCTTTTTTCTTTTGTATTTTATTTTTATTTTTTTGAACAATTTTGTATTTTTTTGTTTTTTTCAAAAAATGAACAAAAAAAAAACGAATAAAACAGGAAACATTTGGAATTACTTATCATTCCAAAAACAAAAAAACAAAAAAATTAACAACAATGGTTGCGTTGCGCAGCACAAACTGCATCCACCGGCTGCTCACCGAAGCATATAAGTTTCTTACACTTCACGCAGTGTTGCTCGAGAAAGGCGAATTCTGGCCTAATGTCCATTGTAGGTGTTCCTGAGGATGCTCCAGATGTACTTGCCACAGCAGGTGAGGGGTTCAAAGCAGCTCGCCTCATTTCCTCCCGAGCAAGATTGAGAGGATGTGTGGTCCGGAGATGCTTGTATATAGAAGCAGTGCCACAAGAGTATTTTTTTTTCACTGCCTCTCGACAGGACTCGGTCACAAATTTTGCATGTCACCTTTCTCGCATTTACTTTCTTCTCTCCAGGTGGAAAAGTGAAGAATTTCCACACAACAGATTCCAGCCTCTGTGGACATGGTGCCTCCTGCAAGAATTCTTCTTCAGAAGATACTTCCTCCTGCTGCTGCTGCTGTCCAGATGCCATTTTATTTGATATTTTTTGAAAAACACCAAAAAAAACAAGCAAAAATGGTTCTTGTAGTAAAAGAGATGTCTCTCTAAAGATGCTCCAACGAGAATGATTAAAATGGGTGGGGTCCTTCAATAGTTACAGTGGGAAATGTCATGAACCAATGAATTTTTTTTTTAGGTCACATGGGATCCGTGCACTCTGCGCTCACGAAGCACGCACCCGACGCGACTTCGCGAAAATATATTTAAAAATAATAAGTTTATTATAAGTACAAATATATTATTTTTATGAATATCCTAGATAGTCTCTTGCCCTCATATGTATATTAAACACACATACATATCATTTTAGAACATAAAAATCTTTAGTGGGAGTCGCGCACCCAGCGCACCCCAGCACATATATGACGTTATGCTGGACCCGCCATCGCGCAAGTGTCGCGTACCGTAATGCGCATGTGTCGTGAATGCGCGGGAGCAGGAGTCGCGGACTGGTCGCATACCAATCGTGCACATCACGTAATATTAAATGTATATGATGTAACTGAAAAACATGCACACCGTATGCGGATCCTTCACGACATTTCTAAAATGGCGGTTAGAATCCGCGCACCCACCATGATGTGTACGCTTTGGGTGAGCGGATAAATAAATAAAAAATACAACAAAAAAATTAAACAATATTTCAGTTTTAATTTTTGTTGTTGTTGCTATTTTCAGAAAAATATATAATGTTATTTAATGAATAAAATATTTATAAATAAACAGTTAAAAAATCAGAAAATCAGTACAAAAAAATAGGTATAACTACTATTACACTTAAAAATTTGCATTTATAAAACCTTTGAAATTCACTGAAAAAACCATAGGTTTCAGAGACGTTATAGTTAGAAAGTAGCATTTAAAAAACCTTAGAAATTCACAGAAAATACCATAGGTTTCATGGGTGTTATAGTTAGCAGGACATTTCACTCGTACAAAACCATAGAAATTCCTCCGTTATAGTTAGTTCTGCTAACTATAACTTGCGCGCCCGCAATGCACTGCTGATGATGTCACATATTACATCATTCATGACATGGTCAGTGACATCACTGATGACATCAGTGATGACATCACTGATGACATCATCCAGTGAATGTGGTTTAGTTTGAAATTTAAATATGTATTATATATATACCAATCTGTATTGAAGATTGAGTGGATATATAACTGTCTGGATGGAGGATTTAGTAGCTGTCTGACTGTCTGTTTAAGTGAGTAATTAAAAGTGTCTCACTTAATACATGGATTAGTAACTAAACTATGTTAGTATAGTGAATCTGACCATCTAACTGAATGCATTTACTCAGTGTTAGATGTTATGGAGTTGAAGTTAGTAATCTTCTACCTCCACTTTACTTATATTCCCCAATGTTAGTTGGGTTTCATTTAGATTTAAATTTGTTCCCCCTAACTATATACATTTTCCTCACATTTCCTCCCATCCTTATGAATTTTCGACAGTCTTAGGGGCCTATTAGGATGGTGGGCAGACTTTATTCTGCCCGCCATCCTCACGGTGCTGGGACCGGCCGCCAGACGTGCGGTGGTCCCACACTGTTGATTAGGATGCGACCGCCACCATGGCGGGCGCATTCCACATATTTGGCTTTGCGGCAGGCAGCAGCACCCACCGCAATGCCAAATTATCATGTTGTTCATTCCCATGCACAACCTGGAAGGCACCGCGCGGTGCCTGTCACCTTGTACATGGAACTTCAGGGAGGTACCATGGGTACCCCCAAGTGCACCCCCACCGCCCTAGGGTCCCGCAACCAGCCCCCAAAGCACATCTCCGCCAGCCTTTCCATGGCGGCATCGCCACCATGGAAAGGCCTTTAGCCATGCATCATAATATGCATCGCCATCATATTGTGCCCCAGCTCCGCCTGGTCGGCAATCAGAACGATTGCCGACCGGCGGAAAAGCGGTGGAGGCATAATAATATGGCGAGGGTAATATGGCGGGGGGTAAATCAGGTTGGGATGGCAGGCGTATCGCCACTGCCTGGCCCGCAGTTGCGATCCGCCTACCATACTAATGACCCCTTAAGTTGGGTGGAAATTAGAATAGTATATCATTTATTCAGCTAAGTAACAGAACAAGTATTTTTTACTAATACAAAATGTATTTTTTATATTTTTAAAGATGAATAAAAAATGCTTCTTCAATTCATAGCACTAGATGCAAAAATGATATACGTGTTTTTAAACCCTTTTGACATAAATATTTAGACACTGCTAGATTTTAAATAAAATTCAATTATAAGTTTCAAATTATGTTTCCTTTCATTTTACCAGTAATACTATATTGTACTGTTTTTATTTTGTTTCTTTTATCTGTATATTCAGAGGACATAGTTTGGGTCGTGGCTTTTCAGATCAGGCATGTTTGATTTTAACTTAGATTTAATAGAATTTTTTTAGATTAGGGTTTGGGGGTTTAGGCAGGTAGGTAATTTACGCAATAGTTTCACTATAGGTGTAATGGTGCACGTGTTAATGTGTCAAATTGATGGAATAATAATGGTAATGTATTTGTTTTTCAATAATCTTTCAGGATTTTAAAGGTAACCTTGACTGTACGGATGGTTGCTCATTTGCAATGTTTTTTTAAGCATTTAAATGTTTTCAATTTTTTCGGTTTTAACTTTGTAAACACTGGCAAGAGGATATTTTAAGATACTCTACTGCAACTAAGCTGCAAGTATATTTCTCATTTTTAATTGTTTTCTGATGGATTTTGGGGATTGTGGTATGTAAAAATGTGATTTGGTTCAACTTTTTATTTACGTGTGATTGAGCTATCTTTTTAATTCTTATTGACTAAATTTATCTGTATTTGCTTGTTTTGTTTTTATTTTGTTTACACTTTGGGATAATCATTTCTAATAACCCCTTTAGCGCATCGTAGAATCCGCCGCGGTGCAGACGTTTCTGTGCGCGGGCAGGGCCGCGTCGGCCAACGGACGTGCACAGCACTACGGAGGTAGTGCTCGCGACGGCCGTTGGCCGCCGCACTCAACGAATGGGTTAAGTAAGTATTAAAACATTATTTTATTTGGTTCAGTAGATGGTTTGTCTTAGAGATTGGTTTGTGTTTGGATCCCGTTCTCTTGCGTGTGTTGTTAAGTTGTAAGTTTTTAAAGTAGAATTTAAGCTATTAAGTATAGATAGCATGGAGGTTCTCGCTCTTCGTATAGATGAACTTTATTTCTTAATATGTTGTAAAGATGGAGAATTTGTTTGAATATTAAAAAAATTATAGTTGGGATAAGAACGTCTTTCTTCTTAGGTCTTGTTAACTGTATGCAGCGCTGTATGTTTTTACTTTTTATTTAGGGCTATGTGCTAAATGTTCCTCCACTCTTTGTGAAACCCTACTTGGCATCTCTGTCCTGAGCTGTGTAGATTGGGATGGAACTGTTCCCACGAGGAGCAAGATCAGTAATGCTTTTCATAAGGCTGGCCTCTGTCTAGAGTACAAGAGTTGGTTAAAAAATTGTGGGTTCGAAATCTACCCAAGAGACTGCCAGTTGATAATCTACCCAAGAGATTGCCAGTGGTTTAGACTTGTTGCAAGCATTTCTCCTACCAACCTTCATGTGTTTGTTCTAATTCCCCTAAGTGGCCAGTGGTATGCGTGGGATGAGGTTCATTGTTCTCTGTGGTGCAGGATCTAAACTATACTTCTCTGCCGAGGGTTAACAACGCTGAAACCCTCTGGGTTTGCATGTGTTCCTTAATGGAGGGGGCATCACTTAGCAGTATGGGATGGACAGTTCTTATGAGGAGCAGGGTTGGTACTGATTTGCATAATGTGGGGCTCTGTTCAGAGTCCCACACTGGTCGAAAAACAATTGGTTGAGTCGCTACCCGGAGTAATTGCCCGTATTTTAGATAATTTGTGAGCCTTCTTAATACCTTTCGGGTTTTTTACCATTACTCACTTATTAAATGGAAAGTTAGACTGCAAACCAAAAGCAGGCATTGTAAACATTTTCAAACCATCCCCCGTTCCACTCCTGTCTATTTCTTTCCTGTTTCTTACATTCCAATCGCTCTGTCTATTTCTTGCTCCCTCACTCTCTCTTCCTCTTTCTTAGTCTCTATCTCGTTTTCTCTTATTGCCTGCTGTTCCTGCACCATAAACACAAGTGAACTAGAGAGTTTTGAGTATGATGCCCTCAAACGTCAAAAACTGTCCTTCAAGGGCTCCAGCCCTCTCGAAAATTACCCTATAACCACATTAACCCATATAGCTAGGAACATGGCGGCCGTGAGTTAAACCGCTGCGTGTTCCCGATGAGGAGAGCGCTTATTGGCGAGTGACCCCCACCCCTCCTCTCAAAACTCACAGTCAGGAGGCTGTGCTGTGCCCCGAAGGCTGTCTCTGTGGGGGTTGGTAGATGCACTCATGGCGGTTTTCTGCCCTGAGAAGAAGAGAGTAATTCTGGCATGGGAGAGCGCTGCAGCACACCTGCGGTGGAGCAGGGCTGCACGAGCTCACAGCAATGGTGGCAGAGTCGGCACAAGCACAAGCTGCCTGGAGGGAAGTGAGAGCTGCACACAAGCTGCTCCCATGGGTGTCATGTCCACTGGAGGAGTACAGAGATTGGGAGAGATCTGAAGAGGTGGCAGACGAGTCAGTTGGGTGCAATGGCCCACACTTATGGAGAGGAACACGTTGATCCAGCGAAAGTAGTCAATCCCGCAGATATAATCTCCAGGTACACTCTGAGTACAGACAATTGCAACATCCATAGGGGTAAGTTCTGGGTTAGAGCTGCCCCCAGCTTTTGTGACCCCTTATGATAAGGGTACTGCTAAGGGAGTGGGGTCAGGGACAGCCCTAACAAAGTTGGGGGAATGTCTGGGAAGCCCACAAAATGGTTAGGGAAGAGTCCACATCGTAGAGGCAAAATAATTTCCCCCCTCAGTTCAAGGGGACTCC
This sequence comes from Triturus cristatus, assembly GCF_964204655.1. Lineage (NCBI taxonomy): Eukaryota > Metazoa > Chordata > Amphibia > Caudata > Salamandridae > Triturus > Triturus cristatus. The sequence goes on along the minus strand of NC_140590.1, from coordinate 897,095,059 downwards.
TTCCCTCAAATCTTTCTAGAAAGTCTTGACTAAACCAGCAATGCAGAGAGAAGAGGGTGTGGGAGAAGAAAGTGTGACCCAGAGGAGTCCTAGAATGGAAAATGAGAGTCCCACACCAGAAACTGGTAGAGGGCCTGGAGAGGACCCCAGCAGTGCTCTTCAGATATCCACACAGAATAGATGCAGTATGTTGGCAGTAAGAGACGAGGACATTCTTATGGGAGGACATCACCAATATCCTCAACAGAGTACTGTGACAAGGGGTCTGAATGGTGGGCAGTTGGAGGTGCATTTAGCCTCCATTTTCCTAGACCTAAAAGAGGAGATAAAAAATGGGTTCAGGAAATCGGAGGCCAACCAAGCCGATATACAAGCCTCCTGTGCTGCGTCAGCGCAAAAATTTAAAGAAGCAGCTGTTCCGACTGGTGCATTAGAGGAGGCGATCTTCTTGATGAGGAAAGATATTGCCAAAAATGCTGCCGACTAGGCACACTCTCTAAAGAGAACCTAGGATTAAGGAATGATCTGAAAAGGATCGAAAATCACCCATGAAGGAATAATCTGAGGTTCCTAAATATCCCTGAAGCCGAAGAGGGCACTAACATCAAGGCATTCATAATTAAGCTGTTGATGGACTTGGTCTTGAAAGACACGACAGGCATCAACTTAGAACGAGAGATACAATGCATGAATAGGGATCCCTTTAAAAAGAACACCCAAAGACAGAAGCTGAGAAAGATCCTAGTGAATTTTCTTTCATACTCTGTCAAGGAGGTGATACTAACTGCTGTCCTGAGGAATGGCTCATTCACAGTAGGCAACTATTCCTTTTCTATTAGGTCAGATGTTTGCCGTGTAACGGATCAGAAGCATTGGGATTTGGGCGAGCTGAATGGGCTCGGGGCTAAGGCCCAATTGATATTTCCTGTGATATTCTGTGCTATGTGGAATAATCAAATGCGCAACTATCGGACAGTGGAGGAAGCGGATGCTTTGATTGAAATTATGAAAAGAGGTGAAGGGTCCTGAGGGGATGCCTTCTAGGAAATAACAAGTACAGTGTGGGGAATGAGGTGGGAGTGTTGGGGTGTCATTACTATAAAGCATACTGAAAATTAACTTCTCCTTTATCGGGTGGACCCCACAGCCATTATGCTTGATAGTCAAGGGAGGGTTCCCGCGGGAGGGAGAGGGGGGTGGAGTGGAGAGGGAATAGGGGAATTAGGGCACAGGGTTGTAAGCAGTGGGAAAAAATAAAAAAAATAAGTCCTCAATATCACTTAGTCATATCATCGTAGCTGGCCAATTTAGGACACTAGATGACATGAAGGTCCCGAGCATGTGAATGATGGCAGGGTGGTAAAGAATTATATTTTTAAACATGGAACATAAATGGTCTTAGATCCTAAAGTCGACAGAGATTGGTGATGAGATACCTTGAAGATAGTAAAGCCCACATAATCATTTTACAAGAGACACATTTAGCGGCCAGTGAAAGTAGAGCCCTTTATTCCAAATTTAGATGGGTTGAAAGCTTCATAGCCTCAGATCAAGTAGAATATTGAAAGGGAGTCACTATTTTGACCTGGTAGGGATTTGGGGTTGTCCTAGTCTCCTCAAAAACTGATAGCACAGGTAGGCCTTAGAAACTCTTCGATGCTCGGGTATGGAATTTGTATGTGTAGGATTCTATGGCCCAAATTTAGATGACCCTCAGCACAAGATAAACCTGGACGGGAACCTATAGGGGTAACCACCCCCATAATTATAGCGGGAGACTTTAATGCCCTTCCAGATCCCACCCTGGATAGATCCACCATTAGGAACGGAGCCCAAGCTCCGAGGACAAAGCCGGCTCTTCATCATATGCTTCAGGACATTGGGTTGGTAGATGCATGGAGGTATTTAAAGGGACCAAAGCGTGGCTATACTTTCCATAGCAAACAATATGGTCATTTTTCCAGGTTAGATTATATGTTTGTGGACAGAGCCTTAGCTGGCAAACTAAAAGAGGTCACTCTGCTTCCAGGTCATATCTCGGATCATCCTGCAGTTTGTGTCTCGTTTATGGGGCTCTGGGCTCTGCATGATACGAGATGGACATTAAAAAGGGCTATCCTCCTTGACCTAGATGTAATCACTCTTTTTAGAAAAGTGATCACTGACTTCTTCCTGGACAATGCCCCCTCGGCCCCATTGAAGTATTTTGGGATACATTCAAAGCATATATTAGAGGGGTGGTGCAAAGGTTGGTTTCTTTTAAGAACAAGGCAGAAAAAGTGGAATTGAGAGGGTAAGAGGAAAGAGTGGGGATGTTGGAGGCTGAGTTGCAGCACATTGTAAGGAGAAACAGGGACAGGGATACAATATCGTATCTGCTGGAGGCGGCTAGATTGAACTATAAAATCAAACTGGAGAAGAAGTGTCAAGAATGTTGGCTAACCGGGTGTATGCAGCAATTTGAATATGGGAACAAGCTGGAGCATTGCTAGCCTGGAAGATGAGGGTCGAGAGGTCTTGAAATCATAAGAGGAAGCTGATCATAAGCCCTCAGAGTGACACCTCAAACAAGGAGGATGAAATGCAAGTCCTGTTGGTCTCCCTATTCGCTCAATTACACACAGAAGCGGTCCAGCCAGATGTGGGGAGGCTCAAGGAATGGTGAACCAGTATAGGACTCTCAGAGGTCACAATGGAGGGTAGAGATTGTCTGGATGCTCCAATTACTCAGGGAGAAACTAGAGAGCATCTCCTATGAATAAAGAATGGGAAGGCTGCAGGCCCGGACTCAATCCCTGCCAAGCTATATAAATCAATAACAGAGGAAATAGTCTCAGAAATAAAATCATTGTTTAATTCAATTTATAAGGGGGAAAGACAGATACCAAGTTCCTGTAAAGAGGCTGCAATTGTCTTATTTTCAAAACCCGTTAAGGATCCCAGGAAGGCAGATTCACACCGCCCAATTTCCCTGATAAATGTCGATTATAAAATCTTTACTAGCATTTTGGCTGGGAGAAAGGTAAAGTTAGCCACTCAGTTGGTACATGTGGATCAGAAAGGATTTGTCTCAAAGAGACAAATCCAAGAACTTATGCAGCTGCTAATAGGCACTATTGTTCTTGCCTCCACTCGCTTGATTCCTTTGGCGGTGGTCGCGATCGACGCAGCCAAGGCATTCGCCCGGGTCTGTTGGGCATTACTGTGTGCGGTATTGGAATCAATGGGATTTAGCACTGGCTTCATCTTGATACTTCGGAAGCTCTGCAAAAACTCCTTGGCCAAAATCCTTCTGAATGGATCTCTTACAAGGAGTTTCAGTATTCAAAGAGGCATGAGGGAGGAGTGCCCCCCGTCACTCCTCTTGTTTGAGCTCTATATTGAACCTCTAGCACACTCTTTAAGAAAATATGACCAGATTGTCCCTCTCTATACACTCCACTCTAGCAGTAAGATAATGGTATATGCAGATGACTTGATATACATCTAACCCTGTCCTAACTATACTTAGGGTGGAGCAGCTGATAAAGGAATATGGGGCCATGTCTGGCTACTTGGCGAATTACTCCAAGACGGAGGTAATGTGTTGGAACATAAACGAATAGGGGAGGGGGAGTGTGCACAGAGAGAAAATATCCTGGATTGTTATTGTTAATCAGATAAATGAAATTCCACTGTGTAATTTGAACCAGGTGGCTACGGAGGTGGACATGTTATTATCTAGATGGAAATATTTGCCTTTGACCATTTATGGGCGAGTCAGCCTTATCAATATGCCGATCCTCCCCAAGTTGACATATTTATTTGACTGTATTCCTCTCATGTTCCTAAAGGCAGCTTTATCCGGGCCCTTCTGTGGAGTAAGACTCGCATGGAAAAAGCTGAGGCACAGGTTGGAGAAGGGCGGTTTAGCCCTCCCTGATCTGAATTTATACTGCATAGCATTCCAACTTAAAAATATTCAAATGCTTTTGGGGAAGCCGGACTCCAAATCCTGGGGAGCACTCTTGGGGGAGATGATCAGGAAGTTTGGACCAGTAGTCCTATTATACAAGTTCAAAGACCCGAAATTCTTTAAAAAGGTACGACTGAAGGTATTAAAGACAGCATCAAACCTCTGGTATTGGGTGAGAAAGGCGCTTAATATTGGCTACTACTGAGAATTTGCATCAATTTGGTACTCCCCAGGTACTCCAGAGTGCTTGAAGGACAGGCTGAGACTACCCCTAAAGCAGGCAGGAGCAATTACAGGAGGGGATCTGATGGTGGAGGACTTATTGGGAGGTTTTGAGAGCAAATCCTGGCGAAAGGTAATCCAGGTTTAAGTTTGTGCAGTTGATGTATTGGTTTATGGCATCGACCCTGGAGATTTGGCGGATTGGGAATTTGAGGCCAAACTCCAGGATGAAAGACCTAAAAACAAGGGGGTGGCCAGTTGGTATTGGCAATTGTTGAAGGCATAGGACAAGACACCTCATACCGTTTGGACTGACGTTTTTCAGGGAGAGGATGTACAATCAATATGGTTTGACTCATTGAAATTATTATATTCAGTTGTCACTCCAGCAAACCTCAAACAAAATCACTTCTTTACTATCAATAGACTGTACTAGACACCGCAAAAAATCACCAAGTTTGTGTCACAGCCTACCCCCACGTTTAGAATGTCTGGATGCCTAAAAGCCAATGACAAAAATGTCTTTTTCAAATGCCCTGAGATTAAGGAGTTTTGGAATGTTGTTTAGACAACTCCTAGTCCTCCTAGGGGTCGATAAAATCACACGTAGCACCCTGAGCAGCAAGCAAAGGGGCCTTGTTTTCTATCTTCTGCTTCTTGTCAAGTGGGAGATATGTAAACGCTGGATTGATCTATCCCCTCCCCGCGCCATGGAATGGCTTAAAGTGGTTAAGTGGAGGAGCCGAATGAAGGTGGAATGTACCTGGAACATCTGCTGAGGTGTGGGTCGATTTCATTAGGTGGATCTCATAAGGTGGTCAGGTACCGAGGGGCGAATCCCAAACAGAACATCACTGTCCTATGATTACACCAGAACACCGCTCCTGGGGTTGGCCCCCGTGGTGAGATCAGGGCGGTTGAGGTCTAAATCGAGTGAATGCAACAGACCATGAAGTAGACAGATAGTTTTAAAATGGTCTAAGATTTGCAGACGCTATGGTGATATGAAGACAAAAAAATTAAATACCCTACATTTGCCAATTCGAACCTGATCAAATGTATGCTTTTTAGACTACCCAAGTTTTAATGGTCATCTCCTAACCCTTAAAATAGGAAAGATAAACATGTGATGATTTGAAAGAAAACACATATTGAACGTTTGATGTGCTCATTTATTGCATGAATGCCGCAGGAAACAATGCATGGATGGAGGAATAGGGAAACGCTACGGGTATTTGTTTCAGGAAAATCTGACATTGTGAAAAGCTCTCTTATTTCAGTTGTTTCCCAGATCACTAGTATGTTAATTCCCCAGATAATCAGTTAAAAAACTCCTGTTTGTTTTGTATCCATAAACACATCAGTTTAAGCAATAGTCCCTCGCGTGCGTGTTAAAGGATTGGAATGGCATGGCTGGTAGGCTATTTCAATCAGCGAGAACACATTGTTTGTTTTTGAAGTGATCCCGAGTAAACATGACAATGCAATAGTAAGGATCCAGATTTTCCTTAGAGAATAACTTTGATTTACCTCCCATTCACACTGCCATGTGGCTGTCAAACTGGGAACTTTGAATTTGCATCCATAAAGAAATCTAGAAGACAACAAGACCATTTTGCAAAATGAGAATCTATGGTAATCGCCCGCCTAAAGAAATCATCTCCCATGTGGTGAATAATTTACATTTCAACTTCACTCAGCGTGTCTCCAGCTGTCAAACAAGCGTTTGGTGAAGTAAGTCCAGGAAAGGAAACTTACAGCGTGAGTGCAATATTTTTTTCGGCGGGAAAATAAAATTCTGCTCAGCAAATGAGAATTCTCTGGCATCGCAAGCGGTTTTAAAGATATAGAATTAAAAGTGCACAATGACATCCAGAGGAATGTACATCAGGAAGCTATAATGGTGCTGTGAATTCTGCAATAGTCTTAAAATAAATCTTTCCTACGGAACGGCTCTGCAACTAGTCTGTGCAGTGTGCGCTTCATTAGTAATTATACTCATATTAATGAATGCAATTAAACAATTTTTGACTAATTAGATTTTCAGACCTCCATATGGCGTTGCCTGAACCTTGTAGCAGTTGCGTGGGCATTCGACTGCTATAACACAAGGACGTGTGTGTGTTCTGCCCTTGCGGGGCATGAATGGCTGGGGAGTGCCCTGAATGAATAAATGCGGCTGTTTCCTAGTTTACTTCTGAAGATATAATAAACAGTACAAAAATGAAATCCAGCATAGCTACCATATTGTTACTACTTCCATTTATTGCGTGGCTCAAATTGCTTCAAGCGAAATAAACACTACATTTTAGTTATTTTTGTGAAGTTCGTACAACTTACCTGATTTTTGCAGATTACTATGTTGTTATTATTTTTATTATTATTATTAATAGTGTGTTTTTTACACGTATGCTTCTATTATCTATAGTACTTACTGTAGTTTGGCCAGTGGCACTTGTATTAGACCGCACAATTGCCCCTTCCCAGCAAATTATCAGTCAAAAGATATCACTGTGAATCTACGTGAAAGAGGCAGGGTAAAACAATGAAGTTGTACTTATGCCACAATCCCAAATGGGATGGGTATACCCAGACCTGGGTCCCTTGCACACTGAGGGGCATATTTACAATGAAATGGCGGAGCGTGGTGTAGCTCCAAAATTGCTAATGCCGCGCTTCGTCAGTTTAATAACGCCGGGATGCGCTGCATTCTTGTGAATACGGTGCATCCCTTAAACTGAAATACTGCAGTGTTAGCAACTTTGGAGCTATCTCAAGTGATTACTAGTGTCTGAGATTAATTTAAGCATTCCATCCATCATGTTTTTGTATACTTTTATGAGTCACGCTATGTAGGAAGGGTATTACCAGATGTGAGACATACACACTGGAACCAAACTATATCTGGCTGATGATCCCTAACTAAGGTGATTAGAGCAGGGTCAAGACTGATTTGCATAGGACTGGGTCCGAACTGAGGAGGCATGGTGGGCAAAAAAAAACCATGGGTTGGAATGCTGTCCCAATGCGTTAGACAAATTGCAAGTATTCTTCCCATCGCTTTTGGTTCATTTTTCAATAAGAACCCATCCCAACTGTTCCACATATGAGAGATGTATGTACAAAGCATTAGCCAATTTGTGGGTAAGCCAGTACAATTCCACGTGCAGTAATTGTTGGCCGACAGCCACAGTGGTCACATGTAGTTTTGAGATGTTCTATGTAAGTGTCTCTCCATCCCACATGGCTGAAATATTTTTTCCTTTAAAGGAAGATGTATTGTGTATGTTTAGAGGCGATATAGCAAGGATATAAATGAATTGGTGTCCCACATCCATGTTAAAAATCTACCCTGCCCTAAATAGAGATTTGCAATTTAGATCACACTTCACAGTTTATTTATTTATTTATTTTTTATTTATTTAATGAGTTTTATATAGCGCTGGCTAGACCCGTAGGTATCAGAGCGCTTTACATTAGGTTACACAATGTTACAGAAAATGATAACAATTACACATTACGTCAAAAATAAGCAACACAATGAAAGAGGAAAGAGAGGTGAGAGAAGTAGGGAGGAGGGGGGAAGAGTGAAGGGGGAGGATGAGGGAATAGACGGCAGGAGAGACGAAGGAAAGTCTGCCTAAAGACCGACTGGGTAGGTGACGTCCGAGGAGAGAATCCACAGCCCGTTTCCCCTTTAGCTAAACAAGGTAGCTCCATCGGGCATCAGTCAAATAGCTAGGTCTAAACTGACGAGGGAAAGTTCACATAAGAAAGTCCAGTGGATAAACAGGTAGGAACTATGAGCAAGGACGGGTGAGGGCAGAGGTCAATAGCTGAAAAGAAGAGAAGGGTAGAGCGGTAGGGTGAAGGGGGAGGTGGAAGATAAGGTCAGGAGAGATGCAGGAGAGTTTGCCCAAAGACCGGCTGGGTAGGTGACGGCCAAGGAGGGAATCCATAGCCCATCTCCCCTTTAGCTCACGAGGTAGCTCCACCGGGCATCAGTCCAAATGGCTGGATCTCAGCTGTCGATGGAGAATTCACAGAGTCAATGACTGAGGTGACCATCTTGAGGTCAGGCAGGGGGGGTGAATCCTTGATGTACGAATTCAGAGGCTCCCCACAATTTTCTTTAATCAAGATGAAAGGGGGTGCAAACTAAGCAGAGGATCAGCATGATGAACATTATAAGGTCAGGCACCTCCGGAATTCTCAATCACGTCAGGGTCTAGGTTGCTCCTTCTCTCCTGCACATTATTTGTCTCCCACGCCGTCTCTGGCACTCCGGAGGTATTGATGCCTCATTGTCCCAGCGGCCGCCATTTTGAAATCAGGCTGGCCGCTTAGGGGCTTCCAACTCGTGCAGTGATATAAGTGCACGCTGCAGACAATGTACAGAGGGTATCATCACGGTGCGTACTGCTTCAAAACTTCCAATGCATTTGTCTATCTTGCTTCCCTAGCGCACCTCCTACAAAGTGATTACACCAGCAGAGGCCAGGTACTGGGATGGCAGAAGCTCGAAATGGCGGCCGCGGAAGCTCAAAATGGTGGCCGCAGACACTTTCACCGACCTTGGTGGATGTCAGCAGGCCTTCCAACTCATCATCGCACCATATCAAGCCTCCCAATGCAGATAAGCCATAGCAATCATTATGATCGTGCTCGATGTATCAAACAGTGCAGCCACAGACGAATATGCAAAACATGCAGCCGCACTGCTACCGCAAGCAGGCCGTCTTTGCGCTCTCACAAGCAGTCCGGGCCTCTAATACATCTCGCAAACGTGTACGGGAGCTCCATGCCAGTACTGTCAATGTGAATCGGCACAGTAAGATCGCCGATGTCCGCAGAGGGGGCAATGCAGTCAGTGGCACCTCTGCTACCCTTCACGGCAACCAGCACGCCGCCGGTCGCGCTCCACTCATCGGGTTCCGGAAAAGATCTACGGCCTCCTCACCATCGATCGCGCAGTATTGTGGGCTGCTTTCTCTCACCTCAGCTAGCTATGTTGTTTGTCAGTTAGTACTACAATAGGACTAATTATCTTGCATCATGTTTTGCAACCCTCTATTTATAACAATGCTGATATAGGTGAGATCTTAGCCACTTAAAGGACACATCACCTAATGAGGCCTCAATGGGATACTAAATGAGTGGCCTGGCACTTCGGGCTTCACTGTTCCCATGGGGAACAGGGTAAAGACTGAATTGCATATGGCTGGGTTTAAACTGGAATGGCATAGGGAGCAAACAAACTATGGATTTAGGCCCAGATCTCTGTACTGGGGCAAATGTTGGACATTGTTCAGCATTCTGTCCATCAATTGTTCTTTTTGCATTAACTGGTTCACTAGCATCTTTTCAAGGATGTTCATTATAATATTTATCAGCAATAGCACATACAATTGGCACATTATATAACATTTTTACCAGGTTTAGTGGTAAAATAATTCTGGCAATGTTGAAGGTATGATTTGGTTATCCTGCTCATCTGCATCTTTAAATACTTGAGATACCAGAGGCTAATTATAATTTATTGATATTATAGTATTCTATTGTTAACTCACCTTTGAGGCTTTCCTTCCATGGCCTTACCAATCACTTCTTCAAATAATTCTCACTAACGTTGTGGTCTTAGATCATTACAGGGTAAGTATAGATCAATATCTGACATAAAGACACATCCCGAGCCTGATCAAAAGTCTAAAGATTTGATAAAGAGAGAGGTATAGACGGATACCTTCTTTAGTGGATGGGCCAGGAAGTGTCCTTTTTGTTCTGGATCACATGTAAGGTATTTGAGAGTCATTGTGATTCCAATTTGCAGCCAATAGCCTTCTTCATAATGTTTTTGCCACAGATGCGTAAGAGCATATTCTGTCGGTGATGTAAAGATAGTGAGTTGAGATCATATTTGCCATCATCAAAGGTCTCACAATGCAGGGAAAATGGTTGCATTATAAGCAACCACAAGCATATTTGTAGTAATTTCTAAAAAAAAAATTATAGAAGGATGCACTGGTGTCGAAGTTTGGTCCCACACCTGATGAGTACAAGAAAAGTTCTGGGACACACCAAAAGACACACAACAATCCTGGGTTTACTTTATAGAGGTCTCATTAAAGGTAGCAGAGGGCTGGGTGAAAGGCAATACAGTCACTACTTATGATGAGCTATACACTTAAGGGTGGGCAGAGAACTCTGCTCTGCCATCTGAGTGTGCAGAGTTTTGCCTACTCTGTGCTCCACTGACAATGCAGAGTTTATGCAAAACTCCAACTCCTGCAGAGGAGCGGAGTTAGCCAGCCTCACCTGCTAAAAATAGGCACAGATGTCAGACGTACATCTTGCGAGAACTACACATGCACGCACACACACGCATGCGCAGTTCTCACAAGACCTATGTCTGACGTAGGGGTTTGCAGGAGAGAGACGGCGAGGAGGAGGGCAGCCTGGAGTCGACACAGTAGAGGTAAGTGTTTTTTTTTCATTTTTAATGCTTTTTAAAATATTTTTTTATTGGGGGGTGGAGGAGGGGAGCGAAGCGGAGTAGAGTTCCATGGAATTTTTTCCCAACTCCGCGGAACGCCACGTAGTAGCTCTATGCCAGCTCTGCCCGGGGTTATATAAAATCTGATTATATAGGAGCACAACATAAATAATTGCCATTCAGAGCTAAAGCAGCATCTATTACATTCCAAGTTGACCCCAGACAGCTGGAAAGGCAGCCGATAGGTGGGTGTTCTAGAGGGTGTCTAAGAAGTCCTATAGGGTTGATCCCAAGAAAGGGGGGCAGCCCCTCCTAGAGGAAGAAAGGGAACAACAAGGATAAAAAGGAGTTCTCAGAAGACTTCCAAAATTCTTCTCAAGTTTGGTGCCTTTGCCTAACCAGGTGGGGAGGGAGCAAGACAAAACATTTGACCCAATGAAGGCTGGAGTGTGCCTGTACTGTCACAAGTCAGGACATAAGAAGGAAGACTCAGTCTGCTCCAAGATGCCTTCACTTGTGGGCAGCCCCAAGAGACTTCTTGCATGGACATTGGTGTTTGAATAGGGGAAAACAGGGGTTATAATCAAGCCACATCAGTGGGCGGGGTGAATGCTGTGAATGCTGAAGCCCTGGTCACCTTATCTCCCAGCATAATGAAGTACAGGCAATGGCTAATCATTAACAGAACCAAGGCAGAGGCTCTGAGGGATACAGGAGCCAACATGGAACACAGTAGTGAACCGGCAGGTTTCCCAGAGCAGATATCCAAACCGTCTGCACAGGCTACTCAGTGCTGACAATTCAGTGAAGTTTCATCCTGTGGCAATAGTTGCATTTGAGAGGGGAGGAGTTACTGGCCTTAGGAATGAATTCAAGAGAACCTCGAGTGAGGAACAAGGGCCCAGGTTCCCAGAACCAAGAGGAAGGGCAAGAAGTGTGGAAAATCAGCCTCAACACTTCCCACAGCCCAGAAGGAATCTGACCCCCATAGGTTGGATCTTCAGCCTAAAGAGGAAGGAGAGCATGCCCTGAGAGACCTGCTAGAGCTGTCTGAGTTGCAGGGAGCAAAAGACCTCTCCATGGAGAAATTGAGTCAAGTGACTGCCCAACTATTGAATGCCTTCGGCGCCAGGCTGAATCCCAGGAGCAGGTGGATACTAATTGAGCTCATAGGAGCTGCTGATAGGGTAGTGCTGTATACAGTGAGGCCAGTGACCCGAACCATGGGCAACCAGGATATTTGTGGTCCTTGAAGGGTACTTGGCCTTCTTCTTGAACTGAGTCCATGATATCCCCTTAGGAAGGTATTTGGGACTGACCTAAACCTGGGACAGGTTGGTCAACCACTTCTACTGGCCCCAGATGCCTGAAAGGGTGAAGGAGGTCTGTCAGTCCTGCACCGCCCACAAAGCCAGTGGCAAGACAGGAGGGCAACCCAAAGCTCCCTTAATTCCAGTACCTGTGATTGGAAATACTGTTGAGAGGGTGGGAACTGTAATTGTTGGTCTCCAGACCCTAAATCTGCTTCAGATATTAGGTTCAGCTTGGTGGTGGATCATGCCACTGGGTCCCCTGAAGCCACACATCTGAAGATGGTAACTATGCCCCTGGTGACCAGGGCCTTGCTTGGCATCTTTACCAAGTCAGGTTCCCACAAGAGGTAATCTTATATGGAGGTTAGCATACTTGAAGACCATGTAGAATGAGTGTGAGTGACTTACAAGTTCCCTTATCACCCCCGAACCAATGGTCTCCTTGAGAGATACAACAAGACCATAAAAGGTATGCTTATGGGGTTCTCTGAGAAAATCTGGATGAAGTGGGAGATCCTACTCCCATGCCCTTTGTTTGCCTACAGACGAGGAACCACAAAAGGGAGTGGACTTTATTCCCTTTGAGCTTTTGTATGGGCATCCTGTCAGAGGTCCCTTAAGTCTAGCCTGAGAAGGGTGGGAGAACCCTTTCAAGGAACCCAAACAGGTCATCATTGACAATGAGCTGGGTCCATATTCCTGAAAGGAGTACATGAAGAGGGCTAACAAAAACTTGGAGGCAAGCTAGGAGTTTATCAAGCACTAATATGGCCCGAAAGCAACCTTGGTGGAATACCAACCAGGTCAGAAGATGTGGGTTGTGGGGCCTGTTGCTCCCAGTGCCATCCATGACAAATGGCACGGGTCCCACATGCTACTGGAGTAAATAGGTGTTGTCACCTACCTTTTGACTTTGGTGCCCCCAATACCTGCATTGGGCGATCCATGTCATCGGCTTGAAGCCCCACTTTAATGGGAAGCTGACATGATCCTGCTCATGGTCACAGATGGAGTTGAGGAAGAGGATAGTGAGCCAACAGCCCCACAGGGTGATCCATGTCAACTGTTTGGAACCCCACTTTAATGGGGCGTACATGACCATGCTCATGGTCACAGATGGAGTTGAAGAGGAGAGTGAGCCTCTCCCAGACATCCTATCCAGCATCACCGAGGATGGTTTAATGGTGGGAGTAGTGTTTTCCCCTACACAGCAAGGAGACTGTCACCAATAGTTGATGCAATTTGCTGGACTGTTCTCTTTGACACCTGAACTAACCAAGTGGTATGTACATGATATTGACAATTATGACAGCTTACCTGTGAGAAGTAAAATCTACAGGCTGACACATACATTGAGGGCCAGAATTTTAGGAGGAAGCCTTCAACTTGTTGTCCGTTTGGGTGATGGAGCCCTCTAGTAATCCCTTGGCCAGCCCAGGGGTGCTGGTGCCCAAAGTCAACTCAAAAGGGGGAACCCCAGAACTCAGGTTCAACATGGATTGGAGAGGACTGAATGCTGTCCCTAAGTCTGATGCACACCCCATTTCCAGAGCTGATGAGCCCATTGACCATTAAGGAGCTGCCGAGTATCTCAGCATGTTTGATTCAACTTCTGGGTACTGGTAGATTGCCCTGACTGAGGTCACATTCTCAACTCCACGGGGCCACTTCCAGTTTAAGGTAATGCCCTTTGGATTAAAGAATACTCCTGCCAACTTCCAGAGCATTGTGAACATGCTTCTGTCTGTGCAGGAGACATTTAGTGCATCATATTTAGATGATATTGTATCTTTATCTCCACCTGGCAGGAGCACTTGACGCATCTCAGGGAAGTGTTTCAGGTTCTGCATGAGCAGGCCTGACTATAAAGGCCTGCAAGTGCCAGAGAGAGCAGAGGTCTGTAGTATACCTGGGCAATCATGTTTCTAGGGGATGTATGCAGCCTCGCCAGCTCAAAATCCAAACTATTGTGGCTTGGGAGCCTCTCCAAACCCAGACTCAGATCAGAGCTTTCCGGGGTCTAACAGATTAATGTAGAAGGCTTGGAATTGGGGAAGTGCTATAACAGCTAAATGATGGATACAGGATCAAACATTTGCCTTTGGTAGAAGGCGATTACTCCCCTGAGAGCCGCGTGGAGGTAAGCCTTTGCCGTGGTTTGGTCACTGAAGAAGCTGAGACTATACCTTTTTGGAACACACTTCAGCATTCAAACAGAGCGCAGGCATCTCAGATTGCTCATGCAGATAAGAGGGGAAAATACCAATGTGAGAAAATGGGTTGTTGGTTGACTAGGGTGTGAGCCCTGTTTAAGAATCAGCCACAATCATTTGCAGGGTGAACCACTAAAAGTCACTAAAATATCATGGGCTTAAACCTGGGTAGCTTGGTGCACGAAGCAGTCAGGCTTAACTTAGAGGCAATGTATACAGTATTTTTGCATCACACAGACAGTAGTAAAGTGAAAACACAACACAAGAAAAATCTGAAACCAATTTAGAAAACAGTGTAAATTTTAATACATTATTTGACACCAAAAACTATAAAAATCTAATCAGTGGAACCGAAGTAATGTTTTTAGAAACGTTTTTAGGGAAATTAGAACCGAAACGCACAAACCACCAACTGTGGATATCTAGTCGTGCTGGACCATGTCTAAGTCATAATTTCAGGCCAACAGTGATGATCCCAGCTCGGCTACAGTCACCAGATTAGTGCCGTTGAAAGTTTACCTTCTCAAATCAGTGCCAAGAGTACACAGTGGTGGGGTCTTTGAGGAGCAGGGAGTTCACGACAGGAGGCTGCCAGAGTAATGCAAAGAGCAGGCTAGGCATCACAAATGGGCACTGCTGGAGCTTTGTGCTTGTGGTCCCCATGAGCATTCAATGCTGTAGCGCATAGAGGCCACAAGTAGGAGGGGTTTGCCCATATAACCCCACATAACCTGGGCTTAAACAATCAGAAAATAATGATTAGCAGTATATAAATGGGATCAACTGCATGTAATCTATTTATCACGAGACAACTTATTCTCGTTGGATCCTGATATCATCAAGCATATAATTGCAATCAAAGAAAAGTATTATAATACCATCACTCATTACATCGAGTAATATACAATTCCTAAATACATATATATGTATAATTTTTACACAACATAGACTACAAAACACGTATATAAAGATTATATACAACATCAAAAATAATTATTGTTCTCTTGTGTTTCCTGAACAGTTTCCACTACAGGTGTCTAAATAATATGGGGCATATTTATGAGCTCCTTTGTGTCGCTCTTGCACCACATTTTGCATTACTCTGCACCAGGGACGTGTTTCCATGGGTGTGGCGTGGGTGTTCCCATGCAACATCCATGGATTGTGAGGCATTCCCAGATTTACAAGGACAAGGTAAATCTGGGAATGCACCAAAACGATAATCCTCCCCAGGAAAGGCATAACATCTTTATTTCTCCTCATTTTCCCCTATTTCTCATTCTGCAGCACACATAGAAAGAGGAAAAAGCCTCTCAGGAGCCTTTTCCTGCACAAAAACAATCCTGCATTCAGCAAAGGCACCCTTGCACTATGGTGCAAGGGTACATGTGTTGGCACTAGGAAGCCCATTGTGCGCCATCGCTGGGGAAAGGACAGTAATGCGCCATATTGCAATAAATCTGGTACATTCCTGCACTTTCCCAGTGATGCTGCTCAGCAAGGGACTTGCTGTGCAGCTCCACCTTTTCATAAATATGGCCCTAAATCCATAGAATATTCCACCTAAGAGGTAGTCAATCTGACCAGGGGAATCCAGAAAAAGCTTCCTAAATATCTTTTTCCTTATCATTCTAGTACATTGGTGTAATTTAAGTCATTTGCTGAAGGCTCCTCTACAAAAAAATTACGCATTTCAGCCTTGACAATCTTAGGGCTCCCAAGGACAGAAGTGAAAAGACAAAAGGCCTTTTGCCACAGCGGCACTCCTGAAACACCCGGTGGAAAAACAAAAATCCTTTTTCACACCACCCCCTGTACATGGTCTAGCATCTTGAATGGTTGAACATCTCACTAAAAAACTCTGAAATTCTTTCTCAGAACTGCTGGAAACCATTGAAGACAGTCATTCTGAAAAATGTGTCAGAGCAAAGATGACATTCGATTAGCATGAAAAGGCAGCTGCTGGAGTGGCGATTTGAATGGCGCATGCTCCGGCGGGGAGGTCTTGGCATGAATGGGCCCGTTTATGGTTGTGCAGAGCCCAAAAACATCAATACAGCTCTCTGAGGCCATATCCAGGGTCCAGGACTTCAGGGGCACCAATTAGGAGTCAGGAACTCACTTCAGTTGGGTCCAGATGCTGGTACAGGATATTGGGGAGTTTTTTATGTCCCCGAGGCTGAGATCTTGAGGCCATCTGACCCAGTTCTTCTTCCCCAGGCAAGAGAAAAGCAGGGCAGAAAGGCAGCAATTCGGCAAGGCAAGGCAACCGCAGGTCCGCAGGTGTCGAGTCTCACGTGTATTTCCAGCGGAACCATAGGATTATAGTGAAGCAAGATCTCAACTTCCTCCCACTACCAAGACTGCCCAACACTGTCAAAGCTAGTTGAGGTAGAGAGGCAAGAGGGGAAGGGAAGCGAAACAACACAAGGTCCCATGAAGGCAGGGTAGTGTAGTCTCCATGTGTCTCCTGCATACAAATAAGAGAATAGGGACATAAATGTATGTGTTAGGCAGTGTATGTGTCCTGCATACAAATAAGAGAATAGGGACATCTGTGTATGTGTTAGGCCTTACAGGAATAAATTCACAGTGCTAACAGTGAATCATATATATGTGTAACTGTGTAGAAATACCTGTAACATTCCCTACTTCCGTAGCTTAAGTAAGTGACTGCATACACAGGAGTGGCATACAATCTATAAAAGTAGAAAGAGAGGGCTAAGGTATGAGGAGTACAATAGGTTATCTATCTTTTATGTATAAAGGCAGGAACATGCAAACATACCTAAAAGCTTTCTGAAATCAGCATTAACATAAGCCCCAAACTGCAGTAAAATCCATATCTTGGAATAGCATATATAATGACTTCTTGTATATAATCTTTAGTAACAAAACATGAACTAACACAAAAAATGTGTAGGGCCTCTTTATCCATTAATGTATGTGTCTATAAAAAATGCAGAAACTGAGTTCTAAACAATATCTTGTCTTTCTCGTATATCACCAGAATGCAAGTAGAAGGAAAAGAATAGGATCTCCTGTGGCCAGAAGAACATATCAGATATGTATAAGCAAATAACGTGCAGTTTGTAACAGACCAAGTGCTAAGCACATTACCGTCTTTGTAGACTTGATTCTTTAAATGTCTTGCCCATGGTGTTTTGCAGGAAGATCCAGCCATGGAACCTGGAGTGGAGTCAAAGTGGAGGAGGATGCCGAACAACATCAAAGAAGACCGGAGAACAGCAGCCCAAGGGAGACGTTGTCCGTGATGTGTGCTGGCCCCAGGAGCAGAATAGGTAAGTGAGCAAGAGCAGAAGAATTGCACGCACGTCAACTGTAAAGCAAAGTGGTCTTCTGCTCAGGAAGGCTGGCTTTATGCCGTTAAAGCTCCGCCCCTGCTGCAAGTCCAGCTGGGAACGGAACAATCCCACCAGCAGTCCAGCAGAGTCACAGTCCTTTCAGTAGCACAGCAGTCCTTCCAGGCGGAGTATACACAAGTCTAGAAAGTATACTGAAGAGTTAGTGTCTGAGGTCCCCTTTTTATACCATGGTGCCCTCCCCCTGGAAGGTGGATGGAGCTTCTAGACAGTGGTGTTGAAGTGCATGGAATTTTCTGACTCCGCTGCCCTGGCTCCAAGCAGGCTGAAGTGATATTGTGAGGTTGTTATGCCCTTTGTGTGAAGGCAGAGCTCAGTCCATTTAGTTGCAAGTGGGGATGTGCTCAGCTCCACCCGCATCATGCCAGCTGATAGCCCATTCAGGCACACCTAATTCCTCTAGTGTGTGATTGTCTGGGAGGAATTCACAAAGTCTATCAGTAACACCCAATCTTGTGATCCATGACAGGCTGCAGGCACATTGGGAAAAGGGCAGAAAAATGGCAACTTTCTGAATGTGGCATTTTGAAAATGGTAATAAAAAAACAGAATTTGCCATAAAATAGGGTATTTCGCTACAATTTCAAAGATATCAACATAATACAGCTATCTGCTCCCACTTGGAAATTGCGGATTTTTTTATGTAATAAGGAATCCCCAATATTTATCGTATGGGAGGAGTAGGCCTCACAGTAGTGAAAAGTGAATTTAGGAGTTTGTTTACTAACAGCGCATGTTTTAACTTGCTATGTAAGTGAATGGCACAATAAGTACTGCAGGCCCAATAGTATAATTTAATTTACAGGCCCTGGGTATGTGGTACACCACTCTAAAAGAGTCTTACAGGTAAATTAAATATGCCAATTGTGTATAAGCCAATCTAACCATGTTTTAGGGGGGCGAGCACAAACACTTTAGCACTGGTTAGTAGAGGTAAAGTGAGCAGAGTCCTAAGACCAACAAAAAAAATTCAGCAAAAAGTCTGGGGGTGAGCCAGCAGAGAGGACCAGGTCCAACACCCAATTTGTTGAGGTGGTCTCTCTACAGGGTAAGAACTTTACAGTGGATTATAGATATGGGACTGAACATGCTAATGCAGATAGCCTTTTCAGTTTCTTATGCTTAAATGTTGAGAACTGCCATGGGAATTTATGAGTTGCTACACCTTTCATCAGTGGGGCATGTATGAAAATGCATTTGTAGCATGGGCTCTCTTTTCTGGACTGATGCTGAATGTTTTGTGACTACGTACTGGGACACTACCAGCTATGCCCCAATACATGACCTCCGACCCCTAAAACATGTCAACAATGGCTACACTCCTGATTGGCATACTTAACTTACCTACACATCCCTAGTATATGGTACAGAAGTGTACCAAGGACCTGTACATTAAAAGTCACTAGTGGAATACAGCACCTATTGTGCCATTACTAAACGTACCATGCAATGAATGTCTCCTGCGCTGCTCCTGCAGCCTGGGTAGGCAGTTTAAAGTTGTCGATTTGACTTGACAAAATAACCTTTTTGCTTGGCCTAAACCTTCCTTTTCAATACTTTTAAATTACCCCTAAAGTAGGCCAGTGGGGTAGGGTGCTTGGTATTTGAAAAGTAGAATGTCTACTTATGTTTCATGTCCTTTCAGTGAAAATCCTCCAATGTTGTTTCTCACTGTGGTAATGATGGCTCTTACATAGGAAAACACTGGGTTACATTATAACACCTTATAATGCTTATCTTCAGTTTGCGAATAACTGGAAAATTGATCCAAGGACTCATTTAAATAGTAATTTAAAATCCAACATAAGGGTCAAGTCAGATTTTAGACTACTATTTTGAAAATGAAGCTTTTTGAAAGTTGCCATTTTCCTGCTTTAGTTAAATGTGCCCTTCTGTCAGTGTTCAGTGTTCAGTGTCACCGGACTGTTGCGAGTTCCCTTGTGGGGAAAGTTGCATTGCTCCTAGACAGCAGACAAAGGGCTTGGATGTGGGGATATGTTTTTCTCCATGGCAGGACGGCCATCTGGTCTGCGCCAAGGAACTCATTTCAAAGAGTGCCTACCACATCACAGACGGACGTACAGGGCCGGCTTTAGGGCGGTGCGACCGGTGCCACCACACCGGGTGCTGGCTTCCTGGGGGCACCGTGTTTGAAAGTTTATTAAGCTTTTGAAGCACCTGCTGCAGCGTTTCTTTCCCCGGCAATTACCAGGCCTCACATAAATGTCAAGGTAACTCGTGTGATTAATTATCATACTGGAGCGAGATCAGCCTTTTGTATAGTTGAGGTTTTGACTTAGGTGAAGTTAGTGCAGAGGGTTAATATGCCTGCTGCAAAAAACGTGTACCAAGTAGATTACAGAGTGCGTATGATGTGAACAGATCAACAGGTTACTGCTTTTAAAAGAAACATCCTTTTGTTACTTGCAATATATCACTTAAAGTCCTAATATAGAATAGTGAGCGATTAACTTTCATCCTAGAACTGCATACACACTGCAAAGTATACATTATTAGAACATTGATTAATGTTGCAAAAAGGGTTAATTTGGCTAGTAATCGATTCTTATTTTTAAAGAAAACTCCCAACTATGCTGTTTCTTTTTCGACTCTGAGTTTGTGCTTCTCCACACCAAGCACTCTTAAACTATACTGCCTACCAGTATGGATGACATGTGACTCCTACACTTTTAGTCCTTTGGCGTATGTAACATTTCCTATACACTGATTTACACACTTGTGATTTATTGTCTCTGTGTACTGTGCGTGTGATGCGAAGTGCTCTGACACCCTACACTGGTATGAGTGGTGCTGTATAACTAATTCAATGCATCTGGGAGGGTGTGGTTATGGATACTTGGTCACTGGTAAAGGGTGCTAGTGAGAGAATCCATGGTGGAGGTGATCATTGGGGGGGGCGCCAACAAACATTGTCGCACCGGGCGCCACCAGCTCTAAAGCCGGCCCTGCAGACGTAGCTAATAACTGGGCCTGCCTCTCTATTGTCCTGCTAGTGAGCAAGGCACTGATCCTAGTGGGAGAGGGACTGCCCCAGAACCAGTTTTGAGTGACCACGCGGGGGGTTTGCCCATTAACATAGATACATCTCTGGGTGAGCACAGGGAGCTCTGCACCGGGGTAGAAAGGTTCTGCCATGTTGGTTTTGGGTACAGAGGGGTACTGTGATATTCCTTAAGTAAAATACACAGGAAGTGCTTCAAAAGTGTGTAAGGTCAACCTTTGGAACATTTACCCCATTGGTTAGGGTAGTTGCCCACCCACAGGCTGGCATTATGCATAAATGTGGCACACCTGGTGCTCTCTTCAGACCACCTCTGGGCTTGTTGAAAACAACAAAAATGACTGCATCTTCTATTTCGACCTGTGAGGAGACCCCCCAAGGGATGGACCTGCTTCCATTTGTATCCAGGAGTGAGAAGTGGACTGCAAGGGTCAGTTGGCTGATCTCCTGTCAAGCTAATGGAACAAAAAGCTGTAAGATATCCACCTTCCTGAAGAGCCCAGTTGACCAGTTCCAAATGGACCTGCCCTAGAACCAGCTTGTAGCTTCCCCTGGAGTGAATCCTGACCTCTAAGTGGTGTTTTTAAGGTCCTGGGGCACTTAGATAAGTGTCAAAGTGTGCTCCTCCACCTGCCTAACCCTAACGCTGGGACGTAAACATGTTTTCAAGAAGTTTTGTCTGAAGAACTGACATAGGACAGTGAAAAACTTGCCAAGTCAATCTGACGAAGGTGCGTGGCTGCTGGGCCAAATATTTAAGTGGCTCCCGCTTGAAGCTTTTCCACAGCAGCAAGTCCATTCCAGTAGGACGTTGTGTAGAAAGTATCTGGACATGTGGAGCCCTGTTAGGCTACAGCTTGCTGCCTTGCCCCTCTGGTGGAACCCATGCTCCAAAAGAGTGAGTAAATCTGAAGATAGAAATCTTCAGCGGGTGAAAGCACCAAAAGTGTCCGGCTGGTGAGGGACCTCTCCCACTCGGAGGTTCCCATCAATGACTTTACCTGCACTTTGTCCATTGGCTATCCAACCTCATGGAACCCATGTTGTCCACAGCCTGCTGCCTTGCCCTGCTGAGGATCTGTGAATATGTGTAACCTGAAGAGCTTGTCTGGAGGTCGTCATAGAAGTAGGAAAAAATCCTGGGTGAAGAATGTAGACAGAGGTAGAGAGGTTAAAAGTGAGTAGAGGAAGGGAGCTTGGTTTGGTAATATGACTAGCATGACAGGGGATGTGCTGGATGAGCTGGGTTTTAGAGTAGAACAATTCCTTCTTCCTAAAGAAAATTAATTGGTATTTGTTTTTGTGAGAAGGTGGGTAGTTGGTTGACTGATGTGTGACCACCCCCCAGTCAAGCAACAGCCACAAACCCTTGCAGGGTGAATAACAAAAAGTAACTCAATTAACCTGTGCCTGACCCTGGTTAGCTTCGTACAAAAAGCAATCAGGCTTAACTTACAGGCAATGTGTAAAGTATTTATGCAATGGAAGCAAACAACTGGAGGATGCCCATAAACCCAGTTGAGACTGGGTGTTTAGTATATATAGCAAACAACAACGTCTCAACAGGTCAATACTTAAAGACAATTACAGAAGAAATGCACATGAATTTAAAAAAGAACAAGAACAAGACAGGGAATCATTAATGACAGTAGCACCTAATATAAGGAGTGATCTGTATTTAGACAAGGTAGTAAGAAGACAATGATAACACTCTATTACATTAAATGTATATGTAACCTGTAAAGTCTTGTGCACAATAGTGCTCATGGAAAACAAAATGAAAGGCGCAAGTGACAAGTGCAAAACAGCGAAAAAACAATGCAGAAAGGACAAGATTGTCAATGTTTACAAGAAGCTTTTTTGTGGTTCCAACTCTTTAACAGGGAATTTACTGACGGGTAAATGATTATGGTGGACCAAAAAGGTTGAGCCCAAAATTGCGCTGTAAATTCAAACTTTACAGTGCAATTTTGGGCGCAACCTTTGTGTCCACCATAATCATTCACCCTCTGTAAATTCAGAAAGGAAGCAGGTAAATGAATCCTTTTCTATATTCAGGAGAATGGTAATGGACCGGCCAGAGCAGGCACCCAGACCAACTGCCAAACTCTGACCATTCCACATGCCACCATTCCAAGATAAAACAAAACATCATGGTGGCATATGTATCTATGATAAATAAGAACCCAACACATCTCTTCCCTTACAATAATGAAAAAAAAACATTACAGTAAGAATAATAAAGAATAACATCATTTATGTCTCACATAATCCTTGAACCAAACAGGGGGATTCCTATCTCTATCAGAATCTTAGAGACGGGTACATCATACGTGAGACTGGAATTCATCTGGGAGAAGGTATGACCCCCTGCACAGTATCAGCCCTCTGCTTATGCTTAGACAACCTCTACTTGTTCCACCATCTCCCATCAATGAGTTTGACGTATCTTGCCCCAAGAGCAATTATCTGCATGGTCCTGGAAAACTTGGATTGTCCCTTAGCAACCAGACCCGGCAATTCGACCTTGAACCAATACCCAGCTTTAAATAGAGCTTGTCTTCTCCCTTTGACAGGTTCCTTGGTTGCGTACTTGCTTTGAGGTTTTTTGCAAATTTCTCTCACGGCCTCAGGTTTAACCTTAGTTACATTCAAATCACGCATCCAGGGTCCTACTAACTTGATGGCAGTCATTCTGCCCTTCAGTAAAGCAAAAGGAGATTCCTTGGTGCTGGCACTGGGGTAGTGGGCAAAGCCCACAACAAATTCACCATTTCTTTCTTCTAATCCAAACCCTTTGCTACAGGCAACTGAATTTTATCTTTTATGACCCTATTACATCGTTGCACCAAACCATTGCTGCGGGGATGATATAATGAGGTGGTGATGTGCTTGAAACCCCAATGACTCACAAAACTTTGAAACTCTTTGTCCATAAATTGTACACCGATGTCAGTAACAAGTTTGACAGGTGCACCTTCCCTCAGAAATAAAGATTGGAGAAAATCCAACACTTCCTCCGTAGTAGCGGACTTTGCAAATTTTATTTTAGGCCAACATGAACCATAATCCACTGCAACTAAACCAAACCTGTTGTGCTCATCCAAAAGATACATAGGTACGATAATGTCCAATCCTAATTTGAACCACGTTCTGTCAGGAACCGGCACAGCCTCAATCAGACTGGGAAATGTAACGTGAGATTTGTCGCTTACTGCCCATGCTACACATCTCTGACAAAATGTTCAACTCCTCTATCCATGCCTGCCCACAAACTCTGATTCTTCTTTTCATGGCTCTCATGCCCATATGACCCTCATGGGCCAGTGCAAAAATCTTGCCTTGCAGAGATACACAAATGCAAAAACAACAGCTTATGGACAGAATGCAGAACAATGTCATACATTAACCCCAGTACAGAGATCTGGGCCTAAATTCATTGTTTTTTGCTCACCATGGCATTCCAGTTTGAACCCAGCCATATGCAAATCAGTCTTGACCCTGTGCCTCATGGGAACAGTCCAGCCCAAACTGCCAAGCCAGGTCCTCCCTGGACTGGAAACAAGCATCCTAGGACTGGCTTTGGGGTTTCACCCCTCTTCAGCCAGGATAGCTTGATTCCAGTGGCATGGAGAGCACGGGACCCACGTCTGGGCATACCCGACCCACTCAGGGTGACAAATGCAAAAACAACAGTTGATGGACAGAATGCAGAACAATGTCATACATTCACCCCAGTACAAAAATCTGGGCCTAACATTTTTGTATTTGCAGAGATACAGGCACAACCAACAAGTCCACTCCCTTCAACAAACCCGTTTGCATACTTAACTCTGGAAACACATGTTTGAATGAACTGACTTCCCCCTCATTGGGAACCCAGCCCTTATTCAACATACTAACTACAGTCTGGATGGATTTGTCCTCCGAAAGGCAGTTTCCCGGCTCTTCCTCCGTTATGCACCCAAAACCAGACAACAACACAAAAATCATCCTCCACCTGTTCTTCTCCTACTGCGTTGGGAAGAGGCAACCTGGACAAACAGTCTGCAAAAATATTCTTGGCAGCAGGAATATATTCTAGCTGAAATTGGAACTTTGTAATGCCATTTGGCAATGCGAGGGGTGGCATTACTGGCTCCCTTTGTCGTTAAGACATTCACTAGGGTTTGTGATCCACACAAGTGATAAACTCAGAGCCCCACAAATACTGCCTAAAATGATCCACACCCCACCAACACGCCAGGGCTTTAGGCACTATAACAGAGTAAGTGCTCTCCGCATCTCTCAGGGTGCGAGATGCAAAATCCGCTACTTTCTCCTTCCCTTCTCTTTTTTGAAAAAGCACTGCACCCAAAACATGTTGACTGGCATTTGTGACAATTATAGAAATATTATTAGTGTCAAAAGGTTGTAAAGGGATGGCACAACTTAATTCCAATTTTATTTGTTGAAATTCACTCTCTTCTACTGAGGACCACACAAACTGTTATTTTTTTTTCATTAAAGTTCTCATATTATGTGTTTTACTGCAACTGGGAATGAATCTAGAATAAAATTCTAACATTCCAAAAAATGAACGGAGCTGGTCCTTGTTTTTCGGTGTGGGGAATGGCCATGACTAAATCCTCCTTAGGTTCCACCCCGAGCAGACAATTTATAGCCTAGGTAGTCCACTTCATTCACAGCAAATTTGCATTTCTCAGCTTTAAGAGTGACCCCCCTTTTCAGTCAAAATACACAAAACAGTAGCTAAAGTCTTATTGTGATCTTCCACATTCTTTCCGCACACCAAAATGTCATCTTGGAAAACATCTGACATTGGGAGCACCAGAAAACTTTGCTTCCATGACCCTCTGGAAAACCGCCGATGCCAGACCAAAGGGCATTCTCTTAAATCTGTAGGCTCCACAAGGGGCCACAAAAGATTTTAAGTAGAGGCTTTCTTTTTTTAGTGTTAGCTGGTGGTAAGCAGAAGACATGTCTAATTTGGTAAAATTGTTGGCTCCCTTCCATGAACCCAACATCTTAGTGATGTTTGGTAGGGGTTGTCTGTCCACCTAAATTCTTTCATTTAAATACCTCAAATCAATGCACATTCTAAGGGCACTGTTGGACTTGATGGCCAAAATACAGGGGACAACCACACAGAACTCTCAAAGGGTTCAATGATGCCTTGCTGGCACAGAGATTCAAATTCTATAGATAATTCCTTTATCATAGCAAATGGAACATGTCTGGGTTTGTGAACTACTTGTTGAACTCCTTGTTTTAGAATTATGCGATGTGAGAAACCTTTGATTTTGCCAAGGTTCTTGCTAAAAACGTCTGGAGAAGACATTTTCCAGTCTTGTCCATCCACAGTCTAAACAGATTTTAAATCCTCTTTAGCAGAACTTTGTGAGGACTGTTAGGACCTACATGATACCCAGATTTACTTGTTATAAGCAACCAAGAAAAGACGAGTCATCTTTTGCCACATACACTGTGGAAGGCTTTGAATGATGCTTAAAAGTTAAAACACAATCAAATTCTACCTATTTCTGAACTGATTTACCACCATAAGCTAAAGGCCTAACTAAGGACTTCTTCAAATGAATGTTGGCTAACCTTTTCCATTCTTCAGGAACAATAAGGGTGAAGAAGGAACTGGAATCAGCCATCATGGAAATGTTCTCACCATGTATACCAATTTGACAAAAAGGACGTTTGAAATTAGAACAATCAAGCTTTAAAATTTGTGAACCGTCAGTCAGTCAAAATATCTTTATTCGGCTGGGTATCAGCCATAAAAGAATGCATCAAAAGACATCTAAAAAACAGATTAAAAAGAGAAATAATACAAATAATAAATAATGTGTTTCAAATCAATGACAGTTTCACTAACAAAATATCAGAATTATAATCCATGATTTAGCACAGGGTAGCAGCATAAATAGATAAATTCATAACAATCCCTTGTCCCAGTAAACAATAAGGCCCAATGATAATTCATTAAAACAGATAAAATCATTTTCCAACAATGTCACATAAACGAACAGCCAAAGAAATATGTCTATAAATCATTAAAAAGGTAAATTCATCTTTTAAAAGCTGGAGATGATGTGAAGCTGCCGGACACTTCCTGATGTTTAAAAACTTTAAAAGAGGGACAATAAAGTCATGTCTTGGCTTGATATAAAGTTTGCAAAAGAACATAAAATGAATTGTGCACTGAGTGGACTTAGAATCACAAGGGCACAGATCCAGTTTGGCATCGCAATAAACTTTGCGTGGATAAGAAAACAAGAGATGTGAAATGCCAAGCCTGAATCTAATAAGGTAGAACAATTTAGCATGACTGAAATAAAAGGAAAGATAAAGCTCGACCCCTAAAGAACTGACTAGAAGCGAGCATTCTAAGACGCTCTTTTTTCCCATCTCTAGATTTCCTCTAGTTGAATATAGGCAAGATAGAAGGTCCCTTTTCAGTTTCGCTTTCAAAATCTTTGCAATGCTAGCTGGATTGTGAAAACAATTCGCCAGCCCTAGGGACTCTTATGTAACTGAGCCAGGGTATCTTTATCATGTGATCCAAGTTAAAACAGTCTGAAATAATTGCACGATTTAAAACTGGTTCTTCCTTCGCCCAAATGGAGTGCCACAATAAAATTGGTGTTGATTGTATACAAAACGACAAAGGAATCAAGCCAAGTTCACTGTGACAGATAGTAGCAGGTAGGCCATTGGGGACTGTCAAATGCAAGTCATAAAAATGTTCTCAGCTCTTTGTAGACCCACTGGATTACAAAAACCCCAAACTACAGCCCCATACAATATGATGGAACAGGAGCGAGCCTTGTAGATGTTAATAATTGTATTAATCGGTCTTGTCCATAGCTTTTTCGTCAATCTAAAAACCGCCTCCAGGTTTTGGTTAAAACTTCCAATTCTTGCCTCAATTAAATGGTGCCAGGTGCTTTTTTGATTAACCGGGATTCCCAGATAGGAAAAAGTGGGGTCGTAAGACAACTTTTCATTTTTAATAAAACACGATTTTTCAACGCAGGGGGATTTACCCACCACCATAGTGTAAGATATCCCTACGTTGGACTTTAGACCAAGTCCATTCATGAAGTCATTAAACCTTGTCAAAAGCTTCTGCAAGCCCACATTAGTTCTAGATATTAAACCTTCAATAGTTTTTGAACATTCGACAATTTCAGTGTATTCAGAAGTTTCTTGTGGTTCACCAACATCCGATATCATCATAATCTCATTCCCCTCTTCACTGTCAGGATCAGAATCCACGTCAGATATGCTGTCCACTGACAGAACTTTTTTGGTTACTGGTTTGACATGTGCAGGCTTACTCATACACACCTTGGCAAAATGACCTTTTTTTTTTGCAATTCACACAATATTTGTCTACAGCTGGACAGAAAGAAGAATTGCCCAAATGGCTTCTGCTGTCACATCTGTAACACTCCAAGGTTCTTTGCCTATCATTTTTCTTTTCCCTCTTGTTGACAACATTCTCGACAGTGGCTATATGAAGTTTAGATTCCAGGGCAATCTGGTCCATAAACATGGTTATGGTCTCCACATTTTTGTCTTTTTGCTATTGGTTTTCTCAACCAATTGATCTCTTAACATCTCACTCTCAAATGCTCTATAATCACACGTTGCTGCCAAAACTCTAACATCACTAATAACAGCTTCTACTGGTTCACCAGGTAACTGCTTTCTAGTGTAGAACTTGTGTCTCTCCATAATGATGTTGCGCTTCTTTTTAAATCTGGCATCCATCATTTTTATAGCAGAAGCATATTCATCCACAGCATCACCCTCACCCATAACTACAGCTGGCGGTAAATGTTTTAAAAACCTTCCCCCCTTCTGTGCCTAAAGAATGACGCAATAAAGCTAACTTTTTCTATTGAGTAAAGACCTCTGCTTCATTAGCTTCTAAATAAGCCTCAAATCCTTCTAACCATAACTCCATCTCCACAGGAGGATTACCTAGAGTGGATAAGAATGGAGAAGAAGGTAAAACTGGTTGTTGCATGATGGGAATTATTAATAAATAAGAATACACCAATATGCTAGCTTATGCCACAGACTAAAGTTATCTGGGAAAATTGCAGTTAAAAACCACTAAATTACAACATGCGTAGAACACTAAACGTAAGGAAAAATGCATTAAATGTAGAATGATGAATAGCCAGTAACATTAACAAGAGTTCACATACACACAGGCAGAGGCAAAATCAGTGAAGGAAGTCACATAGTGTGCATGTCACTGAAAATGAAGTAGACATGCAGGAAATGAGTAAATGGATGTGCTTGTCACCGGTACACGCTTCATGAGAAAATTGGCAATGATAAAAGGTGTGCGCACCACCGATGCGCTATGATAAAAGGTGTGCGCATCACCGATGCGCCGAAAGCAAATGAGAAGTACTGTGACAGGCAGGAAACACAGTGCTGTCCAGGAACAGCGTCCATTCAACGTGAAGGAAGCAGGAAGCACTTGCAGGAGGAAACTTGCCCTACAGTCAAAACACGCCGTGTTTGAGGCACTAAAGAACGTTGCTAAGCAACCAAACAGCAGAAACTTAGGGATGCACACTGATGTTGCAGAAGAATCGCGAGCTGGGATGATGGTTACGTCATCGGCCAAACAGCTTGCCAAAATGCCCCAAAGAAATGGCAAAGACAGAGACCAAAGGCGGACACAGCAGCCACGGAGAATCACAGATACTGCCACAGAATCTGCTCAACTGCAGCTCGCACTTTGCACCCAACTGCAGCTCACACTTTTATGAAAACCTTGTAAAAATGGAAAACCTGTGCGGTCGCATCTTGCTCTGCCGGTCCCTTGTGGTCCTGATCCAATCGTCGCTGATGAAAGGAAGCAAGAAGACTCCGCAGGTAAACTGATCCTTTTCTTTATTCAGAAGAAAGGTAACGGACCGGCCAGAGCAGGAACCCAGACCAACGGCCAAACTCTGAGCATTCCACATGCCACCATTCCAACATAGAACACAACTTCACGGTGGCATGATAAATAAGAATCCAACAAATTTCCTGTTAATGAATTGGAAGAAGACAATGATAATACTCTACTACATTAAATGTATATTGTTAAAACTGGGGGTCTCTAGTTGGCTGAGGCAGTTACCTCAGTCCAAATAGGGACCCTTGCTTCTAGTCATGGAAAGGAGGAACACCCTCTTTGATAGCCCCTGCTCACCCCCTGGTAGCTTGGCACTAGCAGCCAAGCTTATCTTCAAGGCAATGTGTAAAGTATTTGCAACCACACTCCCAGTGACACAGTGATAACATCACAAATGGACACCACACTGATGTATGAAAATAGCGGTATCTTTATCAAGAAGAAAAATACGGTAAGACCAAACTATAGAAATCCAACATATGCATATTCGTAATATTTCACTTTGCCGGTTATTAGGCCAACAAACACTTGTAGGTTCTTGTGGTATTAATGAGCAGTTCACGATATTCAAATGCAGTCCTAATGCAATGTTATGCAGTTCGTAATGCAGTTTGTATCATCAGACTAATGCAGTTCGTAATGCAAGAATAATGCAGTCCTCATTGCAAGTAATCAGGCAGTTCGTAATGCAAGAATAATGCAATCCGCAATGCACGTAATCAGGCAGTTTGTAATGCAAGAATAATGCCATCCTCAATGCATGTACTCAGGTAGTTCATAATGCAGGTATAACGGACTCCGTAATGCAAGTAATAAGGCAGTTCGTACTCCGAGAATAATTCAAATCTCAATGCACATAATCAGGCAGTTCGTAATGCAAGTATAACGCACTCATTAATGCAAGTGATAAGGCAGTTCATAATGCAGGAATATTACAATCCTCAATGCAAGTGATAAGGCAGTTCGTAATGCAGGAATAATAACAGGCCAACCGATGAGATTAACGCGGGCACCACTAAGCCCCAACCACAGACAACAGTCCTGAACTTCCGAGGACGGACCCGGTGCTGCTGGGCAGGTCTGGGCCGCTCGAGGATTCTGCGCGTCTAACGCAATGCAGCATGAGAGAGACGGGAGCACTCATGTACTCCTCCTGTGCCTCCCCAGACCACACACGCTTGCGGCTCCTGACCGCAGTCCAAGCCTTACCTGGGGGAAACCCTGCTTTGTCCTCTCTCTCTCTTCCCGCTCGTCGGACGTCCTGCTGGGCGCTCCCGATGACGACGCAGCTCTGATGCAAGGCGACGCTGTAGCCGGACAGGTTACAGCGCTGCCTTTCTCCATTGCTGACGATCTTGGGCAGATTCCTCTTGCGAACAACGATCACGATTCCCTCACAACTTCCTTAGCTTTACGAAATCCTTCAGCACGTTTTGGCACAGCGGCAAGCCAGGTCCTCCCTGGACTGGAAACAAGCATCCTAGGACCGGTTTTGGGGTTTCACCCCTCTTCAGCCAGGATAGCTTGTTTCCAATCCAGGGAGGACCTGTCTTGGCAGTTCGGGCTGGACTGTTCCCATGAGGCACAGGGTCAAGACTGATTTGCATATGGCTGGGTTCAAACTAGAATGGCATGGTGAGCAAGAAAACGATGGATTTAGGCCCAGATCTCTGTACTGGGGTGAATGTATGACATTGTTCTGCAGAATGTCCATCAACTGTTGTTTTTGCATTTGTCAACCCGAGTGGGACGGGTATGCCCAGACGTGGATCACATGCTCTCCATGCTACTGGAATCAAGCTATCTTGGCTGAAGAGGGGTGAAACCCCGAAACCGGTCCTAGGATGCTTGTTTCCAGTCCAGGGAGGACCTGGCTTGGCAGTTCGGGTTAGACTGTTCCCATGAGGCACAGGGTCAAGGCTGATTTGCATATGGCTGGGTTCAAACTGGAATGGCATGATGAGCAAAATATACAATGGATTTAGGCCCAGATCTCTTTACTGGGGTGAATGTATGACATTGTTCTGCATTCTGTCCTTCAACTGTTGTTTTTGCATTTGTCACGCCGAGTGGGACGGGTATGCCCAGACTTGGGTACCGTGCTCTCTATGATATTGGAATCAAGCTATCCTGGCTGAAGAGGGGTGAAACCCTGAAACCGGTCCTAGGATGCTAGTTTCCAGTCCAGGGAGGATCTGGCTTGGCAGTTCGGGCTGGACTGTTCCCATGAGGCACAGGGTCAAGACTGATTTGCATTTGGCTGGGTTCAAACTGGAATGGCATGGTGAGCAAAAAAACTATGGATTTAGGCCCAGATCTCTGTACTGGGGAGAATGTATGACATTGTTCTGCATTCTGTCCATCAGCTGTTGTTTTTGCATTTGTCACCCCGAGTGGGATGGGTATGCCCAGACGTGGGTCCTGTACTCTCCATGAAAAACTAGCACCTAAAAGTTCAATGCCCCTACCACGGACAACTAGTTGCAAAAGTTCGGGTGAAAGTAAAAAAATATGCCCAACCACGATGGAGCACTGTTCAGATACAAGAAGTGGATTGGGCCTGGCCAGTGCTTACCTTCAGACTTAGAAGAAATTCTGAGGGAAAGTGTCTTAGAAAGTAAATTTCAGCAGGACAAGGCTGCAGGAGGTGTCTGAGTAGGGAGTCATAGGGTCAAGCCGCGGTGAAGATCTATACCTTTGGACTTAGTCATCGAACAACTATGTTAGTCGTCAAATGGACCTGCCTCTGTTATCCCTACGCCTTTGCTTTTCAACAAGCAATAGCTATTTCTATAGCAATTGAGGACATTTTTGGATATTATTCCACTATAATATGTGGAAGCCTGCAATCACTGAATGAATACAACCCTATCTCTAATTTATTTATTAGAGTCGAGTTATGGCATTTCTTATCACCTGTAATAAGAAATGAGGATGCAGTTCAACTGCTATAACCTGTTATAGTTGAGTTATGACTTGATAATGACTCCTGCCAATCGCCACTGTGGAAGCACACCACGTAGAATAATTTAAGTTGCATTGTGGACAAAGAAAACAAGAACTGTTTTCTCCTTCTTCTGATCTGTTTTGTTTCCTAAAAGGAGGAGTGATCAATTGAAAGTAGAGTTTGATAGCAATGTTTATTTTTTGCACATTGATCATGAAAGGAAAGAAAAAGATTTCTCTCACTACTGATTCTAAGATGCAATGTTACATTAAACTGATTCTAGAATGTTTTAGCAGCAAATTGCAGAATACCTTTGTGTATAATTTCGCACTAGGGATTTCATTTATATTCTCAATCCTCATTCCTCTATACAGTTTCTGAACTCCTCAGTGAATTGAAACCTCCATTCCTGGGTTCATCAGGATAATGTGTCAATTGTGAGGAACAGAAAGGGCCTACATGTCTCTCTAGCATTGGTAGGCACAGTTCTGGAGATATACAATCAACAGCGCAGGAAATGGAAAGACACATGGATACAGAATGGTGCAACAGATAAACAACATACTACAAAATACAATATCAGACACACTTGAAAAATCATTTGGAAACAGCTATCCCAGGCTTTAAACTGCAGAAGTCCTAGGACCTAATTGCAACTGTGGCACTGTGGGAGTGGGCCGCCATACCACTGCCCCGCTCCCACACTGCCAAAGTTGAGCGCCGGCTTCCCGCCAAATTCTGAGTTTCCTCGTGGTCTGGCAGGCAGTGCTTTGGCGCTCCTGTGGTGGTGCAGTCCTAAAGCCCATATGTGCCAGCGCCAAAATGAGCACCAAGCCTGTTCCTGCACAGCATGGACTGTTGCAGTCCATGCCGTGCAGGAACAGGGGTGCATGCATGTGCCACCCTGCATGCACCCCCATGCACAGGGGCACCAGGGGGCCATGTAGGGCCACTTACTTTCCTGATCACCTCACTTTTCATTGCAGGCTCACGTCCATGAAAAGTGTGTAGGTCTGGAAAGTTGTAATATGATTGGCAGTGTCATAGCACCACCAGTATATTGCTGCCCCAGATCACTGTGCCACTGATGAGGGATCATGGTTCCACGGCGGTTGATGCAGTCCCATGGCGGTCCAACGACCGAAGTTGTAATACGGCGGTCAGATTAGCGGTGCGGCAGTTGCTGCATCGCCAACGCTACACCACTGTGAGTTTGGCGGTCCATGGACCTCCAAACTCATAATCAGGCCCTTATACATTTGGTGGATCACAGGGTGCCACCAATTAACCCGGTCCACTGACAGGTGAATCACTCTTTAGTGACAAAGCATTCCATGCATCCCGAAAGACATAGGTGGGTAGAGGGCCATTAGACTAGCCTCCTATACTGATATCTCTGTAGTTGAGCCCCAGTACAGTACATGGCACCCACTATATAATAAAGTGAAATATGTCAACCTTTTCGCCTGATATTACACAGTAACAGCATCTCTCAAGAGCCCCAAGTCCATGCGATTGAAGGTCATTTAGTCCAGGTTTTTGTTTTGCTTTCTAGTCCTACTTTTCCCTTTATAAACAGAGCATTAAGTCCCAAAATGTGAAACAAGAACCCTTGACAAACTACTCAAGCATGGAGCTGGGAATCTCTAGAGGTATGCATCAGAATTTCATAAAATGTAGCAATTTGTGCTCATTTTCCAGAGTACAGTGCTTGTTCCTGCTGCAGAAAATAGGAAGGAGAATCCTTTGAAATACATACAACTACTATATACACACTAGAAGCGACATAGTGACCTTCTTAGCATCTTTATCAATCAACATCTGTGTCAAATAGTTTGGTAGTATTATATTGTAGTACTGAGTATACAGCAGTACATGGCCACGGAATGCAATGATGATAAAATGTAAGTGATAAAATATGAATTTCACATATAAAAACTGTAAAAAACTCTCATACTTGCTGGTTACACGTATATCTTCTGTGCTGGATCCTTTCCTGATTACTTTGCTCTTTGTTCACATCCCAGACAGCTAAACATGGGCGCCAAAGAGAGAACGGTCAAGAGGCGGAGCACTCATACTGCCTTGTATGCTTCATGCGATATATCATTCTAGAGAACGTTATTTAACATGAAATCATTTTGGAAATGGGCAAACAAATTAATAAAGGATGAATGATCTATTTACATTCTCAAATGTAAAAAAAAAATCAATTCTGTACATACTATTTAAAATATCAAACACATCAGTGAAATGCATACTATTTCCCTAGCAAAGATGTCAAAAGTAATAGAATACCTAAGTCTATTGAAAAAGCTAGTTGCACATTCAGGTGACGAAGGGCAGGAAATTAAGCGTGAGCATGAAGTAATGCAGAGCCATTAATAAGTCCTGGGCTGCGAAAGGAGGGTTGAATAGGCTCAGCGCATGGGAAAAGCTACAGGTCGTCAGACACAGCATCACTTGTTGCCAAGCATAATGGTGATGCGAAATGTCAGGTTACCAGAGGAGGGGGTTATTTATGTTTGTTTTGTCAGTCAAGCACCACCAATGTATGCAGAGCTCATCTTAAGACTGCTCAGATGCCATAACAAGCTCAGTAAGATGTCATTCTAGTGCTACACTATGGGGCAGATTTATGTTTCCAGGCGCATCCCTGCAAATCAGCAGGGATGCGCCAGGAAAGATACGTCACGCAAGTTTACCCTTGCGCCACCACAGATGCGCCGCATTTACAATGCAGCGCATCGTGGCGCAAGGATAAACAGATGCGTGACGCATCTGATGGCGTAAGGGCGGCGCATTGCTGGAGTCGCATCACAAGCATGACGCAACTCCAGCAATGTTTAGGGGCTGCCCATACCTAACAAGCTGGGTCATGCCTTACGCCTGCTTCAAGCAGGCGCAAGGTTTTGACGCAGCAGCGTCGGAAAAGTGACTGAGTGAAATCTTGT
Organism: Triturus cristatus; assembly: GCF_964204655.1. Classification (NCBI taxonomy): domain Eukaryota; kingdom Metazoa; phylum Chordata; class Amphibia; order Caudata; family Salamandridae; genus Triturus; species Triturus cristatus. The sequence continues at coordinate 897,059,619 of NC_140590.1, read as the reverse complement.
AGATTTCACTGCGTCACTTTTCCGAGACTTTTTCCGATGGAACGCCCACCCTGCATACATTAAACCTGACGCAGGTTTAATGTAGCACAGGGCTTTACAACGTGACGCATCTCCCTAGATGCATCACGTTGTAAATAAGGCGCAACATGGCGCATGGTTTACGCCGCCGCTGCGTCACAAAAGTGACGCAACGGCGGCGTAAAAGTGGCGCAAGTCTAACATAAATCTGCCCCTATGTAACCTGGTTGACACGCAAGTGCTATTTATTTCTGGTAGATCAGTGCCATGATTTCAGGAAAACTAATGAAAACTACTGTAATGCACAAACAATTTAGAAATATCAGCGATAGGGGCATATGATGGTAATATTCGATTATATTGATGTGTTGGCATGTCCTCTGCCTGCCAATATTATAATAGTGCACTTTAGATAGATTTCCAGGGAATTTATCTTTATGTTTAGATTACTTCACGTATTTTTCTGTGAGCAATTAAAGTAGAATTATTAGCATGTTCGATGTGATCAAAGAGAGGAAGGGTGTGTTCTTTTCACAGAAGCACAAACAACTGGATCCTAGGCACTTATGCATGACAGTTACTCGTCCAGTCGAGAGCTCGAGGTTTTCAGCTTTATCAGTTATATACAGGGATATGCAAAATTCACTCAATTTGACTTTGCATAATTGCGAGAAATGTTGACAACATTTTACGAAATTATGCATAATATTCGGAAATGTGAATCGGTCATTTAGTCTATATTTAAGCACGAAACGTCAATTTTTGATTCAAGAATGCATTTTGTGCTAAAAACAAAAACAAAAGTCCAGCGAACAATATCTGCACCTTTTCTGTATTTCTCAGGCATTCTCTATACATTTTTACCGTGGATGATGCTGTGCAATAAATGGTTACAGTGAAAGTCACCTAATTACATGAAGTGGCACTTTGTATAACGTGTTCAACTGAAACAACATTCCCATAATTACGCAAATTACACTGGCACAATTTAAATTGCGCCCCGACCTACTAATATGCTAGCATAAGAAGTTGTTGTATGCAATGTGCTCAAACTTTAACCTATGGAATTCCATTTTTCAGTCAATGTCAAAATACTATTTTTTTACACGGAAGAACCACTTAAAGGTGATTCCTACAGGGAGATAAGCAGTAGAATCAAATGCTGACTGCCTATGAGAATACAAATGTAACCCATCCAATCGTGGAAACTAGCCTTCCAAACCAAGGGGCATATGTACAAGGGGATTGCGCCATTGAAAGTCACTTTTCTGCGACGTTCCAGTGGTGCAATGCCCTGCACCATATTTACAAAGCAGTGTTAAGCCACTTTGCATGGCTTATCGCCACTTTGAAAATATTGTACCCTTTCATAAAGGTATCTGCTTGAACGGGGCATGCAATGGGTGTTGCTGTGGGTGTTCCATCGCAAAACCGATTGCTTTTTGATGCTGCCCCAGATTACAAGGAGGTGCAAATCCGTGGCAACGGCACTCACTAACACCATGCAAGAGCAGGTGGTAGTTTGGCGCAACAAGGAGAAATGCTTCTGCAGCCCACATAGAAATAACAAAAAGCTGTTAATGATTGTGTATGTGCAGGAAGGTATCCCTTCCTGCACATAAACAATCAATAAATGATGACGATTTTAGAAAATAGCTATTATGGATTGTTTATGTGCAGGAAGGGATAACTTCCCGCATACAAACAATCATTCCCTGCAATGCACCATGGTGCAAGGGTGCCTGCATTGGTGCTAGACAGCTAATTTTAGCGCCACCACTTGGCGAAACACAGGGGTGCACTGTATTGTAGTAAATAAAGTGCATACCTGTAAATAAAGTGCATACCTGACAATCTGTCATTTTTTAGTAAACATGCCCCATACTTTTAGTTCTCTTTTGGTTTTGCTCTTTCTATGTGTGCTGTATTCTGCAGAACATATAGAAAGAGCAAAACACCGTCAATTATTGTTTTTTGCAGGAGGGTGTCCCTTCCTGCACACAAAAAATCATTAAATAATATCGATTTGCATAATGCAGCACACATAGAAGTTGCAAATCGCCATTATTGATTATTTATGTGTAGAAAGGAACACCTTCCTCCACATAAACAGTCATCCCTGCAATGCAGACATCCTTGCACGTTCTGAGTTTACAGCAAGAGATGGAATTCTCAACACAGTGCGCGTGGCCGTGCAACACTTAAATGACGGCAACACACTGTGGAATCATGACATGCCAGTTTGCTGAAGAAGATACAGCTTGCAAGACAAAGCACGCGGTGGTGCAACATTTAAATGACAACAGTTAGTGTGAGTGCTGACACCACTTACAGTCCCAAAATGCACAACCAACACAACTACTTTTCCCAAAGACTTACATTTGAGATAATTGTAGCAGTAGTTCTTCTTTACTCCTTTCTTTTTTGAGGGCAGTGAAGCACTGTACTTGGGTCACCTGACATCCAATTGAAGCTTGTTAGACTCCCGCTCGTCGCCAAAAATCGTGTAGTGATCACCACACATAGAAGAATTTGGTAAGAACATATTTATTTAGTTTCAGGGTACAAGGATGCACATGCCTTCTCTGGTCATGATCCCTTCTTGCTTTGCTATAAAGGTTCCATTACATCATATTATTAACCTAGAATCTCAGGCTCGAATATAGAGCCTAGTCAATCTGAGATTCCATGTTAAAGGGGACACCATATACTACATAATGCAAGGCAGTCAAATTGCTGCATTGCATTAATCTGCTCAAGGGAGGCATTCTATGGGCATTGTGTGGGTGTTCCCATGCAACTCCCATGGTTTTTGATGTATTTCCAAGTTTGCCAAACGTGGTAAACCTGGGAATGCGCTGAAAAGATACGCCTCCCACGGACATGCGTAACGAGGAAAAATATCTTTATTTCTCTTTGTTTTTCCTCTTTCTTTGTGTGCTAAATTCTGTGGTTTCCAAAATGTATGCTTTGGGAATCTAGGGCCATACTTAAGACCTGGTTTGTGTCACTCGTGCACCAGATAACGTGATGCAAGAGTGATGCAAACCTTAAGTCATATTTTTGAATCCACGCAAAGCCACTTTGCATGGCTTTGAATCACATACAAAATCTGTAGTAATGCAACACAGCACAAACCCCTACGTTGCATTTCTCTGCCCATGGGACGCATTTCATGTGTGCTGGGTAGGTGTTCCCACACAACTCCCATGCTTTTTGATGCATTTCTAGATTTAACGTACCTGGTAATCAAAACGTTATGTCTCCCCAGGAGAGACGTAACAAGGAGAATTATCTTTATTTCTCCTCGCTTTTTTCCTTTTTCTATGTGTACTGCATTTCGTGGTCCCCCACAATTCATGCTTTAGGATTCTAGGGCCATACTTATGACCCGGTTTGTGTCGCTCGTGCACCACGCAACGTATTGCAGTAGTGACACAAAACTTAAGTAATATTTTTGAAGCCATGCAAAGCAACTTTGCACAGCTTTAAATGGCTTAAATAGTTTGGAGTAACGCACTGCTCTTTTCATAGGAGGTGTTCCATGGGCATTCTGTAGGTGTTCCCATACAACTCACATGCTTTTTGAAGCATTTCCAGATATCCTAATCTCGTAAACCTGGGAATCCACCAAAAAGATACACCTCCACTGGAGAGGCGTAACGAGGAGAAAAATCTTTATTTCCCCTAATTTTTTCCTTTTTCTACGTATGCTGCATTCTGCAGCACACATTGAAAAAGTAAAAACACCTCTCAGGGTTGCTTTTTTGCAGGAAGGTGCCTCTTTCTGCACAAAAGCAATCCTGCCTACAAAACAGGAACTCTTGCAACATGGTGTAAGGGTGTCTGCTTTGGCACTAGGCTGTCAAAATGGCACCAGTACAAAGAACAGGAATGTGCTGTATAGGATAAATATGGCAAATTCCTGCCCCTCTGTGTGATGCAGGGCGGGCATCGCAACAAGGCAACTTGCTGTGCTGCCCTGCACCACAAAACTCATAAATATGCCCCTTAGTATTTTTGACTTCTTCAATGACTGCAATTTCCTAAAGGAGAGTGGCAAGTTTTTTTTTTTTTTAACACATACCTCCAAGCCATCCTGGTGCGGTGCCCATTGTTTAGTGGAGCTCTCAGGATGGTAGCATTTACGTTGTCTGTGTGCAAACCTTCTCGCTTGCTAAACTGTGCCACTCACCGCGCATGCACATTGTTAGGTTGCATCTCTCTACTACGTGATAAATGAGGGAAGCGACTTACGTGTCCTGTGAGCAGCCGAGAGGGGTAGGCAGCCATGCACCACGCATGCGTGAGGCCAGGCACTTTACAAGTCATCTGAGTCAGCCGTCTAAGCAAAGCACCATTGCATTGTGGGATTGATGCACGCCGATTGCAAAAATAAAGCAAAGAACGCCGATCTCTACATTACTGGGCCATTATTAGAAAAGGGCAAATTGTCAGCACTCATTTCTGTGGAGTTTTCCTTGCACATTACTACCGTTGGTGAGCATCTTCTCTACACCTTACTCACATGGCTGAACAATTATTTTTTTATTTTCCTTTTATGTGGCTTCAAGTTGACTTTACCAGATTGAACGGTAGTCTACCCTGCCTATATATTCTGTACAGCCAGCCACAATTTACTCTCACAGAGACAACAGGAAACAAGGAGTGAGTTGTTATTTTAACTTCTTTTGTTAGTCAATTTTGGTAGCTTATTATTTTAGCTACTCATTTAGATTGTTGTGTTGTTGAATTATTTTTAGCCATAGTTCATTGTACACTGTTATTCCTGTAAATATAGCATCAGCAAGAATGTTTCCACCTCCACAGTTCCTCTCAGAAACTGGTGGGTGACCCAATTCTGACTTGGAAAAATTATTTGCATCCTATATGGTAGCGATTGGAGGTGAACAGTTCTCGCTTGCAAGGAAACAGTTATTTTTATTGCAATTGATTGAGGGCCGTCATATCTATGAGAGCTTGGACAAAATCAGTACAGGCAATGCAGAAGGAGACCCCAGAGACATTTGTTAAATGTCGATGTCAGTTCTAGAAAAGCATTTTGGACTAAGGATTAACGTGGTCTTGGAAGGACCTACATTTTTCTCTAGGGTCCAAGGCAAAATGGAGAAGGTTGGGAACTATATGGCCTCACTCAAAAGTTTGGCACATATATGTGTGTTTGGAGACTGAACGTAATCCCTAATTGCAACAACAATCCTAGGGTGCAGGAGAAGTTACTCACGAAAACTCCCACTGTTAAGGATGCAGTGGATATTGCTGAAAGAATGGGGCACACACCAGGGTGGGCTAAGAAGATCTGGGATACACCCACCAGCACTGCCTAATAAAGTGACCCACCTTAATATACACAGTGAATATGATGACAAATTTGATATACCAGTATACAAAGTTGGTACCACTTATACTAAAAGCAGGATGGTGATTACCTATAGCAAAGGAAGCGGAGTCAAAGATGCTAAAGATGTTTCTAGAATGAAATGTTACAGTTGTGGCACCCCCAATCAATCTGCCAGCAGTCCCAATTGTTATGCCAGGAACATGACCTGTAGAGCATATGGGAAGAAGGGACACCTGTCTAAAGTGTATAGAAATACTAAAGTACAATTTATAGATGATCAGCCTGAATTGCATCGACATGCCAGCTTGTGTATTTCACAGAGCCAGATGCAAGTTGTAAATCATACCAATGTTGAAGTGGATGTTAGATGATTGGAAATGCCTAAATGTCAGACAAAGTGCATAGTAAAGAGGGCACTATTTTAGCAGACTCTGGTTCTCTTTTGACCCTCATTGAAGACAAAAATTCAGAGAGTATATTTGACAAGGACATCATTGCCCCCCCCCTGACTCTCCAGGGGGATACAGAGGTACTAAAATGTATCTCATTGGTTGCACCATAATGAGTATCAGTTTTAGAGGGCTCAAAACTGTAGGAACGGTTTACGTAGCCAAATGTGGGGATAACATCCAAGGCTGGCAACAACAAAAGAATCTAGGGATTTCCCTAAATCTCAATACTACGGATCAGGTCATGCTCATAGAAAACATCAGTGAGGATGAAGACGTGATGAGGGATTTTTCTAAAGTATTCAGGGAAGAACTTGGGTTGTTAAGAGGGTTTGAATATAAAATGATCCTCAAAAGTAAGACTAAACCTTTAGTTCATTAAGTGAAGAAGGCCCCATAACTTATGTTTGGCCCTTTGAAAGGGGAGCTGGATGTGATTGAAGAAATTGAATCTTCAGAGAGGTTGGCCCCAGTGATTCTTGCACCCAAAGACAATGGGTCCAAGTTGAGAATGTGTGGAGCTCAGGGACCTTAATCAGTGTATTTGAGTATATCAACAGCCTCTCCTGAACATAGATGAAATGTTATCTATGCTTAATGGGGAAAATGTGCTCAGTGTGATGGACCTTTCAGCGACATATCACCAGGTGATGTTACTCAAAGACTCCCACCACCTGACATCCTTTGTAATACCACTGGGGCCCTACAGGTTTAAAAGGATGCCTTTTCGCAAGGCCTCGACGGCCACGTGTTTTAATGGGCTTATGAAGGGAGTCCTGGAGGGGGTCAGTAATGTGCTATTCTTCCAGGATGATATCCTCATGTATGGTAAGGATAGAACAGCCTGTGAAGTTCTGAAAAGGTTAAGGAATAGTGGTCTCGCTTTGAAAAACGAAAAATCCAAGATAAGATTTGACACTGTATCTTACCTTGTTCAAACTATCTCAGGTGAGGGCATTAGCCCAAAGAAAGCTTGTCTGAGTACATTGTGAGATCTCCTGCTCCATCTGACAAGGATGGTGTTCAGGCATTCCTAAGTTTGGCCGAGTATTATTCTAAATGTGTTCAGGAGTTTGGCAGTATAGTTATGCCATTGAGGTCTATGTTAAGAAAGGGACTCAAGTTTTGAGTGGTCAGAGAAATCTGAGGAGGATAGTTGGTGGCATGCCCAGTTTAGGACGTTTTGATGTCTGATGCCGGTCTCATAGGTTTTGGAGCAGTTTTAGCATAGATTGTAGATGGTGAGGAAAAAGTCATTGCATTTGCATCATGTTCTGTCAAAGGGGTGGAAGAGAAATACTACGTGAGTGAGCGTGAGGCACTTGCATGTGTGTCGCAGGTTTAGCATTTCAAGTTTTTTCTCTGGGGTTTAACTTTCACTTTGAGATCCGACCACAAGCACCTGGTACAGGTATTTACTTGCAATGGGCCTGAAAGGGCAACCAAAGGATCAAACAGTGGGTGGAAAGTTTACATGATTTCAATTTCAAGATGGAGAACCTGCCAGTATTTTGCAAAACAGTGGCCAACTGACTTTCTAGATTGCCACTAGAAGAGAAAATGTAGCTTGAAAGGGACATCCCGGTGATGTGGGTGATGGGTTCGGCTTTAGGTGAAACTGAATGGGCCGTCGAGTGTGAGAAAGATGTGATGTGGGTGGAGGTGAAGAAACATGTAGTTAAATGATGGCCGGAGCATAAACCTTTGTCAGAGGAGATAAAAAGGTTCTTGGGTGTGAAGGAGGAACTTAGAATAATTGATGGTAAGCTATTCAGAGGGGATGGGCTGGTTCCACCGGAAGGGTTAAAAGAGACAAAATAATGAAGTTGGCTCATGAGGGACAGTTAGGCCGGTACCCCACTAAGGCAAGTCTGAGAGAAAACCATTGGTGGCCTGGCCTTGACAGACAGATGGAGAGTGTGGTGAGAAAGTGTTGGTTGTGTTCAAGTAGCAAGAGCTGCACCCCTGTCTCCAGTGGAGATACTAGAGGAACCATGGAATAAACTGGGATAGGACATTGTAATGCCTTTGAATTTGCTTGCCCAAATGAGAAATACATGCTTGTTTTGGTTGGCTATACATCCAACTCGTTGACTGCTTGCTGTACAATGACTGAGATTGTCATCAAATTTTTTAGAGATGTTGTACATGTGAAGGAATCCCTAAAACTATCAGTTTGTTTCTGATGAGATGAATGCTATTCTCTAAGAACTGTCCAATGAGCATTGTCATACAGCACTGTATTCTCCTCAAGCCAATAGTCTTGTTAGCGAGGGATTGTGCTTAAGCTGCAGGGGCAGGCAGAGGGTCTCTCAGGAAGATTCAGAGAGAAAGGTTATGGGTGCACTGTACCACTCCTAACACAGTAACCAATGCATCTCCTTTCTATTGTTTAAAGAGGTGGGTGGCATGCTCTAAGCTCCACCCCAGGTGGTTGGGACAGAAAAGAGATGTGTTGGGGGTCAGTGGGGATAGAGCATCATTACATCAAAGAGTTTACAAGGAGAGGTATGATGCAAGACATGGGGCTGCTTGCAGACTTTGGAAAGTTGCCAAACATGTGCATGTTAAGAAACCTAGTGGTTTGCCAAGGGTGAATCCAAAGTCATGGGACCTTTCCTTATTTGCTGAGGTTAGGTGGAATGTGTTGGTGTCGGAGAATGAGAGGTGTGGAGAATGTCACGCCGAGCAAGAGGAACCTCGCCGAGGGTGGAAGGACTGAATGTACCCAAACATGAAGGTGGTGGTAAAATCCGCCCTGAATCAGGTTTGTGTTCATCCCTCCCAGGTGGTCCGATTAGAAGGCCTACCTACCGCAAAGATTATGTGCAACATCTTCCTGAGAAGGTAATCTTGAAGAAAATGTCACGATTATTGATATTATCATTACCCCTGGTTTTATTACTTTTATTCCTTCCTTGAAAGTCTTATTATTTATATACATTATTTTTCCTTTTCTCTTCAGTTTTATTTCATCTGACAATTTAATATAGTTGTATTTAATGTTGTGTTTTGGAGTTTGTTGATGAGGGGGGATATTTTGTGGCCTACTTATGTACTTGCCTCTTTAATAGTGATGCATCCAATAGATTCTTAGAGACAGCACTTGGAATGTAGTATCCCCTTGGTAACGAGCTGTTCAGTTGCTGAGAAGAAGGGCTTGAGCTGGCAGGACTGTTTCATGGTATACGCTTCCTTAAAGAGGATTTTACAAGTCTTAATGTTTCCTTGCACTCCTAACAGAAAGCCTAATTGAATAACTACTCACTGATTTAAACATCATGCACTAAATTTTGCAGTAGATGCCCTATTGTAAAATCCATTTCACTGTCTTTCAAAATGTTTTATCCAGACCACATTATACAGTTTTACTTGATAACTTCTCCCATACATGTAATCTTGTTTCTTTTGTCAGTAGGGGCTTACTTTTTTGTAACTTTTGTGAGCCTTAGGGCACTGTAATTGGATTAACCCCCTTTCGCTGCTAGGTCTTTTCCCCCTGTGCTAAGCCTTTTTTAGGCTATTTGGGGTAGTTCGCGCTTAGGCCCCTTTAACTTCTTGACCACATAAGGTATCCACACCAAATGTGCATCCTTTTCTTCCAACATGAGGGGAATTCTAAAGGTACTCAGGATTTTCGGATGCCCCTGGAGGGGACCCAGAAGTTAGCCAAAATACAGCTACATTTTTTTTTTTTTTTTTTTAGCCTCTTCAATGCCCGTGACGAGCTGGTCTCGTCATGGGCCGCGGTTGCGCTGTGCCCATGACGAGACCAGCTCGTCATAAACCCCGCCCGCTAATGAAACGGCCGGCACAGGGCGGGGAAAGGGGCGGGCACTGAAGGGGTTAAATGGGAAAAAAGGGCTACAGATGAAAGCATCTGTTTTTTCCCCTAAAAATGGTATCAACAAAGGGGTTGTGGTGCTGAAATCACCATCTTGCTAGCTTTCAGGGACAAGCAGATTTTAGTCATAAAACTAAAATTCTTTACACAGTTTTGGCATTTTTCTGGGACATACCCTATTTTTGCTATTTTTTGTGCTTTCATCCTCCTTCCAGTTACTGGTAGAAATGGGTATAAAAGCAATAATGGATCCTGGAAAGCTATACATTTTAGAAAAGTAGGCAACATTCTGAATTCAGCAAGGGGTCATTTGCATAGGTCATTCAAAGTTTCTTCATAGGAACTAACAGTTGAATGTAGGAAAAATTGAAAATTAGTTGAAAAAACCAGCCAATTGTGTTAACGTTTTGGGAGAATCTCCCCTTTCCAATAATACCTCTCCCAAGTGTTTCGGTGCTCGGGGGCTGAGATTGCCCCACGAGCACTGAAACACTAAAACTGAAACTAAGTTTCAGTTTTGTTTTCAATCTAATGACGACAGCGCTCCATGCACGTAATCGTCATTAGATTGAAAACCAGGGAAGAGCCTCGGGAGGCCCCAAAATTTGTTGTAAATCCCTCTACTGTTTACAGCAGAGGGATTTCGTGCCCCTTTCCTCATGATGGAATGGTTCTGTCATGAGCACAGGAGCACTGGTGCTCATGATGGAACCATGCTGTCATGAGCACCAAAGGGATAAATCCTTAACTTTTCCTCTTATCAGGACAGTGACAAGTAGCTGCGAGCAATCCCTCTTGAAGACGTAAAAGAAGAGAGCCAAGAGACAGAGAGGGAGAAGGAGAATTGCTACAGGAGGGCAAATCACAAAAGGGCTAGAAAAGTAAGAAGGGTTAAAATAACTGAGGGGAGATAAGGTATAGAAAAGACAGGAGATATCAGACCTGGAAAGAGTGAGGCAACAAGGTTTTATGAATAAGTGAAAAGATAAACTAATTGGAAAAGTATTTTTGAAGCCAAAATAAAGAGAGGCACTGATGTTCTTTTACAAAAATATTATTTTATTGTGTATAAAAAAGCATTATCACCTTGCCAACCCTCATGCCACCAACCAAAAAATGTCAAATGGTTTCCTTGCATGTCCTACTGTCAGTATGAAACAGAGCAACAATGTTAAGATTCCAGCCACTCCTATCCTAAGTGTCAATAGTATTACCTACTACTTTCAAAATCCAGATCTCATCAGAAATCATTACACATTACTTTCGCACATGACCTGGCGTAAAGAGTAACACCTTGAAAACATTAAATTCCACAACTTTATTTTCCTTTAGTACTTTATATTCATTTTTACTAGAACTACAGTGTTTAGTGCTCAGTATTAAAATATGGTTGGGTTTTCAGAATGTCTAACAAATATTAAAATGCTATCTAATGGAATGCATTACATGTACAATTTCTTGGTATATATTCAGTGTGCATATTCTGAAAATGTGACTATAAAATGCTAAACTGCCAAACACTATTTTTTACACTGAACCTTTCCAGTATCATCAGATAGTAGCCTTTTGATGAAATGTGAAATGCCTACCTGCCAGAGACAAAGGGAGGTGGCATTAAAAGTAGAACAACTGTGAGAAGAATTCAACGACCATGTGTGAGAAAATGCCCCTTTTTGTGTGGCCACTCCAATTTTTTGCTACATGTTGTTAGTGATTCTGTAAATTGGAACAATGCTTTCCAGTACCCAGTGTATGCACTCTTATGCCTAAAACATGTTGAAATTGGCTAATCCCTGATTGTCATATTTAAGGCTCCTATAAGGTTATAGTTTATGGTGTATAAACTACAAATATGGCATGGGAAATTAAATGTTGCCTGTGAGCTCCCGTATTTATTGTGCCATCCAGTGGTGTGGCAAGGAAAACATGGCTTCAGTTTAATCCTTTAGTGTGACCTGTTACAATATCCTTATGTTGACAGTTAGAACCCCCATTTTAGATATTAGTAAGTCACCCCTATGTAGATCTTTCAGCCCGCAATGTAGGGTGCATGATATTTCTAAGTGGGGCATGTAGAAAATTAGTGTTACCAAATCCCTACATTGACAAGGTCCTAAAAGTTATTTTCACTGTGATAGCACTATTTGTCCGATGTGGAAAGCACAGATTCAAATACTAATACTGTATCTCAGGAATGGGACCAGCTAGAATAATAATGAAATAGTATTATAAATAGTTAATAAACATCCATTTCAACGGTGGCATCAGATGTTCAATAACAATTAGGAAAAAGTAACTTTAAAAAAGTCACCTTTCCCTGCCTGAGGTTCCTGGAGGTTAATTTATCTTAACTATCAGTATCTAGAAGCCTGTACTTTGCCTGAATAAGCTGTAGATGAGGTGTGATATTCCTCCTTGGATTTGCATTATAAGTCCCTGTGATTGGCAGGTCTTCTTACATGCACATAGATGACTCCTTTGAGCTCAGCAGTAGGGTGGAGGCCTGCCATCCTGTTGGCACCACAATGTCAAATTCTGCGTGACAGAGCTGTTTGAGTCACATGTAACACTCTGGAACACTTGAAAGGTAGCAAACAGGACATTTGAACTTTTCTTGTATATCCCCTGTCCGGTTGTTGAAGGACCCTGCTTTTTTCCTACCAAATGGCTGTCTCCTAGTTTGTTGTGGGTACAGGGGCAGCTTCAAGCTGGTTTTTAATGTTAGTTGTGGCTAGACACTGGTGATTTCCCTAGTGCACAACCTTACAAACACACAAAGCTCAGAGTCCAAGTTTAGTGTGGCTTTTTGAAAATTCCCTGACATATGGCATTTTGGGCATGTTTTGAGAAATGCAAACAGGAACTACCGAAAAGGTAGATAAGGTTGCCCCCAGGAACGAATACCCCATTTGTAAGGGAGTGTCCAAGAAGTCATCCCCACCCACAAACTAGTGGCAGTTATAAATATGACACCCCAGTGTCAGAACTTTTTCTTGATCTGCTGAAGAACAGAGGAAGACTGGGCTGCCTGCCTATGCACTGAAGAACTGGACTTGCTCCCTCTTGTACCCTGGAGATGGATGAGGGACACATCAAGCTTAAAGAGGCCTTTTGTCTCAAAGTACCCACCTGAGCACGGCAGCTGGACTTGGACTGAACCTTGCTCTTGGCCTTAGCTTGAGACTCTAAATGCCTCCCCTGAGGTTCAGGGAACCTCAGAAATGTACTCCTATAGTGGGTTATGCACCAGAAGAAAGATTGTAAACATTTGAAACATCTTCCTTCAGAGCTCTGGTGAACCTTTTTAAATGTTTTGACTTCCAGATTTCACTGAGACCAATCCACTTGCTGTATTTGACATGGGTTCCATCACTGTCTGCCTTAAATTACAAATTGGTCCCAGTCTACTGCAACCATAAAGTATCATTGGCACTTTACTTTCTTCTTGGTGTTTTTTCCATTCTAACCTTTAAACGTGCAGATCTCTGGTTATCAACTTTTTTAACTGCTTTTGCACTGAATCCTTTATACATATTCTCTATTTAAGCCTGTCCACTCAATGCCATAGTTAGCAGGGGCTGATGTTTAAATTAATGAAACTTTTTACTGGACCAATCAGGTTAGTGACTTCATCACTTGTGGTGAGTTACCCTTACCACCAACCCCAATTTATAATTCAATTCCTCACACCACATTTTCAGGCATTTGTGGGTGGGAGTGATCAGGAACACATATGGCATCAGAAGGGACCAAGCTGAGGCCTGGACTGTCTCGCATGTTTACCCAAAACAAAGCAGTGTGAGAAAGGCAAATGAACTGAGAGATCTCCCAATCATTCCATCTCTGCTCATCTTTTTCAGAACCAGTGGAACATTTGGAAAGGATGGATGTTCATTTCTATTGGATTGGATTTGAGGAAATATATTCACTGCTAATGTTTCTAGACAGCGCAACATATTTTTTTTCGTCAGCTTTGCCCTACATGTAGCTTTAATATACCTTCACATCTCAAACCAATTTTCGATAAATATTGAAAATAAACATTGAACGAACTTTGTGGCATTTCCATAGCCTAATTTGTGGAAAATCTGACTTTTAACCACAAAATGTGATTTTCCTTAGGAAAAGACTAAGTGACTTATACGGGGACCAAGCACTTTGCAGCTACTCAATATAAGGCCATTATAATTTTCTTAATATTTATCACATCTCGCTTTTGTACAATAAACATCCAGTCTTGTGAGCTACAAGGCACATTAAGAGATGCCTTATCTAGTGTTTAAAGTAGATTTATCCACATGTCAAAATAGATCCTTTGACATGTGCTGCTGGAATGTTTTAAGCTGCTTCCAGATAAGCCTGCAGCCATACTTTTACAGTCATAAATAGGAGTGGTATAAATGTGCAATGAAGCCCATGTGTAATATGAACCCTTTGTGCCACCCGCACATGTCATATGCCTAGTTAATATGGTCCATCTCTAAAATGAAATAAGCCAATTTCATGAAGCCCATTGTATACCGTATTTAGGGATCAGAGCATATGCACTTGAAATCAGAATTACAGTTTTACAATTATAAGAATCAGAATACCAAAACAACCTAGAGAGAAAATGGGAGGTCCACTCAGAGAGGTGTAATTTCTGACAGAAAACTTACTTGCAATGGGGTTAATCTTTTGTATTTTCCTTTGCAGTTTATCTACATAAATGTATGTCTATCAATGTAGCAGATGCTGAAATTAAATTGGCAAAGCAGCACTAAAAGGCCAGGAGGCAGTTTGGGTGATTTGTTTTAAGAGCATCAGAAAAGAGAGTTCCACAAGGGACGATGGATCAAATGTGCTAATGCATTTTATTGTTGCAAACCCAGCAATTCCATAAATAGTAAACCCATTTAGCAATTCAGTTATATGCTAAAGATGAATTTAATGGGTTCAGGAAATCATGTGAAATTTGGAAGGGGCATATTTAGGGCATCAATTCCAAATAGTGATTCCTTTTGATAAATATTGACATTTTGCCACCAAAAAATGCAATTGCAAAACATTAATACTTTACCAACACCTCGAAGGAAGTGGTAATCCAACCCAAAATAGGAAGGAGTCCCCATTGGAATGGTTACAAAAACACATGTTAGGAGTAGGCAGTGGTCCATGGAACCACTGCTTACTGTTAACAATTGGTGTATAAATTAGAGGGAAGGTCACCCGGTGGAACATTTAAAAGCTCAATAATTGAAATGTGGAAGTTTGGTGGTATCTTGGATTCACACCCTACAGGATGTGTCCTCTAATCCAGAGGACAAATAATAGGAAAAGGTTGTAAGGGTATCAACACTCAGAAGTCTCCTTAACAATTATATAACCACTTATCTTTCTCTCTTTTTTTCAAACATAGTTCCAGCTTGTGATGTGTCTTCTAAATACTTTGCACAGCTTTCTCTCTTTTTTAAAAAATAAAAACAGTGTTCTCTCACCTAACCATACACATCATTACACTTTCATCCTAGAATCTGTGAGCCCACAGGGGGTAAAACATGTGTTGGCTGACCTCTCACTCATAAAGCTTAAAGAATGGCTTTAATATGAAAGACATAAAAACCTTGATTACTAAGTTTTGGATGAATGGTTGTCTGGAAATACCTATAAAACTGTTGCTGTCTCTGATTTATTGATATAATGATGAACTTTTAAAGCATCTTTCAACCAATACAGAAACATTATACCACAACTACGCCCTTGAGTTTTGTTCTATATTGATCTACATGAATTCAATTGATTCATATACGGGATACCATACAAACTAAAACAGTACTTTAAATAATTGTAAAGGAGACATCTGAGTGCCGATACCCCTTTCAACTTTTTCCTACTTTTAAAAATTGATTATACAAACTTTTTTCTTTTTGATGTAAACACATCCTTTTTCCTTTAAGAAAAACAGGTTCAATTTTTAAAAACAAATGTCTGCTTTATTTAAAAGCAATCACAGAAATTGCTGACCCCAGCAGTTCGCCATCCTCTTGATTACAGAAAATTGTAGTGGGTCGTAATTAGCGACCTACCTCATTAATATTCTATCTGGGATCCACTGTAATTTGGTATTTTGTGAACCAACCCATTAGTACATAGGTTAGTCCACAAACTACAATTGGATTGCACAAATTGTGGCTACTTTTAATAAATCTAATGTTTGTACATCAGAAACTAATCAACAGTACTCCAATATTTGGAAGGGAAAGACAGATAAAATGTGTTCTAAATTCATGAGGCTTGGGCCCAGAGTTACTACGGTGTGCATCGGGTTGCATCACTTTTATGGCACAGCCCGATGCAAATTCCTTTTTGGAATGTACTTAGCCATGCAAAGCCACTTTGTGAGGCTTAGCATGCTTTAGTACATGCAAAGTAATGCAAGGCAGCACATAGCGCTGCCCTGTGTTACTTTGCATTGGGATGCGTTTCATGGGTGGAGCACAGGCATTCCCATGCATCCGCCAGTAGATTTATCATGCAATCCCAGTTGAGTAAACCTGGGATTGCACCCAAAAGCTACAGCTCCCTGAAACTGATGTAATGAGGAGAAATATCTCTATTTCTCCTTGTTACTTCCTCTTTCTCTGCATGCTGCATTCTGCAGCACATATAGACAGAGAAAATTGCTTGTAAGGATTGTTTTTGGGCAGGATGGTCTTCCTTCCTGCACAAAAACAATCTTGCCTGTAACACAGACACCATTGCACCATAGTGCAAGTGTACCTGTAGTAGTGCCAGTCAATACACAGTGACAACAGAAATATGCCATATTTTAGTAACTATAGTATATTTCTGCTGTCTTCCTTGCAAGCAATTCAGTGCAGCAACTTTGCTTGCTGACTTGTGCTGCATCAAATTTTTGTAAATATGGTGCTTAGTTTTTGATTCTTTGATGAAAGTAGGAAGATCATAAACTCTTTCAAGCCTGTGAGGACAGTCCACCAAGAGCTTTTCTCTCTTCAATTTAAGATAGGTGTTTAGTTAGGAATGAATGACGGTGGCTCAGCAATAAAGTGTAGTAGAAAGTACAACTGACATCACTTACTTTGGAAAGTTTCGCCTGGCTGGGGTATTCAGTGCTATAACTAGGGGCATATTCACAAGGATCTATCGCCGAGTCAACGGCACTTTATCACAGCCAAAATAGTGATAAACTTATCTCCAGAATCACCAGCTGGTGTAAACATCCCACAGCACCAGTTTACCCGCGATAGCAGCCGCAAAAAACATCGCCACAGTTGACCCCCGCAACTATCACTAATGAGATGTAGAGTAGGCGTTCCCTGCCAAAAGCCGCGACAACACCACTTCACAACATTCGCAACTACCAGCCAGATCTGCGAAAAGAACACAAAACAGGTGATAAGGCGCATTAGCAGCAGGAAAATAACACCTGCTCTGATCTGGTGCAACGTCGGACGACAGCCTGCACCACAAAACGGAGCCCAGCCCAGAGCCACACCTGAAGAACAACAGATGCACCCGGGCAACTGAACATGCAGCCCGGAGGGCCGAAAGAGCAACAATACCCGCCGCCACCACCCCCAGCACCCCCGACCAAAGACATGCCACATCAACTACACCTAAACATGTACAAAATAATCCGCATGATGTCGCACAATCACAACTGGTGACATGCATGAGCATCAGACATTCACTTTCGAAGCAACAAATGAAACTTTCTTAAAATGAACACTGAACTGAACTGAAATGAAGACACGTGGTGGCACCCCCCGGGACAATCCATAGTTCACAGCCTGCAAGATAAAAATCATGATGAGAAGGTGTGTCCTGCGCACATCAAAGGACAGAGAGAGAGAGTGAAGGAGAGAGAGAGGAAGAGGGGGAGAGAGAGAGAGAAGAAGAGAGAATGGCGAGAGGGAGAGAGAAGAAGAGAGGGGGAGAGAGAGATAAGAAGAGAGGGGCAGAGAGAGAGAAGAGAGGGGAAGAGAGAGACAAGAAGAGAGGGGGAGAGAGAGAAAAAGAGAGGGGGAGAGAGAGACAAGAAGAGAGAGAGGGGAGAGAAAGAGAAGAAGAGAGGGAGAGAGAGAGAGAGAGGAGAGAGAGAGAGAGTGTCGCCCCTGTGCACCCAGGCCACACTGCTCACCTGCTGCCACCGGTGTGTCTCCAATAGACCTGGGCTAAAATTCTGCTTCGCTCATGGAAATTGCGATAATTTGAGATTTTCGCGTTCCGTGGAGAGCGCGAAAATGTCAAAATTTCCGCAATCCGCATTTTATTGGAAATTTTTTGCTTGCTCGCACTGTAAAATAATACATTCTCGCGTGCGCGCGATCGCCTTACCTGAATCCCCTCGTTCGCCGACAAGTTTTCCCGATCCGGTCGCGTTCTCCACGAGATGTTGGATTGTTGGTAGCCATTTGCGCTGTCTTGCGACAGTTCGCGCCCGCAGTAACGTCATTCGTCGCACGATCATGTCTTTCTTCTCACGATCATGCACCACGAGACAAGTGAAAACAAGATGGCCGTGCCCACGAGCAACCGCATGGGTAAGTTGTCGAGCCGCGATCACGCAGAAAATACAGCGAACCGGCGGGAAAAAAACTTCTGCATCTTCGCGATATTTCCACGTGTTTGCGGAGATTTTTAACGTTTTCGCGATAATTTGCGTAAGTGAATTTCGCAAATTCCGCCCACCCCTAGTCTCCAACCACTTGCCGGTATGTATTGCAGTTCACCAGGTCACACATCTGAGACAGACCCGTCATCTGAAACAGAGTCCAGAAACATGATTGGCACAGTACACACAATTGCTCAAGACAACATCGCCTGCCCGCCCATGCACACCCAGGCAGAGGCACCCCAGCCCCTCCTGCCGCCCATCGGAGGATACCCACCCATGCACACCCAGTCAGAGGCACCCCAGCCCCTCCCGCCACCCATCGGAGCATGCCCGCCCATGCACACCCAGGTCTCACTGCTCACCTTCCGCCACCGGCGTGCAGACAAGTGGTCCCACCACGTGCTGCTGCAAGCCACAAGCCCGGGGCCCACGGACATGGCACCCTCCACATCATGAAGCCCCGCTCCGCAGGCCACCAGGTCTCACGTTTGGTGCTGGGTCTTGATTACTCCATGGCAGAGGACATACCAGTGCACCCGGCCTCATCGCAGGCTGCACACCCGCTCAGCCCAATAGATGCCACTAACTCTGTGATCCCGAAGCGACGCCACATGGTGGTAGGCCTGCACTGCCCGCTGGTTCCTACACTGCAGTTCAGCAGGGCACACAAAACCTGAGCTGTCCAGACCGCCGGGACGGGGCTTCATCGCAGGCTGCACACCCGCTCAGCACTAAAGGTGCACCCAAAGTCATCGTCCCATGGCGGGGTGCCTGTGCCGACCACAAAGCTTTGGGTTCCACTAACCCTGTGCAACCCCAGTCAGCGGCACATGGTGGTAGGCCCATGACGGCCGCAAGGCCTCGGGTGCCGCTAACCCTGTGCGCAACAACTCATGGGCCCTTTATGATTGAGAACCGTGGAGCGTCCGTCAAGCAGTCACCCCGGCAGAGGGGAATGTGACGTCATCGGCCCCTTATGTTGGAGGAGTCACATGGCCTGTGATGCCTGTGCCGGATGGGTGTGGTGTGTATGCAAACCTGCGCTCTGGGAGTGGCTGTGACATGCTGACAACTAGACCAGGGTAACAATGAGGGCCCCCCTCAGAGCGTAAGTAGAGTGGTCTGGCCTGCCGTATGCCGGACCAGCGCATGGCTTGCAGCAATGACTCAAGGGCTCTGGGCGTGGTTCAGTCCAAGTCCGGACATGGAAGTGACTGATGCGTGTGTCCCTTTTGTAGTGTCCATGGCACCCGGAACACAATATGCAATGTAGCACCCTCCGACTGGCATCCCACAGGATGAGCATCATTGATGCAAGGGAAATCACTGTCCCTACATTCATCCACACATTCATACATGAATGATGAAAGACATAACACAGCAGTGCGTTACTGGATGTTTATTGCACATCCAGTGCAGTTTTGCTACACAATATATGCCCGAGGAGGGCCAGCCAGAGTCTATCCGGGGATGACAAGTACTGCGGGAGAGGAAGGGTACAATCCGCAGTCTGCTCGCCGTGTCATTGGTCATCAAACAGGATGTGGCAGTCCATGTCGCTGTCCAAGGTGAGTGCATCGGAATGTATATGGGGTCAGTGGAAGGTCATGGGGCCATGTGCGGCACCAAGCAGAAAAAGGCCAGGTGGTGGAAATGAATGCTAGTGCCTCCTTCTGATCACAAAACCATCCACGTCCTATTTCCCGGATGTGTGCTCTGCCCCACCTGTGGGTGTTGCAGTACCGGCTGAGGCACTGTGTGCCACTGACACATCAGGTGCCGCAGTGATACGTCTGCTGCACTGTGAGGCAATGGCACACCAGGGGGCGGATATGTGGATGGTGTGGGGGCAGCAGCATTCATCATCACTACGCCATGTGGCAGCAATGCCATGCTGAGGATCTGCAAGGCATGGTAGATCCCAGCTACATTTTGCAGGTGTGCACCGGTGGCTGCCATCTTTTCCACCTCCATCCACACCATGTCCTCCATGAGCCTCTGCATGTGTGCCAGCTGATGGCTTGTATCGCTGGAGCCCCTCTGAGTGGACAGGTGTTCTTCTCTCCGCGTCATGACTCCAGCGATGTCAGTCAGGGCTCATTGGAGACCATGGAGCAGGCCTAGACACCCATGGATGGTGCCCAGTTTTGCAGCCATAAGGTCGAACTCCACCTGCACCTGCTCAGCTGACTCTCTCGGGCCCTCCAAAACACGGCGTTGGAAGGCCGTGTGTTGTTCCTGGGGTTCTTGGGAGACTGCTGGGGCCGTGGGTGCCTCCTGCTGGGTGGTTTCGGTGATGGGTGGGGTCTCCTCGATGCAGCTGGGCAGCCCTGATCCTGGAGGTGAGTTGCGGATGATGTCAATGATGTCTAGGAGGGCTTGTGCGTCAATGCTGTGTTTGTCCTCCTCGTCATCAGTGAGTGGCTGGGACTGCTTTGCAGGGGGTGTTTATGGTGGCCCTGCAATGTGAAGGGTAGATGGTGTATTACAATGTGTCCACATGTATGTAGCCGCATGGTACATTTTGACATTCAGACAGCATGGCATTGTACATTGTGACAGTCTATAGATCTGGGCAATGACCCAGAGTCATTGAGGGTGTGCACTGTGCTCTGCTTGATTGTGCATGTGTGCCATCGTGGCCATCTCAACCCGTCCCCCCAATACCTGGTGGTCACTCACCCTGTTGCGGTTGTGTTGTGTCCTGTCGAGCAGTGTCTGGTCCCCCGACTCTGGCCACAGTATCCACACTGATGACTGTCAACATCAGCTCCTCCATGTCATCCAGCACCATCTGTGGTGCTGGGCCCCCACCTCCAGTCTGCATTGCTGCCTTCTGGTTGGCTGCGAGTTTCTCCTTGGTCTTTCACTTGATGTCATTCCATCACCTCTTGACCTCGTCCATTGTCCTCTTGTGCTCTCCAACGGCATTCACCTTGTCCACGATGTCCCGCCATATTCCATATTTGGTGCCCAATGAGGTCCCGGGCTGGTCGTCCGTGGTGCTTGTGGGGTTGCGCTCATCCTCTGCGCCTGCTCCGGCTGCCTCCTTGGTGCTTGGGTGTTGGTCAGTTTGTGTTTAGGTGTTTTTCTACTTTTATGGTGATTTTTCCCACCTGCCAGATGTGTGTTGCAGGCCTAGCGCTGGTTAGCGCTGATTTCCTCATCACGCGTTGGCCCATCGCAGGTTTTTTCGCGTTGGGGTTTGTGTTTTTATCTCCGTCAAGGTGGTTGTATCACGGGCATTGGCCGCGGTTTCGGCAAACTATCGCATGGGGCCTCCTTGTTGTGAATTCCATGTTGACACGGGGTTATTTTACAAAGTTGAGTCATGCTGTAGGAAAAGGTAGAGTATGGCACTGATTAAGGACCAAAAACTTGGAAATATTTTAGTGTTAACTAACAATAAAATATTAGCTGGACCTCTTTATTACTACACTGATCCAACAAATGATGTGGTCTAATCTGGAACTCAGAAGAGAAAGAATGCCTGGGGGTATTGTTACATCCATCAGAATGCATTGAAGGAGTGCTGAAGACTATCTATTGAACAATCTTTCAAGGACATTGAATTCCTTGGGTTGGTTATAAGTCCCTGAATAGGTGTTTGACTCTAATGCCCCCTTAATAGTGAATGGGTATGTACCTCTGCCCTGAGTGTCCAACTATAGTGTATCCTGAATTTTATTTAGCCCGTGGTGTTATGCTTACCCAATAAGTGCACAGAGGCCTAAAGCTTCTCCCACTGAAAAGCAGGCCAAGAACCTGTTCTGTTCTGTGATGTGAAGAGTTGCCCCACACATGCCCTAATAGAGGGGTATAGCACATAAAATAGTGGTGCCAGAGTACCGTTTGAATCTAGAGTGTGAAGAGATGTTTTCCCTGTACTAAAGGGAGGCAATTCTACCGGCTCTTCTGTTGTAAAGTTCTACTGTTAGATGGGACATGTGCTTGCATACTGTGTGTATGTTGAGTATGTGAATGTACAGTGAGTGTGCAGCACATGTGTGGTAGGAGGAATCTGTTTTCCGAATCTGAGTACTGGGGACAGTAGGATTCATTTTGGATGACCCTGGTGTTGTAATGGCACAATAAGGGGGATGAAGACAGCTTCCCTGAGCGAGTGTATTGCATGCATTACTGTAGTTGAAGAGTGTAGTTGAATGGTGTAGTTCAGACACTGAAGCTATAGAGGATGATGATAGGGCTCACTTTAGAAATTCATTGAGGAGCATGTTAGCACCGGGCTGCTGATTAGTTTTTCATGAGTATTTCCTTTGGATAAATTGTAGGGGTATGGATTGGGACTGCATATTCTGTTGTTCAAAGTAAGGAAGGGTCTAGGCAGGATGTGTCCTTTTGTCTGTCCATGATTACTGCTTTGGGAAAGCTGATGAGAGCCAGCTGCAGAGAGGTCACGTATCATTGTGCCAAGGTTATGGCTACTTCTGCTTGGAGCCTTCCTCATTGCTATATTCTCAGAGAGTCGTCCTTTTGCACCAAAGCTGAGTCGGGAATGTAATCTTAGAATAACATTTGAAAAATAACCACTCCACAGCAGTTCTAAAACCTTAGACAGTGGTCCAGCATCCCCTGTCTGGAAAATATGTATGCTGTTCCAGTCTATAGTACATGGTGACCTAGAAAGTGGGTGCTCCACAGAGCACTAAAGGAGCTACTGTGCAACTAGAGGTGGTGTCTGCCTTACAGCCAATCTCCCAGAGGTGAAGGAATATCACCTGAAGCCTGCACGTTCTTGCAGATGAGTTGAGGGACTACCTAAAGTGCATAGAAGCCTGGCTGTCTGCTGAGATGGGGAAGGAGTGTGCCTGGCCCTTCAGAAGGAAATATTGTCCAATAAGAGAACCCCCAGTATGTTCATGGTGGGAGGAGCAGTCATAGAAAGCTGACGTGTACAGATAGAGTGTCCATGTAGGGGCCAACTATGGTCACTCAGCGCAGTTTCTGGGTGAAATGCATAGGACTGTATCAGAATTTGTATCTTGAATCCTTGGCAGTTCGCTGCTGGCTAAAGAGACTGGTGCTGCCGTTGTTGGTTAGCCCTCCTCAGTGTAAAAACCACAACTGCCAGAAATGCACCACCATGAGGGATTAAACACATGCAGGCAAATTTTCTGTGCATGTTAAGACTTTTTGTCGAAATGGTAAAGAAACATTGAGCTCAGTTGTACATTGGACCTGTGAGGAGAGTATCTGACCCTTCTGCACCTCCATCTAATCCTGCCTAGACTTCTAGTGTGTTGGGTATTGTAGATACGGCATCTCACCCATAGCGACAGGATACTGGGGGTACCAGAAAAAAGAAGATGTTTTGCCTCACTTCCTAACGCTATTTAGCTTTTTAACCTGTGTGTTGTTTCCATTTTATTATGTAGCATTTAGTTCTGCTGTGTGAGTAAAGTATTTTCTTTCTACATAAGATATTAACATTGGCCTGGACTTATGCTACTGTGTTTGTTGGTCGACTGCTAAGTTCTGAGCACTTGTTCCCCACTCCTCCTTCCTGACTGTGACTAATTGCCCTTGATAACTGGGTAGTCAAGTGTGGCAAGTGTAGAACTTGGCCCAGTTTCTCGAGATACAGTAGGACGGATGACAAGACACTATTGGCAAATGACCTCAACCACCTCGGTAGGAGCCTAGTAGCCCATGGGGCCCACGGAACGACGTCTGCTAAGATTGGACAGTTACAGCCCAAAGGAAGAAATACCCAGTTAAGTGTATGTGAATATGATAATCTGTTGCTTAGCTTATGGAGATCCACAACATTTTCATATATCTTAATGGGAACTGTATTTGTGAGTGCGTGTCCCGAAGAGACAGAAGTAAATACAACTTTGTAGAACTCTATTTCATTGGGTAAATTCCAAATACTTAGTAATTTTGATTGCAATTTTCCATTACATATGCAGAACGCCAGATGGTGAGTAGAATCTTATTGCTTTTGCTTCCTTGATGATATGCAGATGAGAAGCATAACATTTTCTGGGGAAAAGTGCAAATTCCAAATAGAACTTTCTGATTCACAAAATTAGAAACTGGTGGTTATGCCATCCAAAAATTGCACTAACAACCAGTGACAGATGCTCTATGTGTTTGAATTTCTATGGCTATAAAAAAATGACTTCGATGAAGAAAAATAATGTGATGTGTCATTGCAAATTCGATGAAAACCTACAAAGTCAAACATAACTTTATGGGTTTGGACAAACAATTCCAATGCCTATTCCCCTATTAACCACACTTCTGAATGTTATACTGTATTAAGGCTTAAGTGTGCAATTGCTTTCGATGATATTAAATCAAATGAATAAATGCTTTCCTTATGGAGAAGAAAAGGAAATATAAATGTGCAACTTCACGTTGAAACTTAGGACTGACCAGAAAGAACCACAGCAAAAGACAATAATTCTAGTTATTGCTAGAGAATCTCTGAAACTTTTGAGTGGCTGAAAATGAGAACATCCATGGAATTTTTCGAACAATAGATACGCTCACCAGGCCATCCCCATCTTTTTCGAATGGGCCTCCATCTTCAAAAAAATTCAATGTCAGCGCCCTCTAAAACAATTTGTCTGTGATATACATACATAAAACAGAATATTAGTATAGCTCGGCTTATAAACAACACACTCATCCTTAGTATAATACATTCTAAGAGAGTTGCGATTTTATTGAACTAGTGCACTAATTTGGACTATAAAATCTCTTACCCAAAATTACGTTTCAGCTGTGCTTTTCTTATCATTTTGTAGGAAAAACGACCAGCATGCACAGTAACACTGCAACGGCAACCTATTGTTAATAAGAGGTGTCAATTTTCCTCTAACATGAGAGAGAAGGTGTATGTGCTTCGTTTGAAAATGTAAAGTTGAAAAGACATTGTACAGTTTCCCCCTAAAGAGCATGGCCTACAGACCTTCTAAATGAGGCTGTGGATGTGCATAGAGGGTATGCCAGTTTCTTAAGCCTATCAACAGGTCTATTAAATCGCAAATGTATATGTATATATAAATATATATATATATTTTTTTTATTTACATACACTGGATATTTAAATGAAGCTTAATGATAGAATATAATTGATCTGTATATTCGTAGGCTATTGCTGATGCACTGCTGTACTTGACCTCACTCTCAGAAAAATAAAAAATACAAATTAAAAATGCACTATTTGGAGTAAAATAGTGACCATTTATTACTTGCCTCATACCTGCTACGACTGTGCTTCCTAGAAAAGCTTTATGTGGCATTGAGCCACTTTTTTATTACTTTGCTCGGATTTGACAAAGTACATATATAACAGTTGCAAAGGTCTCACTAATGCTCTGGAGCCCCCTCCGGGTGCGAATGAAATCTTAGATTCAAGCTTGGATTTCTGTTATTTCGGCGGCTGTCATCTGTCAGCACTGTGCTTGGCAATAACTCGACTTCAAACAAGAAGCTGCTGGTGCGCGCAGAGTAAGCTGCCTAGCCGTGTGGGTTGTAAAATATATTTCTCAAAAATTCAATGAATGGTAGGATGAATGCCAACTCAATTATTTTGGTCAAGTCTTCCTTCTCTTTATGTATTTCTGCCTAGTAAATCCAACATGGAATGTACATGAAAACCTGTTTCTGTCTATACATTCACGGAGTTCAAGACATGGTAACTTTTTGGGTTTCATTTTTTTAACTAAAGATAATTGTCCAAACTAGCCTTTATTCGTTGAAAAACATTCGGATTTCTGTCACAATTCGGATTAATGTCATCGGACGTTTCTTCTCCTTGATGCAGTATAATAGATCTGCAAGTTCCAGATAAAATACTAAAACAAGTGATATTGTGTGGATCAAAGCCAAAACTTGGAGGTTGTCGTCAAAAATAAAGGCAGAATTTTAATTTGAAGTCACACTTCCTTAAATCGTCCTCAATTTCCAATAATTTAACTGTTGGTGAATCCAATGTGCTGAAACATTAGCTCTGCTATGTGGTATGCCCAAACAATAAATAACACTTTATTACTACCACCATTATGACATTACTACTAGGCCTGGGCTAAATTTCCGTTCCGCTCGCGGAAATTGCGATAATTTGACATTTTCGCGTTCCGCGGAGAGCGCGAAAATGTCAAAATTTCCGCATTCCGCAGTTTAGCGATAATTTGGTTCTTGCTCGCGCTGTAAAATAATACATTCTCGCGCGCACGCGATCGCCTTACCTGAATCCCCGCGTTCGCCGACAAGTTTTCCCGATCCGGTCGCGTTCTCCACAAGATGTTGGATTGTTGGTAGCCATTTGCGCAGTCTCGCGACAGTTCGCGCCCGCGATCACGTCTTTCTTCTCGCGATCACGCACCGTGGGAAGAGTGAAAATAAGATGGCCGCGCCCGCAAGCAACCGCATGAGTAAGTTGGCGAGCCGCGAACACGCAGAAAATACCGCGAACGGGCGGGAAAAAAACTTCCGCATCTTCGCGATATTTCCGCGTGTTTGCGAAGATTTTAAACATTTTCGCGATAATTTGCGAAAGTCGCTTTCGCAAATTCCGCCCACCCCTAATTACTACCAGTGGTACTCTGGAATATTGTGAAGTTTTTGACCTGAAAGCTTAGCAAAGTCCATTGAAATTGCGATTCTCCTATTACCATGACTAGAGAATCTGGATTTTATTAAAGACACGGAAGCTAACATTATGCATATTTCTTTTAATGCAGTCCCAAGCAGCCGCATACATCATAAAGCAAAGCTTCCAGAATAGAACGTTAACATCAATAAAAGGCATGAGCCCATAACAATCTGCCTTTATTTTTAAATGAAGCGTAGAGCAGGATAAGTTCCGAAAAATGTCCAAACAACTTTGTTAAACCATCAGTAAAAGTAGTAGACCAAGAACGATGAACAACCGAATGTCAAAATCCTGGAGTTAAGAGAGGTTATCTGAAAGAAAGAGAGAGAGATGCAAGTAACACTGGAATAAATAAACAGTAAAGTGAGGAAGCAAGCAATGTGATTAAACAGAGGTATAAGAAAAGACAAGCATTAATAAAATTGCTAAAAACTTCAAGTACAAATATATCAGATATGTTTAGACTAAAATATATATACTGTAGGTTATAAGTATCTAAGGGAAAGTGGACGGAGGGATAATGTTAGCCTCTGTGTCTTTTATGAAATCCAGATTCTCTAGTCATGGTAATAGGAGAATCGCAATTTCATTACAAGACCAGAGGCTACAATTATGCATGTTGGTAGCTTTGTAAGACTACATCCGACATGTGAGTAATTGGTTTACAATGATGCTGAGCGAAAGTTCTAGCATTAGACCAATCGGCAGCCTTAAGAATATCATCCAACTTACCTCCGGACCAGAAGGACTTACTGGCCATGGCACCTCTGATAGAATGAGGTTTGAACATTTTTAAATCGATACCTGCTAAGTTCATAACAATTTTAACCCACCTAGCAATAGAAGCAGAAGAAATAGCTTTGTGAGGCTTGACGAAAGAAATAAGTAACTGATTTACGCCTAAAGGACGGAGAGAATTCATTCTGCAGTCGTACTCTTTCATACAATCCACAACACAAAGTTTCTTGCACAAATCAAAGCGTGGATAAAAAATAGAATCAGACATAGTCTTGGTTCTTCTAAACAGATCAAAATTGACTCCAAACATGTTGTAGGATCTATTAGAGATTTCGAGAGCTTTAACATCAGACACCCTACGACAAGATACCAGGCAAAGCAGAGTAGCAAGTTTAATGGAAAGATTCTTCCCATTCAAAAGAATATTATCAGGACAGCTAGAGAAAAGATCAAGAATCAACTTAACATCCCATAGAGATTGATATCTAGGTCTAGGAGGTTTCCTAAGTCTAATACTTTTGAGGACTCTACAAATAATGACGTTCTTACCTACCGTTTTACCATAGACGAGAGCATGGCGGGCGGAGATAGGTGATCTATAACAATTGATAGATCTATAACGAAGACCTCTTTCGAATTGTTCCACAAGGAAGTTAACTATGTCAACGATAGGTGCTTCCATGGAATCCAGATTCCTTTCCAAGCACCAACGAACCCATAATTTCCAAATGTTGTTATACCGGTAGTGTGTACCAGGGGCCCAAGATTCTCCGAGGAGAGTTGAAGCTGTTGACAAAAGTCCTGCGAGATCGTTGGATCTCCTGACACTCTAGGAAAAGGTCACCTTGGCAAGGTGGATCAGACAAAACACAGGCACATCTAGTAACAATCAATTACTTAAAGTGACCACATACATGTCTTAGATAATCAACAACCCTTTATCAGATAAATGTATTTTATTTTATTTTTTATTCTGTATTTTGTTTGATAACAGTAATCACTTTTTCATATATATATATAAGAGGAGTACATTCAGCAGCCTCGTGATGTGGGGCGTAAGACACTAAATTGAGGGAACCCCCGACTTCTGAGGCTCATTGGGGGCTTATATATTCCGGCAGAACATTCAAACGCACTTTAGAGGGGATATCTGCATCCCTCTGGAACTACAGGTACCAGCAGACAATGCGCAGTCTTATTTAAGCAGCCTATAGGGGGCGCGCAATTAAAGAAATCTCTCACCTGCAGTTCCGGACTGTGCGTGTTCCTTTCCACGAACAGCCTCTGAGGAAGATTATTGAAACGCGTCAGGCAGTGGTGGTTGGGCTGCCAAAGGTATCGGAAGTCCGGAGTTCCTGACACAAGATTGAGCTGCCGCTTGAGGCTCGTGTCTGCGCTCGAGTGCCTCTCACTGTGTTGGAAACAAGCCCGAGCTGGATCTATAGGCGGTTGCCAAGCCGCCGAGAGTGCACCACCCCGGGAACCTGGGGGCCGCAGAGGAGTACATTCAGCAGCCTCGTGATGTGGGGCGTAAGACACTAAATTGAGGGAACCCCCGACTTCTGAGGCTCATTGGGGGCTTATATATTCTGGCAGAACATTCAAACGCACTTTAGAGGGGATATCTGCATCCCTCTGGAACTACAGGTACCAGCAGACAATGCGCAGTCTTATTTAAGCAGCCTATAGGGGGCGCGCAATTAAAGAAATCTCTCACCTGCAGTTCCGGACTGTGCGTGTTCCTTTCCACGAACAGCCTCTGAGGAAGATTATTGAAACGCGTCAGGCAGTGGTGGTTGGGCTGCCAAAGGTATCGGAAGTCCGGAGTTCCTGACACAAGATTGAGCTGCCGCTTGAGGCTCGTGTCTGCGCTCGAGTGCCTCTCACTGTGTTGGAAACAAGCCCGAGCTGGATATATAAAACAATGTATACAAAAAAGTATCTATTTTATACAACAGTTGTTGTAATATGCATACATTTAATACTAATTAGTATTCTCACATTTTTTTCCCTACAATTTTATCTATACAAGTAATTTAACTATTTATAAAAGGACAATTCAGTATATATATTTCATTTGATCCTGTAACAACATCATTTATTGCAGTATACATTCGATATTTTTCTTATTTAAAGCAGACTGGCGGTTTTATGTTCTTGCTAACACTCTCCAGGCAAGAAGGTTCAAATTCCCGGATTGAACCAGGGGGTGATTTCGACCGTCTACGTCTGTAAGGAGATCTGCAAGGGAAGGAATTAGGAAGGGAAGGTCGTACGCAAGTTCCAGGGTGGTGGGAAACCGGGCCTGGGAGAGCCAGAAGGTAGTGATTAGGACAATCGAGCAGCGTTGGTGTCTGATTTTCTGGAACACTCTCTGTATCATTGCAAAAGGAGGGAAAGCGTACCCGTTGGTCTCTTTCCAACACTGAAGAAAAGCATTCACTGCTAGAGCACCCGGGTCTGGCATCCAGCTGTAGTAATTCTTGAGTTGGAAAGTTAGCCTGCTTGCAAAGAGATCTATTCCCAGAGGACCCCAAATATTGTTGAGAGAGTTGAAGACAGAGGCGTTGAGCTTCCAATTGCTGTGGTCCAAGAGGAACCTCGAATTCCAATCCGCCGAAATGTTTGTTTTCCCTGGAAGGTATTTGACTCTTAGAGCGATTTTGTGTTCTAGACTAAACATCCAAAGTTTCTTGGCTAGGTTCGAAAGATCTACTGACTTTGTTCCACCTAGACGATTTATGTATGCAACTGCGGACATATTGTCCATCTTTAGAATGACAGATCTGCCCTGAAGAGATTGTTTGTTCCTCATCAATGCATAGAGTCCGGCGGTAAGTTCTAGGAAATTTATATGGTGGGAAGATTCTTCCTGAGACCAAACTCCGTCCGTGTTCTGATCTACGGAACAGGCTCCCCAGCCATGGAGGCTCGCATCGGATTCTAAGACAAATGCTGGTGTTGAACCAAAAATTGCTTTTCCGTTCCAAGCATCCAGATTCTCTAACCACCAATTCAGTTATAGTCTCGCTTCCTGGTCCAGGGAGATGAGATCTCTGTACCAGAGGCCTGATCGAAGGGCCCTCGCCTTTATTCTCTGAAGAGCACGATCATGTAGGGGGCCCGAAAAGATAGCTTGGATGGACGAAGAAAGGAGACCGAGTAACCTGGCTAGTTCCCTTAAAGATAAGTTCTGTTGATTCAGAACATGTCTTATCTCTTTCTTGATTTTGATATTTTTTTCTGAGGGTGTAGAAGGAGATATTTTGTGGTATCTACGGTAAAACCCAGGAATTCCAAAGATCTGGAGGGGGATAGTATTGACTCTTCTGTGTTTATAATGAACCCCAGGTTTTCTAATAGGTCTATTACATCTTCAGGACCTGAATGATTTGAGAGTGGTCTTGGGAAAGAATAAGGATATAGTCGAGGTAAATGATCATACGAATACCCTTTTCTCTTAGGGAAGAGGCGATTGATCTCATCACTTTGGTGAAACACCATGGTGCTGATGAGAGGCAGAAAGGGAGAGCTTAGAATTGAAAGAGATGGTTTTTCCACAGGGGTTGAAGAAAGGGTTGATGAGACTTGGCGATAGGGATGGTAAAATAAGCATCTTTTAGATCTAGTTTGACTAGCCAATCTCCTTCTAATAGTAAGTCCCTGAGAAGGTGAATGTCCTCCATTTTGAAATGCCTGTAAACGAGGTATTTGTTGAGTTCCCATAAGTTTATGACAGGTCTCCAACCCTTGTCTTTTTTCTTGAAGAGGAAGAGTGTGCTTATGAATCTTAACATCTCTAAGGGAACTTCTCTAATAGCACCTTTCTGAAGCATGGAAGAAATCTCCTCCTCTATTATCTTTTCCTGATCTAAGGTGAGAGGGATATCTCTCGGGAAAGAAGTTTGGGAAGGGATTTCTGTAAATTCTATCATAAACCCCCTCACAGTATTTAGAACCCATGGGTCTTGAGTTATTAATTTCCAATTGTGAAAAAAGAATTTGAGTCTGCCTCCCACTTTAGGGGAAAAAGGAGGGGAAGGGGAAAGGAAAGCAGGAATTGTACTCACTTTGAGGGTCGTTGTCGTTGGATGTACCATGTGATCTGAAGCTTCTGGAGCGAAATCCTCTTCCTCTTTGTGGAAAGAACTGAGGGGTATTTGAGGGTTGGTAACCTCTTCCGCTGTATCCTCTGGATCTAGGGTAGGGCCTGCGGTTGAACCGGCCGGAAGAGAGGCCCCTTCTTCCGGCCCTTCCAAAAAGGTTATTGGTGTTTAAGACCCTTTTCATGTTTTGATGGGCCTTGTCTAAAGCAGTGAAATCAGACACGTATATGCCTAGTGTCTTGATAAGATCCTCCCCAAAAAGAAGACCTTTAGGGTTGAGGGAGGGTTCTTTGTCAGCTAGATCACTTAGTTTTGAAGAGATCTTATTATGGCCTACTCTTCTCCTTTCAGAATTAAGGCTGGCATTGGCGTTACCCAACAAAATTAAGGCTCTTTGGCTTAGGCCTCTAATTATCTCGGTGTTAAGGGGGGTCCCATTGATGTGGCTGTCTTCTGCTGTATCGATCATCCTTGCTAGGGGGCCCTGGAAATCGAGGACCCAGTCTTGACTAAGGGTGGGCGTAGTGGGCGTAGTGGGGCTACGTGAAGCAGCACGTAGTGTGCCCAAATCTACGCACACTACGCGCTTCGCGTAGCCCCACTACGCGCCACCCGCCACCCTCCCACCCTACTTTTAAAAGATAAAATGAATTTGTAATAAAGCAAATTAAAGGCACTTACCTGACGCGCGGCGTCTCCCGGGGCTCCCTCTTCCTGTTTTTCAATTTTCCTGACAAATGCGCATGCGCGGGCGTCCGTGCAAGCGCATTTGTCAGGAAAATTGAAAAACAGGAAGAGGGAGCCCCGGGAGACGCCGCGCGTCAGGTAAGTGCCTAATTTGCTTTATTACAAATTTATTTTAGCTTTTAAAAGTACGGCGGGCGGGTGGTGGGCGGCAGGCAGCTACGCTTCGCCCATGTAGTGTACGTAGGCGCTGCCTGCTTCGCCTACTTCGAAAACTGCGAAGCAGGCAGCGCTACGTACACTACGTGGGCGAAGCGTAGTGTCGCGCCCAGGGTTAGTCTTGACAACCCTTAAGGGATCTCTCCATCCCTTTTCTGGGATCTCTTCCAAGTTTAAAGAGATATTTGATTAGTTCAGGGTCCAGGTTTGGGGTTTGGCAGGTTTTGTCATTTATAGAGGGTCTTGAGCATTCAGCTCTCAATAGATTACGAGTATTTCTCTCTAGAGGGAATCTTATCCATGTTTTTATGAATTTGCTAACGTGTTCACGGGGAAACCATTC
Source organism: Triturus cristatus (assembly GCF_964204655.1). Taxonomy (NCBI): domain Eukaryota; kingdom Metazoa; phylum Chordata; class Amphibia; order Caudata; family Salamandridae; genus Triturus; species Triturus cristatus. The sequence goes on along the minus strand of NC_140590.1, from coordinate 897,026,607 downwards.
AGAACTCCTAGGATGTTTTATATTAAGGGGAGAGAACATCTCTTCGCCTAGAGGGTCTACGATATTATCATTGGAAGAGGAAGGGGTTTCTTCATCAAAGGGTTGAGAGTAAAACTCTTGGTTATCTTCATCGAGGTCCAGGATATATTCATCTGGAGGGTCAGAGGTATTATCATCAGTATCCTGGAATTCCACGTCTCCCAATTGGAGATCATTTTTGTGAGCACTTCGATAATTTGTGCCGCAAGGGACACCCGGATAGTTTGTGCCGCTGAGGACACCTTTAAAAGTTGTGCCGCTAAGGACACCCGTTGTATTTGGGGTGCGGTGACCTCCCATAAAAGTTGAGGTGCTGGGACCTCCCATAGTGCTCTTGGGGGTTGCATGATCGGTATTCTTGTTTTTCTTAAGTCTTTTCCCCCTTATTTCAGCGAGATCTTCAGTAGGTAGGATATCTTGGATCTCATTAGTATTAAACTCATGAGAGGGGAGAGATCTTTTAGATGTCATAGCTTTGTAAAGGGTTTCAGACATACAAGATCTCATTTCTTTGTGGATCATGCTGTTGAATGTCTCGTTATCCATGTTAGGGATGGTAGCGTTACTCTCATCAGAGTCAGCGTCAGACATATTATAATAAAGATGACCAGGAGTGTTTTATCCCATTATAACTTTTTTTTAAAAAATAATATATTATTATTAAAAAAGGTTATTAAATTGTTCTCTCTATATGGTAAAATCTTAAATATATATAAGTATTTTTATATATTTACTTTAAAGCGAAACTTTCTAGTCATGAAAAAGGAATTGGGTATTAAAGTACTAAAAATTATAATTTTTAATCTGGTAAATAAACATTAGCCACGAGGGTTTAAATAGGAAATGAATCCTTGAATTTTCAGTAGACAAGGCGAATGCTTATAGGCAAAGTCTTGAAAGGAAGCGTTATTGAGGAAGTCAGCCGATCTGCGAGTGAGCAACTGTCAAAGAGCTCACTTGCATGATCGGCTCAAACGAGTTGAAGGGTGGAAGAGAAAAGCACCTTAGCAACCCGGGAACGCGACGCGCGTGTTGCTAAGGTGCATTCCTCCAAAGCGGCATTCTCCTTAAAAACAGAGGAATCAGCGGGCCGCAAAGGGGAATACGAGCTTTCACTTATGAGTTGGGCATAATTGAAGACGTCGAACGTTTAATTACGGACCGGGCAAAACCGAATTAAAGGGAATGAGGTAAGGAGAGTCAAGGGGGAGAGCCGCCGTTGGGAGGCAGGGCTCTCCCCCGAGATAGGAGATGATAGATTTGCGCAAAGTAAAGCTAGAGGGGAGAAAATTAGGTCATAAGTCGATCTCCGTAAATTGGAAGATGGTTGACCGAAAGGAGAGGTGGGGGGGTTAAGGCCCCAAGAAGTTAACGAGTAGAAATAGGAATAGGAGCAGTACATGAGGCTAGATAAAGGAGACAATATAATACAGTATCACTATAGAAGAAAAAATAGAGAAAGATAATAATATTATGCAGTATTAAATGAGAGAAGTAATGTAAAGAACTTATCTGCTTGGAGCCACATTTAAAAGAGGCAAATTGTTATGGGCTCATGCCTTTTATTGATGTTAATGTTCTATTCTGGAACCTTTGCTTTATGATGTATGCGGCTGCTTGGGACTGCATTAAAAGAAATATGCATAATGGTAGCCTCAGGTCTTGTAATGAAATTTAACAAGTTCAGTTCAGTTCAAAAGACTTTATTCGTCGCATTCCTCCCTAGAATAATACTATGGGTCCGCCCACCCGCAAAGCGAAACCTTACTGAGGCAGAGGGATCATAGAGTTGGGCTTACAGAAATTCCACCAAACCTCTGTCCACCCCTAAATTAGTTAAAGTCTCCCACAGTTTTGATCTAGCCACGCTGTCAGAGGTGCAGGACAGATCAATGAAGGTCCGGCAGACGGAGCCCTGCTTGGCGAAGGTATATTTATGGATCAGTATGGGCAGGTTCAAACACTGCTCCACTGTGCCAAGACCCTCAAAGAATCCATACTGGACCTCCGAAAGTGTGGCCGACCCCCTGGGCCAAATTAGGATGCACTCCAGGACAACTGTGCATGCAATCTTCATGGCAGAATCCAGCAGTAATATGGGTCAGTAACAGGCAGATGATTGGAAATTACCTTTTTTTTTAAAGAATGAGAACTATGATGGTAGTGTGCCAGGAGTCTGGGAGACCCTCTTTGACAAAAGCTTTGAAGCAGTTGCACAGTAGGGGGGGGGGAAATCTCTGGTAGGGATTTGTACAAGTCCACAGAAACCCCATATGGTCCTGGGGCCTTGTTTAATGTGTACTTGATAAGAGCCTACCACACTTCTCACTCGAACTGTGAATTCCAGAGCTAAGGGGAAAGCCACCTGTTCCTACATGGCTGATTATGTGTGTCAGAGCGGGACAATGCTTTTAAAAGATTTAACCAACCCTCACGGCTAATGGGGGTGATCATGGAGTTACTAATGGACCCCTTGGTCTATTAGTTCACACTACCCAAAAAGCCCTGGTGTCTTTCAGTTTGCATGCCAACACCAGCTTTCCCCAAGACTTGTTTTGAAGCGCCGTGTACCTATGTTGCCGGGCCATCTTGTAGGCTGCTCTGCACTGTAGAGTGCTGCACTTATCCCTGGGCTTCTCCCTCAATTCCTTATGTAAATTAGCCAAGGCCTTCCTGCAAGATGATTTATCAAACCATTTGGCCTCCTGTTTCCCTTGTCTGATCGGCTTCATCAGACAACTACTTATTGTCTGCCCCAACAAACCACATTGTTTGACCGCACCAGAATGCTTTTCATGGAGTGTAAGACAATCAATAAAGTGTTCAGATGGATGACACACAGATGGGACATAAGAGCAATTACATCAGCCTTTCCCAATGCCAAACCGGAGAATTAGGCCATGGCCTTGACACTGCTACCTCCCCTTGCTGGTATATAATATGACACTCCGATGTTATGGTCAGCATAAATGATTTCTATAATCCTTCCTGTAGTATTCTAGTTTACTGCCCATTCTTGTGTATGTCATTAGCATGGGAAATAAAGAAAACAGAGAAGAGAATGAATGAATACACTAACATCACTCCTACTTCACTGTAAACAACATAGCAATGGAAAATCAATAAGGCTTAATGTAAACATGGTGAAGAAAGAATAAAGGAATACAATACTTCCCTTAAAGCCTGGATCATTAGATCTCTAGATGCAAAAATATAGTCACCGACTGAGCCATACACTCCCCTTACTAAGGTCAGTTTGGGGGTTAGAGAGGGTCCAGGTATTTACAGACACTAAAAAAGTTAAATTGGTTTATAAAGTGCATAAGTGCAAAGGCATCATGGTTTTTCCCCATATCTATACACCCTGAGCTATTGGTATCAAACAAAGTAAGGGCATTTCTCTCCTTGTCAGTCCCCAGTTTTGTGTTAAAGTCACCACCTAAAATGATCTGATACCCTTTTTTACAAAAAAGAGAAGTTGCTATCCAGGTCAAAAATAAATTCAGAGAGCAATTTAATGATGGCACTAGAATCAGATCCAATGCTCCCCTTATATAAATAAATAAAAACAACAATCAAACCACTTGGACAGAAGGACCAACAAAGCGTGGAATAAAGTGCTGACAGTGCCAATCATACAACTTTACATGACAAGGTTACTCTAAACAGTGCCGCTAGCCCCACTCTAGCCTTACTAAAAGGAAAAGGGATCATAGGGACCAAATAAGAAACATAACCATCCAGGTCTCCTGGAAGAAAATGATTTTATAATTATTTATTTGCTCATCATAAAAACCAGCATTACAGGAGAGTATTTTAAACTCTAGCATGTTTTTGGCTATGATTGCTGAGGATCCTACACCCATGACTGCAATGGTGGCAAAGGGGCTAACCAGTATGGGGCAAATTCCGTGGGCGTTGGAGCCCTCCTCCGTGGCTTGAGTTGACTTCTGTGGTTGTCGTTCCTGTAGCGGCCCCAGGATTCACTAAATGTGGCAGGATTTTCACCATCCCCTTGGCATGATTTTCGGTAGAAATTTACCTTTTTTGTGACACTTTTTAGAAAAAACCTCACAGAAAAACGTTCTTGACACTGAGAAAAACATGCTCAATTGTTCACACTTATATTATTCTAACGAACTTTCGCTCACAAGTGGCCGAATCACCTGTTAGTAAACTCTATGTAAAGTATACACAAGCACAGAGAAAATTAGTACATTCGCAGCTGATGTTGTTCAATATATGAGGCATAGTGAAAAACGACACCCATGGCTTTCCGTGCCCATAAACTCATCTACTATGCCTCTATTGATGGTGCATTTTCAGCTGGAAATAGTGGACACGAAGGCTGCACCTTCCTACAATCGACCAGATGAAAAGTAAACATGCACAGAATTTGCATGATGCGGGCAAGTTGATTGGCCCTGCAAAGTATGGCTGGGCAGTTCAGATGGGCTGAGGGGTGGTGGAGGTGGCAGATAGGGCCAGAACTTCGAAGTAGGAAATAAGGGGACTCGTTGCAGCTGCTGACTGGTGCAGTAACCTTCCTCCCATAGTTTAACCAGAAACAGAGATGCAAGTTCACATACCTATCACTGGAAGTAATTTTTAAGGATTGTTTTTTAATTTTTTACCATTTGGGCAGTCAAGGTGATCGTATGGTAAACAAAAATCATGGAGAAGGTCCCTTTCCTGATTATTGGAGATGGAGTCTGCAGTTTCAGAAATGATATCTCAAATTGGGAGTCCAGTGTAATGCCCCTGTCCTTTTTGTGTCTCTGATTAGTCATTTGGGAACAAATGCCTCCACATTTTCAGCATGCATAGTCTTTCAACATTTTACTCCGCGATACTGTCCCTTTTGTCACTGAGAAGTGCCACAGCTGCACCGAAAACTCATTTTGTGAATACAGTGACAAACGCACATTAAATATATTTTATTGGTTGTTAGAAATCGCTCTTCTAATTTTCATATTTTTTCAATGACTCTCGACTGAGTTGGTTTTATATCTTCATGTGATACACTGGTGTAAACTGTTAAAAACATCCGTAGTCCTGAAAATGATGCAGTGGATGAATCCGGGGTGCAAGTGGGGAGGTGTATTTTGAGCCTCTAGAGTCCTCTTGACCTTGGTGGGGGTTGATGCAATAGTGGCAGTGCTACACTGCTGGTGTGACCAGGGCGCTGTGTGTAGGTTCTGTTCTGTTATTCAAGTGTCAGCCTTTTATTTCCAGGCACATGCTATCTTTCATGACTCACCTCCTATACTAGTTGGCATCATCTCCAGAAAGTGCAATAACGATGTCCCTGATGAGGAACATTCCCGAAATTCATTGGGCATTTTTAAATTGTGACATGCGGAAATGTTAACTCTCCTATGCTACTGAAGAAATTTGAGAAGAGTAATTGGAATTGGAATGAGTAAAACGAATTGAAAATTGTTGTGAAAAAGATGCAAAGACAGAGAATAAATAACAGATGAACTGAAAGATGATATTTTTTCAAGCAAAATGCCACACCACCCATTCTCCGTTACTGTAATTGTAAACTGTGTGTTAAAAAAACATATTAGAAACATGTATAATAAAATGTAGAAAGTCAATAAACAACATTTTTTTGTTTTTGGAATAACCGCAACAGCGAGGAAAAGTTGAATGCTAAAGTTGATGGGTAGTGTCATCCCAGAGGTCTCAGTTCTGGATATGTTGCCACTGATAATGACAGTAACATTGTCATAGTTATGGCTGATTGAGGATACCTCAGAGGCTTATATTTAGCACTTTGCATAACCCTAATGGTGCAGGATTTCTTCAAGAAGAATTGGTAGTCAACAACATACTGGTGACCTGTTGCATGATTTGCACTTATTTCAGCCATGTTTTTCAAAGCCCAGAAGCAGCTGAGGGTCATTTGACATGCTAATTAAGTCCCTTTAAAAGCTGCTAAATCACTGGTCCCTCTAAAAGCTGCCAACTCATTGGAATGCTAACCTCTTGGAACTCTACCTTCTACATTCTGCAACTCCTATTATCTCACATAGTAGGTGTCTTGAACCCTAAGTGTCATGGTTTGAGCTTGTAACATCTATATAACCAAAGGTCAATTATCAGAAATTAATAAATGGGAGGCCATATCAAATTGCATATCCATATTATTTGGACTTCCTAAGGAACCTTTGGGTTTAAAGGAAGAAATGTTGCCAAAAGGTACATTTCTCATTCAAACATTTTAGGAAATGAGACTTTAAAATGTACATATTTTCCACCCTTTTAAGTTATTCTCTGGGACATCCCCCAACAGCTCTGTGGAAGTTAAGACTTCCTTGCAGACCATAAACGTTTTGCCGTTTTGCAATATTATGTACATGTCTCTTAAGAACTGGCTGTGACTTTTTAAGAAATTATTTTGAAAATTATACCATAAAATACATATTTTGAACCCTTTTTTGTAGTTGTTCACTTTGTTGCAGTGAAACAAACATTGTTAGAGAATGAGAAATATGAAACGAGTAAGGCCATTGTGACAGCTAAATGATTCAATAACTGCCGCAGTTAGTTACTTGGGGAGAGAATTCCAAAGTATTTAGGTGAGGATTTAAAACAGCGTCCAATCTTTTAGTCCGAAGTTTGAGAACACCATGAAGCTCAACTTTGCCAATTTTAGAGGTTAATGTCAGCCAGTTTCACATAATTAGTGAGGGGTCAGTCAGGTAAAATGTTTTGAGTGCTAAGCATAAAGATTTCAAATTATTCACCTCTCTAATGTGCATCCAGTACAGATTTAGAAAGTTGCAAATAATTGGTTGAACCTCCTCATATGAGGATACTGGCTGTCACATTTTGTATTTTATCAAACAAGATGAGGGAGTACTCACAAAAGACAGAGAGCTGTCTATAGAGTATTGGTATGAGGAGCAAAAGAAGAAAAAATTGTTTCTTAAGAAGACCTCTCACTCACCAACCTGGTTGGTGACATGCTTCATCATCGAGGTCCCACCCAGATAGCCGAGTGCCATCCGGGTGTGCTGCGACACCTGACTACAGTGGAGCTGGTTTTTTTTGAAGGTGAATAGTGAATTTTTTTGATAAAAATTGGCCGAATTTAACCCAATTGAAAAACTTTATTCTGGGGTAATCGGGACAATGATTAAAAATAGTGAAGACACCAAGAAGGGTTAAATTGACCCCTGGTATCTAAGGATTTAGTGAAAAAAGATAATTAGGGTCTACATGTTTCAACCATATTGTTGCGATTGCTAAGGTTTTCATCAGGACCAATAAAACATGACTCGGGAGGTACACACTCGCTAAGGTGTGCCCTGTCCTCGGTCAAGAGTAGAAACCTAACCCGTTACTCACGGTTAGGGAACCTTTCTTCAAGTCTTTGAAAGGAAAAATTTAGAGAGCAATGTTATCGCATCTCCTGGGGAACGGGAACACGCGATTCGTAGCTTCTAAATTCAGAACCACAAATCAGTCTGCTATTGCGCCTAATCGTGAAATGCCCGATCTCCCGGTCGAATGAGATCGGGCATTTCACGATTAGGCGCAATAGCAGACTGATTTGTGGTTCTGAATTTAGAAGCTACGAATCGCGTGTTCCCGTTCCCCAGGAGATGCGATAACATTGCTCTCTAAATTTTTCCTTTCAAAGACTTGAAGAAAGGTTCCCTAACCGTGAGTAACGGGTTAGGTTTCTACTCTTGACCGAGGACAGGGCACACCTTAGCGAGTGTGTACCTCCCGAGTCATGTTTTATTGGTCCTGATGAAAACCTTAGCAATCGCAACAATATGGTTGAAACATGTAGACCCTAATTATCTTTTTTCACTAAATCCTTAGATACCAGGGGTCAATTTAACCCTTCTTGGTGTCTTCACTATTTTTAATCATTGTCCCGATTACCCCAGAATAAAGTTTTTCAATTGGGTTAAATTCGGCCAATTTTTATCAAAAAAATTCACTATTCACCTTCAAAAAAAACCAGCTCCACTGTAGTCAGGTGTCGCAGCACACCCGGATGGCACTCGGCTATCTGGGTGGGACCTCGATGATGAAGCATGTCACCAACCAGGTTGGTGAGTGAGAGGTCTTCTTAAGAAACAATTTTTTCTTCTTTTGCTCCTCATACCAATACTCTATAGACAGCTCTCTGTCTTTTGTGAGTACTCCCTCATCTTGTTTGATATTATGTAATTAGGGGAATGGGAGTATCCCCCCTTCAATGGTTTCCATTGATAAAATCCCTTTCTCTCCATTTTTGTTTTTCAAAACATTTTGTATTTTGTCAGGTGACATGCTGCTACACATTTTGTATTTTGTCAGGTGACATGCTGCTACATAGCAAGATGCAAAGGATTACTGTAAAGTAAGTACTACACTGAAGTACCACGAGTTACAGCTTTTTCTGAACCTTTGCTAACTAATACAATTATTATTCTCAAGAACCTAAGATGGTGACCAACAACCACATTAACTTAAAGGACAAGAAAAGGCATACAGCCAAAGTGTTGCTAACTCTGTTTACTATTGATTGATCAGCATAAATTCCCTTCTCGGATTGCTTAAGAGAGCATTTCTTGGTTCATCTTCAGCACTTGCTGGTAGCATTTAATTATGATTTCTATATCTTAAAGTTGTTCCCTTTTCAACTACTCACGTACAAAAGATATCACTAAAATTGTCTCCCAGATATCCAAATCCAAGAATAGGTCAACTAGTATCATCATTAAACAGTTTTAGCAAAACTTGAAGAGTACAACCAGAGATTGAATATAAATATTAAAACATATCAGTAACTTTTTCAAGTTTATAGATCATGTACTTTTATGTCATTTTTCTATGCACTTTGCATGGAATTTGTCACCAACTCTTTACTCAATTGCTACATATCAGCTTTTCAATGTGGGTTTACATTTACAAACTCTATTTCATGTTTGTTGGATCAGAATGTATTTCTATTCTTTTCACAATGTTTTCAGTTTCTTTTTTGATGCTTGAAAACCTATAACCTTTAATTCACTATACTATTCAATACAATAAATACATTGAAAAGGATTGCCTCACTCATCATGAATCTATTGCTGTGCTGTTCCTACATGTTTACTTTATTGCATTCTTGCTCCTCTGGCCTCGTGCATGCATAATTAGTGCTAAATTAACTCCAATAAATTTGAAAGATTGCCGCTTTTCTGGTTCACTTTACGGTACAAGAAGGAACAATCATTTTGGTATGGAGAATTGCTTTGCCCTTTGTTGAGAACAAGAGGTGTGCAAGCATCAGTGCTCAGGAATGAGGTTTGCATTTTTCATACTTTACTATTTATTTGGTGTTTTGATGTTCTAATTGGTGACCTGCTGATATGTCAGTACATATATGATTTTGTTCAAAATGCACTTTGAGGTAAGTAATCATCATGATAGCTGTGTTATCCATATCAATATCCAAGGCAAATGTGGAGCAAGGAAAACCAACTTTCAAGGTCCTCTTTTAGACCTTTCATAATATAAGCAAGTAAAAAGCAAAAGTGAAAGATTCAATTGTCAGAACATCTGAAGGTGAGATACTGATTTGGTTCTGATAATACTTGGGCCTTATTTGTTTAAAAGACTAAGGGACCTCACCCACTGATGTGGAATTCTTCATCACTGGGTCTCATGCTTTGACCAATTTTGGAGGATTTCAAAGCAGGGTGGGAGTCACAAAAGTAAGTGTTACTTATGGTAGACTATAACAATTATTTTAGGATATCTCCAGAGATAAGGTGAATTGGTGGGTAGAGCTAATTTAGCTACTGTGAGACAAGCATTATTTTCAATGATTATCCCATTTGTTTCTAACTGGTATTGTTGGTTTTTGAATTTTGCATACTGGGACACTGTTATCCAGTATCAGTTTATGAGCTCTGACCCCTAAAAGTATTAAAATGACTAATACCCAATTGGTATATTTAACTTTTCAGGAAGGCCATAGTATGTGGTTCAGGAAAACACATCAACGGCATGGAAAATTAAACATCACCTGTGGACTGCAGCACACGTTGTTGCATTCACTATGCTGACAAGGGAAACATTACCACTGGGTTACAAGTGTAGCTTGACTGCTGCAGCCTGTACACCTGCAAATGAACCTTTCACAATAATGCCATTTGACTTGAAAGAACCCGACTTTCAAATATCAAATGTCACCCATAAGCAGCCCTTGTACCTACAAGGTAGGGCACCTAATGCTTCAAAGTGGTGAATGAAAGAATTGAGTGTTGGCATATACCTACTATCCCCTAAACTATATTTAACTATATTTATTGTAAAGGCCTTTAGTTATTCCTATGAGAAAAACAAATGCTCAGAATTAAATTCTATTTCTTCCAACTCAAGTTAGGCATAGGCATAGACTACAGGAATGATTCCATCACAATTATTTTATATTTATTAAAAATCCAATGTACTAGTGAAATTACATTTTTGAAATATATTTATGAAAAATAACTTAAAATGTTAAACTGTGTCTTTATGAACAGGTGAAAAGAGATTTTATTTCTGTCTGTCACCACCAGGAAAAAACTGGTGGAGAGGGATAGCAAACAAATAATGATCTGTTTTTATTTTTGGGGCATCATAAAAAATATTTAGCAGATGTAATTAAATTTTTTTCAAAATCTGCCTATTTCCTTAATGCATTCATGTAACATTTCCAGTGAAACCATAATTTTCATTCCATTTACATACATGATATGTGTATCCAATAGACGTTGAACTTCATAAAATATATTTAGTTGCATCCCCAGTGCAAATAAAACCCATTTGGATCTTTATCAGCACTCTCAATTTAGCACCAACTATAATGCCACAGCCTGAGGCTTTCGAGGAGACAGACAGATTAAGTACCATCAAGCCAAAATTAATGTGGCAAACATTCGATGATTGTAATGGGTCCTGGCCAAATTGGTGGTGGGATAAAAAGCAGCATTTCGTGAGCACCTGGAAGCCCAATTAGCTAGAGAACTGGAACACCTTTCCTAATCCCAGACCTACATAAATAATAGAGTTTTGTTACCCATCTCAAACAAAATCAGAAAGTCACTGGAAAGTTCTTTTGGTATAAAAGTTAAACGCATCTTTGAAAATGATGCCCCCTCAAAAGACCTTAGGGCATAATGACATCCTCCTAGATTTTGCAAATTATTTTTCAGTACATGGGCAATCAAATAGCAGACCATTATAATACCTCAGTACCTGGGCAATCAAATAGCAGACCATTATAATACCTTCTCCCAGACATCAGGGCTAACATCCTGTCTAAGTGAGGTAGACATAACAATATCTGATACCCCACAGGATTGTTGTTCGTCGGATAGGTTGGTTGTCCTTCTGAATAGTGTTGTGAAGATCTTCATAAAAATCTCAGCAAGCAGAATAGAAGGGTGACTCCCGGGGTTGATGGGCCTGGATCAAGTAGGGATTATTAAATATAGGCAGGGGAGAGACAATGTCTGAAGGATTGTCCTCCTAGTGGAGAAGGCCCAAATAAAAAACCTGGTTGCACCCTAAAGTTCCTTTCTGTCAATAACGTCCATGTGTTCTCCTAATTTATCAGTGATTTCAGCTGTCTAGCTCCAATCCAGTAACTCTTTTTAAATGTAACTTTTTCTCCGTCAAAATCTTCTGCTTCCTAATTGATCCTTTTTTCACGTAGTAGCTGTGTGTATAGCAGATTTTTGGTTCAAGGACCAATCATAAAAACACTCTCTCCTACATTTGGATAAAGCATATCAGAATAAACCCTCATGCATTATGCAGATGGAGGGATCTTTGGGCTCCATGCCTGAGATTAGCCATGAGGCTGGAAAATGGCGATATTCTCCTACAACCTGCCTAGTGTTGAGCAGGAACTGCTATTTAACCCAATAAGAACTCAAGTCTATCAGTTGTATCTGATCTCCTAGTGATAAATTAATAATGTATATTTTTAAAGAAACAAAACACATAATACAGAGTTATGTTCATCACCATAATGATCTGATCAACTGTTGTAACTTTTTGGTTTTAGAACAACCCGTTCAAGGCAAGTAGCAAACATTGGTTCTCTCTGTGCTGTACAAATGTTTTTCCTATGTTATACCTGCAAATGGGGAGAAAATAAACCACAACAGGACAAGCAAACCCTTGTTTGGATATTGCGAATTAAATCCCATAATGGGCTTGGAAATACAATTTTTTCTGCATAATAAATCGGTGACTAGAGTCCAGTCATATATGTGCACACACACTCACACAGACATGTGCATACACACTCGCACACCCAGGAACAGCAAGACCAGTAAACTGGCATACCACTATTCTTACTCACATGCCCACATCTACATGAACTTCCCCTTCACATACAGAGGTGACTAAGGTGTATAAGGTGCGTGAGGCAGGTGAGTATGAGGTGTGGAATATGTGATCATATGCACACAGGAGTGTCTGTGTTACTGTGAAAGAATATATGCGGCTGCGTGTCTCAGCACGCAGACCTCACAACATGGCTCACTTGTTGGCAAGCCGTATGCACCTAACTTTAAGCCCCCTTTAAGTCAATACATGTATACATTTTAATCTCTTTTACCAAACTTGTGGCATTATGGCACTCTGCTTCCCCTGAAAAACGACTGCTTTGGCAAGGACAGTTTGGAAATATTTCTGTCATGTTTGTGTACTGTTAATGCTCTTTCAACAGTTTGCTATTTGTATAAACACTGGACTTTAACCCCTTCGGTGCGCGCTTCAGCCAACGGCCGTCGCGAGCACTACCTGGCTAGCCCCTCCCACTCATTAAAACTCCCGCAACGCGGCGGAATTTGTGCCGCGGTTAACGGGTTAAACAGTATCAGCCTTCCTACAATTAACTTTAACTTTGATGCCGAAACAGACAGCATTTTATGACATTGTCGCAGTCCTTGAAAAAACGGGGGAAAGACTTTTTTTTAAATATTATTCAACACAGGCTTGGATGCTGTAAAAAAATGATTGCTAAACAGTTGTGAACACGCAATCCTCTTACCACACTCATTTTCGTCTAATTATTCTCTCCAGTTGCTCTAGGTCAGTGATTTCTGTCCTTTTATGAGGGTATAGGCTGCGTTGTTTTCTCAAGTTAGCATGTTAGTTGCAATAAGGCTTAGGTAGCAGTGGTACCCCAATAAAATACATCACTGTACTATACCAATTTATGGACAATAGGGGCTTTTAATTTTCAAGACTGTGCTCTTCACATCAATTTTCTTCCAGCACTTCTCTTCAAGCCACGAAACACCTCGTCCCACCGAGACCACAGACAAATGTGACAAACCAGCCCCCAACCACTGAAATGTCTCTTCAGCCTAGTAGATATAAATGCCTCAACCAGATAGTAAAAGCCTGATGCAATTATTTTTAAAGACAATCAGCGAAAACATTATAGATTTGCTTATTCCAGCAGGAGCGTCTAAACAGCAAGTCTAGGATTGTGGAACCAAAAATAAAATGCTGGACTGAAGAAATCTAAAAACGAAACAGAGGCAGAGGGATATATCACAAAATGTAGCTCAAAATCAGGGCTATAGAGACAGAAATTACAAATAAATTAGAATATTGTAGGTAAGGGAAATTATTAATGAATCCCCACAAATACCTTCAAATGGGGTCCAAACTTTGGATATCTGTAAACGTTAAGTCTTTGTGGGTTAAACAGAACCATCAAATAAATATGCTGAATTAAAAGGCAATTAAAACGCAGCACCTCTAAATATGACATGAGACGTTCTCATGAAATCAAAATGACTTCAGAGTTTCATTATTTAAATTCAGGCTTTTGGTTATATAGCAGTGGCGGCTCCTCCCCAATGGCAGAGTAACGCCACCCCACTGCCTGGCTCAGAACCAGTAAATGAAAAATAAAACAATGTCATCATTTTATTTGTCATTTTTCCGGCTCTGAGCCAGGTTGTAAAGGAAGGGGCAGGGCATTGGGAATGTACACTTCACTCCCTCAGTGTGCATATGTGTTTTGGCAGGCCATCTCAGGCTGACCAAAACACACATGCGCACTTAGGTTTTCTTCAGCCCAGCTGCATTGAGCAGCAGAGATGGAGAAACTCCACATTCTCCCTGGTCTGAGAAGGGCATCTTTCCTGCTTGATCAGACCAATCCCGCGCTTCTTTCACTTGAGTGCAGCTTGGGGATTGCAAGGAATCCATGACGTGGCCCCAGTGCTTGCTGGGACCAGGAAGGACTGTGCCCAGTGCGGTGTGAGAGGCTGCTCCAGGTAAGTTTTTATTTTAAATGTATTTTTTATCTTAACACTGCGTGCGCTCCCCCTCCCCTGCTACCACACACCCCATCCACCCACCCCACCACCTCTTTATTGTGGTGGCTGCGACTGGTTATATGTCATAGCTGTACAGCAATGCGTACATTATTTCTTAAAATAAAAGATCAAACCGTTAAATTTCCTTCAAAAAATCTTGGCCATTTGTTCTTTCATGTGAAAGAGATAGAGGGGTTGTAGACATGTAGATTGCAGAATAAATGTGAGTACATGTAATATCTGCATTTTTAAATTAAACACTCCAATTTGTACCTGAAATGTTGTTGACAAAACATAATTTTATCAGTTCAAATATAGGTTATTTTAGAAAAATCCCCAGAGGTTGCATGACTGAGAAATGATCAAAACAGAAGTAGAAAAAGAGAGATGGACATAAAGAGTGCAGATGAATGGCAACAGGCAATTTACTTTAAACAGAAGCTGCTCATTATGTGAGTTTGTTTTTGCTCCAAAGTGCCAGATTTTCATTTGTATCAAAAAACATGTTTGGTCCCCTAACATCAGAATGGCATTTTCTCTGAGCACTCATGTACTGCTGGCACACATTGACAGAGTCCTCTTTTCAATTTGTATCCGTCTGCCCATCCATCCATCCAGTTGTCTGTCTGCATGTCTGTCTATTTATCTAACTGGCTGTCTTTCTGTTTATTTACTTATTTTTGGTTTGTATACCATTAACCAGACAATGAAAGAAAATCACTTTAATAGGAAGGGTGGCACAGATGAAACATGGGTATCACAATTATGTATAGCAACAAATGAGCATCGCCTGGAGAATGAAAACATTCATTAACAAAAAGTATTCAAATGTGTAGATTCACACAGACTTATAGGTGTACTACAGCAATACAACAGTTACTGAAATTTATGAGAGTTGTTTTAGGAAGTGCCATTGAAAGAGGAAGTCTTCAATTCCTTTTTTAATTAATTGAAGGCTGGGTGTTCTTATGGTTGTGGGGATGGAGTTCCATATGTTTGCTTCTGGATAGCTAATTGAGAGGTAATGTTTTAAAAAATATATTTATATATATATGGAAAGGTGTTTCTAGAAAGAAAAAAGCCAGAGATGCTTAGCAGGAAGGATTCCTCTGAAATTATGGTTTGCAGCTATCGGTGGAGTGGAGCAATTCATCTTCTAGGCAGGACAGTTTATATCAGGTTTTGGCCTCTATGGGTAGCCAGTTAATGAGGCTAGCACTGGTTGGTTATGTTCAGGCCTTGCAGTTCTTATCTCTAGACTCTCAGTTGAAGTGAGCGTTACCACCACAATGAACTTCGGGGATGGTGACCAGAAATGTATTTCCATGTTCAACATAAAGCTCATAGAGTTTGTGTACTTAACTGTGGAGGGCATGCAGTCAAACATGACGAGTGAGACGAGTGCGAGAACGGAAATCCCATAAAAATTTGGTAACCAGCTCCACCTTAAAACTTACTAAGTGAAACTCCAATTTCCACACATATTTCCTTTCCAGGTTGACAAAATCTATGCCACCATGTTAGAATGGAGCCAGATTTGAATGCATTGCTAAAATAATCATCAACTCAGACACTGATGAGAGGTTTGATGAAGTGTTAAAATCTTTATTTCTCATTAAGAGAATGGGTTTATAATGTTGTTCTTTTATTCAAGTAATTCAGATAAGTCTGTTTACAGAAATATTAGAAAAATTATGGTTAGAGACAGCATACAAAATACCACCATGTTCCATAGAGGAATTAGTCCCTATCCTAATCTAAAGGACGTAAGCTATCATAGAGAGAGCCCATAAAGAGTTCTTTTGGAAAACAGCAATTCAATTTGGAGCAAAAGGTTAATAGCTGTGAAAGGTTGAACTCCCCATAAACAGTAGGTCCAGAAACTCAGCGGAGTTCCCTAACAGCTGCCGTCACAACTGCTAAAACCGGTAGGAAGATATAATCACAGACATAGCAACAATCACCATAAAGATTGAATGTCTCCTCACAAAAGGTGTACTAAAGTAAGGAAACAAGAAAATTACTTTTAGCAGTAGCTTACAGCAAACACTGGCAAGAGTAGCAGTCAAGTCATAAGGAGCATGGCAGAGGGGGAGTGCATAGAATGCACAAAACATGTTGCAAACTTGAAATTTTGAATCATCCCTGGCCGATAGGAAAGGTTCTTCTGATGGTCTGTCGTCTTCCTTGATTCCCACGGTAAACGTCCATGTCGACATGTAGGTATCTGAATGCGGCTAAAATGTATTATAAAAAGATACATCTAGGAAGGTTCTCATGACAACCTTTACAAGCCTACTCTGTTAGCTGTTCAGTGTCCCATTGTAGAACAATGGTCTTCTCTAAGAAATTAACATTAGTATTTAGCTTGTCCTGGTTAGAGCATGTAAATCAAAACCACAGCAAGCATTTTCTTAAATTAATGTATTTGTTAATCATAAGCATATGGCAGAGAAAAATATCAAAAATATGATGAAATTATATGGTATGAGATGGAAAGAAATACATTTTGCAACAAAGAGCATATTTCGCGAAGACCTCAAGTTTTGCAGTTCAATTATAACACTAAGTCAGTATTTATAAAAAGGTATTTATTTTCTTAAAGGAATAGGAACAAATCAAGAAAAGTTGAGGCCCAGCAGTGAAAGAATGGCAAAAATGGGAGCTTTCTGCAGAAATAAGCAACATTTTCACTTTTTGCACGTTTAATTAAAGCACGTTTTCTAACTCCTATTTTGATGTGCATTTTCTATGTTCACGTTAACGTACATTTCTCTATTAATATGAGGTTAAATTTACATAAAGATTTTCAACTTCCACAATCCCCATCTGATGATTGTATTAAACATCAAATATCTAGGCTTCTCATATGAGTGCACTCTTTTCATCAGTTGAGTCTCGTCTTTTTATTTTCAAGCGCCTAAATTTCAAAAAGTTCCTGTAATTGTCATCTATTATGCCCCTCAAAGCCAAATCCTTCTCATATCATTTATTTCTCAACCTTTCCTTTCTCTTGTGAAATATGTATCTATATGCCAGAAATCATGCACGAAAAAATCTTTGACAAAGTACCACTATTACTTTTGGAATTAGAATAGCCTTCAATATACTCCTTCCTGCTGCTGAGAACCAGTTTCCAATTGTGACAACTCCTTTTTCCAAAATTTTCAAAAAAACTTGGTGTTCTCAAATCACGTAAATCAGGTTCTAAGCCTTAAATCTTCCTTGTAAAGCCTTCCGTTTCCCTACTCTTGTCAGATATGTATGTACAGCAAGGGGTTAATTCAAGTATTTTGTAGACTCCGCTGTATTCTGCAAGTAAGATGTCTAAGGCAAGTGGGTCTTGTAAAACCAATTACCACATAGGAATTAGTTCTGTATTAATTATAAGAAAAGCTCCAGATGTGCTAGTTTCATTTTTGTCAACAACTGTGATAACTTTCTAATCTTTTTACCATTTAAGATGACGCTTACAGGTGGAATGACTGCTCCAAAGATATCTCCTACTAGTCCCGTTCCTGATTTTGTATTGTGTTTCTGTCTGTATGTTGGTGTTAATGCTAATGCATCTAAGCTCTTCAAATGGTACAACTTTAGAATTAGTATACTTAAATACAGATACCCCCCAAGTCAACTCGCGTTCTGTCCACAAATGTATTAAACTCCTAAAACAGCATTCTCAACTCTCTGTGAAATTTGTCGAGATTCCCCTGTTAACTTAAATGTGTTTTCACAGGTACCAAATCCTATATGTCTAGTCCTTTTGTGTGTCTGTCTTCTGTCAAGTCTCAGTTTAGAGTAAACCATCTTCTTTCAAAACTCGTTTTCTTCCTTTTTCCAAGCATTTTCTAAAACATTGCGTTTTTTGTCAGTAGTTCAAGTCATGTTAGTGAATCTTTCCTCTAAAGCCATTATATAAGCTTTATCCATTGTTCACATTGGTCACATTAAACAGGTTATATTATTTTTGTAAACCTTCACACTATCCGTGGATCTATGGTGAAAGAAATAATGTCAAGCTGTGTCCATTTCGCTAGCTTGTGAGTGTAAAGTCCTGCTTTCTATTTATGGTACATTGGAAAGTATTAGATCATGATTAGAATAGAAATACTCAAAATGTCCTCACCTATAAACTTAGAATAATAGGATACTGCAGGAAAAACATAAGATAAAAGCTTGTGGTAATAGGTAACTTCCTCTTAAACTGTTGTAGGTAAGGGTGCACATCAATAACAATCGTTGCATCCATAACATTAGTGTAATCTGTACTAACCTAAAACAAATATTAGTGAAATAATCATTTTTCTTATACCTTACAAAGGAGTAACTAAAGGGGCCCTCCCTAATATTTTAAATAGGTGAATTAGTATGTTCTTTGATTTAGGGTCCATTACAATGTCGTTGGGACCGACATCAATGTGCTGTCGGTGTCAGTACCACCAACTTCTCTAATAGTGGTCAGACTGCTGCATTAGGATTTAGTCAGCTGACTGCATTGACCCAGGGATCAACCGGCAGCTTCCGAGGGGCTCTAGGAGCCAATCGGGCGTGTGGTCTGATCGCATTCCCGTCAATGGATGTGGTGCCTTTTCAGGCACCGTCATGGGGATTACGATCCACCTTTCCGCCAGCCATTTCACATTGGTTCTGCTGACGTTAACAGGCTGGTGAAAAGGCTATTTTGGGACCTCTAGCAGTGTCCCTGTCCCCAATGGCCCTCTGGTATGTGCCTTGGGAGGCATCTTTGGTCCACCCGTAAGCATCCCTGTGGCAGGTATGGTGCCTGCCACAGAGCGCAGAGATATTTCCAAACATGACATTTGGCATTGAGGCTTGTGCTGCGGCCCTTTTCTGACACATTTTCCTACACCCATTTGAGTTAATCCCACATATCAGTAGCTTTCATCAACATTGCAAAAAACTCTCCTTCGTGGACTCACATATGAAATTTCCATTAAATGAAGAGGATAGCAATGCATAGTACCTGGCCACTGAGTCAGCATATTGCTTGCCCTAGGCAATGTATCTGCTTCCTCTTAATGTGCTAAGCACTTATCCAGAGCAATTTCTCCTGGTAATTGCAGAGCATCCAACAGGTCCTTAACATAGGTTCTGTTTTCAATTGGGATACCTGTAGATGTTAGAAAGCCCCTTTGTGATCACAATAGTCATGGAAGACACCAGACCCATACTGGCTGTCAGTAAATATGGTGACTCTCATTTGAGCAGTTAATCTGCAGGCTCTAATGGGAGCAACTAGTTCAGCAACTTGGGCAGAAAAAACTTTTGAAGCCCTGGAGCTTTGACCACATTATTTATGGTGCACACAGCATATGCTTCTCTGAATGTGTGATCATTTTCTTTCAAGCATGAGCCATCTACAAATAACACATGATATGGCTCAAATAGGAGTTCATCCTTAATGTCAGGGTGGGGTTTGGTACACAATCCCATGACATCTAAACAACCATGCTCACTTCCATTGCATTTAACATTTTTATTTAAAAGTAATAGCGTTGAGGGGTCCAACACTGTACATTGTTTGAAAAGAGTATTGTCTGAACAACACCCACGCCAAGAAAGCCAGATGGTTTACCACCGAACTTCAAGAGGCCAGACGCACTTGATGCTGCCTCGAAAAGGCCTGGAGGAACACCAAATCCACAGAAGCCTACAACAACTTCAGAGCCGCCACCAACGGCCACCACCAACTAATCAGAAAAACAAGGAAAAAAGCGATTGAAGACAGAATCTCCACTCACGCACACAACAGCAAAGAACTCTTCAACATCATCAAGGAGTTCGCCCAACCCACCAGCGAGTCCACCGACATCCATCCCTCACAAGACTTCTGTGACAAACTCAGCACCTTTTTCCACCACAAAATCAAGAGCATCTACGACAACTTTGACGAAGACAACCAACAAACTGAGCCCTCACCAACCAGCCCCGACACCCTGAAGCCAGCGGTCGACAACTGGACAGCCCTCCCTACCGAAGACACACTGAAGATGATGAAGTCAATCCACACCGGGTCCCCCACAGAAACCTGCCCACCACATTTTCAACAGAGCTGCCCACACCATCGCACCCATGCTCTGCCACACCATCAACCGCTCCCTGGCAACCGCCATGTTCTCTGATGACTGGAAACACGCCGAGGTCAACCCCCTCCTGACGAAACCCTCAGCGGACCCCACCGACCTCAGAAACTACAGACCCATCTCCCTGCTCCCATTCCCAGCGAAAGTCATTGAAAAAGCCATCAACAGCCAACTCACCACATTCATCGAAGAGCACAATAATCCGGCTTCAGCAAAAAACACAGTATGGAAACCGCCCTCCTCTCTGCAACAGTCGACATCTGCACCCTACTGGGCAAAGAAGAAACAGCAGCCCTCATCCTCCTCAACCTCACCGCATCCTAATATGCAAACTCCACTAGGCAGGGATCCAAGACAAAGCCCTCAACTGGATCTGCTCCTTCCTCTCCGGCAGAACGCAGCGGGTCAGACTCCCCTCTTTCCTCTCTGACCCTACACCTACCACCTGCGGACTCCCCCAGGGGTCCTCCCTCAGCCCTACACTCTTCAACGTCTACATGGCTCTGCTCGCCCCCATCGTCAGAACCTACAGACTCAACATTGTGTCATACGCAGACGACACCCAACTCATCCTCTCCCTAGCCAACAAACCCAATACCGCCATACACTATTTTCGAGAAGGCATGGAAGCCGTCGCCAAATGGATGAAAACCAGCTGCCTACAACTAAATACCAACAAAACAGAAGTACTCATCATGGGCTCAAACCCCGAGGCATGGAAGGACACCTGGTGGCCCCCTGCCCTCGGAAGCCCGCTGATCCCCACGGACCACGCACGCAACCTGGGAATCATGCTGGACTCCGAGCTCAAAATGGACCGCCAGATCAACTCCGTCTCGTCCTCCTGCTTCCACACCCTCCACCTCCTACGTAAGACCTTCAAATGGATCCCCCTCGAACACAGAAAGACCGTCACTCACGCCCTGGTCCCCAGCAGACTAGACTACGGCAATGCACTCTACGCCGCAATAAACAAAAACCTCACCCGCAAGCTACAGATCATCCAGAATGCCACTGCAAGACTGGTCCCCGACCTGCCAAGAAACTGCCACATCTCCCAGCACCTGCGCACACTACACTGGCACCCCATCGAAGCTAGAGTCACCTTCAAGATGCTCACCCATGCCCACAAGGCCCTCAACGACACTGGACCACCATACCTGAACAGCCGACTCAAATTCCATGCACCCCATAGGACCCTACGATCTGTCCAGCTCTCCTACGCTGCGGTCACCCACACCAGAAAGATCAGATCGGGAGGCCGCTCCTTCTCCTTCCTCGCAGCCCGAGCCTGGAACGGCCTGCCGCTCCACCTCAGACAGACAACATTGCTTCCCATCTTTGCAAGAAACCTCAAAACCTGGCTCTTCGACGTACCCCCCCTTGATGGACTGGAGCCTGCTAACCCCACCCCCAGCGCCTTGAGACCCTTATGGGTGAGTAGTCGCGCTTAACAAATGCCTGATTGATTGATTGATTGATTGCAGAGAGTATATTTTGCTCGTAAGAGGCTAACCTATTAAGGGTCATATTTTGTGTCTTTGTTCTTGTTTACAGTAGGTGCACAGAGTGTTGGACCATGATAGTTAATGGGTATTCCATCACTATGATCTCGCTCCTTTCCAGACTAGTGCTTACCGTGGCCACTGTTTTTCGACAACTGAGATGTCCCGCTGATTCAGGGTCAATCGTGGTAGAGAAGTAGGCAATAGGCATTTGGTATCCTCCATGTGTTCGTGTCAAAACCAAGAGAGCACACAAGTCTCTCTTGCTGCAAAACAATGTGAATTATTTTGTATAATCTGGCACTCCTCGTGCTGGTGCACAACACAATTTCTCTTTCAACTCTAGGAACCCTCTTGTACATTCGTTGTCCCATGGAATCAGATCAGACATGTCTCTGTATATTAGCCTCAATAGTGGCTTAGCCAACAAGGAAATATTTGGTATCAACCAGTAGCGGCTTGTGGTGGGAGTGCTGCGGGGCGGTGAGGCGGGGTGGGGAAGGAGCAGGGTGGGGGTAGTAAACTATGGAATAGGGCCCAACGGAGGTAAGTAAACAAATAAACAAATAAAATTAATTTTGTTGCATGTGCTGCATTGCCAAAGTGTGAATTGGATTGTAGAGAGGTTTCATTGCACGGACAAACTGACATTTCCTTTGGTGAATAGGTTTCCATAGGATAGCCTATCATACATGGTATAAGATTTAACCAGAATCTCACCAATATATAATGATGTTGCATATTAGTGACAAACGCTAAGTAGGATTTTGCATCAAAAGGATTGGAAGTTAAGCCTGAATATAATATTACCACATGTTTATTATGACTACATTCATGCCTATCATACCAGCTTTTTGCTAGAAAGAGTTTTTTAATTTCAACTTTAGAAATATTTTGACAATTAACTGGGTCCCTATAAAGGGATTGAAGTCCCAAAGCTGTTAATGTATCTTTAACATATTGGATCCAGGGAACCTTCCGTAGCTGATCAAGGGTTAGACAATCCCTAATAATCTCCTGTGTTAGGGCCACAGTTTCCCATCTCCATACTGAATGCCATAATAAGAAGGGGGCAAGGCGGGCTAAATCTTATATATAGGGTGCATTGAGCTCTTTATGCAAATTAAAATTCAAACAGCTATTAGGGAGAACTAGAAGTTTTTAAAAAAAGGAATCTTCTAAGCTTTGCAAGGCATCAGCATTTGCCATTCCCCAAATCCCTGTCCCATATGTGGCTATTGAAATTGCCTTTGCTGCGTAGGTCTTATGAATTGCATCCAGTGGCTTTAAAACTCATCTTTTCATAAAAGAAAATATAGCCAGAATACTTCTTTCTAAAATAGAAGTAGTAGTAGTATTAATAAGGGAGATAGGCCTGTAACAAGCAGGGTCACTTCTAATACCTTTTTTAAACACAGGTACCACAATGGCCTCCTTCCAAGTTGCTGGAATAGGGTCGGTCACCATTGCTTTAAACACATTGGTCAATAATGGGGCCCACAGTTTAGGATTACTTTTAAACAAATCGAATGGCACTCCGTTCGGGCCAGGAGCTTTCATGCTAATTCCTTTAGCTATTGCGTCCTCAACCTCAGCTACCATGAATAATGCATTTAAATGAGAGGCCGAGGTTAGGTCTTGGGGCAAATCCTCACTGGGTACCTCAAACTGGAGCCGTTCGGATTAAATTTAACCACAAAGGTAGCTACCCAGGCATCCCCAGAATCAGGTATTCCATCTTGCTTGCCTCTTCAGTAAATAGTGGATGATTTTTTAGTCCTTTGGGGAAATAGCTCTCTCCAAATTGTCCCAAGCTGAGCACCTCAGTTCTTCTTTCCTCTGCTTAACAACACTTTTATAAGTCTTCCAAGCGTATTTGATTTGAGCCCTGTCTCGAGGATTTGTGTAGATTGCCAACTTTCAGATTTTAGGGGCTCTGGAGCATTCTGCGTTAGATCACCTTATCTCCAGGTGATCCCTGACCTTAATTGATTTAGTTAATTTTTTTGCTACATTAGAGCAAATCTGTTGTAATTCCCGAATGATCTGTACTGGGGGAAAGTCATGGCGTAAACACCTCATAATCCAGTCTCAATTGGCTGTGACAGTTTTTGCCTCAAAGTCAGAGGAGTTTACTTCATTCCAGTTGAGTCTTACCCCTTTGTTGGGATTAAAATGGACTAAATACCTGTCTACTTTCCCTGTCTGAGCTATTGTCTTTACCGACGTCATGAGGGGATTATGATCACCAGCATTATTAGGCTCCACCTTAAAATCTCCAATAAGTGGCAACAACTTCTGTGAAATTAACATAAAATCAATAGAACTTTCCCTACCTCCTCCCACGTAAGTAGGGCACTGTATTCGGGAATTATTGACAAAGTCATTAATGAGGACCAAATCATTCTCCATAATAATAGCATTTAGGGCCTCACCCTGAGGGGTGTGGATAAAGTGCGACTGGGGCTGTCCCTCTATATTTAACATCCCACAGGCTTGACTAGAGTTGTCTTTGGTGTAGAGGTGGGCTTCCGTTTCCCCATTATACAAAATGCCTTGCCTTATACTTGGGGAGAAGTAAGAACAAAAAAGATAGAATATTTTACCTTCACATAGCTTTAAGACCAGAAGCCCCCATTCCTGGTGGCGAAAAAACAAGAGAGATGGCCCAGGCCAGTCTCCTCTGGGCTCTAAAGGGTGCTGACGGGCCCGCCCCTGGCACAGGCTTTGCCCGGGCGCGGCCCGGGCATGCCTGCACATGGTCCGCGCTGCGGGAGCCCCACACTGCTATATGTGCCTCCAGGCGTGAAAGTGTGCACGTTAGCACCTCCTGGAGAGTTGATTGCTGGGAGCTGGAGTTCCCAGATGTCAGCAGGCAGTGGCGGTAAATGAGGACTCCAGTACTGCGGGAGCCCCGCGCTGCTATATGCGCCTGTGGATGTAAAGTGTGCATGTTGGTGCCTCCTGGCACGTTGATAGCAGCAGGCAGCAGGCAGTGGCGGTAAGTGAGATCTGAGTTATCAAAAAAACAGTCTATGGGGGCTCCATCTGGGCCAGGTGCTTTGCCACTGGAATCAAGCTATCCTGGCTGAAGAGGGGTGAAACCCCGAAACCGGTCCTAGGATGCTTGTTTCTAGTCCAGGGAGGACCTGGTTTGGCAGTTCGGGCTGGACTGGTCCCATGAGGCACAGGGTCAAGACTGATTTGCATATGGCTGGGTTCAAACTGGAATGGCATGGTGAGCAAAAAAACGATGGATTTCGGCCCAGATCTCTGTACTGGGATGAATGTATGACATTGTTCTGCATTCTGTCCATCAACTGTTGTTTTTGCATTTGTCACCCCCAGTGGTACGGGTATGCCCAGACGTGGGTCCCGTGCTCTCCATGCCACTGGAATCAAGCTATCCTGGCTGAAGAGAGGTGAAACCCCGAAACCGGTCCTAGGACGCTTGTTTCCAGTCCAGGGAGGACCTGGCTTGGCAGTTCGGGCTGGACTGTACCCATGAGGCACAGGGTCAAGGCTGATTTGCATATGGCTGGGTTCAAACTGGAATGGCATGGTGAGCAAAAAAACGATGGATTTAGGCCCAGATCTCTGTACTGGGGTGAATGTATGACATTGTTCTGCATTCTGTCCATCAACTGTTGTTTTTGCATTTGTCACCCTGAGTGGTACGGGTATGCCCGGACGTGGGTCCCGTGCTCTCCACGCCACTGGAATCAAGCTATCCTGGCTGAAGAGGGGTTAAACCCCGAAACCGGTCCTAGGATGCTTGTTTCCAGTCCAGGGAGAACCTGGCTTGGCAGTTCGGGCTGGACTGTTCCCATGGAGCACAGGGTCAAGACTGATTTGCATATGGCTGGTTACAAACTGGAATGGCATGGTGAGCAAAAAGACGATGGATTTAGGCCTAGATCTCTGCACTGGGGTGAATGTATGACATTGTTCTGCATTCTGTCCATGAACTGTTGTTTTTGCATTTGTCACCCACAGTGGCACGGGTATGCCCAGACGTGGGTCCCGTGCTCTCCATGCCACTGGAATCAAGCTATCCTGGCTGAAGAGGGGTAAAACCCCGAAACCGGTCCTAGGATGCTTGTTTCCAGTCCAGGGAGGACCTGGCTTGGCAGTTCGGGCTGGACTGTTCCCATGAGGCACAGGGTCAAGACTGATTTGCATATGGCTGGGTTCAAACTGGAATGGCATGGTGAGCAAAAAAATGATGGATTTAGGCCCAGATCTCTGTACTGGGGTGAATGTATGACATTGTTCTGCATTCTGTCCATCAACTGTTGTTTTTGCATTTGTCACTCCGAGTGGTACGGGTATGCCCAGATGTGGGTCCCATGCTCTCCATGCCACTGGAATCAAGCTATCCTGGCTGAAGAGGGGTGAAACCCCGAAACCGGTCCTAGGATGCTTGTTTCCAGTCCAGAGAGGACTTGGCTTGGCAGTTCGGGCTGGACTGTTCCCATGAGGCACAGGGTCAAGACTGATTTGCATATGGCTGGGTTCAAACTGGAATGGCATGGTGAGCAAAAAAACGATGGATTTAGGCCCAGATCTCTGTACTGGGGTGAATGTATGACATTGTTCTGCATTCTGTCCATCAAATGTTGTTTTTGCATTTGTCACCCCCAGTGGTACGGGTATGACCAGACGTGGGTCCCGTGCTCTCCATGCCACTGGAATCAAGCTATCCTGGCTGAAGAGGGGTGAAACCCCGAAACCGGTCCTAGGACGCTTGTTTCCAGTCCAGGGAGGACCTGGCTTGACAGTTCGGGCTGGACTGTTCCCATGAGGCACAGGGTCAAGGCTGATTTGCATATGGCTGGTTACAAACTGGAATGGCATGGTGAGCAAAAAGACGATGGATTTAGGCCTAGATCTCTGCACTGGGGTGGATGTATGACATTGTTCTGCATTCTGTCCATGAACTGTTGTTTTTGCATTTGTAACCCCGAGTGGTACGGGTATGCCCAGACGTGGGTCCCGTGCTCTCCATGCCACTGGAATCAAGCTATCCTGGCTGAAGAGGGGTGAAACCCCGAAACCGGTCCTAGGATGCTTGTTTCCAGTCCAGGGAGGACCTGGCTTGGCAGTTCAAGCTGGACTGTTCCCATGAGGCACAGGGTCAAGACTGATTTGCATACGGCTGGGTTCAAACTGGAATGGCATGGTGAGCAAAAAACAGGATGGATTTAGGCCCAGATCTTTGTACTGGGGTGAATGTATGACATTGTTCTGCATTCTGTCCATCAACTGTTGTTTTTGCATTTGTCACCCCGAGTGGTACGGGTATGCCCAGGTATGGGTCCCATGCTCTCCATGCCACTGGAATCAAGCTATCCTGGCTGAAGAGGGGTGAAACCCCGAAACCGGTCATAGGATGCTTGTTTACAGTCCAGGGAGGACTTGGCTTGGCAGTTCGGGCTGGACTGTTCCCATGAGGCACAGGGCCAAGACTGATTTGCATATGGCTGGGTTCAAACTGGAATGGCATGGTGAGCAAAAACACGATGGATTTAGGCCCAGATCTCTGTACTGGGGTGAATGTATGACATTGTTCTGCATTCTGTCCATCAAGTGTTGTTTTTGCAACTACTACATTGCATGAGTATGCATCTCACCTCTGCCATTGAGAATGATAAACAAGTTTGTATGTCATTAGGTTTGCCATTAGAGGTAAAGTTTTCCCCTTCAGGCACTGTCCCAAATATACTAGAGTCGTGATTAACCCAAGATTGCTCAAACACATGAACATCTAAGTTTGGGCCTGTGTCTCGTTTCAAAAAAGGAGAATTAAATACAGCTCAAAACTCTCTTGAATTTTTAGAGAGTGCAGTGTGTTGAAGATTTTCCCAGACCTCCTGCTTCAGGGTGCTGAGTCTAACCTTCTTAGTTTCTTTATACTGGTACTAAAGCACATAATCATGTCCTTTTCTCTCGGTTTAGTTCTATATCTTCAATTAGTCTGATGTCTTTCCCTGAAAATGTCCAGACTCCTGCGTTCCTTGTTTCGCTCAAATCCTCAGGTATTTCATTGATAGTTATCAAACTGAATATTCCTGTCTCAGCCTGTTCTTTAATTATCTTAAAATCTACTTCCTCATCATGTGTTTGAAATGCCACACCATCCAGTGTACAATAGGTAGTGCAATTTAACTTGCACAACAAATCCCTTACTAGCAAGTTCACAGGACTTGGATCACAGACAACAAACTGGTGCTTTTCTTTAAATGAGACCATTTTTATAAAAACCTTTTCAAAAACTGGATTTTGGATTTGTTTATTAGTTACTCCTGCAACTTGGATAGTTTTTCCTGAGAGAGGTAAGCCTGGGACTTCTAATGTTCTAATTGTGCATCTGGTAACACTGATATCAATAAGAAATGTTACGAGGTGGCCATAGACTTCTGCATCTATATAAGGACCACTGTGGTCTACCTCTAGGACTGCACCAAGTATACAATCTTCTTCCCATTTCAGTCATCGTTGCTAATTTTCTGAACCGGAACCATCAGTTTCAAATAAAGGGAATTGTTGTAACACATTCTAGTTTGCATTTTGGAAATGTGGCATGGCATTCTGAAATAAACTAGTATTATTTTGGGGCATTTAATTGAGATTAAACATAGGATTCCCCATTTGTGCAGGTGCAACAGGCATCCCTGGAGCCTGTCCCTGCATTGGCATATGCATTTGTTGTGCAGGCACATTTTGAGTTTTCATACCTTGAGGCATTTGTAAATTTCCTCCAGCATTATCAGAGGGGTAAATCATGTACTCGTTAAATGTTTAAGCGGTCCCTGTTCATGACACAGTGACAGTCTATCATATGTGTTGAAATGATAATGAAAGGTTTGTGATTAAATTCCCAGGTCAAGATGATTTTTTCTTGTCCTTGATCTTAAAAAGGAAGTTGGTTAACTAGAAGCCTGATCTGAAGCATAAATGGAATGTGTGCATTAGTTCATTTTCAGCAACAAATTGCCAGTGTTAGAATTCAACACAGCACTTTAAGATTTTAATGAGGAAGGGGAGATAGGATATCTCTCTCAATCTCACTCTCTATCTCTATGTCTGTCCCTCACATTCTTTCTGCCTAGGTCCTGAACACAGTTATATCTTGCAATTATCCTGCCACATGCTTCCATATCCAGCCCCAGAGAGGGACAGAAAGCATGAATTGTCATCATCAATGTGCTGCGGTTGAAGGCAATCTGAAGCTGAACTATTCATCCACATTCCAAGGGGTCTCCTTTCTAACTGTGATACAGAGTTAATGAAACTATTTTTCTCTCACAGTCACATACATGGTATGCTGAATATTTTATAGCAGCAAAGTCACATTCTAATTGCTGTCCATTATCTTTTTTATAAATGGTACAAGAGACTAATGTTATTTACAAAAGGCTATATTAGGGGGATTTAGTGATCAGGCTAAATAACATCTATTTCTAATGCCAGTGCTAAAATATCATCTTTACTCAGGTCATTCTCCAGATAAGTTATGATGACTCACACAAATAGTTAACCTTTTTTCCATCATAAATCAATACAATGTACAATGTTCAAGCTACCATGTTTCTGAAACAACTGAAAGATTCAAGCCTAGGCCGCACTGCATTTGCAGTTAATATCTCACCAATAACATCAACCCTATCTATAGATATTTTTCATCCAAATTCCAGTGATTTGTATTAGCTGCCCTCGAGGGCCTCACCCAGATCTGTGTTACAGTTAAAGTCATAAAGAAGTTATCTAAATATATAATCAATAATTTGATGCTATTTGGTTATAAATAGGGGTGATGACAGTTGAATGGAAAATTGCCATTGTCAAACCTTCGCTAAAATATATTGTTTGCTAAAGACAAGTGTGGTGTTCTCAGGTCAGTTACCCTTGACCTGCAACTGGATGGGCTCTCTATGTCTCTACTCACTTGAATAAAGTCTCCTTTCTTCAACCAATTACGGCTGGACCCTTTCTTGCTGAAGATCTTCTTCCACAGCAAGTGACTTGAACAATTTTAGATTGACTGCTCTCCTGTCATAATTCTCCAAACTTTTAGAGGCTATGGTTGTAAATGAATTCCGAAATTCACTAAGATTCACTGCCTGCTAAGCAATGTGTCCCGAAATGCAGTCACTTAAAGTGAAATTAGCAGTGTCTTAAGTAGGGTGACTCATTGCCCCATGCTGTATGCTGTGGTATGCAGAAGCAAAACGTGAATGACACGACAACAGACCAACGGATAAGAGAGGTGGCTTAAAGACCCTTTAAGTACGCTTATTATATGGATATTTTTTGTAAAATCAAAAGGTCTTGCCAATATCAGCCCTAAAAATGCATTATTCCCATTCAAAATCTTCTCTAGAAATAGTTTCAGATTAACTCTTGCTCTTGAAAATTGCAGGAGTATATCCCATTCCATGATGGAAGACAGAACAGAGAGGAGAGGCACACTGGTAAGGCTTTCACCATAGAGAAAAAATAGATTTTGCTAAATGGTTCCAGCTTTCTATAGTTAGAAAGTATGAAGTGTACAGTTCCCCTCTAGTTCCCCTCTATGGAAGTGCCATAAGATTTCAAAAGAGTAGCTTTTGTGACTTACTTCAGAATTGATTTGTGAAAAGAAAAAAAGTTGAGAAACCACCACCCAGGTAGACTTGCAGTTTCATCAAATTCAAAAATACTTTATTTACACAATGAAGTCTATCAACATGCATTAATTCCAAATAAGATCAAAATGATAGCTTTTGTCACAGTTTTTCGTAAGTTTCAATAATTCAACAGGTAACCCTGCAGTTGCATATACATGTCTTTATTTTGTAAATTGGGCATGACACATTCAGAAACAAGTGATGCACTAAGAATTAACTAGTATTTATTTATTTGCATAAGTTAATTAAAACCATTGCAATACAATAATAAAAATAGTAAAAAATAAGAACATTATAAAAAGGAGTCCTGATCTTGCCCATACGTGAGGATTAAATGTTCTAATAAAATTCAAATATTAAGTGCCTTTGTTTGGTTCAGAACTGATTTTCGTATTTACCTATGAATTTTTGCTCTGCACCTGACCCCATTCTCCCATCTGCCTCTCGAAATTCATTGTCTTACTTTCCTCCCATTCCCCTTGGGTTCCATGTGTTCCATCATTAGAACAAGATCTCAGATAAAGTGCTTATGCGTTGCGATTTAGTCCAAATTTGAGCAACCTTTTGATAAGTAGTGTTTGTTGGAAGTCTCCAGTCTCAGTTCCTTCCTCCAGGACTGAGACGGAGGTCTGCTCTGACTGGTGTCATGTTGTTGGGAAGCTGGGTAAGAATGTTCCTTTTATCTGGTCTGGTCGGGTTCATGTTAGCTTCCCTTTAATGTAATCCAGGATCACCTTTTGAACTATTCGAGAGCTGAGTCAGGCCCGTAGCGAGGCTGAAGCGCATCCCTGATTGTTTGTATAAAACGCCCGCAGTGAGCGAGGATATGAGGTTCCTTTTGAGTAAAACATATTGCCGAAGAATCTAGGCAGGTACCTCGTTTTTCACTGAAGTATAGTTCCCTGAGAAGGGTTCTTCTTTCGTTAGCTATGGCTGGTAACAGCACAGAAGGTGCAACCATGATTCTCGTTTGTAGTCACATAGGCGACATGTCCCCCCAAATTTTGGTTTGCCCAAGCCAGGCTAAATTCCGCTATCGGCAAGGCCAGCAGTCACATGTTTAGGATCTCTCCTCGAGTTTTGGGATTGAGAGCCACAAAGAGGTAGACCGAGGTTGGATACCAGATATGATGCGTTGAGCAGGGCCAGGAAAGGAGATGTTTTTATTGTATCCTGGTCTTGCTGAAATGAAACTATTTGCACTTGCTTGTTGATGTACTTTTTCAAGGTGGTGTATGAGATAAAAGTCAAGGCAAGAGCTATTTTGTTTATTTCTGTTATGGCGAGGGCACTCGCAAGCTGAGTATGACAAGGGGATCCAGCTTTTTCAAATGTACCTTTGAGGCAGCTCTTTAGATTTTGCTCTGGGGCTTTCAGAATTTGAAATGTAATATTTTGAAAAGTCTTCATCAAAAGTTAGAGATTGTTTGGTCAAACCAAGCTCCAGTCTGAGTCTCACCCTAAAAAGATGTTTTGGAAGTTGAAAAATCTTTGTGTAACATAGGCGCTGTGCTCGCTCCAGGATTTCTGAACAAGTATCCAGGAACGCGTGATGCCCATACGAAAGTGCTAGTAGAAGGGAAGCTTGCTTGTTTTTTCTTGTGCCCTTTGCTGATGGACTTTTTAGCTTGTTGTTAAGTTTGATGAGGCCATAAATAATGGCTGTCGATTTCTTGGTCAGATCTTTTTTGTGAGCTGAGGGTTGAGCAGTTTCTGTAAACCAAACCCCCAATAATTGTATTTTGGGGCTGAGATGATAGTCGTAGCACCTATGTAGCAAGTGATTTGCTTTTTATTTTTTTCAAGACAAAGATAAGCAAATCACATACAGAGCAAGCCGCTCTCCGGGCAGGCAGAGTTAAGCAAGCACTTATTGGAAAGACAGGATGAATCATTGTAATTGGAAGATAGAAAACACGGCGAGTCGCCTACAACCCAGACCGGGACGGCCGTTTGAGGGGAATAGTGGGTGTGGAGCATCTATGTACCCTTTTGTATTACTCTTAATAGGTGTAGCTGGAAAGTCCATAAATATGGTATGGCATTGCCGTGTGCAATATGAATCTTGCATATCCAATGAAAAACAAGGAAAAGCAAATGAAACTTAGCTAATAAAAAAGCAAAACATTCCCTCACCCCCCACCCTCCCCCCTTCTGACTAGGTCATGGAGAAAAATTTATTGTCAGAGGAAGGAACGGTGTTAACCAGTGGCACCGTGCTTATAGCGCCTTCTCGTCTCCCTGTTCAGGCGGAAGCAGTTTTAAAATATATAGATATAGGGGCAGGTTAGCTCTCTAAATTCTTTGGACAGCATGACGATAAACGGGGCCCAGATTTTCACATAAAGTGCAGGGTCAGCTTTGGCATCCATCAATAGTCTTTCCATACCAAGCAACAACCAGAGTTGAGGGAGCCATTGACTGTGGTCTGGAAGTTAGTCTGAGCCCCAGGTCGCTAAGAGTAGCCTATGCACGGCATTGAGTGCCATAGCTATCTGCCGCCCCCGAATGGACCGGGGCAGGTAAGTGAGAGCATTAGGAAGTCCAAGGAATATATAGGCGGGAATCATGGAAGCTCCATTCTAAACACGCTGTCTCTGTCATTCAAGTTTAACCCCCAGTATCTTGTAAGCTTGGTACAGTTCCAAAGGAGGTGTATTAGTGTCCCGGGGCTGCGATATCCCCTCCAGCACAGACTGCCACAGAGCGCGTTCCATTTCTGGACGCGTGCCGGCGTGTAATACCAATATGTGCTAATTTGGTACATTTCAGTGTGTCCCATGTTAAATGTTGTGAGTGGGCCCTATAGTATATAACCTTCCAGTCCTTATCAGAGAGGCTACCCCAGAGCTCTGCCTCCCATCGATTTTGACCTGGAGTCTTGTGTAAAGGGGAGGCTTTCATCAGAAAGCAATACATTTCGGAGGTAAGTTTCTTGTTGTCAGTCTTTAGAAACAGCTACTTTTCGAAGGGGGTCCTAGGTCTCCTTGCCTTAGGTTGAATGTCCAGGCCGAGCAGCCAGGGCAAATGTTGAGCGAGAGTGTACCTGTCAGACTACTCTAGTGAATATTGCAATTTTAGCTGATCAAAGGGAATAAGGCCAGTATGGTAAAAAAGGCAGCCAATCCTCTTACAGCTACCCTCTAGCCAGTGTTTAGCAACACCTGGTGACGACCCAGGAGTGAAATCTGGGTTTGCAAATAGTGGGGTCATCGGGGAAGGGAATGACGAGAGCCCGGCTATGCTCGCTAATTTGTCCCAGATTTTTAGAGTAGAGTTAGTGACCGAGAAGGAATAGAGTCCCCAGGATCTGTGGAGCCGGGGAAGCCAGGCCTCCCTCCAAATGTGCGAGCTCATCACTGTCTGGTCCATAAAGACCCAGTGCTTCTCTGTCATAGGGCAGTTCAATTCTATCATATATCTCAGTTGAGTTCAGGATTCATAGTCCCCCACCTGCTTGGTGTATTGTTTATGCAGTCTGGGCATCATCCCTCCCCATAGAAAACGGTTGATGTCACGTTGAAGTTGGGTCAATTCCCCTGGAGGCGGGGAGAGAAGGAGCATTTGAAAAATGAAAAGGGCCCGGGTAGCACTTTCATCTCGACTTCGGCATTCCTGCCAAGTCAGGACAAGTCCTCATGAACAGCGGTCCTGAGTTTCGTATAATTGGCGCACGCTGTTTTTGGGAGGTTCCGGGCCGACACTATGCCCAGGTATGGGAGCTCGGCCTCCACCCAGTGGAACGCGTAACGTGAGTGCCAATTTAGCTCCATATCTGACTTTAGAAGGCTCATCTTGAACCCTGATACAGACCCAAACGTGTCCAACTCTGCCATGATAGTCAGAAGGGAGGAAAGGGGCCGGGTGACCGAGAAAATTATGTTGTCAGCATAGAAGCTGATCAAGTGATGGTCAGCTCCAAACTTTATGCCTACTGCATTGGGGTCCTCTCTCAATCGATGGGCGAGTGGTGCCATGTAAAGAGCGAAGAGGAGCAGGGAAAGCGGGCAACCCTGTCTCGTACCCCGCTCCACACAGAAACTATCCGAGCTCATGCCATTAACCCAGATGGAGGCACTGGGTGTGCTGTAGATACTGTGTATGCAGCTCATGAACCGCTCACCCATCCCAAAGCCTGTAAGGGTCGAAAAAAGATAGGGACAGTGCACTCTATCAAACGCCTTCTCTGCATCTATAGCTAGGAGAAGGGCCTCCTCATGGGAACACTGGACCTTATCAATGGGGTGGCACACACGCTTGGTGTTGTCACCACATTTTCGCGAGGGGACAAACTCAGCCGGGTCAGGGTCGACCAAGCCCGGCATCAAAGGACCCAAGCAATGCGCCAGGATGCCTGCAAATAATTTGGCATCCATGTTAAGTAAGGAAATCGGCCTAAACAAGCTACATTGCTGAGGATCTTTCCCGGGCTTTGGAATTACTGATATAGTGGCTTGTAGCATAGATTCAGTCAGCGTACCAGTTTCTTCGAAGGAGTTAAAAAGAT
This sequence comes from Triturus cristatus, assembly GCF_964204655.1. Taxonomy (NCBI): domain Eukaryota; kingdom Metazoa; phylum Chordata; class Amphibia; order Caudata; family Salamandridae; genus Triturus; species Triturus cristatus. The sequence continues at coordinate 896,991,456 of NC_140590.1, read as the reverse complement.
GGGTCAGAAGGGGTGCTAATTCAGGGCAAAATGTTTTGTAGAAAATGGAGCTGAACCCATCTGGACCCAGAGATTTCATGGGCTTCAACCTTGCTATTGCAGATATTACTTCTTCTATTTTAATGGGTTGATCAAGTGCTTCAGACTCCAGGGAGGGAGCGGTGAGATTGCAGCGGACTGGGTGTATAACTGGGGACCTGAGCCAACCTGGGATCTCCCTTATAAAGGTTGGCATAAAACGCCCAGACTTCTGCAGCAATATCCAGGGCGTCGGAGGTCATTTTCCCGAACATGTGTGAATAGATTTGACTGCTTGTGCTTGCTGCTTACTGCACAAACAATGAGCTAACATCCACCCACCTTTATTAGTTTCAACGTGAAATTTGTGTTTGAGGTGAAGCATTGCATATTCGCTCTAAGTCAAGACGCTTGAGCTGGAGTCAAGCCTGTTCCAGTTTGTGCCAGATTCGAGGAGCTCCTGTGCATTTGGGGATGGATTCGAGCTCTAAACCTAAGTTTCCCAGCTCTTCCCACTTATCCCTTCGAACCTGGGGGCATATTTACAAGGAGACGATAGAAAATTATCGCCGCTTTTGCGGCATGTTTTCGGCCGAAAAGCAGCGATAATTGTATCGCCTAATTAGCAAGGTCACGCTAACGCGTGAAACCTTGCATTAGCGCTCAAAATCTTAACGCCCAGCTTTGCATCTCTAATGAGATGCAAAGTGGGCGTTCCTGACCTAACATGACAGGAGAAATGTCGCAAAGCCCTGCGCTATGAAGCATAGCGGCAGGAAAAGTAGCGATAACCCCTGTTATCGCTACTTTCCTTACGCCTGCTTCAGGACTGACTTAGCCATGATATCCTAAGTAAGGTGGATATCATGGCTAAGTTTGTGAGTTCCTATCAACAAGCTAACGCCACATATTGTGAGTTTATCGCTGGGTTTCCAGCAATAATCTCACGTTAGGCAGTTAGCGCTAGGATTTTTATCGCTTTTGAGATAAGCGTTGCTAATAGCACGCTATCTCAGCGATAAAAATCCACGCTAGCTGGCGATAATTATCCGAGCGCTAAGTGCGCTTAGCGATAATTATCGCCGGTTGTTGCAGATATGCCCCATTGTTGTAATGAGCGGCCTTCGCAATAAAAGCACCCCTAACTACCAATTTGAGGGTCTTCCAGATGGCGTAGAGGGGGACATTGTCTGTGCCATTGACTTCTAGATAGTCAGTGATTGTTTGTATAATTGAAGATACAACCTTGGGACAGTGGAATAACATCTCCCGCAGGTGCCAGGGTGGAAGCTGTGATTAGGATGTATATGTTGTGAAGGTGAGTCTAACAGGCACGTGGTCAGAAAGTGAGCAGGGATCAATGGTGGAATCAGAAATGTGTGCCCAAATTGAAGTAGAGGCCAGAAATTGGTCCAGGCCCGCATAGGTTTTATGTGCTGCAGAATAAAGAGTATAGTCCCGGGTGTCAGCATGTAGAAGACACCATATGTCACACAGTCCGCAGTTGGCTAGCCATTTCAGTCCTTCAGGGCAAAAGGCCCCTGTCTGGCCCGTCTGTTTCCCTGAACGATCCCACCCACCCGTCCATGACCAAGTGGAACTCTGCTCTCCTCTTTTCCCCCTCCCCGCCATCCAGAACTGATGTGGAAATTTCCTACTCTGCATTCTATAGGTATCCTTTGCTAATAAATGTGTTTCCTGAAGTGAACAAATATCCCCTTGTGAATGCTCTAAAAGAGAGAGTATTGCAGACCTTTTAGTTGGGTTATTAAGGCCTTTTACATTAAAACTGACTAATTTAACCGCCATAGTGTAGATAGTGGCCAAGGCTATGGCCCTAATTGCTAGCTGCTCTGTGGATGTGGCTTGCATGCCTAAGGAGGAGTCAGGTGAAGGAACAGCAAGGTAGTTAAGTCCTTTGATAGGTAGTTGGAAGGGGAACCCTATACTAAAACCCCAAACCCTCAACAAATAAAAGAGAACAATAAGCAAATAGTCCATAGAGTCCTTCGTGATCTGGAAGTCTGGATACATGGGTATTACCAGGGAAGAGCAAGCAGTCATGGAACCAGAAGAATCGACGCCTCTGTCCCCACCCAGGATCATCTGCCCTTCATGCCATGTACAGTACCTCATGAAGGAGGGTCAGCTTCTTGTTTGTTGCTACCTAAGAGGCAACGCAGTACCTCTAACCTCTCTCTTGCCATAGTCGCAGGGTCTAGCTGGTAAAGTGCAGATCTCAAGTCTCTCCAAGACCCACGGTCATTCTCCCCTCGGGACCCTTGTCCGGGTCAGAAGCAATCACGGGCGGAGGCCTGCGTTAACCGTTGCCGCACCTCTGATGCCACGCCTGGCCATGGATGCCCCATCCTCTTCTATGCCGTAGTGGGCGCCCGACCCAATCTCTGTCAATCTGGCGTCTGGGGCTATGTCGCAGCTCTGGACAATCGGTGGGTACCTCCTGGCGATAGGCCAAACCCCACTGGGCAAATTCAGGCGAGGGGGCTGATGTGAAAGTTTCTTATCGCCAGGCGGGGACGGAGCGTTGGAAAGTCATGTCCACTCACACTACCATCTTGGACACGCCCCGTCATTTGCTTTTTGTTTTTTTGCCTTCCGAGTACAAGAATCTTGTTTTTTTCAGAACTGATGATTAAATGATTTGAGATACAGTTTCTGTAGGCTGGTTGGTGCGCGTTGCAGTCCTACTTTGGTGTGATCCATGATGACAATGTCATCCGCAAATGCAAAATCTTGTATAGAGATATCAGCTTCAGCGCGGGGAAAAAGAAAACATTTTATTTGAGAAAGAAATCCATTCTAATGAAGAAAGTGAAATGTATGAGCTCCCCTCAAAGCATATACAAAACAGGTATAAATGAGAACACTAGAACAGTTGTAAACCAGCATTAATTTTGACTTCATTGAATCGCCATTCTGGGAAATTACGTCATGCACACATTATACATTTATAAATATGTAATCGTGAATTTAGTCAAACACTCACAATTATCAATCACTTGTATGTATCCTCTCCATTTCATCTATTTCTGTTTATGCCTTGTTTGGTTGCTAGCCTACGTATCACATGTTTGTAACTCTGCCTTGCATTTTAAGTTGGTTATGCAATTACTCTCTACATACATACGAATACCTAAATGATGCATGTCACAATTAACAAATGTGCTGTGATTCGAGCCTGCTGATGTTTTTCTTTTGCAGTTTAAATGGTGAAAAAATATTTTGCAGCATTTCAACAGACACGCATACAATTAATTCTGCAACAACCAAATATACATTTCGGGGATATGCCCACTATTGAGCCAGTTGCAAAGGCTCAGGTGATGACGAGTCAACCCGAGCAAATACTGCAAGGAGGCAATGTTTGCATTCAGCCGAGTAATAGAATGTGAAATTAAAGTGCGGAGAGATTACAGTTTGAAAGCACGAGTTGCAGCGATAAAGCGCAGAATTGGAAGTGACAACATTACCGGCGCGGGAAAGACACGCGCACAAAAAAGCAGAGAAACCACATGCCATAAAGGCGAGCAAGGCAGCCTGGAATGGAATTACAAAATGATTAATCAATAGACATGAGAAAGTGTACAGGAAGCGGCAGTTGGTGAAGCTTCTTATGGGAAACTACGCACCCTCCGCTTAAAGATAATGAAGGAACGCAGCGCAGCCAAGGAATGCTTTCATTCAGCGGCAAAGTCATTTGTGAACAGCTTAAATTACCCTAATCACCTCCCCTCCAGCCGTCAGTGCGTTCCGTCTCTTTAGCTATTTTTTTCATAAAAAAGGGAGTTTGGGGAAATGAGTTCTGTGAATCGAAGCTGCAAAATAATTACACACACGCCGTTTTAGCATTTTAACAATGCAATACCAAACATTTGTTCTCATTAGGATGCAAATCAGCTGATTTAATAATCCCACAAGAGAATGCCAGCACACTCAGCTTTAAAAGTACGGTTTTATGTGAAATATTAATACGCGACAAGTCTGTGCAAGTGCTGTTCACTTCCCCAGCACTTCTGGGTGAAGGAATGAAATGCTGCTCGACTTAAAGGGTTGTCTGTGTCTGCCAGATGTGCTGTACACATAGTGGAGATAAATGCAAAAAGGCATTGATCCCACAAATAATTCTAATATGAATGTTAATGTTCAGATTTTTATTTTATTTTATTGTAGAATGATCGCAGTATTTGATTTTTAATTTTTTTTGCAGAGTCAAAGTTTTTCTTAGGAGTTCTTGAATACTGAGTTGCTGAATACCAAAGTTGCCTAGTAATTTTGCTTCATATTTCTGTTTTCCACCATCTCACAATTCCTACCTCTTCATCTAACACTGGCATGGTCTTTTTAATTCCCAAATTCTCTCTTTGTGACATTTTCTAACTTTCTCCCTTTTCTGCCTTCTCTCTGTCTGTGGGTCAAAGTCATAGCAAATGTGGATTTGTACCCAAATGAGTGCTGGTGCCAACTAATTGCAACTACAGGCACGAATTATGCACTGATTGAACATCGGACACAGTAGTATTATTTGTGGACGACAATATTTTTGGAAATGTCTTTCTGTGAAATCCAAGAATAAATTAGATGCAGCTGTGTGAAAAGTTTTTATCATGCAAGACTATTTTGGCAAAATTCCCAGCTGTGGGCCTTATTATGGTGTGCAGACATGTATACTTTTCTTTTGATTTCTCGAATGGAAATTTTATTTTCTCTGTTACTGGTAAGGGGAAAATGTTCTCATTTAGTGTAGCTGAAGTTAGAAGCAATATTTTCTCTGGATATAGACTCCTAGCTCCAGTGAGAATGATGGTCACTTTAGATGGATGCATTCCCGGTTTTGGGGAAATCCAATGGACATGGAACAGACAGACATGGACATCCCCGATCATCTGTTTGACTCTCACCCACTGTGGAAACACCCAGACACATGAACCGTGATCACAAAGAATGGGTGGTTCTGAGTCAGATGGTGCCGGTCTGCACCATTTCTCACATATTTGCTTCCTCATTTCTAATAGGTTATTATTATGAGGAGCCAAATCTGGAATGTACATGGTGACCTCAACAAATCTATAGAGGGAATATGAAGGCCAACATTTCTAAAGACCTGATCTTAAGCTCCTTTCACTAGTAAGGTGCAAGAGATTGGAGTTATCCCGGGAAGGGGGTGACATCCTACTCAAGCACCAACCACAATCCTTCTCAGGGTGAAGTCCCAAGCAAACAACAGATTAAACCGTGCACAACCTTCTGGGAGAGCAGTCAGGCTTACCTTAGAGGCAATGTGTAAAATATGTATGCAGCACTTCAGACAGCAATACAGTGAAAGCACAACACAAGAAAAATCCCACACTACTAAAAAAGAATAGAGTAGAAATCAATAAATAATTTGACACCAAAATGACAAACATCCAATCAGTATAACTGTAGTTATGACTATTTAAAGATTAAAGTGAAAATGGCACTAAAATGCACAAAGCGCTAATTGCGGCTATCTGGATGTGTAAAGCCAGGAGAAAGTCAGAATTTAGGCCCACCACGATGGAACGTAGGTCAAATACAGGGACCAGGTCAGGCCTGTGAAAGAGTTACCTTCTCGGTCCAGCACCAAGAGTTCCGTTCATGTAGCAGGGACAGCATCGAGGGTGTCTATCGAAGCAGCATGAGGAGCCAACCAGGCATTTCAAAAGGCTGCTGCTGTAATGTGTTGTTGTAGCACAAAGATCCTGTAGACAACGTGAATGGTTGGGACTGAAGCTTCGTGTTGGCAGTCACCTCGGCAGTCGATGCTGTAGCGCAAGGAGTTGGTTAGCTGGAACTTTTGTGTTGGTGATGGGCACACATCCTGCCAGTGATAGCCCACCCAGGCACACCTAAGCTGTATATTGTGTGTTGCTGTCTCAGAGGAATGCTCAAAGTCCAACTGGCAACTGCACCCAATCATATAACCCTGAGACAAGCTGCAAGCGCTGAAAAGCTAAGGCAAAAAAAGTAGCATTTTCAAAATTGTAATTAAAAATCTAACTTTAGCATAAAGGAGGATTTTTCATCACAGTTACAAAGACATCAAATATGACCTGTTTACTTGTTCGCATTTGCAAGTAGCAGATCATTAAATGTAACCAGTGCTGCAGGCCTACTAGGTAGCATGACTTTTACAGTCCACCTAATCATATTGTACAACTTTACTGGGGACATATAGGTAAATAATGATGCCAGTTGGGCATAAGCCAATCCCATCATGTTTAGAGAAGAAAACACAAGCACTTTAGCACAGTAGCTGTTAGAAATGTGAATCTGGGACACCCCTCCCGATTCCATAAATCCACTCTGGTTGGGTCAAAACAGTTTTGGGAGAATCTCTCCTCACCCATGGTAGCTCTGGCACAGGCAGCATGTACCGTCCAGAGAAGTAAGTCATAATTTTTAAGCAGTACCAACAATTTTATAGAACACAACGCATTAACATTGCCAATTTAGTTTTGAAAAATATAGCAGAGTTTCATGAACAGAAAGAAACCAATATCACCAAAATAGCTTAGGGGAACCAGCAATTTGAATATTTAAGGTTTTAGGACTAAAGTGGCAAACAAATCTTTGTTTGCAGTTGATCAGGACCTACACACTATTTCAGGCTAACTGTTGAAAGAAGTTAGTTATGCCCTGGTCAAATATTTTACCTTCTTACTTAGTCTTTTTTGGGGAAGTCAAATTCTTTCAGTAGGGCCAGGACTAAGACTGTGGTGCCCTTGAATCTCGATATGTAATTGTTGAGCTCCTCTGAATGCATTGCTTTAGGCGGCAAAAGCTCTGAGCGAGACAAATCTAGATTTTGTAGCTGGCAAGGTTGTTTCGCAAGTTGGATGAATTTACCGCCTCACCAAAGTCCAAAGTTTTAGCTTAACACTTAAGACTTGATTTAAAGTTTGGAAGATGGAGTAAAGGCATCCAGGTCATGGAAGATTTTACCTCTGCCACCCTCCCCCACCCTGCCTTTAACAACCCATGACAAATATAGTGTCTATCACCAGCACCAGCCCATCAGTGAACCTGCTAGGTTTTTAGAACATTGGAATGTTGGGAGCTCCTTTAAAGACAATGCAGTTTTCTGGGCTTCCAATGGCTGGCAAAAGCCCGGAGCTCCAACATTCCAGTGTTTGTCATTCACAGCTGTTGCTGTGAACAAAGGTCTCATGGAGCCCGATGGGATTTAAATACCCTCGGGCTCACTGAGGCCGTTGTTTTATTTGTTAGAACATTCTGCCCTCTAGTGACGGAATGTTCTAATAGCCCTATAGCGTGCAGTAGCTGGGCTATATGGCCGTTAAAGGCCTACTCCCTTGTTAAAGGCCCCCGGCATTTGGCTCGGGCCTTTAATGCTATAGAGGGCCTTTAATGGCTGGATACCCTGCAACGACAAGCTATAAGGCTATAGTATGAGCCAGAGACACAGCAGTTCAGACAAAGCCGTGTCAGCCCATACAAAGCCATTTGGAGGGTGATAATACTCACACCAAATTGTTTTAAGCTTTTTATTTTGAAAAAAAATAAACGAAAAATGGAATGGAAACAACACCATGAGAGGTTTCTCCAATGGTGTGGCGGCATGTTTTTATTTATTTTACAGTTCCTTGTTTCTAGGATTTTTTCCACAAGAGATGGACAGTAAAAAAAGAAAGCTTTCCAGCTGCCTACTCTAAATAGGACAAGTGGTCCACTGACTTACCTTCGATAGCCTATATTCCCTTGTGCCTTTGGAGGAAGGTTTATGCAGATGGAGTACATTTTACTCTCCCAATCTAAGCCTGGTGGTCTTCAAAACTCAAAAGAGAGCAGGCAAAACTACATTTTGGAACACAGGATGGAATCCCTGACTGCCAGTCTCTTAATCCAGCCCTTAGTTACAATTTTGGAAGTCAATCTTGCAATGGGGCAAGGCTGGAAGCTTTAGCCTGACAGGGCTCCACGATGCTGATACCTCTGCAGCACTGATCTGCTGAATCACTTTTCAGAGAGGCACCACCTTCTATGTAATTATCTGGTTAACATGCTGTACCTCACTGTTTCCACTTCCTTTTCTCTTGACTGGTATCTTGATTAGTTCTGTCTTGTTAAATAAATGGGTAATTCCCTAATGCATATTTTATTCTTATACACTTTGAATAAATGTGAGTTATAATAAATAAGTAAACCAATTTTAAGATTATTGTTGTTAGTAGCACTTTTAACGTTCCACAAGGGGAGAGTCAAAAACATGAAGAAAGTGGCACCCAACCCCTTAGCACTGTTGACTGAAACAATCTCTGCAAAAGACTGTAATACAACAATGTCTTAAATTGTTCTATTTTAGTCTGCTACTTCCCTCTGGGCCTGACTGTGCAATGTCCTTAATTAAATATTTAGGTTAAACCTTCTTTTACCAATCACTCAATCAGGATTTAAAAAATACACAAAATCACCCGTAAGGTCTCAAGCCTCTTTATTTAACCGCAACAGTTTCTTTTTCTTTCTGACAGGAACAAATCAGGCTTTTGTGTAAGGGGTGTTTGCTTTTTCTGCTTGGTGCATTTTGAAATATCACAATATCACCCTCTCCCTTACTGAAGCACCAGTGCATGCTTTTGCTCATGACTACATCCACTGCACATGAGCTCTAATTTCTTCCTGTCATTCTTTTTGCCTTTATGTAAAACCAACTTCAAGGGCCCATTAACATATTTAATGACATGCAGGAGGTGGCATTGAGAGTATGAGTCTTAGGGTTGGTATGTCAAGGGAACCAAAAATATCACACACACTCTGAGGTCACAGGAAATAAAAAAGTGTGTAAATAATGTTCTTGCCCCCCTTGCTCCCACCCTGAGGTGCTCTGCTGATTTTGGACGAAAGGTAGGTGGAAGGTATGTAGGTGCTCCAGCACACTGCGTCATGTCTGTTTTCCTTACACCATCCTAAACATGTGCACCCATTTGTCTGGTGCCCTAGAGCACTGAAAGTGTCATTGTAGAAGTCCAGCATTTCCTCAAAGTCAAAGACAGTACCTTGTTTGCCACTCATAGCTAGAATGCACTGCAAATATTTGCTGAATGCTTATCAATTAACCATACCCACTTACCTTTATTTTGTATTTAGAAAGTTAGAAATAAAGGCCCTGATCTGTGAGCAAACCCCCTATTTTCACAGGCTTCAGAATAATGAGTTGTGTGATTTAACTTTCTTTAAGGCTATTGTCTATGGGGAAACACACACCTGTGGCATGGAAACTTAAATGACACCTGTGGATTGCAGCAGTTTATTGTGCCATCCACTAGCTTGAGAAGGAAACATGGCTTCAGGCCTACCATTGTTGCTGATTGCTGCAATTTAAACCGGCAGCCCTACTTGTAAAAATAACTATTTTTACATAGGAACAGCCTTTCTTTTAAATATTAATAAGTCACCCCTATCCTATGTAGGTCTTGTAGGCTACAAGGTGATGTGCATAGAATTTAAAAATGGAACAGTGACAATGCCCCAAAGGCGTTTTTCACAGTGGAAAGCTCTGGTTGTCCTATGAGAAAACTAGTGCACATGTTAAAATATTAAATTTACTATTTTGAGTTTGGGACCAGTTTGAAGATATTTCATTCACGCTTTTTAATACTTATTCAAAGTCCAATTTAATGGTGAAGTTTGATTTTTAATACATGCTTATGGAAAGTTACATTTTAGAAATGTCTCTTCCTGAAGCTTTTGGAGGCTGATTTACATTAGATATCCAGCAGCTGACAATCAAGTGCTTGACCTTAATGAGAAGTAAAATTTCAGCTAGGAGCTACATCATAGACTACTTTGGTTGACATGTTTACCTTAATGGGCTGGAATAACTTTTCTGATCTCAGCTGGACATTCAGGGTAGGGGCTACTGCCCCTCCTGTGGACACATCCATGTCAAATCAGGCTGATAGTTCTGTCTGAGGCACATGTAAATCTGTCGCACCCTTGAAAGCGATCAAACAGGAAGGAACACAATTATTTGGTACCCCCTTTCCGGTTGCTGAATGATCCAGCTTTTGTCCTACTTGACTTCTGTCTCCAGTTTGCTGCTGGTCCATGGCCTGCTTCTAATTGGATTTTAGTGTTCGGTGTGGAAGAACACTGGTGATTTCCATAGTACCCTCACATACACACCTCCAGCTCTCAGAAGCCAAGGTTAATGTGGCTGAAGACTTTGGCCATCTTAGCATTGCCCCGGCACATGACATGTTGGCCTGTTTGCAGTAGGACAAACAGGGACTCCTGAAAAAGTGGGTAGGGTTGCCCCAGAAACTTTTACCCTATTGTTGAGGGAGTGCCCAGGAGTCACCCTCACTCTCTAGCTATTGGAAGACATAAATGTCACACGCTAATGCACCTCCTCAGAACACTGTTTGGACCTGCGGCTGAACAGAAGAAGGACTACATTTGTTGGTTGAGACCTGTGAGGAGGCATGAATGGCTGGGCCTGCTCATTTACCCAGAAGGAGACCCAAGGAGTCAATTGGCTGACTTCCTGTGTGGCTACTGGAACATAACAAGCTGCAAGAGGCATTTCTGCTGTAATCCCCTACTGACCAGTAGCAACTGGACCTGGACTGGACCTTGCTATTGGCCTCTGTGTGACACTCTGAGAGTCCCTAAGTACCTCTCCTGAGGTCTTGGAGACCTAATAAGTGTACTGCTATGGTTGTTTGGGCACAAGAAGAAAGTTTAGAAACTTTTGAAAACTTTTCCTCCAGAGCTACAGCTGGACCTTCCAGAAAGAGTATCCAACCGGCAGTTCCACAGGTACTAACTGGATTTCAGCTTCACCGTGCACCGTTCCTGCGCCTCAGAAAAAAAAACAGTGGGACGTTGAACATTTTCAGTAAGAAATGACCAAAGCTCCAGAGACTCAGTGGTACCTTTTTAGGGATCCAGCCTTTGGTACCAGAACCAAGGCTATAGTTTCAGCGGGAACCCACTCGGGTAGCACTTTTCTTCTCAAAAAGTGACAATGTCCCATCCTGCATTTGGACTTAGAAGAAATGTCAACATTTATCTCGAAGAAAGTGGGAAAGTCCCTTTCTGAAGGGGGAATTTTAAAATATGTTCAATGTTTTGACTTCCAAAGCGTCATCAGAGCCAATCCACTTGGTGCATCTGAACCGGACTCGATCACAGTCAGCCTGAAATTGCACCTTGGTACCGGTCTACAAAACTTTTGACTTACACTGGACCTTTTGTTTTTAGTGCTGCTTTTTTCACCTAATTTTGAAAAATAAGTTATATCTCTGGTTCTTCTTATTGGATTTTCGGGGTTTGGTGCCATTTTGTGTATTAAATGTTTCTGTCTTTTTATACATTAGAGTGGGATTTTTATTGTACTATGACTTTGACTTTTTAACTGTTTTGGTACTACTTAATGCTTTAGACATTCTCTTTAAATTAAGACTGTCTACTCTGAGCCACAAATACTAGTGGGCAGATTTACTATTCTTTCACTCAATGCAGGTCAGAAAGTAAAGTTGTTGTGCTGCACTGTGTTGCATAAAAGGGAGAGTATACAAATGCTCCATATTTACAAAGATACAAAGCATTTCTGGTCTTTCCTTGTGCTGACTCACTTTATGCTGCCTATCCACAACACAGGCACACTTGCAGCATAGTGCAACGGTGCCTGCACTACAGGCATGATTGTTTTTGTGCTAGAAAGGATACCTTCCTGCACAAAAACAATACTTACAGGCATTTTTCTCTTTCTATGTGTTCTGCAGAATGCACTACATATAGTAAGGGAAAACACTGAGGAGAAATAAAGATAATTCTCCTTGTTACACCTCACTTGGGAAGGCTTATCAGTTTGATGAATTGTCAGGTTTGCTACCTTTAGAAAATCTGTGAATATGCCAAAATACATGGGTGGATGCATGGGAATTCCCATGCTCCCCCATGAAAAGCCCCCTAAGTTCAAAAGTAACATAAAGCAGCACAAGCAGCTTTGTTGCATTACATTTCTTTACAAAGCCATGAAACGCCATGCAATCAGGCCTTGTGTGGCTTTGTAAATTCCACATAAGCCTTTCCATTGCCCTGCACGATGCACGGGCCACACAAAGGCCTAGGTGTTGAGCTCAGGTTTATATTACCAAAACCTTTGATTGGACCTAGCAGGTTAGTGACTTTATTATTTATGGTTGACTTCAATCCACCCTAATTAATAATTCACCGCCTTACACCAGGAAATGCAGACTGTATGCAATAAGGCCCAAAATCTGCAAGTTAATCCCAATTAGATGCGAAACACTTAAGGCCGAATTATGACTTTTGGAGGAGTGGTGGTTCGGCAGTGCCAACCGCCATACAACATCTCCGTCTAAGGTCGCTGTGGCAAGCATGACAGATTACGACCAGTTTTGTGGTCTGGCAGGTGGGCGGCATGAATGTCCCACTGCAGTACATCTTTCAAAGGCAGTGGTGCCTTTGAAAGAGGCACCGCAATGGGACTTCCACATGGGGTTCCTGCACAGCATAGACTCAAATGTCCATGCCATGCAGGAACCTAGCTGCATGCATACAGGGGGACACATGTTGTGCTCCCCTGCATGCATCCCCATGCTTAGGGGGCACCCCTTTGTCTCAGCACCACAACATTTTCATGGAGGACAGACCGCCATGAAACCGCTGGCAGTTCTGAAACTTGTAATATGCATGACGGTGCCGCAGCGGCACCACCTTCATATTACATAGCCCCTGAACGCTGCGCCACTGCCAAGAAACGGCGGTTCCCAGGGGCAGCCGTCAGTTCAATTACCCTCCAACTGCCCAAGTCATAATAAGGTTGGTGGACCACCAGTGCCGCACCACCATGGGTCTGGAGGTCCTCGGACCACCAGACTCATAATTTGGCTCTTAGAATATATTCTGCATAAGTGTGGGTAAGTGCCGACGTTTATTGGGTCCTGTAAATACTAACTATCCCTCTGAGGCACTTCTAATCAGACAAAAATAAAAAAATATGACTTGTAGGTTCCTTGGGCTTTAATGGTGTTGCACCTATTTATTCGGAATATGAATTGCTGCATTAAGTGTCCTTCTTTTTGCTATTCCATGTCACAGTAAAAATGCACCTTCATGGAATACAATTATTGTACGCTTTTGATTCTCATTCTTCCCTCACATTTCTCAATGAAGGATAATAGCTGATACAGTGTGGCATGTCTACAGAACTAGAATCTGCAAAAGTATGTCTCTGTATGTATTGCTACGTGGGAATACTACAATAAATAATGTTTTTAGAAAGTCGGAATTTACTTTGTGGTACCCTATCTAAATGCATTCATCTTCCCTGGCTAATAAATTACGAATGAAGTGAAGATATGAGATATTTGATGAAGAGCTTTTCCATTTCACCTATGAACAGGCATCTATTACGTATATCTTACACTCACATTTCATTGTTTGATATAAGACACACAATGCAATTCGCAGAGCGTTGCTACAACCCAATGAAAGATGTTCTTCTCACAAACAGGCCATGAGAGCTGCGTGGATGTTCCTGCTATTTTCTCTTTTATGTGAACCAAGCTTAGGAAGTACACACTGTGAAGCAAGGCCTTTTCCAGAGATAAATGAGACAGCTTCATAAAAAATAATTAATGCTGGCCTTATTATACAGTATCTTTTAATTAAAACTGCAAATGACAATTTCAATTATAGGCTGAACATGCATTCAGTCGTTAAATGTATGCTGCAAAGAAACTCGGATGAACATTTGGCCCTACATTTGATAGAAACATGGGTGCTCGGCCATGTAACACGTCTTTTCAGTGTAATGGGGCCCTGAAGACACACAATAGTAACTCTCACTCGATAGCTCCTTATCCATAATCCCTTGTACAGCTATGTGTTAACCTTTTGTATGGCTGTAATCAGCAATAACATTAACCAAGTACATTTTAGTTCAGTAAACAAAGTTTGCGACAGATCATACATATTTTGCACTGAATTCAAATATAATTGATATAATGACTTCATTATCAAATGGTCTGTGGTGCTTATGATGTACGTACCACCCACCAATTTGCGACTCACAAATTGCGTCACATTTGTGACTCGCAATTTGCGACTCGCAAATTGAGATGTATAACAGTGTCTCAGACACTGTTATCGATTCCTAATGGGGTCGCAAATTGCAAGCCTCATGAATATTAATGAGGCTGTTGCAATTTGCGACCCCATTAAGGAATGGCTAGCACTCCCAGGGATGGTGGCCTGCTGGGTTAAGCAGACCACCATGTCTGGGACTGCTTTTAAATAAAGTAGCTTTGTGTTTTTTTAAATGCTGCCCATTTTCCTTAAAAAAAGGAAAAATTAAACTTTTTAATTTAAGTTTTTTTAGGGGCACGCAGTGGTCCCTAGGACCACTGCCTGCTTTTGAAAATAATTTTTCACGTACTCACAAAGGGGAAGTAAACAAATAAATAAATAAAACAAAATTTGTTGCGTGGGCTGCATCGCATTTGGCATTCGTTTAATTAATTTATTTGTTTACTTACCTCTGTTGGGCCGTATTCCAGAGTTTACTATCTCCACCCTTCCCCTCCCCCGCCCTGCGTCACCACCCAGCAGCACTACCACCAGGAGCCGCTACTGATGCAATCTAGATTTTTAAACAAACTGCTGGTTGTCTAAAATGTTGTGGCATGTCTTCTGCTTGCCGTTCCAAAATATAAATCGGTTTCCCACTCTCTGCCACTATTGCATTAGCTGCCAGTTAGAAGGCAAATTGAATTTAAGTCCCTCTGCATTGCTTTTAAAGCACTACAAGGGCTCAGACCCTAATATTTTAAACACAGATGTGTATGGTATGTTCCCAAAAGGCAGCTATGATCTTCATTTTGTTTGAATCTTGTAATTCCAAGGGCTAAAACAGCCTCCTGGATGGGTAGACGTTTTGTGACTGGCACAGCCAGGCTATGGAACTCTTTGCCCCTGCCACTTAAGAAAGAATCTAACCTTCTCTCCTTTAGCAAACTTTTAAAACACAAGCTGTTTAAAAAGTAAGGTTCCTAAAATCTTATAATCCTTACCTTCTGTAGTTTTAGTCTTTCTTTCCTTCTCTTAATCAGAGCATCTGCACCTAGACACCTTCGGGTATTTGTGCGCGTTACATATATAAATATTTCATTTCATTTCGTTCTGCATCTTTATGTATATGAAGTGACATCAATAAGTAAGCCTCCGTGAGCTAAATGGATGTAATGCCCCTTGTTGCATGCTAATTATGTTATTTTGCAGTACCCGTTCTCAGATGTCAGTGTTAGTTTTTAAGGACAGGGTTACATGTTTATAAAATAGCACTTGCATATGGTTTCTGCAGTCACAACGAAATGTAAAATGATTGTTGGTTTGTTGAGTGACCACTGTTCTATGAGGCATCAGTGCTTTGGCTGACGGGAAAGTCATTAGTAACCACTGAAAAAAAAAACCCCAGCTATGAAGAACATTTAATATGTGAATTGTTGCTTTGAATTCTCAGAAAATCTAGACAGTTCTACAATGTACACCAGATGTGTTTTAAGAACCCAAACCAAGGGGGGCTGGCTTGAGCGCCGACAAAGATGGCGGCGGGCTGAACTCGCTCCGGACCGTGACCGTCAAGATAAGGAAGGGCGAAGGACGGCGCGGCTCTGCGGAGATTTTCTTCGGAAGATTTTGCCGCTGGAATGGCTGCTGTATCCAAGGTATCACTTTTCACGCCACGGTGAGCTGATATATTGCTGGAATTGGACTTTGTGGTGAGACAAGCTCCTTATGCAGATCGCGGCGGCCATTTTGTGCTTATCGCAGCACAGTTTCGGCATCTCAGCTGGTGACATGTAGGTACGCTGCACTCCCTAGAATGCCTATGAGGAGGACATGTGCCTTTTAAATATTGTTTCCACACCATAAAACCTCCTGAGATCTGGCTATATTTTGCGGTGCGCTCTGCTTCTTATTACGACCGCCATCTTGTTTTCCTCGCAGCGCCTGAACTTGAGTAACAGCTTTCCTTCCACAATTGGTCTCATTAAGGGGACTGTGCTTCTAATCTAAAGATGTCCTTTTTTCCATACCAACAAAAAGTAGTTTAATTGTTACATATCTGGTTACGTATTCATGACTGAATTGGGGGTTTTGGTCAAGCGCTTCTTCAATGTTTGCTTTCTGCAAAGTTTTCAGTCAGCAAATACTACTCCTACAGGGAATGTGTGCCGCTTGTTATCCAGCACTAACAGTCATGTTTTCTACCAGCCTCAATTGTTGAAGACCGCTATTAAGCCTTGTTTCAATGGAAATAGGAGGATTATACTCCCCTTTTGAAGCTGTATTCTTCAAAATGTGATCTTATGTAGGCGTGTCAGCCTTTACATGCCCTTACAATTGTTCTACTCACTTACGGTAGAGACATCCTGAATGTCCATTTTATTGACTTTTTTGTATCTACTGACTTTTTTGTATCTACTGAGATTATGTGTGGCACTGACTTCCTCTTGTGAGACTCCCTCTGTGACGTACCTCGGACTATCACTTGCATCCGATTGCATCGATCCAACTGGAGCCAGATGGTGTGTACCTTGCCCGGCTCTGCTCTATACACCGTGCTCCCTTCCGTACTGGAGGGCTGGATTAATTTCTTCAGATCTCAACTGCCTCAATTATTAGCAGGCAGCTTCCTCTCAGTGCAGAGAGGTATCTAATTGGTCCAGCTGCTGTCCATTGGTTTGTTCCCCCACCACAGTTTGTTTTTGTTTTTCTACGCTGCACATTTTTTTGAAATTTTTTTAAGCCTCCAACACTTTCATCTTTATGGAGCCTTCTCCCTCTCTGGGTGAGAGGGTCACTTCAGCTGGTATTTCTTCCTCTCATAAAGAACCAATTTCAGTTGCTCCTTCTAAGTACCATAAGAAGGAACCTAACAAGCCTACCAAATCGCCATTACCAATAACAATGGAAGATCTCATGGAAGAGATAAAGTTGATTAAGCCTTTTGTCATTGATACCAATGCCGCCCTTCAGAGGTTAGATGAGAAATGGTCTAACCTGGAATCAAGAATGTCTGATGTAGAACAAAGGATCAGTGACACCCAGGATTTGATACCTCAATTTGCGGCTATGTCTAAAGAGATTGCTCTTCTCAAGACGCAAACAAAAGACTTAGAAAATAGCAACAGATGCAATAATTTACGCATTCATGGTATTCCTGAAGGAGAGGAGGGGTCTTATATGCTTACTTTCTTAAAAATACACATTCCCAAGATTGTTGGTCTCAAGGATGGTACAACTTTTAATTTACAGCGTGCTCATCGCATTGATCCTAAGATTTCAGGCTCGTCTTCTTTATCGTCACCACTATGTCCCAGAAGGATAATTGTTTTTGTTTTTGGAATATACTGAACTTCTATTGCTCCTCTCAGCTGCAAAGTCAAGGAAGCAAATGGTATGGTCTGGCAAAAAGTGTTCTTCTCTCAGGATGTGGCCCGTGCCACTGCAGACCGCTGCAAGGAATTTCTCTCTCTTCGTCCGGCTCTTCGATCCATGAATGCCAGATACGGTCTAGTGCATTCCTGTTTCTTCAATGTTACCCACAAAGAGAGGTCCTATTCCTTTGACCATGCTGACGATTTAAGACAATTTATTTCTCGCCACAAAGGAGATGTGATGGACATTGGAGGATCCTGAGTTGCACTGTCCAATCTGTTTGTGTTCTGTTATTTGATATTTATTCTAATGTCCTAAAGACTGCTGTACTTTATTATGTTGTCATCTATGGTTTGCAGATGTTGTTTGTGTATAGCTTTTATGACTTGTTACCCTTTCAGTGGGCATTTCAGAGTGTAATCCTTCTAGTCTTCATTTTTCCTTCTTTTGTTTGTATTATCGTATCGATCCATTCCCCGGATGTCCTCCTATCCCCTACCCTCTTGTTCTGGCCCCAGGGTTTACAGTTATTCCAAGTATTTGGTAAGTGCCACCTATTTAATGGTTATTCTGGTTGTTGTTGTTATCCCCTTTTTTTGTTTTGTTGCTTAGATGGTCTCCCTTGATTTGATCTTTTATATTTCACTTCCTTCTATCTATTTATATTTTTGTACCTTCGTTTATTGACTTTCATCCGTCTCAGTTGGCTGTCTGTGCTTGTTGGTTCTGCCGTCTTTCTATTTCTGCAGCTTCCCGCCTCCCTATGTTATTTTCCCCACTCTGGACATTTATTCCATTTCTTTTGATTGAAGTCTCTCGGCTTTTAGTCAACTTTCTTTCTTCTATCACCTACCTCCTATACTTTTTCCTACCTTTTTTTTTTCTTTGTTCATCTTTCCTTTCTTATCTGCTGGATTTTCTTCTCTAACTCCTTTATCTTCCTTTTTGGTTATATCTTCATTTTTTCCTACTCTGTTGTTCTTCTTTGTACTCATTATTTTTTACCATTTACATACTCATTTTTACGTTTATTTGCACACTTCTCAATGCATTAATTGTCCTGTTTTTTGTTGCCTTTATATTGAATGTATAACTCCGTTGAATTCTATAATATTAGTATTATTATTAATGCTTGTTCTGCCTTGTAATGACTGATAATGCTTGGATTATCTCATGGAATGTAAAGGGATTACGTAATCCAGTTAAAAAACAACGGGTACTTACCCATCTCTCTAAGCTTCAATGTGAAATTGCTATGCTACAAGAAACACACCTTAATGAGCATGATGTTAATTCCCTCAAAAAGCAATGGGTGGGTCATGTCTATAGTTCCCCATCCAAAGACAGAAATAATGGTGTTGTAATACTCTTTCACAAATCCTTATCCATTACGAAAAAAAAAGAAGAGAGAGGATGAAGATGGACATTGTCTCCTTCTCCATAATCTCATTAACGAATCCCATGTTTCTCTGCTTAACATTTATGGCCTCACAGGCATTGACTCACAATTTTGGCAATCCATGTCTAATACCCTTCCTGCATGTTCTGATTCTAATCTCATAGTGGGTGGTGACTGTAATCAGGTCATGGACCCTTTTACAGATAGGAAATTCTCTTCTAGGTACATCCCTAATAAAATGCAAAAAACGTTTGTTCGGACCATCCGGGCGAGGGGCCTGGTTGATGCTTGGAGAATTTCCAACCCTCTCAGTTTAGAACACAGCTTTCCAAACTTTTCTTGTTGGTGACACACTTTTTAGACATGCATCTTTTCGCGACACGGTAATGCGAGCGAGCGTAGCGAGGGAGGCCTAACCACCTACGGAAGTTCCGGGGGCTTTTCCACATGAGAACATTTTGAACAAAAAGTGGGCAAATGGTGTATTTTCAAGCAAATTTGAGAAAGCAGGAAGGTTAAGAAAGCAATTGTGAACCTGTTCTAACAAGACAGTGACTAGCAAAACTGTCTATCGCTTGTTCTGCTGACATCCTAGGCACGCAAAAAGAAAGACTTCATGAAATATACCACCAAGCCATACATGTGTCCCTACTGTGAGGCTAGTTTCTCCACACACCAAAAAAACCACTATTTGCATTAACCACTATGGGGCCCCCAAACCATCGGAAAAAGGCTGAGGTTAGGCCTTTTCTAGTTATTGCCGGCTTACTATCAAATACTCTTCTGGGCGACTTGTGACAGGCACACCAGCTCTGTCCTTTCATGAAGGCACTAGAAGAGACTCACTGTTTCAGCATAGCTTAGATTTGTTTTACTGTCAGAACAGGTTTGTGTTTCCCAAATACTTGCTTGAGAAATTCTCATGCTTTTCTGTTGGGTTGGCAGTCAGCTCTAAGGCCAGTGGAGCTATATTCCCCGGGGACTACAAATAAAATAGAATAATACTGTGCAAGTCATTACATTTTCATGCCTCACGTTTCTTATCTGCCAAAAGTGAGAGTGTTTGGAAGCAAGCTGAACATCAGTGTTAGGAGGCGTGGGGTAAAAATGATAATCATCGCTACTAAGTGCTGTAAGTTAAATAAAAATACTCAATCATTCTGTTTGCCCTGGGAGTCCCTAGGGCCGAATTACCCAGTCTGGCCTCCCTGAACTTGATGTTCGATTGTACAGCAGAGCTAGCAGGTTTACAAGAGTGCTTTGTTTAACCTTAAAAACCCAGACCCTGTCTCCTGGACCCCCCCACCCTTATCCCTTCTTTGTTTTTGGGAGCCGCTTCTCTCGTTGGTGAACTGTTCAGAGAAGGTAGCGTGTTAATTATCGCCCTGTTACAAGAAGGTGATGACATCAGTGAGTGATGAGTGCCTGTTTGCCTGAGACTGCGCATGCTGCGCTTTTTATGGTGTCTGCTCCGGGGCCTTCTTACTGCACAGACTTCCTGGGCCGGATCAGTCCTCTCCTAACCCGGCAGTGCACAAGAAGGTTGTGAACACAGTGAGTGGTGAGTGCCTGTGCGCCTGAGACTGTGTATGCGGCGCTTTGTATAGTGCCTGTTCACCTGAGGCTGTGTATGCGGCGCTTTGTATAGTGCCTGTGCGCATGAGGCTGTGCATGCGGCGCTTTGTATAGTGCCTGTGCGCCTGAGGCTGTGCATGCGGCGCTTTGAATAGTGCCTGTTCACCTGAGGCTGTGTATGCGGCGCTTTGTATAGTGCCTGTGCACCTGAGGCTGTGCATGCGGCGCTTTGTATAGTGCCAGTGCGCCTGAGGCTGTGCATGCAGCACTTTGTATAGTGCCTGCTCCGGGTCTTCCTGATGCACAGCCAATGCACAAGAAGGGAGTAGTCGAACCATATCCCAAACGGCCGTGAGCGAGTGAATGATGCCAGTGAGTCTCCTTTTGACTTTCTTTAAATCAGTTTATCCTACTCTTCGTCCATTCATCTATCCATCCCTGCCCTCCATCCAGCCCTGCCCTCCATCCAGCCCTGCTCCACCCACCTCACATCACCCATCCTCTTCCAGGCCAACCGTTTATAGGACCAGCGAATATTCAAACAACACATCAGGCAGAAAGGCGCAGTCTATGCCCTGCCTACCTACTTGAACACCCGTACTTGTGAGAAGGTCTCGAATGTCAAGGCCTTACTTACTGTGTCAGAATAAAGTGTGCAGCAGATCGGTCAGGCCAGCCAGAGGCTCGATGCTCATGGTGCGGGGGCTCAGACAGTCAGCGGAGCCTGGCGGCCACTGATTGTTCTCCGGCCCTGTCGTTTCCTCCCCGTCCCCGGGCTAACACTCCTGCCGGGAATGGCTCTGAGGAGCGAAATGTGCATGTGTCGCATACACACACGCTCACCCTCTCCTTTCTCTGCGTACGTCTGGTGTACGAACTGCGAAGTACAGGCGTCATCCTGCGACACACCCACCACTTGCAGGCGACACAGTACCGTGTCGCGACACAGAGTTTGGAAAGCTCTGGTTTAGAATATACATTTTATTCCCCCACTCATAATTCTACCTCTAGAATTGATTCTATGTTCTTAAGCCCACACCTCCTTTCCAACCTCCTACATGCAGAGATTGTCTCCATTCTTATTTCCGATCATGCTCCTGTTTTGATTAGTTTAGATCTTCCCTGCTTACCCTCTAAATCTCATCGCTGGCGTTTTAATAACTATCTTCTTAAAGATCCTTCCTTTCTAGGCCGCTTTAAAGAATTTGTTTCTGAATTCTTTCTTCTCAATGCTCATCCTGATATGCCCTTTCATATTGACTGAGATTCCTTCAAAGCAACAGCTAGAGGCTTCATTATAGATTATGTAGCTAGTAAAAGGAAAAAATACCGCTAGGAATCCGCTTCTCTACTCTCTTCCATTAAAGAATTGGAACATGCATATTTTTATTCTAAAAATGCTGACACCCTCAAGACTATGGTCCAAGCAAAACTTGACTTTAATAGGAAATCTACGGAAGAGGCTTCGGGGACGTTGTTGAAAATTAACTCTAAATTCTATGGTGGTCTTAATAGAGCCGGTAAGCTGTTGGCGAACTACTTGAAGGTTAAATCTCAAAGATCTAGGATAGTTAAGATTGTAGATGATTGTGATATCCCCCACCTTAAAGATGAAGAAATATTAACCTGCTTTACTGATTTCTATAAGACCCTTTATACTCCTGAATCTTCTCCTCCTGATGCAGCTCTGGACTCTTTTGTTTTAACTCATTACCTCCCCACTCTTCCCCTCTTCCCAACACTTCTATTTTAGAAAATTTTATATTTCTTTCAGAGATTAAATCAGCTCTGTCCATGTTACCTAATGACAAGGCCCCTGGTCCGGATGGCCTCACCGCTGAGTTCTATTCTTGCTTTTCTTCTGTCCTTCTGCCCCATCTTTTATCTCTTTTTCAATATTTTAATATTAATGGTGAGGCTCGAGCCTCTTTTCTCGAAGCTATGATTTGTCTCATTTCCAAAAAAGTTAAAGATCCGTCCCGACGTGCCAATTATCGCCCTATATCTTTGAATAATCTTGATTGCAAATTATTTACCAAGGTTTTAGCTCTTCGTATTAACCGGGTACTTCCTGATTTAATGGTCACGAGCAAATGGGGTTTGTTAAGGGAAGGACTATTGCCGACAACTCTAGAACTTTCCTCAACATCATACATCTTGCAGCTAAAAGCTCCTCCCCTATCGCCACCGTAACCCTCGACGCGGAAAAAGCTTTTGATCGCGTTCATTGGCTTTTCATGATGGATGCCCTTAAATGGCATGGTTTTGGTCCTTCCATTCTGTCTCTTAACAATTTGTTATATTCCTCCCCAACCACTTCATTCTTTGTTAATGGATCTCAATCCTCGTATTTCTCTTTACAAAGAGGTACTCATCAGGGATGTCCTCTTCCCCGTTACTTTTTATACTCTATAATGATTTTTTTCTACATTCTCTAAGGCACTCCCCCACTTTCCGAGGCTTTACGCATAAAAATGTTGAAATTAAATTTACGGTCTACGCCAATGATATTATGTTATATGTTTTGGATCCTTCTACTTTCTTTGCCTGCTTTTACCAAACTTCTCTCTTTCTATGTGAGAAATGGTGGAGGGTAGTGCCTTCTTAATTGGTCCACATCAGTGAAGAATCCACGTCAAAAACTTGGTTCAAAATGAAAATACTTGTGATGTTTTATTACTAGTTGACATTGCAAATATAAATTGCGAAAAGAGAGCAAACAAGCCGACACGTGTTTCGCCCTAGTGGCCCATTGGCCTTGGGCTTTTTCAAGGCTAAAATGATTTGACAATCACAAGATAAAGATAAGTTGAGTGCAAAGTTGGGTGAAAAAAGTGAAGGAGAAAGAGAAAACGAAAAAGTATGGTGGATTTACCAAGGGTCAAAAATTTCAAAGTGAGGGATAGAGAGAGAGAGATGGAGGGAAGAGAAACACAGGGGGAAAGGGAAGTAAACATGGAGAACACGTTGGGAAGGAAAGGAAAGAAACGATAGAGGAGAGATGATAGTTCAAAAAGGAGAGAAGAGATCAAAGGGCTTATTAGTGGTGACATTTTGTTTTCATATAAAACAGCATATAGCAGGTGAATATGTACATAGGTGACATAATATCAATACAAATTCCATATAGGGTGTGTTGACACATTACTGTTTTAGTAGATTCATATCATTAGTGACAATTTCCTAGGCGCAACAGCATAAACAGGGCAGAGCCAAAAATGTTATTTTAGTTATGTCTAAGATTAATAGGGTCCTAAAATGAATAAAGAAGGGTCAGTCATGAAAATAAGAAGTGTGTGATAGTTTTGGAAGGTAATTGGTGAGGTGAGATAAACGTCGAAGGGCGCATGTTCTGCAGATTTGTCAAAACATATATAATATCACCGAGAGAAGATAAAACATTTAGTGCTGACAACAGAAAGTTAAAGGAAAAGAAGATTTGCAGGCGAAATGAGGAGAAAATTCACAGGGACAAGTAAATAACACAGGGTATCCCATTAATTATACAGGTGAAAAGAGGAAGGCTGCTTACCGGTTTTCAGTAGAGAGCAAGGTCAGCCTAAATGGAAGAGCAAATGGTTCAAAGAGTCACTCATAAATTAAGATTTAATAGTTGTCTCTATTAAAGCTGGGCCAGAATGGGACTTAGTATTAAGGGAGCAGGGACGCTGTAAGAGCCAGAGCATTGTGCTAGTCAAAGGGGATGTGAGCGAAAGAAAACATAAGGTGCTTTGCCAGTGAAACAATCACGAGAGATGCAAATAACAGTGCGTGCTATATAGAGCGTTGCTAATTAAAAGTGGTGTTACTAGATCCAAAATCAGTGGCATTTGAGTAAGGCAAGGAATTGAAGGCTGCGCGGAGTGATGATAGCCGGTACGGTAATGACTGAGACTGACATAGGAAAACATCTAGTGATTTTACCAGTAAAAAGTCACGAGAGATGCATATGGCAGTTTTGCCAGTGAAGAAGTCACGAGAGATGCAAGTGACAGTGCGTGCTATATATAAAGCGTTACTGATTTAAAGTCAGTGACGTTATGGGTAGTGCGTGATTGGTATAATGTTACTATGTCCCAAAACGGTGGCATTAGAGTAAGACATAGTAATTAAAGGCTGCACAGAAAATGTTAGCCAGTGCGGTAAAAGACGAAAATAACGTGCTTAACTTGGGAATAATTCAGGGTATTATGAGCAGTGGTACATGAGCCACATAAAAGGTTACTGGTTCAGACTGAATTGTTATCGAACAAATTTAGTTCCATGTCCCAGAAGGGGAAAAAAAGGAGCGGGCCTCTCTCACCTGCTAGAGGGTAAATAAGTCTCTGCGGTCTCGGAGAACAAAGCTGTCAGAAGGGTTCAGGCTCAGATTGCATTGACGTCAGCAAAAAAAAGGAATGCTGACGTGCGAGTGAGGCCACTGAAGAGTTACTATGTTACTAGTGACTAATGATCATGTCGGTAATATTATAAGAATTAGTCTCTTTCTATGTGGCATTGTCTGGTTATAAGTTGAATTTTACAAAATCGGAAGTACTTCCTTTAAATGAGTTTTACCTAAAGAGTATGTTTGAAGACATTGAATTTAAATGGAATACTAATAATATTACTTGCCTGAGGATAAAATATTCTTCTTCTCTTACAAAAACAATTCAGTATAATTTAGATGAAATTCTATTAAAAGTTAATAATGTGACTGACAGATGGTCTTCCCTCTTTTTGTCTTGGTGGGGCAGATTGGACACCATTAAAATGATGTTGCTCCCTGTTATTAACTTTTATTTGTCTATGTTACCAGTTAAACTTCCATTGAAGTTTTTTAAAACCCTTAATGGAATTTTGAGTGAATTTCTTTGGAACGGTCAGAAGGCGTATTTCTTTGCTCCTAAGTAACAGGGTGGTGTTCACTTCCCCAATTTCCGACAGTATCACTCCTCTTTTTTAATTCGCCAAATGTTATCATATTTATCTACCTCGGATGCAACTTTTACATCTGTATGGCACAAGTTGGAAGAATCTCTGATCTTTCCTTTCCTATTCTCTCTCTTAACCAGTTTTAATCATCCCCCTCGATCTTTTAACTACCCAACGATTTCAAATTTTATTTCCACCTTTTATCCTATTAGATGTAAGTTTCTTAGCCCTTTACATATATTTCTAGATTCACCTCTTTGGCACAACAAGAGTATTAAATTGTCCAATCGCACTTTTTTTTGGAAAACATGGGCTGCCCAAGGGATCTTTCTGGGTAAGCAGTTAATACAGGACTCTCGGTGTCTTTCCTCACAAGAGATTCAGTCCACATTTGACCTACCTGTTTCCTCATTACTCAGATATGATTTTTTACATTTGCTTTTGATTGATCAGCTTTCTCTACTCTCTAGATCCCCCCTTGCTCCAGATCCTCTGTTCGAACCTCTTTCCATTTCCCCCTTTATTAAGGCCTCCCATGTCTACAATACCTTCATTTTTCTTCTCCTAATCGCCCTAAAAGTAAAGTGGATCTCCTATAGGAATCCGATTTACAGCATACCCTCTCTGTCCGCACATGGAACTCCATTTGGACTCGTATACACCACAACTCCTGTAACTCTAGCACTACTCAGACTCTTTACTATTTTTACCAAAGGTTATTTTTAACTCCATTATCTCTCTCCAAGTATAGTTCACACTTATCCCCGAAGTGATGGGTCTATTCCAATACCTTTGGCTCTTTAATGCATTACTTTTTTCTTTGCCCCAACATAGCCCGATTTTGGACTAAGGTATGTGAGTCAATCTCCTCTATTTGTTCTATTGAATTTCCCATTGACATTTACCCCATATTTTTGGGAAGTAACTCTGTAAATTGGTTCGGATCTCCTAGGGTGGGCATATTTGTGGACTTGTTAATTGCTATTGCCTTTCAGGTAATCACCACGAACTGGAAGGACGCCTCTAAGGTTTGTTTCTCCGCCTGGTGGAATCTTCTTTGCTATCACCACCGACTGGATAGAGCTTCCTCCAAAACTTCTCAACAACTCATTTGAAAAGATGCCTTCTGGTCTCCACTTACTAACTTTCTATCCACATCAGCATTACGTAATCAAGATAGCTCCTTTGTCTACCAACCTCCATGAGTATCTCCTTCTTTTATTCCTTTTTTTAAAGTTTTTATTTGTCAAAAAGTACAGTTATTATCCTGTTGTTAGGCACCATTATGGTTACTGTAATATTGAAGTTTTCAGATAGTATTAGATGAAGATACTACTATATTTACATTTTCTTTTCTCTCTTTCTTTTTCTGTTTTCTTTTTTCTCTCTCTTCCCCTCTTTCTTTGTTCTCTCTTTCTTTTTGCTCTTTCTCTTTTCTTCTTTCATTCTTTTCTAGGTTTCCCCTTTATCTGGAAAATGTAAAATGCTATTTTGTTATTAGGTACAACTCTTTCTTATTGCTTTTCCCTTTTCGAATGTTTCTATATTAATGACTGAATTTCTGGGTCATTTATTCCTTTAAATTATTTATTCAGTTTGCTAATTCTTTGCTACCTTCTTATGATTATTGTCGTATATTGTACCTATGTTTCTAATGACTTCAATAAAGTTCATTAAACTAAAAAAAAAAGAACCAAAACCAAACAAAAGTGGGGAGGGGAGTTGACATCACTGTTTGATGCAAACGTTAATGAATGAATGAAAGCTTGTAAAGGGCATAGCTGCTCCAACTGGAGTGTCCCAACGCTAATAGGTCAAACTCACAAAAGAGGTTGCAAAAAGACCAAGGAAAGAGAGACAGCCTATCTGAAGTCAGGTTTTGAATTATTTCCGTAACAGAAGTTCTGTCTTAGCTAGCTTCAACTGAAGCAGAAGAGAGTTTCATAACTTGAATGCGAGGAAGCTAAAAGAGCTCCCACCAATGCAAACTTTCTTCACTTTGGGGACCTGCGCTAACAAGACATCAGAAGACCTGAACATCTCAGAGGAAAATAGGGTGTAATGAGTGGGTGCAGATAAGCCGCGCCTGTCTTCCTAAACATTCTGTAACAAAAACAGAGGGCTTTGAAAACAAGGCATGTCTTCAATGGTAGCCAGTAGAGTTTATGAAGCACAGAGCCCATTATGCCCATTTCGGAAGGCTTGACAAAAGCTGGGCAGCAGAGTTCTGGACACATTGGAGCCTCATCAGCCTAGACTGAGAGACTCCCATATATAAAATGTTACAGTAATCCTGCAGAGAGATAACTAAAGCTTAGATCACTGTCTTCTTGGCGGATTAAGGTAGAGGATGTTTTTAAGAGATTTCAGGATCCCAAAGCACTTGCCTGCTAAGGCCGTATTTTGACAGCCAAAGGTAAGATTTTCATCATTTACCCTAGGTTTTGGCAGAGGAAAAGACTCCAATGACACTGGCTACCAATCAGGAAACCAGAGTGAGGGGTGCCTGACGAGGATGAGGGCCTCAGTGTCACTTGCATTTAGTTTTAGGCATTTGAGGACAATCCATTGAGCTACCTCTGACAAGCAAGCCCTCAGGGAGGCGACTGAAGTAATAGAATTTTTCAATAAGGTGACAAACAGCTGAGTATCTTCAGCATATGATATCAAACTATAATGCTCGATGATATCAGCCAGGGTGCACATGTAAAGGTTGAATAGGGTAGGGCTCAGCGAGGAGCCTTGTGACAACCCTTCTGACAGTGGTACAACATGTGAGCGGAAAGGCTTTTGCAGTACCTGAAAAGTGCAGTGAAAAGTGCAGCCCTGCAGAAAGGACCCCAACCATTTTAAAGCTCTATGACCTACCCTGTAACCCAACAGCCACAGGTGGCTGTGAGATATGGTGGAGAAGGCCGCGATCAGCTCCAGTAGCAGCAAGGCTGCTGTGTCACTCTTATCTATATTCTGGCACATGGACTCAGAGACAAGCAATCAGGCCAACTCAGTATTGTACCGAGTGCAAAAGCCTGACTGAGTTCATGTAGAAGATTCATTTCCTCAATGTTCCCTGAGAGCTGCTGATTAATGTACTTTTCTGTCACTTGTGAAAGAAAAGGGAGCAGTGAAATCGGCCTATAGTTCTCCGGCTTAGTGGGATCAAGAAAAGGGTTTTTAAGCAGTGTGACCACAAAAGCGTGTTTCCATCTCAGCGGGACTTGGACCACTCCAAAATAGTTATTAAGAGGCTCTCTAAACACAGGGAGAAGTTCATCCACTTCATTCTCTAACATACCAGGAGTGGCTGGATCGGATGGAGAGCAACACTTAACCGATAACATGCAAGACTGTAACTCAACCAGCTCTATGGATTTAAACTGAAGTAGTCTGGTATAGTCTGTGGAAAGTTCAAACCAAACATCAAGGCAAGGAACATTTCTAGCTGCGTCCAGTAAGGAGGAATAAATGGATGCTGCTTTATCAGAGAAAGGTTTAACTAGTGGTGCAGCTGTCCTCTGAATGGGGAGTAGAAGCGGAAACTCGATCCAACATAGATATAGCTTTAACAATAGGAACCATCTCTCTAGATGAATTCTGAGCCATCTCCGTTTTATTAGCATAAAATTCCCATCGCACCTGCTTAATGTGACTATGATACATTTTTAAAGCTAATCAGTACACTTCCCTAATAGCCTGATCAAAGTCTCTGCACCATAATCGCTCACAACGCTTACCGTTCTTTTTGAGCATGGCTAATTCCTCATTGAACCAGTCCACTGTGAGTTTGGTTCTGCGTGCTACCCTCTCAATTACTGGTGCAATTAAGTCCAAGGCTCCAGTCATCTAATAGTCAACTTGAGTGTTGACAGTGGCGACACAATTTTCTAGTTTGGGGCAATTCGTGGCCAAAGTATTAGTAAAAATAATAGGAGTAACCTTAGCCCAGTTCCTGGATCTGAGCTTCTGACCAGAGTTAGCATCAGAAAGAGCTTTGCACATGGGAACCTGAAAGGGGATGGCTAGATGGTCAGACCATACAAGAGGTATAGGGTCAACGGCTAGCTCACTAAAATTAGAAAAGCTAGGGTAAAGTGTATGCCTACACCTATGTGTCGGCAAGGAAACAGCTGCAGTAGCTGAAGGCCTCCTAAATCTGCAACTAGCGCCAGGGCCATAGGGCATGCCATTTCCTCAAACTACAGATTGCGGCCCCCAAACAGTAAAATTGGAATAATTTACAACCAGCGGGGACAAAACGTCAGCCAGAGAGGTGATGAAGCTAGAAGCTGGACCTGGGAGTAGATAAATCAAGATCCCAAAGATTGAGAAATTGCTCAAACAGGCCAGGGTAAAGAGAGTTGCTTCACAGCCAACTATAGTTAATCCCAAAAGCTTCAAGGACTGTTTAAAAATAATAGCTATGTCCCCACCCCGTCTTGCTTGCCTGTCCAATCTAAATATCGCACATCCTGAAGAGATAGTTAGCAGAATGTCAGGCTCAGAATTTTCAGAGAGACAAGTTTCAGTCAGAAATACTGCACTTTGTTTTCACCAGAAAGCACAGGTAAGGGAATATAATGGGGCTTTAGAAGTAGCCTGATATGGTTCACACACCCTTAAATTAGAATTTGGGACAGTTGGTGTCCTGGCGCTCACCTTAAGACCAGAGATTATTATGTCCAGGGGCACAAAGCCACAGCCCACACACACTAGGACTTCACCATTCAGGTCAAGCGTCTGACGGCCAGCCTGAGGGAGCGTGGCTGACATCTTCCTGAGTTCCAGGGATGAATACTGCTTAAGGGCTAATGTCTGACAACCTGGGGGCCTAGCCCCAGACGCCGTTCAGGCTCAGACAGGTGCAGACGGGCTTGCCTTAGGAGCGCAAGCAGCGCACCAGTGGCACACCCGCTGTGCGGACACACAAATTGGATCATTAAGTAGCCCACCTCTAAAGGGGGCATGGCCATGGTGTGAAGACGCCAAAATGGGGGAGCAAAATGAGAACAAGCTAGAGCCCAGTGGCTCCCCTCCCTCCTGGAAGGCTTTTTTGTCAGGGAGGAGTACTTGCAAAAACAAAGTTAAACTAAATCAAAGGTGAGAACAGATAACAATATTTAAACACATGGTGGGTAGCCTGATCTCAAGATGGCCCTCAAAGGTGGCTGGAGCCAGGCAGCTCTGGTGCCAATACATGCTACATAGAAATAAAATGCCTTAGTGTGTGGCAGGTAACAGAGGTATCCTGAGAGATTAGAGCCTTCTACTCAGGAGCTTAGACCAAATGCAAATATGCAGATTGCATTGTTAAGCAGCCCGCCTCTTAAGGGGTCATGGCAATAGTGTGAAAACACCAAAGTGGGGAGGGGGCAAAATAAGAGCTAACTAGAGCCCAACAGCTGCCCTCCCTCCTGGAAGGCTTCCCTGCCAGGGAGAAATACTGACTCCTATATCTCTATAAAGTTTTGAATGTAATGTTCTAATTACAGGTGCATTTAAAATGTAAATGTATGAGACAGTGCCTCTTTTTAGGTTTTCACTCTCATATTATGTAGACTGATGCTGCTGGCTGTTTGATTCCATTTACTGGGACTCTGCTGAACAGGCCCCTATTCTTGTGTCTTACCCTTAAACTATGTTGAAATTGGCTTATTCCTAATTGGTACATTTAACTTTCGTTAAAGTCATTGGTAATGGTGTCACAAAATACACCTATGGCATGGAAAGTTAAATGTAAACTATGGACTACAGCACTACTGCGCAATCCACTAGAGTGACAAGACAAACAAGACTCAAGGCCTACCAGTGTAGCCTGCTGCCGCAGTTTTAAAACTGCAGCCCCACCATAAAAATAACCCTTTTTAGCAGGTTAAAACCTGCCTTTAAAATATGAATAAGTCACCCATGTAGGCGTTGTTGCCCACAAGATACGGTGCATGGCATTTAAAAGAAGCACATGTAGAGCTTAAATGTTGACATATTCTTACATTGACTAGCACCGAAAAACTATTTTCACTGTAGGAAAACCTTTCCTCAGTAGACCTGGGTGAAATGTTAATTATGCCAGTGCATTCTGTGTGATTTTGGCAATTTTGCAGAATGAAATTTAAACGCAATCACTAAGATTACACCCTCACATCAAGGCATGTAACAAGAACTCCTGTTTGGTGAGACATCATAACGTAAGATGTAGGGAAACATCTTCCTAATGGAAGCGGCAGCTCCTTACAAATAGGCAGTCAACAAAGTTTCGGATACATATTTTACTCAAGGCTGCAGAAAGGACTGTATGTTGAAAACGTATCTGGGTATTTGAGGCCTTCTCAAAATGAGCTGCAGAAAACAGTGACTGAGCTTTCTGAATAGATTTCTTGGATCTTCTGTAGGGTCTCCTAATAGAGGAGTTTAGCCCAAATGCTATAATCTTTCCACCATTGCCTAAGTACTTATATTGAATTTTTTCTTTCCTGAGCTCATCTGAGACTCATAGAGAGATGTTTATGATGTATTTAGAGGGAATTTTTTGTCCCCGGGGCAATAGGTTGCACTGTAGTAGTAGGCCAATTATTAAAAGCATTATCATTTGATTCCATGTCTCCGCAAAAGGAAGGAAACCTTGAGAGAGAACCTCAGATCAATTCTCTTGCATCGCTTTATGCTAAGAGTAGATGAGACTAGCATCATTGGTTATCTGATGTGACTCCGCTGTAAAGGGCGAACTAAATGGGATCAAAAAAAATTCTGACCAGCTGAGCAGTAGAGGTGACTTTGCTTTGAAGTTAAGAACATTAGGAGAACAACAAGTCAAGAATGAGACCTGCCCCTTCACCAACAATGGAAAATTAAGTCAAAGACAGGCCTCATTTAGCTGATTGGTGACACAACATTTGTGTTCATCTGTATGCATATTATAGTCAACCAGGACTGTGAAATGTGCATATTAAATGCAAAAAGCGGAAATGGAGTGGGTCATCTCATTGACAAAATCGTTATGCTGATCTGGCAGGCAAAAAATAAAAGTGCCTGAAAAGGGATAATTGGGAGGTAGTGTAATAGAAAAGCTAAGTTCCTACATATTTGATTATTTTTCCCGCCTCTCCTGCCTGCTTTAGAGTCCTCTCAAAGGGCCCTGTATTCCATTTTTACCTTCCTCCCAACGAGTCCTCATGGGCCCAGAGGGGCACCATAAAATCTATAATTAATGTATTCAATGTTTGCCTGTCCACCTGCTTCCGATAGCGTTCCAATGGCCCCCAGATTTTTGCCTTCCCCCCTGCCTGCCATAGGAACCCCAATGGGCCCTGGAGGAGCAAAAGCTATTATTTTATTCATTTATTTGATTTTTGTCTGCCCTTCCTCTAGACATAAGGTCCAAATGGGCTCTTGAGTTGTACTAACACCTATTTAATTGATGTATTTGATTTTTGTTTGTCTCCCACCATTCATAGGAATTCCATGGGATCTGGAGGGGCACTAATAATTATTTATTTAATTTATTATATTTTTACCTGCTCCCCCACCTCCTAAAAGTGTCTACTGAGCCTTGAAGGGACACCAGCAATTTTCAATTATCCTATTCAATTGTTGCCTGCTCCCTTACCTCCCATAGAGTCCCCATGGGCCCTGGAGAAGCACCAGCAAATATTGAATTCATTTATATGATGTTTGCATGTCCCCACCTCCCGTAGAATTCCCCCGGGCTCTGGAGGGGTACCAGCAATTATTAAATTCATTTATTTGTTTTTTGTCTGCCCACACTCACCTGCCATAGGGTTCCCTCAGGTCCTGGAGAGACACCAGCAATATTTCATTAATTTTTTGATTTTTGCCTACTCCCTCTTACCTTCCAAAAAGATCCCATGAACCCTGCGGGGGCACTCACAGTTATTTTATAAATGTATTTAATTTATGTCTGCCAACACCATCTTTAAGAAGCCCAATATGCCCTGAAAGGGCACCTAGTTAGTTTTTCCTGTGTAATATCTAGCAAAAATTAGTTTATGCATGGGTGAACTACTGTTAAGCATTGCTGAGGATGATGGTGTATACTACGTTAGCTAAAATTGCCCAAGACTCACTGACTTCCTGAATTAATTTTATTGCCTGCAGATTCACAAGACATCATGTTACACATAATGCTGAGATGAAGAGAAGTCAGCTGACAACGATACTAGAGTCCTCTGCTAAGTGTTAACCCATAAGAAATGGCTCCAAAGACAGTGAGTCCTGCCAAGAAAGTGGCCAGTGAGGAGAAGAAGAAGTCTGCTGCAACGACTGACATCCAGCCCTCTTTATTATTCAACAAGGAATGGAAAGGCTGAGAGGAGGATCACACCTGGATCAATAGCATCACTGTCACCAAAACCTAAGCCTATGTCCCTCAGCGCTACATTGACTACAGTCATGGAGAGCAGTGAATCTTAATTTAGAATTGTCCCAACAGTCAACCAAATGAACACAGGATAGTCAGTAGGGGTAAGTGGAGCTTGCGGAGTTTCACTTTGTCGAATTCCACGGAGTAACATAAAAACTCCGCAAGATTCCGTGGAGTTCTGTGAGCAAGTGGAATTTGGCACTAGAGACTGCTCACTCTGATTTTTCGCACCAGGAACTTCTTCCACTCACTAAAATCAGCACAAACAGCACCACCTAGCATGCTAGAGGGTGCTGCTTCTCTCTGTGCTGCTCGAGATTTTCTGACCAAGCTGCGGTTTCTCAATGCGAATGGCCACGACTGCCCGCATTGAGAAGATCTTACTGGGAGGCATTCTAGCCCCCAAAAATCATGCGGGGGAAGAAAATTCTCACTCGCCAACTTAACATTAGTAAGCAACGCATGAGAAAAAGCTCTGCCACAAGGCACTTGGCGTAGTTTTGCTGGAACTACACAGTACTGGTAGCGCATAATGGACAAAACTCTGCGGCCTCAGCTGGTGGACCAGAATTTTCCACCCACCCCTAAAAGTCAACAATAGGAACCACATCCTGCAACATCTGATGTTCCGGAAGTGGGAGCAGAACAGGGAGTTCTGCTTGCTACATAGGAGGAAGTTGTTGAGACTGTTCTTCCACTGGACCAGTCAGCTTCATTATCTCCAGCAAGGAAAAGAAAAAGCACTCCTCCATCTTCTCCACGACCCCCTTCTGATGATCTGGACATGGATTGGAACACAACTGAAACCTGCAATGACAGACGAGAGAAGGTTTTCAAAAGTTTGCAAAGTGAGGAGCTGCTCTTAGTCACATAGTTCCACTAACACTGCCTGCTTCCATCTTTTCAAAACCAAAAAATCCTGCAGCAACCACCACCTCTACCGCAGTTAAATCCCACCCTAAAGAAAGGACAACACAACTGCCTTGCTCCACCTCAAAAAGTTCTTCAGGCGTGTGCATCATAAAAAAGCTGTCCTGCCCTTTACATTCAGGGCAAATGAGGAACACACCTCAGAATGTTCAATGTTTTCAAAAAAGTTTGTTGCCGTAAGCCATGTGGACATTATGGCACTAGGGGACAACTGGCCTATCTGAAAAATCAGCAAACAATCATGTGGGAAGAGCACCTTAAATACATAGCTGTCTGGTGGTGGTAAGAGAAAATAAGAGGTTCAGCTCATAAAAGGAGAGGCGAGGAAGAAGAGGGGGATGTAATTGGCATGCAAAGCAGAGTGTTCTTTCACCCCCCACAGCACCCTCAGATTGGCACAAGAGACAAAGAAAGACCCAAAGCGCCAAAGCAGCCTACCTGCTCCCTGTAGCCCACTACTACCTGAGGTATAATGAAGAAGACTAACACCACAACCAACCATCACAGCTCAGTTCACCAAAGAGTCACTGTACCACTGAACCCATGAGAAAGTCCATTTATACTATTAGAATCTGGCAAAAATAGTGTTTGACATCCTTCCTTTTTTCATGAAAGGAGGGTTTGTTGAATTAACAGCGATCCACTGCCCAAAATGAAAGAGTGCAAGCCATCTTTTTTTTCAACTTCACTGTCCCAGCACAGGACAATCAAGTGCTGCAATTGGTTGGCGACACTATGAAAGAGGGTGCAGTTGAGTTAATCCACCACACGACCGACGTGTGGACCAGTTGGCAAGCAGCAGATTAAATGTGCATCACTGCACACTGGATGTCACAGATGATGATGCATTTTGGAGCATTCTTAGTTTTTAAATCTTCCCTGGCAGCCCAACAAGTGAATGAAAGAAAGGATAGAGATGGGAGACATGTTGTTCTTTAACTTCATTTAGCAAACAGGGGCTTTCTAGTGCAGCAGATTGGCACCAATTGATAATATCCAAGTCAACAGTTGATTCAAAGGTTGAATTAGTCCTTCTCAGCTCTCACCCTCAGGCAGTTCAGGCTAAATAATTGCTGCATCCTCCTTAATTGACTGCCTGTCCATACTCACAGTACATCTCAATTTCAGTTTAATATTTACAATAGGCAGTGTTAGCTACGCAACAAAAATTCTATTTTTATAAGCAGTCCTCCTATATGTAACTTCTGTTATATTAGTCAAATTAAAGGATGGCAACTGGGGGACAATCACTGACCAGCTTGAGATGTCACACCCATTGCCCTCCCTTGTTGTTTCCAGCAGTACTATAATATTTTGGAGTGAAGACTTTGTTCATTTTAATCATCACCAGTCTTTTAACAATTTGATGCAAGAGTCTAGTATTTATGACTGTGATAACTGTGCCAGCTGCACTGAAAACACACTACAAAGAAACACTGGCTACCAGAGATGCAAGATACTTTATTGCAAGCCTGCTGAGCTCTTGCTACTGTGCCCTCTTGTGATACCATTAGATCAATTCATCCAGTTACACCTCTGTTGAGTCATCTGGATAGTCTTGGACCACCTTCTGAATTGTCATTGGTGCTGCTACTTGTTGTACCTAACTTAAGTCCTACTGAATAACAAAAACCCATTGCAGCGGTTGGTTGTGAAACTGAATCTGTTGTTGCTGTGGGTTCTGGAGTAGCTGGTGATGTGGCTACTGCTGCAGAGACTGCAAACCAACAGGATTGCCATGTGTGGAGTTTGAACGTGGCACTTCTAAACTTCTGCCCCGGTCTCAAATTTGCAGATGTTGTTATTCTTCATCAGTCACGTAACTGAGACTTGCAAATTAAGATATCCATTTCATTAAAAAGAATGATAGTGGCTAGCACTGTTTTGTATCGTGGATCAAATATCATGGAACACATGTAGTCTTTGGAGGACACCAAATATTTTGCATCCTTTGATTAGTGGTGAAGCAAAGAATTAAGCTATCCACAAAATAAATGTCTTCTTCTGTGACACTGGAGATTTTTTTTCTACCCTCTCCAACTGACCCTGTAGCAGATGCAACAATGGGACTTCTTGATTCATGGTACTGTCTTCCTTGGTGACATCTTGTGTCATAATCTAAAAGAGAGGTAGAATTTGTATCAGGCACTCCAGAAGCCCTGATTTGTCTGCCTCCATTGTCATAGCTTTGTCAATTGCATCTCCTCTCCTTTGAATTACATAGGCATTGATAGATTGTATTGCTCACACAGGCTTTGCTGCATATAGCGGGCTGTATTCCAATGTGTCGGAACCTCCTGTGAGAGGGCTTAAACAGTGTTGCAGGGATTCTGCTTATGCGTAGAACTATGCGCAGGAACCCAGGCCCTCAGTGAATTGCAGTGTACCAAAAACTCACCTCAGAACCCAGAACCCCTATCCGGCCAGCATCAGTGTTCCATTCGTTATCCGAGATTTAGCTCGGCGGTCCCAATGTATACACAACCCAGAACAAGCGACTTAGTATATTTCTCAGGAATGGTGGGAATCAGAAACACCTTTTCGTAATTATTCTCGTACCAGCCCACAACAGAATTAACAGAGACACGGGAAAGGTTTAAAGAGTTTATTTTATAATCCTTGTGTCCTAATATGCAGCAGTTTGGCTAACATTAGCAGACAAACAATTAAAATCAAAACTATCAGCATAGTTACAATACCATAGAAAATGAAAGGAGCAATCATAATAAAATCACAGTGGCTCTAGGCCACCTTCCTTTCTCTAACACACTAATAGTATTATTAGACTAATAAAAGGTCTCTAGGCTTGAAGGGGGAACCCCATACCGTATAGATCAGCTCAGAGAACTCACATCACAGGATCAGCTATGCTCTGCTCCTAGGAACGCTCTTCTTCCGAATGTGTTGAAAAACATGCTACACTGCAATATTAAAAGCATTTGATTTTCAGGTATTTGCAGCTGCGTGCGTGTTATGGCTAAACTAGTGGGCCGATCAACCTGAACTCAACAACATGCACCGTCTAGCGATCCAGACTGTTTCAGTTACACTGTGTACAGACCAAGGTCACTATTCACTGTTTAAGATGTTAACAACAGACAGTTCTCATGTGAAGCAAAGTTGAGTAAGCATTTCTCAATTCTAATAACATGTGACTACAGTGTCGGGTGCAAAAGCAGCAAAAGCAGCAAGATGGCTTTCTAACATCCAACGCGGTTATGCTAACTTTGCGTTGTACATATGTAGATAACGATCATCACTACAACAGGTACCCTATTAGCATGCTTAATGATCCTCAACTGCATTCGGGCTTTGAATGAATGACTAAATGAGTGCAAATTCCTAAGCAGGTGAAGAGTATGTTGCTGACTATGTCTTAGTTTTTGAGAAAATACTGCATGATTAGGTTTATGCATAGATAGATAATAATACTTTTATTTGATTTGTTCAAATCATAAAAAGAGTGGGACTTACCACCATGATGAAAACCATATAATTCAGATACAAAATAAAAATTGCTGTGAAACATTTTTAGTAGTCGTGACCCTAACGTGATATGGTACCAAGGTACAATAAGTTATTGTAGCAGCAATGTAAAAATGTCCATGCTTTCTATTGTAAATGAAGTACTAATGCCAATGAAAAATGGGGAAGGAGAAAAGTGCAAAACTGCCACAAATAACCTTCTTTCCAGTTTCTTAAGTTACTGTGGCTTTGTATTCCAGAACATTTACTGGTATGAAAGTGTTTATGCCTCCTTTTAAAAGAATAAGACTTGTCATAGAAAGAAGCTTTGAAAGAAAGGGAGTACACAAAATATCTAAAAAGACTTAAGCCCACTGTTTTATGACCTTCTTCCAAATTCCTATTATGTTATTTCTTTCTTTCCAAGTTTTTGTGCTGTTTCTTTCTTTTCCAGTTTTTGTGCTGCTAGTGACAAGAATTTAACAGTCTTGCAAGACAATTGGACTAAGGAACCACTGAGGCATTTTATGACGGCCGCTCTGCAAGTCCGGATTTGGGTTTCTCTTAAGATTGGCCTTAAGAGTGACGTCCTTAAATTATGTAATACCGGGCAGATGCATAATAGATGTAATAGTGACTCTGCTCCATTACTGCATAGACGGCAGTCTAGGGATGGCCAAGTCTGTAGCCATTTTGGAGTAAGATCTTTATTCGAAAAAGAACCCAGGCTCAGTAGAGTCAGTTTCCGCTTGTAGTAGTCTCTAAAGCATTCTTGCAGGTAGGGTTGTGGTTTCATTTGCTTGTACGTTGGTATCACTGACCATGCATGACTTTTACCGGCAAGTGAGGCTTTATCGGTTTGTAACGATAATATTTTGGTAAATTTATTTGTGATTTTTTTTAAAACATAGGTGTTTGCCAGACTTCCTCCAGGTTTAGTGATAGAAGTGCTTGTTTTAAAATTTGGCATATAGAGTTTTTGGGCCTTGATTTTATTTCAACCTCCTCCCAGTAGTGGTGAGCTAGCGTGTTGTGTTCAGCTGCCCTCATTCGCCAGTAATATTTGACCAGGGCTCCTTGTCTGGCATGTATCTGGTTTGTTAGTCCATATTCTGGGCGTATCTGTGCCTGAGAGATGTGCCGCAGTATTAAAAACAGTTTTTTAAATAATCTGGACTGGGCTAGATTTAGCATTTGGGAGTCCTTGGAGTTCAGCATTTCCGAGCTGCATGTTATCGCTGGCAAAAATTTTGCAGCCACTACCTTTAGGAGATGGTTTGTTGAGCTGCCACTTACACTTTTCCGTAAAGTTTTGAAAGCAAATAATAATTGTTTGGTTTTTGTTTGAGCGTGTTCTAGGTGTTGTTTAAAAGTTAAATGGCTATCTAAGAGAACCCCCAGGTATTTGTATACTTCCACCTGCGATAAGATGTTTGAATTTATCCTCCAGATGAATTTGGGGCGTTTTTTATGAGCGCTGGAAAAGCATACAACGTTAGATTTATTTAGATTAATTATCAATTGTTCTTTCGAAATGTATAATGCTGGTTGTGAGATCAGGCACTGTAGACCAAGTGGAGTTTGGGAGAGTAACACAATATCGTCCGCATATTGCAAACTTACAATTGATGTCTTTCCCAATTTGGGAGGGTCTCCCCGAATGAGACTCAGATTGCTTTCTAAGTCAGTGGTGTAGATGTTGAAAAGGTAGGGCGCCAGAAAGCATCCTTGCTTTAGCCCGTATTTTTGGGAAATTTCTTGGTTAGACTCCGGCTTCCCCTTTTTTTATCTGAACCCAAGTTTGTGTATATAGGTTGATGATTGCTTCTAGTAGTTTGGGGGGATTCCCCATGCTTTCATTGTGACCCATAGCTTGGCTCTTGGCACTTTGTCAAACGCTGCTTTGAGATCTACAAAGATTGTGTAAAGGATGTTTGAATTGACAATCGCTTTCTTTCCTGGGAGGGTGAGTGCTGAAATTTTTGTTAAAGTCCCCGTGCCAGCCCGGAACCCAGTCTGCGTTTTCGGAATCAGACTTTTGCTGTTTACCCATGTCTCCAGGTCTGCCAGTAGATTTGTTGCGTAGATCTTTGCCTCTACGTCTATAAGGGCTATCAGTCTATAATTGCTGGGGTCTAAACGTGTCCCTGATTTATAAATGGTTTGAAGAATACTGCCCCTCCAAGAATCGGGAAAAATTCCGGTCTCTAAGCTGGAGGGGTGAAATAGCAGGACCAAAACTCGAGATCGTACCTGAACAGAAAATTCGGCAGACCGTTGGGGCCAGGTGCCCCATCCGATCTCAAATGTTTGATTGTGTGCAAGATCTGCTTTTGTGTTATCAGAACAGGTTCTTCTCTTCGCTTGATAAAATCACTACTTTCTTTTTGTGTTTCTCTATTTTCGATATGAAGTTTGGATTTAGATGAGTTCTTTAAGTCGATGGTTAATGCCTCCACTGATGTCCATTTTTCT
This sequence comes from Triturus cristatus, assembly GCF_964204655.1. Lineage (NCBI taxonomy): Eukaryota > Metazoa > Chordata > Amphibia > Caudata > Salamandridae > Triturus > Triturus cristatus. The sequence goes on along the minus strand of NC_140590.1, from coordinate 896,950,831 downwards.
GTACTCTGACTCCTGGCTTCTGATTTTATCTCCAGACTGGAGCACCTTTTGATCTTGTTTGTATTGTCACCAGTGCTGACCATGGTTTGTGCAGTTGTGAAATTGTATGTTTCTTCAATATGAGTGCTCCAAGATTGTTCTGTTATGTCAGAGGTGAATTAACGATGTTTGCCATTTAGCAAGAAGTTGATTTTTGCCCAGAACTGTTTCGAGTTTCTCTGCTTGCTTGCGTGGAGCAAGTTAATCTCAAATTTTTCCTTGTATATTCACTTGGCCACCTTTCCTATAATTGTAAGAGTCTGTTGCGAAGGTTTATGCATGGTGCTAAACTGTCAGGACTTCACAAGTCTTAGCTGCCGCTTGTAGTGTAGTCTCACAGGGATGACCTGAATAACCTCCACCGTCTCCCACATACTCCCCTGTCTGACTGATAAATACCTGACTGGGTGTGTGGTGAAGGCCGGGGGAAGGAATCCTAAAGAAGATGATGTACCTGTTGGTGAGAGGGCCCGGTGAAGTATACCATATGGAGATGCAGGAATCCTTCCTGAACCACTGCCTGCAAGTACAAACGAACAAGTAATCACAACTGCCCTCACCCACATACATATACACACACTCTGAGGAAGGACTGTATGGGGGAGTAGTAATAGTCACCTCAGGGCAGCACTCCCGGTTCTTTAGATATACTACTGCACACCAAAGGAATTTGAAACAGAAGATAAGCGCACCTGCGCTGGATAATAAGGCATGATGGTATGGATTCCCAAAACAAAATATGCAGAAGGTACAATAGCGCTCCTGCGCTTATGTAGTACGGAAAACAGCAGCCAATTGTAAGGATGGTAACGCACTCCTGCGCTTACCGTTGTGCTCCAAGTAAAGTGCTCAAACCATCAAAGCGCCAAATTGCACGAGGAAACACAAGTGCCCCAAGTATGTAGATGGCAACGCGCTCCTGTGCTTGCCGTAGGTTCAGAACAGAAAACGGAGAAAAGACATCCCGCTCCAGAGCACGTTTTCTCCGTGAAGGTCGAGATTGCCTCACTGCTCACCAGGAAACAGACAGTTGCAGGTGTGTGTAACAACACGGTCCTACGCGTTTACACACTGAAGGTAATGTTGGTGCTCCTGCGCCGGCTAGGGGGCAAAAAGTTAGGAAAAGGAAGTTTTACGGCTCCGGTCTGGAAAATTTACGAATAAGAAGCACCAGGGGCTGTGTACCGCGGGATCATAAGCGGTCTCAGCCGGAAGTGCCCTGGTGGCGACCTTCGGATATGCTTCCTAGTAGTGGAAGCCAGACTGCCGTCTTGCATGCCCCATATATCATGCACACACACAGATACAGACCGGAAACATGACATAAACAAGGTACTCTGAAGTGTGCTTGTTCAAGCATGGTGTTAACAATATTACTGCCAATGTCATTGAAAACAAATCCATTTTTTTGACCTCTGGGTTGAAACCATTCGTACACTTTAGTATTAAATTTGTCCAAGATAATTGAGTGCTTGTGCGATTTCTCCATTATCAACATCACAATCGTTGAATGCATTTGAATGCTCCAAAATGCATCATCATCTCTGGGTAATCCTTCTGAAATGTGTGCATACGCGTGAGCGTGAGCCCACACATGCGAATTACTCGCAAGAAATGCACTTGCCCACGAGTGCGCGTATGCGCAGTTTTCGCAAGGATCACCCAGAGATGGCGAGAAAGCGGAGGAGGGCAGCCCGGGTACGCCACAGTACAGGTAAGTGTTTTTTTATTTTACTTTTCATTAATGTATGAATAATTGTTAATAGGGGGGTGGAGGCGGGTTGCCGAGCGGAGTTCCACGTAGTTTGTTTCCAACTTCGTGGACCTCCACATAGTCCTGCTATGCCAACCACGCCCAGGGTTACATTCCAATTGCCCTGCTTATTTTCTTCCTACTCCCACCCTGAGTATGACTCCAGAATGAGTTCCACAGTACACCCTCCACACAAAATATTCCTCTACAAGCCATTGATATTGGGTTATCTACTTTCCAAGGTATCACTTTGAAAGTTTCAATGGACCAAGGTAGTACTCAACCATTCAATGCTGTCTAATATTTTTTCATAATGTTGGGGCATGTCTTCAAAAAACTCAGAAAAGAAATGAAGGGATGGAAGGAAATGGAGAGGACGCATGATGATGTCCTGCCATGCTGCACTGTTATGACATCATGGAACCTTGTAGGACATGAAGTCCTGACTCCTGATGGGATCCATGATAACCAGCTCTGTACCTGCACTATGGACTGTTTGCTCAGTAAAGCCAAGTAAAGGCATGTTAAAAGACAAAGGTTATTAAAACAAGTCAGTGGAAGAAAGCTACAGACAGGAGGAAGTCAGCTGTGGGAATTGGAGAAATATGATAAAAAATACAAGGAGAGAGGTATGTGTGGTTATAATAGACACTAACATAGACAGGGAGAAGGTAAACAATGTAGAATACCCTAATGCATTCTAGTTTAAAGGCAGAAAATATTCGACATGACTTACCAACAACACCAGCAGGAATTGCAGAGGTGGAGGTGATGTGGACTGTCCTAAAACAAGGAACAATAACAAGATCAAATAGTACTTATAAGTAGGTACTCTTTAAAAAAAGTCATTTTACAGGTAAACAAATGTAATGTCTGACTATGCAATGCTTTGCTTCCCTTCAGTTCAACCCTAAAAAGGCAATAGTTAATTTTCCTGGTTTTGCACATAGTTTCCTCCAAATACAATTGCTCCTAGCCCTTCCTTGGTTAGGTTTTAAACTTTTTACGCACTGAAACCAATTTTCAAAGTCTGTCTCCCATCATGTACTGCACTTTATAGAGATAGAGCATAGATTTGTACAGGAGGGGGGAGGAAAAGCTTTATGTCACCATAACAGTAGTGTGGGGGAAAAGCGCTGCAGGCAAGAGGAAGGAAGCCACAGAAAGAGTGAATTTGAAAACACAACGAAATATGTGGGAATAACAAACATTAAAGAAGTCCAAGGGAAGTTAGGAAAATGAAAAATGCTGAATGCCATAATACACATTAAGTGGGAATAGTGGGAATAGCTAAAGTCAAAAATGTTTTAAAAAAATATTATATATTACTTACTTGCACCAGCAACAATGCCTTATATGGCGTGGGCATCTTTCCCAGCACTATCGCCTGCTTCGGTTCCGGCCATGCTGCTGCTGTGGGCATTCCCCCTCTTGTATGATTTAGCTCTCTTTGTCTCTTTTGACAGTAGGAAAGATAGAAAAGGACAATCATTAATAGTAGTCTCTATAAAGGGGCATTCAAGCATTGTACTGTCTGACTAACTAATCGTATTCCTCTATTCAAACGCCTCCCTAACATCAGTTCTCTTTCCTACACATTGTTTCCTACCATGATATTATGACTCCACTTGCTTCACATAATTTTTTAATGATGGGCAAAGTCGTTCTCACTTCAGGTACTGGACCTCACAGAAATGAAAATGTATTAGCAACAAAGTCGCAGAGGATACTAACACTCCTGATATCAGACTATCCTAGTGACTAACTATCATCCCTTGAATCAATGCAAACACACACCTGGATCACTGTGGAACACGTTCAGGTTTTTGTGATTCACTTCTTGTCTACTTCACATTACTTCAAATTCTCCAGTCCTACACCCTTCCTGTCAGGCGGCAGTGGCAATTTGCCCCTCTACTCTGTGGACCACATGCATAGTTCACACCCAAAGTGTACAAAGAAATCATACCCACTTCTTTAAAATAAGGACTGTGGAATAAGGACTGTGGAAGGAGGCCCGCCCTGATGCAAAAAATCTTAATTTGTTCTCCTAGTCCTAGTGCTACTGAATTTTTGTCACTGAATCAAAAGAACCAACACTCTTTAAAGATGCATAGTTTGCAATGCTGGCATGATCATTAATTTAGCCTATGAACTGCCATTCAATAATATAATTGAGATTTATTTTCCCTTTTGTGATCAAAAGTCTGTTTTCATGTCAATTGATTTTTTCTATGTGTATTGCTACACTCGTGTTTTGAAAGATGATGATACAATTTACTTGGGAGGCTCTGAAGAAGACATAGAAGGTCAAAACACGCTGCCATGATATAAATTCCTGAAACATATACAGGAGTGTGAGCTTTTTTGAGATTGAGATTTTGAGATTTTTTTGTTGGGATTTCAATAGTGGCACAATCTTTCATTATATATATTTTGTTTCATAGGAAATGCATTTTTTTGTGTTGCTAATACCTTTGTCCCCATTTATTGAATCTCAACAACATTTTCCCAAGAAGTGCTTTTTTTGGACTAGTTTGCACAAGATCCATGAAGCAGGACTGGAGAAAAAAGGGGGACCCAAAACACGTTTTCCCCATCCATTTTTCCATAGGAACTATAGACGCCTCTACAGCCCAAACTGTTGAATGGATTTATACCAAATATGGCAGAAAGGGAGATCTTGGTCATAAGAGAGTGCTTTTTTGTAAACCGGTGAACATCCATTCAGTAGTCTTTGAGAAATTAATGCTCAAAAACATTGTATATCTAGGGACGCAAAGCCACCCCAGATCCAACAGCACCCCTACTGAGATCTGATTGGTTGCCACCACATCAGCAAGGAAGTAGTAGCAGCCATCTTGGACTTAGGACTCAGTCTGAAAAAAACAGAGACTTTGCCGGGGGCCAAAAATGTTTTATTTTTTAATTTTGCCCCAAATTCACAGAAGATCGACCACTCAGTGGTAAAAGAAAGAAAAGAAGCATGGGCCCTGTGCTTCTTTTTCAAATCCCCAAGATGGGCTAGAGACGGGGATTACACAATTATTACTTTTCATGAGTAGTGGGAAGCATGGTCTCCCTCTCCAGATTGGTTTCAGCCCCAACCCCATCTCCTAGGGCCCAAAGTATAGTATTTTATAAAGAGAGTGGGGCACGCACCCCCATCTCCAGGCCGTTTTTAGCCCCAGGTACCCCATCGCTCGGGGCCTGCCGTTATTGTTATGGGGAAGAAGGCACCCAGCCCACTTTCAGAGCCTTTAAAGGCCCCATTCCCCCAGGGCTGCTAATCATCTTAAAAAAAAAGGGGAGCCATGCAGCCCCTCCTCCCCGTGCCCTTAATAGCCCCTGGGACACTATCCCCCAGGACCAGCTCACATGCTATGTCCCAGGAAGCTCACCTCTGGGGCAGAGCAGTTTCCCTGCTGATACCAGTGTGGCCCGGGAAATTTGGGTGTGCTTCCGCATAACAGGAGCAATTTTAAAACTCCCACCAAACAGGAGCAACCACAAATTCTGCTCCAACCTGCCAGCTTAAAAATGCTCTCACCAGCTTGGAGCTGAATTGAGATCTGTTTTCCTGCCCGCATGATGTGGGCAGAGAAACATATCAAGTGATTGCTTCAGTCCTGAGGGATCAGCATAAGCCCCCAGGGCCTGATGAGGCTCAAGGAGGGGGCTATGCATAGGGAAGTCTGTATTTGGTGGGGTTGGCCCCTATGGACTGGGCACAGGCCATGCCCTGTGGCCATCATCCTGCCACACACAACAGAAAACCCTGTATAGAGTGGGGTGCCTTTCGGGGTGGCCACAGGACTTGTCTGCAGGCCAGGCTTTGTAGCCAACCCCCCTACATGCACAGTAGAGGGACACAGGGGCACGTGGGGTTGGCTGCATGTGGGAGTTGGTCACAACATAATGTTTTAAACTCTAAAAACCACAGCACTTAACTGTTATACTAATAGTTATCTCAAGTAACTATGACTCGTGCCCTAAGGTAATTGTAACTCACACCCTCGCCATGCACTGTTAATTACCCCACATATCACATCACTCATGACATCTTCTCTGACATCATTGATAATATCACTGCAGCATTTCCAATGAAATTATTGATGAGAAAAATGTGGATGGCAGGGGTGCAAGTTATAGTTACATAAGGGCACGAGTCATAGTTACTTTAGATAACTATAACTATACTATAATGGGTGAATTTCTGTGGTTTTTATAGTTTAAAACACTGCATTGTTACTGGACATTTAACCTTAACTATAAGGTTGCTTCGTACAAGTATAACTGATGATATTCTATTCTTTTGTGCAGGTAAAACATCAAATTAACTATAATGTCCCTGTAACCTTTGTTTTTTTCAGTGAATTCCTATGTTTTTTTAATGTAAAGTACTATATAATCACTGTACATTAATGCAACCCCCACTTCGCATGACCTTTGGCAGTCCACGGCAGGGCTTTGGCGTGGCTGTGGCCAGGTCCTGCAGCCAACCCCCCCACATGCATCCAACCCCATTCTGTGTATGGCTTTTGGCCGTACATGGTACGGTATGGTGTGTGAGTGGTTTAGTTTTTTTTTCCAGTGGGCTTCAGAATTGTAGATATCCACAGATTCTAGATTCATGCCTAAAAAATCATTTGAAGCAAATTCTTGCCAATGAGGTGTATATCAGAGACCCCTCAATGTGTTCTGTGGTGTCAGGATACCTGTATCCACATCCCTTATGTGTTTTAACACTTTATTTTTCCCGGTCCAAGCAAAAAACTAAATGGCAGATGCAACTTTCCTTTCAGGTTGCGACCAGCCAATCAGGGCTTTACCTTTCCGTCAGATCAGTGGATACCCACGAATCGCCCGCGGGTGCATTTGCAAAAGATCCACTTCCTTAGATATCTATAACTTTCTTTCTTTGATAACTTCCAAACTACTGAACAGATTTACAACAAATTATAAAAAGGTCACTTTCTTGACCAAGATCTATCTTTCCACCAAATTTGGTGTAATTCCATTTAGTGGCTCGGGCAGTTGTGTTAAAAAAATACAAAATCCCATTAGACATTGCATGAGGAAAAAGAATTTTGGGTCCCCCCCTTTTTTGGCCCCTGCTTGCCCAACCACCCTGAAACTTTCCAAACAGCAGCTAAAGTAACTGGGACACTAGTCACTGAATAAACAAAGATTACAGGGACTTTATAGTTAGGCTCATATTTCACTTGCACACAACAATAGAAATTCAGCAGTTATAGCTACCTGAGCTAATGTCATCTCACATAGATGTCATCAGTGATGTCACTGACCATGTCATCAGTGATGTAATTTGTGAGGTCATATCACTGCATTGTGGGAGCATAAGTTATATTTAGCTCAGCTAACTATAACTGCCGAATTCCTATGGTTTTATATGAGTGAAATGCAAGTCTAACTATAACGTCTCTGTGACCTTTGTTTTTTTTGGTGAATTTCTCAGTTTAAAAAAATATATATTTCCTAACTATAACAAGCCCTGTAACCTTTAGTTTTTGAGTGATTTACTACTTTTTTGTGTAATTTCCAAATTATAACATCCCTGTAACCTTTGGTTTTTTAAGTGAATGGTTCTGCAAGTGGATGAATGAGTGTCTGAGCTGGCCTATGATGGAGTATGTGAGTGTCTGACTAGGTCTTTGAGTGGATGTATGAGTGGCTCTGTGAGTGGGTGTGTGAGTCTCTGACTCTGTGAGTGGGTATATCAGTGAAGCTGTGCGAGTGACTGTCTAAATGTCTCTGTATCTGTGTCAGCAGCTGTGTCAGTGACTGGGACACAATGGAACTGCACCTGTCTCTTTATCGAAAAAGAGCCCACAGTTTTGTATAAAAAAATATGCCCAAGTGGAATACTTTCTTCTGGTTAATTACAAAGACCTACCTCCTTGGGTAAATATCCAGTAAATATCCAGTATGTATTCAACACTACAACTGAGTAATGGAGCACAAACAAATGTCACCAGTGATGCAATGTTATTGTTCCTCACGCGTCTCTATCGAAACAATTGTGATAACGTGAATCTTCTTATAGAAAAGTTGATGAGAGTACAAAGAGATAAATCTCCACCAAACAAAGGTCCTTTAGTATATCCTTAAGTATATGAAGTATATGAAGAAAGGGCATTTTTGTTTGGTAAAGATGTCCTCATATTGCTCAGCATCTTAACTCATCCCCAATATCAATGGGAAAATCACTGTGGGCCTTTTTGGTAAGCTACCCGTCTTCCATGCAAAAGGCGGGAAGCCCTTTGCATACTACTAAGTTAGATGGACCAGGGCGAAAAGGGAGCAGCTTCCAAGTGATTTGCACATTTGCATACTCCTGGTAATTTAAAGGGAGAATGATGGACTCTGCTCTGACCGGGATAGGGGAAGTAAAAACTCACTCGTCCCGATCACTACAGATTACGCACCAATAGATCTACAATGCATTCCCCTCCGAGAAGGATTTCTGTTTGCTTTGGAGAATGCACTTCCACCAAGCCCAGGAGTCACGTTCATTTGTCCTTTACATTTGTAAGTGCTTCCTATTGGGGTTTATTTTCTGTGAAATCTGCATCAGTGTCAAAACGCAAGCTAACCTGCCTGTATATTGAACAAGAATCCACACATTTGCTCAAAATGTTTATGCAACTCAATTACTTTCTAATACTTAGTTAGTAAGTGGTACCTCAGGGTGTAAATATCCAGTGTTTATTTTATTCTGTGGCTGCATATTGGACCATGATGACATTTCTCTAGGGACACTGTGTGCATTTGGCAATGCGATTGTTTCTCATGCTTCTTTCTGTAGAAATCTGTGAAAGCATGAATTCTCCTACAGGGAGAATAATGAGACAACAACGAGTTAAATCTCCACAAAACAAGGAACTTCCTCTTAGGCATATGAATTAGCAGCTTGTTTGTTTGGTGGAGAGGTCCTCTTATTCATCAACATCAGGAACGTATCACGAAAGTCGGTGGGAAAAGTGTTGTTGGGCCTTTTGCTAAGCTGCCCATTATCCTCGCATACAGTGGGAAGATCATTGCATGTGAGGTTTTTAGTGTGGTTGTGACATCTGTATAATAATATATTGCTTATATAAATATAATATATTTTTGGTAAACATTTGAGAGTTGTGCACTCGTCGCGATGCATCATGTTGGGGTTCTGAATCTAGCATGTTTTTGGCAGAACTGAAACAGATATATAGACATGGTTTGTTTAAGGTAAGTGGTCTACTAATAAAGTGATAAAAGTAGTATTATTACAATGCAACTGAGGAGGTGGAGCCCGCTCGTGCTGCGTACCGTGTACTGCTGTGAGCCGCAGCCCATCTGGCGGGCGCCGACACTGCCCGCTGAGACTGAGGCCATTACCGTTGCCGGTCGATGGTCTGCGAGAGTGCAGACTCCCAGTTGAGGCAGCGCCAGTCCCTGAGGGTGCCGGAGGCCAGAGTGCGGTGTGCGGCATTTGCGGCATGTGGTAGGCGGCTTGCCAGAGGCCAGGAAAAAATATTCGAAGTAAAGCTGACGTGGCCCACCAGAGCAGAGTGGCCAGCGAAGACGAACGGCGAGACAGAAGCTGAGCAGTGAGGTGGAGGGGGGGCTGACGGGCACAGGTGGGCACAGGGCATAGGAGTAATCGAGGAGGACCTGCAGAGCTTGCTGCCCGATCCCCCTCCATGCGGATCGGCCCTGTTTTGCCCTGCTTCAAGCTACCAAGCCACCGAGCCGCTAAGCCACCAAAATCCTGCCAGGATCCTGTTTAACCCCTATACAACTTCACCAAGATCCTATTAAAACTCTGTTAAAACCAAAACCACAATTGCACTCCGTCCTCAGAGAAAAGACCTGTTGGAGGTTTGCTGGAGACAGAGGGTGCCTGTAGTGCCTGTAGTGATTATTGGAGACAAGCGCGGCTGCCTTCCAGCGCCCTTAGAGCATTGCGGAGGCAGTCTGTAACACAACCTCGTGAGCCTTGGAAGCCCCGTTCGCTCGTCACTCCTGCTTCAGCCCCTCGCCATCTTACCATCAAATATAACATCCGCTATTTTTGCAGCTCTATTTCCACTGCTTCTGACACGGACCTACTCTAGTTTTTACTCTGCTGCCTTACTGACCTTAGCCTATGATTGCCAGCACTAATTCTTCATAGCTGCTCGAGCCCGTGAGACTGCGAGTGAAGCTGTACGTTGGAGTGTGGAAACTCAGCGCTCGGTGTTGCATTAACGGCGCACTGGCGCATTGGAGCTGTACCCCTCTGGTTGTGCTGCCCGGCCTGGCTAAGGGTTCTTCAATATAAGAACTAAGATATGACCGCAAAGAAATTGCACTCTGAGAGATTGCTGTATACAAGAGCATGCAAAAAAACTAGAGCTAATCCTTTAAGGAACAACTCACTACAAATAACCATCCCTTCCTTCTATCTCCCCCAAAAAATAAGCCTAACTTCAGTAGGGATGTTGGAGTAACGTTTGCATCCAAAGCCATCTCCCACCTGATAATGTCACACAGTGATAAATTATGTTGTTGTGGCACTGATGTTCTAATACCTGAAGAGGAGCTAGCCTTAAAAAAAGTGGTTCAAAATAAGCAGTCGAACATCGATCTAGAAACCACCACAAGGGGCAAACCCTTCTCGGAGAGAGAGAGAGAGAGAGAGAGAGTATATTGGAGGTCTTCCTTGGTAAAGAAGGCAGGAGGGTCTCGCTTCTCACAGAGAAAAATACCCAGTATGTACTTTCTGCAGAGGAGGAAGATATGAAATGAAGCTGGGTAGCAGGCGCTCTTAATACAAATAGATCCTTAGGCCCAAAATGTGGGAACTCTTCCTAGCAAGGATATTAATGTGATATCTTGGTACGCAGCCGGCTTAAGTTCTAGTAAAAACAAACTCTTATTCTTGAAAGAGCAGAGTGCTGATATAATATGTCTACAAGAGACTTGGATCACAAAGGACTGGTCCCATGAAGATTATATAGTGCTGAGCCAGCCTGTGCTCCCTGTGAATAGAGGTCATGCTAAAGGAGGTATTGCTATTATGCTAAGTACAAGTTTTAGTTGGTCATATAAAGACATTTTTCATGCCTCTAACTTAATTCAGGCGATTAAGCTAGATCACAAGGATGTCCAGGATCATTTGAATTCCCTGTTGATCGTAAATGCATATTTACCTCCCGACGCATCTTACTCTTACCTATTAAAAGATCTTTTTGTTTATATCTTCTCTACCTTGGAAAGTGAAGCCTGCAGGTTCCTAATGTTAGAAACATCAAATGGAATTAGCACCCATCATTTGGAAAATCTCATTACAATTTATTGGAACATGGAATGTCCATAGCAAATAATAGAAAAAGCAGGTCCAAAGTTTGCTTGTAGTTGAAATAAATGTTCTTTAATCATATAATATGTTCAAATGCTTAAAATCCAAAAGTCTCTTTCAAAGGCGTATCAGTCTCAGATGCTGTTCCGTGAGCTGATACGCCTTTGAAAGAAACTGCAGACAATTATTGTGACATTATATTCTTTTGCGTCATTTAATTTTTCGTTTGCTAAGTGGAATATGATTGAATCTACAGATATTTAATTTTGAGCCCTGAAGAAGACTCGATAGAGACGAAACACGTTGGCTAAAAGAATCACTTGTATGATCTTTTGGATTTTAAGCATTTGAACATATATGATTAAAGAACATTTATTTCAACTACAAGCAAACTTTTGACCTGCTTCTTCTATTATTTGCTATGGACATTCCCTTTTCCAATAAATTGAAATGAGATTTTCCAAATGATGGGTGCTAATTCCATTTTATGTTTCTGATTGTATTCGGGTTTACCCAATAGGAAGTGGAGAGGGGTGCACTTCCTTGTTTTTCTAGCACCATCGCAACATTATTAGGCCACTATTAATAATAGGTGCAGGATCTTTGCCTCAACCCTTTGTGCTTTGTGTTAACAGGTTCCTAATGTTAGTTGGAGATTTCAACTGTAAAGTCTCTTCTCATAGTATAAGGGTATTCTCTAACACCGCACAAAACAAAGCCCTAAAAATCCCCAATGGCCAATTTCTGAATAAAAACAGGACAGACAAAAGAGGAGTCTCATTACTCATAGGTCTGAGAAGCTTAGACCTCATAATTTCTAATGGAAACGATATTCCAGCAAATTATACTCATAAGGCACCAACTGGGAGATCTATTATAGATTATTTAATTGTTTCTGCAGATTTCATTTGTAAACTCATAAGCATGGAAATTCTGGGAAATGTTTTTAGCGACCATATGTTTTAGTGACATAAGGTAGGCCCCAGGAATTTTAAAGGCAGCACAGTAGGGTTTAATGCAACAAATGATAGAATTAATTGGAATACTCAAGCGACCGCTAAATAAAAAGCGAACGTAATGGCTCTGATAAGAGATCAGCAGCACTTAGTAACGGTCGAGTGTGATTCTACCGAATCTGATATTCTCTAAGCCTTTTCCCATAATGTAGGTTCTCTGGCTAAATCATGTAAATTATCACATGCTCCAGCTAAACGGAGCTCACATTTTAATCCAATGCTTACTATAAATAGGGAAAAAAATAAATTTGTGAGGGCCCAGTTCATGAATTTTTCATTTGAACGAAGAAATTTAATAAACCTATTAAAGAGGAAAAACAGAGAAAAAAACGCTCCTTAAGACAAATAAAGGGAGATGGTGTATGGGTGCAGTTAAAAGAGGTGGCCTCAAAAAATAATTCCAAAAGGTATTGTGAAATAATTGCCGACTGCTGTGACACAAGAGTGAAATCTCGCCCCATCCCCATTAAAGAAGAGGAATGGAAACTTCAGCTGGTAGAACTCTACTCTGCAAATTTTAATTCCACCAGTTCAGTAACCGCGGCACCCGATCAGTTTAAAACCCCTGTATTCAACTGTGTACACTCAATTAGTGATGTGGCTGGATTTATTAAAAAAATGAGATTCTCAGGAGCAATGGGTTCTGATGAAATTCCCATGACAGTAATTAAAATGGAGCCACTTTGAGTGTCCACTGTTTAATGTTTGCTACTCCCAGGGGAAGACACCACCATCTTGGTCTGGAAGTATTCTAATCCCTCTGTACAAAACGGGCCCTAGAACACATCCGGGAAATTACCGGAAAATAGCCTTATTAGATGCGACGGGGAAAATATTTGCACGGAGTATCCTCGATCACCTCACGGAATGGGTGATAGAACAAGCAGGTTTTAGAAAAAATCATTCCACCTTAGATAATATCTCCATGTTGAAACTAATTAAGGAGAAATACATGATTTCTCGTAGGTCAAACGTTTATATGGCTTTCATAGAGTTTTTCAACGGCCTTCGATTAGGTAGATCGACCATTACTATGGAGAAAATTGCAAAAAAATGGGACTGCCTTCTCCCCTGTTATCCTTAATTATCACACTACATTCTCAAACCTGGTGCCAGATATTATTGGGAGGAAATCAAGGCTTAACAGATGTAATCCCTACAGAAAATGGATTGAAACAAGGTTGCTTGTTAGCACCGTTGCTATTTCCTTTATATATAGCAGATTGACCCAATTGCTTCTCTCAATCAGAGGGAGATGCACCAAAGATAAGTAGCTGGCCTTTTCATGTCCCCTATATGTAGATGATATAGTAATGGTGGACCTAACCCCTATTGGGAAGAATAGAAAGCTGATATCACTACAGAATTACACAGTGGCCCATTTCTTGAAGATAAATGTATCTAAAAGTAAAATCTTAATCATGAAATGTAACAAAAGTAGATATCAAGTAATTTTTAAGTGGCAAATTGGTCCTGAAAAACTGGAGGTGGTTGATTCATACCTTTATTTTGGGAAACTAATAGCGGGTAGTACGAAGAACAAACTTAATATTGAACAAAGTTCCTGTAAAGCTGCATCCCACACTAATGGTTTGCGTATTTTCTACAGTGCTATGGGCAGAAGGCATTTTTACATCTACTGATGGGTTTCAAAGCAAAAATCCCTCCAACCCTAATCTATGCCATTGAATCAATCCCTGTTAAGGGCTAGAGTTTTTTAGATGGGATTGGAGGTAAAATTTTATGTAAACTATGAAATTTTAACACGTTAGTTCCCTCAGCTGCTATTAGACTGGAATTTGACTTGATAAGCTCCTATATCCAAGGTTTATCCAGGGTTTTACGTTGGGGATATCAGTTGAAAAATAGCGAGCCTGATTCATTAAGAGGTTTCATGAGTCAAGAAATCTTCGGGGATATGGCAGGGAACTACTCCTTATATTGTGATTTATCATTGGCACTAAAACTTTTTTGTGTACAAAAAGAATCAGTGATTACCCTCCCACCATTAGAACTTAAATCTTTTTTAAAAACCTTAAGTGGCAAGATTAGCTATAATAGTGATATTACATTTTGTAATTCTAAAGAGAGATTAAAGATAATAGCCAGGACAAACTCACCGAGAATCTCACAGAAATATCTATTCTGGAATTTAGAACATGGAACTCGACGATTGCTCACTTTATGTCGTATGAATCTTTTACCTTTAAATGACTTAACGGTGTTAACTGGTCCCAGAATTTGAAGATTGACATTTTTTTTATTTCTGCAAGCTGAGCTTTCAGACCCTGGATCATGTCTTGTTTGTATGTCCAGCATTGGTTTTGAGTCGTCGTCGCTGGCTTCGGCCGATGTTTTTACAAAATTGTGTTAAAAATGTAGCTTCAGCCCGTGACTTTCTCTTTTGCCCAAAGAACGAAGCAGTCTGTGTAAAACCTTTCAATTATTTTAATGAGTTTATGTATATATTTTAAATCTTTTATATATTCTTTTAAATGGGCAGTCAACCCCCATGTCTATCACCCTTTTATGGAGTATTAATATTTTCTCCTTTGTCAGATTGTATTTTGCACATTAATTGGCTGCTATTTATTGCTCTTTGCACATTTGGGATACATTGTGCTTGTCTCCCACTTTTTCTTTTGTTGCTAATTTCAAAACTCAATTGAAGCGGGATTTTGGAGTGTATTTTGCACATGAACTGGCTGCTACTGAATTGCTTTCTGCACAGGTTAGGATATGCTCTGTTACTCCTTTTCTCTTGCTGCTAATTTTAACCCCTTCGCTGCGGCGCGAATTCCGCCGCAGCGCTGGGGGGGTTTGGGGGCAGCACGGTGGCGCGGTGCTCATGATGGAACCGCGCCGTCATGAGTCACGGGCGAGCTGTGCTCATGACGGCGTGGTTCCGTCACGACTCCGCCCACTCTCTAATTCGCCCGCACAGGCGAGGAATTCGAGCAGCGTGGGAGGAGCGGCCGCTCCATGACGGAACCACGCCGTCATGAGCACACGGTGCCCGTGGCTCATGACGGCGTGGTTCCGTCAAGGGCACAAAAGGGGTTAAACTGAACTTTCTGCAGAAGCTGGATTTTGGATTATAGTTTGCACATGAACTGGCTGCTACGTATTGCTCTTTGCACACTCTGGGATCTGCTTTGTTACTTCAATCCTCCTGCTGCTAATCCCAAATTCTATTTTCTGCCGAAGCAGTTATGTGTTGCTGCCTAAATGTTTGAAATTTTTTATCAAGCACTGATGTGATGCATATTATTCCATACTTACATGAAGCTGCTATTGTTTAGTACGGTCCTAAACATACAATACTTGCTTTGGTAGAGGTCTTTCGGGCCTCTACTTTTGCCTATGAGCTAAATGGTATTATTGTTGAAAACCTTAGTTATTTCAACTATTAGAGTAAATGACAATATCTACTAATGTTATGTAAGGGAAAATCTAGACCTGCTATGTAGGCTTTCGATAATTTATGATGGTCCGAGAAATTAGTTTTCCTTATGTTTTATTATATTTATGTAATCATTTGTATGTACTTTTATGTGGACCTCATTGGAGTTCCAAATCTTTAAAAAATATTGAATTGAATTGAATTTTATTATTATAGAGGAAAAATAATTTAACGTCAATTTTAGTACTTTTTAGGGATCCGTGAAGCAGTCGTACATTGTGCTGACATGTATTTCTGAATCCGTGGTGGGGCCATTAATCTGGCGTATTTTTAAGAGTAGTAAAGATGAACTCACACATTTTAAAGATTTTTTTCATAGTAAGAGGATTGCTGAAAAAATAATAAGAGTAGTGTATTTATTGACCAAAATCATGTTAAAGGTGGTTTAAATATAAACACATTTTGCGAACTCACGATGACACAGTGACGTGAGAGCAATGTCGGTGCAACTCCCATGTGACTTAGGAACCAATGGATCTTATTGGTTGAGCACCTTTCAATCTTAAATAGAGGACAATCCTACCCATTTTCCTTCATCTTTTTGGTGTGCCTCTTGGGCTTTACATCTTTTGTATTTTCTCTGACAATTGTATTTTTTGGGGTTGTTGAGTTTATTTTTTGGGCACATGAAGATGGCATCTGGTGGTACACAGAGTCCAGAAGAGCATGATAACATCTTGGAGGATGACGAACCACCAAAGCATAGAGGGAAAGCATTGTATGGGACTACTTCACATTCCCAGAAGGGAAGAAGAAGGTTAATGCAAGAAAAAAAACTTGCAACCTTTGCCAGAAAACACTGTTAAGAGAGTCATAGAAAAAATATTAATATGGGAAACAATCTATGATGAAGCATCTGTGGACTATCCACCCAACCAGCCTTCTCAGAGAAGAGACAGAGAGAGAAAGCAGCTTGTGGTGATTCTACACAACAGAGTACCTCATCTGCTCCAGGGTTGGCGACTGAACCACCTCTCTCTGGTCCAGAGTTTGCCGCAATAGGCCAGCATTGCCTAATTGCAAAATAATGTAGGGGAGCAATCAATCCCTGCGATTGTTCAAAGTATAAACACTCATAAGTGTTAGTTTTTTTCTCCAGGTGCTGGTGCAAGTTTTCTTGTTTTATTACAATGCTCTGTGTTTGAAACTTTTTTGAAGAATCGTAAAAAATAAAAATCATTAGAAAATACAAAAAATGAAAACAAGTTTTTTAACAATGGTTTTCGTTAGAACCACCTACTCAGGTTCAAGAAAGAATAATGACATGTTATATGTATGTTTGTATCAGTGTGAATATATCCTGTTCTCTGTTTAGGTGTGTGAGTTACAGTAAAGATAATTCAATGGGTACGTGAGTAACTCTGTGTGATTGAGTGGGTATCTGAGTGGCTGTACAGGTCTGTAACAAGGTGTATGAGTAACTGTATGGGTGTGTGGGAGTATGTAGAGTAGCTGTATGGGCGGGTGGGTGTGTTGGTGGTTGTATGAGTGAGGGACGGTCACATGAGTAGGCATATGGCTGAGATAGTTGGTGCATGAGTAGCTATGTAGTTAAGTGAAAGGGTGCATGACTGATTGCAAGGGTGAGTGAGTGTGGGAGTAACTATAGGTGAGTAAGTAGGTATGTTAGTGGTTGTATGAGTGACTGACAGGGTATGTGAGTGGGAGCATGCCTGTATGGGTGAGTCAGTGGCTTTGCAAGTGCTTGTATGGCTGAGTGACTGGTTTATGAGTGGGTGCAGAGATAAGTGAGTGGATATGAGAGTACCTGTACGGATGAGTTAGGATCAGTTGCCAGAGCTCATAACAGCATCAATCAATTGCATGGGAGTTTTCTAGCATCCCTACCTGGTCAAAGAAACTGGTGGAAAGGGATATCAGCTGCTTTTTATACTTGAAGACCATCTGCATGACTATGTCAAAGAAATATGTCAGTAGCACCAGATGTATCTTGATACATCTAACACATATTACTCCAAAACGTGCTGTATAAAGAAAATAATTCAAATGCCAGTTAGTATCTGATTTATAAAATTCAAGAAACAGAACAGTATACATTGCTCATGTTGTTACAGTATATCACAATATAGTTACACATTTTATTTGCACTTTTTACTGTTCTCAGCTTTGATTCTTTACACAAAAAACAATGTACTATATAAAGCTTCATCCTTGAACAGTGGGGTAAAACAATCATACAGATTGTAGAAAAAGAACACAACTGCACAGTACACCATTGTAAATAAGTGACACTCTGCATTGCACTCACTTTAATTCGTTAAACTGTTGTTTCACCTAGACTTACTACACTAATGTAAACAAATGTACCTCAATCATTTTCTCTTTATTAATATACCTGGTACACAACTACTAATAAATGTAATCCACAGTTGAAGTTTTGAGATCTATTTCAAAATATCACCCCTAGTAGGCGGAATAATGTCAAAAACAATGATCAGCCATGTAGACAAAATATATTACTTTTTTATTCAGAAGTAAAACTTAAAAGTTTGGTTGAAAAACCAAGAAGTGACAAAATCAAAATGTTAAAGGTAGTTTTGGTGTCAATTGAAGGCTGCTGTGATCACATTGTGCCTATCCTGTTGCAGCCTTTTATTAGAGAGTGTAGTATCCACATGCTATATTAACTCCTTTGAGGAAGACAAAAGGACTGCTGAATTTTGGAGAACGTTTTCAACACCTCAACCCTGATAGGCCGTATGACTTCTAAACATTGATGATCCACAGTCAAGAAACACCGTTTATTACGTTTTCCCAAAAATACTCCTTAGAACTTTGGTTGAAGAAACAAGAGGTAAGAATCTTGTTGTTTGAAAGGAATTTTTGCTTTGAATTTAAGGTTTCTGTCATTGCATTCGATCCATCCACTTGCTGTCTTTGAATAGACAGTGTAGTGTCCAAAAGCTAAGTTAACTCATTCATGAAATATAACAGCTATAGTACTATAAGTTCTTCCAGAAATTGCTATTTGTCTAGCATTGAAGTTTGTAATTTCAGTTTCCAGTTTACATCCACCTGCTCTGCATCCTTATAACATTAGTATAAGGTATTTCCCTATTATTTGTAGATGCTACCTAGACATAATATCTGGTCTACAATTTGAGCAGGATATATTTTGGTTTGTATTTTTAATTAATCTGTCAAAAAGCACAGTATTGCAATCTGGTAGTGTTAAGTAAAGAAATCGCTCAGAATTTATTTAAGTGGTGGATGTAAATTAGCAATCTTCACAATCATGGTTCCATTTGTAACTCAGTTCAAATAAGTCATAAATATGTACTCCTTTGTCTTCTAAAACTCCAAGCATGACCATTAAAAATTCTTGTGTGTCTTACTGACTTTTGAGAGTAAATATTAGTGATCCGCTACATATATCTAAAAGGTCTTGAATGCCTGAAACAGAATGTATTACAGATCTGTCTCTGAATAAACATTGGAGCAAATGATACCGTGCAGAACACAATCTCTTATCTTTAAATGAAACAGTGCATTGAGAACAACATTTGCATGCAGTTGACACCTGAACTGTTTTCCAACTGGTGTCCTTCAAAATCTCCCTCATTTTCCATTTTTTTCTTCCTAACACCTTCTAGCTTGTGCTGATTTGCCTTCATTCTTTTTTTTAAATATTTTTGTAAAAATCTTTTTATTTTGAGAAAAAGCAATAAAGCAAGAACATTGATTTTTTAAGCACAGCAAGGCATCCATAGTTGTACAGTAAATCATTAGGTTCTTCCCATCCTGCCACCCCAACCCATCGGCAAAACATCACTGCCTGGCATTATTGGACAGACCCAAATGAAGGACAGTAGGGTCAATAGTAGCAGGCACCTCGGATGTCGTTCCTCTTCCCCTGTTTCTGGCCCTCTTCTTGAGGCAGCTATTTCCCTCATAGACTTCCCTCCCCACCAACATGCACCAGTCCATGTCTTTTTCTAGGCACTCTATCAGGGTGCCTGGATGGCACTCCATTTACACAGAATATTGCGCTTCGATACCATCAAGCCCACTGTCATGAAGATTTGGTCCATGCGAGTGGGATCCATGACCTTCCAAACATTAAGAAGACCCCATTTCGCCGAGCCCTTTCTGTCACCCCGCACACCCCATTTAAGTATACAATCACAGCGCTTCTATAGTATTAAATGGCAGGGCGCTCTCAGATCATGTGAAAAACTGGCCCCTCTTGGTTGCAACCCCGGTGACATAGTGTGGTTGATGCTCTGCCCATTCATGCCATAGTGGCACATGCATAGTAGCTCCAGCTGTACAAGGTGGAACCTGGATATGATAGCCATCTCCCATGGGTACTCCAGAGCCTCCCTCCATTCCTCATGCTGTATCCCCTGTAGATCTCTGTTCTACTGCTCTCAGAGCCTGGCCAGGGTATCGGGCTGAATTTTGAGCAATTTTCTATACGTGAGGGAGATGGCTTTTTTGGACATATACTCATCAAGAAGGAGATCCTCCAGTGGGGAGGCTTCAGGGAGTTCCTCCTCCTTCCGCACCACCGCCTGAAGTGCATGACGGATTTGTAGGTATCTATACAGCTCTGTGGGTGCCATTTGGTTTTCCCATTGTAATTCCACAATGGAATGACCCCACCCCTGTTTCCACAATTCTTGCACCTTGGAGAGACCAGTGAGGACCCACTTATGAAAACATGATTGTTTCCCCAGCATCCCCAGCAGTGTGTTATCCCAAAGGGGTGACGCTAAGGTTAGTGTGCCTTTCCAGCCAAGGCCCTGAAACACTGAGTTCCAGAGGGTAAGTGTGGTTGCTGTAGGATTTGGGAATGTCTTGGGACTTGAATTGTCATACAATGCTCTAAGATATCCCGCCGGGAGAATCGTCAGCCTGCCAAGGCAGCAAGCAGGTTCCACATCTGGGAGATAGGCCCACTGGTTGACTTTGATAAGTTGTGCTGCCCAGCAGTACTTTGGTATATCTGGGAGGGCAATGCCGCCCTTGTACCGTCCCCTTGTCAGATTTTGTAGGGCAATGCGAGTTGGATCCCTGTCCCACAGCAGTGTATGAATTTCTCTATTGATGACCTGAAAGTAGGAGGGAGGGACCAAGTGAGGTGTGTTGTGCAGTGCGTAGAGAAGGTGGGGTAGTGCTATCATTTTGAACAGCGTGGCTTTCCCCGGGAGAGAAAAAGGCAAGAATTTCCGGTATTGTATGTCACCTCGGAGACATGACAGTGGTGACTCTAGGTTTCTTGTGAAAAAAGTCCCTGGGTCCACAGTAATGTATATTCCTAAATATTGAAAGCCCTTCACTGCCACTTTGGCTGAGCACTCTCGAGGCAATCGTGGGGTTTCTCCATGAAGGAGATATATGAGGGATTTGTCCCAGTTGATGGTGTACCTCGAGTAATGGCGGGAGAGTTTGAGAATGTGTATCACTCTATTTTGGGTGGGCGCTGGATCAGAGAGATACAGCAGAATGTCGTCTGTGTAGAGGGAGATTCAGTCTTCCCAGTCATCTGTCCATTTGAGTCCTCGGGATCAGAAACGTGTGCAAAAGCCCAGCCTGCCTAGGGCCTCAAACATATATGGCCACTCAATTGTGTCAAATGCCATGCATGCATCAAGTGACAACATAAGGGCATGTTCCTGGAGTACCCTGGCTCAGCTCAGGACCCCCTGTAGATGTGGCAGGTTGAGTGCGGTTTTCAGTCTGGGCATGAAGCTGGATTGATCCGGGTTTATTAGGAATGTTAGTACTTGGAGCCTCTGATTATGTTGACTGGCAATAAAAATATGTTTAAAAAAAAAAGAATGTTAATACTTGGAGTAGTCTGGTGGGCAGTAGCTTCTCTAGTATTTTCACTTCAGTTTATAGTAACAAAATTGGCCTGTAGGAAGAATAGCTATCAAGGGTTTTTCCCTCTTTTATCACCATAATGCTGGCTAATCGCTGGTCTCAGGGAAGTAGGCCCACGTCCCGACTCTCTGTAAACATGTGGAGCAGGTGTGGTGCCACCATATGGGCCATGAGCTTGTATAGTTTGATCTGTAACTCGTTTGGGCCCAGAGCCTTACCCGGGGTTAAATCACAGATTGCCTGGACCATTTCGTCTTCAGTGATTTCTTTCTCCAGGAGTCTCTGTCCGTCGAAGTGGTCCCCACAGTCATCTAGAGCTAGGTTAAAATGACTGCCCAGGATCAGTCTACCATCTGGTAAGGGGACCAGAGGACCACCCAGATCCAAGAACAGCAGTTCCTGTAATCTCGGGGAACAGTGGTTCCTGTAATATCGTGGGAGCATAAACCGAAAGGATGTTAATCATCCCTCCATCCCAGCGTCCAGATAGCAGCATATATCTACCATGTGTGTCTGGCCAGATATCCTGTATGGTGGATGGTAGGGATTTACGTATTAAAATACCTGCTTCCCTTGAGCTGGTCGTGTACCCTCTGTGTGCCACCATTAGATAGCCCCCTTTGTCTAGAGCATAAACTGTGTGACCCTGGATGCGAGTCTCCTGGAGGAGCACCACATCTTGGGCATTTCGTTAGAGGTATTGGAGCACCACTCCCCAGTTTATTTTGTCACCTAGGCATTTCACGTTCCAGGAAATTACCTTAAATTGTGGTTGCAATAGTTACAAATTCTTGTGATGATTGGGTGTGGTGGGGCATCCGGTTTCTGTTGGGTCCCGGGGACTTGATGCACCCACTCTACCGAAAAATACTTAGATTGGTCCCGGGGCTGGAGCTTTTTTATCTCCAGGTCCTCCACAAATAAATCAACTGCTGGCTCCTCTGCTCATTCGGGCACTCCAATAATGTGGATGTTATTGCACTGGGAGTAGCCCTCTTGTTCTTCCAACTTGGTTTCTAGGAATCGGGTGATGGCGCGCAATTCGCGTACCTGGGCCTGCAGCTCCGTCCATGTTGCACAAATCATCTCTCACTAATTAGACTTCAGTAATCACAAAGTCTATTCTGGCTGCCAGATCAGATTTTAACCCCTTGGATGACTGTCAATATATTGTGTAGCATAGGCGATTCAGAGTCTGGGGAGCAAGATGTCTATGGTGCAGGTATGTCTGGTGGGTCCCCCATGCCTATGATCCCCTGGTGAGAACATATTTATCCAGTTTGGTTGGCTGTGTTCCTTGTGGTCCCCTTCCTCCTGTCATCTCATGGGGTGCAGAGTGCACCAACAGATCACTATAAGGCCTGGGGTGTAGGGGTCATGAGGGGACTTTCCAGCAGCACTCACCGCTGCCTGCCGGGGCAGGTTTTGAGCACCCGACGGCCTGTTGGGTTTCCTGCTTCTTGACCCACTTGGTAACAAAACTCCCAGGCCACAGCAACACTGTGCTTATATAGCCCCCAGTGGCCCCTAACATGGTAGTGGAAGCCCAGTTCAATTATCTCTGTGGTTTCTTCCTGCAGCAATGTCCTCACCTGGAGGCCAGGAGGGAGTCAGGCAGGCCCCCAGCAGTGCTCACAGACCCAGAAGCATGGGTGGACCACCGTTGGCGAGTTGCAGTTGAAAGCTCCCATACGCCACTGGTGGGGCCCCTTCCTCTGCCTCACAGGTTGCTGGCACCAGAGCTGCACGGGCCACTCGTTTTATCACTGCTAGGCCCCGGGCCATGCCCCCTCATGGTGCTGGCCACTATGCATGGGCCTCCTTTCAGCTCGCTGGCTGGTGATCGGAAAGTGCCGCCCAGGCCCCTGCTGTTAGCTCCAGAGTGGGCTCTCGTGGTGAGCTGGCAGCACCCAGGCATCCGCAAATCGAGGCTGGGGAATTTTCCCCAGGAAAGACCGCTGCATGTTACCGGCCCTCGCCTTGACCCAGCCAACTCAGGAATGCATTGTTGGCATCAGGACAGTGAGCAAAGCTTGAAAAGATGTTGCTCCCTGTTAATGATGGCCACTGAGCTAGATTAGTGGGGGGTTTTCAGGGCGTTTTGCCGGACTCGCTCTATGAAGCGGCCATCTTCCTCCACAGTCGGCCATGCCCTCGATTTCGTTTCTTGAACATCAGTTAACTCTTTTGTAAGCTTTCTTTTTGGACAGATTATCCATGTCTCATACAGAGGGTAATTAACTAAATGATGAGTGTATCGACTTTTTAAGCGATTGTGCTCTCTTATACAGCTTGCATCGGCACTACATTTTTTATCATCAAATTCAACTAAAAAGAAAATGGACAATGTTCTAACTTGGGATAACGCTATATACTACATTCCGTCTTTAAACACTGCACTGGATCATAAGGACCCTCAGAAAGATATTCTCATTTCTTTCCCTTGGCGCACGGAAGTAAGCTGCTGTATCACTAATTCTGTCAAAGATGAATTATTGTAATGCCCTTCTATTAGAATCCAACAGGGCTTCAATCAATAAACTACAGCTGGTACAGAATGCGACAGCAAAATATTCCAAAATACCATTCAATCTCGGCTGCTATCAAGAATTTGCATTGGCTCGCAGCAGGAAAAATAATTTTTTATAAAGCCTTGTGTATTGTGCATAAGGCACCACACAATTCAGGACAGCAGTATTTAAATGTTGTTATTTTTTGGTGATAGAACTCCGCCCTGCCTCCCCCACACTCTCATCCCAACAACCCCATGGCAGAACAAGTGTGTTGAGAAAGCAACACGTCCCATATGGGACACCGTGTAACAATATACTAATATACTAACACATCCTTGGCATTACAATGTTACTTCCAACAAGCCTGTACATCCATTCTTATACTAGGTCAGGGTGCTGTAATAAATATATAATGAGTGGTGACCAAAACTATTTAGGCCACGAGGCTTCAGGTAACTTTTCAGCGTATACATTGAATTACTCCCAACAAAAAACTAGATCGCGAATCCACTTAACAATTGTAGGTGCCGTCCTGGAATTCCAATGTATAGCAACAGCTCGCTTAGCAGACGGAGTGGCTATAGCTACTAAGCGTCGGTTACATGGTTTAATTTTATTTAGTAGCCCCAGCAGGCATACCTCAGGTGTACAACTAACCACAACCATTGTCATATCTGTGAAAGCCCTCGTTACCTGTTGCCAAAATCTTGTGATATCAGGACATCCCCACGCTAAATGTAGAAAATCCGCTCCAACATGCCGGCATCTAGGGCAACTATCATCATCTCTCAACCCAAACTTTAACAATTGCACAGGGGATTAGTAGGTTTGGTGTAGACATTTAAAATGGATAATCCAAAGACTGCAATTGGCAGTCAATCGCCCTGTCAATCTGCAGCAGTGCTCCCAGTTTTCTCGTGACAGGGGGAATTCTACTACGGCATTCCATTTTTCCAGCACGGGTGATTGGGTCCACCCATTCTCTCGTTGAGAGGCCTAATATAGTTTGGAAATCATCCCTCAGCTTTGTCCCCTCTTTAATACTACTTGTAGCGCTTTTAACCCTCTTGGTTCCTGCAGGAAGTCTGGATAGAGGGCGCGCACCGCTGCTTGTAGCCTAGCATATATGAATCCGTGCATAACTTTACTTTTTTCTAAAATTAAATCCGGCTCCCCTGATGACATCTGTCCCCCTTACATCCTGAAAGAAGTGGGCACCATCATCCCTGGGGGCTTACTTCCCATGCTGAATGGCTCACTTGCTCAGGGTAAAGTTCCCAACAACTTTAAGAAAGCCCTCCTTATTCCCCTCATAAAAAAGGCAGGAGCCAACCCATTAGACCCACTCAACTACAGGCCTATATCTTTGCTGCCATACTGTGCTAAACTTTTGGAATCTCATGTATGTGACAGCATTTCCACATTCCTTGAAAATTCGGAATATCTAGCACCTAATCAGGCCGGTTTCCGCCCTTGCCATTCTACTGAGGCGGTCATCCTCTCGGTGCAGAATACCCTTAGGCGGAATGCGGATGAAGGGATCCATCAAGCTCTGGTACTTTTAGATCTTTCTGCCGCCTTCGACACGGTCGACTATACCATCCTGGTCGACCGTGTCGAACAGGCAGGCCTTAGGGGCCCTGCGCTGAGCTGGATCCGTTCATTTATCACTGACCGCACTCAATCGGTCAGATTGGGCTCCTTCACAGCTCCCACCATACCTACCATCTGTGGAGTACCCCAGGGCTCCTCGTTGTCTCCCTTGCTTTTTAATTTGTATCTACGCCCTCTTTTGTACTCCCTCAGGCACGCAAAGGTCACCATTTTTAACTACGCCGATGATTTGCAGCTCATCTTTTCTCTGAACACCAAGGACTCTGTGGTAGAATTTCAAAACACCATGTCCCACATTTTGAGTTGGATGAGCTGCAATCACTTGAAACTTAACCCAGGCAAGACCGAATTGGTCTTGCCTGGACAGAGCACCCTCAGCTGGAACCCCAGTTTCTGGCCCTCCTGTATGGGTGCCCCCCCATCCAAATCATCCTCGGTTAAGAGCCTTGGTATTTTCATTAGTGAGGATCTCTCCCTGAAAAAACAGGTCGGAGCTGTTGTTTCCTCTAGTTTCTTTCAGCTGAAGAAAATAAAAAAAATCGCCCGCTTCTTCTCCCAAGCTGCCCTCACTCAGATCGTCATCTCCCTTGTTTTGTCCAGATTGGACTTTTCCAACAGTCTTTACCTCGGGCTCCATACTGGAGAGCTAAAACGCCTCCAGCTGGTTCAAAACCAGGCAGCCAGACTTCTCTTGAACATCCCTAGAAGGCAATCAGTCAGATCTGGCTTGAAACAGCTGCATTGGCTCCCGGTTGAGCAACGCGTGACCTTCAAAGCTGGGTGTATTCTCTTCAAGTCTCTACATGACATTGGCCCTATTTTTATCAGAGACCTATTTAAAAAATACAGCCCCTCCCGTAACCTCCGGTCTGCTCACAAAGCCCTTCTGACTATTCCCTCGTATAAGAAGAAGCGTCTCGGAGGCAGCTGCTTTGACCATCTTGCAGCCGCCTTCTGGAACTCTCTTCCTCTTCATCTTAAACTTAGTGACAACATCCTCAGCTTCAGACATTCTCTGAAGACCTGGCTCTTCTCCCAGGCGCATCACTAGCTGTTTTTTTCCTCACCAACCGATGGCTTCGCCTGTTCCTTCCTACAGCGCCATGAAGCCTCCGGGCGTACGAGCGCTTAACAAATTTCATATAACATTAACATTAACTTAACCTTATATGTTTGTCGATCTTGGAAATCACTCATGGTGTGGAAGGTACCATTGGGGTACATATCCTCTAATTTCGTAATTTCTACTCTTTGCAGAATGTCCAGAGCCTCACGCTCACAAGCAACCGAAATATCCGGATGAGCAGCAATTGGCATATCCGGGCATATACCTGATCTATTCCTGCCCGAGCAGTGAAAGCGTTCCACGTCCGGACAGTGCAGCCAACCAGATTAATCTCTCTTTTATATCCTCCCTCATCCGTGTATAGAAACCTAGCAGTTAGCGGAGTCGGGTACACAGTGTCCGCCTTGATCACCAAGTGTGGCATATATTTCTGTGGGAAGAACCAATAATGCGCTAACTGCACCTGCACACACGTATAATAGAGCCTTAGATCAGGCGCTTCAGATCCCCCGTAATCAAAAGGCAATGCTAACGTACTCCAGCTGCACCTTGGTTGCTTGCCGGCCCATACCAATGACAGCATACAGGTTTGCAGGGACTTAAATAACGTTACGTTCAATTTTATTGCAACATTAACCAATACATATGGTAGCTTAGGGAGTATTAACATCTTTACAACTGCAATTCTGTCCGCCAGTGACAATGGCAGTCGTGTCCATCGAGCAACCTGTTCGGTGATATTGGAGACTGGTTGACCATAATTCATATTTAGTACAACCTCCGGATCCCTATGTGCCCAGACCCCTAAATACTTCACAGGGTCTACAACCAGGAGAGAGGGTATTCTATCACAATTTCTTGTGTGCTGTCTGTTAATGGTATTATTGTGGATTTTTCCCAATCTATCCCCATCCCAGAGTGTGATCCGAATGTAACGTATTCTAGCAGCCCCAATGCTAGATGAGTTGCCGGATCATTTACATATTTCGTCTGCAAATAATGAGATAACAAGCAGGTGCTACCTGAACTACAAGGCGGCCTCCTCATGCCCCTGGCACACTTTACAAGCCAGCAGTTCCAGTGCCAGAGAGAAAAGCATTGGGGAAAGAGGGCAGCCCTGCCCCGTGCCTCCACAAATTGGAAATATATCAGACACCCAGCCATTTACCCCTACTCTAGCAACCAGGTGTGTATATAATAATCATATCCACTGTAAGAAGAACTGTGGCATTCCCATGCTCTATAGAACCACAAACATATAACCCCACCTACGCAAGTTGAAGGTTTTTGCCACGTCTAGGAGCACCGCAACAGCAGGGGTCTAGGGGTTCAGCTGATGTATTACTGCAAAGATTGTACAAAGGTTATGCACTCTGGAGCGTTTGGGAACAAATCCCAACTGGTCAGAGAGTATTAAATTAGGAATCAACGGCTGCAGTCTACGTGCTATCATTTTCCCTAATATTCGCCATCAGATCAAGCACCAATATTCGGTCCACAAAAGCCCCCAGCATTGCTCATCCCCGATAATAACCAAACCATTTGGGATCCAGATTAGTGCTCATTGTTCCTCCTCGTACAGGTCAGTGTTTTGCGTTCTGCCGACGTTTTTCAATTGCTTTACATGTTCCATAGCAGCCTTTGGGTTAGTAAAGATCTTGGATGCACCCTCTGAGCAAATCTTCCAGCGTGCCGGATACAATATAGCGTATTGGATTTCCTCAGATTGCAGTATCTTTTTTGTAGGAATTATCTCTCTAGGTGGCCTGGACCGCAGTGGTGAAGTCCGGAAAGAATGCCAGTGCGCTTCCTTGATCTGACCCTTCTCTCTGGCAAGGCAAAGGATCATGTCAGTGTCCCGGTAGTTCAATAACCTTGCAATAATAGGTCGTGGTGGGGTGCCCGGGGTTGGACGTGCTGCAAGGGAGCGGTGGGCTCTCTCCACAATAAACATAAACGAGAGAGTATCTGCATTGAAGAGTTCTTTCAACAACCCCTCCACAAATAGTTCCATTTTGCCAACATTGGTCAATTCTGCCAATCCCATTATCCGTATGTTGTTCTTTCTGGGCCTTGCCTCCAAGTCTTCGTTCTTAGCTTGGATAAATGCCAACACCTTTTCCATATTCAAGGTTTTGTCCAACACTGTGCTCACATCATCTTCCACATTTGACACTCGCTGTTCAACTTTGCCCAACCTAGTGCCTTTTTTATCAAGTTTCGCTGCTATATTATCCATGCGCAGGTTTAACACATCTATCTTTGCAGGCTTTGTTGGGGCAGCACTCGAAGAGACCTCCGCTTTCAAATCGGATGTCGGCTTTTGCTGTGACCTGCCTGTCTTTCGCATCTCGAACGTGAGACGCGGCTGAGTCTTGTCAGGCTTGCCCATCGTGGGTAGTCATCAAACAACAGTATCAGTTATCACTTGCAATCATGACAACCTAGTGCAGGCTCCACGTGTCCTCAATGGAATCTCGTACCTAGATGTAGCATCCCGAGGGGTAAAGGTATTGTGGTGACTATTGCACTGTGCTGCACCTGTATTTAATGTGCGATCATCTACGTCTCACCGCAGTATAATAAAGGATAGTGGGTTGGATGTGCCAATCCCAGAGTGAGCAGCAAGAAGCTGTCCGCCTGCTCTCACGCATCAAGTGATTTTGGCTACACCACCTACACAGTCCCGAGCAGCCCAAGGCCTCCTCCACATACGCGTCTTATGTCCCAATAAGTACAGTGGTGTCATTGGGCTGCAGCGCTACCATTCTATGTCTTGATGCACCGGTTGGTACTCAGAGTCGCACAACCCTGTTGCAGCCTTTCACTCAGCAGCAATACAAGTCATCAGGCGTCTCCTCACACGCCAATAGTTGTAGCTGAAATTGTAGGCCTCCAACTGACTGGTTGCCGTGTTACGCTGCATCTTCTTTACACCACCACTGGTGATCGCAGTAGTTTATTAAGCCCCCAGATCCAATGGACCCATCTGTGTGGGGTATGGGCTTGCCAGTATAGATCCCACCTCAGCCACCACAGCTATTTAGTCCAGAGATCTGAGTGCAGCACCCCAGATGACCGAGGCCACACGTCGCCTCAGGCCCGCTTCTCCGGCGGGATGGCCACTTACAGTTTTTCACCTCGGTGCTCGCGGCTCCTGCCCAGAGTATCCACCGCACCTCAGCAGATGTCCCGGGACCAGCCAGCCCCTCCAATCCCACGTATAGAGTCTGCAGCACACTCTTTTGCCACTCACTGCATCAGGAGAATCCCGAGTTACGGACAGGAGTCCTGGTCATTAGAGTAACGGGCACAGCACGCTGCTCCGCCAGATTCGCAGCGCTATTTCTTCCCCACATCTCCAGCCGATCTACGGCCCTCCAACCTCACCGCACTCACAGCAGGGCAGATACAGCAATTGCCAGCACCTGATCATCACTTGCCAGCCACAGCCGCCATATTGTGCACTTCCCCTTGTAGTCATTTCACGTTAGTTTCTCGATATTCTGTGGCGCAGCAGGGCATCAAACAGGTCAGTCTGGCACCTGAGAAAGCCCGGGCGCTGTGCCTCTGTCAATGTGTCTCGCTGCCTTGATTTGTGCCAGGATATGTGTCAGATTGTAAGCGCGTCCGGCGGAGCTGCACTAATGAGCAAACATTTTGCCATGCGCCCTCTAGCGCCCCCACATCAGATGCTTAATGCATTTTCTTTACTAGTTCCTTGTATTAGATGTTTAACCAAAAATTGACATTGCCAATACTTCCAAAAGAATTTCTTGACCATTATGAAGAAGTGTCTTGAAAACAGGCTGTCCTTTCACAAGGGTGAGTTGCAGTAATGTTGCTCAGATATGAATTTACCTTAAAGAAGTGAAAAGACAAGAGGTATTTGTCCAAACAGGAACAAGTTGGTTTAATTAAAGACAGCGGCTAGGAGAGTCTCGACAGAATGCATCTGAGGAAAGTCTCTCGGTGTACAAGTTTTGACTGGTATTATATACATTTTCTGAGGTACAATAAAACAATTTCCGCATTCCTGAAAAGCATCACAATCATAAATTAACAATCTCAGGCATCAGATAGGGACACAGATGACTCTCTTGGGGAGAGCTAGTGTGAGCCAGTGTGTATGTGTCTAGATGTCCGGCATGAGGTGTGCATTATCACTATGTGGGGTGTGTATGTCATGTCCTGATTGGCTTAGTGTTTCTATCCTCAGTCAAAAAAAGAGAGGGGGGGACCAGGAGCTCGTTATGGTCCAATGTCCGTGCTCCACTCGTAACAGTTAAATCAATAAGGACATTGTTCCCTGTTGGCGGCGAAACTGAGAATATCGTTCACCTGCTCAACAGAGGAGAAAAAGGTGGGAAGAGTGTGAAGATAGGGAGAGGGAACAAAAGGAGGGGGGGGGGGGAAAAAGAAAGAAGAGGAGAGGGGGATAGGGGTAGGATGAAAAGAGGCACAGAGAATTTCCCCAGTCTCAAGGATCCACTCCTGAAGGGGAGGACTCTATGAAGCCTCTCGTGAGCCCTCACACACCCCGAAGGATGTCTTGCTTCATCATTGGGCTAGTTGTTGCTCCTCGTCGGGCCGGCGCTGCAATGCCCGACGGTCCCCCGAAGGGTCTCTCTATCGGAGGTCTTTTAAAGAGAAAAGCCGTAAGGTGAATGCGGGTGTGTGGGCAAAAAAAGAGAGAGGCGGTGAGATGGATCCGAGAGGTTAGTGGTAAGATGCGTGCAAAGTGTGTGGGTTTAAAAATGCCTAGGGGTGTCCAAAAAGGTGGATATTTAATAATGTGGACCCTCTGGCAGACTAAAAAGACCAAAAGGTCACGGGGTCACTAATCAGCTCAAGGTGCTGGTGTGACTATAATTAAAAGGTCGACATGTTTCACGCCTTGGATGCCCAGACGGGTCAGTGGCGTTTCTTCAGGACCGTAGATAAGTGAAAAGTAGTGCACGGTGAAGACGGGAGTGCCAGAGATTGGAAGGGTAACTCACGTCTAAGGAAAAGGTTAAAAAAGGTACGGGACTGCGGGGTACAATGACCTGGTCAGCAGAAACAAGAAGAACGTACCAAACTAGTGTAACCCTCGTGTATCTGTACGGGGCTGCATAGGATCCGCCGAGGCTGCCAGCGCCCTATTTGGGTTGCGTCGGAGGCCGGCTCAGTCAGCACCTACCCACTGCCATCGGCTGCCTGGAGATGTGGGGTGTGTATGTCATGTCCTGATTGGCTTAGTGTTTCTATCTACATGTGGCATCTAGCTTTGTGGTATTTTTGTGGAATGTGAGCCTTTGGCCAAATGTGTTTTTATTGGGGCCATTTTCCTCGGACCTGTTTGTGGTGCAACTATCTATCTGTGGGATTGATCAAGGGTTTTCCCTGGGCACGTGTTTGTCTTTGGGTTAAGAGAGACCCCACCTGGGACCTGGTAATCAATAGGCATGGGTGTAGGTTGCAGGACCTGCCTGACCACATATCTCAGGGTTGATGGGTAGGTCACCTTGGGTAAATCCGACAGCAATGATGCAAGTTCACTGGAACTCCTAAAAATAATATGATAGGCACTGGTATAATTTATATCGACATTTTCAACATTGTGTGTACAGTTGTCATAGCGTACATTGATATTGTGTTATTGACTAACTTTGCAGTCCAAGGATTTCAAAGGTTTTTGGTCCATTGTTAGCAATGGCAGAAAAGAAACAGGAACCACTTAATTCCCTAATATAGCCCCAGCAGCATGGGAATATCATTAAGGGGGCCTTTATTCAGGTACAAACTATGGTACACTATCCATAGCTACTTCTCCCTCCAGACCAGTGTGTCGAGTTGAGGCTGCTTCGGCGATAACGACAAAGGAGGTGGAAACCGGTATACACCTGCTGATACCCAACAAAGCACCGGCACTGGACAAAATTCCTGGCGACCTTTATCGGTCGGAACCAAAGATATGGGCGCCATATCTCTGCACCCTGTTTAACTCCATTCTGCTGGGCGCGGAACCCCCAGAATCTTGGCGCGGTGCGGAGATTGTCCCAATATACAAAAAAGGCTGCCCTTTGCAACCCTCAAATTATAGGCCCATCAGCTTAATTGATATTACTCAGAAGCTGTTTGGACGTATAATTTTGGATCAATTGCAGACGTGGGAGACAGACAATAACATCTTAAGTATCCTGCAGGCGGGTTTCAGAAAGGGTACCTCTACTGTTGACCAGATATTCCGACTTCAGGTCTTACATTGGAAGACCGTGAGTTTAGAGGGTGGCAGCCTCTATCTCATTTTTGTCGACCTGAGGTCGGCATTTGACCTGGTACCGCGAGAAAACTTGTGGAGGGTTCTCCGGGCACTCAATGTTCCTCTATATCTTTTGGATGCCCTGAGAAGACTCCACACGGAAAACTTCGCCCAGGTCAGATGCGGGAAACATGGAGAGTTGTCCGATCGTTTCCCTGTTAACCGTGGAGTCCGTCAAGGATGCGTGCTAGCACCCACGCTATTCTGTCTATATATCAACGGCCTCATCAAACATCTGGAAGGTATCAGGGACACGGATGTGCCAAGACTTGCCATGGGTACGGTGCCAGCGTTGATGTTCGCTGACGACACTTTGTTGCTGTCGCGAAC
Organism: Triturus cristatus; assembly: GCF_964204655.1. Lineage (NCBI taxonomy): Eukaryota > Metazoa > Chordata > Amphibia > Caudata > Salamandridae > Triturus > Triturus cristatus. The sequence continues at coordinate 896,917,543 of NC_140590.1, read as the reverse complement.
ATCAACTGGCATTCAGCGCATTCTGGATGGTTTTGTGGATTTCTGTGCTGAAAGAGGCCTGGAGATTAATTTAGCGAAAACTAAATTTATGATTCTTAACCCCCCCAAGCTCACACGGCCAAACCCAGTGCTGAATGGTATTCCCCTTGAGCGGGTAAAAACGTTCGGATATCTTGGGATTATATTACAAGAAAACCTTGGGTGGAGGGGACAATCGCTAACTCCATACTAAAACTTTCCCAAACTACTGGGGGAATTTCCAAACTTTTTAGAGGTTCTGTTTCCAAGCCAGTGGCACCAGCAATAGAAATCTTCCAAGCCCAAGTAAGAGCAGCCTCCATTTATGGAGCAGAACTGTGTGGTCATTCTGGAATTCACAGCCTGATTGGGACCGAAAATTCCTTCATGAGGAGTCTGCTGGGTTTACCCCCTAGCTCTCCGTTGGTCCCTATTAGGTTGGATTTTGGGTTGATACCCATGGAGGAGGTTGTGAAACTGCGTCCACTGATATACTGGAAGAGACTCTGGTCCAACGCAGAGTTGGGCTCTTACCGAGAAGAATTTAAGGGGGTTTGGCCCCTAATCAAAAGCAAGAGTATCTCCTGGTTGAGATTTGTTAGGGATACCTGTGCCAAGATTGGCCTTCCTGATTTATGGGCCTCTCCGGAGGCTTCATGTTTGGCCTTATCGAAGGCAAAACTGGCTGAACAGTTCAGAAATTTTCACCTCTTGCGCCTGCATGAGTGTTCTGGTACTGGCAGGTTGACTGCTCAGTTCCTCCAAATCAAAGACAACTACAGGAGAGAGGAATTTTTAGATTTGATCTCCCCCCCGGCTGCTAAGAAGCTGTACTGTCAATTGTGAATGGGCAGTTTACCGCTCAGGTCTTTCACCTCTAGGTGGGATGCTAACAACATCACTGTTTGCCCGGCCTGTGGTTATAGACTAGAGGACGAAAAACATGTTTTCTTTTTCTGTCCTTTATACCATCAACAAAGAAAACGTTGGGTTAAGCCAATATGTAGTAACCTGGGATTTCGAGAGTGCGAAAAGGCTCTGAGAGTCTTGAAGTATGACACCCACCCTCCAATTGTGTTTGCAGTCTCCCGGTTTCTCAACGCTATGTGGATAAAACGTAGGAAATTTTGTAACTAAACTGAAAGTTTTATCATTTTTCTTCTCTACTCTATGAATGTTTTTATATTATATTTCACAACTGCGTTTTGATCTGGTTATTTTAAATTGTGAATTGTAATAACTTATGTTGCTTTTATGGCCTCTGCGGCCGAAATAAAGTCTATGAATGGAATGGATATTGTCTTTTCTGATATTGTGAGAGATATGCATTCCTAAATCATGGCTCACATCGACATTGCTTTTACTCGTAATAACATTGTCATTTGTGCATAGATAGTGGCATATATTGACATTGCTACTGCTGGGATAATTGCTGTTGTGCAGGCATAGCTTATGGCATATAAATTGACATTGTATTAATGGGGATTGGCATTGTTATGCGGGCACAGGTTATGGTATACGTTGACATCACATTCATTGGTATTGCTGTTGTCGGATCTGCACATATCATGGTATTTATTGACATTGTATTTACTTATTCCAACATTAGGGCATCGAAAACAATCAAATCCTTCCCTCCAAACAGGATATCATGCCTTGATTTTAAAATTTGCTGCATTACTAAGTGAACGAAGGCAGTCATTACGTACCAAACGATACCCACCTCAATGATGATTACAACTTTCAGTTTCTTCAATACTCTTGTCAGCTCATGACAAGCTTCACCAGATAACTTCTGGAATTCCAGTTTGAAGTCATGTTCAACATGGAGCATGAGTAGTCAATGTAGAGTATTTCCTTTAACCTCTTCGATGCCGATGACGGAACGGTTCCGTCATGCACGCCGGTTGGGCTGTGCTTATGACGGAACCGTTCCGTCATGGCCCCGCCCGCGCTCAGATCTTTCAGCACTGCGCGGGAATCCGCGCAGCGCTGAAGAGGTTAATAATGTACGCAGCTAATCCAGTTGGTGCTGTTACTACACACGCTAAATTTAATTCTGTTGTTCTCTGTAGGTAAGCGGTGTGCACTTTATTTGAAAAGCTTTTCTCAGTGCCAGCTTGACCACTGATGTATGACAGATTCAGCCTCATATTCTTTCTTCTAGTGCAGAAATCCATGGTTTAGTTTACCTTTTACTTCAATATAACTTTCTTTCTGTTCATCATTCAGTTGTGCACCTAAGTGTTCAAACTCTACACTTTCCTCTCTTGCTTGTTGCATTGCAGTCTCCACCTCACTCCGGGCTATTGTTTCTTCATTTTGAATAATTGGTTGTCCAAGTGGATCTTGACTCAGTGGTGCAGCACGTTGGGTGCTTATTAAAATATCCTCAGCTATTTCAGCAGCAATGACTTCTTTCTGTTCATTCCCTTTGCATGTGTAGTGTTGAAGTACTTCATAATGGCACATTTCTTTAAGATGTGGACTCCTTCTTGGATAGTATGTATCCAACAAATTTATCTTCACAATATCTGTACTTTCCAGGTCAAACTGTGCTAAATGCTGAATTTCTGATAAAGACTTTAACCCCTTCGATGCTGCGCAGATTCCGCCGCTGTGCTGGCGGAATCTTGCGCGGGCGGGGTCATGACGGAATGGTTCCGTCATGAGCACAGCTCAACCGTGGGTCATGACGGAACCATTCCGTCATGAGCACCGAAGGGGTTAACACTCTGTTCTGTGTACATTCTAGGATTCGACTTATCCCCAAAATGTTCCTTGACTTTGAGAACAACCTGGCTGAATTAAGCCAGTCAGAGCACTCATAGTAGGCCATCTCTCTATGTGAAAGCATTTTCAAGCTGAAGCTGTACATTTTCTTAGATGGACTTTTTTCTGCAGAAATCTACACCCACATCTCCTTCATTTCTATCTTCTCTGATTTGTAATTGAAGAAGTGATGCACCAAGCAACAGGGATGGAGTTGACTGCAACCAATTGTAGTTCGATATTTGCATTCCGCATCTTCAGAATCACAGAGTTATAGTCATCTATATATTTGCATTTCTTTTTCAGTGATTTCCTGGTCAATGTATGTCTGGCTGCAGACGTAAAGCAATTCACTCTTCCTTGTGAAATCACAGGTCTCAGGAATCCAAATCGACATCTTGTGTAAAATATTCCTTTGCATCTGCATTTTCGATGACAGTACTTCCCAGATCTATGAGTTTAAAACTGTAGAACTTGTTGTCTCAAGCCCTTTTCCACAAATAGGACACGTTACAATGCAAACATTTGCAACGTAGTTTTCACATCGCAACATCCATTGCAAAGCATGATTTTACAACACATTCCATCACCACGCATTTTTAGAAACTTCATTTACAATGCATTCCATTACAACGCATACCTTTACAGCTCATACCATTACGCATAATACTTTTAGGGCAACAGTAGGTTAAGTGTTGGATAGTGTAGGGGTTACAAATACTATTCCCACTCCAGTGAGTGCAACAGTAGCGTAAGTGTTGGATAGTGAAGGGTAAATATTACTATTCCCATGTACCCCAAAACCCATATCCACCCTAAAACTTTAAATATCCCCATTACTTACCCTATAAATCTTTGCAATTGCATGCGTTGTAGTGACATGCGTTGTAATAGCATGCGTTGTAGAGACATTAGTTGTAATGGCTGTGTTGTAATGGCATGCGATGTAAAGGCTGTTGCGTTGTAGCAGCCGCATTGTAAAGGTAGTGCGTTGTAATGACTGTGTTGTAATGGATGTTTTCCTTTTCCACACTGTGTCTTGGGATGGTACATGTCACATACTGTTGTATGACACAAAAGACAGCCTCATCACTGTCTGTTCCAAATATTGGTTCATCTATTATCCATAACAGCATGTGAATATGAGAAGCACCTCTCACCTTCTCAACATACATTTCAGTTCTCCATGACTGCTATACCAATTCTCGTTGGAGCCACATTGGCACACTATCAAATTAATCAAGTTGTACTCCAAGTTTTCGTCCTTCCCATGAACTTTAGCAATACATTTCTTTGCAGACAGTATTTGAAGATTAACACCTGTTTTCAGTATATGATTAACAGCATATGAAAGTCCAGAGTAGTCACTTTGAAACAGAAGATGGAATATGCAGGGAATACACTGCTGAAATATTGGATCCTCTGAATATAATCTGGTTGATTGGTAATCAGCTGCTCGTATCTGTACAGGGTGGTCATCAAACTGGGTATCTTCTCCAGTGGGAAACAGTTGTGGAAAACAGCAAGCTTCTAATTCTTTCTCCCACACACTCATTGGAGCTCCTTTAGCTTGCTTCATTTGAAATGGATGTTGTAGCATTTGTAAATATCTTCTGATCTGGAGCGATCCACTTTTTCAATCTGTCCACTTGATTGTGATATGTCATCCCCTACACATGTGATATCTTGACCAACATTAATATTTTTATAATGAACATTAATTTGTACCAGTTATAATGTTGTATTTTTACTTTTATTAACATCCACTATCTCTTTCCAGATTTTATTTTACACTTCGTAGGCACACCATTTACTAGAATGACAACTGGTTCATGAGCCTCTCTGTCTGCACCAACAGGTTTCAATATTCTGTTTAAAATCTAAAGGGAAGAAGACAACTCTTCCTTTAGGGCCTTTCTGAAGGTCAGTTGGTGGCAGCTTCCCAGTCTTAGGTTCCATACGAACTATAGCCTGAAATGGATGTATACATTGCATATAAATGGATCCATAAACATTGTATTGTTCTCTAACTTTTCATAGCAGTACTTACATATAACTTGCTTTGTGAACAACTCAAACTGTTCCTCTACAAATAAACAACAAATTCTTGGCGTTTATATCTTGTTCAGGTTTAGAAAATACAGCTACAGTGCAAGTTTTGCTTTTGTAGTGAGTGTATTGACAACAAATACAAACACAGTTTGGATTCTCAGAAGAAACTGTGTTAAATTTCGTAATATCTTCCCTAATACCTCTGTCCTAAGCATCTATAGCTCCAAATACCAACTCCACAGATCCCTTAGATTCATGTTCAGGACCAACGAAACAAAATTGAACATCTTCAAAAACTGATGTACCATGCAAAAGAGCTGTATTCATTTCCCCTAGAAATAGGGCAGGTGTTTCTACATGGTAAAGTCTCCTAATTAAGTATCACATTTTAGAGTGGCTCACATTCTGAAGTGGTGAAAGCTGCTTTGGAACACTTTCTTTGATAGACCTGCTAGTGAAAGTCCCTGCAAATTTGTATTCTTCCTTGCTTTGCATGGATCTAATTCTTGCAAAGTCCCTATTTTCAGTTTCAGACTTCTGCATGGAAAGGTACATACAAAACTTCTCAGTATATCAATAGATCCAGGCAAGCACTGCAAATACTGCTACAGTTCCATTTGTATACAGGGATCTGTCTATGTCTTCCTTTTGGTCTCCCCCAGTCGGCCTGGGCAGCGCTCATGGAGTTGGACTCTGTGGCATTCAATGGAGTTACTGAAAAACTTGCATGCAGGTGGAGTATTAGGCTAATAAGTTATAATATCTTGTAACCTGAGGGCAGGCACTTCGAGCTCAATGCAGTCCCTCCCATTCACATTATAAGAGCCATTGACACTCCTCGTTCCCTCCCTCACCCTAAAAAAGAAGGCACACTCACCCCACCAGATGCACTGGTCTCACTGCTGCCTGGATATCGGAAGCAGAGAGTTCTGTGAACCGGTTCACTGATGATCATGTGATATGCACTGCAACGGAGGGGAAGAAGTCAGCGATGGAAATAAAAGACAGACATTCCTGCTGCGGACAGTCTATTGTGCAATTTTGATGGTTCCGCAACCATCTTGAGGTGGTAGCTTTTTCTAGACTGCCCTTGTCACCTCGGCCTCTCCCTATCTAATGTTTACCTTAATGCCTACCAGCTCAGGCAGGTTTGCGTGCGCAGCATTTGTTTTACCTCTATCAGACAAAAGTTACCGAAAATGGATACCTTGATGTGAAGCATCTAGAAAAGCAATGATCTTAAATCCACACAATGCCAAGATCTACAGAGAGACCCTCAGACATATCTTAAGTCAGCAGTTTGTGATCAGGAAAGTGGAGTCGCACATAATCTCAGACCTCATCTGCTTCCCCATAGCTCCTGTGTCCTCTTGACAAGAACCCATTTCTGCTATCAGAGGAATGGGGGCATAATGGCAGAGACTGCTACAAGACAGGGAGGCTAAGAGAGGACACATAAGAACCTAATGGATATTTGTATAAAACTGATCACAGTTAAATTTACAAGCATTATGAGGAACCTGGTTTTATTACTTCACATTATTCATGTATTGCACAAGATAAGCAACAATTCATCAGTTTTCTTTTATGAGGAACACATTAAATATGATAGAATGACGAATAATTTTATAATATATTCATACCCCTGAGCCCAAAAAAGGGTGTGCCCACAGACGTCAAAATAGAAAGCACTACCAATGATTATAAACATATATCAAATGTCACAAGGGCAAGTTGGATCAAAACACTGAATATTTGTTCTTAGAACAGGTCCTAAATACAATCGGTCAGTTGGTTAGTCTTTCTAATGGAATCAAGGAAACTCATGATTGTGGTCCTTTAAATTCCCATTCCAGTTAACTGCACCATGGTCATACAGTACAGGTAGATGAACACTTTTAACTCCTTGTCAATAGTGTGTTACATGAGAATTAATGAGAAGGTTGAACACTTTGCCTGGTGATGGAGCAGGTAAAGCAACATTTTGTATACCTCCTCTATTTTGCATGAAAATATTAATTACATAACCTACTTTCATAATAAAATGAATTAACTGTTTGCTGTGTTATATTAATCCACTATTTGCACCTTTATTAAACACCAATTACACGTGGGACTTATTGCTATTTGCATGGCAGCATAACTCGAATAACTAAAATTTGTACGCCTATTAATACTAGTAAGTGTGGTAATAGGATATCGCATGATTTATGTCGCTTTTGTGATGTTTGCATTCCCGTTTTAGACCGAAGGGTGAGTTTTATTGCTTTAAATGTTGCTAAAAGCTAGAAAAATACTACTACATAAAGGGATTAGTGAGGGTTTAACATTAGAATCTTCCTTTCTGTGTATTAATTACTCTTTTGTGTTTGTTTTGCTTAAGTTGGCATTTGGGCCTACCAAAACATGGCGTCCAAAATGGAGTTGAGAACTGGCCACCGTCTCGTGAGCGCAATGCCTACTGCCCAGACTCGGATGGCTCCGTAGACCTCCAGGCAACCTCAAGTAGAAGCACAGTGTTCCTGGTCAAGGATAGGAACATGGAGGACTGCCAAACTTCAGTCAGTAAAATCTGGTCTAAATGAACAATTGAGACATACAAGCAAACTTTACAATGTTGCATAAGGACAACATGGACAGGGGAAGTGAACCAGCAAAATCCATGAGAACCCAGACTGATGTAATTGGACGATATTACAAAATTCATCAAATTGACCAATCATCTGCTTCCTTAGTCTAAGAACATTTCATGTTATCCCAAATTTCATTATAAAAAGGGTAGTAGAATAGGGAGGGTCTGGCATTCTGCAGTTTCGATGACTGCACCCCCTATCGACCCCACAGGGGATGACAGATGCTTGCACGATTTCTGGTCCTTTGGAGATCTTTGGGACTGTAACATGCTGAGCAAAGAACTTTCGGACTTTGAGCTTTGGCCTGCTTTATTGGGACAATTAACGGCTAAATTTGGTTATGCAGAGCCAAATGAATTAGGAAAAATCCAGATAGAAAGAATAGGTAAATATAAATGTCATGCGATTTGTCTAAACTTTGATTGACCAAAATGCTAATATTGATTGCAAACAACATTTAGATAAACAAATAATTGATTAACAGAAATTATTAGTTTGTGGTTTTTCAATGAAGAGATTAGAGGATTCCGAGGCTTAAATGTGTTTTAGCTGGTTCTAAATCACCATCAACCAGTCCAACTAATTGGTCCGTCGACCAAGTGGTGGAGTGCCTTGATGTTTAAGGTTAGGATCCTATAGGGGTGATGCAAATGTATATTTTGTAAAATAAATGTTCTTCCCTATAGGTAATAAGGTACCCCCCCATGTCCAGCGCTTGATTTATCATCCCTCCTGTGTGCAGACTTGTGAGTGGAGACATGTGAGTGTTGGTGTTATGGGCCCCACCAATGACTGCATGTGTGAATGAGCTAGGGTGACGTCGGGTCTGCGACACAGGAAGGATAAGTTGTAAAATGTGCTCTCTTTCTCCCTGTTCTCTCGCTGGATCAGCCTGGCGCAAGAAACATGGACACATTTCGACCCTGTGTGTACATTATATAGAGTTTCATCAGGACATTTTCTAACCTGTCATTAGCAGGATGATTTTGGCTGTCTAGTGTCTTGAAAGATGAACTTAAACATTTGCAAATATGAGAAATTGTGTTGTTGGTTCAGGGGGGCGTGAGCCCTTCTCAAGCAACAGCCACAATCACTGTCAGGGTGAAACACACAAAGTCATTAATTAAACTGTGCTTTACCTTCTGGTAGGTTAGCACAAAAACAGTCAGGCTTAACTGCAATGTGTAAAGTGTTTATGCAGCACTCAAACAGTAATGAAGTGAAAACAAAGCACAAGAAAATCCCATACCTATTTAGAAAAGTAGAGTAAATTGTAACAAAGTTTTTGACACCATGACAACAATAAACCAGTGGTATTCATTTTTAAAGTTTAAAGTTGAAAATAGCAACTAAAAGATCACAAAGAGCCAAGTGCAAAGTCTGGCCGACAAGTGGTGCACCTTGGGCGGATTGACAAGCAGGTAGGTCCTGGTATCCTCTCGTTTCTCAGGGCACTTTTGAGGCAAACATTTTTAAGTCCCAAGTTTTAGCACCACTTCCATGGGTCAAGGACTGGAGGGGCAACACTTAGAGGGCCAGGACTCGCTCAGGCATGGTCCAGGTGTGGGTTCACGTTGGTTGGAAACTTTTCTATCCCTGATGCTCTGATCAGGAGTCCTGCCAACTAGTCATGGGAGTCACAGTGGAAGTCCTGTGTTCAAGTAAATTAGTAAGGCTCAATTAGATCAGTAGATCTCTGGGGGCTCATATCAGGCTTCAGGCAGCAGAGCAGTTCTTCTTTGTGCAGCAAAGCAGTCTTCTGAAGTACGAATCAGGGGACAGCAGCTGGCAGTCCTTCTGAGAGTTCTCCTGCAGGTCCAGAAAGTGAACTGAAGATTGGATGTGAGGGTCCCATTTTTGAAGCACGAGAAGCATCTAGAGCCTTTCCCCACAGACGAGTCTGAAATTCTTGCCCCACTGCCCTGGTCCCAGTCTGTTTGCAGGCACAATAGGCTAGTGTGAAGTTCTTTGTGTGTGTGAGTCAGAGGCTTTGGAAGTGCAGGTGGAGCTGCTCACAGTCCCATCCCCATCCTGCTTGACATGGCCCTATCAGGCGCACCTAGTCCCTCTATTATGTGGCTTTCTAGAAGGAGTATACAAAGGCCAACTGCCACTCATGCTTAGTCATATGACCCAGGAACAAACTAAGGCAGCCAATGGTTAGCGCCGAACAATTCCAACTTTCTAAAAGTGGTATTTTCAAAATTATGACTTAGAGTTTGACTTTACCATTAAAGAGGATTTTAAATTACAATCCCTCAGACACCACACATAACTTTTGTACCAGCTCCCAATCAAAAGTTATCATTTATTAAATGTAATACAGCTACCCAATGTTATCCTATGGGAGAGGTAGGCCTCACAGTAGTGAAAACACATTTGTGAGTTTTTCATTTCCAGGACATGTAAATTTAAATGTTCATGTCCCATTTTCTTAACCCTTTCCCTGCTCATGACGGAACCACTCCGTCATGAGCCACGGGCGCCGTGTGCTCATGACGGAGTGGTTCCGTCATGCTGCGGCCGTTGGCGGCCGCTCCGCCCACGCGGCACTGATTCCCCGCCTGTGCGGGCGAACAATGCAAGTGGGCGGAGTCATGACGGAACCACTCCGTCATGAGCACAGCTCGCCCGTGACTCATGACGGAGTGGTTCCGTCATGAGCATGGCGGCGCCGCGCTGACCCCAAACCCCCCCAGCGCCGCGGCGGAATTCGTGCCGCGGCGAAGGGGTTAAATACATTGCACCCTGCCTACTGTCTGTCAAGGGAGTACCTTAGGGGTGACCTATATGTATTTCAAAGGGAGTTTTAGGCTTAGTAAAGGAGTTATTTTGCCAAGTCAAATTGGCAGTTTAAAATTACACACACAGGCTGCAATGGCAGGTCTGAGAACTGTTTTAAAGTGCTATTTACGTGGGTGGCCCAATAAGTACTGTAGACCCACTCGTAGCATTTCATTTACAGGCCCTGGGTATATAGTATACCCCTTTACTAGGGATTTATAAGTAAATTAAATATGCCAAGCAGGTATAAGGCAATGTTACCATGTTTAGGGAGTGAGGACAAACACTTTAGCACTGGTTAGCAGTGCTAAAGGGCACAGATTCCTAAGGCCAACCAAAACAAATTCAGATAAATAGGAGCAGTAAAGGAAAAGGTTTAGGGGAAGATGACCCTGAGGCTAACAGGTCTCACAGCAACCAAGTGACAAAGACACAAATCCATGTTGAGTGTTACTTCAGCTGTATTTGTGATGCTCGGATCCCAAAGGAGATTAAATTAAAGGAGCTACAGCTGCAGATCCTATATTCAGGTCCTAAAGTAAATAAAACCAATGAGACTGAGGTCAGGGGAAGAGAATGCAATAATTGAGCCAAAATGTGTTGGACATGAAGAAAGCAGGAGACCGAACTCAGCATGATCGTTGGTCAGAGAGTGTGTCTTGGCATTAGGAAACAATCAGTAATCAATTCATTTAAACCAGAGTCACAACTTTGCAATGTTACACCTCAGCATTCCCTGACGAGGAGAATTGCAGGGACAAGGTGACTGATATTGAGTGGACTTGGCTATCTCAGGTTAACGCAGCAGTGACAAAGTGACCCCTGTCACTCACAGTATTGTCACCAGTGCACCAGTGCACTGAAGCCCAACCACTTTCACACTTCCAAGCCACTCAGAAAAGCATAAATTGCCACAATACAGAACTGTGGGTGTATTGCTATCTTATAGAAACACCACAAATTCCCACTCTGTCATTCAACCTGCAAGATTATTGATACGCAGGGTGGCTTTTCCTGTCCCTGTAAATATGGAGCAGTAAAATGCTCCACTGGTACGTCACAAAAAGTGTAAAATCTGCCCCAGGGTCTTTTTAGTGCAAGAGTGTTATTGGCGCGAGCGTGTGCTATCAATTAAGTTTTACCCTGCATTTTCAGCCCTTTGTCCTCTAACCTGTTTAATGTATTTTTCAGAGCAGTGTGAGACTGGGTGGAGGGAGCAAAGAATCCCCCTACAGCGAGGAGAAAGTAGAGCGCCCCATCATTCACCCAACATCATCGCTACGCCCATCCATGTCACCATCCTTCAGCCACCCACACACCCTCCAGGCTCACATGACAGGAGTGATGCTTTCCTTTCCCAAATGGAAAGATCTCTATAGGTTTTGAGAGTAAAAGGGAATGATCCTGAATCTCGGTCCTTCCACTATCAGGACAAGAGGAGGGAAAAGGCTGTCATCTTGTTCCCATTACATTTGAGTGAATCACTGTTTACAGAGGAAAATACATGCCACTATGAATTGATTTCTGGAGAGGAATGAATATCATGAATAAACAAGCAAATAATAATTTTGAATTCTATGCGATCTAGACATCAAAGGCTCTCAAAAGAGTACAAGTAAAAAGCATGGACAGAACTTTACATGCTCGGAAACACCTCTCATATAGTCATAAATACTCCCCGTAATTTTCCAGCCACTCCCCCACCATACCTGTATTTACTACTAAAATGTTTAACTATTTGGGCAGAGGCCTCCGTAGTCGGTCAGAGGTCTTGCTAATTGACTGACTTACATGGAATTGATAATATTAATAGTAAGGTAAATAAGGTAAGTGTCTGCCAAGGGCTGTACAGGTCTGTAAAATGACAACAATTTTATTAGCAAATAAAAAATTGTATTTTACCTCGTTCCTATAAATATGTCTTTCTCTGTTGTTTGATCTGCGTGAAACCTGAGATTCTTGCACTTGATTAATTTGCAAACAGTCTGACAAATGTCATGCAGTTTTATTGAACAGCAGAAAAGATACAAGCCCAGGAATATATTTTTGAACCACTTTTAATTCTCCTCCTTTAACTTTCATTCTTAATGGATATGCACAAACCATGCCATGCCAACAAGCGACTAAGGGGCTGGTTACGATGTCAGTTGGAAAGCCTCCGAACAGCATTCGGATTTCCCTAGACCGCGTCGGAACCTATCCAACCGACTCGGTCGGAAACAATTCTGACCGCATGATTACGATGCTCGCGGTCAAAAGGGGAGCTGTTTGGTCAGTCTGTATCGGTTCCGACCGGCTCAGGGAGAATCCGAATTGTAGAGCTCTACGGACAGCCTTTCCGACTGACAGATTATGATGTCAGATTCTGACAGCCTTTCCAACTCGATCTGTCCGACACAAAAAGGCTGTCGGAACTGACTTTGGGGGCCCTTAGCAGGCCCCCCTTCATGTCACTCGGACCACAGGCCCCCATGGAATTCAATGAGTGACCTTCCGAACGGTGTTCGGAACCGCCAACGCAATTCGGTGGGGCCCGAATCCGACAATGAGTCAAACAGCTTATTTTCCGATCAACATCGTAATGAGGCCCTTAATAGCCTAAATGCCTCCCATATTTTATATGGATTTATCAAATGATGACACAGTCATTAGTAAATGAACACTCACTTGTTCTCCCCTGTTACCAATTGTAAGCTAAACATGCTAAGCTTCTGCCAAATTTCATAGAACGTTTTCAAACAGCAAAGTTATAGGCAAATAAAAAAGATACCCTTTTTACTGTCAGCACATCTCCAACGTTTAACCTTTCAAGCCCAACTGACACATTTTTGTAACAGTATTATTTTGAAAACAACTGGACGTTCATACCAAACCAAGCAAACGCACTTCCCTGAGTGAAGTTCTATCTTCTTGCCAAGTTAGGTTATATCCTTAACCTTTGTTTACTGTAGTGGGAAACGCAGATTCCAAACGGTGTTAAAATGTGAATCTCCCCTTTTTTGATCACCCATCATCTTCGCCCTACTTCCTCCTCAAATGTGCTTTAAACTTGGAATGCCATACCCAAACCAGATTAACTTTTTTTACCCTTCCATGGAGATTCAGAAATAGCACCAAAGTTATGAACAAACCAAACAACAGTTTTTCTCTGGAATGATCATCACCATAAAAATAGTTTATTTAGTCAAGAGGTCATAAAAAGAAGAGGTGCATAAAATTAGTAATAGAAAAATCATCAACATCATCATAATAACTATAAAATGAAAGCCATAACATTTCCGATGCACATTGCTAATTGAATTGGCAGCCCGTATAAGTTTATTAAATGCCAAACATGTCAGAATTATGTTTAGCAGCACAAGATTAAAGAATGTTTGTCTACAGGATCTCTGGCCCAACTTCAACAAAACAGGTTTCAGAAATAGGCTTTTCATTACAGCATAAAAGTATAAAAAGTGCATGTTGGTACAGAGACGTGTGGCGTTAACCTTAGGAAAGTTAGACCTAAATTTACTGACAGTTTGCGTTACTTTTTCAAAGCAGCCTGATGCTTAACATTTCTACCTTTACTAAACCACACAAACCCTGATTTGTGTGGCTTTGCATCTTAGTAAAACAAAAGTAAAACAATGCAGTGCATAGCACTGCCTTGCTTTACTTTGTGCCAGAGAGTTATTTTATGGCTAAAAAATGGCTCCTCTCGTGCATTCACCGATGGATTTTGATGCAAACTCATGTTTACTAAAGTCAGTAAACCTGTATTAGCCCCAAAATGGTGCACCTACCTGAGAGAAGAGTAATAAGGAGAAATATCTTCTTCTCTCCACGTTACTTCCTCTTTCCATGTGTGCTGCATAGCACACATAGATAGAGCGAGGATGATTGTTTTGACCGCTGCCTCTTCCAGGCCAGATCACTCCACTCTCCCGCTCCAGCTTCCTGATTCCTGCATCGCCGAGTTTTCCCGCCGCTGCCTGCCGAGTTTTTCCCGCCGCTGCTTCCCTGCGGCCCCGCCCCCCTCCAATCCCATTCGCCTCCCCGCTCCCGCCACCCAGCTGACCCTCCCTCCCGGCTCCTTACTTATGACGCCCCCTGAGCGACCGCGCTGCGGACGCGCGCAGCGGACGCGCGCAGCGGGAGCGCCGATTGAGCGCCGAAGGTGCGCCAAAGGTAAGCCCGTCTGCGTCCGTCCGCGCCTGGTCCGCGCCCAGCGCCTGACACCCTGGACCGCATCACCGCCGGCGCACCCGACTCACCTACGACGCCACAACCCTCCTCGCACTCAACGCCGGACAAAACAACGCCTGCCACCACGCCACCCCAAGACGCACCCACGGACCCTTCTCCTGCCTTGACTGCCGATTCTCTTGCCTCCGAGCCTGCACCGCACCAGCCAAACCGAGCCCCAGCAACAACCATCTGAAGTGCATCCTGCTCAACACCCACTCCATCCACCGACACGCCGTCGAACTCTGGAACCTCCTCGACTCGACATCACCAGACATCGCCTTCCTGACGGAAACATGGACGAACGCCTCCTCAGCGCCCGACATCGCCATAGCCATCCCGGACGGATACAAGATCACCAGTAGGGACCGCATCAACCAGACGGGTGGAGGCATCGCCATCGCCCACAAGAACACCATCCGCATCACGACCAACTCAGATGACACCCTCACCTCCGCCGAACACCTCCACTTCCAGATACACTCCGACCCCAAGACCACGCTCAGAGGCACCCTCGTCTACAGACCTCTCCGCAGCATTCAACACTGTCTGCCACCGCACCCTGGTACAACGCCTGAACAACGCCGGAATCCAGGAGAAGGCCCTTGAGTGGATCACCTCATTCCTCGCCGGAAGAAGCCAGAGAGTCCGCCACCCCCCATTCTGGTCAGCGGCCACTGAAGTCATCTTCGGCGTTCCAAAGGGGTCATCGCTCAGCCCCACCCTCTTCAACGTCTACATGAGCCCCCTCGTAGCCATCGCACGCCAACACGACCTCAAGATCATCACCCACGCCGACGACACCCAGCTCATCCTCGCCCTCACCAACGACCCGGACACCGCCAGAGCCAGCCTACACGAAGGGATGAAAGACGTCGCCGAATGGATGAAGAACAGCCGCCAGAAACTGAACTCAGACAAGACGGAGGTTCTCATCCTGGGGTCATCACCCTCCGCCTGGGACAACTCCTGGTGGCCCCCTGCCCTGGGCGCCACCCCCAAGCCAACGGACCACGCACGCAACCTGGGCTTCATCCTGGACTCCTCCCTCTCAATGTCCAGACAAGTCAACGCCATCTCGTCTTCATGCTTCAACACCCTGCACATGCTTCGAAAGATCTTCCGATGGATCCCCACTGAGACCAGGAAGACGGTCACCCAAGCCCTCGTCACCAGCCGGCTGGACTACGGGAACGCCCTCTACACCGGCACCACCACCAAACTCCAGAAGAAACTCCAACGGATCCAGACCGCCTCAGCTCGACTCGTCCTGGACATCCCCCGTCACAGCCACATCTCTGGACATCTGAGAGACCTTCACTGGCTCCCTGTCAACAAAAGGGTCACGTTCAGACTCCTCACCCATGCACACAAGGCTCTCCACGACCTGGGCCCCAAGCTCCTCAACAACCGCCTGACCTTCCACCAGCCCACCCACCAGCTCCGCTCCGCCGCCCTCGCCGTCGTCCCACGCATCCACAGAGCCACCGCCGGAGGAAGATCCTTCTCCTACCTGGCGGCCAAGACATGGAACTCCCTCCCCATCCACCTCCGGACAACCCAGGACCATCTCGCCTTCAGGAAGCAACTCAAGACCTGGCTGTTTGAGCAGTAACTTCCCCCCCCCCCCCAGCGCCTTGAGACCCTCCGGGTGAGTAGCGCACTATACAAATGCCATTGATTGATTGATTTGTGCAGGAAGGTATCTATTCATGATGCCTGTATTGGTGCTGGGCTCCCTGAAGTGCGCCAGCGCAGGGAGAGGGCAGTTGTGCACCATGTCTTTGTAGATATGCCACATTTCTGCTTTCTCTCTTAAATCATAAATCAATCAGTCAGTCAGAAGATTCAAAGAGGGCTTACTGTCACAAGTGACCTATCCAAGCGCTGACTGGATCCAGTTAATTAGCTGAATAGCTAGGTCTTCAGGGACTTTTGCAACTCTGAAAAAGATGGGGAGGTCGGTCAACATTTGTGTGGGGCCTTGTATGTATGAGTCATGAGCTTGAACTGGCATCTTTTCTGTACAGGAAGCCAGTGGAGTTCCCTGAGGTAGGGGGTGATGTGGGTTCATCTATGGAGATCCAGCATGAGTCTGGCTGTGCCATTCTTTATGGAGTGTAGTCACTGGAAGAAGTGAGCTGCAATCCCTGTGTAGAAAGTGTTGCCATTGTCTAATCGGCTGGAGATGACGTTCTGGGTGATGGTGCATCTTGAGATTTTAGATACCCATTTGAAAAGCTTACAAAGGATGTGCAGGATGAAAAAGCAGGAGGAAGAGACAGAGTTGACCTGTGTCATCATGGTTAGCTTGTTGTTCAGAATGATACCTTGTTTCCTAGCATGGTCAGTGGGGATAGGAGTAGGTCTAAGTTCTCAGTGCCACCATGACGCACCCTGTTGCTCGGGCTTGAGTTCCTTAAAAACACAGGAGACCAGAGGCATTTGGCAAAGCAAGAACAGTTTAGTTTAATTAATCAATTTGGCTGGGAGAAAGTTACAAGCATGAGGTCTGAGGGCTGTCTGAATTTACATTGGGTTTGCGTTATTCTTTCATACATTTTTACATCAGGCCATACACTTTTCCGGCATACTATGTACAGTAAAGAATGTTTGTTGCTGCCTTAGAGTCATAAATTATTGGTCCTATTGTTACTACAGGTGGTTCTCTACCTTGCGTGGACACATTTTGGTGAATGTGTCCAGATGTCCGGCATGGGGAGGGTGATCACTACATATCCTGATTGGCTATGTGTTCCTAACTCATGTAGCATCTGACTTTATTGTGTTTTTTGAAGTGCACGTACCAGCTTCGGCCATGTGTGCTTTATTGGGGGCAACCTCCCCTAACCATGTGATGTTGCTGCGATCGATCAAGAACCGATTCACCCTCCTACCTGTGACCCATCAATCTGGGATCTCGAGCCTAGGTCACAGGGCCAGCCTAACTACATACTTGAGTGTTTAGGTCTATGTGGAGTTTGGGGCGGGTGATTTTATTTTTAGAAATGATCGTTCATTTTTATTGATAAATACATCAAGATCCATATTAACATTCCCATGGGGAGCTTTTGTTTTTAAAAATCATTACCTCTGTCTTGTCTGAGATGAGCTTCAGACAGTTGTCCTTCAGTCAGTGAGTGACATCTATCATACAGTTGTGAAAGTTAGTCTTGGTATTGGTGCTGTCTTCGAAGGATGGTATCTTCAGTGGTGGAGAGGATGAGTTGTGTGTCTTCAGAGTAGAGTATGATGTTGAGTCTGTGAGTTTTGGTGATGATGACTAGAGGTGTCATATAAGAGTTGAAGAGGGTGGGGCTAAGCAAGAATCCTTGAGGTACTCCACATTTTATTTCCTTGGTTCGGAGGTGAAGGAGGGTAGGTGGGCTTTTTGCATTCTCCCAGTGATGAAAGAGGTGATCCATGTGAGAGTGGCTCCTTGGATACCTATGTTGTGCAGTCTTGTGATAAGTGTGTGGTATGAAACCATATTAAAGGCTGAAGAGAGGTCTAGGAGGAACAGAACCGTCGCTAGACGTGATGAGGGCTGTCTCAGTGCTTTGGTTGCTGTGGAATCTATATTGGGACGTGTTGAGTAGGAGGTTCTCTCCCAGTTCTGAGGAGAGTTGTTAGTTAATGGATTTTTCTAATATTTTGGTCGGGAATGGGAGCAGGGAGATCGGTTGGTAGTTCCTTTAGTAGGTCATTGACTTCTGCCTGTTTCCATCCTCGGGGAAGGTGGCAGTAGCATTTGAATTGTTGACCAAGATGGTGAGTACGTGGCTGACTCTGGCTTTGCCTAGCTTAAATTGAATAAGTCAGTATCCTTGGGCTGGGGCTTGTTGATACTGTCTCTGTGGGTTATCTTCTATCCTACAGATATTGTGGTGGCAATGCCGGGTGCAGAAGCAGGGTTTCTTACAATGCAGCACAGCAAGTTCCCTTGTTTAATTGCACTAAAGAATAAAAAACTCACCCTTAGATTACAGGAGCCTCAAGTAGGCAGATGGAAGCCCAACTCTACAATGAGTAAGGACTCATAGATTTCTATTGAAGAGAAAAATGGCAATACCATATATTGTCCATCCCCAAAGATCTTATTAAAAGGACTATATGCTCTAACTGAGGATTTGTAAGTTCAACTGTTTCTCTTTCTAGTGTCACTGAAGAAAAGAACAAATCATGTAGTCTTTCAATAAGTGAAAGAGTACCTGAAACATTCCCTTGCACCCAAGACAGACGCTAGTTCTTTTATAAATTCAGACAAAGGCATTGTCCATTTTACTATTATCATTTAAATGATTCTACAAAGAGTAGCAAAGAGTTAGGCACGGGGAGATTAAGTGATATACCCAGAATCACAGGAAGTTCAGCGTCATTACCGAGACTGGAGCCCAGTTCCCCAGGCCCAAGGTCGAGCGCCCTAGCCATTAGGCCAACTTCTCTCCTCATCTCTTAACATGTTCCACTATGTTTGCACCATGCTGTCTATGGCAGACATGGAAGGGGAACATTTTTAAAAAGATTTTAAAGATTTTCTTCCAAAAGACTACATGCAACGGTATGGGAGATCTGCAAATGCCTTCTTGTATTACATAATGGTGCTACACAGTGTATCTAAATGTTGGAGCAAGCAACTGGATAATATCCAGAGTTCTTGTAACCTATTAATTGGTCAGATCACAGTAGCAGATCTGGAAAATGTTCCATCCACTTGCCCCATATTTTCCTGTGTTTCCCGGGGCATCCACAACTTTTGTACACTGTGGCCTCTTGTACAGCATACTGGTCTATTCGCATAGCCATTCTGTCACCATGGAAGGTTCTGGTGAGTGCCAATGCTTCGTAATGTCCCTTTTGGCTTCTAGGCAGCCTATATTGTATAAAGCTATATATCCATTCATGCTGTCCCACCCTAGGTGTGTTCCAAATATTGCCCTCCAGGGTTCATGTACCACAGGGCACAAGACACTGTGGAGGGTGTTTTGGATTCTGGACAAGTACTCCCGGATCATTGGGCAGTCTCAGGTCCTGTGTAGGAGAGTCTCTACTGAAAAGTGAAATTGAGGACATTCTGCGATCAGAGATCTGTTCATTTTGTTTAGTTTCTCTGTGGTGGAAGCATTTAAATTGTATTAGGCGTAGCCTTGAGTAAATGGCCTGTGTCCTAGCTGCCATTTTGGTGTCGCACCAGTCATTGTCATCTAAGTCTCACACATCTATCATCCATTTTTCTCTTAGGGACTTGAAAGGATACAGAATATTTATGACCATTGTTTCATAAAATCTTGATATTCCATTGTTCTTTAGCATCTTGATTATCAGGTAATCTTCAAGTGGGTTATGATTAGGAATGGGGTTGCGGGCTTACTTGTGTTTCTCGAGGGGTTGAGGGATTACTTTTGTTTCTACAAGATACTCCTTGGAGTAGCTATGCGCAATATAAGTGCAGAATCATGTCAAATTTAGAGAAATCTGAAGAATTGCGATCTATGAAGGTCATATCTGGTTGCTAGGTTTGTGTAAGATTTCATATTTGATGCTACCCAGATATCACCCAGTGTAATTATGCCTATTGTATCCCATGCTCTGAAACCACTAGACGTGCAAAGCTGCCCAGAGGGCGCCCACCCTTGTGGGCCATCTCATCTATTGAACATGTTTCAGGGCCTTGCACCAACAGCCAATGATCAGTCTTGTAGCAAAGTAAAAGCCTGTATGTGCTTCGGTGCAATATAGGAGTGCCAGTTCCCCATTTTTCTCAACCTCTCTGAGTTCCCAAGGAATCGTAGGGCCGTCTTGGTCCATGTAGAGCCAGTGGTTAATTGGGAGCCTGTGGGCTGCCCAGTAGTATAATTGTATATCAGACATTCCCAACGTCCTGTCCTATGGTAATTGTACAGCGTTTTTGAAGGACACCTGCAGTGAGCTGTTTTCGCAAAGGCATGCAGAAAGAGTTGCACGAAGCCCATTGAAGTAGGTAGTAGACAGTGGGAATGGGGAGTTTTGTAGTGTGTAAAGTAGGTGTGGTAGGAAAATAATTTTGTGTATGTCCATGTGCCCCATGATCAATAGAGGGAGCTGAAACCTAGGCTGTGAGCTGGGATTTGAGTTTGGGCAATAGTGGTTCCATGTTAAGTTCTCAGTATTCCTCCAGCCTCTGTGAGATGTCGAGGCCTTGGTATTTGAAGGGACCAGTGGACTGTCTGAGGGTAGGGGTCTCTGTTAGGGACACACTGGCATTCACCCCCTTTGGTGTTAGAACAGATTTGAGGCAGTTGAAATTAAATCCCCAGGCCTCGCTGTAGACTTTCAGCATCTGGAAGATACCGGGGACTGAAAAATGTGGTCATTTTAAATAAAGAAGCACATTATCAGTGTAGAGGGAAGCCTGATTTTCCCCTCCACAGCCCCAGTCTGTGCCCCATACCTGGGTGTCCTTTGGGATCCATGCAGCTAGTGGTTCGATCATGAAGGTGAACAGAAGCAGGGACCACAGACAACCTCCATCTTGTTCCTCACTTAATTGGGAAGGATCGAGAGAGGAGTCCATAGATGTGCACTCACGCACAGGGAGATTTGTACATAAGTCAGTGTTATGAAACGTGGGCCAAAGTTAATTTTGTAGAGCACTAGGGGCCAAATGTACGAATTTGCAAATGGATTAGCGACCCATTTGCCCATGCAAAAACTAATAGGGCAATGTACTTGTGACTCGCTAAATAGGATTTGCGACTCGCAAATAGGAAGGGGTGTTCCAAGGGCGTCCCTTCATAATTGTGACTTGTTATGTAAGAGTGTTTTGCAACCGCAATTGCAGTTTCAAAACACTCACAATTTACTGCCCTCTTCAAGAGGTTGGTAATGCACTCACAAATAGGAAGGGGTCCCTAGGGGACCCATTCCTCTTTGTAAATGCAGGGGGAAATATTTTTTAGGAGCAGGCAGTGGTCCCAGGGGCCACTACATGCTCTTAACAAATGAAATGAAAACGTTTCATTTGTTTTTTTTTAAATGCATCCCATTTTCCTTTAAGGAAAACGGGCTGCATAAAAAAACTGCTTTGTTGAAAAGCAGTCCCACACATGGAGGTCTGCTGAGCCCAGCAGGCCACCATACCTAGGAAGGCCAGCCATTTCTAATGGGGCTGCAAATTGTGAGTGCCTCATGAATATTGATGAACAAAAGACACACTTTTGGTGGTTGATGGACGGAATGCAGAACAAATCAAAACATTCACCCCCATTCAAGAGATATGGGTTCAAATCCATCCTTCTTTTGCTCACCATGCCACCCCAGTTTAGACCTGGGCATATGCAAATCAGTCTTGACTCTGTGCCTCATGGGAACAGTCCAGCCCGAACTGCCAAGCCAGGTCCTCCCTGGACCGGAAACAAGCATCCTAGGACAGGTTTCGGGGTTTCCCCCCTCTTCAGCCAGGATAGCTTGAGTCCAGTGGCACAGTGAGCCCAGGAGCCACGTCTGGGCATACCTGGCGCACTTAGGGCAAGAAAGCAAAAGAGACACAATTGATGTACGGAATGCAGAACAAATCAAAACATTCACCCCCAGTCAAGAGATCTGGGTTAAATCCATCATTCTTTTGCTCATCATGCCACCCCAGTTTAGACCTGACCATATGCAAATCAGTCTTGACTCTGTGCCTCATGGGAACAGTCCAGCCCGAACTGCCAAGCCAGGTCCTCCCTGGACCAGAAACAAGCATCCTAGGACCGGTTTCGGGGTTTCACCCCTCTTCAACCAGGATAGCTTGATCCCAGTGGCACAGTGAGCCCAGGACCCACGTCTGGGCATACCTGGCGCACTTAGGGCAAGAAAGCAAAAGACACACAATTGATGGACGGAATGCAGAACAAATCAAAACATTCACCCTCATTCAAGAGATCTGGGTTAAATCCATCATTCTTTTGCTCACCATGCCACCCCAGTTTAGACCTGGCCATATGCAAATCAGTCTTGACCCTGTGCCTCATGGGAACAGTCCAGCCCGAACTGCCAAGCCAGGTCCTCCCTGGACTGGAAACAAGCATCCTAGGACCGGTTACGGGGTTTAACCCCTCTTCAGCCAGCATAGCTTGATTGGCATTGATGAGGCATTCAATTTGCAACCCCATTGGGAATTGCAAACAGTGTCTCTGACACTGTTAAACATGGCATTTAGTGACTCACAAATTACAACTCACAATTGACCGCAATTTGCGAATCACTAAAAGCCCCGGTCGTACATCAGTCCCTGGGTATAGAACAGGCCAGAATACTGAATCAAAAGCCTTTTCAAACTCTAGGGCTAATAGGGCTGCTGGTCTAAGGGAGCAAAGAAGAAGGTCCAAGGCCATAGGAAATGTTGTGATGATGTGTTGGCATGAAGCTTTTCTGGGCTGGGAGGACCAGCGTACATATTTCCGCCATTTGATTTTAGGCCAGTATTTTGTCTTCTGTGTTATCAGGGAGATGGGGCCATAGCAAGTGTAGTCCATGGGGACTCATCCTGGTTTGGGGATGACCAATATTGACGCCCCCACAAGATCTCTAGGTCAGTCTCCCTTTTGTAGGATTTCTTTATAGAGTGCATTTAATTGTTCAACCAGTAGGCTAGCAAATCATGTATTAAATTCTGGATGGAAGCCATTTGTGCTGGGGAGTTTTCCAGATGGCATGGTTTTGATCAATGCATATATTTATTTGTGCTATATAGGTGTGTCTAGTGCATCTCTGTCACCTGGATGCAATGATGCAAGAGAGGCTTCTTTTATTATTGGGCTGTCATGTTCCCCCGAAGTAATGGAGAGTGCTCTATATGGTCTGCTTTAGTAGTCTGCAAACGTGTTAGTGATGCCTGTAGGCTTAGTTGCCACATCACCTGTGGAGCTTCAGATTCCCGTCACAACCCAATGTTCTAGGTTGTGGTGTGCTAAACAAAAAAGGAGTTGGTTAGTTTTGTCTCTTATATCATTTAGGTGGTGTTGGGAGGAGGTCCACTGACTCTTTGACTATTCCAGCAGTTTTTCCTTTAACGCTAATCCAAATACCTCTGGGTGGCACTGAGCATCCTCCCCCTTTTTGTGGTGAGGTGTAGCCTTGAGGCTGGAGATTTCTGTGCCCAGCTAAATAATGTACCCTTCCTGACACCATAGCATGGGCTGTATCTATAACAACAATCTGCGTTTTGACACAAATTAAATCTACAGAACTGATGGAGTGCACTTTACTGATAAAGGCAATGGGGTATTTCTGTGCAACCTAAAAATCTGCATCAAAACGTATCTGTAGCTGGAACAGAGTCAAGATAAACCCCAAAGGATCTTTTCAGAGCCACCCTTCTGCACCAAATATATATATTTTTTTCTAACAGAAATCTCTTGTTTTTTTAAATTATTCATGAATACACTGCAAACATACAAATCAAAAGCAGACATTCAACAGCTACCAGCATATGCAAAATTAATAACTAAACAAATCCATTCCAAACATTGCACTACACATATTACTATATACATGTTTCTTTAAAAAACATATTTAAATCCATGTTTTTGTACTAAGTATCCTTAGAAACTATCTTTAAAACCCATTTCCCATTTTCGTGGTTATTCAGGGTGTTGTGACAACGTCATTAACTGTGACGATCGTGCCTTTTTCACAAAGTGTACAACATATATATGGAGACATATTACAGTATTTTAGACACTAGGGGTTTATTACTGTATTCTCTAAAACCAAGTTTTTCTAGTGAGTTTCTATAAAAACCATCTATAAAACCAATTTTCTGTTTTCGCTGCAACACCGGGAGTAGCGAAGATGTGAACACTTTTTCAGCCTCCTCCTCTCTTTCATGTACCGTGTTGGCTGACATATTGCTTGTTTTTGGAACGTAATAACCGTCTATACACAAGTTACCTCTAAAACAGTTATCTACCACCCCCACACCCGTACAGTCTTTAGCTCACCTGGGGGTCGTTGCGGTGTGTCAACGAGCTCTCAAGTTTGTCGCCACACACTTCAGATCCTCCAGCTTATTTCATCCAGTCCAGGATTTCTAGGACTGGGGGCCTGCAGCTGTTTAATGCTTCACCTATAAAGACAACACAGAATGCAGTGTATTCACATAGACTGCTTAAAGGTGATAAAGTGCTGTAGCAATACTTCCGCATATATATATATATATATATATATATATATATATATATATATATATATATATATATATATATATATATCATGCTCTCACTCCGTCTTGGTCCCTGCACTCGCGATCGGGTGCTTTCATGCACGGTGACAGAAACCGTGCGGATTCCAAATCCCCAGCTCGCGGCAAAAATACCAGCACTCGTAAGAACGTACCTTTCAGATGTTTATTCGAAAGGTTAACACACACACTAGACGCGTTTCAGCTTGCCGCCTTTGTCAATATATATATATATATTCACTGAAAAAACCAAAGGTTTCAGGGGCGTTATAGTTAGCTGGACATTTCCCTCGTACAAAACCCTAGAAATTCCCCTGTTATAGTTAGTTCAGCTAACTATAACTCGCGCCCCCGCAATGCACTGCTGATGACGTCACATATTACATCACTCATGACATGGTCAGTGACATCACTGATGACATCTCAAATGACATCACTGATGACATCATCCAGTAGGTATGTGTTTCTGTACAGTTTTAATATGTTTAATATATATAGGGAAAGGTCTGTTGAAGAATGAGTGGGTGTACAAGTGTGTGAATGGATGATTTTGTATGTGCGTAACTGACTCTTTAAGTGAGTCATTAAATGTATCTTACTGCAGACTAGTGACTAAACTGTGTGAATGTCTGTATGTGTCTGTGTGTAGGTGTATAAGTGGCTGCATGGTTTTGTGAATAGCTATATGAGTGTCTATATTAACCCTGGGCGTGACACTACGCTTCGCCCACGTAGTGTACGTAGCGCTGCCTGCTTCGCAGTTTTCGAAGTGGGCAAAGCAGGCTAGCGCTATGCATACGTCAGGGCGAAGGGTAGCTGCCTGCCGCCGCCACCCGCCTCCCGCCCGCCCTCCTTTTAAATCAAACCCCGCATGTAAAATAAATAAAAAGTAAAGAAACTTACGTGAAGCGCGGCGTCTCCGGGGCTCCCTCTTCCTCATTGTCAACTTCGTAGATTTTGGCACACTACGCACTGCTTCATGTAGCCCCACTACGCCCACTACGCCCACCCTTAGTCTATATGGGTTATTGATTGGTTGTCTGAGTATCTGTATGGGTGCCTGAGTGTTTGTGTGGGTAGGGTGTGTGTGACTCAATGCATAGATGTGTGAGTGGGTGATTCTATGGGTGCATGGTTTTAAGAGTGCATCTGTGATGGACTGTATGGTTGAGTATGTTAGGGATTGAATGTATATCTCAGTGGTACATGTGTGGCTAACTACATATGTGAAAGGCAGTATATATGTGTGTAAGAGTATGTAAGTGGGTATATGTGAGAGTGTGTGATTGTGAGAGTGGCTGTATTGATGAATGTGTGCTTGTATCAATGATTCTATTAGAGCGTGAGAATGTGGTACTATTTTTATGAGTAAGTGAACTTGAGTGTGTTTAACTGCATAGGTGAGTAAATTGGACTGTGTTTAATTACTTGCACGAGTGACTAGGTGTGTCAGTACCTCAATGGATGATTGGCGGTGTGTGAGTGTCTATATAGGTGTATAAATGCATAAGATAGTCTTGTACGGAGTGACTGTAAGTATGAGTGACTGTACAGGTGAGTGATTGGAGGTGTATGTAGACCTAAGAGTTAATGAGTGGGTATGTAGTTATTGGTATTGGAGTATCTATGATTTTCAAAATGGCCGTCTGAAATTTTGAATCGGTGTATCAAAGGTTATATTAGGGTGTGAGAAGATGCACTAATTTATCACATGGATGATGTCATCAGTGATGTTATGAGTGATGTCATTTGAGATGTCATCAGTGATGTCATCAGTGATGTCACTGACCATGTCATGAGTGATGTAATATGTGACGTCATCAGCAGTGCATTGCCGGGGCGCAAGTTATAGTTAGCTGAACTAACTATAACAGGGGAATTTCTAGGGTTTTGTACGAGGGAAATGTCCAGCTAACTATAACGCCCCTGAAACCTTTGGTTTTTTCACTAAATTTCTAAGGTTTTTCAAATGCCAATTCCTAACTATAACGCCTCTGAAACCTATGGTTTTTTCAGTGAATTTCAAAGGTTTTTAAAATGCTAATTCCCATCTGTAACTTATCTCTGAAGATATCATGAAAAGTATTCTTTTTTAAAAGTAGGGTGCACATTAGTTTTGTGGAAAAGCATCTTTGTGATTGGTTAAGAAAAAGCAGTTTCAACGTGGAGTACATATCAAAGGATAAAATGTGCTCAGATCAACCACACCTGCTACTTGCATTTGAAAGGCACTGTTCTAACTTAAAACAATCGTCAACTTTTAACCTGCACGTGTCGTTAAATATTCAAGAAAATGTTTCAAAAAAATATCTTTAAGTTTTAAAAAATTGGTTCATATGGAAAATTAAAAAGAAACCAATAGAGAAGTTTTGAAACCTAAAAGAATCAAGGAACTATTCTAATTTATTCTTTACATGTATTTATGTGTGCAGCAACAACATTATAGACACAACAGCACTAGGAAGAGGAAGAAGCAGGGAGTGGGGGGAGGGGGGAGATGGGCAGAATGGCACACATGCACAATTAAGTACAACACACATATAGACTAACAATGGTCAAAATGAAACACACCAACAAGCAGCACAAGTCACACAACCCGCCAACATCACACCACTGAACGAGCATAGAAGTGAAAACCACACTGCATTCATACAGGATGTGTACAAAGGCCAGTCGTTCGTGTTGTGGGATGTCTGCGACCGTGGTCATCATGGATGAGATGCCCAGCATGTGGCACATGGTCGAGTTCACTGTGTGTTATGTTGCCAAAAGGCTGCACCTCCCTCCCACGAGCCCCCACACTTTTGTACGGTGCGCTGTTGTATCTCGTGCACTCGTACAGCACACCATTGTAATGCCTATTTGCGCATGTCCTGCTACATTCCAACTACAACATCACAGTGCCGTTTGGAGGTGGTGCATGCCAGTTTACAACATCAACTGCTGCGGCTCTTGTAGCAGGCCACAGAGACACTCTTACCGCACTTCCTGTACACATACATGTCCGAATCACCCCGTTCCCCTTGCCGGATAGGCACACCCCTGCACTGACCTGTGAACCACAGACCAGCATACGCCAGTTGTGCATGCAGGAGGATGCATGCGTAGCTACACATCCAGGCTCACTGCCAACGCTGAGGTGACAGCACACTGTGATGTTGCAGGGCTCGTGCCTATCATGCTAAGACAATGACCACAGGGACACACTTACTAAGATGTGGGTTTGGGGGGCATTGGCGGTCCTGGAGTTGTTGAGATGAGTCTTCTGTCCCTCATGGGTATCCCTGTATCATGCTCATTCACTCTATGGTACCTGTGGGTGTTCTGGTGTGGCTCTTGACTGTGTTCCCTTTCATGGTGCAGGTAGATGTCCTGCTTAACACCAGCAGAAAGCAGGTGTAAAATCCCTGGTGCTAACGTGTCTTATCGCCGGAATTTGTTTTGCATTACAATTGGTGTGAAAGTTGTGATGGGATTTTTTTCGTGTGCAGAACAATATACGAACTGAGCAGTGTATCTCATCAAGATCCAGCACCTGACGCACTATTCCCAATCAATATAAATACAGTGAGATTTCTTAATAGATTTTGTGTGTACACTGTAACTGCAGCCAATACCTCAGCGCAATTCAATACAGGATTTTAGTATTTAGAATAAATCGGAAAGGTGCACCTCGTGTCTTTTTGCACGGGAACGGCTACTCTCCATTTCATTATCAGCACTTTAACGGAAGTAAAGTTGAGATAAATCTAACACACTATTCAGAAGTTAGTGCAAACTGCAGATATCACCAGTATTCCAGCGATAAGTCCCCCGAAATTTAACACCATGGTGGACTCCATCAAATAACAGTAATAAGAACAAGAAAGAGTCACACAGCAGTTAAGAGAACAACCAAAAACGTTATTAATTTTTTTTTCAAACTTTATTTTTTATAATAATAAATATATAAACGAAAAACTATTTTCAAACTTTATTTTTTTATTAACATATATATGAACAATAAACTAATAAACAAAATGTAACAACAATAATAAAAAACAACAAGGCAGAACACTACTGTGGTGACAATGGATGTCGACGACAGACCTGGAAAATAAGAAAGATTGTGAAAAAAAAACAACATGGTATTCTCAACAAAGTACCATAAGAAACAAATCACAGATATATAAAATGCAAACAGCTAACAAAATTTTATAAGTTTAACTTACAAAACCTGTAAATGTTGCCGCTTTAAAATATTTACCGAATCTGAAGAAAATGTTTTGCAGAAGGCACCACACAAACAACGTTTTTCTTCAGTGGTGAGGAAATTTTTTACTTTTTCCAAGGAGCAAACAAAGACCAATGCCACCTTCGTCACTCGCAAGATTTGCCAAAGAGTTCTGTTACGAGGAGATCCTAACAAAAAATACTCGTGCGGCACAGCAAGTATGATGGAACACCTAAGGACCCTTCATCCAAACAATCTTGCACGAGAAGAGTGCAAACAGATGAGAAACACTCCTGTTCTGTATCTGTAAAAAAGAATCACAAATAAATGTATATTAATAACTTTCACATTTATACTATTCCATTACTGTGCAAACTCATTTTATATAAAAACTGACTATGAAACTATAGCCCTGAACCACAAGTGTGATGATCATTAAAACACTACATGCATAGTGCATACTACTTTGAAGCAGTTCATGCCCTAAAGCCTACCTCACTCAAACACTACATGATAACTGACTAAAGAATTACAGTAGTATAAGGAGACACACTTGGTGACTCACAGGGTGTTTGCTAGAAGAGTATGAATACTAATTAGGGAATAGAAGGTGTGAAACACAACTGTGTAGGTGATTAGAGGACTGCATCCATACTGCATAGGCATTTAAAGCAGTCCATGTGCTAAGGCCTGGCTCACTGCATGACTACTTGGGTACTGACTGAATGATTATCGAACAGCAAGGAGAGTGCCGAGGTGAATTTATAAGTGCTAGGCTTTTCACACAGAGAATAGATTAGTACTTGGTACTGAATGGGTCACTAGAGGAGTGCAAAGGCAGTGACAAGTGCTGGACTGTATGGATACTGACTAGGAAATTGAAAGTGTGAAAGACAAGTGTCTAGGTGGTTAGAAGACTGCATGCATAGTGCATAGGGGTTTGAAGCAGTCCATGTGCTAAGGCCTGGCTCAGTGTATGAATACTTAGGCACTGACTGAATGATTAGAGTACTACAAAGATAGTATCTTGGTGAATTTAAAAGTGTTTGAGTTTTATCACAGTGAATGGATTAGTACATGGTGCTGAATGGGTCACTAGAGGACTGCAAAGAGAGTCACAGGGTATTTCCTGGAAGTGTATGGATACTGACTAGGGAATTGAAGGTGTGAAAGACAATTGTGTAGGTGGTTAGAGGACTGCATACATAGAGGATAAGGGTTTGAAGCAGTCCATATACTAAGGCCTGGGTCACTGGATGAGTACTTGGGTACTGACTGAATGATTAGAGTACTGCAAGGAGAGTGCCTGGGTGAATTTATTAGTATTTGGCGCTGTGAATGGATTAGTACATGATGCTGAATGGGTCACTAGAGGAGTGCAACGGCAGTGACAGGGTGTTTGCTGGAAGTGAACTGATACTGACTGGGGAATTGAAGGTGTGAAAGACAAGTGTGTAGGTGGTTAGAGGACTGCATGCATAGTGGATATGGGTTTACATAGTCCATGTGCTAAGAACTGGCTCAGTGCATGAATACTTAGGCAGTGACTGAATCATTAGAGTACTGGAAAGAGAGTGTCTAGGTGAATTTATAAGTGTTTGAGTTTTGGCACAGTCAATGGATTAGTACATGCTGTTGAATGGGTCTCTAGAGGACTGCAAAGGAAGTGACAGGATATTTCCTGGAAGTGTATGGATACTGACTAGGGAATTGAAGGTGTAAAAGACAAGTGTATAGTATGTCAGAACACTTTTATTTGAAGCAATCTATTTGGTACTTAGAAACTGACTAAATAATCAGACAACTTCTAGGACAGTGCTTAGGTAAAACTTTTACATTTTCAGTTCTGCCACAGTGAACAGAATTGTACATGGTACTGCACCTTAGTGTCAAACCCTGACTCATTTTATCAATGCATAAGCAAAGACTAGCTTCTAATGCTACTAAAACTTGACAACATGAGAGGTTTTAAATTAGTTATCTGTCAGCAAATACACGATGTTACCAAATGCTTCTCTCACAGTGGTTCTCAAATGCACACAGACTCACAGTGTAATTCTAGACAACAACCACTATACCTAGGAGTTTAACAAAAATCATTCACTACTGTGGAAGTGGTAAGCGAACTGCACACAATCTTCATATTTCATGACTGCACTTTTGTGTCAATGCCTGACTCATATAATGAAAGCATAAGCCATAACTGTCTTCTAATGCTACTAAAACTTGACAACATGACAGGTTTTAAAACAGTTATCTGTCAGCAAATACACGATGTTACCAAATGCTTCTCTCACAATCCTTACCCAAATGCACACAGACTCACAGTGTGATTTTAGACAAGCAACACTATCCTAGGAGTTTACCAAAACTCATTCACTAGTCTGGAAGAGTTAATGGTACTGCACACAATCTACATATTTAAGTACAGCACATCAGTGTCAAAGCATGACTCATTTAATCAACATATAAGCAAAGACTGGATTCTAATGCTACTAAAACTTCTCAACATGACAGATTTTAAAACAGTTATCTGTTAGCAAATACATGATGTTACCAAATGATTCTCTCACAGTGATCCCAAATACACACTAACTCACAGTATGATTCTAGACAAGCACCACTATCCCTATGAGCTTACCAAAACTCATTCACTACAGTGCAAGTGGTAAGGGAACTGCACACAATCTACATATTTCACAACTGCAATTTACTGTCAATGCCTGACTCATATAATGAAAGCATAAGCCATAACTGTCTTCTAATGCTACTAAAACTTGACAACATGACATGTTTTACAACACTTATCTGTCAGCAAATACACAATGTTACCAAACACTTCTCTCACACTGGTTCCCAAATACACACAGACTCACAGTGTGATTCTAGACAAACAACACTATCCCTAGCAGCTTACCAAAACTCATTCACTACAGTGGAAGTGGTAAGGGAACTGCACACAATCTACATATTTCACGACTGCACTTTAGTGTCAATGTGTTAAATGGTAGCGGCAGTTTCAGTCGATAACCCTTCAAGTATTGCCCGGCGGTAATCGCCTCTCATACCATTCGATAATTTACCAATGAAAGAGGCAGGCGCCGGAGACTGGAAGGCAGGAAACAAAATTTTATTCCGTCGGAGCAGAACACATCAGATCAGACAGCAAGGTATCGTCACGAGGTGCTCTAACTGCATCTCTGAGGCCTGGCCTCTTATACACAGGTTTATGACTTTATTGTACATGGCACATTCTTGAGATTACTTTGATGTATAAAAGAACGTCTTCGAAATCCCCACTTCGAACTCGTTCCCACACATATCTACAGTGGAAGTCCCCACCCCATCTACAGTAGGAGATGGCTATCACGCAGCTGGACATTCCGCCAATTCCCGGGGGTGTGTGCAACCGGCCGGGTCTCAGGGGGTAGGGGCTTTGATCCACTGTATCCCTTTGATGTGGGGTGTTTCCCTTACAGTAGGGGCAATAAACTGCATCCGCAGGGCTAGGTGATGGCCTGGGATCAGTTCGGA
Organism: Triturus cristatus; assembly: GCF_964204655.1. NCBI lineage: Eukaryota > Metazoa > Chordata > Amphibia > Caudata > Salamandridae > Triturus > Triturus cristatus. The sequence goes on along the minus strand of NC_140590.1, from coordinate 896,885,106 downwards.
CAATGGGGCGCAGAGGAAGGGGTTATCAAAGAGATGCGTGACCATATATGGGATGTCGGTCAGGCGTAGGATGTGGTTCTATGGCAGGGTCGCGCAGAAGGAGAGGGTTTATGGCCCGTGTATGAGAGAGCAGGGGTGGCCGGCGCGCGGGGGATGCTCGCAGCGCCAGGGGAAAGCGCTGGCGATCGAGAATGAGCGGGGAGAGGGTGGGGTGCCTAAAATGGCGGCCGTGCGTTCGCTGTGCATGGCGCTGGGGAGAGGCAAGATGGCGCAGATAATGTTCAGTTTACAAGCTAAATTTCCACAGTCCTCCCTTTTAACATATCTCGCCAGCTTGCCTGGCCGACGTTTACCTTCGTTAACCTTCAGCTATAATATCGCTAATGTTTTTCGTACATTCCTTAAAGATACAGAGTTTTTTTAGGGCAGGCAGGAGTAATCTGACACATTTGTACATAGTTACATACAGGTGATAAGTAGGCGAGGAGGTAGTACATACAAAGTTACATCAGCTGCGCCGCATGTCAGGCCCAGGGGTAGGAAGAGGTGAGCTTGTTTGAGCACAAATAGGATACTGTAAAGCAAAAAAATGTTTCTGGCAAAGCAAGGGATATACCGTACATTACATATGGCCCAGACTTCGTGTGGATCAAAAAGATAGTCAGTATAGTCGTGTGCACGGCTGGTGTTATACAAATGTCATCATACAAAGTTACAGTTCCTTAACTTATCAGTGTACAGTTGGAAGTGACTGATGCAATATCATGAAAACTCGATTGGAAGATAGTCAATATAAAAAGGTGGTTGGGAGAGGAATTCAACTTAACATGAGTTACAGTCAGGGAAGGGAGTTCTTCTTTCCAGTGTCCTATTATAATGAGCCATCACTGGTAAGCTCTTATTGTTCTTCTTCTTTTGTTGGCACGGTTGAGCACCGGCGGTCCAGCTCAAATCCAATCTCTCACGTGGCAGGGTGTGACCATTCGCTGTTCTCTGATCACAGTCCTGTTCCTTAACACAGTTCATCATAGGTACTTTGAGACAGGGTACCTGCTTTTTGTTCTTCTGTAGTTAAGTCAAATTCATAATCCATATAAAAGGGGGAGAGGGAGAGAGAAGGGTGTGACGTGCTTCGGGATGCCGAGGGAAGAGGGGGTGGAGTGGGATCGGATCAAAATGCGGACCAAGGGGAGCAGAATCTTCCAGCACTGGGCCCATCAATCGGGCCCGACGGGTTGAGACTTCAGACACGCTGGTCAGTGAGCAGGGGGCCTTGATATAGCCCTTCGTTCTATCGCTTATCATCCTGATATTGGTGCCTCGTCTCACGCCCTTTTTGCTTCGATGTTTCCCCCTTGGTCGATGCCATAGATGTTCCATGGTCCGCAGCCAGGCTGTGCGCCACGTCCGACCCCTCTCTTCCGATGGCCGCAGGTTATCTTTGAATGGGTACAAGAAACAAAAATCTTAGAGAGTTGGCAGGGAAGACATTTACATACTTCATCCTCTCTCCCAACCACCGAGTAGTTGCGGAAATGCTTTTATCGGTTGCTGTATGATTGGTGTCTATTGACTCTGATGTTTGTGTGCGTGTTACCAATCTATTAATCATTGCTGGGGTGCAGGTTTCTGTGGGTGTCCCTGTCCATCGTCTGGCCTTCTAGGTGCCGATTCCTGCATCCTACAATCGTTGCAGGAAGCCTGACATCTGTCAACCTTCTGGTCTATTAAAAAATTTGAACCGGCTTCTCCGGTAGAGACTCGTTCATCTCAACACAAGTTTTGTTAATACATATTTTCCTCCGCGGCCTGCTAAGTTTATGAAAGAGTGCGAGGTGCTACTGTCATGCGTTCACGAGTATCCATTTCGGGGAGGAACATAAGCTAAGCATTATTTTTGCTGGCGACAATAGGTAACCCTTTATCAGTTTAGGCGATGTATTATTAGAGAACAAGGTCATCAGCTGTTTCGTTCGGAATACTCTGAGATGGCTAGTATAGGGCTGGGGTTATCTTTGGGGGAACGGGGTGCCTTAGACATTCTATTTCGGGGTAATTGGGCGGGGGTAATTCTGGGCGGTGGAGATGGTGTCTTCTAAAAAAAACAAAAACCACTGACGTATAGTCCCCGTGATGAGGGCCAGATTGAGAGACATCAGTCGTCTTACCTGTCCCTTCTTTCTCAGCCAATTAAGCTCAACATTTGCAGAAAGGAGAGGTAGTAACGTGGTAAAGTATGGTCGTTTTGTTTCTGTCAATTTGTTCGAACACCACCGTGTTTCAGGCCAATTATACACTTACCGGGGAGGTATGTGTCGTTAATTTATTCAAAAAGAAAAGAGGGCAAGAAGGCTTTTTAGTGAGAGAGGGAGTGAGAGAGAGAGAGAGAGAGAGAGAGAGAGAGAGAGAGAGAGAGAGAGAGAGAGAGAGAAGAGAGAGAGAGAGAGAGAGAGAGATAGAGAGAGAGAGAGAGAGAGAGAGAGAGAGAGAGAGAGAGAGCCGTGTGCATCAAGTAGGCTATTTGGCATATGTACGACACAAAACGAGAGAGACATGGGTACGAAAATAGGCCACTTGGTGCACACACAACATGGAGTAGCATGGGTCTGTTCTATGTAAAGAAACACAAGCGGGGGAAAGACATAAATTCGGTGATCACGTACACACAAATACCGGATAGGGTGTGACAGTACATGTATCAAGCGCAGAAACTTAAGACGGAGACTCAGGGCTACGCTGAGTATGGGGACCTCTCCTTTCCTGTCCTCTTTCCTATGCATGCTGCGTATTTTCAGTATTTTGTAGTTTTATCTTGGGGAGTGTCGGACCTTTTACTCTCCTCCCTTTGATCGATGGACGAGCACTTCAATCATACGGTGACGCTCTCTTCAAGTGACCCAAGCATGAAATGCATATACATTCATACCGTATAATCGTAGCACACACGCACAATCATACCATACAGTTTCTCATGTTCCCAATGGTGGTCTGCACTTTACGCATTATCCCACAACGCTTGTCTATGTTTTTCCTGATATTGAACACGGTGCGGTCCATGCCCACTCCATTCTTCAGTCGGAACTTCGTCGTGACCTGTAGAGGGGAGAAAAGAGGGGAGGGGAGGTGCAGGATTCAAAGTACCTTAGCGCGCGTAGACACGAAAAAGTTCTACTTACCACGTACCAGGCTAGCCGCAGGAGTGGGTAATACCACAGACCTATTATTCTTTTCGTCCGAGACAAAGATGCTCTATTTCATTCATCTCCTAAATTCGGGTTCCCTGGTCGTGCATGCATTTCTCAATTGGTCGTGTATTATGGTGCAAGATACCACACCTTGCATTCGGCATACACCTTAAGCTATGGTTGACCATTTTCCGACAACTCTTAGAAAAGACAGGTGTGTCGGGCACAAATTCCGTTAATCAAAAAGATTCATGTAAATGGGGTCTGCAGTGTCTGTTGCCTATTGCTTGGGAGTAACAATCATTTATTCAAAAGAAAAATCTTTATCAACCTATATGATTTGTCATGACACTGATTCAGTAATCCTTTCAAGAAGCCCTTTATTTAAAACAATGTCAGTATACAAATACGGGCCTACAACCGTTCAGGCCGGCCACGGCGTGAGAGGCGTCGAATATCATGAGCAATACTATCTTAGCTAAAAATAAAAATGGGTAGGTCAGCAATCAGTAAGGTGGTACGTATACTCGGTCTGTACCCTTCCCGTCCCTCTGCTCATCATGTGTGGGAACATTACATTCATCCTTTTAACACAAATGCCACGTGACCGGAACGCCACAAGGAGTTGTAGGCCTCTCCTACATCGGCGCCATTTTGGGGCGAGGTCGGGCCAGTGTACAGTCTAAGTCTTTCCATGCATTAGCTGTTGGACCAGAATTCCTTTCGGTAGTTCGAGAACTTTCGTTAGCGTCAGCTTGCGTCAGCATGGCGTCACCGCGATCTTGTAGCAATGCCATGGTCCGTTCTTGGGGCGGGGCAGCAGGCGGGTTCTTCCGCCGACAGCTTGAATCAGTCTTTCTCACTGCACCAAGCAGAGGCAAGGTGGCTGCCGTCCGGTGCAAAGAACAATGGCGGCGGTTTGTCTTTACCGGAAGTCCGCGGGAGTCGAGTGTCAATGACTCCCACAAACCCTGCAAAGCTGAGGGGGCGTTTTGTCAAGGGTGGGGCCCACGCCCGAGCAGACAAGCTTTCGAGTCCAGAATCGCCTCACGGTGGGCTAGGCCTGGATCCGGAGAACCGATCGCCGGAGTCCAAAGGCAGCAGCAGTAGCAGCTCTTCGGTACAGCCACCGGGTGGGTCCAGTAGCAGCGACAGCAGAAGTTCGGATGGTATCGCCTCCGGGGTGATTCCAGTAGCAGCAACGACAGCAGTTTGGATGGTATCACCACCGGGGTGGGTCCCCGATTACTTGGCTGCGGGGGCCCACTCCTCGCGTCGGGCGCTAGTGGCGATCCTGGTGAACCCGTGCTTGGGCGGTTGTCCGGTGGTCGCGTGCAGCGGCTGGGTGCAGCTCAGTTGGCCGGCGAATTAAAGACGATTGGGTGCAGCTCAGCTGGCCGGCGAATTACGACGGTTGGGGTGCCCTCATCTGCTGGTGAGCCTCCACCTGGGGAGGTGGGGGAGGCCTGTCCGCGGCGCTTCCCCCGGCCAGGGCGCCCCTCCGTTATTGAAGGAAGAAGAGAATGGGAAGATCCGACTGTTGGGGTGCCCTCGTCTGCTGGCGAGCCTCCACCTGGGGAGGTGGGGGAGGCCTGTCCGTGGCGCTTCCCCCGGCCAGGGCACCCCTCCGTTATTGAAGAAAGAAGAAAAGAATGGGAAGATCCGCCCAGCGTGGCAGACTCCATCTTGGCGCTGTCAGAGCTTTGGCGCTTCGTATAGCCTCCGGCCTATTCGCACAATCGTCCGCCACTGATGTCGATGGATTTGGCATGGTTTTTATAGCCCAGAGCTGACTAAAAGGACCGCCCAAAACAGGCCAATGTTGCAATCTCGAGGAAGGAGAGGCGAGGACGGTGTCACGTGGACGTTAAGGCTTTGAGATGGAGGTTGCAGCAGACTGTCATGTAAATAGTTGTTTAAAAACGTGTTTCAACCTGTTTACCCTGTTGGTGTGTTTGTTATATCTATAAGTTATTAAAATGTTATAACTATACTACTTCGTTGGAGTGTTTGTACATATTTGCAATCTGGCGACGAGCACAAGGATGTTACTGCGTAATCGGAAAAATAACATAGCCCAATTGTGCGCGATCCAGCCCTAGTTTGGTGACGTCGATGGTGGGTGTCAGCAGGCTTCCGTTTGTGCAGGATTTTGTCATGCTTATTGGGCGGGCTGGGCAGTGGGGCAGACATGTTTAGGTAGCGAGAGTAATGGAGTCGGGCTACCTCGTGGCCGTCTCGACCGTGAGCTTGGCTCCTTCCCTTGGTTTCATATATCCCACAAAGGGCTATCTTCTAGTGTTACTTTAGTTTTGTAAGGTCAAAAAGGATCCCACCAGTGCCTTTGCTATTTTGTCGATTCCTGCTCGTTCATCCTTCGTTAGTCGATTCATTCTGGTGGAATCTTTCTTTCTTATCTCAGGTTCATCCAACGTCATTGCCGACGTTGTGTTCAGTACAAGAGGCTCGGCCGGCGCGGAGGCCGTGAGGACCGAGGCCCCTGTACTGCTTTTGCTCGTGTTTGGGGGTTGTGGGTGTTGCACTACCGATTGGGAGGGTGTGTATGGAGGGGGCATGTAAATGATTGGGGGACCTAATAGTAATTCGTCATTCGTTCGTTGCTTAGAGGACAACTCAGGGTAGAGCATAGAGGGGGTCCTAACAGCGTACTGGCCTGAGGTTTCGGGCTCCTGTCTTAGTTTAGTTTCCCTTCTCTCCTTTATTTCTTCTTCTAACTTTCTAGCGGCAAGGTGAGCTGCCTTTCGTAATTCCTTTTCTGCCTTTACTTCTTCCCTCTTTTTCCGTTGCGTTGCTTCTTTGCGCCACATGCCGATACTGTCAAGCATAGTAGGCGTCGTCTTATTGCTACGCAGAGCCATTTCTAGCACTTCTATCTTATGGTCGTCGAAGGATCCCATCAGTGGCCACTGACTCTCGGGGTCCTTCCTGGTATATTTATGCCATAGCTTGCTATAAGCTACGGCGACTAGTCCATATTTAGTGAACATGTCCTTATTAGGGGTGCCTTCCAGTGGAGCCGGATGGTCCACCTCTAATAAGCGGTCCGGGCAGAACCAACTACCAATCAGTGGGGAGAAGATAGGCATGACGGGTTTCAATGGGGACAAAAGTCAGCACTACCTATCTTTTCACTGCTTGCAAAGACTAGACAGAATATCTCTATTCCTCGTTATTTGTAAGCAGAGAATACCTCCAAAGAACCAATATCGAACAACTAGTGTTCGGACAATCAATCAATCAATCAATGGGGAGATAAAGATAGGCACGACGGGTTACAACGGGGACAAAAGTCTGCGTTACCTACCCTTCACTATTTGCAAAGACTAGACAGAATATTTCTATTCTACGTTATTTGCAAACAGAGAATATCTCAAAGAGCACTATTCTTCAAAACAATCAATGTTCGGACAATCAATCAGTGGGGAGATAAAGATAGGCACGACGGGTTTCAACGGGGACAAAAGTCTGCGTTACCTACCCTTCACTATCTGCAAAGGGAGAGAGAGAGTGTGTATTTCTACTCCTCCCCGTTTGTAGACAGCGAATATCTCAAAGAGAACAATCAATGAGCAATACTAGTATTTTCAAAACTTCAAACAATCAATCAATTATTTCGCAATTTGTCGTGTATCACGACCTTACCCGGACCGCGTGGACAGTTTCTCGTCTTCCGCCTCCAGCGCCCGATCGTCGTCTACTCTCCGTATTTGCCGCGGCACTCCTGATGGTTCCCAGTCAGGACCGTAGATCACTCGAGAGAGGTCTGCTCGGAACCAGTGAAGTTCGGATGATCGGCTGCCAGACGAGGGTCTATTGGGCAGGAGCTCTCCCGATCGTTGCAGTCGTTCACTCTGTCATCAGGACCTCTCCCACTGGATCCACGTGTCTCTGATGGGCCCCACGCTTGGGACGCCAATTGTTAAATGGTAGCGGCAGTTTCAGACGATAACCCTTCAAGTATTGCCCGGCGGTAATCGCCTCTCATACCATTCGATAATTTACCAATGAAAGAGGCAGGCGCCGGAGACTGGAAGGCAGGAAACAAAGTTTTATTCCGTCGGAGCAGAACACATCAGATCAGACAGCAAGGTATCGTCACGAGGTGCTCTAACTGCATCTCTGAGGCCTGGCCTCTTATACACAGGTTTATGACTTTATTGTACATGGCACATTCTTGAGATTACTTTGATGTATAAAAGAACGTCTTCGGAATCCCCACTTCGAACTCGTTCCCACACATATCTACAGTGGAAGTCCCCACCCCATCTACAGTAGGAGATGGCTATCACGCAGCTGGACATTCCGCCAATTCCCGGGGGTGTGTGCAACCGGCCGGGTCTCAGGGGGTAGGGGCTTTGATCCACTGTATCCCTTTGATGTGGGGTGTTTCCCTTACAGTAGGGGCAATAAACTGCATCCGCAGGGCTAGGTGATGGCCTGGGATCAGTTCGGACAATGGGGCGCAGAGGAAGGGGTTATCAAAGAGATGCGTGACCATATATGGGATGTCGGTTAGGCGTAGGATGTGGTTCTATGGCAGGGTCGCGCAGAAGGAGAGGGTTTAGGGCCCGTGTATGAGAGAGCGGGGGTGGCCGGCGCACGGGGGATGCTCGCAGCGCCAGGGGAAAGCGCTGGCGATCGAGAATGAGCGGGGAGAGAGTGGGGTGCCTAAAATGGCGGCCGTGCGTTCGCTGTGCGTGGCGCTGGGGAGAGGCAAGATGGCGCAGATAATGTTCAGTTTACAAGCTAAATTTCCACAAATGCCTGACTCATTTAATCAACACATAAGCAATGACTGGCTTCTAATGCTAATAAAACTTGACAACATGACAAGTTTTAAAACTGTTTTCTGTCAGCAAATACACAATGTTACCAAACGCTTCTTTCACAGTGGTTCCCAAATGCACAAAGACTCACAGTGTGATTCTAGACAAGCACCAGTATCCCTAGGAGTTTACCAAAACTAATTCACAACACTGGAAGTGATAAGGGAACTGCACACAATCTACATATTTCATGACTGCTCTTTAGTGTCAACACCTGACTCATTTAATCAACACATAAGCAAAGACTGGCTTCTAATGCTACTAAAACTTGACAACATGACAGGTTTTAAAACAGTTTTCTCTCAGCAAATACACGATGTTACCAGACGCTTCTCTCACAGTGGTTCCCAAATGCACAAAGACTCACAGTGTGATTCTAGACAAGCACCAGTATTCCTAGGAGTTTACCAAAACTCATTCACTACACTGGAAGTGATTAGGGAACTGCACACAATCTACATATTTCACGACTGCACTTTAGTGTCAATGCCTGACTCATTTAATCAACACATAATCAACGCATAAGCAATGACTGGCTTCTAATGCTACTAAAACTTGACAGCATGACAAGTTTTAAAACAGTTTTCTGTCAGCAAATACACAATGTTACCAAACGCTTCTTTCACAGTGGTTCCCAAATGCACAAAGACTCACAGTGTGATTCTAGACAAGCACCAGTATCCCTAGGAGTTTACCAAAACTAATTCACAACACTGGAAGTGATAAGGGAACTGCACACAATCTACATATTTCATGACTGCTCTTTAGTGTCAACGCCTGACTCATTTAATCAACACATAAGCAAAGACTGGCTTCTAATGCTACTAAAACTTGACAACATGACAGGTTTTAAAACAGTTTTCTCTCAGCAAATACACGATGTTACCAGACGCTTCTCTCACAGTGGTTCCCAAATGCACAAAGACTCACAGTGTGATTCTAGACAAGCACCAGTATTCCTAGGAGTTTACCAAAACTCATTCACTACACTGGAAGTGATTAGGGAACTGCACACAATCTACATATTTCACGACTACACTTTAGTGTCAATGCCTGACTCATTTAATCAACACATAAGCAAAGACTGGCTTCTAATGCTACTAAAACTTGACATGACAGGTTTCAAAACACTTTTCTATCAGCAAATGCACGATGTTACCAAACACTTCTCTGACAGTGGTTAGCAAATGCACACAGACTCACAGTGTGATTCTAGACAAGCACTACTATCCCTAGGAGTTTACCAAAACTCATTCACTACAGTGGAAGAGGTAAGGGAACTGCACACAATCTACATATTTCACGCCTGCACTTTAGTGTCAATGCCTGACTCATTTAATCAACAGATAAGCAAAGACTGGCTTCTAATGCTACTAAAACTTGACAACCTGACTGGTTTTAAAACACTTATCTGTCAGCAAATACACGATATTACCAAATGCTTCTCTCACAGTGGTTCCCAAATGCACACAGACTCACTTTGTGATTCTAGACAAACAACACTATCCCTTGCACTATATGAAAACACATTTCTTCATCTAGAAGTAGTACTACATTTTAGTATAGACACATAACATAACTCATTTCACAAATTCATAAACAATGACTGGTTTCTAATTCTACCAAAATATAAAAAATGCACAGTTATCTCTCTACAAACACATGAAAAACACAAATGCCAATCACAGAATGGTTTCTACATGCACACACATTGTAGAGAAAAAAAGTACTCCCTACACTTTAGCAGGAAAAATACATTAGTCTGATTAAAATCAAAATAGTCCACATACATCTCACAATTAAATAACTCATCTTTCAAGTTCTTTTGTAGATTAAGGAGTAAATCAATCACTCACCATATTTTCTTTTACAGAATCTCTGCACTGTGCACCTCTCAGCAAAAGCAAAGAACGGAAAAGTGTCCCTGTCATTTTCCACACATATACATGTAAACATCAAATCACAATCCTTCGCACATAAACTCAAAAGCAAACACACATTTCTATTGGTTAAACATTTCCACCCTTTCCAACTGAAATACATTTCAACCCTTCCCCCAATCTGCCTTCTGCCTGTTACCATAGAAACAGGTCATGGAACACTGCACTGAGCTCACAGGTCACAAGTTCAGCACACAATGTTCCTACACAAGACAGGAAGTGTGCTTGACTTTTCAACATAGCAGCTTATCATATATAATGTTCGTTACAATCTGTTTTTGTTAACCAATAACAATCATACCTTTAAAAAACTAAAATATACACCCTACCTTTCAGTGTAGAAAGTTGTTATGCAACCAATGATTTCTTGTCGTTTTTCAAAAAACATTGCTGTGGATCCACTCACCCACCGCGAGAGAATCCGTGCATCCAACGCGATAGGATGCGCGCACAGTGCGCGCATTTCGCTGCTTTTTTTTTTTTTAAAAGGGGGCCCCAGGGGGTCCTTCTGGGACCCCCTAAGCACCTCTAGAGGGTCAGAGTATTCCCACTCTGCCCCTTTATATGTTTTACGCACTTATTCCCCTTGCTTCTTCAGCCTCGCTTCTACCGAGGCAGAAAATGGCCGCCAACAGTTCCTGGTTTCGACTGTAGAGAGACGCTCGACAGACAATTTGTCAGGAACCCTTTGACTCGCCACAGTATCTCTTTCAGACTGTACCCTCATTGGAAGAAATTGAATCCTGGCTGGAGAGCGGTTTTGCGTGTCATTTTGCAGGAATTGAAGCATTCGGTGGCAAGTAGTAAACAACCGACCGCCCTCACTTCCTATGTGAGTTCGCGGTCTAGTTGTTCTTGCTGAAAGCCTTTGGAAGGCTTATTGCGCATACGCAAATAGCGCGCTGCGCACTTCAACTGTAGGAAAATCCTGACAAGAGCGTTTGTTGCTCGCGCTTCAGTTTTGGAGAAGCGAATTTACTTCTGAGGCATTTAGCACCTTATTTCTAAGGAAAGTATAAGGGGCTGTCTTGTTTTCTTGTTCAGTGAACGTATTTTAATAGAAGTTCGAATTTTCTTCTCAGCATTCCATTCTTTCGAAAATTCTTCAGAGGCAAGGCATTGGTACAGAGGACTATGAAGATTCAGAAGGAGCCGCTTCTGTGAAGAGAAGCGCTTCTGAATTCAAGTAAGCGTATTTTGAACATTTCGTGTGGAGATATATTTTGGCGAAATCCTTGGTGCTAGAAAAAAAGGTAAAAAAGAACGTGACTCATGGCACAATAGAACTGCTAAAAGATATTCTGAGAAGTCTAATAACTTTATCCAGAGACTTTTTCTTTTGGGTGAAAAATCAAACCCAAAGAGATATAAGAAATCAACTTTCCTTTTCACAAGAGGAAGGTCATAAGAAGGAATCCATGAAAAAGACTTTAATGCAAGAATGATTGAGAAGGCTTTCAAGAACTTGGCAACTAAATATGGGTTCTTCCAGTAAATCAGATAGAATAATAAATTCATGACAAAAACACGTTGGAGGGAGGCAAGTCCTAAGTAGATACAGGTAAAAGCAATTACTAAAAGTGATTAGGGAAACACTTTTCATAAATAGTGGTAGTGAATGTTTATGCTTTCTTTACAGGTATCTTCTCATCCCTTCAGTGAGGAGTAGGAGTGGAGCCAGTATCTGGGAGCAGTCTCTCTTGTTTTTGTCTTCCACTTTCCCTTTTCCCCTGGGCTGAAGTTAGTGGCAGTAGCTTATCGCCTGTCGCTGACTTCGGTTTGAGGGATCTGGGGTATAGTCATCTGCTTCCGAGGGGATCGCCTTTGATTAGTAATTGTTCTGACACAATTAGCATTAAGCGCGCGATCGGGAGGGTGCGCGCTCGGTTCGGGTTCGCGTACTGTGCGGGTAGGGTCCACGAATCCTCCGCGGCCATAGATATCACTAACTTTTTTACCCAAATTTTCTCCAGAACTACTGAATAGATTCACACCAAATATGCAAAAGGCACGAGTCCGAACTGAGGACTACCTCTTTGCCAAATTTGGTGTCATTCCGTTCAGCGGTTCGGGCTGTAGCTGCGACAACAGATCCTATGGGAAATTGCATGGGGAAAACATGTTTTGGGACCCCCCTTTTTTCTCAACCCCCGCTTGACGAATCACCACGAAACTTTCAGGGTATGAGCGGAACGGAGCTGGCCAAAAGTTTGGAGAATTTCGCGAAGATTCGTCAATCGGAGCCAAAGAAATTCCCAATAGAATGTTGCGGATTTCCTATGGAAAATAGGTCCTAACTATAACTATCTACTGGCGACCGCCAGTACAGTAGATAATATACATATATATATATATATATATACATATTTCACAAAATTACTCCTTCCGAAGTTCAAGCCCCCTTAGGAGGGGTGACACGGACCGGCGGAGACAACCGGCATTTAATATACTCAAAGTTCGGAGTTCCAAACGCGCTCGTTGAGCAAAAATTCACACCAAGGAAACGACTGGTTAGATCAACAGCAGGTAGGTTTATTCAAGTCATAAACCAGCCGTGACGCGTTTCACCCGCGAACGGGCTTGTTCACACAAGGTGTCACAAAACATTGCCACAATACATACTTTTCTTCTCTTTGCAGGAGGAAAGGAAGGGACCATGTCTTACAAGGGACAACGGGATCCCTACCCTTTTCTTCATTTACCTTCCAGATAATGGTGTTCAAGCAACTATCAAGCAATTCAGTGATATTCCTAGATTACATCTATAGATTATCTTTCGATTGCTGCCTACAATAGTCGCTTAGAAAATGTGTTTTCTATTATTGCCTATTCCATTAGACAAGATAAATGTGATTTCTCCCCTCTCTGTCTTCTAGATGAATACTTTTCTTTGGTTTAAATGATTATATTTAGTTTTCACTGATAGATGTGGTATAGGAAGAATGATGTAATAGGGTAAGCACAACATGCCACTTACTATTTTCCGATCAGATGTCGGACGTATTTTGAGTATGTGTAATCACTACTGACATTAGTAATTTTTAACACTGCATGTTTGCAATCAGGTCTGAGGCCACTATTGACTTGTGACATTATTTCACATCATCTTACAGATAGAATGTATTTAAATTGTTTATTGCCACTATTAGGCGAGATACTTTTGATCGTGCAATTACTCGATTGAGTAAAGTTTTATTCAAATGAGCATGAGTAAACAGGATTACCATTAGTATTTTTCACACTGATTATCTGCGAATATGTCCGTGGCCATTGTTGAATTGTGACATTATTTCACATCATCGCATAGAGAGGATGTATGCAAATTGTTTGTCGCCACTATTGGGCGAGATACTCGTGTTCATGTAATCACTTGAATGAGTAAAGTTTTACGGAAATGTCATCTATTATACTAGAGGAAGGACTAAAATTGTAAATTAAATGTATGTTACCATTAGACGTTCTGAGATAAGAGCACTCCAAGGCTGAACCTAGAGAATACTATCTAGTTGAAAGACCACCCGGCCCAGTTTTTACTGCCTAAGGCACGTAAAAAACATATAACATGGGCAATAGATTTACACCTTGGTATTTAGCGTATAATTCGAAATACCCCAAGTATTCTATATAATTATATAAGGGAAACAATATGAGTACAACAAAGAAGTAGCAGTAGAAAATTCTGTTATCTTACAGCGTTTTTCCTTATTCATAACACATTACAAAATGGCGCCTTAGGAAACGCAACTTTGAAAACACTGTGTAATACCAAAAGTCCTTTGTCGATGTCATTGTTTCTGATACGGAAAAGTATGTATTGTGGCAATGTTTTGTGACACGCTGTGCGAACAAGCCCGTTTACGGGTGAAACGCGTCACGGCTGGTTTATGACTTGAATAAACCTACCTGCTGTTGATCTAACCAGTCATTTCCTTGGTGTGAATTTTAGCTCCACGAGCGCGTTTGGAACTCCGAACTTTGAGTATATAAATACATATATATATATATATATGTATATATATATATATATATATATATATATATATATATATAGAGAGAGAGAGAGAGAGAGAGAGAGAGAGAGAGAGAGAGGGAGAGAAAGATAGATCTACAGTTATATTGTTCCTTTATCATTAAAACTGCACCAATCTGATAGGGTTAGGACAACATTATTATTAAAATTCTGGGTTCTAGTCCTGATGAAAGCTTTAGACCATGCTCGTAGACGGCTGAAAGATGACAACCTACTGCATGCCAGAGGAATCATATCCGTGAGATCCCCATTTATTTTTATTTTTAACAGTGTCATGGGTACTCAAAATAAAGGAAGAGCAGAGTAGCCCCTGGGCATTTTTATCTTATATTTGACCCCAAAAAAGGAATGCCAATGTGCTCCCTCTTCTAAGGCTGATCCCAGCCTGGTTTCTATGGTATCAGGCTGTGATCCGATGATGAAACATGCAAAAAGAACAGCAATACCTGTTGATCAAAATAATTAGTCTGAGCATATCTTTGTGGTAAGTTACATCAATGATGTTGCCAGAACCACAAATATGAATAAAACATTATGTGGAGCAATTCTTAACGCATGAACAGGGTAGAGTTTCAAATAATGTCAACTAAAAGTTCCTTGTGAGGCAAAAGCCCTGTCTGTAAAAAGAAGGGATATTTGACTATGCATCAGAGAAAGAAATAAAAAACTCAGGTTTGTTCTGTTAAAGAAACTCGACAAACAAAGGGAAATCTGAGACATAAGGTAACCAAACCTGCTGAATACAAACATAAGCCCATATGAATATGTCAGACAAATACGCATGGTCACAGAATATCGTGTTTTGGATGTTTAGACCTGCGGAAAGTACCTGGTATCTCTGAAGACCTACTGGGATATTACAGATATTTTCCCCACCTGTGGCAGGAATCAGGGAAAAACTGGAAAATAAAGTACGAGAAAAAGAGAAAGATAGTGAGAGAGAGAATGAGAGAGGGAGAGAGAGAGAGTGCGAGAGAGAGAGAGAGAGAGAGAGAGAGAGAGAGAAGGGGGAACCACTGGATTTTACTCTTTACAATGAATTTGTCCCAGATGTGCGACAGCCAAGACTACCTTAATGTTGCAGGAATGCAAGCTCATGGAACAGGCTGTAGGGAAGAGAGAGGGCAACTGGTGAGCATGGAATACTACCCACAGTGAACTCATAAATAATACAGTAGTTTTAGCAGTGGGTGTTGCTGTGTTGGACCTTGACTAGGCCTGGATACTAGCTGAGGACTATAGGAAATGACCACTACCCATGACATCTCAGAAGTCAATGACAATAAAGAACTGTATATCAACAAAGTCCTTTCATACAGTTTCACACCTTACGCCCCAGACGTGACCCTAAACAGGAAGTGTGCACTACTAAGAGTCTGTCAGTTAGCGTTCTAGTATTCCCCAAATCTTTGGGTTCCACTGGCCCATTCTTTGAAGTCTCCATCCTCGATACACCTATGCCTCATCAAGCATCTGTGCTTAACCGATTCCTGAAACATCTTAAGCGATGGAGCACTAAGCACAAAATGATGTGGTCAAAATAGATGATGCTGTTTAGCTCATTCAAAGTTGCATATAGGGTTTTTTATATATAAAAGCATCGTATTGATTAACAAATTATGTCAGAAAGATTTACTGAGTAAGCAATCAATATTTAAAAACAATCAAAATAGATAAAATACTGTGCACTTTATTTAGAGTTTGGCAGATGGGATACTTATCATCTTAAATATGGCGAATATCCCATCTATTGTATTGCAAGGGCATTATAGGCTACGGCACTCCTAATACAGCAGATGGGATATCCATCCTGTTTTGACTTATCTACCAAACTCTAAATAAGGCTCGATGTCTAAAGAAAAATGCATAAGTTATAAACATTCTAAAGCAACAGAAAAAACTGAGTTCTAAGAAGATAAATCATACATAAATGTTCTTATCAGGGGTTGGTGGAATGTTTCATTCCATCCGCAGATTTGGAGGAATTTGGCGATTCTGCGTTAATTTTGTGACATGGAGTTCTGTCCAAATTCCACCAATTCGCATGGCAGAAGTTTTTTCTTCTGAGGATTCAGATTTGGTGTCCCCTAGAGCGATTTTCTAATGCGGGTGGTTGTGGGCAGTCGAGGGGAGTCATGGTAGGGGGTTGCTTCTCAAGTAGATTTGCTGCCACTCGAGTAGATTTTATACTAAAATGGCAGCAAAATTTACTTAAATTCCCACGCGCTATTGTGAAATGCATGGTGCCATTCACGATGATTTTTCAGCGCTGCTCCTGCTAGTAGTGCTGAATTGTAGTGCTAGCAGCACAACATGCATATTTTTCACCCATTGGTGCAACATTGTGGAATCTCCTGGAGTTTTTGAGCAACTCTTCGGTATTCTGCTGGGTGAAACTACAAAAATTCCACCCACCTCTAATCTTTTCAGAGTATTTGAAGGGCATACTCCAGTAATGATTAAATGGTAAAATACCATGCATAGTAGGCCTTTTCAATGCAAAATCTGACACATTTTAAAACACATGTAAGCAAAATATTTGAAAATGATTTACAAACAGATTGAACATGTTGATTAATGGTGTAAGATCTTCAAATTCGTTTAGTTCTGATCTTACTAAATGTAGACAGTTTGCAACTCTTTACTAGTTGCATTGCAACGTTGCCTCCCTGAAGGCTCCTACACACTTTCTTACTTACATGCCAATGAAGAGTCTTTTCTGTATGATCAGATTATGTAAAATGATACACTAGTGGAGCATCTGAGGTTTTATATTTCACCCTGGTCATATATGTTTTGACAAGGACACAAACTAGAACAAATTACATTGAGAATTTTGACTACAAAAGGGGCAGATATAGGTCAGAAGTAATGGATCGGGAGTAAAGTGTATGGGCCAAAAATGTAACCATGTAATCTCCTAAATTCTTTCCTTTCTTAAAGGCAAACAATAGTTTTTGTTGTGAATTATCACAAGAGGTTTATGGGGGCCAATGTTTGTAAATGATCTTCTTCTCCGTATTACTGACTTTGTTAAATACAAAGGCAACAACCAATGTGACTTGATATAAGAGTTTCTCTAGGCTAGTGCCATGCAAGTGTATGTGCTTGTTTCTTCAGTAAGTTAGAGCAAACTCTGTTTGTGAGCCAGAATATCTGATACAGTGGATAAAGCTTCTTTAAGTGAACAAAGTCTACATAAACACAGGTAGGTTACAACCTATCCTCTGAGAGAAATGGCTAGACCATGTAAGAGTGAATTTCTTTTCAGCAGGCTTTCTAAAGAGAGTGGTGCAATGAGATACAGTCAGCTCTATGAAACTAATACTGAATGGCTAAAATGGCTTTCGAAATCTAGTCAGAATAGGAACCCATCAGCAATCCGTCTTCAAAAGATAATATGGTAAAATTGGAATATGTGAGAAGGAATTAATGTTTAAATCATTAATGTAAAGTGTGCTAATATGTGGCTTAAGTTGGCCATTCCTACAGATCTACAGATACACATCATTTACCAAGAAAATAACCTGTTTTATCAAGGCCACTTTCAAAAGGTCTACAAGGAAACTACAAGGAAAACTCAACCCCTTTCTCCTCCCTCTTCCAAATAATAAGTCATGTTGAGAATACCTTTTGACTGTGTGCAGTAGAAATTTGGACACCTTTGGCCATGCAATGTACTGTTAGACAAACCCTTTTGATGGCCAACACCTAACGGACGCCTCATCCCACATTTTATATTTTTTGTCTTCTCTTTTATTTATTTATTTGTCCCATGGTACTTGAGAGACAACACAGTGAGCACTGAATTCTATGAAAGTCCCACAGGAGCCCAAGGGTGGTGTTGTAGATTACTTGTTAGCTTTTCTCTACTGCACAGCTCTGTTGGAGTTGGAATGTTGCATGACATCATGGAATGCCTGGGTGTCTCTCTAGAGGAGTTTGGCAGTTGGTGTACTCAGGCTGAGCTGAATGGAGCTTGCTCCTGGTGGGGCTATCCTTGTACTTCCTAACTTTCTTCTGTTATCCTGACCACCTGTGATGGAACCAAGCTACCATTAAAGAAGTATCTTACATGAACCAATGGACTCCCGTATTTCTTTATAACAGGTGGCTCTTTGGATCCTGAGGGTGTACCACGGGAACAGCAGCATGGATTTTATTTTACCCAGGGGGGGCAGGCTGCTGCTGGTGGTGAAATGACATTTCGGTCTCCGCATGTCAGAATGTTTTACTGACATGAATGAGAAAGAGATTTGAGAACTCACAAAAAGGTATATTCATTTTAGTTTTCTATAGCAGTGGTCTATGACAAAACAAACTTCCTCATTTGTTTATGTCTAAAGAAAATACATTATGTTTCACAGCTTTGGCTCCTTCTAGATGGCTTTGAGTGTACCACTCTTCTGTCTTGAATGCAGGATGATGCTGCTCTAGTTGTTCATCAGAGTACTGTGAGAAACTGTGGTAGAACACTGGGGAAGTGAGTTTCCAGACAACATTCTCTTTTTAGCTTCTGTAGCACTTTCCACAACCCCTGTGACAAAATCATGAGAGAAAAGTTTCCTCTCAAACATAGTTCATAAAATCCCAGCAATGAATAAGCCTTTCACAGGCTAAAATCACCTTAGAGCCACCACAATTCCAAAAATTAGTATGATGTCAATGAATGATTTACATTTGATGAGGACGCTCAAAAAAGTTGAAAACAGTTTGAGAAAGTACACACAGGCAGGAATATGAAATGAGCGGAACAGCCACTTATTTCATATTCACGTCTTCTGGCAGGGAGCACCCCATAATGCCATATGAGGACTATACACTTATATTCATGCACCCTCAAGTGCCCTTAGATGAGGCAGGAGCACCTCACAAAGTATTTTTTTAAATGTTGTGGAGGACTACGAGTACAACAGCCCTCTAGGAACCTCTAAAGAAAAATAAAGAACGTTTCTTGGGTCATTGAATGTATGGCCCCAGGGCAGCTTACCATATTTTTAAAGTACTTCGATCTGGAGCTGTAGGCTTTTCAGCTGGATTGTGGGGATTTTTTTGTAGTTAGCTGTATGGTTACAATTTGTGACCTTAAGAGTGTTAAAAATTATTTAGCACATTTATGTTTTTTTAATGAAAATACGTGAATTAAAATATGTTTGAGACAGTAATTAATAATAATAATTGCTATGCTTGTACTTGAAAATACATTGGAGTATAATTATTGATACATTATTGTGGTGATACATAGGGTGGTGTGCTGACCCTTTGCTAAATCTAAGAGGCCAGGCTTTTATATGTTGGTGTCCTGACCCTTTGAGAAAGTTAGCAGGAATGCCTTACTTAAAAAGACAACCTTTATATTATTACTCTGTTAAAAAAAAACTCAGAAATTCACAGAAAAAAACAAAGGTTACAGTTAAGTTATAGTTTGGTATAGTAATAACATTATACTTTATATTTTAAAAAACCTTAGAAATTCACTGAAAAAAGCAAAGGTTCCAGAGATGTTATAGTTACGTGAAAATGTCAGTTAAAACTAAACATTTCAGACTAACAAAGCCAGTGATATTCACAAGCAATATATATATATATATATATCAAGCAACTCGAACGTGTGCCTAAAGTAACTTTAACTTGGGCTCTCAACATAAACTGCTTTTACCCTCTCATATTGCATCACTCATGAAATGTTCAATGACTCCATTGATAACATACCTAATGATATCTGAAATTACATCATTAATAACAAGACTGTGCATGTCTAGAGCACAAGTTTTTTTATGTATATATTATTTTTATTTAGTTTTCAAATATGTGAGCAAGAGCAGCAGTTACACATGAACAGGCATGGAATAAGGACATTGGAATTGCAGTACATTTGGATATAAACCTTTTTGTGCAGTAATCATCAGCAAACATCTATTACCCCCCCTGGGTGACCGATAGGTTGTGCGAGCGTCCACTCATGCATGTCTGGAGCCCATGTATCTGCTGTAGGCCCACATAATGTGGAGGAACATAGCTCCTTGCTCATCACACTTAGGACACAACAACGATCTGTTGGGGTAAATTTTATGCAATTTGTCAGGTGTCATAAAATTCTGATGTAATAAGTGGAAATGCATGTTTAAACCTGGCATTTTTAGCAACTTCTTCGACTTGGGTGTAAGTTTGTGTCAATTCTGCATCTGACAGGTGGTCCTGCAAATCAGCGCGCCACGCTTTAATCAATGATGTTGGCCTACCCGCCATTGATATCTGGTATAGCCAGGCAATCAATCATTTACCCTGCCCTCCCACCAGTAAAACGTCAAGTGTTTGGGAAACCGGCCACATGCTTGGGAAGTCTTTCCAAAACTCTCTGGTTGTGCGTGCAATCTTCACAAATTGCAATAATTTTCGGGCAGTGACCCTAAAGCTCTCCCTGACCGCCTCAAAGGTTGTGAATTCTTCGGCGGGGTAAAGATCCCCCAAGAGGAGTTATCCCCTGACGTCCATTCGTTTAATGTCATAACATCAGTGATTTGGCGGAATGGCGGAAGCCAGTCCAGGAATAAGGACCAACTGAATGGTGGGCATTTAAACACCCACTGTATCGCTTTGTCCCAAGTGGTTACAACCTGTGAGTCCACTGCCGGCACCCCTCCATCTACATCGTGACACTACAGGAGAGGGTTACCCATTTGGGTGCAGAGTCACACCATTTAACCATGTGTTTGGACTGTGATGCCATGCAGAAGAGCTTGCGATCTGGGAGACCAGTCTACCCTTCTGTCTACCCAGTTCAGGACTTCTAGCTGGACCCTGTTCCATCCCCAGCCCAAATTAAGGACACTAAAAGGCTGCCTGTGTATCGAAAGATTGGTTGTGGATATCAGGTACAGTGTGTTTCGGAGTATGTAAAGACACCTGTGTGGCAAATCTATTTTGGCAAGCGCCACTCTTTCCATTATTGAGAGGGGGAGTGTGTTCCAGAATACGATGAAGGAGCGTAGTCCCTACACTATCCTTTCCATGTTTAACTGGTGGTATCTGGCAGCCGTGTCCATCACTCATACTCCTAGGTATCTGAAAGTGCCACATTCCCACGGGTTCCCCACCTCCGGAAGGTCAGCAGCAGGGGTATCTGCCAAGGACGCCCATGGAAAAAGCACCATCTTTTGTTTATTTGATCACAGCCCAGATATGCTATTGAAATTGACCAGTTCCTAGTAGAGAATCTGGATCTACTCCTCTATTCGGGTTAAATATAACTGGGTGTCTTCCGCATATATGGAGATAGGGGTAATTTCCCCTTCCTGCTTGCCTCAGGGTTGCAGCGTCGTCACAGTCTTATAGCTAAGGGCTCCCTTGCCAGGGTGAAAAGTAGTGAGAGTAGTGGGTATCGCTGCCGTGTACTGCATTCTTAGTACCACACAGGGAGAGCTGTCTGCCAGTGTAGTGTTTCACTGTCAGGCCACTATAAAGGGGCCATACCCATTTTAAGAGATTCGGGCTGAAGCCCATCTGGAACAAGACCTCAAACATTTATTCCTAGCGGAGGGAATTGAATGACTTCTCAATGTCTAAAACCACTAGGGCTCCACCTTGTTGTGCACTACACATGGAGGTCAGGACGTGCTGAAGATGCCGTAGGTTGATCATGGTGTTCCGCCCTGGGATGAACCCGCATTGGTCCTCATGGAGAAGCTCGCTCATCCTTGGCAACAGCCTGTGGGCGATCACCCATGAGAGGAACTTTGCATCTCCATTGAGTATGGAGAGGGGCCTGTAGGAGGCCATTTCTGCAGTGTACTTATTTGGCTTGGGGACCATAATTATTATGGCTTCCCACATGGTTGCAGAGAGTCTGACATTGCGAAACGCCTCCAAATATACCTCCAGGAGTATGTCTGTATGTCAGCTTAAGCCTGATAAAACTTACATGGATAGCCATCTCCCCCTGGCCTCTTCCCCCTATCCAGGTCATTGATAGCTGCCAACAGCTCAGCTCGTGTGAGCTCACTTTCTAATCCTGTCAGGTCTGTATCTGAAATCTGAATATAGGGAGGCTGTTCAGAAATGATATGCTCCGTATGTGGGCAACGCTTGGCTGTCTCATTTAGAGATTTGATACATAAAAAAGAGAGATGCCCCCCCCATTGTCAGTGACTGGGCACAACAATGAAAACCAGAAGTTTTATCTCCCCTCAAGCACTGATCCGCTTACTCTCCACTTCCCATTCACAGCATACTTGTCACACCATCACTTTTAACTCAGCACCACAAAACTGTTCTTCAGGTGCACAGTTGTATTATATAAAAAACATTTACAGAATGTGTGTACCCACAATGCAATAAAACTAATATAAAACATCTAGTTAAAAGCAATTGCAAACACATTAAAAAGAAGAATATATCTTCATTGTATGGCACAAATGATCCAATGCTTAAAAAAGGGCCCCACAATGAAGAAAGACAGGGAAAGACACACTTATATCAAAAAGCCGATCCATTAGAACTGTGATGGTAAGCCCTTCATAGGTTTTTCAGAATTTCTACGCCCCAATTCCAGATCACACAGATTCAGCATTCCAAGTTACGTTGACATATTTCGATGGAAAAGACCAATAGGCACCACATATCTCAGGACTTACTGTTCATTTCTCCCACAGTTACATAGAAGTAAAAACTCAAAGAGATATCTAACTATATAAGGTGCTCAAGAAATATTAGTCAGGATGCGGCAGGAATGTCAAGGGCCCACCTGTTGTCCTCTTCTCAAACAGTCAATATAAAAAGGGGGAGCACTCTTTGAAATTTTAAAAAACAATCTTTTGTGTCAATTTTTAGCAGAGGATAAATTTAACAAAAGCATCCTGAACAACAGCTTCTCATGTTCTGTTGTTACAGTGAGGTCATATTATACATTTACAATACATTTTTACAATAAATAGTGCATAATTACATAAAGTGGCGTAATGACGTAATATCAGGAATATTGCGCAACACCTCAAATTTCCAAAATCACACTGATTACACTGGCAAAAATTGCATTTTTAACAGGCCTTCTCCTGGTACCACTAATCCATAATTGGAATGTGTAGAAGGGTCAATCTTTATCCGTCTACTAGACTATAACCAGGGTGAGCTACAGGGACTGAAGACCCATACTGCACTTAGCCAAAGATGGTGCCACATCAAGCATCCATCCACCTGCAACCCACCACAAGGATCGGCTTTATGGACTGAAGGAGCTTGCTGTGGCAGTCTGATTGTAGTACTGCATAAAGATTTCATCCTCCTGATAGAGAACCACCAGGGAGAGCTTCACAGAATGAAGAACCCCACAGTGCATCAAGCTTCTATCCACCCACTATAATACCACCAGGCTGAGTTTTCCGAACAGAAGGTCTCCATTATACTGTGCCAAAGGAACAAAAAATCATTAAACAAATGTGCTCCTCATAGTGGGCTCCAACCCTACAGCTGAACCCCACTGTGTAAGGTCATACGCAGTGCATTACGGAGATCCAACAACTGTGGAGGGTAGAACACAGAGCACAGACTGTATATAGGCCTTGCAGCCAATTCCCATTGTACGTGGCTAAAGTCTGTGTGCAGTTGGGTTTAGACACCTGCCAGAAGCCAGAGCCTGAACCCCACCCTTCACAGTATACAGCCTTTAGAGTAGACCTATTTTGCAAAATCAAAGGCCATGCACTGTGGAGGTTGGACTGTGAAGGATAGGTTGCAGGACCTGGCCAGAGCTTAGGCCTTGTGACTCACCATTGCTGCACACAGCTATACAATGTTGTAATGTTAGGGCTTAGGTTGATGCTGTATACAGCTTAAGTAGGCACACAGTGGAGTTTGGCTGATGGCATAAACAGGGTCTGCATACACAATACCCATTATAGTTAGGCTAAAGAGACTTACCACAAATAATGATATTCAGTCAGCCTCACTGTCAAATGTCCAAAAGCCATGTCCTTTAAGGCGTAAGTTATATACTACAGGTTTGGTACAGTCACTGCAGATGTTCCCTGCTACAGACAACCTGAATGTGCCTCCAGTAATGATTCTCTACAATAGAGAAGATGTGGCCTAAGGGCCAGAGATGGCATATTTGGACCTGTGTAGGCGGCTGTCTCTCTATATAGTGTACTAAAAAGAAGTACGCTGTGCAGACAAAGCAGAGAATCCCCAAATGGTACACAGGGATAAATTAGATAGTTTGAATGCTCTATTTGTGGGATTGTGGATGAGCAGTTCGGCTTATGAGGGGGTAGTGCTAAGCATTTGTTGTACTCACACAGGCAATAATTGGAAAACACACCCAAGAATACATCCGAGACCAATGTGTAAAATAAAGTTGATTTGTATGTATTTTTAGAGACCAAGAACACAGTTCTAAAATAAGTACTTTTTGAGTTATGATTTTTAAATATATATATATATCACATTTGGGTGGAATTTCGCACCATTGGAATCTTGCGTAGAAAATCAGGCAATGCTTTCACGTTCCTGGAGATGTTTGGAAGCACCCTAGATTGGGCAGGAGCTGAGTGCTGAGTCTTGGAAACTGGTGCACAAAGACGAAGGGGGCCACTGGAAAATGCACTGCACAGGTTGGGCTGTGATGGGGCCAGTGGGGCAAGGTGCAGAGTGAACATGTCAGCCAGGCGTGAGTCTTCAGGGTCATCCCAGTCAGGAGCAGGCAAATTGGAGAGGCGATCTCGGGACAGCTAGGCCACTCAGAAAGTGGGTCTTGGGTTTGTCAACATTGATCAAAGGGTGCTTGCTACTGGTGCTTTGGGAGTCCGGTTTAGACTCTTCTTCTTGGTTTTTCCTGTTAGGTTCATGTACCCCTGGTATTGGTACACTGCAGCTCCGGTACATCCTAGTGCCTTCAAAATTGGTGGAGAGGCACATCTAAACCTCCAGAGCTGTTGTACTTCTTGCTGTGGTACCGCATCTCGGTCATCGGGAAGCAGGGGGTCGACGAACCGTACTTCATGGGATCGGTGCCTGCAGTGTGCAGGGGGATGATATCTTCAATCCAAGGGAGCTTCTTGGCAATTACTTGAAGGATGGAGGTGCTCCAGGATTCTTGAATTCCTTGCAGGTCTCAGTACAACAAAGCAGCAGCAATTGTCTAGTTCTTATTGCAGCTTACAGGGTCCAGTGCTTTTCCTTTCTGCAGCAGAGCTTCTGCTCTCGCATAGCAGGTCTTATTTTGTCCTGGTCTTCTTTTGTCCGATGAGTCTGAGGTTAAGGTTTCAGGGAGCCGACTAAATATTGAATTTTTGTGGTGTTACAAGAGGAGACAGGTAATAGCCAATGTGCTATCTACCTTTAGGGTGTCTACACTCCCTAGTGACCACTTCCTGCGGGAAGAGGCACTACCCTAGCCCTCATTGGAGATTTTCTTACCATCTCCAGATTGTGGAATTTCAGGAAAGAGGTTCACCTCTCCTGCCCCACCATAGGGGTGCTGAAGGCTGAGGAGGGACTCTCCTCCTCATTAAACTAATTTCCCCACCTTTTGTCCCTCCAAAAGTGCACCAGGAAAGGGGATTTGGCCTCCCCCCTATCTAGGGGTTCCTGGGTTGGATTTCAAAGGTAGCATTGCCTTTGAAGCTTCCCGCCCTGGAAAGCCATCACGTCCTGGAGCAGATGTGAAGCACCCCCCTCCCAGAGCAGGTATTATTTCTGTCCTTTGAGAGCACTGACTCTCTCCTCATGAGGTCAGAAACATGTATAATGGTGGCAGGCTGGTGAAAACTGGCCAGCGACCTCACTAGTGTTTGGTTAAGTATCCAGGGACCCTCTAAAAGGGTCTCATGTGTGAATTTGTTAATAAATCCAGCACTGGCATCAAATATCACATGTTAAATACCATCAATGCTGAAATCTCAACCAATTTATTGAAGACACCACTGGTGACATCATTCATTTATTCTACCACTCTGCTAATGGCCATGTAGAGCAGGGGCTATTGGCAAGACCAGGACAATGTCTTGCGAAGTGAGTGAACTTCCCATAAGCAATTTGGCAATATTCTGTAAGAGTTGGTTTCCTTTCACCAGAACATACACACAACCCTTTATAGGTGGAAAAACATATCCTATTTATATTCTCATCTTGTACAAGGGAAGTCCTCCACAAGACGTGGCCTACAACCACACATTTCCAAACCGTCTCTGAATAGTCCACCACTCCACTGCATGGCCTTCCTCCATGTGGAGTGGTGCGTGACCGGCAGCCAAACCCTGTACCTTGTTTGCAGGTAATAAACCCCCACTGTGTACAATGTTTATCCATGACTGCATGTCATCTCTGCAGTATCTGGTCATGAGCCCAGCTTTCTTCAGACACATAATCCAGTGCTGTACAACATTTGCTTGTGTATAGCAGAGGTTGGCAACACACCTTAGATTAATAAAAATGTTCTGAACAACATGCATTATTGGCCCACATCTATTTTCATAGCCATGTCATAAATGCTATTCATACCATGGCAGTGAAAACAAATGTGCACAGTTACATGTTATCTGAAGCAACAGTATAAATAAATACATTAAGATTCATTTATGACTGCAGAGCAAAGAGGACATTTGAATTTCTTACCACAGCACATCAAAATTGATATACAAAACACGTTTTATGCCTCACAGATTGTGTTACAATTATTTACTTATGAAAAAAAAACAGTTCTTGTTAACTGTTGGACTTGACATTGATGTGGTAATCCCCAAAACCGTTCGCTGGTACTCCTCATGTTTTTCTGAATTTATTTTCGTTGGCATTAGGACTCTATGCACCTTACCACTGCTAAGCAGTTTTAAAGTGTTTGCGCTCTCTCCTTTAAACATGGTGAAATTTGACTACACCTATTTGGGATATTTAAGGTACTTGTGAGACTCTATACTCAGGGCCTGTAAATGTAATGCTACTAGTGTACCTGAAGCACTCATTGTGCCATCCCCTCTATTAGCAGCAGTTTAAAACATGCCCCAGGCCTGCCACTACAGCCTCTAGTGCAGTTTTAAACTGCCATTTCGACAAGGCAAAATTAACCTTTTGCCAGGAGTAAACCTTCCTTTGTAATACTTATAAGTCACTCCTAAGGTTGGCACTAAAGGCTCATAATGCAGGTGCATTGTATTTAAAAAGTAGGACATGTGTGTTTAGGTTTTACATGTCCAAGCAGTGAAAACCTCCTCAAGCAGTTTTGCACTGTTGCATAGACTATCTCTCCCATTGACTTTGGATTGGGAACAGGTAGGGATATGCTGTTTACACGTCAATGAGTTGTATTTTAAAATCCTATATTATAGTGAAGTGAGATTTTGAGGTACAATTTTTAAAATAAAACTTTTAGAAGGCTAGCATTTTCTTGTTCTATCTGTGCCTTTTGCCGGTGTCCCAGGTCAAATAACTGGAAATAACTCTGAGGTTTATGTTTTCCTTTCAGATAGTGACACAAAGGGGGCTTAGGTATGGACAGGATAAGCCAGCTAAGCAGGATGACTAAGGAGGAGCTTCAACATGCTCCACTTGCACTACAAAATACATTACCTCACACACACAAAGGAATCTGACACCAGGCGGTCCTGCCTTTTTTCACTCCCAGACAGTTGGATCCTTGACAGGGGAAGAACTTTCCAGAATCAGATGTGGCGGTAGGATAAGGAGTCCACCCACATAAAGGCTGATACCAGATATAAATATTGCACCTCCAGAGCTAGTCATCAGAACACGCCTGGACATGTGGAAGTTACAGAAGGACTGCCCTGCTGCCAGAGGACTGCCAGGCTGCATGAATGACTGCCTTGTGGTCTGTGAAGAAAGACTTCATCCCGGGCACCTCAGAGTAACTCCAAGGGTGAGTTGGCTGGCATCATGTGTGAGGTACAGGAAGCCATAAGCTTCAGAGGCCTTCCTGCAACTTCCTAGCTCACCAGCTGTATCTAGACCTGCCTGGACATGCAACTGGACCTGCTTGAACCCTGCTGTATTCTGCCAGAGTGATCCCCTGATCAGCAAGAGGTGCCTTCCCTGATCCTGGACCCCTGGCTGGCATAAGAGAGAACTTAGCCTTGCCTAACTGAAGGTTCCATCAAATCCAACTGAAAGTGACACGAAGCACCACAAAGTGTCGCTGCATAGCCCCAAGCTTCATCTGAACGAACATTGAGCAACATAAAGCCACACAAAGCCTCCCCACCCAGCTATGAGCATCATCTTAACCGACAACGAGCAATGCAATGCCCCACCAAGCTAAAATCCTCATTGGAACTGACACCAAGCAAAGCAAAGCCCTGCAAAGCCTACCCACATGGCTGTAAGCTACATCACAACCAATGCTGAGTGATTCAAAGCCATGCACAGACTTGATGCACAGCTGAAAGCTTCTTGAGAACCAACGCAGAGGGAGGCGAAGCATTGCAAAGCACCTCTGTGCTGATAATGTACAACTTCCATTGAGCTAAACAAGGTCCTGTGTCCTGCCTGCACTCCATCTTGGTCGGCTTGACATTGTGACTTTGCCCAGGTCCACCGTGACCAGATAACCCCAGTTCGAGCTTTTTGCTTTTCTATGCTATTTTTACTTAACACATTAGGGGCCACATGTAGCAAAGGATGTGAATCACTAAATGCGGCCATCTGTGAATGCAAAATGGACTTACCCAATGCATGAAAAGCATTTGTAGGCCACACTTAGGTAATTGAAAAAATTGTGATTCTGTAACTTGCGATTCCAAATTGTGAATCGCAAAATGCGATTCGCAATTAGGTAATCACAAAATACACAAAAGAAGCATTTACAATTTGTGAATGAGCCAGAAAGCACAATTTTGCAAGGGAAAATATCACCAATTCAAATCAGGTGGCAACCAGGTGCAAGCTATTTAAACAGGCCCAGAGGGCATCAGAAGGTTTCACACTGGCAGCGCTCTACATCATAGTCTACATCATAGCGAGGAAAATGAGGATTCAAGCAGCAGAAAAGTGAAGGAGGAGGAGACAAGAGCACAGTTTTAGAACACGCGTCACATTGTTTGGGCAGACAAAGGATGAAATCTATGATAAATATAGATTAAATTCAGCTATAAACTCAGACCTATTAGCTGAACTGCATCCAAAACTTCAGCGTCAGACTCGAGGGACCCATGCCATTCCCAGGTCCTATGTTCACTGCACCTCCTAGCTTCAGAGAGCTACCGGGGGTAAGAGCAGCAGCAGGATGGGTCTCCCAAAGTGCTCTGTCACACATTTTCAACACGTTTGTGGGCGCTATGTTGCAGAGGATACACCAGTACATCAGAGTTCCCACAACACCACAGTAAATGCAGCAAAATAAATTACATTTTTACCAGGTAGCCTAGTCCCCCATTGAATTGGGTGCATTGATGGGACGCATGTAGCTAAATTCCCCACCTCAGTCAATGAATACATTTACAAGAACAGGAAATCCTATCATTCGCTGCGCATCCAAGTCAAATCCAATGCCTCACACAATAACAGACATAGTGGAAAGATATCCAGGTAATATGCATGATTAATTAATTAATTATTGGACACAGTGATATACATACACGTCTCCTTGGGGATGAATTTGGAGAAGGATACCTGCTATGTAAATGTATGTAACACAGTTCAACAGACTCTCTGGATATGGGGATACATTACAGTGAGTAAACTATTGCCTAGGTAGGTGACAGCGAATATGCTGTGCGCTCCTTTATTCTGCGCGGCTGCCTACATAAAAGAGGAGGTGCACTGTAGTACAGGCCTGGGATATGCAGTAAAATTGTCGCCACTTGTTCCATGGTGCACAGCATTGCAACTTCCCTAGGCATACTGTTGACCTATCAGACCCAGACACAGATGAGGAGGAGGAGTCATGTAGGGCAAGGCAAACTGGAGACGGATCAAGGGC
This sequence comes from Triturus cristatus, assembly GCF_964204655.1. Classification (NCBI taxonomy): domain Eukaryota; kingdom Metazoa; phylum Chordata; class Amphibia; order Caudata; family Salamandridae; genus Triturus; species Triturus cristatus. The sequence continues at coordinate 896,855,179 of NC_140590.1, read as the reverse complement.
AGCAGAGGGCCTATCACGTCACGCTGAAATAACACAGACTTATTTTTAGGGTGACAATGCACTTAATGACATATGCTACTGTGTTTTATTTATCTTAATCTCAGGTAAACTGAATGCACACAGGTGTTATAATGATACATGTATGAACATGTGTAGTACATAACTGGATTTTCATATATACCATGCACAACAGTCAGCACTTAGTACCACATGCAACATCTTACCTCACCTATTGGCATGCCAGGGTCCAATCCCTATCTACTTTTTACAGCCACACACAGCACTGGACCAGTCATTGTGTATACTGCCCTCCCTTGATGAGGACTCAGACGCTGTACTTTGCCTCGCACTCTGCTGACTGGATTCAGTCACTGGGGCATTCATGCTGCTGAGGCTGGAGGCCTCCTCACTGTCCCCTGCACCCAATTCACTTGTCCCAGCTATTGCAGCTGTCTGTAATTGCTCAACAGCATTGGTGACCTGCACCAATCCCGTGGACACGTCAGAACTGCAGTGGGCCATTTCCACCTGCATGGCCACAGTGCTTCTTGACAGGACAGCTGTGGCATTGCTCAGACGGTTGATTGCCCTAGTATAACCATACAAATGGCCCAATAGGTGGTGGTTTAATCTGCAATGTGAGGTATGCTCATTCTGCATGGTGTTACGGAGGTCTCTGGTGGGATCTGTCATGTTGCTAAGGTTCTCTGCATGTGTCCTATGGCCCTCCGCCACTGTTTTGGTCATCACCCTGATGCTGTCCTTAATGTCCACCATGTTGTTATTCAGAGACACAATCTGGGATTGCATTGACTGCATGTGTCTCAATTGCAGACACTGCACCTCCTGGTGCTTTCCAGGCCAGCAAAGACAGAGGATCACTCTCCTACTCCAGATGCACCATGTGCACTTGTCCTGGGTCTCCTACTATAGGTGTTGCAGCGCCACAAGTGAGACTGGTCACTTTGGGTGTTTGCCGAGATACAGTGTACCTGTGTGTTGTTGGTGTAGGTTTTGATGACATTGTGGTCACTGTCTCATCTTCGTCTGCCTGTGACTGGGTCTCCTCTGGCTCATGTGCTGCTGTGTTATCAGCCTGTGGCGCTGGTGTATCAGTGACAGTAACAGAACCAGTTCAGTATAATATTTGTACAGTGCTGTTACAATTTTAGTAGACTTTTGGAACCATTTTTTTTTTTGTAAACCAACACACAGTGTGTCTATTTGCCACAGGCATGTGATTTGTATTTGGGTCTATGCTGCTGGATGACATCGCTCTTCTTGCATTTTGTGCACCAGACTACAAGTCCCATGATGCATAGCTGGGTGGTAGCTAAGATGTGGACTGGAGTGGCTGTACGACTATGTGATATAGCCGTACTTAGTGTGCTTTTTAAAAATTATACAGGACAATTGTACTTGGCATGCACCTTACATTGGCTAGTGCTGGTCGTGCCTGAGGTGTCGATGTCCGTGGCACCACTAATGCCTTCAGGCAGTAGGGTCGACTTCACCAATTCCTTAAGTGGCGTAGATGCAGTCAGGGTGGATGGTCCACCTCGTCTCCTTGGTATCAGTAAGCTTGCTTACCACCTACTCCTTTGCACTTGTTCGCAGCTCATAACAGTGCTTTCAAATTCTTCGATTGAGCAATGTGTGACCCCCCATAGCATAGATTTGTTCCTGAATGTTGAACCACGGTATTCTTTTCTCTGACTCAGGAATATGGAGGTAGTTCTTGCCAAACAACTTGTTATGGCTCTTCACAACTTCCTCTACTAGGACCTCTAGTTCTTTTTCACTGAACTTGTTTTCTTTTTCTTCCTCCTGCATCCTTTCCGCTGTCCTAGGATGCCATACTCAGTGTCTACGCCTGACTCCTCATTCTGGACGTGCTCTTGGATGTGGGACTGCTGCTCCCTGCCTCCTTCTTCGCCTCACTTCCTGGTTGTGAGATCATCATGCAGCTCCTAAGGGCGACATTTGGTATTTGTGATTCGCTATTTTTAGCAAGTTGCAAATAGATAATCACAATTTGTGCATGTGAATATTAAGAAATCTCTAAATTTAGTGATTTCTTGATGCATCGCGTTTAGCGATGACTTGTTTGCGATTTTGTAAAAAATGGCAAATAGGTAATTATAAAAAGAGATGTTGATACATGTGGCCCTAAAAGTCAATATATCAGGTTCTACTGACTGGATTTTGTTTTTGTTTTGGTATCATTTTGTTTATTAACCCCTTCGCTGCGGCGGAAATTCCGCCGCAGCGCTGTAGGGTGCGGGGGGGCGGCGCGGTGCTCATGACGGAGCCACTCCGTCATGAGCCACGGTTGGGCTGTGCTCATGACGGAGTGGTTCTGTCATGACTCCGCCCACAGCGCTAATCGCCCGCACAGGCGGGGAATTAGCGCCGCATGGGGGGCGCGGCTGCCAACGGCCGCAGCATGAAGGAACCACTTCGTCATGAGCACACGGCAACCGTGGCTCATGACGGCATGGTTCCGTCATGTGCACGGAACGAGTTAAAAGTTAACACTCTATTTTTCTAAATTGGTTTGGGATTTTTATTTTGCTGTGTTTACACTTTATTACTGATTGTATGCTGCATATTTTACATATTGCCTGTAAGTTAAGCATGACTGCTAACAGAGAGTAATTGACAGGTTAATTTAGAGACTCTTTGTGTTTCACCCTAACAAGGATTGTGTTGTGTTTGTTGCCTGAGTGGAGCGTCCACCCCTCTCAACCAGTTACCCAATTTCTTACATTCACGCTATCTCTTCTGTGTTTTTTTTCCCTTGATGCACAAATTTAGCCCCTTGAGTCCTGTTTGTGTTCAAATATATTTTGTTAAAACATATACATTTGAATTGATACCATGACATACAACACAAATGGAGATGTGCAGAGTAGAATATGCTATTTGTTTCCATGTTGGGGGAATGGAGGGGAATCATGACTTATTTAAGGCTTTGTTTCTCAGGAGTTGGCTCCTCCCCAAAATCACCATGTTAATAAGCACCATATTAGTATTACACTCTGTGAATCCATATATAAAGTATATTTAAGCTACGGCAGTGGGAATAAATGTGGCTCACTAATACATAATGTTTAGAACAATTGTACTGATAAACACACATGTATTCCTACAGTGCAAAGAGCACATTCGAGTGTGTTGCCACACTACAGAAAAACTAATATGAAAGACACATTTTGCTGCCTCACAGATTGCATTTTACAATTACTTTACATAGGAAAATAACTTTCTCAATATTCATAAAGTCTAATTAATATGATTGTACCATGCTGCTCAAATTTCACCCCTTGTATACTTGTTTTGATGTAATATTGCAAGAACTTGGAGATATTAGTTAGATGGGCATGCACCCCTCTCACAAAATAACCACTGTTCTTTGCAGGGTGATCCACTAAAGGCACTGAATCAACCTGAGTTTAGTCCCCTGGTGTCCATGGCACAGACCATATGGACTTAACTTACGGGCAATGCCCAAATTATTTCTGCAGTTCTCAAACCCTAATAAAGTCATAACAAGACATGAGACACATCCTAAACCATTTAGAAACATAGAGTGAATATTAATAAATAAAATACCACCAAAATGACAAAAATACAATCAGTAGAAACAGAATTATGAATTTTTTAAATTTTAAAGTGAAAATTACTGCTAAAAATCAAGCACCAACCACAGTCATTTTGTTGTGTGCTGTACCTAGGTGCAAGCTAAGGCTGACCGCAAAGGAGCGTGGGTGGGATACTCTAACCAGGTTTTACTGGTGTGAAACTTTACCTTCAAACTTGGTATCTGAGATAGACATCAAAGATCCTCAGTGGGGCAAGTCAACAAGCTTTGGCCAAAGAAGGCTCCATGCCTTCAGAAAGCCTATGGATGAGGTCTCATGAAGCTTTTTAGTTTTGTCAGGAAAGCTCTGAACGAGAGAAGTATTTGAATTTCATACCCAGAGAAGATCCCTCACCAACTGAATACCAGCCAGCTTCACCTTCACCTGGTGAATATTTCTACCTTAGGACTTAATCACTTTTTTGGAGCTCAGGTTTCTGGTTTTGTTAGGAGGAGTATACTCTGACACCAGACAAGGGTCTAGGGCCTTGGTGACAGCACTTGGGGGTCAAGGCTCACTCCAGTAGATGCCACCAGCAGGTTTTAGGGCATGTCCAGGTTGAACTTGTCAGCTGGAAATGTACACAAAAGGCCTTCTGAAGCATGGTGTTTTCTGTACACAGCACAATAATTCAGCCTTATGACTCTTGTAGTAAACTTCTTCTTCCTGGGTACAAGAGGGAGTACAGGTCCAGTCTCCTTGGATCTTCTCAGGTCACGGAGAGCAGGTACAGTCCTCTGCGATTCTTCCACGGGAACAGACATGATCTAAGCAGGGTGTTGGACACAGTTATGCCCAGTGCCAGTCTGTGGGTGGGACAAATGTCTAGACACTCCCTAACCAATGGGGTAAAAGTTCACAGGGGTGACCCAACCCACTTTTGCAGCACTCCATGTGTTTTTGCTGCAAACAATCCCACACTTCTCCACTCTGCCCAAAACCAATATGGCAGTACCTTTTCCCCCTGTGTCAGAGCTCCTATGCCCACCTCAGAGATGTGGTGGTAGAAATGAGCAACCCGTCCCCTATGGTCTCATTAAACCTGCTCTGGGAGGGTTTGGGAGGCACTCCTCCCTGCAAAGCCTGGCACCAGGCTACCTAGGTGAACAACGGAGTGGGAAAGCCTAGTTGTTAGCTATAGCTGCCTGTGACATGGGAGTATTCATTGAATTTAATCAGGGTGCTGGGCACACCTCGCAGACCATCCTGTCATGGGTAGGGCAATGCCTCCGTACACTCAAGGCCCTGTCCCTCTCCTGGGAGTAGTTCCTCACCATAGAAGAACTATCAGTTGCCAGGTAACTGTTGGAAGGCACCTAAAGGGCTTAGCAGATTTAGGTAACTTCTAAAATTACCTGTTCTAAAATATTTAGTACACATCTGACTTTACCAATGAATTGGGTTTACAATAAAAAAAAAGTCCAAGAATTAACTCTGCATCTATTTCCTAAGCTGAGATACCAACAAGAAATTGAATATTGTACCCCAATTCTTTACTATGAAACAGCTAACCCGGCTACAATTAAAATAGCCTTTAGGGACATGGATCAGACTTTTATATATCCTACTTTTAAATATAATGCAGCTTGCCTTCCTGGTTAGTAAGGCTTACTTAGTATGACTTAGGCCCATCAAAATGGGTTATTTGGATAGGTTAAATGTGCAGTTAAAACCTGAACCACTGTGTTACACACACCAGACCTGCAGTCATATTTGTCCTGTCACTGCAGTGGGTGGCACAATATGTATTACAGCTTGCTGGTGAAATTTAAATAATGGCCATGGATACACTTTAAGTACCATATACTAGGGTTACTGGAATTATGCAGTTCTGCTGCAGCTGCTTTCTTGCTTAGTTATGGATTTGTCGCTGTCACCATATAATCAATCATCTCCTGCATAATCTGTAAATTTCAACAACATTTTGTTTATTTTAAGCTCACTCGGATCAAAAGTTACTAAAAAAGGATATGAACTGTGGCAGAAGGAGACATAAAATTCCCATGTTTTCCATTGCACCAGGAGGCACTGATCATCTAATCACCTGAGCGGGAGGTGCCCTGCGGCGCTATAAAGCCCATCTGCTTTTTTCCAAAGTGCAGGAAACGTGTGGGCCATGCCCGCCAAAGACCGGGCCAACTGTGGACCCATCTCGAGATCATCAGCGCCAGTAAGAGTCAGTGCAGGACCCCACGCTTGACTCTTCCAACGATGATTATATTGCCATCATTGGTAAGCTTTTAATTCATGACCTGGGAACTATTTGCATCCTCCCTTTGTATTGTACTGGCTTTTGGTTTCCTACAGACCGTTTGATGTTGTCCACGGTGGACTGACTACCAGTTAGAGAATATTTTGAGCACCTGGTTCATCTCAAAGGGCCTGGACAATTAAGTGTCACTTTACCTGGGAAAGGATGAAAACTGTTTGGCGGTTGCGTGTCCCTTCAGTTTGAACCTGCTTGCCTTGATTTGTTTGCAGCACATGCTCAAAGTATTCTTGTTCGGGGTGACCTTTTTTCACATTAGTAAGTGGCCACTCCGTGGTTTAAAGTTCATTCACTGGTGAGGGTATTGGACTTTCGGACTTTTATGCTCATTTCTTTTATTTTTGTGTTGGTATTTTCTATTTTTATAGGTAACCTTCATGTAATTAATGTATTTCTTCTATTTAGCATCTTTCAGTGCACTGCGTGTTAGATTTGCAGGGTTTGTTGGCTCCGTAGGAGTTCTGTGCCTCTCCAGCTGGGGTTCTTTGGTGAGGGTTGGGTTCACTGAGCTGATACCTCACCGGGCTCATTAGGTCTTTAGTTGAGGCTTCTTTTTTAGAAGGAGAATTCATTCCCATTGGTGGTATATTTTTATCTTTACAAGTATTTTGTGTTGGATTGTGATATAATGAGCTAGAGAAAAGTCATGTAGAACTTGTATGGGAAAGGGTCTGAAAGCTTCAAACTCATTTCCACTCAACCTCCTGTTAAACTCCAAGTTGATACAAGACTTGAGGTTATAGATGCTTTAATTTAAGAAGTTGATTCCCTTTTTGGGGGTAGATAAAGTGAGGCTGCACAACCAAGGAAAAATGGTTGTTAAGATCGCATTCATATTTGATAAGAAGCGAATTTGTAAACAACCATATCACATTAAAATTTGTGTAACCTCTGAAGATACCTTATCTAGAGCACCCAGGGGGTAGGATGGTCATATGTGAAGGATTAAAACCTCTGGCCATTCATCCTATTCTATTGGAGCCAACTATCTTGTGCACAAACAGTTACTCTGTACATACTGAATGCCAGCCATGTAGTGGTCCAGAGGAGATATTAGAGCAAATGCTCTCACAGACTAAATTGGGAACATAACCTACCAGGTGTGCACGTAAGTGAGCTTAGCCCTACGGAAAAACCCTCCCCTTGGATCTTCAATTAAGTTTAAACTAAGACCCCTGTGCCAACCTTTGAATGCTGTCAACTCTTGCTCTGGTATTTTAAGTGTTAGGGAGGAATTGAAGACATCAATAGAGGATTGACTTAGCCTGAGCCCACCCCGTACAATACCAGATGATGAAGCAGGGGGAGGGGTCCTGTTCTAATGACTTCTCGGCAGCTCCTTGGGGAATTTGCGGAGACATCTTCATTAACTGCATTGTATCCAGAAACAGTTAAAGATCCTCAGACCATCGATATTCTGTCCAGGAATGTGGCAAGTTTGATATCTAAATTGGGGATTTGTATTGAGGCCAATTTATAGATCATTTTGATATTTGTTTACTTCAGTATACATGATGCTTGGATCTAGTGTATAGGTAGGGTTTTTTGAATTTTTTTAAACCCTGCCTACCACACAGGTATAGGTCATCCATCTGGTGGGCTTATAACGGGTTCACTCTTCATTGAATGTAGACATAGGTCCCCCTCTACTGATATACAGGGTTTTGCCCTTACAACTAAGGATGGTCGAACAGAGCACATACATATAACATGTACAAAAGAGGAATGAGAGATGGTGGAGAATCAAACACATTGAAGAATTTTGTGGTACACAGGGGGAACTATAACATCCATGATCCCCTGCTTATTGCAGGGGATTTTAACACTACGTTTGACCCTCTAGATAACTGTGGTGAGTCTCTCAGTGAGATCCAGGATGCTTAATGAGGTATTCCTGTTCTGGAGATACCTCCTGTCTAGCGTGTTACAGGCCTGCCTATCAACTGCTCTTCCTCACTTTGTCCTATGGTCTACAGGCATGTGACGGCTGTACTAGATCTGGTAAGTCTGCATATTATTTCTACAACTGGCCAGGCCACACTAGTAGGATTGACTGTGCTCTTGTCTCCCTTGTAATGTGGAAAACAGTGACCACAATGCTATTCACTGTACACTAGCAAATAGCATAACTGATACGGAGCATGTGCCATTGTCATTTGGCAGAGACATTAGGCCCTCAAATAATAGGTGCATTCTTAAATGGAAGAGAGTCTCGACCCAGCCTAAGATGAGATCAGTAAGGCTCTTACCACTGCCATAGAGGATGTAGGTAGCTTGACAAATTATGAGGAAAGAAACTATGATATTGTTGTTATCTACAAAGATCTTTATGCTATCATAGGGGCATACTTTCAGAGAAACTATAGGGGATCCCAGGTATTCATCAAATCACAAAGCACCTGGATCAATAATGGAGTCTCATCAGCTTATAAATCTTGAGGTCACCAAGAGTGCAATCAGTAGCATCCTCCCAGGCAAAGCTGCCGGACTGGATGGGATACCTGGACTTCTTTTAAATGCCAATATTCAAAACTGTGCAATATTTTTAAATATGGTTGCAAAGGCTTTATTGGAGGGTGCAGAGATCCCTGAATCTTTGAAGGCAGTAGAGATTGTACCCATCCATACAAAACCCCAAAAGATTTACCTTTAAAATGTAGGCCGATAAGCCCAATAGACATTTCCTAAAAAATATTCGGTAGACCGTTAATGAGCGCATTTGAATGATGAAGAGAAAAGAGAAAAGGCTAATGCCCTGTCTTCTCTGCAGGTTGGGGTCAGAAATGAAGTAAGTACCATAGATAAAGTGTTTAGGTTCATGACAATGTCCCAGACAATAGTGAATATTCAGAAAGCCCACCTGCATGTAGTCTTTGTGGACTTAAAAACAGCATTTGAATTAGTCCCCTGTGATAAGCTGTGGGAGTCACTCAAAAATAAGGGTTTGCCCCTTTCACTGTTTGACACATTAATCCGGCTACATTTGGATACCTATGCCAAAGTTCACTGGGGTGGGCAGTGGGACCTTACAAAGTCAATCAAGGTTAATAGAAGGGTGCGGCAGGGCAGTGTGCTTGCCCCCACTCTCTTTTCCATGTATTCGAATGATGTTGTGGCCAACATAAATTTGTGAAGGAATGACGCTCCAAGGATTGCAGGTTACAGGACCCCCATTCTTATATTTACGGACAATACTTTGTTGATGTTGAAAACCCCATTAGGTTTTCAGTCCCTGTTGGACCACTTTGCAGCCTTTTGAAAAAAACGGGGATTGGGAATACATTTAAGTAGAACTAAGTTTATGGCTGTTAATCCTCATAGGAATTTCACAGGGTCAATTACTTTGAGTGGCTGCACCCAGGAGAGGGAAACAGACTTTGATTACCTATATTTTATGCTCACTTCAATCATGTCTTGACAGTCCCACATTAGGAAAAGCAGTCTCAAATTTGATCTAATATGTTTCAGGGATTCTACGGTTGTACAATGTTTCCCTCATGAAACTGATATCACCTGCACTCAATATCTACCAGGCAAAGGCTTTAAGGAGCTTTCTAGTTTTAACAGACATGTGGGGATGCATTGGATTGTCATGTTTGACCTCAACTGAGATCAACTTTTTAAAATCATTACTGAACCTATCCAAGAGCACTCTTACACTCCCTCTAATGTTGGACATGTATGTCAAGTCTATTGTGAACAAGGCCAGACTTAAACCCATAGCTTATTGGCAGAACTTGAGGTCAACCCTGGCCTTCAAAGCAAGGGCCTTCAATGAAATAGTAGAATTGAACATGGGTAACAAGATTAAATGGCTGAACAACCTGAAGGCATCATTGTCTCATCTGGGCTTAGACGATTTTTGGGGAGTAGAGTCTCACTTGAAACCTCTAGCCAAGGCTCAACTAAAGGAACTGTATCGGGCTCATGTATAGGACTTGGAAGTAGGGGTAGGGATCTAGCAGGCACATGCATCAAAAGAAAATCCGGTCGCAAACGGGCAGATTCTCAGAATCTGTCCCTTTGCGGCTGGTATTTTTGCATTTGGGATGCATCATCCCAAATGCAAAAATCGCAATTTAAGGAATCTCTAAATTGCGATTACTTAAATTGCGATTGCATTTAAGGAATCCCAAATTGAGATTCCTTAAATGCAATGCATTAAAGTTAAAAAATTAGCGATTTCGCTAATAGGGGGAGCAAATTACCATGAAGTTGAATTTGCAAAAACTTTGAAAAATGCACTTTTGTGCATTTTTCAAAGTTTCATGTTGCGCACACACATGCCCTTAGAGCATGTGTGTGTGCAACATATGTGCACAGATCAATTTCAGGGGTGCAATAGGGTGTCATTTTGACACCCTTGCACCCTTGAAATTGCATGAGCAATTTGCGAGTACCTACTGGTACTCGCAAATTGCTCATGCAATCTCTAATTCATTCCTATGGAGGCCCATAGGAATGAATGGGACGGCATTCCTTAATTGCGACTCGCAATTTGCGAGTCGCAATTAAGGAATGTGTAGGAATCGCTATTTTTATAGTGATTCCTACATGCATAGGCTTTTGCAATTCCTTAATTGGGATTCCTTAAGAATCGCAATTAAGGAATCGCAAAAGTCTACGTTGATGCATGTGCCAGTAGGTTCTCTTTCTGTTGAGTTCATTATCTCAAAAATCAGTGTCAGTTTGATAATTTCCTTGACTATATTTCGGTTCTGTTAGCATGGAAACTTTGTCAAGTTTAGGTTTGCAACCCTTAAAATTCTGTCTTTTTGCAATAAATGGAAGGGTTCCCTTGAATAGAGAATTGCTTGTCATGTTTGCTTATATGTGTATGAGACACTTTTACACTTTTACTTTTTTTGTCCAGATTATCATCGCCCAAGGAAAGAGTGACTAGTCTCTATTTGCAGGCTGTTAGGTACTCGGTTGTGCCACACTTGCTTTGTGTTGAGTGCTGAAAATATGGAGAAGTTTGTGTGCACAGTATCTAGGTTCTTACATTGGAGTTGGACAATAAGGACAAACATTGCAAATCAACTGTAAGATGACCTCTTATGATGTGAGGGAGCCTTTCCATGGTGAGACTACTTTGTGGCTTTTGTTTTATTGAACCACGTAGCTCAGTGTTGAACTATCCATATATTGGCACTTTACTTATCATTTAATTAAAATGCCATGTTTTTCATGAAAATATCTATTTCGATGCTTGTATGTTTTAATGTATTCAAGGAGATAATTGATCTGTTGAAAGTTCGTATCTCATGACTCAATTCAGAACTTGCCAAACACTTGTATAGCCAAGGATAAGACTGAGGGTAATCTTTATCAACCCTGGGCGTTACACTACGCTTCGCCTAGGTAGTGTACATAGCGCTACCTGCTTCGCAGTTTTCGAAGTAGGCGAAGCAGGCAAGCGCTACGCACACGCCAGGGCGAAGCGTAGCTGCCTGCCCCCCACCACCCGCCTTCCGCCCGCCCTCCTTTTAAAATATATCTTGCACGTTAAATAATTAAAAGTAAAGAGACTTACCTGAAGTGCGGCGTCTCCGGGGCTCCCTCTTCCTAGTTTTCAACTTCTTGTGACAAATGCGCATGCGCGGACGCCCGCACATGCGCATTTCTTGCTTAATAATTATTTACTTTTAATTATTTAACATGCAGGTATTATTCAAAAGGAGGGTGGGCGGGAGGCGGGCGGCGCGTAGTGGGGCTATGCGGAGCGCGTGAGTGTGCGTAGATTTGGGCACACTACGTGCTGCTTCACGTAGCCCCACTAAGCCCACTACGCCCGCCCTTAATCTTTATATCCAATTTGTGTGGTCTATTTGAATAGTTCTAGGCGCTATGATGTCTACACACATGAAACCATTTTTATGATGTATTTTAAAATGTTTTATGATTGTGCTATGCTTTTATGGTTTTTACAAAAATAAAGTATTTTAAACAAACTACAAAGGTAGCAACATGAGTTTGCGCACAGTGGAAGGCCCTTCTCAAAGGTTAACTGGTCATCTTTCAGTTACACATTTCTGTATTTGGTTGTTAAGGGCCTGATGACGATTTTGGTGGTGTGGGAGTGGGCCGCTATGCCAGCGCTCCCCTCACACACCGCCAAACTCATCCACACACTGCCTGCCAGATTTAAGAGTGCATTCGTGGTCTTGCGGGCGGTGCTTTGGTGGTCCCAGGTGGTGAGCCTTAAAAAGGCACCACAATTGGAATGCCAAAGCCTGTTCCTGCACAGCACGGACTGGTGCAGTCCACGTCATGCAGGAACTGGGGTGCATGAAAACAGGAGGGCACAACATGTGCCCCACTGCATGCACCTCATGCCCCTGAGGCAACAGGGTGCTTTGTAGGGCACCCTTAGTTTCCTCACTGCTACAGTTTTCATGGCAGGCTCACCGACATGAAAAGTGTGGCAGTGAGGAAACTAGTAATATGCTTGGCGGGGACCCAGCGGCACTGCCAGCATATTGCGGGCCTCAGACCGCTGCAAGACCAACAGGGATCTCTGATCCCTGGTGGTTGCAGCATTTCCATGACAGCCCCACCGGCACCATGGCTTTGGCAGTCCATTAGATCGCCAAACTCATAATCAGGCCCTAAATCTTTGCCCAGACAGTTCCACCATGTGTAAATATTAGAGAATAATTAAGCAATATTATCAAAATATGTGCCACGTTATGTTGCATGATTTGCATTTCTTGCTTGGTAATTTAGCCAATGCTTCCACATAATTTAGTGCTCCCATGCCGCATAATTTGAGTGGCTCTGCTTATAAGTAAGATATATATGGTAGATTAATCATGCTGAAAGATGGAGCTCCGACACTCTACCACAGGTTAGCAGGGTTAAAGCACACATAATTCTACAGACAAAAAAAGCTGTCAAGGCAAATATTTGGGGGAAAACAGCAATAAAATGGTCATTTCCAACAAATAGCATTTTCTAAAAAATATTGTACACAGGAAAAATACGACGGTATAAACCGTACATGGAGATGTGCATGGCTTAAAATGCTATTTGTAACTATTGTTGAGGGAAGAACAACACAACTCACTAGAGCCTTTGCTTCTTTCAGTCATGGTCTCTCTTAACAATGAGCAATGGCAACAAATGACATATTGCACTCTGCACATCTGCAGATATATAACATATTACAGAGTGGCACTCAAAACTGTTTAGTTATGATTTATACTGGATTTCGACGAAATCTTTTTATCAAGTCAGAGTAATCGGCATAATTTTGGTAATTTTATGTTCAGTATTTGATGCAAAATTAACAAAAAATGCCATGATTACACACATGTGTGTAATTGTGACTGATTAGACACAAACATCCTACCTCAGAGGATAGGAACATCGAACTTAGGGGCATATTATCAAGCCTATTATCGCCGCTTTAGCGGCCGTTTGTGGCCGAAAAGCGGCGATAATTGCATCGCAGTATTAGCAAGGACACGCTAGCGCGTGTTTCCTTGTCTTAGCACCGGTTTTCATTACCCCTTGCATCGCATCTCTAATGAGATGCAAAGTAGGTGTTCCCTAGCCAAATAACATTAAAAATATCGCTATCTGTCCTTCGCGGTATTTACAAACCCGCCCAGGACACATATAGCGATATTAAAAGCCGCGCTAACCGCGGTTATCGCCGGTATTTTACGTCGGTGAAAATCCTGACTTGACTATCGTTTACATGGGAGGTGGATTGTACGGCTAAATCCACATCTCCCTATCACTAAGGATTCCCCTATCGATGCAGGTTTATTGCTGGATTCACAGCGATAAACCTGCATTTCGCCGCTATCGCCGGATTGTAAATAACGCAATTTCTTGGCGATCAAATCCGGCGATAGCTGGCGTTAAACAAAATCGCGCTAAGCGCGCTCTGCGATATGTATCGCTGATCGTTGATGATATGCCCCTTAGTGAGTATACGCGGATGTTGGCTTCTGCTGTTCATTTTCTGTTGCATTTAGCCCTATTTTCTCAGGGCACAATGAAACCTTTGGTCCAGTTTGGATCCGGCAGTGCATTTTGCATGATGAAAATAGATTGGTTACACTCCTTACTTAATTCCACATAATCTCGCATAATTTACTGTAATTTCACATAGTTACGCTACAGCAAATTACGCAAATTATGCCCACCCCTTATTCAATCAAATGCACTTTGTTTTGCATAACATTTTTGGAATTGCCTATAGCTTTTGACATCAGAGATGGATCAGCACTAAATTTCGCTATCAGTTGGTTTGTTTAGCTAATTTCTAGCACATCACTTTTCATTAGGATCCATGCGGGGAAAACAATTATGAAGGTTAAAAACAAGTATTTTCCCATTTTTAAATAGGAAAATGTGTTCGCACCTATAGTAAGCACTGCTGAACGGTTTTAGAACAAACTTTAAAGTATAACTTTAAATAGAAAAAGGCTTTTTTTGGTTTGGTGTAAATCCGTTCATTAGCTTTTGAGATTTAAGTACTTTGAAAAGGTGCCAGAAGGGCTTCTTAAAAACCTTAACACTTTTGTATATAGTTGTGCCATTTGTAAATCATGATTCATGACTTTTTTTCTTAATTCATGACTATTTTCCATCAGAGTCTGAATATTTTTGACAAATGTGATTGGCTGATGACAAGCTCTTAATTTTTCACACCATTTTTAAAACCACAAATCAATTTTCAAATTGCGATTTTTGAGCTGTGGAAAAAATATTCACATCGGTGTGTGGGTCAGTTTCAGAGGTGTCTGACCCTGGGGTGTGCTACAGGGTACCCACAGGCATGGAAAAACGTAAGTCTCAAACCTGGAAAAAATGTAACAACTTGTGAATCAAAACGCAATCATGATACCAGCCATTTTGGAAAGCGGGCTCAACAGCCATTTTGTGAATTATTCGCAAATCATTTATGATACATGACTCTCACAAAATGGAAGAAGCAATGGAAGACTCAATAATGAGTGTCTGAGGTGGTAGGTCCTAAAAGGCGTGGAAAACAGAAGGCTGGCTGCAGGACAGTGGTGAGAACAACTCCCACCCAACACCTGTGCACATTGCCAAAGGCAATGCTAAAGGCTAAACTATGCGCCCCCAGCCTCCCCTCCACTTGACATGGCCACCGGCCAAGTACTGAGAAGATTGGCTTCTGGCATGGCTGGGCTCAGGACACGCCCTGCAATCAACCCTTGGTGCACAGAGCCGAAGGCAGTGAACCACAGGGGATTACTAACTGCAGGGTGTTGGGCACAGGGCCTGGCTGCAGACCAGGCTTTACACCCAGCCCTCGCTGTACACAGAAGAAGACCGCATGGTGCAGAGTTTGACTTGTAGCAAGTGATCGGGTGCCGACAGACCCTGAATCCACACCCAAAGGCTAAGTGCTGCAGAGGAAGTCTGCCAGCAGGAGGTGAGTGCAGGTCCTGACTGCATGCTTGGAAAGCAAGGGTAAGAAAACAAACCTGAAAACTTAATGGATGATAGAACTTTGTTAATGCACATGCCATGCACAAAACACCCATTTTCAAAGGGCAATGGAAAAAAGTTATCAATCAAGAGATTAACTCGGCACTGCACCTGCTGCTCTATCGACAGCTGCACCCTGCATTAAGTTCGGTGAATATTTTCTCAATGCCACCCACATTTCCTCACAATAGCTAAAATGATATTGTTTTCTGTATTGAAAAATTTGCTGCTTTCTAAATTATTTTGAATGTGCTGAATTATAACTACACTTGCGACCATCTCACGCTTGAGAATAGCATGTTCTATGGTGTAGGGTAAAACGTAGGGGATAATGGCTTCACCCAACATGGGCAGAAGGATCACATGCACAGCTCTCTCCACTGTCAACCTCCTAGATGGACGTGTGGTGTATAAAAACTGTGCAACATAACTTATACCTCTCAACATAGCCAGGCCATACATGACCATAAAGTACTGGGGCTCCTCCACTAGGGTGGGCTCAAACTTAACATTCCCACTAATGCGAAGTTGAGTTCTGCTGGTCGAGCTACCAGATAGTTTCATTCATCCAGGATTTTAGAATATCCACATTGAAAACAGCTGAGAAAAATGTACCTTGAATACATTTCATAGGAAATAATTTGCATATTTGATAGCTATCTCAAAGTCGGATTGTGCGTAACTAACTATTTGCTGGATCAAGAAAACCAGCCAGTGTTTAAGTTAATTTGCACAAAAAAATGCCAGAGCTCTCGTCAGGAGGCCACTGCAGCTTGCATGACACATTGCCCCTACCATGCTGCCAATTATAGTACAAACACAACTACTAACCATCACACTCCTACAAGTGTGACAATTCGGACTATTACAGGCCCCCAAAGCTTTAAGAATGGCTTGGGCGGCAGGTAACAATAGTTTACAACGTATATTGAATTAATATTTAACTGTTGTTGTGGTCAACTCTAAATTAGCCAGACACTGCCACCTTTTGGCAAACTGTCACAAGCACTGGTGTTGACAAGTAAGTGCTGGTGCCAACACTGGAAAACACTGGCTCAAATTAAGCACTGAACCCAGTTCCAATAAGATGGCAAGCCATCTTTTTCAAGACTCTCCGCTTGGACACGCGGACAAGCGCCACACTGTCAGGGATCCAATATGGCTGCCTGCTTTCGAGGAGACCGCAAGGAATTTAGTGTGCCCAACAAACCACTAAGGAGAGCTTTGGCAAAACCCACAACAGCATGCAAATAAATAAACACAGAAGCACAGATGGTTCCATAATCTATGAGAATGTTACTGTTTCACTTGGATCCCTCCTCCTTGCATCTGGATCTACACCTTTGTTTGAAATATCATTAAGCTCACATATGTGTTGTATAATATGTCACAATTGCTTTACTTTTCAGCGGACCATGCTGTGGAGTAGGTATATAACGCACATAAGGGCTGCCTATTATATATCTACAGACCTTGCTTTCTCGCCAGATCTGGGATTGTTTGGGTCTCGCCTACCACACAGCTCAATTTGTCTGGTTGTGAAAAGACCTATGGTAAACTTGCAGTGGTCTTAGACGCTGCCCACTGCTTCCCATTGGTTGGCTTTATTTTCACTATCAGCTTGCTCATTATTAATTTCCTTGTGTGGGCTTACCTTGCTTTCCTGTTTTCCCTCCGCCTGGAACATAGCATCTTTACTTCCTTCAACCACTTACTTTTCGGGAACTGTATTTTTCTTTTTGGTTCAACACTCCATGAGAGTGCATGTGTTTTCCAGCTGTCTCACTCATGTACTTCTCTTCCACATTCTGCTATGCTCCATGCTGCGCTCTCTTGTCCATGTGTTTCCTCCCCCTCTATGTGTTTCAAGTATCTTTCTGTGCTTCTCCACCACTTTGCTTCTACACTTGTGCTCTTCTGCCACAAGTGATATCTTCCCCAGCCTCTCCCCATTGCTTCCCTCCACACTCCTGCTCTCCCAGGCTATCTCCTCCTCCCCTTCCAACTCAAAAGCATTTTTTTGCTACTTCTATTCTATTTTTTTTAAATCTACTATCCCATCTGAGATCTGTAAACCTAAAACATTTTGTGGGCATACATGTGCAATGCAGCATACTCGTGCCTACAAAATAGCATCGCTGCATAATAGTAACTTCCATTTTTTAGCTTTCCATTATGCTGCACAGCATCTTGATAATGCTGAATAGCATAGCTAAAAGGTTTTGGCAAAGAGGCCGTGAAAACAAGCTACATTGGCTTTGCCAATGCTTGGTATTATTTTGCTACTTTTGCTGCAAAGACATTCCATGCATTTACTACACATTCTGAGCTACTCCTCAACAAATCCTGATCTATAGAAATGCTTCCCCTTGTATATGATGGTCTCTTGAACTGTATTTATACCGTTGGGTATTTTACTGTCTACCTCATCTTACTCCTCGCTTCCACAAAATATGTATCAATTTTATGTCTGAACGGTTACTTCAAACATTGAAGAAAACATGAAAAGCAGTGCAGTGCGTTACATAGTAATAGGAAAGTGAAACGTGTAGACTAGGGCGCAAGTCAGAGTGTAAGATAGAAGGAGAGAGTTGAGTGGGACAGAGTTTCTTCATAGTTGGGCTCATAGACAAAGGAGCTCGGAGGTCCTTATCGATGCCAAATGACATGATCACTGAAGAGAAAACACTTTAGTTCCTTTCTGAACTTCGAGTGTGATGTGGTGAGCCTGAAATCCAGAAGGGGTTTTCTTGGCGGTCCTGGTGCGCACACTGTCTCCAGTTTTCATTCCTGCATTTCTCAATCTGAAGTCTTCCAATGTCATGATTTTCAAGCAGGTGAATCAGTGGACCTGTTGTTACTGATTTGTAGGTTCAAGCCTTAAAGTCGATGCAGTCTTTGATGGACAGCATTTGCAGATTAATCACTCTCCCTGTGATGTGATATATATTGAACCCCGTGATGATATGGGTGGTGGCACATTGGATGAAATGCCATGGAGCAAATGCGGTGTGATGGAAGCTGGTGAGTTGGACATTGTCTCTCGGGAATTGAAGAATTTATCCAACCAACCACTGTTCCCTGTAAGATGACCTTACACTGCCACACACAGAGGAAAAAGATTAGAGGGAACATTGGTCGCTGCACCCACATGTGCGGTCTGGTTCCTGGCACGCATAGTCTTGGCTGCAGCCCACAGAGACCTTACACTGCCGCACACAGGGGAAAGAAATTAGAGGGAACATTGTTTGCAGGCATCATAAGTTATTGTGATGGAGAGAGAGAGAGAGGGAGGGAGGGAGAGAGAACATGTATTATGTATGTGTGTGTGTGCGAGTGTGTGTGTCTGTGTCTTTGTTGTTGTGTGTGGGGGTTGTGGGGGGTGTGGGTGTGTGTTTAAATATTCAATTGTAACCTTCACTGCTAAGTTTGAATTTCGATAATGAAAGGTAAATATAAATGGATGTTAATCAGGAAAGGAACTTCTCTGTATGCGTTAAATCATGTTTGAGCGCACTGTTTACAAATTACTTCTTCCTCATTCACTAAAATACTGGTGACTGTCTGCAAACTAAGAACAAACACCACCGTCGTCTACGGTAAACATATTACCAGACTACATGCTAGTGACATGAAAAACGTGCAACTTGACAGATAACATCTGTGAGCTACACAAAGGGAAGAAAATGGGTTCCACTTCAATCAATGTTCTTATACAATGAGTCACTGTTGAAGTGGACCCCGCTATTTATACTATTGGAAAGGCTCGAGCGCTCTGAAGTCAACAGTTTCCGCCAGTTTACCTTTCAACTGCTAAAATAAATGCATGAAAAATACTTGCAAATTTTACAAATTCCTTTAAAGTCCTTATTTTTAATGGCTAGTCACAGTTATTTGTGTGCCACTGACGTTATAGGTCGCTTTTTCTTGGAACAGCTAAAATCATATCAAAATAATGTCTCTCTGACGTAAACTCCTTAGTACACTGAAGAGGCCGAACAGAGGCTTGTAAGAGCTTTACAGTAAACAATAAAAATGTAAATGCACTCCATTTGGATGGATGCTTGAAGTGTAAGCGCATTTTCTCGATGTGGGCACTTGAAAGCCTCTCCAAGCTGTAGTGGTGGAATTGCATGGCACCCACATTTTCAGTGAACACCAGATTGTATTTTAAAGTCAAGCAAGCCATTTCGAAGATGAGGTCAGAGTCAAGAAAGCCATTTAGAAGATAATTCCATATGCGATAGTGATAAATGCAATACCCTACACAATTCAATTCAATATAACTTTATTCGGTCTAAAAAACAATAGGCCATAAAAGTACATGGAAATATTACGAATAGCTATAATCACGCATACAAATTGGAAAACGTTCGTACGTTAAATTATTATAAAATGAGCGCATAAAGGACACATCAGATATTATCTTAAATAGCCATGCTTGAAATGAACAAAAAGGTGCAAGTCAAAGTCAGATTTCAGTGCTCCATTACAGTATTATAAACAGTAGATGCAGTTAAAAGACCATGAGGAGGAGATAGAGAGAGAACAAAAACCTCAAGTAAGGCACGCCATGCGCTCCTAGTATCCCCCAGGAGTAAACCCAACATTGCTGCCAACTCTATATACTGAACCATACTGCACGAAAAATTCTGACAGACTAGCCCATCATGGTGTGTCTTACCCTAAGTGCTGCTTTCAAAAAGGCACAAACGGTAAAACCAATTTTGGGTGAGCACAGGGATTGTAAGTGGAGGAGAGCTGGTCTACGGTGGCAGAAGCCTAGCCTCCGTAACATGGGTCTCAGAAAGTGCTTTCGTGCTAGGCAGTGCAATTTACAAAAGAACATAAAGTGCAATAGTGATTGTGCAGTTTCACAGGGTCAGGAGAATGTCTATGTGCCCCTCTGGGTCTAAGAAGTATTTGAAAAGTAAAGACTAGCAAATTGTCCCTGCTCTGAAGCAGAAAAGAAATGACCACTCCCATCTTGACAGGTCGGTCGACAGATACAAAGGGGGACATTTGTATATAAAAGACTATAGTAATTAAACATAAGGGTTTTGATAAGGTATGTTTCAGCCTGATGTTTACACAGTATGTTTTCACCTCCAACTTGGCATTTTTGTGGATACGACTGGGTTCGGTAAACCACCAGGCTATACAGAGGAAACCAAGAGTACCCTGTATATAATTCAGACAGGGTATGGAGAGTGCCTTATTCAACGTCAGGCAGTCCACTATAATGTCCTTACAAAGTTTAGCAGCTGGGTTCAACCAAATACTAACCCATAATAAAAGTGGTGCCAGGTGAATCTTGTCCTCAATAAAACCCTAGTTTAACTCAAAGTTGGTAATGAGACTGGTGGTGGACGACGGTGTACCTAGCAACTGATCGCCTTGATCCAGCAACATTAACCAGTGTTTGGTTCTGTTTACTGAGACGAAGGTGGTGGATAGGTCCATGAAAACTAAGTAGATGGGGGAATGCTTGGACTTACTGCATTTAGAGATGATCAGTGGTAGATTCAAACATTGTGCGCTGGTCCCTAGTTTTGGCCGGAAACCGAATTAAAAAGGGGAGAGTATGTCCTTGTCAGCTGCTCATTCAAACAAACAGTCATAAATGTTTCTACAGATATTTTTAAAACTGCTGTCGATGAGCAAGATAGGTCGATATCACTTGGGTGACATACGGTCACCCTTTTTGAATATAGGTGCTATTGTTGCGGTAGACCATGACGGGGGAATAGTTGTAGATAGGTAAGTGTTAAATGTATTCATGACTCCAGATTTCAGGAATGGATTTCAACAAATCGATCTATCAGTACCCCATCCAGCTCTGGGACTTTCCCATCCTTGCTGTGGTGCATGGCTGACTCAACTTCCTGCAAAGTTAATAAGAGTCGGGGTGAGTTCTGAAATCTTTTGAGGAGAGTAGCAGACATAATTGGCGCGTCCTCAATGTGATCAGATAGCAGCAAAGTGGGTTACCTAGTCCGTGCCTATTTCGGAGAGGAGGATTGATAGAGGAATTACTGGAATGAATTAACTTTAAGTCCCAGAAGGATTTACTGTTCTTTCTCCGGGATGCATGTCACAAAAAGTTCCTAATCTTGATTATATACTTTCTTCTTCCTTTTTATGAGTGCAGTTTTGTACTCAGTGCGTGCCTGGGAGATTTCAGTCTTATTCCTGGGGCGAGCATTGAGGGCTTTCCTCAGCTTCCTATTTGCCAGGGAATAGACCCTGTCAAACCATCATGGGTCCAAGTTTGAAATATGAATTGGCTTGAGCATGGAGTCCCTGATTGTATATATTGTCCTATTATAGTGTGGAGCCATAGACTCCTGTACGTTCTCCTCTAGGCAGCAAAGGAATTTATTTAAGTGTGACTTAAGTAAGGCAGCTAATCACTCTTTTCGGTTTTTCATGGGCAAAACTAGTCGTAAGCCATCTGAGGGGTGATGCATAATAGAGGCTAGATTACTGTTGTGGGCAAGGCCCTTAAGCGGTAAAAACATAGAGGCGCTCAAAGGGTTATGGTCGACCCAATCTGTGGGCAAGATCTCTCTTTTGGAAAACCAAGATAAAAAATCAGGGCTGACAATCGTATAGTCTATAAGGGTGGCTCATCCCCACCTCTGAATGACGTCAATGTCCCTACACATATTAAATGTTCTAAATCTAGTTTGAAGGTGTCGGAAAATGGCCGTCTCTGAAGGGGCAGCCCTAACATGTTGCCTTCCTCCTCCTCTTTTTAATGAATTCTTTTTGTTGGCCTTAGGACTCTGAGCACTACCTCTGCTAGCCAGTGCTAAAGTGCATGTGCTTCTTCCTGAAACATCAGAAATTTCTGTAAACATGATTAGCACATTTAATTTGCTTGTAAGTCCCTTGTAAAGTCGTATACCATATGCCCAGTGCCTCTAAGTTAAATGATACTAGTGGACTGCAGCACTGACTATGCCACCCACAGAGGTAGCCTTTCTAACCTGTTTCAGGCCTGACATTACAGGGCATGTGTGTGCAGTTTACCGCCACCTCGACTTGGCATTTAAAACTACTTGTCAAGCGGGAACTCCCGTTGTATTACATATGTCACCTCCAAGGTAGGCCCTCAGTACCCTAAGAGCAGGGTGCTATGTAAGAAAAAGGTAGGACGGGTACTTTGTTTCTTTACATTACCTGGTAGTGAAAAAACAACCCATTTAGTTTTTCACTACTGTGAGACCTGCTCCTCTCATAGGGTAACATGGACAATTCAAGCTGTAATTTCTGATTACAGAGGAGTAGCAGCTTTATGTTTCATACCTTTGGATTTGTAATAACAAACGTTCTTTATTGGTAAAGTTGAATTTGGCATAACTAGTGTAGTAGTTCCACTATTAGAAAGTGGCCATTTTTTCCTGCTCTACACTCTTTGAGTGCCTTCCAGTCTGTCTCCAATCCATGTCTGGGTTTGGGTGACAGCTACACTTTGTGCATTCCCTCTAGAAAGACACACACATTGGACACTCAGCTGCATCTGCATTCATCTACATACTGATGGGTCTTCCTGGGCAGAGGGAAGGGAGGGATTGATGCTTACACTCCAATAGTAGGTGTCCTGCCCTCACACAAAGTTTTGATCAACCACCAGGGTTAGCCCAGCAGACATAATTTGTCTGAAAGGGGACCTACATACTTCTAAAGCCAGTCTTTGATGTCACCTCTACTTCAAAGGAACCTTTGGGTGTAGGTACTGGGTCTCTGATCCCCCTCTAATCAGACACTGCATTAGACTTGTAAGCAGACACTAGTGGCTCTACATCTGCACATTGCCAGTAGGACTGCCACTCTGCTAACTACTTTGCTGTGTTGGCCTCCTGCTTGCGGCTTTCTGTGCTGCAGGAAGTACTGCCATTCTGCAACCTACTTTGTTGTGCTGGCCTGCTGCCTGCTACCTTTTTGCTGTGCTGATTTTACAAATGCCTCACTAAGACACCAACGCAGCTCAGAGCGGCAGGTGAGATCAGCGCTCTTGGTCACGACGCACCAGTGAGACGCGCTTCTCTTTCCCAGCTGTAGACTCGAGAACAGCTATTCCCTGACCACCGTGCACGACTACTTGTGCACCACCAAACTGCACCCCTTCCTGTTAGTATGAAGAAGGACAGTACACCACTCTGTGGGCTCCAATAGAGAGAGTCTGTCACAGTACTTCTCAAATGCCATGCATGCCTAATGAACGGCGTGTCCCCGCATCATCTGTGCCCACAAGGGAGATCTCAACAACGCAACTCCACTCTTAAGACTAGCCCTGTCCCTACAGCGCCAACCATGACCTCTGTTAGGTTTGAAATCCCCATTCCCACAATGCACTCGTTTCATGCAATATTAGGTTAGCAATGCGTGGCTAAATAGACAACAGTTGTGTTCACGTTATGAAACCCACTGAGCTGTTTCTGTAATGTGTAGGCTTCAGTTAGCAAGTGTGACTCCATTTTGTAATTCGTAACCCCCATTATGATGCTGTGACTGTGCCCGAGTTGGGCCTCATGCTCATACTGCTTGCCTCAGCGGAACACTGCATCTTGTTATTATTTTCAGAGCTGCTCAAGGCTGCTTTCTGACTTACTAAAGAATAGGCTATTCTGCTCTGCCATACTTATCTGAATGTGTAGTTTCTTCTCCTATGTTAGGAGATGCCGAGACCTAGCACCGTGGCCTTGAGGCCTTGATAGCGAGTACCCATCTGGCAGCTGTTAGCTCATCCTACTGTGCCTCTTTGATCATGTTCGGCCCAGGCAGGTAGTTTTCCACAGTGGGCGTGGTTGGGAACTTCACAAGAGGAATGATTATCCACTGTAGGCTGTTGGGGGGTCAGTCCCTCAGCAGACATCTTAGGGTGCAGGTCATGATGGACTCCTCTGCAGAGTATTGCCAATAAACTAACTGTTTGTATTCTCTACTGTCTGACCGACTCTTCATTCTTGAGAAGGCATAGCAGTTGGTTGTAAGTAACCCGCGTGGCCCCTAAGGGCCACGGCCTTCAGTTGGCGTCCAAACAGGGACCCCACAAGGTGATTTGCAGGGTCCGGGGTGCGTCTGGTCGATTGGGCTGATCGGGGTACCCCACAATGACTTCGCTTAGTTCTCGCAGCCGCCCGCCCATCTGATAGGGTGACTCCTCGTCTGGTGGTCAACAGCCACGGTCCTGAGAAGGTGAAACCTTAGAGTTGACCGTTTGGTCCGAAGAGTCGGCAGTGGATAATAGTTTGACTCAACCTGAGTGCATCAGGTGAGTGATTTCATTGTTGGGCAAATGGCGCCATTCTTGAATGGCACGAGCCTGCAGGCTGTGTCTTGATACAGTCTCTTGACTGTCTTCATTGAATGGCACAAGCCACCGGGCTGTGTCTTGGTGTGTTCTGGTTTGAACTTGGTGGGTCTGTGGACCATTTTCAACAGACACAGAGTGTTTGCAAATAGTCTGCCAGACCACATGGTAATTTGGTTTCTTTTTCTCACAAAAGGTCTAGGGCTAGAGCCTGTCTTCTTGAACTTGGTACAGTCTCCGGACTGCAGAGAGCAGTTTGCGGACCGTTTTGTTTTGGTTCTTGGGCAATTGTTCTCTTGTTTTTCTTCTTTATTTATTTTGGTTGGTTTTATGTTTGTCCATTGGGGACAGTGTATGTGTCTTATATTAAGATGCCTTGTTTATGTAAGTTTGGATGTTTTGGATGTCGATGTTGTTCTACTGATGCTCGATTGGAAGAGAGTCAGCCTGCGCCTCCGGAGGGTTCTCCAAATTTTGACGTATACATCAAACACTGTATTGGCCCTATTATGTTTAGCACGTTGTGGCATAAATATACGAGGGACAATGCTGAGCTAAAGTGGCCGCTTACGGGCTAGTTTGATGAACAGAAATAGAATTTCTTGCAGGATAAATTGTTTGCTACAAAGAGCAGGCTGTTGATGTTTGATTCGCTAAGAGAATGGCAGGAAGAAGCAAAGCAGTGCCATATGAGAGCAGGCAAAGAGGCCCAAAGGAGACAGACGCAAACTGTAACACAGAAAGCAATGGCCTATGAGAGGGTAAGGGTAGAGAGAGGTATAGAATGTGCAGATAGATAGTTCCGCTTACAGACCGATAAATGCTATGTTACTAGAGAGGAAGGTGATGATTTTGTTGAAGACCTATTTGATTCTCGTCCTCCTCCTCCTTATGCCCCTGAACGGATATATCCGACAGTCCCGACGTCCCTGGCTTCGGCCCCTAGTGCCGCTATCTCTAGTGTTTCCATTTCCGGCACTACTGCTTCCGCCCGGCCCCACTTGCTTCCCCTCTGCCCGCTGGATATGATTTCCCAAACACGGTCAAATGCTGAGACGCCTGTGCGTGGGATGCATGAAGCAGATTGGACAGCTGTGCGAGATCGCATGGAGATAGTGTTGGTGCGTTCTGCTGTGGGTGATGAAGAAAAGAGAATTGTGGTGAATCAAGCAGCTCAGTGGGCTCGGAACCCAATTTATAGTGTGGAAGATGTGTGGAGTGTGAAGAGAAATTATGAGCCCTTTGTACAGCAACATGCTCTTAAACACATGCCGCCACGCTAATAGGACTGTGGGAACAGTGTTTCCAGGGTGTTGCACCGCATATCATCTCCGACTTACGGAACAGGGTATATGCTACGAGTATGGCTCCTATTGAGGTTTTTGACAGTGTATCGACACTGGTGGGGTACAGTGGCAGACTGCTCCAAAAGGTTCCGACAATAGGGACACAGCACCCTATGAGAGAAGTTCACCCCTTTTACCATACTGAAATACCAGAACTGCGTGACTCCACGTACACGGTAATTAGACCAGGGGTAGATGCTCGGTTTCAGGAACAGTGGATCTATACTCCTTGGAAGAGGAGTGAGGTCCTATCCCTGAAGATTCAGCTGCCAGACCCCCGGAAAAACCCCACCACATATTATAAGGAACTGACGGAGGCGGCCTCCTATACAGTCATGGCATTAGCTGATATTGAATTGTTCTTTGGTCTGTTGGTGCCGGTGGACATATGGAGGCAGGTACATACGCAGGATCATGCATTGGAGTTAGAGGGTACAAGGGATGAAATAAAGGCATGGGATAAGGAGCATAAGCCTGGCGATAAGCTGAAAGCGGAGCTTCTAGCTTTGCCGGGGTGCATTATCATTTACATGCACTCCCTCATCCCGCCGAAAAGAGTGGATTGGGATGAGTTGACTGCGTGTCACCAGAAGAAGGATGAAATTGTGTTGGATTTCTTTACTAGATTTTGAAGGGGTGTTTCTTGATTTTAGTGGTCAGGATGTGTCACAGGAGGGTGGTGCTCGGTTGTTTGTTAACAGATTTGTCACTAATTTGCTTCCCGAGATTGCAACCAGGTAGCAGGCTTCGGAGAGTACTTGGACAACATTATCCCCATCTGTGATTTTGAGTATGGCACAGTACTACGAACATAGAGAAAATGAGGTCAAAGAGAAGATGGAGAAAAAGTAAAAGGATTTGAAGACGAGAGTGTAGATGCAACAGGTTGTGTGGGGAAGAGGCAGAGGTTCGGGTTAACACAGCAGTTGCCCAGGTCCAATAGAGGTGGTGCTTCATGTGCACCTCTTGGGCTTCTCCAATGTGCGTTTTGTAAGAAGGATGGACATTGTCAGAATGAGTGTCCGAAGTTGTTGCAGAAAGGAGAGGTCTCGAGAGGTCGAGGGTTTAGAGGACATTGAAGAGGAGAAGGAGGCCGGGGGGGGCGCAGTCAGGGGATATATCGTACAATAGGCAGAGTGGGAACTGTTTTGATGATCCCCAAAGTCGATAGTACTATCACGATGACTATGACATGGAGGAGGTGACTGGGGTGTCCCACATCTAGGACAACCAGAGACAGGGCGAGGGACCAGTTTTGGTGCCTATAGATCAGCGCGGACCTTATGTCACTGCTAATTTACAGGGCACCACAGAACAATTTCTAGTTGATACAGGGGTTGCAGTGGGTTTCTCAGGTATGCCAGTTGTTAGCCCCATTTCCAAACTTCTTGCCTTAAATATTGGTCCCTTTACGGTTGACTCACCATTTCTATTGACGACCAATTGTGGGGAAAACTTGTTGGGGTTAGATTTGCTAAAAAGATTACATGCAACCATATTTTGTTCTCCTGATGGTGTGTACATGACTATTGGACTGCAGGTGGCCCGGCCAAAACTGTGCTTTGCAAAATATGCTCCCCTCCTTACAGAGTTTAGTGATGTGCCGTGCATATTGTGGGCTACGGGAGGGGGTTGCTTCAGATCCCACTGGTCTCCATTCAGATAAAGGACAATGCCAAATTGACACGCATTCCCCAGTACAAGATCTCGCAGGCAGGAGAAAAGGCTTTATTACAAATAATTCAGGATTTGATTAGGTCTGGTGTGGTTGAAGAGACAGCGCCAAATGTGTCTAATAGCCCTATTCTACCTAGTCTTAAAAAGGCACCTTTAGACTCTCCCAATACCCACCCTGATGTTTACCGTTTTGTGATCGACCTCAGGGAGGTCAATAAAATAGTCATTCCCCAGTACCCTGTGGTCCCAGACATTAACACCGATCCTGACCATGATTCCCAATCCACCAAATTCTTTCTGTGATTGACTTAAAGAATGCTTTCTTCAGCATACCGATTCATACACATAGCCGATATCTGTTTGGTTTTGCAATAGCCGGTTGAAGCTTTAGATTTTGCCGTGCTCCACAAGGCTATATAGAAAGTCCTAGTATCTATAGCCAAGTTTTGAAAGCTCAATAGGACTCCTTGGAGCTTACCCCATGTAATGTGCTGTTACAGTATGTTGACGACCTCCTTGTGGCTTCGGACAATGAGGATGTTTGCAAAGAAGCCAAAGTTACATTATTGTTGCATTTGGCTCATCATGGACACAAGGTGTCAATTTCAAAATTCTAATATTGGCGACAGGAGGTCACCTACTTAGGTCACCTACTGTCGAAGGAGGGTTGTAGACTAATGCCTGAACGCATAGCTGCTATTACTAATATGCCTGTTCCTAAGACCCAACATGAGGTACGTGCGTTTATTGGGATAACTTCGTATTGTCGGCACTGGATCCCTAATTACTCTCTTCTAACAAAACCCCTTCTTTACCTGACCACCAAAGATGTGCATAAACCCCTGTCTTGGACACCTGAATGCCAACAAGCTTTTGAGCAATTAAAGGTTGCACTTTGCTTTGCTCCTGTGCTTGGGACTCCTGATTACCAGAAGCCTTTTGTTTTCTATGTGCATGAGGCGAACGGTTGCATGCGTTCTATCTAACACAGGGTTTCGGTGGTAAGCAGAGATCCAGCGCCTACTTTTCTGTCATGCTTGATAATGTTGCCAGAGCTTTCCCGAGCTGTCTGAGAGATGCCGCGGCAGTGGCAGTTTTTCTCAGGCAATCGGCAGGGCTCGTTCTTGATACTGATCTCTTAGTAATGGTACCTCATGCTGTTGATATGCTTTTGAACAAGACAAAGACACTGCACCTTACTAGTGCACATCTTACTGGATATGAGCTGACTTTGTTTGCTCCGCACAATACCATCAAACAATATGCCACTCTGAACCCAGCTCTGTTACTACCCCACCCTTCGGAAGAAAAGGACTATGATGTACATGATTGTTTATTTCGGACTGAGGAAAAAACGAAAGGACGGGTAGACCTGACTGATGTTCCCTTATCTGACCCCCAAAGGGAACTATATGTCGATGGCTCTTGTTTCAAGCTACCAGATGGCACTACAACTGCAGCCTATGCAATCACAACATTACACACTGTAGTTGAGACATCCCGTATCCCACACCAATCGGCCAAGCTGCAGAGTTTGTTGCCCTCCTTAGGGCTTGCGGGTTGAGTGAAGGACTGGCTGTTTATATCTACACCGACAGCCAGTACGCCTTTGGGGTGGCCCATAATTTTGGGCACCTATGGGCGGAGAGAGGGTTCTTGACCTCGCACGGATAGCGAATACAGAACGACCCACTGATACATAGATTGCTCTCCGCACAGACACTTTCCACTAAGTTAGCGATAGTGAAATGCAACGCTCATAAAGCCATTACAGATGATGTTGGGAGGGGAAATGCTTTTGTAAACCAGACAGCTTAGGAGACAGCTCGATCGAAGATGAAAAAGATGTTGGTAGCAGGTCCCACTAGGTGGGTCCCAGACAATGGAATGTTCGAAGATACATTGGAAAATGTCAGGGAAAATCAGGCTGAGGTGACTGTGGATGAATAGGCCATTCGGGAGAAGAATACATGTTGTTTCAACAAGGATGGGTGTGGAACTGACTTGTCTGGGAAACAGCGATGGTTGCTCCCCAATGCATTTGTACACCCCGTTGTCACTATTGCCCATGGCCCAGCGCATATTGGTGCCAAAGGAATATGCAAGCTACTAGACCCAGTATGGCAGAATGATAATATTTCTAAGGTAGCCATACACCTAGTGAAGCATTGTATCATTTGTTTGAAGCATAATCCTGGAAAAAGTACTCCGACACCCACTGATAACTTTGCACTGCCATGTTCCCTTTCGAGGTTCTCCAGATGGATTTGATTGAAATGGAACGAGTGACTAACCTGAAGTATGAGCTGGTAGTGATTTGCGCATTCAGTAAATGGGTTGAGGCTTACACCACAAAAGAGAATAGAGCTATGGTGGCGGTGAAGGCACTTTTAAAAGAGTTCTTCCTGCGCTATGGATTGACACACGTAATTTGGAGTGAAAACGGAAGTCACTTCATTTCAAAAGTCATTGAATTGTTGTGCAACGGCTCGCATATTAAGCAGAAGTTTCATGCAGTGAACCACCCCCATTCAGCAGGCCTAGTTGAGAAGTACAACGGTACTCCCAAGCTGAAACTAGCAAAGATTCAAGAGAGCACAGGATTGCGATGGCCAGATGCATTACCCTTAGCCTTGCTATCTACCAGAGCGACAGTGCACTCTAAAACACGGTTGTCCCCGTACGAGGTGGTCTTCGGACGCCCTGCTAATGTCTGGGTTGTCCCAAGACCCAAGCGCTTCTCCGAGATAGAGTACCCCCTCCTTGTGGATTATTTATGCGAGTTGTCTAAAGATCTCCGTTCTCTTCACCAACAGGTGCATACCATGTTGCAGCCATTACCAGAGGGGCTCGGGCACTGCATACAGCCCGGCGATTAGCTCTAATACAAAGTTTTCTGAGAAAGAGCTGTTTGGAGCCGAGGTGGAAGGGCCCTGTCATTGTTTTACTCATCACTTGGTCCGCAATCAAGGTAGATGGCAGAAGGCACTGGATCAATGCCTCTCATGTGAAGCGGGTGCCCCTCCCACTCCCATATGATAGCTGGGTCAACGACGGCATCGCTGATCAAGAGGGTGAGTGGGTGCCATGCTTTGTTCCCTTCTCTGACGCTCGATTGAGGGGAGCGCAGATGGACGAGGAGAGTGACACAGCTCTGTTTGAGGCTATCCCTTTGGAGATAATGGCTGCTCCGGATCGCTCTGCTTCCAATACACCTGACTCTGAGTCGCAATGCCCACCTGATTCTGAGTTTCTGCCTCTTTTTGTTGATGAAACAGTGCCAGGAGCCACTGGATATAATTTGAGGCCCCGAAAGAAGGACGGTGAACCAGCCGAGCAGTCTATGAGTTAGGGAAGGACTTGAGCTTAGGGCACAGTTACTGTGCCTAAGGTGCCTGTATTAGACTAGAGTGAATAACACTGGTGCACTGCCCTGAACACTGGACAGGATAGTTGAGGGTACTTCACAAGGAGGGAGGGTGCCCTATCCTGAAAGAAGAGGATTTGTTTTTTCAACAAGGGCTGCGGTAATGCAGCTCCTCCGTGGGAGTGCTTCATAGCACCGTCGTTGATGAACAATAGGAGCCTACCAACGAAATTCTAAACGGACGCCGGTTGACATTTGCCCCTCTGGTGCTGTTGTTGCAATAGTAGCCCTAGCCTGTGAATATTTATTTTCCCTTCTGAGACATATAGGTTAACTTTGGAGTTGTCCAAATGTATCCCTTTAGTCGCCCTATCCCTAATGAGGAGAAGCCCTTTGGGGCTCCGCGTCCCACGTTAGATGGGCCTGTTTGGTCGTCTTGGTCCACTAAGAGTAAGGTAGTGTTCATTGCAATAATTTTGCTTTCCCTGCTGGTTGTATTTGAGGTGCTGTTCTTCTCAGAAGAGGAATATCCTGTGCATGCTTGGATAAGTACTACGCCAACACCTCCTGAACATATTTTTGGTACCGTGGCGCCTCACAAAGAGGAACACCAGAAGTCCTACAAGGATAATGTATTTATTCAAACGAAGCACCAAACGCATGCTGTTTATAATACAATGAAATGCTGGGTGTGTGGGTTGTTACCTTCTTGTCACGCATCGAAGTGAGAACTTGCTGCTTATGCCCTTATCTTCTGTTCATAGTTGTGGGGGATGGTTCACTTTACTTAATTTGATTCTAGCAATTTCACTCCCTGGACAAAAGAAGTACTAGTTCCCGTTCTTTGACAATGACTGTGTATTCCCACTAAAGGGCCCCACCTGGTGTTTCCCCTGGAGATGGACGGTTTGATCAAGTGTTCTTAAATTCCTGCCTCAAGTCTGCAGACCAAGGTAGAAAAGAAAACAGAACAGAGATGGATAGAGATAGGTTTTCGCAGTTCAATGTATCAGAATATTACCAATCCTTCCAAGCTTGCAATGTCACCGAGGATAAGCCTATACCCCTGGCAGTGGTAGATGTACCGGTTCCTTTTTGTGTCCAAGGGATGGGAGACATAAAGGTAGGGGACAGTAGATACAACACGACTTCCATATTGAGGATGCCCAAAAGTCCGCCCTTGATCCCACCACCAAATGTTTATTTTGTTTGTGGTGATTGTGGTTATGTGTGGCTCCCTGAAGGATCGTCTGGGAGGTGCTATCTTTCTTACCTCCTTCCCCCAGTCTATATAGTCCCTCCCAACTACCACAAGACTCACCGCCTTCAGCGTAGGAGTGCTCCAGCTCCCCGATTTAAGAAAGTAGTCAACGCAGAAGATATTGATCAGATACTTCACTAGAGCAATTTACTGACATAATGAAGGGCATTCTGCCATTCTGGGGTCCCACGTTCAATAGCCATAATATTTGACACTTGGCCAGAGTAGTTGAGGGAGTATTTAACACTACTGCAGGTATACTGACCAATATTACTGTCGAGCTTCAGGCTACGAGGCTCGTTGCTTTTCAAAATCGGATGTTTTTAGATGTCATTCTGGCTGATAGGGGTGGAGCCTGCCACGTCATCTGCAGTAGTTGTAGTGTATACATCACTGATAGCGTTCCTACTGTATACACTGCAATACAGAAACTACACAGACTTGCCTCAGAAATCCACCAGGAAAATGGTTCCTGGTCTCTCTTGGGGTGGCTCTGGGGCCTATTGACATCATGGGGTTGGAAGATACTAATGGTTCTAATATCAGTCACAGGTGTCATCTTTACCTGGTGTTTATGTATTAATTGCCTTCCAGCATGTTGCACTTATTGAGTGAGCAAGCGCACCCCTACTCCTAGGTTCCCAAGACGTGATAATAAAATCCGTACTATGCTGATGCAGGGTATCCAGGACCTCATGATTATAGATGATGAAATTTTTTAATACTAGTTGCAATTTCAGAAGAGGTGTGTTGCCTCCTCTCCTATTGTTACATGATTGCTACATGGGTACCTATGCATTAGCTTTCCCCTTAGAATTGTAAAGACCCTACCGGATAGCCAAATAAAGCATTTAGCCACTTCTGCTAAAGGGAGGGTCTGTTAGGTTTGAAAGCCCCATTCCCGCAATCCACTTGTTTCATGCAATATTAGGCTAGCAGTGTGTGGCTAAATAGACAACATTTGTGTTCACGTTATGAAACCCACTGAGCTGTATCTGTAATGTGTAGGCTTCAGTTAGCAAGTGTGACAACATTTTGTATTTCGTAACCTCCATTAGGCTGCTTAGACTGTGCCCAAGTTGGGCCTCACGTTCATATTGCTTGCCTCAGCGGAACACTACATCTCGTTATTATTTTCAAAGCTGCCTTAAGGCTGTTTTCTGACTTACTAATGAATAGGCTATTCTGCTCTGCCATACTTATCTGAATGTGTAGTTTCTGCTCCCACGTTAGGAGATGCCGAGATCTAGCACCGTGGCCTTGTGGCCTTGATAGCATGTACCCATCTGGCAGGTGTTAGCTCATCCTACTGCGCCTCTTTGTTCATGTTCAGCCCCGGCCGCTAGTTTTCCACGGTGAGCGTGGTTGGGAACTTCACAAGAGGTATGATTATCCACTGTAGGCTGTTGGGGGTCAGTCCCTCGGCAGACATCTTTTTTTAAAACTTTTTTTTAAAAATTGAATAAGCTTGTGTCTGCTGTTTAGGGAGACTTCCCTTGTTGCCCTGCAGCATTTTTCTCATTGATCGTCTGTAATAGGACGGCCAAGATCTTGTTCCCATGCAGTGCGTACTTTAACATCTGTCACCGGTCTCAGACTAGCACAAGATCTATACAGTTTTGAAATGAGGTGGGTACCCTTGTTGCTCTCAATCATCAATGTCAGTGGGGCCATAGATTCACGAGAAATCGGAGAAGTGGGTAACGTGGCTCTAAATGCTGACCGAATGCGTTGCATTACAAAGGTATCCATGAAGGATCTGTCTTGGAGTCGTGCCTCTTCGAATACTGAGATGATATGATCATCAGGGTATAGATCCCCTATCTTTGTGATGTTGAATTTGGCTAATGTGCACTGTACAAGTGTTTCGTCTGTAATGGGAAGCCATAGAGGGTTTGGGAGAGGTAGAGCCAGTGAATATGGTTTGTTAAGTCCTAGAAGTCTCCGTAAACTGTCCCATGCCCAACTAGTAGTGGAGACGGTTTGTATGTCACATGGGTGTCTGGGGACGCCCTTTGGCAGCACAGTGGACAACTTCCGTGGAAGCACAAAATCCGCCTCAGGTCTCAAAAGAGGAATTCAAGCATCTGGGTAATACCACTCAAAAGCATAGCTACACTGAGCCACTAGATAATATCAAAAAATGTCACTCGGAAGAGAGAAAGGAAGTGAGGCCTCTTATCCCCCCAGACCAATCTTATAAGATGAATACGTAATTGTAGAAAACACTTCTTAGTAAGAGGGATGGGGATGTTATTGAATAAATACAAACATTTGGGGAGCACTATCATTTTGAGTATGACGACTCTGCCTGCCATTGACAACAAAAAGCGCAGCCAGCATTCCACTTGTGTCTCCAAGTTATTCACCGCACGTCCATAATTCAAGTTAATAATACTAGCAGCGTCTAGGTGTACATGGATACCTAGGTATTTGACTGAATCAAGGCACCATTCAAGAGGAAATCCACAATCCCATGGAGTTGTGCTCTCTGTTAGTGGGAAAAGAACAGATTTGTGCCAGTTGATGCCTAGCCCTGAAAATCGGCCGAATCTAAGTATTTCCCTTATGATTGGCTCAAGATTGTCCTGTGGGCGGCGCACATATAGAATGGTATTGTCTGCATAGAGCGAGACTAATAAGGGTCCTGTGTTACATTGCAGTCCCCAGTGGAGATGTCATTCCTGAAAATTTCTAATCAGTGGATCCATCGCTTATATAAATAATAGGGGGGAGAGAGGGCATCCCTGTCTTGTGCCACGTGTCAACGAAAAGGGATGAGGTAGTGTGCCATTTATACGGAGTCTAGCCATTGGGTTGTTATACAATAGGGCAGTAGTGACCACGAATCCTGCAGGCATTCCCATGCGGCGCATCACCAAGAGAAACAAGCATTGGCATAGCCAATAGGTCTCGCCTTTGGGACCTTATAAGTGTTTAGCCATGCAACAGTTGCACAACTAAACTATTATAAGGTCCCAAAAGCGAGACCTATTGGCTATGCCAATGCTTGTTTTAACTGCTGCAATCTATTGAAGCCTCACGGAGAACATCAAAGCAATCGGGATCAAACAAAGCGGCCGCAAAAGTGAAAGTAATAGCGGTAAAGCGCCACGCGCGCGCCCGCGCACATGCACTGTAGGTCTAGGCTGGCCTGGTAGCACTTTTTGGAGCCCTCACAAAATGTCTCGCCAGACCAGCGCATGCGCTGGGTCAAGAGAGACCTAAGAAGGGCCATTCTAAAGAATCAAAGGCCTTTTCGGCATGTAGCAGTACAGCCGTTGCAGATATTTTTGGGTCTATTCTGTGAATGACAATGAGGAGGGTCCGAAGATTGAGTGAAGTGGAACTGTGCTGGGGATATAATAAATTCCATTAGTTGAGAGAGTCTGCTAGCTATAACCTTAGCCAATATTTTATAATCCAGATTCAATAGTGAAAGGGGTCTATAGGAACTGCATAGTGGGGGGTCTTTGCCAGGTTTGGGAAGGAGAATAATAACTGCTTCACGCAGTGTGGGGGGAAGAATTTGCCTCTCAAGCGCCTCTGTGTAGACTTCAATCAACTGGGGCACAAGGATATCTTTGTAGGCCTTATAGAAGTCTCCAGTAAGTCCATCAAGACCGAGGGCCAAGGAACCTCTATCGCACCCACAACATCCACTTCGGATATGGGCACTGCCAGGAAATCCTGCATGCATTTTTCAAGCTGCACCAGTGCAATTTCAGACAAGTAATCTTCCTGATC
The DNA here is from genome assembly GCF_964204655.1 of Triturus cristatus. Classification (NCBI taxonomy): domain Eukaryota; kingdom Metazoa; phylum Chordata; class Amphibia; order Caudata; family Salamandridae; genus Triturus; species Triturus cristatus. The sequence continues at coordinate 896,819,075 of NC_140590.1, read as the reverse complement.
AGTGAGATCGCAGCCAATCCTAGAGCTGTATAAGGCCTTAAAATATTCTACAAAAGTGTTGCGTATCTCCAAGGTGGATGAGACCGGCTGATTTAAGGGTGTGCATATCTCAGTTATGTATGCCTTTCTGTAGGGGGAGCAGAGCATTTGTGCCAGTACCCTTCCAGGACTTTCGCCTTCTCCGTATCTTCTAGCAGAGTGATATTTACCCAGATATAACAGTTCCCTGACCGTGGCTTCGCGAAATTCTAACAAGAGTGCTAAACGTCGACTTTCAGCGTCAGCAGTGGCATTGCAAAGTAACTCAGTGTCCAGTGTAGACATGTCTCTTTCAATGCGGGCCAGTGTAGTATGCAAGTCTTTTAGCAGGCCAGCACTTTTAGCAATGCAGACACCCCGTGTGTATGCTTTTAAAGCCCTCCCACAATACCGCCCAAGTGTCAACAGATCCAGTATTCATGGCAAAATAATCTTCAATGGCTTCTCATACCTAAGCATTAAAGACCTCGTCTTGTAGTGCTCTGCATGGAAATCACCACTGCCACTCAAAGCCCTCAGGGCGAGGGATATCTAAACAAAGCATTACCGGTGAATGGGCAGAATATGTACGTGGTACTGTCTCCAGATCTCGAAACCAGCCAGCAATTCCCGGAGAAACTAGCCAGTAATCTATCCTGGTCCATGTATTATGGTAACCAGAGTAATGGGTATCTGATGTGCTGGTAGGATTGTGCTTCCGCCAAATGTCTATTAATGAGAGCTGTTTGCAAATGTCCTGCAGTGTGGGACGGGACTGTGGTTTGGAGTCAGGAGATGAGGAGGTGCTGTCTAACCTGGGGTCTAATAATAAATTGAAGTCCCCTCCCATTATAATCAGGCTAGGTTCAAGTTCCATCAAGTGTATATGTATGGAGTGAAAAAAGTCGAGAGTGTCACTGTTTGGGCCACAAATGCCTATCAAGGCTATAGAGTGGCCCATGAGTGTGCCTGTTACAATAAGGAACCGTCCCTCACCATCCACAACCACTTTGCCAGGGCTGAAGGGGAGTCTTTGATGAATAAGCAGAGTGACGCCTCTAGCGTAACTACTATAGTTGGCAAAGTATCTGTGTGCCCCCCAGCTAGCCGCCATGCAGGTGGTATCGGCCTTGGGTAAGTGTGCTTTCTATAGACAGGCAATGTGGACCTTATGTCACAGCAAATAATTGAACACCTGGCGTCGCTTGCGGGTGTTGTTGAGGCCTTGTACATTCTAGGACAAAAGGGACAAACCAGAGGGTCCAACAGTATTACCTAGCTGAGTCATAGCAGATATATATTAAAAAATATGTGAACAAATTGCTTACTAAGAAATCGTCCTATGACAGTGACCTTTTTATATAATCATTGAAAATACGTAACCATCGTAAATTCCCCCCACCTCCCACCAACCAGCCTCACCCAATCCCAAGTAAGACAATACCATGACCAAATAACCAACTGGAAGCGCCAACTAACTTTACGAATGTGTGAAAAGCCATTGGAAGAACACTTCTGTACACATTGAAAAAAAAAAAAAAAATAAGTTGTACACCTTTAGGGGCGGCAATGCCACGTCGGCCGGGCAACTAACTTATGACATAACAGAAGAATAGTGAACATTATCCATTATTACCACAGAGTCTAAATGAAAGGTTAGAAATGCCACTTCAGTCAGTCCCTGTATTCGAAAAGAGTTCCATACTGGGGTCAAAACCGCCATGTGGAGGAGAAGAACCTCCATCTCCAGTCCTGGGCCCGTTGTTGTGCTTCTTGTAAGTGTGACAAAATTCCTGCGCCTCAGTCGGAGTGTCGAAAATGCGAGAGCGACCTCCCACATCTACTTAAAGCCTGGCAGGGTAGAGCATTCCATAGTTCAATCCAAAGTTTCTGAGGGTGGAAAGAAAGAGAGTTTAGAGCCCTAACAAATGTTGTCACCCCACTCTCGGGCCAATCGCAAGACTGAATCTCGATCTCTGAAATTCATGATCTTCGCAATGATGGGTCTCGGTGGTATGCCAGGGTTGGGCCTAGGGCCAAGGCATCGATGCGCACGTTCTATGACAAATCCCAGGGTAAAGGCCTCCCTGCCAAACAAATCAGATAGCAAGTGCTCCACGAACACATCCATCCTCCCAGCAGTAGCAGTCTCTGGCACGCCCAAAATGCACACATTGTTGCGCCGACTCCGGCCCTCCAAGTCTTCATTTTTAATTGCGACCTCTTACAAAATTTGTTCCACTCTATCTAGGCGTTTCAATGACTGCACCATGCTATCCTCAATGTCCGATACATGGGCCTCCACCACATCAAGGTGTCGGTCGTGCGCTTGGACTTTGGCACCCATGTCGGCCAAACTTTTGTCCAGCACGTCGAATCTACCATCGAGAGCCTTGAAACCCGCTCTCATCTCTTGGAGCATCAATGCAGACAACGAGGAAAGGTCGTAAACATTGGCCGCACTCTGGGCACTGTCCACCATGGTTGGGGCCTCTTCAGAAGTGTTGTCCGCTACTTTCCCGAATGGTAGGGTCCTTTGTTTATGGTCTTTGCAGCCCATGTCGCGGTGTAGGAATGTAATGCGGAGCGAGAGTGGTAGTTAGACCTCAGATGCTGGCGGCAGGACCAGAACCCAACCAGGTGCCAAGAAGGATGAGTATAGTCGCAGATGAAGGAGAGGTCTGTGACCCTACTATATTTCACGACAGGTCCATGAGTTAGGAGAGAGTATTATGGAACGCGCGCATTTCATATTGAGCAGGAGGTCAGTCGCTGTCAGGGCTGCACAAGAGGGTTGGGGAAGAGGAGAAGAAAGACAGCACCATGGATCGCAGTAGCGTTAATGAAGAGTCGTGAGCATAGTACAGCTACAGCAGTGCTGTAGGGAGCCCGTGGCCTGGGCAGTCAGCGTGTCCATTACTCCTGTCGCTACTGTTTGTTCCACCCTACCACCAGCAGTCCCTTGATGTGGCGTGCCGTGAAACTCGGGGGGCATGTCGCTAGCCGTTTCTCCGTGACTTATGGAGCCGCATTGTAGGCAGGATGGCCATGAATTTCCTGTCTGTGGAGGTAAGTCGCCAGAAAGAACTGGTGTGACGGGCCGTGAGGTGTAAAACACTGCCTTCACAGGAGGTCCTGGGTTCCGGGAGGCCAAGCGGCAAGGGCCCAGGAGATTCAGCAAGGCCCTGGAGCTCGATCCAGTAGGGGTACAAAAGCGGTGGCTCGTGTAGCGGCAGGGAGGCCTCGGGTGGGGGAGGCAGAAGGAGCCGCGTAGTCGCACTGCCGGCCGTGGCGAATTTAGGATGTAACCAGATGGGCTGCCCCCCTGCCTCCTATGCCCCTGCACCCGCTTCAGTGGTGTGGCGTGGATACCGATGGGCCCTGTCCCCGATGTGGTCTCCCAGTCTTGATAGCGTTGCTTAATACAAGGCGGATGCAGCAATGCAGGTGGCCTAAATGCTACAATGTGCCGCAGCAGGGGGGGAAACAAAACCGCCAGCTCGTAACTGGCCTGGCAGCAGCGACCACCGAACCGCGTTCACCTCTTAATTCTTCCGGCGCCATCAGCAGGGCCCCAGGCCTCGCACCTCGACTCTCCGGGGCCCCAGATCACTGCCGCCCAAAACAAGGAACGAAGGCCTCTCAGATCTCCAGACTCGGCCTGCCAGATTTAGGATCCCCTCATGTGGTCTGAAATGCTGCTTACAGGTCAGCAACGTCGGGGCATTAGAGGGATAATGCAGGAAACGTTGCACCAGCCGACAAAGCTTCAGTAGCAAATGGCCATCTTGGACGCTTGCGTGGCCACTCCCCCCAGGGCAGACATCATAAGGGCATAGGTCATGATGGACTCCTCTGCAGAATATTGCCAATAAACGAACTGTTTGTATTCTCTACTGTCTGACCGACTCTTCAGTCTTGGGAAGGCATAGCAGGTGGTTGTAAGTAACCCGTGTGGCCCCTAAGGGCCACGTACTTCACCTCGCAGGTGGCCAGAACCAAGTGGTCACATCGTTCCCTATTGACCAGCTCCAACCTCTCATGAGGTGACTTGTTTTGCTCAGTACTGTGCGATCCTCCGCTGAGATGTGCGTCAGTGTAAATTGGTCCAGCGTGACCTGATTAATAGACTAAGTGTCAGTGTTCTCTTAACACTGGGATTGCCTGCATACCTCAAGTGTGCACATCTTGAGAAATATTGATTGAATTCCTATCCTTTTTGTTCTTGTTTTCTTAAAAGTTAAGTATATCCTGTATTTTTGTCATTTCGGCCTTAATGTGGTGATAATATACAAAGGTATTTTTGTAAAGCTGTGTGGAGTCTTTTTATGGTGTATTCATTTCAATACTGTGTGTGTTTCATAAATACTTTACACGTTGCCTCTGTTGATAAGCCTGCTTGCTCTGTGGCAAGTTACCAGAGGGTGAGTACAGGTTATCTCAGTTGTGTATCTAGTGTACCCTGGCTTGAGTGGTGGGTTCTGCCTGGTCTACTATATACCTTAGCCAACCAGAAACCCCATTTCTAGCAGATGGCATTTGATAACTATTCTCTTTCAGGCATTTTTCAAGAATGCAAATGAACATGGTTCTAGAGCAGTGATCTTTTCTGTAAAAGCAGTCACGTTTATCCATACATTCATCAATAATCAATCACTCATAAGGACAGGTCTCACATCAAATGGTGAGGCATGGTGAGTGAATGGATGACTATGCCCTTAGTTAAATAGTTCCAAAGCAGCATAGAATTTGTGACTTTTGCAGCATACTGCAATATAACAGATTGCTGAAAATTTTATGGGGCTTATTTATATGCCCCAGAGTCACGTTTGCGCCGCTGTTGCGTCGCTTTTTGCGACGCAGTGGAGGCGCAACAAATGCGCCACATTGCACCCTATTTTCAAAGAGACTAATCTAAGCAGATGTGTCACTTTATAAAGCCCTGTGCTACATTATACCCGCATCAGGTATAATGCGTGAAGAGTGGGTGGTACCCTGCAAAAGCCACATAGAAGTGGCGCAGCGTATTCTATGATATTTTACTACACCTCTTCTAGGATGTCAATATCTTACGCCTGCCTTACAGCAGGCATAAGACTGATGTATGCACTTTCACATGGGTCTTGCCTTATGTAAAAGGACACATTGCTGGAGTTGTGTCTGTTTTCGGGCACACCGCAACAATTCCTCACTTTTGTGCAGACAGATATTTCAGTAATACTGACGTATCTGTCATTCCTTGTGACATGATGCATCATACAGTAAATATGATGCATCCATCATGTCGCAAGGACGGTGCAGTGAAAATTGTTGTATAGCTGTTTTCACGCAGCGATGCAACAGTTTTCATAAATGAGGCCCTATGTATGAATTTGCTATTGTACATGGAAAAAAACTGAAGCAAAAGTTGGGGACCCCCTCTATATGAGATAATTTGAGGTCAGGGAGAAAAGGGGAAAGCAACTACACAATCTAGAAAAACACCCTCATGACCTATATTTCTTTTACAAAACTGAAATTGAATTCAGCATGGGCTAACCAACAATATTGTGACAACAACAGAATTCAAAAGAAAAACATTTTAATTTTATCATTATTTATTTAACTTCTTTTTATGTGCCAACAAATTTTGTTTTTTTTCCTTTACTTTTTTCTCTTTTTTTCATAGAAAATATTATTGTAAACATGTACATACAAATGAGCAAAATTATTACATAACATTTAAATACAAAACATTCTTAAATGAATGACCCCAGAATGACAGATCAGGAAAGAAATTCATACATGCTACACCACAAACATCCGACCTCATACAGAGTCATACAACATTCACAAATACATTATATCTGGGGAGTAGAAGACAAAAGATTGCACTCTCCACGACCAATTAGAGTTGCTGCGTACAGCAGGATCTGAACAATATTGGTCGCCAATTTCTTTCCTGATCTGTCACTACTATTTGTAGTGTTTTCACTGTTTTACTGTGTGTGTGCAAATATGCTTTACACACTGCCTCTGAGATAAGATAAGCCTGTCTGCTCGTGCCAAGCTACCAAGGGAGTCAACAGGGGTGTATTTTAGCAGTGCAACTCCCTTATCCTGACTAGAAGGAAGGGTCCCTACTTGGACAAAGGTACACATCATTGCCAACTAGAGACCCCCATTTCTAACAAGTTCAATGCAGAAATAATCATAAAAATTTTCTATGTGACTTCCATACAATCTTTACATTCTAAATCAATATTTGAGATTCATAGGGGGTAAGAAGAACCAGTGAAATACCCACAACCATTACCATAAATGTGCAACGAACAAATATACATCCTATACATTTGGTGAATGCAGTGCACGCATTATTAGTGAATCAGTCATTGTAATGCTACCACCATAACATTTTTTCTTTTTTTTCAGATTACTAGTTAATGTAAATGGGATCTTAAAGACACATCCCTTGCAAGAAAACAATGTGTGAAATGCTCCTGCACATAGGTTTCACTTTGCAAAAAGCGTGATTATTCCTACATAGGGTGTTTACATCATTACATGGTCAGCATTTTTAAGTTATTTCTCATTCATTTCTGACTTGCTTATGTGTAATTTAATCAGATGCTAAGACAGGTGACATAGAATCCTGCTTTCCATCTGTTTCCCAAAGGTTATTATTAGTAAATTTCTCTTGAACTTTTAATTGATTTTTTCTGTATCAATAAAATGTTGTCCTTTTTAATAACTCTCCTTCAAATTCTGCAGTTTTGTTTCCCTTTTCTTAATTACTGCAGCACTTACACCTGAATCTTTTGTGGGAAGATATGTATGGGAAAAGCATTGCCCTTGGGTTTTCTCAAGAATTTAGCAGAGTGAAGCAAGAGGCTTTACAATGTTGAAGTAATGGTGAAGATCTTTGAACTTGTTTAACACTGAAAAAACTTATAAGCAGCAAATCAGAGTCACTTTGAAAATGTAATTTTACCAACGCGTAAATAAAGCTCAGAACAATCAAAAGACCTCTACAGAGTTAGTTACTTGTGAGCTACAGTCTCCTCAAGCATCACACACTATGGTTGTAGCATCTAACAAATTATATGATGATATGTTTACCTTTTTTCAATAAAATTTCAAAAATGCAGGAGGACATTGAATTGGAGAGCATTAGCAGGATATTCCTTGTGCTCCAATGAATCTGCTCATTCCTGACCATACACTGTACACCTTGGACACTCAGGACCTCATTTTCAGAGTTTTGCAAAGATCATTCCCGACCCTGACTCTCTTCAAGGCATGCATGATAACTCTAAGCAGTATCATCAGCTCTCACAACATCAAAGTTCTTTCATAATCCGATGACACACAACTCATTCTTTTCCTCACAGACAAGACACATGAAGTAAGGCAGCCTGTCAACATTCTAGAGCTGCCTTCACTGCAACATTCTAAACTGTACCATGCGGAGGATAGCGGGGGGGGATTGCGGCACCTACCAAGTGGCACATTATAACAACACATTCTACTCCAATCCACATCAGTGCCTGCATGACTGATATCTCCTCCTGGATGAAGATTATCTGTCTCTGGCTGAGCACCAAAAAGACAGAAGTTGCGCTCTACGGGAAAAACATATCACAATGGCCATCCACATGGTGGCCATCAGAGCTAGGACCAACACCCAGCCCCATTCCCCACGTAAAGAACCTCAGTATTATCATCATTGACAGCAAACTCAACATGACCACCCAAGTTCATATCATCACCGCATCATGCTTCAATACTCTGAAGAAGCTCAGGAAGATTTACAAATGGCTCCCAATAAGCACCAGGAAAATCATCTCACACACCCTGGTCACAAGCAAGCTGGACTATGGGATCACATCCTATGTAGGAGCAACAAAAAACTCACCAGAAGGATACATACCATTCAGAACTCTACAGCCAGAATCACAGTTGATCTCCCACACTACTCTCACATCATACAATACCATATGGATCTCCACTGGCTTTCCATTCACAAACGAGCACACTTCAAACTTCTCACCCACATTTTCAAGACACTACATAACAATGGCCAAGAACACCTCAACAATCACAAATCTTCAAAACATCCTAAGCATTAAGAAAATCAGATTTGGCAGTTGAGCATTCTCCTACATCACTGCTGAAGTGTGGAAAAACTTGCCATAACAAATAAGAGCCTCCTACTCACTGCTTTATTGTTGCGAGAAGCTAAATTCCTGGCTTTTCGAATCATACCACTATGACCTAAGAGTGTCTATACTCATACCTGCTGAGTCCCAGGTGATGGTGTGCTGTACAGATCTGCATAACATAACATAACATAACATAACATAACATTCCGTTCCTGCTTATAACTAGCATGGTTTTGGCTCACCTGAAGTTCCTTTAGATTATTTTAATGCCATCTCTCCAGAGAGAGCCTTTTGAATGGTCTTAACAATGTCCTCCTCTCCTGCTTCCAATATATTTGTCCTGCTTAGAGGTGATGTCCTTCTCACTCTATATAAATTTCTACTTAACTTCCATTATGCTCATACCTTTTGAAATCTGCTATTGTCAAATCTCCTATAAAAAGACAGCTCTAGATCCTGATGTTTATGCAACTAAGGGGCATATTATCAAGAAACGGCGTTAAAATTATCGCCGCTTTAGCGGCAGAAAACTGCCGCTAAAGTGGTGATAATGGGCTTGATAATATTCCCTTGAGAATTCCCATAGAAGCCCATGTTCTAGTGTCAACATGGGCTTCTATGGGAAATCTCTGCGGCATATTATCAAGCCCATTATTGCCGCTTTAGCGGCAGTTTTCTGCCGCTAAAGCAGCGATAATTTTAACGTTGTGCTTGATAATATGCCCCTAAATGCCTGCTTCCTTTCATGGGCAAACTCCTGGAGAAATTCGCTTAGAGAAAACTCAGCCTTTCAACAAATAGAATTACATTTTGGATACCCGTCAAAACAGGCTCCACCATGGCAGAAGTTCCCAAGATGTGATCATGTCAATAACCAGTGACTTACAAAGGCTGGAGGATGATAGGGGTTGCTGGGCCATTTATTTTACTCAGTATCACCACAGTCCTCAATATCATCCACCTGTTGAGTAATTATTCTTGTGGTTATCTTGGTCCTTTGCCTCAATAGGCCTTGTGGACCCTAGGAATAATTGATCCTTGTTTCTATTGGGAGCCAATGTAGCACTTTCAGATACAGTTTGATTGGATCATGTTTGTGAGTTCAGGCATCATATGGTTACCGAATTTTGAACTTTATCCAGCATAATAATTAGCTTCTTAGAGAGAACGGTGTAACAAACATAGTCTAAGTCAAGTCATGTCATCCCCAAAACTCCAGCAGGGAGGAAACAGCTGTGTACCTATGCTCTTGATCACCAATTTCTGCCTTCTATGCTCTTGATGTGGTTCTATACGGCACAAACTCCTGAGCACTAATGATTTAATGGCTCACTGCAATCTCATATGGATTGTGACTACTGGGAACTTCTGAGGTAAAGACTGACGTTTGTGTCCATCTTTTCACACCACCGACAAATTTGAACGTTGGCGTAACCACTCTATCTGTATTTATCTTGTTATGTGTAAGTAGCTCCCAAGTGCAGATACTACACAGCTGAAGACTTTCTATTTACACATATTTTTCACATTTACCCAGGTTTATCATACAGTTCTCCTCAATTTCTGACTGTGTATGCACATATGTATTAATGTTGTACAATATATTTTAATAGAGCATGTATGGTGAAAGCCTCTTGGTACTGGTAAGAAGTTATTGCCTTGATGAAAAATTGCCATATACTTATTCATGTGAAAATAGAAGCCTTTTTAAAGAGTTACAGAATTTTGATACAGATAGCTTTCTAAAGAGAGCTAAAGTTAAACAGATACACATTTTAGGCGCAGATAACGAAATGTCTTGATTCCATAAGTTTCTGAAAACAATTTGGGGAAAACTAGTAGAGAATGTTGAAACAGGCTGAAGAAATCTTGAAGGAGTACATGAAGAAACTGTGTTTGCCATACAACCTGCCACCTTGTAGTGATGGCTCAGTTGAACATGACTATGACTTTATACAGGACTATACAGCGATTCGGTAACCTATGCAGCTGTTTTAGAGTCGGAGTAATATATCCATGCTAAGATATATTGGTTAAGAGCAATGCAGGGTCATTTTGTACCAATTGGGTTTGATGCAGAGATTTTCCTGGCAGTGCTTAATAAATGGAATTTCCTTAGTTAAGTCGCTACTATTAAGGCCTTAAAGACTGGGTCAAGTCAACTATCAATGAATTGGAGGATTCTTAAGGATGAAAAAAAAAGTAAGTACCTGTTACCTTGCCAATCGTTAAGCAAAGGCAGAGCAAGGCATCAATAAAGATTTCCGGGATATGAACCAAGGGCACCGATGTAGTTAATAAGTCCAAAGTGGAGGACTAATAGGTCACAGATGTAAGGGCCAGATGAACTTAAGAAGAGATGAAAGGAGCACTGTGTCATCAGCATATTGCATGACCTAAAGAAGCTTATTGTTTAGCTTTGAGGGACATGCCCGACTTATTTCAAGGGCTTTTCCTATATCAGCCAAATACAAACTGTTAGACTTTGGGGTCTCTAGTTGGCACAGGTATGCACTTGTGACAAATAGGGACCCTCGCCTTTCAGAAGTACTTCAGCTCCCTTGCTTTGTATCTTCCCAGTTTCTCTTTCTCCCATTCAAGATCAAGAGATGCTATGGATGCTGTTTCCTCCATGATGGTTAAACTTGGCAAAAATAGAAAGTCCCAAAAAGAAATCTACCAAAAGTATGTGGTTGTGTTTTGGTCTGCACTCACTAGTAGTGTTCACCAATCACTGTACATGAGTCACAAATGCAAGTCCAGAATCCTCACCGCTGACCACCAATGTTAGACTTGGGGGTCTCTAGTTGGCACAGGTTTGCACTTGTGACAAATAGGGACCCTCGCCTCTAGTCAGGTTAAGGGGGTACACTCCTAAAATAACCCCTGCTCACCCCCTTGGTAGCTTGGCACGAGCAGACAGGCTTATCTCAGAGGCAGTGTGTAAAGTATTTGTGAACACATACAGTAATCAAGTGACAACACTACAGATGGACACCACACAAGTTTTATATCAAAAATAAGTATTCTTTATATAGATTTACCACACGACCATAAACGACATAAATACACAATACTGTTACTTTAAATGGTAGTTTTAGCTTAGTTCTCTTTAGTTCTTAAATGCGACACTTTAAGTCAATGTACCTTTAGATGTGACAAGCAGGGCAACAAAAGTGTTTGCAACGATGTTGATTCTATGAAAGTATGGTGCAAAGAAATAAAGACGTGAAGATCTTCCTGATGCGGCTCGCTTGTCCGATGTTGCGAGAAATCTCGGCTCGATACGTCAGCTACAGCGGCGGCACCCTTGTCCAGCGATGCGGCGGCAGTGGATTTTGCGGCGACACTCTTCTCCAGCGATGCAAGACGCTTCCGCTCGGTGCTACAGTTACAGCGGTGACACCCTTGTTCAGAGATGCGACGGCAGCAGCTCCGACAGCGACACGCTTCTTCTCCGTGAGCTGCGCTTCCAGCTCCTTGCGACACGCAGTTCCTCAGAAGTCCCAAAACAGCAGTAGGCACTTCCAAAGAACTCTGGGGGCTGGTGGTTGAAGTCTGTTGTCCCTGAGACTTCAGCAGGAGGCAAGCTCTTTTCCAAGCCCTTGGAGATCCTTCACAAGTTGAGCAAAAGTACACACAAAGTTCCTTTCTCCTCTCTTTGGCAGTAGGCAACCCCTGCAGGCCAATCCCCCAGTTTCAGGGATAGTCTCTCCTCAGTTTCTTCTTGGTTCCTCTCCTCAGCAAAGGTTTCTTCTTGTTTCCAAAAGTGATCTAAATTCTTGGGATCAGGGTCCCAATACTTAAACCCCAAAATCCTTTGTCCTCTAAGGGCAGAGGGGCCTTTACCTAGTCCAAACCAGTTCTGGTCAGTCCTGGAGCACTTTGTTTACCTGACTCCTTCTTTCCTTTCAGAGTGCAGGGCAAAGACATCAGACGCATCACAGGAGGTGGAGCCAGCATGGTGGAAGGAAGGCACAGCCATATTCAGGTCCCAGGTGCAACTCCTCCCTCCCTTCTAGATGCAGATCTCTCTATTCACCACTGGGCTACCTCACCCTGTCTCCTGGAATTCCCCAGCCATGTCACTCAAACTCCAGACAAGGAATACACAGCCTAGCAGAGGCAGGTTTGAATGGTTAGACAAGAAAATACCTACTTTCTAAAAGCGGTATTTTCAAACACAGGATGTTAAAACCAACTTCTCTAAAAGATGTATTTTATCATCCTGAGTTCAGGCATACTAAATTCGAATTTCTACCATGTTCCCTGAGTCAGTTAGGATTATAAGATGTAATAATCAAACTGCCCATTCTAGCCTATGGAGAACAGGTAGCCTTGCAATAGTGAAAAACGAAAATGGCTGTAATTCACTATTAGAACATGCCACACACACCAGGGCATGTCCTACCTTGTCCTTACACTGCACCCTGCCCTTTGGCCTACCATAGGGGTGTCTGATGTGATGAAAAGGGAAGGTTTAGGGATTGGCAAGTGGGTGCACTTGCCCAGTCAGCATGACAGTACCACTGCACGCAGGCTCTGCAATGGCAGACCTTAGACACACTTTTACAGGCTGCTTCTGTGGGTGGCACAACCAGTGCTGCAAGCCCACCAGCAGTATTTGGATTACCAGCCCTGGGCACTACTGGTGCACTGTACTAGGGTCTGACAGGTAAACCAAACCAACCAATCATGGAATCACAAATTCATACATCAATTTACAATAGGGAGTACTTGCACTGTGGCACTGGACAGCAGTGGCAATGTGCCCTGAGCATCTAACACCAGCAAAAACACATGAGGCGACAGCACAAAATGGAAGGGAGACCCACGCCAAGGTGCCAGGTCTAACACAAACTAAAGAGCTAAGGAGCAAGTATGCATCCTTGCTTCTGGTCCTTTACTTACAAGAACCTTGTTCTCTGATTTGATTTGAATCCAGGAGTGAATGTATGATAATTGATTGGCTTTGAGTAGATCTTTTGGTATACCCATTTGTTTGAGCTTAAACCACAACAAGTGAGTTTTGATTGCGTTGAAGGCAGGCCTTACGGAAGTCAATGAAACATACATAAAGGTTTTCCTTGAATGTGATGCTTCATTGGATTAATGCTGATAATGCTAGGATATTATCTGTTTTTGAGTTACGCAAGGAGAACCCCGTTTGAAACCATGGGATTCTATTTTGTTTATTTTGGCCGGTGGTCAGGCCTTTTTAAGCGCGGCTGAATAATATTTTGTGTCCACGTTGTTGAGAGCAATTAGTCTGTAATTATTCCAGTCCTCTTTTGGGCCCTTTTTGTAGAGTGAATGCATAACTGGTAAACACCCAAAATATCGATTCCAAAATATCGACTGCCCAGAATATCGAAGTTAAAATATAGAGTGGACAGAATATCGACTCGACAAAATATAGATAGGTCAGAATATCGAAATTGGGGTACAAAATATCGATTACCAAAATATAGACCTTAAAAATATAGATTACCAAAATATAGACCTTAAAAATATCGAATACCATAATATCGAATTTTAAAATATAGATTACCATAATATCGAATGTTTTTTTGTGTTATGTATGGTAGTATATGTGTTAAAATGATGTATTATTGTTGTAATGTATGTTTAATTTATTTAAACAAATGAATGTTATGTAATTTAATTGTTGCGTAATTTAATTCCGTAGCGGGTTGTGGGTTTATAGGGGAATAGGGTGGGAAGTAATTTAATTATGGTTAATTACATGTAAATTATATTGATATGTTTTGATAATTAATTAATTGATAATGAATTATTAATTGGTAATTTATTGTTATTAATTGGTAATTAATTTATATTAATTGATTAATTGATAATTATGTTAATTGTATTTGTTATTAATAGGAGCGGGTTGTGGGTTTGTAGGGGAATTGGGTGGGAAGTAAATTAATTGTAATAAAGTAAATAATTAATTTTTTATTTATGTGTATTGATAATTGATAATTAATTTGTAATTGGTAATTAATTATTATTAATTGGTATTAAATTTTTATCAATTGATAATTAATATTTTTAAATGGTAATTAATAGTTATTAATTGGTAATTATTTTTAATTAACTTTTTATCAGTATTGATAATTAATGTCATCTTATATTTAATTTAAATCATTACTTTCCCTACTTTTGCACTCTCTGGAGTGGGAATAGTAGTTTTTACCTCTACGCTATCCAACGCTTTCCCTACTGTTGCACTGTTTGGAGTTGGAATAGTAATTTTTACCCCTACGCTATCCAAGGTTTTCCCTACTGTTGCACTCACTGGAGTGGGAATAGTAATTTTTACCTCTACGCTATCCAACGCTTTCCCTACTGTTGCACTCTCTGGAGTGGGAATAGTAATTTTTACCCCTACGCTATCCAACGTTTTCCCTACTGTTGCACTCACTGGAGTGGGAATAGTAATTTTTACCTCTACGCTATCCCACGCTTTCCCTACTGTTGCACTCTCTGGAGTGGGAATAGTAATTTTTTCCCCTACGCTATCCAACGTTTTCCCTACTGTTGCACTCACTGGAGTGGGAATAGTAATTTTTACCCCTACGCTATCCAACGTTTTCCCTACTGTTGCACTCTCTGGAGTGGGAATAGTAATTTTTACCCCTACGCTATCCAACGTTTTCCCTACTGTTGCACTCACTGGAGTGGGAATAGTAATTTTTACCTCTACGCTATCCAACGCTTTCCCTACTGTTGCACTCTCTGGAGTGGGAATAGTAATTTTTACCCCTACGCTATCCAACGTTTTCCCTACTGTTGCACTCACTGGAGTGGGACTAGTAATTTTTACCCCTACGCTATCCAACGCTTTCCCTACTGTTGCACTCACTGGAGTGGGAATAGTAATTTTTACGCTCTCAGTATCCAACAAAATCTCGACTTTTTTAAATTACTTATATTATGTTTACATTTTAAGCTATTTTATATTATATTATGTATGTTTTATTTAATTGTTTTTAATATTTAATTAATTTTATATTATTTTTAATACATTTAAAAAATTCGATATTTTGGCTAACTATATTTTGACAGTCTATATTTTGGAATCGATATTTTAGTACTTACCTGTTTGTAGATAGGGAGTCGATATTCTGTCCCTCGATATTTTAGTGTCGATTTTTTGTATAGTCGATATTTTGTCCCTCGATATTTAGTCACTGAACCTGCATAACTTACCCTGTCAGAATGCAGGTTCAATGCCTTCCGAATAACAGAACGCAACATTTTTCTCAGCCCTGTTTATGCGATTATGTTTTAAAATTGCTGCAGATAATCGTTAGGTCCCAGGAGGCAGTCAGGTCTGCCTTCCATCTATTTTTTAACCTGATTATTACATGATAGAGCATAGCTTGTTTCAAATGATTCAGTTCTATTATAAGTTGGGCATAGCAGACAAATGTACTGTGTCCCTACTAATGAATGTGTGTTGTTACTTCTATATTGAAGGTAGCAGCCTTCAGCCGTGTGAACAAGGTTTTAGAATTTTTTTGAAGCTCAGGGGCCGAATTACAGAGAGTGGCCCGGGGGCGCAATGGGAGTTTGCGCCTGCTTTGCTCACCCCTGGGGCACTTTGGTATTACAGAAGAAGCCGCAGATGCTTGTGCTCCTCCTTCTGGAATACCAATAGCACTTGCGCACATAAAGCCCCAGCTCTATCTTCAAGGGGGCGTTCCTTCAT
The DNA here is from genome assembly GCF_964204655.1 of Triturus cristatus. Taxonomy (NCBI): domain Eukaryota; kingdom Metazoa; phylum Chordata; class Amphibia; order Caudata; family Salamandridae; genus Triturus; species Triturus cristatus. The sequence goes on along the minus strand of NC_140590.1, from coordinate 896,803,199 downwards.
TTGCATTGGGTGGTGCCCCATGCAATTGAGGGAATGCCTTTGCCTTTGCACCCGCCCTGTATTACCGACATGGGCGCAGAGGCAGAGAAGCCCTCAGGAGGAGCACTGACAGTGCGTAACCTAAAAGGTGGTGCACTGTTAGTGCACCACCTGATGGCAGCCTCTGGTGGCGGAAGGCAGTCCCATGGACCTCTCAGACATCCCCTTGCAGGCGGGTGCTGTCACTGACTGCATTTACCTGCAAGGGGATCTCTAATCTCCTTTAAAAGTGCAAGCGGGTTGCCGCCTGCACTGTGAAAACATGGAGAGGCTGTAAAGTAGCTGCTCCATATTTCACCCTGGGGGCAGCGCATTCATCGTAATAGGGCACATTTTCACTGTTTGCGGCCGATGTACCTTTTCTAAAGGTGCGCCCGGCGCAACGAATGAAAATTGACTTTATGTGTAATGTGGTCCCTGGATGTCACTGCCTTACGAACAGCCTGCCATTGTTTTTATCTGTGCTCCTTTGTTGCATTCTCTTTTTCTTTTTCATAGTTGTTCATAGTCAGATTTGCTTTTTCCAATTCGCAAGTTCTCCAGTGAGCTGCAAAATTCCACTATATTTTAAAGTAATACTGGGTGTCGGGGGGGGGGGGTCATTTATTAACTTGTTTAAGTTCGCCTTTGATATCTGGTCCGAGGCTTCAATATAAGTTATGTTTTCACTTTTAACTGATTCGATGCCATGCTGTGCTAGGTCTGGAGCTTTTGCAAGTATCGGTTGATCCAGTTTGTTTTGACTGAGTAATGGCCATTTAATTCTTGAGTGAATCACCCCATTGACCTGTTTCCAAGCTGCTGCATAAGTTGATATTTCATATTCATTTGTTGGTAGCGTCCACAATTGAGGAAAGTGATCACTTTTGGTCCATTGTATTATTTCAAAGTCATTGAAGCATTTCAATAGCTCTATTGGGGCATAGGTATAATCTAAGACTGTCCATTCTATTTGTTCCTATTCTGGTCGGACCTATGAGGTTATAACCTGTTCAAAGTTTGCAGCCTTTTGTCTTGAAGGCTTGTCCAGAAAAGTCTACTAAGTGTGTCAAGACTGAGCAAAGCATATGAATCAGGTACATTCCAATAGTTGTCCTCTTGTTTGTGCCAGCTAGATTTAGCATGACTGTCCATTAAACTGAAGCAAAAATCACTTGTCAGGATTATTGCAGCTTCTTGCCCAAAGGGCTGTACGAAGTCTGATATAGTAGTTGATATCTTAACGTTAGACTTCTTGACTTTTATTGGAGGTTGACTATATACAGTGAGTTTGATAAGTGCGATATTTTTTACTTCAATTTCACTTCTATCCTTTGCAAGCAGGAGCAGTTAATATTCAGTTAAGTACAGTCCAGAAGAATATGTATTGCATCGAGAATAGATGATCCTTCGTTAATTCTTTCATTTGTCGAGGTCCTTTAGGCTGCAACAGTGAAGGTTTATTTATACTCGGGATTTACAACATTGCTGTTGCTCTCAGTATCCTGTAGGCAGTTGATGTAGAATTTAGAAAGACATTAGATGACATCTTGCTGTTTTTGAAGTGATTCCCATCCTATGTTCCAAGAGCACCCTTTGACCCTTGCGTTATTGATTACACTAGTGTTGCCTAGTGTGATTTGTGAATTCTTCCTCAAGTTAGGAGAAACAATGATGCCTCACCTTGGAAGTATTTCTTATACTGACATACTGTAGCGCTCCGGATAGCCAGGACCAGTCAATCGGTATTGATTCCGTTAACAAGAAATTGGTGATAGAAGTGTATCAGCTCTTACCACACTGGCGTTTCGTGGGCCATGCTTGGTTGAATATCTTTTGAATACTGAGAGCCCTTTAGATGGTTGTCATACTTGATCACTATTCATGGTAATATAGTTGACATTTTAGTCAGTTTATTCAGCAGGAAACACATTTTTTAAGGTTTAAGAGTCCGTTTATTTGGAGAAAAAATATTACAGTGTAAAAATCCAAAGTAAATAGTGCATGAGAATAACAATAGACAATCAGGTAAAATGAGAGAGGAAAGGAGGGAAAAAAGAAAAGGAAGTTAATACATAAGCCATATAAATGTCTGATTCTAAATGTAGATTAAGCAGTAAGGAAGAAATGAAAAATGGTACATATTAACTAAAAATATAACATACAATAGGAAGTCAAGGGGGTTGAAGAACCTGCTGGGTGTCAGGTGAAGGTGTAAATGGCAGTCCAAAGTTCTTTTTGTTAAAAAACAAGTGAGATGGGATGCATATAAGCAGTGTCTAATCGATGATGATGGCAAACTGCATACCACCATTCTTTAAAAGATAATTGCGTTAAGTCTTTCCATGATCTAGTTATTTTCTGAAAGGCAGTTGCTAATAACAAAGCTAATATTTTCATATCAAATGTAACCTTTATCCATGCATTGATACAATACCTAAAAACGCGTTAATAGAATAAGGTACAGATGAATGAAATATAGAATATATTTCGCGCCAAACCTGTGTCCAAAAAAGGAAAACAGATGGGCATGTGAATAGTGAGTGTTTCAAGTCAGCTTGTGTGGAACAAACATACCTATAAATACTTTGAGGAGGCTGGGAGGAGAATCCACAGGAAAAGACATTACGCCTGGACTCCAGAGGGATGACAATGGGCGGTGTAACATGAAATGGTAAATAAAGGTAAGCACAAGGGAATACTACACCTGCAATAGATGAAAGACAAGAAGGTAAATTGTCATAAGAAATAGCAAGAGCGACTAAAAAAGCTGCTTCTTGAAGTTGTAACATGAAAATGTTTTCAGCAATTCCACATTGAACTTTGAAGAAATAGGGCAGAAAAAATATTCTGTCTACATAACCTATCCACCACGTATGAAGGAGGAACAAAAAGCTCAAGTAGATGATTGAGCCGGTGTGGCAATGTCCATAATCTCGGCTCTGCATGTGTCAGGGAAAGCCCGTAAGCTAGAAGGATCCTCAAATGTCATTATCTTGTTCTTGTATGTAACTTTAAAAATACATGGGTGGAACATCCCAAATCATGCTCCAAGAGAATGAATAGTAGGTATGATGCTCAAGAAAGCTCATCACCAGTCTACAGTGCTGTGAGCATAATCCTGAGGGAAGAAAATTTTATGTCCTGACCAAGAAATGTGCTTACGCTGTCTTGTAGCATAGATAGCCTGCAATAAATCGATGTATTCCAGGAAATACAAATTAGCCCCTCTGTGTCTTTGGAGGTGGTAGGAGCTGGCAAAGTTTGACCAAGCATCAGAGCTCGATGAATGTTAAGTAGTGGGTCTGCAGGAAGTTTCAAAACTTGAGGTAAAAAAATTGCAAAAAGCAATATGATTTGACCCTTCTGAACCTTCAGGGAGACAATATGTGTGAAGGTTATTCCATCTGTTGCGGTTTTCAAGGTCCTCAACCTGTTGCCAAAGAGAGGCTATCTGTGTTTGCATAGGGTTCACCTTGAGAGAAATTTTGTTAAGACTGATTAGTTGTTACTCCTCATCTTTTCATTCAATTGTATATTACAGTTCCAAGCAACAATTACCTACTATGATGGCGGCAGCCAGCATGAGCCAACCCCCATCATTTTTTAAATAAGGTGGGGGAGCCTGAGATAAGCTGGAAAGAGTTGGTCAAATTGTTGGAATCATATCTCATTGCCATAGGAGGAGAACATTTCACTTCTGTGCTTAAGCAGCACATCCTCCTTCATAATTTAGGGGTGTATGGGCGAAAAATATATGAGACATTGCCCGAACCTGTTGGTGAAGGGGGTGAAAATGTTGAAGGTATGGATATTTTTGAGAGCACCATGATAAAATTGGAGATGCATTTTGGGGGCAGAATAAATGTGGTTTTGGAACGACACAGTTTTTTAGGAGCACACAAGGGAAACAGGAATCTGTGACACACTATATTGCAGCAATAAGTGGTCTCACCCAATTGTGCGAGTTTGGAAACCTCACAGATTCACTTATAAGGGACCAGTTGCTGCGGTGCATGAACAATGTGCGCGTCCAAGAAAAACTATTGGCCAAGAACCAGAATTTACGAGAGGCTGTTGCCATAGCTAAGTCAGTGGAACATACTGCGAAGTGCATTAAGGAAATGAGGAGCTCAAATGATGTAGTAGCCAGTATACAGGAAAAAGAAGAGCACAGTGAAGTTTTGAAAGTAAAAAGCCAAGAGAAAGTTATCATTAAAAGTCCTAGTAGTGAAAGAAACCTAAGGTGCTACAGATGTGGCAGTAGCAACCATCTAGCTAATAACCCTCATTGCCCTGCTAAGAGTGTTACTTGTAAGAAATGTAATCGTAGGGGGCATTTTGCGATAGTATGCAGAGAAGGTGAACCCCAAGTCAAGGTGGATGGGGATGTAGAAGGAGCTGGAAACAGAGAAGTAAAAAGGGTACAGCCTATGGAAAGTAAGTATGTATTGCGGGGTAAAGATTGCTCTGGGAGTGTCAACATTACTTATCCAAAATGTGATGTTTCTTTGAATGATACTACTATAACCATGTTTGCAGATTCATGTTCTCCCTTTACGTTGTTGAACAAAAATGATTTTGAGTGACTTGATAAAATAAGTAGGAACACACTTCAGGAAGCAGACATCTCACCCACAGGCTATAACAAGGAGCCCATACCTCTGTTGGGAATTAAGGAGATGCTCATGGAATTCAAAGGCAGGAATAATTATGGGAAAGTATACATTATGGACTCGGGGTCCAACCTGTTAGGCTGGCAGCACCAGAAGGACTTGGCATCATCCTGGATCCCAACAAGGAAGAACAAGTCCTACTGACAGCAGAAAACTGGGAAGGAGGTGACATTTATGAAGGATTCCGAAGGTTGTATCAGGAAGAACTAGGCCTGTTACAAGACTTCCAACATGGGATAAAACTCAAGACTAACGCCTCTTAAGTCACTCCTTACTTAGCAAGAGGTCACTAGTTCTTGAGTAATTTGAGGTGAGATACTTTAATCCTACATGAGGCGCACTTGTGGGGGCCTTCTGCTGCTTTTGTAGTCAGCAAAATGCAAGTTGATACTTTCTGTGGGGTCCCTGTCCCTGGGGCCACTACCATCAGAAATATTACATTTTTTACTAAGCTCTATCTTGAAGGGACACTCTTTCACCCAATGGGTTTCTACGATGTTCTGGCCACTGATGGGGGTGATGAAAATGTCCTCTTTTATTTCCAATCATTTGATATTCCTACCAGGCGTTCTTTCCTCTTCAGCAGGTGCCACGGTCCTTCTTTATTTTTCTTGGCTCAACATGAAAGTCTCAGAGATGTGTGGTCTGTTGATCCCCCCACTGCCTGGCACTCTTCTGCCAGAGGCCAGTGTCTCCTACTCTCCCTGTGCTACACTATTCACCATGATTGGAAGGGGACTGTGAGTATGGTGGATGACCTATGTTCCTTAGTGGGGCATGTCCATCAGACTCAGTGGCTGCCAAGCCACATACTAAACATAGACTGATTCCCTCCCCTATCAGGAGGACATTTAAAAGTGGTTTGGGAATGCTCCTGATCCACTAGGAGGACCCGATAGCACACAATCTCCCTAACAGTGATTCACATATTCCTGTAAGACTCTTTTTATGCTATGAGTGCCACCGACCCCCAGAGTGCTCGCTGCAGTTCTGCAGATGATCAGCTTTCTCCTTCAGAAATATCTCATGCCTTCTCAGGCCATTTCACACAAGGTTTTCACCACAGGCTTCTTTTGCAATTCTTCAATCAACAGGAGTGCTACTGTGGGACCTCCTGACCCCCACAAATTCATGATGTTTGTTCAGAATTATTTCAATGGATTTCCACAGTCTGTGGTGCTGCTGCTTTACCTTCTCTTGCAGCAACTGACTGTAAGGACCGTAATCTGCACTGTGGTCTCTGGGCCTGGGGTCATCCTGCCAGCAATTCCTCTTGGTCTTCAAACATACCACTTTTGTTTCCTGATCCACCCAGGAACACAGCCCTTCAGCCTTCTACTGGCTGCCTGAGTGCCCAGTATTAGTCCGTAGTGCCCTCAAACAGGAACAGCCAATGAATCAAAAGTGACGCTCTTCCTTCAGGGCCCCCAGCAAGTCCACCTTGTACTGACTCTGAAAGGAAGTCAGAGAGCAAATGCCACTACCTCTGGAGACAGAGTCCCCAAAAGACCCAGGAGTACAATCAAAAGTGGATCCCCAATACTCCACCGAGGCTTTGTCAGCCATGCTAATCTACCAGCCTTCACCAAGCCATCGGGGGTTGTATTCAAAACTCTTTCCCGTAATTTAAATAGCACTTTTGTTGCCTAACGGTCTGCCGCAACCGCTTCTAAAATGAGCCGTGTCTCATCCCACAACCAGTGGAGGCTGGTATGAGAGCCCTCAGCCTGTACCTGCCTATCCGCAACATAAAAGTTATTGTCCAGTGAGGCGAATGATCGAACCCCACGCCCTGACGAATTTGCCACAACACAAGTAAATGGCAATGAAACATGTTGGCCTTCTTGGAAAAGGTTAGCAACATGCAGTGCTTTTAAACTGAGTAAACTCACAACTGTGAATAAACAGGGCAACCTAACAGTGAGTCTTAACTCAATTTCTTAAAAATTGCATGGAACACACGGTTCTTTGCAAAACACGTGGTTTTTGTTTTTGTTTTTGGGATGGTTAACTCTTTCTTTCTGCTCTTTTGTCTCTCTACTCGACACTGTATATTCTTTTGTTTCTGTGTGTGGGCAACCGATGATGATATACGTGGGCATACTGGCGAGAACCTGCTGGTAGCCTCCCTGGTGTTAAATACGTTAGGTGCCCTCGTATTTTTTTTACTTATTTTTTAAGTGTCTTTCACTCACATGCTGTGGGGGAGGATGTACCTTGTTGCGGATTGTCTGATAGCAGTTCTCCTTTTAAAATTTCTGATTTGAGAGCTCTGGGACTGCAGTAAACTGGATAAAGTACCAGATAACGTGTGGAGATAGGTATCCCCATGATAGAAGCAAATCCCAAGAGAAATATTATGGACTCTCCACTAGCCAGGCCTTTATTGTTTTGATAACCATTAGGAGCTCCCCTTGATTTCCGAATAATCAATACCAATTCCCTATACCTTGCAATTTGGTCCTCAACAGTGCGGTTAAAACCGAAGGGGTATCTGCACTGGCTGGAAGAAGATATTTGTTTACTAATAATCTAATCTGCAGGTAACTAAAAAAAAGGAGCCTACTCTGATTTCCACATCTTGCTTGAACTTCCTCCCAATTAATACATCTCCCACCAATTAAGAAGTGGCCTAATTCCTTAAAACCCTTTGCTTCCCAGAGTTTTACATGACTATTTTGAATATGGAGGGCCACACTTTTACATTCTATAAGGCGAAGATATCCATATCCTGAGGAGTGAGCCTTCAAAGAGTAAAATTTCAGGAGTCTACCGTTTAACAACTGGAGAGTCTTGTTTCTTGTTTTCTTTGGAAGTTTTGATGTTCTTATAAAAACAGGAAGCTGTGATGCCGCTTCCTGAACCATCTGATTCAGGAAAAACCAATCCAAGGATCCTTCACTATCAATTAATCGAACAATGATGTCCAAAAATGCTGCTTCATAGTAAGTGCGAATATGAGGAAGTGCCAGCCCATCCCAGCTAATATCAAGTTGGAGTATAGATAGTTTTACCATTGACGCTTTTTTATTCCAAATAGATTGACGAAAGATTTTTTCCAATTCTTTAAAAATTTCTGCATTGATTTTAATCGGAATATTAGAAAACAAAAAGATTAATAATGGTAATATCGACATCTTTATGAGTGCTATACGACCAATCAAGGTAAGGGGAAGGAGTGTCCATTTATCCAGTAAATCTTTAATTTTTCTCAACATAGCTTCGTAATTCAACCTAAATACATCCGCAAATTGATTTGAAACATATATCCCCAGATAGCGTATTGGCTTGAGAGAAAGAGCTTGTTATTTTAAATTACCTGGGAGAAAGTTATTAGAGACCTTTAGGGCCAGGTCTTCAGTTTTTAATGATTCATTTTGTATCCTCCGATTGCCGCAAACTCGGCGAATTCTCTTAAAATTGATTCAATATTTTGCCTTACTGGTTCCAGGTACAGTATAACATCATCTGCAAATAGTTTTAGTTTTGTCATTCCCTCTATTGGAGTTTTTATTTCTATATTTTCTCGAATCCTGACCGCCAAGGGTTCAATAAAAAAAGTAAACAATACTGGAGACAGGGGGCACCCCTGACAGGTTCCCCCGTCTTATATTTATTGTACCTGCCAGCTTAGAGTTTATCCTAACCTGTGTCCGAGCCCCTTGATAAATATTCTGAAGCATAGTTATAATCTGGGCGGGAAAACCAAACCTTTCAAGACCAAAAAATAGAACACCCCAATTTACCAAGTCGAATGCCTTCTCTGCGTCGACCATTCATTATCAAGACAGGTGTTTGATTCGTATTAAATAAATTGATTGCTTGGACTAAATAACCCATATTAGACGACATTGACCTGCCAGCTATAAATGCAGTTTGTATGAATCGCATACTGGGCTACTGGAGTAAATTGATTAGCCCAAATTTTCATCAGGATCTTATAGTCTGAATTTAACAAACTGATTGGCCTGCATGAGCTAACATCTTGGGGTTCTTTCCCTTCTTAACAAAACTGACTATCAAAGATTCTTTGAAGGCTTCTGAAACATCGCCTCAGGCCTTAACATTAACATAGTTAAAAAGCTCTAGTAGAAATGGTATTAGCTCTTCCGAGAATGTCTTGTAAAATTCAATCAGAAGGCCGTCAGTTCCACAAGCCTTACCTCCCGGCATTGAGGCCATGGCTTTAGAAATTTCAACAGCTGAAATATCAGTCATTAATGCTGCTTTATGCTCTCTAAGAATCTGAGGGAGTGTTAAACCCTGGAAGTAATGTTGAAGTGCTTGATTTGATATCTGATAATCAGTTGTATACAATTCCTTATAATGATCTAAAAAAGATTTGGCAATTACATCTTTTCTGATGCTAAAATCTGTGTCCTGGGTACCACCACTTCATCGATTACCGCTGCTGCTTGTTTTACTCTGGTAGACCATGCCAGCAGTTTTCCTATCATCTGGCTTTCCTCATAAACCCTCTGTCGATATGATTGCGAACTACAGATCTCTTCCATACTAAAAAACTCCCTCAATTCCTGCTTTGCTTTAGTTAGTTGCTCCGCCACTCGATGACCTCCCCCAGAGAAGCTATTTTCTCTTCACAAGGCAGCATCGACAGCTTGATGAAGTTCTGCTATTCTGCTCTTACGGGCTCTGGTTTGCGCTGACATGTAGGCAATCATTTGAAAAAAGCCCGGCAGTACCCTTATTGACCTGAAAAAACTCCTTGATCCATTCTCTGCTACTACTAATCCATTGTGGGTTGGTTACCAAAAGTCTATCCATCTGCCACCTAGATTTTTCTCTTCTTCCTAACTCTAAATCGATTTCAACCTTTACCAGAGAGTGATATGAAAAGGAGTTAGCCCATATCTCCGCATTTAAACATATCAAGGAGCGTGAAATTAAGAAAAAATCAATACGGGAAGCGGACTGATGTTGGCGACAATAATAAGTATACTGCAATGCTTCACTATGAACCTTCCGCCAAGGATCAACTAGTTGGTAATCTTGTTTCATTATATCTATCAGTTTTTTGGTCCTCGGCTTCAGCTGTTTTTTAGCTTTATTAGATGTATCCATGACTAAATCTTGGAGAAAATTCAAATCACCACCTAAAATGATTGGACCCACTGCCACTCTAGCCAAATCATTCATCCTTTTGAGATCTACAGGGTCATCTACAACTGGTGCATAATGATTCACAAAACTTTGAATATTTCCATTCACCCTTACTGTAACCCATATCCATCTACCAAATGAATCTCTCTGGATCTGGATAATTTGCCAGTTTATTCCACATCCAAAATAAATGGCCACCCCCCTTATTGCTGCCTGAGCAGATATGAAATAAGCCCCAGCAAAAACAAACAAAATTTGTGGTGAAAATGACGATAGCCATCTTATTAATCCCCCGTACTTTTGCTTGTTGGAAATGCCATTGACATTAATTGAAATAATGCGAACTCTATACCCCGTTGCTACGACTATTAGTTAAATAAATTTTTTTAACAAAAATATATTTCCTTCCCAAATATTGCATTCCGTACATCTGCTCATTTTTAAAAAAAATTGCTCCACCACCCTCCCCAGTGCTCAAACCCCCGCTTTGGCCCTCCCAATGTCCAAACCCACCCCCCCAAGGGAAGAGAAATTGCCCACCCTACCCCTCCCCTCACCACCCGGGTGATACTCCTTTTTGGGTGCCATGAATTTGCACCCTAGGTGATCTGACTCTCCCCCAAAATCAAAATATTGATTTTCCAGTCTTTCCAAGATTAATCTATGACACTGTAGATATTTCTTGTAAAAGTTGGTGGGGTTCTTCAACATTGGGAAACATGTGGAATTTGCCTTTTACCAGGACTCTTGGTTTTGACTGCTCTGCAATTGTGGCCTGTGCGCCCTGAGCTTTAAACAAAAACAGCAGTTTCACAAACTCTTTTTGCTGACGCGCCGCTGCTGGGGACATGTCATAGAAAAAACGGCAACTAAGTCCTTCTTGGCTCGAAAATATCTTCGCTTGGATAGCTTTAGTGAGTATTTAATCTTTTATATAATAATCAGCAAAGTTCACCAAGATTGTCCGAGGTAACTTGGAGTTAGGAAAAGGCTGGGATGGTACTCTGTGAGCCCTTTTAATTGTGAGGTCCCCTACAAATTCTGGAAAAACATTTCTTTTTTATAAATGCCTCAACCCATTGGATTATTTGGGACCCTTCACATCCCTCTGGAATACCAACTATACGTAAATTAGACCACCTAGAATGGTTCTCAAGCTCCTCAAGCTTATTCTCGAGTGTGGATTTTTCCTTTCTAGCAGAGTTCACTTGCTGCTGCATCAAGTTCATTTGATCCTCTAACTGGGAAATTCGACCCTCTGCCTCTTGCATTCTGACTGGGAGGGCACCAACTGCAGCTTCAATTTTTGTTAAACGATGGTGAAGAGATGCTATCTCGCTAACTTGCGTGACCTTCAGCTCCCTTATCTCATCTAGGATGAGATTTAACATAGTTTTTATGTCGAGTTACATTGAGGTAGCCTCTCCTTGTTGCCGTTCAGCTAACTCTAATGGGAGTTCGCCTGATGTTTCCTGCAGCGTTGCCTCTCTACCTTCATCTCGAATGGGATAGCGGACCCCAGCTGAAGCTGGGTCTGTGGCAGTGACAAAATCTGTTTCCATGGCTGAGGCTGTAGCTGGGGCTGTAACTGTGGCTTTGACTGAGGCTGCGGCTGAAGCTGTGGCTGCGGCTGTGATGATGACTAAGATTCCGCTTTAGATCTAATCTCTTTTTGGAGGGGTGGGATGACTGCTTGGGAACCCCCCTGTAACAAGCCATCCTGTATATCCCATGGGGAAAGCAGCAATTCTGAAGATGTTGTTGATGGAATTAATAACGTTGATACTGTTTTCGCCTTGAAGAACAATGGGTAATCCTTTGATGGCTCACCCATCAAGCCATTGATGGTGTCTTTCGTATTGGCCTCAGTATGGGCCGGGGGTCCCACCCCTCTCCCACGCATGTTGCTATAGCTGATTCCCCTGCCTCAAAAACGCCATCAGCTTCATGATTCTTATCACTTTCAGCAATTGGAACTGAGCCGATATTTTGTGAAGGGGGGATTGTTCCACCAACCCTTTCCCATCATTGAACTGCCCTTGCATTGTATTCACAGTGGCTTTACCAGACACTGTGATTGTGCTCCTGGACTCCGGGGCATCCTCCTCAGAACTTAAGGGACTTGGAAGCGAAGAGCCACATCTTGATTTTCGACTTTGCTCTGCTTTTGCTGCTGCTGCTGCCTTCATCTGGGCAGCGCCCAATTTCGTTTTAGTATTGGATACTGTTTCCATGTTAACAAGCGAGTTGGGGGCTTTTAGGTGCTTTCCCATTGTTCACTAACCTCACGCCCTCCTTGTCCCTTAAAAGTAGAAAGGTCTCAGGCCCTTATGTGTGTCCAGCGAGTCTCTGACAAGTTGGTTCAGTCTAGCCGACTCTTAAAGAACAGTTCGACAGTAGCAGGTGAAAAAATAAAACCAGAAAAAACACTGTTTCAAGTTCCTCCAAAACCTCCAAAGCTTTAACCACCAGCACTTACCGGTGAAAAATACAAGCCAACAGCCACAGATACCTCACACATCTATTCCAGCTCCAGTGAAGAAATCGCCTCAGAGACCGGCAAGAACCCCAAAAAATCCCAAAAGAAGCTGGGCTTTAAGCAAAGGAGAAATCCTCAGCAGGACACAATAAACCAGCTCCTCCTTTCTGCCTCCAAGACGCCAGTCAAACCGGCTGCTTAAACGTCGAACAGCGGAACAAAGCCCTCCGCCAGACAAAATACCCGAAAAGGGGAACTTCAGGAAATCGATACTGCTGAGAACCAAGAGCCAAGAGCCGATACCAGGCAGTTAGTTAGCGCTGTATTTTTCTGTTCTCATCCCAGAGAGCCATGGAGCCACCCATCATCAAAGCACTGAGTACGCCATGAACGAGTGGGGGAGGGGCCATGATCACACTAGCGTCAGCAAAGCATGTGGGCTACGCCTGCCAACCACAAACACACCCCCATTTTGCTGCATTCCCAGTGTTAATATTTATGTCAGGGAATAGCATTATGGTGCATTTCTTTACAAATCCACGCAGCATGGCTTTGTAAATATTACTAAAGTCTTCGCATCATCCCTGCGTCACCTTGGACGATGCAAGGACAATGGAAAGGTTTCATAAATCTGTGCCAGTGTGTATACCTGGCCTGCCAAAATGTGAAGCTCCTATTCTCACACAGTTGGTGTCAAGTTGTTGCAAGTTAACCGCTTGCGTGCTCATGACGAGCCCAGCTCGTTATGAGGCACAGTTGAGCTGTACTCATGACGAGCTGAGCTCGTCATAACGGCCACGGCCCGCCCATGCGCAATTGATTACCCACCTGTGCAGGAGAATCAATCAGTGGGCGGGATCGTGACGAGCTCAGCTTGTCATGAGCACAGCTCCCCTGTGCCTCATGACGAGCTGGGCTCGTCACGAGCACCGCAGTGCCACGCGCCCCCCCCTGCGCCGTGGGGGAATTACCCTCGCGGCTAAGGGGTTAAACTCATCAAACTCCAAATGAAAAAGAAATGGCTTTATCCAAGCTTGTTCACGCTTTCTTTGGTGCTGTTTAGCTGGTGGACAACACACTGGCTGTTTTTGCTATTCTGTGGGTCCCTGCATTTTCTGCCATCAAGGGTAATTGAATTAGTGGAAAATGGGTGATGAATTGAAAATTGTTCCAAATAGAGAGCGCAAAAATAGACCTTCCCAGGGCCTTAAACATTCTTACCATGTTACTCTGTATATAGCATTTTCATTTAAGGTGGTGGGTGTCAAAAGGACCCCAGAAGTTATGTGAAGCAGGATGGGCATAAAACTAGTGACAGTTTTTCTGATCACTGCTTATGCAGGGAACTGTTTGAGCTATTTTCTAGATTAACAGTGCGGTATCCACCTTATTTTCCCCTTCAAGATAATAATATAGCTTCTCCTTGGACTTATATTGCTCATGGATTGGATTAAATTTAAGCAGGTAGAACAGTAATGAATTTTGTGATTATTTGCAAATTTGCTCCGGTAATAGCCCTTATCTTCAATTTACATCACTGGGTAAACCCATGTTTATGCTCTAATTTGTAGGTTACGTTTGTGTAAATTCAGTAGTCATGTTGGAAGCCAGATAAATGTACGAACTATTTTACATGTACATATACTGTTAATCCTGGCTTTTCTAACAAGACATGAGCATCTTCACACAAATACATGATACAAGTATTCTCCGGTGGGTTTGTGGTCTTGTGATTCAGAATGTGTAGGTGTGAGCAGGTCTGGGGGCAAGATGGTGGCCGCACTGCTGGCCGAGTGAGCTGACTTTCAGTGCTCCCCTGACCAATGTTCCTCGCCCTATGTGCTTTGTTTCAAGCAACGTAATAGCAGAAGAGAAAGAATCAATATACTTCCTGGCATGATTTGGCACTTATGGTTGTGGCGTCTCGGGTTCCCAACACCTCTTCGTTGGATCTCCGCCAGTCCGCTCATTAGCACCGCAGTGGGTACGACTTGGCGCTCCTTGACGGCTTTGATGGCCTCGATGGTTCCGTTGGTGCCTAAAAATACCAGGAATGGACTGAAGAACCGAAGTGCTCCAACGGGCGTGGGAAGCCCGGGAAAAACTGATCCGGATAATGAGGCTGCCCGATCAACTACAGGGATACCAGCTGGCCGACCAGGAACGGGAGCAGGAGGAACAACAACAGATTGGGCTGGGGGAAGGAGCACCTCTGCTCGCGCTCGACACACAGTCTCCTCAATGTTTAAAGCGCACAGTCAGAAGCACAAAACTACCGAAACGCTATCCTCCGGGGAGAATCTCTCAGCAAAACAACCGATGTGTCATGGCCTATCGACAGTATCATTAGAAGCATTGGAGGAAACGCTGACTCAAGGTACCTCGGCTCTTGATGGGACTGAGTTTGATAACGTTACTGTAAATAGCTATGAGGGGGCTGTAAGGAAGGATGGAGTGCTTGTGGCCTCTAATCCTATTAGTTTAAAAGTGAGTCATGATGATCTAGTCTCGAATAATGAGACAGGTATTGCTGGGACTGGGACTGAAAAAAAAATACAGGAACAATGCCCTATGGGCAATGTAGTCCTCCCAAGTGACGATCAGGGGAATTTGTTAAATGGAGCAAATTCAGAATTAATTTCAACGAAGCCTCCCTCTAAGCTGAAGATGGCAAAGAAGTCTGTGCTATAGGTCTTGTGAAGGAGGGGGACTCAGGGGACACGTTTTTTTCTATGTCCGATCCATCCATTTCCTCAGGGGACGAAAGTTTTGGGAGAGATTATGTAGAGGAGGAGAGTGATACAAGCAGTATTCACCTTGATGAGAAAGAGCTGGGGGAGGATTCTCCCCATATTTCTGCAACTGTCCGGAAAAGAGAACATGACGCTCTGACTTTAGAAAAAGCTTCTGATCTAGCCGGTTCTATGATCTGGGATTATTCTTTTTCTTCTCAATTGGGCGGGAATGACCGAAGCAGAGGAATGGCAGATATGGGAGGCTTAGGTCCAGAGCAACCCAATTCCAGCGAAATAACTCTCTCCACTATCTACCAGAGCATTCTCGCCCATAGGGAAGAGACTCGCGCAGAAAGCTCACGCACCCAAGGGGCATACCGGAAATTACAAAACTCAATTTGCAGAGTCGCCAAGACCTGCTCAGACTTTGCTGCTAGGATCGGTGGGGCTGAAACTAGAATTTCTTTTTTGGAAGATGAATTGACGACACAAAAGGCTATCACCCACTCTTTAGAAACTCAGAAAACCGATACAATTTAGAAACTGACTGATTTGAAAAACCGGTTAAGGAGAAACAACCTTCGTTTACTGGGTATTGCAGAAGGTAAAGAAGGCACGGACACTCGTCAATATGTTGTTGATCTCTTCACTGAGGCTTTCCCTGAACTGAAACAGTGGGATTGGAAAATCGAGATTCAAAGAGCTCACCGGTTCCCGTTTAAACAATAAAAAAACACTGATTCAACCGAAGGAAAGCCTTGTGCTATCCTTATATGTCTTAACAATTTTTTGGCCAGAGAGGCGTTGTACGACCTAGCTAGACCAGACAGGAAAAGGGCAGGGAAAGGATGTGATTTTTTTGTGAGACCTGACTACAGCGCAGCAACAGTTGAGAAAAGATGGCAATTTGGCCAATTAATCCCACGATTCCAAGAAAAAGGGGCTCAGGTGTTTCTCCTGAATCCTGCTAAGCTAAAAGTTGTGGTTAAGGGTAGGCGAAATTCTTTCTATTTGAGGCTGTAGCAAAGGAATTCTTACATACCCTGTAGGGTAGCTAGGAGGCATATATTGCTGAGTTGCTGAAATCTATATTCACTTTTGATCGATGAAAACTTCTTCCTTTTTCTTTCCTTTTTTTTTTTTTCCTTTTCACATCCTACCTATTGCAATGGAGAAGATTTTTTCTTACTTCATATAGGGTAAGGGGGGGCGGGAAGTCAGGAGAGAGGGAGGGAGAAAGTCAGCCTTCCATCATAGAGGACTGATAGTCCTTACACCTCATAAGATGGATGGAAGGGAGGGGTCTGGGTGGGGGGAAAGATGGACTGGGGGTTAGGATATGGGGTGGGAGGGTGGAAATGCATGGGTGCTTTGTTTTGTTTTTCTCCTTTTTTTACGATGCTATATTGCTGCTATGTGGAAATGTGAAATGTGTTCCTTTATTGTGCTTAATGATCTAGGACAGGGTGCAAAGGATGATTTGGCCTTTAGAAATTATCAAGATGATAGGTAACTTACGGATTTGTTCTCTCAATATATACGGTCATAATGACAGGAAAAAGCGGGGAGAATTAGCAAAACAGATTCAATTTATGCGGATTGATTTGCTATGTATTCAGGAGACCCACATTCCGTGGGGCAAGCGAGGGTGGCCGAGGGATCTTGGAATGGAAGTGCTGGCGTGTACCCGGCAGGGGACTACAATCAGGGGGGTGGCCATTCTAGCTCGACAAGGGGTGGGTCTATCCAAACGAATTAAGTCAGACAATTTGTGTTGTTGGGCTATTGCTGAGATTATTGTAGAAAATACTCCTATGACAATCTGCTCAATTTACGGAACTAATTTAGATGACCCTGATACTTTACATTTTTTAAGTGTTGAGCTTGCTTTATAGCCGCATCCTTTAATATGTTGTGGTGATTTTAATATTCATTTAGACAGCAAGTTTAACATACACGATATTCTACCCTCACAAGGTAGAAAAGTTAGAGTGTTTCAAGCACTTCAAGGAATAATGAAAGAGGTTGGTCTATTAGATTGCTGGCATAAACTTAAACCATCTGATCCTAGGTTTACGTACTACTCAGCTCCCAATAATAAACTAGTCCGGCTAGACTATTTTTTCTTACCTCAACAGCTGGTTGAGAATGAGATAAGCCTGATTGAGACCTTTCCAAGAACCGTATCTGATCACAATCCTTTAACGATTGAAATTCCTATAAGTGGTATGCTAACAACTCAACGACCTTGGATTTTTGAAAGGAAACTTCTACTTGATACAGCATACTGTGCTCATATGGCTAAATGGATAGAGGAATTCTTTTTTATTAATCATAATACAGCCTCAGTAGGAATTGTATGAGACGCTTTCAAAGCATCTGTCCGTGGGGAAACTCTGAGCTTTTCAATAACTCGCCAAAAATCTTTACTGAAGGAAATTAAGAGTCTGGTAGAACAACTAAAGATAGCAGAGTATGAATTAATGAGTAGAATTCAGAAGGGCATAAACACAGAGGAATGTCACCAGTATATTGCCATCATAAAATCTAAAATACACTCTCATTTTGGTATGGAGGTGGCAATCAAATATAAACAGCAAAGGATTGAGGCATATGAGCTGGGAGAAAATACTGGGAGGGTCCTAGCTCAATGACTACATCAACATGAAATAACTAATCGTATCTGTAAAATTGAAGACCACACTGGACAGATTCAAGATTCCCCGGCAAAAATTCTTAATATTTTTCAGGAGTTTTATAGTCACCTATACACTGAGAGACCTGACATGACAGAGATAGATCTCCATGATGGATGTTTTTTACTGGCATTGAAACATCAAAAGTTACGCAGGAACAGAATAAGAAACTTGAAGCTCAATTCACCTGGGAAGAAATTGAACTGGCAATAACATCTTTAGCCATGGGGAAAGCTACAGGTCCACACGTTACCCCTCTGGAGTTTTATAAACATCTTGGCAAGTCCTTAAACCAAATTTGATACTCTTATTTGAACAGGCACAGGAAAATAACCTCATCCCGGATTCCTGGTGTAAGACAACAATCATCGTCTTTAGGAAAAAAAATAAGCCGGAATGTAATCCAGCCTCTTATAGGCCTATCACTTTGATTAACTGTGATAGCAAAATTTACTCGAAGCTTTTAGCAGTAAGACTGGTAAATGTTATCACCCCTCTTGTATTTGTACGCCAACATGGGTTTATCCCAGGAAGGGACCGCCGGGTGATTGCCCTCCTAGATTGGGCACAGGCCACGGGATCACTACTGGGAGTTCTCCTCTTGGACGCTGTGAAAGCGTTCAACAGGGTCTCCTGGCGGTTCCTGTGGTCTGTCCTATGCTGGAAGGGGCTAGCTAGAGGTTTCGTGCACGCAATAAAGGCATTGTACTCTCTTCCAGAGGCGGTAATTCGGATTGCAGGACAGGAATCTGAGCCACTTTTTATTAGTAGAGGTACGAGGTAGGGGTGTCCCTGCTCACCCCTGCTGTTTGCCCTTTATATAGATCCATTTTTGAGAAGAATGGAGCTATGTACCCATATAAAAGCGGTTAGGATAGGGATGACTGAATATAGAGCACTGGCATATGCAGACGACATTGCGGTCCTCACGAGCGATGTCGTCTCCACCTTTCCAGTGGTGAAAGATCTAGCAACTCAGTTTGGCGTATTGTCAGGATATAAGCTAAATGTGGATAAGACGCAAATCATTTGTTCAGGTATAACATGTCCCCCGGATTTTCCAGTAGTTTCAACAGCCACATATTTGGGTATCACAATTACCGCCATGGTTGATAAAATACCTGAGTTAAATATTACCCCAATAATCGAAAGCACTAATAAGAAATTAGAGAGACTGGATCCTCTACATTTATCCCTTTACGGGAGAAGTAATGTTATCAAGATGTCAGTCTTACCTAAATTCATTTATATTTTCAGGACTATTCCTCTTGAATTCTCATCCTCCTGTTTTATAAAACTAGAAAGAGTATGCTCTAGGTTTTTATGGGGCTATCGACAGGCTAGAAGAGCGGCTAAATGGATGATGCTTCCAAGACAACGGGGGGGCCTGGCTATTCCTAACTTTCTGCTATACTACTGGGCTGCTATTCTTCAACATATGGGTGGGCTTTTAGTTGGAACGAAGGATATTTTACCTACAGAGAATAGCCTGTCCATATATGAGTTTGGGCTGGGGAACCAAGCAAATGGATGTTTAGTATCGATCCTTGAACCTAGCTACTATGAAAAAACTAGATTCAAAATTGTGAAAACAGCCTATAAGGTCTGGAAACAGATTCAGAAGAAATGTAAGATCTCTAACTTAAATGTATACACTCCATTTATAGCTTCCATCAATATTTCTGGATCGAGTCACTTTTGAATGGGCCAATAAAGACATTTTATTCTTGGGGGACTTACATAAAGATGGGCAATTGACAACATTTGAAAAACTGCAGGAAAAATGTGGCCTCTCCAGGGGTGATTTATTTAAATATCTACAGATAAGGAGCTTCCTGGGGGAAAACAGGCGCAAAATGGCATTAAAATTTAGGGAAGATACCCTTGGTTGAAGCTTGGCAAAAGAACTCTAGGCTAGGAAAGATATATCATATATTGCTTGACTCTTTCCCAGATGACCTGGGGGTAAAATCAGCTAAATGGGCAAGAAAGTTTGGGGAGGGAGTAATAGATATGGAGGATTCTCTTTTG
The DNA here is from genome assembly GCF_964204655.1 of Triturus cristatus. Classification (NCBI taxonomy): domain Eukaryota; kingdom Metazoa; phylum Chordata; class Amphibia; order Caudata; family Salamandridae; genus Triturus; species Triturus cristatus. The sequence goes on along the minus strand of NC_140590.1, from coordinate 896,783,443 downwards.
TTAGCTAACCAGGTCTTGATAACTGTGAGTCTTAAGAGTCAACATTTCATGTCAATCTTTGATTTATATTGTACCCCCGCGAAGATTGCTAAATGGAAGGGGCCGAGAGGAGGGAAATGTAATAGATGTGATCTCCAGGCAGCAGATACTAGCCACATGTTCCATTCTTGCCGAAAATTAGCTATTTTCATACATGATATAGAAACATTTCTAGCATCGATCTTGGAGATATCAATCTCTATTACTCCGACTCTTCTAATTTCGGGAGTAGGGAACAACACTGAAGCAGACAGTATGACAAAGTTCGAGAAAGGCTTTGTTTTTATAGCTATGGCAATTGCTCGTCTTTGTTTCAGTTACCAATGGATTAGCCCTGATCCCCCAACCTTTTTTAACTAGCGTGCAAAACTATTTGCTGTATATAATATCGAGTCATCAATATATAAATTGAGAGGACGAAGGAAGAAAGGGTTGGGACAGTGAATATGGGCCCCTATTGCGGACTCAGTTGCTTAAAGGCACCAAGTATGACATAGGTACCCCTTTATAGCAATTATTTTTGTGCAGATTATTTGAATTTAATGAAAAATTATGCAATAAGATAATAATGTGTTAAATATCTGTGATATGTATATAGAGATATATAAGTTTGTCAGTCCTCCGTATTAACGTAAATAGCATAATTATTGACTGCTATATTATTTGTCTTACTGTTTCTCTTTATTTTTTCCTATATATATATGTTCAGGACTGTCAACTCTTCAAATCCTTGATGATTTAGCTGCAATTTTGATTTATGTCTAAAAGGTAAATTATATGGTTAAAAAACAAAACAAAAATAAAATCAATAAAACTATTTTTTTTTAAAAAGAGAATTGTAGGTGTAGTAGGCATGTGCAGTTAAGACCAGCACATCGAAACACCCAGTAAATCAGGTCATAGATTCGTCTAGATTTGAGCAAAGATGAATAAACATACAATAGAAGTACCCGTATATTGGTTTACACAACTGTCGTTCAATTCACTGAGGATTTCAGAAGTACCACTGGAAGCAGTAACTGCTGATGTTTCCAAGGATACTCGCTTGCATAGTTACATATCGTTAATAAACATACTTAAAAAAATGCAAAAATGTACTTATTTGCGAAAGGGGAAGAGATATTTGCCATGTAGACACTCCTTTATACAAAATCTACACAAGTTTTGTGTTTGTCTCCTAACATTTTCACTCTGCATAGGACCTTAGCTATGGAGGAACTATCCAACCGTTTTTAGGCTGGATTTTTTCCTTTTGAATGCAAACACAAACTCTCAGCTCTGGAAGTCCCTCTGCCTGCCCCATGTCAAGATTTGCTAACATGTAATTTATAGTATGTGTGTAACTTTTTTTTATTACTCAATAAAAAAGTTAAACAGTAAATTACAAAAGTTGATGTAATATGATGTGCAATCAAAGCCTTGTATGATTGCAATTTACATTTTGTCAGCACCAAGCTGGAGTTCTCACTTGTGGGTAAAAGAAATTTGTATAGTTAAGTTCAAATACTTTCATGAATAGGACCAAAATGCAAAATGTTTACTTTAAAACTAACAGCTACTCTAGTAAGCCTAGTTTTTGAGTTCGAACCACTTTGTATTGTAAATGTCATGTTTTAATGTTTGCTGAGTACTGGAGGCAGACGATTTCCTACTTAATTTCAAAGGCTAAAGGGACACAAAGGCAGAGAAGGTGATTTGCCCAGGAGCACAGGTAATGACCAAGTGAGGGGCGGGCCCAGAGTGGAACCTGGATCGCCTTGATCGATGCAGCTCTCTTTAACCTCCAGCAAATGTTTTCTTCCTAATGAATCACAAAGATATTGTTTTTTTCTGTACTACTAGAATTGTGTAGCTACTACGAGTTTTAGATTGCGTGTCAATGGTAGGCGCCAGGAGGCATTGACAATTTCCCTCTAAACATCGATATGATATTTCTAATAATTGAAATTATAACCATATAAAAACCTCGAGGATAAATACGGCGGGCAATGGTTGGGAGCAGGAGGGAGCGAGTGTGCAGAGCGGTAGTATCCGTTTAAACTTGGCGTTACCCTTCCATATTTCAATATCGCCTTTCACCCGCCGCCTCTAAATCATTGCAAATACCCTGCAGCGCATTTTCCAGCTGTTTACCTCTTCCGCTATATTGCTGTGAAGAAAATTGAGCTATATATGTTTTTTATTGGTTTTGGATAGTCATCTCCCATCTGAAATGACTTTCATTTTCACATCCATTATGTGAATAGATGTGAAATGGTAGTTTCTGGTTTTCTTGTGACACCTGCCCACTAATGCAGATAGGGTGGACTCAAGGCTCATTGAAAGTAATGGGACCGGATCACTCACACCATTATGGCTGATGCATTAGGTCTATTACAGGCACAGTGAGATCTCCCTGCTTCCCTCCATGAGCGCTCTCCTCAGGACCGCGGAGCTCAGACGCAGCTCACCTCTCCTTAATCATAATCAGTGTGCTATCCCGGGGTAATGGCTTCCTCTCAGCAAAGTCAGGAACGACTTTCTGTTTATCAAAGACTTGCTGAGCTCATCCCAAACAATCACTGCCGTTCGTCTTTGATGAAAGCCATGTCAGCAGGATGATGCGAGTGCGCGAGGGCAGCTCATGTGTCTTCTTGCCGGTAACTAGAAACCTATGGAGACTCCTGCACAACAAACTTCAGCACATTTAGATATGTCGGCATGCCTACATCGGGAAACTAAAGGATATGGCCAAGTAAAAGGATAGTGTTATTTATCAATGATGATAATAGCACAGCTGTTCCACTTCCCTTTATCTCTCCAAACACAGAGATGTGTATATCATTGAATCTTCATTGGGAACAGTGTCCACCAAGAGAACTGACCTGCAGAGGTTTACATCCTGAAGGCTGAGAGCTGTCATTCTCTCGAGGCTGCTAACAGCAGTGTCACTGAGCTAGGTGATAACAGCACCACCTATGTAAGCACTGAATGATGGTATATTTGTTTGTGATCAGGGAGTGTTGTTAACCTTATGACAGCGGAATTATTTTGACAGTAGCTAAGCTTTTGGTAGCTAGTCATGAAAAGAGGAACAGCATACAGCAGCAGGCTCTTTTGTGTCCTGCCTGCCCTCAGGGTTGCCCTCACTTCAGACCAGACAAGGTTAAAGGTCACGAAATCATGCCTGATGAGTGAAGCAATGGAATGTTTCAGCATGTGGGGATATGGGCCCGGTGCAATAGAAACAGACGCAATCTACAAGTTACATCATTATTGGCAGGTCAGTGAAGATGGCATTAAGTCCTACATCAGGAGGGGAAGCAACCAAAGCTGAAAAGAAAGTGGGTATAGTTAGGTAGCAATGAGGTAAGCTTTCAAAATTACAAAGAAGACATTGGTTTGTTGTTGTAGATAAAACAAATTGCAGTTTTCTACGATCTATAGTGAGAAACTGTCCTGTTAGGTTTCCATGACTCATTGTTAGTAATTAGGTCGAGGGTGTGAAAATCCTTCCAGCAGGGAGGCTTTATATCTAACAACTCTATCAAAGAATCATTTGCAATGCAATAGTTCTCGCATTTGTGAAAGTTAGAGCTAATGGTGTTGTAAATGACAATGTCTTTTACACATGTGTTTTGGTTTGGAGTGGAGTAAATGTAAGTGGTGTGAAATTATGTGGGTTGAATTGGTATTGTTAGTTGTGGAATAGTGTCTGGTGGAATTGTGTACAGTAGGATGTGTGTAGTGGTATTGTGTGGCATAGTGTGCAGTGGAATTTTGTGGATAGTAATTTTGTGGTATTGAGTGTACTGGAATTATGTGGAGTGGGACTGTGCTTCATGGAGTGTAATTATGCAGAATGGTATTTTGTGTTGTGGAGTGGTATGTATTGGAGTTTAATTTTGTGGTGTGCTGTTGAATTTTGTGGCATTATGTGGAATTCTGTGGTATGGATTGGATGTATGTGGTTTGTTGTGTAATTGTGTTGTTGAGTTCAATTATGTGGTTCTTTGTCAAATTATAAAGTGTGGAATGGAGATGTGAACAGTTGAATTGCGTGTAGTGGAAGTGTTTGGCGTTGAGTGAAAATAAGCTGATTGTATAGGAAAGAGAAGGGGGATGGAGCATAAAGAGGTGAGGGAATAAGCACTGGAGATGAGAGGGAAAGGGCAAGGGTGACAGCGAGGGGGGAGAAGTAGAAAAGATGCCAATTGCAGAAAAGGGGTAAAAAAAACTTAAGAAATATGTAAAGTGTAAGGAGATGGATGGAGCTAGAGGGGGAGTGTTATATCTGGGGGTCTCTAGTTCGCAGAGGTAGGTACCACTGTCCAATTAGGGACCCTTACTTCTAGTCAGGGTAAGGGGGATACACTCTTTAGATAACCCCTGCTCACCCCCTTGGTAGCTTGGCACGAGCAGACAGGCTTATCAAAGGCAATGTGTAAAGTATTTGTACCAACACTCACAGTAACACAGTGAAAATACCACAAATGGACTCCACACCAGTGTAGATAAATAAAGTACTTTTATATGAACTACACAAGACCAAAACGACAAAAATCCAACATACACAGTTCAAGAATATGGTTTCAAAAGAGTTCTTAGCTTAGAGACAAAATAATCCACATTAGCATCGATTTTAGCCAACAGTACCTAGTGATGCGATAAAAGTTCCTAGCAGCGCTCAGGCGTCGAAAAACAAGCAACAGCGTCAGTCCTGAGACCCTGGGGAGGTGATGCGACCACCCCACTGCACGCAGCGGGCGTGTGCGACGAATCCGGTCTGTATGGGGAGTGAGGCGATACTTGTATGGATTCCAAGGCGTAGCTTCTCCAGTAGAAATTTACTCGCAAAGGCACGACGATCTTCGATGGCTCTGCGACGATCTTCGCAGCGACGAAATACGGTCCGCTACCGAGCGGTGCGATGATCTCACTCAGCGGCGGCAGGCTCTGCGACGATACTCGCAGCGACGGGAATCTTCCCACTCCGGGGGCGATGCGCTCCGAAGATGAACGCGGCGTTGACGTTGCAGCGGCGACAGGCGCTGCGACGATCTTCACGGTGACGGAAATTTTCTCGCTAAGCCGCCGGTGCGTGAAAAAGTTGCAGATCTTTTACTTCTTTTCTCTTGGTCAGCTTCCCAACAGCAGACACAACTTCCAGAGGCCCCACAATTGTATCAAGCACTCTAGGAAGGTCAGAACTCACACAGCAGAGTTCAGGGGGAAGCTGGGGGTGAAGTCCTTTTGTTCCTGGGACTTCTTAACAGGAGGTAATCCAAATGGGGTGTGGATTCTCGCACACCTTGTGAGTATGTAATCTCATGTTGAATTAATTTAGGGTGCCTGGTAAGTAACGCCCTCCTGGGCAAGAGGGCGGAAATTGAACAAAGAAGTGTATTGAAGTGTAGAGAGATTTTACATCAATTGTACATAGTATCATATCCTTTGTAAATGATGGTTTATGTGTTTCCAAGATGTTAAGAAAGTGAGTGGTGTCTTTAATATAGGTACTCATATTTTGAACAATTGGTTGAAGATGTTTGTCCAGGAACTTTCCTACAGGTTCATGAATAGAATTGATTGTAGAAACAATGGGACAAAACGGTGGTGTGGTGGCGTTTTTGTGAACCTTTGGAATCATGTAAATATATGGAATTGCAGGGTTAGCTTTGATCAAATAGTCCTTCTCTTTAGTACCAATGATTCCATTTTAACAGTACCTATACTTGGTCACTTTCTTCCTTACAGAAAGTGTAGCTTTCAACGCCCCGCCATTCCTTTTATATAAAGTTATGGACAATTCCGGACCTTGGTGAGATGTATTTGAAGGTCAGACTTTACAGTTTATTTCACACCATTATTTTCTTTTACAGTCACTAAGATCCCGCATGAATCACCTAGTCACTTCGACCACGTATCGTTTAGGTCACTTTAAATTCGCACACGGTCGAATTACCTTTACACAAGAACACGTGATTGTTCAACACGTTTACACAGTTACGTTGAATATATGAGCACTTTTAAGAAACCTGAGCTCACCACAATTTTGTCGTTGATAGCATTGTATGATTGGCAGTTTGGCGCCCTTTCCATTTGTCTTCTTGTACTAATGAAAAATCAGTTATTATTATTTTCACCAGTACAACTTTATTGGTATTTGCTCCTTCAATGTATGAAACAATTGTCAGATATGTTAATGAGTGTTCCATTGTTTCATTTCAATATGTTTAATGCTTTCAGAACATAAGTCCCCTGATGAAGGGTTTGCCCGAAATGCATTGGGCAGAAATACGATACATGATAAAACGGTTTTGGAATACTATGAGTGAAATAGTATGAACATCTTATGAATATAACAGAAGAAAAATAAAAGAAAGAGTTACAAATATACAAACGGCTCCAGTACAATCATTTGAAATCGTAAAAATAACGGAGTGCTGAATAAGAGACGCTACTCCCACGGGAGATAACGCTTTCATCTTTGTTCAACTTCTTAACAGGAGGCAAGCTCTACTCAGGCCCTTGGAGATTCCTTCAAGCCAGGGGAAACAGCACACAGCAAAGTCCTTCCCCTCTCCTTGGCAGCAAAGCAACTGCATGTCAGCCTTACAGCAGGTCAGTCCTTCTTCTTCAGCCTTCCAGCTTTCTCCTTGGTAGAGGTTCCTTCTTGATTCCAGGATGATCTAATTTCTTGGGATCAGGGTCCTAATATTTATACCCCCAAATCCTTTGTCCTCTGAGGGCAGAGGGGCCTTTGCCCAGTCCAAACCAGTTCTGGAGTACTCTGTTTACAAGACTCCTTCTTTCCTTTCACAGTACAGGGCAGAAACATCAGACACCCCGCAGGAGGTGGAGCCAGCATTGTGGAGGGAAAGCACAGCTCTGGAGCACTTTGTTGACATGATTCCTTCTCTCCTTTCGCAGTGCAGGGCAGAGACATCAGATGCACCACAGGGGGTGTAGTCAGCACTGTGGGGGGCAGGCACTGTCCTATTCCGGTCCCAGGTGCAACTCCTCCCACCCATCTACATGGAGATCTCTCTATTCAGCCCTATGCTGACTCACCCTGTATCCCGTAATTCCCCAGCCCCCTGGAATTTCCAAGCCCCAGTCACTCAAACTCCAGACAAGAAATACACAACCTAGCAGAGGCAGGTTTGAATGGTTAGACAAGAAAATGCCTACTTTCTAAAAGTGGTATTTTCAAACACAGAATGTTAAAACCAACTTCACTAAAAGATATATTTTATCATTCTGAGTTCAGGCATACTAAACTTCAATTGTCTATCTTGCTCCTATGGGAAGATATGCAGCTAAACATAATCAGCATTCCCCATTATAGTCTATGGGCAAGATAGCCTTTCGATAGTGAAAAACGAAAACGGCTGTAATTCACTAGCAGAGCATGTCACCTACACCAGTACATGCTCTACCTTTCACATACACTGCACCCTGCCCAGGGGGGTACCTAGGGCCTTCCATAGGGGTGTCCAGTGTGTACAGAAAGGGAAGGGTTAGACCTGGCCAGTGTGGACACTGGTCAGGTCAGCATGGCAATTAGCAACTGCACCCAAGCACTGCGGTGGCAGGCCTGTGACACCATTTTAGGGCTACTCCTGTGGGTGGCACAATCAGTGCTGCAGGCCCACTAGTAGCATTTGAATCACCAGCCCTGGCACACTTGGTGCACTTTACTAGGGACTTCCTGGTAACACAAATATGCCAATCATGGATAACCAATTACAATATAATATTTTACCTAGGGAGCACTTGCACTTTGACACCGATCAGCAGTGGCAAAGTGCCCAAAGCATCTAAACCAGCAAAAACGAAATCCAGCACAGCGTCAAAAATACAGGAGGTAGAGGCAAAAAAGTCAGGGGAAACTATGCCAAAGATGCCAGATCTAACACGTGTCCCCTCCAGCTGAAAGTGGGGAGAACTACCCACCCTCTTGGGAGTTCTCATCGCTAAGGTGGAAAAACCTGGACAGACCATCAGCGTTGGCTTGTTCTGTACCGGGACGGTGTTCCACCATAAAGTCCATTCCCTGTAGGGAGATGGACCACCTCAATAGTTTTGGATACTCACCCCTCATCTGCATTAATCATCTGAGGGGCCTGTGGTCTGTCTGAACCCGGAAGTGAGTCCCAAACAAGTAGGGCCTCAGAGCTTCTTCAGAGCACAGACCACAGCAAAAGCTTTCCTTACAATCGCACTCCACCTCTGTTCCCTGGGAAGCAGCCTCCTACTAATGAAAGCTACAGGTTGATCCAAGCCCTCGTCGTTGATCTGTGAGAGTACCGCTCCCACACCATGCTCTGAAGCGTCTGTCTGCACTTCAAACTCACTGGAGAAATCAGGCGCCTTGAGCACTGGTGCCGTGCACATGGCAGTCTTCAGGGCATCAAAAGCAGTTTGACAGGCATCGGTCCATTCACTCTCCTGGGCTGCTTCCTTAAAATCAGCTCTGTCAAGGGGGCAACAATGGTGCCATATCCCTTGACAAATCGGCGATAATACCCGGTGAGTCCTAGGAAGGCTCTCACCTCTGTCTGGGTCTTGGGGGGCTCCCAAGCCAGGATATTATCAATCTTCTCTTGGAGAGGCGCCACCTGGCCGCTCCCTACCTGGTGTCCCAAGTACACTACAGAACCCTGCCCTATCTGGCACTTACTGGCCTTGATAGTGAGGCCTGCCCTTTGCAGAGCCTTCAACACTTCACAGAGGTGCCGCAAGTGTTCCTCCCATGTGGAGCTGAACACAGCAATATCATCCAGGTATGCGGTGCTGAATTCCTCCAGCCCGCACAGTACCTGGTTGACCAGTCTCTGGAATGTGGCAGGGGCGTTCTTCAACCCAAAGGGCGTAACTCTGAACTGGAAGTGCCCCTCTGGCGTTGAAAACACAGACCTCTCCTTGGCCCCCTCAGTTAAGGCAATCTGCCAGTACGCAGATGTTAAATCAAACGTACTGAGGTACTGGGCAGCTCCCAACCGATCCACAAGCTCATCAGCTCTGGGGATGGGGTGCGCGTCCGTCTTGGTGACCGCATTGAGCCCACGGTAGTCCACACAATACCGAAGTTCTGGGGTGGCACCGGGCGCAGCAGCTTTTGGAACTAAGACCACTGGGCTAGCCCAGGGGCTGCTGGAGGGCTCAATTACCCCTAGCGCCAACATCTTGGAAACCTCTTCCTTGATGCTGGCCCTGACCTTGTCAGCTACCCTGTAGAATTTCTGCTTTACAGATAGACTATCTCCAGTGTCCACATCATGGACGCACCAGTTGGGGACACCTGGGGTCAGGGAGAACAGGGAGGAAAACTGACCCAACACCTGGCGACAGTCAGGCTGGGCGAGAGGACCACACCATCCACTGACCCATCTTGCGCCTTGGCTGCCAGGAGGTCAGGAAGAGAGTCACTGTCCTCTTCCATTCCAGCATCTGTAGCCAGGAGCATGGTTACATCAGACGTCTCGAAGTGGGGTTTGAGGCAGTTCACATGTAAGACCCTCAGGGGCTGCCTGGGAGTCTGCAAGTTAACCAGGTAGGTTACTTCATTCTTGCGCTCCACCACCTCATATGGCCCAGTCCACTTGTCCTCGAGTGCACAAGGCTCCACTGGCGCCATTACCCACACTTGCTGCCCAGGTTGAAATTCGACCAGAGTGGTATTCTGGTCGTACCATCTTGTAATTTCTTCCTGGCTGGCTTCTAGGTTCTCTTGGGCGAGCTTCCTGAAGCGCAGTGTCTGGTTGCGGAAGGCCAGCATGTAGCTGAACACATCCTGGGGGGTTTTCCCGGGGGATTTCTCCCACCCCTCCTTCACCAGAGTGAGAGGTCCTCTAACAGGGTGGCCTTACAGAAGCTCAAAGGGACTGAACCCTAAGGACTTCTGAGGCACCTCCCTATAGGCAAACAACAGACATGGTAAGAAGACGTCCCCCTTCCGTCTCATGAGCTCCGCAAGGCCCATAATCATACCTTTCAGGGTTCGGTTAAACCTTTCAACCAACCCGTTTCCTTGAGGGTGGTAAGGAGTGGTGAACCTATAAGTTACCACTAACTCCTCCCACAGAGACTTCATGTACCAAGAGATGAAGTTGGTACCCCAGTCGGAGACCACCTCTCTGGGGAACCCCACACGGGAAAAGATCCCCATCAATGCACAGCCCACCACGAGTGCTGTGATTGTCCTGAGAGGGACTGCTTCCGAGTACCGGGTGGTGTGGACCACCAAGACCAGGATGAACCTGTTGCCTAAGGCTGTCTTGGGGTCTAGTGGCCCCACAATATCGATGCCCACCCACTCAAAAGGGGTGCTCACCACAGGAAAGGGTTGGAGGGGTGCCTTGCACTTTCTTCCACTTTTCCCACTTGCCTGACAAGTCTGGCAAGTCCTACAGAATGTCCCGACGTGCTTCTTCATCTGAGGCCAGAAGAAGTGTGTGACAAGCCTTTGGAAGGTCTTGTCTTGCCCTAGATGTCATGCGAGAGGCACGTCATGAGCCAGACCCAGTAGGAAGCCCCTGAAGCGTTCAGGTACCACCAGCGCACAGGCTGCACCGGGCTCAGCGAACTTAGGCTCACTATAATGCAACCCATCCTCCCAGTAAATGAGATGATCCTTGGCTGCTCCACCGTTGCCTGGTCTGCAGCCTGCTGCCGCATACCAATGAGGGAAGGGCATTCCTTCTGCGTCCTGCAGAGCTCCTCCCTGGAGGGGCCACCCTCTTGCTGCCAATGGGGCAGCTCAGGTAGGTCCCCCAGTTCGGCCACCTGTTCCCCTGTAGGTTCCAGGGCATCCCCCTCAGGTTTTGCTCCTTCCTGGAATGTGAGAACGGTGGGGGCTGGTTTCCCTTGCCCTCTGCTCCTTCTCCTCTGGGCAGGTTCCTGGGCCACTGTTTCAGGCTCCAGGTCTGCTGAATCACCCCTACTGGCTGCCATAGACCGAGTGGTCACACAGATCCACTCAGGCAATCCCAACATTTCCATGTGAGCCTGGCGTTCCACCTCCTTCCATGGGGAACTCTCCAGATCATTACCTAGCAGACAGTCTACAGGCATGGGTGGACTCACAACAACCTTCAAGAGACCTGATACCCCCCTCCACTCAAAGGGAACCTGTGCCACTTTAGAGAGGCGCACTGAGTTGTCAGCTGCAACTACTGGGTGAAGTACATTGGGAATGACCTGCTCTTCAGACACCCACTGACACCTCACAGATGTCACGCTGGCTCCTGTGTCTCTCAGAGCCTCCACCCTCCTCCCATTGATGGTCACCCACTGCCCGTATTTCTTAGTGTTATCGGGCAGGTAGGTTTCCTGGACCATCTCTTGGTCTCCTAAAGAGACAAGGGTCATAACTGCTTGTCACTCCCCTTCACTAGAAATTAAATCCTCCCCCAAAGCTACACTCACTAAACCCGGTTTAGGAGCACCAGTGGGTGCTGGAGGTTTCTTGGGGCAACTAGGGTAAATGTGCCCCACCTCTTTGTAGTGATAGCAGGCAGGTGTGCCCCTGGGGTCCCGCCTGCCCCTAGGGGGCCAGGTCGGTTTGGGCTTTGGGGGTTGGGACTCCTTTCCATGGGAACTGTTTTGGGGCCCTTGAGAGAACTCCTTTTGGTTACCCTTGTCCCCCCCACTCTTTTGCTGGGGACCCTACCCACCTTTGGCTGTGGTACCCACAATTCGTCTGTGGACCCTGGTACTGGTCCAGAGGTCCGCCTCCTTAGCAAGCTCAATGGGGTCCGTCAGCTTGCTGTCTAAAAGATGCTGGCGCAGCTCTGGAACACATGGACTACTCTAGTGCTCCCAACTAATTAAATGCAACAACCCCTTGTAATAATTTACTTTGCTGCCCTTCATCCAACCTTCCAGTGCACGCGAGTACAGATTCACACACTCCATCCAAGTCTCAGACTCTTTCTTCTTGGAGTTCCTAAACTGCAGTCTATACTGCTCTGGAGTAAGTCCATACCTGAGACATAGGGCCTCCTTCATATTGGGGTAGGTCATGGCACCTGCTAATTCTAAGGGCTCTAGAGCACTCCTCCCAGAAGCCTCAAAACGTTTCACCAGGCCCGCTCCCCAATGCTGATCAGGCACACCATTCATCCTCAATGCAATCTCATATGAGGTAAACCAGGCATAGATATCCTCACTCCTATTATAATTCTGCACCAAATCTTTGGGGATATATACTTTACCCCCTTGCACTGGCTGTGCGCTGCCACCATTGGAACTGGTCTCCACCTGTTTGGCTCTGATGTCCAGTTCCCTCATGCTCAACTCATCAGCCAAAAGCAATCATTTCTCTTCTTTCTCTACTTCCAATTGCTTCATCTTCATTCGCATGATTTCCATTTCATGCTCTCTCACCCTTTGGTTCTCCTCTAATTCTTCTGGGGTGAAGCCCCTACTGGAATGGTTGCTGCCAGCCCTTGAGACTGGTCCGCCCACGGGCAGATCTTGGGGAACAAAACCATTCTCTTCACCTGCATCATCTTCCTCTTGGGCCTCCCACCAGGTCTTCAAGTCTCTTTTTAGCACATCTTTTCTAGATCCGCTTTTCACAGGGCAACCAAGGTCTTTGCAGAATTGCTTGAGCTCCTCAACTTTGTACGAATACAGATCCTCAATGGAAAACTCCAATCCTACCCTCGCACTTGTTGCCGCCTGAGACATGATGCTCTTGAAGAGTTACTCAAAAATAGAACCAAAAACACAGTATGTGGTTGCGTAGTGGTCTGCACTTCAACTAGTGATGTACACCAATTACTGTGGGTCAAGTACAAATACAAGTTCTAATCCTCACCGCTGACCACCAATGTTAGATCTGGGGGTCTCTAGTTGGCAGAAGTAGGTACCACTGTCCAAATAGGGACCCTTACTTCTAGTCAGGGTAAGGGGGATACACTCTTTAGATAACCCCTGCTCACCCCCTTGGTAGCTTGGCACGAGCAAACAGGCTTATCAAAGGCAATGTGTAAAGTATTTGTACCAACACTCACAGTAACACAGTGAAAACACCACAAATGGACTCCACACCAGTGTAGATAAATAAAGTACTGTTATATGAACTACACAAGAACAAAACGACAAAAATCCAACATACACAGTACAAGAATATGGTTTCAAAAGAGTTCTTAGCTTAGCGACAAAATAATCCACATTAGCGTCGATTTTAGCCAACAGTACCTGGTGATGCGATAAAAGTTCCTAGCGGTGCTCAGGCGTCGAAAAACAAGCAACAGCGTCAGTCCTGAGACCCAGGGGAGGCGATGCGACCACCCCACTGCACGCAGCGGGCGTGTGCGACGAATCCGGTCTGTATGGGGAGTGAGGCGAAACTTGTATGGATTCCAAGGCGTAGCTTCTCCGGTAGAAATTTACTCGCAAAGGCACGATGCGACGAAATACGGCCCGCTAACGAGCGGTGCAACTATTTTAGATGGCTCTGCGACGATGTTTGCAACGTGGCGTTGAGGTTGCACCGGTGACAGGCGCTGTGACGATCTTCACGGCGACGGAAATTTTCTCGCTAAGCCGCTGGTGCGTGAAAAAGTTGCAGATCTTTTACTTCTTTTCTCTTGGTCAGCTTCCCAACAGCAGGCACAACTTCCAGAGGCCCCACAATTGGATCAAGCTCTCTAGGAAGGGCAGAACTCACACAGCAGAGTTCAGGGGGAAGCTGGGGGTGAAGTCCTTTTGTTCCTGGGACTTCTTAACAGGAGGCCAGCTCTACTCAGCCCCTTGGAGATTTCTTCAAGCCAGGGAACACAGCACACAGCAAAGTCCTTCCCCTCTCCTTGGTAGCAAAGCAACTGCAGGTCAGCCTTACAGCAGGTCAGTCCTTCTTCTTCAGTCTTCCAGCTTTCTGCTTGGCAGAGGTTCCTTCTTGATTCCAGGATGATCTAATTTCTTGGGATCAGGGTCCCAATATTTATAACCCCAAATCCTTTGTCCTCTGAGGGCAGAGGGGCCTGTGTCCAGTCCAAACCAGTTCTGGAGCACTCTGTTTACATGACTCCTTCTTTCCTTTCACAGTGCAGGGCAGAAACATCAGACACCCCACAGGAGGTTGAGCCAACATTGTGGAGGGAAAGCACTGCCCTGGAGCACTTTGTTGACATGATTCCGTCTCTCCTTTCACAGTGCAGGGCAGAGACATCAGACGCACCACAGGGGGTGGAGCCAGCACTGTGGGGGGCAGTCACTGTCCTATTCAGGTCCCAAGTACAACTCCTCCCACCCATCTACATGGAGATCTCTCTATTCAGCCCTGTGAGGACTCACCCTGTCTCTGAGAATTCACCAGCCCCCCTGGAATTCCCCAGCCCCTGTCACTCAAACTCCAGACAAGAAATACACAACCTAGCAGAGGCAGGTTTGAATGGTTAGACAAGAAAATATCTACTTTCTAAAAGTGGTATTTTTAAACACAGAATGTTAAAACCAACTTCACCAAAAGATATATTTTATCATTCTGAGTTCAGGCATACTAAACTTTAATTTTCTATCTTGCTCCTATGGGAAGATATGCAGGTACACTTTATACTCAGCATTCCCCATTATAGTCTATGGGCAAGATAGCCTTTCAATAGTGAAAAACGAAAATGGCTGTAATTCACTACCAGAGCATGTCACCTACACCAGTACATGCTCTACCTTTCACATACACTGCACCCTGCCCAGGGGGGTACCTAGGGCCTTCCATAGGGGTGTCCAGTGTGTACAGAAAGGTAAGGGTTAGACCTGGCCAGTGTGGACACTGGTCAGGTCAGCATGTCAGTTAGCAACTGCACCCAGGCACTGCGGTGGCAGGCCTGTAACACCATTTTAGGGCTACTCCTGTGGGTGGCACAATCAGTGCTGCAGGCCCACTAGTAGCATTTGAATCACCAGCCCTGGCACACTTGGTGCACTTTACTAGGGAGTTCCTGGTAATACAAATATGCCAATCATGGATAACCAATTACAATATAACAATTTACCTAGGGAGCACTTGCACTTTGACACCGATCTGCAGTGGCAAAGTGCCCAAAGCATCTAATCCAGCAAAAACGAAATCCAGCACAGCGTCAAAAATACAGGAGGTAGAGGCAAAAAAGTCAGGGGAAACAACGCCAAAGATGCCAGGTCTAACAGGGAGAGAGTGGGAGAGGAGAAGGTAAAAGAGAAAGGTCAGAGATGGTGGTGACACCCTGCAGGATGTGGACGTGGGAGGGTGACTGGAGGAGGAGGAAGGAAAGACAATTGAATTGGCAGAAGGGGAAACAGCTAGGAAATGTGGAGAAGTAGAGGGAGTAGAGGCCCAGGCATGATAATGAGGGAAACTGGAAAATATGCAGGCGACAGTGGAAGAGTGGAGGTGGGAGAGAACCAGGGAATAAAAGTGGAGCAGAGGAGTGGGAAACTGGGAAAGAGGGGTAACAGCCAGACCAGAAGGGAGAGCGAACTGTGGAGGTAACCAATTCATTTCTTTATGGGCGATTTATTGTCTCTGTTGTCTGTTTATGGAGACAACCAGATGTGACAAGAGTAAGACACAGAAGAATGTGAATGCAAGGGAACAATAGGGGAGAGTGAGGAGAGGAAGAGAGGGGTAGAGTTAGTGGTGAGGGTATGAACTGGCAATGCTAGAGTGGGTGGAAGAATGAGTGGTACATATTTTCTCGAGAGAGAGAACCCGAGATGAGGGTGAGAGAATGACCGACGGAAGTCAGAGCAAAACTGTGAAGGTGGGAAGGGGAAGTATGAGAGAACAGTGAAAAAGAAACTGGAATGGATGCATGGAAGAGTGGCACTGGTACAGGTAAGTGCAACACTTAAATGAAGTGTGACTCCGAGCACCTGTGCATCCCTAAATGTATGTTATGTGGTGAGTACAGAGCTGGGCAACAGTGTGCATCCACGGCACAAAGTGAAGACCTGCTGTAGGAAGCCTGCCCAGCTCTGAGTTCAGAGTTTGCACTGAATTATAACCCAACCCACAATATATGCAGGGCAGCAAGCAGAAATGAGCACATCATTTATGTACAACACTAAGTACACACCAGCGATACATGCAAACTCAAGATCTAGCACCAATCGCATGCGCAGCCTAGAATACATTTGCCGCACATGGTGCATGACCAATAGTACATACCAATTGAGAAGAGAATTTACGTCATGTAGTTCTGAGATATACCATGTACCGACTGCATCGTTGGCGCAGATGACATGCAATGTCTAAGGATATGCCAGACATGGGGGGTATGCCTGATCCCGAGTACCCCTAAAGTAATAGCAGGTCCAAAGCTCAGGACATCTTGGAGGATGAGGCAGCTGATCAGCAATAAACAGGTGGCTTATGGTGCACACTGGGCATGTTCAAGAAGCTGTAGGCAGGGTGCACTGAACTGCTTGGAATCTGTAGAGACAAGCACCAGGCTGAATATTATCTCCTACCCCAAGCTACATCACACTCACCATTTTGTGTGGAGCCGGTCTTCACTCATCTGACTTATCTTGCAGTACCCAATTTGCTGTGCTCGTGTGGCTGGATGTGCACCTTGCTCCCCTGCTACCAACTGGCCCCGGAACACCAGCCAGGTGCAGATGGGAGCTCCACTTCTACCCTGTACCCCCCTGGCACCTTCAGCTGCTGCTCTGAGCCACTCCTGCTGTTGGCCTCTGACATCAGCAGATGGCTCCGCCTCCCCAGAGTGAAGTATAGCAAGATGTTACTATGGTGGCCAACTTATAAGAAAAGGGTTTAGTGGGCATGAATAAGGCATAGTAATACCACCAGTGAATCAAAAATGTAATTGTTTATACTGTTTTGTAAGGTGCATAAAAACAAAGAAATGGAACTATCATGTATGGACCGGAAGCCACGTTGCAGTGAAGTCACTGTGCATGATGTGACTAGGAAGAGCTAAATGACCAAGAATTCACCAACTGATATCTGTTAAATATAAAATAAAGTGTGGTACATGATCATCAAATAAACGGTGCACTGTACTCGAAATAGGCACCCACAATGTTACACAAACAGGAAATAAAACAAGTAGTCCTCAAAGTAACAAATAAACACCTAAAAGGTAAGGAAGCTGTAGTTGGCCGGTGCTCCTGAGCGCAAAACGGAAGTGATGCATCAGGAGCGCCAACCAATGAGGAGCCAGAAAAAAAGAGTGATGCTGAGGTGAACCAATGGCAAGCAACAGGCAGAATTACACTTCATATAGAGATTACATCAGGTCTTCCAGAAAGCCTTCAGAAAGAAGAACTCAAAGATCCAGAAATAACTTATAAATTAGATTGATCAAGGGAGTTAAAATTGTAATTAAAACATTTATATTGGCCATAAAAACATAATAGCTAAACATTTTCAGAGTTATTTATTAGAGCAAGTCACACAACTATTGCTACTGTTAGAGGGGAGTCAAAAAGCTTTAAGAAGGTTAGTAATTTTGAACGATATCTAAAATTTCAAGGAAGCAAATGATAATTGTTGAGACAATATTGAATCTAGAAGCAGATGCTGAAAAGTCAAGGTGATCTTGACCTACAGGGGATAAGAATTCTGGTCCATTGAGGCAAACATTCCGACCTAAATTCATCAATGTGTTTGATAGAATAGTAACAAATCTCTTGCTGGTTGAGTGAGATGATCAATTTGCATGCATTTGGGCAAGTATAATGCAAATCTATATCAAGCCAGTACTTTATATGAAGTTCAGGGTCACATATATCAAAATCACACAACAAAGATATCAAAGTGGGTGATACCAATGTAGCAGGGGATCTATCCCCAATTAACAGAGCTTCTGGAGTCCTTGTCTTTCTACTTGATTTAAGGCAGAATTTGAATCAATCCTTTGCTTGCCGTATTTGCGTGTGAAGGTTAGAAAACACAAAATGATAATGGCAGTCTTTTCCAACCCAAGTTCAGGATTTCAATGGTGAGTGCAGTTCTCTAGTTACAGGGTGCCTGCACCAGTTTAGTACTTAGGGAGTCTTACCAAGATACCATAGCATTCCAGCAGCTCTAAAGCCAATAAACAAAATAATTGTTACGGCAGGAAGCCAGGTTGCCCACAGGTACAAACTCCCACACAACAGTTAAAAGCAATGTCCTGGTCAGGTAAACACTGTTTCTCTAAAACAGTCTCATCTACCCCTTAGTAGTGCATATGTTATTTCAAGAAATGTGTGTAAAATGTTAGCAATACCAGTCACACACTTGGATATATAAACTAATCATTCCCAGGCAAATGTCAAAAAGATAATATGTATTTTCTGATTAAAATAAGGCCAACATAGGAAAAAGTGGATGAGACGCTGCACAGTTTTAGTGTTTCAAAGTAAGAGTTCCTTACTACATGACCTCATCATTCTGCATGGACTATCTATGAAGCTTGCAGTGAGGTACTCACATGTGGCAACTGTAGATGTCTTCATCCTCCAGTCAAACAGCATGACTCCCACCTCCAATCTGTCTCTTGCCTTTAGTGAAGGCAGAGGGGCTTGTTTAGAGTTATTGGCCTTAAGCAGGCAGGCACAGTTACTTCAAAGATTTCCAGTGGGGTGTGTCTGTGGCAGACAGTCTCTTCGGGTCCTTTCAAGCCTGCCTAGGTCAGTAAATGTAGTCCCTTGCAATCAGGTGGACTATTAATTGTGGTGGATGTGAGTCCAACATGAGGAATAAGGCCTCAAACTTGTCAGGGCACAACAGAGTTTCAATAATTTAAACTTTGTCTCAGTCCTCTGGTAGCTATGTCACAGAACAGATATGCTGAAAATGTGTAAAGTATTTAGCAACAATAAAACTGTTAAAAAGGCAAAGCACAACCAAATATGAATCCTGCAACTGATGTCTAAAAATAGAGAAACTTTTAACAAGGAAAATGACACCAAAACACCAAACATCAAAAAGGAGAACAGGAAACACACATTTTAAAAAGATCCATGGCAAAATGCACCAAGCAAAAGTAAAGTGCCAATCAGAAGCTCACGGTTGACCTGGACCTAGTCACGATTTCAAACTGACCGTGATGGAGCACAGGTTGGTTTAACCAGGTAGGCCATCCTGGTCAAAGTTGTTATGTTCACTCTTAGGTCCTATATCCAGTGGAACATGGTGGAACGGGATATCCGTCACGTTTGTGATGGAGTAACCCATCTGCCAAACTGTTAATCAGGCACTTAGTCTCTCAAATGGAAGTCAACATTTTCCAGTAAAACAAGGCTGTAGACTGTATCTGTCGAAGTCCTCAAGGGGTTGCATACCCATTAAGCAAGTTCCTGCTGAAACTGTTGGTTTTGTCAGAAAAAGCTCTAGAGTGGGAGTGGGAAAATTTAAATGTTCTGCCCACCAAAGTCCTGTCAGTGGTCCACCACTTTTCACAGTTTTGCCGAATGAAGATTTCTACCTTCAGACCTAACCTTTTTCTTGGAGCTACAAATCTCCCAGTGGGGCTAGTTAGATTCTCTTGCCTCGAGATCCGACTTTTCAGACTTTCTGGGCCAGCTCCTCTTGGTCACTTCTAAAGCTCCCAGGGCCCTGGGGCAGCACTTCAGGGACCAGCTCACATTCAGCTTCATCCCCAGCAAGATCCATTATAGCCCCATGTATTACTGGTCACCTCAGAAAAAATGCCTCTTGCATCTATATGTGTCCCTGTGACAGCTGGAGTTCCCTTCCCATTCCTGGGTGTTCCTGGGAGCAGGTCCAGACCTTTGGGTCTCCTCACAACTCTCAGACAGTAGGTCCATCTTTTTTCTGTTCATCCTCAAGTTCAGCAAGTATTCCTATGAGTTGGGGCGATGTTCCTGGACACTACATAACAAATGTGGGCAAGGTCCCAAGAGCAAACCTTCCAACTTTGCAGCTCATCCTGTATGACTTACAACAAGCTACCCCCTATCTGCCCTTGGAGGTGCCTGGGTTGCCAGCCGGGGGACGTGTTTAGGGAAATGAACATTCCCCTCCTCCTCAACTATACCAAACTGGCTCTAGAACCAATTCCCTTTTTCACTGGGTTAATACCAAGCTGGCATCAGTGTATCTTAGGAAAAAAGGCTTATTTTCCCCAGGTCTCCCTTTACACTTAGCTATGAATGAGGAAGTCTTACTCTGGTTCCTTTCTAGCTAAAGAAGTGATTGAATCCTCCCTATCTGCTCTTCTGGTGCTGATTAAATTCACATACCTCACACCCAAGTCTTCCTCCTAAAATGTCTAAGCCATTACTTCTGCTCTGGGAGCTGCTTTCCCACTTCATTAAGAGTAAGTACTGGCAGAAGCCAGCTACTAGCAGGCCATGATAATCAGCCTAATGGAAGTTCAGAAAGGCAAAGTCTCACTTTTTAATGCTTACGGTTCTGAAATAGTTAGAAAAAATTCAACTTCACCTGCAAATTGGAGTTTTAATAAGCATTAAATATAGTGGTTGAGTCATTCAGGTGGCTTGTCATAAACCGAAGATAGCACAGTTATGGTTTCAGTCTGAACTTTATTTTTTTTCACCGGGGACTGGACTGCAGTGACCCAGTGTGTAGAGTTAAAAAACAGCAGCGATAGTCATCAAAAAAGGGATGACTATACAAAAAAGGCACTTCTCTCACCCCTCCTCCTCAGTTGCTAATCAGTCCTTGACACCAAAGTCATCATCTTCCTCTGTAGAATTGTCTTTCCAGCTACCAATTCACAATGAGTGTAAGTTGGCTAGTTCACACAGGATCCCAGTCCCAGACCCTTCACCAAGTCAAGTGCCAGACAAAAGACAACTAGTTGAACAGTCTGCTTCAGAAGAGCCTTTCTGGTGCTATATTATTGCCTGTTAAACTACCCGGAGATCAGACCACACCGATCCTCCCACAACAGAAAACTTGAGACTGGGTGACATTTTTAGTACACCTGCAAAATCTTGTGTATTCTTTTGCATTTTGCATTATGGTTGCTATGCGAAATCCCCGAAATTACACCAGTACACCCGATCCCATAATTGAAGACTGTGCTTTTTCATGGAAAAATCCAAACCTAGGAGCACCCCAACAACATGAATGACAAGACTGTTGACTGCTGAACTTATGTTATTGCACAATTATTTGTGCACAATGCAATTTCAAATCCAAAATGGAAGTGAGGATGCATTTTGCACTACAATATTGTGCCAATTACCAGATTTACATTTGGTGCAATTTTGCATAATTTTGCAGAATGGTTCTGACATTTCACATAATTGCACAAAAGGAAATTTTGCAAATTTCGCACACCCCTACAAGAACACACTGGGATTGTTAGGGTGGTCTCCTTACCTGTAGGTCCTACATCTTCGTCTCAGTCATTACATATGAGCCAAGTGCCACCCATTCATCCACTGGGCACCATAAAGAACGTGGCGTACCCCAACATCCTCCTGTCTTCTTTTGTCCTCTAACAGGGAGAAGGATGGAGGAAGCAGAGACTCCTGCAGGCATGAGAATCTGATGGTTTAACTCTTCCTAATTAATTTTGTCTACCTCTTGGCTTTAGGCAAATGGGAGTGGTTAGTCTAAATATTAAGAATGCTAAAGCCAATTTTCTTGCCTGGTTTTCCTGGTAAGACAGTTGTTGACCTAAGGAAAATGCCAAATAACAATACTTGCTGAAGTATACAAAAAGGTAATGGATGTAATGCTTAAATTTATCACGGCCACTGGTAATTACTCAGCCCGCATCCCAGTCCATTGTTATTTTGCACACCATGCCACCTCAGTTTGGACACAGTCAGATGCAAATCAGACTTAAGCCTACTCCACTGGAAACAGTCCAGCTGGAACTGCCAGGTCAGGTTCTCCCTCAACCAGATTACAAGCAAACCAACACTGGTTTTGCCCTTTTTAGGGCTCATCATTTGGGCATAGCTTGGCTCCAGTGGCGCCATGTGCACGGGACCTATGTCCTGGCATACCATTTGCAATTGGTCTTCAACTGCAACAACAACAAGGTGATGGATGGAATGCTTGAGTTAATCTCACGAGAACAAGTCCCTAATAACCTCAACAACTGATAAGTCAGAATCAAAACTGTTGGACTTGGCCCTTCTGGCAGGTTCACCCCTGAACTTTTTTTGCTTTTTAGTGGTGACTTGGTGTGGTGATTTTTTGGTTTCTGCGCACTTTCCCTGTGTCCCAGGGTAAAGTGCGGGCGCGCTCTGAGTGCATGTGGTGAGATAGGCCTGCCCTCCCATAGGAATGCATGGGGAATGTATGTGTCCCTAGTAGTTCCTGATGCGTGGGGTGTGCAGGCCCGAGTTTGGTATGTGCGGACTCGTGGGAGTGAATGCTGCGCGATGATGTGTGCGGCGTGCATGTACCTAGTGTGAAAGTGCCACTTCTAGAAGTGGGCACTTCTGTGTGCAGTGTGTCTGTCGCGTGATTGGCTGGTCATGTCATGTGACGGGCTAGGGATTCCCCAGAGTCAGGATGAGTCACCCAGTGGTGAATGGGGAAATCAGCAGCTATATGGGTGGGAGGAGTACACCTGGGTCCTGAATAGGGCAGGGTTTTCCACACACAATGCTGGCTCCGCCCCCTGTGGTGCGACTGACGACCCTAGCCCTGCCAGTGAATAGAGTGAGGGGCTGAGCACATGAAGGGTGCTCCCCAACCAGCTGCGACTGGTTTTCCCCCTCACCCTGAACCAAGAACAAAGACTTTTACTGTATAAAAAGGGGCTGTGTCCCCTTACAAGTTGTTCTCTGCCAGGATCTTACCTGAGGGGGCTGCTGCTGCTGGACCAGAGGACCGCCACTTGGATTACCTCCCTGCCTGGAGGCCCAGTGAGCTGGCTCTGGGTCCAACCTTGCCCCCACCCCTGCCCTGCTGCATGCAGGGGAAAACTTTGCTGGACTTTGTTGGGATCGTCCTTTAAGCGCTGGGAGCGCTTTATTTCCCCCCTAGGGCGCCTGAAAGCGCCTTTCATTCGCTTATAGCGCTAGGAGCGCTTTAATTGGGGCCAGCAGCGCGGCGCTGCAATTATCAGCGAGGGAACCCCGACGTAGGGATTCCCCGCTATTTTGCAATATTCGGAGCGGGTGCCCACCCCGCATTGTGTGCTTGTTGGCGGGTGCACACCCCGCTTATTTAAATATTCCTACGGCGGGTGCCCACCCCGCCGTATACTGCATCACGAGGGAGCCTACCCCTCTTATTGCCGAGTTTTGAAATCACCGCCGCGGCCGGGCTCACAGGAAGTCAGGCGGCCGAGGGCGGGCCTCCGGGACACCCAGGACCGGAAGTAGGAGGGCGGGAGCCTACCCCGCCTCCCACCGAGGACTCGCGTTTTTTTGCAAGCCCCGGAGCCGGCAGGAGCCTACCCTGCGCCCCGGGGTACTGAGGAGAGAAGCGCCGTCCGGACCGGGAGAGAAGCGTCGCCCTCCTGAGTCCCCGAGCAGGACTCCACCCTAACGCGGCCGGTGACTGAGACCGGCACCTCCTTCCCGGTGAGTGGGGCTCTGGCCGGGAGGGCGTACGAAGCAGCCGAGGAGGTTGCTGAGCACGGGGGCGCTCCCACGAGGCACCCAGTGTTTGATAAGAGCCCAGGGAGGCTCTAAGCGAACAGGGGCATTTGGGTTGAAGAGTCCCCCGTGTGGTACTCCAACGTCGGGGGCATTTCTTTCGCACCCAGAGCGGCCCCGGAAGACAGCGGGCCGCTCCCACGCCTACGGGGGCACTTCTTCCGTGTTTCGAGTGGCCCCAGATGGCAGCGGGCCACTCCCAACTTGCCCCCATTGTTTCTCGAGCCTAGAAGGCTCTAGGAGCATTTCCTGGTTCACGAGCCCACGAGGCTCCACGGGGGCAGAAGTTGTGTAGAGCACAAAGGCTCCGACGACGGGGGCATTTCTTTGATGATCTTGAGTCCCTGAGCAGGACTCCAACAACGCCGTGGTTGTTTGATTGAAGCCCACAAGGCAGCCCCATTGTCATAGCTCAGAGAGGGCTCCAAAGGCACAGTAGTGCCCTCACTCATTTTGTCCAGCTGCCCAGCACTTAGTGGGCAGCTGCAACGTTTAGGTTGTACATTGTGCGCCTGGCTTGCGCAGCCTGCGCAGTCGCGCCCTGACATTATTGGATTGGTCATTTCTGCACCCCTGAGAGGCCAGTTGGCCTGGGGACGGTTTTTCTGTATTGTGCCCTCCCCTAGGGTACCTGGTGATTTGCATATATGTACTTTTGCGCCTGCGCAATGTCCTCATGATATTTTCCTTCCTAACTGTGTTTATACATTGGAGATTGTTTTACTAATAGTAGTCATGCTAGTGTGTTCATGTTTCCCTGCGTGATATATTCCTAAAGGTGGTTAGGGTTGCGTAGGTGGTACTTACCCGATGCTAGTGTGATGACGCTGAGGTCATTATTGCGCCAGTAGTTACTGGTTGTGTGCTATATGTTCTATCTTTAGTGCTACAGTGATTGCATGTGCTATGTTCTAAAATATTATTCCTACGTTCTAAGTGCTATTTCTACAAGGTGCTAATTCCTGACAGTGGTCCATGTGGCCCTGTCCCCTGTATATATAATCCCTTGTAAATTCTGCCCGTGCCTGTTGGCACATTGTAAAGTGTGTGTTTTTATCTAATGTGTTGTGTATAATACAAAGGTTATTTTTATATAATACCTTGTGTGGAGTTTCCTTTGTGGTGGGCCTTGGGTGTTGTTGCTGGGTGCGCGCGCAAACGCTTTACACATCGCCTCAGAGATAAGCCTGACTGCTCGTGCCAAGCTACCAAGGGGGTGAGCAGGGGTTATCTTTGGCGTGTAACTCCCCAGCCCTGACTAGAGTGGTGGTTTCCGTCTGGCTTTGGCGCAAGCCCTAGCCAACCAGAAATCCCATTTCTAACAAAAACCTTTTGTTGTGCCCCCTAAGAATTCACCAAACCTTTGTCATGAAGAGAACTCCCAAAGAAAGTGTGGGTTTGAAACACATAGACCGGGATAAATAGGGGATCCTAGTTTAACCAGTCCCAATATGGACGTATAAATTCATATGTCTAAAGAAACTATTGGAAGCCCATATTAGATACCTCTGGACCCTTTATACATTCCAGTACTAAGAGCACTTTCTGTGAATGCAATGCTCATGTCTTGTAAAATCTTGGCTTGGTAAAGATGAAATTTTAGCCTAGTTCATGTATAAATTTTGCGTTACCACAATGTATTTTTCATTTATCTTTTTATATATCATACATGTTTTCACTGTATATCCATCGAGTTGAATGTGGATTGTTCTTTCTTTTATCGCACCAAATGTGAAAGTTTAAAAAACGTTTGTGTTCAATCATTACTAAAACAAATTTGAGTCATGATTATTGCTAAAATGTACCTCATGCATAAGTAAAGATGTGTTTATGTCTCTCAACCACTTGATTTTGTTTTTTGTATACAATTGTCTAAGGCCATAGGTGGTTGTAGGTAAGGGCCAAACCCCCCGATTCACACACAAGTTGGCCTGCAGCACTTATTGTGCCACTCAGTTCAGAAGCCCTGTAAACATGCTTCAGGCCTGCTATTGCAGCATGTGTGAGCATTTTTAAATTTCTCTATTTAGAACTGGCAAAATAATCCTTATGCCAGGCCCGAACCTTTCTTAACACATATAAGCCACCCCATTGGAATTAAAAATTTGGACATGTACTTTTAAATTCTACATGTTCTGATAGTGAAAAACTCTTAAACTAGTTTTTCACTACTGCAAGGCCTACCTCTCCCATCGAATAATATTGGAGTTGACTTATTACATTTAATAAGCAGTCATTTCTAAATGGGAACAGGTTCCCAATTCATGTTTGATGAAGTTGGATTTTTAAATACAATTTAGAAAATGCCACTTTTAGAACATTGCAATTTTCCTGTCATAGCCATTAAATGCCTCTAGCCTTTACCAGGGTCACATTATTGGGTGTAGTTGACCGTTGAGCTTTGTATATTTCTCCTAGACAGCCATACACAATAGGGTGCTTAAGTATACCTGTATGGGCCATCACTTGCAGGATAGGAGGGAGGAGCTGGCCACAGCCCATCTTACATTTGAATAGGCTCTGTCTGCCTCCACATAAAAGGCTGCATACCCCCTGTAGTTAGTGTGGAACCACAGCAGGGATGCAGGATGCCTGGTGACTTCAAAGGAACACCTCTAGAAGCTTCTCACCCACTTCAAAGCACACCTGGGTATAAATACTGGACCTCAGACACCATCACTTCAGTATACATCTGAACCTGTGGATACTCTCCCAGGAAGAAGGAATGCTGAGCTGCTGAAGGACTGCCATTCTGCCAGACTGCTACCCTGCTGGACTGCTGATTTGCTGTGTTGCTGCCTTGCTGTGCTGACCTGCTGACTACTGCCCTCTGCCTGGGTAACAAAAACTGGAAATGTACCTCTTGACCCAAGATACCCATAGTGACACCAACGGCTAATCTGCCAGCCTCCAGTTCTGATCCACAGGGAGGTAACGGTTAGCTTCACAACCACCTACACCGTTACCTAGATCCAGCTGGATCAAGCCCAAGACCTTCAAGTGGTGCCCCTCAGCTCCTGGGCATTTGGCCTAACCTCAGAGAGGCTGAATTGAAGTTTTGGGCTCCTCACGACCACAAACGGACCTGGTGGTGCAGAATCCCTGACACTCGCAAAGAAGGCAAAGCAAAGTACAATCACGCTACATCATTGACCTCTCATGTGGAGCGAGGTGCAAAACACCGGCCACGATCCTTGTGCTACAGTGGTAACCACCTGCGGCGCTCAGCCTGCACTTCATGCTACATTGACGACCATCTGCGATGCTTCCCTGCTCCTCGTGGCCCCCTCCACCATGTATGGGACTCTTGGCACTGGACTGAGAAGGTACGTTTTCCATGGGATTTACTTGGTCCATGTATCTAACCCATGCTCCATTGCGGTCAGTCTAAACTTGTGACATTTTCCCGGTCTCACATAACCAGATAGTTGCAGTTGGCACCTTTTTCTTCTTGGTTTTGTTTTACCCTAAAATCTTAAAAAATTCATAACTTTGGTTCTACTGATTGGAGTTTTGCCATTTAGGTTTTGTATTATGTATTAAAATTTGCTCTATTTCCTAAACTGGTGTGGATCTTTTTGTGGTGTGTTTTCACTGTGTTACTGTTTGATGTATTGCACAAATACTTTACACATTGCCTCTGTGTTAAGCCTGACTACACTGCCCCAAGCTATCCGAAGGTTGAGTACAAGTTAAGTTAGGGTTTACATGTGACTTCACTCTGGGAAGAATTGTGATTGCTGCTTGAGAAGGGCTTCACCCCCCCTTCACCAGTAACCCAATTTCTTACAACTTCTAAATAAAAATGTTATTCCTCACATTTGGCTAGCTTTCAAAGATGGTATGATAAAAGGTTACCTTCCCAAAATTCAAAGCTTCAGAAATATTACAATTTTTATGTAAAGATTTTGAGGAAAATGTTTTTGATAAAAAAATCTAACCTTTTCAAATCTCAAGTAAAAATAGTCAGCAATAGAGGCCTTCAGGAAACCCGGGCAAAATCTAAGTGTAGGTGAGAGCTTAACTTTACTACTATTGAGCAGTTTTAACCTGGCTCATACTCATATGAGAGCTTTAAGTCTGATATGAGACCTTTCTTTGGTCCTTCAAGCACTTCACGACCTCCCTTTAAGCCCATCAACTGAGATGTAATAAAAATCTTCACAATTAATTTTACATTCTTGTTGACAATTTCTTTAGCCAAGGAGACAGGAGAATTTGACTTTCAGGCCTCCATTTTTGTCAATTTTGGAAGACAGAGTGAGTTTGAGCCAGATCTAGCCTTTCTTTCTAAGAATTCAGCACTCTTGGGAAAATCATAGGCAGGGTTGACTGCATTTTCACCCAGATTTGACAATTATTACTTCAGCTATTAGGTATAAGAAGAATTATTTTGGTTTATTTTTAAACATCTCCGGATTTTAGAACTTCTGAGCATCTCTTGGTGACTGGTTGGTGGAAAAAGGCTTTGCCAATGACCATAAATAGATGGATCCATTCTACATTCACCTTGGCTTACTAGGTGGTGGATCAACCACTTCCTGAAAGCATTCAAGGAAGAACAACAAGAGGGCCAGCTGCTTCATGGGCAGACACTAATGGTTCTCTCTAGCCAGGCATATGCAAAGCAGACACTTAGACTTCTTAAAATACACTTCTCCATCATTATACGCTGCAGTTTATCAAAGCTGTCCTTCTAAACAACAAGATGTCTGCCAATGTTCAGTAGTAGCACAATATACTTATCAACTTGATATCACCTGTTATGGTAATTTTTGTGTCAGTTTTCAAAAAGCTGGTTCTGTTCTGGAAGAAGAAAAGAGGCCGATAGGAGGCGCACTAATTGTGCACCACAAAGAGGTGGCCCACAGTCAGTGCATCCCCCCCTAGGGTGCCCCTCTGGAAAGGGTAAAGAGGATCCTGTTTGAACTCCTCAAAAATCCACCTGCAGTGGGTGCAGTCACTCACTGCACCTGTCTGCAAGTGAATCTTTGTACCTCCCGAAAGTGCAGGCTTGATCCCACCTGCAATGAGAAAGGTTGACTAGTAGCTTCAACCAGTTAGTCCATCTTTAACAAATTTGCTGCCATCAGGGCAGCGTGAGTTTGCCTCTGCTATGGGGCAGTGCATTATATTTGATAAGGTACACTGTAACTGTTTGTGCTGGCATGACACAAACTGGGACAGTGCCTCCTTAGTGTAAGATGGCCTATTTTGTTTTTTTGGGTGTCATTATACATAATTAGCTTTTAGTGTAATTGTCAAATCTAAAATGTGATTTGTTGTAATTATGTCTTTATTCTGTGTATATTCATGGTTTTGTTATGGATTTGAAATAAAACTGGTGCATATTCCTGGGTTGTCACATGGTAATAATCCTGGGCATTTGAAGTTATAAATAGATGTGAATGCCTCTATCAACAAATACATGTTTTATGTCCTTAAAGCCAGCACATGCCCACAATAACAAATGTCTGAAAATAGCAAAACTGAAATTCATACCCCATATGTTCCTACAGTTTTGAATGTTTCAGACCAATTCACATTTAATCTATGATTTCGGTGATATGATACACTTAGAAATTAGAATGACTGTAACAAATTATAGTTTATCTCAGTTGCCCCTATGCTGGTACACTGATTTTGTAACACCTGCAACGGTTCTTTATTTGAATGACTTTTTGCACATTTAAAATGCTGTATATCTCCAATGCATATGTGTTTTGAAACGAGGTGTAATCAATAGATTGACATACTAGATCTATGTAGATCGTTGGAGAACAGAAGTGTATCGACTAAATTTATAAATGACATTGAACAAAAAAATCACAAACCTATCAAAAAAAGCGACATAAAATGTTTAAATACAAAAGAGCCATATTGTTAAAATTATCATTTATTTTCTCTTTTTACTTATCATTCTTTTTTAGGTTACATATGTTATTAGTTTTAAGAATGAATGGCAAATATAGAAGGCGGGTTACTTTAATGTATTTGTATTGCAACGTATTAATCAGGTCTGTTGTAATATATTAACAGTGTTTATTCTGAGTTGTGTTCCCTTCTCTAAAGTTATTGTTTTTGGGTAGTAAACATGATTTCATAGAAGCTGATAGTCTCATTGCTTTTTTATGATTACAATTCAAAGAGTAAGGGTTCACAGAATGAAAAGAAGTAAAAAGGCACCAGGCCTGTTTCTGCTAGTTATTTATTGTGAAATATTCAACCATGATCAGATAATTTTATGTAAGTTAGCAAGAGAGTGTGAAGGGTTAGAAAGATTCTTCATGTCAGAAGACAGAGACAAGACATACCATTCAGAATTGCTTCTCCTACTTTTTTTCTGAAGGCTAACTGGAGGAGCATGTAGCTTTATTTGCTCAGGACTTAAAGCCTTTTTTTAACAAAGACGAGAATATCAGACTATTCTAATATTTTGAACAATAACTTGATTGTTTGAAAAAGGTATGAGAGTATGAACTGTCTTTTAAACCTGAGTTTGAATTTTCATTTAGTGCTGAGTTTAGCTTAGTAAAAGCAAAAGGAAGAAATGATGGATGGAATGCTGAACAATGCAAACATTCTCTCCCAGTCACAAAGATCTGGGTTTAATCCTTCGTTCTTTTGCTCACCACGCCACCCCAGTTTGGACCTGGCCGCATGCAAATCAGTCTTGACCCTGTGCCTCATGGGAACAGTCCAACCCGAACTGCCAAGCCAGGTCCTTCCTGGACAGGAAACAAGCATCCAGGAACTGGTTTTGGGGCATCACCCCTCATCAGCCAGGCTAGCTTGAATTCAGTGGTGCAGTGAGCATGGGACCCACGTCTGGACATACCCTTCATACTTAGGGCGACAAAAATAAAAGGAGCAAATGATGGATGGAACGCTGAACAATGCAAACATTCTCCCCCTTGTCACAAAGATCTGGCTATAATCCATTGTTCATTTGCTCACCACGCCATCCCAGTTTGGACCTGGCCATATGCAATCAGTCTTGACCCTGTGCTGCATGGGAACAGTCCAGCCCGAACTGCCAAGCCAGGTCCTCCTTGGACAGGAAACAAGGATCCTGGAACCAGTTTTGGGGCATCACCCCACATCAGCCAGGCTAACTTGAATTCAGTGGCGCAGTGAGCATGGGACCCATGTCTGGGCACACCCTTCATACTTAGGGCGACAAAAGCAAAAGGAACAAATGATGGACGGAACGCTGAACAATGCAAACATTCTCCCCCTTGTCACAAAGATCTGGGTCTAATCCATTATTTTTTTTCTCACCACGCCACCCCAGTTTGGACCTGGCCATATCCAAATCAGTATTGACCCTGTGCCTCATGGGAGAAGTCCAGCCCGAACTGTCAAGCCAGGTCCTCCCCGGACCGGAAACAAGCATCCTGGAACCAGTTTCGGTGCATCAACCTTGAAACCAGTGGCGCAGTGAGCACAGAACCCACGTCTGGACATACCTTTCCCACTTAGTTCTACAAAGCAAAGGGAACAAATGATGGATGGAAAGCCGAACAATGCAAGCATTCTCCCCCAGTCATAGAGATCTGTGTTTAAGCAATCGTTCTTTTGCTCATCGCACCACCCCAGTTTGGACCTGGCCATATGCAAATCAGTCTTGACCCTGTGCCTCATGGGAACAGTCCAACCCGAACTGCCAAGCCAGGTCCTACCTGGAATGGAAACAAGCATCCTAGGACCGTTTTCGGGGTTTCATCCCTCATCAGCCAGGATAGCTTGAATCCAGTGGCACAGTGAGCCCGGGACCCATGTCGGGGCATACCTGCCGCACTTAGGGCGAGAAAGCAAAAGACACACATTTGATGGATGTTATGCAGAACAAATCAAAACACTCACCCCAGTATAGAGATCTGGGTTAAATCCATCATTCTTTTGCTCAAAATGCCACCCCAGTTTAGAACTGGCCATATGCAAATCAGTCTTGACCCTGTGCCTCATGGGAACAGTCCAGCCCGAACTGCCAAGCTAGGTCCCCCCTGGACCGGAAACAAGAATCCTAGGACCGGTTTCAGGGTTTCACCCCTCATCAGTGAATCCAGTGGCACAGTGAGCACGGGACTCACGTATGGGCATACCCTTCCCACTTAGGGTGACAAAAGCAAAAGGAACAAATGATGGACGGAATGCTGAACAATGCAAACATACCACCCCAGTCACAAAAATGTGGGTTTAATCCGTCATTCTTTTGTTCACCACTCTACTCCTGTTTGGTCCTGGCCATATGCAAATCAGTCTTGACCCTGTGCCTCATGGGAATAGTCTAGCTGGAACTGCCAAGCCAGGCCCTCCTTTCACCAGAAACAAGCATCCTGGGACCAGTTTTGGGGCATCACCCCTCATCAGCCAGGCATGCTTGAATCCAGTGGCGCAGTGAGCATGGGACCCACGTCTGTGTATACCCTTCCCACTTAAGGCGACAAAATCAAAACGCACAAACGATGGACAGAATACTGAACAATGCAAACATTCTCCCCCAGTCACAAAGATTTGGGTTTAATCCGTCATTCTTTTGTTCACCATGCCACCCCAGTTTGGATGCAGCCATATGCAAATCAGTCTAGACCCTGTGCCTCATTGGAACAGTCCAGCCCGAACTGCCAAGCCAGGTCCTCCCTGGACCGGAAACAAGCATCCTGAGACCGGTTTCAGGGCATCACCCCTCATCAGCCAGGCTAGCTTCAATCCAGTGGCACAGTGAGCACGGGACTCACGTCTGGGCATACCCTTCCCACTTAGGGTGACAAAAGCAAAAGGAACAAATGATGGACGGAATGCTGAACAATGCAAACATTTTCCCCCAGTCACAAAGATCTGGGTTTAATAGTTCTTTTGCTCACAACACCACACCAGTTTGGACCTGGCCATATGCAAATCAGTCTTGACCCTGTGCCTCATGGGAATAGTCCAGCCCGAACTGCCAAGCTGTGAATGTTTGCATTGTTCAGCATTCCGTCCTTCAATTGTTTCTTTTGAGTTTAGCTTAGTAAGGAAAAGTTATGATGGTGAAGTTGATACAACGTTTAACAGACAATATGTTCCAATATTTACTGATGCGCACATTACTCTGAAACATTGCAGCTACTATTCTGTTTGCCTTTTTAATAATTATTACACATATTGTGTGCACTTTGATAGGACTTTTGTAGGAGATTGTGTTACTGGTTGAGGGGCATGAAACCCTACTTAAGCAGAAACCACGATTCTTGTCAGGGTGAAGTCGCAGGCAAATCCCAAATTAGCCTGTGCTTAACCCTGTGGTAGCTTTGTCCCTACCAGTCAGTATTAACTCAGAGGCAATGTGTAAAGTATTTATGCAGCCTTTCAAACAGTAATAAAGTGAAAAAACACAAGAAAAATTCTACACCAATTTACGAAAGTAGAGCAAAATTTAATAAATAATTTGAGACTAAAGTGACAAAAATCCAATTAGTAGAACTGGTGATAAGCAATTTTAAAGTGTAATGTAAAAATAGAGCCTAGAACCTCAAAGCACCAGCTATGGTTATCTGGTCACACCGAACCGGGACAAGGTCACAAGTTCAGGTCAACCATGATCGAGTGCGGGCTGCATACAGGGACCAAGTTTGGCACACTTAACAAAGTGCCTTAAATCCAGATTGCAGAGCATTGCAAAAAATCCACATGAAGGATGTGTTGCTCAGCTGCAGTTCTAATGGGCCACGATGCAAGGTCCTGCACTGACGATGTGTCATGCAGCGGTGCTTCCAAGGAGCTGCATGTCTGCAATGTGAGATCCTGTTGAGGATGAATCACAGAGCGGATATGTCAAGGAGTTCCTGGGCTGAGATGGAAGGTGCTGCATTGAGGAGGCATCACAGTTCTGAGTCTGGTGACGGGGATGCATCATGCAGCAGCGGGTCCGATGCGGAGCTGTGATGCATCAAACTACGTTGGTTCTGCTTGACCCACAGCTGGACAGGCAGAGCATGCTCAGGCCCACTTCCAATGGTCCAGGACTGGTGTGGCACTACTTGGGGAGGCAAGACCCACAGGTGTTAGAGTCTAGGTGCTGGTTTCAATGTGGTTAGAGCCTTTTCTGTCCCTGAGGCTCTGATCAGGATGCCATCTAACTAGCCCTCGGAGCCACTAGTGGTCCTGAGATCAAGATGCAGGTCCAGTCCTTTTCACTCAGGCAACAGGGCAACAGACAAGAAGTCTTTCTTGCAGAAGAGCAGCACAGCAGGTTTTCTGAGTCTTCCATAGCTCCAGGGGTGTACTGAAGAGTTGGATCTGAGGGTCCAATTGTTATGTAGCTTACGTTTAGTCTCAATTTTAGTTTCTTGTCTTAACTTAGCATCATTTTCTAATGGTGGTTTGCACGTATGTCTCTTGTGACAATGGCCCTTGCACGTATTTCTGTTTGATAGACATTGTTGCCCTGTAGTCTGCACATTCGGTTCCAGGGTCATCCAAACTCAGAACAATACGGATTGTTTAATTTTCTGTGCTCATATGGCGATGACTCTTATGCTTTAGTCTAATTAAAGTGATGTTCTGCACCTCTGACATAGTGTGATAAGCTTGCCGTTTTATTATAAAAACAGCATCCATGCTGAAGTCGGTGACATGTTCACATCCTGCTGAAGTCATCATGGAACTCTGCTATGAGCTGTCAACTAAGATGCAGCCCAGCTGACCCTGTTCCTGAGAAGGAAGATATCGGTACACTCAGTGGAGGTGCTTTTGTGGATACACTTCTCCTGACTTTCTGACATATAGTAACAAGGTATGGGGGTAGGTCATTATAACAGGCCTGGCAGATAGAGATCACTAATAGATAGGAGTAACTTCAGAAACATTATGAACAATTGACATGGTTGAATTGTTTGTGTTGTCTTCACCATTCTAATAATGCTTATAACAATGATGTGTTTTATCTTTCTCATAATCGCAGTTCATGTTTTATATACAAAGATTACAGCTTTTCAACAACTGTTTAAAAAAACAATCTTGTATCTTGTGAACATTTTGGGCATGCAAGTGTGAGAAACGAAAGAGCTAGATTTGTTACCATGATTTCCTTGGGAATCTGAGAGTCATGTTCTAGGTAACTACCATCATCTATAACTCTGGAGGTTTAGGAGTTTGGATGTGGTACTGTAAGCTAGCCAAACAGACCAACATGTATTCATTATGTAAGGGGACACAGTCTCTGTATTATGAAGTTTTATTTTTCCATATACACAGTCCTACTTGATTTGTTGGAACTGTTTAGCACAATATTTATACCTGGTGCTGGCTTTTTAAGTAGGAGAAGGTTCTGGAGATTTGCATGCTCAGAGGTGTTTGGAATTTCCTTCCTCCTTACCATCACCCCAGCTTTTCTTGGGGCACAAAAGACTACTGCCAAACCCTTTGCGAGTGTGCTGAGGCAGAGCCTTTGCGATGTTCAAGTGTGGTAGGTTACAACTCACCCCCATATAGAAGGTCTATCCCGCCAACACCATTTCCCTTTGTTTCACTGTCTAGGAGCAACATACAAAGGACAACTGCCAGCTACATCTAATCATGTGTCCCAGGATACAGGCTGCAGTAATAGTGGCATTTTTAGGAATCGTGAATTAAAATCCAACTTTACAAATAAAGAGGATTTTAAATTAGAATTGTTTAGATACCAAACGTTCCCACTTTCTGCCAATTGAAAGTTATCAGTTATTAAATGTAATAAGGTAATCCAATGTTATCTTATGAGAGAGGCAGACCTTGCAGTAATGAAAAAATACATTTAAGAGTCCAACTTTGTAAATACACTGCAGGCTGCCCTATGGGCTGTTTAGGGCCTACCCTAGGGGTGACATTGTTATCAAAATGGAAGTTTTAGGTCCGGCAAATAGTTTATTTTGCCAGGTAGACACAACAGTTTGAAACTGAACACACAGGTGGCAATGGCAAGCCTGAGACATGTTCAAAAGGCACATAGGTAGGTGGTATAATGAGTGCTGGGGGCCCACTAGTAGCATTTAACTTAAGGTGGTGGGTACATGTAGTACTACTTTACTAGGGACTTAAATGTGCAATTCAGTGTAAGACAATTCTATCATGTTTTAGGGAGACTTGGCAAGCTCTTCTGCACAGATTGGCAGTGGTAAAGTGCACAGAACCCTAAAGGTAAAAAAAAGCAGGTTAAGAAAACAAAAGTTCAGTGATGACTCTGCAGAAAGGGCTAAGTCCAAACACTTTGATTTTAAAATAAATCTTTGAAGTATAACAATTGTTTCCTAGTGTTTTGAGCGTGCCTTTCTACTGTGAAAATGAACTTTGCTTCCTCTAATTATCCCTGTGATACTTTATATAACTGATCTTTACCTGAAATGTATCTAAACAAATTACTATTCAGTATCTTGCATGGTGGTCGCAGTACAGCTGACTTGCTGTCTCTTGTTGGCACAATGATAAATTGCTTAGCACCAAAAAGGGAGTTTAGAAAGCCTATTTCCATGTCATGTTCTAGAGGATCAAGAAAAGGTATTAGTGTAAGCAATAGAGGGCCATATTCACAAGGAACTATCGCTGAGTTAACGGCACTTTATCGCAGCCAAAGTTGCGATAAATCTATCGCCCCATTCACAAGCTGGTGTTAACATCCCAAAGCACCAGTTTACCTGCGATAGCAGCTGCAAAAAAACATTGCCACCGAGGACCCCCGCAACTACAACTATCGCTAATGAGATGCAGAGTAGGCTTTCCCGTGCCAAAAGCCATGACAACACCACTCCACAACATTCACAACGACCAGACAGAACTGCGATAACAACACGAAACAGGCGATAAGACGCGTTAGCAGCAGGAAAATAACACCTGCTCTGACCTGGTGCTAAGTTAGACCACAGCCTGCACCACAAAAGGGAGCACAGCCCAAAGCCACGCCTGAAGAACAACAGATGCACCCAGGCAACTGAACATGCAACAGGGCCGAAAGGGAAACAACACCTGCCGCAACCACCCCAGGACCCCCCTCCCCGGCAACCCCCCCGACCAAAGACATGCCACATCAGCTACACCCAATCACGTACAAAATTATTTGCATGATGTTGCAGAATCACAACTGGTGACATGCATGTGTCGTCACAAAAATGAGCATCACACATTCATTTCCGAAGCAACAAATCAAACTTTATTAAAATGAACACAGAAATGAAATGAAGACACACTGCGGCTCCCCTCTAGCCAATCGGTAGGTCACAGCCTGCAAAACAAAAATTATGATGAGAAGGTGTGTCCTGCGCACATCAAAGGACAGAGAGAGAGAGCGAAGGAGAGAGAGAGAGGAAGAGGGGGAGAGAGAGAGAGAGAGAGAGAAGACGAGAGTGGTAGAGGGAGAGAGGAAGAGGAGAGAGAGAGAGAGAATAAGAAGAGAGTGGGAGAGAGAGAGGAAGAGGGGGAGAGAGAGAGAGAAGAAGAAGAGAGTGGGAGAGAGAGAGAGCGCCGCCCCTGCGCACCCAGGCCACACTGCTCAGCTGCTGCCACCGGTGTGTTTCCAACCACTTGCCGGCATGTAGAGCAGTCCCTTAGGTCACACATCTGAGACAGACCCGTCGTCTGAAACAGAGTCCATATACATGTTTGGCACAGTACACACAATCACACAAGACAACATCGCCTGCCCGCCCATGCAAACCCAGACAGAGTCACTCCAGCCCCTACCGCCGCCCATCGGAGCATGCCCGCCGATGCACACCCAGGCCACACTGCTCACCTTCTGCCACTGGCGTGCAGACAGGAGGTCCCACCACGTGCCACTGCAGGCCACAAGCCCGGGGGCAGCAGACATGGTACACTCCACACCATGCCGCCCCGCTCCACAGGCCACCAGGTCTTACGTTTGGTGCTGGGTGTTGATTACTCCATGGCAGAGGACTCACCAGGGCACCCGGCCTCATCGCAGGCTGCACACCCGCTCAGCCCAATAGGTGCCACCAACTCTGTGATCCCAGAAGCGATGCCACATGGCAGTAGGCCCATGCTGCCCGCTGGCTCTGGCCTACACTGTGGTCCAGCAGGGCACACAAATCCTGAGCAGTCTGGACCACTGGGATGGGGCATCATCGCAGGCTGCACACCCGATCGGCAGCTTAAGGTGCCACTGACTCAGTGCACCCAAAGTCACCGTCCCGTGGCGGGGTGCCTGTGCTGGCCGCAATGCTCCAGGTGCCACTAACCCTGTGCAAGCCCAGTCAGCACCACGTGGTGGCATGCCCGTGACGGACGCAAGGCCTCAGGTTCCACAAACCCTGTCAAGCCCAGTCAGTTCCACGTGGTGGCAGGCCCGTGACGTACGCAAGGCCTCGGGTGCAACTAACCCTGTGCAAGCCCAGTCAGTGCCATGTGGTGGCAGGCCCGTGACGGACGGACGCAGGGCCTCGGGTGCCACTAACCCTGTGCGCAACAACTCATGGGCCCTTTATGATTGAAAACCGTAGAGCGTCCGTCATCCAGTCACCACCGGCAGAGGGGAATGTGACTTCGGCCCCTTATGTTGGCAGAGTCACATGGCCTGTGACGTCTGTGCCGGATGGGTGTGGTGTGTGTGCAAACCTGCCCTCAGGGAGTGGCTGTGACATGCGGACAACTAGACCAGTGACCTGCACACCACCAGCCTGCGACAGGTAGCAATGAGGGCCCCCCTCGGAGCATAAGAGAAGTGGTCTGGCCTGCCATACGCCGGACCAGCACAGGGCTTGTAACAATGGCACGTGGGATCTGGGCGTTGTTTACTCCATGTCCAGACATGGAAGTGACTGATGCGTGTGTCCCTGTTGTAGTGTTCACCGGGCATGGTACACAATATGCTATGGAGCACCCTCTGAATGGCATCCCACAGGATGAGCATTATGGACACAAGGGACATCACTGTCCCTACATTCACCCACACTTTCATACATGGATGATAAATGACATAACACAGCAGTGCGTCACTGGATGTTTATTTCACATCCAGTGCAGTCCTGCAGCTGGAGCGGTACAGGGCAATGCCGAGAACACAACACAATATGGGCCCGTGGAGGGCCAGCCATAGTCCATCTGGGGATGACAAGTCCTGCGGAAGAGGTATGGTACAGTCCGCATTGGGGTCGCCGTGTCATTGGTCATCAAACAGGATATGGCAGTCCATGTCGCTGCCCAAGGTGAGTGCATCGGAGTGTATCGGGGGTCAGTGGTAGGTCATGGTGCCATGTGTGGCACCAAGCAGTAACAGGCTGGGTGGCGTACATGAATGCTAGTGCCTCCTGATCACAAACCCATCCACGTCATCGTCCCCGATGTGTGCTCTGCGCCACCTGTGGGTGTTACAGTACCGGCTGGGGCACTGTGTGCCACTGACACATCAGGGGCTGGAGGAGGGTTGTCGGCCACACTGTGTGGCAGTGACACATCAGGTGCCGGAGTGGATACGCCCGCCACATTGTGGGGCACTGACACACCAGAGGGCGGAGATGTATATGGTGTGGGGTCAGCAGCATTCATCAGCGCCACGCTTTGTGGCAGCAATGCTATGATGATGGTCTGCAGGGCATGGTATAACCCAGCTACATTTCGCTGATGTACAGCGGTGGCTGCCATCCTTTCTGCCTCCATCTGCACCATGTGCTCCATGAGCTTCCGCATGTGTGCCAGCTCACGGCTGCTATCGCTGGAGCCCCTCTGAGCGGACAGGTGTTCTCTCTGCGTCAGGACCCCAATCGATGTCAGTCAGGACTCGTTGGAGGCCATGGAGCAGGCGTCCAGTTTGGTAGCCATGACCCCACCCGCACCTGCTCAGACGTCTCCCTCTGGGCCTCCAGCACACGGCGTTGGAAGGCCATGTGTTATTCCTGGGGGTCTTGGGAGACTGGTGGACCGTGGGTGCCTCCTGCTGGGTGGTTTGGGTGATGGGTGGGGTCTTCTCGATGTAGCTGGTCAGCCCTGATCCTGGAGGTGAGTCGCTGATGATGTCAATGATGTCTAGGAGGGCTTGTGCATCGATGCTGGGTTTGCCCTCCTCGTCATCAGTGAAGAGTGGCTGGGACTGCTCTGCAGAGGCTGTTGACGATGGACCTGCAATGTGAAGGGGAGATGGTGTATTGCAATGTGTCCACATGTATGTAGCCGCATGGTACATGTTGACATTCAGCCAGCATGGCATTGTACATTGTGACAGTCTGAGGATCTGGCCGATGACCCAGAGTCATTGAGGGTGTGCACTGTGCTGTGATTGATTGTGCATGTGTGCCATCGTGGCCATCTCCACCCATCCCCCAGTACCTGGTAGTCACTCACCCTGTTGCGGTTGTGTTGTGTCCTGTCGAGCAGTGTCCGGTCCCCCGACTCAGGCCACAGTATCCACACTGATGACTGTCGACACCAGCTCCTCCATGTCATCCAGCTCGAGCTGTGGCGCTGGGACCCCACCTCAGGTCTGCATTGCTGCCTTGTGGTTGGCTGCGAGTTTCTCCTTGGTCTTCCGCTTGATGTCATTCCATCGCCTCTTGACCTCGTCCATTGTCCTCTTGTGCTCCCCGATGGCATTCACCTTGCCCACGATGTCCCGCCATATTCCAGTTTTGGTGCCCAATGACACGTTGGAGGTGACGAACAGTTGTTGATGGTGTTCCATCACCTCCGTGACTATGATCCTGTTTACCAGCGGACTGAACTTTGTCTTCCTCTTCTTCTTGTCCTTGCCCTTCCCTGTCCCTAAGGTCCCGGGCTGGTCGTCCGGGGTGCTTGTGGGGTTGCGCTCATCCTCTGCTCCTGCTCCGGCTGCCTCCATGGTGCTTGGATGTTGGTCAGTTTGTGTTTGTTTTTATTTTCTACTTTTATGGAGATTTGTCCCACCGGCCAGGTGTGTGTTGCAGGCCTGGTGTTGCTTATTGCTGATCTCCTCATCGCCCTTTGGCCCATCGCAGGTTTTTGGTGTTGTGGTTTGTGTTTTTATCTCCATCGAGGTGGTTGTGTGGCGGACATTGTCCGTGGTTTCGGGCAGACTATCGCATGTTACCGCCTTGTTGTGAATTCCACGTTGGCACTGGGTTATTTTCCCGCGATGGGCTGCGATGTTGAGGGTTGCGTTAAGCTACTCTTGCGGTAGTTATCACACGTTCTTGTGCATATACACCAGAGTACACAAATATGCAACTACTAAACATGGAGAAATTATCAAAAAAGAACAATGAAAAACAATGCTGTTGGCAAGGTTCAATCATTTACCAAATCTTGAAGTGACAGGGAGATAGCTGAGAATTTCCAAAGAGAAGGTGCCATTTATTCAAAATGCTTTTGGCGACTTTCACACATTTTATGTAAGTTTGTAAGAAAATCATGTCAATTTGTGACTAATATTTAAAGACACATTCTAATTATAACTAGATGAGCAAGAATTAACTGATTGACTTCTATAGGAAAGAAAAATCCAGCAAGTCTGTAGAGCAATCTCTGAATTTTTGGTATTTATTGTTTGAGCCATAGATATTAAAATGCAGTTTATAAGGGGTGCTTTTAAACGGAAATAAAACTTATGAATGCACATACTTTACCATGCTCTAGATCTAAATCATTTGTAACAATATATTTATTTAAAGATGGGATCCGCAGCCAAGCTATCACAATTCAGTTCAGTCTCTAAGTTGACTAATATGTTCAAAACTTTGAGATTGGTTTAATTTTGTCCAGATACCTCAAAGCAGCATGACGTGGTGTTCCCTGACATTCCCGTAGCTCCACAATAAACAAGTTTAGTGCTCTGACATGATGTTAGGATATGTCAACAGTTGCATAGAGACACAGATATGCCATTCATAAAGCATGTTGTCTGGGGTCTATTGAAAAGGCCCCATATCACAAGAAAGGTCACCAATATAGAGTTTCAGTAAAAAATGCATAGGGAACATTGCAAACGTTGGTGAATTTATTTTCATAGTTTGTATCTGAAAGTCGTAAAAAATGAATGTAGTGAAAGTTGTGACTTGAACATGAGGCACAGAGATTCAGTTATACTGTGGTCACTTTCAAATGATTAGAGTATGAGAATCGTAATTTATTGCCGTCCTGGGCCCAAACTTAGGGGCAGATTTACAAGCCCCTTGCGCCACTTTTGCGTCAATTTTCCCATGTTAAAAGTGACGCAAAAGTGGCGCAAGGGGTTTGTAAATCTGCCCCTTAGTTTCAACCAAGCTCTCTTCGGTTCTCTGACCCATCTACTAATATAGGCCAATTTCACTATAACGGGCGATTGTGCGTGCATTTTGACAACCCCACCAATATCGAGACTGTCTCGTTTGAAAAAGCAGTGGGAGTGCTAGAGTTTAGGGCCAGCTGTACTAACACTGGGAATTCCAATTTCCAAATTGCCATTTTCATCAATATACAATTAGTAAGTCTCTATTCCTAATGTATGAAACTTTTTTTGTTATATACTAATTTCTAGATGGTCGCAATTCAACGTACATCATGAATATTAATGAGGTAGGTGCAAATTGTGACAGACTAGGAATCACAGCCAGCTCAAACATGGTGGCCTGCTGAAGTCAGGCACGGGTTATGCCTCACTCAGTGGTGGGAAGCCTTTGGGTAGCTGTGTGCTTTAAAAATATGCATAACATAAAATAACCATGTCTGGGATTGCTTTTAAATACAAGAATTGCTTTGTCTTTAAATGCAACCTGGTTTCCTTAAATGGAAACGGGTTGCGTTTAAACAAAAAATGAAAGTGCAAATACATTTCTTAGAGTAGGCAGTAGTTTAAAAAAATTCAAAATTCACAAAGGGGAAGGGGACTTATTTCCTCCTTTGAAGATGTCACAAAAGAATAATGTTTTTTGATCGGCATTTGGACACAAAAAATTGATATATCCCATTCCATTTCATTATTTGGAAGGAACGCACAAAACTGGCACCTTCCAAATCCATAGTTATTTGCATACCCCAAATTGCGATTCAGTAATGTGTTGCTGAATTACAATATCGGCTTGACACATTAGAAAAAGACCTCTTGTGCTCACAAACAGCACGATTCTGCAAAACGGGCCATTTGCAACAGCACAAAGGCTTAGTAGATCTGCCCCTTAATATTACTTTCCAGGGTTCTGCCCATACAGCTGGGAATTTGCTGGACCCACATTTCTCTAACATGACAGAGTTATGCCCTGCCTCCCTTAAACAATATTTAGTAACCGGCTAACCTCTGTTTTTGATGACAACTTAATTCATATCACCAAAACACACTTTCATACCAATAAAATTGAATAATTGCCCAATTCTGCCAGAGCCATTTTCCCTCATTGCCAAGAAATTCATGCAACCACAGGCATGTCATATCTCAATCCCCGTTTTGTCCAGATTTTGATCTAATTTGTCATTATTCTTTTCTAATAAAATCTTTCTTTGACCTACAGAGCAAACTCTGGGTACATTAAAGCTGTTCAAATCGCCAGACAATACCCACTCGTCCAACTTTGCTCCCTCTCTACTGAGAAAAGATACATAATGATATCTTCCATCAAATCGGGCTTACCCAGTGATCCCTGCCCACCACAAGTCTTTGTCCTAGGCTCCAGGTACTCCTATTGAGGATCACTGAGCTATGAAATAAGTCTATGCCCTCGGCTAAGGTACTTG
This sequence comes from Triturus cristatus, assembly GCF_964204655.1. NCBI lineage: Eukaryota > Metazoa > Chordata > Amphibia > Caudata > Salamandridae > Triturus > Triturus cristatus. Next base: position 896,740,222 of record NC_140590.1, on the reverse strand, counting down.
ACCAATGGAAACAAGCTCACATGGTACCAATGTTATAAAAAACTCTCTGCAGATCCTAGCATTCTCAGTAATTATCGTCCCAATTCTGTCTTTCAATTTCTCCTTTCAAGATCTTAGAAAAAACATGCATATTTACACTTACTTAGAAACCAATGATATTCTTAATGCCTCTCAATCAGGCTTCAGGCCTCTGCATAGCACAGAAACAGCCTTAGTGGCAGTCATGTACAGTGCCACTTCTAAATTGGATCAAGGTGTAGTAATACATTAACCTGTTTGCTCTCATGTTAGTTTGGCTCCATGGTTACAGAATGTTCATGTTTGAACTTCCAGGAACTGTTTGCCATTCCTTGGAACCTGTGGCGATGAACGGTCAATACACTCAAGGTTTCTTCTATTTACTTTGTGTAGAGTGGTCACTTCAAATTGGCAACGAGTTGGACGACCGTTCTGTGTCTTCACCCACGTGTGTAGCTGTGGCTGTTTGGTCCAGAAATGTGAAGTGCTTCATGTAACCTCTTTGGAACTGTTTTCCTGCTTGCTCATGATTATGGCCTGAATTTATAAGTTGTTCTGGCACTGGAAATTGCCACGAATGTGCCAATGGGACATCATGTCTCGGCATAATTTTGTGGTGGAATTTCAAAATTTTGGCACTTAACAGTTTAGTGCCCAAGTGTTCCTGGCTGCCAGAGGAACGTGTGTGAATTGAGACACTGACAATGTGCGTCTTCAATCCTGCCTGTTACTGGATTGCACCATGTTGCCGGTAAGCAAGTTCTGTTGCCTTTGCGGTGTTAGTTGGAGCCTGCGTGTGCAAAGAGGATTTCGCATAACTCGTCAGCGGTCCGCATTCCTCCGATGCCATGCTCCTTTTGATGACATGTTAGAACAAAGCTGGCGTGACACGTGCCATCAGCTAGGCGTCAGCTACGGCGTTAGCTGCGGCGTCACACAGATTTGGAATTCCTCACGGTGGGCTGCACAATCGGTGAACACGCTGAGGCACAGAGGGAGTCTTCATGCGCACGCCTTTGATAGTTTAGCCTTTTCACTTCGCTGTGGGAAATTCAAGACAATTTGGGATTCGGCCACAAGTGTGTCAATTCATTGGAGAGCTCAATATTTTTTTTTCTTCACTTTTGGAACTTTTCTCTTGTCTGGATATCGTGGCAAGGATTGTTTGAGACTCTGGTTCTATCATTAACATCCTTGTGTATAGAAGAGTTTTTTTTATTGTTTTCCTCCTGCTGAAGAGTTTGTGACATTGGTGCACTAGGTTGACTGTGCTGTTTTAAAAACAGTAGTTCTTTGTTTGTTTATTTATGACTAAAGAAGATATTTTCACATTGTACTTAGTATTGGGTGCACATTTAGGTCTGTGCTGTTTATAAATTCTGTTTATTTTATTTTCTACATCTCCTTTGAGGAAAAGACAGTAAGCTCATCTACAAGGTTGATGGTGTATTTTACTACTGTGATTTCACTATTAACGTTTTGTCTCTAGTGTGCACATACTAGTTTTACTTTTAATACCCAATATGCAAGGTGCACAAGATGGCCCTCCTTTTTTACAGCTTCCAGTAGAGCCACCGGTCAGGTGGAAAGTATGGTATAGGGCCTTTACAAAGTATTTAGGGGCCATGGGGAGGAACAGGTTCAGGTTAGAGCATAATATTGGACTTGAGGGGAAAGCTGTTTTGGAACACTTACCACCTCTTGATGTTGTTGATGGTGAAGAACCCCTTAATGAGTTTCAAAAAGCTGTCGCTATGTTGGAAAAGCAATGTGATGTTGAAGAGAGTTTAGTAGTGGCTAGGCACAAATTCTTCACTAGAGAGCAAGAAGCAGATGAAAGTATTGTATAATATGTGGCTGCACTACGTATTTTGGCGTCTGAATGCGAATTTGAGCATTCCACCTCGTAGTTGATCAGGGATCAGGTGGTGGTACGTTGCAGAGATAAGAAAGTTCAAGAGAAGCTTCTCAAGTTGAAAAATCCATCATTGCAAGAAACAATATCCATTGTTGCAAGCATGGAATTATCACACAGAGCTTCTTGAGAGTTGAAACCTGATAAAGCTGTTGGTGGTGCCATAAAGGAGGACAAAGACCAAGGGAAAAAACAATTTAGTGAGCATAAGGGCAATAGATTTCCGATCAATAGATCTGAGAAACAAATGGGTCAACAAAGGAATCCATGTCTGAAATGTGGTTTCCCTTCATATTTTCTCAACTCTCGTTTGTGCCCTGCAAGGAATGCTGCTTGTCGCAAATGTGCAAGACAAGGACATATTGCTAAAGTGTGTAACTCCAGGGAAAATGTTAATGCGGTTTATGTTAATGAGGATAAGTGTTACATGTCAACAGAGGTTGTCAGTTCCATGAGTGATTTAATGCTAGTTGTCAAGGATAATTGTGACTACTGTGTGGATCCTATTGTGTAGGTGATTGTTGATGGGAAATACATTTGGTTGCTAGTAGATTCTGGAGCTCGTATGAACATGATTATTGAAGAGTTGTTTGATTGCAATTGGACAGATAAACAATTATAACCTCCTGACAGAAATACTGTTTCTTATGAGGGCAGAAGGATTGAATTGAAAGGATTTTTGGAAACTAAGTTGATTTTCAGGGAGAGATGCATTAGTGGAAAGGTGTATGTTGCCAAGAAAGGATTAAACATCTTGGGGTGGTACCACCAGAGGCTGTTTGGAGCGACCCTTGGGCCTGGCCCCAATGAACCTGTGTCTGTTGTTGATGAGGGTGTGAGGGTGATGGTGTATCCCATTGGGCTCTTAGGTTTGGTAGTGTGTTTGCCAACAATCTGGGCCACATTAAAGGCTTCAAACACCTTATCGAGGTTGAGGATCAAGCTGTTCCTTTAAAAGTTAAGTTGTGTAATGTTCCTTTTGGTGTCAGAGATGATTTGGCTGCGGAGCTCAAGAGGATGTGTGAATCGGGGGTCAGTAAACCGGTGGAGTCATCTTTATGGTTATCTCCATTGGTTGTGGCCTGCAAAAGAAATGGCAGTCTTAGGGTTTGCATCGACTTGCGCAGCTTGAATAAAGAAATATGGGTTGATTCTCACCCTCTTCCCTGTATTGATGACATACTTTCCAAGTTTGCATTTCAAAATTGTTTTCTAAGATGGATTTATCTTCTATGTACCATCAGGTCGAGCTGGATCTCTCTTGCAAGCATCTCACTGCGTTTGTTTAACCCATCAGAACTTTTCAATTTAAGAGAATGCCATTTGGACTTGCTTTTGCGGCCCCTGTGTTCCAGGGTATTATGGAAAATGTGTTGGAGGGGTTTGAGGGTATTGTTGTCTTCCAGGATGATATTTTGGTGGCTAGAAAGTGCAGGGTTTCGCATGACAGAAACCTCACCGAAGTTTTGAGCAGGTTGCAGGAGAAAGGTATCGTTGCAAACAAACATAAGTGTGTTTTTGATGTGGAATCTGTTTAGTATCTAGGACACCGCATCTCCGGAGAAGGGATTCTACCGAGAGAGGGGTTGATTTATGCTATTTTGATGGCCCCATATCCCAGGTCAAAGGAACAAGTGTATATGTTTTTTATGGTCTCTGAGTTCTATACTAAGTTTATTCCCAATTTTGCTGCCAAAATTGTGCATTTGCGTGAACTTCTCAAGTGGAGGGTTACCTTTTTGTGGGATAAGGCGTGATCAAATCAAGCAAGAGCTTGGGTCGTGCGAAATTTTGACCTCTTTTGATCCGTCAAAGCAGTGTGTTGTTTCCGTCGATGCTAGTTTGGACGGTTTGGGTGGTATGATTACACAAATCAAGCAGGGTGTGGAGCATACGGTTGGGTTTGCCTCTCGTTTTCTATACCAAGGTGATTAAAACTACTCCATTATTGAAAGAGAGTTCTTGTCCTGCTGTTGGGCTGTTGAAAGATTCAAGACTTTTTCGTGGGGGATGACTTTCAAGTTGCTGACAGATCACAAACCTCTCATTCCCATGTTAAATGGTCTTGTTGTGAAAGAACATACCCACATTTTTGCCAGACTAAGTTCTAAACTGCTACAGTATAACTTTGTGGTCGAATATATTCCTGGTGGGTAAAATATCAGGGCTGATTTTCTCTGTAGGTCACCTTTACCGTGTTGTGAGGCTGACTTACATGGATGTGACGACGATGAGGAATGTTTAATTGCAGCTGTGTATGTTTGCAGTGTTGGATGTTTTGATGAAAAGGAATGGTTTGATGCAGTGGAATGTGATTGTTTACTTAAGAAAGTTAAGGATCACATTGTTCACAGCTGGCCTAAGGAAAAACATCTTGATGTGGAGCTCTAGCCGTTTGCCAAGATTGCTCTTGAATTGTCGTTGGGGGGTGGTGAAATGATCATGCGTGGTGATTCATTCCTATATAAAGGAAAGGGATAGCAATAGCCAAAGTATAGGCTGTAGAGAGTAAGGGATGTCTCCAAGGTCAAAGTGAGTGTGTAGAGTGAGGAGAGAATACTCCTTGTTGTGATACTGAGTGCCCTCACACACCCTTGCGGATGTTTAGCATCATCATTGGGCACAGTTGCTCCTCGTGGGGGTGGCGCTGCAGTCCCTCACGGGCCCTTGGTTAGGGGCTCTCTGTTGGAGTTCTTTTAGGAGTTGCCGCATTTGTGAGTGTGGGTGTGTGGGTAAGGGTGTGCTAGTGAGTGCAGGTATTAAAATTGAGACAGGGTCCAAAAATAGTTTAATTGGGAGGTCCCTGGTTCAAATTAAAAACTTGGCGGGGATGGAGATGCACGGTAGTGCTTATAATGAGAGGGGAAACTAAACCAAATAATGTCCCGCTTCTCTCAACCCGTTTAGTGTAATAACAAAAAGTGCTGTAAGAACTGAACCACCGCACGGGTAGGTCTCCCCGCTACGTAAGGCTACAAGACTATCCTTACAACGCGGCTCACGCTGACGGAGCCCACCACCGAGTAGGAGGGGGCTGTGAACATGAATTTCGTATAATAACAGATTCTGAACACGAATTGTCAAGCGTACCATACCTAGGTAACGGATGGGATTACGGGTTGTCTCTTCCCGAACCCACCCTTGTAATTTTCTTTTCTTGGTCCTGACGAAGCGCTCCTGGATCCAATAGGGACCACCTAAAAGCGCGAAACATGTTGACCTAACCTTTCTTACAGCACTTTTTGTTATTACACTAAACGGGTTGAGAGAAGTGGGACATTATTTGGTTTAGTTTCCCCTCTCATTATAAGCACTACCGTGCATCTCCATCCCCGCCAAGTTTTTAATTTGAACCAGGGACCTCCCAATTAAACTATTTTTGGACCCTGTCTCAATTTTAATACCTGCACTCACTAGCACACCCTTACCCACACACCCACACTCACAAATGCGGCAACTTCTAAAAGAACTCCAACAGAGAGCCCCTAACCAAGGGCCCGTGAGGGACTGCAGCGCCACCCCCACGAGGAGCAACTGTGCCCAATGATGATGCTAAACATCCGCAAGGGTGTGTGAGGGCACTCAGTATCACAACAAGGAGTATTCTCTCCTCACTCTACACACTCACTTTGACCTTGGAGACATCCCTTACTCTCTACAGCCTATACTTTGGCTATTGCTATCCCTTTCCTTTATATAGGAACTGTAAACCACCCATGGAATAAATATATGACCTTCAGGAGCACTGGTACAGGACCTTTTTCATTCGCTCCTAGTCCCCTCTCTCATTGATTGGTTGCATGCTGATTCATTCCAACTGATTGTTTAAGGGCTCGTATTGTTAATTCTGGTCACAAGGGTTATCTTGGACAGACAAGCACCAAACGCAGGATTTGTGCTGTCTATTGGTGGCCTTCCATGGATCCTCAGATTGATGATGTGGTCAGAGGTTGTGTCATTTGTTGCGCAAGTGACAAGGTGGTCAAAACACTTACTCCTCCCACACAAGTAGTGGAACTTCCCAGTGGATCTTGGATGAAGTTGGCTGTCGACTTTGTTGGACCTTTCAATGCTTTACCCAACAGATATAAGTTTGTCTTGGCTGTTGCTGACTACTACAGCAAGAGGTGGGAGGTGCATTTTATGGTTGATCCCAACACCCAGGAGGTCATCAAATTTTTTCAAAGTCTTTTTGCCAGGTAATGCTTCCCCAGAGAATTAGTGTCCGACAATGGGGTGAAATTTGTCTCAAGAGAAATGTCTGAGTTCCTTTTTCAATCTGGAATTGTGCATCACAGAGTGGCTCTTTATCCCCCACAAGCAAGTGGTTTTCTTGTGCACATGAATCACATTTTGGTTGAGTGTGTGCAGTGGGCTATTTCCAACAGGGTGGAGGTTAAAGAAGCTGTGCAGAGCATGTTGTGGGCTCATCGCACTACTCCCTGTCTGGCTGTTCAGAAAGTCCCTTTGAGCTGTTGCGTGGGAGAGTGGCTACATTGGATATGTGTCCCTCTTGGAAGAGAAAGTGGGGTTTGTGTTCTAAAGCTGCTTCTACTCTTTCGGTTGTGGGGGGAGTTGATTTACAGAGCAATACCTGTGTTGAATCATCCTCCAGGAGTGTCAAGGATGTGAAGAGTTGGTGTGCTAAGGTTCAGGTGGGTGATTGTGTGAAAAGTAAGCTCCCCTACAGGGTTCCCAAAGGGTTTTCCAAGTTCGGTCCTCCTGTTCGAGTGGATTCCACTTCAAGTGATGCAGTAAGAGTTAATGACAAGAGTTGGTGGAATCTCTTGAGGATTTACAAGATTCCTGATCAAATCTTTCAACAATTGGGCCAGGAAGTCAGATTAGACCACTCTATTGGTGAGTCTGATCAGAGTGCTTCCAATTCCAAAGTTCCTAGGGGTTCTGCTACCAATTCCAATCTTCCTGAGAGTTCTGCTCAACCTCCAGATACACGGAGGAGTGGTAGGAAAAGGTTTCCACCAAAACGCATGAATTTGTGATTTGTGATTTGCTTTCCTTTCATTCTTTTATTTTCAAAAGTATATTATCTATTTTGTTTCTTATCGTGGCATACTTACTGTATACTAATGTGCTAATATGTACCCTTTTTATTATATGTACCTTTTTATTATATTTCTCCTCTTTGTTTTTGTGGTAAAGAAGGGAGATGTTGTAATAATGCATTAACTTGTTTTCTCTCATGTTAGTTTGGCTCCATGGTTACAGGGACCATTTACCATTCCCTGGAAGCTGTGGAGACGAACAGTCAATAAACTTAAGGTTTCTTCTACTTACTTTGTGTAGAGTAGTCACTTCACAAGGGCTGTCACCCACACTCAGACTTTGAAACCTCTTGTGTGATATTCATACAGTCTCCCACACTATCCTACTGTGCAATCCTTTCAATATTGTTATCTTCTACAATGCTCCTAAATGGCTAGGCTTGCTTCTGTACTCATGTTCCCAAAGGGTGCACCTACCCCCATTTCTTTCCAATTCCACCACACATGCTTGCGGGCTCCTCAGCCATCCCCACCCTATTCAACATTTATCTTCATCCTCTGTCATTCCATGTTTGATCATTTGGATGTGAGATAGTATTGCACACAAATGACACACAAATTACTGTATCCTTTTTGAAAGATTAAAAGCAAATCAATTCCATCATGAGAGCTGCATTAGTTCAGTTGCCTCATGGATGTATATCAACTGCCTTTAGTTAAATGGTGAACAAAATCAAGGTACTCCTGTTTTGGGCATCACACCACTCCTTGGTCACTGCACTGGTGGCTGCCAGAGCTAGCCACTATGACTTGCCCTGTAAACTCAGCACAAAGTCTTGGTTTTCTAATGGACATGCAACTCACTTTCCAACAGGGTGGCCTATACATTCATCACCATACTGCGTATGCTTGATACATTTCTTTCTTTGCTTCAGTAAGGTATAACATTGTTCACTCTCTTATAATGTCTCATCTGGATTATGTCAATAAATTGTATCTCGGCTCCCTGGAGCACCTTCTCCATCACCTCCAAGTAGTGAAAAATGCAGCAGAGTGTCTAATCCTTAAACTGATATCCAAAACTTCAGTGTCTATTCACTTCAAAACCCTGTTTTGGCTCCCTTTTAAGAAACTAGCAGATTTTAAAGCCCTTTCTACTTGAGAAATATCTTCAATCTCTACTTGCCTGCATGTCATCTCTGATCATCCTCTCAAAGATTGCTTCAGAGTCCCACAATCCCCAGACTACATGAGAGGATGTCCCTTCTCTTATCTCACAGTGACTCTTTGGACTGAGTTTTATTCTAACCTCAAGCACTTCTCCACTGAGACATTTTAAGGCATGGACACAGTGGGCTCTGGCCCAAGGCCCAGTCTTTCAAGGGGCCCACTGATAGAGCCAGTTATGTTCTGCATAGTCTTACACTGAAAACCTTGAATAATAACATATTGTTTTAAATACTGTTTTCCTTTAATTTATTTTTTAAGTGGCTGAAGTGAGAGGGATAGATTATACGCTTACTCCTTTTAAGAATTCAGATACAAAGAAAGCATTAGCTTTGTGGAGAAAGTATGATTAAAGTATGATAAGGTGGTAACACCTTGGCAGGGTCTAGCAATGTTGTGGGGTGCACTAGTAATGTGCATGTTTTGCTAGTATCCCATGACACAAAAGGTTATCCCACAAAAACTAATAGTATGAATTGAATGACAGCATTGCATTTAAAACAGGTTTCATTGTTCCCTCTCCCATGAAAGGGTAGCAATTTTAAAAAAGGGGAGAAGAGGTGCCTTATGGTGCCTTTAGGTTTAAAAATAAGGAATGTAGCGTACTGGCTGTATGCTTATTGTACCATGAGTGCTCAGGGTATGAAGGGAGGAAAAAGCTGGTGAACAATAGGGGAGAGAGGTGCTAAGGATGGTCATGGGAGCAAAAGCTAAAGCCTAAGAATGAACTTATAACCAGTTCTAATTTTCAAAAGGTAATCGGCATGTTAACCTTAGCCTGACCAAATGGGACTTGAATTGAAGCTTCAGGATTATGTGTAAGACATGGGCATTATGGAGATACATAGAGAAATTGTTCTTAATAAAAGAAAGTCTGAACAATGTAGAGATGATTTTTGGAAAATAAGGGTAAGATGGTTGTAGGAGAGTAGGGTCTGCTATCCTATGGTCACCCCAAATTTTTGCTTTTTGCTTCACTGGTTTTTGACATACTGAGGCTGTGGGCCTGCCAATCAGACCCCCAGCCTGCTGTTCTCTCTACTAAATTTACACTATGAACCCTAGGTGCATAACCAATTGGAAGTGGATCCCCCTGTGAGCCCCTGTACCAGTGTACACTAGGTACCCAGGGCATTGGTGTATCTAAGGCCTACCAGGGGCTGAAGCATGTATTGTGCCACCCCTGGCCTGGCCTAACAAATTTGACACAACTGGCTGATCACTCAGCTGGGGTAAGTTGGTGTAACCACCTCTTACCTAGGTGTAGTATACCTATACCTAACCTTAAATGGGACACATGTTAACCTATAAGTCACTCCTATGGCAGGCCTTAACAATCCTGAAGGCAGAGTGCTTGGTTCCATGTGAGATGGTGCTCTGGCATGAGCTGAGCCTGTCTGCAGTGGTCGGAACCACTTCCTTCTACTGTTTCCAGATATCGTCATACCATATACTCTTAAGTGCATTATGAACCTCGCGGTTAAATGCTATCTTTGGTTTGGCTTTATCAAAACATGTCGAGTAAGGTGTCATACGAATTGGAATACTAACCCCTCGCCAATTCTGGTGACGGGGTTAGCATTCCACCCTTCTAGAGGGGCACGACATGTACAGTACCTGAAACCCAGGTAAAATCAGACATAGCCTCAGCTCCACAAAATGGATGCTGCCACCACAGACACAAGTCTGCCCTCCTGCTGCTGGGAGTCCTTCCAGCTTGGGAGGTGTGGACAAAGGGTTTCCTGCCAGGGGAGGTGCGTGCACCACCCCAGACAGGATTTTGTGTATTGGTCAGGTAGGGCTTGAAAGAAACCAGACATGCCTGAGGCTCACAAGGAGCCTCGGTGCATATGCCAGTTCCAACCGGTCCTGGGGCACACCAGTCCCGGGCCTGGGGCGAGCTGGACAAAGGATTGGGGGTGTAACCACCCCCCTTCCTGGTCCCACCCTTAGGGAGGGACCTAGCAGGTAGTCCGGCCCCTAGAATCCGAATAAAGGTAGGAGCTGTGTCCTAAGACTTTAGACATCCTGGAATCAACTTAACTACAAGAAGAAGACGGGAACTTCGACGCTCTGCCGCACAGAGGACTGAAGGAAATCTCCCCTGTGGTCAGGGAGTGACCACCTTGCTAACGCAAGCACCATCCAGCGAATCAACGTCTGCTTTGCCGCCGCCTCCTGCCGGAGCCCGAGCCCAGAGACTGACAAGACCTGGACCTCCAGACCTCTCACTGCCTGATCCACAGTCCCTGAAAAGAAGGAACCCGTGGAGGCACCGAGACACGTGGAGCCAGCCACCTTGGAAAGACCACGACAAGCTGCAAGCGCGACAACCGAGGCTCCCTCCAAGTTGTGCTTTGGGTCCTGAGAAGCCCAACACCCGAGCAGCATCTGCACCAAAGGTGAGCCCTCCAGCATCTCCACGATCTGCGTGGGGCCCCTCTGCATTTTGCCACTCGACGCGCCTAACCGGTTGCTGGCCCGTTGGCTAGTGGCCATCTTGGTGACGAACTTCAAGAACTACACCACTGGTCTGGTTGCTCTAGACTGGCCCTTGCTCCCCTCCAAAGGAGCAGTCCCTCTGACCTTGCTGGTCAGAACCATCAGCTTATTTAGTTTTCCATGACAATTGCTTTTGCCAAGGCTTGTTTGCCTCGATCAAGTCGCCAACACCGCCGACAGCGAGAGCCTGCGTGGGACAGCTCGTGAACCGACTCCTGGATGTCGTCGACCTTCAGGGACCACGTGGCTGCAGAGACAAGCTACAACTTTCCTCCTTTTTGCATCCGACATCGCCTGGTACCCCCCTGGTGCCACGCTGGTCACTGGCTAGTGACTGTGAACACTGTCCCCTCTGCTTACAGGTCTTCTACAACTCCGATCCACTCTGGGATCCACCGCATCTCTTCCGAACCGACCGCCTGCAGCATCTTTGTCTTCAGGCTCCATTGAACAGATAGAAGAAACCCGACGCACTTCGAGACCTATGCACCCGCTTCCTGTGGGTGAGGTAAAGCTGGCACTCCGGTGCCCAAGTGTAGAGTATCATCTCTAGTGTCTGTGTTTCCAATCTTGAGTTCATAGTCCATCCGGAAGATCCTTTTTGCAGTAACTTTGTAACTTTTACGCACCCATTGAAAACCTATGGGAGCCCGCGTGTGACTGTTTGCTCTGCACACGCAAGCCGTGGACCTCCTGGTCACTAACTAAAGTTAGCTCCTTGTAGGCCCAGCGATTCTAGAGGCCCTAGGCCTTTTCCCTTTTCTGTTCGTGGTACTTATACCACTATTTTAGTATATGGTTCGAGTGGCCACCAGGGCCTATCCATATAAAGTGCAACTTCTGTGTATTCTAACGTATTCTTGTTTAACGATTTGTGCTCCTGTGCTCATAAAGAGTCTAGGGGATACTTTGAGAAATAAATACATATATATTTTCAATATATATCTGTGTGGTGTCCTTTCATTGGTATAAAGGGGGGTTACAGTTGGTAAAACAGTCTGCTTAACACGCTTTAACGAGTTTAGCCTCAAAGACTGCTTAGCCTACGCTACCACTAGGGCAGCTCGTCCGAAAAGGCTGACTTACAACCACACCATAAGGGTTGCTTGGCATGGTACAAGGTGGTCACTTTAACTAGTGAACATCATATACCAGGCCAACTTCTCACATTGGTGAGCAGCGGTTGGATTTGAGCTTGCTGTGTTTTACCATTGTAATCTCTTGGTTACCAATTGAAAGATCACATAGGTACCTTTAGGTACATATAAAACAAGATAGATATACTTAAGTTCTACTGAACTTAGTTGTTGTAGAGCAAAGGGAGTAGCACACCCTGACTACAACTACTAGATAGGTTTAGTAGGAAAACCCAAGTGTAGGTAGATTGCAACACATCCACCCACACTTAAGAGCAATGGCTGGGGCAGAGGGGTCCAATGTACCCATCTCTGTTGAGAGTGACCCCCAGAGGGCACCATCCATCTTTGCTACCCTAAACCAAAATGAGCTCAGGCAGTTGGCAAATATCAGGGGCCTTAAACAGCCCAAGAACCCTACTTCTGCTGAACTCAGAGAGCTTTTACAGGCTGATGAAGATCAGAAAGCTCTCAAGAAAGCCTCCCAGTTAGGCCCCTTAGGGACTGGAACAGGAGGACCCCCTTCTGAAGATGCTACTGAGGTACCCCTTTCCAATAGTCACCCCTTAGATGAGATTCATACTACAGAGGATGAAAGTGAGAAGGGTACTGATACAGACGGTAGTGAGGATGAAGGGAGAACTAGCCCAGTGCCAAGTGTTATACGTGGCCCAGCTAACCTAAGGCTATTGGGGACTGACAATGGGATCACCCCATTGGATCTCCCCAGTGGACTTAACCAGGGGCTTGGGAGGCAAAGGAATCACTCAGGTGAATCTAATGCTTCTCATGCCTCTAGAGGCTCTCAAGGTCACTCCAGGAGAAGGATGACCACCCCTCAGAGGAGGGAACATGAGGCCAGAATGCAGGAAGCTCAGCTGAGAATCAGGAAACAGGAGCTAGAAGTAGCTCTGATGGAAGAGAAACTGAGTAAGGCTAGGCGACCTAAAGAGAGTGGGTCTATACCCACTGGTGGCAGCATTGTCCCTAAGGACAAAGATAGGGTCTTTGATAATAGGAACCTGTCCAAGGTTGTGCCCCCCTACAAAAGTGGGGATGACATCCACAAATGGATGACTGCTCTTGAGAGAGCCTGCAAAGTGCAGCAGGTTCCTGAAGACCAGTGGGCAGCAATCTTATGGCTCTCCTTTGAAGGAAGAAGCAGAGATAGACTCCTCACTGTTAGGGAGGAGGGTGTCAGAAACTACAGAGTCCTGAAGAGTGTCCTAGTTGATGGGTTAGGCTTAACCACTGAACAGTACAGGTTAATGTTCAGAGACACCCAGAAGACACAGACTCAGGACTGGTCTGAATACATTGAATGTGCCACTAAGGCTTTGGAGGGTTGGTTGCTGGGAAGTAAGGTATCTGATTATACAGGATTGTACAATTTGATGATGAGAGAACACATTTTAAATAACTGTCAGAACCAGCAACTGCATCAACACTTGGTTGACTCAGATCTGACCTCTCCCCAAGAATTGGGAAAGAAGGCAGACAAATGGGTCAGAACCAGGGTTAAGCAAAAGAACCAGAACCAGGGCCAAGGGGGTGATCAGAAGAAAAGAGACCAAAAGGGTGGAGATCAGAAATCTAAAGACCAGAAGTCTTCAACAGGGCCCCAAACTAGTACTAATGGGGGTGGGTCCCAGCCCAAAGGGAAGAAGAAAGAAGGTCAAAAGAAACCCTGGTGCAACTCTTGCAAGAATACAACTCACTGGACTAGTGATTGTAAAAAGGGTGGAGCCCCCAACACTGTTGCCCCTAAGGCACCTGCTCCCAGTACTACTGTTAGCAGTGTTGGTCCCCAGACAAAGGGTGTAGTGGGAATCACTATGGGAACTGAAGGAGATTCTGACTTAGACAGAACCCTGACACAGGCAGTCCTGATCTGTGATGGGGACATAGATTTGTCCCTGACTGTGAGTCCCAGTAACCTGGGCAAGTACAGACAGACTCCTTTAATAAATGAAAAAGTGGCTCAAGCCTACAGGGACACATGTGCCAGTGTCACTATGGTGACACCAGGCTTTGTGGACCCTGGACAGTACATACCAGGTGAGAACTACCTGATGACCAATGCCAGCAATGCCACTACTTCACATAGTGTGGCAGTTGTTAACTTCTCATGGGGACGGGTAACTGGCCTCAAAAGGGTTGTGGTTAGTGCAGACCTCCCAGTAGAATGTTTGTTGGGCAATGACCTAGAGAGTTCTCTATGGTCTGAAGTGGAGTACAGGACACATGCAGAGATGTTAGGTATATCACCACATGTCCTTGGTGTGACCAGGTCACAGGCCAAAAAGTGCCTTACTGAACCTCAGGTCTTGGATCCTGGGACAATGGACCAAGCACCTACCAAGAAGAAGAACAGGAGGGTCAAGGCTGTGCCTTCCCCCCTGCCTCAGAGTGATGATCAACCTTCCCAGGAAGCTGATCTAGAGAACCCTGAAGGAACTGTCCCTGAAGAGCTTGAACCTGATCAGGTTGAGTTTCTGGGGACAGGGGGACCTTCAAGGGCTGACTTGAGGCAGGCTCAGTTATCCTGTCCCTCTCTTGAACCCCTCAGACAGCTGGCTGCTGCTGAGGCTGCTGGGAATGCTCAAGGTACCCATAAAGTGCATTGGGATGAAGGGCTCCTTTATTCAGAGGCTAGAGACCCCAAGCCTGGTGCAACCAGGAGGTTGGTTATACCTCTGCAATTTAGAGGCTTCCTTCTTACCTTGGCCCATGATATTCCTTTAGCAGGACACTTAGGCCAGAACAAGACTTGGGACAGGCTTGTCCCTCACTTTCACTGGCCTCACATGAATGAAGATACCAAGGAGTTTTGTCGCTCCTGTGTGACCTGCCAAGCCAGTGGCAAATCAGGTGGCACAACAAAGGCCCCCCTAATACCACTACCTGTGGAGGGGGTCCCCTTTGAAAGAGTGGGAATAGATATAGTGGGTCCCATGGATCCTCCCACTGCATCTGGGCACAGATTTATACTGGTGGTAGTGGATCATGCCACCAGGTATCCAGAGGCAATTCCCCTTAGGACCACTACAGCACCTGTTGTGGCCAGGGCCCTGCTGGGAGTATTCTCCAGAGTGGGGTTTCCTAAGGAGGTGGTTTCTGACAGAGGTACCAACTTCATGTCAGGATACTTGACAGCTATGTGGAAGGAATGTGGTGTCAACTACAAGTTCACCACCCCTTATCACCCACAATGCAATGGGCTTGTTGAGAGATTCAACAAGACCCTAAAGGGTATGATCAAAGGATTACCTGAAAAGCTCAGGCGAAGATGGGACATCCTTCTACCCTGCCTTCTGTTTGCTTACAGAGAGGTCCCACAAAAGGGGGTTGGCTACAGCCCCTTTGAATTGTTGTTTGGGCACCCTGTAAGAGGCCCACTGTGTTTAGTGAGGGAAGGATGGGAGTTACCTCTCAAAAAGCCTAAACAAGACATAGTGGACTATGTACTTGGTCTCCGCTCCAGGATGGCTGAGTATATGGAGAAGGCATCCAAAAACCTTGAGGCAAGCCAGGCCTTACAGAAAGCTTGGAATGACCAAAAGGCTGTCTTGGTTGAGTTTCAGCCAGGACAGAAGGTATGGGTGTTGGAGCCAGTGGCCCCAGCAGCACTCCAAGACAAATGGTCTGGACCCCATACAATCCTGGAAAAGAAGGGAGAGGTCACCTACTTGGTGGACCTAGGAACTCCCAGGAGTCCCCACAGGGTACTCCATGTTAACAATCATTTCAACACATGTTTTCCTTGATACCTAGCCAAACTGACTGGTGTACCCATGTGGTGGACACTGGTGACAGTCTGCCTGTAAAGAACAAGCTTTACAGACAACCTGACCACGTCAGGGACTGTATAAAGGCTGAGGTACACAAAATGCTGGAATTGGGTGTCATTGAACCCTCAGAGAGCCCCTGGGCTAGCCCAGTGGTTCTGGTCCCCAAACCTCACACCAAAGATGGCAAGAGAGAGATGAGGTTCTGTGTGGATTACAGAGGACTCAATGCTGTCACTAGGACAGATGCACATCCTATTCCAAGGGCAGATGAACTCATAGATAAACTGGCTTCTGCTAAGTTTTTGAGCACATTTGACTTGACAGCTGGCTATTGGCAAATCAGATTAGCTGAGGAGTCTAAGGCCAAAACAGCATTCTCAACCCCAGGTGGGCACTACCAATTTGTGGTGATGCCCTTTGGTCTGAAGAATGCACCTGCCACCTTCCAAAGGTTGGTGAATCAAGTCCTTACTGGGTTGGATGACTTTTGTGCAGCATATCTTGATGACATTGCTGTCTTTAGCTCCACCTGGGAGGATCACCTGATCCACCTGAAGAAGGCTCTTGAGGCTCTGCAAAGGGCAGGCCTCACTATCAAGGCTACTAAATACCAGATAGGGCAGAGTAAGGTTGTGTATTTGGGCCACCTTGTAGGTGGAGGCCAAGTTCAACCACTGGAGAGTAAGATACAATCCATCAAGGACTGGTCTCCTCCAACCACCCAGACTCAAGTTCGAGCTTTCTTGGGCTTGACTGGGTACTACAGGAAGTTTGTTAAGAACTATGGGTCCATTGTGACTCCTCTTAATGATCTGACATCCAAGAAAATGCCCAAAAAGGTTCAGTGGACAGTAAGCTGTCAAAAGGCATTTGATGACCTGAAGGAGGCCATGTGCTCGGCACCTATCCTGAAAAGTCCTGACTACTCCAAAGAGTTTATTGTCCAAACAGATGCTTCTGAGTTGGGTGTGGGAGATGTGCTGTCACAACTTAATGTAGATGGTCAAGACCAACCCATTGCTTTTATTAGCAGAAGGTTGACCCCCAGAGAGAAGAATTGGTCAGCTATTGAGAGGGAGGCCTTTGCTGTGGTGTGGGCCCTGAAGAAGCTGAGGCCATACTTGTTTGGCACTCACTTCAAGATTCAGACCGACTATAAGCCCCTCTTGTGGCTAAATCAGATGAAGGGTGAAAACCCCAAACTGCTTAGGTGGTCCATTTCCCTACAGGGGATGGACTTTACAGTGGAGCACCGGCCAGGTACTGACCATGGGAATGCAGATGGTCTCTCCAGGTACTTCCACTTAGGACATGAAGATGAGACTGGTCAAGGCTAGTTTAATGTCCCTGCGTTTGGGGGGGGGTTGTGTAGGAGAGTAGGGTCTGCTATCCTATGGTCACCCCAAATTTTTGCTTTTTGCTTCACTGGTTTTTGACATACTGAGGCTGTGGGCCTGCCAATCAGACCCCCAGCCTGCTGTTCTCTCTACTAAATTTACACTATGCACCCTAGGTGCATAACCAATTGGAAGTGGATCACCCTGTGAGCCCCTGTACCAGTGTACACTAGGTACCCAGGGCATTGGTGTATCTAAGGCCTACCAGGGGCTGAAGCATGTATTGTGCCACCCCTGGCCTGGCCTAACAAATTTGACACAACTGGCTGATCACTCAGCTGGGGTAAGTTGGTGTAACCACCTCTTACTTAGGTGTAGTATACCTATACCTAACCTTAAATGGGACACATGTTAACCTATAAGTCACTCCTATGGCAGGCCTTAACAATCCTGAAGGCAGAGTGCTTGGGTCCATGTGAGATGGTGCTCTGGCATGAGCTGAGCCTGTCTGCAGTGGTCGGAACCACTTCCTTCTACTGTTTCCAGATATCGTCATACCATATACTCTTAAGTGCATTATGAACCTCGCGGTTAAATGCTATCTTTGGTTTGGCTTTATCAAAACATGTCGAGTAAGGTGTCATACGAATTGGAATACTAACCCCTCGCCAATTCTGGCGACGGGGTTAGCATTCCACCCTTCTAGAGGGGCACGACATGTACAGTACCTGAAACCCAGGTAAAATCAGACATAGCCTCAGCTCCACAAAATGGATGCTGCCACCACAGACACAAGTCTGCCCTCCTGCTGCTGGGAGTCCTTCCAGCTTGGGAGGTGTGGACAAAGGGTTTCCTGCCAGGGGAGGTGCGTGCACCACCCCAGACAGGATTTTGTGTATTGGTCAGGTAGGGCTTGAAAGAAACCAGACATGCCTGAGGCTCACAAGGAGCCTCGGTGCATATGCCAGTTCCAACCGGTCCTGGGGCACACCAGTCCCGGGCCTGGGGCGAGCTGGACAAAGGATTGGGGGTGTAACCACCCCCCTTCCTGGTCCCACCCTTAGGGAGGGACCTAGCAGGTAGTCCGGCCCCTAGAATCCGAATAAAGGTAGGAGCTGTGTCCTAAGACTTTAGACATCCTGGAATCAACTTAACTACAAGAAGAAGACGGGAACTTCGACGCTCTGCCGCACAGAGGACTGAAGGAAATCTCCCCTGTGGTCAGGGAGTGACCACCTTGCTAACGCAAGCACCATCCAGCGAATCAACGTCTGCTTTGCCGCCGCCTCCTGCCGGAGCCCGAGCCCAGAGACTGACAAGACCTGGACCTCCAGACCTCTCACCGCCCGATCCACAGTCCCTGAAAAGAAGGAACCCGTGGAGGCACCGAGACACGTGGAGCCAGCCACCTTGGAAAGACCACGACAAGCTGCAAGCGCAACAACCGAGGCTCCCTCCAAGTTGTGCTTTGGGTCCTGAGAAGCCCAACACCCGAGCAGCATCTGCACCAAAGGTGAGCCCTCCAGCATCTCCACGATCTGCGTGGGGCCCCTCTGCATTTTGCCACTCGACGCGCCTAACCGGTTGCTGGCCCGTTGGCTAGTGGCCATCTTGGCAACGAACTTCAAGAACTACACCACTGGTCTGGTTGCTCTAGACTGGCCCTTGCTCCCCTCCAAAGGAGCAGTCCCTCTGACCTTGCTGGTCAGAACCATCAGCTTATTTCGTTTTCCATGACAATTGCTTTTGCCAAGGCTTGTTTGCCTCGATCAAGTCGCCAACACCGCCGACAGCGAGAGCCTGCGTGGGACAGCTCGTGAACCGACTCTTGGACGTCGTCGACCTTCAGGGACCACGTGGCTGCAGAGACAAGCTACACCTTTCCTCCTGTTTGCATCCGACATCGCCTGGTACCCACCTGGTGCCACGCTGGTCACTGGCTAGTGACTGTGAACACTGTCCCCTCTGCTTACAGGTCTTCTACAACTCCGATCCACTCTGGGATCCACCGCATCTCTTCCGGACCGACCGCCTGCAGCATCTTTGTCTTCAGGCTCCATTGAACAGATAGAAGAAACCCGACGCACTTCGAGACCTATGCACCCGCTTCCTGTGGGTGAGGTAAAGCTGGCACTCCGGTGCCCAAGTGTAGAGTATCATCTCTAGTGTCTGTGTTTCCAATCTTGAGTTCATAGTCCATCCGGAAGATCCTTTTTGCAGTAACTTTGTAACTTTTACGCGCCCATTGAAAACCTATGGGAGCCCGCGTGTGACTGTTTGCTCTGCACACGCAACCCGTGGACCTCCTGGTCACTAACTAAAGTTAGCTCCTTGTAGGCCCAGCGATTCTAGAGGCCCTAGGCCTTTTCCCTTTTCTGTTCGTGGTACTTATACCACTATTTTAGTATATGGTTCGAGTGGCCACCAGGGCCTATCCATATAAAGTGCAACTTCTGTGTATTCTAACGTATTCTTGTTTAACGATTTGTGCTCCTGTGCTCATAAAGAGTCTAGGGGATACTTTGAGAAATAAATACATATATATTTTCAATATATATCTGTGTGGTGTCCTTTCATTGGTATAAAGGGGGGTTACAGTTGGTAAAACAGCCTGCTTAACACGCTTTAACGAGTTTAGCCTCAAAGACTGCTTAGCCTACGCTACCACTAGGGCAGCTAGTCCGAAAAGGTTGACTTACAACCACACCATAAGGGTTGCTTGGCATGGTTCAAGGTGGTCACTTTAACTAGTGAACATCATATACCAGGCCAAATTCTCACAATGGTAATATAGCTGGTTTTCTTAAATCTCACCTCTTGGTAAAGTCATCAAAATTAATTCCCCCACTGGTCGTATGGACCTCTGAGTGTCGACTTGAAGTGTAAGAAACGAGCTCTGTAATACATTTCAATTACAAGAAAACTAATGTGGTATCCAAACCTTAAGGGGTTTATTAACCATTTAGTTACAAGTTAAATTAGCAAAACTGAAAGAAAATAGTTTCAAGAGCATACACATTTAAATGATCATGCAATCTGAATTTGTATGTATTGAAGAAAAAGAAAAACATGTAAAACAGAATTACATACAGCAAACAAAATATCAACTTAGTTAGCATGCTCCATAAATAAGGTATTGAAAGTGGCAAGGGGCAAGGGGAAATTCTAAAAACGAAGGTGTCAGCATCTGATGAACCAAGTTTAAGGTTCGAGGGTAAATTATAAACGCTGACGCATAAAACTCAATACCCTAAGCAGGCGAAATAAGCAGAGGTGGGAAAAAAATCTTCTCTCATCGAAGTCAAGACAGGATCTACTTTACTCTTGGAAAGATTACACAATTAAAGCATGAAAGAAAATTCTAGATATCTCCTTCCTATCAGTTTCCACCAAACAAACCAATCCAAAGACAGTGTACCGTGGGAGAAAGTAGACTCCCTAATTCCTGGACTACCACAACATCCTCTATCTTGGAGCTAATAAAGATGTCATACGAAAGCTACAGAGAGTACACAACTCCGCGGCCAGATTGCTTTGCCGAACTCCTAGAGCAGCTTCTATTTCCACCTCCTTGAGAGACCTTCATTGATTAAGAGTTGAAATTCGGATTAAGTTTAAAGCTCTGAACTACATGTTCAGAATTAAGCACGGCATGGCTCCCATGTATGTGCAAAATTTAGTCCATCTCTATCTGCCTTCTCGTACTCTCAGATCCACTACTCAGGCTAAATTTCAAGTGCAAAAGATCAGACTATCCTGCACAGGTGGCCGTTCTTTCTCCTATTTGGGCCCTGTTCTGTGGAATACTCTTCCGCTATCACTTCGCACTGAGATGAATGTTACACTTTTTCGTAAGTCTCTTAAAACCTGGCTTTTTAATCAGTAAGTTCTAGTCCCCTATCTTCTGTTGCTTCTGCCGGGCGCTGAGAAACCATTTGTCCAGGTAGTTGGCACAGGGGAGTATCTACCACCATCACAGTCTCCATATCTGAGACCAACTTCTGATTAAAAGTTCAGTAGTATACTAAGAAAAACAATACACAATAAATCTCCTCTAACATGATAAGACATCTGCAGAGAGGAGGGAAAAAAACAAGGCACTTGCAAAACATTCATGAAAAGGCAAAGTGTGCAACTTAGGCCTGGTTACAAGTTCGACCAACATTAGATTCTGAACAAATTCTAAACTAATACACTTAACATAAATAAATATATCAGATACATTTAAGAAAGTTATACTTTCCCTTTTATGACATACATTTCTTATAGTTCCACTAAATTTACTGGTAGCTCTCATCTACATTAATAGATAGCCACTCAACACAATTGATTAATATAATACACACAGATTACAGCTAAACACACATTAGTTATATGTGCTGCATATAATATAATGCACCCAGATAAATACAGTAAACACATGTTAAAAATATGTGCAGCATATAAAGAGGTAGGGAACTAAATTACGCTGCTGCAATGGTTAAATAGTATACTCTAATAAAGGCTATACATTTTTCACTAGGCAAAAGCAGGCACAGTAGAACGTTTGGCAAATCCATTATCACTCTTAGTGAAAGAGTTCTTCCATTAAAAATGTAATATGTGAAATTCAAAGAGGCCTATTTTAACATTCATGGTAACGTGGCAAATGGGCTGAAATAGCAAAGGTTTATCATTTCACTTTCTTCCATAATCTTGGATGCTTTTAGTAGCTGCTACCGGACCAGGGTGGTGGGCAGGGGAGACACAAATTAGGCCAACATGAAAAAAAAACTCTCACCTGAAACGGCCACCACCTTTCCTTCGTCCTCTGTCCCTCTGGCATCTTCCTACGCTTCCAGCCAGCAGCAGGAAGCACCGGGCCTCCCAGCCTCCCCATAGCCAATCACAACGCTGCAATGCAGCATCCTGATTGGTCTGAGCGCCGTGGATCACCGCTCTGATAGGGACTGAGGGGATTTACAGGTTCTTCACCGGGCTGTGGAGTGCAGCCTGGTGGTGGACATGCAAAATGTGCAGGACTACTTGGGGCGGCCCGAAAGGGCAGGCTAAGCAGTCCTGCACACTTCAGTAGTGAAAATTACTCCTCTCCGTACTCCACCAGCCCCACCCTGCCCGGGAGCCACTGAATTACATAGGAAAATAAAATGATAACAATTATTATCATTTTATTTGTCCTTTTATTCAGTGGGGCAACGCTCCTCCGCCTTATAGCGGAGGAGCCGCCACTGGATGCTTTATGGCTGAATGTATGCAATTTCTTCGAAGAATTTAAGTGGCCAAAGAAAATGCCCATTGGTTTCAAGAGTGCCATCTCTGAAATGCCTAACATCTTCCATGAAAGGCCATGTTAAACGAGCTTGGGTTGAATTATCATGGTCTTTTCTGTTGCAGCACAGAGCCTGCCGCCTGTTTTGTGTGTCTGCAGGGCATACGTGGATTCTTTGAACCCAATATTTCTCTCAGTCAGTGCTTTATTTACTGCTAGTTCAGCTCAGAAACAGGAAAGGGCTCTGAGTCCCGGATGCACTATCTGAAAATAAAGCACTAATTCAGATAAATATTGGTTTAAATTAATTTACTTTGTGCCCTGAAGGCACATTAAGCAGGCGCTGAGCCCTGTGCTGCACCAGAAAAGACCATTACCAGACAGCTCTTTTTTAAATGCACAGTGGGAATCTGTAATAACATAACAGCAGCCATATCACGATGGATCTGAAACAAGACTAAACATCTGGCATAATCGACTTCACAAAGCGCTGTGCTCATATTTTATGAAAACATATTCAGCTGTGCTCTTTCTTCTCTCACAGGAAATCAATAGAACACTGAACACTGCACAGTACACATAGTTGAGGTATCTTCAGCAATAGTCGCACTTGCCTGGCTGGAGAAAAGTTCCTGCACTGTTTTTAATATACAATGGCTCACATGCTTGGTCTAACTTAAGGCTTAGCACTCGCAGTCTTCTTGCTGGCTTTCAAATAAACCAAAAATTCTATAGGCATAGCCCAACAATTCGAAATAAACTTCATTAATGTTGTGTACAGCATAGGTAAATGACACAAGGCATCCTGCAGGTTATGAAGTTTCTTTACTACTTCATCTGCTTCTTCATACAGCAGCAGAGACCCTATAGGTAACAGTATGCATATTAATTCATTACCATACATCTCCCCTATGTATAAAAAAAAGGTAGCAGTGAAATATATCTATTGCACAACTCTGGCGCAATCTTTTGCGGTTAATGAGTCATAATCATATGCGTTTCATATAAAGGTTCCCAATGTTACTGAGTGCTACATACACTGCCTCACCACCTTTGTGTCCTATTGGTTGTCACATATGTCGTAACCAAACTGGGTTATATGGCCAAATTAGAATTGTGGGATATCACTGGAGCACTACTAAGCAGTAAAGAAGATTTATAACACTCCCTTGTAAAAATACTTAGTCCAATAGTGTACTCGTCATCTTTATGGGTCACTTTTAATTGATTAGAGTACGAGAATCGTAATTTATTGCCGTCCTAGGCCCAAACTTAATTTCACCGAAGCTCTCGTCGGTTCTCTGGCCCATCTGCTGAAATAGTACAAACCCTCCAAAAATATAGATCACAGAAAGTCCGTAGATTTCCAGTTTCAAACAAAAGTTCATATACTGTACAGCCAACACAAGTTTCATCAGGAACAGGCATTTTCAAGGCTGTTATACAAATACAATGCACAAAAAACATACATCCCTATAATACAAAATCAACATCATCTAGTGGTGAAATATTCCGGGCAAAGGATCCCAAATACCAAAAATTGAATGCTATGTTTTACACATGCCAAAGAAATATAAAGTGACAATTCAATACATAATACCAATGCTGAATGTTGTGATACTCATAAGTCAAAGAAGAACAAAGTACAAGCAAAAGGCAATCACCACACCAGTGTAAAAAGAGATAGCCACTAATGCACCTGTATTGATTATATATGGTATTGCCTTGTACCCTGAATGCGTAGTGCTAGCTTGCGTTACCTTGCATTGGGAAGATTGTGGTAAATAATTTAATTACCGGGACTTAATTTGATACAGAAACATAATAAAATAGCTCAGTAAATAAGAGGCAGAATCCGTGGTATTAGAGGTTCGGAATGGGCTTTATTCCAATGGTCGATTATAATCGGTTGCTCCAAGTTCCATCACCACGAAGGTTCAGGAAGTGAAGTACATACGTTATTGACAATCAATTACTTTTATACAATAGGCATTACAATGAGGCAAATACAAGAGGCGTAACAATTGATAGTGGGAATAATATATTCATGCGTAGCAAAAATAGGCGTAACTGGGAGTGATTAAAGAACGTCATCAGATGTGATGTCATAAGAGGGTGGTTCTATGAAAGAATTTCGCAAGGTCAGCAGAAATACTTGGCAGAAATGCGCGCGCAGCAGCATGACGTGTGATTGACGTGTAACTAGGGGGTGAAGGGGACTTGACATTTAGCTCTACATGTGGCGACAGAAGTCTGGAGGGTCAAGTCAACCTAATCCCAAATCATATCTAACATCCTATGTTTAAAGAACTAAGTTATCCAAAAGAGAGGTCTTCTTAGAGTAGAATCTTATTCTATACTGACCATACTGACTGTTAGTGCGTGTACAAGCGTCTAAGTGTCTACACTAGATGCGTGGGTAGAAATCTTCCATAATAATAGGGCTATGAATTACTTGCTTAAAGACAGAGAAGCCGGGCCTTTGCTCGGTAGCTGGAAGAATGTTTACCTAAACTACTAGACAGGAATGCATCGGGCAGGGAACGGAGCAGATAATTTCGAAGGTGAAATACAGTTTTTGGCAGGCAGCAGGCTGATGTCAGGCTTCGTGAGCCGCGCAGGGAATGAGACAAAGTTCATGGTCACAGATGCAGGCTCAGACTGGAGCTTTCAGAGGCAGAAGGCAAGAAGAGTCCGATGACAGAATCAGGGCCTACTTGCCTGGACTGTGAAATGGCATAAGTGAACCATATAAAGCCGGTGGCCTTTCATACTTAGGAATGGAATATCCGGCCTATTCATGGCGGATCTGAGAGAGGACAGGTTGACGGTGGACGCACATGTGTTTGCGTCTTCATAACTGGAACTGGAGGAAACATACATGTACTTGTGATTTATACATGAAACCGTTGGGGTCCAAGATAGGGGACATAACTGATCAGAAAAATCCATATTTCCACATTCCCTCCTTGTCCCCTACTTGCCCGTTAAGAGATATCAATCTTCATCAATCCATTGATCTGTTCATATAGCATCATTTGTTCTTCTTTCTTCTTCCGTGATGAACGAAATCCTGGTGGTGGAATACACGATGTGGCACACAGACCACAGATCGCTGGTCCACATTGTAGACATAGACAGCAACTGAATAGTATGAGAAGGCCAATACCTAGGAAAGATAGGACCTTCCATCCAAAGGTAGATAATACACTCCAAAACCAACCGGACCAAGTCCAGGTGCCTGGGTTCTGGTGTATCTGGCTTACAATCTTATGAAGGCGAGTTATGGCTTTATATACAGATGGCGAATTTTCTGGTATGAAAATGCAACAGCTTGATCCGATGACCCTACAAGCTCCGCCCCTATCGGCCAGGATGACGTCAAGGACAAGACGATTTTGAAGCACAACAATCCGCATAGCAGACTGCTCTTCTGTTAAATTGCCTAAGGCGGAAATAGTTTCGTTCACTACTGCTTCAAGGGTTCTAGTTAATCTACGTATCAGCTTACTATTAGTAACGGTACCTATATAGGGAAAGAGACCTTTATTGAAATCTGTGTATTTTTCCCATGCTGTTTCAGTGTAATCGACTATCGGGAGATCTCTCCTTACTCTATTATATACTAAATGAGTATTTCTGTGATAATCAGGAGGAGCTAGAAAAACAGGTGGCAGAAGGAATCCAATGTAGCAAGTACCATCCCAATCTAGAGGCAAACGTACATATGCCGTCTGACCACATATGAAATAAGAATGGTGGGAAGCTCTAAATGTAGACTTGCCTTGATCACTAAATTCTACTACAGTGGTGCATCTACTATGGCCCATATTTATGGAACCATTCTTTCTTACACACAATTCACCTTTCACTGGAAATATTGACATAGCGGGCAAAATTGGAGTAGCTTCGGATTCGACATTTAGGATCATAAGATTAAGCGTAAAATTACCTAATCCATACACTTCATTTTCTAGATCAGTTCCTGTTCTCTGGGGAAGTCCCTCCTTGTTAGGATAGCAGACTTTAAGCAAAACTAAGTTCAAATTTCCCCATACCCAGTTATCTTGATAAACTGCAGAATTCGAATCTAGAGAATTAATTAAACTAAACCATGCTCCACAGGAGCCGTTGTGTGTGAACGGGTATGGAAAGAGAGGTAGAATTCCTTTATAATTCTGATAGGGAGGGAGTCGGCCACATATCCAACAATTTGTAGTATTGCTAACCTGATGGGAATGATGTAACATACTGATAAACGTGTTATTGCGCAGCGCAAATCTATAAGACAACTCAAGCGGAGGTAATTCACTAAAAGAATGTTCAGCAGTAACATTGTAAACATGTCTAGAAATAGGATAATATATGTGCAACAATATACTTGCAGTAATTATTAAAAGACTTAAGAAAAACAAAATTAATAACGTCACTATGCAATGACTACGCAGTGATTTACAGTACGCCTGTCGTTTCAACATTTTTCCGGTGTTATCTCTATTCAGGTCCAAGGGATACATGTCAGAGACAATTCAACCGCTTCACCTCGGAGAGGACTTAAACAATCAAATTGCTTGACTGATTGGACCTGAACTTTAGTTTATAATGTTCGGAATTACTCTTTTCAACAAAAGGAAGTTTTGAGTCAATGGGTGAAGACACACGAGGTGTGGTATTCACATCCGCTGGTAGTCCATGAAATTTCTTGATATGACTTGAATGAATCCAGCCTTTCCTGCCCTCGATCTTCACGGCTGTCCTTGTGGTGAGCAAGACCAGCTGCGGCGACTTCCACCTAGGATCCAGTTGAGTCTTTCGATCAAAGTTCCTCACTAGGACCAGGTCGCCTGGGATTACGTCATGGGGTTTCACCTCAGTGTTGTCAGGAAAAGCTGCAGCTACCTGTGAACGACAAGATTGTAGTGCAGACATCAAGGAAGCCAAGTAATCTGTCAGCATATTACAGTCAATATCAGTTATTTTGCGAGGTATAGGCGTCCCCCACATATTTGGTGGTCTGCCAAAGATCACCTCATAAGGGGATAGCCCTGTTCGAGAGTGTGCTACCATTCTTGTGTAAAAGAGTGCAACTGGTAACGCTACTACCCAGTCGACACCTTTCTCTCTGCATATTTTGGACAATCTAATTTTCAGGATCTGATTATGTCTTTCTACGAGACCTGCTACCTCGGGGTGTCGGACACAGTGGAATTTCCACTGATAGCCTAACAAAAGTGAAACGTGTTTCATTAGTTCGGATGAGAACGGCTGGCCGTTATCTGAGTAGACGACACGTGGTAAACCGTATCGTGGGAAGAATTCTCGAACCAACTGTTTGGCAGTAGTCGGGGCAGTGTAATCTGAAACCGGGTATGCCTCTGTCCAACGGGAAAGAGCACAGACAACTACGAGAACATATTTGAATCCTCGACATCGTTCCATCTGGATATAATCCATCTGGAGGACTTCGAAAGGGTGATCAGGAGGCTGAAATCCACCCTGTTCTACGGGAACGCTTTTTCCTGGGTTGAACTGACAACAGATCATACAGGTACGAACTTTTTGTTTGGCTGCTGCTCGTAAATGTTTATTAAACCAAATGTGTTGAATGCTATCTAGCATAGCTTTTTCTCCTAGATGTGCGGGACTATGTACAGTGTTAATTATAACCTGGACCATTGAATCAGGAAGGAACCACACAGACCTTTCCTTCATCATCCATCCTTGATCCGTTTGGATCCCTCCTAACTCAGTCCATTTCTTTATTTCGTCTGGTGTAGCATGTGTCTGTATATCAATTACGTCAAGAGTAGGATCTTTAATCGTCATGCAATGTGTTGGCGTCAGGACTATTGTCTTTGTCATGTCGGATGTTTGCATTTGAGCAGTCTGTTTAGCTGTTCTGTCAGCTAGATCATTGCCTTGAGAAATGATATCAGTAACTTTCGTATGAGCTTTACATTTCATAATTGATATTGCAGTGGGTAGATGTATTGCATCTAATAAGGCATGAATGAGGGGTCCGTGCTGAATGTGGGCACCGTGGGAAGTTAAATAACCTCTCTCTCGCCACAGCACGCCGAAGTCATGTACGACTCCGAATGCATAACGTGAATCAGTGTATATGTTGACTTTTTTATTTGTGGCTTGAATACAGGCTTGTGTCAGAGCGATGAGCTCTGCGGCTTGAGCTGACAAGGTATTTATGCAATTTGTTTCAATGATTTCAGTATCTGTTGTGACTGCGTAAGCGGCCACTAACTCTCCTGTACTTGTTCTCATACATGAACCATCTACATACAACGTCAGGTCTGAGTCTGACAATGGGACATCGGTTAAGTCTTGTCTGGGTTTCGTCGTGATTGTAATAACTTCAGTACAGTCATGGGCTTGTGGGTCTGTTCCGATTACAGGTAAAAGTGTGGCAGGATTCAATGTGTTACAACGTCTGATTTCTATGTGTGGCTGAAACAATGTTAATTCGTACCCTGTAAATCGCGCTATAGTCAAGTGTTGTGTTTGCGTTCTATTTACAAGAACCTCTACTGCATGTGGTACTTGAACTGTCAATAGATGTCCTAACACTATAGCATCGCTTTGTCTGATTGCCAAAGCTGTTGCTGCCACTGATTTTAGGCATGCGGGCAAAGCCTGAGCTACGGGATCTAATGTACTAGAAAAATAAGCACATGGTTTGTGTGCTCCTGCTTGTTCCTGTGTGAGTACTGACAAGGCAGTACCTTCGCGTTCTGTAACAAAAAGTGTAAACTGTTTATTGTAACATGGTGTTGCTAAAACAGGTGCTTGGCATAAAGCTTTCTTTAGGCTTTCAAAAGCTTGTGTATGTTCCTGAGTCCAAGGGAGAACAGTCGATGTGGCTGCCTCCTGTGTTGTCAATTGAATGAGTGGTTTTGCTAGAAATGCATACTGAGGGATCCACTGCCTACAATATGAAGTGAGGCCTATGAAAGCCCGTACCTCCTTTTGTGTCTTGGGTATTGGCATGTTAGCTATTAACTGGATGCGGTCGGGTGTAAGCTGCCTTCCCTCCTTGGACAGCGAGTGTCCAAGATAAACAACTCGCTGGACACAGAATTGCAGCTTAGAAGGGGACACCTTGTGCCCCTTTTCGGCCAGAAATTGTAAAACTGTCAGTGATGCTTTCTCACATTCGGGTTCGCTTCTCGCGGTGATCAGCAGATCATCGACATATTGAAGCAAGGCAGTGTTAACTGGCATGTGGATACTGTCGAGTTCTCGTTTCAGTGCTTGGCTATAGATGCTGGGGCTTTCTGTAAATCCTTGAGGTGCGCGTGAGAATTTAAAGCTACGTCCATTTAAACTAAATCCGAACAAATATTGGCTTTCCGGATCTATTGGGACGCTGAAAAAAGCATTCTTGAGATCAATTACAGTAAAGAATGTTGCTTCGGAATCAATAGCTGTCAGTAAGGACGAGATATCTGGGACCACAGGGAATTGTGGCACAATGCATTTGTTTAATTCGCGCAGATCAATAACCAATCGATATACTGGCGGAGCCTTCGGATCTGTTCGTTTAAGAATCGGAATTATCGGTGAATTACATACATTGGAGTCTGTTTCCACAACCACTCCTTGGGCAATGAGTTCGTCAATGATTTGCAGTAAAGCCACTACAGCATCTGGTGGTAACTTGTATTGTCGCAGTCGTGGTAGTACCACTCCTGCCTTTAGTGTAACTCGGTATGGTGTAATATTCATGCAACCAACATCAGTAGGGCCTTGTGCCCATAGATGTGTAGGTAAAGTCTGCAATCGGGGATCCATGTCTCTAGACACATAGTGACCTTTACAATCACGTAAAAACAATCTTACTCCTTCCGGAGAACAACATATTATAGCTCCTAGAGCTTTCAGTGTTTTTATACCTAACAAGTTTTCTGGACATGATTTAGTAAGCAATAAATCTGTAGTTCGGGTCAAAGGTCCTATTGTAAGTGGAAGAGGCTGTGACACTTCATTAACAATAGGTTTTCCTGAAAAACCAAGGGAAATATTTTGTGAGCCTGAGAGGGGTGCCCCTGGAACTTCACTACGTTTTATGGTTGTTCGACTTGCCCCTGTATCGAGTAAAAATTTTCTGTCTTGGCCTAATAATTTACTATGTACATAAGGTCCTTCTTGGTCTACAGGGACCTCGATAAGGGGTAAGTCAACTTCCCTCTCTAGGCTGGTTCATGCGTATCGCTGATAATCAGGATAGTCATACTGTGCGGTCTGGTACAGTTGTCGTGTCGTGGTTTGGGTGGCAGCAACAGGCAGCGCTGGTGCAGCTGGCACAAACTGTATAGACTGTGGTGGAACTGGCATGGACTGTGCATGCTGCGGAGCTCCTTGTTCATTCTGATCCTGTCTAGGTGGCCGTGGTCTTTCTTTTGTATTACCTATGGCGATATTATGTTTCAAAACTGGACAATCGTGTACGTAATGACCTGGCTTTTTACAATAATTGCATGTCCCCTTTACAGGTCCTGTTGAATCACCGGAATGTGTCATACCCTTTTTATGTCCTTCAGCTGGAACTGTCTGGGAGACTAGCATTTTCATTTTCGTGTCTTTCATGCGTCTTTGTTCATGTTCTTGTTCCTCTCTAATTCTATTATGATGGTACTGTAACATTTGTAACATTTGTGATGGAGTGTTACCTTGCCAGGTACTCTCGAATTTTAATACTCTATTCTTCACTTGAGGCAAGGAATTTTCTACTAATTTTGTCACAAACAGATGTGGGTATGATTCGCTACTTGCTTTTATGCCACTATTTATACCAAAACATTTTTCAAATCGGGCATAGAAATCACTAGTATCTTCATCTTGCTTCTGTTTACAGGCTGAAATTGTACCCCAATCTTCCTTTTTCGTAGTTAATAAACGTGGCAGTACCTGTACTAGTAAACCTGGTAGTGCTTTAGTTTTCTCCCCAAGTCCTGCTCCTGCAGTTCGGGCCTTTTCTTCTGCTTCTAATGCTGACCATTCTATCTTTTGGTCGCCTACCTCCCACTCTTTTTCCCTGAGTTTTTCATAAATGCCAGCAGGCATTAATACCTTTAATATTGTCATAATGTCGGGATAGGTATACTCTCCCATGAGTAACATGTCTTTAATTTCTCGGTGGAAACCTGCTGGGTCTTTGTCATGACTGGGTACCACTTTCTTCATTTCTAACAATTCTATTTTCGATATGGGCGTATATACAAATACGCGCTTAAACTCATTGTCCTCGCCTTTTATTGGGTGTACTTCTCGTAAGGGATTCTGTCTGTCCATGTAATACGTGGTTCTTTCCTTGATGGGCAGTGAGACATGTTCTGGGCATACAAAAAGAATGTACTGCTTTCTTGATTCTAGTATTTCTTTAATTAACTTAGTACCTGAACCTCTCCATCTATT
This sequence comes from Triturus cristatus, assembly GCF_964204655.1. Classification (NCBI taxonomy): domain Eukaryota; kingdom Metazoa; phylum Chordata; class Amphibia; order Caudata; family Salamandridae; genus Triturus; species Triturus cristatus. The sequence goes on along the minus strand of NC_140590.1, from coordinate 896,708,592 downwards.
CTTGAGTAATTCAGTCAGTATTTCAGGTAAGGGACCGGGATCTGAATGCTGACTCTGATATAGTATAAGGAGTTGTTGAATCATATAAATCCCAGCTAAACGCTGTTCATCTGGGGGGAGATTCAAAAATGTGTGTGCTACTGTATCATCACCATACATTCCGGGACTGTCAACCCATTGAACGGCTGACCTGGCTAATTCTTGTTCATCCATAGAATCGAGAAAATGGTAACCCCTTCGTTCTCGGAGTAATTTGTCAGCGGTTTGGAACGAATGTTCGGGGGACCTTATATTTATTATAGGTGTTTGGAAATTCCTGTTATTATCTGGACATATCGGACGTATCGGGTCAATAAGACATCTAGTACTATTACAAGATCTTCCTCTACCTACATAGGCTATGGTGTCTGACTGTCCTGTGGGCAGTCCTGATCCTTCCTCCTCGCTTTGTTCGAACTGGTCTACCGCTAATCTTTCTTTGTGTAGGCGTTCTATTTCTTTACGGATCTTTCGGCACATGGCTATTATACAATTTTGCTTATCATGTCTCCCTTCTGATATATTCTGGCTCCATCTGGTAAGAATTTGCATTGCTTCCGGGTCTACCCTCGGTCGGTCATGATTTCTGATCACACAATTTATGAGGAAACGTAACAGTTCCCCCTGTATCTCCACTTTCTGGTATTCCATAGCTCTGTTAATACATTCAGGATCTCGTCCTGTTTGGACAAAATGATATATATTATCTAGATGTGTAGTCATTCCTGGTAACTTCCCTAAATACACTGCGGCTCGTCTGATACGTAATGACGCCATGATCATTTCGTCCTCTTTGCCGGGCACAGGGTCATATCTACAATCTACAAGAAGTTCCTTAAGCGTACGGGCATTTATGAGTTTGGGGGTACGTGAATGTGCTGACTCTTGAAAGGTAAGTTTATTTATTCTGGGTGGCGTAAAAAAAAATATTGGTAGCACCTCCCGTAGCCCCATCTGGGGTATCGGGCGTGAAAGGATTCGTTGAACGTGATACAGCAACTATAGGTGTGGACACAGCTATAGAAGTAGTTGTAGGAACAGATGTAGGAACAGATGTGCTTGCCGGAACTTGTGTCAGGATTTGTTGCTGTAGAGATACAGATACTGGATCTTGGCGTTGAACCTCCCTGGCAGGCGGTCTATGTGGGGCGGGATTAGCATACTCGGGAGCTGCGTCATCTAAATATGAGGAAAGAAAAACATCTTCTGCGGTTCTAGGATGCCCCTTAGGATGTACCTTTATTGGAAATAATGGGGGTGGCAAGTCTTTCGGTATCTCCGGAGTAGCCTTAGGTAATCCTTCGGCCAGAAGGGGATACATCCCATTCATAAGGGCGTTTCTTTGTCTGTCTATTTGTTCTGATTTTACTCGTGTACCTTCTTCAATTAATATATTTTCTCGGACTTTATTTGAATTCTCTCTATTTTTCTCTTCCTGTCGGAGTGCTTTTTCTGTACGTCTATGAGATTCTTTACGCCATAACTCAATGGCGTCTTTCTGTGACTGTCTGACTTTCCTTTTCCATAACTCTTCCTCTACTTTCATGATGCACTCTGCATCCCAGGTCCCAGCTGAGGGCCACCTCTGACTTTCTGGTAATTCCTTGGTGTAGTCTACCCATAAATCAAGGAATAATATAGCGTCTAAGCCATGTTTATGATACATGAAGTACCCTGGAGTGTCCCTAGGAGGAATAGGAACGGCTTCTTCGAGTACCCCTTTTCTCGTTGTGATCTGTCTTAATTTCGAAAAGAGCGGCATATTGAGAACTGATCTGATACTTGATTTTGAACAAACTTAATACAGTAAACACAATAATGAACAGTCATTCATACCACAATATGCAGAACGTAGTTAAAACATTTAACATTTAACATTTAACTGAGCAACAATAATGATGACGATCTAAGGAAAACTTAATCACTTAAACATAATACTCGACTTTAACTGAATTATTCTGAATTTATATACTTGATATACTAGATATACTGCTAAACAGTACAGATACACTGCTGAAACAGTGCAGACCGGATTTGTGTACCCAAACCCGTCTTGACCGGCACAACCTATGTGCACGTCAGAACGCCTCCCCAGTAATGGTACTCACCGGGTAGCTCGGAAACGGAAGGCCTCGGAAACTGAACTGAACTTGAACCGGACTGGACTCGACTCGAACACTTCGGAAACTGGACTCGACTCGGGACTTCGGAAAACTGGTGGGCCTCTGTATACCTCGGATCTTGCTCTCTCAGCTAGGCTCTGGTCGGGATACTTCGCACTTCTCACCGCCTCGTCTGGGTGTTGATCGCAGCCTCAGTCGCCCCCGCTTGACCGGAGGGAGATACAGGAAATCCTGCTGGTACGCGTTGTTGTCCGTCCAGCTGTGGCAGGAGACCGGGCCTGCAACGCACCGCCGGCGCGTGAGATGAGAAAGTGTCCCTGTTCGGGCGCCATTCATGTGGTAAATAATTTAATTACCGGGACTTAATTTGATACAGAAACATAATAAAATAGCTCAGTAAATAAGAGGCAGAATCCGTGGTATTAGAGGTTCGGAATGGGCTTTATTCCAATGGTCGATTATAATCGGTTGCTCCAAGTTCCATCACCACGAAGGTTCAGGAAGTGAAGTACATACGTTATTGACAATCAATTACTTTTATACAATAGGCATTACAATGAGGCAAATACAAGAGGCGTAACAATTGATAGTGGGAATAATATATTCATGCGTAGCAAAAATAGGCGTAACTGGGAGTGATTAAAGAACGTCATCAGATGTGATGTCATAAGAGGGTGGTTCTATGAAAGAATTTCGCAAGGTCAGCAGAAATACTTGGCAGAAATGCGCGCGCAGCAGCATGACGTGTGATTGACGTGTAACTAGGGGGTGAAGGGGACTTGACATTTAGCTCTACATGTGGCGACAGAAGTCTGGAGGGTCAAGTCAACCTAATCCCAAATCATATCTAACATCCTATGTTTAAAGAACTAAGTTATCCAAAAGAGAGGTCTTCTTAGAGTAGAATCTTATTCTATACTGACCATACTGACTGTTAGTGCGTGTACAAGCGTCTAAGTGTCTACACTAGATGCGTGGGTAGAAATCTTCCATAATAATAGGGCTATGAATTACTTGCTTAAAGACAGAGAAGCCGGGCCTTTGCTCGGTAGCTGGAAGAATGTTTACCTAAACGACTAGACAGGAATGCATCGGGCAGGGAACGGAGCAGATAATTTCGAAGGTGAAATACAGTTTTTGGCAGGCAGCAGGCTGATGTCAGGCTTCGTGAGCCGCGCAGGGAATGAGACAAAGTTCATGGTCACAGATGCAGGCTCAGACTGGAGCTTTCAGAGGCAGAAGGCAAGAAGAGTCCGATGACAGAATCAGGGCCTACTTGCCTGGACTGTGAAATGGCATAAGTGAACCATATAAAGCCGGTGGCCTTTCATACTTAGGAATGGAATATCCGGCCTATTCATGGCGGATCTGAGAGAGGACAGGTTGACGGTGGACGCACATGTGTTTGCGTCTTCATAACTGGAACTGGAGGAAACATACATGTACTTGTGATTTATACATGAAACCGTTGGGGTCCAAGATAGGGGACATAACTGATCAGAAAAATCCATATTTCCACAAGATGATCCATGGGTTTTTGGTGCATTGCCAAACTTGCTAAAGCTAGTAAACCTGTGAATGCTTCAAAATGATTCACCCTCCCAGATGCCGAGTAATGAGAAGAAATGTGCAAGGGCACCTGCGTTGGCAGTAGGCAACCTCAAGTGCTCCGGCTCATGAGAGAGCTAAAGAGTATCATATCTTCGTATATATGATGCTTTTAAGCTATCTCATATTCACGAAATCAAACTGCATCAGCTTGCTTTGCTGAACTGCACTGCATTGCATGAATTTTAAGTAATTCTGCCCCCTGGACTCTCCGCTGCTTGGAATCATTTCAATGTTTACAGCTTTTCTTCTTGCCCACACTACGATCATTGTTGTTGTGCTGGTGCCACAATCCTTTTGCCAGATGTAAAATCCTCTGTGTTGTGTCACAGAGTTTGTGTTATTCTCTTTCTATGCGCAGGCTCCATTCTGAGCCTGGGGAGATGCTGAGGTGGCACCTGGAGGTGCTGTGAAGAACTCATTTTATCTCCACCTTTCAGAGCACCAAGAAGAGAGAGATACTTGACTGACATGCCTAGAGGGAGCCAACTCTGTGATTACTGGTGAGTTGCTGATGCTACCCGAGCACTGGAACATGCTTTTGTGCCTTCAGAGTGATAAGAGCTGAAGAGCCCTTTGATCACATCCTATGTCCCATCCTTGATTGCCATCTGATTTTATTGAATCCTGTATATGTTGGGGTACTCTGGTGCCTTATCAAGCTTGAAAAAAGCTTTCTCTAAACTCATTTTCTAAGTCTGCCCTCAATCACTTCCTGATGTCATGTTGTTTCCTCCTGTAAGCTTGCTTACAAAAGTATATAACCTGCTATTACACAACCTAGGCAGGGGTGTGGCCTGGGGCCGTTGTGGGCAGAGGCAGGCTGCAGAGCTCCAGCCGGCATATTCCCGGATTGACAAATATCCTGAGCCCCGGGCGGATAAAAAATTAACCAATTAGGCAGCGGAATATCCTGGGAGCAAACCTCTCCAAAGAAAACTGCCCAGCAATCCTGTGACGAGAGATTGACGGTCTGCACTGCCAAAGATCTAAGAAGCGCCAGTGAGCATGCAGCGGCAGAACTGAGGCGAGCGAGGCGGCCATTGCTGCGCTATTCAGAGGCCTGCTCTGGCGGAATCAAGTCGTGGGAGCTAAAGTATTTGCGTGAGGGACCTGGGTGCTTTGTGAGTCCAGGATCGACGATCTCCAGCTGACGGTGATGAGTTGGTATTTATGCAGATGAAGCACCCGAGTACTGCGTAGGAGCATTAGAATGTTTAGCAGCAAGAGCGGTCCCCAGGGCGGAGAGGGAAGTCCCCCCCCCGATAAATATAGACAGGCTGAACAGAAGTGGACAACCTGTCACAAGACACCCAGAGAGCCAGTGAATATCTGTCCGGGCTGGGGGAGCCAACGACGAGTTGAGGCAGAACGCAAGCCGGACCGGATGTGAGGGGACCTCCCCAGAGCATTGCAGGTGGTCGAGTGGCATAGGTGAGCAGTGAGTGTTGCAAGCGAAGAGGTACGAGTGGCAGAGAACCCTCTTGCTGGCCCCCCACCCAAACAGAAAACCCCAGCACACAAGATGGCCCTGTGCCCCATGAAACCCATCTGAAGACACTTGCCTTAAGAGTTAGCCCAACCAGTAGAGGGCAAAGTTATTAAACAACACTAGGTGGGTGACAAACTGAGACCATCTAGGTGAGGTGGCTCCCAAGCATATCGCGGAACTGCAAATGCGGAGCACAGAAAGCAAGAAGATCTGAGGGAGGCAGTGTAACTTCCCCCCACAAAACAGCAGAGGGCACATAGAGGAGGTGAAGAAGGAGGTCACCTGTGGAAAATAAACAGCATAACCCGGGGCCTGGTGGGCAGAGAGCCTGGCCCAACCAGAAACGTGAGATCATGCTGCAGCCTGGCAAAGCGATCAGTGGATATAACAGAAAATAAACTGTTGGGGCACGAGCCACGTAAAATAACCGCGGAAGATCTGATATTATAGATTGGCCCCTGGGAAGACCCAAGTGCCGGGACCCATTAAGAGAGATGGGGAAACCATCTAAACAGAGGGGTTATAACACCCTAAGCATGGGGGGCACTGGAACCCAAACAGATGACGAAGAAGTGGTTGTGGAATCAGGTAAGGAGGCGGCTGCCAAGCTCCCCACTCTGCCGGATATTATGCTTGCCATCACGGCGTCCAGAGAAGCCGTAGAGACAAAGATAGATGCAATAGGAACAGATTTAAACTTGCTGAAGGATGATCACCGAAAGCTTAAGGAACGTGTGGCGACTACTGAAAAGACACTTGCTGACCTTCCTGAAGTAGTAGTCACACTCCAAAAGTCAGTGAGCGTAGTCGAGTCCCAGATTAAAGTTCTCGAAACTGAATATAGTGAAGGGAGATCACGAAGGAACAACCTACACATAGTAGGAGTACCTGAAAAAGCTGAAGGCATGGACATGGTATGCTTTCTGGAGGAGCGGATTAAAACTGAAGTAGCCCCGGATGGCCTATCTCCCTTTTACGCACTGGAGGAAGCTCACAGGGTTCCAGCCAGACCACCTACACCTGGAGCCCCTCCTCGTCCCATAATAGCACGATTCCTTCACTTTAGGGATTGGGATCATGTACTGTATAAAGCTCGAAAAAGCAAGACCTGCAAATGAATAACAGTAAAATTATGATTTTTTCAGACTTTACCCGAGAAGTGCAGCAACAGAGAGCCTCATTTCTTGCCCCCAAAAATAAGTTACGGCAACTGCAAGTTCCCTATGCAATGCTTTTTCCGGCATGACTAAGAGTGGCTGATCCAGCAGGATTGCAGTTATTTACTACACCACAGGAAGCGTGGGTGTGGCTGGAATCTCGGCATGGCCGTGAGGGGCGTAGTACTTCACCAGAGCTGACACAACAAGTCACAGAGAAGAATAAACATGCGACTCGAGCACCGTCATCCAGAGACGTCAAATCGCAGAGGCGCAAAGCACTACAGGCAGCAGCACAACTCACCCAGAGTGCTTCCAGTCCTAGATCGAGCAAAAATGAACAAGATACGGACAAGTCGGAAGAATCATTGGTCGCCAGTGAAGAATCAGACTCAGAGTTGCCGGAGGTCACACCCCAAACAGCGGATGACATTGCCTGAGAGAGCTGAGGTCAGTAGGAGAGGTGATAGCTCTTCGAGACAATGGGTGGGCATACAACTAAGTAGGGAATGCAAGGCTCCCAATTATCACTGGTCTAGATGCAAGAACTGCAACCTATGCCGGAGGCTGACAATGCAGCTGAGACACTTTGGGGTATGGCCTGGTGGTGCTCCGAGACCTGTACAGTAAGCCGCATAGCCCCACAACCACCAGAGGACCTTTTCGGACTTTAATTTGAGTTTGGATGGGATCTAGTTTGTTTGTACCTCTTCTGGGGAAAGGGAGTTGTTGTTTTTTTGTTATTTTGGGGGCTATTGTAAGGGGCCAGGTGTCACTGATACAGGAGATACTAGAGAGGAGGCGCAAACAGTACAATGGTACACCTGATAGATCTTAAATGTATATCTTGGAATGTACAGGGAATGCATACACCTTCGAGACGTCATAGAATTCATGCCTACTTAGTGCAGCGAAGGATACAAATTGAATTACTGCAGGAAACGCACATCATGGCATTGAGGGCACTGCACTTCAGCGTAGATGGAGAGGGCAGGTGTTCTATACAAACTATTTGGCATTTGCTAGGGGGGTTTTGATTTGGGTGAGGGTGGGAGTGCCTTTCCAGTGTACGGGCCAAATAATTGATTCAGAAGGACGGTATGTCATACTACCAGGCCGATTGGATGAAAGAGATATAACCCTGGGTAGCCTGTATGGCCCTAAAACGGAACAGGCCTCGTTTTCGACTCTGCTTTCCAGAACACTGGCATCTGTTTTGACGTGTTCGGTCATATTAGGAGGGGATTTCAAATATATCATGGTTTTGGGATTAGACCTTTGACATCTACCACTCCCTGATGCTCCTATACATACATTAGAAAAGGCCTTCTGAAATTGGCAACAGCGATGAGGGTTAGTGGATTCCTGAAGGGCGCAGAACCCTGGGGATAGAGACTACTCATTTTTTTCAGCACTCCACGAGCTCCATGTCAGGCTAGGTTCTCTATTATGCTCTCCTGACATACACAAATGTATGCAAACCAGCAAATATCTCGCTAGAACAATTTCAGATCATAACCCAGTGCAAGTGGGGATACCCTGGACCCGAGAGAGACTTACAATTCCAACCTGGCAATTGAGGCCAGCAGCGTTGGGAGACCAGGTCTTCCAAACAACAGTAGGTAATGCTATCGGTCAATAGTTTACAGAGAACGCCGGCATGCCTACAACTAAACTAATAGAGGGAGACGCCTTTAAACAGTGATCCGTGGGCGCTGTATCTCGGAGGTAATGGAGGTACGGAGGACATTGATGCAGGATAAACTAGCAGCCGAGAAGAGGCTTTGAGACATAGAGAGGGAAAGACCAGAAAACAACTGGAGAGATTACGCTGCTTTGATTACAGAACCTATGTAGTTAGGGAGAGATTTTTTGCCGCCAACAGGATATTAATGAGTGGTTCCTGCAATTATTACACTGCCTTGTATAAGAGCAGACTGTCCCCAAAGAGAGTATACCTTGCTGACTTTATAGGAGATGTGGAACTCCCGGCACTACCAGAAGAGACATCTGAGTCCCTGGAGGGATATTGAATTGAGTGAGATAAGGGGGGCCATAAAGACCATGGCTAGAAACAAGACACCAGGAATGGATGGACTTCCGGCGGAGTTCTATTAGACATATATCTACCTATTAGCCCCCAGACTGGTAGAACTATATAATCAAGTGAAACAGGAGGGACAGCTGCCCAATATAACAAGAGAAGTGGTAATCATCCCATTGTTAAAACCAGAGAAACCAGCATGGGACATAACAGCATACAGGCTGCTTTCTATGCTCAACCTAGACTGTAAAATTATGAGTCGGATATTGGCGACTCGCCTCCTCCTGTATATGGCAACCTTGATACATCATGATCAAGAGGGCTTTATTCCCACCAGAAACATGGCAATGAATGTCAGACAGTTACTGCACATATCAGAGAACAGATCCCACTATGAAGACGAGGCGACCATCTTTGCAGTGGTTATTAAAAAGCCCTTTGATAGCCTGGAACGAACATACTTCTTTGAGGTAATGAGGAAATTTGGACTAGGGCCTGACTTCATTAAATGGACGGCTCTTTTATATAAGGATTCCACTACTCGAGTTAAAATGGGCAGAGTGATTTCAGAAGCCTGTAGAATAGAACGAGGAACGAGGCATGGGTGCCTGATGTCCCCCCTGTTGTTTGCCCTGCCCATGGAGCCGATGGTGGCTAGGGCTAGCACAGGCCAATACTATCAAGGGGTAGAGGTATCTGGTCAGGTGTACCATATAGCATTATATGCAGTTGACGTATTGTTATTCCTTGCAGATGCCGGAGTAGCGCTTGGAGGAGGTAAAGAACTACTACACAATCTGGGGCGCATTGAGGGCCTAAAGGTGAACTGGTTAAAATCATGCCTTATCCCAGTCAGAGCGGATAGGGTGGGTAAACTGGAGAAGGAAGATGTCCAATGGGAGAGTCATTGTTTAACGTATTTGGGCACCCAGATATATCACACTTAGGGGGATTTCTTGGAAGTAAATGTGGGGAGAGCCCTGAGAGGGATTAAGAGTAGCTTTAATTTCTGGAGGACCTTGCCTTTGTCAGTGATGGGCAGAATTGCCCTCCTGAAGATGGTGACGCTGCTGAGGCTATTGTATTACTTCGCAAGTGCTACAAGTTTGGATCACAGTGTGAATGTTTTTATCCAACTTAAATCATTAGTGATCACGTTTATATGAGGGACTGACAGACAAAGAGTAACACTTACCACCCTTATGAGGCCAAGAGCAGAGGGAGGACTGGCAGTTCCTGACTTTGAGAATTATTACCTAGCAGCACAGTTACAGTGGCTTACAAAATGGATGTCCAGCATTCCGTCCATTAATTGCTTCTTTTGCATATGTCGCTCTAAGTGGGAAGGGTATGCCCAGTCATGGGTCCCATGCTCACTGCACCACTGGATTCAAGCTAGCCTGGCTGATGAAGGGTGATGCCCTGAAACCGGTCCCAGGATGCTTGTTTCCGGTCCAGGGAGGACCTGGCTTGGCAGTTTGGGCTGGACTGTTCCCACAAGGAACAGGGTCAAGACTGATTTGCATATGGCTGGGTCCAAACTGGCGCGGTGTGATGAGCAAAAGAATGATATATTTAACCCAGATCCTTGTGACTGGGGGTGAATGTTTGCATTGACCAGCATTACGTCCATCAATTGTTTCTTCTGCAGATAAACTTAGAGGGACAGGAGACCAGAGAGAAGGAGCCCCTACCCTGCGATTATTTTTGCGAGTAATATTGAAACTACCTATACAAGACCGTAATATCCCCACTGAACTGAAAACAGAAAGTAAATGTTGGAACAGAAGCCTGCGACGATCTAAAATGAAATATCCTTCTGCACCAGAGATTCCGTTAATCATGTGTGAAGCATTGCCTCATGGAGGCGACTGGCATAGACTAGAGACCTGGGTAGAACTGGGTTTATCCAAGATAGGGGACTTAAGATAAGGAACCTGATCTCTTTTAACAATCTTCTGGAAAGATATGATATACCTGGAGGAGATTTTTTGCTACACACAGCCCTGTCAGCAGCAATAAGAAGACACTGTAGCGAGGGACACACAGAACCACAGACTTCAGGGAGGGTTGGTGGAGAGAGCGTGGAAAAGCACTAGAAATGCTAGATTTCGTGCTACATAGGGCTACATAGGGCCCATCTTACCCCGGGCAAGATTAATAAGTATTTTAATATGCAAACTGCATCCTGTCTATGCTGCAATATGATAGGAGCTGAATTCATACATATGTTTTGGAGCTGCCCGAACCAGAGAGACTTCTGCGAGGAGGTGACCACGGTTCTAGCAGATGTGACGGACAAAGAGATAGCAATTACACCTGGGTATTGCCTCTTTCACTGGTTTACCCACACATCCAAAAATAAAGTGACAAGTAAATTCCAGGATCTTGGCCTGGTACTGGCCAAAAGGTACATTACCAGTCATTGGAAGTCAAGGGATGGCCCTAACATACTCAGGTGGAAAAAATAATTTATAAAATGGGCAGACTGCGTGGGGGTGATCAGATTGCAAATAGCTAAGAAGACGGGGAGCGAAAAGACACTGAAGATAGCTAGGGCTTGGGCAGCATTAGTGGAATTATTAAAACACCCGGAGAATGAGGGAGATGAGAACCAGGCAGAAGAAACTCCTGCAGATGAAGGATGAGCCCTGCACCCTGAACTCCGCTAAATGATGATTTAGGCAATTGGCATACAGTCACCGTATATACTATGATGAACAGGATACCAATATTGGCCTATAATAGTATCTGTTTGAACCACGTATAGGGCATCCTTCAGTCAGCTGAGTAGGGGTTTAGATATACGTGACACACCTGGGATGGAGGGCAGGGGGGAATAATTTGGGTTAGTTTATAGGGTATGATACAGAGTAGTAAGTATACGGTTTGAAAGAAATGATTCTGTAGAACTGGGTTCAAGTCATTCGTAGCATCCTCTTAGAGGATAGAGTTAAGAGGGGAGCTGGAATATTGCAATGATGCCCTAGAATACTGTTGACAGGTATTCATGGTACACAGCAGTTATCACATGATGTAAGCGATGAATAATCATACTGTAAGCTGTCGAATATGTGAAATACCAATAAAAAATGTGTTTAAAAAAAAAAAAAAAAACAATTACACAATCTAGGCATCGAAAGTAGGCAAAATTATGAAAGTACACAAGACCAACTTACAGGGGGGAGGAGAAGGCCCGGATGCTTAGTTACATGTTTATTAAACACCCTTCAGAAAATTTGAGGAAAATTTTGGTGGGAAAGATAATGTATTCTTACAACTACACAAATTCTTTGGAAGAACCTAAAGGAAGAATGAAAAAGTATTGACATATTGTTTTGTGGCCTGATCAATAATTGTGACTTTGGTGACCTGTGCGACTCTTTGATCAGAGACCAGCCGGCTCCCTGCACTAACAACCTCCAAATTCAAGAGAAGCTTCTGGCCCTAAATCCTGATCTAAGAGAAGCCATAAACATAGTTAAAGCGTGGAACTCACTGCAGAATGAATAAAGGAGCTTCAAGGGAAACAGTAAGTGCTATCAAGAAAGCGAGGAAGCCAGTGGTCTTACACACTACGAAAGAGAACTGGTCCTCAAACAACATACACCTGAAAGACAAAAGTAAATGTGGAAGCATAAATCGTTTTTCAAATAAAACCAATTGTCAAGCTAAGGATACTTTGGATATAAATGTGGGAAAAAGTGTCACTTTGCCAGGATGTGTAGAGACCTATCCTGTACCCAACTTTGGACTAGTTGAAACTTCTCAAGGAGATGAAGATAAACTCATTTTCCGAACACTAGAGAATAGAAATAAACTTAAACTGCAAAGTTGTGACATGAACATATACAATACGCCTGCATCTGTCCTTGCCAACTGGTGCTCTCCCATCACCCTCTTTGCTAGGCAAAGGTGCCCTCACACCTGACACCCGCTATCCTAGGTAGGGAACAGGTTCCCATGCACATTCCAACATTCACTTATACGGAAAGTCTGACTCCTATGCTATCTAACAGATTTTCCTGTGACAATAAATGCCTGGACACACTCCCATGTTTGCTTTTAGATGATCAGAGCGCCTATTTAGCTCTTGTATACAACATTCAAATCATTCCACAAAGGACATATTCCATGCCTGAACTTTTCAGTCAAATCTGGAAGCTCCGGCGTGCAGTCTTTCATTCAAGGCAATAACAGGGCACAGCACCGCCCGCAATGCCTACTGCAACCGACAAAGTACGGGCCAGGCCTCCGAAATAGCTCTCGTTATAGCTAACAGTGTCAGCACTGTACTGTACTGTAAAGAGGTGCGTTTATGCCTTGTCATTCTGTGCAACATTTCCACATCGCTAAATAACAGTGACCTAGACTAAATACAAGAGCCTATATTTAAGTTCCTTATTTCCTCCACCATTTAACAAAAATACATTTGTGGAAATACAAATAATAGAGCAGTATTCGTTAATAATATGCCAATTGCACCGACCAGGAATTTAAAAAGTGAGTGTCAAACGATAATGTAGAGAACTTCTATTTATGTAACACAGACAATAGTCATGTAAAGCCTGTTCAGTTTATATAGAGTGCAACAGCAGAATAAAAAATGCTCACTGCAGAATCATTTTTCAGAGATCAAATTATGCTTAACACAAATGCCTTTGCCTGTTGTCATTTCTGTGAATTTCTGAAAACTACAAAATATGTACTGTTTTAGCCCAACGGAATCGATTTCCTCATTTGCATGTTTTCATAATAGTTTTTTTTCGTGTTCCTGCATTAGATTAATGTTGTTTATAAAGTCATATATAAAAATGTAATCATTTTATTGTCAGGAGCCTCAAGCACAATGTTAATTACAGTTTCAAACTTCGATTATTAATGCATCTTTACCTATTGATGTGTGAAATAAGCAATAGTAGTTGGAACACACCAATTAAATTAGCTTCTGCACTAGAATACTTAAGTAGGATAGCTTCTCTCTATTTTCTGAGATAAAAAAAGTCAATGCTAGTGTCCATGCAAAGGGAGTAGTGATTTCTATAGGGACAAAAAGCAAAACAACTGAGCATAATGAGGCACAAGGCTCATCCTACTTTGTGTTGAATGATACATAAAGTAATGCTTGCACACTGATTGGTATTAAACATCCCTTCCAAAGCAAACTAAATATACACGGGTTCTATTTCTAATGCATTTTTGGAGGGAATATTTGCTTGTTAGTTTAATCAGTTAGTAGAAAATAAAATACTGACTTTTATTTCTCATTGCAAATTGCAGATTTACAGGCTCAGATCGAGGAGAGGGTGACCGAGCCCTGATTCTTCTGGACCGATGTTCCATTAGTAACCATGAGCTGAATATAAAAAGTATCCTGCACCGTACTTTGAATAACAATGCTCATTATGGGCAGAAAATATGTTTTTCATAAAACCCTAAGAATATGAGAACTATATCATTTTAAAGATCTTTTGTCCTACTAAAAGTATTGATGATTTACATGTTTAAACCTCATTTGCATATTGTGCATTTTGCAGTTCGATCTGGGCAGCGCCAGTGATTTGAGCACTCTTTGTTTTTGAGTTCAATTAAATATATGTTTAATACTCTATGAAAGCATAAATATGTGTCAGTGGGACGGCGGGGAGAGATGGTAGGAATTGGCGTCAGTTGATTAATATGCTATATTATGATACTTTACGTTTTTGTTCCTAAAATAATTCTTTACATGTTTGTTCTTAAAATATGTGAACGTTAAGAAATGGGGCCCAGTGATGTTGTCACACTCTTTTCATTTGTTTGTAAATCTACGTGTCAGTTCTTGAGTCACATCCAACTTGCTATGATTGTTTGGAAGTAAAAACACCATTGCAACCCTGTGTCTTTTAATGTTCATAACATTAGAGAGTATAGGTGGAATGTCATAAAAAATATTAAAGTGTATGAAAATCATGGCTCGGTATTCCAATTTTGCTTACAGCTCCATTAGGAATCAGGTTGCCCACCATGTCCAGTTTTGGAGCAGAACAGACTCTCAAGTCTCGTGATATCAAAATTTAGACTCTCCAATTAAAAAGCTACATAGTAAGGGGCTTATTTATGAGAGCCCTACTTCACATTTGCACCATGTAATTTAGTACATACGTGACGCATGGCACTCATAAAGATTTATGAAGCCACGCAAAGCCACCCTGCGTGGCTTTGGGTGGCCTCATAAATCATGAGTAAAGTGACGCAGCACAAATTGCTATGTCGCCTTACTCTGTGGACAGGAGGTTTTCCCACGCAACAGCCATGGATTTTGATGTAGCCTCAGATTTACACAAACATGGGTGGATATCATATGTGGCGTACCCCAAGGTACCACAAGGATCATCCCTCAGCCACACCCTCTTCAACACCTACATGACCCCACTCGCAGGCATCTTCAGATCTCATGACCTGAACATAATCTCATATACAGATGACACTCAACTCATCCTCTTGCTCTCTAAAGACCCTCCACCACCGCCAACAACTTTTGCAACACCATGACCAATGTAGCCAATTGGATGAGGAACAACTGCCATAAACTCAACTCTGACTAGACAGAAGTACTGATCTTCGAGAAGAACACTTTCATCTGGTACCACAGCTGGTGGACAACTGACCTCGGACCCACACCAAAAGACCAGGCACACAACCAAGGCATCATCTTGGATAGCCAACTGATCATGAAACGGCAAGTCAACTTTGTTGCCTCCGCCTGCTTCTACACCTTTCACACTCTCAGCTGAATCTTCCGATGGATCCCAACCAACACCAGAAAAACCATCACTCAGGTCCTCGTCACCAGTGGCCTCAACTACGGCAATGCTCCCTATGCAGGCATCTCCACCTAGCTCCTCATACGACTCCAGCCCATACAGAATGTGGCAGCCAGACTCATCCTCAACCTCCCTAAAAGGACCCATATCACCCCCACCTCAGACACCTCCATGCTCCCCATCCAGAAGAGATGGCAGTTCAAGATTCTAATTCATGCCTACAAAGCCATACACAACCTAGGATTGGCCTACGTCAACCATCAGCGGAATTTCCATCACCCAAGAAGACAACTACGCTCCACCAAGCTAGCCCATGCAATCAACCCCTGCATCTACCCCAGTCACATTGGAGACCAAACCTTTTCCTACAGTGCTGCCAAGACCTGGAACTACCTGCCCCTCCATCTTCAAACAACACCCTCCCTGCAGGAGTTCAGAAAGAACCTCAAGACCTGGCTTTTGAACTGGGTCATCACACCCTCAGCGCCCAGATAGCCCTAGGGATGATAGTGCTGCACTGTACAAATACATTGATCTGATTTATGAGACCCCTGTGTCACTTTTGCACCATGTAAAGTGGTGCATACATGATGCAGGGCTCTCATAAAGATTTATGAAGCCATGCAAAGCCACCCTGCATGGCTTTGAGTGGCCTCGTAAATCATCAGTAAGGCAATGCAGCGCAAATCGCCACATCACCTTACTCTGCAGTCGGAGGTGTTCCATGGGCATTGCGGTGGGTTTTCCCATGCAACACCCATGGAATTTGACAGTGCCCTAGATTTACAAGGTGATATAAACCTGGGGAAGTGTCAAATCCATTTGCCTCCCGAAGTGTGGCATAAAGAGGAGAAATATGTTTATTTCTCCTTGTTATTTCCTCTTTCCAAGTGTGCTTCCCTTCTTGCAAAAAAACAATCCTGCCTGCAATGGAGGCATCCTTGCACCATGGTGCAAGGGTGCCTAAGTTGGAGCTATGCTGCCAAAACTGCTCCAGTGAAGACAGAAAGGACAGGAATGCACCGTACTGCTTAAATACGGTGCATTCCTGCCCTTTCACTTTGGCGAAGGGAAGCATAGCAAAGTGCCTTGCTGCACTGTCCTATGCCAAAATGCTATAATTGAGGCCCATAAACCTGGGAAAGTGCCCAATCTCTACACCTTCTGAGGTGTGGCATAACATGAAGAAATAACTTCATTTCTCGTCGTTTTGTCCCATTTCCATCTGTGCTGTATTCCGTAGCACATATAGAAAGTGGGAAACCCCTCTTAGGATTGTTTTTGTGCAGCAAGCGGCCCTTCCTGCCCAAAAACAATAGTGCAAGTGAGCCTATGTTGGGCAGGCAGAAAGGACAGGAATGCAGCATATTGCTTAAATACAGTGCATTCCTGCCCTTTCACTTTGTGCTGTGCTATGCTAAAATTCCATAAATGAGGCCCATAATTCACATTTTTTACCACTACCACCCTGCCCCATGGCTGGCAGAAAAGGAGACGTTTTATTTTGGTTATGTAATGATTTATAAATCACCTTAAAGATATCCTTTAATATTCTCGCAGTTTGAGGTGCACAGGTTTTTTTTCTCCATAAATAAAGGCATAGCTTTTTTCAATGATCTGCAATCACATACAAGTTTCACAAATACATAGAAAAGGCTAATACAACGTAATCTTGCAGGTATACTTGGGCAAAAAGAGAGTGACCTTACTGTAAAAGTGTACGTTGGCAAATTAAGGTTTGCACGAATTTGTTCACCACTTAGAGCAAATGAAATAATATTTATTGTCCTTAACCTGTGAGAATAAGCAGAAATTGTTTTTTAAAAACGAACTTCCTTGTGGTGTTTTACATTTATCCATATGTGATGTTTCTGAGCCAAAAACTTAACTTTGAATGGGACTTAAGAGAGATAAGCATTACAGGCAGGAAGACCGATATTAACTTTTGCCACTCCCAGGGCACTTGCATAGTACAGAAGGTCAACAGATTATGTGCACCTTTTACTATAATACCAATTGACCAAGTGCACACATTCACACCTACACTTTATGTAGGGGTCACTTTCTCACTTCTATTGAGGTGTAGTCAACATCATATAACAGGCAGGGGTGGGCAGAGATGTTCTCAGAAGTTGCCCTATCTATATGCTACCACGGTTAGTGCATAGAGGATACTGGGTACATTCCATGGTCACCCCTAAAAGGGGTTGCCCCCTATAAATGCAGGCTACCAATCGGCTGACCTGTTTCTCCATCTTTTGCTCCAGAGTGTGCATTTGTTTAGTGCTCAGATCCACAGACCTGGTCTGTCCCATTTGCATCAAGTGCGGATGAAACTGGACATTCAGCGAGTTTTACAGTTAGACGGGTTTTTAGTTAAAGTCAGGAAAAACCTGTAATTAAACATATAACGTTTTTTCAGAAAACTTTCATATTATCTTGCCTCTCACATGTTATTGATTTTTAGCACACTATGGAATCAATTTAGGCCCTTATGTGTCAACGCATTCCCGTAGCAAAGAGAATAAAATATATAACCTTTTAATGCATCAGTACCATAGTTACAGGTTGATCATATTATCGAACACTCAGAGACCTTGCATTGAACAAATAGGGTTTTCAGTTATAGAAATAAAAAAAATTCATAACAAATGACGGACATGAACTCATGAAAATATCTTATATGAGGCATTTAATAGGTCACGTGACTGCGAAGTGCAGGGTATTGTAGTAAGGGAGAGCAAGTGAAAGGTTGTTACACACAATATTAAAAACAATGGTCCAGAGTTACACAAATTTGACCGTACAGCAGATAAATGCCACTCACAAATGTACAGTCACATTCTCTTTGTCTGCTGGTCCTGATTTATAAAAGAAAAAAATGTCCACTGGTAGTGTTGTGGAAATGCTGCACATGTGCTTATTGGCCAGTGGTCTATTTATTGCAAAGCAGCGGAGGGAGCACAACAAGGTTTTGATGCCTTATTTCTCAGGAGCCATAGCAGGCATAGTGATGGAGGCTGCTACAGTTGGGAGGCCCCGCCCCCATGCCCGTGTCACCACTGGGAGTAGAATTCACGGGTTCTGGCTTTATAGTTTATGCTCCTGTTGGTGCTTCACATTTACATAACCAAGTTAGGGGTGGGAGTGCAAATAGGTGTTGCCCCACTCATGAATCCCAACGTCCATTGCATCTTCTTAGGCATTAGACCTGTGCTAGGCGTTTAACAAAATGTGCATCGTGTGCATATTCCAGCAAACGTCTAGGGAATTTGCTCAAGTTCATCACATCTTATGCATGCAAACAATTCCATATTAAATTTGTAGATGCAAAAATGCATTTTTTTCCCAGTGCAGGTTGGGAAAAATGCTTAGCGAATCTTGGCCAAAGAACTGAAGCACATTGAGTTGGTAGTGCCTAAGGACATCCTTTCACCATGGTGTTAAAAGGGTCACGGTATCACCCAGGCTGATTCAGTACAAGGAGAGCGAAAGCCATCGATGTTGCTATTCTAAGTGCCAGAAAACTGCAATGGTATTACCAATACATCAATGTATGTTCAGGGGGGGGAAATACTCAGCAATACATTAATTTGATAAGTACCCTACACGAAGAACGAAAGGGCAATTCCACCAGCAAGGCGGCAGTAGGCTGCAGCCACCTGAAGTAGCATGGACCTCCTCCTCTTAGAAGTCTACTGGCAAAGAACATCCAATCCGCGATGCGCTTCAACGCTGATTCTTTTGACTGCATTTCATAACTGGGAATAAACGGCTGATTGGATTTCCGTTCAACTTTCATATACTTCTAACTCAACAAAAGTCTTGATTTTGGCCCTCACATTCACTACAGTAGGGCCGATAGGTCGACATGTTAAGTGGATTACACGGAGTACACAAACCATGAATGTGGACGTTTCCTGTACCAGTGTAATAAAGCATTAATAAAGCAATCTTTTTCAACTAACATATACCCCTATCACTTTATTTCCCCATTTTCTTGGTGTCCTTCTTATTTTAATTGTCACCGAACAACTGTATCGTTTTTATTGAACCGTAACCGGGCACCAAGAACTGCATTATCACACACTATATGGTCACCGTGCTTTTTACTTTTTTATTCCTCTATATCTGTGATCAAAATAAAACTGTGTTTAGCAGCAGAACGAAGATAGGGAGAGCATTTAATTTCCGAGAACACATAGCAAATATTATTGAATTGAATTAGTTAAATGAATATTAAAGCATGCCCCAATTTAGATTGCAAAATCAAACGCCTACTACTCGTATAGTTCAGTACATACATTGTAGAACTTGAAAATCTTTATCTGATAATGTATGTCATTTCTACATTGATTCCCAATATCGCCATTTATATGAACTCTGGCTCTCTGAGCGTGGTAAGATCATCTATTTTATTACTGGCCTTATTCTCTAATACGAAATTCAGAGGGCTTTATGGGTCGCGACTTGGGGATCATCGTTGTCTAATCTGTGCAGTTCAAGTTGAATTAATTAGAGATTAATTATTTCGATGCTCTGCTAATAAAGGAGCTAAGCTGAAGTGTTGGTGATTGCGATTTTATGCAGGGAAAACTCTGAATATAATGTGGTAACGGTTTATTAATTAATTAATGCATAATGAAAATTTTCCTAGCTATCGTAACAGAAAGTTTCAATTCTATTAAGGACTCAGAGGCGAGGATTATGCCTTCTTTCTCCACTTTATTCACATCAGCAGCCCAGAAAGAACAACAAAGACTACGTTTCCCATGAGACATCGGGAAAAAACAGTAGTCAACAACAACGTGGTAACAACCAATCAAAACGATTAAGAGTGTCCAATCAGAGCTTCTCCTGTAGATATAGTCCCTTGTTAGTGTCCAGATCTCCTCTTTCGGAGCGCGAAGACAGCCCAGCACTCAACTTCAGGCATCCTGTTTGTGGGTATCAGAACCTGCAACAAACAAGGCAGTATTACCAAGGGGAAAACACAACCCTAGGTAGCAGATCAGAAGATGGAACGGAATCGTTAGGGCACAACGAGCAAGTCTCATCAATATAACATGAATGGAAAAATTTGACTTACATCTGTACGGGGAGGGATCTCCTCTGAGAATCGGGCGGGATAATCCTCGCCTCCGAGTCCTTAATAGAATTGAAACTTTCCGTTACGATAGCTAGGAAAATTTTCATTCTATGTCAGGACTGGAGGCGAGGATTATGCTTGTTTAAAGCTTGCCCACAACCAACTGAGCCATATTGATTATTGGCTTGAAGTAGAACCTCTTAAAGGTGGAATCCGAGGACCAGTCCGCTGCGTTCAGAATGTCCTCCAGGCGGGCCCCTAGACCAAACGCCTTCGAGGCCATCGCTCCCCTTGCGGAGTGTGCCCCAAAATATCGGAGACTAATGCCCGCCTCCTGCATCACCCAACGCACCCATCTCGCGATGGTGGGCGAAGAAACAGCCTTAAAGGGTTTCCGGAGCGTAATAAGCAGCTGTCGCTCCCCCGGAGGGCGATATTCCTCCGTCATTTCCTCATAGGCCTTGAGACAGCGGACCACACAAAGTTTCGGTGAATCCGGAAATGCCGGGTAAGAGACGACTCTTGTATGGCACTTTGTTCGGCGAGAGAGGGTAAAAGTCACTCCCTCCGGAGTAAACATCCGACCTGAGATATCCAGAGCGCGCACATCCAACACTCTGCGGCAAGAGATTAAGCAAAGAAGCATTGCCAGCTTCGCAGACAACTCCTTGCGGGATAAAAACCGATTGGGTTGCCAAGACAAGAAGAGATTCAAGACTTGATTAACATCCCACAGAGCCGAGTATCGCGGCTCCGGGGGCAAGGAAAGCCGAATGCCCCGCAGGAGTCTGCAAACCAAGGGGTGTTCGCCCACCGCCGAACCGCCCACTGGGACGTGACCCGAGGAAATGGCTGATCTGAAAGTGTTGATAGACCGGTACGCCAGGCCATTGGAGGCCAAATGAGCCAGGAAGTTTACAACGTGGACCACATCTGCGCCCACGGGATCGTAATCCCGTCGCAAACACCAACGGGACCATCTGCCCCACGCAGACTTGTATCGTTTAACGGTGCTATCGGCCCAGGCTTTGGCGATGAGCTCTTCAGCCGACCGCGAAAGTCCCGGGGCTTACCATCTACCCCTGAAATCCTCCACGCCATGAGCCACAACGAGCTCGTTAACATCAGAGGATGAGGTGCACCGTACGGATCCTTGAGGAGACCCGGGGTCCGGGGGAGTAGGATTGGAAAATCCCAGGAAAGTTCCAGCAGAACTGGAAACCATACTTGAGACCTCCACAGAGGTGTGATGAGAACCAAGTCCGCCTGCTGTCTGCGAACCTGAGCCGTCACCCGGGTAATCATCGCAAAGGGAGGGAACGCGTAACCGTGATCCATACTCCAATCCTGGAGAAACGCATCCGTGGCCGCTGCCCGGGGGTCGGGCCTCCAGCTGAAAAACTTCGGGAGCTGGTGATCTAGGCGGGATGCAAAAAGATCCACTGTAAACGGACCCCAAAGATCGCTGAGGGAGGCAAATACCGAGGGATCCAACTTCCAGAGGCTGGAGTCTCGGAAGTGACGAGATTGATAATCGGCCTCCACATTGTCCCGGCCCGGTAGATACTACGCTGTGACCGATACCTGACTGTCTAGGCAATACTGCCAGAAGCTCGCCGCCAAATCTGAGAGGGCTTTCGACTTGGTGCCCCCGAGATGATTGATATAACGGACCGCTGACACATTGTCCATTTTCAAAAGTACGCAAGACTGCACTGAGTCCTTGGTCCAACATTTCACTGCAAACGAGCCGGCCAGAAGCTCGAGACAATTTATATGTAATTTGCGTTCGGCGGGAGACCACAAGCCTCCTGTGGAAAGCTCTCCGCAACGGGCGCCCCAACCCAGCTTGCTGGCGTCGGACTCGATGACCAAATCCGGCACTGAACCGAAAATGGCCCTGCCATTCCATGCCTCCATGTGTGATAGCCACCACTGGATTTCGTTCCGAGCCTCGTCGGACAGGCGAACCTTGTGGGAGTACGGAAACCCCCTCCGAAGAAAGTACGCCTTGAGGCGTTGAAGGGCCCTGTAGTGGAGCGGGCCCGGAAAAATCGCCTGAATAGAAGCCGACAGCAGGCCCACGACCCGGGCCAGCTGGCGGAGGGACACGCGCTGTCGAGCCAGAACGCGACGCAGCTCGTGGCGGATCTTTGCAAGTTTCCTGGACGGCAGACTGAGAGTGGATGACACGGAGTCGACGACGAACCCCAAAAAGGTGACCGACTGAGCGGGATGGAGAAGGGACTTCTTCCCATTGATCACGAACCCGAGGTCCTGCAGCAAGGACACTGTCATCTGTAACTGATTGGCTAAAAGGATGGGACAGGGAGCCATCAAGAGTAGGTCATCTAAATAGACGATCAATCTGACTCCGCGAGCTCTCAGGAACTCCACCACTGGTTTGAGCACTTTTGTGAAGCACCAGGGAGCGGAAGACAGCCCGAAAGGGAGTGACGAAAACTCGTAAATCCGGTGACGCCATTCGAACTGAAGGAAACGGCGGTGAGGCCGAAAAATAGGAATCACCAGATAGGCGTCCTTCAAATCCAAACGAACCATCCAGTCGTGTGGACGGAGAACGTCCCGCAGGAGATGAATACCCTCCATCTTGAAATGGCGGTAAACTAACCACCCGTTGAACTCGCTGAGGTTTATGACTGGACGTTTGCCTCCATCCGACTTGTCCACTAAAAAGAGGTTGCTGATGAAACCGCGCGGGTGACGCGTCGCTGGCGAGATGGCCCCCTTGCGAAGCAAGGAAGCCACCTCCTCGTCTACTAGCTGAGCATCGTGACCTGAAAACTGAATAGGGCGAGGGGGAACCCGTTGCATAGGCTGTCCGAAGTACTCTATGTGAAATCCCCTTATCGTCTGAAGAACCCAGGCATCGTGGGTGAGCTGTGACCATGCCCCGTAACAACTTGCCAGGCGCCCCCCTATTCTTTGAGGGGAAAAAGGGATAACACTCACCGGAGTTTGAATTGGAAGTTCCTCCTCTGTGACCTCTGCCTTTGCCGCGGCGTCCTCTCGTGGGGTAGAAGTTTCCAAACTTCGACTGATCCTGATACTGACCGGAGCCTCTTTGGTTGTTTTGGTGACCTTGGCGACCGGTCGAGCGGCCCCTCCCTCGACCGGCCCCGCGAAAAACACGTGGGAACACTTTTTTAATAGTGGACTGCGCCCTGTCCAGTGACGTCAAGGTATTAACGAACTTGCCTAATTCCTTAATGAAAGGTTCACCAAAGAGACCTCCTTGGGCGACAGCCCCTGCTTCCGAATCCGCTAAGTCGCCGAGTTTCGGGTCAATCTTAATTAAAAGGGACCTCCTCCGCTCGGTAGAGAGGGCACAGTTGGCGTTGCCTAAGAAGACCACCACCCGCTGAGCCCAACCCGAGAGGGTTTCGGGGGAAATCATCGATCCCGAAGCTTTC
This sequence comes from Triturus cristatus, assembly GCF_964204655.1. Classification (NCBI taxonomy): domain Eukaryota; kingdom Metazoa; phylum Chordata; class Amphibia; order Caudata; family Salamandridae; genus Triturus; species Triturus cristatus. The sequence continues at coordinate 896,684,800 of NC_140590.1, read as the reverse complement.
GCTTCCTCCGCCATGTCGAGGATTTTTGTGGCGGGACCCAAAACGTCCAAGAGCTTGTCTTGGCATGCTCTCCAAGACCTGTCGATGCCCTTCTTAGGGTCTCGAATAAATTTTTGGAGGAATGTCAACATCCTTGGATCAATGTCCGGGGTCAGGGCCACTTTCCCCTCCAGCGAGGGGCGAGGACACTCCGCTCGGAGACAACTGCGGGCCTCCTTTTCAAGTGGGCGCCTGATATGCTCCGCGACGTAAGTAGCTACCTTGTCAGCTGGGACCCAGTCTGAAGAGCGAGGGTGAACAATATCATTAGGGTCCAACATGTCAGAAGGAGTAGGAGGAGGTTGTAAGTTAGAGGGCCCCAAAGGGGTCTGTGAGGGCCGGGTCGGGAGCCACGACCTGGACGGGCTGGCATCGGGATCCCCAGAAGGACCTGGAGGCGAGGGGGGGGATCGAGGTTAGGAGCCAGCGAATCGCCCGCACCCCCCAAAGGTTGGCTATCAATGAAGGCCCGCTTGAGGCTCTCAAAAGCGTCCACGTCTACCCCGGGGGCCCGGGGGCGTTTGGGAGGGGGAGGCCCCTGGAGTTCCTGGGTAGTAGAAGGCAGGGACGATCGACGCTCAAGTCGCAAAAATGCCTGTTCTATTTTTTGCGTCAGCCTGTCCTCCAAAGGAGATATGGCCTGGTCCACCGCCCTGTAAATAGAGGTGTCAACCGCCTCATAAAAGGCATCGCCCCACGGCATATCTGCTAGAGGATCCTCCTCTTCCTCTTGGTAATCCCCGTAAAACTCCATTATGGGGGAAAAAGGGCGAAAGACTTTTGCGCTGCACTCGCAAGAAGTATTCACAACTGGGTGTCAGTTGACAGATTTAAACGTGGTAGATCCACACTATATTTTTTCATGCAGGGTGACTAGCCCTGAGGGGACATAAGCTGGCAGAAGCAAATCAAATTGTGTAGTGCAGAAGACTGGGCTGGAAACGTCCCCAAAGTACGCCTAACGGCGAGTACAAGACCTCCTGGGAGGCGTCAGCACTAATGTGCGAAATACCAGACTCGAGTTCCCCGTTATTAACGCAAACGCGGGAACCGAGCGTCACCAATGCAAGTAATAGGCCCGCGAGCTGAAAACTGAAGCTCGCGAGGCCGGTACAGACCACAGTCGGCGTCCCTTCTCAGCCCAGAGCTCCGGAGGCACCTAAGCGCGCGCGTGTCTCTGGAAACCATGAAAACCAGAGACGCGTCGCGTTCAGTCACCGCCTCTCACGCCCTCAGGCGGCGGGAGGACCAGAGCGCGCCAGCGGAGCCGCGTAGGAGTGGGAGACGACTCTCACTCCCGCGGCCCAAGACGAGACGAAATTCGTCGCAAAAACACACCCCCTACCATAACGACGGGGAAAATAAAATCATTTAACACCGTATCGGCGAAAAACACAATGAAGAAGAAACGCGTCTACTGCAATATATATTAAACGTAACTAACAACTCTCAACTGGAGCGAAATAACAGTTATGTAAATACATGTATGAAATAACCAGTTTGAATAACAAGTATGAAATTTATCACAAGCCCCCCAAACAGCATAACCCTGAGGGACTTAACTGGCTGCGCAGCAGCGAAGAAAGAGGAGATCTGGACACTAACAAGGGACTATATCTACAGGAGAAGCTCTGATTGGACACTCTTAATCGTTTTGATTGGTTGTTACCACGTTGTTGTTGACTACTGTTTTTTCCCGATGTCTCATGGGAAACGTAGTCTTTGTTGTTCTTTCTGTGCTGCTGATGTGAATAAAGTGGAGAAAGAAGGCATAATCCTCGCCTCCAGTCCTGACATAGAATTGCAGTGCATATGCTTAATCAGACAAAGCTATATTGCAATTGAAAAACATGTAAGCCATGTTTTTTCCTTTGCTCAAAATACCTGCATTATTAAATATGGTTTAATTTATTTTGCTTTTCACAATAGATTTTACTACCCCAAATGAAACTGGCAATGTTGCATGTAGATAGTCTAAAGCAAAATTGCAATCTTTCAGTCTGTTTTTTTCCGCCAAAAAAATCTAATTGCATAAAACGTTATCACCCCAGTTTTTAAACACTAGTTGAGGTCAACCAAAGAAATAATTTTCAACAATCTAGATTTTTATATATTTTTTTATTTGTATATTTATCAAAACTGTTTGAAGCGCACTACTACCCAATAAGGGCCTCCTGGTGCTGTATAAGCACAAAATACTCATAGGCCTGGAAGTTAGGGAAGTTGAAAAGGTTTTAAGTCTTTTTCTTAAGCTGGTTAGGGGCTCATAGGAAATTAAATGGAAGGGGGTTCCACCCTTTCTCAACCAGATAGGAGAAGGAGTATCCCCCTATTCTGCATCTCTTGAACTGCAGTGGAACCACCAGCTTGGTATCTTTAGATCTAAGAGTGCATTCGGCCTGATGAAAGAAACATTGACATTTCAGATAGAGACAACCAATCTTTTACAGTGTGCCAAGATTTCCCAAAACCCATCAGCATAGGAAGTGATATCATTGGATCGCTCATCATCCACTTTCATAAAAGTAACATCATCAAATTTACCATCATCCATCTGCACAGGAAATGACATCATGACACACTGGATTCCTCCCTCCTCCCAGGATCTACTTAATGACAGCTTCAACACAGATGTGCAGTATATACGCACAGTGGATGTGCCTCTAGTGCGCGAAAGGCAAGCCCGTCTGTGTCCATTCATGCCTGGACCATGCTCAGCGCCAGGAACCCTGGGCCGATGACTTCCCAGGAAGTCTCTGCAGCACTCCTAATGTTGCTAGACCCCGGATGTCGTTCCCCCAAATTCTGACACAACGCACCTCACAACATATTATGAGCTTTCACCTGTACCCACTGCCAGTTCTCCAGCAGCCATCCACCCACACAAATACTATCAACACCCTCAACACCTCCACCCAACAAACACCACACAAGAACCAACAATGCCTACACTCCCACCCTACACTACACAACAAAGCAAGTTCTCATGTCAACTCCCACTCAGATGCATGCTTCTCAACACACGATCACTCAGCAATTGCACAATTAAAACCTGGCTCAACACAACATCAGCACCTGACTTCGCTATAGCAATCCCAGGGGGCTACAAGATCGCTTGACAGGACCGCCTTCTCAAGCCAAGAGGAGCATTCTATATCATCTACAAGGATACCATCAAATGCACAACATCCACAGAGAACTCACTCTATTCATGGAACATCTGCATTTCAAGATGCATATCTCTGAAAAATTCACCTTAAATGAAACCCTCACCTATTGACCACGCGGACCACGAGCCACCTTTACAGACCTCAACACCAAGTTTGTTGATCCGCTCACCATAGACTACAGAGCCTACACTTTCCTTGGTGACCTCAACTTTCATCTGAAAAACCAAAACAACCCCTGCTCCACAACACTCCTAGAAAGTTTGAGCAACATTGGACTCATCCAGCTCATCACAGAACCAACACACACCACAGGACACACACTGGACCCTATCTTCACCACAAGCACAGCATCAAATACAACTCCACCACACAGCTCACATGGATGACCACCCTAACATCCTCTTCCAAATGAACACACCTTTAGTCAACACCCCTACCAGGTTCAGCACTTCAAGCCATAGCTGGGGCAAAATCACAGAAGTAGACTGGCTCATCACCCTCAGCACTGATCAGCCTAGTCCCACAGACAACCTTGACAAGGAGATCAACAACTTCAACAACTGGATCAAGTACTGTGTGGACTTACTTGGACCCATCAAACCCAACAACTATAGTAGATCAAATAGGTAGGCCATTTGCTACACAGAAATCCTCCACGACACCAAGTGGCACTGTAAACCGCTAGAAAGGAAACAGAGAGCCAGATACGACATCACCAACAGAACTACCTACAAGGCTGCAGTCAGATGGTATCACCAACACATTAAAGCCACCAAGAAGAAAGCACTAGTGGACCACATTGGAGGAATCTCCAACAGCTGTAAGGAGATCTTCTTAATCATCAAGGTTTTTACCTCGCCCTCAGCCACTGTCAACAACATTGCTGCCTCCCAACTACTCTTTGACAACCTATCCAACTTCTTCCACAGCTAAGTTACAAACATCAACAGCAATTTTGTACACCAACCGAACCCAAATAGAGTTCATTGCTAACCTACCCACTACCAACTAAGATAGCCACCTGACCGAATGGACAACGCTTACCAGAAACAACATAGCATCAATCATACAGACCAACCATACAGGGGCCCAAATGGACCCATGCCCCCACGACATCTACAACCTGGGATCATCAACAAACAACACCACCCTGACCCACATAATCAACACCTTCATAATGCCCACCACACTCCCAGACTAATGGAAACTTGATTGAGAAGGCCATTAACAAGCAACTCACAGCCCAACTCAAATATGACCATCTTCCAGAAAACACACAATCAGGATTCAGAAAGAACCACAGCACCACAACAGCACTCATTGCGGCCACAGATGGCATTTGAAACATCCTGGAGTGAGGAGAAACAGCGGCCCCCCTCTTCAACTTCTCCATGGCTTTCGACATCTGTCTCCCACAACACCCTCATCAGAAGACTCCACAAGATTGGCATTCAAGGATCCACTCTCAAATGGATCTGTTCCTTCTTCACAGGAAGAACCCAAAGGTTCAGGCTGCCACCCTTCACATCAGAAACCAAAAAACCGATATGCGGTGTCCCACAGGGAATGTACCGCAGCCCCCCTCTTTTCAGCATTTACATGACATCGCTCGCCAAAGTCATTCAATCTCCTACGCCAATGACACTCAACTCATCCTCTCCCTGACTGACAAGACAAATATCAGCAGAACCAACTTTACCAACTGCATAACCATGGTAGCAGACTGGAGGCAAACCAACTGCCTGTAGCTCAATTTTGGCAAGACGGAAGTGCTGGCCTTCTGCAACAAGAACTCTCCATGGGATTCCATCTGGTGGCAATCACAGCTAGAACTAACATCCAAGTCCACCCAGTATGAAAGAAATCTAGGGCTTATCCTATCAATCAAACAGAATTTGTAACGCCTGGCTAATTATCGGTGAGGGTGCTGTGAACCCTGCGGAGGAGTGGGCTTCAGTTGAAGAGCCAGGTGTTGAGCCTGTTCCTGAAATCTAGCAGCAAGGGAGGTAGTTCCAGGACCCAGTAGTGAGATAGGAGAAGGAGGAACCTCTGCTCTTGCTTCAGCGGAAGCGGGGGTGTGAGCGAGGAAGAGGGAGGCAGAGAGCAGGTTTCTGGTGGAAGTTCAAGAGGTGGTTGATATATGCTGGTCCCTTGGTTGTGCAAGGCTTTGTAAATGTGGATCTGCAGCTTGAATTGACATCTCTTCTGAATGGGCAGCCAGTGAAGCTTCCTGAGGTGAGAGTGTATATGGGTTCTTCTGGGGAGGGCAAGGATGAGTCTGTCAGCTGAATTCTGTAAGTTCTGTAGTCTTATCAGTTGGGATTCCTGCGTAAAGTGCGTTCTCGTAGTCCAGATGGCTGGTGACTAGGGTTTGAGTGACGGTTCTTCTAGTTTCGAAGGGAAGCCATTTGAAACTTTTTCAGAGCATGCAAAGTGTGAGGAAGTAGGCAGATGAAACTGCGTTGATCTGGATTTTCATGGTGAGGTTGCTGTCCAGGATGATACCTAGGTTGCGTACATGGACTGTCGAAGTAGGTGAAGGTTCATGTTTGGAAGGCCACCAGGAGTCGTTCCATGACAAGGTGTTGTTCCTGATGATCAGCACTTCCGTTTAGTCAGTGTTAAGTTTTAGGTCATTGTCTTTCATCCAGTGGGTGCTGCTTGTCATGCATCTGTGAAAGTTGTTGATGATGGTGGAGGGGTCTGCCAATAGTGTGTAGAAGAGCTGGGTGCTGCTGTCATAGGATATGATGATTAGTTCAAGTGTTCTTATGACATTGGCCATTCAGGAGTCATGTAGATGTTGAACAGTGTAAGGCTGAGGGACGAGCCTTGAGGGACGCAGCTGATGATGTTCTTGGGTTCTGAGGTGAAAGGGGGTAGGTGGACTCTCTATGTTCTTCCGATGAGGAAGAATGCAATGCATTTGAGGGCATTTCCTTGGATTTCAATGCGGTGGAGTCTCTTAATGAGGGTGTTGTGCAATACAGTGTCTAACTTAGCTGAGAGGTCGAGGAGGATAAGGGTCGCTGCATATCCTGGTCCAGGAGGGTACTGTTATTCTTAAGGTGTTCCATGAGTTGATGGTTGATGGCCTTTGCGAGAACCTTGGCTGGAAAGGGGAGCAGAGAGATGGGACGATATATCTTCTGTTCCTTCGCCGTTCCTGCCCTTCTGTTCCTTCGCCGTTCCTGCCCCGATTTCCCACCGCTGCATCCCCTGCGGCCCGCCCCCCGCTCACCCATTAGTCCGCTCCCCCCTCCCAGCTGCCTCCTCCTTCTCACCTCCCATTCTTATGGTGGCCGCTGCACGGTGAGGAGAGCGACCCTTGACCCTTCTTAGGTAGGTCGCTCCCCACGCCGCACAACACCACCTGTGTGTCCTGCCTTAGCCCCAGCTGCCGCCGCTGAGGAGAATTCGAAGCCCTCCTCCACCCGCAGGCTGCCACCTGCGTCTCATCCCTGGTGGCCAGTGGTAGGGCGTAGGTAGGTTTTTGTCTTGCTGTATTTGCCTTGCCGTAATTGTCTTGCTTCCTATCTGTTCTTGTATTGTAAATTGCCTTATTTGTTAGCGTTTCTTTCCCCTTGTTCCTCGCTTCTTTATTCTGTGCCCCGTGCCCCTCTGCCCCTGTTCCCTCCGTAATTGTATCTGTTCTGCATTATTTGTTTACTGTTTCTTCCCCCGCTTTTTTATTCTGTTCCCCATGCCCCTTTGCCCCTGTTTTCTCCGTATTTGTAATTGTATTGCCTTATCTGCTTAGTGCTTCTTCCTCCTTGTTCCCCGTTTTTTATTCTGTGTCCTGTGCACCTTTGCCTTCTGGTCCTTCGCTGTTCCTGCCTCGTTTTCCCGCCACTGCGTCGCCTGCGGCCCGGCCCCCACTCGCCCATTTGTCCGCTCCCCCCTCCCAGCTGCCTCCTCCCTCCCACCGCCCCTTCTTATGGCAGCCGCTGCGCAGTGAGGAGAGCGACCTTTGACCCTTCTTAGGCAGGTCGCTCCCCACGCCGCACAGCACCGCCTGTGTGTCCTGCCTTAGCCCCAGCTGCCGCTGCTGAGGAGAATTCGGGGCCCTTCTCCACCCACAGGCTGCCACCTGCGCCTCATCCCTGGTGGCCAGTGGTAGGCCGTAGGTAGGTTTTTGTCTTGCTGTATTTGTCTTGCCATAATTGTTTTGCCTCGTATCTGTCCTTGTATTGTAAATTGCCTTATTTGTTAGCATTTCTTCCCCCTTGTTCCCCGCTTCTTTATTCTGTGCCCCGTGCCCCTCTACCCCTGTTCCCTCCGTAATTGTATCTGTTCTGCATTATTTGTTTACTGTTTCTTCCCCCGCTTTTTTATTCTGTTCCCCATGCCCCTTTGCCCCTGTTTTTTCCGTATTTGTAATTGTATTGCCTTATCTGCTTAGCACTTCTTCCTCCATGTTCCCCATTTTTCTATTCTGTGCCCTGTGCCCCTTTACCTTCTGTTCCTTTGCCGTTCCTGCCCTGTTTTCCCACCCCTGCCTCCCCTGCGGCCCCACCCCCCACTCGCACATTTGTCAGCTCATCCTCCCAGCTGCCTCCTCCCTCCCACCTCCCCTTCTTATGGCTTTTGCTGTTCGGCTGCGCCGCTGGCGTGCCGGAGGCACACCTAAGGCAAGCCCATCTGCGCCCATCTGCGCCTGGACCGCGCCCAGCGCCAGAACCGCTGGCACCCGCGAATGCCACGATGCCCGACTCCGCTACGATGCCAGCACCCTCCACGCACTCAACACCGGACGAGAACACACCTGCTTCCAGGCTGCCCCGAAGGGCACCAAAGGACCCTTCTCCTGCCGGAACTGCAGCTTCACCAGCACCAGAGCCGCCAATACGCCAACCAGGACTGGACTCAACCACCTCCGCTGCATGCTCCTGAACACCCGCTCCGCACGCAAACACGCCGTCGAACTCTGGGACCTGCTCGACACGTCCTCCCCGGACGTCGCCTTCCTGACAGAGACCTGGCTGAACGACTCCTCGGCACCCGACATAGCCATCCCGGACGGCTACAAGATCACCCGCAGAGAATGCACCAACGGAGTTGGAGGAGGAATCGCCATCGTCCACAAGTCCACCCTCAAGGTCTCCACCAACTCCGACGACACTCTCAGCACCGCTGAACACCTGCACTTCCAGATCCACACCGACCCCAACACCACCCTCAGAGGAACCCTCGTCTACAGACCCCCCCGGGCCCCAACCACAGTTCAGCGACTCCATCACCGACCTCGTCAGCACACACGCCCTCGCCTCCATGGACTACATCCTCCTCGGGGACCTGAACTTCCACCTCGCGAACAACAACGACACCAACTCCACCACCCTGATCGACAACCTAGCCAACCTTGGACTCAGACAACTCGTCACAACACCCACCCACTCCGCCAGTCACATGCTCGACCCCATCTTCTCCACAAGCCCCCCACGTCTCCTTCAACCACACCACCGAACTCCACTGGACCGACCATCGCTGCATCCACTTCACCTTCCGGAAACCCACCACGCACCACCGCACCCAACAGATGCCTCGCTGCTGCTGGAGCTAAGTCACCGAAGACCAGCTAACCACCACACTCACCCAGAGCTCACCCTCTGACCCCACCGACCCCGACACCGCCGCCCGCAACCTCAGACAGTGGATCGACGACTGCACCAACACCCTCGCCCCGCTCAAGACACCCTCCAACAGTCACACCAGGAAGAGAGCCAGCTGGTTCACTGACGACCTCCAGGCCTCCAAGCAAACCTGCCGAAAGCTGGAGAAGAACTGGCTCCATGAACGAATACCAGACAGCTACGCAGCCCACAAGAACACCACCCACCGACACCATCACCTCATCAGATCAGCTAAAAGAGCCTCCTTCAAAGACCGCCTAGACAACAATGCACACAACAACAAAGAGCTCTTCAACATCTTGAAGGAACTCACCAACCACAGCTCCAACACCAATGACATCCCACCTTCGCAAGACCTGTTGTGACTCACTGGCCACCTTCTTCCATCGCAAGATCGCAGACTTCCACGACAGCTTTAACGCCATGACCGCACAGACAACCACTGAGACCTCCACCCCCACGGCCACCATCCGCACCAACCGCCTGCTCTCTTGGACCAACATCAACGACGACGACACCATCAAGATCATGAACACCATCCACTCCGGATCTCCGTCAGACCCTTGCCCACACCACATCTTCAACAAAGTCAGCACCACCATCGCACACCATCTCTAGAAAGCTATCAACATCTCCTTCGAGACAGTGACCTTCCTGGAGAGCTGGAAGCACGCCGAGATCAACGCCTTACTCATGAAACCCAAGGCGGACCCCAAGGACCTCAGGAACTTCCGGCCCATCTCCCTGCTCCCAATCCTGGCGAAGGTTATCGGGAAGACCGTCAACAAACAACTGACCCGCTACCTCGAGGAGAACAACATCCTGGACCCGTCCCAATCCAGGTTCCGCAGCAACCAAAGCACCGAAACTGCCTTCATCGCCGCCACCGATGACATCAGGATCCTGCTAGACAACGGAGAAACCGCGGCCCTCATCATCCTGGACCTGTCAGCCGCCTTTGACATGGTCTGCCACCGCACACTATGTACACGCCTCCACAACGCCGGGATCCAAGAGAAGGCCCTGGACTGGACCACCTCCTTCCTCTCCAGCAGAACACAGAGCGTCCGCCTCCCACCCTTCAGCTCCGCAGCCACAGAGATCATCTGCAGCATCCCCCAGGGCTCAACCCTCAGCCCAACGCTGTTCAACATCTACATGGCACCGCTCGCCCACGTCGCCCGACTGCACGACCTCAACATCATCTCCTACACCGATGACACCCAGCTAATCCTCTCCCTCACCAAGGACCCCAATACTGCTAAAACCAACCTCCACGAAGGAATGAAGGCCGTCGCCGAATGGATGAGGAACAGCCGACTGAAGCTGAACTCGGACAAAACGGAGGTCCTCATCCTCTCATCCCTTGGGCCTGGAACGACTCCTGGTGGCCGACTGCACTGGGAACAGCTCCAACACCAACCGACCACGCACGCAAACTAGGGGTCATCCTCGACTCCACCCTCTCCATGACTAAGCAGGACAATGCTGTCTCTTACTCCTACTTCAACACCCTTCGCATGCTCCGCAAGATCTACAAGTGGATCCCCACCGAAACTAGAAGAACGGTCACCCAGGCCCTCGTCAGCAGCAGGTTGGACTCTGGAAATGCCCTCTACGCAGGAGTCTCGGCCAAACTCCTGGAACGGCTTCAACGCATCCAGAACGCCTCTGCATGCCTGATTCTCGACATCCCTCACCACAGCCACATCACACCCCACCTGAGAGACCTGCACTGGCTCCACATCAACAAGAGGATAACCTTCAAGCTCCTCACCCACGCACACAAGGCACTCCACAACACCAGACCAGCAAACCTCAACAGACGACTCAGCTTCTACACCCCCACCCGCCAGCTCCGCTCCGCCGACCTCGCCCTCGCCACAGTCCCCCACATCCGAAGAGCAACCTCTGGTGGCAGATCGTTCTCCTAGCTCGCCGCCAAGACCTGGAACACCCTCCCCATCCACCTACAGCAGACCCAAGACCTGCTGACCTTCAGAAGACTCCTCAAGACCTGGCTTTTCGAGCAGTAGCAGTTTTCCCCACCCCCAGCACCTTGAGACCCTCACGGGTAAGTAGTGTGCTTTACAAATACTATGATTGATTGATTGATTGAGGTGGCCGCATTAGCGGATGGTTTCCTGAGAAGGGGCTTGACTTCTGCGTGTTTCCATTCTTTGGGGAAGATATCCTTGGAGATGGATACGGTGAAGATGGTGGTGAGCTTGCTTATGATTATCTTGCTTACGAGGTTAAAATTGTGGTGGGGACAGGGGTCTGGGTGAGCTCTTGAGTGGCTGGAATTCATGATGGTGGTGTTGTCTTGAATGGTGAGATGTGCGCAGGTGGTGAGTCAGTGGGCGGGGTTAGGATTTGCAGTGGTTTGGGGTTCTAAGTTGCTGTAGATGGTGGTGATCTTACTGTGGAAGATGTTTTCAAGGGTGTCGCAGAGTTTCTATGAGGGGGTGATGATGTGTCTGGTGGTTGAGGGATTGCAGAACTCTCTGATGATGTTGAAGAGTTCTTTGCTGTGGTTGGAGCTGGCCTTGATGCTGTCTGTGAGGGCATTCCTTTTCATCTTTTTCACGTGCTTGTGGTAATTGTTGAGGGATGTCTTGAAGGTGGCTCAGTCCGTTGGCTCCTTGGAAGTGAGCCGTCTTCTTTCAAAATGCTTGCAAGTGCATTTAGTGGTTCTCAGTTCTGTGAAAAAAAAAATAATAATAATTTGATGTACCAGCTGGCTCTTTTCAGTTTGGCTAATTTGACAGGGGCACCTTGGTTGGGAAAGTCAGTGATCCAGGTGGAAAGGGTGTGGGCAGCTTGTTCTAAGTTGAATGAAGGTGTCAGGTTGGGAGGTGGTGAGGGCGTGGGTCCACTGGGTCTCAGGTACTTTGTTCCAGCTGTGGTGGTGAGTGCTGAGCCGGTTTGTGGCAGAGCCGGGGGATCCTGTGATGGTGAAGTGGACTGTGGCCTGGTCTGTGCAGGTGAGCTTGGTGACATGGCTGTACTTGACTCTGTTTCTGGCTGTGAAGATGGGGTTGAGTATGTTTCCTTAGATGTGGATGGGGTTGGTGACAATCTGGGTGAAGCTGATAATGTTCATGCTCTCACGGTTTGCAATGTTGGTGTCGTTGAGGTCGTCGAAGAGAAACTTGAGGTCTCCGAGGACGATGTAGTGATTCAAGTCAATGGTGAGTTGGGCGTTGAAATCGGGATGGTCGCAGAAGTTGGTTGATGTCCTGGAGGCCTGTAGGACAGGGTGCCTCTGAGGGTGGTTTTGCTGTCAGTTTGGAGTTGGAAGTTGAGGTGTTCCATGAGCGGGGGCGTCATCCTTGGTGGTGGTGCAGAGGATTGTTTCTTTGTGGATGATGGTGATAACACCCCGTGTTTGTTGATGCAGTCTCTGTGTACAACCTTGTAGTCATCTGGTGCTGCTGAGGTGATGTCTGATGCAGAAGTGGGATTAAGCCAAGTCTAGTTAGGTAGATGATGTATGGGGTGAGTGAGGTGATGGCATCTTAGATCTCTGTGGCATGCTTGCAGAGTGATTGTGCATTGAACAGAAGGCAGTGGAGTGGATTAGGTGAGTGCATGGTGGTAGATGCCGTGTGTGTGGGTGCTTCGGTGTTGCAGGAGAGGAGGCAGTGCCAGCAGGTGAACAGTCCTACCGTGGATTAAGGTGAGGTGCAGCAGCAATTGTAGGGTCCAGGGCTCAGAGCTCAGAAGCCAGCATTCCTGGCGCTGGGCATGGTCCAGGCACAGACAGGAGCAGACAGGCTTCCCTTTGGTGTACCTTTGGTGCGCCGGCAGCGCAGCTGCACTGCGGCCTCCAATAAGTAGGTTGGGAGAAGGAAAGGGCGCAGAGGTGGTGGGAGGGGCAATGGGAGGTGGGAGGAAAAAAGCTGTTGAAAAACAGCATACTTGCAGGCAACAGATAACAAAGAGCAGTATACAGATACAAACTCTAAAATAACGAGCTCAACATGATGGCTCAAGTGAATGCAGTGTGCACCTCTTGCTTCCACATCCTATGCATGCTGCAAAGGATCTGAAAATGGTTGGCTCAGAACACCAGACGGACCTTCACTCAAGAACTCATATCACCAGCAGACTAGACCACAGCAACACTCTCTAAGCCGGAATCTCTAAATAACTCCTACACAGACTCCAGACCATTTAGAATGCAGCCATAAGACTCATACTTGACCTTCCATGCTGCACCCACATCACAACGCACCTCAGGAAGCTTCATTGGCTCTCCATTCACAAGTGCAGGTAATTCAAAGTTCTCACTCAAATGTACAAAGCCCAGCACAACACAGGACCAGAATACCTGAACAGCAGCATAACCAACCAAATTTCTATTAAGGGTGGGCGTAGTGGGCGTAGTGGGGCTACGTGAAGCAGCGCGTAGTGTGCCCAAATCTACGCACACTACGCGCTCCGCGTAGCCCCACTACGCGCCACCTGCTTCCCGCCCGCCCTCCTTTTAAAATATACCCTGAATTTATAATAAATTAAAGTAAAGTCACTTACCTGAAGCGTGGCGTCTCCGGGGCTCCCTCTTCCTGGTTTCCAACTTCTTGCGAGAAATGCGCATGCGCGGGCGTCCGCGCATGCGCATTTGCCATAGTGCAAGGATATCTGTGTCATGTGCTGTTTGTTTTTCTGCAGGAAGACACAGAATTTGTTAGTATTTTTATGAGTAAGTGAACTTGAGTGTTTTTAACTGTAAGTATGAGTGACTGTACAGGTGAGTGAGTGGAGATGCATGTAGATCTGAGAGTCAATGAGTGGGTATGTAGTTATTGGTATTGGAGTATCTATGGTCTTCAAAATGGCCGTCTGAAATTTTGAGTTGGTGTATCAAAAGTTATATTAGGGTGTGAAAAGGTGTACTAATTTATCACATAGATGACGTCATCAGTGATGTCATCAGTTTTGTCATTTGAGATGTCATCAGTGATGTCATCAGTGATGTCACTGACCATGTCATGAGTGATGTAATATGTGACATCATCAGCAGTGCATTGCGGAGGCGCGAGTTATAGTTAGCTGAACTAACTATAACAGCGGAATTTCTAGGGTTTTGTACGAGGGAAATGTCCAGCTAACTATAACGCCCCTGAAACCTATGGTTTTTTCAGTGAATTTCTAAGGTTTTTTAAATGCCAATTCCTAACTATAACATGCATGAAACCTATGGTTTTTTCAGTGAATTTCAAAGGTTTTTTAAATGCCAATTCCTAACTATAACGCCCCTGAAACCTTTGTTTTTTTCAGTGAATTTCAAAGGTTTTTTAAATGCCAATTCCTAACCATAACGTGCTTGAAACCTATGGTTTTTTCAGTGAATTTCAAAGGTTTTTTAAATGCTAATTCCTATCTATAACTTATCTCTAAAGATATCATGTTTAATGATTCTGATTGGATTTCTATATTTTTCAAATTCAGTGTGTCAATTTCATTAATTATTTTTTTTTTAAATACTTTTTATCACCATTTTTTAAACTTATTTTTTCAATTAATTCTTTTAAAAATAAAAAAATATTATTTGAACTTAATGGGTTTTTCAAACATATTTTATTATATTTTTCAAAATATTTTTTTAACTATAAGTGCAAAACTTTATTTTAGATATATATTTTTTCAATGTTTTTGGATCCGCGCACCCTGAGCGCACCTTTCACGATCCGCACGCGATAGCATCCGCGCATGGTATGCGTTGGGTACGTGTTTAGTGGGCGATCGCTATGCGACCGGTACGCGACTCCCAGCCTATAGGCGATACGTTCGATGTACGTAACGCGACGTGTACGGGCTTCCGCGATGCATCATATGCGTCCGTGACGCGGTAGGTGCGCGGATCCCGCGAAGTATTTAACATTTAAAAAAACAGATTTATGTATTTCATGTGAATATTAATTGAAGACAAACTCTAAACTAGTCTTAAAAGTAATATATTTTTACATCTAATCCTATAATTTTTTTTAATTCAATTTCGCGGATGCGCGCTGGGTGCATGCTGCGTAAGCGCACGGTGCGCGGATCTCATGTGACCTGCAAAAAAAGAGATTTGATTGGTTCATTACACTTCCTGTTCTAACTACTGAAAGACCCCACCCATTTCAATCATTCTTCTTTGAGCTTCTTTGGAGAACCATCTCTTTGGAGAGAAGAAGATTTTTTTAGACTAAGTATACACTTAGTTCTAACTTTTTGCAACCAAAAATGGCTTCAGGGCAGCAGGCATCACCTGCATTACCTCAAACCTCGGGGGATGAATTTTTGCCGGAGGAACCACACAAAAAACGTTTTGCTTCAGTGGTGTGGAAATTTTTTACTTTTCCCGAAGGACAGAATAAGACCAATGCCACCTTGGTCACATGTAAGATTTGCAAAAGAGTCTTATCGAGAGGGGATCCTACCAAGAAATACTCTTGCGGCACGGCAAGTATGATGAAGCACATGAGGAGCCTTCATCCAAACAATCTTGCACGTGAAGAGTGCCGACGGATGAGAGACACTCCTGCGCCATCCACCTCATCGCAGCCGAGCACGTCAAGAATGCATCCCTCGGGGGGGGCGTGGCTAGGCGCCGTGGTGAATGGCCGCCTGATCCCGGAGCTCCGCCGGGGCCGTTGGTGTTCCATCGAAATCCGGAATTAATCCGTGCTGAGGGGAGTGCCCTTGAAGCTCCCCCGGCTCCCCCTGACCCGGTGCCCCCGAGAGCAGCTCGGCGACCCCAGGAGACACTCACGCGGCCCGGGAGGGTGGCCGCGGCGGATGACGGCGGCCGGGCGCCTTGGCTCCGGAGCTCTGTGACTGCTCCCGGCGCTACCTGAGGCCCCGGCGTGGGCCTGCCTAGCGACGCGCTCGGAGTGACGCCGTCGTGGGAGAACGCGGCTGATATCGCGGCTCGGGACCGCCCCTGGGCCTGGGAGCCTGCGGCCAAGGTCGGAGACCAGCAGTCGTCCACAGGGAAGGTGCAAGATCGCGACTGGGGCCGCGACGGAGTGATTCCCTGGCCGAGCAGAGGGCGCCATTTTGCGGCCACGGGAGAGCAGAGGGAGGCCTGTTGCTGAGGGGCGCCCTGCCCAACCATCCGGTGAGACCCACGAGCGCGACTGGGGACTGCGCACCGCCTGGCTGCCCGGGAGTGGGACGGAGCGCTCTACTTGATATCGGGCCCGGCTGTTGGCGGCGGAGGCCTTCCTCCCCCTATCGATCCCTGAGAGAGAGCTGTGGGCCCAAGGATACGTCCGTGAAACCCGGCCCGGACCAGGGGGCGCCTGGGTGCTGCGGCGGGGACCAGCAGTCGTTCAAGGGAAGGTGCACGATCGCGACTGGGGCTGCGGCGGAGTGATTCCCCGGCCTAGAAGGGGAAGCCAACTTGTGGCCACAGAAGAGCAGAGGGTGGCCTGTTGCAGAGGAGCGCCCTGCCCACTCATCCAGTGAGACCCACGAGCGCGACTGGGGACTGCGCACCGCCTGGCTGACCGGGAGTGGGACGGTGTACTGGATCTGATTTCGGGCCTGCCCTTTTGGCGGCGGAGGTCTTCCTCCCTCTATCGATCCCTGAACAAGAGCGGTGGGCCCAAGGCTACGTCCGCGAACGCTGGTCGGACCAAAGGGCACTTTGGTGTTGCGGCGGGCGGTGTCGCATACGGCCCGCAGGGTGCCCGGAACGCCATGCGACCCAAGAGTGGCGCCGCAACACAGGCCAACAAGCTTGACCAGTACACAGTAGCCAAGGCGCCGCCTCAGGCGGAAAGGGCTCCGAAGGATGATGCGGACCCAGCGGACCCTTCCTTGAAGTCCATCATGGCTGCGATTCAAACCCTGGGCACGAACTTGGAAACCAAAATGGATAAGATCACCATTGAAGTGGCCCTGCTTCGAGCCGACCTGGGGAAAACCACTGACCGGTCCAAGGCTAATGAAGTCGATATAAAGGCCCTACAGGACTCGGAGAAGCGGCTTGAGGGTAGGGTGAATGAGCTAGTGCACCAGCACCGCCTGATGGCCCTGCGGCTTGATGACCAAGAAGGGAGGGCTCGGAGAAGTAATATCCGCGTCGTGGGTGTGGCGGAAGGACTTGAAGGAGACAATGTGGAGCTCTTCCTGGAGGACCTGATCCTACGACACCTTAAACCCAAGCGTCTCTCGAAGCTCTTCACCATTGAGCGGGCGCACAGGGCCCCTATCCCACGACCCAAGCCTGGGGCCATGCCACGGACGATCATAGCCAAAATTTTGAATTTCCGGGACCGTGACGCAATTCTCCAGGCGGCACGACAGCACGGTGACCTACAGTATGAAGGGGCCACGATCCGGTTCTTTCCCGACTTCACGCTCCAGGTCCAGCGGGAAAGGCGCTCCTTCCAAGGGGTCAAGGCGGCGCTACGCGAGCGTGGGATCAGATATATGATGTTCTTTCCCGCCAAATTGAAAATCATCACTGGTGGACGATCCCTCTTCTTCACCACGCCGGAAGCGGTGCAGGAGTGGCTGGATGCGGGAGAGGCGACGCAGGGTTCCCGACGTGAAGATGTACAGCGGCGAGACGCGGGCCTGCCCGCCACGGAGTCGGCGCCTGGACACCCAGCGGGTGGTGAGCCAAGTCAGCGGTCCTGGCGTTCCAGGTCCAACAGTCCCCGTTGGGGCTCGTCCAGAGAAGGGACGCCGCGCTGAGACCACGAGAGATAGCGCTGAGAAGACATCAGACAGTAAAGTATACCACACGTGCCTTTACTTTGAGACTAGTTAACTCTGGGATACACTGGCCGCCTCACTACCTCTACGGTTGGCTTCAATGTATGGGTGGCTCCGGGACAGAGGGGCTGAACGAACTGGGACACCACGGACGGGCGACCAAAGGGGACTAGCCCACGAACTTCCCAAGTTGAGTTCCTCGGTGGGTTCACCGGGGTGGGGTGGGGCGACAGGCGCTCTGCTAATTGGGGTGGTGGGTAGTTCAAGACCCACGGAGCAGGGGGCAGGGTGGGGGGGGTTGTTTTGGGACGGGGGGGCAGGGAGGTCAGGGCCAGCTTCGGGAGGGAGGGAGTTGATTGTCCGGTTTATTGGGTTTGTTGTATTTTGTATGGTTTGTCATTGTGGGGTGGGACTCAGGGAGGGGTGGGAGTTGGGGATCCTTTACGGTCACACAAACTATGTCAACACAACTGATGCCCGGGTGGTGGGACAAGGCACCCTTGTAAGACACAGCTATGGCTAGGAGGTGGGAAAAAAGCTTGAAGATCCTCAGCTGGAACGTCAACGGTATGGGGGACAGACTTAAGCGTACTATAGTTTTGCAGTTCCTCAAACGGCACCAGCCAGATGTGGTGCTTTTGCAAGAAACACACTTACTGGGGAATGTCTGTCATGCCCTGAATAGATATGGTTACACTCTAGCAGCACACTCAGGTTTCACCACTGGATCGAGAGGAGTGGGTATACTCCTGCGACGCTCGCTGCCCCTTCATGTAGATATCACCAAGACCGACCCGCAGGGCCGCTTCACGGCTGTGTCGGGGCGTTGGGAAGGCCGGGCGCTTAATCTTCTTTCAGTCTATATCCCCCCAGGCCTACAGGCCCGGGCCTTCGCAGACCTGGGCTCATTCCTCCTTTCGCTGCCCGAGGGTCGGCTCGTTCTGGGAGGGGACTTGAACGCAGTGGCATCGGGAGCCCAAGACAGGCTGCCACCTAGAGACCTGCCCCAGGGGCAAAGGTGGCTGCCGGACTTTCTCGAGTCCTTTGGGCTGACGGACGTTTGGCGCCTACTCCACCCCACTGAAAGTAGCTTTAGTTTCTTCTCCGGGGCGCACCACTCCTTCTCACGGCTGGACTACATCCTCACCCTGCTCCAACACGACATGGAGGTACTGGAGGCCGAATTCCTCCCCAGAGGCATCTCTGACCATTCACCGGTCCTTGCACACATTATATTTGGAAGTAGACGGGAGGGCTGCATTGCGCCAATTAATCCCTGGCACTTGAAACACGAGGTCACTAGGAAACACATATCCACCTCAATCTCGCACTACTTCACAGAAAACGATGGGTCGGTCGGCTCACCTGTCACCCTGTGGGAGGCGTTTAAAACTGTGGTGCGGGGCGAGGCGCTATCGGCTATCGCGGCTCGGCGACGGGAACGCAGCCAGCAGACCACAGCGCTGGAGGAGCAACTTGAGGAACTAGAAAGGGAGGCAACGACCAGCGGCGACCGGGAGCTCAGGCACGCGATGCAGCTAAAGGCGGCAGAGTACAAAGCGCTGGTGACCCAGGAGGCCCAGACGGTGGCTCGGCATAGAATTGGTAGAATATATGATCAAGGTGACAAAGCCGGGAAACTTATTGCCTGGCTTGAGAGGAAACAACAGGCCATCAGGGTGGTGCCAGAGTTGCACACTGAATTGGGGAGAGTGCTCACGGAACCCCGAGAAATAGTACAACAGTTCGCCGACTATTACCAGCAGGTTTACAGGCGAGAGTCGGACCGGCCGGAGGAGGACTCCATGGACCTCCTCGCAGACATACGCTTGCCCACTCTCTCGGACGCAGATCGGGAGGCTCTTGATAGCCCGCTCACCGAGGCTGAGCTCCAGCGGGCAATAGGAGACCTCCGTCCTGGTAAGGCGCTCGGTCCGAATGGCATACCCATAGAGATCTACAAACTCCAGCCAGACGTCACTAGTAAGCACCTCAAACTCATGTTCGACCGCAGTAAAGCAGTAGGGCTGCTGCCCCGGGACCAGCGCTTAGCGACCATAGTGGCAATTCCGAAAGAAGGTAAACCCAAAGACTCTTGCGCATCATACAGACCAATTTCGCTTCTAAACGCGGAACCTAAAATACTGGCCAAAACGCTGGCCAATAGGCTTAAACAGGTGCTTTCGTCGCTAATCCACCCTGACCAATCGGGATTCATGCCCCACCGAAACACGGCCCTCAATATTAGGAGACTGCATGGGGTGCTAGGGCAGTGCCACAGTCTACAAGAGGACGCGGAGGTGGTCTCGTTGGATGCCACCATGGCCTTCGACACCCTAGAGTGGCCATACATGTTCGCAGTCCTGCGCAAGCTGGGCTTTGGACCCCAGTTTATCGCTTGGGTGCGATTACTATATGCGGAACCCCTGGCGCAGGTGCTGGTAAACAATAAGGTGTCTGAAGTCTTTACGCTGGCCAGAGGAACTCGACAGGGCTGTCCCCTGTCCCCCCTTCTATTCGCCCTCTCCCTCGAACCGCTTGCGGCCTGGATAAGACAGGTTGCCACCGTGCAGGGCATAACATGGGCGGAGGGGTGGGAGGATAAGATATCCCTCTATGCCGATGACATACTTCTTTACCTCTCGAAGCCGCGTGGGTCACTGATCGCGGCGCTGAATATACTGAACAGTTTTGGTCGCAATTCTGGCTTCCGAGTCAACTGGGCCAAATCACATCTATACGTCCTCCGTGGGGACCCTCCCAGACTCCCTGACACTTGCCCTATTCGGGTGGCAGAGGACGGGTTTAAGTATCTCGGAGTGTATATTACTGTTAATAAGGCTCTGCTGTATGAGCACAATCTCAAGCCGCCGCTGCTTCGGCTTCAAAAGGAGGCGAAATCCTGGCAGCATCTGCCCCTGTCATTGCTGGGCAGGGCAGCCTTATTTAAGATGCTCTCGCTCCCGCGGTTTCTCTACGCGCTCCAAAATGACCCACACCTGGTCCCGAACAGTTACTTCCTAGCAATCGAAGCTGCGCTGCGCGACCTCCTCTGGGCCGGGCAGCCCCGAATCTCGCTGGCCAAACTCACGCTGGGGTGGTACGATGGTGGAATCGCTCTCCCCGATATCCGTAAATACTACTGGGCGGCCCACCTGTCCGCGATTAACCAAGGGACGTACGGGGACGGGAACGACCCGGCTTACGGCATGGATAGATGGCTGCTTCCCGGGGGGAACTATGAAATAGCACTCTACTCTAGACGGGGTGTGCGCAGACTCACAGGCCCGACACTTCATTTGGTACAGCAGTGGCACATCGCACAGAAGAAGCTCGGATGGTCCGGAGTCCTCACGATGGCCACGCCACTATGGGCCTCAGAAGCGTTGGGAAATCTGCGGCGCACCAAAGGATTCCGCAGTTGGGATCTTATCGGCATCTCTCAAATTAAAGACATCTGGGGACCTGCCGGGATCCGCACATTCGCCCAAATGCAGGACGCGTACAAGCTGGCAGATGCCGAATATTTTAGATACTTGCAGGTGCGTCACTCCTTACAGGCGAATATCCCACCGGAGGTCAAGCTGCCGCCAGCCTCCCCGCTCGAAGATAGATTGCTGGATGGACTCCTCGCGGAACACGCCATATCCCTCACCTACAAAAAACTTATTAATAACCCCCCAGATTTGCTTCTTCCCCTTAAAGAAAAGTGGGTCGCTGAAGGGCTGGAAATAGATGACGAGGAGTGGCTGCATGCTTTGGCTTCTTCACGTGAGGTCGCGATATCGGCCCGATTGCGGCTTATCCAATTGAAGATCCTACACAGAGTCTATATCTCTTGCACGAGACTACATATGATGGGTAGGGCGGACACAACGCTATGTAGGAGGGGGTGTGGAGGTGATGGAACCTTTTTTCACGTGCTGTGGGACTGCCCGAAGATTCAGAGGTACTGGAGGAGGGTGGTGCGGAATATGGAGGAGGTGTGGGAGGTGGAGATTCGCCCGGAGGCCAAGAGGTGCCTCCTCAATATATGGGAACCAACTGACCTGCCGCCAAAGGGGAGGCTCTGGGTGACACTCGGGCAAATGATAGCAAAAAGGAACATTGCCAGGCTCTGGGGCAGCGCTGTTCCACCGAGACTGTCAGACTGGACCGGCGACATGGACTGGTGCATGCTGCAGGAAAGGACAGTATATGTGGCGAGAGGGTGCCCGCGCAAGTGGGTTGAGGTGTGGTCCAAATGGAATGATTTTAGGGAGGGCATTTGCGAGCCTCCTTCCATTGTGCAGGAAGAACCCGGAGATGTCTAGACACCTGCCATTGCTGCTTGGGGAGCTGGGAGGGGGGGGAGGGTTGCTGGCCCGAGCCAGGGGCACACACGATAGCGCAGTGTTGACCGGTGTTTAGGGAGGGGGGGGGGAGTTGGACGGTTAGGCACCTTATGCCTCCTAGGGCAGCATGCCCTTAATTTATGGTTGTTTGCTGTAATACGGAGACCTGCAACATTCTTCTCTACCTCACGGTACGTTTGCATTCCTCAACGCCGCCGTACCTCCGGGTTGACGGCACAGGGCTGTGTGATCCGACATAAATCCAACTGTGTTCTCTGCGGCCGGCCCGCAGGGTTGTAGGCTCTCTGCTGTGTACCGTAAAGTTTAAATAAAGGTCTTATAAAAAAAATAAAAAAAGAAAAAAAAAAAAAAAAAGAATGCATCCCTCAGACCAAACCTTGGACATCCGTCCTCAATTTCAATTTTTAAAAGTGCTCTGCACTAAGTGCAATAAGACTTTGTGCTATGGCGAGCAGTCAATCGACCTCATCTGCCGCCGGCAGGAAAGTCATATTTGCTAGGCTTTTTTTTGTTTTTTTTTACTGTTCCCTGAAGTTCATTGTTTGGTTTCTCCTGTTTTTTCTTGTTTTTTTTCAGAAAAACCAAAAAAATCACAAAATTGTTCAGAAACTTGTAAGAACTAACTTTCCTGGTTTAAAAAAAGAGCTAAATTTCTTTGTTAGTGTGTGAAAGTTTAGATGAATGTATGTGTAGTACGTAATTGACTGAATGAATGCATTAGAAGCGTATGGTGAATGTATAAGTGCAGAACTATAAGGAAGTGCTGCAGCATCACACAGTAACCTCTTTAATTGTATTGTGCTGTAGTACTTCCGAAGCACAGGGATGCAACATATGTACATAAATATGTTGCAAAACGATGCTTCTCTCTGCACGGCTGCTTAAACTGCAGCCATGTGGTGACACAGGCACCCTTGCACAATAGTGCAAGGATATCTGTGTCATGTGCTGTTTGTTTTTCTACAGGAAGACACAAATTCCTGTACAAAAACAATGAGAAAATGCATTTTTCTCCTCCAATGTATGCTGAACATTTCAGCATGCATTGAAGATATAAAAATGTGGAGAAATTAAAACAACTCTCTTTGTTGTGCTTTCCTACACCAATTGTAGAATGGTGCACCATTCACACACATATCGAGATTTACAATTTCTAATAAATCTAGACATGTGTCTTGTTCTATGAGTATTAAGTGCAATCATGCACAACAACACTTATAGAACACCCTTTCAACCGAAAGGGGTCTGCATGATTAGGTTATATTTTCATGGAGTATAAAAAGTGCACAGAGTGCCTTTTCCTCTCTTTGAAAATATGAAAGAGTATCTTACACAATAACTATGTTACAAAAAGTGACATATTTCTGCTTTTAAATTTCCTTGCGAATGATAGAAGGTAAGCACATAATTTTGACTGCAAAGATGTTCAAAGAATGATTGAAATGATTGCGGTCCTTCAACAGCTAAAAAGATGAAATATTATGAACCCCTCAAATCTCTTTTTTTGCAGGTCACTTGATATCCGATTATGGTCAGATTTCAAAACTACATAAACAAAGTGTTTTAAGAAACATGTTTCAACTTTGTAGATTCTTGCAGGCCTCTTCATTCTGCATATTGAGACTTAGTTAATCTTACCTTCACAGTAATAGGAATAAAAACTGTTATTCATTTTTGCCTATTTTTCATAAATTCTTAAAAATTGCTCATTTCAAAATTTGGATCTGTGAAAGAAAATAAAATAAAAATTATAACATATTATAATACATTTTTTACAACACAACATAATTTCCACAAAGTAATTTTTTTGCCTTTTTTGCTGTTTTCAGAATATATTGAATTTCACTCGAAATAGTGATTTCAAAGGTACTCATCATTTAACAGCGGGCAAAAAAAAAACAATCAGAAAGATTGTTAAAAAAAAAACAACATACTATTCTCAGTAAAATACCAGAAAATACAAATCATACATATATGAAATGCTTACAGATTACAAAATTTTATAATTTTGACTTATAAAAATTGTAAATGTTGCCACATTAAAATAATTACCGAATAAATGACCACCAAAAAGTCCATAATTCAAAAATATACCTTTCCTTGAGGCCAAATGGTATTTTTGCACTTCTTCTTTATGTAAACTGTCCAATGGTAGTTCTATTAAATTATAATATTAAATTACTCAGAGAGTGAATTAGCTTCCTAAAACTTTGACTTCAAAAATTTTAGGTAGGAATTTTGTAATTCCCTAGGCAAACGTTGTTTGAAAACCAACTGGGCATCATTACAAAGTGTCCAGCCTTTGTCACATTTTAGATAGGCAGTGTAATGTCCAGATGTGGTGGAAGGACCATCATGGAAAATTATTGCAATTGCTACAAAAGTCCTTCCTGATATTGATATTTATGCTGCTACAAATTGTTTTATTAAAGTATCCAATTTTCTTCCATCAGCTGTACAACGTTGCATCATTAAAATGATGTATTTTCCATATTTTGTTAACAATAATGTGGATAACCTTTCTGATTTACATTGGCTACACTCCATGTTTTGAATTGCACCTTTCACAAATTTATTGAAAGCCACTGATTTACAGTCTGGTAATGTTAAATACAGAAATCTCTCTGTGTCTACATTGGTACTACATGTATACGTGCAATTTTCACAATAATGTTCCCATTTGTAAGAAAGGCCAAAAATATTTTCTATTTCTACACCTTCATTTTCAAAAAGGGTAAGCATATACATTAAAAATTCCTGAGCATCTTGTTGGATATTTTGTGTAAATTGCGTAGAACCAGAACACACATCCAAAAGACTACGAACATCTGAAACAGATTGTATTTTACTTCTATCTGTTGTCATTTTTCATAAACAGAGTGCAACAGAGAACAAAATCTTTTTTGCCGATTCTCCATAATTTGCTCTTGCAAATCTTCAAGATAAAAAACAACATTGACCACTACATTAGCATAGCAGTTGGCACCAGAACTATTTTCAAACTGATAACCAACAATCTCTTCAACAGTGTCCAATTTCTTTTTAACTGCAATCACAACATTATCTTGTTCTTTTCTTTTCTTGATACCTTCAGAACAGATATTCTCTAACCTTCATTTTCGACCAACCACACGCTTTTCAAATACAGGATATTGACCTAAATTTGGAGCATACACCCTTCTTAACCTATTATACTCTTTTACACAGTTTGCATCTTTGTCTCATTAAAATCAATCAAAAACAAACCAGATAATGTTCTGACTCGTGACAAAGCAACATATGCCATAACCTCTTTAAATACAGTAGATCCAATGTTCACCAATGCACTGTCTACACTTAATCCTTGAGATTTATGAATAGTCACTGCATATGCCAGAGAAAATGGAAATTGTTTCCTACGGACATTAAAATCTTTAACAAGCAAAAAACGAACTGAATAATGAACAATTTCTTTAACTTCATCAATCTGATCAAATTTAATTTTAAAAAATTCAATTCCTTCTTTTTTCTGATAATTCACAAAATCCACCACTTTGCCCATTGCACCATTAACTAAACCTTTCTCTACATCCAAATTACCCGACAGTTTACACACACATACAGTGTCTTTTCCAAACCAGCAGTTTTAGATATTTTTTTTTCTAAACAATCTAGTTTTGATCTCAACTTACCCGTTAAAATAATAGCGATTCCTTCATGCAGTATTTTATCGATGGCTTCCATTTTGACAATTTCTTCATTTTCCAATTTTAATAATTCTTTGTTGAATATTGAACACTCACGCAGTGTTGGCTTTAAGCAAATCACTGACTTATTTTTAGCAATTTCCACGTACACTTTTGCAGCAACTGCATTTTCATTTGGAAAGACATTGCAAAGTAATCGACTCTCCAAAGCTTCTTTCCCTTTTTTTGACAGAATTCCAATTCTTATATCTTGAAGAATACTTCCATATTCAGCATCATTTGCCTGTCGCATATTTGTTGTCAGTTCTTTGTATTAAAATTACTCCAAATGTTCACATTACCAACACTGCCAAGTGACTTTCTAGTATCTTCATGGGCAAGTGTTTTAAATACCGGTTGTCCTTTTACCTGTGTCAGTTGCAGTAGATCTCCAAAAATTATGAGGTGTTTTCCTCCAAATAACACGTCATACTCTGTTTTAAGAATTTGCTGCATTCTTAAATGCACAAAGGCAAGCATCAAGTTTGAAACCATGCTCACCTCATCAATAATGAGAAGTTTCATTTTCTTCAGCACTCTTGAAACTTCACAACAAGCTTCTCCAGATAGCTTGTGGTATTCCAATTTGTTCTCATGCTCTACTGGCAGCATTAGTAAACGATGTAAAGTAATTCCTTTAATGTTATGTGCTGCCAACCCAGTTGGAGCAGTGACATCACAAGACAAATGCGACTCAGTTGTTTTTTGCAGATAACTTGTAATTACTTTAATTAAGAAACTCTTTCCTGTTCCAGCTTGACCACTCACATACATTCAGATAGGTTGAAATGATGTACATGAGCAGTCTTTCTTTTCATGAAGTAATCCATGGTCAATCTGCTCTTTCACTTGCTGATATATTTGTTTCTGTTTAACATTTAATTGCTCTTCCAAGTTTCCTAACTGTATTGTATCTTCTTGTGCTTGATACATTGCTGTTTCCACCTCATTCATGGCAATCGCTGCTTCATTTTCAACAATTGGTTGTCCAAGTGGATCTTGACTCAGTGCAGCAGAACTTTGACTGTATTGAGAACTGTCTCTAGCAATCTCAGCTGCAATTGTAGCTTTTTGATCAATTTCATCATTCAACATTTTCACGTAATTTGCGAAAGCACTGCATTGTATGCTATCTTTACAACCATTAAATGAATCTTCATAGCTGGGAAAATCTCCAAGTAATTCCAGTTCAGAACGCCATGGTTTGAACATTTGTAAAAGGGCTAAATAGTAAAATTCCCTTTTGTCAGCAGTGTCGCAACTCAGTTTTCTGTGATTAATTAAATTTCCTTTCCTTTGTTTCACCAGACATCTTTCAGAACCAATCAATCCATATTTTCCATCGTTGATGTTCTCTGTAATATTCCGTTTAAAAGTGTAGTTTTGCAACACTTCATAGAGACACATGTTCTCAAGATGATGACTTCTCTTTGGATAGTATGTGTCCAACATATTGGTTTTCAAAATATCTGTACTTTCAGGGTCATTTTCTGCTAAATATTCAATTTCTTGAACAGATTTCAGTACCCGATTTCGCATTCCTGCAAGACCTAGACTCACCCAAATGATTCTTCTACTTTTGGAATATAGACTTGCAGATGATAACCGATCTGAACATTCATATGCTCCAATTTCACGATGCGATAACATTTTCAAACTGAAACTGTATCATTTCTTACTTAGACTCTTCTCATGAGAAATCTCTTCCCACATTTCTTTCAATTCAGTCTTTTCTGATTTAGTAATGTAAGATGTTACATATCGAGCAACCGCAATAGAATTGTCCGCAACATACTGAATATCCAAGTTAGCATTCCACATGGATAAAATAACTGGGTTGTAGTCATTTATGTATTTTGATTCTTCGATTCTTCTTAAGTTGTAGGTGTTTTTCGGAGACTTTCTTGTGATGGTATGTCGTACAGCTGACATGAAACTGTTCACTCTTCCTTTGGCTAATACAGGACGTGGAAATCCAAAACGACATTTGGTATAGAACTTATCCTTTGACTTGTACTTTCGTCGACAGTATTTTCCACACCTATGGCTTTGAAATCGTAAGACTTGTTCTTTTAAGTTTTTGTCTTCTCTGCTATTTGGTACAGCACATGTAGCATAATCTTCAATGAAAGACAAAACACTTTCATCTGAATCTGTTCCAAATTTGGGGGCATCCTTGACCCATAACAACATATGTATGTGAGGAGCACCTCTTGCTTGATACTACTTTCTCCAAAAGAAATCCACAACTTCTCCAAGAGGAGGATTCTTTTTGAAAGACATCATAGCTTCAAATCTATGATTGAAATATTTGCATACATTGACAGGATCCAAAGAGCACAATTCTCCAGGTGTCTTGTATTCAATATTATTTATATTGGAATTTGCCTCTTGAAGAAATTCAAGTAAATCATCCCAAGCATACTCAGCACAGCTTAGTGTAACAAACCATGTAGGAGTTCCCAAGTTCCGTAGCATGCATTTCAGTTCTCCATGTCGACGGTACCAATATTCATTAGTCCCACGCTGACATGCCATCAGATTAATCAACTGAGATTCTAAATGATCATCTCTCTGATGCACTTTATCTATAAAATCCTTTGCAGTTACATTTTGCAGATGCATTCCAGTTTTTAAAATGTGATTTTCTGCATATGAAAGTCCAGACAAGTCACTTTCAAACAGAAGATGAAACATATAAGGGATACATTGTCGAAATCTTGGATCTTCTGCATATAATCTTGTTGTCCGATATTCAGATGCAGGAATCTGCACAGGACGTTCATCATATCGTCCACCTTTTCCTGTTGGAAACAACTGTGTGAAACAACTAGCTTCCAAACTCTCTTCCCATACACTCATGGGACTTCCTGTTGCTTTTTTCATTTGAAACAACTCAATTGTATTCCCCATCACCTCTTTGGAATGAAGTGGATGTACACTGTAATGTTCATAGATCTCTTCACATCTGGACATGTCCACTTTTTCAATTTGTCCACTTAATGTTTCACTATCTTCTGCTAAATCTATTTCTTCTTCTCCAACAAACACATTTCTATAGTACTCATTATTTTTTATCAGATACAATGATGCATTTTGCCCTTTTCTAACATCCGCTAACTCTTGCCAGATTTTCTTATTCTTAGTAGGAACACCATTAACTAGAATGACTAGTGACTCATTTTCTGCATGATCTACACCAATAGTTTCAACATTTTTCCTTAAATCTAATGGTAAATACACAACTCTTCCTTTCAATCCTCTTTGCAACTCTGATGGAGGTAATTTACTTGTTTTGGGCTCCATACGAACAATAGCCTGAAATGGGTGAACACATTGTATCAGAATAGACTCATACGTATTTAAATCCATCAGCTCTGGAGGAATAGTAACCAACTCTAGATTATTATGAACAGTTCTAGCAGGCATTTTATTCTCATCTAATTTATTATAACAATATTTACAAATACGCTGCTCACATCCCAAATCAAAACAATCCTCTACCAACAAATAAGTTGCAAATTCCATCCACTTATCATTATCTTCTATTTCACTTTTTAAATACAGATTGACACCCCTAGTCTGATTTTTATAGTGACTTCGCCGACAACAAATACAAGAAACATTTGGTCTTTCACCTGAAATTACCTTAAACTTTGTCATTTCATCCTCAAATTTTTCTGTAATTACAGGTTCTACATTGTCTTCAACATTTTGTTCTACTAATGTGTCAGTTTCTTCACTCTCTTGCTGAGGCTCAAAGTAACAAAACTTAATATCCTCACAGACCTGCTTCACATCTGAAACTGACCCAAGCAAAAGAGCACTGTTCAACTCACTTAACTTTAGTGCTGGACTTTTTGCATAATACAACCTTCTCACTAACTTCCGCATTTGAGTATGATGTACTGCCAGCATTCTGAAATGGTGAAAAACACTTTCACAAACTTTCCTAGAAAGACAAGCCAGAGAATGACCTTGCAAACCAGTATGTTTTCTCACTCTGCAAGGGTCTAGTCCTTGCAACAGCTTAATCTTTTGTTATACACTTTTTTTAGTATAGACTCGTCAAAAACTACATAATTTTTCAATAGGTTCCTGTCGTACACTACAAACACTACTGCAATCCCAAGTGTACACAGGGTTTTTAGCACGTCTCCCTAAAACTTCATCAGCTATCACTTCTTCTGCATTTCTTTCAACCATTTTCTCTTTCTCCATTGGACAACCATCTCTAACCTCATAACCTCTACCACTGGTGTCAACTGCATACAATAATTTTTCACTTAGTGAATAACTCTCTTCATTAAAAAAAGGCTCTGAACTAGAACTGTGTTTCCATTCTCCCAAAAAAACATCACAACATTTTTTTTTATTAATAACTCTTTTCCTCCTACTTTTGGCCTTCATTACATATATTGATTTATCTAGTGATCGAATTCTGTTTAACACTAAAATAAACAATTTCCTTTTTACTTCAAAAGCCTTTTCCACAGTGCTTTCAATATGCTTCTTCTTTTTATAAAATAAAGCTCTCTTTTTATATTTCTTTACATCTTTCTGCAAATTATGCACTACTCTCTTGTAAAATATTTTTTTGCGTAATTCCTTATACTGATTTTGTCTTCTTTTACCATACTTTATCTCCTTTGACTGAACATTTGCTATTTTACTTTTCCTCTTATTTTGATTTTTTTTCTTACTTAAAAAATTATTTGAAGTTGCAGCATTCGCTACATTATGTTTGCTCCTACAAACATTTTTAATAAATTGCTTCGTGATCTTACCAGAAGATTTTTTCCTTTTAGCCACATTATCATTTTCATTCAATACTTGTGGTTGATGTTTCTTCAAATAATCCTCCTGTCTCTGTTCTTTTCTTTTTTTTTTTCTGGCATAATTTCTCGATTTTAACGTTGAAAAACAGTATCTGCAAAAAAGAGTCACAAATAAATGTATATTAATAACTTTCAAATTTACAATATTCCATTACTATACAAAAACATTTTATATAAAAACAGACAAAAAAACTATAGCCCTGAACCACAAGTGTGACGATGATTAAAACACTACATACATAATGCATACTACTTTGAAGCAGTTCATGCCCTAAAGCCTACCTCACTAAGAGACTTCAAGCTAACTAACTGAATGATTACAGTACTAAAAATACTAAAAAGAGACACACTGGGTGAGTAACAGGGTGTTTGCTAGAAGTGTATGAATACTAACTGGGGAATTGAAGCTGTGAAAGACAACTGTGTAGCTCTTTAGAGAACTGAATGCATACTGGATAGGCATTTAAAGCAGTCCATGTGCTAAGGCCCGGCTCACTGCATGAGTACCTGGGTACTGACTGAATGATTAGACTACAGCAAGGAGACTGCCTGGATGAATTTATAACTGGTAGACTTTTCGCACAGGGAATGAATTAGTACTTGGTACTAAAAAGGTCACTAAAAGACTGCAAAGGGAGTGACAAGATGTTTGCTGGACTATATGGATATTGACTAGGGAATTGAAAGTATAAAAGACAAATCTCTAGGTGGTTAAAAGACTGCATGCATTGTGCATAGGGGTTTGCAGCAGTCCATGTGCTAAGTCCTGGCTCAGTGCATGAATACTTAGACAGTAACTGCATCATTAGAGTACTGGAAAGAGAGTGTCTTGGTGAATTTATAAATGTTTGGGTTTTGGCACAGTGAATGAATTACTACATGGTGCTGAATGGGTCACTAGAAGACTACAAAGAGAGTGATAGGGTGTTTCCTGGAAGTGTATGGAAACTGTCTAGAGAATTGAAGGTGTGAAAAACAACTGTGTAGGTGGTTAGAGAACTACATGCATACTGCATGGACATTTGAAGCAGTCTATTTGGTAATGAATGGTTCACAACATAAGTACTTAGAAACTGACTAAATCATCAGACTACTTCTAGGACAGTGCCTGGGTAAAAATATTAAATTTTCAGTTCTGGGGCAGTAAAGACAATACTACATGGTACTGTACTTTAGTGTCAAAGCATGACTCAATTTATCAACGCATAAGCAAAGACTGGCTTCTAATGCTACTAAAACTTGACAACATGACAGGTTTCAAAACAGTTTTCTGTCAGCAAATGCACAATGTTACCAAACGCCTCTCTGACAGTGGTTCCCAAATGCACACAGACTCACAGTGCGATTCTAGACAAGCACCACTATCCCTAGGAGTTTACCAAAACTCATTCACTACAGTGGAAGTGATAAGGGAACTGCACACAATCTACATATTTCACGACTACACTTTAGTGTCAATGCCTGACTCATTTAATCAACACATAAGCAAAGACTGGCTTCTAATGCTACTAAAACTTGACAACATGTTAGGTTTCAAAACAGTTTTCTGTCAGCAAATGCACGATGTTACCAAACGTTTCTCTGACAGTGGTTCCCAAATGCAAACAGACTCACAGTGTGATTCTAGACAAGCACCACTATTCCTAGGAGTTTACCAAAACGTATTCACTACAGTGAAAGAGGTAAGGGAACTGCACACAATCTACATATTTCACGACTACACTTTAGTGTCAATGCCTGACTCATTTAATCAGCACATAAGCAAAGACTGGCTTCTAATGCTACTAAAACTTGACAACATGACATGTTTTAAAACAGTTATCTGTCAGCAAATGCACGATGTTACCAAACGCTTCTCTCACAGTGGGTCCCAAATGCACACAGACTCACAGTGTGATTCTAGACAAGCACCACTATCCCTAGGAGTTTACCAAAACTCATTCACTACAGTAGAAGTGGTAAGGGAACTGCACACAATCTACATATTTCACGACTGCACTTTAGTGTCAATGCCTGATTCATTTAATCAACGCATAAGCAAAGACTGGCTTCTAATGCTACTAAAACTTGACAACATGACAGGTTTTAAAACAGTTATCTGTCAGCAAATACACAATGTTACCAAACGCTTCTCTCACAGTGGTTCCCAAATGCACACAGACTCACAGTGTGATTCTAGACAAGCACCACTATCCCTAGGAGTTTACCAAAACTCATTCACTACAGTGCAAGTGGTAAGGGAACTGCACACAATCTACATATTTCAGAACTGCACTTTTCTGTCAAAACCTGACTCATTTAATCAAATCATAAGCCATAACTGTTGTCTAATGCTACTAAAACTTCACAACATGACAGGTTAAAACAGTTATCTGTCAGCAAATACACAATGTTACCAAATGCTTCTCTCACAGTGGTTCCCAAATGCACACAGACTCATTGTGTGATTCTAGACAAACAACACTATCCCTTGCACCAGTGGCTCCCAAACTTTTGACTCCTGAGAACCCCCACTGAATCACTACTGGAAGCCGGGGACCCCTAAGCAATTTGTACAATTTAAATTAAAAAAAAATAAAACAGTAATCACTGGACTAAAATGCATAGACACACATCAGCACCCCTTCCACACGACCAGCTTGCTGCCTGCTGTAGCTGTCCGGGAAGCTCGATGGACGATACTGAGTGAAAGCTGGAGAATATAGCAGCGCGGTGACTCCGTGTGCTTAATCTAATGGCCTGGCACCTAATGAAAAGCAGCCTGTAGATATGACAGCTAGGCCATGGTAATCAGATGACGTCACGTGCACCCACCCGGGAATCAGACTCAATGCCCAGCTGCCACTGTTGTTGGAAAGTAACCAAGAGGGGAAGGAAGGAACAAGAGTTTCACGCTTGCTTGTAGCAAATCCACAGCAAGCGTAGCAACGTGTTTGAATCCTTTCAATTGAGCAGAAAGGACAAGCAGGTTTGCACGCAGACATGAAAAGAAGGAAAGGCCTCTGTTTTTACAGTGCATTTCTTTAAAAGTGTCCTTCTCAATTGAAATGTAAAGAAAGGAAGTGTCACATTTACTTTGAAGTCTTGCTGTGGTTCGGCCAGACTCTAAACACAAAGATAAAACATGCCTCTTTCTCAGGTGCTTCTACGCCTCCTCCTATCCTTTTCTTATTTATACCAACCGTGCCATCTGATTTTGGGACACTGGTATGTCAGTGTCAAAGTGCTCTGTGTTGTGCTGCTGGGGGAGAGGGGTGTGAGCTGCAGCCTGGTGCTCAAAAGGCACACGGGGACACGTTGTAAAGGCACAGGCTCTCAGAAGGCATTTGAGCTCTCACCAGCAGAGTCCACTTGAGTGTGTGCACTGCAGAAGGTATGGCCCGAGGCTCATTACATTCACTGACTGGCGTAAAGAGTCAGTGCCGGGGCTGCCCCATGGCTAATTCCATTCCCAATCACTGTGTTTTTTTAGAACAAAATCGGCTGCGACTCAAATGGGCGGCATGTTATGAAATTTGCACTGCAGTGAGGAGTAATCACGGTACCTGGGCAGTTATGATCCATGACTGGGCCCGATCTTAATACCAGCGGCAGACTCGTAAAAGTACCTACTGTTGGCAAGATGTTGGAAGAGTCGCTCGCACAGCGGCTGTAATTATTAATTAAATTGATCCCGCTATGCCCGGATTGACCCGGCACCGGCGGCCAGGCTGAGAGAGAACCACGGACCGTGGCTGCGGCTGGAGTGGTTGTCCTCAGCCCAGAGCACTGTCACCAGTCCAATGTGTGTGCCTGCCAGAATTATGAGGCCTGGCGTTGGTTGCCACGGGAGTGAGAGTCCATGACTGCGGGCCGGGCTGTCGCCGCGGCACTGGCTCACCTTTCTAAGAAGTACGGTACTATGCCTGATTCTCCTAGTTGTACTTAACTTGTTATGCCTTTAAAGGCGCACAGCGGTCATCCAGTGCTGCCTGCGGCCGTGTCACTGAGAACTGTGCAGTCTTTTTTTGTGCATTATGATCAGCGCAGTAACTTGTTTGGCCGGGGTGACTTAGCGCCACTGATGTGGGCCACTGAACTTGCAAGTAGCGGGCAGCACGGTGGACCCTGGGCAGTAAGCTGCTCAGCTATTAAAGAATTTCATCAGTGTGAGCTAAAAGTCATTATGAAATAATTAATACAGTCTCTATGTTTCCCATTGCTTCATTTTACTCGGGAGAAAGTATCACCCATAGTCATTGAAATGTCACTCATAATTACTTTAAATCATGAAAATGTCACACACAGCAATCTGAAACCTTGGCAGCTGTGTTACACGAGGCGCTGATGAAAGGAAACACGTTTTTGAAGCATGCGCGCACTTTTACTGTAAATGCGTACACACTAATTAAACTCTCACATGCAGTTCCAGACGGAGAAGAGCCCTCCTGCCCGTTCAAGGTGCTCCAATGCTCTTCAATCTCGACACACGAGGCACAGCTGTACCATGCTTTCAGGGCAAATATGGTAGCCAAATGCCCTGGGCCTGTCCACAAACAGAAGAGTTAACGCACGCACTGCCGTGCGAGCGCAACTTCGGGTGACCGGCAGAAGCAAATAATAAAACAAAGCCAATCATCCTTCAGCTTGCACCTAAAGCTGAATGGTGATTGGCCGGATTGTATTGTAGTCTTGCCACCCTGGCACCAACAACATTCTCACCTCTTATGTGCTGTGAGGGCACATGGGCGTTTCGTTTTTTACAACGACGGTGGGCAGTCAAGTACTGCGCCCCCCCTGGGAATGTGTCACGGACCCCTGGGGGTCCGCGGACCACAGTTTGGGAAACGCTGCCTTGCACTATACAAAAACACCTTTCTTCATCTAGAAGTAGTACTACATTTTAGTATAGAAAAATAACATAACTAATTTCACAAATTCATAAACAATGACTGGTTTCTAATTCTACTAAAATATAAAAACAGCACAGTTATCTGTCTGCAAACACATGAAAAACACATATGCTTATCACAGAATGGTTTCTACATGCACACACACTGTCAATAAGATTGTAGAGAAAAAAAGTACTCCTTACACTTTAGCAGGAGAAATACATTAGTCTGATTAAAATCAAATAGTCTACATACATCCCCTCACAATTAAATAACTCATCTTTCAAGTTCTTTTGTAGATTAAGAAGTATATCAGTCACTCACCATATTTTCTTTTACAGAATCTCTGCACTGTGCACCTCTCAGCAAAAACAAAGAATGGAAAAGTTTCCCTTTCATTTTCCACACATATCCATGTAAACATCACATCACAATCCTTCACACATAAACTCAAAAGCAAACACACATTTCTATTGGTTAAACATTTCAACCCTGTCCAACTGAAAGACATTTCAACCCTTCCCCCAATCTGCCTTCTGCCTGTTACCATAGAAACTGGTCATAGAACACGGCACTAAGCACACAGGTCAGAAGTTCAGCACACAATGTTCCTACACAAGAGAGGAAGTGTGCTTCACTTTTCAAAATATCAGCTAATCATATATAATGTTCCTTACGATCTGTTTTTGTTAACCAATAAGAATCATACCTTTAAAAAACAGAAATATACGCCCTACCTTTCAGTGTACAAAATAGTCATACAACCAATGATTTCTTGTCTTTTTTTAAAAAAAAAAATCCGTGGATCCAAGTACCCAACGCGATAGGATACGCGCACTGTGCGCGCGTTTTTCGCCGTTTAAAAAAACAAAAAACAAAGGGGGCCCCAGAGGGTCCTTCTGGGACCCCCTAAGCACCTCTAGAGGGTCAGAGTATTTCCACTCTGCCCCCTTTATATGTTTTCCACACTTATTCCCCTTGCTTCTTCAGCCTCGCTTCTACCGAGGCAGAAAATGGCTGCCAACAGTTCCTGGTTTCGAATGTAGAGAGACACTCGACTGCCAATTAGCATTCAGCGCGCGATCGGGAGGGTCGCGCTCGGTTCGGGGAGGGTGCGCGTACGGTCCGCGGATCATCTGCGGCCATAGATATTTATGGACTTTTAACTCTTATTTTCTCAGGAACTACTGAACGGATTCTCACCATTTATGCAAAAGGCACGAGTCTGAACTGAGGACTACCTCTTTGCCAAATTTGGTGTCTTTCCGTTCAGCGGTTCGGGCTATAGCTGCGACAACAGATGCTATGGGAAATTGCATGGGGAAAACGCGTTTTGGGACCCCCATTTTTTTTGTCTCAGCCCCCGCTTGACGAATCACCACGAAATTTGCAGGGTAGGAGCGGAGCGGAGCTGGCCAAAAGTTTGGAAAATTTCACGAGGATTCATCAACCGGCGCCAGACTTATTGGGAATAGAATGTTGCGAATTTCTTATGGAAAATAGGTTCTAACTATAACTACCTATATATATATAGATATATATAGATATATTACCTACTGGCAGTCGCCAGTAGGTAGTTATAGTTAGGACCTATTTTCCATAGGAAATCCGCAACATTCTATTTGGAATAACGTTGGCGTCAATTGATGAATCTTCGCGAAATTTTCCAAACTTTTGGCCAGCTCCAGTCCGCTCCTATCCTGTAAATTTCTCGGTGATTCGTCAAGCGGGGGCCGAGAAAAAAGGGGGGTCCCAAAACGCGTTTTCCCCATGCATTTTCCCATAGGACCTGTTGACGCAGCTACAGTCCGAAGTGCTGAACGGAATTACACCAAATTTGGCAAAGAGGTAGTCCTCAGTTCAGACTCGTGCCTTTTGCTTAAATGGTGTAAATCCGTTCAGTAGTTCCTGAGATAATTAGAGTTAAAAGTACATAAATATCTATGGCCGCAGATGATCCGCGGACCGTACGCGCACCCTCCCCGAACCGAGCGCGCACCCTCCCGATCGCACGCTGAATGCTAATTGGCAGTCGAGTGTCTCTCTACATTCGAAACCAGGAACTGTTGGCAGCCATTTTCTGCCTCGGTAGAAGCGAGGCTGAAGAAGCAAGGGGAATAAGTGTGTAAAACATATAAAGGGGGCAGAGTGGAAATACTCTGACCCTCTAGAGGTGCTTAGGGGGTCCCAGAAGGACCCTCTGGGGCCCCCTTTGTTTTTTGTTTTTTTAAACGGCGAAAAACGCGCGCACAGTAAAATCACATATATATCTCGGCGGAGCCTAACCACACATCTCATCGTGAGATCTGATTGGCTGTCAGCACATCATCCAAGAAGTGTTGTCAGCCATCTTGGGACCAATATACATGATAGCACCTCATTAAAAAGCATTGCAGTTAATAGAAGGTTTTAAGACTTTAGTTACATTATAAATCATTTGTTGATGGTACCATACTCATTTTAGGAATTGTGGTGTGTTCTAAGGTGATTTTACCATGTGAAAAAGCCTTTTGCTGTGATATCATGAATCATGTTTGAGAGAAAACTATTTTCTCATGCTTTTCCCACAGAGGTTTGGAAGGTGATCTATAAGCTAAACTGAGAGCATATTTTCTGTAAATTCACATTATCTTTTTCAGTCATGTGAGAATGAAGTCTGACATTCTCAGTAAAACATGTACATCCAACAAGGGCGGAGACTGTCAGTTGATTCCTTTGTGTTCTACTGCAGCTTCCCAGAGTGTTCTAAAGAACAACTAGAGCGCTAACAGTCCTACTTATGACAAACGTATGGCACACCTGAAGCCATCTTGGTTGGAAAAAAGTGGTAACTCTTAAAACATTTAATTTAAAAAGGAACAAAATGAGGGGGTTCATTTTGCCATAGAAAGTATGATTAGTGCTGCAGAAAGAAAAATTAGGGCACATTTTGAGTGACTTCTCAAATCCTCTTCTATTTCATTAAAACATACTGACATGCAGACTGAAACATGCACTTTCAATACCAGCAGCAGACTTCCCTGGTGAGCAGTAGCTTTACTACAGTGATCTAATAAGCAACTAGAGTGCTAACATTCAGAATTTATGGCAAATGTGTGACATATCTGAATACCTTCTTGATGGAATCAAAGTAAAAAACTGAAAGCATTTCCTACTGAGGAGACTGCAGTAAATGAGGAAGTTAGGAAACTTCATAACAAATAAATCTCCCAAGATGGCCACCAGAGACAAAAGAGCCCAAATGCAGCACAAATATCACCCAGATGTAGCCCACATGTAGCACAGTGACAGAAGTGTGCAAAACACTTATGTTTTGTGTATTTGCAATTTTCTATAGTGCACACTTGTCAGGTATTTGAGTGTTTTACATGAGCATTGGTTACATCACACAAGATCAAATTCATTATGGTTGTAGACATGGGGAGATTAAGTGATTTGACCAGAATCACAGAATGTTGAGCTGAAGCAGAAACTCCAACCTGGTTCCCCAGTTGCAAAGTCTGCAGCTCTGGAAGTAACACCACATCCTCTCCCCTAGGTGCAACATTTAATCAAGTGGTCAACTGGATAAAAAAACATAAAGATTACAAATAATTTAAAAGTTCTTTGTCGCTATTTGAAAACTCAGAAAATATGTCCTCATTTTAGTTTTTTAGAGCACTAACCATAATTTTGATGCAAATAAGACCCTCTCATATATGTAATTTCTAAAGGAAATACTCCAGGTATTACAGTTTTGATTACATCAAGATGACGTCAGGCGTTCCACACTTTTGTAATAAATATAGAATGTTAGCAATCTAGTTGTTCATTGGGATACTGTTGAGAGGCAGAGGCCAGGGGCACGGACTCTGAAAATTGAAGGCAGGTAGGAGAGTGCAGATGCAACAATTTGACCACACTGGGCAGGCAGGAAGGGCAGTGGCAGCACAACAGACTATGGAGGGCAGTGGAAAGAGGGGCAGGGGCAACAAACCAACAATACAGGACTGGCAAGAGAGGCTGTGGCAATATAATAGACCATTGTGGGCAAAAGGAAGAGGCAGTGGTAGTACAACCATATATGCCAACAGACCCGTTTCAGCCAGGAAACGTCCAAGGTTTTTAAGCTCAAATGGGCTTTATTTGATCTGTCTCCTGTCTAAAATCTCCTCTTTTTCAATGTAACTCAAAGGGGAAAATCAATACCCCAGTTTTTTTTCAAAATCTCCCTCTTACCAAGTTCAAAATATTTGCAAGTATGGTACATTGAATCATGGAGGCAGGAGGAATTGGGGTAGGGACATGGACTCGGATAACAGAGGAGAGGAGGGACATGGAGAGGTGCACCAAACTGACCCTACAGGGCAGGCATCAGGGTTTGCAGCAGCACAATACACCACACAGCGCATGTGGGACGGGAGTGCAGCACAACAATCCATAGAAAGCAATAGGGAGGGGACAGGACCATGCACATGGACAACAGAGAACAGAGGGGAAAGAGGCAATGGTAGCTAGCTGACCATAATGGACAGACAGGAGAGAAATCTGCAGCATAACAGACCATAAAGGGCAGGAGGGACGGATCAGGGGCATTACAATGGAACAGACAACCCAGGAGGGAGGGAATAGGGGTCTGCACATGGAAACAGAGGGCTGGGGGCAAGGGGGCAGGGCAGGATCAGCAAGATGACCATGGAGGTCAGGCAGGATGGGCACTAGAAACAAGACACACCATGGAGAGCAACAATGAGACTATGATGGCATACACACAGACCATGG
Organism: Triturus cristatus; assembly: GCF_964204655.1. NCBI lineage: Eukaryota > Metazoa > Chordata > Amphibia > Caudata > Salamandridae > Triturus > Triturus cristatus. Next base: position 896,644,690 of record NC_140590.1, on the reverse strand, counting down.
AGGGAAGGTGGGAGGGGCTCAGGGGCAGCTAGCTGACCACACAGGGAAGGTGGGAGGGGCCATGGCAGCACAGAAGACCATGCTTGGCAAGCGGGAGGGTTGGTGACAGCACAATGGCTATGATGGGCAAGAAGGAGGGTGCAGGGGCATGCACAAAGGACCATGGAGGATAGAAGGGAGGGTCAGGACCTGGGCACAGACAAGAGAGTTCAGGGAAAGGGGCCTCACAACAGACCACGCGGGGCAGGCAGGAGGAGCAGTTGCTGCACAACAGACCAGGGAGGGCAGAAGGGCGTGGCAGTAAAATGGACCATGGAGGACAGGAGGAAGGGGATAGGGGCAAACCTGCTGGCAGGGAGAGCGCAACCTGTCTGCTACCCACAATAAACATAGGAGAAATTCTCAACTGAGCTGGCGTTTCCTTGCAAGGCGACTTGATTCTTTTGGAATAAGTTTGCGGCGAAGCCTCGCCGCGGAGACGCCCCACCACATATCCAGTGGACCTGCAGTGCTATGACGAGTGGCGCTACGTTGGAGTTGTGAATACCAGACTTTGGGGGTCAAGGTAATAGTGGACAACGCTGGGTTCCCCTGCCACTGGACCCACTTGGGGATTATTTTTGGCACAAAGTACTGTTCAGCACCCATTTGGTTAGAGTCAGACTACGTACCCCAGAATGCATTGGCAAATAAGAAGTCCCATTTGGGCGGGGTTATGTTAACAAAGTCGACACAGCTGCCTGAACTTTGAATGCCGCCAGTGATCAAGGGCTGTTGGCCCGAAACATGTTTGGCAAACCTGCTGGCAGGGAGAGCGCAACCTGTCTGCTACCCACAATAAACATAGGAGAAATTCTCAACTGAGCTGGCGTTTCCTTGCAAGGCGACTTGATTCTTTTGGAATAATTTTGCGGCGAAGCCTCGCCTCGGAGACGCCCCACCACATATCCAGTGGACCTGCAGTGCTATGACGAGTGGCGCTACGTTGGAGTTGTGAATACCAGACTTTGGGGGTCAAGGTAATAGTGGACAACGCTGGGTTCCCCTGCCACTGGACCCACTTGGGGATTATTTTTGGCACAAAGTACTGTTCAGCACCCATTTGGTTAGAGTCAGACTACGTACCCCAGAATGCATTGGCAAATAAGAAGTGCCATTTGGGCGGGGATATGTTAACAAAGTCGACACAGCTGCCTGAACTTTGAATGCCGCCAGTGATCAAGGGCTGTTGGCCCGAAACATGTTTGGCAAACCTGCTGGCAGGGAGAGCGCAACCTGTCTGCTACCCACAATAAACATAGGAGAAATTCTCAACTGAGCTGGCGTTTCCTTGCAAGGCGACTTGATTCTTTTGGAATAATTTTGCGGCGAAGCCTCGCCGCGGAGACGCCCCACCACATATCCAGTGGACCTGCAGTGCTATGACGAGTGGCGCTACGTTGGAGTTGTGAATACCAGACTTTGGGGGTCAAGGTAATAGTGGACAACGCTGGGTTCCCCTGCCACTGGACCCACTTGGGGATTATTTTTGGCACAAAGTACTGTTCAGCGCCCATTTGGTTAGAGTCAGACTACGTACCCCAGAATGCATTGGCAAATAAGAAGTCCCATTTGGGCGGGGTTATGTTAACAAAGTCGACACAGCTGCCTGAACTTTGAATGCCGCCATTGATCAAGGGCTGTTGGCCCGAAACATGTTTGGCAAACCTGCTGGCAGGGAGAGCGCAACCTGTCTGCTACCCACAATAAACATAGTAGAAATTCTCAACTGAGCTGGCGTTTCCTTGCAAGGCGACTTGATTCTTTTGGAATAATTTTGCGGCGAAGCCTCGCCGCGGAGACGCCCCACCACATATCCAGTGGACCTGCAGTGCTATGACGAGTGGCGCTACGTTGGAGTTGTGAATACCAGACTTTGGGGGTCAAGGTAATAGTGGACAACGCTGGGTTCCCCTGCCACTGGACCCACTTGGGGATTATTTTTGGCACAAAGTACTGTTCAGCACCCATTTGGTTAGAGTCAGACTACGTACCCCAGAATGCATTGGCAAATAAGAAGTCCCATTTGGGCGGGGTTATGTTAACAAAGTCGACACAGCTGCCTGAACTTTGAATGCCGCCAGTGATCAAGGGCTGTTGGCCCGAAACATGTTTGGCAAACCTGCTGGCAGGGAGAGCGCAACCTGTCTGCTACCCACAATAAACATAGGAGAAATTCTCAACTGAGCTGGCGTTTCCTTGCAAGGCGACTTGATTCTTTTGGAATAATTTTGCGGCGAAGCCTCGCCGCGGAGACTCCCCACCACATATCCAGTGGACCTGCAGTGCTATGACGAGTGGCGCTACGTTGGAGTTGTGAATACCAGACTTTGGGGGTCAAGGTAATAGTGGACAACGCTGGGTTCCCCTGCCACTGGACCCACTTGGGGATTATTTTTGGCACAAAGTACTGTTCAGCACCCATTTGGTTAGAGTCAGACTACGTACCCCAGAATGCATTGGCAAATAAGAAGTCCCATTTGGGCGGGGTTATGTTAACAAAGTCGACACAGCTGCCTGAACTTTGAATGCCGCCAGTGATCAAGGGCTGTTGGCCCGAAACATGTTTGGCAAACCTGGTGGCAGGGAGAGCGCAACCTGTCTGCTACCCACAATAAACATAGGAGAAATTCTCAACTGAGCTGGCGTTTCCTTGCAAGGCGACTTGATTCTTTTGGAATAATTTTGCGGCGAAGCCTCGCCGCGGAGACGCCCCACCACATATCCAGTGGACCTGCAGTGCTATGACGAGTGGCGCTACGATGGAGTTGTGAATACCAGACTATGGGGGTCAAGGTAATAGTGGACAACGCTGGGTTCCCCTGCCACTGGACCCACTTGGGGATTATTTTTGGCACAAAGTACTGTTCAGCGCCCATTTGGTTAGAGTCAGACTACGTACCCCAGAATGCATTGGCAAATAAGAAGTCCCATTTGGGCGGGGTTATGTTAACAAAGTCGACACAGCTGCCTGAACTTTGAATGCCGCCATTGATCAAGGGCTGTTGGCCCGAAACATGTTTGGCAAACCTGCTGGCAGGGAGAGCGCAACCTGTCTGCTACCCACAATAAACATAGGAGAAATTCTCAACTGAGCTGGCGTTTCCTTGCAAGGCGACTTGATTCTTTTGGAATAATTTTGCGGCGAAGCCTCGCCGCGGAGACGCCCCACCACATATCCAGTGGACCTGCAGTGCTATGACGAGTGGCGCTACGTTGGAGTTGTGAATACCAGACTTTGGGGGTCAAGGTAATAGTGGACAACGCTGGGTTCCCCTGCCACTGGACCCACTTGGGGATTATTTTTGGCACAAAGTACTGTTCAGCACCCATTTGGTTAGAGTCAGACTACGTACCCCAGAATGCATTGGCAAATAAGAAGTCCCATTTGGGCGGGGTTATGTTAACAAAGTCGACACAGCTGCCTGAACTTTGAATGCCGCCATTGATCAAGGGCTGTTGGCCCGAAACATGTTTGGCAAACCTGCTGGAAGGGAGAGCGCAACCTGTCTGCTACCCACAATAAACATAGGAGAAATTCTCAACTGAGCTGGCGTTTCCTTGCAAGGCGACTTGATTCTTTTGGAATAATTTTGCGGCGAAGCCTCGCCGCGGAGACGCCCTACCACATATCCAGTGGACCTGCAGTGCTATGACGAGTGGCGCTACGTTGGAGTTGTGAATACCAGACTTTGGGGGTCAAGGTAATAGTGGACAACGCTGGGTTCCCCTGCCACTGGACCCACTTGGGGATTATTTTTGGCACAAAGTACTGTTCAGCACCCATTTGGTTAGAGTCAGACTACGTACCCCAGAATGCATTGGCAAATAAGAAGTCCCATTTGGGCGGGGTTATGTTAACAAAGTCGACACAGCTGCCTGAACTTTGAATGCCGCCAGTGATCAAGGGCTGTTGGCCCGAAACATGTTTGGCAAACCTGCTGGCAGGGAGAGCGCAACCTGTCTGCTACCCACAATAAACATAGGAGAAATTCTCAACTGAGCTGGCGTTTCCTTGCAAGGCGACTTGATTCTTTTGGAATAATTTTGCGGCGAAGCCTCGCCGCGGAGACTCCCCACCACATATCCAGTGGACCTGCAGTGCTATGACGAGTGGCGCTACGTTGGAGTTGTGAATACCAGACTTTGGGGGTCAAGGTAATAGTGGACAACGCTGGGTTCCCCTGCCACTGGACCCACTTGGGGATTATTTTTGGCACAAAGTACTGTTCAGCACCCATTTGGTTAGAGTCAGACTACGTACCCCAGAATGCATTGGCAAATAAGAAGTCCCATTTGGGCGGGGTTATGTTAACAAAGTCGACACAGCTGCCTGAACTTTGAATGCCGCCAGTGATCAAGGGCTGTTGGCCCGAAACATGTTTGGCAAACCTGCTGGCAGGGAGAGCGCAACCTGTCTGCTACCCACAATAAACATAGGAGAAATTCTCAACTGAGCTGGCGTTTCCTTGCAAGGCGACTTGATTCTTTTGGAATAATTTTGCGGCGAAGCCTCGCCGCGGAGACGCCCCACCACATATCCAGTGGACCTGCAGTGCTATGACGAGTGGCGCTACGTTGGAGTTGTGAATACCAGACTTTGGGGGTCAAGGTAATAGTGGACAACGCTGGGTTCCCCTGCCACTGGACCCACTTGGGGATTATTTTTGGCACAAAGTACTGTTCAGCACCCATTTGGTTAGAGTCAGACTACGTACCCCAGAATGCATTGGCAAATAAGAAGTCCCATTTGGGCGGGGTTATGTTAACAAAGTCGACACAGCTGCCTGAACTTTGAATGCCGCCAGTGATCAAGGGCTGTTGGCCCGAAACATGTTTGGCAAACCTGCTGGCAGGGAGAGCGCAACCTGTCTGCTACCCACAATAAACATAGGAGAAATTCTCAACTGAGCTGACGTTTCCTTTTCTTTTGGAATATATATATATATATATAATATTCTATGTGCATCATGTTTATAAGTCATTTGATTAGATGCTATGGGTCTCTGTTTTATTTATCTTTCACAAAATGTAAATATTATCATAACTTTTTTATCTACAAGTGCTTCAATACTGAAATATTGAGAAAAATATCAAAATAAAATTAAAAAATAATAATAATTAAAATTATGGTTTATGCAACACAACTTTAAATCTCAATATATCCTCCTTCTTATGCACGTATCCCCTTTCTATATAGTTATATAGCTATAAATGTATTACTTTACTCCTACTCCTATGGTAGAAAGAAAGAAACGTTGACTCTCTCCAATGCACTACTGTGTCTCACCCTATACCTCTCTCAATATATCCTCTACTTCTACTCTGAATCATTCCAAACCTCATTCTACTACTATAGTCTCCAGTATAACCCTTTCCAGACTCTTCTCTCCTCTATTCCTCCTTAGCTTATCCCACACCTGAGTTTTCTACTATGATCTCCCAAACAACCCTTTCAAAATTCTTCCTCCATGTATCTCTCCATTGGCTCATCCCAACCCTCATTCTACTATTATGATCTCCATAGTGCATTTCTATAGACTCTTCCCTCCTCCACTACTCCTTTTGCTAATCCCAAACCGCATCTTACTAGTATGATCTCCCAACTAACACTTTCTAGGCTCTTCCTTCCTCAATCCTTCCATTCACATATTCAATCCAACTAGCAGACTCTCATGTCCACCACTCAAATTAACTACTATTTCCCTATTCTAATCTACCACTAATCCTTTTGGGTTCCAGAGTAGCGTGCTACCAACCGAAAAGCGATTCAACACCTCATCAGGGGTAGTAAGTGCTCAATAAATACAATTACAATTACGATGTTAAGGTATTATAATGTAACCCAGTACTTTTCTATGTGAGAACTAGCCTTGCCACAGTAAAAAAAAACTTTGAAGATTTTTCATTGCCAGAACATGTAAAATGTAAGCAGACATGTCCTAATTTGTAAATATCAAGCATTCTGCCCTATCGGCATTTAGGGCCTACGTTAGGGGTTACTTATAAGTATGACTAACGGTTTTTGGCATTTTTTTTTTTTACATTTACATCTGTATTTATCCATATTTATTTTCCGACCATCCTATTGGTATTTATCCATATTTATTTTGTGTTTTTAGAATAAATGGAGCTGTAAAATGGTATGTTTCCACGTTTATTTAACTCTTGGACGTGCACTCATGCATGGATACCTGTGTCGTTTTAGCAAATTAATCAGCCACGTATATGAAAGCACTCCTCTCACAGGTACATATTAGTGTTATACTACAAATCTATGTTAACATATGCCTGAATTTAAGGAAATCTCATCCTGTTTTTTAACTCCCCAGGCTGACCATCTACTCAGCTGTTACCTAGAATTCATGGAAGACAGCATGGAGAGTCTCGCACAAGAAGTACAGTTTTTCTGTCTTTTTCCACTTTTGAAAATAAATACAGACAGGAAACACATTGTATTCTGCCTATATTTATCTGTACAAATCTGTGCAACCTATCCTGAGTAAACATCCGTGGCCGGGCTTGGCTCCGCTACCTACTGATATATGCTGCTGCGGGGGATTATTTCCTTGTGACTCTTTTTCCAGCCGGGCTTGGTTCCGCTGTACGCTGTGGTCGGGACTACATCCCCCAGCAATCCGGCTTGCGGCGAGGACGCTGCTGACGCTATCTCCAGGCGCCAGGAGGCGCATAAGGGCCTGTTTGGAACCTCGTCCCGCGGGACGCGCATGGGACACGCCGGGAGAAGCCCGGGACAAGGGCGGGCCGTCCTAGGCCGTCAGAGGCCGAGGGAGGCCGGGCTGGGCAACCTTTCTTGGTTGGCCAATCAAGGATTGGTCCAGGTTTGTTTAATATCAGTATTGTGGTTCTTCCTTGTTTTAAGTAGGGTGCTTGTACAATTTGTTTCATCTTCCTCTGGGCAACCCTGTTGGTTAAGCCGGTATTGTAATCGAGGGATGTTATAGCGCTCTGCTGCTCTTGATCTGGGGGTTCTTTATTAGTTTCTACTTCATCTTTGCCAGGTCAAAGATTATGGGTAAAACTAAGTCAGCGACTAGCCGTCCTTGCACTAGACAAAATGTAGTCTCTAACACTCCTGTCCCAAGCCTCACAGCCATCGACAAAATGCTGCAAAAAACTATAGGGGTGGTGGCAACTGCAATAGAGAATACTGAGAGACGTTTCTCCCTTACACCAAGTTTATTCCCCCCCCATTACCTGGGAATGTGTCCATTTTTACGGATAACTATCAGGACTCGCTGTTTGCACCCTCATTTGCTGAACTTCCTTGTGCTCAAGCAAACCCAGCTGCCAGCCCAGTGGTTAGTTCGTCTAATAATATATCACCATCCCATGTTCTTCAAGAAACTCCCAGGATTCAAAAGCCCCGCAGTAGAAATAAGAAAGTAAAGCCACCTAACAAACCTTCTAAAAATAGCTCTGTGCCCAGAGTACCTCTAAATCTAGGACCAACTCAACCGTTTGTTTCCTTAGCTCCTCCGGTATGGGCTACTCATCTATTAATTGATTTGCAAACCCATTTGGAACAACTCATCACTTCTCAATTTAAAAGCTTGATGAGCAAAATTGATAGAGTTGTCTCTTTAATTAATAATAATAAAAATGCTGGGCACACACCTGCCCCTTCCGGAAGTGAGACTACTCATACGGTCCCCGTGACTTCCATGCCTATTCTTCAAGCCACTTGTCCTACTGTACTTAGTTCTAATGATATTGGGGCATGGGTATCAGCTATTACAAACAGACTTTCCCCCACTTTAAGTTCTAATGCACCTGCTCTTCTTCCACCTATCAGGCCATCTGTGTCTGTATCCAACTTGCCATCTCCCCTCTCTTCTTTTTCTATTTCTACATCTGGTAAGAGGAGAGTGGACTGTGACTTGATACCTCACTCTATAGGCAGGAACGACCATAGCACTGAGCAATTACCATCATCATTCCTTCCCCAGTTGCCTCCGGAGGCCTCGCCATATGTGGTGGTTTTAACAGGCGTCCCCACATTGTCTGGTGCACGCCAGGAATCTTTTCTCGAGCTGAAGAATAAGGTTACTCACTGGTTGAACATCTCTAGACATTTGCCAAGAGGGGGTCAGGGGGAAATTTTGTTTGTGAGAAGGGTGAGTTGGTTGGGGGTGAATCAAAAAGAAAAGGGGGGTGACTGTGTCATAATCAACTTTAGGGATCCTAGAGTGGTAAATTACATTCTTGAATGGCAAGGGTCGCCTTCCCAGAGCCCGATTTTACCTCTTCCTCTGGGTTATTTTTATCAACGGTCGGCTGGTTTGGGCGGGCCTGCCCTAAGGAATTCTTATTGTGGTTTGCAGACGGCTGTTTATAACATTCCAGTTGCCAACTCTTTTGGTATTCTGGGCAGCAAGTTTGACTAGTCCCCTGTCTGCGGGTTTCAGGTTTAATACATGATGGGGTTGCTGCCATCAAGATGGTGGGGGAGAGTGTAGAGGCTGGTCTTCCTACTGCTTGTTATCTAAATACATCAATGACTTCCTTTGGCTCAAGCACTGGTAATCTTTCAGACGGTGCAGGTTTGGCCTTGGTGACCCACCGAGGTCCCCCGTCACTCATAGGTTCTGAAATTGTACCCCGTGGCTCACTTGGGGATGTCAAATCTGGTTCTCAAATTGGATCATGGAGTGTAGCAGGGTTGGGTACCACTCCTGATTGGGAAGCTTTGGTGGATGATTATGACCTATGCCTCTTTCAAGAGACTTGGATGGTGACTCCTCCGGTTAGGGTTGGTTTTGCCTCCTATAGTTTTCCGGCTGTGCAGGTTCCTAGGGGGCGACCCTCGGGGGGTTTATGCATCTGGGTGGCTACTCACATGGGGTGTACAGTAAGAGTGATTGACTCCCACTCATTAGATATTCTTTGTATCATCCTGAAATTTGGGGACGGTACTTCAGGACTGGTAATCAACATCTATCTACGGCCCACTCCACTACGGTTGGGACTTACCATTCTTAACACCCTCGATGACCTGTTGACCTTGTTTCCTGCATCGGTCCACAAAGTCATTGGGGGTAATTTCAACTGCCACTTCGAACCCCTGGCTGGTATCCCCTCCATTACCTCTGAGGAGAATTCAACCTGGGCTATTCAGGACTGCCTTATGTATCCTGCTAAACGTTTAACTCCATTGGCTATTGAGATCAACAAGCTCTTAGTTATCCACTCTCTTCGAGCTTGTAATGGCAGACTTGTACCTGATGCCCCGGGGAAGTATACTTATAATAGATTGGGAAAAACTCAACTATTGATTACATTTTGGTAAATGTGGAGTTTTGGTCCTATCTTAAATCTTTTACCATAGTGGATAGGGCTGATAGTGATCACAATCTTCTCAGATTGGAATTATTGCATTACTTGGGTCCCAAACGAGCCACAAGGACCCCGGACCAGTCTATAGTATCTAATTTACCAGTGGTGACAGGTGGTCGTCGTATTAGGTGGTCAAAGTTTTTGACTACTCCAGATAAAATTGCTGTACTCTATTCCCATGTGCCCATCCTTCTAGCTGAAATGTTTGTTCTTATGGAGGGTAGACAGGATCCATCATATTTTCTAGAACTAGTGATCACTCACTCTAAACTCATTACCATGGCTGCTAATTTTTTTTATGTTACGGACAATTCTAAGTTGAATGGGGTGAGGAAACAAGTTAACTGGTTCAACTCTAGTTGCAGGGATGCAAAACGGGCACTTTTGCGGGAGGTGAAAAGTGGTACCCCGCATAGTATTAGAAGAGCCAGACACGTGTATAAGTCCATAATATCGGAATCTAAAAGGGAGTGGGAGGCTGCCAGGTGGGATAATATAAAGGATGCCTTGGACAACCATGATTCCAGGACCTTCTGGAACTTAGTTAGGTGTGGTAGGCAAGAGGGATCTTTTGCTATAACTCCCGGCTTGAATGAAGAGGTTTGGCTGGCGCACTTCAAGCCCCTCATTTGTCTCCCGACGAGGGACATTTTAGTTGAGTCAGCACCATTTTTGACTGGTCTATCTCTCCAAGTGTCCACTGAAGTATGGCCGTCTGACCTTCCACTCTGCACCTCTTGTGAAATTCAGGCTGCCTTAAAGAGCCTCTCCCCTGGTAAAGCTCCCGGTTTAGATAGGATCCCTGGGGACTTATTCATAAGTGAACCGTTGGTTTGGGTACCATACCTATTGTTATATTTTAATGCAATCCTCTTGGGTATGGACATCCCCTATACTTGGAAGGGTGCAGAAATTATTCCCATCCACAAGAAGGCCTCTCCACTAGATCCGGCAAACTATCAGCCCATTAGCCTTATTGACGTCTTACAGAAAGTGTTTGCCCGTCTTTTATTAACTAGGCTTGAAAGTTGGATGGATGAACATCATATCCTATCCTCCCTTCAAGCGGGCTTTCGCTCTAGGGTCTCAACAACTAACCGACTGTTCAGGTTACAGTTGGTATACTGGAAGACGGTGATGTTGGGGAAGGGTTCCCTCTACCTGATCTTTGTGGATCTTAGATCCGCATTTTATCTGGTTCAGAGGGATAAGCTTTGGTCAATCTTATTTGAGATGGGTGGTCCCCCATACCTCTGTGACCTCTTCAAGCATCTCCATTCTGGAACGTATGCGAGGGTCTGGTATGGTAAGAATGGTGAGCTTTCTGCTCCCTTCCCGGTAGACAGGGGTGTAAGGCAGGGGTGTGTGTTGGCTCCCACTCTTTTTTCCCTGTTTATCAATGGTCTGATTTTACACCTATTGGGGGCGAAAGATTTAGACTCTCCGATTCTAGTAGCATGCAGAATACCTGCCCTAATGTTTGCTGATGACACACTTTTACTCTCAAAATCTCCAATGGGTGTCCTGCGAACTTTGGAGGCTTTTTGCTCTTTCTGCCGCTCTAGAAATCTGGAGAAAAACCTTTCAAAAACCAAATTTATTGTTTTCAATTTTAAACCATCAACTTACCCCCACCCACACCTAGAGGGATGCATTTTGGAGAGAGTCTCCACTTTTGATTACCTGGGAGTCACCCTGAATGATAGGATGGAGTGGGATTCTCATATGGCTAAGACTAACCTTAGGCTGATCCAATCAACAAGTGGCATCCTGAAGGTTTTTAATGAATGTTCCCACAAACCTCTAGGTCCCCCAGTTGAAATATACAGGGCACAGGCTAGGGGAGAGGCTCTATATGGCGTAGAGCTCTGGGGCCATGTGCACGCCAGCTCTATGTCCACTACTGAGAATAACTTTATCAGGCGTCTTTTAAATCTCCCCAAGAGCACTCCCTTGACCCCTCTAAGATTGGATCTAGGACTGGCTCCTATTCAGGAGACCATCCTACATCGACCTCTGCTATATTGGAGGAGACATTGGTCCACTTTAGAGCTCTTAAGCTATAAGGAGGAGTTAATCGATTTACTGTCTATAAGGGGATCGGGGAACATTTTATGGCTTAAACATGTAAAACAAATCTGCTACGATTTGCAGAGGGAGGATCTGTGGATTTCGCCCGAAACATCTTGTCCTTTGATTAGTAAGAGGGCACTGGGGGTTATTCTTAAACAGCACCACCTGAATCTCTGTGATCTGAATTCTAGCTTGGGCAGGTTGTCCCTCCGATTTTTGGAGGTGAAAGATCATTATTTTGTGGAAAAATTTCTGGATGACATCCAGCCCTCGCTAGCAAAAAATTATATCTTCAGACACGGATCTATCCCGTTGCGGGCTCTGTCAAATAAATGGTCGGGTATTCCCTCCACATGGAGCCCTTGCCCTGGATGTGACTATGCATACTGATCTGCATGTTTTGCTTTTTTGTCCCTCTTACATCGGGGCACGAACCGAATGGATTGTCCCCCTTTGCAAATCGAGGGGCCTTAGGGACTATAGGGAGGTCTTCAGGTTATTAAAATATGATACGACCCCCGTATTTGTGTTCGTAACTTCGAGATTCCTTCTTTCTATGTGGTACGCAAGAAGTGCAATAATCAAGTTAAAAGGCGCCTAGCCTCACGACGCTACCCCCTGAACTTTATTGTCCTCAAATTGGCCCTTGATTTGTTTTAATGTCTTATTTCTTTAGTTTCACTTCTAAGCATTTTAACTGATTCTATGTTGTATTTAACTTTTATTGTACTGTATTCCTATTTTAGAAAATGTATTGTGGAGTAGTACGATCTATGAACTCTTACTAATGTGCAATAAGTATTGCATATATGCGCTTTTATGGTTTTTAACCGAAATAAAGTTTTATGATGATGATGATGACAAATCTGTGAAGATGGAAAACTGGAAGCCTTACTTATAAGTATTAAAAAAGGAAAGATTAGGTTTGGCCAACAGGGTCACCCATAGAGTTGTATGACATAGATTATAGACCGTAGGAATGGTTGCCAAGTTCTCAACTGGTTTGCCTATTTCTTGTACAACAGACTCCTTCCTACAAATCTGCTAAGAAAAGTGTCCCTCAGAGTTCAGTTTTGAGCCCTTCTCTTTTTAATATATATGTGACACTTTAGAGTCCATTATATCGTCCTTGGCCTCCTTCATTTGATTATGATAATGGTGCATAATTGATCAACAGACTTCAAGAGGACTGAGCTCCTCTAAATATAAGATTTAGGGAATGCATGACTAAGAATGCAGAATGCACATCACTGATTTTTTTTTACTCCGAATTCCGATGTTTTGGTTGTTGGGAACACTTTATTATGGAATGTGCGTTGATGACTTCTGCAGCTAGGTCCATTTCTTATTATTCCTTCCAGCATAGTGCATATTCTTGGAGTGATATTTGACACAAACATTTCCTTTTAAGAACTTATTTCTATACTCGTTTTGCCTTGGTTGTTTATTCTGAAACAGGCACATGCATCAACCTTTTTTGCGAGCGCAAACAGTGCGATTTGCCAAAATTTGCTGTTTGCGCCCGCAAAAAGGGCTTTTGCGATGCAGCAAACTGTAAGGCACTGGCAATATAAGAAATCGCAATTTACTGCAATTTCTTAAATTGTGATTGCATTTAAGGAATCACAAAATGCGATTCCTTAAATGCAATGCAATAACCACTTTTAAATAGCGATTTTGCTATTTGGGGGATGCAAATTACGGAGCAATTTAACTAGTCGGTAATTTGCAGAAACTTTGAAAAACTCTCTTGGGACACGTGCATGCGCAAGATGGGTACACATCACAAATCCAGGGGTGCAACAGGGTGTCCTTTTGACACCCTTGAAATTGCATGCACAATTTGAGAGTACCTATTGGTACTCACAAATTGCGCATGCTATTTCCCGTTCATTCCTATGGGCCTGTAGGCCCAAATGAATGGGGAGCCATTCCTTAATTGCGGCTCACAATTTGCGAGTCGCAATTAAGGAATGTTTAGGAATCGCTATTTCTATAGTGATTCCTACATGCATAGGCTTTTGTGAGTCCTTAATTGCGATTCCTTAATAATCGCAATTAAGGACTCTCAAAATCATACCTTGATGCATGTGCCCCAAAGTCCTTAAAAAATGCATTCTTTCCTTCCTAAAGAGTGCTGGAAGACAAGAAAACAAGCTTTCATTATTTCGCAGCTTGAGAATTGGAGTTTGATGTTTCTCAGACTGCTTTAGAAACAGCTGGCTATCCTGCCAGTACTTCAAAATCAAGTGGCTCGGGATCGTTTGAGAGTTAAAAAATATTAGCCTCTCTCCAATCACCTCAGGCGTCTCCATTGTTCGCCAGGCAACAAGAGATGTTTATTTGCAGTGCTTTGTCTCTGCTTTATGGCCTGAATGATCAAGGCCCAAAGTACCTTGTTGTCATATTTTGTAACTATGTCCCTGTGGACTTTTTTGGATCTTCTTCTGCTAGACTAATAAAGATCCCACAAACAAATAAAATTAGACTGGGAAGGTGCTCTTTTCAATATCTTAATTGTAGGTTGTGGAACAAGCTCCCTTATTCCATGAAGACTATTTCATCTTACATAGCTTTTAGGAGACATCTTAAATCTGACTTATTTTCTTCACTGGTTGAACTGATACACCTGAATTTCTTAATTTTCGGTTTAGTTCCAGGACACCCAATCTTAGGCAACCATGCTTTCTAGAAACACATAAATCAATTAATCCAGTGAATATTTTGAGAAAGTTTTGATAATGTCAAGCAGGATTAGATGGGTCAAAGCTTTTGTATCAGCTTGGCTCAAGATCTCCCAAACATTATCAGAAGCAGTTTATCTGTTGTGTTTAATAGTAATGTATATGTGCAACGGGGTGACCCAGTATCCCTCAGAACCTGGGCATATATATCATAAAAAAAAATTGTTTCTGTCGGGTAAGAAAATGTCTTTACAAATCAGAACATTTGTGATGTCAACAGATTTTTAGTAATATCGACAAATTTTTTATACAAAGGGAACACAAGAAACAAAACAATTTCTGATAGTATCAAAAACCGTTTTTTAATTTTTTTCTTTTTTTCTATTTCAGCAAGAACAATTAATAAAGTCAAGATTGCATATGAGGGCTTTCTAATTATTCAAAACGGCGAAATGACGTAGGTGACATCAATATATAGTGAATAAAGTGCCCAAGTGAAGGGTGGTGACTGGGTGTATATACATATTGAGTGAAGAAATTTTACAAGAAAGAAGGAATACATTTTGTAGGTCCAAACTATCTATATTACAAATTTTCCTTGTCCAAGCACAAAGTTGCCTTATCATTTGAGGACTAAGAGACCCTAAAGAAATTGGAGAATAAAGTTATCGACGTTTCGACCCTAACAAACGCAGCAATAAAGATTGTTGTGATGGGTCTTCTTCAGGACAGGGAGTGAGAGTAGACATCCCGATCCATGAAAATTAATGGAGTCAGAAGGCCAGAGTTTCAAAACGTCGTTTTATTCATAAGGAGTTGGTTTCAAAACGTCATTCTATTAATAGGGATGTAGAACCTGGAAAGGAGGATTTCCAGAAGAAGAAGTGGGAAGAGGATGCTGTGGACGTCAGTACTTTGATAGGCAGGAAATAGTCCCAGAGTGCTGTTTCGTAATAGATCGTAAAAATCAATTGAAGCTGCTGGTGTAGAGCGTCAAATCATAGTGGAAACCTTTCCAGGGGCAGAGGCAATTTCTTTGCGAGGAGCCGTCTAGTGGCAATTTGATAATTGAAATCTCAGGACCCGAGATGACATTTAGCATTTAGAGCCCCCTCAGTGCAATTAAGCTAACAACCTAAAGTAATTTTATAATCTAATACATTTTAGATTCTTTATTTTGTTTAGCTTACATTTATATAGAGATTATCCTAGATGCTAAACATCACTCCTAGCAACACTGAACAGAAAAAAGAAACCTACTGATGGAAGGATCTTTTTCTCTATGTCAGGATGGGACAGCTATCCTTTTCTAAGCATGGTACTGAAATATAGCATGAAATCACTTACAATGAAGACATACAACAATGAATCTCCACTGTTTACTTCCATTTGATCCATTTGCAGGTTCATTCACAGTGTAGCAAATAATTGCAGATGTATAGGATTCATTAATTTGGCTTGATCATATAAGTGGTAAATAATGTTGGAATATATTTTTTAATCTGTGTATTTGTTTTCATTAAACACATCACTTGTACATATGAGTGGCTCTTTGCATGCTAGTGTGCATGCTGTAATAGCAAGTGATTAAATTCATTTCGAAATGTCTCTAAAACAAATTCCCTGCTTTGAATTTTATAGTAACTCAAAATGTGTGCATCCTCTAAATGACAGCTCATTGGAAATCTACTTTCCTAAGTGATTGGAAAAAATTGATGAGCTACAGCATTTTTTAATCTGATTTATATTAAACTGATAGTAATCTATTTTTGTAACAAATTACTATAGGATGCTGGCTCGGTATATACTATACCAAAGTAAATAAAGAAGATATAAAATGCTCTAAAACTTTATAGGAGAATAGGAAGAAAAATAAATTTAGGACATAGGAGCATGTGTAGAAAGATACGATGTAAATGGTAGTCAGAGGAGATCAGATTTGATTTTTTGAGAAAGAGTAGAGGAAGAGACATTAGCAATTCTATGTTCATCGCAAATAAAGTTCCACCAAGTCACTGAGGATACTTTAGAAGTATCTTTCCATGATGACAAAATAACTTTAAATGCTAATGCAATAAAAAGGTCGAACAATAAAAAAATAGAAGTGGAGTCATCAAAATCAGGTGAAGAGGAACCTAGAAAAACATTTTGTAATGATAATGGAATATTACAATTAAAAATGTTCATGCAAGTAGACCAAACAGATTTCCAAAATAACAATACATTGGAACATTCAAATATTTGATGTCTCAAAGTGCCGGTGTATTGAGAACACGACCAGCATAATAGAGAAGAGGAAGGTGAAAACTTGGAAATACAAACAGGAGTAATTACTGCTCTATTGTAAAGAAAATACAAAGATTGGGTTATACGAGCAGCTGCAGAAACTTTAAATAACTTAGACCAAATATTGTCCCATACAGAGATAGAAAATGAAAAGGACAAGTCTGTTTCCCATGCAACAAGTGATTTCGGTCTTTCAGTAACATGTAACGACAATAATTTATAGACATGAGCGGCTTTAGGTCTGTGCACCGGAAACAAACTGTATAGTTGTGTAGATGGAGTAAGAGAGGGTAAGACATTGGGAAGGTCATAAGAAGCTAATTGTGATTGTAAAGCAGTTGAAATTAAGATGTATTCATTAAGAGATGTGTCAGGTAAGTGATAGCGTGATTGTAAGTCAATGAAGGGAATAACAGATCTTTGTTGAATCAATTGATACACAAAAATAATTCCCTTCTCCTTCCAGTGTTTGTAATAGAATGATTTACCCTTATATGTGAGAATTTTTTTATACCAGATAGTAGCAGATAAAAAACATTGAAATGGAGTGAGACCATTAGTGAATATATTATACATTATATTTTGGGAGTGTTTTAATATAGGGTTATTTGATATGAAAGTACAATTAGACATATATATTACATTATGAAAAGAAAAATCCTCTAATGAGGAACGTTCAAAAACAATCCATCTGGGTATAGGAATATCAGCAAAATCATAAGCTAGAGCAAAGGATTGTTTAATCAAAAATGCCGAGTGAAAGGCTTTAAAATAATGAAAACGAACGCCACCTTCAGATTTAGGGCGTTTAAGTTTTGTAAGGGCAATTCGCGGGTGTTTCTTATTCCATAAAAATTTTGTACAGGTGTAGTTGATTTGTGAAAAATACGAAATGGGAACTCGAATAGGCAAAATAGGTAGTGTGTATAGGACATGGGGAACAATCATCATTTTGATAGTATCTAGCCTACCCCACCAGGAGAGATAAAGGGGCGACCAAGTAAGCAGGAGTGATTTAATTTTAGTGAACGTAAATCTAAAGGTGGTAGATAAAGAGGGAGAGAACCAAATACCAAGGTATTTAATTTTATTGGGGCACCACGTAAAATCAGATTCATTAAACATGTATTGATAACATAAAGAGTTCAAAGGTAAAACTTCTGTTTTCGAGAGGTTTAACTTATCCAGAAATACTGGAATATAACCGAACATCATCCAAAAATGGAGGGAGGGAAAGGTGAGGATTGGACGTATATATTAATATATCATCAGCATATGCTGATATTTTGGTTTCTAAGGAATTATGCGTTAAGCCAGAAATATGTGTATTAACACGGATACGTTCAAGGAAGGGTTCAAGGCATAAAACAAATAACAGGGGAGAAAGGGGACACCGCTGACGTGTATTTACAATAATACTGGCGAGGGGGCAGGAATATAACAATTTAATATAGGAAATGAAAGTAGGACCAAAGCCAAACCATTGGAGAGTTCTAAACATATATTGCCAATTAATACGATCAAAAGCCTTTTCGGCATCTAGAGATAGCGCTGCAAGAGGGGATTTAAATTTTTTCCTACAGGAAACAACATTTGCAAACATACGAGCATTGTCTGCAGCCAACCTGCCCTTAACAAATCCAACTTGATCAGTCTTCACCAATAACGGAATAATACATTCAAGACGAGAAGCAAGAATTTTAGCAAAAATTTTACAATCATAGTTGATTAATGATATAGGACGGTAGTTTTTACAAAGGGAGTGGTCTTTATCAGGTTTAGGAATGAGAATTATTAAAGCATCCATAAAGGAACCGGAAGCTTTAGCTTTGTCAATAAAAGAATTAAAAAGATCCAAAAGTTTAGGAACAAAAATGGATGAAAAAGTAGAATAAAATTCAACAGAGAGGCCATCTGGCCCTGGTGCTTTTGATTTTTTTAAAGATTTAATGGCATTAGTTATTTCTTGGGCAGTAACCTCACCTTCTGATGAGGCAAATTCATCGGGCATGGAAGGAGGAGTGGGAAGGCCTGTGAAAAAAGTATCTAGATTTTGATTAGAGGGATTCGTATCATCAAAGTAGAGTGATTGATAGTATTCATGAAATATATTAGCAATATCTACATCTGAGGACGCTAAGCTTTTAGTGGATTAATTTAAGATGGGTCCAATATTTTTGCGTTCAGATTTAATTTGTAAGTAATTAGCTAACAGCTTACCAGCTTTATTTTGAGCTCCATGGTATTTAGATTTAATTTTAAGAAGGATATTGCAAGCTTCGACTGTAGCAAGTTTGTTAAGTTCAGATTTGGCCTTGATCAGCTCATGAAGAGCCAAGGACGATTTGGAGGTGAAATAATTGTGTTCCAATAATTTAAGTTGTTGTAGTCGAGCTGCATACTTATTTCGAGTGATTTTCTTTTTTTTTGCAACATACAAGATAGTGAAGGCACGGAAAGAGGCCTTAAAGGCATCCCAATTATTGGAAAAAGAAGTGTCTGAGGGATTATTGAACTTAAAAAATTCATTAATAAAAGCAGTGGCCTCTGTAATAAATAAAGTATCCGATAATAAAAAAGTTATTAAGCTTCCAGCGGCTAAACTTTGGGGAGCTTGAGGAAAGGTCCAAAACTGTAAGGACTGGGGCATGGTCGGAGATGAAAATAGATCCTATCTCCGATGAGTGAATAGATGGGAGTAGGGATTTACTAACCAAAATATAATCAATCCTGGATCGTGTTAGATGAACATTGGAAAAAAAAGTAAACTCGAGAGAGTGAGGGTTACAAGTCTTCCAAACATCATACAATGAACGAGAGGCAATGGCCGATTGGAAGGCTTTGTGCGATTTATCTGGATTAAACTTACACTTAGATTGTCTGTCAGAAAAAGGATTTATCCATTGGTTAAAATCACCAGCAACAATAATATTTGGACAATCGATGGAGGAAAGTAAAATCTTGATGCCAGTCCAAAATTCAGGATCAGGTCTGACTGGACCATAAATATTCAATAAAACCAGTTCCTTGTTTTGTATAACAACCTTAGCCATTACCCATCTTCTATCAGCATCATTTTGCGTAGATAAAATTTGTACAGACATTGACTTATGAAACAATATAGCAACACCCCCTTTTTTACTAGATGCAGGAGAGTAAACAACTTGACCCACCCACTGTCTCTTTAATTTAAGCGATTCTGCGTCATTTCAATGTGTTTCTTGAATAATAGATATCTGAGAACATAACTTGGATAAATGAGAGAGTACCTTTTGTCTTTTGACGGGGTTTCCAAGTCCACGAACATTCCACGTAACAATATTACACATGATGAAGGGATGGGGGGGTAATACATGTAAAGAGTTGATACACCTCAAGAATACAGCTAAAAAGAAAAAAAAAACACCACATATGAAAAGAATCGAAGAAATACGTTATGAAACAACAAACAGCACTAATGGACACATGCAACAAATTGAACATTATTGAATAGAAAGAACAGCTATACAGAAAAAACAAAAAAGAGAAAAAAGAAAAAGGGAAGAAGAATAGAAGGGAGAGAAGATAGATCAAGGAAAGACATCCAGATCTAAGAAAGAGCAACAATAACTGGAGCATGGGGCGTAACAGCACCGATAAGAGATGAAACAACAGAGAAAAAAAGATAACATAGAATTAGTTATGAACAGCCAAATAAATAACATATAGAAGGGAAACAAGGACTCAAGGACGATACGTAGAAACAGCTGCAGAATTTGTAGAGAGATTCTGGAGAAAAGACCTCAGTTTAAGAGGATCATCAAACGAACGCGTGGAACCATCATGAGTAATTTTACACAGACAAGGATGAAGAATACCATAACGAATGTTCAATTGTCTCATTTGAGGTCGAAGAGCCAAAAATTACTTTCTTCTTGCATTAGTAGCGTTAGAAAGATCTTGTGACAGGAAGATGTTGTGACCAGACCATTTGAGGTGACGTTTTGCTTTGGCTGCAGAAAGGACTCGCATTAGATCAGTAAAATAACATAATGATTCCGCTAGGTTTAGAGGCATGAGGTTGAAGACGACCAAGACGGTGTGCTCGTTGAATATTTAATGAAGGTTCTGGCGGAAGGTCTAAAAGTTCTGACAAAAATTTCTTAAGGAAGAGAAGCATATCCGGACCTTCAAGATTTTCTGGCAGGCCGTAAAGACGTAGATTATTGCTTCTATTATGATTTTCAAGGTCCTCAGTGTGCAGCTTGAGGCGTTGAATTTCCTGTTCCAAAATCGGAATTTTAGTAGATGCATCATGTAGATCACTGATGCGTTGTTCCATATCTAACACCTTGGCTTCCATATTAATCCATCTATCTTCTGTTTGTTGAAGTTTCTCGTTAGTCGTGGACATAAAAGACTTGAGACCCCTCACCTCATCCAGAATGATATCAAGAACAGGGTTTTGAGAGGATAAGATGGGCGAGGGAGGATCATTTTTGGCTCTCTTGGGTTTGGTACCTGAAGACGAGGCTTTAACTGCGATTGGAGCTTCAGTAGCCATCTTGAAATGATGAGGAGGGCGAGATGTGGTTTTTAATAAATATTTCAGTTTGGCCATATGCCTAGTGAAAACACATCACTGATCAAAGAGGATCCCAAAAAAAAAATAATAATAATAATAATAGTAATAATTGCGTCACTCTCCGTCAGCACTCTAATAGTAGTTAACATGTAGACACGAGAAAACAACGTAGCATTTATTAAATCAGATGCCAAGTTAACAAGAGGCTAGAAGGTGTGACAAAAATGAAATAAATGTAGAAATCAGCACCATTTTGAAGATTATCCATGCATTTTAAATAGAAAAATATATATGCTTAGATATTTGATGTGAAGAGAAACGAATGCAGAAGGTCACAAGCTGGTGCAGGAGAGAGAGATGGCATAATATATTCAGCATTCACAATGCTTTATTTTTTTTGTTTAAAAAGTCCTAAATCAGAATCCATGAAGAGAAATGAAAAAGAGTCACGTTGCCGCGCGTTTAATGTCAGAAACGCCGGTTTACCTTGAACTGACGTGATGCGAGCAGTAGATACAAAATGGCGGCAGCCGCTCGCATACTTCTGAGGAGAAAGCACCGTCGCTGCCGCTGGTTCGAAGAATCAAGGAAAAACGGTCAGAGCGGTTTCAATCACCGCTCCGACCCTTCATGTGCCCGATTCCATAATATTAGCCCGTACGAGCGGAGCTTAGAAAGGAGCCATCATCGTCTCACGGCGCGAGACCACGCCCCCTACCAAAGTAAAGTATAATGTGCACAGAGTCCAGTGGAATCCCAAAGGTAGGCAGAGGTAAAAGTAGATAGCACCTTACTCTATGTTCGTGCTAGTGTGGGCGAGCAGTAAGGCTTTATCAGAGGGTAGTGTTAGGCACTTGTTGTAAAAACTCAGGCAAGAAATGATGTCACATACTCAAAGAATGAACTCAGACCAATTTGTTTATATAAAAATATAATTTTGCTATTTTAGTTCTAGAACTAAGCCAGGCCTGGAGCAGGTAAGTGAAATAATACTTTGCAATATTTTATTCAGTTAATTACAGTTGAATGCAGTTTCAAATGCAGTTGGTTAATTTACAGGTATGTCAACAGTTCAAAATTACTTTTCACTTACTTTACAGACTACTGTGCACCTTACTTATTGGATTACTATTTAAGTTACTTTTGCTACTCAGTGTGATATGCCTAGATATCACACTGGGACATTTCCAAAACAAAAGGTAAGTAATTTAGTACTTGTACATTTGCAGTTTCCCAAGGTTTCATACAAACCAAGTCCGCACACAATATTTTTCACAGAAAAGCAGTCAATGCAATACTATGGGAGGAAACAAAGTAATCAGTTTACAAGTAACTACTTGGTTGTGAGGTTTGAACCAGGGTTCCCCCAGGGTCAAGGATGCACTCTCAAAGCACCCTCAGCAGCACTAGGGCAGCCGGTTGCAGAGTGCTGAAGACCAATGTTATCCAATGAAGGTTAGGAGGCCTTCCGTTATTGGCTGCTCACAAGAAGGACACAAGGTTATGGGAGCAAAGCTCCTGGATTTAAGCTCAGGGCAAAAGGGATCCAGTTTAGCACACAAGGTGCACCCACAGAGGCACAGGGGCAGTCGGGTGCAGGGTGCTATTTTGGTGTCAGGTTCCCTGTTGTTTTCAATGGGAGTTGCCGATTTGAGCTGCAGGCTTGGTCCAGGAAGACTTCCGGGAGTAACCAACAGCTGGGCAGGTAGATTGGAGTGCTCGGGATGTAGGTGCGCCTTGGGTTCTCTTCTCCATGGCACAGGGCAGCTGGATTCAGGGGTGTCTTTTGAGGTCGGATTTTACCTTACCGGGCCACTCGCGGTTGGGGGGTCTCCATGCAGAGGCTGCAGGCGATGTCGGGGAATCGTGGAGGAATCAACTCACAGTGGACTCAGAATCTGGAGTGCTGGGGGACCTCGCTGGGACTGGTGGGTCACCCGGATTCGGGCCGTAGGTGTCGGGTGCAGTAGTGGGTCTAGGCGTCGGGTTTCTTTGTCCTAAGCAGGCTAAGAATCTTTCTTGGGAGTTTCTTTTGAACAGAGCTGCTGTTCACAGGAGTGCCGGTCTTTGTTGAAGGCAGTCAGTCCACCCAGGGGTTCTGGAGGTCGCGGGCTATAGGACAAGGTGACTTTTGGCGCAACATCTCCAGACGCTGCAGACGGGCTGGTAAGGTTGGGGCCAAGTCAGTTTCTCTCTGTAGTCTCCTCTGCTGGGCGTCTTCTTTCATCCTTCTTCTTCATAGGTTGCAGGGGAATCTGTCTTCTTGGTTCAGGGCTGCCCCTAAAGTCTGTACTTTGGGTGCTATTTAGGGGGCTCGAGGTCAGTAGCCAATGGGCTACCGACCTTAGGGTGACTATATCCTTGGTGTGCTCACCCCACTTGGGGGAGTGGGCACAATCCCTAATCCTGATTGGAGAGTGCCTGACATGTGCGAAATGGCGGGCGAAATGGTGGGCACTGAAAAGTGGCCTTCACGTCGCCTTTCCCACCTGAGGGGTGGGGTTGGCAGAGGTGGGCACACCTTCTGGGCTGTGATATAGGGCACCCAGCTAGTGGGGTGTTTTGCCTACACCATAGTGGGTTCCAGGCATGGCTCACAGGAATGTATGCCATGTCAACTCTTCACTTTTCTGCTAAAACATGCAGCCGGCAATGGCAGTGTGTGTGTGTTAAAGTACAGTACCTCTAAGGGTGTCACAATATGTGCTGCAGCCCTTAGAGGCCTTCCCTGGTCACAGTGCCCTTGGTACCCATAGCATCTTTTACAAGGGACTTACGTGTGGCCAGAGAGGTGCCAAATGGGGGTACAATGGTACAGTTCTGGGAAAGAACACAGGCCCTGGGAACCTGATTGTCAGAGACCCAGGACACATCAAGTTAAAATGCATCAGAAATCTGGCAAAATGTGGGAGGGTTACTGCAACAGAAACCCAGCTTCCTAAAATTACTAAATGCGTTTTGGTGTCTTTAGTTTCACAATACAGATTATCCTTTTATTCTTCATCTTTGCAACCAAGCTATCTCTTCTATATGACATAGCAAGACACCAAGAGTTTACTTGTTTGTGGGACAGGTGATGGTGTGACCATGTATGGTAAGTGATAGTGTACCCTCTGCTGAATGTTAAAAAAAGGTTATTGTAAGTATCCTCTGAGTTCCATGAGATTATAAAGGAACTTGGCCTTCAGCTTCATTCCTCCATATGGTCACAGAAATTCTCAGTGATTTACAATAAACTCACAAGGTACAGATTGGGATACTTCATCCCATGTTTAATTTATAATTAATATTGATGAAGGATGATGGTCCACGGCACATGTAAGCTGTGATTAGAAAGTACTTATCGGAGTTGTTTTGAGTGGCTACCTATATGTAATCCTTAGAGACACAATTCAATATTCATTGGATCGCCCACATCTATATAAAAGAATACATTCATGCAAATAAGAGGAGAGTTGGTAAGACGTTTAAAGGTCTGTTATTGTTGTCATTAAATGCACTACAAAAGACATCACAGATAAATGAAGCCCCTCTGTTTTCATACCACCATTATTCCATCCCCACCAGTAATCAATACAATGTCTTCATCAGAACAACCTTCTCAATAGATAAGAAACGGAAAGAAACATTTGCCCGATGTATGTTTTATTTTCTGTCCTAAATGCGGTGATTCTATCGGTGACTATCTTTGATAACACATATCGAAGAGTTAAGTTTAGTACTGGTGCAGCCAGCAACAGTGTGATGTACACATGCAGAGCTTTGTCTTGAAGGAGCTGTTTGTTGACTGCACGATTTTTATGCAAATAGTCTCTGCAATTTATTGCCCACTCCCGAACTCTCCACCCGCCACCCGCAAACATGCACTCGACCCCTGTGTGATTTAATTTTGCAGATTTGCCTTATTCAACCCCACTGTGTTTTAAGGCCTGCAATATACTGAGCGCAGCGCCATACTGTCCCGAGCCCAATATCGACTCTTCTCGCTGAAATAGATGTACATCTGCCTCACGGAGAAGGAATCGCGCGCGCTCACCGGTGCGCTGCAAATGAAAGAGTGAAAGGTTGAGAGTCAGAGATAAGGAAAGATTGTAATCAGTTCATTACACTCGTGACTGGAGGTGTGTGAAGCACAGTGTTTAAATCTATGACTTAGATATACTTTGCTATCATTAAATATAGTCAGCTTAGCTAGATTTTGAAGACACCGATTCTGCTGTTTGAGTCACATCCCTAAGCGAAATCTCCCACTACAAAGATGGAGTGCTTGTGTCCAGGACATCAATAGCACAGCTTCTGTCGATGAGCTTAACCAGGTTGCTGGTGCAGCAGTCATTTTAACTTTTTCGTGTGGATGGGAAGATAAACAAACCACTTGCTGATCTACAGCTGAACAAAATATCCTCACTCTAAAAAGATATATATTTCTTGTTCTTTCAAGTTACATCTTTGACAGATCTGATGCACAACAAACAGAATAATTCTGATCGTGTGAGCAATTTTTGGTGTGTTTTGGTTAAGGCAATTTGCTCAAGAACATATTGTAAAAAAAGAACAATGCATACAAAGGAGCAGTCGAAGGAGAATTTAAAGATTGTACCGTGTTTTGGTCTTGATCATATATCATGGCCTAATAAGTTAAACTCGTTAAACTTACACAGCCAAGTAAATAGAGCATGCTGCAATCATGTATTAATAGAAAGCCATGGTTAAAAATAAATTTCTTTAGTACGGCTAGACGGAATGGGGAAAACGCCTTTTATCTGGGACATAAATACTCTTCAAAATACAGAGAGAAAACACCCCCCGTGACAAGATAACCCCTCAGAAACCACAGAGAGAATAAATTATTATCTGCTTTTATTTATAAAAATATATATATTTGGAAATCAATTTCTTTTTTTTTAATAAATCATTTTTTTTGTACAGAAATAATCATACATCACTAGCTATCATTCAAATTAGGGTAGACGAAGCAATACAATCAACAAAAGACATACAAAAGGTGACAATGGTACAATATAAAGAATAATTATATACAATTATCAATAATACAATACAAAAACCATATAAACATACATTTGCGCCAATAAATACACAATTGCGCCGACGCGCGTTTCGGAGTCTTCCTTCCTCAGGGCGGTATTGGTATTACAAGGGCGGAAAAACTAAATATAATGTACTACAATAAACCAACAAAATAAGGGAAACAACTAACATAAATTGGCATTATGCCTCGTCAAGAAGAATTCTGTGGAGAAAGAGATAACGGGGTTATCAAATTTCACATATGCGAAAAAATATATAAATTAAGCGAGCACATAGTGCTTCCAAATTGCTAGAATACATGGAGAGCTAGAGGATAGAATTAAAAAGATATAAATTATTGAATGAAACAAAAAATAATAAAAGTCCATTGGTGAAAAAGTAATTGAGAACCCATGATCCATAGAGAAGAGATATGAATGTTGAATTTTTTTTTTATATAAAAAAGGAATACTAGTTCAGTAGTGAATCATGACTAGTCACCTAAAAGTGCGACCCCTAAAATGACACAAATAAGAAGAACATACTACACACTTGTACTCTTGATAGGGAAGCTCGCATTCCAATAAAGCCAGAAGTGGATAAAATGAAGGAATCTTCCCAGAATTTAGAATGCAGCCAGGGGTGGGAGTACCAGATCAAGTTCCTTAGTCAGTAATGAGTCTGGTAGAACTACAAAAAAATAATAAGCATGATAAGTCTCAAAAAGTTTTAGGCAAATTTGTCATGACTGGAATAACACTTCAATATCAATGGCCTCTTGGTGCTGAGGTGAAAAAAAGGCATTATAGGTAACTTACAATGTACGTTGGATAGGTCATAATGACGATGGGGGCATGGACTTCCAGGGTCAGGGTTCATGCGAAGAATGCCACCACACTTGCACTGTAACTTAAGTCTGCATGCAATCTTATCTGCAAGAAGACGAAATTTCTTAATATCTATCTAGCCCCTTAAAGCAATGTAAGTTACGTATAATATATATATTTTTATAAATAAAAGCAGATAATAATTTATTCTCTCTGTGGTTTCTGAGGGGTTATCTTGTCACAGGGGTTGTTTTCTCTCTGTATTTTGAATTGTATATTCCCTGCTACTTTACTCCACTAATTATGAGTACAGGGACCATCTGAAGTTCTTACTACATAAATACTCTTCCCCTTTAAAATAATTAGGTAGTGCAGCTTTTACTGTTTCACAGGAGCCAGTATTAAGTCAGGACCGGAGGATCAGAGAGGGTCACGTAGATGCATAATCCGTGGCATTAGAATTATTATATCGTGGAATTTGATGGTTACGACTGAAGTTTAATTTCTGTTTATTTATTTATTTTTAATGTTTTGGGGGGAATTTTATATAGTCTGAACTCGACCGAAGGTATCAGAGAGTTGGACATGAGCATCAGTTGTGTTAAAGATTGGCACATATCTTTTGTGAGGCATGGGGGGATTAAGTCATTTGCCCAGAATCACAAGATGATAAGCGTCCCTGCTGAGACTCGAACCAGGTTCCCCTTCTTCGAGGTCGACCGCTCTGGCCCTTACGCTATATCTTATTTATTTGTGTTTATATCTGTATTTATTTTTTTCTATTTCGTAAGAAGTTTTATAAGGTATATGTGTAGCCTTTTGTTACTTTAGAGCGCAATACAGAAAGCTTTCTGATATAGAAAGAGGTTGGAGTCTATTTAACAGGGAAAGAGAACCGGTCTAAAATGTATTGCCCGTAGAACTTTTTCTTTGTCACCCAACCTTCCTGGATTTTATTGTGCTAATATTCCATGATGTTGGTGAGCATCTTTAACTGAGCTGGGTACTTTAAGGTGAAAGAGATTTGACCAAGTAGGTTGGCGGGGGGGGGGATAGGCAATGACATAGCAACATCTCTGGACTTGGAGAATTATCATTAACCTCTTCCATGCGCATGACGGCCGGGAGCCGTCACGTGTCACGGTGGGTGTGTGCGCTCCCGTCCGTCTGAATCCCCGCCCACTAATACAAACGCCCGCACGACGCGGGAATTCTCCTCGCATGGAAGGGGTTAAAGCAGTTTTCATTATTATTTTATTTTATTTGCACATGCCGCAAAAATGAATTGTCCCTCAGTAACTGAGTCTTTCCCTGAAGTAGAGGATCAATGACATAATATTGATGCGCACAGTACCAAACTACAAAAATATTGGAAAATAAATATTGTTAACAAAAATATTGCCTTCCTCTGCTTAACCAATACCTATATCAAAAACCAAAATATCATAAACAAAAATATTGCTACCTTTAAATAAACATGATATGTCAATAATATTCCCTCACACAATATCGACTGTAATAATATTACCAAAATATTTACTTCTTAATAAATATTAAAAAACACATTTTTACGGTAAGCAAATAATTATAACAAACATTAAACAATATATACACATTTGAATAAAAGAACTATATTACTTAATCAAAAAAGTTCTAATTCACCGCTATAAAACAGATAAATAAATACATAACAATATCCAAAAATGGAGCGTTTTTGGTTTGCTAAAAACTTTAAGCCCCATTTAACAAATTACCATGAAACTTTCCCAAAAAACATGTATCCACCTCAGCTCCTTTCTGATAAAGATTCAGGGTGATCTGTCAAGCGGAGCCAAGAAAAAAGGGAGGCCCCAAAATGTAAAATCTCCATGTATTTTTCAAAGACTTATTTAAGAAAAGTTATAGCAAAAACTGCTGAACTGAATAACTCAAAATTTGGCAGGAAGCTCGATAATTGCCCGCAGATTGTGATTTTAGTGATTTTATGTGAATCTGTGCAGTACTTTTTGAGATATTGAAGGTCAAAAATAATTGTATATTTTGGCAATTGGACTTATGAGAGTCCTGTAAGCCTCCCGTGAGAGACCATAACCAAACATCGAGGCCTGTGATTTATCATGAGGCCAATTTTTCCAGTGAGTCTTCATGAATTAGAAAATCTCATGTGAGCGAGCGCTCTGATAGGCTAACTGTTGGAATGTTAGAAATGAAATGGCAGCAAGTACTGCTTCCTGTGAAAAATTAGAGGTGTTGTGGAAATGAAGTATAAAAGTTATACGGGGCAGCAGAAAGGCATGGTTTCCCAATAGATTTATAGATGAGGTGTCTAAGGGAAAGTACTGTGAACAAAATAATGCATATTGTTTTTAATTTTTAGGATCTTATGGGACACTTGCATGATCATGATAAAAAAAAGGAGTACATGAGTTCTCAATACACTCTGTTAGTAGGAATGCATATTGTGGTCCTTGTTTTTTAGATGAAGTGTGTAAGAGATAACTACTGTGATGATTAGGAAGTTAAATCTTTTGTTTAAAAAAAATTATGAACTTGTGGGACTCTTGCGGGATCGTGAAAAGTAGGAAGGAGAAGGTGATGTTTGAATACACTCTACTATGCACACTTGTTAATGTCTTATTGGCGATGGTGTTAAACAGACTCTACTATTTATACTCATTGGTTTCAGAATAGTTAACGCTCATCAAAACAGCCTACTATGCACACACATCATCTGAGAGGAAGGTCTGAAAGGAGAGGGCAGTTCTTCCCCACACCCTGCTATCCACACTCATCATCTGAGAAAGAGGTCTAAAAGGAGAAGCAGTCCATGTTCATAACCCTACTATGCACACCCATTACAGGGAGAGGTCTTAGCAGAGAGGCTAGTCCCTCTACAAACCCTACTATGCACACCCATTATCTGAGATAGAGGTTGAAAGGAGAGGCACTCCCTCCACACACCCTACTATGCACACCCATCATCTGAGATAGAGGTTGAAAGGAGAGGCACTCCCTCCACACACCCTACTATGCACACCCATCATCTGAGAGAGAGGCCTAAAAGGCGAGGGAAGTCCCTCCTGACACCGTACTACAAACACTCATTATCTAAGAGTGAGGTCTGAAACGAAAGGCCAGTCCCTCTCCATAACCCTACTATGCATATCCATTACAGAGAGAGGTTTCAGCAGTGAGGCCAGTTTCTCTATAGACACCCTGCTATGCACACTAGTCATCTGAGAGAGAGATCTGAAAAGAGAGCCCAGGCCTTCTCCACAACCTACTAAGCATACTTATCATTAAAGACAGAACTCTCACCAGAGAGGCTAGTCTGGCCACACCCCTACTACACACACCTGTCATCTGAGAGAGAGGTCTAAAAGGAGACGGAAGTCAATCCCCACACCATACGAAACACACCTATCATTTAAGAGAGAGGTCTCAGGGAAGAGGACAGTCCCTCCACACACCCGACTATGCACACCCATCATCTGAGAGAGAGGGCTAAAAAGAAGAGGGCAGTCCCTCCCAGCACCCTCCTAGGAAAAACTTGTCATCTGAGACAGAGGTGTGTAAGGAGCGGTCAGTTCCTCTCCGCACCCTACTATGCAAACCCATCATCAAAAAGACAGGTCTCAGCAGAGAGGCCAGTCACTCGATACACCCTACTATGCAAACCCATCATCTGAGAAGTCTGAAAGGAAGGACCAGTCCATCATCACACCCTACTACACATACCTATCATTACAGAGAGAGGTCTCAACAGAGAAGCCAGTAACCCCACACCCCTGAAGCAAATCCATCATCAGAGATAGAGGTCTGAAAAGGGAGAGGCACATCCTCCTCACACCCTACTATGCATAACTGTCATCTGAGAGAGAGGTTTAAAAGGAGAGGGCAGTCCCTTCACACACCCTTCAATACACATCCATCATCTGAGAGAGAGCTCTAACAGGAGATGCCAGTCCCTCTCCACACCCTACTATGTACACCCATCATTACAGAGAAAGATCTCAGCAGAGAGGCCAGTCCCTCAACACGCCCTACTATGCACACCCATCATCTAAAAGAGAAATGTATAAAAGAAGAGCTCAGTCCCTCCCCACATCCTACTATACACACTTATCATTACAGAGAGGCCAGTACTTCCACACACCCTACCACACACTCGTCATCAGAAAAGAGAGGCCAGTCCTTCCACACCCTACCACGCCCACATATCATTACATAAATAGTGATCTCAGCAGAGAGGCCAGTCCCTCCACATACTCTACTACATACACCCATCATCTGAGAGAGAGGTATTAAAGGAGAGGGCAATCACTCCCCAAACGATTGTACAAACACACATATCATTACAGAGAAAAGTCTCAGTTGAGAGGCCAGTCCCTCCACACTCCCTATTATGCACACCTGTCATCTGAGAGAGAGATATAAAAAGAGAGAGCCTTCCCTCACCACACCATGCTATGCTCACCTGTCAGTTGAGAGAGAGGTATAAAAATGAGGCCAGTCACACTCCACACCCTGCTTTGCACACTCATCATTACAGAGTAAGGTCTTAGAAGAGAGGTCTGTCCCTATACACACCCTACTATGCACACTCATCATCTGAGAGAGAGGTCTGAAAAGAGAGGGCAGTCCTTTCCCATAGTCCCTCTCCATGACCGACTATACAAATGCAACATTACAGGGAGAAGTATCACCAGAGACTATGCACACCTATAATTACAGAGAGGTCGCAGCAGAGAAACCAGTCCCTCTACACACCCTACTAAGCCCGCATGCCAACCAAGAGGGACATTCAAATGGAGAGGGCACTCCCGCCCCACATCCTACTGAGCACACCCATCATCTGAGAGAGAGGTCTAAAAGGAGAAGGCAGGCTCCCTACACAAGACTATGCAAACATGACATCTGAGAGAGAGGTCTGAAAACAGAGGCGAGATACTTTCCACACCGTACTATGCATACCCATCATTACTGAGAGAGGAGTAAGCCGAGACACCAGTCCTTCACAAAGCTACTATGCACATCTGTCATCTGAGGGAGCGGTCTAAAAGGAGACACCCTAACACACACATCTATCATTACAGAGAGATATCTGAACAGAGAGCCCAGTCCCTCCACACACCGTATTATGCACACCCTTCATCTGAGAGAGAGGGCTAAATGAGGAGGGCAGTCCCTCCCCACACACTGGTATGCACACCTGTCACACTGTACACACTACTGCACAAACATATCATTAAAGAAGGAGGTCTCACCTACTACGCAAACATGTCATCTAAGGGTGATTTCTAAAATGAGAGGGCAGTCCCTCTTCACTACCTACTATTCACACCTATCATTACAGAGAAAAGTCTCAGAAGAGTGGTCAGTCACGTCCACCATCTAAGACAGAGGTTTGAGAGGAGATCCCAGTCACTCCCTACACCCTATTAGGCACACTTGAGACCCTCACGGGTGAGTAGTCACTCTCTGCAAACCGCTGATTGATTGATTGATTGATTGACACTTATCATTACACTGAGATGTCTCAGCAGAGAAGTCAGTCCCACCACACACCCTACTATGCACACATCGTCTGAAAAGAGAACTCTTAAAGAGAGAGGGCAATCCTTCCCCAAGCCCTTCTACAAACATACATAATATTACAGATAGATGTCTTACAAGAGTGACTAGACCCTCCACACACCCTACTATGGACATCCGTCATCTGAGAAAGAGATTTAAAGGAGATGGCATTCAAGCCCCACAAACTACTATGCACACCCACCATCTGAGAGAGAGCTCTGAAAGGAGAGGTCAGTCCCTCTTCAAACCCTATACACACACCTATCATTGCAGAGTAAGGTCTCAGAAGAGAGGCCAGTCCCCTTAAACACCCTACTATGCATACCCATCATCTGGGAGAGAGGTGTATGAGGAGAGTCCAGTCCCTCCCCACACCCTATTATGTACACTTATCATTACAGAGAGAGGTTTCAGCAGAGAGTCCAGTTCCTCCACACACCCTATTATGCACACATGTCATCTGGGAGGGAGGTATGAAAGTAGAGGCAAGACCCTCTTCACACCCTACCATGCACACCTGTCATCTGAGAGAGAGGTCTGAAAGGAGAGGCCAGTCCCTCTCTAATTTCTACTAAGCAACACCCACCATTACAGAGGGAGGACTTAGCAGAGAGGTCAATCCCTCAACACACCCTACTACGCACACACATCATCTGAGAGAGAGGTCTAAATAGAAAAGGCATTTCCTCCTCCAAACCCTACTACTCGCACCTATCATTACAGAGAGAGGTCTCAGCAGAGAAGCCAGACCCTCCACACACCCTACTATTCACACCCGTCATCTAAAAGACAGGTCTAAATGGAGAGGTAACTCCCTCCTACACCCTACTACACACACCAATCCTCTGAGAGAGAAGTCTAAAAGGAGAGGGCAATCCCTCCCCACACTCTACTACGCACACATGTCATCTGAGAGAAAGGTCTGAAAAAAGAGGCCAGTCCCTATGCACACCCTACTACTCACACCTTTCATTATAGAGAGAGGTCCCAGCTAAAATGCTAGACTCTCCCCACACCCTACTATGCACGCCCTTTACCTAAGTAAGAGGTCTTAAAGGAGGGACTAGTGCCTCTCTAATTGCTACTAAGCAACTCCCATCATTACAGAGAGAGGACTCAGCAGAGAGGTCAGCCCCACTAAGCACACCTGTCATCTGAGAGAGCTTTATAAAAGGAGAGGGCAGGTTCTCTCCACACCATGCTATGCACACATGTCATCTTAGAGAGAGGTCTGGAAGGAGAGGCCAGTCCCTCTCCACATCATACTTCTCACACTTTTCATTACAGAGAGAGGTCTCAGCAGAAAGGCTAGTCCCTCCACACACACTACTATGCACACCCCTCACCTGGAAAGAAGTCTGAAAGGAGAGGCTAGTCCCTCTCCAAACCCTACTACGCACATGCATCATTTCAGAGAAAGTTCTCAGCAGAGAGGCCAGACCCTCCACACACCCTACCACATGCACCTGTCATCTGAGTGAGAGGTCTAAAAGGAGAGGGCTGTCCACCCCCAGACCCTACTGCACACACCTATCATTAAAGAGGGACGTCTCAGCAGAGAGGCCAGTCCCTCTACACATCATACTATGCACACCTGTCATCTGAAAGACAGATATAAAAGGAGAGTTCAATCACTCCCCACACCCTTCTACACACACCTATCCTTACAGAGAGAGGTCTCAGCTGAGAAGCAAGTCCCTACACACCCTACTATTCACACTCATTATCTAAGAGAGAGGTCTAAAAGGAGAGGGAACTCCCAATATACTCTACTACGTACACAAGTCATCTGGGAGAGAAGTTTAAAAAGAGAGAGCAGTCCCTAGGGAAGAGGTGTGGCGCCGCGGCCAGGGCGACTGACTCAGGAATCTGGGGATCATGGTTCGATCCCCGGCGCCGGGGGCAGATTAGCCCTGCACCATGTGACTCTGGGCAATAACTTGCTTAATCTTCCCAACAGCCCCCAGCGCCTAGAGACCCTTACGGGTGATTGTTTGCGCTTTACAAATGTGGATTATTATTATTATTATTATTACAGACACCCTACTACGCACAGATACCATTTGAGAGAGAAGTCTGAAAGAAGAGGCCAGTCCCTCTCCACAGCTTACTACTCACACCTTTCATTTCAGGGAAAGGTCTCAGCAGAAAGGACAGTCCCTCCATACACTCTACTATGCACACCTGACATCTGAGAGAGAGGTCTGAAAGGAGAGTGCTGTCCCTCCCATACCCTACTTTACACACCTGTCACCTGAGAAAGATATCTGTAAGGAGAGGCTAGTCTCTCTCAAAGACCTAATACGCACTTGCATCATTACAGAGAGAGTTCTCAGCAGAGATGCCAGACCCTCTACACACTCTACCACAATTACCTGTCATCTGAGAGAGAGGTCTAAAATGGGAGGGCTCTCCATTACCAAACCCTACTACACACACCTATCATTAACGAGAGAGTCTCAGCAGAGAGGCCAGTCCCTCCACTCCCCATACTATGCACACCCGTCATCTGGAGGACAGGTCTAAAAGGAGAGCGCAATCACACCCTACTATGCACACCTATCCTTACAGAGAGAGGCCTTGCAGAGAAGCAAGTCCCTACACACCCTACTATTCACCTACATCATCTGAGAGAGAGGTCTAGAAGGAGAAGGAACGCCCCCATATACTCTACTACGCACACAAGTCATCTGGGAGAGAATTCTAAAAGGAGAGGGCAGTCCCTTCACAGACCCTACTATGCACACGTGTCATTTGAGAGAGAGGTCTCAAAGGAGAGTGCAGTCTCTCCCCATATTCTACTATGCACACCTATCACCTGCAAAAGATATCTGAAAGGATAGTCTCTATCAAAGCCCTGATACGCACTTGCATCATTACATAGAGAGTCCTCAGCAGTGGCAAGACCCTCCACAAACCCTACCACACACACCAGTCATCTGAGAAACAGGTCCAAAAGTAGAGGGTACTCCCTTCCCACATGCTAATATGCTGACCCGTCATCTGAGAGAGTGGTCTAAAAAAAGGCAGTCCCTCCCCACACCTTTGTATGAACACACATATCATTACAGAGATAGGTCTCATCAGAGAGGTCAGTCCCTCCACATGCTATACTATGCACACCTGTCATTTTAGAGAAAGGTCTGAAAGGAGAGGACAGTCACTCTCCACACCCTACTATGCACACCCATCATCATTGACAGAGGTTTTACGGATATGCTAGTAACCTCTACACACCCTACTATGCACAATCATCATCTGAAAGATCTGAAACAGTCATCTGAGAGACAGGTCTGAAAGGAATTCCCAATCTCTCCTAACATTCTACTACGCACACCTATCATTACATAGAGAGGTCTCAGGAGTTAGGCCAGTACTTCCATACACCCTACTATGCACACTTGTCATCTGAGAGCGAGACCTAAAAAGAGAGGCCACTCCCTCCCCACAAGCTAATTTGCACACCAGTCATTTGGGAGAGAGGTCTAAAAGTAGAGGGTAGTCCTTTCCCACACCCTACTATGCACACCTTCATATGAGAGAGAGGTCTGAAAGGAGAGGACAGTCCCTCCCCCCAACCTACTACATACACCCGTCATAAGAGAAAGAGCTCTAAAAGGAGAGGGCAGTCTCTCCACACACCCTACCATGTACACCCATCTTCCATGAGAAGGTCTAATAGGAGAGTGCAGTCACTCTCTACACCCTACTACTCACACCCATCATTGCAGAGAGAGGTCTCAGCAGAGAGGCAAGTCTCATTACACACCCTACTATGCACACCCGTCATCTGAGAGAGAGGTCTGAAAGGAGAGAATAGTCCAACCCCACACTCTACTACGTACACTTATCATTACAGAGAGAGGTCTCAGCAGAGAGGTTAGTCTCTCCAGACACCCACTACACACTCTTGTCATCTGGGAAAGGTCTGAAAAGAGAGCCCAGTCCCACCCCAAACTCTACTATGCACACCTATCATTACACCAAGAGGTCTCAGTAGAGAGGTCAGTCCTTCTACATACTCTTCTATGCACAACTGTCGTCTGAGTGAGAGTACTTAAAGGAGAGGGCAGTCTTTCCCCATACCACTCTATACACACCTATCATTACAGAGAGATGTTTCAGCAGAGAGGCCAATCCCCCCACACACCATACTATGCACTCTTGTCATCTGAGAGAGAAGTCTAAAAGAAGAAGGCACAATTTACCTACCAAATAGGTGGCAACTATCCCTGAGTGTTTAGAGTGGGAATAGCAAGGGTCTGGTCTGCTTGACTCCAGTGTCAAATTCAAAACATGACCATAACAACCACGTGTGTCCACTGGCCACAATAACCACCCTCTAGAACCGGACAGTCTGGAATTGAATAAAGCTGTCTACACCATACTATTGAGCTGTTCTTCACAGTAATTTGTTAAATATTACCAATTGTCAAAATGGACAATGGAATGAAAACTAGGTAAATTCATGTCTTTAAAAGACATGTGGTCTGTTGAACTGTGTCAGAATCAAGCACGCTCTAAATCAGGTGTGTGTTCCCTGAATCTGTCAAAGTTTAGGACCCTAAATTGATTTTAAATCAATGGCATCTTTCAAATACTCATAGCCTTTTAGTGCTAATTGTGTGACAAACAAATTGACATATATTCATTTGGTTTGTCTCAGCATATGTTTCTTTAGTGGTGTGGGGACAATTTTAAAATAGAAATACTTTGGGTCTGAAGAATCATTGCCTGAAAAATATGTGAATGTATCCCTATAGTTTGTTAAACTCCCTTCTGGGGGAGTTGGACAATGTTCCCATTGTGTGCAATTAAAAAGTGTGATTTGGACACTTGCTTAATGTAAATAGTGATGTGCCTAATGGTAATGACAAAACATTTCACCATATTTAGCAGAATGTAACCCAGGTTCAATAACATCACCCATAGACACCTTGAAAACACAAGGAATCTGAAGTATTTCGGTAGAACCGAAAGGAACACAAGGGACCTTATCCCAAACAATTCAATTAGTTACTGGAACAGCTGAAATGTTCACAAGGGACAGATCTCTTTTTGTTTATGTGAAAAGGAGTGAGGCGTTAACACCATCCAAAACATAGGAAAACCAAGGAAAGTGTTATCCAAGCATATATCCAAGGGGAGACCAGATAAGGGTGCGTCAGCCATGAAAAGAACACAGGGCCATGTAGGTGGAGTCTAGAGAACGGTGGATCTGACAAAATAGTTGGATGAAAAATCCTCTGTTTCCACAAAATAACCAGAAACAGTTTGCTAAAAAACAGAAGCCACAGGTGTAGTAGGAGAAGTGGTAGATTCCACTAAGGGTGAATCATTATTAATGACTTCATCTGAAGGAGACACAGTAGCAACTACAGTACTCACTTCCATCATATGGCTGACGTTTGTAGCGGCATCAAGAATAAACTGAAGTTTATTCACCGTCCCCCCAGATGGTGAGAAACAGCTTTGATGGAGCTTATTAGCTGTAGAGGAAATTCCTGTATGGCAGCGAGAGGAGTAAAGGAACTACCCTGCAGTCCTTGAGACCTACAGTTCAAAATTAGCCACATTTTACTTCATCAATGAAGACAAAACGATTGTCCTTTAAACCAGCGAGCAATCCAATATTACAGATCTTGTACCTTGAACACCAAGGACTTGCACCGGTTCACGGTATGACTGACCGAATTTCTTCTTCACCGTAATCATCTCACAATCGAGATCCCTAATTTGTAGAATCCATCCAGTGGGTGCAGGCTGTTCCTTGATTCCAGCAGAGGTAGACGTCTTCAACTGTTCATTAGCCTGGCCATCTCAGAAGTTTTGTAAATCCTGTAAGACAGAAAAACAATCATCTATGTCAAAGGGCGTGGCCGGCACCACAATGTATGGACCATCAAGGTCTGGAACATACATTTTGATGCCAAAGAGGACCGCTTATTGGGTCTGGCCACCTAGAGTTCATCCAAGGAGATTATTGATTTCTCTTTGCACCCCATATAAATGATAGATCCAGCTACATCCTGAAACTAATACTCTGGCTGTTAATGTGTGCTTTAAGTCACAGTTCATCCTCTCAACCCCTGAATTTCCCTCAAGATGATAGAGGAGGAATAACGCACCTCTACACCCAGGGAATCCATGGTATCCATACATGCTTTCATGGGGAAAAGGAGGCCCTGGTCTGTGTGGAATGCAGTGCATGCATACATTCTGATAAAGGCATGCAAATCTTTAATAGCAATGTGAGTATCAGCCGAATGTTGAGACAGAATTAACTACAAGTAGGATACATTTAAATGCACCATCTGAATTAAGAGGACCAGATGGTCCAAATAAATGAGGTCAATAGTTGTTTTGGAAATCAACATGTGTGTCTGCGGTGGACGAGCCTTGGTAGAACTTCTAATTTGTTGACAAAGTTCACAAGAAAGAACATATGTCTTGGCCTGCTTGTACAAGCCATACCACCAAAAACGTTGTTGTAATAAGGAAATTGTGTCCGACACACCTGCATGTGCAAAGCTATCACTTAGGCTAGTCTGCGGTCTTGGTTGGGAATGACATGATCACCAACCCCAGGAACTGTAGCAAAGAGATAAGTTTGCTTGCTTAAATGATAAGTATATTTAGCTGTAAAGCCGCTGGGCAAAGGGGTGCAGTTGTGTATAGCATTAACGGAAACTATTATATCGTCATCTACCCACGTGAAGAATGAATAGTCACAGTAACTATCGCAGTCGAAACTGTGGATTCGGCAGATTCGTTTGCCAAAGAATTCTAACAACATATGATTTCTAAATGCTGTTGAATCAATGTATACACTACACAAGCCTGCAATAACCTATCTTTGAGGACTGCTACCTTCATCCAAAGCAGTGTATGCTTTATAGTGTTCCCTTTGGAATCTCTGACACCCTTCTGACACAAATAATGCAAATTGTCATTAAAAGACTGGACACAATAATATGAATCATACACTATAAGAGTGGGGAAATCAGGATCCGTATTCTCCAGTGCCAGAAATTATTGCTTTCAGTTCAGCCAGCTGCAGAATGCAGTCATCTAAGGACTGCATGTGAGTTTATTGTGATTTGAATTTACCATTCAAAATCACACCATGAATGGTGGCGCATGCCGTTAATTATTGGTGCTTGGTGTCTGTAGTAGGCTGGGCTTAACCATCAGTATAAACAATACATTTATACTGCTCAAGAGGCATAACATTAATAGGCATGGGATAGACAGCACATATTGTAGAAGTTTGTGTGTTTGTAAAGATGGGTCAAAGACAAAGTCTACGTCTGTAGCTCTCAAGGATTGTGCCCATTATATTCAACATGGATGGAGGGCTTTAACATTAGGGACACTTGCATCGTGACAGCCTCTAAGGCTGGAATGGGAGTAAAGAAAATATTGTGTTTTCCTTGTGCACTTGTCCACTCCTTAATTACAGTAATTTGAACTACAATCAGTATTTTTTCAGTGGATGCAAAACCCATGTCCATATTGGAATTTAAATACATTTTGCATGCTTTCAGCTCTGTCTAACCTTCATTAAAGGTGATATATGTAAAGCCAATGGCACCCTAGATTATTCGGCTGTCAAGGTTTGTGTTGTAGTTGGTGGCGTGGTTTTGCCGCAGCGCAAGATGGCCGTGTTGTAAGCGAGCTCTGCCCGACGAGCCCTCAATCCGGCATAACCCATTTGCTGCAGGATCCAGCCGGCAACAACTCTGAGGGCATGACAACCTGCTGATACCAGAAGTACAGTGGAGGTGGTGTGGCCCCGCGCTGATGCCATTCTGGGCTTAATAAAATATCTGACCAGATCAGCCATGTGGCGGCTGCGGCCTCCGCGGCCTCCTGGCTTGTTCCACGGTGCAATTAATGCATAAAAAGAATGTTGGCTTAATGGCATACGCATGTATCTCCCCTACCACTGCACATGCAGACAGAGACACAGCACATATTGCCACTCGCACAGCCCAGCACCTCTCCCCGGTGCATCACTGCCGCCCCCCAAGACATAGATGGAC
This sequence comes from Triturus cristatus, assembly GCF_964204655.1. Classification (NCBI taxonomy): domain Eukaryota; kingdom Metazoa; phylum Chordata; class Amphibia; order Caudata; family Salamandridae; genus Triturus; species Triturus cristatus. The sequence continues at coordinate 896,604,210 of NC_140590.1, read as the reverse complement.
AAGGTAGCCTCAGTTAAACTCGTCAAATGGAACATACGGGGGCTGAACGATGGCAGAAAGTTCCTCCTAGTGCACGCTTACCTGAACAGACTCATGATCAACATCTGCTTACTCCAAGATACCCACCTCATCGGTAACACTCTCCCTCCCCTGTTCACTAGAGGGTGGGGATTATACTATTCTTCCACATACTCCAAGCACGCGAAGAGGGTCTGTGTTCTTATTCAGAGAGGTCTGGCCTGGACACCAACCACTGCATCTGCGACCATGAAGGACGATATATTAATCTGATTGCCACACTCCACAATCACCCCATGACCCTGGCCACCGTCTATGGTCACAGCGTGGACGATCCGGCCTGCTTCGCTAGGGTCTGGCATTTGATTGCCGGCTGTAACCCGTAGACAGTGCTCAGGTGCGGCGACTTTAATGTTCAGCTGGTGGACGCGCTGGACAGGGCAGGCAGCCCTGACTCTCACCTCGATCATCACAGACAACCATTTCGCAGACGTTTGGCAAGAAACACACCCCAACGCGCTTGAAGGCACATGCTTATCCCTGCAACATGGAGTGTGATCCAGAATAGATCACTGGCTGGCGGCCAGGGACATGCCACCCTGGTGGGCAACAGTCACTCACTTGCCGCACACTCTCTCAGATCACATCCCTGTTCAACTGGTCATTTGCCCCCCCACACGGTCCCGAGCACGTTCTCGTAACGGCTATCCCCAAGCACCCTTAGAGACCTGGTCTTCAGGGAAGAGGTACAGGCAGCCATTCAGGACTACTTTGAGCAAAATAATGGTTCGGTCAGCTCCAGTGCCGCGCTCTGGGATGCTTTCAATGTAGTCATCCGTGGTGTATGCATAGCCAAGCAGCACGGTATTCTTAAATCTATCCGTGGACGATCTTGGAGCTTGAAACTGATATTCCCACACTCGAAACTCAGTTCCACCGCTCGAATGACCCCCATACTCTGGCCAATATACTTGGCAAGATGTCGGCATATCAGGAGAAGGTGCTAAGAGAGGCTCCCTTCCTGGGTTAGGAAACCAAGGTGCGCAAATATGGTAAGGGAGATCGCCCTGGCAAAACATTGACCAGGTTGCTCCATAAACTACATGCCGCTAGAGGTGGGCTCACTTCCACTATCAATCTGGGAGGCTGTAATCATTATGCTCCTCAAGCTTGACAAGCCAGCTAACCAATGCGACTACTAACGACCCCTGTCGCTCATCAATATATATAATAAGATATTCGCAATGGTACTAGCGAATAGGCTGCAACTCCTGCTCCCAGTAATGATCAGGCCTGATCAATCTGGCTTCATACTGGGCTGATCTACAACCCACTTCCTCCGGACCATGTTTGCAGTCATGCATTATCTAAATCCTCATACCCTCACATTGGAGTGGAGATTCCAGCTCCAACTTTCTTTCACAGATCTGCCTTCTTTACACCCTGCCCACTGCCCGAATATGCCTCAACTGGTGAATATCTGACCCCTTCCCGGTAAGCAGAGGCACACGGCAGGGGTGCCCACTCTCCCCTATACTCTTCGCCATGGCGATGGAACCCCTGGCTGCTCAAATCCGGCAACACCACGCAAATCAGGGACTGGGATTCACAACCCGCGGCCTCATTGTGTCCATGTATGCGGACAACATCACTCTTCATGTGAGCTTCCCCGAACACACCTTTCCCCATTAATTCATGAAATCATATGTTTTGGGGGCATGTTCAAATCAACTGCGCCAAATCTGTGCCTTTTCTGCTAACGGAGGCCGCATCTCCATTCCCTATGGAATACCCGCTTCGGTGGGCCACCGGCTCTGTCAAATATTTTGGGATCCTTATCAGCAGAAATGTTGAGGATCTCTGGAAAGCCAACTTTGGTAGTGCCATGACATAGTTTGAGGACCAAATTTCCCTGTGGTTCAAACTTACTCTGTCTTTGGCGGGTATGATCGCCATTGCAAAAATGGTTGTTTTCGCAAAATTTCTTTATCTATTCGTAAACATTCCCATCCCAATCACACAGCCCTTCTTCAAACCACTCCGCTCTAACCTTATCACATTAGTCTTTGTGGGACAACAAATCTGTGTAAAATATAAACTGTACGAACTGTTAAATGCTGCCACAAGCACAGAGTGGGATGGGAGCACCAGACCTACAGCTGGGCTGCCATTCTTGTAGATGAAACCGCTCTTTTCTTTGGATTGGTGTATAAGTATATAAAAAGGACCGATTCTTTACATTTATTAGCCCAACCTTCCATTTTCCATACCAGCATATTAGGGTCATCCACATACACTTCTGCAGTTTTACGCGCTAGGTTCGTGTTAATGTAGGTTGCCAGGCGGCCTTTTGCTCTTCCATAGGTGCTCCTTCTTTCTGCCACTTTTATATATTGTTTGTATATGATGAGGGGGATACTAATTTGCACCCAAGTCTCTTGAAACATTAGGATGTCAAATAAACCCAGAAATCCTGTAAACACTGGATCCATGGTTTTTGTCTGTAAACTAATGGAAATGCTTCAGAAGGAAAAGTAGCAAGGTGTATGGACTAGAGGGTGGGTACAGTACAGTACATATTGGGTACAGTACATATTGCTCAACAAAGTGATTGTCTACGTACTGCAGAAAGGACGCTGCATTTGGGACCTTGCAGATTACCTTTCTGGCTGATCACCTTTCTCCTCCACCCCTCGCGGTACCCGCTCCGCGGGTCCCACATCGCAAGGAGAGTTTGACCAACACCGGGGGCCACTGCTGAGGGACGTGCAAGGCGGAGTGGACTGAGTGAGGCGGGGCTGCGAGCGCGGGTGCTGGGACTCTGTTTCCCAGGAGCACCCGCCTGCCTGATTGTGACCACCTGGGCTGCTCTCCCCGACCCCTCCCCCCCGCCCTCGAGCCTTTATAAACTTTTGTGCCTGGAGTGCCCAGCGGGACGTACTGCAGAAAGGACGCTGCATTTGGGACCTTGCAGATTACCTTTCTGGCTGATTACCTTTCTCCTCCACCCCTCGCGGTACCCGCTCCGCGGGTCCCACATCGCAAGGGGAGTTTGACCAACACCGGGGGCCACTGCTGAGGGACGTGCAAGGCGGAGTGGACTGAGCGAGGCGGGGCTGCGAGCGCGGGTGCTGGGACTCTGTTTCCCAGGAGCACCCGCCTGCCTGATTGTGACCACCTGGGCTGCTCTCCCCGACCCCTCCCCCCCGCCCTCGAGCCTTTATAAACTTTTGTGCCTGGAGTGCCCAGCGGGACGTACTGCAGAAAGGACGCTGCATTTGGGACCTTGCAGATTACCTTTCTGGCTGATTACCTTTCTCCTCCACCCCTCGCGGTACCCGCTCCGCGGGTCCCACATCGCAAGGGGAGTTTGACCAACACCGGGGGCCACTGCTGAGGGACGTGCAAGGCGGAGTGGACTGAGCGAGGCGGGGCTGCGAGCGCGGGTGCTGGGACTCTGTTTCCCAGGAGCACCCGCCTGCCTGATTGTGACCACCTGGGCTGCTCTCCCCGACCCCTCCCCCCCGCCCTCGAGCCTTTATAAACTTTTGTGCCTGGAGTGCCCAGCGGGACGTACTGCAGAAAGGACGCTGCATTTGGGACCTTGCAGATTACCTTTCTGGCTGATTACCTTTCTCCTCCACCCCTCGCGGTACCCGCTCCGCGGGTCCCACATCGCAAGGGGAGTTTGACCAACACCGGGGGCCACTGCTGAGGGACGTGCAAGGCGGAGTGGACTGAGCGAGGCGGGGCTGCGAGCGCGGGTGCTGGGACTCTGTTTCCCAGGAGCACCCGCCTGCCTGATTGTGACCACCTGGGCTGCTCTCCCCGACCCCTCCCCCCCGCCCTCGAGCCTTTATAAACTTTTGTGCCTGGAGTGCCCAGCGGGACGTACTGCAGAAAGGACGCTGCATTTGGGACCTTGCAGATTACCTTTCTGGCTGATTACCTTTCTCCTCCACCCCTCGCGGTACCCGCTCCGCGGGTCCCACATCGCAAGGGGAGTTTGACCAACACCGGGGGCCACTGCTGAGGGACGTGCAAGGCGGAGTGGACTGAGCGAGGCGGGGCTGCGAGCGCGGGTGCTGGGACTCTGTTTCCCAGGAGCACCCGCCTGCCTGATTGTGACCACCTGGGCTGCTCTCCCCGACCCCTCCCCCCCGCCCTCGAGCCTTTATAAACTTTTGTGCCTGGAGTGCCCAGCGGGACGTACTGCAGAAAGGACGCTGCATTTGGGACCTTGCAGATTACCTTTCTGGCTGATTACCTTTCTCCTCCACCCCTCGCGGTACCCGCTCCGCGGGTCCCACATCGCAAGGGGAGTTTGACCAACACCGGGGGCCACTGCTGAGGGACGTGCAAGGCGGAGTGGACTGAGCGAGGCGGGGCTGCGAGCGCGGGTGCTGGGACTCTGTTTCCCAGGAGCACCCGCCTGCCTGATTGTGACCACCTGGGCTGCTCTCCCCGACCCCTCCCCCCCGCCCTCGAGCCTTTATAAACTTTTGTGCCTGGAGTGCCCAGCGGGACGTACTGCAGAAAGGACGCTGCATTTGGGACCTTGCAGATTACCTTTCTGGCTGATCACCTTTCTCCTCCACCCCTCGCGGTACCTGCTCCGCGGGTCCCACATCGCAAGGGGAGTTTGACCAACACCGGGGGCCACTGCTGAGGGACGTGCAAGGCGGAGTGGACTGAGTGAGGCGGGGCTGCGAGCGCGGGTGCTGGGACTCTGTTTCCCAGGAGCACCCGCCTGCCTGATTGTGACCACCTGGGCTGCTCTCCCCGACCCCTCCCCCCCGCCCTCGAGCCTTTATAAACTTTTGTGCCTGGAGTGCCCAGCGGGACGTACTGCAGAAAGGACGCTGCATTTGGGACCTTGCAGATTACCTTTCTGGCTGATTACCTTTCTCCTCCACCCCTCGCGGTACCCGCTCCGCGGGTCCCACATCGCAAGGGGAGTTTGACCAACACCGGGGGCCACTGCTGAGGGACGTGCAAGGCGGAGTGGACTGAGCAAGGCGGGGCTGCGAGCGCGGGTGCTGGGACTCGGTTTCCCAGGAGCACCCGCCTGCCTGATTGTGACCACCTGGGCTGCTCTCCCCGACCCCTCCCCCCCCTAGTCAGTGATTACCATATCTGGAGGCCAGTTCTCCCGCGGCGCGGGAGCGCGCGGGAGGGCGCCGGGAGAAGCCCGGGACAAGGGCGGGACCGTCCTAGGCCGTCAGTGGCCGAAGGAGGCCGGGCCGGGCCCTCTCTCTTGATTCCTTCCCGCGCCATAACCAAGGAAATGCCCTCGCCTACACACCGGGAAACCCCCTCAAGGGATGGAGCCTCCAGCTCCGGGACTTTGGATAACTATTTCAAACCCAATAAAGGTGAGGCGGACATGGATGGTTCACTTGAGAAACGCAGGGCGGACCGCAGGCGCTCCATTGAATCTATAAAAAACAGGCCCTTGATCGACATCAGCCCCTTCCCCAACACTCAAGAGGGAGGCGTGCTATCCAGTAGTCTAAATATTTCGACACTAGAGGACTTCCCTGTCCTATTAAGGGAAATCCACCCCACCCCAGGGATAGCGCTTGTACAAAACATAGAGCCAGTCCCCCCAGAGACCTCTCATTCCCCCGTCAACCTGGTAACCCAAATTCCACCTATCCAATTGGCCAATAAGAGTAAGCCCAAAATAAACGTAGTGGTGGAGTTACATAGGCCCCCACCCAGTAAACGTGCTCGGAAATCAACGGGGGGGCGGGGGAAACCCAAAATATCCCATCTGGATTTTGGCAAGAAACGGCCAAATATTGCTCTACCGGGGAAGCACACGGAGATAGTGCCTCCTTCTAAGCGTTCAAACACCGGAACCACTGCCAGCACCAAAGAACAAGAGGGTACTACGCCAAATCCAAATAATCCACTCTCTGCTAAGGGGAACATTGAATTCCTACTCCGCTCCCTTCTACAGCCTATCACCGACAGCTTAAAAAAGGTCGAGATTAGGCTCACCTTACTAGAAACTTCTCTTACCACCCTGAGCACTCTAGTAAGTAAGCAGACAAAGTTAGTGGAAATCCCTCCCCCGGCTGAGGAACCTTCCAAAGAAGATGCCGCAATTAATGCCAATAGAGCCCCCCCCAGAAGCATGCCATCTGCTCCCCCTCTGCAACCCCCTATGGCCATTCAAATTCAGGCACGGCACAACAACCAAAGCCCCAGACCTACTCATCATGCGGCTTTAATCTCACATAGCTCACAAATAGAGTCCTCTGGAATGCATCAAGGCCAGGTCAATGTTCCCCCACTCACGCCCGTTTGTCCAACTCCCAGACCCCGGAGGCCAGACCTTCCACCTGAGGCCAACAGATTAATGGTGGTTCTAGCGGGTGCCCCTCACTTAAGATCAGGGGAAAACGAGGATTACCAGTCACTTAAGAAAAAGGTAATCAAATGGCTCAATTGGAACCGACCTTTGCCTCCCCAGTATAATAACGAAATCATCATGGTGAGAAGGGTCCCATGGCTAGGGATGACCAGGAAAACTATAGTGGGGGACTGTATCATGGTAACCTTTAAGGATCCAGGCACGGTTCGACATATTTGCAGAGGAATGAACCGTTCCCTGGACTCCACCATACAGACCCTCCCAGTATCTTTTTTCTTTCCCCCGATTCCTAAGCGTCAGGCCCCAATATACGATGACTGGACAAGGGTGGAACATAGACGTAATCACAAAGGCTCTGTACAACCCCTGTATTTTCAACCACCGGATACACCTTTTTGCGATTTCAATCGCTTCAACTGTCTGGACGGCTTGGATGGGGTTGACTGACTTACTGCCTGTAAGACAGCGTCAGGGGTTTTGGGTTCTCGTGGGTCGTTGGAGCATTTCACTTTGTCCTCCGGCCCAAGTTTTGGCCTATTGAATGACCCACCTGCCATAGATCATGGCAGAATCGAATTCTCTCACCTAGCCACTGATGGAGTAGTTGCTGCCGAGGGGATAACTTTGGTTCCCCTCCCTGTTGGCGAGGGGGAGAGGGGAGCCATGGTGCCATATGAAACTTACGCTGCTCTCGCTCCAGGCTTTGCAACACAAGAGGAGCCAGGACCTACCTCTTCCAACCCTTGCGTTTTGACACCTCCCACTTCTGAACATCTGAGGATAATCTCCTGGAACATCGCGGGATTAGCAAACAAATTGGAAGAGCCGACTTGGGAAAAGTATATAGAAACTGGCGACATATGCATGTTCCAGGAAACCTGGGCTAGAGAGGACCATGGACACCAAGGCTACATATCATTCTTTATTCCAGCTAGGTGGGAAGGCAAAGGCCGTCCTTCAGGGGGCCTTGTGATATGGGTTGCTGTCCATCTGGGCTGTGTGGCATCACGGCTCCCATGTAACTCTGATGACATCCTGGTGGTCTCATTAACATGGCCAAACAAAGCAAACCTCTTGTTGGTTAACATCTATTCCAGGCCGATGGGAAAGGCAAAAGAATCACCGACTTTTAATGAACTCTCGAACTTTTTATCTGAACTGTCGACTGATTCATACTATGTGGTGGGTGGGGATTTTAATTCTCACTTTGAGCCACTCCCCGGCCTTCAGGAAGGGTTTTTTTCAGATGAAGAAGCTAGGTGGGCAGTACCAGGGGTTGATGTTCCATCTCCGAAAGCTTGGACCCCATTAGCGTTGCAAATCACTGCCCTTACCTTAAGGTATGGACTTAGAGCGTGTAATGGGAGAGTTAAATCGGACACACCAGGCAAAAATACCTACAACCGCCGGGGAAGAGAGTCACACTTGGACTACATTCTGGTCCAATTAGCGAGGTGGTCAACTATACAGGATTTTAGGGTAATAGATAGGTTGGATAGTGACCATAATGCCCTCGAGTTAGATCTTGTTCATCCAGCACCTCAGGGCTTAGTGACCCAGGAAGAAGGGAACCACCCCACGCTCCTTATAGACAACAGTAGGAGAAGAATTAGGTGGGAGCATCTGGTCACAAAAAAGGACAAACTCCCACTGCTCTATGCAGAGATTACCCCTATCCTGGAAATTGTTGGGGACCTTGATAGTGTAGCAAGAAAAATAGACATAAGGAGCAAATTGTCTGATGCCCACAAGGAACTTATAAAAGTTGTGGCACCCCACTTCACATGTAAGGTACGAAAGCCAAGAGAGAGGTGCCAAGGCAAAACCCAATGGTACAATGTGGCCTGTAGACGGGCCAAAACAGAACTCCTCGGAGTAATAAAGGAGGGCAAAGGAGGGGAACGCCTTAAGCAATATAGGCAAGCCTATAAGAAACTTCTCGCCCAGGCTAAAATAGAATGGGAGGAAAACCAGTGGGAAGAACTTACTAAGGCCCTAGCAGTGCAAGATCAACGCCTGTTCTGGAGAATGGTGAACGGGGGATCAGGGAGTTTACATTCGGCAGTGGAGCCTAACATAGCTCCTGGAGTGTGGCAGGCCCACTTCCAGTTCTTATACAGCGCTGAGTCCGGAGAACTTCCTGTGTCAATTGAACCAGAAAGGCAGGGCTCTCAGGTGGACCAAATAACACTGAGTGAGGTCACTGCTGCCATTTCAGGCCTGGCTTCGGGGAAGGCCCCTGGGCTGGATGGGCTACCGGGAAACCTGTACAAGCAGGAGCCCACCGTCTGGGCGCCCTACCTCGCTGCTCTTTTTAATGGTATCCTCGGTGGGATGGAAATCCCTAGTACTTGGCTGGGGGCTGAGGTGGTCCCGATTTTCAAAAAGGGATCCCCCCTCCTCCCAGCCAACTACAGACCGATCAGCCTGATAGATGTAGCGCAGAAGTTGTTCGGCAGGGTTCTCCTGAATAGGCTTCAGGAATGGATTGAGGAGGCAGGCGCCCTCAGTCCATACCAGGCAGGTTTTAGGAAAGGGGTATCGACTGTGGACCAGGTCTTTAGATTGAACCTGGTGTACTGGAAGACAGTGAGGTTCGAGGGTGGCAGTTTGTACACGATTTTCGTGGACCTACGAGCCGCCTTCGACCTCGTGCCCAGGGGAAAACTCTGGGTCATTCTGGCAGGGATGGGCGTACCATCAGACATCTTATTGACCTTGCAGAGGCTGCACCATAACAATTATGCCCAGGTGAGGTGTGGGAGGTCGGGGGAGCTGACTGACAGATTCCCCGTGGGCAGAGGGGTAAGACAGGGCTGTGTGCTGGCGCCGACCCTGTTTTGCCTCTTCATCAACGGGGTAATCGTTCATCTGAACGCCACCGACTACACAGATGCCCCCAAACTAAATGGCAACAGTGTGCCCGCAATAATGTTTGCGGACGACACACTGTTGGTATCTAAAACTCCCATGGGCATCCAAAGGATACTTGATGCCTTTGTGGCCTTCTGTCAGGACAGAGGACTGGAAATCAATGCCACAAAAACCAAATATATGGTATTGAATCCAAGCCCCAAACAGCGCCCGAATCCCCTGCTGGGAGCAGCACGGCTGGAAAGAGTAGCCACGTTTGAATATCTCGGCGTGACACTCAACGAAAATATGACCTGGGGGACTCATCAAACCAGGGCTAACCTTAAACTAGTACAAATTACCGGGGGTATCTCCCGGATGATGACCGGTTCGACCTATCGCCCATTGGGGGCCCTAATTCAGATATATAAAGCACAGGCCAGGGGGGCGATCCTGTATGGGGCTGAACTGTGGGGCCATACCCCATGTCGGAATCTGTCATCCACGGAAAACAGATTCATAAGACAAATTACCGCACTTCCTTCTAGCACCCCACTTCTCCCTTTGAGGCTTGATCTAGGGCTACGGCCTCTCGCCGACGAGATAAGTCTAAGACCCATTGCCTTCTGGCGCAGGCTTTGGAGCAGCGACGATCTCGCCGACAACAGGGCGGAACTGGTCGAACTATTAAAACACCCCAAGGCGCTCAGTATCCCCTGGGTCCAAAATATCCAGTCAACCTGCACAGATCTGGGGCTCCCCGAACTGTGGACTAAACCAGCAGATACAGCACCTAGAATCTCTAAGAGATTTTTGGCGAATCTGTATCATGAACACAAAAGGGTAAGGGCTTTAGCTACCCAGACAGAGGGGTCCCTTTCTTTTAAATTTCTGCAAAATAAGGATCTCTATGCACTTGAAAAGGCTTTTGATCCCATATATCCCGCACTCACTAGAAAGTTATTTCTCCAGTGGAGATACGGTACATTGCCTTTGCGCTCCTTTTCTAGTACCTGGTCGCAAGTCCCTTCCACTAAGTATTGCCCCCTTTGCGCTGACAAAGAGGAAAATGACTTACATGTGATCTTTTTCTGCCCAGCATATAAGGCAGCCAGAAAGTACTGGCTGCTGCCTCTGATTAAGAACTTGGGTGGCAGGGAATATATACCTATGTACAGGATTTTAAAATGTGATGTTTCCGGCCCAATCGTTTTTGCGCTTGCCAAATTTTTTACAAATGTATGGCATACGCGTAATCGTCTTTTAAAAAATGCTGGGTAGTCTGTAGATTGCTCTATTTTTAACATTGTCAATAATGTTTGAAGTGGATTTTTAAGTCACGCACTGATGTTTTATCAAATGTGACAGAATTTTTGTGATTTTTATGTATGTGTATCTTTTATGACCAAAAGGTCGAAATAAAGATTGAAAATGAAATGAAATGAAATGATTGTCTATAAGCAAAATATGTGGCAAGCAAATGTACACAATAGCCAATATAAAGAGATTCAAGTGCAAACAAAACAGAAACATCAATAAGTACATGTTACAAAATATTCAAAAAATTAATTGTGGATCTTAAGTTAGCAAGTTCAAACATCACAGACACATCCCACGGAATCATAGTAAGTAAGGGGAATCTTACAGAGTGTATGCTATGGCAAGCAGTCAGAACATTGCTGTCATGAAAGCTAAAAAAACAGAACAGTAACTCAAAAGTCACCCTCTAGTTTGTCTCATCCAGAGCACACTAATTGACCTCAATGGTGAATGTTGAGGCAACCAAGGTATGTTCTCTCATCAGAAGTGTTCAACATATGTGCCTGTTGGTGTCAGAGTTTGTGCTCAAGAGAGACCCTAATAATTATTGAACAGAAAATTATTCATTTACTATGTTTAAAAATCAACTTTGTAAACCAGATTGATGATGCCAGGGTCACGAGGTTGTGGACAGCTTGCTGAAAGTTGGTCTGGTAGAAACTACAAGGCAAATTTGCCAAAACATCATGCAAAGTTGCTGTGATGAGTTCCATGAAAGAGAGAGAACAGAACAGCATCATAGCTACTACAATATGGCACTGCCTTTCCCACTGGCACAAAGTAGGCTGCCATATGCCAGTGCACACACTTTTACACCATTGAGCGTGATGTCAAGCATGGATTTTGTACTTGTAAGGAAGCATTCTAGTTCAAAATACTTTGCTTTGATATAGTTTAACCCTCTAGATCAATTGCATGCGTTCTGTGCAGTACGCCATGCAAGATAAATTTGTAACATTTAAGAAGCACATTTCTGGCACAAATTCCTATCTGCCATTCTTAGTAGATGGGGATTTTCATCAAAACCCCTGGATGGTTGCATCAAAATGCCCATTTAATATCAATGATATGACCCCTTGAAGTAAAGTTGTGCAAGGTAGCACAAAGTGCTATTTTGAATTACTTTAGGCTACTTCCCAGGACAAAACATATTTTCTATGGGGAAAATGAATCCAAAAAATAAACCTTTCTGCTAGTTTGTGTCCCTTTTGTGATGCAAACCAAGCAGACAGTGCTATTAACTTTGGCACTCCATGCGTCATACAGTCATGCATGGGAGCCATGGTGGGTGAATTAGCATTGTCATTTTAAAATTTAAATCCACAACATTAGGTCAAGAAACAATTTTTGGGTTTAATACAATGACAATGCAAGATACGGGTTTTTACTGTATCGGTATTGAGAGCTTAGTTGAAAGCTAAATAAGTATAATTATGTACAATGAAGATATCAGATCGTCCAAAAGTTATTTAATTGCTGAAAGCCATTCTGACCTTTTTCAAAGTGAAGAATAGTTATTTACTGCATTCATTTTGACAATATTAGAAATGACAAATATTTATTAATATTCAATTGCAACTCTTGATTTCAATTTCAGTTATGAATACAAGACGACTGGTGAATTCTATTTTGTTTTATTTATGGAGAGCATTTTGTAATTTATGTTTTAATTATGTATATTTAATACTTATCACAGCCTAATTAGAGTAAGTATATTTGCATTAAAAGTTTGATATACACTGTAAAACATCTTAATATTTTATATTGAACTATGAATTCTGTTGTGCATTTTCTCCATTGTCTGCAATTATTGGGATAATTTATTTTAATTGAATTTGATTTATTAAATAAGCTATTTGAAAAATATCTACTTTAATTTGAATCCACTTTTTAAATAGCTTTAGGATTCTGTGGATGGGATTTCAAATTATGATCCTGAAATTTAATAAAGGATCTGGTGCCATTTAAGCATGATGAATACATTTATATTGCTAGAAAACGTTTTTACACTGCTTGTGTTCTCATCTATTCTTTTCTCTGTTTTCAAATGCCTTTACTGCCTTAATTCTTGCCCCTTAGGGCCTTATTATGAGTTTGGCGGTTCTGTGGACCACGGTATCAGCGGGGGCAGCCCAAGCTTGGTGAGCTTGGCGGTTTGACTGCTTTGTTACGAGGTGGGCCAATTGGCTTTGCATAGATTGCAGCTGGACGCAGAGACCGCCAGCAGACCGCCGACAACCAGGTTTACGGTCGTGAAAGGCAGCTGCCATAGGGCAGTAAAAGGGACCTGCACCGCTATTCGTATTATGAGTTGCCTGTTCCGTAAGCAGGCAGCAGCGGTCCATCCTCCTGCTTCAAGATGGTGGTGATGAAGGATTTGGGATGCATACTCACACCTGTCATCTTCTTCGAGGCAGATTCTGATGTGAATCCCTTTCTCCAGGTCACCCCTTCACTGGAGGATCTTCACACTGAGGATTGCCACCCTCTTTGTGGCAATCTGCAGGGTAGTCCTTTTCAAACCATATACCGATTGCCAGGGCCTCCCACATATGGGCTGACCCCTGGTAATGGCTATATGGTATTTTTCCACATATTTCATGCATATGTGTGCATCCAACACATCTGCAGTCGAAATGCACAGATAGGCATCATTATATTTGTAGAAAATACTCACCACCTCTGCAAGTTCCCTGCCTCCACACCGCCCTCCCCATAGTCAACTCGTAATATAGCAGTCTTAGGACCGTCAGCACCGTGGTCTGCTGGTGGACTCAGTTCTACGGCGGTTGGACCACCAGACTCTTAATAAATCCCTTAGTCTTCTCCAATTTACAAACCTTGAACAGACTATCCCTCCTTCCTCATGATTGTATGCAATTGTGTCTCTGGTTCCTCTACTATTTGTTATTGACTGCTTGTGGATATTCTCAGAAAACTGACACAATAAGCTTGCAAACCTCTTGTAGTCATGACTGTTTATCCATCAGCTTTCTATGTTAATATTTTGCTTCAGTGGTAATGTTGCAACATTCAATAGCTCCAAAAAGCAAAGGCCTTTATTGAGCTCAACAAATAAAACATGACAATAGTGAAAATCTAAATATGTTTAACCATACTTTGCATGGATGAGCTCAATCCTACAAAAATATTTAACTCTGTTCTTACTTACAATTACTACACTTAAGAATTGTCGAAACACCCCCATAGCACACTCACAAAACCTCAGCTTCATACTGGACTCCTCCCTCACAATGAACCGTCAGATCAACTCCATCTCCTCATCTCCTTAACACGCTTCGCCTGCTTCAAAAGACATTCAGGTGGATCCCTTGTGAATCCAGAAAAATGGTCACCCACGCACTCATCAGCAGCAGACTCGACTACAGCAACCCACTCTCCACGGGTGTCACGCAGAAACTCCTCAGGAAACCACATTATGTTCAAAATGCCACTGCAAGACTGGTCCTCGACATCCTTCACCAGAGTCATATCACCGAACACCTCTGAGAACTACAATCAACAAACAAATCACATTCAAGCTCCTCACGCATGCCTACAAAGCATTCCACAATGCAGGACCAGCATACCTGAACCATGCCTCTCATTCCACGCACCCACCCGACTTCTCCTCTCCACCCCGCTTGCTGGCCCTGGCAATCATCCCTTGGATCCACAAGAATAGAACCGCAGGAAGATCCTTCTCCTACCTTTGCACCAAGACCTGGAACACCCTGCCTCTCCAACCCAGATAATCCCTGTTGCTGACCCACTTCAGGAAGGATTTCAAGACCTGGTTCTTTGACTGAATCCAGTGCTCAGGTGGATCTGCAGACCCACCTTCCCCAGCGCCTTGAAACCCTCATGGGTGAGTAGCTGTGTTCTACAATCCCTGACTGATTGATTGATTGTGCATCCATCCATGCTAATATGTTTTTTTTACAAAATAAAGGATCTACATTGCATATTTTTTTGAACAAATAACTCTCTTTAGAAGTGTTTTTTTACGTGCCACATAACTTGAATTTACATATATATTATAAAATGTAGCTGGATAATACAGCATAACTATGCCTCCACCCCAACTGTGTTTTACTAGATGTGACACAGGCAGCAATATAATCGATAGGCACAGGGATGAAGTGAGTGATGCTACAGTGCCAGTGATAGATTAGGTAGGTACTTTCCTAAAGCAGAATAGAGCTTTTAGCCCATGTATAATTATGGCATTCCCCAGGAGGAACCTTTCACCTGTGCAAGAGAATGAGTATATGGTTTGAGCACTGCTCTCAGTTGCTGTATGGTGCTGATTAGATAAGTGCAGTGGTTACTTACTTACATACAGCAACATTTCTGGCAGCCATAAAAAAACACCAGGACATCGTTAGAGCTCAAGATAGGCACTTTGGACAAATATGTGGGCATCTTGAGGGTTGATCAGAGAAAATTGCCTGAAAGCTGACAGAGCCCATCCTAGTCCAGATAAAATCCTCTGTATCGGAGAGCAATGTTCGCCTAAGGGCTCTAGAAAAGGAAGTTGCCACCCAATCGAGAATTTGGACGATGCTGAAGGCTGCTCCCAATGCATCAACGTTCCACTGGTTGCCATTCTGGAGAAGGCCGAAGGCCTTAGCATGGAACTATTTCTGGATGAGTGGTTGTCATCAGTGGTGCTGGGAGACAAAACCTCAAAGTGGTACAAGGCAGAGTGGGCACTCAGGATCCCTAAAAGACCACCAGCAGAAGGGGCTCTGGCATGAGCTATAGTCGCCAGACTGCTCAATTTTAGGTATGTGTCATTGCGTCATTTGTGTAGAGCCCTCAAGGTTTTCCCAAATTAGCCAACTGTTGACTCAAAAACATATTGAAAATGAGAAGGGTGAACATCCATTTGTGAAAATTTGTTCATTAGTAACTTCTTGTCATGATGGCCGATTTACGAAAGCAATATGCCATTACTACTGCTATACCCTTTTGATTGTGGGATATATAGAGTTTGTAGGTTGTCAAAGAACCCAAGATACATAGAGCCAACAACCGAGCTGCACCTTACGATGGTAGAATATAAAGGGTGAAAAATGGGTATGAAGGAAACCAATGAATTTCTGAAATGTATACCAAAACTGAGTTTAGGACCAGTGAAAATTTGTGAATTTCTGAATTTGTGGGACCCCCACATGCGAACATGTGATTCAGAGGGCATTTTTCAAAAGGTCTTCTTTCTTACACACTTGTTTACATTTGGAAGGAACAATGCAGACACATCAATTGCTAATAACAAATGCTCTGCTATTCTGTACTTCCAAATATCTTCCGATAAACAAGGAACCTCACTTGTGTGTGTGCACCTAGTGCACGCATCAGGAAAGGGCCCAAATCAGAACAAGGACATATCTAATTTTTCAACTGAAGATTGACCCTTTTTTGCAATGTGAGTAGCTGTGGATTTTGGAGCCTAGATCAGCCGGCACCTAAGGAAACCTAGCATACCTGCACATTTTTGAAACTAGCAAACCATGGAAATCCATGGTGGGGTGACTTGTGTGGCTCTCACCAGGTTGTCTTCCCCAGAAGCTCTTGCAAACTGCATACTTTGACTAAAACACACTTTTTCCTCACAGTTATGTGAGAAAAAACGTCTTGAATCTGTGAAGAGCCACACATTACCAATCACCCTGCATATACCTAAGTCTTCCAATAACAATGGCAACCCACTTGTGTGGGAAGGCCTCGTGCCTGCAACGGGAAAGGGCTCAAAACACAACATGTACACGTCACATTTTTCAACTGAAAACTGGCGCTTTTTTAGCATTTTGAGAAGCTGTGGATTTTGGGCCGTAGCTCAGTGGGCACCCAGGGGAACCTTTGCAAACCTGCACATTTCTGAAAACAAGACATCTGGGGACGTTCAGAGTGGGTGACTTGTGTGCCTCTCACCAGGTTTTGCTACCCATAAGTCCATGCAAACCTCAAACTTTGGCTGAAAACACATTTTGCTCACTTATCTGTGCAGGAAAGTTCTGAAACCTGTGGGGATCCCCAATTGCAGACCACTCTGAGTTGCCAAATGTCTCCCAATAACAACAGCACGCAAGTTATATGGGTGGGCCAAGAAACAAAGACACAAAAGGTTCTAAAGAGTTATGTTGAGAAATCAGCGATAGAGGTAGCTGCACATGTGGGGCTGTGCTCAATCACCATCTATTAAGACCTACCAACCACAGACGTTTTTGTAGACTAGTCACCCAGGGTATTCCAAAGTGGCGTGCCTTGCATGGATCCCACAAGGATTTATTACCCACAATGCCCTAAAAACGGCAAACTTCGCTCAAATCACACATTTTCATTAGATATCTGTGATAGAAAGGTCTGGAATCAGCAGGATTTGACAACATTCCTACCACTCAGCGATGCCCCACTTTCCCCGATAAAGACACTGCCCCACTTGTGTGGTTGGGCCTAGTGCCAATGACAGGAATGGATCAAACTAAGGTCAGTGGGAGTTCCCTGGGTAGACACAGAGCAGGGCTCCAATGGGTAGAGATGCGATTGGAAAAGGATATTCTTCCCTTTCTAATGATACCTCAACAACTCAGCCAGTGCTGAGCGGGGCTGACATATGCCCCCATGTGCTGAAGTAGTAAAAGTAAAATGAACTGATTGGCTTGTTCTACTTACATTTGTGTAGTAATGACATCAGCTCACCCCGTGTGCTGATCGTCATTACTCAAAAGAAAAAATAATATCATTGGGCTGATCGAGAAGCTCTTTCCAAATAGCCTGATTAGGAATAGTGAAAAAGGAATCCTTTAGGTGTAAGCATGAGTTGGTCGTTTTAAAGGCCCCTCCCTTGTGTCAGCCAATTACCGACAGATGCACTGGGGGTGGTGGCTAATGCCTGTACTGATAGTGTTAAATGTTGCTTAATAGACTCAGCAGAAGTAGAATTCTGCTGTTCATAAACGATTTTTCAAAGCTTTAGATACATTTATTAGGTGCCAGTTTAGAAGGTTATAAAATAATTATGTAGACATTGAATGACTGACGTGTTCGCTACATTGGTAGTGCTATCCTTGTGGGCCTCTCGAAAACCTCACTTGCTGCTCTTAAGGCCACTCCTAATTCAGCAGGATAAAAAAAATGATCACATCATCCCTGACCTTTGTGCTGCAAATTGGATACCACTTTAGGTCAAGATGAATCTCAAAATTGCCTGCATGACCCATAAAGTGTTGCACAATAACACCCCTTCCTACCTGTCTCAGAAATCGACCCTTTTTGGGCAGAAATAGATCCTTCAGAAGTGCAAGCTCCTTACTGCTCAAAACCACAAAAATCTACTACCGTACCTTGTCCACAATGACCCACACCTCATTGTGTCTGCTGCCTTCCGTCACTCAGTAACTTGCCGGAGTCTTAAACCTATGTTTCACTTCACTCCCCCCACTATTCTACTCATCGCTACCTCTGGGACAGCTGTGCCACTAGTCCCCCCACCCGCCATCCTCCTTCCTTAACTACCTCAGTACTTCTATGTACACTGGTGATCATACACTTTTTCGTTGTATTAACTATCTGAAAGGTTGTTTACAATTTTATGTAACTCAGGTATTGCAGCTATTCAGCTCATATATCACACTATTCCTGTTGAACTATGATTTTTTTTTTCTCTCTCTCTACCTCAGGTTACTGATATTGTTCTGACCTTGTATAGCACCAAGTTGCCTGGCACATAAGTGCTAATTTACCTTGTGCCTTCACTACCTTGGGCGAATCTATACATCTGCTCTCCCTTCCTTGGCTACTCCCTCTCATATCTAACGCAGGACTTTCGGAGCTCATGTATTCTACTGCTTTTCTGACTCTTCTTTTATACAATTGTTGCTGTGAACTTTAATTGGTGCTTAATGTAACCACGGTATGTGCTGCTACTTTAGTCCATATCCCGTTGCATACTGTTTCCATTGTTATCCTTAGTATATATCTTTGTACGAACCCTTTATGCATCTCATGTTATTTTTGGTGTGCTTCCTCTTACCATTGCTATATATATCTCTATGCAGCTGTTATGTTCCTCCTGTTAAATATTGTTTGTACTTACTCAAAAGCGCTCGGATACCTTCAGGTAAAGTTCACACTCTATAAAACTTACAAATAAATGAGTAAATATAGTGCAAGAGTATTCAACTGTTCAGACATACAATCCTATTGATGGGTTATTCAGTTAGAACTTACAATCAACTGAATTGGAAATTGAGGTCAGAAAATGTTTTCCCTGGAAATATTCCCCCCTTATACACTGTACCTTGGGCAAAGTTACGCTGTGAGAATGTGATTGGAAGCTTTAACATGAGCCATTTATTGAGTTTGGAAAATATGGCGATTCAAGTTCACCCTCTCTCGTGCACATTTCTTAATGTGAGATTATTTTCACCACACACTGAGGTAAGTGTTTGTCTAATCAGACCCAGCCAATATGGAAATTTTAAATACATTAATCAGTATTTTTTTGTTCTGCTGAATACTTGAGCCTGCAATAGGATTCACAAAAAGTGCATTTGGATAGCTAAAAAAGAGGTCACAACATCGTCGGATTTAGCTGTGGGTACAGGGATTAGCGTTGACACGTGGAATTTCTGCAATGCTGTTAAACTGGAAGACCCTATGCTATTGTAGATGGAATGTGTGTTTGTGTCTTGACTATTTGCAGGTGAAAATCTGTGGTTTCTAGCTCATGGTGCACAGCTTCAATGAGTATGATAAAATGTAGCATCAATGAGCTGTAGCTGGAGAAGAAAGAGAGAGGAGGAGGACAGAGGAAGGGAATGCAGAGAATGCTAGTGTGTGATCAAGGAGCAGAAAATTGGGAGGAATGCAGTAAGGAAATTGGAATGTAAGTATGACTAAGAGAGAACAAATGAGCTGAAACCTCAGTTAGCTTAAACTTAGGGCCTGATTTAGATCTTGGTGGTCTAACTTCTAGCCCACTGCGGTGGTGAGCTCCAGGACTTTGTCAGATTTACATGAACCATCTGTTTTAAACACTTGTCTCTTTACAGGGACGACGCTGACCAGCAGATAATTATAATTGGTTCAACAACATACTAGCTGGCTGTATCCTTTTATATCACTTACCAGGTTTGCTTTTGTGGTGAAATTAATTTTTCACATTTTCCACACTTCACTTGGTCCTGAAGAAAACCACGTCACCTCTGCGGAGGGCATTTAAGCTGAAACATGTCGACCATCTAGAGACCATGACAGGTTGAATCTTCCTGCAATAGCCCTCATCTTTTTTAATCCTGACCCCAGGATGCCCCTTTAAAGTTTGTTTTCAGCATACCAAGGTGTTAGTTTTAACTTCACCTACACGATCCCCACACACTCCCTCAATGCCCGACTCATCTGAAGGTGTTGGAATACCTCCCAACTAAATTGGAAAAACATCCCTGAGCTCCCCCTCTCAGTGAGAGAGTCGTAGCCCGGCCTGCGTCTAGGTTTGCAGTGCGAGGAGGTTCCCGATGATGCAGCATGCACCCACGGGTGTGTGAGGGAAACCGTCCTATATAAAAGGACTCCCCCTATAATCCGCCTCATCTATCCAGACCCAGGGTTGGTTTTCTGTGTTGCCAAGTTCTATAATGAAGCCTTCTGAAGCCCACCTGACATATTTTTCCATCCAAGCAAAGACATTTACCCAATCCAATTTTCCTTTAAGTGCTACAAAAAAGGGTGTTTGACCCCATCTTTACTACAGCCACCATTTGACAGATCTGCATGAAACTTAATTTTCTGTCCATAATACAGAGCTAGATTAAAGTTACGAGGAGATCCATCAAACAGTCCCAAGAGATATATGCAGAAAAAATGGTAATGGAAGCTCTGACCTGACCGTAACTAAAACATTGCTATAGCGTACTCTCACACATCCAAACAGATAAAACAGCACTCACTAAGTGGTTCCAATTAATTTATTTCAAACTAGTGCAGGAGTAAATTTGTGATTTATTCAGTGATGCCCAGAAAGTCTTACATATGCACCATATGGGCATTAAAAGGAATTTATGAACATGTGCAGTCAATAAAAAAACAGAAACTGTACTTACTCCATGATCAAACAATGGGACACACACCATGGAAATGACCGAGGCATAATATGTTTTTACACAAATGATAATGTACAGAAAAATGAAAGAGAGGGAGATATTGCCAGATGGAAGGTTGATTCCTATACTGAAGAATACCTTTATTGTCACTGTTCAGGTTAAGACAGTTCTCAGGTACTGATACCTGGTTGGGGTTAAAATACAATAAGAAGTAAAATGTCAGAAACGTTGTGCTTGATTCTCTTCACAGAGGCAGAATGGCGCTAGAATTCCCTTGCCCACCCTCCAGAACACACTGCGTTAAGCAGCTGCTCCAGACAGGGGGAAGGGGAAAATGGGATTGAGAAGAGACACTCGTGCTAGCCTGGACTCCCTCTTCTTATGTGGTGAAGATGACTTGAGAATACCTAATGCACAGAAAGAGACAGCATTCCATACTCAGTACCTTAGCATTTGATATCTTCTTCTTTCTAAACTCTACTTAATACTTTATTCTCCCTACCAGGTGTCACAGGAGTTTCTGCCTCTCTTCTTTTCCAGTAGGATGGCTACTGGTTGACGTCAGATTAACAAGACCTAATACACAGGGAGATATAATCAAAGGTAAGACAATCCTATTCTTCCACTTTTCTCTCTTTCACTCTCTCACTTATTCTACCTCTTGCTTCCCTTACCTCTTGTACAGGTCTTTATTTTAATTTGGCTATTCTCAATTAATAGGTGCAAGAGTCCAATTGAAAAGTTTCTCTCATTCCTTACAACTACTCCTCCTGAGTAGAAAATCGGTAAACCATTAAGTTCACCCTGCTCTGCTTGAAAAGGATGGCGCGCAAAAAGGGAACAGGGAAAGGAAAAACTGGTACGGAAAGAATTAGGTTAAGCGCAAGGGAGGAAAGGGTTAGTGAGAGCAGGCTCAAAAGTATTTCTCCAGTCAAGAAACTGAATATTATGTCTGCTGAAACTCAGTCTTTTTCTGCTACTTGCTTACTTGCTTGTTGATGTTTCAACGTCTTCTCTTTCCACTCACGGTCTCCTTCTCTCGACGGTAAGCCTACTGGAGTAAAGGAGACCCTGCATTACCTCACTCAGTCTCTGGATACCAGCGTCTTCAAAAGTTCCATGTGAGTGATTCCGTGCTACAGCTAATAAAGGGAAGTTCTGTTTTCGCGTTTCCGCACTGGGAAGAGTGACAAGTGTGTGCGTTTCCGCACTGGGAAGAGTGACGGATATTCTTCCTCAAACAATTACTTAAATCCTTGTTCCGCCAAGTGGAGACGGAAGAACTCGCTCTAGAAGCTACCTCCCACGTCTTCAATGCTAGTAGAGGTAATTAACCCAAACTCTGTAACTCTGACTCGGACTACAAAAACGAGCAACTTCACTTGACCGCTAGTGAATTGAAGTATGCAATAGAACTCGCTTCCTCAGAACACAAATCCTCACTTCCCGCAAGACTTTGGAATCAATCTGACAGCTGGAAAACGAAGCGGCCATCTTGGAAAGGGTTTCTATAGATAATAGACAGTGGACCAACAATTGGAGAGAGAGGGTTTAACAATTACTCGGTGCCCTCTCGCATTCTTAGTTTTAAGAGTTATGACATTCAGAGTTTTCCTGATATACATTTTTTTTTTAAAAGACAGTGTTCAGGGATCCATCCAGCTATTTATAACTAACAGGCATGTAGGTTATCTTGTGTAGAGATATATTTGTTAGAGATGACAAAAAAACATTGTTGTGTTGCCCTTGTAAGACATAATTTTGAATGTGTAACCACAGACTAGGAGGCTACGAGATCCACTTAGACAATGTAGGTAAAATCACAACGAGGGAACAGCATTGTCAGTTCAGAGTCAACTTGCAGATTCTTATGCAATGCAGATGGTGCATAAGGATGGAATGCGAACCTGTATCAAATTCTGCCAAAAGGTTGGGTAATATCAAGACAGAGGACATTATCTGGTCAGGAATATCTTTAATGCCTTCTGTAATGCCCAGCAGGGTCATATTGCCGGTGAAAACCTGATTGGGTATTGTCATGTATGTTCGGAATAGCCAGAGCTTAAGATTGGAGCCGGGTGATAGAGATATGACAAGGGAGTGCAGTGGTGTGCTTTCATGAGACCGGGATCACTGAGGGTGTAAGAGAAAACTTAAGCAGATTGGTGAGTTTAGGGCTGATGATTTCACCACAAACTGTGAAAATGTTCAGGGGGGCAAAAATCAGCTGGTGATCTAAACCTACTAGAGAGAAGAGCAGGCAGCATTTCCATAGGATAGTAAGGTTGAGGTATGCCAAAGATGCTTAGATGCACTTTTGGAAGCTATGTCATAGACAGTCTGTGAGCCCATAGTTGGCTGAACTGGAAAGTGGGTGTAAATGTTTGCAATTTTGTTAAAAAACAAGGAGGCTATGTCCCTACAGAATTTGAGGGAAGGAACTTCATTTTGATTGAGCATAGTTGGATTCTGTAGATTTTTAACACTACAGAATATTTCATATGAACTATTATATGAAGCTTCGTTATTTCATTAAAGTAAGCGGCAAGAGTGGTCTGTAGAGAGGACTTCTGCTTGGCCTTTGGGTCGACTCCGCATTATTTCTCAGGGACTGTCTTATCTTTTAACAAAAATTACTGAATTGTTGGGATATATTACGCTGCTGGTTTTTAAAATTGCTATTGCTGCTGTTCGTTTTTAAACAAATATAAACAATTTTGCACAGGTTTTTAATGCTGTTGGCATCAGTTTTGCACACTGCTTGTTGCACGTTAGTAATCTTACCGGGAAGGTGCCTCTGTGCACTCCTCCCTGCTAAATCATCGACCGTCGACCCAAGCGGACCCGGCTGTAGGCAGGCCCGCACTGCACTTGGGATCGACGCGTCAGACAGGGGGCGTGACCATTGGCAAATAAAAATGGCGCTGGGACGGCCGCGCAGTGGTCTGTAGAGAGGACTTCTGCTTGGCCTTTGGGTCGACTCCGCATTATTTCTCAGGGACTGTCTTATCTTTTAACAAAAATTACTGAATTGTTGGGATATATTACGCTGCTGGTTTTTAAAATTGCTATTGCTGCTGTTCGTTTTTAAACAAATATAAACAATTTTGCACAGGTTTTTAATGCTGTTGGCATCGGTTGTGCACACTGCTTGTTGCACGTTAGTAATCTTACCGGGAAGGTGCCTCTGTGCACTTCTCCCTGCTAAATCACCGACCGTCGACCCAAGCGGACCCGGCTGTAGGCAGGCCCGCACTGCACTTGGGATCGACGTGTCAGACAGGGGGCGTGACCATTGGCAAATAAAAATGGTGCTGGGACAGCTGCGCAGCGGGCGCGCCGGAGGCGCGCCGAAGGCGCGCCAAAGGCAAGCCCGTCTGCGCCCGTCCGCGCCCGATCCACGCCCACCCCATTCAGCAGAGAGGAGTTATTAGATCTGAATAACTCTACATGCAGGCCCCATGACTGGGATCTAAGTCAGAGGGTCTCTGGGATGAGATCATGCCCCAAATGTGATGTCCAGCCTTGCAACGATGTTTGGGAGGGTGGACTACAGCCCCCCGCGAACAGGCAGAAGGCTGGAGAGTATACGATTGAGAGCAGGGCAGTGCCCCTCCCCGTGACGAGGTCTCACTCTCTTCAGTCGCTCAGTTGTGTTCTGGTGAATGTTCGGTCACTCCATAAGCACAGCTACCAAATTCATGTTCTGATAGAAAGTGGCATGTATGATCTAGTTTTTGTAACTGAAACGTGGACAGACGAAGCGTCTGGTCCGGATTGGAACATTGCCCTACCGAGTGGGTATGTTGTCTCTTCCCAGGACAGACTTGATAAGAAAGGGGGGGGGGAATAGCTGTTGTACATTCATCACAGCTCAAAATCCGGGTGGAAACCCACCTAGACCTTGCCGCGGAAGCTATGTATTTTACCATTTATGTGGCTAATATGTACAACTTCCACGGAATCCTAGTCTATCGTCCTCCAGGCCCGAAGTCCTCTTTTCCGGCGATGCTTATGCATTTTTTAGAGTCCCGGCTGGATCATCACCCTTTTATGATCTTGGGCGATTTTAATTATCATTTAGAACTCACGAATCAGTCAGAGGTTGCCACACTAATTGATAGCTTAGCAGCGCTGGATTTTAACCAAGTAGTGGCCAGCCCCACGCATAGTGGAGGACATACCTTAGATGGTATATTTATTAATAATATAGTTTTGAAGGGGGTTAACATCATGGCACTTCCCTGGTCTGACCATAAGGCAGTGAATTTCACTGTTATGACTGGGATATCAGTCATTTCCTCGGGTCATAGAGCAGGGAAACGCATGATCCAACCATGGTCCCAGGTTACTGCGGAGAAACTACTCCCCTTACTGGCCGGGTCACGCCCTGTCTACACTAATGATATCTCCGTGGCGTCAAAGCGCTTTAACGACTGGTTGGAAGCGGTGGTAGAGAGGGTAGTCCCTCAGAAGCTGCTTGGATCCAGGAGAACCAAACCAAGCGCACCTTGGTATAGCATTGAACTTAAGACCTTGAAGGCAACATGCAGAAGGGCGGAGCGGTCCTGGAGAAAGGATTATAGTACTGAGGGAAAATCACAGTATAACTCCTCCCTCGCAGCCTATAAACAGGCAATAGTGGCAGCCAAGAGCGCTTATTTCTCAACCAAAATTATGGATGCCGGCAACTCGGCTAAGGAGCTGTTTAGGACCATAACAGCTCTGGCTAAACCGCCGCAGGACAACAACTATTGTCCTGATCAAGAAACTTGCCAAAAGTTGGCGGCATATTTTCAAGAGAAGGTTCAGGTTATCTACGATGAGTTCAGTAGTAGGCCTTCCAGCATAGAGGGGAAAGAGCTAGTGCCGGAAGCAGACTCCTGGAACAACACGGGACTCAGGGAGTTTGCCTCAATCACGGCGGAGGAAACTCGGAGGTTGATCATCTCAACAAACTCGGGATCCCCCCTAGATCCCTGCCCTCCATCAGTTTTTCACCTGGTCGTTGAGGTGATAGCGGAAGAACTGTCCCAGGTAATTAACATAGCACTGCAATCCGGATGCTATCCCTCTTGCTGGAAGAGGGCTATAATTAAACCTTTACTAAAAAAAGCCACATTAGACCCCCTTGTCTTAAAAAACTATCGACCAATTGCCGCCCTGCCTATGGGGGCCAAGATTTTGGAGAAAGAATTGAACCGTGCCCTTACGACACATTTGGTGGCCCACGATCTACTTGACTCTTCTCAGCATGGTTTTCGTGCCCAGCACTCTACAGAGTCAGCACTGTTGATCGCAACGGAAAAGGTGCGGGTTATAGTAGACGGGGGAGGTCGCGCAGTCCTGGTGATGTTAGATCTCTCGGCTGCCTTCGACACCGTCAATCATAAGGTGCTGCTCCGAAGGCTCCAGGAGTTTGGGGTACAGGGAATGGCATTGGCCCTACTAGCTTCTTTTTTGGAGGGTAGAGACCATAGCCTGTCCTGGGATGGTCTACAGTCGGACCCTTTCCACCTACCATGTAGGGTGCCACAGGGCTCCTCTTTATCATCTACGCTCTTTAACATCTACGTAGCCCCTCTAGCCAAGCTCATCAGGGCCCAGGGCTTCACTATAATCTCCTACGCTGATGACTCGCAGCTTATAGTCTCTGCTGGGCAAGAAACAAATGACACAGCTATTAAGTTTCATAGCTGTATGTCAGAAATTATGAGATGGATGCGAGAGAATTTTCTCAAAATTAATACAGAGAAAACGGAGATAATTGAATTTGGCCTGGGAAAGCCTGCATGGAATAGCTCCTGGTGGCCGGCCGAGGCAGGTGAATGTCCCTCTCCTGTGCGCAAGGTTAGAAATTTGGGAGTGGTGTTTGATAACCAGCTCAATTTCACTGCGCATGTCAGCAATCTTGCCTCCTCCTGCTCGTATTTAATCAGGATACTGCGGAAGATTTTCCCATTTATCAACCCTGACCTTCGCCGGAATGTGGTGGTGGCTTTAGTGTTGTCCAAAATGGACTACTGTAATGCACTACTACTGGGACTGAACAAGTCCTTGCTGAAGAGACTGCAGGTCCTGCAGAACGCAGCAGCCAGACTCCTGTTGGATGTACCTAGGGATCAGTCTGTCGCTGAGGGAATCAAGGCATTGCACTGGCTCCCTGTCCAGCAGCGGATAGAGTTCAAGGCGCTATGCCTAGTCCATAAGGCGGTGTTTGGGGGGGGAGCCAAGGAAGTGGAGAAGCTCTTTACTCCTTACCTCCCGGGTCGGACACTCAGGTCATCTACTCAAAGCCTGCTTAAACTTAACCGTGTGAAAAAAGCTAGATGGGGTGGCAGAGCTTTTTCGTATCAGGCGACCAGCCGATGGAATGATCTCCCTGGTTTTGTTAAACGTACTGACAGTCATCAAGCTTTTAGAAAATTGATAAAAACATGCCTTTTTGATGTGACCTGATGTTAGTGGAAGCAGTTTCTCTCTTTGGACTAGCGCCAAGACGCCTCGGCATTTGTTCGCGCTATACAAGTGACTATCCTATCCTATCCTATCCTATCCTATCCTATGAATATATTTTTCATACCTTTCTATACCTGTTTTGTAAGCCAGTTTAGCCATATGTTATATTTGGGGT
Organism: Triturus cristatus; assembly: GCF_964204655.1. NCBI lineage: Eukaryota > Metazoa > Chordata > Amphibia > Caudata > Salamandridae > Triturus > Triturus cristatus. The sequence continues at coordinate 896,576,897 of NC_140590.1, read as the reverse complement.
AGTTCACTTTAATTATCAACCTTTGTATTCATTTCTGTTCTCATGCCAGCCGTTTGTTTACATAAGTTCTGTTTTAGAATTGTGGTATTATAAGAGTTTTGCTGTCTGGCTCTCAGGCTGGTACTGTGCTGGTCCCCAATAAACTTATAGAATCCTACAACATGGCCTCTAAATGTTTGAATTCAACAGTAGCAGCACCTGGAGGAAGTGCTGTGGGGCGGTGGGGCGGGGCGAGGGGCAGGGTGGGGTGTAGTAAAATCCGGCATAAGGCGGAAAGGAGGTAAGTACATATATAAATAAAATGAATTACATTGCCCACGCTGCATTGCAAAATGGCTGTATCGAATACCTTTGCATACCACCATGAAAGGCAGTCCTCTTAAACTGCTTAAAGGGAGATTGATTTTGTCTCTAAATTGTGTCTATTGAGGTTTAAAAAGAAGCAAGGGGGAAGAATGAGGTTAAGAGAAGTGAAGGAGTGGCAACAAGAAAGGAAAGGAATCAGGATAGAATTAAAAGTGCTTATGATGCGAAGCAGAGAGTTAAAGAGCCTGAATTTGAAGAGGGTGATTGGGTCAGGATTCACAGACCTGGGGTTTTGGACAAGAGTAATTCCAGGTTTAGCAAGGCTGTAAAGGTGGTCAAAATAAAGGAGAACAGTCAAATCACTCATGATGGGAAAGTTTGTAATGTCAGGAGAGTGGCCAAATATGAATATGAGAATAGGTCAGTTGCCCATTATGTTAAGGAGGTCCTGCATGAGAGTGTGGCATCAAGAGTCAAACATGATTTTCATGACAGACAGTCTTTCTGAAAACCTGTGGATTATGTATAATATTATTGTATGATTTTGTTTTGTTTTTCTTTCCTCCTGTGTAGCATGCCTGTTCCTTCTCTGTTTTTCAGTTTTTGTTGTGTTGGAGAGTGTTTTGTGTTTGTAGAGGGGGTTGCTGTGTTATATTTAGTGTAGTTCACTTTAATTATCAATCTTTATTTTCCATTCTGGACTCATACCAGCCATTTGTTTACTAAGGCTGGTACTGTGCTGTTCTCCAATAAATGTATATAAACTTACATAATCATTCAACTTGGACTCTAAATGTTTGAGTTCAAAGCCTTAGTATCATGGTGACACTCCATTTGCATTCCAAGCCTTTACACTGCTATTTTGCTATACTTGGAGCTTCAGTAAACCAGATGTTTTTCCAGTGGGATCGTTGCATGATCCAATGTTAAAGCTCTGCAGAGTAGTTTGGTTCACTGTTGAATATAGTATTTATACCACTCCATTGTGTGCAATAAAAATATGCGTATGTAAAAACTACACTGTAGTGAAATACAACCCCAGAAGGTGTCAGGAATCCTGTTCAGTCCCTATTCAGAGAGGGATGCGCTGAAACTTGTTCCTTCAATTTCTCAGACATGGTGAGTGATTCAATCTTTCCTATAGCATGCAAATTACTATAAATATCTATTTTCTGCTGATCATAATTTTTTTAGATAGATTATAACAACAAATAGCCAGTTCATGTTGTTAAAACTGTAGCTGTAATGAGTATCCACGATCTGTCGTTCACCATGGCTGGTAACTCTGGCAGCACCATTATGACATCATAACTCAACTGTCATAACTGAGATGCTGCTTTTTTTCATTATAATAGGTGATGCTGTAATGTCACTGGGCCCATTGACTTTTTCTCACTTTAGCTCCTTACTCTACCCCTCAGAGTCATTTACTTGGCCCTCCGATGTATCTTGATCCATGCCGAGAGGGGTTGGATATAGGGGATCCAAACCAGTTATCCAATGAGGACCAAGAACTGACCTACAAATCATATATACAATCCTTAAAACTGTGAAATACAAATACAGGGTTATTACAGCTAGACCAAATCTCCTGAAGAAATTCAGTCGGACAACAATCAACCAAACTAATAATTCGGTTAAAGCTATGCAAAATAGTAACAATCCCTCATTAATACTATATTGGAATGCACAATCAATTACTGGAGACAAGTCACAGAGAGACGGCTGGTTAGATTTTTATCAGTAAATTAAGAAAGTTAATCACATCAATATATCAGGCATTTAAATTGAAATGCAGAATAATCAAACTTATCTCTTGTCCCCCATCCATTACCAAGGCTTTCGAAGAAAAGTTCGGGAAAAATCATACCAGCTCAATGGTTCTCTTGCAACGAGGAAAAGGAATCCAGGAATAGTGCAAAGCATAGGCGTCAGCCCAAGGAAAACCAGTAGAGTCTGCAAGTTCGAAAGCTGCATCTCAATCCGCAAAAGGGCAAGGTGGAAAAAGCCGACATCCTCTGTGTGTGTCTCTCCCTCACACAATGTATTTTATATTTCTCAAGTTCCAGGGTGACACCTCATGGGTCACCTCATCTGGTCAGACCACTCAGTACAATGGTCAGTTTGAATAGGACGATTGTCATGCAGTATGAAGAACATATAGTTTATGAGGAAAAGGTAGTAATCTCTCACGCTGTCGAACCATTCAAATATGTAAAGTTTTGAAGAATAGTCTTTCAGCAAATTCACATTAGTGAGTTCAAGAAGAGAGTTTCTCATGGTAGATATTCCCAATGTAGCGAATTAGAAGCGTGAAGCCCTAGTATGTGCATGGGAACACTCTCTATGAAAAAAGTTTCATTTCATATTGCAGGTTCACAAAGCCTTTCTATGAGAACAGAATCAAGCAAGAGAAAGAAATGCGGGACTAATTTGAATTTAGTTAATGAAATACACAATATAAATAATGGAAATATGCATTACATTCCAGAGTGACCAAGACTTTATATCCTTTTCTTAAAATTATGAAACTTATGAACATTCAAGTTTAATTGAAATTAGCATGTGTAACTATGACACATTGCTACATTTTTCAAATACTAACTAAAATCGCTCCAAAATATAAAATAATTCTGTCATTTCTATTAATCCTAATTAGTACATATATGAAGATTATTCTCTGAAAGTTTCAGAGCATTTGCAATCAGTTTAAACGTGCAGCACCATTACTCTTATTCTCTGTTGGTGCACACTTTAACATGAGCAAGGCTAGAGTTGAAAGCAAAACGCTTCAATAAATATTCATAATGTTTTCTAATTTGCATTTAGTTCAATTAATTCCTCACATATATCATTATTTAAAAGAAAATGGTTAATGTAATCTCTATAACACGTGTGTCATCGGATTCACATTACAATTCCACGTTAAACTAATACACCATTGCAATTTAGTAAACATGAACCTATGTTATTTAAACTGGCATTTTGTCTAGTCAAAATTAGGTAAAGAGTAGGGGCCTCTGCGATCAGGATAAATATGCCATGATAGGGAAAGAACAATAATGGGTAAGAAAACACCTGGGCAAGGTGGATTATATCATAAGCGGGCAAAACAAGTTCCAAATAATCCAAAAACAATAACAATAGAAATATATTCAAAATAGATATTTATTAAAAAAATATATATATTTTTTTAATTTGATATTTTTTGATATGTATATATATGTATATATTGATAGTCAAAACCATTGATCATTTGATATTCAAAACAATATGACCATCATTCAGTGTTATAATTGCATGAATTAATATTGCAAAATTTAATATACAAAGGTCCAAAAACCTTGTTAGATAAAACAGATAATTCAATGATCGAATCCATGATCTCAATATACTAATATGGCAATAAATAAACACGATGTATAGAAACTGGCGGTGTGGTGTTATTCTATGCACATTTCGGCATTGCCTTCATCAGGGTTCCGTCTCAGAACTCACTGTATATAACTAGCCAGGATAACGTCTAGAAGATTTCTACTGAGTAAGGAAAATGGAGTCATGTAGTGCCATTTGTTAGATGTACAAAAGGAAAAAAAGCTCATTGACTCTTATCCTGAAGTATGGATTGACATGCTATTCTTCCAAACAGTCCTTGTGTGTTGTACGTTAACGGAGAGAGATGATAACAATGAATATTTCTAGGCTGATGGGCTGAGATGTCCGGTGTATAAGTCGAGAGGATGGTGAACTTCTATCTCGTAAATTCTGTGATGCGATTTGACATACATGGCACTGGAGTTTGGAAGTTTATTTGTGCCTGTGGTCAATTTACTTGAGATCACTTTCCCAGAACGGAAATCGCAGGTTGACGATATATGGCCTTCGAACTATATGGGGTTAGTGATATCTTGAGCGCAGGACTTTTCACTGCCTCTGCGAAGTGATGGTTAAAAACACCTGGAACTATGTGAGGTAGGTAATGTCTAGGGCACAGGGCTTCTTACTGGATCTGCACGGTAATGTTTCAAAACACCTGAACGGTCTCAGCAATTCTGGTCCCTCTATAATGACGATTATTATACATTACTATTATTAAGGTTCGAAGACCATATATCGTCAACCTGCGATCTCCGTTCTGAGAAAGTGAGCTCAAGTAAATTGACCACGGTTTTAAGTGTCAACTAAGAGGTTCATCAGTTTATTTGCTTCATCAGTAGCTAGAGATGTCACAACTCGCCTATAAGAAAACTAGGGGCATATTATCAAGAACGGCGTTAAAAATTATCGCCGCTTTAGCGGCAGAAAACTGCCGCTAAAGCGGCGACAATGGGCTTGATAATGCCCTGGAGAATTCCAATAGAAGCCTATGTTCACACCAGAACATGGGCTTCTATTGGAATCCCCAAAGGCATATTATCAAGCCCATTATCGCCGCTTTAGCGGCAGTTTTCTGCCGCTAAAGCGGCGACAATTTTTTTTTTTTTAAATAATTTTTATTCTCAGTAAACCGATACAGAAAAAATAAAGCAACTCATAAGAAAGTACACGGCTTGTTCAACATGACAGAAAATAGGAACATTGTACAGTCATATTAGATCGACAGAGGAGAAAAATGAGCACTTTAAAATAAAAACAAATAAAAAATTAAAAAAGTACATATATCACATCATAAAGTAAATACTACTAAATATAGTACTAATGCAAGAGCCCAAATATATATCTATCTGTTTGACATCCTCTCTGGAAGGCCCAACCTCCTATACAGTGTTTACTTGTAAATTTCTTCTAGATCTATACATACTAATTAACCAATAGATCTCCCATAAAACTATAAAGGGTAAGTATTTTTGAATTAGAAAGAGAGGTTAAAATCTCTACCAACCCAACGGAGATTAGCTGAAATCTTATGTTGTCGGTGAAAGATATTCCCTTAGAGCCCCCCAAATCTCCTCACCAAATTTACGTTTCCGCGGGCTTTTAATGGCATATAAACTAGTCTCGAGTTTGCAGATAGCAAATAATCTGCCTCTCCACATCTCAAATGTAGGGGGTTCTTTCTCACACCACAGTGAAGCTATACATAACCTTGCTACTGCAACTGCAATATGTATGAAATATCTATATATATACATTCCATGTGTAGGTGTTTTATTTTCTATGACCCCCAGCATCATAACTAATGGAGTTATCTCAATATGTTCTCTTGCGACTTCAGTTAAAAATATCAGTATCATATGAACTATATCTGCCTGTTCCCCGCCACATCAAGTACATTTGTCCTCCTTCACTCCACCCCAACGTGCCATTTTAGCCGGTGTATAATATAGATTAAACATGGTTTTATATTGTTGGGTTTTCAGATTTGAGGATATTAAAAGCTTTTCAGCTAGATCAATGGATTTTTGCAAAATATTCCCTTCTACGCCCACTCTCAATTTCCATTTATCGTTCTGTACCTCGACATCGTCCTTTTGTGTGTCGATAAGTGCCTGATGTATATCCCCAATTTTATCCCGGGCCATCACAATTTCTAAAAGATTGTTTTTCTCAGCTAAACATGAGATATCCCTCCTTCTGCACAGGAAGTCCCGAATCTGCAAATATTTTTAAAAAATCTGCTTTAGGAAGATCATAGTTAGTCATCCATGTAGCGTAAGTTTTAACATCACTACTGTCTACCAGCTGGCCCAAAGTTGTAATACCTTTACTTCTCCATTTATTCATATTACTATCTAAGAAAATTGATGGAAGTAGTGTCGCTGCATCCGTGGGTGTATAATAGTTAATTTTACCCATATTTAGCTGCCTCTTTATTAGGCGCCAGGCCTTATAGGCTGCCTGGAGGACTTTGAAACGAGTCTTCTTATAGTAACTTGGCTCTATAATTTTAAAGAGTGTTCTCTCTGTCCTTGCACCTAATAGTAGCTGATATATATGAGGTACATCCCCTAGAGTTTCACCACTGGTTCCCACCAATAGGATTCCAATGTGCTGTAATAAACAAGCCCAATAATAAAATTGAAAATTGGGTACTGCCCACCCCCCTCTATCCCGTGGTAGAGTCATAAATTTTAATGCGCGTCGGAGTTTCCCCTGTGCCCATAGAAAGCTATTGCAGATAGATTGTAGTCTCTGCATTTGTTTTCTTGTAATTTCCAGTGGTACTGCCCTAAAGAAGTATAATACCTTTGAAAGCACATTCATTTTAAGGACATTGCATCTTCCCAGTAATGACAAGTGTAAATTTTCCATTCTATCCAAATCTTTTTAAACCTTATTAAGAAGAGGTTCCCAATTGAGTTTAACCATCTTATCTAGGCAAGTATTCAGGCGTATTCCCAAATATACGGCCTCCTCTAGAACTCTCTGATCCCTAAATTGCATTTGTTCAGTACAGATTACCTGTGTCTTAGTTAAGTTCAATTTATAACCTGCACTTCTCCCAAATATTGCTGCCAATTGTTCCGTCTCCTCCAATGTGATTGCAGGATCCGGTGTTATTATTGCAATATCATCTGCATAAGCAAGTATATCAACCCGCTCCAACCTAGGACCTGACAACTGTTCATTTAATCTATGCTCTAATAGGTTTAAGAACGGGTTGATATATATCGCAAATAGCAGAGGGGAGCACGGGCATCCTTGACGAGTTCCTCTTGATATAATTAATGGTTTTGATTCTAACCCTAGAGTACATATTCGTGCCTTTGGGGATCTCTACATGGTCTTAATAGCCTGAATAAACCCAGCACCTACACCATGCATCCTAAGTGTGGCCCATAGAAATTCCCATGAGACAATTTTTAACGCCGACCTTGATAATATGCCCCTAAGAGACTGCAGGCCTGATTCACAAAGGGCGCATTGCAATTTCTCATTGCAGAGGTCACAACTGTGGGGCCTCTGTCTGTGTGCGAAGGCCCTTTGTTAATGGGCCATGGGTTTCTAGTACCTTTGCTTTTTTAAATTAGAACAGCCCAAAACATGAACTTTCCTAGTATTTCTTCATCTGTGTCAAATACTTCACAGTCTACTGTGCAAAAAAAACGTACATAAGGATTCCCCCAATCTCTTCTATAAATGATCCGACGTCTGAGTTATTTCAAAGATGTATATTAATATGCAAGGCCCGCACTGTGTCAGAAAAAAAAAAGTTTGCTCAGCACACAGTTCATCTTGTGCAAGGATTGATTACGATTGAATGCCTCAAAAGCTAGGAGTTTCTACAAAAACGTCCTCGCGCCTTCAAATCTGCTGTGACCTTCCCTCTTTTCTCGTCATTCTCAGAACATTTTGAAGTGGCCATGTGCTACACAAACATGATGCAAAATCAAAGTGAAGGTTTAACGCTATGAATTCTGAAAACACCAATTTACAACAAAGTTGTTATTTTTTTTACTGAGAGTATGGCTCAAAACAATATTCTTGCTCTGAAACTGTAGACAAACTAACCGAGCGAATGTATTTATTCTGACAGTGATGTATACTGCATTTATTATTACAGAATTGCTATCCATTTAGATACCCATCTGTTTATGAATAGCTCCTTACAGAGGCAGTCATCCTTAACAGCAGAATCGACTTTAAGGGCTACATGAACAACAAAGACCATAGGCAATTTGTCCAGGGAAATGAGTGCATTAGCAAAAATAACTGACTTTGCAAAAGCAAAACATCCGCTGCAAAATCAATATGTGAATTTTAATTGTAACATGATGTTTTAGGCACTGAAAATGCAGAGTGGTATAATTATGTTTAATTTCTTAGAAAAGCAGCAGTTATTGGAAAAGCATTGTTCTTTAAATCAACCTGCTGGTGTCACTATCCAACTCAGGGAAAGTGGTGAGGAAGGAGAGTGTTGTGTGCGCGATTGCGCTTGATTCACAATAGAAACTCCCCAAAAAGATTCCCCATGAAAGCAGCATTCTTTCAAAATTGGCATCAATGACCAACACGTGCAAATTTGTTGATTGCAAAATATAAAAAAGCATAAATGCAGTAATTATTGGATAAAATGTGATGTTCATCTAATGCATGAGAGCCAATTTCTGTTATTATTTAGTTTTAGCTGCAATTAGATGTTACTTGTGTGGAAGAAAATATGATACAAAAGTTATCTCTGCTGTCAGTATGCATGATGCACATGCTATGCTCTCTGCACAGCACAAGGACTTGGTAGATTATGTACATTTCAAAGTACACAAGCTAATATCCATTTGCCATGCCCTCTATAAGAGCCAGATGTACAACCATTTCATTTTGCGAGTGGTAAATTGCCATTTTTAGCAATTCGCAATGAGCAAGTTGCAAAGCGAAATGACCTAATACGTCTCAGACACATTTAGCAATTCCCAACGGAGTCGCAAATGGCTTCCCTCATTAATATTCATGAGTTAAGTCGCATTGTACGACCCATTGGAAATGGCCTATATTCACTGGGGTCAGCAGACCACCAAGTTTGTGATTGCTTTTTAAACAAAGCTATTTTTTTCTGAAATGCAGCCTGTTTTCCTTAAAGGAAAATGGGTTGCATTTAAAAGTGAAAAATGAAAAGTTTCCTTTGAATTTTTTAAGAGGAGGCATTGGTTCATGGGACCTTTGCTTGCTCTTAACAAATGTTGGTGCCCACATTCCAGAGGGAAAGGGGTCTCTTGGGGGCCCCTTCCAGTTTGCAAATGGGTTATCACCTCCTTCACGGAGTTGCTAAAATATGAATGTTTGCAACCGCATTCTTCTTGCAAACCATTCATACATGCCACTGCGACTCGCTATTAGGAAGGGCCGCCATTAAAAAAGCCTCTTCCTAATAGCAAATCGCAAACCCTATTTTGTGAGTCGGTAATAGGTTACCGACTCGTAAAATAGGGTTAGTACATTGCAAAAGCCATTTTAGTGGTCGCAAAAGGCCTGATTCTCTATTTGCAACCGATAGAAATGGTCGTACATGTGGCCCAACGTTCTATTCATATCAACAGTGTATACTATGCATAGGGCTCAGCCTACAACTAACACCTTAGCAGAATGGCCTCGATATTATGTCTAGTATAAGGGGCTTTGCAGTCATGATCTGTGTGCTGTACATACCTGGCCTCCTCAATAACTCCAGAAATGGCCTTCACTATGGTCAAAAAAATTTCTTCAGCAGGAGTAACCTTGAGGGAAAGTTAATTTCAGCATGCAACATGGCTAGAATAGATGGCTTGAATTAGAAAAGATTTAACTGACATGTACAGGGTCAGCCGCGGTCGGTAGTAGGAGTTCCTGCAGGGCGGTGATGTGGGGAGGGGGAGGGGCAGGGTGGGGGTAGTAAACTATGGATTACGGAGGTTTACAGGTAAGTAAACATATAAATTAATAAAACAAATTTCGTTGCGTGCACTGCATCCCCATATGCGATGCAGTGCACGCAACGAAATTCGTTTTATTAATTTATATGTCTACTTACCTGTAAACCTCCGTAATCCATAGTTTACTACCCCCCACCCTGCCCCTCCCCCTCCCCACGTCACCGCCCTGCAGGAACTCCTACTACCGAACGCGGCTGTACAGGGTAGTAGGCAATTGAGCAGTGGCATATTTAGTGTATGAACTATTATGAAGTTGGAGATTTGATAAAGTTTTGGGGAATGGAGGGAGTAGGCCAGCTTTCTTGCTATGGGACCTAAGTGCATTTTAGTGGGTATTATGAGATTTTTTACGTTTTGCATTCAGGAGAAAAGCAACAGTGTAACCATCATTGCTTGTGTAGACAGTGATAACACTAGGTAGAAGCACAGCTGTGTGAGTGTGTGCCAGAGCTAGCTGTAAGGGCATTCAATTGTGGTGGTGGTGATTGATGTTAGTGGTGGTAGTGTGCTAAGATATGGAGGGGCATATTCTCAAGAACGTGTGATAACCATCGCAAAAGTTACTTAATGCAACCTACAACATCTCAGTCTATTGTGGGAAATTTACGCCGTGTTAACCAAGAATTCACAACACGGCGGTACTATGCGATAGTCACCAGCCAACACGCCAAATGGCCGCGTTAAAATCAATGCCACGCCGCAAAAATGCAAAACGCGAACGCAAAAAAAGCTGTGATGAGGCCAATCGCGATACAAAAATCTGTGAAAACCGGCTACAGGCCTACAATTCACACGCGTCAGGCGGGAACAATCACCATAAAAGTAGAAACAAAACTGACAAACAAATGCCAAACAACAACCAAGCACAATGGATGTTGCCGGAGCAAGTACAGAGGAGAACCAGAACCCCACAAGCCCCCCGGAGGACCTGCCTGGGACCTCGGGGTCAGGGAAGGGCAAGGAGAAGAAGAATAGGAAGAAGCGCTTCAGTCCACAGGAGAACAGGATCTTTATAACGGAAGTGGTCGAAAACCATCAACAACTGTTCGTCACCTCCACTGTGTCATTGGCAACAAAAAATTGACTATGGCATGCCATCGTGGACAAGGTGAATGCAGTCGGAGTGCTGAAGAGGACAAGGGACGGGGTCAAGAGGCGCTGGAATGACGTCAAGCCCAAAACCAAGCTGAAACTCGCCAACAACCGGAAGGCAGCTATGCAGACTGGAGGTGGGAGTCCAGCGCCACAGGAGGAGCTGGACGACATGAAGGAAATGGTGTCTACAGTCATCAGTGGGGAGACGGAGGCAGGAGTTGGGAGACCGGACACTGATCAACAGGACTGGACACAACAGCAAGAGGGTGAGTAACAACCAGGGACTGGGGGGTACGGGGAAGATGTGCACAATGGCACACATGCACAAGTAAGTAGAGCACAGCTGTGGATAAACCATGCCTCAGACCTCAACTCCCACCAAGAGAACTATGTACCCAAGTATGCAACATTTCAGTACTGTATGAGCACAGAAGTCAGAGGCACACCGCCTGTAAGGGATAAGGGGCAGGCAATTCAGAGCTGCAGGGGTGACTCCCCCAAAATGCGGCACACACACATCATGTGCACAGCACAACAACATTGACAACGGAGTGGCACAAACCGCAACACGTTCACCACAGAACAGAGGACACAACTGGTGCCGACTGGGTATAGACAATGGCCAATCACAAGTGGCATTGCAGGGAAATGTGAGTTGATAATGTACAAGTACAAACACACAGCTGTGATGTTGTCGAAATGTCCACTGTCCACTGTCCAGCAGCAAATGGGCAGCCCCTCCGAAACAGCCACAATGCACGCAGTTTGTAGGAAGGTGGAATCTGACTACATGGTTGGCCCAATTTTTTTCTGGTGTTTTGGTGGTTTTTGACTTAGTTTGGCTGGGAACCTGCTATTCAGGTCCCCAGCCTAGCTGCTTCCTCTCTAAATTGATTCCTTGTACCTTAGGTGCACCACAGATTGGAGTCTGAAGTGCCCTTATAAGTCCCTAGTATATGGTATACTATGTACCCAGGGCATAGGTACCCCAGAGGCCTACCAGGGGCTGAAGCATGTATTATGCCACTCCTGGGAAGCCCTACAAAATGACACCACAGGTCTGCTACTGCAGGCTGGGTAAGGTGGTGCATGCACCCCTTACAGAGATATAGATTCACTATATCTCACCTATCACTGCACATAGAAACCTATCAGCCACCCCTATGGCAGGCATTATCAATCCTGAAGGCAGGGTGCTTGGTTTTGAGAGGGTGCCCATGCATGAGCAGAGCCCCTCTGCAGCCTTCGGAATCTCTTCTCCGGGGTTGTCTGTAATGCAGCCTGACCATATACTCTTAAGTGCATTATAACCAAACGGTAAATGCTAACTTTGGACTGGCTGCACGGAAACATGTCGTGTTTGGAGTCAAACACCTTGGAATCATACCCCCATACCAGTAACTGGTGTGAGAGTATGATCCCACCCTTCTAGAGGGAGAGACATGACAGCACCGGTATACCCGGTACCATCTGAAAAGAGCCCTGGCATCACAAAATGGATGCTGCAGCCACAGACACGAGTCTGGCCTCCTGCTGCTGATCGAAACTCCAGCAGGGGAGGCCTGGACAATAGGTTTACTGTCACAGGGAGGTGTCACCACGTCCCAGACAGGCTTTTGTGTATTGGGGCTGGGTGGGTGCACTCTGAGAGTGCTTTAAAGTCCTGCACTGGGGGCACATTTGGTGTCCCTGTGCATAGTCCAGCTCAAACCGGTACAGGGGCTACCGGCCCCTGCTCTGGCGTGAAACTGGACAAAGGAAAAGGGTGTAGCCACCCCTTTTTCCAAACCCTCCCATAGGTGGGTCCCCTGAGTTAGTCCAACCGCTTCCTTGGGTAAAAAGTAGGAAGCCCTGGCAACAGGACTTTAGATATCCCTGGACGGGACTCTGAAACTGAATCCTGGAACTTCGACGATCTGTTCAATGCCAGATGACTGAAGAATCTCCCTTGGCATAAAGGAGTTACTTCCCTGCTTGGCAGGCACCAAAGATGCATCTGTCTGGTCTGCATCTCCGAAGCTCCCACTGGACGCCAAAGACTTTGCAACACCAGAAGTAGATTTCCAGACTTCCCAGAGGCTGAACCGAGTCCCCAGCAAAGCTGAGACCCGTCGCCTTCATGGGTACCGTGAAACTGGAACCCCTGGACACCGTGCACATTTGCAAGTGCATCAGGTTCTCGACAACTCCTGAAGCTGTGCATTGGGTTACTTGTAGCCCAGACCTTGAGCAGATAATTCACTGAAGATTGTTGGCCTAGTCACCCCGAGTGAGCCGTGGGCCACCATTTTGTGATTCCTCTTGAGGTCCCTTCGCGATCACTGTTCTGTCAAGTGGTGGTTCCCTGTGAAGGTAACTCTGACTTTCTTTGGGCTTCCCTGATTGCTTCAGATGTGCCCTCACTCCTCCTCACTGGGGGAGTCCCTCGGACCTTGCTGGTCCGCACTGAAGCATCTTTCTCTTTTCTGCATGGGTTGCTGTTGCCAAGGCTTGTTGTGTCCAATCCAGGCACCAATACTGCAGCACTCGACATCCTTTGTGAGAAAGCTGGAATCCAGCTCCTGGTTGTCCTCAACACCTCCTGGTTCTTGTGGCTGAAGAGTCAAGCTTCACCTTCTTCACCTTAAACACCCGACATCGGTGGGCATTCGTTTATCGTGCCCCTGGTCACTGGCAAGTGACCCAAACTCTGTACCCTCTGCTTTCAGGTTCCTCACATCTTCGATCCAGGCTTGGATCTCTTCGGACACCTCGCATCTTCCCGGCAGCAGCACTTCTTCACCAGCTCCCATTGAAAACGACAACGCGACCCAACACCATTTGACACCTATGCACCATGCTTCCCTGGATGAGGTAACTTGAGTACTCCGGTGCTCCCGTGGGTGTTGACCCTAGAACTGTGTAAGTCCAAGAGGGTTTCGTCCTAGTCCATCTCTAAGTGTCCCTTTTCTTTAGAAATCTAACCGCAAATTTCCCGATAGAAGCTAACAGGAGCTCGTGGCTGTGTTCTCACACTGCATACGGCCCCCATGGGTCCCCTGTGTCACTACCTTGGGTGGTTCCTTGGGGTCCCAGCGATTCTACAGGCTCTAGGCCTTGTGTCTAGTTAAGTCATGGTTCTTATACCACTATTTTAGTTTATGGTTTGGCTCGCCCCTAGGGTCTAACGTGTATTTGTGCTACCTTGCTGTAATATTTGAAGTGTAACTTATGTGCTTTTACCTCTAGCCTCATTAAGAGACTAGTAGGGTGTGTTTAGGAATAAATACATATATTTTATATATATACCTGGTGTGGTCTCCTTTTAATTAGCCACTCAAGAGATTATAAACTGGTAAAACAAGCTGCTCTACATTCCTTCAAGACTTAGCCTGAAGGCTGATCTCCATAGCTACCACTAGGATAGCTTTCAATAAAGGTTGTCTTTAACCTATCATCAATAAGGGGTTGTTTGGACTGGTGCAAGGTGCCCACTATAACTAGTGGACAGCATATACCAGGCCAACTTCTCACACAGTCTGTATGTAAACATGTACAATGTGACAACACACGTGAACACATTGTTAAACTGCATCTCCCCTTCACATTGCAGAGGGACAATCACCACCTCCTGCAGAGCAGTCCCAAACTCTCTTCTCTGATGATGAAGAGGACTACGACACCTTTGACTCCAATGCCCTCCAAGAGTTCATTGACAGTCTCCGCAGCACACCTCCAGGAGCAGGGCAACCCAGCTGCAACGAGGAGAACCCACCCCCTGCAGAGACCACACCGCAGACAGCACCCACCACCACGGCTGCCTCCCAGGACCCCCATGAAGAACACATGGCCTTCCAACACCGTGTGTTGGGATAACAGGAGCAGCTGGCTGAACAGGTGCGGGTGGACTTCGACTGCATGGCAGACAAACTAGATGCCATACGTGGGTGTCTAAGTCCCATCAGGGATCACTCGCAGTCCCTAACAGACACCCAAAGTCCTCTCCATGCCCTCCAATGAATCAGGGCTGACATCGCTAGAGTCCTGACTGTGACAAGAACGACTGTCTAGTCAGAGTGGCAGCAGTGAGCTCACCTGGGAATTGAGACCCATGAGGAGGCTCATAGAGAACATGGAGTGGGCAAATGTGGAAAGAGCGGCTGCCATGGCTGCACACCAGAGAGAGGTAGCTGGGTTCCACAATGACCTCAAAACCATCCTCATGGCATTGCTGCCACAAGGCCTGGTGCCGATGCATGCTGCTGCTATCACTACATCCACATCTCCGCCCCCTGAGTTGTCACTGCCACACAGTGCTGGAGAGAGGCCAGCACCACCCACATGTGAGGCACATGAGACAGCAGAGGACAAAGATGCAGATGAATCTGCCCTCGTGGACAGATTGAAGCGGTAGCATTAATCTCCGCCTCATGGCCAGTTTCATCTTGGTTCTGCCCTCTGCATCATCAACTTCCACTGTCCCCCGATACACTCTGCGACACTCACCTTGGACATTGACATGGACTGCCATTACCTGTGTGATCGCCAATGACACTGCTATCAGACTGTGGACTGAACTCTTCCACTTCCTTTGGACTGGTCATTCCCCTCCACGGGCCAGCCAACATTTGAAAATGAGGTTTGCATGTCACACAGATGTGTCGCCTCTAAGGTCTTTCAAGTGTGGTAGCATAGATAGATGTGGGGTCAGTGAATTCCTCTTACGTCCATGTGGCTCATGTGGTTGGACTTGGGTCACAGGGTGACACATTGTCGATTGTCATCCGGGTGATGCCGACGCAACAACAGCGGTACACACATTAGTTACTTCCTTGTCCAGCCATGTACAGAATCACGCACAGACCCCCGGGGTCATTGTTCAAATGCTTACGCTGGAGTGGACAACAACGCCTCATGTGCCAGGACTCCCCTCTGGTGATCTGCTGCTCACAAGTCTAGTTGTCAGCATGCCATGGCCACTCCTTCACGGCTGGTTTACACCCACACCACACCCATCCAGCACAGGCGTCACAGCACATGTGCCTCTGCCAATAAAAAGGGCCAGGCGCATGTGCACGACGCCATTTCCAACCTCTCTTGGGGTGTATCCGTGTGGTGTGCACTTAGGCATGGGGACCCAGGGGCCTCTGACATCACATTCCGCAGGCCTGGAGGGGACATGATGGCGTCCGTACCACGATACTCAATCACAGAGGGTCCATGACTGTGGGGGCACAGACTTGGTGGCACCGGATACACTGCGACCGGCACAGGCACACCGCCACGGGACGGTGATTTTCGGTGCACTGAGGTAGGGGCACCTTAAGTGCTGAGCGGGTGTGCAGCCTGCGATGATGCCCCTTCCCGGTGGTCCGGATGGCTCAGGTTATGTGTGCCCTGCTGGCCCGCAGTGTAGGCCTGAGTCAGTAGGCATCGCGGGCCACCGCCACATGGCATCACCTCCTGGATCACAGAGTTAGTGGCACCTATGAGGGTGAGCGGGTGTGCAGCCTGCGATGAGGCCTGGTGCACTGGTACGTCCTCTGACATGGAGTAACCAAGACCCAGCACCAAATGTGAGACCTGGTGGCCTGCGTAGTGGGGCTGCATGATGTGGAGGGTGCCATGTCTGTGGGCCCTGGGCTTGTGGCTTGCAGCGGCATGTGGTGGGCCCTCTTTTCTACACGCCGGTGGCGGAAGGTGAGCAGTGAGACCTGGGTGCACAGGGGCGGGCTTTCACCGCTGGGTTGTGGGAGGGGCTGGGGTGCAGCTGCCTGCTACCTCTTAGTAATAGATTTGCTGCACTGGAAGGCATGACTTTATGTGATTGACTGGTTGAACAGAGCCCTAGAGTCAATAGTGATGGCGATATTCTAATGTTAAATGGACCATTCATGATTACTGCCACAGCTGTAGTTTCGCAAGAACAAATAAGTATGCATATAGATAGCCTGAATCTGTCACTGACACCGATACAACAAGAGAATACTTCAGGGTCTGCTGCGGTAATGACATGGAACATTGCTGGTTATAACCAAAAAAGATCAAATGTTGAATGGTTGTCTTTATTAACATCTAAAAATATAATATGTTTACAAGAGACATGGGAACTTGAACCAATATATTTGAATGGGTATTGCTCATTTCAAACTCCTGCTATACCTTCACCAGCTGGTCGTGCCAAGGGCGGGTTACTGACCCTACTTTCTAATGCTTACCCCCTCAAAGTAAAGTCTTTTTTAAATACATCGCCATACTATCACAAATATTTTATTAGAGTATCATGTAGATCAGTATTGGCTCCTTAATAACTTCTATAATAATAACTTTGGAAGTAATCAACCAGCAGTACTAGCCCCCTTAGAAAGAGATATTGAATTTCTGCAAAATAAATGTACTAAATCTTGTAATATAATCTGGCTTGGGGACTTTAACGCTCACCCTTGCGATAAGATGAATTCCCTAGTATGTGGAATGTTGGATGACGATGGAGAGAGTGTACCCCATTTTAGTCACTCGGAGTACGGTAATGCTCTAAATAGATTGTTAATGATAAATAATCTTGTATTTTTAAATGCGTCTGAAACTCAAACTGATCAGTTAGGATATACTTTTTTAAGTCGTTCTTTCTCCTTTACCCTTGATTATGTCTTGGTTTCTGATCCAATAAGAGGACTATTTTCTCATTTCGAGATTAATTTTTATGCTTATAGTGGCCATGCTGCAATAACTTTCCTTATCCCGTCCCTAATGAAAAAAGAATCTACTTTCAAACTACATGTAAACCCAGTAATTGCAAGGAAGAATGGAATTGCTCTATAGTGGGAAAAATTAGATACTGGGAGGTTCGTGGAGAACCTAGTTTCCAGTCAATTTGAGGAGATAATGATCTTCTTAGATGCTATTCCTAATGATAACATGGTCTCAGCTTTTGAGTTGATTTTATCAGAAGCAAAAATGACTTAATTTGTGTTATATGCAAGGGCCATTCCAAGAAATTTAGTTGGTGTGATGAGGACTGCGATAAAGCTTTAAGAAATCTCCACATGGCCTTGAAATCTAAACCCCGTAACTTACCTTTGGTTAAGTTTTTGCGAAAGGTATATAAAAAAGCGAGGTTACTAAGGTTGAAATCCCTAACGGAAGAGTGGTGGGAAAACTTGCAAAAGGCTGCTTTATTAAAAAGTTTGCAAGCCTTTTGGTTTGTTATTAATGCACCTTTTTAAGAGATGAACATTCTATTTCAACAGATACCCATGTTGAACAGGAGGAATGGGTGACACATTTCGAAAGTGTGATTGGATCTAATGAGAAGATAATTTATCATCCTACCTCTGCTACCTTAACTGGGATGGGCAACATGGATAGTTTTACACTGGAAGAAACCAAGTATGCTTTAAACCAGTGTAAACATGCAAAGGCACCGGGACATGACTGTGTCCCAATTGATCTGTTTTTGGATAATCAAGATCTCTGGGCCCCACTTCTAACAAATGTTTTTAATAAAATTGCCCATACAGGTGCTCCCCCATCATGGAAAACGACAGTAATTGTCACTATTTATAAAAAGGGGGATAGGTCAATCCCAAAAAATTATAGACCTATATCTTTGATAGATTCCACTGCAAAACTAATGGGACGCTGCTTTTAATTAGGTTTGAGGAATGGGCCCTGGAAAAAATATTATAATCCCATGTCAGTTTGGCTTCAGAAAAGGGAAAGTGCCTAAACCTAAGTTTAATAATAGCAAAATATACTGCAGCCAAAAAAGGTCATTTCTATCTTGCCTTCATGGATCTGTCAGCAGCCTTTGACTGCGTGGCACAGCCTAGGCTCTAGCAGATCATGGAGGCAATGGGTATTGACGTACAGTTAATTAATATTATCCGCGATCTGTACTCAGGTGCCTCAGCCTGTGTTGGTTATGGAATGGGAGGTGAATGCACTACACACTTTAGAATTGCCAGAGGGGTGAGACAGGGGTGCGTTTTGGCACCCTTCTTATTTGCACTGTACACTAATAATGTTGAATCTGCTCTTCTGGGAACCACTCCGGATGTTCCCTATATTAATTCATCACAAGTGCCAATACTACCACATGCGGACGACGCAGTGATTTTAGCCCGTACCAGGAATGCGCTGCGCTGCCTAGTGATGGAATATACACAATTCATGAATAAGCTGGACATGAAAATTAACTACTCATAGTCTTTTGTCCTAGTGGCAGGTACGAAGCAGCGGAAACAACCTCAAAGTACTGTTGAAGGAGGCAAGTTGGGAGTTTTGGACTCTTAATTATTTAGGGATTATGTTCGATCGCCAAAACAATTGGCTAAGTATGATTGTAAACAGGGGGCTGCAGATGGAAAAGAACATTGGGGCACTATTTAAATTTATTAAAAAAACTGGATCAAAACCCATTGAAGCAATAAAGATAGTTTATGAGACAAAAACGGTATCTGCTGCCACTTATGGAGTGGCTGTCTGTGGCATTAGAGACTGCTTTCAACTGCAATGTACAGAAGATAATTTTTTTTTAAAGCTACTGTCATTACCAAAGTCATGCTCCAATTTTAACTGTCATATGGTATTAAGTGTCCCCTATATAACCGACAAAATTTGTATGGCACCAATTCTAATGTGGCATTCGGTATTGCGGAAGGAGACTCTCTGTCTCACAAGAGATATTATAAATGACGTTTTGAAACTAGACGGTGTGGGTAATGTTAGTTGGCTACGTTATGTTGAATCTACATTAAAAGCATCAGGGTAACACCATCTCTTTATTGACCCTATATCGTGCCAGTCTATCTCTAAAAAGATCTGAAAACTCATTTGTTGTCTAGTTTGTAAGCAAGAAGAAAATTTACAAATAGTAAGTTATTGACAGTTAGAGCATTCCTGACGGCCCGAGCATTATGCAAATCAAATGGATATGAATTAACTTATTTATCGTTCGTCACTAATTTACAACACAGGTATATATTGGTGAGATGTTGGTTAAACTAAATCCCTTTGATGTTGGGCCTCCCACGAAATACCTATGAAGCCACAAATCTCCCATTTTGAACATGTGATGATTGATCTATTCAAAATAATTTACATTTTCTGTTTTTTTGTAAATATTACTGTGATGAAAGAAAAAGGTTCATTGTCCCCCTATTGCGTAAAATGAATTTTAAACAGTGTTGTGTGGCCCTCTACTTTTTGCAGTCATTATTTGACCCTTTTATATGTTTTTCAGTAGTGTCTTTTTTCTTATCAGCTTTAAAAAAGAGATGTTTAATTCAATGAATTTTATATCTAACATAAGAACTGACCTATTGAATTGCTACAATAACTGTGTGTGTTTATGAATTTTATGGTTTTTTACCTTTTTATTGAGATTATTGTATTTCAACATGTACTTGTTGCTGGAAATTTGTAATTTTTGTATTCTATTTTATTGCAATACTGAAATGTTTTATGTGTAGTATACTTTTTATGCTTTCATTGTGATGGTGAAATAAAGTTAATCTGACTGACTGATACAACAATACTGTTTGCAAAATATTGACTGCATCAATATCAACTTTCAGCAATTCTAATGGAAAATACCTTAAACAATAGGAAAAATAACAATCAATTATTATCATCAAAACAGTGATATCAACAACAATAAATATAGGCATAAAAATTTTGTTTTCTAAGCTACACAATGGATTTCTTCGAAATATTCACATGACAAATATAAACAACAAACACATCAACAAAACGTATTTTTAAAAATAAAAATCCACTACCAAAATTGAAAAGCTGCCTTTAAAGCATTTATTTAATATAAAAGTAATGCCCTTCTAATTACCCACAGGAAAAAAAATCTACTGTGAAGCCAATCAGTTTCAAATGTACAATGGTTGACAAATAGAAGTCTTCAGTCTCAACTTATTATATACAGCAGAAACAGACAAAGCTCATGACAAACCTACTTAAGGAGAGGGGTCATTATATAAATAACTTAGGCACCTAAGGGGCAATGCACTGCAATACCAGTAAGTTACCTTATATATAAATATATATATATATATATATATATATATATATATATATATATATACATATACAACCTAGCATCAGAAATTATATAACAAATAAGAGAGGCAACAAAACATTAGATCCACTTCCAAAGTTTTTCAAAGCAGTCAGTCCAAAAAACAAAATTTAGAAGTTTGTTCCTGCCAGGTTCATTTGACTAAATTCTTTTTTTAGCATTTCTTCATTTTCGAGCAGCAATACAAGCAGCCAACACGTTTTGCTCACACTTGAGCTTTATAAGCGTTCACAATACATATCACTATCAATATTACAGCAAACAGTAGATTGTTCCAGTCAGGTTCATTTAAATACATTCTTTGTTTATCATTTCTTCATATACAAGCAGCCAGAAGAGCAGCCAACACATGTCACTATCAATATTACAATAAACAGTATCCTCAAAAACTCAACTTCAAGATTGGCTGTGTCCTCATGTTCATCTATAACAGAAACTGGTGAAGTGGTGCGCTCATTGTATTTATTACTATCAGTATCCTTGAAAGCAATCTCCACAAAAATATGATTTGAAAGTCCGGTGTTGTATGCGGCTACTTGTTCTCTTTTCCCTTACTCAAAACTGCCAAAAAGGCAGTTTGAAGTAAGGGAGGAAAAAGACATTCCATTGCTGGAAAGAAGCAACTACAATTGAAACTAAATAATGCATATTAATTTATTTAAAAATGAGAAACATATTTAATCTAAAAACTCCAAACTCCTACATTTAATTTAAAAGTATATTTGCAAAATAGAGTATTGCTAAATGCATTTCCAATAGAGATCAGCAGAAAAAAGTTTAATAAAGCCTAAATGAGACAATACAAAATGACTTAAAGAAGAAAAAGGTAGTAAACACATATTGTTCATAACTGTTAGACCAAACTTAAATATAACATATTCTAATAAATAAACATATCCTATTAGATCTATTTTTATTAAAATGTACATCATTTTCAAATCCTAAAATTAAAACTGAACTGACCTTAACAAAAAAATGAAAATCAATGTCAACTTATATAGGATAAACATACTCTAATAAAACAGTGTAACTTAAAGAACGCATTGGAAATACATTCAATGATATTCTAATGGTTGGTATAGCAAACTGTTACCATTAATGAAGCCATTGAAATATCAGTGACAGCAATCTTCAGCCTTCAAAGACTAAAATAGAAATACAAGGCATGGTACATGACCTAATTGTTGTAGAATCCTCCTCAAGCACTTCTAAAGGACCTATTCTTGCACAACTAGTTGATCAAATGCCACTAGTATAATATCATACCTTCAACAGAAAACGGACACAAAAAAACTGTGATGCATAAAAATCCTGTGTTTGCGACCCCAACAAACCTTCTGCTGCCTCAAGATAGCCTGGAGGAGTTGGGTTGAGATACAACAGGCTCCATGCTTAGTCCATACTTATAGGAAATGGGCCACCTGAACCCTCTTCACTTAAGGAAGATGCTTATATCACAGGTGCTTTGGTTGTCATTAATGAAGGGATTCCCTTTTTGCACCTGGTTACCACCTACTACAGTGACGTAACACAGAATTCAGCCATGAGGACGACCCTTAAATTTAGTCACATGGGGTTGAAATGCATTGACGATTGCATAGAGGCCTGTCATATATATCCCTTTAAATTAATTGCATTCGGTAAGGAATCATTTGAGACATTGTTCTACCTTTGAAACTTTACTTTATTGGACCCCCCTCCATGGAGTGAACAAGAATACCTACATAAAGTGTGAGGCCTTCATTCCTCGTCTGGCCTCACAACCAATATTAAAGCAACTGGGTTTATATAACTACATCGATCTTCATGTTTTCTACTTTCTGTCTTTTATTCAGTACTCATTTACACATGTGATCACATTTATTTAGTAAAGGGATGCTTTACAATGTGTTAATCCAAGCAATATTCGCTGTAAAAAATGTATTTTACTCTTATGTTTGTGCTAGAGGTGTTACTTGAAAAACTCATAATTGATTAATACATGATGTACAATTGAATGATTCCACTCCAAGCCACAAGTAAACCGTGTTATCTGTATTCAAGACTAATCTATATTATTCTATGATTAATGAGGGGACTTCAGGTATATCATAGTAAATGAAACTCCCAATGGGTTGCCTCATTGGCCCCGCCCCCAGCGCTCTTTATATGTACTCGTGAGAGCAGCCACCAAGTTTTCTTTACAGCTTGCAGCTTGGATAGGCCACTAGATATGTGGCCTACTGCCATTTGGCCTCTTCCAAAGAAAGGTGGCAAAATATGCCATGCGGTTGTTTGTAGAAATGCAGCAGGCACTGGGTCCAAAGGAATCTTTGACTCTACTGTGTCAGAACTCAAGGATGCAGAGGGCACAGTTAAAACAGATGGACTCACACAAAATGCCAGACTGTAAATAATCTCAGGCCTAAGACAGCAAGGCCGCCCCAAACCCTGATCCTAAAATTTCCTACAAGCACTTGCTGCAAACAGGGCTATGTTATTGTAGGAGCCCTAGTACATGGAAACCAATAACAATGGGCTACTTTAGGAAGAAGGGATCACATACATGTCAATCCAGCGAGAGGCAGAAAAATAGCAGACCTAGGCAACACAGAAGGACTGTATTCTCCAGCTCATCCTTATAGTGAAATGACAAGAAGAAACACGGCTACCATTATGAGTATGTCCTTAAGCTACACTGAGAAGCCCACCCATATTCCAGAGCTGTCACATACAAGTTGTTACTCCTGCTCAGAGACACACCCGGGCCATGATTTTACATTATTTGTAATACAAACACTGCTCATCCAACAAGGTGAGCTATCATATAAATAAGCCAAATCAAGGCACCTCCTAAACATGCAATTACATGTTATTCTCATGCATTGCAATAACAGCACCCCTTTTCCAATAAGGATATGTGGAAGTGCCTGCTGCTCCTGCCGGAGGGTCCATTTTTGGGAAGATTCATTCCGATTGCTTGCAAGTGTATGCGCCATACCGACCATCTAAACATTCAAAGAAGTTTATCGCAATGGAAGTCCATATTTTTTCATCCTTTCTGATTTTAAATCAGAACTGCCAGAAGCTACAGAGAAGATTGTTACTCTCAGAATTCAGTTGTGAAAGTAGATAGATGTTGGCTATTCCCTGGGAAAATCTAATTATTTTTGTAAAGATATGCGCCAAACGGAAATGTATAATGCGCATGATTCCAGTTCATCTGCGTTAGGCCATGCCCTTAGTTATACCCACGATGCCTTTTACAAAGATTTACTAACGTCAGCCACACGCTTTTTAGAGACCTCTCACATTTTTCGTCCAACTAAAAGCTAATCGATTGTGTCAGGTATACGGAGGTACAAGAGAGAACCTCCCTTCAGCACAATGCTAGACATTGCTGCTGCGTCCTTCTTAACACATCCAGATTTGTATGAACTAATATTAAAAGGTTACATAATGTTACATAATTAATTCTATAACATTAGACCATCTTACAGACAAGAAATAATAGATATGAAATATAAAAACTGCCAATATATAATTTCAATTACTGAAATAATTATAATGCATTATCTCGTCAATTAACTTTTCAAGTTGATTTTGATGGAGAATTATTTCTCACTATCAGGTATTTCTTCTAATCATCTATAGCTGAAACAAGTTAGAGTTTCATAATCCTTATATTCTATCTGTACATGTATTATATTATTATTTCACTAATATTAGAATACTGCTTATAAATTAAACACGAGGAATATTAGACAAATTGAGAGTTTATTGTAATCCAACCAAGCGCACCAAAATATTAACTAGATTGATATGTTTTTGTTATTTCAAACTGACTATTTAGTTTGATTTGGAGAAATTATCTACCCGGATGAAGAATAATAAGTGTGAAACACTTGTTGGTATATTCACATTTTGAAGTAATGAACACTGGAATTTAAAAATTGAAAATCATGACGTATGGACTAAAAACAAACTGGGTGTCATTTGTATGAGAAAATCGTCAGGATTTGAAAGTTGGTGCAGTCGACCTTTCACTGTTGTGATTTATTACTGCAGCTTGGAGTCATGGACTTCATTCCCTTGGAGCACTTAGCACTGTTCAAAAACACAGGTTGCCCTTATTTAAGTTCTGGGTAATCAGTGCCCAATACATATTATGGTTCTTGCTGTGCTGACAGTTGCTGCTGTTTTAGTCTTGGTGAAAGACGTAGTTGGTGGCTGCTGTGGTCTTTGCTATGAGCTTTTTGTTTAAATCTGTTTATTGAAGTTTGTTTTACAAGTTACATACATGGTTAGTATTTGAAGAGCAACATTGTCCTCAGTATACATGGATAGCAGTGGGACTAAGTACAATTTAGTGATTTGCCTTGCATTACATTCATCTTTTGTCAGAGTCATCAGTATATTTGCAAGTGATATCACTTATCCCTGTGGCAGTTCATCAAATGAATCAGGAATACACCCCCTGCCAGACTTAGTAGATTGTTGAGTATACCACTCTACTCACGCTGTAACAGAAGTAAAGGTCCAACCGCACGTGATACACACACTAACGTAAATCATAACATTAATAACAAAGGGGTACCACTTCATACAGAATGCCCAATTACCCAGGAAGGCCCCATCACCATTCCACTAGCAGCGTCTCTTTTGTGAAGAGCAGACTGCCTGTTGGTGGCATTCAGACTCCAACTGACAACTACGAGTCTAATATTCCATACATGATATCTTACATTATCCAGTAACCTGGCACTATTTATGACTCCCATCTAACAAGACATGAGGTTTAGTCATTACATGATGTACATACAAACTATTTTAAGAAGAACGCAGTCCAGCTGTTAAGTCTAAGCGTCTTATGCATCATCCTGATGTACCGCATTATCCAGGAATGACTTTCCCTAACACAACGTCAGGTTTATTCATTTCATGATATATATACAAGCTATACAGAGAAGAGAACAGTCGAGCAGTTATGTCAAAGGGTCTTGCGCATCAATCAGATGTACCGTGGTGCTCACAACATACTGCACAAATTAATACTCTACATTGAGTTTCAGTTTCTAAATTTATCCCCCTTGTAAAGTTATCCCCCTAGTTAGTTTTATTTTATTTTCAGCCTTTTTGTCCATAATACCCAACAAATTTGGTCATTCGCCTAAGAGGCCCCACTCCAATGCCAGTCACAGCGGCCATTTTGTGAAAGACACGTTCTCGTTTTTTCAAGTAAGAATGACTGAGCTGATCCTGGTCTATTTAATGGCCACCAGGAGTTAGACACAGTAAGATGTGGTCTCAAGGGCTGCCATCAGGTTATTTTCTGAGAGGAGTGCTTTGGCGAAGTAAGTCCAGCCAGACCCGTTTGACCTTATTTCTAATTTTTCCAAAGAAGTAATAGGGTTTCTATTTTCCTTCCAAGAAAGCCAAGGCACCGGGAATTCTCTCCCCGGTTCTTATCTCATTGACCTTTAGGAAACTCTAATGACTATTTCTATGTCCCCATTACCATTTTAGGGTGGACTACAAGCCCCTCTACCCCTGCAGATCATGAGGCATAATTCTGCCTAAACAAAAGTATGTGTCATTGAGATGTAATACTATTGTTTTGTTATATGTTGTATGTCACGTGGTGTCTTTTTCACTAGTGCTTTTAAACTGCAATTTGTACATAACCACTTTTCTTCACAAAGACATCGTGTGTGATTGAGTTCTTCCACCACAGATGATCGCACAAAATAGCTGTTAAGTACACCCACTATAGAGGAGTACATTGATCGAGATACGATGCCACAGCTATAAAGGGCCTGCCAGCATGGCAGTTTGGCAGGTTTTTTTTAATTTTCCTTTTGCTTTATTTCCTCAGATAGAGCGATGAACAACCGTATGTATTAAATATCACGTGAACACACATTAGGTGTGCACCCCATTGTGTCCTATTCACAGGATTCTTTAGGAGTGATATCAACAGGGCTGTCCCTCGTTTGGTCCTGAAGAGGAGCTTTAGGGGAAAGCTTGAAACATGTCTACCCAGTACTAGGGACACCATACTCATCACAGTTAAGTCTTTCCCTAATATTAACCCCTGATTTTAAAACATACCGACTAGGAGCAGAAATAAAATATTAGCTCACTAGCTAGGTATTTTTAAAATATTTTTTCCCACTCCACATCACTGCACCACAATATTTTCCCAAAACTAAGTGCTCCTACGTAGTCTGCAAGTTGCAGCATGCCTCAATCCGCAGCGGATTGAGAGGACCCCAATGATGAAGCATGCCACCTAGGGGTAACCCTGGTGGGTGAGGGGACTCTAGAAAAGTATTTTTCTTTCTGGAAAGAGGGTTTTTCACACATGTTTAGTGGAATTCCTGTTCTTCCGATGGTTAGGTTTCTAATTCCGGTATACCGGATGTTGTGGAACTGCATTCGGTAAGGAGGGTGAACCTAAACTTAACCTCTACCTCCCCCACATTTTTTGATTGTAAAAAGAAAATTTAGCATCAGCAGATATTCCCTGTAGTCCCCTCGCACTCCCCCACCCTCTCCAAAGCTAAGCGTTTTCACACATATTTAGCACTGAATTGATAGTCTTGCAGAAGCACTGTGACTAGGCAGTGGCCTGGAACCAGGTGTAGGGCATGTGGTGTATAACTGGAGCTTAGTGTGCCATATAGTCTGATAGGTGCAGTGGCAAATTTGCATCTGATACTGGGGCCAACTGAACTACAGTCTGAAGGTCTACTAATATAGTATACTAATTGGACACATGGGCTATTTACGGAGCCCTAGGTTGTCTTCAATGTGTAGTGCAATACTTCTTGCTTGAGCCCAGGACAAAAAGCACTGTGTGATGGGGCCTCCTGTCCCTTTCATCTACAAGTGATGAGGGGTTTTGCTGTCATCGGCCCTAGGTCAAGGAAGCGCAACCTGACCCTGTTTTTCTTAGTCCCGCAATTGAGACCAACAATGCACACCACCCAGGTGTGCAGTCCAACTGTCACATGCAGGTGGACAACTTTGTAGTGACTCCCCAGAGTATGTTTAGAAGGGCAGCATCCATGAGAGAGGGGGGGGCAGTCAGCATCTGTTACCAAAAGTATTGGATCATTTTTGTTGGGGTGAGGAACGCTCTGTGTACTATGTAGTATTGTATTATGCGAAAGCTGGTACTGCGGCTAACATATGTGGGGCCCTGCAATAGCATCTCCCATTCTCTTTTGGTGCAGGGGAGGGCCAGTGCCTCATTCCACTTTCAATGACGAGGGGTGAACGGGGGACTAGTATGTGGTTTCATTACATTGCAGGTATTGCATGATAAGATGCATTGGGGGCTCCAGCACCATGTTGCCCCATCGATTCCCTAGGCCATTAACTAGAGAGCTATATAGGAGGAAGTGACATGGTGGAAGGCCACCCTTCTCCATTAGTAGCTCATAGGTTGGGAAGGTATTGTCGCAGTAAAATTATCTGTGTGGATACCTGCTTCATGTCAGGCAGTTAATTCCACTGATGATGCATTGGCATTTCATCCGGGAATGCCAAGCAAGGGTAGTGCCAGAGGGCACAGGGGCACTGACCGTGTTAGGAAGAGAAACTGTGAAAACAATTTTGTGCTAAGCCCACCAGCAGGGATTTAGGTACTAGCACGTGTGTGCAGGGTTAGAACATGTGGAGTACATCCTGCAGACCATGGGCAGGCGTTGTTGTCACTGTGTCTGTAAGTTGAATGCTCGTCATCCATTCACCAACCCATTGAAGTTGGGATGTGAGGTAGTAATGTTCAGGTGGGGCACTGCAAGTTTGCCACAATCCATGGGCAAGTATCATTTCGACAGGGCTACCCTGCAGAGCTTTTCAGGAGATCGGAAAAAGGTAGCAGGGATGTAGAGAGGAAGATTGGTGAAATGATAAAGGAAGCGAGGGAGAGCGACCATCTTAATGAGCGCTTTGCATCCTGCCTCTGACAATGTATGTCAAAAATCCATCTGCGCTCTCAGTGAAGCAACAGCTCATTGCAGATTGCCATCATATAAATATTCTTCTATGTGGTACATCATAAGGCCTAGGTAGAGAAACTTGGAGGGTTGCCAGGGTACGTGGGTCTGATTGAAAAAGAGATGTGGGTCTGCCAATGAGCGGGTGAAGGAGAACAAAAAACATTTGGTCCAATTGACCCCAAGGCTGAATAGATGAGCAAAGTGGTCCAATGTGAGAGTGACATCCTCCAGGATAAATTTAAAGTCATGAAGATAGATGAGCAAGTCATCAGCTTAGAGTTTTGCTTGGGGGTGTGACAGGACAGGGGAATCGCATTTCAGAAGGCACCTCGGGCTGGTGAAACAGCAGAAAGTTTGAATTGGTATAGTAAGGCGTAGTGTTGGATCAGTTCTGAGTGTATGTCTCGCTGCATGTAGATTAAGTTATCAGTAGTAGATTTCAGTGCTACAATGGAGTGTCGGGCTGGTCTGACCTTACAGCCATGCCACTAGTGTGCCAGATTAATCAGCAATAGCATGTGTACATGCAGAGTAAGCAGCGTAGTTCAGAAGACGTAGCTGCTTCAGGAGAGAGACATGTTTACGTTGTGTAGCCAGCAGGTGGCGAGAGCTATCTCTGCATCCATCTTGTGTTGCAAGAGTGTGTGTTCTATGTGAGATCTATCAGCATACAGCTGCCGACAGACATTCAAAGTCACCCCTAAGCAGGATCCTCTAGCTGCCATTTTAGTGCATCCCACTCAACTAGTCTAGATGTCACTGACCCATGATTCTGTTTGAAAACATCTTCAATAGTGGTATGTAAAGAAGTGTGGGGTCTTCCAGCACCGTTGGTTGTAAGCGCCATGATGGTATAGGAGGATGGACATTGCCCCTGGCTAGCTGAATGCACTGTGGTTGAGGGTTGTGATCCAGGTGGTCAGGGGATGTTATAAACGGCAAAAGGGGTTCTGTGCCTACTAATTGGTCAAGCCTGATATGGAGGTGAAATGGTGAGAAATAAAAAGATTACACTTTTGTGTGAGCATTGTGCTGTCTCCAGATGTCTGACATGTGCCAGTGTTAAAGACAGTCACGTAACGCATGTGCGTTGGTGGTGACCGGGGTGCTGGGTAACGGAGGGAAGTATCTGTCAACGTCAGTGTTTAGGACACAGTTAAAATACCCACCCAATAGCCATGGGATTCCATTCCCGGGAGAGAGAGCAATTGACAGTCATCAGAGGAACAGATGCTTTTCAATTATAGGAGTATATAGGTCACCAATAAAAATGCGTCACCTGTCAAGGTAGCCCTTGACAAGTACATAGCAGCATTCACTATCGCTTACCACCTATTCAGTGGAAAAGGGGACCCCAGGAATGATCCTTAGCAGAACTCCACATGCATAGCAGGAGAAGTCAGAAGCATACACAAGTCCATGTCAACGGCATTGGAGATTGTTAGCTTCTGTTAATGTTAAGTGTATTTCTTGAATCATGGCTACTTGTGAAGAGCAGCGCTTGAGGTAAGCATAAATGGCGTGTGCATTCCCCACATGTTCCAGGTTATAAAAGTGGTGTGTGTCATGTCAGTGGTGTGTGTTCGGGAAGGGGGCTGCTGGCCTTAGTCACATTAGTGACCGAATATTTGGTTAGAGAGATGCATGCAGGAGCATTGTGCAGGCCGGTTTAAAGCCAAGCTTAAACCCCTGTCCTACATTTCTCCACACCATGATGCAAATGAAATGCTTATCTAGGTTATAGGCCTAAAGACTGTGCCTATAACCACGTTCCATCTGGAGCAAAGTGTGCTCATTGACAAAGACGGGTGAGAGCTTCCACACAGTAATAATACATTATCCAGTAAGCCCTGAAGTATAAGGCCTCCATATCTATTTCTTTGGTCCTGACGAAGGCCATATAGACCCGCAGGGGCTGTTCCAGTCCAAAACATGTTGACACAACCACTAGGTGTTGTGGACCAGTGACTAATTCACTAAACATGCTTTGTTTTTAGACTTATCCCTATCCTACTCTTTTCCCCCCAATAAAGTTTCACCTAAAGGATAGGAGATCATTTTAATCCACTCACTACTGTAAACATCCAGACAGTCTCCATCCTGTTGGCGGTTTTGATGTCACTTCTAGAATGGGACACTCAAGTAACAAGACCTGATGATGACGCTATCCACCGAACCACACAAAGTGGGATTACATACATCGCAGTCTGGGAGTGTGTGGTTGAGTGTCTCTGAGACAAAACGTTCTGAGACTCTGGTATTGAGACTTATGTGGTTTATTCCCCTCCTTTCTGATAGATCACCTGCGACTACAGCAGATAGCCTATTTTCTTTCTTGTATGACCTGCTCCAGGTCTGGGACCACAGCAGGTTTGGGAGGTTGTCTTGCTGCTCTGCATCCCCTGCTGCGGCATCCACTACTAGACCCGACAGTGCCAGGTTCTTCTCCCTCAGCCCAGTGGGGTGAAGTGAATCTCAAAGTTTCCAGTCAACCTAAGCATCTTCTGGCAAATTGAGGAAGTGAGTATTGCCCTCTGTCACAACCCACAGTCTCACCAGAAACAGCAGTGAGCATTTCAGATTTCGATCAGGTAGACGCATGGCTAGGAAAGAGGCCATGTGAAGGTGCACTGTTACTGTTTAGTTCAGGAACAACATGATGCAGGTGTTGTCAACCACAATTTCATTGAGTTTCCTGGCTTCATGTAGGATATAGTCTCTGCCACATTAATGGAGTAGACAGATTGACATCAATCTGGGGCTGGAGCCAGGTAGGTGCTACCACGTTCAGATGCAGTGCGCATGCTCTATCGAAAATAACTGTTTGAGGGAATCAGGTGGAAGGAGAGTTTGCTGCCAGTTTTCCAGATGGTCAACAGGGTTATGTCCATCGATACCTTCTGGGAGGCACACCAAATGCACGGTGTTTCTGCATGAGCAACTTCAGCCCTTGTGTCAAGGGTGTGGACTCGGTCCGTTACCAGTTACACTGATGCCATTTCCATGGTTGGAGTTCAGCAATTGCCCACTCTGCAGTGAGCACTTTGTCCACTAGTTTAAGATGATCAGTGTGGAGCAAATTAAGGTATGTTGCTATACTGTCAATCTAACTTTCCAGTGAGACACAAGCACTCTCCAGCGTTGTGTGGGTTTTCTCCATCCAGTACCCTATCCAGTACCCTATCCTTCTTGTCTTCCAGATATGTGGGGTGATCACGGGTGTCCACAGGTTTGGTGCACAGTCATCTATGCGGGTGGGTCAGTGGTGTCTGAGTGGAGACAGCCCATTGCAAGGGGGGTCAACTCCCCCCCAGGTCCAATGCAGGCTCAAGTGCCTGAAAGTATGTGCGGTGGTCCGACTTGCTAGTACCTGGAAGTCCATTGAACCACAGCAGCATGAGCAGCCCAGGCATGCTGCCATGAATAGGGTGGTATCCAAATCACAGAGGGCCCCCCGGGGGGGTGTCTCAGGCACCAGCACAGCTCTGATACCAGCACCGCCGTGCACCAGAAAAGAGTGCCTGGAGCAGATGGTCAAGCCAGGTTATCTTTGGTTCAGCAAACTGTGTGGATTGTCCTTGCTATGAAGTAAAGTGTTGATTGACAGCAATTATAGCTTAGCCAGGGCGAGTAGATGAAGCGCCTTGGTAGGGCATTAGAATCCACTAGGCATCAGTGTCTCCCCCAGCATCTTGGGCATAGCCACCCACAGTGGTCAGTTGTAGCAGTTTAAAGAGTAACTCATGCAGTATTAAGTACGTGCAATGGGCCCACTTGCCATTACCTTGGATATCCATAGAAGCACTGCAGCATTAGCAGCCTAAGTGTGACCCAGGTGACAGAACTCATCAAGGATCTCCCTGGGAGGGCGTCACAGCCACTAGCACAGATTAGGCACGAAAGCCATTGCATGTTGATGTGAAAGTAAATGAGCCCCCTCGGCTCAGTGCAGGCTCAGTGCAGGCTCAGTGTAGGCTGCCCCCACTTCAAAGTGAAGCGAGATGAGCATGTGAGTCCTTATGTTAGGCTGAGAGGGTTAGTGAAGCTATAGTGTTGGAATTTTCTCCAGTATTCAGAATTTAGCCTATCGCATGGGCCAGTGGCATCAGCCCAAGAGGTGCAACACTGCAAATCCTGATGTCTTGCAATTGAAAAGTGACGTTGGCACAGCTTGTCATGCCACATGGAGGAGACTGCAGCAATTGGTTCCTGGCCTTTCCACTGGTCCGCACCCCCAGTGGGGACCCAGAGGTCGCACCTGGAAGGGTTATGCACCGCTAGTGTGTTGTTGTGTTTCAACATGGGGCTGTTAGCCGCTTTACAATTCCAGAGTCAGAACACACTCAGCGGGTACCGGCACAGTGGGCCAATGGAGGAAGGTGCACTGTGCACATTGTAGTTTAGAGCAGGCCTCAGTTCAGATGAGCAGGTTGGGCATGGTCTTTCACCCTCCTGGCACCAGGAAGCAGCATCCGAGCAGCAGCCCCAGGTATATTGAGCCAAACACTTGACTCTCAAAGGTGGTGGAGGGGTCTCTTCCCAATTTAGCGCAGTCAGGCAAGGGCAGCACCACAGGTGCAGTCATGTTGGCAGCACACCAGTGGTGACCAGATACAACTGGGCTCCTAGTGTCCCGATTTATTTACCAGAGGACTCGACCCATCGTCAGCAGTAGGACTGTGTCAGTGGAGCAGGCAGCAGGCACAGCCCGGCCAACACCACTACCACTGAGCCCCAGCACACAAGTAGGCCTGAATCCACAGTAGCTGGCCATTCACGGCATGAAGAAAGTATCCACAGTGGCCCCTCAGTGAACAGATGCAACAGTCAACTGGCGTTTGATGATGGGCATATGATTTAAGGTGTTGCAGCTATTCAGTAGATGTCTAGATAACTGGGGTCTACTCGGTGGAGCTACATATAACACGTCCACCATCACTTGTGATTCTGTTGTTGCCCCTGTCCTGGTGGCATCTGTGAACGCTACAGTAGTCTCTGTTTTGGCCTCTGGTATGCTCCAACCATGATGGCAACTGTGGTCACTGCTGTGGTACCTTCTAGTTTTTTTCTTTTGTTTAATCTGTTTATTAAAATGTAACATAAGGTAATACAATTGAAAACATATCTATTACCACATAGAACCAGTAGGTAGTTCACAAGATAGGGAGCCCAGTATAACATTACAAAGATATGATGACCCGGATTACATCAATTCGAGTTCAGTAGCAGAATACCATACTCAAGGTCACATTAACAATTTAAAAGAGGGAAAATTGGAACCCTCCATTTATATGCAGCTGATTGTCCCGGTTGTTTTGCAATATAAGCATATTATACATGCACGTATTGGTTGTATATATACATTTTTGTACGGCTTCACTCCACCATGTCAGTTCAATTAACCAAGCATTCAAAAATTTTTAGGTAACAAAATCCTAAAAACAGAACTAACGGAAGGGGTAAGAAAGGAAAGCAGGATCTCCACATAAGTGGGTAACAGAGAGGACTGCATCACATACCAGTGCAGAAACAGTTGTTCATATAATCGTGCGCATACATAATGTGAATATCTGAAATCAGTAAACAACAAGCACTTGGGGCATATGGAGCACTTCATAATGTCCAGCTCGCAGGTGAAGTCACAGTACAATACAAATCAAGAATAATGCTAAGTATTGATAGGAGTGTCAAGTGGGTCATCCCGAACTAACCTCCCTTGTAGCAAGCACACCATTACATTCCATGCCATAGAGATGGGAAACTTACGAATGTCTAATGTATTCTCTCTTATGTACAAAACTGCCCCAGCCTTAACCCAGTTTAGCTTACTTTGAAACCATGCTTTCAGCAGTGGGGGTTCCTCTGATTTCCACCGGCGTGTGACAAGTCGCTTGGCTAAGACAAGGCCTAGATCTAGAAACCTAGAAGAGGCTTTATGTTGTTTACTTCTTGGGAAAATCCCTGTTATGCATGCCTCCCATGTCTGCGGCAGCTCCCTATCCGTGCAAGCAGCTAATGCGCGAATCACCCCATCCCAATACAATTGCAGTGCGGGACAAGACAAAAGCATGTGTAAGAAGTCCGCATTCACTAGTGCACAATGAGGGCAGCATGCATCTAAGCTATTAAAGTATTTATTAATCTTATCAGGTGAAATTGGATTAGTGTAAAGCAAGCGTTCCTAGGTATCAGTCTGGGGCTTTCTAAGACCGTGTACGATTCTTTATCTGAGAGTGGTCTTGACCAATCTGCTTCCCATTTGGTGCATATCGGTGTTGAGCCCACCATAGTGTGTTCCCTGATCGATTCCGCAAATCACTGTACCAATTACGGCACATATTGTATTAGTAGGTTCAAGGTTCAAAGTATTAGTAAATGTGTAGGGGGTTCCTGCGAAATGTCACCCCACCAGCGTCGTAGCTTCGCCGTCCAAGCGGCATGGTTCAGGAACTGGCCCGGGGGACTCCTTCTTCTTCCATAAAGGAGTGGAGTGGCCGTAGCGCACCATCTCCATACAAATCACCTAATGTGATTATATCAGCCTCCAGCCAGTCGGGAAGGTCCGATGTCCGGACTCGCCCGCTCACCGTCAGAATACCCAGTAAGGGCACAACGGGTGCAATTGGTGTAACATGCCTGGTGAGACGCAGCGACCTGCGAAAACATTTCTGCGCAATCCGGACCAACAAGAGTAGCAGCTCAGATGATCTGTTCATGGGATGGAATAGGAAGAGGATCCTATCCCGGGAGTAAGGACACTCTCGTTCAGCTGAGTCTGTCAGGTGCAGTTCCTCCACCCACTTTGCCACCCACAGTATCTGGG
The DNA here is from genome assembly GCF_964204655.1 of Triturus cristatus. Classification (NCBI taxonomy): domain Eukaryota; kingdom Metazoa; phylum Chordata; class Amphibia; order Caudata; family Salamandridae; genus Triturus; species Triturus cristatus. The sequence goes on along the minus strand of NC_140590.1, from coordinate 896,541,269 downwards.
ATGCCAAAAAATAGTGCTCAAGGTTGGGTAAAGGTAACCCACCCTGTGACCGTGGCAGGTACAGCTTCACCAGTGCCACCATACACCGTGTGTTGTTCCAGATGAAAGCCCTGATGACCCCTTCAAGGGAACGAAAGAAGGAGGCAGGCAAATAAAGCAGGAGATTGGCAAAATAATAAAGAAGACATGGAAGCATCATTATCTTTATCAGCTCCACCCTTCTATAACAGAGAGGTTAAGATTCTTCCAAAATTCAGTTTGGGACTTGAGCACTGTGACTGCCATGGTAATGTTGCCGTCTAGAGGATCACAATCATCGTATACCCATATATCGTATACGATTGCCTATACCAAAATATCGAAATGCTACCGGCTGCCAGTGGACCACAATCCCATCCAACTCCAGGGGGTAAGGGAAAAAGACAAGATTTGCCCCAGTGTACACCAACCCCGGGTAGTATAGCAAATGACCGTAAAATGTCAGGAATCACCTGTGGAACCTCCCGGATATCATTGACATAGAGCAGGATATTGTCCGCGTAGATTGAGACTGCGTGAAGGCCATCTCCAAGGTTTATCCCCCAACCCAGCGCCAATGTTCATAGTTCCATTGCCAGTGGCTCAATTGCCAAGGCAAAGATTAACTGTTAGAGAGTGCATCCCTGTCGGGTACCCCTTTCTATCAGTATGGGTTCAGAGAACAGAGTTCCAAGACGCATCCGAACTGTGGGAGCAGCATATAGCAACCTGATGAGGCTAAGTAAGTATGGTCCGAATCCAAAGCGATGAAGTACGGCAAACAGATATGGCCACTCAACCGTATCAAATGCCTTTTCCTGTTCTAATACGACACATCCCGCTGCAGGTCTTTCTACTGCAACACATCGCATCACCCGAAACAGCTGTCAAATGTTAAGTGATATGTTCTTCCGAGCAGGCACAAAACCATTTTGGTCTTCATGAACCAATTGTGGGATAACCGGCGCCAGTCTGCTAGATAATATACCAGCCAAGATTTTATAATCCCCGTTCGAAACCACCAGGGGATGGTATGCTCCTACAGAGATGGGATCTCTACCCGGTTTGGGAAGTGCAATTAGTGTAGCCTCCATCATTGAGGCATGGAGGAAGAGGTTCTCCAGTGCTTCTGTGTATACTTTGAGTAATTGCGGACTCAGGGGGTCAGCATCATTTGTATAACTCATGAGGGAGCCCGTCAGGTCCCGGCATTTTTCCAGATGGCAGAGCTCTCATCGCGGCTCTAAGCTCCTCCAGCGTGAGCGGGGCATCTAGCTCCATCCGCTGCTCCGGTGTCAAGGTCGGAAATCAAAGGCCATCTAGGAAGTACTGCAGTGCTATTTCAGGAACCCTCGGGGCAGACCTATACAATTGCGCAAAGTGAGAAGACAGCTCGGTATGTATTTCATGCTACGTAAATTTGAGCATTCCATTCCGAGAAAGGAGAGCCGTAATGGGCCCAGTCAACAGCCCTTGCCTGATCAACCAGGCCAACAATGGCCCGACCAGTCTGCTTTGGCATGTATGGAAGTGGAGTGCACCGCAAAGTTGAGGCAACATTGGCGGTCTTAGAGCTCCGCATGTTTCTTATGTGCTTCTAACAGGGGAGACATTTCTGCATTATGCGCTATCGCTGGAGACTCCAATGCTAGTAGTTGCTTCACTACCTCAATCAGGTCTGATTCTACCTGCCTCCACAATCCACACCCCGTCCCAGGCATTTCCCTCTTATAGTGACCTTCATGTCTGCCAATTCCATTGAAAAAGATGAAGCAGTCCTAGTGTTGAGCTCAAAGTACTCCCCTATAGTCTCTGCGACTGCCTCCTGAAAGAATAAATCTTCCAGCAGCGCCGGCTGTAGTCTCCAGGTAGGGACCCCAGAATCTCCACCCTCCTTGCCCAGTGTGACGCAGTGTGGATTGTGATCCGAGTGTATACACCCCCAATACTCCGAACCAGCAATGTAAGGGAGAAGGGAAGGAGATCCAAAAAACCTGTCTAAGCGGACATGTAGATTATGTGGTACTGAAAAGAAGGAGTATATCCTCATCCTGGGATTACGATGTCACCATACATCAATTAAATCCCAACCGTTTAGCACTGCAGAGTTGGTCGTGGCAGCCATGCCCCAGAGTGGGGGAAAGGATCTATCCACCCCTGTGTCTAGAACACTGTTAAACTCCCTGCCCAGCAACCAGGGGACCTCACACCATTTCTGCATCACAAGGGACAGCTGACTGAAGAACTGACCCTGATCTATATTCGGGGCATATATGTTTTCCATCAATATGTGTCGTCCTTCCAATTTGCCTCTTATGATCACATATCTATCCTCTCTGCCAGTAAGGACCACTTCCGTCGCAAACGGCGTCCCTGCGCGTACCCAAATAAGAACCACTATAGCAAATAGAGAGTAGTCCGTGGCATATATCCTGCCCCTCCATCTGCGCTGTTGCTTGGTAGCTTCTACTGCATTCAAGTGCATCTCCTGCAGGGGTGCTATACGCACATTGTGGCGTTTCAGATATGAGTAAACAGCATACATTCAGTATGGTGTAAGGAGACCCTTTACATTCCATGTAACTATTGTGTGACCCATCCTGGAACTAAGTTATTTGAGTGAATAATATATTTTCAACCTTCCCATACACCACAAAACGACAGTCGGGTATGAACTGCAGCATCATCAATGCACCCCTGGGAGATTCCTGCAATAAAGGGAAAAGGGGAAAAGCCAACATGGCAAAGAGGAAACATCACAAGGGCCACCCCCACAACCTTGAAGTGTTGCCCAAACTTGAAAGATAACAGCGCAACCGAATGTCCTACCGGTTCCCAAGATGCAAAAGAAGCAGGGGTCATGTAACCATGCAAGGAGTATCATTGTAAACTCCCTCAGTAATATTAAGTTAAACATCACCAAGAAAAAAAAAATTACTAAAGAGGCAGTCCACAGGGGCACAGAGGCAAACTTTACCCACCACCCCAAATCTCGAAAAAGAAACCCCCATAACCCTTACACATAACCGCTTATAAAGTTCTCATCCACTGCAATTCAGGCACCACTACTTGCATTGTATATCTAGCCCAGTCTCTGTCATAGGATACCATCTGCCGACTGAGGCATGACATCTGGCAGTCTCAGCGAGATCTTGTCTGAGGATATGTCCGCCACCGAAGATCTACCAGTCTCTGAGGAGCGAAGGAGAGTGTCCGCTTTATCCTCCAGCTCTGCTGCATCTGCCATCTGTTCCGCGATTCGTACCACCGCCTGCCGCTCCCTACGAATCTGGTCCGGATCTGGTGCTGCCGCTGAGCTAAGAAAGCGCCTCCTGGGTCACCGCTGTCAAGGGTCCCCTCTGCCTGTCCCATCGGCCCACGCAGCTGTAGTGCCTGTAGGCTGTGGACCAGAAAATTGACTCGAGGTTTCGAGCCAATCCCAGGCATCCTGGAGCATATTGAAGAACCTCAATTTTCCTTCAAAGTCCACACAGAGCCGAGCCGGAAATAGCAGTGAGTAAGAGATATTTAAGTGCCGGAGCTGCAGTTTAACAGCCAGGAAGAACCCACGTTGGCGCAGAACTCTCATTGTGTAGTCAGGGAAAAACAACACTTTAGTGTTTTCGAGTTTGACCTCGTCCAGTTTCCTTTTCTCTCGCAGGATTACATCCAAGTCTTTAAAATGCAGCATTTTAAAGATGAGCTGTCACGCTCTGTTGCCTGGGGCCGGCTTCCTGCCCGGGACCTGATGCGCCCTCTCGATAGTGAAGAGCAGAGAAAACTCTGTACTTGGTAGTATTTCCTTGATACAGCGCTCAATGAAGGTGACTGCACCTTGACCTTCCGCCCCTTCCGGCAGTCCAATCAGTCGAATATTGTTCCTTCTGGAACGACCTTCTGCATCTTCAATTGGTTCCTCAAGATATAGGATCCTGGCCTCATGAGCATTCTGTTGCTTTTCTTGGAATTCTGTTACCTCCGGCTCCACAGCTGCGACCCTTTCTTTCACCTTCCGATGGTCAGCATGAAGTAAGTTAAAGTCCAAAGCTACCTTGACCAGCTTAGCTTCCATCGATGTACGAGAACATTTTAGAGCGTTCAGGATTGCGTCCAACCGGTCCTCTGAGGACTTCTCCCCTTCCACGTGTGGCAGATGCCCAACTTCATTATTGCACACTGTCTGCGGTGAGACCCTTGAACCAGTGCCTCTGGTGTGCCCCAACTTTCCACTAGGCCTTGCCCTACTTACAGCCCAGGATTTCAGAACATCTAGTGAGGCCGATCAGCGCACCGATCCAGTTATTCATCAAGTTGCTTCCATATCATACAAGGGGATGCCTCCACAAGTGGATCCATCTGTTGACCAGGCACCTGTCTTCCAGTGCTCAGCCCATGCACTAGATGTGGTGCAGCCTCACAGAGCGCCTTACTGGCTATGTGTGTGAGCCCAATCCCCAATATACAGCTAGTTATCTCCCTATGTTGAACAGGCAGGACCTCGGGTCGTCGCAGCATCGAGCCACCTCTCATTACAATTCCTCTAGTAATCTTCCCATATCAGCAGGGCGAGCGTTTACATTCCACTGCGTAATGGACCTCAGCACAGCTCCCAGAGCTCATCGGCTCCTGCCATCATTGTACTGTGCCTGCCCTCTCGTGTGGGACATGCTTATCTTCCCTCCATGTCTCTCCTCTTCGGTCCTGATCTGCAACACTCCACTACTAGCTCAAGTGGGCACCTGATCATCCTACAACCCATGCAGGCCAATGCACCATCACACTTTCGACATGAGTCACAGCTAACCTCAGCTTGCCCCTACTACCGCTTCACCATTGCAGTATAAAACTCCGCTTTGCTTGCCTCTCAGTCAGGGGGCCTGGAGTTCCAGCACCACTTCCGGTAAGTTGCACTACACATCCCGGGCCACTCAGCAGGGCATCCACTCTCTGCTCTTGCCCGTTCTCATGGGCTACGCTCTGTTTACCCCCTTTCACAGCTCCTCTCTCTGTGCAACTGCCCTGATTGATGCTTGCTCAGTTCCAGTTTCAGGGGCGTCGGGGCATCACTCGTGTTCCCCTTACTGGTGCAGTGGGCCAGTGCACTGTGTCCCTCTCTGCAGGGGCTGCATCTGTCAGCAGCCGGCCCCTGCCTGCGCTCCTTGGCAGTAGTTTCGCTCACAGCCGTATGCAACCCCCAGTCAGGAGGCCAGGGATCCCAGCACAGCCGCTGCCACTTTCAGGCTCCACTCCACTGCTCCGTCTGCCCGGCCTACAACGCAGGAGGCCGCACCCAGGGTCGTCCCATGCACTTTCTGCCTGTCATTGGATCTCATGTCTCTCAGCTTCTGTAGGCTACCGCCAACTGCATGCTGGCCAACACCATGCTTCCACAGTCACTGCTGGAAATGCGGGCCTGCCCCATCCCGCGTACCTCCGTCTCCAGCTGATCTGTTTAGGCGAGGCACTGCCGACGTCACCGGTTTCCTCCGGTAGCCTCAGAGTCGGTTCCTTTGGCCCGGATGGGTCTTTGATTGCTCCTCCAGGTCAGTGTGCTAAAACTGCACAGACTCCCTGAGCTGCTGCCATCCAGGGGCCGTGCACAGGCACACAGGCCACTCTGTGTTGGTCACATGCTTCTGGCCGCTCTCCAGAGCTTCACCTCAGCAACCGCTCTCGGGCTCAAGGTACCCAGTCCACACCTCCACAGACCCCCGGGGGCCTCACCAAGGCCACATACCCAGCCCTGAGGCCGAAAGCTGTTTCGATGCTGGATAAATATACAGGATTACGGGATGGATGGCGGAGCGAAGCTAGAGCGCATCCTCCATGCTGCCCCCGCTGGCCACACCTTCTATGGTGACAGCTGTTGACACTTATATTTGAAAGTGTTGCTATGGGTTTGAGGGTGGCCAGAGTCAAGGTTGTCAAAGATATCACTTTGGAATCTGATGTTACCACTGTTGCAGCAATTGTGGATGATGCTGTTTTTCCTAATGAAGATGCAGCAATGGTCACTTCTGTGGTCTATGTCATGGCTGTAGCTGTTGTCACTGCTGTGGTTGCTTTTGGGGTTGCAGCGTTGTCACTGCTGTGGTGGCAATTGTCTTCGCAATTGCATTCTTTAGTAGCAGCTGGTGGCTAATATGTTGCACACTGAGGTTATAGGTGTGTTTGCTGACGTTGTACCTGCAACTGCCACAACCATTGTGGCAACTGTTATCTTAGCTGTGAATACAGTTGTGGTCACTCCTATTGTCCTGTCATGGTGGCAACTATGGTTGTGACTTTGGCCCTTGCAGTGGATACAGCTATGGTGGACATTGTCATCACTGTTGTGGCCTCTCCTGTTGCACCTGTTGTTTCTGTGCATAAATCTGTGGTTCAAACGTTTATCAATGCTTTGATCCCTCTAGCTGCAACTGTTGTTACTGTTGTGGTATTTTCTGTGGTTAAAAATGTTGTAGCTAATGTTGTGGTAGAAGCTATTGATGATGCTGTTGCTGCAGCTGGGGTGGCAGCAATGATGATGCTGTTGTCCCTGATGCAATTGGAGCAGTTGTCACTGCTGTGGTTGATGTTGTTCCTCATGTTAGAGGTAACTGCTGATGCTGCTCCTGACTCTGTAAAGGTAGCAGATGCTGACATTGCTGTTGTTGCAGTTGTGGCCTGTTCTAAATCTTACTGTTTTAACAAGAGCGTCCAATGTTCCGGTCCGTCATGTGGTTGCGACTGGGGTCAGTGCTCTGATCCCTATTAAAATTACCAGTATGGTCACTGCTCTGGTCTCTTCCATGTGTCAAATGTGGTTGCTGTGGTGGCCCTGCTGTTTGTGCAGCTGTGTGACAGGTGTTATTGCTGAAGTTTGATGGCAGTTGAGGTAGCTGCTGTGACTTCTTGGTTAATAACACATACAAAGTTAGACTAGGTATTGATTCTTAATGTTTTCAATTTTGAGCAAATGGATAGTCATAGTAAGAGCAATGGCTGATTCCTCCTACTTGATGACTGTGAGGTGTCAACATTTGTTGCTACTTTGATCTTTTCTGTTGTAGCAGGTATTATCACTGCTGTGGGCTCAGCTTTTGTGACTGCTGATGTTATTGCTATGCTCTGTGCTGTGATTACATCTGTGGATATTCTGAATGCACCTGTCTTGTTTTAAGCAGTTGTTGCTGCTTTGGTCTATGCTGTGGTGACAGAAGTGGTCCATAGTGTCATAAAAACATGTGATTCGTGCTGTGGTCACTATTGTTGTAGCAACTGTGGTCATCAAGCATGCTCTGTCATTATCATTATAATGGACTTCTTTTGCAGGGCAAGGATGCTCCATTCAAAACACTCCTTAGTACTTAATTTGTAAAATAATATGTGACAGTGCCTAATATTTTGCAAAAAAGAACATGTAAGGTGCAGACGAATGCCAGAATTGCTGAATACCAAGGCAGCCTAGTCTTTTTTTTTTTTTTTTAAGAAACCTTTATTAGACATTAAAAGGATACAAACAAGGGCCTACAACCACTGAGGCCGGCCGCTACAAAGCCCGGGGGCCAGCAAAGCAACGCCATATACATTCAAATAAACCATAAGCGAAAGCCCCCAGATGTTCGTGAGCACCTGTAACAGGCCGTGGCCGTAGTCCAAAAGCAATTAGAAAGAACGGTTTCATATTTTCTATTTAAACATACCAACAAATACACACCAACAAGGCAATGAGAGTCCTAAATATCAGCGTGCGCTCCCCAGGACGGGGGAAGATCCACATTATCTGGAGTAACTTATGACAGGAGGTGGCAGTGGGGGGGCAGCGGAGAAGAGAACAAAGTATACAGCACACCTTGCGCAACTAAGTAGGAATGCGCGGCTAGGGGGACAGAGCGACGTCGACCTCTAGTGGCAGAGGCGGAGCGCAGATACCTCCACGATAGGAATTCCATGGACCCCACAATTTAGTCCATCTCCCTGGCTTGCCTCTCGCCACATACACCGTCTTTTCCCTGAACATGCACCAATCCATATTCTCCTTCCATACCGCAACCGTAGGCGGCCTCGGGGAGCCCCACAGCTGTGCGATATTATGCTTGGCCACCATGTACCCCAGAGTCACCCACTGCGTTTGTGCCGCGTTATAGTCATTCGGCTCCCAGACATTCAGCAAACACCTCCTGGCCTCTGGTAACAAAGCAACATGCGTGACCTCCTCCATTACAGTATGCACTCCATTCCAAAACCATACAACCTACGGACATTCCCATAGGATATGAAGGAGAGTACCCAACAAGCCACAGCCATGCTTACACATTCCATCCACCGAATAACCCATACGTATCAAACCAGGCCCTGTGACATACACTCTATGGAGTATCTTCAGCTGCACAAATCGAAGGCGGGCCGGGATCGCCACCTCTTTCGGGGATGCACGCCGATACCCAATCCTCATCGTCCAATTCCAATCCGTCGGCTGTCCATGCCTCCCGCAAATGGGTCAGCAGGTCCGTGCGATCATTAATAAGTTTTTTATAAATCAGAGAAATAGTGCTGTCGGGCACATAGCCGTCTAACACTCTATCTTCCAACGGGGAATATTCTGGGATAGCAGCAACATCCGGAAAAACCGAACACAGAGCATGGTATACCTGTGCGTACCGGAAGTACTCCCTATCATTCAAGTTATATTCAGTCTTGAGCGCTTCAAACGTTTTAAATTTTCCTTTCGCCCAGAGGTCACCCACCTTACTTACCAATCATATCCCATTTCTCAAAGCCTTTCGTTTTCCACAAACAACCCAGCCGCTGGGAGGCATACAACGGCGTCGCTCGAGTCAGGCGATCTCTCCACCCCATCGCAGCATTCGCCGCATGCCAGACACACACCGCGACTCGCGTTGGTCCTGTCAACCGTGCCTCCGGAGTCGCCGAATACAGTGCTCTATTGTAATCCCCACCAGGCAGTAGCAATTTATCCATCTCGAAGGCCGGGTTCAAAGCAGGACCGTACATCCCGTGATTCACCGCCGTCAATTGAGACGCCCAATAGTATCGTTTGATATCGGGGAGAGCAACACCCCCGTCATACCAAGGGAGTGTCAACTTGGCAAGAGCGATCCGCAGTTGCCCATCCCAAAACAATTGCCGTTGAAGACTCTCCACCTCACGGAAGTAACGGGCCGGCACCACATCGAGCGTATTTTGCAAAGCGTACAAGAAGCGAGGCAGCGACATCATTTTAAACAATGCCGCCCGTCCGAGCGGCGAGAGCGGAAGCCGTCGCCACCTCGCGACGTCGGCCTTCAAGCGCTGGAGCGGAGGGAGAAGGTTCCGCTCATAACGGACCGTGGGATCCAATGATATAAAGATTCCCAAATATTTGAATCCTAGTGTCGCAATCTGGATAGGGCAACCCCGCGGCAGGAGGGGGGGCTCGCCCGAGAGGACGTAGACACATGACTTTGCCCAGTTAATAACCAGGCCAGAGTTACGACCAAAGGAATTCAATACGTCCACCAGTACAATTAATGACTTTCGAGGGGAGGTGAGATACAGAAGGATGTCATCCGCATAAAGGGAGACACGGTCCTCAAATTCCGGCGTCCATCTAATGCCTCGCAACGACGGCTCTCAACGCAGCCAGGCAGCGAGAGGTTCCAAAGAAAGGGCAAAAAGGAGGGGCGACAACGGACAACCCATGGGTCAGCGTATAGCAATTTTACCCAGCCAATGAACTCAGGGCCAAACCCGAATTTCGCTAACGCAGCCCAAATATACGGCCACTCTAAAGTGTCGAACGCCATGGTCGCGTCCAATGACGCCAAGATGGCCAGCTCACGCATAAACTCCGCTCTGGCAAGCACGCCATGCAATCGCCTCAGGTTCAGGGCGGTATTACGATGAGGTATAAAACCGGACTGATCCTGATGAATCAAGTCACCCACGACCCGAACCAGACGATTGGCCAACACCTTAGCCAGAATTTTGGGTTCCGCGTTCAACAGCGAGATAGGCCTATAGGATGCGCAACGATCTCGCGACTTCCCCTCCTTATGGATCACAACTATGGTGGCAAGACGTTGGTCAGGGGGGAGGGAACCCTCCGCCCGTGCAGCGAGGAACATGTCACGGAGATACGGCGCTATCTTATCTGGACGCAACTTATACAATTCAATGGGAAGACCATTAGGACCCATGGCCTTACCAGAAGCGATCGAGCGAATGGCCAAAGCAATCTCATCCGGCGACAACTTCGCCTCCATCAATGTTCTATCAGCCTCCGAGAGAGACGGCAATGCAATATCTCGAAGTAACAGACGAGAATCCTCCTCCGAACGCCCAGAGGCCGGAGAGTATACCCCGCGGAAGTAATCCGCGAAGCAATCATCAATTTCTTCAGGTCGGTCACACACACGCCATCCACTCTCTCCACCACCGGCAACACTCTGCTCGCTCTCTCCTTCTTGTCCAACCAAGCAATCAACTTTCCGGCCTTATCCCCCACATCATACAGTCGCCCTTGTTGCTCTCTACTCATCGCTTTAGCAGCATCCGTGACCGGCGCTCTATAATCAGACTGTTTGAGACTGAGAACGTGCAATTTCTCATCCGTAACACCCCGCTCCAAGTCCCCCTCCATCTCAGCCATGTCAGTTTCCAGGCGAACCACCTCCTCCCTCCCGCATCTCTTATCATGGGAAATGAGAGACAAGGCCTGCCCCCGGATCACAGTCTTATAAGCTTCCCATAGGGAGACAGCAGACGACACTGACCCCACATTGTCGTTGAAGTATTGATCAATGGACTTAATCAGTTCCGCGCGAATATGAGGATTACGCAAATACCAGGGGTCAATTGGCGCCACTCTCCCCTCTGCCCCAGGGACAACCTCCATCTGCAATAGTAAAGGGGAATGGTCGGAAATACCCCGGGCTAAATGACGCACCTCCCCAATCATACCAGCCTGGATCGCCGGCATAAGTATATAATCAAGTCTCGAGACACTCCCGTGGGCCCCCGAATGAAAGGTGTATTGTGCCTGCCCAGGGTGCATCAGTCTCCAGCAATCTATAAGTCCTAATGTATCTAGAAATCCACCCAGCCAAGCCTGGGCCCTAGGGAGATCCCTGGGGGGGTGACGGTCATCTGTACCGGATACAACAGTGTTAAAATCACCCCCTAACACCATAACCCCCCCAGGGAGTCCCAAGACCAAACGTCCCAAATCAGCAAATGTAGCCGTCTGCAATCCCGGTGGCACATAGGCAGTAACAAGCGAAACAGTTCTACCCTCCCATCTCCCCACCAATGCAGCATATCGTCCTCTATCATCGTGGAGCACCTCGTCCAACTCCAACGGGAGAGAGGTTCTAATCAAAATACCCACTCCCCTAGAGCCAGAAGTGAAACCAGAATGAACAGCCAGGCGATAGCCCCGCCTATTCAGGGCATGGAAGGAGTTCCCAATCAGATGCGTCTCCTGCAAGAAAACAATGTCGGGCGAGATCCGTTTCAAAAACTGCATACAACCCCGCGCTTGATCCTGTCCCCCAGTCCGTTCACATTCCATGAGAGTATTCTCAATCCCCTACCCCCCACCCCGCTCCCGTGCATGATGCCCACATCCCGGAGAACACGACCCACACAAGTCAGCAAATAACTTCACATTGCCTCGTAAAACAAACAAACAACCCCCAACACCCCCCCTCCCCCACGATATCCCAACCACAACTCCCCCCTCCCTGCACCCCTGCTTGAGCCCGAACAGCCCCCCCAACTTGCAGTGTGCCTGTCGCCCTAATATATACTGAACCACAAAAAGAACCCCTGAAGGAGGAAGGGCCCCAATAGGCTCCCCACAACCCCGGAGCAATTTGAGGGCATATTACACCAGACAAAAGTCCCATTGAGCTAAGGTACAAACCGCCGCCACCACAGTCCATCACTGGGAACCAAAGTTCTAGTCCTGTTCCGCCGAGCCTTCTCCGGTCTCCGGCGTCTGTCCATCCCGACCTCGTCTCTGAGGCAGGGTATCCAACCAGTCTCCAACCGCCTCCGGCCGGTCGAAGAAGTGCAAGCGATCCTCGAACTCAACACGCAACCTGGCCGGGAATAGCATCGCATACTTCAGCTCCATGTCCCTCAAGCGCCGTTTGACACCCTAGAATCCCAGTCGTTGTTTTTGTACCGCTTGCGTAAAGTCCGGATAGAAGCTAACGTTAGTGTTCTCGAACTTCAGCGGCCCATTCACCCTCGACGCCTGAAGAATAGCATCCCTGTCCCGAAAGTTAAAGAGTCGAGCAATTATAGGCCGCGGGGGGACACCCACTTTCGGCTTACCACCCGGAATTCTATGAGCCCGCTCCACCGCGAAAAATTTGCTCAGGCCCTTGGGTGCGAGATGGTTGACTACCAGATCCTCCACGAAAAGGTCAGCAGCAGGGTCCTCCGATCGTTCCGGTACCCCAATTATACGAACATTATTTCGCCTTGCCCTGCTTTCGGAATCCTCCAGTCGACGGTCAGTTAGGTCCCTGGCTAGCCGTAACCCGCGAACCTCCGTTTGTAGGGCGGCTACGTCCGTAGTTAGGCTCGACGCAGTGCGATCCAAAGAGTTGACCCACTCATTCGTTTTGGACAGATCCGCCCTGACTAGATTGACATCGATCAGGACCGCATCCAATTTATGAGCCAGGGTATCGAACTGTTGACCCACTGTAGCCTTCATCTCTTCAATGGCGCCCATGACGTCTAGCAAAGTCAGTTCAGCCGATAGGCCCGAGACATCTTTGGACCTTTCCGGCGAATTATGCGATCCACTAGGGGATCCCTTTGACTGCGCATAGCGGTCCATATTATTAGCCTGGGTATAAGCTCCCCGCCGGGTCATCTTAGGTTTCTGCTTGTCTCCGTCCAGTCTCGCCGCCATCCTCCGATGACCACCGAGGTTGGCACTTGCCAGCACTAGGAATAGGGACCAGACAGCCAATTCAAGGGACCACCGCCGTCAGACTGTAGGCCCGTCTATCGTCAGAAATCCGGGCCGAACACTCGACCGCTCCGCCAGCCACGCTCCTCTGAGAAACCAAGGTCCCGCAGTCGATCTCAGCAAGCAGGCTCAAAAACGAAAGTGAAAGTGCGGGGTACGTGCCAGGCCAGATCCTGCCTGCCGCTGTTGTTCACTTCGTACCCGGGCACCTCACCCACTCGAGTTCGGGGCCAAGGCAGGAGCAGGCCGCAAACTTCAGATCGCGACCATTCCAGTTCCCGGAGTCCGATTTGGATTTGGACAACGGATGTCACCTCAGCTCAAGCTCACCAACAAAAGCCCGTCAATAAAACCAGGATTAATACAGGATAGACGTGGGAGGTTGCGGAGGCCCTCGGGAGCCTTTAGCCTACGCGGCCATCTTGGTTGCGCGCTCACTCTTTCAAGTTTTTTCCATCATTGCTTTATTGCTTTGTCACTGCTTTTCCATATTCTTGTTCTTCTTTGCCCACTTTTATGTTTTTCTTTCTTGCTCTGGGCTAAACTCTGATGAGGACAAATAAGCTGGTCGCCAAAAAGGCTAAGGGCTGCATGCATATCGCACTCTAAACAAATCTCAGTATTTTAACATGCATGTGCATCACACTATATGCACATTTGCCATGCCCAAAGATTGTGTGCATATTGCAGAATGATTAAAATCTCCACAGTAGCTGTCACAGTAAACCAAAAAAGGAGTCGCATCCACAAGCCCAAGGTGCGCAACTGCACAAAGAATGCTTGGGCATGTGGAGACACTAATGAAGCTTCAAAATGGCTGCCACTCCTTCGAATAAGGGCTGGAACCACTGCTTAATTTTTAAGTAAGTAAGTGGCAGGGCCCTTCTCAGGAGGGCACTACAGCTTGCACCACCCATTGCCCCCATCATCGCTGCCAATGACAGTACCAACATAACTACTAACTATCGCTCTCTGACAAGTGTGATAATTCTGACAATTGCAGAACACCCAAAACTAAAAGAATGGTCTGGGTGGTGAAGTATTTTTCATTTTTAATGTATATAGAATTCTTAAACACTATTGTTATAATCATCTCAAAATCAGACAGCAGCAGCTCCATTTGGTGGCCTGTCATTAGTGCCGATGTCGAGAATTAAGTGTCGGAGATGAGCACCAGAAACCACCAGCTCAAATGAAGCACTGCTCCATTGGCATACTTCAAATAAAAGACAAATCAAATGGTTGCAGGCTAATAACAACCAACTATTCCTCTTAACTGTTCCAAAATGTTAAAGTAATAGGTGATGGAGGTTGACCAAATCTCTCTTCCCTGTACCTTTTTGGCCATGAGTTAGATTTTGGCCAATGGTTTATTATGAAACAAAAGTGAAGAATATCCCATCCACCTTTTCACAAGTGAATTATATCCTATGGCGAATGTCATAAGGCGAATGGAATATCCGTCACATTTGTGGCAAAGTAGCCTGTGCACCAAACTCTAACTCACGCCCCTTTGTTCCTCACATGATCTCTGGAAAACACCAAACGTTTTCCAAACAGGAAGAAATGCTCAAAGTAGAAGCATAACTTTATATGTGTATATTATATCATTTTCAAACTTTACAATTTATGAGACGATGCTCACTTAAATCGTAGTATACAAAGCACCATCATGAAATGTAATCTTGGTTTAAGTTTAAGTCCTGCTCACAGCCACCCAGGAAGATGCACAATGAAAATTACACAATATTAAACTAAATTCCTATATTATTACATACAAAAGGGTGCACAATTCAGCTCAGTAATTTCTCTTTATTTATGACACAAGGGGGCATATTTACAATAACTGGTGCATCCCTGCATATCAGCAGGGATGCGCCAGTTATTGTGCGCCACAGCTCCGCCACCATGGATGCGCCACATTTACAATGCGGCGCACCATGGGGCAAAACCGGCACAGATGCGTGACGCATCTGTGCCGTAAAAGTGGCGCATTGCTGGCGTTGCGTCGCAAGCACGACGCAGCTCCAGCAATGCTCTGGGGGGCCCTAGCTTGTTAATGCTGCGTCAATCCTTGCGCCTGCTTCAGGCAGGCGGAGGGTTTTGACGCAGCATGGGCATAAAAGTGACTGAGTGAAATCTTGTAGATTTCACTCAGCCACTTTTAGGAGGCGTTCCTGCGACGGAACGCCCCCCCCCTGTGCAGTAACGCCTACATGTTGCGCAAGGCTTTACAACGTGACGCATCTCCCAGATGCGTCACGTTGTAAATACCCCGCACCATGGCGCAGGATTTGCGCCGCCGCTGCGTCACAAAAGTGACGCAACGGCGGCGTAAATGAGGTGCAAGTGGCTTGTAAATCTTCCCCAAGGAGTTTAACCCGGCCTAACTGAAACACATAGCTAGCAACAAATTGCTTACATCATTTATGTAAGGATCAAGAGTGAAAGGCAAAACTACAAACATATGGATACCGTTCGAAAAATGTATTTTGCAAGACAGATTGATGTAAAATGCTGGATACTCTGCAAAGGAATTGCTTATCTTGGAGGCTGCGGAGTTTGTGTTTCCTAGTCAAAGGAATTTTAAAGGGTGTAGAAGCCAAGCTACCAGATATAACTATTCTTTCATCAATACAAGCTCTCGAAAGACAGAAAACACGAATGAGAAAATGTGGTTGAATGTGCTCTGCTATGCATAGTACATGGAATGGGTATGTATGGGAAAAACACTTAAAAGAATCTGGGCGTCGTATAAAGAACTTGGAAATCAAAATATGGTGGTAGGCAGCACAAAGGTGATATAATTGTCCTCAACAGATTTGGGTTAAATCAGTCATTTGCCATGCGCTCAGGTCCAAACCTTTAAAAGCCAGTAACCCTGCTGCGTTACACAATCAACAGGAGGCACATGTAACATGGGGGCATTTGCATCAAAAACATCAAATTAAAAAAGAAAAAGAGAAATCAATGATCAAAAACTATGAATAGAGAAAATAATTTTTGTATATACCTATTTTTGTTCTATTTACAAAAAGTGTAGATGTTAACCAATTCCACTTAGTTTAAAAATAAAAGCAATCCTGATTCACATTTGAGGCTCTTGTTCTGCAAACCAAGGGGCAGATTTATGTTCGACTTGCGCCTCATTTACGCCGCCGTTGCGTCACTTTTGTGACGCAGCAGCGGCGCAAATCCTGCGCCATCGTGCGGGGTATTTACAACGTGACGCATCTGGGAGATGCGTCACGTTGTAAAGCCCTGCGCCAGAAGTTGGCGTTCCAGGGCAGGTGGGGGCGTTCCGGCGCAGGAACGCCTCCTAAAAGTGGCTGAGTGAAATCTACAAGATTTCACTCAGTCACTTTTAGGCCCATGCTGCGTCAAAACCCTGCGCCTGCTTGAAGCAGGCGTAAGGATTGACGCAGCATTCACAAGATAGGGCCCCCCAGAGCATTGCTGGAGCTGCGTCGCGCTTGCAATGCAACTCCAGCAATGCGCCACTTTTACAGCACAGATGCGTCACGCATCTGTGCCGTTTTTGCCCCATGGTGCGCCGCATTATAAATGCGGCGCATCCATGGTGGCGGAGCTGTGGCGCATAATAACTGGCGCATCCCTGCTGATATGCAGGGATGCGTCAGTTATTATAAATATGCCCCCAAGTTTTTTCAGCTACATCTTTGAAGTGTAGTTAATTATAGATCTATATGTATACACGCAACTCCTAAATATTGACTGGATTGATTAAGAAAAGTACTTTTTTTATATTTGTTTAAGCCTTCATAACTCCAAGGGGCAGATTTATAATAACTGGCGCATCCCTGCATATCAGCAGGGATGTGCCAGTTATTTTGCGCCCCAGCTCCGCCACCATGGATGCGCCGCATTTATAATGCGGCGCACCATGGGGCAAAAACGGCACAGATGCGTCACGCATCTGTGCCGTAAAAGTGGCGCATTGCTGGAGTTGCGTCGCAAGCGCGACGCAGCTCCAGCAATGCTCTGGGGGGCCCTATCTGCACAATGCTGAGTCAATCCTTACGCCTGCTTCAAGCAGGCGCAGGGTTTCGACGCAGCATGGGCTCAAAAGTGACTGAGTGAAATCTTGTAGATTTCACTCAGCCACTTTTAGGAGGCGTTCCTGCGCCGGAACGCCCCCACCTGCCCTGGAACGCCTACATGTGGCACAGGGCTTTACAACATGACGCATCTCCCAGATGCGTCACGTTGTAAATACCCCGCACCATGGCGCAGGATTTGCGCCGCTGCTGCGTCACAAAAGTGACGCAACAGCGGCGCAAAAGTGGCGCAAGTGCAACATAAATCTGCCCCCAAGAATATCATATTACTAACCTGATCTTAATACAGCATGAAAACGCATTACCATTAGCAAAAACAGGTTTTCCTGACACCATGAGAATAAGCTATGCTGGCGTTCCCTTCTGGGAGGAGAGAGTTAAAAAAAGAGACAAACTATAGGAGCGACTGTGTGCCTGAAAATCATCGATGATTGTATTTGCTTTATTGTGATTTGAGTTCCTCCCTCTCTGCAGTGGTATTTATCTGCTTTCCCACTCTTCATCTTTCCATTTTTTATTTTTTACCAGATTCTCTCGAATAATCTTTTCAGAAGGTTTTCTAAACAAACATAATGCCTTATAATCAATTAAAACTAGAGTCATGGTGAAGGCACATATGATACCTACTGGCAAGTTGGAAGAGACCAAATTCGGGCAACTTAAAAAGAGAATTCCTGAGGCTATTTTAGTGTAATAGGAATCAGAAGGGAATGATTCGAGGAGTAAATGTGGAGTGCCATATTTGTTTGTAGCTATGAATAATTATATTTACATTTAACATAATTCTGTATTCACATATAGAGAATACTTCTCTGACTGGCAATTGCTGAAAACTAATAACAATGTGAAACACACAAAATAGTACATATTTATATGTAAGTAGAGGTTACAATCTACCATATATTTAACTGCAGTACAGTTTCTATTCATTTCCTTTATTGACAATAAGAGTTTGATGGGCAATCATGTTAATTGGGTTAGATAAAATATAGCTGCTTCTGTCACTTAAAAACCTAGGGATCAGATGTACAATTTTTTTTCTCCTATGGCAGACCTTGGGATTTTCTAAATCACTGGTTCTGTGACCACAATAAGTCATTTTCAAATGCACATAACCTAGTCTATGAGTCAGAAAATTGTTTCAAACTCATAACATGGATTTTGTAACCCATACCGAATAGCAATTATTTAAGGACATAAAATGACTGGTCCTTAAAATTAGCAATTCTATGTGCAGTACATCAACGGCTTGCATTCGCAATTCCAGTGGCAAACCATTGGTCCGATACTGGAACCTCAGCTAACGGGGCAACTGATTTGCATCAGTTAAGGCAATGGCAGCCGCAGTCAGTCCTAATGGGCAGTGTTTTGCCCAAAAAGAAGAGTGTCTGTCCGGCTGAGCAAAGGTCAACCTGACAGACACTCTTTCTTTTTAGATCAAACAGCCAGGCGCTAGACATGACCTAACTTCACAGGCAGGAGCCTGGCTGACTGACTCCTGGCTGCCTGAGTTGAACTTTGCAGGGCTTATGATGTCACAGCTCCTGTGGCTGTAATCTCTTCAGCCTGGCTAAGCATCTTGAGGTCCTCTCCTTTGTGACTTGTGGGTGCATCACTGATTGCCTGGTGTTTCCGTTCTAAGCCCTGAAGTGCCCAGGCTAAGTGTCATCACAGAGTGGGTGGGGGGCAGCATCTCTCACTGATCCCATCCCACTCTGTGACGAGTAAGGACTGCTGTCTCCAGCAAATGAGGGAAAGTGGCAGTCCCAGGCCTCCTGGAACCTCTGAGGCAGAGCTGTGCAGGTAAGTGTGTGTTTTTTTTTGTGTTTGATGCATGTGTGCGTGTATGCATGCATGAATACATTTTGGGTAGTGAGTGCTGTGAATGGATGTGTTTGTGTGCACGTGTGTGTGGATGCATGAGTGTGAATCAGTGTGTGCATTGGTGTCCTGTCAGCTACCCTCTTTCCTAAAGGTACTAGACTCCACTGCTCCATGGATTTCATTCCCCTTTAGGAATTGTGTGTACAGCCTCACGTGGAGTAGGCAGTGGTGCAGTGGACCAATGTTTGATACCCCTGTTGTTTTTCCATATGTAATCTTTTTCTCTTCTTTTTTTTTTAAAGCAGGACCTGTTGCTAAAAGTAAACACTTTCGATTTGGTAAAGCAAACCCAGTGGTGGAGGTCTGCTGTTTCTTGCAAACAACCATCACTGTCTGTGATGCCAATCATGGGGTACGCAAATTGTAATCTGCCTATTTAACATTAATTAGGCAGGTCGTTCTGCAACCCCTTGAAAGTTGTGATTTTGCAACATGAACATTTGGCACATAGACCACTTATTAAAATCAAAGTCAAGGCGCAAAAAGTCGGTGCACTATTTGCAACCACTTTTTGCAACTGGGTTGTTAGAACATTAGGCCCTAACCCTTTAATCATGAATCATAGCCTTGTAATACTATCCAAGCAGTATGTTTAGTATGTCTAGTCTATCATATAATCTAGTTTTAATGCTGTGCTTCTTCTATGGTGGATGACAAAAAACCAGGCTTGGCAAAGGTTCTAGGTGTCCTCAGGAGCATGTTGCCCACCTTAATCCATTCCTGGATTTATTGAGTGTGTGCATCCCCCTGTGTAGAGGAGGGAGAGCAGGAACAGACTCTTTCAAAAGACACTTTAGGAACCGATTCACAAATGCATTAATGAGAATGGAAGAACTACAGAAGCACTCTTTTAGGTACTCTACCATGCCTTCATGCATCGGATCTCAAACATCCGTCTCGTTAGTAAAGGTGTGAAGAGTGCATAGACTTTCTATTTGTACTGAATGAATATGTATATTTTGTCCCCATGTATGTGTTCTGCTTTCAATTCACTAAGTCTTGTCAGAGTAGCAAGAGTATATAACTCAGCATTCTATAAGTCCTACTTTGGGTACTCGAAATACCATTGTAAATAAATACATCCCTCATCTCTGCATCTGCTTTCTCTGTTTGCCTCCTTTAAGACATCTTTCCTTTAAAGTATGACAGTGGTAACGTTTGGGGCTCCTCAGATATGGCCCTGACGTTGGTTGTCTGTGTAGCCTCACTTGGCATAGAAGGGAAAATAGCAGCAGGGTCCTTCTAGAGGCATCCAGTCTTCATGGGCTCTGTCTGTTGGAGGGTGGCAATGCAAACATTTGTGCCACATTGTCCTGTCAATTTAGGGGAGCAGGACAGTGTCCAAGGGACCACTGCCCTCTTCTCTGATAGCACCATCGTCTGCTAACTAAGTGGCTGGTGTCCTGAAGGCACATCTTCAATTCCATGAATGTTTTTAACCTGCTGGATACTGACTGCATAAACAATTATAAAGCATTCATACACTCATTCATTCATACACTCGATGGTCCTTACCGAGGAGGGTAAACCCTCATTCCACTATTGTTTGCTATAATTAACTACATTACTACTACTACACTATACAAAAAACCAACTGATCGTAATAGTCTGCTACTATACTCCAGCCACCATCCGCGGAGCCTGAGAGATAACTTACCCGTGGGACAATTCCTAAGGATAAGACGCAATTGTAGCAGCTTAACTGATTACAAGACGGAAGCTGAGAAATTGACTAGGAATTTAAAGGCACGTGAATACCCAGCCAAGCAAATCGCCCTAGCCAACAAAAGAGCCCGTAACAATCCTAGAGAAGCTTTACTGGAACCTAAATCTAAAACACAGACAGAGTACCTCACTTGTGTCACTTCATTTACCCCGGTATCTAATCAGATCACTAAGGTGATCAAAAGACATTGGAAGATACTGAATACAGGCTCTATGACTCTAGCACCACCTAGATTCTCTTTCAAACGTACAAGGAATCTGAGGGACACTGTGATACATACTCGCCCACGACCACAGAGATTGATAACGCAGAGACCATTATGGGACCTGCCTGTGGAAATTTAGCTTGCAAACTGAACATTATCTGCGCCATCTTGCCTCTCCCCAGCGCCACGCACAGCGAATGCACGGCCGCCATTTTAGGCACCCCGCTCTCTCCCCGCTCATTCTCGATCGCCAGCGCTTTCCCCTGGCGCTGCGAACATCCCCCGCGCGCCGGCCACCCCCGCTCTCTCATACACGGGCCATAAACCCTCTCCTTCAGCGCGACCCTGCTACGGAACCACATCCGACCGACATCCCATACATGGTCATGCCTCTCCTTTTTGATAACCCCCCTTCCTCTGCGCCCCATTGTCCGAACTGGTCCCAGGCCATCACCTAGCCCTGCGGATGCAGTTTGTTGCCCCTACTGTAAGGGAAACACCCCACATCAAAGGGATTACAGTGGATCAAAGCCCCTACCCCCTGAGACCCGGCCGGTTGCACACACCCCCGGGAATTGGCGGAATTCCCTGCTGCGCGATAGCCATCTCCTACTGCGGGTAATGTGGGAACTTCTACTGTAGCTATGTGTGGGATCGGATCTGAGCCAGGGCTTCAGGGGATGTTCTCTCATACATCAAGGGAATCTCAAGAATGTACTAAGTGTAATAAAACAATAAACCTGTGTATAAGAGACCAGGTCTCAGAGATGCAGTTAGAGCACCTCGTGACGATACCTTGCTGTCTGATCTGATGTGTTCTGCTCCGACGGAATAAAACTTTGTTTCCTGCCTTCCAGTCTCCGGCGCCTGCCTCTTTCATTGATAAATTATCGAGTGGTATGAGAGGCGATTACCGCCGGGCAAATACTTGAAAGGTTATCGACTGAAACTGCCGCTACCATTTAACAATTGGCGTCCCAAACGTGGGGCCCATCAGCGACACGTGGATCCAGTGGGAGAGGTCCCGACGACAGAGTGAACGACTGCAACGATCGGGAGAGCTCCTGCCCAATAGACCCTCGTCTGGCAGCCGATCATCCGAACTTCACTGGTTCCGAGCAGACCTTTCTCGAGTGATCTGCGGTCCTGACTGGAAACCATCAGGAGTGCCGCGGCAAATACGGAGAGTAGAGGACGATCGGGCGCTGGAGGCGGAAGACGAGAAACTGTCCACGCGGTCCGGGTAAGGTCGTGATACACGACAAATTGCGAAATAATTGATTGATTGTCTGAAGCTTTGGAATACTAGTATTGCTCATTGATTGTGCTCATTGATTGTTCTCTTTGAGATATTCGCTGTCTACAAACGGGGAGGAGTAGAAATACTCTCTCTCTCTCTCCCTTTGCAGATAGTGAAGGGTAGGTAACGCAGACTTTTGTCCCCGTTGAAACCCGTCGTGCCTATCTTTATCTCCCCACTGATTGATTGTCCGAACATTGATTGTTTTGAAGAATAGTGCTTTTTGAGATATTCTCTGTTTGCAAATAACGTAGAATAGAAATATTCTGTCTAGTCTTTGCAAATAGTGAAGGGTAGGTAACGCAGACTTTTGTCCCCGTTGTAACCCGTCGTGCCTATCTTTATCTCCCCATTGATTGATTGATTGATTGTCCGAACACTAGTTGTTCGATATTGGTTCTTTGGAGGTATTCTCTGCTTACAAATAACGAGGAATAGAGATATTCTGTCTAGTCTTTGCAAGCAGTGAAAAGATAGGTAGTGCTGACTTTTGTCCCCGTTGAAACCCGTCATGCCTATCTTCTCCCCACTGATTGGTAGTTGGTTCTGCCCGGACCGCTTATTAGAGGTGAACCATCCGGCTCCACTGGAGGGCACCCCTAATAAGGACATGTTCACTAAATATGGACTAGTCGCCGTAGCTTATACCAAGCTATGGCATAAATATACAAAGAAGGACCCCGAGAGTCAGTGGCCACTGATGGGATCCTTCGACGACCATAAGATAGAAGTGCTAGAAATAGCTCTGCGTAGCAATAAGACGACGCCTACTATGCTTGACAGTATCGGCATGTGGCGCAAAGAAGCAACGCAACGGAAAAAGAGGGAAGAAGTAAAAGCAGAAAAGGAATTACGAAAGGCAGCCCACCTTGCCGCTAGAAAGTTAGAAGAAGAAATAAAGGAGAGAAGGGAAACTAAACTAAGACAGGAGCCCGAAACATCAGGCCAGTACACTGTTAGGACCCCTTCTTTGCTCTACCCTGAGTTGTCCTCCAAGCAGCGAATGAATGACGAATTACTGTTAGGACCCCCGATCATTTACATGCCCCCTCCATATGCACCCTCCCAGTCAGTAGTGCAACACCCACAACCCCCGAACACGAGCGAAAGCAGTACAGGGGCCTCGGTCCTCACGGCCTCCGCAATAACGCTAGATGACCATGAGATGAGAAAGAAAGAGTCCACCAGAATGAATCGACTAACGAATGATGAACGAACAGGAATCAACAAAATAGTAAAGGCACTGGTAGGATCCTTTTTGACCTTACAAAAACTAAAGTAACGCTAGGAGTTAGCCCTTTTTTGGGACATATGAAACCAAGGGAAGGAGCCAGGCTCACGGTCGAGACGGCCACGAGGTAGCCTGACTCCATTACTCTCGCCTACCGAAACATGTCTGCCCTACTGCCCACCCCGCCCAATAAGCATGACAAAATCCTGCACAAACGGAAGCCTGCTGGCACCCACCATCGACGTCACCAAACTAGGGCTAGATCGCGCGCAATTGGTCTATGTTATTTTTCCGATTGCACAGTAACCTCCTTGTGCTCGTCATCAGATTGCAAATATGTACAAACACTCCAACGAAGTAGTATAGTTATAACATTTTAATAACTTATAAGATATAACAAACACACCAACAGGGTAAACAGGTTAAAACACGTTTTAAAACAACTATTTACATGACAGTCTGCTGCAACCTCCATCCCAAAGCCTTAACGTCCACGTGACACCGTCCTCGCCTCTCCTTCCTCGAAATGGCAACATTGGCCTGTTTTGGGCGGTTCTTTTAGTTGACTTTGGGCTATAAAAGCCATGCAAAAATCCATTGACATCAGTGGCGGACGACTGTGCGAATAGGCCGGCGGCTATACGAAGCGCCGAAGTTCTGGCAACACCAAGGCGGAGTCCGCCACGCTGTGCGGGCCTTCCCGCTTTCTTTCTTCTTTCTTCAATAAGGGCTGATGCCCTGGCGGGGGGAAGCGACGCGGACGGGCCTCCCCCACCTCCCCAGGTGGTGGCTCGCCAGCAGATGAGGGCACCCCAACCGTCTTTGACTCGCCGGCCAGCTAAGCTGCACCCAACCGTCTTTGACTCACCGGCCAGCTGAGCTGCACCCTGCCGCTGCACGCGACCACCGGACAACCGCCCAAGCACGGGTTCACCAGGATCGCCACTAGCTCCCGACGCGAGGAGTGGGCCCCCGCAGCCAAGAAATCGGGGACCCACCCCGGTGGCGATACCATCCAAACTGCTGTCGTCATTGCTACTGGAATCACCCCGGTGGCAGTACCATCCGAACTGCCGCTGTTACTGCTGCTGGCTCCTCTCCGGTGACTGTACCGAAGAGCTGCTGCTACTGCTGCCCTTGAACTCCGGCGGTCGACTCCTCCGGATCCAGGCCTAAAGCCCACCGTGAGACAATTCTGGACTCGAAAGCTTGTCTGCTTGGGCGTGGGCCCCACCCTTGACAAAATGCTCCCCTCAGCCTTGCAGAATCGGCTGGAGTCATTTGACACTCGACTCCCGCGGATTTCCGGTAAGGACAAAACCGCCGCCATTGCTCTTTGCCCCGGACGGCAGCCACCTTGCCTCCGCTTGGTGCAGTGAGAAAGACTGGTTCGAAGCATCGGCGGGAGAACCCGCCTGCTGCCCCGCCCCAAGAACGAACCATGGCATTTTTACGGGGTCGCAGTGACGCCATGCTGACGCAAAGTTGACGCTAACGAAAGTTCTCGAACTACTGAAAGGGATTCTGGTCCAACAGCTAATTCATGGAAAGACTTAGACTGTACTCTGGCCCAACCTCGCCCCAAGATGGCGCCGATGTAGGAGAGGCCTACAAACCCTTGTGACGTCCCAGTCACGTGACATTTGTGTTAAAAAGAGATATATACATATATATATGCGATGCTTCCACACATGATGGTCGGGGAGAGGCGGGGAGGGAACCGATTTTATGCCGTAGTAGCGTTGCTCATGACACTCGACGCCTCTCACGCCGTGGCCGGCCTGAACGGTTGTATGCCCGTATATTGTATACTGACATTGTTTTAAATAAAGGGCCTCTTGAAGGAATTGCGGAATCAGTGTCATGACTAAAAAATAGGTTGATAAAGATTTCTTCTTCTGAATAAATGATTGTTACTCCCAACCAATAGAAAACAAGATAATGCAGTCCCCATTTGCCTGAATCTTTTTGATTAACGGAATTTGTACCCATCACACCTATCTTTTTCCAAGAGTTGTTAAGCAATGGTCAACCATAGCTCAGGGTATATGCCGAACGCAAGGTATGGTATCCTGCACCTTAATACACGACCGATTAAGAAATGCATGTATGACAAGGGAACCCGAATTTAGGAAATGAAATAAATTAGAGCATCTTTGTCCCGGACAAGAAGAATAATAGGTCTGTGGTATCACCCATTCCTGCGACTAGCCTGGTACGTGGTAAGTAGAACTTTTTTTCGTGTCTGCGCGCGCTAGGGTACTTTGAATGCTGCACATCCCCTTCCCTCTTTTTCCCCTCTATAGGTCACGACGAAGCTCCGACTGAAGAATGAAGTGGACATGGACCGTACCGAGTTCAATATCAGGGAAAATTTAGACAAACGTTGTGAGATAGTGCGTGAAGTGCAGACCACCATTGAGAACATAAGAAACTGTATGGCATGATTGTGCGTGTGTGCTATGATTACACGGTATGAATGTGTGTGCATCTCATGCTTAGGTCACTTGAAGAGAGCGTCACTGTATGATTGAAATGCTCACCATCGATCAAAGGGAGGAGAATAAAGGGTCCGACACCCCCTAGGATAAACTACAAAATACTGAAAGTACGCAGCATGCATAGGAAAGGAGGACAGGAAAGGAGAGGTCCCGATGCTCAACGTAGCCCTGAGTCTCCATCTTAAGTTTCTGCGCTTGATGCATGTACTGTCACACCCTATCCGGCTTTTGTGTATACGTGATCACCAAATTTATGTCTTTTCCCCGCTTGTGTTTTCTTACATGGAACAGACCCATGCTACTCCATGTTGTGTGTGCACCAAGTGGCCTATTATCTTACCCATGTCTCTCTCTCGTTTTGTGTCGTATGTATGCCAAATAGCCTACTTGATGCACATCTCTCTCTCTCTCTCTCTCTCTCTCTCTCTCTCTCTCTCTCTCTCTCTCTCTCATTCTTTCTCTCTCTCTCTCTCTCTCTCTCTCTCTCACTCCCTTCCTCACTAAAAAGCCTTCTTACCCTCTTTTCTGTTTGAATAAATTAACGACACATACCTCCTCGGTAAGTGTACAATTGGCCTGGAGCACGGTGGTGTTCGAACAAATTGACTGAAACAAAACGACCGTACTTTGCCACGTTACTACCTCTCCTTTCTACAAATATTGAACTTAATTGGCTGAGAAAAGAAAGGACAGGTAAGACGACTGATATCTCCCAATTTGGCCCTCATCACGGGGACTATATGTCAGTGGTTTCCGTTTTTTTTCAGAGCTTTAACAACACCATCCCCACCGCCCAGAATTACCCCCGCCCAATTACCCCGAAATAGAATGTCTGAAGCACCCCGTTCTCCCAAGATAACCCCAGCCCTATACTAGCCGCCTCAGAGTATTTCGAACGAAACAGCTGATGACCTTATTCACTAATAATACATCGCCTAAACTGATAAAGGGTTACCTATTGTCGCCAGCAAAAATAATGCTTAGCTCATGGATACTCGTGAGCCCGTGACAGTAGCACCTCGCTCTTTCTTTTCATAAACTTAGCAGTCCTCGGAAGGAAATATGTAGTAACAAAACTTGTGTTGAGACGAACGAGCCTCTGCTGGAGAAGCCGGTTCGAATTTTTAATAGACTAGAAGGTTGACAGATGTCAGGCTTCCTGCAACCAGTATCGGGCGCAGGAATCGGCACCTAGAGGGCCAGACGATGGACAGGGACACCCACAGAAACTTGCACCACAGCAATGATTAATAGATTAGTAACGCACACACTAACATCAGAGTTAAAAGACACCAATCATACAGCAACCGATAAAAACATGTCCGCAACTACTCGGTGGTTGGGAGAGAGGATGAAGTATGTAAATGTCTTCCCTGCCAACTCTCTAAGATTTTTGTTTCCTGTACCCATTTAAAGATAACGTGCTGCCATCGGAAGGGAGGGGTCGGACGTGACGCACAGCCTGGCTGCAGACCATGGAACATCTACGACATCGACCAAGGGGGAAGCAACGAAGCAAAAAGGGCGTGAGACGAGACACCATTTTCAGGATGATAAGCGCGAAGGGCTACATCGAGGCCCCCTGCTCACCGACCAGCGTGCCTGAAGTCTCAACCCGTCGGGCCCGATTAATGGGCCCAGTGCTGGAAGATTCTGCTCCCCTTTGGTCCACCTTTTTGATCCGACCCCACTCCACCCCCTCTTCCCTTTGCATCCCGAAGCACGTCACATCTCTCTCTCTCTCACCCTCTTTTATATGGATTATAAATCTGACTTACCCACAGAAGAACAAAAAGCAGGTACCCTGTCTCAAAGTACCTATGGTGAACTGTGTTAAGGAACAGGGCTGTGATCGGAGAACAGTGAATGATCACACCCTGCAACGTGAGAAATTGGATTTGAGCTGGACCTTAGCTCCACCGCCGGTGCTCAACAGTGCCAACGAAAGAAGAACAACAATAAGAGCTTACCAGTGATGGCTCTTTATAAAAAAGCACACTGGAAAGAAGAACCCATGTCAAAGTTGAAAATCCTCTCCCAACCACCTTTTTATATTAACTATCTTCTTATCAAGTTTTCATGATGTTGCATCAATCACTTCCGACTGAACATTGAGAAGTTAAGAAAATGTAACTTTGTATAGTAACATTCATACAACACCAGCCAGGTACACGACTATACTGACTATTTTCGATCAACACGAAGTCTGGGCCTTAAGTAATGTATGACGTATCCCTTGTTTTGCCAGAAACATCCTGTTTGCTTTACAGTATCCTATTTGTGCTCAAACAAAACTCCCCTCCTCCTGTCCCTGGGCCTGACATGCGGCACAGCTGATGTAACTCTGTATGTACTACCTCCTCGCCTACTTTATCACCTGTATGTAACTATAAGCAAATGTGTCAGATTACTCCTGCCTGCCCTAAAAACTCTGTATCTTTAAAGAATGTACGAAAAGACATTAACGATATTATAGCTGAAGGTTAACGAAGATAAACGTCGGCCAGGCAAGCTGGCGAGATATGTTAAAAGGGAGGACTGTGGAAATTTAGCTTGCAAACTGAACATTATCTGCGCCATCTTGCCTCTCCCCAGCGCCACGCACAGCGAATGCACGGCCGCCATTTTAGGCACCCCGCTCTCTCCCCGCTCATTCTCGATCGCCAGCGCTTTCCCCTGGCGCTGCGAACATCCCCCGCGCGCCGGCCACCCCCGCTCTCTCATACACGGGCCATAAACCCTCTCCTTCAGCGCGACCCTGCTACGGAACCACATCCGACCGACATCCCATACATGGTCATGCCTCTCCTTTTTGATAACCCCCCTTCCTCTGCGCCCCATTGTCCGAACTGGTCCCAGGCCATCACCTAGCCCTGCGGATGCAGTTTATTGCCCCTACTGTAAGGGAAACACCCCACATCAAAGGGATTACAGTGGATCAAAGCCCCTACCCCCTGAGACCCGGCCGGTTGCACACACCCCCGGGAATTGGCGGAATTCCATGCTGCGTGATAGCCATCTCCCACTGCGGGTAATGTGGGAACTTCTACTGTAGCTATGTGTGGGATCGGATCTGAGCCGGGGCTTCAGGGGATGTTCTCTCATACATCAAGGGAATCTCAAGAATGTACTATGTGTAATAAAGCAATAAACCTGTGTATAAGAGACCAGGTCTCAGAGATGCAGTTAGAGCACCTCGTGACGATACCTTGCTGTCTGATCTGATGTGTTCTGCTCCGACGGAATAAAACTTTGTTTCCTGCCTTCCAGTCTCCGGCGCCTGCCTCTTTCATTGATAAATTATCGAGTGGTATGAGAGGCGATTACCGCCGGGCAAATACTTGAAAGGTTATCGACTGAAACTGCCGCTACCATTTAACATGCCCCCTGTGACCGGGCATTACCCTTATGGTTCTTGTTCAGTGTGCCACCTTACCTACACACACAAGACAGTCGAAATCAATGACAATCTTAAGTGGGAAATACGCCGCCATACCAATTGCAATACAACCAACTGTGTATATATGATCACATGCCCTTGCACATTACAGTACATAGGCATGACTACGCGCCCTGCCAAGACGCGCATCATTGAACACCGCAGTAATTTTCGCTGCAAAAGAATCAATACTAAAATGTGCGCGCATTTTTTAGAAAAAGGACACCCCCCTGACTCTTTTAGATGGCTAATTCTGGAAACATTCCCAAATATCACCAAAGATGCCCTTCTAATCAAAGAACAACGGTGGGTGTATAAGATTGGCACTGACACCTCGGGACTTAATGATGCCATCCCGTGGTGTTCTCTGAAACCACCTTAAGGCAATTTGTACACCTAGCGCCTTAAAATTACTATACCTGTGCTTGACCTACTTCCTGATACTCTTAGCCACTTCCGCACTCACTAGACCTTATATTCAGGTCTCTGAACATATAGTGTGGGATAGCAATTGATTTAATTGAGGTCATAATTAACTACTTTGACCGACCACATTCGACTGCCTAGGCATTTTATCTGACAATTACTACATTAAAGGGTTATAACTTCGTTAACACCATCAACTTGAAAAAGAGCATCACTAACGCCGACTTTTTATAAGTAAATCAATACACTCACCAGAGGGTTACCTAGCTACCACAACGTCCCTCGCACACCTTCCAACATGGCGGCCAAATCAGCCGTTTTTATCAACGAACAAACAGTGCATTCATGTCCGCACGAACAGCTTTGTGAATTCCCCTTTAAAACTCTCGTGAGACTATTGAGGCCCACCCCCCAGTCCTGGTAGTGCGGGGTAGGTCGACGAGCGACACGGACTCGGCGTGTCAATAAGTAAAATTGCCAGATTTCCTTTTAATGTGTTTTTAGGGCAAACGAGTGACACGTAGACGGCGCGTTAACAAGTAAAAACTCCCTGACTTTATCCGAAAGGAAGCACCGCTAAGTTTCAACAGCCACATGATTGTCATTTTGTAGCATCCAGGCTCCCAGATAGATTAACTACTAGTGTACTTAAAGCAAGCTTTTGTTTAAGAGTCATTTCCCTCTATTTAAACGATAAACCACAGATCCACGCTAGACATTATAATGAGACTTTGATCTTGCACTTTAAGTAAGCCCATGTTTTAGAGTCATTAACTTCTACTTATCTATTCAAACGATAAACCACAGATCCACGCAAGACATTACAATGAGACTTTGATCTGAATGCGGGGTCACAACTCCTTAATTTGTTCTGCTTTTACCTTTCGTGAGTCTGTCTCAGTGCTTTCAGGCACACGCATTTCTACCATTACAGACATCAGGTGTACCCATAGCGTTTCCTGGTTTTACTTACACCCATTAGAGATCTCCACGATCGTTATAATATCTTTAATGTTGTGGTTTCAAGAGAAGGGGTGTCAATGACCCTGGAGTACTGTATTTAGTGATTTAACATGTTTTTAAAGAACTTCCCCCATACACCACCATGGAACGCAAGGAACCCCTTGCGTAGCCTACCAGGGACTGCAGTGGTTAATCCTATGGAGTATATAGGGTAAGTCCACCAAATGTTGTTGAAACACCTTTGGAATGAGCACCTCACGTGGCTTTTTGTGATTTTTAATCGTTCCCTTTCCCCCACACAGAATGTGCACTCTCACTTCCACTGCACGTTCTATTCGCACCATGTGTGACAACTGTGTTTGTGATTTAGCGTTCTACAATGACTTTGGTCTCCCATTTTCCATACAGGTAGACCGAGCCGCAGGTAACAATACCAGCTGTATAATTGAATGCTCATTGTCTATCAAACGATTCATTTGATATATACTTGTAGATAGAATTTTTAAGGTCCTGATGAATCACTTGAGCACATCTCAGCTAGTGTGAGAAACATGTTGACCATGACGAGGCAGTGTAGACAACCCAGAACATAGATCTGAGTGACTAACACATCCGCCTCATATTTTTAATTAGGTGAGGAGACATCATAATAAAATTGTTGAGATAATACTTCCTCTCCTATTTTTAACATTCATCTACATTTTCAACAAGCCCCACCTCACCATTTGAACTATCGGCTACTTTGGATATAAAAGATCTCCACAAGAGTGCTCTCTAAACAAGAGCCCGTCGGGTATTGCACCAGCCGACTCGACGCAGGAGCAGCCCGATGATGTTACATTACATCCTGAGGGGTATGTGATTCACAATATCCTGATGGCTGTGTGAGGGCTCTAATATCCATAACAGTTTTCCTCTACATAGTGCGTCTTCCTCCTAGGAACAGCTTTGTCATTTTTTCATACTATAATTAACAGTGTCATCATAGTAAATTGTATCACAATTATTGATGGGCTGATTCAAGGATCTTTTTATGCCTGCCTCACTGTATTTATTGTGAGCGGTATGACGTCACATAGCCAAATTGTTCAATATAGTGGAAAGTGTACTGTCGTCTGAGCCTGTATCCTGCTTTGGAAGATTATATTGTGGAAGACCATAGGCAGTAATTCATAGCACAAGCAGGGTTATGTTTGCGTGAAAGTGAGTTGTTAGCAGACTTGCATTATGAAGCTGGAAACATGACATCACAATTGTTACAGAAAGAGCTCTAGATTGCTCTCATCTGAAATGCTCGATGTCATTGAAAAGAAACAATTGTGGGACAGATTTACAAGACCCTTGAAACAACTTTGCACCACTGTTGCATCACTTTTTGTGACGCAGCGGCGGCATAAACAATGCACCATGTTGCGGCCCATTTACAATGTGACGCATCTAGGGAGATGCATCACGTTGTGAAGCCCTTTGCCACAATATACCTGCATCAGGTATAATGTATGGAGGCTGGGCGTTCCCACGTAAAAAGCCATGTAGAACTGACGCAGTGAAGTTTTCAATATTTCACTGCATCACTCTATGCCTTCACTGCGTCAATATCCCTCCGCCTGCTAAGACCAAGCGTAAGGAATGATGCAGGGCTTTTTGAATGGGACTCACATGAGCAACTCCAGAAATGCATCACTTTTGTGCCAACAGATGCATTAGAATTTCTGATGCATCTGTTAATCCTTGCGCCATTGAGCACTGTATTGTAAATACAAGGCATCCATGGTGGCGCAAGTACATTTGGCGCTGGTTCAAGCAAACTATTTTTTTGTAAATTAGGCCCTGTATTTTTACAATATCGCTTTATTTAAACAACTTTTTTCTTAGTGACTTTATGATGCTAATTTTAAAAAAAGGTGAAGGCATATTTTAAAATTTCTTATCTGGCCAGTTATGCTCTCCAATTTACAGAATTTTTTCACAAAGTGTTATGCTATATCACAAGAACATACAATTATGTTAAGTGACAATTTTTTGCTATTGTGTGCCACAATGTGATATCATTTGAAGGCTATAATCCTACTGCATAGAACGTAACACATAATTAGAAAGAAGTTCTTAAATTTGCACCGACAGATACTTTAAATATGTCCCTAACACAAAGTTGATTTTCTTTCAACAAGTTGATTTCTGGTTTTGGTGTCAGTGGAACTCATTTTGAATTTGCTGTGCTATGGGGCCTTACATTTCTTCATGAGAAAAAAATGCCAGCGTCTCCCTCAGCTCATTTAAGTCGAAAAATGCATTTTTATCCATTAAATTCAGACTGCTTGTTACTGAGTTACTGTATGAATCTCTGAAGCATGAAAGCCTGAGCTTTCAAACCTTACAAATGAGTGTTTCTCTTTTAGCTTAGAACGTGGTGTTTTAACCAATTTTGTTTGGGTAAGAAAATACAATTTGCATTATTTTTAAGCACAAGGGAGCCATTGGAACACATAGCATGGCAATTTCCGAAGCAGGCCTATCCACTGGTTTGTGGGTAATAAAATATCAGATTTTATTAATACTGCCACAACACTGAGTATAACTTTAGTAATGCAATTCCATTTCTGTGTCTTTTAGTAAGAAATGGTCAGTAAATTTGAAATAGTATGTTTACCTCAAGCTTAATATTCAGTGGATCATTTTTGTGCGCTAATATTTTGTTCCAACTAGTTTTAGATTAGCTCTAAATCACACAGTGCACCCAAACTACAATACTGTTATTTCAACGCAAGTAACCTAGGCAAGGTTACAGTGATTTTAAAACTGCATATGTAAATTCTGTTGAGGAAATTGAAGCTAATGGAAAATGTGAAAAATCCTACATCTGAATCATGTACTTTCGCTAAAGAATCACCTGCATTCTACTTTTAACATATTTGGGATGAAATACCCCCTGCTGTGTATTATAAGAATTTTGCAAATCACTCAGGAGTTTAAGGACCATGTAGTGGAGAAAGGCCGGAACCTGAATTCAATAAGGTCATGGAACTCAGAAGATACTTGCCTTTTCAGGTACAGGAGAGGGCATTTTATTCCTTATAATACTTGGTCATCAATCGTCCCACAAACTGCTTACATACTTGGTGTTATGCTCCTTCATAGGAAAGAGATAATATGGTTTCACATATGAAGGATAACACTGGAATTTTTACTACAATATGAAATACACCAAAAGCAGTTACTAATCTTTTGCAAAATGGCATGTTCATCATTTCCTAAATGTAACAGGAAAAAATACATTCAGCTAGATTGTTAGTTTGACAAAACTGTGTCTGTTAGTGTTTCATTTTATACTATGTAATGCTATACGTTCTTTTTTGCAGGGAACAGCAATATCTTGGCATTCTGAAACTCCTCTGTTGGAGTAGAATGTTACACAGTGGTTTTGGCTTTCGTAAGAGTTCCAAAGCTGATTGAGTCCTAAGACATTAAAAACCCATGGGCGTCTGATGAATGGGGCTCAGGTTTTAATTATGAAGCAAAGTCAGTGCCCACATTCAAGAATGCAGACAGCTCTCTACTGGTTATGTTTTCCAATACTAGAGGCTTTGTAGGATTTAGGTCTAGTGGATTTTTAATAATCATGCAAGTGTGTAGAGCTAGTTTAGTATGTCATTTACAATGCATGGGTCTGACTCTCCCTGTCCTCAATGTGCAGAGGACTGATTGCTGAGTTTTAGTTATTCCCATAGAGAATACATAGGTATTACTTTTTTAAAGTTACGAAGTATGATCAGTAGCTCTTGGTTATCTGTTGTCAGACATGGACTGCCAAGCCTTTGTGAGTCTATTTATTATAACTCATATCATACTGTTTATTGTCCCAGCAACTGCATAATCCTTGTCTTAGTGAATGTACCTGCGTTTTTAACTTCCATCACAATGTGATATTTTCCCTAATATAGCATCACATTGCACCACCCCAATTGAAATCTGTTAGACTTTAATCAGTGAAATGCCAATTCTACTGAAAGACCATATCAGTCTGATGTAGATGGTTCAACAAGTGAAGTTAGTTAGATTGGCCCTAAAACCAGAAACAGGGCGCACTTTCCAGAAGAGGGTGACAAAATAACATATTATCTAGTGCAATGAAAATTCTTGAACTAGCCGTGTACGAGTGTGTTCCCTGTATGAGTGCCCTCCTCATCTTACTCTCCAGTTCTATGCACTAGTGCTCCTTTCCCAGTGTACAGGCCATCCTGTCACAATATCTATGTCTCAAAGGTTAAGCAGTTACTATGTTTACTCGTGTTTCAGAAGAATAACCAGTTAGTCCTACTGCTTTATGTCTAACCCCTAACATGAATATTAATACCCTGTCTTCAAGTGAAAGTATTTCTCATGTCTAGGTGTAAGTGTGATGTCTCATCGAGCATCTGTATCTTCCCCATCCATTTTAATGGTTTTTCTGAAATAGTTGTGTGATTTCCACTAACATGTGGAATTTTCTCTCCATTCAGTTATTATTTATTCTCTGTTTAATTTTTAGTATGTTTTCAATCACAGACCCAGAGTATAGGTCTCTGATCCCAATTCTAGTTTGGTCAGTCATTTCCGTGCCTCAGTGTTAGCATGTTCGAATTAAAAGCATATGCCCTTTGTGGCCTAAATTCTAAATGACTGTGAAGTCAGATCCGGACCTATTCTAGAGACACAAATCAATAGTTATTTTTAGCAAAATGGAAGCATAGAGGGGAGAAAATCCATTATTTAGCCAATCAATTAAATAAAAATCTTTTTGGACACATAATAACTACAAACAACCACGTAAGATTAGCTTGATTTATTACAAAGCCAAAAATAACTGAACATGAAAACACCTCAGGATGAGAGTTTAGAAATACATCCAAATTCGCAGAAAGCCAAACCTGCCAAAGACGATGTAGCATAACCAATAGAATTAGTTTGAGAAATAAAACCCCGAGGATCAGAAAGCATGAGTCCAAGTTCACCTGCATCAAGGGATGGTGAGTAAAACGCATTAATCTATCCCTAAACTAACACTAAAGTGGCATCCCTACTTAAGCATCTTTAGGAAATGGAATAAAAGGTGATGCAGTGGAGTCTTCCTAAGGAGTCTCTCCGCCATTGATGGGTCATGTAGCATAAAGCTACCAAGAGAGACCTTGTTTCCCGATGCTCTCTCTCTGAATGCAAAAAAAGAACGGAAACTTTCCCTACTCCCAACATCACATTATTGCAGGTAACTTTCCCAAGATTCATTGCGGGTCATGCCATCTGCTCTGGGTACAGTCCTAAAGGTAATTTTCAACAGTGTTCTTTCCTTGCAACAATTTGTCCTTGGTTCCCAGGCCTTCTCCTCTGTGAAGCAGAACGACCTTCCTTTATCAACACAAGCAATACAATTGTAACTTCGAGAGGTTCCAGGGAACTGAATTTCTGGCATACAAATTAAGAAAACATAAGAAACAAACATGTGATCCTTTACGAATTGCTTAGAAAATAAAGCACATTCAATTAATGCATTTACCTACATGTAAAATGGCACGATTAATAAAGACATTTAGTACATGAATAATGGGCAGTTTCACAACATGCATTCTTCACGTTAATGTTTTCTGCTAGTTACATTTTCCTTCTAAGTTAATTCTCCATGTTACTTTTTGATGGTCTAAAGACATCACATTTCGGATGAATACATTTCAATTTCTAACACTTCATTTTAATACAACAAAGGATTCATTGCATGTGCGCTCTACAAGTCTGATTATAATGCACCCCTACAATTAAAATGTGATTTCCGCTATATCAGTTCCCCCCTCTGTTGATGCTGAGTTATCACAAAACACCATCAAATCCCTGTAGAGTAGACCAATCTATTTTTTATTACCCTCCACTAAAGCACTTTGGTTTATTTTTTGTGTGTCGTAATTTGTTATTGAAACAAATACATACAACAATTGCACAAGGTACATAGGCAGGAGAGTACCAAACAATACAATGCAGTCTGAAGTAGCAAGGGGGGGTGGTGGGGTGCAATGGAGAGGGGGAGCGGGAGTCACGATTCAATAGAGCACTCTCCGGTGGGGGAGAAAGGGCGAATAATCAAAATGTCAACGTAGAGGGAGATGAGGGGTTACGATGGTAATGCCCCTATGGGGATGGATCTGCATGCCTGCATTTCTGGGAGTGTTGGGGGAATATGTTGGGAATGGGAAGCAGGAGAGACAGGAATAGGAGGTGGTAGGGGAGAGTAGACCGATATAAACAGATGTTGTAGCTAGTCTCCTCTGTCTGAACTCTTCCAACCGCTTCAAATTCTCATAATGACTGTCCTGCAGTCTTTCCACCCTTCTCTCTCTTTCCCTTAAGGAGTGCTCCATTTGCATCACCTTGTGCCATTTGTATGCCCTTATTATACCTACGAAGATGACTACAAGCCCACAATGATTATGATTGGCTTCAAGATTTACCCAAGAAGTACATTTCCTAGGTTAGCAAGTCACCTTCTAACTGCACCAAATCCCTTTCCAATCTTATCCCAAACTCCCTCAGTTGCCAGATCATGTATCTCATGATGTATCTCAATGATGTTATTTATATTAACCCCGGGCAGAGCAGGCGTAGTGCCTCTACGCTGAATTCCACGGAGTTAGAAAAAAACTCTGCTCCACTCCACCCCCTCCCTAAGTAATTATAAAGTGATAAAAAGGCATTTACTTGCCATGGCTGCCTCTACCTTGCCATGGCCACTCTCCTTCCTCGTCCGTGCCCTCATCGACCTTCTTCTCTGATAACCCGTACATTGTACGTCTTGCGGCTCCGCCCTGCCATAGCAAACTTCTGCTTCGCTTCATGGAAGCGAGAGCAGAAAAACTGCTCTCTCTTCCATGAAGCAAAACAGATTTGCTTTTGGGCAAAGGTAGCTGCATGTTTTTAGCTCCCTTTGCCCAAAAACAATTCCGTCCTTCAAAGGAGGCGGGGAGCTGGCAGGGACCACAGGGGAATTTGGGCTCCCCTGTGGTCCTCAATGTCATGGCCATGCCCTGGGGGGTGGGGTCCCAAGGCAAAAAATGGCCCAGGAGTGGGGTCACTCGCCCCCCCCACTCCCTTTATTTAAAAAAATGGAATGGCCAGTGCCCTGGGATGGGGCCCCCAGGTCTCAAATCAGCCTGGGGAGGGGGTCGCGTGGACCCTCTCCTTTAAAAAAAATGTATTTAAAAATGGCAACGCCCCGGGGAATGGGGTCCACGGGCCACTATCGGGTAAGGGAACTTGGAGGCATTAATAATTTTTTCTCTCTCATCATAGGAGTCTAGACCCTATTGCGGCTCTCAGCTTGGCCCCCCAGTGTAATGTCGCAGTGGATTTGTGGATCTACCTAAAATAAATAATTTCATAGAATATAATTCTGAAGGTAGTGTTGCATTTGTGAACTTTTTTTATAGAGTTAGTGGGATTGAAGTTAATAATCACTTTAAATTTGAAAGAGTTAGTAATTATATAAAAAATTAATAAAAGTTAAACTTGAAAAGTGTTTTGTGTTGTAGTAAATAGAATTTGTGCTTTTGTATTGTGGATTTGTGACGGGTTCGCCAATCCATAAAAATTTTAAAAAGAGTATGTATCTTAAAAAAAAAATCACTGATGGGTTATAAGGTTGCTCTAAAAAGAACCCATTGTTCGATTATGACTTTGTTGGAGCTACATGTAAGTGCTAATTCATAGCTTAAGGTTGTTGAGAAACACTCCGTTCCCTTCATCTGTATAGTGAACTCCATCACTTATGTAAATGTCATCCATATCAAAATATAGATTGCTGTTATAGATGGAGCCTATTCTATGGACTCTGAGGTAAGCAGAAACAGCTTTATTGAAATTCTTCCTAGCCTTCTCAATCTGTGGACAGAATTGATTTGACCACTTCTATTTCTGTCTTTGACATATAATAGAGTATACAAAGACAGTTTGAGGCAAAAGAAACTTCAATTGTGCAAAGGTATACTTCATTAGCATTTCCAGACCTACCCCAGTCAATGTTCCTTAGTCATTGCCACCACAGTGCACAATCAGGAGGTCAGGGGGTTGGATAAGCAAAAAGGTTTTAACCAAAGGCATCAATTGGTGCCACTTTAATCCTCTCTGTGCAATCCATTTAATATCTAGATTTTGCAAACCTAGGTCTTTGTCAATACCTCTGTGTTCAACATACTTTTTGCCCCAGAAAACATAGCTGTGCCCTACAATCCATACTGTAAGCATCTTGAAGGGAAGTCTGGAAGGAATTAAAAGATGTCTGTAGCTGAGATAGTCAGTTGGTAGAATGAGAGGTATCTAAAATCGTGGAAAAGATGCTGTTTTTGAAAACACCAAAAAGTGATTGGCTGTTCATCAACATTGTGCACCCAAATAAAGGATGTATGTTATTTTGCTCAAGATGCATGTTTCTGCTTGGTTATAGAAAAATGTTTGAAAGGTACAGTAGATAGGATAAGCTAATATTTTACAAAAGTAAACCACACCTGCTGTTTGCATTAGTAAGCTAGTGTGCTGAACTTGAAAATATGGTGAACTTGCGACCTTCTGGTATATTTCAATGTTGCAGAAAGTGTTACTAGGATTAAGCAGAATGGGGAAAGGGTTGAAACTTAACTCTGGCTTTAAAACATGAAACGCTAACTTATATATAAGTGATATGCTACTGCAGTAAGTTTTCCCAAACCATTACTATGTTTAGAAGTAGTGTGATGCTAAAAAGATAATACTAGTATTATTGGAAATAGGCTTTTGAACTCATGTAAGGGTTGGCGGCTCCATCGCGACGCTACACTGCAGCACCGTGGTGGAGTCGTGACTCCAGAAAATTACAGAACCAGTTTGGGCATTTTTAGAAGACAGTTAAAAGGGGTTAATATGTCTAATCAATAGAAATGTGTTTCACAATTTGAAATACTGAAGAAAGTAATTTGATTTGTTACTTTCATTTATTTGTGTGTAGCAAGAGAGCGAAAGTTTCGCATTACTGGTTTTACCTTGATGAGAGTGCTGCATTACATTTATTGTGTGAGAAAGAAAATCTTTTATGAGTGTCTGATATTTCATATTCTGCAACACTAATAAATAGGTGAGTTACACGTTTTTAAGGTGTCTTATATATTATGTAGAAGTGCTGCACTCTTTGTAGTGATAGTTTTAGTGATAGTTTCAGATTTGAAAAGCATTATTTTCAAAGTTTTAAATTATTTGAGAAGTGTGATGTTTGAAACATGTTACGAAATGTACAGATGTGTATTGTAGTTTGTTTTATTGTCCTGAAATGATGATTGAAATAGTTTGTGCATACTAATATGCATACTAATATGTGTACATTGGAAGATGAATTAGTGATTATGGTACTTTGTATGAGTGTGTGGAACGGTACATTTGAAGTATGCCGCATAATTTTAGGTGTCTCTTTGAAATAGGAAGTGCAGTCCGTCAAGTTTTAAGGTCTGTATGGTCTTTTGACTGAGCTATGTCTCTACTTGCACATGTATTCTCATACTTGTTATGTATCTGAAGATGCCAGACATATAAAACACAGATATATGTCTATTTGTATGTTTCTTTTATATATGATGCCACTAGGAAAAGGCGCAATCACATGAATGTACACTTTCTGGAATATAGTGAGACTTACAACAGACACATGCAAAGTCGTTACTGCTTTAAATTTGGCTAGGCTCAACACCCTAAGTATTTGAGAATGGTGAAGGTGGAGCTCAAAAGTGAAGTTTAAGACATGTTGGTAGAGGAATTTCTGCTTAGGCTACTTTGTATGACTCTGTGGAAAGGTACACTTGTAGCACGCCGCATAATTGTAGGTGTCTCTTTGAAATAGGAAGTGCAGTCTGTCACGTTTTAAGGTCTGTATGTTCTTCTGACTGAGCTATGCCTCTACTTGCACATGTATTCTCATACTTGTTATGTATCCGAAGATGCTTGATGTATAAAACACAGATATACGTCTATTTGTTTGTTTCTTTTATGTATGATGCCACTAGGAAAAGGTGCAGACACATGAATGTATGCTTTCTGGAATATTTTGAGACTTACAACAGACAAGTGCAAAGGGTCACTGCTTTATATTTGGCTAGTTCCAACAACTGAAGTAGTCAAAGAATAAAGCTGCAGCTCAAAAGTGAATTTTAAGACATGTTGG
Organism: Triturus cristatus; assembly: GCF_964204655.1. Lineage (NCBI taxonomy): Eukaryota > Metazoa > Chordata > Amphibia > Caudata > Salamandridae > Triturus > Triturus cristatus. The sequence continues at coordinate 896,500,323 of NC_140590.1, read as the reverse complement.
CAGAGGGATTACTGAATAGACTACTTTATATGAGTTTGTGGAAAGGTACACTTGAAGTACGGCACATAAATCTAGGTGCGTGTTTCAAATGTGAAGTGTAGTCTTTCAGGTTTTAAGCGCTGCATTGTGTTGTGACTGAGGTATTTAACTACTTGCACATGTATTCTCATACATGTTAAGAATCAGATGATGCTAGACGTATAAAACAGAGGTATACATGTACTTGTATGTGTATTTTACAAATAATACCACTTTCAAAAGGTACAGACACATGCCTGTATGCTTACAGGAATATGGTGAGACTTACAACAGAGACATGCAAATAGTTGCTGCTTTATATTTGGCTAGGCCCAACATTCCCAGTAGTAATAGAATGGTGAAGATGCAGCAGAAAAGTGAGGTTGAAGACATGTTGGTAGAGGGATTACTGAGATATGATTCCACTAGCAAAAGGCACAGACACATGCATAGATGGTTACAGGAATAAGGTGAGAATTACAACATAGCCATGCAAAGGGTTGCTGATTTATATTTGTTAGGCCCAATAGTCTGAGTAGTGGCTGAATAGTGAAGCTGCCACATAAAAGTGGCAGAGGGATTAGTGATTCGACTACTTTGTATGAGCCTGTGGAAAGGTACACTTGAAGTGTGCCACATAAATGTAGGTGTCTCCTAGAAATGGGTAGTGCAGACTGTCAAGTTTAGGGGACTTCGTGGTTTTGTGTCTGAGTTATGTTTCTACTTACATTCTCACACATGTTATGTATCTGAAGATACTGGACGAATAAAACATAGGTATATATCTATTTGTATGTTTATTTTATATATGATGCCACTAGCAAAAGGTACACATGCATGCATGATTTGAGAAACATGGTGATACTTAAAACAGTGATATGGGAAGGGTTGCTATCTTGGATTTGGCTAGGCTCAAGATTTTAAGCATTTGTTGAAAACTGAAGCTGCAAGAGAAAAGTGAGGTTTAAGACATGTTGGCAAAAGGATTAGTGATTAAGGGGCTGATTACAATGGTGGGCAGACTAGGTCCGCCCTCCATCGTAGCAGTGTTTGGGACCGCCTGCCAGACATGCGGCGGTCCCACCACTGTGATTAGGATGCGCCCACCATACTGGCGGACGCATCCAGGGCTTTTAACATTGCAAGCGGTGCTGCTGGCTGCAGCACCGTACGCAATGTTAAAAGTGCTTGCACTGCATTTACCCGCACTACGTCGAAGGAACCATGCAGTGCGTTTTGGATGCCTGTGTTTCACAGCGTATGGTCTCTAAATTTGTGTAAAAAAAAGTCGATGTATTCTTCTCAGCTCGTAAAACATGGCACCTGAGTATTGAATAGGGTATTTGAGAGGCTCCATAACAGCTATATACAGAAGACATTAGAGGCTTTGCGACCGAATGATAGAGGAAAACTGAGAGATTTGTCCACCGTTAGCCAAACCAACCAGGTTTTCAAGTTTCTATTTTCAGATGAATAATACATGAGACAATAGATGTAGAAGTAGACACATACCTCACTCACAAGAGCATGCAGGGTTATAAATTTGACAGACTACATTTCTCATTTCAAGCAGACACATAAACTTAGACAGCCTACTTCAAGTGTACCTTTCCACAAACTCATAGCAAGTAGCCTAATCTCTTATTCTTTTGTCAACGTGTCTTAAACCTCACTTTTCTGTTGAAGCTTCAGTTTTCACTAACCGCTGAGAATCTTGGGAAAAGCTCAATTTAAAGCATCAATCTAAACCATGATTCTGTTTAAAGGTGTGTTTTCTCGTGACAGGTTTGCTATTGTGTAAAGTACAACATTCTAAACCTTTACCCGTAATGGATACATTTGCAATGTTATTGAAAGTATTTGTTTATTTATTGATATGAATATTAATATATGATTATTTCAAAAGTACACAATACTTATCTATGTTTTTCAGATATTTACATTTATTGGTAACAAACATTCAGAACGGGAAAAAAGATCCAAAGAGAAGACAAGAAAAAACAGTACTATTTAAAGGAAAGAGAGAAGAGGAAATTAGAAGAAGTGCAAAATGTTATACTGAAGAAAAATAGTTCTGGTAAGAGATCTAAAGAGTTTGTTTAAAGACATTTACAGATTGTGAAGCAGTTTGAAAAAATTAAATAAAAGAAAAGTTCAGCAAGAAATCAGAAGGAAAGGAAAAAAGGAGATGATGAAAGAAAATCATGTTGTGGGAAAAGAATGCATGTTGAAAGAAGGATGAAAGAACATAAAGTCATAAGGAAGAGAATGTATAGAAGTAGAGTACTACAAACGTTATTGAAAGATTGTACAAAATATAAAAGAAGATCAGCAGCTTATAGTAAAAAGCAACAGGTTGGAAGTGTAGTTGACAAAGATTTTGAAATAAAAAGAAAATTATTTATAATGATATTCAAGAGAAGGAAAGCAAGATGGTTCTTCAATGCCAAGAGAAAAAATTGTTTCTAGGAATGTAGAAGAAGTGATAGCTGAAAAAGTTCAAGGGAGATGTATACAAGTTCCTGTATTTAAGTGGGATTTGCAGTATTCGAGAGAAGTCTATTGACATATTCTGAATTGTTTTAGGACAATATGCAAAAAAAAGTATTAACAGAAGGTTAAGATGTTACAAGGACTGGACCCATGTAAAATAGGAAAATATACTAATTTGCAAGGTCATTCGCTAGCTTGTCTTTCAAGAAGTCTGCCAAAGTATTTCTCATCATTTAAGAATGTTAGCTGTACACCAGTTTGAAATGCGGACGTTGGTAAGGAGACTGTACTATGTAAAAACTCCTGCGTTATGTTTAAGTGAAATGAACACAGCTCTTTTCCACGGTTCTGTATCAGTTTTAGCGAAAGTTTGTGATGATACAGCGTTTTGCTTTTTTGGATCGGAAGACCAATGTAGAGAAACTGAGTTTGATAAGTGCAGGTGTTGAAGAACAGGAGAAAGAGATTAGTATTGATGAGTTTTCAGAACAAAGTTTAAGACAATTTCATCTGAATAACCAAATGTTGCTTGTATTTGCTGTTGTCGTAATCACTATAGAAGTCAAACTAGGAATGTTGATTTATATTTAAAAAGTGAAAAAGAAAATAATGATAAATGGCAGCAATTAGGTGTTTATTTGTTAGGAAGGTCAGTTTGAATTGGGCGTTGATCAAGTTATTGTAAATATTGTTACAACAAATTTGAAGAAAACAAAATGCCAGCTAAAGCAGTATATAACAACTTAGAATTGGTACCTATTCCTCAAGAATGGAGTGATATAAATACATATGAGTCTATTCTTAATCAGTCTTTATACCCATTTCAGGCCATAGTTCGCTTGGAGCCTAAAACAGGTAAGCTGACAACAACAGATTTACAAAAAGGTCTGAAAGGAAGAGCTTTTAAAAACATTGAAACTGTTGGTGTAGACAGAGAAGAAAATGAGTCTGTAGTTATTCTAGTAAATGGTGTACCAACAAAGAGTCAAACAATCTGGCAAGAGTTTGTAGATGATCCTCACACAAAGTAATGGGACGCTGGTTCAAATGCAACCAACATATATCCTTATATAAAGGGAAAGAAGGAGGGGGGTCTTTCTCTTAAAGGCGAGAACCCTCACTCACCGAAGGGTGACATGCTTTATCATTGGGTCCCCTCTTACACACTGCAACCACAAGGTATATAGTGTGGGCACAACTATGTCAATGGAGAGGAGCGTGAGGTGTTTTGTAAGGATCCCAATTTAAGCGATGGGAGTGAGGGGCAGAGTGCAAATGAAGAACAAAATGTGTATTAAAACTAGCTCCTGGGTGACAAAACTAAATTTAATACATATCCCCATAGACTATGATTAAAAAGACAGTGATATATAGGACTGAAAAAATTTCCTATTCGTCAATGATCAACATGTTTCTGCCAGATGACTAAAAGTTCGAGGCATTCGTCAGGACCTCAAACGATGTCACTCTGCTAAAGATTAGTGAAAAATAATAATATATTTAAAAAACATACTTCATTGTTATGGTAGTTACGACAAAGATACCAGCTGCAGTCCGGTCCAATGTCTGTAAAAAACAAACATTAATGTCAGTTTCATTATTACTTTCTACCATTGTAACTCCCTTAACACCACACACGTGATATCCAGCCACACACGTGATTTGAAAACGTGAAAAGAAAGCACATCTAGATGAACACAAAATAACTCACCTAGGCGGTAACATGAATTTACCTCCACCTTATGGGAGTTTTTTACCTCAGATCACAGATTTCTGAGGTTGAAAAACTCAAACTCAATCTCCAGTATGCACAACACATTAAAAGTATATGGAACATCATAAAACACATTCCAAATGCCCATATCATACAATGATGTACACCATGGAAATTGAACAAGCATACCAATTGCAATATAAGTGGAGTGATTTACATGATTACATGTCCCTGCTCACTTATCTACATTGGTATGACAACACGGAAGGTCCGTCACAGGATTACTGAACACCGGAGCGCTTTCCAGTGCAAAAGATCCAACACGCGCATGACTAAATACCACTTAGAGAAAGCACACACAGAGGATGACCTACAGTGGGTCATTATTGATAAACCCAACTATGACATCAGTATGGGACCCCTCGATAGTGTTCTCTTTCGTCGTGAACAACGTTGAGTGTTTCGCACCAAGAGCCATAAGAGGGGTTTGAATGAAGACATCCCTTGGTGTTCTGTGTAGTCCTTTTCTGCCCCTGTCTCTGTGGCTTAGTGAATTCATGTATATGGCAACATCTAGTATACCTGTTTTACCTCAGACCTTGACAGGGGTGTACATAATTTGAATACATATACATTGTTCCGTTAGGAATCTAGATAAACTACATGATATAGACGATCGGTCTTTACAATATCTCACTAATCATTGTTTGGGCGGACATTATTGGCATAAATGAATGGATGGCATTCTATACCAATGGTATCAGTTTGTTTATACTTAGCAATTGCTGTTATACTGTGCACCCTTGATGTCTCAATTTGCGGGTTGCACCGTAGTGTCTGTACTTTTTTCTGGTCTTTGGACATGTTTATTCTGGTCTTTGCACATGTTTACAATTTACACCATAGTCCCCATGTATCCAATGACGCATATATTGTGGGCACTACGATTTTACAATGGTGTCATCTAACATATGGATACATCGGGACTGTTTTTTTTCATTTTTGAAAGCTTTACTGTACTGTCCCCCTTTTTTTCCATTTCTGTATAGGGCTTCCCGTTCTTGAGTAGATTTATCGGGAGTTCTCGTAACTACATCTCCCATGATTCTACTGACCCGGTTGTGGGTGGCGTCACTTCTGGGTCAGATGTATTCACGGAGGCTCCCGCCGATAAAAACACACCGGGATAATGCCGTCTCCCCCTTTGGCTTGAAACCATCTGAAGGAAGGACACAGACGAACTTGAGGTAACGGGGTTGTGTCATATCTTAGAAGGACGATATTTTGACGGAGTTTATCTTATGAGTGGAGGTCTGATATTTTGACTTTTGAGCCCTTACGAACACTAGCAGACATTACTTTTGACATGTTTGTGATTGAGCGCTTGGCAATCGCGGCGCCCTGGGCCATTATGTATACTATATATATTTTAGATGCACAAGAGACTTACTCATTTACCCATTGAGCTGGTAATATGTAGGGGTGGGTGGAATTTGCGAAATTCACTTTCGCAAATTATCGCGAAAATGTTAAAAATCTCCGCAAACACGCAGAAATATCGCGAAGATGTGGAAGTTTTTTTCCCGCCTGTTCGCGATATTTTCTGCGTGGTCGCGGCTCGCCAACTTACCCATGCGGTTGCTCGCGGGCGTGGCCATCTTGTTTTCACTTGTCTCGCGGTGCATGATCGCCAGAAGAAAGACGGGATCGCGCGACGCATGACGTTACTGCGGGCGCGAACTGTCGCGAGACAGCGCAAATGGCTACCAACAATGCAACATCTCGTGGAGAACGCGACCGGATCGGGAAAACTGGTCGGCGAACGCAGGGATTCAGGTAAGGCGATCGCGCGCACGCGAGAATGTATTATTTTACAGCGCGAGCAAGAAACAAATTATCGCTAAGCTGCGGAATGCGGAAATTTTGACATTTTCGCGCTTTCCGCGGAACGCGAAAATGCCAAATTATCGCAATTTCCGCGAACGGAACGGAATTTTGGCCCAGGCCTAGTAATATGGATAATGGATATGTGTGTATATCTAACTAACTCTAACTAATCTGGCAAACAGAGTTATAGGCTTACAACATTTTTTCCTGAGCAGATGTGACATTGAATTGATTATACTGCCAACCCATAAATACACATCATTGTATGATATGGGCATTTGGAATGTGTTTTATGATGTTCCATATATTTTTAATGTGTTGTGCATACTGGAGATAGAGTTTGAGTTTTTGTCTTCTTTTTTTCATCCTCAGAAATCTGTGATCTGAGGTAAAAAACTCCCATAAGGTGGAGGTAAATTCATATTACCGCCTAGGTGAGTTATTTTGTGTTCATCTAGACGTGTTTTCTTTTCACGTTTTCAAATCACGTGTGTGGCTGGATATCACGTGTGTGGTATTAAGGGAGTTACAATGGTAGAAAGTAATAATGAAACTGACATTAATGTTTGTTTTTTACAGACATTGGACCGGACTGCAGCTGGCACCTTTGTCGTAACTACCATAACAATGAAGTATGTTTTTTAAATATATTATTATTTTTCACTAATCTTTAGCAGAGTGACATCGTTTGAGGTCCTGACAAATGCCGCAAACTTTTAGTCATCTGGCAGAAACATGTTGACCATTGACGAATAGGATATTTTTTCAGTCCTATATATCACTATCTTTTTAATCCTAGTCTATAGGGACATGTATTAAATTTAGTTTTGTCACCTAGGAGCTAGTTTTAATACACATTGTGGTCTTTATTTGCACTCTGCCCCTCACTCCCATCGCTTAAACTGGGAACCTTACAAAACACCTCACGCTCCTCTCCATTGAGAGAGTCGTAGCCCACACTGTATACCTTGCTGTTGCAGTGTGTAAGAGGGGACCCAATAATGAAGCATGTCACCCTTGGGTGAGTGAGGGTTCTCATCTTTAAGAGAAAGACTCCCCCTCCTTCTTTCCCTTTATATAAGGATATATTTCTTTGAACCAGCGTCCCATTACTTTGTGTGAGGATCATATTCTGGAGTGGTGATCCGGATGCTACTACTCACTCCTTATGTTATAACCCCCTAGTGTGAAATATAAGAGTTTGTAGATGTTATTGAACTTCAAAAGGCTACAGTATACCTGAGACACAATACCATTTATTATAAGAGTGTGAATGTTGATGAAGACGTAATATGCTTAGAAGATGAAACAGTAATTTCCGCTGGACAAATTGAAAAAGTTGACAATTGTAGAGCTGAACAGATTTATGAACATTATACAATACATCCTCTGAATTCAAAAGAAATAATTGGGAACGATATTGAGTTATTTCAAATGAAAAAGCAAAGGGACGTCCCATGAGTGTATGGAAAATAGTTTAGAAGCTCATTGTTCTCCCCAGCTATTCCCCACAGGAAAAGGTGGACGATTTGATGAATGAGTTGTACAGATTCCTGCTTCAGAATACCGATCAACAAGAATATTTTGTGAAGATGCAAGATATTGGCAGTGCATTTCTTATATATTTCATCTTCTGTTTGAAAGTGATTTGTTGGCACTTTCGTATGCAGTAAATCACATATTAAAAACAGGACTTTATTTTCAACATGTTTCTGCAGAAGAGTTCATGGACAAAGTTGAACAAGGAGATGAGAATTTAGTATCTCAGTTTATTGATATGATGGTGTGCCAACGTGGTACCAATGAGTATTGGTATCGTCGTCATGGAGAACTTAAAAGCATCTTAAGAAACATAGATACTCATACATGGTTTGTAACACTTAATGCCTGATTACGGTGCGGTTAGGAAGGCCTCCAAATGGCATTTGCTCCATCTGAATCGGATCCGGTACATGTCTTTCCAACCGAATCAAAAAGGTTTCTGACTGACCGATTACAATGCGAGTTAGGCATTAGGAATATCCCACTCCAAACACGGAGGTATTTGGAATGATTGAGCAGTACGGAGCAGAATCGTACGTCTCTACGGGCCGCGTTTCTGAATAACCGATTATGATTCTGGATTCAGACAGCTTTTCCGAATCGTGCCATCCGACTTGAATCGGCAGTCTGGATCAGACTTTTGGGTCCTGTATTGTTCCCCTTGCACCCAGAGCCTTCCCAATCGGGCCTGTGGGGGTACCCATGGGTCCCCAATCACCAGCCATGCACAGTGTGGCAGGCACCAGGGGGTGCCCGCCCAGGGTGCCCAATTTTCCACAGCCACCCCTTCCTTCAATGAAAGCCTATGCATTTGGTCAAAACATAGGCTCTCATTGAAGTCAATGTGAGTCCAACCCAATTGTATCTGGAAGCATCCTGATGCGTTGTAATCAGTTTGTCGGACTCTCCCGATCCAAGTTGGTCAGAAACCATTCCCAAACCGATTCGGTAACAATGCCTTCCTAACTGCATCGTAATTGGGCCCCAATTGTGCTGAATATGCATGGGAAGTTTCACTTGAATTGCTACAAGAAGCAAATTCAAATATAAAAAATATTGAATTGAAGACAGCTGGAAATCTGTGTTACTTGGATCCTTTAAATGTGTGCAGATACTTTAATCATAGGTTTAACCCCTTTGCCGTGGGGGTAATTCCCCCGTGGCGCAGGGGGGCGGCGGTGGTAGAGCCCAGCTCGTCATGAGGCACAGTAGAGCACAGTGGAGCTGTGCTCATTACGAGCTGGGTTTGTCACGACTCCGCCCACTAATTGATTCTCCCGCACAGGTGGGGAATCAATTACACGTGGGAGAGGCACGACTGTTATGACGAGCCCAGCTCGTCATGAGCACAGCTCCACTGTGCCTCATGACGAGCTGGGCTCGTCATGAGCACACAAGGGGTTAAAGCTATGATGTCATCTATCTGCAATAAAAATAATCCACCACTTGGAGAGGTAACAGATTTTTGGGGAGAAAGGAGTACCAAGCCAGAGGTGCTCCTCACATACACATGCTATTCTGGATAAACAATGCACCAACATTTATAACTAATTCTGATGAAACTGTTTTGTCTTTCATCGAACAGTATGTTACATGTGCCATTCCAAGAGATGGACAAGAAAAGTCAGTTTTAAAGTCATTAATGTGGGAAATACTGCTGACAAAAATACAAGTGTAAAGGAAAAATGTATACAAACCATTGTTTTGGATTCCCACATCTTATAATTTCTAAAGGAAGAGTAAATAGTTTTTTGTCAGCAGTAAGGCATACAATTACTTGGAAATCTCCCAAGAATACATAACACTTAAAAAGAACAGAAGCTTCAAAGTAAATTAATGACTACAATCCAGTTATTTTGAAAATGTGGACGGCAAACATGGATATCCAGTATGTTGCAGATAATTCAATTGCTGTTGCTCGCTCTGTTACATCCTATATTACCAAATCTGAAAACACAGAGATAAAAAAAATGTGGGAAGAAATTTCACAAGAGAAAAGTCTTAGCAAGAAATTGTACAACTTCAGCTTGAAAATGCTTTCCCATAGGAGATTGGATCCTATGAATGTTTGGATCGCTTGAGTTCAGCCAGTTTATATTCAAAGTCAAGAGGAATCATTTGGATAAGTCTAGGTCTTACCGCCACAGGAAATAGAGTATTGAAATCTCTATAAGGAATCAAATACTTAGCAGAGAATGAACCAGAAAGTACAGATATTGTTAAAACTAATATGTTAGATACATACTATCCCAAAAGGAGTCCACATCTCGAAAACCTGTCTGTCAGAAATCCTTCAACATTACAGCTTTAAAAGAAAAGTTACAGAAAATATAAAAGAATAAAAATATGCAGAAATTGGATGTGACAGTTATTTGGTAAGTAATGCTACATGGAATCTTATTAACCACATAAAAGTCAGTAGTGAGAGTCCAGATAAGAGGGAATTGTTCTATTTAGCACTTCTGCAACTCTTCTAGCCTTAGCGTAGTGAAACAGAATTACATGGAGATTTCGACTGCTATGAAGATTATTTTCATGCAAGTGAAGATAGTATTCAATGCACAATTTTTCCTACATTTCTACAAATGTTAAATCATGAGATTGAACAAGAAAGTACAATTGCAGCAGAAATAGCTAGAGAAAGTTCTCAAGATAATCAAAGATCTTGTCGACTGATTTAAGATCCACTGGGACAACCAGTTATTGAAGAGGAAGTAGCAATAGCCATGAATGAGGTAGAAACTGATATGCAAAAAGCACAACAGGATATTATTCAGTTGGAAAAGTTGGAAGAACAACTAAATATGGAATGGAAAAATATATATTTACAGGTCAAACAATAGATACAACATGGTTTGCTGTACAAAAAAGAATGCTAATGATCTTCATTTAAACCTATAATAATGTACATTCGCGATCAAGCTGGAACAGGAAAATGTTTCTTAATTAAAGTTTTGACCAGTTATGTACACAAAACTACAGAGTCATATTTATCTTGTATTGTAACAGCTCCAACTAGATTAGCAGCAAACAACATTAAAGGGATTTCTTTACATCGATTACATTTGCTACCAGTAGAGCATGATAATGAGTTGAAATATCAGAAGCTATCTGGAGAAGCTTGTTATTTGTTATAAAGTCTCAAACGTTCTGAAGAAAATTAAACTTTTAATCATTGAAGAGGTGAGCATGGTCTCAAAATTAATGCTTGCCTTTGTAAATTTGAGAATGCAACAGATTTAAAAAACTGATTACAATGTTCTGTTTGGAGGAAAACATTTCATTGTATTCAGAGATCTACTACAACTAACTCCTGTAAAAGGACAACCTGTTTTTAAAACACTTGTCCATGAAGACACTAGGAAATCTTTGGAAAGTATTGGCAATGTGAACATTTGGTTACATTGTGAATATAAATAACTTACTAAGAATATGCGATAAGCAAGTGATGAAGATTATGGAAAAATTCTTCAAAACAGAAAAATTGGTGTCTTGACGAAACATGGTTAAGAAGCTTTAGAAAGTAGGCTATTAATGAACTTGTTTACAACTGGAAACACAGCACCTGAAGTAATATACAACATGCTTGGAGAAAAGCAGTCTATAGTTTGCCTTATGCCTACACTGAAAGAGTAGATTATTCTACATTTAATCAAGACGTTTTGAAACTGGAAAAACAACAAAAAGTAAAATTGAACACCAAGGAGTGGCTATTCTTCTCACAGATAAACTACTGGCTAAATTGAATTCTTTGGAAAAGTCTGTCTCTAAAACTGCAGGCTTAGAAAAGATTTTACATGTATCTATAAAATGTTGGGTAATTTTACAGCGTAATTTAAATGTACAAGAAAGTTTAGTAAATGGAGCAATGGGAAAAGTTGATTTTTTTAAATTTCAGAACAGAGATGGAATAGAATTTGTGATTATAAAATTTGTTCAGATTAAAGAGGAAAGACAGATTGGGCATTCTGTTGTACGTTTTCTGCTTGTAAAAGATTTGTACATTCGGAAAAATCAGTTTCCTCTGTCTTTAACATATGCAGTAACTATTCATAAATCTTAAGGTTTATTTATAGACAATGCTTTTGTAAATATTGGAAGTACAGTGTGCAAAGAAGGGAATGGCATATGTTGCATTATTTTGAGCAAAAACATTTTCTGGTTTGTATTTGACAGAGTTCGATGAGAAAAAGGTTAGTGCTGATGCACATTGTGTAAGAGAGTATAATCGTTTCAGAAGACTTTATACACCTGATTTAGGTGAATATCCCATATATGAGTTACGTCTTGTGTGTCCAAAATGGAAATATGTCAAACATTCAACTGAGTTTGAAAAAAAGAAAATAATTGAAGAGAAAGTTGAAGGTTTAAAGTAAAAGAAAATGGAAACTGTGAATGACATTGTAGGATACCAGTTGGAAAATAGTTCAGGTATCAACTGTTGTGTTAATGTGATTCTGAACGTTTTGTTTTATCTACAAGATCTTGATCATGAAATCATGGGAAATTGTGAAAAAAGATTATGTTCTTTTCTACATCATGTATTTCAACAGTTGGTAACTGACAGAAGTCAAATCTATACTACTTCTGGCATTTGGTATCTTTTGGATATATGTACTGGTTCATTGACATTTACTCTCAATATACAACAAGATGCATAAGAATTACTAATGTTTATGCTTGGAGTATTAGAACATGAAGCAATACAGATTGAAAACGTATTTGGACTAAGTTACAGATGGGATCATAAATGTGAAGAGTGTTCATTTACTTCCAGCACTGAAATACAAACAGAACGATTCATATACTTGAAGATACCAGACAGCAAATCAGTACCTTTTAACAAATTGATAAAAACAGCCAATCAGGACATGAAGTGTTCGCATTGTAGATCAGAGATGTTGTCTACATTACATATAGAAAGATTTGGAAAATATCTCATTTTAATGCTACACCGTTGTAGAGCAAATAGAAGAAAATTGGAAACCAAAATTAAAAATTTCAATGGAAGTCAAAATCTATTTTAGGAAGAACTCATATAGCAGTGGCTATTATTTTCCATGATGGACCTACTGCAACCTCGGACACTATACTGTGTATTTAAAGTGTAATAAATGATGGACACATTGCAATGATGCCCACTTGGAATTCAAACCTAGACTGCCTCTCGAATTACCAAATTAATATTTGAATTTTTTTAAGCCAAAGTTTTGAATACATCATACAGCCTATTTGGAAGATGTGAAGAGAAAGTAGACAGCACTGCAAACAATTAGTATTTGTAATTAGTGTTTGGAATATTATTTGCACTAATTGATATTGCATTTGCAAAATTGTGTTTAAAAGTAAATAGTTTATATATTTGTTGTGTATATTGCACCAGATGTAATCGAGAGTCTACATTTTGGCAAATGTATTTGACATAAATAATAGAGTTAATGTAGATAAAGGAAGTAATTAACAAAGTGTACATAGAAAAAAACATAGCGAAACATTTAGAAAATGATGCTCAATGCTGATTTGTGTTTTTTTCCCCGCTGTTCAATGATGATACTACATTGAAATCACTGTGTATGGTGAAGTTAAGTCAAATCTGAGAACAGAAAAAAGGGAAACTGAAAATGCTATGTAATTCTAAATTTAGGTTGTGTTCTTAAAAACATAATATAATTTCTGTAACATATTATCATTAAATAACACTTTTTATTCTTCTTTATAGTAGATAGTGTTGAAGTTTTAATGCTGTTTGGAAAAATACTACTGTAAAATAATTCTATCTATCTAAATTACTTAAAAGGTAAGAATAGATAATATAATATGCATGATAACATGATTTTTTTTAAAGTTCATTTATATGTTAATTGTTTCTAATATAAAGAATGTTGATCCTTTACACTATTTGCAAACTATCATCATATTGCTGATTTAATCAGCCAGACAGTCATCCTTTCGTGCAAACGCTACCTGTGCTCTCATCTATTCTCTTTAACATAACTCTTGCACTAATAGGATAACTAAGGCATTAGCCTTGCATTCTTCCTTTCACACAGGCACAACCCATGCACTTATCCAATCACTCAGGCACTACCCCGTGCTCATACAATCATTCAGGCACTATTCTTGCACTCAACCATTCACTCAGGTACTACCCAGCCACTCATCCATTCTCTAAGGTACTACACATGCAGTCATGTAATCACCAAGGGATTACTCTTGCACTCATCCTTTTATTCAGACACTACTCATGCACTGATCTAAGCACTCACACATTACTCTTGCAGTTATGAAATTACCCAGACAGTACCTCTGTACTTATAGAATCACCCAGGCACTGCCGATCGACTCAGGAACTATTCTTGCACTCAACCATTCACTGAGACACTCCCATGCATGCATGCAATCAAGGAGGCACTACCTTTGCACACATCTAATCAGTCAGGTATTAACCATACATTCATGAAAATACCCAGGCACTACTCTTCCACTTAAACATTTACTCAGGTACTACCCATGCACTCATCTATTCACTCAGGCACTACCCATGCACTCATGCAATGACCCAGGCATTACCCTTACACTTATGCTTTCACTCAGGTACTTCTCATACACTCATCCAATCACTCAGACACTATCCCTGCACTCATAGAATCACCCAGGCGCTATCCATGCACTCATGGAATCACACAGAAAACTACTCTTGCACTCAACCATTCACTCAGGCACTATGTATTCACTCATCCATTCTCTCAGGCAGCACCCATGCACTCATCCAATCATGCAGGCACTAGAGTTGGACTAATCCCTCAACTCAGGCACTACCCATGCACTCATGCATTCACTCAAGCACTACCTATACATTCATGCTATGACCCAGGGATTAGCCTTGCAGTTATACTTTCTCTCAGGTATTTCCCATACACTCAATCAATCACGGAGGCACTACCCATGCACTCATGTAATCCCCTAGGCACTACACCTGCAGTGAACTATTCTCTCAGGCACTACCCATGCACTCATCTATTCTCTCAGGCACTACCCATGCACTCATCCAGTCACCCAGCCATTAATTACTCTTACAGTCATCCTTTTACTCATTCACTAACCATGCACTCATGTCGTTAAGGAGGAACTACCTATACACACATCCAATCAATCAGCCATTACCTACACAATCGTACAATCACCTAGGCACTAATTTTGCACTCAAAGATTTACTCAGGCAATGCCTATGCACTCATCCATTCCCTCAGGTACTACTGATGCACTGATACAATGACCAACAGATCACTCTTACAGTCATCCTTATACTCAAGCATTAGCCATGCACTGAGCTGAGCAGGCAGATATTACTCTGGCACTACGAATGCACTTATCCAATCAGCCAGGCAGTACTCCTGCACTTTTGCAATCACACAGGCACTCCCCATGCACTCATGCAAATAAGGATGCACTACCTATACACACATCCAGACATTACCTACAGAGTCATGCAATCACCCAGGTACTACTCTTGCACTCAACCATTCGCTCAAAGACTATGCACTCAGGCACTACATATGTTCTCATCCACTCACGCAGGCACTAGAGTTGGACTAATCCATTCACTCAAGTACTGCCCAAGCACTCATCTATTTCCTCAAGCACTACCCATGCACTCATGCAATGACCCAAGCATTAGCCTTGCACTCATACTCTCACTCAGGTATTTCCCATATACTCATGCAATCACCCAGGTACTACCCCTGCACTCATGCAATCACCCAGGCACTATCCCTATACTCATGCAATAACTGACATACTACCCATATACTCATACAATCTTTCAGGCACTACTCTTGCACTCTACCATTCTCTCCGGCAGTACCCATGCAGAACTACCTCTTGATGACAACTGTTGCTCAATTGAACTGTCTATCAGTGACAGCCACCATCTCAGGGCTGAGTGTACATGGATTCCATGTCTGGTCATACCCATCAACAACAGAAATCAAATGTTTCCTATTCAGTATGTACACTGTGAACCCCATCTGCATTGGCTGGAGTGACATACACATTTTGCATTCATGGCTTCAGCAAAACTGTTACTGTAACTTTGCAAGATGCATAAGCTACATTAGACAATAGAGACTAAAGCATCAAAATTAATGCTCCTGTGGCCATGCAACATGAACCATAACTGACATGTGCACATGATGATATACCAAGAAGGCATATTCACTTTGTGAACTGGATGAGAATATACACATGATATTAAGATACAGCGGAAAATTAATGGCCCATTGCGTGACAGTTTAATTTAGCATTCATCTTGGCATGAGTACCCACAGCCAAAGCTTCCAAAGAAATGTGAGAAGTACTGACACAGTGGATACCATAGGAGCAAACATTATATGAAAAGGATTGTACATGGTCACCCTTTGTAAAGAATACTCTGTGGTATTCTCTATACAATTATTTTCCAATATGATACAACATGTGCCATGATCAGGGGTAAACACTTAATATCATTTACAACTGTGTCCACTTGCAAGGGCTGGCACCAAATCTGGCCCCCTGGCACAATTCTGCAGAGTGCATAAATGTTTGGGATGCTGCCTAATATGATCTATGTCAGGGAAAAGCTATGAAATAAGTGGTATAGTTGCTAGTACGGTGCAAGGATGGATTGAAGGAACTGAGAGTGTTCAACCTAAAGTCAAGAAGTCTAATGCTGTTCCTCATTAGTAGCTGATGAATATGTGCATAAAACTCAACTTGATGCTGCCTCATCACACTAGAGGTGAGGCCCATGTGATGCACAGCTGGACTGTGTTCAACAACATACAGGACCATTGACATGAAATATTTCTGTCATCACAAACAATCAAAATGTATGAGCAAGGCACTCACCAGTGGCATGTGGGTTCATTAAGGCATTCACATCGCCCTAAGTCATCAACGGTCTTCCAGCTGTGACAAAAGGATAATAACAACATTGTATGTATTACACATTAAATTTCACACAGCTCAATGGCTCATGTACATGATTGAAGTCGTATACATTCATATTTATGAACTGTAACAGCAATGTCTGTCTTCACGTTGCATACATGAAGGGTTGTGATTTGCCAGTCTGACACACAACACATGACCATTGCAGCTTTTTGGACTACAGGACAATCCTGCCAGTATACGTGATCATATTGTGACTACAACTTGATGGACGCATTCAGAAGTCACTCTTTGCCTCTACAGCGTCAATAAACTTGACGTTGTGTAGTCAAATGGGCCTAGATTTTTTAACACAGATGTATCAGGACACTTCACATGTTAACATCGCATTGTGTATCAGACAGCTTCTCAACCAGATATTTGTGTGAAGTGTTCCTATGGGAATGTGCGTTGCGATGAGCAATACACCATGACACCCATTTCATCTTTCAATGGAGCATATTTAAAAGTGGGGCATCGATATGGTCCTGCTCCTACATTGGGAACAGTTGATTACTACTCTGAGCATTCCACTACGGAGATAGACAAGTGATTCCATCAGCTCATGTGTTTTTACATGTGTGCTGTGTTGTGAAGCTCCCATAGGCCCTTTAGGCACAATGTGAGTCCTCACAGACAAATATCTTAGGCCACTGTCTATGGTTGCGGCATAGCCCAGTACGCATGGAAACGTGATACAGCACTTACTGATTGTGCATGTACAGGAGGATACACATTCATGCACATGGTCAGTCATTGACATCAACACTGGCACACGTGCAAAATGCAAGTGTGGCTGATTTTGAGCTATGCATCGTAGGTATTGCAAAAGGAGATGGCATCATCCTGTTGCGGATATGACATTGTGTTACTGACTACAGTTGTTGAACAATACAACACACTTTGCTCTCAAACAACTTTTAGCAACACAAAAAGGCCAACCTGGGTCAAACCAATTAACAGCAGAGTGTGGGGGAATCTCTTTGATAGGATGAATTCCCTCACCCACCCATGGGTGGCATGCTTCATCATCGGGAACCTCCTCGCACTGCAAACCTGGGGCCTCATTTATGAAAAGTGATGCATCACTGCAAGAAAACAGTGAAGCATCATTTCTAATTGCGCTCTCCTTGCGAAACCAATGATGCGTCATATTAACAGTATCACGCATCATGTCGCAAGGAGTTACAGATACGTCAGTATTTCTGACGTATCTGTAGGTGCAAAAATGACGCATCGCTGGAGTGTGTCACAAAAGTGACGCAACTCCAGCAATGGGTCATTACACATTGGCAAGTCCCATGTGAAATGTGCCTGTATCAGTCTTAAGCCTGCCATGAGGCAGGCGTAAGATATTGACGCACTTGCATCCTAGAAGGGGCGCAGTAAAATCTTATAGATTTCACTGCGTCACTTCTACGACCCTTTCTTGCCTCTGAACACCCCCCTGCATACATTACACTTGGTGCAGGCATAATGTGGTGCAGGGGTCTACAAAGTGACACATCTACCTAGATGGGTCACTTTGTAAATATGGTGCAACAAGGCAAATTTTTTACACAACTGGTGCATCACAAAAAGTGACATACCGGCAGCGCAAAAGTGACGTAAGGGCGCATAAATAAGCCCCCTGGTCGCAGTGTGGGCTACAACCCCCTCACTTTGAGGGAGGAGGTCAGGGATGTTTTAATTGTGATTTCAGAGAGGTATACTAAAACCTTCAGATGAGTTGGGCGTGGAGGGAGTGTATAAAGACAGTGAGGGTGAGGTTAAAACTAACTCCCTGGTATGTTAAAAATTAATTTTACTGGAGCATCCAGGAATCAGGATTAAAAGAAGTGTGCTAGCCATGACAGGAAAATTCAACCTAGCATGTTTTCAACGCGGTCAAAAGGTCGACATGTTTCAGCCTAAGTACCTTCCGAAGAGGTGACATGACATTCTTCTGGACTGAATGAAAAAATTGAGGGGATGTGAGTTAATCTTGCCACCGTACCAAATCTTGTAGGTGGAACAAGGATACAACCAACTGATGGGTTAATGCATTAGTTGTAGTAGACTGATGATCAGCGTCATCCCTATAAACAAAAAACGTGTTAATTTGTTAATTACAGGGATATTGTTAACATTTCCAATGCGGCATGCTGACAACTAGACCTGTGAGCAGAAGATCCCTACAGGGAAGACCTGGAACATGGAGCGTTGTGGTCCCCCCCTGTTTTTTTCATTGATCTCCGGGCCGTCTTGAGTAGTCTGAGATGGCCGCCAAGCTCACTCTCTGGCAGGACCTGTTTTGAGTCCACTGTCTATCTTCACCTTCACATATGGGTAGGCGGAGCAATTGCTTCTTCAGACGCTATATCTTCTGCGTCCCTGCCAACATTCCCTTCCCCGTCCTAGCTGCACCAGATGGCAAGGAGGACCTCGACCTGAGGTAGGTAAGCTCTATTCACCCGCGCCCTTACCTAGAGGGATACGAGGTTCCAGCTCGGCGGTCTGCACCGACTTTTTCAGTCGCAGACTCGTCCGGCCATATTTAAGTGCCTTGTCATGCCATGGGCTTACCCTAGGTCCACAACACACCCCAGCATGTGCACAGCTGGCATTGAAATGGCAAGTGCTATTTCCCTCACTCATCATTATGGGGTTGCCCCTCTTTCACTGGCTTCATTACCGGGACGTCACCCTCAATTCGCTCCTGTTTTAAAAAATGTTTTTTTTTTTAATTGGTCTGTCATCACCAGGACTACGTGCCATTTAGGACATGGCTTTACCAAGCCGCTCCATTCTCCCATCATGGGTCGAGACATACCCTGCATCTTGATCCACCAACTTGGTGGTTTCCATTTCATAAGAATTTTTTTTAACTGCTCTTTTTGTAAACAGGGATAATATTGTGTGTCTGAAATCTGTCAGCTTACTTTCTTTGCGCCCAATACTCATGACATCTTGTGAGTAGGGCTTGCTGTTTAATGCTGACTTGGAGTTTTTGCTTTTGCATACCCTACTATACATACAAATTTCCTTTCAGCAACTAGCCCCCAGGCTCTATAACATTGCTACCCCCTCTCACATGCCCAATTGTGAGGACCTGGTTGTTTTATTGTATATGTCACATACATTGTTTTTTTTCACCCTGAGCACTTGGAGTCAACTGCATGATGTAGGCACCCATGACTGTAGGTTACAGTCACACCTGTCCCCTTTTCCTTGCCTCTTTTCTATTTTAGGTTTTGGAGGCTACCTTGAGTGCCTGCTCCGAGGATGAGTTGCCTCTAGCTTCCCCAATTAGATGGGTAAGCACTGAAGGAGATTTCTCTCACTCTTTCCGTGGCCACTTGAATATCGAACTATCCAATAAATACTATGGGTCCCCTTGACAAAGAAATACCCTCAGTTGAACAGAGTCTACATTCCCGTAACCGCACTGCCGGAACATGGAAAGTTCCCTCCACATTGCTTCCCTTTCCTCCACAGGCCCAGGGGAAATTTCTGGTCATGCGGGTAATGTAGCTAACGGGTGTGTTTACCACACTTCAGAAGCAGTTCATTACATTTATCTCTCTGAATCTTTCACAGACCTGCCTCTTAAACGCATAAAACACCTGACACAGGTTCAATAAACCTCTCTTATCCGCTGTTTCCTCTACTTTCCTTCATTTGTTTCCCTGTGAAATGGATCCTAAGATGGAAGAAACATTTTTGTTGGAAATATCCTCTTTTTTAAAAAAAATTCTGTTCCAAAGTGCAGCCTCGGGTCAAGAGAAAAATAGGTGCAAAATATGAAAAATAAGTAACAAAATAAAGCATTACAGAGTGTTCGCAAAGTGGCCAGATTGGTTTTATTCTCACCCAAACACATTAGTGCCACTTCACAAAGTTTGCCAGTGAAGCGCTACTTTCTTTTTCTCGTCATTCTTTGAACAGCATTGTTTTTTCAGGGTGTGGAAGGGCACCATTCCTGGAGTTTCTGCAATACCTCCTTGATGCCAGGGGTGGAAAACTTTTAATGTGATCTTTATCAGCTCTTTTCCTTATTTTAGTTTATAAAATGTGCACTGCTGCTCTTTGTTCAAGGATGTTGTCTTTTTAAACTACACTACTTATGTTTTGTAAGGATTTAAGCAATGGAGATTGAAACGGGTAAAAGGGAGGGCCCCACATTTTTTTATTCTTGCCTAGGGTGGCAAAACACCTAGAAACGGCCCTGTCTCTACCATCATGGCAGACTTCACTTGTCTGGCTTTTGATGATTCCACAGTACAAGACAATCTCAATGCTCCCGGTCTCTTGGATACACCAATATCACAAACCATTACACAATCAGACGATTGGAACAAACTTTTGACTCTGAAATGGAAAACACATATGGACATTGACACAAGGAGCCATTATGACCGAGTACCCTAGAGATAACTGTGCTCCTAATGGCCTAATAGTGACAAATGCCCCAAGATTATTCTTGGAGGATAAACCCTTCAGGAAAGACTGGTTCCTGATAGCAGGGTGCTGTACCAGAGATTGGCTTATCTTAATTATCAGTACTGCAAAAAAATTGCAAATGCAATCCTCATTGAGATCCAAATTCTCAAAGGCCAGATCAAAGCTACTATCTCTCTGAGACTTTATAAGAAGAATCTTGAAGATACCAACAAGACCAGTAAAGAACTTATAGAGAGCTCGTAGGCATCCAAGATCAAAAAATTCCAGAAGGATCTGGCTCGTTTCTCTATGGAGAAGGTTTATCCTTACTCATCAGACGACTACAAACCATAGGACTTCAACCAACAAGGACGGGTTTTGCTTCAGGTTACTCCTCTTCGGGATCAGGGCAATCAACAACAGACCGGGAGTCGGGTTCCAGTGACTCGGAATCCAGGAGTGAAACCCTAATAGAAGAAAAGGGAGAGGCAGGAGACAGATTAACAATTCTAATTTCAACCAACAGCAACAATGGTGGCCTCCAGGTCCATGGGCTTACCCAATGCCACCTTTCCAATATCCAGCTACACAGTTTGCTCCCCCACCTAACCTTTTTGCCATGAACCTTTTTAAGAACAGGGCTGTGGATGCACAGGAAGCAGAAGAAGATTACAGGCTCAGGTGCACTGGGAAGGACCCCCATCACCACGAACAACATGGAGCGCGAATAGGACTATGACCGTACCAACAAGCCGAGAGACAACATGACGGTCATGATGAGAATGGTTCTCTCAGCACGAACTATATTGAGCATGAACATAACGACTAACCCAAGAAGCAAGAAGATGTTTTATCGTGAATTTGAGTCAGCGTGGGCTGGACCCAATTGAGACACAGCTCCTCAACAAAGGACTCCGCTATGTCCCTACATATGAGGGTGACCCCTTTCTGTTGAATCAAGAGATTGCCCAATTTTTCAGGAAAGTGACGCTAAACTTTTTCTTCACTGCTGACACTATTTCCATTATGGGGGATACCTTGCCCAACACAAATCTCAGCAATAAATCTGCCTTTACGCCACCGCCCCACATGATCCCTCCTGAAGTTATTACTTTTGAGAAGGAAGTTCGACAAGACCTTAACAAGGGCCTAACAAACTAATATTCAATTTTTAGGAACCTCTCGATATTGGAACAAGAAGTGCTGGAAAGGCTGACAAAAGATGACTCCATAACCATCAAGCCCACCTATAAGGGGGGCGGCATTGTTCTGATGGATACCTTCTCCTATCGGGAGGAGTGCTTAAAACAGCTGGCGGTTTCCAGTGCATATAAACCACTCAAGATGGATCTAACGTAGAGACTACTTAACACCATAATCCATCAGGTTAATGAGGCTAAGGATGAAGGCTGGATCACCTCAAAAGAGGCTGACTTCTTGGTCAACACAAATCCTGTGATCCCTTATTTTTACACCCTTCCCAAGATTCATAAACCACAAAGACCGCCCCCTGGAAGATCCATCATCTCAGGAATTGGTTCCCTCTTGGAACCACATCCCCAGTTAGTCAATTTTTTCCTCAGACCAATCATCAAGAAAATGCCGACGTACCTCCAGGATACTAAGGATGTCCTTCGTACACTAGAAGGTCTGGAGTTTAACAAAAACACTGATTTCCTAGTCTCATTTGATGTAGAATTATTGTACACCTGTATACCACAAGATCAGACACTGCATACCGTTGAGACGCTACTCAATAACACAAAACTGGAGACCATCACTCCTGTATCTGTCCTCATGACATGCGCTACTCTGGCCGTGAAAGAAAACTGTTTTCAGTTTGAGGAGATACTGTTCCTTCGGATCTCGGGCACTTCAATGGGCAGTACCTTCGCCCCCAGTCTGGTGAATTGGTACGTCCATTTGATTGAAGACGACACCATCTTGACATTGACCAACCTTTTCCAGTCTAACATCCGCTCTGGAAATGCTATATCTACGATATTCTTGTAATATGGTGAGGTAGTACTGAAGACATTGAAAGCTTTCACATATGGCTCAATTCTTGCAATGAATTCCTCAAGTTCACCTGCGAATTCAGTAAAGAGCAACTCCCATTTCTGAATCTCCTGATCTACACAACGGAAGGTGGTCTGAGTACAGAATTGTACACAAAACCTATGGCAAAGAACTCGCTCCTTTCTTATTCGAGCTACCATCTCAAATCCCTACAGGATATTTTATCATCTGGGTAATTCCTGAGGATCCGGCGTAACTGTTCTGAAGTGGGGAAATACAAAAAACATGCCTCAACCCTGGAAGGTCACCTTCTGGACCGACAATAACCTCATTCACTGGTTCCAAAATCTATGAAAAGAGTGCGCAATAACCACCGTGAAGCTCTTTTTGAACCACATCCTACAAAAGAAACCACAGATAGATTGATCTGTGTCAGTACTTTTAGCTGAAAGTCTAGTCCCCTGCAGAAAAGTATAAACAAGAACTGCCACATTATGAACAAAGGCAGTTGCAGTCTAACCAAACCGATATTTGCCTTCAAATGCAGTGCCAACCTCAGGGAGCAGTTAGTCCACATGAGACCACGCACAAAACAGGTATCCCAACACAACACACTTTGGAACCTCCCACCGATCAAAGGGCATTTCCCCTGTGGAAATTATAGAATGTGTGCACAGACCTCACACACCACCTCCATCGATATAGGTATGGGGGCACCTGGGAGTTGAGACAGCATGTCAACTGCAATTGAGAGGGCCTAATATATCTGATCACCTGCTCCTGTGGTCTCAGGTATGTTGGTATGACTACAAGAAAGGTCAAAACTCGAACATAAATGTACCATATGCTGCAAAAAGCAGATTAACAGACTCACAGCACATGGAAGCAAGACATGATGCTAACAATTTTGGATGGGTTGTTTTATACAAACCTAATATTACCCAGCCCATTACCAACATGACCCAGTTTCTGTTCAGGAAAAAACAATGTTGGGTTTTCAGGCTGCATACTGATACAGATGGTCTGAACGATGAAATCCCCTGATTTACCCTGAACTTATAAGCAGTTCCTTTTGCTTCTGCTTTGCCTCTGATCCTAACTATCCAAGGACCATTGATCTAACACTAACTGGCACATTCCATTTGGCTTTACTTCCAAGTGTTGTTCTGGGAAAAAACTAAGGGGGTGGTGGCCGGGGGCCACCTCTGAGAATGATGTCTCAGGACTGAGGCTGCGAATGAAAAGAACCACTGAGTCTGGTTGAGAATTATAATGTACATAGAATGTGATGTACATAAAAGAAATGCACGTGCAAAGTGGAAGTGCAACCGGCCCAAAGCGCTAGGCTATGGAAAAGGAAGGGATGCCGGAGAGGCATGGGCAAAACGAGTGACACTCTAAGCGCTGTCAGCCAAATGGTGATGAATGGTCCCGGCAGCCGCCCTTGGACAACTTTTTGTCATGTGCTTACCACCTTTCCTGCCAACGATGATTCTCAGGTGATCCAGCAGGTCTCCCTCATGCTGGACACAATCCTGCCATCAGTGATTCCACTGGTGGACAGTCCTGTCAACACTGACGATTCTCATCATGTGGTTGCAGATGTGTTCAAGCTTGACCGTCATGATGTTCACATCATATCCCTGGAGAACGCTTCCCCCACTCTCCAGCATCCATGGCAAAAAGAACTTAACGAGCCAGGGAATGCCGCCCAATGCCCCCTCAGACATTCTACCCTGACCCAACATCTCTAAAAACACTACCAACCCCACTAATATGAAATAAAACACAGATTAATACCCCAAACAACATTGAAAACTACAAATATACCCCTAAGACAAACACCTAATAAGATAATCATGAAGACACAAAAAACACGTAAGGACAAAGACACAGTGCTCAACAGGGACAGTAGGGACAGTAGACTAGGCATAGAACCACTCTCCAACACAGCAACATCAGCAGACACCTTTCAACAATTCCACAACTCTCAACAGACTTCTACAGTGTGGAAGAAAGAGAAAGCGAGAGTGTGCAGTACTCCTCCATGGAACAGGATGCAGACTGACATCACTTCCTGGGCAACATTTAAGCCGCAAAGGGGTAAGCAGGAATCTTTCCTTATAGATACATGTATTTTGCTAGTGTTTTCATGGCGATTATGAAATATATTATCGCTTACGTGTCCCATGGCTGACCTATGTTTTATTGTTTGTGCGTATGAATCTAGAGCACTGTTAGATCAGTGCACTGATGATGGATGAATCATGCAGAGTGTTAATGATGCAAAACATGTGATTATCTGTCATTACAATAACACATGTGTCAGCCAGGGAGGTAGTGTCACTTGCTAATGTTGAATGAATGGGTATGCTTGGTGTTAGAAGCATTTCCTGCACTGTATTGATACATCCACTGGTCGGACTCTGCTATCCTTTGAATCTGCATCCTCCACACTCGCAACTTGATCCAGTCCACAATTGCTGTGTATCTTTTTGAATTTTGTCAATTACTTTTTTTCCTGCGGCACAGAAAACACAGAGATGTTGTGTTTCAATTTCTATAATGGTTTAGAGCTGTGTGGCCCCAGATACAATGATACATCAGACACACATTGTATATTATACTACGCTCTTTTGTGAAAACTGACTTGATTGTGCTCCTGAGAACACACAGCATGCCCTTTTTATTTCTCATTGAGAAACCATACACAGTCATAAGTTCAGATGCCCAATGCATTGTAACATTCCCAGTCTTTCTTTAGTTGGTGTCATGTCCTATATTAGGTGAGTGATCTGTGTGACACTGTTGTTTTTGTAACATGACTTTACATGATTGTTCTTCTTCTGAAGTCACAAATCAAGCATACAAGAAATTTTTGTAGTGATAATTTATTTTGCAAAATCACAAGGTGGAACCTTTTGTTGAAATTAATGTTTGTAACAAGACATTTGTTAATAGAGATTAGGAAAAAAGTTTTAGATGATGGCATCCCTCCTTGCTGTTGCAGATGCAGAAACTGTGGTGTGTTTTGCATCTCCTTCTTCATCCTGTTCATCCTCCGGATTGTCCAGCTCCCCCTGGCCTTCTGGCAGAGGTGTGTTGCTCCATACACAGATATTGTGCAAAATGCAACACACAAGTATTATTTTGCAGACCAGTTCAGGCCTGTACAGGAGGTTTTCCCCCAAAATGTCAAGGCACTGGAACCTGGATTTCAGGACACCAAAGGTCCCTTCCACTATGGTTCATGTGCAGCCCAGTGCCACATTGTAGTCTCTCTGGGACTGTGTGTGGGGCACTTTGATGAGGGTCATCACCCATGGCGACAGTGCATATCTTTGGTCGCTGAAACAGAAAATGGAGTGAATTGTCCATTAGTATTTTGGCCTGATGTGCTTGCAGAATGCAGCTTTGTACTTTCTACATCATGTTGAGGTACATACAATAGACCTGCATCGCTGACATTGAATTGCCTATACTTTACAGCCTACACATCACCATGACGCCATCTAGGTCCTGTGTATTACCTCCATGTTGTAACTGTCAGGATGTATGTGTACCTCAGAACCCCTTTGGGGTTATTTACAAGCCCTTTGCACCACCGGTACGTCACTTTTGACGATAATGAAAATGATGCACTGGTGGAGCAAGAAGCTTGCAAAGAAGCCCCCTTGACTTTTTGCACATTACAATTGTGAGTTATTGTACTGAGGGTGGCTGGCACCAGAAGTACTTGAATTCTAAATGTTGTACTCATTATGGGTTAGTTACACCCCCCTTGTGTACCAGGTGGGTCACTGTTTGAGATGCAGAAGCACTCTATTTACTGGGACTTGTCAAACCAACGCACGTCTATTGATGTCCTTGGGCATATGGTAACTTGGTATCCACTTGAATGCGTGTTTGGGGCAGGCCATGGATAGTGCTATGTGTGTGTACACACACATCACACATTTATTTGGCTACATTTTTGCATCTGGTATCAATTTTATACCTGGAAATGCATCAGATTGATAAGCCTCAACACGGGAGGCATAGAAATGCGCAACATGGAGTGAGATTTACATTTCTCTTATTTTTTTGCTCTTGCTATGCATGCTACATTCTGACACAACCCAGAGTAAGGGTAATTCCACTTTTGTGATTGTTTGTGTGCAATTAGGTGTCCCTTCATGCAGAAATACTTTTCTCCCCATGATGCAGGCAGACTTGCACCATGGTGTATGGGTGCCTGTGTTGGTGCATGCCAGCTAATTGTGCACAATTTCAAAGGATAGCAGAGTGATCTGTCATCTTGTTTTACATATGACACATGGCTTTGTTTCAGAATTAATGCAGCACAGCGCAAGCATATGTCTTGTGGCACATGCTGCATTTACTCCTTGCAATTTTTGTCTGAAGAGCTCTGCAAGATCTGTATTCCTAGGGTGACTTAGTGGTTTGTGAGAGTATTTCTATCCTACTCCCTTGCTGGGACTACTTACATATATGTTGTTCTTTGGCATTAGGTGTTTGTGTACAGTAGTTGACACAGTTTCAATGTTTGCAGAATTCTTTTTTGCTACATGTGCATTCTCATATAGTTGAGCTACGTGATTGGTGACTTGAAGTGTGTGGTGTGTTCATTTTGTGCAACAAGCAGTCCATTATAGAGATGCCTTTGTGGAACCGCTGGTTGATTCCAGATTGGCGGAAGATGTAGGAGTCATGCTCCCTGCCTAGATACTTGGCGACGACATTGATGAACATTCCAAGTTAGTCAACCATTGCCTGCATATTCATTGAGTATGTGTGCTTACTGTTGACGTATATGTGAGCAGTGTCCACAGGAGGCACAAGTTGCACATGGGTGCAGTTGATTGTCTCCAGCACAGGGGGAAAACCATAAATGAAATGGAAGCCTAGCTTGTTGGCAAGTAGTTTTTGTTCAGTGCTGGGAAAGCGTAGGTGCTGCTGCATCAGGCTGATGATGGCATCCAAGACAGTGGGGAGGAACCTTGAGTAGGATGCCTGTGAGACTCCAGCCACTCTAGCAGTGGTGGGATGGAAGGTACCTGAGGCCAACATGTACAGCACAGCAAGTGGCTTGGTCTGTGAAGGGATGTTAGTTCTGCGGTGGTATGTGGCCTGCAGCCTTGGCACTTTCTGTTTGAGTAGATGATGGATGGAGGACCGTTTTAGCCTATAATGGGCTATCACCTCCTCTGGCCGTAGGTGTCTAAGGGTGATCCTCAGACACCTACAGCGGTAGACCGGCTCTGCAGTTAGCGGCAACTTGTAAATAATGCGATTAAAAAAAACTGTCATAATGTCAAAATATTGATGCTATGGCGGCGTTAAGTTCTTGTAAATAAAATATGCTATTTAGTTACAGTTTAAAAGTTCTTACATCCCTTATGAGATCAGAGCCCATTTCCTCAATGACCCATTGTAACAGTTAAGCTCTCAATGCTCCAATCTCTTAAGGAGACTGTGGAGCTCCGAAGCTTGGTAGTTCAATGTCCTCCAGAATCAGAGTCCGTAAACCACTCAACCTTGATGCAAAAGGCACAGTCAATGACAGAATTGCATTAGCCTTTATTCCAGAAACTCTCAGCAAGATCTCGACAATCAATATTGAAAACTCAGACCTCACTCTCCCTGGCATTTGTAACCAGATAAATCCACTCAGGAAAGAAATATCTCTGACATGGCACTTTTGCCCTCCTTGACCTCCTTACACTTCCTGTGGCTTGCTCGGACCCGCTCAGATCAGACTCAGATGATTCACTTATTGGTGCAAGTTCTATTTTAGATGCAAGCCTCAGGTTCCTTCTGTTATGTCTCGCAGGCCACGTTTCGTCTGGAGCATCTTTGTTCCTTCACAACACATGAGCAATTTCCACCCCAGTCTCTGATGCTTAGTCAGACTGTATACCACTCACAACATTACTGTCTCCCTCAGTGTCTATACCAGGGTCTTGTGTAGCTTTTCCCCCCTCAGCATGATCTGGCGGGCATGCAGTCTCTTCAGGAACCTCCATAGCTTGGCTTGCCCTCTCAAATGACCCCTCAGTCATGGCTGTAACTAATTCTGGGAGAGGAGCTGATTAATTGGTGGGGCCTGTCACTTGTGGGGTATGGGAAGCATTGATCCAGTTTAGTACTTCTGCACAAGTCACAGCAGTATTTGTCTACAGTATCACCTGATATAGTCCATGCCACCGACAGTCAAGACAGTTTTTCATCACATGCTTTCGGACAAGCACTCAATCACATGGGCTCAGGTTGTGGCAGAGGTCTTTCGAAGTCTGTGCAGTTGTCTCTTCAACCTGATGAGACACAGAATGAACCACATCAGCCAATCTTTTACAGCAGTCACGGATCAAGCAATGTGTGATATTAACTAATGTAGTGGCAGGCACAGCAAGCAAGCATATTGTCCCTTCCATCAAGATTTCATGCAGTGATAACCCAGTTCTCCTATCAGGAATGCTGCAAAAGCTCATTAGAACCAAGGGCAACACATCGGGCCATTTCAACGATGTTGAAGCACACCCTTTAGCCAGTCTTGCCTTTAGGGTTCCGTTAACTTGTCCCACTATGCCAGTGACCTCCGGCCTGTAACTAAAATGCTGTCTTTGATTCACACTCAAGGTGGTACAAAGCAATTTCATGACTTTCCTTTGAAAGTGTGTTCCTCTATCCAACTCCAATGTAGTTGGAAATCCAAATCTAGGAATGAGTTCACTCAACAATAACTTTGCTACTGTGATACTATCACACTTTCTAGTTAGATAAGCTTTCACCCATCGAGAAAAGATTCACACAACAACCAAGATCTATCTCAAACCATTACACACAGATATCTAAACAAAGTCAAATTTAATCCGATTACAAGGACCTCCTGACCTGCCAATGTGGCTTAAGGCAACAACAGTCTTTTTCGCAGCATTCATTTGTTGGCATGTGACACACTGCTTTTGCAATCATGCGAAACCTCGGTTGAACCAAGTCTCCCTGAACAACCTCAGCAATGCATCCCTTCCTATGTGAGCTGCTCCATGAATTTGCTGTGCCATTGAGTTCAACAGACAATCTGGTAACACTGCCCTGCCGTCAGCTGAAATCCATATGTCACTTTCTCCTTTCTCACAACCCGCTCTGATCCAACCCACTTGTTCTTGATTTGTTGCTTCCATTTGCAAACGCCTGACTTTATCCCATGTGTCTGCAACAGCTATCATCATTCTGGGTTTGGTCTTCTCTGTCCTCTCGCCAATGTATTCCCCATTGAAAATACATGCCTGTGTTGCATCAAAACGAGTAACTTCATCTACGTATCGGTTTCCCATGGTAACAAAGTGGTCTCCTCTTCTGTGGGCTGCAAACTCAACAGCCACATCTCTTGGTAATTGCAATGCTTCCAGCAGTTGTTTCACATGTTCCCCATTCTTATCGGGAGAACCTGATGACGTTAGAACCATCTTAGTAACCATAGCTGTCGAAAGTCATGAACCACACCGAAACTGCACTGGCTATTGGTATATATGGTGACTCGGATCTGCTCAGATACAAGATATGCAAGGGTCAA
Source organism: Triturus cristatus (assembly GCF_964204655.1). Taxonomy (NCBI): domain Eukaryota; kingdom Metazoa; phylum Chordata; class Amphibia; order Caudata; family Salamandridae; genus Triturus; species Triturus cristatus. Next base: position 896,469,682 of record NC_140590.1, on the reverse strand, counting down.
AAGAATGATTTTCACTACTGCGGAATGTAATCCCTGTAATAGGCCTGGGCGAAAATTTCGTTCGGTTCGCGGAAATTGCGATAATTTGACATTTTCGCGTTCCGCGGAGAGCGCGAAAATGTCAAAATTTCCGCATTCCGCAGCTTGGAGATAATTTGTTTCTTGCTCGCGCTGTAAAATAATACATTCTCACGCGCGTGCGATCGCCTTACCTGAATCCCTGCGTTCGCCGACAAGTTTTCTTGATCCGGTCGCGTTCTCCATGAGATGTTGTATTGTTTTTAGCCATTTGCGCTTTCTCGCGACAGTTCGCGCCCGCAGTGACGTCACGCGTCGCGCGATCACGTCTTTCTTCTCGCGAACATGCACCACGAGACAACTGAAAACAAGATTGCCGCGCCCGCGAGCAACCACATGGGTAAGTTGGCGAGCCGCAACCATGCAGAAAATCTCGCGAACATGCGGGAAAAAAACTTCCACATCTTTGCGATATTTCCGCGTGTTTGCGATAATTTTTAACATTTTCGCGATAATTTGCGAAAGTGGATTTTGCAAATTCCGACCACCCCTACCCTGTAAGCAAGCAGCTTACACCACTCCAGGGATGGTGCAGACAGCAAATGCCCCTCTCAGATTACCTTCATTGTCTCTAAGGCATGAACCATCAACAAAAAGGACTTCATCGGAATCAGGCAATGGCTCATCGACAATGTCACGTCTCGATTTGGTGCAAAGCGCAGCAGCATCCAGACAGTTATGGTTTTCACTATCTTCCCCATCAGCATTTGGAGCAGATAACAAGGTAGCAGGATTTACCACAGAACAGCGCTTCAGAGTCATGTTCTCTGCAACGAGCAACACCTGCTTATATCTTGTCAACCTGTTATTAGTCAAATGCTGTGTTTTAGTCCTCATCATCCACCGCAAAGGGACAGGAGCAAGGTCACAGAGGCCAGGCGCTCCAGCAGATGTCTCAAAAAATTATGGAGGAACAGCAAAACCACTGAAGACCACACCACCTACAAGAACGCCATGACAGAATACCACCAACTCATCAGATCCACCAAAAGGACCTTCATCCGGAACAAAATCCTCAACAACTCCAGCAACCCGAAGGAACTCTTCAACGTCATCTAGTAATTCACCAAACTCCTCAGCAAAGCCATGGATGTCACACCCTCCCAGGACCTCTGCAACAAGCTTGGCTCCTACTTCCACTTGAAAATCAATGCCCTCTACGACAACTTCAGCCAACAGCCTCCAGAAACCACCTTTCCCTCCAGCGATGACAGTCAGCCCACCATCACCACCTGGACCCCGGTCGCCACTGAAGATACCACCACGACTATGAAGAGCACTCACTCAGGAGCCCCCATGGAACCTGCCCACTGCACATCTTCCACAGAGCCACTGCTGCCAAAGCGGCCGAGCTACGACACACCATCAAGGTCACCTTTGAATCTGGTACTTTCTCGATGACTGGAAACACACAGAAGTCAAGCACCTCCTCAAGAAACTCCCTGCAGACCCACCGGACCTGAAAAACTACCGACCCATCTCTTTCCTTCCCCTCGCAGCCAAGGTCACCGAGAAGATCATCGACGGCCAGCTGACAAACTTCATCGAAGAGAACCCCATCCTCGACTCCACATACAACTTCTGCACACTCCTCGACCAAGGACACAGCACAGCCCTCATCCTGCTAGACCTCTTAGCAGCCTTCGACACTGTCTCCAACCGCACTCTCGCAACCAGACTCCATGATGCCGGCATACAGGGAGCCGCTCTCTATTGGCTCTGCTCCTTCCTCGCTGGCAGAACCCAAAGGATCAGACTCCCGCCTTTCCTCTGTGAACCCACTGAGATCAACTGCAGAGGACTCCAAGGATCATCGCTCAGCCCCACGCTTTTCATCATCTACATGGCCTCCCTTGCCACCATCGTCAGACAGCATGGACTCAACATTGTATCCAACGCCTATGACACCCAGCTTATACTCTCCCTCACGAAGGACCCCGCTTCCAATAAGGAATAAAAGACATTGCAGCTTGGATGAGCAGCAGCCGTCTGAAGCTCAACTCAGAGAAGACAGAAGTACTCGTCCTTGGACCCATCCCCTCAGCTTGGGACAACACCTGGTGACCTACCACCCTTGGCCCCCCACTCACCCCCACGGTCCACTCCTGGAACCTCAGCATCATACTTGACTCCTCCCTCACCATGACTCGCCAGGTCAGCGCCATCGCCTACACTTGCTTCAACACCCTCCGCAGGACCTTCAAGTGGATCCCCACCAAAGCCAGAAAAACTGTCACCCACGCACTCATAACAAGCAGACTGGACTACCGAAACACCCTCTATGCTGGAATCAACACATACCTCCTAAGCAAACTCCAGACCATCCAGAACACCGCGGCCAGATTCGTCCTCTGCATCCCACGACATGAGCACATCACCCAACACCTGTAAGACCTCCACTGGCTCCTCGTCGATAAGAGAGTAACCTTCAAGCTACTCACCTGCACCTACAAATCCCTCCACAAGACCGGACTCAAATACCTCAACGAGAGTCTCTTTCCATGTACCCATAAGAAACCTCCGATCCGCTGACCTTGCCCTAGCAGAAACCCTGCGCAACCACGGAACCAGAGCAGGCGGACGAGTCTTCTCCTACTTCGGGACCAAGGCCTGGAACAAGCTCCTAGTCAACATCAGACACTTATTTACTCTGCACACCCTGAAGAAGACCTATGACCCATGAGGGCTAATCAACATGTTGGTACACCCAGTGGGGGTTTAGGGGCAGTTACCCCTCTTTCACACTCCTCATTCTTATTCGTTTTTAACCCTGTCAATGGGGGGCCAAGAATAAAGGTATCCTAGTGGTACCCCCTTAGGCAGTTTTACTTTTCTTTACTCTGCACTAGTGATCCCTTTTGGGGAATACTTTTTCCTTCTCACACCTCTCATTTGTCTTCTCCCTCACTAAAAAAAAACAGCGCTCCATCCAGTGTGTTGGTCTGCACCTGGACGTCTGCAGCGGCCCTATGATGAAGCATGCCACTACATAGTGGGTGAGGGCAGTATTAACAAATCTTTTGATTTTCCTCTTGTCTTGTTTTTACTCATTTTATTATCTCTACACAGTGGGTAGGACAGGGATACAAATCCACATTTTCACTTGGGATAGTGTCCTTGGTACTCCATTCAGTCCTCTTTTTTTGTGAGTTTAGATTTTGGTCCCTCAACCAGGATTCTAAGTCTGCAACATCTAAGACATGCTGATTTGCTGCAGCTCCCTGACTTGTACTTGCTTCCTAGGATGCACCCATTCGTCTTTTCACTTGTTTTTCCCACATCCTATGTCTAAACTAGTGTTTGGCATAGGAATAGACCGTATAGTTCAGGAACCAATGCATACTCCTGATAGATCGGCGAAGCCGCTAACAGGCTACTAGATTACCTAGGCACCAAAGATTAACAATTCCCATTCCCTGTTCTTTCCAATCCAGTTCCTTCAGCCTGTAAGGAGTGTCTCTGGCCAAGGTTTCCCACTAAGCTCAGGTCATACACAGGAACAACAGGACCAATAGTGTCCTGTACTGTAAAGGCTTCCTGCAACCGTGAAGCATTGTAAGCTCTGTTCTATTCCAAACCTCCTAATATGGACGCTCCTGTCCCCCCTACTCTTGCAGATATCCTTCCCACAACTCCTTTACCGGGCAGCACTTGAGTTGGTGCACTTCCCATGATCTCTGCACTTCCCAAGTCTTGTTCCCGTCCCCTAATTGAGGACTGTAAGGTGAAGAACGCTCAGCTAACAATCCACTCAACAAGCTATCTTCATTGTCACTACTGTCACTCCCATTTGCTTTGTTCCTCCTGTTTTAGGAATCTCCCTCTTCTACCAGCAATGGATATAACCTTTCTCCTTCTATAGTATGTACTCTCCATTTCTTGAGCTGTGCATCCCACTGTGCATTCTAGTATGACCTTACAGTTTTCTTCACTCTCCATTCGTATTTCTCCCTCTGTCTAGCATGTACTGCACGCATCCAGGCATCTAATGCTTCAAAGTTGGGGGGCGCTAGAGAGCCCGGAGCAAAATGGCCGCACTCTAGTGCAGCTCTGCTGGCCGAGATAACAATCCATCTATCATCCGTGTTACCTGGCGCCATTCATGGCTGAAACGGAACAGTAACTCGTTTTACAATGCTGAGGAGCACTTTGGTAGCTTTCCTGGGTGATTTGGTCGCCTCTGCCTGCTGTAGTGAAGATTGCTATCTATATACGTACAAATGCTAAGTTAGCACAACCGCGTTAGATGTTAGAAAGCCATCTTGCCGCTTCTGCTGCTTTTGCAAACGACACTGTAGCTACATGTTATTAAATTGCGAAATGCTTGCTCGTCTTTGCTTCACATGAGAACTGTCTATTGTTCACATCCCGAACAGTGTGCAGCGACCTTGGTCTGAACATCGTGTAAAGAAACAGTCTGGGTCGCTAGACGGTGCATGTTGTTGGGTTCAGGTTGATCGGCCCACTATTTAGCCATAACACGCACGCAGCTGCAAATACCTGAAAGTCGGGTGCTTTTAATATTGCAGGGTTGCATGTTTTTCATGACATTCGGAGGAAGAGCTTTCCCAGGAGCAGAGTCTAGCTGATCCTGTGATGTGATCTCACTGAGCAGATCTTTATGGTATGGGTTCCCCATTCAAGCCTAGAGACCTTTTATTAGTTTAATAATAATAATATTAGTTTATTAGCGAAAGGAAGGTGGCTGATATCCACTGTCATTTTAGTTTGATTACTCCTTTCATTTTCTATGGTATTGTAACTATGCTGTTGGTTTTGATCTTAATCATTTGTCTGCTTATGTTAGCCAAAGTACTGCATCTTAGGACACGAGGTTTATAAAATAAACTCTTTAAACTTTACCGTGTCTCTGTTTATTCTGTTGTGGACTGATATGAAAATAATTACGAACAGGTATTTCTGATTCCCACCATTCCTGAGAATACCCTAAGTCGCTTGTTCTGGGTTGTCTATACATTGGGTCCGCCGAGATAAACCTCGGATAACGAATGGGACACTGATGCTGGTCGGATAAGGGGTTCTGGGTTCTGAGGTGAGTTTCTGGTACACCACAATTCACTGAGGTCCTGGTTTCCTGTGCATAGTTCTGTGCATAAGCAGAATCCCTGCAACATGGTGCACCTAACGTTTGGTCTATTGATGTGAAACGCCTTAGTAGTGCTTGTATTAGTCCACAACACCCTCACTCTGGTTTCCGGTTAACGGGAGTGACGGGTTTAACCTACCTGTGTTTCGACTAATAGGTTCTTTCAAGCTTGATCATTAAAAAGGTTCTTTTTTCTGAACCCCAGTGCTACTGTTGATATCATTGATACTTTTTAGTGTGTCCTAATGGCAGTTGAGATAGCCGCGCATAGTCGTGCACCTCTACGCCGTCATTTGATGACGTATGGGGTGCCAGATGATGGGATGGCTGTTATTTTTGTGGTGAGCGCTGATGCGTCTTACCCGTATGAGTTGTTTTACTCTTGGGTGACTTTTCCGGCGGTGGATGACGATGATACGTTTCATTCCTTTACTGCCACACAGCTACCTGCGGTCTATACCCCGTATAGGACACAAGAAATTATGATCCCTGCCTGGCAGCATACCATTTGGTTTAATGGCGCCCTTCCCCATGCGGTTGCACCGGCAGGAATGGGCCCGTTGTCTATTGCAGGGGCCACATGGCCGGTGCTGGCCGGCTTTACGCCTCATCCCCGCTATCTCACGGTGGCGGTGGCTGAGTTGCGGGTACTACACACAGCCCTGATTACAGTTCATAGGGCTTTAGTGCAGTACGTGTCGCGCAACGTGCAGGTGGGGACACCTGCTGTTGCGGGGCAACCAACGGACCACAATGCGGTGGTTATTAGTCCTGTTATGGTCAATTCAGTTATGGGCAAGCACCCACAGAGTAAGGATGATTTTCCTTATTGGCTGGCTGAGAAATTTGACCAACTGGAGGCGGTTTTTCCGCACACCACTCCTGTGGAGAAACACAGGATACTCACCATTAGTTTGCCGAAAAACTTAGTCCCAGATATGGCTGATTGCACAAACTGGGGCAAGGTCTTTGCCGCGACTTAGTCAAAGTGCTTCGGCACTCCGTCTATGTCTGTACTACCCTCCGTCATCAAACGTGTTCAAGAGAATCACGGTGCGGAGGCTGCTGTTGAATTGGGAATGAGGCTTGTCGGAGTGTTCGATGTGGTGGCTTCCATGGTAATGGGCAACCTCAATGGCGATGCCATGCAGTTCCAAGTACTAAATAAGTTGGACAGCGTGGATGAACTCGACAAGCCCAAGGAGTTCGCAAAAATAATTGCGCAAGCCTACAGGCAAGTGGGCCGTAGTGCGTTGGTTGTTAAACCAGCCGTAATTATTCCTGATATAGTACAGCAAACTAAGGTGAGCTCGTCAACTAAAGAAGAACGCCCAAACTTTCCTAAACAAAGTTGGCGAGCAAAGAAACAGGGGAAGCAGCAACAGAAACAGGGGTCTCATCCTGCCTCGCCCGTGCAGTTGTCTAGTGAACGCACATATGATCTGCGCGATCGATCTGGTATTAAGTCACCTGATAGATTTCAGGTTTCTGAACAACGCTCTCCTCGTTCTTCACAGGAAACATCGGCTTCACAATCCGGTGGCGGAGACCGTGGGAAAGGAAGGGGTGCCCAGGGTTGTGAGCAACCCCGCCAGACTGACGGCAAAGGCAAGCAGGACGAGTCTGCACGTCAATGACCCCCGTTTCAGAAGAAGAAAGTTGCTGCGCAAACGGCGAGGTATGCCACAGTTGGTGTGGACGCAGCTTCAGAACCTGACATGGGCACTAACGCTGCTCGACAGCGCGGCGGAAGTTACAGTTGTGCGACAAGCACTGCGTCCATATCTGGTGGCGACAGCAACTGATACGTTCATAACTGTAGAAACTGCTGACACTAGAGTGGCTCCCCCTGACAGACTATATAACATAGTCCTTTTAATTGAAGGTGACATACAACGCACGATTAAAGGGATTTTTTGGGATCATCTGACCACTTCATATGATATTCTATTGGCAGAGGCAGATTGGCCCCCGGCTTTCGTTTTAGATGCTCCTAGAGTAGAGGAGGTAATCCTCCCGTCCTTTGCGCACACGGTGCCAAAGGACCAAGCTAAAAAGTTCGCCGAGAAGTGGGCTCTGGTGCTTGCACCTGCGCTGTATCATAATAAGGTAGGCTGGGATAAATTGTCCCCCAGCCATGAAATTCCGTTGTGGTCCACGCCCCAGCCACAACCTCAATATCCCATGCGTCGCGAAGCAAGACCTCACGTCGCGGCTATCCTTGAACAATTGGAATATCAAGGGGTAATTGAAACTTGTGTGTCACCAATGAATAATCCTTTATTCACTGTGACGAAACCTGATGGGTCGTACCGCCTAGTTTTGGATTACCGGCATTTAAACTCTCATTGCCGACATGCGCAGTACAAATAACCCACAGTTCGGCTCTCGTCGATAGTCTCATGAGAAAACAGTTTAAAACCACACTTGACATTTCCAATGGCTTTTACAGCCATAACCTGTCCTCTCTTAGTAGTGAGTGGACGGCATTTACCTCGGGTGACAAACAAAAACATTTCAAAAGATTACCGATGGGCTATAAAAACAGCAATGGTGTCTTCGCCGCTCGAGTGGTCTCTCTGTTAGAGAGCATAGACCCTGATGCATACTCGTATGTGGATGATATTTATCTCACAGATGACGAGTTGGGACCGCATCTCAGTCGTGTTGATCGCATTATTGTTTTGTTTAAAGACTTCGGTTACAAATTCAACTTTGCGAAGTCTCTCATTGCAGAATATACAGTGTTGTTCTTGGGGTACGAACTCAACAATGAAGGTCGAGGATTGGCACCGCACTTCCAAGATAAATGCGCATGCCTACATGCTCTCACGACACTGAAGAAATTACAATCTCTGCTGGGTTTTCTGAATTTCGGTCGAACTTACATTCCAGATTATGCCCAGCGTATCAAGCCGCTTTATGCCTTGATACAACCTACATTTTCCAAATCATGTTGGCTGCCAGAGCATTCAGCTATATTGCAATCATTGCAAGCTGATCTTCTTGCTTCAAAATACTTACTGAGGCGTGATGACCACACTAACCTGTTGATAAGAATTGTGCCAGGCACAGTGGGTTTCACATGCTTAACGTTCAATGAGGGCGACACCGTCCCCATTGCCTACAAATCACACTTGTACACTTCGGCTGAACTGCAATTTTCCGCTGTTGAGAAAGTTCTGACGGCAGTACAGATGGCGATTCTGAAAGAGCGAGCGCTATCGCAAGGTAAACGCATGGTGATGGTAACACCATATCCTGCCCTTGAGGCGGTGACAAAAGCAAGTGTACCAAATTCTAAAGCTTTGCATCCAAGGTGGATACAATGGGCCACTTCCTTGACATCGCTTGACGTCACATATATCTTTGACGCGGCACTTCAGACTCAGGAGTTTTTGCAGTATGAATTCGTTCATCCAGCTCCTCTGTCTTTGCGCCCGCTTGAGGATTACCATCGTGTCATTTACACTGACGGTTCTGCGCAACCGGCTACTGGATCGAAGCATGCCTATTCAGCGGCCTGCGCAATTGTGGTCGGTACTTTCGTGAATGGTGAATTCCAATCCGATGTCGTGCATACGCAGTCATTGGGTGATTGTACCGCACAGTTGGCGGAGCTTCGTGCTCTGGTGCTTGCTGATCCCCGAGTCACCACTCTTATAGTGAGTGACTCATTTTATTGTGTCCAATCGTACAACGACAATCTACATTTTTGGTCTCGGAATGACTACCATGATTCCAAAGGTAGCACGATTAAGCATAAAACGCTTTGGGTTCGAGTGGCAGAACTTAAAGAACATCTGCCTCTCGTGAATGTTATTCACATGCTTGGTCACCAACGAGTTGGTGTCCATGCTGTCGGCAACAGCCTAGCTGACGAGGCAGCAAAAACAGCAGTGGCGACATACTTAGTAGCAAATGCAAAAATAACAATTGATGGACAGAATGCAGAACAATGTCATACATTCACCCCAGTACAGAGATCTGGGCCTAAATCCATCGTTTTTTTGCTCACCATGCCATTCCAGTTTGAACCCAGCCATATGCAAATCAGTCTTGACCCTGTGCCCCATGGGAACAGTCCAGCCCGAACTGCCAAGCCAGGTCCTCCCTGGACTGGAAACAAGCATCCTAGGACCGGTTTCGGGCTTTCAGCCCTCGTCAGCCAGGATAGCTTGATTCCAGTGGCATGGAGAGCAAGGGACTCACGTCTGAGCATACCCTTTCCACTCGGGGTGACAAATGCAAAAATAACAATTGATGGACAGAATGCAGAACAATGTCATACATTCACCCCAGTACAGAGATCTGGGCCTAAATCCATCGTTTTTTTGCTCACCATGCCATTCCAGTTTGAACCCAGCCATATGCAAATCAGTCTTGACCCTGTGCCCCATGGGAACAGTCCAGCCCGAACTGCCAAGCCAGGTCCTCCCTGGACTGGAAACAAGCATCCTAGGACCGGTTTCGGGCTTTCAGCCCTCGTCAGCCAGGATAGCTTGATTCCAGTGGCATGGAGAGCAAGGGACTCACGTCTGAGCATACCCTTTCCACTCGGGGTGACAAATGCAAAAATAACAATTGATGGACAGAATGCAGAACAATGTCATACATTCACCCCAGTACAGAGATCTGGGCCTAAATCCATCGTTTTTTTGCTCACCATGCCATTCCAGTTTGAACCCAGCCATATGCAAATCAGTCTTGACCCTGTGCCCCATGGGAACAGTCCAGCCCGAACTGCCAAGCCAGGTCCTCCCTGGACTGGAAACAAGCATCCTAGGACCGGTTTCGGGCTTTCAGCCCTCGTCAGCCAGGATAGCTTGATTCCAGTGGCATGGAGAGCAAGGGACTCACGTCTGAGCATACCCTTTCCACTCGGGGTGACAAATGCAAAAATAACAATTGATGGACAGAATGCAGAACAATGTCATACATTCACCCCAGTACAGAGATCTGGGCCTAAATCCATCGTTTTTTTGCTCACCATGCCATTCCAGTTTGAACCCAGCCATATGCAAATCAGTCTTGACCCTGTGCCCCATGGGAACAGTCCAGCCCGAACTGCCAAGCCAGGTCCTCCCTGGACTGGAAACAAGCATCCTAGGACCGGTTTCGGGCTTTCAGCCCTCGTCAGCCAGGATAGCTTGATTCCAGTGGCATGGAGAGCAAGGGACTCACGTCTGAGCATACCCTTTCCACTCGGGGTGACAAATGCAAAAATAACAATTGATGGACAGAATGCAGAACAATGTCATACATTCACCCCAGTACAGAGATCTGGGCCTAAATCCATCGTTTTTTTGCTCACCATGCCATTCCAGTTTGAACCCAGCCATATGCAAATCAGTCTTGACCCTGTGCCCCATGGGAACAGTCCAGCCCGAACTGCCAAGCCAGGTCCTCCCTGGACTGGAAACAAGCATCCTAGGACCGGTTTCGGGCTTTCAGCCCTCGTCAGCCAGGATAGCTTGATTCCAGTGGCATGGAGAGCAAGGGACTCACGTCTGAGCATACCCTTTCCACTCGGGGTGACAAATGCAAAAATAACAATTGATGGACAGAATGCAGAACAATGTCATACATTCACCCCAGTACAGAGATCTGGGACTAAATCCATCGTTTTTTTGCTCACCATGCCATTCCAGTTTGAACCCAGCCATATGCAAATCAGTCTTGACCCTGTGCCCCATGGGAACAGTCCAGCCCGAACTGCCAAGCCAGGTCCTCCCTGGACTGGAAACAAGCATCCTAGGACCGGTTTCGGGCTTTCAGCCCTCGTCAGCCAGGATAGCTTGATTCCAGTGGCATGGAGAGCAAGGGACTCACGTCTGAGCATACCCTTTCCACTCGGGGTGACAAATGCAAAAATAACAATTGATGGACAGAATGCAGAACAATGTCATACATTCACCCCAGTACAGAGATCTGGGCCTAAATCCATCGTTTTTTTGCTCACCATGCCATTCCAGTTTGAACCCAGCCATATGCAAATCAGTCTTGACCCTGTGCCCCATGGGAACAGTCCAGCCCGAACTGCCAAGCCAGGTCCTCCCTGGACTGGAAACAAGCATCCTAGGACCGGTTTCGGGCTTTCAGCCCTCGTCAGCCAGGATAGCTTGATTCCAGTGGCATGGAGAGCAAGGGACTCACGTCTGAGCATACCCTTTCCACTCGGGGTGACAAATGCAAAAATAACAATTGATGGACAGAATGCAGAACAATGTCATACATTCACCCCAGTACAGAGATCTGGGCCTAAATCCATCGTTTTTTTGCTCACCATGCCATTCCAGTTTGAACCCAGCCATATGCAAATCAGTCTTGACCCTGTGCCCCATGGGAACAGTCCAGCCCGAACTGCCAAGCCAGGTCCTCCCTGGACTGGAAACAAGCATCCTAGGACCGGTTTCGGGCTTTCAGCCCTCGTCAGCCAGGATAGCTTGATTCCAGTGGCATGGAGAGCAAGGGACTCACGTCTGAGCATACCCTTTCCACTCGGGGTGACAAATGCAAAAATAACAATTGATGGACAGAATGCAGAACAATGTCATACATTCACCCCAGTACAGAGATCTGGGCCTAAATCCATCGTTTTTTTGCTCACCATGCCATTCCAGTTTGAACCCAGCCATATGCAAATCAGTCTTGACCCTGTGCCCCATGGGAACAGTCCAGCCCGAACTGCCAAGCCAGGTCCTCCCTGGACTGGAAACAAGCATCCTAGGACCGGTTTCGGGCTTTCAGCCCTCGTCAGCCAGGATAGCTTGATTCCAGTGGCATGGAGAGCAAGGGACTCACGTCTGAGCATACCCTTTCCACTCGGGGTGACAAATGCAAAAATAACAATTGATGGACAGAATGCAGAACAATGTCATACATTCACCCCAGTACAGAGATCTGGGCCTAAATCCATCGTTTTTTTGCTCACCATGCCATTCCAGTTTGAACCCAGCCATATGCAAATCAGTCTTGACCCTGTGCCCCATGGGAACAGTCCAGCCCGAACTGCCAAGCCAGGTCCTCCCTGGACTGGAAACAAGCATCCTAGGACCGGTTTCGGGCTTTCAGCCCTCGTCAGCCAGGATAGCTTGATTCCAGTGGCATGGAGAGCAAGGGACTCACGTCTGAGCATACCCTTTCCACTCGGGGTGACAAATGCAAAAATAACAATTGATGGACAGAATGCAGAACAATGTCATACATTCACCCCAGTACAGAGATCTGGGCCTAAATCCATCGTTTTTTTGCTCACCATGCCATTCCAGTTTGAACCCAGCCATATGCAAATCAGTCTTGACCCTGTGCCCCATGGGAACAGTCCAGCCCGAACTGCCAAGCCAGGTCCTCCCTGGACTGGAAACAAGCATCCTAGGACCGGTTTCGGGCTTTCAGCCCTCGTCAGCCAGGATAGCTTGATTCCAGTGGCATGGAGAGCAAGGGACTCACGTCTGAGCATACCCTTTCCACTCGGGGTGACAAATGCAAAAATAACAATTGATGGACAGAATGCAGAACAATGTCATACATTCACCCCAGTACAGAGATCTGGGCCTAAATCCATCGTTTTTTTGCTCACCATGCCATTCCAGTTTGAACCCAGCCATATGCAAATCAGTCTTGACCCTGTGCCCCATGGGAACAGTCCAGCCCGAACTGCCAAGCCAGGTCCTCCCTGGACTGGAAACAAGCATCCTAGGACCGGTTTCGGGCTTTCAGCCCTCGTCAGCCAGGATAGCTTGATTCCAGTGGCATGGAGAGCAAGGGACTCACGTCTGAGCATACCCTTTCCACTCGGGGTGACAAATGCAAAAATAACAATTGATGGACAGAATGCAGAACAATGTCATACATTCACCCCAGTACAGAGATCTGGGCCTAAATCCATCGTTTTTTTGCTCACCATGCCATTCCAGTTTGAACCCAGCCATATGCAAATCAGTCTTGACCCTGTGCCCCATGGGAACAGTCCAGCCCGAACTGCCAAGCCAGGTCCTCCCTGGACTGGAAACAAGCATCCTAGGACCGGTTTCGGGCTTTCAGCCCTCGTCAGCCAGGATAGCTTGATTCCAGTGGCATGGAGAGCAAGGGACTCACGTCTGAGCATACCCTTTCCACTCGGGGTGACAAATGCAAAAATAACAATTGATGGACAGAATGCAGAACAATGTCATACATTCACCCCAGTACAGAGATCTGGGCCTAAATCCATCGTTTTTTTGCTCACCATGCCATTCCAGTTTGAACCCAGCCATATGCAAATCAGTCTTGACCCTGTGCCCCATGGGAACAGTCCAGCCCGAACTGCCAAGCCAGGTCCTCCCTGGACTGGAAACAAGCATCCTAGGACCGGTTTCGGGCTTTCAGCCCTCGTCAGCCAGGAGAGCTTGATTCCAGTGGCATGGAGAGCAAGGGACTCACGTCTGAGCATACCCTTTCCACTCGGGGTGACAAATGCAAAAATAACAACAATTGATGGACAGAATGCAGAACAATGTCATACATTCACCCCAGTACAGAGATCTGGGCCTAAATCCATCGTTTTTTTGCTCACCATGCCATTCCAGTTTCCAGTAGCAGCAGTTACAAGATCACAAAGTAAGATCGATGATGACATCTTGGCAGCTATTGCTGCTACAGAGAAGGCAACAAAATATCCAAGAGGTTTCCCTTCTCGTTACCATTATCGCTTAAGTCCTGATAACGTCCCGTTAGTGAGGATTAATGATGTTGGTGACAGATTAATACCCAATGCGGACTGCAGACCATCTTTGATTTTAGCAGCTCATAAGGGCATGGCGTCCGCGCATGCCGGCGTTGCAGCTAATGTATCTCTGTTACAACAACGTTACTGGTGGTGCGGTTTATACAAACAAGCTCGCGCTTATGTTCTTAATTGTGACATTTGCCAGCAGATAAAACCTTCGACTGCGGCTCGCCCACCACAAACTCAGTTGTAGATATCTAATAAACCACTGGGCTGTGTTTATTTAGATCATTGCGGTCCATTTACCTCTGATACTGCGTACAAATACATCTTGGTTGCAGTGGATTCGTGCACATGTTTTCTGTGGGTGTGGCCACAAAGGAGTGCTGATGCCCATACTGTCATCAAGGATTTGCATGTCTTTGTTGGAAGTTTTGCATGTGGTACCTTTCATTCTGATCAGGGCACTGCATTCGCCTCTAAGGGGTACAAAGAAGCCATGAGAAATTTGGGGGTCCAAGTCAAATTTTCGTCTCCATACCGACCTGAGGGTAATAGTGAAGTGCAGCGGATGAACCGTGACTTAAAGCAATCTTTGACAGCCAGGGTTTTAGGTACTGGCCGGAACTGGCTAGCCCACTTGTATGACGTGCAACGTGCACTTAATAATCTCCCTAGAAGGTCTCTGAGTGGGCGGACCCCCCATACATGATGCTCTTTGGCATACGAATGTTTGTCCCAGACCTTGATGGTCTAGACATGGCGGCGGCGGCCGCCGCACCCTTTGACGTAGATGATCACTGTGCTGTATTGCAGAATCTTCAAGAAGCCAGTCTAGCGAAGGAACACGTACCCTCCTCATCTGATTCTGAGCTTCAGATTCCGGTAGTCGGCTGGCTACCTCGAGTTGGTGATCTGGTCCGTGAGAAGATACACCAGTTCCAGGGCTTGGAGTACAGGGTACACGTACAGTCATTTTACCTCCACTTCCTGGTCGAAAGGATAACAGCTACATCTCTATTGACAATGTCAAGCTACAGCGAGTGGCCGATTCTTCTTAGTATGACAACGGCATTTTCTTGCCCTTTGATGCTGAGAAATTCTGTTGTGGCCCCAGCTTCTAACACCTTGCCTGATGTTGCCGTCGAGATGCATACAGTTACTGGTCCTTTATTGCCACCGACACCTGGTGGTCTACCTGAAGATATTGAGTATGCTTATCCTGCGGATGTTCCATTGCCTGTTTTACAATCCACCACAGTTACCCAGTCACAATACTCTTTTGACTCTAATTCAATGCCTTCCATTGCCCCGTCAAAAGTTTCCATTTTTGTGGCCTGGTTCAAAAGACATTTTTTATTTCCCCCTTGGACTTACATTTGGCTGGTGCTCATAGGTATTTTTTTGTTTATGTCCATTGGCTTTGTGGTAGGGTTTTTTAGACTTATCAATGGACACTACCTGAAAGAAAGATCTACAATTCGACTAATTGATGGAACTTTGGCCCCCCACTCCTCATCACATATCATGAAAAGGGACCAGACTTTTGTGAACATTACTGCCTGGCCTGTGCGTGATGGGATCGCTTGGGATGCTGTAAAATTTCAAATTCATGGCCCCACTGAAGTAATCAATGTGCCAAATGTATTTTGTGTTTCTATGGGTGATGTAGTTAAGCAGAACATCCACTCGGATGATTAGGATGTACAAGCAATAGAAGCACCGTTTTCTGATTTGAAATATTATGCTGCATTTGATGCTGAAGATTTGTATTTAGATACGGCTAATTATGATGAGCAATTCTGCTATCATCATTATGGCACACACTTCCTACACAAAGCAAATACGTTTAGAAATTTCGTAAATTATACACAATGGGAACACTGTCCCTCCCCTAGGCTGGGCAGCTCCACCACGTTAGTGGACAAATTCACATATTTTTCGGATTTCAGTGTGTCAAATCCGGCCTCCTTTTATTTTAAGGTTGCGGCTGAGTCTGCTTCTAAAGTTAGACTGACACACACCAAATTGTTGTATTCCAAGTCCTTTATGGACAAGTTGGCAATTGGAGGATATGATCTGTGGAAAGCTACTATCGATCTTAAATCGGTTTGGGGTTCTAATCCGTGGCAGGTACAGGGAACAAGAGCTTTGCATCGTGCCTGCCTCATCCCAAACCACATGTTATTTTTAAATTCGTCAATTTTTCAGACCACCTGTTTTGGATTGGCTACTTCTAAAAAATTAAATTCTCCCTCCATTCCGGGTCTGGGTGCTTATCTTAATTGGGATAATCATACGGATCTGTCCCTTGCTACGTTGCAGTCATACATTTCCAACACATCCTTCAATATTTCTGAATTGAATCTGGAAGGGTGGTTGGTATGGCAGACGAGTTCAGATTCCTGTCAACATCGGTTTCTGGATTTAGCACCGGGGTATACACAATTTCGTGTAGACCCCCGTTTTGAGTCTTCACACACTGTGACTACCTACTCAGTAGGGAGGTTATGCCAATCTTGGCTGCAACATTCCACCTTAGCATCTGTTAAACTTCATTTATCACAATTAAACGACAAATTGATTTGAATGATTTTGTTAAGGGTCCTGCGGTTGGCAGGTCCAAAAGATGGGTATATGCTATTTACAACGAAGTTTGGAAGCTATCACACATTGAGGCTGCATCCAGATTATGAGCTATTGAACAGGCCAATATGGAGAAGGTATTGGCTGTTATAGATAATAGCATTAACACCTTGTCTTCCAGAATTTATACCTTAGATAATATTGTTTCATCTGTGGTAGACATTGTGCTGGATGATTTGTCTGTTTTGTATCATGGTCAGAACCAATTGCGTTCCATTATGCAGTTTGCATGGACGTTGCAAACGTTAAAGGCTGGGAAAGTCCCTTGGGATTACATGAATACTTCATCTTTGTTCCTCCCTTTTAATTTAACTGCGAAACAACAATTTATGTCCATGAAAGATGTGACATATTCTTTGCTGCACATTGAAAAGTTAGAACCTTTACCTTTCTCTGTTGCCGAATTAAATTCCGCTGTGTGGCTTATCCACGGGTTGATCACATTACCGTTCCCTCTGTTTAAGTTCAGTTCGTGCATGAAACATTATGCCCTTGGCAGATATGAAAAACTTGGTACTGCCTTCCTGCACGAAGTTTGGTCACTTCCATTCACATATAGATGTGTGAGAGACGGAAAAGAAGTATACTTAACAGGTGAAGAGTGCACTTCCACTCCAGATCACTCTGTAGTGTGTAGGCACATTCAATTGCATGGTGCATGTAATGTGCACGCTCCTAATTTAGCTTGCGTCCTGAAAGGGATCCCTGTGCCAGTTATAACTCCGTCTTTTACGCTGCTTGCTAACGGTAGTTATTTGCTATTAAATAATGAAGCTTGCTATGGGATGTTAGTGGGAATTCCCTACATAGTGACTGTATCACAGAGAGTAGTCTGCTGTAATAACGTCCTTTTCCCACCACCGCATGGACAGCTCGATGTATCCATCTGACCTTCCATTCCAACCTTGAAAGCAGAGTTCAACAAGATGAGCAGAATAAGGGCTCTATTGTCTCAAAAAGAAGACGCGTTGACTTCATCCAGGGAAACATTTGTCCTTCACGTAGCAAACACGCGCACTGAGGTGCAAGCGCTTTTGAATACTGATCTCCCACTTCATTTTGGGGCCCTGATTCAGACTATCTTTAATGCCTCGTCAACAAGTGGCCTGGCTCATTTTTTTAAAATTGTGGGCTCCAGCCTCGTGACCTCCTTTCAAACTATTTTTGGTGTGATCCCGGCACTTTTTCATTCTATTTTTTCCAGCGTCTTTGGAGGTCTCCCTTTGCTTCTCGCCCTCATGGCTGGGGTACTTTTGTTGATCTGCGTACTACGCTATGGATGCACAACTTGCGTCTCACGACAGCAGGTCCCGGCTGCTCCATCTTCGTAACCGAATGCTTGAATACTATGGCACTTTACCACTGGCGACCTTAAGCATAGCCTATGGATTGTCCTTCCGGTTTCCCTACTTTACTTGTGTACAGCCTGTCTTTCATTGCCTAGATTGTCCATTCCAATGGGCTCTGGATTTGAGCCTGTCGAACTCGGTGTCTCCTGCCCCGGATTATGATCGGCTAATGAGCCCCTTAGTGGCTCATGAGTTGGACTGTTCTGGTGTCAGGGTTATGGCCTGTGGAGCAGCACATGGAGTCCTTGGGAATTGGGACATCGGAACGGCTGCAACTGAATTCTTAGCGAGAAGTTATCTTGAAGAGCACGCCAGTTGTCCTCGAATGGTGCTGGAGGCTCCGGTTGTCGAGGAGCATGTGTGTTCCTTCCCCTTGCTGAACTGGATGGCAAATAATTTTGCAGAACGTTCCAATGATTTCCTCTTGGAAGCTGTTGCAACTTATTGTGCTTATACATTGAGGGATTGACTTTTTTGCCCCTTCATTTCGTCATACGTCCTTCAACTATGTTTTTTTCCTTTAAATGGGATTTTTCAATCCTTTTTTATTTTTTCTTCGTTTTTTTTTTTTCTTCTTCGAACTTTTTCACTTACCTTATATGGACTTAAATTTCATGCCCTTGGTTCCGTTCTATCAAACTTGAACTCTGCGTTCTTGCAAGTGCGCCCCTACTGGTTAGTGGTCCGATCAAGGGGGGGTGTAGTGAAGATTAATCAATATATGTGCAAATGCTAAGTTAGCACAACCGCGTTAGATGTTAGAAAGCCATCTTGCCGCTTCTGCTGCACACGACACTGTAGCTGCATGGTATTAAATTGAGAAATGCTTGCTCGACTTTGCTTCACATGAGAACTGTCTGTTGTTCACATCCCGAACAGTGTGCAGCGACTTTGGTCTGAACATCGTGTACAGAAACAGTCTGGGTCGCTAGACGGTGCATGTTGTTGGGTTCAGGTTGATCGGCCCACTATTTAGCCATAACACGCACGCAGCTGCAAATACCTGAAAGTCGGGTGCTTTTAATATTGCAGGGTTGCGTGTTTTTCATGACATTCGGAGGAAGAGCTTTCCCAGGAGCAGAGTCTAGCTGATCCTGTGATGTGATCTCACTGAGCAGATCTTTACGGTATGGGGTTCCCCATTCAAGCATAGAGACCTTTTTTTAGTTTAATAATAATAATATTAGTTTATTAGCGAAAGGAAGGTGGCTGATATCCACTGTCATTTTGTTATGATTACTCCTTTCATTTTCTATGGTATTGTAACTATGCTGATGGTTTTGATCTTAATCATTTGTCTGCTTATGTTAGCCAAAGTACTGCATCTTAGAACATGAGGTTTATAAAATAAACTCGTTAAACTTTACCGTGTCTCTGTTTATTCTGTTGTGGACTGATATGAGAATAATTACGAACAGGTATTTCTGATTCCCACCATTCCTGAGAATACCCTAAGTCGCTTGTTCTGGGTTGTCTATACATTGAGACCGCCGAGATAAACCTCGGATAACGAATGGGACACTGATGCTGGTCGGATAAGGGGTTCTGGGTTCTGAGGTGAGTTTCTGGTACACCACAATTCACTGAGGTCCTGGTTTCCTGTGCATAGTTCTGTGCATAAGCAGAATCCCTGCAACACTGCCATTGCCTCGCTCCATCTTGCCGGACCTCGCGTGCAGTAAAATGGCAGCTCCCGGGAGCATGGACTGCTCATCTTGTCCCTGACCAGCACACCAGAGTGTCTGCTGCTGATTTGTGGATTTCTTTGATGCCTGCATGGCCCCTGGCGCATGGTGTATTCCTCTTTGGTGCCCCGCTGTTGGTGTGGCAGGCCGCTGAGTCGCGGATCCGAGTGTCGGAGGGGTGGAGGGACGCCATCTGCCAGCCAGCCCCTGCCTCTGTCTGCAGCTGAGGGGCAGGGTTCCGCTCCTGGGGCTCGCGGACAGCGGGCCGGTGCCTGAGGTGAGGCAGTGCGGCGGGAGAGATGAGACCGTGCAGGGGCCCTGAAAGACTTTCTGGTGTGCCCTGGGTCCCCCGTGGGTCCGTCTCTGGCAGCCCGTGCTCACGGACTTTAGCGCTGGCCATGGTCGCGTCTGTGTCTGCGACACGGCGGCTGTGATCTTGCTGGCAGCGGAGGATTCCTCTGCACGCAATCCAGGCCTCGCTCATCTACGGCGGCGGATGTACCTCTGCTGCAGCCCGCTCCTACGGCCAGTTCGCACCAGTGAGTGCTCCACATGAATTCTTTGCTGCATTATGAACTTATTTAGTCCCGCGCTGCCTGGGGACACTTAGCTACAGCATCTGCTGGCTGCCTCTGATAGCTGCTCCTCCATTGCTTTGGATCTTTTGGCATACTGTCATGTGGAGGCCTCTGCCACCCTGCTGTACATAGCGTAACCCGCCTGCCTGCCATCATTATTGAGGGCTCGCATCAGGACGCCGGCTGCATCTCTCACGAATAAATTGGCGCCCACTGCGTGATATGTGGGGTTTTGGCACTGCATGCAGACCCTCATTTGAAGCATTTAATGATAGACGCTCATAGCTGCTGTTTGAATACTTGGAGGAGTTAGGGGCCGATTCTGCACTGAGTTGTTGGCAGCTTGCTTGCCCTGCCTGTACCATACAGGGCCATGGTATACAGCAACCCTCACATTGCAGTCTAAATCTTGGGCTGTGGCTGAGACTTCTACTGATGCGTAGAGCTGCTTGCTTCATTGCTACAACTGGACTGGACTGCACCTGCCTCATTGCTTCTGCAGAGTGGTAGTCTTTCATAAGTGGTACCCTTCTATTTGCTCTCGCTCTGGGGCATTTTGTGCACGTGACCAGCTTTTAGAATCCGCCTTTGGTGTATTCGCTGGAATACCGTGGACTTCTAGCGTTGGATTGTCTCTACCTGAACTGATCTGATCAAGCCCTGGGGCGAGTTGGTCCACTGTAGTCTAATCCTTCAGGTGACGCCCCAGCTCACGAGTCTGACAGCTAGCAGTCTGTCAACATGGGTAAGACCGACAAGCAACAAACCAAACTGCAATTTGAGGCTAAAAAACACACTATAGCCGCAACGCCCATTACCTCGGACACAGAACCTGACCTGGAGGCGGGTGCGACTACAAAACTGGAGCGTATGATGCTCAGTAAGCAACAAAGTCTGCACACTATTGACACCAAGATTGACCACATTAACCTGCGTATGGATACCATGGCATTGAAGATTATGAAGCATGACTCGCAGATCGCAGAGGCTGAGCAGCGCATTTCGACCACGGAGGACCGCGTGGAGGCGGTCAGTGCAACATGCGCTAGCATGGAGAAAATACTGGAGGTAATCAAGGCGAAGAAACAATCTTCGCATTACTGGGGTTGCGGAGACCACCAACACCGACCCCATGGAGTCATACGTCGAAACGCTGCTCACGACACTGCTGGGTTGCGGAGCACTTCTCAAAGGTGCTAATAGTCGAATGAGCCCACCGTTCTCTAGCTGCTTGACCGGTCCCGGGCACTCCTCCATGTCCTATAATTGCCAGACTACTGAATTATAGGGACAGGGACACTGCGCTTCGGCTGGTTAGGGAAAAGGGACGACTAGAGTACCAAGGGATGAAGATCGAGCTTTTCCCTGATTTCACGGTTTCAGTACAGCAGGCTCGCCGGGAATTTCAAGTGGTCAAGAAAAAGACACAAGCTCTCCAGATTCAGTATGCCATGCTCTACCCTGCCCGTCAGCACATACAACACAATGGGAAGGCGCGTATTTTTACAACACCGAAAGAAGCTCTTCAATATGCCTGGCGACTTGAGCGACAGGAGACACCGCGTGAGAAGGGTGGGAACTCTGACTCGGAAGGCTGAGCACATGAGATTTTGTTGGAGTTATTTCTAACTGATGCTAGTCCTGTGATGACGGCCTTTTATATGCAAAATGTTTGCTCAGTCTCTGCTCCGGGAATAGCACCTGTATTATGATAGATGTCTATATGATATTGTCTTCTGTTTGATAGGGTCTGTTCATAGATTAAATTTAGGTCGACATAAGTTCAGGTTCGGGGGAGTGCTAAACACCAGTTGCTGATTCACTGAGCGGTTGAGGTTATCAGCCGCTGATATTTGATGGCAGGTCATGTATTGGTTAGCCTATTTCTACCTATCTCGGCCCACCCTGTCTCTACGGGGGGCCGAAGGCTACTAGCGACCCACTATATGGGAATACCCCAAAAGGTTTTGTTTGTTGGTGGGGCCTCTTTTGGCGACCTAATGGGGATACTGTTTTTCTCCATTCTTTTCCTGATATGGACTGCGAGAGAAATGTCATTTTGTTTTTGTTATGTTCACTGGAGGGTTTGCTTGCAGCGCGTGTTTCTTGCTGCTGTGGGTGGGAGGGGAGGTTGGGGATCAATGTTGTATTGTATTGGCATTGAATGGAAGGATACAGCGGACACAGCTTTGTGTAACTCATTTTTTCTAACTTGTGTGGTGGGCTCTATGGCTGAAGGGTGCGGGCATGGCAGATCCACAACGGTCTAATATTTCCTGGATTAGCTGGAATGTACAGGGTCTTAATAATGCCAAGAAAGTGCGACAGGTACTGTCTTATTTAGACCGGCATCATATCCACATTGCCCTGTTGCAAGAGACACATCTCACTAAACAAACAGTCTCGCAGGTTGCCACTAGGTGGGCGGGGGTACGGCTGGCTGCCTGATACTCCTCGTATGCGTGGGGAGTTATGATCCTTGTAAGGAGGGGTGTTCCATTTGTACCAACACATGTGGATGAGGATGACGAAGGGCGCTTTATAATAGTGCAAGGTATGCTGTATAACACGAAAGTGACTATTGTGAATTTGTATGGTCCTAATGTGGACAATCCCGCCTTTTTTGATAAAATATGGTGTAAACTCTGTCAATTATCTCCTGCGGCGGTCATATGTGGGGGTGACCTCAACGTGGTTTTAGATCCTGCATTAGATTGGGTGTCCGTGACAGTCCTACCCCCCCCCCGACGAGCTGCTAAAGCTGTACAGGATGGGATGTGGTCATTGGGCCTTACGGACATCTGGCGCTTAAGGCACCCACACACTAAAGAGGGTATGTGTCACTCATATGCGTGACAGTCCTGGTCCCGCTTAGACTACTGGCTAGGCACGCAAGAAATCTGCACATGGGCTACAATGATAAGACATCTGCCTCGAACGCTGTCGGATCACTCGCTGGTGGCTCTGGACATAACTTTGCCGTATCACGTTCCTCCTCCCTTTCAGTGGCGCTTACAATCGTCCTCATTACTGGACCACGTTTTTAGAGAGGGGGTCCGGGAGGCTGTTTCTGAATATTTCGCAATCAATACAGACTATGGAAATGCTGTGGGAAGCGTTTAAAGTAACCATTCGGGGGACATGTATCAGTCTTCAGGCCGGGGTATTAAAATCGTTACGTCGCTCTATGACTATGCTGGAGGGTGAATTGGGTGATTTGGAACGCAAATATGGTGAACGAGCAGACCCCAGTAAGAAAAAAATAGTGGAGTACAATGAAATAGCTGATCAAGAAATAAACCACCTGTCACACCGGTGTAAGGCAAGTTATTATGGGGAGGGAGGCCGGCCGGGCCGAACTCTGGCTAGCCGTATCCTGGAACCCCAGAATAGGGCGCACATGATCCAAGCAATCACCACTGCTACTGACACACACTATGACACGCCGACTATTCTGCAGAATATTATGCCGGGATGTAGGACATCGCTTTGGTATGGCTGTCGCGTAGACAGCAAGATCTCCTGATGCACCCGCTCACATTGGATGAAGTGCGCAATGCTATTGCCGCTTTGCCCAATGGGAAAGCTGCGGGCACTGACGGATTGCCGGCTAAGTTTTATAAAGAATATGTCGACCAGTTGGCCCCATGTTTCCTGCAGTTATATGAAGAGGCATATGGCGCCCAGTGCTTGCCGCCCACCATGCGTGAGGCGCCAGTGGTTGCGCTCTTAAAGCCGGAGAAGGCACCAGACAGTTGTGAATCTTACCATCCCTTATCACTCATAAACACGGAATGTTAAAATTTTAGGGAATGTGTTAGCCACCCAGCTGCAATTACTCCTACCCGTTATGGTCCTTCCAGATAAATCAGGATTTGTACCCACTCGAGCTACGCCGCACAATTTACGTACGATTTTTGCAGTTATGCATGTCCTTTAGCCCAAGTTGCCAGTGGTAGCAGTCCAGCTAGATGCTGCGAAAACGTTCGATTCGATATCCTGGTCCTATATGATCACGGTCCTGCATCGCATGGGGGTTCCATTTGCCTTCACGAATTGGATTAAATTATTATATACCAAACCAGTGGCCCGGGTTAGGGTTAATGGGCAACTATCGGAGGCGATCTCTATCCAGCGGGGCACGCGGCAGGGATGCCCATTATTGCCGCTGTTATTTGCTCTTGTGTTAGAGCCCCTGGCTTGTACCTTGCGACAGTGTCATGCCCAGACGGCTTTGCGGTTTTTGCAACGTCCGCTTGCAGTGTCCAAGTATGTGGACGACATGGTGTTGTATGTCCGGGAGCCGGCGAGGTTTCTGGCGCGGCTTATCCGGGAATATGTCCGGTTTGAACGATTCTTGGGCCTGGGCATCAACTGGTTCAAGTCAACCATATTGCCACTCACGGAGAGTACGCAGCAATTTGACGTAGACTATCCCTTAATGTGGTGTTCAGATGCTGTAAAATATTTAGGAATTTGGCTTTGTAGGGACCCGCAAGTCGTCATACAATCTAACTTTGACACAGCCATCGTGCGGCTTGAGGGGCAGGTAAACCTGTGGATTAAGCTGCCGCTGTCGTTCGCGGATCGGATAGCGCTGATGAAAATGGTCGTTCTCCAGCGATTTTTGTACCTTGTTTAAACATCCCGGTGCACCTAACGCAACACTTTTTTGACAGGCTTTGCTCTCTCCTGGTCACACTAGCCTGGGGAGGTAAAAAACCTCACCTTAAGTGGGATATTCTAACCCTCCCATATGATCAAGGTGGCTTCTCAGCGCCTGACTTTCACCTTTATTATCTTTGCACGCAGGTTCACTATGCCTATTATTGGCAACAAGATCCAGCTTATATTCCGCATGTGTCGGTAGAGGCCGGTGCTGTTTGCCCTATACCGCTTAATGCAATGATAGTAAACAAATATACAGTATTTGAAAAGGGGGAAGTTGATACTATACAAACTACGGCTAAGGCCTGGCGCGAACTCGGTCAGCGAGCACATAAATTGCTGTTATATGCACCCGGCATGCCACTCCTCCACCACTCAGTCCTCTCGGTCACTAGTGAAGCTGGCATGCGGCAGACCCTCAAAGACATGGAGTTGGCCACAATGGCGGATATGTTCCTGAGTGGCCAGTTCATAACCCCGGACCACATAAGCACCTGAGGCAATGTCTCTGCCATGCATCTCTTTGCCTATACTAAATTACGCTCTGCGATGCGGGCACTTTACCCCACTTTCCCTACGGAACCTCCGACCCTGTAGGCGCTGCAATTTCTATATACTACTACATCTACAGCCAAGTTAGTCAACAGACTTTACAAAGCATCACAGAAGAAAGTACCACCTGGAGAGTCAGCCGCATTGGCCAGGTGGAATGCCGTACTGCCGGAACCCCTCTCTGAGAATGATTGGTTAGATAGCTGCCGTCTAACGAGTCAACTGACGGCCAATGATAATCTAAGATTAGTACACTCTAAATACGTACATCAGCTATATTACACACCGGCACAACTTCATCGATACGGGCTGCAGCCGACTGACACTTGCAAACGCTGTGGTACCCCGGGGGCTGACTTCTATCATCTAGCTTGGGCTTGTCCCAAAATCAATGGTGAAGCCATCCAACAAAAAATGTGCTTCCATAGCGCTGCTAATGGCTAAGCGTAGGATTTCCCTGTGCTGGGGAAGTAGAGCTGTACCCACCACTAAGCTATGGTTGCAGGATCTGACCTACTGCCGAGATCAGTTCACATACTATGCAGAGAAACTGCCAGCCAAGTCCAAGCCGCGGGATATATGGGGCCCGCTCACGTCTTATCTGTTGTAAATGACTGACATCTGAGGCCTGAAAGCTGTACATTTGATTACCTTGCATGTATTCACCCTGCACTGTACTTTATATGATTGTCATGTCTGTGGTTCCTAACGCCCTGGATGATGTACTATACCGCACTATGAGTTATGTAATACATGTGTATGTAACATGCCTGCTATATCAATGCCACACTTTGAGTGATTGTATACTGTTCGCTACTGTTTTTGTATGGGAAGTGAAAATGCATAAATAAAATTTAAAAAAAGAAATGCTTCAAACTGTGTTAGTCTAGGCAAAGGTAGCGGCAAAAACATTGTTCTTCTAGTCTTAACTGATGCAATACATCTAGACAAAATGAACCAAAACGTGGAAATGACAATTCACCCTCCTTTTCAGTGATTTTATGCCAATTTTGAAGCCAAATTATTGTGTGGAGCCCAGTTTATATTGCCATATACTGTGCTGAAGTATTCTCGGGTGGCGCCTCATTGCACACTCGAGTAACAACCCATTTAACACCCCATAACAGAACTCAAAACACCCCAAAACTTCTCATGATTTCAATTGAAATGTATTCAAAATATTACAATGAAACAAATCTTTTCCAACCACAACTTCCCAATGATTCCCAACCAATCCCAGCATGCTGTTACACCAACTGACCTATCACAGCACACACTCTCTGACATCACCCTCACTTCTCACAGCAACTCACCCTAATTCACAATTTCTCTGTATGCATTCACCCACACAATCATGTTAAATTCCACAATTGTCTCGCATCTAAAAGATTGATAGAACTCAATTGTTAGAAACGGGTTCTCTAGTTGGCAGGGGTATGTACCCTAGCCCGAGTAGGGACCGCCGGTTCCATCAGGGTGGGTCTCAAAGTACCCTAGACCATCCTCCTGGCAGCTTGGCGCAGAGCAGATAGGCTTAGCTCAAGAGGCAATGTGTAAAGTATTTGTGTTACACCCCCCCACCATAACACATTGAAACACCACAAACAGACACTACACCAGTTATTTATAAAAATTGAGGTATCTTTATCTCAATTTCCGGCAAGATCAATAATAAAGAAATTCACATATACAAAGGCTTTTCCTTGTGCAATATAACCATACGTGCAGGTTAGGCGAGTCTTTGGTAAAGGACACTGTTCATAAAAATCACCAGTTCAGTCTTTTAGGCCCACTTTATGGGCACTGGTTCAGTCTCAGGGTTTTATACTAAAGAAAGGAAATGTGCGCAGAGACTGTATTCCTCCTAGTCCCCAAGTGCGGTAGATTTATGTACTGATTGCCATGTCAGGAATTCATGCCACTTTCAGGCTGTGGGGCGGTGTTCTATCTGGCCATTACTGGTGCTCTATGCTCTACTATCACAGGGTTACCCTCGAAGGGATTTGGGTTTTTGGTGCGGCGCGCAGGTTTAGTTACTTGTGGCAACGAGGTGCAGTGTTAATAGGCCCTCCGATTAAATGCAGAGTCCCCGGCAGGCCTGCAACTTCATCAAGGCAGCCCCTGCAGTCCCGTAACCCGCCCAAGCCTAGTTAACCCACATGGCAGCTTAACTTCTCACGCTGACCGTTACCTGGGGCAGGCAGTCCCTCCGTCAGCAGCCGGTCAATGAGAGGCTCTCGGTTGCTGGGCGACCCTTCAGTTCAGCTTCCGCATCACTCCCTCAAGCAGCAGAGGAGCCGGGCTGGGTTGCCTCGCATTCCTCTGGACGCCAGCCAGGCTTCACTCGATGACGCTCTCCTCTTGCTGGGCAACCCCCTCCACCAATCCCAGCACGGTTCTCATGACGTCACGGGGGAAACTCTGCTGTCCTTCATGAGGCTCCCGGGCGGCGGCGGTGGTGATCTCTGGCCCACAGCACTCCTTGGTCACAGCGCTTCGCAGTGAAGTCCGGTCCCGGCGGTGGTGAAGTCCGCACATGCAGCACTTTCCTCCATAGCGCTCTCTGCAGGCACACAGCGCTTTTCTGGCACAGCGTGTCACAGCGCCTTCAGGTCTAGGGCAGTGGCGGTGATTACATGGGCACACAGCTTTCCTGCTCGGCAGCGCTCTCCACGGCCCCGGGCCGGCGGTGGTGCTATTGACACGCACAGCTTTTACTACGGACACAGGCCGGCCGCGGTGACCTCAGGGGGCAGTTTAAATCATGAATCACCCGCGCCAGCAGCGGTGATGACAGGGGCAGTTTGGCACAAAAACACAGTTGTTCCTCCTTGAAATATGGCAGTTCCACGTGCAGTGTTGCATAGACAGTTCTTGCAGTTTATAGTGTTCTTTAGGCCCCAGCAATCAGGGAACCAGTCAATCTACTTGGTGGAGACACTCTGGAGATGTCTTGTGGTTTCCTTCTGGCAGAACAAGATCAGCAGGCAGGCAGGGCAACTCAGCTAACTTGGGGCAGCAGTTCCTGGGAGCAGTCAGCAACAGTAGTGTTAGTAAGCCTCCTAACGCAGCAGTCTTCACTCCAGCAGAGATTCTTCCTGGTCCAGTAGTGTAACAAGGATGTGTGGCCAGGACCCTCCCTTTTATACCCTGGTGTCTGGTCCCTAGAAGGGGGCAGAAGCTTCTGGAAGGGTCCAGGGGGTTCTGGGGTGTTCCCTGCCTTCCCTGACCTGGCTCCTAGCTGTCTACAGTGACAAAGGCAGGGTCGGTAAGCCCATTGTTGGGCAGCCAGGCCCATCCTATTCATGTGTAAACGTGTGAATCACCATGCCCTCCTCACAGCCCAGGAAGGCTATCAGCATGCAGATGGGTGGGGGGAGTCTGCAGTGCACAAATTAAGTGCAGGCAGGAAAATGTCCACTTTCTAAAAGTGGGTTTTCTAAAGTAGTAGTGCCCAAACCCCATATATCATTAGAAAGTTTTCCCCTCTACGATTCTCACTATACTAAACATGACATACCTAGTAGGTCCCAGTCAAAAGTTTTCCCATAGGGGGTGTTCCCAATGTTAGTCTATGGAGGGGTAGGCCTCACTGTGGTAGCAGGGGCTTGTGGCAGATATGCCAGTATCACCATGTTTTTTGGGGAGAGCACCTGCACCTTAGCACTGTTTAGCAGTGGTAAGGTGCCCAGAGTCCTAAGTCCAACAAAAATGTGAGGTCAAGTGGGAGGCAGGAAGGGCAAAAATGTAGGGGGAGACCACCTTAAGGCTGACAGGTCCAACATCAATCATCCAAGAACATTCACACACAGTGACCCTTGACCTGCTCTGGTCCCCCGAATCGGTGTAGCTCACCCCTTTACATAAGGTTTACCAAAATATACCCATGTGTCCTATTCACAGAAAGGTCCATGTCTTAGGTGGAACTGCTGTTGAAGTCGCACAACAACTCCTCAATTCTTAGGTCAGACAATCACAACCTCAATCTTGGTGTCTTCTACACCTTTAATATATCCCGGGATCTTAGGCCCCTTCGGACCTGAAACACAAATCTCAATCCTTGGACCACACCCTGCCTAAAACTACATTCGCTCAACTCTCACACCAACTCCGCAAGACATCCAGCAATCTATCACACAACATACACCCTATTAATACTCACTCCTCCTATTGCCACCGATCTCTCTGCACCATCAAACTCTGTTAGTCTCCGCTAGATTCTGTCACCTTCCGTTCTCAGTCATTGGGCTCTATTTTGGGACTCAACATGCTGCGATTCTGCGTAGATCTCTTCCTCTACCCATGCCTGACCTTGTGAAACCTGGTGTTTTTGTAAAGCACTCTAATGTTCTTGATCTAAGTTCTCCCTATATAAAACTGTACAAAAAGGTGATGATTTATATCAAATATACCTCATGAACGAACATTAACAACAATACAAATCTGCAAATAAGCATTGATCTACACTGAAAAAAAGAAGCAACAACATCACATGTAGTGTGTATGATACAGTCAAACTATCTATCAAGAATGGGGTTATCAATTTTAAATGAGGTCACTCTTACTAAACTAAATGTCAGGGTAGGTAAAAACACACTGTTCTTGAACTATCTTTGCCCAACCCTTGGTAGCTATGGCATAAGAAGCAGCAGGAAATCCCTAGAGAAGTCTGTTTTATGTTCAACAGTGCAAGCAATTTCAAAGTAAAGAACAGAACACTAAACAATCCCGTAACTTATACAGACAATGGAGACAAATTTAATGAGCAAAAACACAACGTCATTAAAATAGGTTTAGGGAAACAAGAGCGATGATATAAAGTTTTAAAGCAAAAAGCATCACAAAAAATAAGGCACCAATCAAAAATCACTGTTTCCCACTGATCTGGACCTACTTGTAATTTCAGGTCGACCATGGCGGTTACACCAGTTCCTTTCAATGTACAATTGTATGGTGGAAAGTCGCTGTCGGTTTTGATGTCTGTTCACCAAACGATTGATATTTTTTTTGTTTTCCAGAAAAACAAAAAGACTAATGACCCCTACACTCCTGACAGTGACAGACAGGCTAAAAATGCATAACAACTTCAGCCCTAAATGAGGAGAGCGGTGCAGTGACCTTTTTTCTACAGCTCCTCCTCAATTGGTCTGTAAGAAGATACTTTTCGTAACACCAATATACCTTGTGGAAACTTACATTAAAAGACATTGAAAATGTACACCTAATTTCATGTGTGTGGTAATAGAGAAATATATATAATAGAGAAAGACAATGAATGGCAAAAGCATGGACATATTTACAAGAAAAGTGACAGAGCGTGGAGTTAGCCTTAATGGCTTAATGCCACACTCCGCCAATTTATAAATGCAGAGCTTCACTGTATTTACAACAATAAGCTGCAGCTCTGAATTTCATCTGCGCTGGCGGTATTTGGAACTGCCTAGTGCCAACTCAGACACCCTTGCACCATAGTGCAAGGGTGTCTGCGTTAGGGGGAATGATTTTGTATGTGCAGGAAGGTGTCCCTTCCTTCACATAAACAATCTTAAATGGCGATTTGGTACTTCTATGTGTGCTGTGTTGTGCAGCACACATAGAAGTTGCGACTTGTCATTTTTAAAATGTTTCTTTATGTGCAGGAAGGGACACCTTTCTGCATATATTCAGTCATGAATTGTGTTTGGTTGTTTTTATGTGTGCTGCACAATGCAGCACACATAAAACAGCAAAAACAAGGAGAATGAAAGCATTTCTCCTCTTTGCACCATGTTAAGACTAGGTTTTTATTGGTCTTAATGTTGGCCCTGCCTCATATTTATGCCACCCTTGTAAATATGGGGCAGTGTCAAAATCAATCTGTGTTGTGGTAAGATGTGCACCTCAACACCCATTGACCACCTCTTTTACTCTAAGTATAGCATGAAAGGGTGCAATAATTACAAGGCAGCATTAACCCATGTTAAGTGACTTCTCACTGGCTTGTAATTCAAATGAAACCCATATCGCCACAGCTACATCAAAACAAGTGACACCCCTGTTGCAATAGGGGCTTGTAAATATGCCCCTATGTTTTGTGTGCATTGATATATACGTACATTGAAACTCCTATGACCAAAGCGCATGTATAGGTGTTTGATATGAAAGCCTGTTTATGAAGATGAGGAATGCCCTATCAAGCATGGCAGGGTTTGGGGGGTTGGCTACAATTTTGGGACAATATTTAAGGTTTTGAGCTCCTGATTCTTGCTGAGTTGTATTATCGAGCATATTCCCACCAGAGAAGAGGTTGAACGGCAGGGGAGAAAACACTTGCAACAATAAAAAAATTGAAAGCATGGGTATGTGGTATAATGGCAAACATTGTTTTTGTTAGATGTATTGTGGAGTTATGTTCTTCTAATAATCTGAAACCTCATAAAATAAAGATGTAAAAAATATAGGCTGTGAGGGGAAAAGCACATTTCTCTTACTCATTTTGTCAGGGCAGTAGATGTTAGAAGGATGAACGCCTTTATAATTGAGAGGCTTCATTAAAAACATGAAGGCTTCTTGCATAGAATGTATAATATAAATGGAATGGATAACACATGAAAAAGGAAAAGGTGTTCATATGAAACAATCAGTAGGTTTTAAAACGGCATATTTCTCAAAGTAACAGCCCAATTATCACTAATTATCAAACTAACTGACACTTTCCAATGAACGAACGCCAACAAGGCTAACGTAATAATCTTAATTAACACTAATTATCGGACTATCTTAAATTTCCCGCAAGACTGCTATCAGCATCTTAAAACCACCAAACCATCAAACACAAGGCATTACCAGCGGGGGAAGACATTTCACACTTGATCCCAGCAAAGTAAGACTACAGAGATTGCCTAAAAAATGTTTGGTGAATGCCTTCTAAACCTCTTCCTCAAACTACCTAATATGAATCAATTTCACTTCCATTTTCGACTAAACGAAAATGCTGACATGTCATAAACAATTGGAACTCTAAAAAAAAAATATGTATAATTCTAATGATAACGATTGATTTTGAAAATAGTTGTTGGTTTCATGATAGGGATTATTTGATTTACCTGCCATAAAATCACCATGATTTACATTCATAGGTTCCCTGCTTTTATCTCCAAAAGGTTAGTTTTACAATGGTTTCTTGCAACAATAATTCAGAGAAAATGTTTTACACTGGGTTTTGGATTTCACCAATTGCAATAATCTCCTATTCTAAATTCACCCCTGCAAAATATAGCACACTATGTGGATTTTGGTGCTTAACACAACAATATCTGTATGTCTTCGTGTTTTCCAGGCATTTTTTGGGGGGCAAATTTCAGCAGATTTGATACGTTGAAATTTACATGGGGAAATTAAGGGGGGAGAGATGCAGGGCTAGTACCAAAACATGGAATTCCAGTATTTGTCGTAACATGAGTTATTATACAGAACGGAAATTTACTGGCCATTGATAATGAGTCCCTTAGTATGAGAAGAAACACTGGGTCAGACTTTTGCATCATGTGCTTGACTGAGGAGCCAATGTTATAAAGCTACCAGCTATACATTTATGCTGGAGCTCTTCTAAATCACAGTCCACCCGAAAACAGAAATTAGACTTTTTAATTCACCTGACGAACGTGTGCAATGTACTATGATAAACAGTTAAGAAAGATTAGTAACAATGCATGGCATAGGCAAGTAATTGTCTTTATTATTCAAAAATATTATTATGAAACTCTTCACAGTGCTAACTTAGGGGCTCATTATGATGGCGGGTGGACTTCAGATGTCCACCCGCCATCATAACCGTGATTGGACCTTCCGCCAGATGTGTGTCAGTCACACCAGTGCAATTAGGATGCACCTGCCAAACTGGGGGGCACATCCTGGCCTTTTATCATTGCAGACGGTGCTGCTGGCTGCAGCACCATCCACAATGGTAAAAGAGCATGCACAGCATATCCCTGCACCACGCGGTGCCTGCCACTTGGTGCATGGAACTGCAGAGGGGTGCCATGGGTACCACCCCATTGCACCCCCCCAACCACAGAGGGGGCCCGCACCAGGCCCCCAAAGCCAATCCCCGCCAGCCTTTCCATTACGACATTGCTGCCATGGAAAGACCTGTCCAATACTCTGATCATAATATGGCGGACGGTGCCTGCTAGGCACCGCCACTATATTAGTGGCCCTGGTCCACCTGGCAGGCGATCATAACGAATGACACAGACGGTGCGTCCGCCGTGATACCCACCGCCATCCTAAATTGGAGGTGGGTAAATTTCATTGTGATGGCTGGAGGATCCCGCCATCATAATGAGCCCCTTACTTCTCAATACTTTCACCACTTGAATACCAGCATACAACCTAGCATTACAATGTGAGAATGCATCCTCATTGTAAACCCATTTAATTTCACAAGGTATACCCTAAGATTAGTTTAAATATATTAGAATATGCAGTTTATAGAACGGAGTGTAATTTATTTATTTATTTATTTAACTCCTTTTTATTACTCAAGAGCACATAGAGGTGTAACTGCACACCCATATTAAGCAAAGAATGAAACAAATGAGATGAGGAATGGGTGAAAGATTTGAGGTACAGGACAAGACTGTCAGAAAAGGAGGTAAGAATGTGGAGAAGAGGGTGAACGGATAGCAACTATTAGAGGCAAACGAGAGAGAAGAGGAGAAAGGAGCAAGGAAGGGGTTGTTTTGGAAGGGAGGACAGAGCTAGGGAAGGAGGGATGGAGGGAAGGATGAGGAGAGAGGTCAGGGAACGAGACAGTGAAGGTGTAGGTGAAGGGGAGAGAGAAAGATTGAAAAGGAGAGAAAAACGGTGAGAAAAAAAGGAGCGGGAGAATGTAGAGAAGGTAGAGGAGGACATGAGAGATCAGTAGTGACAGAGGAGCAAGGGTAGGGCTGGCATGTCTTAGCGCCTAAAGGATGTTCAAAAAAAGGGTATTAAACCAAACACACCAATTTACAGTGTGGGCCCCAGAGCTTCAGATGGCGCTTTACAGGTCAGAAGGACCATTGCCACTGTGTTGCTGTCAGTTTCAATATTTGTAGTCAATGATGAGAAGTTGTAAAAGTTTCTAAAACCTTTATTTATCTTTAAGTATTAGTATGGTTTTGTTATCTTTTCTCCAGTTAGTCCAAATGACAGAAGTGTTGAATAGACTGTTAATCAGTGAGAGGTTAAATCAAACAAAGTGTTACATAAAGGAGATTTGTGACTAAACTAACTAAAGGACCTAACCTACCCTATGTAAAGAAAGCCCATGAAGGGTTCTTTCTAAAAGAGGAAGATTTTGGAGCACATCTTATTTATAGTCTTAGAGAAACAAGGTTTCGGCTCTTTTCTTGAAATCGCTTTCTCTATACGGAACCCATGGCACAAGTGTTGGTGAATGGAGGTGGATCAGCAGCATGCACCTTACAAAGAGGCACTAGGCAGGGCCCTTTCCCACGTATATTTGTCTTGGCCTTGCAGTCCTTGGCGGTGTGGATCAGGGGTGACCCTCTAATTAGAGGGCTTAAATGGTCAGAAACCCAGCAGGATCGAATCTCCCTATATGCCGATGATATCTTTTTACATTTGGCCAACCCTTATGCCACACTACAAAGAATCCTCCATAGTTTGGCCCTATACCAAAAATACTTGAGCTATACTATTACTTGGGACTAATCAGTAATATTTGTCCTGAGTGGTGATACCCCCGGGTACCAAGGTCCTGTGTAGCCAAGTTGTTGCCAGAGGGATTCCAGTACCTGGACATATACATTAATAAGGACCCTGCGATCTTTTATGACCGCAATCTAGAACCCCCACCCCTGTGGTGGCTCTGAGCCGATGTCCAACACTGGAGAAGCCTACCCCTCACATTGTTGGGAGAAACTGCTCTTTATAAAATGATGAAATTACCCTGATTCTTATACAAATTGCAAAACACGCCACACCCTGTCCCACCAATATATTTCAAAGCTATAGAAACAACTATAGGAACACTGTTATGGGATGGGAAAGCTCAGAGAATAGCTTTACACAAACTAACAAAGAGTTCGTTTGATGGTGGCATTGCCCTCCCGGCCCTGCAATATTATTACTGGGCCGCACAACTAGTGGTAGTCAACCCAGATTACCGCATGGACAGATATAATATGTCAACTGCAGGGTATCAAAGGGTGATATATGGGGAAAGACACAGCATGACAACTCACACTCCCACCTCAGTGACAATCAAAATCTGGAATACGGCACTGACGGCATTAGGATGCCGTGACAGAATTACACGAGCCACTCCCCTATGGGATTCGATACATCAAGGCTTACTGGTGAGATGTTGAGGTTTTGATAAATCGGACCTCATTGGTCTCTCACAGGTGGGCGACCTATGGACTAGTGAAGGGGAAAACCTTTTACTGAACTACAACAGGAGCACAAGTTGGCACCCACAGAAATATTCCGCTATCACCAAATAAATCATGCACTGAAACAAGCTATCTCGCAAACAGGGGAACTGCCCGAATCATCCCCACTAGAAGACAGACTACTGGATGATTATATTCTAAAGAAGTCAATCTCCCTAACATACCAGAAAATATTAAATAACTCCCCTGAGAATTTAACAAAACTCAAAGAGTGATGGGAGGAAGAACTGGGGCACGTAGTTGACGTAGAATGGTTGGAGGCGACTGCGTCCCCCAAAGAAGTGGCCTAACGTTCTTGTTTCCATTTGGTCCAATTGAAAATTCTACACAGAACGTAGTATGCCTGCACCACTCTTGTCAAAATGGGGAAAAGAACCTCACCACACTGTATCAGGGGCTGTGGAAGTGAGGCCAGCTTCATCCATATTTTGTGGGAGTGTCCCATAAACCAAAACTATTGGGAAGAAGTAAAATCCAGGGTGGAGTCGATTCTGATAGAGAATATTGACCTCATCCTGATTAGGCCTGTTGAATATATGACAGATCTTATAAGAGGAGGAAGACTATGGGTCACACTAGGCCTCATGGTCGCGAAACGCAATCTAGCGAGAATGTGGGGTTCAGACTCTAGACCCACCCTGATGGATTGGGAAGAGGATATGGATTGGTGTATGCAAGCAAAGCAGATTGTCTATGACAGCAGGGGATGCTCCCACAAGTGGTGCAAAATCTGGGGAAACTTGAATACTGAAAGAGGGATCCTGTTTCCGCCCGTCCAGGCAACCACTCAGTTGGAAAAGGTGTGACTCCGTGTGGAGACGGTGGAGCCGTCACCCTGCCAATTGTTATTCTGCATTTTGGAGAATGTGTGTAGATGATTGTCGCTCATGTGTGTATTGCCATGGTTGCTCAACTGTAAGAACTAGATTGCTGCTGTACCACTTTCTGCTTATAATAAAAAGAGTTAAATAAAGATTTTGGAGCATAGTTAATGACTGGAACTTCCCATAAAGAGTCATCCTGAAAACTTAGCCGCGTTCCTCACAGCTACAGTAGCACTGATGAAAATATTAGTGGTAGGGAAATGATCGTTGCAGTAGCATTGATCAAAGAGAAACAAGACAAAACAAAGTAAAGTTCCTGCTCGCAGTAGCTTCCAGTAACAATAGAGCGGCTCTCCCGTAGTAGAGTAATAAGGGGTCTCCTTTCACCTATCTAACTAGGAACACAACTATAATATAAATCATACAATAATGTAACAAAAATTAGTTGGTGTACGATGTGCTTCTCCAATGGACACCGTTAAGCTGATGGTGTTGTTAACATCCGTTGCTTCTCCTTCCAATTCCCACGATAAACATTCACATTGTCGCATAGCGAACACTGATACAATGAGAAAAGTTCTCAAGAGAACCTTCTTACCTAAGCTAAAAGGCTGTGTTCAGTGTCCCATTGTGAACACAAAGGGCTAGTCAAATGCTATGAAACAATCCAATTGACAATTTCCTGGTTAAGCATACATTAAATATTTCTAAATCACTATTCATTCTAGCAGTCTATTAATTTCGAATTTACAGCAAAGTTCATTGTTATATTGGGATGATCTAATATGGTGTGATGAAGCAAGGAAACACAATCTTGAAGTCAACACATTTTTAGCAGAATGCAGGTGCTACGCAAAAGTCTAAATAAATGTTTATTCAGCTAGGAGAAAGAGTAGATAGAAAACATAGCTTGGGCCTAGTTATAAAAATACATGAAGAATGATATCCTAGTCCATTTTTTCTTTACATTATTTTTCCTATATGTTTAAAGCGAGTACATTCGCTCTACATCTGATTTACTGAAGCAGAGTTAAAATGCACTCTAAAATGATTCTTTAAATGTTCAAAGCAGGCATATTTTTCTTATATTCTATCTGAAAACATATCTGCAATATTAAAATGCATTCTAAGGTGCAATTCTAATATGTTATGCAAGTAGAAATTTCCTTTAATTTTAATTTCATATGCCTGGAAGAAAGGGAAGATGGAAGAAGTACTGATGATAGACTTGGCTGTGATTTTCACAAGAAGGGAATTTCAGAGAAGATTATGCAGATCCAGAAAAAACCTGATGCATGACATATACAATACCACAAATAATCTTCCAAAACAAATCAAAAACAAATTACCAGACACCTAACACTACAAAGTGACAGGGCCATGCAACTGCCTAAGAATTTTTATTTCTTTCAAATATAGATCTATAAGTGAATTAAAATCCTCAAGTGCATGTGTTAAACATAAGAAGATATGAGCAACAGAGTGCATACAAAGATAAACCATCAGACTTTCGGGGTATAGGATACTCACAGAAAGATGGCAGGCAAACAAGGGCATAATTGCTTTCATTTATCTATCATAATACTATCAAGTATTTTCCAATGCAAATTGGAACACACAGTAGTATATAGATAATGGTTAATAGTTGATACATTCCATCACATTCCAGAACAGAACCTTCAATCACCTCATGGATTATGACTTGATGTGCCTGCTTGGCAACATATGGTCAGCAACCTTTATAACATAACCCTAAACAACTCTTTTTCCTTATTTACAGAGTTGACCACTTATGGACAATCGTGTATGGTACCAGATGGCTAGATTTAGAGGAACAATTGATGTACATAATGCTGAACAATGTCAAAAATTCATGCCAGTACACAGATCTGAGACTAAATCCATTGTTTGTTTGCTCACCATGCAATTCCAGTTTGGACCCAGCCATATGAAAATCAGTCTTGATCCTGTTCCCAATGGGAACAGTCCACTCGAATTGGCAGGCCAGGTCTTCTCTGGACCAAAAACAATCATCCTGGGACAGGTTTTGGGATATCACCTCTCATCAGCCATGCTAGCTTGTCTCCAGTGCTATGGTGGGCACAGGACCCACATCTGCGCATACCTGTGCCACTCAGGGTAGCAAATGCAAAAGGAACAATTGATGCACAGAATGCTGAATAATGTCAAACATTCACTCCTTGTACAAAGATATGAGCCGCAATCCATTGTTGTTTTGCTCGCCATGCCATTCCAGTTTGGATCCAGCCATTTGCAAATCAATCTTGACCCTGCTCCCCATGGGAACGGTCCAGTCAAACTGCCAGGCCAGTCCCCAACTGGACTGGAAGCAAGCAGCCTGGGACCGGTTTTGTGGTATCACCCCTCATCAGCAAGGCTAGCTGGACTCCAGTGGCATGGTGAGCACAGGACCCACGTCTGCGCATACTGTCTGTCCCAAATACAAATACAAAAGGAACAATTAATCGACAGAATGCTGAACAATGTCCAGCATTCACCCCAATTCAGAGATCTGATCCTAAATCCATCACACCATTCCAGTTTTGAACCAGAATAGGCAAATCAGTCTTGACCCTGCTCCCCATAGGAAAACTCCAGTCAAACTGCCAGGCCTGGTCCTCCCTAGACCAACAACAATCACCCTGGTACCCGTTTCAGGGTATCTCCCCTCTTCAGCCAGGCTAGCTTGACTCGAGTGGCATGGTGAGCACAGGAACCATGACTGGGCATACCTATCCGACTCAGGGTGACAAATGCAAAAGGAAAAATTTCTAGGCGGAATGCTGAACAATGTCCAACATTCACCCTAATACAGAGATTTGAGCCTAAATCCATCTGTTTTTGCTCATCATGCCATTCCAGTTTAGAACCAGCATCAGTCTTGACCCTGCTTCCCATTGGAACAGTCCAGCCGAGTTGCCATGCCTGGCCCTCCCTGGACCAAAACAACCCTCTGGGGCCAGTTTCAGGTGATTAGCCCTCATCAGCCAGGCTAGCTTGACTCCAGTGGCATGGTGAGCACAAGACCCAGGTCTGAGCATGCCCGTCCCATTTGGGATGCCAAATGCAAAAGGAAAGATTTATGGATGGAATGCTGAACAATGTAAACCATTCACCCCCAGTACAGGGGTTTCAGACAAAATTAATTGTGTTTCTGCTCTCCACTGCATTCCAGTTTGGATCTAGCCATATGCAAATCAGTCTTGATCTTGCTTCCCATGGGAACAGTCCAGCCGAACTGCAACGTCAGGACATCCCTGGATCTGAATCAAGCTCTCTGGGACTGGTTTTGGGGTATCACCCCTCCTCAGCCAGGCTAGCTTGACTCCAGTGGCATGGTGAGCACAAGACCCAGGTCTGGGCATACCCTTCTCACTCAGGGTGACAAATGAAAAAGGAACAATTGATGGACAATGTAAACCATTCACCACCAGTACAGGGGTTTGAGACAAAATCCAATGGTTTTTTGCTCACTACGCCATTCCAGTCTGGACCCAGCCATATGCAAATTTATGAGCATTCCAATCACTTTTATATCTTCATCCTGATAAGGGAGTAAAAATACAGATCAATAGCTTTGTGAATCAGTGCTAGAATGTAAACATAATTACCATACAGAAATATTGTGATTTTGTTCTATATGAACACCAAGGGCCATACTAAAAATAGAGCACACTGTCCGTGGTTGCGCCATGATGCCCCTTCAATCAGGTGCACAGGGACCAAACAGGGACAGTGCACACTATAACAATGAATGAGCGACCTCCAGGCTAGCTGCGAATTCACAGCTGCCCTGGGCGCGGTGCATTCAAGTGAAATATGGAGCAGCTGCTTCAACGCCACTCTGTATTTCACAGTGCAGTCACCATGCCTACATCCCTTTAATTAATGGTGAGAGTTCCCACTGCAGGCGAGTGTAGGAAGTGACTGCACTGGCCTGCAGTATTTGGGGTGTCCATGGGGCCATTTTCAGCTATCTAGAGGGCTGCCCTTCAGGGTCCCACTGATAGTGTTTCACTGTTTCATGGCACATTATCAGTGCACTTCCCAGGGGCTTCATTGCCTCTGCACACCCACCCATATTGGGGCCACACCCCCTTGAGGGAACACTCTCTCAGGAGAGTGCTGGGTCTTCATGTGCATCAGCGCTATCGGTATTACAGAAGGGGCCACATAAGTGTCTGTGGCCTATTCTGTAAAACAAAAGTGCCTCTGGGGCACACAAGGAGGGTACGCAGGTCCATTGTAGCCCCACATCACTTTTAGTGATACAGCACCAAACTTGGACAGTGAACACTCCATTGCTTACAATTATGGAGATTATTTGCCTTGTTAATGGAGTGGGTTTCAATATTTGATTGATGACTGACAAATCAGTGGTGTAGCAAGGGGGGGCAGGGATGAGTTTTGGGGAGGCGGCTCCCCCCAGCTTTTCCATGAGTTTTCCGTAGCGGTGGCAAACACAGGAATCATCACCAGCAACCCCGTAGGGGTGGCAAGGTACCTAGCTATGCCACTTTGACAAATACATTTACATTGATCTGGTTTTGTTAAATGAGTATGCTGACAGTGTTCTCTAAATAAAGTTATTTGAGGTCTCAAGTGTCAATGGGAGTGTTTGTGACAGAATAGTATCATAATGTTGGCATTTATCTGATGAAACTCATAATCTGGTACACAGTTCCATAGATCAACACCACATTCACAATTACTTTTCAAATATTTTGAAAACTTTTTAAGAGGCTTCCTTTTTATCCAGCTGGAGGAAATATCATTTCTTCTAATATCTTACTTAACCTCTCCAGTCAAACCAATGTTTATATTTCAAATCTAAATAGGTGAAATTTAATTTGTACTCACTCTAAATTTTGTATCTCATTTTGTGGCCTTGATTCTCTTCAACGACTGGACCTACACAAGTACCAAGTGTGCATTGCACATTAAAACATGATTATTTAAAAAAAAACACAGAACTGTTATTGCAGACATGCCAGCTTATCTTTGTGCCTTTATATAGTTAATTATAAACCATGTTCAAGTACGGTTTTATCATTGACATTCAGACAGTAGGAAAGAACAAGAACAACTGTTAACTTTTAACATCTAATTGCATGGGTAACTACCGCTTATGCAACACTCTTGGGCAAAGTATCCATCCTTTTAAACATCTGCTGAGATAGCTATCAAGGCATCATTGTCTCTCTTGCTTTTACCTTTGCCAACTATTACTAGTTATCATTCATGGGCATGGACTATTGATCTTGTTGACCAAGGTCTTGCATGAATGACAGTAGTTCATAAAATGCTCAGGGAAAATAATTTAGTTAAATGATTTGTTAACACAGGCCACGGGTAGTCAATATAATAGTGAGCATATTCATATTCATTTTGTATGTACATTACCATGCATCTAGACATCTTCACTGTGAATGACACCATGTTGATTCATAGACCACCACAGTAAATCAAGATTAAACTCTCATTAAAATCTCCAAAGACCTTGTGCAGTGAGAGTTTGGTGCCTGCTGGCCATGTCATATGTAAAACTCCACTGTTTGCAATCTAAGGCTGCACACAAGAGGGGTTAGGCATATACCATAGTCTTAATTCAGGCCTTGCATGTCTGTTCAATGGACACTGGGTCCAAGTGCTCACTAAAGTAAGTGTTTACAATTCCCAAATAACAATTTTTTTGTTTCGCTATTTGGTAATGGCAAACAGCGATGTACACATGTGAGTTTAAGGTATTTTGTGAATCCCAGCGGGTCACAAATAGACCTATCTCATTAATATTAACAAGATAGTTCTAGGTTTGCAACCCATTGGGAATTGCAAAATTCACAATGATGGTGGCCTGCTGGGGTCAGCAGACCACCATGCCTGTGATTGCTTTTCAATAAAGCAATTTTTTTTAAATGCAACACATTTTCCTTAAATGAAAAAAGGGTGTCCTGCGGGACCCCTTTCCCTTTGTGAATGGCTTACCACCTACTTGAAGTAGGTGGTAAATTGCAAACGTTTATAGACTACATTTCGGTCACAAAATATTCACACATGCCACTGCAATTCGGTATTAGGAAGGTACGCCCTAAACACGGCACTTCCTAATACTGAATCACAAACCCAATTTGCGATCCAGTAATAGGTTACCGTGCAGACTATGCAACCAATGGGAAGAAAATATGATCCACTTAGTTTGTATATGCCCAGAAATTAAGGAAGAAAGAATGAGATATTTAAAAAACTATTTTAATAATCGAGGAGTACCTTGTAGACAAGATCTGGTAGTCTGTCTTAAGCCAACTGATATAATCATGAATGCAAAATTTACAACATTTTTGATTTTAACAAAAAATAAACTAGAAAAATTGGTAGTTTAAATCGGCTAGTATAGAAACCTAATTTGCATGGGATTATTTGCACTTAATTTATTATCATATTGGGTGTAACTTGTTCTTCTGATATAAAGAGATGAATTGTAGATTTGTAATTTGGAGGAATTAAATTTGCCCACATTATTTTTTCTCTTTGTCCTCGGAATTGAAAAATAGTTTTTATTATGGTTGTGTAATTGGTGATTTTACATTGTATGATTTTAATTAATCAAGCATTAAAGATTAGAATTTGAAATCGGAAATTGTGCCTTTGTACATTACAACCTCAAAAAAGCTTTTGTACATCTGGCCGATTGTCTTCTGTGTTAGGATCCTGGGGGACATCAGTTTTGTTGTATTCAGAAGCAGCAATATCCTTCACTGTAGAAAATCCACAGTAGCTGTGGCCGAACTGAGGCGCAGTAGGTCTAGACCTTCTCACAGTCAGATAAAAGAAAAGTGATGT
Source organism: Triturus cristatus (assembly GCF_964204655.1). Taxonomy (NCBI): domain Eukaryota; kingdom Metazoa; phylum Chordata; class Amphibia; order Caudata; family Salamandridae; genus Triturus; species Triturus cristatus. Next base: position 896,426,182 of record NC_140590.1, on the reverse strand, counting down.
AATGTGTAATGGTTCAAAATAAGAAGAGGAGCACTCTTTTGTAAATTGGAAGATATAAATAAAAACAAATGATTTTCTGTGGTTGATTATGAGTCCATTCATTTACCCAAAACATGTGCAGGGTCAGGGTTTCCTGTTTGTCGGTCCAAGGCACAAGTTCTCAGAACTCCTATATGTACAAAACACTTTTAATATACACTGTTTGAATGTTCAAATATGTGTTCGGAGGTGCTTATGCTCAAACTGAGTGTATATTAACAGAGAACTGAGTAAAACTGAGTAATAAATGCCTGGAAATATATCATCATTGGGGGGAATTCCCGTTTCAGGCTTGCTGACCTCAAATCCAGGTCTGAAAATCAATGGCTAGGAATTACTTATGTTCAGCCTGGTATTTGTGAATTATATCTCAATGTTTTTTTGTTTTTTTTTAAAGGCACAGGTTTCATGGATCTTGAATGGTAAATCCACTGTCCTGTCACACGTTTGTGGACTTTAAGCCAGGCCTGACTTGAAGTCCGCTAGACAAAAATCTCTACTGAGGAAAGTGCCTGTCCATCTTTGGCTACAGAAGTTGAAAAACATGGCAGTGGATATGATGCCTTGTTCAATGGAGAAGCATAGCAGAAAGGAGAAATAACAAAGGTTGACTATTTTTTATAGGATAAACTTACACCTTGGGGTTGTATAGAAAGAGAAGGTCAACTGCAAGGTTTGTGACCAAGCCTTGAGCTTGGACATTCTGGAATGTATTCTTTTGAACATTTGTGATGAAGCAGAATCTTCACATTAAACACACAAGTGAGTACACAAGACATCTTCTGAATGAGTTGAAAAATAGAAGAGTCAATAAGTTGCTCATGGGCAACCACAAGAACATGTATTCGCTTTAGTAGATGCAGAAAGGTTTCCATGGAATCCTTGCATTGTTCTTCATGGAGTGTGACACTAATGTTTGGTGCAGCACACAGAATTCAAGAACTGGCTTATAGTTCATTTCTGGGCACTACAACAGGTTAGCTAGTAATTTAAAGACAAAAAAAGTAAAAATGGCCATCTGTCACTAAAATGTTTTGCATATTTTGGCAGTCCGAAGAACATCAACACCTCCCTTTTAAGAGGTTTTGAGGTCCCACAGATGCTGCTGAATAGTTATGACCAAGAAATCTTCTGTTTTGAAACTGAACTTTAAATTAAGCTGATGGATAAAAAATAAGAAATTGTGGATTCAAGGTTTATACCACTATAAAAGGCCAGGCTTTGCGGCTAATGCATATTGCCCATGGGAAAAGGACTTGTGCAGAGAGGTTGGGAATGCAAAGGGTTGAATACAAAGCTTGGTTCCAAGCAAGAATCGTCTTCCAATGATACTTTTTCACTGCAAAAACTCATGTGGAATGGATGTTTATGTGCACAGCTGGTTGAGCATACGTTTTGGCCAGGCCAGGTCCTGGTCGCATGTCTCAGTGCTCACAGCCACAGGGCCATTGAAGAATGGATGACAGTAAGGCTGGTTCATTGGTTTGGCCAATGGCCACACACTGTACCTAACCTGATTTTCACAAGAGAAGGCCAGGTGCAATGGGTGTTCGGAGCTTGATTGGATATGTGCAGGACTTTATACCTGATCTTAATTCCTAACCTCACTGTGTAAGGTAGTAGGTTGTGTGCACTGGAGATTAGATGCATGGGTCAATGGGTGTAGTCTAATGGCCAAATACTGAGATCAACCAACGCTGCACTTGGTTACAAAACATTCACAGCAGGAGTGTGTTACATGGGAAGTGGATGCATCTTATCAATAAAACCAGTTTATTAAGGACAGATTATGATTCCATCTGTTCATAATACTTAATTTAAGCTTATTTTGATTGCATAATAAATGTAGATGTTAGAAATGGGGTTCTCTAGTTGGCAGTGGTATGCACCCTGTCCACGTAGGGACCCTTCCTTTTTGTCAGGGTAAGGGAGTTGTAAACCCAAGATAACCCCTGCTCACCCCCTTGGGAGCTTGGCATGAGCCATCAGGCTTATCTCAGAGGCAATGTGTAAAGTATTTGTACATAACACACACTGTAAACAGAGTCAAAACACTACAAATGGCCACCATACCAGTTTGGAAAAATGAAGTACCTTTATCTAAACCAAAGAAGACCAAAACGAAAAAAAATCCAACATATACAACTTAAAATATCACTTTTCAAAGGTTGCAAGCAAATCTGTCCATAGACGTCTATGGTTGCGGTGTTTTAAATCAAAGCACCTTCGATGTGTAAAAATCCACATGGAAAAACAGCCACAAAGGAGGGAAGACTCAGAAAACACATTGCTGCGTTGATTCCTGAGTCCTTGGGGAGGCAATGCGTCAGTTCTGCTGCAAGCAGCAGAAGGTTTGTGTCGAATCCGGACTGTAAGGGGAAGTGATGCATCGAAATCCAAGACGGTTCCGGTCTGCTGGTGACAAATTTGGAAAACTTGGTGTAAAGGTGCGTAGTGGGGAAATCCAAATGCTCTAGAGGCTGGTGCAGCTGCACCAAACAGGTGCTGCATCGATTTCTTCAGCTGCGGTCTGACGATGCATCCATTCTTTCAGCCGCACAGCAGGGCCTGCATCGGAGTCAGTGCGGTGGTCTCGGACTTCAGCGACATGGTGCGCTGAACACAAGCTGTAGCAGTTTCTTCAGTTGTGAGCAGGTGCTGCCTCAATTTCTTCGTCCACACAGCAGCAGTGTGTCGAAATGTTTCCTGGACTGTAGTGCTGCGTCAAAAGTGAAGAGGTGCTGGAAGGGTGAAGCATTGATTTTCAAGTCTTTTGTAGTTTTTGGCAGCAGGAACTACAGCCAAGGGCCCAGAACTTGCACCACTTGGCAGGTCAGATCTCCCAGCAGTGGAGTTCAGGGATGCTACAGGTGAAGTCTTTGATGGCCCTAAAACTTCTTAACAGGAGGAAAGCACACACAAGCCCTTGTAGAAACTTCACAACCAGGATACACAGCAAAGTCCAGTCCTTTTTCTCTCCAAAGCATAAGCAGTAACTGCGGGCCAACCCAGCAGAGCAACACACAGCAAACGGGTAGTACGCCTCCTTACAGCTCTTCAGCTTGGCAGAGTCTCCTCTTGATCAAGAAGTGTTCTAAAAGTCTGGGACTGAGTCATGGGACTGTTCCCATGAGGAACAGGGTCTAGACTGATTTGCATATGGCCAGCCGCGGTCGGTAGTAGGAGTAACTGCAGGGTGGTGACGTGGGGAGGGGGAAGGGCGTGCATCCCCAAATGCGATGCAGTGCACGCAACGAAATTCATTTTTATTAATTTATATGTTAACTTACCTGTAAACCTCCGTAATCCATAGTTTACTACCCCCCACCCTGCCCCTCCCCCTCCCCACATCACCGCCCTGAAGTTACTCCTACTACCGACCGCGGCTGCATATGGCTGGGTCCAAACTGGGGTGGTGTGGTGAGCAAAAGAACGATGGATTAAACCAAGATTTTTGTGACTGGGGAGAATGTTTGCATTGTTCAGCATTCTGTCCATCCTTTGTTCCTTTTGCACTTTCTGAAAATGGCATTTTCAACACACACTTTAAAAAACACTTTCACTAAAAGATGTGTTTTTTTAATTCTGAGCTCAGAGAGCCCAAACCTCAAAACTCTAGCTGCTCCCAATTGAAGTTACAATTGCAAAATGTTATAAGCTAGCTCTAATGATGGCCTATGGGAGAGCTAATCCTTGCAATAGTGAAAAACAAAATTGGCAGTATTTCACTATCATGACAGATAAAACACATCACCACATCTGCTACCTTTCACATGGGGGTTCCATTGGGGCTACCATAGGTGTGCCTTACATCTAGAAAACGTTAGGGCCTAGCAAGTGGGTGCACTTGCCAGGTCGACATGGCAGTTTAAAACTGCACTCACAGAGTGCAATGACAGGGCTTATCAACTGGTTGTGGGTGGCACAACCAGTTCTGCAGGCCCACTAGTAGCATGTGAATTACCGGCCCTGGGCACACCAGAGTCTTACCAGTAAATCAAATATGCCAATAATAAAGAACCAATCAGGATCACAATTTCAAAAGGAGTGCTTGTACTTTAGCACTGATCAGCAAGAGTAAAGTACCTTGAGTAAAAAACCTGCCAAACAGATGTCCAGCATAACATCAAAAATACAGGAGGCAGAGGCAAAAAGATATGGGAAACCATGCCAAGAATGCCAGATCTAACAGTAGAGCAAAGATGTTTTAAATTCCAAAGGGAGTCTTTAAGTATGATAGAACTATAGCATAAAATATACAGAGATGACTTAATGACCTAAATTGCTCTAGAATAAGCAGAGATTCCATCCATTTGTGAGAGCTTATGCAAAGGTTTCATAACTTTGACATTTGTCATGTATGTGCAGATGTAAGAACTTTGTAGAGTGTTGGTAGAGTGGCCAGGGAAATGTAATGACAAAGAGGTCAACAACCGTATAGTCATAATGTACTGACTAGTAATAAAGGTGTTCAATGCGTGCCCTCTCTCTCACCTGCAGTTTTAAAGTTACGACTGTACAATCATGCACACTAGCCTGGAAAACAGTTGCTAAATATATGATTCCTTCCATAAGTCTGAGATTTGTAGTAATCAGTTAATCATTCATAACTTTTCAATGTACGGTGGTTAATTTGTGCCAGTGATTGATGATGGACCCCTCTGGCGCTTATTTCATGAGATTAGGAATCTTTCCCAGCTCTTCAACTGTCCCTGCCTGCAGATGCCTTAACTTAGCAAAGCAGCAGATTGCACCTTCCTTTAATATCAAATGGAATAGGAATAGAAAGAAAGACCACTAATACAGAGATCACTAACTATTTCATTATATTGGCAGACCTTTTTATATTTCCGTGAAACCCACTGGCAATGCAGGAAGGACTATTGCTCTCTCCCCCGCCTGGTGTTCCAGTGCCTCACCAGAGAATTTGACTGCACCACTGACCAGTGGGCAGCAAAGAGATGTGTTCGGAGATTCCAGACGCTAGCGGAAATGAAACTGCAAGTAAGGCCTGCCTCCCTTGCTGCTGATAAAGTCTCACCAGAAAAAAACATGGGGACCAGAACTTTGTCTTTTTTTTTTTTAAATAACGCTGTTGCAATGTTTCAATTTAATACATAAATTCAAGGACACACAACGTTCTCTTTAGTTCAACACTAGTGGTAATACGAAGTTCAAGTAACTGGGACCCTCAACCAAAATCATCTTCTTATTAGCCTTAGAACAGTTTGTAATTTTTTTAATCTTTAACCTAAGAGAAAACCCAGAAATACATTTGCCCATTGCTGAATTTATAATTCCGCATTTCACTGGAGAAAACACACTTTTTAGACCTTCTGTAAGTTTTTGCAAGGGAAACAAAATCTCTTCACAGACATAAATTCTACCAATTTAGGTCACACATTTATATTTTAAAGTACCATAGGTGTGCAGATTGTTTCAAGGGAATAAGCTATGTTCTGGATTTTTCCTATTTGTGTGGTTGAATTATATAAACAAATACATTTATAGACGAGGTCAAACAAAAAAAAATATGTCGACATCGATTATGGGTATTTCTACTGCTAAAAAGATTATTCAAAAGGTTAATAGGTTTCAAAATTAATACATATATTATATACAATATAACTGACATATACTAAAGATGTTAATTGAAATAAACAAATATAAGACATACATTCATGAAAAATGTTATATTAACACCAAAGCTGAAGTGCATTCAAACTCTTCCTAAAGATTCCAAACAATCAAAAGAGATTCCTTTAGTTTCTCTTTCTGAATGAGTTCTGAAAAGGGGAGCACAAGTTTACAGGTGATATTTGTCAGACTGCAAAGCGAAGAATAGAAACAACATCATCAGACCTAAACTCCGCCAGAAAGCCAGTGCAAAAACATCAAGACAGATGTCTAATCCTAATAGCTGCTACTGAACTCAGAGAACCCCAATGCCACAAATCAAATGCATTGCTCTGCCAATAACTGAGGTCTATTGAAAAGTGTTTTTTTTAGAAACTTTCCTCCAAGCCAGAATCAAAGTTATTTTCTTGAAATGATGCATCTGTCCCTTTTCCTATTTCTATAGAAATCCAAAGAGCTTCGACTTTTACTTCTAGTGCAAACAAAACAGACACAAGAAAATAGGATTCGGTCCCCTGATGCAGAGGCTGACATCTGATTCTGCAAAGCACAATGAGTAAGGCATGCATCACTGGAGAAGAACAGGAAGATGTCAGATGGGGCTGGTCGTAGAGTGGATAGGCTGTGATAACCTTTAATACATATAAACAATATGTCACCACCTATTATACCTGGATGAGCGCCTCGGAAGCATGCTCTATACTTTCTTCTTGAGGTTCTGGCAAGAACAGAACTTGCCTTTTGTACATTTCCAATAGTGCTCGTTTCCTAAGTTGGGGAGACGTTTGTGAATTAAAAATCCTTACAATCAATAATGGACATGTAGCATTACTTTTTTATGATCTATTGGGTCTGAGGGGGTGGGTAAAATTGCAAATTTCCATGAGTGAAATGCATATTTTGTTTTGTATAAATTACATGTATTATACAAAATATGTTTTTGTCGGTGAGAAAATTGTATGCAAGGCATGCCCTCACCTGCAAAAGTCATGAAAGAAATCTGAAATTCCTGCTATGTTAAGTTTCGAAAGTCACAATGTGAACTTTGCTACTGCAATGCATAAGGTAAAAAAAACACGTTTCACAGTTCCTGTAAGACGTCTTCTTGTTTGAATCAGTTTTCCATGTGGGAAAAATATGGTATAAGAGTAGGAATAACGAAAACCTAAATTGTACAATATGCGCAAAGCCCAAAATATGCTCCCATGGAAAAAAACCTGGTCCTAATTCCTACAAGTTAAGTGTGCACTATTAAGGTAACCAGGTGATAACGCAAATTATTCTTGAAACATAAGTCATGGTACTCGTTATGTATTTATTTAATAATACTGTACCTGTTCTAGTAAAAAGATTAGAATACAAAACAAAAAAGAGACCGATTGACTTAGCAAAAATGAAACTTGGGGGGATCATTTAGATTTTGGCAAAATGGAACAACCACCCTGCTAAACTTGCAGTTTCCTCACTTACGACTGAGTGAGGGAATTGCCCTGTTTACAATGGTTTAGCCTCAGCTTGCTTCAATGTCAGACAAAAAAGTAATCAGTGGCCAACCCGCCACATGATGGTCAATATATGTACGTTAGAAGACCCATCCTATCTAGAACAGTCCTTCAGGCATACATTTTTCCCAGAAGGAAATTTAAAACAGTGTCTCTCATAGGCATGAAAACAATCCTGTGTTCCAAGGACATTTGCTTTATGCAGTTCAGAAGCGAACCCCAGCAGACACCTCTTCCGTCTAGCTGCTGATGCTCAGTTGTTAGCACTTTTGGGAAAGATTGCCCACCAGTGCAGCAGGAAACTTACAATATAGAAGGGGCCCTGGAGGTTGGCATTCCACACACGTATCAATAATTGACCCACTTACTAACTAAGGGACCAGCTCTTGATGAAGATCTTGCACATTTACAATTTGAAGTTTGAGGTTCCCAAATGTGCAGGTTATCTTCCAATACATGGATATGCTGGCTCCGAATTGATTCAGGAATGGAACACAATTGCTCTACTGTTTTAAGTGACAGGCTCTCCGTGAATAGAGAACCATTGGGTTTGCATAATGATTAGAAGTTGGAATAGTCCAGGAGGTGAGAACACCCCTCAAATAATAATCACAATCCTTGTCAGGGTAAACCACAAAATCACTAAATAAACCTGTGCTTAACCCTCTGGAAGTTTGGTTTAACTTAGAGGCAGTGTGTAACGTACTTATGCAGCTCTAATAAAGTGAAAACTTAACAAAAGAAAAAAAAAATCCAATCCAATTTAGAAAAGCAGAGTTCATTTTCATAAATGAATTGACACCAAACTAACAAAAATCCAGGAAGTAGAAACAGGGATATGAATATTTAGAGTTTGAAAAAAAAATAGCACCGAAAAGAATAAAGCGCCAATCATGGTTATGTGGTCTCGCCACACCAATTCAAAGTCAAAAGTTAAGGCAGACTGCGATGGACTGTGGAATGGATATAGGGACCAGGCTCTTCCCTGTGGAAAGTTTACCTTTTGGCGTAAAACAATTTGTGAAGGAAAAGTGGTCATCGACGAGTTGTCTACAGGACAAGCTGAAAGTTAGATCCAAAGCAGGGCACAATGACTGCAGGTTGCTGAAGAACGGGATCCTGGTGCGGGGGTCGATTAAGGCAGGAAAGCTCCGAGTAGGTGAAGTTTGAAGTGTGTTCCCTAGGAAGTTCTCAATGTCAACTGGTTACTGCTTGTCATCGGCCCAGATGAATCCCTCTAGGTATGAAATTAGAAACTTTCCTGGAAGTCAGACGTCCTTCAGTGGGGCAAACCAACAAGCTGAGTCCACTGGTGAAGCAGTGTACGATGGCTGCGGCTTCAATGGCAATATCGGTCTCCAATGGTTCTCCAAACTGGAAGTTGCAAAAGGTTTTAAAGTCCCAGATTTTTCAGTTTGGGGACAGAGGAGTAAACTCTAACACCACTCAAGGGTCCAGGACCTGGGTGGCGCCACCTTGGGGTTAGGACTCACTCCATCAGAGGCAAGCAGCAGGGTTAAGGGCAGGTCCAGTTTGTACTGGTCCTCTAGGAATCACAGGGAAAAGCATCTGCAAGCTTGCTGTGCCCTTGCAGGTCAAAAGAGGTTAATCAACTGACCCTTGGTGCCACTTCTGGGGTCCTGAGTGTAAGGCAGGCAGGTTCAGTATTCCTTCTTGTTTCAGACAGCAGAGCAGTCCTTATTCTGATTCTTCACAGGTCTAGGAGTGTTCTGGGGAGGATACTTGGGATGCTACATTTATGCCCAGTTCCAGCCAGTCGGTGGAGGAAAATCATTGTCAGCTTTCCGGGCGAAAATACCCAGGGATGACCCCATCCACGTTTGCAGCACCTCCTGTGTTTCTTTCTGTAAACTATCCTGCTGTGCACTTCTCAACCTAAATCCAACATGGCAACTCTTTCCTCTGGCGGGAGCACCCTGTGCCCACCAAAAGGTGTGGCTATGATAATGGGCAAACTCTCCCTTGTGATCATGCCAAAACAGTTCTGGGGCAGCGCCCCCCTCCTGCTGGGTTTGGAGTCAAACTAATTGCAAAACAAAACAGAGGCCGGCCTAGGTATACGCTACATCTGCCAGTGACAAGGAAGGCATTATGTGAAGCTTAGGAAGGGGCAGGGCACAGGCCCCCAGGGGGAAGAAAACTCCTCTCCACATCCAAGTCCTTTGTCCACTGTCTGGGAGCAATCTGCATCTCCAATACGGGAGTCATCTGCAGTCAGGTGACACTGGCAGAAAAACCCATTTTGGCTTAGGCAGGAATAAAACTGCTTCCAAAAAGTGCCATTTTCAAAATCATAACATAAAATACGACTTGACCATTAAGTTGGATTGCTATTAAAATGAGCCCTGAAATAATTGTTTTGCTGCACCCAAGCTGATCTTAATCACTGTAAGTAGTCATACAGTAGCCAGATGTTCTCCTATGGGAAAGCCAGCTTTGCCACATTAAGAACTGACTTTGAAGGTTTTTCACTGTAAGGGTGTGAGAATCATTAATACAACAGACCCTGTTTTTTAAATGTCATACATCTAGGGCATATAAGCAGCATAAATGTTTACGTCTGGCAAAAGGTTTACAGACCAGTCACTCTCTTCCAGAGGTTAAAAAATGATCATTAAGAAATAATGAATGCATTATCACTCATAAATTAGCCCAGGAGTGTAATTTTGAATGATAGAACACATGGCTTGTACCAGCATTTCTGCACAGAAGGCATTAACTGAATGAATTGCATTCCCCCATGCCTATCTTGTGCATTCTCTTGGGGGACTTATAAGTCAGATAAGAGGCCATGTATGTAAAGGATATCTTCAAGAGCCATACATCCCCATGAGTAAAAGATGCATACACATCTACTGCTGTATTTGCTGTAAGGTTTGCATGGAGGCCAGATGAGTGTGTGCATCATGTTTTGCACATGCTCAATTTTATTTTATGTAGACTGAATATTTTTGACAATCTACAAAATGCTCTTGGGCTCCACTCACTGTCAAAGTGTTACTTACCTGGCAATCTAGTTCCAACCAGAGCAATGCTGCTAGCCACAGTTCCCTGAACCTGCTGGTGACCATGCATACGTAATGTATGCCAGTCAGCAGTAGACCTGTGAAGAGGACACAGGGACGAGAGACAGAAAAAAAGATAATGAGTATCATCACTCTGCCTCTTCTTACGTCTGGGCTCAGCCTGCACTGCAGAGGCATTGTTATCTACAAGAAATATTTTTTTCAGTATTTTGTGAAATGCATTATCGTTCTTTATTGTGACCATGACATAAGATATACCTTTTGGGAATCTCTGTGGGACCTACTTTCTATGGTTGGTGAAAGCCTTGTGACATCCTACTGAAAGGTAAAAGAAATCTTTGTAACAGACAAACAAAATAATCGGAACTATAATACATGTTCCTGTATATTTAACTACTTTCAGTGAGTTGAACATTAAGTCACTGATCTGTTCCATTTTCAGTATACAAAGTCTGTCAGTTGTGTGATATGCATGCTGTTATTATGCATTCACACCTATAAACATACAATCAATTCCACACCACTAAGAGTCCCTTAATACCGTATGTAACTTCAAGTAAAGTAAGCAAAGCCTGCACAAGTTGAAGAGACACAAGTTCCTTTTGCCAAAGTACAATAGACTTTGCAATCCTTGTAAGTATGTCTTCAGTACTAATGTACAAACCAACCAAAGTCTAAATTATTCATCTCAAGTGATATCCAAAATACTTCCCTGAATTCAATAATTGATAACTCCTAATAAGGTTGGAATGAGTCTGATTCTCCTGGCAACAAGGTTCCTTCGCATCAACAAAGTATTTCAGCTTCCTAGCAAAGCACACTCTGAAGCTTGAGGAACCTATACTCTAAAATTCTTAGATGGTCATCACCTTTGTAAGTCGTGTCAAGGTCCTTTGGTGCTCTGGTCTCTGTAATTTATCTTAATTTCACTTTTGTATTTTGCATAGTGCAAGCATCACAGCCGCAAATCTTCACACCAAAGGTTGCCCACTCTCTGCATGTACTATTGACTTCCTCTGGAGCAGAAGACTATGACACCTCTGAAGTACAAATGAGCACATATCTGTGAACACCAAATGTACACAGATGAGCACAAGCCATGTATAATTACAAATTTCTAGTCTTATACTTTCTGACTAAATAACTGATATCTATGCCCTCCATGGTATGTTGTTAGAATCAAAATATTCTGATGAGAACAATCTTTCCAATAGGTTGAAATCATAATAAGACAGACACACCTATTTTTTACGCTCCTAAAAGTCTTGGTTGTGCATTTATCACAGTATTAAAGCAGTGTATCCTGGTAAATTATTTCTCTGAGAGCTAGATTTATCCAAGCTGACAGCATTGTATAGTGAGACAAAAATGCAATGCATTGTCCAACTTTCTTTTCCATGGGCAGCGTTATATTTACTGCACATTATACTGTAAGCAAATGTTTGCGAAGTTGAGAAATATTGCTTAACGCCAAGCGCCATTGCGTCCCGCAAAGTGTCATTACATTGCACAAAACATCATTATGTCATTCTACAATTTAAAATTTGGCTCAAATGTTGCGGTAAATTCTCATGATTGTTCCAAGAAAATGGTATGGCAAGGAGAGAAGACAAGAGGTCGTACAGCAAGAAGGAACAGGTACTCAATAGAGCACTATAAAGAGGAAGCTTATGATTACACAGGATGAGGTTGAGATTTTGATGTATTTGATTAAGCAAGAAGATCTGGTTGGCACCTCAAAGCTTCCACTGGCTACGACTGCTGGTTTGTGGACAGGACTGCTTGATAAAGTCAATACAGCAAAGAAAACATGATTGTGGAGCAGAGTAAAAAAAAGGTGGCATGACTACAATCATATACCTAAGGAGAACCTGATGCAGAACTTGAGGGCCACAATGACTACTGATGGAGGTCTAAGTAGCCGGCCTGAATTGATACCTAAGAAGGAGCAGGTGGCAGCAGTCATTGGTCCTGAGCTAGGTGCTGACAACAAGGACACCACAACTGAGGGTAAGCTAACTTAATTATAGTAAATTGTTTGTCATACATTTTACATACTGTTTTAAACATTTTTAACAGTGTGTGAAATACCAACATGAGATTTTTCTTTACTTCATACTTGGTATATGGAGGTTTAGAAAACAATTAATGCAATTATTGTTTCTAATTAATGTCACTATATGAAGCTATCTACCATTGCCTTGATGTTTAAGAAAAAACATTATTTGGCTTTCTAATAACTTTGGCACCATCTGACAACACTGCACTGAATTTTCCAAAAAAGGTTCATCCACGTCAGCTTCTTCCTGAAAGTATTCGGGGTGAGCCATGAGGTAAGGGCTGAGAAAAATGGGGATCCCAAAACATATCTTCCCTATTCATTTTTCAATAGTAAAATTAGACACAGCTACAGCCACAACAGCTGATTAGAATTACACCTAATTTGGCAGAAAGGTAGATCTTGGTTCAGAAGGCATGCTTTTCGTCATTGATTTGGCCACAGTAGCACCCCGGGGACTGCATCCTCAAGGGCCAGTTGATGTTTGGGAAAGGAGCATCCAGAGCCCATCTCCCAGAGCCTGGTAATAAAGTGTACCAGAGACCCCACACCCGGGACACTGTTATTCCCGGCTTGGAAGTGTGCGGGCATACCCTGCCAGCGCTCTCCTGGGCAGTGAGCACAACTTTGCTCCCAGCCTGGGGTGAGTAGATAAAAATGCTGCTCTTGCCAGGGTGGGAGAAAATTTAGGGACTCTGTTCCAGCCAGCACCCAGTATGGTGATAGACAGGAAAGCCAGCTGGGGCCGCATGACCTTTGTGGCTTCCCCTGTGACCCCAGACCATGGACAAATGGTGAGTTCCTCCAGGTGGGCACTGAGACACCCATTTAACATTTCTTTTTAAAAAGGCAGGCACCTACCACAGAGGTGGCTCAGGAACTGGCATGGGCCTCTGGGGACCTGTGGGTATTGGGGCTCTCCCTTTCCCCCCACTATTTTTAATGTGATGTAGATGCTTTGGGTGGAACTGGGGCACCCTCTTTCACATAAAAGGGCTACAAAAATGTCAGCTCCTTCCGACACTAGTACGGGTGCTGATGGGGAGCCAACAGGAGCCTGTGGCCCCCAACAATAAAAAAATGTGTCGGTTGCCAGAGTGGGCACCTGGGCACCCAACAAAAAAATGAAAGAAGGAAAAATAAATGAAGGGCACTCTGAGCAGGAGTTGTATGCTCTTTAGCTGGAGTGCAGGGACCGCTTATGGTGGGTTCTATGGCTGAACTTTGTGGCCTACAAAATGTTATAGGAAAGGCTCTGAGTCATTTTTTTTAAATATAGCTTTATTGTTAAAAAAATAAGATAATAACTTCTGATACACATTTCAAAGTGTGAATTTATGAAATATACATTTAATTACAATTAGTGGTGTTTTTTTGACAAAAACAATAGGTCTGCTTTATATATTTGACGTGGTGACCCCTGATAAAGCCAATAGGCCCCCTTTTATATTTTGGTGTTCAGACCCTTTGACAAGGTCAGTAGGTCTGTCTTACCTAAAATGACATACTTTATACTGTCAAGTCACATAATCAGGCAAGCATGCCTGTGCCTAACACCATGCTGTGCATGGTCGAAGATGCTGTGCAGGGGGTTGGGTGCCAGTGGGGGGTTTGGCGCAAGGCCTGGCTGAAGGCTGGTTGAGGGCCTTCAGAGGCCGTAATGTGTAGGGGATTTCTGCCAACAAAGAGACAAACATTGGAACTAATTCTTGTGAATGTTACTCAGCCTTTTCTTTACAGTTGTTGGATGGTATGTAGGTATATATTTGTTCAGCAAAACATTCTTTTTCCATGTGGTGCACTTCAAAAGCTGAAGAAAATCTAAAGATTACATCGCACTTCAGGAACTCAGTATAACAAATTTAACAAGGGCACAATTACAGGAAATACACTGATGTGTTTTGAGTTAGTCTTTTTCACGATTAGTTTCTCATTAAATGCTCCTGCCTGTCCTGCTTATTATGGAGCATTCTGGTTGAGGCAGTTTGTCGATATTAAAAAGTCTCTTGATTACTTTCGATTTAGTCGCTATAGTGCACTCTGTGATGTGTAGTTATTTGTAATACAGTTTGTTCAGTTATTCATTTGCACAATGGATCGAGAGTGTATTGCCTATGTATGTGAACATGTCTCCGACTGTGAAGCAAACTAAACATTACTTCGCCAACACACTCGAGGCCTGATTCACAAAGGTAAACCTGCACTTTCATGTAAGTTTATGAATGTTTGCTATTCACAAAGGAATTTATGAGTAGTATTTTTCTGTATCAGTGCAGAGTCTCCGCACATAAAAAGATAAGAAAGAAGCCCTACCTTTTCATGTGTGGAGATTTCACACTCATAAGAATACTACTCTTAAATCCCTTTGTGAATAGCAAACCATCATAGACTTACGCAGAAGTGTAAGTTTACCTTTGTGAATCAGGCCCACCTTAGTGGTAAACTTGTGTTGTATGTTGTTTTGTTTTTAAACCACAGAGTGATCATTATCATTTTGGTAAATGTATGATATTACCTTATCTGAAATGTTTGCTGAATAGGTTTCTACCTCATGTCGCTGATCTGTTTCCTATTGTGTATTGATAACAGAAGCTTGTTTAATGTTTCTCAACGAGTTATTTATGGGCAGTCTGAGTCATCACTCATATTGGGTGTCTATACAAGAGTCAGACTGTTTTTGCAGGTGTTCATGCATCTTTGTGTCATTATTCTGGGTCGAACCTGGTGCATATATCCAACCCTTGCTCCTTCGTGGTCAGCCTTAAATCTCCATAAGTACTGGTCAAGTGAAACCAGAATACAATGGTTGGCTCTTCACACTTTATGATGCTATTTTTAAATTTAAACTTGCTAATTTAATTATTCTCAGTTTTTATACATTAAAGTTAAATTATTTTGTGTTGGGTTTTCAACTTTTTTCGTACTTCTGAAGACTTTACATATTTTCTTAAATTAAGCCTGCCTGCTCTGTGCCCTAGCTACCAGGGGTTGAGTTCAGGTTTACATTACTGAAATTTTTACCTAATGAAGCAAAAGAGTGACATTTTTGCTTGTAGTGGACTAAAACCCACCCCAACTTATATTCTACGTTCTCAAACATATGGTGAAATCATTTGATAGGGCGATTTATTAATGCTAGACACAAATTAAGGTATGTTGAAAGATTATTACATATGGCATCCACTGTAGAAATCCTCTTTAGTGGTTGCCTTTCTCCTCCATATTCAATGGAAAACCAGTCATCGGTCTTCACCATTCCCTTCATTTGTCATTTCTGCATCCTTTGCCTAGGGCAATCCCATTTTTAAATCTAAGCTGGTTGCTACATATGGCAATATAGTGGCAAAGGCGTAATTAGCTGGGACTGTAACTAAATATAAAAGAAACTGAACACTAGTGATACTAATAGTTGGAGAAGCTGTTTGGGGCAACAATGTGAAAATGGAGGACAACTACTTGGGGGTTAACATTTCTAAACCTGTACAATGCATCTATAAAACAAATATGAAAAAAACATATTTGAAAGGAAGTGTCTGAATAGCCTCATGTAGCAATTTAATACCCACTAATGCCTAGTAAAATATGACCATGTACTATATTTTAGATCTGTTCAGATCTCTCCTTTTGTGTGTACCAGCTTATAATGAGAGCATATGGGGCATGGCGCAGCAATTGATTACGATGGATAAACTAGTCTAAGCTCCATACAGCATTCCCATGTATCAAACTCAATGACGCCATTGAAATTCCTAACAGTAAAGGGAACTAAAGCGGGTGCCAGAGTTTCAGGAACCACTGGATGCATTCTGCCATACAGAGGACTAGAAGGACTGGAGGAAGTAGGTTGTTTCTAGGTGGCCCTCGTGGAGGGTGGAGGACTTAGAGTATTGAGAGCAAATCAGAAGCCAGGGTGAGTCAGGAAAGCCTGACAGGATATCAGCGGGGCAGATGTGGTGGCTCCTTGATGATGCTGATCCTGGCTGTGATGGAGGGTCCTGCAGGAGAGCTTTTGGGGATGGAGTAATTTGGTAAGGTGTTTGCTAACAAGTCTGGGAATGAAGAGACATCAGCAAGGAGGCCTCAAATATCTAAGGCTTCAGAGAGGCATAGTATTTCAAAATTGAAGAGGAATTGAAGTGGCATGTAGAGTGTGCCCTAATTATGTTTATTGCAAAACACAGTGGGATAAGGTAGGCCAAATATTAAATTGACATCATTGCAAGCATCAGGGATGGGACTTATTATCTGCAACAAAAAGAGAAGAAGGGTTGTCTGATTTTTCAACGTTTACATTACAGTCTAGACCTACAGTGAACCATCTCCCTGAAAGGAAATGTTAAAACAGTCTTTGAGGGGTGATACACGGTCTACTACATGCCTCAATAAAACTATAGAACTAATCTACAGAATATGTTTGGGTATTCATTTATATAAATTTGCGTATTTAGTTTGTACTGATCTATGTAACACTGTTAGCTGTTTCCTGATGTCAGAATGGGTGAATACGATGTCAATGAATGTCATGATTTGTGCAAGCCTGACAATGGTAATATCACCAAATGCTATGTGAAAGCATGCCACCGTTTGTACTAGATCAATGCCCGTCAATGCAATGACAATAAATACTGTAACTTGTGCCTGCCCAGCAGCTCTGACATCAGCAATAATGATACCAATGTATTCCGCGGTCCATGCTCATACGATAATATTATTGTTGCGAATAAGAACAATGTCAAAATATGTTCAAACCAGAGCAAACACAACCTCATTAATTCCAGTGCAAACAATATTAACGTACAAAATGGAAACTGTCCATAAAAACGTACCAGTGGCTGCTATATTATTTTTAGAAGTTCTGATGAACTCACATCATTGCTGTCGGATTAACCCAAAGTAACCTCTCCATGAACCCAGTGTCACAGATAAGTGGTCAGGCAGGTCCTGTGACCCATGCCCATACCTATTGCATAACAGTTCACAGGTGAGTTTCCCTATAAACCAAAGACAATCACGCATTCAGGGAAAACCCCGATCAATTCCACAGAGAGATAGTTGTTCCACAGATAGATAGTTGTACTATGAACAAGTGAGAGACAATTGGGCCAATAAAACCAGTTTGGCCGAAGGCTCACTTTCCCCAGAAATATCACAGTTAAATACGACATGTAGATAGGCACACTCAACCAATCAGGACACGACAGGCACACCACACGTGGGGATCATGCACGCCTCATGTCAGATATCTGGACTGATACACACTGGCCCACACTCTCCGAGGTCGAGAGCCATCTGTGTCTTTGTCAAATGCCTTCATTTGTTGATTTACAACTGCTTTTTGGGATGTAGCAAATCGTTTTATTGTACCTCATGAAATGTATAAATGGATGACCAATACTTTGTACATCAAGAGAATTTGAGCAGATACATTATGTCCAGCTTTTAATTAAACACACTGTTCCTGTTTTGCCAAATGCCTCTTGTCTTTTAATTTATTTAAGATAAATTCATATCCAAGCAATACTGAGCTTTGTATTTTACAGTTAAGAAACTAAATTACAGTTCAATTTAGACTACATTATTTCTGTTATATTCACTATCTAACCTTGAATTATAGATAACAGGTAACCTATCCCAGATTGATGTCATGTTAGTTTTTTTTCAAGACTTTTGGTTAGAGGGTTTGACACTTTCACAGGTTTTCTGAAAGATAAGGACAGATGGTATCAAGGTCAAAGGTAGACAGGCTGATGATCAGGAAAAACATGGAGTCTGGCCTGCACAAAATGGAGTTTGGCCTTGGGGCTTTTTGTCATCCCTGGCTTAGACATCTGAATATGATGTTGTTGGGTCAAATCTTATATATATATGATCTTATGCTTAGGGATTCTTGTTTGTTTTATAAGAATACTTAAGTAAAATCCATGCTTTCGGAAGGGATATCTATATATACTTTAATGTCTAATATAAATATATAAAATCAGCAAACACATAAAATGATAATATGTGAATTATCGTAAAATATGTAAAATAGCATGAAAAAATGCAATACACTTTCCATAAATTCTTCTTTTAAGCCTTGCATGTTCAAAGTTATAGGATAAAATGTAGAAACAAAGAGCTAAATAAGGGGGTCCTAGGGATGAGTTTAAAGACCAACACAGTATAAATCCCCAAATCAAATATCAATACACAAAAGAATACTGTGGGTCTCGAGTGTAGGATCAGAGCATGTAATAATAGAGCAAGAAAAAGGAAGAGAGTCCGAAAGTAAGCGTGGCAGGTGTATAAACCTCCACTGAGGTTTTAAGTTCCCATCACCCACCGGTGGTGGTTCTTCATCATTTGGGAACTAAGGACGAACCCCGGAGTACCAATCACTATGTTAGTTGTGGTGGTACCCTGGTTGTCCCAGGCAACCGTGCCAAATTGTTACCAGCGGGTGATGATTGCAGTGCGAAAAAAGTGATGAAAAAAAAAATTATGAAAAGAAATAAATGAAAAAAATGGTGAAGTTAAAAATGACTACCAAGGCACTGTGTAATTTTATTCTGGCGCTATCCTGGTGTCAAGATTAAAACCAATATAGACAGCTCAAACAAATAACTGTCAGATTTCAGGTCTACATGTTTCGGCTATTGGACAAGGGAGTCCAAGCTCTCGTCAGGACCATGTAAACGCTACTGCAAAAGGCGTGATGAAAATGAAATATAATAATAATAATAATGAACTGAATCGACGGTTGGGACCCAATACAACCTGATCGAGTCCTGTGTGTCACATTGGAACAGTTACAGGCATTGTCTGGAGGTGGGCCTCTGGATGGAAACAAACAAACAGGTATGCTAAGAGGGACACTCAACTTAATCTGTTTGCACCATAGTATACATTGCTGATCCAAAAATAGTGTGTAGTTCAATGTAGTATACACACCTCAATTCTTAACAGTTCTCAAAGATATGAAATTTTACAAAGAAGATACATGTTTATTAAAACAAAAATTGTTGTTGACACAAATTTTCGTGTGCACTTACCCGAGTCAATGTGGGTACGCACCTCGCCTCGCCTGGCATCCGCTCAGGACAGTGAGGCACCGCTCTAAAGAGGAAAAATTCCAGAAGGAGATATAATTACACAGTGCCTTGGTAGTCATTTTTAACTTCACCATTTTTTTTCATCATTTTTTTCATCACTTTTTTCGCACTGCAATCATCACCTGCTGGTAACAATTTGGCACGGTTGCCTGGGACAACCAGGGTACCACCACAACTAACATAGTGATTGGTACTCCGGGGTTCATCCTTAGTTCCCAAATGATGAAGAACCACCACCGGTGGGTGATGGGAACTTAAAACCTCAGTGGAGGTTTATACACCTGCCACGGTTACTTTCGGACTCTCTTCCTTTTTCTTGCTATAGGATAAAATGTTACATTATATTAAAAAAATTATCCTAAAAAGAAGAGATGTGTTTTGGTAAGTAAGCAGATAATGCATGATACTGAATTTGCCAAATTGAAGGAAAATAATGCTCTTGGGGAAACACATGAACAAATAGGAAAGACAAATATTCAAACGATAATTGTTTCCCCATGACACAGTCTTCATAGCGGATACAAAATTATGTGCACGTTTCTTGTTGAATTTTAGTCGTCCTCCTCCGAAGATATTTCCATGACATCAGGCTCACATGAATCATAGGTGTGATCATGGTGACAGATTGTCGACATGTGCATGTTGAATGGTTGTAACTCTAGGCGCTCAAAGGTGGTGAGAGTGCTCCAACTGGAGACTTGAATGACAGCAGTGATATGAGCCAGTCTTCAAGGAGTTCCTTAAAGTGTGACACTGGTGATGCTGGTCCATCATAACAAGTGATGGAGCAAGGATTCAAGAAAACAAAACTTGCTCGGAAGCAATCTCTCATTAATAGTACTAATTGGTAAAATAGTATAGAAAACAAAATTAACATTCACACAACACTTATGTATGGGGAAAAGAGCTTTACGCACGCTTAAATAACAAAGAATAAATTGCAGCGCGACCAAACCCCGCTTGAAACCAAAAAACACTTTTGCTCATGTGCAAACCAGACCATGTAGATAACCACATGACTAACCCGCTTGAGAGGGAAAACTCTCATGCATGCACATAAGTTACAAACATTAGGTCTTGAGGCACCGCATGCCTGGCATATGCTTGCCTGTATTTAAAAAGAGCTGTTGCTACTCATGCTTTTGCTTAAAAAAAGAGAAATGAACATGGGGTAGAGTAGAAGTGGGTGATGAACAGTGACAATCACATATTTGAGAAAGTAACATCTGTTTATGATTCCTTTATTAATAGTGTACGTTTGGGCCTAATGTGGTAGGCAAAGGAAAAGGATGGCGGTTAAGGTGGAAGCGAGCTAAGACATGCGCAGTGTGATAATGATGTGACCCGCTGACCGTGTCCCTGACAAGCAGCCAAGAGCCAAGGACAAGTCACCATGTGAACGCTTCTTCGACTGTGGAACACTATTGAAATATGTTTTATTTTGAAACATTAAACACATGAAAATAAATAAGGAAGAATAATAAATGAGCTAAAGGGAAGGGTTTGGTAGACAAAAGGATTCATTAAGAAATTAAACATGACAGCATGAGGTGATGACAACTCCCCTGCCCCTGCCCAATCACAGTCCATGATCCACCGATATTTGCAACTTTTGAGGGCGGGACATGCAGAAATAAAGAGTATAACTAGAGTTACTAATTGAATTAAGTTAGATCATCGTTTCCTGCATCGATTCTGACAGAGAGAGAGGCGAGAGCTGCTTCTAATGAGGAAAAGAGAGAACATACTGGGAACATTCATACCTGAAAGACAACCTGATTAGATTGAAGATTCCAGAAGAATATCGAGGAGGGACAGAGTGTAAGAGAGGGATGCGCCCTAGTGCGTTCTGTCTATAGAAATGTCTTAGTAAGTATTGCCCTGTCCTGATCCTATCCTATAGTCTTTGTCTCCTGACTCTTAATGAGGGGACCTCCATCAGTCCTTTGGCCAGAGGGCTGATTTTTCCGTTATAAACCCTTGGGTAAATATTATTCTGTCTTTAAATGGAGGACCCAGCATGAAGCTCGCTCCTGGGACCAGGGACATTCAGACTAGACAAATCCAGGATGCTGTTACAAATGTGGATAAGCATTTTGGAGATCTGTGCCAAATATTTCCTGCATATGTTCGAAAAACTGCTAGACTTCGAGACAAAGCAGATCTCCTAGTAAAAGAAGTTCACGCATTTGCAGATACAGAGACGCCAAGCTTGAAACATGGTTTGAAAAACTTTGCTAATGAACTTGCCAAACTTCAGGATTACAGACAAGCAGAGGTGGAAAGACTTGAAGCCAAAATAGTGGAACCTCTCAAAAATGATGGTGCTGTAATAAGACTTAAAAGGAAGGACTTGAAAGTGACCCTGTCAGCATGAAATCGAGAAGTAAAACAGGTGGCACAGCTTGAGAGAACACAGCTGTGGAACCAATCGAATCGACAAATTATAACACAGGCTGAAAGTGAACTACAACCAGCTGCCTTGGATGCTTCTCGAATAAGTTGACAGCTGGAGGAAACTATTGATAATTTTGAGTAACAAAAAATTAAAGACATAAAGAAAATATTTAGCGAGTTTATAACAATAGAAATGTTATTCCATGGAAAAGCATTAGAGGTGTACACAGCTGCTTATCAAAATATACAGAATATCTTCACCCACAAGAGTACCAATCTCGCTTAGATGTTGTTTGTGCCAATTGAATATTATCATTTGATAATATCTGTGCAACAGCAAAGCGTTTGGAAGTGCCACTGCAGTATCAGAGACAGAATGTAGAAGATTGTGATTATTATGGTGGAGGTGAAGATGATAGGGATGAAGATGATGCATTAGATGGCCGTCAAAGCACTTGAAAGATTTTTAAATTCCGAGTGCTGTTGTAAAATGCCCTTAATTAATCCAGAAGCAATAAATCAATTACCTTGTATTTGAACTGACCATCGTAGTATCAACTTGACCATCATAGTATTGACTTGTTTATCTGGATGTGCCATGGTTTGAATTTTCACAAAAATATTTAGGCATCCGTTAGTGTAAATTCTATAATGCCACTGCCTGAGAAGAATGCTTCAAGTTTGAATTGTTTCTGTGTCCGATGTTGGACTTTTAATGATGAGATATCATCATAAAATAAAGCGGTTCACTTTTAATGTTACAGGATTAATTTGAAAATGTTTTTAATTCTTTTTGTAATATAATGTGCCTTTGTTCTTTGGAAAAAAATAAAATTTGTTTGTGTCTTTAAATTTGCATATCTTTTGCAAATGAATGATTTATTATGTCTTTTGTTTCTTCATCTATCCACTCTTAATGCATTGAATTGTTGAATGATTCTGTGAATTGAAAGTATTGTTAAATGAATTTTCTCTCCCATGAAAGTTGATGGAGTTTGCACTGTGAATTTGTACTAATGAGTGTTCATTTATGACTAAGATATAGATAAAATGTATTAAATCTTACCCAGAGTCTGTGGTTATTTCACTAAGATCTATAAGTTGGTTAGTTAATTGTTAATATCACCGTCTTCTACTCAACTAATGGTCCATTGACCAAAGGAAGAGTGTTGATCTGGGAAGATTAGTTAGACGTCGACTAATCCAGATCGAAGTGAACATAAAGCTTGACCCCCAACGAAACAGCCAGGAAATTTGAATGTGTATATGGGCCCATATGAAATTCTTGTTGACTGTCAAGTGTTTATCTCTGGCCTTTCACTGGATCAGTTTTTCTGGTAGCAGAGTGATGATTATTATTGATTAGTTTGGTGATTATTGTTTATTGATTAAATGTACAGGAATTTATATAGCGCAAATCACCAAGCGGTCTCTAAGCGCTTGCTTAGGGAACCCGTCCTGGTATTCCCCTGTGAGATAACCCGGCAGGGCATCCGCAAGGTGAAAGCCAGGCATCCCGCCGCGAGGGGCCATTGTGGAGATTAAGCAAGCTATTGCCCAGAGTCGCAGAGTGTGAACCCATGAATTGAGTATGCACTGGAGCGAGAATTATCGAGTCCATGGACATTTTATGGACTCAAGACCCAGATGAGCCGGGAATTGAACCCTGGCCCCGGGCTGACCTCTGCTTCCAGGTCTGCCTCCTCTAACCAGTGAGCCACACTTCTCCACTTTTATTAGTTAATAATTATGGAATATTGACTATATGTTTAACATTAAGAGTTAACGTCACGTTTTATGTTATTTAGAAGCACAGGTACAGAGATACCTGGGAATCCCGGGAATGGAATGAATTTAGAAGAGTGTGGTAAGGAAATCCCACTGCAGAAGGTTACTCGTCTGTTGTCATAATACCTAAAAGCTATGCAGGGCTGTAGGTGTTATATTAGGGACTATATCATATAAGAGTGTGATTGACAGCAGAAGGCCCGCCTGTGAAACTTTGGCCTTGCCCAAAGAAGGAGTATCCCTAGAGGAGTAACAGGTCCTCCCCAGAGCTTAAGTGAAGGGTAAACAGTGTTTTTTTTTACTCGTAGTGACAGGAAGTACTTTCTCTTTGAATCGTGTGAAGAAACTATCTTTGGTTTAGCGGAGCAGACAGAGTAGCTCTGTTTTTACTTTGTTACTAACAGAAATTTTATAAAGAAAAGTTAGAAAAGATATTGTCGTATTACCTTATGAAGGGAGGGTCAGTGGCAGGAGCCGTACTGACGTCACAGAGAGCTGAGCTGGTATTGGTGGAAACAGTGGGCGGGTGAAAAGAGCAGATTCTAAAGGGAGGGTCAGTAGAAGGAGCAATACTGACATCACAAAGAGCTGCGCTAGCATTGGTCAGACAAGTGGGTGAGTTGTATGCTCTGATTGGTTAATAGACAAACATGGTGTTGGTATTGGATGCAGAAAGGGAACATAGTAAGCCCTGATTGGGCTGTTGGTGTAAGACGCGCTGGTATAGGACGAGTGTTAACAAACAGGACATGTGAAAATACGGAAGAGTTTTGGGGTTTTAGCGACTAAATTAGTTTAATTACAAGAGCAGAAAGAATGAAGCTGATTAAAAAGATCAAGAATTTCGTTAAAAAAGACAAAAGTATAGTAATTAGGGAGGGAATTCTTATGCCTCCTCCTGATATGCCTGCCTCCTTTATGATGATGGAAAGTGGATGGAAAATTTGATGAAATATACGAAAGGTGAGTGTGTTCTAGCTTTTCCAGAACATGGTACATTTAATACGAGAATTCTTCAGAACTTGAGAGGTAGGATGAATTTGTTAGTACTGAAACCTAGACTAACACAGTATGAGGCTTTGGAGGAATGGGAAGTGGAGGCATATGAGCGAGAAAGATACATAGGAGGAAGAAGAATTAATAGGGGATTTTTACACAGATACCCATTTGATACTTGAGTAAGTCAGCTGAAAAGATGGAGAAGAGCGGTAGTAACAGAGGGTCTATTGCCAGTGTTAATGGCTAAAGATCAAGAAGGTGGTAAATGTAAGGGAAAAACAAAACACATGGGTGTGTCAGGAAGAGGGTGTGATGAATCTGATGATGAGTTGTAAGAAGATATTCTAGCCAAAACACCTCTGCCTTATCAAGAAAGCGCTAGAGATACAATTCCAAGTGGCCCTATGATGGGAACTCCGTTAGTTCCACAAGTTTTATATGATCCAACAGTCATTAGAGCATCACAAGAAATTGACAGTACCAGTAACTATTGGTCCTGTTATTCTAAAGTATTGTGATAAACGTGTTACATCGAAAACGCAAAGTGTGACAGTCTCACAGGATGGTGTTCGAAAAGAGATAGTGATGCTAGAAGATCAAATTAGTGAGAGTGATTTGAATGTCTCATTATTAGGTCTCCCGAATCTCGAGACTGTGACTGTAACCCCAGAAAGAATTTAACCCATAAATGCAAGGAGGAAAGTACCAACTGTCACTCCAGTGGCAGGAAGTTCTACTGGATTTTCACCTGAAGATCTAGAGGAATGGACAAAAGGATTAGATAAGCTGAAACCACAACCAAAAAAACTATAGATGTAAGCAAGTTGAGGGTGGATTTAGAAGAAATGATTATTGGTACGATAAATTCAGAAATATTAGGTTCATATGGAGATGAAGAGTTGTTGTTTCTGTGCAAAAGTATAACCTGGAGGACAAAGAATTTTCATAAGAAGATAGCGAAAGCTGCTTTAGAATTTGGTATAAATATAGACAAGTCAAAAATACTACAAAAACCTTATAGATCAGGATTTACTGAAGAGGACTTAGAAAGTTTGAATATGTCAGGAAGAAGATTGCAAATAAACGAATTTATGCACATTTTGAAGAAATGGGGGGATGTAGATCAATGGAGAAATAGATGGACAAAGAAGAGAGATAAAGCAGCTACAAAGTATCTACATTTCCGTTGAGGGAGATAGAAAAGGTTGAAAGGATGTGTCCAATGATAGAAGTTCTGGGTGGTGGATATGTTCATGTTCCATGGGGTGGACTGGATATTTTGTCCTTTACGAATGACTTCCCTAGATTGAGAGAGAAACCAATTGAATGGTACAAGAAAGTAGAGAGATTTGTTAAAGTTTCAAAGGTTTTGGTGAAAGATTTGGATGGCCTGTTTGACATAGTAGTACCCACAGATTTGTGGACAGAATATAAAATTACAGTTGATTGGCCAGCTGAAGAGTATCCTAGAGACTCAAAGACAGATGCGCCTTCAGAGGACGTAATGAAGAAATATAACCAAGTGATTACCTTTCTAAAAGGGAAAACTCCCCCTAAAGAAACAGATTGGGTTAAAATACACAGAACAACTCAAGAACCTAACGAGTCAGTGCATGCATACTATGAAAGGTTACTACCGGTGTTCAAGCAATTGGTGGATTTGAGAACATTGGTGATAAAGATATAGGACATTTTGTATATAGGTTTGTGTATGGTTTAAGATTAGAAATTAGTCAGATGATTCGACAGCATATGCTTTGCTGGCAAAGCAAGCCAATCAATGACATTCTAAAGTATGCAAAGTACTGTAGTAATGACATTGATGCAAAGCATAAAACGTTGAAAGAGAAAATGATGTGGGCACAAGCGAAGTTGGTAGAACACCAAGGGGCAGCTTCTGGTACTCAAAATGATAATCAGATGAATGAGCAGATTCAGAATAGTCAATCATTGAATGGAAATAAGGGAAGAGGATGAATGAGTAGAGATGAAGCGAAAATTAAATATCCTTTCCATGGATGCGGAAAGCTTGGACATTGGAAGAATGAGTGTAGAAATCTTCAACAGAATAATGGGGTAAATCAAATCTCAAATCCACAGATGCAGAATGAGGTGGTTGTGAACCAGCAACAACAGCAAGAGGTAGTTACTCCTCAGTTGCAGGTGCCACAAGCCCCTTTGCCCAACAATGTGAACGCTAAGGTGCAGAGATACAGAGTGAACACCGGATTTTGTGGAGAAGGTGGTCAGAATACACAGACCGTTTAACAATATTGGATGCAAAGTAATGCAAGTGATTCAGAGATGTCCCAATTACGGTGCCTGAGGGGGGGGAAGAGTGTGTGCTTGGCGCATCCTTGGCAGTAGATCAGTCAGGTCCTTTTGTTGATGAAAAGGTTGACGAAAATGACATCACTTTTCTAGTTGATACTGGCGCTACCCGGTCTACTGTGAGAACAGCAGAAATTTCAATACCTACCCATCTCGGGAGGAACTATCCAAGTTTAGGAGTCTCAAACAAGCAAATAAGGACCCCAGTCACTAAGCCAATAGAAAAGAATATTGCAAATTACAGAGACATGCATCGGTTTGTAGTATGTGATTCAAGTCTGGTGAACCTGTTAGGTAGGGACTTATTGTGTAAAATGAACTGCACCATCTTCTGTATGCCTGATGGTGTTGCCTTCCAAACACCCAATGAAGATGTTGCTTTCAAGATGATGTTAGCGAAAAAAGGAATAGAAGTGGATGAGATGTTTTCACTTCTTACAGAGAGCGATTTGCCTGATGAATTGAAAAACACAGTAAGGTCAGATGTGTGGGATTTTACAGGAAAGAAAATTGGTCTAATGGCAAAGGTAGACCCAGTTAAAATCATGGTAAAGGAAGGTGCGATATATCCAAACACACCACAATACAGAATGAGTCCTGAAGTGAAGCTAGGAGTTGCACCATTAATTGATCAGATGATTGAACAAACTATTTTGAAAGAAATATTGAGCAGTCCTTGTAATTTGCCAATCATGGGACTTAAAAAGCCTAGTGGAGGTCGGACCAGGCATGGACCGGTGCATGGCCCTTTCAATTTGACACCACGTACCGGGCCTAAGGTTGGACAATCTCTTCTCTTGGACACGATCCTCAGTACAAGGCCTCGGCTACGTAAATGTGGGCCACGCCACTACCACCACGTATGGGGCTGGTAGGCTGCGCATGGATGGTGGTGGGTCTATTCGCCTGTACGACTGCCTGTTTGAAACCAATAAATAAAGCTATTTTAAAAAAAAAAGCCTAGTGGAAATATAGAATAGTGAAAGATTTGAGGAAAATTAATAAAATGGTAGTACCCTGTTGTCCGGTAGTACCAAACCCTGCAGTGATTCTCTATCAGATACCATGGGATGCACATTGGTACACTTTGATCGATTTGAGCCAAGCCTTCTTTTCGATCCCATTGCACCCAGATAGTCAATATATTTTTGCTTTCCGGTTCGTTAATCAGATTCTGAATTTTTTTTTAAAGACTTTAGTTATGCCAAGAAATTCAGTCTTGGTTCAGTACATTGATGACCTATTGGTGGCATCAAAGACACAAGAAGCTTGTGTCACTGACACAATAGCTTTAATGAACCATTTGGCAGAAGGACACATGCTGTCCCAGGAAAAATTACAGTTTTGCAAACAATAAGTTCAATATTTAGGAAACAAGATAGAGAGAGGATTAAGAAAGGTGACACCGGAAAGAATAAAAGTGAATCGACAAATAGGTTTGCCTAAAACAAAGAAAGATGTGCAAATGTTTTTGGGAGTGGTTGGCTACTGTCGCCAATGGATCAGTAGATTTTCACTGCTTGCAAAGCCTTTGATAAGGTTGACACGAAAAGATGTGATGATTCAATTGAATGGGATGATGAAGGTGAGGAAGCATTTGTAAAACTGAAAAGTTGTTTGTGTCGCACGCCAGCATTGGGAATGCCAGATTATACTGAAGAGTGTGCTGTGTTCTGCTGTCAAAGAAAAGGTTGTGCACTTTCAGTTTTAACACAAAGACTCAGATTGTCCCGACGTCCAGTAGCATACTTCTCTGCTACTCTGGATCCAATGGCTGCGGCATTACCTGGCCGCTTAAAAGCAGTAGCTGCTACTTGTGTGAGTCTGGAACAGAGTGAATCAATTGTGATGGGACATCCTGTCAAAGTATATGTTCCACATTCGGTCGAGATCCTTTTAACAAGGACTCACACTCAGCATTTGAACCCTAGTCAGCTGACTAAGTGTGAAAGAGTAATATTGGGTGCTGAAAATGTAAGTGTGACAAGATGCACCATGATGAGCCCAGCAACCTTGTTGACTGATTCCTATTGTGAAGAAGTGAAGGAGGAAGTTGATCATGATTGTTTGGATGTGACAGAAATGTGTACAAAGCCCAGACCTGACCTCATTGACGTTCCTCTGGAAGAGTCAGACTTTGTACTGTTTATTGATGGGTCATGTTTGAGAAGAGAGAATGGAGAATTGATGTCTGGTTATGCTGTATGTGCTGTGTCAGGTATCATAGAAGCTTCCTGTCTAAGAGGAGTCAAGTCTGCACAAATAGCCGAATTGGTAAAATTGGGAGGAAATTGAGAGTTACCATATTTACAGATATTCAATATGGTTTTGGGGTTGTGCATGACTTTGGCCTATTGTGGCTACAAAGGGGATTTCTGACTTCTTCAAGATCGCCCATCCAAAATGGCAAAGATGTTAAAGAACTATTGGAAGCATTGCAATTGCCAAAAGAAATTGCAGTGGTCAAATGTACCGCACATAAGTCAGGAAATGATTATGTGACACTGGGTAATTGGTACGCTGACCAAGTTGCACAATTTTGTGCTCGAAATACAATGTCTTTGAACTGGGGGATGGAAAAGTAAGTTACCAATTGCCAATTAATGTTCTTCTCTGCTTTTGAAACATGGGACGAAGTTAGACAGTTACAGTATGAAGCAGACGCAAAAGAGAAGGAACACTGGATAAAAACAGGTTTCACGAGAAGAGCAGATGATGACTTATGGGTGTGTCCAGATGGTAGACCAATAATGCCAGACAGTTTGTTGTCACAAATGGTTAGGGTATATCATGGAACCACACACATTGGGAGGGATGACATGATTGGACATTTCAGGCAAACATGGTATAATCCAAAGTTTAGGGTAGTTGCAGAGATTCTCTGCCAAAGATGTTTAACCTTCCAACTGCAAAACCCAGGGAGAAAGGCTGTGGTCAGTAGGGGAAAAATTGGAAAAGCAGAAGGACCATTCACAAGATTGCAACTAGACTTCATTGAGGTGCGACCATGCAATGGATTGAAGCATGTTGTTGTTATTGTATGTCTGTTTTCTCGATGGGTAGAGCCTATCCCACGAGAAGGAATGACAGTTTCACTGTTGCAAAACTACTGTTGAGAGAGCTCATTTCACGATTTGAGTTTCCAGTCACTTTGGAATCAGATAGAGGACCTCATTTTAATAATGAGATAATCAAATTGATTTGTACAGCTTTCAAAATTAGCAGAAATTACATTGTACCTATTGACCAGAAGCTTCTGGAGTGGTCGAGCAGCTCAATGGCACAATAAAATCCAGATTAGGGAAAGTGTGTTCATCCACTTCACTGAAATGGCCTGCTGCTTTGCCCCTTGTATTGATGAGCCTTAGAAGCATTCCTGACCGAAGAACAGGATTAAGTCTACATGAAATCCTAACAGGAAGAGCAATGTGACATGCATTTGTACCTGCAAACAAATTGATGAACATAACTGATAATCTAGTGTTGGACTATTATAAAGGACTAGCTGATCTGGTAAGTGCTGTGTCTCACCAGGTGAGAAAAGATGCAACCACAGCACAGCCGAACCAAGCTCATGATTTGTGTCCTGGAGATTGGGTCGTGGTTAAGAAGCACACGAGAAAATCGTGTTTGGAACCCAGGTGGAAAGGACCACATCAAATCATATTGGTCACGACAACAGCAGCAAAGTGTGCTGGCTTGCCAAATTGGATCCATGCCAGTCAAACCAGGAAAGTTCCAAGTCCACCTGAATGACAAAAGCAGCAACTGGAAGAACAAAGAAAAGAACCAGAAGCTGAACTTATGAAGTCAAAGAAATCAGAGAAGCAGATTCTGAAGAACGTATTGACGATGAACAACAAGTATAAGTCAAGTAGAGTGGGCACCAGTTACTGGGACTGAAGAGGCTGCTGTAAAGGCCAAAGGAGAGCTTGGAATTGAAAGACCAGAACGAAGTGAACAAAATATAGCAGAAGCTGTTGCAGAAAACCCAGCTCCAGCTCAGTCAGAGAAAAAAAAAAACTAATTGCAGAAAACCTAGATCAAATTCAGTTCGAAGAAGAAAAAGAAAAAGAATCCATTGCAGAAAATCCAGGTCCAGATCAGTCAGAAGAATAAGAAACAGAATCCATTGCAGAAAATTCAGATACAGCTCAGTTAGGAGAATGGAAAGAATCAATTAAAGAAAATTTAGATCAAACATAGTCAGAAGAAGAAAAAGAAAGACCAGAGGGTCCAGAACAACAACAAACAACAGAAGAAGAAAAAACAGAGAAAACAGAATTGGCCCAACAAAAAGAAAGAGAAAATAAAAGGACACTTGAAATAGGTGAAGAAGGTGAAAAGGCAGCACAGACAAAAAGGGTTAGAAAGGGAGATCACTGTCCGAGTGGAGTGAAAAGACTGAAATACATTCTGAAAAGAAAAACAGGGAAAGAATTAGAACAAGTAAATGAGGAGTCAAGTCAGGTTGAGCAAGAACAATCAAGAAGAAGATCATTGAGGCTGTCAAAGAGAAGGAGGGTACCAATTAGAAAATATAAAGCTCCAAAGTGGACTTACATCATCCTTGAAGATTTTGAAAATCTTGATTTAAATGGAGAACAAGAGAGTGACACTGTTGAAGGATCTGATGAAAGGGAATTGAGGCCACCTTCTAAGAAAAGACTTTTGCGCAAAAGGTGGATTTATTCAGAGAAATTACGAAACAAGAAGAAGGAAAAGATCCAAAGGTAAAGGGCTAACTAAAGCTGAGAGCTTTGAAGTGTGGGATCACACAAAGATTTTATTTTTTACACTATTTTTTTTAAGAAAGATAATAAGTTTAGAAATAAATTTTAGATACTAAAATGGCGGAGGTAAAAGTGACTGAACATCCGAAATCTAGCTTAAAACGGAGATGTGTTAAATGTTGTGTATGTAGTATTATAATACTGATGCTGATGTGGTTATTGTTGATGGTTGTGATACCTGTATTAATGGTGACTAATAATCAAAATAACACAAATACTAGTGAAACAATGAATTTGTTCACTAAGAAAACTACTACTACAGATTTCGA
Source organism: Triturus cristatus (assembly GCF_964204655.1). Lineage (NCBI taxonomy): Eukaryota > Metazoa > Chordata > Amphibia > Caudata > Salamandridae > Triturus > Triturus cristatus. The sequence continues at coordinate 896,394,230 of NC_140590.1, read as the reverse complement.
ACAAATGGATAAGAGCATGTATTATCATGACAAATCAAATAGTGATTCGTCATTAAATGTATTTTCTAAACTCCTTTATCAATATATAGATACAATGGATGTGAGTGATTATTATGTCTGCATGAAACTACCTACTTCTGTCACAGAAGGTGTAACCTATCACCATCTTCCATTAACTTATGGTGTGTCTTGTAGTGTTGTATCTAGTTTGTTCTAGGTTACTGGTAAGTTACAATATTATTATTCTAATATGGATGTAGTGTTTTCAGAGATCCCTATTAGAAGAAACTTGAACCCAGTGCTTAGTAGTAAAGATGCCGATACATGGGTGAATTTTTCCTAACAACGAATCCCATAGATATAACACATGCTCATAGAAATAATCTAACATGTCTTTTGCGTGACGAAGAAAAGGATTTTCTAAATTTAGTAGGGGAAAAGACAGGATTTCCAAAAGAAGGCTGTTGAGCAGAAGTCACATGTACCTCCATGGGCTACTTTAGAGGGGGACTATAAGAAAGGCGAGACTCATGCTGCAATATCCCTAGACGTGTCCAAATTTGGGAAATTCTGTCTACATAGTCTAAAAAAAGAGTATAACAGTATTTCCATTGTTACTAGTGGATGTGAACATACCTTTCTATTCATGGGGGGATGGGGACTAAAAGGGGGAACTGATTCTGTATTCCCAGGGATGTATTATGTGTGTGGTAAAAATGCCTATTATAAGTTGCCTGCACGATGGTATGGCAGTTGTTATATTGCCATTGTATTCCCGAAGGTATACCACATCACTAAGAACAATGAAATGGATGAAATAAGTAAGGGATTAACAAGAAGTAAAAGGGCACGTTTTTCAGAAATAGTAGGTGACATATTTGATGCACTGATGCCGTCAGTTGGAGTCGTATTGAATTCGCAAAAGATACGTCAGTTGTCCACAGTAGTTGATCGTTTATCAACAGATACTGCTGGAGGGTTCTTAATGATTAATACCAAAATAGTTGCAATCAGATCTATGGTCTTGTAAAATAGACTTGCCCTTGATATTCTATTGGCAAAACAGGGTGGAGTCTGTGGTATGTTGAAAGTTCAACACTGCTGTACATATATCCCAGACAAAAGTAAAGACATTGAGGAATATATGAAGAATATTACAAAGATTCATAAAGACTTAACCCAACTGGAGGTTGACGTTGTTTGGGAAAGACTTAGTAAGAGTCTTTCCACTATAGGTAGCTGGTTTTCCACTTTTGGGAGTATCTTACTAGCATTAATTGCAATAATTTCAATAGCATTAGTAATACTGATGAAAATAATGATCTAGAAATGTTGCAAGGGAAGAATGAGAATTGGACTGATGATTGAAACCAGAAATGGAAGGATAGGAAGAAAGAGAAAAAGGAAGGAAATCGAGCTAGAGGAAGTGAAAGCAAATCTATATGGGAGCATAAAAGAAATGAACATGAGGGATAAAAAAGGTAGATTTCCCGTATATAAGGAGTATCGGACCTATATTATGTTAGCATGATGCATCTATGCGTTCATTCCCTGTTTGATATATATGCTTTTGCTTGGAGGAAACTCTTTTATTTCCTCCCTCTATATCTATTGCTAAAAGAGTAGGCCGAGAACCATACAGACGCCATCTTCTGAACATATGCTCGAGCACGGGCCGTGATCACGCGTTGATCACGTGCAGTTGTCAGGCCCCAGTTCATTTGAGTTACTGGTAGCAGCTGAAGGTAGGCTGTTTACTCGACTGTTCTAAGACTCAAGGTCGCATCTGCCTTAGGGGGCAATAAGCGCATTCCTGGAGGCGCCTTGCCTACACTCCCAGGCAACAAGACGAAAGGGAGTCACCCCTCCTGACCTCATCAGTAATAGATAGTCAAGCCTTTGTACTGGTCTAATGTGTGCCATATATGGTCCTTTCCCGGAGCTCGAGGGCCAACTGGTGTTTTTCCTTTTACAGTGATTGTATGTATTGAACCGAAAAGTATATAACCTCATGTTTGAATACGAGCCAACAGTCTTCTCGGCACACCTGATGGGTGAGGTTCGGAGAGGCTCCTCTATAGAGTATTTTGTTTAATAAATGATTGAACCTTCTTCACTGCCAACTGACTGATTATTTGGTAATGGTGTTGGGACTAATGGTAGGTATAGTCCTTTAGTTTATTTTTATGGTACATCAAACATGAAAGAGAAAAATAGAGAATGTGTAGAAAACAACTTAGATACTATGATTAAATAATAAAGTTGGCACTTGGTAATGATGGGTATTTTATGATGTCTCTAAAATGCCATCAGAGGGGGGATTGATGGAGCAAGGATTCAAGAAAACAAAACTTGCTCGGAAGCAATCTCTCATTATTAGTACTATTGGTAAAATAGAATAGAAAACAAATTAACATACACATGGCATTAATATATGGGGAAAAGAGCTTTACGCATGATTAAATACCAAAGAATAAATTGCAGCGCGACCAACCCCCGCTTAAAACCGAAAAACGCTTTTGCGCATGTGCAAACCAGAACTACGTAGATAAACATGTGACTAACCTGTTTGAGAGGGAAACATCTCATGCATGCACATAAGTTACTAACATTAGGTCTTGAGGCACCGCATGCCTGGCATATGCCTGCCTGAATTAAAAAAGAGGTGTTGATAATAATGCTTTTGCTTAAAGAAAGAGAAATTAACATGGGGTAGAGTAGAAGTGGGTGGTGAACAGTGACAATCACATATTTGAGAAAGTAACATCTGTTTATGATTCCTTTATTAATAGTGTACATTTGGGCCTAATGTGGTAGGTAAATGAAAAAGATGGCCGTGAAGATGGAAGCGAGCTAAGACATGTGCAGTGTGATAATGATGTGACCCGCTGCCAAGAGCCAAGGACAAGTAAGTCAGAGTGTGAACGCTTTCTCGACTGTGGAACACTATTGAAATATGTTTTATTTTGAAACATTAAACACATGTGAAATGAAATAAGGCAGAATAATAAATGAGCTAAAGGGGAAGGGTTTGGTAGACAAAAGGATTCATTAAGAAATTAAACAGGACAGCATGAGGTGATGACAACTCTCCTGCCCCGCCCCACTCACAATCTATGATCCACCGATATTTGCAACTTTTGACGATGGGACATGCAGAAATAAAGAGTATAACTAGAGTGACAAATTGAGTTAAGTTAGATCGTCGTTTCCTGCATCGATGTTGAGAGAGAGAGAGAGAGAGAGAGGCGAGAGCTGCTACTGATGAGAAAAAAAGAGAACATACTGGGAAGATTCATACCTAAATGACAACCTGATTAGATTGAAGATTCGAAAGAATATTCGAAAGAATATCGAGGAGGGAGAGAGTGCAATAGAGGGATGCTCCCTGGTGCGTCGTGTCTATAGAAAATCCTTAGTAAGTATTGCCCTGTCCTGATCCTGTCCTATAGTCTTTGTCTCCTGACTCTTAATCAGGGGACCTCCATCAGTCCTTTGGCCAGAGGGTTGATTTTTCCGTTATAACCCTTGGGTAAATATTATTCTGTCTTTAAATGTGCATATCTTTTGCAAATGAATGATTTATTATGTCTTTTGTCTCTTCATCTATCCACTCTTAATTCATTGAATTATTGAATGATTCTGTGAATTGAATATATCGGTCAATGAATGTTCTCTCCCATGAAAGTTGATGGAGTTTGCACTGTGAATTTCTACTAATGAGCGTTCATTTAAGACTAAGATATAGATAACATTTATTGAATCCTACCCAGAGTCTGTTGTTATTTCAATAAGATCTGTAAGTTAGTTAGTTAATTGTTAATATCACCATCAACTACTCAACTAATGGCCCATTGACAAAGGAAGAGTGTTGATCTGTGAAGATTAGTTAGATGTCCACCAATCAAGATCAAAGTAAACATAAAACTTGACCCTCAGCGAAACAGCCAGGGAATTTGAATGTGTAAATGGGACCATTTGAAATTCTTGTTGACTGTGAAGTGTTTATCCCTAGCCTTTCCCTGGATCACAAGAAGCTTGCAGTATTGGTATTTCAGTTATACAGTTCATGGAAAAGACAGGTATCACTTGCAGACACTCCATTTTCTGAAAGGGCAACATCCAGCTCTAACTGGTGGGCAGATATACAAGCCCCCTGCGCAACCAGTATGTCACTTTTCCTGACGTACTGGTGGCGCAGGGGTCTCCTCCATATTTACAAGGGCAGGAAAAGCCACCCTGCGTGACTTTTCCTTGTATATACAGCCCCTTCACATGCAGCACTTTGCGTTGAAGGGGTGTTCCATGGGTGTTGCTGTGGGTGTTCCCACGCAACACCCATGGGACAAGACACATCTCCAGATTTATGAGAAATCGTAAATCTGGAGATACGTCTGAATGCTACGCCACCCTAGGGATGGCGTAGCGAGGCGCAACGAGGAGAAATGTTTTAATTATTTCCTAGTTTTTTCCTCTTGAAGAGGAAAATGCCTTTAGTGATTGTTTTTGTGCAGGAAGGTGCCCCTTCTGGCACAAAAACAATCTCCCCATGACGCAGGCAAGCTTGCACCAAGGTGCAAGGCTGCCTGCACCAGCGCATGGCTGCAGTTTGTGCGCCAGCACAAGGGGAAGCACAGAGATACAACATATTCTTGTAAATATGTCGCATCCCTGTGCTTCGGAAGTGCTGCAGTGTGGCACAGCCAAAGGGCTTGAGGGCTTGCAGTGCCACGCTGTGACACTGCCTTGTAGATCTGACCCCTAGTTCAGAAAGGCACTCATGTCCCAGATAGTGCGCTAATGTTTCTCGACACTATTTCTGAGCCGGATATGGGCACTCCATGTGGGTGCATTACCTGTTCTAATTGAAGCAAGATGACAATTCCACAGGCAATAAGCGGAAGGATGGTACGGAATCCTCCATGAAGACTAAAGAATATGGAGTAAAGAATATGATGAAATTTGGTCTTACATCCAATCACCAGACCAGATCCAATGGTCTTAAAAAAAGTGCACAATACCAGTTCTTGTTGAGCTTTGAAAATCATATGGACACTTTCAGAAAATTTAGTTGGGTATTGTGTAAAAGTCTCTAAATCTCTGAAACAATTTTAGCTGTCTGCAAATCATAGGTTTCTGGTACAGTAGCCAAAGGAATATTTTGTAACATGGCAACCAGTTTGCCAATCTCGTCAAAAAGCATGTCTTTCGTATTAATCCTGAACTAAGTGACACCTTTGATTACATGTTGACGTGGTGGGTACAAAGTTCTTCCACAACACTGTATTGTTTTACAAACCGTACTCACATGAGGTTGGCCTGGTTTCAACACACAGCATCTGATGTTGATCAACAAGAAATAAGAACTATTATTTAATAGTTCATAGTGTGCAGGGATGGAAAAATTGGAAGTTGCTAATAGGACACAGTTCAACCCAGGCATCAAAACATTACACATTCCATGCAAAACAAATTAATTGCACAGTAGTGAATGACCTTGAGCATTTCTGCTGGTGGCAACACTGATAAACACAGGGTCATCTTCATTTAAACACGTGCAACATAAGGGAACCTTCCATGAATGGAATAAGTGTGAATTCTGCATTTTGTTTGTACTCTACCAGCTCGATTATGTGTACTTTTGACAATAACAAAAATGGAAAGTTGTAATGGTCCAAGAATCTGTGTTTCAGCCATGTAACAGGTGGATTTGCACTTACTGAAAATGGTATACCTTCAAATTGCTCGATATTTAACAAAGTGTATGTCGATTCATTTATAGCCATTGTTCTTTTTTATCAGGGTCAAATTGTAAGGTTAAAAAATGGCTGTGTCATTTAGAAGTTACCAGAGCACATAACCTGATCAAAGAGTTTGTAAAGCCCTAATTAATTGTATTATAGTTCTTATCTGAACCTGGCCATGCTCCAAAATATCAAAATCTCCTTTAAGGAAATCTAATGTTGAAGATATGGTGTTCATAAAGAAACCACTCTTTTGGATAGTGTATGCATGCCACTGTCGATAATTCTAAAAACTGCTTGCAGGTTTTCTTTATCGATCTGTCAAATTATTTCTGCAGTTTTCTTTCTGAGTACATGTTAAATTCATTATCCACGGTATATATTTATGTTGCTATAAATTGTTAATTCTAGTGGGACATGGTGACAGGAGGAAATCCATATTTTCCTTAATTATGACAAATGCTCCTTCACAACCAGAAGACTGGAATGTGCTAACCAACATAGGCATAGCTTACCCACACAATATGTGGTAACGACTACAGGTATGGGACTGTAATATTGCGGATCAGGGCATTTGGCTTTAGAACCAGAGGTGTTGGAAAGGAAACAGTGCATGCATGTATTGGAGTCATGAGGCCATAACGATAAACTTTCAGGAGGAAAATGTGAAGAATTATAAGCTCCATTCTGGATCATGACATTTATTTCAGAGTGGTAAAAGTTTAATTGTGGTTGCCAATTGGTAAATATTGTAGAATCAACCTAGTTCCAAATCCCAGACAGGTAGTCTGCTGGATAGTTTATTTAAAAAAATCATCTTGTTGGATGTGGAACATCCTCTTAAGGCCCCCCATACCATGAACCAACCAATATTTGGTTCTCGAAATACTTTTCTCATCAACATGCTGAGGGATGTGACCTATTGTCATTCCGGAAATAGGGAAATTTCCTTAAAAAATTGGTATGGCTATTAAGGGGAGTAGCTTCACAATGTTCCCATTGTGCGTTATTGTATATCTCTCCAGAATAACTAGTTCAGTGTATGTAATAGTGTGCATAATGATGAAATCCATACAGTTCATTATAACTCATTGCATTAAAATAAGGATCTTCATTGTTCAGAGAAGTATATGCCTGTAAATCAGATATCATTCACTTTACTGCCCCATTGTCCAAATCATTTGAACTGGAATCAGGAATAATCAGTTCATTGAAACTGTCAACAGATATGGCAATTGCAATGTCTCAACCGGTCCCATAATCTGATAAGGAACATTTTCCCAAATTATGCCCTTGGGCACAAGATAAGCTTTGATTTTTACAGCATAAATATCTCAGCAAGCTCTGTTGAGGAGAGGTAAGTTGAAATTCTCGAATCACGGGTTGTGAAACAGTTCTTTCAGAGATATAGTATCAATTCAGCAGTAGAACGAGAGTCAGTGTTATCAGCCACATGATGAAAACAAAAACTCCAAAAGGGATCTAAACATAACACCATGGTGCTTTCAGGTACCTGTCATGAAACCAGTGATAAGCCAGAAGAATTAAGTGGCTTGGAGTGACTATGGAGTGTGATGAAAAGTCCTCTCTGTAATATTCACATTCCTTTTCATAAAGTGTTGTTTCTCAAAAAGTCATCATCTTGATGAATGTTGACTCATGTGGAGGTTCATTGTAAACCATGGTGTGGCTTGAAACATGACCAGCTGTAGTATTGGCAATGTTAGATTCTTCTCTGCAATCTGTTGCTTCATGTAAAGCAGAAAACGCAGTAGGCTCAAATATTCCTGGGTAAGTGCTCATGCAAGGATACATTGCTAATCTAGGGTTATATCATTCAGAGTAGGGAGAGGCTCAGAGGTTCTACTTTTAATCCTTCTTGATGTCCAGGAGGGTCTGCTTTACAGAATCAGCCACATAGTGCTTCTTTACGTGGTCAATAGTCACCTGCCCTTTTTTTCTATGAAACAGACAAAGATTGGAATTTGTTTTACTTTTACCACAGGAACTGTAACAGGTGATCAATAGATCAGATCAAAAGCTTGCTTATCATTCATCTTTTCTCAAACTAGATCGCCTACTTTAGGGACCCACACATTAGCAGCTTTAAAACGTTTTCATCTTAGGTGGTGGCTTCAGAATTCTTCCCATTGGACAACTTGTCTCTGACCTCTTGGACACTGTTTAAACATTGTTCCAGGTAAATTATTTATCTCCTGCTACCTTCACAGGATTGTCTAGGCCAGGCAGATACATAGGCACTCTGAAGAGTACCTTGTATTGGAGTGCACCCTCTCAATACTCATCTAGGCAAGTTAATTCATGTTCTCTTAGCTCCATACAGGTGATGGTACCAACTAAGATTCAAACTAATAATCCTAGCAGTTGGGCTTGTTTACCATTAGATACTGAAAACCCTTTATGACTGCTTCAGGACATGCATCTCGCTGAGGCTACACCCATAGGAATTGAGAACATGCGTCTGTTTTTTTGTTAAATATTTTTATTGGGTTTTCCAAAAAAGACAAATTGAAATAAAGCAGCATTGCAAAATCAGATATCAACAGCATTTGAAATCTCATTCCCATGTTCCCTCCTCCCCTTCCCCCTCCCCCCCCGCCACTGGTGTGCCATAGTTGTCCGCAGCAGAAACATTAAAGGAACATCTAATTCTCCTGCGGCAGTAAATTCAACAACAGTAGTGCAGTACAGGTATCATACTTTCATATGAGTTCAACGCTTGTTCCACAGTGCATGCCCAGATCTATACTCCTAGTGCTAAGGTGTCAGTTGTACCTTCTTGATCTTCCAGGGTCGAACCCTCCTAGGAGCCCGTCTTAGGTGCCTGTAGCAGTGCAACTAATGCCTCCCACGCCCTCGCTGCTTCCAGTGCCTTTTCATTAGTAGATCGCAGAGCCTTTTGTAGCCTAAGTGTTCCTTCGTTCAGTGCCCATTTGAGGAATTCCCCCCTCCATCTCCCCACACTGGGCCCTCTCGCTGATTTCCAGTGAAGTGTGATCTCTTTGTTAGCTAGTACGAGGCCCGAGTCTGTAAATGTGCTTGTCCCTTTAGTTTTAGAGGTATGCGGGAACCAGTGCAATAAACAAACACCCTGATCCGGGTCTATATTACGATCCGTTATTTCACACAGCAAATCTAGAACATCCACCCAATATGTTCCCAAACTGGTACAACCCCACATCATATGCTGGAAATTGGTCCCCTCCAAACTACACCTCGGGCACTGAGCGGCGGCTGTAGTAAAGTATTGGTTAATCTTAGCTGGTGTTAAGTACGCTCTATGCAGTATATAAAATTGCACCAATTGAAATCTGGCATTCCTCGTGCTTTTCCAGGACCTTCTAACCAACTGGGTCCATGTCTTCTCAGGGATTTCCCTGCCTAGGTCTGCTTCCCATTTCCCCTGTAGTGCACGCAACGGTTCTAGTGCTTCAGTCAGCATGCACCTATACAGGCACGTCAGAGCCTTAAAGGTTCCTGCAGCCAATAGCACATATTGGCATACCATTGAGGTCTGGGGTTCCGACAATCCCGACTTCCAGTACCATTGCATTGCCGAGATTAGTGCTGTATGCAGCAGGTAATCCCCCCGAGGGAGACCATATCTGTCCTGCAGAGCTGGAAAAGATAAAAGGATTCTGTTGTCATAGAGGTCGCCCAGCACCTGAATCCCCAGCGCCTCCCATTCGGCTAATGCCGTCCAGTCCCCGCCATGTGGGAGGGCAGTACACATGCCCAGCGGAATCTCTGGAGCGTATGGGCGGGCAAACCCAGCCCGACGCTGGCTCCAGGTCCAGCACAATCTCAGCATCCGCTCTTCATTAGTAAGCGGTTCAAGGCGCATCTTCTGCTGAAGCACTATAAAGGACAAGATGTATCGTGGGACCCATCGTCCCTCGGGGCCGTCCGGACCTCGAAACTCCCGAGCCACAGCTTGAGTGAGCCACTGGAGCTGCGCTGCTAGATAGTACCACTCAAAGTCCAGCACTGCCATACCCCCGTCGGCTCTCGGACGCATCATTGTAGCCATCGCGACCCGCCGTCTGCCGGCCCACCAGAGAAACCCCCCAGCCATGAAGAGGAGCTGTCGGAACACAGAGCCCGGCACCCAGACTGGTAGCGTCCGGAAATAATACAATAAGTGAGAAAAAGCGTCTGTTGCCACTAATATGTAACAGTATTGGTTAACATAAGTTATTTGCCTAACATGGTCTATATATATTACCGTAAACAGTAGATTGGAGACTGTGAGGGGAGTCTGCGGGGGACTCCTAACAGCAAAAACTTTGATCTGTTACAAACATCACATTTTCTAGCATAAGCTTTAGCCCGTTTGCATAAACATGACCACTAGTAGGTTTGCTGTAGCATTCCTACTGTTGCACTTATCCAATCATAAGCAGACGCCAACCCCTCATTGGCTGCTTTGATTAAATCTAATCTGGACACCTTCCTAGGAATTATCCTTTCTCCCACTCCGGGTATAGTAATCATGAAAGTGCTATCTGAATCAAGGGTGTAGGAGTATTTGAAAGAAAAAACAGCTGGAGGCGTTTCACTCTTTTTAGTTGCCTGTATCTTTGTTAGTATATATGTGTCTATCTTCATTTAAGATCTGGTTAAGACTGCTATGTTGACAGTTTTTACTGCAGCCTTTGCAGCAAAGTTGGGAACACAGTTTCCTTTGGTGTTAATCACTCCACGCTGATGACCAGATGGAAGTTTATCTTGTAAGACAGCTACCTTTGCCCAGAGCTGTTTATTCTAAATAGGTTTTCCTTTTGAATCTTTGAATACATTCAGGTGCCATTGTTTAGATCTACATTGTACCCTTGCACACATAAGGATGAATTGGACACTTTTAGTGTGGGAACTGATGGGTCAGCAATCTTTAATGCAAGTATGTGAGGCTTGAATTTCTGTATGTTGTGCAATGCTGTCAAATAGGATTTTAGTGTGGCTTCACTGTGGGTAGAATGCACCGTCTTTCACTGCTCCCTGCACTGCTGCACTGGCTGTGGAATACTTCTGTTGATTCCCACTGCAGGTTGTGCAAAGCAGTCCATCTGGAACTTGCTGTGAAATGACTCAATGGGTACAGCTTTTGAAGTTGGAGTGATATTTTGGCAATATTGAAGTAAAGCTTGTGTTCAAAGAGTTGGATCATACAGAAACTTTACATTCACTACACTTAACGAAGAGGCCCTCTGCACACATCTCAGATGTAGAGCTCTAGCATTAGGAATGCTTGCCTTTGTGGCTGCCTGTAGTGCCTCTATGGGCAAAACTACAATTATTAGTTTCCCCTGAACTATTGAGTGCTCTTTCAAAATAGCTGTCTGGACAGCTGCAAGGACTTTCTTGATGGTAGCAAAGCGTGCTTCAGCTGGTGAATACAAATGTGTCTTGTACGCTGTGAGAATCGCCTGTCCCTCATTGTGTGTTACATACGTTTAGTCTGAATAACTTAGTACAACTCTTAAGACTAGGTTTGTTTTGTTATCCATATTCTGTAAATATTTGATCTCTAGCATGCCTGCTTCAGGCACTCGCAACATATCAGTGTGTTTGCTAATCTATTGTTTCACAGAAAAAGTGGGAGAAAGTAAGTCATACAAGTGCTTTACTCGCTCAGCATAGTGTAGGAAGTAAGTTCCTATGGTGTTAAGAAACTCCAACAGGCACTATACCTTTTTCAGTGCTTGAAAAGGCTGCAAGTTAGCACATTTCTGAAGGACATTAGGTGCTATTTCCTTGCCCACATTGGATAACTCAAACCCAAGAAAGGTCACCGTCGGGTAGGCAATTTTAGAATTTTTAAAGTTAATATTTTAACCTTGTGGGGGCGTGGCTTGGCTCCAGCCAAGATGGCCACAAATTAGAAGAGCTCTGGCGAGCCATGAACGATAGACCCACCACCTGATACAAGATCCAACCCCATCAGCACAGCGGAGCTACGGATAAATCCCTCGGAGCAGTCCGCTGTTCCCGTGGGTATCTGGCCAAAAAGAAAACCACTTGTTGATCCTGGAGGAGAGCGGAAGTCGGACTGGCCATCTGCGCAGTGGCAGAGGAGTGCTGAGCGGCACACTAAGGCCAGTTGGGAGCCTTGACTGTTCTACCCGCCCCGCCTGGATAGCGGTGGTTGGCGAACCACGCGGGAGGGGGTGCGACCACAGGATGCAAAGGCCCTTGAATGAAGGAAAATTACCGAGATGGGGCCCCGACAACAAGCGGGCACCTGGGGCGCTGCAGGAGACACTGGACTGTTCCGTCGGGCCTGTGGAGGTCTACAGCAAGGCCATCGTTGGACATGGATACGCCAAGTACCCGGAGGGGGAGTGAGTCCTATGGTTGGACTTTGTACCCGGGCCCAGGACACAACCAACAGTGGGAACGTCTAGCAGTGGGAGGATCAGCAAGACCAGAGAGGAGTCGGAGAGCCGCAGTGGTGCTGAGGTGCATTTTCTTCCCCCCTCCCTGGGACACCTGGGCATTGGTGGTCCACAGACCGCACGGGAGAGGGCGTGGCAGACTGACCTGAGGGCCTGGGATCCACGGATTGGAGGCCGCATACTGCATCAGTCTCTGGTCCAGGTAATAGCAGAGAAAATGACCAGGAGGGGTCCGAGTTGACAGGCGGACTCTTGAGGTGCCACGGGAGGCACTGGGCAATTTGGCTGGGCCTGATGAGGCCTGCAATGTGGCCTTTATTATGGTCAAATACACTGAATACATGGAGGGGAATGAGGTCTTTGGGTGGGCACAGTGCCTGGGTCAGAGACCATAAAGTGAGGGCGTCGACAGATGAGAATTGCGCCTCTGCCAGAGGGAGGTGCTGGGGACAATGGAAGGGGTTTGAAAGGCCGAGCGGAGACAAAATAACTTCTTAAAGGCGAGGCAGCGTATGGGTGAGCCTGTGGTCTGAGGACTAAAGTTGCAGCACATCCGAGGGAGCTCCTGCTGGACCCTCCCTGCTTCCTTCACTACACAGGACCAGTGGGGCAACCCTCCATGCTGGCTCCCTGAATAGTGCCCCTGCCAGGCCTTCCTGGAATGTGAGACTCAACTGGTGCACAAGAGGTGAGGAGGGACTGCAGATGACAGGCCAGGGGTGACCGAGTGTCGCCTGCCGCAATGGGTCTGCCCAGATGGTAGAACTCGGGGGAACGCCCCGGTCCCTCTGATCACTTACCAAACCCATTACAATTTCCTGGGGGTCATGGTGAAACCTAAGTAACAGCTACCACTGCTATCAAATAAAAAGGACAAGTAAGCGGTTCCCAAGCAGTCTGTGGAGGGGCCGGGCCAGCCAGGTGGTCAGTGGAGCCGGCAGAGCCCGCTTTTGGGGCAAGTATGGCAGCTATCTGGGACCGAAAGACCTCACTGGAGCCCAAAATAGATTGTGATAGATGTAGGCCTATTGCAGGCGGACTTTAAAAAAAACTCCGAAAAATTAACAACCGCTGAGTTAATATTGACACCTTATGATCCACATCCTAGTCATTGGAAGAACACGTTTGAAGCCTCACGAAACAGCAGGAGATCTTGGCCGCTAGAATTAAGGATCAGGAAGGCAGGGCCAAACAAAACATCAGAGTGTTTGGAATCCCGGAGGAAGACCTGACAGTCAATTTTCTTCCTCCTAAGAGTCTCTCAATGTTCTTCTCATCAAATGGGCACATAGGGTGCAGATCCCACCGCTGATGCCAGTGGCTCCCCCAAGCACTATTATTGTTCGGATTTTCAACTACTGGGTCAGGAACACTATACTTCAGGTGGCTCATTCACTGGGAGACGTAAAGTATGAAAATGCAACTATGCGCTTCTTCCCGGACTTTACAGTGTTAGCGCAGCAGCAATGCTGCAGTTTTGAGGAAGTGAAGAGGGCACTTTGCGCTAAAAAATTGAAGTATATGATGCTATTCCTGGGCAAGTTACATGTTCTGGCAGATGGCAAATCACGGTTCTTTACATCACAGCAGAAGCATAGGACTGGTTGGAAGGCTAGCGCACCTCAGAAAGGGAGCGGCCTTGGGGGAGTGGGAGAGGGTGTCCCCCCGGGTCAGCAGGGCAACGATCCCCCAGCACTCAGTGGCAGGCAGCAAAACGGTAATTCAGAAGAAGAGGCGCCATGAGAGACAATGTTGGATGCAGATCCACCAAGAGAACCTTCAAAATCCTCACCAACGCCAGCAACTCGAAGGAACTCTTCAACATCATCCAGCAGTTTACCTAGCCCCCCAGCAAAGCCACGGATGTCACACCCTCCCAGGACCTCTGCAAAAAGCTCCGCTCCTACTTCCACCTGAAAATCAAAGCCCTCAGTGACAACTTCAGCTTACAGTTTCCAGAAACCACCTTTCCTCCAGCGATGACAGCCAGCCCACCTTCACCACCTGGACACCGGTCACCACCGAAGAAACCACCACGACCATGCAGAGCACCCACTCAGGAGCCCACATGGACTCCTGCCCCCCTCACATCTTCCACAGAGCCGCCGCCATAGCACATGAGCTATGCCGCACCATCAATGCCACCTTCGAATCTGGCATTTTCCCTGATGATTGGAAGTGGGCAGAGGTGAAACCCCTCCTCAAGAAACTCTCGGCAGACCTGACGTACCTGAAAAACTACCGTCCCATCTCTCTCCTTCCCTTCGCAGCCAAAGTCACAGAGAAAATCATCAACGCCCAGCTGACCACCTTCATCAAAGAGAACTCCTTCCTCGATGCTTCCCAGTCTGGTTTATGCAGTAACCACAGCACAAAGACTGCCTGCCTTACCGCCACCGTCGACATCCCCATGCTCCTCGACCAGGGCCTCACTGCGGCCCTCAGCTTGTTAGACCTCTCTGAAGCCTTCAACACCGTCTCCCACCACACTCTTGCAGCCAGACTCCACGATGCCGGCATACGGGGTACCGGCTTTGGCTGGATCCGCTCTTTTCTCACCAGCAGAACCCAAAGGATCAGACTCCCCCACTTCATCTCTGAACCCTCAGAGATCAACTGCAGAGTTCCCCAAGGATCATCACTCAGCCCCATGCTCTTCAACATATATATATGCCCCCCCCCTTGTCAGACAGCATGGACTCAGCATAATACCCTACGCCGATGACACCCAGCTCATCCTCTCCCTCACAAAGAACCATGAAGACACCATACTCTGCTTTCAGGAAGGAATGAAGGACATCGCAGCCTGGATGAGCAGCAGCTGCCTAAATCTCAACTCAAAGAAGACAGAGGTCCTTGTCCTTGGTCCCTCCCCCACCACTTGGGACAACACCTGATACCTTCCCCACTGCTTGGGACAACACCTGGTAGCCCTCTGCCCTCAGAAACCCACCCACCTCGACGGACCACGCCCAGAACCGCGGCATCATTCTAGGCTCATCCCTCACCATGGGTTGCCAGATCAACACCGTCACCTCCACCTGCTTCAACTCCCTCCACATCCTCCACAAGACCTTCAAGTGGATCCCCACCGAAGCCAGAAAGACCATGACTCACGCACTTTTAACTAGCAGATTGGACTACAGAAATGCTCTCTATGTTGGAAACAACAAATCCCTGCTAGACAAAGTCCACACCATCCAGAACACTGTGGCCAGACTGGTCCTCTGCACCCCAGGACATGAGCACATGACCCTACATCTGCGAGACCTCCACTGGCTCCCTGTCGAGAAGAGAGTTACCTTCAAGCTACTCACCCATGCCTACAAATCCCTGCACAACATCAGACCCAAATACCTCAACGAAAGAGTCTCTTTACACATACCCAAAAGATACCTCTGCTCCGCCGACCTTGCCCTAGCAGAAATCCCGCATATCTGCAGAACCAGAGCAGGGGGAACAGCCTTCAGCTACGTTGCAGCCAAGGACTGGAACGAGCTCCCAGTTAACATTAGACACTCCCTTACTCTGCACACCTTCAGAAAGAGACTCAAGACCTGGGTCTTCGGCTGACCCAGAGATGCAACCGCAACCCCCCCAGCGCCTTGAGACCCTCATGGGTGAGTAGCACACTTTAAAAGCCCCCTGAGAGATTGATTGGTTGATGCAGGATGAGTACCCAATTGCAATACGTTAAGGGCCGTCCCGGAGACTAAGGTCTAGACAGAATGGCAGGATTCCAATCGGGGAACCTTTATTCAGACTTTTAGCCTTCAATACCACACCGGCCGGCACAGTGAGGGTGGGGCGCAGACACCCTCCTTGGCTTGGTGTGGCGGGACCTGTGGGAGACTAATGATACATTTTCATCCTTGAGGGCCCGAGGGGAAATGCGGGAGAGTGAGGGATTGTGCAATTAATCAATCATTGGGCCAAACATGGAATTGACATTACAACCGATCTCACAAAGGTCTGTAAGTGTCTTAAGCAGTTGATAACGTAATGGGGGAGCAGCCAAACCTCGAAATGTTCACTGTCCAGTTTAAGGCAACAGGTGCTTTGCAAATTGGGTTGGTGGCCATTTCTCGACTCACTAGCAGCTAGCAGGGAGGAGGGAGTTCATGGAATGTCATGTTCTTGGTTTTCATTTTAGGTTTTGCACTGTACATCTAGTATACTTATGGTAGCATAGCAAGTCTGGGGAGTGACCTGAACATGGGGAGCGGGGTGGGCACAGTACAAAACTCGCAATATTACAATTAATGGGGACACAGGCACACAGTGACCTGAAAATCCTGTCCTGGACTGTGAACGGTCTGGGCTCCAAGGTTGAATACACTCTTGTGCTGCAGTATATCCAAGGACGTGCCCCCGACCTAGGTCTCTTGTGGGAGACCCACTTAAAAGGCCATCATTGCAAAGCCCTGGATAGGTGGGGGTATACCCAGATAGCACATGCAGGCTTACATCCTGGTCAAGGGGTGCAGTTATCCTTCTGAAGTCCTCTGCACCGTACATGCCTGATCAGACATGGCACAACTCGATGGGCAGATTTGTGGTGAATATGGGCATCTGGGAGGGTCAAATGATCAACCTAAGCTCAGTATAAACTACAGGGGGACCCTCTATCGGCACTTGGCACTTCTCTTTTGAAAATGCCAATGGGCATATTGATTATGTGGGGTAACATGAACGGTGAGATGACGCCTAAGCGAGACTGGTGGTTTGAGAGGGAAGATATGTGGGGAGGTAGTCAGCTTCAATCCTTCACGAATTCTATTGGGCTATTGGCCCTTTGGTGGGCACACCAACCGAGCACACATCAGTTTACCATCTATCGGCCAGACATGGTAGCCTTTCCCGATTTGACAACATTTTCACTCACCACGAGAGCGTGAGTCACTTTACTAATACATTGCATCTGGCTTATGCCATCTCCGATCATTCCCTGGTGATAACTTGTCTTTTGGGTCCGGTAAGGGAGACAGTGCTGCCACCCACAATAGCGCCTGGGCATTTAAAGGTCAGAGAAATCCATCAACAGATAAATGAGTGTAAAGATCCATATTTGCAGGTAAATGAGGGGTTAGTTTGCTCGGCTAGCACCCTTTGGGAGACAGCAAAAGACATATAGATGATGGACGGATTGCAGAGCAAATCAATCATTCACCCCCAGCCAAGAGATCTGGGTTAATGCTGTGCGGTCACACACAGGCCCTCATTGGGAATATAAGAAAGGTCAGGGTTGCTCAGAGAGTGGGGCTTGAACAGGAGATCAAGTTCCTGGAGGAGGAGGTAGCAGGGGGAGACACCCCAGACACGGGAAAGATCCATCACCTCTTACGAAAACAGCAGGAGCTGATGGACCTGGCCTAAAACACGGCCCATGCACACATGCCTTGCCATGACTTGACCAATCAGAGACGGCTATATGACGTAGGTGGAAAAGGTCAGGAAACTCATAGCCTGGCTGACCAAGAGGGACAAACACAGGGTCATCAAAATCTGTGATTATAGGTGCGGGAATCATACTATGGGGCAGCCATAGCAGAAGTGTTCCCTGAGTACTATGAAGATATATACTCTTTCAGGACCATTAGGTCTGAGGATGAGTGTGCGGACCTCCTGAAGGACCTAACACTTTTGGTCCTCTCCCCGAATGGCCTTTGATAGCATAGAGTGGCCTAATCTGTTTGCAGCACTACCAGATTGGGCTTCGCTCCTAAATTCTGCTCCTGGGTCCAGCTTCTCTATGGACCCTGTGGCACGGGTGCAGGTGAATGGCCATGTCTCTCACTCCCTTGCTCTCCACAGGGGCATGCACCAGTGGTGCCTTCTGTGGCCGTCGATCTTCACCCTGGCCTTGGAGCCCCTGGCAGCCTGGATCCAACAGGACCCTCTCCAGTGGGGAACTCAAAGGGATGCCACGTGGGATGAGAGTGTCTCCCTCTAAGCAGATGACATTCATTCTGCTGTATGTCTTTTGGCCCCTCTTTTCAGTGGTTAGGCTTCTGAACATCTTTGGCCTCTTTGAGAGTTACTCGGGCTATCAGATCAACTGTGATAAGTTCCTTATGTTACTTACCAGGAGATGTCCGGATGTTCCATCAGAGTGCCAATTACACTGGATGTAAGAACTCCTATATTCAATTTAATAAAAAATCAAAAGCTTACAGTAAAAGCATTCGATAAAATACATCATCATACATTCAAAAATCATTAAATCTATACACAAAATTTAAACCCTGGAAAAGACTTTAAAACATAATCACATTTTTCATCGGTATGTTAATTTGGAAAAATTCATAGATATAGAAGCATTATATACTAATATTCCGCAAAATGATACCATTATGGCGATTGAGGATATCTTAACTTAAGAATACACTAGAGGTGCTAACAAAGAATTTATTATGGGGTGATTTACTCTAGTCTTGGAAAACAAAATGTTTTTATTTGGAGAGAATCTCTATTTTCAGTGCAAAGGGACCAGCATGGGGCCCACATATGCCCTGAGTCTGGCCTGCCTTTATTTAGGGAACTTCGAGAATAAGCACATCTTCAATGAGAACATCTTGACTAGGCGTGGGCAGAGAACTCTGCTCCACCCGCAAAGTGTGCGGAGATTTGCCGACTCCGCGTTCTCCACGGAACACAGAGTAGGCAAATCTCAGCACACTCCGCAGCGGAGCGGTGTTGGCCATCCCCCACCTCCACCCCCCCTATTAACAATTAATTAGACATTAATTAAAACTAAAACAAAAAGCACTTAGCTGTACTGCAACGTCCCCGGGCTGCCCTCCTCCTCTTCCTTGCGGTCTCTGAGTGATCATTGCGAAAACTGCGCATGCGCGCACTCGCGCACATGTGCATTTCTCGCAAGAAACCCTCGCAAAACCCTTGCAACAAAGTATGTTGCAAATGGTGAGAGCTTTAGGTAACAGTAAATGTGGGAGTTGTTCAATATGTGATCATTGTATAGTGGCTAAAACTCTGATATTTAATGGACACAATCCAATATCAAAAACCCTGTACAACTGTAGAAGCTCAAATGTAGTATATCTGCTACGCTGCCCATGTGGGTTAGCATATGTGGGCGAAATAGGCAGAGAACGGAGACTAAGTTTACTTGAGCAGAAGTTGTCCTTAAAACTAATAAACTCAATGCCCTGTTAGTTGACCATTACTCAATCCTCAAACATAAACATACAGAATTTGAATGGTTCATTTTAGAGAAAATAACAGGAAACAGAAGAGGGAGCAATATGTAAATGAAACGGAAAATAGAGAGCAATGGTACATTTCAAAATTAGATACAGTACAAAAGGGACTCAACACGAAAGAAGATTGGATGAAGTTAATCAGTTAAGTTCTTCTTTTCTGTGGTTGAGGTCATGTTCCAATACAGTACTCAATAAAGATAAGACTGGGTTCGTCTAGAGGCTGGACCATCATAAAATGTGTTCCTTTATATAAACATTAGCTTTTAATAAAAAAGTGTTTTCGAATTTGATAAGCCTCAATACCCGTTAGATCAAATATTGCCAGTAGTATTGGCTGCTATATAAATAAGATCTCCCTATAATTGAATTGGAACAATGTTCCACTCACTGTAGAATTCTAGCAGTGAGAGTTGTTCGATTTTCCTAGTAAAGAAGTGCCCATTAATAAGGCTAGTTGGTACTCTTTTATAAAGAGGTTATATGAGAAATGTTAAAGTGACCTATTTTTAGAAATTTACCCTTACAAGATGGCACGGGCGTGCAGTCTAGAAGGGTCACATGTTGACGTCTGACGCGCTATACACGCGTACGAATGATGGGTTGGATGGGTGATTGTAAGGATAGTTTGTACATAAGCTCTCCCAATAATTGAATTGGAACAATGTTCCACTCGCTGTACACGAGAGGTGAGAATTGTTCGACTTTCCTGGTAAAGTAGTGCCTAATAATAAGACTAGTTGGTAATCTTTTCATCAAAAGGTTATAAGAGGAATGTTGAAGTAAGAGACCTTCATTACATTTTACCCTTACAAGATACGCGCATACAAGTGATGGGTCGATTGGTGATTATAAGGAGACTTTCCGGCCAGGAGTGGTCACTAAGGTTGCCGGATCAGCAGGCCGTGGAGGACTATTGGCACTCTTCATAAGAAAGCCATGATAAATGAATGGTAAGCAAGAGGAATACGTCGGGGGCTGATACGGCATTGTTGTAATTTGTAATTCGGAATTGTAGCCGTATTCCTAGCCCGGTCTGTTTCGCCTTGCCTTATAGTTGCGGGGACGTACTAATAAAAATATAAAGAAAGAGAAAAAATACAAACGTATTAGGAAGGGACGTCTACATAAACGCCCCCAATGGATCCTTGGGCACATTCACTAACTGCCTGGTGCGGTCCTATGCCCTATTAGTGCACCTTGTGAACTTCTAAGATTATGATTTTATTCTGCAGACTGCTAGAAAATACGACCTCTGAATGCTGGGAGGTCAAGAGATTAATCTTTACCCGGAGTACACCACACTGGTCCAATGGCAGAGAGGAGCATTTGTGCCACTTAAAAAGGCTTTCCGCCAATTGAACTTAGAATACTCGCTCCTATTCCCTGTGAAGCTAAGGGCTGTTCATGGGGAAAAGGCTTATTTCTTATCGGCTCAGGGTGCATGCACATTCCTGGAATCTTTACCCGTAGTACACCACACTGGTCCAATGGCAGAGAGGAGCATTTGTGCCACTTAAAAAGGTTTTCCGCCAATTGAACTTAAAATACTTGCTCATATTCCCTGTGAAGCTATGGGTGGTTCATGGGGACAAGGCTTATTTCTTTTCGGCTCAGGGTGCATGCACATGGTTGGAACAGATGGGGTTATGGTAGGGCCCAGTGCTTGGAAGGACTCTGGATGGCAACCAGCACCCTTCAGATGATGGACGACTAGAAAAACCAAGTCACTCCCGACCAAGAAACAACTGAGAGAGGAACGGGAGCTCAAAACAGCAGCACTGCCCTTGCCAATAACAAGTGGAGAGCACTGGATTCGGAGACGGAGAGTAGCTGATCTGAGCACACAGAAACTGGTCCCAACACAGAGGAGGAATAATTTCCAAAGCTCACTACGAAGTCTGCATAAAATCTTGGATAGGAAATGCTGGCGAGACAGGTGGGTGGAACATAGAAGGGTTCACGGTCCTGGCCTATCTGCCTGAGGCCAAACGTTTGGCGGGATAGATGTTCGTGCGGTACGGTGAGATTCTACATTGAACCTGGGACAGCGAACAGTGGGGGTCTTTGTGTAGGTAAGTGAGAGACACTCATAGACTGAGACATTGAGATAGCAGAGACATGACTCATGCACAAGCTACCGGCTGTGCCTCAGTCAAAGGTGACAACAAGTTGATATGTTATTTACAGTTCGGGGCTATACATTCAGATAATTGGGGGGATGGTCAATTGCAGGATCATGGCACGATAAGGTAGGGGGTAGTAAGTGAGAAAATGTATAAAGCATTGGGGCATCATTCTACCAAGACAAGAAATTAGTTGGGACAACAGTGTGTTGGGAGAGACTGTGAGATGGGGGAGACACAGCTGCTATGACAAACACGCTGCTAACATGGAATGAAAATGGGTTGGGCAATAAAATGAAGAGAGAGTTGGTCACTGAGTCACTTAACAGGTACAAAACTGACAGCCTTAGAAGGCGGCGATACAAGGTAGCGTGCTCCTCGCAATACAGTTCTGATTCTAGGGGTGTAACAATTCTTCTCAAAAGATCGGTGCCGTTTCATGTGTCTCACAAGTGGACGGACTTTAACTGCTGCTATACTGCCATGACGGGAGAATGGGAGGGAAGGACCATACGGTTACTGAATTTGTATGCCCCACCAAGATTTCAGATGGCAATGCTGGGTAAGATGGGGCATATTCTAACAACCACACCATAGACTCTCGAAATTTTGAGAAGGGATTTCAACCTTGTTCTTGAAACTCATCTGAACAGGATGAACTCAAGAAGTAAAGGAGAGGCGACAAGATGGAAGTTGACCCGCTTCACGCAAGTGCTGGGGTTGTGCAATGTTTGGAGGGCACTAAGAGGGTAAAGAGAGGGCATACTCATTTCATTCACACACACATGACATACAATTGAGGTTGGACTATTTCTTCACCCAAGGGGACACATTACATAACTTTTTGAAGGTACAATACCTAGCACAGGTGTTAATTGATCATTCCCACTAAGGGTCAGCTACTCTATTGAGGGTCCAAGTTTTATTTGAAAGAAAACAAAGGAATTATACAAAGTTAGGTGCCACAATGGGAGGCATACATGGCCATTATAAGGGGAGTTATTATGGTGGGGGCAATTGGAGACTGACCGTAACACCTTAGGAGACTGACAAACCTGTAAGAGAGGCTAATGCAGCTTGAGAGGGAATATGAGACCAACCCCATGCCCCAATTGAAAAGGGATATTGACATGATCTGGGAGGAGTACCAACTGGTTGCCTGAAACAAGGTAGAAAAAAGAATACCTAACCAGGGAAAAGTTTCTCTACGAGACAGGAGACAAGGAGGCGACATATTGGCAAGGATAGGGAGTAAGCAAAAAGAAAGCCTACAAGTGAGGGAAGTCGTGCTGGACTCTGGGAAACATGTGACAGGCAGTGAGTGAGAGGCAGCGGTATTTGCGGATTATATGGAATCCTTTTACAATGCTAAAGCACAGACCCCTGATGAAAATGTTTTGGATTTTGTTAGTGATTGACTTATGTGATGTCTACAGCCGGAACAGAGAAGAGCTCTGGAAGCTTATTTAACAGTGGAGGAGATAGCAAAGGCAAAGTGACACATGCAGACAAGGAAGTCCCTGGGTCCCAAGGATATAGAGCTCCTTCACAAGTTGTCCAGACATACTGCTGTCCTGTTACATGCTGGTTATGAAGAGGCATTCAAAGTGGAGGAACTGTCTGAGGATCTGAGAGCAGCGATGACTGTCATGATTGCTAAAGCTGGAAAACCCTGGGATAGATTTGAGTTGTACAGGCCCATATCATTGTTGAATTCTGATACTAAAATATTGGCAAAAGTGTTAGCTTCTAGACTGAGAGATGTGATTAATGACTTATTGCACCTGGATCAAAACAGTTTTATTTCTGGCCAGTCGAATAAGCTGAACCTATGGAGACTGCATAACAACATTGCAGAGGTGGAAAGATTGGGTAACGCGAGGGTGATAGTGGTGATAGATGCTAATAAGGCATTTGACTCTTTGGAGTGGCCCTAGCTGTTTGGACTCTTATCCAAAATGGAGTTTGGACCTACTTATATTCTATGGGTAAAACTGCTATATGAAAAACCCTGAGCTAGGGTGAAACTTAATGGACAGATATCTCACGGATTTCTGGTTAAGAGGGGCATCGGACAAGGGTGCCAGCTGTCGTCAATGTTATTCATGCTGGCATTGGAGGCGCTGGCAGCACAGTTGTGCATAGTCACTCATGTGTGGGGATGGCACCCTGATGGGAGGAGCGTTTGATGTCTTATTGTACCTGATTCAGCCGGACCACTAATTGGCTCCCCTGCGAGACATCTTCAGGATCTTTGGTAAATACTCCGGTTTCCAGGTCAACTGGGACAAATCCCTATTGCACCCAGTGGGTGGCTAGGAACAGGGTAGGACAATGCCTCTTCTGCTGCATGTGGAGCATGGGAAATTCAAATACTTGGGCATCTGGATCACTGAGACAGCAGCTTCCCTCTATGAGGTCCACCTGCTGCCAATGGTCGAGAGACCGGAGGGTTATGTGCAAGATTGGAACACACTGCCGCTGCCTCTTATGGGCCGGGTGGCTAATGTATAAAATGATAGCACTGAACTGGTTTCTCTATGTTCTTCCCTGCTGTGGGTGGAGTGACAACCCAGAATTGCAATGAAAGTCATAAAGCATAGCAGTTATGAGGGCGGCACTGCCCTCCCGAACATACAGGAGTATTATGAGGCAGCACAGCTTGGCCTGGTTACTGAGTGGGCCAACTCGGAGTGGGGCAACCCGGCATTCTGTCTGGATAGGAAGGGAATGGGAGATATGAGTTATCTGCATACTGTATCTGGAGGGAAACTTGAGCCACAGGCGGGGCCAGAGACAAGGATGTTGACAGATACTTGGAGTAAATTGCATGGAGAAATGAAGTGGGACAAACGGTTCACCCCTAGAACACCACTGTAGGGAGATACTAGACTGCAAACAGTAACCAGACTGGGGGTTTTCAGGGATGGGATGACATCAGGCTTTCCACATTGGCAGATATCTGGGACTTGAACAACATAATACCGTTTGAATATCCACAGGAATGATATGAGATGCCAGCGTCACAGTAGTTGAGATATAGGCTGTTACGATGTGCACTTCAGGAGTGCATACCTAGCGGAGAGGATAGACAGGAGGACTCCTCCCTTGAGAGGAGACTGTTGGATGGTCACATAGGGAAAAAAGAGTCTCACCCCATATTACACAGTTGTGAGATACACCCAGGACCCCCTTACATGACTGCTGGGATGCTGGAAGCAAGACGTGGGGGAGATGGACAAAAATAAAAAATAAACAAAACTGCACACAGGCTGCAGTGGCAATCCAGGACATGTTTTAAAGGACACTTAAGTGTGTGGCACAATAAGTGTTCCAGGCCCACTAGTAGCATTTAATTTACCAGTCCTGGGTATAGGTAGTACTACTTAACTATGGACCTATTAGTAAATTAAATGCTTCAGCACTGGTTAGCAGTGGTGCACATAGTCCTAACACCAACATAAAAATGAATTCAGAAACACAGGAGGAGTGAACACAAAGGTGTTGGGGTAAACCATGCCAAGGATGCCAGGCTTAACAATCACTGTATGGCAATTCTCTAACTGTAAAACACAAAATGTAATTTATGTTACCATGTGCCCTTGTGGCTTACTATACATTGGTCAAACCTCACAGAATGTTAACATTAAGAATTTACTAAACACCATAGCAGATTCAAGTGTAAGGTCACCACTGCACCAGATATTGAACACTGCATGGAGCATACCCATACCAAAGATGAAACCCAGTGGCAGGTCATCACTGTTATTTTGGTACCAGACAGGGCTGGTGATATCACATTCTTACTAAATAAGGAGGAACTTCAATGGATACTATGTCTGGATTCAATTACTTTTAGCTTGAACTGAATGGAAGACTGGACGTCACTGCTGTAATAACTTGAGATGAATCTCTTGAAGGACTTTTGATTCTGTAGCATGATATGTATTTGTTTCTCTCTATTTGATATGTTACATATGTATTTATGCTGTCTATAAAACACAATATAGTTTTAAAAAAGCCTATTTTCTTCCCAGCTAGAAATATTGAATGCTATTTCATGTCTGATTGATCTACTTAAGCAATACATTTTTACATTCCCCCCCAAAAAAACTTTACTTACCCTTTTTGGAGCTGTTGCCTAAGTAGCTAGTCCTTTCAACATGGCTACCATCATCTGCCAAGGGAGAACACCGAACACTCTTGGCTGCCTACTCCACATTCTATTTCCCTTCAAGAGGCCTGTGCAGCATGGCTTGTTGGATGCAATCTTCCCGAGTGCATTTCTCTGACCAGCAGTCCCTTTTTACCGCCCCTTTGAGGAAATCCAACGTATAGATATTTGATGGTTAGTCTGCTGACTTTGACCCAATTTTTGAGTCATCTCTTTTGTCCCAGGCCTCCCTGATTGGCTGACACCTTCCTTTTATTTATTTACAGTCCTGAGCCACCTGCTATGATGGTCCAAATTGGTTTGGAACACTCCACAAGCTTAACTGCTCAGCTCCCCACTAATTATGATGAAGGCTGTTCTGGTAAGCCAGTTTAACACCCCCTTGATAATAATTTTAAGTCAATATACTCACACTCTTCAAACAAAGTGACATTAAAGCGTTGTCCAATTTAATTTCAGCGCTTCCTCTTTATCTAGCATACCTGGGCCTCCTGTTAACATTTCTAACAGTCCAATTTGGCACACGCCATTTTACCGGCTGCACGACTCTCCATACTTTTTTCTTTTCTTTGGAGAGAGAATTGGTAAGATCCTTTGGATTTTGTATTTTTGATTTTATATCCATGTGTTGTGTGTTTGTTTGTTGAATTTTATTTAGCTCTGTCATGGGCTACCATTATTTTCAGTCCTGATGATGATCCCTTAATTATGATGGGATCAAAATACAATTGATGCCTGGCACTAGACCCATGTGGATTATATTACATTTGTGAAAACGGGCAGTGTCCATAAGCGATGATGCATGTATTATACACTAAGCACCACTGTATTACTGATTGGACACCGAACATCTTCTCACATTGCTGAATATCATATATTGGATTCATTAATTGAATTTTAATGATTTACATCTTGAATACTATAAAGAGTTTGTGGAAAAGGAAATAATTTAGCTTCTTTTTTATTGCTTAGTATTCGGACCATTGTTTCTAATACTGGAATACAGCCCTCAATCTCCAATCCTTTTGATACCTCAAAGGCACACGCTATATGTGCAGCTATTATTAATGTAACTGTCTTCTGCACTGTATTGGAAACATCTCTATTCTAAGAGATGCTGTAAGACTGCCATTCTGTAATTTTCTCTTAGCGCAATAGGAGCAACTATCTTATTTGAATTAATGTAAAATACATTAGAGTCAAAAGACACAGAATAACTACACATGGGGAATAGCCTTTTAAGACTCAAGCATGACAAATCCACAGTAAGTGATTCTCCCTTATAGATTGTGGGAGGCAACCATAATTAATACGAACATCTCTGTGTATCTGTACTAATGGTTTTCTTGTGAGTGCATATTTAAAGACCACTAAAAGGCCCCAAATAACAAATGCAGGTATTGGGTGCCATTATACCGAATAATGTAAGGCTTTGGCTTAGTTCTACAAGGTTTGATGTTCCCACCCATGGATGCCTGAACTTGGTTCAAAGTAATAACGCCTGTGGGTGACAGTCCAGGTTGTTGTAGCCCCACACAACAACGCTCAATATACTTGCTGATGTGGTATCTGAACTTTATAGGTTACTAAAGTGCCTTAAAAAGGGGTCAGGTACTCAGTAGTAATTCAAAACCAATTTAATTATTTAGAACATCACAATTCACAAAGGGAAAAACACTTCATATTTGAAAGTGTTTATTTCAAGTCTAAAAGGTGAAAATGGAGGCTAACTACTTGGGGGTTAAACTTTCTAAATCCTTATAATGCCTCTTTAATTCAAATATGATAAAACTGGTTCTTTGACAGGAAGTATTTGAGTAGTTTCCTGCAATCGTGTAATGCCACTTCAACCTAGTAAAAATGGTCTGGTAGTTGTAGTTGATTAAGATGGATGCAGTGCTCTAAGCTCAATTCAGCATTCCCATATATATCAAACTCAATAACTCCAGAGAAACTCCTCACAATGAAGAGAACTAAAGCTGCTGGTGTCAGAGTCACAGGAGCCACTGGATGTATTCTGCCCATACAGAGGACTAGAGGGGCTGGAGAAAGTAGGGTGGTTTTAGGCAACCTTCACTCTGATACAGTGTGGAGGTCTGGATGGCGATCTCAGAGTATTCAGGTCAAGTCAGAGGCCCAGGTGAGTCAGGAGAGACTGACAGGAACTCAGGGGTGCAGCAGTGGTGGCCGAGACCCTTCTTATGAGGCTGATCCTAGCTGTGATCTAGGCACTAGAAGAGAGATTTTGGAGATGGAGTAACTTGGTATTGCTGACAAAATTTTGGAATGAGGAAGAGATCAGTATGGTGACTTCACATATGTAAAAACTGCAGAGATATGTAGCGTATTAAAATTGAAGAGGAAGTGCCATGTGGAGTGTGCCTCAATTAGATTTAGTACAGAATGCAGAAGGCTGAGATAATCCCAATATTGATTTGAAGTCACTGCAAGCAACACATGATATGCACACAAATTGAAGAAAAACTGTCTGATTTCTTAGGATCTGACATTTAAACTGCAGGCCATGGTTAGCCAGGACCTCAAGTGAACCATATCCCTGCTGTGAAATGTTAAGAGAATTTTTGATGGATGAAACATGCCTCTAGAAAACTACAGAGCTACTCAATAGAATATGTTTGGATATCCAGGTATATAAATGGGTGGATTTGGTTGTACTTTTTTCTGATCTATATAGCACTGTTAGGTTTTTCTGAGCTCTCCCATTTTACATTTGAGCAACTGAATCACATTGGGATAGTGTTTTTCCTATGAACAGAGTGGCATAGAGGCAACTGCTACACTGCAGCACTTTCTCCAATCAAATATGCATCCAACTAATTAGAAGTGCCAATATAACTTCCAAATGCAAATTGCATCAAAATATCCAAAAGTGGTCTATTACAAAAATCCTTAACATCCAATGTGGCTGCGTAACTTGTGTGTAGAAATGCACATTTGAATAGACAATGCGTATATTTATATGATTGCTGTAATTTTCTTCTGTCAGTACATGCAGTTGACAACACTCTTTCACTGGTAAAACAGATTATAAATCTCAGTATGATTTTCTTGTCATAATAAAAGGTTTCATACATATGTAAGTGTAGTAGGAGACTCTTGGGAACTAATAGCAATGAAACAGAATCTGCATTCGGAAACAAAATATGTCAAAGAAAAAAATGAAATGCAGAGCAACATGGTGCTATCTGAGGCCCTCATGGTCTTTCACACAGACTGAATAAAAAATTCAAAATATTGTAGATATTAGGGATATCTTAAAATT
Organism: Triturus cristatus; assembly: GCF_964204655.1. Classification (NCBI taxonomy): domain Eukaryota; kingdom Metazoa; phylum Chordata; class Amphibia; order Caudata; family Salamandridae; genus Triturus; species Triturus cristatus. The sequence goes on along the minus strand of NC_140590.1, from coordinate 896,365,267 downwards.
GCAATAGCAGTTCATATAAATATGGGTCATTAGTTATCCATTAATAGCAATATGGGACAGTTTGGAGAAAGAAATTCAGAATAATCTATAGTAGTGTTTTTTTCGCCGCAGATATAACCAACCTATGCAGTCACCAGTAGAGTTAGGCTTTCATTTGGAGTTTGTCGTACAAGGTACTCCACTATGGCCCAAACTATTTAGAATAGGGTAGACTATCATGTTTTGGTGCTGATGGTGACCCGGCTGGCTCTGATAGAAGCCTTACATCGATTGTGTGATAGACTTGTGTTCATCACTGTAAATGACTTAGTCTGTCCACCCTGTTTAGGTTAGAGGTTTCAAACTATTTATTTTTTGTTCATGACTGCCAGTGAATGCCTGGCCTCTGTGAATAGAAAAACAAAATACCGTGCCCGATTCCCTGAGACAAAAAACTTCCAGGGTCATTAGTTTCTGTTTTACAAAAACAAACTCTTGCTTTGGGAGTTTGCTTTTGTAAAACAAAAAATAATGGGCCAGTCAAGGGGAAACATGGCAGCGGCTCCTTTGAAGGCACTGAAAGTTTGATGATCAGCTGCCATGTCAATAAATTACATCTGTGGCTCGGAAACACTACAAAAGTAATGTTTGGACTTTTTGAAATATTTATTACAAGTCCAATTCTCTGGTGAAGTTGGATTTGTAATAAACATTTTGAAAAAGATAATTTTAGAAAATTACATTTTCCATGACTAAAGCCTCCACAAGCCCATTTGCAAGAGCTTCAAAACCCCCTTGATAAGGCATGAACTTGCTACAAATATCAGTGCCAAAACCCTTGTATGCAGGGAGATTTTCTGTTCCTCTGGCAGGATGACCATTTGACTGTGTCGAGGAATTTGATTAACATGGCTCCACTCAGCAAACCTTTTTTGTTATATGTTGATGTAAGGCTTCTGCCTGCAGAGCCAGTGGGGGCACAACCAGCAGAAACATAACAGTTCACCCAACTTAAAAAAAAGCCCATGAAGTGTCAATTTGGTGGACAGTGTTCTCTGACATGCTTGTGTTGCAGTCCCCCGTCCACCAAACTCTATTTTATAAAAATAAATTAAGATGCCTATTTTCACAAAAGGACTGATGGAGTCTCTCGTGAAGCTTCATGTTTGCCTTGTATAGTGTTATAATGTAGAGGTTATGTAGAATTACCTTCATTCTAAAGAATATGTTGTCACATTTGCTGTAGTAAGGCCATAAAATGTTGCCAAGGGATCCTAAGACCTCTGACCACGACAACCTAAGTTTATAATCATTGAGTTCTTGAAATACCATTTAATGAAGTTGTATTACATATTTTGTTTGTTGTAGATGTATTTAAAATGTATAACAAACATGCCAACTTGTACTATAAGAAGTACTTGTTCTCTAAAAAAATGACAGTATAAAAAATTTAAGCAAACAAAGCAACACATACTATCTGAGTTTAAGATCTCAATACAATTTAAAAAAATGTATTATTATACTTAAACTTGTTTGTCTGATGAAGTAAACAAAGTGATTCTACCCTATCTATATATAAAAATATAATTTTTATTTGTTTTTAAAGTGATGATAAGTAAGGTGAATTGGAGTGATCCATGAGGTGTCACGGAAGTCACTATGTGTTTTTAAAATACCCCTCACACACTATGAGTCCCATAGTGTCATGCTTCATCATGGGGGTCTTCCCATCCCTCTACGGGGCGGGGCGTGCTACTACCTACGAATACGTGGGAGCACTGTTGTTATGAATGAATAGGCTATGTGTAGTGAGGGAGTGTGAGTGCTAGTGTTAAGTGTAAGATACAAAAATTACTTAAAAGAACCCTGGCCAGTAGAAAAAACAATTTTATTCAGTTCTCTAGCTGAGAGCATTAAAAATGGGGAAAAGTATAGGAGGTGTCACAAATTTGTGACTGCCTACTGGGTCAACATGTTTCGTAAGCAGTCCCCACTGCTTTACTCATCAGGACCGAAAATTAGTAATCTCTATTACACTCAATAAAGAATTATTAATTTGTTTGTATGCCTATTATTCTAATTTACCAGACATTTAAAAATTGTAGATCTGGAAACAAATAATACAAGGGTACATTGACCCCAGTGGTTCAAAACCAAATTGGTATCTGTAAGGATAAGGAGAAAAAAAAGAAAAGGAGAAAAAACAATACAGACAAGTTTGTCACTGTTAGTTTGACACATCACCATATTTTGGAACATCTAAATAGAATTCATTGTGTTTTTCGTGATATATTTTTCTTTCTATATCAGCGTGGGTGTGATTGCTATAACCCACTACCCACTTTTATTTGTAGAAATAGAAGGAGTATTGTAGTTGGACCAAAGACAAACTGTACACACATTTACAACAAAAATAGATATCAAAAAACGACACAAAACACTGGTGTTATTAATATAGTAAAACAATCATCCATCCGTTACCTTTAACTAAATTGTAAAGATTTTTAATTTTAGCCCGTTATTCAAGTGCCCAATATCGTTGTTGCGTAAATTCACTGTGTACATACATTAATTAGGCGAAATGTTCAGGCTTCATGAGCGCGCACTGGAGGGGAGGGTGCCTGGATTAAGCACTGTGGGGGAATAAACATCGCATTAGCTTTAGGATGGTTCCGCCGTGGGCCGGCGATATAGTGGTCGCGCTTGCCTGGTTTAAAGACTTGGCAAAGTCTAAACTTACAATTTACAGGATCATTCCTCACTTCCATGTACCTCCGTGTTGCTGCGTGGATGGGAACACTGAAGTGTGTGTCGAGGCTTTTAAACGGGTTCAATCAAACGGAATCAGGCGGGAAAAGGCTTCAATTTCAGAGCTAGAGCGTGAAAAACTTGCAAAATGGCCGCCCGGAATGGGCTTGTGAAGTACTAAATGATTTACTTCCTGGTTTGCCGATAAAAATGGAAATAAACGTTTAGACAGATCGTTTCAAAAGGAGAAATGGTTATCCGAAAAATTGAGTTATGGGTGGTATGTCTCTTTTACTTGTCAAAAAATATATAGATGAAGATTGAAAAAGGAGCGGAATCAGACGAGAAGAGGCTTCAGTTTGCAGAGCTAGAGCGTGAAAAACTTGCAAAATGGCCGCCCGGAATGGGCCTGTGAAGTACTAAATGCTTTACTTCCTGGTTTGTCACAAATAGTGGAAATAAACGCTTTAGACAGATCGTTTCAAAAGGAGAAATGGTTGTCAAGGGATGGAGTTGTAGGTGGTATGTCTCTTTTACTTGACAAAAATTATATATATGATGATAGTTGATAAAGAGGAGGAAGAATGGGTTATTCAACATTCGATTTCTTTGGATTAAAAGGCAGATTGTTCGTTTAAAAAAAAAGGGAGATGGTTATCTCAAAGTTAAATTATAATACTATTATAGTATCATATTGATTTTTATTATTATACCCCTTTGGTCAGAAGTTATAATAAAAATGAAAAAATAAATGACAAAAAAGAAAAAAATAATAAAAAAATGAAAAAAATGAAGAATTATAAAAAGGATGACATTTATTTCGTAGCTTGAAAAATGGTTCTCAGTGTAATCACAACTGGTCCCATGGAATGTCGTCGTTCAGGCCTGTGATATTGGTCTTCAGGCGGTACACCCATCTTTGTTCTTTTTCAAAGAGATACCTTTCATTTGGAACTTGTTCAATAACTGTCCATGATATGTCTTCTGGTGTATGGGCAAGATCAATGAAATGTGCTGCCATTTTTGTTGCGCCTCTTTTACACCTGATGTTACTTTTGTGTTTTCCAATTCTTGTTTTTACGGGTCGTGTTGTCATCCCTATGTATTCTAGTTAACAGGGACATGTGATCAAATATACAACATTGTTGCTGTTGGAGGTGGTGAATTGTCTCTGCTCCCATTTAGTACCATCAAGAAAGGTGATAATTGTACTCTTACTGATGAGTGGACATACCTTGCATTTTCCACACGGATGGTGTCCTTGAATTTTGGCCATGGCTGTTGATTGGCCTGTAGGTTAATTTTTGCTTGGTCTAGTGTGGACAAGCATATCGCGAATACTTTTCCCTCTTCTGTGTGAAAAGATTGGTTTTGGGAGGTTCAGTCCCAAAACCTCCACTATTCAGGATACGCCAATATTTGTTCACGATCTTTGTAACTTTATTGGAATTGGTGTTGTATGTGGTAATACAGAATGGTCGGTTTTCATTGAGTTTAGGGGTAGCAGGTTCAAGAAGACTCTCTCTGCAGTTGTTGCGCGCCCTTTTGTATGCTTTGTCTATGATCCGTTTCGGGTATTGTCTTTTCACAAGTTTGGCTTTGAGATCTTCCGATTGGATTTTAAAATCATTGACTTCTGTGCAGTTTCGTCTCAAACGCAAAAATTGTCCATAAGGGAGATTGTCTTGCAGGTGTTTAGGGTGAAAACTATGGTATAGTAAAAGGCAATTTTTTGCTGTGGTTTTGAAGTGTGTCGTGGTCAACAGTCTCCCACCTTTGGGTGATATATTCAAGTCGAGAAAGATCAACTCCTTGTTGGAAATAGTGCTGGTGAAATTCAGAAATTCGTCTTGGTAGTTGAGCCAAGAAATGAATCGATTAGCGGTATCTTCATCGCCGTCCCAGATGATCAGTATATCATCTATGTATCTTTTCCAGATGTTAATGTGATTATGGAAAGGATTGTTGGGATGTAGAATCTTCGTTGTTTCCAAATGATGTACATAGAGCCCAGCTATGCTGGGAGCAAAGGTGCTACGATCAACCTGTGTTGGTAATTATAATAAATATACGGTTTCTTGACAGCAGCATCCAAAAAGGAGGTGTAGCAAATGTGAACAAAATGAGTGACACTCAGATGAGTTACTGCTCTTGGTCATCATTCATTTTTGTAGATGCAATGCCAATATTGTTAGACCTATTTAAACTTCCAAATCAAGGATAGCAATCATGCTTCTATCCAGCGTAATCTCATGCTGAATTCTAAACATATAGTTCCTGACAATGTGTTTCTACAAGGCTCCAAAGATTTGTAGAAATGTACCTTCCAGTATGTTAATTAGGTGCACCATTGAGAGGAACCTTATGGGAGCCACATAGGTTTATAGTGGGGTAATTTTGCAGTGACATCTGGACCACAGTGAGCATGTTTAAAACAGGGTAGTCACTTAAAGCTGCATTTAATTTAGACTAACATAAACCCTTCCAGCTCAGAGAGGTATCAAAGAGGATGTCTGGATATTTTCTACATAGTCACCTTCGCTATGGGACATCCCTCTAGGTACTAATGTCTTAAAAAGCAGAACATGCTATATTTTTTTATTTGTTTTTTGTTCACACTCACCACAGTGCTTTGTGTAATTGTAGCCAGTACATTCAGCATGCGTTGAGCTCCTCAGTAGTTCTATTGTGCAATAAATATATTTACCATAGCGCAACACACTGATGTTCAGTAAGCATAGAGCTGGAGGGAAAACCTGTGTCTCGAATGAAACTGAGATGTATGTTGGAATGTCTTAAGATAGTTGAAGATAATATATTAGGTGCTAAAATGTCAGATTCTACTAAAAGAGTATGAGCCATTGGGGCTATTCATGAAGGCATTATGGGTGATGTAAAGTAGTGGGACTCTTTTATGTGCTCTTAAAAACCTTTATAAATTGGCTCTAAAGCATCTAAAATGGAGAAAAGCCCATGATCCACCCAAGGAACGTCTCCCACAATTAAATGTAAATCAATGCGGCGCAAGCTTCTGCAATGGGTTAACATATTTTTACATAGCCATGCAAGGCAGTGCAAATTGCCCCTTGCGTGGATTTGTAAATATCACTAGCATTTTGCATCGTGGATGTGCCACAAAAGTGGTGCAACCATTACACAAAATGTTAGTAAATCTGGCCCTTAGTACAAGTAGAACGGGCAGTTTCCTCTTTGCACTTTATCAAATAGGTAGTTTTTACATTTTTGGCTTGATTCACAAAGGCAAGTAGGTAAACCAGAACTCCTGTATTTCTACTTCCCATACTTGTAAAGCTTTTCTGATTTAGCACCTATGTATTTAAGTGTACATTTTCCAAAAGAATAATAATGGGTCAGAGAGTCTTAACTGCTGTGTTTTATACCAGAGAACAGTCCTCTCAATAAACATTTATGAAGATGCAAAGAAAAGTGTTAATTTAGACTACTGTTAGCCCCTGGCCATTAAAAATTCTATAATAGGCATCACGGTATTGTCCTCACACAGAACTGTAATGCAGTTAACTTTATTTTGAAAATCAGTTTCACTTTAAGACATAGCATTGAAAACAAACGGTAATACTATGTTAGGTGGATCAACACTAGAAGAAAAAAACTTTGCTGTTAGTGACAACTTTTACCAGCATAAGTCTGAGTTACATTAACCTGATTCCACTAAATTTTTACAATTTCAAGTTTCTTTTCATGTGTTTAATTTCACACTATGTATTTCACTTTTACTCTTCATGTCTGCAATCATACTATCTCTTTCATGTGAAAAGGCAAGACTGTTAGTTTAGTAGTTATTGTGAACCTATTAGATAACTGCATCGACATAAATATACTTACTATTGCGCATCTGGAGTGGACACCTGTGGCTACTTGTGTCCCATCACAGTAGTATCTAATAAGGGAGAGGGCATTGCTGCTGATCGGAAAGGGCAGAGTTTTCATGCATTTCTCTAAGAGAATTGATCACAGATTATTTGTTGCCAGACGATATTTAGGCATTGAGGCAATCTAATTGATTGGAAGTATCTCTTGACAAAACACATTAGGTCTGTGACTGTGCTAAAGTCATATTAGGCGACAGAGGTTCTCTGCTCACCTTGGAAATAACGCACAGGGGGGAGCTATACAATGCCCTTTCAACAAGCAGCTGTTCCGAACATCATGTGGTACAAACAAGAGATTAAGAGACCTCTGTCTTTTGAAATGGTTTGAAACAAAAATAAATAAATATGCATCACGAGTTTCAATGATTAAGGTCTCTATTATCATGCATGTTTGAGCGGTAGGTGTCTTTCACATGAAAAGGAGTCCCCTGGCAAATCACGAAGGTGCTAATAAACACAATCTAATGACCTCTTTCATGAAAGCTGCAAGGTGAGAGGTCGTACTAACATATGTCAGACCTCATAGTCTCAGGCAACAAAGGTAAAGGAAACAACTCAATGTTTGCTAAAGGTCTGTCACTTCACCAGGGAGCTAGCCTTCATACGGGCATTATTGTACTGTTAGAGAGTATTTTAAAATGGAGGATACCAGATAATATTAATGGAAAACGATTCAATAAGATGCCATAGTTAGCAGAGTTGCATCACAAATTCCCTAAACCACAAACATCATCTGATTGACCCCTTGTCCTGACCCTAGACCTTTAACAGACCCGTATTTGCTGCTGAAGTGATATAGGATGGGCAAATAGAGGAAATTAAAAAATGCAAAGAGAACGGCAAGAGCACAGTAAATATTCCTTTCATTCTCCTGCCTTCATGACCCTTCGAGGCCAGGGGCAGTAAAGGCTGTGCGGGGGGTAATATCCCGTCGCCCTTATCACCTCTACTTGATATCCACATATGCACTTGGAGAGGGTAACATTCAGACTTAAAAAAATTGAACATCTGATCCCATGAAAGTATTCCTATTTTTTGAGTGGATTTGGAACACCTGGAGTTTGAGAAAGAAACTTGAAACTCTTTGAAATCTATACAAGCTGTAGGTGTTGTGCAATGTACTAGTGTATATTTCCACCACATCGAGACCTAAATGTCCCAGTTGCCACTGAGAGAATTTCCTCCTCCAACTCTCCATGGAACCTGGGATTATTCTCTTACTTTATCAACACTGGAATACAGGAGTGAACATGCACATTTTTGAGTGGGAAACTGGGTCTGATTTAATGTATGATGGACGGTGCTCCATCAGTCCGGGAGCGAAGGACAGTACCTCCGCTGTCCTGTTGGTACACTGTCTGTCAAATTTAGTGAAGCCCGCTAGCCCAGAAGTCCCTTTCAGTGTACAAAATGTTTGTGGATGGCCATGGTTGGTTTTAAGGGCCAATCAGTAAACTTTTCATGTTTTTTAGAAACAACTCCCCAAGTAGAAACTCCTCTTTAGGAGTGTGCTTTGCTTTTATATCGATACATGTTATTTCAGTGGGGCACCAGAAGGTAGCCCCAATCGGGGTGCCTACTTTTTCTACTTTTTAAAACATTGGGTTTTTATTCACGGGTCACCTTAAGTCTAGTATTGTGGGTCATCAGTTGACCATGCCAGAAAAGGATGTTCATCAAGGGGTGGTCTTCACGAGTGTGTGGATGATCTTGGCAGTTTAACTAATATTTTATGGGTGTCTCTAGACTTCCAATATCCTATCTTCCATAGTGTGTGGATGGGGTTTTGCTTTTAGACCTACACGGGCAGATGTGTAAAGAAGGGACATACTGCAGTTAGGAGTTGTTGGCGATTGCAACTTGCTCTGTGGTCACATGTATACCCCTCCAGTACTGGCATGTAGCGTGCAGTGGGCCCCTCCCTAATGGCACCAGGAGTCTTGACTATGCCCTTTATCTACAGGGTTCTTTTTGGGCTAGCTTTGGGCTTCTTTTGTGGGTCTTTGGGCGTTTCTATAGGTCTCCATGTGATTTGCTTGTTTCTATTGTTGTGTACCAGAGGGGAGGGGTCGGAGACTTGGCCCATTTTCCCCCCATGTGTTTCTGATTTAGAGGTGTCCAAGATAGGGCTATTTACTCCTCTAGATTGTTTGTGTAAGGCCTTGTGTGTGTCAGCTGATCCCTATGCAGAATGCAGCGGTGAGCATATTTCTAGGTACCTCGCATGGAGCTGTGATGGAACTTTGTGGACTTTCTCCTTCCTAGCCCCCCCTTTCCCTCCAACTACGTCCTATCCAGTATATTTGGGTCTGCTGTCCCTGGCTGTGGCCAGGGACTTCTAGCGGGCTACACACTACTTTCATTTGTTTCGGAGGGACATGACCAGATGAGCAAGCCTTGGATGTTTAAAACACTTTGAGGGAAAGGAGGAGGTAGAATGTTGCTGAATGGAGAGTCCGGCTCGAGGCCAGAACTCTTTCAAATTCGCCTGATATGGGTAATGGACTGGGATGAGCGGTTATTCTGGTGAACTTTCCTACTGATTTGGCGCCATGTGGTGCTTTGCGTTCAGTTGATGTTTGTGCCTGTGATGCAGCGTGGAATTTTTAAGTCCTCCCTTCGTCACAGACCAAATATCGCACTGCACATTCACTCAATACATTCATTGGTGGGGCCCATAACACCAACACTTTCACATTACTGATCTCCACTTATGGGAGAGATACGTTTTCCAAACGCTGACATGAAAGGAATACCTTTTGACCTAAAGAACATACATTAAATACCTTTATTAAACTCTGCTCTTCTTGATATTCCCTCCATTTAGTCGACAGATCAAATTAGTTGTTTTTGGATAATGGTGACTCAATCCTCTTATCTTATATTTAATTTCAATCATTTCTCTATCAATTAACAGCCCAACACATTTGTTTGTTAAAATAATAATTTTGTTTATCTAATTAATTGCACATTTTTAGTAAATTGTTGAGCAAACCAAGGAACATCATATTTACCTAATCTGGCTATTAGTCGTCCTCTAAGTCAATCAAGTCGTGAAAATCTTTAATTCATCAGAATCTGTAGCAATTCAGTCTGTCAAAGATTCAGGGAAACAGCTGTCCAGCAGTGTCACCGTCCTCTCCGTCAGCATAACGTCAGGAAAATAACCATCAGTTTGCACATCTCAGAGTCGAAGTCGAAGAAATCTCTCCGTCAGCGTCAGCATTAGCATTAACTCACTATTCTACCATCTTTTATAATAAATTTAATGTCATGATGTAACAAAATCAGTTTTAGGCAGTCCTGATTGGTGGGTTTGGGGTCATTCGGTGAAGTTCTCACATAGTCTATTTGGTTAGGTCATCACACTTGCTGGTTCCGGTTTAAAAGACAGTCCTTTGTTTAAAGTTCTGGCAATTCTCCCATCACGACCTTGATGGGTACATCTTGCATGGGGTTAGGACGAGGCCACTGTTGCTCGCGGTGGCGCAGGCGCACTTTACCCGACACCTCGTGGAATGATGACTAGTCCCGTCATGTCAAAAGTCGGCCATCTTGACGTAGGCCCAATTGGTCAACTTAAGCAAAACAAACACAAAACGTAATTAAAACATGGAAATAACTAATAAAATGTTTAACCCTCACTAATTCCCTCATGTGTATGTAATTATCTAGCATAATAGCAACATTCAAAGCGTTTATATTCACCCAACGATGTCATCTGGTGCGACTTACAATTACGTCACAAAAGCAACATATATCATGCAATATTCTAATTTTTCTAGCATTAGTATGCGTACGTATATTAGTATACAAATTATTTTAGCCATGCAAAATGCAAATCCCACGTGCAACTCATACATTAGTAAGATTGATTAGGTACCACTTCAAACAGATTAATATTATTACAATTAATAGATTATTCTAATTAATATGAATGATGCAGAAATGAGGGATATACAAAATGTTGTACTATCCGCTCCATCAATCCCCCCTTTGGTGATTATATCACCACACCATCAACATTTTTGTATCTCTTTTACGGAATGTCAAAGTGATTTCTTGCTTTTATTCATAATTCAGTTTCCCCTGTCTCTTCTTTTTTTGCTGATTTGTACATACTCTCCTTAATTTCCTCTAATTCTATCTCTTCAAATTCTCTCTCTTGTTTCTTTTCTTTTCTCCTTTCTGGTTTTTATTCTTTTTACAACAGATACACCCTAATCTTATTATTAATACTATGAAAATCACACGTTAATGGAAATAATATTTTACCTAATAAGGTACTACCTAAATTTACTACAAAATCTTTAATAGCTAATATTTTCTTACCAATCTTCTCCCAAACACCTTCAACCTCCAGTGGTGCAATTTCGTCATGCAATTCTGTAATATTTTTAATATAAATTTTCAAATCTTTACTTTCATCAGGAATGTAAGTACAACAATGTTGAACTTTCAGCATTCCGCAGACTCCACCCTCTTTTGCCAATAATATATCAAGGACAAGCCGATTTTGCATTACCATGGCACGCATGGCAACCATTTCAGTGTTTACCAATAAAAATCCTCCAACGGTGCTTGTTGACAAGCGATCCACTACTTTTGAAAGTCTTCTAATTCTGTTTGCATTCAGAGATATTCCCACTGCTGGTATCAATGCTCCAAAAATGTCACCCACAATTTCTGACCAAGATTCTCTCTTACTAGGTGCTAAATAACTACCTAAACTATGTACACCATCTTCTCTATCCATATGAAAAATCTTCGGAAAGACCAGGCCTACATAACATGTGCCATACCAATGGTCTGGCAAACAATAATATGCCCTGTTCCCACAAGTGAAATATAACCCAGGAAAAACTGGATCTTTTCCACCTTTAAATCCCCATCCACCCATGATTCGGTATGTATCATGGCACTCGCTATTCCCTACAAAATAGTTATCATATGCAGTTTGATTCCTTCTAATACACAATTTTCCTTTCTGAGGCCAATCTAAAGCCATAGTTTGACTGGGTTACCCTTTCAAGTGTTTTTCCATTTCTACATCCCAGACTGTTTTCTCCACCTTTCCTTCAGATGCCTTTCTTTGCATTTTCAGTCTCCTTTCTTCAACCATATCTAAAAATATATTTTCCTCTTTCTTTAAACTGCAAGTCAAATTGTTTTCAAATATGTGTTCTAATGTTAGTTCTTTAGTCTCTATGAAAAATTCACCTAATACCTTTGCAGGTTTTACCTTGTTTAACTTGTTAACTGATGGTACTTGTGAAAATATGTTATCTACATCTGAAAAATAATATTCTAATTTTCCCATTTGTTAAAATAAACTAGCTATTACACTACATGCTATTCTATAAGTTACTGGAAGGTGGTGATAAGTCACTCCCTCTGATACAGAGGCAGGTAACTGCATACAGACATAGCAGTCCCTTACATCCATTATCTTTACATATTCATACAACAATTTCAAAAACACATTATTAGAAAAATTGGTTATAGACCTGTTTTTATGTAAATAGTTTTTATCTATTCTAGTCGTAACTACCTTTTGAATCTTTCCTATATTAGTTTTGTTTTCACTATGTCCTTCTATTGTATCTATAGTAACTTTAAATGAGATCAGGAGAGCAAGTACACTCCGCAAAAGCATTAGTAATCCTGCACAACAACAACACATTTTACACCATCTTTTCAAGAGCGTACATCTACTTTTTCTACTATCTGTGTTTGCCATTTCTGCTAAAATGGACAGTGTCTTTTGACTTAGCCTCTCCTACTTCACAACTAGTTTTCTACCCCAAGGCTCTAAGCAACTACTTGGTTCTACCAGTTTTTGTCTTTTTCCGTATTTTATTGTCTTTCCATCAGTAGTTTTCTTATCTCATTCAGTTTGGCATTTCATCATCTTTCACTTTTCCTTCGTGATCTGTATACAGAATGTCCTGAACATCCGCTTCTTCTCCAATATCGGACAAGATAACTCTCAGGATTTCCGATTCTTCGGCTTTCTCAACCACTTCTGGTACAATCACCTCTGAATTTCCTTGGCTATCCGCCTCTTTTTGTACTTCAGGCAGGGCCACATACGTCCATTCTGGTGATTTATACTTCTGGTTAGGTTTTCTTGTTCTTTTGCTCTCTTTAATTACAATGGTTTCTTTGTCTTTTGATTTCTCCTGACTCGTCACTTCATTCACCTGTTCAGCCCTCGGTGAATTTACTCATGTCAGTCGATATCTTAATTTTTTAATTTTATTTGGCCAAACGTCGTCCTTTGCTGCTCTTTTCAATTTACTTCCTTTATTGTTCTTTTCAGTTCTCCAAGCTCTTTTTCTTAGAACTCGACCTTCAGGTATTTCATCTTCGCTTTCCTCTGTCTCTGTTTCAACTTGCTTTTTACTCTCAACAGTTTATTTTTCCACCACTTCTTTTGTTTTCCCTACTTCTGTCCCTCCTCGAATCTCCGACATGCAGTCTTCCTGCTAACTACTTGTCCCTGCTTCTAACTGGATATTGGAGTTCCCTACACCTCCTCAGGGGTCTTCCGCAATAATCTTTCCCTCTCTCTCTGTATCTGGCACCTGTCCATCTAAATGTGTTGTTTCAGGTGGAATTTCTCTCAATCTTTCATCTGGCACTTCCTTTTCATGAATTTCTTTTATTGTCTCTTCACTGTCTTTTTCTTTGGCCTTCCCTTGGTTTTCCCCAGAACATTGAGCTCCTTGTTCGGTCTCTGAGTCTGAACTGGTATCAGAAATCTGTAAACTTCTTCTCAGGGAAATACTTCTGGGAACAAATGTTAGACTTTGTTCTGTTTCCCCCCTTTCAGGATTTTCTTTTGTTTTTGGCTCTCCCTCATCCGACTCAGTACTGGACTCTGATTCATCAAAATACTCTTTTTCTGTGCTATCCACTGGATTTGGAATTCTCAATGAATGGCTTGCAATGATCCAGTTTTTCAATCCAGCACACTTTACAGCTGTTGTTGTGGTCAAGATGACTTGTCTTGGGTTTTCCCCACCTTGGAACCAAACAGTTTCTTCTTCTGTGAACTTTTATCCTCACCCAGTCCCCTGGGCTTAGATCATGGGCTGGCTTCTTTTCAAGGGTGGTGGCATCCGCTCCAACCTGATGAAACACAGAATGAACTGCGTCAGCCAGGCTTTTACAGTATTCGAACACCATGTCATCAGTTATAGTTATCAGCTTGTTGACTGGTATAAACACGTGCCGCATGGCTCGTCCCATGATGATTTCATGGGGGCTTAACCCTGTAGTTCTATCTGGAATTGATCTAATAGTCATGAGTACCAGAGGCAAGACATCAGGCCATTTCATACCTGTGGCTAAACACATTTTCCCTATCCTGTTTTTGATAGTACCATTCATCTGTTCCACCACACCAGAAGCCTCTGGTCGGTAGGCACAATGTAGTTTTTGTCGTACATTCAATGCTTCACAAATCAGTTTTATGATCTCATTATGGAAATGTCCTCCTCGGTCTGATTCAATTGTCACTGGGAACCCAAATCTAGGGATAAATTCCCTCAAAAGTAATTTTGCCACTGTCATCCCATCATTTCTTCTTGTTGACAATGCCTCTACCCATCTGGAAAACAGACAGACCATAACCGAAACATACCTCAATCTGTTACAGGGAGGCATCTCAATGAAATCCACTTGCATTCTGGTAAAAGGCCCTCCTTTTTGACCTATTTTTCCTAGACTCACTACTGTCTTTCTTCCCGGATTGTATTGCTGACATATTAGGCATCTCTGACAAATACTTTCTGTTACAAGTCTGAATTTTGCATTGTAGCAGGTTTGTTTAAATGACCTGATCATGGCATCTCTCCCTATGTGTCCCTGACCATGGTACATCCGTGCCATGGCAGACATCATGCTATCAGGCATAACTGGTCTTCCATCCCGATAGACCCACACATGATCCTTCTCTCTTGGTGCACATCCTGCTTTTACCCACTGCTTAATTTCCTCATCTCCTGCTTCTTCCTGTAAATGTCTCACTGCTTCCCATGTTCCCACAATGTTAGTAAACATCAAGGTGCAAGAAATCACCTCTCTTTCCTTAGCCCGATTAATGAAATTCTGATTTCGTGCACAGTATTGTGCCATGTCATTTGCATATTTATTGCCAGTGGCGATATAATCACCACTTTGACTATGGGCAGCGCACTTCACAACAGCCAATTGCCTAGGCAGCTGTATCGCCTCAAGCAATTTTCCAACCACTTCAGCATTCTTAATGGGAGTTCCACTTGATGTCAAAAATCCTCTCTGCAGCCATATCTGACCGAAGTCGTGTACGACTCCGAACCCATACTGGCTATTAGTTATCACAGTCACTCTCACACTCTTCTCAATCTTGCATGCTCTCGTTAAAGCAACAAGTTCAGCTACTTGGGCCGATTTTACTCCTTTCAGATATGATGCTTCCATTACTGCTGCAACCGTACATACCGCATATGCTGCACTTAACACTCCATCATCTGTTCTCAAACAGGACCCATCTATGAACATGACGAAATAACTTTCTGGTAAGGGTACATCTTTTATGTCAGGTCGTGGTTTTGTACAGAAATCAAGTACATCCAGACAATCATGATCTGCTTCATCTCTGACTTCCACATTCTCAGCATCAGGCAGTAATGTTGAAGGATTCACATTTAAACATCTCACAAGACTTACATTTGTTGCACCTAGTATAACTTTCTCATACTTAGTCAGCCGACTATGTGTCATATACTGAGTACGACTCTTGGTTAAAAGGTTTGCCACATCATGAGGTACAAACACTTTCACAGGATATCCCATCACAATTCCCTCACTCTGTTCCAAACTTCGGCATGTAGCAGCTACTGCTTTCAAACACCCAGGTATGGCCACAGCTACAGGTTCCAACATTGATGAAAAATATGCAATTGGTCTCCATGCGTCTGTATTAGCACAGAGAGCGCACTTCCATTTCTCTCACTGCAGTACATCCAAAACTCTTTCTCGTAGTCAGGCATACCTAGTGCAGGTGCTTCACACAGCCCATCTCTCAATCGTTTAAATGCTGCCAATTCTTCCTTGTTCAAATCAATGGGATCCTTCACATCACTTCTCGTCAGTCGTACCAGAGGTTTTGCGATCAACGAAAAATTGCTGATCCATTGACGACAATATCCAACCATTCCCAGAAACATTCTCACCTCTCTTTGGGTGATGGGTGCTCTCATTCCTTTTATGATCCTGATTCTGTCTATCGTTATTTTTCTCAGTCCTTTTCCAATGTGATGTCCTAAATATTGTACTTCTTTCTTGTAAAATTGTAATTTTGATGGTGACACTTTAAGTCCTCCATCTGCCAAATGATTCAGCAAGGCTATAGTGTCTCACAAGCCTCACAGGTTTTCGACGCCATAAGAAGGTCGTCGATATACTGAACTAATACTGAATTTTTGGGCATTTCTAGACTTTCCAAAGACTTCTTCAATAGCTGATTAAATATTGAGGGGCTTTTTGTATACCCCTGTGGAATTCGGCACCAAGCCAAAATACACTCGCCAAAACGAAACGCAAAAATGTGCTGACTGTCATGGTGCAATGGGATGGAAAAGAAAGCATGGCATAGATCAATCACTGTATACCATTCTGCATCATGGGGAATCGGATATAAAATCACAGATTGATTTGGTACAATGGGACAGCATGACACAAAAATTTGGTTTATCTTTCTCAGATCTTGTACTATCCTGAACTTCCCACTAGGCTTTTTCAGTCCCATTATTGGTGAATTACATGGACTACTCATTATTTCTCTCAAAATACCTTGTTTTATCATTTTCTCAATCACAGGAGTTACTCCTTCAATTACTTCAGGTGTCAGTTTATATTGAGGAACATTTGGATAGCTTACTCCTTCTTTTACTGTTATTTTTACTGGATCTGTATTTCTCATTAATCCCACGTCTTCTCCTGTGAAATCCCAAACTTCTGCTTTTACAGACTGTTTTAATTCTTTAGGTAATTCATCAGGGTTAAATACAGCATAGGTTTCAATAACCTCATTTTCCCTGTTTGCCATTGTCAGACTGATTTGCATATGGCCATGTCTGTACTGGGGTGGCAGAGTGGGCTAAAGAACGGTGATGGATCAAACCCAGATCTGTTGACTGGGTGTGAGTCTTTGATTGGTTCTGATGCTCCGTCCATCACCACCCCCTTTTGTACCGCTTTGTTCGCCATAAGTTGGCAGGGTATGCTCAGACGTGAGTCCCTTGCTCACTTTGCCACTGGGTTCAAGCAAGCCTGGCTGAAGACGGCTGAAATGCCAGAAACCGGTCCTAGGAAGCTTGTTTCCGGTCCAGGGAAGGCATGGCTTGGCAGTTCGGGCTGGACTGTTCCCATGAGGCACAGGGTCAGACTGATTTGCATATGGCCATGTCTGAACTGGGGTGGCAGAGTGGGCTAAAGAACGGTGATGGATCAAACCCAGATCTGTTGACTGGGTGTGAGTCTTTGATTGGTTCTGATGCTCCGTCCATCACCACCCCCTTTTGTACCGCTTTGTTCGCCATAAGTTGGCAGGGTATGCTCAGACGTGAGTCCCTTGCTCACTTTGCCACTGGGTTCAAGCAAGCCTGGCTGAAGACGGCTGAAATGCCAGAAACCGGTCCTAGGAAGCTTGTTTCCGGTCCAGGGAAGGCATGGCTTGGCAGTTCGGGCTGGACTGTTCCCATGAGGCACAGGGTCAGACTGATTTGCATATGGCCATGTCTGAACTGGGGTGGCAGAGTGGGCTAAAGAACGGTGATGGATCAAACCCAGATCTGTTGACTGGGTGTGAGTGTTTGATTGGTTCTGATGCTCCGTCCATCCCCACCCCCTTTTGTACCGCTTTGTTCGCCATAAGTTGGCAGGGTATGCTCAGACGTGAGTCCCTTGCTCACATTGCCACTGGATTCAAGCAAGCCTGGCTGAAGACGGCTGAAATGCCAGAAACCGGTCCTAGGAAGCTTGTTTCCAGTCCAGGGAAGGCATGGTTTGGCAGTTCGGGCTGGACTGTTCCCATGAGGCACAGGGTCAGACTGATTTGCATATGGCCATGTCTGAACTGGGGTGGCAGAGTGGGCTAAAGAACAGTGATGGATCAAACCCAGATCTGTTGACTGGGTGTGAGTGTTTGATTGGTTCTGATGCTCCGTCCAACACCACCCCCTTTTGTACCGCTTTGTTCGCCATAAGTTGGCAGGGTATGCTCAGACGTGAGTCCCTTGCTCACTTTGCCACTGGATTCAAGCAAGCCTGGCTGAAGACGGCTGAAATGCCAGAAACCGGTCCAAGGAAGCTTGTTTCCGGTCCAGGGAAGGCATGGCTTGGCAGTTTGGGCTGGACTGTTCCCATGAGGCACAGGGTCAGACTGATTTGCATATGGCCATGTCTGAACTGGGGTGGCAGAGTGGGCTAAAGAACGGTGATGGATCAAACCCAGATCTGTTGACTGGGTGTGAGTGTTTGATTGGTTCTGATGCTCTGTCCATCACCACCCCCTTTTGTACCGCTTTGTTCGCCATAAGTTGGCAGGGTATGCTCAGACGTGAGTCCCTTGCTCACTTTGCCACTGGATTCAAGCAAGCCTGGCTGAAGACGGCTGAAATGCCAGAAACCGGTCCTAGGAAGCTTGTTTCCGGTCCAGGGAAGGCATGGCTTGGCAGTTCGGGCTGGACTGTTCCCATGAGGCACAGGGTCAGACTGATTTGCATATGGCCATGTCTGAACTGGGGTGGCAGAGTGGGCTAAAGAACGGTGATGGATCAAACCCAGATCTGTTGACTGGGTGTGAGTGTTTGATTGGTTCTGATGCTCCGTCCATCACCAACCCCTTTTGTACCGCGTTGTCATTTTATACAGCACATCTTCATCCGGGGTTTCAAATGCTATCCCATCCGGGGTACAAAATATAGTGCAGTTCATTTTACACAACAAATCCCTACCTAACAAATTCACAGGACTGGTATCGCACACGACAAAGCGGTGCATTTCAGAAAATTTCCCTATACTAACTTTCACCGGCTCTGTAAGGTAAGTTTTAATCTGCCTGTTGGATACACCAACTACTTGGATCGTTTCAGCCGAGAGAGGAAAGTTCTTAACATCAGCTGATCTGACAGTTGATCGAGTAACACCAGTTTCAACTAGGAAAGTAATACTTTCATTATTAATCTTTCCATCTACAAATGGGCCAGTCTGATCTATTTCTGGAGTTGCGCCAAGTACGCACTCTTCTTCCTCCCTTCGGCACCGTCAATAACCCTCTTCTGAATCACTCTCATCGCGTTGTAGCCAATACTGCGAAACAGCACTAGCGCGGCTTATTTACCTGTTCTTCGTTGTAGAATCCCGTTTCGCTACTATACTTCTGGGAGTTTATGCTCTGTGGAAAATGCGGTTTTGGCACCTGATTCTGTTGGGTAACAACCTGCTGCTGTCGCTGCGGTTGACCACTCACCTCATTCTGCACCTGTGGATTCAATGATGCATTTTCATTGTTAGTACTTGGGGGGAATTTACACTCGGATTTCCAATGCCCTATTCTACCGCAATTATGACATGGGAATTTCTTCTTAGCTTCCTCTATATTTCCTTTACCTTTCCCAGGACTGAATTTTTGTCTTGATCCTTTATTATTCGCTTGTTCCGCTAATTGAGCTTCCTGTCTCTCTGCTACCTTTACTTGTGCCCATATAGCCTTTTCTTTAAATTTTCGCTGTTTAGCTTCAATCTCATCACTAAAATATTTAGCATGTCTCAATACTTCGTCTATTTTCTTATTTGTCAATCTACAGTATGTTGTTTTATCATCTCACTAATTTCTGGACGTAGACCATATACAGACCTGTATACAAAATGACTTAGACCCTTTTCACTCAGATTTTCATCTCGACTAAACTGTTTAAAGGCCAAGATCAGCCTCTCATAATATGCATGTACTGACTCTTTGCTTTCCTGATGTGTTCTGTCAATTTTCACCCAATCTGTCTCTTTAGGTGGAACCTTATTCTTCAGAAAGGCAATAACCTGTTCGTATTTCTTCATTACCTCGGGGTCTGGAGCCCCTGTTTTTGGATCTCTTGGGTATTCTTGTGTTGGCCAATTTATCATGAGTTTGCACTCTGTCCACAGATCCGCTGGTACTATTATATCAAATAGGCTATTCAGTTCAATCCATAATACTTTAGACAACTTCACAAATCTGTCCACCTGCCTACACCACTCGACAGGCTTTTGGCTTAGTCGAGGGAAATCATTTGTAAAGGACAAAGGGGCAGATTTATGATAACTGGCGCATCCCTGCATATCAGCAGGGATGCGCCAGTTATAATGCGCCACAGCTACGCCACCATGGATGCGCCGCATTTATAATGCGGCGCACCATGGGGCAAAAACGGCACATATGCGTGACGCATCTGTGCCGTAAAAGTGACGCATTGCTGGAGTTGCGTCGCAAGCGCGACGCAGCTCCAGCAATGTTCTGGGGGGCCCTATCTGTACAATGCTGCGTCAATCCTTACGCCTGCTTCAAGCAGGCGCAGGGTTTTGACGCAGCATGGGCCTAAAAGTGACTGAGTGAAATCTTGTAGATTTCACTCGGCCACTTTTAGGAGGCGTTCCTGCGCCGGAACGCCCCCACCTGCCCTGGAACGCCTACATGTGGCGCAGGGCTTTACAACGTGACGCATCTCCCAGATGCGTCACGTTGTAAATACCCCGCACCATGGCGCAGGATTTGCGCCGCTGCTGCGTCACAAAAGTGACGCAACGGCGGCGCAGAAGTGGCGCAAGTGCAACATAAATCTGCCCCAAAATATCCTGTCTTGTCCATGGGACATGCACATATCCTCCTCCTGGAATCTCTCTCATAGGGCATTCTGTTACTACCTTTTCTTTTTCTCTTACAGGGAATGCTGCAAACGTTTTATCTGGGGCATCATCTCGTTTTCGGTACCACCTGCTTCTCCATTGATCCACATCTCCCCATTTTCTTAACAAGATAATTATTTCCTTAATCTGACTTATCCGTCCTGTGGTGTTCAAATTTTCTATGTCCTTTTCAGTGAAATCAATCCGATAGGGTTTTTGCAAAGCCTTTACCTTTTCAATATCTATACCCATTTCATTTGCTACTTCTTCTAGTCGTTCACGTAGATTCTTCGCTCTCCATGTCACACTTTTGCACAAAAATAATAATTCCTCATCTTGGTAAGTTTTTCATTTCTCTGTAGGGATAGTTCCTACTATTAACTCTTCCAGTACCATTCGTAATTTGGCCACATCTATTGACTGAGATTCTTTGTCTTTTCTCTGCAAGCTTCTCAACCATTCACTTAATTCTTCTGTAGATGGTCCTACTGACTTCTCTACATGACCTTGTTCTGAATCCTTTTGTGTTTCTAATATTGACTCCACTGTTGTTATACGTCTTTCTGCAAAATTCTGGCCTTTAAATGGGTTATTTGAAAAATGTGTTCAATCATACTTATTGTCTGTCTCCATGGATTTTCATTTCGACTCGGTTTTGGCTGCTTAACCTGTTTATTGCTTTTATAAGGAACCGTTAAACAATGTTCGATATCTTTCTGTTTAGCAAAAATAGGCATTACTGGACCTATCGTTACTGGAACTGTTACAGCTTCCAGATTTTTAGTCAATTCTCTTATTTTCTCTGTTAATTCTAAGGTTGTCTTTGCTAATTCTGCTGAATTTTCACCATTTATTCTACTTTCTGACTTCCTCTCTACCTCTAAATCTTGGGACTCTGGTTCTGACGTTATGATTCGTAAAGATTCTTTCATTGAGGCACTTGGTGTTAATATTTCTGGTTCTTGCCGATACGGAGGTGGATTTTTATAGAACATGTCATCAAGAACATCATCCTCTGATTTATTCACTCCATACCCTCTCGATTCCACATTATGTCTTTTTTCTGTGCATTTTCTTCCTCCATTTTCTTCTGCAGTTCTTACGGGAAACAAACCCTCAGTCATACTCGCATTCCGCCACCTTCTCATTCAATCATCATGATTCTCATGTCCATATGATCTACCAAACATGTACCTATACCTTCCGCCACTCCTCTGTCTTTCTCGGTCATGCATCTCATCTTCCCATTCTGTCAATGCTTCAAATTGTGTCGGTCTAGGTCTCGGTTCTAGATTCATCATTTTCTCTCTTAAATTTCTCAGAACTGCTAAATTAAATAAACCATGTTCTGGAAAAGACAAGACTCCGTCATCTCTAGTGTACTTTACCCAATTGTCTAACCAAATACAGGTGTGATATCCATATTTCACAACCATAAAGGATGCGGGGGTTTTCGGTGGAGGAAGTAATTGTCCTTCCCTAGTCACAATCGGTTTGTCCTTTTTAAACCACTTCTTAATTCTCCCGAACCAGGACTTTTTCTCCTTTTCTGGTGGATCGTAATACATCTTTTCTGTCTTTTCGTGTATCACTAGTCTCTCCCCTTGACTGTATCACTATTCTGACCAATCGTAGCACGACTCACACTTAGGCACCAATCAGGAGTGTCTACGTCACCCTGTGACTCTCCACTCCTAGTGCGGCATACTGTACCAATCAGGAGCGTCTATGTCACCCTGTGACTCTACACTCCTAGTGCGGCGTACACTAACGCACCTATCAGGAGCGTTCTACGTTTCCAACTGACTGGCCAATCCCAGCGCGGTCTTTCTGACGTCAGCAGCCGCTGCCACAGCTCCTGTTCCTGTCTACCCCTCCTTTACAAAATTCACTCTGTAAGTTTTGTTTCAAATTTACAAATCTGTTAGTAACAACACAAAAAAACCACCATTGTCCGCTTCGCTAACCAAGGAATAGCAATAGACCTTTCTCCTCAGCGATGAAAATCCACACGCTAACTGCCTAACGTGAGATTATCGCTGGAAACTCAGTGATAATCTCACGCAATGTGGCATTAGCTTGCTGATAGGGACTCACAAACTTAGCCATGATATCCACCTTCCATAGGATATCATGGCTAAGTAGTCCTGAAGCAGGCGTAAGGAAAGTAGCGATAACAGGGGTTATCGCTACTTTTCCTGACGCTATGCTTCATAGCGTGGTGCTTGATGATAGGAGAAATGTCGCTTAGCGACATTTCTCCTGTTATGTTAGGTCAGGAACGCCCACTTTGCATCTCATTAGAGATGCAAAGCTGGGCGTTAGGAATCCTGACGCTAAAGCAAGGTTTCAAGCGTTAGCGTGGCCTTGCTAATTAGGCGAAAAGCCGAAAAGCGACGATAATTTTTTATCGCCTGCTTGTAAATATGCCCCCTAGTTAGAGACGCTCTGCTCCTGAGAAATAAAACCAGAGTTTCACAATTAACCTGAATGCTATTTCATTCACGCACTTTTATACGGAAAATGTAGTTAATTCACACAGAATTATGTCTTTCCTGAGAACAGCGAACAGTCTGTCCTACTACAGAATTATGACACACGTTAATAAAGTAGCACTTCCCTCTACTTTATCCTTCTATCAAGCTTAGGGAACACCAATTACCTTTCCAGAGATAAGCGTAATCAGAGTGCCTTTTGGACTCCTGGTACCTAAGACCAAAATTTCACAGGTGACCTTCGCTACCCATACACCTCTTTCATACAGAAAAGTGTCTCTAGTGGCAACACACGACGATGCTACCAGACCAAACCCAGACAATGCGTTGTGCAACTCCAATCATCGCACGTTTTCCCCGTATACTTACAGGGTAACAACAATTCCGTCTTTCCCAAGAGCAGCGCTTACCTCTGCTCTACTACGGAACTGTTACAAACTTCCGACTTCCTACATCCCAGAAGCCGTGCTGACAACATATAACTTGACGCAACTCAACATAGAGTGTTAATACATAAACCAATACTTTCCTATAATCAATAAGCTATTTACAAGCAATAATCACCAAACCAAAACAATAAAAACCATAAATCTGCTACCAGAAAAACTGATGCAGCGTGGAATTTTTAAGTCCTCCCTTCGTCACAGACCAAATATCGCACTAGCACATTCACTCAATACATTCATTGGTGGGGCCCATAACACCAACACTTTCACATTACTGATCTGCACTTACGGGAGAGATACGTTTTCCAAACGTTGACATGAAAGGAATACCTTTTGACCTAAAGAACATACATTAAATACCTTTATTAAACTCTGCTCTTCTCGATATTCCCTCCATTTAGTCGACAGATCAAATAAGTTGTTTTTGGATAATGGTGACTCAATCCTCTTATCTTAGATTTAATCTCAATCTTTTCTCTATCAATGAACAGCCCAACACATTTGTTTGTTAAAATAATAATTTTGTTTATCTAATTGATTGCAAATTTTTAGTCAATTGTTGAGCAAACCACAGAACATCATATTTACCTAATCTGGTTATCAGTCGTCCTCTAAGTAAATCAAGTCGTGAAAATCTTTAATTCATCAGAATCGGTAGCAATTCAGTCTGTCAAAGATTCAGGGAAACAGCTGTCCAGCAGTGTCACCGTCCTCTAAGTCAGCATAACGTCAGGAAAATAACCACCAGTTCGCACGTCTCAGAGTCGAAGTGGAAGAAATCTCTCCGTCAGCGTCAGCATTAGCATTAACTCACTATTCTACCATCTTTTAAAATAAATTTAATGTCAAGATGTAACAAAATCAGTTTTAGGCAGTCCTGATTGGTGGGTTTGGGGTCATTCGGTGAAGTTCTCACATAGTCTATTTGGTTAGGTCATCACACTTGCTGGTTCTGGTTTAAAAGACAGTCCTTTGTTTAAAGTTCTGGCAATTCTCCCATCACGACCTTGATGGGTACATCTTGCATGGGGTTAGGACGAGGCCACTGTTGCTCGCGGTGGCGCAGGCGCACTTCACCCGACACCTCGTGGAATGGTGACTAGTCCCGTCATGTCAAAAGTCGGCCATCTTGACGTAGGCCCAATTGGTCAACTTAAGCAAAACAAACACAAAACGTAATTAAAACATGGAAATAACTAATAAAATGTTTAACCCTCACTAATTCCCTTATGTGTATGTAATTATCTAGCATAATAGCAACATTCAAAGCGTTTATATTCACCCAACGATGTCATCTGGTGCGCCTTACAATTACGTCACAAAAGCAACATATATCATGCAATATTCTAATTTTTCTAGCATTAGTATGCGTACGTATATTAATTTACAAATTATTTTAGCCATGCAAAATGTAAATCCCACGTGTAATTCATACATTAGTAAGATTGATTAGGTACCACTTAAAACAGATTAATATTTTTACAATTAATAGATTATTCTAATTAATATGAATCATGCAGAAATGGGGGGTATACAAAATGTTGTACTACCCGCTCCATCTCCTGTGCTATGGACGTTTTAGGTTCTTTATCATCCCAAGTTTGCAGGAAACCTGGCTGCTGACACAGGAACATTACTTTGTTTTGGAATGGAAAGGGGGCCACCATTGGCCTGGAGGCTGCTGGCTGCGGTTGGGATCACACTCCGTGAGTTACTTTTGGTCCAGGGCCGGGGACCAAGAGTCGGGTCTATTTGATCTGGTTATTGGAACCTGTCCCAATTGACTTGGGTGAGAGGACCTGAGTGCCTGCTTTTACGCACTGGATGGGAGGCTGCCCTGCCCACTAATTAGACTGCCCTTCCCCTGAGGCAGGGTTGGCTGGCAGCAGAGTGGGGCCTAGGCTCCGTCAAACAATTGAACAGTGAACTCCAGTGCAGATTCCCGATCGACAAAATGTACAGCAGCTCTTAGTTTCCTGAATGCAAGTGAAGGCTTTAGTACCAAATGTTGCCTTACTAGCCTTTATTTGTAAAATGAGTTATGACATGTGCCTAAAGTACTTGCGTATTCTGAGTTTGAACTTACTGCATAGGTGGGTTTTGGTATTGTGTAAAGGCACAGATTCCCCTCCCTGTTGTGGACTTGGTTGGGTTGGAGTCCCTGTCTGTTCCTGCTCCTGCCATGTATTTGACCAACCACCTGATCCCTGCTGTAGTGGCGCAGTGGCTGTCTGACCTCCTTGTAACTTAGCATACCGTGCATTCGTGTTAACTTGGGCTTGGTTTTGAGGATGGGAATTCTGAGGGGACTGGCCCAGATTTATCGATTTCTGTTCGTTATCTGCTTTTAACTGGAATTGGTCGGCCATGTGGCCCATTCGGTGGCAATAACATTCTCTGAGGTCTGGCTGCTGCCAGCCTATCTGACCTCTGATGTTATAACTGGGTTGGAACCCTCTGGGGAGTCCCCTTCAAGACTGATGCCATTTGCATGTTTGCAGTCAATGCGGCCCCCGCGAGTGATGTCATTTTCAATTTTTGTTGGACTAACTTGCCGGTGTGTCACTCTATCAATCAAACAGGGAATTGTAAGTGTGCTACTCACCCGTGAGGGTCTCAAGGAATGGAGGGGAGCGGGGTCAGCAGATCTGTTTAGCTGATGAGCCAGGTCTTGAGGGTCTTCCTGAAGGTGTTCAGGGAAGGGGCGCATCTGATGTCTGCCGGTAGCTCGTTCCAGGTCTTGGCTGCAATGTGAGAGAAGGATCTTCCACCTGCTCTGGCTCTGTGGATGTGCGGGGTTTCGGCCAGTACAAGGTTGGAAGATCGGAGTTTTTTTTTGGGTACGTGGAAGTTGAATCTGTCGTTGAGGTATTTGGGTCTGTTGTTGTGTAAGCATTTGTAGGCATGAGTGAGGATTTTGAAAGTGACTCTTTTCCCCACTGGGCGCCATTGGAGACTTCGTAGGTGTTGGCTGATGTGTTTGTGTCGCGGGATGCCGAGGACGAGTCTGGCGGTGGTGTTCTGTATTGTCTGGAGTTTGTGGAGTAGGGACTTGTTGATGCCGGAGTAGAGTGCGTTTCTATAGTCTAGTCTGCTTGTGATGAGTGCTTGGGTGACTTCTTCCTTGTCTCAGTGGTTATCCACTTGAAGGTCTTGCAGAGGATGCAGAGGGTGTTGAAGCAGCTGGAGGTGACGGCGTGGACCTGTCAGTTCATTGTGAGTGATGAGTCGAGTATGATGCCGAGGTACTTGGCGTGGCCTGAGGGGGTAGGTGGGCTTCCGAGGGCGGTCGGCCACCAGGTGCTGTCCCATGCAGAAGGGGTGGTATCAAGGACGAGGACTTCTGTCTTCTCAGCGTTGAGCTTCAGGCAGCTGTTGGTCATCCAGACTGCGACGTCTTGCATTCCTTTCTGGAAGTTGAGTTTGGCAGTGGTGGGGTCTTTGGTGAGGATAAGCTGGGTGTCGTGGGCATAGGATACGACGTTGAGGCCATGTTGTTGGACGATGCCTGTGGGACTCCGCAGGTGATTTTCGTGGGGTTGGAGAGGAAGGGTAGGTGGGTGTCTGATCCTTTGACTTCTTCCAGTGAGGAATGAACAGATCCAGTCCAGGGCTGTTCCTTGTATGCCTGCGTCGTGTAGTCTGGTGACCAGTGTGCTTTGGGAGATGGTGTCGACGGCCGCTGATAGTTCAAGTAGGATAAGGGCTGTGGAGTGGCCTTAGTCCAGGAGGGTGCGGATGTCATCTGTGGCGGTGAGTAGGGCGGTCTGTATTTGTTCCTGTATTTCCCTGTCCTTTTTCTGTTTCTCTCTGTAATGATGTAATATGTGGGCCTGTATATCCCGCCAGGGTTTGGTGTCTAACCCTACTACGCTGTCCAATCCAATCCATATTTTAGAGGGCAGCCCCTTTTTGATGATGCTATAGAAGAATGCGACCTGGGAACCTGTATCGGTCCATGGCTGTCCTTTTTCTTGTCCCTATCTTTGTCTCATTCTGTCTAGAAAATCAGTTTTGGTCTCCCCAGTGTTCCTGCTTTCTGCCTTCAGTCCTCCTACATCTGGGCAATTAGGAAATATCTCTCTCAGGGCCATCCATATTTGGTGTCTGTACAAATTGAATGTGGCCTGACATGCCCCATCCAACAATGGCGGCAGTTTGGATTTGAGTCCTTCGTTATCAATCTGGGCCCATGGCACATAGATGGTCCCTGACAAGCCCTTCTGA
This sequence comes from Triturus cristatus, assembly GCF_964204655.1. Taxonomy (NCBI): domain Eukaryota; kingdom Metazoa; phylum Chordata; class Amphibia; order Caudata; family Salamandridae; genus Triturus; species Triturus cristatus. The sequence goes on along the minus strand of NC_140590.1, from coordinate 896,337,529 downwards.
AGTAGTGGACAATTTGTTTGGGCTTTGGGTAGCGCTGCTGGTATGTCTCTAACATAGCGATGGCATCTTCTTCGGCAATCCTGCATGTAGGGGAACTTTGTATAAATTCTTCTGCAACAGCCATGTCCTTTGGTTCAAAGGATCCCTCCTTTGGCCAGGGTCTATCATACTGGCCCTCCTTTTCAGTCCAGTGGGCTAGTAGGTGGCAAAAAGGTCTTGCCTTCCTCTCTGCTCACTATCTCACTTGGGGTCAGTTTGTCTATCCTGCTCGTTCTGGGTGCATAGTGGACTTCTTCGTCGCTACTGTCCTCGTGCACCATCAAGGGTGCCATGTTGCTTGTCCTGCATATTAATTGAGTCTGTATCAGGCTACCTTGAACCCTTATCCCCTGGTTGGCCCCTAACCAATGCTGAAAATCTGGTGAGGCTCAGGCCCCAGGTAGAAATCTCTCCTCTAGTTCTGCCTCGGACTCTTCTCTGAGCGGTGCTCTATACTTTGCTCCCCAGATGGAGGGCATGCTGCTCCGTTCTCTCGTTGTGTTCCCTGGATGAGAGCTCTGTCTCTCCCCATCCTCAATTCAGGCCTCTCCTCTAACTCCCACCTGGGTTGACTCCTTTGTCCCGAACTAGGCGCTGTTTTTCTTGGTAGGAATTTGTCCTTAAACATGATTTCAGTTGTCCCTACGGTAGCCTGCGTATACCCTGCTGCTCCACCCTACGTCATCGGATCCCAGAGGACTGAGACCCCTTTCCTTACCCCGGCTAGTTGTGTCACTGTCCAGGGCTGCTATGAATCTCCCGGTCACCCGAGTGTGTTCACCCGGATGGGTGGGAGTGCACATTCTCTGCGCCGCTGGGGTTAGGTTGCTTGAATGCGATGGACGAGGGGTCAAGATCAGGGAGCTCTAGCACTTAAGTTGTGTGATGCTGAGATTGTCTGGACCTGCCTGTTGGCCTCTTTTTTTCAGATCTAGTAGTTCATTGTTTGGTAGGGGGCCCTCCGGCTCCTTCAACTGGTGGATTGGTATAACCCAGTGCGGGGGATGGCTGGCATTTGGGAGAGCACTCCCATTCCTATATACAGTGGGGGAGATGTGGATGCCTAACTTGCTGGTTCTGGGATGGGATTGCTTGTCTGGGCCTCCTCGAAGATGACAATATAGTTCTAACAGTGGGTCTCTTCAGGGCATCTTTTGTCCTACCTATTTGGTCCTAATGTGTGTTCTTGTGTATTTGATTAAGATGGTTTTGAAGCATAACCCCTCTGGCCAGGGGAACACTTGTGTCTTAGTGTGTGTGTGTGTGCCATTTGTGGCATTACTTAAAATGTTTTTTGACTTGTGTGGGTAACCTAGTTTGCATGTGCTTAAGCGGCAAATCCATATTAAGCAGGAAGCTTTTTTAGGGGAATGACACACTCTGGCCTCTCAGGATTAAGTCAATTTAAGTTCTACTCTGATCGTGGGAAATAAATACAAAGGGATTACAAGTTACAACTACTTCTACAAGCTCAATGCTATATACACATAAATCAAAGAAACATTTCAAAAATACAAACATAAAATGCATATGAAGGGTCACAACCTCAAAGAAAGTGCAATTGTTAGCTCAAAACGTGAATTCAGCTGAAGAATAGCAGACCCTCATTTAGATATGGAATAACTATTGTAAGAGCTTGCAACGCCTTCATAAGCACATTGAGTCATTAACAAAACATGGCACTCAAGACAAAAATGCACTTGCAACAATTTACCAACACCACAACATCAAAAATGCATCAACTAATAACCACAATGAAGAAAAAGAGAAAAAATGTGTGAGAGAAAAAAATTATGACTTTGGCCAAAAAACCATAGCCCGCTCCTTAGCGCATGCTACCCGATGGCAAGGGGATGCTCTGCTCGGTACACGGAACTAAGTGAGCCTGGTAGTCTGTCAATATCAGCTCCAGGACAAAAATAACAACAACTTAAGTGTAAACAAGGAACAACTGGACAGCCACAGACATTTCTAGGCCAAGAATAAGCTACGCCTATTCTCCAAAGTCCAAATTTCCCCTAATGTCCGAATTACACACTATATCACATAAATGGGTCATGCATCATGCCCAGCAGTCCAAGGAAACAACACCTCTCACTTCTTTCGGATACCAATAGTGTTAAGAAACCGGTAGCACTGAGAATACCCTTTTAGACAAAAAAATAAGATCAAGGTAATGACCCTGTATTATACACAGGGGCTATGTGTACTGTCTTTATCATATGCAGTGGTACAAGCAATGAGGCCTCAGCCCTGTATTACACACAGGGGACAAGAGTACCATCTGTGTCATGCCCAGTGATCCAAGAGGCTAACAACCTTCACCTTTGCTAGCATGCTGACTATCTAAAAAAGGTGACCTCTGCGGGATTGCCACTGAGGCTGCCTTGAGACTACTCAGTTTGGACACATAAAATGGGCAATATGTGAGATTTCTGTCAGTAGCACGGTGCTCAGGTTACATTTTTTGTGCTTTATTCATAGTTTGCGAAATGCTAAATGCTGGGACTAAGGATCAGATGTAGTCTTGTACCCACTTGATGGCAGCTTCAGGACAGACCTCCACCCCGTGGGTTCAGCAGAACTTTCAACCGATTGTGGTGTCTGCTCACCTTCCTTGTTGCGCCGATGTGAATATGTTTGAGCGGGGTACTTTCCTTCAGCTGCAGTTAAGTTCGAAGCACCAATGTCTCCTGGCTGGTACACCAAAATGTCGCTCAAATGTGAGTGTACCATGAACAAAAACATAGACAAGAGGTGTTTGGCAAAACAAGAACAGTTGGTTTAATTAAGCACTTCAACAGAGAGCCCTTTTACAGAGCAGGTCTCCGGACTGTCTCAAAGTACAATTGAATTGATCACAATTATATACATTTCTTCGAGCCTCATAAAACAATTCATAGATCCTTTTCAGGAAAAGGAATGTGGGCCTAGTCCTGGAGTAATTAATTACTCCCATCTGATAACAAATGCAGGTGGGTCTCAACCGTGCGTGTACACAATGAGGGCCAGTGGGTAACATGTCCAGATGTCCAGTTTGGAAAGTGTTTGATGACTGCGTGGGCTGTGTGTGCTGTGTCCCGATTGGCTGAGTGTTCCTAACTTCATGTGACATCTAACTTTATGGTATTTTGGGCCTGCTCACACCTCTGGCCATGTGTGGTTTATTGGGGCCCATCTTCCTGGACCATTGTGGTGTCGCTGCCTATCTTTGGGATTGATTTGGGTTTTTCCTGTTTGTACATTTGTTCTGCTGGTTACGTGCCACCCCGCCTGTGATCTGTCAATCAGTTGCATCAGGCCCAAGTCGCAGTTCCTGCCTGACCACGTATTTCTGACTCAGGTTTGATGGAGAGGTCATTTCAGATGATTTCGTCAACAGTGATTCGATTTTGTTGTTATACACACATGGATCATTGCGTGCATCAATATAAATATTAACACAAGGGTCTTAAAACTGACCTCCTGTTTGGGCTACAGGGACATAGCATGCTTCAAGAGACCTTTATCTGCATTTCCAGCTGACCAGTTCCAACTGGACCTTCTGTGGACACTGCCGATGGCCTCTGCTGGTGTCTTGCCCAAAGTGCTGGCCCAAGAGTCCTGGAACCTTGGCTTGTGTCAAAGTGTATTCCTCCTAACAAATCCTGAAACATGGGATTAAGAAGCTTTTTGCATATTTTTTCAAAATAGCTTTTGAGGGATCAAGACTCACCTGCCAAGCCAATTAGATGAAAGTGCACTGCCACTGGGCTAAAGATTCAGGTCCTCATATTTCATCATTTGTATTTTAACCCCTTCGCTGCTAGGCCTTTCCCCCCCTGTGCTAAGCCTTTTTTTTGGCTATTTCGGGTAGTTCATGCTTAGGCCCCTGTAACTTTTTGACGACATAAGGTATCCACGCCAAATTTGCATCCTTTTCTTCCAACATCATGGGAATTCTAAAGGTAACCAGGGTTTGTGGATTCCCTAAGAGGAGACCCAGAAAGTAGCCAAAAAACGGTGAATTTTGACAGATAAAAGCATCTTTTTTTTCCTTGCAAATGATATCAACAAAGGGGTTGTGGTGCTAAAATCACCATCTTCCCAGTTTTCAGGGAAAAACAGACTTTTGTTAGAAAAACAACATTTGGTTACACAGTTTTGAAATTTTTCTGGGACATAGCCTATTTTTTCTATTTTTTGTGTTTTCAACCTCCTTCCAGTTAATGGTAGAAATGGGAATGAAAGCAATAATGGATCCTGGAAAGCTATACATTTAACAAAAGTAGACTAAATTCTAAATTCAGCAAGTGGTCATATGTGTAGATTCTTCAAGGTCTCTTTATAGAAACTAACAGTTGAATATAGGAAAAATTTAAAATTAGTTGACAAAAACAGCCATTTGTGTCAAGGTTTTCACCTGTAACTTCTTTTAATTATGACAACTGTTCAAAAGCAATATACTGTTACATTTGTTGGACCTTTCTGGTTGTGAAGATATATAGGACTTGTAGGTTCACCAAGAACCCGACGAACCCATAACCAATAACTGAGCAGCGTCTTGCAATGGTTTTTTATTATGTGCCAGGTATATAGCAATTAATTTGGGAAAATACATACATTAAAAAATCGGTATGAAAGACACCTATGTATTTCTGAAATTGGAACAAAATATAGAGTTTAGAAATAGTAGATATTTGCACATTTCCGAAATTGTGAGTACCCATACTAGCATGAGAATTATAGGTCATTTTTCAAAATGACTTCTTTTTTCCATATTGTCTTTCATTTGGAAGGCAGAAATGCATCATAATCATTAGGTAATAAAAGTTGCTCTACAATTCTGTGTTACCCTAAGTCTCCGGATAAAAATGGCACCTCGCTTGTGTGTGTAGGCCTAGTGCTCGCGACAGGAAAACGGCTCAAAACGCAACGTGGACACACTTTATTTTTACAGTGAAAACTGACCCTTTTTTGGCAAAGTGCCTAGCTGTAGATTTTGAACCCTAGCTCTGCTGGCACCTAGGGAAACCTAGCAAACCTATACATTTTTGAAAACTAGACACCCAGGGGACTCCAGGATGGGGTGACTTGACTGGCACTCGCCAGGTTCTATTACCCAGAATCCCTTGCAAACCTAAATGTTTGTAAAAAAAACCCCACAATTTCCTCACATTTCTGTGGTGGAAAGTTCTGGTATCTGCGCGGATCAACAAAATTCCACCCACCCTGCGTTTTCCAAACTCTTTCAATTAAAATGGTACCTCACTTGTGTGGGTAGGCCTAGTGCCCGCAACAGGAAACGGCCCAAAACGCAACGTGAACACACCACATTTTCAGAGTGAAAACTGACCCTTCTTTAGAAAAGTGCCTAGCTGTAGATTTTGAACCCTAGCTCTGCCGGCACCTAAGGAAACCAAGCAAACCTATACATTTTTGAAAACTAAACACCCAGGGGAATCTAGGAAGGGTTGACTATACTGGCTCTCTCCAGGTTTTGTTCTCCAGAATCCCTTGCAACCCTAAAGATTTGTTAAAAAAACACATTTTCCTCACATTTCTGTGGTAGAAAGTTCTGGAATCTGCGTGGATCCACATAATTCCACCCACCCCGCATTCCCCAAATTCGTCCGAGAAAAATGGCACCTTACTTGTGTGGGTAGGCCTAGTGCCCGCCGCAGGAAACGACCCAAAAAGCAACGTGGACACACCACATTTTCACAGTGCAAACTGACCCTTTTTTTGCAAAGTGCCTAGCTGTAGATTTTGAACCCTAGGTCTGCCGGTACCTATGGAAACCTAGCAAAACTATACGTTTTTGAAAACTAGACAGCCAGGTAAATCCAGGATGGAATGACTTGACTGGCTCTCACCATGTTCTGTTACCCAGAATCCCTTACAAACTTCAAAATTTGTCCAAAAAAACACATTTTCCTCAAATTTCTGTGGTGGAAAGTTCTGGAATCTGCATGGATCCACAAAATTCCATGCACCCTGCATTTCCCAAAGTCTTTCGAGAAAAATGGTACCTCACTTGTGTGGGTACGCCTAGTGCCCGCGACAGGAAACGGCCTAAAACGCGACGTGGACACGCTACATTTTCACAGTGAAAACTGACCCTTTTTTTGCAAAGTGTCTAGCTGTAGATTTTGAACCCTAGCTCTGCCGGCACCTAGGGAAACCTAGCAAACCTATACATTTTTTAAAACTAGACACCCAGGGGAATCTAGGATGGGGCGAATTGTCTGGCTCTCACCAGGTTCTGTTATCCAGAATCCCTTGCACACCTAAAAATCTGTCCAAAAAACACATTTTCCTCACATTTTTGTGGTGGAAAGTTCTGGAATCTGTGTGGATCCACAAAATTCCACTCACCCCACAATCCCCAAAGACTTCTGAGAAAAATTGTACCTCACTTGTGTGGGTAGGTTAAGAATCCGCAACAGGCAAGGGCCCAAAACCGTATTGAGGCGACATAAAAATTACCTATCATAAAACAAACTGGTTTTGCAAGGGGGGTCCCATGAGTTTTTGGACCCGGGCTCAGAGTCAGCGGCCATCCAGGGAAACCTACCAAACCCACACATTTCTGAAAACTAGACACCCAGGGGAGTTGAGCAAGGTATGGCTTGCATGGGTTGCCCAACATTTCCCTACCCAGAATCCCCTGCAAACCTCAAAGTTTGTTAAAAAATTACTTTTTTCTCAAATGTCTGTGTGGAAAAGTTTTAGGATCACCGGGCTGACACTAATTTCCTACCACCCAGCGTCCCCCAGGTCTCCCGATAAAAATTATACCTCACTCGCGTGGGCTGCAACAGAAAATGGCCCAAACGTACTGTGGAGACTCCAAAATTACCTATAACAAAACTATCTGGTTTTGGGGGCGGGCACCTGGGTTTTTGGCCTCCCTCCAAATATACATTTAAAAAAATACAATTCTGGCCATGCCCTGGGGAATGGGGTTCCAGGATCTGAATTTGGCCTCGGGAGGGGGGCCCCCTTCCCGTTTTTTTCCTCTTATTTTTTATAAAGGCCTGGGGGATGGGGTTCCCAGGGCCCCAAAAATGTTAAAAGAAAGGGGGCCACACAGCCCACTTCAAAAAAATTAAAAAAGTACAAAAAACAGGCATCTCCCTGGAGGTCCACCCCCTACCTGCACTACTCTGCAAACTCACTCCCTGCCATGTTGTTAGTTGGGAAATTAATTCCCCTTGAATACTGAGGGTCCCTGAAGGGCCAACTAGCCCACCAGGTACCTCCAGTATGCGCCACAGAGCTGTGTTGCAGAGAGGTAGTCTGAAGCCATGCCCCTTTTTACACCACTCTGCAAATGCACCTCTTGGTGCACTGGTGGCGGGGCGATGACCTCAGGACACAAGTGGACTTAATCCCTGAAGCAGCAGTGCACCAAGAGCTGCGTTTGCAGAGTGGTTAGAAAGGAGGCGTAGCCTCTGACCACTTTCAGCAATCCAGGTGTGTGGCGCTTACTGGAGGTACATGGTGGGCTAGTTGGCCCCCAAGGACCCTCAGGAATGAAGGGGACCTAATACCCCAACTTAGAATCTACCAGGAGGCGTGTTTGCAGAATGGTAGGGAAAGGGGGAGTGGCCTTTGTTCACCTCTCAGCAATACCACTGTGTGGGGCTTACTGGAGGTAAGAGGTAGGCTAGTTGGCCCCTAAAGGACCCCCAGCAGCAAAGGGGACTTCAATCTTCATCCAACTGCGTGCCAGGAAGTGTGTTTAAAGAGTGGTGGGGAAAGGGGGCGTGACCTGCTATGACAACTTAGCAATCCTGCTCTGTGGGATGTACTGGAGGTAATAGGAGGAGTAGTTGGCCCCCAAGGATGCCCTTGCGGGCCAACTACCCCTCTTGTTACCTCCAGTAAGTCCCACACAGTGGGATTGCTAAGACGTTTTCGAGGCCATGCCCGCCTTTCTCCACCACTCTTCAAACGCGCCTCTTGGCAGACTACGGGATGGGGTTAGAAGTCCAATTTACTCCTGAGGGACTTTGGGGGCAAAGAAGCCCTCCTGGAACCTCCTGTAAGTCCTACGCAGCAGAATTCCTGAGCGCTGGTCAGAGGCCCAGCACCCTTTGTCCACCACTCTGCAAATGTGACTACTAGTTAAAGAAGTGTTTGCAATCTTATACGTTTCGCATTTGCGAGAGTTAGAGCTATTGGCAATGTAAATGTAAACTTTTTTTATGTTTTTCGGACTGGAGTGGATGTATGTTGTGTGTTGTGGAAATATGGGGTAAGTTGTGCAGTGAAATCATGTGGATGGAAACTATGTGGTATTTATTTTATAGGAATTATGTAGAGTTTGATTATGTGTTATGGAGAGTAATTATGTGGTATGGTAGTCTGTGGTGTGGAGTGGTAACATTAGGTTTAGTCTTCCTCGTTTCCATAGAAGCTCAACTATGAACTCAATGAGACAAAAAAAGAAGGAATCACTGAGAAGCACTTCTGGACCTAGTCAGAGGTATGAGCAGGGCCACTGGAATTATGCGACTGTTTGGCTGCACCGACTTTCGCACAAATATACATTTTCAGCATTAGCCACATAATTCATCATCTGAGCTCTAATCTGTAGATTAGAACAAGAAAAGCCTTATTTCTAGCTCAAATGGCTCAAATGTTGCCAAAAATACAGCGACAAGTGTTACAGCGTGTTGGAAGGTCCTTTCCAAATCCAGAATGGTCACCTGTTACTTATTGCTAAATGTGGGTGTTAAATTGATACTAATGGTGTGCAAGTCACTCTTGCTTCCCTCTGCGCCTCTCTTGCCTCTTTCTGTACCTTCACTTGCCTTTTTCAGCACCTATGTTGCTTTTTCTGCAGATCTCTTGCCTCTTTCTACAGCCCTCTTTTCTCTTTCTGCACCCCTGTTCTCTGTTTCTGCACCTTTCATGCTTATTTCTGCATCTCTCTTGTATCTTTCTGCACCTCTGTTGCTTCTTTGTGCACATCTCTTGCTTCTTTCTTCGTCGTTTTGGACTTCTGTTGCCTCTTTCTGCATTTCTCATCTTTCTTTCTGCGCCTTTCTTCCTCTTTCCGCACATGTCCTACTTCTGTAGGCATAGTTAGAAATTAGCATTTAAAAAACCTTAGAAATTCACTGAAAAAACCACAGGTTTCAGGGACGTTATAGTTAGTTGGACATTTCACTCATACAAAACCAGAGAAATTCGGCCATTATAGTTAGTTGAGCTAACTATATCTCGCGCCCCCGCAATGCACTGCTGATGACGTCACATATTACATCATTCATGACATGGTCAGTGACATCACTGATGACATCTCAAATGACATCACTGATAACATCATCCATGTGATAATCTGATGCACCTCCTCACACCCTAATATAACCTTTGATACACCCACTCTAAAATACAAACTACCATTTTCGAAACCATAGGCACACCAATACCAGTTACTAGATACCCACTCACTGATTCCTAGGTCTTCACACACGTCCACTCATTCACCAATACAGTCACTCATACATGCAGTCACTCATCAATACAGCACTATCATTTGCACTCATATACCTATACAGACACTCACACACCGCCATTCATCCATAGAGTTACTCCCACACCTATTCAGTCATGCAAAGAATCAATCACACTCCCATTTACTCACCTATACAGTTACACACACACCACCTCACTTATTAATACAGATACTAACTGTCAGAAATGGCCCTTTTAGCAGGGTTATTCCCAAACATTTTGCTTCTTCCTCCTTTGTTTTTCCTGACATCTGGTTGTTGGCTATAGGACTCTGGGTACTTTACCAATGCTGATTAGTGCTAAAGTGCATATGCTCTCTGTGTAAATTGGTATTGTGATTGGTTATCCATGATTGACATTTCACTGAGTGTGCCAGGGCTGGTAATTCAAATGCTACTAGTGGGCTTGCAGCACTGATTTTGCCACCCACATGAGTATCCCTAAAAGAAGTCTCAGGCCTGCCACCGCAGTACCTGTGCGCAGTTTGTTAACTAGCATGTTGACCTGGTCAGTGTACCCACTTGCCAGGCCTTATCCTTCCCTTTTCTTACACATAGGGCACCCATATGGTAGGCCCAAGGTACCCCCCTGGGCAGGGTGCAGTGTATGTGAAAGGTAGAACATGTACTGATGTGTGTACCATGTCCTGAAAGTGAAATACTGCCAATTTCGTTTTTCACGATTGAAAGGCTATCTTGCACATAGGACAGAATGGGGAATGCTGTGTAACATGTTTACCTGCATATTTTCTCATAGGAGTAAGATTTAAATTGAAGTCTGGTATCCCTGAACTCAGAATTTAATAACACATCTTTTAATAAGGATGTTGTTTAAATCCTGTGTTTGAAAATAGCACTTTTGGAAAGTGGCTATTTTCTTATTCAACCTTCCTTTGTGCCACTGACTGTTTGTGGAATGACTGTCTGGCTTGAGAGTGACAGGGGCTGGGGTGGCTCCAGGAATCTGGGTGAGTCAGCACTAGGCTGAATAGACCTATCTGCATTTGGAGTGGTGGGAGGAGTAGCACCTAGGCATGGACAGGGCTGTGCCTACCTTCCACAATGTTAGCTCCACCTCCTGTGGTGCGTCTGAAGACCCTAACCCACATTCACAAAGGAAGAAGTTGTGCACTGGCAGAGTGCAGCCAGAACTGGTTTGAACTGGGTCCAGGACCCCTAACACATAGAGACCAAAGACTTTTGGGGTATAAAAGTAAGAGCTGAAGCCCCTGTAAAATTGGATTACTTTGTGATCAAGAGGAATCTCTGCCAAAGAAGATCAGCTGAAGAGACTGAGGAGAGGAACTGCCCTTGCTGTGTGTCTGGGGCTGGCCTGCAGTTTGCTGTTTCTACTAAGGAGAAGATAAGGGACTTTGCTGTGTGCTGTGTCCCCCTGCTTGCAACTAAGGACTTTGCTGGTTGCTGTGTCCTTAAGTGTAAACGTCTCCAAGGGCCTGAGAAGAGCTGGCCTCCTGTTATAGAAACTCAGGGACACGAAAGTTTCCCAAAAAAATCCTGTCACGGCTGTGTGTGTGCGCTTGCACCCAGGTTGTGTCCTGCATGGAGCCCGAGTTGCTGAGAGGGGCTCTCCTCGTGATCATCTCTACGTTGCTGAGTGAGTGTTCCCATACCCAGCTTGTGGCCGTGAGGAATCCGAGAAGTACTGTGTGCCTGCTTTCACCACCGCTGGCCCGTGAGATCGTGCTGGGGAAACTGATTGTGATCACCAGTGAAGAAGCGGCACCGTAACTGGCCCAAGTTGCATGCTGGGGAACTGATCGTGATCACCAGTGAAGAAGTATCACCGCCGCCAGCCCAAGTTACGTGCTGAGGGAGAGAGGGAGCTGTGACCCGATCGGCTCCAGCGTGTTGCCAGGCAACCGGAGTCTCCCCTCGGTGAAGGAACAGCTGCTGGCACCGGAGCCGCTCTGTGGGACATCCAATGTGAGAACAGAGGACAGCGAGGCAACCCCCCCAGGTAAACACTCGGACCGCGGTCCAGCGCTGCTGTGTGTCACTACCAGGGTGGGGTGGGAATGAGAGAATGCCCCAATCAGCACCACTGAAGTGAAGCCTCCACGGCAGGAGCTTCCCTGATAGCCCGTACCGGCACAACCAATGTGCTGCGGTACCAGGGCCCGCTCCACGGAGCCTGTTGCTCCTCTGCAATCAAGGGGGCATTTTGCTACTGAGTCTGACGACAGAGTCAGCATTTCAGATGACAATGCAGCTGGGGGCACCCTTTTTCAGTAATTTGCCTAAAACAGATCGAAGGGTGAGAGGGGTCCCGCGAACCAGGGATAAGTGCCCAATATTAAGGACAATGCTATTTAAAGCCCGCAGCCTGTTTCAAAGTAACTTTCCACATGTCTGGAACAGTTTTTGCATCCATACCTTATCTACAAGCTTATCTTTCTTTTTCTTGCAAAGCACCTTCCCAAAGATATTTCTAGAGGAAAGCTAATTGTGTATGTTGTTTTGGTCTTGCCTAAATTTTAGATAAAGACAACTTTATTTTTATAACAAACTGTGTGGTGTCCATTTGTGGTGTTTCACTGTGTTACTGTGGGTTTGGTGCAAATACTTTACACATTGCCTTGGGGATAAGCCTGTCTGCTCGTGCCAAGCTACCAAGGAGGTGAGCAGGGGTTATCTAAAGTGTGTTTCCCCCTTACCCTGACTAGAAGCAAGGGTCTCTATTTGGTCAAAGGTACCTACCTCTGCCAACTAGAGACCCCCATTTCTAACACTAACACATACTTACTCTGTTTTACAATCACTGATACAAGCACACACTATATATATATTCACTGAAGAAACCATAGGTTTTAGGGACGTTATAGTTAGAAATGAGCATTTAAAAAACCTTAGAAATTCACTGAAAAAACCATAGGTTTCAGAGACGTTATAGTTAGTTGGATATTTGACTCATATAAAACCAGAGAAATGAGCCTGTTATAGTTAGTTGAGCTAACTATAACTCGCGCGCTCGCAATGCACTGCTGATGACGTCACATATTACATCACTCATGACATGGTCAGTGACATCACTCATGAAATCACTCATGACAACTCAAATGACATCACTGATGACATCACTATGACATCACTGATGACATCATCCAGTGAATGGGTTTTTCTGTAAACTGTAAATATTTTTCATATATATCTATGCCAAGGTCTATTGAAGAATGAGTCGATGTATAAGTGCCTGAATGGATTATTTAGTAGATGCATGACTGACTCTATAACTCACAGATTGAACGTATGTTACTGAATGCATGGATTAGTGACTAAACTGTGTGAATGTCTCTATTAGTTTCTCAGTTGGTGTGTAAGCAGGTGCACGGGTTGGTGAGTAGCTACATCAGTGTCTATATGGGTTATTGATTGTTTGTATGAGTATCTGTACGGGTGTCTGAGTGTCTATCTGAGTGGGTGGGAGGTGTCTGACTCTGTGCATACATGTCTGAATAGCTGTTTCTCTGGTTCTATACATTTAAAACTGCATCTCGGAAGGGCTGTATGGGTAGCTAACTGTGTGTACAGGTGTGTTGATTAGTGAATTGATGTCTCAGTTTTATATATGTGAGTAACTATATATGTTTTTAGAGAGTATATGTGAGTGTATGGGTGTATAATTTACTAAATGTGAGAGAGAGTGATTGCAAAAGTGTCTACATACACAAATGTGTACTTGTATTAGTGATTGTATAAGAGAGTAAGTATGTGATCGTATCTATATAAATAAGGGAAGTGGTGTGTGTATAAATAAGTCAGGTGGTGTGTATATATCTGCATAGGTGAGTACAGAGAGGCCAAGGACACAGAACTGTCTCGATTCCGATTGGAAAACAGACCGGCAGAAATCATTAGGCACTCTTAACTCTTCAGAGGCCCACCAGAGGGTTGAAAAATAATTATTAAGTGTGTGTGGCAGCGCAGAACCTACCAAGGGAAATAATGTTTAAAAAGGCATTCTCGATGACACTGGAGTTTGTACTACACATCCCAGCATGCACAGGACACTATACTCACCTGTGAGGCCCACTGAAGGGTAATTGGGACAAACAAAAGCATGCTGGGACAAATGCCTTTGAATCCTGCAAAGCCTCATATTATGCCTGTGATCAAGAAGTCTTCACTTCGAAACGCGTAAGGCCTGAAAAATGCTCTGAATTAAAGAATGCTGTTGAAAGCCAATACTGCGTCTGTTTTGAGTGCTCCTCAAACCGAGGAGGTATTGTTTGACATGAATTTAACGGCTCTCCAGCCGTGAGGATGCACCACTCGTAAATCAGAGAGGCCAAGGACACAGAACTGTCTCGAGTCCGATTGGAAAACAGACCGGCAGAAATCATTAGGCACTCTTAACTCTTCAGAGGCCCACCAGAGGGTTGAAAAATAATTATTAAGTGTGTGTGGCAGCGCAGAACCTACCAAGGGAAATAATGTTTAAAAAGGCATTCTCGATGACACTGTAGTTGTACTACACATCCCAGCATGCACAGGACACTATACTCACCTGTGAGGCCCACTGAAGGGTAATTGGAACAAACAAAAGCATGCTGGGACAAATGCCTTTGAATCCTGCAAAGCCTCATATTATGCCTGTGATCAAGAAGTCTTCACTTCGAAACGCGTAAGGCCTGAAAAATGCTCTGAATTAAAGAATGCTGTTGAAAGCCAATACTGCGTCTATTTTGAGTGCTCCTCAAACCGAGGAGGTATTGTCTGACATGAATTTAACGGCGCTCCAGCCGTGAGGATGCACCACTCGTAAATCAGAGAGGCCAAGGACACAGAACTGTCTCGAGTCCGATTGGAAAACAGACCGGCAGAAATCATTATGCACTCTTAACTCTTCAGAGGCCCACCAGAGGGTTGAAAAATAATTATTAAGTGTGTGTGGCAGCGCAGAACCTACCAAGGGAAATAATGTTTAAAAAGGCATTCTCGATGACACTGGAGTTTGTACTACACATCCCAGCATGCACAGGACACTATACTCACCTGTGAGGCCCACTGAAGTGTAATTGGAACAAACAAAAACATGCTGGGACAAATGCCTTTGAATCCTGCAAAGCCTCATATTATGCCTGTGATCAAGAAGTCTTCACTTCGAAACGCGTAAGGCCTGAAAAATGCTCTGAATTAAAGAATGCTGTTGAAAGCCAATACTGCGTCTGTTTTGAGTGCTCCTCAAACCGAGGAGGTATTGTTTGACATATATATATATTACCTACTGGCGGTCGCCAGTAGGTAGTTATAGTTAGGACCCCTTTTCCATAGGAAATCCGCAACATTCTATTTTGAATAACTTTGGCGCCGGTTGACGAATCCTCGCGAATTTCTCAAAATAGGTGGGGCGCTACGCTCTGCTCCTACCCTGAAAGTCTCGGGGGGATTCGTCAAGCGGGGGCTGAGATAAAAGGGGGGTCCCAAAACGCGTTTTTCCCATGCATTTTTCCATAGGACCTTTAGACAGGGCTACAGCCCGAACGGCTGAACAGAATTACTAGAAATTTGGCAGAGAGGTAGTCCCTAGGTCAAGGAAGTGCCTTTTGTAGGTTTGGTGTAAATCTGTTCAGTAGATTCTGAGAAAATAGCCTTTAAATCAATATATATATCTGAGCCAGCTTACGGTACGCTTACCGTAAGCTTACCGTACGCGTACGGTGGCGTGCGCAAGCGCGATTCTGATTGGCTGTTACATCTAAGTAAACATTCGAATCGGTCGAAACCAGGAAGCGGCGGCCGCCATTTTCTCTCTCGCACTCTGAGGGGGGGCTGTAAACAAAGGCAAAAAACATATAAAGGGGCTGTTTAGACAGCGCCCATGCACATAGCCATGTTAGTTGAGTCCTCAAAGATCCCCTAAGGGCAAAAACGGTAAATTTTTATTTTTTGAAAATTTCGCCGATTACGCTTACCGTACGCGTACGGTGCGCTTACGCTAAAAATTTTAATAAAAAAAAAAAAAACACTCTCTGTGCATGGCGTATTATTGTCATCACTTACAAATTAAATTTAACAGATTACCTATCACAAGGAAGCGCATAATATGTCCTCCATGTGCGCACGGTGCGCTACGCGCACCGCGTGCCCACCTTGCGTGTACGGCACTAACTGCGTAAAGTGGGCGCGCGGTGCGCGAAGCGCACCGCGTGCTCACTGTGCGCGCACGGTGCGCAAAGCGCACCGTGCGCGCACGGAACGAACTGCGTTAAGTGGGCGTGCACGCCACGAATGGCGTAAAGTAACTTAGCATTTAAAAAACCGTACAAATTCACTGAAAAAACCATAGGTTTCACACACGTTATAGTTAGGAATTAGCATTTAAAAAACCTTGCAAATTCACTGAAAAAACCATAGGTTTCACACACGTTATAGTTAGGAATTAGCATTTAAAAAACCTTGCAAATTCACTGAAAAAACCATAGGTTTCACACATGTTATAGTTAGCGGAAATTTTACTGATAAAAAACCAATGAAATTCCCCCGTTATAGTTAGTGCAGGCAACTATAACTCACGCGACCGCAATCTTCTGCTGATGACATATGTGTCTTTATGAAAAAAAAATATTTGTAATATATGTGTAGCTAAAAATGTATGGAAGAAGACTTGGGCAAATAAGTGTCTAAATACAGTATTAGCATCAGCAGAGGATTGCGGTCGCGTGAGTTATAGTTGCCTGCACTAACTATAACGGGGGAATTTCATTGGTTTTTTATCAGTAAAATTTCCGCTAACTATAACATGTGTGAAACCTATGGTTTTTTCAGTGAATATATATATAGATATATACCCGCCCACATATATATATGATTTTACTTTTGATTTTCTCAGGAACTACTGAACAGATTGACACCAGACCTGCAAAAGGCACTTCCCTGACCTGAGGACTACCTCTCTGCCAAATTTCAAGTAATTCTATTCAGCCGTTCGGGCTGTACCTTGGACTAAAGGTCCCTATGGCAAAATGCATGGGGAAAACGTGTTTTGGGACCCCCCTTTTTTCTCGGCCCCCGCTTGACGAATCACCCCGAGACTTTCAGGGTAGGAGCGGAGCGGAGCGCCCCACCTATTTTGAAAAGTTTGCGAGGATTCGTCAGCCGTCGCCAAAGTTATTCCAAATAGAATGTTGCGGATTTCCTATGGAAACTCGGTCCTAACTATAACTATCTACTGGCGACCGCCAGTAGATACTAAATATCTATATATCTTCGCTCCAAAATTCCACCTCGGCGTTCACAGCACTCTTGTTGACGGGTGCCGATAAGAATGGAGGTGGGTCCATTCGTAAATATTAAAGCTCCAGTGTAAAACACCCACAGCACTCGCGGGGTTCCTTGATGCTTTTGTTTTAGCGAGGACGCGTTTCGGCGTTTCTGCCTTCAATGTTCTTACTCCATTCTCGTTGTCTGATCAGGTCACGTAGCTCAATAAAGTTCAATAACATTATCGCAGTCAATCTGCAGCCGTGTCCTGTTACCCCTTCACCCCTCTTCCCTTTGTCACTGCCAATTAGTTCAAAGAGTACCTCACGTTGTTGATTGAGTCCATATAGGGGAGCCCCTCGTCAAACCTTGGGCTCTGTGACATCTGACGCAGGGGTTGGTATATCTCCAAGCTCCCACCAGGTTGAATACCTGGCGACTCTATTGACGTTGATGCCTCAGGTGCCCATATGGTGGTGGAACACGCCAAAAAACATCTTCGCTCCAAAATTCCACCTCGGCGTTCACAGCACTCTTGTTAACGGGTGCCGATAAGAATGGAGGTGGGTCCATTCGTAAATATTAAAGCTCCAGTGTAAAACACACACAGCACTCGCGGGGTTCCTTGATGCTTTTATTTTAGCGAGGACGCGTTTCGGCGTTTCTGCCTTCATCTGCTCGCATGCAAAAATAAAACAGCATATCTGTAATGAAACTTTAAACTAACATATGACTTCCCATTGGACACAGCGAATGAGAGGAAGGAGGGGGTTGGCTGATCTTACACCAATGTTCTTACTCCATTCTCGTTGTCTGATCAGGTCACGTAGCTCAATAAAGTTCAATAACATTATCGCAGTCAATCTGCAGCCGTGTCCTGTTACCCCTTCTCCCCTCTTCCCTTTGTCACTGCCAATTAGTTCAAAGAGTACCTCACGTTGTTGATTGAGTCCATATAGGGGAGCCCCTCGTCAAACCTTGGACTCTGTGACATCTGACGCAGGGGTTGGTATATCTCCAAGCTCCCACCATGTTGAATACCTGGCGACTCCGTCGACGTTGATGCCTCAGGTGCCCATATGGTGGTGCAACACGCCAAAAAACATCTTTGCTCCAAAATTCCACCTCGGCGTTCACAGCACTCTTGTTGACGGGTGCCGATAAGAATGGAGGTGGGTCCATTCGTAAATTTTAAAGCTCCAGTGTAAAACACACACAGCACTCGCGGGGTTCCTTGATGCTTTTATTTTAGCGAGGACGCGTTTCGGCTTTTCTGCCTTCATCTGCTCGCATGCAAAAATAAAACAGCATATCTGTAATGAAACTTTAAACTAACAGATGACTTCCCATTAGACACAGCGAATGAGAGGAAGGAGGGGGTTGGCTGATCTTACACCAATGTTCTTACTCCATTCTCGTTGTCTGATCAGGTCACGTAGCTCAATAAAATTCAATAACATTATCGCAGTCAATCAGCAGCCGTGTCCTGTTACCCCTTCTCCCCTCTTCCCTTTGTCACTGCCAATTAGTTCAAAGAGTACCTCACGTTGTTGATTGAGTCCATCTAGGGGAGCCCCTCGTCAAACCTTGGGCTCTGTGACATCTGACGCAGGGGTTGGTATATCTCCAAGCTCCCACCAGGTTGAATACCTGGCGACTCCGTCGACGTTGATGCCTCAGGTGCCCATATGGTGGTGCAACACGCCAAAAAAATCTTCGCTCGAAAATTCCACCTCGGCGTTCACAGCACTCTTGTTGACGGGTGCCGATAAGAATGGAGGTGGGTCCATTCGTAAATTTTAAAGCTCCAGTGTAAAACACACACAGCACTCGCGGGGTTCCTTGATGCTTTTATTTTAGCGAGGACGCGTTTCGGCTTTTCTGCCTTCATCTGCTCGCATGCAAAAATAAAACAGCATATCTGTAATGAAACTTTAAACTAACAGATGACTTCCCATTGGACACAGCAAATGAGAGGAAGGAGGGGGTTGGCTGATCTTACACCAATGTTCTTACTCCATTCTCGTTGTCTGATCAGGTCACGTAGCTCAATAAAGTTCAATAACATTATCGCAGTCAATCAGCAGCCGTGTCCTGTTACCCCTTCTCCCCTCTTCCCTTTGTCACTGCCAATTAGTTCAAAGAGTACCTCACGTTGTTGATTGAGTCCATCTAGGGGAGCCCCTCGTCAAATCTTGGGCTCTGTGACATCTGACGCAGGGGTTGGTATATCTCCAAGCTCCCACCAGGTTGAATACCTGGCGACTCCGTCGACGTTGATGCCTCAGGTGCCCATATGGTGGTGCAACACGCCAAAAAAATCTTCGCTCGAAAATTCCACCTCGGCGTTCACAGCACTCTTGTTGACGGGTGCCGATAAGAATGGAGGTGGGTCCATTTGTAAATATTAAAGCTCCAGTGTAAAACACACACAGCACTCGCGGGGTTCCTTGATGCTTTTATTTTAGCGAGGACACGTTTTGGCGTTTCTGCCTTCATCTGCTCGCATGCAAAAATAAAACAGCATATCTGTAATGAAACTTTAAACTAACAGATGACTTCCCATTGGACACAGCGAATGAGAGGATGGAGGGGGTTGGCTGATCTTACACCAATGTTCTTACTCCATTCTCGTTGTCTGATCAGGTCACGTAGCTCAATAAAGTTCAATAACATTATCGCAGTCAATCTGCAGCCGTGTCCTGTTACCCCTTCTCCCCTCTTCCCTTTGTCACTGCCAATTAGTTCAAAGAGTACCTCACGTTGTTGATTGAGTCCATATAGGGGAGCCCCTCGTCAAACCTTGGGCTCTGTGACATCTGACGCAGGGGTTGGTATATCTCCAAGCTCCCACCAGGTTGAATACCTGGCGACTCCGTCAACGTTGATGCCTCAGGTGCCCATATGGTGGTGCAACACGCCAAAAAACATCTTTGCTCCAAAATTCCACCTCGGCGTTCACAGCACTCTTGTTGACGGGTGCCGATAAGAATGGAGGTGGGTCCATTCGTAAATTTTAAAGCTCCAGTGTAAAACACACACAGCACTCGCGGGGTTCCTTGATGCTTTTATTTTAGCGAGGACGCGTTTCGGCTTTTCTGCCTTCATCTGCTCGCATGCAAAAATAAAACAGCATATCTGTAATGAAACTTTAAACTAACAGATGACTTCCCATTAGACACAGCGAATGAGAGGAAGGAGGGGGTTGGCTGATCTTACACCAATGTTCTTACTCCATTCTCGTTGTCTGATCAGGTCACGTAGCTCAATAAAGTTCAATAACATTATCGCAGTCAATCAGCAGCCGTGTCCTGTTACCCCTTCTCCCCTCTTCCCTTTGTCACTGCCAATTAGTTCAAAGAGTACCTCACGTTGTTGATTGAGTCCATCTAGGGGAGCCCCTCGTCAAACCTTGGGCTCTGTGACATCTGACGCAGGGGTTGGTATATCTCCAAGCTCCCACCAGGTTGAATACCTGGCGACTCCGTCGACGTTGATGCCTCAGGTGCCCATATGGTGGTGCAACACGCCAAAAAAATCTTCGCTGGAAAATTCCACCTCGGCGTTCACAGCACTCTTGTTGACGGGTGCCGATAAGAATGGAGGTGGGTCCATTCGTAAATTTTAAAGCTCCAGTGTAAAACACACACAGCACTCGCGGGGTTCCTTGATGCTTTTATTTTAGCGAGGACGCGTTTCGGCTTTTCTGCCTTCATCTGCTCGCATGCAAAAATAAAACAGCATATCTGTAATGAAACTTTAAACTAACAGATGACTTCCCATTGGACACAGCGAATGAGAGGAAGGAGGGGGTTGGCTGATCTTACACCAATGTTCTTACTCCATTCTCGTTGTCTGATCAGGTCACGTAGCTCAATAAAGTTCAATAACATTATCGCAGTCAATCAGCAGCCGTGTCCTGTTACCCCTTCTCCCCTCTTCCCTTTGTCACTGCCAATTAGTTCAAAGAGTACCTCACGTTGTTGATTGAGTCCATCTAGGGGAGCCCCTCGTCAAATCTTGGGCTCTGTGACATCTGACGCAGGGGTTGGTATATCTCCAAGCTCCCACCAGGTTGAATACCTGGCGACTCCGTCGACGTTGATGCCTCAGGTGCCCATATGGTGGTGCAACACGCCAAAAAAATCTTCGCTCGAAAATTCCACCTCGGCGTTCACAGCACTCTTGTTGACGGGTGCCGATAAGAATGGAGGTGGGTCCATTTGTAAATATTAAAGCTCCAGTGTAAAACACACACAGCACTCGCGGGGTTCCTTGATGCTTTTATTTTAGCGAGGACACGTTTTGGCGTTTCTGCCTTCATCTGCTCGCATGCAAAAATAAAACAGCATATCTGTAATGAAACTTTAAACTAACAGATGACTTCCCATTGGACACAGCGAATGAGAGGATGGAGGGGGTTGGCTGATCTTACACCAATGTTCTTACTCCATTCTCGTTGTCTGATCAGGTCACGTAGCTCAATAAAGTTCAATAACATTATCGCAGTCAATCTGCAGCCGTGTCCTGTTACCCCTTCTCCCCTCTTCCCTTTGTCACTGCCAATTAGTTCAAAGAGTACCTCACGTTGTTGATTGAGTCCATATAGGGGAGCCCCTCGTCAAACCTTGGGCTCTGTGACATCTGACGCAGGGGTTGGTATATCTCCAAGCTCCCACCAGGTTGAATACCTGGCGACTCCGTCAACGTTGATGCCTCAGGTGCCCATATGGTGGTGCAACACGCCAAAAAACATCTTTGCTCCAAAATTCCACCTCGGCGTTCACAGCACTCTTGTTGACGGGTGCCGATAAGAATGGAGGTGGGTCCATTCGTAAATTTTAAAGCTCCAGTGTAAAACACACACAGCACTCGCGGGGTTCCTTGATGCTTTTATTTTAGCGAGGACGCGTTTCGGCTTTTCTGCCTTCATCTGCTCGCATGCAAAAATAAAACAGCATATCTGTAATGAAACTTTAAACTAACAGATGACTTCCCATTAGACACAGCGAATGAGAGGAAGGAGGGGGTTGGCTGATCTTACACCAATGTTCTTACTCCATTCTCGTTGTCTGATCAGGTCACGTAGCTCAATAAAGTTCAATAACATTATCGCAGTCAATCAGCAGCCGTGTCCTGTTACCCCTTCTCCCCTCTTCCCTTTGTCACTGCCAATTAGTTCAAAGAGTACCTCACGTTGTTGATTGAGTCCATCTAGGGGAGCCCCTCGTCAAACCTTGGGCTCTGTGACATCTGACGCAGGGGTTGGTATATCTCCAAGCTCCCACCAGGTTGAATACCTGGCGACTCCGTCGACGTTGATGCCTCAGGTGCCCATATGGTGGTGCAACACGCCAAAAAAATCTTCGCTGGAAAATTCCACCTCGGCGTTCACAGCACTCTTGTTGACGGGTGCCGATAAGAATGGAGGTGGGTCCATTCGTAAATTTTAAAGCTCCAGTGTAAAACACACACAGCACTCGCGGGGTTCCTTGATGCTTTTATTTTAGCGAGGACGCGTTTCGGCTTTTCTGCCTTCATCTGCTCGCATGCAAAAATAAAACAGCATATCTGTAATGAAACTTTAAACTAACAGATGACTTCCCATTGGACACAGCGAATGAGAGGAAGGAGGGGGTTGGCTGATCTTACACCAATGTTCTTACTCCATTCTCGTTGTCTGATCAGGTCACGTAGCTCAATAAAGTTCAATAACATTATCGCAGTCAATCAGCAGCCGTGTCCTGTTACCCCTTCTCCCCTCTTCCCTTTGTCACTGCCAATTAGTTCAAAGAGTACCTCACGTTGTTGATTGAGTCCATCTAGGGGAGCCCCTCGTCAAATCTTGGGCTCTGTGACATCTGACGCAGGGGTTGGTATATCTCCAAGCTCCCACCAGGTTGAATACCTGGCGACTCCGTCGACGTTGATGCCTCAGGTGCCCATATGGTGGTGCAACACGCCAAAAAAATCTTCGCTCGAAAATTCCACCTCGGCGTTCACAGCACTCTTGTTGACGGGTGCCGATAAGAATGGAGGTGGGTCCATTTGTAAATATTAAAGCTCCAGTGTAAAACACACACAGCACTCGCGGGGTTCCTTGATGCTTTTATTTTAGCGAGGACACGTTTTGGCGTTTCTGCCTTCATCTGCTCGCATGCAAAAATAAAACAGCATATCTGTAATGAAACTTTAAACTAACAGATGACTTCCCATTGGACACAGCGAATGAGAGGATGGAGGGGGTTGGCTGATCTTACACCAATGTTCTTACTCCATTCTCGTTGTCTGATCAGGTCACGTAGCTCAATAAAGTTCAATAACATTATCGCAGTCAATCTGCAGCCGTGTCCTGTTACCCCTTCTCCCCTCTTCCCTTTGTCACTGCCAATTAGTTCAAAGAGTACCTCACGTTGTTGATTGAGTCCATATAGGGGAGCCCCTCGTCAAACCTTGGGCTCTGTGACATCTGACGCAGGGGTTGGTATATCTCCAAGCTCCCACCAGGTTGAATACCTGGCGACTCCGTCAACGTTGATGCCTCAGGTGCCCATATGGTGGTGCAACACGCCAAAAAACATCTTTGCTCCAAAATTCCACCTCGGCGTTCACAGCACTCTTGTTGACGGGTGCCGATAAGAATGGAGGTGGGTCCATTCGTAAATATTAAAGCTCCAGTGTAAAACACACACAGCACTCGCGTGGTTCCTTGATGCTTTTATTTTAGCGAGGATGCGTTTCGGCGTTTCTGCCTTCATCTGCTGGCATGCAAAAATAAAACAGCATATCTGTAATGAAACTTTAAACTAACAGATGACTTCCCATTGGACACAGCGAATGAGAGGAAGGAGGGGGTTGGCTGATCTTACACCAATGTTCTTACTCCATTCTCATGTCTGATCAGGTCACGTAGCTCAATAAAGTTCAATAACATTATCGCAGTCAATCTGCAGCCGTGTCCTGTTACCCCTTCTCCCCTCTTCCCTTTGTCACTGCTAATTAGTTCAAAGAGTACCTCACGTTGTTGATTGAGTCCATATAGGGGAGCCCCTCGTCAAACCTTGGGCTCTGTGACATCTGACGCAGGGGTTGGTATATCTCCAAGCTCTGGTGGCAACCTCCACTTAAACTATTATAGTGGGGGTGTAATAAAACCACTAGTCTGCAAGGCAAGAATGTTTTATTACTGGGGTAGCAGTTCATGTTGCAGGTCAGACTAGAGTTATATTGACTAACTCATGACCATAATCTAGGATGCCAGTACCAAATAAATTTCTAGAAAGTTTTGCCAATGTACTTCATCCCTGATCTATGATGGCACAATCAGTCAACAGTACTAGGACCCTTATAGGAAGCCACTGAATCAAGGTACTCAAAATGTGGCATGCAGCAGCCATACCTATTCTACTGAGGTACACACAAATACACATTTTGTCAATGAACCTCAACTCTGACTGGCAGGTGCCCTGGATATTCTTTTACATTTTTCATTAGCTTGTGTCATTGTCCACTGTAAACTGTGGCTGTTCATTGGTCAAAAGTCTTAGTAGTCCCTCCTTAGTACCGCCTTGTCTCATTTTGTAACCTCCCATGGAAACACCCCCTGTTATGTGTGTTGTTGCTTGGTAGGCTTTAATTACAGCCTCCGAGCAATATGTTATCAAATAGCTTTGTCCTGCCTGCTGTTGCAGATGGCAAAAGACACACAATTGATGGACGGAATGCAGAACAATTCAAAACATTCACCCCCAGTCAAGAGATCTGGGTTAAATCCATCATTCTTTTGCAGACAGAAACACCTCTCGCCTAACACTTTTTAATTTTTTTTATAGCAAGCATTTGCAGTGCAATAGGTCTCACATTTGGGAGAGTTTAAGCTATTGGCATTGTAAATGACAATGCCTTTTTATTTATCTGTTTTAAAAACAACACATACATAAAAGGCGTTGTCATTTTATAATGCCAGTAGCTCAATCTCTCATAAATGAAAGACCTATTTCATTGCAAATGGTTGTTACCTGTGCTATGTCTCAAACACCCATTATGTCCTCCTATCTCTTACTTCTATTACATTTCGCCTCCTAGAGCAAGTGCGAGGCTTTTCACCACCATTAGTAAAGGCACATTTTTCCATACCACCCATTCTAGTAGTGCCACATTTGCTGCTTTTACTGGTAATATGATATGCCATCAAAATGAAACATGGCTATTCAATTTGAAAAAAGAGGCAAAGTAAATGTTTAGAGGCATTTCAAAACTGCCAGGGTAGTTTTTCAGGTATTAAAGAGATCTGCTTATAAAGTTGTAGTCATTTGGGTTGGTGTTCTTTTGAGCAGCCCAGCCACCAACTAAGTAACTACCCTCAAGTCCGCACATATCTAGCAACCTCTTCGAAAATGTTTTATAGTCCCAACCTTGGTTTTGCACCTTTTCAAATTGTTGAAAGTCATCACAGAGGTTGCATTCTTTTAAGATAGAAGGATTTGGTAGAATGATGGCATCACTTAGTGACATGACTTCCTGTTAAAGTCAGGTGACATCGTTGTGAATTTCTTATGCTAATTAGGCCTCCACACTATTAAGGCTTGTGCCCTGAATCAGTGTATTTTCAGTATCGGTTGCTTGTGACCACTGGATCTGGTTTCACTGGTTTGGGAACTGGATGTTTTCCGATCAGGTCTTTACAGTCTTTAGTATCATACTTGTTTTTAGGAGAAATAAGTTGATTCCATTTGGAGAGCTAGTTATTCTCTAGAATAGCGTTTGGTTTGAAGAATACACTCCATTCAAGTCTACGCACCCAACTGAGTGCGACGTTGCTCTCTAACAACGTGTATCGTTTTCCTTTTTCGTGTTTGGTCTCTCTTAATGAGATTTTATGATCTTAAATATTGTATTTAAATGTTATTGCAAATTCGTTGTTATTTTCTGAAAAAAGTTGGTTCTATACTTTAGAAAATTAAACAATGAATATAACAGAATACTTTTCCGAAAGCAAATAACATTTAAAAAGGTCCCGTGAGAAAAAGGCAATCTAGTAGTATATTGTTTAAAAACATGTTTGGAAAGTGAATGGAGAAAGACCTTAATATTCAGTTTCTGTGTCACGTGTTATTTCTTCTTTGCCTACATTAAATCCATATTTGCAATCTGAGCCTTCTCTTTGTTATAATTAGTGGAAATATGTTGATTTCATTAAATTACTGAAACATGTTCCTTTACCAAAAATCCAAGGCAAACCCAGGGCATGGAGGGAATGTGGAAAATACGAAGTTATGTAGCCATGCAACCTTAGCGAACCACTGACTCCGGGTCTCACTGCAAAAATTATATCCACACAGTATTCCTGCCAACCTGACTTGAAATTCAGATCAGATTTATACATAATTGAAAACTGTGGCAATGAAAACAATCAATTTTGACATGAGATGTCAAGAAAAGCTGAGCTGTGGAAACACTATAAGGACGTCACATGCACTGCACTGCCTCATAAATCTGTAAGTATTTACACACCAGTGAAAAAGAATGAGTCTTCCTATGGTACTCGGTTTTCCTTCATCTAATTTAATTTCTTTTTCTCTGCTGAAAAATACATCGATATTTATGCAAAATTAAAAACACGAAGAATGAATTCGAGTATGTAATATTGAACATCAGGTCCAGGAAATATGCTTGCCTTCAAAGTTTCTGTCAGCTTCACATTGAGTGACAACTTTTGTGTGACTGTGAATGACAGTCACAAGGCTCTTAAACACTTTATGTTAATCTGCTGCATAATTCAGATAAACGTTTGCCTGCTTCTTTCCATAAGTTTTTCTCCCTCATGATTAATAATTGGTAACGATTTAAAAACGTCCTCGTTTCCGTGTATGACAAGTTTAGTGCATTTTAATAACGCATATAATAGAATTTTATAAGACTTTAAATCCATTGAAATGTAGAAATGCTTGAAGATTTGTAATTGCTATTTGGGCCATTTTTTATACTGATTTCTTCTTTGATTTTTCCTCCAATCATTGACCCTGAAAATAATACGTGCCTACACCCTTTTGTGTAAATTCAAATTCCATAATCAGTGCTGCTGTGAAGGGCAATTTGAATGGACTGCATATTTCTGATGAAACAGTATGGGAGAGCTGTCCCAGTTGTAATAAATATATTGTTGGAAATGGCCCTTTTTGCAGGGTCATCCCTAAACTTTTTGCCTTCCTCCGGTATTTTTTCTGACCTGTTTGTGTTGGTTTTATGACTCTGGGCACTTTACCACTGCTGATCAGTGCTAAAGTGCATATGCTCTCCCTTTGTAAATATGACATGTGAATTGGTATATCCACGATTGACTTATTTGGTTTACCTGTTAGTCCCTAGTAGCATGGCCTGTGTGTGCCCAGAGCTGGTAAACCAAATGCTGCTAGTGGGCCTGCAGCGCTGGTTTGCGCCACCCACAGAAGCAGCTTGTAAAGTGTGTCTTAGACCTGCCACTGCAGAGTCTGTGTGCAGTCCAGAACTGCCATCTTGGCTGTGAAGTGCACCCACTTTCAAGCCCCTGAACCTTCCCTTGGCATCATGTAACTCACCCCTATGGTAGGGTGCATTGTATGTGTAAGGAAGGACATGCCTTGGTGTGTGTAGCATGTCCTGGTAGTGAATTACACCCAATTTCGTTTTTCACTACTGCAAGACTACCTGTTCCCCATAGGTCAGAATGGGCAGTTTTGATTATTACATTCTATAATCCTAACTGACCCAAGGAACATGGTAGAAAAACGAATTTAGTATGCCTGAGCTCAGAATATTAAAATACAGCTTTTAGTGAAGTTTATTTTTATATTCTGTGTTTGAAAATGCCACTTTTAGAAAGTAGGTATTTTCTTGCCTAAGCCTTCCAGTGTGTTCTGCTGTTATGTGTATTGGCTGTCTGGTTTTGGAGGGACAGGGCAGGCTGAGTCAGACCTGGATTGAATAGAGAGCTCTGCATTTGGAGTATGGGGAGGGGTAGCTCCTTGACCTGAACAGGGCTGTGCCTTGCAAGGTGAATGCTGGCTCCACCTCCTACTGTGCGTCTGATGGCAGACCCCCTCTTTCTGAAAGGAAGGATTCAGCCTGGTAAACAAAGTGCTCCAGGACTTAGCAGAACTGGTTCTGGCTGGGTTCAGTGACATGTAGCTTTTGAGAACAAAGACTTTTGGGGTATAAATATCTGTGCTGAACCCCCTACAATTTGTATTGCTCCTGGACATCAAGACCAACCTCTGTCCGTGTAACTGAAGGAATCTGCAGGAGGTGACTATCCTTATGTGCTGTTTCTTGGATTGGCCTGCAGTGGTTACCATTGGACTTGGAAGAAGAGGGAAAAGGACTTTGAGAGAACTTTTTACCAATCGTGCTAAAGCAATCACCCAAGGGCTAGGAGAGAGCTATCCTCCTGCTGAAGTCTCAGGCACGTCAGACTTCACCGCCAGCCTCCTGATTCCTCCCAGCGAGGATTTCTATCTGCCGGTGAGGCTCCTGTGAGTTCCAGGGCCTCTAGTTCTACTACAGAGAAGAGAGTGCTGAAATCGTCGCTAACGCACGTTTGCGAGCCGCCGCAGCTGAAAGTGCACCGGAAAATCATCACGCTGCTGAGTGCTCGCAACCAAAGATCGTCTCATTGCACGTTTGCGGGCCGCCAAGTACTCGCTAACTCCAAAGATCATCACATCGCATGTTTGCGGACTTTCAAGTGCTCTCAAATTCCATCGAGATCATCGCATCATGATATCGCAGCGCGGACGCCGGGCGTCCGCCATTTTCATCGCATCGCCGGCCTCGCTTGCAGAAAATCATCGCTACAGCTTCATTTCGACATTTTGTTTGCTTTGCTACGAAATCCAGGTACTTTGTAAGTAAAAGGGTCGCAGAGACCACTGCTTTGAACTGAACTCCTCTTTGCACACTTTGAACTATTTTTGCAGCATTTCAGGAGTAATCCTATTTTACAGTATTGTGGCTTTTTACCGTAATTGGTCTTGTGTTAAGTCTATATATAAAGATACTTACTTTTTTTTACAACTACTTGTGTGGTGTCCCTTTGTAGTGTTCTTCACTGTGTTACTGTGTATGGTCATAAATGCTTCACACACTGCCTAGCTACTCGTGCTACGTTACCACATGGTTGAGCAGGGGTTATCAAAGGGTGTAGCCCTCTTACTCTGACTTAGGAAGAATGGTCCCTACTTGGACTGTGGCCAGCCATTGCCAACTAGAGACCCCCATTTCTAACATATATCTTTAAGATTCTTTGGTTTAGGGAATATAACACACATAAATTAATGGCAAAAAAGGGTGAACAGATTCCTGATGCCTGTTTAAGCCTCACTGATCCAACTTGGCTCAAATCATGTAAACACATTTCTAATATTCTGTTATGTTTAGAAAACTGGGAATTTACAGAGATTCATGATTTTTGAAGGTGTAGCTAATGCTTGCCTTTTGAAGCTATTACCAACACTGAGTCCGGTGATGTCTGCCAGGGTTTGCCACAAACCAAACAATTTGTCTTATGTAGACCCTGAAAATAATATTTCAGATATTTTCAAAACGTCATTAGCTGCTTCTCAGTACGCCACAGCAATCTCAATTTTTAGGATGACAAGTACTACAGCATTAGCAGAACTGAGTGAAGATTTAAATGTCTCATCTTAGACTACAGAAGCCAACAGACTTCACCCCTCTTCACAGCTTATATAATGTGCTATGAAGCATACACCAGCACACCCCTTCTTATCGGTCCGTGCTGTAGCCTTGTTGCTCGGATATGAATTTACATGAAATAAATAAGACAAGAGGCATTTGGCAAAACAGGAACAAGTAGGTTTATTTAAATGCACCAGTTGGGAGAGTCTTGACAGAATGCATCTGAGGAATGTCTCTTGTGCAAAGTTTCTACTGACATTATATCCCTCTTGTGAGTTACAATAAAGCTATTTCTGCATTCCTGAAAAAGCATTTCAGTCATAAATTCACAAGTTTGGGCATCTGATAAGGATACAGATAGCTCTTGGCCTCAGGGAGAGCTAGAGTTTGCCAGTGTGTATATGTCCAGATGTTTGGTGAGGAGAGAGCGTAATCATGGTGTGCATGTCGTGTCCTGATTGGCTGAGTGTTCCTTTCTACATGTGGTATCTAGCTTTGTGGTATTTTTGGGGAATGCAAGCCTTTGGTAAAACGTGTTGTATTGGGGCCAATTTCCTCTGACCTGTTTGTGGTGCAACTATCTATCTGTAGGATTGATCAGGGTTTCCCCATGGTGCGCGTTTGTCTTTAGACCAAGTGAGACACCACCTGTGACTGTCACTCAAGAGGTGTGGGTTGGCATCGCAGGACATGCCTCACCTTGTATTTCTGACTTGGGTTGATGGCGAGGTCACCTTGGGTGAATCGGACAGCAATGATACGAGTTCATTAGAACTTTTGCAAAAATTATGGAAAACATTAATATAGATTTTATTGGGATTCTCAACACTGTGCCCACAGATGTCATAGCGTGCATCAACATTGTCTGTAATTATATTGACATAGTTATGCATGCCTAGATCATGGCATACATTGACATTGTTTCTGCTGATAACAACATTGTTATGCATGCATGGATTATGGCATGCATTGACATTGTTACTGCCGGTATGGACACTGTTGTGCACCCAAAGTTTATGGCATACATTGACATTGCATTTATGGATATTGACGTTGTTATGGGCACAGGTTATGGCATATGTTGATGGTGCATTTATTGAAATTGCTGTAGTCGGGCCTGGCCATATCATGGTATTCACTGACATCGTATTCACCCACTCCAACAGCCTATCACTTACAACACCAATCTGTATAGGAAGAGGATATATATAAGAAAGGATCTTTGTTTTGACTGTATTCAACATGGGGACCCATGCCTTTTTCATGCGTAGTTTGGGATCCTTTCAAGATCAAGTATTCTTCACAAGGGGAACCCCAAATTATCTTCTTGGACAATCTCTGACACTTATAATAACGAGGGATATAACAATTGATAAAGTTAAAGACAATAATATTAGATAGCCCCTCATGCATTTCTCTTTTTGGACAGACCTAGGATCACATTTAAAATTTGTAGGGAAGTGAAAATCCTCCAATTTCTGGAGGAAATGCTAATATGAGCAGAATCCCCTGGCAATATTTCCTCCTCTAAATGAACATTACTACATTGGAAATTCGCCTTGTGGATTCGACTAATTTGTTAGACATTCCTTTAGATTTTGCAGGATTTTCCTTTCCCTCTAAAGTCTTAATAGGGCCTTAACTTCCCTAATGTTATGGTGATGGCCTCAATTTCAATGATTGAATGTACACCAGTCAATCCCTTTTCCAAACTAAGACTAAATCTTGGGGAAGTTATTGAATGGCATCAAAAGGAGAATAATTGTTCTTGGCTATCTCAAAAACATAAAATTCAAAGGAGGTTGTAAGTGTTGCTTGTATCTTCAAAATGAAATGGGTTTTTATTATGATATCATCTTTAGCATGGTACTCCGAATAGGAAGTTTGCAGTCATATACCCTTCAGTTGGGAGATCTTACCGCTGTGGCATCTAAGCTCATTCAATGCCTTTCATTCATATTATATTTCCTTAGCCTCAGGAACATGTAGAATTCACCCTACATTTGACTGAGTGTCTCCCCGCAACTGCTGACATAAGGGAACACTTTTTATACTTGCATCTCTCTGTGCCATCTGAACAGTAGCGCTCTATGAGTGAGTATGTCCCATGCCTACCTCTCTCTTGCTATTTTTCTTTCTCACTTTCTCTTTCTTCCTCCTCACTCTCTACTCATCCTGTATCTCAGTCATCCTCTGTTTCCCATCTGCAGTTATCCTCAGTTCTCCAAGCTGTTTCTGTAATACTCTTTCCCCCTTCCCCTGTTGCTGATGTGGAGCACTGCTGCAGCTTAGTGAGTACCGCTCCCCACAGCCCGCTGCCATTGAATTTGTCAATGCTTGTAGAATTGCTTCAGCATTGGAAAAGTCAATAGCAGTGGACAACCATCTTGGAACAATTTTTATTCTTCCAAGATGACCTTCCACCATTGCAAGCTTAGCCAGTGTTTCCAAAGGAAACTCACAAGCACTGCAAAGCCAATATTGGCGGAATCAGCCATCTTTGAATGTTATTTTCTATATTAGCAAGACAGTCACTACATACATCCCTTTTATTTTTGTAATCCCTACCTAGAGAACCTGAATGGGTACGAACATACAATGGGTCTCATTTATGAAAAGTGTTGCATCACTGGGGAAAAACAGTGATTCAACACTTTTCATTGCACCATCCTTGCAGGCCAATGG
Organism: Triturus cristatus; assembly: GCF_964204655.1. NCBI lineage: Eukaryota > Metazoa > Chordata > Amphibia > Caudata > Salamandridae > Triturus > Triturus cristatus. The sequence goes on along the minus strand of NC_140590.1, from coordinate 896,305,403 downwards.
GTGTGTCCTATGTACAATGCAGCGCTCCATGTTGCAAGAATTGCACAGTGGCACAGTAATGATGCATTGCTGGAGTGTGTATGTAAACTGACGCAACTCCAGTAATGTGTCATCACACATGGGGTGCGTCTCATGTAAAAGGCCCTGCATCTCTCCTTACACCTGCATGAAGCTGGCATAAGGATTGTGATGCAGTCAAGTCAAAGGAGTGGCGCAGTGAAATAGATTTCACTTGCCCACTTCTACCTGGCTTTTTTCCACGGGAACGCCCACCCTGCATACATTATACCTGATGCAGTTATAATGTAGCGCAAGGCTTTGCAAAGTGAGTTATCTGCCTACATGCGTCGCGTTGTAAATAGGGTGCACTGTGGCACATTGTTCATGCCGTTGCAATGTGCTCCAAAAAGTGATGTACTGGTGGTGCAAGGCCTCATTAATCAGGGACTGTGTTTGCAGTAAAGCTTTTGAGCTAGATCTCAATCATATAGCTTTAGCCAGTAGTCAGAACCAAAGGAGGAAGTAATTTCCAGCCAATCACTGGTTACCGGTCAGGAGAGGTCCATACAGCAATTTTCAAATTTCACTATCTGTCATCTGGGGGGAGAAATACAGCCACTTCATTCAATGTATGATATCAGTGTTTTTCTCTGCTCTGGCTAGAGCAGGGAGTGGGGATTTGGCATGCATGTCATGAGGCCTCAGGGGCAACAAGCAGCCCTACACTTTTCAGAGAATTTGTAGATGTGTTGCTGTAAGAAATGCCAGAATTATCAGGTTTGTACAAACTCTTGCTCCATGCTCCTGAATCTTCCAGATGTCCCATCACACCAGTGGTAACAAACACTGAGAGTTTGTACTAATGTGTACATTTTGCTTTATAGACTTGAAGGGAAGGAAATCCATTAGCATAGCTACGTAGCTAGCCACCAACAATTGCACCCCATGCCTATCTGTCAACTTTTAAGTCCAGGGTCAGTAAACATTTGAGTCATATGCACCAATGGCTGAAGGGGTTTTGGCAGTCAATCAAGGTAAGACCGCTCCTAAAATAGTGTGGGATAGCCTCAAGGAAGGGATAAGGGGGAAACACTTAGCCTTAGTCTCGTTAAATAGAGGCAGAATTGTAACCAAATATAGGAACTATATGATGTCATCTCGCATCAAGAGGCAGGACTTGCTAGACTTTTAATGGATGGGCAGGATAGTTGTATATACTATACTGCATTGCAGCGTTTAAGGCCAGAATCAGCTAGTACTATAGAAAGGAAGTGGCTACCAAATATCAAAGCTTCAAAACTGAATGTTATGAATATAAGGAAAATGCAGGTATGCATCTGGGACATCATATTAGACAGAAAGAGGTTGAGAGGGTGGTTGAGAGTGTTTTAGAACATGGGGTAGAAGATACTCCCACAGGTGTGCTCAGTGTATTCAAAGACTACTATGAATAATTCATATTCTGAGGACACTTTCCCCCAGCCAAACAGCTGTGCTAAATTTCTCAGTACACTAAACACAAAAACCTTGAGTGATGGAGAAAGGGCTTCTCTTGAAAGACCAATCTCCTCTGAGGAGGTCGCAGAGGCAGTGAATTCTCTGGCCATGGGAAAGGCCACAAGGCCAGACAAGATTCCCTTGGAATTGTATAGGACATTCCTGTCTGAACTCCTGGATACCTTGACTACTACTCTTCTATGTGCTGAGATGGAAGGAGAGGTCCCCCCTTCATAGGAAGATAGTAATATTGTGATAATTAGGAAGAAGGGCAGACCCCCTTTAAATCCAGGATTATATTGGCCCATATCTCTGAGAGAAGCAGATGGTAAGGTCTATACAAACCTTTAGCTATGAGGCTGGGAAAGGTAATAGCTGATGTGGTAACCCCCATCAGCATGGCTTCATCCCTGGGCGAGGGACAACTGACCATGTGCTCCCTTCTAATAGCTGCTTATATATGTAAGGTAGTGGGATAGTATGCAATATCCAGCATCCTCAATTCATAAAAGTGGCCTTCACGTCCATATCCATCTCGAATATTGATGTAAAGGCCGCTACCTTATGAATATAAGCAGCAATTCGATGGGCGGAGGTAGTATTTCTGGGGGTTTGAATATGCACAACGATATATTGCTACATCTCGTAAGGAACTGTGGGGATCTTGAGTGATTTGATTATCATCCCTGTGTAAATAATGTGTGACTACAAGGAGATGCTTCCGATCACACACCAGTTTCAGAGGAATAGTAAAACTTGGTAAGTGTTTTTTTACATTTGACTTGCCCTATTTTCATTGCCATGCATGGGTGCAGCTTGAGTGTGGTGCTAGTAAAGTTACAATCATGATTGGGAGCAAGTTTAGTAGCTCCCAGAGTACGAAGCGTGAGGCTGCCGGTGCTACAATACGCCGATGATGCAGCTATACTGGATCACATAAGGGTGGGCCTACAAAGAGCCCTAAATGCATTAAATTGTTTCAATAACACCAACAACTTCACAGTCAACCAATGAAAGACCAAGGTGGTCATTTTAGGGACATATCATCGGAAGAAGTACACACATTGGCGAATGGGAAATCTTCAAATCAACACGGTGGATTCATATAATTAGTTAGGAGTTTGGCTGACGGAGCGTGCCAAGGAGAAGGCCCACCTGAAACAACTGAGCTCCAAGGCCAGCAAGGTCACACACTTACTCAAATAATTAAGCCACCATTTGATCAGCCCATCTTCTGGTCCTATATAACTGTCCTGAAAGTGAAACTATTACCAGCTATTAATTACAGCTACCTGGCCTTCCCCGGGCTACTGGATGCCTTCCTTAACTCAACCCAAATAAAGGCATATAAATCTATGCTCCATATTCCAAGGTTAGCCAGGAATGCAAGGCTAAGACTGGAACTAGGCTTAGCTAGGCCTGATCTGACAAGCCAGGGGGAGATTATAAAGCTATATTTAAGGATACTTAGGGACCCGGCCCACTCTCTGAAACACCACCTGAGAATAATCTTTGAGTGGTCAGGCACAGCCTGGCACATCAGCCTAGGAAAAGCGCTTAAAACATTGAAGATCAAGAAAGATAGCATACCACGGCCGGACAACCCTCTGAATGCTTGGAAAAGATCCATAAAACAGCAAGTTTATGGACGTTAAATCTCTTTGTTTAAGCACCCACCTTGACCCTCTGAACAACTCCTACAAAGCTGGCAAAGCACAACCTTACCTAAGTGAGGCTCTCACTCCACTGGCCCGAAGCAAAATCCTTTCTATGAGGCTAACCATATTAGGAATTGCCGACTTTAACCCTGCATGGGCCCGTAAGAGGGAATCCACAAACTGCACACTATGCCCATATATAAGGGAATCCTGGCTGCATTTCCTATGCTGCTGCCACACATAATAACGACGACCGCTGGCGACTCCTGTGTCTAATCTGCATTGCAAATGGATTAGAGTCCTGCAGTGAAGCGTCAGCTTTGTGTCTATCCACCACTGAAACAATGACACTTGCAAGACTGGCAAAATTCATCCACCAAATCAGGATTGCCCTAAAAGCTGCTATTGAAAGCAATAAAACTCCAGTGAAGTGTACTGCAAATCCGACGGAAATCAGCTCAGCGGCCTTAAACATCCCTAACCTGCCAGCCATAGACAGCGCTAACATCAGCGAGGGCCAATAGGATTGCAAGAGGTGTTATCCACAATTCTGTCCAGCTGTTTACCTAGTGAGGCTCAAAGGGGACTTCATGAAAGCGCGCAAGGCCGCATGGCTCTGACTATAAATTCCGGGGAGGGTCGTTAGCGTTGGCATAGGGGTGGGGCGCTCAATTTTAAGTAAGATAAACTGAAGTTTTTAGTATCATTGTTTTAGTTTTTTTATGCTGATTGTTTTTACTGTAATTATTTCAATTAATTGAACAGTTAATAAATACATACATACATGGTAAGTTACAATCACAATTATTTTTGCATGGTGTTTCAGTGCAGTAGGATATGTCCTTCAACTATAGGGCCATTATGATTATTTCTGGAACCATGATTAAATGGGTTCTATTTTAATGAGGGAGCGTGTCACACAAATTGAGGCAAATCACATTCTTTGTACATTTCTGTGTTGTATGCCATTTCAGGAGTATCAGCAGTGTGGTTGCTTAAATGACGAGAATTGGTTACTTCTCCTTAATCCGAAGTTCAAGGTACGGTGACACCGTTATTTTAGGATCTGTAGTCCTGAGGAACATCAAACGACACCTGGGGGCAATTGAAGGAGGCTGAAACATGTTGACAACCTTCAGAAAAGAGGGATGAATGGGCAATAATATCCCCTTTTTTCATTACCATCCTTAATCTTGTAATCCTAGCCATGAGGTCCATGATTACATGTATTTGAGGACACTCCCGAGCTAGCTTTATTTACAGTTTATGTTCGTAGTTCTGCACAATAGATCCCTTAACATATATGCATTGTTAGACCTGGCACCATTGATGTGGGTCTCCTTTCCTCTCTTTGCCTTTGCCTCCTGTGTTTTTGCTGTGTGTTGGAGTTCATTTTGCTGGTCTAGATGCTTTGGGCACTTTGCCACTGCTATTCAGTGCCAAGTGCTTCCTTTGTAAATTATTGTTATGGATTAGTGATTCCATGATTGGCAAATTTGATTTACTTGTCAGACCCTAGTCTAGTGCACTGTGTGTGCCCAGGGCCTGTAAATCAAATGCTGCTGTTGGGCTTGCAGCCCTGATTGAGCCACCCACAGAAGCAGCTTGTAAAATGTGAATCAGACCTACCATTGCAGAGCCTTTGTGCAGTCTGGGACTGCCATGTTGACTTGGCAAGTGCACACACTAGCCAGTCCCTAAACTTTCACTTTTCTACATATTAGTCACCCCTAAGGTAGGCCCAAGGTACCCCAGTGGGCAGGGTGCATTGTATGTGAAAGGAAGGACATGCCCTGATGTATGTGGCATGACCTGATAGCGAAATACTGCCAATTTCATTTTTCACTATTGCAAGGCTATCTGTTCCCATAGGACAGAATGGGGAGTTTGTTAATAACATTTTATATACATAACTGACCCTGGGAACAAGATAGAAAAGTAAAAGTTCGTATTACTGAACACAGAATGTTAAAGTGCATCTTTTAGTGTGGGTGATTTTTACATTCTGTGTTTGAAAATACCACTTTTAGAAGTAGGTATTTTCATGCCTAACCATCCAGAATGCCTCTGCTAGGTTTATGTATTGCATGTCTGGCTTTTGGATGACAGGGGCTGGAGAGAGATTGTGGCTCCAGAAGTCTGATGAGTCAGGGCTGGGCTGAATAGACCTTGGCTGCATTTAGAGTAGGGGGAGTAGATTTCCTTTTTACCCGAATGGGCCTGGTCTGTCTTCAACAATGCTGTCTCCACCTCCTGCCAGGAAGCTGCACCAGTAAGGACAGAACTGGTTTTGTCTGGGTACAGACACTCTCTGCCTTCAGAGAACAAAGGATTTTTGTGTATAAAAAGTGGGGCCCACACCCCAGACTTTTGGATCACTTCTGGGATTCAAGAGAAACCTTTTGCCAAGGAGAAGAGCTGGGGAAGCTGAAGAAGATTACTTCCACTGTGCTGTTTGCTGTCTGGGGTTGGCCTGCAGTGGCTACTTGCTGCCAAGGAAAAGGAGAAAAAGTATTTTGCTGCTTGCTCTGCCATCTACTTGAGGAAGAAGATCCACAAGGGCTTGAAACTGAGTTTGCCTCCTGTTTTTGAAGTCTCAGGGACACAAAACCTTAATTTCTTCTGTCTCTCTGCATCTGGAACTGCTGTTTCAGCTGCGACAGAAGGAAATTGCAACACCGACACCGCCGAGGTACGCCGTAACCTGTAGTGAAGCCGTGGGCACCGCTCGTGAAGAGCACGACCCATTGCCCAAACTTGCACCGTAGGCCCGAAGCGTGCTGACGCCGTGCCACATCTACTCCGACGCCTGTGCCTCATCAACGCGGAGCTGATACTAGACGTGGGTGACTACCGTATCCATCGACACCGCACCATCATAAGGAACAGAGGCGTCACAGTCGCTGTGACCTCACCTCCCCAAAACAGTAAGGAACAGACATCCTGCCTCCCCTGTACCGCAGTAAGGAACTGAGGGTTCACCTCCTCTAGGTCATAAGGAACAGGCGCTGCTCGACACCGATGAAGCATCACCAAGGTACTGTCTTTTGGGGGGTCTGTTTGACTCTGCCCCCGATACCGCGCACCTCGCAGTTGGTGCCGTACTTTGGGATTTCTGTCTGTCATGGTGTCGTGATAACTCCAGGTGGAGTTATTTGTTGCTAGAGACTTCATTTGAAGGAATAACCTATTTTTGTGGCTATTTTGATAACTATATTCTGGATTTTTTGTTGTTTGGTCTTGTCTTGGTTTAGATAAAGATTACTTATTTTTCTAAACTGGTGTGGTGTCCATTTGTAGTGTTTTCACTGTAGTACTGTATCTGTTCACAAATGCTTTACACACTGCCTCTGAGATAAGCCTGCGTGCTCTTGCCAAGCTACCAAAAGGGTGAGCAGGGGTTATTTTAGGAGTGTATCCCCCTTACCCTGACTAGAAGCAAGGGCCCCTATTTTGACAAAGGTACCTAACTATGCCAACTAGAGACCCCCATTTCTAACATGCATTATTGTGTTCCCTATATCCCTTTGCTCCATTCCAGTTGTTGGTCTGTGCAGGGATGTTGTTAGCAATTCCTATGATAAAAAATGCCTCCTTTTCCTTTTTTTGCATACATGTTCAGTGATGCAGGAGGATGATTAGGAGAGGTATCTCTAACTCCTCTGTTTTGTGTAAATTTTCAGTGCCTGTTCTCCTGAAACCTGTAACCAAAATTGCAAGGGGAAGGTGTACAAAGAGGACTACTTCCCATTTGCAAATAAGTTACCGCTTCGACTTGGGAGTCAGTAAAATTTCAATGGTTTGCAACTGCGGTTAGGCTCACAGCCCATGATGCATCAGGATGGGAACCACAATACGGAAGAGACTCCAACTACATGCTCCTTCCAAATTGAGATTCGTAGTTCATTTCTGATCCCATTTAATGATGCGGAAATACTTTTTCGAATCGGTAGAAGAGTTTAGTAAATCCAAAAATGCTTTTAGTGGTCTCAAACCCTATGATTTAGTGAATTGTGGGGTTGGGCCGTTACAAAGTATTGTACATCTGACCCCAATGTCCTGTAAAGCAGACAACTTTCTTGAAGCCTTTGACCACAAAACGAGGATCAACCACCATAGTGTATTTTGGTACTTTTGAGTGAGCGTATCAGAAAACATAAGGGGGCTGTTATATTTAGTTTGGTCTTCTGTATAACCTTGCTGCGTGTGAAGTTTACATGAAGTTTGTTTGCCAAGCAAAGAGAAAACACCTGCAGCAATCTGAGCAGAAGCACCAATTACCTAGGTTGTTGCCCACTGCGATAGGGAACTCTACGTTTCTTTTCTGTTTCTCAGCAATCACAGAATCGAGCTCTTAATAATAATTATAAACAAATAATAATAATAATTATAATAACGAAATGTCATGGACACCTATAAATAAAACTGTGAGAAATTATTTTTTGAACAGAAGAATCAGAAATCCACAAGAAACTTCAAAACCGACTGTAAAACACTTTCACAAGTGTATTTGCCCACATTCTGATTACATATAAAATACACTCAATTGCATTAAAATCATTGTAAGTGTGCTTTGCTAGCACTGGCTTTCTGTGGCACTAACAAGGACAGTGGATTTTTTTTAGAACAGTTCCTTAGGCTTTGGTACTGGTTTTTATTTTATAAAGTTAGCAGCACTTGTGGTTCCAAGTCAATCATTGGTCTTTATACCATATTCACCTACCTTCTGATTTTCTTCCATAAATCTGTTATTAGATTTCGTTGTTCACTGACACCAAGAATAGGGGTGGGCGGAATTTGTGAAATTCACTTTCGCAAATTATCGCGAAAATGTTAAAAATCTCCGCAAACACGCGGAAATATCGCGAAGATGCGGAAGTTTTTTTCCCACCCGTTCACGGTATTTTCTGCGTGGTCGCGGCTCGCCAACTTACCCATGCGGATTGCGGAAATTTTGACATTTTCGCGCTCTCCGCGGAACGCGAAAATGTCAAATTATCGCAATTTCCGCGAGCGGAACGGAAATTTAGCCCAGGCCTAACCAAGAATTGGGAACACCAGTCTCCTGAGTGTTCCATGTTGCTGGTAAATTGTGATTCTAATTGCAGGGGTTCCCTGCTGCCTGCCCATTGAATATCTGCTTGCGGTTTCCATCTAAAAACACATTTGACTTTTCTTTCTGTACAGAGGAGTTTTCATAGATCTGCATTTGTAACTTTTTCAGCAAATTATTAGCTATGACAGTTCCTGCTGTAGACGTTATTTCCCTTTATTATTGTCAGTGTGACTTTTCACTTCGTCCTCATTTCTCTGGTGTAAGGAAAATCAATTCTCATATAAACAAACAATGCATAAATCTAGTGAAGGAACATATTCAGTTAAACAGTTCAGAAATTGCTTTATTTTCCATGCAGCCTGTAGTATAATGCAAACAGATCATTTAAGGGCAGCTGCTGACTGTTTGTTTGGCTAACCTGGTTTAAGGTTAAGGGAATTACAAGTAACTTGCATAATCTAAATTGTAGTCAATGACAATGTAGCACGTTTTGTTGTCTTCTTAGGTTCAGGTTAATCAATCGAGACTCCTGTTGGTGCTTGTTAATGAAGCTATCGGTCTTCAACCCCAGTTGATGAAACTTTTGTGAATCTTCACAGAGTATTAGCTTTTTTAACACATTGTCAGAAATGAGAAAGAATTTGTCTTTGCCTGTGAATTGCATCTGACTTCAAGAACACTCAAACTTCCCTTCTTGTTTAGAAGAGTATTCTTTTGCTTCAGAGGGTAAAACGTGAATTAAAATTGCTAAATTGTGTCATCACAACCCAGGGATATTTGGGTGCCACTTACTCTATACCTCTTTTGGACTTTGGAAGATGGCAATGCACAGTCGTCAGGATCCCAGACACAGTGACGAACTGAATGATGGATTATTCTCATACATCCATTGACTGTAAATGTTTTCCAATGGTATAAAAATAGGATTCAGTAAAGTGAACTGAAATGGGCCAAAGGGGTCAGAAAGAACTTGGACACTGTATTCAGGGATATGGTGAGGTTATGACTACAGAATTCACAGGTAGAGGTCTCAAAGTGTGAGCCGAGTACATTAGGTAAGGATTTGTCTTGGGAATATGATTGACAGTATTTGAGGGGGGGAAATTCAGGGCAATTTATGTTAAATTCCTGGTAGAATGAAGCATGGTTTCCGTATTTGGATATATTATCCAATCATGGGCTTTGGTGTGAATTACTAAGAATAAGGATTGGAGTTAACCCCTGTTATACAAATGACAAGACAAAAATGGAAATGATTCAACCCAGAGGGAATTGCTTATGTGAGTTGAGTACAAAATGCGCATTTTACATGTCTTACTGGACTGCCTAAAAGTGTTGCCCTTGCGGAACTTCAGTTTATGTCCATTCGTTTTTGACTGTGGGATTAGGAATAGAGCGCAAGACGTAGAACTTCTTACAGACATGCGTTATTTGGCTATTGCAATTGCTATTGGAAGATTTATGACTGCAGTTAAAAAGGCCCTGCATGGGTAAGCAAGATTAGCTTTGTTTTTAGGCGATTTATAACAAGGAGCTATAATGGTGCAATGAAGAGGTGAAACATAACCAGGTATTTTTAAGATGTTCCAGTTTAATCGGGATTTTGGCAGATTAATTTTAAATTGTGTTAATTTTTTTATATAAATTTGAAAATGCATATTACAATGTGATTATATGAGTAGCCGTGTTGTTTTTAATTCTGTTGGTTTAAATCAACATTTCTTTGATTGATTGAAAAAAATGTATGGGTTGATTTATGCACCTAGATCACTGTTAGACATCCAATCATGTACTGATGGTGGTCTCTTTGAACGTCGTTTTTGAAAATCAATAACAAATTGCTAAATGTATGGTAGTTTCACTAGGATGGTCAATTGGTCATTGCAAGTTCCCCAAAGAAAGAGAGGTGTGTATTAATTCACAAATGACCAATGTAGCTTCTGAATGGACTGAGTTTTAGGGAACACTGTAATCCTGTTTCAAGAGCAGTGGTGCATTTGCACATCATCATATTTTGTCACATGCACGGCCATTAGCGACCTTTGTTGCCGACACATTATTTGAAATCTGTTGGCTAAAATGTTTTGACCAATTTAATTTGATTCTTAAAACTCCAAACCCAATAGCAATAATAATAATCATGACACTAACAACACTATTAACATTAGTAATAACAACAGCATAAAATAACAACCACAATAATAATATTAGCATTACGATAGCTATTTAGCATGGAACAGTTAATAGCAAACGAAAGTTCATACCTATCTGTTCAGCTGTGCATTATCTACCACTGCTTACCTTTGTTGCAAAGTTCACTCCCTTGTTGCCTTTTAACAAAATATGTTTAGACTTCTGATCTGATGCTCCCCAAGAGCACATTTGCATCTGCTCAGAGATGGGAAGTCCCTCCTGTGTGATGCTACCTTATAATCTTATGCTGGTAGCCTCTCACCACACTGCCCTGCACAGGACCTGCTGTTGTTAGTATGTTTGCAGTTTTATAGTACATAGTGAGACCCAGGGTAGCTGCCAGCGTAAAAGTCCAGAGGCTTGGGGCAGATAAGAGTCTCTTCATGTTTATAATTGTAATAATGTTTGCAATGTTTAGGGACATTATTTGCATAAATTGTGCCACTAATGATAATAATCATCAGAATGCTTGCAAATATCATACGCTTTTGGACTTTACCAATGCACCTGTTATTAGAATTAGTCGTAGCTGTTTGCAATCATATGTTTCTGCAAGAGTGTGAATACACAATGTATGGTGCTGCTGCCCATGCTGAACTACATCCCACTTTGTATTAGTCTGCCGATATTCATGTCCTGGACTTTACAGAAGGAATAAGAGGGTGTCACTCCTGAGCCAACCCCTTTAAGGTTTGACTTATTTTAGTAGCCTGAAGTCTGCAATCTATGGTTATCGTGGTTACCCCCTCCCTGCTTGAAGAGCAATTCTCCCCCAGCTTCTAGAGCTCCTAGGTACCCTGATACCTGAATTCTGGCAACCAGTACAACTCACCCTAAAATAGTACGATATTCTTATCTTCCTGAAGCCAATAATGCAACTTTCAGCGTTGTTTTCTTGCTGCCTGGTCCACTGCTAATCATTTGTAATGGGTTTAACTGTGTTCTTGTGAACAGTAAAAGATGCTAAACCTAACACAGTATCCAGTACGGTGGCAGGAGTGCAACTCCCCCGTTTTGACATGCCTTGGTCTCTGCCAGACATCACAAACACATTGGGGCAGATTTACGAGCCCCTTGCGACACTTCTGCGCCGCCGTTGCGTCAGTTTTTGTGACGCAGCGGCGACATAAACCATGCACCATGTTCGGCCAATTTACAACGTGATGAATCTAGGGAGATACGTCACCTTGTAAAGCCCTGCACCACATTATACCTGCATCAGGTATAATGTATGCAGGGTGGGTGTTCCCATGCAAAAAGCCATGTAGAACTGACGCAGTGAAATTTACAACATTTCACCGCGTCACTCTACGCCTTCACTAAGTCAAAATCCCTATGCCTGCTAAGACTAGGCATAAGAAATACTGCAGGGCTTTTTCAATGGGACTAAGCTATCTGTTGTGGCACATTGATGGAGTTGCGTCACTTTCATGAGCAACTCTAGCAATGCGTGACTTTTGCTCCAACAGATGCATCAGAATTTCTGACGCATCTGTCAATCCTTGCGCCATGGTGCGCCGTATTGTAAATACGGCACATCTATGGTGGCACAAGGGTTTTTTTATGGAGGCGCAGGGAAACTGACGCATCTGCACAGATGCGTCAGTTTCTTGTAAATCTGCCCCGTTGTTTTTTAATGGAGTTCAACCATTTTAATGTTTTTTATACCTGCATTCTTTGTGTTACTGTGCTATTCGGTACGGATTGAGCCATTGTTGATGATCATCTAGTGATTGCATACATTATACAGAATGCTAGGCCTTGACCTGTTATTGCTATATAGTTTCATATCCCTATTGCACTATGTTATGTTTTGGGTGCAGTTTTTTGTGTTGTGTGCTTTCTGTAATTTGACTGCCATTTGGACTGTACATTAATATATTCGCTAGTTAATTTAAAAAAAAGTATGTAAGCTGTTCTGTTGAAAATGTCCTTGATTTCTAGCTAAGACATAAGTTGTACAAAAAGAGGTATTGTTATCTTCGTTCCCTCAAAAATAATGCTGACATTTCCTAGAAATTCAACAAGAAATTTAGCTAAAATAACGTAGGTTCTTATTAACGAGCTGCAATGATGATGACCTCTAAGCTTCTTACTTTGAGCACCAGCATTCTGGCAGGCTATTATCCATTCCCCTGTGGTCAGTAAGATATTTTCCACCCTTTGTGGTTTTCAGTGCATTTCAAGCTTTAATGATCTCACCCTATATTAGCAAATGGAGGCACTTTCTGCTGATTGCTTCTGGCAACACAAACCTAGCCTGCATCAGGAGAGGTATTTATCTCATGAAATATAGAGAGCTGACTGGAGGTGAAATGCTCAAGCCTCGAAGGACTTGCTAACAAACTGTACATATCCACGTACCTCATTATATCCATGTTATTATCTGTTCATAAGGAATTCTATATGGTATATTCGTGTATAGATTTTGTAAACTGAATGTGTCAACTGCTTCTGCTCTACTATACAATAGGCCTAAGGCTTATTCTAAGAAAAACTTATTTTCTATCAACTTTTTAAAGATATACTGTGTTGTTTGTAAAAGTCTGCATGCTTTAACGGCAATACTGAGGTCCACGTGGGATATCATATGCAGGTCGAATTGCATTGTGTTAGGGTATGTAATGTTATGTTATGTTGTGTGACGTTACGTTAGGCAACATTATGTTATGCATGTATTTAATTCGCATCAACAAAGTGGAAGAAATAGGCTAATACCTTCAATCCCTGTTATTAGTATTTCTGTGTTTTGCAGATTGATCTGTGGCCAGTCAGTTTGTCTATGGGTAAGAGGTCATTTACAAAGTTTTGTTGTTTGTACCTAGAGAGCGGTATTTAAAAGCATGACTTATCGAATGTCTTTAGAGTTACTTTGAAAATCAAAATGATAATAGCATATTAGATTCACCTGTCATAGCAGAAAATCCTAAACAGGGTGCAGCGTACACTTGAGACATTCGGGATACTACTGTGAATTGCCTTCCTGGCGGTAGCAAAAGGAAGCACTGCCATTGTCTGGGTGAAATAGGTGGGGAAGGAGTGTAATCACACCATGGTAATATGATAACATATTTGTAATATGTCCTTATAGCGGTGTTGCTGATATGTTGTGTATTTAAATATTCACAATATTGTCTTCATCTACAATATGTCTCCATTTCCAAGAACAGCGGCTTACAGGTTTGGCTATTAAGTATGAAATCACTTTATGATTCTAAAGCTGAACCAGTAAAATCCAAGGCAGGTGTGTAACTAGATAATACCAGTTTATCACAGTGTGGGTCCTGTTCCAGAATATCAAACTCTAAAGGAGGCCCCTATTAAAATAAAGCATTATCAGTATGTTGTCATTTAATGAGCAAAGAGCTCAGATAAGCACACAATTTTTGATAACATGCCTGAATCGAACAAAAAAGCAAGGAAGCATTCACCTAGGCACTGGTGCATTTGTTGCAATGACCAGGTAAGGTAGAGGTGCGTTTACTTTAAGTGTATGTTCTCTAAACACAGCTGTTGCAAAAAAAAGTTTTTATTGTCACCCGTTTTTGAACATTTTTCTGTAGGTGAGTCGCACTATTTGAGACTCATCCAGTGATTGATGTTGACATTTGAAAGTAGTGGGGCGTAAAAATTGGGTATGACTTTTTTGTAGCCAGTGATGCATCACGTGAGAAAGCTTAAAGGACAAACGTGGGGTCCAAGAAAAAATTGAAAAAAGATTGCCATATGGTGCATTCGAAAGCAAATGAATTTAGTGATAAAGAAAGGCTTATAATGCAATGGGAACCTATAGTCTTGACATATTAAACACATTAAAAACTGCCCCATATTTTACTACATTAACATGTTCCACAGTTACTTACTGTAATGTGTAAATCGTACAGTGCGAGAACTTTAGCCCTTTAAAGTGTGTGTGTGCCCAGTGTCTTGCATTGCATGTGTCATCAAACTTGGAAGAAAATGCTCTATACAGGATTTGGGAAGCACCCACAGCTGCTGGTTGCAATCAGTGATATAGAAAAACGTGCTGAAAGGTGGAATGAAGAAAGTGGGGGTCTCTAAAAGGGAACATATTTCTGATTCCCATAGTATGCCACCCGACCAGTATTTTGGTTTCTCTCTGAGATGTAATTGCATCCAGATATATAGCAGAACAACTGACATACACCTATCATATAACCGATCAGTGTGATTGGCTTTGTCAAGACGTATTAGCTGCTTAAAGATAAATGAGTAACAGCAATGATTTGTTTTGTAAAATTAATATTAGAAATATTTCAATTCTGAAATTTTGAGTCTGTACATTAAATATTATTGAGGCCTGTGGCAAGGGTTTTGTCTTTCAGCTCTGTGTGCTTTATGTTAAATATTTATGCCTTTTTTTATGCACATCTCGTCCATGTGCACATCTTTAACCGTCTCTGTTAGACCTGGCATCATTGGCATGAGTCTCTCCTCCATTTTTTTCTGTTTGCCTCCTCTGTTTACGATGTTTTTGCTGGATTATTGCTTTGGGCACTGTGCCACTGCTGATCAGTGCCACAGTGCAAGTGCTCCCTATGTTAAATTGTTACATTGATTGGTGTTACCATGATTGGCTTGGTTGACTTACTGTTCAGACCCTAGTCTAGTGCACTGCGTGTGCCAAGGGCGTGTAAGTTAACTGCTGCTGGTGGGCTTGCAGCCCTGGTTGTGCCACCCACAGAAGCAGCGTGCAAAATGTGTCTCAGGCCTGCCACCGCGGCGCCTGCGTGCAGTCCCTGACTGCCATGTCGACTTGGTAAGGAAACCTACTTACCAGTCTCTAAACCTTCACTTTGCCACATTTCAGACACCTCTATGGTAGGCCCTAGGGCAGGGTGCATTGTTGGTAAAAGGTAGGTCATGCCCTGACGTGTGTGGCATGACCTAATAGTGAATTACAGCCATTTTCGTTGTTCACTATTGAAGGGCTACCTGCCTCCAATAGGCCAGACTGGGCAGACTGATTATTAACTCCATTATAATCTATCTGACTCAGGGAGCATGGTAGCAAGTCGAGTTTAGTATCCCTGAACTCAGAATTTAATAACACACCCTTTAGGATGGATGGTTTTTAAATTCTATGTTTGAAAATAGCACTTTTAGAAAGTGGCTATTTTCTTGTCCAACTATCTACCGGTCTCTGCTGGTTTGGTGTGTGTGTCAGGGGCTGGGTGGCTCCAGAGGTCTGAGTGAGTCAGTGTGGGGTGAATGGGGCGTTTACACGTAGAGTGAGGGAAGAGTAGCCTGCCCTGCCTGACACAATACTGGCTCCGCCTCCTGCTGGGCGACTGATAGCCCTGCTCCTGCCAGTGACAATACTGGCTCCGCCTCCTGCTGGGCGGCTGAGGACTCTGCCCGGCTCAGTGAATAGGCCAGGTGCCTCTGCCTGGCAACACCCACAACAAACCTGAGATGGTGGGAATCGCCCTGCTTGGACAAAGGGAACAAAGGGAAAAAGGGGTATAAGAGAAGGACCCCTGAACCAAGAACTCAGATCACTTCTGACAAGGAAACCTGTACCAAGGACAAGAAGCCTGCTGATCTAAGGACTTGCCTCCCCTTTCTGCCAGAGTGCTGTTTTGCTGTGGAGGAACCTGAAAGCTGCTTCTTTATTTTTGCCAAGGAACAAGGAGAGAGGAACTTGGTGTGTACTCTCTGAACTCTTGCTAGGAAATCTCCAAGGGCTGGAAGAGTGCCAGTCTCCTGCTGAAGTCACAGGGCCAAAGGACTTCACCATTTGCTAAATTGCTGAATTGCTGGAAAGTGTTGTTTCCAGTACACCAGGGAAAATCTGCAGTCTCGACGCCGCCGACGCCGCCGAATCCAGCTCGACACCGTGAGTAACGGCTCCAGTGTCCCGAGCCTTCGACGCCGGCCGCCGGGCCCGATCGACGCCAGCAGCAACGCCAGTGAGCAGTGGGTATCGGCCCCGGCTCCAAGTGACCCCGTCTCGACGCCGGTATCGACGCCAGTGAGGAGTGAGTATCGGCTCCACCTCCAAGCGACCCCGTCCCGACGCCGCTGCTGATCGCATCGACTCGACGCCCTTCTCGACGCCGTGAGCGCTGCTCCGGCCCGACATCCCTCGACGCCGCTGCGGATTGACCCGACTCCGAGGCACGACCTCGACGCCGATCTCGACGCCGTGGATCATCGTTTTCTTCGTTTCTCAAGGTACTGTACTTGTGGGGTCTGTTGCGACTCCAGGCTCGACGTAGCGCTCCTCGCGGTCGACGCCGAACCTTGGGAATCTTGTAGACTCGACGTCGTGTGACTCCTGTGGGGGTTACATTGTTGCCAAAGAACTGTGCTCAGAAGAATACTTTGCTAAAGAACTATTTGCCAAGAAGAAACCTTACTTGAACTATCATTTTTCCTTCCAAAGAGTATTTATTAAGACTGTGGTATATTTTTGTCGTTATTTGGTCTTGTGCTAAGCCTTATATAAAAATCCTATTTTTATAATAACTTCTGTGTCGTGTCCATCTGTAGTGTATTCACTTTATTACTGTATGTGGTCATAAATGCTTAACACACTGCCTCTGAGATAAGCCTGTCTGCTCTGCCAAGCTACCAAGGGGTAGCAGGGGTTATCTGAGTGTGTAATCCCCTTTCCCTGACTAGAGTTGGTTGGTCCCTATTTGTCAGAAGTGTATACCTCTGCCAACTAGAGACCGCCGGTTCTAACATTGGTGGTCAGCGGTGAGGATTTGAACTTTGCATTTATGACTCATGTGCAGTGATTAGTGTACGCTACATAGTGAAAGCAGACCATAACGCAGCCACAGTCTGTTTGGTAGGATATTCTATTTTTGTTCTCCGCTTTCCTGGAGCTTATTTTTTTAAACACTGCCAGTTTTGACCATGGAGAATGCCAGAGCTGCTACACCTGTGGAGATTGTTGTGGGGGAATTTGATAAGGAGAAGATAGATTCCTACGTGCTAAAGGATCTAAAAGGATTTTGCAAGCAGTTTAAAGTTCCTACCACAGGTCTCACAAGGAAAGACGACTTCCTCAAAGCGCTGAAGGCCTGGTTAGAGGCCAGAAATCCCTCTGATCCGGTGGTGGTACCGGAAGAGGAAGAAGAGGAGGAAGAGCCCGCAGATGGGCCAGTGTCATCTCCAGGCAGTAGTGCGTCCTCTAGGAGCCTTTCCCCCGAAGAATTAGAAGACAGGGAGAAGGAGAGGGGGTACAAGTTAGAAATGGCAAAACTTAAATTAGGAGGGCAGTTGGAATTAGAGAATGCGAGAAGCAAGAGAGAAGCTGAAATGGAGAGCAAAAGATTAGATTTTGAGAGAGAGAAATTAGCGTTTGAACGTGAGAAGATGGTGAGGGAGATGGAGCTTAAAACTAAGAGTTTAGAGTTGAATCCCTCTGGTGGCAGCACTCCATCTGTGCCTGCAGAAAGTAGGTTTTATTTTCCTAAAGATGTGATCAAGGATTACAGTAAGAATGAAGATATTAGCCAATGGTTTAAAGCATATGAGTTAGCATTGTTGGCCCACCGGGTCCCTGAGAAGGATTGGGGAACGGGGTTGTGGAGCCGCTTTACAAACGAGGGGAGAGATACCTTGTTGAGCCTTCCTGCTGAGGATAGGATGTCTTATACTCATATGAAAGATGCTTTAATGCTGAGATATGGCCTAACTCCAGAAAAGTACAGACAAACCTTTAGAGAATGTAAGAAGTTGCCTGGTACTACGTGGGTTGAATATGTGTCTTTTTTCTGCAGAACCATGGATGGTTGGATAAAGGGTAGCAAGGTTGATAGTTATGATGCTCTTTATGATTTGTTTGCTTGGGAGCACTTGTCTAATAACTGTTTTCCAGAGCTACGCCAGCACCTTGTTGATAGCAAGCTATCTAACCCTAGAAAACTTGCTGAGGAGGCGGACCGCTGGGTCAGTACCAGGGTCCACAAGGGTCCAGTGGGAGACTCAGCCAAAGGTGGGCAGGGTCCCCAGCAGAAGAGTGGGGGGGACAGGGGTAAACAGAGGGAGTTTCAGAAAGGGCCCCAAAGTAGTCCCCAAGGGAACCAAGGGAAGGGTTCCCAGCCTCCCCCTGTAAAGAAGCCAGAGGCCCCGACAGGTAAACCTGTTCACAGGGGCCCCATGACCTGCTATGCCTGTAAGCAGGTGGGACACCGTTATTATGATCCCCAGTGTCCCATGAAGGATTCGAATGCACCGCCGCGTGCACCCCCTCGTCAGGTGGCGAGTGTAGCCCTGGGAGGGGAGGAGATGGGTGCCCCCGGTGGGTGGGGTCCCGCAGAAATGTCCCTGGTCTCTTTAGGAGACGTGGAAATGGTCCCTCCAACCCCTCTGCCTAGTAACACTAAGAAATATAGGCAGTGGGTGACCATTAATGGCCATAGGGTGGAAGCTCTCAGAGACACCGGAGCGAGTGTGACAGCTGTCAAGTGTCACTTGGTGTCCAGAGAGCAGGTGGTCCCTCATGCATTCTACCCCGTTGTAGCTGCTGACAACTCACAGAGTCAGTGTGAGGTAGCTCAAGTTCCCTTTGAGTGGGGGGGGTCTCAGGTACTCTTCAGGTTGCTGTGAGGCCCGCCATGCCTGTTGATTGTCTCTTGGGCAATGATTTGGAGGACTCCCCTTGGGCTAAGGTGGAGAGAAAAGCGCATCTGGAAATGTTGGGTCTGCCTGAGTGGGTGTGTGCGACCACCCGGTCCATGTCAGTCAGTAAGGGTGTTGATGGGGCCCTGGAGCCTGAAAGTATGGCCCAGGTCCCAACCGTGAAGAGAAGAGGCAGGGGGCGCGGGAAACCGTCCCCCATCGTTCCCGCGGTCCGGGAGGGAGCAGACCCTGAGGGGGATGCCCTGGAACCGACAGGAGAACAAGTGGCCGAACTGGGAGACCTGCCCGAGCTGACCCATTGGCAGCAGGATGGTGGTCCCTCCAGGGAGGAATTTTGTGCTGAACAGAAAGTGTGCCCTTCTCTTGGGGGTATGAGGCAGCAGGCCTCAGCCCAAACGACAGGTGATCAGTCAGGATCACATTGGGTCTACTGGGAGAACGACCTCCTGTATAGCGAGCCTAAGGCTGCTGAGCCTGGGTCAGCCCGTGTGCTGGTGGTACCCCAGCGCTTCAGAGCCTTCCTACTGGGGTTGGCTCATGACGTTCCGTTAGCTGGACATCTGGGGCAGGACAAGACCTATGACAGGCTTGTCACCCATTTTTATTGGCCCCAGATGAGAAGGGATTCAGATATCCATTGTAGGACCTGTCAAACTTGCCAGGCAAGTGGGAAAAGTGGGCGGAAGCAGAAGGCTCCCCTCCAACCTTTTCCCGTCGTCAGTACCCCCTTTGAGCGAGTGGGAATTGACATTGTGGGGCCACTGGACCCCAAGACAGCCATGGGCAACAGGTTTATCCTGGTCTTGGTGGACCATGCCACCCGGTACCCGGAAGCCATCCCTCTCCGAACAGTGACGGCCCCCGTGGTGGGACGGGCACTGATGGGTGTTTTCTCCCGCATGGGGTTCCCCAGAGAGGTGGTGTCAGACCGGGGCACCAACTTCATTTCGAATTATATGAAGTCTCTGTGGAAGGAGTGTGGGGTAACCTACAAGTTTACCACTCCTTACCACCCTCAAGGTAATGGGCTGGTTGAGAGATTCAACCGGACCCTAAAAGGCATGATCATGGGTCTTGAAGAACCAATGAGGCGTAAATGGGACGTCCTCTTGCCATACCTGCTGTTTGCTTACCGTGAGGTGCCACAGAAGTCTCTAGGGTTCAGCCCCTTTGAGCTTTTGTATGGTCACCCGGTAAGAGGACCTTTGAGTCTGGTCAAAGAAGGCTGGGAGCAATCTCCCAGGAAACCTCCCCAGGATGTATATAGTTACATGCTGGCCTTTAGGAACCAGACTCGGCGCTTCAGAGATCTTGCTCAGGCAAATCTGGAGGCCAGCCAGGAAGAGATGAAGCGGTGGTACGATCAGAATGCCACTCTGGTTGAGCTTCAACCTGGTCAGAAAGTTTGGGTCATGGCCCCTGTGGAACCTTGTGCGCTCAAGGACAGGTGGACTGGACCATTTGAGGTTGTGGAGAAGAAGAGCGATGTCACCTACTTGGTGGACTTGAAATCTCCCAGGAACCCCTTAAGGGTCCTGCATGTCAACCGGTTAAAGCCCCACTTAGAAAGGTCCGAAGTGGGCATGCTCCTTGCCACAGATGCTGGGGTGGAGGAGGAGAGTGAGCCTCTTCCTGACCTCCTGTGTGCAAAGGAAAAAGATGGGTCAGTGGATGGTGTTGTCCTCTCTGACACCCTGACCCCTGAGCAGCAGCAAGATTGTCGCCACCTGTTGGTACAATTCCCTGATCTGTTCTCCTTAATCCCTGGTGTCACTCAGTGGTGTGTCCATGATGTGGACACTGGGGACAGCACTCCTGTGAGGCACAAGGCCTACAGGGTGACTGAAAAGGTCAGAGCATATATCAAGGAGGAGGTCTCCAAGATGTTTGCCTTAGGGGTGGTTGAGTCCTCTAGCAGTCCTTGGGCCAGCCCAGTGGTCTTGGTCCCAAAGGCTGCAGCGCCTGGTGCTTCACCAGAACTTCGGTTCTGTGTGGATTACCGAGGACTCAATTCGGTCACCAAGACTGACGCGCACCCCATCCCCAGAGCTGATGAGCTCATCGATCGGTTGGGGGCTGCCCGGTACCTTAGTACGTTTGATCTAACGTCTGGGTACTGGCAGATCGCCTTGACTGATGGGGCAAAAGAGAGGTCTGCATTCTCCACACCAGATGGGCACTACCAGTTCCGTGTGATGCCCTTTGGGATGAAGAATGCCCCTGCCACATTCCAGAGGTTGGTTAACCAGGTATTGGCCGGGCTGGAAGATTTCAGCGCCGCCTACCTGGACGATATAGCAGTGTTCAGCGCCAGCTGGGAGGAACACTTGCGCCACCTCCAGGAAGTGTTGTTGGCCCTGCGCAGAGCAGGCCTCACAATCAAGGCTAGTAAGTGCCAGATTGGGCAGGGTTCAGTGGTGTACTTGGGGCACCAAGTAGGGAGCGGCAAGGTGGCCCCCCTGCAACCCAAGATAGATACCATCCTGGCTTGGGAACCGCCCAAAACCCAGACTCAGGTGAGAGCCTTCTTGGGTCTCACGGGTTACTACAGGAGGTTTGTCAAGGGGTATGGCAACATTGTGCACCCCTTGACCTCGCTGACTTCCCGGAAGCAGCCGAGACTTGTGATCTGGACTGACGCCTGTCAGAAAGCCTTTGACACCCTGAAAACTGCAATGTGCACAGCACCGGTCCTCCAGGCACCCGACTTTTCAAAAGAATTCATTGTCCAGACGGACGCTTCAGAGCATGGTGTGGGGGCTGTTCTAGCACAGATGAATGAGGAGGGCCGAGACTTACCTGTAGCCTTCATCAGCCGGAGGTTACTTCCCAGGGAACAAAGGTGGAGTGCGATAGAGCGTGAGGCATTTGCTGTGGTCTGGGCGCTGAAGAAGCTAAGACCCTACTTGTTTGGGTCTCACTTCCGGGTTCAGACAGACCACAGGCCCCTCAGATGGTTAATGCAGATGAGGGGTGAGAACCCAAAGCTGTTGAGGTGGTCCATTTCCCTACAGGGGATGGACTTTACGGTGGAACACCGCCCTGGTACAGATCACGCCAATGCTGATGGTCTGTCCAGATTTTTCCGCCTTAGTGATGAGGACTCCCTGGGTGAAGGGTAGTTCTCCCCACATTTCAGCTGGAGGGGACACGTGTTAGACCTGGCATCATTGGCATGAGTCTCTCCTCCATTTTTTTCTGTTTGCCTCCTCTGTTTACGATGTTTTTGCTGGATTATTGCTTTGGGCACTGTGCCACTGCTGATCAGTGCCACAGTGCAAGTGCTCCCTATGTTAAATTGTTACATTGATTGGTGTTACCATGATTGGCTTGGTTGACTTACTGTTCAGACCCTAGTCTAGTGCACTGCGTGTGCCAAGGGCGTGTAAGTTAACTGCTGCTGGTGGGCTTGCAGCCCTGGTTGTGCCACCCACAGAAGCAGCGTGCAAAATGTGTCTCAGGCCTGCCACCGCGGCGCCTGCGTGCAGTCCCTGACTGCCATGTCGACTTGGTAAGGAAACCTACTTACCAGTCTCTAAACCTTCACTTTGCCACATTTCAGACACCTCTATGGTAGGCCCTAGGGCAGGGTGCATTGTTGGTAAAAGGTAGGTCATGCCCTGACGTGTGTGGCATGACCTAATAGTGAATTACAGCCATTTTCGTTGTTCACTATTGAAGGGCTACCTGCCTCCAATAGGCCAGACTGGGCAGACTGATTATTAACTCCATTATAATCTATCTGACTCAGGGAGCATGGTAGCAAGTCGAGTTTAGTATCCCTGAACTCAGAATTTAATAACACACCCTTTAGGATGGATGGTTTTTAAATTCTATGTTTGAAAATAGCACTTTTAGAAAGTGGCTATTTTCTTGTCCAACTATCTACCGGTCTCTGCTGGTTTGGTGTGTGTGTCAGGGGCTGGGTGGCTCCAGAGGTCTGAGTGAGTCAGTGTGGGGTGAATGGGGCGTTTACACGTAGAGTGAGGGAAGAGTAGCCTGCCCTGCCTGACACAATACTGGCTCCGCCTCCTGCTGGGCGACTGATAGCCCTGCTCCTGCCAGTGACAATACTGGCTCCGCCTCCTGCTGGGCGGCTGAGGACTCTGCCCGGCTCAGTGAATAGGCCAGGTGCCTCTGCCTGGCAACACCCACAACAAACCTGAGATGGTGGGAATCGCCCTGCTTGGACAAAGGGAACAAAGGGAAAAAGGGGTATAAGAGAAGGACCCCTGAACCAAGAACTCAGATCACTTCTGACAAGGAAACCTGTACCAAGGACAAGAAGCCTGCTGATCTAAGGACTTGCCTCCCCTTTCTGCCAGAGTGCTGTTTTGCTGTGGAGGAACCTGAAAGCTGCTTCTTTATTTTTGCCAAGGAACAAGGAGAGAGGAACTTGGTGTGTACTCTCTGAACTCTTGCTAGGAAATCTCCAAGGGCTGGAAGAGTGCCAGTCTCCTGCTGAAGTCACAGGGCCAAAGGACTTCACCATTTGCTAAATTGCTGAATTGCTGGAAAGTGTTGTTTCCAGTACACCAGGGAAAATCTGCAGTCTCGACGCCGCCGACGCCGCCGAATCCAGCTCGACACCGTGAGTAACGGCTCCAGTGTCCCGAGCCTTCGACGCCGGCCGCCGGGCCCGATCGACGCCAGCAGCAACGCCAGTGAGCAGTGGGTATCGGCCCCGGCTCCAAGTGACCCCGTCTCGACGCCGGTATCGACGCCAGTGAGGAGTGAGTATCGGCTCCACCTCCAAGCGACCCCGTCCCGACGCCGCTGCTGATCGCATCGACTCGACGCCCTTCTCGACGCCGTGAGCGCTGCTCCGGCCCGACATCCCTCGACGCCGCTGCGGATTGACCCGACTCCGAGGCACGACCTCGACGCCGATCTCGACGCCGTGGATCATCGTTTTCTTCGTTTCTCAAGGTACTGTACTTGTGGGGTCTGTTGCGACTCCAGGCTCGACGTAGCGCTCCTCGCGGTCGACGCCGAACCTTGGGAATCTTGTAGACTCGACGTCGTGTGACTCCTGTGGGGGTTACATTGTTGCCAAAGAACTGTGCTCAGAAGAATACTTTGCTAAAGAACTATTTGCCAAGAAGAAACCTTACTTGAACTATCATTTTTCCTTCCAAAGAGTATTTATTAAGACTGTGGTATATTTTTGTCGTTATTTGGTCTTGTGCTAAGCCTTATATAAAAATCCTATTTTTATAATAACTTCTGTGTCGTGTCCATCTGTAGTGTATTCACTTTATTACTGTATGTGGTCATAAATGCTTAACACACTGCCTCTGAGATAAGCCTGTCTGCTCTGCCAAGCTACCAAGGGGTAGCAGGGGTTATCTGAGTGTGTAATCCCCTTTCCCTGACTAGAGTTGGTTGGTCCCTATTTGTCAGAAGTGTATACCTCTGCCAACTAGAGACCGCCGGTTCTAACAGTCTCTCTTTCCTCTTCAGTGTCCTCTTTTCACTATTACCTGAGTAAACGTTCTCGCATCTTCCTCACTTCACCACTTGCAAACATACACTGCACTCACTCACATTTCCTTTTGCTTTTGCCTTGTAAGTATTTTGACTTCTGTGTATATTCTTCACACTCATTTACACAGCATTTCAATTGCAACCGGAATACATGACCATTGGTCTGTGTGCTGTGCAGAAAGGCCAACCCACTGACAGGCACTTTACCTGGCTTCAGCCTCAGTGCCACAGCGCTCAATAAAAGCCCCTCATAAACACCTGGCACGACTCAAAGTATACACTATGCAAGAATAATATAATAAGATGCACGAACATACAGAAACACAACACAAAGAGCTAACACTCTTGGGGATGCAAGATTAAGTAAAACGTAAAATACAGGAAGAACTAACTAAATCGCTGACAGGCATTGCTTTAATGTTTTTAACACTCATTGTTCGAAAATCAATCCATGTTTTTGGCATTAATGTTGCTTCTATTACTACACATCTTAGCTTCATAGCTGGCAAAGGCACCTTCAAAAGAGAATGTAAAAGGTGGGATCAAACTTTCATCAAATGTGTCTTCACATCCCACAGCAAGGTCAGCAGGTACATTCAACGGTAAACGGGAGCAGGACAGCAGAGCTTGAGATACTTTGAGGGATGAGCAGAGGTTAAATCCGGGGATCCATCCACTAAGGATGATTGAGAGTCTCCTTGGTCTGTCTGGATTTCATTTCACAATGAACAATTAACACTGAATATTCGGGTGAAGATTGTGTTCTAGCCAGACGACATTAGTTAAGTGTCGTACATATCTCACAGAAGGAAGGCTCTACTGCTAAAACACATGGGTGGCAATTTCTCCAGACTCTGGGGAGAAGCAATAGGTCCCTATACATTCAGAAGAGCCTGTCATGCATCACTCTTGTCATGACTGAGTGAGTGAGACGACTGGAGGCAGGGCTGTCGCCGTCATCGAGCACGTATGCCAGAAGTAATCCTCAGCCTACCTCTGTGTGAGCACACCAGTCTGACAAACATTCTCATGTAATGTAATGACTCCCTCTGAACACACCAGCAGGTCTTCAGTAACAACAAATGTGTGTACACATCTTGGTTTGTGGTATTGGCATGGCGTGAACTGGCCAAATGGTAGCATGACAACTTTAGCAGCATTCCATCCGAAACTGTGCGAGTTACGGGATCTGCAATAACAACACCCAGACATTTGAGTGGATTACTAAGGGGAGCAGATGGGATCCCCGCAGCGGGTTGTCCTGGTCACAGTGACTGGCCGGACCTCGCAACAGTGCAGTCCAATCCATCCCAGCACTAAGCACCTGCGAAGAGCATTCTACCGTGAACCTGACCAGCGTCAAGAAGGTCTCTGGCACAAGCGTATTTAGAGGAGACATTCTAACAGCAGCACCCTGGACTAGGACTCTTCTGTGGAAGGACGAGAGCAACACCTGCTTATAACGCATTCGCAGCAGTATACAAAGCAGAAAACATTTATTTTTAGAGAAAAAATAAAATATAGCATTTTGGATCGCTGATTTATTCACGCTGATCTTGTATGTTGTTATGTGCAGAAATAGTTCCTTTTCTGATTACGGAATTGTGTTAGCTAACCACATGAACACGAACAAATGACTAGAAATGGGAGGGAATTCATTTGCTACTGATTTGTGTTTAACTTACTTGTGTAGAAGCAAGCAGGAATTTGGAAGCTCTTTCAAATCAATGCATGCATTAGGCCTGACTCTTCATTGCCACACGGAAAGGAGACAGAGCCTCCTTCCACCCCAGTGCTGCATCATGTGACATGCACAAGCTGCCAGAGGCACCTAGCAGCTACCACTAACGTGCCTGGACTGGCTGAGGCAGACAACCTCTCTGCTCATTGCTGAGCCTACGGGCTGTATCTTTGAGTCACACCCCTGCTCCAGTATGCACTGGTGGACAGACTCAGAGCGACCTCTAGTGCGCATGTCGGGCTGGTCGGAGAGAGACAGCAGTCCAAACCGACATGCACTCTTGGACCTCAGGTGCACTGCTGCTGTCTTTTTTGACAAAGGGGGGAAGGTGCACCAGTAAAAAGTCCAAACTGCTGCTGGCTAACTGATAAAATTGTTAAGACCAGCCCCCTTCTAAGGCCGGCACTTGCTTCTCCAGGAGTCCGGAGGACCTGCCTCTGGCCTCGATTGGGAAATCTGCCTGTCTGCGACAGAAACTTGAAAACTGTTTTAGTATTACTGCAATTCACATTTAATTGGGGGGCCAGGGATGCCAAATATAAGTGGGGCAATGCCCCAATGCCCTAAGGGAGGCACCGCCCCTGGTATGATCCATGGTAATAACATAGTACATGATTACCGCCAGTATCTGACTTAAGATAAGGCCACTGTGACTCAGGTAAGGTAAGGGGCACTTGGCTGGTTACACGTGTGTGAGCTGCGCGTGTGAGTCTACCCTTTTGCGCAGCCCTGTAACTGCACACAGGAAGCATGGTGCAAAGGGGACTGCAGGGTTAGATATTGACATGGGATAGGACTTAAAATATTAGTGGGCACTCATAGGTAAAGTCAGTATGGTTTACTGTTTGTCTACAGTGACACTGCATTATACCTGTAGAGAGAAATCTACCTTAGAGTGCAGTTTCACTTTCCTTAGGCCTTCAAAGTCGCAGAGGTTTAAAACCCGGGTGCCCGGGTGCCTAGTCTGACTAGTCAGTTCTCAAGATCCTACATATACAACTTTATGTGCCATCTAGAATTTTCACATTTTCCTGGCTCTGCTCAGGATCAGAGCCCAAGAAGCCTTATGTGATTGCTCCTGGTGGCTAGAGTTTTCCACCAGGAGTAGGATGAGCCCAGGAGTGCCCAAATCATCCAAACAGGGCCCAAATTATGGCCTTTTTAAGGATGACGACCTTTGACCATTTCCAAGAAATGGAATGCATGGAGCTCTGACGCAATTCTCCTGATTTCCCCCCGTAGGAGGGCCAAGCCCCCGGAGGATGACCAGCCTTTGTGAGAATTGTCAAGAGGAGTGACATGCATGGGGCCCCTACCCCATCCTGGGATTTCCTGGGGGTGATTCATCTTCCCGGAGGGTGACTCAAACTCACTGCAGCAAAGTATGGGCCAAAAAGATATCTGGTGCCCCAACTCCTTATCCCCAAACACAAAAGAAGGGACGTGGGGAGCACCGCAGCACTCCTCATGTTGGCCATGGGCCCCTCTGCCTCACATGGATGTGTCTGCGGGGGCAGCTGTGGGGTGCAACACCCGTCTTTGCTTCCCACATTCAGGAAAGTATGCTGACATCTCCCCCCTAATAGCTCTGTGTCAGAAAGGAGGAGCTAGTCAGACAGTGCAGGAGTGGGATCTCCATAGTGAGTCCACTATAAAAGTTTTAAAAGCTCACCTTACTGTGTCCAGGTTGGGAACAAGTACCCCCAGAAACCCCTGACATGCATAGCAAGGAGCCGCATACCACAGCAGCACATCGGCAGAAGTCACTCATTTCATAGTCACTGCTTCCCCATTAGAGCGCCAATTAATGCCTCAGGAGAGACACATTACCATATTTCTCTTGCCTTTTGATAGACCCAGGAGGGCAGAGGCACCACCAGCATTAAAAAGAAAGTGAGGGAGGAGCAGCAGGAGTGCAGTAGTTTGCCTTCACAAAGTTTTTAAAGACCTGACCCTATGTTTATGAAACCACCATAATTATGTCTCCCACCCTCGCCCCCTCAGGAGTTTCATTGAGATTTAAGAACTCTCAAGGTTGGAGCTTTTCCTTTCCAGCTGGAAGTGCAGTGCCCTCCAGGGGCTGGTTCTATGGTTGCATTTGATGTGACTTGAAGATGTATAAAAAAGACACAGACGTGTTATGTTTATTTTTAATGGTGTATTAAATATTTATGTTCATAGGGGTTTTTGATTAATGTTGATATGCTTTATTCACATTAAGTATTGTATTTACACATGTTTAATGGATATAGTGAAAGGTTGCTGATGGTTAACGTGATTTCTATGCATTTTAATGTGGTGCACCTTTGATAAAGCCAAAAGGGTTCTCTTATATTTTGTGATGACCTTTGATAAAGCCAATAGGCCTGTTTTCTTTAAAGTAATACCCCCCCATATTGTGATTTGCTATCTGGTATTGGTGGGGCACTATGCGTTTGAGGGTCATGAGCATTTAGGGGTTTAATGTAATTTCATAATGTCATCTAAGGTATTTTAAATCTGCCTTATGTATATATTTGTAAATTAAGGTGTAGTATTAAATATAGTGTGTAAAAATGTGCTGTTTCTTTTCTAAAGAAAAAGCACTGACTGGACAGAACTTTATTCAGTGTTATTATTTTGTGCTAATGAATAGGGTTTACTAGCCCACACCCACCACCTCCCCTGAATAGGCCTGGACTGCTCTGCTTCACAACCCTAAGAAAGTCACGTGCTACAATGGGGTGCTTGGTTTTGTGTAAGGGAAATTGTGGACCTATTACTTGCTCAGACCTAAAATCCTGCAAAACAAATAACCCAATTTCCTAAAACAGCTTATTCAGAGAATGCAGTTATTGTTACCTGCATTCAACCTGTACTATCTCATTATTAATGTCTATTGCCAGATGGACACTAAACTTCCTTCGCCAGTTACCTATGATAAACTCTGTAACTTTGGTACATTTGAGCCAAAATATATTTTGCGCATTACAATGTATCACCTGCTGCATATATTTTGTTATCAGAGAGATCAGCATAGCATTGACTCTGTAGAGAAAATGTAACAAGGTTATGCCACTGTGTTAGACCTGCCACCTTGGCATGGGTCTCCCTTCTATTTTTTGCTGTTGCCTCATGTGTTTTTGCTGGTGTTAGATGCTTTGGGCACTGTGCCACTGCTATTCAGTGCCACAGTGCAAGTGCTCCCTAGGGTAAATTGATGTATGGATTAGTGATTCCATGATTGGCTGGGTTGGTTTACCTGTCAGACCTCAGTACAGTACACCAGGAGTGCCCAGGGCTGGTAATCCAAATGCTGCTAGTGGGCTTGCTGCACTGTTTGTGCCACCCACAGAAGCAGCCTGTTAAAGTGTGTCTAAGGCTTCCCATTGCAGAGCCTGTGTGTAGTCCGGTACTGCCATGCTGACTGGGCAAGTGCACCCACTTGCCAGTCCCTAAACCTTCCCTTTTCTTCATTTCAGACACCCCGATGGTAGGCCCAAGGGCTGGGTGCATTGTAAGTATAAGGTTGGACATGCCCTGGTGTGTGTGGCATGTCCTAATAGTGAATTACAGCCCTTTTTTGTTTTTCACTATTGCAAGGCTAACTGTTCCCCATAGGCCAGAATGGGCAGTTTGATTATTACATCGTATTATCCTAACTGACTCAGGGAACATGGTAGAAATTCGAGTTTAGCATGCCTAAACTCAGAATGATAAAATACATCTTTTAGTGAAGTTGGTTTTAACATTCTGTGTTTGAAAATACCACTTTTAGAAAGTAGGTATTTTCTTGTCTAACCATCCAAACCTGCCTCTGCTAGGTTGTGTATTCCTTGTCTGGTGTTTGAGTGACAGGGGCTGGGGAATTCCAGGAGACAGGGTGAGTCAGCACAGGGCTGAATAGAGAGATCTGCATCTAGATGGGTGGGAGGAGTTGCACCTGGGACCTGAATAGGGCTGTGCCTTCCCTCCACAATGCTGGCTCCACCTCCTGTGGTGCGTATGATGTCTCTGCCCTGCACTCTGAAAGGAAAGAAGGAGTCTTGTCAACAAAGTGCTCCAGAACTGACCAGAACTGGTTTGGACTAGGCAAAGGCCTCTCTGCCTTCAGAGAACAAAGAGAAACTGGGTATAAATATTGGGACCCAAACCCAAGAACTTTAGATCACTTTGGGAAACAAGAAGAAACCTTTGCTGAGGAGAGGAACCAGAGAGACTGAGGAGATACTATCCCTAAGCTTGAGGGGTCGGCCTGCAGTGGTTGCCTGACTGCCAAAGAGAGGAGAAAAGGAACTTTGTGTACTTTATTCAACTTGTAAAGGATCTCCAAGGGCTTGAGAAAAGAGTGTGCCTCCTGCTGAAGTCTCAGGGACAACAGACTTCACCCACCAGCTCCCCAAGAGTTCTTTGGCAGTGCCTGCTTTTTTGCGAGGCTTTCTGAGGGACTGCGTGTCGCAAGGAGCTGGAAGCGTGACTCACGAGCAAGAAGTGTGTCGCCGCACTGCTGCTGTTGCTTCTCAGCGAGAAAGCGCCTCGCATCGCTGTTGAAGAGGATCGACGTCGCAGCAGACGCCGCCGCATCACCGGGAAGCGTGTCGTAGGGCCTGTTGCGGCCCAGAAGAACCGTTGAGTCATTGCAGGGTCCCCAAAGTGCCTCGCATCGCCGGAGAAGAGGATCGACGTCGCAGCAGGTGCTGCCGCATCACCGAGAAGCGTGTTGCAGGTCCTGTCGCGGCTCGCCTCATTTTTGAAGCAACTCGCATCGCCGGAGAAGAGGATCGACTTCGCATCAGATGCCACCGCATCACCGGGAAGCATGTCACAGGGCCTGTCGTGGCTCGCATCGTTGCCGGAACATCCCGCACCATTGGAGAAGAGGATCAACGTTGCAGCAGGCGCCTCCGTATCACCGAGAAGCGTGTCACAGGGCCTACCGCGGTCCGCATCGTGTTGCATCAAGAAAAGACACCATATTTGTTTCTTCGCCACGGAAGCGCAGTAAGAAACCAACGCATCACCACCCCTCGCAGAGAAGAACCGACGCATCCCCTACACAGCAGTAGGGACCCGATGCATCACCGTTCTTGCGTGTAAGGAACCGACGCATCACCTTCCCTCCAACACTTTCATTGTATTGCGCTATGCATCTTAAGGTACATTAAACGCAATGTGTTGCAATTTAACATCTAAAGAGAACTAAGCTAATTCTACCATTTTAAGTACAGTATTGTAGATTTTTGTCGTTTGTGGTCTTGTGATAAGTCTATATAAAGAACACTTATTTTTTATATACAACTTGTGTACTGTCCATCTATAGTGTTGTCGCTTGAATACTTTATGTGTTCACAAATGCTTTACACACTGCCTCTGAGATAAGCCTGTCTGCTCGTGCCAAGCTACCAAGGGGATGAGCAGGGGTTATTTTAGGAGTGTACCCCCTTACCCTGACTAGACGCATGGGCCCCTACTTGGACAAAGGTACCTACCTCTGCCAACTAGAGACCCCCAAATCTAACACACTTTCTCAATCATCTTGATGAATTTGAAAGATGCCAGCAGATATTAATGAATAATGTAGAGGGAATTGACTATCTGATCATCAGTCCCCATTTCTTTAACTTAGATCTCATGTTTTTCCAAATTTGCATTATCAAATCCTGTAAGTGAAATCCACAAAAGCAGGTACAATATGCACTTTCATGACTATTGTGAACATGTACAATAATAAGATAAATTAATTTATGCCTTGCTCAAATCTCTAAACCTTCTAATATTCCATATTAAATTTTACAACCTTCTGATGAGCCCAAACTTTATGCCTCAATGTAAGCTCTCCCTGTAATTCAGACCATAAAGAAACTCACAGCATTTCGTCAGGATTCTACCTTTTCAATATTTTGAACATCTAAATTATGGTTAACTGATACAATGTTATAGGAGACAACATGGATAACATGGAGTACTTCTCTACTCCATCACAACCTTCTTCAAGATAGTCTCAAAGTTTCTGTCACACAGAGGTATGGTGAACTGGAAGGAACACCAGACCACAATCCCTTTGGTTGCCTTTGTACATGGAAACCTCATCCTGCATTCCTTAAAGGAGCTGGTGCTGCTTTGAAAAAACTAAAAATTTGGTTTGGGAAAATATCTGATTGAGTAGTCAGTAGTCAAGCACTCAAGCACTGCCTACTTAATCCAATCTGTGAGTTGAAGGATCAACAGCATGTTAATCTCTTCTTTGTGGTAATTTATAAAGACTTTACATGAATGTTTTTTGATAACTACAAAGAGTAGAGAAATCATTAAGCGAATAAAAGTAATTCACAAGAACCATTATGGTCAATAATACTAGCTGACCCTCTGGCACCATAGGGTACCTAGATGGGTTGTCTAACTTAATGAAAACATCTAGATACATGTCTGAGGTCATGCAAAATGATGCTATCCAATAGATGAAAACAGTGTTTGTCTCTAATGGGGTAAGGACTGTGGCCACTTACCTGCGTTTTGGAAATACCTCATAATTTGTGCTCATTGAGATTTAACCAGGTCACCTAAACAAATTGACAGTGACCTACATAATGGTGACAAGGTCCTAATCAAATAGTTACCTTAGAAATTACTCCGACAGTATCACTGTTTCATAAAATATTTTTCATGGCCTGGATATGCTGTTAATTTGCTAGTAGAGGTACAACTGTGGGCGATGGCCTCGGGGAACCACGCCTCTGCGTAGCCATAGGTGACCGCACTTCTCTCCACCGGCAGTGGCGGCATGGCGTTCAGAAGCAGCATAACATGGCTCGATGAGGAACTGAGATTCCTGGCGGCGCTCGGTGGGCGCATTTGATTGCTCCAGTTTTGCTGAAATCTACTGAACCAAGCTGAATTCAATTGGCCCTGAGCCCAGGCGAGGAGGCAGTGCGAGGAGGCAGCGCGAGTGTCTGTCAGAGGAGCTGTGAGGAACCATATGCTGGGTTTCCCAGACTGGAAACCGAAATGGCTGGAGCTGAGAGGAACCATATGCTGGGTTTCCCCGGATTGGAAAATCGAGCTGGCTTGAGGAGTAACTGCTGCTCTGCTCAGAACGACGCTGCCCTCGAGGAGTTGAGGAGGTGAGGAGGCGAGGCAATTTGGCCCAGAAGACTTGTTGTTTAGGTGTGTTGCAGCTTAAAAATCGGAGCTGAATCAACGAACAGAGAGGCAGATTTGTTTCTTTTTGCTTTAACTCACCCTCCTTCAACTCAGCCTTTACTGTCTAAATTTGAACTAAGTCCATATAAAGGAGAGAAAGGAAAAAAAGAAACAAAAACCTTTAAAAGGAGTGTAAAAGTGTACAAATCTGCTGTGTAGACTTAAAGGGGAGTTAAAGATGGGGAGGCACAATAAAAACAACAATCCTGTAGCTAAAGTTGATTCTGCGGCAGGTTTAAAGGCTAAAACTCACCTGGCACAGGCAAAAGCGCTTTCTTCAACAGTCAGAGCTGGACACTCGGTCAACCGCCCCGGCCTCAATTCAAGTTTTGACTCCTCGTTAGAGGAACCAGTCGAGTAACCGGCTGAGCCGCTCTTGGAAGCAGGGGCCCTTTTAGCCCAGCCTCCGATGGAGAAAATTGAAACTACTAAGAAAAATCTGGAGGATGAATTAACAGCAGGGAACAGTAATGAGGAGGGGAAAAGTATGAAAGTATTCCCATTATTTATGAAAAAGGTATTTCAGGTGACCCCTCTCCAACTCAATGCCCAACCATCACAACAGTCTGAAGGGGCAGTCGGGATAGAAGACATCTTCAACAGCTCATACCAGGCCCTATCTCCACCTACATCTACAATGGCACTTGCAACAGCCCAGACTGCTCCCTCATCCATCTTTATAGCACAAGAACTAAACCGAAGTTGCACAACCCAGGCAACATCTGCCTCCTTTGGGGCTACGCCTTTAATCCATACCCAGCTCATGCAGATTCAGACTCCGGAAGTGGATGCAACAGGATCGCAATCAGGATTCCAGAAACAGCAACAGTCCCAGGAGGGCCAAAAAGGGATAAAGAATTGACAACTTATGGTTTCAGAAACTGTAGCAGCCTAAACCGATGGTTCATCCAATGCAGCCCTTACAAAACAGATGGATATCAAGATCTTGCTAAATTTAATTAGTGAGGAGATAAGAGAAATGAAGAGGTCTCAAGAAAATGAAATACCTCCATCAGTGCCTTGGCAAACTAGAAGAAGCAGTGAGTGGCTTGCCTCCCAGTAAAAATTCAAGAAGCTGAAATGAGGATCGCCCACCTAGAAAACCAAATGAGTTCCATGCTCTTGAAAGTAAACAAAGCCACTAAGGACAAATACATTCTAGAGAATAAACTTGAAGAGCTTGAAAACCACTCACGGTGCTCAAATTTGCGAATAGTGGGGGTTCCCGAGAGGAGTGAGGGTGCCCAGATGGTGCAATGGGTGGAATCCTTTAATAAGCAAAGGGTATTGCCTGAGCACAACGGGGATCTTACATCCACTGCCTAACTCAAATAGTCCACACACCATCTTAGTTAACTTCGCTGACTATTGTATCAAGGAAAGGATTTTGGCAAAAGCCATACGACAAAGACAATTTCCGATTAAGGAAACCAAATGCCAAATAATTTCTGATATGTCAGAAGTTGCTGCTCGTAGGCACAAAGAGTTTGTCAAACTACTCTTTCTCTTCAAAGCTCAAGGTGCCCAGGCATCTATAGCCCAGTAATCCAAGTTACGTGTTCTTGTGAGGGGGAAATTTCATATGTTCTCTAATCTAGAAGATGCCCAAGGTCTACTCAAGGAGATCTCAGCCTCAAAATAAATTGATAGATCGGATATTGTTTAATTTATTGTATCTGTGCTCACTAGTGCCGGGGGGAGGTGGGTCATCGAGGGTGCAGGACCATGGCACCTAAAGGTGAAGTTGAGGGGGGAGATATTGTCAGTGTGGTGGTCCACATTTCTAGAGGAGTGTGATGTAGAGGGAGGGGGTGGATTCAAAAAAGGGTGCAGCAGTAAAATGAGCAGTAGCAGGGGCAGCTGGGGAAGATCATCAAGATTGTAGGATTGGTCATTCATCATTTGAAACTTTATCGAAATGACAAATAAGTGCTGTATTATTTCTGTCAATGTTAACGGGATACTAAACAAACAAAATTATGGAGGATTAATTAGGTGGCTAGCTTCCTTCTTGCCCCAGGTACTATTTCTGCAAGAAACTCACTTAAAAACCAAATCCCCAAAGCTATTTCTCCCAAGAATTTTTTTCCATTCCTTTTTTGCTTCAGCTGGTTTGGCGAAAAGAGGAGTAGCTATTTACTTCTGTAGAGGTCTTCCGTGGGAATTTGGCCAAGTCCGGAGAGACCCCTCTGGAAGGTGGATCTGGATTGAGGCCAAACCAAGCGGTATGATACTAAACTTTGTAAATGATTATGGCCCAGTAGTAGACGATATTACAGCTATACTTAAGATCAGTGAGCTACTAAGGGGGGCACCGGGAAAAATAATTTTAGGTGGAGACTTTAATTGTATTCAAGATCTAAAAAAAGACACCTCAAATAAAAATAAGAAAGAGTTGAAGCCCAAAACCAAAAAAGTCTTAGATGTTTTAAAACAGGAACATCTCCTGCTAGACCCCTGGTGCCACTCTAATCCAACTGATTGTAAATGTACATGCTACTCTCGACAATTTCATACAGCCTCCCAAATCGACTTTCATATAATATCACGATCTCCGAAACATTCAGATATTGAAATAGGGGCAAACTGTTTTTCGGACCACTCCTTCGTAAAGCTCGAGTGGGAGATTGAGGAGGGCAGAAAGACAAGATCTAGGTGGCAGATGGATCATCTCCTCTTGCAGGATCCTCATTGGGTTGCTGATATAAAAGATTGGATATTAGATTACTTTAAGATAAATGAAAACACTGTAGAAATTTTCTCTGTCTGGGGTGGATTTAAAGCAGCTTTACGTGGGCAGATGATCGTGTTCTCAGCCACCCAGTCTAAAAAACAGTGAGACAAGATTGCTAAAGTCCAGCAGGCGGTGGATAATGCTATGTGCCTGAGAAATGCCCCGTCTCAGGGGACGGGTGATGCTGGAGGTCAGCTTGAACGGGCGAAGCAGGCATTGAAGGAGTTTTTTTTAATTGAAGAAATAAACAGTTCTCGAATGCACCAACAATGAGTGTATGAGGATAGTGAAATGGTTGGTAAAATGCTAGCTGGAGCAACAAAAACAAAACAGGAAGCAGCCCTGATTTCTGAAATTATTGATCCTAAGACTAGAGACACTATAACGTATAAAGACGGCATAGCTCAAGTCTTTATGGAACACTATTCACAGTTATACGCCACTAGATACGAGAAAAAAGATGTACAACTGTGCACAGCAAATTTAAAGATATCCAGATAGCCAAAGATAGCCGCGTTCAGCCATGAGTACTGGGGCACCTTTTAATTCAAAGCATTGAAAAAATATCTAGACAGAGTGAGGCAAGACTCGTGATGTGTATTAATGAAATTCATCACAGATAACGGACCTTCTTCAGAGTTTGATCGATGCAGATGAACCATCAAATATTGGTGCTTCAGCCATCCTCCGCCATAGAATACCACCTTAAGAGTTTGACAGCGTGATGGACGAGCATCTGCTGTCCTTTTGTGCGTCATCTCCATCAACAGATTTAAAGATGAAAACTGACGGGCAATCTATTGAAAATCTGGTAACTGTGCCTTGTATAGAGTAATAAAATTTAAATCCAGTATTTGTAAAGCACACAGCTACCCATAG
Organism: Triturus cristatus; assembly: GCF_964204655.1. Taxonomy (NCBI): domain Eukaryota; kingdom Metazoa; phylum Chordata; class Amphibia; order Caudata; family Salamandridae; genus Triturus; species Triturus cristatus. Next base: position 896,268,360 of record NC_140590.1, on the reverse strand, counting down.
GCATCCCCGCGCTGGGAGCCGTCGGGAAGATTAAGCGATCTATTGCCCAGAGTCACATAGTGCTGGGCTGACCTGCCACTGGTGCCAGGGATCGAACAGTGATCCCCAGTGTCGGGCGTCAGTCGCCCTGGCCGCTGCGCCACACCTCTTCCCTGAGTCCATTGTTTACTGGTGGGCATATGGAGGTAAATACTCGACACCTGGTACCCACATACTCATTCTACAGGCAGAAAAGGCAAGGTGTCCCTTTTGTTGACAGTACTGGGAATATATGTGGGAGAGGTCGTGGACCAGGTGGGCAAGTGTACCAAGTGGCTGCTGCAGTACAAAATCAAAAGTAATTCCACTATAAAACAATTGCTAAAACATATAATTTAAAGTTACCATTAGTATTTGAGATATTAACTTGTGGGTGCACTCAAACCATAAATATAGGATAAACAAAGCACATATTACAAATTTGTGCATATAAATATTTCATATGTATAATCATTTTGCCAAAATATGGAAACGTTTTAATATGTTAACAAGAGTTATGTTAGTCAAAATAAAAATGTAAATTCATCAATAAATTTTACACCTTTAAAAATGTAAAAGTCACACAAAACATCCACGCTTGTAATAGTAATAATAGCCTGTTGCTCTCAAGCACCTTTTTTCTTACAAAACACGGCAGATTTCTGACCTATCAAATAATTTTACAGGAGTCATCATAAATATGCTTGAATACTTCAAATATTGCATTTGAAATTTTGTACACTCTGTGGGGCAGATTTACAAGCCCCTTGCACCTCTTTTGCGCCGCCGTTGCATCACCCTTCTGTGATGAAGCGGCGGCGTAAACCTTGTGCCACGTTGCGCCCTATTTACAATGTGACACATCTAGGGAGATGCGTCACATTGTAAAGCCGTGTGCCACATGAAACCTGCGTCAGGTTTCATGTGGGCGTTACAGGTGCAGGGTGGGCGTTCCCTGGCAGGTGACGCATTGAAATCTACAAGATTTCACTGAGTCACTTTTACGGCCATGCTGCGTTAAAACCCTGAGCCTGCTTGAAGCAGGCGCTAGGAGTGATGCAGCATGTTAGGCATAGGGTGCCCCCGAGCCTTGCTGGAGCCGCGTCGCGCTTGCGACGCGACTCCAGCAATGCGCCGCCTTTACGACGGGGGATGCGACACGCATCTGCCCATCCGTGCGCCACGGCGCGCTGCATTGTAAATGCGGCGCAACAGTGGTCGCAAGTGTTCTGGCGCATCCCTGCTGATTTGCAGAGATGCGCCAGACCTTGTAAATATGCCCCTGTGTTTTTAGTATATTTGATTATGCATTTTTCTACTACAAGTGCCACAGTGTATCACATTAATAATTATTAGGTCGGAAAGTTCTAATTTGTAAAAAATTGTTTTTGGTGTACTAATTTGTATAGTGATATACAAAAAACAAAGCACATTGCTTAAAAAATTAAAACACAGTTGTAGCTTATAAACATTGTTTATTTTTATATAATATATCAAATTCACTACATCCCAAAATTTGGGTCTAATGGTATTGTAAAGGTCACTAATCAGGAGGAGGGTGATATAAAATGTTGATATTAAAATCTTGCCTTGCAACTACAACGGATTGTCTTTCTTCTCAGTTTAGGAATCCTCTAGCAATCTCTCTGGAGGAGTGTCCAAATTCCTCAGATTGTTAACATGGGTACAAAGGCGATATGCAAAAAATCAAGTGGTGGCAAAAGGGTCAGAAGAAAGAATTCAGGATTCTGGAAACAAATGGAATAGACAACTTTTGGCGCGAACATGCCTGTAAACAAAACAACGTGAACAGTTATTTGCATTCTGTTGTTCCAATGTATTTGTGGTAAATGTGTTCACACAAATGATGCCATGTGCGATAAATGTTTACAGCAAATGGCACATGATTACAAACGTAATGCAGCAAACACAAGGAGATGATGGACGGAACGCTGAAACTTTTTCAGACACTCATCCCCAGTCACAAATCTGGGATGAATCCATCATCATTCTTTAGCTCACTTCACCACCTTAGTTCAGACCCAGCTATATGCAAATCAGTCTTGACCCTGTAACTCATGGGAACAGTCCATCCCGAACTGCCGAGCCAGGTCTTCCCTGAACCAGAAACAAGCATCCTGGGACAAACGTAACGCTACATTACTGAAATTACATGCTGGTGTAATTTATACTTGCCCGGGACTGATTACAATGCATTTGTAATATGGTGTATGATACTTCTGCCATGTTTGTTAAACAGTACCATGTCGATTAAACTCAAGATGAGCCACAATGTTTTATATTGATATATATCACAGCATAATAATGATTATATCTAGCCTTTTTCTGGATGCACAGGTACGTCACAGATACTGTACATAGATAGATGTGTTAAAAACAATATAGATATCACTAGTAATTTTTATAAAATATATTTTTTAACTTTATTCCACAGATTTTGGTGGACAGGATAGTCAGTGAAACGAGTGGCGAATACTCCGTTTGTTGTACTACAAATGTTACAGGATTTAATGAAATTATAATAAAATAGAGGGGACATCTACCAATTTGTTTAAGGAGTATCCTGTCAAACAAACTCTATGGAAGCCAAATATTCCTTATGCATTCTTTAGTAAGTGGTGTGCTGTCCTGTAATGTGCCTAGAGATCATGACACCCGTCACTCTGGGAGAAAAATGCCACGATGTTCAATTTTCAATATATATATATGAGATCTTTCATTATGCATGTATAATGTACAAACATTTCCTTGTCCCTATAAGGGATGCATAGCATATATTACCCAGGCTAGGAAATTAGTATGGGTTGTTCCAATCCAAATAGCGCGTTTAAAATCATTTTGTTTGCTGATTGAAATTAACCTTGTTTTATGCCTTTGCTACAGCTACCACAACAAAAAACAAGCACATACAACTTCGTCATTTATGTTAATGAGGTTCTAATTATGAATAAAGCTTTTATTTTATAATTAGTCAAAAATAAACTTACTACTTCATAGCCCAGAAAAAATCGAATTAGTTTCATATAGTCCCCCCAAAAAGCCCCAGAGGCAGTCGAAAAATAAAATGGTAATGTAGTTGATTCATTACCACTTTATTTTTCGTCAACCCATCCTGAACCGAGTGTCAAGACGGGGCGGGGCCTGCTGAATGGCAGAAGCAGCAGGGAGGGGCGGTGAGCTGCCTGTCCTCTAGTTTTAATTGTGCTTGCTTCTTTGAACGGCTGTCTTGCGATGGCCAGCCACACATGCGCACTTTAAACCTTTCTAACCCAGCTGTCTGAGACAGCTGGGTTATAGAAAGCAAAAGCCTCTAGTGCTCTTGTGAGCGCTGATAGTGGCTGCTCCCTCCAATCCTGGTGCTGTCCTAACAGCATGAGAGCAGTGCCAGGACTGGTTAAGGGAGTTGGTTGGGGCACTGGAGATCACGAGGGAGGAAGAGGACCAGAGAGAGTAGAACGCAGCAAGAACGGTCAGTAACGTTTTATTATTTCTTCTTAATTTTAACAATGTATTTATTTTATGTAGCCACCACCCATTTGCCCGCTCCTCCACTCGGCATAGTTGCCATCCGCCCCTGAAGTTTTTGTCATTTCATTTAATTTAAGTTAAATTATGTCTGTAGGAAATCCACCCTTTCTGCATGGTCAGTGTAATTTGCTTTGAGTGAATACGGGAAACTATGCCAAATTACGACAAACTACATGAAAAAAAAATGCAAATTCAGTCATTTTAAGTTATATTTTAGTGTGACATGACCGCATGTCAGTATTTGGCTCAAGGAAGAATTTATACAAAAGCACTGCAAAGAACAGTCACTCGCTTTCTATTGTTTTTGTGCATATCATGAATTTCGCCATTCACAGCAACTTTTTTAAAGCTAATTGCGCTCAACTAAATGAAATGGCAAAATACAGTATTGGAATTTCACATAACAATTATAAAGCTAAATTCCCGAAATTGCTTAATTTAGAGGCAATGTATATTTATGCAGCACTTTAAACAGTAATGAAGTGAAAGACAGCACAAGAAAAACCCAACACCACTTTATGAAACAAATAGAGTAGAATGTAATAATTAATTTAACACAGTGCCAATTGCAGGTATCTGGTCGCTCTGGACATAGACAAAGTCACAAATTCATGTCAACCATGATGGATCGCGGGCCAGCTACAGGGACCCACTTAGGACAGCCGAACAAAAATCAATAAGTCCTGGTTGCAGAGCGTTATGGAGTCCTGTGTTAAGGATTCCTACAAGTTGCGAAGCTGTGATGTGAGGTCCTGCATTGTTGTCAAGGCTGCCATCAACATGCGGCTTGCATTGCAAATTCCTGCACCAGCTGGTTCTGAAAATGCAGGGATGCAGAGTTTGTGGTCGGCGATGAGTCAGGCTGTGACTCTGATGTGTCGGTTCTGCTGGGACCACAGTTGGAGCTGTTAGAGCACCTTCAAGCCCACTTCCTAGGGTCCTTGACTGGGGTGGACCACATGCGAGGGTAGGACTCACAGATGGCAGAGTCCAGGTGATGGGTAGAAGATGGAGTAAGCCTGTTCTGTCCCTGAGGATTCCGATTAGGAGGCCAGCCAACTAGCCCTTGGAGTCTCTCTGGTGACCCTGGGTTCAAGATGCCAGTCCAGGCCTTCACTCAGGCACCAGGGCAGTAGGGTAACACAGCAGAGAAGCAGAGTGGCAGTCCTTCTGGCAGCAGGGCAGCACAGACATCTTTCTTTTGAGTCTTCCACCAGTTCAGATGTTGTCTGAAGAGCTGGAGTCTGAGAGACAATATTTATGCATGTTGCCCACTTTGAAGTAGGAGAAACTTCTAGAGGTTTCCACCACCAGAGGTGCATGGAATTTCTTACCCCACTGCAGTGGCCCCAGATTGTTTGGGGTCACAATAGACTAATGCCAATCCCTTTGTGAGAGTGTAGAGGCAGGTCTTTGTGATATGCAGGTGTGGTAGGTGACATCTTCTCCCCCTTGTTAATTCAGTGTGGCCCATGCTGCTAACATCTAGCTTCTCCTTATCTCACTGTCTGGGAGCAATACACAAAGACTAACTTCCAAGTACACCTAGTCATGTGACCCAGGATACAGGCAGCAGGCACCAAATGTTTGGGACAAGAAAATGCCACTTTCTAAAAGTGCTATTCTCAGAATTGTGACTAAAAATCTTACTTTGCCATTAAAGAGGGCTTTCCTTTAATTACAATTCTTTAGACACCAAACACAATCTGTCTAGTTTCTACCTGTGCCCAATTGAAAGTTATCGCTTATTAAAATGTAATAAGGAACACAATGCTATCGTATGAGAGCTATGTGGTACTCTTTGATGTGTCATGAAGCCATAATATTATTGTACATGTATAACCTAATTACACTTGATTTTTCTTTCAATTTAGTTGCCTGTGATCCTTTTGTTTAATCCTTCAGTTGGAGATCACCTGGGTGGTAGTGGGACCTCATTGTGATGCCTTTCCTGTTAGCTCACTATCCCTACCATGGGGAACCCTCCAGTAAAGTGTTGAAATATTGACAGAGGGATCAGCCACCATTTCATCTATTCAGGTAAGAAAACTATGGGATGAAGTCAAATACTTTACTTAGGGCTCAATTATGAGTTTGGCAGTCCGTGGACCACTATACGCGCGATCCGACCATCAAGAGATCAGCGGTACAGCCGCCGTATTACAAGTTGGTCTTGTTGCCTTTGCAAAGAATGCGGGTGAACCATTGACACCGTACACACACCACCGACCGCTGCAACCGGTGAATGAGCCTTTGAGGCTGTGGGACGCTTGAACTGCTAGTGAAACCACCAGCTCAATTATGAGTTGCTTTACAGCCGGCATGACCGTGGTGGTCCAACCACCACATCTGAGATGGAGGAAAGGGAGGGATATTAGGCAGGAACTCACCTATACTCATCTTCTACTGTCATGGAGCCCATCAGACATGTCCTGCCACTGCTCTACCTTCTCGACCACATTCAAAACCCACTCTGTTGCAGACAAAATCAGCAGTAAGTCATACAACTACCAGTTTTCATAGACTCCTCTGCATTACAATGCCCCTCCATGGACCAGGCAAGGGAGTTGGGGGCCCCTAAGTAATTTACATGTATACAGGGACCCTGTCTGGGATTGTTTCATTACAATGATCATAAATTCCTTCTGTGGAATGTCATTCTAGGCCAAACAGTGGTACTGCACAGGTACACTGTGCACAAATGACCATGTGTTTGCAACTTATATTCAGTGATAGTGATGTGTGCCTGATATTGCTTTCCCCAACAGCACTTCCTCATCAACATCACACCTATTAATATCTGTGACACACTTCTTTTGCTCTTTCTCACTTGTCTGCCATGTTACACCTCATCTACACTAGTCATGCAGGTTACTATTTCTCAAGTGTTGGTAAAGTAAAATTGAAGTGACTACAACTACCATGAGGCCTTGTGACTGGAACTCTAAATAAGATGCTAGACTCCTTTTGCCCATTCTCTCTTGTCTGCCATGCCACAACTGATCTTCTCATTTTATGCAGCTTACCGTATTTTAAGTGTTGGTAAAGTGAGATTGAAGTGACTACATCTACCATGAGACCTTGTGACTGGAACACTAACCAAGATGCTAGACTCCTTTTCCCATTCTCACGTGTCTGCCATATTACAACTGACGGTCCCTTATCATGCAGGTTACTATTGGTCAAGTGTTGGTAAGTGGGGATAGAAATGACTACAACTACCACAAGGCCCTGTCACTGCAACTCTGACCAAGATGATAGAAACATTTTGCCCATTCGCACTTGTCTGCCATGTCACAGCTGATTTTCGTTGATTATGCAACATGCCATATGAGAAGTAAAGTGGGAGCGTTGTGACTATAGCTAGCATGAGGCCCTCTCATTCCAACTCTAACCAAGATGCTATAGTGAATGTGACACACTCACATTGCTCTCATCCCTGGTCCAGTTTTGAATCCAAATACACATCTTTGTGGATGTGTCATTAAACTGAAACACCTTCTCTGCTACAACTCTGTTTGGACTCTCACATATAACCCACAGGAAAAGGCAATGTCAATCAATGGGATTACATCGATTCAGTGTGACAACCCTCCTAAGGGCACAATGGAAACACTCTGTAGTATAGTTATTCCTCTATCAGTGGGAATCCTGAAAGGCTGGGGCCCTGGGGCACAGTACATTTTGCACATGCCTGACAAACTACATGTGTGGTGGACATGGGAACTGAAGATTATCTGGGTCAACCAATTGCATAGCCAAGTGCCAGGCATATGTAGGCTAAGTGCAACTTATGAAAGGAAATACAGCACTTACAGCATGTGGCACACATCTAGATGAAGTAAATGTAAGGTACACAATGCAAAATTAACATATGTCCATGCAGAACTACATAAAGGTATGACAAGTTGACACCCTTCATGTGTGGATACATAAATATCTAAATTCAACGTACCTAACACATATCCAACCTACATTATAGAGAGAAGATGGAAGCTAAATGACACTGACAGTCGCTAGGACAAGCTGAAATACTTCAAATTTCGATGTCATCCTGCATGGACACCCATCCAGAATATCCGCTTGTCCTGTGTTACTTTAGCACTGGCTACAAGGTCACATCCTACTAACCAGTTCAACTGAATCAGCAATCAGGGATGAAACAAACACAACCATTCTCACACATCACTAACTATACAAGAACATCAAATAGTCAGAACATTAATGGCAGGACAGAAGTCTTTAAACCTCTGTAAAGATTTTAATCACAGTATGTCACAACAAGAGTATAAAGAAGTATAACGAAAGGCCAATGGACAGTCCATGGTAGCACTCTAAGGAATAGCAAAAGCCATGCCACCAAACGTTCCCTTAGTGACACTACCAGGGAATCTCCTCACAAAAGGGCATCCATTGGGCATAGCAGGAACCGTGAAGATGGTACTTGGGAAGTGGGGGCAGAGGTTTAGGGTGGGGTGGGTTTATCCTTGAGAGGGTGCTTTTTGGATTTGGGGCTGGGTTTAGATAAAGGAGGTGTTGTTTCTGTATTTTCTTTTTTGGGCTGGGTTCAGGTGGGTGGGGACGCTGTTTTTCAGGGGTGGAGTGGGAAGTGGAAGGGATGGGTTCGGGAGAGTTTTTTTTAACTTGTTGGGGTCAAGTGTCAGACGAGTAATGGCAAAGGCAAACATGACATCCTCAGAGGGAAATGGGTAAGGTGCTTGGGATGGTGTTCAGGTTGTGAGGAAGAAGGAGTGGAAGTGTGAGGTGGGTCTGCTGTCTGCACTATGTGTTGTGTTGATGTCTGTGGTGTAGGTGACTGTGAGCGTTTGCATTTCTTGGGTGGGAGTGCTGTGGATGTTGCTCTGGTTTCTGCATATATACTGGGAGTTGTGGAGGGCTCTGTGGGTACAGGTGCCATTATTTGTGGGTATGGTTGGGTCTGTGGAGTGGTCAGTGAGTGTTGCTCTGGTGTCAGTGAGGTTGGGTGTCTTATTGGAGAGGTCAGTGTGTGTTGCTGTGGTATCTGCATCTATAGGTGTGTCTGTGGAGGGGTCAGTGTGTGTTGCTATGGTATCTGTGGGTATGGGTGTGTCTGCGGAGGGCTCTGTATGTATTATTCTGGTACCTGGGGGTATGCTGGGGTGGTGGGGGTGGTTAGGGAGGTGAGTGTCTGCTGTGTGCATGTATGTTTGAGTTTCTTTAACTCTTGATTTGTGTGGGGTGCTTGTGTCTGATGAAGTGTGTACATGCTTAGGTGTGTGTGTGCTTGGGATAGGAAAGGAAATGGGGATTGTGGACGGGAATGAAGTAGGAGGGAGGTGAAAGGCTGGGGTGGGTGGAGGGCTGCCGTGAGGGAGGAGGCCAGAGCCTGAAAAGATATCTGTAGACCAGACATGACAGTGTGAATTACTTCCAGGTAGGCAACCATCTGGGTCAGCTGGTTTCTTTTCCCTTTGATGTCATTCAGGACTGCAGTCTGACCCTCAGAGATACTCCCAGGAGGTCTATAGCCTCCTCAATCAGAGCGGCAGGGCTAACAAGGGCAGGGACTGAGCTTCCTGGAGCGATGGAGATTGTTCCCCTCCTAGGGGAGCGGGAATGGCCAACTTGTGGGGGGACAAAAGGGAGGATGCTGTTGGAACTGGGGGTGGCAGACAAGGATGAAGGTGGAACTCATCTTGTTGGGTCCTCCACCACTCGAGAGTGTCCACCCGGGGATGACTCTGTTGGTGATGAGTTTCAGCTAGTGTCCTCCAGGGCATTCATCACACCCTCCTGGTCACTGGGTCTTTCCGTGTCTGATGTCTCACATCTAGAACCACTGTGACCAGCTCTGTCCCCACCGAGCTTCACTCCTTCTCCTCCACTTGACCTGGATATATCTGAAATGATATGTAACTTGGTTTTATTGCAACTGAGTTTAAAAACACTTGACAATCACAAATGCACTGAAAACATTAAAGAAATCCACATATCACACCACCTTCATGGTTCACTCCATAGGCTTCTAATTTAGCATGAGCACATGCATGCATGCATGCTACATGACCTGCAAACAGTTGGGTCCACTCATGTCATAGCCCCAGACAGGCCCAAATGCATTGATGGAATTCTCTACACTCCGTCCTTATGTCTATACTAGGATAGCTGATCGCCTTGCATACTTTGGCACTTGTTCCATACCATTGTAAAGAGATGTAACCAAATTGTATGGATCAAAGTGTAGACATATGAACATCCCCAATCCTGCTTGGTACAGGTGATGACACCAGTCATAGATTGTATATCCACAAGCCAATACACATTTGAAGGTTTTTTTGGGTACCTGAACATCTATGACATGAAGATGTGGAATCACTAGAGTCCCAGTGGGCAAGCATATCACACTACTCTTTGGTATTGCTTACTCAGATTGCCTTGTAGGGGTCAGTGTTGACACTCACAGTAGCGGCTCGTGGAGGGAGTGTTGCGGGGTGGGGCAGGGAGGGGTAGGGGCAGGGTGGGGGGTAGTAAACTACGGTATACGTCCAAACAGAGTTTAGTAACTAAATAAATAAATAAAACAAATTACATTGCGCACGCTGCATTGCCAAATGCGATGCAGTGCGCGTAACAAAATTTGTTTTATTTATTTATTTATTTAGTTACTTAACTCTGTTCAGCCATATGCCGCAGCTTACTACTCTGCATCCTGCCCATCCCCCGCCCTGCCCCACTGCCCCACAGCACTCCCTCCACTAGCCGCTACTGGATACTCACATATGATCCCTAAAGTTCTAGATCTCACTCCCTCATTCATGTCACCCATCAGTGAATGAGTGTTTTGAAACACTATTGCAGAGGAACCACTAACTGGCAAATGCACACTGGGCAACTTGTAGGCGCTAATGCTGATGGCACCAGTGATGTTGGCACCCTCATTTCACTGTTTAACCAGTACTTAACAATGGGAAGTGGTGCACAGTCACTACATGTACTGTGAACTCTATGTATGTCACATGCAATAGGAACACCATCAAATGAGAGACAGTAGTTAGGGAACATCACTCCTCACACAAGCAATACCAGTTGCCTGTGCAGTACATGGGTCACCCAGATTTATTGAGAACATGAGATGATAACTCACTTCACTCAGCCAGATGTCTGCTAAAAAGAAGAGAATTTGATTTTGGTAGGACTCTGCTGTGTGCCAGGTCTGAAAGACAATAGCCATAGCACAGAAGCATGCAGCTACTACCACACTTACACTAACAATGACTTCTCTTGTGTGTGGCACATGGTCCACTACCAATATGGTTGGTGAAATACCTGTCAGTAAAACTAAAAGTTGGCAATATGACATGTATTACTCTGGCCAGGACTCACCCCTTTGCCACTGCGTTTGGTCACTCAACAGCCCATCAAGGTCCGGGTAGGCGACCTCCAGTAAGCGGGCCATTAGCAGGATCAGGGTCTGGTACTCGCCCCTTTCATGTTGGGAGGACTTCCACAGCTGGACCTACACAATCTTCTGGGTCCAGAACCACGGGCCCTGCCACCTCTTTCTGCAGTGGGCACTACGTCGATTGTAGACCCCCAAGGTCTGCACCTTCTGGGATATGGCTTTCCAATGGCCTTCTTCTGATGGGCGTTGACCTGTGTGGATGCAATAGATGTAGAAGCAGTTTGTAACTGGGAGTTTGAGGATAACTGTTTGCATGGTACACATTACATTGACATCTAGCACAAGCCTTCATCAAGAGTCAACATATTACATGTGCCCATGTCACATGCTAAACACAACTAAAGCATGAATGTAAATGTTTGTGGTCATCTGAGGACTAACTTCAACCCTGGTCATTACCTACACAAAGTGAGTGTTGGACTTGGCCCTTTTTGCAGGGTCATCCCTAAACTTTTTGCCTTCCTCCGGTATATTTTCTGACCTGTTGTTGGCTGTTTTATGACTCTGGGCACCTTACCACTGCTGATCAGTGCTAAGGTGCATATGCTCTCCCTATGGTAAAATGTATACATTGATTGGTGTCCATGTTTGGCTTATTTGGTTTACTATCAGCCCCTAGTAAAGTGCACCAGGAGTTCCAGGGCTTGTAAATACAAATGCTGCTGGTGGGCTTGCAGCACTGGTTGTGCCACCCACAGAAGCGGCCTAGTAAAATGTGTCTAGGGTCTGCCACTGCAGAACCTGCGTGCAGTCTGGTACTGTCGCACTGACTGCGCAAGTGCACTCACTTGCCAGTCCCTAAACCTTCCCTTAACTACATATTAGTCACCCCTCTGGTCGGCCCAAGGGCAGGGTGCATTGTAGGCATAAGGTAGGACATGCCCTGATGTGTGTGGAATGTCTTAATAGTGAATTACAGCCATTTTCGTTTTTCACTATTGAAGGCTACCTGCTCTCCATAGGCCAGAATGGGCTGCTGGATTTACTACACGCTGTAATCCCAGTGGACTCATAGAGCATGGTAGAAAGTCATGTTTAGTACGCCTGAACTCAGAATAATAAAATACTACTTTTAGTAAAGTTTAGTTTAATATCCTGCGTTTGTAAATACTACTTTTAGAAAGATGGGGGCATATTACCAAGCCAGGCGATAAAATTATCGCCGCTTTAGCGACAGAAAAATGCCGATAAAACGGCGATAATAGGCTTGATAATATGCTCTATGGAATTCCAATTGAAATCCATGTTAGATGTGAAGGACATCTAACATGGGCTTCAATAGGAATTCCATAGAGCATATTATCAAGCCTATTATCGCCGTTTTAGCGGCAGTTTTCTGCCGCTAAAGCGGCGATAATTTTATCGCCTGGCTTGTTAATATGCCCCTTAGTATTTACTGACCTGGCCATTTCAGTCCGCCTCTGCGCTGTGTGTGTGTGTTCTGCCTAGTAACAGGGAAGGAGCAGGGCTGGGGAATTCCAGGAGACAGGCTGGCTGCCAGGTGGTGGGTAGAGAGATTACACCAGGATGGGTGGGAGGAGTACACCTTGACTCTTGAATAGACCTGTGCTCTGCCAGCACAAAGCCGGCTCCGCCCCCTGTGGAGCGGCTGATGTCTCTGCCCTGCTGCTGAAAGGAAAGAGCAGAGTCACCACAACAAAATGCTCCAAAACTGGACTGAGCCAGGCCCAGGCCCCCTGGCGACAAAGAACAAAAGAAACTTGCTATAAAAGAAGGAGCCCTGCTCCTAAGAAATCAGATCCTGTTTACACCAAGACGAACCTCTACATGAAGGAGAAGGACCTGGAGAAGCTGATGGAGGAATACTGTCTCTCTGCCTAAGAGACTGGCCTGCAGTGGGTGCCTGTCTGCTGGAAGGAGAGGAAAAGACTACAGAAAAAGACTTTGATTCAACTTGTGCTTTTAAACAATCTCCAAGTGCTTGCTGGTGAACTTGCCCCCTGATTTGCAATCCTGTGAAGCTGACTCCCAGAAAACCTGTGTGCCTCTACCTCTTTCCCAGCACCGCGACATCTGCCACCTGGGGCTACCACGAGCACCGCCAGGACCTGTCCAACTGGTCCCAGCACCGCAAGTACCTGCCCCTCCGAGCCGTAGCTCGCACCGCAAGGAAAGGACCCTGAGTGCCTGCGCACCGAGCCTTGGCGACCCCGCACCGCCGAGATCACCGCGAGGACCTGCAATCTACTGGTGATCTACTGAGAAGCCGTCGGCGCTGCAACGCGCTAAGGATTGCCCCAGAGCTGCCTTCCCCTCCTCTGCCTTCTATCGTGTGGATGAGACCTTCTGCGAGGGTGCCACGAAGCACCGCCGCCCTCTGACCTTGAGGGATGACACCGCGACGTGGGACCCCTCCCCGTGGAAACCCGAGGCTGCCGTGACCATCCCCGTGAGGAAAAGAAGGTATTTGGGACAATCGCGCTAAAAGTACGGCCCGTACTTGCCTACGTACGAGCCGTACCTGCTTTGGAACTATTTGGGAGCTGTGCGCAGAAATACGGCCCGTACTTGCCGTTGTACGGACCGTACTGGCCTCTGCATTATTATAGTTTGAGCCGTACCTGCCTTTAGTTCGAACCGTACTGGCCTCTGCAATATTATAGTTCGAGCCGTACCTGCCTTCAGTTCGAACCGTACTGGCCTCTGCAATATTATAGTTTGAGCCGTCCCTGGCTTTAGTTCGAACCGTACTGGCCCCTGCAGTATTATAGTTCGAGCCGTACCTGCCTTCAGTTTGAACCGTACTGGCCTCTGCAATATTATAGTTCAAGCCGTCCCTGGCTTTAGTTCGAACCGTACTGGCCCCTGCAGTATTGTAGTTTGAGCCGTACCTGCCTTTAGTTCGAACCGTACTGGCCTCTGAAGCAGCGTAGTTCGAACCGTACATGCTTTGAGCCGAACAGCATTGAAACCTATTGCCGGTGCTCAAGCGGGAAGCGTGAGACTCGGCAAGCGTACTCGTGCTCACGCGAGAAGCGTGAGAAACGGCAAGACACCTCTAAAAACTTGTACAAAGCATAACAAAGGCGCTACGAAGAACGCAGAACCCCCAAAAAGCTTATTTTGATCAGAACTGTGCCCTTTTTAATAACTGTGGACTACATTTTAAGCATTTAAAGAGTAACTGGATTAGTACTTACAAGAGAAATGTATTTTATCAACCTGCCTGCAAAGAAATCTTTAATATAAAGAACTTTATTTTGATTTAACTACAGCCTTGTGTCTTTGTGTGGTGGGGTGGTGATTATTGTGTGGGACAACTTGCAACTCTTAACCTAATGCCCTCTGGAATCTAGCCTAGCTGCTCGCGCCACGTTACCTAGAGGGTGAGCAGGGGTTATTTTTAAAGAGGTGATCCTACTCCCTGACTTAGAGGAAAGGGTCCCTGCTTGTCGCAAGTGCATACCTGCGCCAACCAGAGACACCGGATTCTAACAGTGAGGCAGCCCACTAACCTCATTATCCTACATGGAATGTGATGTGAGGTACCATGAGACACAACACACCATTTGAACCTTCTGAATGGTAAACTACCTGTGCATGACTGCCCAGACACTTTTACTGCTAGGTCCATTGCAATGATGCATATTGTTCATAGAGGGGAACACCATAGTATACACAACATCATAAGACTGTGGTCACAATGTAAGTGCTGGTATGTGTGACACTGAGAGCTACCTCTCTGGGGGCTGTATGGACTACCTATTTGAATATCCTAGTAAATAATAATTTGTGTTGTTTGTACTGCCATCACTGTACCAGGGATGACAATCAACATACTTTTGTATGTGTAGTGTGATAGGGAATATACTAGCCAAGCAGATGATTCACATTTCTAAATCTATTCAAAAGTAACCCATTATCTACACGGTTCATGTCTTAGATGTCCAATAGGCCTGTACAATGGAAGCAACACTATTTGAAAAGTGTCCACAGGCCTTTGTGAGTAAGGGGATAGTCATTAGTGGTGTCACACATTGAAACTGTGGGTCAATGGAAAGAAGTATCAGGTCAGGGGATCACCTCAGTCACCATGCCTCATATTATCCATGTAACAGCTATCAGGGCCACTAGTGGTAGAGATAACTCTGTCTGCGAATATCCATGGATCAGCAGGTCTACAGGGGCATTACTCTGCATCAGTTCTCCTTCCACAGTTAGGCATTGCTTGTTGACTGAGTCTACTTACCCCACATGAACCTCACATTTCCACCAATTCAATAGAGAAAAGTAAAACATCTGCCCATTCCATATCCGAATGTATGGTTGTGTGACACTCTGAGGGGATCTATGTGGTATAGCTACCACTCAGACAACTGTTTTACAAAGCCTGATGTGGGCTGAGTGATCAGTGGGATGGCACACTTGCCTAACATCATCCTCAAATGCTTATAACAGTATACAGACATGGCTCATGATGTGAAGCCTATACATAACAATGCACATATACCATGATGTGATTTGAGAACTAATTGTAGCTACTATGAACTTGAGCCCTGAAGAGTAATATACATGTAACGCAAATAGAAATTGCCCATATCACACTTTCCAATGGTGGCCTTCTCTACACAAAGTCCAGGGCCCCACAATCCATCACATGTGTGCCCTATGTAGGGGTCACACAATGTATGCAATCAACATAATGTTTACATTCTGATGCTCAGAGGCAAATTGTAGCCTATGGAAATAGAAAGCAAGCAGTGAAATGGAGTTCAATATGTAATTGAGAAATGTACCTGTTCCTCTGATGAGTCATAGAGCTTGGCATACAGTGGAATGACCTTGTCTACCGGGCATACAGCTGCTCTGGAGTAAAGGGAGGGACGCTCTCCCATGTAGCGTGTGACACGATTGCTCCCACATGTGGCAAATAGCAGCTAAAATGGAGGAGGTATTGATAGCAGGAGGCAGACGAGAATTCTTTCCAACTGCGGCGTACATGTACAGAGTCATCACTGTTGTTGCACCCAGCCATTGGGACATGAGCACCACTATCCCCAACATTAGCCAATGGCTGTGACCACTGTGCATGCGACCATCCACCACGCAGTTGACTACCACCGGCGGAGTGCGTTAAAGATGTCCTGTTAGCGAAGTCATGCATCCACCATGTTAGCGGTTGGGAACACTGTATTGGTGACAGTTAAGTGTGTCACCACCTCTACAAATGAGGGCAAACATTTTATATTTCAAATTCTCCATTCCCGTGTCATGTCCAGTACAAAAACTTTGTCTGTGTAGTGCATTACTGTGCACATAGGTAAAATGTGTGCGGTGCACTGTCCACCACGGTTAGCGGTATTTCACATGGAAAGCTATGCTATCCTCATTATAGTGGCAATATACGTTTTCTGAATTGATGATGTGCACAGTTCTGTTACAGATCCGTGATGACCACGTAGGGGATGACTGGTGGATGTTTAAGATTTGACAATGATGGTGTAAAATGTGTAATGATTCATGAAGCATTAATGTTCAGACACAAGACTTTTGCCTAACTCTTCACATATATTACTCTGTACACTGTGACCAATATACATTTTTGTGTTACTCCTCACATTGGTACCCGGGAGGAGAGAGAAGAGGTCAGGCTTCAGTGTACCACCTATTTCCAGACCTACATACCATGGAAGAACAACATGTTATACAGAAGTTTGATTTGAATCATGAAACAATCCTGGATTTATGTAATCAGTTGGAGACAGACTTCCTACCTCACTTCAATAATTCTACATCAGTACCACTACTTGCTAAACTCAAGCCTGTTTTGTATTTTTTGCCCACATACTCATTTCAATTCACTGTTGCTATTTCAGGTGGAATGTCACAACCTATGTTCAGTTGGGTGCTCACAGAGGTGCTAGCAGCACTTTTGAGACACATGACCAGCTACATCCAGTTCCGCAGACGTGAGGACTTAGCCACTGTGAAGGCAGATTTCTATACATTTGGTCACCCCAGATGTGAGGACTTAGCCACTGTGAAGGCAGATTTCTATACATTTGGTCACATTTCACATGTAATTGAATCTATTGCTGGCACTCATATTGCCATAGTACTACCACAAGCCAGCAAGCAAGTGTACCAGAACAGTAAGCACTTCCATTTTATCAACGTGCAGTTTGTCTGCTTATCTGTGCACGGTTTCCATGCTCTGCACATGATTTCTTCGTACTGCAGAACAGCACCATACCACAGCTGATGTCACAACTACTACAGGAGAGGGCCTGGATTGTAGGTAAATGTGAGCTGTCTTAACTTTGTGTGGTAAATGTCGAGTCGTATGATCTGAAAGTGTGTAACAAAATGTTGCTCCTCTGTTTCTCTTCCATCTAAGAGACTCAGAGTAACCCCACCAGCCATGGTTGTTGGCACCACTGAGGAACCCTACAACACCAGGGGAAGTCTGCTTCAAAGAGGCCTATGGAAGAACACGGCAGCCAGTGGGGTGGGCTTTTTGGCTCCTGAAAGCCAGATTCAGATATCTGGACAGTACTGGAGGATCCCTCCTCTACTCACCTGGGAATGTGTGTAAGATCATCATGGCATGCTGCATAATCCACAACATTGCTCTGCTATGGAACATGCCTTACATCGCAGAAGAAGCAGGCCATGAAGACCCACAGGGTGGGGACCCTGAAATGCCAAATGAAGATGATGATAGTGGTGAAGAGGAAGGAGATGACATGTCAAGATCTCATCCAAAACAACTTCTACTGAGTGTAAGTATGGCGTGCAATGTGATGAATGTGACTATTCTTACAACTCTTGCAGTGATGTTGTGAGGAGGATGTTCATGCTACATACTAGGAATATATTGGTCTGGAAATATCTGGGGAAAGGTGTTGGCACCGTCAGTGTAGGTTTGCTCAGCTGTAAATGCTATTTTGGACTGTGTTCTCTAGAAGTTGACAATGTTATGTATGCCATATGTATGTTTTCTTAGCTAATCTCTCTGTGTTGGTCTGTTTTAGGCACCTTCTCCATGCCATCTTCATTTGGAAATTTCAGAGTTGTGACATTAGCAGGTACATGATGCTGTTCAGACGTACGAAGGGGACATGGATTGGTCCTGGGAATGTTTCTCACAGAGTTTGGGTGTACAAAGCCAGTACCAAGACAGCTTGCACAGAGATAGGATGGAAGTTACTTGGCTTCCATTGGACTTGTTTCCGTGTGGTGTGTTGGTCCTAATGCAATATGTGTGTCATCATGCGATCCAGCACAATGTTGGGTTGTACCCAATTCATGCTATCCTGCCTTCACATTAGCTAATTCCTCATTCTCTATGAACAGGATGTAGCTGTTGATGTGTCTCCTCATTATAGGCCAGAGTGCTTGTAGCATATCATTGGCATTTATTTGTGACATTTCACAAGATGCAAGTAACAATGGATTGAAATGACTTTTTGGTCCGAAGCCGTTGTACTGACACGTGCCTGTTTATTTCTTTATTTGATATAGGATTCCCTTTGTGTGGGAGGCAATATGGCTCCAGCTGATGATGTAGACCTAATTTATTGTTGCCTATTGTGTAATATATTGTCAGGTGTGTCCCCTCCTTCAATGCTGTGGAAGTATGCAAGTGATTATGCTATCACTGGCACAGTACATCTGAGTCATGTCTTATTTGCTATGTGTCTGACATCATGCCAGCCTATGATTTAAACGATTGAATAGATATGTTCTCAGCCCAGACACTTGTATGTAAGTGTCATTGTGACATGGTAGTAATACTGAGTTGAACATTGTTTACATACAACATATACATAATTCCAGAAGTCCCTACTTTTGACATTGCAAATTCCACATGGTAGTACATTCCCATTGTAATATGTGGGAATTACAAGAGGGGACAATGCTTTAGTGACGTTTGTTTTGAATGAAGTGAACAAGGATAAGATCAGGAAAATAACAAAAAATTACACAGTGCAAACAAAAAGTGAAGTCTTCAGTCATGGTGGATGAAACCATTGTAATAGAGTCCAAATTGTCAGGAGTCCAAAGTTCAACATACTCTTCCTATCATATATTGAAACATGGGCAGTAATAGTCCAACAAAGTGAGTAGCACACACAGAAAGACATTAGGGGCAATGTTTCTTCCTAGTGATGGTCGGTGTCTTGCCATCCTGAGCTACTGGATTTTTGTGTGGATATACCCTCGGTTTGCCAGAGGGGGGATCTGGAGCAGCTGAAACAGAGGCACAGACAGGTGTGTCCTCCTCTAACAGGGCCTCCCTTCCTGATGCGTGGCAGATGTTGATGGTCTGGATGTACTTGGACCACAGGAAGGGGTACATGCAGGTTTAAAAGCCCTAGGGTGGTGTTGATGTCCCGTAGCACCCTTACCAGGGAGGTCACTTCAGTGTAGATGCCAGTCACCTCAGTGTGGATGCTGTCTACCTCGTTGTGGATGCCAGCCACCTCGGTGTGGATGGCAGCAACTTCCTGGTATTTGTCGCTCTGCAGATCCTTAATTTCATTCAATACCTGGCCCATGACACTTTAGGAGTCCTGGTAGACTCCCAGGACTTGAGTGTTGGCCGCCTGGGTGTCCGTGGCCCCAGTGGGCTCACTCTGTCAGCTCACGGTTACCCTCCCATGATACCTACCCCACAGCCCTGTGCCCTTGCTACAAACTACACCCTCTCACTGGGTCCTGGGTCCTCTGTGACTGGAGTGGTGTTAGCTGTCTCAGAATCCAGGACTGGGGGACACAGGATGGGACTGACTGTGCTAGGTGCACAGGTTGGGGGCAGTGGTTGGCTATGTTGTTGCAGCTGGGGTGCGTTTTGTTGTTATGGGCACGGTGATGCCCACTGTAGGCATCGGCCCAGGCTGACCAGATGGGCCAGGACCATCATCCACGTCTACCTCTTCAGGAGCATTGTCATCACTGAGGGCTTCGACCTGGGGTCCAGGACACCATCAAGCAAAGAATTCGGAGGAATATCTGAGTGGAGCTTTGTCTGTACATTGCACAGTCCATGATGAGTGAAGATCAGTAGTAACATGGCAGTCAAGTAAGAAGGGGCAAAGGAAGTCTAGCAACTTGGTTAGAGTTTGAGTGAGACAGCCTCATGGTAGTTGGAGTCACTTCAATCTCACTTTACCAACACTTGAGAAATGGTAATGTGCATGACTAGTATAGATCAGTTGTAATATGGCATACAAGTGAGAAGGGGCAAAAGGAGTCTAGCATCTTGGTTAGAGTTGCAGTCACAGGGCCTTCTGGTAGTAGTGGTAGCTTTTCTATCTGAACTAACCAAGACTTGACAAATGGGTAGCTGCATGATAAGTGAAACTCAGTTGTAGCATGGCTGACAAGTGAAAAGGGGTAAAAGGAGTCTAGCAGCTTGGTTAGGGTTGGAGTGAGCGAGTCTCATGCTAGTTGTAGTCACTTCAATCTACCTTTACCAAAACTTGAGAAATGGTAACCTGCATGACTAGTGTTGATCAGTTGTAACATGGCAGACAAGTGAGACTGGGCACTGGTTAGAGTTCCAGTCACAATGCCTCATGTAGTCACTTCAATCTCACTTTACCAACACATGACAATCGGTTAGTGTACCATACCTATTGCCAACATTTATTTGGGATGGAACATACATTTACATCTGAACAAATATCATGGGTCCTGGATTGATATTGGGATGGTAATGCACTTACAGGCAGCATTACAACATGTGGCATGCCATGGAGTTGAATACATGTGTTCTTATGTGCAGCACTACACATTGCCACAGACAAACCAGCATCTCATATACTTTGAGTATTGCAATTTACAAATGTAGATAGAGAACACAATAGCAAAAGCAGAGTTAAGAGCAAACAGGACATTGTGATATTGTGGCAGGTATTGAATTGTGACTTACCAGAGTCCACTCCCACCTGTATTCCTGTCAAGCCCTCAAAACGCAGGATGACCAAGACCTCCTCTTCCCAGGGAAACAATTCTAATGGTGTACTGGTAGGGCCACCACCAGTCCTCTAAGCCTCCAGGAGGTGGTTGCTGTACCTAGTATGCACCCTCAGCCTGAGGTAATTTCACCTCTTCCTAATGTTGGTCTTTGTGCGCAGGATGGTACCAACAACATTCACTCTGTTGACTATCCTGTCCCACATTTCAGTTATCCTACTGAGAGGATCATGCTGGACTTGGGATCCAAAAATGTGTGGCTCTACTTTAATGATTTTATCTACCATGAGTATCATATGAGGTTTTTTTGTAGGCATGGTGAAAAAATAAAACATGAGTGAGTATATGAATGAAAAACAAAGAAATGATAGAGGTAAAATGCTGCAAGACAAAAATACAGAGGGTGGAGAGTGTTAAGTGGGAAGATGAAAATGGGTAACAGGGAAAAAGGCTGTCTGTCTTGCTGTGCTGCAGTTGCGAAGCAAAGGATGCTGGTCAGGGATGGGATGTGGTTTATAGTGTGATTTGCAGACATGTCCATTTGTCAAAGCACATCAGGTGTGTAGTTTTTAAATCCATCCAATGGTCACTGTTGTGGTGTTTTTTTGTTTGTGCGTACCAGAGGTCAACCACCGTTGAGTAACTGCTGTTTGTTAACCATCTCTGGGAAACCGCAAGTACGACTGTGTGGTCATAATACACTTGGAGGCATATTCACAAGGAACTATCGCTGAGTCAACGGCACTTTATCACAGCCAAAGTTGCGATAAAGTTATCGCCCAATTCACAAGCTGGTGTTAACAGCCCACGGCATCAGTTTACCCGCGATAGCAGCCGCAAAAACCATCGCCACAGAGGCCCCCCCCGCAACTATCGCTAATGAGATGCAGAGTGGACGTTCCCGTGCCAAAAGCCGCGACAACATCACACCTCAACATTCTCAACGACCAGACAGAACAGCGATAACAACACAAAACAGGCGATAAGGTGCGTTAGCACCAGGAAACCTACACCTGCTCTGACCTGGTGTAAAGTCGGATGGCAGCCTGCACAACAAAAGGGAGCACAGCCCAGGGCCACATCAGAAGGGCAACAGATGCCATGGAGCCACCCATCATGCAGCCCGGACACCCAAGAGGGCCACAACACCCACCAACACCACCCCAGGACCACAACTTACACCTGGAACAACCCCCCCGGACCACCACAGACGCAGCGCAGACAAAGACAGCGGACCCCCAGGAAGTGTACCAGCTGCACAGACCCAACCTCTGACAATGTCACCGTCCACCACAGGCTGAAATGCGCATGCGCGGGCATCCACGCATGCACATTTGTGAAAAGAAGTTGCCGTCAATGAAGAAGAGGGAGCCTCGGGACGCCGCACTGCAGGTAAGGCATTTTATCTTATTTTTAACATAGTTTAACTTATTTTAAAATGAGGGCGGGTGGGAGGCGTGTGGAAATATGGATTTTTATGATCAGTTATGTCCCCTATCTTGGACCCCAACGGTTTCATGTATAAATCACAAGTACATGTATGTCCCCTCCAGTTCCAGTTATGAAGACGCAAACACATGTGCGTCCACCGTCAACATGTCCTCTTTCAGATCCACCATGAATGGGCCGGATATTCTATTCCTAAGTATGAAAGGCCACCGGCTTTATATGGTTCATTTATCCCATTTTACAGTCCAGGCGAGTAGGCCCTGATTCTGCCATTAAGCCTTTTTCTGCCTTCTGCCTCTGAAAGCTCCAGTCTGAGCTCGCATCTGTATCCATGAACTTTGTCCTACTCCCTGCGCGGCTAACGGTGCCTGACTCGACCTGTCTCCTTGCCAAAAACTGTATTTCACCTTCGAGATTATCTGCTCCGCTCCCCATCCAATGCATTCCTGTCTAGTAGTTTAAGTAAACATTCTTCCAGCTACCGAGCAAAGGGCCCGGCTTCTCTGTCTTTATGCAAGTAATTCATAGTCCTGTTACTATGGAAGATTTCTGCCCTTGCATCTCATGTAGACACTTAGACGCTTGTACACGCACTCACAGTCAGTATAGAATAGATTTTATTCGAAAGACCTTTCCTTTTGGATAACATAGTTCTTTAAACATAGGATGTTAGATATGATTTGGGATTAGGTTGACTTGACCCCCCAGACTTCTGTCTCCACATGTAGAGCTAAATGTCAAGTCCCCTTCACCCCCTAGTTGCACGTCAATCACACGTCATGCTGCTGCGCGCGCATCTCTGCCAAGTATTTCTGCTGACATTGCGAAATTCTTTCATGGAACCACCCATTTATGACATCATACCTGATGACGTTCTTTAGTTACGCCTCGTTACACCCATTTTAGTTACGCATGTATGTTTTTATCTCTGTTATCAACTGTTACGCCTCCTGCATCTGTTTCACTGTAATGCCTCTTCTATAAAAATGATTACCTGTCAATAAAGTATGTCCTTCACTTCCTGAACCTCCTTGGTGATGGAATATGGAGTCCATCAATTCGAATTGATTTTGGAATAAAGCCCGTTCCGAACCTCTAATACCACGGATTCTGCCTCTTATTTTTCTGAGCTATTATTATAAATTTTCCGCATCAAATTAAGTACCGGTAATTAAATTATTTACCACATATATGGCGCCCGAACAGGGACACTTTCTCATCTCACGCGCCGGAGGTGCGTTGCAGGCCCGGTCTCCTGTCACAGCTGGACGGACAACAACGCGTACCCACAGGATTTCCTGTATCTCCCTCCTGCCGAGCGGGGGTAACTGAGGCTGCGATCAACACCCAGACGAGGCGGTGAGAAGTGCGAAGTATCCCGACCAGAGCCTAGCTGAGAGAGCAAGATCCGAGGTATACAGAGGCCCACCAGTGTCCGAAGTTCCGAAGTTTCGAGTCGAGTCCAGTCCGGTTCAAGTCCAGTTCAGTTCAGTTCCGAGGCCTTCCGTTCCGAGCTACCCGGTGAGTACCATTGTCGGGGAGGCGTTCTGACGTGCACATAGGTTGTGCCGGTCAAGACGGGTTTGGGTACACAAATCCGGTCTGCACTGTTTCAGCAGTGTATCTGTACTGTTCAGCAGTATATCTAGTATGTCTAGTATATAATTCAGAATTACCTAGTTAGCGCCGAGTATTATGCTTAGTGACTAGTTCCCTAAATGGCCATCATTGTTGTTCATTAAATGTTAAATGTTAAATGTTTTAAATTACGTTCTGCATATTGTGGTGTGAATGACTGTTCATTATTGTGTTTTGTTGTATTAACGTGTTCAAAATTAAGTATCAGATCAGTTCTCAATATGCCGTTCTTTTCGAAATTAAGACAGATCAAAACTAGAAAAGGGGTACTCGAAGAAGCTGTTCCCATTCCTCCTAGGGACACTCCAGGGTACTTCATGTATCATAAACATGGCCTAGACGCCATATTATTTCTTGATTTATGGGTAGACTACACCAAGGAATTACCAGAAAGTCAGAGGTGGCCCGCAGCTGGGACCTGGGATGCAGATTGCATCATGAAAGTAGAGGAAGAATTATGGAAAAAGAAAGCTAGACAGTCACAGAAAGATGCCATTGAATTATGGCGTAAAGAATCATATAGGCGTACAGAAAAAGCACTCAGACAGGAAGAGAAAAGTAAGGAGAATTCAAATAAAGTCCGAGAAAATCTATTAATTGAAGAAGGTACTCGAGTAAAATCAGAACAAGTAGACAGACAAAGAAATGCCCTTATGAATGGTATGTATCCTCTTCTGGCCGAAGGGTTACCTAAGGCTACTCCGGAGATACCAAAAGACTTGCCACCCCCATTGTTTCCGATAAAAGCATATCCCAAAGGGCATCCCAGAACCGCAGAAGATGTTTTCCTTTCCTCTTATTTAGACGACGCAGCTCCCGAGTATGCTAATACTGCGCCACATAGACCGCCTGCCGAGGAGGTTCAACGCCAAGACCCTCCTCCGTCTGTACCTCCGCAACCACAAACTCCGACACAAGTTCCGGCAAGCACATCTGTTTCTACAGCTGTATCCACACCTATGGTTGCTATATCACGTTCAACGAATCCTTTCACATCCAGCACCCCAGGTGGTGCTACAGGAAGTGCATCAAACATTTTTTCCACGCCACCCAGAGTAAATAAACTTTCCTTTCAAGAATTAGCCCACCAACGTACGCCCAAACTAGTAACTCCCGACATGCTTAAGGAACTTCTAGTAGATTGTAGATATGACCCTGTGCCCGGCAAAGAGGACGAAATGCTGCTGGCATCATTACGTATCCGACGAGCTGCAATATATTTAGGGAGGCTACCAGGAATGACTAAACATTTAGAAAACATATATCACTTTGTCCAGTCGGGACGAGATTCTAAAAGTATTAATAGAGCCATGGAGTACCAGAAAGTGGAAATACAGGGGGAACTGTTACGTTTCCTCATAAATTGTGTGATCAGAAATCAAGACCGACCAGGGGTAAATCCGGAAGAAATGCGAATTCTTACCACATGGAGTCGGAATATATCAGAGGGGAGACATAATAAACTATTAAGTATAGTAGCTATGTGCCGAAAGATCCGCAAAGAAGTAGAACGAATACACGAAGAAAGATTAGCGGTAGACCAGCCTGAACAACACGAGGAGGAGGAAGAATTAGAACTGCCCACAGGACAGTTAGAAACAATGGCCTATGTAGGTAGAGGAAGATCTTGTAATAATACTAGATGCTTTACTGATCCGATACGTCCGATATGTCCAGATAATAACAGAAATTTCCAAACACCTATAATAAATATAAGGTCCCCCGAGCATTCGTTCCAAGCCGCTGACAAATTACTCCGAGAACGAAGGGGTTATCATATACTCGATTCTATGGACGAACAAGAATTAGCCAGGTCAGCCGTTCACTGGGTTGATAGTCCCGGAAAATATAGTGATGATACACTAGCGCACACGTTTTTGAACCTCACCCCAGATGAACAGCGTTTAGCTGGTATCTATATGATTCAACAACTCCTTATATTATATAAAAGCCAACACTCCGATCCTGGTCCCTTACCTAATATATTGACTGAATTACTCACGAAGAAATGGAGAGGTTCAGGTACTGAGTTAATTAGAGAAATACTAGAATCCAGAAAGCAGTACATTCTTTTTGTATGCCCCGAACATGTCTCACTGCCCATCAAGGAAAGAACGACGTATTATATGGATAGACAGAATCCCTTACGCGAAGTGCACCCGATAAAAGGTGATGACAATCAGTTTAAACGTGTGTTTGTATACACACCCATATCTAAAATAGAACTATTAGAAATGAAGAAAGTGGTACCCAGTCATGACAAAGATCCAGCGGGTTTCCACCGTGAAATTAAAGACATGTTGCTCATGGGAGAGTATACCTATCCCGACATTATGAAAATATTGAAGGTATTAATGCCTGCGGGCATTTACGAAAAACTCAAGGAAAAGGATTGGGAGGTGGGAGACCAAAAGATAGATTGGACAGCATTAGAAAACGAAGAAAAAGCTCGAGGTCCAGGTTCAGGGCTTGGGGAAAAGACGAAAACACTACCAGGTTTATTAGTACAGGTACTGCCACGTTTATTAACTACGAAAAAGGAAGACTGGGGTGCAATCTCAGCCTGTAAACAAAAGCAAGATGAAGACACTAGTGATTTCTATGCCCGATTCGAAAAATGTTTTGGTATAAATAGTGGAATAAAAGCAAGTAGCGAATCATATCCACATCTGTTTGTGACAAAATTAGTTGAAAATGCCTTGCCCCAAGTTAAGAATAGAGTATTGAAATTCGAGAGTACCTGGCAAGGTAACACTCCGTCACAAATGTTACAAATGCTACAGTACCATCACAATAGAATTAGAGAGGAACAAGAACATGAACAAAGACGCATGAAAGACACGAAAATGAAAATGCTAGTTTCCCAGACAGTTCCAGCTGACGGTCATAAAAAGGGTATGACACAGTCCAGTGTTTCAGCAGGTCCTGTAAAAGGGACATGCAACTATTGTAAACAGCCAGGTCATTATGTACACGATTGTCCAGTTTTAAAACATAATATCGCCATAGGTAATACAAAAGAAAGACCAAGGCCACTTAGACAGGATCAGAACCAACAAGGAGCCCCGCAGCATGCACAGTCCATGCCAGCTCCGCAACAGTCTATGCCAGCTCCACCCTCGCAGCCTATTGCTGCCACACAAACAACGACACAACAGATGTACCAGACCGCACAGTATGACTATCCTGATTATCAACGATACTCATGAAACAGCCTAGAGAGGGAAGTTGGCTTACCCCTTATCGAGGTCCCTGTAGATCAAGAAGGACCTTATGGACACAGTGAACTATTAGGCCAAGATAGAAAATTTTTACTTGATACAGGGGCAAGCCGAACAACCATAAAACGTAGTGAAGTTCCAGGGGCACCCCTCTCAGGCTCACAGAATATTTCCCTTGGTTTTTCAGGAAAACCTATCATTAACGAAGTATCACAGCCTCTTCCACTTACGATTGGTCCCTTGACACGAACTACAGATTTATTGCTTACTAAATCATGTCCAGAAAACCTGTTAGGTATAAAAACATTGAAAGCTCTAGGAGCTATAATATGTTGTTCTCCGGAAGGAGTAAGATTGTTTCTACGTGATTTCAAAGGGCACTATGTGTCCCGAGACATGGATCACCGACTACAGACTTTACCCACACATTTATGGGCACAAGGCCCTACAGATGTTGGTTGCATGAACATTACACCATATTGAGTCACACTAAAGACAGGAGTGGTACTACCACGAATGCGACAATACAAGTTACCCCCAGATGCTGTAGTGGCTTTACTGCAAATCATTGACGAGCTTATTACCCAAGGAGTGGTTGTGGAAACGGACTCCAATGTATGTAATTCCCCGATAATCCCGATTCTTAAACGAACTGATCCAAAAGCCCCGCCAGTATATCGATTGGTTATTGATCTGCGCAAATTAAATAAATGCATTGTACCACAATACCCCGTAGTCCCAGATATTTCTTCATTACTGACAGCCATTGATTCCGAAGCAACATTCTTTACTGTAATTGATCTCAAGAATGCCTTTTTCAGCGTCCCAATAGATCCGGAAAGCCAATACTTGTTCGGATTTAGTTTAAATGGACGAAGCTTTAAATTCACACGCGCACCTCAAGGATTCACAGAAAGCCCCAGCATCTATAGCCAAGCACTGAAACGAGAACTTGACAGTATCGACATGCCAGTCAACACTGCCCTGCTTCAATATGTCGATGATCTGCTGATCGCCGCTAGAAGCGAACCTGAATGTGAAAAAGCCTCACTGACGGTTTTAAGATTTCTGGCCGACAAGGGGCACAAGGTGTCCCCTTCTAAGCTGCAATTCTGTGTCCAGCGAGTTGTTTACCTTGGGCACTCGCTGTCCAAGGAGGGAAGGCAGCTTACACCAGATCGCATCCAGTTAATTGCTAACATGCCAATACCCAAGACACAAAAGGAGGTACGGGCTTTCATAGGCCTCACTTCATACTGTAGGCAGTGGATCCCTCAGTATGCATTTCTAGCAAAACCACTCATTCAGTTGACAACGCAGGAGGCAGCCACATCGACTGTTCTCCCTTGGACTCAGGAACATACACAAGCTTTTGAAAGCCTAAAGAAAGCTTTATGTCAAGCACCTGTTTTAGCAACACCATGTTACAATAAACAGTTTACACTCTTTGTTACAGAACGCGAAGGTACTGCCTTGTCAGTACTCACACAGGAACTAGCAGGATCACACAAACCATGTGCTTATTTTTCTAGTACATTAGATCCCGTAGCTCAGGCTCTGCCTGCGTGCCTGAAATCAGTGGCAGCAACAGCTTTAGCAATCCGACAAAGCGATGCCATAGTGTTAGGACACCAATTGACAGTACAAGTACCGCACGCAGTAGAGGTTCTTGTGAACCGAACACAAACACAACACTTGACTATAGCAAGACTCACCGGTTACGAATTAACATTGTTTCAGCCACACATAGAAATCAGACGTTGTAGTACATTGAATCCTGCCACACTTTTGCCAGTAAACGGAACAGACCCACTAGCACATGATTGTATTGAAGTTATTACTATCACGACGAAACCTAGACAAGACTTGACAGACGTCCCATTGTCAGACCCAGACCTGACGTTGTATGTAGATGGTTCATGTATGAGAACAAGTACAGGAGAGCTAGTGGCCGCGTATGCAGTCACAACAGACACTGAAGTCATTGAAACAAATTGCATAAATACCTTGTCAGCTCAAGCAGCAGAGCTCATCGCTCTGACACAAGCCTGTATTCAAGCTACAAATAAGAAAGTCAACATATACACTGATTCACGTTATGCATTCGGAGTGGTACATGACTTCGGCGTGCTGTGGCGAGAGAGAGGTTATTTAACTTCTCACGGTGCCCACATTCAGCACGGACCCCTCATTCATGCCTTATTAGATGCAATACATCTACCCACTGCAATATCAATTATGAAATGTAAAGCTCATACGAAAGTTACTGATATCATTTCCCAAGGCAATGATCTAGCTGACAGAACAGCTAAGCAGACTGCTCAAACTCACACATCTGACATGACAAAGACAATAGTTCCGACACCAACACATTGCATGATGGTTAAGGATCCCGCTCTTGACGTAATTGACATACAGACACATGCTACACCAGATGAAATAAAGAAATGGACTGAATTAGGAGGGATCCAAACGGATCAAGGATGGATGACGAAGGAAAAATCTGTATGGTTCCTTCCTGATTCTATGGTTCAAGTTATCATTAATACAATACATAGTCCAGCACACCTAGGAGAAAAAGCTATGCTAGACAGCATTCAACACATTTGGTTCAACAAACATTTACGAGCAGCAGCTAAACAAAAAGTTCGTACCTGTATGATCTGTTGTCAGTTTAACCCAGGTAAAAGCATTCCCGTAGAACAGGGTGGATTTCAGCCTCCTGAGCACCCTTTTGAAGTCCTCCAGATGGATTATATCCAGATGGAACGATGTCGAGGATTCAAATATGTTCTTGTAGTTGTCTGTGCTCTTTCCCGTTAGACAGAAGCATACCCGGTTTCAGATTACACTGCCCCGACTACTGCCAAACAGTTGGTTCGAGAATTCTTCCCACGGTACGGTTTACCACGTGTTGTCTACTCAGATAACGGCCAGCCGTTCTCATCCGAACTAATGAAACACGTTTCACTTTTGTTAGGCTATCAATGGAGATTTCACTGTGTCCGACACCCCGAGGCAGCAGGTCTCGTGGAACGACATAATCAAACTCTGAAAATTAGATTGTCCAAAATATGTAGAGAGAAAGGTGTCGACTGGGTAGTAGCCTTACCAGTTGCACTCTTTTACATGAGAATGGTAGCGCACTCTCGAACAGGGCTATCCCCTTATGAGGTGATCTTTGGCAGACCACCAAATATGTGGGGGACGCCTATACCACGCAAAATAACTGATGTTGACTGTAATATGCTGACAGATTACTTGGCTTCCTTGATGTCTGCACTACAATCTTGTCGTTCACAGGTAGCTGCAGCCTTTCCCGACAACACCGAGGTGAAACCCCATGACGTAGTTCCCGGGGACCTGGTGTTAGTGAGGAACTTTGACCGGAAAACTCAGCTGGATCCTAGGTGGAAATCGCCTCAACTTGTACTGCTTACCACGAGGACAGCCGTGAAGATCGAAGGTCGCAAAGGTTGGATACATTCAAGTCATATCAAGAAATTTCATGGACTACCGTCTGATGTAAACGACACACCTCGCGTGTCTTCACCGATTGACTCAAAGCTTCCTTTGGTTGAACAGAGTAATAAGGAACTATATAAACTAAAACTACGGTCTAACAAGTCAGACAATTTGATTGTTTAAGTCCTCTCCAAGGTGAATCGGTCGAATTTGTCTCTGACATGTACCCCCTAGACCTGAACAGAGAAAGAAACCGAAAGATGCAGTTGAAAAAACATGCGTACTGTAAATCACTGCGTAGTCATTGCACAGTGACGTTATTAATTTTGTTTTTCTTAAGTCTTTTAATAATCGCTGCAAGTATATTGTTGCATATATATTATCCTATTTCTAAACATGTTTACAATGTTACTGCTGAACATTCTTTTAGTGAATTACCCCCGCATGAGTTGTCCTATAGATTTGCGCTGCGCAATAACACTTTTATTAGTATGTTACATCATTCCCATCAGACTAGCAATGCTTCAAATTGTTGGATATGTGGCCGACTCCCTCCCTATCAGAACTATAAGGGAATTCTGCCTCTCTTTCCATATCCGTTCACACACAATGGCTCTTGTGGAGCATGGTTTAGTTTAATTAATTCCCTAGATTCGAATTCCGCAGTTTATCAAGACAACTGGGTATGGGGAAACCTGAACTTAGTTTTGCTTAAAGTCTGCTATCCTAACAAGGAGGGACTTCCCAAAAGAACAGGAACTGATCTAGAAAATGAAGTATACGGATTAGGTAATTTCACGCTTAATCTCATGATCCTGAATGTTGAATCCGAAGCTGCACCAATTTTGCCCGCTATGTCAGTATTTCCAGTTAAAGGTGAATTGTGTGTAAGAAAGAATGGTTCCATACATATGGGCCATAGTAAGTGCACCACTGTAATAGAATTCAGTGATCAAGGCAAGTCTACATTTAGAGCTTCTCGCCATTCCTACTTCGTATGTGGTCAGACTGCATATATACGTTTGCCTCTAGATTGGGATGGTACCTGTTACATCGGATTCCTTTTGCCACCTGTTTTCCTAGCTCCTCCTGATTATCATAGAAATACTCATTTAGTACACAATAGACAGCAGAGAGATCTCCCAATCGTCGATTACACTGAAACAGCATGGGAAAAATACACAGATTTCAATAAAGGTCTCTTTCCCTATATAGGTACAGTTACCAATAGTAAGCTGATACGTAGATTAACCAGAACCCTTGAAGCAGTAGTGAACGAAACTATTTCCGCCTTAGGCAATTTAACAGAAGAGCAGTCTGCTATGCGGATTGTTGTGCTTCAAAATCGTCTTGTCCTTGACGTCATCCTGGCCGATAGGGGCGGAGCTTGTAGGGTCATCGGATCAAGTTGTTGCATTTTCATACCAGAAAATTCGCCGTCAGTATATAAAACAATAACTCGCCTTCATAAGATTGTAAGCCAGATACACCAGAATCCAGGCACCTGGACTTGGTCCGGTTGGTTTTGGGGTGTATTGTCAGCCTGGGGATGGAGGGTCCTATCCTTCCTAGGTATTGGCTTTCTCATACTATTCAGTTGCTGCTTATGCCTACAATGTGGACCAGCGATTTGTGGTCTGTGTGCCACATCGTGTATTCCACCACCAAGATTTCATTCATCCCGGAAGAAGAAAGAAGAACAAATGATGCTATATGAACAGATCGACGGATTGATGAAGATTGATATCTCCTTAGGGCAAGTAGGGGACAAGGAGGGAATGTGGAAATATGGATTTTTATGATCAGTTATGTCCCCTATCTTGGACCCCAACGGTTTCATGTATAAATCACAAGTACATGTATGTCCCCTCCAGTTCCAGTTATGAAGACGCAAACACATGTGCGTCCACCGTCAACATGTCCTCTTTCAGATCCGCCATGAATGGGCCGGATATTCTATTCCTAAGTATGAAAGGCCACCGGCTTTATATGGTTCATTTATCCCATTTTACAGTCCAGGCGAGTAGGCCCTGATTCTGCCATTAAGCCTTTTTCTGCCTTCTGCCTCTGAAAGCTCCAGTCTGAGCTCGCATCTGTATCCATGAACTTTGTCCTACTCCCTGCGCGGCTAACGGTGCCTGACTCGACCTGTCTGCTTGCCAAAAACTGTATTTCACCTTCGAGATTATCTGCTCCGCTCCCCATCCAATGCATTCCTGTCTAGTAGTTTAAGTAAACATTCTTCCAGCTACCGAGCAAAGGGCCCGGCTTCTCTGTCTTTATGCAAGTAATTCATAGTCCTGTTACTATGGAAGATTTCTGCCCTTGCATCTCATGTAGACACTTAGACGCTTGTACACGCACTCACAGTCAGTATAGAATAGATTTTATTCGAAAGACCTTTCCTTTTGGATAACATAGTTCTTTAAACATAGGATGTTAGATATGATTTGGGATTAGGTTGACTTGACCCCCCAGACTTCTGTCTCCACATGTAGAGCTAAATGTCAAGTCCCCTTCACCCCCTAGTTGCACGTCAATCACACGTCATGCTGCTGCGCGCGCATCTCTGCCAAGTATTTCTGCTGACATTGCGAAATTCTTTCATGGAACCACCCATTTATGACATCATACCTGATGACGTTCTTTAGTTACGCCTCGTTACACCCATTTTAGTTACGCATGTATGTTTTTATCTCTGTTATCAACTGTTACGCCTCCTGCATCTGTTTCACTGTAATGCCTCTTCTATAAAAATGATTACCTGTCAATAAAGTATGTCCTTCACTTCCTGAACCTCCTTGGTGATGGAATATGGAGTCCATCAATTCGAATTGATTTTGGAATAAAGCCCGTTCCGAACCTCTAATACCACGGATTCTGCCTCTTATTTTTCTGAGCTATTATTATAAATTTTCCGCATCAAATTAAGTACCGGTAATTAAATTATTTACCACAGGCGGGCGGCGTGTAGTGGGGCTACGCGGAGCACGGAAGTGTGCGTAGATTTGACCACACTACGCGATGCTCCACGTAGCCCCACTATGCCTACTACGCCCACTACGCCCAGGGTTACTCACAATGGTTACCTGGCCAAGCTGTGAACATGAGCCATCAACGGCATGGCACCTCAGCCACACAACAGCGGAATGTGGGGAGAGGTGGCAAACAGGCATGTGTGAAGGATACAGTAGTACCATGATTGGGAAAGTACACAATGCCAAGACTGGCGGAGATGTGCTGGACAGACCGCAGTATGCAGCACACACCCATATCCATGGCGACATACACCTCTTGTGTATGGAGTGTAGTAGACAGTGGACACAACCATGTCACCACAGCCAGTGGGGGACCTCATGGAAATCTTGCCTGTTGCACTCCCTAACAGGCACCTAGCGTGATCGGAGTGGGATGGGCCGGCGTACGTCACGCCAGCGTAGGGGTGTGAATAAGAAGCACGTAGCCCTGGGCGTGGTCCTCTTCCAGAAAGCCCAACTTCTCTGCCAGGGTGGCGCCTTTCGCCCCGCCACGAGGCCGACACCGTCCCCTAGAGTGAAGTTGCCTGCAACGCTGTGCTCCTGGTGAACCCCGGCATGCTGGACCACGAACCCATCAGGCCCGCCCCTGCGCAGCTGGGCCTCACTGATCACCTGCTGACACTGGCGCGTGTCAAGCAGGGCCCACCACGTTCCGGCACAAGCTCCAGGCCCAAGTCCCACGACCTTGGCAGCCTCCTTAGACCAACATGGCCTCCACGACACGGGCCCGCTTTAATCCTTTTTCATTGATGTACTCTACTGACGCCTCAGGCCTACTCCTCGGTCCAGTAGTTCCCATGTGTGAAACTGTGTCCTGAGTCATTAATGGCAGTGACCCCAAATACGGGCCAGTGGCAACAGCACCATGCCCCACCCGATCAGTGAGGCATAGTTCCAAATGGGCTTCTTGTGACACGTGGTGCCACTAACCCTGTTCAATGCCAGCCAGTGACACGTGGTGCCAATAACCCTGGTGCCACTAACCCTGTTCAATGCCAGCCGGTGACACGTGGTGGCACTAACCCTGTTCAACGCCAGCCTGCGACACGTGGTGCCACTGACCCTGTTCAACGCCAACCTGCGACATGTGGTGCCACTAACCCTGTTCAATGCCAGCCTGTGATACGTGGTGCCACTAACCCTGTTTAACGCCAGCCGGCGATACGTGAATGAGGGACCAGGACTACCCTGTGGACCAGTAGGTCCCACATCCAGCACCTAGGCGCAAATCCTGAATGGAAGAGTCCACACCAGTAGTTGTACGGAGAGGAGTAAGAGGAAGATGTGGCTCAGTCCGGACAAAACCCGGGGCGCATACATGGAGGTGTCCGAACACGTGGTGCCACTGAACCTGAACTACGCAGGCCAGTGGGGCCATCCAACCTATGCCGGCGACACTCGGTGAATGGCCCGTGCTGACTGCTGCCTCAGGCCTACACCACGGTCAGGTAGGTCACACATTTGGAACTGAGTCTTGATTACACCATGGCAGTGAACACCATTTAAGGCATGGGACAAGTCACTATACTCACTTAGATGTGGTGCCAACAAGTCTGTGCATGGCATCACAACCACACGTGTCTGTGGCCCTACGCAGACTACTGCCCTCGGCCTACGCTGCGCACGAGTGTGTCACCGATTTGAAACTGAACATCAGTTATTCAAAAGGCAGAATGCATGTCATTGCATGCACGGAGAGGCGTAAGAGGATGACGCGTTGCAGTCTGGAGGGAACAAGATCATCGTTACGGAGGTGATCGAACACTACCGACAACTGCCCTTGTGTCACTAACTCTGTGCCTCGCCAGCCAACGACACGTGGCTGTGGGCCACTGCTGATCGCTGCCTCCGGCCTACACTGTGGTCCAATAGGTCACAGACTCTTCATTTTGCAATGACTGAGTTCATATCAGCGTATCAGCATCATCGCAGACAGCATCCCCTCTCAGCCCCAGTGCCACTAAATCTGTTCCCTGACAATCATGGACACTCACTGGTCGAACTTTGGTGGCGCCTGAGTCTATGGTCTAGGGGGCAGTTTTCAACCTCATGTAGCTGATACTGAATTGGTGGTGGCAACGAGGCTGTCCCATTACACTCCTCCATTTGCTGCTTCCGGGTGAAATCAAACGTTTCGGCGTCATGCCCTGGAGGATACCTTCCACTGTCCCCCGAAACCCTCCGCAACATACACCTCGGACATTGATGGTGACCCGCTCTGGTCGCATGTCCCATCTGACTGCACCGCAAGTCACCGTCCCGTGGCTGGGTGCCTGTGCCGGCCGCTGTGCATCCGGGGCCATTAACTCTGTACTTGTCAGGTCCTGGACCCCTTCTTCTGAAATATTGGATGGCCCCTGAAGCGTTGGCCTTGGGGTCATCAATGCCATTTCTCTGTGGCCATGCGCTGTATGCAGCCTCCGGGCCCAACAGCATCCCACCAGGGCTCACACACCAAATCGAGTCCTGACTGGCCCGGACGTGGCATCACCGCAGGAGGCACACGCCATCACCGCAAGGACCACCTCCAACAGCCATCCGCGTCAGTCGACACGGTGGTCCTGACAGACTTACGGAGTTGCTCAGACCTGCCGTGGATGCCATCATCGGCCTGATACCCTGCTCAGCACTCCAGGTGCCAGTGACTCAGTGCACCGCAAGCCATTGTCCGTTACTGATTGAGTTTTGAGCTGTGGACAGGTTGCACAGCTATGTCACTTCAAACAGTGTGGGGGCCCTGAGACGTTGATAGGGAAGATGATGCAGGTATGACACACCCCACTGCATCTGCATTAGGTATCTGTCGGAGGGAACCAGTGCACTGCAACTCACAGACACTTCTGTTTGCATGTTGGCTGTCCTCTGGACTCTCTCCGGCTCCCTCCATGTTGCTCAGCAGTTGACTCTTTTATGCATGTGTTTTCTGTTTCCGTTGCACTGGTGTGTAATGTTCAAGTGGTTGCCAGCACCAGGCATTCCGTGTGGAATGGCTTACACTCACCCCACACATCCAGCACAGGTGTCACTGTACATGTGGCCCTGCCAATAAAGGGGCCGGGCGCATGTGCCAGTAGCCAGTTCAACATGATATTTGCATGTGGCCCTGTGGTCTTGTTGTATGCATGAGGGCCCTGGGCCCTATGCCATTACATTGTGCTGTGTACATCAGATGCAGACGTGTCACCCCATGCAGTGGGTTGGAGCTTGGACATGTAGCTTTGTCGTCACCCACTCAATTCGTAAGGGGAGTGGCCAGGGCTGTCGTATGCAGAGTCAACATGGGTGTGACTGCTATTTGAACGCCCCCACCCATGGTTCTGTACTGTGAATGTGCATCTGCATGTGTCTCTATGGCAGTGTGGGTCTCCTTAGTAGGGTGTTGGTGGCCCCTGAAGTGTGATAGACACCTATGTATGTGTCCTGGTTCGCATTCCATGGGTTCGGCCCCCACCCACACCTGTTGGGCCACCTCCTTTTGGCATGCAAGAACATGGCATTGGGGTGCGATGTGTGGGTGGGTGAAGTGTTGTGAGCCAGCTGTGCTTGCAGGTGCTTCTTGGTGTATGGTCTGTTGCAGGCTTGGTGTTCTCCTCTGAGTAGCTTGGCTGTCCGGGAACTGGTTGGGGGTTGCGTGGGATATCCATGTGCTGTTGTAGGGCGACGGTGTGGTGGTCCTCTCCGGTATCACTGATGTGTTGTATTCTGTGCTCTGCTGAAGGTGCTGTGTGCCCCTCTGCGATGTGAAGGAAAGGTGCATATTGACTTTGTTTTGACATATATGTTGATGCATTGTGCAGGTTTGCATGCAGACTGTATGGCAATGTACATTGTGACTGTTTGGGGGTGCTGGATTCTTCTGCGTGACAGTGTACATTTGGTCTACATGACGG
Source organism: Triturus cristatus (assembly GCF_964204655.1). NCBI lineage: Eukaryota > Metazoa > Chordata > Amphibia > Caudata > Salamandridae > Triturus > Triturus cristatus. The sequence goes on along the minus strand of NC_140590.1, from coordinate 896,230,706 downwards.
ATTTGAATTTGTACGCGTACATTTCTATTTCCCAGTTTCCAGCTCTGTCAGATGTAGTAGGCATGTTTCTGTGCATGTGCGGAGCCAGTTGTGTCCTCTATTCTGCAGTGTCGGCTATGCCCGTTGTTCCTCGTTGTTGTCAATGTGGGTGTGCTGTTCGTGCTATGTGTGTGTGCTGCAGTGTGCGAAGGGGATCGGGCCTATGGACCTGGGTGATTGTGGGTGTGCAGTGTGCTACACCTCATTGTGCATGTATGCCATTGCGCCCACTCCCCCATCCCCCCCAGTCCCTGTTCATTGCACTCCCTGTTGATGTTGTGTCAGGTACTCTCGAGCTGTGTCCGTACTCCCTACTCCTTGCACCGTCTACACACTGATGACTCTGGCCTGGGTTTCCTTCAGCACCTCCGGTGGCGCTGGACTGCCACCTCCTGTCGCTGTTGCTGCCTTCCTGTTGGCAGCGGGTTTGTGCCTGGTTTAGGTAGTCACGTCATGCCGGCGGCTATTGGCCTCCTGGATTGGCCTCCTCTGCACTCCGACTGCAATCTAGGTGGTCTGCTAGTGGGTCAGTTGCTGGTAGTGTTCTGTCACCTCCGTGACGCTGGTCTTGTTTTCCTGCGGTCTGCTGCCCGTCTTCCTCTCCCTCTTCTCCTTGGCCTTCCCCGACCCCGTTGTTCCTTGCTGGTAGTCTGTGGGGGTTGTGGGAGTTGGCCCCTGCGCTGTGTCAGGGTGTATCCATGTTGCTACACACTTTGGATTGTTTTTGGTGTATTTTTTCTGTGGGATATGCAGGCCTGTGGCTGGTTTTCGCTACTTTTTGTTTGCGTTCGTGTATCGCATTTATGCGGCGTGGCGTTGATTTTCACGTGGAGATTTGGTGCATTATCTGGTGACTATCGCATGCTACCACCTTGTTCTGAATTCCACGTTGACACAAGGTTATTTTCCCGCAGTAGGCTGCGATATTGAAAGTTGTGTTACGCTACTCTTGCGGTAGTTATCACACGTTCTTGTGAATATACCCCCTGGTGTGTAGACCACAGACTAGGGTTGGGTGGGTTACTCTGTTCCACGGGTGGAGTTTGCAGAATTTTACAACTCCATGCTCCGCTGGTCGAGCACGGAGTTCAGCAAAAAACTCAGATTCCGCCATGTGGTGGAGTTTGCCCCCACTGGCCAACCCTAATTATGAATGTACTTACACATACACTTGCCATTCTCACAGAGCAGTCCAACATGCATAGGTGACAAAGTTTTAAAAAAACGTTCATAACAGCCTTTCTCTCTTGCCTCCTTGTGAAGTGGCATGAGAGTGCACCTTTGTCCCCCTGATGGGCCTGGGTTCCCAGATGAGCTCCACCTGTTGCCATTCAGGGTACCACTCGCACAGAAGGAGTCCGTGGCCTGCTAAGATAGATGTTTGCAGCTTCCCTGCAGGCGCAACTAAGCACACAGTGAATCACAGAAAAATGCTCCTGCCTGACCTATATTAGTGTTTTCTTGGGGCTATAAAAAGCTCCTACCCTGGTAGCCAAGACGTGCCTAGAACTGGGAAATGTAATGTTGCGGTCAGCGAGTTGAGTTGGTCTTTGTGGTGATAATCTACAAGCAAAACATATGAAAATGTGCAGCTAGCAGTAACAACTCCAAATTCATATGGTGCACCCCCTATAATATCAACCACACAGCAATCATTCTGACCTCACATACCACAACATACTCACACGTGTGCATTTCCCACTTGGAGCTACCCAAACTAACATAACATACACCGATAAAAATAGCGGTGAGATAATTCACAACATTCAGGTCAATGCACGTTTGCGTAAGAATAGCAATTATCTTCCACCTTCATCAGGAACACCCATTTGACTAATTTTAAGTGAGTGGGCGGGAGTATCTGTATGTATAGTACAATGGCCACAGTAGGCCCTTTGCTTGTAACTGTAAGTTTACCACAGTTTCACCCACAGAGGACTAAATCCAAAATATGCAGCCTGAGCTGCAGGTTCCCTTTGTGGCAGAATTTTCACTATCAGTCCAAGGGATACCACAGATTTCCAAAGATGCTAGTTGGGGATAAACGATAATATGATCTACGTTATATTGTAGTTCAGACTGCTATCCTAGGCTACTCAATGTGCCAAGCCTGTATTTCTCCTGCACCAATATCGGTAATGTTGTGTATCCGGCATCTATCTCTCCGTGTCCTGGTGGTTGCACTTTCTCCGGGGAGCACAATCAGGATGATTTGTTGGTACTAGCCTGAATCTAGGATGCTGTTTAAGAATATTTCCTGGATCCACAACCCAGAGGCCCTCCTGCTCTATTTCAGCACTACCTCACTTGTGCAAAGTGATGCAGTTAGTGGTGCGCTGCATACATTTTGCTTGAGGTAGCTGAGTGGGTTGCACGCCCTTGAAGGTAACTGCAGAACTGACTCAGTCTTTTATCTTTGCAAGGTGAATAAAATGAACGCCAATGAGTTGGGCAGTGATAACAATATACCAAGCATGGTTTGCACAATAATTATCAACAACTATGAGATACTACTGTTTACAGTGTGCGCTGTATATATTGTCACTAGTGGTCAAAAGAGAGATGTTTACAACAATAACATGACGGCAGTGGGCATTGGCTGTGTGAGCAGCTGATGATGGGGTACAGGCCGATGCCTGTCAGTGCAAGACTCAACTCTGTGACAGCTTGTGACAGCTTGAGAGGTCATGACTAATTGCTATAGTTGGTTCTGAAGGTGATACACAGCAGCTGCCTTCCACTACTCCTTACCTTCCTGCTCCCATGAGGCCTGGCCCGTTCCTGCTATGCGGGAAGTCATAGATTAACAGACACATCCATTACCGCCATTGTCAGTCCTGAACTGCGGCATTTGGGGAGTTAATGTTTTGAAGCTGTGGCAGGCAGGGGACCAGCAGCTTCCTGGCAGCCCCAAGCCAGACGCCTCTGCAGGGAATCACTCCCCGTGGGACAACTGGTCCTGTGTGAGCTGCTCCGTGTATGCAACCCTCCTCCCCCGCTTTGCTTCAAAGATGGGGCAGCAAGGAGAGGGCACTCACTAACTCACCTTCCTCTCACTCTTCCTCACACTGGGGTGTTTCTAGGTTTTTTAAATAAATTTTATTTAAAAGTTTTACAAACAAACAAATCAGGTGTGCAACCAATGTCTGTGAAGATAAAACATATGATGATTAAGCATTATAGTGCAGTGCATGGGAACAGTGCAACTACGACCCCTTTAATAACAGACATTTAACAAGCACAATACAATACTATTCCCCCTCATCTGTTTCAGTTATCCTTCTCAGCGAACCATCTTGCTGCATGTTGCAGTTGGGCGGTGTAATAATATAGCTCCATTCGTGGTGCCTCGAGTCCACCACACTCATACATGTGGTTGAGAGTGGCAAGCCTGCCCAGTACAGGTCTATCAGGATAGAATCCAACGCCCAAAATATTGGCCCATGGATTGGACACAGGGCATTCTGCAACATGTAGAGACAGCAAGTCAACTTCACCATCTTCGCTATTGACAATCTACCCATCAAGGAGAGCGGAAGTGCATTCCAGAAGCACACAGTCCCCTTTAAGGCGCCTATCAGCTTGTCAGCATTGTGCTGCAATATCTGAGGGTTCCTGCCAGCGTAAGTACCTAAAATGCTCCGTCTCCCAACGCAAATCCATGTTGGGGACAGATTCCACAGGATCACTTGCCAAACAAGCGAGAGGGAATATCAATGATTTAGATTTGTTGAGCTACAAACCAGAGCAACTGCAAAACTCGTCCAACACCTTCGGAGCTTTGGGAACGACTCCTGTGGGAAAGAGACATAGAATGATATGAGAGGACTTGCCTACTTTGATACCCCAGTGAGTCATGTCCCTGCGCATCCATATAGCCAGTGGCTCTATTGCCAACGCGAATAATAATGGAGAGAGTGGGCAACCTTGACGTGTCCCCCTCGCAAGGGACCACTCACTTGACCTATGTTACCCCGGCGCACCCTTGCGGAAGGAGCAGGATACAGAATCTGTACCCTGCGTCTGAACCGTGGGCCGAAACCCGCCACCCTGAGCACCTCCAACAGGTATCCCTAGTCTACTGAGTCAAAGGCTTTTTCCAGATCTATGGAGACCAAAGCTAAGTCCTCATTTCTGTCCCACACTGCATGAAGAATGTGTGCTAACCGCCTAATATTCATGTCTGTGTTGTGGCCGGGTATTAGTCCGTATTGGACTTCGTGTATCAAGTGTACTATATGGGGGGTTAATCTGGCTGCTAAGACATTAAAAAATATTTTTACATCAGAATTTATTATGGTCAGAGGTTGATATGTGGAGCAGTCCTGATTATTCCCCCCTGGCTTGAGAAGCATAACAAATTCGCCTTCGCGCATGGATGGGGCAGCACTCCTGCCTCCAATACCTCTTCATATACTTGTAATAACGGCTGCAGGAGCTGGCCCGAGTAGGTCTGAAGGAAGGCCACGGGAACCTGTCAGCCCTGGGAGCCTTGGCTCCGGGTTTTACCAGGAGCGCCTCCTGCATTTCCCCACAGTGATCCTAGCGTCTAAGTCCTCCACTGTGGAGGGCAAGAGCTGCTGCAGCACCAACCCCCAGACCACGGGTATATACCGTTCGGCCGCAACCCTGGGGTCCGCTGTATAAACCTTCTGTAAGTGATGCTGGAACACCTTGAGCACCCTGGCCCTAGTATGCTCGAGCTTTGGGGTGGTCCTAGTTAAGGGAAGAGCCGCCAGCCGAGCCAGAACTCACGAGCCTGCTCTGCCCCGAGAATGATTCACCCATGTTAGACAGGAAAGTACCTGTTGAAGTCTGCAGAGTAAACAGACTTCCTGCCTGGGATGGAATTACACACAGGCTGCAAAGCTGCTCCTAAGTCCACTTTCTAGTTTCTATGCCTAATGTTAACATCGCGGAATTGCTGGTCTCTGTTCTTCCTTTTCTCACGAGAGGTCCCCAGAGCTATGTGAACTCTCTGGGTGGAAGTTCTGGTGGCTCTGAAGACTGAGGATGAAGATAAGCAGCCTACCCTGGTAGCCAAGACGTGCCTAGAACTGGGAAATGTAATGTTCCGGTCAGCGAGTTGAGTTGGTCTTTGTGGTGATAACCGAGGGCCTTTGGGAACCTACAGCGGTACGTTGAGGAGGGTGGAGAGTAAGACTAGTGTGGCATTGGAGCTCCACAGAATCCCACTGAGTTTTTATGCAAATTCACGGAATTCCACATAGTGCAATTCTGTGAACTCCGCCTGCCTCTACCATGGACCAGACAGCATCGGTGGACACACTGCCAAGATTGCAGACCACCACGGTCCCATCGCAGTCAGCATTTCAAACTGCACAACTTGTAATACGACAAACAGTAGATCGCCTATCCAGCGGTGTTGTGAAGGATGTGACATTCGGGTGGTCGGACCACCAAACGTGTATTAAGGCCCTTAGTACGTAACTAACTTGTACTTGAGATGAGATAATTATAAGTAATTGTTTATCTATGTTTCTGTAGGAAATATAGGGCATGGCAGCATTTCTGCCTAACTAGCATACACTTTAAGAAATACAATAAAGAAAACAGGCTGCCAAAAAAAGGCAGCAGTGTAAAGTAAAAGTAAAACACAGAAAAACAACTTCAGGCATAAAGTAAGATATAAAAAATATTTTTCTCTTTAAGTGAACAGTCAGGGAAAAACCCACCCATTCCACCCTCAACGGGCACACCCCTCTCCCCAAACAAATCAAACTATCTCCAACCAACATCCAAAGAAGAAAAAGTCTAAAACACCTGGTCCCTACTCCCATCCTGTTGTCTCCACCCACAACAGTCCCTCCCACCAAAACAAAAAATTCAAAAAAGGGCTTAGAAGAGGGCATGGTCAATTCTGGAGCTGGTCCAAACTCTTCTCGATACTCCTCAAACGGCGCTCTTACCGGCGCTCCAAATAGTCAATCTGCTGCAGGATGATGCATCGGAATGAGCAAGAGGGGTAGCCACCAGCACCAGTGGCAGTTAGGGACCCTTGCTGGTGATTGTGATGTTGAGGTAATAGCCGGGAGGCTGGAGGCTGCGGCTGGCATGCTGAACCGAGTCCTGTGTCAGAGACAGCTACTCCTGCCTCTTCCCCTTCCAGGCCACCAGTCTACACTACTCTAACTGAATGGTCTCCAGCCTCTGCTGCCACAGCCAGGACGATATCTCTTGCTTAGTTGGTGGTGGTGGACCAGCAGGAGTAGCTACATCAAGAGAAAAACAAAAAGAAAAAAGACAAATTGTATACAATACTTTGAGTAAACACTTGGTACAGTAATAAAAGTAGGTGGCACAGTAGCAATACATACTCTGTGTGGAAAAATAAATGGCCTCTCATTAATGAGTAAGGCATTATGTGCTATGGAGTATAAGTTGTTGTGCTAAATTAATGGAGGTATGCTAGCCAGCACGCCGGGTACTTCGCTACTCTCTGCAGTCAGCAGCTAGGGCAGCTGCAGTGACAATAATCTTACTTTAATTCCAATGCCCCTGCTGTTCTCCAAATGCCATTCACATTCTATCCTGACTCCAAAGGGGCAGATGAATGATAAATGAGATACTATGCCACACACGTCACGTATAAAACGTGGTATGCCGTAAGTAGACGGTAGAGAAAACTATGTACCGCCCTACAGGGTAAGGAACGGGATATATAGATTGTAGTTGGCAAGTTCGTCACAGAGTACCCCATACTCCAAACTTGAAATTAGGCCTTTAGTCCCACTTTACTAACTGGCCTTGCCCTCCTCCACACATTATTTTCAACAAATTAATTCCCTGGGCTGTAAGGAAAGAAACTTTATTCACTTCCAGGTAGAGAGATTAGGCCGGGTAGATAGAGCTTTTGCTACAAAATAGTGAGGTGTCACTGGTCATCATCATGTTACTAAGCTTTGACCTATTCAGTTAATGCAATTGATGAAAGTCGAAAGGGAAACATTTGAGCAGACATAAATCTGTTATGGAAAACCATGTAATATATTTATGAATCACTATACATGGCCATAAAAATGTGGCACACGTCAACAATGGATGTTTTAATTTTTTTGGTAGGCTGGGATAGAAGAACTAAGGAAAGAATAAAAGACTGAAGTACTAACAGATGACTGAGTGGGCGAAGGAAAACACACCTTGTATGTTCAGTTTGCAGTGCACTTAAAACTTTGTAAATGCTTCATTAACTGAAGCAGACACACATTACATAGCCCACACTGTAGCCATGAATTGAACCATACTGCACTTAGGCCATAGGGAGGGGGTGATGAATAATGATGGGTGGGATACATATCCGCCTTGCTTAACAAATACAGTGAGTCAAGGGAGTAGGCCAAAAATTAAAATGCCCCTCACTTTGAAATATAGCTTTTACAGGACCACCCAAGCGAAGTAGATGAGTAGCATACCCCTCTCTAGAACAGCTTCTCTTTTTATTCATCCAAGCAACTATTCATTCATCCTTTCATTCTTCTGAATGTATTTATACCCACTATGATTTAAGCTTTACTTTCTCTCATCCAGTCTTTCACCAAATTTACAATCCACGACATCCATCCATCCACTATTTCTTTCAACCATCCATCCATTTACCCAATATCCTTTCACATCATTTCACCCAGCAATGCATCATTTCACTCATATACCATTTTCACCCATCCCTTCTTTTAACCCTCCATTCTTTCTGTTTCCAGCAAGCAATCATTTATAGCATTTTTTAAGTGAACTTTTGCTGAGTTGCAGATGGAAGAGGCCAAGAACTCAACCACTTCCGTAGCTGCTAAAGCAGGGGGTTCATATTCACGAGTAATAATGCTGCCCTTGTAGTTAGTGACTATAATAGAAATTGTCAATAAGCAAATATTCTGATATGTGATTTATCACTGCCCATCCCTGCCGCTGCTTCTTCCCCTCCAACTGACTCTTTTCCTGCAAAGGAATTTGATCTGGGACTGGCGGTCTGTCCTTTTAGAAGAAAACATTACACAGTTTTTAGATGCCAGATACACCTCACCGTAATTTGTTTAAAATGCATCACTACTGTTTAGCTGGAAGTATTTTCTCTATCAAATATGACTCTTGGCATTTTGCTGGTTGACAAAGTTAGAAAACACAGGTAGTCAAGCGTACCAAAAATATTTTGTAATGGGGGGGCAGAGCTATAGCCTATGATGATGACTCTGAGTCATGGAAGCGCAATGAAGTGATGAAATAATGGTCAATTAAAGGCATATGGTGTTTGTTGGCTAATGTAATTTGACTTCATGCTTTCCAGGTATGCTGCACTGTCATGGACACTGCTGGGATACTGTATAAATGTATTATACAGAACAAGACTGGGAATGGTGGGGGGGGGTCCATGACCATGGCCACTCTCGTTAACTGTTAAAGCATGAGCAAGAAAAAGAAAGCCTTCTCAACAAACATGCTAGCTTACTTGGGACTGCAATCTTCACAGAAGGCAGTGGAGTACCATGAATCTGTTCTCTTACAGTACCACAAAATATATAGGGGAGAGGGAAAGATTACTAACAAAACATATGAAAACTACAGACTAGCACAGACAAGAGAACGTCAACTGCAAAAGAAAGAAAAACAAGAAATATTGAAAAAAGGAGAATGCAGGGATAACAAGATTTAAACAAAAATTGGATAGGGGAGGTTGGCAAAATAGGAGACCATAAATAAAATAAACAATCAAGATTAAAAGTAGTATAAAATAGTGGGCAGAGGTAAAAGTTAGGGAAATAATAATAAAAATCAATAATATGACTAACTGGGGTTAGCAAAGCCCTGGCTGCAGTGCTGGTGGTCGGTGCCTCCTCAGCACTTCCTTCCAGACCCACCTCCGCGCTGCCCCTTTTCTTGCCCTTGCGTACTAATGTAAGAAATAAAGAAGATAAAAAAATAGACTCATTGTACAGTTAATCTCCCAAAAAGTATTATGAGGGGCAAACACAGTAACATTGTACTTTTCTAAATCTGATCGCCTATAGTAGTATTATTGATAATATCGACTATCATTGAGTTGGCCATACTAATCCTAAAATACCGATTCGAAATTTTCTTAACAAAACCTACATTTTGAACTAAAGAATTGAGTGAATGAATGAACTTTGTTTCTATTCCCATTTCTCAACCCCCTTGATGGACGAACTAAGTCTCACATTTTTTGCAATGCATAGATGCATACTGCACAACACTGTGAGATTGCTTGGGACGGTATGAGTTACATAAAGAAAAGTCACAGAGAACACTAACTCAGTAATATCATTGATTTGCTATGGCTGGCAGGAGGACAGAGGAGTCTGCAAAGGCTTCCTAAATAATATCAGCCAAAGTGAGCGCCAACGAGTACAATTAGGTAGTGCTGATCACCTGCATAGTTTAAACTGGATTATATTAATATTATTAATATAAACTAAATAATAAATATGACTTACCTCTGAATGTCAGCAGCATGCTATTCGTGAAAAAAAGTAAGCGCTGTAGAACACAAACACAATGAATAATTACTCACCCCGCCCTGCAATCTCAATGCCTACCAGGTCGAGCAGGTCCTGCTCCCGGTCCAAGTTATCCGCCCAGTGGTGCGTCAGCTGCTGCTCGGTGCGCTGGACCTCGGTGGTGTGCTGAACACACTAGAACAAAATTCCTTAACTCAACTGACACTCCCGCAGGCAGTACCCGTGTCCAGACCTGCAGCCAGCATGGCGCGGAGGTGGTGCTGCATGAACAAATTGAGCACTGCCACGACTGCCTTACAAAAGATTTCATGGGGCTGCATTCCTTGGCTGCACTACCATCTGCAAGGTAGGCGGATGCTGCTGGCTGGGGAGTGGGGGCTTGGCGCTACTACTTCCCTGGTCGCCGTACTCTCCCATGGCACTGGGTGGGGTGAAAAAAGAAAAGCAACAGGAAAATGAAGGAAGGAAGAAAAAGGAAAGTAAAGGTAAAAATAAAGAGAAATACAAAGAGTCACAAAAAAAATGAAAAAACGTAAGATACATAGACACAAAAACACACACTAATAAAATAAATACAAATAGGGCGCAGCTAAATTAGATGGGGGTGGATTGAAATAATCGAGTAGGATTGGAAAAACAGGCCCAGCACCATGAACAGAACCAAAAACAAAATAGGCGCGCTTCTGCGAACCACGTGTTATGGTTCACATGTGATTTTCATCACAAAAGCACACTTCAAACTGAGCAAGACGTAGAAACATAATGTGAACAGGCTCGCCGAGCTGCTCCACCCGCTCTCAGAACACTAAGTAGCAGGGTGGAGTTTTTTGACAACTTCTCGGAGTTCCGCATAGCGCAACTCTGTCCGGGCCTAGATAAAACTCATGGGTAATCTGGAAAAGCCATCAATTTCTAAACTTCAGCAAGAGGTCATTGGTGTAGATCTCTCCATTTTCTCAGAAACTGTTAAAGTAAAACAAATTGAAAATGAGTATGCCATCTGTGATAACATTTTCATTTGTAACTTCTTATCATAATGGCCGATTTACAAAAGCAATATACCATTATATTTGCTAGACCATTCTAGCTGTGGGGATATTATAGGGTTTGTAGGTTCGCCAAGAACCCGATGTACCCAGAGCCACCATATGCCTTACAATGGTTTTTTCATTGTGTTCTGGGTATCGAGTAATTCCTACGGGAAAAAGAGTGAAAAATAGGTATCATAGAAACCTATGTATTTCCGAAATAGACACCGGATAAAGAGTTTATGAGCAGTGGATATTTCTACATCTCTGAATTTGTGGATACCCATGCTACCATGTGATTCAGAGGCCATTTATCAAAATGTCGTATTCTTTCTTACACACTGCCTTACGTTTGTAAGGCACAAATGCCAAGAAATACAATTGGTAATTACAAATGTTCTACTATTCTGTATTCCTACATTTCCTGATAGAAATGCTTTGGGGCAGATTTACAAGCCCCGTACGCCACATTTGCGCCACCGTTGTGTCACTTTTGTGACGCAGCGGCGGCGCAAAGCCAGCGCCATGCTGCAGGGTATTTACAACGTGACGCATCTCGGGAGATGCATCACGTTGTAAAGCCCTGCGCCACATGTGGGCGTTCTGGCGCAGGGGGGGGTGTTCCGGCGCAGGAACGCCTCCTGAAAGTGGCTGAGTGAAATCTACAAGATTTCACTCAGTCACTTTTATGGCCATGCTGCGTCAAAACCCTATGCCTGCTTCAAGCAGGCGTAAGGATTGACGCAGCATGTTAGGCATAGGGGCAGCCCGAGCCTTGCTGGAGCTGCGTTGCGCTTGCTACACGACTCCAGCAATGCGTCACTTTTACGGTAGCAGATGCGTCACGCATCTGTCTATTCTTGCCCCATGGTGCGCCGCATTGTAAATGCGGCACATCCATGTTGGCGCAAGAGTTGTCTCTGCAGAACGCAGAGTAGGCACAACTCCGCACACTCCGCGGGCAGAGCGAAGTTCTCTGCCCACGGTTACTTTCTGCAACTTCCTGCGGCAGAATTGAGGTAACAACCAACAAACTGATACCAGTGGAGCAAGAATACTTTTGCGCCTTGGGGAGGGTAGAACATTATTCCAAATACACTGCCTGGTGGTCTATTGGGCTTTCTCACCCCCAGCGAAGGGCAAACTGGAGGAATAAACCTCTTACCTAACTTTGACAGTGAACAGAGAGATTACTAGGGGTTATTTGGGTGGGTGGCTAGGTTCTTTTGCGCAATGCCTGGGAGGGTTGCCTCCCCACCCATTTTGTCATAAAAAACAATCCCTTGTGTCTAGTGGGCTTTCTGACCCCTGGGGTGTGTTTACAAAGAATACCAAGTAAGGTTAAACCAAGTAAGGTTAATGCATGAGACTGTACCACCATGTGTTCTGTTTTTACTTTATTACTGTTTGTGTGCAGCAGAAATACTTTTCACATTGCCTCTAAGTTAAGCCTGACGGCGTTTTGTGCCACGCTATCCAGGGTTAAGCAGAGGTTAATTTAGTGACTTTTTGTATTTAAGCCTGCAAGGGATGGTGGCTGTTGCTTAACCAGGACTCACACCCCAGGCAACCAACAACCCAATTTCTCACAATTGCATTCCTCCAGTCTTCAGCAATGCATTTTCTCTATAGTGCTTCACATTTTGACCCATGTGAGGCTAGCCATTGTTGTTTTCCACTTGTCATGATTCTCTCACAGGTGCAGCATTCCAGCTGGCGGTAAAGGCTAACAGTTTCCGTGGCTAATTGTGTTGTACCCTCAGTGAATAGCATAATAATCCTAATAACTCCTTTGCATTTCCTGTGGAGGTGAAGAGTTTGGAAACACTGATTGCCATATGACAGTTCAGAACCATTCAATGTTAGTAGTTGAGAAGACAGCTGTGGCAATGGTACACGATTGTTTTATGTGTAAAACAAATGGGCAAACAATGTCAGAAAATGTAAAAGTTGGTAATGACCAGTAAGGAATTTGGTTATTAGTTGAGAAAGGTGGACATCCCACTCAAGTAATAATCACAAACCTTGTCAGGATCAACCACAAAAGTCAATTCATTAACCTGTGCTTAATATTCTAATATTCTATTATCTTAGCTTAAAAGCAGTCACGCTTAACTTAGAGACAGTGTGTAAAGTATTGATTAAGCACTCAAATATGATGGAGAACAGTCCGGATAAAGGACCAGACTCGGCTGGCAGGGAATTGTACCGTTTATCCTTAATGTGAAGTCTGTGTGGTATGGCTCTGTGAGTCTATGCGTTGCTCGGCGTCGGTTGTGGTGGATCCTTCGGTTTGGAGCTGTGTGGCTTTGCTATGCACCACATCGCTATCTGTCGGAGGTAAAGGAACCTTCAGTTAGGCAGAGAGAAGTATAATGTGATGCCAGTCAAGGGTCCAGGACATGGGGCGCACCTCTTGGGGATCAGGACTCACTTCAGCAGAGTCAAACAACAAAGATCAGGCAGGTCTAGTTGGTTCTGGTCATCTGAGCAGTTGCAGAGCTGGCATCTGGAAGCTTTTTATGTCCCTGAAGATGTAGCCAACAGACCATTGGGGTCATTCTGGGTAGCCTGGTACAAAGCAAGCATGTCCAATCCTTTCTCCTTCAGACAGCAAGGCAGTCCATCGGGCAGAATTGCAGTCCTTCTGGCAGCAGGGGAATACTTTTTCTGAATCTTCCACAGGCTAATGAGTGTTCTGATGTTCTGAAGTTGCCACATTTATAACTGGTGCTAGCCTTTGTGTGTTGAATTCCCTGGCCTATCCCCAAAACTTGCTCTGGTCAGTTCTTTTCTTTCCCCTGGTTTGGCTTCAAAGTGTCTAGGATGAAAAAGAGAAAGGCAGACTTTGGGCAAGGCCCATTGAAGTGTAATCAGGGTAGGCTACAACTCCTTCACAGCCATCCTGTCAGGAAGGTCATCTCCCCTCACACATTGTCCTCTTTGTTCCCATGTCTGGAAATAACACACAAAACACATCAGGAAAGCCATCCACAGTCATGTGACTCTGGAAGCAGGGAGAAAGGCACATTTTTTTAGGCAGAAAAATGCCTACTTCCTATAAGTGACATTTTCAGAATAGTAACTTAAAATCCGAGTTTACCATAAAAGAGGAATTGAAATTACAATTAATTAGACTGTAAATAGCATATCTCTATCTGTCCCCAATCTGAAGTAAGCATTATTACATTTAATAAGGTAAACCATTGTTAGTGAATGGAACATATAACCTTCAGCAGTGAAACATGACTTTAGGAGTTTTTCCTTGCAAGGACATGTAAAACATAAACACACATGTCCTTTTTTTCAAATGCCATGCTCCCTGCCATTTAAACCTTTAGGGCCTGAGATTACTTATAAGTTTTAAAAAGGAAGGTTGAGGCCTTACGAAGCGTTTATTTTTGCTAAGTCGAAATGGCAGTTTAAGACTGCACTGCAGACTGCTTAGGCTGCCACAGAGAAATTATATAAAGTGGATGGCACAATGCATCATGTACCAACTAGTTACATTTGATTTACAGGCCCTGGGTACATATACCAGCAACTGTTAGGAAGTTACAGTTAAATTAAATGTACACATCAGGTGTCAGACAATTTTGCTATGTCTTATTATGTTTGGTAAAGAGAGAAAAAACACGTTACCACTGATTGCTAGGGAGAAAGTGCACAGACTTCTACAAGGCAACATAAACTGGTTCAGTTAATGAAGGCGAAGGAAGGCAAAGATATTCAGTGACCTTGCAGAAAGGGCTTGGTTTAATATGACCCACATCTGGATGTAATCATCATGACAGAAAGGGGAATACCCAAGAACAATTCTATAAAGCTTATCTGTTGGGTTTTTTGAAGGACATGCATGTGGGGTGTCGAGTCGTTCCTATATATTCCTATACAGAGTCTGCGTATTCGGATAACATAGACTGCACGTTGGGTGGCAGACTGGCTCCGAGCATCCCCACCAAGAATGTTAGCCTGTTTGCATTAGCTAGCTCACAGTGCCATTAAAATCTCCTCTCCTCTAAGTGTACCTAGCATGTGAGTAGGTGTAAAGCCAATAATCCCTCTAGGTTTAGTCTCACACCATTACCTGGAGTGAGAGAGTGTGGGACCCCAACCTGGTCTCGAGTTGGACACCCGCAAGGGATGTGTTAGACCACTGTCAGCTGGAGCGTCTGCATGCAGGAGCCTCAGGTGCTGTATTTATACAGAAATGTATCTAGGGTTCCTTTGTCCCTTGTCTCTTGTATTAGCCATTGTTGGGTTTGAAGATGACGTATGGGATGAACCTTTTGTACGTAGATATTATGCAGGTGGATGTAGCCCCAGCCTGGAACCCTTATGAATATTCATTCATACTATTTCAGTATAATGATAAAGTCATAGGACGCTATAGTTCAGGGAAAACCCTCCTTATGTGCCCAGGACTAGAACTAGGTAAAGGTTCAATCCTAAAAGGCTTGTTACTGTGTAGTGTAGGGGAGGTAATGTAGGTGATGGGGTATGATGCTACTCTGGCCTATGTTAGGGTACCTATATGAAATATAACACCACATCCTCTTCCGAATAGTCAACAATAGTATAAATGCTAGCGAACTACGTTTTACTAGGTAGCAGCACATAAAACTATCAGTGAGCCTCGTAAAAACATTTGTCTTAAACTCATTTTTAAAAACAGTTTAAGAGGGGAATTTTTTTTTTGAAAGTCAGTATTGGAATTGTCACTTAAGCCAAAGTCCTAGTTGAGTTTGTTTATATACGTTGAACTACTACAAGCGTTTAGAAGGCCATGCTTTTCTAGTGAGAGTGTCAATTTTTAGGAAATGTTCGAAATTTAGTTGAGTTTTGAAACAGAAAGGAAATTCATTCCCAGCACACGGCGAGCCAATTAAAGATTAAGTGTCCTGCCTGGGAGACGCAACATCGTTGTTGCTTGCTGCCGGGGATGGTCCTCGAAACACCTCGCAGAGCACGTCAATGGAGTACAGATGATGCTCAGAACTCCCAATAGCTGGTGCAGAGGCAGCTGGTGCTGTAGTCGATGCATGGGTGCTGGTGGTGCTAGTAGTAGTGCTAGTGGAAGAGCTGATGCTCAACCCAGTTGTAGCAAAAGGCATCTGCGGGTTCTCGAGGAATGCAGCCATCAGGACAGGAATACGCTGGGGACATTGCCGAGCATGAGACCTCAAGGGTTCCATCCTGGTATTCAAGTCCGCAGGCGTGTCCGATGCAAGTGTCAGACAGAGATCCAACAAGCATTCTTCTCCGCAAAACAGGCATTCAAGAACAGGTAAGATGCAGTCCATTCAGACTGGTCTAAGCGATAGGAACAAAGAGGCGCTCAGTTCCCGTAGGCGAGGTGTGCCCAGATGTTGTACCATGCGCTCACGGTATTTCTGCTCCAGGAGCGCCTTTGCCATCTCATTGGTGATTGGGCCATCCATGGCATAGTAAATAAAGGACAGTCAGGACTCCAGCTATTGAGAGCAGGATCAGAGGTAAAATGCTTCCAAATATGGAGCGTATAAAGTTTGGAATAACTCCAAGGATCGTCTGAAAGGTGCTTAGAAATCCTGACCCTATGGTTTTAAATAGGTGTACAATACCACTCGTATCAAACATATTAAAGATACAATCCATCATTTCTGCGAAATGAAAAGGGCAGTTTGTACGCATAAGTGCTTGTACCTCACTTGAGGTCCTTGTGATTTGAAGATCAAAGGTCTCTCGAGCGAATGTTAAGGGTACGGTTTGCTGTAAAAGCATGGCTTTCAGTCTGCTCAAAGTATCAAACTGTATAAAGAAAACATTCAACGAATGCCATAACAGTGCCTCCCTGACTGTATTCATTGGAGGAAACAATACTTGCATACAGAAAGTAACCCTGGAGTTCACAGTGACCAGATAGACAATGCCCGGAAGCATCCCACAGCAACCTTGATTGTTAAGCATCAAGTAACTCCCATTCGAGAGCAGCTTGAATATTGTAGTAATCATGGCTGCTGGAGTCCCTTTCATGTGGCAGCACAAGTTTACTACCAAACCATTACATGCTCCGTGCAGCACAATGTCCTGGCACATGAGAGAACCGCTTAAAGAGTTCTTGCAGTTTGTACCACTGAGAAACACTTCTCCATCCCCACTCTGGCATCGAAATCTGTATGGGAATTCCCAGGATTCCTTAATGTATTCCCTACCCATTTTTCAAATATGCCTGCCTGCCTTTGCTCAAGGCAATATTGAAACTGAAAAGTACTGACCGGTAGAGTTATGTGGCCATGGATTAGCCATTCCATTGATGGTGATTCAGCCACTGTAAATGGTAATCTAACCAGTTTTTCAATACGTAGCATTGTATATTTAGCTCCCCTTTGTGCCATTTCTATCTGTTTATCTGTTAGATTATATTCCGAAAACAGAGACGTACTGTTGATAAAATGCCAAGGCACATAGCCTGCCAGCAAAGATTGCAGAGTCCAGCTCAATAACATAATAGAATGTAACTGAGATTGCCCGTGTTATAATATGGCCAAATCTTGTTCCAGTATGTCTATCACTGAAGATACAATGTTGCCTAAAGAATATATCCTGGAGGTCAAAGTTGTTAACCCATTATCTACGACAGCTAGAGATTTCTCTTAGATAATATTGTCTATTTCCCGTATTCTTTCTGTGGCCTCTTGTTGGGACATTTTCCAGATTTCATTGTAGGCAGTATAAATGCCAGCATATATGAAACGTTTCTGACGTGTCTTTCTGGGACCTAATAAAAAATCCCTAAGATCCATGGCTTGTGTGAGTAAGGATAAGTGTTATTTCACTTCTGTGAGTGTTGAGGTTTCTAGCCAATCAAGGCACAACTTCCCAACACTATAGGATGTCACTAACCCTGGGTGATCTCTTTGTACATAGCGTGGGTCCGGCCTATGGATATTCAACCCTTCGGTGATACCCAAGAATCTTTTATGACATTTGTTCATGTCTACGGGCCAAACCAACCCTTCTTTCCAATCAGGGTCTGATCTATTGTACTGTAAAATGTAATCTACTGTTGCCCCTTCCTCTGAAGTTGAATTTTGCCACCCCTCCATCTGTGATGGTGTTGGAAACCGAGTTGTGTTCAGGTCCTTGTTCTTGGCTATTCCAAGACAGGCTGTCTGTTGCACAGTGTCATTTAGAAAAATCATCTGCTGTGGAATGAGGCATGCTCTAAATAGTGCTTCTGTTCCCTGGACTTGTCAGTCCCTAGAACCCCAGACTGATTTTAAGTCAATTTTGTCCTTTCATAGGTCAAAACCCTGTTCAGACAATTGGGCAATAAAGGAAGCAGAGGAAAATTGTTTGGTGTTTTTCAACATAATTTTCAGTGTAACTTTATAATAAAATGACGTCGGGTCAGAAGTGTTTTTGGTGGTGTAGGGCAATGTTTCCACTGATGGTACTCAAAAGTATTTCTAGGTGTTATAGATTTGTTCAGGAAATGATGTCCATAATGTTGGTAACAATACAAAGTGTCATAGTCCGAAGTACCTTCTAACATTTCAGTGTTTGGATATGCGGCAGTTTCCTCTAAATCAGACAACATGTTATTAATAATTTCAGAGTCCCAATCATTAGAAAATGTACTGGAGGTAATGATATCACTTAATGAAATTTTTAATACATGCAAAATTTCGGTCAGGCCGAATATGTTAAAATCAACCTTGTCCCAAACTTTACTGTCCAGTATAGGAACTGCTGTAATGTTCACAAGTGTCTTTGTTCACGATGTGAGGATTTATGTGGCTTCAGGATTAGGTTAACCTTTTGGGCAGTAGAGCTTTGTTGAAGGTATCATCCATTAATAAGCATACTAAAAGTTATCACTAAGCCTAGCCAGAAAAGAAAGAACAGTATCCCAGTAATTACCTAGAGTTATACCCAAGTCGATACCAGGTAAGTCTTTTTGAGAAAGATCTGAAAGTTCTTGATTTGTTGCTTGCGTGATTTTTGGGTTGGCGTTGTTTCTGGTTCACTTGGATCCAAAGAAAATGTATCAAAGTTCATGAAGTGGCCAGAAGCAGTTCGTTCAATTGTTGGAATTGCATCAGGATTTGTTGAAATCTCATTTTGCTCTCCTCGAGGCTTGTTGATGTAGACGTCTGTATTCGGTCTAATTATAACCTGGTCATTGTTTTGTATCTGATTTTGAAGTTGAACTTCAGGTTCAAGAGGAACAACTTCCATAGCATTGTTGCATAGTCCATCATTCCGTACAGGAGGCTCTTCAAACGTGATGAGTCTTTCTGTTTGAATTTCTTGGATTGTAGCAAGAGGTGGGCATCTGGTACTTTGGAGTCGACGAGGCCTACTGCTTAGTATCAGCCACATAGTGTGGTTTGTTTAAGTCAATCGAGACAAATCTGTTATCATTTTTCCCAGCAAGAGGTGGCAAAAGTACAATTCTTGTTCCTTGAATTGCTAGGACAGGGACAGGTTTTCTGTATGATGGACCAAATTCTTTTTTGTCCGCTATTTTCTCTCTGACCAGATCTCCCACTTTTGAGATCCAGACAGGTCTTGCTGTGACCACTTTGACATCCCCAGTGGTGGTCTGTTTCATGTGGACGTTCCTTGGTTGTGTCCTGGAATCATTTAGGTCCTGTAAAACAGCCAAACGATCATGGATATCAAATGGTTTCTCATCTGCCCCTGTGCCTTCACAATCAAGATCAGGTACCCACATTCTCGTACCAAATAGGACCTCGTAAGGAGTGACACCCTCTAGAGAACTTCTTGGCTGGTTGTTGACGGCTCTCTGTACCCCCATATAAGTGTTTGGCCCAACTACCGCCCTTGCCTAATGCCCTAGCTGTTAAAGATTGCTTTAAGTCCTGTTTTTTCCTCTCCACAACCGAATTTCTTTCCGGATGGTACAGAGAGGAGTACAGCAATGATACGCCCATACTTTCCATGGCCTCTTTGTAAGCCTGGGAGCTAAACGCCGGGCCACAGTCAGAATGTGACGTTCCAACTTCATGTGTCCCTATGAAGCCTCACAAATCTTTGATAACAGTTCGAGCATCAGCCGAGTGCTGAGGCCAGACCCATAGGAATCTTGAGCATGAATCCACTAGCACCAACATATACTTGTAAGCTCCACCAGATTGTAAGGGGGCCCAGTGGTCCAGATACACACAAGCAAGAGGTTTGTCTGATTTTAATGATAGTGTCTGCGCTGGGCGTGTTACGGTGGATCCTTTCATCTGCTGGCAGATGTCACATTTCAAGACATAGTCTTTAGTTTGTTTTGTTAGACCTGGACACCAATAGCACTGTTTCAATAATGAAATAGTTGCTGTAATGCCTGTGTGCGCAAAGCCCAATCCCTTGTGTGCTGCAACAATCAAACCTTGTCCACGATCCATATTTGTTATTACTCTATCCCCCACTCCAGGAATCTGAGCATATGGAATGTTGCTTGCATCCAACTTGTAGGACTACTTGAATGGAAATTTATCTGGTACTGCTGTGCTACCCTTAACAATGACAGCAACCATAATCTCACTGTCTATCCTTGTTTTTGAAAAGGTAATGGCAGCTATGGAAGCTGTGGGTTCAGCCCCCTTCGCGGCTTCATCAGCCAATGAAGTCCCTTCAATGTGAACGCCATCACGATGATGACTGAGTGTATGTATCACGTGAGCCATAGTAGTTTGTTTTTCAACTCAACTACCTGTTCCCATAGCATTTTATGCTTAATTGTGCCACCTTTTGCATCTTTGAACCTGGTTTGTTCCCAATGATATATATATTCACTGTAAGATTGCACACAGTAAAACGAATCACACACGATTAGAGTGGGGAATTCGTGATCTCTATTCACCAGTGCCAGTATTAATGCTTTTAACTCTGCCAACTGTGCCGTGCAATCTCCTAGAGATTGCGTCTTGCTGCAACGTGGATGGAACTTCCCATCCCGCATGCGATCTTTAACGATAGCACATGCTGCGCTGTATTGTTGCTTACTCCCTATGGCCGGTTGAGCAGATCCGTCAGTGTAAAATATGTATTCATACTGATCTAGAGGCAAGATTTCATTTGGTGGAGGATATTCTTGTTCGTATTGCAGAAATGCTTGTGTTTTTAGACTTGGATCAAATCTGCATTCAGCATCTATTGCAGTAAGAGAATTAGCTCATTGTATCCATCTCGGATTTAAAGGTTTTGAATTTGAAATGCTAACCTGTGTAACATCTTGTAATGCTTGTACCAGGATTACAACAATGATGTGTTTCCCCTGAGCCAGTGCTCTTTCTCTTGCTACTGTGGCCTGAACTGCTGTCAGGATTTTTTCTGTTGAAGTAAAACGCATTTCTGCGTTTGTGTACTGGTGTTATTTGTAAGCGATTGGTACTATTTCGCCTTCATCGAAGGTTATGTTGGTGTGCACGCATTGACCCGCTATTACAAGGACCACCAGGTGGCGTACATTTACACGTGTTTGTAAGTGTTTGTAAGCTATCATGTCTTCCTGTAGTGAATTTAGGATATTTGTGTGTCCCTGTGTCCGTTGTCTAACTGGAAAGTCAGGTTTTACTCTTTCTGCGTAATCCAAAATGTATGTTCTGCCAAAATTTAGGAATCCCAGTATTGATTGTAGATTTTTTAATGATCTTGGAGGTTGGAGCAGCGCACACTTTTCTAAAAAGGTAGATGCCAGACTTTTTTCTTCACTTGACAGCTCATAGCCCAAAAACAGGACATTGAGGTGGGTGATTTTTGATTACTTAACGTTAAATTTGTAGCCCTCAGAGGCGAATCCCATAATTATGGTGTTCACCCTGGTCAAGTGCCTCTCTAAGTCGTTGTCCGTCAGATAAATATCATCCACATAGGGCAACGCTCCCTCATCAAACTCAGTTACCCTTGCTAAGAACTCCTGAGGGCTGTTCTTATACCCCTGAGGGAGACGACAAAATTGTTTCTGGGACCACAACGCTGAGAATGCGGTCAAATATTTGCTTTCAGGTGCTATATTGTGGCAGAAAAATCCATTTGAGATATCAAGTGTATTTTTTCATTTTTTCCGCACAATGTTATTCATTAATGCGGCACTGTGTGCATTTTGGACAGAGAATGTCTTTGTGCATGTGTTTAAATGTCTGTAATCTAAAACTAAACGATATGAGTTGTCCGGTTTTGAAACGGAAATCAAAGGATTGTTCATAGGTGAGGTGCATGTTTCAATGACCCCTTGATATTCAAGTTGATCTAAGATCTCCCTGACCTGTTTTTTAGCTTTTTCCTATATAGGATTTTGCCTCTGAGCATTTGGTGAAACTTTTAACAAGATCACGTGGTGGGTTGAACTCTCATCCCATCCGGCATGATTTTTGTATAATGCTGGAGCTAGGGCAACTGTCCACTCCCGCACATCTGTGTTTAATATGCATGGGATCGAGGCTGGAGAGGGCTGGAAAAATGATTTCTTCTCCCCTAGAGCATCCCATAATAAATGCTGGCGGACAATCTTGTTCTGCTAATAGGATGTCATAACCAGATGACAGGTTCTCCCAAAAGAGACCTTTTTTTCCTGGGCTTGTCCCCTTCCATTTGGAGTGTTATTTCATGTAGCTTATGTGGGACACTCACCCTCATATCTGGGATTTCCACTGTGACGTAATCATTCAAGTTCACTGTCACTAGAAATTCCATCAGGTTCTGGTGAGCTATTGTTACTTCTACTGCACTGTCTAGCATCATCTTAGCCCATTCTCCGTTCAGAAGTTGTGTCTGTAGAATTCTGGGCATGTCTGATTTTCAGGCCTGCAACATTCTTCTTTTTAAATTAAGGTTTTGATTTTGGCTTTCCTTCTTTTTTGGAAGTGTAGTCTTGAGAGTGCTGCTTGTCTCTGGACTTTGTACGCTCTTCTTTGCGTTCTGACCGTCCTTCTCTCTCAGAGTGGTTCATCGAACCCTGAAAGGAACGAGAGGAATGTGTATCAGTATCCTGATACCTGTCAGGTTTCCTAATGTTATCCCTATTCCTAAGGTTGTACCTCCTTTCAGAGTGCTCCTGTGGAGGAGATCTACCTTGGGATTGAGATCTTTTTTCTGTAAAGTTTTGTTGCTTTTTATTATCCCACTTCTTTTTAGAAGAAGCAGGTGTCTGCTTAGAAGTGTCCTTTTCAGGACTGCCCTTCAGTTGAGGTTTTAAGGCTTTCCCACCCAAACTGTCTCTGCCTAATTCTGCATACGCAGTTTCAATTATTTTGGGCAGTTTGTGTTGTTGTTCTAACAGACAGAACTCCCTTAGGCATTGGCGGATTGCCTCTGAAGCTGCTTCCCCTTTAATTTTAGCTTATATTATGTCTGATACCTGGTCATAGTTCTTTAGTAACTTCATCCGTAAGGTCAGAGCAGGCTCTGCTCCGTACTCATTCTGTATTTGTCTTAATACATCCGGTATCACAGCTAATGAAGGAATACCATGAGTCCTGGTATAAATTTAATCAAAGACTGTACCCCAAGTGGTACAATCCTCTAATTGTGGTGTTATCCCCATGGGCAAGCAGATTGTTAGCATTCTTTTTTTTTCAAATTGGGTAGTATCCGGGAATACTGCCTCTAACTGTGCTCTTTTCTGAGCTACTCAGAATGGCATTTGTTCGCGTTTCGTGGGCATTTTTCCCATAACTGCGGGTAATGTTTGTGGAGTAATTTTAGTTGCTGTACCCTGAGATTGAGTTCCATGTGTTGCAACTGTTGCTGGTTGGACTGTGAAAGTCCTCATGATGAATTGTGTCAAGTTTCTGTAGATTTTAATTAAATCTTTGCGTTGGATGAGTAAGTCTCCTTGTGGCATTGTTTCAATGTCAGGATGAGGTGTGTAGGCTGCTAATATTAGCCATGTTGCTCCTGGTCTTCCTAACGGACCCAGCCTTCTCATCCTCTTATATGGGGTAGGGCACCTTTAAACCAGTATAAGTGTTCCTGGTACGTGAGTGGAATCTCTATGTCCTCGAACGGACAATATTCCAATGGTGCATCTCCGTCTGTATAGTAGTGAAATGTCTGTGTTCTTGCATATGCGGCTGGGAATGTAACCCATGAATAAAATACCTCTTTTTTGTTTGATTCGTATGCCTCAATCACAAAAGCTACTAAGCCACCACTAGCTTTTAAGCCACTTTCTAATAGTTTCACGGTGATAGTATATCTGAATTTAGGTGCAATCTGAATCGTCACCAAATCTTCTTCTCCTGTTGAGAGGCTTCGATCTACTTCTGCGTTATTTTCACCCTCGATCATTTTGAAGAAGAAGTTTGTTCAAGGGAACTAAGATAAGGTTTTAGTTCACAATTTTAGGAACACCGTGTCCTTCAAGCTTGATTAACCAACAGTTAATAAATAGGATTTTTTTTGCCCACTCAGCTGTGGCGGAGTTTGTGCCCACCCACTCCAGACGTCTCTGGTGTTTATGAATAGGGGTCTCTGAGATTTGGCATTACTGAACTACTCAGATTCTACTGTTAAATAAGTACCTAACCAACGTTGATGGCGCCATGTCATGTAGATCCTATATATTCCTATACAGAATCTGCGCATTCGGATAACATAAACCGCGGGTTTAGTGGCAGACTGGCTCTGAGCACACCCACCAAGAATGCTAGCCTGTTTGCATTAGCTAGCTCACAGTGCTACTAGAATCTCATCTTATTGGGGAGAGAATAGTTTCTGGCAACCTTAGAACATGACAACCCTGATCCCCCAGGATCGTGGAAACAATGTACTACCTTTCGCTCAGTCACTCGTGCTCACTTATTCAGTCTCAGTGAGTTACACAGAAGAAACAGTCGGGCGTGTTCCAATAAGAATTTATTGCACAGTGCATAATGTATGTGCTGCAACAACGGTTACACAGTAGCAGATATATATATGATCAGCAGTACAGTCAATATAAAAGGAGAGTACAGTTCTACCATTTTGCAACAGTCATGAACACATACATGGATATAAAATGCCTGATTAAAGAAAGCGTATACTCCTACGATGCCTATCTAGATGTACCTAAGTGTACCTAGCATGTGAGTAGGTGTAAAGCCAAGAATCCCTCTAGGTTTAGTCTAACACCATTACCTGAAGTGAGAGAGTGTGGGACCCCGTCCTCGTCTTGAATTAGACACCCCGCAAGGGATGTGTTAGACCACTGACAGCTGGAGCGTCTGCATGCAGGTGCCTCAGCATCTCTGGTCAGTGTGTCGGCCTGGAAGTCTCGGTTCCCTCTAACTAATACTAGCAAGAGGTACTGTATTTATACAGAAAAGTATCTAGGGTTCCTCTGTCCCTTGTCTCGTGTATTAGCCATTGTTGGGTTTGAGGATGACGTTTGGGATGAACCTTGTACGTAGATAATATGCAGGTGGATGTAACCCCAACCTGGTTTCCAAAAACCCTTATGGATATAGATTCATACTGTGTCAGTCTAATGATAAAGTCATAGAACGCTATTGTTCAGGAAAACCCTCCTTCAGTGCCCAGGACTAGAACTAGGTAAAGGTTGAATCCTAAAAGGCTTGTTACTGTGTAGTGAAGGGGAGGCAATGTAGGTGATGGGGTATGATGTTACTTAGGCCTATATTAGGGTAACTATATGAAACATAACAGGGGAACATAAATAAAATAAACAACATGACAAAAGAAATACAGGCTAGTAACAAGTGTAGGGGATCACAGTCTATTCACATGATCGGTGAACAGTTTAAATATAGTTGTATCATATACATATAGATGTATTATAAGAAAGGCATGCCAGTTACGTGAGGCTAGGACTCACTGTTTTTCCCCTAAGATGAACATAGGTTCAGGAGGCAGATCTCCTAGTAGGGGTTCAGGAGAGCAATGCACAGTAGATCAAAGTCCATGCAAGGCTGTTAGAAAGTGTTTTTTGGGTTCATGTTTCAAGAGTGGCAGTACCAGATCACTGTCTAGTAGAGATCATTCATAGTAAACATGGACACATGGCTCAAACAGGTGCTTTAGTAATGCAAGAGTCAACTTTATACTTAATTTACAAAATACATTGCTTGACATTAACTTTGATGGACAGATGTTATTATGCTCACTCATGTATGAAAGTGGTTTATTATTGGGGTTGATTGGTGTTCACCACAAATAATAAAGTCACTATCTTGTTAGGTACAGTAAAAAGTTCCAAAAATTCATACCTGGTGGCTATGGCACAGTGAAGGCAGGCTTAAGTTAAGGAAAATGTGGAAAGCATTGAAAAGTACCAAAACCTTTAACAGATTAAAAAACACATCACATTAAAAATCCCACTCCAATCTAAAAAAAGGCATAGGCAATAATGAACACAAAGCCACCAAAACAACAAAACTCCAATCAGTTGAATTGAAGAAATAAATTTTTGAAGACTAAAGCGTAAGATAGATCCATAAAGTGCCAAGCACCTGTAGTGGTCATTGGTCGTGGTAGACCGGGGCCTAGGTGCAATTTGAGGCTAACAGTGGACAGCGAACAAAGCTAAAATTTAGTCCAGTGCCCTGGAACTGCCTGTAGCTACTTTTCATGGCAGGTACTGCTGAGGAATTGGAGCAAAAGTTTTTCAAGTATTCCAAACTTTCTCCTGTTGCCTAAATAATCACATCAGTACACTTGAAAGGCCCCCAGAATCTCAGGGGAGGACATTTAGAGATTCACAGGGTTTCAGGCAGAGATCAACAGCAACGTGAAAATCGTCCAGTTGCCACTAGGCAGCTGCGCACTTCAAGAAATAGACCTCTTGAAGCTTGTTGTATCCCTGGAGTCACCTAGGAGGTGAGCCAACAGAACCAAGGAGTTCCCTTCTTTCTCCTGGTTACAAGAGGAAGCAGGTCCAGTCCTTCAAGGCTCCTTGTATGTCACAAACAGCAGATTGTTAGAAATGTGATTTTTGATAGAGAGGTATTAAAACTCTTCTTTATCAAGCAGCAACTGCTATCCTTGTCAGAAGTGAACCACAAAAGTCACTTAATTAACCTGCGCTTAACCCTCTCATAGCTTGGCACAACAGCAGTCAGGCTTAACTTAGAGGCACTGTCTTAAGTATTCGTGCAGCACTCAAACAGTGATAAAAGTGAAAACACAACACAAGAAAAATCCCACCGTAACAAAGAACAATAGGGCAACATGTAATCACTGATTTGACACCAACACAATGAAAATCTAATCAGTAGAACCGGAATTCTGAAGCTTTATAGATTTTATTAAAAACGAGTGCCTAAAAGATCAAAGCGCCAACCGTGCACATCAAGTCGCGTGAGACTGGGACGCAGTTGAAAGTTAAGGCAAACCACAATAAAGCACAGTTCGGATATACTAGGTGGATTGAGCCTCATTTCGGCATTTCTTCGGACTTAGAAAAAAATGGCTGACAAGCTTAAGCTTAGTGGGGCAAGGCAAACAGTGATGTCCGAGAAGGAGGAGACTTTGTCAGGGAGCTACAAGGCAAAATCGCAATGAAGATTTCCACATTTAAACATTTCCAGCGAGATAAAGCTGCAGGTTGCAACCGACAAGAGCTCCACAATACTCCTTCTGCAAGAAGTTGCTGAGCAGGATTTGCTGCTGCAGAGAAAAATGCACCGCTACCTCATGCATCTTGGGCAGATCGGCAAGCAGATAGGTCCTTGTCCCCTGTCAGTTCTCAGAACACTTTTTGGGTAAAAAGGATTGGGTTTTGTCTGTTTGGGCACCTTTAGTGGAACTTTCAAAGATCCAGGACAGGGCTCTCTTCAGGCAGGGTCCAGGTGCAGGGTTCAACTTTTTGGAACTTTTTGTGTCCCTGTAACTCAGAAAAGGAGGCCAGGCAACTAGCCCTTCCAGGCACTCTGGTAGTCCTGGGTTCAAGCAGCAAGGAAGTCCTCAAGCAACATGAAATTTCTCTGAGGGTTTGATGCAGGCTTCAAGCAGCTAGGCAGTCCTCCGGAAATAGCAGGGCAGTCCTCTGAAGTACAAAGCAGGCATCAAGAAACAGCACAGTCCTTTGATGTACAAGGCAGGCATTCTGAGTGTCTTCCGCAGGTCCAGGAGCGAACTGGACAGTGGGTTAGAGGATCCTATTTTTATACCCCGATTCAGTGTGAAGTAAAAGAAACTTCTTGAATTTTCCCCACACATATGGTTCTGGAATTCTCTTTATCCCTCCCCATGATCCAAGGAGCCTAGGATAACAAACAACTAGTGTGATGTTCTGTGTGAGTGGGCTGGGGCAGCTCCTTTGAAATGGAAATGGGGCAGAGAACAGCTCTTACACTCCAATCCTGGCAGGTTGGCCAATCCTGCCAACGTCTAGTCACCCTTTGTGTCACTGTCTGGGGGGAATACTCAACGGACAACTACCATCCTAATCGCAGGATACAGGCACCAAATGATTAAGACAGAAAAATGCCTTCTTTTCGAAGATTGGCATTTTCGGAATTGTTAATTAAAAAACAACTTTACCATTGAAGAGGATTTTAATTACTATTATTTTGAGACTTTACTCACTACCAGGACATGTAAAACTAAAAAGTACATGTTCAACCTTTCAAATACAATGCAACCTGCCCTGCAGGCTGTTTAGGGCCTACCTTAGGGGTGACTTATCTGTATTAAAAAAGGGGGCTCAGGCCTGACATAAAGGTTATTTTGCCTGGTCGAATTGGCAGTTTGAAACTGCACGTAGGCCGCATTGACAGGCCTGAGACATGTTTTAAAGGGCTTTGTGAGTAGTCTGCACAATAAGTGCTGCAGACACACTAGTAGTATTTAATGTCGGGGCCTCCCCTGGGTACATATTGTGCTACTTTACTAGAGACTTATAAGTAAATTAAATGTACTAATCAGGTTTAGGCCAATTGTACCATGTTTGTAGGAGTTAGCACAAACACTTTAGCACTTGCTAGCAGTCATACATTAAAAAGAGTCCTAAAGGCAACACATTCAAATTCCAGCAAAAACAGGAGGTAATAAACACAATGTTTGAGGGAAGGTGGACATGTTTCACACAGGTCCAGTTCTCTTCTGTTCTTCTGCAAGTCCAGAAAGTATTCTGGTGGGGTGCCTTGAGGGTCACATTTATGACTGGCACTAGCTAACGGGTCGGAAGAACTCATGGAAACTCCCTAATGAAAGGAGTAAAAGTGCCCAGGTTTCAGTTCTTTCTGTTTCCATTACTGGGAACAGGCCCAAAATGTAAAGTGTCGGGCATTTTCAAGATGGCAGAAGTCTACAGCTACCCTAAACTTGGGCACTGAGAGCTGTGGGGGTATGGGAGGGCACTATGATAATCTCTAATGTCCTGTTGAAAGCAGACTTTGAACCCACAAAAATATAGGAGTCAGATGTTCCGGTAGGATAAAGACACGGTTTTGCAGTGCCCAGACAGGAATGGAAGTAATTTAGCAGTTGCCAGGGGTCTCAGCTGCAACCCCTGGGTTGCCCCTTGTGTCCCCTGGCAGTTCCTTTGTGACCCCTGGCCTCAGAGGTGGCAAAAACCTTCCTTTTTTGTTGCCTGGTTTTACTAATTCACTAATAGTGAATAATATTCAATTATTCACTGTTAGTATAATAAAAATGGAGCATACTTAGCTGAC
The DNA here is from genome assembly GCF_964204655.1 of Triturus cristatus. Taxonomy (NCBI): domain Eukaryota; kingdom Metazoa; phylum Chordata; class Amphibia; order Caudata; family Salamandridae; genus Triturus; species Triturus cristatus. Next base: position 896,201,534 of record NC_140590.1, on the reverse strand, counting down.
ACAGAACCTTAAATGGTGGCTGTGGTAAGTAAACACGGTTTTAAATATTTGTTGTGTGCATACTTGCAGGTGTGAGACTGTGTTTATCTGAGAAAGAGCATGTGTATGTCTGAGGATGTGTCTTTACGTGTAAGCATGTATGTGTGAGTGAAAGCCAGTGACATGCAGAGAGTGAGATTGTGTAAGATTGAGGCCCAGATGTATTATTCTTTGATACAAGGCATTACTGCTCTCCTTGCATCAAAATAAGTAAAAACATATGCACCATATCTACTCATTTGTTCTCTCCTTATGCTCCAGTACACTTTTGACATACAATGCCCACACCCTTGCACCATAGTGCAAGGGTGTGCGCATTCTCAGAAGCATAGGTTTTATAATGGAAGGACTCTCTTCCAGTATAAAAACTATGCTTTATGGCCTTTCCACTTTCTTATCTGCTGTGTGTTGTACAATGCAGCAAATATGCAAAATTGGAAAAACGAAAAAAAATGAAAATATTTCTCCTCATTTTGCTTGCTTTGAGGAGTTGTAAGATTTTGGTGCAAATTCCTGTCAAACAATGTTTTTAGAAAGGGATTTCCATTAATGCCCATAGGTGGTTGCATAGGGACATCCATGTGCCACCCATGGAACACTCCCCTTGATGCAAAATAACACAAAACAGTACATACCTCAAATTGCGTTACTTTATGAGACTATCCAATGCAAATCAGGATTTACATTCCATTGTAAATTCCACCCTAAATCACAAAAGTGATGCAAACACAGCACAACAATGTTTTAGTAAACCTGGGCCTAAATGTCTGTAAGAGTATGAGTGAGATTTAGAGTGAATATCAGTGAGTGACTGAGAATGAATATGAATGAGTGTAAGGGGTGAAAGAAAGAGTGAGTGTAATGTTCAGGGCATGTGACATGCCTTTGTGGAACAATAAGGGATAATGGTCATATGATGTCAATTTCTATGATGTCATAAGGGTCAAAGGGAATGTGATGTCACTTCCACTAACCCTGGAATTTTGGTGAATTAACACCCATGCTGACAGGGAATAAATACAAATGGTCCTGGTATTTTGTTTCTTCTTTTTTGATGCTCTAAAATTATACATGTGGCTCAAACAGACCTGTTAGGCAGGATTTGAAACTGTAGTTTAAAAAAAGCATGCTTACATCCCCCACCATAAAGATTCTACAGAGATTAGAGGAGTCATCCTTGCCATTCTGGTCAACCTATTATGGAGTTTTTGGGAGGAATTTCACACCTCATTCAAGGCTGAGGACAGGTAAGGGGTAGCTTTCTAAAAGAGCCTTTTCCTTAATATTTATTGAATAATTTGACTTCACTAGTGATCTGGATTTTTAATAACTGTTATAAACAGTGCTTTCATTATTTTTATTTGTTTTCCCATTCCCCAGATAGCAGAATTAGTATTTTAACCTGTACTTTTTTTTACATAGGACAGGTAGGCATGCTGACAGTAGATGTTTGTCCCTGTAGAGACATTAACATTAGTGGGTTACATGTTCACTTTTAAATACCATGCACCCTACCTTATGGGCTCCAAAGCCTACAGAGAGGTGACTTACTAATATTTAAATAGCTGCGTTTTACCTGTCTGTAAGAGTTATTGTAGCAGGTCACACAGAAGGTTTAACCTACATAATTCAGGCTACAATGGTAGTAGGCCTGAAGCTATGTTACAAGGGGATAGCAAAATAAATACTGCAAAAGGTGACATTTAACTTTCCATGACATGAGTGCAGTTTCTACACCATAAACGATGGCCTTATATGAGAGTTAAATTCATCAATCAAGGATATGCCAATTTCTACATGTTTTAGGAGTCAGAACACATACACTCGGCACTGGACAGTACTATCCTAGTGCGCAGTCCAGAAAATCAGCAGATACAATTCCGGAAAAAAATAGGGGTGACCAATCAAAAAAGGGCATTTTCTCACAACACTCATGATAGGAATTTATTCAAATATGAAGGTTTTCATTTTATGAATCATTGCTGAGAATTGCCTGTCGGTCTGCATAAATGTACTTTATATCTGTTCCAGAAACAGGTTTGTGTACTGTAGCACAGTGCCAGCAGAGATGGGGCACCAGCCAAAGTGAGAGTCCAGCGGCTCTTTTGCTGTAGGCCATTAGTAATTATTATGGCCGCAGGCTTGGCTTATTCTGAAAAGCTATCCCCTTTGGACCACCGAAAAGTAAGCCATGACCTCTGAATTCTTTGCAGCAATTAGAGGCCATATTCTGCCAAGACTGTCAAACTTTAAATAAGCAAGCGCTTCCTCTAATGATGTCTTTCACAGCTGAGAGTTTATTAGGTGCTTTGCAAAACCTGTCAAATTATCAGGAACAAGTCATGTTTCCTTTTTTCAGGGCCGCAACCTATAGAGCCGGACGCTCCCTGTACAACACCCTTTAAACAAAGACGAGAAACATGTCTAGCGCTTTCAAGAGCCTACCTCGTAAGGGAGCTGTTGATATTAATCATTGAAATCCACACTCGAACCTGATTGAAGCTGCTTTTAAATGAGGAAATATTTGATTGAGTTAAATATATACATCTGAAGAATCTTCAATGGAAACACGCATTTGTATTTTGTTTGTGGAATCAGACAAATTGTTCATTGCGTTTCTGACTGCCATTGAAATCAAACTTTTGTTTTTACTTCACTAAGTTGTGCCCCTTTCCTTAGTTCTATTGTTGCCGTCGTCATTCCTACCGTTTGTTTAATTTAATCGTTTACCTTTGTAAATGGTCAAGGATGCTGTAAGCAGCATGAAAAGCTTTCTTCCCTCTAAACGCGGCCTATTGGGCTGCAGAAGAGGCCACGTTGTCGTAGAATGTAACAGGGTGGGTGTAGTGAGTAGGTGCAGCCCAACGCCACTGTCAAATTATTAAGACATTGGCAGGTCACTGTGGCTTTATGGAGTTTCGCCCCGAAGTTCTGAAATAGTATTAAGTCATATTTGCTACAAGAGTAGAAGTAGGTACTATTTTCATCTCAGGTTCCTGATAATATAATTTTTTGGGGTATTGCTTGAATTGTGTAGAAAAAACCCTCAACATACACAATATTGGACGGCAGTAAATTGAAGGTCCCATTTATAGATAAGTGCATTAGACTGTGATGAGCAGAAATAAAGAAACAGATGCAGGGAGTCTAACGAAGCATGCATGGGTGCCATTTGAAGTACTTATTAGTGATTTAATATTAATGGAGTCATTAGGAAAATACAGCGGAGAAGGATAAACACATTTTGGAACTAGTGCGGCCACTATCAGCCTCTTCAATTTGCGTGCAATTTTGGTTGGCAGATTCATCCACCTGTTAAGAATTTACCTCCCAATATACAAAGATCTGATAATAAAAAGTTAATTGTTTTTCCACTATGATGGTTTTGTGACCCAACCTCGCTTTTATGGTTGCAACTGATATACAAATTGGTCACTGTTAGATTTGGGGGTCTCTATTTGGCACAGGTAGGTGCTTGTGACAAATAGGGACCCTTGCCTCTAGTCAGGGTAAGGGGGTACACTCCTAAAATAACCCCTGCTCACCCCATTGGTAGCTTGGCATGAGCAGACAGGCTTATCTCAGAGGCATTGTGTAAAGCATTTGTGAACACATACAGTAATCCAGTGACAACACTACACATGGGCACCACACAGTTGTATAATAAAAATAAATATTCTTTATATAGATTTAACACAAGACCACAAACGACAAAAATCCACATTACTGTACTTAAAATGGTAGAATTGGCTTAGTTCTCTTTAGATCTTAAATGTGACACTTTGAGTCAATGTACCATAAGATGCGACACGCAGGGCAAAGAAAGTGTTGCAGGGAAGGTGATGCGGTAGATTCTAACACGCAAAGGCGGTGATGTGTTGAAGATCTGGTGCAAAGAAACAAAGATGGCGTCTTCTTGTTGATGCGACACGCTTCTCCGATGTTGCGAGATGTCTTGGCTCGATGCGTCAGCTGCAGAGTGCAGGGTAGAGACATCAGACGCACCACAGGAGGTGGAGTCAGCATTAGGGAGGGAAGGCACAGCCCTATTCAGGTCCCAGGTGCAACTCCTCCCTCCCATCTAGATGCAGATCTCTCTATTCACTACTGGGCTAACTCACCCTGTCTCCTGGATTCCCAAGCCCTGTCACTCAAACTCCAGACAAGGAATGCACAACCTAGCAGAGGCAGTTTTGGATGGTTAGACAAGAAAATACCTACTTTCTAAAAGTGGTATTTTCAAACACAGAATATTAAAACCAACTTCACTAAAATATGTATTTTATCATCCTGAGTTCAGGCATACTAAATTCGAATTTCTACCATGTTCCCTGAGTCAGTTAGGATTATAAGATGTAATAATCAAACTGCCCATTGTGGCCTATGGAGAACAGGTAGCCTTGCAATAGTGAAAAACAAAAATGGTTGTAATTCACTATTAGAACATGCCACACACACCAGGGCATGTCCTACCTTATACTTACAATGCACCCTGCCCTTGGACCTACCATAGGGGTGGAACTGGCAAGTGGGTGCACTTGCCCAGTCAGCATGACAGTACCAGACTGCACGCAGACTCTGCAATGGCAGACCTTAGACACACTTTTACAGGCTGCTTCTGTGGGTGGCACAACCAGTGCTGCAAGCCCACCAGCAGTGTTTGGATTTAAAAGCCCTGGGCACTCCTTGTGCAATGTACTAGGGTCTGACAAGTAAACCAAATCAGCCAATCATGGAATCACTAATCCATACATCAATTTACAATAGGGAGCACTTGCACTGTGGCACTGGACAGCAGTGGCACAGTGCCCAAAGCATCTAACACCAGCAAAAACACATGAGGCAACAGCAAAAATGGAAGGGAGACCCACGCCAAGGTGCCAGATCTAACAGTCACACAAAGCTACGTTTTTTTTCTTCCGAAATCCAGGCCAAGGATTATTTACATTCACTTAAGTCTGGTTCCTGAAGCAGGAAAGGCATAAGTTGGTCATATAAATAGGTCCTCTCCGTAGGTTGTCTTTTTTTTGCTTGGTATGGGGGTGGTTCAGGGGGGGCACCGCAGGGAGCGTCACCAGCTTCCCATCACAGGGGCTTAGGTCCCATTGCCTCAGGGAAGGGAGGGTGTGGGGGGTGGGGGTTCTAGGGAAGCTCTGGGGGGGTCTTTAATTAAAAACTTGTTCCACAGTACATTTTCAGATCTTTACTCTTCTTCTGTTTTTGTTTATCAGTTTTTTGTCATGAAAAGGTTTAAACTTATGGATAACTCATTACATATCGGTCCATGGCTAATAAGGGGATAAGAATAGTCACATATAATGTTTGTGGCCTTAACAATTATGATAAGCGCAAGAAGATTCAGGCTGAATTAAAAATTATTAATCCTGATATCTTCTGTTTGCAGGAGACGCATATCTCCTGGACCCACAGACAGAAATTAGCTGATCTGGGATATACTACACTCGCTTTTTCTAAACAATCTGATACGACGCGAGGGTGGCTATTTTAGCTCGACACTCTTTAGTCCTTCCAGGGCGATCTTTAGTGGATAACCATGGCCGGTGGGCCATCCTTGAATGTTTAGTGGGGGAGACTAAATTCACCCTTTGCACGGTATATGGCTCCAATGCAGATGAACCGGACATCTTTAATTATCTAAACGGGGAACTTGCTCTTGAAGAACCAGAACTTTTTGGACCTGGCGGTGCAGGGTACGCCCTCCATCTTCTGGGTTCACCTGCTTCGTTACACAGAGACACGGGACACTCTGTCGGCGTTAGAAGATTGGATTTATTTAGCTGCAGCTAGTACAGTTATCCTAGAAGTACACAAAGTAGGTTCTCAGGAGACTGCCACTTCACTCTGTGGCGCATCAGATTAAATACTATACAATACAGAATTATTACCAAAACACACGCCCCAAGCAAAGAAGAAAAGAGCCAATAAGGTAAGTGGAAAACAAAGCGGAATCAGTAAGAAGGGTTCGAAAACAGAAAGATCAGATGACTCGAAGAGACCTCTCCTCCAGCTGTGTTTGTCATCCCACCCCCGAACTAATTTATTAACAGATTACAACTGACTTGCAGGTGGTGAGATACGTTTGTGTGTATTGGAGGACAGGCATGACACAAGAAAATGCTAGCAGGAGACAGTGAAGGCCAGTCGATAAGATATGATCGGGAAAGAATCGTGTGAGCCTACAGATAGTTGGAACAGGGATTAGGAAAGCCAGACACGGATTAGTGTACTCGGCTAGTCCAAACATCAGCTTCACAAACAAGGCCGAGGACGGATTTCGACACCAAGCTACGGAAAAAGCAGAATAGACTTCGTTCGCCGTGCTGCCTGAGTGATGGCAACACAAAATGGCGGCGGGTTACAAAATGGCGGGTCGATTCGATCGTGATTGAAAATCGAAGTTCCTCAGACCCTCCTTTTGCCAGAACTCAGGCAAGATAGACTCACGTTAATCTGAGCCCACATCAATAGCCATGAGATCATCAAGCTGTTGTTGTAACATCATCCTTATGTTTTCTGTTACTCGAGGTTTGGGTCTTGAAATGCACATAGTAGCACAAAGATCACAGATAGCGGGACCACAGTGCATACAAAGACAACAGGAAAATATGATTGTCAAGATTACTCCAAGGAATGTCAATGCTTTCCAACCCCATTTGGACAGTAGTCCCCAAAACCATTCCGTTAAGGACCAATCTCCTTCGTCCTGATGAATAGACTTGGAGATTATATGCAACTTGGAAATAGCTTGGTATACTGTCGGAGCGTCATTAGGAATGAAAATACAACAGCTTGACCCGATCAATTTACATACTCCACCACGATCGGCAAGAATAAAGTCTAAGGCAACTCGATTTTGCAAGGTCATAAGACGATCCGCCTGTAGTTCCGCCGTGATATTACTCAAGGCTCCTACAGTGATGTATATTGTAGTCTCTACGACACGGACCAGTTGCCTTATATTTCTGCTGTTGGCCATTGGACCCCAGAAGGGAAGAAAACCTTTAAGGAAATCTCCTCCTTCTTGTCCCGCGGTGTCTTTGGAGTCAATAATTCCTCGGCTGAGACGGGTTCGGTGATAATTGGCAGAAGCAGTGTAAGTAGGAGGAAGAAGGAAAGCTATGTAGCAGGTACCAGAGAAACCCGTTGGCAACCAGGTATAAGCTCTATCATAACAAATGAAATAGGTGCCTTGAGACGGTACTAGAGGAGGTGAGTTCAGAGAGGAATAAATGTACGTGTAGGAACAGTTACTCTTTGGTGCAGTGACAGAAGAGCGATTGTTTTTTTTCTAAACAGAAGTTACCTTGATGCGGTATAGTCCAGATTGGTGAGGATTTCTCCTATCCCATTTTATTATTAAGACTCGACATGTATTGGGTGACGTTCCAATTGGTGTATGCTTTTCTTTCATCGATAGAAATCTTGCTATTCTCCATGATTTTAGCCATAACTATCATACCCTTAATCAAAGAACTATGACTAAAATCCGGATAATTAATTTGTGAAGCTACAGACCGTCTGAATTTACTTTGATATGCATTTGAGAAAATAACAAAGAATGCACAAGCAGAACCTTCATAAGAGAAAGGGAGAGCTAAATATGGTATTCCTTTCTCAGTAGTATGCGGCATAAGACCACATACCCAACAATCAGTTGTGTTAACCACTAATTGATGCTGGTGTAATAGCTGGACAAAGGAATTGTTGTAATACTCGGTTCTTCTGACAAGTTCATGTGAAGGGAAAGTATGAAAGAGGTGTGGAGAGATAGTAGAAGAAGGTAAAGAGGAGGAAGGGGAGGTGTTTCTTGGCTGCAAAACATAAACTATCCAACCAATAATCGCCAAAGCAATACATAAGGATATCAAAACACATAGAGTTACACTGTAACGACTGTACATTATTTTACAAGATGCTTTCTTCATTTCATTTCTTCTCTCTTTATTACTTAGTGTAGTTTCCATTTTCACTAGTGGATGCTCATGGCAATCTTCCTCAATCACTGAAGTCACGATGCTCAACCGTCCTATGACACTGAAAATCCTGCAAACCTATTGTCACTACTCAGGTCGTGACCTAGACTCCTACCGTGACCCTGCAACCTAAACAGAACACTACACAAGGGAGAAGGAGAAAGTTCAATTGTTCTTTTGTCTGGACCTAAGATTGTAGCGCTCCTTCCCTAGAACACTCTGATCTTGAAACAATGTTCTTGGTTCAGTCGTATTCAAGCGACGATGCAATGGAATTGCTTCCTGTAAAATGTCGTCGTCCTCTTTTTCAGACAATGTCCCATTCAGGTGTGCATTGCTTAAGGGTACAAATCGTGGAACTGTTTCGTCTTCACAGTCACCAATCCCTCTACGAACCCACTGATCAAAAGGCAAAGGCAAAGGTACTTTCTTGCAATGCACACCGTGAATCCAATTTTTCTTTCCTTCAACTTTAACTGCTGTCCTTGTCGTTAGTAGGACCATACGAGGCTCCCGCCATCTGGGCTCCAAATTCTTTTTCTTTTGAAAATTTCGGGTGCAGACCCAGTCACCTGGCCGGATGGAGTGACCTGGATCTGTGGAAGCCTCCGGCAAAGCACTCTGAACCTGTCGATGAAGGACATGCAATTTAGTTGTAAGGTCATGCAAATAGTCAATCAACATTGGGTAGGGCAAATCTGAGAACTTTTTAGGACGAGGTATTCCCCATACGTTGGCCGGACAGCCAAACACCACTTCGTAAGGGCTAAGTCCCAGACGAGAGTGTACTGCAGTTCTGGTGGATAGCAGAGCTAACGGCAAAGCATCAGGCCAATTAAGTCCCGTACTTGCTTGAATCTTCGCTAATTTTAACTTCAAGGTCCCATTGTAACATTCTACTAAACCTGCTGATTGGGGATGATTTGCCGCATGGAACTTTTGCTTGATTCCAAGACCTGCACAAACTTTCTGCATGACTTGGCCAACAAATTCGCTCCCATTGTCACTCCAGACAATGCGCGGCAATCCAAACCTGGGAAAGAACTCTTTTAGAAGGATTTTGGCTGTGGATAAAGCTGTGTTGTCTTTCAAAGGGTATGCTTCTATCCATCTTGAAAAGGCACATACTACCACCAGAACATATTTGAGGTTGTTGCATCGATCCATGTGAATGTAATCAATTTGCAACACTTCAAATGGGTATGTCGGAGGAGCAAAGTGACCTGCAGGAGTGGGGGTTCCCTTTCCTGGATTATACATCAGACAAACAATACAATGCTTTACTACGTTGTCTGCACATTTCGGGATATTTTCATTCTGCAAAAACTGGAGCTAGAAGTTTACAAATGCCTTTTGCACTAAGGTGAGCTGAACCATGAGCCAAAATAACCACTGGGAGTACATAAGCATCCGGTAACAACCAACGTTGATGTTCGGATAATTCTACCCAACAACCCATCTCATCTAACATCCCCGTACTTTCTCTCCACTTGCTTAACTCTCTTTCTGTAGCCTCTTTCTGAATTGTTTTCACGCTTTCCACTGTATTCTCACACATTCCTCTCTCTCTGACCCAATTCGCAGGACCTGCCATATACATTCGACTCATTGAATCTTTCGCTGTTTTCTTTGCTGTTTCATCAGCAAATGCATTTCCTCGTTCAACATCATCCGTAATCTTCTTGTGAGCACTACACTTCACTATCGCTATTTGGACAGGTAAAGCAAGTGACTCAAGGAGATCAGTCACTAACTGACCATGCTGTATCTTAGTGCCATGTGAAGTTAGGAAACCCCTCTCTCTCCAGAGACGCCCAAAATTGAACGCGACACCAAAGGCATACTGACTGTCAGTGTACACGTTCACTCTCTTCCCTTTTGATAATACACAAGCTCTCGTAGGTGCTATCAACTCTGCTGCTTGCGCTGAATTGTGTCTAACACGTGCAGTTTCCACAATCGTATGTAAGGTAGTTACAGCATAGGCTGAAACCGTATCTCCATTAGGCATCTTAAAACAAGAACCATCTACCCATAGAGTCCCATCTGGATTCTCTAACGGTGTGTCTCTCAAATCAATTCTTCCTTTTGTCTCTTCCTCAGTACGGAAGAAACAATCATTCTAATCCTCAACACTCTCCTCATTTGGAAGGGGCAATAAAGTAGCTGGATTCAGAGTATTGCATCGTTTGATGTGTACGTGACTAGCCAATAGCGTCAGCTCGTAACCAGTTAAACGTGCACTCGTGAGATGCTGTGTCTTCGTTCTGTTTAGTAAGGTATCCACTGCATGTGGCACCATGACAATGAGAGTGTTATCTAACACTATCCCAGCGGACTGTCGGATAGAAATCGCTGCAGCTGCTGTGGCTTTGAGACAACTAGGCAATGCTTTAGCTACGGGATCTAACGTAGCCGAAAAATAAGCACATGGCCGCTGTCTATCTCCAAATTGCTGTGTCAAGACTGATAATGCACAACCTTCTTTCTCGTGAACATACAGCGTAAAAGGCTTAGTGTAATCTGGGGTACCCAGTACAGGAGCAGAACACAGAGCAGTGCGTAAATCAGTGAAACTCTTTTGGCACTCTTCAGTCCAAGGAAGGGGCTGAGGCGTATCTTTTAAAGTGAGTGCCAACAAAGGTTTGGCGATCAAAGAGAAGTTAGGGATCCACTGTCTACAATAAGCAGTGATTCCCAGAAAAGCACGCACTTCCCTTTGTGTGGATGGTACAGACATTCGAGCAACCGCCTGAATTCGTTCTGGTGTCAATCGTCGTCCTTCCTTTGATAGGAGATGACCCAAGTAGGTAACCTCTCGACAAACATACTGTAGTTTGGAAGGTGAGACCTTGTGATTCAGCTTAAACAAGTGACACAACAGTGCAAAAGTGACATCCTTGCAGATATCTTCTGAATCGGCGGCGACTAACAAGTCGTCCATATATTGGATAAGGGCGGCACCAAACGGAAAATGAAAAGTATCAAGATGACATTTCAAAGCTTGGCTGTAAATGGAGGGACTTTCACAGTACCCTTGGGGTGCGTGCTTAAATCGGAAGCTTCGGCCTCCAAGAGAAAAACCAAAAATGTCCCTACTCTCTTCTGCAATTGGAATACTGAAGAAGGCATTCTTTAGATCAATAACAGAAAACCAAGTCGCTGTGGAAGGTATCTTAGTCAACAAAGCAGTGATATCTGGAACAACAGGAAATTGTGGAATCACAATTTTGTTTACTTCTCGCAGATCAATTACAAACCGGTACACAGGAGGCTGAGAAGGATCATTACGTTTAAGAACAGGAAGAATAGGACTATTGCATGTGTTGCCTCTCGTTTCTTCGACCACACCCTTCCGAATTAGATCGTGAATGATTTCCAAAAGCGCTTTTTCACCTTCAGCAGAAATTCGATATTGTGGGATACGTGGTAATTCAACATTGGGCTTGAGAGTAACAACATAAGGCGGTATCTCAAGACAACCCACATCATTCGGACCCGTGGCCCAAAGTGCTGTCGGAAGAGAAAGCAACTCAGGAGGAAACTGATCTTTAGACAGATACATTGGGGAGATTAACTTCTGACCCAGAGTGAGATGTACGCCTGAAGGAGAACAATATATTGTAGCATGTATTCTTTTCAATAGGTCTAGACCCAACAGATTCTCACCACAACCATTCGTTAACAGAAGTGAAGCTTCCAAGTCATAAGGACCAACGGAAATAGGCAAAGGACAAGAAACCGGATTGCGAACAGGGGCACCAGAGAATCCTACAGAAACATTCGTTAAGCCAGACAAAGGTGCCCCAGGTAGTTTAGAATGAATAATAGAACTTCTCATTGCTCCAGTATCTAGAAGAAATGACTCTGATACACCCATTGTAGTGACGTTGACATAAGGGCCATTTTGATCTACTGGGATTGGCACAACTCCTCTACTTTGTCCATGGCTGTCCTAGTTGGCATGAAGAATCTCATTTTCGCCTTCAACATAATGGTCTTCATTATAATATTGAGCGGATCTCACATTCTGCTGATCAAAGTAGTTCATGGAATTAGGAGAAGGAAGGGCACGCTGTTCTTGAGTTAACATACCTCGACCTCTACCTCTGTTTGCTGACTGGAGGCCAGCACGACCTCGTGGAGCAGATGACGCTCCATTGCGCTGCAATAAAACCGGACAACTACTCTTAAAATGACCTTCCTCTCTACAATAGGCACATTGATTAGGACCTAACAAAGGTCGCGAAATGTATGGCTCAGGTTTCTGATACAATCTCTGAAACTGCGGTGGCTGTTGAGTCTGAGGCTGAACATAACGTGGCGGATAAGCTTGCTGCAAGAGAACCTTCGTTTTTAAATCTTTCGTCTTCTTCTCTTGCTTTTCTTTTTCTTCTTTGTTCCTATTCTCGTAATATTGTGCAGTAGCCAATATTTGGGCAGAAGAAGAAACAGCCCAAGAACTTTCTGAATCCTTTAATTTGTGTGACAGCTCGGGAAGCAAATTGAATACAAATTTGTCCACGAATAGTCGCTGTCCACCCTCACTAGCCATGTCCTTACCACTATGATCAATAAATGTCTCCTCGAAACGAGTAAAGAAATCAGAGATACTTTCATCTTTCTTTTGTTTACATGCCGCTAGCTTATCCCAATTCTCTCTCAATGCAGGCATCATAGTTTTCATTAACGTAATGATTCTACCAGGAAGCTCCGAGATCAAAGCGTCAGGCTTTGCACCACCCACTTGGTCTCTATCTGTATAAGCTATGACATCCCAAGTAGCACCCAGTTCCTGTGCGTGATCCTCTCTACGAATCTTAGCCCATATTGTCTGTGGGACTACATTATCCATTAACATATCAATATCTGCTAGGTTCATAATACAAGCATCGATTGTCTGCGATAATTCTTTGTAATAACCTGCAGGGTTCTTATGAGGATCTGGTAGAGTCTACTTAAGGGCCAAAACTTCAGATCTCTTCCATGGTACATGTACCCATATACGCTGAAAGTGAGCTGGAATAGCTGGATTAGCACCTACTCCCGCAACCTCTTCCTTCCATACTGGAGGAACCTCTCTCATAGGGTAATTTTTCGATGTCAGTTTAACCGACGGATCAGAATCAAGAAAAATCTGAGAGAACAATAAGGTTCTATAAGAGATGAGTGTCCTTACAGCTTCCTCAACTTTGGAACCTACAATAAGTCCTTTTTCAAAATCGGCTTGGACATCTAACAAATCTTGTGAGATCGGACTCAAACTCACATCTTCCCATTCTTTAATGAGAATATCATACATTACATTAAAAACATACCTTTGTGTAGGTGCATTCCATTGCAAAAAGATATCAGACATACTATATTGTGGACCCTTCTTGATCCATCTTCGTGCAAGAGAATCTAGCTTCTCTCGTTCCTCGAAATCTGGGAACTGACTACGAGATTGTCTTCGAGCAAAAGCCGGAGACGCATTAAGAGCTCCAAAGAAAGGAGATAGAATACTAGTGACGGAATCTGTGGGACGCTTAAGCATAGACGGTGAATTAGACATCAGAACTGGAGACAGAATATTAGGAGAATTATCAAGAGGAGAACTTGAAATTACAGGAGGAGCAGAAGGCAAAGGAGAGCTAAGATCAGGAGATGAAGGCTGAGAAGTTGAAACTAATGGTAAAACCGTCAAGGGCGGTAGTACTGGAGGAGGCAAATGCTGAAGAGCCGGAACCGGCGGAGGTACTACCAGCAACTGAGCAGGCTGTAACGGCTGAGGCACATTGGAATTTTGCTCATAGGGCGGAGGCAACCTCAATAAATGAGACATTAGGGGATCTTCTTCTATGTCTTTCTTGTTATCAGAAGGAGAAACAGGCAACACCGGATAGCATTTATCTATCGCCATACGATGTTGTCTTTCTGAAATTTCAGTCGCATTGTCAATTTCATCATTCTTGAACTGTTGGGCAGCCTGTATAATCGTCATACCCTGTGCTTTCCTAGCTCGTTTTGCTTGTTTAATTTCTTTCTGTTTGGCTTCCTTACGCCAAAGGCGGAGAGAGTCAAACATTGCCGGCCGGGGTTTTCTTTTGAACAGAACTGTTTCTAAATTATCTAGCACATCAGGATCAAAACTACCGTTTTCTGGCCATTTAAGAACACCATCTTTCTTCGTGTATCGAGTCCATGTCTCGTTAAAGGCAATGGGGCCGATACCATGTTTCGAGTAGAGCTCATATGTGGGAGTTCCAACTGAAGGAATCGGACAAGAGTCCTCAAGTCGGGAGTCCCTATTACAACCAAGACAACAAATTCTTCCAAACTTAGTCAGACCAGGCATTTCACAATGTCTCTGGACTGTTCACAAACTTTAAGGGAGTAAAACTCAGTTTACGCAGCACAAATGCACTTACCCTCGGCTTTAGTCTTTGCAATTACTAAATCTAAGACACCTAAGGACATCAAACAAAGAACCAAAGTTTGTGGGCGCGACCCACGAAAATACTTAGCTTAACTAAGGACGTCTTCTTCCACCAACAGAGGCCCGTCTATCGTCTCGCTTTACCATACATCACCAAAGGAATGGGCCAAAGCAGGGCAGCAGTCAGGGCAGCGGTCGCCAGTAGCCGTCAGGAAGGAGTAACCGCACTGCAAAAGACCTTTGGACCACTTTCGACATACAGGGGTCGCTTAGTGTGGTTCGCGAACCCTCCGGAATTTTCTTGCGAGGTTCCTCACGACCTTCGAGCAGAACCGGTACCACTGAAGCCGCCCCACGTTGGGTGCCAATTGAAGAACCAGAACCTTATGGACCTGGCGGCGCAGGGTACGCCCTCCGTCTTCTGGGTTCACCTGCTTCGTTACACAGAGACACGGGACACTCTGTCGGCGTTAGAAGATTGGATTTATTTAGCTGCAGCTAGTACAGTTATCCTAGAAGTACACAAAGTAGGTTCTCAGGAGACTGCCACTTCACTCTGTGGCGCATCAGATTAAATACTATACAATACAGAATTATTAACAAAACACACGCCCCAAGCAAAGAAGAAAAGAGCCAATAGGGTAAGTGGAAAACTAAGCGGAACCAGTAAGAAGGGTTCGAAAACAGAAAGATCAGATGACTCGAAGAGACCTCTCCTCCAGCTGTGTTTGTCATCCCACCCCAAACTAATTTATTAACAGATTACAACTGACTTGCAGGTGGTGAGATACGTTTGTGTGTATTGGAGGACAGGCATGACACAAGAGAATGCTAGCAGGAGACAGTGAAGGCCAGTCGATAAGATATGATCGGGAAAGAATGGTGTGAGCCTACAGATAGTTGGAACAGGGATTAGGAAAGCCAGACATGGATTAGTGTACTCGGCTAGTCCAAACATCAGCTTCACAAACAACGCCGAGGACAGATTTCGACACAAAGCTACGGAAAAAGCATAATAGACTTGAGTGATGGCAACACAAAATGGCGGCGGGTTACAAAATGGCGGGTCGATTCGATCGTGATCGAAAATCGAAGTTCCTCACTCTGTGGCCCACTCCACTAATTTTTTGTGGAGATTTGAACATTAATTTATCTGGTGACTGGGCTTGCTCCCCTTCGTATGTCTATATGGGTCGTAAACCCAACGTTTTTCGAGCTCTGCATAATTTAATGAATGATCATGGGCTGGCAGATGTTTGGAATATAATTTATCTGCATGATCCTGGGTATACTTTTTTTTCTTCACCTCATAGCAAATTATTTTGTTTAGATTATTTTTTTGTATCCATGGCCTGGGCTCACAGTACTCAAACTCAAATTTTTCCTAGATTAATGTCTGACCATGCTCCCTTAGTTATTTCCCTTTATAATGTTGCTATTTCTAGAGGTGTTAAGGCTTTCTCGTTTGACAGAAAATTGTTATATGATCCTCTTTTTGTAGATCATATGAAAAAATGGATTCACAACTTTTTTTTGTGTAACCGTGGATCCGCCTTTCCGGCGTGTGTATGGGATACTTTTAAGGCCTGTTTTCGTGGTGAAGTCCTTAGTTATGGATTATTTGTTCAAAAGTCACTTAAACATAAAATGTCAGAGCTTCTTTCTCTTCTTCGGAATGCTGAATTGGACCTCGCCACCCAGCTTCGAGCAGCAGCAGATACCAAAGAAATCTTAGCTAGGCTTGCCCAGTGCAAGGCCAATATTAACCTCATATGGGCCCAGGAGATAGCACTTAAACATCACCTTTACCGGAGACAGCTTTATGAATTCGGCGAATCTTCAGGGAGATTTCTGGCTCAAAGAATACGTGCTAAAAGTCAGTTTTCAAAGATTAATGCCATCCACGACGCTCAAGGTTCACTAGTCTATGATCCTCAGACTATTATGAAGGTGTTTCACCTGTTTTACTCTGAACTATATAGCCAACCGAATACTGGGGATCTTCCTATGGATCTGGGGCTTCCTGCACTGACTTGGGAACAACTAGACCAGTCTGAAGTAGAGAAAATGGATATGCCGTTCACCTTTGAGGAAATTGATCGGGCACTATTTAAAATGCCTTCGGGAAAGGCTGCTGGGCCAGATACCCTCCCCATGGAGGTCTATAAGGTATTTTTTCACAAACTTCGAGAGGATATGCTGAAGACTTTTGAGGCGGCCAGGCAGGGATCCCCACCTCAATCTTGGGATGATGCGCATATTGTTATATTTCCTAAAAAGGGGAAGCCTCCTGATCAGCCGGGATCCTACCATCCCATCTCCTTGGTTAACTGCGATGGTAAGCTGTATGCCAAACTCCTTGCTAATCGAATGGCCCCGTTTGTTGCTGGGTTGGTTTCATTACAGCAGCATGGGTTTGTTCCTGGTCAGGGTACGATTGACCATGTTAGCCAGGTTGTCGCTCTTCTCGACATCGCGCAGGTGGAGTCCAGATCTCTGGGTCTCGTCCTGCTCGACGCTGAGAAGGCTTTTGACTGGGTTGTGTGGAGTTTTCTTTGGGAGATAATGGCGCGTATGGGGTTTGGGGGCGGTTTTATCCGCGCTCTTCGGGTTTTCTATCAGGCTCCTACTGCGAAGATATGCGCAATGGGAATTAAATCGGAGGTGGTTCGGATTTGCAGGTGGACCCGTCAGGGTTGTCCCTGTTCTCCTCTTCTTTTTGCTTTTTATATTAATCCCTTTGTGAAGATGCTGGAATTAAACATGCAGATTCCCCCTTTTATTGTTCAGAACCAGCCCTATATTGTTTTTGCTTATGCGGACGATATCACTGTGGTCACCTCTAACCTTGACACTGCCTTGCCGGTCATTGAACATCTTGCTAACTCTTTTGGTAGATACTCAGGCTATAAGTTAAACTCTGCCAAAACTCAATGTCTTTGTACAAATCCGGCTACAGCAATCGATCCCAGGGTAGTGGAGGAAGTGGTGTACCTCGGCATCAAGATTAGATCTAATTTAAATGATATGATTTCAACTAACTGGAATGATATTTTGGATAAAACTAAGTCCACCCTGGATTCTTGGCAGAGCCTTCATCTTACTCTTGTGTCCAACTTGCTAAAAATGGTTATCTTACCAAGAGTACTCTACTTCTTTCGCGCTGTTCCCTTACTAGTCAAAAAGCCTCAGATCCGGCAGCTTCAGTCACTATGTGAAAAATACCTGTGGGCCCCTGGCAAGATTCGAAGAGCCTCCCGATTGATGACGCTACCATTTGCTCGTGGTGGATGGGCTATCCCTGATTTTGGGCTATATCAAATGGCATGCCTACTTCTGAAGATGCGTATCCTTATTACAGGGGAAGAAGCAGGTAATCCCTCAGAAGCCCCTACTATCTACCAGATGGCTCTAGGTTGCTGTGCTAAGAACTGTCTGCAAATTGAAGCTGATGGCAGTTATTATAAACGCACTTGTTTTAAAATTATTGCTTCTGCCTTTTCTGTTTGGAAAAGTCTCATAAAGATGTTTCATATTCCTAAATATACAGTCTATACTCCTCTTGTTGCACCTCATTTGTTACCTCCAATTTTTTTTGACTCAATAGCGCGCCAATGGCATATTAAAGGGATCACTCGGTTAGGGGCTTTTGTTTCTTCAGATGGCGCTTATCTTTCTTTTGATGAACTTAAAAAGAAATTTGACCTAGCTAACACTCAATTTTTTTAATTCCTTCAGATTCAGGATTTTCTGCAGAAATACACTTCTCATCTTGTTTCTATTCGTATTATTGATGCTGTGAGATCGCAATTACGAATAGGTTCTATCTATCATATATTATTGGGTTCTAGATCAGATGATCTCGATAAAATTAACGCGAAGTGGAGGACTTGGCTTTCATCTCCCTCTATTCATATTGAAGATTCCATCGACACGGCTCATAAGATTTTTTATTCCGCTTCATTAAAAGCCCAGCACTTTAAAACTTTATTTAACTTATATTACACTCCTGCGGTTATTATGAAATGGGGCAACCCTTCACAAGCTTCAAAGTCTGGGGTATGTTTTCGCTGCCAAGCTGGCAACGCTGATATAGTGCACATCTTTTTTTCCTGTCCCTCCTTACGTTCTTTTTTTAACCAAATTGAAAGTTTTTTGTTTCACATTTTAGGTAAACCAATCACAGTCTCTTCAAGTATGATTTTATTAGGGATTGATGGGGTTTCATCTATTGAACAGCCTTTTGGTAAATTTCGCTACTTTTTGTTCATTATCGCGGCTGTAACGCGACTTTCTATCGCCACTGCCTGGCTACAACCTGAGGCTCCGAGTTTTGATTTATGGCGAGCCAAACTATTTAATATTTATAATTTAGAAATTAGTATGTATTTGTTGAAAAAAACGCGTAAAAAGAAATTTGGTATGGCTATTTGGCAACCATTATTAGATTATTTTTCTGAATAGTATTCTTTTTTTCTTCTCTATTCGTTGCCGCTGGAAAAGTCAATTGTACTGTATGTTTCCTTTGGTTGTGTATATATGTACATGTGGAACTTCAATAAATTTTTTTTTTTTTTAAATAAAAAAACAAAGCCACGTTCCATAATAGGTCACAAATAACCCTGCCTCCTTAATACCAAGGAGGCAGGAATCCTTTTGCAATTCTTAGCAAGTTACTGCAAATGCAAAAGTGGGGACCAGCGAGGTACAACACACCTCAATTCCTGCATTCGCCTTTTTATTTTTAATTCCAGTCTGTGTTCCTTAAGTAGATAGTCAATAAAATAAAAGACCTTCCACATTGTGAACCAGTACAGCTCGCGTTGATGGTTCAGTGTTTTGTCAATGATTCATGACATCAGATCCTGCTGCAAAACATCAACACTTTGCAGAGTAAATTGAAAGATTCATGGCTTGTCCACCTTCTGATCTGCAATGACCTGCAAAGTGCACTCAGGGAAACCTGCTCTCTCTTTCAAAATCCAAACGATATTGCTTTTCCACACGGGGAGCTGCAAGTCAGCAGCTCCCCATGTGGAAAAGCAATGCTGGCTCCTGAAGGACGCGGGGAGCCGGCTGGGACCGTGGGGGCGTTGGGGCTCCCCCCACGGTCCCCAATGTTTTTAATAAACCCGGGGGATGGGGTCCCTGGGGATAATAAAAATTAGTGATAGGAGCTATTTTTTTTTTTTACAGTAAAATTAGGAGTCGCGCATTCTAACGCGTTGGGTGCACGATTTCTCTTGCGTAGGGTGCGTGGTTCCTAACGCGTTGGGTGCGCGAATCCATGGAAAAAAACCTGAAATGTTTTGGAGATAAACATCAAACTTAAGTGTTTCATTCTTGAGTGGCTCTAAAAAGAGCCGTTGTGTTCATTGAGAGTTTTTGGTACTTATAAGTAAGTACCTATACGGAGTCTAAAGTTGTTGAGGAAGACTCTGTCTCCTTCATCAGTAAAGTGTACTTCATCTCTCCTATACAGCTCTTACATAGGAAAGCGCAGATTGTTATTGTAAATGGACCCCATTCTATAGTCTCGGAGAAAAGCAGAAACAGATTTATTCACATGTTTCCTAGCTTTCTCAATCTGTGGACAAAAATGATTGGACCAGTTCCATTTCTGCCTTTGGCATATGTTAGGATACACAAAGGCAGTTTTGGGAAAAAGTGAAATCAATTCTGCAAAGGTGTCCTTCATAAGCATTTCCAGGCCTACCCCAGTCAAAGTGCCTAGGTCATTGCCACCACAGTGCACTATTATGAGGTCAGGGTGCTGGAGATGCATAAAGGATTTTACCAATGGCATCAATTGGTGCCACTTTAACCCTCTCTGTCTAATCCATTTATTGTCTACATTTGTTAAACCTAGGTCTTTGTGAGTGCCTTTATTTTCTGCATACCGTTGGCTCAAGAAAATATAGCTGTGTCCCACAATTCACACTCTAAGCATCTTGAAGGGAGGTCTGGATGCACTCAGAAAGTCTCTGTAAATGAAATGGCAGTTTGAAAAGTAAGATTTTTCTAAAATGGTGGCTAAGATGCAGTTTTGAAAAAAGACAAGAAATCATTGGTTGTTTGACCACCTTCTACTCTGAAAATTGGGTGCATGTTTCTGTTTTTTAAACGCATGATTCTTATTGGTTAACAAAAACTGATTGAAAGGAACATTATATATGATAAGCTGATATGTTGAAAAGTCAAGCACACTTGCTGTTTTAATGAGCAACATTGTGTGCTGAACTTGTGACCTGTGTGCTCAGTTCTGTGTTCCATGACCTGTTTCTGTGGCAACAGGCAGAAGGCAGATTGGGGGTAGGGTTCAAATGTATGTAATTTGGAAAGGGTTGAAGTGTTTAACCAATAGAAATGTGTGTTAGCTTTTGAATTAATGTGGGAAGGAATGTGATTTGATGTTTACATGTATATGTGTGGAAAATGAGAGGGAAACTTTGCCATTCTTTGGTTTTGGTGACAGGTGCACAGTGCAGAGATTCTGTATAAGAAAATCTGGTGTGTGACTGATATACTTTTTAATCTACAAAACAACTTGAAAGGTGAGTTATTTCATTGTGAGGGGATGTATGTGGTCTATTTTGATTTTAATCAAACTAATGTATTTCTCCTGCTAAAGTGCAGGAAGTACTTTTTCTGTCTACAATCTTATTGACAGTGTGTGTGCATGTAGAAACCATTCTGTGATAAGCATTTGTGTTTTTCATGTGTTTGCAGACAGATAACTGTGCTGTTTTTATATTTTGGTACAATTAGAAACCAGTCATTGTTTATGAATTTGCAAAATGAGTCATGTTTCTACACTAAAATGTAGTAGTCGTAGATTAAGAAATGTGTTTTGGTATAGTGAAAGGGATAGTGGTATTTGTCTAGAATCACACAGTGAGTCTGTGCACATTTAGGAATCATTTTGAGAGAAACATTTTGGTACTAATGTGTAGTAGAACATTTTCTGTAATGTGTGCAGTCACCTTAGATCTTGTAGACTAGTAAATGTATTTTGTACAAGGGATAGTTGGCTGTCTACAATCACACTGTGAGTTTGTGTGTATTTGGGTAAGCATAGTGAGAGAAGCATTTGGTAACATCGTGTATTTGCTGACAGATAACTTTTTAAAAACCTGTCATGTTGTCAAGTTGTAGTAGAATTAGAAGCCAGTCTTTGCTTATGCATTGATAAAATGAGTCAGGCTTTGATACTAAAGTGCAGTACTGAAATATGTAGATTGTGTGCTGTACCTTTACCCCTTCCACAGTAGTGAATGAGTTTTGGTAAACTCCTAGGGATAGTGTTGCTTGTCTAGAATCATACTGTGAGTCTGTGTGCATTTGGGAACCACTGTGAGAGAAGCATTTGGTAACATCATGTATTTGCTGACAGATAACTGTTTTAAAACCTGTCATGTTTTCAAGTTTTAGTAGCATTAGAAGCCAGTCATTGCTTATGCATTCATAAAATGAGTCGGGCTTTGACAGTAAAGTGCAGTACTGAAATATGTAGATTGTGTGCAAACCCCTTACTCCTTCCAGAGTAGTGAATGAGTTTTGCTAAAGTACAAGGGATAGTGTTGCTTGTCTAGAATCACACTGTGAGTCTGTGTGCATTTGGGTAACCATTGTGAGAGAAGCATTTGGTGACATCGTGTATTTGCTGACAGATAACTGTTTTAAAACCTGTCATGTTGTCAAGTTTTAGTAGCATTAGAAGCCAGTCATTGCTTATGCATTCATACAATTAGTTAGGCTTTGACACTAAAGTGCAGTACTGAAATATGTAGATTGTGTGCAGTCCCCTTACCCCTTCCAGAGTAGTGAATGAGTTTTGGTAAACTTCTAGGGATAATATTGCTTGTCTAGAATCACACTGTGAGTCTGTGTGCATTTGGGAACAACTGTGAGAGAAGCATTTGGGTACTTCATATCTTTGCATACACATAACTGCTTAAAAACCTTTCCTGTTCTCAAGTTTTGGTAGAATTAGAAGGCAGTCATTGCTTATGTATTCACCCAGGAACTGTCCTTGCAATACTGTGAACATTCAGTTAATATCCAAGTAGTAACGGAGTGAGGCAGGCCTTAGCACATGCATTGATTCAAACGCCTATCCACTATGCATGCAGTCCTCTAACCATCTACACAGTTCTCTTTCACACCTTCAATTCCCCAGTCAGTATCCTTACACTTCCAGCAAACACCCTGTCATTCCCCTTGCACTCCTCTAGTGACCCATTCAGCACCATGTACTAATTCATTCACTGCGCCAAAACCCAACCACTTATAAATTCACCCAGGCACTCTCCTTGCAGTACTCTAATCATGTAGTCAGTACCCAAGTACTCATGCAGTGAGCCAGGACTTAGCACATGGACTGCTTTAAACCCCTAACCACTATGCATGCAGTCCTACTTGTCTTTCACACCTTAAATTCCCCAGTCAGTATCCATACACTTCCAGCAAACACCCTGTCAATCCCTTGCACACTTCTGGTGACCCATTCAGCACCATGTTCTAATCTATTCACTGTGCCAAAACTCAACCACTTATAAATTCACCCAGGCACTCTCCTTGCAGTACTCTAATCATTTAGTCAGTACCCAAGTATTCATGCAGTGAGCCAGGCCTTTGCACATGGACTGCTTCAAACGCCTAACCACTATGCATGCAGTCTTTTAACCACCTACACACTTGTCTTTCACACCTTCAATACCCCAGTCAGTATTCATACAGTTCCCGCAAACACCCTGTCACTCCACTTACACTCCTCTAGTGACCCATTCAGCACCATGTACTAATCCATTCACTGCGCCAAAACCCAAACAATTATAAATTCACCCAGGCAATGTCCTTGCAGTACTCTAATCATTCAGTCAGTACCCAAGTACTCATGTACTGAGCCATGCCTAAGCACATGGACTGCTTCAAACACCTATCCATTATGCATGCAGTCCTTTAACCACCTACACACTTGTCTTTCACACCTTCAATCCCCCAGTCAATATCCATACACTTCCAGGAAACACCCTGTCACTGCCTTTGTACTACTCTACTGATCCATTCAGCACCATGTACTAATCCTTTCACTGCACCAAAACCCAAACACTTATAAATTCACCCAGGCAGTGTCCTTGCAGTACTCTAATCATTCAGTCAGTACCCAAGTACTCATTCAGTGACCAGGCCTTAGCACATGGACTGCTTCAAACCCCTATCCACTATGCACGTAGTCCTATAACCATTTACACTCTTGTCTTTAATACCTGCGATTCCCCAGTCATTATCCATACACTTCCAGCAAACATCCTGTCACTCCCCTTGCACTCCTCTAGTGACTCATTCAGCACCATGTACTAATCCATTGACTGCACCAAAACCCAACGATTTAAAAATTCACCGAGGCACTCTCCTTGTGGTACTCTAATGATTCAGTTAGTACCCAGGTACTTATGTAGTGAACCCGGACTTAGCACATGGACTACTTCAAACGTCTATCCACTATGCATGCTTGCTTCAAATAACCTATAAAATTATCTTTCACACCTTCAATTGCCCTGTGAGTATCTATATACTCTAATAAACATCCAGTCACTCCCCTTGCACACCTCCAGTGATTCTTCCAGCACCATGTACTAATCTATTCACTGCGCCAAAACCCAAAAACTTAAAAGATTCATGCAGGCACTCTCCTTGCATTACTCTAATGATTCAGTCAGTACTCAGGTACTCATGCAGTGACCCAGGCCTTAGATAATGGACTGCTTCAAATGTCTGTCTAGTATGCATGCAGGCCTCTAACCACCTACACACTTGTCTTTCACACCTTCAATATCCCAGTCGGTATTTATACAGTTTTCGGAAACACCCTGTCACTCCCCTTACACTTCTCCAGTGACCCATTCAGCACCATGTACTAATCTTTTTACTGCACCAAAAGCCAAACACTTATAAATTCACCGAGGCACTCTCCTTGTACTTCTCTAATGATTCAGCCAGTACCCAGGTACTTATGTAGTGAACCCGGTTTTAGCACATGGACTACTTCAAATGACTATCCACTATGCATGCAGGCCTCTAACCACCTACACAATTGTCTTTCACACCTTAATTTGCACATTCAGTATCTATATACTCCAATAAACACCCTGTCACTCCCCTTGTACACCTCCAGTGACTCATTCAGCAGCATGTACTAATCTATTCACTGCGCCTAAACCCAAAAACTTAAAAGATTTATCCAGGCACTCTCCTTGCAGTACTCTAATGATTCAGTCACTACCCAGGTACTCATGCAGTGACCCATGCCTTAGCCCATGGAGTGCTGCAAATGTCTGTCCAGTATGCATGCAGGCCTCTAGTCACCTACACACTTGTCTTTCACTTTTTCAATTAACTAGTCAGTATCTATAAACTCCAGTAAACACTCTTTCAGTCCACTTCCACACCTCTACTGACTCATCTGGCACTATCTAGTAATCTATTCACTGTACCAAAACACAAAAACTTAAAAAGATTAACCCAGTCACTCTCCTTGCAGTAGTGTAATGATTCAGTCAGTACCCAGGTAATCATGCAGTGTCTGAGGTCTTAGCTCATGGACTGTTTAAACGTCTATCCACTTTGCATGCAGGCCTCTAGTCACCTGCACACTTGTCTTTGACTTCTTTAATTAACTAGTCAGTATCTATATACTTCAATAAACACCCTGTCACTCATCTTGCACTCATCCAGTGACTGATCTAGTACCATGTACTAATCTATTCACTGCGCCGAAACCGAAAAACTTAAAAGTTTTACCCAGGCACTCTCCTTGCAGTAGTCTAATGATTCAGTCAGTTCCCAGGTACTCATGTAGTGAACCATGCATTACCACATGGACTGCTTCAAATGTGTATGCAGTATGCATGCAGTATTCTTACCTACTATACACTTGTCTTTAACAGCTTGAATTCCCCAGTCTGTATCCATGTACTTCCAGCAAATACCCTGTCACTCCCCTTGCTCTCTTCCAGTGACTTATTCAGCACCATGTAGTAATGCATTTACTGCGCCAAAACTGAAACACTCATAAATTCACCCAGGCACGCTTCTTGCAATAGTCTAATCATTCAGTCAGTACCTAAGTACTAATGGAGTGAGGCAGGCCTTAGCACATGGATTGATTCAAACGTGTTTCCACTATGCATGGAGGTCTCTAAGTACCAACACAATTGTCTTTCAGACCTTCAATTTTCCAGTCAGTATCTATAAACTCCAATAAACACTCTGTCACTTCAATTGCACACCTCCACTGACTCATTTGGCACTAAGTACTAATCTATTCACTGCACCAAAACCCAAAAACTTAAAAAGATTCACCCAGTCACTCTCTTTGTAGTACTCTAATGATTCAGTCAGTACTCAGGTAGTTTTGCAGTGATCCAAGTGTTACTCTATGGACTGTTTCAAACGTTTATCTACTATGCATGTAGGTCTGTAGCCACCTACACACTTGTCTTTCACACCTTCAATATCCCAGACAGTATTCATACAGTTCCCGCAAACACCCCGTCACTCCCCTTATACTTCTCCAGTGACTTATTCAGCACCATGTACTAATGTATTTACTGCACCAAAATACAAATACTTATAAATTCATCCTGGCACTCTCCTTGCAATACTCAAAACATTCAGTCAGTATCCAAGTACTATTGGACTGAGACAGGCCTTAACATATGGATGGATTCAAACACGTATTCACTATGCATGTAGGTCTCTAATCACCTACACACTTGTCTTTCACACCATCAATATCCCAGTCAGTATCCATACACTTCTAGCAAACACCCTGTCACTCACCCAGTGTCTCTCCTTATAGTACTGTAATCATTAAGTCAGTTAGCATGTAGTCTTTTAGTGAGGCAGGCTTTAGGGCATGAACTGCTTCAAAGTAGGATGCACTATGCATGTAGTGTTTTTACCATTGTCACACTTGTGCTTCAGGGCTATAGTTTCTTAGTCAGTATTTATATACAATGTGTTTGTACAGTAATAGAATAGTATAAATTTGAAAGTTTTTAATATACATTTATTTGTGATTATTTTTTACAGATACTGTTTTTCACCGTTAAAATAGAGAAATCATGCCAGAAAAAAAAAGAAAAAGAAAAGAACAGAGACAGGAGAATTACTTGAAGAAACATCAACCACAAGTATTGAATGAAAATAATGTGGCTAAAAAGAAAAAAATCTTCTGTTAAGATCACAAAGCAATTTATTAAAAATGTTTGTAGGACCAAACAGAATGTACAGAATGCTGAAACCTCTGAGAATGCTTCAACTAGAAAAAAATAATAGGAAAAGCAAAAAAGCAGATGGACAGTCAAAGGAGACAAAGTATGGTAAAAGAAGGCAAAATCAGTATAAGGAAATACGCCAAAAAATATTTTACAAGAGAGTAGTACATAAGTTGCTGAAAGATGTGAAGAAATATAAAAAGAGAGCTCTATTTTATAAAAAGAAGAAGCATATTGAAACCATTGTTGAAAAGGCTTTTGAAGTAAAAAGGAAACTATTCATTTTAGTATTAAACAGAATTCGATCACTAGATAAACCAATCCATTTAATGAAGGCCAAAAGTAGGAGGAAAAGAGTAATTAATAGAAAAAAAATGTGTGATTTTTTTTGGGAGAATGGAAATACAGTTCCAGTTCAGAGCCTTTCTTTAATGAAGAGAGTTATTTACAGAGCAATAAATTATTGTATGCAGTTGACACCAGTGGTCGAGGTTATGAGGTTAGAGATGGTTGTCCAACTGACAAAGAGAAAATGGTTGAAAGAAATGTAGAAGAAGTGATAGCTGATGAAGTTCTAGGGAGACGTCCTAAACACCCTGCGTACGCTTGGGATTGCAGTAGTATTTGTAGTGTACGACAAGAATCTATTGATAAATTATGTAGTTTTTTACGAGCATATAGTAAAAAAAGTGTTAAACAAAAGATTAAGGTGTTGCAAGGACTAGACCCTTGCAGAGTGAGAAAAAATACTGGTTTGCAAGGTCATTCTCTGGCTTGTCTTTCTAGGAAAGTTTGTCAAAGTGTTTTTCACCATTTAAGGATGTTGGCAGTACACCATCCTCAAATGCGGAAGTTAGTGAGAAGATTGTATTATGCAAAAAGTCCAGCACTAAAGTGAAATGAGTTGAACAGTGCTCTTTTGCGTGGGTCAGTATCAGATGTGAAGAAGGTTTGTGATGATATTGAGTTTTGTTACTTTGGTCCTCAGCAAGAGAGTGCAGAAGCTGACACATAAGTAGAACAAGATGTTGAAGACAATGTAGAACCTGTGATTACAAAAAATGTTGAGGATGAAATCACAAAGTTTAAGGTAATTTCAGGTGAAAGACCAAATGTTTTATGTATTTGTTGTCAGCGAAGTCACTATAAAAATCAGACTAGGGGTGTCAATCTGTATTTAAAAATTGAAATAGAAGATAATGATAAATGGAAGGAATTTGCAACTCATTTGTTGGTAGAGGATTGTTTTGATTTGGGATCTGAGCAGCGTATTTGCAAATATTGTTATAACAAATTAGATGAGAATAAAATGCCTGCTAGAGCTGTTCATAATAATCTAGAGTTGGTTGCTATTCCTCCAGAGCTGATAGATTTAAATACGTATGAGTCTATTCTCATTCAATGTGTGCACCCGTTTTCAGTATGGAGCCTAAAACAGGTAAATTACCTCCATCAGAGTTACAAAGAGGATTGAAAGGAAGAGTTGTGTATTTACCATTAGATTTAAAGAAAAATATTGAAACTATTGGTGTAGACCATGCAGAAAATGAACCACTAGTCATTCTAGTTAATGGTGTTCTTACTAAGAATAAGAAAATCTGGCAAGAGTTAGTGGATGTTAGAAAAGTGCAAAAGGCATCATTGTATCTGATAAAAAATAATGAGTACTATAGAACTCTGTTTGTAGGAGAAGAAGAAATAGATTTAGCAGAAGATACTGAAACATTAAGTGGACAAATTGAAAAAGTGGAAATGTCCAGATGTGAAGAAATTTATGAACATTACAGTGTACATCCACTTCATTCCAAAGAGGTGATGGGGAATACGATTGAGTTGTTCCAAATGAAAAAAGCAAGAGGAAGTCCCATGAGTGTATGGGAAGAGGGCTTGGAAGCTCATTGTTTCCCACAGGTATTTCCAACAGGAAAAGGTGGACGATATGATGAACGTCCTGTGCAGATTCCTGCATCTGAATATCGGACAACAAGATTATATGCAGAAGATCCAAGATTTCGACAATGTATCCCTTATATGTTTCATCTTCTGTTTGAAAGTGACTTGTCTGGACTTTCATATGCAGTAAATCACATTTTAAAAACTGGAATGCATCTGCAAAATGTAACTGCAAAGGATTTTATGGATAAAGTGCATCAGAAAAATGATCATTTAGAATCCCAGTTGATTAATCTGATGGCATGTCAGAGTGGGACTAATGAATATTGGTACCGTCATCATGGAGAACTGAAATGTATGCTACGGAACTTGGGAACTCCTACATGGTTTGTTACACTAAACTGTGCTGAGTATGCTTGGGATGATTTACTTGAATTTCTTCGAGAGGAAAATTCCAATATACAAAATATTGAATACAAGACACCTGAAGAATGGTGCTCTTTGGATCCTGGTAATGTATGCAGATATTTCAATCATAGATTTGAAGCTATGATATCTTTCATCTGCAATAAAAAGAATCCTCCTCTTGGAGAAGTTGTGGATTTCTTTTGGAAAAAGGAGTATCAAGCAAGAGGTGCTCCTCATATACATATGTTGTTATGGGTCAAGGACGCCCCCAAATTTGGAACAGATTCAGATGAAACTGTTTTGACTTTCATTGAAGATTATGCCACATGTGCCATACCCAATAGCAGAGAAGATAAAAACTTAAAACAACAAGTCTTGCGATTCCAAAGCCATAGGTGTGGAAAATACTGTCGACAAAAGTACAAGTCAAAGGATAAGTTCTATACCAAATGTCATTTTGGATGTCCAAGTCCTGTATTATCCAAAGGAAGAGTGAACAGTTTTATGTCAGCTATGCGACATACCATCACAAGAAAGTCTCCAAAAAATACCTACAACTTAAGAAGAAGCGAAGAATCAAAATACATAAATGACTACAATCCAGTTATTTTTTCCATGTGGAACGCTAACATGGATATACAGTATGTTGCGGACAATTCCATTGCTGTTGCTCGATATGTAACGTCCTACATTACTAAATCAGAAAAGACGGAATTGAAAGAAATGTGGAAAGAGATTTTTCACGAGAAGACTCTAAGTAAGAAATTATACAGTTTCAGTTTGAAGATGTTATCGCATCGTGAAATTGGAGCATATGAATGCTCAGATCGGTTATCATCTGCAAGTCTATATTCCAAAAGTAGAAGAATCATTTGGGTGAGTCTAGGTCTTGCAGCAATGCGAAATCGGGTACTGAAGTCTGTTCAAGAAATTGAATATTTAGCAGAAAAAGAACCAGAAAGTACAGATGTTTTGAAAACGAATATGTTGGACAAATATTACCCAAACAGAAGTCATCATCTTGAGAACATGTGTCTCTATGAAGTGCTGCAAAACTACACTTTTAAACGGAATACTACAGAGAACATTAATGATGGAAAATATGCAGTGATTGGTTCCGAAGGATGTCTGGTGAAACAAAGGAAAGGAAATTTAATTAATCACAGGAAACTGAGTTGTGACACTGCTGACAAAAGGGAATTTGACTATTTAGCCCTTTTGCAAATGTTCACACCGTGGCGTTCAGAACTGGAATTACTTGGAGATTTTCAGAGCTATGAAGATTCATTTAATGCTTGTAAAGATAGCATACAATGCAGTGCATTTACAAATTATGTGAAAATGTTGAATGATGAAATTGATCAAGAAGCTACAATTGCAGCTGAGATTGCTAGAGACAGTTCTCAACACAGTCAAAGTTCTGCTGCACTGAGTCAAGATCCACTAGGACAACTAATTGTTGAAAATGAAGCAGCGATTGCCATGAATGAGGGGGAAACAGCAATGTATCAAGCTCAAGAAGATATAATACAGTTAGGAGACTTGGATGAACAACTAAATGTTGAACAGAAACAAATATATCAACAAGTGAAAGAGCAGATTGACCATGGATTACTTCATGAAAAGAAAGGGTGCTCATGTACATCATTTCAACCTATCCGAATGTATGTGAGTGGTCAAGCTGGAACAGGAAAAAGTTTCTTAATTAAGGTAATTACAAGTTATCTACAAAGAACAACTGAGTCGCATTTGTCTTGTGTTGTCACTGCTCCAACTGGGTTGGCAGCACATAACATTAAAGGAATTACTTTACATCATTTACTAATGCTACCAGTAGAGCATGAGAACAAATTGGAATACCACAAGCTATCTGGAGAAGCTTGTTGTGAAGTTTCAAGAGTCCTGAAGTAAATGAAACTTCTCATTATTGATGAGGTAAGCATGGTCTCAAACTTGATGCTTGCCTTCGTGCATTTAAGAAAGCAGCAAATTCTTAAAACAGAGTATGACGTGTTATTTGGAGGAAAACATGTCATAGTTTTTGGAGATCTACTGCAACTGACTCCGCTAAAAGGACAACCGGTATTTAAAACACTTGCACATGAAGATACCAGAAAGTCTCTTGGTAGTGTTGGTAACATGAACATTTGGACTTATTTTGAATACAAAGAACTGACAACAGATATGCGACAGGCAAATGATGCTGAATATGGAAGTATTCTTCAAGATATAAGAATTGGAATTCTGACAGAGCATGGCAAACATGCTTTGGAGAGTCGATTACTTTGCAATTTGTTTCCAAATGAAAATGTAGTTCCTGAGAAAGTGTACATGAAAAATGCAGAAAATAAATCAGTGATCTGCTTAATGCCAACACTGCGCGAGTGTTCTATATTCAACGAAGAACTATTGAAACTGGAAAATGAAGAAATTATAAAAATGGAAGCCATCGATAAAATAGAGCATGAAGGAATCACTATTATTTTGACGGGAAAGTTGAAAACAAAACTGGATTCTTTAGAAAAAAAATATCTAAAACAGCGGGTAATTTTAAGGCGTATTTTGGATGAAGAAAAATGTTTAGATAATGGAGCAATGGGTAAAGTGGTGGATTTTGTTAATTATCAGAAAAAAGAAGGAATTGAATTCTTAAAAATTAAATTTTATCAGATTGAAGAAGTTAAAGAAATTGGTTGTTGTTCAGTTCGTTTTTTGCTTGTTAAAGATTTATATGTCCGTAGGAAACAATTTCCATTTTCTCTGGCATATGCAGTGACTATTCATAAATCTTAAGGATTAAGTGTAGACAGTGCATTGGTGAACATTGGATCTACCGTATTTAAAGAGGGTATGGCATATGTTGCTTTGTCGCGAGTCAGAACATTATCTGGTTTGTTTTTGATTGATTTTGATGAGACAAAGGTTACTGAAGATGCAAACTGTGTAAAAGGGTATAATAGGTTAAGAAAGGCGTATGCTCCCAATTTAGGTCAATATCCTGTATTTGAAAAGCGTGTGGTTGGTCGAAAAAGAAGGTTTGATAATATCTGTACTGAAGGTGTAGCTAAGGGAAAAGAACAAGATAATGTGATTGCAAGTAAAAAGAAAAAGGACACTAATGAAGAGATTGTTGGTTATCAGTTTGAAAATAGATCAGGTGTCAACTGCTATGCTAATGAAGTGGTCAATGTTGTTTTTTATCTTGCAGGTTTGCAAGAACAAATTATGCAGAATCGGCAAAAAAGATTTTGTTCTCTGTTGCATTCTGTTTATGAAAAATTGTCAACAGATACAAGTAAAATACAATCTGTTTCAGATGTTCGTAATCTTTTGGATGTGTGTTCTGGTTCTACACAATTTACACAAAATATCTAACAAGATGCTCAAGAATTTTTAATGTATATGCTTACCATTTTTGAAAATGAAGGTCTCAAAATAGAAAATATTTTTGGCCTTTCTTACAAATGGGAACATCATTGTGAAAATTGCATGTATAAATGTAGCACTAATGTAAACACTGAAAGATTTCTGTATTTAACATTACCAGACTGTAAATCAGTGTCTTTCAATAAATTAGTTAAAGGTGCAAATCAAAACATGGAGTGTAGCCATGATGGTCCTTCCACAACATCTGGACATTACACTGCCTATCTAAAATGTGACAAACGCTGGACACTTTGTAATGATTCCCAGTTGGTTTTCAAACGTTTGCCTAGGGAATTACCAAATTCCTACCTAATATTTTTAAAGTCAAAGTTTTAGGGAGATAATTCACTCTCTGAGGAATTTATTATTATAAATTAATAGGATTACCATTGGACAATTTACATAAAAAGGAGTGCAAAAATACCATTTGGCCTCAAGGAAAGGTATATGTTTGAATTATGGACTTTTTCATGCTCATTGAATCGGTGAATATTTTAAAGCGACAACATTTACAGTTTTTATAAGTTAAAGTTATAAAATTTTGTTAGCCATAGCATTTCAGATATGTGTGATTTGTATTTTCTGGTATTTTACTGAGAATAGCATGTTGGTTTTTTTTAAACTATCTTTTTGATTGGTTTTTTTTGCCCGCTGTTAAGTGATGAGTACGATTGAAATCACTATTTCTAGTGAAATTCAACATATTCTGAGAACAGCAAAAAAGGCAAACAAATGACTTTGTTTAAATTATGCTGTGTTGTAAAAAATGCATTATTACATGTTATAACTATTTTTTCTTTTCTTTCACAGATCCTAATTCTAAAATAAGCAATTTACCCCAATTTACATTACAAAAAAAGTCTGAAAAAAATGTGTACTATTTTTAATTTCTCTTACTGTGAAGGTAAGTTTAACTAAGTATTAATATGCAGAATGGGCATATCTGCAAGAAGCTACAAAGTTTTAACACATTTTTAAAAACACTCAGTTTATACCTATGTCGTTTTGAAATCTCTCTGTCATCGGATATCATGTGACCTCCAAAAAACAGATTTGAGTGGTTATAATATTTCCCATTGTACCTATTGAATGACCGCAGTCATTTCAATCATTCTTCCTTGAGCATCTTTGCAGACAAAACTCTGTGCTTACCATCTATGATTCGCAAGCAATTTTCCAAACAGAAATATGTCATTTTTTGTAACATAGTTATTGCGCAAGACACTCTTTCATATTTACAAAGAGAGGAAAAGGCACTCTGTGTACTTTTTCTACTCCATGTAAATACAACCTCATCATACACACCACTTTGCGTTGGAAGAGTGTTCTATAAGTGTTGTTGTGCGTGATTGCACTGAATACTCATAGAACAAGACACATCTCCAGATTTATCAGAAATCATAAATCTCGATATGTGTGTGAATGCTGCACCATTCTCCAATTGGTGTAGGAAAGCACAAGAGAATTGTTTTCATTTCTCCTCATTTTTTAATCTTCAATGCATGCTAAAATGTTCAGCATACATTGAAGGAGAAACATGCGTTTTCTGATTATTTTTGTGCAGGAAGGTGCGTCTTCATGCACAAAAACAAACACCACATGACACAGATATCCTTGCACCATGGTGCAAGGGTGCCTGTGTCACCACATGGCTGCAGTTTAAGCAGCCATGCAGAGAGAAGCATAGATTTGCAACATATTTATGTACATATGTTGCATCCCTGTGCTTCGCAAGTACTACAGCACACTGCAGTTAAAGAGGTTACTGTGTGATGCTGCAGCACTTCCTCATAGTTCTGCACTTATACATTCATCATACGCTACTAATGCATTTGTTCAGTCATTAACGCACTATACATACATTCATCTAAACTTTCACACAATAACATACAAATATAGCTCTTTTTAAAACAGAGAAGTTAGTTCTGACAAGAACTTTTTATTTCTTCTTTTTTCTTTTATATTTTTTTGTGCTTTTTTCAACGATTTTGTGATTATTTTTTTTTAAACAAAAAAAGGGAACATGATGAACAAAATAGTGAACTTTAGGGTAAAAAAAAAAATTAACATTGATGGTTTCTCTGCGCCCTGCAGATAAGCTCAACGGACTGCTCACCGTAACACAGCAGTTTGTTGCATTTAATGCAACTAATTTTAAGTTGCCCAAATTCGGGACATATGTGCGGGTGAACAACAGATGGCGTTGCTGTAGATGTACTTGCCACTGCTGGCGGAGGGTTGCGATGCATTCTTCTGCATTCTTCCCTTGCCAGGTTGACGGGGTGGAGAGTCCTGAGGTGCTTCATCATACTTGCGGTCCCACAAGAGTATTTTTTAGTTGGATCTCCTCTTGATAGGACTCTCAGGCAAATTTTGCACATCACCTTAGTTGCATTTGTTTTTGTTTGTCCATCAGGAAAGGTAAAACATTTCCATTCCACTGAAGTATATCATTCAGGGCGTGGAGGTTCTGGAAGAAACCCATCATCTGGAGAATGTTCTGAATCAGATGGTGCTTGCTGTCCAGAAGCCATTTTCTTTAGAATGAAAAGAATGGCAGCTGTGGGAATCTCCCCCAAAAAGTTCTTGTCTGCAGAGAGATGCTCCTCCAAAGAAGGTCAAAGAAGAATGATTGAAATGGGTGGGGTCTTTCAATAGTTAGAATAGGAAGTGTAATGAACCAATCAAATCTCTTTTTTTCAGGTCACATGGGATCCACGCACCGTGCGCATAGGCAGCACGCACCGAGCGTGAATACGCGAAATTGAATTTAAATGAAATATAGGATTAGAAGTAAAAATATATTACTTTTCTGAATAGTTGGTCTTCAATGAATATTCACATGAAATACACATATATGTGTTTTTTTTATTTAAAATATTTCGCGGGATTCGTGCACCCACTGCGTCATGCACGCACATGACGCATCGTGGAAGCGCGCAAGCGTCGCGTAACGTGCATCGTACGTGTCACGTATAGGCTTGGAGTCGCGTACCGCTCGCATTGCAATCGCGCACCAAAATACGTACCCAACGCATACCGTACGCAGATGCTTAAGCGCAGGGATCGAGAAAGGTGCGCATGGGGTGCGCGTATCCCAAAAAATGAAAAAAATAAAATAAAATATTGAAAATATAGTTTTAACATTTTTTTAAAAATCTAAAAAAAAAATTTTTTAAATGTACATTTTTTTTTAAACCATTAAAAACAAATAACATGTTTTAATTTTTAAAAAAATTAATTGAAAAAATAAGTTAATAAATGGTGAAAAAAAATACTTAAAAGAAAAACATAATTAAAGGAATTGACACACTGAAATAGAAAAATTTAGAAATCCAATGAAAATCATTAAACATCAGCTCTTTAAAGATAAGTTATAGATAGGAATTGGCATTTAAAAAACCTTTGAAATTCACTGAAAAAACCATAGGTTTCATGCACGTTAAAGTTAGGAATTGGCATTTAAAAAACCTTAGAAATTCACTGAAAAAAACATAGGTTTCAGGGCTGTTATAGTTAGCTGGACATTTCCCTCATACAAAACCCTAGAAATTCCCCCGTTATAGTTAGTTCAGCTAACTATAACTCGCACCCCCGCAATGCACTGCTGATGACGTCACATATTACATCACTCATGACATGGTCAGTGACATCACTGGTGACATCACTGATGACATTCAATACAAGAGGAGAGGGACAGGGGGGCTTTTTCCACTCATAAGGGAGTGGGAGGTCCAGCATAGACAATGCCCCAGGGCATCATAATCCAACACATGGATTCCCAACCTTAGACACATTGTCGATTCAGTTGGATCCAGCCTCCTCTTTGACTTCACCGACTCTATCCCAGAGGAACGGCATATACTCGAATTTTGTGATCACTGATGACATCTCAAATGACATCACTGATGATGTCATTGCTTCTTGTCACACCCTAATATAACCTTTGATACACCCACTCTAAATTACATACTGCCACTCTCAAAACCATAGACAATCCAACACCAATAAGTAGATACCCCATCACTGACTCTTACGTCTAAACACTCATCCACTCACTCACTCATACAGTCATTTATACTTATGGTCACTCAGTACAGGACTATCATATGCACTCATATACCTATATAGACACTCCCACACCGCTACTCATCCATAGAGTTACTCACACATATACTCAGTCATGCAAGTAAATAATCACACTGCCATTTAGTCACCTATACAATTATACACGCACAAGCTCAATTACTCATACAAATACTAGCAAATTCTTATGGTCTTATACAATCAATGATACAAGCATACACTCATCCATGCAGCCAATCACACTATCACACACTCTCAGTTATAGTTATTTCTGTACTCCAACATACATATATACTGCCGTTCACATATGTAGTAAATTATACATGTACTAATGAAATATATATTCACTCACTAACACAACCATACATACACTCACCCACAGATGCACTCTTAAAATCATGCACCCACTGAATCACCCACTCACACATCTATGCACAGAGTCTCACACACACTCCACCCACACAAACACTCAGGCACCCATAGAGATACTCAGACAACCAATCAATAACCCATATAGATACTCATGTAGCTGTTCACAAACCCATGCAGCTGCTTACACACCAACAGACAGACAGATACAGACATTCACACAGTTTAGTCACTAGTCCGAAGTTACATAGATTTAATCACTCACTTATAGTCAGTCACGCATTTACTAAATCATCCATTCACACACTTATACACCCACTCATTCTTCCATAGGCCTTTCCCTATAAATATATAAAACATATTTAAACTTTACAGAAAGACACAGTCACTGGATGATGTCATCAGTGATGTCATTTGAGATGTCATCAGTGATGTCATGAGTGATGTCACTGACCATGTCATGAGTGATGTAATATGTGACGTCATCAGCAGTGCATTGCGGGGGCGCAAGTTATAGTTAGCTGAACTAACTAAAACGGGGGAATTTCTAGGGTTTTGTACGCGGGAAATGTCCAGCTAACTATAACACCCCTAAAACCTGTGTTTTTTTCAGTGAATATATATATATATATATATATATATATATATATATATATATATATATATATATATATATAATTATATATAATATATAATTCAGCGAGGGACAACACACCTCAATTCCTGTATTCGCCTTTTTTTTTTTAATTTCAGTCTGTGTCCCTTAAGTAGATAGTCAATAAAATAAAAGACCTTCCACAGTGTGAACCAGTACAGCTCGCTTTGATGGTTCAGTGTTTTGTCAATGATCCTGCTGCAAAGCATCAACACTTTGCAGAGTAAATTGAAAGATACATGGGGGACCCTTTTCATGGCTTGTCCACCTTCTGATTTACAATGACCTGCAAAGTGCACTCAGTGAGTTGGAAACATATCACCCAATTATCAACAACCATTTTTTCATTGTGACTAGAAGTGTCTCAGTTACAATGCCTGTGAGTTTGCGAAAATATAGGTTTTGCAACTGCAAAACACTTTAGCACATTTGGTCTTTATTGCAATGCACATAAGCCAGACTCAGCATTAGTTTTGCATTACTCAGTAGCACTCCGTCACCACTGTGGCCAAACTTCTCCGATGGCCCGACAGAGTAAGGAATGTCAGCGTATTGGCTATATGTTCGTATGCCCAGTTAGGATAGAAGGACATATAGATGTTTTAGACTATGTGTCACAGTTAAGAAAACCCTGGCAGTAAGGGACAGTAAAAAACAGAAAATGCCCCCCTCCATGGGAGATAACTCCCATGGCAAGGGGCATTATCTTTTTCATTTTCAAAAAGAAAATCCTGCTTCTGGATTTTCTTTCTGAAAAAAAAGAAAGAAAGAAAACTGCTTGGTGCAAGGTGTAGTGTCTTGTCTTGGTTCAAGAGCAGGTTGTCTTATGTAGGCCTGGGCGATAATTCCGTTCCGTTCGCGGAATTTGCGAAATTTGGGTAATTTCGCGTTCCGCGGAGAACGCGAAATTGAAAAAAATCTACGTTCCGCAACTTCGCGAAATTTTTTGCTTGTTCGCGTTCTCAATATGCGTGTTCGCGAGATATTTCACCCCGAGCACGCAAACAGCGATCGCGAACAGGAAAAAAGTATCGCGAACAAGCAATTCCGCGTGTTCGCGGAATTTCTGCATGTTCGCGGAGATTTTTTACCGTTTCGCGGAGATTTGCGTAACGCGATTACGCAAATTCCGCCCACCCCTAGTCTTATGACCATGCATACAATGTGGAACCTTTAGGTTGCTAAGGAAGGCTGTGAAACTGGTCAGTTGACA
Source organism: Triturus cristatus (assembly GCF_964204655.1). Lineage (NCBI taxonomy): Eukaryota > Metazoa > Chordata > Amphibia > Caudata > Salamandridae > Triturus > Triturus cristatus. Next base: position 896,162,752 of record NC_140590.1, on the reverse strand, counting down.
GTTGACAGTCTTTGGTGTTGGATGGGGTTTCTGATGTCTTCAACTTAATAAAGACTTCTTATACTGCACTTCTGCTGCCTCCTGTGTTACTGAGAGGATGAATCTTAAATTTGGCGATGACTGGAAATAAGAAGACGACCCACTCTTACCTACAGGAGAACCCAACACACCATCCTGCAGAAGGCCCTTCCATGTGCCCATCGTGCCCTGCCTCATCTCATTCTGAGAAGACAGACGTCGAGTATCCTGTTCTCCTCATCGTTACAGAAATCTTCTTGAATGCCCAGGTATTGGTGAGGTCTGCTTCAAGGCAACAAGGCAATTTACTCCATCGCCTGCTAGAGAAATAGGGCGTCTACCAGGATCTGACCAGACCCTATGTATTTCCACTCATTTTTAAAAGTGCAACAATGTAATCTCAGAGTTCAAAAAGCAATGTTCTTCACTACTGTGCTTCCAAAATGCAATAACGTACTCTTTGAGTGCACCAAACAATGACTACAGCAATCTGAAATAACTTTTTGCCAAACTAAGCTGACAGTTTCTAAGACATTTCATATTATCCTATGGTACAAGAATGTCTCTTCAAACTAACCTAATATGCTTACTTGCAATCATTAGCATTGTATTTTCTTCTTTCTAATTGGCAGAGAATGTCAAGTGCAGCAGAGAACCAGGAACTATGATAGATTCAGAGTTGGTCAGAAAACCAGACGAGGCTCTAATAAAGTGTTAGGCACACCTTCTGAACCATGACTGCTTCCCAATCTGACTTCAGTGCATGATACTGTAGTTGAGACCTGTAGGGAGACCTTGCCTGAGGCAGGAACTCTTATGCTATTTTTCAGAGGTTCATGCTCACAGGAGTGTACAATATCTTCAGGCCACTGAATTATCAATTATGAGAACGCCTAGGAATACACGAGAGGATTCCACGTTCTCCAGTCACCTAGTTGATTCCCATCAGGTCAAGGGTGGACTAATAATTCTGAAGGCGCTCTTGGTTATGTCAAAGGCCTGACATGACTGTGGTGGGTGAAGATTGCACTGCATGGGGTTGTGATGCATGTTTCCCGTGCAGCCTTATATAAATATTGAGTCAAAATATTGATCACAAAAATATAATTGCCCCGTAACTTTGATGATAAGTACAAAAATATTGAAAGAAAATATCGTCTTACACTAATATTGTTTAAAAACATACAGAAATATCATTTTTAATATATATATAGTTTCAAATAGTAAATCGTAAAGATTTTAGGAAATAACATCAATATAATGTAAAGTACATGACTATCTACTAATATAAACATACACACATAAATATATATATATATGTGTATATTTATATATATAAAACATTGTTTTAAAAACATCTATTTTACATGATATTATTTGTCATTTACTACTATAAAAAGCACAAATATTTATATATAATTATACAAATTGATATGTATTTCAATGCATACAGCACAAAAAGTTGACAAATCAAATGCAAAATATTAAATAAATTACAAAATTAAATAACTCTAAAAAACATTTACCTATACTATTAAAAAATAAAATTATACAAACCAATTGTTGGAAATCAGATATTTAGTAGCGGCACCTGGGACTTGCCTTCCTGCAACTTAGCCTTTGAAGAAGTGATAGAATCACGAAACGCGCCAGGCTGCCATTCCTGCTGTGAGTTCAGTTCTTTCATGCTGCAACCTTCCTTTAAGATTTGTGCGATACTCATCTGCTTGAGGACTCTTCCGTTGGGGTAACTTTGGCGATTTGATGTTTAAACGGCTGACCAAGCCATGTAGGAGTCCCTCCATGTGTAATGGACCCATGCGACGTCTGCCGATGTGCACAGTGTGGAACAGGCGCCAGATGAAGGTGACAAGATGCAGCATGATAGGCTTCACTGAGCCCAGCAACCCACTGGGGTTTCATCTCTGTTGAATCTTGACAAGTTGGCAAGCCGGCTCACTCGAGCAACACAAGTGCAACTACAGATCCCAGAAGGCCACGCATACGGCTACGCCCAATCGGGTTGAAGATCAGATATTTAGTAGCGGCACCTGGGACTTGCCTTCCTGCAACTTAGCCTTTGAGGAAGTGATATAATCGCGAAACGCGTCAGGCTGCCATTCCTGCTGTGAGTTCAGTTCTTTCATGCTGCAACCTTCATTAAAGGTTTGCGCGGTACTCACCTGCTTGAGGACTCTTCTGTTGGGGTAACTTTGGCAATTTGATGTTTAAACGGCTAACCCATGTCATGGATAAAACACACCACAGGATGTGTTTGCACACGTCACATCAGGCCCGTCCCCCCCATTCACCCCTCCGCAAACGCGCCCGTGGTGCATTTCAAGTTGGGGGATTAAGTCTCCTTGATCCTGAGGGTCCCTGGGGTCCAACTAGCCCACCAGGTACCTCCAGTAATCGCCACAGAGTTGCGTTGCAGAGAGGTGTAAAAAAGGGGCGAGGCCTCAGACCACCTCTCTGCAACACAGCTCATTGGTGCATACCGGAGGCACCTGGTGGGCTAGTTGGCCTCCAGGGACCCCAGTATTCATGGGGAATTATTAATTACCCAACTTTGAACGTGCCACAGGGCTCATTTGCAGAGTGGTGCTGGGTGGGGGCGGGGCCTCCAGCACAATGGCGGTTTTTGTTGTAAAATGTTTTTTAGAAAAGGGCCTGGATGGCCCCCCTTCTTTTCCTATCTTTTTGGCCCTCGGGATCCCATCCCACAGGGCCTGACCCCTATTTGTTATTTAAAAAAAATAATATGGGACGGGTCCTCGTGGCCCCCCTCCTCAGGCCATTTATGGCCCTGGGATCCCCATCCCCAGGGGCCGCCCTTTCCTTTTTTTTCTTGAATTTTTTATTGCTTGGGAGGAAAGGGGGGCCATGTGGCCTCCCTCCCGGGTCACTTCTAGCCCCGGGGACCCCATTCCCCAGGGCCTGGCCAGTCTGTTGGGGACCAAGGGGGGAGCCCCAATGCCCCCACGGTCCCTGCCGGCTCCCTGCCACCTGCGGGAGCTGACATTGCTTTTCCACATGGGGAGCTGCTGACATGCAGCTCCCCTTGTGGAAAAGCAATGTTTGCCATGACAGGGTAGGAGCCGCACGGCTCCCGCCCTGCCATAGCAAACAGCAGTGTCCCTGGGGTGGGCACCCCGGGAGACTGCAGGAGCCGGCCCTGGGGGATGGCGGTACCCAGGGCCATCGAGGGCTCCTGGAGCGTGGCCGCGTGGCCGCGTGGCCCACCTCTCAATGTGTTTTGAAGCCCCGGGGAGGGGGTGGTCCCCAGGGCATGGCGGTCCGTAATGGACCCCCGATTTTAAATTTAGAGTGCCCCGGGGAGGTGATGGTCCCTGGGGCGTGTGGAGGATCTTGAGCCCCCCCACATCTTTCTTAATAAAAAAGGAGCCCCGGGAGGTGGCAGTCCACGGGGCTGCGGGGGAGCCATGTGCCCCCTGCGGTTTATTATCAAAGCCCTGGTGAGGTGGCGGTGCCTGGGGCAGCATGTGGGGAGGCTTGAGCCCCCCACATCTTTTTTAACCCCTTCCACGCACATGACGGAACCACGCCATCATGAGCCACGGGCGGCGTGTGCTCATGACGGCGTGGTTCCGTCATACTGCGGCCGATCTGCCCACGCACTAATTCCCCACCTGTGCGGGCGAAATACTGAGTGGGTGGAGTCGTGACGGAACCACACCATCATGAGCACAGCTCGCCCGTGACTCATGACGGCGTGGTTCCATCACGAGCATGGCGGTGCCGTGCTCACCCCGCACCCCCCCCAGCACCGTGGCGGAATTCGCGCCACAGCGAAGGGGTTAATTAAAAATAGCCCGGGGAGGTGGCGGTCCCGGGAGCTGTGGGGAGCCACGTGCCGCTGCGGTTTACTATCAATGCCCTGGGGAGGTGGCGGTCCCCGGGGCTGCAGGGGGCCATAGTGTCCCCACATACAATTGTAATAAGCCCCAAGAAGGTGGCAGTCCCTGGGGCTGCGGGGGCCCCTGCAGGCCCCTACGGCCCCTGACATTTTGTGGGGGAAATGCTCGCGGGACCTGGCCCACCTGGGGGCCTCATTTAAATGAAGCGCTTCATTTTTTAAAATTTCGGCGGGATTGGCGACCTCAACGCGAATTCCGGCAATATTTGTTTTTAAACCTGCCCCCTTTTCTTCATTTTTCACTTTGTTTTACTGTTTTCTTCCTGGTTTGGAGTGTTGGCAGCCAATCACAGTGAAGCTCATGCTCGGGAGGGTTCGCGAACCCACCGCTGCCCTAGATATCGATATTTATTCTTTTTCTAATTTCTCAGGAACTACTGAACGGATTTACACCATTTAACAAAAAGGACTCTTTTTGAACCAAGGGCTACCTTTTTGCCAAATTTGGTGTAATTCCATTCAGCAGTTCGGGCTGTAGCTTTGTCTAAAGTTTCCTATGGAAATTACATGGGGAAAACGCGTTTTGGGACCCCCGCTTGACGAATCACCCCAAAACTTATAAGACAGGAGCGGACCAGAGCAGGCCACTAGTTTTGAAACTTTTGCGAAGATTCATCAGCCGGTGCCAAAGTTATTGGGAAAACAAAAAACGCTTTTACTATGGAAACTAGGTCCTAACTATAACTACCTGCAGTGCATTGCAGGGGCGCAGGTTATAGTTAGCTGAACTAACTATAACGGTGGAATTTCTATGGTTTTGTAAGAGTGAAATGTCCAGCTAACTATAACATCCCTGGAACCTATGTTTTTTTCAGTGAATTTTTAAGGTTTTTTAAATGCTAATTTCTAACTATAACGTACCCGAAACCTATGGTTTTTTCAGTGAATTTCAAAGGTGTTTTAAATGCTAATTTCTAACTATGACATCCCTATTAAGTCCCCTTGAATCCTGAAGGTCCCTGGTGGCCAAGTAGCCCACCAGGTACACTCATTAAGCACCACAGACCTGCATTTCAGAGAGGTGTTCTGAGGCCATGCCCCTTTGTACACCATGCCGCAAATGCAGCTTCTGGCACACTGCTGCTCAGAGGATGAAGTCCACCTGTGTCTTGAGGTCCTCAGGACACAAGAGGACCTCATCGCCCCATCAGCAGTGCAACAGGAAGCCACGTTTGCAGAGTGGTGTAAAAAGGGGCGTGGCCTTGGAGCACCTCTCTGCAATGCACCCCTGTGGCATTTACAAGAGTTACCTGGTGGACTAGTCGGCCCCCAGGGACCCTCAGGATTGAAGGGAAATTAATCCCCCAACTTAAAATGTGTCACAGGGCACGTTTACACTGTGGTGCAGGGAGGGGGCAGGGCCTGATGTGACAAGTGTGCAAACGCACCCTGTGGCACGTTTTAAGTTGGGTGATTAAGTCTCCTTGAATACTGAGGGTCCCTGGGGGCCGACTAGTCCACCAGGTAACTCTTGTAAATGCCACAGGGGTGCGTTGCAGAGAGGTGCTCCAAGGCCACAGTGAAATATAATGATTAACCCATGGTGCATACAATATACCAGACAATATTACAGTGCCATTGCCCATGTAAGTCTGTAGACAGTTTAATTTCGTATCTGACCAGTATCATTTCCAGCGTTAACTTCCTTAACATTGCCGCCTGGCTGCACCCAAACCCAATCAATAAATGGCCCCCAAATTTCTTTAGGCCTAGAGGCGGGTGGCATCAGGTCCCAGAATGTAGCCAACTGCATCTGCCCAGAAGTGACTTCTTTAATCCAATTTTTGATGGTGCGTTTTCTCCTCCTACCCCATTGCAGGGCTATTTGACGCTTAGCGAAGAGCAGCAGTAGTGTATGAAGTTTGCGTTTTTTAATATGTGTATCCCTCACATATCCTAGTAGACCCACCAATGGGGATGGGGATAGCGGTAGCCCCAATATCTGGTTTATAGCCACAAATATTTCGTCCAAAAGTCAGTAATGGCCGGACAATCCCATGCCAAATGTAGGAAAGAGGCAGCAGCAGCCCCACAGTGCCAGCAACAGTCGTCCTCCCTGAGACCCATCTTGTGTAGACTAATGGGCGTTCTATAATAACAATGCAAACATTTGAAGTGAATTAGCCTAAGTTTATATAATTAGGTGACAATTCCGTCATTTGCGCATAGCAGTATGACCACTGGTCGTCAGTCAGGGGGGTAATATCTCAACAGTCCATTTATTTCGAGCATTTGAAGTGGCCACAGGGACGTCAGTTTGCATATTCGTGGACAGTCTGGTTATGAGCTTCCGTGAGGATGGTGCTCGCAGAAGACTTTCCAGAGCATTAAGTGGGGTCGGCTGGGAGGGGAAGTCGCTATGTAATGCCCTACAGGCGGCCCGAAGTTTGTGATAAAGAAATATCTCACCAAACCACCCTGTTTGGTTGGCAGCGACAACAGTTCCCATGAAAACTGAGCCTGGCCACCCGCCCAGACCAAATTAATTATTACTTAATGAGCATCCCACCCAATAAACCTCCAAACTCAGCAGCCCACACCTAATATAGAACAGAAAAAATGCAATTATTACACAATTTACACGGTTAATAATCAAATAATTTATTCATAATACATTATTTGTTAATTAATAATTACTTAATTAACTTCCCACCCTATACCTCCTACAAGTCTACTAGTCCATACCTAACATATAACTTAAAAAACTAGAATTATTACACAATTTACATAATTAATAATCAATTAAATATTTACAAACAAATATATAATTAATTACCTTCCTGCCCAACGCCCCTACAAATGTAGCCACCCGCTAAAACAATACATGTTACTATTAGCCATTTAATTAAAAACTTAAAAATCACATAAAATTACAAATTATGTTTTAAAATATTATTAACATTTATATGAACAATAAGAATACATAACATTAATATATGAAATAACAAAGATAATAATAAATGATATTAACAACTACAATATTATCGAAAACTATATTACTTACCTAAAAAAACAATACAAAGCACTTTAGAAAACATGTAGTGCAGTTTTAAACTGCATTTGAACCTGACAAAATAAACCTTTTGCCAAGCTTAAAACTTCCTTTTTAATATGTATAATTCACCCAAAATGTAGGCCCTAAAGGCTTATAGGGCAGGACTTATTGTATTTAAAAAAGGAGGACATGTGTTTTCCATGTCCTGGCAATGGAAAACTTCTAAAGTAATTTTTCACTTTTGTATGGCCTATCTCTCCCATTGACCAAGACTGGATTACCTTATTGCATTTAATAAGTGCTACATTTAGATTGGGAGCAGTTAGAGATATGCTGTCTATAATCAAATGAAATGTAATTTAAAATCCTCTTTATTGATGAAGTTTGATTTTACTTGGAAAATAACACTTTTATAAAGTTAGCATTTCCTTGTCCCAACTAAATGCGCCGTCTGCCACTGTTCTAGGTCACATGACTGTGAGTGGCTCTGCTTTTGGGGTTTGTATATCATGTCCAGACAGTGACACAAAGAGGGATTAGAAGTGAAGAGGATGGGTTGACTGGAAAGCAGCTATACCCTGCCTCACTTGAACTTCAAAGGGCCTTGCATACAGCACACACAAATGAACCTGACACCAGGCTTGCATTGCCTTTGTCACCCCTAGACAGTTTGGAGCCTTGACCAGGGGAAGGTGAAGACATTTTCAGAGCCAGGTGGGGGGGCGGAGGTAGAATATGGTACCCCTCCATACAAGGTCTAGTACAGGACCTCCAGAGTCACTCATCAGAACACCACTGGACCTGTGGAAGATTCAGGGGAAGGGAGAAAGGCTGTCCGGTTGCCAGAGGACGGCCTTGCTGACTGTGAAGGAAGATTGGACCTGCTTGCCTTAATCCCAGGCTACCCAGAATGACATGACTAAAAGGGTGGCAGGATCTGCCACTGGACCTGCATGAAGCCTGCTGCTGGCCTTGACTGTAGGGAATTATGATCCTCAAGAGGTGCCCCTAGGTCCTGGACCATTAGCTGGCATCAGTGGAAGCTCCTCCTACAACAAAAAGTAAAAATTCTGAAGTTTGGGCTCTTCTCCAGTTCATACCAAGGAACTGCCACCCGCTATGAGTTCCAGGGAAAAGTTCTTTGTGCGCCGAAGACCATCCAGCAATGACAGCCCACAACAACTGCTGTAGGAAAATGCCCTTTCTGCATGGTTACCCCCTAACATTTTGCCAGATACCCGATGCAATTTGACTGAGCATGCCCTGGGTCCCTGACAATGAGATTCGCAGGGCCTGTGTTCTTTTCCTAACCTGTTCCATTGTTTCCACAATTGGCACAACTCTGGCACATCTGTAAGTCCCTTGCATGATAGCCAAAGAAAGGCCTCTGAGGGCTGCAGTATGTAATATGCCACCCTCAGAGACCTCTCACTACAAACATGCACCACTGCCCTTGCAGCCTGCGAGTTGTGGTGCAGCTAAAAGTGCAAGTGAACAAGGCGCAAATCCTTGTGTGCCATGCCTGCCCAGCACTGCATGAGGTCTAGCTAAGTCACCCTTAAGGCAGGGCGCCCTATACCTCATATTAGGACCTATCTGCATCAGCAGACAGGTCCCTATAATATCTAAGGCCATTCTTACATATTATAAGTGCCCAGTAAAGCTATACTGAGTAACTGGCTGTTATGTTTACTAGCACCATAATGACTTTACTGAATCCTGGGATGTTTGGTATCAAACATCTCAGAAAAATAAACCTGTACTGATTCCAGTATCAGATTTATTATTCCATGCACTCAGGGGTCCCTTCTAGAGGGGACCCCAGAACTAAAAAAAACACTAGTGGGTTCCTGACTGGTGAACACCAGCCTGCCACCACCAGGCAAGTTTTTGGACCCCTGGGGTGGAAGCCTTCGCTCCGTGGGCACAGAAACACAGCCTTCCTGGGTGGAGGTGTTTACACCTCCCCCAGGTTAGGAATAGCAATCTGTGGCAGGGTAGCTTCAAAGGCCTTCCTACCTTTACAAAGCGAACCCCAGCCTCTCCTGCTATCAGGATCAGGCCACCTTTCGGTGAGAAAACAGGCCCACCTCTGCCAACTCCACCCCTCAGACAGGGGAGGTGAGGTGAAGCACTCTGGACCTCCAATCCATCGAGGAGTGTCACCTTCAAGGTCCAGTGTTGATGCCTGCAGCCTCTTCACGACGACCCCCTCGACAGCCACCTTCCTGGTAAGGAGAAACCTGAAGTCCCAACACACCTCAGCATCCTCCAGTCCACCAGATCCAATGGTGCCCCGACATCACCTGGCATCTCAACCCCTTCCCCTGGCTGTTGGTTCCCTTGAAGAGACCTTCTGGTCTGAGCCTGCAACCTGAGACCGGAACCAACGATCTCTATAGGGAAACATTGGCTGCCAGACGCTGTGTAAGCACTCTGCACTCAGCTGCCCCTGTGTCGCTGGTAGTGTAGTTTTGGTGCTGCCTTGGGCTTTCCTTTGTAATTACCTCAAGTCCTGAAGATTGTCCTCCAAGGCTGCTTTACCCCCCATCAGTAGCCTCCAATCGATGTGCTCCTACTCATCCTTGACTAGGATTAGAACCCATGCACTCTTCACCCAGCCGCCCTAGTGCTGCTGGTGGTCCACCTTGATTGCTGAATTGAACCTTGGGGAACCAGGGTTCTACCCCCAAAACTGACTTACCAAAACTGTTTACTTACCTGCAAACTTAACACTGCTTTTTCCTCCATATCATTGCTTGATGGATTTTCCTCTAAAAAATGTTCTGTGCTGACTCTGTCTTGTACTGCAAGAAAAGTAACTTAATGTCTTCAAATGAGTTAACTTGCTTAGTAATGTACTGCAATGCACAACTGGGTGATTCTTTGATTAGCCTCTGCTATACATCTGGGAATCCACTGGACTCTGTTCACACTATACCTTCCTTTGGTATAGTACATACAGAGCCAGCTTCCTACAAACACCTGTAGGTGCACAAATCACATTTAGGAGGAAAATGTTTCAGAAGCATTATTACCCTTAGTGTAATATAACTGGAGTGTGAAAAAATGTATAGGGTAATAAATCACAGTTCGATGCAAAATCATTCTTGGTTCAACAAAACTAGAATTATCGAAAAACATCTATGAGAAAAGCCACAATTAGATGCAAAAACAAGTTTAGGTGTTAAATCACATTAATGTGCAAATTACAATTGGAATTACATGAGCAAGACAGATGTGTCCACTTGCAAAACTCATTTAGGAGCAAAAACAGAAATAGGTGCACAATCATGGTTAGGAAAAAAAACTCTGCGTACAGACAACAGGAGTGTGTTAGAACATGTATGTGCAAAATAACCTAGTGTAGAGGAAAAGGGGCATATTCATTAACTACATTGTATAGTGTGTTTAGTAGACTACAATAGTACTATCCAACTACAATACTGCTACTCACATACTACAAACTGTTATTCACAAACCTACATGTGGATGTTTTCTTCTCCACCTCCCCTATCTTTTTTTTTTACTCGTATATTTGTATACGCATTCGCAAGTAACAACATTACATCTGTATATGTGGGCATTATTTGCTTCAATTACTATTTACAGACAACTTTGTTCCCCACATGTTCTTTTCCAATATAACGCATACAGCATATCTCATTAATTAACTCTATCCCCCTCAACCCTCCGGTCCCTGGTCAGTCCACGTCAGATTACATGATCACTTGCACAATTCTAAAGTATATCTATTTATATACATGGCCTAGGCAGTTTTTGACTTTTTTTTCTTATTTGGGAGGCCTCCCACCCAGGGCCTCCTGGGAGGTAGGCACTTGGCCTCCTTGTAGATCTGCCAGCATAGAGGCCCATGCCAGCAGGTCCTCCTCAACTTTATCATCCTTCCGCACAAATGTCATTTGTACTGATTCTGCATTTGCCCATTCGCTGACATCTCTAATCCAGTCCGCATACTGCGGGGGTGGAGATGCATCCATTCTTTGACCACTCCCCCTCCTAGCCATGACTAGTCCCAGGTTGACAAATTGCCTGCTTAGTTTCTTGTGCTTTGGCGCTCGCGCCACACATCCTGGGAGGCACATACCCTATAGCATATCTTGTAGTGTGCTAGTCATTTTAGGCTTGGTGTGAGATCACGGAGGTTCCCAATCTAGAAAACCATCTTGGACACAGTTAATATCCCTAGCCAGCACCATTGGTGACCCGAAGTATGGTGAAGCCGCATCCATGAGATCAGGGAAAAAGGAAGCACTATCTTCATTGGGGGCTTGTGTATTAATAATGCACACTTCTGTGCCATTCAACCTCCCATGCAGGATGACATACCTCCTCTCTGTATCGACTACATGATTTAAGTCTTGAAAGGGAAACCCTGGTGTCACCCATATGAGAGCCCCCCTGGCAAACCCAGAATATGAAGTGGCGTACAGTTGACCTCTCCAGCGCTTCCATAGACATGCGCTAGTGTCTCCCCAAATATAGATTTCCTGAAGACAGGCCACTGCTACCTAACAACTCTTCAAGTTTGCAAATCTACGCCTATATTTTTCAAAGGCACTTATGCCGCAAACATTCCATGTGATCAACTTACTCATGGTGGCCGCCATAGAGTACTCACTTCTTCCATTTTGCCCCATACAGCCATTCTGCTCTAGACCACGTAACCAATCTTAACCATGTATTCATATCACATTTCCCTCCCCATCTAAACATAGCAAGGTAAAGATACATAGATGTTGCCCCATGTCCCAAAAGAGAAGCCCCCAAACTTAGAACCTTATAAAAAGGAAAACCCCACAACCACAAGTAGCGACTCCCTCCCGCCCTTCCCAACAGTAGTGGCTAGCCAGCCGGTGAGGTGCAAAGGCTAGCCTACAGCTCTCCATGCCAGTACCTGCCTCTGGGGGTCATACCATGTCAACTATCTTCAGTTTGTGTAGAAATACTTCTGTGTATATATGTCTTTTATTCCCCCCCGGCCACCATCCAGCAGCTAATTCTTACCAAATGTCTTAAATTGAAGTTACAGCTGATTCTGCCAATGTGTCTCTCGATCCTCCGCCACATGCCACTGTTGATTGTCGGTATCCTCGCTATGGTTACTGTTCATCAGTCGGTCTGGTGATGAAGCTCTTGAGTCTGGCACAACATCCGAGGCCTGTAGTTTTCCATCTGGACCAACCCGGATTTGGCTAGGGCTCCGGTTCTTATTACTATTCTGTGAAGGAGTTTGCGTGCATCGAACCCTGGGTTGCCTACCTGATCCTGTATTCCAGGGCGTCACTGTGGAGGGGACCAAGCAAGCACCCAGGGAGCCTCTATCATCCAACCAGTCACTTGCTTCCACCGCCGAAAAGAAAAATAACGCCTTCCCTTTGCTCTCTACTCTCAATTTTGCAGTAAAGAGGAGACTATATTTGAGGTTCAAGTCTCGCATGTGCCTTTTCACTGCCAGAAAGGATCGTCGTTGTTCCTGCACTCATTGCATGTAATCTGGGTAGATGGAACTCTAGTGGCCCTCATATGTTAGCCGGCCTTGGTTTCGGGTTAGTGGCAGGATGGCATCTCAGTCATGGAAGTTGAGAAATCGTGCAATGAGAGCCCTGGGCAGTGCCCCCGGCCTCAGAGGGGACACCAATGCTCTGTGCGCCCTCTCCACTGTGAAAACCTTGTATAGTTTCTTAGGAGCCAACGCAGCAACCACCCAGTTTTCCAGATAAAGTTCCACAGACAGTCCCTCTGCTTTTTCGGGGAGGCCAACAAAGCAAAGGTTGTTCCTACATGACCTCCCTTCCACGTCTTCAGATCACATCGAGGTGCACCACATGCTTCTGGAGGTCGGTGACAGCCTACCTCAGGGTATGTAGCTCCGTCTGTAGAGTGTCCCACTGTTAGTTCAGTGGTGGTCACCCTTTCCAAGACCTTCCTTAGATTGCATTGGAGTAGATTAACATTGATGGGGTCAGAGTCAATTTTATGAATCATCTCATCCCTCGTGGCATGAATAGCAGTCAACTTATCCGATATGGAGGGGGCTCGTTCTTCGTTTTGTGCCATCTCATCCTTATGTGTGGTCAGGGCTGCTGCTTGTGCCCCCTGGTCCACTGGGAGTGTTATTGCATAATTGGAGATTTTGTTTGCCTGAGCCGCTCTGCTGCCCTTCTCTTTGATCATTCTTGCTCCATGGCCCCCTTGCTCTTCCTTAGAAGCTTCAGTCGCGTCGCCAGGCTGGGGATCTAGCCTCCACATGGTGGGACCACTCTTCTACACTCTCCGGGTCTGGACTAGACCTCCCCCTGGCATCAGGTCACCAAGGTAGGCATCAGATCCACATATCCCTGCAGCACTCCTGACCCTTTTGCATTAGGTCGGGATTGTAAGGCGAGATCAGACCCACTATTACATGCGGGATGCTCGTGCTGCTTTGTTAATATGTGTATCATTACACAGGCCTCTTTCAGGAGTTCCCACCACCACCTGCAATGTTTTCTTCACCCTGCCAGATGTCCTTGCATCAGGGCCCTGATACTCCAGCTCCGTGCTTGGCTTTCACTCAGCTGCAAGTAGTCTCCATGTACCTCCGTTACTAGATAGTTGCCCTGTTGTGGTAAGCCACTTCTCCAGTATGGGCCCCTAACAGTCTTCAACTCCTGACAACGCTCTTAAGGCGAATGTGCATACTCCTCTGGCCTCCCTTTCAACCCAAGGGGTCTGCATGCATTAGCCATCTGCGAGGCTCTCACTCCCTCACACTGGCTCTCCCAATTCAGGCGCTGGGTGCCGGTCACTCCCACACCCTTGTCGGCACACCTCACTCTTCTGTTCTGGCTGTGTAAGGCATTCCCTGCATTCATGAGGTCACTTTGCAGGTAAGTGGCACCTCTATAGGGCCTTGCTGGGCTCCCGCAGTCCACATCTGCTTGACTCCATGCAGTGCGTTGTGTTATGGAGCCGCACCCGTCCCCGCCACACAGTGCCGCTGCCCACCGGCTCCTCACCTACACAGCTCAGAGACCAGGCCTCCCTTGCCCAAACAAAGGCTCCATGGGTGGCCGGGAACGATCTTCTACTGCGAGCAGCTGGCCACCGTCTGTCTACCGGCCCTGCCTCACTTCACATGCGTGGTCGTTCTCCGGATCATGTCTCCATCTCCTCTACTCGCAGGCCTCACTTGGCAATGACAAGATGGCTTCCTGACCTTGTCGGCCGCCTCTAGTTTCACCTCACGGCGGCTCCATGGGTGGCCGGGATCGGTTTTCTCCCATGAGTAGCTGGCTACCCTCCGTCGATCTGGGGGTGGTGGTAAAATGAGGACTATTTAAGGCTAAATTGGAAGGGTTTAGAGAGAAGGAAGGCGGGGTTTCAGAAGGGATTTGTGCCCACGCACAAAAGAGGGAGCTGCTCCCTATTCACAAACTTCACCTTTGTAATTATTATAACCAAAAAGGACCCCAAACAGGCGTAAATATGTTCCATCTCAGACTTGGAGTAAGTCTAGCACCACACAAGGCCAACCACTGGTACTGTAACATCCTCTCATAAAGATTAATGGAGGTATAGACTTAAAATCGAAATCCACAATGTAAAAACATATACATTGTTTCATTTAAATAGTAATAAAATGATTAATATAATTTTAATTAATTCTGTACATACTTTTTGGCATTTTTATTACATAATAAGCAAAAATAAACGTTTTGCTTTATGTGGGTTTTTTGATTACAAAACAATTAAATATATTAAAATTGGTTAATATTTATTTCAAAATTAAGTTAATAGTGCTGGACGTTTTTTTTTTATTTTGTTCTACATTTACAATGCACATATCAATTATTTTAAATGAATATATAACATAACCTTATTGTTACTATTATTTTAAACTTAAGTAAACTTTCTGTCTTTTCCCTAGGTTTTACTATCGGGATAGCTCCACCCTGATTGTGAAGATCTCCACCTACATGTGAACAGATACAAACAGCATTGTTACACTCATAAATATGGCACCACTCTATTTTAAGAGGATAGAACTATGTATGTCTACACTTTGAAGAAAATGTACACTCATAAAGGATGAATAGCCAAAAGCAGTGAATTTGCAACAAAGTACAAGAATACATTTACATAAGTAAATTTACTGATGTGTAAGTTTTTGTTTGTTAATAGCCCCCAAAAAGTGTGGTAGGACGATTTCACATTTGGTGTAGCAGGGATGCATCAGATTGACACCAATTTTTGGTTGAGGCGCTAAAATCAATATTTTTCAATATGAGCATGAGTGGGGAAATCTATTAGGATCACCAGTGATGGTAATGTGCAATACCACATTCTGAAATGAAAAATCTTGGTGCACAGGGATCGGCATATTTACAAATTTATCATGTAATGTAATGCAGCAATGCAAAGTGTTGCACTGCATTGCGTGAAGGGGTGAGAGCTCAACTGCACTACATGTACAAAGATATGTTGATCTTCATCTCTCTCTTAGTGCTGGTGCTCTGTCTAGCACAAATGCAGGCACTCTTGCACAACAGAGCAAGGCTGTGCTGCACTGTAGGCAGGATTGATTTAGTGCAGAAAGAGATCTCTTCCTGCAGAAAAACAATCCTTAGAGGCTTTTTCCTCTTTGTATGTGTGCTGCAAAATGAAGCACACATGAAAAGAGTACGTAACGAGGAGAAATAGAGATATTTCTCCTTGTTATGCCAAGCCTCTGGTAGGTGCACAATTTTGGTTGGATGCATAAAACCACGCAAAGCCACACAATCGGGCTTTGTGTGGCTTTGTTAAATCCCAAAATACATTTTGCATCGGGACTGAGTCAAAAAATAGACACAAGCCCAAAAACTAAATGTTAGTATCTCTTGGCCTAGCATTTCTTATTTCAAAGCAAAATCACACTTTTGATCAAAATTTCCTTAAGGAGCAAAATGACAATTGGTGCAATACCCGTAGTGCAAAACACTCTTAGGAGCACAAATTACATTTTGGAAAAAAAACACATTTGGGTACCACATTACATTAAGTGCACTATCACCACTGCTGCTGAATCTAGAAAAGTAAAGAGACAGTTTTAGGATCATAAATGTGCCTCACGTGCACTGCTTAGACGATTTGTTTCACCACCCATGCACTGTAATGGGAAGCACTCTTTAAACAACATACCACCTGAAAGCAAATAGCGTATAGTAAGGATCAAATACTTCTCTGGCCTGATCCAACATTTTAAAGGCTCTTCTTCAAATAATGACTGAAAGAAGTGCCTCAAACGAACCAATGAATGAAGAGTGCTGACCCAAAACCTCTTTCTGTGTACATTTTGCATGTTAATGTTAATGGTTCTGGCAGACAGCTATCCAGTCCTCAAAATGCAGTAATATAGCATCAAATCTTTAGAACTGAAATATCGTCCATATGAGAGCACCTCTTTTGAAACCAGGTGTCACGAAGACCAGTTTTTCTACAATTCCAAAAGCTGATCAACGCGAGTCAGAAAGATCTCTTTATGTATAGTCATAATTTCATATGATCTTCATTTCAACAAGGACTGTTAATACAGTTTGCTTAAACTTATAGAGCTAGAGAGGTGGGTGATGAACACTACCCCTATACTAAACTATCTCGATGATTGAGGGGGTTCAGGGTCTCTACAACCGGTGACGCAGGTGGTTCTGGGTCTATAGAAGCACTGTGTTGTAATCTTCTTCAGAATGTTATTCAATGGAATCTCACGATGTCATTGGAATGTTATAGTGAGGGAGATTCATTGAATGAAGAGCGAAGCTGCGGATGAGACCGTTGATGCTGGTTTGGATGAATTACAAATAAATCTCTTTTACAACAATGTCGTCTGGCAAGGACTTATTATTACACTGGCGATGAGGATGGGATGGGGTGGAGGGGGGGACTGACGGAAAGGAAACTACTTTGGAAGGCTCGTATGTTTCACCAGGTGACTCAACTCTAGGGCTTCCGGACATCGGCAATATAGGGATCTCCTCCCTGGGGGACGTGATGCAGGGCACAACACTGAAATCGTTTCAAGAAATGCAATTGGAATATTAACTTCACTGTAGCCAATTCCACTGCTATCTCCAATTACACCATGCCCTCACCCCATACACACGACACCTCGCGACTCTCCCAGAGTTTAACCCCCTTGAGTGTAAACTCCTCATAGGGGATCTAGAGTCCCATAAAAAAACCAAAATATTGAACACTGTTCATTAACGGCGCCAACGTTGGGCAACGTGGAAGGCTGGTCTGGGAGAACTGGACAATGAGGACTGGAACAAAGCACTTTGGGCACCCAGGGAGGCGACAATTCTGCCTGCCTCTGTGTGAAACAATTTAAATACCTACACAGGGCCTACTATATGAGGCACAGTCGATGACGCATGGGCCTCATTGCCGCCCCTGTATGCCTCCGCTGTAGAGCGACAGAGGGTACCTTATTTCACTCTGTGTGGAGCTGCATGGCGCTGGACAGGTTCTGGTAGAATGTGATCTTCTGCCTGGATGAGGCCCTCTAATGGATTGTCCCAAGAGACCCCAAATTAATTCTTCTTCATAGCACAGATGGGATTGGGGGTAATAGATACAAAACTTCACTTCTATTTTTTGGCCTCACCTTTGCCAAACGTGATGTTGCCAGGATGTGGAAGGCGGAGACCCCACCTCCGTTAGTGGTGTGGAAGAGGGGTATGGATCGTTGCATGGGGTTGGAAGTTGCTGTGTATAAGGCTAGAGGTTACGCTCAAAAACACTTCAGAATCTGGCAAAGATGGACAGATCATTGAGGTACTGTAGTAGGAACGATCTGCCCTACTGACTCTTGTATTGATGCCGAAATTCAGAAATATGGATCTGATGACAGGGGCAATGGTTCATATGAAAAAAAACGAATGGTCTTGTGAAACTGATGGTTTGCAGCATGGGGTTGGGTGGGACAGCCTCTGCGAGTTGTTTGTTTATGTCCTTTGGTTTGTTGCTTCATTACCTGAACTCTCCTTTCTGGCCCTTGGGCCATGTGTATTCACGAAAACCAAATGCAATTTGATATGAAATGAAACCCTTTCAGAGATAGGGGTGCATTTTATGCCTGATGCTCATATGCAGAACAATAAACAATCCCTGTATTATTTTTCTATGGCCATTTCTCTTCTCAAAATGCGCACGCAAAAGCATCAGCTGGTTTCAGCGCCCTGACTGCAATGGCGTGAATAGGAGTGGGTCTCGTTATTATCTTTCTTTCCACCTGCTCCCGTTTCACAATGGCCATATCTCCGTTTATTCTTCATGGATCAACATTTCAAAGCGGTTGTACTTGACCATTTCTCAAAGCTGGGCATTATACTCCATAACAAATGGTGCAAAAATCCAATATATAAGCAGCTGATTAACATTTTTATGAGATATCGTCTAAGGTATTTTTCAATGGAATTCTCAAAATGCTTTTTCACTTCATGTATTAACAACTAAAGCATTCTGAATCGGGCATTTCGTGCTATGAACAAAGAAAAAGCCGTTAACATCAGAGTAGCCCTGAATCAAAAAGTTTTCATTGTCATAAGATAACAATTCTTTGTGAATCTTTGATAATACATTTTGCTTATTTTTTTTTTTACATTCCAAATAAAAATTGTTCTTTACCTAACTTTTCTACTGTTCCTATTCCTATTGTCACTTTTCTCTATCATTATTAACATAATCACACATAGGATGGAAGAAAGGGGTAAGCAGGTATTGTGACAGTTCAAATCAAATCAAATCAAAACTTTCTTAATTCGACCTCCCGAAGAAAGGTCATAAAAGATACATGCACAAATACATTTTTTTTTAAAAAAGACAATATTTAAAAAATAACACTTAATTTAAAATACAATAGACAGAATTTATCACAGCGATTTCATCACAAATTTAAAATAGCAATAGGATAAGAGCGCCTTGGGATCAAATTTATAAGATCAGCCTAAATTTGGTCTATGCCGCATGATATATTTTAAGAAATTTGAGACAATGTAAACCAGACTCTCGCCCTCCAGTGATTGTAAAAAGAGTAATGCTGGGCGGCAAGTTCGAAAGCCCTCGCGCTTTAGTAATGGTATAAGTAGTTTTCTCCGATGGTCCATGTAATATTTACAAAAAAGAATGGTATGCATGGTAGACTGGGAGGAACTCCCGTCACAAGGGCAGGGCAATAAAGTTTTCTCCCAGTTACTTCCCAGCGGAAAAACAACTAGACGATGGAAAAGGTTCAGCCTAAACCTGACCAATAAAAACAATTCATAAGACGTTATACTGAAAGTTAGGTATGGCTGAATCCCAAATGTTGTCTGAACTGTGAGGCTATGTCTGGCTGATTGCTTCATAACCTCTGAGTTTAGTCGTAACTCCCCTAGATGATCAAAACAAAGATTATAAAAACACTTCCTAGATATCTCGGAAATCGAGGTAGGTTCAACATAGTATTCTTGTAACCCGAGGTCAGTTAAAAATCTTTTGATATAGACCAACCACTTTGATTTATGTACATTTTCAAGGGCTAAACAGTCTCGAATAATTTTTTGGGTGAAGACTGTTTTTTCTGATGACCAAATTCGGTGCCACAATAGCAACAGCTGGATTCTCACCAGGTCTGTGTTATAAGGGAGGCCCAATTCTAAGTGGGAAGAATAATTCGCCGCAGAGGGCGGTAAGGCAAGAAGATATCTCAGAAAACAATTTTCTACTGCCTGAATGGGGCCCACAGCTGCATGACCCCAGACACCCGCTCCATATAATGCCACCGATGTACATTTGGCTTTATAAATTTTGATAATTTCAACCGGTGGTTTTTTTCCCAACATTCTAGAGAAATTTACGAGTGCATTAGTAGTTCTCATGAATTGGAGTTTCCTAACCTCCACTGCCGGTTTCCAGCTTAGTTTGTGGTCAATCATGACACCTAGATAAGGATATTTATCAGTGGTCATTATTTTTTCGTTATTCATATAAATAGCCCTGGTTTTAGTTTTTGTTGTTTTACCCGCCTTCATGACAAAAGTTTTTCCTATGTTAATTTTTAGATCTAGGTTGGCCATAAAAGATGCATAGTTGTTTAAGGCCCTCTGGAGTTCATTTGGAGTACGGGCCAGTATCACCGCGTCATCCGCGTACAGGAAAGCTGGTATGGGGCGATTGGCTGCCATGGGAAAGTCCTGAGCTCCATTCAACATCTCCCTCTCCAGACCATTGGTGTAGAGGGTGAAGAGGAATGGAGCAAGGGCGCAGCCCTGTCTGACACCCCTCTCCACGCCAAATGGCGCGGTGAGTTCTCCACTGGTCCCAAACCTTACCCTGGCTGTTGCGTTGCTATAGAGTTCCCTCACAAAAGTAACTATAGTTTGGTGCAACCCCAATTCAAGTAGGATGGTCCATAGTTTGGAGTGACTCACACAGTCAAATGCTGCCGATAAGTCGACATAGACCATATAGAGCGCTCCAGCCTTAATATTTACATATTTGTCGATCAACAATGAAAGATTTAAGGCTTGGTCTATGGTCCCCATACCTTCGCGAAACACAAATTGTAAATCGGACAGGATGTTATTTTCCTCTGCCCATTCCTGCATACGACCAAGAATTATCCTACCCATCATTTTCCCTGTAGAATCCAAGAGGGAAATAGGTCGATAGCAGGAAACTGAGCTCCTGTCCCCTTTCTTTAAGATTGGGACCAGTATAGATTTCTTCCATGACTCAGGTATGCCAGCAGTGCACAACTAATTTAATACCCTGGCCAGAAAAGGAATCCAAAGGTCAACGTGGGTTTTAAAGAAATCTATTGGTACTCCATCTGGTCCTGGGGCCTTCCCTTTCTTAAATGCGCTTAATGCCCGCGTAACCTGATCTAGAGAAATAATCAAATTATTGGGAGCTGGCGAGACCTGTTGGCCATAAAAATTACTTTCACCTATAAAGGTTACTAGCTGGCCAGTCGTAAAAATCTTAGAAAAGTGCTCTATCCAATCCTTTTCCTCTATGGCCACCTCTATTCTTGGGGAACAGTCATTTTCTGTCAAAAATGGTGACTTCACGACTTTCCAGAAAGCAGCACTGTTTTTACAAGAACATGTAGCTGGTCCCAGAGCTGCCTTTTTAACTCTGATTTTCTTGTTTTAATAGCGGATTTGTAGGCCCTTCTCAATTCCAATGTCTCAGTAGGGTCCCTGACTGTTTTGTGCAACGCAGATTTTAATTTAGAATATGCTGCTGTGCAAGAATGATTGAACTAGCCCTGCTTAGTCCCTGCGGATTTCTTCTTTTTTACTGTTAGGGCTTTGTGAATCGCCTGAATCACAGTGTTGAAATTAATGGTAACATCAACGTCTGAGGTAGTCACGTCCAAACATTTCATGATGGACGAATAAGCATCAATTACCACAGTGTTAGTGATTTCATTAGAATCAGCCATGGCCCATTTGAGAGAATAACCATTAACTGTGGCTAGGACTAGGGCATTTTCGTCCAAAAGATTTGCAATTTTAACATTGGACTTGTCAGAAAGGGAGAGGGTAATACTGAGGGGATAATGATCACCCAGTACGATCTGGTGAGTGTAAAAAGCAGTATCCCTTTTTAGTGCACCATTGGACATTAGAATGTAGTCGATGGTAGAATTACAGCCTCTCCCATGAAAGGTTGGGGCCATTTTCAGAGTTGGGTTGGCGAAGTTATTGGCAATTACCATGTCTAGTTTAAACATAATTTCGTTTAGAATGCTGCCAAAAGTAGAATGTGTAAAATGAGAGATGGGATTATCGAACTCATCAGTTAAACCACATATGGGTTGGTTTAAGGAACAACAGGGTACAAATTAAAATCACCTCCCCATATAATGGTAATCTCTTTAGTTGACTTTCTTATTATGGATAATATCAAGGAGCAGATGTTATTGGTTACTTCCACTGCGTCCAGGTCAGAAAGATTATTATAAAAATTGACCAATAGGAAAGAATCCTTTGCATTGACATTAAAACTAAGGAGTTGAAAATTTTAATCAAGCTTAACAACCCCAATCTCGTAAATCTTGATCAATTTTGATATATAGAGGGTGAGTCCACCCTTAGCCCTGCCGGATTTAGAGGTTTGGGCGGGTGAAAAATAAGTTCTGAACCCATCTAGATGAATTGCTGTTGTTAACCATGTTTCCTGCAAACACAGGATATTAAAATTTGGAATAAAATTTGTCCAGACATCATTCCCCGACTTAAGACGTTGCCCTGCTATGTTCAAAAATACAATCGCTAATTTGGATTTGGTGGGCTCCTGCTCATACGTTGTTAAAGGAGTTGATGGTAATAATGGCAATCCTTGCTCCTTGTCCAACGACTGATACTCCGAACCTATTACTTGATGTGGCGATTTTTTATTCGAAGGGGAAATAATGATTAAATCTGGGGGGAAAGAATCACTGCTCTCTTGTACCCTGAAACCAGAATCATAAGGGGCCCTAGCAAGTTCTCGAGTAAGGAGTCAGTCCACATCCTCTAAACCCCTAAGAGGGGAAAAACGATTAAAAGTGGGAATGCTAAAATTTGGGCCCCCTAGTTCGGTTCGCTGGTGGAATCTGGGCAGTGTTGGTTTTCTTAATAAAGCCTGAGGATAAAAATAAGTAAGATCGAAAGTTTTGATAACGCTCTGGGTTGAATCATCAATCCAGTTGATTATGTGCCTAATAGCTCTGTGGTCTCTGAAGTTGATTATTATCACATCCCCCTCAATGTCCTTTGGACGTGAGCCAACCCAGCCGAGTCTTCTGACATTCAAGATTTCGCCGTCAATATTAGAGGGTAAAGGTCTATTTTGCCCTAGCCAATAAATGACCTTGTTCTTTAGGTCGTAATAGCCCTCTTTTTTTCCTATTTGTAATATAGGGACTCCTGCCAAAATAACAGCATAAGGGTCCGCTTCTGGAGGCAGATCTATGTGTCGGCAGTTTATGCCGTCAGAGTTTACCAAAGGATCGGGAACACGTATGATACGGGAATGAGGATCAGACCCATTTAATTTGGAACTAGCAGCTGTCTGGGCGGATTGTGAGACTGTTTTATTGCTCCCACTGGTTGACTGGTCGTCTATACCTGATGGAGGGGGTAAGTTTTTATCAACCTCTAACCCTGTCTGTACGTCATCCTTAGGTGGAGATGGTTTAGGATGAATAGGAGTTTTTTGGGGAGCTAGTCTCTCAGACAGTACGTCTTTTATTTGATCAGTACTGTTTGAGATCAACTTCTCAATGGACCCAAGTTGTTTGGAAACTCCTTTCACCCTCTCAAGAAGTGGCTCCAGCTCCAGGCGGCCCATTAGTTCGTCTATTAAAGAGTCGAAATGATGAAAATTTGATTGATTGGTCGTGTGTTGTAAATTTGTAACAGACGAGAAAGAAACAGTACTTTCATTATTTTTTGCAGATAAAGGACTATTACTGACAGGGTTGTGAATTTTGTTTTGCTTTTCCCCTCCCCTCTTTCTTTTCTTTAATGGAGGTGCTACGATAGTAGGTCCCTGAACTTTTGATTTTAGTTGGGGAGTCATGCTGGCCGTGCTGGTAGACAGTGTAACTGATGTTATAGCGTTAAATGGAAGATTAGTGGGTGGGTTAAGAATAAGTGATGAGGAATCTGTTTGGGGTTGTGCGGGGAGATTTAAATCTTGCGTGCATGGAGAGCAGCCATGATCATTCGAGGTATTAGTTATCAGGCGGGGAACAGGAGGTACCGGGGCCGGTGAAGTGGCCATCTGAATTGAGCCAATTGAGGAGCGTTTGTTCTGTAAAAGCTCCGACGATAAGCGTCGTTCCACCATAGCAATCTCCTTTTCGAGTACTGACGCGGCCCTTGTAATGAAGTTATCCAATGTACCCCGTACTGACCCACCCAGCAGCGAGGGTCTTCTTTGAGGGGTACTTGATGACATGGTTATATGGTAATAAATAATTTACAAGGAACGAGTGTAAATGAATGGTGATGACCGGAGCATGCAGTGTCAATAGTCACGATGGTATTATGCTAAGTAACGATAATAGACTCACGGACAGGAGGTTATAGTAGATCAATGTTAGTGTTCAGAGGGTAGGCCCAGCCCTGCCTCCTCCTGCCCCGGACGGCCACAGATGGTCCCGCCCTTGTCCCGGGCTTAGCCCGGCGCCGCCCGCGCGCGTCCCGCGACGCGGAGGCAGCGCCGATCTTTTGAGCGCCTCCTGGCGCGGAAACGGCGTCAGCGGCTCCCCTGGCGCACAGGATGCTGGGGAGTAGTCCGTCCCTGCTCTGCGGCCGCTGCTGGAGATGGCGGCGGCGGGGGACGAGGAACAGCAGTACAGCAAGGTGAGAGGCACTGAGGTGAGTGGTGTATGGACACTCAGGATGCAACCACGAACTGGCTGTGACAGTTTTACATTTATAAAGTTACTACAGCAGGAACAACATGCTATTTGTTTTTTTAATATCATGATACTCTCGCTCTCTCCCGTCGCTGTCTCTTTTTCTCGTCTCGTGTAGCTCTCTTTCTTCATTAAAAGCCTGTTTTTGTATTTAGAAACACTTTACCCCTTTGGCAAATGTGCCACAAACTTTCCAAATCTACAGATAATGGGAAATTAGATGTTGCACATTTCAAAAAGGTGGTGGGGAGTGGGAAAGGGGTGTAAAGTGGCTTACTCATAACCTGGGAGTCAGTTTTTAAAATAATCCTGTGATATCAGACTAGCTAAAGCCCAACCTGGCCTAAGGCCAGAGCAAATGTCAGTCAGTCAGTTGGTCAAATTCGTTGTTTCTAGGAAATACATTCTAACTGAAATATAACATAGTTATCCAGTTCATTGATACCTAACATTTAGAAATATCATGAAATCTCCAATAATTAAAACACATCAATGTAGCCATCACACAATACAGACCTAAAGACAAATATATATCTGTGTTTAGAATTTCTTTAAAAAAATATACATCTTGGTGGCCTCTGCAATAAAACCCATTTATAACATACATATCAAATTCAAGACGTGCCACAGTTAAGCCTATTGAGACAAAATGGCAATTAATGTCAGTTACTTATGTAGATATGACTCTGCATTGTGCGGATCTGACATTACACAGACTGAAAAGTGAGTAAAAATCCATATTTAAAATACCCTTCAAAAAGTACACCTTGGATAAATCTACAGCAGAACCCATTCATAAACGTACACATCATATTCAAAGTAAGCAAGCAGTTGGCCCTGTTGGAATGTAAGCAACAAATAATTTCAATTGCTTCTATAGATAATAAAGTGCTTTGTGCGAAGCCAAGTTTATAGAAGGACTGAAAAACAAAAAGGCCATACTAAAGGGCTCTGGTTACCCAGATTCATAGGACAGTTTCAAACCCAGGACGTCCTCCTATTTTGGTCAGAATGTTCTTAATTAGTTCAAAAATCCTCCCGATATCCTATGTCAGGTCATTAAAACGCTATTCTCGGGCAGCTCGAGAATTGAAAATCCTGACAAAGGATGAAACAATTTTACACAAATTTTGGCCAACAGTAATGTCTACATCCTGCTGTATCAGACTAGACAGCAGATTTCAAACCATAAGAAATGCCATTATTAGTTTAGAGAGGTGGAAGTCCCACTCAAATAGTAAACACAGTTCTTGTTAGGGTGTACCATAAAAGTAATTATATTATCCTCTGCTTAACCCTCCAGTTGCTTGGCACAAACAAAGTCAGGCATACCTTAGAGACAATGTGGAAAGTATTTATGCAGCACACAAATGGTAATAAAATGAAAACACAACCTAAGAAAAATCCCAAATAAATTTAGAAAAAATAAAGTACATTTTATAAATGACATCAAAATGAATTAAATGCAATCAGTAAAATAAGAGTCAAACAGTTCTTAGTGAAATTATGGCCTTAATGATCAAAGTGCCTAATGCCGGAATCTGCTTGTGAGATACTGGGACAAAGTCAAAAGTGAAGGCCAACTGTGATGGAGCACAGGGCTGATACAAGGGGTGGATTGGGCCTAGTCTCAGCTTACCTTTATACTTGAATGAAATTTCAGAACAAATTTATAGAAATATGGTGTTTACACTCAAAAGTATTGTAATTCACAATCCTCTTTAATAAGAAAGTTGGATTTTAAGTTATACTTCTGTAAAATTAAATTTATTAAGGCTGCATTTTCTTGTCCTAACCATTTGGTGCCTGCTGCCAATATTCTGGATCACCTGACTGTGAATGGCTCTGCTGTTGGGGGTTGTGTATTCCTGTCCAGACAGTGAGACAAATAGGACTGGGTGTAGGCAGGATGGACCATCTTGCCTGGATAGCTGGGGATGGAAACGTTGCCTCTAGTACACTCAAAGGAACCTGACAGTAGTTTTATGTCTCCGCAGACTAGTCAGAACCTTGACAGGGGAAGGGAAAAACTTTGCAGGACCAGGTGTAGGAGCAGTATAGGGAAGCCCATACATCAAATGCTGGCACCTGATTTAAACATCGGACACCCAGAACACCTCTTCAGTACACTCTTGGACCTGCAGAAAATACAAGAGGAAGGACTGCCTTGATCCACAGAGGACTGCCTTGTTGCTTGATGCCTGCCTTGTCCCCAGAAGCCAGTCCAGCTACTTCAGGCCTCCCCTGATCTCTGTGAAGGAAGACTATACCTGCTCCCTTCGTCCCATGCAACCTGAGTGACCCCAAGGGTCAGTTGGCTGAACTCCTATTCTACAGGGATGCAACAAGCTTCAGAGCCCTCCCTGCACCAGCTCCACTCACCTCCTACAATGGACCTGCCTGGTCCCCCACCTGGACCTGCTTGAGCCCTGCTAGCCTCTACTAGAATAGGACCCTGATCCACAAGAGGTGCCTCATCAGGTCCTGTGGCCTTGGCTGGCATCCATTTGCATTCTTCTGTAATGGAGGAACAAAGGTAAATGGTGGCCTATGGCAAACACACACACACACACACACACCTACTAGCCAGACAAAGGAGGCTGTTTAGAGCAAGACACATCCTCCAAAGGTAATACCCCACCAATACACCATTTGCAGGAGGGAAAAATGTAAAATACCACAACAACAAAAAAGTATATTTTAATCCAATGCCATCCATGGCCTAAATGATGTTTAAATTCAATAGACACCACGGAAACAGTTGTTTCATACACTCATGACCAGTAACGGGCCTACTGTTTCAAAGACCAATTGGCAGACTAGGTCACATAGTGAATTTATAACATATTGCACATGTATTAGAAAAAATGGAGGAATATACTAAACTGTGCAACATTTTTCCTGTACAAAAGAATCCAGATCTCATGCAAAACAACAACAACTAGCAAGGAGGCATGGCCACAAAACAAAGAACAAATGCAAGGCTATGGCAAAAACACACTGGCTGACTACGTAAAATGTCCACCAGCCACATGGTCCCAACAACAAGCAGTAGGCCTGAAAAACAGAGAACACATGCAGGCCTATGGCAAAAGCACATTGGCTGCCTCCACCAAATGGCTGCTAGCCACATGGTGACAATAAACTAGCAAGAAGGCATTGAGATCAAAGAACACATATAGGCCTATAACAAAAGCACACTGGCTGCCACACAAAATAGCCACCAAGCACATGGTCACAACAACAAGCAAGAGGACTCGGAAACAAAGAACACATTCAGGCCTATGGACACTAGCTATAAAAAATGCCCCATGGCCACATGGCATGGGGAACAAAGGCAAATGTTGGCCTATGGCATACACACACACTGGCCAGACAAAGTTGGCATGGTAACACGGAGAGCATAACATTAATTCAGCAATGCCAAAAACAAAAATTAACAGGGCTAAAAATGTTTACAACTACACACATCCTCCAAAGGCATTACCCCACCTATATACTCTTGGCAGGGGGAAAAAATGTGAAATACCACAAAAGACACATTTTGTATTTTAATCCGATGCCGTCCATGGCCTAAATGGATTTGGAATTTAACAGACACCAGAGAAACAGTTGTTTCATGCACCCATGACTACTACTGGACCTACTGGCTTGAAGGCCAATTGGCAGACTAGGTATGGGATTCGTCTTGTGCTGGTGTTTTTGGTACCTGGATCTGCTATAACGGAGTTAGTATAAGGGCTGCAAAACTGGTTTGTTTGTGCTTTGGAACATAGTGCTGCAGGGGTTGAGGATCACGAGCCAAAGTATACTCTGTGCAGAGTGGCAGTACGGAGGAATGGTGGGCCGCCACAAGGAGTTGAAGATCCACTTCCTGCCTGGGCACGTCCAGGTGTTAGAGGTGAGGGGATGGTGGAGATATTTCAGTGGCATTTTGCCAGTGTCAACAGAACATATATTGAAAGGGGGTGTGGACTGCTTCTACGCCCACCTGACTAACTATGCTCATTGTTGACTGTATCACCTTATTTGCCATAGTGCCCCTCCCCATTGAACATTACCCCTCGTTTAACACTTTTTGATTTCAGCTTCGAAGTAATCATAACTTGTCCACGTGAAGCTGTGATTGATTTTCTATCCTTCGTCCTCTGTCACCACCCTTGTGCATTGCATGTCCTCCCAAATGAGCTTCACCACCCTCCTTTGAGCATCATCGAACAGCCGGTGTGTTTTATATGTTCATGGAACTTAGCATCATCTGACTTCCTAATTGAGCCTCACCTACCACTACACCCATTAAGTCTCACTACTGTATTTACCCCTACTTCTGTAGTTATCCCGAGTTGTTATCTACTTCCTCAATAAGCATCACCTACCATCAGGGAGCAATAGGTTTCCTTATTGTTGTGGATCCTTGTCCCTATTCATTGAGCTTTATCTGCCATCTTATTTGAACTCCATATTGCTACAATGTCCAGCATCCTGTACAACATTGTTTATTATCTTCACCAGCATTCATTATTATATTTGGATGCTTTTGTGCCATGCCCATGGATCATAATCTATCTTCGCTACCAATGAATGATCTTTTCCCCTACTATGGACATCTATTCTGCCCATAATATTCACTCCCCCTGCTATTTGACATATATGTCAACCAGTGCCCTCCTTTGCTGTTGGTTTCGCAGAGTGCTTTTTGCTGCTTAGTTTGTCTAGCAAGCTTGTCATTGTTTGTTACCGTATTGAGTTGAATTACTTGTATCTATGGTTATGCGAGTATCACAACCCAAGTTGGTATTTTTTTGCAGCAGTTAGGGTGAGTGAGTATTCCAGGGAATGGCACCTCTTATCAGAGTGTCTTCCTTTAGTACTAACAGATGATTTGTCTTGGTACCAGTATAAATATAGATGCTGATCTTAGATAATGGTGGAGAAGACAAGGGCAGTTGCCTGTTTCAGACTGTTAAGGGCAGTGAGGACAAGGGCAGTTGCCTGTTTTAGCCTGTTAAGGGCGGAGAGGACAAGGGCAGTTGCTTGTTGGAGCCTGTTCGAGACTGGTCAGGACCAGGGCAAGAAATGCTGCCCATGTTCCCAAATATCCACCCACAATTTATTTTCTCTATAGATATGTACCTATCTTTGTGTATTGCTTTGTATAAACATGTAGAATAATTATGTTGTAAAAAAAAAATCATCTTCGGTCACCATGTACTTGCTTCCATTGTGCATCTATGTACCTCCATGTACTTGGATCTGTGTATCTGTTACTTTTCTCCCGAAAAAGCATATCCAATGCACTACCCTATTTCTCATACTGTACCTCTATCAATATCTTAAATCTACATATACTTACCTCCTTTATGCACCTAAATACTTTCAATGTACTTATGGATCTAGATATGTATCACTTTCTTCTAATTTAGCATTTCCAATGCACTAGCCTATTTCTCAGCCTATATTTCTCTCAATATTTCTTCTAGCCCAACTTTTTGACTCATCTCAAACTACTTTCTACTACTCTTTCCAATGTACTACTCTATCTCTCACCCTATACATCTATCAATATAACCTCTACATCCACTCTCTCATTTATTCCAAACCCCATACCACTACTAGGATCCCCAAAATAACCCTTTCTAGACTCCCTCCTACTCTACCCCTCCTTGCATCATCTGTACCCCCTATTTTGCATGAATATACTAATTACATAATCTATTAATTATAATATTATTAAATAAGTTTGTATGTTTTATTAACCAACATGATTAATACTCGAATTACATGTGGGATTTGCAATTTGCATGGCTAAATAACTTTTGTAACTAAAATCCGTACGCATACTAACAGTAGTATATGTAGTAAATAGTAATGTAGTAAATAGTAATATGTAGTAAATAGAATACTGCATGATATATGTTGCTTTTGTAATGCCTTGGAATGTTGTCCAGGAGGAAGACCAAAAGGGTGAATATAAATGCTTTAAATGTCGCTATACGCTAGATAAATGCAAGCTCATAGAGGGATTAGTACGGGGTTAACATTAGGTTTATTATTTCTATGCATTAATTATTATTTTGTGTTTGTTTCGCTTAAGTTAACATTTGGGCCTAATTCCTAAATGGCCGCTGACATGACGAAGTGGCCAATGTCCCACGAGGTGCGGAGCCATCTGCGCAGCTGGGACAAAACCTGGCCATGTCTGAACTGGGGTGGCAGTGTGGGCTAAAGAACGGTGATGGATCAAACCCAGATATGTTGACTGGGTGTGAGTGTTTGATTGGTTCTGATGCTCCGTCTATCACCACCCCCTTTTGTACCGCTTTGTTCGCCATAAGTTGGTAGGGTATGCTCAGACGTGAGTCCCTTGCTCACTTTGCCACTGGATTCAAGCAAGCCTGGCTGAAGACGGCTGAAATGCCAGAAACCGGTCCTAGGAAGATTGTTTCCGGTCCAGGGAAGGCATGGCTTGGCAGTTTGGGCTGGACTGTTCCCATGAGGCACAGGGTCAGACTGATTTGCATATGGCCATGTCTGAACTGGGATGGCAGTGTGGGCTAAAGAACGGTGATGGATCAAACCCAGATCTGTTGACTGGGTGTGAGTGTTTGATTGGTTCTGATGCTCCGTCCATCACCACCCCCTTTTGTACCGCTTTGTTCGCCATAAGTTGGCAGGGTATGCGCAGACGTGAGTCCCTTGCTCACTTTGCCACTGGATTCAAGCAAGCCTGGCTGAAGACGGCTGAAATGCCAGAAACCAGTCCTAGGAAGCTTGTTTCAGGTCCAGGGAAGGAATGGCTTGGCAGTTCGGGCTGGACTGTTCCCATGAGGCACAGGGTCAGACTGATTTGCATATGGCCATGTCTGAACTGGGGTGGCAGTGTGGGCTAAAGAACGGTGATGGATCAAACCCAGATCTGTTGACTGGGTGTGAGTGTTTGATTGGTTCTGATGCTCCGTCCATCACCACCCCCTTTTGTACCGCTTTGTTCGCCATAAGTTGGCAGGGTATGCTCAGACGTGAGTCCCTTGCTCACTTTGCCACTGGATTCAAGCAACCCTGGCTGAAGACGGCTGAAATGCCAGAAACCGGTCCTAGGAAGCTTGTTTCCGGTCCAGGGAAGGCATGGCTTGGCAGTTCGGGCTGGACTGTTCCCATGAGGCACAGGGTCAGACTGATTTGCATATGGCCATGTCTGAACTGGGGTGGCAGTGTGGGCTAAAGAACGGTGATGGATCAAACCCAGATCTGTTGACTGGGTGTGAGTGTTTGATTGGTTCTGATGCTCCATCCATCACCACCCCCTTTTGTACCGCTTTGTTCACCATAAGTTGGCAGGGTATGCTCAGACGTGAGTCCCTTGCTCAACTTTGCCACTGGATTCAAGCAAGCCTGGCTGAAGACGGCTGAAATGCCAGAAACCAGTCCTAGGAAGCTTGTTTCCGGTCCAGGGAAGGCATGGCTTGGCAGTTCGGGCTGGACTGTTCCCATGAGGCACAGGGTCAGACTGATTTGCATATGGCCATGTCTGAACTGGGGTGGCAGTGTGGGCTAAAGAATGGTGATGGATCAAACCCAGATCTGTTGACTGGGTGTGAGTGTTTGAATGGTTCTAATGCTCCGTCCATCACCACCCCCTTTTGTACCGCTTTGTTCGCCATAAGTTGGCAGGGTATGCTCAGACGTGAGTCCCTTGCTCACTTTGCCACTGGATTCAAGCAAGCCTGGCTGAAGACGGCTGAAATGCCAAAAACCGGTCCTAGGAAGCTTGTTTCCGGTCCAGGGAAGGAATGGCTTGGCAGTTCGGGCTGGACTGTTCCCATGAGGCACAGGGTCAGACTGATTTGCATATGGCCATGTCTGAACTGGGGTGGCAGTGTGGGCTAAAGAACGGTGATGGTTCAAACCCAGATCTGTTGACTGGGTGTGAGTGTTTGATTGGTTCTGATGCTCCGTCCATCACCACCCCCTTTTGTACCACTTTGTTCGCCATAAGTTGGCAGGGTATGCTCAGACGTGAGTCCCTTGCTCACTTTGCCACTGGATTCAAGCAAGCCTGGCTGAAGACGGCTGAAATGCCAGAAACCGGTCCTAGGAAGCTTGTTACCGGTCCAGGGAAGGCATGGCTTGGCAGTTCAGCCTGGACTGTTCCCATGAGGCACAGGGTCAGACTGATTTGCATATGGCCATGTCTGAACTGGGGTGGCAGTGTGGGCTAAAGAACGGTGATGGATCAAACCCAGATCTGTTGACTGGGTGTGAGTGTTTGATTGGTTCTGATGCTCCGTCCATCACCACCCCCTTTTGTACCACAAAACCTCCTACAGCCTCATCATGACCTGTGTCCCCATGTACCCAAGCAAGGACACTGCGGGAAGACAGCCAAGACTGAAGACAATTGAATTTTCAGTAAAACCGGAACGAACTGACTTTCACTGACTTGATGACCTCACCCCTCCAACTGTACTAGGGTCCTAAACTTTAGCAACGGACGATCACAACCAGCCAATCACGACTGTACAAAATATCTAATTTGTATCATTTCTACTTTATTTTATTATAAAAACACGCAGTAGAATAGAGAGTGAGTGATTGCTTAGCTGAATGACGGAGTTGACGACGCTGATGATGCTGTGGACATAGTTGACGATATTGACGCTGATGACCAATAGACTGGATGCTGCCCGATTATCTGATGACTGCGAACTTTTCTTAAATCTACTGGCAATGATAGCTGCTTGCACGTATTTGGTCCTATGCCGATCTTTGGGACTGTAGCGTGCTGAACAAAGAACTTTGAGATTTGTCTTGCTTTCGGACGATTGACTGATTATGCGGAGCCAATGAATTAGAGGACTCCAAATAGCCAGATTAGGTAAATATGATGTTCTGCGTCTTACTAAAATTTTGATAAACTTTCTAAAGCTTCGATGAGACAAATACGAATTTATTCATTATGAAATTTTAGATGTGGCAATCCTTTTAACAAGGAGTCGCACTCAGTTCATGACACATAGTCGGCTGACTAAATATGAGAAAGTCATATTAGGTGCAACGAATGTGAGTCTTGTGAGATGCTTGAATGTAAATCCTTCAACATTATTGCCTGATGCTGAGAATGTAGAAGTCAGAGATGAAGTGGATCATAATTGTTTGGATGTACTCGACTTCTGTACCAAACCACGTCCTGATATAAACGATGTACCTTTGCCAGAAAGTGATTTTGTGATGTTTGTGGACGGATCATGTTTGAGAACAGATGAAGGAATGCTAAGTGCAGCATATGCAGTATGCACAGTTGCAGCAGTAATGGAAGCATCCTATCTGAAGGGAGTAAAATCAGCCCAGTTAGCTGAACTTGTTGCTTTGACTAGATCATGCAAGATAGGGAAGAATGTAAGAGTGACTGTGATATCTGATAGTCAGTATGGCTTTGGTGTTGTGCATGATTTTGGCCAAATATGGCTTCAGCGAGGATTTCTGACTTCAAGTGGAACTCCTATAAAGAATGCTGAAGTGGTTGGAAAGTTGCTCGAGGCGATACAGCTGCCTAAGCATTTGGTTGTCGTGAAGTGTGTTGCTCATAGCCAAACGGGAGATTACATCGCAGTTAGCAATAAATATGCTAACGATATGGCTCAATATTGTGCACGAAATCAGAATTCCATAAACAGGGCAAAAGAGAGAGAAATGAATTCTCAAATTCTATTGTTTACTAACATTGTGAGTACCTGGGAGGAAGTGAGGCAGTTGCAGGAAGAAGCAGGAGATGAGGAAATGAGACAGTGGGTAAAAGCAGAATGTGCACCAAGGGAAACAGATCATGTGTGGGTTTATCGAGATGGAAGACCAGTAATGCCTGATAGCATGGTGTCTGCCATGGCACGGATGTATCATGGACAAGCACACATAGGGAGAGAAGCGATGATAAGGTCATTTAAACAAACCAGGTACATGCAAGATTCAGATTTGTAGCTGAAAGTCTTTATCAAAGATGTCTTATATGTCAGAAATTCAATCCAGGAAGAAAAACAGTGGAACGTCTAGGAACGATAGGTCGAGAAGGAGGGCCTTTCACCAGAATGCAGAGTGATTTCATTGAAATGCCTCCCTGTAACAGGTTGAGGTATGTTTTAGTAATGGTCGGCTTGTTTTCCAGATGGGTAGAAGCATACCCCACAAGAAGAAGGGATGGAATTACAGTAGTAAAGCTGCTTTTGAGAAAATTCATCCCTAGATTCGGGTTCCCAGTTACAATTGAGTCAGACAGAGGAAAGCATTTTCATAATGAGATCATGAAATTAATTTGTGAAGCATTGAATGTACAACAGAAACTACATTGTGCCTATCGCCCAGAGGCTTCTGGTGTGGTGGAACAAATGAATGGCATCATTAAAAACAGATTGGGAAAAATGTGTTTAGCCACAGGTTTGAAATGGCCTGATGTCTTGCCTCTGGTACTCAAGGCAATTAGATCTATTCCAGATAGAACCACAGGTCTGAGTCCACACGAAATTATCATGGGAAGAGCAATGCGCCATGTATTCATACCAGTCAACAAGCTGTTGCCCATATCTGATGACTTGGTGTTGGATTACTGTAAGGGGCTGGCTGATGCAGTTCATTCTGTGTTTCATCAGGTTGGATCGGATGCCACCACCCTTGAAAAGAAGCAAGCTCATGATCTAAGCCCAGGACATTGGGTGAGAATTAAAGTATACAGAAGAAGGAACTGTCTGGTCCCACGTTGGGGAAAACCACAACAAGTGATTTTGACCACAACAACAGCTGTGAAGTGTGCTGGAATAATGAACTGGATCCATGCTAGTCACACATTGAGAATTCCAAATCCAGTGGATAACAAAGAAGGAGAATACTTTGATGAGTCAGAGACTAGTTCTGAATCGGATGCTGAAGAAGCAAGAACAAGAGAAAACCCTGAATGGGGGGAATCAGAACAAAATGTGACCTTTGCCCCAGAAAATATTCCCTTGAGAAGGAAGCTACAGATTTCTGATACCAGCTCAGACTCAGAGACTGAACAAATCCAGGTACATTCAGGAAAAGAAAAAGAAGGTGAAGAGACAATCAAAGAAATTGTTGATGAAGAAGTTCCTCATGAAAAGCTGAGAGAAATTCCACCTGAGATAATAAAAGCAGATGGTCAGGTGACAGATACAGAGAGCGAGGGAAAGATTGTCGCGGTAGACCCCCGAGGAGTTGTAGGGAATGCAAACATCCAGTTAGAGGAAGGGAAAGCTAGTCAGCAGGAAGATTGTGTGCAAGAAACACGAGGAGGGACAGAAGTAGAGAAAATAAAAGAGTTGGAAAAAGAAACAGTTGAAGGCAAAAGACAAGTTGAAACAGAATCAGAAGAACGTGACGAAGAAGTACCGGAAGGTCGAGTCTTGAGAAAGAGAGCATGGAGAGCTGAAAAGAATGATAAAGGAAGTAAACTGAAAAGAACAGCAAAAGATGAAGTCTGGCCAAACAAAATAAAGAAACTGAGATATTGGCTGACACAAGTAAATTCACCAAGAGCTGAACAAGTGAATGAGGTGACTAGTCAAGAAAAATCAAAAGACGAGAAAACAATTGCAGTAGGGGAAAGCAAAAGAACAAGAAAACCTAACCAGAAGTATAGGTCCCGGAATGGACGTATGTGGCCCTGCCTAACATAAAAGAAGAGGCGTATAGCCAAGAAAATCAAGAGGGGACTGTACCAGAAGTGGTTGAGGAAGATGAAGAATCGGAAATCCTGAGAGTTATCTTGTCCGATATTGGAGAAGAGACGGATGTTCAGGAAGTTCTGTAGCCAGATTATGAAAGGAAAGTGAAAGACGACAAAATGCCAGACTGAAAAGACAAGAAAGTGATGTTGATGGAAAGACAATAAAATTACTGGAAAAGACATAACTGATAGAACCAAGTAGGTGCTTAGAGCCTTGGGTTAGACAAAACTAGTTGTGTAGTAGAAGAGGCTAAGTCAAAAGACACTGATCATTTTACGAAAATGGCAAACACAGAAAGTAGAAAAGGTAGATGTGTATTCCTAAAAAGATGGCTTAAAATGTGTTGTTGTTGCACAGGATTACTAATGCTTCTGTGGAGTGTGTTAGCATTACTGATTTCATTTAAAGTTACAATAGACACAATAGAAGGACATAGAGAGAATAAAACTAACATAGAGAAGATTCAGAAAGTATATCCGACTAGAATAGATAGTAACTATCTACATGAAGACAGGTCTATAAATGATTTTTCTAACAATGTGTTTTCAAAACATTTGTATGAATATGTAAAAACAATGGATGTAAGGGACTGCTATGTCTGTATGCAGTCACCTGCATCTGTATCGGAGGGAGTGACCTATCATCACCTTCCAGTAACATATGGAATAACATGTAGTGTAATAGCTAGTTTGTTTTACCAAATAGGGAAATTAGAATATTATTTCTCAGATGTAGATAACATATTTTCTCAAGTACCTGTAGTTAACAAATTGAATAAAGTAAAACCTGCAAAGGCTGCCCGGATTTTTAACTTTCGGGACAGAGACGCTATCCTCCAGACTTCCAGGCAGCAGGGACCGGTCAAGCTTGATAACATGGATGTGCATTTCTACCCAGACTTTACTCCGGCGGTTCAGAAGCAGAGACAGAGTTTTCTTGGTGTTAAACGTCGCCTACGGGACCTGAACCTTAAGTACTCAATGCTTTTTCCAGCCAAGCTGAGGGTGGAGGTGGATGGTCGCACGCACTTCTTTGACCGGCCCGAGGCGGCTGGGGACTGGTTGGACACTCTGCCTGGAGATCGGGGCCGGGGGGGCGGGGGGGCGCGGCTGGCGAGGAGGGCCCGCCGGATCAGAATTGAGGGGTGAATAAATAGGCCTTGCTCTGGACGATGTTCCTTCACCATTTATTGATTGCATATGTTCCCCTCCTATGGAGGTCGTGCGGGGTCTGTTGGGGGCTTCCCTCCTCCTCTGGGGGACTAGTTAGTTTTCAGCTATGGGGCGACAGGCACACTGCACTTTGGGGGGGCTATCTGGGCTCATGCAGGGGTGCAGGGAGGGGGGAGTTCTGTTGGGATGGGGGGGTGGGGGGGGGTGTGTTGTTTGTTTGCACCGCAAGGCAAACCCGCTACTGTATTGTTGCTTTTAAGATGCTCTGTGGGGGACGACCGATTGCTTCGACGTATGATGGGGGGTAGGGATTTTACTGTGTTGTCATGGAATGTTAACGGCCTGGGGGATAGGATTAAGCGTGGTGTGGTCCTGCAGTACTTGAAACGTATTTCACCAGATGTTGTCTTCCTGCAGGAGACCCACCTTATAGGTAACTCCTTTCATGCACTGAATCGGCGGGGCTATCGTTTGGCGGCCCATTCTGGCTTCACTTCGGGCTCGCGGGGGGTGGGTATTATGATCAAGAATTCGCTCCCGTTGGAGATTGATGAGGTGCGCCATGATGAGAGGGGACGCTATACTGTCCTGGTGGGAAGAATGGAGGGTAGAGTGTTTATTTTTATATCAGTGTACGTCCCGCCTGGATTACAAGCCACCACATTTGCGGACCTGGGGCACCTCCTTCTGGACCTCCCGAGTGGCCTGCTGGTGGTTGGAGGGGACTTTAATGCGGTAGCTTCTGGGTCTATGGATCGCCATCCCCCTAGGGACCTTCCCCGGGCACAGGCGTGGCTGTCCGGCCTTTTAGACACGCTGGGCCTGGTGGATTGCTGGCGACTAAAGCATCCCGCACAGCGGCAATACACCTTCCACTCGGGTGCCCATGGTAGCCTCTCGCGGCTTGATTACATCCTTGTCCCGGCGGCCCATGCAGGGAGGGTGGGGGAGGTGTGCCATCTGGCGCGGGGTATCTCAGACCACTCCCCATTGCTGTTACACTTCGATGTCTTCCCGAGGGGGGATGGCAGGGTGGCTCCAATCAATGCATGGTATTTGCGCGACCCCACCATTCGTGCCGATTTGATCAAATCCTTACAGCGATATTTCGACGAGAATGTGGGGTCGGTCCCTTCGGCCATCTCCCTGTGGGAGGCTTTTAAGGTAGTTCTTAGAGGGGAGGCCCTCTCCTTTATCTCCCATGCCCGGCGGCGCGAGCGGGAGGAGGTGACCCGGGTAGAGGCCGAGATTGCGGAACTGGAGGGTGACCTGGGGAGCGGGGTAACGGATGCCAAGCTGCATGTGCTACACCTAAAGCAGGCGGCCTATCGGGCCCTCGTCACGGAGGCGGCCAGGGGCCTCAGTAGAGAGCAGCAGGGGCGATTGTATGATGTGGGTGATAAGGCTGGCAAATTGATTGCGTGGTTGGATAAGAGGGAGAGAGCGAGTCGCGTGGTTCCTTTGATTGAGAGTGTGGATGGTGCGTGTGTCACCGAGCCGGAAGCCATTGTCTCCTGCTTTGCGGATTATTTCCGCGAGGTCTACTCCCCGGTTTCCCCCTGCTCGGAGGAAGATTCCCATGCCCTGCTTCGGGACATCGCACTGCCCTCCCTTACGGTGGAGGACAGGGATTCGCTGGACGCTCCTCCCACCTCGGACGAAATTGCCTTGGCTATTCGCTCGGTTGCATCCGGCAAGGCCATGGGCCCCAATGGTATTCCCATCGAGCTATACAAGCTACGCCCGGATGTACTGGCGCCCCACCTGCGCGCGATGTTCCTGGCGGCCCACTCGCAGGGTTCCCTCCCGCCGGACCAGCGTCTGGCCACAATCGTGGTGATCCACAAGGAGGGGAAGCCCCGTGAGCGGGTCACATCCTATAGGCCGATCTCGCTCTTGAACGCGGAGCCCAAAATCCTCGCCAAGGTGTTGGCCAACCGATTGGTTGGTGTGGTGGGCGATTTGGTCCACCAAGACCAGTCTGGCTTTATACCACACCGCAACACGGCGCTCAATCTGCGGCGCCTGCACGGGGTGCTCGCGCGGGTCCCATTTGTGCGGGAGCCGGCCATCTTGGCGTCCTTGGACGCCACCATGGCGTTTGACACGCTTGAATGGCCATACATCTGGGCGATGCTGGCGAAATTTGGATTTGGACCGAGTTTTATTAGCTGGGTCAAATTGCTGTACTCGGGCCCGTGGGCGCAGGTGGTGGTGAATGGGCGAGTCTCGGCCCCATTCGCGCTGGGGCGGGGCACGCGACAGGGTTGCCCCCTGTCACCTCTCCTGTTTGCACTGGCCCTGGAGCCCCTGGCGGAGTGGCTGCGGTGGCACCCTTCCATCCGTGGTCTCCGCTGGACCCCCGAGCATGAGGACCGCGTGTCCCTCTATGCTGACGATATCCTCCTGTATCTTGCCTCCCCGCGGAAATCACTGATCGTCCTGGTTGATGTTTTGCGCTCATTCGGTCGCAACTCAGGCCTTGTCATCAACTGGGCGAAATCCTGTGTTTATGTGCTTTCCGGGGAGGCTCCGGTCCTACCACGGGACTGTCCGATCCAGATTGCCTCCCAGGGGTTTCGGTACCTGGGTATATATATCACTCTTGACCCGGAGGCCCGCTATGAGCGGAATTTGCTACCCCCCCTCCAGCGCTTGAAGGAGGACGTGGTGCGCTGGCGGCGTCTGCCGCTTTCGCCGCTCGGCCGAGCGGCCTTGTTCAAAATGATGTCCTTGCCGCGCTTCCTCTACGCCCTCCAGAATACTATGGACTTGGTTCCGGCACGCTACTTCCGTGAGGTGGAGGGCCTCCAGCGGCGCCTGTTCTGGGACGGGAGGCCGCGAATTGCTCTGGCCAAATTGACGCTCCCGTGGTACGATGGGGGGGTTGCCCTCCCGGACATTAAACGGTATTACTGGGCCTCCCAACTAGCTGCAATTAATCATGGCCTTTACGGGCCCGCCTTGAACCCGGCATTTGAGATGGACAAGATGCTCCTGCCCGGTGGCGACTACAATCGAGCGCTCTACTCTGGCGCGCCCGACTCCCACCTGACGGGACCGACGCGTGTCATGGTGCGTGTCTGGCACGCGGCTAATGCAGCTATGGGGTGGAAGGACCGTTTGACCCGGGCGTCACCGCTGTACGCGTCTGAGAGGTTGGGCTCCCTGTGGACGTCGAAGGGCTTCGAGAAGTGGGACACGATCGGAATCAGCACTGTGGGAGATCTCTGGACGAGGGGGAGATTCAAGACTTTTGCGACGCTGCAGACGGAGTTTCAGCTGCAGGGCAGTGAGTACTTTCGGTACCTGCAAGTCCGCCATGCGCTGGGCTCCGTCTTCCCGGATGTCGCGTCCATTCCGGAGTCTTCCCCCCTGGAGGACAGAGTGCTGGATGGCCATGTCCCGGACAGCACAATCTCCCTCATATATAAAAAACTGATCAACGACAGATCGTGCCTGCTGACTAGTCTCCGCGAGGCCTGGGTTGCCGACGGGCTGGAGCTGGACGACGAGGATTGGATTTCCGCGGTGGCCTCTCCGAAAGAGGTGGCCATCCCGGCTCGCCTTCGTTTCGTCCAGCTTAAGATCCTACACCGGGTTTACGTGACGGGGCCAAGGCTTCTACGTATGGGCTTTGCTGGTGACGGATTGTGTAAGCGTGGCTGTGGTGCCCTGGCAACTTTCATGCATATACTGTGGGAGTGCCCTAGGGTGGAGCGATTCTGGCGTGGTGTGCATGAGGTCCTGCGTGTGGTTACGCGTGTCGCGCTGTTGCCTGAAGCGAGGAGATGCTTGCTGAATGTGTGGGAACCAAATGACTATTCGGCCCCGCAGACGCGGTGGGTGACTCTGGGATACATGATAGCTAAGCGTGACATTGCTCAATTGTGGGGATCCCAGAGGCCCCCGGCGGTGTTGGCCTGGAAAGAACATATGGATTGGTGTATGTTTCGTGAAAAGGTGGTGTATGTGGCGAGGGGTAAGCCTGGGGCGTGGGTGAAAATCTGGGGCCCCTGGAACGCCTACCGCGGGGGTATTTGTGAGCCGCCACTGCTACCGGCTGCCTCGCCATCTCCGTCTCCCTAGATGGCCCCCCTCCCTCAGCCGTGGGCACGCGGTTCCCCAGTCCCTGATCTACTCCCATTCCCCTCTTCAGAGTTCTGCTGCTGGTTGGGATCCCCCACTTATGGAGCACGTGCTGTCACTTTGGATCGCGGGTTGCCTTGCGGGTGTGGTTCTGTGTGTTGTTTTGTTTCGATAAAAGGGAACCGTATTGTGGGCATGGAGCTATGCGGCCTGCAACATTGATTTCTCCTGCTTTGCTAATCTGCACCGCCAAGAGACTCTTACTGTATGTATGCAATATGCTTTTGTCACTCTAGCGGCCGGCCGAGTGGTTGTAGGCCCATACCTGTAACTTTTTCAAACTGCAATAAACGGTTTAAAAAAAAAAAAAAAAAAAAACCTGCAAAGGTGTAAGGTGAATTTTTCTTAGAAACTAAAGAACTAACATTAGAATATATTTTTAAGAATAATTTGACTTGCAGTTTAAAGAAAGAGGAAAATACTTTATTAGATATGGTTGAAGAAAGGAGACTGAAAATGCAGAAGAAAACATATGAAGGAAGAGTGGAAAAGACAGTCTGGGATGTTGAGATGGAGAAACATTTGAAGGGAGAAGCTAGTCCAACTATTGGCTTTAGATTGGCCACAGAAAGGAAACTTGTGTATTAGAAGGAATCAAACTGCTCATGATAACTATTTTGTAGGTAATAGTGAATGCCATGATACATACCGAATCATGGGTGGATGGGGATTTAAAGGAGGACATGATCCAGTTTTTCCTGGGTTATATTTCATCTGCGGGAACAAAGCATATTATCGTTTTCCAGACCATTGGTATGGCACATGTTATGTTGGCCTGGTTTTTCCAAAGATATTCCACATGGGAAGAGGAGAAGATGGTGTACATAAGTTAGGTCGTTTACTAACATGTAGGAAAAGAGAATCTTGGTCAGAAATTGTGGGAGACATATTTGGAGCATTGGTACCAGCAGTGAGAATATCTCTGAATGCACAAAAAATTAGAAAACTATCAACAGTAGTGGATCGCTTGTCAACAAGCACCACTGGAGGATTTTTATTGGTAAATACTGAAATGGTTGCCATGCGTGCCATGGTAATGCAAAATCGACTTGCCCTTGATATATTATTGGCCAAAGAGGGTGGAGTCTGTGGAATGCTGAAAGTTCAAAATTGTTGTACATACATTCCTGACGAAAGTAAAGATCTGAAGCTCTATATTAGAAATATTACTGAATTGCACGACAAAATTACACCACTGGAGGTTGAAACTGTATGGGAAAAGATTGGAAAGAATCTTTCTTCTATTAAAGATTTCTTAGTAAATTTAGGTAGTACCTTTATAGGTAGAATCCTATTTCCATTAACATGTGTGATTTTCCTAGTATTAATCCTAAGATTAGGATGTTTATGTTATAAAAGAAAGAAAATAAAGAAAAAGTTAAAAAGAGAAAATATTAAAAGAAGATAAAATAAAAGACAAGAGAGGGAATTTGAAGAAGTAGAATTAGAAGAAATGAAAGATAGCATGTATAGAACAGCAAGAAGGGAAGATATTGGGAAAACTGAGATGTAAATTAACACGAAGAATTCATTTCGCTTTCATGACAAATTGATACAAAATTTTAATGGTGTGGTGATAAAATCACCAAAGAGGAGATTGATGGAGCGGGTAGCACAGCGTTTTGTATACCCCCCTATTTTGCATGAATATACTAATTACATAATCTATTAATTATAATATTATTAAATGAGTTTGCATGTTTTATTAACCAACATTATTAATACTTGAATTACACGTGGGATTTGCAATTTGCATGGCTAAATAACTTTTTGTAACTAAAATCCGTACGCATACTAACAGTAGTATGTGTAGTAAATATAATACTGCATGATATATCTCTCTTTTGTAATGTCTTGTAATGTTGCCAAGGGGGAAGACCAAAAGGGTGAATATGAATGCTTTAAATGTCGCTATACGCTAGATAAATGCAAGCACATAGAGGGATTAGTACGGGGTTAACATTAGATTTATTTTTTCTCTGCATTAAATATTCTTTTGTGTTTGTTTCGCTTAAGTTAACATTCGGGCCTAATTCCAAAATGGCCACTGACACGACGAAGTGGCCACTGTCCCACGAG
This sequence comes from Triturus cristatus, assembly GCF_964204655.1. Taxonomy (NCBI): domain Eukaryota; kingdom Metazoa; phylum Chordata; class Amphibia; order Caudata; family Salamandridae; genus Triturus; species Triturus cristatus. The sequence goes on along the minus strand of NC_140590.1, from coordinate 896,119,224 downwards.
GTGCAGAGTGATCTGCGCAGCTGCGACAAAACCTTCTACAGCCTCATCATGACCTGTGTCCCCATGTACCCAAGCAAGGACACTGTGGGAAGACAGCCAAGACTGAAGACAATTGAATTTTCAGTAAAACCAGAAAAAACTGACTTTCACTGACTTGATGACCTCACCCCTCGAACTGTACTAGGCTCCCAAACTTTAGCATCGGACGATTGCAACCCGCCAATCACGACTGTACAAAAATATCTAATTTGTATCATCTCTACTTTATTTTATTATAAAAACACGCAGTAGAATAGAGAGTGAGTGAGTGCTTAACTGAATGACGGAGTTGTCGACGCTGATGATGCTGTGGACGTAGTTGACGCTGATGACTGATAGACTGGATGCTGCCCGATTATCTGATGACTGCGAACTTTTCTTAAATCTACGGGCAATGATAGCTGCTTGCACGTATATGGTGCTATGCAGATCTTTGGGACTGTAGCGTGCTAAGCAAAGAACTTTGAGATTTGGCTTGCTTTCGGGCGATGAAATAGAGGACTCCAAATAGCCAGATTAGGTGCTACTCGCCAAAAAAGTGCTTCAAAACCCCATCAGTGGTAGCAAGCGCTATATAAATACAAACATCTTTCCCTCTTTTATCCCGCCACCAACCCTTCTCTATCCAAATAATTGAATAACATATCCACCACTCAAATTACTTCATATTTCACTATACTAATTTTCAACACTAATCCTTTATGGGTTCCAGAGTAGCGTGCTACTCGACAGAAAAGCGCTTCAACACCCATAAGGGGTAACAGGTGCTACATGAATGCAAACCGTTCTTCCCCTTCTATCCCTCTGCTATCCTTCTCACTCCAAATAACTGACTAATATCCACCACTCAAATTACTTTCATATTTTACCATACTAATTCACCGCTAATCCTTTATGGGTTTCCGGAGTAGCAGGTGTAACAAGCGATATATAAATACAAACCTTTTTTCCTCTTCTATCCTTCTGCTATCCTTTCGAATCCAAATAACCGACTAACCTATCCACCACTTAAAAATTTACTTGAATGTTTCACTATACTAATTCAACACTAATCCTCTATGGGTCCCTGAGTAGCATGCTACTCGCCGAAAAAAGTGTTTCGACGCCTCTTCAGGGGTTCATTTTTTCCTTATAAGATAAGAAAAATTACATGCAGAAAATAAGTAGGGCCTAATGAAACTGCAGGGCTCCCCACCACAATAAATTAAAAAAAATGAAATAAAAAAATAAATAAGTCCTGATGCATGCTCTCTATCAAATGAACAAAACCCTTATACAACAGTTTTTTAACTTACCTGTCAAATCCAAATTCAAAGTCCTTACATCCAAATGTATATATGCAGCAAACACAAAGAGAGATCCTTCCAGGTCCAAATCCAAATGAAAAGTGATCAAGAGGTGGAAAAAGCACTGGGAGGAGCCTGCTGGACAGTAACAGGAAATTGAAGACCCTGGGGCACTTCCTTCCTGTTGGACAAAAAAACCATGCCGACGGTCCATTTGAGGAGGTTTTGTACTCCAAATCATCATTTCGGAAGGATTCAGATGCTTCTCCAAGAGAGAATCTTCCAAGATTGCAGCTGTAATTGATCGTTCGTGTACATCACAGAACATCTGCCCGAAGTCGCAGGCATGGCCAAAAGACAAGTTAGCGACCGCAAAATCTCCTGTGAGCTTGCGGACAGCCTGCAAATCTCGCGGCACTTCTGAATGCCTAGGAAATATCCCAGCGATTGCGAGTGCCCAGCAAGTTGCAACCACGTGCGTGAAAGGACATTTCGAGAATGCAAATAAAAAAAACTCAGCTCTGTTGCGGAGTGCAGAGTTTATCAGTAGCTCCATGTTATCCGCAGAACCCAGAGTTGCTGAATTTTGCAAACTCCACGAGCGGAGCTGAGTTTTACACCCAGGCCTATTCTTCACACTTTAGCAACCGCCAGTAACCACTGGCTATTTGAGATCTGCTCTCAGATCTTCATGCTACAGCAATTACGCTCCACAACCATACGCCAACTCTTTGTGCTACAGTGCAGGCATCCATGATGCTATTCCTACTCCTCAAGGCCTCCTCCACTGCGAAAAAAACTCTTTGCGTCAGACTTTGATAAGGTAATTTTTTCAGTTGGACTAACCTGGTCCCTGTATCTGCGCCGTGCTCCATCGCGGTTGGCCTGAACTTGTGACTTCCCCTGTTCTTGTACAACCAGATGACTACCAGTCGTGCTTGGTGCTTTTAGGCGATATACTTACCTAAAGCTTTGAAAAACTCCATATGTCTGGTTCTAATTATTGTTTTTTTGGTGTTCTGGTATTATTCTATTTATTAAAATGTACTCTATTTTTCTAAATTGGTGTGGGATTTTTATTTTCACTTGATTAGTGTTTGTTTGCTCATAAATACTTATCACTTTGCCTCTAAGTTAACCCTGACTGCTTTGTGCCAAGCTACCAGAGGGTTAGGCACAGGTTAATTTAGTGACTTTTGTGGTTCATCCTTTCAAGTATTGTGGCTGTTGGCGTAATGGGATTTCCACCCCCCTCCACCACTAAACAGATTTCTTACAGGGTGCTTTTGGATTGCTTGATTTAAGCTATTCAATATTACTGCAATGGTTTGCTTACAAGACTCTTGTATAATTTCTGGTTTTGATTTGAACAACTAATGAGTATTAGTCCAGCTACCACAGTAAAACAAAGTGGGGTTTCCACCCTTTTAAATCTGAAAAAAACTGTCATCTATCAAATTGCATTTAGACTGTTTTAATCTGTTAGTAATGCATCTGTAATTTCCAGATATAGAAGAATTAAATACAGATAATTCCAAACTAGAACAATCACTTAAGCAAAAAAAACTTAAGGGACTACTGCTCTCTTGTGCCAAAAGTAACTGGAAATGAGGTGTCTAAATAAAACCTGCCCTATTTGGTGAATTTCACTTTGCTGCATTATACAATATACAGAATAATTCTACAAAGGTTGGTGAATTATACAAGTCATATGGAAAAGTTAGGATAGCATAGGCAACATTTTAACCTATATCTATTAGGTCAGCTGATTCAGTGACTGATTGCAAGGAGGAGCTCGGTCCCTATGGAGTCTCAATACCAGATTATGAGCAAACTCTTCTTCTCTTGGTCTCTATTTACCTTGGTTTATTTAACCTCTGGATTATCAGTGATCAAATCCTGGATACTTGCATAGGACTATATTGTTTTGTTCATAAATGGAAAGATAGCTCAAGTACCTCTACTTATCATTCCATTGTTGAAATGGATTCAGCTGGGAAATTGTAGGCAAGGATTTTATTGCGACATTTGAAAACCTGCATAAATAATAATAATCTGGTACCATCGAGCAACTAACAATTTGTCCCTCTTGCTTGACAATCACTAATATTTCATGTTTGCAGTTATTTAGTAAAAAAATATGTAATTGGAAAACAGAAATGATATGCTACCTTTGTGTTTTTTCCAATGCTTTTGATAGCACTGACCATGCTAGGTTGTGGAACAAGTTTAAGAACATGACTAGCCCTAGGTCTCTTGTGTAGGTTAAAAGATGTTTATATGCAGGTAAATGGGTTGGGATTGTTTTCAGGTTTAAGTAGTGAATTAACAGCCAAAGTTCCAATACTAAATGGAAGGCTGTATTTTGGCAACTATACTTTTTCCTTGTACACAGCTGATTTCTTATCTTTTTGAAAAGATAAAACCTAATCCCCCAAAAACTCGATGGTGTTCACTTCTCAACTTTAATGTATACAGGAGATCTGGGGCCAGATGTAGGTGGCCAAATAGCGATCGGTAACGCTGAAATTAGCAGAATTCCAGCGTTACCGATCGCTATTTGGCTACGAGCAATGTAGGTGAGTTTAAACCTAATAGCAAAATAAGGAATCGAAAAAATTGCGATTCCTTATTTTGCTCTTGCATTTAAGGAATCGGGAATTGCGATTCCTTAAATGCAATGTAAGTAGCACAACAGTAAGTGCACTTTAGCCTTATGAAATCGCTAATTACCACCAACTTCAAGTTGGTGGTAATTAGCGATTTCCTTTAAAAAAAACACCTTTTTGCTTTTTTTAAAGTGCCATTTGGCACACATTCATGCCCTTAGGGCATGTATGTGCAAACATGTGCACACATGCACATTTCAGGGGTGCAACAGGGTGTCCTTTAGACACCCTGGCACCCTTGAAATACGCCCGCTATTTGCCATTCTTTAATACCAAATCGCTAATAGTGAATATCTTCCCATTCATTCCTATGGGCCTCCTAGCCCATAGGAATGAACGGCTAGGTATTCCTTATTAGCTAATTTCAATTTGGAATTAGTTATTAAGGAATGTTAAGGAATCGCTAATATTTTAGCGATTCCTACCTACATTCAATTTTGTGAGTCCTTAATAGCGAATCGGTAAAATTCGCTATTAATGACTCGATATTTCGGTTTTACCTACATCGGGCCCTTCGTTTTCTAATACGTTACACCCACTGGGATCAGATGAAATTAACGCGTTAGCTAAATATGCCTCAAATCGTAATCTAGAAGTGAAAGAGAGTAAACCTAAAGTAATGATCTGTTGGGGATAATGGTTTGTATTTTCCCTCACAAGTAAATAATGAACAATAAATCCCTAGTAGTATTTATACATGTATAGGGGTTACAGTAACCTATAATACATCTTGGTCTTCCCAGGCCCAAGGCCAATTAGCACATTCTAATTTCATTGGGCTTAGTCTTTCTCAATTTTTGTAAGAACCTTGCTAAAATTAATTTGTGAAAAATTACCCCATTTTGTCATGGTAGACAAAATATTTCCTATCTGAATTTTCTAACATTAGATCTCTGTGTGCTTTGTCAAATAGAAGCAAAGTGACTGTGCTTCGCCTTAAAAAAAATGTTATACACTGAAACTCACTGTTCAACCTATTTAACTTGCATATATGTCCAATGTCAACATAGTGGAAACTTACCTATGCCATGGAAGGTTAAATGTTGTGTGTGGGCTGCAGTATGTATTTACCTGCCCATATGTACCACAAAAGTAAATATCTCTGCGTGGGCTGTAGTTTAAATTCCCTGTAATAATAATGGCAAGAAAAATACCTTTAAAAGTGGGAGTGTAGATTTTTCACACCCTGTTTGTTGGGAAATTTTAACAAACCAATACATCTCTCAAACTATATTGCGTGCTACTTGTGAGGTGAAAGCGCCGAATCCTAGCCACTAGACCACCAGCAGTGTGAAGGATATGGACAAAATCAATTACACTAAGGCTAACAAAATCAGAAAAAATCTTAGTCGAGCAGAACATAGTACACTGAGAAGCTTATCTAACAACAACTTGCTTACCTTTCAGAAAGCTGATAAAGGTGGGAGCTTAGTCATTATGGACCGGAGTTTTTATGAGGCTAAAGTCAATGCTCTCGTCAATTACATCAATATATATGCTAAACTTGACACGGATCCCACTGCAGAAATCAATCTGGATACCATCTTAACAAAAGCAGTAGACTTATTCAGAATTGATGAAATGACCAGACAATTCTTGACCACACGATTCCCCAGTCGACCAAAACTTTAGATGCTCCCTAAGGTACACAAAAGCATGACAGACCCTCGTTGTAGGCCTATTGTTTCTGGATGTGGGTCAATCTTTGAAACACCAGGATGGTTCATTGATGCACATCTACAACCATTTGTGAAGAATTGGTAGACATATGTGGAGGACACCAATGACTTTCTGCGGAGCATTCAGTCAAGAATAGAGGAGGTGAGTGATGATTGGTATCTCTGCATCAATGATGTGGTTTCATCCTGGACTCCTCCCTCTCGATGACCAAGCAAGTCAACGCCGTCTCTTCCTCTTGCTTCAACACCCTGAGCATGCTCCGAAAAATCTTCAGATGGATCTCCACCGAAACCAGAAAGACCGTCACCCAGGCCCTCGTCCCCAGCCGACTGGACTACGGAAACGCCCTTTAGGCAGGAACCACCGCTAAACTTCAGAAACGATTACAACGCATACAGAACGCCTCCGCACGACTCATCCTCGACATCCCTCACCACAGCCACTTATTCGCCCACCTGAGAAACCTGCACTGGCTCCCCATCAACAAGAGGATCACGTTCAGGCTCCTCACCCACGCACACAAAGCGCTCCACAACATGGGCCCCGAATACCTCAACAACCGCCTCTCGTTCTACACCCCCACCCGCCAGCTCCGCTCCGCCAGCCTCGCCCTCGCAACCGTCCCACGGATTCGCAGAACCACCACCGGAGGAAGATCGTTCTCTTACCTGGCAGCCAAAACATGGAACTCCCTCCCCGCACACCTACGAATGACCCAGGACCATCTCATCTTTAGGAAACACTTCAAGACCTGGCTTTTCGAGCAATAGTAGCACCCCCTCCTCCCTCAGCTCCTTGAGACCCTAACGGGTGAGTAGCGCGCTCTATAAATGTCTTGATTGATTGATTGACTGTATACTTCAAATCCACATGCACAAGGTTTTGATGCTGTCGAATGGGCCCTACTCAGAAAATCAAATTCAGATAATCGGAACTGTTTTGTGATTGAACTATTGGAATTTTGCTTACACAATAGTTATTTTGAACTAAATTTTTATACAGCTCAATGGAACTTCTATGGGCTTTCCAGGAGCCCCAGCTTATGCCAATATGTTTATGGCTAAATTTGAGCACAACCACATTTTAAACAACTTGGCGTGGAAGGAAGGTTCTGATTTTTTTCAGGCGGTATATTGATGACATTTTTTTGATTTGGAGGAACACAGAAAAGGCCCTGATTAAAAACATCAGGATCCTGAATTCCAGAGATCCGAGGATACAATTCACCCATACCATCAGGAAGAGTGTAATTGCTTTCCTGTATACATGGATTGAAGTAGAATCCAACAAAATCACTAAACGATTGTATAAAAAAGATTCGGATTGGAATAATGCACTTTTATTTCAGAGCTACCATCCACCATCTCTGATGAGGAATCTTTCATATTCACAATTTTTAAGGGTTCATCACATCACCACAAACACACGTACCAGCACAGAAACCATGGCTATTCAAAAGAAGAATTACATAGACAGAGGGTATCCAGAAACACCACTGGAATTACATTTAGCATGAGCCAGGTCACAAGCCAGAGAAGATCTCTTATTGAAGCAACCCAAGAAAAATACGGATGGAATAGTGTTTGTCTCAAAATACTTTACAGTATCCACTGAAAGAAAGCATAACATTCACAAACGTTGGGAATTGCTCATGGAGGAGTCTGTTTTTAATGGTTTATTTCGAGACAAACCACTGTTTGCCTACACGAGAGCATGAAATTGGAAAGAAAATGTGTCTAGCAAACTAATTGTCACTTAATGGAGGTAGCTAGTGGGCTATTTGCACCCCAGGGACCCTCAGGATTCAAGGGGAGTTAATCCCTCAACGTGTTTGCACACTGGTGAAAGGAGGGGGCAGGGCCTGAGGTGACATGTTTGCAAACACGCCTTGTGGCGCGTTTTAAGTTGAGAAATTAATTCCTCTTCAATCCTGAGGGTCCCTGGAGGCCAACTAGCCCACCAGGTACCTCCAGTAAGCACCACAGAGCTGCGTTGCAGAGTGTTGTAAAAAGGGGCGTGGCCTCTGAACACCTCTCTGCAAGGCAGCTCTCTGGCGCATACTGGAGGTACCTGGTGGGCTAGTTGGCCCCCAGGGACCCTCAGGATTGAGAAGGAATTAATTCTCCAACTTAAAACGCGCCACAGAGCGTGTTTGCAGACATGTCACCTCTGGCCACACCCCCTTCCTTTACCATTGTGCAAACGCGCCCCCTGGCGAGTTGTAAGTTGGGGAATTAATTCCCCTTCAATACTGAGGATCCCTGGGGGCCATCTAGCCCAACAGGTATCTCCAGTATGCGCCAGGGAGCTGCGTTGCAGACAGGTGTTCTGAGGCCACGCCCCTTTTTATATCTCTCTGCAACGCAGCTCTGTGGCGCTTACTGGAGGTACCTAGTGGGCTAGTTTGACCCTAGGGACCCTTAGGATTCAAGGGGACTTAATCTCTCAACTTAGAATGGCCACAGGGTGTGTTTACACAGTGGTGAAGGGAGGGGACGGGGCCTGAGGTGACGTGTTCAAACACGCCCTGTGGCGCGTTTTAAGTTGGGGAAATAATTCCCCTTCAATCCTGTGGGACCCTGGGGGCCAACCAGCCCACCAGGTGTTTCCAGTAAGCGCCACTGCGCTGCGTTGCAGAGGGGTGGTGCAGGCCGTGCCCCTTTTTACACCTCTCTGCAATGGCACTTACTGGACGTAGCTAGTGGGCTAATTTGCCCCTAGGGGCCCTCAGGATTCAAGGGGACTTAATTTCCCAAATAAATCAGCCACAGGGCGTGTGTACACAGTGGTGAAGGGAGGGGACGGGGCCTAAGGTGACGTGTGCAAACACGCCCTGTGGCGCATTTTAAGTTGGAGAAATAATTCACCTTCAATCCTAAGGGACCCCTTTTTACATCTCTCTGCAACGAAGCTCTGTGGCGCCTACTGGAGGTACCTAGTGGGCTAGTTGGACCCTAGGGACCCTCAGGATTCAAGGGACTTAATCGCCCAACTTAAAACGACCACAGAGTGCGTTTGCACAGTGGTGAAGGGAGGGGACGGGGCCTGAGGTGACGTGTGCAAACTCGCCCTGTGGCGCATTTTAAGAGGTAGTTTTTATCCCCCTGCCCTATTATATACTAGGTAAACAAGGGGACAAGGGCACCCAAAGTAATAAGACAGGGACCTTGGGAAGTCAAATATTACAGGAAACAGTGGTCCCTGAAAACGAAAAATGTTTTACACATATAATAAATATAGCCAAGGTCGGTACTATATTTTAGCCAGTGTCCAGCCGGACCTGGGAGCTTTAATAAGTAGGAATAAATAGCAGCAATTCAAAGAAAGTAAGTAGAGTCGTAGTGGGACACAAGCCGCTATCCAGAGACTTACATATCAGGAGGACATACAATTGTGAAACATATTCAGGCAATTATAATGATGTTTCCATTTGAGAAAATAAAAGGTAGTGGAACATCTTAATACAAATCTTGCCACCTTCACAATGTATTATATACACACAATTTCTGAATGTGTAAGGTAGGCAACACAGTCGGCGACGTTTCGATCCTTATCTGATTTCGGATCATCATCAGGACTAAACAGTTAAATTGCCCATGTTTGAATGCTTGAAGTTACATTAAAGTTTAACAGACAACGAGAACATACAATAGTTGGTGGGAAAAAGGGGAAAGAAAATGGCAACATAATAGTTATTACATTTAGAAAGTAAATATAGTATAAACGAAAAAACCATCATTGACGTCAGATCAGGGGCAATCTACATGCGAACTCATAATAATAGCGTCACAATCATGATACAATCAGAGAGAGGGTATTTGAAGTGTGTGAGAGGAATAGTGAAGATAAGGAGAGATTGCCTTCTTGGTGAAGGAGTGCTGGAAGAAAAAACGTCGTGTGATATCAATGGCATGCCGTGAATTGAGGCGGGGTGATGTGGTAAAGACCTGCGCAAGGGGAGTTACGTTGCCACATAAGGTAAGGGCGCCACGTCTGGGCCGGGTAGCCACAATGCAACAATCAAGAGGACGTGTTTGCGGAAAAAGAACGCCGTGTGGTCTCATGCCGTGAATGGAGGCGGGAGGTGATGTGGAAAAAACGGGCGAAACAACTCCGGGAGTGAATTGAATTTACCTGGGGTTGCCAATTAAGGCAACTAAGTAAACGCCGCGTCTTGGCCAGGGGGCCGTGGTGTAAAAAACAGGACGAGTTGAGATCAATGCCTGTGAAGGGAAGAACTAAATTGAGGGCATGGCATGATATAAGATAGAACCGGGTGCTCCAGATGAAAGGAAACGAGCTTACCTTATACTAGGGGCTTACAGAGGAGGTCATGCTAATCATAGGGGGACCCCAACGCATAGTGTTCCCTAGTGTATGTAGTTGTTTTCACTGTATTCTAAGTGTCTTTTAACACAGCACTGGCTCTAGGACTGGTTAGTCAGACTCAGTTACCACCAGTATCCGTCTGACAAAGTTGAGGGTACAGGATGACTTTGCAACAAGGCTTCTTTCTGCTCTTCTGTTTGTTCTTTCTGCACGTTTTCCTTCTTCCTGCACTTTTCTTCGTCTTTGAGGACGTCTGTTCCTTCTTTCTGCATTTCTTTTTTTTCTTTCTGTGCGTTTTTTCTTCTTTCTTCACATGTCCTATCTCTGTAGGCATAGTTAGAAATTAGCATTTAAAAAACCTTTGAAATTCACTGAAAAAACCATAGGTTTCAGGCACGATATAGTTAGGAATTTGCATTTAAAAAACCTTAGAAATTCACTGGAAAAAAATTTGGTTTAACGGGCGTTATAGTTAGCTGGACTTTTCACTCGTACAAAACCATTGAAATTGCCCCGTTATAGTTAGTTCAGCTAACTATAACTCGCACGCCCGCAATGCACTGCTGATGACGTCACATATTACATCACTCATGACATGGTCAGTGACATCACTGATGACATTTCAAATGACATCACTGATGACATCATCCTTGTGATAGAGTGGCAGACCTCCTCTCACCCTAATATAACCTTTGATACACACATTCAAAAATAGAAACTAACATTTTCAAAACAATGGACATACCAATACCAGTTACAACAACCTATTCAGTAATTCTAAGATCCACATACACATCCACTCATTCAGTCCTATACAGTCACTCATTTTTTTTTAAACAAACTTTATTGCAAGTTTATTACGACAAGACAAAATACAATACATTACAGGGTTGGACATACCTAAACAAACCACTCTCCCCAGGACCCCTGTCAAGCCCCCCTGATCAGGTTCCAGTATATCAGTACCCCTCGATCATCCCCTCTATAAGACAGGGCCGTTCCTAGATCTCTCCATGCTTCTACCCCGCTCTGCGACTGTGGTATCGAGGTCCCCAGGAGGAGCGCCCCCCCATCCATACCCCTCTTACTAGTCTGCCAGTCCTCCCCCACTGCATTAGTGTTGAGTTAGGCACGGCCTAAAATCCCATCCAGAGCATCCTGGTCAACAGTGTCCTACTAGGCCTCACTAGAGGTCTCCGCAAGAAATAACAAATTAACTCAACCCCCTCCGCCCGCCCCCGACCTCTCCAACTCCCCCTCCTGTCAGACATGTCGCTCCCTCCGCTACCTTCCAATGTCACTGATGAGCCCCTCTGATTGGTCCACTGGTATCATACCGCCCGGGGGCTAATGAACAGAGGTAGCCACTCAAACCTCGCCGTCCCCCAACCCCCGCCGCCCCCTCGGGAAGGGCAAGTCGACCCCGTGTGTGTCCTGTCGCGAAATCATGTGGGTAATCAGTCCAGGTCGGCAACCGATGCCTTAAGCAGGTCCACCAACGCCACCCACGCTCTAGCCGCAAGCAGCATTTTATCATTATCAGCCCTCTGGGCCATATGGAGCCGAAGAGTCCCCTCGCAATCAGCCCACTTCGTGAACCCTCGCAACCAACGCGCAGCGTTAGGCGCCTGGGTCGCTTTCCAGTGACTGGTGATTTCTCACTATGCTAAAACTAGTCCCAAGTCAATAAATTTACTAGTCACCTTGTTGCGGGCAGTGTGGGGAAACCAGTGTAGTAGGCAAACCCCCGGGGTCTGTTCAATATCTCTATCCGTCGCGTCGCCCAATGTAGCCATTACCTCCCCCCAATACTCCTGCAAAGAGGGGCACTCCCAAAGCATATGTCCTATACAGTCACTCATACATGTACTCACTCATCATATGCACTCATACACCTATACATCCTGTTACACACCGCCACTCATCCATAGAGTTACTCACACACATAGTCACTCATGCTAATAAAGAATCAAACATCCATTTACTTGCATATACAGTTATACACACACCACCACACTTATTTCTACAGAAACTTACACATACTTAGTCTTTTAAACAATCACTTATAGAAACACATACTTATTGATACAGGAACTCTTCCAATCTCTCATCTCACATATACTCACTTATATACACCAATAGTCACATATACTAGTTTAAAACATATGTAGTTACTCATAAAGACACTATTGAGACAGTCATTCACTCACTAACACACCCATACACACACACTCATCCACCCATACAGTCCTGCACACATGCTGTCTTCAACACATACAAACAGTGATGTCATGAGTGATGTCACTGACCATGTCATAAGTGATGTAATATGTGACTTCATCAGCAGTGCATTGCGGGCGCGCGAGTTATAGTTAGCTGAACTAACTATAACGGGAGAATTTCAATGATTTTGTACGAGTGAAATGTCCAGCTAACTATAACGCCCCGGAAACCTATGGTTTTTTCAGTGAATATATATATATCTATTTCCTGCACTCTCCACCTCACGTTTGTGGATTCACCGCAAAGAATGGAGCACGGACAACCAAATGAGTGCTGACAAAATTCTTTATTTTTCCATTAGCAGCATTCAGCCATTACGCGTTTCAGCCCCGGAGGGGCTTGATCACATGACGAGCTCCACAGCTTCACTTTGCTTTTTCCACCATATTTTTTGAAGTGACATGTGCAAATATTTAGCAGTCATAAACATGGAAAATAGTCTACATGTTTGTTTATCTCGTACCTCATTTGGTACTCGAATAAAATTCATAAAGGTTAAAATTCAAATATTTTCTTCATGTTTCAAATAATTGTAAATTCACGTTTGACATTTGTGTATAAATACAATAAAATTTGAATAGTATGGTTCACCATTTGGGTGACAGTTCGACACAGTTTTCAATGTACTATTTGGTGTTTTAGTACAAAAATTCATGAAAAATCTATTTTTGTAAACCCACATCAAAATTTCATATAATACAAATTGTGTAAATAGCATATCAGTTATCACAGCCTGTAAACAACCTTTATGTAAACAATTTGACTACAATATGTGCTCAGTGCAAAACTGCTTAAATTGCATGTGCATAACCATAAAGTGCAAAAAAACTAGGAATTGGATAAAAACTGTAGGTTCGACTGGAAGGGCGGCTATAATTATTGATTCGTTTATCATTCGTCTAGCTTGTATAAATAAATACCCTCGATATGTTGGTGATACCCAACATTCATGCTGTCCGCTATTCTAAGATGATCTAAAGACACATGTAGAGGTCTTCCAGAGTGTTCAGACCTCCCGGATGTTTGGAATCTATGTCAAGGATGTATCGAGTTTCCAATCTACGTAGCATCTATTTGCGATTACCTCTCTCTTAGTTGGCGGTACGGAATCAATCAAATAGTATTTGAGGTCACTCGGATCAGATTTGTGACATTCACCAAATTGCCGCGCCACAGGATAGGAATGATCTTGGATTCTAATGGCACGTATGTGCTGGAATATCCTTTTGTGGCCTTGAAGTATAGTACTTCCTACATATCGTAGGCCACATGTGCACTCCAGCACATAGATGACATGGTCAGTCCTGCAAATTAGTGGTCTCGTGATGATACTTTCCTGGTTACCAAAGCGGATCCTGTATGTTAATTTATTAGTGCCATATCGGCTGGCTTTGCACAACTTGCACTTGTAAAACCCTTTGCGTCATGTTGTTCCGGTTTGGTTCTCAAGGTTACTTTTGACCAAACTGTCCTTCATTGCGGGTGCCCTGCTGTCATTGCTAGATTTTTTAACAACAAATGGCCTACAATGGGGTCATTAAGAACTATGGGCCAATTTCTTTTGATTATGTGTTTGATTGCCTTTTCTTGTTTACTGAACTTTAAAATCATTCTGAACTCATCATCACTTTACCTTTTATTCTTCTCGGTAGCAAACTCTACTTTCTTGTGATTTCGAATTGGCAAGTAAGTCTGATATAGCTAGTACGCTACTTTTGGTGATTGCCGTGTTGATGCATTTATTAGAGTAGCCTCTAGCCCAAAACATTGCTTTGCTATCCTGTTGTGCTATAATGAGGTCATCCTTGTTGCTGTATATTCTCTTTAATCTTAGCACCTCCCCATAGGGGATGATTTGTATAAGATGTCATGGGTGGGAACATGTTGCATGCAGTACTGAGTTGCCTGCAGTCTGTTTCCTTTCAGATTTAGTTTTTGATCTTGTTGTTATTGGTATACACTTGGACATCTAAAAAACTCACCATTTGTGCACTGATGGTTGCGGTGAAATTAAGATTAATATCATTGATGTTAAGCCTCTTATTGAACTCCTGTGCGCTTGACAAGGTCCCTTGTCAAATAACAAAAATATAGTCTATATAACACAACCAAAGTTTAACATTCTCTTTGAAATACATTGCATGAGTGTTCTTCAGTACCATCTCCTCCCTCCAGCCCATATGAAGACAGGCATAGCTGGGGGAGAAGCTGGCCCCCATTGCCACCCTTCATAGTTGTTGGTAAAGTGAATTTTGAAACATAAAAACATTGTGTATAAACAAAATTCCACCATACTGACAAGCATTCTGCTATGATGTAACATTTGAGTTGGTCTGCTGTTAAGGTAATTTTGGAGGGCCCTCAGTCTATTTTGATGGTTTTTGCTTGTGTAAAGCGCGGTTACGTCAAGAGTTAGCAGAAAGAAGTCTTGTTGCCACACAAAATCCTGAATTTTGGCTAAGAAGTCACTTGTGTCTCTAATATAGGACGGAAGTTGGCGAATATGAATATATATTTTTTACAAAGGATGTGGAGGGCAGGATAATGTTAGCCTCCATGTTTTTAATGAAATCTTGATTCTCTATTAATTTCAATCAGAGAATCGCTATGTCATTTCAAGACTGGAGGCTATCATTACCCATGTTGTAAGCCCTTCAAAACTAGATTTAACACATCATTTATTGGCCTAAAGTAATGTTTTGGAAATGTACTAGCATTTGACCAATCAGCTGTTTTAGAAACCCCTCTAAACGTCCTCCAGACATATACACTTTGCTCACCATAGCACCTCCGAAAGAATGCGGCTTAATTTCATTCACATCAATACCTGCTTGTTCCATAATGTCTCTTACCCATCTGGCAATCATGACGGTACTTACTGCACCATATGGCTTAACATAAGAAATTAACAAATGATTCTCCCCATGCCTTCTATATTCCATCATTCTGTTCTCATTTTTAGTGAAACAATCCACCACACGCACTTTCCTCTCATCAGGGAATTTCAGCAAAAACACAGACTCTGACATGGCCTTTGTTCTCTTCCATATCTCAAACAATACTCCATCTAGACCATAAACGTTACTACTTAACTCCAAAGCCTTCACATTAGGAACTCTCCTGCATTAAATCAAACATAATAGAGTAGCTAGTTTCTATGAATGTTTCTTTAATTCCAAATACCTATTAATAGTCCATGATAAAAACAATGACAAAATCAAAGGTCTCTTCAGTCTCATACTTTTAGGAATCCTACATACCCATATATTTCTACCAACCAACCTACCATCTACATGAACATAACTTGCCGAAATTGCAGCTCTGTCTCAAATTGCTCCACCAAGAAATGTATCACCTCTACAATTAACGCTCCATGTGATCCAAACTCCTCTCTGTCCTCCATCATGCCCCAAATCTCGTAAATTCCTATATATTTCCTCCTAGTTCCTGGTACACATGACTTCTTAAGAAACACTGCAGCCCTGCTTGAAAGTCCCTTAAAGCATTCAGAACTCCTGACACCTTCCATACAAAACCCTGTCCTGAATTAATGGGTGCTCTTTTCCATCCTGATTTCTCAAGAAACCTCTTGCTGGTATCAACTAAGGTACTGCACATGCCAACTCCACCACTATTGGGAACCAAACTTGCAGTGGCGGCTGGCAAGGAACAGGGTGGTAAGCCAGAGGTAGGTAAAAAAAACAAAATATAAAAAAAACACTTACCTCTTCATGGCTGCCTTCTGCCCTCGTCGTTACTTTTCTTTCTGGTGAGTCCCGGAAACAGGAAGCACACAGGCTCCCCTAAGCCTTCCACTATGCTGCTGGTGGCAGGGTTGTGATTAGTCTGAGCAACCTAGTTCAGTACTAAGATGGGGACTAGGATCCTGTGCATGCTCTCCACCAAGGCTGTAGATTACAGCCCAGTAGAGAGCATGCTAAGTGTGCATGGCTGTTTGGCTGTCCCAAGACGGTCCGCCAAACCCTCATGTACACTTATTTTGCACAAGCCACTCCTCCTCCCAGGCTGTGACATCAGCCCCACCCCATCCTAACCCAGCCCGGCAGCTGCAAAAAATAAAATGATAATAACGATGTTATTATCATTTAATGTTTCCTTTTTCCACTGCTAGGAGAGCAGCGGGGTGACACTCCTCTGCCTTAGTGAAGAAGCCACCCCTGTAAACTTGTGACACCCAAAATGGTGTCACCAACACTATCTGACCTTTCTCCTCTCTCACTCTCAAAAGGCCCCTCTGGATCATTGCGAAAAGAGGAGAAGAGTAGGCTCTCCTCTCCTCCCAGATTTGTTGAAACTCGTCTACCCGCATCAAGCTAAAATAATTGTTTAGTTGAAATGTTAGCTTCTTCGCAAATAGATCCACCTCTTGTGGACCCAAATCTCTTCAATATTTTGAAAACACCTCTGATCCAATCTCCAATCGCTAAAATACCTTAAGTGTTGGGAATTCCAATCCACTGTCAAATTCATCTCTCCTGGCAAATACTCTGCTTTCACTGATATCTTGTGTTTCAAACAAAAATACTAAAACACCTTTGACAACTTTGACAATCCGTGAGACCTGCTCCCTCCTATTTTGATGATGTAAGCTACACCTGATAGATTGTCCATCTTCATCAACACTGATTGCTCTAGCAGAATCCCTCTCTGACACCTTTCAGAGCATATAATCCACCTGTTAATTCCAGATAATGTATGTGATTCAACTCCTCCATCTCTGTCCAAACTCGACCTGTCTGTTGTTCTCCTAATCTTGCCCCAAAGCCTCTCAGAGCGCAATCTGGAACACATCCAAAAATGGCTTGGCCATTCCATACCTCCATACTGTCTAACCACAAATGTAATTCATCCTTTGCCTCTGTAGTCAGTGTTACCTTGTACCATAGTCCTTTCCTCTAAGCATCCCCTTTTAACCTCTGCAAAGCACGACAATGCAGGGGACCAGGAAATATAGCATGAGTTGAATACGACAACAAACCTACTATCCAAGCCAGATCACTTAATGACAATATCTCTGTTCTCAACACATGTATAATCTCTCTCTTTATCATTTCACCTTTTTCTCTGGAAGTTGTAACCTAACTTCCATGGTATCTGCTTGGAATCCTAAAAACATAATCTTCTGTGAAGGCATTAAAACTGATTTCTCAGTTTATCAAAGAATCCCGAACTCTCTAAACATGTTCAACACATGTTCTAATTCCTTCTTCAGATCTTCTAAATCGTGTGTCATGATCAGTATGTTGTCCAAACATACTATCATCCACACTCCTCTCTCTCGAAATATGCCATCACTACTCTCATTACTTTCGTAAAGCACCATGGTGATGAAGAAAGACTAAAGGGAAGACATTGAAACTGATACAGATGATTTCTCCATCCCAATTGTAAATACTTCTGACTTACCTTCCCCATGGGAATAGTGAAATATTCATCCTTTAGATCAAATTTCACTAGCCAATCATTTCTCAACAAGTCCCTCAAACAATTTATCTTTTCCGTCTTGAAATGTCTGCATATCAACTAGTTGATTAATTTCCCAAGATTTATCACTGACCTCTATCCTTTGCCTTTTTCCTGTAATAAAAAGATAGTGCTCACAAAGCACTTCACTTTCTCCTCTATGTGTTTTATCGCCCCTTTTTGAATCATCAACTCTATCTCTGAACCCGCTACTGACTTTTGCTCTTTTGTTACCATTATCTCTATTGGTTCTTTTCGCTGTTGTGGAAGATCCACAAAGTCTATTACAAACCCTTGCACAGGTTCCAGTATCCAGTGGTATTGTGTTATGTATTCCCATTCTCTTATACAATATCTCAATCAATCCCCTACTCTTCCTTGGGAAGAACCAAAACTAATACCCATACTCACCTTGGGATCCTGTATAACTCTGGCCACGACCACATGCAAACCATCCTCTTCCTGTTCTTCCAACTTTCCCTCTACTTGGATGTAAACCGGAAGAGGTTTGATATCCTCTACCTCTATATTTAAGATTGTAGTGGGATCTTTGAATCCATTGGCCAGTTTAAGTCCTCTTCTACTGGCCCTTTTCAAAACATTACCTCCGGAAACATTTTTCACATTTATTTTCACCTTATCTAATGCTGTTAAAGTGGCCACTTACTTTCCAAGACTTTTTACTAGCCCCTCACCAAAAAAACAATGTTTAGCATCTTCACAAGGTTCCTTCTGTGTCATGTCTCCCAACTGAGGACTCATTTTCATCAATATCGCCTTCCTTCTCGCTGCCATCAATCCAGCATTTGCATTTCTCAACAAAAACAATAGCCCTCTGACTCCATCCCCAGAGTAATTCTAAATCCACTGGTGTCTCATTAATATGTGCCTCCTCAGCCATATCTAGAATCCTAGCCAAAAGACCCATGGCTTCTAATACTTTATCCTGGCACACCTTTAATGAATGTTCCAGACCTTGCCAAACAAAACAAAAAACGAATTAATTCCGGGCCCAAATTGGGTATACTACACATCTTTTCATCAATGTCTGGTCTAGAGCACTCCGCTCTCTCAATCTTCTCACATCCTTATCTAGAGGTTTCTGAATCTATTCTTTAATAAATCTACTTACATGCTGCATGGGCCACCATTCAGGACTTCTCAGATGCCTAATACTATACAGAGAGAACATCTTCTCCTCTGAGGGATCTCTGAGAACCTCTGAAGAACATGTACCCTCAGTATTCTCAAATTCGTCATTGAATTCACCGTCCTGTTGAATGTCTAAACCGTATTCATCATACTCCTTACCATCCTCTATCAGGGAAACATGACCAATAACCAGCTCAAAGAATTCATCCTCCTGTGTGCCTCCAAGGACACCTTTTCTGTGCATGCCGCAAAGGACACACATTCTCTGTGTGCCACTAAGGACTTCACTTGATTTTTATTTTTTCTTTCTCCTCTGTCAAGGAGTCAAACTCATTTCCTGACTCCAAGTCCTCTTTATTCTTCAAAATAATATTTAATGTCGTTTTCGCCTGTGTTTTCGTCTCATGTTGAATCAATCTTCCCACTACCTCCTCATTAATCATTGCTCCAGTAACCTCTTGACCTGATTCCCAAATAACTAATACATTTTCCAACCACTCCAACTACTATGCTTATTCAATATACCATAAAACTATCTTACCACAAACAAAACTAAATACTACACTAAAACCCTAAAAATGAACTATCTAATTCTCTCTATAATGAACAAGATGCTCTCCTCCTTTTCTAGCTGCTCGTAGATAGTTTAACAATCGTTTCAGTATGATCAACACAAAACATTCTGTGTTGATGTACGAGCGTAATCACCAGCAATTCCTATTTAATACTGCCCAACTGCAGATGGACCCCAAAACTTGCGAGATCACTCGCAAAAGTTTCTTTTCATGTTTATTTCTCTCTGCACCGCAAACATGAGACATCTGCCTCTGTCGGGGAATGCGCTCAAGCGCGGACCCCAGTGCCTTCAGGTGTCTTCACTCTTAGATTCTCCCTCTCCATAAAGCCTTTAACATGTGCCAGCGTGGCAGTGCCGGGCTGCGATTTACATCTCTCATGCGGCCACATGGCAGTACTCAGCTCCCCAAATGCCACTACATGCGGCAGGGACTGATTTATTGTCATGAAAACAGAAATTGCTCATGTATTTCCCAATTTCTGAACATTCAGTAGAAACGCTTTGATTCCCAATAAAACATTCTTACTTTGCAAATAAATCGATCGTAAGAACCTTATAATCTGTTAAAAAATGAACTCTAATGTATTATCTGCTTCCATAAATTAGAAGCTTTTACAAATACGGTATTCTAAGAAAAACCAAAATGCCTGATATCTTAATACCCAAACATTACAACTAATTAAAAATGTACTCATCTCTCCAGGAGGATCATTTAAAGGAGGAAGAGTGTTCTGAGAAGGAACTATTTATGGATGGCAGTGTTTTAAGTCCTAGATTGATGTTATTGTTCGGACGTTCTTTAAAGGTGCTGCAGGAGTAGTATTAGAAGATGTTATGGCATACAGGTAGCCTTCGATCATGAAATGATATCCCTGTGCCACAGTCTTGCAGGACAGAGCGGCTGTGCATGCCAATGCTGGGTACCATCCTGCCCTGGTGAGGCTGCACACATAGTAGTCTCATACAAAGGAGCGGTCATAAACTCTGTGCCAATCTCCTTGGAGGCAGAAGTGAAGGCAGCTACAGTAGAGTCCACACATGATATAGAATACCCCACAACGAACTGCACACATAATAAGGGCATAGCACCTAACCTCAGAAATAAATATACTTTTAAACATGTCCTGGAACTCATTGGTGACTTGCAACAGTGTTATGATTTACATTTGTCAGTAGATTATTCCATATGAATTTTGCAAGATGTTTTAGAATTTAACAGTCATTTTAGAGAATTTGGCAAGGATTTAAAAATGAATGATTAATACTCCTCTTTCGCTCAGTAGTGCACGCGCTGTGCATTTTACTAAGAACCACTCATGTGATGCTGATAAACAACAAAGCAGGTACAGTACAAATGGTCTCCTCTGATCTTGAAAAACTGAGCAATCTGAAGCTGCAAGGCATAATACTATATGATAATGTTGATGATCTTTGCATTCGCAAAGAGCTCAGGTTACTGAAGTAAAAATTGAATGTCAAGTATTGCTTTGGATTTCAAAGCACAATATACTTCATCCCTTATGCAACAGCTAGAAAAATCTGTATGATAGAATGGCAGTGCAGAAAGGAATACAACAAAAAAATGTAAAAATAATCTATGTCGACTAAAAAAATCTGATTTATATTCCAGATCTAGGAGTCCTGATAAAAAAGGCCCTAGAGTGAGATTGGTTGACCTGGGTCTGCATCATTCCCGATGCTTCAAAAACCCCTTGATTACCATGCATCCATTTTAATCTTCCATTGCTAGGGAAAGTGAAGATGCATGAGATCAATCTGTTGAGGGTCCCATTTTCCTTGATAGGTTTGATGAATTAAACTATCAGCAGGATGTGAGACTCTGAAAGTGGTGTTTGCAAACTCGTCATAATGATGAATAAATTCCATTTTCCACGAGCTGTACTAAACAATATGCAGGAGCTAGAGGAGCTAAGAAGACAGAAACAATCTTTGTCTTCCTGCCTAGACTCTATGCGAACTGTATTGTGTTTATTGAAATACAAACCAATGCGTGAACTGAAAATGTAAATGAGTAAAGCGAATAACTATTTGAATGATGGAACCTTTTTCATAGGTAACAGGATGCGATACATTGAGATAAACATGATAAGCAATATATTACTGTGCTTTGAATCACCAGCAATGATGCTGATAACATTTCACTACCTTCTATAAGTCAAAAGTTCTAATACACACATCCACAGGAAACATAAACACATAGTCGCACACACCGAGAACACATAACGCATGAATATGCATATGTAGACGAAAAGGTTGGGGGCATTCTGTGAGAAATGAACATATGCAAAGAAATTCTGTGGAATATCCAGGGTCCAAAAAGTTATATACTGCAATACATGGAAGGGTATTTTAAGATGTCTGCCATGAAATGAAGCTTGGGAGGGCTCGAAAAGAAGAAAGATAAAGGAAGGAAACAGGGAGCAGGAAAATGGCAGCAGAGATGCCTCTCCATGGATCTATTGAGAATGGTGATTAGGTTGGAGGTAAAGAGTGGAAAGGAAAAAAAATGGTCAATTCTGGTAGAATAATGTTTCCCATAGAGTCAGATAAATAAGCTAGAGGTGTCCTTTAACTGAAAGATAAAACAGTGTGTAAGTGGGAGCATGAGACTTGAATTCAGATAGCCATGCGTCTTGCCTATTCAGCTCCAGTATGTTTGACTGTATAAAGCAATGCCAATCGCAAACGAAAGATGAGTTCATATTAGAGGTAGAGACAGCTGGGACATCCATACCAGCTTAAATGGCTCCCCCTGCCTACAATATTTATTTTGCTAACAGCCACACAGGTCTTCAATAGCAGCCATATTTAAGTACCCTATTCTCCAGGCTATCATGTAAGTGCATCACGTTTTATCTGCCTAGCTTCTCTGATTATCTGAGACATTTCTGTAATATAATGCACCACGTTGCTCTTGCCATATCAACATTAATGAAAGGAGTTTGGAATTTAAAAGTCTTAGGCATGTTTTTACCCAATGAACCTTGTTGAATTGCTTTGCTAAAGATGCGTTTTTCAAAGGCCTTTGGATTTCATATGTGTGCACTATAATTCACCGACTGGGAAATTAGGTGTTTTAAGTGCGTCGAAACACTTACAGGTACCCATTACATATGATCACATTATCTCTTACATATTTTCCAAAGGCACAACATCACAAATATAATCTGTCCCAACTTTCAATGCAGTCTTGACCTTCCACGGCTGGGCAATAGTGAGAAACGACTTGAAGCAAACACGTAGTTTTTTACATTTCTCTTTGCCAAGATTCTGACCGGATGAAGACAGATACTGACTGGAAGAGACTTCCCTAATAGTTGAGCTTGAGAAGAGCATCATATTCTCTCGTGTAGTGTTGGGGAACTTAGGTGGACGTGCTTGCATGCGCATAATTGTAATGTGTTGCCTTCTAACGCTAGATTTCTCGTGCTTTCGTGGAATTTGGCCTGTAGGCAGTTGCTGAGGTAGAGTTCATGAGTGGGTGCAGTTCCTGGAGTTCCTTCTGCTTGGCAATTTTTCGGAAGTGGAACTTACTAGCATTCTGCTTCATCTTTACACAATTGGCAACACGCTGGCTCAAAGAACGTGGGGTGAGGAGAAGCCCACAAACCCATGATGTGCCGATGCTTGCTGGCATTTCTGCGCATCTGTGTGTGTAGCTGTGGTGGACAGGTGCAATGTTTACTGCGTAACCAGGTTACTATAGAGACCACTAATGACTATGCTGCTGCATTAAAAAATGCTATTGCTTGCAGATTTAGAACTCTGCATCATAATCTTATTTGTAACCAAATTGTTATATGCTTAGATAATTTGCATTCAGGAAACGTTATTGCAAAATGTTGACGACCTCTTGAAGAAGATTATAACTATAGTCAGTTTCAGACCTGACATTCTTAGTGTGATATTCCCCTAATTGTTTGCCTTCATCCCTCCTGTTTGCTGAATTTGGTTTTGTTGGCTTTAGGAATCTGTGCACTTTACTACTGCTAACCAGTGCTAAATTGATTGTGCTCTCTCCTTCAAACATGGAAAAATTGGACTAAGCCCAATTGGCACCTTAAATCTATTTGTAAATCCCTAGTAAATCAAACTACCAATTTGCAGGGCCAGTAAATTAAACACTACTAGTGGGCTTGCAGCACTCCTCGTGCCACCTACTAAAGTAGAACTTTAAAAACATGTCTCAGGACTGACTGCATTTTATACTGCAGTTTTAAACTGCCTAATTTCGACCTGGCAAAATAAATCTTTTGTCTGGCCTAATCTTTCCTTTTTAATACTCACAGGGTGGGTATATTTTATTTAAAAAGTAGGACATGATTACTTACGCTTTACATGTCCAGACATTGAATGACTACTAAAGTTGTTTTTCACTGCTGTAAGGCATATCTCTTCCACTGATTAGCACTGGGTTACCTTATTACATTTGTTAAGCGATCATTTTACATTGAGAGAAGATAGAGATATGCTGTGTACACTGAATTGTAATTTGAAATCTTTTTTAATGGTGAAGTTGGATTTTAGCTTTAATTCTGTAAACAGCACTTTTAGAAAGCTGGCATTTTCCTTTCCCAACTACATTTGCCTTCTGCCAGTGTCCTGGGTCACATGACAGTGAATGGCTTTCCTGCTGGCATGTGTTCATTGCTTCCATACAGTAACACCAAGGGTGCTTAGGAGCAGGCAGGATGGGCCATTCAAGCAGTATGACTGAGGACGGGCTATACCCAGGCCCAATTTCACTTCAAAAGGCTTAGCCCCTTGCACACCAAAAAGGAACCTGACACCAGGCCTATCCTGCTTTTCAGCCCCACACACTTTGGATTCTTGACAGGGAAAGGGGAAAAACTTTCCAAAACCAGATGTACAGGTAGGACAGGGAGTCCCCTGCACGCAAAGGCTGGCATAAGGTGTAAATACTGGATGTCCTGAGCTCCTTATCAGAACACTCCTGGACCTTTGGAAGTTACAGAAGACGGACTGCCCTACTGCCGGAGATCTACCCAACTGCTTGAAGGACTGCCCTGCTCTCTGCGAAGGAAGATCGGACCTAATACCTTCATTCCAGGCTACACAGAGTGACTGTAAGGGTCCGTTGGCTGACCTCCTGTGTGAGCTACAAGTGCACAACAAGCTCCAGAGGCCTCCTTGCAACTTCATAGATGACCTGGTGCAACTGCACCTGCCTCGACCTGCAACTGGGCCTGCCTTCACCCTGCTGCTAGGCCCTGCTGGAGTGAGCCTTGACTCTTAAGAGGTGCCCCTCCCCACAGGTCCTAAACTCCTGGAGTGCATCAGTGGAACCCCTTCTGCAAGAAAATGTAAAAAATGGGAAGTTTATGCTCCTCGCAACTAGGATTAATCCCGTTAACTTCAAGATTCTGCTGCCCACAAAGAACATCAGCACGAAGCTCCAGTGAAACCAGCTCTTTGCACTGACAACAACTATCCATGACAACTGGCAATGTGAGCCCTGCACTTCATTCTGGTGCCATTTAATTTCTGAAAATGTCCTCTATTTTTCTAAACTGGTATGGCATTTTTATTGTGTTGTGTTTTCGCTTTATTACTGTTTCTGGTCTGCTTATATACTTTACACATTGCCTCTAAGTTAGGCCTGAGTGCTTGGGCCTGTGCCCGGCTACCAGAGGGTTAATCACAGGTTTATTTAGTATTTATAAACCCAAATAGTCCAGAAAAGGTCTTGATCACCAGCAGCATATTTGCTTTTGAGAGAATAATTCTCAAAGAGATTTCATTATGTGTTTTCTGGTGAGGTGAGGTGAGGTGCTCAGAAGGATTCTCCTATAGGATAATACTTAAGGAGGGGGCTGTTCCTGTTTCTATTAAACTGCGGAGCATCCCTTTGAGTATAAGAGGCGAAGTGGTTGGTGATGTGGACAAGCTGCAGAACAAAGGTATTTTTTAACTCGAGGAGCCTGTGGAATGGCTTCCTTTCTTGGTCGTGGCAAGACGAGCTAGCAGAAAGATCACGTTATATGTGGATCTTAGAAACTTGAATAGAAATATTCAGGTGGACAAGTTTGCATTTTCAAAAGTTAATAAACTATTCACATTTACCAAGGGGATAAAGTGGTTCACTGTCATTGACTCTGACTCTGCTTATTACCAGGTACCACTACATATGGATATCAAGACACATGCACATTTTATGACACTGTTTGGGTGTTTTCAGTTTGTCTACATGCCTTTTGGATTGGCCTCCCTGACAGCTGCCTTTCAAATGTTAATATCTCAGCTTTTAAGGGAATGTGAGGGCATTCTGTATTCCCAGAAGGACATTTTTACCATGGGGAAGTTTAGAGTGGAACATAATGAGAGACTGAAGATGATTTTGAATGGGTTGGAAAGCAAAGGGTTGACTGCTGAATTCAATAAATGCATGTTTGCTGTACAAATACTTACGCATTTGGGACTTGAAGTCAGTGGAATGGAAATTTTCCATAGAAATGGGTGGTAGAGGCAATAAGGTTGCACCTCACCTCATGTACAAGGGTAATGTGAGTTTTTTTGTGTTTTAGCTGAATTGTTTCCAAACTTGAGAAGAATATTTCCAGGAACTCTTTTGTGTTGAGACATCTTCTTAAGATAAACAACATGTTTGTATGGAATGAGAGCTTGCAAATAATCCTACACAACATTAAGGATCACATTTCCTTAGATACCCTGCTACACATTTTGATCCTGGTGTCAAGTCTTTTGTAACCACTGTCATAAATGAGAAGGGGCTGGGAACTGAATTGTCCCAAAGGGGCCTGGATGGAAATGAAGTCACTATTTCACTTGCTTCACAATATGTATCTCCTACTGAGGAGTACTGCTCTGTTATTGAATGGGACATGTGGCCATGTATATATGGAACAGAACACTTTTGGCAATTTTAGTGGAGTTCTGAATTTACATTTCAAATGGTCCATAAACCCGTCATGAAAAAGATAACCACAAGTGGAATGTTTAAAGTCACCCTGTATATTGCTAGGATGGAAATTATGGCATGAACTGACTTTAGCGAAATTGCGAATGTTCTTGAGAGAATGGTTGATTTGACAAGAAGTATCTTGGTAATGAATTACTAAGGGGGATATTCACAAGGATCTATCGCCGAGTTAACGGCACTTTATCGCAGCCAATGTTGCGATAAACATCTCTCCCCAATCACAAGCTGGTGTTAACAGCCCACTGCACCAGTTTACCCGCGATAGCAGCCGCAAAAAATATCGCCACAAATGACGCCAGCAACTATCGCTAATGAGATGCAGAGTAGGCATTCCCGTGCAAAAAGCTGCAACAACACCACTCCACAACATGCAGAACTGCAATAAGAACACAAAACAGGCGATATGATGCGTTAGCAGCAGGAAAATAACACCTGCTCTGACCTGGTGCAAAGTAGGACCACAGCCTGCACCACAAAAGGGAGCACAACCCACAGCCACATCGGACGGGCAACAGATGCCATGGAGCCACTGGTCATGCGGAGCGGACACCCAAGAGGGCCACAAAACCCACCGCCACCACCCCAGGGCCCCAATCCCTACCTAGAACACCCCCTCCCAGGACCACCACAGAGGCAGCGCAGACAAAGACAGCTGACCCCCTGGAAACGCACCAGCCTCACAGACCCAACACCTGACAATGTCATTGCCCACTACAGGCTCAAAAGGACAACCATCCTACGCATCCTGACCAACAACGCCCAACAGGCCGACGGCACAAGCACAGCGGACAATCAACATCCCACCCCACACAAAGCTGATGACTGTGCTGCACCGGTTGGCCCCTGGTACCCCCCAACCAACAGCCTCCAGAGTTGGAGGATTCACACCGCCAGCCACATCCAAGTCCCTCACACCTGTCCTGGACATCACCATCAGCCTGGTACCCCAGTCCCCAAACATTCAACACAATGCTCAGGATCCGCTGGAGACCAAGCAAGGACCATATGCCATAGCTGTGTGCACGCACGTGTTGGGGGCAATCCACAGCACACATGTCGTACCTGTGCCCCCTGGTGACACAGCACACAATCACCGCAACAGAAAGCACACATCTCACATCAATGTGCAGGCAACAACCGAACACCGTGGAACCTCCACCAATGTCGCCTCAAAATACCCAGCCAGTGTGCATGGTCCCTTCATCAACCAGCGCTCCCAGGATGGCACCAAGGTAAATGCAGAGCCCCTTGGCAAGTTCCCAATGAACACCCCACTCACCTCAACTCCACAGCCATGCAACTCACAACTCTGGCAATGCACATGTCACAAAATCACAACCAACATGCAAAACAACATGCCCACACACCAGTCATGGCAGAACAACTCACAATGGTAACTTGGGCAAGCCATGAACATGAGCCATCAATGGCATGGCACCTCAGCCACACACTGGCCCAATGTGGGGAGAGGTGGCAACCAGGCATGTGTGAAGGATGCAGGAGAACCATGATTGGGAAAGTGCACAATGCCAAGAGTGGTTGAGATGTGCTGGACAGATCGCAGTACGCCAAACACACCCATATCCATGGCGACATACACCGCAGGTGCATGGAGTGTAGTGGACAGTGGACGCAACCATTTCACCCCAGCCAGCGGGGGAGTTTGCGGAAATATTGCCTGTTACACCCCCTCTGTAAGCATGAGGGGAGTGGGATGGCCCTGCATACACCAGGCTAGCGTAGGGGTGTGAATAAAAAGCACTTAGCCCTGGGAGTTGCCTGCCATTCCCCAGCCCGCTGGACCCCGAACCCGTCAGGCCCACCCCTGCGCAGCCAGGCCACAATGATCACCTTACAACACCGGCGTGTGTCAAGGAGGGCCCACCACATGCCTGCGCAAGCTCCAAGCCCATGACCTGTGACCTTGGCAGCCTCTCAGACCATCACAGCCTCCACGGCACAGGCCCGCTTTAGTCCTTTCTCATTGACGTACTCTACTGCCGCCTCCGACCTACACTACGGTCAAGTAGGTCACACATTTGGAGCTGAGTCTTGATTACAGCATGGAAGTGAACATTATTTAAGGCAGAGTTCATGTCACTATACTCCCTTTGATGTGGTCTCACCAAGTCTGTGCATAGCATCACAACCACACGTGTCTGTTGGCCTACGCGGACTACTGCCCTTGGCCTACGCTGCGCACGAGTAGGTCACAGAATTGGAACTGAACATTGATCATTCAAAGGCAGAATACATTTTATTGCATGCAAGGAGAGGTGTAAAAGGATGGCGCGTTGCAGTACAAAGAGAATAGAATCATCGTTACGGAGGTGATTGAACACTACCGACAACTGCCCTGGTGTCACTAACTCTGTGTATCGGGA
The DNA here is from genome assembly GCF_964204655.1 of Triturus cristatus. Taxonomy (NCBI): domain Eukaryota; kingdom Metazoa; phylum Chordata; class Amphibia; order Caudata; family Salamandridae; genus Triturus; species Triturus cristatus. The sequence continues at coordinate 896,090,359 of NC_140590.1, read as the reverse complement.
GCCAACGACAGGTGGGTGTGGTTTCCTGCTGACTACTGCCTTCGGCCCACACTATGGCCAAGTAGGTCACACATTTGGAACTGAGTCTTGATCATACATTGTCCTTGTACGCACAAAAAGGAAGTTTCAACTTCACTACTATACTCCCTTTGGTCAGGTGACAGCAACCATGTGCATAGCATCCTAACGACATGTGGCTGTGGGCCCTTGCTAACCGCTGCCCCCAGCCTACACTGTGTCAAATACATCACAAACACCTTTGAATTCAGCCTTGATTTATTTATGGCACACTTTATGTCATTGTACAGGCCTCATCGCAGACTGCATCTCCTTTCAGCCCCGGTGCCATTATGTCTATTCCCGAGACCAATGGACACTTTCTGGTTGGACTTTGGTGGCGACTGAGTCCATGGACTTGGGGTTGTCGTCATCATCATGGTGTTTATACTGACTTTGTGGCAAAAATTAGGCCATGGCATTCCACCCCTCCATTTTCTGCTTCCGGACAGCCTCCACCCTCTGATTCATGCCCTGGAGGACACCTTCCACTCTCCCCCGCAACCCTCCGCAACATACACCTCAGACATTGATGAGGACCCGCTCAGGTCGCATGGCCCATCTGACTGCACCGCAAGTCACCGTCCCGTGGCTGGGTGCCTGTGCCGGGTGCAGTGCATCCGGGGCCACTAACTCTGTGCTGCTCATGTCCAGGACCCCTTCTTCTGATATATTGGATGGCCTCTGAGGCAATGGCCTTGGGGTCATCAACCCCATGTGTCTGTGGCCCTGTGCTGTCAGCTGCCTTCGGCCTCAAATGCGGTCCACCAGGGCTCATACATCAAATCGAGTCCTGACCGGCCCTGACGTCGCATCACCGCAGGAGGCCCACACCACCACCGCCAGGACCACCTCCAACCACCATCTGCCAGAGTCGAAATGGTGGTCCTGACAGAATGACCGAGTTGCTCATGCCTGTCGTGGATGCCATCATCAGACTGATACCCTGCTTGGCACTCCAGGTGCCTCTGACTCAGTGCACCGCAAGCCATCGTCCGTTACTGATTGAGTTTTGTGTTGATGAGAGTTTGCGCCTCAAGCAGTGTGGGAGACCTGGGACGTTAGTGAGGAAGATGATGCAGGTCTAACACACCCCACTGCATCTGCATCAGGAATGTCTCAAAGGGCCACAATCCAAGACTTTTTCTTCACATGGGCGCGCTCAGCTGTAGTGCCCCAACCTCAGTGCACTGCAACACACGGACACTTCTGTTTGCTCATTGAGTGCCCTCTGGACTTGCTCAGGATACCTCCATGATGCTTTGCAGTTGTCCCCATGATGCTGGTGTTGTCTTTTTACGTATTCATTGAATTAACTGTTGTATTTGTTGCCAGCACCAACAAGTCCCTGAAGGCTGACTTGCACCCACCCCACACACATCCAGCACGGGCATCACTGTACATGTAGCCCTGCTAATTAAGGGTACGGGCGGACGTGCTTGTAGCCAGTTCAACATAATATCTGCGTGTGTCCCTGTGGTCTTGTTGTATGCATGAGGGCCCAGGGCCCTATGACATTACTTTGTGCTGTGTACAGCGGATGCAGGCATGTCACCGCAGTGCATCCGGTTTCAGCTTGGACATGTAGCTTTGTCGTCACCCACTCAATTCATAAGGGGAGTGGCCTGGGCCGTCGTATGCAGGGCCAACGTGGATGTGTGATTGATATGTGCGTGCCCCTGGGCGTGGATGTGTGAATGTGCATCTGCATGTGTCTCTATGGCAGTGTGGGTCTACTTTGTGGAGTGTAGGTGGTCCCTGAAGGGTAATAGACACCAACGTATGTGATCTAGTTCGTCTACCATGGGTTGGGACCCCACCCACACCTGTTCGGCCACCTCCTTTTGGCGTGCTGACACATGGCATTGGGGTGCCGTGTGTGTGTGGGTAAAGTGTCGTGAGCCAGCTGTGCTTGCAGGTGCTTCCTGCTGTGTGGTCTGTTGCAGGGTCTGTGTTCTCCTCTAAGTAGCTTGGCTGCCCGGGTCCTGGTGGTGGGTTGCGTGGAATGTCCATAGGCTGTTGTAGGGCGTCGGTGTCGAAGGTGTGGTGGTCCTCTCCGGCATCACAGAAGTGTCATCTTCTGTGCTCTGCTGGAGGTGTTGTGTGCCCCTCTGCAATGTGAAGGGGAGATGCATGTTGACATTGTGTTGACATGTATGTTGGCACATTGTTCTGGGTTACATGCAGACTGTATGACAATGTACATTGTGACTGTTTGGGAGGTGCTGACTACTGCTGCGGGAATGTGTACATTTGGACTACATGATGGATGTGAGGTTGTACATGAACATTTCTATTTCACGGTTTCCTGCTCTGTCAGATGTAGTTGGCATGTTTCTGTGCATGTGCGGAGCCAGTTGTGTCCTCTGTTCTGCAGTGTCAGCTTTGCACATTGTACCACGTTGTCGTCAATGTGGTTGTGCTGTTCTTGCTATGTGTGTATGCTGTAGTGTGCCAAGGGGAGGAGGGACATGATCCAGGGTAATTGTGGGTGTACAGTTTGCTACACCTCGTTGTGCCATTGTGCCCATCTTCCCCCGTCCCCCCAGTCCCTGGTCGTTATTCACCATGTTGATGTTGTGTCAGGTCCTCTCAAGCTGTGTCCATACTCCCTGCTCCTTGCACCACCTCCACAATAGTGACTGTGGCATCCGGTTTCCTCCTGCTCCTCCTGTGGTGCAGGACTGCCACCTCCTGTCGCCGTTGCAGCCTTCCTGTTGGCAGCGGGTTTGTGCCTGGTTTAGGCTGTCACATCATGCCAGCGCCTCTTGGCCTCCTCAATTGGCCTCCTCGGCACTCCGACTGCATTCCAGATGGTCTACTTGTTGGTCAGTTGCTGGTAGTGTTCTGTCACCTCCGTGACGCTGATCTGGTTTTGCTGCGGACTGCACCCCGTCTTCCTCTTTCTCTTCTCCTCGGCCGTCACCATCTCCGTTGTTCCTTGCTGGTGGTCTGTGGGGGTTGTGGGGTTCGCGTTGGCCTCTGCGCTGGGTCAGGGTGCATCTATGTTGCTATGTGCTTTGGCTTGTTTTTGGTGTGTTGTTTCTGTGGTTTTTATGGTGCATTTTCCTACTAGACACGTGGGATTTGCAAGCCTGTGGCTGGTTTTCGCTACTTTTTGTACCGTGATTGGCCTCACTGCATGATTTTTTGAGTTCGCATTTTTGAAGCGTGTCGTTTAATTTTGCGCTGCCATTTGACACGTTACCTGGTGACTATCGCATGCTACCGCCGCGTTGTGAATACTTTGTTGGCACGGCGTAGTTTTTCCGCGATAGCTGCGATGTTGAGAGTTGAGTTAAGCTACTCTTGCAGTAGTTATCACACGTTCTTATGAATATACCCCAAAGTTTCTGCAAAGTGTGTTTGGAACTTACAGATTAGTCTTTTTTTTATTGAGGGGAGACATGATGATTTCTGCTGCTGAACTAAATGAATGTATTCTGAATATTAATCATGAAGAACATTTAGGAATAGCAAAAAACTAAAGAGTCACAGAGCAATGTTGGTGGCCAGGTGTGGATTTGGCTAATGAAATGTTTGTGAGAGTGTTATGAATGTTGTGGGGCAGACAGATTCCTAGTTACTTTCTTTCCTCCCTTAACTCCCATTCTGTGTCCTCAGTCACCTCCAGAAGCTTTAAAGGTGATGTTTTAGGCCCCATACCTGATGGTAAAGAAGTTCTCAAATACATTATTGTGTTGTTGAATTTGTCTTCTTAACAGCCTGCAGTTTATGTGGTCATGAGGACTGATTCCAAGGCAGTAAGTTCTTGGACAATGTTTGTTAAAGGGAAAGTCTTCCTAAGTCTATTTTAGATGATAATGGTATTCAGTTCCATTTTACCGTTTTGGAAAAATTCTTTTAAAGCAATAGTATAACACACAAGTCCACTTATGTTTACCATCCTGGTGCAGATCTGTGTTATAGAGCACTTTAACAGAGCGATTATGAGTGTTACGCAGATGGTGTTGAGGCATAGAAAGAACTGGTGGTAGCAGTGCGAAGGGTAATTTGGGCATACTGTACTACCTAAATAGTTACAGGTTTTAGTCCTTCTGAGATAATGTGGGGGAGAGAGCCTTTCACTAAGGAAAATCTAGCCTAGATGATAGCCAGCAAATAATAGGAAGGGTCGTAGGATAGGTTTGCCTTTCTTCTGATTTGGAATGACGCAATCAAGCAAGTACCACAATAATATCCAGATTTGTTATCAAATTAATGATCAAATTAGGCCTCGTCGAAATATAAATTATGCTATAGTAATTTCCCTAATTTCACTTCACTTAATTTTGCACTGTTCACTCTAAAAATGTACCATGAATGGCATAATTCCTGCTAAACATTTACCACCAGCGCACAGGAACAACAAAATGTGAGTGACTGTTGTTCATGGTGCTCTTGTCTAAAGGCATTCTCACATCAAAAAGTGATGCAGGGATGCACTTTGCAATAAATATCGGGCAACATTATTGATTTGCATTTTGTGTAACTACATGTAATTTTACCTAATTTTGACAAAGCTTCATATAATTATGTGGAAGCATAGTATCTGAATTTCACAAAACCCTATGTATAATCACTGTGTCTAAACTTAGTATTTTGTGCACATTTTGGAAATACATTATATATTTTTGATACACTTTGTTTGGCTTCAATATGTAAACTGAATTTTTGTTGTTGTTATTTTTGACATGATGTTTCTGTGTCACAATATTTTTGTAATGTAAATACAATATAGACCCGGTCTCTGAAGGTGCCAGACAATATATCCATATAAGCTGAGGTGGGGATACACAATTCTTTATTCCCATATACGCCTCTCTTTAACAATATGAGGTAGTAACCTCCAGCTTTATACCTTCAATTTTCAGAAAAACTAAAATGTTTTTACAATTGTGAGTCCCCACTTTTTGTCACCCCTGACCAACAAACAGGAGGAATCAATGAAACAAGGGCATATCAAAAATCTTTTATAATGTCCCTGCTTTTTATAACAATGCACCCTACCCTTGGAGCACCTAGGGCAGACCTCATGGATGGCTTATATATGACAAAAGATAGTTTTGAGCTTTGGAAATACTTTTAATTCCAAAGTCAAATTTGGACACATTTTTATTTTAAAACCAGCCTGCAAGGAAGACCTAGTTTTAAAATGACATCAGATGCCACAGCAGTGCATTAAATGTCCTCTAAACCTACATGCCCTAATGTATACTAGGGACTTACAGGTAGGTTGTCATGGCCAATGAACTATACCAATTACTATATACCTTTAGAGTAGTGTTCACTGGCCCTGAAGCTGGTTAGCAGAGCCCATGGCACTTTTAGAGTCAGTTACCACCAGTCTCAGTCAAAAAATGGGAGTGAGCAGGGCAAAAAGCATGACTTTTTTACACGTATTGTCTACAAAAATATAGTACAAACAGCAAGGAGCTGCAGAGGGAAAGAGGAACCAGGTCGCCCTCCACTCAATTAACAATGTAAATACAATATAGACCCGGTCTCTGAAGGTGCCAGACAATATATCCATATAAGCTGAGGTGGGGATAAAACTGGAGGTTACTACCTCATATTGGTAAAGAGAGGCGTATATGGGAATAAAGAATTGTGTATCCCCACCTCAGCTTATATGGATATATTGTCTGGCACCTTCAGAGACCGGGTCTATATTGTATTTACATTGTCAATTGAGTGGAAGGCGACCTGGTTCCTCTTTCCCCCTGCAGCTCCTTGCTGTTTGTACAATATTTTTGTTGACAATACGTGTAAGAAAGTCATCCTTTTTGCCCTGCTCACTCCCATTTTTTGACTGAGGCTGGTGGGAACTGACTCTAAAAGTGCCATGGGCTCTGCTAACCAGCTTCAGGGCCAGTGATCACTACTCTAAAGGTATATAGTAATTGGTATTGTTCATTGGCCATGACAACCTACCTGTAAGTCCCTAGTATACATTAGGGCATGTAGGTTTAGAGGACATTTAATGCACTGCTGTGGCATCTGATGTCATTTTAAAACTAGGTATGCTAATGGTTACAATAAATTCATCACTTTGCCAAGGTCAAAGTTATTATAACTATTACCGGAACGTAGTTTTAGAACTTACTATCCTGAAGTTGCTTAAAGCAGTCCAAAGGACTGCACATGCTGAACTTTCAAGGTTCCACAAAAAAAGGACTATACCTGACTCCAAGGAAAAGGGAGTGTATTCCCTGATCTGCAACAGGTACAACAGAGCTGAATAGTTGCAGCTGCATTGTCGGAGATTGAGTCCTAGCCCCGAAAAGACTATCCAGAGTCCCTGAACCCTCGGATGGTGCTGCTGGGCTGGACACCTCTCCCCCAGAGAACCAACAAGAAAGAAAATCTGAAAGTTTGGAAACTAAAGGAATTAACCGGATCAATGTCAAGAGTCAAGTTGCTTTAGTTGACTTGCGAATCGGCCTGACTGCACTTGTTTGTCCCGCTGCAAGCTCTGACATTAATATCCATCAATGGCAAGGACAAAGACTTCTAGACACTTACTGAGGTACCACACAGCAGGAGGCCACTGTTGTCGACTTGAACTTTGGATCAGGGAAGCCAGAGTACCCACCGACAAGCCTGTTGACAAGAGAAGAAAAAAAACTAAGGGCTGGATGTAGAAAGCTTTTTTACATTTGCAAACGGCCCGTTGCGAATGCAAGATGGGTTTTTGAAATGTACAAATCCCTATTTGTAATTCGGTACGGTATAACCGAAGTGCAAATTAGGTTTGCGATTCAGAATTAGGATGGGGCGTTTTTAGGTCGTTTTTTCCTAATAGTGAATTTCAGAGTTATATACGAATGTTTTGTGACCGAAATGTAGTCACAAAACATTCGGATTTTACCACCTACTTCAAGCAGGTGGTAACCCATTCACAAATGGGAAGGGGTCCCCCTTAGTGAATGTTTGTGGTCGGCAGTGGTCCCACGGAATTGAAATGCATCCCATTTTCCTATAAAGAAAATTAGCTGCATTTAAAAAAAAGAGAGAGATTTATTTATTTAGAAGCAATCACATACATGGTGGTCTGCTGAGCCCAGCAGGCCACCATCGCTATGATTTTTGTGATTCTCAATAGGTCGTAAACCGAGACCTATCTGAAGAAAATTAATGAGGTGGGTCTATTTGCCAACCACTGAGAATCACAAAATATGTCAAGCACACATTTGTACTTGGATGTTTGTGATTACCAAATAGCAAATCGCAAAAAATTATTATTAAGTAATCACAAATGATTGCCTATATACATCTGGCCCCAATTCCAAAGTAAACTTTTGACAGGGATCTGGCACTGAGCCTTTTTGACCCACCCTCCAGCATGGTCAGCCTAAGACTTTGACTTTGTCCCAGTCCAGCATGATTAAAGAGCCTTGACTGGCGGTTTAAGCAATTTGGTGATAGATTGCACACTTTTCGATGTAATCTTTAAAAATTCATATCTTCGGTTCCCTTATAAAGATAAACATATTCTCTATTTTGAAAAATTGGTGTCAGATTTTTATTGTGTTGTGTCTTTTACTTAGTTACTGTTTTGGTGCTATTGCTCTTGAGTTAACCTTGACTACTCGTTAGCCAAGGTACCAAGGGCTAAGCAAGGATTAATTTATTGAGACGTGACTGACCTCATTAGTGATTGTGGTATTATTACTAGCTGAAGGTGAACACCCTAACCTACTAATAATCCAGTTTCCTACAATATATTATTATCATGCAACCATGCAAATCTAAAGTTAGGAAATAACATGTTTAAAATACTACAAGGGAGCAACTCTTGCCCCCTCTTCTTACATACATTTTGTAAACACTGCAATAACTTGTGTGTTCCCTTTTTGTGCACCCTGCACCACTCTACCTGTGTCATTTGGGTATGAACTCATATAAGTGCAGAAAAAACATTTGCAATCTATTGTGAGTGGACAGCACTTAAGCAGTCCGCGCTGCTTTATGCACGGTCGGTTGCATTAAATGTGCTTTTTTCAATAATGAACAGATAGACAGCTCTTGAAAAACTATCCATAATTTGTGAAGTCAGCAACGGAGTAAGACATCCCTTGCCACTAGCCCCACCCCTCGCAACCCTAATGTGTTTTCTGCAGGATGGGTTGTTGGCACGCCTCCTTATTATTCACAAATGCCACAGCATACCTTCAATGCATACAAAACAAAAGGATCTACCTCAAAGGAGGTTCACAAGAGTGTGTTTCCTATCTTGGTAGGACGCACACAGTGTTTACTTAAATACCCCTCACACACCAAAAGGGCCCTTGGTGTCATGCTTCATCATAGGGGTCTTCCCGCCCCGCTGTGGGACGGGACGTGCTACGACTAGCGACTACGCAGGAGCACTGATTTTGCAGTACTATGTGTGGTGTAGAGGTAGTGAGAGGAAGGGTCAGGCGTGAAATAGGGAAACTGAATTTAAAAATAACCTGGCCTCATGGACTTAAGAAATTTTAATAGGTCATGGAGGCTGGCACTGTTAAAAAGGTGGATCGGAGATGTCCTGCGTGTAATGTGCGGATACTCCTGATCAAGTCAACATGTTTCGAAGCAGCAAGGCTTCTTCATCAGGACTAGAAATTATCCCTGCAGTACTCACTATGTTGCTATTAACTTGTGCTCAAATGATGTGCTATATACAAAAAAGTGAAAAAAGATGCAAAGTATCATGCACTTTATAGAGTAACCAATCAGTATTTCTAAAATGTAAGCTAGAATAAGTAGGAGACAATGCTCCATGAGCCTTTTACACAGGTGGGAAGGGTGCTGCCACTGTATTATCGTGCTCAACAGCTCCTCGCTTAAGATAACGCCATCCCGCGGCTCCGTGGTATATGAAATGCATGGCTGGAACAATGACATAAACAAACGCTAATACAAAACCCCTGCAGTGCAAAGAGAGCTCAGTGGCAGTCCCCACACTGCTCCAGGCAGTACAATCTAAGCTGACCCACAGTCTTCAAAGCTTTAATGTTTGATCATGAAATAGTTTCTCACAGATCTTGTGGGAAATTGGGTTGTTGGTTGAGTGCGGTGTTAACCATGTCAAAGCAACAGCAACAAACCCTGTCATGGGGAACCAGAAAAGTCACTAAATTAACCCGTGCTTAACCCTCTAGTAGCTTGGCACAAGAGCAGTTAGGCTTAATTGGAGGCAATGTGTGAAGTATTTATACAGCACAGAAACATTATTAAAGTGAGAATACAACACAAGAACAACTCACACAAATTTAGAAAAATAGAGTACATTTTAATAAATTATTTGACACAAAATGATAAAATTTCAATTAGTAGAACCGCAGTTATGAATTTTTAAAGTTTCAGGTAAAAATTAGTACCTACATGATCAAAGCACCAATTGCGGACATCTAGTTGCACGAGACTGAGTCACAGTCGAAATGTATTGCAGAGCACGATAGAGCATATGTCAGATACAAGAAGAGGATTAGGCCCACTCAGCGCTTACCTTCTGACTTAGAAGAAGTTTCAACAAACATAATCTGCGAAGGTAAAGTTGGTTGAGGCAAGTTAGCGGAAGTTGTCTGAGGAGGAGGCTTCATCATCAGGGAGCTGCTAAATGAAGTTGCGGTGAAGATTTCCACATTTGGAATTTGTCTATTTTTTGGGAATTTTTAAATGTCCAGCGAGATGAGGTTGCAGGCCTTAGTCGACCAATGCTCCACGAGGATGGATACTCCTTCTGCGAAGGACCACTGAACAGGATTTGCTGCGGCAGAGAAGAATGTAGGGTGAGCTGCCACAAAGTCAGGTGGACCGGCGATGCACCTTTGGCGGATAGACAAGCAGGTTAGTCCCGGTTTCCTAGCAATTCTCACAGCAATTTATAGCTCAAAAATGTCTAAGTCCCAGGTTTGGGATTTGGCTTTCTGGGAACTTTAAACACCACTTTAAAGGCGTACAGAACTAGAGGGGCACCACTTGGAGGTTTGGAACAAACCCAGGTTGGGTTCAAGATGGTTGGAGCCTTTTCTGTTATTGAGGATCTGATTAGCAGGCCAGCCAACTGGCCCTTGTAGTTACTCTGGTAGCTTTGGTTTCAAGGGGTGGACGAGGGCTCAAGTAGCAGGAGAGGCCTTTGATGGTTCAAGACAGGTTTTAGGCAGCAGAGCAGTCCTTCCAAGTGCAGAAAAGCAGTCCTTTGAAGTACCAAGCAGACCACAGAATCCTCAGAAAGTCCTTCCACAGATGCAGAAAGTGAACTGAAGAGTGGGTCCCAGGGCCCTACTTATATATCCGGTGCATTCTGTTAGACAGTGGGAGTGGGAGTCTAGATGGCATAGGTTTGCACCCTGTCCAAGTAAGGACCACTATCCTAGTTAGGGTAAACTCGATACACACTTTAAATTGACCTGTCCTTCTGGTAGCTATGCACAGAGCAGGCAGGCTTAACTTAGTTAAGAGTCAATGTGTAAAGAATTTGTGCAACACACTCTCACACAGTAACACAATAAAAACACCACAAAGGACTCCACACAGGTTTATGAAAATAGAGTATGTTTATGTAAGTAGAATAATAATAAAACGGCAAAAACGCCAATTAGAAAAAGTTGAGATATTAATTTTAAAAATTAAATCCAAAAACAGTGCTTAGAAGTCATTAGCGCTAAAATGTTACTTGAGGTCGCACTGGACTGGGATGAATCCAAAGTTCAGGCCGACCACGATGCAGGACAGGCCGGCTACAGAACCCTAACAGGGTCTGCTGAAAAATATACCTTGGATGGAGCACAGTGTCATCAAGAATCTGATACATCGGTTCCGATTCATGCAGTCGGGTCAATGCGTCGAAGTTAAGCCTCGCAGTCAAGGCTTTGGATCAGTGCTGTGTTGGAATTGAATCTCGTTGTCCGGACCTCAAATCAGCACTGCATCGGCGAGCCACACAGGGATGTCGTCGGAGGGCACTGTGTTTGTCCCGATTGGTGCAGTGGTGACAGTATGTCTATTTTGTAGCAAAACAGTTGAAGAACCCACTTCTGAGGCCCAGGACTGGAGGGGCATCTCAGGCAAGGATAGAACTCACAGACGGCAGATTCCAACATCACTAGCAGATTTGCAAGACGTCTTTTGTACCCAGAGATGTCCTTAATCCTGGCAGGGCTCTTCACAGGTCCAGTAGTGTCCTCTCTTGGTAGGGTCTGAGCCCCAGTACTCATACCCAAATGTGCCTTTGAAGTTGGTGGTGGCTTCAAAGCAGTTCCTTGAAGGGCACAGGTACCCCTTCACCCCAGCCCTGTCTGCCAGGCTATCTGTGGGGGAATCAGCTGTTTGTGTGGGGATAGGATACATCCTATTCAGATGTAAGTGGCAGCTCCCTTTCCCCCTTCCTGCCCAGGAAGGCTATCAGAATGCAAATGTGTCCTCTGTCACACCCACCCTTCCCGTGTTTGTGGTTGTCTACAGGGAATGCACAAAGTGTAGCTTGTCACCCAGCCCAGACATGTTTTGGAGACAGGCTGCAGGCACACAGAGTTAAGTTAAGAGCAGAGAAATGTCCACTTTCTAAAAGTTACATTTAGAAAATAGTAATATCAAGTCCCACGTTACAACTAAAGATGATTTATCATTACCATTCCAAAGATATGAACCATGATTTAGCTACACCTTTCAGAAATTACAGTTTAAAGGTGTTTTAAGGAATTAAAAATTCTACCCTATGAGAGGGGCAGGCCTCGCAGTAGTGAAAAACAAATGTAGCTGTTTGTCTCTACCAGGACATGGAAAACTTAAAAGTACATGTTCTACATTTTAGTGACACAGCATCCTGCCCTTGGGCTACCTAGGGCCTAACTTAGGGGCGACCTATGTGTAATAAAAAAGGGTGTTTAGGGCTTGGTGAGTGGTTTTAAATGCTAAGTCGAAGTGGCCATAAACTGCACACACAGGCCCTATAATGGCAGGCCTGAGTCAGGTTGGAAAGACTACTTGTGTGTGTGGCACAACCAGTGCTGCAGGCCCACTAGTAGCATTTAGATTACGGTGGCTAGGTATATGGTATGCCACTTTATAAGGGACTTACAGGTAACTTAAATATGTCAACCAGGCATACACCAATATCACCATGTTTAGGGGAGAAGGACATGCCCTTTAGCACTGGTTAGCAGTAAAGGGCTCAGAGTCCTATGGCCAACAAAAAGATACAACAAAGAATTGGAGATACGCTGGCACAAGGTTAGAGGAAGACCGCCCTAAGGATGACAGGTCTAATACCTTATTTGAAGTAGGAGAAGTTTCTAGATAATTCCCTTTAAAGTGCTTGGAGTTGGATACCTTTCCTGCCCAGGCTCCAGCCTTGCTAACTAAACACTGAGGTAGTGAGAAGTAGTTTGGGCCCGATTCACAGAACTAACTTAAGAAAAAATCCTAAACTTACTAACATTTTGGTATTCACAGAAGGCACTTACTCATTTTAGTATTCACAGAAGGCACGTACTCATTAATGAGTAAGTGCCTTCTGTGCCACCCACTTAGGTGGGTGGCATGAAAAGTGCTGCAGGTTCACCTGTAGCATCTAATTTTCAGAACCTGGTTATAAGGTACACCATGGTACTAGGGACTTAAAAGTAAATTAAATATGCCAATCAGATGTAATCCAATTTTACCAACATTTATGAAGTGAGCACAGCACTTTAGCACTGGTTAGCAGTTGTAAAGTACAGTGTGTCCTAAGGCAAGCAAAGCGAATTCAGAATAATAGGAGGGTGAAGACAAAACGTTGGGGGGAAGACCATCCTAAGGATGATAGGTATAACAGTTATGTTTTTTAAAATGTGTTTCCTAGTTTATTGTTTTCCAGTAGCTATGTTGTATTTGTAAAGTATTTTGTTCATAAAATGTTATCTTTTTCCACTGAGAATGTTGCACTCCAATGACTCCATGCCGATTCGTATTAGAGCCACACGGACAAACGTAATTTTATGGCTTCCGGAAAACAAGTGGTCGTCCTTACAGTGCGCAACATAGTACAACTATTTTGAATAAATAAATTCGTAAATCCTATTGCAATCATTCTCTTATAAATATTCGACTCTTGACAAACAAGAAATACAGGTTCTAATCAGAAATTGCCTATCTTATTGTTGGATGGACATTCAGCCCTGGGAGAAATCGTGTTTCTTCGGAGCCTCTAGTGGTGATTAGCTATATCGCAGCCTACCCCTGTGTGGTGGGGTGCTGCTAATTACGGCATCGATCGTAACGTTAGGTCACTGTGTGCTAGTAGGCCTTCTAACTAACCCTGGGCGTAGTTCGCGAAGTAGCGCTACCCGTAGCTACGCAAAGTGCACTTCGCACTACGCGAACTACTCGTAGCACTTCGCGAACTGCGTAGTACCCTGTTCGCACTGTGCAAGATGTCGTTTTCAATGATTGCACAGTGCGGACAAGCAACCGGCACTGTGCAATCATTGAAAACGGCATCTTGCACAGTGAGAGCTGTAGTTTTCTGCCGCTCGAGTAGATTTTTACTCGAGCGGCAGCTTTCTCAACGCGGACTGGTAGTTTCTCATCGTGAGCGGTCGCGACCATGCGCGACCACTCGCAATGAGAAACCTGACCTCCTCGCGTTGAGAATCTCGCCCGGAGGTTTATTTTCCATGCTCGCGATCGCCAACTTGATGTTGCTGATCGCGAACGAGGAAAAAGTCTCGCCGGGATGTCATTTTGCTTGCTCGCCGTCGCCAACTTGACGTTGAGGACCGCGAGCAAGCAAAAAATGACCGCTGCATTACGCAACACTACGCTATGCGTGTTTGCACTGTGCTACGTGCAATTCGCAAAGTAGCGCAAACTTCGCAAACTACGCAAGCGTAGCGTAGCGTAGTGCTTTGCCAGGCTTACTTGTAACTAGAAGAAATTGCAGTGTTCTGCTTGGTGAACAATATTGGGTGTGTGTGTCCTTCGGGCTATGCTGCTCAGTTGTAAATTGAGAGCATGTAGCAGCCTGACTAGAGCAGTGTTACATGCTAAATAAAATGGTAATTGACTGTTGGGTCACAGTGAAAGGGCTTCCGTTTCACAAACGCGCCGGCATCAGTTAGCACTTAGAAGTGATTGTCACGTAAGTTGACACTTGTTAATTGATAGTTCAATCTTTTCCTTTGTAACTGCGCCATTCAGAATGTATAAGGACAGTATCTACAAAAACACGTAAAGCTATATTTTAGACCAGAGCTGTTAATCAAGCATGAAATGCAAGCACTCGGAACATTGCTTCTTTTAGATAAGCTCAACAGTCGTCTTAAGTATTTACATGTATTCCTATCCCAGGCTGATTGCAGAGACGCACCATAGCCTCCAGTTTACAAACCATGATACTTCAGTAAAATCCTCGTCACAAGTTGTCGAATATAACATCCTATAGATCTCATCGGGGAAGCCATAGAAGCACCAGCAAAATGGTTATTCAATATGAAAAGCTCTCGAGCAAGAATCCTCAAGTGAAATCTGCTTTGCATCCATTTGTCTGAACAATGCTGTTCTGGAAATGCATCGCTTGGAAGAGAAAGATGTTGGAGAAGAGAGCCTGGCTTCTGTTTAATTTATATGTGTTTCTGTGCTATGGGCCAATTATCTGCTTTAACTACTGTAAACATATCATTTGGAACACGTGCCGCGAATCTTCACGGTATTCCTGCCTGTTCACTGAGCTGCCTTGTGAATATACGGTCTTCTTGCTTTGCAGGGCATTGATAGGCTAATGTTTCACATGGATGCATCTTACGCATTCAGATGTCTGTTACTCATGGAAGCATTGCACATTTTGACCATAGCTGTACAAATTCAAGAAAATAATAGCAGATGAAATATGATAATTCATGGGTATTTTATTAATGCAGTAAACTATTTTCATAGCCCTGCCTTAACAGAAGAGACATTTAATGCTCTTCTGGGTCTAGAGGAGAAGTCACACTGCTCGGTTTCCCCCTTCAATTTCTCTTTCACCATGAAGAATGCCTGATCACTTACTGGTAATTTTGCCACAATCCTTAGGTATGAGTTTATCTCCATGCATGCAGAAACTAATTACGAAACTTGACTTTTCTTTCCAAAACCAAGATGGACCCCATCCAAAGGAGTATAAAAACCTTATTTCCTGGGATGGACTTCCTGTAATAACAAAGTCTAGAAACAAATAAGTTGAACAACAGGGAGAGGCGGGTGGGAACTCAGGACTATGACGAGGAAGACATGGACTCGGAGTAATGAACATTAACGCTTAAGTAACAGGGCATTACCTCCTCGTCCGTCTTCCTCTCACAGTTCTTACGTATGAGCTCATACCCAAGCCAACAAATTGATTTTTACCAAATACACCACAAACAAAGCAAAACAAGGGACATTAATGCAATGACCCAAACAACATGACACTGCAGGAGGACCCACAGAGCTCAAAACAGCATCACCAAAATCAGAGGGTACATCACCACCCAGAAGAAAATAGTAATGGGATACAATCGTGTGGGGCAGAGCCCAAGCGGCAACAGAGCAAAACGCCTCAAATGGAAGCCCCGTCATATACTGCCCAGGAGGCAAAACCCATGGAAAATTCCGGGGCATGTCGGCCAGCCAAGGAATAGGAATGAGAAATGGCCACCACAGCCCATGGGACAAGGCAGAGAGAGAAGGTCTGGATTCCCCGTGTGCCAGACCTAGGGGGGCAAACAAGGCCTCTGACTTGCAAAGCGCACTATTTACATCCAGGGAATGTAACCAACCTTCAGGGAGCAGACACAGGAGACGGACAAAAGGTAGGCAAAACAACATCAGAATCCAAAAGACAGGACACCACCTTCAGGGAGAAAGGCTGGATGAAGACAAAGCACCACAACATCTGGAAAAAACCAAAGGAATGGAGTGGAGGACAATCAATGCCTCAATCTCCCCAACCCATCTACCAGAAGAAAAGGCCACCAGAAAACAACCATAGCCGAAAGAAACCCGAAGTC
Source organism: Triturus cristatus (assembly GCF_964204655.1). Taxonomy (NCBI): domain Eukaryota; kingdom Metazoa; phylum Chordata; class Amphibia; order Caudata; family Salamandridae; genus Triturus; species Triturus cristatus. The sequence goes on along the minus strand of NC_140590.1, from coordinate 896,074,307 downwards.
AGCAGACTCCAAAGGCTCAAATGGAGCATCCTGCAATACCAACAGAATCAAAGGGAACTCCCAAAGTGGCACTGGAGAATGAACAATAGGAGACTGGAGAAAACAACTCCGTAATTAGCGAGTTGCCAGAGGGGCAAATGACAAAACACAAGCCCCATGAAAAGCCCAAATCACTGCCCACCCATTACGGAGGGCAGAGACATCCAAACCCAGCTGAAAACCGTCCCAAAGGAATGCCAACACAGCCGTAGGCTCACAAGAGGAAGAGGATAGCACCTTATCCCGACACCAGATGGTAAAAAAATCCCAACAATAACGGTTAGAAGCCTTAAGGGTAGACATCCGCCATGACTGCTGGAGCAGCGCAGCAACATCCAAAGTATATTCATGTCCTAAGAGGGACTGCCTCTCAAGAGACACTCTGCAAGCATCAACCTGCAAAGCATGTCCAGTGGAAGAAGCGGCAGCCACAGAGGCAACAGATGGAATGGCAATCCCCAATGGGGCCTGACTGACAGATGGAGAAGACAAGGGAACCAAGGGTGCCTTGACCAAACCGGAGCAATGAACGGAATCAATGCTTAATCCTGAACCCCCCACAAAACCATCTGAGGGAGAAGAGGGAAGGGAGAAAAATTATAAAGGAGGCCTCCAGGCCAGGGCACAGCCAGAGGATCCACAGCTGAAGTACTCGAGGAGGTAAACAGATTTCAAAAGAGGGGCAAACGGGCAGTCACCTCAGTGGCAAACCAATCCAGTTAAGGGAGACCAAAACAAAGAAAGGACAGAAAGACCACCAGAGCTAGGCACACCATCACAGAGGAAGGAAGAACAGGGCAACGGAAGGCTCATACACCCTCTCTGGATACAGACTGCTGAGAGCCAGGAGAGGGGAATTGGCACAGAGGCAAAACCTCTGGGAAAAGAAGCCGAGAGGGGCCCAAACTGCCCAGCTGAGGAGTTGACAAGCAGGTCAACTGGCAGATACACACTGCTGTGTGCAAGGACTGCCTCCAGCTTCATCCAAGAGGAAAAAGGAAGTGTCACTATCAGGAACCACCATCCCAGAGCAGCGAACTCCCTCAGAGTGGCACCCAAACCCATTCCACTAACAGTGGTCATGAGAACCAGCCCGGAAAGAGGAACCAAAGAAAAGAAACCTGGACAAATGAACAGAGCCCAACCACCACAGGAAAGCCCTGCGGGAATGAAGGGACACCAGACCAAAGCCTTGCAATCCCAAGACAGCAGGAAACAAAGTCAGAAGAGATGGTGAACAAGGGAAGACAGGTGCATACCCCCAAGTGACAAGGGACAACTTAGAGGGCAAAGAAGGAGAGAGGACCAAAGGGAGCATATACAGACACAATGTGCCACTAACCCAAAGACCACGCCAAGGCCAACCTGAAGCGGGCCCCAATTAAGAGGAGAACCAGGCATAGCTGGATCAAGCACTGACACCCAGTGGATCAAGAAGCCGCACACCAGCAACAGCGCTGGAACTGTGAGAGACACCAACTAGGCTTGGGAATTGAACGAGAGGCAACCAGCCAGCCATCCAGAGCAGGAAAGAGCTGGACACCACAGAATGTAAAACACCCTCCAATTGAGCTAAGGCATGAAGAACACCCAGGGGGCAGATGCCAGCCAGAAAGGCAGGACCCAGAACAGGAAGAACCAGAGGCACTGCAGGCGAGACTGAAGAATCCAGACCTGGAAGCAGATATCCATAAGACTGATGAAGGGCAGGATACCACCATTCCATAAGAGAGGCAGGACAGTTGGAGACACCAACTGGAATAACACATGAGGGACAACTGAATGACTCCCTGAGGACCAGAACAAGGTGGAACGCACCTGATTCCCAATTAACCAGGAAAAGTAGGGACAAAGCACCATGGAAGCCGTATAAAAATGCCAGAAGAAAGACCCACCATCATCTAGGCAACTCCCACCACAGAGGGAAATTCTCCTGAAAAATCAACCAGCGGATTCCATTGAACCAGCCCAATCAAGAGACTACCAAGGCTATATGTACAGGCAGAGATCCAGGCTCTCACCATCGTCCACATCCCAGGAATCAAAAACTGGAAAAGACCAGGGGGCATATGTATCAAACGATTTTGTATTCGCAAACACTGCGATTCGCAAAAATACAGCGTTTGCGAATACAAAATAGCAAAACGCAATGTATGAGCCATTTTCGCATCGCATTATTAAGGAATCGCTAATTTTGCGATTCCTTAATTTTGCGTGAGCATTTAAGGAATCGCAAATTGCGATTCCTTAAATGCTATGTAACAAGCACCCAAGTTGTGCGATTTCTCCTTAAGAAATCGCAAATTACCACCAACTTCAAGTTGGTGGTAATTTGCGATTTCTTAGAAAAATGCACTTTTTGGCATTTTTAAAAGTGCCATGTGGCGCACAGACATGCCCTTAGGGCATGTATGTGCGCCATATGCGCACACATGCTCATTTCAGGGGTGCATCAGGGTGTCATTATGACACCCTTGCACCCTTGAAATTATTCTTAATTTGCGATTCTCTAATTGCGAATCGCAAATTGAGAATGACTTCCCATTCATTCCTATGGGCCTCCTGGCCCATAGGAATGAAGGAGAAGGTATTCCTTAATTGCGATTTCGCAATTTGCTAATCGCAATTAAGGAATAACAAGAAATCGCAAAATATTTGCGAATTTTTAAATACATCCAGTTTTGCGATTCTCAAATAGCGATTCTCAAAAAATCGCTATTTGAGAATCGCAAATAACGGATTTTGATAAATATGCCCCCAAGTGACCGAAACGTTGGCCAGGAGAAAGGTCAAACAAGCCCTGAAAGTATCTACCCCCGAATTCCACATCCACTGACGAGAATCAAGAAACAACGCCAGCCGTAAAGTAGAATCTACTGCTTTGGAAACATTATATGCAGCAGCTCTAGCACATGCGAGGAGTCCCTCCCCCCCAACAAGACACAGAGGAGCAAAGAACCTCAACACCTGAGGAGACCACAGCATGGCATCACTGAGAAGAAAGCATCCTCTCACAGTCTGTACAAAAGAGGAAGGAAAACATGCACATAAAGAACCAGGCAGGACCTCCACACTATATCACCCAGCAGCAGAGAGATGGTTCTGCCCACCATTGTCGAACTACTACGCAGGAAGGACAAGAAATCAATGACAACTAGACAGTGCAGACAGGAGAACCAATATGCTATCCCACAACAGAGGCAATGCGGCCATAAATGCCCGCTCCCGAGCACAGAAGAGGAGCAGGAACACCAGAACTGGGAGTGCTCCAATAGCGAGCAACCTTCAATCAGAGCCTGACCCTAACTGGCCAGTGGCAGGGCAGCATATGAGGAAATCCAACAAATGGATCAAAGAAGCAACACCAAGAGCAGACAGCTCCAACCAACAAAGTAGACAATACAAAACTTAAACTTGGACAAATCTGTGCTCTGTACAAACAGGCCCCAAGGACCATTTCACTACCCCCTCCACAGAGCGAATAATCGAGAAACTGCAGGAGGAGCCCCCTCCCAAGCTCATTATGCAGCCTCAACAGCTACAGTAGTAACGGACCAGAAAGCTGGGGTCACAGCCACCATGGCAGATGGCCCCACCACCACAGGAGCATCCACAACATCACACATATTGAACAGAAATTAGGGATGTAGCCCCGTCCTCAAAGTAAGACTATCTGACATACTTGTAACTGAGTACACACAATAAATAAAACAGAAGGAAGGAAACCTTAACCCACAGAGTAAGAGACTGAAACCTCTACCTCTAGGCCACATTGACTTTAACCCCAAAGAGCAAGCGACCGGCAATCCGTCGTAGAAGCACAAAGCACAGCAACTCAACCAGCACAGGAAAACTCTTCCTGAAAAGCCAGCTGGTAATCATGGCAATGCTGACCACAAAAAAACATGCATCCAGAATGGCTGCAACAGTGTGGCATACGAAAGGTGGAAGATCAAGCATGCACTGCCCGAATAGAGCGGAGGCGTCATATTGAAACATAAATTGTATCAGCAACACAGCGCAGTGCCCAATAACACAACGGCAGAGATGCCACGTGCCTGCCGTGTAAAGCAAGATGAGGGGAATAAGTTATAATCAAAAAGGTAAATAACCACACAAACATTCCAGAGGCTGTCACAGGCTGTCAAGCATGTGACAGACGAGTCAGTTGATCTTGTATGCCCCATACACAAACGTGACCACAAAAACAAATAAAACCACTCTAAAAACATACAGACCCATAGCCAAGTTGGTAATCAGCTGCATAAAAAGTCCTTCCTAGGAAGTGAGGTATTTATATTCCATTGGATGGGGGCCATCATGCATTGGGAAGGAAAAGTCAAGTCTGGTAATTAGGTTCTGCATGAATGGAAATAGTGTTTCTGATGGAAAAGGAGATGACTTTCACTGTTGTGCAGGGGGGGATCAGTGGAGGACAACAGCTTTCCAAGCTCAGGGGTGAGAGCAGCAGGGATGCCACACTCACACAGAGCAGTCCTTATCTGTATTGCAGTGTTTGAGAGAGGAGGATGTGGAAAGGGACAAGACAACAATGGGGCAGTGATGAGATTGTGGCAGTGTAGTTGTTGGGAGGGCAGGATCTGAGGAAAAATATGCTGGAGCAGGGAAAGGGCAAGCACATTGCTGGAGGGGAGGGATGCCCTGACTGTAAAGAGAGAAATGGAAGCAAACAAAAAGTGCCTAGTAGAGAAAACAAAGGGAGAGGGATTGTGAGCAAGATGCAGTGATGGAGAAATATTGTTCACACTCTGCTCTGGAGTATAGAGATGGAATAGGGACAGTGCAGCTTCTGAGGAAAAAGGATGCACTACAAGCCAATGGGATAGTAATGGCAATTGTGAGAAATTAGCTTGCTGGTTGAGGGGGGTTTGAGCCCTTCTCCAGCAACAGCTACAATCTTCATCAGTGTGAACCACAAACAGTCACTACATTAACCTGTGCTTAAACTTCTGGTAGCTTGGTACACAATCACTTAATGAACTTGAGACCATGTATAAAATATTTATGCATCACAAAAAAGCAATAAAGTGAAAAAACATTTTAGAAAAGTAGAGTACAAATCATTTAACACCAAAACGATGAAAATCCAAACAGTTGAAACGTAGATATGCATTTTTAAAGATGCAAGGTAACCATAAGGCACCACACGTGTTATCTGGTCGTGTGAGACCGGGTGACAGTCAGGCCAATGATGATGGATTACAAGCCGGATACAGTGATAAAGTTAACCCTGATGAAAGTGTTAACTTCTTAAGTCCAGCACGTAGAGTTCAGTTTGTGGTGGAGTAGGCTGCGAGGAATTGGGAGAGCATTGTGGATGGTCGTCACTGTAGCGTGAAGAGCAGGTCAAATGTCATAGTCATTGCTGTAGTTTCACTTTGGCAGTCACCGCTGGTTGTTGATGTTGTAGCCTGAAGTGTAGATCTCATGTTGATAGTCGTTGCTGGTGGTCTCTGTAGTACAAAGAGTCGGGTTCACGGGAGCTTCACATTGGCAGTCAGTGCGGGCGACAAGTTCTGGCATGATCGGACCAGTTTGCAGTCGCAAAGAGCCTAAAACTTCAGGATTTCTTATTTTCTTCTAAGAGGAGCTCAAATGATGCCACTTTGAGGATGCAGGCTCTGGGAGGTACCTGCTAGGGATCGGGAACTCAAACCAGCAGAGGCCAGCAGGGCTCAGGCAGGTTCAGTTGCAGGGCCAGTGCAAAGGGTTAACTGGACAGTGGCAGACATGCCTCTGGAGCTTGTTGTGTTCCTATAGTTCAGAACAGGAGGTCAGTCAGCTGACCCTTGGAGTCCCTTCAGCCAGGGATGAAGGGTGCAGGTCCAGTCTTCGTTTTCAGACAGCAAGGCAGTCATCAAGCAGCAGGGCAGTCCTCTGGCAGCAGGACAGTCCTTCTTCTGTAGTAATACCAGGTCCTGGAGTGTACTGATGAGTTTGGTATGAGGGTATAATATTTATAACAGGTGACAGTTTTGAAGTGGGAGAAGCTTCTAGAGCTTTCCCCCTACAGTGGTGCCTTGAATTTACTGCCTCCCTGCCCTGGTCCCAATCTGTCTGCAGGCACAATAGGCTAGTGTGAAGTTCTTTGTATGTGAGCTTAAGCAGTGCCGTTTAAAGTGCATGTGGGTCTGTGCACAGCTCTGCTACATCCTGCCATGTAAGTTTTCTAAAAGTGGCATTTTCAGAATTGTGACTCTAAGTCCAACTTTACAATTAAAGACATTTTAAATGATGTTCCCTAGAAAACCAAACAAGAAATTTATACCTGCTCCCAAACAAAATCTGTCACTTATTAAGTGCAATAAGACACACCAATGTTATCCTGTGGGAGAGGTAGGCCTTGTAATAGTGAAAAAACACATTTGAGCATTTTTCAGTACTATGACATATAATACTTAATACTATATGTCCAACTTTTTAAATACAATATACCCTGCCCAATGGGCTGTTTGTGGCCTACCTGGGGGGCTGACATATTTATTAAAAAGGAGGGTCTAGGCCTGACTTGCAAAATGTGTGTTTTTTGCCAGATAAAAATGGCAGTTTAAAACTGCACATACAGGGTGCAATAGCAGGCATGGGGCATGTTTGAAAAACTACTTAAGTGGGTGGCACAATCAGTGCTGTAGGCCCACTTTTTAATTTATAAGCTCTGGGCACATGTATAACCACTGTACTAGGGGCTTTACCATGTTTAAAGGCAAGAGCAGAACCAATTTAGCACTGGCTAGTGGTGGGAAAGAGTGCAGAGTCCTAAGGCCCAAAAAAATAAATTTAGCAAAACAGGAGAAGGGAAGATAAAATGTTTGGGGGAAGATGACTCTACGGCTGACAGGCACATGGGATCCATATGAAATTATAGTATGGCAAATGTGAGGAGGTGTCAGAATCCACTTAACACTCTGCAACTGCTTCCATACGTAATGCTGGTGCGGGACGTGATTCTTCATCACCAAACACTTATATTCCTTCATTGCATTCCAGATTTGCATTGTTTACATAACGCCTTCGCCTACAATTTCTGTCTGAAACATATACCCCTATGCCCCTTCAAAAACATGGATTTTTGTAACATTGTGTCAAATTGTAAGGTGCATTCCAAACATAAACAAGTTTGCTATTAAACTTGAAGACAATATAGTGCTATTGTTTAACATTTCAGTGAAAAGAAGTATTAAGAGAAAGAGGCTGTCTGCCATCATCATGTTCATAGGCAGACCTGTGTCAGAAAACCAAAATATTCTACACAGTTTTGGCATTTTACTGGGACATAGCCTATTTTTACTGCTTTTTGTGCTTTCAGCCTCCTTCCAGTTAGTGATAGAGAGGGGTTTAAAAACAAAAATGGATCTTGGAAAGCTATCCATTTCTGAAAAGTAGACACAATTCTGAAATCATCAAGTGGGGAATTTTGTGTAGATACTTCACATTTTTTTTTAATAGAAACTAACAGTTGCAAGGAAAAAATATTGAAATTGAGTTGAAAAAAGCCATTTGTGCCAACGTCTTCACCTGTAAATTCTTCTAAGTATGACACATTTTTTGAAGCAATATAATGTTACATCCGGAGGACCCTTCTGGTTGTGGGATATATAGGACTTGTAGGTTTACCAAGAGGCCAAGGAACCTAGAGCCAATAACTGAGCTGCTTCTTGCAATGGTTTTTCATTGCGTACCGGTTATATAGCAATTAATTTGGTAAAATATTAAGAGTGAAAAATAGGTACCAAGGAAACCTATATATTTCTGAAATGGAAACAAAATATAGAGTTTAGAAGCAGTGATTATTTGCACATCTCCAAAATTGTGGGTACCCCTACAAGCATGTGAATTAGAGGCCATTTTTCCAAATGACTTCTTTTTTACAAATTGTCTAATATCTGGAATGCAGAAATGCAAAGAAAGTCAATTGGTAATAACACTTGTTCTACTATTCTGTGTTCCCCTAAGTCACTCAATAAAAATGCTACCTTACTTGTAGGGGTAGACCTAGTGCCTGCAACAGGAAATGACCCAACACACAACGTGGGCACATCACATTTTTCCAGCAAAAACTGACCCTTTTTGCAATGTGCCTAGCTGTGGATTTTGGAGCCTAGCTCAGCCGGCACATAGGAAAACGTAGCAAACCTATACATTTTTTAAAACTAGACATCTGGGGAAATCCAGGCTGGGGTGACTTGTGTGGCTCTAACCAGGTTCTGTTACCCAGAACCCTTTGCAAACCTCAAACTTTGGAAAAAAAAAAAACATTTTCCTCACATTTCTGATGGAACTTCTGGAATCTGTGAGGAGCCACAAATGTCCGTGCACCAAGTACTCACCAAAGTCTCCTAATATAAATGGTACTTAACTTGTGTTAGTATCATTGGTGCTCGCAACAGGAAACGTTCCAAAATGCAATTACATGTTTCCATTGAAAACTGACTCTTGTTTTGCAATGTGCTTTGCTGTGGATTTTGAACCCAAGCTCAGCCGGCACCTAGGGAAACCTAGCAAAACTATCCCTTTTTTAAAACTTGTGTGGCTCTCATCAAGTTCTGTGACCCAGAATCCCTTGCAATCCTCAATCTTTGTAAAAAAAACACATTTTCTTCACATTTCTGTGAAGGAAAGTTCTGGAATCTGCATGGATCCACAAATTTCCACCAACCCGAGCATTCCCCAAAGTCTCCAGATAAAAATGGTACCTCACTTGTGTGGGTAGGCTTAGTGCCCGTGACAGGCCCAAATTGCAACGTGGACACTTCACATTTTTCCACTGAATACGGACCCTTTTTTTGCAATGTGCCTAGCTGTGGATTTTGGACCCAAGCTTCACCGGCACATTCGGAAACCTAGCAAACATATACATTTGTGAAAACTGGACACCCACAGAAATCCAGGTTGGGGTGACTTGTGTGCCTCTCACCAGGTTATGTTACCCAGAATTCCTTGCAAACCTCAAACTTTGTAAAAGAAACACATTTTCCTTAAATTTCTGTGATGGAAAGTTCTGGACTCTGTGTGGATCTACGAACATCCACCCACCCCACATTCCCTAAAGTCTCCTGATAAAAATGGTACCTCATTTGTGTTGGTGGGTGAAGTGCCCGCGGAAACTCAAATTTTGCTGAAAAAAGAACATTTTCCTCACATTTCTGTCTGGGAACATCTCGATTACACAAATGCCCTACCACTCAGCATTCCCCTCAGTATCCAAAGTAAAATGATACCTCACTTGTGTGGTTGGGCCACGAACCTGTGACTGGGAAGGACCAAAAACATAGGGATCAAGGGGATACAACAGCAAACTATAAGAGCTATATATTTTTTTAAATAGGTTTGTAGGCTGGGATGCCAGATATTCATAAGCATATATGTTAGACTAAATGTGTGCATATATATGTAAGATCATTACTACAGCATGCTGTAGCGATTTGCATACTACCTGAAGGGAATAATCTGGATTGTCTATTCATTACCGAAATGTCAATATCGGAGGATTCTGATCCTCTGGTAGCCCTCGCTATGCCAGCAGGATATGTCATCTCAACCTCTAGTAGACCACATAAAACTGGAGGGCAATTGCTGTAATCTGCAAAGAAGACATTTGTCTGTTCCTCCTTTCTGTTACCTGCCATGTATATAAACCACTAATGCACAGTAACATTATTATTGATATATCTACCTCCGTGGTCAGTAATGAATTGCATCAGCTTTTTTCAAGAAATTGTTTCTACCATTCCCTTAGAGACTTAGGGGCATATTTAACATTCTTGACTGAATGCCGCAACAGTGGCAGCTGCTTCCGATTGGGACTGATGGGGCGGGGTGTGCGGGAAAGAAAGAAAAAAAAATAGAACACTTACTGCTGCCGCCTCTTTTCCATCCTCTTTTTCCTGTCTCCACTAGCTGCAGGAAGGTGCAGAAAGTACCAGGGCTCCCAGGCTCCCCATAACCAATCATAACGCTGCAATGCAGCGTTGTGATTGGTCTGAGCGCTGAACCACAGTGCTCAGATGGGGACTGGGAGGCTTAGCATGTTCCTCACCAGGCTGTGTAAAGCAAGGCTGGTGGGGAAGATGCAAAGTGCTCAGGACTGTTTGACCGGCCCATCTCAGGGCCCAGCCTAACCTGCTAATTTTCAGAAAACAGCTAAAAACATGGCTTTTTCCCCTAGTAATCCATTAATATCTCCATTTCACCCTGTTCCTTTAAGATGCTGTAAGACTAGCACCAAAATGCCTACCTATTTGGTATTTGCCGCTCTGTAATAGCATATAATTATCAATGAGGTGACAAAGAAAGAACAACTATGATTTGTCACATTCAAATTGCCATTGACAAAGAAGGATGTGAACTGGCAATACATAGTGGACAAGATAAACTGCAATGCACAAACAAAAAAAGATATTACTACGGGTATGAAGAGTTAACACAACTTCAAACATAGGTCCAAACACAAGCTGTCCAGGAAAGCTAAAGGCAGCCATGAGGACAGGTGGAGGACCTAATGTCCAGGAGGAGTTGGACCCATTGGAGCAGCATGTGGCATTCACCATTCCAACAGAGTTGGTAGCTGGAGACAAAGTTCAGGGGAGTGCTGATATAGAGAATCATCAAGAGGTAAAGGGGCCATAGTTTTCAAAAGTTCATGCAGCGCAATGCAGCAAGACACCTTTCTGCACCGCATGAAAGGGAAGGGGCAGGAAGTCCCCACGTTTAACCTCATCCTTTACATAACTGTCCTTTTCTTGGGCAGCAGCAATTTTTGCAGCACAGTGCCAATGCAGGCTCTCTTGCACCATGAAGCAAGGGTGGTTGAGTTGGGGATAGGCAGCCAAAAGTGTAATGTAATGTAACATGGCTTTGTAGAGAGTAAACTTGTCACCTGAGAGGGTATCCAGGTGTGATTAGGTGCATGCTCTGCAAGTAGGATCAATTGAAGAGCCAGGTGTACATTTTCTTATAGAATTCCATAAGTGGCTCAGCTGTCCTGATGTGCTGGGGGAGGTTGTTCCAGGTGTAGCCTCCCATGTGCAAGAACACACTATCTCCTGTCTTGCTTCTATGGAAATAGGGGGTGCAGGTGAGCGCAAGTGATGCAGAGCGGAGGTTTGTGATTGGTTGGTGGAAGTGTATATGGTGGATGAGCTAGGTGGGACCGTGGTAGTGTAGTGCCTGGTAGGCATGGGGGAGCATCTTGAACTGGCTCTGTTTCTGAATGGGGAGGCATTGTATTTTTCAGAGGTGTGGTGTGATGTGCGTGCAGTGAGGAAGGTTCAGTACTAGCCTGGTGGTGGTGTTTTGAATGATTTGCATTGTGTAGCAGGTTAAAGAGCTGCTGTAGTAGAGGGAATTGCTGTGGTACAGCCTCCATGTGATGAGGGCCTGGGTGATGGTTTTACAGGTGTCAGGAGGGAGCCATTTGTAGACATTTCTGAGCATTCATAATATGTGCAAGCAGGTGGAGTTAGTTAGTGATGGTGATTTGAAGTCTCATGGTGAGGTTGATGTCCAGGATGATGGTGAGGTTTCTGGGGTGTTTGTAGAGTGAAGGGGTAGGCCTAGTTATGTGGGTAGCCATGTGGAGTTCCAGGGTGAGTTAATGTTGCAGAATATCATCACTTCTGTCTTTTCTGTGTGAGTATGAGCCAGTTATCGCGCACTGAGTTAGCCATGTTGGTCAGTGGCATATTGTATTTACATTTGGTGGTGCTGGTGACTCCTGAGAGGTTTAGGATGATCTGGGTGTCATCGGTGTAAGAGGTGATGTAGAGTCCCTGGGTCTGAATGAAGTTTGCTAGAGGAGTTATGTATAAGTTGAAGAGAGTGGGGCTGAGTGAAGAGCCTTACGGGACTCTGCTGAGGTGGTTCTTGGGTTCAGTGGTGAATGGAGAAAGCTTCACCCATTGCATACTTACGATTATGAAGGAGTCTATCCACTTGAGAGTTTGTCCTTGGATTCTGGTATTGTGGAGTCTGGGGAATACTGTGTATGTATTAGGAAACTACAGGATTCCCTTGAAAAATGTGAAATATGCCATATACATGTCCTTCCCCTTTCATGAAGTGCAGCAAGGGGGCTTTCTTTGTCGTGTTGTGGGCATGTTTGTAAAATATGGCCCATAGGGAGCAAAAATGCAAAAATGCCACACAAGTCAATACAGCAAAACTGTTTTTGTTATACTGCATAAAAGGTAGAATATAGAAATGTGTGAGGTATAACAATATACAGTGCCTTACATCTCTCGTCTAGTGCTGGGGCACAAACTGATGCCTAGTGCAAATGCAGGCTCCCTTGCTACATGGTGCAATGATCCTTGCGGTGGGGCTAGGCAGCAAATTTTTCATCAGTGCAGGCAGAGAGCAGGAATGCACCATATATTGTTAAATGTGGCTAATTCCTGCCATCTCTCTTTTGGTCAGGGCAGCACAGCAAGCTGCCTTGCTGCATTGAGTTTTTGTGAAAATAACAGAAATAGGTCCCCTATTGAATAATGAGGTAGTCCGATCAATGTACATGTATTGATAAGTGAAATGTAGCAATAGTACAATGTGGGCATATTCACTTGTGGAAACATATGTTCCACATTTCCCTGTGTTAATATTATTGTTAATAAACAACTTCTAAAGTGCAAAAACACTAACAGGTGTCTTGGCGCTGACTGCTCCCAGGGGCAGGACAATGGCCTAGATGTTAAAAAAGCCTACTTATTAAAGAGCCAAGTTTTTAATTGTTTCCTAAATGACAATAGGGTAGGCATGGCTCTGGTCTGAGGAGGAAGAGAGTTCTATAGCTCTGCAGAGACAACCACAAAGCTTCTGTCACCCTAATTAGTTCTATAAGTTCTTGGGACGACAAGCAGGTTAGCACCGGAAGACCGCAAGGATCTGCTGGGAGTATCTATCTGTGTACTTGAAAGTGAAGAAAAATACTGGGGCCGATTCGCAGATCTAATCTGAGAAAAAATCCTAAACTTACTACTTTTGGTATTCACAGAAGGCATTTAGTAGTAGTAAAGTTAGGATTTTGTCTTAAGTTTGACTTAAGACAGACTGAAGACAGACTGAAGACAGACTTAAGACAAACTTAAGACAAACTTAGGACAGACTTAAGAAAGACTTAGGACAGATTTAAGACAAACTTAAGACAGGCTTAAGACAACCTTAAGACAGGCTTAAGACAAACTTAAGACAAACTTAAGACAGACTTATGACAAACTTAAGACAAACTTGGGACAGACTTAAGACAGACTTAGGACAGATTTAAGACAAACTTAAGACAGGCTTAAGACAAACTTAAGACAAACTTAAGACAGACTTAAGACAAACTTAAGACAAACTTAGGACAGACTTCAGACAGACTTAAGACAGACTTAAGACAAAATCCTAACTTTACTACTACAAAATGCCTTCTATGAATACCAAAAGCAGTAAGTTTAGGATTTTGTCTCAGATTACTTCTGTGAATCGGGCCCACTGTCCGTATGTAACAGAAATCACTTATGTTATATGCAAGCATGAGATCTTTGTAACATAATTCTATTTCTTTTCTGAGGGACAAACAACATATCCTGGAGATCAGCCTGTCTGTGATGTATAACCTGTTGATGACACCATCCTGCCCCCATGGATGGAAACACTTTCCAATAGCTCCTGTATACTTTTGAAGACTCTCCTTCAGTTTTGCCAAGGGAAGATGGCATTGTTGGGCTCTCCAGATGAACCAACACAGACTGTACATGGAAGCTCAACCTATCATATAGCAACTGAGGACCCCCAAGTTACATTTTAATGGCAGGTGGTAGGAGTCCAACAGCGAGTGACTGATGATAGCAGGTTGGGATGGAGACTATAGCGGGCAATCTTCACGGAGTCCTCAGGTGTCTTAGCACCAATAAGGAGTTGACAAAGGCAATGATAAACACCCACTTTTGGCTCCATGAGATTGATGAAGCCCTAACTGACACCGATAGTGTCATGATTCAGAAGGAAAAACAACACCAGCCTTCAACATCTGACACCAGTTATGTTATCATGCAGCTTGGAAAGAGGACTGGAGGCCTTAGGTCATCATTTGGAGGCCATGATGGATTCCTTTATGGCATCAACAGGTTTCCCTCAATAGCAACCTTGTTTTGTTGTCCAACCAGCAAACCCTTGCCGGGGATTACCACGCTGCCTTACTAACATTCACAAATTATATTAGGAACATGGAAATTACATCTTTTGCCACTGATGTTTGTTTTTCAGAGGCAAGTAAAATCACTCATTGCCTTTATTCCAACACCACAATTTTCAGAGAAAGAAGATGTACAGTTCTCCAGTTTCTGAACCAGTACTTTTGATAAACATTTGTGAATGTCCCCTAGCCAGTTTTATGACCTGTCCTGCTTAGAACATCATGCCACCTTCTTTGGAACCCGCTACAGTACTCTGTGAAGTAGTTAATCTTGTCCACATGTTCTCATAAAAAATCTGCAACATTTGCTATTGGCAAATTACTCCGCCACACTCTTCTCATGTAACAAATGCAAATGTGAAATCAAATTTCTACCTGAATGTATTTGGAAGCACTAAACATTATAACTTGACACTAATGTTCATTGTTAAAAAGTATTCTTCTTGCATGATGTAGAGTGAGGATCAGAACCTGGTTAATAATATAAAATGTAAAATAACCATTATCAGATATGTATGGTCGAATCACAAAAGTCTTCATACATAATGTAAAACAAAAACACAAAATATCTTTCTTTAACTTGAAGAAGGGGGATCTAAAGTTAATTGTACATGCTCTGTATGTGCAACTACAATAATTACATCCATGGCAATGGTATAATGAGTAGTATCCCTATGAAACATCAGAGTGAATCAACAAGAGACATCTTCTTGATGGGCACACAGTGAGAATATTGCAAAGTACATAAATCCTTACCACCAATAAATGGGATGTGTGAAGTATGTGACACCAAAACACTGTTACACTGACCCATATAAATGCTGCTAAATAAATATGCCACCATCATTACATAATTTGAATACCTCACTGCTCACACAAAAATGTGTCAACAATACATTACTCTGGATGGTTGTATCAATACCAGCCAGATGTTCATGCCCATATTCCTTATTGATTTACGCTATACTTGTGCCACACAAGGATGCACATGTTCAACACAATACCTTGAATGACAGTTACAAGGACATGCAAGGGCACCTTGAATGGCCCTGTGAGGCATGATACATGTGGAGTAATACAACAGAGACCAAAATAGCAGACTTATGTTACCGTGCCCCAGAGAGGTGGCACATGTGTTGAGTATGAGTGCATCCACATGTTACATCATTTGCACACATACATTTTGCATAGGTGGCAGACCAGGGGACATGTAACAATGCTACACCTCCCCAAGGGAGGGCAATTGAGGACATTTGTGGCAAAATGTCTTGTTGTGTCCTCTTTCAAAGTGAGCTGCATTATGTGGAACACTTAGTAAGAAGTAAATGCCTATGTGGATATATTTTGTCCTGGCAAGTGTGACTTCCTGCACAAAAATTATCCAGCCAACAATGCAGGCCCCCTTGCACTATGGTGCAAGGGTGTCTGCTTTAGCGCTAGGCAACAGTTTGCGTCCCAGTGCAGGCAGAGAGCAGCAATCTGTAGTATCATGTCAAATCCAATTCTTACCTGACCTCTCTCTTTCACACAGGGCACTACAGTAAGGATACTACCTATTTTGTGCTGTGTGTCAGATCAAATACTGAGCCCCACTTCCAGTGTCTAAAGTATAAATATGGGTTCATACATTACACTAATGTGAAAAAGACCTAAAATTGTCTAGAGGAGTCTGAGAATGCAACATTTACCTGCTATGTACTCTGGACTATTTGAACATCATGTACTCACCTAACAACATTTCTAAAATAAAAAGGACCTAACTCTATCTAACCTACACTAACTATCATTAAAACTATCCTATAATACCTAATCAAACACTTTTCCTTTCTTAACCATTATTAACACATAATAAAATAAATAGCAAGCCATCACCCTTCTTAATATACATAGGTCAGTACACTACAAACATAAACTACATCCTAAACATATATTACCTTCGCATAAAATAAGGGTGGGCGCAGTGCTCCGCTTCGTCCACGGAGTGTGTGTAGTACTGCCCACTTTGCGCTGCGCAAAGTAGGCGTAGCAGGGGCAGACTACGCACACCCCGCGGCGCCTGCCACCCGCCTCCCTCCCGCCCTCATTTTACAATTATTACAAACAATAGATAAAGAAAAATTACTTACCTGAGCTGCCGCGTCCCGGGGCTCCATCTTGCTGCTTCCTGGATAGCTTCTCCCTCACGAATGCGCATGCGCGGGCGCCCGCGCATACGCATTCGTGAGGAAGAAGATATCCAGGAAACAGCAAGATGGAGCCCCGGGACGCGGCAGCTCAGGGAAGTAATTTTTCTTTATCTAATGTTTGTAATAATTGTAAAATGAGGACGGGAGGGAGGTGGGTGGTGCGTAGTGGGGCTATGCGAAGTGTGTGGGTGGGCGTAGATTTGCCCCCACTCCGTATTGCTTCACGTAGCCTCACTACGCCCACTACGCCCAGGGCTGGCATATAAGCCTGAACAAAAATATTTGTGTTTTTTTTTTGAAAGATTTTATATTTAATAACACTAATCATTCACCCCCCACCCACTAAATAACTGAACATTACAAAAACATACAAAAAAATCCTGTATAAAAATGACCTTACTTAACTGTAACTAAAATGCAATATACCTAAACCTATACTAAACACTCACTAACTATGAACACTTAAAATACTAATGTGAAAGTTAGGAAAAACAAAGAAGATGTCTAGAGGGAAGATTTCTTGGCTCAGATTTGTGTTGCAATCCTCTGGAGTGTCTCCTGACACTTCAACAATATATAACTCTTTCTTTTATGCCCCCTTGCTCTCTTGGCCATCCTCCTGTCCATCCGAAAATCTTTTGACAAGTGCCACGTAATTCTTGCTGGATGCAGCACCTCCTTTTTTTTCTCAGCGCTGTAGCTGATGGCTGGTGTCCACCTGAGGATGGTCATGGGGGAGGCTGGGGAGGGTGCTGACACATAGTTTGTAGCTGAGTGGCCTCCGGAGCTCATGTTGTCGCTGGGGTGGCTTCTTGGCCTGTGACTTACTTGATGCTGGCCATATGCCATATGCCTGGTGCCTTCTCCTTGTCATACGTACGCCCCATCTCCCTGAATCCATGTGCAATTTTGTGGATGCAGCCATATCATGCTCTTCTCAATGCTACAGTTTTAGCCATATCTGCTGACGTGTGATAGGGAGACAATTGTACTTCTGTTAGAAATGGGATTTCTGGTTGGCTAGGGCTTGTGTCTAAGCCAGGCAGAAACCACCAATCTAGTCAGGGCAAGGGAGTTACATGCTGAAGATAACCCCTGCTCACCCCCTTGGTAACTTGGCACGAGCAGTCAGGCTTATCCCAGCGACAATGTGTAAAGCGTTTGCGCAACACACAAACACAGCAGCAACACACTAGGCACACTACAAAAGAAACTCCACACACGGTTATATTAAAAATAGCCTTTGTATTATCTAAAACACATTAGAATCATAATCACACATATACACTGAGCCAACTGGCAGTAGGCAATATTCACAGGGGATTATATACATAACAGGGCCAATCGAGCCACTGTCAGATCCATCCCAAAGCACAAGTAGTAAAAAAACACAACCAGTAACTACTGGCAAAATACTGTACTCAGCATTAGCAACATAAACACATTATGTCTGTATCACATTAGGCATAAAACACATTATGCATAATCATCATAAGCATAAACACATTTTGCAACCTCTGTCGGCATCAATCAATCAATCAATCAATCAATCAATAATCAACATAAACTTTATTTGGATAAAAGTACATATCCATAAAAGTACAAAAACAGAAAATCAATTACGACATCCATTAGAATTAAAATTCGGCCTCCAGTAATACAGTGCACAGTCTCATAATGAGACAATCAATAAAAGCAAATAACAGTTCAGATTTAAAAACATAAAATAAAGTGCTATAGTTCAGCAGGGGTGCATAGAATTACGGGTGCGCACCGCCGCCTTAAAAAAAGAACCAGCCCGAAAGATTAGTTCATCAGGTGAGAATTAGATAATAAGAACAAAAGAATAAAAAGTGCAACATTGATTGTTTGTGTTGATTATTGCAAGGACAGGGTAGAAGGTCAAGGTGAGTAATAAAGCCCTCAGGGAATGATAACATATATTTCATGGTATCAGTCCTCAGCCGAAAGAGTAAGGCCCTTTCCCAGGGGCCAATTGGTTTTAACAAATAGCTAGAAACCGCGGGAGTGACGTTCTCAATATGCATGTATCTGGCCACTGACGTTTTTTTGCGTTCTGTAACCAATCTGGCACTTTTATACGATGCATAGAGAGTCCTTTGAAGGTATATTCTACTGAAAGAGCCAAGGTCTGAGGGGTTTGAAAATACACATTCTAAGTTCACACTAACTAGACTTTTGTGAACCGCAGCCAACCATGGTATATCCATCCCCCTGTCACATTTCAACAATCTGAGATTATCTCTCTAGTTAATTCAGCCGCAGGATTTTTCCAAATTCTCAACCAAAATAGGGTTGGGCGAGCCTTAACGTAGTCTTCAATGTATGGAAGATTGAGTTCACAATGACTAGCGCATTTGGATGATGAGATGGGTGCACCCAGGATTTTGCGGCAGAATCTATTTTCTTCACCCTGGATGCTAACACTGTTAGTGTGCCCCCAGACTTCAGCGCCATAAGTTGCAACTGGTATGCATTGGAGTCTGTAAATCTTGACAGTTGGGGACACCACCTCTACATTCGTCGGCTTGGGAAGCCCAAGTATAGTGTTAATAGAATTTGTAAACTTCCTCCTACAGTAGGCCACATGGTCAGTCCACAGCCCATAAGATGCAAATACCAAACCAAGATATGGGAAAGTGCGAGTGCTCAATAAACAGTTGGAATTGAAAACTATTGATGAATTAAAATACTTCTTAGACCCACACGCCATTAAAAAAGATTTTTTTAAATTGGTGCATAGATCCAGGACTGCCATAAACTCTACAAAGCCAAGGACCAAAATGCGGAGAGCTTTTGGGGTGTGCCCCATCAGCACCGCGTCATATAACAATGAAGGAAGTTTATTGCCGTTGATAAGTAGGACATCCTGAGTAAATGCTGCCAAAGACTTATTTAAATCATTGAGGTATAAAATAAATAGGAGGGGGGCCAGGACACAACCCTGCCTGACCCCCTACCGACATCAATGGCTTTGGAGACCTCACCATCCTTGCTGATGCGCACCCGGGCATGTAGATCTTTGTGCAAATAAGCTAAAAAAGAAATGAGGGACTCCTCCAATCCATAGTTTAAAAGGGTTGTCCACAGCCAGGATCTGTTAACAAAGTCAAAGGCTGACGTGAGGTCCATGAATGCCAGATATACAGGTCTTAACTATGTTATATTTGCTAATGATCAAGTTGAGTTTAAGGCATTGTTCCACAGTACCGATGTTACTCCCGAACCCCAGCTGACATGGATGTAAAATCTGACATTCTTCGGCCCATGACCTAATCTTGTTATACAGTACCCTCCCTAAGATTTTCAAAGTATTATCGATCAGGGAGATCAGCCTTTAGCAACTCTGGTTTGAGCGGTCCCCCTTCTTAAAAATCGGCACTATAATACTGGAGGACCAAGTGTGAGGTATAGGGGAATTGATTAAATTGTTAAAAACATTTAACAGAAGTGGCACCCAACAATGTTTTTTTTTTTAATGTTTTTCTGTCGGCATCACATTAGGCATAAAACTCATTTACGCATAACTTACAATCAGGAGGGCACCTTAGTGACACTCCCCAGGTGCATACATCACCTTTCTTAAGGCCTTGCGCCTTCCTGGCGCACACAGGTACCAAACCTGACCCCATACCAACTGGCCTTTCTCTGGGGCTCAAAAATGCCCTCTGTCCCAAATGTCAGGGCTGGTAATTACAGGGCCGCCTAAGTAGCCCTCTGGCTGCCAAAGCAGCAAAACCAAGGTGCATCACGCACTGGGGGCCTAGGGGTGCATCTCACCCCTTCCTCATCATATAAACAAGAAATGACCCCCGTTGCAGCTGCCTGTGCTCTTGCGGTGCTGCTGTGTAGCAGAGAAAGCTCTGGCAGTAACCGTGCCTATGGGGCCCCCTTCAATGGGGGGCTTCCGGTGCCACTCTCGGCACCAACCATACGGCCATTCAGAATCAACACTGGCGCTCTACATGCCTGAGGGGCCCCGCTCTGGGACTACATAACCAAATTGACCCCCAACGTTGTAGCTGCCCGCTCTTCTGTGGGGCAGCTGAAGGAAACAGGCGCTGATATCAACAGTGTGCCAATTCGAGCCCCACTCACCGGGGCTCTCTTTGATTCCTCCGTCCCGTCCTCACTCACCGGGACTCTTCGCTCACGGGGGAAGTCTCTGCACTGGGAGCCCTCGAGGCTCCGGTCGAACTCCTCCTCTCGGCCTCAATCACTGGGACTCTTCATTTGCGGAGCTCCCCTCTCGCATACAGGACCACCCCTCACATCCAGGCACACGTCGCCTGACTTCCAGCGCTTCGTTCATCAGGGTTGGTCCACAGGCATGGAAAGCAGCCCCACCCACAACCAGGCAGTCCGCCTGACTTCCGGCTCAGGCCGCATCAGTTCTCTCGGTACAACAGTGTGGGTTAGGCTCCCGCCTTCAAGTAACCACCAATGCGGGGTGGGCTCCCTCCATCAGGAGCACACAAAGAGCGGGATAGACTCCTGCTTGCAGGAGCAGAAAACAGCGGGGTAGGCTCCCGCTTTCAGTGACACCTATGCAGGGTGGGTTCCCACTTCCAAGGTATCAATGTGGGGGAATCCCCACATTGGGATTCCCTCTTAAGATGTCGCAGCTCAGCGCTGTGGAGCCGCATCACTCTCCCCGCCCTGGGAGGGAAGGATAAAGTGCCCACAAGGCGCTCAGGCAAAGGTTTCAGTGGCACAAGGCAGGGGTCAGGCAGGCCAGCGACAGGGCCCTCAATCAGGCAGGCAGTCCCTCACAGTAGTTCCTCCTGGGGCCTAGCAGCAGTAGTCCCAAATCACAAGGATGCACAACACAAACATGGGGTCACAGCCTCAGTACTTATACCACATTTTAATTTGTTCTGCCCTGGCAGAGGACTGGGGGAACCAGTCCCAACTGGTTCTGGGGGTATTGGAGCACTTTGTTGCATGACTTCATATTTGTCAAGCCACTCAGAGCCACCAAGTTCGCCTTGCGTGGCAGGATAAATCTCACCCTGTCAAGTGGTACAAGGTTGATGCAAAAACTTGATAAAAATGACCCCTGGTGTCACTCTGTCTTACATTGTGTGTCGCAAGGCATCCACACATTGCAACCATATGTTGATAGTGAAAAGTACCTTAACTAAGTTTTCTCATTACAATAAGCTGATGGTAAATTAATACATACCTACAGGGACTCCAATCTCACCCAGCAGGTCCAGCAAATAACCCATGTGCAATATACTGTCCACCCATCGATGTTCCAGCTGTGAAACAGACCAGTCTTCATAGGACACATTCTACATGTGCCACCACATATGCTCCCATCTGTACTTTCGACCCTTAGCTCTGTAGTTTTTTCGCTGATCCTCCTTCCAACAGCAAGAAGCGTTGGTAAGTAGTGCACTATTAAGAAAATCAGCACACCAACTTCCTCCAAACCCCTTAAACCTCCAACTATACCTCAGTAAAAACTACCCCAAAACAGACAAACACCCAACACTAAGGCACAAAAACTACACTAAAATTACTTTAGAGGGACAGAGCAGACACAAACTCCACCGAAAATAGCCATAAAAAACAGCAAACACTCTCAGAACTCCTCACACCTCGAGCACCAACCAACAGACACTAACCGAAAGTGAAAGTAATATTTACACTTCCTGGTATGCAGCCACAACCATAGCATCATTTCCTAGGTATGGTAGGCAGTTTGTCATATTTTACGTTGATTTTCTTTCAGACACATTTCTTTATAAATGGACATAGTGTGATGCACTACTCTCTCCCTAACAAGGCAAGAGCCAACGCTATACCTATGCACCTACGCAGTGACCTATATAGCGCACCATAAATGGCCATGCAACGCATTTGTTTCCTACACAGTGGCCTATATAGCGCAATGCACATAGCCATCCAGTAGCAATTATAAAGCAATGAAAGGGCCACAGAGTGGCCCAACTACAGTAATGCAGAGGGCCACTCAGTGGCCTAACTCTTGCAATGCAAAGGACCACGCAGTGGCCTGACTCCAGTAACGCAGAGGGCTATGCAGTTGCCCAACTACAGCAACACAAAGGGGCACACAGCTCATATATTAATCATGTCAGATAAACCATCATATGGAAGATTGCAATAATATGGGTTGTGGTTTTTCATCGATATAGGTTAGCAGTAATGTGAAAATTTGCTCCATATGTGGGTATGAATACATATTGCAGATGTACATGTGAGCCAGCTCAGTAATGCATGTAAAGAGCCATATGTTTGAGACACAACACAACACAGCAAAGCACTTTGCTAGCCTGCAGTGTGTGAAAGGGTAAGAGCAGGAATGCTCCATAATGCACCTTATATGTAGCATTCATGACCTTACCCCTCCATTATGTTGCAAGAGTGCCTGCCTAGCAGGCAGGATTTGTTTGGTGCAGGAAGGTACACTTTCCAGCACATACACAACTCTCTGAGGCATGTTCCAGTTTGTAAGTGTACTACTGAATGCAGAGCACTTGGAAAGTGTAAGCAAAGTGGAGCGCATACACCTCTGGTGAGGAGTTGTGCAATTAGGACTCATTCAATGATGTAGCAATATTTGTCAATCTGATAATGGGTCAGAATCCATGGGTGTACATTTTGTGCAGATTTGGGGTTCCTCTATTTTCATCAAGCAACTCAGGGCCACACAAGGCACCTAGACATGGCTTGACAAACATCATTTAGTTTTGTGATTGCCCTTGTGTCCCCTTGCGTGGATCACACAGCGCTTGAGGGGTATGCCTCAAAGTGTTGCCATCCTTTGTGCACAAGCGTATTCATCATTCACAGGCAATAATGTAGCTGACCATTTCATGGTTTACATGTGTTTCTGGTATTACAAATTCTATTCTGACAACATGTGCATATGTTTAGGATCTCACAATTCACACACAGTTACTACGTTGGAAGGGGTTTGTGACCCATGGGGTAAAGTGTATTTCTAGATGAGTGTGTTCACCTTTCATTATCCTTGTACACTCACACATGGGTATATTTGGTGTGTGGTTCT
This sequence comes from Triturus cristatus, assembly GCF_964204655.1. NCBI lineage: Eukaryota > Metazoa > Chordata > Amphibia > Caudata > Salamandridae > Triturus > Triturus cristatus. The sequence continues at coordinate 896,050,828 of NC_140590.1, read as the reverse complement.
TGATCACTGTAAGGTTGAAATCAGCCTCCGTCTCCTCGTGTAGCACAAGTGAACCTCACAACATTCACAAAGTGTAGGCTGCATCAAAAGTCTTTGCACTCATAAATAATTCAGTACTGTTTTGTGATTTGTGGTCATACTGCTGATGACATATCTGTATGGTGGTATTTATAAATTCTACAAATGTGTCTTGTTGCCAGACCAAAGACTAAGATGTCTTTGGTTTGATCATCTGAATTCCCAAGCTTTCTCATCAATCAGATTATGTCATGCCACTTCTTGTGTCTCAACGTTTTTAGTCCATTGTGATTATCAGTAGTTAGTTAGTTAGCTCTTTATTGATTGGTTTAGCAAACCATTTACAATTTAAAACATAGCTAAATCGAACAATAAAATGACAGTAATAAATGTAAATAACTGTGGATTGAAAATTATAAATAATTTTGTTGAGCATTATGGGCTAGTAATGTTCTGCTGGAAGACATCGCTCTGGCTTTCTGATGTTCTGGACTCCGATTTGATTATTAAGTCTGTTGAAACAACCCCCATACTAAGATGAGGAAGGTTTCGCTGTGGAAATGGCTTCCAGTTGTTTTGACGCTTTCTGAATGAATTTCGTTAGCCCAATGTTTAGCTTGGTGTTGTCAGGGTTAAGAGCGGTCATTATTGCTTGGCTGCACGATCAAACTCCCAACATGATAAATTGTCCTCGCAGCAATGACCGTCTGGCCATGAGCAATACGGGGCATGCACAGACGATATGTTCCATTGTTTCAGAATGGTAACCACACAACTTGCATTCAGTACTGCAACCTGGCCGGCGCCATTCGGGGAGGTTCTTCAAAAAAGGCCAGTCGCCCATCCTCAGCGCTAAAACGTATTTTTCCAATAAAGTGCGTATGTGCTTGAAAGATAGGGTGACTGTGCACCCACTTTGAAATTGGAGATTACTGCCCAAGCGTGTTTCCTCATAGACAGTGTAGCCCTGTCCGAGTGAAAGGACCACAGTCAGATGTTTTTTTTTTAATAGCAGTCTTTAACACCGGGAAGGAGGGGTTTAATTCCCAGAGGTCTTTTACTCCTAGTAACTGTAAACTGCGGTTTAGGTGTTGCCGATGCTTATGTTGGTCTGGTTTTTCGGTTTTTCCTGCTATATTCCGGCCTCCGTGGAACTCTCCTGGGCGCGGCGCAGTCTATGACATAGTTTGATAAATGCGCCTGCCACCACACCATGATGGTCTTGTAGTCCCAGTTCGGGTCTCACTTGGGCTGGTGAGGCAGATCTTGGTAACCAAAAAGGTCTTTTAAAAATGTTGGTTGTTAGTTTATTAATTAAAACTTTGGTTGTGCCCTTAGTGATCTCGTGCCCATACATCAAGGAGTTGATTACCTTAGCCTTCATCACTTGCAGCATGGGAGTTAGGCTGGGGCCTAGTAACTGCTTTGCCAATTTTGCTGCGGCCGCTTCTAACGACAAGGCTTTCGTTTTCAGTGTTTCTTTATGCTTGGTAAAAATACCTCTTGGTTCGAAAAAGATGCCCAAGTATTTATAACTGGGGATTCAAGCTTTGTGTCGTTGAAGAGCTACCTTTCTGTTTACTTTTTTTGCTTCCCAAAAGATATTGTTTTGGTTTTTGTAAGGTTCAGTTCAAGGCAATTTCTTGTCGTGTAAGGTAGCAGTTCATTCAATAGCCTCTGGAGACCCACTTTTGTGTGGCTTAACAGCACCAAGTCATCGGCATACAGCAGGTTGGTGATACGGGTCCCATCTAAATGAGGGGGATGGCAGTTTACGTTGTTGAGTACTGGGGAAAGGTCAGATATAAATAAATTAAAAAGAAGTGGGGCCAATACACAACCTTGTTTGACGCCAGTTTCAGTACGGATCTTCCTAGAGACATGAGAGCCATCATCCATGTTTTTGTATGGAGTTGGATTATTGCTTGAAGAAGCGGCGGGGATATGCCCCTTGATTTTAGTTTCTGTCATAGCAGGTCCCTGGGCACACGGTCGAAGGCCGCTTTGAAGTCTACAAAGCAGCAGTGCAGCTGGGTCTGTTGGGCTGTTGCTTTCTCCATCAGGAGTGTCAGCGTTAACACATTAGTTGTGATTATCAGTATACAATTACTATTTACTGTGAGTCAATTTGTATGCACAAAATGGTGTATATCTAAATGTGTACATGTACATGCTTATCTTCTTTTGACTACACTGATTATTGGCATCTTTGCAAGTTTCACCTGTAGTGGTAACTTGTGATTTTAAGTAAATGTGATAAGTACTCCCTTACTAGTGTAGAATGTGCTCTATACATTGCCCTCATACCTTAGTATGGTATCCATTACATGATCATCTTCAATGTGGATATGTACAGATGGATCCACACACATCTACATTATTCATTGGGTGATAGGCCTTCTTATCTAGCATCTGTGTGATAATTACTACAGTGCACAGCTGATTGTTGAATATCTCAATCTGAGTGAGACATTATTTTCCATGAGTGTCATATGTTTGATAGTCCACATGGGGACTTAATTTGGACACATGTCATCCTTTGACAAAGTTTCTGTCTTTACAGTCATTTTACATTGAGAAGTTAAATTATGCAAATGGTACCTGTATGTTAAAGCGTAAACAGATGAACAGTCATGCTGATGTGATGGGATTTGATTTTTTAAGATCCATACATTGAGGGTTAGGTATTTATGTTGGCTCATATATATGGCAATTCCAAACCGTATTTACTGGTAGTGGATTTGTTATCACATATACCTAACTCATTACTTCCAAATATTGGCTGTGGTAAATTACTTGGTATGTCACATTTCTGTCTGATATGTATTCACATCATTTTGATGACTGTTACAGTGATTAGGCCAAAATTTTCAACCAAAATAAAATGATGCAAACTTAAAGATTTTTTGATGAATGAAAATCGATTTATTTTTGCTACTCACAAATCATGGATGAGTGAAAATTGTTTTTACAAAGAGTATGACAAGGCAATTAGCAACAATGTGGTCCCATCTCACATGACATGTCATTATGTTCTCAATGCCGGCATCAGATTAATCGTCGTCTTCATGTTCAGGTGGGATTGCACTCTCATAGTCTAACGCACACTTGTCTTCAGGCATATTTTATGCAATATTGCAAGATTAAAATAATCTTGCAGACCATAGGAGGCGAGTACAGAATTCTACTGCCTGATTTGTAGAGATGTCAAAAATGGGACGTTAAGACCCCAAACATTCGCTCCAAACATTTTGGGGCAGATTTATGTTTGACTTGCGCCTCATTTACGCCGCCGTTGCGTCACTTTTGTGACGCAGCAGCGGCGCAAATCCTGCGCCATGGTGCGGGGTATTTACAACGTGACGCATCTGGGAGATGCGTCACGTTGTGAAGCCCTGCGCCACATGTAGGCGTTCCAGGGCAGGTGGGGGCGTTCCGGCGCAGGAACGCCTCCTAAAAGTGGCTGAGTGAAATCTACAAGATTTCACTCAGTCACTTTTGAGCCCATGCTGCGTCAAAACCCTGCGCCTGCTTGAAGCAGGCGTAAGGATTGACGCAGACTTGTGCAGATAGGGCCCCCCAGAGCATTGCTGGAGCTGCGGCGCGCTTGCGACGCAACTCCAGCAATGCGCCACTTTTACGGCACAGAAGCGTGACGCATCTGTGCCGTTTTTGCCCCATGGTGCGCCGCATTATAAATGCGGCGCATCCATGATGGCGGAGCTGGGGCGCAAAATAACTGGCGCATCCCTGCTGATATGCAGGGATGCGTCAGTTATTATAAATATGCCCCTACGAGTTTTGCTCAGAGATGAATTATATTTTTTCTGCCCAACATTCTGGAGATTTTGATATGGGGTCAGGATCCATGGTTGCAAACATATCCTTGGTCACCTGAAATGAGAAAAAATCAACATTCAAGGAATTGGTTCATTTTTACTTATACATAACTAACTTTGGGCCATATTTATCAAACGTTCATGCAGAGCAGCAAGCCACCCTGCTGCGCTGTATGAAAGGGCAGGAATGCGCTATATTTAACATTATAAAGCTTATTCCTGTTCTTTTGTTGTGCTAACACCCTTTTGGCTACCTAACGTCAATGAAGGCAGCCTTGAGCCATAGTGCAAGGGTTTATACGCTATATGCAGGATTGTTTTCATTCAGGAAGGGGGCACCTTATAGCAATCCTCAGAGGCATTTTCCTCCTTCTAAGTGCACTTCAAAATGACCACACTTAAAAAGAGGAAACAATTATGTAAAATAAAGATATTTCTAAGCGTGGGCAGTAAACTCCACTTCGCCAGCGGAGTCCTATGAGTTTTTGTCACTCTGCACTTTGCTTGGAGGGCGGAGTTTTAGCACAAACTTAACTCCACCTATGCCGCATAGTTGAGTTTATCGGCAGCCATCAGTTTAAAAAGAAGAAAACCAATAGGACTGTATGAGGAGAGAGTGAGGCCTCAATGGGACAGGGGCACACAATGGATGAGGACAGGCCTGCTTGTGCGCACTTCTGACTTCTGGTTCATTTCCAGGCATAGGGCCATACCAAGTAACAAGCAAGGTATACCGGTCAGTTGAAGCCGCCCATCATTTGCTAGCTTTCATCTGAGACTGCAGAGAAATAATCTTATTGGATAAAAGCAGTTGTCTGTCTGCAAAAGCCCTGCCTTTTCCTGCTGTAATTTGTTTTGTCGGCTCATTTCAAAGAGCTGCCATCTTCCCTTCAGAGGATGCTGGCAAGAGGACCCCAGGCATGCCCAGAAGAGCCAAGGGCATTCTGCCAGATGAAAACCAGCAGCATGTGGGCACAAAACAGGATGGAGGACAGGTGCTGAATTGAGCTCAGGACCCTGCACCTGCTGCCGTCTCCCACAGCAAACCTGGAGATCCAGAACTCCAAGGTAAGAGGGTGTTGTGGGCTAATGTCCAGACTGGAGAGGGGGAGGGAGCTCCCATTCAGGCTGGTGCTGGTGGGTGAATGTGAGTGTTGGCAGTCACGGGGGTGATGGTGGCATCTGTCATCCCTCATTAGTCCTCAAGCCTTGTGCTGTCTCCCTCCTCCAAGCCCTCTCCTAACCAGTCCAGCACCCTCTCTCCTCTGACAACGATCACCCAGCACCACCTCTCACATCATCCAGGCCCCTCTCCGCTGTTCCCTTCTCTTCCACTCACACTCAGTAGCAGAAACGGGAGTCACAGGGTTTAACCTCATCCAGCCCCCGCCCCGGGGCAGTGTCAGACACAGCACCCAGGACTCTGCGTCTTCCTCCCAGAGCCCTCCTGAGTTCTGACCTCGAACTAGTGACAGTGCAAGGCCTTTCCCTGTGCATGCATGAATTTGGGTGAATCTGTATGATTTTAAACAGGTTTTCACTTTCCACAAGGGTGGTGCTTGAACTTGGTCCAAGGGTGGGAGGACGAGAATCATCCGGTTCCAAATTAGGGTGGGATGGGCCATTGGAGCAAGTTACTCCATCTGCTCACAGAACTTCGCGGAATTCTACAGAGTTTTTATGCAACTCTGTGGAATTCTACATAGTGCAACTCCACTCGTTGTACCCGCCTTGCATATTTCTACTTGTTGTGCCTCCCCTGGGTAGGTGTACCATGTTGACGCTTTCCCAGGTTTACCATTGTTGAAAAATCTGGAAATGCGCCAAAATCCATGGGTGGATGCTTAGGAATGCCCACGCTCCACACAGGGGCAGAGTAATGTAAAGCAGCAATTTGCGCTGCCTTGCTTTGCTCTAGACTTATGAAGCCATGCAGGGCCATGCAGGGCCATGCAAGGAGGCTTTGCATGGCTTGATAAATTCCACTTTGGTTTTGCGCCACCGATGAGCCACATTGTGTGGCGCAAGGGTGATGCTAATTACTAGATAAATATGCCTCTATATGTATTATGTATGCAGGCAAAATTCACACACATTTCTTTTATTCTAACTGATATGTCTGAGGTATTGTTGACCATTACTTTACATATGTATGTTCAACATGGGTCATTGCACATATTTTACGGACTGTAAGACATGCAACACATCAACATGCTATCTTCTATATTTAGCCAGAATATTACTATAAGTAAGTTAGAATAGTTGTATCAGCTATTTTAGAATTGTACTCAATTTGTATGCAATGTATCCAATTTAGGATCATATTATCTTGCATACATTTTGAGCTATATAGGTAGTGACAGTAGCATCAGGTTTGACACATACATTGTCCTATTTTCACCCACAATGCCATTGCTTGGCAACGTAATAGTAGCTCAGTCTTAGATTAATATATATAATTTGCATAGCTAGTTGTTAAATAGATGTAACTATTATTTGATAAGTAACATGGAATTAAAAAATTGGGATTATTCAGACATTAGCTAATGCTATTTGCATGGCAAGTTGTCTTGCTGACTTTTGAATGGCACAAAGATATTGCAAGGTAGGTCTTTTTGTATGAGACAAAATGATGTTGAAAAAAGTGACCTTGGCCTTTAGACCTTTACACAACACTTTCTGTATTAACATGTATGTATGTAATTTTGCCTTATTTGTTAATCTGTATTTTTATGCCTTGATTCTTGTACATATTGTTTAACATGATACAGCTCATTTTGTTTATTGTAGTTACACTGTGATACCTTACATTTGTTACATTTTCACCTAGGTTATTTCCTAGTGTATAACATATCTTTATCAGCCTATTTATTCAATGTGTCTGTATTACATTGATAAATTGAGATGCAGGAAATGAAGCTAACTTAGTGATGAAATTATTCCTCTATCACATTAATGAAGTCTGTCAATGTGGCTTATTATCTATGTTTATATATGGACTTTGAATGTTGGAATGCCTAGGTATTAGCTGTGTTCTCTTGGGCAGAACCGATAGAGCGCGATGTATCACATCACAACCAAGCACTGGAACCACCACTGCTTGACGCATCCTCAACACTGGACCTCGAATCACAGCCTCACAGGTCCTCAGAACTGCCGCTGCCTGCCGCCTCTTCATTGCAAGATCTCGCATCGCAGCTCTGCAATTTGCTCAGAACTACCACTGCACAATGCATCCTCATCTCTTCATTGACGCAGGACCTCAAAGCCACCACTGTGCGACGCATCCTCGATGTGGGACTTCGCAATGCTCTTCAACCTGGATGTAAGGTAATTTGTTCAGCAGGCCTAATATGATCCTTGTATCCACCCCATGCTCCATCCCAGTTTCCCTGAACTTGTCAGACACGACCAGATGACCACAGTAGGTACTTTGTGTTTCTAAGCACTGTTTTTCCCTAAAACTTTAAATTGCATATCTCTGGTTGTACTTATTGAATGTTTCTTGTTTTGGTCTCAAATAATTTATTACGTTTTACTCTATGATTCTAAATTGGTGTGGGATATTTCTCTTGTCATGTTTTCATTTTATTACTGTTTGAAGTGCTGCATAAATAACTTACAGATTGCCTCTAAGTCAGGGCTGGCTCCTTCATTGGAGCGGAGGAGCGTCGCCACAATTAAGAGCCCCCCCAATGTGAAAGAAATGAAAAATAAAATGGTAATTCATTGCTATTTTATTTTTCATCAGCCCATCCTGACCCGAGCATCAGGACGGGGTGGGTCGGCTGAGTGACAGCAGGGAGTACTGGTGGGCCGAGGGCTGCCTTTGTTTGCACATGTCTCTTTGGCTGGCCGTCTTGTAACAGTCAGCTTGACATTCGCACTCTAAACCTCTCAACCCAGCTGTCTTAATACAGCTAGGTTGAGAGCAAGTGCAGCCTCCAGTGCGCTGGGGAGCACTGAGAGAGACTGCTCCCCCAATCGGGGTGCTGCTCACTTGCTGATTAAAAGCATGCGAGCAGGTCAGGATTGGTTGAGGGAGTTTGCTGGGGCTTGCACTGCAGTCCCAGCAGAAGAGATCCGGAGTAAGGATTATGTAGTCCATTCAAGATCCAGTAAGTGTTTTATTTTTTATTTATTGTTTTCTTTTGCTGGTCCTCACGTGCACCCACCAATTTTCCGGCCTCCATGCTCAGTAGATGCCAACCACCACTGCTCTAAGTTAAGCCTGATTTGTGCCCAGCTACAGAAGGTTAGGTACAGTTTAATCTGAGGTTTGCTTGTGTTGCTTGTCTTTCACCATGACAGGAAATGTTGTTTGCTGCTTGAGTAGGGTTTAATCCCCCTCAAACAGTAACCAGATTTCCCACATGTCGGAGCACTGACTTACCCCGTTCAAGAGGGAAGTAACAGACGTGCATCCTATCACCTCTTGTTATTTTTTCAATGCAGAGTACGTTTTATATAATGCTGCATCAACGCAGTTTCTTAATTGCCCTTGCTCCAATAACAATTAGCTATCACACACTCCCTATTCATTCCATAGATAGGTATTCATTTGAGCACAAATTGGTCTCAGTTGTGTTATGAATTTCTCACCTCTATTTATAGGTCTCGCCTAGGCAGCGCTTACGCTATCTCTTCAAGACATGCTGTATTCAGGTATTGGACTTGAAGCTCTGCCCACTAGCCGCTCATCTTTTTAATTGGCTCCTGTCACTGTCCTTTGTAAACTGTGTCTTTTCATTGGTCAATAGGCGTAGTAGGCGACCATTAGTACTGCCTTTTCTCATCTTTTAACCTCCCATGAGAACACCCCCTGTTACATGTGTTGTTACTCTGTAGGCTTTATTTATAGCCTCCGAGCACTATTTTGGTAAATGATTTTCTCTTGCCTGCTGTTGCAGGCAGGACATACTCTCTCGCAAAGCTTTTTTTTTTTTCCATAGCATGGCACGCCTCGGGTAATATAATGGCAGTCGTGGTTTTGGGTTGTTATATGCAGCTCCCAGCGTGTTTGCATGTTTTGTTCTCTACTCATTAACGTTTTTGCTTTAAAGCGCACCACGACGCTTTTTCAGGTTGATGCCCGCCGTGCCCCTTTCTTTAGACGTGGCTCACAGTATTCACCTTCATAAACAAATGTTTTCTATTTTACAAGCACCCTATTCATCTCTTTAACTTTAATGGCGGCCGTGCCCCTTTCTTTAGATGCAGCTCATCAAAAACAAGGTGCGGGGCGCTATCAAAGTGAAAGCGAGGTATGGGGCACTTTTAAAAAAAAAAAAAACATTTGTTTGCCAACTTGACAAACAAATGCTTTTTTTTGTATTATCGCCCCATTCTGTTCTTGCACTTTAATGGCAGCTGTGCACCTTACTTTAGACGTGGCTCATCTAAAGAAAGGGGCACATCCGCCATTAAAGTGAAAGCGCAGCATGGGGTGCTTTTACAAAGAAGCCTTTGCAATTCAAAAGGTATCGCATTTGCGAGAGTTTAAGCTATGGGCATTGTAAATAAAAATGCCTTTTATTTATCTGTTTTGAAAACCAACACATAAATAAAAGGCGTTGTCGTTTACAGTGTCAATAGCTCAACTCTCGCAAAAGCATGACCTACTGCATTTCAAGTGCTTGTTTTCTATTGCAGTCACTTGTCCTTGCTGCGCAACAACCACCAATGTGCCAGGACGTTCAACAGACCACGTATTTGCGTTTTCATTCTGTAGTAAATGCATCTTTCTATTTCAATATTAAGCTATTGCTTTCAACCATGAATATCTGCAGTAGATCCTTTAAGTGGCAGGAAAACAACTGCATACTGTGATACATCATGCTAGTCAACACAAAGAAGTCAGATTGATAGTGTACGTACAAATAGATAAGCAATTTTCTCTTCTGCCTGACACGAAGGCGTGCTGGAAATGTGCACGCATTTTAGTGCTTTCTCTAAAATGATAAAAGGAAGAATAATAAGTGATATTCCAAACACGTGTGGCAACCGCATATTATGTGATAGGAAATCATATAAAATGTAAGTTTCCATGCGCAATGCAATCTTGCTCTTTATCTTTCACTTAGCTACAGGGACACTTCCCACTGATGCATATTAGTGTTTTTGTGAAATTGTATTTTTCATAGAGTGACATATAAATTGCACCCTGTTGCAGAGATTCTCTGTCGCCGAATGATGAATGCTAATCTCAGGGGCTTCATTATCTGCATCAATATGTTTCAATAAAAGGCATTATGTTTTACACTGCTGGGGGAAGCACACTGAAGCCGTGGGTTCCCGAACAGTTAGGATGATAGCACAATCCTGTGATTATGTGTGATTACTTGTATTGCAGTTTCCTAGGTGGAACACTATCTCTTTCCCTCAGATCACACGGCTTGGGTTCAGGCATCCAGAAGGAGGTTCAAAACTCGAACTGACTCACGCGTTTCATGATTTTAGGCCTCGATTACAAGGGGGCTGAAGGACAGTAACTTATTCACAGCACCCGGTAAACACCATTGTCCTAAGTGAGGTATTTTAAAGATGTGGTAAATACCTCATCCCAAGTTTTTTTCTCACTTGGAAATACAATTTATATGCAGAATAGGTATTTAAATCAACGTTTTGTCTTTTTTCTGGGCCTTTTCCCAGATTACATTTCCTCAGTGCAATCAGGCTTGCACAGGGATTAACATTTTACTTTTAATCACAAAAGAACTCCACTGTGTGTGTGGAGAAGGGAACAAGAGCCATGGGGTTCTAGGAGCTAGCAGCCTCCAATCCAGTCCGCAATTTTTTGTGAGATGCCCACACTCACGACGTTCTCGTAACTCGTTTGGGTTATCACACTAGGAGCAGCTCTTTTGTGGTAAACATTAACATTTTCCTGCCAGCTTGTTGTTAAGGCCTTTGAGGAAGCACTCTCCCTTGCCACTGTTCACCATCGTAGCCTCTTATCAATCATAAGGTACTGACCATTTAAATAATATGGGGCAGATTTACAAGATACAGACGCATCTCTGCATCATAGCAGAGATGCGTCAGTTTACTTGCGCCACGCAAAAAACCCATGGATGCGTCGCATTTACAATGCGGCACGCCACGGCGCAAGGATTGACAGATGCGTCACGCATCTGTTGGCTCAAAGGTAATGCTTTGCTGGAGTCGTGTCGCAAGCACGATGCAACTCCAGCAATGTTCAGGAAGGCCTATACCTATTGTGCTGCGTCACTACTTACGCCTGCTTCAAGCAGGCATAAGGTTTTGATGCAGTGGTGTCGTAGAAGTGGCGCAGTGAAATCTTGTAAATTTCACTGAGTCACTTTTAGGAGTCTTTTTTATTTGCGTCAGAACGCCCACCCTGCATACATTATACCTGACACAGGTATATTGTGGCGCAGGCTTTACAACGTGAAGCATCTTTCTAGGTGTGTCACGTTGTAAATGTGCCACAATGTGGTGCATTGTTTACACCACCTCTGCGTCACAAAAGTGACGCGGCTGTGGCACAAAAGTGTTTCAAGGAGCTTGAAAATCTGCCCCTTTATTTGGTTTCACAGAGTGTAATATATAATTTAACTGAGCCAGGGCTTCATTTGGTGACGTGCCTCTCCCTCGCTCAACAATGTTAGTAAACAACATACTACCCTGTGTGGCTTGAATATATAGTTTATCCCCTTCAGTGCCCATGACGAGCTGGACTCGTCATGGGCTGCGGTGGCGCTGTGCCCATGACGAGTCCAGCTCGTCATGAACTCCGCCCGCTAATGCAAGGCGCGGCACTGGGCGGGGAAAGGGGCGGGCATGCAAGGGGTTAAGTCATACCGTTTTTTCATGTGTAAATATTATAGAGAAACCGAGAGGAGAGGGAGATAAAACTGCAGTGAGACAAAACCTAATTATTTTTCTGAGCGATTCTACTTTAAACCCCCGAGGCTGTAAAGAGTGATTTCTCCATTTATTTTGTGCTATTTTAATAATACAGAATTTGACCTTTATATTTTAGTAAAAAAATGTGGTAATGCAGGTTTATCAACAAAACTTTATCAATAAAATGTTATATTGGACTACATTTATTTTCACTAGCCTGGTAAAGGACGTTTTACCATCTAGGATGTATACCTTCATTGTGTTTTTACCAATTTACAATTCATAGCAGCATTTCAACACTATGGTCATGATTTGTACGCCTTCTAGATTTCTTTTTATGTGAACTCACGCTTTCAGTGTAAAATCTAGTCTTCCCATTGATCATTTGTGTCTTTGAACCCAGATGTGGCGGCTTGATCCAGCATCTCATAATCTCACACCTAACATTAGGCCTGAACACAGTAATTTTCAGTTCAGGACTTTATATAATGTTTTCATCTTCCCTGAGAGGCTTAATCAAATAATGTAGACTCAGGATGCTTTTCATAAGCTAATAGTGTATGTGTAAATTTTTCAATTTGAATCCAAGCATTCGGAAACTTGACACAGCTAGCTATCTTATTGTTCAGCTTCCCTAATGCGATGTGCCATCTCATACATCTTTGACCCTCGCATTAATTAAATATGTGTGTTTTTGGATGAAGTGGTATTTAGATAATGGATTATAAAGTATTGTTTATTTTATGCATATTAGTGGAGGAGAGGCGCTGCTGCCATTTGAAGATAGACACACACGTGGGCTCGATTTACTAAGGAGTTTACAAGACTTAAGTAATTTTTATTCATTTGTCTTAGACCTGGAAAGAGGTATTTGCAAAAGGCTTTGGTCGGGGTTAAGACAGACTCAAATCTGCCTCAAGTCAAGACAATTACTTTGTAAAACAGCCCCATAACACACTTGTAAGACTGTACTTAGCTAGAATGTTAGGACATCTCCCTTTGCAGTTCAGCTCCCCTTGCCTAGTTTAAGATGGATTAAATGAGAGTGGAACGTGTAGCGCTGTGTTTCCTAATACTCCCATCACTATCCATCTTTTAACTGATTTAGTCATTGGAAAGAGTAGGTAAACATTTCACATAATGACCGAATAATACATATCTAAACTATTCCTCAGAAAGGGCTGCATTTTGTCCAGGGGTTGTTGCACCTGGTCTACCAGTCGCAGGCCAGGAATACACCATGTCAGGCAACACAATCATAGCTCAACCCCTAAATAAAGGGCATTTTAAAGGTGCGCACTTCTGCCACAGAGAGGATGAGCTTCCCTTTGGGTGATGTCGTCATGTGGAACATAACACATTTATTTAGGGGACCTCCATGGGCTATCGGCCACCATTTTAGGTGCAGGCAACCTGCTGGCCGGTAGCCCTCATAGTAAACGTTTTCCGTAGTGAGGTTTCCTGTCTGTGGTTTGGGTGTTGTTCCTGTGTAGGGCAATATAATTTTGTAGCCTTACCATGTCTAGTGAGAGGCTGGTTGCGGAGGCCATGCGTCTGTTGCGGGAGGTGGGCCGGCTGGATCTTGTCTTAGGTGCCAGGCCGTGTGGCTCGTCCATGTGCGTGTGTCCCGCCGGGCCTCGGCAGGGGTCACGACGGCGGTCCTGGCATGTTCAACACTGTGTGTAGGCAGAAGAGCTGCAGGGAGCGAGGTGAGTCGTGACTGCCCAATGAGCAGGGGCGTCCGCGAGGAAGGCATGGATCTGGCTGGCATGTGCACGGCCTTCTGTGTCTGCGGTGCCTGGGGATGGGGGAGGGCTGCGGGCGGGCCCTGGGAGAGCACCAGGCCAGGCATCCTTGGCATGGTGGGAGGGGATGGGGGCCAAGAGTGAGCAGGCAGCTACAGCCCCAGCATGCGGGCAGTGCGGTTACGGGGCTGCAGCTAAAACTAAAGGGAAGAAGCATGCAGCGTCGGAGGAGCCGCCTACTATGGTTATGAAAAAAGCAGCATTGCACTCGAGGAGGCGTGCAGCCTCTGTGCAGCATGGGAAGGCCAAGAGGGGAGTGGGGGGCGGGCAGGGAGAGGGGTGTGGACGGGTAGGCTTTTTTTCCCCTTAATGGGCAGCAGCAGCAGAGGGGTGGTGGGGGAGGGGACCGCAGTTTGGAGTCTGAGGAGGGGGTTGGAGTAAAGCAATGAGACTGGCGAGAGGGGGAGGCCCCCAGTCGGGTACCTGCCAGGATTGGTCTGGCCTGGACATTTTCAGCCATTGAGAGGCAGTCCTGGAGGAGAGGGGGGACTGGGTGGCATGTTTAGACGACTAGCTGGGGAAAGGGGGTTATTTACAGGTGGGTGGGGCAGTGCAGAAACCAGAGCAGTTGCCGGAGGGGGGAGGTGTCATGGGGGTGGGGTGAGGTCATGCTTCTGCCCTGGTGTCAGTGCTGCTGGACTACAGCGATGAGGAGGAGGAGGGTAGGGCAGAGGACAGCGTGTGATTTGGGGTTTGCAGGGGTCCTCCGATAGGGGGTTGGGTCCTAGGGGGTGGATCTTGGGGGGTGCCCTCAGGTGGGGGCCAGGTAGCAATACAAGGGGAGTACGTGGCATGGGGCTCGGATTTAGAGGCGATCACGGTTTTGGGCGCCAGCACACCAGTCCTGTCTTGTGCATTTCAGGGGCAGGAGTGGGGTTTCGGGGCAGACCCCATAGAGCTGGGGACGGCTCCTTCACACCAAGGGGAAGAAAGGCACTCCCAGATTCGGCATGGGATCCCATTGTGGCCAATGCAAGAAGGCCCCGTATGACCTCAATAGCCCCAGCAGCCAGTAGGTCGAGAATGGCCTCTGGTGCGCGAAACGTGGCAAAGGTGCAGAGAGCAGTGACAAACCGGGAAGGCAGGGTCGCTTTTGCCCCCTCGGGTGATGGGCATCATGGTCCCGAGGAAGTGTGTGACGAGAGTGTGGCACAGGTGGTGCTCGGGAGTGAGTGGGATTTGTGGACGATCCGTGGGGGTGTTGCGCTGGATTATGGTGAGGACAGTCTGGAGGAGGGCAAGCTCCGGGAGGAGGAGCCAGGAACGAGCGAGGGGTGGGGTTTGCTAACATTGTGCCAAGTGTTTTGCAGGTGGCTAAGGTGGATACAGGCGGACAAGCTGGGACAGGCCCAGCAAGGCGGGTAACAGCAGTATGGGCACCGACCTTGGTGACAGGTAAGGCTTTACAAAAAGTTCATGCTCCTACCATGGTTTTCACGGGTGTGGACTCTAGAACTGGGGCAGACGGTGGTGTGAGGCTGCGCAAGGGTAGATAAGTTATGGTTTGCGGGAGTGGGCACGGAGGAACTAGGGAGTACAGGGGGCGTGGGGGGATCCAGCAAGACAGAGGTTTTGGATGGAGCAGCGGGGGGAGAAGGACGGTCCTGACAGTAATGAGTTGAAATTTAAGAAGTTGCTATATACGGGGGTGACTAAGCTGTTGGGAGCGCATTTGATGTTGGCCACAAAGGAGTGCATTTGGAAAGGGGAGTACGTTGAAATGCTAAAACTCCTCCATAGAGAAGCACGGTCCAAGGAAGGATCTAAGGAGAAGGAATACGAATTGGCCAATCGGCCAAAGGTTCACCTCACCATAGAGAATTGGACGGCGGCATTCTTAACATATGCCAGTGTGTATTGTGAGAAATATCCAGATCGTTGTGTGGCCTTGTTCGAATACATGGACGTGATTCATAAGGCACCGATCACTGGGGGGGCTATGCGTGGGCACAATATGACGAGGAGTTTGGACGCGTTTGGCGTGGGATTCGGAGTCCAAGTTGGGCGAATTGGATACCAATTTGTGGCTGCACACCATGGGGCCTGAAAAGTCAGGGAAGACGATATTCACAGCGAGTGGGTTGCTCATTGTTTATCGCCCTTTTCAAGGGCGTCCCACCCGGGGAGGGTTGGGTGGAACAGTAAAATTTGGACCAGGGACAGGGGGTACATGTTGGGATTTTAACAGGGGTTTGTGTACGAGGAATATTGCAAATTCCGTCACAAATGCTCAAAGTGTGCAGGGAGACACCCCCTGGTTAACTTCTATAGCAACAATCAAGGAGGGAGTCAGTGGTATCAGTTCAGGGGGGACAGGGAGGCCACCAGCAGCAAGTCACGGGCCCTAGCGGGGGTAGAGGGGTCAAGGACCTGGTGAGAAAGGCTCCTACTCTGGTTAACCTGGAGAGGTTGGAATACTGGATTGGTTTTTATGGGCAAACAACAGATGCAGAGCTGTCGCGTGATGGTTTTTGTTGTGGGTTCAGGTTGGGGTACGAGGGGCCGTGGGTCCGTAGATGGACGGAGAATTTTCAGTCGGCCGCGGAACATAAGCAAGTGGTACAGGATAAACTGGCCAAGAAAGTTCGGGAAGCCTAGAATGGTGGGACCCTTTGGGGAGTGGCCGACGGTGAATCTAATTGTGTCTTCAATCGGGGTTGTGCCCAAGAAAGAGGAAGCAAAAACAACAATTGATGGACAGAATGCAGAACAATGTCATACATTCACCCCAGTACAGAGATCTGGGCCTAAATCCATAGTTTTTTTTGCTCACCATGCCATTCCAGTTCGAAAACAGCCACATGCAAATCAGTCTTGACCTTGTGCCCCATGGGAACAGACTAGCCCGAAATGCCAGGCCAGATCCTCCCTGGACTTGAAACAAGCATCCTAGGATCAGTTTTGGGGTTTCCACCCTCTCTAGCCAGGATAGATTGACTCCAGTGGCATGGAAAGCATGGGACCAATGTCTGGGCATACCCGTCCCACTCGGGGTGACAAATGCAAAAACAACAGATGATGGACAGAATGCAGAACAATGTCATAAATTCACCCCAGTACAGAGATCTGGGCTTAAATCCATCATTTTTTTGCTCACATTGCCATTCCAGTTCGAACCCAGCCATATGCAAATCAGTATTGACCCTGTGCCCCATGGGAAGAGTCCAGCCCAAAGTGCCAGGCCAGGTCCTCCTGGGACTGGAAACAAGCATCCTGGAGACAGGCGGTCATGATCTGGATAGTGGGCCATTCTTTTGTGAAGTTGGCAGCCACACAAGCAGGACAGAGGAGAATGGGGGCCAAATTGGGCTTTGACAACCATTTGTTTCAAGTTACATGGTAGGGAAATGGGGGTATGTTGTGGATGGAATTGCTGGGAGTGTTGAACGGGATGATGCCTGGGGTGCGGTGCCAAGATGTTTTGATAATCCACTTAGGAGGGAACGATTTGGTGAGGTAGAAGGCGGTGATCTTGACTAGAGCCATGAAGAGGGATCGATTAGAAATTAAGGCACAGTTTACCGGCATGTTTGTACTTTGGATGGATTTTGTCCCGCGGCGGTCATTGAAGTGGGCATTAATACCGGCAGCAATAGACATGGCAAGGAGAAAGTTGAACAGGGAGATGACACGTTTTTGTAGGGAAATAGGTTTCGGCAGGATATGCCATTCGGACATAAAGAGGAGACGGTGTGCATTTGTCCTGAATTGATATGGACTTATATCTGTTGGAAATCAGGGAAGTCTTGGGGGAATGTTCTGAATGTGAAACATTAGAGGTCAGTTCACATGATGGAGGGGTCAATTTGGGTTGGGTGGGGGGGCAGAAAAGGGGGGTTAGTTCCAAATCCCCCTTGTCTGGGTGGCGGGGGAACATGGAAAAGTTGGACAGGAGTTTGCAAAAGTTGATTGTCGTTGACAGTTGGGGATCCAGGTGATGGGGGAGGGTAGGCTGGTGTTAAATGGTCATTTTAGGATGTTTAGTTACTTACATATTCATAGAGATACTCATAGAATGTAGGGGGAATTTAATTGGGAAATGTTGAAATGCAATAAAGTTAATGAGTTATCTGCACAGTGGACATGTTTGGGGGGATAGTAGGGGTGGGGGTGGGATAGGGGATAGTTATCTCGATGTATAGAGAGGTTTTAGTTTTTTGAGGCAGTTGCCAAGGAATTTTTGTAATGTGCACCTGTGTGAATAAGGCGGCCTTTTTCACACTCAAAAGTGGTCTGTGTTTGTCTGCACCCCTCCCTCCCAAGTATAGCATGTGGAAGCAAGTTATAGCATTTTTGTGTGCGACATTCGCAATACAGGCTTAAGCAAGAACAAACATCATTATATACATGATCCAGTCCCTAGAGTTCAAATGGTAAAGCTGGTACAGCAGCTTATTATTGTTGGACTACATTTCACTTACTCAAATATACTCTCAACGTGTACCTTTTTATGTGTTTGAATGTAAGTATTATTGCCTGCATTGACAGTGAGTACTGTTGATCACTCAGCTTAATTATGGATCTGAGCGAGCCCATAATGATGAAACTGTGATGAAAGACATTATTGCCCCACTGATAAGCAGTGTCATTTTAAGGATTACGGAGGAACCGGGCAAGACATATGGTGGCGGCACCTTTTTGTAAAAACTTTTGAGTGTATTGCCTGTTTCCTGCTAATTCAAGCCTTCATAATGCCAACAATACTAAATCATATGTTAAACCTTGTTGAAATATGAATTGCAGCGACCCCACAAATCCTTAAGATGACAGTGATTAGAGTGAGGCATAGTAAGAAGTGATGGTAGGCCAAAAAGTTTAGATGACGAAATAGAAAAGACAGATGTTAAATAGAACGTTCTCTTCCCAGGGAGCCGATTGGATGGTGGTGGCCCTGGACAATTGCCACTATGCCCATTCCTTAAAACTTCTCTTCGGGTAAGATTGATAGGGCTATCAACCCTACTTGGCATTTACTGTGTCAGCAATGGTCAAATGCTCTTGTAGACGCAACATCTCTCCCTTCAGAACGCATCTGGTTGTCACTCTGTACTGGCCCCTACTCTTTCATGTCAAGGGGAAATGTAAGTTATTTAATTGTTGCTATGGTACTGCAGTATTTGATCTTACAGTTAGTTCCTTTTTCAGAAGGAAGTGGAGGGGTCGAAACAGAGTGGCAGCAAGAGCAGTCCAGAAGAGGGCGCAGCTGCGAAAAGAGAGATTGGAGCCTTTGGGTGAGTGCTCTTAAGCTGGAGTGAATCTTGAAGGTGGGGGCAAGGGTAAGGCAAACTGGAGGAACACAGAACTGGCAGACACAGAATGAAGTCTTTGCAGGCCTATGGTGTTATCTGCAGATACAAAGGGAGCTTTCTGATTGGCTGTCCAAATCTCTACGTTCCATCCATGGCGCTAATATGAAATACTGTATAGCCCCACACTGCTTTTCACCCAAATGATAGCGCTTATATCCCTGCCCACGTGTTTCTATATACCTGATGCATTACATGGAGAGGAGTGACTCCTATAAACAAGAAATAAATACAAATCATTGCAAGGCTTTAAATTACACCTACCATTGCGCATGAAACTTCAATTTATCAAGAGGCGGCTGAAAAATGGAGTAATTACCCACAATCATGTGCATGTTTAGAGTTATCTCAATATTACAAAGCAAAGTCCAGTTGCGCATTAATTTGGAAAGCAATGCACAATTTCCTGATTAATGTTTCATTGGCAATATTCCTCTGTGCACTGTCAGATGCTAAATAACAATAGGAGCAATCAATCTACCAAAAACCTGGACTCGTCCAACATGGATCAAGCTGAGAATTAGTATTCAAAGTCCGAGTGACCGTAATTCTGAAGTGTTACGGAATTTAATCAGCATGTATTACGATTGTTAGGAATTTTCGTATATTTCACTTATTTAATTGGTCTCATCAGAGGTAATATTATTCTTGTATTGATTTAAGCTTTTTACACACTGCTTGGGAAAATTAATTTCCAGTGTTTGAATTAATATCATTATGTGCATAAGAAACAATGCCTCAGAGATTCTATATGGCAAGAAATAAGCATTTGCAACATGACTCACGCTGTTTCTGTTTTATCTGAAGAAAAAGCGTCCAACCACAAGGAGGATTCAGAAGATGTCAGAAAGATAGCGCAACCGACACAGCTTCTTCAAAGGTCTTGAGAAGGATTCATCACCTTGAAAATGAGTGAATGCTGCAGCAGAGTTTGACGAGATGCAACTTTTCCATCAACATTACTTAATTTGCATGTTGAAGTGGAAGATGTTGAAACCTAGAGAAATAACCTATTCACCCATGTGTGGTGGAAGATTATTTGATTACTCCCACCACATACATTCAGGACAAAACAAGTTCTAGACGCGGGGCATTCTCAGCAACACGCACTGTACAAGAGAACAGGCTTTTGAATCCTGGTAACCTCTAAGAGGGTAATAATTATAGAGTTTGCAAAAAAGTAATGGGAAGAGAATAGGAACGTGGAATAGTAAAGGAGGTGCACAGCGTGTTTCAATGCTGTTTCGTTTGCACAGCCTTTATTGCAGCATTGTTTTTTGCCAAATAGGGGTTGCATGTCTCAGGGTTTCTTCATTTCTTTGTGCACATGTCAGCAATGTGGCAGCTCCTTCGCTAAGGCGGAGGAGCGTTGCCCCACTGCTACTTCAGCTGTGCACAAAAGGAAAAATATAATGATAACATAGTGCTATTACCATTTCATTTTTCCATGCAGAGCTCGTAGCCAGCTGGGGTCAGGGGCTAGGTCCTGTGCCGCCAAGCAGAGTGAGGAGTGGTTTGCACTCCTCTAAGTGCACATGATGGTTTGGCCAGCCCGATTGGGCCGGCCAAACTGTCATGCACACTTGGCATGTTCTCCATTGGGCTGTGTGGCACAGCCTGTGGAGAACATGCTGTCTGAGGGTTCAAACAGGATGCTCAGACCAATCACAACCCTGCTCCTGTAGCGTTGTGATTGGCTGGGAGAATCCAGAAGCATGGGTGCTTCTGGTACTTCTTGCAGATTGAGGAAGAGGACGGAGGAGAGACATTCGGCAGCGAAGGAAAAGGTAAGTACATTTTTTAAATATTTGTTTTGTAATCCATCCACCCGCCTCACCACCTCCGTTCTGAGGCATCCGCCACTGGTCAGCATGAAAGATACACGAGGACGTCCGGTTCTGTGGTAGTGGTGACTAAACGTCTCAGAGAACAATTTGGCTGCTGGAGGAGGATGGAAGAGGTTGTTTGCTCCCATCTGTAGCCCCTCGCACTATGAAGCACCTTTGGTAGTGCTGGACACCTGACTCTCTAGTGGTGTGGGCTGAAAGCCCTACAGAACAATTGAGCAGAAGAAGGGGCTAGAGGAGGTAGGCCTCTCCCATCTGTTTGGACCTCGCTACATAAAGAGCCTGAGGGACTCCCGCAGTATGGGACATGCCCAGGCGTAGCCTGGGCCAAGCCTGGGCCAAGAGTGAACCCGTTCCAATAAATCAGCGGTTGACTGAGGCTGGACATGGCCACTCCCTTTTTATCTTGCATCACACTATATCCAATCTTTTTGTAACATGAGAAAGCAGAAGCAATACCTGTTTATCCTCTAAGTTCACCACCACTGACAGTTTCTTGCACGTGTAGTTGGAGTTATAACCAAGAACATAACCCTAAACTAAGAGGAGTCTATCGAAGAGGTCGCCCTGATACAGCTTCATTGCTGGTAAGAGATCATGGGAGGATTCTGGTTGTATTGATTTTCAACTAAGTAAGGCTTATTGTTTTTGAGTATTTGCTCACAATAGTGACTTATAGAGAATATGGGATGAGTACGATAACAGAGGCACCATTTCCTTAGTGCAATGGGTGACATCATATTCTGCGCATACCATTCTAATTACTGTGTTTTGATTTAGATGGAAGTGTTTTCATTATAGATGATTTTAAACGAAAATTCATGTTTAATTACATTTGATTTAGTGCAGAGTGGACAAGGTTTTTAACCACTCAGATGGCATATTAATTTCCACCGCTAGTAGGAATAAATGATAGATTTACGATCATTACATGAGAGGAGTAGAATTATTTCTGACATTTTGTTGGAGGAATATAAGGTGGATTATTGACAATATATAAAGTTTGAAAATTATTCTCATGGATACCGAAATTGGGCAGTGAAAAATAAATAATTTTAATAGGATGCTTGTATCATGGAATTCCTTTGACAAATGTCATATACGAACTATAAGGTAGGAATTTACAGATAATATTATACTATGTTTGAGGACATTAACACCCCTAACCCTGAGAGAAAGAATATCTAATTGACCATGAAGTATTACAAATAATATATAAAAAGACAATGTGATTTGGAATTAAAAAGGGGGCTGGATTTATTTACACTGACAATGAAAATATAAAGGGCTGATCTACAATGCTAATTATAATAATACATTTTAGCTGTACCTTAATATATAAATGTTAAATTGGTGTATGTTAGACCTGTCAGCCTTAAGGCGGTTTTCCCCCAAGTCTTTTGCCTTCCTCCATTGTTGCTGAACTCATTTTTGCTGGGCTTAAGACTCTGTGCCTTTACCACTGCTAACCAGTGATGAAGTGCATCTGCTTCCTCCTTAAAACATGGCAATATTGGCTTATCCCCTATTGGCATACTTAATGTACTTATAACTCCCTAGTAAAGTGGTACTACATGTACTCACAGCCTGTAAATTAAATGTCACAAATGAGTTTGTATCACTTATTGTGCCACCCACATAAGTGGCCCTTTAAACATGTCTTTGGCCTGCCCTTGCAGCCAGTGTGTGCAGTTTCGGATTGCCATTTTGACTTGGCAGGTAAACCTTTTGCCAGGCCCAAACCTTCCTTTTATAACAAATAAGTCACCGCTATGGTAGATCCTGGGCTGCCCAGAGGGCAGGGTGCAGCGTGTATGAAAAGTTGGACATGCACTTTTAAGTTTTACATGTTCTGGTAGTGAAAAACCCTTAAATTAATTTTTCACTACAGCAAGGACTACCTCGCCCATAGGATAACATTAGAGTTACCTTCTTACATTTAATAAGTGTAATGTCCAAATGGGCACAGGTAGTCCCTTCTTGTTTGGTATCTTTGGAGTTGTAATGAGAAATACTAACTCATGGAGATGTCGGATTTTAATTTGCAATTTTGAAAATGCCACTTTGAGAAAGTTAGAAGACCACAGCTAGAATACACTCAGTTGAATTAAAGGAATCTGACAACACATTTAAACAATGAAATCACACTGATAGAATGTACTGTGCACCTGAACAGGAGGTCCAGCCCACCCCCTACTAGAAAAGTGAAATAACTAAGACAGTTGTCATAGTCTTCAAGTGCACTACTTTCAGATACTCTGATGGAGTATATTACATATTACTCTAAGAATAACCAGATATCTCTAGTAAACACAAGTATAAGAGCATGAATAATAAACCAAGATCTCAACAATGAACAATAACGAAATACAAAAGAGATAGTTGATGGCTCAAGAAAATCTTCTTCTTTTATTGAGCAACCTTCGTTGGTCTCCAAAGAGAACTTTAATCGGTTGTGAAGAAAAAATATACAGTGTTTTGCAGATTCAACATAAGTCCAAATGCATGTTGGGCATACATATCTTCCCTTCTTCAGGGGGATCTACAAGCGAGTAAACATAATATCTCCGTATTTGTAGTATAAATTATAGCTTGCAAGGTTCGTGACGTAGGGGCTAGCGTGGGCGCTCAGTGGCACAGCTCTCCAGCTGCAGCGGCCCGCGATAGCAATAGCGATGGTTCCTGTAGTAAAACAAGGGTGGGCACTTAGCGACACAGCTCCTCAGCAGCGGCGGCCCAAAATAGCGATAGTACTGATTCTCATAGTATCCTCGTGGTAGAACCAATGCGGGCACTTGGCGGCATGACTCCTCAGTGGCAGCGGCCCACACTAGCGACAGCAATAGTTTTTGTGGCAAGGCCAAGGCGGGATCTCAGCGGCACAGCTTCTCAACTGCAGCAGCCAACAATGGCGATAGCAGTGGTTTTCATAGCAAGTCAGATGTGGGCACTCAGCGGCACAGCTCCTCAGCTGCAGCGGCCCACAATGGCGATAGCAATAGTTTCTGTAGCAAGTCAAATGCGGGCACTCAGCGGCACAGCTCCTCAGGTGTAGCGCCCCACAATGGAGATAGCAATAGTTTCTGTAGCAAGTCAAATGCGGCGTTCCCCACAGTAGGACTAGAGACCCTGGATTTCTCGACAGAGGCCTGACCTGCAAGTAGGATTCTCTTCAAGAGGAATCCTAGCTGCTGACAAATGAAGTCTAATGTCCCTGAGACTTCGGCAGGAGGCAACCTCAAATCAGGCCCTTGGGTAGTTGCTTCAGTAGATGGATGAAAGTTTCAAAGTCCTTTTCCTCTTGTTACGCGGACAGAGGTTCGTCTTCGTATCCCGAAGTTACACCCCAGAGGGATTTCAGCCCAGTTCTTTATACCCCAAAGGTCGTTGTTCTTGAGAAAGTCACAAATCACTCGACCCGGCCAGAACCAGTTTGGTGTCGACTTGGGTCACTTTATTTATGAGGTGGCATCCTCCCTTTCAGGGAGAGGGGGCCCACCATCAGACGCCCAGTGGGAGGTGGAGCCATCATTCACCTTGCCAGACACAGCCCTGCTAAGATCGAAGGGGTTACCCCTCCCCATACTTCAACTGCAGATTCCTCCATTCGACCCAGGTTGGCCTCAGCCTGCCCTGGCCCTCTAAACCAGATGGCCAAAACACATACCAAGAAAACACACAGGAAGGTTTAGACAAAAAGATACCTGCTTTCCAAAAGTGGTAGTTGCACACTCAGAATATAAAGACAATCACCACTACTAGATGCACGTTAATATTTGAAGCTCAAGCATACCAAATTCGACTTTCCTAACATGTTCCTTGGCACTACTAAGACTATACTAGTTCATACAGTTAATTTATAATAAGGAGCATTCGCGCTGTAACACTGAATGGCAGTGGCACAGCGCCCAGAGCGTCTAACACCAGCAACCACGAAGGAGACAAAAAGTGACAAAAATAGAAGGGAGACCTACGCCAAGGGTGCCAGATCTAACAGGTTTCTATGGACCTACTTTAATGTGATATAAATTTGTGTACTCTTTTAATAAACAATGTTTTTAACAACAATTGCGAATCCCAGTTACCTTTATCTTGGTTGGCATCCTCAATAGTTCCAACACTTAAAGTGGCACAGCTCCTCAGCTGCAGCGGCCCACAATGGCGATAGCAATAAGTTCTGTAGCAAGTCAAATGTGGGCACTCAGCGGCACAGCTCCTTAGGTGTAGCGGCCCACAATGGCGATAGCAATAGTTTCTGTAGCAAGTCAAATGCAACGTTCCCTACAGTAGGATTAGAGACCCTGGATTTCTCGACAGAGGCCTGACCTGCAAGTAGGATTCTCTTCAAGAGGAATCCGAGCTGCTGACGAATGAAGTCTAATGTCCCTGAGACTTCGGCAGGAGGCAAGCTCAAATCAGGCCCTTGGGTAGATGCTTCAGTAGATGGATGAAAGTTTCAAAGTCCTTTTCCTCTCGTTACGTGGACCGAGGTTCGTCTTCGCATCCCGAAGTTACACCCCGGAGGAGTTTCAGCTTAGTTCTTTATACCCCAAAGGTCTTTGTTCTTGAGAAAGTCACAAATCACTCAACCCGGCCAGAACCAGTTTGGTGTCGACTTGGGTCACTTTATTTATGAGGCGGCATCCTCCCTTTCAGGGAGAGGGGGCCCACCATCAGACGCTCAGTGGGAGGTGGAGCCATCATTCACCTTGGCAGGCACAGCCCTGCTCAGATCAAAGGGGTTACCCCTCCCCATACTTCAACGGCAGATTCCTCCATTCGACCCAGGTCGGCCTCAGCCTGCCCTGGCCCTCTAAACCAGATGGCCAATACACATACCAAGAAAACACACAGGAAGGTTTAGACAAAAAAATACCTGCTTTCCAAAAGTGGTAGTTGCACACTCAGAATATAAAGACAATCACCACTACTAGATGCACGTTAATATTTGAAGCTCAAGCATACCAAATTCGATTTTCCTAACATGTTCCTTGGCACTTCTAAGACTATACTAGTTCATACAGTTAATTTATAATAAGGAGCATTCGCGCTGTGACACTGAATGGCAGTGGCACAGCGCGCAGAGCGTCTAACACCAGCAACCACGAAGGAGACAAAAAGTGACAAAAATAGAAAGGAGACCTACACCAATGGTGCCAGGTCTAACAGGTTTCTATGGACCTACTTTAATGTGATATAAATTTGTGTACCCTTTTAATAAACAATGCTTTTAACAACAATTGCGAATCCCAGTTACCTTTATCTTGGTTGTGTTAGAATTGGGGATCTCTGGTTGGCACAGGTAGGTACTTGTGACAAGCAGGGAACCTTTCCTCTAGTCAGGGTCAGGGGTTACACTAAAATAAACCCTGCTCACCCTCTAGGTAGCTTGGCGCGAGCAGACAAGGCTTATCTCAGAGTGTTATAGGTTAAGCATTTGTGACCACATACAGTAACCCAGTGACAACACCACAAATGGACACCACACTAGACTCATATCAAAAATAGAGATCTTTTATATAAAGGCTTAGCACAAGACCAAATAAGGACAAAAATGACATACACAGTTCAAGAATATGCTTTTAGAAAGAGTTCTTAGGTTAGCGACAAAATCATTCACCTTAGCGTCCGTTTTAACCCACAGTACCTTATGATGCGATTAAAAGTTCCTAGCGGCACTTCAGCGTTGAAAATCAAGTTGTAGCGTATCAGGTAGAAATTTACACGCTAAGGCACAATGCGACAAAATTCGTCCCGCTAACGAGCGGGGCGACAATTTCACCAGCGGTTATCTTGGTTCAGTCTGCGACGATTTTCGCAGCGATATAATTACTAACGCTAACGAGCGGTGCGATGATCTTGGCTGGTTCTGCGATGATTTCACACAGCAGTGGCAGGCTCTGCGACAAAGTTCGCAGCGATAGAATTCTTCACGCTAACAGGCGGAGCGCGGATCTTGGGCTGGTAGCAATCAAATTCGGTCCGCTAACGAGCGGTGCGATGATTTTCCCAGCGCTGATCGGGCTTAGTGGCAGCAGGCTCTGCGACGATGTTCGCAGCGATAGAATTCTGCCCGCTAACAGGCGGAGCGCGGATCTTGGGCTGGTAGTGATCAATTTCGGTCCGCTAACGAGCGGGGCGATGATTTTCCCAGCGCTGATCGGGCTCAGCGGCAGCAGGCTCTGCGACGATGTCTTCAGCGATAATATTCTGCACGCTAACGAGCGGTGTGACGGAAGTTTTCTCGCTAAGCCGGCTGTGCGTGAAAAAGTGGAGATCTTTGATTTCTATCTTCTTGGCCAGCTTCCCAACAGCAGGCACAGCTCCCAGAGGCCCCAAAACTGGTTCCAGCACTCTAGGAGGGGCAGAACTCACACAGCAGAGTTCAGGGGGAAGCTGGGGGTGAAGTCCTTTTGTTCCTGGGACTTCTTAACAGGAGGCCAGCTCTTCTCAGGCCCTTGGAGATCTTTTAAAGCACAAGTTGAAATAAAGTCTTTGTAGTCTTTCTCCTCTCCTTCAGCAGCAAGGCTACCACTGCAGGCCAATCCCCCAGGTCAGGGACAGTACTCCTCCTTACAGCTTTCCCAGTTCCTTCTCCTCAGGCAGAGGTTCTTCTTGTCAAGCAGGATCTAAATTCTTGGGAGCAGGGTCCCAATACTTATACCCCTAATTCCTTTGTTCCTCTGGGGTAGAGGGGCCTTTGCCCAGTCCAAACCAGTTCCTGAGCACTTTGTTGACATGACTCTGACTTTCTATTCAGGGTGCAGGGCAGAGACATCAGCCGCTCCACAGGAGGTGGAGCCAGCATTGTGGTGGAGAGCACATCCCTATTCAGAGTCCAGGTGCACTCCTCCCACCCATCTGGATGTCAATCTCTCTATTCACCACCAGGCTACCTAGCCCTGCCCCTCTGGGTTTCCCCAGCCCTGTCACTCACACAAACCAGACAGGCAGATACACATCATAGCAGAGGCGGGCTGAAATGGTTAGGCAAGCAAACACCAGCTTTCTTAAAAGTGGCATTTGCAAACACAGAATATTAAAATAACCTTTACTAAAAGATGTATTTTATTATTCTGAGTTCAGGCATACTAAACTCGAATTTCTACCATGTTCCCTGGGTCTGTTAGGATCATAGGATGTAACAATTCTAACAGCCCATTCTGGCCTATGGGAACACGTAGCCTTGCAATAGTGAAAAACTAAAATGGCTGTAATTCACTATTAGGACATGCCACACACATCAGGGCTTGTCCTACCTTATGCTTACAGTGCACCCTGCCCTTGGGCCTACCATAGGGGTGACTAATATGAAGTTAAGGGAAGGTTTAGGGACTGGCAAGTGGGTGTACTTGCCCAGTCAGCATGACAGTACCAGACTGCATGCAGGTTCTGCAATGGCAGACCTGAGACACATTTTACTAGGCCGCTTCTATGGGTGGCACAACCAGTGCTGCAAGCCCACCAGCAGCATTTGTATTTACAAGCCCTGGGCACTCCTGGTGCACTTTACTGGGGTCTGACAGTAAACCAAATAAGCCAATCATGGAATCCAACCAACATATGCATTTTACAATAGGGAGAGCATCTGCACTTTAGCACTGATCAGCAGTGGTAAAGTGCCCAGAGTCATAGAACAGCCAACAACAGGTCAGAAAAAATACAGGAGGAAGGTAAACATTTCAGGGATGACCCTGCATAAAGGGCCAAGTCCAACAGGTTGGCATCCTGAATAGTTCCTACACTTAAAAAAGTTAACATATTGGAACCAAAATGCTTCAGACCAATTTCACTTATTGACTCATTAGTAAAATTACTTGGCAGAGTTGTTTACAATTAAATTTGTGAATGGGAAAACGGGGAACAACATCTTAAGCCCCTGCCATTTTGGATTCAGGGAACAACTAGGTACAATAGAATGGTGCTCAAACCGTAATTTGTTAATAGGCAAGTATGCCATAGCTAAGCACTGCCCATTGTACCTGGCCTTAATGATTTTATCCTGCATTTGTGATAGGCTTAACCAGCAAAAATGATTGTCTCTTTTACTAGAAGTGGGTTTAGATGCAGCAGTTCTCGATATCCTCTCTGATTTACATTGCAACTTCACCGTAAAAGTGAGATTAGGGCTTAAAGAGAAGTTATCAGAATCTTTTAATTTGCAGTGTGGCGTATGACTGGGTTGCGTATTATCCTCACTTTTATTTATTTTATATATAAACAAGCTTGATCGTCATTTGATTGATAGAAGTTTTGATGTGCGAATGGCCAAAGCAGTTCTCAGTCTTGTCCTATTACACACAGAAGATGCAGTTGCATCGGCCTGCACCCCAAGGGCCCTGCGAATTTAGTAAAGTCTTTAACCCAGTTTATGACTGATTTAGATCTTGGCACCAATTTTCTTAAGTCACACATAAACGATCGTGTTCTTAATAGTTTGAGTCTACATACCTTTTCTATTGATGACAACAGGTTAGAAAAAGTAAATAATTTTCCATACATGGGGTTAGTTTTTGAAGCTTCTCCCACCTAGGGAACTAATATGTCAATCCATCAACAAAATTGTTGCCTACCACTAGGTGCTTTTTCTTCATCCCTCGGCGATAAACCCATTAACTTAATTGCTAGAAATGTATAAGACACAATGCTCCCTAATGGCGTTATATGGAGCCGGGGTCTAGAGCTATACCAATTCTTCCACACTCCAAGGGGAGGAAAATCATTTTTGCCAGTGTCGTCTATTTCTTCCACAGTTCACCCCACATTACATCTGCCCTGAGGAACTTGGGCTAGCCTTTCTAAAGGATTTTATTAAGCTAGGCCCAATTGCACTGTGGTTGTGAGCCAGGACTAACCTGGATGCCGTGTTAAATTAATTGATTATTACTAATAATTAGAGACTGCCTATTGTGTGATAAAGGTCTGAGGGGCATATTCACAAGAAACTATCACCGAGTCAACAGCACTTTATCGCAGCCAAACATGCACAAAATAACCAGCCTGACGTCGCACAATCACAACTGGTGTCATGCATGTGTCGACACAGAAAAGAACAGCACACATTCAATTCCGAAGCAACAAAGGAAACTTTATAAAAATGAACACTGAAATGAAATGAAATGAAGACACATGGCTGCTCTCCTCGGGATAAAATCCATAGATCCCAGCCTGCAGACAAAAATCATGATGAGAAGGTGTGTCCTGCGCACATCAAAGGACAGAGAGAGAATGAAGGGGAGAGAGAGGAAGAGAGGGGGAGAGAGAGAGAGAAGAAGAGAGGGGGAGAGAGAGAGTGCGAAGAAGATAGGGGGAGAGAGAGAAGAAGAGAGGGGGAGAAAGAGACAGTGACGCCCCTGCACACCCAGGCCACACTGCTCACCTGCTGATACTGGTGTGTCCCCAACCACGTGCCGGTATGTATAGCAGTTCACCAGGTCACACATCCGAGTCAGAGCCGCCAGCTGAAACAGAGTCCAGGTACATGACTGGCACAGTACACACACCTGCACAAGACAACAGCGACTGCCCATCCATGCACACCCAGGCAGAGGCACTCCAACCCTTCCTGCCGCCCATCGGAGCATGCCCATCCATGCACACCCAGGTCTCACTGCTTACCTTCCGACACCGGCGTGTAGATGGGAGGTCCCTCCATGTGCCGCTGCAAGCTACAAGCCCAGGGCCCGCGGACATGGCACCCTCCACACCATGCGGCCACATTTGGTGCTGGGTCTTGATTACTCCATGGCAGGGAACATACCAGTACACCCGGCATCATCGCAGGCTGCACACCCGCTCAGCCCAATGGGTGCCACTAACTCTGGGATCCCAGAAGCGAAGCTATGTGGCGGTAGGCCCGCGCTGCCCGCTGGCTCTGGCCTACACTGCAGTCCAGCAGGGCACACAAAACCTGAGCTGTCCGGACTGATAGGACGGGACATCATCGCAGGCTGCACACCCACTCAGCAGCTTAAGGTGCCAATGGCTATGTGTACCCACAGTCACCGTCCCGTGGCAGGGTGCCTGTGCCGGCCGCAATGCTCTGGGTGCCACTAACCCTGTGCAACCCCAGTCAGTGCCACGTGGTGGCAGGCCAGTGCCTGCCGCACGGCCTTGGGTGCCACTAACCCTATGCAACCCCAGTATGTGCCACGTGACGGTAGGCCCGTGTTGTGCGCCAGGCCTCAGATGCCACCATCCCTGTGCGCAACAACTCAAGGGCCCTTTATGAATTAGAAGAATAGAGCGGCCGACATCCAGTCACCACCGGAAGAGGGGAATGTGATTTTGTCTGCCACTTATATTGGCGGAGTCACATGGCCAGTGATGCCTCTGCCGGATGGGTGTGGTGTGTGCAAACCTGCCCTCAGGGAGTGGCTGCTAGACCAGCGACCTGCACACCACCAGCGAGTACACCTGTGACGAGTAGCAATGATGGCCCCTCCTCGGTGCGTCATTGGAGTGGTCTGGCCTGCCGTAAACTGGACCGGCGTGGTCCAGTCCATGTCCGGACAAGGAAGTGACTGATGCGTGTGTCCCTGTCAAAGTGTTCACGGGACCAGGTACACAAAATGCAATATCGCACCCTATGACTCGCATCCCACAGAATGAGCATCATTGACGCAAGGGAAGGCACTGTCCCCACATTCATCCACACATCCATTCCTGAATGATGTAAAACATGACACAGCTGTGGGTCACTGGACGTTTATTTGAACATCCATTGCAGTTCTGCAGCTGGAGCGGTACAGGGCAATGCCGAGCACACTACACAATATCGGCCCGTGGAGGGCCAGACAGAGTCCATACGGGGATGACATGTACTGCGGAAGAGGAAGGGTACAGTCTGCAGTCTGTCCGCCGTGTTATTAGTCGTCAAACAGGATGTGGCAGTCCATGTCGCTGTCCAAGGTGAGTGCATCGGAGTGTATCGGGGGTCAGTGGAAGATCATGAGGCCATGTGCGGCACCAAGCAGAAACAGGCCAGGTGGTGGAAATGAATGCTAGTGCCTCCTGATCACAAACTCATCCACGTCCTTGTCCCCGGATGTGTGCCCTGCCCCCCCTGTGGGAGTTGCAGTCCCGGCTGCGGCACTGTGGGCCCCTGACACATCAGGTGTTACAGCAAACAAATGATGGATGGAATGCTGAAAATGCAAACATTCTCCCCCAGTCAAAAGATCTGGGTTAAATCCATCATTTTTTGCCCACTACGCCACCCCAGTTTGGACCCAGCCATATGCAAATCAGTCTTGACCCTGTGCCCCATGGGAACAGTCAACACCGAACTGCCAGGCCAGGTCCTCTCTGGACCGGAAACAAGCATCCTGGGACCGGTTTCAGGGTATGTCACCCTTCTTCAGCCAAGCTAGCTTGAATCCAGTGGCACAGTGAGCAAGGGACCCACGTCTGGGCATACCTATCCCACTTAGGTCGAACAAATGATGGACGGAATGCTGACAATGCAAACATTCTCCCCCAGTCAAAATATCTGGGTTAAATCCATCGTTCTTTTGTCCACTACGCCACCCCAGTTTGGACCCAGACATATGCAAATCAGTCTTGACCCTGTGCACATCAGGGGCCTAGGTGGATACGTCTGCTGCACTGTGAGGCACTGACACACCAGGGGGCGGGGATGTGGATGGTGTGGAGGCAGCAGCATTCATCAGCGCCACGCCTTGTGGCGGCAATGCCATGATGGAGGTCTGCAGGGCATGATAGATCCCAGCTACAGTCCGATGATGTGCAGCGGTGGCTGCCATTCTTTCCGACTCCATATGCACCATGTCCTCCATGAGCCCCCGCATGTGTGCCAGCTCGCGGCTGGTATCACTGGAGCCACTCTGAGCGGACAGCTATTCTACTCTCCACGTCATGACTCCAGCGATGTCAGTCAGGGCTCGTTGGAGACCATGGGGGGGACATAGACACCCAAGGATGGCGTCCAGTTTGGCAGCCATGAGTTCGAACCCCACCCGCACCTGCTCAGCCGTCTCCCTGCTTGATCCAATGCCAGAACATCTGTCAAGAATAAGGACATTTTTTCTGGCCATAATGTCCACACTCAGATTTTTTTATCTTCGACGATTTACAGGTAAACAATTGTTAATGCGTTCATGTAATCATGGTTCGAGAGTAGTAA
The DNA here is from genome assembly GCF_964204655.1 of Triturus cristatus. Lineage (NCBI taxonomy): Eukaryota > Metazoa > Chordata > Amphibia > Caudata > Salamandridae > Triturus > Triturus cristatus. The sequence continues at coordinate 896,017,999 of NC_140590.1, read as the reverse complement.
TATTAGAGTGTGTTATGAAAAAGGATATTTTTGGCATACATCACACTTTAAAGTAGCACAATTTACAATAACCCCTACCAAAAAAAATGTATACTTTTATGCAATCTATGAAAACCTAGTCCAGATGACATGCACATCCCTGGATTACACAGATTACATTACTGCCGGTGCATATGTGCATGAATATTTGGACTGAACAACTAGTGTACAATGTCACTTTTTCACAGATCGTTTGGTAATGACGTCTTATTTATACTCATCTGTTTTGCAAATGTAAAATAATACACCAGTCCAGGTGCAAATTATGTATTGGAGCCCCTAAGTATGGGTTATGTTAAATGGCATTATGTTACATAACGTAAGTTACCTTGTATGTCATGATATATTGTGTTATGTCAAATTATATAGGTGTGGTGATTCACAGTTTCATGCCAAACATATGGTTGCAGAGTACTTGAAGCATGGGACTGGATGGATTGACAGAGGACTTGCAACACAGGAGAAAGTCTTGCTCCGAAATCCATTGCTAAGTCAGTTGTTGCCTGGCCTAAGCTCTGTGTGACTTGAAACGGACTTCTTTATACCAACACGAGTTCTCAGGGAATAGCTTACTGGTGCTCAAGCACTATGTAGGAGGGGGCTCCTTGTACCGGAAACCTCCAAAATCCTGATAATTTCGTTCTATAACCTCTGCATGACCTGAAAGGAACGGATGATATGCCTGAAAAAAGTCCAGGGCAATGTGGTGTGCATGCACACTGCAATCTTACCCCGTCCAGACACAACTGACTTGCACGCTAGGGATGTGCAAAATACCTTATGCCTGCTTGGCTAGTGATATTTTGTATACAAAAACAGCACGTGATTCCTGGTTTAGACCTGAGAGTTGTCATGCTCCTACATGGCCATTGGTCTGATCTGCTTAAAGATTAAATGGCATGTAGGACAAACGTCACTGGCGATGCTTTGGGCAAAACATATTTTCAAGTTTGTCAAGGTGGATGTTTTTCAAATTTTGCAAACCTAGGGTGCTGGCAAGACAACCCATCAGAAGCGAATGAGGCTGAGGCCACTGCATGGAGCTCTGGTCCAAAGGGCCACATCCCAGTCCTTCACACCTCTGTTTTCTCTGTACTCCACACTCAAGAGACTCCTCCTTGGTTTGTCAATACTAGGCCTGGGCGGTAAATTCCGTTCGGTTCGCGGAATTTGCGGAATTTAGGTAATTTCGCGTTCCGCGGGGAACGCGAAATTGCCCGAAAATCTGCGTTCCGTGACTTCGCAAAATTTTTTGCTTGTTCGCGTTCTCAATATGCGTGTTCGCGAGATATTTCACCCCGAGCACGCAAACAGCGATCGCGAACAGGCAAAAAGTATCGCGAACAAGCAATTCCGCGTGTTCGCGGAATTTCTGCGTGTTCGCGGAGATTTTTACCGTTTCGCGGAGATTTGCGTACCGCGATTACGCAAATTCCGCCCACCCCTAGTCAATACCCTGCCCTGTGTAGAGAAGGCAGTGCCGACCGGTGCCTAAAGCATCCATGTGGGCTCCCTGCAACAGCCTGGGTGTGGTGTGTGCAAACCTGCCCTCAGGGAGTGGCTGCTAGACCAGCGACCTGCACACCACCAGCGAGTACACCTGTGACGAGTAGCAATGATGGCCCCTCCTCGGTGCGTCATCGGAGTGGTCTGGCCTGCCGTAAACTGGACCGGCGTGGTCCAGTCCATGTCCGGACAAGGAAGTGACTGATGCGTGTGTCCCTGTCAAAGTGTTCACGGGACCAGGTACACAAAATGCAATATCGCACCCTATGACTCGCATCCCACAGAATGAGCATCATTGACGCAAGGGAAGGCACTGTCCCCACATTCATCCACACATCCATTCCTGAATGATGTAAAACATGACACAGCTGTGGGGCACTGGACGTTTATTTGAACATCCATTGCAGTTCTGCAGCTGGAGCGGTACAGGGCAATGCCGAGCACACTACACAATATCGGCCCGTGGAGGGCCAGACAGAGTCCATACGGGGATGACATGTACTGCGGAAGAGCAAGGGTACAGTCTGCAGTCTGTCCGCCGTGTTATTAGTCGTCAACAGGATGTGGCAGTCCATGTCGCTGTCCAAGGTGAGTGCATCGGAGTGTATCGGGGGTCAGTGGAAGATCATGAGGCCATGTGATGCACCAAGCAGAAACAGGCCAGGTGATGGAAATGAATGCTAGTGCCTCCTGATCACAAACTCATCCACGTCCTTGTCCCCGGATGTGTGCCCTGCCCCCCCTGTGGGAGTTGCAGTCCCGGCTGCGGCACTCTGGGCCCCTGACACATCAGGTGTTACAGCAAACAAATGATGGATGGAATGCTGAAAATGCAAACATTCTCCCCCAGTCAAAAGATCTGGGTTAAATCCATCATTTTTTGCCCACTACGCCACCCCAGTTTGGACCCAGCCATATGCAAATCAGTCTTGACCCTGTGCCCCATGGGAACAGTCAACACCGAACTGCCAGGCCAGGTCCTCTCTGGACCGGAAACAAGCATCCTGGGACCGGTTTCAGGGTATGTCACCCTTCCTCAGCCAAGCTAGCTTGAATCCAGTGGCACAGTGAGCAAGGGACCCACGTCTGGGCATACCTATCCCACTTAGGTCGAACAAATGATGGACGGAATGCTGACAATGCAAACATTCTCCCCCAGTCAAAATATCTGGGTTAAATCCATCGTTCTTTTGTCCACTACGCCACCCCAGTTTGGACCCAGACATATGCAAATCAGTCTTGACCCTGTGCACATCAGGGGCCTAGGTGGATACGTCTGCTGCACTGTGAGGCACTGACACACCAGGGGGCGGGGATGTGGATGGTGTGGAGGCAGCAGCATTCATCAGCGCCACGCCTTGTGGCGGCAATGCCATGATGGAGGTCTGCAGGGCATGATAGATCCCAGCTACAGTCCGATGATGTGCAGCGGTGGCTGCCATTCTTTCCGACTCCATATGCACCATGTCCTCCATGAGCCCCCGCATGTGTGCCAGCTCGCGGCTGGTATCGCTGGAGCCACTCTGAGCGGACAGCTGTTCTACTCTCCACGTCATGACTCCAGCGATGTCAGTCAGGGCTCGTTGGAGACCATGGGGGGGACATAGACACCCAAGGATGGCGTCCAGTTTGGCAGCCATGAGTTCGAACCCCACCCGCACCTGCTCAGCCGTCTCCCTGCTTGATCCAATGCCAGAACATCTGTCAAGAATAAGGACATTTTTTCTTGCCATAATGTCCACACTCAGATTTTTTTATCTTCGACGATTTACAGGTAAACAATTGTTAATGCGTTCATGTAATCATGGTTCGAGAGTAGTAATATTAGAGTGTGTTATGAAAAAGGATATTTTTGGCATACATCACACTTTAAAGTAGCACAATTTACAATAACCCCCCAAAAAATGTATACTTTTATGCAATCTATGAAAACCTAGTCCAGATGGCATGCACATCCCTGGATTACACAGATTACATTACTGCCGGTGCATATGTGCATGAATATTTGGACTGAACAACTAGTGTACAATGTCACTTTTTCACAGATCGTTTGGTAATGACGTCTTATTTATACTCATCTGTTTTGCAAATGTAAAATAATACACCAGTCCAGGTGCAAATTATGTATTGGAGCCCCTAAGTATGGGTTATGTTAAATGGCATTATGTTACATAACGTAAGTTACCTTGTATGTCATGATATATTGTGTTATGTCAAATTATATAGGTGTGGTGATTCACAGTTTCATGCCAAACATATGGTTGCAGAGTACTTGAAGCATGGGACTGGATGGATTGACAGAGGACTTGCAACACAGGAGGAAGTCTTGCTCCGAAATCCATTGCTATGTCAGTTGTTGCCTGGCCTAAGCTCTGTGTGACTTGAAACGGACTTGTTTATACCAACACGAGTTCTCAGGGAATAGCTTACTGGTGCTCAAGCACTATGTAGGAGGGGGCTCCTTGTACCGGAAACCACCAAAATCCTGATAATTTCGTTCTATAACCTCTGCATGACCTGAAAGGAACGGATGATATGCCTGAAAAAAGTCCAGGGCAATGTGGTGTGCATGCACACTGCAATCTTACCCCGTCCAGACACAACTGACTTGCACGCTAGGGATGTGCAAAATACCTTATGCCTGCTTGGCTAGTGATAGTTTGTATACAAAAACAGCACGTGATTCCTGGTTTGGACCTGAGAGTTGTCATGCTCCTACATGGCCATTGGTCTGATCTGCTTAAAGATTAAATGGCATGTAGGACAATCGTCACTGGCGATGCTTTGGGCAAAACATATTTTTAAGTTTGTCAAGGTGGCTGTTTTTCAAATTTTGCAAACCTAGGGGGCTGGCAAGACAACCCATCAGAAGCGAATGAGGCTGAGGCCACTGCATGGAGCTCTGGTCCAAAGGGCCACATCCCAGTCCTTCACACTTCTGTTTTCTCTGTACTCCACACTCAAGAGACTCCTCCTTGGTTTGTCAATACCCTGCCCTGTGTAGAGAAGGCAGTGCCGACCGGTGCCTAAAGCATCCATGTGGGCTCCCTGCAACAGCCTGGGTGTGGTGTGTGCAAACCTGCCCTCAGGGAGTGGCTGCTAGACCAGCGACCTGCACACCACCAGCGAGTACACCTGTGACGAGTAGCAATGATGGCCCCTCCTCGGTGCGTCATCGGAGTGGTCTGGCCTGCTGTAAACTGGACCGGCGTGGTCCAGTCCATGTCCGGACAAGGAAGTGACTGATGCGTGTGTCCCTGTCAAAGTGTTCACGGGACCAGGTACACAAAATGCAATATCGCACCCTATGACTCGCATCCCACAGAATGAGCATCATTGACGCAAGGGAAGGCACTGTCCCCACATTCATCCACACATCCATTCCTGAATGATGTAAAACATGACACAGCTGTGGGTCACTGGACGTTTATTTGAACATCCATTGCAGTTCTGCAGCTGGAGCGGTACAGGGCAATGCCGAGCACACTACACAATATCGGCCCGTGGAGGGCCAGACAGAGTCCATACGGGGATGACATGTACTGCGGAAGAGGAAGGGTACAGTCTGCAGTCTGTCCGCCGTGTTATTAGTCGTCAAACAGGATGTGGCAGTCCATGTCGCTGTCCAAGGTGAGTGCATCGGAGTGTATCGGGGGTCAGTGGAAGATCATGAGGCCATGTGCGGCACCAAGCAGAAACAGGCCAGGTGGTGGAAATGAATGCTAGTGCCTCCTGATCAAAAACTCATCCACGTCCTTGTCCCCGGATGTGTGCCCTGCCCCCCCTGTGGGAGTTGCAGTCCCGGCTGCGGCACTCTGGGCCCCTGACACATCAGGTGTTACAGCAAACAAATGATGGATGGAATGCTGAAAATGCAAACATTCTCCCCCAGTCAAAAGATCTGGGTTAAATCCATCATTTTTTGCCCACTACGCCACCCCAGTTTGGACCCAGCCATATGCAAATCAGTCTTGACCCTGTGCCCCATGGGAACAGTCAACACCGAACTGCCAGGCCAGGTCCTCTCTGGACCGGAAACAAGCATCCTGGGACCGGTTTCAGGGTATGTCACCCTTCTTCAGCCAAGCTAGCTTGAATCCAGTGGCACAGTGAGCAAGGGACCCACGTCTGGGCATACCTATCCCACTTAGGTCGAACAAATGATGGACGGAATGCTGACAATGCAAACATTCTCCCCCAGTCAAAATATCTGGGTTAAATCCATCGTTCTTTTGTCCACTACGCCACCCCAGTTTGGACCCAGACATATGCAAATCAGTCTTGACCCTGTGCACATCAGGGGCCTAGGTGGATACGTCTGCTGCACTGTGAGGCACTGACACACCAGGGGGCGGGCATGTGGATGGTGTGGAGGCAGCAGCATTCATCAGCGCCACGCCTTGTGGCGGCAATGCCATGATGGAGGTCTGCAGGGCATGATAGATCCCAGCTACAGTCCAATGATGTGCAGCGGTGGCTGCCATTCTTTCCGACTCCATATGCACCATGTCCTCCATGATCCCCCGCATGTGTGCCAGCTCGCGGCTGGTATCGCTCGAGCCACTCTGAGCGGACAACTGTTCTACTCTCCACGTCATGACTCCAGCGATGTCAGTCAGGGCTCGTTGGAGACCATGGGGGGGACATAGACACCCAAGGATGGCGTCCAGTTTGGCAGCCATGAGTTCGAACCCCACCCGCACCTGCTCAGCCGTCTCCCTGCTTGATCCAATGCCAGAACATCTGTCAAGAATAAGGACATTTTTTCTGGCCATAATGTCCACACTCAGATTTTTTTATCTTCGACGATTTACAGGTAAACAATTGTTAATGCGTTCATGTAATCATGGTTCGAGAGTAGTAATATTAGAGTGTGTTATGAAAAAGGATATTTTTGGCATACATCACACTTTAAAGTAGCACAATTTACAATAACCCCCAAAAAAATGTATACTTTTATGCAATCTATGAAAACCTAGTCCAGATGACATGCACATCCCTGGATTACACAGATTACATTACTGCCGGTGCATATGTGCATGAATATTTGGACTGAACAACTAGTGTACAATGTCACTTTTTCACAGATCGTTTGGTAATGACGTCTTATTTATACTCATCTGTTTTGCAAATGTAAAATAATACACCAGTCCAGGTGCAAATTATGTATTGGAGCCCCTAAGTATGGTTATGTTAAATGGCATTATGTTACATAACGTAAGTTACCTTGTATGTCATGATATATTGTGTTATGTCAAATTATATAGGTGTGGTGATTCACAGTTTCATGCCAAACATATGGTTGCAGAGTACTTGAAGCATGGGACTGGATGGATTGACAGAGGACTTGCAACACAGGAGGAAGTCTTGCTCCGAAATCCATTGCTATGTCAGTTGTTGCCTGGCCTAAGCTCTGTGTGACTTGAAACGGACTTGTTTATACCAACACGAGTTCTCAGGGAATAGCTTACTGGTGCTCAAGCACTATGTAGGAGGGGGCTCCTTGTACCGGAAACCACCAAGATCCTGATAATTTCGTTCTATAACCTCTGCATGACCTGAAAGGAACGGATGATATGCCTGAAAAAAGTCCAGGGCAATGTGGTGTGCATGCACACTGCAATCTTACCCCGTCCAGACACTACTGACTTGCACGCTAGGGATGTGCAAAATACATTATGCCCGCTTGGCTAGTGATATTTTGTATACAAAAACAGCACGTGATTCCTGGTTTGGACCTGAGAGTTGTCATGCTCCTACATGGCCATTGGTCTGATCTGCTTAAAGATTAAATGGCATGTAGGACAAACGTCACTGGCGATGCTTTGGGCAAAACATATTTTTAAGTTTGTCAAGGTGGATGTTTTTCAAATTTTGCAAACCTAGGGGGCTGGCAAGACAACCCATCAGAAGCGAATGAGGCTGAGGCCACTGCATGGAGCTCTGGTCCAAAGGGCCACATCCCAGTCCTTCACACTTCTGTTTTCTCTGTACTCCACACTCAAGAGACTCCTCCTTGGTTTGTCAATACCCTGCCCTGTGTAGAGAAGGCAGTGCCGACCGGTGCCTAAAGCATCCATGTGGGCTCCCTGCAACAGCCTCAACTACATGATGGGTGATCACTGGTCAATTGACTTTCAAGCGCCCAATAACAGGCATAATTGTGGAGGAATCTGGGGCTGCATTGTGTGTGTGAATTATCTTTCATCATTATATCCTGTAATTCATGGTAATTCTTGCAGATAGCTATGTTTTTCTCTACATGTGAGCTTATTGATCAACCACCAAGGCTCACGCTCACCTTTACCACCATGTACCCATATGTGGGTGCAGGAGAGGCACAGGAAGGCAGGGCCACCCACCTGCTGTCTGCACAGTGAGACAGCCTGGCAATGGATTAGATTGCCCCTTTTGTAGTCAAACTCTATAGTGCACAAAAAAAGTCCAGGCACTCTTCCAGGGAGCCCTAACCCACAGCCCCTTGTGGGTAAACTATCCATATCAGTATATAAAGACAGCTATATCACCAGCCTACCCATATAGGGACAGATGTTCCGTGACTGGACCATATGGGTCTTGAAATACCAACCCAGCTGCATGGGACTGGACAAGCAGGTACCTGGCAATGAGCGAGAGTCACTCCCCTGAAGTGACACATGCATGCTGCTGGAGTTCAAGCCTGGGGACTTCATTGAGAGGAAACAAGGTTCCCTATTGGTCTGGCTCCTTCACATTCAGGCTGTCCTGTTGCCTGGGGTGTTCTGCACTTTGATTGCTTGTAACCTGGACAACCTGTGATCCGGCACAGACAGCATCAGTAGCATGACCTCTCAGAGCCAAGATCATGAGACACCGTGATTCTGTTCCCTGGCACCATTCTGAGTAGCATGGAGTCTGTTTTGTGAGGGATTTCTTGCACATTAAGACCCCAAAACTCCACTGCATGCATCTGCTGGCAATTCATTCCACCAAGCCCACATCTGCAGTGCATGGAGGAGAGCCCTGGGCCACACATATCCTAGCCCATAAAATGTGGTCACATTCTCTTGAGCAGAGCCTGCTCCACCCTTAGTCTTCATCCAAGTTTCCAACAGCTACAGGCTGCTCTGTTGGCAAGTGGGTGATGGTGAGATTGACTCCAATCCAGGGTAAAAACAAGGTCAGACATGCTTTGTCATTGGGTTACTCCACCATTAATGATCCTTCTGCAACTTTTCCTTCCTCTCAAAAGTCATCTTTGATTGCCTTCTCGTTACCATGCCAGGGCCTTTACCAACGCTAATGGGACAGACTCAATAATATGAATATATGATTCTATCAGTAGTAGTGATTGATGGTTTGTACAAAAAACAGGAACCAAATTATTACAAGCTTATTGCTTGCACCTATTTGGAAATCCTTGCTCATGGGAAATAATTGCAATTTCTAATCCCTAGCACAAATAGGGTTCATCAGGTTACCCACACTTGTTGATGGTTGATAGATGTATGGAAATCCTTTCAGTGTAATGCGCATGCAAAGCATTGGTTATTGTTCAATGTTGTTTGCCATTTATCCCGCTAGGAAGTTAAACATCCACTGGTGGTGTTGCATAAATAGCTAACAGGGAGAAAACTGAGTCCTCATCAGAAGTAACCATACAAATTGTTCAACCAACTAGCAACATTAATGCACACCACCCACATAATCCAGAAGTAACTGTACATCTGTCAATGTTGAGTCAAATTAAGCTGCAGGATCCACTCCTGCTGGTTGACTCTGTCAATGCCTTCCAGTTTCAACTTTTCAACAGTAAATTCTCCTGGGTGCTAAAGATTTTAGATTCTTGGGAGCTGCTTGGCAGGTCGTGAAACTTAAACTGCTGGGTCTCAAGTCAGCATCTATGACAGTAGAAACTACAATGTTATCTGATTGTTTTTGAACCTCTGACCTTTCATTCTTGATTCTTGAAATAATTCTTCGTAAAACATTTCCCTTAGATTTGTGTTGTACCAATCCAAGACTTTCATGTTTAGCAGCAGAATAAATATAGCCTTGGCCGTCCCTCTTGAATATGGCCCCAGTTCTGATAATCAACAAAATACAAAAAATGTCCTAGTCTACTATTCTCGGCTGAAGTATTCAATCAGTCAGCTTGCTTTGAACAGTCTTTTAAAAAGAAAATACTTTTGGCATGCAGGACACTTAGTTAAGGGCACCCAGGTGTGCATAGAGGCAGTGGACAGGACAGGCTTCTATCTTGCCTTGCACTGGACCAGCTCAATCTGAAGATCCAACTATGAATGTTTTAACTGCAGCAACTTTAATATGCCCTGTTGGAGTTGGAATGACTTCAGCTGCAGGCAACAGGCTTTCCCTCCAACGGAGTCTTATTAAATGATGTACTTATATAATTTACAAGTCATTGAAAGAGTCCTGTACTGTTCATTTTTATCACTATTGTACCGAGTTGAGAGTTGGTACTTTCTCTGCCTGCTTTCTTCCTTGAATGTGGTAGCCATTTTTAAGTCTTCTCCAGAACCAAACTCTGATTATCCATTATATTTGGCCCTAAAGTAAAATCAAAGATTAATAGAGCAGACATTCAAAATCATTGTTCTTGAAAATGGAATATCAATTTGGTCTGAGAATCTCTAGAGTCACCAAAGCAGCCCGGCAATCTCTGATTCATTGCAATATGAAAAAAAACCTACCTCCTGTGAGGCCAGAACTCAATGGCATGTATTAACTCTAGAATTAGCACAGTTATCCAAGGGACATATATATTGCAGTCAAAGAAAGGATTTAATGAACCATTTGCCATTTCATTGTACTGAGCATGTGTGCAGCTTATATTTGTGACAAGAATTTGTTAATTGCGAAAGTGACGTGCACCTAGAGAAAGATGTGGAATCCAGCTGTCTGTCACAACCTAAAAGGCTGTGGTCCTTGCCTCCTGTGCAGGCTGGGTGGGTAGGACAATTATATGTACACTGATGGCCCAGCCTGTTTCATAGTGATGAATGTGAGCCTAGGTGAGACACAGGAGCTTTGACCTCGCCAGCAGCATGGCTGGTGGGGACACTCTAAAGTATTGTCATTGTGAGCTGATGCGGAAATGTACTGGGTAAAATAGGGCAAGGTGTGATATATGTGGCTCAAAACATCCAGCAGAGACACTAATTGACATCCACTCTGCTTGAATAACTGGTGGGGAGTTTCCAGGTTGTGCAACCTTCCCTCTGCTGGCTGGAGAGTCCCCAAATGGTTTCCCCAAAGCACAACTTAGAGCTGGGCCATCCCAGATGGAATGGAAACTCTTGTAAACAACATCTCAGGCTGACAAAGAAGTAAATGTTTAAAGAGACCAATTACATCCAATCAGAGTTCAGAACTATATAGATCTCCTTCAAGCAGACTTCCCTTCTTGGGATGTCTGCTTTGCTTCCCTGCCTGCTTTCCAGGAAGGTAGGATCGCAAAGGGGCACCTGGGATGTGGTACAAGAGTATGGATGAAAGCTGACAGAAGACCAAAGTCCTTTGAGGGCCCGGGACCGGCCAGCAAGAGCCATCACACCCTCTTAGAAGAAAGAACGCGAACAAGTTCCAAACACCCTAATCCTACTAATCAGGAAGAAGGTAACTATGATTCCTTTTTATCATGTGCTCTATAGGAGACAGATTGTGACAACTGAAGGAATGTATTTGACCTCCTGGATCCCTTGCTATGCTAAAAGCTTCAAAGCAGTCCTCATAGAGAGTATTAGTGTAGCCTGGCTATCTGGTTGTATTATTCATTTCCTTGCTGCACATCACTAGATGGCCTAACTCAAAGCCTGGACATCTCTTCGCATCATGGGGACATGCATTAATTGTTTCTTGCACTTAGAGGGCAGATATCACATGGAGGGGCAATCCTGGCTGGTGGTATGGGCCTGCACACTAGGGGCCTCCCTCCTGAAGCCAGTGGGAGCTCTAGCTTGAGTCCTATTCGAGTTGAGGCATCTTGCACCCCCTATCATTCTTTTGAAAGTTTGCAAGAGGTGCAATGGTCTCTCCGGGCTCGCAGATGGAGCTAACCAGGCTGTAGGCCAACAGAAAGAGCATCACAAAGCTCTGACAGGGACCATATTAAAGATGTTTTCCAATTGCGGGGCAGGGACACCATTATCTGCCTGGTGGAACCCCATCCTAGTAAGCAGGCACATTGGACCTAAGTCCAGGGGACAAGCCCAGTGTCACTCCTTAGTTCTGACTGGGACTTGTCAGAGCTCTTGACCATGCTTCAGCTGGGGGCGAGGTGTCTCTGGGCCTGCAATACTCCTTCTTCTGCACTTTTTGTTACCATGGACTGGCAAATGAATCCCAGGCCTGAAGCCTGGTCATTGCTACCAGACATGCAGGAGCTTGGTAGCTCTAGTGTCCTGACTTTTTTTTAGGGCAACAAGAGTCAATGCTTGACACACAAAGCCAAGGGCTCATGATCCAGACCAACTAGAGTTATGACAAGGGCATGTCAAAGCTTTCAACCCTGCAGGAGCTTAGAGTCATTTCTGGGACAGTGGAACCCCATCATGGGCACATTGTGCCAGGTTTTCCCTGTAAATGCAGTCTATGCCCAGCAAATCTCCTCCTCGGCAAGACCGGATCTTTGACTGGTACCAGGTCAGAACTTTTCACCCAGCTGAGGAGGAGAATCTTCCCCAGGACTACTGAGGTGTATCCTGGGGACCTTGGGCACCAGCAGTTGGTGTCTGGAGTCCAAGGCCCTGGCATGTACCCTGGGGCTGCTACAGACCATGACCTGTCAGAGCTTACATCATTGAAGGGACAGGGGAACAATCTCTGGGCTTGCAGAACCTCGTCTAGGGTCCTCTTTGGCTGCATGCCAGCAAAATGAGCCTAGGCCAGACTGGAGTTCTTCCTTGCACCGTATCAGAGATCCTACCCAAAGAGATATAGACTCCCTGGGCCTAAAGAAAGATATTCTGGTAAGCTCGGGACAGCAGTGGTCTATGCCTGGAGCTCGGTGTAGGACTAGTGTCTCAGGCTGGCTGCAATTCTGACTAGGATCTCTCTTCCTAAGCTTGCGGAAGCCGTTCCCGGGTACTTTGTGACACCACAGGCCAATGAAGGGAGTCTAGGAGCATATACATATAAAGTCACTATTGATGGTGGTGTGACAAATGTAACATAAACCTAGCTGTGGTAAACGTTGTCCAGGTGTTATTTCACACACTCCTTGAACAACCCTTTCTGTGTTCTGTAAAGTGGACAAAAAGTCTATGCTAGGCTACCAGTTTTCCAGACATTGGGCTGGATTGCCATAACTCACATTCTTTTGTAGCTACAAAAGAAAAGAAACAAATGTATTTATACTATTGTAATCTGTGCAGCTTTATATCCTGTTGACCTTGATAGGAGTAGGATCAGATGTTCTTTCAGCTAGAGCCAGTCAGGAATTCCCTTATAAGTGTATTTTTTCAAACTGTTTTTATAATAAATTATTATTATTTTTAAATGCTACTAAAGAAGATCTTAGATATTTACTATTCCTCTATTTCAATGGGTATCACAAGGCTTATTACCCAACTGGTAAGGAAAGTGATTAAAACATAAAAAATGGATCAAAGGTGGCAACAACTTGTTGTGGTAGGTTACAAGGAAAATCAAATACAGCCTACCTAACATGACTGAAAATTGTTACCAAAGTTAGAACCTGATCTGTGGATGCTGGCAGTCTTTCATAAAGTTTAAATATTTAACATTGAAAGAGGTCTAACATCTATCAACCCTTATTACAAGTAAGAGAAACTAGACACAAGAACATTATTTACTATGTATTACTGCTACACTCTCTTACCAGTCATGAAGGTTCTCCCTTCTGAAAGAAGTAAGGAAACATAGGGGCAGATTTATGTTGCACTTGCGCCACTTTTGCGCCGCCGTTGCGTCACTTTTGTGATGCAGCAGCGGCGCAAATCCTGCGCCATGGTGCGGGGTATTTACAACGTGACGCATCTGGGAGATGCGTCACGTTGTAAAGCCCTGCGCCACATGTAGGCGTTCCAGGGCAGGTGGGGGCGTTCCGGCGCAGGAACGCCTCCTAAAAGTGGCTGAGTGAAATCTACAAAATTTCACTCAGTCACTTTTAGGCCCATGCTGCGTCAAAACCCTGCACCTGCTTGAAGCAGGCGTAAGGATTGACGCAGCATTGTACAGATAGGGCCCCCCAGAACATTGCTGGAGCAGCGTCGCGCTTGCGACGCAACTCCAGCAATGCGCCACTTTTACGGCACAGATGCGTCACGCATCTGTGCCGTTTTTGCCCCATGGTGCGCCGCATTATAAATGCGGCGCATCCATGGTGGCGCAGCTGTGGCGCATAATAATTGGCGCATCCCTGCTGATATGCAGGGATGCACCAGTTAACATAAATCTGCCCCAAAGCTCTTAAGATACCATGTATCAAATGATTAAAAATCATAGCTAGTGTTGTCTCCTAATGTGGCTAAACTAAGATTACCAGAGCCTAAATGAGATGTGTATATCCTGTGCTCCAAGATGTTTCTGCTAAATGTACTCGGGGAACACTTGAAACATATTGAGCAAGAGTTGATGCTGATTTTGGATTCTAAATCTGTTAATATATCAGTGCTAAACTAACTACTGTTAAAGGTAACGTATGGTTGCACTGTAGTGTTAACAGCGATCTCGAAGAATGAATGTATGGATTGTGGTCTGTGCAATAAGTTAGGGTGGACAGTAACACGTTAAATATATCCTACAATAATAGGTATAGCGGAAAAAGATGAATCTTTTCTGGTGTGAACAGGTTTGAAGAGTTGCTTCTATGTTGGCAGGAAAAAAAACACTTTTCAACACTGATTCACAATACTACTAGTAAAGAAGCAACGCCACTGGTGCTGCCAACCAGACCAATGGAAGGTGACTTTAACAGTGATTCTCAAAACTGTGGCAAAAAGGACATGAACCAATGATATATCAGCTATGGAACTGAAGGTCTTTATTTTGAGATTGGCAGATCGGATGCTCTGTCACAAATGTGGCGGATATTTCGTCTGTTGTATTAAGACATAGCTATGGCACATATAATTTGGCGCATGGGAAATATACTTTATGTTTTAATTTTATTGAGCAGTGAATGTTTTCTGTTTCAGATCAGTTTTAAACTGGCCTTAATTCCTGAATGACCTGTGGCATTTAGCTTTGGTTCACAGGGAAGGGGCACTTTGGAAGTAGCCTTTTGACATGGTATGACTGTCAGAAAAACTAAATTGTCTTTCCCTAATTGTCAGAACTGTTGGTGAGAAATATACAAAAATGAGGACATCAGCCAGTGAGTGCAAAACTGGCCTCACAGCTAGTTTATGCCTTTTCTATCTCTCCTCTCCTTCGGTTTGCAAGGGTAGGGGAAATAAGCCAGGAAAATTACAGGGGTATATTAATGAAAAACTCACGCAGCACGGCAAGTCACCTTGCTGCGCTGAGCTGCATGATAGGGAAAAGGCAGGAATGCGCCATATTTAACATTATGTGACACATTCCTATCTTTACTTGCGCTGGCGCACAATGTGCTGTCTAGCGCCAACACAGGCAACTTTGCACCATGGAGAAAGAGTGACTGTGTTGTAAACAGGATTGTTTTTGTGTAGGAAGGTGTGAGCAAACCTCTGAGGCATTTTCCTCTTTCTACGTAAAAGTTATTCCTCCTCATTACGCCGGGAGATGTAGCATTTTGACACCTTCCCAGGTCTACCAGTAATGGTAAATCCGGGAATGCGCCAAAATCCACGGGTGGATACGTGGGAACACCCAGGCTCTACCCATGCAACACCTACATGGGCAGAGTAATGCAACACAGTGATTTGCCCTGCATTGCATTTCTCTAGATTTATCAAGCCAGGCAGAACCATGCAGGGTGGCCTTGTATGGCTTGATAAATTTAACTTAAGAATTGTGTCGCTGTTGGGCCTCATTGCGTGCCACAAGGGCGACACAACTCTTTAATAAATATGTCCCACAGTCATTAAAGTGTAAATGTGTTGTGGCTAGATATGTATATGTGATATGTATACCTTAAACAGCACCAGCTAATTTCTGGCCCCTTTTTAGATCCACGTAATCTGTAATTCCTCCCTCCTACTCACTTGAAGTCTGCCTGAGGCCATCTGAAGCAATCCTTAGGTGATTTCAAATAGAATGATGATTAGGGTTTAACCTCTATAGAATTGTGGTTTGAATAAAGGAAGGAAAGTGGGCTACAAAAGAACCATGAGATTAAACACCATATCATACCCTGAAATATTAAGCAAATCGCAGATGGTGCTGTCATCCATGGTCCTGTCATATACACCCAGAAATGAATAACAGAACAGTTTTAAGGGAGCAAACCAGAAAAGAATTGAAAACACCACCATCCAGTCTATCCTTGAGAGACATCAGAGAAGGAGAAAGAGGTTAAATATTGAGAGAGAAGAATAAAGGTGGAATGAAACATTTCCTAGCTATCTTAATGGAAAGTTTCAATACTATTAAGAACTAGAAGGTGAAGATTAGGCTTATCTTTCCTTGCTTTATTCACCAGCAGCCATTCAAAATATGTAATAACAGCAAACTACTTTTCCCATTAGTCCAATGAAAAAAAAAAAAAAAAAGATCCTCCCATCAGAGCAGCGTCAATCCTTGCAGATGCTCTATTCTTCTCTTTCTTTCTGTGAATACAGCATACTCCCTCCAGAATTACTCCTGTTCATTCGCATCCATCCATGAGAAGACAGATGAATGATGTAAGATAATGGAAAACCCAACTACGGAATCCAAAGCATAAACAATGTCGTGGCACACTTGGTCAATATTTAGCGAAGCATAAGGTCAAAACTTTTTCTGAGTACAAAGTCAAAGGTAATTATGACATGCACAAAGGACTACCAGAAATACAATGTCAATAGGGTGGGTATATTGAAATCAAATCAAGCTAGGGTCACCTTACCCTCACCGCTAAGTCCTTAATAGAAATGGAACTTTCAGTTACAATAGCTAGGAAATGTTTCATTCTATATCAGGACTAGAGGCAAGGATTAGGCTAGTTTAAAGCTTCTCCACCAACAGGGATGCCATTTGCGTAACTGGTTTGAAATAAAAACTTTTAAAGGTAGAATTCGAGGACCAAACCACTGCATTAACAATGTACTCTAAATGAGCCTCTAGAGAAAAAGCTTTGGAAACCATAGCCCCCCAAACGGAGAGAGCTCCAAGCTGAGAAACATCAATCCCCACTTTTGGCATGGTCCATCGGACCTGGGAAACAACCATTACAACGCAGTCATTACTACCTTTACAGCACAGCTGTTACGACGCAGCTGCCTTTACATCTCATGTCATTACAATGCATGCCATTACAACGCATGTCACTACAATGCATGCCATTACAACACATACCATTACAACGCATGCCATTACAACCCATTATAAGGTAAGTTATGGGGATTTTGTTGTTTTAGGGTGGATATGGGTTTTGGGGAACATGGGGATAGTATTTTAACCCCTTCAGTGCCCGCCCCTTTCCCCGCCCTGTGCCGCGCCTTTCATTAGCGGGCGGGGTCTATGACGAGCTGGACTCGTCATGGGCACAGCGCAACCGCGGCCCATGACGAGTCCAGCTCGTCATGGGCACTGAAGGGGTTAACCCTTACCCTATCCAACACTTACCCTACTGTTGCACTCACTGGAGTGGGAATAGTAAGTTTTACCCCTACACTATCCAACACTTACCCTAATCTAGCACTCACTGGAGTGGGAATAGTAATTTTTAACCCTACACTATCCAACACTTACCCCACCGTTGCCCACAAAGTATTATGCATTGTAATGATATGCGATGTAATGGTATGCGTTGTAATGGTAGTTTCTAAAAATGCGTTGTAATGGCATGCGTTGTAACATTATGCGAAGTAATGGAAGTTGCGATGTAAAAACTGTGTTGTAAAGGCATGCGTTGTAATTGTTTGCGTTGTAACGTCATATATTCATCGGACCAATCCGGCAATGGTATGGGAAGAAACTGCTTTATGCGGTTTTGTAAGAGCAATAAGTAATTGGCATTCACCCTGAGGGCGTATATCTTCTGTCCTTGATACATAAGCCTTCAATGCTCTAACCGCACATATTGTTGGAACATTTGGAAAATTTGGATATGACACAGTTCTAGAGTTAAATTTCCTTCATCTGGAAATATTGAAAGTCACACTGTAGGAAGCTGGATTTGCATATACTATACCAAAATGAAGTATGGTGTACACAGAGTCCAGTGGAACCCCAAAAGTAGGTAGAGGTAAAAGTAGATAGCATCTTACTCTCTATTTGAGGTTGTGTGGGCAAGCAGTAAGGCTTTATCAGAGTATAGTGTTAAGCATTTGTTGTACACACTCAGGCAATACATTATTTCACACATTCAAAGATTGAACTGAGACCAATTTGTTTGTATCAACATTTGTATTAGGTTATTTTATTTCTAGAACCAAGCCAAGCCTGGTGCAGGTAAGTCAAATAATACTTTGCAAAACCTTATGCAGTGATTTACAGTTGAATGCAGGTTCAAATGCAGTTGGTTGAATTACAGGTAAGTCAACAGTTCAAAACTACTTTTCAGTTACTTTACAAATTACTGTGCACCTTACTTTTTATATTACTTTTGCTAATCAGTGTGATATGCCTAGATATCACACTGAGACATTTCTTAGTGAAAAGGTAAGTAATTCACTTTTAGTACATTTGCAGTTTTTCAATGTTTCATACAAAACAACTCCACGCACACATTTTTTTTTCAAGGAAAAGCAGTCAATATAATCCTATGGAAGGAAATGAAGTTAATGGTTTGCAGGTAAGTACTTATTTGTGGGAGTTGGTATGCTGAGGTTAGAACCAGTGTTACCTCAGGGTCGAGGATGCTCTCTCAGAACACCCTCAGCAGCAATAGAGCGGCTGGGTGTGAAGTGCTGTGCCCAATGTTATCCAATGGGGGATAGGGGGCCTCTGGTTGAGGGCTGCTCACAAGCAGGCCATCAGGTTGTGGGAGCAAAGCTCTGGTGGTAGGCTCAGGGCAAAGGGGGATCGGAGTTAGCACACAAGGTGAACCCACAGCGGTGCTGGGGCAGCTGGGTGCAGGGTGCTGTTTTGGCGTCGGGTGCTCTGTTGTTTTCAATGGGGGTTGCCGGTTTTAGATTTTGGCTGCAGGCTCGGTCCACTGAAGACTTCTGGGAGGAACCAACAGCTGGGCAGATAAGATTGAGGGCTCGGTATGTAGGTGCACCTCGAGTTCTCTTCTCCAGGGCACAGAGCGGCTGGATGCAGGAGTGACTCTTGAGGTTCAATTTCACCTTACCGGGCCACTCATGGTTGGGGGGTCTCTGTGCAGAGGCTGCAGGTGATGTTGGTGAATTCTGGAGGGGTCAACCCAAAGTAGACTCGGACTCTGGAGTGCTGGGGAACCTCGCTGGGACCGGTGGGCCACCCAGATTCGGGCCGCAGGCGTCAGATGAAGTGGTGGTTCCAGGCGTTTGGTTTCGTTGTCCTGAGAGTCTGTCTTGGGAGTTTCTTTTGAACAGAGCAGCTGTTCACATGAGATCTGGTATTTGTTATAGGCAGTCAGTCCTCCAAGGGGTTCTGAAGATTGCTGGCTGCTGGACAAGGCGACTTTTGGCTCATGATCTCTGGAAGCTGCAGACAGGCCGATAGGGCTGGGGACAAGTCAGTTCTTCTCTGCTGTCTCCTCTACTGGGTGTCTTCTTTCGAACTTCTCCTTAGGTTGCAGGAATCTGTCTTCTTGGTTCAGGGCTGCCCAGTAAATACTGTATTTAGGAGGCCTTTTAGAGATCTTGCGGTCAGTAGCCAATGGGCTACTGACCTTAGGGTGACTACACCCTTGGTGTGCTCACCACACGTGGGGGAGTGGGCACAATGCCTAATCCTGATGGGAGAGTACCTGTCATCTGCAAAATGCTGGGCACTGAAGAGTGGGCATCACCATGCCTCCCCCACCTGAGGGGTGGGGTTGGCAGAGGTGGGCACACCTTCCGGGCTGTGCTAATTTTTCCCGCCTGTCTTCCTACCAAAAAGGAGGGGAGACAGGAAGGGGGCCTGCTCCTGATATCAGGAGGGGCTGGATGTCGCATTACAAAGGCAGCAAGGCCTTTGAAGCTCCCCTGCCACAGATTACCCTTCCTGGCCTGGGGGAGGGCTGACCACCTCCACCCAGGAAAGGCTTTGTTTTTGGACTCAGGGAGCGAAGGCTCCCACCCCAGGTGTCTGGAAACATGTCTCATAGTGGAAGGCTGGTGTGTACCAGTCAGAGAACCCACCAGAGACCAGTTGTTTTTCAGGGGGCATCTCTAAGATGTCCTCTGAGTGCATTTTTCATTAAATCCCACACTGGCATCAGTGTGGGTTTAATGTTCTGAGAAGTTTGATACCAAACTTCCCAGTTTTCAGTAAAGCCATTATGGTACTGTGGGGCTCATAATGAAAACCCCCCCAGCACTATTTACTCCTACTGGCATTACTGCACTTACAATGTCTATGAATTGATCTAGACACTGTAGGGGTACAGGGCTCATGCATCTGTACCCTCACCACTGGTATAGTGCACCCAGCTAGTGGGATGGCTGACCTATACCAGGGCAGTGGGTTGTGGGCATGGCACACAGGGATGTGTGAAAGCTCACAAAAGATATGTTCTACTTGAACCGGGTTTTTTTGTTGTCTCTTAAGGAAAAGTATTCCTTTATAAGAACAAGAACCCTCACTCAGCCGAGGGTGACAGGCTTCATCATGGGGCTTCTTCCTCACGTCTGGGCCGCAAGGTCCCCGGATGTGGGCTACAACTCTCCACCAAAGGCAGTGGGTAGAGAGGAGCTGAGGTGTTTTAGATGGGGGATGCCTCTAAGCAGTGTGAGTGAGGGGCAGAGTGAAAAATCAAAATAAGTGAAGAGTTAAATCTACCTCCAGGGACTCAATTTCTTTATTCAATGGTACCCTTGGATTAGAATAAAAGTTGAGAGGACAGAGGGCTCAGAGCAAATATTTCCCCAAAGTGTTCAACATGTTTCTGCCTCTAATAGACTCCAACCGGAGTTCTGAGGCATTCTTCAGGACCAGTAAACAATACAAGTCACTCTGCATACAATGATAAAAGTAATCAAATTTGATCAGATGGCTATACTGGCCATAATAGTCTGAAGTCACGACAATGATGGATGATTAATACACCATCTCCATCTGATGGAATAGATACTTTCTACCTCTCTAGAGCCATATGGTACTCCATGGCCAGCTCGGCACAGTGCTCCTCTGAGCCAGGACCCCCAAGCACACAGTGACTTGTGCTTGTTTTCTGGGCGCGAAGGCCTGGCCTGCCCTGAAGGTATGGGGGCCTGGAGCCCTACAAGGTCTTCCCTTGATTCGAGGGGTCGCTGGCATTGAGCCCTAAGTTCTTCAATTGGCTTCTCCAGGGGGGCCTCTACTTGCGACACAACCTCAAATATGAAAAGGCCCATTATTTGACAGAACCTGTCATCAATAGACAGGCATGTGATATCATTCTCCTCCTCAAAGTATCCCTGTATTCTTCCATATTACTGACAAAGAAATTAGGGGTGTTAACATAAGGTTAACATTGGTCTGAGGAAACCTAGGAATTCCAGAAATATATATCAAAGTATCCCTAATTTGTTGAGTAGGCCGTAGGACCAGCACTTCCTCTGCTATTATACAGGGAACTCATTCATCCACCTGGGTGCATCCCAGTTCTAATGAAATAGCTTACTAATGAAGCACTGTTATGCTCCAGGCGGTGGCTCTCAAATAATGTTCAGACTTCAGAAAACAGCTTATATCACCCCAGTAAGCACACTTGCATCCGGACGCATCTCACTGCTACAGAGATCGGGTAAAGTGATGCACCAGCCACTAAGGGGGGTAAGACACATGGAACATGTTTGAAGTCGGAGGATCACGTCACGCTGAGAGCCAGTTACTCTGAAAGCAATTACGAAGGAGCAAGGAGCATTCCCACGGTCGCGTGGTTTTAAAGAGAGCAGGGCACAATAATTTAGTTCAATATCATTAACTGAGCTGAAAACAAGTACAAATAAGCACCAAATGAATGCCAACAATCACAAATATGCAATAAATAATGCTTCACACACAGAGGGAGGATAAACACTTATCTGAGGCTGCTGGAGCAGCAATGAAAGAGGAGGTTACTGCGAGGACTGTTGAAGGACTGGCGCTGCTCTGATTGGAGGAGCTGTTTTGTATTATTCCCAAAGTCTGATGGGAATTGTAGTTTGTTGTTGTTACATACTTTAAATGGCTGCTGGTGACTAAAGCAAGGAAAGCTTAGTCTAATCTTTGCCTCTGGTCCTGACATAGATTTAATTTGTAGGCCCATAAAACACCATCAATGGGAGATTCATGTAGCTATCCCCTACTCAGTTCATTATAGACACGTTCAGGCAAAGAACCCTCAAATCACAAAAGGATTAAGTATGCCACTGTTAGCAGATTAAGAATTGCCATTTCTCTAAAATGATCTTCCCTTGGCAAGTCCCATTAGAAATTGAATAGTTCATGCAGTTGATGAAGCAGATGAAGTCCCTACAATTCCAATCTGTAGGACTTTACTGTCCCACACAGTGCACTTGAGAACGATATGTCATGAAAACTTGGTAGAACATGTGGAAGATCAAAGCACTGTGAGAGTTTACAGGAGGAAAGAAACTGTAAATTCTCAGGCTATATTTCAAAAACTATGAAATACTGAATGAGAGAATGACTGTAAGTCACATGCCCCAGAGGATTCTCACCCTATCATTCCAAAAATACTAAAGGCATATGAGCTGGTCATACACCCTGAAGCAGTGTACCCCTTGCTTTAATTGGCACATCCCCAGTTGAAGCCTTAAAATGCTGGGACAAAATTCGATCATTTTCCCCACATGTGAATCCTCAAGTAGACTATGTAAGGGCCACAAACTAACAGACTAAACTTACAACTCCTTCAGAATAATTCCTTGTTGTTCACAGGTTTTTAAATGCCAGGCCCCAAAGTTTCATCCACAAAACTAATATGGATACAGGAAACATTATGGAATGAAATGTGATAAGCCAGCCATTACCTAGTGGAAGAATATGTCCTTAGGAAAGGATAAATAATACTTTGAAAATTAATTTGCTGAAAAACCCCAACCTAGTTAATGGAAGTGGCTGGGATGGATATGATGTGACATGAAGAGCTTCGAAAGAGTTCATATTCCAGAATGGGCAGAGAATGATTCTCTATTCACTGACTTTGAAATCAGAAATCCAAAGGAGACCCTATACTCATTTTTCAGTCTCACATTTTGTGATCTTTCATACTGTCAGAAGATGTAAACATAATTAAGATGGAAAAGATATGATTTAACATATTTTATTCCAAAATGATGTACATGATTGGATATTTAGGATTGCAAATAAATGAGTATCCAATCACCAATTTACTTTGATTTTTGAATCTGTACAACCTGATACTTTGAGGTAATTTGTTTCAATGGACATTCCATTTTAACCTACACTTGATATGACTACATATATTTCACGAGGACACTGAAAAATTCCAATTATTTGAATTCTCCTATAACACCTGTCACTTTTACATCTTAGCATTTGTTTTGTGTTGAACTGGCCTGATACATTGCTTTACCTCTTACAAGGAAAGGTTTTGCTAAACAGTACTTGTGTAATAAAGTTGGACCTGAGAGCCTTGGCCCCGGATTTAGGACTAATGCAAGGCATGTGGGTGACATCATAGTTCCAGTTCCGAATGATATGGCAGGAGGTTCTTCCTCCACACACTTCATGAGATGTACTACTCTTGTTGGAAGCTGATTACTGACCATAAATCCTGGGAGACCTTTTACTTACATGCTTTGCATGGAATATTGTAGGTCTCCAGGAAAACTGTGTGTCCTGTGCCTACATTTGTTTGCAAAATTCAAAATAATAGTTCTTAAGACTACCAGGTTAAGTGGCTCTGTCCCTTCTCTCCTCGTTTCTGGCCTCTAGGGAACAGCATACATTGGGAAAATTGGCAATCTGAATCCTTCCTTTTACCATGTGGAGTGCCGCAGGGATCTGCACTGTGGCCTACTTTGTTCAACATATACGTCACCCCACTTGCCACACTCATCAGAGAGAATGGCTTTTCACTAGTCCCCTATGCAGATGACTGACAGATTGTCATCTCTGTATCCAAACGCACGGAGGCTATCGCTGCTAACTTCCATGCTTGTCTGATGCACATTATGAGGTGGATGAGTCGTAATTACCTAAAGATCAATACGGATAAGACTGAGGTGATGGAGATTCGCAATGGCCCATCACTGTAGAACCCAACCTGGTGGCCAACAGAGGTGGGTGAATGTCCCATTCCATCTAACAAAACCAAGAATCTGGGGGTCATTTTTGACAACCAGCTTAATTTTGCGGCACAGATCAACAGTGGAACATCTTCCTGCTTCTTTGTACTGAAGCTTCTTAGGAAGATTTTTCCTTTCATATCCCAAGATCTGAGGAAATAAGTGGTAGTAGCCCTCATTCTCTAGCGGCTGGATTATTGCAATGCACTTTTTCTAGGCATTGATAAAGCGTAGAGGGCAAAACTACAATCAATTCAAAATGCGGCCGCTCGTTTATTGTTTAATATGCCTAAGGGCCAGTCCACCTCTGCTGCCTTCAGAGCATTACATTGGCTCCCGATTCAGCAAAGGACGGAATTTAAAGCCTTATGCTTGGTTCACAAGGCTTTGTATGGCAGAGGGGCAGATGATATCCGGAAGCTTTTCTCATGGTACATTCCCACCAGAAACTTTAGATCCGCAAATGCAGGCTTCATCTGTATCTTGAACATTCGTAGAGTCAGATGGGGAGGCAGGAGCTTATCACACTGTGCAGCCAAAATGTGGAACCTTCTGCCTGTCACCATGAGATTAATGTCAAACAGGTTTCTTTTTAGGAAATCGCTAAAAAGTTGGCTGTTTCCTGTGATCTACGGTCAGGTATAGCTGTTGCAGTCCCTCTATTTCACCTCTCAGCGCCAAGACGCCTCGGCATTCGAGAGCTCGATAAAACTCTGTCCTATCCTATCCTGTCCTATATTATATAATATTTGTGTGAGATAAAAACAGGGTTCTAGGAATAGTTTTAGCTGTGTCTCAATTGAATTGGCAATGGGAGATAAAGATAACTATTGGTATGTGCAAGAAATTACAGTGACAAGAAGGAATCCCAACATCTCCTTTTGTTCATTCTTTATAATTGGAAACATGGCCGATTACTAGACACAGTCTTATGTATATTCACAGTCCTTGGCTAGCACTGATGCAGACAGAATTCAAACTTTGGGATTTTAATCTACCATTAATTCGTCCTGATTTGAAAGTTCTAGACTTTGTGTTGAGTAATGAGGGCCGGGGGTTGTTATTTACTTTTTACCTTCCAAAATAGAAATTAGAAAATGGTAAATCCTGATCCCCTTTCAATTAATTATATGTGTTATTGATGCATAGTGGTATATGTCCATTTAACTGACATGTTTGCTCTGACCTGCTTCTGAAAGTAAATTTTTTAATTGACAGTAGATGCAGTTTCATTGTCTACGTTGTAGTTATTAAGGACTAGTAGGTATAAATGTGTGACTTTGAAGAGCCAGCGCATTTTGAAAATAGCCATGA
The DNA here is from genome assembly GCF_964204655.1 of Triturus cristatus. Classification (NCBI taxonomy): domain Eukaryota; kingdom Metazoa; phylum Chordata; class Amphibia; order Caudata; family Salamandridae; genus Triturus; species Triturus cristatus. The sequence continues at coordinate 895,992,683 of NC_140590.1, read as the reverse complement.
TCAAAACATATTTAGCTAAACGTTACATTATGTTTCCTCAACTATTTTCTGTAATTATTTTGCAACAAATGGGACCATCCAGACAGACTGCAAAACACCAACAACATCAAGATATGACTAATGGTAATGTGTGGTTTATTGCATTGATGCTATAATCCATGGTAGGCATTACTGGTCTAGACAGACTTTGATGGAAATTTTTTTTTTTTTTAATCATACTAAGGGATAGTGATAGGTAGGAAAATGAAAAACTCTATTCATGTCAGATGGCGCAACTATTGGCTTGAGAATCAGTGCATGGCTGCCAAACTGGCACTCCTATACAAATTAAATAATGTGCTACTTTGAGCCTCCCAGTGGCAAGGAATTGATGTAAGTTTCCAACTAAAAAAAACATGTTTAACTAGTGTGAATGACAGCCTTCACAATGCATCTAGGGAGAATGATCCCAGGGATTTGGAAATTTCATAATATAGGACTCCAGCAACAGCAATCCTTCATCTGTCACTCCAATTTCTAAATAAACCTAGAGGGATACTTTGAATTTCTATATTTTTCAAGTCTAAATGAAGCAATATGTGAGCAACACATGAGGACATAATTCTTGTGAGTATAGTTGCGCACCTTTCCGTAACGTAAGTCAAAAGAAGTCATGGAAACAGAGCATGTTTATATATGCTGATTCTAAATCTGTGTGCATGCTTTGGGCTCCTTTGTCACTAAGAGTCTCTAATGCTGTTCTTTTTCAGACCGAAGCCACCAGTTGTGGCTAACTGATGAGACAATGTTCAGGATTAGAAAAGAGCTGAAACCACTTCCTCATAATTACTATTATGATTAGTCATTGATAAATGAGGAAAATGTTTGGACGATGGATCCCGTCAAATATTTTTCAGGTTAGAAGAGAAAAAGATATGTAGGTAAGGATAGGTGGAAGAATGACCTAGTGTGTCCACTGTTGATCAAGTTGAATTGGTTGCCATTCTTTAAAAGTTAGTCTTGTGATGAAGAAACCGTATTTCCATACCTTTATTTAGTTAATTGATGCACATTATTTACGCTTTTCTTATTGAGAATCTGCATTTTGCACATTTTATTCCCCAACTGTTAGGGATTGTGTCCCTATTCCATGCAGGCATGATTGCCAGGGTTCAATAGCAACAATCAGCTGATGTTCAATGGGGAGAGGGCAACCAACCCCTAGTCTTTTTGTATACTTATAACACTGTCATCTTGTTAAGGAAAGAGAATAATCTGAGACACCTTACATTTGCATTTCTGAAATACTGTAAAGCTCAGATCCTTTTTCGGTTTTTCTTTATAGCACAGCTTTCACAGTGTTTTATGTGATCATAAGAAAAATAGTTTTCTCCACCCACATGCTGATTTCTTGTTGTACATCTTTCAAATGGGCATAAGTTGTGTGCTTCTTCTCAAAACGAACTCCTGCATTACAATTGTGTCTTGTGAAACACTTGTGCTCAATACAGCGTGATGGAGTTTATTACAGTGTAACGCCAATGAGCAAGGCTGTAGACCTGATGTTTAATATGAATTGTTACGACAAAGACTGTAACCCCAATATATTTATTGTGAAAAGCATATTTTATGCCAAAAGGCATTTATTGACTGATTGTTGTCACACTTTGTTAAGATCTGAAGACATGTTATGTTATGATATGTTCATTTGTTTTCTAAAGCGCTTGATTACCAGAGGGTGTCTTGGCGCTGGTTATATGCGCAGTAGAGAGGAACCCCAGAAATAACTATCAACCTAAATAGTGCTAAACAGCCAAGTCTACAGGGCTTTTATATAAGCCAATAAATTGGGCATGGCTTTGATATGCAAGGGAAGCCTGTTCCATGCTTTTGCTGCTCCCAACACAAATCTTCGGCCTCCCCAAGCCATATGTGTAAATCTAGGCACTAGCACAGATTTAGCTGAAGCAAACCTTAAGGTACGGCCTGGGTGTACCAATTGAAACTGTTTTTCAGGAAATCAGAACTTAAATCATGCAATGGTTAATAAGCCATGCAAAGTGCTTTAAAGATAATTCTTTGTCTAATGGGCAGGAAGTGAAATGTCCTAGTAGATTCAGGCACGAATGATGTTTAGGGATTTTCAGCAGGAGATGAGCCACCGCATTTTGCACAGTTGGAAGTTTTTGTTGTTTATTGGGGATATTTGCTGACGCCTCAAGCTGCCACGCCATTACCTGGGTCCTGAGCAGGCCACTGCAGACGGGGTGCCAACGCTGTGTGCTTCTCCCGCCCGGTCCACGACATCGGCCGCAGCTGGGGGAACTACAGCTCCCGTGAGCCCCTGCGGCATAGCCAATGATACAGATCAGGGTATCAAAAATATGCCCACTACCACAGATAGAGTAATCTCACAGTTACACGCACATACATTCTTCATACGCTAGGGCCCATTTCACTAACATACGCTCAAATACTCTACCAGCAAAAGACCTGTGGGAAGGAAAACCCTGCATCTATATCTAGGACGATAGGATCTGATTATAGTGGTTATCCTTAATCATACTCTATAGAAACTATACAACAACAATAATCAAAATGTACCCAATAATTGACAAGAAAGAATATTCAACACCATGTTTAAAAGTTATATTGCTTTATCTAAAATTAGTCAAAGTAAAGCAATCAGAATAAATCATTTCTCATAGTTACCTATTCTAACTAAGTGTCAGAACGGGTCAGGACCAGTCTCTCGGTAAAAGTCTCTCAGGATAATGTCCTCAGCATCGAACCTCAGCAACGCGTGAAGGCGGCCAAAAGAGTGGGGAGAGCCCTCCCTAAACTAACAGTTTTTATAATGGAAAATACAATAGAAACACACATAAAGTTGGCTGAATAAACTGTATCACCGAGCAGAACGAGAAGGAAAAAATGTAGCTTTGCTACATCTGGAAATCTCCGCTCAGGAAAAGTCACAAGGCATAAACTACGGAACAGGAACCAAGAAAATAAACATGTAACACTTTTAATCCGATTCTTCCTCGGCCATCGAGCCACAGTTCAGAGTTTCCCTCTAAGGCTCCTTTGTCCTTTGAGAAAGCCAAGGACACTTTCATTTTTCTTGGAGTACACCCAAAGCTGCTGCCGTCCTCATGGAAGTTTTCATAGAAGGACTATGGTCAGTTGTCTTCGACCTTTCTCCAGCAGGGGTCCCTCTTGCCACATCACAGAAATATTCACTCGAGGCCAGGCTCTCAAATCAGCCAACAAGAATTAGGCCTCCATAGGCCACAATAGACCATCTCAATTTAAAAGAAATAAAAACAACGTTAATACAACATATTGATTAAACAGTGTTAACCCCACTAATACCCTTATGTGTATGCATTTATCTAGCTTTGCGACATAAAAAGCATTAATTCTGACAGCGTTTTGTGCTCAAAATAAATAGCACATAGCAACGTTCAAACATGAAAACTTGCACGTTATTGTAAATACATGAACAGCACACATAAGCTAACCCTCATGTAACTTTCTCTTATGTTAGAACAAACGAGTTGATTATTGAAACATACCTTCACAAGACAAATAATTAATTGTTAATTATTAATAAAATTAATAAAACGCATAGACATGCCAGAGCTTCAAAAGCCCAGAATTTTCTAAAAGAAAACTCTGCTCCAGCAATCCCCCCTTTGGTGATTTTATCACCAAATAAACCCAAAAAAAAAAATTAGTGAAAATTTTAGTCCCATTTTAGGAAATCAGAAATGTCTCTTCCCTTTTAGACAACATTAAACACCAGTCACTCTTTCATCATCTCTCTTTGTCTCTAAATAAACACTCTCCCTCAATTCTTCTAGTTCAATCTCTTCTGGTTCTCTCTTTGAAAATTTCAAATTCTTATTTTTCTTTTCATTTTTCAATTTCTCTTTCCCTCTCCTGTTTTTACAACATACACACACCAATCTTCGTATCAGTAACGCAACAATTATACAAGACAAAGGAAACAATATTCTACCTATAATAGTACTACCTATTTTTGCAATAAAATCCTTAACAGCTATCATTTTATTAGCTAGTTTAGTCCATAAACTCCCAGTCTCAAGTGGTACTAAATCTTCATGCAAATCAGTAATATTTTTGATATAGACCTTCAGGTCTTTACTTTCATCAGGAATGTAAGTGCAACAATGTTGGACTTTCAAAATTCCACAAACTCCACCCTCCTTAGCCAAAAGAATATCAAGGGCAAGTCGATTTTGCATGGACATGGCACGTACGGCACTTAATTCCGTATTCACCAAAAGAAACCCTCCTGCGGTATTTGTCGATAAGCGATCAACCACTGTGGACAGTTTCCGGATTCCATAAGCATTTAAATAAATTTCCACTGCCGGAATTAAAACCCCAAAAATGTCACCCACAATTTCAGACCAGGTTTCTCTCTTAAAGCGTGTTAAAAGGTTAATGTCTTCCACATCTTTTACTTTATCCGTATGAAAAATCTTAGGGAAAACCAGGCCCACATAACATGTGCCATACCAATGGTCAGGCAACTTGTAATAAGCCTTGTTCCCACACACATAGTACACTCCTGGAAAAATCGTATCTTCTCCACCTCTGAAACCCCAACCTGTCGCAATGAAGTATGTATCATGGCACTCACTAGTTCCCACAAAATATGTATCATATTGGGATTTCCTTCTGGTAATGCATAGTTTACCCTTCTGCGGTGCATCTAGAGCCAAAGTTGGACTAGCCCCATTCCTCAACTCCTTTCCCATCTCAATGTCCCAAATTGTCTCACTCACTTCATATTTTCCCCCTTTCTCATGCATGTTCATTCTCCTTTCCTCAACCATGTCCAGGAAAGCTTTCTCCTCTCCTTTCAAATTGCAAGTTAAATTATTCTTAAAAATGTAATCTAATGTTAGTCCTTTTTCTTCAATAAAAATCTCACCAAAAGTGTTAGCTTCTTTAGCTGGATTCAGCTCTTTGTTCATTGGCAAGTGCCCAAAAATACTATCTCTGTTAGACATTTTATAATCTATTTTCCCTAACAAATAAAAAACACTACTCAAAATACTACAAGAAATACCATATGTAGCTGGTAAATGGTGATAAGTAACACCCTCTGAAACGGATGCAGGTAACTGCATGCAGACATAGCAATCCCTCACTTCCATTGTCTTCACATATTCATATAACAGTTTAGAAAAAACATTACTTGAAAAATTATTAATTGATCTATCCTTGTGTATGTAACCACTACTTCTAATTGGAACTACTTTTTGTGAATTCTTCTCTTCATTAGTCACATTTGCTATATCCATTCCAAATTCTACTCTAAAAGTAACTAATAAAATTAAAACACCCCATAGAAGCATTAATAATCCAGTACAACAGCAGCACATTTTGCACCACCTCTTTAAAAAGGCACATCTATTTCTATTCTCCTCTATGTTAGCCATTTTAGTTTATCTTCTACTACTCCACTACTGTTTGAACTTCTTCAATTCTTCAGCAATTCTTCAGCTTTCAGTTTATCCAAATGATCTCCTTATTCACTTGATCCAAGTGAATCCTTCTTTCACTCAGTTTGGATACTTGTCGTTCTTTACTTCAATTTCTTCAACATCAAATTGTATCAGATCTCCAACGTCGGAATCCTCAGTACTCGACTCTTCTCCAATGTCAGTCAAGAGTACTTTCAGAATTTCACCAGTATCTTCCTCAACCACTTTTCTCAAGACCACTTCCGGATTATCTCGAGTCACTGTTTCTTCTTTCCCTTCTTCAGACAGTGTCACATAAGACCATTCCGGTGATCTGTACTTTTGGTTGGGTCTTTTAACTCTTCTTATTTCTACTGGTTCTTTTGATTTCTTTGATTCTTTTTCTTCAGCTCTTGAGGTTTGGCTTGATACTTCATTCACTTGTTCAGCTTTTGATGAATTTGCTCTTATTATTCTGTATCTCACCCTTTTCACTCGGTTGTTAGGCCAACGATCTCCTCTCACAACCTTTTTCGGCTTCAATTGTTTAACACTCTTTTCTCCAATCGAAGTTCTCTTTCTCAGAACTCGACCTTCTGTTTGTTCATCTTCATCATCTGTTTCAAGTGCCTCTTGTTTCCGTTTCCCAGTAGCTTTTCTTTTCTCCACAGATTTTCCCACCACTGTTTGAGACTTCCCTACTTCTGTCCCTCCTCGGGTCTCCGACACGCAATCTTCTTGCTGTCTACTTGTCCCTTCACCTAGCTCCTCATCAATGTTCCCTACACCTCCTCGGGGGTCTTCCGCAATCTGTCCCTCTCTATCTTCTTCTGACCCTGTTTCTTCAAGGATAATCTCAAGTGGTTCTTCAATCTCCTCCTCTTCTGATTCAGGAGTGGGCTCAATGTGTTTCCTCTTTTCTTTTCTTTTACTCCCACTGCTACTTGAAACTTCAGGCTCTATAACAGAATTAGATTCTCCCTCTGATACTCGCAGTGAATCTCTTGAAGCTCTCTCCGCTTCTTTTCTCACTGATTCTGTATCTTCAGGATCTTCACCATCACTGGAATCTGACTCTTCATAATACTCTTCACCAGTTCCCTCTCTCGGGCTTGGAACTCTCAGAGTATGACTTGCATGTACCCAGTGCTTCACTCCAGCACACTTTACTGCAGTCGTTGTAGTCAGAATGACTTGTCTCGGCCTTCCCCACCTTGGAATCAAGCAATTTCTTCTTCTGTGCACCTTAATCCTTACCCAGTCACCTGGACTCAGATCATGGGCTTGCTTCTTCTCAAGTGTGGTAGCTTCTTCTCCAATCTGGTGAAACACAGAATGAACTGCGTCAGCCAGGCCTTTACAGTAATCCAAAATCATGTCATCAGTTATTGACACCAATTTATTCACAGGCACGAATGCATGGCGCATAGCACGTCCCATGATTATTTCATGCGGGCTCAAACCAGTAGTTCTATCTGGAGTAGATCTCATTGTCATCAGGACAAGAGGTAACACATCCGGCCATTTCATACCAGTGGCTAGACACATTTTTCCAATCCTATTCTTGATTGTGCCATTGATCTGCTCAACCACACCAGAAGCCTCTGGTCGGTATGCACAATGTAACTTCTGCTGTATTTTCAATGCTTCACAAATCAAACTAATGAGTTCATTTTGAAAGTGTCTACCTCTGTCAGACTCAACTGTAACTGGAAACCCGTACCTAGGAATCAACTCCCTTAACAGTAACTTTGCCACTGTTAATCCATCATTTCTTCTAGTCGGGTAAGCTTCCACCCACCTTGAAAATAAACAGACTACCACTAGGACATACCTCAGTCTGTTCACTTGGGGCATCTCAATGAAATCAATCTGCATTCTTGTAAAAGGACCCCCTTCTCTGCCTATTGTCCCCAAACTCATCACTGTCTTTTTCCCAGTGTTAAATTGCTGACAAATCAAACATCTTTGACAAATGCTCTCCGCAATTGTTCTAAACTTTGCATTGTACCAGGTTTGCTTAAAGGACCTTACCATTGCGTCCCTCCCCAGATGTCCCTGGCCATGATACATCCTTGCCATTGACGACAAAATTGAGTTTGGCATTACTGGTCTGCCATCTCTGTAGACCCAAACATGGTCTGTTTCTCTTGGAGCACATCCTGCTTTAACCCAATCTTGTTTCTCTTCCTCTCCTGCCTCATCTTGTAACTGCTTTACTTCATCCCACGTTTCTAGGACATTAGTAAACATCACAGAAAGGAGAGACATTTCCTCCATCCTACTCCGGTTAATAGATTGGTTGGTCTTAGCGCAATATTGCGCCACATCGTTGGCAAACCTGTTACCAACAGAGATAAAATCGTCCCCTGTACCATGTGCGGTACATTTTACAACCGCTAACTCCTTAGGCAGCTGTATTGCCTCAAGCAATTTTCCAATCAACTCAGCATTCTTTATCGGGGTTCCACCCGATGTCAAGAAACCTCTTTGTAGCCACAGTTGGCCAAAGTCATGCACCACTCCAAATCCATACTGACTATCAGTCAACACGGTTGTTCTCATGTCTTTCCCAATCTCACAAGCTCTTGTCAATGCCACTAATTCAGCAACTTGCGCAGATTTCACTCCTTTCAATGGTGATGCTTCCATGATCTCTGAAACTTTGCACACTGCATATGCTGCACATAGCACACCATTATCATTTCTCAGGCATGATCCATCCACAAACAACACATGGTCATTCTCAGGTAAGGGAATATCTCTTATGTCTGGTCTCGGTTTTGTACAGTACTCAAGCACATCCAAACAATCATGATCATCTTCCATCTTTATACCCACATTTTCAATATCCGGCAAGAGTGTCGCTGGATTCACATTCACACATCTCTCAAGAGTCACAGTTGATGCTCCCAGAATCACTTTTTCATATTTAGTCAGCCGACTATGTGACATATGCTGAGTTCTGCTTCTTGTCAAAAGAATTGCCACATTGTGAGGTACGAATACCCTTACAGGATACCCCATTATGATTCCCTCACTCTGTTCCAGGCTTCTGCATGTCGCAGCTACAGCCTTCAGACAACCTGGTAACCCCACGGCTACAGTGTCAAGTGTCGATGAAAAGTATGCAATAGGCCTTCTCAATTGCCCATGTTTCTGGATTAACACTGAAAGTGCACATCCATTCCTCTCACTGCAGTACAGTTCGAATTATTTTTCATAGTCTGGCATACCCAAAGCTGGAGCCTCACACATTTTAGTTTTGAGTTCTTCAAATGCTGCCAGTTGTTCTGCATCCAGATCTAACGGATCTGTCATTTCATTTTTTGTCAATTTAATCAATGGCTTTGCTATCAGGGAAAAATTAATTATCCACTGACGACAATATCCCACCATACCCAGGAACATTCTCACTTCTCTCTGGGTTTTCGGAGCTTTCATTTCTTTGATTATTTTGATCCTGTCAGTAGTCACTTTCCTCAGACCTTTTTCAATATTATGTCCAAGATAATGCACCTCTTTCTTGCAAAATTGCAATTTGGCTGGAGATACCTTTAACCCTCCATCTGCCAGATGATTCAGTAAAGCTATGGTATCCACTTCACAAGCTTCACGTGTCTTTGATGCCACAAGTAGGTCATCAATATATTGTACTAGCACTGAGCTCTCAGGCATGATCAAACTTTCCAACGATTTCTTCAATAACTGATTAAATATCGAAGGACTCTCCGTATACCCCTGTGGGATACGACACCATGCTAAGATACGCTGGCCAAACCTAAATGCAAAAATCGGCTGGCTGTCATGATGTAATGGAATTGAAAAGAACGCATGACACAAATCAATCACTGTATACCACTCAGCATCATGTGGAATTTGATACAGAATCACTGATGGATTTGGCACAACGGGACAACATGCCACCACAATTTGATTAACTTTTCTCAGATCTTGCACGATCCTAAACTTGCCATTGGGCTTTTTCAGTCCCATTATCGGTGAATTACACGGACTACTCAGTAGTTCTCTCAGAACTCCCTGCTGAATCATTTTCTCAATTATAGGAGTTATCCCTTCAATTATTTCTGGTGTCATTTTGTACTGAGGAATGTTAGGATATGTAATTCCCTCTTTCACTGCAATTTTCACTGGATCTACATTATTCATCAATCCCACATCCTCTCCTGTAAAATCCCAAACTGCTCTTTTCACTGTGTCTCTCAGCACTTGAGGCAAATCCTCCGGATTGAACACTGGAAATGCACCAATTAACTCATTTTCTCTATTCTCTAGAGTCATTCGGTAGAAAACATCATCATCTGGTGTCTCAAAAGCTATTCCATCTGGTGTACAAAAAATTGTACAATTCATTTTACACAATAGGTCCCTACCTAACAGGTTCACTGGACTCGTGTCACAGACAATAAATCTGTGCATGTCTGAAAATTTCCCTATCTGTACTCTTACTGGCTCAGTAAGACGTGTTCTGATCTGTGTATTGGCTACACCAACTACTTGGATTGCTTCATCCGAGAGAGGAAGATTTTTAACATCTGTTGACCTGACAGTTGATCTTGTCGCACCTGTGTCTACCAAAAAAGTAACACTCTCCTCATTTATTTTCCCATCCACAAATGGTCCTGCCTGGTCTATTTCTAGAGTTGCACCAAGTATGCACTCTTCTTCCTCTCCTCGGCACCGTCAATAATCACCCTCAGACTCACTCCCTTCACTTTTTAACAAGTACTGCTGTACTTTGTTAGTACGTTTCGGTTTGTTTACCTGCTCATCATTGAAGAATCCTGAGTCCTGATTGTACTTTTGTACCCCTCTATTCTGCGGTAAGGGCGGTTTTGGCTCTTGACTCTGCTGCTGTCTCACAACTTTCTGCTGTTGTTGCTGCTGGTTATTCCCATCATTCTGCACCTGTTGATTTAAGGATTTACCCTCATTATTCACTAATGGTGGATTAGGACATTCAGATCTCCAATGTCCCAGTTGGCCACAGTTGTGACAAGGGAACTTCTTTTTGGCTTCCTCAAGACTTCCCCTTCCTTTTCCTGCAAATCTCGGTCTATTTCCTCCATTATTTCCTGGATTATTTGCCTGTTCCACTAACTGTGCTTCCTGTCTTTCTGCAACTTTCACTTGTGCCCACATTGCTTTTTCTTTCAGCTTTCTTTGTTTTGCTTCAATTTCATCACTGAAATATTTTGCATGTCTCAAAATCTCATCTACTTTTTTACTCTGCCAATCCACTGTGTGTTCACGAATTCTCTCACCAATTTCAGGTCTAAGACCATATACAAACCTGTATACAAAATGACTCAAATCCTTGTCACCCAGGTGTTCATCTCCACTGAATTGTTTAAATGCCAGTATCAGCCTTTCGTAAAAAGCATGAACTGATTCTTTTGCTTCCTGTTGTGTTCGATCTATCTTAACCCAGTCTGTCTCTTTTGGAGGAACTTTACTCTTCAGGTATACCATCACCTGATCATACTTCCTCATCACTTCTGGATCTGGTGCCCCTGTTCTTGAATCTCTTGGATATTCCTCAGTAGGCCAACTCACAACTATTTTACACTCAGTCCACAAGTCTGCTGGAACAATTATATCAAACAGACTATTCAGGTCAACCCACAGCACTTTTGGCAATTTCACAAACCTATCTACCTGCCTATACCACTCGACGGGCTTTTCTCTCAATCGAGGGAAATCATTCGTAAATGATAAAATATCCTGTCTGGTCCATGGAACATGTACATATCCTCCTCCAGGTATTTCTCTCATGGGATAATTCTCCACTGGTTTCTCTTTTTCTCTTACTGGAAATGCTGAATAAGTTGTTCTATCCTCAGATTCCTCTCTTTTCTTATACCACCTATCCTTCCACTTTTCTACATCACCCCATCTTCGCAATAATGCCACCATTTCTTTAATCTGTCCTGTTCTACCAGAAGTATTCAAATTTTCAATATCTTTCTCAGTGAAATCCATCCTGTACGTTTTCTGCAAAGCCTTTACTCTATCAATGTCAACTCCTTGCTCATTTGCTATCGCTCTTAGTCTATCATGAGTATTTCTTGCTCTCCATGTTATGCTCTTGCACATAAACATTAATTCACCATCATGATGACTCTTCAGGATTTCTGTTGGAACTGTTCCTGTCACAAGCTCTTCTAATTCTATACGTAACTTAACCACATCAATAACTTGTGAATCTTTATCCTTTTTCTGAAGAACTTTCATCCAATCATTTAAATCGTCCACTGTTATTTCTGCAGTTTTTCTTACTGGAACCACTTTTTTCTGCGGTTCTAAAATCGGCATCCCTGAACAACTAGGTTCACTGACATCCAATAGTTCACTACATGTTTCATGTCTGGTTTGTCTCAGGTCACTTTTCCCTGTCCTTTTCTCTGAATCTCCTGAAGGACCAACTGAATTTGTCGATTCATTTGCAATATATGGAATTACCAGTCCATTCTCACCTGCTCTCTGTTTGTCAAACACAGGCATAACTGGACCTATAGTTACAGGCACCGTAACAGCTTCCAGATTCTTCGTTAACTCTCTAATCTTCTCAGCTAGTTCTGTTGTCGTCTTTGCTAATTTTCTAGCATTTTCCTCACTACCTCCATTCTCCCTCTCCCTGAAGGAACTACTACCTCTTGATTCAGGTGTCATTTTTTCTTTCTCAACTGTATCTCTTATCGGAGAAACAACTGGTGTACTCTCATCTGGTTCTGTTCTATATGGAGGTGGTCTCTTGTAAATCATGTCATTTAAGACCTCATCCTCATATTCTCCATACCTTCTCATGTCTGACTCAGAAGCTCTTTCTGTCGAAGGAGCAGAAGCTTCAACTGTTCTCATTGGATATAATCCCTCTGACATACAAGCATCTCGCCATCTTTTCATTCGATCTTGATGTGTTTCCCTATCATGTCTCCTCCCAAACATGTACCTATAATACCCTCCAGACCTTTGTTTTTCTCGGTCATGAACTTCCTCTTCCCATTCCACTAAAGCCTCGAACTGTGTAGGTCTCGGCTTCGGGTCAAGACATAACATCTTTTCCCGTAAATTTCTTAACACGGCCAAATTAAATGAACCATGTTCCGGAAATGCTAGAACACCATCTTCTTTAGTATACTTAACCCAATTCTGCAACCATATACAGGTATGCAGTCCATATTTCACAGCCATGAAGGATGCAGGCGTTTTCGCTGGAGGTAACAACTCACCCTCTCTTGTTTTAACCTCTTTATCCTTACTAAACCATTTCTTAACTTTTCCAAAAAAGGTCTTTTTCTTTTTCTCTTCTTGGTAATACATTTAGCAAGCGCTTATCAAATTCCCTACTCTCTCCGTATTATAAATATACAATACAAGTTTCTCAACCAATAGCAGCGCGACTCACACTAACGCACCAATCCTGGAGCGTCTACGTCACTAAACAGCTTTTCCAATCCCTGCGCGACTCCCACTAATGCACCAATCCCAGCGCGAACCCTATTCTGATTCACTATCCAATCAGTGCGCGGACCTTCTGACGTCAACAGTCGCTGCAGTCTCTGTCTCCTGTCTCTGTCATTCGTCTACCCCTCCTTTACAAAACTCTCAATAGAGTTCGTGTGTCAAAATTTCTACAAAATCTATTAGTTACAACATAAAAACATCTCCATTGTCTGCTTCGCTAACCACAGAATAGTAAAAGAGAGTCTATTTCTCAAGAATCAACAACTTTCATACATCGCATAACCGTTTTCTCTAGGACTTATCCAAAGAGTCTTACAGTCAATAAATGTATATGCATTCACGCACATTCATACGAGAAAAATATAGTACATGCACACAGAATCCTGCTTCTCGAGAACAGCACAACCTGTCTCTGTACAGAATTATAACTCAACAACTAAGCAGCTTACCTCTGCCCAGTTCCTCAAACAAGCTCAGAGAATACCTATTACTCCTCCCGCAATAAGCTTTAACGGCAATCCTTACGGATCCCTGAGACTTAAAACCAGAGTTTCACAGATAACCTTCACTACGATACACACTCCTTATATACCAGAAATGTTTTCTAATAGTAACATACGACGATGTCACTGATTCCGAACCCAGACAATGTGAACGCGCAACTTCAATTGTCACACGTAATTCCTTACAATCCCGTCTTTCCCGAGAGCAGCATATACACCTTCCTCTGCCCTACTACGGAACTGTTTCCAGCTTCCAAATTCCAGAAGCACTACATATAACTCAACATGACAACTCCAACATATAATATTAGTACATATACCAACAACATCAAAATAAATCAATAATCAATAAGCTAATTTACAAGCAATCTTATCTCATCTTATCAGATCAAGACAACCATCTACAACCATCCTCTGCTACCAGAGAAATTGATACAGATCAGGGTATCAAAAATATGCCCACTACCACAGATAGAGTAATCTCACAGTTACACGCAAATACATTCTTCATACGCTAGGGCCCATTTCACTAACATACGCTCAAATACTCTACCAGCAAAAGACCTGTGGGAAGGAAAACCCTGCATCTATATCTAGGACGATAGGATCTGATTATAGTGGTTATCCTTAATCATACTCTATAGAAACTATACAACAACAATAATCAAAATGTACCCAATAATTGACAAGAAAGAATATTCAACACCATGTTTAAAAGTTATATTGCTTTATCTAAAATTAGTCAAAGTAAATCAATCAGAATAAATCATTTCTCATAGTTACCTATTCTAACTAAGTGTCAGAACGGGTCAGGACCAGTCTCTCGGTAAAAGTCTCTCAGGATAATGTCCTCAGCATCGAACCTCAGCAACGCGTGAAGGCGGCCAAAAGAGTGGGGAGAGCCCTCCCTAAACTAACAGTTTTTATAATGGAAAATACAATAGAAACACACATAAAGTTGGCTGAATAAACTGTATCACCGAGCAGAACGAGAAGGAAGAAATGTAGCTTTGCTACATCTGGAAATCTCCGCTCAGGAAAAGTCACAAGGCATAAACTACGGAACAGGAACCAAGAAAATAAACATGTAACACTTTTAATCCGATTCTTCCTCGGCCATCAAGCCACAGTTCAGAGTTTCCCTCTAAGGCTCCTTTGTCCTTTGAGAAAGCCAAGGACACTTTCATTTTTCTTGGAGTACACCCAAAGCTGCTGCCGTCCTCATGGAAGTTTTCATAGAAGGACTATGGTCAGTTGTCTTCGACCTTTCTCCAGCAGGGGTCCCTCTTGCCACATCACAGAAATATTCACTCGAGGCCAGGCTCTCAAATCAGCCAACAAGAATTAGGCCTCCATAGGCCACAATAGACCATCTCAATTTAAAAGAAATAAAAACAACGTTAATACAACATATTGATTAAACAGTGTTAACCCCACTAATACCCTTATGTGTATGCATTTATCTAGCTTTGCGACATAAAAAGCATTAATTCTGACAGCGTTTTGTGCTCAAAATAAATAGCACATAGCAACGTTCAAACATGAAAACTTGCACGTTATTGTAAATACATGAACAGCACACATAAGCTAACCCTCATGTAACTTTCTCTTATGTTAGAACAAACGAGTTGATTATTGAAACATACCTTCACAAGACAAATAATTAATTGTTAATTATTAATAAAATTAATAAAACGCATAGACATGCCAGAGCTTCAAAAGCCCAGAATTTTCTAAAAGAAAACTCTGCTCCAGCACCAACTTCCGGACACCAGCGCGCCCGGAGGCGCTTTAAAAGCATTGGCTCCCTCGGTGGAGCGGGGGATATTTGCTGACGCCCCAAGCTGCCACGCCATTACCTGGGTCCTGAGCAGGCCACTGCAGATGGGGTGCCAACGCTGTGTGCTTCTCCCGCCCGGTCCACGACATCGGCCGCAGCTGGGGGAACTACAGCTCCCGTGAGCCCCTGCGGCATAGCCAACTTCCGGACACCAGCGAGCCCGGAGGCGCTTTAAAAGCATTGGCTCCCTCGGTGGAGCGGGGGATATTTGCTGATGCCCCAAGCTGCCACGCCATTACCTGGGTCCTGAGCAGGCCACTGCAGACGGGGTGCCAACGCTGTGTGCTTCTCCCGCCCGGTCCACGACATCAGCCGCAGCTGGGGGAACTACAGCTCCCGTGAGCCCCTGCGGCATAGCCAACTTCCGGACACCAGCGAGCCCGGAGGCGCTTTAAAAGCATTGGCTCCCTCGGTGGAGCGGGGGATATTTGCTGATGCCCCAAGCTGCCACGCCATTACCTGGGTCCTGAGCAGGCCACTGCAGACGGGGTGCCAACGCTGTGTGCTTCTCCCGCCCGGTCCACGACATCGGCCGCAGCTGGAGGAACTACAGCTCCCGTGAGCCCCTGCGGCATAGCCAACTTCCGGACACCAGCGCGCCCGGAGGCGCTTTAAAAGCATTGGCTCCCTCGGTGGAGCGGGGGATATTTGCTGACGCCCCAAGCTGCCACGCCATTACCTGGGTCCTGAGCAGGCCACTGCAGACGGGGTGCCAACGCTGTGTGCTTCTCCCGCCCGGTCCACAACATTGGCTGCAGCTGGGGGAGCTACAGCTCCCGTGAGCCCCTGAGGCATAGCCAACTTCCGGACACCAGCGCGCCCGGAGGCGCTTTAAAAGCATTGGCTACCTCCGCGTCGCGGGACGCGCGCGGGAACCTCCGGGCTAAGCCCGGGCAAAGGGCGGGCCGTCTGTGGCCGTCCGGGGCAGGCCGTGGCAGGGCAGGGCCACACCACTGGGCTGGACTGTTTGCAATATTTGCTATCAATCCTTGTAGTAAGTGACTTCCGGCCTTGTCCTATACTGGCGTTATTGTTTGATTACTTGTGTCAATAATCGCATTGTTGTTATTAAATATGGGCAAGCATAGGTCTGTTCTTGTACACAATGCCCCGCAACCTTTAAATCCTGTTAACACCCCCCTTCCCAGCTTGACTGCCATCGATCGGATGTTGCAAAAGACCATTGGGGTGGTTTCATCAGCCATTGAAAGTACTGAGAGGTGTCTCTCTCTCCCAGCGGGCATGCTTCCCCCCCTTTCTGCCAACAATGAATCGCTCTTTACCTCTAATTTACAGGAGTCGTTAATAGTTCCATCCTTTATTGGACTTCCTGAAGTTCGTTCTTCGCAAATACCCGGGGACAATTCAATTTCCCTTCCGCTGGCACAATTAGATCATTTACCTGCGGAATCTAGGTTATCTTTGTCCCCTGTTATTTTCCCTAGTGATCAACTTTCTGAACACTCTCCACATGAGAACCCTATAGTTGAGGTGGGAGCAGCAATATCTGTAAGCCCAATTGTAATTTCTGGATCCGAACAGATCACCAACAATGACCCACTACGTATGACAACTAGAGGGCAAAAGGCGAAGAGGAAACAAAACCATTGCACTAAGGAGGGGACACTCTCGACTAACACAAAGGGAAAGGGACCTCACAAACCATGTATCACTACCAATAAACCTATTGAAAAAGAGAAAAAGGTCACTAACAATACCTTAGTTACTCCCTCTACTACTAATATAAGTGACCCGTTAACGGGGGAGGGATTCTGGGGGAAAATGGAGAAATTACTAACGACCCTTGTGGAACCCATTATGGCGAAATTATCAAAGATTGAAGCCAGGGTCACCCATATGGAAGGTTTAATTAAGGCGGAACCACACCCTATACGGGTAAACGACCCTGTACCACACAATCTGTTGCCCATGGCGAAAGGTAACCCTAATACACTACCCCAATTGGTCGAAATTCCTGTACAGCAGTCATCCGCCAGACTGGAAAATCCCGACATGACGGGGCCAGGGATACCAGGGCCTTCTTTAATTTCTCCAAACAATCTTCCATCTGTCATAGGGGCAGTTGCTGATGTTAGGGAGGCCATTTCTACACCTAGGTTACCTATTATAAACCTGCCTCCGGAGGCCTTACCATGCACTGTGGTGCTAGCTAATGTCCCTCCCCTTCTTCCTAACGTACGCGAACATTGGTCAACCCTGAGAAATAAATCTTTATATTTCTTATCAGTCAAATTTGGGTCAAACGGTGCTTTGTTCTCCAATTTCAAGATGGCCAGAAGAGTTGCATGGATTGGTTCATCCCCCAAATCATTGAGAGGGGACTGCGTGATACTTTCTTTCCGGTCACCACTTCTGGTTAATGATATTCTAGAGAGTTGTTTTTCAGGCCAACTCCTCACAGATCATGTAAATATTGTCCCACTTGCTTATTTTTATCCGTCCCCCCGCCAGGAAAGATTGCGAGGTTTTTGTCCTTTACCCCCTATCAATTAGAGGGAGGGAGATTTGCAGTCCCAATTTCCAATCGATTTGACACTCTTAGTGGATTGGACATTAAATGATTTACAGCAAATTAATGCCCCATTTAGCCCCAGGCTACCTGTAATGACCGTCGTGCTGCCTCCTGACCCACCGGTTATTACCAATGGTGAACCCAGCATGGCCATTCTGTGTTCTGGAATTGATGGTTTTCTGGGAGGGGATGCGATGCTGGCTGAGTGTATTGAAGACCCAAGAGTGAGTGGTTCATTACCATTGAGGATAGATACTTCCCTGGCTCCTATCATTTGCCCCTCGACTGATATTTTAACATGTAATATCTGCTCTTGGAATATTGCTGGAATCAAATCCAAAATTGGTAACCCCTTATGGCAAAATTTCATTTACCAGCAAGAACTTTTATGTTTCCAAGAAACATGGATAAGGGACCCAGTTCACATCAACGGGTTCATAACGTTTCACACTCCAGCAGTGAACTCTGCACACGGCAGAGCTAAAGGAGGTTTGATAACCTATGTATCCAACAATCTGTTTCTATTAAAGGTTCTGGAGCCAGTCAAAGATCCTTACTTTCAACTCCTGATATTGGTTTTCACCTCAGCTACCCCGATCGCTTTGATCAATGTTTATAATAATTTTCCCCTGGAGGAGGCCCCCACTATACTTAACAAACTGGCCAACTTAGTGTCCCACCAAGAAAAATCTTTTGGACACAATTTGATGATCTTTCTCCTGGGAGATTTTAATTGTACTCTGTGTAACATGGTAACCGATAAGAGATGTACCATAGGGCGAGAAGACGGTGTGAGTTCCTTACACTTTAATCACTCTCACTTAGGAGAATTCTATAATGAATTTCTGGGTCAATTTGATTTGGGCTTCTTAAATGACATTTGTACAAAACCCTTCCCCCTTCCACCAACTTTTAACGGCCGCGGTTGCTCTTCGACCATAGACTTTGCACTAACTACAATTCGTCATGCGGAAAGGATTGTTAACTTTAACGTATCTGATATGGCGTTAAGCGATCATTTCCCATTTTGCCTAACCATCTCCATTCCCAAGGGATCTGCTTCTAATAGTAGTGACAGGGATATATTGTGGGAAAACTTGACCATTGGTCGTACCAATGGTTACACACTTAAATGGGATAAGGTTGACCAATCTAAAGTATTAACTTCCGTATTAAATAAATGTGTTCCAGAGTTCCTGACTTGTCTCTCAGAGGATGCTATACCAGATAATATCCTTGCTTCCTTTTCGACAATCTGTGATGAAATTAAATCTTCCCTAACGAGGAAATGCAAAAGCAATTTCGCACCGAGGGATGGCTGGTTTAACTCTAGTTGCACCAGAGCATATTCACATTTAAAGAAAACGCTAGCTATTCACCCCAGGAGCACGGAAGATATTCGTAGAGCTAGGAAAGCCTATAAACTAGCATTAAAAGAGAGAAAAGATGAGTTAAGGAAAGAATCCTGGGAAGCGCTCCACCAGGCTTCGGTCACTAATGACTGTGCAAGGTTTTGGAAAATTATTAAAAACCCCTTTCTTACAGAAGAGGTCCGCCCCTCTATCGAGATAGCCATCCCAGAGGACAAATGGATTGATCACTTCTCCAACGTGTACGAGGGTGACGGCCTGTTTTGTCCTCCTTGCAAACCTTTGGATTACCCTCTCCTGGGCAATATGCAGTTTTGCTTAAAAGAGGTTGAAAAGGCTATACTAATGAGTAAGGGTGGGAAGGCCCCCGGCCCTGATGGCGTACCTATAATCGTGTTTAAGACTCTTCCGTCTCTGTGGGCCCCTCTTTTGGTTCAGGTGCTTAACGCAGCTGTAGGATGGACTTACTGCCCACTTGGGTGGAGTCGATAATAGTCCCAATTTATAAAAAGGGGGATAGACTTGACCCGGGTTGTTATAGACCCATTTCCCTTTTAGACTCCTATACCAAAATAGCTGGACGTGTCATCCTGGACCGTCTACTTTTATGGGTTGAGAATAACTCTATTTTATCCGACCTACAATACGGATTTCGTCCCGGCCTGGGAACCGTGGAACAGGGCCTTAACTTTTTAATGTTGACCGGGACGTATACCAGGGCTAAGAGGGAGAATTTGTTTGTGGCTTTTGTTGACCTCTCAGCCGCTTTCGACTGCGTGGTTCATTCTAAACTATGGACACTTCTGGATCAAATTGGGGTTGAAGAAAACATTATTTATTTTCTTATATTGAATTGAGTACATATTGGTGTGCACTGAGATACAGATCATTACAACAGACAACACAAGGGTTGTGACTACCGCTATCTGGAGATTAGATGGAACAAAAGGTAGTATCTTTTTTCTATCACCCTGAGTGTGTGAATAGCTTCAGGAGTGACTGAAGTGACCTGTATTTCTTATATGAAAATTCAGTGAAAGATTATTGTGGTGGATAAGTATTTTGTGTTAGACACTCACACTGGCAAACCCTGGGAGTAACAAAAATATATTTTGACAATCCTTGTTAACCCTTTTTATGTGAGGTGGTTTTATTACTGTATTACTCATTACTTACATGTGGGAAAGCTTAAGCACAAAACAATGTACCCAAGTTAGATATGGTGACAAGCCAATAGTAAATGCTGTAGTCCTGATTGTTTCTTTGGGAAATGTTACATCAAACGCTATAGGTCTGATCTCTTTATCATGAATATAGTACAAAGATAGTAGGCCTGACGTATGGTATTGTGAAAAGCATACATTAAAGCTAACACAAATTTATGAGTGGATTATTTATATTATGCTGAAGCCTGGAGACACATTTGTGTTACATGGAATCTCACAGAATATTGTAGTAGGAAACAGTTTCGTTTTTCATCACCCCCTCTAACAAACCCTGGGTATAAAAGATTTGCACTTTGAAAGAATATTTTGTTACATGAAATCTTACAAAATACTTAGTAAGCAAGGGTTTTGGTATTGATTACCAAATACCCTGGCAGTAGCTCATTTGCACTGTGCTAATCCTTGCTGGTCCCTCCTCCAAGGGCCTAACAGGTGTATTTCTTTGCCACGATCTGTTATCAAAAGGTCATAGAAAAACATACATATACATGCATTCATTAGTGTATGTGAATGTCAGTCTTGACTTTGCATTATATCACAATTAGTACCTGTATTTTTCATCTTTGAAAGTAAGTGCTTATATAGATAATTTACTTTATTTATATGTAACATTGTATTTAGGTGTCTTTGGAAAAGGTGTATTTTATTTTCCACTTAATAATTAAGAACATATACATGATTAATTTAATGTATACTCATATTGCTATTTATCACATTTTCTATAATTATATACTTAAATATACATGCACACACCCACACTCACACAAACAAATGGTTAGGTATATCTTACACATTTTAATAATACAAGTTTGTGGAGTAAAGCACTCTCCCTATAAAGTTAATAACAATAACCTACAATGTAATAACTCAAAATGTGTTTATAGTGATGTAAATCCTCCCATTGTAAAAGTAGCTGCGGTAGTGTCTGATGTATATTTACATAAAGGGACTTTAGGGCCATCCTCCATAACTGTACACTCTTCAAATTATGCTTCTCCTTGTGATAGCATGCAGCATGTGGCAATGGGTCAGTCCACTTCAGTCATTAGCTCCATTGCACTGTGAGTAACAATATTTCCTTGATCACTTGTGTACATTCACCTGTAAAAAGGCATGGAGCAGTGCCAGCGATCGTGGACCTGTCCTTCCGTTTTCCACTTCTCTCTTATGCCCCATCTGTTTTTTCTGTTTTCGTTCACTTTCCTTCTTCTGTCGAACATTCTTCAGCTTTCCTGCCTGTGCAACCAGACTGCTTGCTGGACACTTTAGTTGCTGAGCAACACATCCAGTGTACCTACTGCTTCTGAACTGGTAAGCCATCTTGGAATGTGTTGTCCATTATGTATCATTGTTTTACACTTAAATGAAGGCCACTATTATTAGACACATTATGCCAGTCGTCTTGGGTCTTTTCAGCAATGATACACTGTGCTCAATGCTATTCCAAGATGGTCACCTGATGTGAACATCTTGGATTGGTATTGTGCATAGAGCATCATTATTTTATTGCTTCAAGGTGGTCATCACATTGCTTCCATACTCGGCAGCCATGTCAGCCTTACCAGCCATGTTGGAACTTTAACACAACAAGCTTAAAGTACAATGCATTTGTGAGAAAGCTGCCAGTTGCTATATTTATTTGTATTTTTATTGCAGGAAGTTACCTGCCATTTTGAGGCAGTGGAATGCCTTTTTCTACTTATTTCTTTCTTTCTGTTTGTATTCTTTTAATTTATTTTACATATGCTTATTGATTTTATGTATGTTTTTATTGGGGATGAGTAAATGAGTTAATACAACAATGAGCCAGTGGATGGATGAATGGATCAAAAGTGTAGGAATGATTTACAGACTGACTATCTCAGGGTGATGTTTTGAGTGCCTGACCTAAACTCACTAGTTATTCTTTGGCATTACCAATGCATGCAATTAATATTTTAGAGTGCAAGGTACAATGGATCCTATTATGAAACTACATTTTACAGTATGTAAAGTAGTTCTACAGTAGAACTATGCATGTGCTACAAAATGCTATACACTAACCTATGTGTAGAGACCTCCATCTTCGCCACTCTGTTCACTCTGTTCCACTTCAGAGCTCTCTGCCACGTGCACAAAGATCACCCACACATGTGTATCTATGTTTTAGTAATAAATGTTTGAAAAATAAGGGAGTGGCTGGAAAATTGGGTATGTTTACTCCTAAATTAGAGGTTTTAGGGCGGGGTTAGGAGGGATTTAGGAAGAAATATGCAAGTACAAACACTCACCCACAAATGTGTAGGCCCATTGCTGTTGACATACTTCTAAAGTTATTGCAGCCAAAAAGTTCCCAAAAGAAGTATATAGAAGATTTCATACTACCATTGGCTTTCTGTACTACGTCGATATCCTTCAGTCATTGGCTCCCAGGTCAAAGTAATTGTAACAACATTGAGCAAGCACTGTCAAATTTCTGGATAATATAATGTACTTAATAGCTTCAGAATACTGATTTAAATGGTAGATGGTTGAGGTCTAATTCTCACTCACTTAGGCATTTTTTATTTTTTTAAAGTTTGATTTATTGATAGAAAACAAAAGAAATAAACAGCAATAGAGTGGATAAAATCAATCCTATTTGACAATAAATGAGTGAGTAAAATAAAAGAAGATATAGGAATTAAACTTTGTAACTGTGTATAAGGAGAAGAATTACAATATGGAGAGAGCAAAAAAAGGAAGGAGAAGGAGGGATCAAGGGGGAAGGGAACAAATGTAATTAATATAAGGCAACTAAAGCATCATACATTTTGTGCAAATGGTATAATACTGTAAGCATAACAATCAATAAAGTCAGAAAAGTAATGTAATAAACATTGGGTCATGAAGAACCAACTAGATAATCATGCGGAAAAAGGCAAAGGGAGAGAACTAAGGTGGTTTCAGTACATCATCCGATATATTTTTAGAGGCGACAGAGGAGGAGGTGGATTGAGATAGATAAGTTGTTAAAGGGAGCCATAAAAGATCCCTTTATTGCTAGGGAAATGGGAGAAACATAGTTAGTATCTAGTCGGTGATGAAAACAGACAGTATTCCACCATGCTCTAAAGGTGACCTTATCAGCTTGTTTCCAATTTGAAGTTATTAAATGAAATTCAATAGCTATTAATAAATCTAAAAGTTTAAAACTCAACGGTGTTTGGGGCCATTGAGGAGAAAGAGTGCCTAAAAATATATTTGTGATAGAAAAAGGGATTTGGACCTTAAAAATTATTCTAATTTGTGACCAGGCTAATTGCCAAAAGTGGTGGATTGAGGGGCACTCAAACAACATATGTTTCAAATCTGTGGCGGGACAGTGGTAAGACCAACAAGTAGGGGGAAAATCCGATGAAAAAGAAGCTAAGGACATTGGGGAGAATATTATTCTATGGTAGATGAAGAAAAGGGTTTGTGTGACATTTGCAGCCCGAGAGGTCCCATAAAAGTTTGGACTAAATTTTATCCCAAGTAGCAATTGGCCACTCTTGAGAAAAATCTTTTCCCCATGTCCTCTCAGTTTTTGATTTATGTCTTTCCGATGAGAATAATGAAGATTTATAAATATTTTATGCTGAGGGAGAGCTTTCTAGAATTGAGAGTAAAGATTTATAGGCTACAGGAAGATCAGTAGAAGCAGGTAGATTCTGAAGAAACTGAGTGAGGGAAAGCTGAAGATGATTATACTCCGATCTAGAGGATGATGGTAAAGAACATTTAGATTGAAGATCAGGAAAAGTAAGGAGATTATCGCCAGACATGAGTTGGGAAAGCCAGCATAGGCCTCTAGAATGCCGCGTCTTACAGTATATAGGACGACCACAAATCTGTACTAATTTATTATGCCATATAGGCTTTTTATGAAGAGCATGAATAGAAGGAGATAGATGTAGTAGGAGAGATAAGAGTTTGAGAGAATGAGAAATGACAGGGGAATGCAAAGAAGCAATATTGGCAGTAAAAGATAAAATCTCTTGAAAATTAAAAGGAGCAATTAGAAATTCTTCCATTTGTAACTAAAGAGGTGGATGTAGGGGAAGATCTGTAGAGATCCACTTAGCAATTTGTTTAGTGAGAAAGCAGAATGATAAGTTTTAAAGTCGGAAAACTTGAGGACTCCATTAGATCTGTCCTTCTTGAGAGAGGATAAGGCAATACTTGATGATTAACCTTTCCATAAGAATTTTATCATAGTGGAATCAATTTTTTTGAAATAATATTGAGGGATATGAATAGGAATCATAGAGATAATATATAGCACAAGAGGGGAGAGCATCATCTTGATAGAGTCTAACCGACCCCACCAGGAGAGAAAAAGAGGCTGGCAGCGACTAATAGAGTCATTTAGTTTTTTAATAATATATTCAAAATAAAATTGTAGCGTTTCAGATAATAAAGGTGTAAACCATAATCCTAGATACTTAGGGCATCATTGCCATCCTGATGTAAAAAGGGACTACCCGCCATAAGGGCGGCGGTCCCATGGGGGTGATTAGGATGTGCCCGCCACACTGGCGGGCGCATCCTGCATTTTTAACATTGTGGCGGGCGGTGCTTTCAGCATCACCCGCCGCAATGCCAAAAACACATGTTGTGCATTTGCATGCACAACGTGGCAGGCACCCCCCATGTGCACCCCCCCCACCTCCCAACTTCCTGGGGGCCTGCAACGGGCCCCCAAATGTGAATCCCGCATGCCTTTGCCGCCACGGAAATGCTGTTCCACGCCTGCATACAAATATGGATGGCGGTGTCTAGCAGACACCTCCATCATATTAAACCCTTTTCCGCCCGGTCGACTCATCGACCGTGTGGAAAAGCGGCGGACGGTGTTCCCATCCACCGTGGTACCCCCCGCCATACTGATATGGCAGGGGGGAAATGGGAGGCGGGCTGGGGAATATGTCGGGCAGATCGCCACCGCCATGGGGGCGGTGGCGATCCGCCCGACATACTAATGGACCCCTTTATTTTAATGGGTTGCCAGACAAAACCAGAAGAATCAAAGAGATGTTTTTGACAAAGAAAATTTAAAGGCAGAATTTAGCATTTATCAGCATTTAGACGGTAACCATAGAGTTTAGACAACGAGGATACTTGCTGAAGAAAGGGAGAAAGAGAAGTTTCAGGACTGGAGCAATATAAAAGAATGTCGTCATCATAAACTGACATCTTAACTTGATGAGGGCCAAATTGGAAGCCTGTAATACGGTCATCTTGTCTAATTTTAGATAGGAAAGGTTCTGGGGCTACGACAAATAATAAGGGAGACAAAGGGCATCCTTGTCTTACCTCCCTACGGAATGAGAAGTAGTTGGAAGCCTTACCATTAGCAAATATTGAAGCCCAAGAATCTAAGTACAATTCAGAAATTAAAGCTCTTAAATTAGGGGGAAAACCAGCTCATTTCAGAGCTTGAAACATAAAATCCCAACCAATCCTATCGAAAGCTTTTTCAGCATCTAGGTTAATTGCTGCTATCGGCTGATCTAGGAAAGGGGCTTTGCTAAGGATATTAAAAAAGACTCGAGAGCTGTCAGTTGCAATTCATCTTTTAACAAAACCTGCTTGTTCAGGCCCAGTGAGATCAGGCAGAATAGGATCAATACGAAGCGGCAGAATTTTCGTAAAGATCTTATAATCTGTGTTAACTAACGAAAAAGGGCGATAGTTCTTGCAGAGAGAGTGATCATTATCATCTTTGGGAATTAAGCAGATCCGTGCTTTTTGAAACGTACCACTAGAAGCGCGATTTTCTCTAAAAGATTGGAATAAAAGTAAAAGGTTGGGTAAAAGAATATTTGCAAAGTGATAGTAGAATTCGATGGTAAAACCATCTGGTCCAGGTGCTTTCCCCCGGCGAAGCACTGAAACTGCTTGCGATATGTCTGCTAAGGGAATATCAGTTCCTATAGAATCGAAATCAATATGATTGGATGCAGGGGAGGGAATGGATTGGAAGTAGGAAAGAAGGTCGGACTTCTCTGGTGTCGAATCAGGAGTATAAAGATTTTTATAGAAAGAAACAAATTAATTTAAGATGTCCTTATCTTTATAGATAGGAGTGCCAGCAGAGCTTTGCAAGAATTCTATTTTAGCTCTATCTTTTCTTACTTTTAAAGTGTTAGCCAAAATTTTACCCATCTTGTTTTGGCCACCATAATAACGAGAACTGCTTTTTAGTAAGTAGTTGGAAGCAGCATCAGTGGATAATTTATTAAAAATAATTTTGACATCCAGTAGATTTTTCAAAGCCGGCTCATCATTGGACTGACAATATGCGTACTCCAATTGTTTAATTTTATCAAGTAACTGAGAGGACTGGACCTCTAAAGACGTCTTCTTTTGTGATACAAAATTCATAATAAAACCTCTAGCGGCTGAATTAAAAGAATCCCATATTATCACAAAAGGAGATTCTGGGGAATTATTGATGGTGAAAAATTCCAAGGCAAGGGAGTTACATTGTTTGACAAAAATTGGGGTCAAGTAATAGGGAGTTCTTAAAACGCCATCTTCCAGGGTGAAGGGACAGAGGGACCAAATCAATGTCAACAAAAACAGGAGCGTGGTCTGATATTAGGATCGATCCGATTTCAGAGTGAATGGCATGCTGGGATAGGGGTTTACTTAAGAAATGGTAGTCAATACGGGATTGGGAGTGGTGGGCAGCTGAATAGAAACTGTACTCTCTAAGGTCAGGGTGGCAAAGTCTCCAAATGTCAACTAGTGCTTTACACCGTACTGTGGAGGCAAATTGAGCTTGCATTTTAGAAGGGGTGAAAATAACATTAGAATGTCTATCGAGAATGGGATCAAGAATTTGATTGCAATCACCACCAAGTATAACGTAATCATCAACAAATGTAAGTAACTTATCAGATACATTGGACCAGAAAACTCTATCAACTGAAGTAGGACCATAAACATTGACAATAACTACAGGAATTTTATCTATAAGAAGCTTAACAATAACCCACCACCCTTCAGCATCAGCTTCTTGATGAACAACAGAAAAAGTTAATTTTTTGTGACATAAAATTAGAACACTATTTTTCTTACCTGGGGCTGGATGGTAAAACACATGTCCCACCCAGCATCTCTTTAGCTTGGAAGCTTCACTTTCAGAAATATGAGATTCTTGTAGCAAAGCAATATCGGTTTTTGGCCAGATGGGATAACACCTTTTGCCTTTTAATAGGATTATATAATCCTTTAATATTCCAGGTAGTAACCCAAAATATATTTTAGTGAGAAGAGTATGAACAAAATGTTTGCTTACAAAAAACAAAGCTAATTTTACTTTGTATATGCAGAAGGAGATAAGATGAAGGAGAAAAAATAGTTGCATTAGAAAGAAGAGATCACAAGTATGTAAGTTATAAGAGAAGTAAGAGAGACTTATTTTAGGGAAACGAACAGGGGAAATGATAGAGAGGAGTAAGAGAGATAGAGAAGAAGAGATAGAAAAAAGGTCAAGGAAGGTGAGTAGAAGGAAACAAAACAGAAAAAGAGAGAAGATGAAGAACAAGAAGACAGTACAAGTCATACAAAGACGACAGAACATCATACCTACAAATACTACATGACTGGGGAGTGACCACACCAGAAGATGACAACAACAGCATCGAAGCTCCACTGAGACCAAAATAACCACAATCAAAAAACTTCAACGTTACAGGAGAATCAGGAGACAACAAAATTGTTGAGGCAAAACACCTGTAAGAGAGAATAAAGAAATTAGCAGTAGAAGTAAAAGAAATAACCATAAAGCGAGAAATGTAAGAAAAATATATGGACGAAAGGAGAGACAACATTATATAAGCACTACAAAAATATATGCAAAACAACATTCATTGAAACACAATGAGCAAGACAAAAAAACAACGCGAGGCATAAAAGATGGTCATGCAGGTCTCGAAGAGTCCATGGTATCAGCTCCATGAAGATGAAGTAATTCTTGTAGCGCCTCAGGGTTATCAAATGTAGTAGTTTTGTCTTTATATGTAACCTTGAAGAGACATGGGTGAAGAAGACCATATCTTGCGTTAAGAGCACGTAGTTGAGGAGGAAGATCAAGAAACTTTTTCCGATGGTCTGCTGTCATTTTGGCTACATCTTGAGAAAAGAAGCGGCAATGACCTTCCCAAAAAATCTGTTTCTTGGTTTTGACAGCAGATAGGACTTGAAGGAGGTCAGTGTATTGCAAAAAAAGCATGATGACATCACAAGGTTTTGTGCAAATTTTCAGTCCAAGTCTGTGAGCCCTTTGAATGTTGAGGGAAGGAGGAGCAGGTAAATCTAGGAGCCCTGTCAAGAAAGATTGGAAAAAGACAGTTGGATTGGAGCCTTCAATATTTTCAGGAAGACCATAAAGTCTGAGATTGTTTCTGCGATATCTCTTTTCCAAGTCCTCTGCCTGTCTCCTAAGGAGAGACACTTCAGACTCCAAAGATGAAATATGAGAGCACGAAGTTTCAAGAGACTCTGTTCGCGGTTCCACAATGAGCACTTGTGAGTCCAAAGAAGACCATTTATCATGTAAAAATTGTAGAGTTTTATTATTTTCTTCTATAAAAGGTTTCAGAGCTCGGATCTTCTCAAGAATAACATCCATAGCAGACGAGGAGGATTTTTCCGGAGAAGGAGAATCCTTTTTGGGTTTTTAGTACAGATTGCAGGCAATTTACTTGAGAACTGAGTTTTTGGTATTGAGCCCGAGGAAATGTCAGGTTGCTGAGAGGGGAGATCTTCCATTTCAGTACCATTGGAATTAGAGTTTGAGTCCGAACACTTAGGAACTTTAGACGATGCAGTAAGCTTAAGTGTGATGGAAATATAGTGATAGGCACTAAGTTTTCAAGTCCAATAATTCCAAAACTGTGAAAAAGTGATTGTGAGAAAGTTAACACTAGTTGCAGCCTGCAAATCTCAAAATGACTCCCTCAAAGACAGGCAAAAAGGGACAAAAAGCCAGAAAAAAACACCATAAAGAGGTTAAAAATTCACCTCACGAAGAAGAATGTGTAAAAAACAAAATAGCGGTAAGCTCTGACATAGTTAAGAGAAACAGCTCCAGTAAATGACAGAGAAATCAGAGGAAGAGTAACATTGTCTCCATAGGTTAAGGCGTGGAAGGGTTAGAGTCATATGCGTTATGCGATGGCGCCTACTTGTGTGTACGTCAGTGTAGAGACGTTCTTAGTGAGATACCATGCTACAAGTGGGGCGATAACCCTAAACCCCCAAAACAGACACAAGGTCACCAAATTTTTGGTACAGGAGACCTGTGCATACGTAGTCATTGTCTGCAAAGCAGATTCTGCGTATCTGAAATTATGAAATATTGGAAAAAGTAATATATAAGAACACTCCAAGTGTCGCGTGTTCTCTGTAGGCAAGATAGGTGAGTGGGGATCGATCTCTCCGCCGTTTGTAATTCCATCCCGGCTGGCCTGAGAAAGGTACTTCAGGGAAGTGGTATATAACTTGAAGAGTGGAAACGTATCGGGTAAAGTGTCACTCTAAAGGGCAGCTTGGAAAAATTGCAGCGTACACATTGAAAGGAGCCGGGTAGTGCTCCGTTCTGGGAGCGTGGTCCTCTGTGCAGTCTACAGGGAGGCAGCGAGTACGCTGCTGAATCTGTGGACCTGCAGCGATAACCGGAAGGCAACATTGTGTCCATGACAAGAAGAAGAAAATTAAATACTCAAAAATGAAGGCTCAATTAGTCGCATATAGACTGCAAACTGAGTCAAACAGGGATCATTATGAGGCACAGTGTGCTCAGAAAACAAAATGGCGGCCGCCAAAACGCGAGCCGAATCACGCTAATAAAAATGCGCTATAAACGATAAAAACAGCCTAAAAAGCGATGTGGGAGAGCAGATTCCTGCATCCATGTTGCGGTGGTGAAGGATATTACTCCTGAACGTGAAACTTGCCGGGATCGGCTAAACGGAGCTCCTCAGCTAAGCGGTCATCTTGTTTCACAGTTTAAGAAGTACAGATATTACCCTTTGCTTATTTACTATTCATTCTTTTTTTTATGAGTTATCTAATTAACATAAAAACTTGTGTTAAGGTATAACTTCTTCGTGAAGTCTGTAATTGAGATTGAAAGTTTAATATGCAGGTCAGTTTTAAGACCTAGAGATTCTGTAAACATAACAAAAACCATAAAACATTTCCAGTATAACCAAAATGTGTACAGAACAGCCTTTAAGAAAAAAAACTATTTTAAACTGTTAGATGGTTTGACGAGTCGTTTGCATTTTGGACCATCCCTTATGAGAAACCTTCGATCCTGAATAAGGTATGGAGTTTGGTCTGTTTACTGAGGCAGCACTGGGCTAGTATTTGTATGACTTTGCCGAAGAAAGGAGTCCAAGCAATCTTTCCGTTGCGAATGAGAGTTTTGACTTTGGGTCATCTTTCACATTTTGAATAGGCGCAAGCAAAAATATGCAAGAATAAAAGTGGTGCTGTGGGGCGAGATCATAAAGAGGAGGCTGGCCGGACGTAAGGCAGAGCATGTATAAAACTAAAGAAGTGACAGTTTAGGGATCCTGGCTGCCAAAATTTACTGCCCCGTGAAAGTAATCTCCTCATGCCACTACATAAAGGTGATGATTAGGGTGCCATATTAAAAGTGAGATTTCACCTCACATTCTGAAGAAGATCGCTGGCTACACCATACCATATTAGTCATATATTTCTGTGCCTCATTCACCATACAGCAAGCCCTGTTCTCATTCTCCCCGCCACGGCCTGAAGCATGTGATTGAAATGTTTATTAACGCTGCAGCAGATGGGATAGTTTTTCTGATCCTATCAGGTAGGATCTACGGCTGCTTCGCAGTGGTGGCTGGTAACATTTGAAAGTGGTGCAGCGTAGATCAATTGTCGTACTCCACTACGGTGAACGAGCATAGCGAGTGAGCCTAAACCACCAACAGGGGATTCCGGGGGGTTCTCCCCCTGAGAAAATTTGGAAAAAAGAGTGGGCAAATGGTGCATTTTCAAGGAAACCAGAAGGTGTGAAGAACAGCTCAGTCAATACTATTGTTTAGAGTTGTGGAAGTTAAGAAACCTTCTAGAAGTTTGACACATAATGAGAATACTCTGGGAATATGGAACGAACATGAACAACAAAATAAACTGCAATTTACTGGTACCGCAGTAGCACAACTAGTCTTAATCATACTGGATAGAACCACAAGCTAGCATGTACAATACCATGATTGACAGGGTGATGAATTTACTTGAACACTAGCGCTTAGGTAATGTAGCTCATCATTTTATCATACAATGACAATTGCTTCCTTGTATTTCTAAACTTTGTCAGCAGCAACCTGGTTTTAACATTCAACTGCTTTGCACAACTTTCTGTGATGTATCTTTTGCAGTATAAACTATTTGATGAAAAGGAAGAAATCAGTGTGCACTCTGTCACCCCCCCTTGTTTGATGTATTATTGACTGCCCACCAGTCGAGATGCACCCATGGATTACAGAGAAGAATTCACATAAATGACATTGTCACATGAGAGACAATTAAAACAACTTTTTTACTCGAAAGTGAATCTTATTAACTACTTTTTAAACATATGATGGGAGATTGTGGTTGGATTTATGGTTTATTAATGTTTCAATATCAAATGCGTAAGCATACGCATTATCAATTTTTACAGAATGCTAATGTTATCAGCTCACGTTTAAAAACAAAATGCGGGATATTGTATAACCGACATTGTAAATTATATCTGCGGGTGGGCGGGGAATTCAAGTTTGATGCCTTGGAAAATTGTGAGAATAGTGTTTGGGTTATGGTTAACAGAACTGTTTGGTAAAAATCATACTGAGACAGGAGGTGACGGTAAATGCAGTACGTTATGGGACTTGTAGGATGAAAGGTTGTGGCAGCGATTATCAGTGGGTAATTCAGAGGGGTAGGGCCTCGCCAAAAAGAAATGTTTTTAGTGGGTGAACCACAGAAGATTAAAAACAGGTTGGGAAGGTGGCTAATATTTATACGGTATACAAGGTTATGGTCATGGCTGATGCATTTCCCGTACGGATAACATGTATCGGGGAAGAGAGTTCCGTATATGCGCAGTGAACACGAGCAGTGAGATTACAAAAGCGTTAGTGGAAGAACACGATTGAGTAAAACATCATAGTGGGGATATTGGGACCGCACTTTCAGTGTGCTATGGGCTCTGTAGGTTAAAGTGTTTGTGGATGTTAATTGGCAAAGTACGGAGGGGCGGGGATACACCACAGGTGATTAAAAAGCAGAGAAAGTAGAGAGCAGTGGACTAGGATGGTTATGAACATGCCGGGAAGGCGTTAACAAGAAAAGACTTTGAAGGTATGGTTAGCCCTGATAATGTTGTGCTGGAGGGACAATTACATTGGAAGAGGGGTTGTTTATACATGTACGGGAATCGAGCAGTGAGAGTTTAAAAGGTGGAAGTGAAAACGAGTGAAACTGAGGGATTTGGGGAGAGGCTGGCCTGGGTATCTACTTAGTGGTAGTGTTTGGCTACAATTTTAGCGGGAAGATGTTGAATATGGGGTGAGTTGGAATTGAAGGCATGAATTTTTAATATCATGTTCAGTATACAACATGTTTAAGCGGTTTAAAAACACAGTCTAACATGAATGTTTTGAATTTGTAGAGAACTCCTGACGAAGGGCCAGGAAAGGCCTGAAATGCATTGGGTTATAATGATCAACTATTGAGGATTACTTATGTACACTCCCTGCTTCAGAATAAGGCCTGGATTGGCATCTCTGCTGCATTTAGGACATAGTGTAAACGTAAGCGCATCTCATGGAACAAAAGGACAAGTATTGAAAAAGAGAAGTTTTGAATGAAATTGGAATAAAATTTTGTGAAACTGGAATAATTTGTGGCATCTTTGTTATGCATGAAGCAATGCTGTGCGTCCGGTGCTGGGGTGTTACTTTGTTCCGTTTTTAAAGTGTTCAACAAGTAAGTGGCTCTGGGCAGACCAAGCTTCCGGGCTTGCACGCGAACAGATTAAAAGCAGAATAAACTATTTGATGAAAAGGAAGAAATCGGTGTGCACTCTGTCACCCCCCTTGTTTGATGGATATTGATTTGGCTTGGGAGTCTAGTGACTAACATTAGTAGGCAGAGTGATGTACTACTCGCACTGTTTCTTCAACTTACCTGATTCCGCTGTACTTTATTTGAACACATAGGTGCCGATCACGATCCTGCAAAAACCGGGTACGAACCGTCGGACGGAGCACAATCTCCGCCCGACGCGTACCCGGTCGTCAATTTTCACAAACAAGGAATTACGATTCGCACGGGTACACCATTACCGTACGAATCGTAAAAAAGCCCGACCGAACAAAAAAACACCTACCAATGCGATCCGGGAAAGCGCCGACCTGACGTCGGGACGCTCGCAGCCAGCCATTCACGACCCAGGAATCACGTTTCGCACCGACGTCACCCCGCACGGTGAATATTTTGCGGCAGCCAAAAACTGCCGGGAAATCAGGACGACGCGAACAAGGACCACCAGTACGCGACGGACAGACGACGACGCGAACAAGGAGGACCAGTACGTGACGGACACACAGGACGACGCCACCAAGGAGGACCCGTACGCGACAGGACGACGCGATCAAGGAGGACCCGTACGCGACAGGACAACGCGAGCAAGGAGTACCAGTATGCGACGGACAGACATGGACCCGAACCTACGAGTCATCCCTGCCCTCATAGCAGTCCACCTCCTCTACAGGTTACGACGCAGACGCCGCAGAAGGTCAGAATAACTAAGGGAGGGGGGAAAGTGGGGTGGGGTGGGGTGGGGGTGGCAGGACCAGGGCAGGCCACAAAACAACCACATAAGTCACACACCACACATGGCCTGGACATACCTGACTCCCATGCCCTGGTCACCACGAGGGGGTGGGGGCGTGTCCTGATAAGCCAGCGACCGCCACAACGGAAGTCCGTCACCACGCGAACCGGCAACACAACCAGACAGGTACGTCCCGTACCCACGCCTGAAGAGCGTGGGTACGAGTCGGACCACGCCTAGACACGTCACCCCAACAATGGCAGGACGGATCGCACCCACGTGGCAAAGGCCTGGGTACGGGCCGCACAAACATCACATAGCGTGGGGACGAATATGTACGGACCCTACCCCCACCCCGTATGCAAGGAGCGTACCCCCCACCCCAACAGTGAAAGTACGACCCGTACCCCCACCCGCGTATGCATGGAGCGCACCCCCCATGCCAACAGTGTAAGTACGACTCGAACCCTCACCCGCGTATGCAAGGAGCGTACCCCCCACCCCAACAGTGAAAGTACGACCCGTACCCCCACCCGCGTATGCATGGAGCGCACACCCCATGCCAACAGTGTAAGTACGACTCGAACCCTCACCCGCGTATGCAAGGAGCGTACCCCCCAGCCCAACAGTGTAAGTACGACCCGTACCCCCACCCGCGTATGCATGGAGCGTACCCCCCACCCCAACAGTGTAAGTACGACTCGAACCCTCACCCGCGTATGCAAGGAGCGTGCCCCCCAGCCCAACAGTGTAAGTACGACCCGTACCCCCACCCGCGTATGCATGGAGCGTACACCCACCCCAACAGTGTAAGTACGACCCGTACCCCCACCCGCGTATGCAAGGAGCGTACCCCCCAGCCCAACAGTGTAAGTACGACCCGTACCCCCACCCGCGTATGCAAGGAGCGTACCCCCCGGCCCAACAGTGTAAGTACGACCCGTACCCCCACCCGCGTATGCATGGAGCGTACCCCCCACCCCAACAGTGTAAGTACGACCCGTACCCCCACCCGCGTATGCATGGAGCGTACCCCCATGCCAACAGTGTAAGTACAACCCGTACCCCCACCCGCGTATGCATGGAGCGTACCCCCCACCCCAACAGTGTAAGTACGACCCGTACCCCCACCCGCGTATGCAAGGAGCGTACCCCCCGGCCCAACAGTGTAAGTACGACCCGTACCCCCACCCGCGTATGCATGGAGCGTACCCCCCACCCCAACAGTGTAAGTACAACCCGTACCCCCACCCGCGTATGCATGGAGCGTACCCCCCACCCCAACACTGTAAGTACGACTCGAACCCTCACCCGCGTATGCAAGGAGCGTGCCCCCCAGCCCAACAGTGTAAGTACGACCCGTACCCCCACCCGCGTATGCATGGAGCGTACCCCCACCCCAACAGTGTAAGTACGACCCGTACCCCCACCCGCGTATGCAAGGAGCATACCCCCCAGCCCAACAGTGTAAGTACGACCCGTACCCCCACCCGCGTATGCAAGGAGCGTACCCCCCGGCCCAACAGTGTAAGTACGACCCGTACCCCCACCCGCGTATGCATGGAGCGTACCCCCCACCCCAACAGTGTAAGTACGACCCGTACCCCCACCCGCGTATGCATGGAGCGTACCCCCCATGCCAACAGTGTAAGTACAACCCGTACCCCCACCCGCGTATGCATGGAGCGTACCCCCCACCCCAACAGTGTAAGTACGACCCGTACCCCCACCCGCGTATGCAAGGAGCGTACCCCCCGGCCCAACAGTGTAAGTACGACCCGTACCCCCACCCGCGTATGCATGGAGCGTACCCCCCACCCCAACAGTGTAAGTACGACCCGTACCCCCACCCGCGTATGCATGGAGCGTACCCCCCATGCCAACAGTGGAAGTACAACCCGTACCCCCACCCGCGTATGCATGGAGCGTACCCCCCACCCCAACAGTGTAAGTACGACCCGTACCCCCACCCACGTATGCAAGGAGCGTACCCCCCAGCCCAACAGTGTAAGTACGACCCGTACCCCCACCCGCGTATGCATGGAGCGTACCCCCCAGCCCAACAGTGTAAGTATGACCCGTACCCCCACCCGCGTATGCAAGGAGCGTACCCCCCAGCCCAACAGTGTAAGTACGACCCGTACCCCCACCCGCGTATGCAAGGAGCGTACCCCCCGGCCCAACAGTGTAAGTTCGACCCGTACCCTCACCCGCGTATGCATGGAGCGTACCCCCACCACACCAGTGTAAGTAGACTCGTACCCTCACCTCGAATGCATTGAGCGTACCCCCACCGTGTATGTTCCAAGCGTACATATCCTGAAATCGGAGGTGTGTGTGCAGAGTCCTCCCAGCAGTGCCCTGAGACAGGAGGGGTGTGTGCAGAGTCCTACCAGCAGTGCCCTGAGACAGGAGGGGTGGGTGCAGAGTCCTCCCAGCAGTGCCCTGAGACAGGAGGGGTGGGGGCCTATCACTCACAGCAGTGCCCTGAGACAGGAGGGGTGGGTGTGGAGTCCTCCCAGCAGTGCCCTGAGACAGGAGGGGTGGGTGTGGAGTCCTCCCAGCAGTGCCCTGAGACAGGAGGGGTGGGTGCCTATCACTCCCAGCAGTGCCCTGAGACAGGAGGGGTGTGTGCAGAGTCCTCCCAGCAGTGCCCTGAGACAGGAGGGGTGGGTGCAGAGTCCTCCCAGCAGTGCCCTGAGACAGGAGGGGTGGGTGCAGAGTCCTCCCAGCAGTGCCCTGAGACAGGAGGGGTGGGTGCCTATCACTCCCAGCAGTGCCCTGAGACAGGAGGGGTGGGTGTGGAGTCCTCCCAGCAGTGCCCTGAGACAGGAGGGGTGGGTGCAGAGTCCTCCCAGCAGTGCCCTGAGACAGGAGGGGTGGGGGCCTATCACTCCCAGCAGTGCCCTGAGACAGGAGGGGTGTGTGCAGAGTCCTCCCAGCAGTGCCCTGAGACAGGAGGGGTGGGTGCAGAGTCCTCCCAGCAGTGCCCTGAGACAGGAGGGGTGTAACACATGTGTGTGAGGCCAGAATTATCCACATGCATACTGGCTACAAGTGAACATGTCCCCATGAACTCATGTCAACAGACTCCACACACAAGTACAGTGATCACCAAGGATGCCACGATTGTTGCAGGTGGAGACATGGCCCTGCATGCATGGCCAAAGTAGAAGGGCTCCGTCACACACACAGCTCATGTAGACACAGCTCTGCGCTAAACATTGGGAACACCCTGCAGGGAAGAAAGCTGGGTCCACAGAGGAAGGAATACACCCTGGGACAAGTGCACCATGCAGTAACAGCTTACATGAACAAAGAAAGTTAGCCAACACCTTGTGATGGCACACAGATCACAGGGTCCCACCAATGAGCAGTACACTACTACATATCCCACACACCCAAACCCTTACACACCACCCAAAACCATGTAGCAGCCCCACCAACACCAATACCAGCATAGCAGTAGTGTGATAATGAAAACAAAATTAAGCTTTATTCAGCATGAGCACAATGTCCGTGGATCGCAGGCAGTACAATCTTCACAAAGCCCATAGGGCAGTCAATGATTCTCAGCTGGATGGGGGACACAGTGGGATGCGTGTCCCCTACCTTGCCTGCACAGTCAAATGGCATCGTCTTCCACACTGGTGAGGGCATCAGGGGGGGGGAAGCATCAGGCACCGCAGGGACATCAGGGCAAAGGGGCGGCGTTGTGGGTGCAGGGATGGAGGACTCCACCACAGGGGGTGGGTCAGTGCCAAATGCGGAGGCCAGGATGGCACTACACACCTTTGCAAGGTCCTCCAGGGAGTCCCCTGCACCCGAAGGGACCTCAGGCCCCAAGGAGGGGGGGGGGTCAGAGGGATGGGTCGCAGCGCCACCGGGGGAGGGTAGAGACAGGGGGGGAGACTCAACCACCCTGACCGGGGACCTCCTTGACCGCTTGCGTGGTGGTGTAACTGTGGGGCTCAGGGACAGAGCGGCCATGAAGGAGTCCTTGGGGGAGATGTGGCCAGGAGAGCTGAGGGGAGGGGATTTGGAGGGAGTGGACTGGGTGGAATGCGGACTCCCACTATGGCTGCGTGTCACACGTTTGCCCCCCGACCCAGTGGGTGTGCCTACCTCACCCTGTGTGTGCGTGTCAGGAGGAGTGCGGTGGACCTTCCCTGCTGGTGTGGTGCCCGTGTCCGTTGATGTGGGTGCATGCCGACGTCTGGGTGTACGTGGGACAGGCTTGGGAGTGGGAAGTGTGGATGGGGCAGGGGTAGGTGGGGGGAGGTCGCGCTGCAGGAGACCCACTTCTGCAGT
Source organism: Triturus cristatus (assembly GCF_964204655.1). Classification (NCBI taxonomy): domain Eukaryota; kingdom Metazoa; phylum Chordata; class Amphibia; order Caudata; family Salamandridae; genus Triturus; species Triturus cristatus. Next base: position 895,954,062 of record NC_140590.1, on the reverse strand, counting down.
CAGTGTGGAGTCTATGGACCTCAGCAAGTTGCGTTGGTCAGCCTGCGATGAATGAATGCCCTCCAAGAAAGCCTCGATGTTGGTGAGGGTTTTGCCGTGGGCATGGAGGACATTAAGGATCGCAGCCTGACCAACCTGCAGTTGCCGCTGGATGTCCACAGACTCTGCATTGGCGGCAGCAGTGGAGACAGGGGCAGGGGGTGCGGTGCCTGGCAGGAAGGAGACATGCTGTGACCGGGCACGCTGGGAAGGGACACGAGCAAGTGGGAGGCGGCTGGTGGAAACTGAGGGGGCGGTGTGAGGTGTTGTTCCGCTGTCAGCTGCTGGTGCAGCCTCCGCCCACTCGGAGACATCCTCCTCGGACCTGTCAGCTTCGTAGTCTGATGTGCCAGTCGACAGGTCCTCGGCCACACTCTCCTCCGCCTCTGTCCCACTCGATGTGCCAGACCCGATGTCACGGCTGGCACTGGTGCTCGGTCCCTCCGCCTGGTCTGTGTCCATGTCTCCCTCTGTGTCCCCCGACGATGCTGTGGGCAGGGTGGAGAGACAGAAATTAATCAGACACCTGTACACATCTGTCACATGAGTCCAATCTACATAGGTAACATTGCATGGCCTGAAAAGGAAGATCCCTAACATCTACTGAACAGGGTACCGATGTAGGGAATGAAACACACAGTTGGTTGAGCCACCATGCCACTGAAATACCATGGAGAGCATGAGACAATAGCTAAACACAGGAAACGGAGTCTGACATAGCACCCAGGCCCTGGGGACAATCCAGCACTGCATCTGCACCACACAGCGTTGGCGAAAATACCGATGACCAGGGAGCATATCCATGAACTTGAGACACATGCTGCATAGGTAATGCTGAAAACATGCACAACATGACTCGGTCACTGCACCTTGCGTGTGTGTCCAGACACATCACACACTGCCCAGACCCAGCAAGTGGAAATCAGGAGTTAACACATAGGCATTGCCCGCCCCAACAAGACCCTACACGAGGCAAATTGTTGAGACACAGGTGGCACCAACATCTCATAGTCTGGGTGATACACACAGGGGCAGGCAAAAAGCAAGATTGGACGCCAAACAGCCAAGGTGCGCCTGTACAAATAATGAGGTACCAGTGCCCATCCTCAGATGAGTATAAAAAGACACACAGGCACTGGCAACTGTGAGTATGAAGAAGGACAATCAGGTCAGGCTGCACAGTGGACACCTGTACAAAATAGCACGTCTATATACATGGTGACAGGGGACAATGGCACAGAGCACAACCTACGCTGTAAACACTGAGATTGTCCACGTTTATGATGACACATACACCACTGAGGAAAAGGTGCCCCAGGGGACAGTAGTGGGCACGCAACTACATGCTACTGAATGGTAATGACTGCAACACACGTCACCATCCCTGCACTATGTGTATCGCACACTCATGCACATCATGTCACAGGCCACCACATAGGACATGCGCGCTGTAAGGCATGACACATGAGAGACCAACTCCCATGTCTGGAGTCAGCATCAGTGCCAACTGACATGTAACCCACATGCAGTGAACTTGACAGTGCACAGGCAAGGTCCCACAACCTGTTACACACCACCCCCACACATGATGCTACAGTCATTGTTCTCGTGGACAAAGCGCCAGCCTACATCACCTTGTGAAGGAGTGACTACACACAGACCAGGGAACACATTGCAAGGAGGGGAAGGGTGGCAGGGGCACAGCGCTATACTGGGGCAAACAGGATCTGCACAGCACCTTTAAACCCTGCCAGTTAATTCATGCTACTGTGCCCTTACAAATGCCGGTGACACACAACGAACACACATGTACCTACCCCCTTCCGGCTGCTGCATCGCCTGTAAGCGCCTCTCCAGGTCTGGAAAGACCACCGGCAGCACACGCCTGTGGAGGTGGCTCAGACGGCGGCGGCCGCGGTTCTTGTGGCTCTCAGGTGAGTCCCCCAGCAGGAGCCGTGCAATCCTCCGCGTCCAGCACCGGATATCCTGCCAGCGTTTTCTCACCTGGGGCAGGCTCCGCCTCCGACCATCCACACCCCTCACGGCACTGACGGCGGTCAGCCAGATCTGCTCCTTGGCAGTGGCGCCTACCTGTGAGGAGGAACAAGTGACACCACATCAATACACCAGCCACATGTCACAGAGAGACATATGGGTACAAATCAGCTGGTTACAACAAGGCATGTCATGCAGCCAACGCATTGCACCTTTGTCATAGGGACATCATCCCCTGGTGAGGGAAAAAGCAGTACGTGCCACAGTGGGTACACAGGTGGAATGATGGCAATGTCACAATCAATGATCAAGGCTCACACTGTGCATCACACCCACCCCTCCTGTCTCAGGGCACTGCTGGGAGTGATAGGCCCCCACCCCTCCTGTCTCAGGGCACTGCTGGGAGTGATAGGCCCCCACCCCTCCTGTCTCAGGGCACTGCTGGGAGTGATAGGCCCCCACCCCTCCTGTCTCAGGGCACTGCTGGGAGTGATAGGCCCCCACCCCTCCTGTCTCAGGGCACTGCTGGGAGGACTCCACACCCACCCCTCCTGTCTCAGGGCACTGCTGGGAGGACTCTGCACACACCCCTCCTGTCTCAGGGCACTGCTGGGAGGACTCTGCACACACCCCTCCTGTCTCAGGGCACTGCTGGGAGTGATAGGCCCCCACCCCTCCTGTCTCAGGGCACTGCTGGGAGGACTCCACACCCACCCCTCCTGTCTCAGGGCACTGCTGGGAGTGATAGGCCCCCACCCCTCCTGTCTCAGGGCACTGCTGGGAGTGATAGGCCCCCACCCCTCCTGTCTCAGGGCACTGCTGGGAGTGATAGGCCCCCACCCCTCCTGTCTCAGGGCACTGCTGGGAGGACTCCACACCCACCCCTCCTGTCTCAGGGCACTGCTGGGAGGACTCTGCACACACCCCTCCTGTCTCAGGGCACTGCTGGGAGGACTCCACACCCACCCCTCCTGTCTCAGGGCACTGCTGGGAGTGATAGGCCCCCACCCCTCCTGTCTCAGGGCACTGCTGGGAGACATCAGGCACCCCCCCCCGGGACCCCCCCGACAGTACATGGCATGTGTGTTACACCTGGACGCAATGGCAGAAGTCACAGTCACAACATAGGGACAGTCTGTGGCAGTGGCCTATGCACTCACCTGATACCCTGGTCGCCCATACAGCATGGAGTACTGTGGGAGGATCACATCCAGCAGAGCCATGTTCTCCTCCAGGGTGAATGGCTGTGTCCTCTCCACAGCCCTTGACATGGTTCCAGGGAATCAGTAGCAGCAGCTGGGTCGACGAATGCAAAGATGTGCAGGCAAGTGCTCCCTCATGGGACCTGGCTGCCTTATATGTGCCCTTCTGCCCAGTCTCATGCACAGGAGTACAGAGTGATTGGTCACTCACATTTGCATCCTATGTTTCCACCAATCCCTTCAAAGCTAGCAGTCTGTGGGTTCTCTATCGGTTTCATTCTCCTGCATGATGTCAGCCCCACAAACACATTGCAACAAAGTAGAAGAATTCCAACTGACTTCTGCTGTGCACCTTCCAGAACAATTTCGAATTTTGAACTTGGTCTCCATGACAACCAGCATGCATGTAGGCCTTAATACTTGTCCCCTATGTAATTTGGAGCATCACACACAGGTACGGTGCATTTCGGGGCCCTAGGGCACCCCAAATGCATGGCAACGGCCCGTACATGCATGCCTACGCTCTCCATCACTATGGGTCTGCACGCGTATGCGTACCCGTAGTGTTACGGACCGTACACACGCATGTACGCTCTCTATCACTATGGGTCTGCACGCGTATGCGTACCCGTAGTGGTACGGACCGTACACTCGCATGTACGCTCTCTATCACTATGGGTCTGCACGCGTATGCGTACCCGTAGTGGTACGGACCGTACACTCGCATCTACGCTCTCTATCACTATGGGTCTGCACGCGTATGCGTACCCGTAGTGGTACGGACCGTACACTCGCATCTACGCTCACTATCACTATGGGTCTGCACGCGTATGCGTACCCGTAGTGGTACGGACCGTACACTCGCATGTACGCTCTCTATCACTATGGGTCTGCACGCGTATGCGTACCCGTAGTGGTACGGACCGTACACTCGCATCTACGCTCACTATCACTTTGGGTCTGCACGCGTATGCGTACCCGTAGTGGTACGGACCATACACTCGCATCTACGCTCTCTATCACTATGGGTCTGCACGCGTATGCGTACCCGTAGTGGTACGGACCGTACACTCGCATCTACGCTCACTATCACTATGGGTCTGCACGCGTATGCGTACCCGTAGTGGTACGGACCGTACAAATGCCTGTACGCTCGCCATCACGATGGGTACACATACGGCAGCACTCCCACAGTGATTTGGGAACATGCACAGGCCCTCTCAGCAGCAGTACGGCGGTTTTTACACATCACTGTGGTGATAGGCGACACACATGTAGGAATAGGGCGGACATACTTGTCCATGGATGGACATACTTGTCCAGGAATGGACATCAAGGCATCGTCTGTGCATTACTACATGTGTGGGGCACAGGTGTCACAGGCTGTGATGTGGAACATGCCTCCTGAGTGGAGAAGGCACCAGATGTATGATGAGATGTGTACATGTGTACTGTGTGAGGGTGCAATGTGTGCCAGGCATGCCCTTGACTCCTTTGACATGTGTGCATGTGGGACTGCGCACTTGGGGTGAGCGTCACTGGCATGGCACGGACACCAACACACGGAAGTGTCCCATGATGCCCGGTACAGGGGTCATGACACATGACTTGTCACTACCCACAGTGCACAATGTGACTATGCCATATATGTGTCCGGGATTTACATCAGGTTGATGTTGTAGCACCCTCAAAAGCTGCAGCCGTTGCAGCAACCAACATGTGGCTGTGTGTAGATTGTCATTGCACACTGTTCCCAACACCATGCCACATGTGTTATCGGATGTGAGGTGCACATGTATGCATGGGACACGGAGTAGCGTGACAAGGCCATGTCAGCAAACTCACAAGGAATGTGTGGTGAGTCATGACATGTGCACCTTCATGGCAAGGTGTGTGGGCTGGACTAGTGTAATGTCATGTGACCTGTGGCTCAAGTGTTCCGCTACCAGTCTCTGCAATCGGCATCACACTTCTGCTGATGTGTGGGTGTATGTCACTCCTGTCTTGCGTCGGGCAGTGCACTTGCACTGGGACACAGCTATTTCCATGGCGTGGCATGGGGAGGTTCTCAATCACCGTGTGTAGCTGGGTTTTGGAAGGAGTGTCACCTTGCATCCATACGTGGCCTGGGCATGTAGCACATGCCTGACTCCCTATGTGGCATGTGTGTATTGCCAGATTTACATGTGCTCAGTAGACATGAGTTGTTCTCGTAGTGCACTCACTCTTCCTTGTCACTTCCAAATTACTGCAGAGCGCCTCCTGTTGCCCGAAGAATTCCAGACTTGGCTACCATGCAGGAGAATGACAGGATCCGGCTCTACCGCTTCACCCAACCGTTGATTCTGGAGCTGACGGCGAGACTGGCACCACACCTGCAACCGCAGCACAGGTATCCTACGGCACTGACACCCCAGCTGAAGGTAATGGCTGCCCTACATTTTCTTGCCACGGGTACCTTCCAAAATACCATAGCTCATGTTGGTGGCATGTCCCAGAGCATGTTCAGCGGTGTGCTGCATGATTTCTTGGAGGCCATGTTGATTCACCTGGATGACTTCATCAAGTTCCCAACCCCTGAACAGATGACTGAGGTCAAGCGTGGATTCTATGCCCTGGGAGGGATGCCCCATGTCATTGGGTCCATAGATGGGACACATGTAGGTTTGGTACCACCACACGCACGGGAGGTGGCGTACCGCAATTGGAAGCACTACCACTCCATCAATGCCCTTGTGGTGTGTCTGTCCAATATGGTGATTTCACATGTCTGTGCTCGTTTCCCAGGATCAGCACACGATGCCTACATCATGAGGCGTAGCGGGATGCCTGATATGATGATGCAGCTGCGCAACGAACGGGCATGTGTTGTTGGTGGGTACAGTCTGTCTGTCCTGTATTCTGTATAGCCGACCAGCACGACCGCTACACCAGTTCTAACGATGTCCATGTGCTTCCCATGTAGGGGACGCTGGCTATCCCAACATGCCTTGGCTGCTGACACCTCTCCGCAACCCCATCACGCCGGCCCAGCTCCGCTATAACACCGCCCATGGCCGGACAAGGCGAGTGATAGAGAGGACGTTTGGCATGCTGAAGAGCCGATTCCGGTGCCTCCACAAGACCGGCGGTGCACTCCCTTATGCCCCGGCGAAGGTCTGCAAGATCTTCATGGTCTGCTGCATGCTGCACAACATGGCAGTTGAAAGAGCTGTGCCACTCATCCTGAATCAACATGACGAGGACCATCCACCCGTGGAGGACGAAGGGCTTGGCAATGGGGCTAGTGATGTGGAGGATGTGGAGCCGCAAGAGGACATCCGGACTCGGCTCATACGCGACTTCTTTGCTTAGTGGTGAGTACCAGGGTCTGAGTGTGCACGCATTGGTCCCCGTGTGGCATGCGTTGTGATGTGTGTCTCCACCTGCATGTATGGCACGTGGGTCAGAGGTGTGTGTGGGTGTGTCACTGGAGTGATGGTGGCAGTGATGGTAGTATTTCACCAGTCATAATTGTGACCTAGCATGTTGTCATCCATACATGTGTCGAGTAACTGCACATGCAAGTGGCTGTGCTTTTTGTGGCTGACTTCTTGTGTGTCTCTCTTCCCCAGGTACCTGCGCATGCCGTTTGCTGGTTGCATTGTTGTGGCACTGCTATTCCTCATGGACATGACATCGTGGGCTGACTCAGCGTTACAGGCACGGACACGTTTGGAAGTCTCCATGGGGTAAGGGATGCATCTGGGGTGTATTGGGTGTGGCAGTTGTTCACGATGTGTGCACACTGCCCCGGTCGGGGTTTGGTTCCTCTGCAGACATGTGGCATCCCCATGGGACACGACATGCAGCTGGGTACACCTGAATAGATGGGCTGCCTGGTTGTCAGTCATCAGTGATGGGATAGTGGATTGTGATGATGGCATCAATGTGTGTGACACTGCCCTCGGACACATACGGTTAACATTGTCTTGACATGGCGTGGGACTTCCATATCAGCGGATGTATGGTGTATGGCAGGCTCTCCGTGAGCAGCTGTGGGTATTTAGCTGTTAGCCGACACTTGTGTGCCAGTTCCATGGCTATCACGCATTTGTGCTGCAGAAGGGGGGTGCCAGTGTTGGAGCCACATGTTACTCCACATGATGTGTTCATGTGTACTTCAAGTTGCCTCTGCAATCCCAAAAACATGACTATTAAAGGTGTCCCTATGCCTCCAAGGTGCCTCTTCTCAGTCAATGCTGGTGTGTTGGCACGGTGCATCCTGCATGTCTGGCATGGTATTCCCTGATTGTGGCTATGTGTCAATGTGTCGAGTGGCAAGATGCAAGCTGTGTGTGTGTGCTGAGACTGTGTATTGTGCATGATGTCCATGACTGTGTGGGTATTGTGACATGTGCCATCCCCATGCATCCAACGTTGTCCATGACCCCATTCTCTGCATCCACCGGACTCAAGCTTGCAGGACATGGTTCTGCCACCTGTCTACACATACCTGGGTGCCCCCCAGGACACGGGCCAGGATCCCTGACCTCTGCGCATGACTGTTGCTGTACTCAATGTGTCTGTCAGCACGGTTGTTCGGCCACCCCCTCAGCTGGTTCTGACCATCACGGGTGTGTATGGTGCTCCATGTCTGTCTTGCCTAATAAACTGTGACCCATGTGTCCTGTGCCAGACTCAGGCCCCAGGGTGTGGATGGTTGAAGTGAACAGATGACTCAGGCATGTTTAGACTGTACAAGATACATGTTAGGTAATAATGCTACCAGCAGGCATCTACTCTTAATAGTGTGATTTATTATTGGGGGGGGGGGGACAAAGTGAGGGGCTTTCCGGGATTAGGGAATCCAAAGTTCAGTAGGGGAGTTGGTGTCCTTGCCATTGGAAATCCTCAGAGTCCATGCCACAGTCTTTGTCAACATTGGTCAGCCAGTGACCAGCAGGGCCATGTGGCAGAGAATGTCTCTTGATGCTGTGATGCTGTTGCTCCAGTGGGCCAGGTGCCAGGCCAGGTGTCCTGGGAGATGGTGATGTAGCAGCCACCCTCACGGTCCTTTCCGGGGACGACCCGGCTTCCTGCGGGGAACCTCAGCAGCAGGCCGTGACGACGTCTGGGATGCTCCGTCGGATGTTTCCTCCTCCTCCTCATGATCCCTCCCTGTGGGTGGTGATGTTCTCCGCCTTCTGGCACAGGGAGGGTCGGCCATGGTGTCGGCCATCCGACGGAGTTCAGCGTGAATCCCCTGGGACGCCGTCACTTGCTCAGCCTGTCTGTCCTCCATCCTCCGTTGGTGTACCTGTAGACAGGCTATTAGCTCCGCATGTTGCTGGGCCTGCTGGACCTTGATCCCCTCGAGGACGGACACAACCTGGGCCATGCCCGTGGTGTCCTGCCGGTATGAGTCCAGGATGTTACGGACATGGGAAAATACCGGATCCCCAGCCAACTGGTCAGGCTCGCGCCTCCGCCGTCCTCCACTCCCACCACCCCTGCCCACTTGCGTCTGGCCTGCACTTGTGGGCACATCGGGTCTCCGGGACCCCTGAGGGGTGGCATTGGCGTTGTCGCCTGCCTCCTCCTGGGTGCCCTGGACACCGTGTCCCTCCTGGCGAGCCTGGCTGCATTGTGGTGTTGGGGCAGGGATCCTGGGTGTCTCCTGGGATGTGGCAGGAGTGGGGGTGGTGGTTGGCACGGTTGTACCTGACGCAGGTGCTGCAGGTGGTTGGACACCAGAGGGGCCAGGTCGGTCGGGGTCGTCCGCAGAGTGGTGAGAGTGGTCGCTGCCGGTGGGATCGGTCTCCTGCAGATCCGGGTCCTGTGAGTGTTCCCCCCCAGTGTTGGGGGGTGCAGCACGACATTGACCTGTGTGTGAGAGAGAAAATGTTAATTTTGATCCATGCAACATCCATGTTTCATCCGTTACAAAGTTGGCACATTTCCTCTTGGAATTAGGATCTGTCTTGCATTCCACTCACAGTGCACTTGTGCATGTGTGTGTCCCTTGGGCACCAATTTGGCCCCTTTAACTATGTGTGGCACAGTCTTACTTGCTGCGTCAAGTGTGACTGCAGTCAGCAGTGGAGTGTGCATGTGTGGCGAGCCATGCATTTGCGCCTTCCTTGTAGCACTGTACATGTGCACATGGAGTGGATCTACACACTTATATGATGCAGGTGGCTGTCCTTGTGCTCGTGTACAGGTTGTGACATGGCCCTGCGTTTTGCCATGATGAAGAGGGGGGGTTCTGGCACTGGCCACCCTTGTCTACATGCACGCAGTCCACCTGCTGACGAGCAGACATTCCCACACACCAAAGGACTGATTTGCTCTCCCTGTGTCTCCCTCCTTCTCTGTCCCCCTCTCCCTCCCTCTCTGTCCCCCTCTCCCTCCCACTGTGTGTCAGCCTCCTCCCTGTGTCCATCTTCCTGTGTCTCCCTCCCTCTCTGTCCCCCTCTCCCTCCCTCTCTGTCCCCCTCTCCCTCCCTCTGTGTGTCAGCCTCCTCCCTCTGTCCGTCTCCCTCCCTCTCAGTCCCCCTCTCCCTCCCTCTGTGTCCCCCTCTCCCTCCCTCCGTGTGTCACCCTCTGTCACCTTGGCCCAGCTTCCTGGGCACACACTGTTAGCAGATCTTTGAGTGGCCCTTGGCCTGTTGATGTGAGTTTGTTTCTGATCTCCAGGCACCCATTTTGTCTGCTGTGTGTCTGTGCGCAGCTGCTGTGGTGGTGTGTGCTGCCACTCTTTCACAATGTTGGCTGTTCATTAGCTGCTGTCATGTGCAAAACAGTGCCTTCACCCCCATGTGTTGATGCAAGGCGTCCGCCATTTGCTGGCAAGTCATTCCTGTGTTGGGACACAGTGTTTGTCTGGCTGTGACCTAGGCCATATGGGCAGAGGGCATTGTTGTCTGCTTTGGAGTCGCACTATGTGATTCTTGGTGCCCAGCCTCCCACCATCCGGGTTACCGTGTCATGTGTTGTTGTCTTCTGTGGCCTGTGACTTGACATTGTCCAGCTGGGTGCATGGGGCATGGTGGCAGCAGTGGCATGTGCCTGCTCATGGAGTGTGGTTGAGTAATGCGATGGCTTGTGGTGGTTGCGTGCCTGTTATTAATTTTGGTTGTGGTTGCAGTTCCCCCCATGTGAGGTGCGTTGTTTGTGTACTCACCCGGGTCTCGGAGTCCTTCTACTCCTTCAACTGCCTCCACCGGCAGTATGGCCATCACCCTCTCCTCCCAGGGATGGTACTGTACGGCTCTGCGGGAGGGCCCTCCTCCGGTGGCGTTGGCCTGGTCGTGTTCCTCCTGCCTCTTGGCTCTGACCCTCCTCCGCAGATCGTACCACCTGTTCTGGCAATCCTGCTTGGTCCTCCTGGTGTCCGCAACAGCATTCACAGCATCGACGATGGTCTGCCACATGGCTGTTTTGGCTGCCTGGCTGGTGCTTCTGACCAATGTTCCAAAGATCTGTGGCTCGACTCTGAGGATTTGATCAACAAGGACCTCCAACTCTCGGTGACTGAACTTTGGATTCTTGGTAGTGGGCATGGTGAGGGGTGTGGGTGGGGATGGTGTGGGTGTGGGGGGTGTGTGGATGTTGGGGGGGGTGTGGATGGTTGTGTGTGTGTGTGAATGTGATGAGAGGGTGTTTGTGAGGGTGGTCGTGTGAAGGTGTGCAAGTGTAAGATGTGGTGTAGCTTGTAGTCTGGTTCTGTGGTGTCTGGCAGCAGTGAGTCTGTTGCAAAGGCTCATGGTTTGTGTGTGTGGGCCCTTTTCATTGGTCCATGGGTGGGTGTGGCAGTGTTTGAATTTTGGGTGGGTGTGTTATAAGGAGTGGTGGTGTATTGGGCCTCTGTTTGTTTTTGACAGTTGCAGGTCAGTGATTGTGTTATTTTAGTGGTTGTTGGCCATGTTTAGTGGCTGTGTGCCTTTCGAATGGTGTATTCTTGTGTTGTTTTGTTTTGTCCTTGTTGTGTACGTGCGTTTTGAGCGTGTGTACGGTGTGTACATGGGCCATTTGGTTGTACGATTATGTCCTTGTGTGTGGCTTTGTACGACTCGTACATGCGGTTGTGATGTTGGGGCATGGGGTGCGCTCCGTACTTAGGAGGTTGTGTTGGGGGTGCGCCAGGAACGTACTGGGGTGGGGGTACGACTGGAACGTACTGGGGTGTACATGGACGGTGGTACGACACGTACAGGGGTGGGGGGGTGTACATGGACGGTGGTACGACACGTACTGGGGTGGGGGGTGTACATGGACGGTGGTACGACACGTACAGGGGTGGGGGGGTGTACATTGACGGTGGTACGACACGTACAGGGGTGGGGGGGTGTACATTGACGGTGGTACGACACGTCCTGGGGTGGGGGGGTGTACATTGACGGTGGTACGACACGTACAGGGGTGGGGGGGTGTACATGGACGGTGGTACGACACGTACTGGGGTGGGGGGGTGTACATTGACGGTGGTACGACACGTACTGGGGTGGGGGTACGACTGGAACGTACTGGGGTGTACATGGACGGTGGTACGACACGTACTGGGGTGGGGGGTGTACATTGACGGTGGTACGCCACGTACTGGGGTGGGGGTACGACTGGAACGTACTGGGGTGTACATGGACGGTGGTACGACACGTCCTGGGGTGGGGGGGTGTACATTGACGGTGGTACGCCACGTACTGGGGTGGGGGTACGACTGGAACGTACTGGGGTGTACATGGACGGTGGTACGACACGTCCTGGGGTGGGGGGGTGTACATTGACGGTGGTACGCCACGTACTGGGGTGGGGGTACGACTGGAACGTACTGGGGTGTACATGGACGGTGGTACGACACGTCCTGGGGTGGGGGGGTGTACATTGACGGTGGTACGCCACGTACTGGGGTGGGGGTACGACTGGAACGTACTGGGGTGTACATGGACGGTGGTACGACACGTACAGGGGTGAGGGGGTGTACATGGACGGTGGTACGACACGTACTGGGGTGGGGGGGTGTACATTGACGGTGGTACGACACGTACTGGGGTGGGGGTACGACTGGAACGTACTGGGGTGTGGGTAGACGGGGCTATGACACGTACTGGGGTGGGGGTGTGGCTCGCACGTACTGGGGTGTAGGTACACGGGGGGTACGACACGTACTGGGGTGGGGGTACGACTGGAACGTACTGGGGTGTGGGTAGACGGGGCTATGACACGTACTGGGGTGGGGGTGTGGCTCGAACGTACTGGGGTGTAGGTACACGGGGGGTGCGACATGTACTGGGGTGGGGGTACGACTGGAACGTACTGGGGTGTGGGTAGACGGGGCTATGACACGTACTGGGGTGGGGGTGTGGCTCGAACGTACTGGGGTGTAGGTACACGGGGGGTACGACACGTACTGGGGTGGGGGTACGACTGGAACGTACTGGGGTGTGGGTAGACGGGGCTATGACACGTACTGGGGTGGGGGTGTGGCTCGAACGTACTGGGGTGTAGGTACACGGGGGGTACGACACGTACTGGGGTGGGGGTACGACTGGAACGTACTGGGGTGTGGGTAGACGGGGCTATGACACGTACTGGGGTGGGGGTGTGGCTCGAACGTACTGGGGTGTAGGTACACGGGGGGTACGACACGTACTGGGGTGGGGGTACGACTGGAACGTACTGGGGTGTAGGTAGACGGGGCTATGACACGTACTGGGGTGGGGGTTCGACTGGAACGTACTGGGGTGTACCTAGACGGGTGGGGGTATACATATACGGGGGGTACGTGTCGGACGTACGGGGGCTGGGGGGAGTGTTGGGCGCGTATGCGGGCACATGTCTCCATGGTTGCTGTAGGAGTTCAGTGCGGACGGTGTTTTTTCCATACGGTTGTAACCTCGGACGCACGGGATGGATCGTGATTCCTCGGTCGGACTTGGATTTTCACGTTTGTAAGGTAAATCGTCCGAGGACGTGTCGGACACATTTTCCGACCCGAGGACGTGTGGGGAATGATTCCCGGTGCGGTTCGTATGGACTTTTTACCATGCGAATCGTGATTGCCAGTTCGTACGGCACTTGTACGATTCGTACGGTAAAAAGACCCGATACGAGTCGCACGGGGGAATTTTTTACCGGATCGTGATCGGCACCATACTGGCCGGCTAATGGCTTATCGTGATATCACTACACAGGACAAAAGCATCACCGACTCAATAATGAAAAATATCTAAAAACGAATTTTCTGTTCGCTACATCATTCTTTTCACATGTGGATCACACTTTAACGACCAAAATGAGAGGTATTCTCCGATCAACCTTGAGAAACAAACACCAAACTTGATAAACCACACTCTCCTACATCTGAAAGCTTAAAAAAGACTAACAACGTTACAGGGCATTTTTCAACTGGGCAAGCACTGAAGCAAATCGACTGTTTGTCCTGTTTGCTCTCAAATTAAGAATACAGACACCAGAGTTGCTCCAAACATATGCACACTGCTGTGGTAAGCAAATTATGGAGCCAGCATGTTTACTCCATACTGGCTGCTTTTTTTACTGCCCAATTTTTCAAACGTGAACGATAGTACCTTTTCTACAGAGCGCATTACCACCATTTTAACTTTTACATGAGCTTCAAATTAAAGATATCGCTATTATTATTAGAGTTAATGACACTTAATTTGTCGACTTTGTAAGGGTGAAATGCTGGGTTGGAGTGGCTGAGTTTGAAAGACGTGACTGCAGTCAAACGCTTAACTCGCAGAGCTATTCTGCCAGCATGAGAGAAAACCAGCTTGATCGAGGATTTTTTCATAACTAAAAAATGTGACAGTAATTACAATCCGCCTTTTTGCTTATACAAGTAAGTTCGACGATCAGCAAAAACGATCTGCCTGTGCTGCTTACTAAACATGAAGCAAAATGTGTCCAAAGTAAAGAGTGTTCCAAGTTTCTGCACATGTGCAAACGTTCAACTGGCACAGCTGCCACGAAAACAAACTATTGGTGCATGACACCGTTGCCACCTACAGTTCAGAAGGTAGGGAAATACATTACAACACAACAATGATTTATTGGCATGCTTGTGGGTTGACATGTGTTTCCAATGCTTCACAGATTCGAATGTTTGTCACAATTTTACACGTGGATCCCGTCTTGGCCGGCAAAACGGGTGGGTGGGTTCACGCTGGGGGAGGGAAGTGGCCAGTGAGATGGTAATCTTTATATAAAATAAAAAAACTTACCTTTCTCCAGTTTCGCAACCGCATCACGTGCCAACGCCTCAGCTCCAGCTGCTCCTGGCGCGTTTTAGCCAGCCTCCCTCCTCCTGCTCCCCTAAGCCAATCACAACGCTGCAATGGCAGTGTTGTAATTGGTGAGGCGCAGCGGAGAGCGCCCTAGCCGGGCTATTTTCTCTATGTAGACTGCATGCAGCAGCCTACATAGAGAAAAAGGGAGAGTGCGCATGACTGGGTTGGTCTGCCCTGGGGCCAACCAAACAGTCAGTATTCACAACAGTGGGCAAGCCACTCCTCCCCTGCCCTCGAGCAGAACCGGCCACCCACCCGCTCCCAACCAGGCACTTCTGCCTTCTCGCAGTGCGAGAAGCAGAAACATAAAATGGTAGTTTTACCATTTTATTTTTCTGCCTTCTCGCACTGCGAGAAAGCAGTAGGGTGATGCCCCCACGCCACAATGAAGGAGCTGCCACTGCTGCTTAGACACATACTGTGCCTCACCCTGATCCCAGGTCCATGCAGTGCTCTCCTCCATGGCTCAACCTCCTATTCTTGCACATTGCCTGGAGTCCGAACGCCAAACCCTGCCCTCTGCACGAGAGGCTACATAAGGACACAGCAGCAGACAGAGCCCGAGATGCTCAGCTGGGCCCACGATCTGGATTTGGTTATTGATTAACCTTAATAAGGGGAGCTAAATTAAAAGCAAGGAAAAGTATGACCAATAAGCTTCATTCTGTTTTCCAAGCGGGTTTCCAATAAACTAAAACACTGCTCTTGGTTTAGAGCATTGAGGAATGGATATGCTGTGTGCAGCATAAGAAAACTCTCACAAAATGGATGCGTCATTAGTTGTGCTGACTGGGCTTTCAGTGTAGTGTGTCAGTGACCACTTTGTTACTGCGAGACTAGTGTTTCTGTGTGTCCACTAATGAAACCTCTTGCTAGATGACAAGGCTCATATTTAAATTCACGATAGGACAACAGATTTACCAAGCACTGTCAAAACCAATTATGCTGGCTGGTTATTTATGTGGTTGGTAAATCAAGGTCTAATTTGTATGTGTGTGTGGGAGTCACAGTATGCAGTGGGTATGGAAATGGGGGCATAGGGTGACTTTGAATGGATGAATGGGTGAGTAACTGGATGCATGGATAGATGAACGAGTGACTGAACTGCACTGGTTGGAATGGAGAATAGCCTCATGCCACCTACCTGATTGTAGTCACGAGTAAACTCACTGATCTTCATTCGCATTTGTCATTAATGCAGTCGTTAACCCATTAATCCATCCATGCACTCTTCTAATCCTACAGCCACTTGTCCATTTCATAACTCACACTCATCCATCAACACAGTCACCAATTCATGAATGTACTCTGATCTAATCAGCCATCCACCTAATCATCCATCCAGCCATTCATATATGCTGGTATTCGGCAAACAATCTTTCCGCCCTTTGGTTCATGTCAACATTTACTTATTTGACAATGCACACAACCAACCACACATAAAATACAGCACATCAGAAAAAGAAAGATGTCTTGGCTTTGCTAATACTTGTTGTAATGCCGTTATATTTACCACGAACCATGAATATTACTCCTGCTTCAAATTTCTATTTTAAATTTCCTTTTGAAATGATATCTACCATCTGGCACATGCATCAACAATGCCAATAGCGATTTCTAAACATTCCTTAATTGCGACTCGCAAATTGCGACTTGCAATTAAGGAATACCTCCCCATTCATTCCTATGGGCCTAGAGGCCCATAGGAATGAATGGGAAGACCTTCTCAATTTGCGACCCCTGAAATCTGCATATGAGTACATCTTGCACACACATGCCCCAAGGGCACGTGTGTGTGTAAAATGGAACTTTGAAAAATGCCCTTTAGTGCATTTTTCAACGTTTTTGCAAATTACTATGAAGTTCAACTTCATGGTAATTTTCTCCCCCTATTAGCAAAATCGCTAATTTTTTTAATTTAGTGCATTGCATTTAAGGAATCTCCATTTGAGATTCCTTAAATGCAATCACAATTTAAGTAATCGCAATTTAGAGATTACTTGAATTGCGATTTTTGCATTTGGGATGATGCATCCCAAATGCAAAAATACCGGTCGCAAAGGGGCAGATTCTGAGAATCTGCCCGTTTGCGACCGGTTTTTGCTTTGATGCATGTGGGCCCATGTTCTTTGATGAATGAAGGGCACATGAAGGCAGAGGAAGACAGTGTGGAAAACATGAGACGAACAGACACGCTTTCTGAAACTTCTCTAATTCAGGAACATTGATGATAGTTCTTGGGTTTGGTAGAAGGTTATTCCAAAAGGGGACTCCAGACACTCAGGCAGTGCATCCTGCTAAGGTATGCCAAGAAAATACATTGTTGCCCAGTGACAAATTATATTTTCACACAATATCTCTCACAGTGGGGACAATTGTACTATGCTGAGTTTTCAGAATATGTTTACTGTTATACAAACAAAGTTTGTATGGTAAATGTGGTCTATTGAGATTTTCCAGGTCGAATTGTTCTCATGCATGCAATTTGAGACTGAAATACTGAATACGCCTATTCTATTCTATTCACAGGGATTTCTAAAGCGCATGGCTACCAAAAAAGGCTTCCCAGTGCTTTAACAACCAGATATCCTCAAACGTATCAATAACTAGAACAGACATTTTTAGAAATTTCCTGAAAGCTATTTCTCGTGTGATTAGTCTTAAGTTCAGAGGGAGTGCATTCCACAGTTTAGGTATTAAAAAGGAACGTTTGGTTCTCTTTATCCTTGGGACTGCAAGATGTTGAGTGTTGGACGCAAACCTCTTGCAGAGTTATATGGAGTGAGATGATTTTGAATTAGTTTTAAGCCCTTTTTTATGTATCGCTTCATGAGCCATACACAATACTGTTAAGAACTCCAACTCGTAGTCGTTTCAATAAGTTCTTTTAATCTTTAAGCCAACACATGCTCCTACAGAAGCTGGAGCTATGAACGTCATGTCAGATCGGTGATCAGCTGTCAACTGTCATCGGACAGTTCACAGCTGGTGACTTCACTGAGAGTATGGTGTCCGCGCAGGGACACTGGAACGCGTAGCATGAACGGTGTCCTAGGATGGACAATATGTTAAACGTAACACATCTTCCCCTTTTGCAAATGAGAAGCACAATAACAAAATAAGGATAGTATGAGTTGATCCCTGGGCACTGTGACAATCACTCACAGACATAGTCTTTTAGTTTGGCGGGGGACCCAACAACCTTCCAGCCCGGCTCCAGCTAATTTGCGGTGAAGTATCACTAGATGGCGTAGGTGGCAACATGCGCCTGGTTCTCGTAGTATTTGGCTGATCGATAGTTCCAGTAGCAGGCGTGATGATGGAACTTGATTTGCCACACACAGCCGGTGCCAATGATGTAGGGAACTCGTAGTCGGACTCACAGTCTGAGAAGTAAATGGTGGCCCTTTTGTTTTTTGTTGTAGGGGAAAAGTTCTCCATGGATATTGTCTGATCGGAGTCCTCTATTCCCTTAGATAGACTTTTGTATGCTGAGAGAGCGGAGAAGTGCCATACTCTACCATCACTCAGGAGTGCAGAATTGCAAAACACATTTTGCACAGACAAGGGAGTGGTATACCTGTTCTGTGTCTTACCTACATGACCACTTCTCCTTACTTTGACCAGATCTCCTACCTTGAGTTCCACATATTTACATCCATGTTTTTTGTCATAGTTTTTCTTAGATTTGAGCTGGAATTGTGTAAGTCTCTCCTTGACTAGTCTTGTTGACCAATGTACTCTTTTTGCTGCTTTAATCCAGCCAACATTGTCTCTTGCAATCGGTGTCCTACCCTGAATCAGTTCAAAAGGACTATGTCCCGTAGTTTCACAGGGTGTGATTCTGTACGCCCACACCGTTCTGAAAATATCTTGCTTCCAGTTGAGGTTACTATTGATTGCAAGCTTGATGGTGCCCTTTAAAACCCTGTTGAATCTTTCAACAGCACCATTACCTGCGGGATGGTAGACTGACGTTGTCTTATGTTTGATGTTATGTCTGAGAAGGTAGTTTTTAAATAATTCTGACGTGAATTGCGCGCCATTGTCGCTTACAATTTGTTTGGGAAGACCTTCCCGCGCAAAAGTTTCATCCATGAATTTTACTATACTTTGTGCATCTGGCTTGTTAGTGATTTTAACTTCAGGCCATTTGGTGAAGTGATCTTTTATTACCACTAAATACCATTGATCAAGATCTTCAGACACTGGTCCCATTATGTCGATACCTATTCTCTCCCATGGCATTGAGGGGCAGGAAATGGGTTGCAAAGGAGGTCTAAACGCAACCTGTGTTTTATCAGCATCCATGCACAATTTGCATTCTCTGGTTGTTCTCTCGACATCAATACTGACCCCAGGCCACCAATACATATTTTTTATCCTACTTTTCGTCTTTGCGATTCCGAGGTGCCCTTCATGGCATATTTTAAGTATTTTAGATTGAATTGACTTCGGTGGCACAAATCTCCCACTTCTCAGTAGGAATCCGTCTTCTAGGGACAATTCATCCTTCACTTCCCAGAAGTGCTTAAGGGGTTCCGTAGTTTGTTTTTAGCAGACCATCCCTCATTGATTTTTTTTATGACTTTACTGATTATGTCATCCTTTTCCTGTTCATTGAACCACTCTTCTTCATCAATTACGCAAGCGTGTTCTAGGACATTCGCTATACACAGTTCTTCTTTTTCATTGTGAGCATCTTCTTTTGTTTTTTGACGGGCATCCTGCTTAGATAGTCCGCAACTACATTTTTCACACCCGGATCATATTGTACATTGTACACAAAATCAAATAGGCATACTGACAGTCTAGCCAATCTTGGCGAAGCGGTGTATAGACCCTTTGTTGTGAGTACTTTAGTTAAAGGCTTATGATCCGTGCACAAATGTACCATTCTGCCCCAAATGTATTGCCTGATGTGCTCCAGTGCCCAAACACAAGCTAGTGCTTCCCGTTCAATTACAGAGAATTTCTCCTCTGCTTGTGTAAGCGAGCGTGATTCAAAAGCTACCGTATACTTGACCCCTTTGGAGACTTTCTGGGTGAGAACTGCGCCTAAACCCTTATTGCTTGCATCTGTCGTTACGTAATTTTGTAACGCCGGATCATAACCTTGTAGGGGTAAAGCTGTGCACATATCTTTCTTTAAGTTTTGGAAGGCTTCCTCGCAGTCTTCATTCCATTCAAACTTGTTCATCATTTTTAGCTGTTGTCTAAGTGCATGTGTTTTTAGTGCGAAATTTCTGATGAACTTTGAGTAGAACTCTACCAATCCCAAGAATGATCTCAACTCATCCCTGTTTGCTGGCACAGGAGAGTCTTTTATTGCCTGTAAAAGTTCTTTTTTTGGACTGATACCGTTGCCGGTTATTTGATGTCCCAAATAGTTCACTGAATTGCTTGCAAAATTGCATTTCGCATGCTCTGCGGGGAGTCCCTTTCTGTTCAGTATCTCTAAAACTTGTTCAACTCTACTATCATGCTCTTCTTTAGTTTTGCCCATAATTAAGATGTCGTCCTGGAAGAGTAGAATTCCAGTAACTCCCTCAAAAATGTTATTCATGAGTCTCTGGAACATTGCTGCTGCTGAGGCTAAACCGAATGGCACTCTGGTAAATCTAAAACACTCATAAGGAGTGATGAATGTAGTCAGGGATCTGCTGTCGCGATGTAAGGGCACCTGGTGACATGCAGATTTAGGATCAACTGTTGAGAACCACTTGACACCCTTAGTCGTGGCTAACATTTCATTAATTTTGGGTAGCGGGTACTGCTCCACAATAATGTTTTGATTTAAATCCCGTAGGTCTACACAGAGCCTCAATTTGCTGTTGGCTCGCTTGGCGATGACAAGGGGAGCGACCCATTCTGATGCATCAATTCTTTCAATTATTCCTTCTTCCAAGAGCTGGTCTAACTGGGCCCTAACTTCATCTTTGATTGCAAACTGAATGTTTCTTGCTTTGTGTACTACGGGAGTAGTCACGGGTTTGAGTTTGATCTTGTGCTGATAACCTCTGAGCTCACCCACTGTTCCACTAAACACCATGGGATATTTTTTAAGTAGAGATTCCGCATAGTCCTTGTTATCAAATAGGCTTAATACAGGTTCCATTTTGCTTGGGTCTAGGATGATGCCCAGATTACCCTGATCCATCCATCCCAGTACTGATGGTCCCACTTTAGCAACATATAGATTGCCTTCAGTTTCACGCCCTTTGAAAATAAAATTAAATTTTTTATATCCGCAGACATCAATGGGTTCTCCTGTGAATGATCTGATTTTTATATCAGGTTTTTCTAATTTACTTCCAAGTGTTTTTTCGAATTTTTCTTTCCAAACACCCTCGTTGACTATCGTTTAAGGTGACCCTGAGTCTGCAACAATGTCAATGTTCACACCACCTATTGACATACAACATATTGGTTTCTTTGTTTTTGTAACCGACTTCGTAGTACCTATTTCGTTCACATTTTCATCCTGTTCATCATCTAAATTAAGTACGAACATATTGATGTCATCGGTGTCTGTTTCATTCTCGTTTAAATTATCGTTATATTCAACCACCTTGACCTTTTGTGGTTTACTCTTATTGCAGGCTTTGACGTAATGTCCTTTCACCCCACAATGTGTGCACTTTACTTCCTTTGCTGGGCATTTTGGGTCATTCGCTAAATGTGATGCACTCAAACACCGGTAACAATGGCCCCAGTTTTTCGTTTCATTTTTTTGTAAGATGATTTATAATTTCTTTGATTCACATTTTGCCTGTTAATGTTCTTTCTGTCTGTCACCCTGCTTACAGTGTCGCCTTCTTTCTTCTCTTTTGTCTCAGAAAGAACCGCTTTAGCGCGACGACCAGTCAGTTCAGCCTGATCTGATTTTTATATCCGGTTTTTCTAATTTACTTCCAAGTGTTTTTTCGAATTTTTCTTTCCAAACACCCTCGTTGACTATCGTGTAAGGTGACCCTGAGTCTGCGACAATGTCAATGTTCACACCACCTATTGATATACAACATATTGGTTTCTTTGTTTTTGTAACCGACTTCGTAGTACCTATTTCGTTCACATTTTCATCCTGTTCATCATCTAAATTAAGTACGAACATATTGATGTCATCGGTGTCTGTTTCATTCTCGTTTAAATTATCATTATATTCAACCACCTTGACCTTTTGTGGTTTCCTCTTATTGCAGGCTTTGACGTAATGTCCTTTCACCCCACAATGTGTGCACTTTACTTCCTTTACTGGGCATTTTGGGTCATTCGCTAAATGTGATGCACTCAAACACCGGTAACAATGGCCCCAGTTTTTCATTTCATTTTTTTTGTAAGATGATTTATAATTTCTTTGATTCACATTTTGCCTGTTAATGTTCTTTCTGTCTGTCACCCTGCTTACAGTGTCGCTTTCTTTCTTCTCTTTTGTGTCAGAAAGAAGCGCTTTAGCGCGACGACCAGTCAGTTCAGCCTTCCTTGCAATGTCTATAATGTTTTGTAAGGGGTATTCACCCTTCGCCCACAAATTATCCTGTATATTTGAGTTTGAGCCCTGAATCACTATCTGATCTCGAATTAACTCGTCATGAAGAGCTCCAAATCGCAATTTATTGACAGATTTTTTAGTGCGGACACGTAATCATCAATAGATTCGTTTTCACCTTGTTTCCAATGGAAGAATTTGTAACGGTCTACTCCAACGCAGGCTGTCGGTTTATAATACGTGTTGAGATCATCAATTGCATTGGTGAACACGTCACCTTCATTTTCTGCTCTAATTTTCTTGTTGATAGCATTGTATACCTTTATACCACCAGCTCCTAAACAATACATGAGCATTTTATACTTCCTTTCTGCCTTCACCTCATCATCCTCATCTAATGTGGAAATATAATTAAAAAAATATTCTCTCCATTCCTCCCACTTGAGGGCAGGTTCTCCTCCTGCACGTAGGAAAGTTTCAGGAGGCTATAGATTCCACACACACCCTGAAGCCATATTGAACAGTAGACTTCCAATAAATTTGATGAAAGAATATTCCCAAGAAAATTGTTTGAGTATGTTCACAGAGTAAATGTAGACTATGCTGGTGATAGTTCCTGCAGTGTTAATTGCTGCTTATGTGCATTCATAAATAGCCATTTTAAAACTTTGATGTTCAGAATGCTTGTATTACATTCTAATTCGACACCTCCGAATTATTACTAGAGATCGTGCATTAAACAATTTCTACTCAAATTGCTTGTTTAACATTACTTCGTGGGGTCATTTCTTACTTTTTATTACTGTTCCGCTCTGTGCTTACTGCTTGGTTTCATACTGCTGTGTCCCTCGTAGTTTTCTGCCGGTTGTCTCCGAAGCGCAGGAGTAGCGTTTGTTGTTTTCTTTATTTTTTTTTTAACGCGTAGTTCAAAATGGCGCCTTGACGTTGCTTTGACAACTAGACTGCACACATTAATGAGAGAGTCAGCAATCAAAATGGAGGCACGTCGACACGTCACTGCGCAGTGACGTGTGTCACAGCTGTGAGAAACGGTAAATTCCGAAGCAATGACAGTTGGAATTCTCCTCACGATGAAATGACAGTTGGAATAACTCGAACTTCTGTTTGCGTTCTGTCATATACCTCAGAGTTTTTAGTCACATAGAATTCCGTTACATGTACCTCAGTTACTCCTTCATAAATGCGCACAGCGAAGGTTGAGTTGAAGTTGAACGATTCACTGATGTATATCTTCGTTATTTTCCTCACAACTCGACATACTTTTCCATGAATTCATTCGATCTTTGTCCTTGGTGCCTTGCAGCTTAAGAATAATTACATTTCTTCTTTTAAATTCGAAAATTCACCAGACTGACTTGCCAATAAAAAAATTTTTTTTTACTGCTTTCCGTGGGTTCCGCGTTGGCACTCGTCGCCACATTGTTAAGAACTCCAACTCGTAGTCGTAGTCGTTTCAATAAGTTCTTTTAATCTTTAAGCCAACACATGCTCCTACAGAAGCTGGAGCTATGAACGTCATGTCAGTTCGGTGATCAGCTGTCAACTGTCATCGGACAGCTCACAGCTGGTGACTTCACTGAGAGTATGGTGTCCGCGTAGCATGAACGGTGTCCTAGGATGGAGAATATGTTAAACGTAACAAATACTTTGAAGTGTATTCTCCTAGGTAGCGGCAGCCAATGAAGGCTTTGGTAGGTCAGTAGTGGTGGACTGACACTTGGGAATCTTCAATAGTATCCACGCTGTGGCGTTCTGAACGATTTGAAGTCTTTTCAAAACAGACTTCGTGCTGCCTAGATAGAGAGAACTCCCATATTCAGGTCTGGAGATGACACCTATGTCATCACCACAAAGAAATACTAAATGTGCTGAAGGAAGAGCTGGTTAAACGAGGTAACTGCCTAATGAATGTCCTCATGCTAACATTTTCCTAAAGGAAGGGTATTTCTGAAGGAAAACATCAATTTTCTGACACCTATATTACTTCTCATGGAACAAACAGTAGCCAACATGGAAATATTTTTTTTTTTTAAACAATTCTTTTTCTATGGTTTTAGCCAGGTTAAAGGTCATATAATGTATTGATATGACAAAGAGGGTGTCTGAAATCGTGTTGTGCACTTTAATAATATGTAATCAGTTTTGTTAATACAAAATTAGCAATAGTTGTTTACGTGCCTCATATGTTCAGGATCCCAGTGACTGACCTGAAGGTGACTAGATGCTGTGGTTGTGTACTAAAACAAACACAGTCCATCCATTCAAACAATTAACTACTTGAGAACTGCGTTAAGAAAACACAACTGTGTTCACTGCCAGGAGACGGATTTGTAGGAGTGTATTTGTTGCGCACGGCCGCTGTCTCATCCATGCTCGATCGTGGGGATTCAGGGAGTTCCTAAATAGACTGATTTCTAAAGTTTGAAAGCGATTGTGATGACAGAGAGAATAGTGCTCCACCTTAGAAAAGGATTAATTCATGGCTTCTATAGCTTAAATAACTTCAGAGATGAAAGATTTACTAGTTGTTGCACGCACAAAGACAGAAGATTGTTCTTTTACACCACGCACTTGCTCCATATCAGTGAAATCTCTATTGTATTTTGAAACCACGTTTCAATAAGGAAAAGTTGTCGTTTTGTAAGCATGCCTCTATTCTGTCAAACCCTATTCTTGTTCCTTTCAGAAAAGCGAAGTGGTAGCGGAATAAGCTGAATTCCTTGCAGATAAAAAAATAAAAATACCCTGACACACATCAAATAGAGTGGATTTTGTGCTCAAGCAAACAAAAAAGTCCATTTAGGTTGAGTGCCTGAGAAAGGCAGAGACCAACAGCAGCAATAAATATCACCTGTGGCCATACTCTTTACTACAAATGGCACTGCGCTAATGACACTGCAGAGCCTGGCTGCCATTACCGCTCTGGGACACAACCAGAAAAGAAAGAGAGTGCTTAAGAAGGCTTCAAATGTAAGAACGTTAAAACATAAAAAAAAAAAAAATCAAACACGCACAATGACATTTCCAATTCTTTGCTGCATGTTTGATTAAATTTCTGCCTTGGTTAAAATTTATTTTCTATCCACACAGTGGCCAAGACTGTGCGATCGATGTATGTTGATTTATCAGTTCGTAAAGCACCATATTTGTCAAACTTTGGAAGAACAGCACATTTCACAGAGTTGAGGCTGATTCAGAAAGACTGTTCGCAGTGGCTGTGAGAATTTTTCACTAAGCAGACAGAGCTGGAAGGGCCAGTTGTATACCAGCAGGCGGTTTGCCGGTGGGATGGGGCCTTTGGAGAGCCCAGGGCCACCCCTGTTGTCACTGTCACTCTCCTCAGCCTCCAGCGGTTGATTGCTGCAGGCACAGGGAGGCTTCAATAGTCGGAAAGAGAGGGAGGGGAGGAAGAGAGAGCGAAGGAACGAGAAAGATTGGATTGATGGAGAGATAGAGGTAGAGATGGGTGCTGATGCAAGGATTTTTTTCAGGGCTGCTTTTAGGCCCCCCACTCCAGCGGTGTACGCAAAGGAGTGTATGCAGAGAGCTGCAAACTGCCAGCATCATTACAAATAATGGCGGGTGGGTCGGCCGTGTGCTCACCGTTGCAAATGCTGCGACGAGGGCAGCGATGGATAGCGTATGTGCAGTGTGCCACAATCTCTGTCCCTTAAAGGGGAGGAGTCACAATGCCACATATCGCGATGTCATCTGTTCTCAATGCTAGCAGCCTGTACAAGCTTTTGAAGTGCAACCAGGTCTGCACAGCTAATCGCAGCTAGGTTCACAAAACCTCGATGCGCCATGTCAGGCAGCCAACTGAGTCGACACACTGTTGGAATTTATCATAACTTGGATTACTCACAGACTCTTCAATCCGGTCTAATTAACATGCCAATCTCATAACTGATACACAACAGGTCTTGGTGTTTACCAAACTTCCTGGGATAATCACATTCTCCGACAAGGTATTTTAAGTCTATGTGCCCGATGCACAACATTTTGCTAGAAGTAAAATGACTTACTTCTGTAATACTTATGGTTTACTACTAAATTACAGATATAAATTAGAAGTACTGCATGAACAAGTCACAGGAAATCCTTTAAGAACATGTCTCCATTTATACCTAACCACCCCCTTTATGAAAGGTTAGCAATAATGTTTATGTTTAATTTGTATTTAGTATGTTTTCTTCTCTTGGGGAAATATTTATCATGCAAATATCCTGAGCACCATGAGAATATTTAGAATCTTCCTCGAGTTCCCACACTTTCTCCACCAACTGGATCATTCAGTCTTAAGTTAGACATGTAGCAAACTATCGAAAATGCATTGCCAAAAGGTTTGTAAATACCCACACGTTTACAATTAACTGCTTTTAGTATTTGCTTTGAAATCCTTATGACTCCTCTGATTCTCACCTGTGAAAACATTAGTAATTCATGGTGGTCGTATGTGTAGGATACTTAGGACTGCTATCTTTTTATCTTCCACATATATTAATGGCACTCCTACATGCGTAACATTTAAATAACAGTCCAGTGTGGTGATGAGTGCCAACAGTCCCCAGTGCATTTCAGACCAATTTTACCCTTCGTCAGGGAGGTGGTCCATGTGGAACAAAAGATAAACTAGCTATGGGCATGCATAATGACATGTCTCATGAATATACTGACTGATGAAAGAAGTACAAGTAATGGAGTGTAAAGTGCCCGGGCAGAAACCATGTTGCTCACTAGACAGGAATTCAATGCAGGCTGTTAAAGGTTAATGACTGGACCCTCTGGTAGAAACAATATATACAGTTGGATACGAATAGTATACTGGGAACCGCTAAGGTCTGGTGAAAGGTGACCCTGCCATAAACAAACTAAATAGTTCAAAACTGTTCTATGAGTTAATGTCACCGGATCTTTAGATTAACACCACAAGGTGGAGCATTCGTGGAGGTGTGCTTGTGGTTGAGAATACATCTTAGTGAAGGTGAAAGTCAATGTGTTTGGAAATGAAAAGTTCTTTTAGGAGTTATACATCCAACTGTAATGATAACATCCTAAGGTGGTGTCTCCCACGTTGCAGGCATGTATTTCTAGTATCGTCAGGTGATGTTACAAAGGCAACACTAGCACAACAACCCCAAGCACCACCACAATTTTTTTTTTAAGTGTCAACACAGATGTGTACAATTTACCATGATTAGTAGGAAAATGAACACTACTGCATTACACATAAAAAACGTTTTGCATGTAAAAGCAATGCAGTAATACATGAGGCCACAGCAAAAGTCAGCACATGATACATAGGACAATAGTAGAAGCATCTTACCTTACTACTTGGGGCCCGATTCCGATCCGGGTCGGACAGCCCTCTGAGAGCCGCACGTAGCCATACCTTACGACCGACTTGGTCCCGGAGCGGACCCGTCCGTACAAGGAAGTACGATGCCCAAATGTGTCCGATTGCCGACCGAGCTGTAGGCTCGGCAATCAGCCTCATTGTCCGTACGAGCCGGAACCATAACCGCAGAATTCGACTCGTCCGGAAGCATTTAAACAGCAGTTTACGGCCATGCAAGTATGATGCGCACTTCCTACGTGCCGAACAGTTCGCCACTGACGGCACGTCTCAGCATCCGGAACTGGAGTCTCTTCGCGTCGTTTCATGCCACAACACGGATAGCAGGTACGAGACGAACCAAGCATGTATCCGATCGCGCATGTCATCCCTGTACGTCTATGACCGAATCAACAACAGTAATCAATGCTTACCATGCAGACGGCAAGTACAACACCCATAGGGGGTAGATAGCCATAACTACCAGCAGGAACAACCAATGGAGGGGGTGGGGGGAGGGGTGCCCATCATTACCAGCAGTGTCTAGCCCATATGGGATGGATGCCTATCACCATCAGCAATCTCCAGCACATAGGGGGTGGATGCTCAGTCCTTGAGCCTTAGGGGGGATGCCTATCACCCCCAGCAGTCCCAATCTACTTGGGGGGGAATGCCTATCACTATCAGCATACTCCACCTGCATGGGGGTGAGTGCCTATCACCACCAGCATTCTTCAGCACATAGGGGGTGGATGCCCAGTCTTTGAGCCTTCGGGGGGGATGCATATCACCGCAGCAGTCCCAATCTACTTAGGGGTGGATGCCTGACACTATCAGCATACTCCACCTGCATGGGGTGAGTGCCTATCACCACCAGCATTCTCCAGCACATAGGGTGGTGGATGCCCAGTCCTTGAGCCTTAGGGGGGATGCCTATCACCCCCAGCAGTCCCAATCTACTTGGGGGTGGATGCCTATCACTATCAGCATACTCCACCAGCATGGGGTGAGTGCATATCACCACCAGCATTCTCCAGCACATAGGGGGTGGATGCCCAGTCCTTAAGCCTTAGGCGGGATGCCTATCACCCCAGCAGTCCCAATCTACTTGGGGGTGGATGCCTATCACTATCAGCATACTTCACCTGCATGGAGGTGAGTGCCTATCACCACCAGCATTCTCCAGCACATAGGGGTGGATGCTCAGTCCTTAAGCCTTAGGGGTGGATGCCTATCACCCCCAGCAGTCCCAGTCTACTTGGGGGTAGATGCCTATCACTATCAGCATACTCCACCTGCATGGGGGTGAGTACCTATCACCACCAGCATTCTCCAGCACATAGGGAGTGGATGCCCAGTCCTTAAGCCTTTGGGGGGATGCCTATCACCCCCAGCAGTCCCAATCTACTTGGGGGTGGATGCCTATCACTATCAGCATACTTCACCTGCATGGAGGGGAGTGCCTATCACCACCAGCATTCTCCAGCACATAGGGGGTGGATGCCCAGGCCTTAAGCCTTAGGGGTGGATGCCTATCACCCCCAGCAGTCCCAGTCTACTTGGGGGTAGATGCCTATCACTATCAGCATACTCCACCTGCATGGGGGTGAGTACCTATCACCACCAGCATTCTCCAGCACATAGGGAGTGGATGCCCAGTCCTTGAGCCTAATGGGGGATGCCTATCACCCCCAGCAGTCCCAATCTACTTGGGGGTGGATGCCTATCACTATCAGCAGTCCCACCCATATGTCCTGTAGTCCCAGCACCCCTCACCCTACCATTATGCCAAGATTGTGTATTGTGTGTGAAGTCCCTGCAACTGTGACAAAAAGCTGATTTTGGCATCATAAATCCATGCACATCTTGAACATAGCATCAATGGTGCCAAACCCCACCGCAGGGATCCAAATATGAGTGCCTGTCCAAAATTGACAGACAATGTTGCTCTGCATGTCAGATTCCTGGTTGTAACACCACAAGCAGTGTAGTGGCTAAGTAGTGGGTGTGTTGCAAGCAAACACACATCTGTGGAGTGGAAGTGACCTCCGTCGACTAACATCCTTCTGATATGTGCAGAGTAGCAGTGCACATGGAAGCTGACAATGCCTCCAATGTACAATTACACAATGTAAGTAGTGCCCAACAGAATGCATACACACATATGCACACAAACAGACACACATACCAAGGAATCCTGTGTAGATTGCAGCCATCAGGTAACCAAGACCCATACCATGGCAGCAATGGAACATAATAACCATGAAGAATGCACCGAATGATGAGGTAGGAGTGCCAGGAACAGTACGGTAATACCTACACCCGACTTGCAGGCAATGTCCAGAAAAGCCATATCAACGCATGGGTGTAGGTGCCCAAACACAACCAGCCAGCCCCACACCGCAAAATGAACACCACATGTGTGTGTGGCTCAGTGTACCCAGGCAAGTACGACACACATCCTGTGGTGTTTAAATCAAAACACATCTATGTGTACACACTGCCATCCAGAAGTCACACAGGAACTGGCTACATACATGTGGGCAATCAGCCATTGTGACATTAAAGGTCACACAGCACAGTCATGTGACATAAGCTTGGCTGCACACCAACAAACAGCAAGAGACAGACCCACTGCATCAATACCCACAAGGAGCGCACATTGTTGCAACAGTAGCCTGTATGATGAGCCCTCTGCGTTTAACAATTTGGATGTACACTCTACTGTTGAGCACAGTCACATGTGCGGTGTGCGCACTGTGGCAGCTAGTGACAGCCAAACTGCCATCACACTCACTCAGAAAAATAAATGGCCATGGGCTGTGACATCAGCCCTCCATGTATGTAGTGTCCTAGACATGAGAACACTCACATATGCCCACTCCAGATGCCACACACCTTCATCTGCACCAATGAGCAGCAGCCATTCCCACAGGTACTGCTGACATTGCACATGCACTGATGAAAATCACCGAGGTGGAGGGGGATCTAAGGTGTACAAACACATCACACATGACCAGGCAACATCCTTTGCGAATGAATCAAACACCGTATATTATGAGGTACATGTGCATGACGTGACACTTATCTGACACATTGGGATCCTTGGAACAGTCCCCAAACAATGGAGAGCACATGGATACCCACAAAGAACACATTTTCACAGCAGCAGACATTGAAGGCTAGGTTCTGATGAGTGTAAGCACTGACACACACATACAAGTTACCCAGGCACATGAAGACACCACAATGTGAAAACAACCTGATTTTGGCGACACCAAAGTGCAGTGCTGAATCCTGGTTATGTACCATGTGAGTTTGGACACATACCAAGGTCATTACATCACACACACACACACCGATGACTCCCCTATAACCAGTATTTACCATGTACCCACATCCCAGGAACCCCAGTCCTAACATCTATGGCAAACACAGGGCAACTCAACAAGCATCACAGTCAGGCACAACTGCAGGGAATGTAGGCTATGTGTAAAAAAGCACGGTAACCCACTGAGACATGTACACAGACACAACAGATGGGCCCAGTCAATGACACGGGGATACACACTGCCATGAGGTGACTCCACACATGTGTAACCTCAGCTGTGCCAACAGTCGTCTGTGCAGGGCCAAATCATGTCAGAGTAGGAGTCTGCCAGTGAGCCACCTATTAATTCTGACTGAAGGTTCGGGTCACATCAGCCTGTGTCCTGCAGTGTCCCTTAAGTCACCAGCACATACTCCAAACATATTTTTTGCCAAGTTGCACCGATAACACAGATGACTTGTTCATCACCCATGCATGAAAATGCATGTCCGGTGCGGACGGGCTGAGTCAGTAAGAAGGAAGATGTGCACACATGTCAGCACAAAACATGTGCAACAGTGGAAAACAAAGATGTGACATACTCCAAAGGCTGTCCCAATCCCTGTGCAACATCAGTTGTGATCTTGAGAATCTGAATTGACACCCAATGATGATTTGGAGACATACTACTATATGACTCATGTACAATGGCACACATGAGACACATCACAATATCATATCACACATTTGCAAATGACAATAGCACAACAGCAACTTAATTACACACCTTAGCAACATCGGGTACATGAGAAGAAAATCAAAGCAATAACAAAACATAAGTTTATTCTGCAACGTAAAGGGGAAATTGCCAGCCCCAAATGCAATAAGGCCAATGGCCAGTCCATGATATCAGTCCATGATGGGGGACAACTGACAACATGTCAGCCATAGCTTGCATGCACTGACACACAGTAGGGGACATCACCCTTTGGTGGGGCATCTATGGTGGCAGGCCAGGCACCGCAGGGTCAGGATCAGGGTGCACAAGAGTGGGGCAGGGGAGTGGTGGTGGGTACAGTGGTCACAGGAGCAACTGCAGTGGATGGGTCAGGATCAGTGTGTGGGGTCTCCACTACATTGAGCATGTCCGATGGAGTGTGCTGGGACTCCACTGCAGTGTCCAGGACAGTTTGGGGGGGCACAGGTTCCACTGCAGTTTCTGGAACAGGCTGAGGGCCGGGTGTTGTGTAAGTGTCTGTGGAAGGGGGGGAGGGCCTAATGACTTTGGGGATGCGCCAGCAGTTGATGGGTGAACGTGGGGCAGGGTGTGGCGGGGGAACACAAGGAGTGGTGGCATGGGAGCTTGAGGACACAGAGTGTGTGGTGGGAGTGTGTGAATGTTGTGGGGTCTTCCAGGTTCTTGGTGACTTCCGGGGGGGGGCCTCTGTGTCCCTGCTCTTGGGTGAGGGTGTGCATGGCGGAAAGAGGTCTTGGCGGGAGAGTTGTCTGAGGACTGTGAGCTTGTTGTGGATGTTTGGCTGTGTGTCTGCACCCTATCCCCTGTGTGTGTGCCTTCAGTCCCCTGTGTGTGCGTGCTGGTGCGTTTAGACTTGGATTCTTGGATTCTGTGTGCTGCTCGGGTCTGTTGTTGTGTGTGACGGTGCAGGTGTGAGTGTGGTTGTTTTGGAGAGGGTAGTGGTCACTGTGGATGGTGCCAAGGTAGGTGGGGTGAGGCACTGCTGGAGGAGGGACACTGCTGTCATCAGTGAGGAAGCCATGGACTGACTGATCCACTGTTGGGCAGACAGGGTTGCTGACATGACCTCCACCAATGACACCAACTGTATCAAGATATTAGTGTGAGCATGGAGGACACTCAGCACTGATGTCTGACCCACATGGATCTGCTTCAGCAGGTCTACAGACTCAACACTCAGGGCAGCAGGGGAGACAGATGCAGGGGGTGCGGTGCCTGGACTGAAGGAGACTCTTGCCCTAACGCGGGGGGCTCCATGGACATCTGGGATGGGAGCAACTGGGAGGGTGGAGATGGTGGCGGTTGCAGGGACAGACTCGCTATCAGTGTTCTCTGATATTGAAACACCTGCACCCTCCTGGGAATCATCACTTGAGCCTTCGTCATCCGCAGCAGATGAAGTGGCTGTTGACTCACCCTCAGTGTGGCTTCCCTCACCCTCTGTGCCACTTGCTCCCTCAGAACCCTCCACAGAAGATCCAGTCTAGCTGTGGCCCTCCTCACGGTGCGTGGAGCTGTCCCCTCCAGTGTCTGCCGATGATGCTGATCAACAAGGAGGAGAAACAGATTTACATCAGTCACCTGTATTTACTGGACAAATGACCTTAAATGCAACACATCACTGAGCAAGCCCTGGCAACATATAAACACCAAATCACAATCTAACACACGTAGGTGAACCTGGCACCAATGAGTCTGCCAGGGAAGCAGGCCCCAGTACCCATGATGAAAATGGACCCATTAGCCCATAGTATGTATGATGTCGGACAGCACATGTGCAGGCATTGCCAGACTACCCAGGACTCTGATCTGCTCCGAACGTAACTGTCATGTGTTGTGACACACACATCACATTCCTGGCCACTGACTCAAGTCTTGGAACAGCATTTGTGATGGCATGATCCCATTGTTGATATGATGAACATACTTCAATTAGTAGTCACCAATACTGCCCATAACTTGAAATGTAGAGTTAGCACACTGTGGCTGCAGTATAAGACACACGTCACAATACAGCATGCCCCCCCAGATATTAGTGTCTAACATAATTCCACAGAACAGTCTGGCCAATCAGTCAGTACTGACTACTGTCACAGGCTCAGTGCATGGCTTGTCCACATTCAGCAACTGTCACACCAATGTTTGCACTGTGAATGGAACTCCGGTAGTGGTCATGTATATATGGTCACCACATTATACACACATGTGATAGAATATGATAATCATAGAGGACATCACAAGTACTTAGTAAAGCAGATGACACAAATCTGTTGAGTACACCAAAATGCACATCATAGTTACTACACACATATGTATTGCCCTGTGCGTGGAACCAATAGTTACATGTCAGATGTCTGTCCATGTCAAACACATAGCAAACCTCTGAAATACAAAAAGCTATGGCAGGCCAGCTTGTCACAGAGTCAGACACATGTTAATAACTGTTCACAATGGTGGAAGGGTTGGCTGATACACAGGAATAGGAGGCCACAGTGTCTCATGGGACCCGAGAGGCAGACCTGTCCATGGGCCATGTGAGACATGGGATAATCAGGAGTACAATGCAGGTGACCATGCATTGTGTTGGAACTCATACACATCAAATGTCTGAGGTGTCACAATTGTGCATGCCTGCTGCATGGGTGTGTGGTCAATACCTCACACTCCTATGCTGACCCGCAACAGCAGTTACTGCAGAGATGTTGATCAAATACAGTGCACATATTAATAATCCATAAATGACCTGACACAAGTCCCAGATTAGCCTCACCCATGTAGCTCAAGTCAATGAACACTTTGCTGATGTTGGTGTCAATATTCCCTTGGTCAACAGGAATACACACAACCCAAGTGACACATGTGAAATAGTGGAACGGACACAGCTGGACATCAGATGTGAATGGGGCATCACCATATATAGCCACATGGGACTTGTTTGAGCTGACAGACTAACTGTGTGAGTGTTACTTGGCTAAAGGAGTACAAACAGCAGGTTAAACCAAATATACCTACAAGGCATGGACTTACCCCCTCCTTGCTGCTGTCTGGCCTTCAACTGCCCATCCAGGTCTGGAAAGACCACCGCCAGGATCCGTAGCATGTGGGGGTCAGGGCCCGTCGTCCGCCCCTCCTGCGAGGAGGTGACAGCTTTAGCTGAACCCTTGCTATCCTCTGGGTCCAGCAACGAAGGTCCTGCCACCTCTTCTGGCAGTTGCGGATGCGGCGTCTGTAGACCCCCACCGACCTATCTGCCCGGGCGATGGTCAGCCAAATTTCAGTCTTCTCATGGGCAGTGACCTGTGAGGATGACAATGTGAGACAACATCACTACACATGTCCTATGTTAACAAACACACAGTTGTACACACATGTCAAAGTTTGCAGTGCATACCATGTTTTCAGGTATTGCAACTGTGGTAATGGTCAGTTGTCGTCTGTGCAAGCCCAAATCAACGATATGGCAGTGCTGGCAGACGAATGGCCTAAGGGTGGACACCCACTCACTGCTCAGACCGGACACTGTGAGGCACAGAGTTGCACAGGATGTGTACCTGCACGGGTAGACTGATTAAGTGGCCCACTACACTTGCACCCCTTCACCAGCCTCTCCCTAGATTGCATGAGCCACATTGATTAGTGAACACTGCCAACAACATGTCAATTTAGTCACCATATTTACTACCGGGGGGTGGAGGGTTACTGGTGTTTGCTTAACTTTCGCAGCCAAACATACTGCTCTGTATCATGTACACAGCAGTGAGGATAGTTGGGGTCTAGGGTCTGCAGCTGTGGTGCAACTCTCCAAAAACTATCTCACTGCAATGAATTGGCAATTTCTCATACCCGAACCACCATGAGGCCCTCCTGCAGATTGCTACCCTTACATGTCTGGTTTATTGCAGCAGTTCTTAGTTGCCCTTACAGTTATTGGTCGCTGATATGGCTGGAATGGTAGACATTGTCACATTCCCCTCTTCATCAATGCTAACTTTTGCATGTCAGGAAGTGTCACTATTAGTCAATTGTATGTCATACATCAACACATTTAAATACGGTAAATAGGACAGTAAGTCAATCTTAAATATTGACAGCTGTGTACATACATCACCACACTCTCAAACTTAAACTTACTCAGCGTGCATGCTTTCCCTTTGAGGGCACAATGCTAGTAGTGCCAGTCAGACTACATGTAAAAATGGCAAGGCAGTGGACTCCATACTCACCAGCTCCCCTGGTTTCCCATACAGCTTACAGTACTGTGGGAGGAGGCTGTCCAGCAGGGCCTGGTTCTCCTCCTCAGTGAATGCTGGGGACCTCTCCACAGTATGTGCCACTGCATGAGACAGAGGATGCAGAGAAAGCAAAGGTGGTGTGATGTGACCCAGTCCTTTGGCATGTAGTGCAAGCAAGTGCTGTCTCAGGGGAACACACAGCCTTAAATCAGTGCTACAGAGGCAGTATCTGTTCGATGCGGCCAAAGAGATAGGTCAGACTCGTTTGCATTATTCAAATTGGCCCAATCCATGTCTGGGAAAGCATTGGACACGCCTTTAGCGTCGTTCAAACTTTCTGCATCATGACACCATTGAATTTGCAACATTGTTGTATAGGCCCAACTGAATCTGGCAGCACACGAGTCGTACACGTAGCAGAACACAAGGCTTGTCTCCATGACAGCCAATAGCCAATGGGTGTGTACGCCTTGGATCCTAGGTGTCCGACGTGTCTCACGGAATCGCACCCGCATAGAGAGGCATTGCAGCCCATGAGCAAGGCATGCATGCGCCTCAGTGCACAAGTGTCCGATGCGTCTTACGGAATCGCACCCCCATAGAGCGACATTACAGCCTATGAGCAAGGCGTGCGTGCGCCTCGGTGCACAAGTGTCCAACGCGTCTTACGGAATCGCACCTGCATAGAGAGACATTACAGCCTCTGAGCAAGGCGTGCGTGTGCCTCAGTGCACAACTGTCCGAGGCGTCTTACGGAATCGCACCCGCATAGAGAGACATTACAGCTATGAGCAAGGCGTGCGTGCGCCTCGGTGCACAAATGTCCGACGCGTCTTACCGAATCACACCCGCATAGAGAGACATTACAGCCTATGAGCAAGGTGTGCGTGCACCTCGGTGCACAAGTGTCCGACGTGTCTTACGGAATCGCACTCGCATAGAGAGACATTACAGCCTATGAGCAAGGCGTGCCTGCGCCTCTGTGCACAAGTGTCCAACGCGCCTTACGGAATCGCACCCGCATAGAGAGACATTACAGCCTATGAGCAAGGTGTGTGTATGCCTCGGTACACAAGTGTCCAACGGTCTTACGGAATCGCACACGCCAGTGTCAACATTGGATTCGGAAGTCAGAGGCTGCCCACCAAAATGTTTTGACATGGACTCAGGGGGCTGGACAACACAGTGACAGCCTGTCACACAGTACAGGCATTCACTATTCATGCTCCATCACATGAGTGTATACATGTGTACACATGACATGTTTGATGTGCACAATGTGGTACACAATACCAGGATGTGCCATGTCACATGGTCACCATAAGGCATTGTGTGTGATGCACCTCCCTACTGTGCTTCAGGACTTTGGTGGGCAAAACACGTGGCCTGTGCACAGTGACTGGGGCACATTGTGTATTGCCATATCACATGAACCCTACATGGCATATGATATGTAATGTGTGTCCATGGGCTTGCTGTGTGTGGTACATCATCAGTATTTGTGTACAATACTAGGGACATGGACATATTTGTATTTGGGAGTTGGTCATACCCCCAACCTCCATCAGACTTGGTCCTGTAATTTGGTGTTGTGCCTGTGTGTCACAGACATCCATGTTTGACATGCAGACAAGCCTGTTTGCACATCCTGTGTGTCTTGCTTGTGTTGGGACGTGTACATCAGACGTTTCATGGTGACTGTGCCCATGTCGCATTACATGTTCTCTGTGTGTGTGACTGCCAGCCCGTTGTCATATTGACAACACAACTATCCTCACTAACCATTGCGGTGTGTATTTGTCCTGTACCATATGTTCCAATGTACTGTGACAGGGCCCACAGTTTGTCGACAGCAGAGCATGGCACTTGTTGTGTCACCATGTGGAGGTGACATGTTTGGTGAGGGGCACATGTGTGGCATATGTGTCCATGCAGAATTGCACACACCTGACTCTATTGTGTTCTGATGTGATGTAGATTGTGGTATTTGGCCTGGTCATTGCCACAGATGTGGGTGAACTGAAATACTTTCTTTGTTTCCCTATGTACTGCAGGGGACCTAATGTCCACAGACCCTTCCCTGACCTTGCAACCATGGTTGAACGTGACTGCATCCGACGGTACCGCTTCACACGCAAGCTGATAGAGGATTTGGAGGAGCAGTTTTCCCCACATTTA
This sequence comes from Triturus cristatus, assembly GCF_964204655.1. Lineage (NCBI taxonomy): Eukaryota > Metazoa > Chordata > Amphibia > Caudata > Salamandridae > Triturus > Triturus cristatus. Next base: position 895,916,213 of record NC_140590.1, on the reverse strand, counting down.
CAACCTGGACGTGCGTTTCCAACTGTGCTGACCCCCAAAGTTAAGGTGATGTGAGCCCCACATTTCTTTGCCACATGAACATTCCAATACACAGTGGCTGGTGGGATGTCACAGACTATGTTTGGTCGTGTTCTCCGTGATGTATTGGAGGCAATGTTGTTGTATCTGGACCAATACATCCGATTTCCATCCCAACAACAAATGCCAGGCATAAAGGGAGATTTCTATGCCTTGGGAGAGATGCCAAATGTCATTGGCTCAATTGATGGGATACATGTGGCTTTGGTACCACCACATGCACAGGAGCAGATTTACCGCAACCATAAACATTTTAACCCTATTAATGCCCCAGTGTCAGACATGTCAATTTCACATCTGTGTGTCTGTTTCCCTGGTTCACCCCATGATGCCTACATCATGCGGAATAGCAGGATACCACATTTGATGTCACAGCTAGAGAACCAGCGTGCCTGGCTTGTCGGTGAGTAGTAGCGCTTTACCTACCGTGTCTTAGGTATCTTTGGATTACACGCTCATTCCTGATCCATGACATGTGTGTCTGTTTGTGTGCAGGTGACTCTGGGTACCCCAACATGCCTTGGTTGCTGACACCCCTTAGGAACCCTGTCACACCTGTGCAGATACGTTTCAATGAGGCACATGGGCGAACCAGGCGAGTGATAGAGCGCACATTTGGACTCCTGAAATGCCGATTCTGCTGCCTGGACCGGACAGGAGGGGCCCTCCAATATGCACCTGAAAAGATGTGCAAGATATTTATTGTGTGTTGCATGCTACACAACATGGCAGTGAGGGAGGAGATGTCTCTCATCGAAGATGATGACGGACAGCAAACCGCCAGCATGTGAGGATCTGGGCCTGGGACCTGTTGCGAGTGACGATGAGGGTGAGGGGGATGTCCAGACTCAGCTAATCAACAACTTCTTCTCCTAATTGTGAGTATACAGTGATGTGTTGGCACAAAATCTTGCTTCACCTGATGTGTTTGGGTTGTGCACTGTGTGGGCATATGTGTTTCTGCATGCTACGTGTCATGATTGTAGCATTTATTTGTCCCTTGAGTTACTATGTCCTCCCAATCATTGTTGCCATTATTCTTTGGATATTTTCACAAGTTATTAGAATTGTGTATGTAATGTGTATTGTAGATGGATGCAGTTGTTTAGTGATTTCAATACTGTTGTATGTCTGTCATTCACAGGGTCCATATGCTGTTTTCTGGTGACCTGTAACCTCTGAAACGCACAATACGGTCACTGGGTGCAACCTCTCATGGTTCCCGGAAGCATCATCCCACACACCCCGGTGCTGGCATGTCTGCCATATTTGTTGCATATTTGTTCACTGTTTTGTGAGGGTACCTTGCATGTGATGTTCTGTTTACTAGTTGTGTATGTGTAATAAAGGTGTGCACCAGTTTGTGGTGTGCTTCCTCTGTGTCCACACATCAGTGAATCTTTGGCATGCTATACCTGAGGGCTGATTGGCTCTGATTCAGCATTTGTGTGTACTTGCAGTTCAGTTTGGCATGCTGTACCTGAGGGCTGATTGGCTCCGATTCAGCATTTGTGTGTACTTGCAGTTGCAGAAATGTGTTGGTGTTTTTGTGTTGTGTTGAACTAGGAGTGTTTACCTCTCAAATGTGTCACATAACATGAATCAATTTTCAGTGTTTAGATTGCTCTAGTGGTTCCCCTGTCCATTATTACTTTAGTATTTCATCACCTATATGTGTCAAAACCAGTCATATTAATTACAGAGTCAACAATTGTGATTTGGAGTGTTTATTTACATACGTGTGTGGATGATATAGGTGACATGAAGTGCTGTACAGTGCAATGGGATTCCAAAGTTCACAGAGGAGTTGGTAGGGTTAGTCGGTGGAATTGGCAGAGTAAAGTCCACAGTCAGTAGATCCATTGGTTCAAATCAGATCCTCCATCACATGTGGGAGAGATGGGGACAGTCGACAAGGTGAAGGGTTTGCACACAATGGTAGACATCAGGGAAAGGTTTTCACTTCCTGGGTGATGTGCAGGGCCAGCTGCCTCTCACTTGTCCTTCTTTGGACGACCCCGCGGCTTCTTCGCGGGGTCTCTCAGGTGTCAGGCTGTGGCGGTGCACTGGACTCTTTGTCAGAGTACACCTCAACACCTGTGGCAGTTGCAGTTGTTGTGGAAACTTGTCCATCTTTAACTCCATGCGGGCCATGTGTGTCTCCACCCGCAACATGTGTGTGTCCCATCTGGCATGATGTTCAGCCTGCTGTTCTTTAATGTCCCTGAGGTGCCCCACAATCTGGCCAAAGTCTCTGGTGCATTGCTGGTACGCATTTATGATGCATACCAATTGGGGATCAGCTTGGGGTTCAGCACCATGGCCATGGGGTGGCCACAGCCTGCCCCTACTCCCACCACCCCTACCACCACAAGCAGGTTCTGCTGTTGCAGGTACAGACAACACTGGGCCTCCTCTGGTGATGGCACTGGTGGAATTGGCAGCCACCTCCAGGCTTCCCTGTGTTGCTGTGCCCTCAGTGTTGGGTTGGCTTGGTCTGTCCATGTTAGTAGGGGTCATCTGGGTGTTGTCAGATGGAGCAGGAATGGCAGCAGGGGGTGCAGATGTGCACCCTGATCCACACCGGAGGGGCCAGGTTGTTCATGGTCGTCGTCAGAGGAGTGAGAGGCATCCACACTGGCCTGCTCTGTGTCAACCAGAGTCTGGGACTGTGAATCTTCCTTGTCTGTTCTTGAAGTTTCCCCAGCTGCACCTGAGGGTGGAAGAGACACACAATGTATGTTGTGGTTCAGCACACATAAAGGTATCACACACATCCAATTCTGTACAATGCTTTATAATGAGTGTATGTGCATGGCTTTGTCCTCAATTATCACAGTCAGATGCTGATGTAGGTTTTGTTCAATTTCCAGATGCGTTTTATGTACACGTAGAGCTGTGTGCATGGACAGCTCATGTATTTTTATGGTGCCTTACATGTATATTGGAAAACATGCACTCCCCTGCTTCAAACGTGTGTTGTTTGTTGTTGGTGGGAGGGGTGTGTGTGGCAGGGCCTGCTGGGAGATGTAGTCTGAGGTTGTTGAAAATAGGCCTCAGCTAGGCCTACCAGTGCAAGGGGTTCGCCCTTCTCTGCACAGAGTCCTCAGACTATTGGAAATAAGTTGGCACAGAAACTGAAATAGAAAATACAGAGTTTAATAAACCTCATGAGGTGGAACTACATTCAGACAGCACCCTTCGGTATTGAATGAAGTAGCACACTGAACAGAAGGGCCATGGTCCTTTTTATAGCAAACATCACGGAAGCTACTTTCTTGAACGCCATCAGTACGCTTTCAGAAATGTAAGTCCCCTGAAGAAGGGTTCGCCCGAAATGCATTTGGCTGAAATACTTTGAACTTGATTATGAATTTGTTGACAACCCACATGGATTATACTATGCTTGAAATAGTATGAATGTTAAAGAAATTGTTCACAATTCGAATTAAAAAACAACTTGTCAAAGAAAGCATTATTAACTGGATTACCATTATTTGAATTTTGACAACAACGGAGTGCTGAGTAAAGGACGTTACTCCTACGGGAGACAACGCATTTACATTTATAGTTTTCACCTCCTGGCTCAGGAGGTCATTTACCAGGCACCCTAAATATATTCAACAGCATCTACCATATACACTTCACCTTTTTATACCCACACAGGGGCTAAAAGAAGACGGTACAAGTATACTTGAGAGGAGTTATGCACACATATGGTCATACAGAAACTGCAGAGTCAACACGTGGGAGGAGTTAACAGTTTGCTAACACTGGTAAACATATCCTGACAGTTACATGATACTAGCAGCTGCAAACTCAACTGAGCATGTGCGGAAGTAGAAGATACTAAATATAGTTGTTTCTAGGTAGATTACAAGAGCAGTCAACACCAAGGGAGGACAAAGCACATGGTGAGCACATGGCAAACAAGATGGCTGCCAGAAATACAAAATGGATTCTACAACATGGACAAGATAGCCTCTAAATACCAGATGGATTCCGCTAATGCTAATCCAATCGCTGCCAATTTACAACAGACGGCCCTTTTAGCATTAGCTGAAGACATCTGTTCCTCTATGGTAATCTAAGTATGTATCCCTTACATCTATTAACATTATTTCGGCCACTTCTTTATTCAACATTTGTTGGGCCTTGGTCTCTACAATATTCCTTTAAACAGGTATACAAACAGAAATGCAAATGGAGCAGAGCATTGGACTACATTGAATACATACGCAGCATGTAAATAAAACAGTAATAATTATACACAAGATAGTTAGTAGCTTCCAGCCCCAAGCAGAAACGAGAGTCCAGAACCATTCAGCTAGAGTCCAAGTACCAGTCTCTGGGTGAATTTCTGCAGCATTCTTATGCAGTTTTGATATTGCGTCATATACTGAAGGCGAGTGATCCGGTATGAATACACAACAACTGCAACCGATGATGCGACATGCACCACCTCGATCAGCCAGAACAACATCTAGAACCATTCGATTCTGGAGAGCTACAATCCTTGCAATTTGCAGCTCCTCTGTAATATTCCCAAGTGCCAGGGCTGTCTGATTGGTAACAGCTTCCAGAACTCTAGTCAATCGTCTAATTTTCCTACTATTTAATGCAGCTCCCACAAAGAAGAACAAACCCAGATTAAAATCAACATACTGCTGTAGAGTGGTATCTGTTTGGTCTATTTCGTCAACACTTATTGTCCTTTTATATCTGTTCTTAGAGATATCGGTAAATAACTTAAAGTCTCGGTGGTAGGATGCAGGTGCCAGAAACACAGGGGGCAATAGAAAAGATACATAGCATACGCCTGACCGTCCAACAGGTAGGTGATAATATCCGTGGCTACCACAGATAAAGTAAGTATTGGGTGAGGCTATGAAAGTGCTATTATTTGTACCCTCAATAGGCAGAATCACAGTACATTCACTTTTCCCCACTGGAATTCTTCCAACACTGCTTACACATAAATCTGCTTTAGCTCTAGTAACAGAAATCACAAATTGTTTATTACTAGGAAAAGTTCTCATATTTGTGAAGATATATGGCGTTGAAATATTGTCCGGTTGATACTCTTCCCATTCCCATTTAGTCCCGTTGGCTTGAGGATAACCATCTTTGTCTTGATAACATACTTTATTGAGGCGAAAAAGAAGCCCGCCTACGGTACGTTTCCCAGATGCAAACAAAAGCGCATACCAAGCTTGGCAAGAACCATTATGAGAAAAGGGAAGAGGAATAAAAGGTGTTCCTCCTTTCTTCTGATGTGCAGGTATCATCCCACACACCCAACAGTTGGTAGTATTCGTGGCATTGTGAGTATGATGCAACATCTGAATGAAGGTATTATTTAAGTAGGATTGTCGATGCTTCCGCTCATGATAAGGAAGCGTGAAGTAGTGGTGTTCAACTGGTACCGGAGTAGTGGCAATCAAAAGTTCTCGAGCAGGAGCCACCTTCTCAATGAACCAAGTTGTTACTGCTACAGCCACCATAGCAATAACAAACCCTATAGTACAAATGATCTTCTTCTTAGAGACAGTGGATCTCATTGTGGACATGATCAGCTTATTTTTCAAAGCAACCGTTGGAGCTCTTATCTCTGGGCAGCCGTTGATTTCTTCACCGAGGGTCAAGACGGGTGTCGCTACACTACACAGGACTGATCCCCCCCCCCCTTGCCACATCGGCATTCCGTTTCACTAACCCAGGGAGGTTGCTCAACCAGTCTCTTTTGACGATGCAGGCTCTTTCCGTGGTCTCAGTTGGTATCAGGATACTCCAGGAATCGTGTGGTCCGGGAAGACTTCCTCAGGTTCGTCAGGTGATATGGCCTGGCCTTTCTCTGTATCCAAGATGTCCCGATGGTCGATCAAAGCAACAGGATCCACCAAGGTAGGCGGCACTTTCTTGCAATGGGTGGAGTGCACCCAATTCCTCCTATTCGTTACTCGAACCGCAGTTCTCGTCGATAGGAGCACCTGCTCCGGGCCGCGCCACCTCGGTTCCAAGCTGCTCGACCTCTGGAACGATCGAATCATCACCTGATCTCCAGGCCGAAGTCCATGGCCTTCACCTGCAGACCTGTCCGGAAGAGCTTCTCGAACCTGTTGATGAATAGAGACCAAACTGTCAGTCAATTGTGCTAAATAGTCACTCATCAATACACACGGTACGTCGTGTAGGGGACGTGGCTTAGGAATTCCCCAAATGTTCATAGGCCTGCCGAACACCACCTCATAGGGAGTAAGGCCAGACCGCGAATGTGGCACTGATCTAATGGACAACAGTGCCAAAGGTAACGCGTCTGGCCATTTCAGGGATGTGGAGGCTAGTATTTTCGCCAATTTTAATTTAAGTGTGGCGTTATACCTCTCCACTAACCCTGCTGATTGTGGATGAAAGGCGGCGTGGAACTTTTGTTTTATTCCTAACCCCTTCAAGACATATTCGACAACTTGCCCAATAAAATGGGGACCGTTATCACTCCATAAAAATTTACAAACACCAAATCTAGGAAAGAATTCCTTCAAAAGCACCTTTGCAGTGGTGAGAGCTGTATTGTCCTTCGTAGGGTATGCCTCAATCCACTTACTGAAGGCGCATACCACTACTAGGACATACTTTAAGTTATTACAGCGCTCAATCCATTTGCAAGACTTCAGAAGGTGCAGTTGGTGTAGCAAACCCTCCTGTTGGAGTTTGTGTCCCTTTTCCAGGGTTATGCTGAAGACAAATCAGACAGGACTGTACCATCTTTTTAGCTGTGCCGGCAATTTCTGGATGCTCCCAAACTTGCGTAAGCAATTTCGTTATCGAGGAGGCTCCAACATGTGCCGGCCCATGTGCCATATGAATCATAGGTCGTAAATAAGCTGTCGGCAATCTCCACTTACTCATCTCTTTATTTCTCCAACAGCCCTCATCATCCAATGTTCCTTCCTTGGACCGTTGCTCAATGTCTTCTGCAGAAGCAGATCTCTGCATATCTAACACTTCCTGCCTAGTATCATGCCAGTGTTTAGCCTGTGACTTCACTACATACATGGACGTGGTGCTTCGCTGCATGGCAGTTTCACGGGCTGTTTGGTCTGCAAAAGCATTGCCTCGCCCTATCTTATCAACTATTTTCTTATGTGCGCTACATTTAACAATCGCTATTCTCTTCGGGTATGTTAAAGCAGTCAAGAGATTATGCACTAATTCTCCATGCATTATTTGCACCGCATGGGATGTAAGAAAACCCCTCTCCTTCCAGAGTAGCCCAAAATCATGAGCCACTCCGAAGGCATAGCGACTGTCTGTATAAATGTTCACAGATAAGTCAGTACTGAGTTCACACGCTTGTGTCAATGCTATTAGCTCAGCTGCCTGAGCTGACTTCTATGGGATACGAGCTGTCTCAACTACCGTCTGAAGTGTTGTAATTGCATATGCAGCTGACGTTGTACCATCTGGTAACTTCAAACAGGACCCATCAACCCATAGCTCCACATCAACACTTAAAAGGGGCGTGTCTTGCAAATCAACGCGACCCTTTGTCTGTTCCTCAGTAAGGAATATACAATCATGACATTCCTGTGACTGAGACTGAGTCACCGGGTATGGCAACAAAGTAGCTGGGTTTAATGTCGCACATCTCTTTAGTGTAATGTGAGGGGCCAACAATGTCAATTCATATCCTGTCAGACGAGCGCTAGTTAAATGTTGCGTCTTCGTCTGATTTAAAAGGGCATCAACCGCATGGGGTACTAACACCAACAGCTTATGTGACAAAACTATCCCTTCACTCTGACGTATTGACACAGCTGTTGCTGCAACTGAACGGAAGCACCCAAGTAACGCACGAGCAACAGGATCAAGAACTGCTGAAAAATATGCACAGGGACGCTGTTTGTCGCCGTGTGTCTGCACTAAAACTGACAATGCGCATCCATCTTTCTCGTGTACATATAATGAAAAAGACTTCGTATAATCTGGAGTTCCTAACACTGGTGCTGAACAAAGAGCTTGTTGTAACTGTCGGAAAGCAGTCTCACACTCATCTGTCCATGGAAGGGGCATTGGGGTGTCTTTGGTTAAAAGTGCCAGCAAGGGTTTAATAATATGTGAAAATCCTAATATCCATTGCCTACAAAAAGAAGTAAGGCCAATGAATGCACGGACATCTTTCTGAGTACGGGGCACTGGTGTGTCTAAAATGGCTTGAATGCGATCTGGTGTAAGTGCACGTCCCTCCTTAGACAGAAGGTGACCTAAGTAGGTTACCTTCGGTCTATAATATTGCAATTTCTTTCGTGATACTTTGTGATGATGGGAAGCAAGAAATGACAGCAAAGACAAAGTACATTTTTCACACTGTTCAGGGGTGTCGGCTGCCAACAAGATGTCATCGACATATTGTACGAGAGCCACTCCTTCAGGCAAAACGAAAGAATCAAGTTGTCTTTTTAATGCTTGACTGTAAATACTAGGACTCTCAGTATAGCCTTGAGGAACTCTACAGAATCTATACGATCGATTATTCAAAGTGAAACCGAACAAATATCGGCTATCAGGATGAATAGGGATCGAAAAGAAAGCATTCTTCAAATCTATCACAGAAAATGTAGTCGCAGTTGGGGGGACCAAAGTAAGAAGTGTTGTTATGTCAGAAACCACGGGGTATTGTGATACTACAATCTTGTTAACTTCTCGCAAATCAATAATGAATCTGTAGACCTTAGTGTCAGTATCTTTTTTCAGAATAGGAAGAATCGGACTGTTACAAATATTGTAGGGAACTTCCTCAACAACCCCCACTGCAATAAGATCACGGACAATACATGTGAGTGCTTCTTCACCTTCCTGTGAAATTTTGTATTGAGGCAAACGTGGCAACACAGCGCCCTCCTTGACACTAATATGTACTGGTGGAATAACCATTTGCCCTACATCAGTATCTGAAGTAGCCCACAAAGTACTAGGAAGTGAGGCTAATGCAATATCCTCTTTAACAAGACAAGCTCTCTCCGCCACCGGATGGTTGTCATTCAAGATAACACGGACACCTTCTGGAGAACAGCGTATCGTAGCCCTGAAATACTTAAGCATATCAAGACCCACAATATTGTCTGGTGTATTCGGGGAAAGCAAAAATGGACATGGAGCAGTAAATTTATCCACATGGAATGCAAGTGGTTGCGACAATGGGCTAAGGGAAGGGGTTCCATCGAAGCCTATCGATGTAATGGTTAAGCCAGACAGGGGAGCCCTTGGGACTAATTGTTTAGACAAGGCACTACGAGTAGCTCCTGTATCAACCAGAAACTGATCAGTGGAGCCCAAGACATTTGCTGTAACATAGGGACCCCTCTGATCTACTGGAACTTCAACTGATTCCTTACCCCATCTTAGGCAATCCTATGCATGAGCAGAATCTTGAAAATCAGATGGCACATAATCAGACATTTGATACTGGTTCCTTCTATCAAAAGTGTTAAACCCATCCTGCCCACGTATATTAGTATCAAACCTAGCACGATTACCTGTGTTTCCTCTAGGCCCTGAATATCCTGGTCGAGTTCTCATTTGTCCCCGACCACGTGTATACTGTGGAGCACGTAGTGCTGGGCAATCGGAAGCCCAGTGGCCAAATTTCTTACAGTATGCACACTGGTCAGCAGACAAATTCGAACAAGTATAAGAAGCGAAAGATGAACCATAGGACCCACGTCCACCTCTATCGCTACCTCTGAAAGACGGACCATAAGCCTGAGCCAACATAATCTTTGGTTTCAATTCTTTAGTCTTTTTATCCTCATTACCCTTAGCCTCTAGTTCCTGGCGCTCATAATACTGAGCCATAGTCAAAAGGGAGACCGGGGAAGACATAGTCCATGAACTCTCACTGGCCTTTAGGCGACTAGCTATTCCTGGCAACAGGTTTGCGACATATTTATCGACAAACAGACGTCTGCCTGTGTCATCTGTCAAAGACTGACCGCTAAAATCGTGGAATGCTTCTTCAAAGCGTGTAAAGAAATCAGAGACCTATTCATCTGCCTTTTGCTTACAAGATGCTAAAACAGTCCAATCTATCTTTTTAGGAGGAATAATCGTTTTTAACTTAACTAATATAGCTGCGGGAAGATCTAAAATTAACTGACATGGCTTTTGTGCGGGTTCCCTTTCGGCATCCATTCGTTCTAAGTCTCTCCATAATGCCCCAAAAGCTGCATGATCATCAATTTTACGAACAGTTCTCCACATATCAGGTGGTAATATCAATCCGAAAAATAAATCAATATCAGGCAAAGTCATAGTGCAAGAGCTAATAGCACCCTCAACTTCCTCATAAAAAGCGGCTGGATTTTTCCGCGGATCAGGCAATGCAGTTTTAAGTGCCATAACATCCGTCCTATTCCAAGGAGTGTAAACCCAATTATAAATAAAATAACCCTTTGCATCAAGAGAGGCCTTATCATCACTTGTACCCTGTCCTTTAGGAGGAACAAACAAGGGCGCGGCCTCCCGCATAGGTTTCGCGTGGACTATCATAATCTTATCTGTTCCGGAGGTAGAAGCTTGTGCCATGCCGGTCTGAGATGTCTGCGCAGCCCCGTCTGCAGTCTTTTTCTCCTCTCGCAAACGGACTGCATCAACGCGCAGTTTAACCAAACACCTGATTGTATCAGCCACCTGGGAGAAAACAAAAAGACCATCACGCATTTGCTTATAATCATCTGTTATGTCCTTTGGCTCTAACTCCTCAGAATATTTCCTAAATAACTCAAGGACCTCTCCGGCAAACACCTCAGTAAAATACAGATGCTCCCTTTCATACCACCCTCTCATACTATCAAGAATTTCAGAAGCGGTGGTAGTTCCATGAGCTGCCTTACGAGCAGCAGATCGAAGCTGAGACGAGCGCGCAGTAGTTAACATAGAACGAGTTTCTCGCGTCTTATCTTCCTCCAAACTAGAGTCCTCATCTAACTCATGGGGGGCAGAAGGAACAGTGTACGGAGGTGGAGGACGATCTAATAATAAGGAATCATCTTGTGGTTTATTAAGTATAGGATAAAGGGGCCTCCGAACAGGGTATTGGCCAGTTACCTGTAAAGCGCGCTCCCTATCTTCTCTCTCCTTCAACTCTTTCATTTCTTTGTTCTTTAACTCTAATGCTTTCACATAAACGTTTTTTCGCTGTTCTTTTCCAATCAAGGCTTGCTCACGTTTCATCCGTTCACGCACTTCTTTCTCCCACATTCGTACACAATCAAACATATCGTGCCTAGTCTTTCGCTTAAACATACATTGCTCCACATACTCAATCTTTCGTAAATCAAATGACCCATACATAGGCCAACGTAACTCAGGATCCTTACGCGTGTATTTATTCCATAATGTGCTGTACATTATAGAAGAAAGACCACACTTAATATACATATCCCTATTAGGCGTCCCCTCCGGGGGGGCCGGTTGTGTTTCATTAAGACTCAAAGTGGTACCATTACAAAAGCAACACATCCTACGAAGTGTGCTAAAGACAGGCATGCCAAAAATAGTGCAGAATATGCAGTATTATAAGCAAAGTAGCACTTAAGGTACCTTTAGTACGATGTGCCGTTCAAATCAATTCAGTTAGAGAAAATTCTCCTCATTACCTGCCTATGTGAATTGCAAGTCACATATGTCAAAACAAACCAAGTGGGCCAACACAAATATACAATACTCAAAGCCACAGTAAGCGTTACTAAACTACCTTACCAATCCCAGGCATCAAAACCAACAGCAAGCGCCGCAGAAGGACACTTACCAATCACTTGGTGTCCAGATTCATCCTGCCAAGTTCTAAAATCGACCAAATGGTCACTGCACGGCGAATCAACAGAAGAGATCTCAGTCGAGGACCGGCGCCACCTGGATGGTCAGATCAGAAAGAAAGGAAAAGCTGCCGCGGATGCCAAGACTCGTGTCTTATCGGGCAGTGATCACGTCCAGAGCGAGATTCCAATCCTTCGTCGCGACCAATCCTTCGGGCATCCGAGTTCTCGATGAGCCCCGAGTTGGGCGCCAATTTGTAGAAAATAGGCCTCAGCTAGGCCTACCAGGGCAAGGGGTTCGCCCTTCTCTGCACAGAGTCCTCAGACTATTGGAAAGAAGTTGGCACAGAAACTGAAATAGAAAATACAGAGTTTAATAAACCTCATGAGGTGGAACTACATTCAGACAGCACCCTTCGGTATTGAATGAAGTAGCACACTGAACAGAAGGGCCATGGTCCTTTTTATACCCACACAGGGGCTAAAAGAAGACGGTACAAGTATACTTGAGAGGAGTTATGCACACATATGGTCATACAGAAACTGCAGAGTCGACACGTGGGAGGAGTTAACAGTTTTCTAACAGTGGTAAACATATCCTGACAGTTACATGATACTAGCAGCTGCAAACTCAACTGAGCATGTGCGGAAGTAGAAGATACTAAATATAGTTGTTTCTAGGTAGATTACAAGAGCAGTCAACACTAAGGGAGGACAAAGCACATGGTGAGCACATGGCAAACAAGATGGCTGCCAGAAATACAAAATGGATTCTACAACATGGACAAGATAGCCTCTAAATACCAGATGGATTCCGCTAATGCTAATCCAATCGCTGTCAATTTACAACAAGGTTGCACTCCTTCTCCCCCATGGACCGTATATGATCCCATGGGCCATGCTTCCAAGACAGTAAGTCTGAGTACATGTTCAATTTGCCTGACAGTGGTGTCTTGGTGTTTGTTGGTGCCCAAGTCCCAGAAAGGCCTTGTGCTCCCCACACCAGAGCCCAGTGTCTCCAATCTTGCCTGTACTTTGACACTCCCTGTGAGGTGAGCCTGGTGCATGGGCCTATTCCTGGGACAGGTGGGATGGGGACTATGGCCTGGGACTACGAATCTCACCCTGCTTTCAGCCACACCCACCTGTCCGGCATGCTAGACCTTCCTTCCCATGACTCGGCTTCCCTGGGAGTGTGTGTAAGTGTGGTAGCTTGATGGCTGACAGTGTTTGGTGGTGTATGGGGCCAAATCCCTGAGGTATTTGTCATTGGGTTTGTACATGTATTGCCCTAGGTACATGTTACTGTGACATTGCAAGTATTGTTTTTTTCTAGGTGGCATACACATGAGAGGATAGTTATGTTTAGGTTGATGTGGCTTGATGACAGTGAATGTTTTCTCTGTCCTCCTGACATTATTGTCTGTGGGTGCTGATTGCTGTGACATCACATTTTGGAATAGTTGTTTGTGTACTCACCAGGCTCTGGTATTCCAGGCAAACCATGGAGGCCAACTGGTGGGAACATGGCTCGCACCTTCTCTTCCCAGGAAGTGAAATGCACCGGTTTTGCAGGAGGACCACCACCAGTGCGCTGGCTGAGGGCATGATCTTTGCTGATGAGTTTCTTGACCCTCCTGCGTATGTCGTACCACCGGTTCCTGATGTCGTCCATTGTTTGCATGGTAGGTACTTAGGCATTCACCTTGTCGACAATCCTCGCCCACATCTTGTTTTTCTGGGATAGGGGGGTCTGTTGGACCAGGGTACCAAATACCTGTGGCTCCACTCTGATGATTTCATCTACCATGACCTCCAACTCACTGTCTGTGAACTTTGGATTCTTCTTTGGGGGCATGGTGATGGTGGTGGTGGCGATGGATGGGTGTGTGTGTGATAGTGAGGGTTGGTGAGTATGTGTATTGCTGGGTGACTGTGAGTGCGCCTATTGTGTGGTGCTAATGTTGTGTAGTGTGGAGGTTGTGGCTGTATGTCTCAGTGTGGTGGTGTTGTCTGTTTGCAGGTCAGTGAGGTTTGCAAAGGATCATGGTCTGGATTTTTGACCTTTTTATTGGTGGAGTTGTGGGTGTGTCTTGGTTTGAAATGTGATTTTTGAGGGATTAATAACTGCCTGCTTGGCCTTTTTCTGTGTCAAGTCCATGATTTCTTTAGGCCTGATGGGGACGTTCAGTTGTCCGGGTCGTACACCTGTGGCATCACTTGCGGTGTGATCCGAGTCGGTCACACTGACATTGTGCTATGTTGCATGTTTCAAGTACGCGCCGGTCGCGACGGGCTCTTTTTATTGCAAATATCTCTGGTCTGTGCGAATCGGTTGTACGGCTTGGACTCCGTGTGAATCACTTTTGTCCGTGACGCTTTGCATCGTACTTGGCTGGTTGTAAGGCGCGTGTTCGTCTCAGTCGGAACTGTAGCCGTTCCGTGTCGTTCGGAAGGTTTCGGTTCAGTTTCCATGCGGCGGCACCGTTTCGGTCAGTCCGGATTGATTCCGTGCAAGTCGGTTGGATTTTGACCGGGACGCATCTCACTTGTAAGGTCGTACAGTGCCTGTACGAGTCAGTCGGACTTCAGTCCCGGTCCGTGTCGGTCGGAACGCTTTCCGACCCGGATCAGAATCGGGCCCTTGGTGATAACAGTGTCATTTGGCGTTGTTGTGGTGTCAGAGCAACAAAGGAGGGGCCTGGATGATGGGGTAGAAGACGTAAATGGAAAAGGAAATTAACATAGATAATGCTCCTGTCAGACATAAATCTCTTTATCTTATGGACAATGCAAGGCTCAAAACAAGCTGTCACACAGAAATAAATCTTACCATGGTTAAATATGTAAAAATATATTGTTTTTATTCATCTTTTTCTTTTTTTAAATTATCACATATCTATTAGTAAAAATGTGTACAGAATCATGATAAACAATTGATTCGAATTTTTGTACAATTGACATGTACAACAAATATTATTTGCAATTAAAATACATAGAAAAACATATATATTAATACACGTAATACATTCACATAACCCCCAAGCAACTATGCCTCACATCAATCAATCTCACCTCTCATACCTCATGAACAAAACAGTCTCACACACAAAAATGAGTAGGGAACCCTCAGAAATTGGCTGACATACACTGATGACAAGAGTTACAGACTGAACAAATCACAATTTTCACTTGTTTAGGGCTGTCCCTCAATATGGACATATCAGTACACTCATTGTGCATTTACCGAATAGGTCACTTTACATCGCATGTGTTTACAATGCATGCAATTACAACGCGGTTGTTACAACGACCGCGTTGTTACATCGCAGTACATTACAACGCAAGTCGTTACATCGACTTGCTGTAGGGGGCGCACTGGACTTAGGAATAGTATAGTTTACTATTCCAACTCCAGTGTGTGTAAAAGTAGGGAAGGTGTTGGAATAGTAAATTATACTATTCCTTATGTTAGCGGGCCCCCTACAGCAAGTCGATGAAATGACTTGCGTTGTAATGTACTTTGATATACCAATGCAGTCATTGTAGCGACAGCGTTGTAATCTCCTGCATTGTAATGCATGCAATGTAATGGCTGTTTACCTACAGATGCGCCCCCTCCACTCTCCTGAAAGTAACCAATAAGAGTGGTCCTGATGAAGGTGGAAGCTACTTTTCCCCACCGAAACGTACATTGACCTGATGGTTGGGAATCCCTTAACCCCTTCCATGCCCATGACGGAACGGTTCCGTCATGAGCATCGGTTGCGCTGTGCTCATGACGGAACCGTTCCGTCATGGCCCCGCCCGCGCTCGAACCCTTCAGCACCGCGGGGGAATTCCCGCCGCGCTGAAGGGGTTAAGGACAACACCAAAGCGAATCAAAAATTGTGATTTGTTCAGACTGTAACTCTTGTCATCGGTATGTGGCATAGAGTGGAATAGTGGATAGTAGATTTGCATGGAATTAAGTGGTGTAGAGTGCAGTGGCATTGAGTTCAGAGGCATAGAATAGAGTGGCATAGAATGGAATAGTGTAGAGTGTAGGGAAGTAGAGTAGCACAGTCAAGTGGCATAGAGTGGAATATTGCAGAGTGCAGTGGCATAGAGTGGAATAGCATAGAATGGAGTGGGGTAGAGTCGAATGGTGTGGCATAGAGTTGAATAGTGTACAGTGTAACAGCATACCATTGGGTGGTGTAGAGTGGAGTGGCATAAATCTCAGTGACATACAGTAGAATGGTGTATAGTGGAGTACAGCGAAGGGGTATAGAGTAGAGTGGCGTAAAGTGGAGTAACAGATTCAAATAGAGTAGTGTTGTATATAGTGGTGTAGAGTGTAGTGGCGTAGAGTGGAGTTGTGTGTGGTTTAGTAGAGTGTAGTTTAAATAAATGTAGTGTGAAAGTGGCTGAACATATATAGATTAAATATGGCAGGAATATTTATTATGAGGTGGAAAAGGTAATTTTTTGGTATTAGGTGAAAACTGGTTAAGTACTATTAAAATTATATGTGACAACACACTTAGTTATATATTGTGCCATGTTATAGCACTGTAACTTCACAGTATACAGTGGTACATGCTTATCACAAGGAAGTATGCGATCAGCAAATGGCTGCATTTACTAAAGTACTATACAGCTATTCAGTTTTCACCACACTTTGGCTGTGTTATGGGTTAAGTCCTTAAATATAAATAAGTAGAATGTTTCATTGCTGTTCCCTACCTATTTCCACTTTATTAAAGTGTTAAAAGGCATGGCTGTTTATTGATATTTGTTTAACAAAGTTTACGCAGTTTGGCCCTAGTACCTACAAACTAGCATGATAGTGGCATGAAAATATGTAAAATAATATATAAATACAGTTAGAACACTCCATTTGTGAAATATAATGTAGTACATTTTTTTTACAAATTATTTTAGCTTTTTAATTTTTCTGAGTAGCACAGTACTTTCTAGGAAGTACAACAGTACTGCGTTAATATATTTTAAGAAAATGTATTAAAAATTAAATACGTAAAAAATTGAAAATAGGGTGTAGTATACTATATTTGCGAAATATGGTGCAGTACAGTGTATTGTAATTATTTTAACATATTTCTTTAAAAAAAACATTTTTAAGCAACGCAGTACTTTTTAGGTGGTAGCGCAGTAATCCATTACTTTTTCTAAAAAAAATATATATATAAACATATAATTAATTTCCCCTACCTAATATCAATTTAATAAAGTGGTAATAGGTAGGAAAAAATGCAAAATGTAGTACTTCTCTTTATTTAAGGCACTAACCAACAATACCAGCAGAGTATGCTAAAAACTACATGGCTAACTTTTACTTTTGTAAAGGCAGCCATTAGCCAATCATATACTGCCTTGTCATTGGCAAATACTGTGAAATGACATGAAATACCTCTGCCTAATATGTCACTAGATTAAAAGCCTTATAACTTTAAAAATACTTCTCATATTTACCTATACTATCAGCAAGGATTATCAATACACCATAATCTAAAATAGTGCCAAATTTCATGAAAGTTCAGCTCTTTTACCACTACATCCAATATAAAAGTATATGGAAAATTCATTGGGAGAAAAAGGGATTTTCGGACCCTCCTTTTTTCTTTGCATCCACTAAATGGATCAAGAAACTTTCCATCATCAACCAATGTAGAAAATGCTATAGGTCTGAAAGATTTTGTGGAGATTCGTCAACCCTAGAGCAAAGTTCTGAGCGAATAAAAATCAAAATAATTCTTATACCTAGCACTCTGTAATATATACATATTATCTGATATATAATATAATCTGCTGAGTTCAATACTAATATTAATTTGAAGGTGTTACACGAATTATAAATTTAAGGCATAATTATAACTTTAGAATGTCTAATGTTTATGCAGTTTAAGTTTTGTTTGTATGAAAATATTACATTTATGGTAATTTAAAGGTGGTGCGTAAATTATAACTGTAAGACATAACTATAAATTAAGAGTTTCTATTGTTCGCATAGTTTAAGTTTGGTAAAGATTTCCTAACTATAAATGCGGTTTAAC
Organism: Triturus cristatus; assembly: GCF_964204655.1. Lineage (NCBI taxonomy): Eukaryota > Metazoa > Chordata > Amphibia > Caudata > Salamandridae > Triturus > Triturus cristatus. The sequence continues at coordinate 895,898,263 of NC_140590.1, read as the reverse complement.
CTTTGTTTTTTTCATTGAATAAAAATATCTATACACATACTTACATACATACATACATACATGTGCAAGAAAATATTGAACACTTAGGGCCCGATTACGAGTTTCGGCGGTGAAAGGAGCAGGTGGTCTGCCACCGCCACTGAGACTCGCTGCCTCTCGCCTGCCAGATTATGACTTAAACGTGGTTTGGAGGGTGTGTTGTGTAGTGGTCCCAGGGCGGTGACTCTTTCAAAGGCAGCAGTGCCTTTGAAAAAGGTACCGCAATGGAACGGCACAACAAGGTTCCTGCACAACATAGACTCGAATGTTCACGCCATTCAGAAACTGGTGTGCATGCACACAGATGGGCACATGTTATGCCCCCCTGTGTGCACCCACATGTGGAGGAGGCACAGGGGGCCCTTTTCCTCTCTGCCACAGTGTATATGGAGTAGGAACCTTCATGACACCACCGGTGGAGAGGTAACTTTTAATATGCTTGGTGGGACTGTGGTGGTCCTGCCAAGCATATTGCAGCCTCCTGACCACCACATCACTGCCAGGGAATGGCAGTTCCCTTGCAGCGGCTATCTCAGGGCGATCAGTCAGCCCAACTCTTAATGGTGTGGTCGGACCACCAGTGCGGCGGTGTTTTGGAATGGGACCACTGTGCCCCCATGAGTCTGGCAGTCCTCGGACCAGCAGACTCGTAATCAGGAGCTTAGTCAATGTTCAACTTTTGAGAAACATATATATATATATATATATATATATATATTATCTACTGGCGGTCGCCAGTAGATAGTTATAGTTACAACCTAGTTTCCATAGGAAATCTGAAAATTCTATTTTGAATAACTTTGGCGCCGGTTGACTTATCTTCGTGAAATTACTAATGGGGCGCTCCGCTCAGCTCCTACCCTGAAAGTCTCGGGGTTATTCGTCAAGCGGGGGCCTGGAAAAAAGGGGGGTCCCAAAACGCGTTTTCCCCATGCATTTTCCCATAGGACCTTTAGTCGAAGGTACAGCCCGAAGTGCTGAACGGAATTACACCAAATTTGGCAAAGAGGTAGTCCTCAGTTCAGACTCGTGCCTTTTGCTTAAATGGTGTAAATCCGTTCGGTAGTTCCTGAGAAAATCAAAAGTAAAATCATATACATATCTGGGCGGAGCCTAACCACCCATCTCATCGTCTCATCGTGAGATCTGATTGGCTGTCAGCACTTCATCCAAGAAGTGTTGGCAGCCATCTTGGGACCAATATACATGATAGCACCTCATTAAAAAGCATTGCAGTTAATAGAAGGTTTTAAGACTTTAGTTACATTATAAAACATTTGTTGATGGTACCATACTCATTTTAGGAATTGTGGTGTGTTCTAAGGTGATTTTACCATGTGAAAAAGCCTTCTGCTGTGATATCATGAATCATGTTTGAGAGAAAACTATTTTCTCATGCTTTTCCCACAGAGGTTTGGAAGGTGATCTATAAGCTAAACTGAGAGCATATTTTCTGTAAATTCACATTATCTTTCTCAGTCATGTGAGAATGAAGTCTGACATTCTCAGTAAAACATGTACATCCAACAAGGACAGAGACTGTCATTTGATTCCTTTGTGTTCTATTGCAGCTTCCCAGAGTGTTCTAAAGAACAACTAGAGCGCTAACAGTCCTACTTATGACAAACGTATGGCACACCTGAAGCCATCTTGGTTGGAATAAAGTGGTAACTCTTAAAACATTTCATTTAAAAAGGAACAAAATGAGGGGGTTCATTTTGCCATAGAAAGTATGATCAGTGCTGCAGAAAGAAAAATTAGGGCACATTTTGAGTGACTTCTCAAGTCCTCTTCTATTTCATTAAAAAAATTCTGACATGCAGACTGAAACATGCACTTTCAATACTAGCAGCAGACTTCCCTGGTGAGCAGTAGCTTTACTACAGTGATCTAATAAGCAACTACAGTGCTAACATTCTGAATGTATGGCAAATGTGTGACACATCTGAATGCCTTCTTGATGGAATCAAAGTAAAAAACTGAAAGTATTTCCTACTGAGGAGACTGTAGTAAATGAGGAAATTAGGAAACATCATAACAAATAAGTCTCCCAAAATGGCCACCAGAGACAAAAGAGCCCAAATGTAGCCCAAATATCACCCAGATGTAGCCCAAGTATAGCCCAATGCCAGAATGTCCCAGTGTGTTCTAACGAACAACTAGAGCGCTTACTGTCTTCATTATGACAAAAGTATGGCACACCTGAAGCCATCTTGATTGGAATAAAGTGGTAACACTTAAAACATTTAATTTACAAAGGAACAAAATGAGGGGGTTCATTTTGCCATAGAAATTATGATTAGTTCTGCAGAAAGAAAAATTAGGGCACATTTTGACTTCTGAAATCCTCTTCTATTTCATAAAACAATTCTGACATGCATACTGAAACATGCACTTTGAATACCAGCAGCAAACTTCCCTGGTGAGCAGTAGTTTTACTACAGTGATCTAATGAGCAACTAGAGTGCTAACATTCAGAATTTATGGCAAACGTGTGACACATCTGAATGCCTTCTTGATGGAACCAAAATAAAAAACTGAAAGTATTCCCACTGAGGAGACTGCAGTAAATAAGGAAATTATGAAACGTCATAACAAATAAATCTCCCAAGATGGCCACCAGAGACAAAAGAGCCCAAATGTAGCCCAAATATCACCCAGATGTAGCCCAAGTGTAGCCCAATGACAGAAGTGTGCAAAACACTTATTTTTTGTGTATTTGCAGTTTTATATAGTGCAGACTAGTCAGGTATTGGAGTGCTTTACATGAGCATTGGTTCCATCACACAAGATCAAATTCATTTTGGTTGTAGCCATGGGGAGATTAAGTGATTTGGCCAGAATCACAGAATGTTGAGCTGAAGCAGAAACTCCAACCTGGTTCCCCAGTTGCAAAGTCTGCAGCTCTGGAAGTAACACCACATCCTCTCCCCTAGGTGCAACATTTAATCAAGTGGTCAACTGGATAAAAAAACATAAAGATTACAAATAATTGAAAAGTTCTTTGTCGCTATTTGAAAACTCAGAAAATATGTCCTCATTTTAGTTTTTTAGAGCACTAACCATAATTTTGATGCAAATAAGACCCTCTCATATATGTAATTTCGAAAGGAAATACTCTAGGTATTACAGTTTTGATTACATCAAGATGACGTCAGACGTTCCACACTTTTGTAATAAATATAGAATGTTAGCAATCTAGTTGTTCATTGGGATACTGTTGAGAGGCAGAGGCCAGGGGCACGGACTCTGAAAATTGAAGGCAGGTAGGAGAGTGCAGATGCAACAATTTGACCACACTGGGCAGGCAGGAAGGGCAGTGGCAGCACAACAGACTATTGAGGGCAGTGGAAATGGGGGCAGGGGCAACAAACCAACAATACAGGACTGGCAAGAGAGGCTGTGGCAATATAATAGTCCATTGTGGGCAGAAGGAAGAGGCAGTGGTAGTGCAACCATACATGCCAACAGACCCGTTTCAGCCAGGAAACGTCCAATGTTTTTAAGCTCAAATGGGCATTATTTGATCTGTCTCCTGTCTACAATCTCCTGTTTTTCAATGTAACTCAAAGGGGAAAATCAATACCCCAGTTTTTTTTCAAAATCTCCCTCTTACCATGTTCAAAATGTTCGCAAGTATGGTACATTGGATCATGGTAGGCAGGAGGAATTGGGGTAGGGACATGGACTGGAATAACAGAGGACAGGAGGGACATGGAGAGGTGCACCAAACTGACCCTACAGGGCAGGCATCAGGGTTTGCAGCAGCACAATACACCACACAGCGCATGCGGGACGGGAGTGCAGCACAACAATCCATAGAAAGCAATAGGGAGGGGACAGGACCATGCACATGGACAACAGAGAACAGAGGGGAAAGAGGCAATGGTAGCTAGCTGACCATAATGGACAGACAGGAGAGAAAGCTGCAGCATAACAGACCATAAAGGGCAGGAGGGACGGATCAGGGGCATTACAATGGAACAACCCATCCAGGAGGGAGGGAATAGGGGTCTGCACATGGAAACAGAGGGCTGGGGGCAAGGGGGCAGGGCAGGAGCAGCAAGATGACCATGGAGGTCAGGCAGGATGGGCACTAGAAACAAGACACACCATGGAGAGCAACAGTGAGACTATGATGCCATACACACAGACAATGGAGGGAAGGTGGGAGGGGGTCAGGGGCAGCTAGCTGACCACACAGGGAAGGTGGGAGGGGCCATGGTAGCACAGAAGACCATGCATGGCAAGCGGGAGGGTTAGTGGCAGCACAATGGCTATGATGGGCAAGAAGGAGGGTGCAGGGGCATGCACAAAGGACCATGGAGGATAGAAGGGAGGGTCATGACCTGGGCACAGACAAGAGAGTTCAGGGGAAGGGGCCTCACAACAGACCGCGCGGGGCAGGCAGGAGGAGCAGTTGCAGCACAACAGACCAGGGAGGGCAGAAGGGTGTGGCAGTAAAATGGACCATGGAGGACAGGAGGAAGGAGATAGGGGCACGGCATGTGGACAGGCAGGGTGGAGGTGGCAGGGACAGGTTACAGTCATCTGACAATGCTAGGCAGGTGGGAGGGGAGTGGCAGCTCAACAGAACACTCAGAGTAGATAGGAGTGGCAGGTCCATGGAACATGGTGGGTAAAAAGGATGGAGCAGGGGCATGCATAAAGACATCCGAGGGCAGGGGGAAGGAGAATAGGGGCAGCAATCTAAGCCCAGAGGCTAAGCAGGAGGTCAATGATGGGCCATAGAATTGGGCAATGGAGGGCAGGAGGAGTGGACTGGTACATCATGCTAAATGGAGGGCAGTGTCAGCACATCAAACCATGCATGGCAGGAGGGAGGAGGCTAGTCCATGGATTCAGACAACAGAGGATAGGGAGGAGGTGGATGGGGCAGCAAGCTAACTGTTCAGAGAAGGTGGGTATTAGGAACTTTATTGTTTTTAAAATGTGTGTCTGTGCGAACTACTTAAAATATGAACAAGTATGCAGCATAATCTCACTTTTATTCAGGAAGAAGAGGACGTTTGTGACTGTGACTCCGGGCTCACTTGGCAGAAACACCCCCTGACCCTCCACCCCCATCGCAAAATGTAATGCCAGTGAAAAGGGTAGGTGGATGCAGTGTTATATAGAACATAGTCCTGAGAGCAGGATTGAAAATGAAAATTAGATATAGTATATGGTAAAAACTATGCACCAAAAAGTGTGATATAAGATGAACCGGGGCGTGAAATATAATATGCAATACATTGTGCGCAATGACAGATTCATTGGAGAGCGCGAGATAGCACAGGCACTAGCGCGTGCTATGCGGTTTGCGCCTTGGAGTGTAATATGCACAGGGCAGTGTTGTGTAACCGAACTAGTCTCTAAAGTTGTAATATAAAATATGTGCTGGGGAGTGTAACGTTGCATATGCACAGTGACAAAGATATGGATCCCAGATTGTAATATGTATGGCAAAGCGCTGTGCATTATAACATAGGCATCGAGGAAGGCACGTTAGATAGGGCAATATAACCCATGCGAAGGCAAGTGTGGCATGACATATTCACGGGGTGGTGTTACAGTGCACATGGGCTAGAGAGTGTCATAGCATACGTACAAGCTGGTGGAATAAAACACAGAGGTGTGATGCTCTCGGCGGGCACTGGTGGGTGTAAAACAGCATTGGGCTCAGCCAGGAGCACGCTGTGACTCTCAAGTGAGGTTTGTCTCCTTTCCAGAGAGTAAAATAAAATCCGGCGGTGGATGTGTGTTTTATTAACCGTGAGGGGGGTATCTTGCATAGTTTGGTCGAATTTTTGTCGAGTCCCCTTTGAATGGCTTGGTGTGCGTGTGTATTAAATGTGCCCATCAATAGCTACCCATGTTTGTATAAATAAACGACAAGGGTGTCTACTTGGAGAGTACCCACCGGCGGGGGCGCCGGGATTAGGCACGGTAGGGCGTCAGACACGTCAGAGCTTCACTAGCGGTGTAAATACATTCCATGTGGATTCATTCTATGCATAGTCGCCTTTTAATGAATATCACGCAAATCGTCATGGTGATAGGTACATATGGTTTGTCCAGCATGTCCTAGGTGTTTCTCTAAATATATATTTTTTAAAAATAATAAAAAACAAAGGCCGGCCCCGGGGGATGGGGACCCCGGGGCCATAAGTGGCCTGAGGAGGGGGGCAACGCAGCCCCCTCCTAAAGAATTAAAAAACAAAAAAAGGCCATGACCCGAGGGTTGGGATCCCCGGGGCCGATTAAGGCCTTGGGAGGGCCAAATGTATTTTTTCCGACAAAAAAAATTAGGGTGCAGGCCCTGGGGGATGGGGTCCCCAGGGCCAGTAAATTAGAAAAGAAGGGGGGCCACACAGCCCTCCTTCTTTAAAAAAAAATAAAATAAAAGACTGGCATCGCGCCGGAGGCCATGCCCCCTCCTTGCAGCACTCTGCAAACGTGCCCCCTGGCCAGTTGTAAGTTGGGGAATTAATTACCCTTCAATACTGAGGGTCCCTGAGGGCCAACTAGCCCAACAGGTATCTCCAGTATGCGCCAGGGAGCTGCGTTGCAGATAGGTGTTCTGAGGCCACACCCCTTTTTACACCTCTATGCAACGCAGCTCTGTGGCGCTTACTGGAGGTACCTAGTGGGCTAGTTTGACCCTAGGGACCCTTAGGATTCAAGGAGACTTAATCTCTCAACTTAGAACGGCCACAGGGCGCATTTACACAGTGGTGAAGGGAGGGGACTGGGCCTGAGGTGACGTGTGCAAACACACCCTGTGGCGCGTTTTAAAGTTGGGGAAATAATTCCCTTTCAATCGTGAGGGACCCTGGGGGCCGACTAGCCCACCAGGTGCTTCCAGTAAGCGCCACTGCTCTGCGTTGCAGAGAGGTGGTGCAGGCCGTGCCCCTTTTTACACCTCTCTGCAATGGCGCTTACTGGACGTACCTAGAGGGCTATTTTGCCCCTAGGGATCCTCAGGATTCAAGGGGACTTAATCTCCCAACTTAAAAAACGGCCACAGGGCGTGTTTACACAGTGGGGAAGTGAGGGGACGGGGCCTGAGGTGACGTGTGCAAACACGCCCTATGGCGCATTTTAAGTTGGGGAAATAATTCCCCTTCAATCCTGAGGGTCTCTGGGGGCTAACTAGCCCACCAGGTGCTTCCAGTAAGCGCCACTGAGCTGTGTTGCAGAGAGGTGGTCCAGGCCGTGCCACTTTTTACACCTCTCTGCAACGCAGCTCTTTGGCGCTTACTGGAGGTACCTAGTGGGCTAGTTGGACCCTAGGGACCCTCAGGATGCAAATGAACTTAATCTCCCAACTAAAAACGGCCACGGGACGTGTTTACCCAGTGGTGAAGGGAGGGTACGGGGCCTGAGTTAACGTGTGCAAACAAGCCCTGTGGCGCATTTTAAGTTGGGGAAATAATTCCCCTTCAATCCTGAGGGACCCTGGGGGCCAACTAGCCCACCAGGTGCTTCCAGTAAGCGCCACTTGAGGTTCTGTAGCGATCCGAACCCGTGTATTCGGTATCGTAGTACTGACACGATTTTGGTACCAATGAACCGTAAATGATCCATTATATGCATGACAGTGTTTTCGCTGCGCTACGAGCATGAATTCACTGAGAAATAGGGCATTCTGTTGTAAAATCATGGCATCCATTTTAGATACGGCATCCATTTTGTTTCTTGCCCTTACATAGTCAATGGACGAGCAATGACCCCGGCAGAATCACCTTGTTAAGGACACGTAAGCTCGAGCCCCGAGAAAAGCTGACGCTGCGTGACTAGGCAGAATCAAGCTGCCTCCCTTGCCTGAGGCCAGCCCTGCTATACTGGTTCTCATGTCCATTGTCCTGATTGAGAGGCCGAATACGGTAGCCATGCCCGTTTACGATCCATAAACACCTCTTATCCTGCTTTTCTATCCCTTGCACCTGGCTCTGCTCCTCTCCTTCTGGGCTTTTACAATGGGGAGGATACGATTTTTATGATGGGGAGGATCGGTCAAAGAATGGAAAACTGACAAGGAGACTTGATCGAATACCGAAAACCTACGACTAATTATTGTTTGATGTCTGTTTATTGTCTGTTTGGGATACCAGGTTGGGCATGAAAAATATTCGTGTAATGTTGCCTAAAGACATATTTTGTGTATTTAAGGAGCAACCCACTTCTTGCAATTTGAACAGTCTCGTAGAATCTGCCTTTGTGTGGTTCCTATGACTTCTGTGTCCCTGCAGCAAATAAACCTTGGTCTCTGACGCCACCATCGAGAAGCCCGCGTCTCTGTTTATTTGTGCACCGAGACAGGAGGAACTCAGGGGTCTTTGGGTGTTGTTTCCCTGACACCTCTGGACTCTTAAAAGTCCAGAACCTCACACTGCGCTGCGTTGCAGAAAGGTGGTCTAGGCCGTGCCCCTTTTTACATCTCTCTGCAACGCAGCTCTGTGGCGCTTACTGGAGGTACCTAGTGGTCTAGTTGGACCCTAGGGACCCGCAGGATTCAAGGGGACTTAAACTCCCAACTTAAAATGGCCACAGGGCGTGTTTACACAGTGAGGAAGTGAGGGGACGGGGCCTGAGGTGAAGTGTGCAAACACGTCCTGTGGCGCGTTTTGAGAGGTAGTTTTAATCCCCTGCCCTATTATATACTAGGGGCTTACAGAGGAGGTCATGCTGATCACAGGGGGACCCCAACGCATAGTGTTCCATAGTGTATGTAGGCGTTTTCACTGTATTCTGAGTGTCTTTTAAGATAGCACTGGCTCTAGGACTGGTTAGTCAGACTCAGTTACCACCAGTATCCGTCTGAAAAAGTTGAGGGTACAGGATTATTTTGCAACAAGGCTTATTTCTGCTCTTCTGTTTGTTCTTTCTGCACGTTATCCTTCTTCCTGCACTTTTCTTCGTCTTTGAGGACTTCTGTTGCTTTTTTCTGCATTTCTTTTTTTTCTTTCTGTGCGTTTTTTCTTCTTTCTTCACATGTCCTATCTCTGTAGGCATAGTTAGAAATTATCATTTAAAAAACCTTTGAAATTCACTGAAAAAACCATAGGTTTCAGGTACGTTATAGTTAGGAATTAGCATTTAAAAAACCTTAGAAATTCACTGAAAAAACCATAGGTTTCAGGGGCGTTATAGTTAGCTGGACTTTTCACTCGTACAAAACCATTGAAATTCCCCCGTTATAGTTAGTTCAGCTAACTATAACTCGCGCGCCCGCAATGCACTGCTGATGACATCACATATTACATCACTCATGACATGGTCAGTGACATCACTCATGAGAACATTGCTATTTTTATTTCTTAAAAACAACATGCATTTCATTAATTATTTCTTGAGAAGCCAAGGAGGTGCAAAAACAAGTACAGTCTTGGGCCTAGGAAGTCCGGCAACTTAAACAACGAACGATTACATTATATGATTATAAATGGTCCTGCTCTCTGTATATGCAGGCATGATGATACATACATAATCATATTATAACATTGCACTACAATGAATGAGTAAATGAATCTACTAAATACATGTTCATGATCATAAAACACTGCAAACGATATACTTGTACGTGGGTGTATGGCAACTTTGACTACAATGCACCCATACGGAATTGAGTGCTGATAGAGCTCTATCAGTTGAAAATGTTAGATTTCTGTTTTAACCCCATTACAGTTCATTTTTTCAAAACAAAGTGGACGCGAATTTAGAAGAAGTAAGTGAAATACTGAATAAAATGCAGCCCACTAAGCGAACGCCACCAATCTGACTTCCCTTGGAACTGAATATGTATTTATGTAAAGTTGCAGGTGAACAAAAGCATTAGACAGATACTTGGCCAGCAGTGTCTAGTCAAGTCACCCCAAAATCAGGGCTTTCACCATCTCTGGCACCATCCATTTTTTAACAAGCCCTAGTTTCAGATTGTTCTTATTTTTTTTATTTCAACCTCAAAGCCTCGATTGCGAGTTTCACAGTACTGGCGGAGTGTAAACTCTGCACTCATAAAAACCGGCACCATAATGAAACCACTACCATTCATTTACAAAATATATCCCCACAGAATGGAGACTAACCCCTGGGACCAATTCTGTGTGGGTTAATGTTATTCTGTCTACTCTGAGCAGGGGAGAACCGGAGCAGAAAAGATAGTTTGAGGGAGGGTCTGTGTGGTTTTTAGGGGTCAAATTAGACTGAGTTCGCCTGAAGATGCTTTGCCTGCTCCCCTATGCCAGAGGCTGCACTTTTAGCCGGGTCCTCGTGAGATTTTATTGAGTGGATTTCCAGCCCATTAAAATCAGGACAACTCTTTTGGATCATGGGAGAGCATGGGGCGGGAACACCGGACCAATCCAGTGAGGCCCATGAAGTTCAAGTTGTGTTTCATTTTATGAATATGCATTCTGCTTGCTGGTCATTTTCTTTCCGACCTTTGAATGTAGCTAATTGTTTTACTTCTTTCAGTCCTATATGCTCTGACAGCAAAAGTCTTCGCTTGCTACAGCAACGTATGCCTTGACAACCTGCAGACGTCATTGTTCTCTTTGTGTCAACCAATCCATGCACTATTTTGCCAGAAGATGCGGCTCTGGGTATCAGACTTACTCAACCCCCTTCCGAATGAAGATAAAGGGAAGTCGTCAGTCACGAATCAAGTCAGAGTGTGTGCGTCGCCACGAGCAGCATTAAAATAAATAAACTGTATATGTCAGGGCGAGTTTGGCAGGGTGTGCCTAGAAGCGTCTGGGTTGTCGGTGCCAGGGCAATATGCAGTGTTCTTTGGGAATGTTTTCATGGTCCAGTCTGTCAGTCACTTATTGATGGCATGACGCATCTCAGGTGAGCTGATAACAGTTTTTAGGGCAAGCAGTGGGTATTTTATGACTGAATATGAAATGTCCAAGAGCAGGGAGGCCATCCTCAGGCATTTGAGGTACTCTGAGTAAAAGGTAAGACATTTAGTGAAGAGGGTTATCAGTGGCATACTTACATGTTATGGCACTTAAAACAAGCTAGAAAAAGTGGCCTATTCTGCTAACGATTAGTGAGAAACAATACAAGTATAATCGTGGTGCAGTCAGCCCTCACTGGACCTGCTGTTCAAATGATAGTTTTGACATTGTAGGTCAGGAAGTGCTTGATGGTTAAACCCAGACTGCTACACACCCATTGATCACACATATGAGAAATATGCTCGCTCTCGGGGGAATATCACGTATCTATCAATCTCAATTCTTCCAGGTGCCTGAAAATATTGAATATTAGAAGCAGCCATAACCTTAAAGTTGCACCACGTATTCTTATTTTTTGTTAAATTGTTTTTCTTTTTGATGTAAGGGGTGGAGAATGTTAGTGATGCGGCCCTGTGCATGCTTTATAATACAGATAGCTCTGACTTTCTCAAACTTTCTCAAATCCGTGCCTTGCTGACTCAGCCTTTCATCTCTTTGAGACAGAATATCTCAGCCCCTCCATCTAACACCGAACTTTTGGCTTGTCCTTGGCGTTCTTGGGAACGCACCGTGAAGGACAGAGGCTTTTCTCTTATTACTTCAGGGAAAGAAAGTCCTCTCATTAGTGCTACATTCATAAAGATGTTACATTGGCAGTAGGTCACTGTAAAATGTATCATAAATGATTCCTTGATACCTCATAAAGATACCAGCTGAAGGGTTGTAAAACACTTTAATTCGTGAGCCAGGTGATTTCGCACTACAACAGAACCAGAAATCAAAGGCAGGGACTGTCTAGTGCATGTCGAATGTGCACCAATGGGGAGTACAACTGATGTCTCGTAGAGGACACGATAAATCAATTGGCTATTTTAGACCAGAGGGTAGACGATTTCCAACAAATCATTTAGTTTTCCCTGATTTCCTCAGCTTAACATTTCTTCGACAGTGACTTGCATCACTCTCATTGCATTTAAAGTCTTTTTAAAGATCCATAGTATGAAGACTAACTATAAAAACAAGCCGAAACTCAAGTCAACGGAAGTGGAAGTAAGTCAGTTTAAATACGAAAAGGACACTTATGTCACCAGATTTAGCCTTTTCAGTGTCATTGATGATGTCATTGATGACACGAGTGGTCAAAGCAGTTCTGACAGAAATGCTCTTAGGAGAGGGCAATATAGGCCGGTGACCTAAAGGAGACACGTTAGGTCCCTCCTAGTCATGTGCAGTATGCAAGGAGCAATGCATATTTACGCTGTAGTAGGCAATATATGTTTGCCACCCCATTTGTAGATAGATATGTGATTGAATACTGGAAAGTGGATGGTGTTTATGTTTATTCGTAGCAAATCAAAGTCCCCAAATAGTTCGCAAATTCGTTCCTATAGACTTCAATGTGGTCATACATTGGTGAATTAATGTGTGTTACACTGTCATCAGTATTCAAAGAGTGTCAACTTGAGGTCTTGTAGGGAGCTTAGTATTTATATTTTCAGGTGTTCTTCTTGCAGTCAAGCCTAATTGATATTTCAAGAAAAAATCGGAATACGGTGTAAATCTTTTTTTAGTTAAAAACTGTTGATGGAGATATACTAACTACTTACACATAGCAACTTCACATAATATTTACTCGTCATTGATGCCTATCTCAAAAGATAAGAAGTATAACACTATAGTAAGTCACACCAAATATGAAATAGGGATACATATAAACTAGAGGTGGACGGAAAAAATCACTCTGCTCACGGAGTTTGCTGAATTCGGGAACGCCACGCCAGAGTTCCGGTAAATCCCGCCATCCGGCGCATGGTGGAATTTTTTTCTCCCATTGGTGCATGCAAGACTTGTTTTGGCATGTGCTACAGAGCGCCATGAGACTTTCTGGGCACTAGCAAGCGTGCACGAGATGTGGTTGGGCTAACACGCCTTCCGGCCTTGACAGGGCCTTTTTTGTTATGCTGATGAGTGCAAGTGACCGCAGCTGCACCTCAAGCGGATTCTCTTCCCAAGAAACACATTTTCAAGTTAATATTATTGCAAAAATGTCACACAGTTCAGTACATTTTCTGCATGTTTGTTAATAAATTTGCAATATATTCATTTATTTAACTACGTGGTCTAGATTGTTGATGGGTCATCCAGCTAGTCGGCTAGTACTAGTCATTGGTGCATGAAGCAACTGTTTCTGTGGTATATGTTGTTTAGAACAAAATTTAGGGCAGGGACGGTATTGGATTAAAATAAAAATGTGCTTTTTGGGGGGCATTTCATGTTTGTTTCTGCAAAAAACTGGTAGGTGGGGAAATATTTAATGCTCTGGGAGGATGTGTGTTGTAGACATTTTATACCTCAGTTAGGGGCATATCAACAAGGGCTTTATCTCTGCTTTTTTGGCTTTAAAAGCCAAAAAAGCAGAGATAAAACTAGCACCCTATCAACAACAGGGTGCTAACATGCAAATTTGCATGTTAGCACCCTTTTACTCTACGCTTCCCCTTGCATTTCTAATGAGATGCAAAGGGGGCGTTCCAGAGTAAAATAATAGGAGAAATGTCGCTAAGCGGCATTTCTCCTATTATCAAGAATATCGCTAACCCTGTTAGAGACAATAAAAGCAGCGCTAACCGCGGTTAACGCTGCTTTTTTACGTCTAGTATTTTTCTGACTTAGCCATGATATCCTATGGAAGGAGGATATCATGGCTAAGTTTGTCTGTCCCTATCAACAAGCTAACGTGAGATTATCGCTGGGTTTCCAGCGATAATCTCACGTTAGCCACTTAGCGTGAGGATTTTTACCGCTATTGAGATAAGCGTTGCTAATAGCACGCTATCTCAGCGATAAAAATCAACGCTAGCCGGCGATAATTATCCTAGTGCTAAGTGCGCTTTGCGATAATTATCGCCGGTTGTTGTTGATATGCCCCTATATTTTTTGTTTTAGGCATTGCTGAATTAATGGTAGCACTTTCTCCATGTCTTGTGACAGGGGCTATTTTGTGTAGTCGGTGTCCACAGGCCTGCATGTGTTCTTTGTTTTCCAAGCCTTCTTGCTTGTTGTGTGACCATGTGGCAGGTGGCCAGTACGTGTAGCCAGCAAGTGTGCTTGTGCCATAGGCCTGCATGTTTTCTTTGTTGTGACCATGCCTCCTTGCTGCTTGCTGTTGTTTGAACATGTGGCCAGTGGCCATTTTGTGTAGCCCTAGCCAGCCAGTGTGCTTTGCGCTTTTGTCATAGACCTGCATGTGCTCTTTGTTGTGGCCATGCCTCCTTGCTGGCTGTTGTTGGTTGACTATGTGGCCACAGGATATCTTTTATAGCCGGCCAGTGCACTTTGCCATAGGCCTACATGTTTTCTTTGCTGTGGCCATGCCTCCTTGCCTGATGCTGTTGTTTGACCATGTGGCCAGTGGCTATTTTGTCTAGGCAGTCAGTGTGCCTTTTCCATAGGACTGCATGTGCTCTTTGATGTGGCCAAGTCTCCTTGCTGATTGTTGTTGTTTGACCATGTGGCTGTTAGTCATTTCATGTAGCCCTAGCCAACCAATGTACTTTAGTAATTTTTTATAGGCCTTCATGTGTTCTTTGTTGTGGCCATGCCTCCATGCTGGTTGTTGCAGTGTGAACATGTAGCCAGGGACCATTTTGTGTAGTCGGTGTCCATAGGCATGCATGTGTTCTTTGTTGTGGCCGTTCCTCCTTGCTTGGTGTTACAGTTTGACCATGTGGCCATTTTGTGCATCCAGCCAGTGTGCTGTTGTCATAGGCCTGCATGTGTTCTTTGTTTTTGCCCTGTCTCTTTGCTGGTTGTTGTTGTTTGACTGCCAAATGACAGCTTTAAGATAGCCCCAAAGAAAGATGCTGCCAAGAAAGCAGCTTTCCACCACGAGTGTGCCAGCTAGAACCTTTTTCTGAAAATGTGTGCCTTAAGCGCCAGCCTACGGGGCGCCAGCTATGAGCAGCACTCCCAAATCAACTGCCCCACCCAAACTTAAGCCCAATATCCTGTCTCTCACAGAGGCAGCCACTTGAATCATGGCAATACCAACAAGCATTGACATTGAATTGAATGTGTCTCCATCACAAAGTAGTACCAACAGCTGCAGGAAACTGAGCACAGTGGATAATAGCCATAGCCACTAAAAGTAGATATTCCAGGGTTAGGAGCTGATCAAGATGTTGAGCTTCCTGCTGAGCAAGAAGAACCTCTTGCTTTAGAACCATTGGCTTCCAGATCTCCAGCAAGGAAAAGGAAGGGTACTCCTACATCTTCTCCAAGCCCCTCTTCTGATGATCTGGACATGGATTGGACCCAGGCTGAGTCCGAGACATGCCAGGAGAGGCTCACGAAAAGGAAAGTTCCTGAAAGCCTTACATTGTTGGAAATGGGTGAGGATGAGGACGAGCCAATCATTGTGGAAGCTGGCTTATAAAAGACAACATTACCTCTCCTATTCAACTGGCTCCAAGGGATGTAGGACCACCACCAGCAGCAGCCCCCTTATTTGTAAGGCGCCCCAAAAGACCTGAATCCACCACTATCTCAGTAGAAGTAAGCACTGCAGAGAGCCAATTGTTGCCACACCCGCCTATCTCCAGTTCTTCAGGCATTGGCTCTGGCACCAGTGGACCACTGAAAAAGTTTACCTTTCCAATTTGGGACTTTTTTTACAATTAGCAAGCAGGAGGATAGCCTCACAGTATGCTGCATTTGCCACTCAAGTGTTCATTGAGGGTAGCCTGGTTCACACTATGGTACTGGAGGCCAAACGACTCATATGAAAAAATATCACCCAATCCGGTGTGGAGGCACACTTTAAAAAAATTGGCTTGGTTGGTGTTGTTGATGAGAGAGAGGAATTGTGATTCTCCTATTACCATGACTTGAGAATCTGGATTTCATTAAAGACACGGAGGCTAACATTATGCATATTACTTTTAATGCAGTCCCAATCAGCCACATACATCATAAAACAAAGGTTCCAGAATAGAACATTAGCAATAAATAAAAGGCATGAGCCCATAAGAATCTGCCTCTTTTAAATGAGGTGTAAAACAGGATAAAGTCCCGAAAAAACTCCAAACATCTTAGATAAACCATCAGCAAACGGAGGAAAGCAAGAACGATGAAGAATCGAAAGTCAAAATCCTGAAGTTAGGAGAGATTATCTGAAAGAAAGAGAAGGAAATACAAGTAATTTTGGAATAATAAAAAAGGTAAAGTGAGGGAGCAAGCAATGTGATTAAAGAAAGCTTACAAAGGTATGATAAGAGACAAGCATTTATAAAATTCATTAAAAACTTAAAGTACAAATACATCAGATATAAATAGACTAAAATATAACTACTGTAGATTTAAAATATCCAGGGGAAAGTGGAGGGAGGGATAATGTTAGCCTCCGTGTCTTTAATGAAACCAGATTCTCTAGTCATGGTAATAGGAGAATCGCAATTTCATTACAAGACCGGAGACTACCATTATGCATGTCGGTAGCTTTGTAAGACTACATCAGACATATGAGCAATTGGTTTACAATAATGTTGAGCAAAAGTTCTAGCATTAGACCAATCAGCAGCCTTAAGAATATCATCCAACTTACCTTCCGGACCAGAATGACTTACTGGCCATGGCACCTCTGATTGAATGAGCTTTGAACATTTTTAAATCAATACCTGCTAAGTTCATAACGATTTTAACCCACCTAGAAATAGAAACAGAAGTAATAGTTCTGTGAGGTTTGACGAAAGAAATAAATAACTGATTCACACCTAAAGGGCAAAGAGAATTCATTCTACGGTCGTACTCTTTCATACAATCCACAACACAAAGTTTTTTGTAAGTATCAAAACGTGGATAAAATATAGAATCAGACATAGTCTTTGTTCTTCTAAACAGATCAAAATTGACTCCAAACATGTTGTAGGATCTATTAGAGATTGCAAGAGCTTCAACATCAGAGACCCTACGACAGGATATTAGACAAAGTAAAGTAGCAAGTTTGATGGATAGGTTTTTACTATTCAGATGGATTTTCTAAGGCCAGTTGGAGAAAAGATCAAGAATCAACTTGACATCCCAGAGAGATTGATATCTAGGTCTAGGAGGTCTCCTGAGTCTGATGCTTTTGAGGACTCTGCAAATAATGGCATTTTTACCTACCATCTTATTATTATTAATATTAATTGATTCTTGATATAGCGCATGGGTACCCTTAGGCATCCCAGTGCTGGTTTGCGGTCAATCACATTCCTATTTTACTGCAATTTCTGGAAAAGCCACGTCTTTAGTTGCTTCCTGAAAGAGAGGTGATTAGTTGTGGATCTGAGCTGTAGGGGAAGTGAGTTCCACAGGATAGAGGCATTGTAAGAGAACCTGTGCCCCCCTGATCGTGCCCTTCGAATCGTTGGTACCTTGGCTAGAAACAGACTGGCAGATCTCAGTTTACGCAGAGGACGGTGGAAGGAGAAAAGGGTGGAATTAATTTTTGGGCCTGTTTTCCAGAGGGTCTTATCATAAGACCTGCCTGGGAGGTGTGTAGAATCTTATGGACTTACAGGTAGTTGGTGAGGGAGGTATTTATGTGCTTTTCTAGAATCTTGCTAACCAGGGGAAGTAGTGATACCGGACGATAGTTGTTCCAGGTTTCTTGATTTAGTTTAGGCTTTTTTAGGAGTGCTTTGACCATGGCGTGTGTCCAGCTTGGTGGTACTGTCGCAGTATTTAGGGACATGCTGAGGAGTTCCAAGAGTGCAGGAAGTATTGTCTCCTTTACCTTATGTAGCAGGTGCGCTGGGGCTGGGTCACATGGGGAGCCTGATTTAATTTTCGTGAAAAGTGTAGAAAGGGTAGTAATGTCCAGTATTGGGAGGTTCGCTCAGTAGGTTCGCCCCCTCCGTCGAACTTTCCACTTTGGTACTAGGATTTTCCGTCTGCTGAGGCGGAGGGAAGGCATTGTATATGTTAAGGATTTTAGTATTAAAAAACTCTGCTAATTCCCTACATCGTTGGGGGGCTGATTCTGAGGGCCTTTCTGGCTGGGGGCAGGTAGAACATTTTTTTGCTATTCTTGCAATTTCCCTGGGTGCGTTGGCTGCCTGGTTTATTTTTTCTTCGTAGTATTGAGCCTGGGCTTGCTTGGTTTCTGTTTGATATAATTTTATGGCCTCTTTATATTTGTGTTTTTTTTTTCTGAACTGTATCTTACCATTAACAAGAGCATGTCCCGTGGAAATAGCCGATCTATAACAATTGATAGATCTATAACTAGGGGTGGGCGGAATTTGCGAAAGTGACTTTCGCAAATTATCGCGGAAATGTTAAAAATCTCCGCAAACACGCGGAAATATCACGAAGATGCGGAAGTTTTTTCCCGCCCGTTCGCGGTATTTTGTGTGTGGTCGCGGCTCGTCAACTTACCCATGCGGTTGCTTGCGGGCGCGGCCATCTTGTTTTCACTCTTCTCGCGGTGCATGATCGCGAGAAGAAAGACGTGATCGCGCGATCAATGACATTACTGCGGGCGCGAACTGTCGCGAGACAGCGCAAATGGCTACCAACAATCCAACATCTCGTGGAGAACGCGACCGGATCGGGAAAACTTGTCGGCGAACGTGGGGATTCAGGTAAGGCGATCGGGCGCGCGCGAGAATGTATTATTTTACAGCTCGAGCAAGAAACAGCTAAGCTGCGGAAATTTTGACATTTTCGCATTCTCCGCGGAACGCGAAAATGTCAAATTATCGCAATTTCCGCGAGCGGAACAGAAATTGAGCCCAGGCCTATCTATAACTAAAGCCCCTTTCAAATTATTCTACAAGGAAATTAACTATGTCAATGATAGGTGCCTCCACGGAATACAGATTCCTTTCCAAGCACCAACGAACCCATGATTTCCATATGTTGTTATACCGGTAGTGTGTACCAGGGGCCCAAGACTCTCCGAGGAGAGTTGAAGCTGTTGACAAAAGTCCTGCGAGATCATTGGATCTCCTGACACTCTCCAGACAAGAAGGTTGAGATTCCCTGTTTGAACCAGGGGGTGATTTCGTCCATCTATGTCTGTAAGAAGATCCACTAGGGAAGGAATTAGGAAGGGAAGGTCGTAAGCCAGTTCCATAGTGGTGGGAAACCAGGCCTGAGAAGGCCAGAAGGGAGTGAAAAGGACGATTGAGCAGCATTGGTGTCTGACTTTCTGAAGGACTCTCTGGATCATTGCAAAAGGGGGGTAAGCGTACCCATTGGTCCCTTCCCAAGACTGAAGGTAAGCATTCACTGCCAGAGCACCCGGGTCTGGCATCCAGCTGTAGTATCTCTCGAGTTGGAATGTCAACCTGCTGGCAATGAGATCTATTTTCAGAGGACCCCAGGAATTGTTGAGAGAAATGAAGACAGAGACATTGAGTTTCCTGTCTCTGTGGTCTAAGAGGAACCTCGAGTTCCAATCCGCTGATAAGTTTGATTTTCCTGGAAGATATTTGGCTCTTAGAGAGATCTTGTGTTCCAGACAGAACATCCAAAGTTTCCTGGCTAGATTTGAGAGGTCTACAGATTTTGTTCCACCAAGGTGATTTATATATGCAACTGCAGACATGTTGTCTATCTTTAGGATGACAGATCTGCCCTGAAGGGATTGTTTGAAACTCATCAAGGCATAGACGGCAGCTGTCAGTTCCAAGAAGTTTATGTGGTGGGAAGATTCTTCTTGAGACCAAACCCCATCCGTGTTCTGATCTAGGAAGCAGACTCCCCAGCAATGAAGGCTTGCATCGGATTCTAAGACAAACTCTGGTGCTGAACCAAAAATTGCTTTCCCGTTCCAAGCATCTAGCTTCTGTAACCACCAGTTCAGTTCTAGTCTTGCTTAATGGTCTAGTGAGATGAGATCCCCGTACCAGAGGCCCGATTGAAGGGCCCTCGCCTTTACTCTCTGAAGAGCACGATCATTTAAGGGACCTGGAAAAATAGCTTGGATGGAAGAGGAAAGGAGACCTAGTAACCTGGCCAATTCCCTTCAGGAAAGGACCTGTTGTTCTAGAATGTGTCTTATCTCTTTCTTGATTTTCGATAGTAGAAGAAGGCATTTCATGGTATCTATGGTAAATCTCAAGAATACTACGGCTCTGGAGGGGGACAGAATTGACTTTACTCTGTTTATGATGAACCCCATGTTTTCTAATAGGTCCATTACAGTCTTCAGGTCTTGAATGATTTGAGAGTGGTCTTGGGATAGAATAAGGATATCGTTCAGGTATATGATCATACGAATTCCCTTTTCTCTTTAGAAGGAAGCGATTGATCTCATCACTTTGGTGAAACACCATGGTGCTGAGGAGAGACCGAAAGGGAGAGCTTGGAATTGAAAGAGATGGTTTTTCCACAAGAATTGAAGAAAGGGTTGATGAGCCATGGTCATAGGGATGGTAAAATAAGCATCCTTCAGGTCCAGTTTGACTAGCCAGTCTCCCTCTAGAAGTAAGTCCCTGAGAAGGTGAATGCACTCCATTTTGAAGTGCCTGTAAACGAGATATTTGTTGAGTTCCCTTAAATTTATTACAGGTCTCCACGCTTTGTCTTTTTTCTTGATGAGGAAGAGTGTGCTTATAAACCTTAACATTTTAGGGGAACTTCTATAATAGCGCTCTTCTGAAGCATGGAGGAAATCTCCTCCTCTATTATTTTTTCCTGATCTAAAGTGAGAGGAATGTCTCTGGGGAAAGTAGTTTGGGAAGGGATTTCCGTAAAGTATATCATAAACCCTCTCACCGTATTCAGAACCCATGGGTCTTGAGTTTTCCAATTGTGAAAAAAGAGTTTGAGTCTGACTCCCACTTTTGGGGAAAAAGAAGGGGAAGGAGGAGGGAAGGCAGGAGTTGTACTCACTATGGGGGTTGTTGTCGTTGGATGCTCCACGAGATCTGAAGCTCCTGGAGCGAAATCCTCTACCTCTTTGTGGAAAAAACTGAGGGGTATTCGAGGGTTGGTAGCCCCTTCCACCGTATCCTCTGGATCTAGGGTAGGGCCTGCGGTTGAAGCGGCCGGAAGAGAGGCCCCGTCTTCCGGCCCTGCCAAAAAGGTTATTAGTGTTGTATTGTATTGTATGAGATATTTATATCGCGCAACTATCACCCCACGGGTATCCTGGCACATAGAGACCATGATGACATAAGGCAACCAATCGATGCGGCCACTAGACGGGAACCTACTAGCTGTTTCTGGCAAATAGCCATGAAGACTCTTTTCAGATTTTGATGGGCTTTATCCAAATCCGTAAATGTAGATACGTATTTACCTAGAGTTTTAATCAGATATCACCATAAAGCAAATCCTTAGGGTTGAGGGAGGGTTCCTTGTCAGCTAGATCACTTAATTTAGGGCTGATTTTGGTGATGACTACCCTTCTCCTCTCTGAGTTGAGGCTGGCGTTGGCATTGCCCAATAACACTAAAGCCCTCTGGCTCAGACCTCTAATTACTTCGGTGTTTAGGGGGGTGCCATTGATGTGGCTATCTTCAGTTATATCAATGATCCTGGCTAGAGGACCTAGGATAATGAGCACCCGATCTTGACAACCTTTAAGGGATCTCTGTGGTGTACTCCTTTGTATGTGTTGTTCTAGTCATGGAACTTTCTTATGTCATGTACAGAATCTTTTAAGAGTCAGAGAGTTATGACATAGAATTCCATGTAATCTTTTGTAAGTAAACCTGAGCAGTTGATGTGAAGACCTGCTGGTTGATGGATGGGATTCTTGGTGGAATAAACTTAAGAAGAAACAGCATACCTGTGTCCTGATTTATTACTGGTATGCTTCAATCTCTCCATTCCCTTCCTGGGATCCCTCCCAAGCTTAAAAAGATATTTAATGAGTTCGGGGTCAAGATTTGGGGTCTGGCAAGCTTTATCCCCAATGAAGGGTCTTGAGCATTCAGCTCTTAATAGATTGCGTGCATCTCTCTCTAAGGGTTCCTCAGCCACTTATTAATAAATTTGCTCACGTGTTCCTGGGGAACCCATTCTGAACTCCTGGGGTGTTTTATATTAAGGGGAGAAAACATTTCTTCACCTAAGGGATCTAGAATGGTGTCTTTTGACGAGGAAGGGAGATCTTCCTCAAAGGGTTGTGAATTAAACTCCTGGTCATCCTCATCTAAATCTAAGATATATTCATCAGGAGAATCAGAGGCATCATCGTCTTGAAAATCATCATATCTCACTTCGAGATCATCATTTTGAGCACTTCGATATTTTGTGCCGCAAGGGACACCCAGATATTTTGTGCCGCTGAGGACACCATTATGCGTTGTGCCTCTAGGGACACCCGATATATTTGAGGTGCGGAGACCTCCCATGAAAGTAGAGGTGCTAGGACCTCCTATAGTGCTATTGGGGATATAATCGGTGTTCTTAATTTTTTTAAGTCTTTTTCCCCTTATTTGGATGAGATCATCACTAGGTAGGGTATGTTGGTTCTCAATAGTATCATCCTCCTCAGAGTGGAGGGATCTCTTTGATGTCATTACTTTAGATAGTATTTCCAACATACAGGATCTCATTTCTTCATGGATGATGCTTTTAAATGCCTCATTATCTAGGCTAGGGATGGGTGTGCTAGACTCTGCCTCATCTGAGTTTAAATCTGACATAATATAGAGGTCAAGGCAAAGATATAAGGTAATAAGTTAATCTCCCCTTTTTGTATTTTTTTTATATTAATATTATTTTTCAGGATCAAGGACAAGCCTCCGATAAACTGCCGGCTGATCGGGGGATCGAGTAATCGTAAATGCGCTTGAGTGCAATTAGCCTAAACTTGTTGTTAAGCTTGTTGCTAAGGAACGTGGATTGCATGGCCGGGAAATTGTCTAAACACCTTGGCAACATGTTGACGCTGTTAGCGCATCAACGAAGAAATGAGGAAAGCCCTTGGTAACGCAGCGACATTAGGAGTGCGTCGCCAAGTCCATTCTTCAAATGCCTTCCGAAAAAGGCGGAAACATATTTGGGAAAGTGTCCGGTCCCGCCGTATGAGTAAATTAGGTGTTGCGAGTCGGGTGAGTTACGGGTAAGGTAAGGCTAGAAATTTAATGCCTTAGGGAGCGCAGAGCGCTTTAGGCAACAGGAAGAAAGAAACGGGGTAAAGCGAAGGAATAAACGGGGTAAAACTGTACCAATGGCCAGAGCTCAATAGGCTAGCATTAAAGTATCTGGGTTGTCCAATAGCCATTGCGTCTGCTGAGCATGGGCTCAGTGCAGCAGATGCAGTTGTCATAGTGAGAAGGACCAGACTTTCATCTCAAACCGTGGAGAGATTGACCATTATCAAAATGATCTAACACTTCATATCACACAATTGCACTATTGCTGAAATTGTACAAGAGCAGGATGAGGGTGATTACTGAGACTCAGTGTGTTAGATCATGATGACCAAGTTCTGGGTGAAACACCTGAGGTTTGAGGACTAACTCTTCTTCTTTGACTGAGAGAAGGCCACCACAGAACTTTTTTATTATTTATCGCCGAACTGCTTTGCCCAAAAAAAAAGATATAGCTAGTGGAACATTATGTTTGGGTCTGGGCTGGCAACATTTTTAGGCACATCTATGGCCATATTGTAATTGGACCAGCTTATAGTGAAGAATCCTCCCAATTCCCTTCAATGACATTGGAGACAATGTCTGCATCCCTCCCATGGCTATCCTTCTTTTATCATCACCTTGCAGGGCTGACTTAGTAAAGATGATTTGATTTACAAGACAGAAAATTCCAATATTTTGATCAAAGAGGAGATACATTTGAGTACCTCATACCTACCACCCTGCTTTGATTGGAACAGGTAACTAACTATTGTAGCAATGAGTGAGATATTATTGAGCGATTGTAAGTGATGATTGACTATTCATCATCATGTCGGGAAACCGACATGATGATGACTCTCAGGCCTACTCAGCTCTGTGGACTGTAGCGAGGTGTGTTGACTTGAGAAATGTTAATTAGTATGTGTGTGTGTGTGATGTCTCAAATGTGAAACTCCTGTTATGTGGTTGTGGTGGGAGGGCTGTTGCTTGTAACGGGAAAAAGACTTGTGAAGTTACATCATCATCATCACAAAATGCACGCACTCAGCTAAATGTTATGATGACAGTTGTGAGATCGATCAGCTTAGTACATGCAGCTACTTGTCTGTGCTTGGTTGTAAATTGCTCCCACTTCCCAGTTAATTGATCTGCTGTGACTGCTGAAATGCATGATTGCATCAGCCTATGCTCTTGCTCTGCCTCTGAATCTTGGTAGTTGATACGCTCCTCATGAAGCTTACCTTTTGTCCTTTTCCTTGACTCTACAATATCATTTCTGTTTTACAATCAACAGACATCTTCTTGTCCTGCATGTAAGGTGAATGCCACATAACACTCCTGCTTGCCCTTCTGGACCAGTTCAGCTAGGCAAGAAAGAAGGACATTCCAAGAAGAATGAAGATGCACCACCCACTTTGGCAATACAGTATCATTTTTCTTTCAACAATCATCATTTTTAGAATTGTGCAGGTTCACTAATTACAGAAGGAACCAAGCTGTAGAAAATGTGGTCAGGTTTGTAAAGTAAACTTTAGCAGGGACTTTTAGACCTCCCTCACTGTAGGACCAGATCCAGGATCCCCATACCTCTGTGCCTCTGATTCCTTTTTTGACCTTTAAGTGCCCCTATCTCATTGCCCCACAAATGTTCCCTCCTGATACCCCAACTTTGGTGGTGAAACAACCCATCTTCAAGCCTTTGAGTAACCTCAAACAAATAAACAAGTACTCTGTCACTGTTCAGTCTTGAGTGGCTGGTTGAATGTGCATAGCTCCGGTATCCAGGCACTTATCACTCTACATAGCTTCTCACAGCCCACCCAGTCTACACATCTATAATTTGTATTTTTCAAACCTAGATGACAGAATATTTAGATATACAACTTGGGCCTATGTGGTTGAAAAACATTTTGCCATGGATTTAACTGAACTGTCATACAAATTTTTGTATTTCTTTCCACAACAGATTAATGTTGATGTGCCGCTTATCATCACCCTGATGAATAATGATGTTGTGTAGTGTTTGTCTTTTTCACACCTTTCCCCAAATCCCCTTTCCCATCTATTCATGAAACCCCTAACTCTCTCCCCCCAGGCTGTGTGATTTTATGAGATGACTTAATGTACACCATAAATGGATCACACACTTAGTGCGGTAGATGTGGTGAGAGTGACTCCAACTTACTGCAGGATCTTCTATTACCTGATCAATAGCCCATACCAGCCCCACCTACCCACCCTCGCATAAATTGGATTTTGATATAGAACACAATTTGGCATCTTCATCATTCAGGCCTTGTGTTACATGCATGCTTAACCTTGTCAATTCCACTCCTAAATATAATTCCACTTATCCTGACTCGAGGATTTCATAAATTTAGTTTTAATTAAATAGCTCCCCATTGCTCAGACAAAATTACTATTGCTAGTTTTTGTTATATTAGCAGGTATTCATGTATTTGTTGTGTCATGGTGGTAGTAGTCTGGTCTCACTCTTTGTAAAACTAGGATATAAATATATAACCCACAAACTCTATGTTTGTCTTCCAATCTAGTTGCCTGTGATGGATAATCTTTTTGGTTAATCTTACAGTTGGAGCTCACCTAGGTGTGAGTGGGACCTTGCTTCTTGTGATGTGTTCTCTTTAAGCGCATTAGCCTGCAACTACTACCACCACCATTAGGAAGGTGCCTTGGGATACCCTGCAAGTAGGTTCTGAAGATTGAGAGAGTTAGCAGCCATCGCTTCATCTATTCAGGGAAGAAAACTGGAGTGAAGTGAACTACTTTAGCTACTAAGTAACTAATTTCTACTGCAGATAACTATACTATACAACTTTGACTTTGCTTGTTTATCTAGGCTGTTGCAGGCAATATAGGCAATGACAGCATACCTGTGAGGATGTTACCATCACCGGGGTGGGGTGGATCACAGGACGCCGTATTATGGTATGCTTGATACTTCCTTTATTTTCCTTTCTTCAGGTATAAGTGGGTAATGATTGTAAGGGTTTGGGTAGAATGGTCAAACAAAGGGGCAACACAAAAAGAATGTAGGAGACAGCTTCTCTTTGTAGATATTGGCTCCAGGATGTCCTGGTGGGGTAGGCCAGGGTCCTCCTAGGTTTCTTGCGCTCTTGCTCGGACACACTTGGTGGGGCAGGAAAGACATAAAACATAAAATACAGGTCGGGGTCAATAATTGTGCTCTCGGATAGGGATGTCTTTGTGCTACCGTCACCAATACGTCTGTGCGGGGAGGGTTCGTGTGGATTTTTAAAAGATCTCCACCACTCCAGTGCCCTTCCTCCCCATACCTCCCCACCTCCCCCACCAGAACGATCCCCCGTAGGGATACTTGCCGGCTACTGGAACCAGGGCGTCTTCTCTGTCCTTTAGCCCACCGGGTATGGTAGCATTGTAAACTCCACTCTTCTGTCCTCTTCTCGTCTGTCCCTCTTCACTCTCGTCTTCCTCTGCTTTGCCGCCGTCCTCCACACTTCCTGTCTCTCTTCCTCCAATGCCTCTCCTCGTCTCCTGTTCCTCCACGTCTTTTGTGCCGCCCTCTTCCGCCTTCGTCACAGTCTCCTCCCTGTTCTCCTGGTCCGCTGCTAGACCGCTGCCGACTTCCGGTCCAGGTTGAGGCGTCGCAGCCTTCCTCCACTTCTGGTCTGCCCCGACTCAGTCCTCCTTACAATACCCTACCCCCCTAATTGTCAATCAATAATATAGTTACAGAGGGTAGTAGGACATGGGTATAAATATCGATAACTAACTGGGATACATATACCTTGATAACCCGATTAAAAACAGAATCGTACAGTAACGTAAAAGTAAAACACCTCGGGCATAAAGCAGAAAAATAATTTTTCATGTAAGTTATATTATTAGTACCAATATAACATACAAAACCAAAACCCACCATCTCCACCCACAACAGCCCCCCCTCTCCCCAAACAAATCACCCATCCCCAACCAATGTCCAAAAAGGCCAAAGAAAAGTCCAAACTAGTCCAGTTCCCATCCAAATTCCCACCCTCTGCACCCACAGCAAAATGTCCTTTCCAACAAAACAAAAAAATAAAAAAGGGCTAAACGAGGGTGTTCTCCATGTGGGCCTTTAGCTCCTCAAGGTTATCCTCCATCCGGCCCATCCTGCGGTCTAGCTGCACCAGATGTTGCAGAACGCAGCGCTGGAATAGGTGGTCTGAGCGGGAGGAGGGGCCAGAAGTGGTGGTGGTTAGATGGGAGGTTTCTTTTGCCAGCGGTGCTGGCAATGTTTTTGCGTGTAGCATTAAGCTGGCTGGGGCCCAGGGCAGCAGCAGTTGCCTCATCCCCCTCCTCCTACAGAGCCACCAGCCACCTCTGCTGTCACAGCCGGGCTGCTATTTCCTGCTGTGTATGTGTTTGACAAGCAGGAATTGCTATATCAAGGGGAAAAAAAGAAAAAAGACAAATTGTAAACAATGCTCTGTGCACAGCACTTGTATACAATTATATGGTGGCACAGTAGCAGTACATTTCTAGTCCCCTAGGGCCATTGGAATCTGATGTGATTAGTCACACTCAAAGGGCCATTTTTTACCCACACATGCTTCACATAAAAGGTAAAAGCACTGTATGGCTGAAAGGAATTAAGGCAGAATAACGGCAAACTAGATGTAAAAAAGTTTAGTTTTTCAGGCCGAGTTTCGATTGACCTGTTATATCTCTTCTGTGGGGTTTGGCAAACCCAACAATTGCCATTGGTTACTTCTTATTTGTGCATTTCTGTAAAAGTGCCTACTTTCTGTGTTTAGCTGTCTTTCTGGTGATTTCACTAAAAGAACATTCTGTTTGGCCGACACACTGAACAGCTTGTGATGGCCCCTCTTTCTATGTGGGCATTTCAGCCCTGTATAGAGCTTGGTTCGCTCACATGTCGCTGTTCCTAGCTGCACG
Source organism: Triturus cristatus (assembly GCF_964204655.1). Classification (NCBI taxonomy): domain Eukaryota; kingdom Metazoa; phylum Chordata; class Amphibia; order Caudata; family Salamandridae; genus Triturus; species Triturus cristatus. Next base: position 895,870,239 of record NC_140590.1, on the reverse strand, counting down.
GGTCTTCCACACTTTGTAAGTGCTCCTCGTACTTTCATTTGGATTTTTACCTCTTTATGATGAGCGAAGGTGACCTGCACTAGATAGAACACTGCAGAGTCAAATGCTGATTTAAAGGCAGAAAACTGTAAATAACATCGCCTTTTTATGAGCCATGTTTTGTATAGATCCTTCGCTGCTGCCATGGAGGAGGAGCAGGCTAAAGTACTACAATTTCCCCAGAATTCCCTTGCTTTGATGAGATATGGTGTCAGCTGGTTGTGTTCTTGTATTTAGTTTTATTTTAAGAGAAAGGGCAGGCACTGGCAGAACTCCCGAACACACAGAGTGAAAGTCATTATGGAGAAACGCTGTGCAGATGTAGTTCACAAATCCCTGGTATATTCAATATGAACTTGGTCTTTCTGTCTGCGTGCTTCCTCTCTGCAGCTGCTGGCTGCACTGAATTTAGTTTATCGTCAAGGGGTTGTTTTTATTTTCTGAGACTTGTTTGTGCTCACTTTAGGGCAGTGTGCGATTTTTATGACACTGTTGTTCCTTTTCTGTGACATGAGAATAAAGTGATATAAAGCTGAGCAAAGTATATCTATGCATCCGGCTCGATTGGAAAGAAACAATTTAGTTCCACACTTAAACAGCTCTTGTACCCACTTCAGACATCCAAAAAGTGCATGTGAAATAATAAATGGGTGGAACAGACAGCAGCTTCAAATTTCTAGAAACAGTTGAAGTGACATTGTGCAGCATTTGAAGACCAATGATATCTCAGGGCTGAGCTCCATCCTTAGCCTCTCAGTAGCCTCGTTGTTGGTACTGAAGGGCGTAGGACAGGGAACAAGATGGAAACTACTGGAAGTAAACAGGGCTCCCAGAGCAAATTCAGCTCTTTTATGACTAGGGTGACCAGATGGCTCCATGTACCCAGTGGCCACCACTTTTCCCATTCCTTTTCTTTTAAATGCCTTTGTTATTGGATGCTGTAGTCCAATTGGCTCAAATGAAATGAACCAAGACTACAACTCCCATAATGCACTGTTATGTAGGTTACGCTACTCATAACTCTGCAGAAGTAGCTAGTGTAGAAAATAAGTGCTAGCCAAGGAACACATATCTAGCAGACCTGCTAAATCTTCAAGAGTGTGCTATTTTTGAGAAATGAGACAACGCTTCAACCTAATAATTAACAATGGCCAAAAGGATGAACTTTTTGGAAATCGATCGAGATTGAGTAGCCCAGGAAATCAAAATGATTTTGGATTGCATTACAGTGATTAGAAATTTGCTGAGTATACTTAAATACTGATTTTTACCTTGCATTATTTTAATCACTTATTTATGTCCGTCAAGTGGTAATCGAGAAGTAACAAACTATAAACTCTCGGGACGAGCCTTAAGAAATGCTATGATTTTCAGTTATGGTGATCAGGATACGCAGTTAAGGCCTCAGAAGGTGTATATGGTGTGTCACAGGCCAATCTAATCTGATATGACAATGATGTAATATCACTGACTGCAGTGCTTAATTTGAGCCAGTGATTGCAGCACCCAGGATAATGTGTTGCATGGATACTTAAGGTCCTGCATGATAAATGCTTATAAGGTCCCAAAGGCAAGACCGATTGCATTGCAAATGCTTGTCTTTTAAAGGATTTCCTAGTAAAAAACTAAATATACACTTTGTGTGGAAAACTAAAAATAAATGACTCCTCGTTAATGAGTAAGGCATTATACACTATGGAATACAAGTACTCTTGTTTTACAAAATGAATGGAGGCATGCTAGCTAGCAGATCGGATCCTTTGCTACTCTCTGCAGTCTGCACTGCAGCTGGGGCAGCAGAAATGGACAATTATCTAACTTTAATTATAATGGCCTTGCACTTCACCAAATGACTTTCAATTAATAATATTAATGACACAACGTCACACATCATGTATAAAATGTAGAAATCCTGTCTGCTGTAGGTGCATGTTACGAAAAACTATGCACTGCTGTACAGGGAAAGGAACAGGATATAGATTGCATTTGCCAAGTTCATCACAGAGTATCCCATCCATAAAATTTGAAATCAGGCACTTAGTCCCACTGTACTCCGTGACCTCGCCCTCCACTACAAATTATTTCCTACAAATACATTTGCTTGGCAGTAATGAAAGGAAACTAATCTTACTCTACTGCAGGGTTAAGTTAGAGGGATTGGGCCGGCTAGGTAGAGGTTTTGCTATAGAATAGTGGGGTGTCAATGATCATCATGTGCTCACTGCCTAAGATTTGGCTTAATCCGTAACTGCAGTTGACAAATGTCAAAAGGGAAAACTTTGACCAGGTGTGCCGTGAATCCTTTATGGAAGTCATGAAATATAAATAATAATTTGGCCAGAAGATTTTGGCACATGCCATGAATAGATTTATCAAAATTTTTGGTAGACTGGGACAGAACTTAGGAAAGACTAAAGGAGTGAAGGACTAGGAGGTGATTGAGTAGGCACTAGGAGGGAAGGAAAACACACCTTGCTTTTGCTTTGCATTATAATGAAAATTTTGTAAGTGCCAAATCAACTGAAGCAGGCCCACATTGCGCAGCCAACACTGCAGTGTTGAAATAACCCATGCTGCAGTGATATCATGGCTGGTGAAATGTCATGGGCAGGAAGGTGATGAATAATGATGGGAGGGATACACAACTGCCTCACTTAAGAAATACAGTGAGTGAAGGCAGCAGACAGAAAATTAAATACCCCAGACAGAAAATTTAAATACCCCCTACTTTGAACCACAACTTTGATGAAACAAAGCAAGCCACGTAGGTGAGCACACCCCTCTCCAGAAGACCTCCCTTGTTTCTTCATAAGACCTCCCTTGTTTCTTCATCCAAGAAATCATCTATTCATCCTTTGATTGTTCCAGTATTCACCCTTTGATATCCACTATTTAAGCTTTACATTATCTCATCCGGTTTTTCAGCATTCTAATCCATCCATTCATCCATATATCCAGCTATTTATTGATCCATCTATCCAGGAATCTATCTATCCATCCACCTATCATAGTATCCCCTTTCAATCATCCTTTCACCCATTTATCCATTTACTGACTCATGCATCCTATCACCCACCTTTGCAACTTTTCGCCAACCCAAACATCCTTTCACTCATATACAATTTCACCCATCCTTTCTTTTAAACGTCCATCCTTCGTTCCCTTGTCCATCAACCCATCATTTGTAGTGTTCATTATGAGCTTTTGTCTGCTGAATTGCAGGTAGAAGAGACAATTATGAACTCCACCCCTGCTGTAGCCACTATACGGGGGGTTCCCAATGCCCTTGCAGTGAATATACAAGTAATTGTCAGTAAGCAAGCAATGTGAGTTCCACCGCCTATCACTAAGATGGTCAGCCACAGAAGTAAACCATCTGCGGCATGGTTCTGTGCTGAACATTTGGTTCTGAAAAAGGAATGCAAAAAACTTGAACGCCTCTGGCATAAATCTTATGCCCAATGTAGCAAAGACAATTATAAGACTTCTCTGAAAGCCTATCATGTGAGCATCAATCAGGTACATAGAGAATATTCTGCTAAGGAAATCTCTGCTTCCAACTCATCACGTGCAATTTTTCAGATTATCAAATCTCTCACCTCACTTACAGTGGTTGCATCTTCCTCATGCCTCAAAGTGGAGAGCTGTGATGCTTCTGCCTTCTTCTTCTCTGAAAAGGTTGTATATATCTACTCTTATTTCTCACCAGAAGCTAGAAACCAGTCAAAACTAGAGATGTGGTTCAACCTGACAGATGATAGAATTAAGCTTCATCACTTCTTTCCTCTTTAAAAGGAGGAATTCACAGTCTTCTGCTCCACTATTAAATCCGGGTCCCCAGTTGACTTAATTTCTCCCTCCATCTTGGAGCAGAGAAGCGAAACCATCTACTGTGCCCTATATGACCTTATTAACTTGTCAATGACCTCTGGCTGTGCCATACAGCAATGGAAGCATGCCTTGTTGGTTCCTCTTTTGCAAAAAAACTCTAGTTGATCCTTCCAAACAGGAATACTACAGGCCTATATGATTGCTTTCACTTTCCTCTAAAATAATTGAGAAACATGAAAATAATCTGCTGTCCTGCTATCTGGAGGATATTAAGCTCCTGAATGAGACCCAATCCGGTTTTTGTCCCTTACATTGCACTGAATCTGCCTTGCTGCTGGCTTCTGAATCAGTCTATCAGATTTTGGATGAATGAGACACTGCAGCGATCTAGATGCTGGACCTTAGCACTGCGTGTGACAGAATATCACATAATAAACTGTTAAAGAGGTTTTGACCTGTAGAATCGGTGGCAATGCACTTAGCTGGTTACCCTCTTTTCTATCAGGATGCACCTTTCAGGTTTCTCAGAAACCTTTTAAGTCTACAGTTTGCCCCCTGCAGCAGGGTGTTCCTCAGTGCTTCTCACATAGCCCGACTCTTTTTAATGTATATGTGCACCAGTTGACGGAGATTGTGGAGCAACATGGGTTCTCTAATATTTCCTACGCTGATGACACACAAATCAGTATCACAAATCGTGAAGAGCGCCACTGTGGCCTCCTCTCTCTGTAATTGCCTTTGGATGATCTAAACTGTCTGAAACTTAATGCTGGGAAGACTGTGGTTGTGGTCCTAGGAAGGCATATTGCCATTTGGTCTAATGCCTCATGACCTAGGCCCTCTACCCGTCCCCAAGGCCAAGGTAAATATCCTAGGCATCTGGTTTGATGCCAAATTATCTTTTGAACCTCAAATCACTGTCCTTGCTGGGAAGTGCTTTGGATTATTGAGATCACTGAGGAAAATGCTCCATTTCCTTCCAGAGGATGCCCAGACAACTGTAATTCAGGCACTGGGAATGTCCAGGCTATATTACTGCAACATACTGTATCCTATATCTGGGCCCATCCCAGGCCCAGTTAAACAAACTACAATGGGTCCGGAACTTGGCGGCTTGAGTATGGCTGAAGCTTCTGAGGCGGGCCTCTGTCAGTCCCACACGGCGGAAACTATTTTGGCTTCCAATAAAGCATAGGGTTCTTTTTCAAAGCACTTACTGCATCAAGATTGTCTCCTCCCAAGGTCCTCAATATCTTCACAGGATGGTTAAGTGCCCATTAGAAATCTGAGATCATCAGTAGCTAAGCTGGCCATTATTCAAAGATTCAAACATGTCAGGGCAGCTCGTTTGGATTTTTAGCTCCTACTGCATGGAATAACCTCCCCATGGAAAGACGGCTAGTCAAATCTAAACCCCTTTTTAGGAAGAAGCTAAAATGTGGCTTTTTGCCACGAAGTGAACTTTTTAATCAGTTCAGGTTCCCCTTCCCTGCTCTGTGTCAGCACCGTACCACTGGGACACTCCAGTGGAATAGCCATGCGCTTTATACATGTTACTAATATTATTTGAAAAAAGGAGACAGTCACAACGGTGGGGCGGTGTGGCCGGGTGGAGGGGGATTTTGACAGACGATCTAGAGGGTTAATTAATTATATATTTAATTTTCCCTCAAGGTTGTCTGTCGAAATCCCCCTCCAACCGGCCCCACCGTCCCACCACTCTTACCTGTACGGGCTGCGGCTGGTCACAGTATTAAATAAACAAGTTAGGGAAATAATAATCTGTGGCGCTGTAGGTGATACTTCCACCTGCCGAGGCACTGGTGGTGGCAGTCCCGGCTGCCTGACTCGCCTCAGATGCTGTCTTCTTATCTTTGGCTGCGGATGTAAGAAATAAAGAAGGTAAAAAATAGAGTAACGGTACAGGTAATCTCACCAAAAATATTTTCACAGGCAAAGGCGAACGCAGTAACATTGTACTTTTCGAAATGAGATCGCCTATAGTACTAATATCGAGTTGACCTATTGCTAATTTCCTAAACCGAAGTTCTATCCAGATTTCCACAACCTAAACTACATTTAATGCATTTCAATGAATAATCTTTGCTTCTATTGTCATTCTCAACCCCCTTTGATGGGCCAACTCAATCTCACTTTTTTCAAAGCATAATGCACATATTAAACATCACTGAGCGATTGCTTGTTACTGTACAAACTACATAAAGAAAGGCAGAGAGAATGCTGACTCACTGATATTACTTACTTCTACCACTATCTTAGTGACATTACAGAGGAGTCTGCATGACTTCTTGAATATTCAGCCCAAGTGAACGCCAAGGCATACGATTAGCTAGCGCCAAACACCTGGCTAGATCAAACTAGATCACATAATATTGGGAACGTAAATTTAACTTTCCTCTGAGTGTGATTAGCATGCTATTTGAAACAGGAATATTAGCATTGCAGAACACAACACACCAAATAAATAATTACTCACTGAGCCGTGCAACCTCGACACCTGGCATGTCTAACAGGTCCTGCTCCTTGTCCAGTATGTCTACCCAGCAGTGCCTAAACTGCTCATAAGTGTGCTGGACCCTAGTGTGATGGTGCATAAACCGGTGCACACTCCCCCACAGCTGCCAAGACTCTCTCAGGGCATACCCACTACCAGGCCTACTGCCAGCATCAAGGAGAGGTTGTGCTGCAAAAAAAACAGTATGGCCAACTCCACCTCCGAAAAAGCGGGTCAGGGCTGCAACCACTGGTGGTGCCTGCAACCACATGATAGGCGGGTAGCAGCTGCACTGGCACCACCGCTCCCTGAAGCGCCATGCCCTGCCATGGTGCTGGGTGGAAAAAAAAGTAGAAATAAGAAAAAGAAGAAATTTAGAACAAGAAAGGAAGAACTAAGGAAGCAAAGGGAAAACCCTAAAGGTCCAAACATTCACAGAAAAAGAAGAAAAAAGACAAAAATTTAAACTACACAACCACAAAGGCACACATTAATAACATTTAAAAATGTGAGGGGTGGATGAGAGGGATAGGGAAACATTGAAGATATTTAGTTTAGATGAAGAGGTAAAACAAAATGGCCACACCCATGCGAACCGCATGATGTCGCTTCTGCAGGTTTTGCAGTGCAAAAGGGACCATCGTGCTTCTAGCATGCCAAAAACCTGTGCGAACAGGCAGATGACCACATACGCCTGCTCACAAAGTTACACAGAATCCTGCTGAGTATTTGGGACACTTACAGGAATTCCACAGATCAGAACTCCAAAAGGTCCACCTACCCCTGAAAACAAATTACCTAGGAGTGAGAAAAATTCTCCTAATTTCCCTTTCTATAATTGCATGAAAGTTTGAGACAATTACACAAAATTACTCAAAATTACTTGACCCGCAAACCCACCATTCAGCAACATCTTTCAGCATGGAATGCCTCCTTGCAAGTGAGAGAGATTATTCTGATTTATTAAAATTTGTGTTTAATAATATGGACATTTTCACATTTAAACAAAAACCCTGCAGTTTGCAAAACGTTATTTTTCTTTCTTCGAGTAAACTAGGCCCGGACTAAGACTAAACTCCAACTTGAATCATAGAGCAGCCATGACGTGTGTTTTTGTTTCTTCTCTTGTAGCACATAATAAAATGTGCACCTACTAAAAACATAATGTTGTCGAAGAACTGTAGAGGAAGTCTTTTGCTACATTCAAAGCTCTTTATTGCTGGCACTACTTTAGGACCAATTCATAATATGAGTCTGTCATTGTTTGAGTGTAACTAGATTTGTATCAACATATCCGATGACATTAGATCAAAAGGGATAATATTAATATTCATATAGGGGATGGTGTTGGGATGTTGCTAGATGATGCTGCGTTTTGTTTTGTTTCTAATTCGTCAATTTGTATACTGACACAATGACCTTACGCTGACATTGTTATTTCCACTGCATATTTTGTTATAAAATGTCTCCAATTGAGAGATGAGCCAAGACTGGTTTGCTCCGACTTTAGCGAGCGGACATATGTCAGTCTGTCCCTTGCTTAGGACTTAAAAAATGTTGCTCTGAGATTTCACTTTATGTCATTCTATTTACTGCATCTAATTGAGTCTTTTGCTAATCCCCCATGTTTATTTACCATGCATTTTGACTAACTAATATTTTTGCCATGTGTATTGCACTTTAATAAATTAATAAATCTTTGTGATTTCAAAACTTCACTGATATTCAGTCTTTTTGACTTAAGACATATTCAACCTGTTATCTGTAGGAGCACATGCTTTTGTGACACTGTCTCTTATCCAGCATTGGAGTTTTCATCTTAGATTATCTGATATAATAGTGTAAATACAACACATTTTTCAATAAAGAAATATTGTTAAATCATGCATGACTCAAACAGCAGCCGCTCCTTCATTTGCGCTCATGTTGCTTCCATGCTCCAGTGATAGAAGTTGCCCCCAAATGTATGGTAAATTAAGCCATATGGTGTGATGGCTTTATTTACAGCATTTTGTATAATAAGCATAACATGAAATACCAGAAATCATGAAAGATTATGTTGACTTAATTAATATTTCATCCAGGCCTAGCTTGAATTAAGTTGATGATAATAAATATTAATGACATGGAGTTCAAAACATGTTTAGAGTCAATAGGCTGAGGTAATATTTGATCACCAATATGCTTTGTTTCTTGAGTGGTGTCAACTTCTACCTGGTCAAGTTTTTTTAGTTTTTGTATTTTCTTTACAAAACATTTACTCTAGTTTGTACATTCACATAGCCCCGATTCAAGAATGGTGGAGTGTTTGTTATTTAGGTACAGGGTTCAGGAAACCTGCATTTGATTCAAACTGGCAACACATGGTATGCATCTTTTTCATATACTATAACATTTTCTCTTTGAATGTCACACACGGATAGTTTAGTAATGTGATACTTAACTAGGAGACCAATTGACAAAGCCATTTGTGCAATAAATGTGTCTTCACACACAAAACAGTTCTTTGACCAGTGAAAACGTGTTTTGTTTTTTTGTAAAAGTAATTTTTGCACATGTTAAAGGGTCCATTCTCACTGAATTTTCCATATGACAAAGCTGCTTTGGGAGGCGAGTGGGTGATCCATGGCAGAAAGGCCCTGGAAGGTTGTGAACATCCACAAACTTACATTCAAATATGTACTCTTGAAATATGCAGGAGTAACAATTCTTTACTAGGGTGGGGATGGAACCAGAAAGGGGAGCAAGCACAATGATGGATCTCTGCAGAGAAAAATATTTTACCTTTCTGAAAAAAAGGCAGTTCATGCATTTGTATCATGTATTTACATGTTTTAACTTGAGAACACAGTTATAGCATCACTATACTGCATGTATTATATTGCAAGACCAAAACAGAGCATTTGCTACATAACCCTAACTACTACATCACAGAACAGTAAGCACATAGATACTATGAGGATGTAGTACTAGGTGATGAAGTGGAAGCACTATGTTTGTAAGTCAATGTTATTGATCTTGATAGTGTGCCAAACAATTGCTGTGAATGGAAACCCTCATTAAGGGCCCTACAGATTCACAAGGGTACAACTCTTATACCCTAAAGAAATATCGCAGTGGCAGCTAAATGAAGTCTTCTCCAGTTGTCTCTATAGTACCTGTGAAAATGTGTGCATCGTCGGGCTGCAGTCGTAAAAATCAGCAATTCTACTATATGGATCCTTTGGAAAATGTTGAAAATTGAGGTTTCTGGGTGGCAGAGTACACATCCTGTCCAGGCAGGAGCTACAATCTAAGTCAAGGTAAGTCAATTACACAATGTAAATTAACCTATGCTCACACTCTGGTAGCTTGGCACAGAGCATTCAGGCTTAATTTAAGAGGCAATGTGTAAAGTATTTGTGCACTCTTTAATTACAGTCCAGTTACATTTATTCAGGCCACACTATATTGTTTCATTATCTTTGATATGTATGACCACTCCTCCCAGAACAGCAAGCTCACACACTATTCTCATGTCATCGTCATTGTGAATGCTTCATTAGGCTCAGACAATGCCATAGCAAATGTATAACGTTACCAATGAACCACAGAACCTCCAGCAAGGGCTCAATGTTGTCTCTGGTTATAAGAGTCATGTAATGCAGCCTAGCCGGTTGCCTATTCCTGAGCTCCATCACTAAGTGTCTTTCCCACCACTTTTAGCCTAGTATTTTATCTAGGGAGGATATTTCCTGCTATATCTTATGCAGTATTGACACAGCTACTTTCTTTTAGCCACTTCTCTATTACCCATGACTGAATACCTGACTGCTTGATCTGTAGCTGACAAATGAGTTCTGATTCTGGCAGTTTATATTGTTCTTTAATGGCTTCAAACTGTGTAATCACTCCTCTCGTAGCATGGAGCTGACCAATAAGCCTCAGACTTTCTTCCAATGATGGAAATCTTTTGCTTCTTGAGCAAGGGTAGAATCTTACTCATAGCATATGGGCGAGATTGTAGAGTGGTTTGTTCAATTGAATTTCCTCCCACTCTACTAGAAGTTGGAGCTGCATAGCTTGGAAGAAAAAATGTAGATTTGGAAGCATGAGACCACAATGGGAGGTTGATCTGTGGAGAAGTCTTCTTGTGGCTCTTGGTTGCCTTCCCAGCCAGATGAAGCCATTTATAAACACCTTGAATCATTTAAAAACCACTGACGCTAGGGAGAGAGGGATCATAGTTTTTCACATCTGTCCCCATCAGAATGCCCACTTTTGTGTCATAGGTCCCTTCTGCCCTAAGGTTTATTGCCCATACTATTCACAATGCACCTTCAGTGACTGCCTTCTGACCCATGCCACCACAGTGATTTAAGGCGGCTGGTCACCGGCAAACCTGATGCACTCAAGGAATTTGTGACTTCTCAGTACCCAGGGAATTTGTTCAGTTCTTGGTGGGAGGGGGAGGCTGTACTTCATCTCACAAGAACCTTATCTAACTCTCGGGAGTTTAGTGACTTCCGGTGAGAGATGGTGTGCATTTAGTTTGCAGTTCTATATATACAGTGCGCGGCGCTTCAATCATGTTCAGTCTGTAGCTGTTCACCACAAGACAGAGGTGAATCATTTTGCTATTCATCACCAAGAAATTGACAAAAATTGCTAATGACTTAGCAATAATGAACTTGGAATTTTTAACAGCCTATTTGTGAAATAAATCAATTGTATTGAAATATTGAGATTTTTGGAAAGAGAATTCAGATTAACAAACTTGGAATCTTGCACATTGTGTGTGAACACAAATACATTGAAGGATTGTGACTTTTGAAATTTAAAGTGGCATGAGTCAATGCCAATATATGAAAGACTGATATTAAGATAAAACCACAAATTGAGAAAAAGGTTGTCAATGAGAAAACCAAACTGTTGGTGAAGAGAATCCTTTTTATGGATCTTACAAAAAGATCAAGCAAACTGAGAGGTTTTTAAGAAACAGAGTCAAGGGTCAAGTTAACTGTAATAACTCTATATAAACTGTGAAAAGAACTTATAATCAAACCTTAGACTGAGTTTCAAATTTAAGCAGACTCATCTCATAATTACTTGAAGAGAGAAGGTATTAAGGAGGTGACTGTGGGATTAAGGAAACAACTTATGTTTTTCCTGTTCATTTTTCCTGGTCAGAAATGCCAAGAAAGCACTTGTAATCTCCTGTCATTCAAAGACCTTGAGGTGTGAGCTGATCCCTGAGAAGGTAATATTTTATCTCTCTCTCTTTTCAGTCCTCTTTCCCTTATGTTGTCCAAGTAGACAAATACAATCCAAGAAGTCCGGGTCAGCTTTGAAACAGTAAGTATATGTGGGACCTACATCGTTTCTGCATTGCGCCTTGACTCCTAGGAGCAATCAGCTGTGATTAAAGATTAGAAATTGAAATTGAAATTGAAATAAGCTTTATTTCGATAAAAACATATCTTAAAAAGCACATACAAATGTAACGTACAAAATAGGCACAAGCCGGAAAAGTACAATAGCAACCATAGATCCCAGGTTATACAGCAAAGGTTTAAGGAAAATACATATAGACGCAATAAATAAGACAATTTAAAAAGATGGAGTATATACAAAAAAAGGGATCAATCATCCAGCTTAGCTAGAGTCTGCGAGGGCTTTGGTTCTCAACAGCCAGGACCACCTCAAGAATTTTGCCAGAGCACAGGCATAAAGGGGTCGAGCATCTGATTTCAGGATACGTAAAGCTATGCGGTGGTCACGTGTTCCCAAGGTTTTACATAAGGGAGTGAGCCAATAGGATCTTGGGTTTCTGTATTTCGGGCATGCAAATAAAACATGCGCGATCGACTCAATTAAGGACTCACAAAAAGGGCAATATGGAGATGTCTGAGAAGGGGGTTTCCATCGTGCAGTCAACTCACGAACCGGAAGAGTGCCAATCCTAAACTTAAAGTAGAGGGATCGGTCATACGGCTTTTGTATTATGTCAAAGTAGGGCTCATAACATACTACATCTTTAAACGTGAGGAATTCAGTAGTTCTACTGCCGCCAGAAGAGTTAGAGTTTCTTTTTGCAAACACCCATCTCCAGTAAAGCTTCTTGAGTTCAGCTTTTGGGGGAGAAGTTTTCTTATCCCATGCTTCTTTAAGGCCAAGATCCATAAGTAAAGTTTTGACTTCTTTCAACCATTTAATTTTATGCCAAGAAGGGGTAGCTAAAATATCGGATAGACCCTCTGCGTATTTGGCTAACTCGGGGGTCCGCCAAATCCGGGCCCATAGGAATAAGGGGCGTACTTTTGCCAAGTCTTTGATTGAGTTTTTGCAGACCTGTCAGAAGGAATCACCCTAAAAATATAAAATATTCTGGCAAGGATCTTCATTTTGCGCATTGTTACTTTGCTTATAAATGAGAAGTGGGACTTCTAGAGGTCATTCCTGAGCACATTCAGAAGATTAGAGAAGTTAAGGACAGTGATTTGTGACACTGAAGATGCTAGGTGGATTCCAAGGTATTGAGTGCTTTGGAGTTCGAATGAATTGGGATTAGCATCTTTTCTTGGTTGGAGTGAAAAGTACAGCAACTTAAACCATTTATTGCACCATTGCAGGTTATTTTATCAAAACTGTTCTGCTAAATAGCCTGCTTTTGCTGCCTTAAGATGCTACAGTGAATACCTGAGCTTCTTCCACAAACCAGTTATTTTAGAGATAGTCTAAAGAGGCAACAACCAGGGATGTTTCCTCTAGAGGAAGAGACAAAATGTTGGTAGTATAAACACAGAATTATGTAGTTAGATGTATTAGTCATGCTGAATGTTGGAGCGGTGCTGTATATCTAATATGTTTTTGAGCATTGCTTCGTTGTCAGCCTGATGGTTGTAGGTGATGCTGTGTAGAGCTGAAGAAACATAAACATGCTAAAACATACCGGCAAGGAGTGGAGTATCATATTAATTATCTCCTTGCCATATCCCAGCAAAATTCCTCACAATAGAGTAAGTGATGTAGTCCAATCATAACCATGAATTCAATCCCATATGATTGTTCTGAATAATGAGGAAATGGCCCTTAAATTATATTTTCAGTTCCAATTTCAACATGAACCATCTTGTGTAGTAAAACAACAGACCTGTTGAAAAAACTCGCCACTCTGTTGATGGAGTAATGTTTAGCTTTATTCTATATATTTGTCTGCCAATATTAATAGAATATTAAAAGAATATCAATTAATAAATTATTTAGTTGAAAGCTGTTGTACTTTTATGATTGATATGAGAAGCTTTCATCAGACAAGCCTGTGATATTGTGCTTCAGAAAACTCCAAGAGAAAACCTAAAAATAATTATGTGTGTAACTTGGGAATATATTATGTTAAACCTTGCTTAACTACATCCAATTTGAGTGCCTTAATCAATCAATCACTTAACTTGTACTTGTGGAGCATGGCTTTTCACCTGTGAGGGTATCCAGGCCCTGGGTATCGGGCTTCGTTGAAGAGTCAAGTCTTTAGTCTCTTCCTGAAGTCCATCAGTGAGGGTGATGTTCAGAGGTCAAGAGAGAGGGTATTTCAGGACTTGGCGGTGAGGTGGGAGAAGGAGCGACCTCTACTGTAGCTATGACAGATGTGTGGTGTCTGTGCCAGGGAAAGGGAGGTGAAGTGAAGGTTTCTGGATGTATGGTGGATGTTCAGGCGGCGGTTCATAGATGTTGGCCCTTAGTCAGGAGGGCTTTGTTGGTGTGTCAGCACTTTGATTTGGCATCTTTCCTGGACAGGGAGTCAATGGAGGTTCCTCACGTTTTGGGTGATGTGGGCCCATTTGGGCAGGTTTAGGATCAATGTTGATGCTGAATTCTGTAAGGTCTGGAGCCTACTCATGAGATCGGTGGTGGTTTCTGTGTGCAGTGCTTTGCCATAGTCCAGATGCTGGTGAATAGGGCTTGCATGACAGTTTTTCTAATGCTGATAGGGGGCCACTTGAAGATTCTTTGGAGCATACACAGAGTGTGGAAGCCTGGCAGAGGAGACTGTATTGATCAGTTGTTTCATGGTGAGTTTGCTGTTGAGGATGATGCAGTGGTTTTGGGGGGTGTGGTCTTTTGGTGTGGTGGTGGGTCTGAGTTCAGCAGACCACCAGGTGTCATTCCAGAGGAAGGCATGATTGCCAAAGATCAACACTTCAGGTTTGTGCAGGTTGACCTTCAGACAGTTGTCGCTCATCCAGGCTGCAATGTTCTTCATGCAGTTGTGGAAATTAGTCTTGGTGGTGGTGGGATCTGCAGAGAGCTCAAGGATTAGCTGGATGTAGTTGGAGTAGGATATGATGTTGATATCGGGGGTTCTGATGATGTCAACTAGGTGTTGTAAAGGGTGGGGATTAGGGAACAGCCTTGAGGGACACTGCAGATGGTGTTTGTAGGTTCCTATGTGAAGGATGGTATTTGGATTCTCTGTGTGCATCTTGCAAGTAAAGAAACATTCAGTCTGACTGCATCTCCCTTGATGCCGATCTGGTGCAGTCTCTAGATGAGTGTGTGGTTGGATATGATTTCAAAGGCTGTGGAGAGGTCAAGGAGTATCAGGGCCACCAATTCTCCTCTGTTGAGTAGGGTGTATATATCATCCATAGCAGCGATCACGGCTGTCTTGGTTCTGTGGTTCGCTAAGAAACTGGATTGGGAGGTGTCTAGCAGGTTGTTCCTCTCCAGGTGTTTGGTGAGCAGTAGGTTGACAGACTTCTCCAGGACTTTGGTGGGAAACAGGTGCAGCAAGATGGACTGTAGCTCTGGAGTGCTCTGGCATCTGCGGAGTGTTTCTTGAGGAGAGGTCTGACCTCTGTGTATTTCCATGTATCAGGAAAGGGAGCTGTGATGATGGATGCATTGAGGATGGTGGTGAGTTAGTGACTCATCTTGTTGTTTCCTAGGTTGACAAGACAGTGAGTGGGAGCATGGGTCAATGGGTGCTCCAGAGTGGATGGAGATCATGATGGATTTGGTGTCAGGTGTAAGATATTTGTTGGGGGAGACTTCATTTGGAGTGAGGAGGCAGAGGAGGTTGGTTGGTTGGCGGTTGAAGTTTCTGTAGATGGTGACTATCTTGTTATGGAAGTGATTCGCTAGAGCATTGCAGAGTTCCTGTGAGAGAGGGATCATGTTCTGTTGGGTAGGAGATCTCTCTGAAGATGGTGAAGAGTTCCTTGGTGTGGTTGGTGCTGACCTTGATGCGGTCTGTGGGCGTTTCCTTTTTGCACATCTTTGAGTCATTGATGGTATATATTGAGGGCTGACTTGAAGGGGACTCTGTCTGTATTGTCTCTGCCGGTATGTCATCTTCTATCCAGTTGTTTGCAGCTACGTTCCATAGTGCTGAGTTCTGGTGTGTACCAGTGGGCTTGTTTGGAGATGCTGCGGATTTTGGTTGTTTTGACAGGGGCGACTAGGTCAGCGGAGTTGGTGATCCAGGTGCTAAATTTCTTGAATGCCTGTTCCTGGTTGGTTGCGGTGTCAGGCGGAGTGGTGTTGAGGGCATCTATCCATTGGGTCTGTGTCACTTTGTTCCAGCTGCGGAGGGAGGTTCTGGGAGGGCTAGTGGTGGTGCGAGGTGCTCCTGTGATTGTGAAATGGATGATGGAGTGGTTGGTCCAGGTGAGTTTCGTGGTTTGGCTGTATTTGACTCTGTTGCTGGGCGTGAAGACAGGGTCCAATGTTTGTCCAGCTCTGTGCCTGGGGTCTGTGACCAGGTGGGTGAGGCCGATGTTGTCCATTCATTCCAGGAGGATGGTGGAGTAAGTGTCTGCGGAGTCATCCAAGTGGAAGCTGAGGTCTCCGAGGAAGATATAGTGTTAGGACTCAATGGCCAGTGGGGGCAATGAAGTCTGTGATAGCATCTCAGAGGCTGATGCATGGTCCTTGGGGTCTGTAGTAACCCTGGGCAATGAACTCCGCTTCGCTGCCAGAGTTTGCGGAGATTTGTTAACTATGCATCCCATTAAAAACACAGAATTCAAGCAATAACTCCGTTCCTCCACGTAGCGGAGTCAGCTACGAAACTGCACCCACAAATGCTTCGATAAAGCAACTTTACATGCTATAAAACATATAACCAATTCACAAAAGTGAACTTTGAAAATGAAAGATATCAGGCAACGAGACAGGTGATGATTTTGGGGTCCCCCCTGACCCAGGGGGAGGACCAAGCAGATGCCTTGAACACAAAGAGCATATCACGCTGAACGATTCAGTGGTGGTCCCATCCTTTTAGGACCACCCCAAGCACAGTTATGGGCAAAAATACAATCCCAACCAAAGACCCTGCAAAGCATTATGGGGCAACATTAGCAGTGGGCAGTGAATATTATAGTATCCAATATCAAAATAATTCTACAAAGAGCTGCAGTTCAACTAGTCGTTACTAGGTGTCCCTCACAAGTCAAATGCAAAAGCATTGAAATTATTACATCAAGCTGCAGTTCAACTAGTCATTGCTAGGTGTCCCTCAAGTCAAATGCTTTTGCATTTGACTCGTGAGGGACACCTAGTAACGACTAGTGGAACTGCTGCTTCATGAAAGGGTTTCAATGCTTTTGCATTTGACTTGTGAGGGACACCTAGTAAGGACTAGTGGAACTGCAGCTTGATGTAATAATTTCAATGCTTTTGCATTTGACTCGTGAGAGACACCTTGTAACAACTAGTTGAACTGCAGCTCTTTGTAAAATTGTTTTTCTGAGCAAAACAATACCAAAAATCCAATAGGTAGAACTTGAGATATGAATTTGTAAACATTAAATGCCAAAACAGTGCTTTGAAGTCACTAGTGGTCAACAGGTGACTTGAGGTCGCGAGGGATCGGTACAAATCCAAAGTACAGGCTGACCGCGATGGAGGGCAGGCCGGCTTCAGAACCCACGCACCTTCAATTGAAAAGGTACATTGTACAGAGTAATCGTCTGTGTCTAAGGCTTCACTGAGTTGGTTCCGATCCACCCAGTATGTCAATACATTGGAGTGAAGCCTTGCAGTCGGTGTCGAAGGATTGGCGCTGTGTTGACATCCAGCCTCGCGGTGGTGTTGAAGTATAGGCGCTGTGTGGTCATCAAACCTCGCAGATGGGGCACATGTCGTTGTCGAATCAGCACTGCTTCTGAAAATACTGTGTCCATTCTGATCGGCACAAAGGTGTAACTGCGTAAATTTTTGAAAAATGCAGCTGCAGAAACCCAAATCTGTGGCCCAGGACTGGAGGGGGCACATCAGGCAAGGGTAGGACTTCTAGATGGCAGATGCCAGCAGCCCCAGCAGAACTGCAAGAAGTATTTTGTGACCCTGAGACTTTAGAGACTAGGAGGCAAGCCAACAAGCCCTTGGAGAAATGTATTTGGGTTCAAGGATAAAGAGAGCTGGTCTAGTCCCATCTCACTCTCAGGCAAGAAGCTGTAGGCCAACACAGCAGACCAGGTAACAAAGTGGCAGTCCCTCCAGCAGCACAGCAGCTCTTCTTCTATGCAGAATATCCTTCTTTCCAGCAAAGTTATGATTTGGTGGTATCAGGGATCCAGTACTTATACCCAAATGTGCATTTAAAGTGGGGGGGACATCAAAGAGGCCTTTGAACATCACAGGGTCCCTGCCTTTCCTGCCCTGGCTCTAGACTCACTATAGGGGGGTATGTAGCTCTTTGTTTGTGGACATGCACAGCCCTGTTGAGGTGTAAGTGTCAGTTACACCCTCCCAATCTACCTCAAGATGGCCCACCAACTTGATGATGGGCCATCTGGATGCACATGTCAAATCACTTATCCCTTTGTATAACTACCTAGAGGAAATGCACAAAACCCAACTGTCACCCAACCCACATGTGTATTCATAGACAAGCAGAGGCACAGAATGGATAACTTAAGAAAATGCCAACTTTCTAAAATTGAAATACAAGGAGACAGCTTTGTTGCACTCGAGTAAACCAACATTCTACTATTGTGTACTATGAAACCAATATAGATTACTGAGTGTGCACCCTCTGAAGTGGTTCTACCCAAACACCCGATTCAAAAGTGAGAAGAGAAACTAGGACCTCATTCTTAGACAGAAGGTGCACTATTGCTGTGCACACTAAGGAGTGTCAACCACTATTCATACTGCTAATGAACTATGTCTGAACAATATAAAAACAAAACATTATTCACAAGCAACATTCAGCATAATCATATTTCTTCAATAACTCATCTCCGACACATTTGATTCTTCAACTTCTGTTTTGTTTATTATTCAAGCGCTAATTCTTCATGGAAAGATTGTCATTCAGTGTTTCGATGTCTTTAAAATGATTTTCATGTAATTCACAGCAAGTCCCAATGCATTTTGGGTGAGAGAAAAAGCCTTTCTTCAGGGGAATCTATAAAAAAATGATGATGGCGCATGGCCGTCATATTTAAATGAGGTGGACGATTAACTCAATATTACGTAAATATCCTGCCTAGAGAACCAGAATTACAGTTCTACTACAATTTTATGAAACAACAGAGAAAGGTAGAAATAGCCTGAAAATTGTGAGGACAAACAAGGTTGTAAAAGAATAATAAGGAGATAATACTGTGACGATCCATAAACCTCACCCAAAGTGTTCCTGAAACTGTAAAACAAAAACCTGCTCCATTTGTGACCCTGACCACTAGCTGTGATCGCTTTCCCTCATTGTGAAGTCTCATGCTCCCCCTCTCATGCATTCCTCCTTCGTGAGATAAATTCCTTATAGCTCTGTCGGTAGTCAGATCATGCCTGCTATAGTATATCGGACTAAATACGATTTTCCTACACTGTATGCGGACAGGCCCAAGAGGTCTCGGTGAGATGTCCATATTATCCAAGTTATCCAACTGATACCGCTTCCCCAAATCACAGGATATACTTCAACTGCAACATAAAAATCCATTAGATGAACTGCCGCCATACCACCATACACTTGGTGACTACTGATATACTAAAAACCAAAATGGTCACCAGCCTTACTAATCTTTTATCAAATGGTGCCATGAGCCAAGCTGACTGCTGTCCTCAAGATTGTCTGGCTTATTACCATATGTCCAAAGGTAATTGCAACAGGTAACACATCCGCAGCTTACACAAGGTGACTCCCGCTGCAACAAACAAAAAATATAGACTCTAATGATCCATGATATCTCTCTAGCGTTTGAGTTACAAACGTGATGCCATATTCTTACTGACTCTGTAAATGCTGGTCAACTTACCTAGCCCTCGTCTTCACTGTCATACGTTTATCTGGCACGGTAACATATGAAAAGCGGCTCTTTCTGCTTACACCCGTGAATACTAGGTGAAGCTCTGATAGATAATATAACAAATGAAAAGCGTCTCTTTCTGCTTACACCCGTGAATACTAGGTGAAGCTCTGATAGATAATATAACGTGCTACCTCTCCTCCTTATGCCGGACCACCTAGAAGCGCCTCCACAGTGTTCAGAAAAATAGAAAGAGGACAGATGCCGAGTTTAAAGCATAACGATCGTTTGTAACTCAAATGCTAGAGCCTTATCATGGATTGTTAGAGTCGATATTTTTTGTTTGTTGCAGCGGGAGTCGCCTTGTGTAAGCTGCCGATGTGTTACATTTTGCAATCACCTTTTGACATAAGGTCATAAGCCAGACAATCTTGAAAACAGCAGTGGCCTTGGCTCGTGGCATCATTAGATAGAAGATTGATAAGCCTGGTGGCCGTTTTGGTTTTTGGGATAACAGTAGTTACCAAGTGTATGGTGGTATGGTGGCAGTTAATCGAATGGATTTTTATGTTGCAGTTGAAGTATCTCCTGTTATTTGGGGAAGCGGTATCAGTTGGATAAGTTGAATTATTCAGACACCTCACCGAGACCTATCGGGGCTGTCCGCATACAGTATAGGAAAATTGTATTTAGTCGGATATACTATAGCAGGCATGATCTGACTACCGACAGCGCTATAAGGTATTTATCTCACGAAGGAGGAATGCATGCGAGGGGGAGCATGAGACTTCATGATGAGGGAAAGTAATCACAGCGAGTGGTCAGGGTCACAAGTGGAGCACGTTTTAGTTTTACAGTTTCAGTAACACGTTGGGTGAGTTTTATGGAGCGTCACACTATTATCTCCTTATTATCTTTTTTCAACCTTTTTTTCCTTACAATTTAAATGCTATTTCTTCTTTTGTCTGTTGTTTAATACAATTGTAGTAGAACTGTAATTCTGGTTTTCTAGGCAGGATATTTATGTACTTTTGAGATAATTATCCACCTCATTCAAATATGACGGCCATGCGCCACAATGAAATGTTTGTGAGTAATTGCATGAGAGGCATGCTCACATATAGTTGTCATAATTTATTTATAGAAGCCCCTGAAGAAGGGCTTTTTTGTCACCTGAAATGCATTGGGACTTGCAGTGAATTATATAGAAATCATTTGAAAGACATCCAAACACTGAATGACAATCTTTCTATGAAGAATTAGGGCTTGAATACTAAACACAGAAGTTGAAAAAATAAATGTGTTGGAGATGACTTATTGAAGAAATATGATTATGAAGAATGTTGCTTGTGATTAATGTTTTGTGTTTGGATTGTTTGGACATAGTTCATTTGCAGTATGAATAGGGGCTGACACTCTTTAGAGTGCACAGCTGTAGTGCACCTTATGTCTAAGACTGAGGTCCTAGTTTCTCTTTTCAACTTTCTAAAAGTGCCATTTTCCAACTTACAATTCAAAATCGGACTTCACCATCAGTTGTGATTTTAAATTGTGAGACCAGAGACATCAAACTGCAATATCTATCTGCTTCCAATTGGAAATTACACTTAAAAAGTGTTTAAGGCAATCCCAATGTTTACGATTGGAGAGATAGGCCTTGCAGTAGTGAAAAATGAATTTAAGAGTATTTCACTATCAGGAAATGTAAAACTTAAAAGTACATGTCATATCCTACTTTTTAAATACACTGCACCCTGCCCATGGGGCTACCTAGGGACTATCTTAGGGGTGGCTTACATGTAATAAAAAGGAAGGTTTGGGCCTGGCAAGTAAGTTAACTTAACAGATCGAAATGGCATTTTAAAACTACACACACAGGCTCTGCAATGGCAAGCCTGAGCCACTTTGTGGGTGGCACAATCAGTTCTGCAGACCCACTAGTAGCATTTAATGTACATGTCCTGGGCACGTGTAGTGTATTTTGCTAGGGACTTTAACGTAAATGAAATATACCAACTGTGGATAAGCCAATGTTACCACATTTTAGGATGAGAGCACATGCACTTTAGCACTGGTGAGCAGTGTTAAAGTGCCCGGAGTCCAAAAACCAAATAGAATGTGGTCAGAAAAAAGGGAGGAGGAAGACAAAAGGTTTGGGGGTGACCCTGCAGAAAGGGCCAGGTCTGACAGTTAAGGCCTGTCAACTGCCCCACATCTTTCTATCTCTGCAATTTGAACCATGAGTCACTGGTGGACGTCTTTGGCTCACAGGGCTTTCTTTTCTGATTGGGCAGTCAATCCTACTCAGAGGCCTTCCTTGGGCACTGGCTTCATAGAGACAGGTAGGAGCACTATTTCCTGCTCCACTTTTGGAGATCCTGGGCAGCCAACGCAGTTCCTTCAGTTTCAAGGCTTGTCTTGCTCCTTGTGTGGTTGGTAGGAGTCCTGTAAACTCTCTGCTGCCTGGTTTTGCTCTTGTTTCACTGCTTTTTTGGGCTGTTTCTGGTAGACCATACCTGGACTTGTGGGGTTTGGTTTCCTCTGTTCTTGAGTGTGTTTGGGTCGCCTTCTGCGGCGATATTATACATTGTTCCCTGGGGGTGTAAAGGGCATATACTCCCTGTTTGTGCTCCCCTGTGGCACAATGGTATTACAGAAGGGGCTGCAGATACTTGTGCGTCCCTTCCTGTAATACTGATAGCGCTGGTGCACATGTAGTGCTAGCGCTATCATGAAAGGGCATTCCCTCATTTGCATATGGGCATGACCCTGTGCAAATGAGGGATTCACTTTGCCTCTGCACCTATGCCATTTTTCCGATGTGAGCATACTGAGAGTGCACCACAAAAAGGTGACCCATTTTCAGAGTTCCTCCTAAAGGCAGCCCTCTGGGGGGAGAAAGGGGTTCTCATGGACCCCCCTGGATTCCTCCCTGCAGGCCAGTGCAGTCAGTCACTGCAGCCCTTCTGCAAGGTGATCTCTCTTCCCTCCTGAAAGTGCAGGTGGTATGCCACCTGCACTGGGAAACATGGAGCGGCTTTGAAGCAGATGCTCCATATTTCATTGAATGTACATCCATTCGGGCATCCCAAGTTTGCAGCTGTCCATGGGGTAACACATTCTGCATGACAAGGTGCACTTGTGCTGTTTATGCTTGGTGCATCATTTGAACGATGCGCCATGGCACAAACTGGGAAAGTTTGTCCTCTTTTTCTATATTTTCCTTTCACCTGTGCCAGTCGTAGCTGTGCTGACTGCTTTTGTTGATTGGGTTATTTAGTATGCTTCACCTCTTCTTTCACTCAGGTTGGCTGTGCCCTGTTCTTCAGCTCTCCTTTGCAGGAGTCATCTGTGTCATTCTGTAATGGTACTGGTCTTTGGTTGGCTGGATGTTCCCACCAGGGTAGCTGTGGAAGTTTTGTTTGCAGTTTGCCCTATTCCTTTCAAATTACTGTCCGGAGCTGCTTATTGGTACCTCTGCTGCTGTCTCTGTTCTGGCTCTCTTGTACATGCTGCAAGTCCTTCTGCCTCCCCGTTTTGTGTACCTTCGCAAGTTTGAGGGGTTTTTGCATGACTATTGAGTGCTTCTACATGCTGCTTCACTTGTCTTTGTCTGGGAAGTGTTTTCTCTGTAGGTTTAAGGTTCACACTGCTCCTATTTTAGTATGTTCTGATACCTGGGTCTATCCATCTGTCTTTGAGTGGTCATCACCTAGCAGTCTTGGTTTGTGAATACTCAGTCTATTTCTATTGCCTTGGTTTCATCTATAGCCTCCTTCAAGTGGTGACTTGGGTAAATCCTATGCCTGGACGTAGTTCATGGAGTTCTACTCTGCTGAACTCCGTGAAGTACTGCAAAAAAATCTGCCATGCTCCATGGAGTTACGCCAGCAGCATGGTTTACTAAGTCGCTCTGCTCGTACTGATTGTAAGCACTGCAAGTTTGTCCCGCACATCACTCTGCGTTGTGCCGGAGGACCCTGCTGCTTTCTGCCGCTCAAGTAGACATTCTACTCAAGAGGCAGCTTCCTCAATGCGAGTGGATGATTTCTCAATATGAGCGATCGTGACCGCCACTACCACCCACTTTGAGAAATCTCTTCGGGAGGAGGTCTAACTGGTGATTTTTTCTCATGATCGCTCTTCAACTTAACGTTGGCGATCCGCAGGAGAAAAAAACCTCTGCTCCGTGTCTTCTGAGTTTTGCAGAACTCAGCGCTCCGGTGGGTAAAACTCTGCGAACCATGCAGACAGAGCAGAATTCTTCACCCACCCGTAGTAAATCCTCAGATTTAATGAAAAGAAGGAAGAAAAGATGAGATGGGGTAATGTCGAGATTGCATATGGTAATCTCCCTTACAGTCTTCATTTCTTTCATGTTATGTTCCTTAGTTTCCACCTCCCTGCCCAGAGCAGTGGGTGGCAGAGCTGAAGGAGTTACATAGCACTTTTATATGTTACTGGATGTGCCCTGTAGGTCATCCCCTCCTACAGAGCCTCTGGGGGACTAGAGTTCTTCAAGAGAAGGTCAGACACTCATGAAAGTTTGAGGAACCTAAAGCTGGGATATTTACAGCAGTAAGGTGACGTCCTTCTGAGCACAGCGTAAAACCCACCAAACTGGGATTGAAAATTCTTGAAAGGTAAGTTTTAGTAAAACACTGACTCTACCTTGTATAAACCTTTTTTAATAGGGACCCATTAAAATTCCAGATTCTATCAATTACAGCCTTTACTGGTTCCAAGCAGCCTTTAGAATTGCTGACCAACTGCACACATTTACCTTTCTTTCAGGAAGCCGCCATCCTGGTGGGAAGACTTGTTTCTGCTTTAGCACCCTCTCAATGCTCTCACTTCACATCGGAGGAGACCCTTCTCTTCCTCTTTTTAACCAGGGGGAGCTCTCCATTCGGGAACTGTTGTTCTTTTTAAATAAAATTATGGGAACTGTTTTGATCAAATGAATAAAGCTTGGGAACGTTGTTCTTTCATTCCTCTTCCCACTTCAACCACTGGTTTAACTCAGGGCCGTACTGGCCGTAGCAGGCACCGGGCAATCATCCGGTGCGCCGCACGGGTGGGGGCCGGTTTTGGGCCCCTGGGGGCCGTTTTTGTTACAGGGCCGGTTCTGCGGCATATCTGGCCTGGGGGGGGGGTCGGCGTCGAGCACTTTGACAGTGCCGGTTGTGGTTCCCAGTCCGGCCCTGGTTTAACTGTAGTATATGACTCGAGATCAGTGATGTAATGAAAAATGATGTGCTCCCACCTCCTCACAGATAATCATAGTTATGGGGCTGAGTAAAGCCCCTGGAGATGTGTGCCCCCACCACACCACAGTACCTGCATGGACCTGCATTACACCCCTGCAAGTGATGTGAAGGGGAGTGGATGTGGCATAACAGCGGTTTACCCCTTATTTATATATCACAGACATGACCCAAAGGGCTTGGAGTGCTTGATATGAGCACCAGTTACATTCATCTTATAAGCATGAGGAGAATGAGGACCAGATTTGTCTTACCCTTTGCATCACCCTTGTGTTACTTAAGGCAATGCAGGGCAACTCAAAGGTTTAATTGGAATTTACAAAGCCACACAAGGCTTGATTTGCGTGACCTTGCATGGTTTTGTAATAAAAATTGTCAATACAATACCTTGCAGGGGCGGCTCCAACTAAATGGCGGAGGAGCATCGCCTCGCCAGCTGCGAGTGCAGCAGGCAAGCATTTATAAATAAAATGGCATAATAAAGCCATTTTATTTGTTTGCCACCATTTTTCATTGTGTACAGTGCAATCCTGAGACTGAGAGCCAGGCAGAATCCTGCTGTTGCAGGATTACTGCTGCCCCTTTCAGTGCGCATTGTCGGGTTGGCTTGCTGGCTACCTAAGGCCAGCCCGACATGTGCGCTGTACACCTACCAATCCCCGGGCCATGAAACAGCCTGGGGTTTGCTTGAATAGGCTCCCAGCCTCAAAATGAGCACTGAGTTAGCCTGCTCCCACCAGTCCTGGAGCTACTCTCATGGTGAGAGCAGCTCCAGGATTGGTCAGGAGTCACATTCTACTGGGCAGGAAGGGAAGTCCTTCCCTTTTCTGCTCATAGACATCAGACCACCATCGCCTGGAGTGCCTCACCGGGTGGGAGTATCATTAAGGTGAGGTGGGAGCTTAGCGTCCCCCTATATTTTGTATTTCCACCCCCCCTGATACTTTGTTCTGCGTTACATTACGTTTCCTCATGGTAGGCATTCCATGGGTGCAACAGGAAGCAGGTTCCCCCTGCATCCACCCAAGGATTTCACACAATTCCAGATTTACTAAAGTTTTCAAAATTGGAATTGTGTGAAATTGATATGCCTACCATAGTGAGGCGTAAGGAGAAGAAATACATTTTTTTATCCTGCTTACTTCCTAAGCGTGATGCATTCTGCATCGCGCATAGAAAGAGGTTAATGCCTCTTTGAATTGTTTTTGGTATCCCTTCGTGCATAAAAACAATGCTGCTCGTAACACAAGCACCCTGGCTGCATGGCGCAAGGGTGCCTGCATTGGAACTAGGCAGACACAAGTGTGCCAGCACTGGGGGGGAGCTGAGGAGTGCCATATCTTTGTAAATATAGCGCTTTTCAGCTCACTCCCATTCATGCAGCGCAGTGCAACACCCTGCACTGCTGCACTCTGTTACGTGAATTTTTAGTAAATCCACCTTAAGTGATTTTCCTAGAATCACAAGATGTTGAGCCGAGACTCTTACCTGGTTCTCCAGTTTCAAAGTCGCCAGATATGGTCGTAACGACTTTTGGGTTGTGTTTGCACTATATAAAACTGCAAAAAAATGTGGGAGAAAACGTGATGAAATACCCTGTGCACATCTGCATTGTCCAAAGCTGCAGACTATCATTTGCCGTTGAGAGTGGAATCGCGTTTTCTTCAGTATGTTGTCAATATGGTAACTTTTCCCACTGGTACCTCTAAATCGCTGCATCGTGGGTGGACTTGGCATGTTTTAGTGAGTCTAGACTGGCGTCTATGACGCAATTGATATTTATCTTAATACTTCTGAATATCTTGTGTTCGAGCCAAGAAGTCGAAAATCCATTATTTGTTCAGCATTTCCCGAACCTCCACAAAGATGCGTCTAATGCTTAAAGAATAGGATCTTTCCAAACACGCCCAGATCCAGTGGCAGCGTTGACATCTTTCGTCGTTCCCTAGAGTTTACAAAAATAAGAGTGTTTAGTAAACCGAGTCGAAATCAAAAGCAGCGCATTCCTGACTGATGCATGTCAGAACACTATGCAACTCGGCGCAATAAACAAACAGCTCGCGCGCTGAATGGCTAGCCGCCGCTGCGCGCGCTTGTTATTTACAGCCAAGATATAATTCCCATTATTTTCGGTTGCAGTGAATAATGCGATTGCCATGGAAACAATCTCTAGCGATTCCCAAGTGGTTCTCCCACTCCTCGCCTGTACTGCGGCTTCTCCTACCTTGCTCGCTGCCTCCTCTAACCCTTCTCAGCTTTCACTGAGTCACTGTCACTGGGAGGGAAGGGGAGGGGAGGGGAGGGGAGGCGAGGGTGCTCGTGTATTCTGCTGCACGGAGGAGGTCTGCGTGGCGGCGGATGGGAGCTCGCAGCAGCACCTCCTGTGGTGATATCAGAGATTTAATTCGCTTTTTAATTAGGGGCCAACTCATTTACATCTATTTTAAACACATGATTTGCTTTTAATAAGCAAACTTTCAGTGGGTGAGATTTTCATGTTGTGTCCCTCGAGTTTAATGCACTCAAAAGGCACAGGTACACAGTACTGACCCAGTTCGGATGATTTTTCCAGTTTGGCTTTTTAAATAAAAAATACTTCTGCAGGCGACGGATGGAACCCGTGTGTCATTGTCAAGTTGCAGCTAACCTACTTTGAAAGTGAGGCTACATTTTAACCAGTTCTGCGTCACGGCGAACCAGGTGTAACATTTCACATCTTGGTTAAGAATTGAGAAAACGCTGCCAAAGGATGCGGCATCTTAAACACTGTTAAATGCTTCGAAGTCATTTATAAAGTGGCAGAGCAGGACCCTGTAAGGTGGTGGTACTCTAGTGCTGGCAAACCGGGTCTGTATGCAGCCCGGGAAGCCCTGGGTTCATGCCAGGGGTGCTTGCGCGGACTCCTCAGTGTGAATCCTCTTCTCTGGCGGCCTATCCACAACTGGGCTGCCAGGTTACAGTGTACAGTGCCAGTACAGATGGGGAGCCTGCCATTCTTGTTCTATGCCTCGCAGGGCATGATGGTCCGAGCTCTATGCACAGTGACAACATTTCCTATGCATTCCCTTTTTTAAGTTTTTTGTTAAATAATGTATTAAAAAAATGCTTAGTGGGCCCAGCAGAATATTGACTGCCCAGAAAAGTTCAATTTCTTCTATGGAACCTTTGCTTCAACGGGTTCACTGAAGACAGAAAGAATCAACACAAGCCTGGCAAGGATCTCTACATTTGGCTGGGGCTTTACAGCAGTGTGGTGGAGGCCTGGGCCTCCACCAACCCCAGTGGGCTGACAGACTAAATGATGCTTTTATCCCCTCAATCTGTGTGTGTGTGTGTGTGTGTGTGTGTGGTGGGGGGGGGGGGGTAATATCGTACGCAAAAAATACCTGATGGAAATTCAAAACATACACAGCTGTAGTAATGTTCTGGGTGATTAGTCTACCTATTTCAAGTTTTCCCTCTCGTGATGAGCGATTCCAGACTTATCAACTTATCAACTGGTAAATTCACAAAGTATTAGACTTTCCGCATTGTTTCCCAATGCAAATTCCTCCAAGCAACACATGTATTTCTTTGAGCAAATTAAACCTCTTATGCAGGTTTAATTTATGCCAAATTCAAAATGTAAAATTGGATGGGAACACTGTTGAGAATAACCTGTTAATTGTAATTATACTTGCTGTTGCACTCAGAATTCTTTTAGGGGAAGCGAATGAGTTGGTGAATACCGAGGGTACCCCCAGTGGATAATTAACAAGTCACATCTTAATGTCATAATAAAACCCAAGCTCTAAGTACTTAGCATTGCCCTGATTGAGAGACGGATGGCCAATGATTCTCTCCAGGGCTGGGAACCCAACCAGGCCACCTGAATTAAAGAGGTGCTGGTTTAACTTCCCTCCACCCTGGCCTGGAGTAGCACCATAACGAATCCATGTGCTGAGCCTCAGGGATTAGGACACGTGTGGTCACTGAAGACTTAGTGAGAGGTGTCCTCAATATGCTATTTTACTGCTGTGTCCAATTCTTGCAGCAGCAACAAACGTGAGAGAGACCGTGGCTTAATTTAGCACATGCAGTGCACACTTTATGTGATGCTGCCCAATTTGTTCTTTTATTAATATTACTAGAAGTCAATCAATCAATCAAATGATCTTTATTCGGATATATTCAAAGACATCCATAAAAGTACATACAAATTTCACCAAATATTTATACATAGTCCAATTAGTGCAAATATCAGTAGTGCAAAAATAAATCTAGCATGTCAGAAAGATCTAAAAGATGCGTCCATTAAAATGTATAAAAAGTAATCCCAATGAATAGTAAAACCATCTTAAAAGTGCAGCATAATAAAAGTACATCCATTGTGCAAATATGCAATGTGCAAGTAATAAAACAGCCGAATATATTAATAGAAATTAATCTTACAAACAGCATATCTAATGTTACACCCAATATACAAAAAAAAAAAAAAAAAAAATACAATGTGCAAATAAGGACAGGTTGTCTGACCAAATTCATTAAGATAAATGGACAACCAATGTACAAAATGCAGTATGTTGAGTAGACAAAATAGTCAACACACTTCAGGTCATGTTCATTGTGGCGCGGGAACGGACAGCAAATTGAAGAAAGCGATTAACTCTGTATATTACATCGTCATTACTTAGCATCCGCAAAACTCTGAAAGCCTCATTAAAATCCGTCAGGGCATTGGCTCTCAAATAAGGGATTAGCAAGTGTTTCGTATATTTTACATAAAAGCCACAGAACAGTATAAAGTGCAGCAAACTTTGCTTTCCACCCTGGTTACATGGGCATAGAAAATTTCCCAAATTGTGTGTGTAAACTAGGGGGAAGCAAAGTAAATTTACCACGCTCCCATCCCTAAATCTAAACAGCAAGCTCCGGTGCCATCTGCCCAATTTCTTACGTAGGTAACCTTGGGGCATATTATGTGGCCTAGAACAAAATACTTGTAAAGGTAAGTAACCATGGACTGCTGGCTTTGTAAATTCGATGTTTTCTCTATTCGCTCGATACAAGTCAAATAAAGCCTTTTTAACTGTGGTTTTATGTGAGGAATCGATTTTTTCGGGTGCTAAGAAAAGATGCCCCATATCTACGCTTAAAAGGCTCATTTGTACCGCGTTAAGCCAGGAGATATATTTTGCCCGCTCACTTTTTAGGCAATCTAAAATTATGTCACGAGTCAGGGAGGCAGCTGGGTTACGCCAAATTTTTAACCAAAACAAAGCAGGTCTTGATTTTATAAAGTCCTCTATATAAGGGAGATTCAATTCTCTATGGCACACATATGATGGAGCCGAAATAACTCCCCCCAGTACCTTCCTACAGAATTTATTTTCTTCTACCTGAATGTTCGTGCAACTCGAGTATCCCCACACCTCAGCGCCATAAGTTCCAGTAGGGACGCACTGGGTTTTATAGATTTGTAAAAATGATAGAATGACTTCAGTGTGCTTTGGTTGGCGTAAAGTAATTATAGAATTAATGGCTTTGCCCAGTTTATTCCTCCCTCTAGCAACATGGGGTTGCCAAGATCCGAAGTCGGAAAACAACAAACCTAGGTAAGGGAAAGTGCTAGTGCTATTTAAAACATTATTCCCTGACATAATATGGCGGATTTTATGTTTCTTTGGCCCGCAAGACATTATATAAGATTTTTTAAAATTTGTACATAGATCAAGGTCGGCCATGTAAGAGACAAAGCCTGAGATTAAAGTGCGAAGTGCATTGGGTGTGCGGCCTAATAGTACCGCATCGTCGGCATAAAGCAATACAGGGAGGGGTTTGCCGTTAACGAGCGGGACATCAGTACTCAATTTGTCCAAGGATGTACTTAGTTTGTTTATATAAAGAATAAAAAGCAGGGGAGCCAGGACACAACCTTGTCTGACACCCCTGCCAATTAAAATCTCACCCGAGACTTCACCATCGTTGTTAATACGAACACAGGCTTTTAGGTCGCTGTGTAAGTGGGCCAGAAATTGGACCAGAGGTTCATCCAAACCATATTCCAGCAAGGCTGTCCATAGGCGTGATCGGTTGACAAAATCAAAAGCAGAGCTTAGATCCATAAAACCTAGGTAAAGTGGGGATTTTTTAGCTATGGTATACTTATCTAGAACTAAGTTTAGGTTCAAGCACTGCTCAACCGTCCCTACGTTGCTTCTGAAACCTAGCTGACATGGATTTAAGATTTTATTTTCCTCGGCCCAAATGTTAATCTTATTAAAAATGACCCTGCCCAAAATCTTCAATGTGTTATCAATTAATGATATCGGGCGATAGCTCCCAGGATCAAGTCTGTCCCCTTTTTTAAAAATAGGAATGATGGTACTGTTGGACCAGGAATCGGGCAATGAGGTAGTTGATAAGTTGTTAAAAACATTGCACAAGAGTGGGGACCATAGGTCAGGCTCTGATTTAATTAAATCAATAGATACTCCATCAGGCCCTGGCGCTTTGTTCCCTGCGCTTTGGAGAATTGCATCCTCTACTTCCATTATAGAAAAGTGCGGAAACTTAGATGGTTGACAATTTTCGATAGGGGGAGTCGATGCCCTATAAATGTTTGTAAAGTGCTTCACCCATACTTCCCCAGATATGCTACAAGTTATGGGAGTAATATTGGAGCCAAATGATTTCAGGTTCTGAACCTCGCTCCAAAACCCAGCAACGTCCTTTGTTGCTGCAGTTCGTACAAGCGATTCCCAATGAGATTTTAGGAGCTCTTCGGATCGTGTTCTTAAAGTGCGTTTATAACTAGCCCTCAGAGACCTCACCAAAGACCGATCTAGTGGGTCGGCCTTTAGGGCCGCTCTCAAATCTCTATTTGCTCTAGAGCAGGAATTGTCAAACCATCTAGGGTTAGTATTAGTATTGATTAGGACTGGCTTTGATATCTCCTTCTTTATAGTCTTACACAATTCCGTGAATGCTTCCACAATCGCATAGTCAGGGCAGTCGGCCGACAGGCAGGTGGATAATAATTCAGGATGGGATTTTACAGCTCGGGCTAACACCCCCTTATTGTCAGTTCCCCTTCCAAACCACCCTTAACCTATCCATCGACACAGCTAAGTTTTTTGCCCCTATTTCTATCCGCTTCAACTTTTTGTGAGGAAGTTTAAGAGTGGATAGGATGGGGTAGTGGTCGCTATGTATGCACCTAACTACTGTGGCCTCCAATAAAAGGTCGACAAGCGTGGGGGTCATAAATACGTAATCAATTGTGGAAGCACTCCCATGCCCAATATAAGTAGCCGCAGGGCAGATATTCTCCCTAAAATTTAATTTTTCCATAACGTTAATTAGATCCCTTGTGGCCAGAAGGTTGGATAATTCTACACCTCTTTTACAGGGGGGAGTTAGGCGATGGATATGTGCATTAAAATCACCTCCTACACATAACCCGTCCAGTTTACCATACTTTTGTCCTTCTACAATATCATCAATAAAATTAAACAACTTAATAAAATTCATATTGGGATGTGTTTTAAAATCATTGTTGTAAAAATTAATTAAACATATTCTGACACTACTAGTATAAAGCAATGCCTGGAAATTTTTATTGTGTGTTTCCAGTGGTTCAGTTTTGACATCAGCACCAATTTTGACCCATATTGATAAGCCCCCACTGGGTCTGCCCATAACAGGTATAGAGGCAATTTGGTTAAAACAACTGAAACCATCAAACAAAAGAGGGGTGGTGCACCAGGTTTCCTGAAACATCAGGATATCAATTTTAGAAACCCAGTCCACCCAATCCCCATTTGTGACTTTGGCATTTAAACCTGCTATATTCCAGCTCAGGATTGCCAGATTGTTAGTAGGGGGTCCTGGTGTGAAAACAGAACTATTACCCTTGGGCACCTCATCATCATTAGCAATCATTGCAGTTGGGTCAAGAAGTGAATCCCCTGCTGGCTCAAATGTATTAGGATAATTCCTGGTTAGTGAATCTAACGAAATAATTGGTAGTCAGTCCAAGGTGCCCAGATCCGACAATGCACTGTACCTATTATGTAAGGGGAAGGGTGAAAAGAAGGGGCTAGGTGGTATGTGATGAGGTCTGTAAAAATAGCCCAGTGGCAGAGAGGTTATGTCAGTAGGCGGGGAGAAACTCATATTAGTACTACCAAGGATAAATTTAACCGTAGAGGGATTTCTAAAATTAATGACAATACAATCCCCTTCTATGTTCTTGTGTAGTGGCCCAACCCAGCTCACCCGTCGAGTGGTCAAAATTTCCCTCATGATGTTAGGTCCTACCCTTTTATGTTGAGATAGCCAGTCTGTACATTTATTGTTTAACTGCATCCATGACTCGCTCTGTCCCTCCCGTAACTGAGGTACGCCTGGCAAGATTATTACATAGGGGCAGGCGTCGGGGGGCAAATTGAGGACAGGCCCTGGGTGCATTGATGGCCTTGTGATGGTTGTTTGGCCCTTTTCTGGTGCAGTGTTAGTAGGTACCTTCCTCCCTGTAGCATGCAGGGTGGGAGCATCCTTTAGCGTATTAGTGGCTATAATATTGGGGCATATTGGTTCTATGACTGTGGTCAGGGTGTGCTGGGGGATTTTTTGAGTATGGTTTCTCCCCTCATTGGCGCCTTTCGATGCGGTATCAACAATGGTAGCTTTTTTAGAGGCATTTTGCCCTACATTGTGAATGCCCTTGTTAGCAGTTTCTAAATCTTTCAAAAAGCGCCCACCCCTTATTAAATCAAGACTAATAACCCCCTTCCTCTTAGCATCTTCATTCTTTATCAAGGTTTCAATGCGGTCTAATCTTTTAAAAATATTATTAAACTGTTTGATCATTTGACATTCTAACTGTTTAAAAACGGTATCTACAATGGTCTCCATGAAGTTCGCATTTGATTTCAATGCTGAAATGCTTCCACTAACTGGCTCAGTCTGTGTACATGTGCAATTTATGCCATTACTGGGAGGGGTAATATCCAAGGGTTCTCCGGCCGATTGCACTTCTTCGGTTATAACACTATTACCCCCTATTGTTTTTTGCTTCCCTCTGGTCCACATGCTCTGCGGTGTAGGTTGGCCCTTGTTACACAGAGCTGGTTTCCTTTTGTTAGTTAATGATTTTGAGGGGCCTCTTTTCCTTTTTCCTCCAGCAGATTTGTCTTTCGCAGATACATGAAGTATGGGGGC
Organism: Triturus cristatus; assembly: GCF_964204655.1. Classification (NCBI taxonomy): domain Eukaryota; kingdom Metazoa; phylum Chordata; class Amphibia; order Caudata; family Salamandridae; genus Triturus; species Triturus cristatus. The sequence goes on along the minus strand of NC_140590.1, from coordinate 895,836,145 downwards.
GTATTCAGTAATGTCAAGCTGGGACTCAAGAATGATGGTGTCGCTTTCCTCCCCAAGAGTAATATGTTACTAGAAGTGTTTGCCTCATGATAACACTATTTCAAGACACTTGTCTTCCTTTTTGGGATAAGATAATGTAATATGGGAAGTTAGTCTTAACTCAAACATATTTCCTTAGTGGTATATAGGTTGAGAGAGTAACATACAAATAAATCATATATGTCAAATTTTTGCTACCTAGTTGATCTATCATTTTATAACATTCATAAGAGGCTCTCTCCCATCTTGTCTTTTCTAGTTGGAGTTATCTGGTAGCTAATTTTATGTCATAGGTCTCGGCTGGTTACAGTTGCCATCAGTTTGCATATACTGGGAAACGTCATTAATATTAAGAATAGTTTAGGAAACTGGCTCTCTATATAGTGTACTAAAACAAAGTACACTATGCATGGAGTGTAGTGGGTCCCGAATTGGTTTACAGAGGCTAAAGTAGATAATACTAACACTCTATTTTGTGGTAGTGTGGGAGAGTAATTAGGCTTATCAGAGGGTATTTTTTGTAATAACAGGGGCAATAAATGAGATACACACTCAAAGAATAAATCTGAGACCAAATTAGAAAAATAACAATTCTTTTTGTTGATGTTTTAAAACCAAGAACTATGTTCATAAGTTAGGAAAGTATTGTTTTTGATAACAATATTCACAGGTAAGTAAAACGTACAAACCTGTGCTCTTTTACACACAATGCATACTATGGGACGAAAAGTCAGAGATGCATAAAGGTAGGTCCAGTCAGTTTCAGGGGTTCACCTACAGGGTTTGTAGTTGTAGTGGGATAATTTGTAAAGTACTCACAGCAGTTCTTCGGGAACCACTCGGGGTCTACTAGGAGCAGGGTGCTGGTGAGGGAGCAGCTGGGATGCTACAGTGAAGTGGGACAACCCAAAAACAGGCTACACTGGGGGGTTTGTGGGCAAGTCTGAATGAGGCCAAATGGGGGCTTCGGTCACAAGGGGTCTCAGAGCACAGGGGCACAGCCAGTTTGTTGGGCCCTGGGCTGGGCAGCTCTGGTGCAGAGTGGTTTGGTCGGCTGGGCTGGGTGTGCTAAGATGAACCTTGTGGTCAGTGACAAACAGCTGACAGAAGAGAAATCAAGGCAGCAGGGCCACTCACGAAGAGGGTCTCAGTGATGCTAATGTCCTTTGATGGCTGCTTGCTCCTGGTGCAGTGGGAATCCAGACTGGAATCTCACTGTTGATGTTTGGTGCAAGACATCCGGCACCGGGGGCCTGGTATTGCACTGGTCCTAGTGTATTTACACTCATCAGGGAGACAGATCTGACTTTCCAGAGTAAGAGTGCAATGTCCTAGTCATCTGCGGCGTCGGTCGGGCAGTGGAACTGCAAGGGGTTGGACCGGACTCTGCCTGGCGGTGCCTGCGGAGTGCAGGGGAGTAGCTCCTGTACTCCAAGGGAAACTGAAGGTGATTTTTGAAGTGCTGGCGTGCAAACCAATGCTTTGGTAGACCTCCAGCTTGCAGGACAAATCACTCTGTTGCAATTGTCGAGAGAGGGCTGAGGATGGGCAGGGTTTCGCACTGAAGACCGCAGGTCTGCTGCAGTTCTCAACAGGCAGTGACTCTTCTTCATCCTTCTTCTCTTGATCCATTGAATCCAAGTTATTGGGTTCAGGAGTGCCACCTAAATACCCAATTTAGGGGCATTAACAGAGTGGGAGGTGGTAACCAATGGACTACCTACCTTCAGGGTGTCTACACCCTCTATATGAACACTTCCTGTGGGAAGTGGGCATAACCCTGACCCTAGAATGCTAATTCCATCCAAAACAAGTTGAAAGAATTTGAAAAGCCGGGTCAACATCAGCTGACCCACCCTAGGGGTGGTGCTGGCTGTCTGCGAGCTCACCTCCTAATCTGACTAATCTTCCCACCTGTCGTGCCACCAAAAAGTGGGGTCTGGACAGGGAAGTTTGCATCTCCACTATCTGGAGAGGCCTGGGTCACATAACAAAGGTGGAAGGGTCTTTTCAACTTCCCATCCTGGAATGCACATCCAGTGTAGAGGAGGTGTGAAAATCTCTGGCCAGAGCAGGCATCGTGCCTGGCCTCCGAGAGCAAAGGCTGTCACCTCAGGATGTCAGAAATCTGTCTATGGTGGCTGGCTGGTTGAGACAATCAGTAAACACACTAGTTGTCTGTAGGTTTTCAGGAGGCATCTCCAAGGTGCTCTTTGGGTGCATCTACTAATAAATCCAGCACTGGCATCAGTGTGGGTTTATTAAGACAAGGTGTTTGGTACCAAACACCTTGGAGTACAGTGAAGCCATCATGTGGCTGAGGAACTCGCAATCACAAGTTTCCAGCCTATTTGCTCATCATGACTTACCTGTGCGCTCGTAAATACTAAGGGTGAACATTGATATCACATGGACACATCCACTCAGGCAGTTTTGCCCACACATGGTGTAGGAAGGTGGAATCTGACTGCATGGTTGCCCCCACTTTTTTCTTGGTGTTTTGCTGTTTTTCGACTTAGTTGGACTGGGATCCTGCTACTCAGGGCCCCAGTTTATCTGTTTTCTCTTTAAAATGGATTCCATGTACCTTAGGTACACTTCAGATTGGATTCTGGGGTGCCCTTATAAGTCCCTAGTATATGGTATACTATGTACCCAGGGCATAGGTACCCAAGAGGTCTACCAGGGGCTGCAGAATGTATTATTCCACCCCTGGAAAGCCCTCCAAAATGACACCACAGGTCTGCTACTGCAGCCTGGGTAAGGTGGTTCATGCACCCCTTACTGAGATATAGGTTCACTATATCTCACCCTATCACTGCACATATAAACCTATCAGTCACCCTTATGGCATGCCTTATCAATCCTGAAGGCAGGGTGCTTGGTTTTGTGTGAGAGGGTGCCCATGCATGAGCTGAGCCCCTCTGCAGCCTTCAGAATCTATTCTCCAGGGTTGTCTGTGATGCATCCTGACCATATACTCTTAAGTGCATTATAACCCAATGGTAAATGCTAACCTTGGACTGGCTGCACGGAAACATGTTGTGTTTGGTGTCAAACACCTTGGGATCATACCCCCACACCAGTAACTGGTGTGGGAGTATGATCCCACCCTTCTAGAGGGAGAGACATGACAGCACTGGTATCCCCGGTACCAGCTAACAGAGCCCTGGCATCATAAAATGGATGCTGCCAGCCACAGGCACAAGTCTGGCCTCCTGCTGCTGAGCGAAACTCCGGCAGAGGAGGCCCGGACAATAGGTTTCCTGTCACAGGGAGGTGTTACCACCTCCCAGATAGGCCTTAGTGGATTGGGGCTGGGTGGGTGCACTCCAAGAGTGCTTTGAAGTACTGCACTGGGTGCACATTTGGTGTCCCTATGCATAGTCCAGTTCAAACCAGTTGCAGGGGCTACCAGCCCTTGCTCTGGCGTGAAACTGGACAAAGGAAATGGGTGTAGCCACCCCTCTTTCCAAACCCTCCCATAGGTGGGTCCCCGGAGTTAGTCCAACCCTTTCCTGGGGTATAAAGAAGGAACCCCTGTCCTTAGCACTTTAGATTACACCTGGACGAAACTCTGCTACAGAAATCCCGGAACTTCGACAATCTACATGACTAGATGACTGAAGAATCTCCCTTGGAGTAAAGGAGTTACTCCCCTGCTTGGCAGCCACCAAAGACGCATCTGACCGGTTTGCATCTCCAAAGATCCTGCTGGACGCTGAAGACTATGCAGCCAAGGAGGTGGAGTTCCAGACTTCGCAGAGGCCGACCTGAGTCCCCAGCAAAGCTGAGACCAGTAGCCCTCATGGGTACCGTGGAATGGAACCCCTGGACACATTTGCAAGTGCATCAGCTTCACGACGTCCTTTGAGGCTGTGCATTGGGTTACTTGTAGTCCTGACCCCGAGTACCTTTTCCACCGAAGATTGCTGGCCTACAATCCACAAGTGTTCCGTGAGCCCTGGTCCGTCAACTGGTGGGTCCCTGTGAAGGCAACTCTGTCTTCAATTGGGCTTCCCTGGTTGCCCCAGACGTGCCCTGACTTTCCATTGCTTGGGGAGTCCCCAGACCTTGCTGGTCCGCACCGAAGCATTTCTTCTCTTTCTGCGTCGGTTACTATTGCCAAGGCTTGTTGTGTCCAATCTGGTCCTCGTGGCTGAAGAGTCAAGCTTCCCCTCTTCTCACCTGAAGCATCTGACATCGGTGGGCATTCGACTAGCGTGCCCCTGGTCACTGGCAAGTGACCCAGACTCTGTCCCCTCTGCTTTCAGGTTCCTCACATCTTGGATCTTTTCGGACACTTCTCATGTTCCCGGCAGCAGCACTTTTCAGCAAGCTGCCATTGAAAACGACAACGCAACCCAAAACCATTTGACACCTATGCACCCGGCTTCCCAGGGTGAGGTAACATGAGTACTCCAGTGATACCGTGGGTATTGGCCCTAGAACCATCTAACTCCAAAAGGGTTTTTTCCTGGTCCACTCCTAAGTGTCCTTAAACTTTAAAATTCTAACCGCGGCTTTCCGCCTAGAAATTAACGGGAGCTCACGGCTGTGTTCTCACAATGCACACGTCCCCCATGGGTCCTCTGTGTCACTACCTTGGGTGGTTCCTTGGGGTCCCAGCGATTCTACAGGCTTTAGGCCTTGTGTCTAGTGAAGTTGTGGTTCTTATACCACTTTCTTAGTATATGGTTTGGCTTGCCCCTAGGGCCTAACGTATATTGTGCTTATTTACTGTGTTATTTGAAGTGTAACTTATGTGCTTTTGCCTCTAGCCTCATGAAGAGACTAGAGGGGTGTGTTTAGTAATAAATACATATATTTTATATATATATATATATACCTGTTGTGGTCTCCTTTCATTTAGCCACTCAAGAGCTTATAGACTGGTGAAATATGCTTTACATTCCTTCAAGACTTAGCCTGAAGGCTGCTCTCCATAGCTACCACTAGGATAGCTTCCAATAAAGGTTGTCTTTAACCTATCATCAACAATGGGTTGTTTGGACTGGTACAGGGTGCCCACTATCACTAGTGGACAGCATATACCAGGCCAACTTCTCACACATGGGTATAGTGCACCCTGCCTTTGGGCTTTAAAGCCTGCCGTAGGGGTGACTTACCTATACAACATACAATGTTGTGCTAGCATGGCACACAAAGGTGTGTGTCATGTCGACTCTTGGGTTTTCTCTGCACCACGACATGCAGGCTGCAATTGCAGTTTGCATGAGCTGGGTGAGGGATCCCTTAGGGTGGCACAATTTGTGCTGCAGCCCTTAGGGACCCTCTTTAGTTTCTAAGCCCTAGGTACCAAGGGTACCACTTACTTGGGACTTACAAGGATCCTAAAGAGGTGACAATTGAGGAACAATAGTACAGTTTAGGGAAAGAACATTGGTACTGTGGACCAGGTTATCAAAAACCCAGTACACTTCCAGTCAAGGTTGCACCAGATGCCAGGCAAAACGTGGGTGGTAACCTTGTAAAAAGGGGCACTTTCCTACAAATTGGTGTTCACAAGCTTAGTTTAAACAATGAGGATTACATTGTTCTGGGTTATGAAAAGACAATAACTTCTTCCCTACATTCCATACTGAACCACACAAACGCATACTGGCTTCGCTTTGGTAAATCTTTGCCATGCATTTGGTCCACACATCCAGGGAGCTAATGCACTTTGAGTGCCATGAAATGTGAGGTGCAGATCTGGTCAACAGTAGTTTGACTGACTGAAAGCCATTTATAATTGACTAGCTCTGTACTACTCTTGGAGTCATGTGAGAATGCCAGGTGCCAACACGATATCAAGATCTGAGGCTTTCCAAGGGCACTGATCTCCAGCAACAATAACAAACAGAACATGCTAGTTCTCTGGAAACACTATGCCCATATAGAAGGGAGTTGGTCACTGGTGCTTGTGGCAAATCTAGAAGTCCTTGAAAATTAGTTGTTCTACTTACAACAAGTTTAAAATGCAATTGGTCTTCTTAACATTTAGTTACAACTCATTATACAATGCAGCTCTATTGTGAGCCAACACATTCGTTCTGTCTAACCCACAGTTTCAGGGCCAACCAGGTGGGCCACTGCAGTGTTCTCCATCAAATGTGAATGAGCATGTCAAATGTGAACTGATATCAGTGTTGGAGGGTATTACAAGATCTACTCCTGGAGGAATGAAAATTGGCAGAATTGACAGCCTCCAGTTGCACAGCACCACCATTGTAAATGTGACATGACTGAGGCTTTTTGAAAATCTAAAAGCCATTGAAAACAACACAGTAGGCATCAAACAGATGTAAAATGCATACATTCAGTTTAAAATTATGTTGGAGTAACGTTTACACATCAATTCTTTTGTATGTCTGTGTAGATGTTCTCTCAAGCTGATGACCAATGAATTCAGGATAATCTGAGGCAGGAGTGGGGGCAAGGTAATACAACAACCTTGAGTGTTCTACGTCAGTTACATATTTCAATAAAGTTGACTAGTGCATCTTGTTCAGCAAGATAACAGAATTCGGTTTGCATAATGGTGCGCATCATTCTAGTCAAACTAGCTCTCTGTGATAACTCCCTCCACTCTTACATATCACCTCTAATTTTTAGTATTGACATGTTTTTTCAATACATCTAATGATGTGACACATTGATGATATCCATCTTCTGGAAAAGTTGCCATCCTTTGGTGAATAAGAGAAGAAACTAACCATGGGGTGGTTACCACTGTGCACAGTGCTAGGGGTGACTATGACCCTTTGTTGTAAATCACCTTGGCATGTGCTAAATGATCAATCAAATGAAAATGTTTTCATTCTTCTTTTAGTCTGTTGTTTTTAACCTTTTCTTCCGTGGTTGTCTTCGCAGCTGTACACTGGCTGGTATTTTCGTTTATTTGTCAGCCTCTCCTTATAGAGGTTGTCTCTGGTACATTAGATGAGGTGAGTTCATCTCGCCCTATATATTATTGTATTCCTTTTTCAATATGCATTTCTTTAATCTGAGACCATACCCCTCTTTCTAATCACATCACGGTGCATCATCCATCTCGGTGGCGTTATTCTTGCTATCTTCATTCAAGTACCACTTTTTTTCAAGCATAACACTTCACAAACAGTGGCAGGTTCCCAAAACTGCATGGCTCACAGCCGGTGCAACCAATACTAATGGTTCAATTTGAGTATCTCATATGTACATTCATGTATTAGTAATGTGTACCTTTTTTATGTTTTTGTTCGCAGATTCCCCCTGATGAAGGGACGTGCCGGTCCCAAAATGCATTGGGCTCTTCATAACTTTTTTTATGTACCAAATTGTATGAACTTAAGAAGCATTGAGTTTATATATTGTTACAACACACATCAGTATCTTGATGTATTATAAGTGATGTACACTGCATAACAAATTATTTATATGTATACGTGTATCAACAAATTGATATATATGAATTAATATATGGCTTTTGAATTTCACTGATTTGATTGATCATTTAGCACATGCCAAGGTGATTTACAACAAAGGGTCATAGTCACCCCTAGCACTGTGCACAGTGGTAACCACCCCATGGTTAGTTTCTTCTCTTATTTACTTGATGCTCAATTGACAGTGAGCATACCACTGTAGCACCTGAGTTAGAAACTATTCAATTATTGTACTAACCTGAATTAAAAAGGAGTGCGCTGCTTCCTCCCACATTATCCTTTGGTGAAAGCATTTGTAACTTTGAGGAACGCCTACATTCAATTGTGTAATAAACAAGCCTACCTACAATAAAGCTATTAGGGCAAGGGTGCACAGACAGAATGATTTCCTCACTGGAATGGGGCCACACCCTCATGCAAATGAGGAAAGTCCTCTCAAGATAGTGCTGGCACTACATGCATGTTACCGCTATCAGTATTACAGAACGGACCCACACACATCACTGCAGCACCTCCTGTAATACCCTTGTGCCCCTGTGGTGCATGCCCTATGTGCCCCTGAGGCATTAGGCGTAATATGGTCCTTAGGATTTTATTTTCAGGTAGAATATACAAGGAAGTTTATTTCACTTCTAAGGGTGCCAAGCAGTGCAGAAATGCTTCCTGGCATTGTTTTGTTACCAGGCTGGCCTCTATTTTCAAGTCCAGGCCAATACACTTATCAGGAAAAGCTGTGAAATCAGGTATTATTTCCCTTCTAAAACTTGAACCTAAAATAGCAAAAGCATGAAGAAATGAGTCGATAAGTATTTGAGGCTTGTCTAAATCATTTCAAAATCCTTGCTAAATCAAATTGAAGGATAATTGTCATGTAATAAAAGAATCCTAACAATTTTACACCATTTCTTTTTCACTTACCAGCTCATTGCCGATCCAGAATAGCAACATGTAAATAAATGGTAGGTAAAGGTGGTAACCTGTGAAAACATAATTACAGTAAAAAAAAACATAGTCCACAATACTTTTTGATTCGTTGAAGAAGTCCTCTCAAATGTGCATCCCATTCTGAGACAGACACAAACTACATAATTTTCACATAAATTCACCAGTTCATTGAATTGAAATATTACACAAATTGTTTAGGCCCAGGATGCCAAGTGTACTAATCTACAATTCACTCACAGAAAATCATCAGAAATCGTATTAGGAGTGAATGAACTGATCATCTGTCTGCGATTGTAGCTTTACATTGCAACGCAACTATTCTGTTTTTTTAGCTATTTTAAAATGCATAGGTTGCACTACACACCACTAGGGCAGCTATATAGTAGTAGCAACTAGATTAAACATAAACAAAATGCTAGTAGCATTATGAAAGACTTTCTGAGAGCATGCAAGTGTGGCAACCTCAGTCTACACAGGCCATTCTAGGAACTCACTCCTCTGTGCCAGGCTTTTGGGGCCAGGCGTAGGAAGCTTTTTCAGCTTGCAAACGGTGATTTGGTAAGCTATTACCCAATCGCAAATTGGGTTTGCAAGTAGCTATTAGAAAGGGGCATGCCAAGAGTGTCCCTTCCTAATAACGAGTCGCAGGGGCATGTGTGAATGTTTAGCGACCGGAATTTGGTCTCAAAACATTCATACTTTACTGACTCTGTGAAGGAGGTGGAAACCCTTTCGCAAATAGGAAAGGGTCCCCAAGGGACCCCTTCCACTTTGTGAATGTGGGTGCCAAAAGGTTTTAGGTTGAGCCTAGGCAGCGCGCGTGAAAGACCTGCTGTAATCAGTATCAGGAGTGTAATCTTGCCTGCTGGTTGCTACTGGGTAACTCTTCTGCTGCTCTTGTTTCCTGGTTCCTAATTGGTTTAAGCAGCCCAGGCGTCAGTTCTGAGGAAGGCTGAGGAGCACTGGCCAAGTACAGTTTCCCTACGCTTTCAGGGCTTATCTGTTATTTGGCAGAACTCTTTTTCTTCTGCTGCCCTTCCCTACACCACTAGCCCAGCTCGTGTATTTGGTGCCCCTGCTCTCGCTAAGTAATTTCCCCTTACAGTGCCCTCCCCCCACAACCACCTCCCTCAGGATGCCAGTCTATATTTTTAACTATGGGGGCCCATGTGGTGCACTCCCCCACCATCACTTCCTGCATCATGCCACTCTTTAAGTTTAACTATGGTGGCCCTTGGGGTGCCCTTCCCCGCCACCACATCCTGTGGCACGACACTCTTTATGTTTAACTGTGGTGGCCCGTGTGGTGCCCTCCCCCACCACCACCTCCCACTGCCGGCACAAAATATGGTGCTGTTCGGAAACAAACTGAAAGCTCACTAGCAAACATATTCAGTTTCCATGTAAAGAAAATACATCTCAGATTACAGTGAGTGCAGTCAGGGCAGGTTTGTTAGGGTAGGCTGGAGGATGTGTATGAGAAAAACAACACAGGCATCTTGTTCTTAAGTTCACTGTATTCTTGTTCTTGAGTAGTAATCTGCTTCATTGAGAAATTAAGTAGCGCTGGCAGAATAGGTGATTTATAGAATGAGGACTGGAGCCCTCGGTGTCGTATGCTCTCATTTATCAAACTGTGTTAAAGGAGCCTCCTCTCCATTTTACTACAACACCTGAGGGAAACGTTTATATCGGATCTGCATTTCCCAAATCTTCCTTAGCGTCTGTAGAGATAATATTACCCTATTCATACAAGAATTCAAACCAAGATTCACAACTTGTGGAGTCCACATCTATCCTGGAATAAGAGCACAAATCTCCTCCATTTAAAACATGTTATCTTAAGAATAACCATCTTCCCCTTTCCTTTCATTATCCTTTAAACACGAAATATTGCCACTGGCCTGGAAACTTTATTTTCTTGTTCCCTTTGTGATGGCAACAGAGTTGAAATGCCGCTGGTAAAGTTACGTCTAAAGAAACACCTCATCCTTACTAAGAGTGAACGAGAAAAATGTGCTTCCCCATTCAGGGACCCTGAGAGCATAGGGTCTTGCAGTTACATGCTAGCAGGGGGCGTTCCCTGTGAAAATCTACTCTTCTCAGTTTTACCGGAACCACAATTCAAATCAAATCAGGTGTTTGTTAAGCGCGACTACCCACCCATAAGGGTCTCAAGGTGCTGGGGGGTGTGGGGGGGTTCGCAGGTTCCAGTCCATCAAGGAGGGGGTCTGTCGAAGAGCCAGGTTTTGAGGTTTCTTGCGAAGATGGGGAGCGATGTTATCTGTCTGAGGTGGAGCGGAAGGTTGTTCCAGGCTCTGGCCGTGCAGAAGGAGAAGGAGCGGCCTCCCGATCTGGTCTTTCTAGTGCGGGGGACCATGGCATAGGAGTCCAGGATGATTCCTTGGTTGCGTGCGTGGTCCGTGGGCGTGCTTCTGAGGGCGGGGGGCCACCAGGTGTCGTTCTAGGTGTCTGGGTTTGGGCCCATGATGAGTACTTCCGTTTTGTTGGTGTTTAGTTGTAGGCAGCTGTTTTTCATTCATTTGGTGACGGCTTCCATGCCTTCTCGAAAGTTTTGTCTGGTGGTGTTGGGTTCGTTGGATAGGAAAAGAATGAGTTGGGTGTCGTCTGCGTATGACACAATGTTGAGTCCGTATGTTCTGACGATGGGGGCGAGGGGGGCCATGTAGATGTTGAAGAACGTAGGGCTGAGGGAGGACCCCTGGGAGACTCCGCAGGTGGTAGGTGTAGGGTCTGAGAGAAAAGGGGGGAGTCTGACCCCCTGCATTCTGCCAGAGAGGAAGGAGCATATCCAGTCGAGGGCCTTGTCTTGTATCCCTGTGTCGTGGAGTCTGGGTATTAGGGTGCGGTAAGAGACTATGTTGAACGACGCTGAGAGGGCGAGGAGGATGAGGGCTGCTGTTTCTCCTTTGTCCAGTAAGGTATGGATGTAGTCTGTTGCGGCGAGGAGGGTGGTTTCCATACCGTGGTTATTTTCTGAAGCCGGATTGGGAGTAGTTGAGGATGTTGTGCTCTTCGATGAAAGTGGCGAGTTGGCTGTTGATGGCTTTCTCGATGACTTTCGCTGGGAACAGGAGCAGGGAGATGGGTCAGGAGTTTTTGAGTTTGGTGGGGTACGCTGAGGGTTTCTTCAGGAGGGGGTTGATTTCAGCATGTTTCCAGTCATCAGGGAACGAGGCGGTTGCCAGGGAGCGGTTGATGGTGTGGCAGAGCATGAGTGAGATGGTGTCGGCGGCTCTGTTGAAAATGTGGTGGGGGCAGGGGTCCCGGAGTGGATTGACTTTATCGTCTTCAGTGTGTCTTCGGTGGTGAGGGTTGTCCAGTTGTCGATCGCTGGCTTCAGGATGTCGGGTGGTTGGTGAGGGTTCAGTGTGTTGGTTGTCTTCATCAAAGTTGTTGTAGATGCTCTTGATTTTGTGGTGGAAAAAGGTACTGGGTTTGTCGCAGAGATCTTGTGAGGGAGGGATGTTGGTGGACTCGCTGGTGGGTTGGACGAACTCCTTGATGATGTTGAAGAGTTCTTTGCTGTTGTGTGCATGAGTGGAGATTCTGTCTTCAATCGCTTTTTTCCTCGTTTTTCTAATGAGTTGGTGGTGGCTCTGAAGTTGTTTTGGGCTTCTGTGGATTTGGTGTTCCTCCAGGCCTTTTCGAGGCGGCGGCAAGTGCAACTGGACTCTCGCAGTTCGGTGGTGAACCATCTAGCTTTCTTGGCGTGGGTGTTGTTGTTTTTCTTGAGGGGGGCTATAGTGTTGGCGCTGTCGGAGATCCATCTGTGCATGGTTCGGGCTGCAGTGTTGGCATCGTCGTTTTCCGCGATGGTTGGTGTGGAGTTGCTGAGTGATGAGATTAGCTGGTTGTCGGTGATTCTTGTCCAGTTTCTTCGTGGGAGCAGGTGCTGGTGTCTGTGGATGGTGGGTGTTCTGAAGGTGAAGTGGATGCATCGATGGTCAGTCCATGGGAGTTCGGTGGTGTGGCTGAAGGGGATGGAGTTTCCTGTTGTGAAGAGGGGGTCGAGGGTGTGTCCTGCTGAGTGCGTGGGTTCGGTCACGATCTGGCAGAGTCCAATGTTGTGCTGGTTGTCCAGGAGGGATGTCACGCTGGGGTCCAGTTGTTTGTTGAGATGGAATTTGAGGTGTCCCAGTAGAGTGTAGTTGGTGGACGTGATGGCATTCGGCGAGATGATGTCTGTGATGGAGTTGGCAAAAAGTCTGCGAGGTCCAGGGGGTCGGTAGATGAGGGTTCCTCGGATGGTGGAGGTAGGGTTGGCCAGTATCTTGAACTGAAGGTGTTCCATCAGGTCTGTGGGCTTGTCAGGAAGTGTGCTCAGGCGGAGGGTAGATTTGTGGACAATGGCGATTCCTCCTCCTGGGCGGGTGAGGCGGTCCTTCCTGGAGATCTTGTATCCTTGGGGAATGGCAATGGCGATGTCCGGTCCCGAGGTGGCGTTGGTCCAGGTTTCGGTAAAGAATGCTACGTCCGGGGTAGTGCTGTTGAGGAGGTCCCAGATTTCAGTGGCATGTTTGTGGAGGGATCGGACGTTGAGGAGGATGCATTGCAGGGTCTTCGGTTCGGTTGTGTTCCTGCGGGCGGATTGCGCTGGGTCAGTGGTCTTGGCGGTGCTACAGGTGTTGCGGCAGCGGTGACAGCTGAAGGGTCCGTGGGTGTCGGCTGGTGATGCTAGCTTGCTGTTGCGGCCTAGGTTGAGAGCATGAAGTGCTGCTGGGTCGTAGCGTTGGTGGTGCAGAGATCCATGGTTCATGGCGCTGGTCGCAGTCGGGTCACGGACGGGCGCAGACGAGCTTGCCTTTGGTGCCTCCGCGGTGCGGCCGCCATTAAGTAGGGGTTGGGGAGGGCTGGACAGCTGGGAGGCGGGAAGGGGAGCTGGATTGGGCCGGTCGCACTGGTCATGCTGGGGGGAGGGGCCGCGGGAGCAGCAGCGGCAGGGAAATCGGGCTGAAAAAGGCAAAAGGAAAAAGGTAAAAAGAGAGAGAAAAGTGCAAATAAGGCAGAAAAAGAGTGGAGGAAAGACAAAGAGGACACAGGAGAGTGAAAGGGGGAGATTGAGATGAGGGTAAAAAACGAGAGAAAAACTGAGGACAGACACAGAAGGAGAGTGAAGGGGAAGCTTGAAATGAGGGGAAAACGACAGAAAAAGTGCAAGTAAGAGTGGAGGAAAGACACAGAGGACACAGGAGAGTGAAAGTGGGAGATTGAGATGAGGGTAAAAAACTAGTGAAAAACGGAGGAAAGATACAGAACGAGAGTGAAGGGGGAGCTTGAAATGAGGGGAAAATGACAGAAAATGGAGGAAAGACCCAGAAGGAGAGGGAAGGGGGGAGATAGAAGTGAGGGAAAAAACGAGTGAAAAGGAGAGAAAAGCGGAGCAAGAGAATGGAGACAGAGGTCTACTGGACCACCATGGATGAGATGAAACCTGCGGGTGGAGGAGGGCCTCGAACACGAACACTCACGAGTGCAGGGACTTGGGGGGAGGCCTCACTGAAGGGTGGAGCTGCGAGGGAGGTCTTGCCCTGAAATCCAACAGCTTAAATGATATTGGAAACCTTTAAAAAGCTGATTTTGGGATGTGCTGCAACGCCATACCAATGAGAGGTTGTGGGCCAATGTAGTTTTTCACTCTGGCACTTATGAAAAAACATGCATTTAAATTGAATTTTCCCATTTGAAAGCAGACCCACACAATAATTTGCAATTGTTCCCCAAATAAATGGACCCAAAGCACAAACTCAAGGAAAGTATGTTGCAGCCTTCTTTTTACCACTGCCTATATTAACCACTTCAATTTAAAGACAAGGAAGATTTTTGTCACACACAGAAATTGTCACTTAATCAGAAAGCTGATCCAAACACATGTCCACGCCACATACATCCACTACAGTCCAAACCAAAACACATAAGGTAAAAGACATTTACAATACCAAAACCTGTAACTCCCTCAAATGCTAGACCTATTGCATTGCAAATGCTTGTTAAGAGCAGGCAGCGGTCTCACGGACCACTGCCTACTCTTAAAAAATGAAAAGGATACTTCTCATTTTTCTTTTTTAAATGCATCCCATTTTCCTTTAAGGGATACGGACTGCATTTCAAAATAAAAAACTACTTTATTTAAAAAGCAGTCACAGACATTGTGGCCTGATGACCCCATCAGGCCACGATCCCTGTGAGTGCCTGCCATTCCCAATGGGTCGCAAATTGCGACCTGTCTAATGAATATTAATGACACAGGTCGCTTGCAACCCAGTGTAAATCACAAACAATGTAAAACACACTGTTCTACATAGGTGTTTGCGATTTCGTAATATCAAACCACAGAAATTTGCTAGTAGGAAACAGCAAAAGAAAGTCTATGTTCATCTGGCCCTTAGTGACGAACATTCAAGAGATGCTGGTATCGGTACACTGGAATCCGACTAACAAATGCAGCACATGATGCCACATGTGCGTCGCATTTACAGTCCTAGGTGAATTGCCATAGATGACCTGCCATTCTCACTATATCACCACTTCCTTCATAAGCAAACTTGTGTCGACCTTGTGTAACAATGCTTTTTCCCCCGGTTGATTGTGACCAATTGCAGTCAGACGACCATGCATTAATCGTTTAGCTTATGTGCCCCGTCTATATAAACACACCAATCACCGGTTCGCAATTCAGTTTTTAAAAAAAACTTCATTTATATAGATGATGCCATGCCCCACGGGAGTCAAACTTGTTGTTTAGTTCATGATAAATGCCTTTACATGGATATGGACGAGCTTCACGATCACTTTTAAGCTCGATTTGCATATAGAGGCACAGGACGCTCAAGACAAGTTCTTTTGCCCGCATTGCTGTTGCTTGTGCTGAGGAAGACTCCAAACCCCAGAAACCATCACTAATCCCAGGAGAAGGGGCTGACTGCACCACACGTTTTTAAGCACGATTTGCATACCGCGGTGCAGGACGCTCGAGTCTAGTTCTTTTACCCACATTGCCGTTCCCTTTAATGGGGGGAGAGTGCATACCCTAGACACCATCACTAAGCCTAGGAGGAGGGACGGACTACACCAAGGGCTTTTAATCATGATTTGCATACTGCGGCACTGGACGTCCTCAGGTAAAGGCGAGGCCAAGATGGGCCCATCTTAGCCCGTCTGAGCAAGGAAGAGGCAGGGCAAGGCAACCCCTCTGACACCTAATACTGCAGGTTAGAACTTTGGTCACAGAAGCCCAGAGTTTGGCAGACTCTGTAAATATACTGCATTGATAAGGCTTATTCATGCTGAAATAAGGAAAAACATTGCTGTCAATTGTTAATTGAATGACCCTGGAACATTGAACCAATAAGAAGTAGACCCAAGTGACTGACTGAGAAGACTGGTTTATTTTGTTTGGGGGCTTGTCTTAATTGTGGAATAATGGATAAGAGGAAAGACCAGAGTAGCCCTCAGATCATAGTAAATAGAAAAAGGTCTGCCCAACATGCAGCAGGGAATTGCATGAAAGATGAGATTGAAAATCTCATCGAAGAAGTGGAAACCATTCCTAATAAAGGGATGTTTCCTGATTGCCCTGATACGGGAGACACATTTCTGGTATTTTAGGAAAGGGTCATAGAGCTGTTAAGACATTCACATAGAATACTACCAAAGTGCAGCCTAACAATAAGGGGGGAGGCTATGTTG
This sequence comes from Triturus cristatus, assembly GCF_964204655.1. Lineage (NCBI taxonomy): Eukaryota > Metazoa > Chordata > Amphibia > Caudata > Salamandridae > Triturus > Triturus cristatus. The sequence continues at coordinate 895,820,021 of NC_140590.1, read as the reverse complement.
TAAATAAGAAGGGAACAGAGGTTCTTAGTGCTGTTAGTACTGCGAATGATGAGCAAAAAAGCCAGAGTAGTTTGGATGGAGATAATGTAGATAACACCATTTACATCTCTCAGGAACCTTGTACAAATTACTATAGCCTTTTTGCCAATAACGGTGTTATGGTCCTACATGTTAGGGATACACATGTGGGTGTGGGTGGAACGAATGGCACAAGGAAGGATTGTGTTTATGTGAAAGAACGTAGAGATCTTATAGACCAGGTAGAAGCAGAAGTTGCAACTTACAAACCCAAGTTGATCAATAAACAGCTGTGAATGGGAGAGCGGGCCTGATTCTCCAGTTAGAAAAAGTATAAGCCTGCAAGGGGGCTAGACTCAAAGAATAATGGAGTAGGCCATGGGGGTGGGCTGAGTATACAAGGGATTATAGAGCCCAAGAAGGAACCTACCCCTATTAAGGAAAATGTTATATTAGGGGGTGCCAAATGGGAGAGTACAAGAGGGAGTAGGGACACATGTATCCCCCTATCCCCTAAGTAGACCCCCTTGATCTGCTATAAAAAAAATGATGGAAACAGACAAATAAATATAGATGCCCACCACAACACCCTCCTTTCAGCAGTCAGTGCAGTGAGGAATACCAGGAAGAACGGTGGAATTTAGGAACCAGACCCCTAATGAAGGAAGTGACCTGCTTTAGAGCCACCTGGGTAACCACTGACCACCTCTCAGCCTTCCGTACCAAATAAAGAGTTGAAGAGACAGTGGAGAATATATACCAATAATTGTTCATTCATATATGCTGAGAGCAGGGCCCCGTCTGCACAGTCTCAAGAGAGTGTTACAGAGGGAACTAAGGAACAGTAAGCATAGAGACACATTATGTACATTTCATGGTTAGACAAGAACACACCCACAGTGGAATTTTTCAGACAGATGTAACTGGACAGTGAAAGACAAAAAAAAGGGTTTCTGTCTTATTTCTTGCACAACCCAGCACAGTACAAGGCCGTTTCACCATGGGCTGCGATCCAACTGGGAGAGGACCTTTATCGAATGGGAAAACCATACGCTGGCACTAGCTGTCTTTATTGCAGTACGAAACTTAGCAAAGGGCATTTCTCAGAACTAAAAAAGATTAGTTTCGACCAGAATGCAAAATGGAGTCTAAAAAGAAAATGGTGCAGCAAATGCTAACTAAAACATGGCATTGCATGAGCATCAACGGGCCTAATCTAACAGACCCTCCTTTTAGCATGAGCTAAAAATATTTTCTAATATGCAAAAGGAAATGAGGGAAAGTGATACATAGGTAGCATTACTATAAGAACATCAACACGACAGAAGTCAACAGAGCATCAAAATCAAGAAGTGTAAGCGGGGTCAAACTATGGGGACTCCTTATAATCAGCATTGGAAAGGGGAACCGCAAGGAGGGAGGAATCCTCGAAAATTCCCTCATCAATACTTATAGGATCATCAATATCCTCCTGGAGCATTATAGCGGCATTTGTAACATGGGCTGACATTTTCTGTTTAGGTGTGAAAACAGAGAGGAAGGCATTGAATGAGGATGCAACAGAGCACCAACATCACTATAAGATAAATAATTTCCTTACGAATCCAACCCCAGTTGCAGAAAAGGCACCTATTCCAATTCCCACTTTCCATCCCTTTAACATTGTCATTTTCAAATTGCTAGAAAAACAGAAATGTTGCGTTATATTATTTTCCAGATTTTTTATACCAACCACACATTGGTCGCCGGTCACTGCGCATACACCACCACTCTTTGCCAAGATAAAATCCCCTGCATATCTAGTCTGTTCCGAATACACCTGCATGCATTCTAACTGAGTAGTGATGTCGAGCAAAGCTGCCACTGTAGTATTGGATAGAATTTGCAGCTTGCATCCAACATATTCTCTAGCTTTCTCAACCCTGGCCATAGCAGTACCAGCTAGTTTAAAAATGGAAGAGAGGATGTATCCAAATGTAATACTATTACTATAGCTATTTACTTCCAAATTTGTTACTCCTTCACAGAATTCTTTCATTTACATTCTTTTTACCCATCTGTTTTGAGTCGAGAATATTTGCATAGAACACCCAAGGGCAATACCACCCCAAGAGCCATGTCATCTGTACCATTGTGGACGTTGGAATAAATCCCATTAGAAAAACACCAGGTGCACATATATCGGCCCCTGATAGTTCACTTCAGCGTATCTGGAGTTTGCACCCAAGGTGCTCAATTCTTTGTTATTCACTTAGGTAACTGTATTCTTGAACAATATTATCCCTGAGCAATTAATGTACAAAAAAGTATCTGTAATATTTACTATGGGGCAACAAGCAGGATAATAATCACCCTCTCGAGGTACTGTTAATTCCATGTAATTCCAACCCACAGGCGTTATATTCTGCGCTTCCATATAGAAATTATCACAACATGTATTGTTGTCACAACCCAGATAACCCATCCCCTGAGGCTTGTTATAATACAGACTTGGCCCAGGATAATTAAATCCAAACATTCCCTTTACTTTGGCAAACTGAGGTAGCCGAGTGTATGTGTAATTCACAAGTGACAGTAGGTGTGCAGTCCAAAGGCTAGGAAGAGATCGAGTGGAATAGCAAGCAGTCCCTTTTCCAAAGAATCTCTTATGGGTCTCCACAAACACATTACACGGGACAGCCCTTTTACTATGGGACGTGCCTTTATCTTTAATACGTGTAGGTACACTATGTACATCCTCCAAAAACTACAATACCCCACATAGTTTTATTATCATCGTTATCCAAAAAATGACACATGCAATATTACTCCGGATTGACTAAGTCATTCTGCGTTGTACAGTGGCAATTGGCTGATCCTCCTCATTAACTTTCCTGCCAAAAGGATGCATAGTGAATTAAAGGAAGAAAATGTAAAGAGAAATATGAATGTTCCCTGTCTCCGTCAGAGCCTCACTGGTACAGGCTCCTATCGTCCATCAATTAGTTGGCGCTCTTGAGCCCCGGCGGTGGAGCTTGCTCTGTCCTAAGCTCTTTCCTAATCTATCCCACGCTGATAAAGGTGATATACTCACAGAGTATACTTTCCTAACTAATGTTCAAACTACAAAATCAAAGCAAATGCAGAATTTTCACTTGTCCTGATCCCTCGTTGGTACTGCTACTCAGTACTTTCCTACCTTGTACAGTCCAGGCTCGGTGATCCTCGTCCGAGGATGTAAATTGTACCTGGCAGCCCCAGGCACTATATGATCTGTATGATCAGAGAACAGAGGCTTCCGGAGAGTTCGTATTTCTGGTGGTGCAGCCTCGTTCAGGACATCGTCGTTCTCCTTGTCTGTTTGGGCCCACATTAACTGTGCATCACTAAAAGGCACAAATCTGGGCACTTGCTCACATTTAACGTCTCCTATTCCCTCCTTCGGGGCATTCTGAAGCGAGGAAAATACTCTTTAAGTACCTTTGTAGTTGTGGTGGCCGTATTTCTTTAGTGGGGTAAGCCTCAACCCATTTACTGAATGTGCTTATAACCACTAAGACATACTTGAGATTGTTATAAAGTTTCAGCTCAATGAAGTAAATTTGAAGGACTTTGAATGGGAAAGTAGGTGGTGCAAAGTTTCTAGATAGTGCAGAGGTACCCTTCCCTGGGTTGTGCCTCATGCAAATCATAAAACTTCTCACTAAATGCGCAGCAGTTTTGGAAATCTTAACATTACACCAAACCGGGGCCAATAGTTTACAAATGCCTTTTGCACTAACATGAGCTGGACTGTGAGCCATAGTAACCACAGGGAGCACTTATGCATCGGGTAACATCCATTTCTCCTTTCATAATTTTCAATCCAACATCCTTCTTCGTTTGACTGTGCTGTACTTTCCTGCCATACCGTTAATTATTCGATTGTGGCCTCACTTTGTATCTCTTTCACACTCAACTGTACTTTCAAACATGGGGTTCTTGGGAACACATCTATTTGGACCCGCAACAAACATTCTCTTAATCTTGCTTCGAGCAGTCTCTATGGCTATCTGATCTGCAAACTCAATTCCTTTGTCAGTGCAGATAACAATCGTAGTATGAGATGTCCATGTTGTATTTTAGCGCCATGGAAAGTAAGAAACCCTCTCTCTGCCCATAGTTGCCCAAATTATGTGCGACTCCAAATGCATATTGTCTATCTGTATAAATGTGACAACCAATCCTTCACCCAATTCACAAGCTTGTATAAGGGCAACAAGTTCTGCAGCTTGGGCTGACTGATAGGGGACATGTGATGTCTCTATCACTGTGCACAACATAGTGATAGCATAAGCAGTAGTTGTGGTGCCATCTGGTAATTTAAAACAAGAGCCATCGACATATAGTTCTCCTTGGGGGTCAGATAAGGGAACATCAGTCAAGTCTACCCATCCTTTCTTCTCTTCCTCTGTTCGGAAAATACAGTCATGTTTGTCGACTGCATCATTCTCAGAAGGGAGGGGTAGTAACATTGCTGGGTTCAGAGTAGCACATCTTTTGATCGTGATATGCTTAGCAAACAATGTCAATTCAACGCCGGTAAGACGTGCACTGATGAGGTGCTGTGTCCTTGTTTTATTCAAAAGTGTATCCACAGCATGAGGTGCCATAACTGTGAGGTCTGTATCGAGAACGAGTCCAGCCGATTGTCTGATTGAAGTGGCTACAGCCGCGACCGCTCGCAGACAACTCGGGAGGGCCCTTGAGACAGGGTCAAGTGCAGCAGAAAAATAAGCGCAAGGTCTCTGCCTATCAACAAACTTTTGGGTCAAGACAGAAAGCGTACAACCTGCCATCTCTTGAACATACAGCACAAACAGCTTCCAATAATTATGTGTGCCTAGCACTGGAGCAGAGCAAAGTTCAGCTTGTAGTTGTTCAAAATATTGCTGACAATCTGGCGTCCAAGGCAAAGACTCATGTACTGCTTTTGTTGTTAATGTAAGCAGAGGTTTGATTAGCAAGGAATAAGTAGGGATCCATTTGTGACAGTAAGACGTAATGCCTTTAAAAGCATGCACATCCTTTTGAGTTTGTGGAAGGGTATTTTAGTGATAGTACTGATGCATTCTGGTGTTAACCTTCTACACTCCTTTGACAGTAGGTGACCTAAATAGGTAACCTCCTGTCGACAGTAGATGAACTTCGAAAGAGAGACCGTATGTTCATTATGTGCCAAATGCAACAATAATTTCATTCTACTTTCCTTGCAACCTTGTTCCATATCAGTAGGAATTAGGAAATCATCGACATACAGCACCAATACATTACCTGGAGGCAGCGCGGGTGAATCTAACTGACCTTTTAATGCTTGACTATAGATACTAGGACTTTCAGTATATCCTTGAGGAGCGTGACGAAATTGGAAACCTCTGCCAGCTAGTGTAAATCCAAACAGATACTTGCTACCTGGATGTATGGGAATGCTAAAATATGCCTTTTTCAAATCAATAACAGAGAAAAGTTTAGCGGGAGATGGAATCATTGTTAAAAGTTTAGCGATATCAGGAACCACTGGGAATTGCGGAACTACTATTTTATTGACCTCTCGTAAATCAATCACAAAACGATATACATCATCAGCTTTATCTGAAGAATCTGAGAGGGCCCTTTTCTAGGACCGGAAGTATAGGTCTCTAACACACGTTGCCTGTAGCCTCATCGACAACTCCCTTGTTTATTAGATCCTGGTAAATCTGAAGAAGGGCTCGTTCTCCTGCCTGTGGCATTTCATACTGAGGAATGCAGGGCTAAATAGCATTGACCTTGACCTGTATAGAAACCGGGTATATATGCAATAGACCTATGTTGGTGTCACCAGTGGCCATATCGTTGGTGATACTTGATCAAACTAAGGTGGAAGGGGGACATCTCTAGATAGACAATGTCTAGTACCTGTTTCCGGACCCATGGTAATGTAAACACCGTCAGGGGAACAATAAATAGTAGCATGCAACTTCTTTAATAAGTCCAGCCTCATCAATTTCTCACCACAATTAGAAGTCAAAAGAAATGGAGAGTTGTTAGACCTGGCACCTTGGCGTGAGTCTCCCCTCCTCTTTTTGTCGCTGTGCCTCATGTGTTTTTATGGTGTTGGCCGCTCAGAGCACTGTGCCACTGCCAACCAGTGCCACAGTGCAAGTGCTCCCTCTGTAAATTGTATATGTTGATTGAAATCCATGATTGGCTTATTTGGTTTACTATCAGACCCCAGTAAAATGCACCTGGAGTGCCAGGGCATGTAAATACAAATACTGCTGGTGGGCTCGCAGCACTGGTTGTGCCACCCACAGATGCGGCCTAGTAAGATGTGTCTAGGGTCTGCCACTGCAGAACCCGCGTGCAGTCTGGTACTGTCGTGCTGACTGCGCAAGTGCCCCCACTTGCCAGTCCTTAAACCTTCCCTTAACTTCATATCAGTCACCCCTATGGTAGGCCCAAGGGTAGGGTGTGTTGTAAGTATAAGGTAGGACAAGCCCTGATTTAATGGCCTGTCCTCATAGTGAATTACCGCCATATTCGTTGTTCACTATGTAAGGCTACCCTGTTCTCATAGGCCAGAATGGGCTGTTGATATCGTTACATCCTATGATCCTAACAGGCCCAGGGAACATGGTAGGAGATCGAGTTTAGTATGCCTGAACTCAGAATAATAATGTACTCCTTCTCGTAAGGTTTATTTTAATATTCCACGTTTGCAAATGCGGCTTTTAGAAAGCTGGCCTTTGCTTGCCTAAACCATTTCAGCCGCCTCTGCGCGATGTGTATCTGCTGTCTGGCTGCGTGAGTGACAGGACTGGAAGCACCCAGATGGGTGGGGCTAGGTAGGCCAGTAAAGAATAGGACGATCGCCAGGTAGATGGGTGGGAGGAGTGCCCCTGAGCTTTGAATAGGGCTGTGCTCTGCCCCCACGATGCCGGCTCCGCCCCCTGTGGAGCGTCTGAGGACTCTGCCCTGCACCTTGAATGAAAGAGCCTGCATTGCATAAACAAAGTGCTCCAGAACTGGAATGAGCTAGGAAAGGGCACCCCTGGCCTGAGAGAACAAAAGAATTATGGTATAAATGAAGGAGCCCTGCTCCTAAGAAATTAGATCCTGCTACAAGACGAACCTCTGCCTGAGGAGAAGGAACCAAGGAACTGTAGGAGGAGTACTGTCCCTGACCTGGGGGATTGGCCTACAGTGGTTGCCCTGCTGCTGAAGGAGAGGAGAAAGACTGCTGATAAACTTTGCTTCAACTTGTGCTGTTTAAGATCTCCAAGGGCTTGTGCGGAGCTTGCCCCCTGAACGAAGTCCCAGGACCAGTTGACTTCACCGCTGTGTGGGAGAGCAGGAAAACAGACCGTTTTCCCTGCCATCTGGAAGAGAACTGCTGCCGACGCTTCCCAACCGAAGCGCACTTTCCCTGAAGCTTGCACCCACTGTCCGGCCCAAACAACGTGATTGTGGCCCCTCTACGAGCCGTAGCTCGCACCGCAAAGGAGGGTCTCACCCCGCCTGAGCATCGTGACTATTGGCCCCTACGAGTCGCAACTCGCACCGGGAAGGAAGGCCTGTGACTGTACTTGCTTTGCCCCCTACGAACCACATTTGCCTGCGTACGCGCCTTCCCTCTGCTTTGGGGAAAGCTGCGGCGCGTGTGGCGATTCCGTGCGTCTCCCCAGTGAGGAGCGTACGAGTGTTTGTGCCCCGCAGCGTGATCTTCCAGTGACCCACCACTGGCACGGCGCGAACGCCGCCCCAGCTGAAGAGTGCCCCCGGATGCCCGTCTTCTGAGCCTGCAAACCCAAGGTCGCCGAGTACCGTAGTACGCATCGCCTGGACAACCTTGCATCCCTGCACTGAAAGTTGCGCTGCCTCCATGCCGACTTCCAAAGAATAAGGTACTGTGCCCGATCGCACCTCGAGGTGCACGCTCCCCCTTGGAGCGCCACCGAGCAAGTGAGACTCGTTCCCCCATCCGAACCGGGAACGAAGTGCACGGACCGTGTAACCATACGCTAAACTAAGAACTCTTTTGACAAATAGTATTGTGGGCCCGTTTTACACATTATTGGGTCTTGTGATTAAGTCTGCTTATATAAAGAAGTCTATTTTTGATACATCCCGTGTGGAGTCCATTTGTGGGGGTAACATTGAATTGATGTATGTGATCACAACTGCTTAACCATTACGCCTGTGATAACGCCTTGTCTGCTCGCGCCAAGCTACCTAGAGGGTGAGCAGGGGTTATTAAAGGAGTGTAACCCCTTACCCTGACTGGAAGAAAGGTTCCCTGCTTGGCATTAGTTCCCACTGGTGCCAACTAGAGAATCTGGATTCTAACATTGGTGGCAGCGGTGGGATTCTGAATTTGCATTTCTGATTTATGTACAGCAATTTTTTGTGAAACACCACATAGTGAGTTCAGGCCCATAACGTAGCCACCCACATACTTTTTACTTTTCGTTTTGCTGGAAATCGCCAATTGTTAAAGAAATCATGCCTGGTTCAGCCATGCTGGAGAGAGCAGAATCTGTAGTCTCTGATATTGAAGGTATTGAATGGGAAGAAGAGAGACTAGAGACCTACACCAAGAACCAGCTGAGAGGCTTCTGCAGGAGATTCAAAGTCCCCACTGTTGGATGTAAGCTCAAGACCGATTTACTCAAGGCGCTGAGGGCCTGGATTGAGTCAAGGGCCCCAGGAGATGTGGTAATTGTTGAGCCAGCAGAAAGTGTCCAGAGTTTTGGGAGAGGCCTGTCGCCAGGGGAGTTGGCCGACAGGAAGGAAACCAGAGCTCATGAAATGGAGATGGCAAAACTAAAATTGAATGGGCAACTGGAGCTAGAGAGTAAAAAGCTGGCTCTGGAAGAGAGAAGAATCCAAATGGAGCATGAAATTAAATTGAGGGAATTAGATCTGAAAGCTAAAAGTTTAGAGTCTACTCCCTCTGGTGGCAGCACACCGTCAGTGCAGGCAGAAGCGAGAGTGTACATACCCAAGGATGTGGTTAAGGAATTTTTTAAAAATGATGACATAGGGCAGTTGTTCAAGGCCTATGAGGTAGCCATGTCTTCCCACCGGGTCCCTGAGAAAGATTGGGGAGCGGGGTTGTGGGGACGGTCCCTTAGTGAGGGGCGGAATACTCTGCTAGATTTGCCCTCAGATGATCATAATTCCTATCCCCATATGAAGGCTGCTTTGATGTCTAGGTATAGGTTGACCCCTGAGTTGTATAGGCAAAGGTTCAGGGGTTGCACCAAGATCCAAAACAGTACGTATGTTGAGTATGTGACTTTGTTTTGCAGAGCACTGGATGGTTGGGTGAAGGGTAGCAAAGTTAATGATTTTCAAGGGCTTCTTGATTTAATGGCATGGGAGCACTAGTCCAGTAATTGTTTCCCTGAGCTACGCCAACACCTGATTGATAGTAGGCTGACTAACCCAAGGAAGCTTGCTGAGGAGGCGGACCGCTGGGTCAGTACCAGGGTCCACAAGGGTCACGTGGGAGATTCCGCCAAAGGTGGGCAGGGTCCCCTGCAAGGGTAACCAGAGGGAGTTCCCAAAAAGGCCCCAAAGTAATCCCCAAGGGAACCAAGGGAAAGGTTCTCAGCCTCCCCCTCTCCAGAAACCGTCCGGGGCCCCGACAGGTCCTCCTGTTCAGAAGGGTCCCGTCAAATGTTACAAGTGTGGTAACATGGGGCATTATGCCTCTGACATGAAATGTCCTTTGTTTGGTAAACCAGCACCCACTGGTGCTACTCCCCGGCAGGTGGCTAGTGTAGCCTTGGGGTTGGAGATGGGTGTCCAAGGTGGGTGGGGTCCCACAGAGATGTCCCTTGTCTCATTAGGAGACTGTGAAGTGGTCCCCCAAACCCAGCTGCCTGAGAACACTAAGAAGTACAGGCAGTGGGTGACCATAAATGGCCGTAGAGTGGAATCTTTGAGAGACACAGGAGCCAGTGTGACAGCTGTCAAGTGTCACCTGGTGTCTTAAGAGCAGGTTGTCCCGGGAGCATTCTATCCAGTTGTTGCCGCTGACAACACAGAGAGCCACTGCCCAGTGGCTCAGGTTCCCTTTGAGTGGGGGGGGGTCTCTGGTACTCTTCAGGTAGCTGTGAGGCCCGCCATGCCTGTAGACTGTCTGTTAGGGAACGATTTGGAGAGCTCGCCTTGGGCTAAGGTGGAGCGGAGTGCTCACCTGGAGATGTTGGGTATGCCGGATTGGGCGTGTGTCACCACACGATCCATGGCAGCAAGTAAAGGTGCTCAAGATGTCCTGGAGCCTGAGAGGGAGGCCCAGTGACCGGCCTTAAAGAGAAGGAGCAGGGGGCGCAGGAAACCGGCTTCTGAAGTTCCCACGGCCCAGGAGGAAGCAGACCTTGAGGGGGATGCCCTGGAGCCTACCGGGGAGCAGATAGCTGAACTGGGAGACCTGCCTGAGCTGACCCATTGGCAGCAGGAAGGAGGTCCCTCCAGGGAGGATTTTTGTAAGGCACAGAAGGAGTGCCCTTTTCTTGTGGGTATGTGGTAGCAGGCTGCAGACCAGGTCGCAGGTGATCAGTCTGGGTCACATTTCATTTACTGGGAGAACGACCTCCTGTATACAGAGCCTAAGGTTGCTGAGCCTGGGTCAGCCCGTGCGCTGGGGGTACCCCAGGAATTCAGAGCCTTCCTACTGGGGCTGGCTCACGATGTGCCATTGGCAGGGCATTTGGGTCAGGACAAGACCTTTGAGAGGCTTGTCACCCACTTTTATTGGCCTCAAATGCGCAGGAGTTCAGACACTCACTGCAGGACCTGTCAGACTTGCCAGGCAAGTGGAAAGAGTGGAAGGAAGCAGAAGGCTCCTCTCCAGCCATTCCCTGTGGTCGGTACCCCATTCCAGCGAGTGGGGATTGACATTGTAGGGCCACTGGACCCCAGGACAGCGATGGGCAATAGGTTCATCCTGGTCCTGGTGGACCATGCCACCCGGTACCCGGAAGCCATCCCTCTGAGGACAGTGACGGCCCCCGTGGTGGGACGAGCACTGATGGGAATTTTCTCCAGAGTGGGATTCCCTCTAGAGGTGGTGTCTGACCGAGGTACCAATTTCATGTCCAAATACATGAAATCCCTTTGGCAAGAGTGTGGTGTAACCTACAAGTTCACCACACCTTACCACCCCCAAGGGGTTGGTTGAGAGATTCATCCGAACCCTCAAAGGCATGATAATGGGCCTAGAAGGACCCATGAGGCGCAAGTAGGACGTCCTCTTACCATGCCTTCTCTTTGCTTACCGTGAGGTGCCACAGAAGTCTCTGGGGTTCAGTCCCTTTGAGCTTCTGTACGGCCACCCAGTGCGAGGACCTCTAAGTCTGGTCAAGGAAGGCTGGGAGCAATCTCCCAGGAAACCTCCCCAGAATGTATATAGTTACATGCTGGCCTTCAGGAATCAGACTAGGCGATTCAGACAACTTGCTGAGGCAAATCTGGAAGCCAGCCAGGAGGAGATGAAGCGGTGGTACGACCAGAACGCCACTCTGGTAGAGCTTCAGCCTGGACAGAAGGTGTGGGTCTTGGCCCCCGTGGAGCCGTGTGCGCTCCAGGATAAGTGGACCGGTCCCTTTTAGGTTGTGGAGCGCAAGAGTCCTGTTACCTACGTGGTGGACCTGAAGTCTCCTAGGAACCCCTTGAGGGTCCTACATGTCAACCGCCTCAAGCCCCACTTGGAGAGGTCCCAAGTGGGCATGCTCTTGGCAACAGATGCTGGGATGGAAGAGGAGACCGAGCCTCTTCCTGACCTCCTGTCAGTCCAGGAGCAAGATGGGTCAGCGGACGGTGTTGTCCTCTCTTCCGCCCTGACCCCAGAGCAACAGAATGATTGTCGCCAGTTGCTGGGACAATTTTCTGACCTGTTTTCCCTGGTTCCCAGTGTCACTGATTGGTGCGTCCATGATGTGGACACGGGGGATAGTCCACCTGTGAGGCACAAGGCCTACAGGGTGACTGACAGGGTGAGGGCCTGCATCAAGGAGGAGGTCTCCAAGATGTTTGCACTTGGGGTAATTGAGTCCTCCAGCAGTCCTTGGGCCAGCCCAGTGGTCTTGGTCCCAAAGGCTGCAGCGCCGGGAGCCACACCCGAACTCCGGTTCTGTATCGACTACAGAGGACTCAATTCGGTCACTAGGACTGACGCACACCCCATCCCCAGAGCTGATGAGCTCATAGATCGGCTAGGGGCTGCCAACTACCTCAGCACGTTTGATTTGATGTCTGGGTACTGGCATATCGCCTTGACCGATGGGGCCAAAGAGAGGTCTGCATTCTCCACCCCTGATGGGCATTACCAGTTCCGGGTTATGCGCTTTGGGATGAAGAATGTCCCTGCCACCTTCCAGATGTTGGTCAACCAGGTGTTGGTTGGGCTGGATTCGTTCAGTGCCACCTACCTGGATGACATCGCGGTGTTCTGCTCCACGTGGGAGGAACACCTGCGCCACCTCTGGGAAGTGTTGTTGGCGCTGCGCAAGGCAGGCCTCATGATCAAGGCGAGTAAGTGCCAGATCGGGCAGGGTTCCGTGGTGTACTTGGGACACCAAGTTAGGAGTGGCCAGGTGGCACCCCTTCAGCCCAAGATAGAAACCATCCTGAATTGGGAGTCGCCCAAAACCCAGACGGAGGTGAGAGCCTTCCTAGGTCTCACCGGGTACTACAGGAGGTTTGTCAAGGGGTATGGCAACATTGTTGCCCCCTTGACAGCGCTGACTTCTAAGAAGCAGCCCAGGAAAGTGATTTGGACTGACACCTGTCAGAAATCTTTTGAGGCCCTGAAAGCTGCTATGTGCACGGCGCCCGTGCTTTTGGCTCCCACCTTCTTCAAAGAGTTTATCGTTCAGACAGATGCTTCAGAGCATGGTGTGGGGGCTGTTCTTTCACAGATTAATGAGGAGGGCCTAGATCAACCTGTAGCCTTTATTAGCAGGAGGTTACTACCACGGGAACAGAGATAGAGTGCTATTGAGCGTGAGGCATTTGCTGTGGTCTGGGCACTGAAGAAGCTAAGACCCTACTTGTTTGGGTCTCACTTCCTGGTTCAGACAGACCACAGGACCCTCAGATGGTTGATGCATATGAGGGGTGAGAATCCAAAGCTGTTGAGGTGGTCCATTTTCCTACAGGGTATGGGTTTAACGGTGGAGCCCTGGCACAGATCACGCCAATGCTGACGGTCTGTCCAGATTTTTCTTCCTTAGTGATGAGGAACTCCCTGGGGTAGGGTAGTTCTCCCCACTTTTCAGCTGGAGGGGACACGTGTTAGACCTGGCACCTTGGCGTGAGTCTCCCCTCCTCTTTTTGTCGCTGTGCCTCATGTGTTTTTATGGTGTTGGCCGCTCAGAGCACTGTGCCACTGCCAACCAGTGCCACAGTGCAAGTGCTCCCTATGTAAATTGTATATGTTGATTGAAATCCATGATTGGCTTATTTGGTTTACTATCAGACCCCAGTAAAATGCACCAGGAGTGCCAGGGCGTGTAAATACAAATACCGCTGGTGGGCTCGCAGCACTGGTTGTGCCACCCACAGAAGCGGCCTAGTAAGATGTGTCTAGGGTCTGCCACTGCAGAACCCGCGTGCAGTCTGGTACTGTCGCGCTGACTGCGCAAGTGCCCCCACTTGCCAGTCCTTAAACCTTCCCTTAACTTCATATCAGTCACCCCTATGGTAGGCCCAAGGGCAGGGTGCGTTGTAAGTATAAGGTAGGACAAGCCCTGATTTAATGGCCTGTCCTCATAGTGAATTACCGCCATATTCGTTGTTCACTATGTAAGGCTACCCTGTTCTCATAGGCCAGAATGGGCTGTTGAGATCGTTACATCCTATGATCCTAACAGGCCCAGGGAACATGGTAGGAGATCGAGTTTAGTATGCCTGAACTCAGAATAATAATGTACACCTTCTCGTGAGGTTTATTTTAATATTCCGCGTTTGCAAATGCCGCTTTTTGAAAGCTGGCCTTTGCTTGCCTAAACCATTTCAGCCGCCTCTGCGCGATGTGTATCTGCTGTCTGGCTGCGTGAGTGACAGGATTGGAAGCACCCAGATGGGCGGGGCTAGGTAGGCCAGTAAAGAATAGGGCGATCGCCAGGTAGATGGGTGGGAGGTGTGCCCCTGAGCTTTGAATAGGGCTGTGCTCTGCCCCCACGATGCTGGCTCCGCCCCCTGTAGAGCGTCTGAGGACTCTGCCCTGCATCGCGTAAACAAAGTGCTCCAGAACTGGAATGAGCTAGGCAAGGGCCCCCCTGGCCTGAGAGAACAAAAGAATTATGGTATAAATGAAGGAGCCCTGCTCCTAAGAAATTAGATCCTGCTACAAGACGAACCTCTGCCTGAGGAGAAGGAACCAAGGAACTGTAGGAGGAGTACTGTCCCTGACCTGGGGGATTGGCCTACAGTGGTTGCCCTGCTGCTGAAGGAGAGGAGAAAGACAACTTTGCTTCAACTTGTGCTGTTTAAGATCTCCAAGGGCTTGTGCGGAGCTTGCCCCCTGAACGAAGTGCCAGGACCAGTGGACTTCACCGCCGTGTGGGAGAGCAGGAAAACGGACCGTTTTCCCTGCCATCTGGAAGAGAACTGCTGCCGACGCTTCCCAACCGAAGCGCACTTTCCCTGAAGCTTGCACCCACTGTCCGGCCCAAACAACGTGATTGTGGCCCCTCTACGAGCCGTAGCTCGCACCGCAAAGGAGGGTCTCACCCCGCCTGAGCATCGTGACTATTGGCCCCTACGAGTCGCAACTCGCACCGTGAAGTAAGGCCTGTGACCGTACTTGCTTTGCCTGCGTACACGCCTTCCCTCTGCTTTGGAGAAAGCTGCGGCGCGTGTGGCAATTCCGTGCGTCTCCCCGGTGAGGAGCGTACGAGTGTTTGTGCCCCGCAGCGTGATCTTCCAGTGACCCACCACCGGCATGGCGCGAACGCCGCCCCAGCTGAAGAGTGCCCCTGGATGCCCGTCTTCTGAGCCTGCAAACCCAAGGTCACCGAGTACCGTAGTACGCATCGCCTGGACAACCTCGCATCCCCGCACTGAAAGCTGCGCTGCCTTCGCGCCGACTTCCAAAGAATAAGGTACTGTGCCCGATCGCACCTCGAGGTGCACGCTCCCCCTTGGAGCGCCGCCGAGCAAGTGAGACCCGTTCCCCCATCCAAACCGGGAATGGACCGTGTAACCATACGCTGAACTAAGAACTCTTTTGACAAATAGTATTGTGGGCCCGTTTTACACGTTATTGGGTCTTGTGATTAAGTCTGCTTATATAAAGAAGTCTATTTTTGATACATCCCGTGTGGAGTCCATTTGTGGGGGTAACATTGAATTGATGTATGTGATCACAACTGCTTAACCATTACGCCTGCGATAACGCCTTGTCTGCTCGCGCCAAGCTACCTAGAGGGTGAGCAGGGGTTATTAAAGGAGTGTAACCCCTTACCCTGACTGGAAGAAAGGTTCCCTGCTTGGCATTAGTACCCACTGGTGCCAACTAGAGAATATGGATTCTAACAAGAGTCCACAGTAAAAGGATCAATGGTTAGGACAAGGGGGCGCGAGATGGGGCTTACAACCGGTACTCCGGAAAAACCCATGAAACATTATTATGGCCAGACAAGGCCGCCCCAGGGGCCACATGTCAGGAAAACAGAACTCTTTGCAGCACCTGTGTCCACCAAAAATTCCTTAGTGGACCCTTGCAAATATGCCTTGACATAGGGGTCACGCTGATCTACAGGTGTGTGAAGTGGTCCCTTACCCTGTCCGTGGCTGTCCTAGCTGTCACTGCCTGTCGCATCATCAAAGTCATATTCATCATTATAGTACTGTCCGTCCCTAGGGTTATCAAAATAAGTTGCAAAAGTAAAGGGTGCTTGATGCGCCAGTGGCCTTCTTCCTTCCAACAAGCACACTGATTCTGCCACAAAGGTTTAATTGGAGGCTGTCTTTTATGTGGGAGTTGTTGTTGGGGTGCCCGTCCTCTAGTGTTACCCCGATATGCCTGCTGCAATATTAACATTGTCTTCAGATCCTTATGCTTCTTGTCATTATTGTTTTTTTTCTTCATTGTCTCCGTGCTCGTAATATTGTGCCATATTTAAGATAACAGATGGAGAGGATGTGGACCAGGTGCTTTCAGATGCCAGACATTATTTCGGAGAAGAGCTTAGTGATAAATCTGTCAACGAACAAACAGACTCTCCCTTCTGTAGACATATCCTTCCCACTGTAATCCAGAAACATTTCTTCAAACCTGATGAAAAAAACAGACACACTTTAATCTTTCTTCTGCCGACGGGCAGTCAATCTATCCCAACTAACTTTCTTATGCATGTATGCTATTATAAGACCGGGCAAGGCAAAGTTGCTCAGCACATAGTTTGTCTGCTGGCTTCCTATCCCGGTCCCAACTCCTGATCACATCCCATGTTCCGCCCAACTCAGCGACATGGTCTTGAGTATGCCAAATGTCAACTAGAACTAGCAGACCAAAAACCTTTCAATATCAGCAAGTGTCATTACAGTAGAAGAGGCAGACTCTCTCAATTCTTTACAGTAGGCAGTAGGATTTTTCCTAGGATCAAGCAAAGTAGCCGTAAGGGCAAAAACTTCACTCCTTTTCCACAGAGTATAAATGCATTGTTCCTGAAAACGGGCAGCCACAGCCGGTCTAGTAACTACTCCATGTTGATCCGTCACTTCAGGAATGACTGGGTGGTAAATTGGGTGAACTTCACTCATTGGGAACAGAGTTATTTGAGTGAGACTCTTATCATGTGGTCTGTCTCTGTAAGAAATCAAAGTGGAAATATTCCCGAACACTTGGTCCAGTGCCATGTCTGTTACATAAACACGATCCCTCATATCAGATAATATTTGGGGAGCCTCAGTTTCGATATGCGTGTGCCAAAGGTTAATAAGTGCGGTAGATATGGTAAACACCCAAAATATCAATTCCAAAATATCGACTGCCCAGAATATCGAAGTTAAAATATAGAGTGGACAGAATATCGACTCTACAAAATATAGATAGGTCAGAATATCGAAATTGGGGTACAAAATATTGATTACCAAAATATAGACCTTAAAAATATAGATTACCAAAATATAGACCTTAAAAATATCGAATACCATAATATCGAATTTTAAAATATAGATTACCATAATATCGAAAAAAAAATTGTGTTATGTATGGTAGTAAATGTGTTAAAATGATGTATTATTGTTGTAATGTATGTTTAATTTATTTAAACAAATGAATGTTATGTAATTTAATTATTGCATAATTTAATTCCGTAGCGGGTTGTGGGTTTATAGGGGAATAGGGTGGGAAGTAATTTAATCATGGTTAATTAAATGTTAATTATATTTATATGTTTTGATAATTAATTAATTGATAATTAATTATTAATTGGTAATTTATTTTTATTAATTGGTAATTAATTTATATTAATTGATTAATTGATAATTATGTTAATTGTATTTGTTATTAATATGAGCGGTTTGTGGGTTTGTAGGGGAATTGGGTGGGAAGTAAATTAATTGTAATAAAGTAAATTATTTATTTTTTATTTATGTGTATTGATAATTGATAATTAATTTGTAATTGGTAATTAATTATTATTAATTGGTATTACATTTTTATCAATTGATAATTAATATTTTTAAATGGTAATTAATTGTTATTAATTGGTAATTATTTTTAATTAACTTTTTATCAGTATTGATAATTAATGTCATCTTATATTTAATTTAAATCATTACTTTCCCTACTTTTGCACTCTCTGGAGTGGGAATAGTAATTTTTACCTCTACGCTATCCAACGCTTCCCTACTGTTGCACTGTTTGGAGTTGGAATAGTAATTTTTAACCCTACGCTATCCAACGTTTTCTCTACTGTTGCACTCACTGGAGTGGGAATAGTAATTTTTACCTCTACGCTATCCAACGCTTTCCCTACTGTTGCCCTCTCTGGAGTGGGAATAGTAATTTTTACCCCTACGCTATCCAACGGTTTCCCTACTGTTGCACTCACTGGAGTGGGAATAGTAATTTTTACCTGTACGCTATCCAACGCTTTCCCTACTGTTGCACTCTCTGGAGTAGGAATAGTAATTTTTACCCCTACGCTATCCAATGTTTTCCCTACTGTTGCACTCACTGGAGTGGGAATAGTAATTTTCACCCCTACGCTATCCAACGCTTTCCCTACTGTTGCACTCTCTCTGGAGTGGGAATAGTAATGTTTACCCCTACGCTATCCAACGTTTTCCCTACTGTTGCACTCACTGGAGTGGGAATAGTAATATTTACCCCTACGCTATCCAACGCTTTCCCTACTGTTGCACTCTCTGGAGTGGGAATAGTAGTTTTTACCCCTACGCTATCCAACGTTTTCCCTACTGTTGCACTCACTGGAGTGGGAATAGTAATTTTTACCTCTACGCTATCCAACGCTTTCCCTACTGTTGCACTCTCTGGAGTGGGAATAGTAATTTTTACCCCTGCGCTATCCAACGCTTTCCCTACTGTTAAACTCACTGGAGTGGGAATAGTAATTTTTACGCTCTCAGTATCCAACAAAATCTCGACTTTTTTAAATTACTTATATTATGTTTACATTTTAAGCTATTTTATATTATATTATGTATGTTTTATTTAATTGTTTTTAATATTCAATTAATTTTATATTATTTTTAATACATTTAAAAAATTCGATATTTTGGCTAACTATATTTTGACAGTCTATATTTTGGAATCGATATTTTAGTACTTACCTGTTTGTAGATAGGGAGTCGATATTCTGTCCCTCGATATTTTAGTGTCGATTTTTTGTATAGTCGATATTTTGTCCCTCGATATTTAGTCACTGAACCGATAGATATATACTTAAAGGCATTCTGCTCTATGAAAAGTTCAAAATCTCGCACGCATGCCAGATATCCTCAAGACTATATATTATATTACGAGCTCACTGTATTGCTTGACCCACTATTACTTTCTTCTCTTCCTCCCCCACTCCAGATCGCAATAATGGACCTAACTGTTCCCTAAATATAGTAAAATCTCTATCTTCTGAACCACATACCCGTGTGTCAGTAATCAGTGACAATGGAGGATGAATAACTGGAACGGGGGTAACAGGTGTTACTGTAGTCAGAGATTGTAACAAAAGAGAAGGAGTGGGGGTCCAGTAACCGGGGCAGTAGGTGTGACAGTCATAGAGATGAAAGCAACCTGGGAGGGTTGTTGTTGCTGATGGGGAATAACAGGATACATATCCTTTCCGGGACACATGGTGGCGGGAGTCGGGTATCTAACAAAGCCTCCATAATAGTATCCTAATTGTCCTGAACCATGTAAGACTTATCAATTTACAACTGAAATCTCCTATCTTCACATTCTATTCCGGTCTCTTGCTTGTCTTTGTCACAAGCTACAGCTTTTTGTGTGAGCGTAAGCGTTTGCATCTTTCCTTTTCTAGCATCTCTCTCCATTTGTAAATGCCTCTGTTTGGCCTCTTTCTGCCACGTGTGGAGGGAGTCAAACATAGACCGTCAGCTACGTCTTTTAAACAACTGTTCCTGGAGAAATCCGATCTTCTTTTCATCAAAAGATCCCGTCAAAGGCCACTGTAACTCTGCATTGCCCCTCGTATATTTGTGCAATAATGTACTAAACATAATAGGGCCAAGGCCATGTTTTACATACATATCAAAATTAGGACTACCTTCAGGAGATGCAGGCTGGGATTCCAACCATGCATCTTTAAAACAACAACGACAGCACAAACTCCAAATTTTACTGAAACCAGGCATTGCAAAAGGAAAGAAAACAAAATCGTTATTTTACCTGGCAAAATATTTGCAAACACTTTTCATCAAAACAGCCCTTAGACTGAAACAACCCCAAGCGACAGTGGTACCACATTCACATAGAACCGAAACAGACTCACCTGATATCATAAATACAGATAAACCAGTTCTCCACTGATGACACTTTGGACCAAACAGTCAGATCAAGGGTTTGCCATTCAGGGCCCCAGTTGGGATGACCACTGGTCAAGGCACCCTCCGGTGGGACAGAGGCAGCAGCTTCAAGAAACAAAGCTTGTCGTGCAGGGATCCCTGAGCCGTCAGCCCGCCCTGATAATGTCCTCGTCCTTCCTCCTGTTTGTGAAAAATGGATGAGCCAAAACCTGAAGGAGTCCCTGATCGGGCACCAACTGAAGGAAGTGACCCGCTTAGGGCCACCCGGGTCACCACTGACCACCTCTCAGCCTTCCGTACCAAATGAAGAGTCGAAGAGACAGGGGAGAATATATACCAATAACTATTCATTCCTATACGCTCAGAGTGGGGCCCCGTCTGCACAGTCTCAAGAGAGTGCTATAGAAGGAACTAAGGAACAGTAAGCATAGAGATACATTATGTACATTTCATTGTTAGACAAGAACATGCCCACAGTGGAATTTTCCAGGCAGATATACCTATACAGTGAAAGACAAAATAAGGTTTTCTGTCTCATTTCTTGCACAACCCAGCACAGTCCAAGGCCGTTTCACCCAGGGCTGTGATCAAACTACCAGATAGGTGGTAGAGGGCCTTTATCGAATTGGAAAGCTAAGAGCTGACACTAACAGTCTTTATTGCAGAAACAAAACTTAGCAAAGGGCATTTCTAAGAATTAAAAAAAATTAGTTTCGATCAGCATGCAAAATGGAGTCTAAAAAGCAAATGGTGCAGCGAATACTAACCAAAACATGGCATTGCGTGAGCATCAACGGGCCTAATCTAACACTAAGATGGAGAAGAAGTCTGAACAATGAGGCTACCCCTTACGGAAATACCCCCAAAAGATTATATATTACGTTCCTAAATTGCCTGTGGAGTCAAGGAGCATAGTGAGTTCCTTAAAAATAAAGTGATAGACTAGGTTAACCCTTTGTGTGCCCATGACGAGCTGGACTCATCATGGAGCACAGTCGCGCTGTGCCCATGACGAGTCCAGCTCGTCATTAGGCATTCCCTGGGGAATCCCTCTGGTGCGGGCACCAGAGGGCTTCCCTTTTACTGCAAATAGCCTCGGGAGCTGGGGAAGATCTTCCCCAGCTCCCGAGGCCCCCCCCCCTTTCACTGTAATGACGATTGGCGCGCACGTCGCGCCGACGTCATTACAGTGAAAGTGAAACTGAAATGAGCCAAGAGGCTCATTTCAGGTTTCACTTTGTACGTGCTCAGGGGGCTATCTCAGCCCCCTGAGCACGTAGAAAGACAGGAGAGGTATCGTTGGAAAGGGGAGTGGATCCCTGCTTGGGAATCGCCACAGAAGGGCGATCCCCAAGCAGGAATCCACCCACTAGACACCAGGGAGGGGGGAGCGGCCCCTTGGGCAAGGGCCTTTGCTCCCTCCAAATAATTTTGGCCACATTTAGTCTTTTTGCCCCCCCCCTGGGGGAGCAGATGGGGGCAGTAGCCCCCGATCTGCCCCCCGGGGGGCAAAAAGCCCACTAGACACCAGGGAATTTTTTGGACAATAAAAATAGGGGTGGGAGCTGCCCAAAACAGGCAGGCCCATGCCCCCACGCCCCAATTATCACAGTCTTTCTGCCCCCCCGGGGGGCAGATGGGGCATTGGCCCCTAATCTGCCCCTTCGGGGGGGGCAGAAAGCCCACTATACACCAGGGATTTATTTTCAGTTATTTTTAGGGTGGGGGCTGCCCGAAACGGGCATGCCAATGCCCCCACCCACCCACCACCATTACAGCCTTTCTGCCCCCCCCTGGGGGGCAGATGGGGCATTGGCCCCCAATCTGCCCCCCGGGGGGTAAAAAGACCACTAGACACCAGGGAAATGTAAAAAAGAAAATAGGGGTGGGGGCTGCCCAAAATGGGCAGGCCCATGCCCCCACCCCACCCCCCAATTATCACAGTCTTTCTGCCCCCCCGGGGGGCAGATGGGGCATTGGCCCCTAATCTGCCCCTTCGGGGGGGGCAGAAAGCCCACTATACACCAGGGATTTATTTTCAGTTATTTTTAGGGTGGGGGCTGCCCGAAATGGGCAAGCCAATGCCCCCACCCACCCACCACCATTATAGCCTTTCTGCCCCCCCTGGGGGGCAGATGGGGCATTGGCCCCCAATCTGCCCCCCCGGGGGTAAAAAACCACTAGACACCAGGGAAATGTAAAAAAAAAAAAATAGGGGTGGGGGCTGCCCAAAGTGGGCAGGCCCATGCCCCCACCCCACCCCCCAATTATCACAGTCTTTCTGCCCCCCCGGGAGGCAGATGGGGCATCGGCCCCTAATCTGCCCCTTCGGTGGGGCAGAAAGCCCACTATACACCAGGGATTTGTTTTCAGTTTTTTTTAGGGTGGGGGCTGCCCGAAACGGGCACGCCAATGCCCCCACCCACCCACCACCATTACAGCCTTTCTGCCCCCCCTGGGGGTCAGATGGGGCATTGGACCCCAATCTGGCCCCCCGGGGGGGCAAAAAGACCACTAGACACCAGGGAATTGTAAAAAAAAAAAAGAATAGGGGTGGGGGCTGCCAAAAACAGGCTGGCCCATGCCGCCACCCCACCCCCCAATTATTACAGTCTTTCTGCCCCCCCGGGGGGCAGATGGGGCATTGGCCCCTAATCTGCCCCTCCGGGGGGGGGCAGAAAGCCCACTAAACACCAGGGATTTTTTTTGCGCAATTGTTTTTAGGGTGTGGGCTGCCCGAAACGGGCACGCCAATGACCCCAACCTCCCCCCCACAAAAATGACAGTCTTTCTGCCCCCCAGGAGGCAGATGGGAGCTGTAGCCCCCAATCTGGCCCCCCCTGGGGACGCAGAATGCCCACTAGAAACCATGGATTTTTTTGTTTTATTAGTGATGGGGTAGGGGCTCCCCAAAATGGGCATGACAATACCCCACCCCACCCCCAGAGAAATTCCAGTCTTTCTGCCCCCCAGGAGGGCAGATGGTGGCAGTGGCCCCTGATCTGCCCCCTGGGGGGGGGCAGAAAGCCCACTAGGTGCCAGCGAGTATGCAGGCTTTTTTTATGTGTGGGGGTGGGGGCTGCCCTAAATGGTCATACCAGTGCCCCCACCCCCACAAAAAATAGCCACAGTCTTTCTGCCCCTTTAAGGGCATATCAGGATGAAACCCCCTTCCCCGATTCCCCCCCAGGGCGGGAGAAAGGGTTTGGTAGGTTCCCCTAGGTGGCCGCCGAGCACCGGGCCAAAAACCCAGGTGACCCCCTTGCAAAACCAGGTCGTTTTGAGGTAGGCAATTTTCATGTCGTCTCACTACGTTGTGGGCCCTTGCCTAACGCGGGTACTTGGGCCTCCCACACTAGTGAGGCACCATTTTTATCGGGAGACCCGGGGGAATGCTGGGTGGTAGGAAATTTGTGTCAGCCCGGCGATGCCACAACTTTCCCACACAAAAATGTGTGAAAAAGGTGATTTTTTCAGCTAAATTTGAGGTTTGCAGGGCATTCTGGGTAAGGAAACGTTGGGGGATCCACGCAAACCATACCTCCCTGGAATCCCCCGGGTGTCTAGATTTCAGAAATGTGTGGGTTTGGTAGGTTCCCCTAGGTAGCCGCCGAGCACCGGGCCAAAAACCCAGGTGACCCCATTGCAAAACCAGGTAGTTTTGAGGTAGGCAATTTTCATGACGCCTCACTACGTTGTGGGCCCTTGCCTGTCGCAGGTACTTGGGCCTCCCACACGAGTGAGGCACCATTTTTATCGGGAGACCCGGGGGAACGCTGGGTGGTAGGAAATTTATGTCAGCCCGGTGATGCCACAACTTTCCCACACAAAAATGTGTGAAAAAGGTGATTTTTTCAGCTAAATTTGAGGTTTGCAGGGCATTCTGGGTAAGGATACGTTGGGGGATCCATACAAGCCATACCTCCCTGGAATCCCCCGGGTGTCTAGTTTTCAGAAATGTGTGGGTTTGGTAGGTTCCCCTAGGTGGCCCCCGAGCTTCAAGCCAAAAACCCAGGTGACCCCCCTTGCAAAACCAGGTCGTTTTGATGTAGGCAATTTTCATGTCGCCTCAATACGTTTTGGGCCCTTGCCTGTCGCGGGTACTTGGGCCTCCCACACGAGTGAGGCACCGTTTTTATCGGGAGACCCGGGGGAACGCTGGGTGGTAGGAAATTTGTGTCAGCCCACTGATGCCACAACTTTCCCACACAAAAATGTGTGAAAAAGGTGAATTTTTTGGCTAAATTTGAGGTTTGCAGGGCATTCTGGGTAAGGAAACGTTGGGGGATCCACGCAAGCCATACCTCCCTGGAATTCCCCGGGTGTCTAGATTTCAGAAATGTGTGGGTTTGGTAGGTTCCCCTAGGTAGCCGCCGAGCACCGGGCCAAAAACCCAGGTGACCCCCTTGCAAAACCAGGTCGTTTTGATGCAGGCAATTTTCATGTCGCCTCAATACGTTTTGGGCCCTTGCCTGTCGCGGGTACTTGTGCCTCCCACACGAGTGAGGCACCGTTTTTATCGGGAGACCCGGGGGAACGCTGGGTGGTAGGAAATTTGTGTCAGCCCAGTGATGCCACAACTTTCCCACACAAAAATGTGTGAAAAAGGTGATTTTTTCAGCTAAATTTGAGGTTTGCAGGGCATTCTGGGTAAGGAAACGTTGGGGGATACACGCAAGCCATACCTCCATGGTATCCCCCAGGTGTCTAGTTTTCAGAAATGTGTGGGTTTGGTAGGTTTCCCTAGGTGCCGGCAGAGCTAGGGTTCAAAAACTACAGCTAGGCACTTTGCCAAAAAAGGTTCATTATTCACTGCGGAATTGAGGTGTGTCCACGATGCGTTTTGCGCCGTTTCCTGTCGCGGGCACTAGGCCGACCCACACAAGTGAGGTACCATTTTTATCGGAAGACTTTGGGGAACACGGGGTGCGTGGAAATTTGTGGATCCACGCAGATTCCAGAACTTTCCACCACAGAAATGTGGGGAAAATGTGTTTTTTTTGGCAATTTTTTAGGTTTACAAGGGATTCTGGGTAACAGAACCTGGTGGGAGGCAGTCAAGTCACCCCATCCTGGACTCCCCTGGGTGTCTAGTTTTCAAAAATGTATAGGTTTGCTAGGTTTCCTTAGGTGACGGCAGAGCTATGGTTCAAAAACTACAGCTAGGCACTTTGCCAAAAAAGGGTCATTTTTCGCTGTGAAATTGAGGTGTGTCCACGTTACGTTTTGCGCCGTTTCCTGTCGCGGGCACTAGGCCGACCCACACAAGTGAGGTACCATTTTTCTTGGAAGACTTTGGGGAATGCGGGGTGCGTGGAAATTTGTGGATCCACGCAGATTCCAGAACTTTCCACCAGAGAAATATGGGGAAAAAGTCTTTTTTTGGGCAATTTTTTAGGTTTGCAAGGGATTCTGGGTAACATAACCTGGTGGGAGGCAGTCAAGTCACCCCATCCTGGATTCCCCTGGGTGTCTAGTTTTCAGAAATGTATAGGTTTGCTAGTTTTCCCTAGGTGCCGGCAGAGCTATGGTTAAAAAACTACAGCTAGGTACTTTGCCTAAAAAGGGAAATTTTTCACTACAAAATTGAGGTGTGTCCACGTTACATTTTGCGCCGTTTCCTGTCGGGGGCACTAGGCTGACCCACACAAGTGAGGTACCATTTTTCTCGGAAGACTTTGGGGGACGCGGGGTGGGTGGAAATTTGTGGATCCACGCAGATTCCAGAACTTTCCACCAGAGAAATGTGGGGAAAATGCGTTTTTTTGGACATTTTTTAGATTTGCAAGGGATTCTGGGTAACAGAACCTGGTGGGAGGCAGTCAAGTCACCCCATCCTGGATTCCCCTGGGTGTCTAGTTTTCAAAAATGTATAGGTTTGCTAGGTTTCCCTAGGTGCCGGCAGAGCTATGGTTCAAAAACTACAGCTAGGCACTTTGCCAAAAAAGGGTCATTTTTCACAGCGAAATTGAGGTGTGTCCACGTTGCGTTTTGCGCCGTTTCCTGTCGTGGGCACTAGGCTGACCCACACAAGTGAAGTACCATTTTTCTCAAAAGACTTTGGGGAACGCGGGGTGGGTGGAAATTTGTGGATCCATGCAGATTCCAGAACTTTCCACCAGAGAAATGTGGGGAAAAAGTATTTTTTTTGGCATTTTTTAGGTTTGCAAGGGATTCTGGGTAACAGAACCTGGTGGGAGGCAGTCAAGTCACCCCATCCTGGATTCCCCTGGGTATCTAGTTTATAAAAATGTATAGGTTTGCTAGGTTTTCCTAGGTGCCGGCAGAGCTAGGGTTAAAAAGCTACAGCTAGGCACTTTGCTAAAAAAGGGTAATTTTGCATTGTGAAAATGCGGTGTGTTCACTTTGGGTTTTGAGCCATTTCCTGTCGTGGGCACTATGCCTACCCCTACAAGTGAGGTACCATTTTTATCAGGAGACTTAGGTTAATTCAGATTTGTAAAGGAACTGTTATTACCTATTGACTTTCAATGCATTTCTGCCTTCCAAATGAAAGACATTGTGTAAAAAAGAAGTCATTCTAAAAAATGACTGATAATTCTCATGCTAGTATGAGTATTCCCAAATTTGGAAATGTGCAAATATCTACTGTTTCTAAACTCTATATTTTGTTCTCATTTCATAAATACATAGGTGTCTTTCATACCGATTTTTCCATGTACACATTTTTACAGAATAATTACTATATACCCGGTACATAATAAAAAAACATTGCAAGTTGCTGCTCAGTTTTTGGCTCTGGGTTCGTCGGGTTCTTGGTGAACCTACAAGTCCTATATATCCCCACAACCAGTAATGTCCAGCGGATGTAATGGTACATTGCTTTCAAAGAGCTGTCATAATTACAAGAAGTTACAGGTGAAAATGTTGACACAAAAGGCGCTTTTATTCAACAAATTTTCAATTTATCCTATATTTAACTGTTAGTTTCTATAAAGAAACCTTGATGGATCTACACAAATGACCCCTTGCTGCATTCAGAATTTTGTCTACTTCTCTAAAATGTATAGCTTTCCAGGATCCATTATTGCTTTTGTACCCATTTCTACCATTAACTGGAAGGAGGTCGAAAGCACAAAAAATAGCAAAAATAGGCTATGTCCCAGAAAAATGCCAAAACTGTGTAAAAAATGTTGGGTTTCTAACAAAAGTCTGGTATCCCCTAAAAGCTGGGAAATGGTGATTTCAGCCCCACAAACCCTTTTTTGATAACACTTGCAGGGAAAAACCCAGAAGCTTTCATTTGCAGCCCGTTTTTCCCATTTTCCCCCCAAAAAACTAAATTTTGCTGTATTTTGGCTCATTTCTGTGACCCCTCCAGGGGAATCCACAAACCCTGAGTACCTTCAGAATCCCCATGATGTTGGAAGAAAAGGACGAAAATTTGGCGTGGATACCTTATGTGGTCAAAAAGTTACAGGGGCCTCAGCGCGCACTACCCCAAATAGCCAAAAAAGGGCATGGCACAGGAGGGGAAAAGGCCTGGCAGCAAAGGGGTTAAGAATCACAGGTGCTGTTATTCCCTTATAAAATTGGATATACTAGGGCTGAAGCAATCCCCATACAAAATATGCAGTTTGATAAGATAGACTAGAGCTGAGTGAGGAGGAGCATGCTTTTGGACTAGTGAACCTAGATTTACAAACATCGCCATCACAGGGCTCCCTAAACCAGTTTACAGTCAACTTGCCCATCTTGAGTAAAATGTCCCTGGCAAACAATGCAAGAGAACTTATGAATGCTCCTACTGTGAGAAGTAATGATGATGGCCTTCATGAGATGGGCTGACTCCGAGAAGATAATGATATAGTTTTAGGGGGAAACATGACATTGATGTTACTCTTGGCCCTAGCAGATTTCTGTGAAATTACAATACTGGTAACCATTGTGCTATAGCTGGAGACTTCAATGTCCCAGCCCGAAAGACCATGCATGAAACCTCGGAATCATACTAGACTCATCGCTCACAATGAACAGTCAGATCAATGCCGTATCATCGACCTGCTTGAACACCCGCTGCTTGCTTTGAAAGATGTTCATATGGATCCCATCTAAACCCATAATAACTGTTGCGCACTCTGGACTGGACTACGGCAAAGCTCTCTACACCGGAATCAACAAAAAACTCCTTCGCAGACTCCAGACCATCCGGAACGCTGCAGCCAGAAATATTCTCGTCATCCCCCGCTGCAGCCACGTCACCCAACTCCTCTGCGATCTCCACTGACTCCCAGTCAAAAGAAGAATAACCTTCAAACCCCTTACCCATGCATACACGGCCCTTTACAAAACCAGACAAACATACATGAACAACGAACTCTCCTTGCACGCACCCAAATTTATTTTATTTTATTTTAGGTTTTTATAGAGCGCGTAGTCACCCAAAAGTATCCCAGCGCTAAACCTCGTGGTCCTGATAGATGAAGATACGGGGGTGAACGTAGTTTAAGGGAAAAGAAAGGTTTTAAGAAATTTCCTGAAGCGCAGGAGGTTAGGTTCTGATCTAAGTTTCAAGGGGAGCGCGTTCCATTGTTTCGCTGTGTGGACTGAGAAGCGGCGACCTCCTGCGCGGGCCTTTTTTACCCTGGGAACCACAATAAGATTTTCATGGTCCGATCGAAGCGCTCTTGTCGGTCTGTAGGGTGTGATCCAGTTGTTAAGAATAGGTGGGCCCGCGTTGTGAAGCACTTTGTGAGCCAGGCATAGGGCCTTGAATCTCACTCTTTCCCTGATCGGAAGCCAGTGTAGTTTTTTCAGTGCGGGTTTGGCTGATGTTCTGGCTGGGGTATTCGTGAGAAGCTGGGCAGCGGCATTCTGGGTTTTCTGTAGTATTTGGAGAGTGGTTTCCGGGGCTCCTAAATAAATGGCGTTGCTGTAGTCCAACCTGGACACAACTAGGCCTTGGATCAGCAGTAGTCGGGAATGTAAAGGGAGTAGGGAGAGCACCTTTCTACATGATCTTAATAGGCCATAACAGATGCCGGCCGTTTTCCTTGCCTGCGTTCTGAAGGTGAGGTCTTTCTCTAACCATACTCCCAAACTCTTAACTTCCGTCTTAGGGGCAGGGGGTTCACCCATACAGACGGGCCAGATGTTTGGGGGTAGAATCAGTGTTTTTTGACCTAGGAGAAGGATCTCCGTTTTTGACCCATTTAATTTCAGTGCTGAGTCGCTCATCCATTGATGTATATTGGAGAGGCAGTCATGGAGATTGGAAGGCTCTAGCTTGGGGTGAGAGAGAGTTACCACCAGCTGAGTGTCGTCAGCATAACTGACGATGGTGACTCCGAATGGGGAGACCAACTCCTCCAGTGGGGCCATGTACACGTTAAATAACGTGGGGCTTAGTGATGAGCCCTGTGGCACACCACACCGGAGGGGGATGGCGGGGGAACGGCCTTCACATTCCCAGACTTGGAAAGAGCGTTGGTAGAGAAAGGACGAGAGCCATTTCAGCGCTGTATCTTTCACTCCGATGTTTTCTAGGCGTTGGGTTAAGACCTGGTGGCTGACAGTGTCGAATGCCGCGCTCAAATCCAGGAGGACCACTGCCACTGATCCTCCTGTATCGAGAATTTCTCTGGTCTTCTCCACTGCTGTGAGGAGAGCGGTGTCAGTGCCCTGACCTGGTCGAAAACCCGTCTGGGAGTTCTTGAGGAGATGGTTGGTTTCCAGGAATTGAGACAGTATTTTATTTACGAGTTTCTCTGCGACCTTACCAATCCAAGGGAGGAGAGAGATTGGTCTGTAATTTGATAGATCCTCAGGGTCTAGTGATGGTTTCTTAAGAAGCCCTTTCACGACCGCCTCCTTCCAACTCGAAGGGACTTCACCTTGGACTAAAGAGGTGTTGATTAGGGCGGTCAGCGGGGGCACTACGGTTTGAGTTATATCTTTGAGAAATCTTATGGGTACTGGGTCACTGGGGGCGCCACTCTTGATTGAAGCAAGGACACCTCTGATCTGCCGACCTCTCTCTGGCCACCATCCCACACATCTACATGACCAGAGCGGGAAGAAAATCCTTATCCTACCTCACAGTCAAGGCCTGGAACGACCTCCCCCTCCACCTCTGGCAAGTCCCCATACTGCACCAGTTTAGGAAGGACCTCAAGACCTGACTCTGCGGATGATCCCACACTCAACAAACCCCCCACCAGCTTAAGACCCTTGCAGGCGAGTAGCTGCACTTTTCCGACCCTGATTGATTGATTCAATGTCACATTCGAACCAGTGGACTTCATTCAAAACCTCACGCAAGCGGAAGACGAGGAAAGGGGCATCCCCAAGCTGCTGAACTCTCCCCTAGAGAGAAGTTCTAAAGCAGCTTTGCAGGTAACAGCTATATCCCTAACAAATGGATTATGTCCATGGAATGGGTGCACAAAATAAGATAGAGGTGCTAATTACCCATTTAAAAGAGCAGACTCCAGAAGTAGGATAGATTATATATTGATCTATCTAAACATATGGCCCAACTTGCAGGACAATGGTGGTCATTGACAGGATTGGCAGTGATCATAACGTCCTGGCCCTAGAGTTAAAGAATAATCTGTATCTATCTCACAATCCTAATCCTGTAAGGTGGACCCATTATATCTTCAAATGATGGTAGGATTAGAAAATGGCCTAGTATACAATCAGATAATGAAACCCTCTCTACTATATATACCAAAGTTT
Organism: Triturus cristatus; assembly: GCF_964204655.1. Lineage (NCBI taxonomy): Eukaryota > Metazoa > Chordata > Amphibia > Caudata > Salamandridae > Triturus > Triturus cristatus. Next base: position 895,789,277 of record NC_140590.1, on the reverse strand, counting down.
GCTCCTCATTAAGCCTACTTGAGAACCAAGTGCAAACTGAGTCAGCTATTATGTTCATTTTTTTATTTTATAGAGTTTTACATAGCATGAACTTGACTCGAATTGGGTATCAGAGTGCTTTAAATAGCACCAGTTGCATTACATGAGGACACATTCATTTTTGTTAGGCACAGGGAGATTAAGTGATTTGCCCAGAATCACAGGATGTTCAGCGTCATTGCCGAGACTCGAACCCAGTTCCCCAGATTCGAGGTCGACCACCCTAGCAGTTAGGCCAACTCCTCTCCTATATTTAACAATTTAATCACCTCTGTTAAGGAATATTTGTATAGAGCATCGAAGGCCAGAACAACTAGTGGGAAAGGGGCACAATGGTTTGATAAAGATTGTAAACTAGCGAAACATAATTCTCTGACCGCCGTGAAAGGTGGCTGTCCAAATACTGTAGCAGATGGAAGGAAATCATATAATTGAACTCAGTTACAAGGTAAGAGGAACTGGGAGGAGGCAAATTGGCGCGAACTGTCCAGGGGGGCCAAAATGAATGATGGTGAGTCTTTTTGGCATTTGCTCACTAAAGAAATACCATATACAGTAAAAGAAAATGACTTTTAGACCCAGTCACATATCTGGGAACAGCATTTTAATATGGTTTACTATCAAAATGATAGGCGGCAAACCTGATTTTAGTAGGGAGGGCTTGACTGAAGCCAGGAAGGGGAGAGCGAGCAGCTAGGATTAAATAGAATACCTGGTGATATTTACAGCTCCAGGCCAATTAGATGGGGCTATATATTCAACTAGATTTCCAAATCTTTAGCGAGGGAGCAGAGATGCCGAGCACATGGAGGGGTCATGATATAAACTCAATCCATAAAAAAGGGGATTAAGGTGACCCAATTACAGATCCATCAGCCTGATAATGCTCACAAAATCTGCAGTAAGCAGGTACTGAGGAAGATCCAGAGTTGGAGGGAGGAGAGCCAAGTACTATCCCTTCTGCAGACAGACTGTAGAGTGCATTCAAGCACTATAGACCAGGTATTCTGATTTCTATTGAATGTCTGGAAACATTTCTTAATAAATAAGGGACACTTGTATGAAGTGTTCGTTGATTTAATATCAGCCTTTGAATTCATTCCCCAAGGGATAAATTGTGGGTTGTATTAAAGGAGTCGGGAAAGCCAGTCAATCAGCTACACCTAATAATCTACCTACATAATGGGAATAATGTGCAGTTGAGGTGGGGCAGTGGAGGTAAATTGACTGAACTTATTAGTATCTCCAGCGGGGTCCGGCAGGGATGTGTCTTAACCCCAACATTGTTTACACTATATATGAATGGGCTAATAGATAAACTTTATGATTGTAAAGATGGCTCCCCAAAATAGCAAGCCAACAAATCCCTTCCCTCTTATTTGCTCATGATACCTTGTAAATATCTAAAACACCCATGAGATTACAAAATATCTTGGATTGGTTCTCAGAAGCCTGTGACAAATTTGGATTAGAAATGAATGCACTTAAAACAATTTTTATGATTTTCCGGTCTGGCCACATAAGACATTTAGATTAGAGGGAAAGTAAGTCTTGGATCTAGGAAACTGGAACAGGTGAAAGATTGTAATTATTTAGGTGTAAGGCTGTCCAGTAATCTAACATGCTCTGCCCGGCTACTGAAAAGCTAGATGACCCTGAAACATGCTGAGGCGGCAATTTTAAAGAAATTGAAGAGATCTAATTTCCGCCCAACATCACCATTTGTAGGCAACTCTCCATAACATGACTAACCGCTGCTTTTCACTTATTAAGATCAGAAAATACTTAGTGGATCATGTTTTCAGTGTCAAGGTATTTATTATATGCCTAGCATATACGATGTAAGATAATAGATGCTAATGAACATCTTTAAGGTAGGTGTTGACATCAAGTGCATGTACTTTTACTGCTGATTGTTTTTTTTCTTTTTATATAATCTGAAGAAGGCTCCTATTTGTTATTATGACTCCTGATTAATCTAGGCACTTGCACTTAAGATTTGAGAACTCTTACAAATTGATCATATACAGAATTTTCAAAGTCCATGGAAATCATGTTTTCTCAAAAGGAATATTGATTTTTGAAATAGATACCTATTGATTGTGAGTAATCTAGATAGATGTTACTACTCTGGCACTGACTTAAGAATAATTTTGCATTTTAACTGATGTACCTCTTAATTTTTTTTAATAATGTATCTTGTATTGTTGATGTTTTAAGTAAATTGAGTTTTATGGTCATAAATTGAATAAACAACTAGACTGAGGGCATCTGGTTGCAATGGACCAGGACAAAGTCACAAGTTCAGACTGACCACGATAGAATATCTGCCCGGCATAGGAGCATGTTTGACCTGCTGAGGATTGTATACCGTATGTCCTTGGTGTGTGATCTGCATGGTTTGCTTTACAAGATTTTGTGTTGTGCAGCATCGGTTCCAGTGAAGCAGTGAGGCTTTGCAGAGCTTTGCCTCACTCTGCATCAGTTCTGATGAGGCTGGAAGATGTGTGGCAAGGTATTGCAGGGCTTTGTGTTGCTCAGTTGAATGTAATTTTTTTTAAAAGTATGGTGTCATCTTTATTGATTGGTTAATCAAAACCTTTACAATTTTTTTTTCAACTTTTAGCAAAATTGCCAACTATTTAAAGTGCATTACAAATGGGAGGAAAATACCCCAGTTATACAATTTATAATGTAACTATATTAAAATTGAAATTAATAGTGCAATGGTAAGATATCTGCTCAGTTCACTTTACCTTCATCGAGGACCTTCACTCGCTGATATGTTTTAAAAATTCAATGCGTCCTAGATAAAATAAAACCCATAAGAAATACCATCCGAGTGTTTGTGCATAACTGTTGGATTAGTCTGACAAACTTTAGGCTAAAAGAAATTATCTGTGTTGGCAAAATCAGTGTTAGACTCTGTAATGTGGCACAGAGAAAATGCTGCGTGCCGACTAGTCTTAACATTGGTGATGGGGTCTGGCCAAGTTCATTGAATTCACCACCATTGACTTCCATTTATGTCTGAGCTTTGTAGTTGAGAGCTGTTGATGAACCTAGCCTTGCAGATTATTTCCTCAAGACTCAAGTAGGACTCTCAGACTGCTCTTTGTTAGATGTAATTCCAGATATTTTGTACCATCTGCAGATCAGCTGTGTGACTAATTGATGGTAATTAGGGTTATCTTCCATGCACTGAGCTGCCTCTCTCAGTCCTCACACTCTTCTTCAATTCTGTTCACGCTGGCAGCTGTGCAGAAAGGATTTGCTTGGCTTTGCATCTCCTGGCATCAGTTCTGATGAAGCTTGAAGCTGTGCGGCCGGTATTTGTGGGACTTATGTGCTTAACACTGGATTTGATGGAACCTTCAGTTAGGACAGAAGGAGCTCTCTCTGATGCCAGCCAAGGGCCTACTACCTGGGGAAGTACCACTTGGGGATCAGGAATTCACACCAGCAGTGGCCATCAGGGCTCTGGCAGGTCCAGTTGAAGTTCCAGGCAGGTCCAGTTGGAGGTCCAAGCAGGGCCAGTGCAGCAAGTCAGCTGGGTATTTGCAGGGAGGCCTCTGGAACTTGTTGTGTCCTGTAGCTCAGACCAGGCCAGTCAGCTGATCCTTGGAGCCTGGGATGAAGGGAGAAGTTAACATGCCAACTGCCAACTACACCTAGTCATTTATTCATTAGCTTTATTCAGTTAATCAAAACAAACCATAGAAACACACGCACAGAAAAACATAAAATACATAAACGATTATTAAAACAAGATAGAAGATAAGAATGATCAATCGTAAAAAAGAAATAATGCAATAGCATAATAAGTCATCCATGAAAAGGGAAAGTACATGGTATAGGGCCAAAGCCACAGCTTGTAATTAAAATATCAACCAGTCAATAATAAAAAGGTTTTGCAATGGCAGCCCAACAAAACATGTACAACATATTGAAAAAAAGGAATTCAGCTCGGTACCAATCCAACAATACACTCAGCATTTAAAAAACAATATGCTTATCCAAACCACATTTAAAGTTCATAAAAAGCAGGGTTATTCAACTAGTTAAAATAAAAAAGAGTTCCTGTGCTGTAACGCATGCTTAACAAAGGTGTTCACACCTACACAAATCTTGAGTGTGGAAAGCGACTGCAAACACAAAAGTGCAGGAATATGGTGAAAATGTAAAGTGCCCCTTAGGAGCGGGATCAAAAACCTTCTGGTGAGTTGCTATAAATCCAGCAATAATTCACAAAATGCACCAGGGTTTGCAATTAACACTTGTCCACAGGGTCAAATCAGAATTTTGGGTGAAACTGTCCGATAGGAAAACAAAGCTGCCATCTAATCTGGTCATACCTAAATCTAGTTAAAAGGACCCTGTCCCTGTCTTTCAGGACCATAGCCAGATAAGGATTCAGCCCAGAGATTGTTTGAACAAGGGATACTGTCTGTTAGCGGGCTTCCTCAGCTCAGATGACTCTCTTTCCCTTTTTATCCTTTGCGGTAATGTCGCCATGTAATGAAAAAAAGTTGGGTCAACCTAGTTTATTGCTCATATCCCTGATGTACCTGAGCCAAGGAAATACAGGCCCTTATCATATGCAAGACAGTCCTTGATTATTTCCCTATTCAGTGAGACCACCGGGTCTACATATGGTAGAATGAGTTCCTCTTGAACAGAGTATGTTGGTGACCCTAGCGACACCTCAAGCATACACCTACATACTCTGTTGTCCTCGTACTGCAGTTGTTCAACAGCTTGAACACCCCATATACCGGAGAATTAAATAAAGACGGGAACACACTTCCTTTTCTATATCTCAACAAAAGCTGCTACAGGCTTATTACCTATTTTTTAAGCCAGAGTAAACAGAAAGCCTACCGAGTTACAGAACTTGAGACATCTCTGTTGAAAGTATGGAGCCCAAGACTCCTAAAAGTGACCCCCTCAAATATGGGAACACGTGGTCTTCCAATGGGCATTCCCAGCAGTGCAAAACAGCACAATGTTGGGTTCCTTGAACCACATGGCCTTACAAAGGTTTTAGCAAGATTTGTGTTTAAACCGAGACAGACCATAAAGCCAACAAAAGAATCCAACAGTAGCTGAAGGCCATTCGGTGTTTGTCACATTAAGACAGCATCTTCTGTGTATGAAAGAATCAGTACACGCTGGCCACGGTCAGCATGTCCCTGCACCTATTGGTGAGGGCCACGTCCAGGCCAATCATATACAGAAGAAGTATAATTAGAGTAAAGCACAGCCCAGCTGAATGCCTTCGCTAAAACTCTCAGTGCTCTTGCCAAACGGCCCCTATCTAACAGAGTTGCTAAGATCGAAATGGACAGCACGTAAAAAGGACACCAAAACAGAGTCAAGCCCCAAAGACACAAGCACTTCCCAATAGTTCAGATCTGACCATAATATCAAAAGAGCTAGCCAGATCCATAAATGCAAATTAAAATAGGCCCCCCTTTAGCCGAAGTATATTAAAAGGTATAAGTTGAGGCACTGTTCTTGAGTGCCCAACGCCATGTCTGAAGCCACATTGGAAAATCAAAATTATATGGTTATCAGTGACCCACAACACGATTCTGTTAGTGATAACCCTGCTGATGGTTTTCACAGAAGAGTCTAGAAGAGATATAGGTCTGTAACAGTTGGGGGAAGCCCTATTCCCCTTTTTGAAGACAGGAATGATAATAGCTGATCTCCACAACTTAGGCAGGAAAATCATGCTGGCTAAATTAGCGTAATTTGTTAAAATGGGTGTCCAAAGATCCGCCTCCAACTTGTATAAGTCCATGGTTACCCCATCAGGCCTCAGAGCTTTGCGCATAGGGCTATCATGAATAGCTTCAGCCACTTCCTCCACTGAGAAATCCATATCCAGTGGGTAAGTGGACATACACCACTAACACAGTCAGACATGTGATTGACTTGCTTGAAGTGGCCCACCTAAGAATCAGCACTCATATTATCACAAATATGATTGGAATTGGATTATAAAAAAAGGTTATTTTTGATGGTATATCAGAACAGGCGGCCAGTGTTTCTGGTCCTGCAGGAGGTGACCAATGTGCACCAAACATCCTCCCTGAGTTCTGCCTTCCTTCTGCTAATAGATAGTTTATAAGTTCTTCTACAGGAGGTGACCTCTGCTGGGACACATGGGATTGCCCTGAGGGTGCTCTGCAAACAACGGTTGGTCTCCCTGCAGGCCTTATCAAACCAAGAGTGGGAGACTGCATTTTAAGAATGCAATTGGCTTCAAAAGGTATTTTTTGATGGTACGCCATAGCGTATCGAAGACATCTATAAGGCTTGAAGGATCAAGGGTCAGACTCAGGCAGTCAAAAATCATATTCAAATGTTCTATACAAAGCTCACACTGTACATCGGCAGGCAGCTGGGGTTAGGTTGAACTCAGGATAGCCGCCCCTATGGAGATCCAGTTCTGGCGGAGGTTGAATCACACCTAGCAAGCTAGTAGCTATCGAGTCCAAGGTAGAAGGAGGCCCATGATGGTGATGACATGATGGGGCCTCTTGAAGGGCTCCAGACGATACTGAAAAAGAAAGTGTGGAAGGTCAAGGGAGGGCTCTAGGCTTGTTCGCAGGGAGCTATTGTCTCTGAGGCTGTAGTACCCACAGTAGGCATAGGCACCCCTCTGCAACATGTACCGATACCGAACACCAAAACCTCAGACAGCTTGCTTCCAGTGACAGACAGGCAAGCGAGCAGAGGAGAGAGGCTAGTTGTCAGGATGGACTTGAAGGAGTCAATCAACCTGGGGAGGTGGTCAATAATGTCAAAGCCCAAAGACAAAGCAATTGAGGGATAGTTGAGGTCACTTGGGTACGGGGTAAGACGGTCAATCTGGGTGCTTTTTGATCTAGGTAGTTTGCCTTATTCTGCACTTTGCAGGAGGAGAGCTATCAGCTGTATATTGAATCGAGTTGAGTATAAGAGCTCGGTCAGGGGAGGGTTGAATCGTAGTGACAGAAACCCAATGGCCGCTACTTAGTGGCTCTCCAGTGTGTGCAGGTGAATCATGGAGTTGGGTCAAGAGAAAGGGCCCAGACAGAACCTCTATTGGCACAGGCTGAGCCGGGGCGTGAAACTGCCACACACTTTGTAGCACTTCTCCCACAGCCCTGCCTTCTCCCAGAAGCAGGGAAATGTGGAGAATGAAGTCCTGGCACTCGTGGCCTACAACTAGTCATATGACCCAAGAAAAGGCTGCAGGCAGCAAATGGTTAGAACAAGAAAATGCCAACTTTTAAAAGTGGCATTTTCAGAATTGTGAATTAAAATTCAACTTTACCATTAAAGAGGATTTTTCATTACATTTTCAAAGACATCAAATAAATGAAATAAGGTAACCCAATGTTATCTGATGGGAGAGGTAGGTCTAGCAGTAGTGAAAAACAAATTCGCTAGTTTCGCTACCAGGACATGTAGAACCCAAATGTACATGTCCAACTTTTTAAATACACCCTGCGCTTTATACTGTTTAGGGAATACCCTGGGGGTGACATATGTATTAAAAAGGAAGGTTTAGTCTTGGCAAAAGGTTTATTTTGCCAGATCGAAATGTTGGTTTAAAACTATGCACACAGGCTACAATATGAGACAAGTTGGAAAGGATACTTTAGTGGGTGACACAATCAATGATGCAGGCCCACTACTAGCTTTTAATTTCTAGGTCCTGTACCTGTAGTACCACTTTACTAGAGACTTACAAGGAAATGAAATGTGCCAAATGGGTGTAAGCCAATTTTCCTGTTAAAAGGAGAGAGCAGAAGCAGTGGCAAAGTCCACAGAGTCCAAAAAGAACGGGTCCAGAAACCGGAGAGGGAAGGCAAAAGGTTTGGGAATGACCCTGCAGAGAGGGATAAGTCCAACACCAAACATACTAAAAATGCTTCTACGACAACAGCTCCTACCTCCCTATAGTAATGTGTGCATTAAATGAGCACATATCAAGGTACACATTCTGATAATAATAATGCCACCTCACACAGCACTTCTGTAGTTTGTAAGCGCAGTATTTAACAGTTGTACCAGCAGTTTAGTGGTACTCAGTTCATACCTAGGAAGGATGGAAGGCTGAATTGAGATCATAACAGATTTGTGTTGTTTGTTGTACACAGAGCTACTTTCAGCATCTTTTCTTTTAATGACGTAGCATGCGCAGTAGCAAACATGGCATCACTCTCATTCTCCTTCTCCCTCGATTATAGATATAAATGCTTGTTTTTCTTAAATCCTGCAACATGTTCCAAGTTTTCCCCCTCAGAGGAAAGCCAGATTTTACGACCACAGAATTTATCATGGAGCAGCAGTCAGCTGAAAACTTTCCAGCCAGTTTGAGCATCATCTTGAAGGATTGAGCCCTCATTGTGAATGCCCGTGGCATCCTGAAGGGCCTTCACTTACAAGGAGAGACACAGCAGAGTTCAGGGAGAGACAAAGATGAACACAGAGATCAGCGTGTACAAACTGCGAAGCACGGCGCCAGGAGAGGGGAGGCGTCTGGCATGCAGACCCTGGCGTAGCTATCATTAGTGCAGGAGGTGCAGTTGCACCGGAACCCTGGGTCGTGCGGAACCTAACACACCCTAAATTATAGCTGGGGGGACGGAGTTCATTTTGCTTCCTTAAAATGTATGGCGTATGGCAACCCTGCTTTACCACTATGTTTGGCCATTAAGTGAAAAATAAAACAAAATGTATTTGAATTGTGCAATTTATTAGCTGCGTATTTCACTAAGGGATACGAAGCTGTGGACAGAATACATTCAGCACGTAATAGAATGCAACCGGAAGCAGGTTTACTGATGCACTTGTGGCCCCATTGAGGGCCCCATTATTTGTCGCCCGCTGGCATTGGTGAGGTAATTAGAGACACTGGGCAGAATTATTAAACTCATATTGGGTCATTCTAGGTTTTGCAGCTGGAATGAGAAAGAATGGGAAATGCTGTTTCTAATGTGTCTGCATTATTTAGTAACGTGGGAAACCCCGCACACAGTAATTCTGCATGAAAAATTCAGCAGTGGAAATTGCACATTTTAAGAGCTTTCCAAATAATTTTATAATTGGGCCAAAATCATGAAAAATACCTCCATCAAATATTTAGTTGTAACCTATACCTATAATTGAAATTGCGTTTGCGGCGAGTGCAGATTAAGCACATGTATCAATCGTCTGCTCTGATTCCATTTGACACTTCTAGAATGCAACAGTTATCAGTATATCAAGTTTTGTACATGACGTCAGCTGTTGCAGTAACATTCTTCGTTTGATCCATGTACCCTATTATCCTCAGAACTTCGAAGTGCATGAAACGTGTTAAAAAGCAAATGTAATCTAAGCATCCACTGTAGTGTGGTTCTTATGCACTCCAAGGGCCTCATTATGAGGCCCCTTGCGCCACCAGAACGCCGCTTTTTGTGTTCCGTGGCGCAGGAGCCTGCTCCATATCTATGAGGCAGCACTAAGCCACTTTTTTTAGCTTAATGTTGACTCGTAAATTTCGTTACCTTTAATGCAGTTTTCTGTGTTAAATGCAGCCCTCATCAACTGTTGAACCCGCCCCCCCCCCCCCGCCCCACCGCTCCTACCTGCACAGCCGCGGCTTGTTAAAGGAGCGTTCAATGGGTGTTGCTGGGGGCGTTCCCAGCAACACCCATGGCTTTTTGACACTGCCCCAGATTTAGGAGAAATCGCAACTCTGAGGCAGCACCAAAAAGTGAGGCATAAGTGAGGCACAATGACGAGAAATATCTTTATTTCTCCTCGTTTTTCCTATTTCTATGTGTGCTGCATTCTGCAGCACACATAGAAAGAGGAAAAGCCTCTTGTGATTGTTATTGTGCAGGAAGGTTTCCCTTCCAGTACAAAAAGAATCATCCCTGCAATGCAGGCACCCTTGCACCATTGTGCAAAGGTGCCTGCGTTGACACATGGCAGCACATTGTGCGCTGGCGCAGGTGAAAAGGACCGTAATGTGCTGTATTTGTTAGGGCGCATTCCTGCCCTTTTCTTTTGCCGTAGGGCAGCACAGCACGAAGGCCTGAGGCACTGCCCTTTGGCAAAACCTCATAAATGAGGCCCTATGTTTCCAAATTCGTGGGTATTTCAGCATTGCACAACTGGAATCACCAAGTAGAAAGAGAGAGGCCCCAGGTGCCAAAGGGACAGGGCGTGTTAATGTCAAAGAAGAATATAAATTCCCTTTGGTAACTAAAATAAAAATAATTTTTCAACCATTCATCTCAATTATACAACAAGCCATTCATCTCAATTATCTGAAGAACCACTAAGTCTATATTTGCTATGCCACAAGATAGCCACTAAAAATTTATGGAATGTCACCTATATTTTATTAAAAGGCATTAAAACCATTAGAAATTATTCATTGTGCAAAATGTATACATCAACACATTGTGAAACATATATAATTATTAACTTTCATATTTTGCATAAATATTAACCCTGGGCGGAGTTCGCGTAGTCATGCTACGCGGAATTCTGCGAAGTCGCAAAAAAACACTGCTAGCTACGTGGAGTACCGCAAGCACGCAGAGATGCTTGTTCCACCCATTCGCGATGCATTTTTCCGGCAATGCGTATTGGGTGTTCGGGGATGCTTCTTGTGTGCTCGGGGGGGAAATATCGTGCAAACATCACCATGCGGTTGTCAATGCCCATCTTGTTTTTCCTTTTTTGCTATGGTTCTGGGCCTGTTTTTCTATCCTCCCTATATCTTTTCAATCCAGATCTTATTATCCATCCCTCTATTCCTGATTGTATATTTTGCGTTTTTTCCTACTTTATGTGTGCTTTTTTTAATGCATTTTTCATTCTTTTTCTATTACTTGCTTTTTTAATTACCTTTACTTACTTTCTTACTTCCTACCTTTTCTTTTCCGCCCCCGCCTGCCCACAAGGGGTGGGGCCACGGGCCTGATTGATGAGGCGGAGGTGGCCGCACTGTTTTTTTTGTCCAGCGCCGTCTCCACTTAACCCTGGCAGCAGGAGGCAGGCCTGGGTCCGAGTCCGGGCTCTGGGAGTGTCACCGACGGTGGGAGAGGGTGCGCTGGGAAGTGTTTAGCTGCTCTGGGGTCCGGCGCACCCGTAACCAATTGACGCACCGGTGGTCCGACATCCTGGACCGGGAGCAGGACCTGCTGGACCTGCTAGGTGTTGAGGTCCCGGGGCTTGGTGAGTAGCTAATTATATTACTATTGTGTTCTTCTGTTCTGTGTTATTGCAAATATATATTTTTTGCAAATAGCTAACATGGTGCTGCTGCTTACATGCAGATAACTTATGTTTAAAAATCTTATTATTATGTGATTGTTATTTCCAGACAGGTGCTCATGCTCGACACTAATAACTAATCGTATTTGTTTGCAACTTTGCGCTCTCTTGGGCTGGTTATGTAAGAGAGGTTAAAGAATTTAAGTTCGGTAATGCATATAGGAAAGACTCCAGTCCTTTCCTTTGTCATGTCAGGCTGTCCTGTCTCCTGTCACTAAGATAGTGGTAGTAGTTAGTTAGTATTATTTGGTAATTTAGTGGCCTGCGTTACACGTCCTCTCACATGACTTCAGTCCTAGTAGAACCTTTTGTAGTTTGTTCAGATAGTGAGTGAATAGAATAGAATAGTAACCAACCAATTTGGTGTATGCAATATGCATGCGTCCATCTATGCATTACGAAGAATAAAAATACAGACTTAGTAATTGGCCCATCATGTGGGGTTTGAGTTGGAGACTGAGAGATGATTGGGAATGAGATCGGAACTTAGTAAAAGCAAATATAATTTTTTTGCAATTCATTCCCAAGTCTGGAAAAGGCGAGCTAGGTATGTTTAGGATTCAGGAATCAGAATTGAACTGTGGAATAATAATGATCAAGTGGTACTTGACTTCGATACATACTAGTCGACTACTACTAGTCGAATAAGTTGATCTGATTTAGGATAGGTCAATGTTATTGCAATTGTTGTTTCCTCTCTAAAAATATTTTTAGAGCAATTACATTTATTTATTTAACACAAATAATTTTTTTCTCTTTAATTATGTCTAACATGATCAGCATCCAGGGGCAAGAAGAAGACTGGGCCTGCTGCTGACAGTGCAGCGAGTGCGAGAGCTGGAGGGGCCTCCCAGGAGCAACAGGAAACTGCCTCAGGCATAGATGGCTCTGCTGCTGGCCCCAGTACGTCCTGGTGTTGTTATATATTAATATTTTTTCCCTAACTTTTACCGCTATATTATTTCCATTTCTGAATTTTAATTTGTCCAAAATCCTCTTCAGTCTATCTGTTGCTAAATTCTTGTTTTTGCTCCATTACCTACTACTAAGTACTAGTACTAACATTGTTTCTAGTCTGTATTTTTTTTAACATCAAATCAAACTGCATCTGACTAACCTCTGCTCTGACTCTGTATAAGTCTGTCTGTAGCTTACTTTCTTCTGGGTTTCACTCAGCTTTCCCTCTCTCCTTATTTGTGGATTGCCTAGTAGTAGTACTGTAAGACTCAGAGAACCCATTGGTCCTAGGCTACTACTAGTACTAGTAGGGACTCCTTACTACTACTAGTACTAGTAGCACTAATCTGCTGTGCAGATTGCATGCCCAAGTAAGGTATTCTCCGCAGGTTTGTGAGATGAGAACGCTTTAGTTTCTTTTACTGTCTCATCATGCTCTATCAGTAATCGTCGTCACTCACGTTGGACACCCCAAAGTGGTGTATTTTACTTTTTCTAATCCAGGCCTAGTCCTTCTTTTAATAGCAACAGTTGATGGTGAACACTGAACAACTAATTACTGTGCACCATGGCTGGAAGAAAGTATGAGAAGTAGGAGGACGGCACCATCATTTTCCAACTATGAGAGACCTCATGTCCGCCTACTTGGCCGCTCTTTCTTCTTTTCAAAAACGAGATGCACCAAAAGCTCTAGTCACTGAGTCCAGTCCTTTGCGTTGTCCTCTTCTTGAGAGGCTTTTCAAAAATTGCCACTGACAAAATGCCCAACCAGATATTATATTGTTATTTTTGATAGGACACTACAGTCTACTCTACTCTACAGAATTGTCGATAGTGATGTGTGTGGTGTATATATTATTAATTATGTATTATTTTCAGTCTTGCTAATGAAAAAAATATATAGGGGAGGCATATATGGCATCTAAAAAAAATTTGAAATGTTTTTTCCAGGCGTACTGACCACCAGTGCTGGGTGCCAGCAGTGAGGGCCATGCCACTCCGGAGGGAGCAGATACGGCAGCTACAGGGGGTGAGCCAGCAGCAGTGGCTGGCGGTGGTAAGTCATATTCTTTTCTTATTGAGAATGATGAGTACACTCACTGCAAGGGTGTACAATCAGTAATACACTGTACTTCTGCTGAGACTAAGTTGTTGTGAACACTGAACAGCTGAAGAAGACACCCTTTACTTAACATTAGCATTAACAACGGGGTTTGAGTAACTAATGGCCTATTCTATTCTACCTTCAACTCAGCAGTGACAGTTTTATGACGAAGACAAAGAATCAGACAACATGTGTCAGTGGCAGAGAAGGATGCATGGGTGAAGGAAGGGGCCACGGGATGCATATAGGTGGCGGATGAAGATGAAAGGATGCATGGGTAGTTGAAGGATGGGCGAAAGAGAAAGCAGAAAGGATGCCTGCCTGGTTGGGTGAAACTGAATGGGTGAAAGAAATCCTCCGGGGGGCTTGAGGGGTCAAACTCTAAGGCAAGCAAGGACGCATGGATGGTGGTTGGTTATCTCTATGACAAATGTATGATAGCCATGTATGGATGGATGGATGTCTGGATGATATCATAGATAGTAGGTGAAATCAGAGTCGAACTGGATGAAGAGAATATAAAAGAAAATGAAACCGCGCCAGAGTACCAAAGCCAAGGGTGAAGAATAAAATAATAATGCTATTCACTGATAAATGAAAAATGTCCTGGGAAGAATAATGACTGTTTTTTGCAAGGTTTTTGATACCAAGGTTTGAGGTTATACTTGTATTTCAGAATGGAATACTCCCTTGACTCACAGTAGTTTGCAAGCACAATATATATATTGTGCATGACTATTATGTACCCTACCCACCCATCATTAATCGCCTCCCTCTGACTCCGAGGCCCACTTCCGCTCCAGTCCCTACCCATGTCATTTTTGACTGTGTCAGCCATGGTTGGCCAATCGGCCGTATGGTAACTACTAGTACTTACAAATCACTCAGTATGTCATCATCATCTTCATCATCATCACATGAGTGACATGATATCATGCCGCCGTATATCATCCTTCATAAGCATGTCATCATCATATGCCTTATTGCTGTAGTCAGGGTGAAAGTGAAATCGTCTGAGCATTTGCCATTGATTTAACAGAGTATGGCCGTAATTGAAAAATATATAATTGTGTAGTACAGCTGCCCCACATGCAGACAGTAGTAAAGTAACATGAGTCTGCAACATAATTATGTCTGTCTAGGGCACAAGCTGGCATGTCTACAAGATTAATTGAGCTGAACAAGAGAGAGAACAAGAATTCTTCTACTCTACTCCATAGTGCCTGACAGTCTAATCATCACATCCAAATCTTAGAGGCAGAGGAAGTGAGGAGGATACCACAACTGCTAGTGATACTGTGCCACTATAATTTTTCTGTGTGTAATTTTGGGTTACTGTTTTGCTAAGAGTATTGATTACAATTGGTTTTTTTTTTTATATAGCTACTCCTTCCCAACCCACCAGGCAGAAGTTAGCAGCCAGGTCCCGGCAAAGGAAGCTGGAGGCTGTCCGGGATGAATTTCGCTGGCTGGTTGCCCTGGTGGAGGAGGAGGAGGAGATGGCGGCAGCTTCTTCCTCTAATACCCCCAGGGCCCAGCCAGCCCCCCGTGCCTCCGGTGGTATGGCACCATGTTCTGACAGTTACCCGCTTCCCATTAACTTCATCATCATCTACTGCTACCCACCCCTGTTGTTCCTGCAGGAACTTTGGCACCGCATGCTCCTCCGGATGGCACGCATAGAGGCCAAGCTGGAGGAGGCCCTGGAGCGAACTAGCCAGCACCCCTGCCATTAGACCTCGGTCTTTGACTCTTGCCCCTTTTTTAATATTTATTTTGGTGGGTGGGAGTTGGGGAAATTTGGGGTTTACTTTATTTCTTCAACTTCGACATGGACAGACATTTAATTTACTAGACATTGGTTGGGGTTAGGGAGAGGGGTGGGTCGGGAGTTTTGGGTTTTCCTTCTAGTTTATATTTGTTAGGGTAAAAAGTTATTTATAGTTTTACAATACATATGATGCAAATTTTTTCTGGGGGGGTTACTCTTTTACATTACCTTTTTTGTTTCCTCGTTTTGTTGCAGGGCCGCAGGCAGTTTTTTAAATCTGCCAATAGTGTAACACACCGACAGATAGATGCAGTACCCTCACTTGTCCTACTACTGTCAGTCTCTCCTCCTAGTCTATGCATTCTGCAACTAAAACCCCTTTGTAGCATGTACTCGGAAGGATGTGGGTGTGTGAATTAATTAATTTCCATAGTATATACATTAGTGATTCCCCTACATTCTTCTCTTACCTGTGATTGATGTTTAGGCCAAGCGATGGCTGCATGGTGATGGTTTGGTTTCCTAAGGTGCTATGGTGGGTGGTGGTAGCAGTAGTAGACAGTTGCTTTTGCAAAAAAAAAGAAAATGAGACTGTCAGTCACCTGAGGGAGACTAGGGAACAAGTAGTAGAAGTACAGTAAGTAGTAAGTGCACAAGGAGAAGACTGTCAAACAAGAAACCAGATGATGAATGATAAGCAATGTTAAAGTAAAATAAAACATAATAGTGGCAGGGATCGCCTAGTACAAGTTACAACAAACTGAAGTTGACTAGACTTATGAAGTGGACAAGCGTAACCTTTAGTTCTGGAAGGATGATAAATCGATGCTGGCAATTAATAATTAATAATGGGTTAATAATCATGTTCCTCTGGGAAAAAAGAGAATAGCGAATACTACTGAGCATGGGTGGGCAATTGGCAATGTAATCTGTTGCCAGTGTGGCCGATATATATATATTTTTTTTTTCAGAGCAGAAGAAGATCCTGCCTTGAGTTAATGCTGCTTTCACCACATCCACCCGAGCAAGTGTGTGATAATTTATTGGTGTACATTTAATTTAGTCACATCTCAATAAAAATCGCACAGCTCGGGGGAAGAGGTTTTGGTTTAGATGAATGGTTGGGAAGAGATATTTGAGGGAATGGTTTGAAAAAGACAAACACTACACATGGACAACACACAATCTTGGCAGACAACCATCATAAATCTGTTAAGGGAGGAAAAGGAAATGCATGCATGATGATGACTTGATGGTTAATGATGATTAGTACTAGACTAGTAGTACAGAACAGCAGTATATTATTGATTGTTATTATTATACAATTGCCTTAACTGTGTGCCCTCAGAGAGACCCAAATGAAATACATTTCATGTCCTGCTGTACCGGGCTTCCTTTAAAAGCTAGCAAAGAAAATTAAAAAATAGCTGTAGGGGTCAAATATATAAGCAAACATAATAAACAATGATTGAAGAGAAAAAATGAGTTTCATTAAAAGCTGATTGAACTAAGTCACTATGTTATGGTCAAATTGGGGAGTTGCATCTCAGCTTTCATTGTTGGTCCATCCTTCCATGGATGTTCAGTCCGTCAATCTTGGGTGCCACTGCCTGCCCGGCGGATGCGGATTGGTAAGGTAAGTGTGAGTTGTTTTTCCCAGTATGGCACATGGTAAAGGCCAGCCTGTAAGTGTAGATGGAAAAACAAAAGGGATATTGAAAAATCAAGGAGACAAGTAAAGTTAAAATGCATAAATTATGCAGGACTGCAACAAGAGCACTTTCAGAGGCGGCATTGCTAAATGATGTCTGCTCTGTTTCCAGCATTAACCTACAACAACAGGACAGAGCAGGCCCGCGGCACCCACCCAACCTCCACTTAGCTTAGATTTTGAGCCAGACAGAACACACACATACAGCAACATAGCATTTTCCAAAGTAAGTAAATAAATCAATGTACCGCTGTCAGTCACACCATAACACTGCATTCGCCTACACCACTACATAGACATGCAGGTCTGCTATGGTTGTTGTTGACTTGTTTACAGTTTAGGCCATTTCATGAAACGCCCCAAATAATTCCATCAATCATCTCCGATCCTACTGAATGACTGCGATGAGTATAGTATGGTCATCATGGTGTCCAACTCTGTAGTGTACTGAGTGAGTCCAGATTCCATATTCAAAAATGCAATGGATTGGCCTGCAGTAGAAGTACAATTTTGTTATTAACCCCTTCGATGCTCATGACGGAACGGTTCCGTCATGAGCATCGGTTGGGCTGTGCTCATGACGGAACCGTTCCGTCATGAGGACAGACCCTGGGGGAAGCGCTGGCGCTCCCCCCCTTGTGCCTCGATCTTGCCCCCCTTTACGGGGGTGGCAGCGGAAGAGCTTCCGCTGCCACCCCCGAGCCCCCCCGAGCCCCCCCACGCTTTCTGATGACGTCAGCGCGCACAGCGCGCGCCGGCGTCATCAGGAAGCGTTGGACGCGCTGGAATCCATTTCTTCCAGCGCGTCCAAGGCAGCAAGAGGTAGGTTCCCTTGTCCGGTGGGGGCCGCGGAGGTGATTTCTTTTGTATTGAGGCATCGGGGGAGAGGAAAGAGTATTTCCTCTCCCCCGATGTCTCAATACTGGGCATTCCTGCTCCACGATCGCGCACAGCGTCGCGATCGTGGAGTAGGGATGCCCCACTAGACACCAGGGATTTGTTTATGCTGAGTTTGGGAAGCGACTCCTTAGGCAAGGGTCGCTTCCTGGGGGGCAAAATGTTTCGAAGTCTTTTCTGCCCCCCCTGGGGGCAGATCGGTTCGCTTTCTGCGCGTTTCTGCCCCCAGGGGGGGCAGAAAAGCCCACTAGACACCAGGGATTTGTTTATTTGAATTTGGGAAGCGACCCCTTAGGCAAGGGTCGCTTCCTGGGGGGCAAAATTTTTCGAAGTCTTTTCTGCCCCCCCTGGGGGCAGATCGGTCCGCTTTCTGCGCGTTTCTGCCCCCAGGGGGGGCAGAAAAGCCCACTAGACACCAGGGATGTCGTTTATGCTATGTAGGAAGCGACCCCTTAGGCAAGGGTCGCTTCCTTGGGGGGCCCAATAATTTCGAAGACTTTTCTGCCCCCCCCTGGGGGCAGATCGGTCTTCTTTCTGCCCGTTTCTGCCCCCAGGGGGGGCAGAAAAGCCCACTAGACACCAGGGATGTCTATTTCGTTATGTAGGAAGCGACCCCTTGGGCAAGGGTCGCTTCCTTGGGGGGCAAAATAATTCAAAGACTTTTCTGCCCCCCCTGGGGGCATATCGGTCTTCTTTCTGCCCGTTTATGCCCCCAGGGGGGGCAGAAAAGCCCACTAGACACCAGGGATGTCTTTTATGTTATGTAGGAAGTGACCCCTTGGGCAAGGGTCACTTCCTAGGGTGGCAAAATAATTAGAAGACTTTTCTGCCCCCCCTGGGGGCAGATCGGTCGTCTTTCTGCCCGTTTCTGCCCCCAGGGGGGGGCAGAAAAGCCCACTAGACACCAGGGATATAAATATTATTGTAGGAAGCGACCCCTTGGGCAAGGGTCGCTTCCTTGGGCCCCTAAATTTTTTGAAGACTTTTCTGCCCCCTCTGGGGGCAGATCGGTTTTATTTTTTTGCCGTTTCTGCTCCCATTGGGGGCAGAAAAGCCCACTAGACACCAGGGAATTAGTTCAATTAGAAATAGAAGTGACCCCTCGCTTCCAGGGTGCAATTTGTTATATGTATTTGGCTCACCCGCCCCGGGACTGAGTAGCCTTTTTTTCCTGCTGTTTTCTGCCCCACCTGGCACACAACCCGATTGACCATTTGGGTAGTGACATGGCATGTTATAATGTTTATTGTTATATTTTTTGTGATTTCCAATTGTAATGTTTTTTTTTTGTTTACTTTTTTGTTCTAGGTGAAGGCTTTTCTTCTTTTCACGTTGACGTTTTGGTACCGGTGGTTCTGCTGTTTGTGTAGTTTGGTAAGAGACTGTTTTTTTGTACAATGCAAATGTGTTTGATTTCTCTGCCTGTTTTTTTTTTGCAAATGGTGTAATAATAGCAGTATGTTTGGTTTTTGAGTGTCAAAAACTTTTTGCATTGGTGCTCAATGTGTATTTTGTTGTCTTGTAAGTAATTTGTTTTTTTTTCTTCTTTCTAGTTTGATATCGTTGGTCTTTGCTGTGTCACTGCAGAGTTTGTTTCTGGTGAGTGCAGCTGTCTCTTGTAATTGGATTGTATAGTTTTTGAGTACATTGATCTTTGTGATAAAAGGTACACATTTCTTTACTTACTTGGTTTGCACATTGTTGGTTGTTGTTGACTTGTTTGTGCAGTCTTCTATCTTAGTAAGAATAATGGCTAGCCGCAGGATGACTGCTCAGCAGGTTGTTGGTTTGCTGTTTGAGTCTTCCTCTGATATTGGTTCAGAGACTGACTCTGCATCTGAGGGAGAGGAGGGAGGGGATGATTCTGGCAGTGAGTTGTCTCTCCGTATGGAGTCATCGGATGATGAAGATACTCTTAGTGCGGATGAAGTGCCTGTGTTAGAGGAGGAGACTGATGTGCCGATAGTGCGGCAAGAGGCATCTGGGCTGCAGCCTGCAGCTGCAAGGCTTCCCGTTGGTGTAGTGCGGCAAGAGACATCTGGGCTGCAGGCTGGGGCTGCAAGGCTTCCCGTTGGTGTAGTGCGGCAAGAGGCATCTGGGCTGCAGGCTGGGGCTGCAAGCCTTCCCGTTGGTGTAGTGCGTCAAGAGGCATCTGGGCTGCAGGCTGGGGCTGCAAGTCTTCCCGTTGAAAGTGATGACCTCTGGGTTGCCCCTGGCATGGTGCAGCCGGAATTTCCAGAGTTTACTGGTGTTCCAGGGTCTAGAGTGAATACTGAGAACTTTTTGCCTGTAAATTTTTTTCAGTTGTTTATGGACGATGTGTTTTTGGCAGAGATTGTTGAGCAGACTAATTTGTATGCCGAACAGTTTTTGAGGGACAACAGTGCCAGTCTTAAGCCACACTCTAGAGCTACCCGGTGGACTCCCACAAATGTTGAAGAGATGAAGAAGTTCTTGGGTTTAACTTTTTTGATGGGCTTGCTAAGGAAGCCATCATTGGCTTCATATTGGTCTAGCAGTCCCTTGATGGCAACGTCTATTTTTCCAGCAGTCATGACTCGTGACAGGTATTTGCTTCTGCTTCGGATGATGCACTTTGTTGATAATGGTTTAGCGTTGCCACGAGATCACCCTGATTGTGACCGTCTTTTTAAGATTAGGCCTGTCCTTGATCACTTTGTTGATCGATTTTCTGAGATTTATGCCCCTGGTAGAGAAATTGCAGTGGATGAGTCTTTGGTGTTGTTCAAGGGCCGCTTGGTTTTTAGGCAATACATTCCTAGTAAGAGGGCACGCTATGGAATAAAGCTGTATATGCTGTGTGACAGTAGGACTGGATATGTCTCTAATTTCAGGGTGTACACCGGTAAGGAATCTAGGTTTAACCTCCCTGGTTGTCCGTCCACTTTTGGAGTGACTGAGAAAATTGTTTGGGAACTTGGTAGAGGATTTTTTAACAAAGGCCACCATTTATATGTAGATAACTTCTACACTGGTGTGCGGTTGTTCAGGGAATTGGCCAAAGTGGACACTTTTGCTTGTGGCACAATCCGCTGTAACCGTAAAGGTTTTCCGAAAGAACTTGTTTGTCAAAAGCTTGTGCGGGTACAGTGCAGTGCGTTGCGTTGCCAGGAGCTTCTTGCTGTGAAGTTTACAGACAGGAGAGATGTCTACATGCTGACTTCGATCCATGATGAAAGCACTGCACCTGTGACTGTTTGGGGTCAGGTCGCTGAAGCGCGCAAACCTGTGTGCATTTTAGACTATAATAGGCACATGGGTGGTGTTGACAGAGTAGATCAGAGGTTGGAACCTTACACTGCTCTTCGTAAGGCTTACATTTGGTACAAGAAGTTGGCTATCCATCTTTTCCACATGGCAATGTTTAATGCCTTTGTTGTGTTCCAGGATTCTTGCCCTGAGTCAAAGATGACTTTTGCTAAGTTTCAGGAGTCTGTAATAGGCAGCCTTGTTGTAGTGGAACAGCAAGTGTTCCTAGAGTTGGACTGGTGGAGGATGTTGCTAGATTGAAAGAACGCCACTTTCCAGATCACATTCCTCCCACACCCGCAAAAGATTTTCCCAGTAGGAGATGTAGAGTCTGTTGGCGAAGAGGTTTGCGGAAGGAGAGTCGTATGTACTGCCCCGATTGTCCCTCTCATCCTGCACTGTGTCTCTCTGCTTGTTTCAGAGCGTACCACACGCGTAAAAATTTCTGGGAACATTCATGAGTGGTAAAGTGAACTGCCTGGTCTGTATTCTTTGGAAAATATGATTCTGTTTCAAGGTTGGTGTTAGTGCAATGTATTTAGTTGCTGATTTTCTGTTAGAAGATTTGTATCTATTTGCAATTTGTTTGTGTTTTTATTTTTTTCTAAAAAAATCCAAAATGTGATGGTGGTGTGTGTAGGCTTGCGCTTGGCTGTTGGTCTGTGTGGACTGGCACTTGGTTGGTGGTGTGCGTGGAATGGTGCTTGGCTGACGGTGTGCGTGGACTGGCGGTGTGCGTGGACTGGTGCGTGGCTGGTGGTGTGCGTGGAATGGTGCTTGGCTGGCGGTGTGCGTGGAATGGTGCTTGGCTGGCGGTGTGCGTGGAATGGTGCTTGGCTGGTGGTGTGCGTGGAATGGTGCTTGGCTGGCGGTGTGCGTGGACTGGTACTTGGCTGGCGGTGTGTGTGGACTGGTGGTGTGTGCGGACTGGTGTTTGGCTGGTGGTGTCCGTGGACTGGAGCTTGGCTGGTGGTGTCCTTGGACTGGAGCTTTTCTGGTGGTGTGCGTGGACTGGAGCTTGGCTGGCGGTGTGCGTGGAATGGTGCTTGGCTGGCGGTGTGCGTGGACTGGTACTTGGCTGGCGGTGTGCGTGGACTGGTGGTGTGTGCGGACTGGTGCTTGGCTGGTGGTGTCCGTGGACTGGAGCTTGGCTGGCGGTGTAGGTGGATTGGCGATTGGCTGCCGGTGTGCCTGGACTGGCGATTGGATGGCGGTGTGCCTGGACTGGCGCTTGGCTAGCGGTGTGCATGGACTGGCGTTTGGCTAGCGGTGTGTGTCGACTGGTGCTTGGCTGGCTGTGTGTGAGTAGTGACTTTCTGCTGGTCGCTACACACACTGCTAGCTGAGTGCCACTCCACGCAATCCTTCAGCCTGTGTAGTTGCTGTGTCTGGATTGTGGGCGTGTGAAAGTGATGGGCCCTTGAATGGCGCTGTGTGCTGGTGTGAGTTTTGTTATGTGTTGGGCCCGCGGCTGGCGGTGTGAATGGTTTTGTATGTCTCACACGTATGAAAGGTGTATGAATGGCCTGTAAAGAGGTTGGTGCCTTGTCGTGGCTTTACAGCTCACGAGCTGTGAGTCAATGGTTCAGTTTCTCGCCCTTTCAATTATTACCAGTGCATTTCATGTTTTGTGAAATCACTTGCTAATACAATTTTATCTACTGAACCATCACTCACCCTCGTGCCAAATCCAACCAGTATGTGTGTGTGCTTGCGGGTTAGATGGCTGTGCAGTAATATTTGTCTTTCTGAAGCAGGGTGTACCTTGTCCCTTTTTGGTGATTTTTGTACTGTGTTGCTTTTGTACCTGGTGGTGCGAATGGTCTTGTTTGTATCACGTATGAAAGGTGTGTGAATGGCCTGTAAAGTGGTTGGTGCCTTGACGTGGCTTTACAGCTCACGAGCTGCGAGTCATTGGTTTGGTTTTTTGTGAATTTAATTATTGACAGTGCATTTCATTTTTGTGAAATCTCTTGTTAATAAAATTTAATACACTGAACCATGACTCGCCCTCCTGCCAAATCCAACCAGTATGTGTGTGTGTTTGAGGAATAGATGGTTGTGCAGGAATCTTTATCTTTAGTTTCTCTGCCAAGGTACACTTTCCATGTAAGAATAACCCACCAACTGTAGATATTGTCGAAAACCCTTGGGAGTTCATGGTGATGTCTCTCTAGTGAATTGAAAAATATTTTTTATCCCCATTGTCCTGTAAACCTCAAACTGTCTGCCACATTTTCTTTGCAGTATTATTCCTAAATTCTCACGCTGTAGTAACAATAGTTAATTTGGTTTTGCAAGGGGGGTTACTTTGGTTTTTTGCCCAGGGCTCGGCGGCCATCTAGGGAAAACTACCAAACCCACGCATTTCTGAAAACTAGACACCCTGCGGCTTCCAGGGAGGTACGGCTTGCGTGGATCCCCCAACGTTTCCTTACCCAGAATCACCTGCAAATCTCAATTTTTGCTCAAAAAATCACTTTTTGCACACATTTTGGGGTGGGAAAGTAGTGGCATCACCGGGCTCACACAAATTTACCACCACCCAGCGTTCCCCCAGGTCTCCCGGTAAAAATGGTGCCTCACTTGTGTGGGAGGCCCAAGTACCCGCGGCAGGCAAGGGCCCAAAACGCAGTGAGGCGACATCAAAATGGCCTGTCGCCAAACCACCTGGTTTTGCAAGGGGGGTCACTTTGGTTTTTGGCCCGGTGCGCGGCGGCCATCTAGGGAAACCTACCAAACCCATGCATTTCTGAAAACTAGACACCGGGCGGCTTCCAGGGAGGTATGGCTTGCGTGGATCCCCCAACGTTTCCTTACCCAGAATCCCCTGCAAACCTCAATTTTTGCTCAAAAAATCACTTTTTTCACACATTTTGGGGTGGGAAAGTAGTGGCATCACCGGGCTCACACAAATTTACCACCACCCAGCGTTCCCCCAGGTCTCCCGGTAAAAATGGTGCCTCACTTGTGTGGGAGGCCCAAGTACCCGCGGCAGGCAAGGGCCCAAAACGTAGTGAGGCGACATCAAAATGGCCTATCGCCAAACCACCTGGTTTTGCAAGGGGGGTCACTTTGGTTTTTGGCCCGGTGCGCGGCGGCCATCTAGGGAAACCTAGCAAACCCACGCATTTCTGAAAACTAGACACCCGGCGGCTTCCAGGGAGGTATGGCTTGCGTGCATCCCCCAACGTTTCCTTACCCAGAATCCCCTGCAAACCTCAATTTTTGCTCAAAAAATCACTTTTTTTCACACATTTTGGGGTGGGAAAGTAGTGGCATCACCGGGCTCACACAAATTTACCACCACCCAGCGTTCCCCCAGGTCTCCCGGTAAAAATGGTGCCTCACTTTTGTGGGAGGCCCAAGTACCCGCGGCATGCAAGGGCCCAAAACATAGTGAGGCGACATGAAAATGGCCTATAGCCAAACCACCTGGTTTTGCAAGGGGGGTCACTTTGGTTTTTGGCCGGTGCGCGGCGGCCATCTAGGGAAACCTAGCAAACCCACGCATTTCTGAAAACTAGACACCCGGCGGCTTCCAGGGAGGTATGGCTTGCGTGGATCCCCCAACGTTTCCTTACCCAGAATCCCCTGCAAACCTCAATTTTTGCTCAAAAAATCACTTTTTTCACACATTTTGGGGTGGGAAAGTAGTGGCATCACCGGGCTCACACAAATTTACCACCACCCAGCGTTCCCCCAGGTCTCCCGGTAAAAATGGTGCCTCACTTGTGTGGGAGGCCCAAGTACCCGCGGCAGGCAAGGCCAACAAACGTAGTGATGCGACATCAAAATGGCCTATCGCCAAACCACCTGGTTTTGCAAGGGGGGTCACTTTGGTTTTTGGCCCGGTGCGCGGCGGCCATCTAGGGAAACCTAGCAAACCCATGCATTTCTGAAAACTAGACACCCGGCGGCTTCCAGGGAGGTATGGCTTGCGTGGATCCCCCAAAGTTTCCTTACCCAGAATCCCCTGCAAACCTCAATTTTTGCTCAAAAAATCACTTTTTTCACACATTTTGGGGTGGGAAAGTAGTGGCATCACCGGGCTCACACAAATTTACCACCACCCAGCGTTCCCCCAGGTCTCCCGGTAAAAATGGTGCCTCACTTGTGTGGGAGGCCCAAGTACCCGCGGCATGCAAGGGCCCAAAACATAGTGAGGCGACATGAAAATGTCCTATAGCCAAACCACCTGGTTTTGCAAGGGGGGTCACTTTGGTTTTTGGCCCGGTGCGCGGCGGCCATCTAGGGAAACCTAGCAAACCCATGCATTTCTGAAAACTAGACACCCGGCGGCTTCCAGGGAGGTATGGCTTGCGTGGATCCCCCAACGTTTCCTTACCCAGAATCCCCTGCAAACCTCAATTTTTGCTCAAAAAATCACTTTTTTCACACATTTTGGGGTGGGAAAGTAGTGGCATCACCGGGCTCACACAAATTTACCACCACCCAGCGTTCCCCCAGGTCTCCCGGTAAAAATGGTGCCTCACTTGTGTGGGAGGCCCAAGTACCCGCGGCAGGCAAGGGCCCAAAACGTAGTGAGGCGACATCAAAATGGCCTATCGCCAAACCACCTGGTTTTGCAAGGGGGGTCACTTTGGATTTTGGCCCGGTGCGCGGCGGCCATCTAGGGAAACCTAGCAAACCCATGCATTTCTGAAAACTAGACACCCGGCGGCTTCCAGGGAGGTATGGCTTGCATGGATCCCCCAACGTTTCCTTACCCAGAATCCCCTGCAAACCTCAATTTTTGCTCAAAAAATCACTTTTTTCACACATTTTGGGGTGGGAAAGTAGTGGCATCACCGGGCTCACACAAATTTACCACCACCCAGCGTTCCCCCAGATCTCCCGGTAAAAATGGTGCCTCACTTGTGTGGGAGGCCCAAGTACCCGCGGCAGGCAAGGCCAACAAACGTAGTGAGGCGACATGAAAATGGCCTATAGCCAAACCACCTGGTTTTGCAAGGGGGGGTCACTTAGGTTTTTGGCCCGGTGCGCGGCGGCCATCTAGGGAAACCTAGCAAACCCACGCATTTCTGAAAACTAGACACCCGGCGGCTTCCAGGGAGGTATGGCTTGCGTGGATCCCCCAACGTTTCCTTACCCAGAATCCCCTGCAAACATCAATTTTTGCTCAAAAAATCACTTTTTTCACACATTTTGGGGTGGGAAAGTAGTGGCATCACCGGGCTCACACAAATTTACCACCACCCAGCGTTCCTCCAGGTCTCCCGGTACAAATGGTGCCTCACTTGTGTGGGAGGCCCAAGTACCCGCGGCATGCAAGGGCCCAAAACGTAGTGAGGCGACATGAAAATGGCCTATAGCCAAACCACCTGGTTTTGCAAGGGGGGTCACTTTGGTTTTTGGCCCGGTGCGCGGCGGCCATCTAGGGAAACCTAGCAAACCCACACATTTCTGAAAACTAGACACCCGGCGGCTTCCAGGGAGGTATGGCTTGCGTGCATCCCCCAACGTTTCCTTACCCAGAATCCCCTGCAAACCTCAATTTTTGCTCAAAAAAACACTTTTTTCACACATTTTGGGGTGGGAAAGTAGTGGCATCACCGGGCTCACACAAATTTACCACCACCCAGCGTTCCCTCAGGTCTCCCGGTAAAAATGGTGCCTCACTTGTGTGGGAGGCCCAAGTACCCGCGGCAGGCAAGGACAACAAACGTAGTGAGGCGACATCAAAATGGCCTATAGCCAAACCACCTGGTTTTGCAAGGGGGGTCACTTTGGTTTTTGGCCCGGTGCGCGGCGGCCATCTAGGGAAACCTAGCAAACCCACGCATTTCTGAAAACTAGACACCCGGCGTCTTCCAGGGAGGTATGGCTTGCGTGGATCCCCCAACGTTTCCTTACCCAGAATCCCCTGCAAACCTCAATTTTTGCTCAAAAAATCACTTTTTCACACATTTTGGGGTGGGAAAGTAGTGGCATCACCGGGCTCACACAAATTTACCACCACCCAGCGTTCCCCCAGGTCTCCTGGTAAAAATGGTGCCTCACTTGTGTGGAAGGCCCAAGTACCCGCGGCAGGCAAGGACAACAAACGTAGTGAGGCGACATCAAAATGGCCTATAGCCAAACCACCTGGTTTTGCAAGGGGGGTCACTTTGGTTTTTGGCCCGGTGCGCGGCGGCCATCTAGGGAAACCTAGCAAACCCACGCATTTCTGAAAACTAGACACCCGGCGGCTTCCAGGGAGGTATGGCTTGCGTGGATCCCCCAACGTTTCCTTACCCAGAATCCCCTGCAAACATCAATTTTTGCTCAAAAAATCACTTTTTTCACACATTTTGGGGTGGGAAAGTAGTGGCATCACCGGGCTCACACAAATTTACCACCACCCAGCGTTCCCCCAGGTCTCCCGGTAAAAATGGTGCCTCACTTGTGTGGGAGGCCCAAGTACCTGCGGCAGGCAAGGACAACAAACGTAGTGAGGCGACATTTGGGATAGGCAATGTTGATGTCGCCTCACTACGTTTGTTGGCCTTGCCTGCCGCGGGTACTTGGGCCTCCCACACAAGTGAGGCACCATTTTTACCGGGAGACCTGGGGGAACGCTGGGTGGTGGTAAATTTGTGTGAGCCCGGTGATGCCACTACTTTCCCACCCCAAAATGTGTGAAAAAAGTGATTTTTTGAGCAAAAATTGATGTTTGCAGGGGATTCTGGGTAAGGAAACGTTGGGGGATCCACGCAAGCCATACCTCCCTGGAAGCCGCCGGGTGTCTAGTTTTCAGAAATGCATGGGTTTGCTAGGTTTCCCTAGATGGCCGCCGCGCACCGGGCCAAAAACCAAAGTGACCCCCCTTGCAAAACCAGGTGGTTTGGCGATAGGCCATTTTCATGTCGCCTCACTACGTTTGTTGGCCTTGCCTGCCGCGGGTACTTGGGCCTCCCACACAAGTGAGGCACCATTTTTACCGGGAGACCTGGGGGAACGCTGGGTGGTGGTAAATTTGTGTGAGCCCGGTGATGCCACTACTTTCCCACCCCAAAATGTGTGAAAAAAGTGATTTTTTGAGCAAAAATTGAGGTTTGCAGGGGATTCTGGGTAAGGAAACGTTGGGGGATCCACGCAAGCCATACCTCCCTGGAAGCCGCCGGGTGTCTAGTTTTCAGAAATGCGTGGGTTTGCTAGGTTTCCCTAGATGGCCGCCGCGCACCGGGCCAAAAACCAAAGTGACCCCCCTTGCAAAACCAGGTGGTTTGGCGATAGGCCATTTTGATGTCGCCTCACTACGTTTGTTGTCCTTGCCTGCCGCGGGTACTTGGGCCTCCCACACAAGTGAGGCACCATTTTTTACCGGGAGACCTGGGGGAACGCTGGGTGGTGGTAAATTTGTGTGAGCCCGGTGATGCCACTACTTTCCCACCCCAAAATGTGTGAAAAAAGTGATTTTTTGAGCAAAAATTGAGGTTTGCAGGGGATTCTGGGTAAGGAAACGTTGGGGGATCCACGCAAGCCATACCTCCCTGGAAGCCGCCGGGTGTCTAGTTTTCAGAAATGCGTGGGTTTGCTAGGTTTCCCTAGATGGCCGCCGCGCACCGGGCCAAAAACCAAAGTGACCCCCCTTGCAAAACCAGGTGGTTTGGCGATAGGCCATTTTCATGTCGCCTCACTACGTTTGTTGGCCTTGCCTGCCGCGGGTACTTGGGCCTCCCACACAAGTGAGGCACCATTTTTACCGGGAGACCTGGGGGAACGCTGGGTGGTGGTAAATTTGTGTGAGCCCGGTGATGCCACTACTTTCCCACCCCAAAATGTGTGAAAAAAGTGATTTTTTGAGCAAAAATTGAGGTTTGCAGGGGATTCTGGGTAAGGAAACGTTGGGGGATCCACGCAAGCCATACCTCCCTGGAAGCCGCCGGGTGTCTAGTTTTCAGAAATGCGTGGGTTTGCTAGGTTTCCCTAGATGGCCGCCGCGCACCGGGCCAAAAACCAAAGTGACCCCCCTTGCAAAACCAGGTGGTTTGGCGATAGGCCATTTTGATGTCGCCTCACTACGTTTGTTGTCCTTGCCTGCCGCGGGTACTTGGGCCTCCCACACAAGTGAGGCACCATTTTTACCGGGAGACCTGGGGGAACGCTGGGTGGTGGTAAATTTGTGTGAGCCCGGTGATGCCACTACTTTCCCACCCCAAAATGTGTGAAAAAAGTGATTTTTTGAGCAAAAATTGAGGTTTGCAGGGGATTCTGGGTAAGGAAACGTTGGGGGATGCACGCAAGCCATACCTCCCTGGAAGCCGCCGGGTGTCTAGTTTTCAGAAATGCGTGGGTTTGCTAGGTTTCCCTAGATGGCCGCCGCGCACCGGGCCAAAAACCAAAGTGACCCCCCTTGCAAAACCAGGTGGTTTGGCGATAGGCCATTTTGATGTCGCCTCACTACGTTTGTTGTCCTTGCCTGCCGCGGGTACTTGGGCCTCCCTCACAAGTGAGGCACCATTTTTACCGGGAGACCTGGGGGAACGCTGGGTGGTGGTAAATTTGTGTGAGC
Organism: Triturus cristatus; assembly: GCF_964204655.1. Classification (NCBI taxonomy): domain Eukaryota; kingdom Metazoa; phylum Chordata; class Amphibia; order Caudata; family Salamandridae; genus Triturus; species Triturus cristatus. Next base: position 895,759,678 of record NC_140590.1, on the reverse strand, counting down.
CCGGTGATGCCACTACTTTCCCACCCCAAAATGTGTGAAAAAAGTGATTTTTTGAGCAAAAATTGAGGTTTGCAGGGGATTCTGGGTAAGGAAACGTTGGGGGATGCACGCAAGCCATACCTCCCTGGAAGCCGCCGGGTGTCTAGTTTTCAGAAATGCTTGGGTTTGCTAGGTTTCCCTAGATGGCCGCCGCGCACCGGGCCAAAAACCAAAGTGACCCCCCTTGCAAAACCAGGTGGTTTGGCGATAGGCCATTTTGATGTCGCCTCACTACGTTTGTTGTCCTTGCCTGCCGCGGGTACTTGGGCCTCCCACACAAGTGAGGCACCATTTTTACCGGGAGACCTGGGGGAACGCTGGGTGGTGGTAAATTTGTGTGAGCCCGGTGATGCCACTACTTTCCCACCCCAAAATGTGTGAAAAAAGTGATTTTTTGAGCAAAAATTGAGGTTTGCAGGGGATTCTGGGTAAGGAAACGTTGGGGGATGCACGCAAGCCATACCTCCCTGGAAGCCGCCGGGTGTCTAGTTTTCAGAAATGCGTGGGTTTGCTAGGTTTCCCTAGATGACCGCCGCGCACCGGGCCAAAAACCAAAGTGACCCCCCTTGCAAAACCAGGTGGTTTGGCGATAGGCCATTTTGATGTCGCCTCACTACGTTTGTTGTCCTTGCCTGCCGCGGGTACTTGGGCCTCCCTCACAAGTGAGGCACCATTTTTACCGGGAGACCTGGGGGAACGCTGGGTGGTGGTAAATTTGTGTGAGCCCGGTGATGCCACTACTTTCCCACCCCAAAATGTGTGAAAAAAGTGATTTTTTGAGTAAAAATTGATGTTTGCAGGGGATTCTGGGTAAGGAAACGTTGGGGGATCCACGCAAGCCATACCTCCCTGGAAGCCGCCGGGTGTCTAGTTTTCAGAAATGCGTGGGTTTGCTAGGTTTCCCTAGATGGCCGCCGCGCACCGGGCCAAAAACCAAAGTGACCCCCCTTGCAAAACCAGGTGGTTTGGCTATAGGCCATTTTCATGTCGCCTCACTACGTTTGTTGGCCTTGCCTGCCGCGGGTACTTGGGCCTCCCACACAAGTGAGGCACCATTTTTACCGGGAGACCTGGGGGAACGCTGGGTGGTGGTAAATTTGTGTGAGCCCGGTGAAGCCACTACTTTCCCACCCCAAAATGTGTGAAAAAAGTGATTTTTTGAGCAAAAATTGAGGTTTGCAGGGGATTCTGGGTAAGGAAACGTTGGGGGATCCACGCAAGCCATACCTCCCTGGAAGCCGCCGGGTGTCTAGTTTTCAGAAATGCGTGGGTTTGCTAGGTTTCCCTAGATGGCCGCCGCGCACCGGGCCAAAAACCAAAGTGACCCCCCTTGCAAAACCAGGTGGTTTGGCTATAGGCCATTTTCATGTCGCCTCACTACGTTTGTTGGCCTTGCCTGCCGCGGGTACTTGGGCCTCCCACACAAGTGAGGCGCCATTTTTACCGGGAGACCTGGGGGAACGCTGGGTGGTGGTAAATTTGTGTGAGCCCGGTGATGCCACTACTTTCCCACCCCAAAATGTGTGAAAAAAGTGATTTTTTGAGCAAAAATTGAGGTTTGCAGGGGATTCTGGGTAAGGAAACGTTGGGGGATGCACGCAAGCCATACCTCCCTGGAAGCCGCCGGGTGTCTAGTTTTCAGAAATGCGTGGGTTTGCTAGGTTTCCCTAGATGGCCGCCGCGCACCGGGCAAAAAACCAAAGTGACCCCCCTTGCAAAACCAGGTGGTTTGGCGATAGGCCATTTTGATGTCGCCTCACTACGTTTTGGGCCCTTGCCTGCCGCGGGTACTTGGTCCTCCCACACAAGTGAGGCACCATTTTTACCGGGAGACCTGGGGGAACGCTGGGTGGTGGTAAATTTGTGTGAGCCCGGTAATGCCACTACTTTCCCACCCCAAAATGTGTGAAAAAAGTGATTTTTTGAGCAAAAATTGAGGTTTGCAGGGGATTCTGGGTAAGGAAACGTTGGGGGATCCACGCAAGCCATACCTCCCTGGAAGCTGCCGGGTGTCTAGTTTTCAGAAATGCGTGGGTTTGCTAGGTTTCCCTAGATGGCCGCCGCGCACCGGGCCAAAAACCAAAGTGACCCCCCTTGCAAAACCAGGTGGTTTGGCGATAGGCCATTTTGATGTCGCCTCACTACGTTTTGGGCCCTTGCCTGCCGCGGGTACTTGGGCCTCCCACACAAGTGAGGCACCATTTTTACCGGGAGACCTGGGGGAACGCTGGGTGGTGGCAAATTTGTGTGAGCCCGGTGATGCCACTACTTTCCCACCCCAAAATGTGTGAAAAAAGTGATTTTTTGAGCAAAAATTGAGGTTTGCAGGGGATTCTGGGTAAGGAAACGTTGGGGGATCCACGCAAGCCATACCTCCCTGGAATCCGCCGGGTGTCTAGTTTTCAGAAATGCGTGGGTTTGCTAGGTTTCCCTAGGTGCCGGCAGGGCTAGGGTTCAAAATCTACAGCTAGTCAATTTGCCAAAAAAAGGGTAATTTTTCACTGCAAAACCACGTTGCGTTTTGCGCCGTTTCCTGTCGCGGGCACTAGGCCGACCCGCACAAGTGAGGTACCATTTTTCTCGTAGGACTTTGGGGAAGGCGGGGTGGGTGGAAATTTGTGGATCCACGCAGATTCCAGAACTTTCCATCACAGAAATGTGGGGAAAATGTGTTTTTTTTGTCAATTTTTTAGGTTTGCAAGGGATTCTGGGTAACAGACCATGGTGGGAGGCAGTCAAGTCACCCCATCCTGGATTCCCCTGGGTGTCTAGTTTTCAAAAATGTATAGGTTTGCTAGGTTTCCCTAGGTGCCGGCAGGGCTAGGGTTCAAAATCTACAGCTAGTCACTTTGCCAAAAAAAGGGTCATTTTTCACTGCAAAACCACGTTGCGTTTTGCGCCGTTTCCTGTCGCGGGCACTATGCCGACCCGCACAAGTGAGGTACCATTTTTCTCGTAGGACTTTGGGGAAGGCGGGGTGGGTGGAAATTTGTGGATCCACGCAGATTCCAGAACTTTCCATCACAGAAATGTGGGGAAAATGTGTTTTTTTTGTCAATTTTTTAGGTTTGCAAGGGATTCTGGGTAACAGACCATGGTGGGAGGCAGTCAAGTCACCCCATCCTGGATTCCCCTGGGTGTCTAGTTTTCAAAAATGTATAGGTTTGCTAGGTTTCCCTAGGTGCCGGCAGGGCTAGGGTTCAAAATCTACAGCTAGTCACTTTGCCAAAAAAAGGGTCATTTTTCACTGCAAAACCACGTTGCGTTTTGCGCCGTTTCCTGTCGCGGGCACTAGGCCGACCCGCACAAGTGAGGTACCATTTTTCTCGTAGGACTTTGGGGAACGCGGGGTGGGTGGAAATTTGTGGATCCACGCAGATTCCAGAACTTTCCATCACAGAAATGTGGGGAAAATGTGTTTTCTTTGTCAATTTTTTAGGTTTGCAAAGGATTCTGGGTAACAGACCATGGTGGGAGGCAGTCAAGTCACCCCATCCTAGATTCCCCTGGGTGTCTAGTTTTCAAAAATGTATAGGTTTGCTAGGTTTCCCTAGGTGCCGGCAGGGCTAGGGTTCAAAATCTACAGCTAGTCACTTTGCCAAAAAAAGGGTCATTTTTCACTGCAAAACCACGTTGCGTTTTGCGCCGTTTCCTGTCGCGGGCACTAGGCCGACCCGCACAAGTGAGGTACCATTTTTCTCGTAGGACTTTGGGGAACGCGGGGTGGGTGGAAATTTGTGGATCCACGCAGATTCCAGAACTTTCCATCACAGAAATGTGGGGAAAATGTGTTTTTTTTGTCAATTTTTTAGGTTTGCAAAGGATTCTGGGTAACAGACCATGGTGGGAGGCAGTCAAGTCACCCCATCCTAGATTCCCCTGGGTGTCTAGTTTTCAAAAATGTATAGGTTTGCTAGGTTTCCCTAGGTGCCGGCAGGGCTAGGGTTCAAAATCTACAGCTAGTCACTTTGCCAAAAAAAGGGTCATTTTTCACTGCAAAACCACGTTGCGTTTTGCGCTGTTTCCTGTCGCGGGCACTATGCCGACCCGCACAAGTGAGGTACCATTTTTCTCGTAGGACTTTGGGGAACGCGGGGTGGGTGGAAATTTGTGGATCCACGCAGATTCCAGAACTTTCCATCACAGAAATGTGGGGAAAATGTGTTTTTTTTGTCAATTTTTTAGGTTTGCAAGGGATTCTGGGTAACAGACCATGGTGGGAGGCAGTCAAGTCACCCCATCCTGGATTCCCCTGGGTGTCTAGTTTTCAAAAATGTATAGGTTTGCTAGGTTTCCCTAGGTGCCGGCAGGGCTAGGGTTCAAAATCTACAGCTAGTCACTTTGCCAAAAAAAGGGTCATTTTTCACTGCAAAACCACGTTGCGTTTTGCGCCGTGTCCTGTCGCGGGCACTAGGCCGACCCGCACAAGTGAGGTACCATTTTTCTCGTAGGACTTTGGGGAAGGCGGGGTGGGTGGAAATTTGTGGATCCACGCAGATTCCAGAACTTTCCATCACAGAAATGTGGGGAAAATGTGTTTTTTTTGTCAATTTTTTAGGTTTGCAAGGGATTCTGGGTAACAGGCCATGGTGGGAGGCAGTCAAGTCACCCCATCCTGGATTCCCCTGGGTGTCTAGTTTTCAAAAATGTATAGGTTTGCTAGGTTTCCCTAGGTGCCGGCAGGGCTAGGGTTCAAAATCTACAGCTAGTCACTTTGCCAAAAAAAGGGTCATTTTTCACTGCAAAACCACGTTGCGTTTTGCGCCGTTTCCTGTCGCGGGCACTATGCCGACCCGCACAAGTGAGGTACCATTTTTCTCGTAGGACTTTGGGGAAGGCGGGGTGGGTGGAAATTTGTGGATCCACGTAGATTCCAGAACTTTCCATCACAGAAATGTGGGGAAAATGTGTTTTTTTTGTCAATTTTTTAGGTTTGCAAGGGATTCTGGGTAACAGACCATGGTGGGAGGCAGTCAAGTCACCCCATCCTGGATTCCCCTGGGTGTCTAGTTTTCAAAAATGTATAGGTTTGCTAGGTTTCCCTAGGTGCCGGCAGGGCTAGGGTTCAAAATCTACAGCTAGTCACTTTGCCAAAAAAAGGGTCATTTTTCACTGCAAAACCACGTTGCGTTTTGCGCCGTTTCCTGTCGCGGGCACTATGCCGACCCGCACAAGTGAGGTACCATTTTTCTCGTAGGACTTTGGGGAACGCGGGGTGGGTGAAAATTTGTGGATCCACGCAGATTCCAGAATGTTCCATCACAGAAATGTGGGGAAAATGTGTTCATTTTGTCAATTTTTTAGGTTTGCAAGGGATTCTGGGTAACAGACCATGGTGGGAGGCAATCAAGTCACCCCATCCTGGATTCCCCTGGGTGTCTAGTTTTCAAAAATGTATAGGTTTGCTAGGTTTCCCTAGGTGCCGGCAGGGCTAGGGTTCAAAATCTACAGCTAGTCACTTTGCCAAAAAAAGGGTCATTTTTCACTGCAAAACCACGTTGCGTTTTGCGCCGTTTCCTGTCGCGGGCACTAGGCCGACGCGCACAAGTGAGGTACCATTTTTCTCGTAGGACTTTGGGGAACGCGGGGTGGGTGGAAATTTGTGGATCCACGCAGATTCCAGAACTTTCCATCACAGAAATGTGGGGAAAATGTGTTTTCTTTGTCAATTTTTTAGGTTTGCAAGGGATTCTGGGTAACAGACCATGGTGGGAGGCAGTCAAGTCACCCCATCCTGAATTCCCCTGGGTGTCTAGTTTTCAAAAATGTATAGGTTTGCTAGGTTTCCCTAGGTGCCGGCAGGGCTAGGGTTCAAAATCTACAGCTAGTCACTTTGCCAAAAAAAGGGTCATTTTTCACTGCAAAACCACGTTGCGTTTTGCGCCGTGTCCTGTCGCGGGCACTAGGCCGACCCGCACAAGTGAGGTACCATTTTTCTCGTAGGACTTTGGGGAAGGCGGGGTGGGTGGAAATTTGTGGATCCACGCAGATTCCAGAACTTTCCATCACAGAAATGTGGGGAAAATGTGTTTTTTTTGTCAATTTTTTAGGTTTGCAAGGGATTCTGGGTAACAGGCCATGGTGGGAGGCAGTCAAGTCACCCCATCCTGGATTCCCCTGGGTGTCTAGTTTTCAAAAATGTATAGGTTTGCTAGGTTTCCCTAGGTGCCGGCAGGGCTAGGGTTCAAAATCTACAGCTAGTCACTTTGCCAAAAAAAGGGTCATTTTTCACTGCAAAACCACGTTGCGTTTTGCGCCGTTTCCTGTCGCGGGCACTATGCCGACCCGCACAAGTGAGGTACCATTTTTCTCGTAGGACTTTGGGGAAGGCGGGGTGGGTGGAAATTTGTGGATCCACGCAGATTCCAGAACTTTCCATCACAGAAATGTGGGGAAAATGTGTTTTTTTTGTCAATTTTTTAGGTTTGCAAGGGATTCTGGGTAACAGACCATGGTGGGAGGCAGTCAAGTCACCCCATCCTGGATTCCCCTGGGTGTCTAGTTTTCAAAAATGTATAGGTTTGCTAGGTTTCCCTAGGTGCCGGCAGGGCTAGGGTTCAAAATCTACAGCTAGTCACTTTGCCAAAAAAAGGGTCATTTTTCACTGCAAAACCACGTTGCGTTTTGCGCTGTTTCCTGTCGCGGGCACTAGGCCAACCCGCACAAGTGAGGTACCATTTTTCTCGTAGGACTTTGGGAAACGCGGGGTGGGTGGAAATTTGTGGATCCACGCAGATTCCAGAACTTTCCATCACAGAAATGTGGGGAAAATGTGTTTGTTTTGTCAATTTTTTAGGTTTGCAAAGGATTCTGGGTAACAGACCATGGTGGGAGGCAGTCAAGTCACCCCATCCTAGATTCCCCTGGGTGTCTAGTTTTCAAAAATGTATAGGTTTGCTAGGTTTCCCTAGGTGCCGGCAGGGCTAGGGTTCAAAATCTACAGCTAGTCACTTTGCCAAAAAAAGGGTCATTTTTCACTGCAAAACCACGTTGCGTTTTGCGCCGTTTCCTGTCGCGGGCACTAGGCCAACCCGCACAAGTGAGGTACCATTTTTCTTGTAGGACTTTGGGGAACGTGGGGTGGGTGGAAATTTGTGGATCCACGCAGATTCCAGAACTTTCCATCACAGAAATGTGGGGAAAATGTGTTTTTTTTGTCAATTGTTTTAGGTTTGCAAGGGATTCTGGGTAACAGACCATGGTGGGAGGCAGTCAAGTCACCCCATCCTAGATTCCCCTGGGTGTCTAGTTTTCAAAAATGTATAGGTTTGCTAGGTTTCCCTAGGTGCCGGCAGGGCTAGGGTTCAAAATCTACAGCTAGTCACTTTGCCAAAAAAAGGGTCATTTTTCACTGCAAAACCACGTTGCGTTTTGTGCCGTTTCCTGTCGCGGGCACTAGGCCGACCCGCACAAGTGAGGTACCATTTTTCTCGTAGGACTTTGGGGAACGCGGGGTGGGTGGAAATTTGTGGATCCACGCAGATTCCAGAACTTTCCATCACAGAAATGTGGGGAAAATGTGTTTTTTTTGTCAATTGTTTTAGGTTTGCAAGGGATTCTGGGTAACAGACCATGGTGGGAGGCAGTCAAGTCACCCCATCCTGGATTCCCCTGGGTGTCTAGTTTTCAAAAATGTATAGGTTTGCTAGGTTTCCCTAGGTGCCGGCAGGGCTAGGGTTCAAAATCTACAGCTAGTCACTTTGCCAAAAAAAGGGTCATTTTTCACTGCAAAACCACGTTGCGTTTTGCTCCGTTTCCTGTCGCGGGCACTATGCCGACCCGCACAAGTGAGGTACCATTTTTCTCGTAGGACTTTGGGGAAGGCGGGGTGGGTGGAAATTTGTGGATCCACGCAGATTCCAGAACTTTCCATCACAGAAATGTGGGGAAAATGTGTTTTTTTTGTCAATTTTTTAGGTTTGCAAGGGATTCTGGGTAACAGACCATGGTGGGAGGCAGTCAAGTCACCCCATCCTGGATTCCCCTGGGTGTCTAGTTTTCAAAAATGTATAGGTTTGCTAGGTTTCCCTAGGTGCCGGCAGGGCTAGGGTTCAAAATCTACAGCTAGTCACTTTGCCAAAAAAAGGGTCATTTTTCACTGCAAAACCACGTTGCGTTTTGCGCCGTTTCCTGTCGCGGGCACTATGCCGACCCGCACAAGTGAGGTACCATTTTTCTCGTAGGACTTTGGGGAAGGCGGGGTGGGTGGAAATTTGTGGATCCACGCAGATTCCAGAACTTTCCATCACAGAAATGTGGGGAAAATGTGTTTTTTTTGTCACTTTTTTAGGTTTGCAAGGGATTCTGGGTAACAGACCATGGTGGGAGGCAGTCAAGTCACCCCATCCTGGATTCCCCTGGGTGTCTAGTTTTCAAAAATGTATAGGTTTGCTAGGTTTCCCTAGGTGCCGGCAGGGCTAGGGTTCAAAATCTACAGCTAGTCACTTTGCCAAAAAAAGGGTCATTTTTCACTGCAAAACCACGTTGCGTTTTGCGCCGTTTCCTGTCGCGGGCACTATGCCGACCCGCACAAGTGAGGTACCATTTTTCTCGTAGGACTTTGGGGAAGGCGGGGTGGGTGGAAATTTGTGGATCCACGCAGATTCCAGAACTTTCCATCACAGAAATGTGGGGAAAATGTGTTTTTTTTGTCAATTTTTTAGGTTTGCAAGGGATTCTGGGTAACAGACCATGGTGGGAGGCAGTCAAGTCACCCCATCCTGGATTCCCCTGGGTGTCTAGTTTTCAAAAATGTATAGGTTTGCTAGGTTTCCCTAGGTGCCGGCAGGGCTAGGGTTCAAAATCTACAGCTAGTCACTTTGCCAAAAAAAGGGTCATTTTTCACTGCAAAACCACGTTGCGTTTTGCGCCGTTTCCTGTCGCGGGCACTATGCCGACCCGCACAAGTGAGGTACCATTTTTCTCGTAGGACTTTGGGGAAGGCGGGGTGGGTGGAAATTTGTGGATCCACGCAGATTCCAGAACTTTCCATCACAGAAATGTGGGGAAAATGTGTTTTTTTTGTCACTTTTTTAGGTTTGCAAGGGATTCTGGGTAACAGACCATGGTGGGAGGCAGTCAAGTCACCCCATCCTGGATTCCCCTGGGTGTCTAGTTTTCAAAAATGTATAGGTTTGCTAGGTTTCCCTAGGTGCCGGCAGAGCTAGGGTTCAAAATCTACAGCTAGTCACTTTGCCAAAAAAAGGGTCATTTTTCACTGCAAAACCACGTTGCGTTTTGCGCCGTTACCTGTCGCGGGCACTAGGCCGACCCGCACAAGTGAGGTACCATTTTTCTTGTAGGACTTTGGGGAACGCGGGGTGGGTGGAAATTTGTGGATCCACGCAGATTCCAGAACTTTCCATCACAGAAATGTGGGGAAAATGTGTTTTTTTTGTCAATTTTTTACGTTTGCAAGGGATTCTAGGTAACAGACCATGGTGGGAGGCAGTCAAGTCACCCCATCCTGGATTCCCCTGGGTGTCTAGTTTTCAAAAATGTATAGGTTTGCTAGGTTTCCCTAGGTGCCGGCAGGGCTAGGGTTCAAAAACTACAGCTAGACTCTTCGCAAATAAAGTGTAAATTTTCAGTGTGAAAATGTGGTGCGTTCACCTTAGGTTTTGAGCCACTTCCTGTCGTGGGCACTATGCCTACCCACACAAGTGAGGTACCATTTTTATCGGGAGACTTAGGGTAGTTCAAATTTGTAAAGCAACTGTTATTACCTATTGATTTTTGATGCATTTCTCCCTTCCAAATGAAAGACATTGTGTAAAAAAAAAGTCATTTTGAAAAATGACCAATAATTGTCATGCAAATATGAGTATTCCCAATTTCGAAAATGTGCAAATATGCACTGTTTCTAAACTCTGTAATTTGTTCCCATTTCAGAAATACATAGGTGACTTTCATACCGATTTTTCCATGTATACATTTTCCCACAATAATTGCTATATACCCGGACCAAAAAAAAAAAAACATTACAAAATGCTGCTCAGTTTTCTACTCTGGGTTCGTTGGGCTCTTGGTGAACCTACAAGTCCTATATGTCCCCACAACCAGGAAGGTCTACTGGATGTAACGGTACATTGCTTTCAAAGAGATGTCATAATTCGAAGAAGTTACAGGTGAAAACGTTGACTCAAAAGGCTGCTTTTTTCAACCAAGTTTTATTTTTTCCTACATTTACCTGTAAATTTCTATAAAGAAACCTTGATGGATCTACACAAATGACCCCTTGCTGAATTCAGAATTTTGTCTACTTTTCAAAAATGTATAGCTTTCCAGAATCCATTATTGTTTTTGTACCCATTTCTACCGTTAACTGGAAGGAGGTTTAAAGCACAAAAAATAGCAAAAATAGGGTATGTCCCAGAAAAATGCCAAAACTGTGTAAAAAATGTTGGTTTTCTAACAAAATTCTGTCATTCCCTAAAAGCTGGAGAAATGGTGATTTCAGCCCCACAAACCCTTTTTTGATACCATTTGCAGAGAAAAACCCAGAAGCTTTCATTTGCAGCCCGTTTTTCCCATTTTTCACAAAAAAAAAAAAAATTTGCTGTATTTTGACTAATTTCTGGGAACCCTCTAGGAGAATCCTCAAACCCTGGGTACCTTTAGAATCCCCAAGATGTTGGAAGAAAAGGACGCAAATTTGGCGTGGATACCTAATGTGGTCAAAAAGTTACAGAGGCCTAAGCGCGCACTACCCCAAATAGCCCAAAAAAGGCTTAGCACAGGAGGGGAAAAGGCCTAGCAGCGAAGGGGTTAAACAACAAGAAGGGAAACATTGACTTGAAGTCACTTTTTTGTGTGTAGATTAAATACTAGTACACTTCATGCACAACAACAACAACACAAACACCAATCACTCAGAATCAGCGTCCAATGCATGCCATCATCATTACCTGTTCTTAAGGGGCAGTCCCTCTTGGCTCAGAAAGGAGGAAAGCTATAGCCATGTTCTTTAGAGGGACTCGACGAGGCAGGCACACATTTCTTGTACTATTCTCCATCTAATGTCTGGCTTGAGGGAAATGGATTTACGGTGAGTCAGGAGGAGTGGACTGGAGTAGGACTCTGGGGAGTGGACTTGCTTCTTTAATGACTGCACACAGTTGCAACTCCAATCCGGCAATAAAAGATTAAGACGGTGGTGATGGATTTGTTGTGATTCAAACCAGAAATACAGAGACACACACAAATAATTTAAAGTAAAAAAGGAAGAAAGAAAGTAACAAGTTGAAAGCCAAGTTGTCAGGGAAGTAGAGCTTGTCCTCAAACTCTGGTGGTTCACCCAGAAGTAGGTCATCTAACACACTGCTTCCATGACCTAAGTCGCTGTCATCATCTTCCTGCTGTGCGACTTCAGGTATGGTGTAATTCGGTGGTATAGAGTGCCGATTTATTTTGATCATGGTTAACCTCTCCATGTTTTGGGGTGAGAGACTGGTCCTTTTCACTGTTACAATGGCACCAGCAGCACCGAACACACGCTCAGAAGAGAAACTTGATACAGGGCAAGCCAGATAGTTTATCGCCAGCCTGCTGAGCACTGGCCATTGGCCCTTTGTCGCATACTAATACACCAATGGGTTTTGATCAATGTAGACCTTTGTTGGGTCATCCAGATAGGCCTGGACCATTCGCTCAATGCTCAGAGGTGCTCCTCTTTGCTCTGCCTCTCTTGCCTTTGCCTCAGCGCTGGACCTAACAAACCCTTGCCGTACATACCATTCCTGTGCCAATTTGACTGGGGCTGATGATCCTGTTCTTGCTGTTGTTGATGTTGTTCTTGGTGTTATTGGTTGTTTTGACTGCTGTGAGCCAACCGCACTGCCCTCAGGCTTTGAAGTTGAACTTGACGCCAGCTGCCCTGCAGTACTTGTGGTGGGCTGGAGCAGCAGGCCTATCATTCCCAGCCGTTATTTTTCTAAGCGACAGACTTCCGCAGCTATCCAAGTTTTGTACTTGGCAACATCCACTTCTGAAAAAGGAATCAATGTTTTAGTGTTCAGTACTGCTTTGTGCTGTGGATCCAGAATTGTGGCAGAAACGTAATGGTTGAATGACACAATGCCTCTATGCACCCTTGTATTTTCAGATAAGCGAAGGGTTCAGCTCTCCACCAACTCATATGCTTCTTTTTTCCTCCACACCTGGGTACATTGCAGACACCCCTTTCAACTGTTCCTGTAGCATGTGCAACAATGGGATAGCTTGGCCCATAGGACAGTCCTCCTTGCTGACTTCACCTGTGAAGAGCTCGAAAGGAAGTAGCATCTCTGCCAGGCATTTAACTAGGCCCCATTGGTCCATCTCAATGGTCATGCCTTTCACAGTAGCATCCGCTCTTTGCATGACATATTCATTGATTGGTCAGTACTAGTCAAACAGATGTTCAATCATGTAATATTTTGAGTAACAATGTGTTGGCACCTCCTGGATGAGTGCTTTAACTGGCACTCTATGCTCATGTTGAATGATCCTCATCTGCTTCCGGGCTTTAAAAGAATAGCTGAAATGTGTTTGGATTCTTCTGCAGGTGATCAGTAAGTTTCTGACTCAGTCTTCTTTTTTCAGAAAGTCTTGAACAATAATGTTAATCAGTGCGCCAAACACAGGACCCTGAAATGGCCACCATCATACATGGTCCTAACTATATTACTGCCATTGTCCATGGTAAAAAAAACAATGCTAAGCCCTCTTGGGTGCATCCATTCAAATACCTTGCTGTTAAACTCTTCCAAAATATTTGCAGCAGTATGGGATTTCTCCATGGCGAACATGGCTACAGTTGCATGTTTCCGAGTGGCATTAAAAATCTCAGCTGTGTCAACACATGCAGATATCTTTTCTCTATCCCCCACAAAAGAGATCCAGTGTGCAGTGATGCACATGTAATCAGTGGCTTGGCAGCTGGTCCACATGTCTGTTGTCACATGGATAGTGTGAACAGCACTCTTCTGCAAAGCTTGTCCAAGCAATTCCAGCATATCAGGATGTAGTGCTGGAACAGCAACTCTGGCAAAATAGGACCGGCTGGGAACCTTTCATTTTGGTCAGATGGCTGTCACAAATTCAAGAAAACCCACCCCTTCCACAAATGAAAAAGGGAGAAGGTCAGCGCTAACATTTTCGCCAGCTTCGCATTGTACAAACATGCTGTTGGGTGGTTGCATTCGTTCTGCCCCTCTGACCTAAACATGCTGACAATGGTAGCCTGGAATTTTTTCTTTTCTGGTGCCACTGAAGCAGGTGACATCCTCTTGACGCCAGATGTTGTTAGGCTCAACACAAGTTTTGTTTCGGTGCTCTCTTGCCTGGAACCCATTGGTATCTCAGACTGACTCTTACTCTTGAGCCACTGCGATGTTGCTGATGCGGATCTGGCCGGTACCACTGCACTGGTGAGGACAGGGCTTCTTTGTGTACCAGAGAAAATGTCTCCCTCTTGTTCACCTTCCACCGTGATCGGATCTTCTACTCCTTTATCCCCACCAACAACAATGGGTGCAGTTTTGGGCAGCTATGGTGCACCTCCGACTGGATCCAGTGGTGTTTTTTCAGATGAGTTGTTTGGCCTCTGGTACCATCGTTTGTACCAAGCTTACCCCGACTAACACCATGTCCACAAATGGAGCATGTCGCAATGTTCACTTCCTTCCAGCTAACCGAAAAGAAGTCCCAAACTGGGGAGGTCAAATTTCTGGAGCTGCTGGTGCCACTTTCAATGCCGGATGAACTGGTAGGTTGGCGTGGAGTTTGACTCTCTGCAGTACCTACTTCTGCTGCATTGGTTGTGCTAGATGTAGGCATGTAGATGTAGGTTGTGCTAGATGCCTTTGCAAATGCAAATATGGAAGCAGGAGGTGGTGTTGATGTTATCTGTGTTAGTGATATCCGTGCAACACCCCTCACAGCAGTGAGCAGTGGCACAAGTTGAAGAGATGTCTGTGGTCACACGACACATGATGTTGTGTGCAGCAGGACTTCTGTCTGACAGTAGAATGGGTGATGACGACTCCTTCTCTTTTGTGCACCTTAAATGAAAGAAGCAAGACGAGCATCAGTTAAACGTGGCATTTATTGTTGTGCTTCAATTACAACTAGTACAAACAAACAAACATAATATATTACTCAGTGTGTGGTCACACTTGTCCGTGTTATTATTAATATTATTACATTTTATTAACTCAGTTCTTAAAAAAACATAACAACAGTGTAGCCATTTGTGACACTTTGACAACAAGGGCTTTCATAATGTACTCTTGTCGGCGATCGCAGGCATCCCGGTAAGTCGCTTCCGCACGTGCGAAAACACATTTTGAGAGCGCGAAAACAAAAAAACTCCGCTCTCCTGCGGAGCGCGGAGTTGCCAAAAATCCCCAAACTCCACGAGCGGAGCGAAGTTAACGCCCAGGGTTAATAAATATTATGTTGATTGATACAGAAATTTTTGTATCAAAATGTTAAAAACACATATTGGATCACATATACATCCTATGTACAACATATCCAAAATATAAAAACAGTTAAAAAAGATTTTTTTGTTTATCCTCTAAACAAAGATAAAGTTAAAACAAGAGAGGAGAGAAACACAAAATAAGAACAACAGTACAAGTATTCGTGGTTCGTGGACTGATCCAGGACAGAGAACTCAGATGCCAGACATGTATATGGTTTTGCATCTCCCTCTGTATCAATTAACAAGATATTTATGCAAAATATGAAAGTTAATAATAATATATGTTTCTCAATGTGTTGATTTATGAATTTTGCACAATGAATTATTCCTAATGGTTTTAATGCCTTTTAATAAAAAATAGGTGACAATCCATTAATATTTAGTGGCTGTCTTGTGGCATTGCAAATATAGACTTAGTGGTTCTTCAGATAATTGAGATGAATGGTTTGTGGTATAATTGAGATGAATGGTTGAAAAATTATTTTTATTTTAGTTACCAAAGCGAATTTATATTTTTGTTTGACTACTGGAATCACTTCACATTTCAACAAACATAGCCTTTCAACCTTTCAGAGTTTGGAGGAAATTACTAGCTCAAAACTTGCACACCTTTATTTATATTTGAGTGTTTGCATAATTAGTGACTAATTTTACGGTCTGTTTTTTAATCACCTCGGTCAGTAACTCCTTTTCTTGCCTACCTCTATCCATTGTTAACTTTACCTCTTCCCGCTCTCTATCACTTCTATCTGTGCCTCACTCATTAATCTCATCTCATCTATCAAAATCACCTTTCTGCATCCTTCTTCTAAATCTCTCTTTCACCTTTTGGTCTGTTACTAACACTCTCTCTCTACCTCTGTATCAACTCTCTCTGTCTCACATCTAGTTCTGTACTTCACCTCTTTTCTCTCTAGAAATAATCCCTCTTTCTACCTATCATCCTTCTTGCTCTTTTCTCTGTCTCACTAATCACTTTACCTGACCTGTCTAACTTTATTCCACTTCTTATTTTGCCCCCACTCTACCTAGCCACTCTCTCTCTACCCTGCATATCTCAGTGCTTCTCTGACTATGCCACTTCACTAGCTAACTGGCCTCTCGTTCTACCTTACCTCTCTCTTTCTGCCAAGCCCCTCTGTGTGTACCCTCTTCCACTCAACATGTCCTTCTCATGAGCTTTCTCGACATCTATTCTTTTGTACTTCACTCCATAATCTTAGTTATCTATCTGATATTACGAGTGATTCATTTAAAAAATAATAGAGGTTGGTGCCGAAAGCTTTACTCAGAAGCCCGCACTGGCGCTCTAATATTGGGGGTCCTGAATAGCAAGGTTATGTAGTCTTGATTTCACCTCATGACTCTTTTATTCACCACTAGGTACTCCCTGCTCCGTTATCTCACTCTAGCTGGTTCTTTCTCATCACTGCTTTCAACTTTTGTCACTGTTTTTATTTAGTATTTGTCTTCCTCTTTTATTGCTCGTGTTGTGTTTTTCTCACTCTTGGTTTGGGTGTAAGTCCTATGAGGAATAATAAGTGCCTTCCCCAAAAATGAGTGCTTGTGGCTTAAATTATACACTGATTACTACCATGTCTTGCCTGCAAAGGGAGGAACACACACACTGAGTCCTACGTCAAATTATATTATTGCAGGAAAAAAAACAAATGTGATCCAAGTCCTGTTTTGAAAGCTTAACATATACTTCAGTGTTGTATGGCATTATGAAGGCTTGAATTAGTTGAAGCTCGGTAATAAATTGTTCCTGAGGACCCCAAAATATGTCTTCCCCTGGGCTCCAAAAATCCTTAAGATGCCAGTGACTCCCGGTCAAAAAAACTGGAAATACATATGCTGGTAATTCCGATGGGTCAGGTAGCTGGTGTTAAATCTCCCATTAGAATTAAGGGAAATCTCATAATGAGGGCCACTAACTTTTATGTTTTTGAATATTCTAGCACTTACCTCTGTATACATTTACTTATGGAACATGTAGTAGCCCTCAGCTAATAGAGTAATGTGTGCTCTACAAATACTGTAAAAAACTGTCAGGTGGCAACATGTGACATCTTCAGCTATTCCTGGCCATTTAGCCAACTGTACTTTGCAAATTAGTATTTTTCAACATATAAATACGATGGCAAAAACAAGACGGCGTGGCTATCGGCTGATCTCGCCACAGACCACTCCCCTGCCACGTCAGGACAATGCGCGTTCGCGGTTACGGCCACGGTGGGCACAGAGAATAGCCTTGGGTAACATCACGCCCTGCATCAGGCTTTTTGGAGATTTGGGTGGATTCTTGGCTGTGAGTTTTGAGGTGTGCTTCCACAGGGAAGGAGGGGGACAGAGTAAGAGAGGAAAAAAGAAGAAAATCTCTCCAGCTTTGAGAAAATTGCCACCCAACAGTGATTCTGCAGTACTGTGTGACCTGTGTTTAGGAGAGGATGCTTAAGGAGTGGAGGTGGAAGATTTGGTATCAGAGCCCCCTCGTTTTTGGCTCTTTCACATGGCATCATTCCTCTTTTGGCCTTATGGTAAACTGGATTTGCAAGGTGTTTTTTCTTTTTAATTAGGAGATTGATCTACTGTTTATGGAAAGTGAAAGCTAAAAATTCAACTCAGCAAGACATGTTACTGCATTTTGGGCTGTCCCCCCTACCCTCCTCCAGACATCAGTTCATCAAGACATAAGAGGGAGGTGGAGCCCTTCTATCATTATAGACCACCAGGTTTCTCACCGGGGGTAAGGGCATGCGCTCTGCTGTTTGTTCTCACAATGTTTTTTAGGTTCTACTCGGTACATGATCGCTGGGGGAGTCCTAAGCATAGCTAGTATATGTTACTTGCCTCTTTGTATTCCTATACTCTTACAACTGCGGCACACACCGCATAATTGGACATTAAACCTGAGACTGTGACCATCCCTCAAGTGGAGAGGAGAGAGGGGTAGAGAGTAAAGTTATTGGAATCAGTTCCAAAAATGCAAAACTGCTCAAAAGCTGCTGGAGCGGCAACTCACCTAGACTCCCCTGTCCTGGCTCAGTGGTTTAAAAGCGAGTGGGACAGGCTGCAGCCCAGGTAAACCACGCCGCATCCTTATGGGAAGACCTGGTAATGCACATAGAAAATCCGGGACACAGTACAGCAGCCCCAGAACTCTCCCAGGAAAACTGTCAGGAGGATGAATCAGCAGATTTGGAAACAAGCCTTAGCCATGCCACCAATAAATCAATAGAGGGAAAACTTCTCCTAATCAGATACCTGTGACAGAATTAGATTGGGCCAATTTTGAGCAAGAAGCTGAGGTTGTAAAATGTAAGGAATTTAAAGAATACCCTCTATTCTCAAAGGTAAAATCTTGTGCAAGCTATGGCATAGATAGGTTGGAGAAAGTTCAGCCCATGGCCTAACAGTCTCTGTCTTCTTCAGAAGACATTTCTTATAACGGTGACTGTAATATTCTGCTTCAGCCTCTAGCGTGCTTCACACAGATATCGCAGGAACTGTCTATGCCAGGAATTATAGTGCAGGCAGCCTCAAGACTGGCAAAAGAGCCAGCAGGACAAAAGGAGTCCGAGCTTGATCTATCTCAGGAGGGTTTCTCCCATGTGGCTACACCATTCACTTTGCAGTGGGATGCTAAGAGTCTGCTTAACCTAATTTTGGAGGGAATTCCGGAGCTCAAAAACTTACAAACTATAGAGATAGCAGCTATACATGCCAGGCTCACAAAAACTGAAGATACTATGTCTCGAATTCCTGAGAGATTAAATGAAGCTGAAACAAGAATATCCCAGTTGGAGGACCAGGTTGTTATAATGAAGGAAAAGGTTGTGGCTTTCCAGAGCCAAAAGAGCTCCATGGAATACAAGTTGGAGGAGTTGGAGAATCATTCCAGGCGTCCAAATCTTTATATCCTGAGAGTTCGGGAGGGGCCAGAGGGACAGCAGACACTCCAATTGCTTGACCTCTTTATTAAAAAATATGTTCTCCCAGAGTATACTGGGATCTGACTATCATGAATGCCCACCTCCAAATAAAACATTTCCTAGGAATAGATTGGTCAATTTTGGAGATTACAGCATAAATTCTAACCAAAGCAATTAGGTAACAACAGTTTAATATGCCTGAAGTCCCACTAGACGTTATTTTTTCAGACATGCCCACTTCAGCTTCCAAAAGACGGAAAGAGTTTGTTAAAATACTTCATTTGATCAAGGAACAGGGGGCACAGGTAATGATTGCACAGCAAAGTAAACTGAAGGTGCTTGTAAAAGGACAATTTCACATCTTTTACAATGTCCCAGAAGCACAGGAGTTACTACAGCAGATATCCAATAAGGCATAAGCCCTGTCTGTCCCTATGGTTATCCGTATATCTGTGGTCTTTCTCTGGCCTCTTTCTTTAGCGTCCTGAGGTGGTGGGAGAGGGGGAGGGTAGGCAGATAGCTTATGGTACAAGGTCAAGGTGCCAGTACTGGGGGTGGGATAAGCCTTTCAGTTGTGAGTGGGATGGTGAGCCATTCACCACATCTTCTAGGAGGAGAGTGGGGGCAACGTGGGGAGGTGTGGCGGTGGTGTGGGGGAATTGGAAGCAAGGGGGTAAAAAGAGATCCAACCTCACAATGTTTTGTTACATCCAAAATCATGATTAGAACTGTATGCATAGTTAAGTATGTGTATATGTATCCAGGAATATTTGGAGGAGAAGCAATTGAACATCATAAGTTTCTCTGAGGGGAAGCACTATTGTTGAGGCAAGTGTTTTATTAATCAGCAGAGGGTTCAGGGATCCGCTCCGCACCCTGGAGGGTTTCTCTTTTTTTTTAATGTTTATTTTATATTGAAGCACTATTGTTGAGGCAAGTGTTTTATTAATCAGCAGAGCGTTCAGGGATCCGCTCCGCACCCTGGAGGGTTTCTCTTTTTTTTAATGTTTATTTTATATTATACTGTGTTATACGATAAGGTAAGATAAGATGAATAACACTCTCAAGGTGGTTTCTTTGAATGTGAATGGCCTTCATAATAAAAAGAAAATGCGGGCCATTGAAACCTGGATTAAAACAGAAAGTCCATCTGTGGTTTTAATGCAAGAGACTCATATACCGGCGGGGAAGTAGACGGAATTTTCCATGTTTGGATCCTGGGATATATACCGGGGTTTTCCTCCACCTAGGTAGCGCATCGGGGCACTGCAATCTTTTTGAGTAAGAAATTCAAAGCAGAGGTGGTAAACTTCGAGAATGATAAAAATGGAAGGTGGTGTTGTGTGACCTGTAGGTTGGGGTTAAGGTGTCTCACATTTGTTAGGATTTATGCCCTAGTCGAAGATAATACTGAGCCATATGTTGAATTATTCCAATCACTTATACGAATTCCCAGCGAATTAATTATAGGGGAAGATTTTAATTTCCTGCAAAATCGTAACATTGATTCCTCACTTAAAACCAAAAGGCAATTAAAACCAAATACCATAAAATGTATTCAAAACTATAGTAAGACCCTGGGGTTAATTGATCCCTGGAGGGAAACTTTACATACCAAAATAGCGTATACCTGTTTTTGGGGTAGATTTCGCACTTCTTCCCATATAGGTTTTCTTCCTTGTATCTAAGACTCTGATTCTTACCAATCAACAAATCTTACCAAACGGATTTTCAGACCACGCTATGATTGTTCTGGTGGTTGAGTTAGGGAGAATTTTAGTACATCCTAGGTGATGGGTTCTTAATTAGCAGTTTTTACAGGAAGAAAATTGGGTATTATATTGTAAAACAGAGATTAAGGAGTTCTTGGCAATCAATCACTGGACTGCTCCGCCTCATATTGTCTGGGATTCTTTAAAAGCACACATTCGCAGGTTGGGAATAGGTAAAGTTGTGGAAAATTTAAAAAAAGATAAAGTCCAAAAGCAAACCTTAGAACAGACCATACAGCAGTGTTATGAAAGTTTATTAAGAAGTCCTTCGGCTCCTAAACTAAGAAACCTTGATCAAGCTAAACGGGCATTAAGTTAGCCATATTATTTAAAATATGAAACCTTAAAATGCACCTATATGCAAAAGGTATATGAGGAAAGCAATTTTAGTGGTAGGTTCGTTACATGGCATGTCCTGGAGCAAGCTATGAGTATTCAGATAAATGCATTGAAATCTCCTGTTACTGGCATGCGGACCAAGGACAATCGATTAATAGAGAGTCGCTTGAGTCTCTTGGGTCATTCCTTCGGTAACCGAATATCACGGTTCTCTCTGAGACCGAGAGGGTAAATATTATGCGCCACTTCTCTAAAGAAGAATTGTAGGAGGTTATTAGAAACCTCCAAAATGACAAAGCCTGCGGACTTGATGGCTTACCAGCAGAATTTTTTTTAAGCTTTCTCAGGGGGTTTTCTTGAGTATTTTCTACTGGTTGCCAATACAATGTTAGAGGGGGCCTGATACCTGCGTTGGTGTTTTAAAGGGAATGTGGTAAGCTTTGTTACAAAGGGGAAGGACGGCGAGGATCCCAATTCATATTGTCCAATCACATTATTGAGTTTGGATTACAAAGTTATCCCAAAACGTTTAGCTAACAGGTTTAACACAATAGAATCAAACTTGATTCACACTGATCAAAATGGCTTTATTGTAGGGAGACAGCTAGGGACGAATACACACTATTTAGCCCAAGCACTGGATTACTTTGAAGCCAAGAATATACAGGCCCTGGTGCTCTTGTTGGATGCTGAGAAAGGATTTGACCTTGTGGTCTGGGAGACATTATTTCATAACTTGTCTAGATGTGGCATACCACCCAGATCACAGGGCTGATACAAAGAATGTACCACAATGCAGAAACCAGCATTATTGCCAATTCTGCTGAGGTGGGAAAAATCGGTGTTAAGCGAAGAACCAGACACGGAATCCCACTGTCTCCTGTCTTATTTGCATTTTTTATCGAGCCACTAGCCATTGCAATCTGAGATATTGCTGCTATTCCTCCCCCATTACCATCTATGGGATAATTAAAATTAAATGCAAACAATATCATGTAAATTCTCGACTCTGATAAGGGGGATCGAGCAAAGGGTTTTGAGATTTTCACACATTATGAAAATCTGAAAACTGAAATAATATTATGTGGATGTAAGCCAGATGCTTTACATATGGATATTGCCCCATGTGCAAATTCTCACTGAAAAAGATATTTAAGAATTAAAAAATTAAATTTTCGCCACAGATTGCGGATTTATATGGTTTAAATTTCTCCCCACTGCTTTTTAAAGTGCAGGATTTATTTTCACGCTGGAGCTCTCTTTCATTAACGATTATGTGGAAGATTTTGTTGATTAAGATGTCTGTACTCCCATTATTCAATTTCTTATTTTTAGCTATTCTGTGTGTTTTAACTGCATCCTTTTTCAAAAAGATCAAATCTATGTTTACATTCTTTATTCGGAAAACAAACTCCCCTAATTGCACTAAGCACTTTATATGAGGATTTGGAGAAAGGTGTACTAGCGCTCCCTAATCTTAGAGATTATTATTTTGCATACTTTACACAATATATGTCTAGGTTCAAATTAGAATCGCATTCAGGAATATTTGAGAACTACTTTATGTTGTTAATTTGCACAGAGGATCAGATACGATATACCCACAAAAAGTAATGAAATCTCCCCCCAAAAATCCGCTATAAGAGCATGCAGTGGTTTTTCGTAAATGCCGGGATTTCTTCCGAAGATACGCAATCCCTGTTTTTAAAATTGCAACCCCCTTGTCCAAACTCACTTCTGAATTAGGGACAAAAGTTTCATCTGAAATATTCCAAAAATGGCCTAAAGCCAGGTTTAGGAAAATCTCTGACATTATGGGTGATGGAAAGGTGGCTCAATATTTCTGAAACCCGCGATTTAATCCAAAATGATTTCCTTCTCCTTGGCTCTTATAGATCACTGTATAAAATTCTCAGTAATGTTGATCTAGTTTACATAAACAGTAGTAAAAATATGGTGCTCGCGATATTTGAAGCAGATGTAGATAAGGGACCTGGGGAATGGAAAAAACGTTTGGCCTCTACAAGAGGTCTGGACCTTGCTCAGAAAGCAATGACAAAATGGGAAGAACATGAAGGGTTAGAATTAACAGCTAGAATGTGGACTAAGGTTAATAAACTTTATTTTAGCATGTTCCGTGGAGCTAATTGGCACAAGATGCAATTTGTTTGCAAATGGCTACTATACAGAACCCCACAGTTTCTTTCCCAGATTAACCCTAACCAGTTCAGTCACTGCTTACAATGTTTAAATCAACCGGCTGCTAATTGGATGCATATAATCATTTAGTGCCCTTTGGTTCAGGGCTTCTGGAACAAAATATTTCGGTATTTGGAGATCGAGTGCCCAATTAAACTGGCATCCAATAGCTGGCTGAAAGTCCTGGGATATGATCCATCTTTCCACCTATCTGATAATGGGTGAAACTAATATATATTACAATGGCCGTCACTTGGTCCCTTCTGCTTCAAAAATGGCGATCTTGTCCGGTTCCAACAATGTGTGAGTGGGCTCGGCAAATGAAGCCAGTTAGAAATAGTGAAAGGCTATATGGAAAGCAAAATGAGGGATCAGGAAATTTGAAAAATTGTGGGAACGTTTTTTTGATTAAATACTACGGCCAGAGCAAAGGATCTTAATACCATCCCGCTAATTTGCTTTTTATATTATCTACTTTTCTGTATTTTAGAGAAGTACATTGTTTATTTCAAGTGGGGTGTTAGTATGATGAATATATATACAACATATATATGTTAGGATCGACATTTTGCACAATTGCATGCCACTTTTTAGTTTGCACTTTATCCACTGTATGCTCTTGAATAGCCTTTTATCGCAAAAATCTATATTGTATCTGGTTTCTAATTATTCTTAAAGCAGTGTTACTCTCGCTTTTATTCTGCTCTGTAATTTATATTCCTGAATATGTATGAAGCACATATTGATTATTGGTGTATAACCAAGAAATGACACTGTATTTTAGTGATGAGTTGGAAATTTGGATAGATCTCAATAAAAAAATATAAAAATAAAAAATAAAAATATACAATGGCAAATACAAAACTAGCAGTCCGAGTATGAAAGTTTTCTTGGCTGGACTACCTGAATGTGCTGCACATTACATGGATCAACTTGGCTGCTGCGCATTATTATAATGTCACTGCATTAATATAATGTCACGGGTAAAATAAATTTACAGTAATGTCATAAACAGCAACACATAGATCTCAACCTGACAGGTTAGATTTATCTGTTGTTACAACGGTGGTCCATCCTCTACTGAAGTCCAAAAAAGAGAATGAAAACGTTTTAAGTTCTTTTTCCAAAATGCTGCTCCTAATAGCAGTAACATAGATAGGTGGGGCAAGGCATTAGCTTCAGTGCCCTGTGTCTACCTTAAAGTTCTCAGTCAGAGTTTAATCCCCGAAAAACAGCTCAGCAGCATAAATATATACGATAAAGACAGGTGTGCTCATGCCTAAATGTGCATCTAAAACCAACAGAAATCCTAAAGCTTTATTACAAGAAAATTGTGGGCAGGTTTGCCACATCAGGATTCTGTTTGATCTATTCAATGACAAAACGTAGATTGTCTGTGATGCACTTTTAGGTAACCCTGGGCGTAGTTCGCACTACGCGAGCTACGCGTAGCACTTCGCGAACTGCATAGTACCTTGTTCGCACTGTGCCAGATGTCGTTTTCAATGATTGCACAGTGCGGACAAGCAACCGGCACTGTGCAATCATTGAAAAAGGCATCTTGCACAGTGCGAGCTGTAGTTTTCTGCTGCTCGAGTAGATTTTTACTCGAGCGGCAGCTTTCTCAACGCGAACTGGTAGTTTCTCATCGCGAGCGGTCGCGAGCATACGCGACCACTCGCAATGAGAAACCTGACCTCCTCGCGTTGGGAATGTCGCCGGGAGGTTTATTTTCCATGCTCGCGATCGCCAACTTGATGTTGCTGATCGCGAACAAGGAAAAAGTTTCGCCGGGATGTCATTTTGCTTGCTCGCGGTCGCCAACTTGACGTTGAGGACCGCGAGCAAGCAAAAAATTACCGCAGCACTACGCAACACTACGCTACGCGTGTTCGCACTGTGCTACGTGCAATTCGCGTAGTGCGAAGTAGCGCGAACTTCACAAACTACGCGAGCGTAGCGTAGTGCTTTGCCCAGGCTTACTTTTAGGGATGATGTAAAGAAGGGTTCCCCTAAGCCCCTGCTTAATGTGGGGCTGAATATACATTTGGTCAATTCGCATCACAGTTGCTGTGTTTGCACAGTGTCTACAATATGCCACATGTTTCTACGTTGTCAATCTGGCACAGCACAAACAGTCTGGTCTCAAGGATTTGCAGAAATACAGCCACAAGAAAAAATATGAGGCAGGATTCCTTCTGCGAATCCTTGATATGAGTGCAGTGATTGTGGCCTGATAAGGAAAACAGACTTCCTTCAAAGAACACTCCTATACAAAATGGCTCTATTGCAACAGTGGGGTTGGCAAAAGTGCCAAAAACAGTGACACAATTCAAATGGGATATCTGGGGAGCATACAGAATTCCTTGAGATATTCTCAGCTGATGCCTGTGCAGGTTAGAGCGATGGAGCGATGGGGCCGGTTGGATACTCTATGAGACGGCTTCCAGCTGTCAGCCACCACGTGATTCACACAGTGAATGTTTTTAAGCAAGGACAGATTTGACTGAGCAAATGGTCACAGCTTGAAATCTTTAAATGCTTTGTAATCACATGAGTATTCAAAAATAATTCAAATTAAAATGAAAGGAAGCAGCCGTGGCCCTTGCAGGTAAGAGCGATGGGGTTGTGGGACGTGTTAGGGGGGATTCGACAGATGACCACGAGGTAAAATTAAATAAATAATTAATTTTCCCTCGTCGTCTGTTGAAATTCCCCCAGGCAGCTCCATCGCCCCACCGTTCTCACCTGCACGGGTGCGGCTGAAAGGAAGTATATCCTTTTATCGCTCTTTTTGCTCCCCTACGTGGTAAACGGGTTCCAAGTACCTGCTCATCTGTATGCAGATGACCTTAGCCTAATCACCAATTTGATGCCAAATATGAACTCCAAAATGTCTTGGAAAGTAATGCCTTAGAATCAAATGTGGGGTTGGGCAAGCACTCTTGGAATAATCAAGCAAGAAATGAATTCCTCAATGGTGCGAAGTTGGATGAGATGTGTTCTACCCCATATTTGGAGCTGACACTGTTTAGGAATTTAACCTTGAAAGACAACCTCAAATGAGGAATACAGCTATGAGAAGCTTCATAGAATTTTCACTTTTAGTGAAATCGCAGATAAGCAAAGGTAGGAAGCCATGTAGCTTACAATACAGTTCTGGAAAACTTGGAAGAAATTATTTTCTGCTACGAAGTAGGGCTGGGTGAAATATTCCATTCAGGCCAAATGTTGCTGCGTGGCTGAATTTCTTCATGCGTGCACTCAAAAACAGTAAGTTGGTGAGTGCTAGAGACATTTGGCATACCCTAGCACGATTTTCGGTGCCTAGGCAGACAATGGGGGATATATTTCCAATGCGTCTTGTCACAATCATTGGTTGAAAGGCTGCCGCTCAAGTAGAAAATTTACATGAGCGGCAGCAAAATCAACTCAAGTAGCTGTGCCCTCTTGGGCACCGCGTGGTGTTGTTCACACTGATGATTTTTCAGCGTGGAATGCGCTCATGGAACACAAGCAGCGTGACATGACTATTTCCGCCTGTTGGAGGAACTACGCGGAAGCCTGTTGAGTTTTTGGGAACTCTGTGGAATTCCATAAAGTCAAATTCCTTAAGTTCTGCCCACCCCTACAACCTACATGTTTCCCAAAGGAGACTTTGAACTAGATGTTAGATACAAACTCAGGAAAGATGAAAAATGGGTCCATTAAGTTATGAAGCACACCTGTTATCTTGCTCCACTTACCTAAACAATGTGACCCTGTCTGCTGAAGATATGGGTGCCGATTCCGATCTTGGAAAAAAATTCCCCGTACGACTCGTATCCGGTCTTTTTACCGTACGAATCGTACAAGTGCCGTACAAACTGCCAAGTACGATTCGCATGGGAAAAAGTCCATACGAATCGCATTGGGAATAATTCCCCACACGTCCTCGGGTCGGAAAATGTGTCCGACACGTCCCCGGACGCTTTACCGTACAAATGTGAAAAGTGAAGTCCGACCGCGCAAGTACGATCCATCCCGTGCGTCCGATGTTACAACCGGATGGAAAAAACACCGTCCGCACCGAACTCCCATAGCAACCATGGAGACATGTGCCCGCATACGCGCCCAACACCCCCCCCAGCCCCCGTATGTACGCGCCCAACCCCCCCCAGGCCTCGTATGTACGAGTTGAACCCGCACCCGTGCATGAACACACGTGTACGTACGAGTCGAACGCCCACCCGTGTATGTACACCCGTGTACGTACGAGTCAAACCCCCACACATGTATGAACACCCCCGTACATACGAGTCGAAACCCCACCCGTGCATAAGCACCCGTGTATGTATGAGTCGAACCCCCACCCGTGCATGAACACCCGTGTACGTACGAGTCGAACCCCCACCCGTGTATGTACACCCGTGTACATACGAGTCGAACCCCCACCCATGTATGAACACCCACGTACGTACGAGTCGAACCCCCACCCGTGCATGAACACCCATGTACGTACGAGTCGAACCCCCACCCGTGCATGAACACCCGTGTACGTACGAGTCGAACCCCCACCTGTGTAGGTACACCCGTGTACGTACGAGTCGAACCCCCACCCGTGTATGAACACCCGTGTACGTACGAGTCGAACCCCCACCCGTGTATGTACACCCGTGTACGTACGAGTCGAACCCCCACCCGTGTATGAACACCCGTGTACGTACGAGTCGAACCCCCACCCGTGTATGAACACCCGTGTACGTACGAGTTAAACCCCCACCCGTGTATGTACACCCGTGTGCGTACGACCCGTACCCCCACCCGCGTACGTATGGAGCGTACCCCCACCCCAACCGTGTATGTACGGCCCGTACCCTCACCCGCGTATGTATGGAGCGTACCCCCACTCCAACCGTGTATGTACGGACCGTACCCACACCCGCGTATGAATGGAGCATACCCCCACCCCAACCGTGTATGTACGGCCAGTACCCTCACCCGCGTATGTATGGAGCGTACCCCCACCCCAACCGTGTATGTACGGACCGTACCCGCACCCGCGTATGAATGGAGCGTACCCCCACCCCAACAGTGTATGTACGGACCGTCCCTTCAACCGCGTATGTATGGAGCGTACCCCCACCCCAACAGTCTAAGTACGGAGCGCACCCCAGGCCCCAACACCAGCACCTTCACCCAACATCGCGCATGTACGAGTCGTACCAAGCCAGAAACAAGGACAGCACTGTACAACAAAATGACCGATGTACACACCGTACAGACGCTAAAAACACACGTACACAACCAGGACAAAGCAAAACAACACAAGAAGACTCCATTCGAATCGCACAAAGCCACAAAACATGTCCAACAAGCACAAATACAACACAGTCACTGACCTGCAACTGCCAAACTCCCAAACAGAGGCCCAAAACACAACCACTCCTTATAACACACCCACCCAAAGTTCAAACACAGCCACACCCACCGATGGACCAATAAAAAGGCCCAACACACACAAACCATGATCCTTTGCAATAGACCCACTGCTGCCAGACCACACAGAGAAACAACTGCACCATACTACAATCTCCACTACACCTTACACCTGCACACCTTCACACACTCACCTTCACAAACACCCCCATCACATTCACACACACACCTGCACAACCACACCCACACACCCACAACCATCCACACCCACCCCCCCCACAACCATCCACACCCACACCCCTCACCATGCCCACTAACAAAAATCCGAAGTTCACTAGCCAAGAGTTGGAGGTCCTTGTTGACGAAATCCTCAGAGTCGAACCACACCTCTTTGGAACATTGGTCAGACAGACCAGCATTTCCGAAAAAACAGCCATGTGGCAGACGATTGTCGATGCTGTGAATGCTGTTGCGTCCACCAGAAGGACCAGGCATGAATGCCAAGCCAGGTGGTACGATCTGCGGAGGAGGGTCCGAGCCAAAATGACCGAGGAACACACCGAGGCCAACACCACTGGAGGAGGTCCAGCCCACAGACGCGTACAATACCAACCCTGGGAGGAGAAGGTGATGGCCATACTGCCGGTGGTGGCAGTGGACGGAGTAGAAGGACTCCGAGAGCCTGGTGAGTACACAAACAACTCACCTCACATGGGGGGAACGTCATCCACAACCAAACTCACAATCATGCACGCAACCACCCCAAAGCTATCGCATGACTCAACCACACTCCATAAACACGCACATGCCACTAGCGCCACCATGCCCCATGCACCCAGCTGGACAATGCCAAGTCACAGGCCACAGAAAACACCAACACAAGACACGGTAACCCGGATGGCGGGAGTGTGGGCCTCAAAAATCACATAGTGCAACTCAGAAGCAGACAACAATGCCCTCTGCCCATATGGCCTAGGTCACAGCCAGACAAACAGTGTGTCCCCACACAGGAAAGACTTGCCTGCAAATGGCGGACGCCTTGCATGAAGACATGGGGTTGAAGGCACTTTTTGCACATGACAGCAGCCAATGAACAGCCAACACTGTGAAAGAGTGGCAGCACACACCACCACAGCAGCAGCGCAGACACAGACACTACACCCAATGGGTGCCTGGAGATCAGAAACAAACTCACATGAACAAGCCAAGGGCCATTCAAAGATCTGCAAAAAGTGTGTGCCCAGGAAGCTGGGCTGAGGTGACAGAGGGTGACACACAGAGGGAGGGAGAGGGGGAGAGAGAGGGAGGGAGACACAGGGAGACGGACAGAGGGAGGAGGCTGACACAGGGAGGGAGGGAGAGGGGGACAGAGAGGGAGTGAGAAAGGGATACACAGGGAGACCAATTCAGCCTTGGGGGGTGTGGGAATGTCTGCTCGTCAGCAGGTGGACTGCGTGCATGTAGAAAAGGGAGGCCAGTGCCTGAATACCCCTCTCTTCTTCATGGCAAAACACTGGGCCATGTGTCAACCTGTGCACGAGCACAACGCCAGCTACCTGGATTATATAAGTGTGTGGAACAACTCCATGTGCCCACGTACAGTGCAACACGGAAGGCGCCAATGCATGGCTCGCCACACCTGCTCACTCCACTGCTGACTGCAGTCACAATTGACGCAGCAAGTAAGACTGTGTCACACATAGGTAAAGTCTCAAAAGCTGTGGCCAAGGGACATACCCATGCACAAGTGCACTGTGAGTGGAATGCAAGACATATCCAAATACCCAGAGGAAATGTGCAAACTTTGAAACAAATGAAACATGGATGTTGCATGGAACAAAAATAACATTGTCTCTCTCACACACAGGTCAACGTCGTGGATCACCCCCCAACACTGGGGGGGAAGACTCACAGGACCCGGCTCTGCGGGATGACGATCCCACCGGCAGCGACGACTCTCACCACTCTGTGGACGACCCCGACCAACCTGGCCCCTCTGGTGTCCAACCACCTGCAGCACCTGCGTCAGGTACAACTGGGCCAACCACCACCCCCACTCCTGCCACATCCCAGGAGACACCCAGGATCCCTGCCCCACCACCACAACGCAGCCAGCCTGACCAGGAGGGACACGGTGTACCGGGCACCCAGGAGGAGGCAGGTGACAACGCAAATGCCACCCCTCAGAGGTCCTGGAGACCCGATGTGCCCACAAGGGCAGGCCAGGTGCAAGTGGGCAGGGGTGGTGGGAGTGGAGGACGGCGGAGGCACGAGCCTGACCAGTTGGCTGCGGAACCAGTATATTCCCATGTAAGAAACATCCTGGACACATACCGGCAGGACACCACGGGCATGAGCCAGGTTGTGTCCACCCTCAACGAGATAAAGGGGACCCTCGAGGAGATCAAGACCCAGCAGGCCCAGCAACATGCGGAGCAACATGCCTGTCAACTGCGACACCAAGGGCAGATGGAGGACAGACAGGCTGAGCTTGTGACGGTGTTCACGGGAATTCACCGTACACTCCATCGGATAGCCGACAACATGGGCAACCCTCCCTGTGCCACCAGGCAAAGAACATCACCACCCACAGGAAGGGATCAGGAGGAGGAGGAGACATCCGACGGAGCATCCCAAACATCGTCACGGCCTGCTTCTGAGGGTTCCCGCAGGAGGGCGGGTCGTCCACGGAAAAGACCGTGAGGGTCGGCGCAACAGCACCATCTCCCAGGACACCTGGCCTGGCACCTGGCCCACTGGACCAACAGCAGCACATCAGCAAAAGACATTCTCTGCCACATGGACTTGCTGGTCACTGTCTGACCAATGTTGACAAAGACTGTGGCATGGACTCTGATGATTTCCAATGGCAAGGACAACAACTCCCCCAGTGAACTTTGGATTCCACACACCCGGAAAGCCCCTCTTGTCATACCCCCCCAACACAAATAAAAACTTACACGATAAAGAGATGATGCCTACATTTTGCATTATTACCTTACATGTGTCTTGTAAAGTCTAACCATGCCTGAGTTCTCATATGACTTCAACCATCCATACCCTGGGGCCTGAGTCTGGCACAGGACACACATGGGTCACAATGTATTAGGCAAGACAGACATGGAGCACCATACACACCCGTGATGGGCCCAACCAGCTGAGGGGGTGGCCGCACAACCGTGCCGACAGACATATTGAGTACAGCAACAGTCATGCGCAGAGGTCAGGGATCATGTGGAGTGTCCTGGGGGCACCCAGGTATGTGTAGACAGGTGGCAGAACCATGTCCTGCAAGCTTGAGTCAGGTGGATGCAGAGAATGGTGGCCTGGCCAACGTTGGATGCATGGGGATGGCACATGTCACAATACCCACACAGTCATGGACATCATGCACAATACAGAGTCTAATCCCACACAAACAGCTTGCATCTTGCTACTCTACACATAGACACATAGCCACTATCACTGAAAACCATGCCAGACATGACCATCTATTCAGGTGTATCCAGCTACATGTAATGTGTCCCATGGTGATGTGACATGTCTGCAGAGGAACAAAACATCGACAGGGGCAGTGTGCACACATCGTAAACAACTGCCACACCCAATACACCCCTGATGCATCCCTTGTAACGCTGAGTCAGCACACGATGACGTGTCCATGAGGAATAGCAGTGCCACAACAATGCAACCAGCAGACGGCATGCGCAAGTACCTGGGGATGAGAGACACACAAGAAGTCAGCCACAAAAAGCACAGACACTTGCATGTGCATGTACTCGACACATGTAAGGATGACAACATGCTAGGTCACAATTATGACTGTGATTGTGGAAATACACTCATCACTGGCACCATCACTCGAGTGACACATCCACACACACCTCTGACTCACGTGGCATACATGCAGATGGACACACACATGGCAACACATGCCACACGGGGACCAATGCGTGCACACTCAGACACTGGTACTCACCACTAAGCAAAGAAGTCGCGTATGAGCAGACTCCGGATGTCCTCTTGCGGAACCACATCCTCCACATCACTAGCCCCATTGCCAAGCCCTTTTTCCTCCACGGGTGGATGGTCCTGATCATCTTGATCTAGGATGAGTGGCACAGCTTTCTCAACTGCCATGTTGTGCAGCATGCAGCAGACCATGAAGATTTTGCAGACCTTCGCCGGGGCATATGGGAGGGCGCCGCCGGTCTTGTGTAGGCACCTCAATCGGCTCTTCAGGAGGCCAAATGTCCTCTCTATCACTCGCCTTGTCCGGCCATGAGCGGTGTTGTAGCGGAGCTGGGCCGGCGTGCTGGGGTTGCGGAGAGGTGTGATCAGCCATGGCATGTTGGGATAGCCAGCGTCCCCTACATGGAAACCACATGGACATAAGTAGGACAGGAGAAGCGGTCGTGCTGGAAGTCTACGCAAAATACAGGACAGACAGAGTGTACCCACCAACAACACATGCTCGTTCGTTGCACAGCTGCGTCATCATTTCAGGCACCCTGCTACGCCTCATGATGTAGGCATCGTGTGCTGATCCTGGAAAACGAGCACAGACATGTGAAATCACCATGTTGGACAGACACACCACAAGGGCATTGATGGAGTGGTAGTGTTTGCGATTCCTGTACGCTACCTCCTGTGCCTGTGGTGGTACCAGAGCCACATGTGTCCCATCTATGGACCCAATGACATGGGGCATCCCTCCCAGGGCATAGAGTCCACGCTTGACCCCAGTCAACTGTTCAGGAGTTGGGAAATGGATGAACTCATCCAGGTGAAGCAACATGGCCTCTAAGAAATCATGAAGCACACGGCTGAACATGCTCTGGGACATGCCACCAACATGAGCTATGGTATATTGAAAGGCACCCGTGGCAAGAAAATGTAGGGCTGCCATTACCTTCAGCTTGGGTGTCAGTGCCGTAGGATACCTGTGCAGCGGTTGCAGGTGTGGTGCCAGCCTTGCCGTCAACTCCTCAATCAACGGTTGGGGGAAGCGGTAGCACCGTATACAGTCATTCTCCCGCATGTCAGCCAAGTCCGGAATTGGTCGGGGAAGAGGCGGCGCTCTGCAGTAATTTGGAAGTGACAAGGAAGAGTGAGTGCACTACAACAACAATTTATAGGTACTGAGCACATGTTAATCTGTCAATACACATATGCTACATAGGGAGTCAGGTATGTGCTACATGCCCTGTACACGTATGGCTGCCAGGTGACACTCCTACCAAGACCCAGCTACACACGGAGATTGTGAACCTCCACATCCCATGGCATGGGACTAGCTGTGTCCCAGTGTAAGTGAACAGCCAGACGCAACACAGGAGTGACATACATCAACATATCAGCAGAAGTAGGATGTTGATTGCAGAGACAGGTAGCGGAACACTAGAGCCACAGCTCACATGACATTACACTAGGACAGCCCACACACCTTGCCATGAAGGTGTACATGTCATAACTGACCACACATACATTGAGAGGATGCAGACAGGTCCTTGTTACGCTACTCCGTGTCCCATGCATACCTACACACCTTACATCCGATACCACATGTGGCCTGGTGTGCGTAACAGTGTGCCATGGCCATCTACACACAGACACATGTTGGTTGCAGCAACAGCAGATGCTTTTGAGGGAACACCAACATCAAGCTAATGTGAACACACCACACATACATGACATAGACACATCGTGCACCGTGGATAGTCACATGTCTGGTGTGGTAACCCCTGTAGCGGGCATCGGGGGACACTTGCGTGTGTTGTTGACTGTGCCATGCCAGTGACGCTCATCTCAAGTGTGCTGTACGACATGCACACATGTCAAAGGAGTTAAGGGCATGTCTGGCACATATTGCACCGTCACACATAACATCTGTACACATCTCATCATACATCTATTGCCTTCACAACTCAGGAGTAATGTGCCACATCACAGCCTTTCACACCTGTGCCCCACACATGTGGTACTGCCCAGACAATGCCTTGATGTCCATCCATGGACAAGTATGTCAGCTCTATTCCTTCCTGTGTGCTGCCTGTCACCACTGTTATGTGTGAAAGGCACCGTACATTCGCTCTGAGGGCGTGTGTAC
Organism: Triturus cristatus; assembly: GCF_964204655.1. Lineage (NCBI taxonomy): Eukaryota > Metazoa > Chordata > Amphibia > Caudata > Salamandridae > Triturus > Triturus cristatus. The sequence continues at coordinate 895,725,400 of NC_140590.1, read as the reverse complement.
GTTCCCTATCACTATGGGAGTGCTGCCGTAGGCCTACCCATAGTGATAGTGAGGGTACAGGCGTGTGTACGGTCCGTATCACTATGGGTACGCATACGCGAGCACACCAATAGTGATAGTGAGCGTACACGCGTGTGTATGGTCCGTATCACTATGGGTACGCATACGCGAGCACACCCATAGTGATAGTGAGCGTACACGCGTGTGTACGGGCCGTATCACTATGGGTACGCATACGCGAGCACACCCATAGTGATAGTGAGCGTACACGCGTGTGTACGGTCCGTATCACTATGGGTACGCATACGCGAGCACACCCATTGTGATAGTGAGCGTACACGCGTGTGTACGGTCCGTATCACTATGGGTACGCATACGCGAGCACACCCATAGTGATAGTGAGCGTACACGCGTGTGTACGGTCCGTATCACTATGGGTACGCATACGCGAGCACACTCATTGTGATAGTAAGCGTACAGGCGTGTGTACGGTCCGTATCACTATGGGCACGCATACGCGAGCACACCTGTTAGATCTGGGGGTCTCTAGTTGGCAGGGTAGGTACCACTGTCCAAGTAGGGACCCTTGCTTCTAGTCAGGGAAAGGGGGATACACTGTTGAGATAACCCCTGCTCACCCTCTAGGTAGCTTGGCCTATGCAGTCTTGGCTATCAAAGGCAATGTGTAAAGTATTTGTACGAACACTCACAGTAACACAGTGAAAACACCACAGATTTACTCCACACCAGTTTTAGAAAAATAAGGTATCTTTACTAAAAACTTCACAAGACCAAATACTACAGACAAACCAACATATAATTCAAAAAGGTTACTTTAAAGATAGTTTAAGAGCTTGCAGAAAGTACTCCAGGATGTAAAAGTCAGTGTCCTGCACAATGCGACTCTCAATGCACAAAATGTGACACTTTCGTGCCCAACAGTACCTGTAGTTGCGATAAGGTTCCCAAAAGCTATAACAAGGAAGCTTGCAAAGGCGATGCGATACTCCTGAGATCCTGGGGAGGCTTTGCAGCAGCCCTGCTTCACGCAGCAGAGGTGGATGCGCCGGCTCCGATCTGTAAGGGGAGGATGCGATGACTTTGGCCTTCGTTGCGTAGGTTTCTTAGGGGGAAGCTTCACGCACAGGTTCGATGCGACACTCTTCGATGTGGTGCGATGCGTGGCGCAGCGTTGCCTTCTGGCGCCGCAACTCTCGATGCGCCACGGAACGGGACTCTGCGTCGACGCACCCGATGACTGGAGACTTTTCACGCACCGGCAGTGGTGCGGCTCGCAAACTGGTTCTGCGACAACCCTCGCAATGGCAGGAATCTTCACGCTTCGGGACGATGCTCGACGCACTCGGCGATGCGGGGACCCTGCGTGTTGCGATGGTGCCGCGATGAAATTTTCCTCGCACTCTCGTTCTTGTGACACGCAATCGGATGATGCGTTGGGTACCAGTCACTCTTGTTCACGCTTCTGCTTCCCAGCTCCCAAACACAGCAAAATGACCTCCTGAGGCCCCAAGACTGGGCAAGCACTCCAAGGCAGGTCAGAACTCTCTCAGCAGAGTTCCAGGGGAGCTGGTGGTGAAGTCCTTTTGTTCCTGGGACTTCTTAACAGGGAGCCAGCTCTTCTCAGGCCCTTGGAGATCAGAATCAAAAGAAGGGGACACAGCAAAGTCCTTCCCCTCTCCTTGGCAGCAAAGCAAAACAGCAAGCAGGCAGTCTTCTCCTCTTCAGTCCTTTTCAGCTTTCTCCTTGGCAGAGGTTTCTTCTGAGTTCCAAAGTGATCTAAAGTTTTAGGTGTCTGGGGTCCTCTTCTTATACCCCTCCAAGTCTTTGTCTCTCTGTGTTTCAGTGGGGGGATTCCCCTGCTCAAACCGGTTCCTGGGTGTGCTCTGCCCTGGAGCATCTGGTTCCTTTCAGAGTGAGGGGCAGGGTCGTTAGACGCTCAGCAGGAGGTGGAGCCTTCTTTGTGCCAGCAGAGGCAGAGTCCTCAGCCTGGCCAGCAGGGGGTGGAGCCAGCATTGTGTTTGTCAGGGACAGCCCTATTCAAACCCAGGGACTACTCCTCCCACCCATCTAAAGCAGATCTCCCTATTCACCCTGCTGCTGACTCATCCAGGATCCTGGAGACACCTAGCCCATCACATGACACCAGTCAGCCAACCAGCACACAGGCACACAGGAAGGTTAAACAGGAGAATAGCTACTTTCTAAAAAGTGCTATTCTCACACAGTGAATTTAAAAACCATCTTGCTAAAAAGATGTATAATTAAATTCTGAACACAGAGATACCAAACTTGGATTTTCTATCTTGCCCTTATGGGAAGATAGGCATGTAAACAGCCTTCCCCATTCTATCCTATGGGCAAGATAGCCTCTCAGCAGTGAAAAACGAAAATGGCTGTAATTCACTACCAGGGCATGTTACACACCTCAGTACATGCCCTACCTTTCAGATACACTGCACCCAGCCCAGGGGGGTACCTAGGGCCACCATAGGGATGCCTGACATGTACAGAAAGGGAAGGATAAGGCCTGGTCAGTGGGTGCACTGGCCAGGTCGACATGGCAGTCCTGGACTGCACATTGGCACTGCAAGCAGGCCTAAGACATCATTTTAGCGCTACTCCTGTGGGTGGCACAATCAGTGCTGCAGCCCACTAGTAGCATTTGAATCACCAGCCCTGGCACACTCAGTGCACTTTACTAGGGGCTAACAGGTGAAACAAATATACCAATCATGGATAACCAATTAATATGACAATTTCTACAGAGAGCATATGCACTTTAGCACTGATCAGCAGTGGTAAAGTGCCCAGAGTTCTATTGCCAACAACCACAGGTCAGAAAAAATAAAGGAGGAAGAAGCAAAAAGTTTGGGGATAACCCTGCAAAAAGGGCCGTTTCCAACAACACCCATAGTGATAGTGAGCGTACACGTGTGTGTACGGTCCATATCACTATGGGTACGCATACGCGAGCACACCCATTGTGATAGTGAGCGTACAGGCGTGTGTACGGTCCGTATCACTATGGGTTTGCTCGCGTATGCGTACCCATAGTGATACGGACCGCACACACGCCTGTACGGGCCGTTACTATGCATTTGGGGTGCCCTAGGGCCCCGGAACGCACCGTACCTGTGTGTGAATCTCCAAATTACATAGGGGACACATGAGGGACAAGTATAAAGGCCTACATGCATGCTGGTTGTCATGGAGACCAACTTTAAAGTTTGATTTTTTTCCAGCAGGTGCCCAGCAAAAGTCGGTTTGAATGAATCTACTTTGTTGCAAAGTGGTTGTGGAGTTTACATCATGCTCAAGAAAAAAAAAGAGCTAAGCCACTGACTGTCCTAGGTTTAAAGGGATTGGAGGAAACATAGAATGCAAATGTGAGTGACCAATCACTCTGTACTCCTGTGCATGAAACAGGCCAGCAAGGCAGATATAAGCAGCCAGGTCCCATGAGGGAGCACTTGCCTGCACATCTTTTGTTTCTACAACACTGCTGCTGCTCGTGATTCCCTGGCACCATGTCAAGGTCTGTGGAGAGGGCCCAGCCTTTCACCCTGGAGGAGAATCTGGCATTGCTGGATGTGATCCTCCCACAGTACCCCCTGCTGTATGGGCGACCAGGGTTTCAGGTGAGTGCAGAGTCCACTAGCACAGACTGTGTCCCTTTTTTGTGACTGGGACTTCTGGCATTGTGTCCAGGTGTGACACACATGCATTGTACTGTAGAGTGGGTCCCAGGGGGGGGAATGCCTGATGTCTCCCAGCCAGAGCATGCTGTGGTGCATGTCTGCCATCCTCACTTGCATTGTGTTTACTGTGACAATCACTGCATGGTGCATGCCACATTCTGCCTGTCTTATCCTCCTGGGAATGTTGCCTCTACAGTCCTCATGTGATTATGTGGTCAGCCCAGTGTGACAGGTGACTGTACCCACAGATGTGTGTTAGTTCAGTGTACCTGTGCTGAGAGTGTCCACATGATGTGTTCATACCCTGGACATCGGTGTGTGTGTAAGTCCCCTGTCATGTGGGTGGGTGCATATGTGGAGTGTAGCACCCAAGCTGCATGAGGGATGGATATACCCTGCCCATCTGATGCGAGCAGGGAGCAGTGCTGTGTGTCTGAGGTGCAGAGCCAGCCCCACACCTGTGAGCCCCCCCGTCTAGTGGCACATGTACAGAGTGAGGTTTGTAGCTGCATTTGGCAATGGCAGGTGAATGTCCTGTGCCTGTGTGTGTCTGTGTACTCTGCTGAGTTAGCGTCGGTGGCCTGTGGCATGTGACTGCTTTGAGGTGCTGCACATAATCCTGGTATACCTTCTGATGCACAGTGTGAGTCTGGCACATTTATTGTGTCGTACCCCTCATGCCACCTGTGTACTTTCAATGGCACGTGGTGCATTTGCCCTTTCACAGAGAAAAATGTCCCTATGACAAATGTGCAATGCTTTGGCTGCATACTATGCCTTGTTGAAACCAGCAAAATTGATCTAATGTGTGTCTCTGTGACATGTGGCAGGTGTATTGATGTAGTCTCACTTTTTCAACCCCACAGGTAGGCGCCGATGCCAAGGAGCAGATCTGGAGGGACGCCGTCAGTGCCGTGAGGAGGACGGATGGTCGCAAGCGGCGTCTGGCCCAGGTGAGAAAACGCTGGCAGGATATCCGGTGCTGGACGCGGAGGATCGCACGGGTCCTGCTGGGGGACTCACCTGTGGGCCCTAAGAACCATGGGCGCCGCCGTCTGACCCACATCCACAAGCGTGTGCTGGTGGTGGTCTTTCCAGGCATGGACAGGCGCTTACGAGAGAAGCAGCAGCAGGAAGGGGGTAGGTACATGTGTGTTTGTTGTGTGTCACCAGCTTTTGGAAGTGCGCAGTTGCATGGATACACTGCCAGTGTTTAAATTTGCGGTGCAGGTCCTTTCACCCACAGTATAGCGGTGCTGTCCTTCCGCCCTTCCCCTCCTTGCCATGTGTTCCCTGGTCTGTGTGTACTCACTCTTTCACAAGGTCATCTGGGCTGGCACTTAATCCACGAGACCAATGCTTGCAGCATCATGTGTGGGGGTGGTGTGTAACAGGTTTTGGCACCTTGCCTGTGCCCTGTCCAGTACAGTACTTGTGGGGTCCATGTCAATTGGCACTGATGCTGAGTCCAGACATAGGAGTATGTCTCTGAAGTGTAATGCCTTACAGCAAGCATGTCCTATGTTGTGGCCTGTGACATGATGTGCATGAGTGTGCGATACGCAGAGTGCAGGGATGGTGGCCTGTGTTGCAGTCATTACCATTCAGGACCATGGAATATTGTGGCCACTACTGTCCCCTGGGGCATACTTTGCTAGGTATCATGTGTGTCATCACAATATGTGGACACTCTCAGTGTCTACAGCATAGGATGTGCTCTGTGCAATTGTCCCCTGGCACCATGTATATTTACGTAACGTGTTCTACAAGTGTCCACTGTACAGCCTGGCCTAATTTTCCTCGTTCATACTCACGGTGGCCAGTGCCTGTGTGTCTTGTTACAATTACTGATGATGGCCATTTGTACATGAGATCGTTGTACAGGCGCACATGGGGTATTTTGGGTCCAATATGGGTTTCTGGCAGCCCATGTGTATTTCTCCCAGACTAAGAGATGCAAGTGCTTCCTGTGTCTCATCACATTGTCTCATGTAGGGGGTGGTTGGTGCGGGCAAGGCCTACATGTCGGCCCCTGAAATCTCATTGCTCGGTCTGGCCAGAGTGTGATGTTTGTCTGGACATACACTCAAGGTGCAGTGTCCCATTCATGTTGGGCATGTCTTTAAGTATTACCTTTGCAGCATGTGCCTCAAGTTCATGGAGATGGTCCCTGCTCATCCCTAGTTACGGCAACGCTGTGTGGTGCAGATGCAGTGCTGGATTGGCCCCAGAGCCTGGCTCCTCTGTCCAATTCCATATCATGTCATTTGCAAATGTGTCATGCTCTCCATAGTTTCTCAGGGGCATGGTGGCTGAACCAACTGTGTGTTGCAGGGCCTATATATGTACCTTGTATTGTAGATGTTACTCATCTTTCATTTCAGGCTATGCACTGTAACCTATGTTGATTTGACTCATGTGACATATGTATACAGGTGTCTGATTAATTCCTGTTTATTCACCTTGCCCACAGCATCGTCGGGGGACACGGATGGAGACACCGGCACGGACCGTGCAGAGGGACCGGGCACCAGTGCCAGCAGTGACACCTTAGCTGGCACATCGAGTGTAACTGAGGCCGAGGGGAGTGAGCCGGAGGACCTGTCCACTGCCACCACAGATTATGAAGCTGACGGGTCCGAAGCTGAGCACTCCGAGGGGGCGGAGGCTGCTCCAACAGCTGACAGCAGCACAACATCTCTCCCCGCCCCCTCCATTGCCATCACCGGCCTCCCACTTGCTCGTGTCCATTCCTGGCGTGCTAGGTCACCACGTGACTCCTTCCTGCCAGGCACCGCACCCCCTGCCCCTGTATCCACTGCTGCCGCCAATGCCGAGTCTGTGGACATCCTGCGGCAGTTGCAGGTTGGTCAGGCTGCGATGCTTAATGTCCTCCATGGCCACGGGCAAGTGCTCACCAACATGGAGGCATACTTGGAGGGCATTTCAGCATCGCAGGCTGACCAACGCAACTTGCTGCGGTCTATTGACTCGACACTGTCTGCAGCAGTGGGTCTCCTGCAGCACTTCGTCCCACCCCCTACCTATGCCCCATCCACACTTCCCACTCCCATGCCTGTCCCACGTACACCCAGACGTCAGCATGCACACACCCCACCAGACACAGGCACCACACCAGCAGGGAAGGCAAAGCGCACACCTCCTGGCACGCACACACAGGGTGAAGTAGGCACACCCACTGGGTCGGGGGGGAAACGGAAGACACGCAGCCAGAGTGGGAGTCCACATTCCTCACAACCACCACCCTCCAAATCTACTCCCCTCAGCTCTCCTGGCCAAGAGTCGGACACAGGGTCAGTCCTGCCCAGTCTGTCCATCAGCCCCAGTGTGGCACCACCCCGCAAGCGGTGGAGGAAGGACACCTGCAGGGGAGTTGAGTCCCCCCCCTGTCCACCCCCCCCAGTAGCGCTGCAACCCATCCCTGTGACCCCCCCCTCCTTGGGGCCTGTGGTTCCTTCGGGTGCAGGGGCAACGCTGAGCGACCTGGCAGTAGTGTGCAGCGCCGTGCTCGAATCCACCTTTGGCGCTGCCCCACCCCCTGTGTTGGAGTCGTCCGTCCCTGCACCCACAACACCTCCCCTTGCCCCTCCTGTCCCTGCGGTGCCTGGTCCTTCCCCCCAACATGATGCCCCCCCCGTGGAAGACAAAGGAGTCTGACTGTGCAGGCAAGCTAGGGGACACACGTACCACTGTGTCCCCCATCCGGATTGGAGTCATGGACTGCCCTATGGGCCTTGTATATATTGACATTTATGATGCTTTATACTTACATCCTGCTGAATAAAGCAATTTGTTTTTTCCTTTGTACACTACTGTTTATCTGGTGTTGCTGTTGGTGGACCAGCTCCATGATTTTGGGTGGTGATAATGTGTTGGGTGTGTGGGAAATATAGTGTTGTGCTGGTCATAGGGTGGACCCTGGTATCTGTGTGCCATCACAAGCTGTTGGCTAAATTACTTGGTTCATGTAAGCAGTTACTGCATGGTGACATCGTCCCAAGGTGTGTTCCTTCCTCTGTGTAACCTGACATCTTCCCGGCAGGGTGTTTCCACTATGTGGTGCTGAGCTGTGTCTACATCAGCTAGGGGTGTGACGGACTCCTTCAACTTTGCACATGCATGCTGTGCGATGTCTCCACCTGCATCATTTGTGGCATCCTTGGTGGTCACTGTACTTGTGTATGTTGACTGTTGACAAGACTTCATGTGGACATGTTCTCTTTTAGGCACTATGCATGTGTGTACTCCCAGCCTCGCACACATGTGGTACATGTACTGCAGGGTCTTTGTGCACCTGACTGACATTTGTGGGCATTGTATCTGTGGGTACTCCACCCTTTGCGTTCCATGGGCACTGCTGGGAGTGATAGGCACCCACCCCTCCTGTGTCTGGGCACTGCTGGGAGTGATAGGCCCCCACCCCTCCTGTGTCTGGGCACTGCTGGGAGGACTCTGCACCCACCCCTCCTATGTCTGGGCACTGCTGGGAGTGATAGGCCCCCACCCCTCCTGTGTCTGGGCACTGCTGGGAGTGATAGGCCCCCACCCCTCCTGTGTCTGGGCACTGCTGGGAGGACCCTGCACCCACCCCTCCTATGTCTGGGCACTGCTGGGAGTGATAGGCCCCCACACCTCCTGTGTCTGGGCACTGCTGGGAGGACTCTGCACCCACCCCTCCTATGTCTGGGCACTGCTGGGAGTGATAGGCACACACCCCTCCTGTGTCTGGGCACTGCTGGGAGGACTCTGCACCAACCCCTCCTGCGTCTGGCCATGTACAGTCCGTACATACACTGTTGGGGTGTGGGTACACTCCATTCATACACGGGTGAGGGTACGGTCCGTACATACACTGTTGGGTTGGGGGTATGCTCCATACATTCGCGGGTGTGGGTACGGTCCATTCATACACGGGTGAGGGTACGGTCCGTACATACACTGTTGGGGTGGGGGTACGCTCTATACATACGCGGGTGTGGGTACGGTCCATTCATACATGGGTGAGGGTACGGTCCGTACATACACTGTTGGGGTGGGGGTATGCTCCATACATACGCGGATGTGGGTACGGTCCATTCATACACGGGTGAGTGTACGGTCCGTACATACACTGTTGGGGTGGGGGTACGCTCCATACATACACAGGTGTGGGTACGGTCCATTCATACACGGGTGAGGGTACGGTCCGTACATACACTGTTGGGGTGGGGGTACGCTCCATACATACGCGGGTGTGGGTATGGTCCATTCATACACGGGTGAGGGTACGGTCCGTACATACACTGTTGGGGTGGGGGTACGCTCCATACATACGCCGGTGGGGGTACGGTCCATTCATACACGGGTGAGGGTACGGTCCGTACATACACTGTTGGGGTGTGGGTATGCTCCATACATATGCGGGTGTGGGTATGGTCCATTCATACACGGGTGAGGGTACGGTCCGTACATACACTGTTGGGGTGGGGGTACGCTCCATACATACGCGGGTGTGGGTACGGTCCATTCATACATGGGTGAGGGTACGGTCCGTACATACACTGTTGGGGTGTGGGTACGCTCCATTCATACACGGGTGAGGGTACGGTCCGTACATACACTGTTGGGGTGGGGGTACGCTCCATACATACGTGGGTGTGGGTACGGTCCATTCATACACGGGTGAGGGTACGGTCCGTACATACACTGTTGGGGTGGGGGTACGCTCCATACATACGCGGGTGTGGGTACGGTCCATTCATAAACGGGTGAGGGTACGGTCCGTACATACACTGTTGGGGTGGGGGTATGCTCCATACATACGCGGGTGTGGGTACGGTCCATTCATACACGGGTGAGGGTACGGTCCGTACATACACTGTTGGGGTGGGTGTACGCTCCATATATGCGCGGGTGTGGGTATGGTCCATTCATACACGGGTGAGGGTACGGTCCGTACATACACTGTTGTGGTAGGGGTACGCTCCATAGATACGCGGGTGGGGGTACGGTCCATTCATACACGGGTGAGGGTACGGTCTGTACATACACTGTTGGGGTGGGGGTACACTCCATACATACGCGGGTGTGGGTACGGTCCATTCATACACGGGTGAGGGTACGGTCCGTACATACACTGTTGGGGTGGGGGTACGCTCCATACATACGCAGGTGAGGGTACGGTCCATTTATACACGGGTGAGGGTACGGTCCGTACATACACTGTTGGGGTGGGGGTACGCTCCATACATACGCGGGTGGGGGTACGGTCCACACGTACCCATGCCCATGCTGTGGAGTGCTTGTGCGGGCCGTACCCAGGCCTTTGGCACATGGGTACGGGCCGTACCGCCATTGTTGGGGTGACGTGGGTGTGGGCGTGGTACGACTCGTACCCACGCTCTTAAGGTGTGGGTACGGTACGTACCTGTATTGTTGTGTTGCCGGTTCGCGTCGTCGCCCAATTTGGTTGTGGCGCACGCTGGCATTGCTGGACACGCCCCCACCCCCTGAAGTGACCAGGGCCTGGAGGTCAGGTATGTCCAGGGCATGTGTGCTGTGTGACTTGGGTGGGGGTTTTGTGTCCTGCCCCTGCCCCCCCCCCTTTGCCCCTGGGTGTTGTTCTGACCTTCTGCGGCGTCTGCGTCGGTACCTGTAGAGGAGGTCGACTGCTATGAGGGCCGGGATGACACGTAGGTTCGGGTCCATGTCTGTCCGTCGTGTACAGGTGCTCCTTGTGCGCGTCGTCCTGATTTCCCGGCAGTTTTTGGCTGCCGGAAAATATTCTCCGCGCGGGATGACGTCGGTGCGAATCGTACTTCCTGGTTCGTGGAACGCATGCTGCATGCGTCCCGACGTCACGTCGGCGCTTTTCCGGATGTAATTTGTGTGTTTATTTTCCTCGGTTGGTGTTTTGTACGATTCGTACGGAAATAGTGTTTCCGTGCGAATCGTACTTGTATGTTTGTAAAGTTTTACAACCGGGTACGAGTCGGACGGAGAATACGCTCCGACCGACGGTTCGTACCCGGTTTCTCCAGGATCGTAATCGGCACCATGGTGTCTTAAACTCTTAATTTAAAAAAATTGTCTTGCTACCAAAAAATGGTGCTGCAGTGACAGGACAAATATTGTGTCCTAGAAATAGTAGGCTTGTGTGATTGCTTCTCCTGTTTCACAACCCAGTTTGGCAAATATAAGGAAGCTAAATTAATTAATTTTCTAGTTTCTATTTGCATTGGGCAAGATTTGTACATTACAATACATTATAAGCATTATAATTGTGGAAGACGTTAAAATAAATCTAAAATTATTATAACAGAGGAATGTGTAATATTGCCCTACACTGTTTAAGATGTAATGGTTCTTGCACCGTTATATATTGTCCTTGACTTGTGTCATGCTCCTTGTTGACTTTCCCCCTTCCATCCCTCCTACCTAGTGTGTCGGTGTGCGTGGCTTATCACCATAGGCATTTAGATTGTTGGCGGTTGAGTATCAGGTGGTTGCGGCATTTATGTAGAGATGAGGTGGCGGTAGGGCCTAAAATGTTTGTGCTCATACCTGCCGTTCCTGTGATTACTGCAGACTTTAATTGATGACAAGCACAGAATGATGTTGTGCCTGAATGCTGCCAGCCTGCCCTGGAAGGACCACCCCTGTATGTCTCTATTCCATGACCTCTATGGCTGTTGTTGCATCAGCTTGCATCGCGCTTTCCTAGTCCACAACTTGGAACACACGACTTCTCCCAGTAGAGTACTACCCGGCCTCTACCATACATTGTAGCATCATTACACCCTGAGGGCCTCTGCGGCCCGAGGGGATAAATAAATAACTACACATACACAGCAAATCCGTATGCAGTCATTCAGCGTGCAACTCATCTGCGGCCTACCTGCATGCCTAGGGGTGGGCAGTCAGCACATTGGCAACAAGGGAGGTTGCGAACCAGCAAGTGCCATCGCTACAGACCCCGCCATGGTGGTGGGAGGGATGTCTATGCAGCTTGAAGTGGAGTGCATTGAGCCTTTCCCCCGGCCTTTGGTCGGGCCTCTGACTCGGCCCATCTCCCGAGTCTGCTGGGCTCATTGCAAACCCCCCCTCCTTGCTGATGCCTCAGTGCTACACAGTCAAGGGCCATGTCTGTCCCACCAGGAGTGATGGCTGAGCTCCGGTGGACCTCGGGAGTGCTGGACGAGATGAAGTGTCGCCACCTTCTGGTTGGAGTGAGCCTTGCATTACCCCCTCTACAATTTAGGTCAGCTTGTTTCCCAAGAGAGTTATGGGACAGGACCTATGTGTGGGTGCGCCTAAGGTCGTAGGAGAGGACTGCTCCTCGGTGTGCATGGTGGGGAAATCCACAGTTTCTTTGCCTACCTGGGGGATTGTTGACCATCACCTGAAGTGTGTCTGCTCAGAGGTCTGGGAAGTAGTATCCTGTATGACCCATGTGCTGTAAGGGCAACATCTAGTAGTACGCACCACAGTCACTGAGGAACGTTCAGTGAGGGGGAGCCATCAAACAAAACACCACTGACGACCCTAGCGCGCTGACTGCCGGCACATTGGCGCAGGTCCCAAAGGCTATTGGAGGCCATCTGTCGACAGGGTAAAGCTTGCAAAATGTCCGAGCAGCAGCAAGCTCCTCTCCCATGGCACCTGCTCCCCGTGTAAACTTACCAGTCACAGCATTGATGCCATCCAATGAGCTAGTGGAGCCCGCGATGGCCGCGACATGGTGGCGCTCATTGATTGGGAGAATGCAAAACTGCTTCTGTGTCGCATTCTATCCATTGAAAGATTTTGTGTAGTTTCCGCAAAGTCCCATAACTGATGCCTATTACAAGGTTTACATGATTTTTCATTGACAGCTGATTGTCAATCATTATTCCGAGGTTGTGCACTAATTTTTTAGGGGATGGACATGGGCCTAGGGTTTGGGGCCACCAGTCGCTGGACCAGTACTTATTGGCTTTCCCAAACAGGATGATCTCTGTCTTGCTTCCATTAAGCTGTAAGTGATTGTTGGAGCAGCTATTTGGAGTAACTACAGGTATAAAAAAAAAATAATAAATTGTGATCGGACCAGAGTAGAGATAGGGGTTGCTCCACTCTGACTTTAGTGGTCTTGGCCTATGTTGGGTCGCCCCTCTCACCAAAGCTACCTCCATGTTGTTGTCTCGCCTACTGGCCAGCTCACTCTGGTTGCTTCACTCTGGTGATCAGGCATACTTTGATGCCACCGTTGCGGCTTTGAAATGGCATTTCGACTCTCAGATTAATCGATAAACAGAGGATGAGTTTACGCCCACCCCAGGAAACTAGCAAGCAAGTGCGTCAAAATTGACCAACCCGAAGAAATCAGGTCACAGCTGATACAGGGGTGCAGTTTGGCAGTCCCATGAAGGCTCATTCTATGTCAGCTTGGGATCACCCTGGATGCCATCCTAGTCCTGGCATGGTGGCATGAGCTGGCCAGTAGGCGAGACAACAACATGGAGGTAGCTTTGGTGAGAGGGGCGACCCAACATAGGGCTTTTTGCGTTGTGAAGTGAAAGGAAGAGCAAGTATTCGCCATCCAGAAAGCCACACATTTTCAGCACTCTGCGATAACTGAAGGGCAAGTACAGAACCTGTCACTGAATGCTGAATGTCTACCCTGTTTGAGGGCACTCATGCATTCACTGTGAGTGACTAAACCACTTTGCTAAAGTGTGCTAGAGCAAAGGGAAGGGTCCAAGAACGGCGAACAAATGCAAACTTAGAGCAGTCCTGCAACAACAGACAATCAGTGAGAAGGAGCCCGAGATCCAGCTCTTAGAGGTAAACCGAAATTCCATCCTGAACTTGATGACCACGATGATGGCGAGCTATTCACCACCTCATTTGAGGGCAAAGAAGGCAACAGTAAACCCCTGTCGACCATGAGCACTGTGGAGATTGGAGGCACATCTGTGAGGGCTCTAATCAACATGGGAGCCGGTATTAATCTCATAGACATCACCCAGCTCAGCAGGATATCTCCACACCCCAAGCTGGCTCCTACCAGAGCAAGAATATACACCTACAGAGGCATAGAATCCCTGCCCCTGGTGGGAGTAGTCGAAGTGGTAGTGGTGAGCAAAGGTAGGTCGACACAAGCCCTCTTCCATGTCAAGGAAGGCGACCCTGGCACCCTCCTAGGCTGCCACATGGCTGAAGACCTGGGGCTTGTCTTCTTCGGAAGGCAAATCCAGGTTTTGCATGCTGCTGCAATCATGCAGGCATTTTTTCAGCTTTGAAGTGCTAGGACGGCTTAAGAACAAACAGGCGTGACTGCACATTGATGACACCACAAGGCCAATGGTGCTCTGCCACCGAAGTGTACACTTCCACCTGGGGCTGTTGGTGGAGGAAGAGCTGTGGAACCTGGAACAACAATGGGTGATCAAAAGAATCACCAGGCACACACCCTGGATCTTACCCTGGTCATCGCGCCCAAACCCAAGCAGCCTGGGGCCATTTGGCTCTGTGTTGACATGCGTCTTCCATATATGGCTATTAGGCTAAAATGGCATACCACGCCCACTATGGTCGACATTGTAGTGGACCTAAATGGCACTAAGTGGTTTTCAACATTTTACCTCAATACCGGTTCCCACCAGCTGGAACCGGCTAGTCACTACATGATGATTTTCATGACCCATATGGGCCTCAGTAGATATCAGTGATAAAACTTTGGCATATCCTTAGCAGTGGAGGTGTTTCAAAACACCATCTGTGAAACCCTCTCCAGCCTTGTTGGTCTGTAAAACATCAATGATGACATTCTGATCTTCTTAGACACCCACCATGTAAGGCTCAGGGAAATGCTGGAGTGGTTGGCAGACTGTGGCATGATACTCAATAGAAGAAATGTTTGTTCTATGAAGACTCAATAGAATTCTTTGGGTTAGCGTTCTCGAAAGAGGGGCTGTTGGTGGACCCCAGGAAGTTGAAAGTCATATGTAGGACATCAGTACCCCAAACTGCCACAGAGGAGAGGAGCTTATTCGGGATGGTGACGTACTGCGGACGGTTCATTCCCAACCTGACCACCCTGCCTGAACCTCTGAGAGCCTTGACATAGACCGACGCCATCTGGGAGTGGAATGAGGGCACTGACATGGCATTTCTCCAAGTAAAGGATGCACTGCTGGCTAATGCCACCATGGCCTACTTGGACCTGAGACGCAAGGCAATACCAGTGTTGGATGCCAGCCCCAGGGGACTGAAGGTAGTCCTCTTGAGGGAGAAGAGTAAGGGATCAGTGGTCCTGATTTCTTATGACAGCAAAGTGGTGTCAGGTATGGAAGCTCAATACGCTCAGATACAGCACGTAGCACTGGCAATCTGGTGGGCTTGCCCCCATTACCAATTCATTTTTTTGTGGACATCAGTTCAGGGTCTTTCCGAATCACAAGATGCTCATTTTGCTCTTTACTGGAACGTCATGAAATGTCCTTCCCCGCATTGAGTAGTTGGCAGTGTAGCTGCAGCCCTATCCGTTAGAAGTAGTGTACTGCCCTGGAGTTAATAACCCGATGGCTACATCTCTCACCATCTGGAAACACAGCCTAGCAACGGGGATGAGGAAGACTAAGGGGCTTAAGAGTTTGCATTTATGGTCATGCATGATGCATCCCACTGAGCCCTGTTGGTGGAAGAAGTCAAGGAGGTGATCATGACGGACACTAGCCTGTCCAAGGCCAAGAAGGCTCTCCTCAAGAAGCAGTGGTGGAACTTCTTAGATGGTGCTGGGTCACTAACTCCCTTTGCAGTAACAATAAGGATCCTGTTCATGACCTCAGCCATCTCTGTAATTGTGTTGTGATTATAGATTTTAAATTCTATTAACCTTCGTTTAATCGGCTACATTTGCGCATAATCTGTGGCACTAGTTAATTAATTATTATAGCTTGTAAACGGACTTGCCTGCTGTATCTGCACTCTGCACTTCTGTTCTGAGTGCACTGTGTGCACTGTGTGTCTCCGTTCCGCCGCGTTTTGTGTTGTTTGCGCAGAGGGACTCGTGGCTTCAGTTTTTCCACTTCCGGTGCTACTGCTGCTGAGTTAGCGGTCTAGCTGTATCCACGGTTCCTCCCCTCCTGCCTACTTAAAGCAGGAAGGGGTGCGGATGGGCAGCGGACTCCCTGCCAGTGGCCAGTATCATGACCTCAGCCGTCCGTGTAATTGTGTTGTGAATATAGATTTTAAATTCTTTTAACCTTCGTTTTATCAGCTATATTAGCACATAATCTGTGGCACTAGTTAATTAATTATTATAGCTTGCAAACGGACTTGCCTGCTGTATCTGCACTCTTCACTTCTGTTCTGACTGCACTGTGTGCACTGTGTGTCCCTGTTCCGCCGCGGCTTTTGCCGTTTGCGCGGAGGGACTTTTGACTTCATTTTTCCACTTCCAGTGCTACTGCTGCTGAGTTAGCAGTCTAGCTGTATCCACGCTTCCTATCCTCCTGCCTACTTAAAGCAGGAAGGGGCACGGATGCGCCGGTGGCCAGTGTAGGCGCGCCAAAGGCAAGCCCGGCGTCCCCCGTCTGCGCCAGACCGCCGCCAGCTGCCAGGACCCCTGCCCATTTTACTTAAGCTTTCATAGGTAAGGAAACCTAAATTTGGTTCACCCTAATCATGGCTAAACTATGCTACGCTAGTCTAGAGCTCAAACTTCTAAATATACCACCTGTCACCTCTAAACCTAAAAGACAGTTAGATACTGAGGTGTATATTGTCTCTCCTGTTGCAGGCACCCAAATTACCCTCAATGACCCTACGACTCCTCCCACTCCTCAAGTAAAACATACCAGGAAGCCCACTGATACCCCTAAACAATTAAAAGGGCTCTATCTTAATGCCCGGTCAATCCCTAAGCATGTGTTTGAAATATGGAGACTTCTTGATTCTGAAAAGCCTGACATCTGCTTTATAACGGAAACATGGCTCCATGAACAGGCTTCTCCTGACGTGGCCATCGCATTTCCGCTAGAATACCACTTAACTAGATTAGAAAGAGTTGCTAGTAGAGGTGGGGGGAGAGCAGTGGCCTCCGAGGATGAATTCAAAATCATTACGTTAGATTCTTGTATCACCGAAAAATCAGAAATACTCATTTTTAAAATTGCAACTCAATCAATAGGAACATGGAGAGGTGCCCTAGTTTATAGACCGCCATGTCATAAAACTAACTTTGTAAACCATCTACTTGAATTAATTGCCCCACATGTATTAGTCGCAGATAATTTAATCCTCATTGGTGATTTTAATTATCATGCAGAGTTACTATCAGACCCCGACACTAACCAATTGGTAACAAATTTGTAGACATTAGGTCTGGTTCAGATGGTGGTGGGACCCACTCATCAGGCCAAGACAACTAAAGTCAGAGTGGAGCAACCCCTATCTCTACTCTGGTCCGATCACAATTTATTATTTTTTTTTTATACCTGTAGTTACTCCAAATAGCTGCTCCAACAATCACTTACAGCTTAATGGAAGCAAGACAGAGATCATCCTGTTTGGGAAAGCCAATAAGTACTGGTCCAGCGACTGGTGGCCCCAAACCCTAGGCCCATGTCCATCCCCTAAAAAATTAGTGCACAACCTCGGAATAATGATTGACAATCAGCTGTCAATGAAAAATCATGTAAACCTTGTAATAGGCATCAGTTATGGGACTTTGCGGAAACTACACAAAATCTTTCAATGGATTCCAATCGAACCCAGAAGAACGTTGGTACAGGGGCTTATTGTAAGCTGTAAGGACTATGGTAATGCCTTACTAGCTTCCATAGACAAAGACCTCCACTCAAAACTTCAGATCTTGCAGAATACTGCTAAATCTTCCACCAAGAGCCCCATCAGCCCCCAGCCTGAGGGTTCTTCACTGGCTCCCAGTAAAAAAGAGAGGTCGCCTTCAAAATACCATGTCTTGCCCACAAGAGCTTACATGGAACTGGACGGAGCCACTTAGCTAAGAAACTAAATTGGTATCATCCAAGCAGACCACTAAGATCTAGCACCAAACATCTCCTTACCCCATGACGAATTCGCACTGCAAGAAATGGTGGTCGATCCTTCTCTTTTCTCGCACCCGCCCTTCGGGACAAGCTCCACTTTTGGTAAGAACGGAGCCCCCAATTACATATTTACGTCTTGATGAATGCCCTGGACCCTCCTGGGCGGCAGAAACATGTCGACCTCTAAACACAACGGCTAGGGGACACTAATTCCCCCACATACCGTCACCTGCTTTTAAAACATCATATAGTTACCTCTCACATTAAAAAACACATTGAGGATAACTATAATGATTTTTAATCTCACTCACTTATACACGGGCCCCCACTTAGTTTAGAAGTGCACCCCTGTCGTCAGGTGTATGCCCGCCCTCTATCAAACCAAGGTTTTAGAGGGCGAGGACTGGTCAATGATGAAGCATGACACCAGGTGGTGTGTGAGACCAGTCCGTTACTTTTTGTGAGATGTCCTCACTCACAATATAACTCAAACCTTATAGTGGTTATCACTTTAGGAGCAGCTCTTTTGTGGTTAACATTGATAGAATATTTCCCATGTTGTGTGGGTATCCCCCCCACAAGGGTACCTGGACTTACTTCCAGTGAAAATGATTGTGGACCAGTGGGCTGTGGCCCTATTAATACCTCCATATAATGCAGCTTTCGTGTGACTGTACGACCACCACCCAGTGTGAGAATGTCAGTATTCTGCTAAGTGTTCCAACAGGGCATCAGAATGAGCTGAATGGCTGATCCTCACATATTGTTGGTATGCCTGTTAGGTTAAAAGATTATATGCTAGATTGATTATTTCAAAGAGTGGGAGAAGATGTAATATTTGTAACACTGTTTAAGATATGATGATTCTCACACTGTTATGCATTGTTCTCTGCTATCATATTCCTCATTGACTTTCCTTCCTCCCCTCCGTTCTTCTCTGTGTGTCTGTGCACGCAGGTGCCACGCGCTGCATTTAGAATGCTGGGGACAGAAGTCAGTTGGGGAGTTGACAGTTGCAGCATTTTTGTGGAGAAGAGACAGCATTAAGGCATTAAAAGATCATGCTCCAACTTGAAACTCCTGTGATTCTTCAGAATGTTGATTGGACACATATTTGTTCAATAGCAGGAACTGAGGCAAAGTCCCCTCTCCATAGTGCACAATGGCAGAGAACAAAGTGGTGTTGGCCAGCTGCGGCCCGTGGAGGGAGTTCCGTGGGGCGGTAAGGCGGGGCGGGGGAGGGGCAGGGTGGGGGGTTCTAAAAAACGGAATCTGGATAATTGCAGGTAAGTAAACAATTAAATAAATAAAACGAATTTCGTAGCGCGCGCTGCATGGCATTTTGGGTACCTGTAGCACCACTTTACTAGGGACTTGCAAGTAAAATAAATATGCCAATTGGGAATAAGCCAATGTTACCATGTTATAAGGAGGTAGTACATGGACCTTAGCACTGGTCATCAGTGGTAAAGTGTGCAGAGTCCTAAGGCCAACATAAACAAGATCAGCAAAACTGGAGGAGGGAGGAAAAACATTTGAGGGAAGACCACCCTAAAGCTGACAGGCATAACATGTGGCCCCCCCAGCTGAAAGTGGGGAGAACTACCTAACACCTTGGGAGTTCTTATTAGTAAGTTGGAACAATCTTGATAGACCATCATCTTTGGTGTGGTCTGATCCAGAACAGTGTTCCACCTTAAAATTCATTTCATGTAGGGAGATAGACCCCCTCAACAGCTTGGGATTTTCAATCCCGATTTGCATGAGTCTTCTGAGGGGCTGTGGTCTGTCTGAACCCGGAAATGAGTCCCAACCAGGTATGGTCTCAGCTTCTTCAGTCCCCAGACCAGGGCAAAAGCCTTCTTTCAATCCACCTCTGTTCCTGTGGAAGTAACCTCCTGCTAATGAAGGGTCTGAACCTGGAAATGAGTCCCAAACAGGAATGGTCTCAGATTCTGCAGTCCCCATACGAGGACAAAAACCTTCTTTCAATCCACCTCTGTACCAGTGGAACTACCCTCCTGATAATGAAGGCTTCTTGTTGGTATAGGCCCTCTTCATTTAGCTGTGCTAAGACAGCCCCTATTAAGCATCTGCCAAGTCTTCCCTGGACTGGAAACAAGCATCCTGGGACCGGTTTCGGGTTCATAACCCTCATCAGCCAGGCTATCTTGAATCCAGTGGCAAAGTGAGCAAGGGACCCACGTCTGGGCATAGCCTGCCAACTTAGGGTGAACAAAGCGATACCAAAGGGGATGATGGACGGAGCGTTTGAGCAAATCAAACACTCAGCCTCAGTCAACTGATCGGGGTTTAATCCATCATCATTATTTAGCTCACTCCACCACCCCAGTTCAGACATGGCCATATGCAAATCAGTCTGACACTGTGCCTCATGGGAACAGTCCAGCCCGAACTGCCAAGCCATGTATTCCCTGAACCGGAAACAAGCATCCTGGGACCGGTTTCGGGTTCATAACCCTCATCAGCCAGGCTATCTTGAATCCAGTGGCAAAGTGAACAAGGGACCTCGAAACCGGTCCTATGATGCTTGTTTCCAGTCCAGGGAGAACCTGGCTTGGCAGTTCGGGCTGGACTGTTCCCATGAGGCACAGGGTCAAGACTGATTTGCATATGGCTGGGTTCAAACTAGAACGGCATGGCGACCAAAAAAACTATGGATTTAGGCCCAGATCTCTGTACTGGGGAGAATGTATGACATTGTTCTGCATTCTGTCCATCAACTGTTGTTTTTGCATTTGTCACCCCGAGTGGGAAGGGTATGCCCAGACGTGGGTCCCATGCTCTCCATGCCACTGGAATCAGGCTATCATGGCTGAAGAGGGGTGAAACCCCGAAACCGGTCCTAGGATGCTTGTTTCCAGTCCAGGGAGAACCTGGCTTGGCAGTTCGGGCTGGACTGTTCCCATGAGGCACAGGGTCAAGACTGATTTGCATATGGCTGGGTTCAAACTGGAACGGCATGGTGAGCAAAGAAACGATGGATTTAGGCCCTGATCTCTGTACTGGGGTGAATGTGTGACATTGTTCTGCATTCTGTCCATCAACTGTTGTTTTTGCATTTGGCACCCCGAGTGGAAAGGGTATGCCCAGACGTGGGTCCCGTGCTCTTCATGCCAATGGAATCAAGCTATCCTTGCTGAAGAGGGGTGAAACCCCGAAACCGGTCCTAGGATGCTTGTTTCTAGTCCAGGGAAGACATGGCTTGGCAGTTCAGGCTGGACTGTTCCCATGAGGCACAGGGTCAGACTGATTTGCATATGGCCATGTCTGAACTGGGGTGGTGGAGTGAGCTAAAGAATGATGATGGATTAAACCCAGATCAGTTGACAGGGGTGAGTGTTTGATTTGCTCAAACGCTCCGTCCATCATCCCCTTTGGTATCGCTTTTTTGGCCCTAAGTTAGCAGGGTATGCCCAGACGTGGGTCCCTTGCTCACTTTGCCACTGGATTCAAGATAGCCTGGCTGATGAGGGTTATGAACCCGAAACCGGTCCCACGATGCTTGTTTCCGGTCCAGGGAAGATATGGCTTGGCAGTTCGGGGTGAACTGTTCCCATGAGGCACAGGTTCAGACTGATTTGCATATGGCCATGTCTGAACTGGGGTGGTGGAGTGAGCTAAAGAATGATGATGGATTAAACCCAGATCAGTTGACTGGGGGTGAGTGTTTGATTTGCTCAAACGCTCCGTCCATCATCCCCTTTGGTATCGCTTTGTTCGCCCTAAGTTGGCAGGGTATGCCCAGACGTGGGTCCTTTGCTCACTTTGCCACTGGATTCAAGATAGCCTGGCTGATGAGGGTTATGAACCCGAAACCGGTCCCAGGATGCTTGCTTCCGGTCCAGGGAAGACATGGCTTGGCAGTTCGGGCTGGACTGTTCCCATGAGGCACAGGGTCAGACTGATTTGCATATGGCCATGTCTGAACTGGGGTGGTGGAGTGAGCTAAAGAATGATGATGGATTAAACGCAGATCAGTTGACCTGGGGTGAGTGTTTGATTTGCTCAAACGCTCCGTCCATCATCCCCTTTGGTATCGCTTTGTTTGCCCTAAGTTGGCAGGGTATGCCCAGACGTGGATCCCTTGCTCACTTTGCCACTGGATTCAAGATAGCCTGGCTGATGACGGTTATGGGCGATGTCATCCTGGACTCAAGTAATTTCCTGATACCGGTCAATAAAATGCCACAGAACAATTGACAGCCGTGGTTCAGACTCTTCAAGAAGAAGTCCAAAAATAAAAAATCGAGAAGAGAAGAGCTTAGAGGGAACTTTAGCATGTCCCACACATTTCACACAGAGGAAGGATCAGTCAAGTCCACACCCAGTCCGCAATCCCCTTAAATTCGGTGAACATTTCACACAACCTACCACAGCCCCTACCAATCCAGCTGATTGGAATTTACATGTCACGGTTACCACCTCTACTTCCACTGTCCAATCCAGAAGAATTCACTGTAGATAACTCACGATTCGTTGCCTTCATGACTCAGATATTCACATCAGACGCAACTAAAGTAACTTTCATGACCTCCTATTTGGGAGGAGTTGCTGCCAATTGGTCTACTCCTCTCATAGAAACGAATAATCCCATCGTGTATGACTTTGCTGCCTTCAAGACAGCATTGACACATTTCTTTGCTAAACATGTCTTCATCCAGTCTAGTGATAATGAACTACAGAATCTACGGCAGAGTTCAAAGGACCTTCTCCCCTATATTACTATCTTTAACTGTTTGATAATGGAAACTAGGTGGCCCGAGGAGAAGCCTACCTCACTCTTCTACAGAGGTCTGAGGGGTGACCTAAAAGATAGCTTATCCCCTATAGTTGACTTACCTAAAGAGTGCGCCAAATTCATTGATCTGTTAGCTAAATTGGGCCATAGATTGGGTGAAAGAAAATCCGAACGTCCCTGGGGTGAAAGATGAGTAGTGGTCATAAAGACAGATAGAAAGGAAGTAGAGGAGAAAGCACAAGATCCAGAACCCATGCAATTTGGAGAAATAAGTGGCCCTCTATCTACTAAAGAAAAAGACTGCTGCTGTAAGGCTACTTTGTGCCTTTACTGTGTTAAACCTGGACATTTTGCACATGAATGCACCATAAAACTGAAAAAAGGGCTGTAGCTAGTGTAAGTCTCCCTGAGAAAAAAGCAATAAAACAAACACTCTCTGGAAGTACGGAGATCACCTCCCCGACAGAAGCTACTTTCCAGATCTCCCAATACATTAGTAGTGTCTTAAATCACATGCCCAGGCACATGACCATGCGAGTAACTCTCCCCACAGAATCAACAGATCTTGTTAGTACCCATCGACTCAGGAGCTAATGGAAGTTTCTTTGATCTGGCCTTGGCAGCCAAATTGGGAGTTCCACACATTGCCAAGGCAGAACCAGAACCTGTCCGCGCAGTAGATGGCTCAGCATTATCTTCTGGCCTTATCCAGTTTCACACCAATCCATTAACCATAGTATGTGACAATGATCATACAGAAGAAACAACCTTTGATTCAGTTAATATCCTTACATTTGGTGTCATCCTTGGAATACCATGGCTTGGAACATCATAATCTCAAGATCGATTGGGTGTCTTGGATTGTTACCTTACACTCACCTTTATGTATGACAACATGCTATCAAGAAGCTCGATGTCCTGTGACACCCCTTCATTGTGCGGCAACCCATCATCCTCCTTCTGACCACCTCCCAAAGAAGTATCAGTATTTTCAAGATGTTTTTGATCCTGTCAAAGCCGCACAGTTACCACCTCATAGGGTTTATGACTGTCCCATACATCTGATTTCTGGGGCAATCCTTCCTTGTAGCAAGATCTACACACTGGCCAAACCTGAAAACCAATATCTGAACAAGTATTAAGTTGAGTGACTGGAGTTGGTATCAGAAGACATTCTACCTCCCCAGTCTACTTGCCCTTCTTTTTCATGTCCAAAGAATTTAGAGATTTACTGGCTTGTATTGATTATAGAATGGTCAATAAGGCCACTATCAAGAATCGATATCCGTTGCCTCTGGTACCAGTCCTGCTTGATCAAGATTGTGATTCCAATATATACACCAATTTAGACCTGCTTAGCACTTACCACTTGGTCCGCATCAAAGATGGAGATGAATGGACGACTGTCTTTTAGACAATGTTTGGACTATCTAAATATATTGTCATGCGCTTTGGGCTGTGTAATAACCTGGCAGCCTTCCAATACTTTATTAACGTGGAATTGCATGATTTTCTTGACACCTGTGCTGTCGTCTACATAGACAACATTCTAATATATTCCAAGAATAAACAGGAACACATCCAGCATGTTTGGGAAATCTTACAGCACTGAAGTGAACACTCCCTGTACGCTAAGTTAGAAAAATTTACCTTTATTGCAACATCCGTAGAGTTCCGTGGATACGATTTGTCACCCACGGGCATCACCATGGATTCAAAAAAGGTAGATGCAATTATTTCATGGCCAACTCCAACATCAGTAAAAGACATTAAAAAAATCCTTGGTGTTGCCAATGTTTGCTGACGCTTTATTCCACATTTTTCTAAAATAATGGTCCCCATAAGCACTTTGCTGAAGAAAGGACAACCATGTATCAGGTCTAAAGCAGCAGAGTAGGCTTTTGCCTCCCTCAAACAGAGTTTCACATCTGCCCCCATAGTGCATTATCCAGACCCAGATCAACCATTTTATGTTGAAACCGATGCTTCCCACTTTGCTTTGATAGGTGTTTATCACAAAAAGATCCACAAACAGGACATCTCCATCCTGTAGCCTTTTACTCTAAGAAATTGCTTCCAGCAGAAAGAAATTGACCACTGTGGAAAGAGTATTATTAGCAACTAAAACAGCATTTACAAAATAGCAACACCATTTGCAAACCCTCCTGTGTTTCCTATCCATGCTGACAGGTGCATGTGATCAGGCTCTCTCATTAGCGGAATTTTCTTCTATCAATATAGTCCACTCCGATTGGGATGCTCACCATTTTACTTTCTCACAGGTGTCCATCTCCATAGCCTTCCAGTAACTCTATCAACTCCACTGAGCGTCTAGGTGTCCTACAAGATATTCAGTAAAAGGCGAAATACAGTTTGGCCAAAAACAAGATCCAAATGAAGCTGCAGGCAGACAGACAAAGGAAACGTGAACTGCTTTACCAAGTTGGGGATCATGTTTGGCTCTCCCCTCATAATATCACCGTAGCACAACTTCATTTTTAAGGCCCATTCAAGATCACACAAGTTTTGGGACCTGTTACAGTTTGACTTCAGCTAACCCCCGAATATACCATACATCCGGTATTCCATGTTTCATTTCTGAAACCCTACCACCCAAATACCAGATCAGATTCTCCACTTCCTACTGTTAGAGTCAATGGCCAATCAGGAATACGAGGTATGCCGCATCTTAGATGTCGAACGCATGTATAGAACGACTGGAAAGGGTGTGACCCATCAGAATGCTCTCTGGAACCTGCATCCTTCATCCATGCCCCTCGCCTAATACGGTGTTTTCATATGTTGAATCCCGCTAAGCCCTATCTGCTGAGGCAACCTTTGGGGGAGGAGAACTGTTATGGGTAACATCTCACTTGCCACTGCTCAAGCACGATAACTACTCTGATGTTGCTTGGTAATCATGGTGCTACCTTGATATATCACCCTATGATGTTAACATTGCCGCATTGGTATCTCTGGTTACATTGTTATTTATGTAATTCAGAGTTAGTATTACAAATGTTGAAGTAGCCAATGCTTGTTTGTCCATGGACCGAGTGAGCAACTTGTGGATCCTGTGCCAACTTCCAATCCGTGAAACGTGCACTGTCCTAACTGTCACTGTGAGGAACGTGCTACACGTCATTAGGCTAATGGATCCAACGTGCCACCATGCAAAGAACCCAAAAAATCCGAATAACATGTGCACTTCATTTGGTTTAGTAATTGCTCATTTCCCCAACGTGCGGCTCAAGCTCACAGCAAGACGCATGTACATCTTTGTCTATTTAAAGCTGCATTGGGCTTGCAGTTACCGCTTATCTTCGTTCGTTTCTGGCCCCACTTACCTGATACCTGCCGAGTTCCCAGGTTTCCCGATGCCATCGGCTTCGCTCTCTGGCTTCCGACTCCTACAGAGCTGCCTGCTATCCCGTACTTCCTAAAAAAAAAAAAAAAGAGCACAAGTAAAGGTGAAATACGGCCGGGCTCCCACAACTATCCGCCCACATTTGATCGTCCCTACAAAGTAAAAAGAGACTTTCAGTCAGCTTGCAGAACTTAAAAGCTCACCTGTATTCAAAGGTTATTCTTCGGCAGCACTTACAAGTGCGCTTCTGTTATTTGTGTGTAGTACAAAGTACACGTCAGAAAATAAAAACGTACCTTTTCAGAGAGACGTATTTCCTCTACTAGTTGCATCATGCAAAATAATTCTAACAGAGACTGAGAGTTAAAGGCGGATTGCAAGCATCACAGACTTTGTTTATTCAAATATCTGGCATTCACAGAGTGTGAATTGTGCCCAGGGAATTGTAAACTCTGTAAAAGCACAGACAGAGTATTCATTGTTCATTGTATCTTGGGACATTGTAATTGACACGTAATTGCTTTGGTCAGGAACCACTCGTATGAGAGAGAGCTGAAGTGTCATTGCTCATTAGTAATGTATGTCACAGACTCATGTGTATGCATTTGCTATAGTACCCATATCAGAAAAGAGAACTAATTCAGTAATTCTTTTATTGCAGACCAAAACCATTACAATAATTTCAGCAATACATGCTGTCCAGAGTCCAGAAGTCCAGTCTTGCAGACTCTGCATATTGCAAGCAGGTATTCTCTTTCTCTCTCTCTTCCCACCCCCCTTTTCCTTGGAAACTCACGAGGAAGCAGAGTACATACTCATTGCTGCCACATCAGTTCCCACTGGGATTTTAGGATTAATGCCCCCCCCCCATTGTAACAGCCTGGAGTTCAGGTGTGGCTTACAACAACCTCGTACCCTTAATTTGGAAGGTGGGGGGTGCTTCTATTAAGTCTCCAGGCATCCTGTCTTCCCTGACTCCAGATTACTATACGGGTATGCAGTCCATTGTGTTGAGGCACGACACAGCCTATTCAAGTGTAAGTGGGATTGTGCCCAGCTCCTCCCTCCCATCCTGCCAGTGATGGCCCATCCAGGCACACCTAAGCTCTCTATTCTGTGTGACGTTCTAGGAGGAATACACAAAGCTCAACTGTCAGCTATATCCAGTCATTCGACCCAGATACAGGCAGCAGGCACGAAATGTCTATGGCATTAAACTGCCAACTTTCTAAAAGTACCATTTCCAAAATTGTAAATTAAAATCCGACAGCACCATAAGTAGTGCTTTATCATTACGATTCCAAAGACACTAAACATGAACTGGTCACCTGTTCCCATTTGGAAATTATAGCTTATTACAGGTGGGACCTTGACCTCGATCACAGGCCTGCACTCTTCCCGACAGCTCCTGCGATCAGCTGCTGCCTCTGGCCCCCCTGCCTTGCACGTTCGAGTCTGCTGCCCTGAGTACTGTTATTTGTTTTTTTGGCTGTAATTTGTGCTTGCCTGCTTGTCTTTTGTGTATTTCTGTGCCACTGTGATTCTTGCCTCCGTGTTATTTTCGGCCCATTCCTGATCTTGGCCTCTCGCGCCGTCCCCTTGCCATGCTTCCCGCCACTGCACAACCAGCCCCTCCCCTATCCCCGTGCCTGTTCCCGCTTCCCAGCTGACCGCCACGGACATGCCTAAAGCGCGCCTAAGGTAAGCCCGTCTGCGCCCGTCCGTGCCTGAACCGCGCCCAACGCCAGACCCCCTGGCCTCGCGAGCGCCACAAAACCTGACGCTGCTATGACACCAACACCCTCCACGCACTCAATGCAGGACGATCCTCCACCTGCTTTCAGGCCACCCAAAAGCTCACCCATGGAGCCTTCACCTGCCGAAACTGCAGCTACACCTGCCAGTACACATCTGCATGTCCTGCCCACCCACCAAAGCAGACCACAACTACCTCAGATGCATACTACTCAACACCCGCTCAGTCCACAAGCACGCCGTTGAACTCTGGGACCTGCTCAACTCATCCTCCCCGGATGAACGCCTCTTCAGCACCCAATATAGCCATAGCCATCCCAGACGGCTACAAGATCACCCGCAGGGACCGGAACAACAAACCAGGAGGAGGAATCGCCATTGTCCACAGGAACACCGTCAGAATCTCGACCAACACCAAAGACTCCCTCAGCATGGCCGAACACCTACACTTCCAGATCCACGTCAATCACAACACCACCCTCAGAGGAACCCTCGTATACAGACCCCCGGGTCCCTGACTGCAGTTCAGCGACTCCATAACCGACCTCATAAGCACGCACGCCCTCACCTCCACAGGCTACATTCTCCTCGGAGACCTGAACTTCCACCTCGAGAACGCAAACGACAGCAACTCCACAACCTTGATCGACAACCTCGCCAATCTCAGACTCAAACAGCTCATCACATCACCCACCCACTCCGCCAGACACACCCTCAACCCCATCTTCTCCACCAGCAACCATGTCACCATCAGCCACACCACCGAACTCCACTGGATCGACCACCACTGCATCCACTTCTCCTTCGAGAAACACACCTCGCACAACCAACTGCAACAAATCCCACACCGCAGCTGGAACAAAGTCACCAAAGACCAGCTTATCTCCACCCTCGCCCGAGGCCCTCCTACCGAGCCCTCAGACACCAGCGCAGCGGCCCACAACTTCAGACAACGGATCGATGACTGCACCAACACCCTCGCCCTAATCAGTAAACCCTCAAACAGGCGCACCGACACGTGAGCCATCTGGTTCAACGCCGACCTCCAGACTTCCAAGCATACCTGCCGAAGACTTGAGAAGCAGTGGCGCCAAGACCAGACACCAGACAACCACGCAGCCCTCAAGAACGCCAGACGCAAGCACCACCAACTCATCCGATCCACCAAAAGAACCACCTTCAAGGAGCTCATCGACAACAATGCACACAACAGCAAAGAGCTCTTCAACATCATGAAAGAACTCGCCACCCCCAGCTCCAGCACCAATGACATCCCACTGTCGCAAGAACTCTGCGACTCCCTGGCCACCTTCTTCCACCGCAAGATCGCAGATATCCATGACAGCTTCGAAACCTAGACACCGACGACAGATGCCGACACCCCCGACTCAACGCCCACCAAACACACCGACCTCCTGCTCTCCTGGAACATCGACAAAGACACCATGAAAATCATGGACACCATCCACTCCGGCTCACCTTCAGACCCCTGCCCCCACCACATCTTCAACAAAGCAAGCTCCATCATCGCACCCCAACTCCAGAAGATCATCAACAGCTCCTTTGAGACTGCCACCTACCCAGAGAGCTGGAAACAAGCCGAGCTCAACGCCCTACTCAAAAAACCCAAGGCGGACCCAAAGGACATCAAGAACTTTCGCCCCATCTCCCTGCTCCCGTTCCCTGCGAAAGTCATTGAGAAGACCACTAACAGACAACTGACCCACTTCCTGGAGGAGAACAACATCCTGGACTCCTCTCAATCTGGCTTCAGAAGCAATCACAGCACCAAAACTGCCCTCATAGCCGCCACCGACGACATAAGGGCCCTTCTGGACAACGGTGAAACTGTGGCCCTCAACCTCCTGCCCCTCTCGGCCACCTTTGACACCGTCTGCCACCACACCCTGCACACATGCCTCCACAACGCAGGGATCCACGACAAAACCCTGACTGGATCACCTCCTTCCTTACCGGCAGAACCCAGAGAGTCAGCCTCCCCCCATTCCCATCTGAAGCCAACACGATCACCTGCAGCGTACCGCAAGGATCCTCCCTCAGCCCAACCCTTCTCAACTAGATGGCACCTCTCACCAACATCATCCGGGCGCACCACCTCAACATCATCTCGTACCCCGACGACACCCAGCTGATTCTCTCACTCACCAAGGACCCGGCCACTGCCAAATCCAACCTCCACGAAGGAATGAAGGCCGTCGCAGAGTGGATGAAGCCCAGCTGTCTGAAACTGAACTCGGACAAGACGGAGGTCCTCATACTCAGCTCCACCCCCTCCGCATGGAATGACTCCTGATGACCGGCCACTCTGGGAAAGGTCCCGACACCCACCAACCACGCTCGCAATCTGGGGTTCATACTGGACTCAACGCTCTCTATGACCCAGCAAGTCAGCGCAGTCTCCTCCTCCTGCTTCAACACCCTCCGCATGCTCTGCAAGATCTACAGATGGATCCCCACTGAAACCAGAAGGATAGTCACCCAAGCCCTCGTCAGCAGCAGGCTGGACTATGGAAATGCCCTCTACGCGGGAACCACGGCCAAACTCCAGAAAAGATTTTAACGCATACAAAATGCCACCGCATGCCTCATCCTTGGAATCGCACACCACAGCCACATCACCGCCCAACTGAGAGACCTCCATTGGCTCCCGGTCAACAAGAGGATCACCTTCCAGCTCCTCACCCATGCTCACAAAGCACTCCACAACGCCGGACCAGCATACCTCAATGAATGACTCACCTTCTACACCCCGAACCACCAGCTGTGGTCCGGGGACCTCGCCCTCACCACCGTCTCACGCATCTGCTGAACGACCACCGGCAGCAGACCATTCTCCCACCTCGCTGCCAAGACATGGAACACCCTCCCCACTCACCTGCGGCAAACCCAGGACCTGCTGACTTTCAAGAAACTTCTCAAGACCTGGCTGTTCGATCAGTAGCTGCTCCACCCCCCGTCAGCGCCTTGAGACCCTCACGGGTGAGTAGCACGCTTTACAAATGATTGATTGATTGATTGATTACATGTAATAAGTTAACTTCAATGTTATCCTATAGGAGTCTTAGGCCTTACAGTAGTGAAAAATGAATGCAGGTATTTTTGCACTACTAGAACATGTAACACTTAAAAATACATTTTCTACCATTTATATACTCTACACCTTGCACTTCGGACAGTCCCGTGCATACCTTGGGGGTGACTCATATGTATTAAAAGGGAAGGTTTGAGCCTGATAAAAGGTTTATTTTGCCAGATCAAAATTGCTGTTTAAAAC
The DNA here is from genome assembly GCF_964204655.1 of Triturus cristatus. Taxonomy (NCBI): domain Eukaryota; kingdom Metazoa; phylum Chordata; class Amphibia; order Caudata; family Salamandridae; genus Triturus; species Triturus cristatus. Next base: position 895,694,448 of record NC_140590.1, on the reverse strand, counting down.
TGTACACAAAGTCTGCAATGGCAGACCTGAAGCATGTTGGATGGGCTACTTAGGTGGGTTGCACAACCAGTGCTACAGGCCCACTAGTAACATATAATTTACAATCCTTGGGCACCTGTAGCACCACTTTACTAGGGACTTACAAGTAAATAAAATATGCCAAATGGGTATAAGCCAATATTACCACGCATGTTTTAAGGAGGGACCACATGTACTTTAGCAAATGTTAGCAGAGGTAAAGTGTGCAGGGCTATAAGACCAGCAAAAATGAGATCAGCAAAAATGGAAAAGGTAGGCAAAAGGTTTGGGGGCAGACCACCACAAGGGTGATAGGTCTAAAAATATGTGCAGTACACTGATGCAAATACGCAGATGCTTGCACTTGGTGGCTACCTAATCATGGTATAACCTTACTGATTGTCACTGGTCTGTACATGGCATTCATAAATCTGCCAGCACTCCATCAGTACCCCATCTTGCTATCATGCCAATCTGCCAGACTGGAATGCTGGGTGGAGCATCTATGAGGGAATTGCTGAGACAGGGACTTTGTTGCTAGGTCTTCTGAGTCAGTCTGGATCTCAACTTTACTGGGAACATCTGAGCTCTCCGCACATGCTGTCCTCTCTGCCAGGGTGTTGCTTCTGGGTGACAAACCTCAGAGGAGACGCTGGAAGCAGCAGCACCTGCCAGCAAGCTGCACCACATGTGTACATGGCTACAGTTATATGCATGCTCTCATGTGCAGCCACTTCCGTCAGGAAAAAGAGGAGGGTGAAATTAGTTCAGTCACAAGGCTGTCCATTCTAAGGGAAGGTCGGATTTTTTACCTTCCAGAAACAGGAGCTTGCCTGTTATTACTGTTAAAGTGAAAAGAAAGCAGTCAAAGGAAGACGTCTGTTGACGTAGAGTGGAAGATCTTTAACACTTCATGGTGCTTCTGACCTTTCAAGTAGCCTAAGGAAATGTATATCTCCCCGCTGCTCCACAGTGGAAGCATAGACCATATAAAAATATTTCTGATGAAGCAACCAGAGTTACAGTATGATATGTAGGAAAGGCGTGGTTGTCTAAAGAGAAATTAGCCAGTCAAACAGTGAGCTTTGCTATCTAAGAATTCACAGTTCCTTTTCAGAGAATTCTCATTAATAATTGTCACTTGGTTAGGGTGATAAAGTCACTAGGGCACACCGGGGAAGACTGTCCTCAGTTTTTCCTATTAACCTGTAGGCGGGTACTAGAAGCTCTTGGGCGAGACAGTTCTAGTGGCAACAATCTCTATATGCGACGGGTTTCTAGAAGAAAATGCTGTCTTTTTCAGTTCAAAAGTAAGTTTATTGAGGAAATTATAAGTCACAATACAAAAGATAATATAACAATAGATAGTCACATGAACCAAATGCAAACTGAAGAGCAAGATATTTGGATGTATAAATCAATTCAGCATACTTAAAAGAAAAAATTGACATAGCTATGCAGATCAATCAGCGTAAACAAAAGAAGATTACAAATCATATAAAAAATCATAATACAAAAATCAATATGATCCTATTTATATAATTACAACGTATGGAAAGTCATGGAGGTTTAGAAACTTCTTGTTGTACAGGAGTCAGGGTGGAGGGGCGTCTAGCACTAGTATCATTGAACAATGTGATAGGTAACCATAAAATCAAGCGTTTTGCTGCCATATGAGTAGGATACACAAGAGTTGCATCTAATCTGTGGTTGTAACATACAGCATACCACCAAGCTTGATAAGATAAACTGGTAAAATCTTTCCAATTTTTGGTTATTTGCTGAAAGGCAACTGCCAACAATAAGTCTACTATCTTTGAGTTAGAATTGCAATCTGTCCATATCGAAGACAAGCTTCCCAAAAACACAAGAGAAACAGAGAAAGGACATTTGGAATCAAAAATTAAGTTGATTCGAGACCACAGGTTTTCCCAAAAATTATAGACATGTGGGCATGTAAAACGTAGATGGTGTAGATCTGCATGTGGAGAGGAACATGTCCAGCAAGCATCTGAGAGATCAATATGTCTTTTATTTAAAGTGACCGGGGTTAGCAAAAGTCAATTATATATAAAATAAATTTGTCTTTGTAGTATTTGCTGCAACTAGAGGATTTTCTGATTTTAGTCCATATTTTGTTCCATGTGTTCGTAGACCAAATAACTTCCAGATCTTGTTCCCAAGAGAGTCCCACCTTAGTTTTTTTTGCCTATATTGCACAAGGTCTGTAAGTAATTATAAATAACAGAGGCCTTGGGGTTGATATGTAGAAGAGAATGTAATTTGTCAACTGAGGGAGGTGTAGGATCATTGAGAGGGTTTGGAAGTATGTATTGGGCATGAGCGGTCAGAATAGCTTGTTTCAGAAGGAGATATTTAGATTGAAAAGGCATGGGTAGATCAAAAAGTCCACTAGCTTGGAAGAAAGACATAATCTGATCCTGTGCATATAATTGATGTATCCAAATTAAACCTCTTTCCCTCCAGGATTTCCAGTAAAAACGCTTACCACATATCAATATTAACCCTTGGCGGAGTTCGGGGAGTTGCGGTAAGTGAAACTCCGCAAAGTGGGATAAAAACTCGCCATGCTACACGGAGCTCCACAAGTGGCCGAGTGTGATAGAAAAATGCTGTTTGCGGTGATTACACAGTGCCGAATGATTGTCCACACTGCGCAATCATTGCAAATGGTGCCATGCACAGCGCAAGCTTTCCTATTCTGCCGCTCTAGTAGATTTTTACTCGAGCGGCAGGTTCCTCAACGCAAACGGGCGGTTTCTCAACGAGAGCAGTCGAGCACATAGACAATCACTCGCAATGAGAAACTTGCCCCCCCCCGAGTTGAGAAATCACACCCGAGGTTTGTTTCCCACAATCACCAACTTGATGTTGACGATCGCGAACGAGGAAAAATCTCACCGGGAGGTGGATATTCTTGACGTTGGTGAACATGAGTGAGGAAAAAAACTCCGCTCCACTTCGTGAAGCGGAGTTTTTCGGAACTCCGCGAGCTCTGCGTAACTCGGAGTGCGGAAAACTCTGCAAACTCAGCGAGCGTGGTGGAGTTCACCACCCAGGGTTAATCAATATCACTGTATTATGCCACATTGTGGATCTGAAGAAAGAAGTCTAATTTATAGGGTCCAATGAAGAATTGGGTTTCAAAATTTTAGATGTGTGTTTCATTACTGGAGTCGATAGGGATTGTGGTTTGCGGGAGAAAGAGAGATATTCTTGAAATGAGAAAGGAGAGAGAAAAGAGATTTCAAGTTTGGCCCAAAGAGGACAATGCCCGGAAGGGTTAGAGAGCCATCTTGATGCTTGACGAAGCAAAAAAGATTTTTGATATATAGGAAAGTCAGGGAAGTTAACACTACCTTCTGACTTAAGACGAATTAATTTTGATAGAGACATGCTTGACTTTTTGGTGCTCTATAAAAAAGAAGACAATAAAGAGTTTATTTCCTTGAAAAAAATTAAGGGGATGGATACTGGGATATTTGAGATTGTGTAAAGAACTATAGGGATAGCATCATCTTTATGGTGTCTAGACGACCCCACCAAGATAGGTATAGAGGGTGCCACTTAGTGGTTAAAGAGGATATTCTCTTTGTACAGTTTTCCATACAACGTGAAATTGTACCTGAAATAGAAGGAGGAAAATGTAAGGCTAAATATTTAATATGCTGAGGGCTCCATGAGAAATTTGAGATTGCGAATATGTCTTTAAAAGTATTTTTTGTTAGAGGTAATATTTCACATTTATCTTTATTTAATTTATATCCGGAGACAGCTGCAAAGGAGTCCACTTTGTGTAGGAATGCGGGGAGAGAAGACTGGGGTTGTGAAATACATAATAATACATCATCAGCGTATGCCGCCAATTTAATTTGAGTATCTTCAAAATCAAATCCATGGATGTCCTTATTTTGATGACTTTGTGACAAAAAGGGTTCTAAGGCTAAATTAAAAAGAAACGGCGATAGTGGACAGCCTTGACAAACACCTCTACCCAAACTAAAATAAGAAGATATATCACTGTTTGCACATACAGCTGCTCTTGGATTCAAATATAAAACTGATATTAAGGAGATGATTTTAGGTTCAAATCAGAACCATTTAAGAGTTTGAAAAAGGTACGGCCATACCACTCTATTGAACGCTTTTTCTGCATCCAACCCTACTGCTGCTAAGGGGTGTGGGACATGGAAGGATTTAGATAGAATGTAAAAAAATAAACAAGTGTTGTCAGTAATAAAGTGACCCTCAACTCCAGTTACAAAGTTACGATGTAGAAAAGGAAACACAGGTAAGCTAAGCAGGCCAGTATCTAAACTGGTAAACATTCTATCAACTTTACAAGAGATTCAACATATTAAATACATAAGGTTGTAACTCATAAATAACCCAAGAAAGGATTCATCTGAAGCGTGTATTATAAATGTCCATCTTTTCCGGGCATTGTGAGTTGAGGAACCTTTTAAGCTTGACCGGATCTTCGTAAGTGATGGTGTTGTTATTGAAGGTCACTTTGAACAGGCATCAATGGAATAAGCCAAACCTTGCACCAATAGAGCGTAGAGCCGGCATCATGGCCAGAAATTCTTTGCGTCTGTCTGCCGTAGGCTTCGCATAATCTTGTGAGAAAAAGAGCTGATTGCCTGATGATGAGATCCGCTTCATGGACCTAACTGCTGACAGTACCTTGAGAAGGGGACCCAATCTGTGAGCACGCTGAATGTTCAGGGTAGTATTCTCTGGGAAATTTAGCATCATCGGCAAGAACGTTTTGAAGCAAGTTATAGAATCAGAGACTTCTGAGCCCTCCGGTAAGCTATATATATATGCAGAGATTATTCCACCTATTTCTGTTTTCAAGGTTTTTAATCTGTTTCTGTAGAGATGTGACCTGAGATTGAAGGACCTCGACTTGAATGCAGGCCGAACCCAGGGATTCCATGTTGTGTTCAACCCTAGTGATTTTCTCTTCCATCTTTGCCCATCTGTCTGCTAAGACTTGTAATTTGGAGTTTGTCTCTTCTACAAACGAGTGCAATGCACGAATTTCCTCCAGGGGAAGATCCATTGAGAACAACAAGGGTTACTTTGGCTGAGAAGGAGGTTTTTTTTCAACTGTTTGGTTGATGATTTGTTGAGGTTAGAAGAAGCATTTATATTGGAAGCAGAAGCACTTTTGGTAGAAGAATTCAAAGATTCATCCATTGTAGCAAGATGAGCGTAGAGATTTGAATGGGCAGCAAAAGAGCGGTCTGTGGGAACAGCCTTACTGTCTTCAGTCTGCCCATATGAGGGGTTACCTGAACTAATATCTCTTCAAAATATCAAATAAGTGAGTGGTTCTGTTAGCGCTGGTAATAGCGATTGCTGCAGTTTCAGCTAGTAAAATGCCAACTAGATGGAATGTATTACTGAGTCACAACCTATGGAAAGTATTTTATAAATTCCAGATATTTGTTATAAATATTCTTAATTAAAGGGTATGAAAAGTTATTATTTCAGACATAGGAGTATCAGCAAAGTCAGCTTATGAGTGATGCAGGTATTAGACAACAATAAGACAATGGGGTTGTTTAGTTGGTAACCTGCACCCCCTCAAATTGTAAACAAAGTAGCCAAAAGTTTCTCTGAAGTAAGCAAAGAAGCAATCAATGCAGCTGTAACTGAAGCCTGCTCAGAGTCACTGACTCAAGTAAAGGTGTGTAAACTAAAGAGCTTGGTCTACGCAAACAAATGTAATTCGACTTGCAGAACATCGCAGGAAAAACCAGTAAGAAAAATGTAGGAGGTGACAAAATAGCCGCTAGAATCAAACTCAAGGGGTTAAAAGCCCTAAATCATCTTCTTAGTATTGAGCCTCCATAATGATGTCTATTAGCTGTAACTTTGCTTCAGGCTACTTACTGAAAGAAGAAAAAAGCCTTGTGGGAAATGAAAAACCTGAAGAAGAATGATAATACAGGGAAAGTAGCTCCTCTCAGCTTGCGAGCAATTCCAAAATGGCGGGCGCCATATCGCTCTGAGGAGGAAAAGTAAAGCAGGTGAAGCAGAGCGCCTCTCATGCGGTGAAAACTCCTCCGTCATCTACCTCCAGGGTTCCGACGAACACACGCTCATTTTTGCGGTTCCCCTCCTCAAAGAAGCGCCGCAAAATCCTTCATCTTTGCCCCCGTCACTGGGCAAATCATGGGAGCGCCGCTATCTTCCGTGGGCACTGGCCACGCCCCCCAAGAAAATGCTGTCTTAAACTGTAGATTTCGTGGCACTTTTAGTGTGAAAGTAAAATTATGCTCTGAGAACTAATTTTGTGATAATAATGATACAAAAAGTCTATTGTGTTCCTTTTTAATAGCTGAATGGAGATAGTAAAATGTGTTAATGGGATACTTATTTGCCTCAAACAATTTTTGTAATTTCTGCTGTACATGGTTCAAAGTAACAAAAATACTTAAATAAAACTCTGAGACATCATGCTAATATAATCAGTTGCACAGTCATTTGTGTGTTCCAATGTCATTTTGAAACAAAGATGCTTTGCCAAGGTAAAAAGCCTTTAATCCATCATGGGCACGGTCTCTAAATCCTGCTTGTCTAATTGTCATAAAGTTTATAGGTAAATTTACTAAAAAATCCTTCATGTACATTCCACAAAACCCCGAGCAAAGCATGGTTAAATTCGAATTCTGTGACATATGGCCAATGTGAGTGGCCTAAATTTTTTTTTAAAATATTCCATATACTTAAAAATGCAAAATATGCAACTATATTGTGCCAAACATTTCTTTTCAGAGAATCATATAAGTCTCGGCATGGTAATTATTCGAAAGAAAATTATATCTTGTTTGTGTATCATGTACTGCTGCGGTTTTACCATTTCTAAACACTTTATCTAATAGGTTTTATTATTATTACTAAGCACTGCAATGGTGTACATTTTATTGACCACAGAAGGGTAAACGTCTGAGCCTGAGTTCTCTCTGACAGTTTTAAAGCTTATGACTTGCAGGGTGAATATAGTTGCCAGTGAATATCTAACCCACTGGGACATCTTGCCACCTTGAAAAGTCTTCATTTATCCATGTATAGAATCAAAATTATCCTGAAGCTTGCAAGCTCTATATAGATCGTAATAAAATTAGTGTGGGAGCAGAAAAAGCTATGGGTACACAAAAAGCAGCTGTAAATATGCACATAAACTATGGCTTCAAAACACCGTCAGAGGGCCCTGTCTGCCTAGGTTTTATGTGGTATGTTTTGGTACAGAATCCGAAGTTTTTGAGGAAGTTTCATTCTAAATCTAGCTGAATTTGCTGCAGATTTTTCACTAGACTTGCCAAAAATTCTTCGTGCAAACCAGTGGTGGGCAGGCTGGTGTTGTCCATTAATTTGTATGCAAGTGTGGAAACTCTAAACCTGTAGACATTAAAAATTGACCAATTTTTCTTTTGCATATTCCTACAAATCAGGCCGTGAGTGGTAGTCTATGAGAGATGTAGGGAAGTGGTGTGCGTTATGCGTGGAAGAGCTCTCTTTCTTCAGGCACTGTCAGTCATATTGCCTGGAAGTAATTTAGTTTGTAAGAGTTCAGTGAATGTTTTTGCTTACAACTACATAGCCATGCATCTTTAAATGTTGAATCGATCTTTGAATGTTGATTTTTTGTTGTACTTCATGGAACATAAATGACTCAAAGTTTGCAAAGTGTCTTATGTAAATTACATAAGACATATCATTCTTGCCCTTTTGAAAATGTCAGTGTATGCAAACGTGGCCAGTATGTAAAATGGAAAACTATTTATCACCTTATCTGATTATGTACATTATATATATGACCCGAGAAGATATCTGCCCTTCCTGAAAGATCCCGTGGTCTGTTTCGATTAAACGAGCTACAGCATGCATGTAGCACGTCACTGTCCTGTGGGCTCCATTGGGATATTACAATTTCTAGACTTCCCACTCCTGAGTTAGGAACCCTGCTGTGCTTGAAGACCAGATCCCACTGACAGCCTGACAGACTGTCTCAAGCCGACAAAAGGTGGATGGAAGGAGTAGAGCAGACTTTCTGGCACATGTCAACATGCACAATATCTGGGGCATTTTTATAAAGCAAAATGCAAATCAAAACTGTGGAAATCTCCATGGATGAAAGAATTTTGACTTCCCTGCGTTTCTTTCTAAAGACATTTGTTGCATCGTTTGAGAGAGGAAAGTTCCCTTTGAAAATTACCTCACCAATATACTTAGAGTTTCAGATACAGTTTCTTATTTCATAAGTATGAGTTTACAGACCACTCAATTGGATTGTTATTTTTATGTATTACACTCATAAGCAAGATTTTGATTAACTGAAAACATATCTGAGAGGATTAGATTTCTTTTCTTATCCTGTGTTTTATTTCACTATTCAAATGATTTAGAAGATGCTTGAACGAACGTTTCTTCTTCTCAATGGAACAAAACATGTTTTACAAGGTTGTAGAAAAAAACTGATTACCTGTTAGTGACTTCTACTTTCATTGTGGCAACGACATGGACATTATTAATAAGCTTTCTGCCCAATCGAAAATTCCAAGTAATTACATCATTATAATGCCCATTTGTCTAATAAAACATGTCATCCATTCCCAGGAGTCTTTTTACTTTGGCAGTAAATTATATGTGCATTACACATGCTTAGGCACATGCAGGAGGTAAAATACAAGGCATAAAACGTTTACACCAAAAACCAGCTTGCTAATAAGTGCATGGTGTACATCCATAAATTTGTCCAGAATCTCTACCAGTTATAGCCGATCTCCTGTTCAGACTTAATAGGAATGAATGCAAGTGTATCGATTCCCTCACACTGTTTATTAGGTATACTCATCGGGCCAATTTGAAAACTGCATTTTGTAGTATGTAAATTACTACAGTAGTACTGAACATGTACTACAAAATGCTTTTCACGAAGCTATGGCCAGAGACTTCCAAGACTCCCTTTTGTAGTGTGTAAGCTAGTTCTACAGTAGCAATAATAATTCATTACAAAATGAAATTCAAAAATCTTTGGTCGAAGACTTTCTGCAACTGCCGATCGATCTCCAACATGTAAGTATTGGTAGTAAATACTGGAGGGGCGAGGAAGATTGACTAGAAAATGAGAAACAATTATTACTAATTGGGAGAAGTTTAGGAAAATATGAGGAGTTGTTTCAAAGGAATATGGTAATATAAAACACACACCCTCAAAATAGTAAGACTATTACTGTTCATAAACTACACTTCTAACATTACAATCATAAAGGTATCAAAACAAGCGTAAATGTACTATCGCCTAGCCTTGGAGTAAGTCTAGCACCACACATTCTGGCCAATCACTGGGGCCGCTACACCCTCATATTGAAATCAATGTAAATTTAAATAATGTTATTCTTCTCTTAGGAGCAGAGAGTGTGTTTAGGAGAGTGTGTAAGCTGTTTATCAGCATTTACGAAGCATTCCACATTTTATTTTTCCCTGGTCATGCTTCTAGTAAAGTCAAGAGTAAATATGTGTCCATGTTGGGAATAGGTAGATATAGTAGTAGTCAAGATTATAGTTTAATTAGTGCACACATCAATATGAGATATTTTATTATTGTTGGTTCTAATCATTTTCATCCAATAGCAGTCATACTAATAGTTGTAAAATAAATAGAGACTCCCAGAGTAGTAGTGCTGAAGGTTTTACTAATACTAATATTAATAGCATTTGGTATACTAGTAGATGATGAGGAATTACCAATAAGTACAGGATTACTCCTGCTCATGTTATTAAGAGTAATTTGCAGAAGAAAACCTGCAGTGGGAGCGCATTTAGCGAGTGTGAGCGGCCACTTGCGCTTGTAACTGCTATCCGCTGCATTTAGCGCTGTTTCACAGCGCAAAATATATCTTTTCTTCCACTTTAGGTGCAAGGGTGCATTTTCCAGTACGTAAATAGTGGTAAATGCCGGTAGTAAGTTGGGGGAAAATCCTACAAGAGCACATTTAGCGAGATTCATATTCTGTTAAATTTAGCGATATTTGTAGCATTTTTGTGCCAAGATATAGTGATAGGGCAGAATTACTTTTCTAACATAATTCAAGTGTAATCGTGTGCAATTCTAAGGTAAATCTGCGTGATTACTCTAAATGGAATTGGTCGAATTACTCCCACCCCTACTGATAATATGGTTTTTCCGTGGCCTGCAAATAATTGCAGCTCAGTTTGAGAGTTTACCCATACCTAGACAAGGATACTAATAATGTGGTGAGAACAAATAAAGACCCACATGAAATTTTACATCTGCAATGGTGGTGAATGATGTGTTCAAGAGGAAAAGTCCTCCATATTATCTCTGATTTAGGATGTGGGGCATGAAATAAGGTTCTTAAGAGGGAGATTATCTTTTTATTGATAATGCTTGGCTACTAGTTGTAATTTCAGGCAGACTCTATCACAGGGGAGAGGGAAACATTTCAATGTTGGTTGAGTTGAACGGTCTACTGCAATGTGTTCATGCCTCCATATTGTGTATAAAACTATTAGAACATTTTATCTTGTCTTTTGTATTTTTAATCCAGATTTATTAATCTCTAATACTACAGTCCTCGATGTATCTATGCATAACATACACTTACCTCACCCAAGCAGTAGCCTAAGTAACAGAGGCTTAAAAGGAAGAAATCTTCCCTTGCAGATTTCACTAATGTCCGACTGAACGTATTAGTTTTTAAACACCAACATGGACATCTAGACACAGAATACACATTGGGGCATATTCCCAAGGAACTATTGCCAAGTTATTGGCACTTTCGCACACCCAAAGTCGCGCTAAATGTATTGCCCCATTCACAAGCTGGTGCTAACAGCCAGTTTTCCGGCGATAGCATCCTCAAAAAACATCTTCACGGATGACCCCCGCAACTATCGCTAATGAGATCCAGAGTAGGCGTTCCCGAGTAAAAGGTCACGACAACACCACACCTCAACATTCTCAACGACCAGCCAGATCTGCGATAAGAACAAAAAACATGCAATAAGGCGCGTTAGCAGCAGGAAATTAACACCTGCTCTGATCTGGTGCAAAGTCGGACGACAACCGGCACCAGCCAAGGGAGCCCAGACCACAGCCACTCCTGAAGACCAACAGATGTCATGGAGCCACTGATGATGCAGCACGGAGCCCCAACAGGGCCACAACACCCACCGCCACCACCCCCAGGATTGCCACCCCCGGACCGCCCCGCCAACCCCCGGACCACCACAGAGGCAGCGCAGACCAAGACAGCAGACCTTCTGAAAATGGACCAATCTCACAGACCCAACACCAGAGAATGTCATTGCCCACTACAGACTCAAAACGACAACCATCCAATGCACCCTGATCATCATTGCCCGGAGGCTGAAGGTACCAACCCAGCGGACAACCAACATCCCTCCGCAGACAAAGCTGCTGACTGTGCTGCACCTGTTGGCGTCTGGGACCTTCCAAACAACAATCGCCAGAGTCTGAGGAGTCTCACAGCCAGCCTTATCAAAGTTCATCACAACTGTCTTGGATGCCATCATCAGCTTGGTACCCCAGTACCCATACTCCCCCCACACTGCGCATGAACAGCTGGAGACCAAGCAAGGTGTCTATGCCATAGCTGGATTCCTGCACGTGTCAGGGGGCAATTGACTGCACACATGTCCTACTTGTGTCCCCTGGTGAAACTGCACACAATTACCCTAACAGAAAGCACACGCAATCCATCAATGTGCAGGCAACTGTGGCCCACCTGGGAATCACCACCAACATCGTCACCAACTACCCAGGCAGTGTGCATGATTCCTACTTCTACCGAAAGTCCATCATCAACCAGTGCTAACAGGATGGCACCCATGGAAATGCACTGCTCATTGGCAAGTACCAAATAAACACACCACACACCCCAACTCCACAATCAAGCAAATCACAACTCTGGGAATACACATGTTACAGACTCACATTCGACATGCCAAACAACATGCCCACCCACCCGACACGACAGCATAACTTACTGCAACAACCTGGGCTAGCCATGTACATGAGCCATCAACGGCATGGCACCTCAGCCGCACAATGGCGGAATGTGGGGAGAGGTGGGAACCAGGCATGTGCGACTGAGGCAAGTGACCCATGAATGAGAATGTACACAATGCCAAGTGTGGTGGAGATGTGCTGGACAGACTGCAGTATGCAGACCACAGACATATCCATGTCCACATGCACTGCTGGTGTATGGAGTGTAGTGGACAGTGGACACAACCATGTCACCCCAGGCAGAGGGGAAGATCCCAGAAATGTAGCCTGTGATATCCTCCCTGTAAGCGTTTGCGGAGTGGGATGGCCCGGCGTACGCCAAGCCAGCGTACGGGTGTGAATAAAAAACACGTACCTCTGGGCGGGGTTCTCTTTCAGAATGCCCAACGTGTCTGCCAGGGCGGTGCCTCCCAGCCCGAGCGGTGTTGCCTGCGAAACTGTGCGCCTGCTGCACCCCGGGCCGCTGGTCCCCGACCCGTCATGCCCGCCCCTGTGCAGCCAGACCTTACTGATCACCTGCCGACACAGGCGTGTGTCAAGGAGGGACCACCATGTGCCGGCGCAAGCCCCAAACCCGAGGCCCACGAGTTTAGCAGCCTCCTCAGACCATCACGGCCTCTGCGACACAGGCCCGCAGTACTCCTTTCTTATTGACATACTCCACCAGCCTACACAGCTGCCAGGTCAGTCACACATTTGGAACTGAGTCTTGATTTGTGTATGGCAGAGTTCATATAATTGAACACATGGAGAGGAGTAAGAGGAAGACGTGGTGCAGCCCTGAGGAAAAACGATCCCCGTTACGGAGGTGATCGAACACTGTTAACAACTGCTCTGGTCTCACTAACACTGTGCATCACAAGCCAACGGCACGTGGCTGTGGGCCCCTGCTGACTGCTGCCTCGGGCCTACACTGCGGTCGAGTAGGTCACACATTGGGAACTCAGTCTTGGTTTATTTATGGCAGCTTTTACTTCATTGTACTGGCCTCATCACAGACTGCATACCCCTAAGCTCCGGTGCCACTAAGTCTGTTCCCCGACAGCCATGGACACTTTCTGGTTGAACTTTGGTGGTGATTGAGTCTATGGACTGGAGGTTCTCTTCATCCTCATGTCGGTGATACTGATTTCTTGGCGAAAATGAGGCTGTACTATTCCACTCCTCATTATGCCGCTTCCGGATGGCTTCTATCCTCTGCATCATGCCCTGGAGGACACCTTCCACTGTCACCCGCAACCCTCCGCCACATTCACCTTGGACATCGATGAGGACCCGCTCAGCTCGTGTGGCACTGCACCGCAAGTCACCGTCCCGTGGCGGTGTGCCTGTGCCAGCCGCGTTGCATCCAGGGCTGCTAACTGTGCACCTCAAGCCAGGAACCCTGTCCGGTGAGATATTGGATGGCCTCTGAGACGATGGCCTTGGGGTCCTCAACGCCATGTGTCTGTGGCCCTGCACTGTCCGCTGCCTCCGGATTCAAATGCAGTCCACCAGGGCTCACACATCAAATCGAGTTCTGACTGGCCCGGACGTCGCATCACCGCAGGAGGCACACGCCACCACCACCCGTATCACCTCCAAATGCCAACTGCCAGAGTCGAAACAGCCATACTGGCAGACTAACAGAGTTGCTCACACCTGTTGTGGATGCCATCATCTGCCTGTTACCCTGCTCAACACTCCAGGTGCCACTGACTCAGTGCACTATGACTCATGGACCATCTCTAAATGAGTTGTGTGCTGTGGTGAGCTTATGCAGCAATGTCACCTCAGGCAGTGTGGGAGACCTGGGACGATGATGAGAAAGATGATGCATGTGTAACACACCCCACTGCAGCTGCATCAGGAATAACCCGAAGGGACACAATCCTAGACATTTTTTTCACATGAGCATGCTCATCTTTAGTGCCCCAACATCAGTGCACTTCTGTTTGCAGATTGAGTGACCTCTCTACTTGCTCCGGCTACCACCATGATGCTCCGCAGTTGTCTCTCTAATGCTGGTGTTTTCTGTTTCCATTTTTATGGTGTTTACTGTTCAAGTTATTGCCAGCACCAACCACTCAGTGCAGGCTGGCTTACACTCACCCCACACCCATCCAGCACAGGCGTCACTGTACATATGACCCTGCCAATAAAGGGGCCATGCGCACGTGCTCGTAGCCAGTTCCACATACTATCTGTGTGTGTCTGTGTGGTCATGATGTATGCATGAGGACCCCGGGGCCTAGAACATTACATTGTGCTGTGTACAGCGGACGCAACCATGTCACCGCTGGCAGCGGGTATGACCTTGGACATGTAGCTTTGTCGTCAACCACTCAATGCGTATGAGGTGTGGACTGGGCCGTTGTACGGAGGTCCAGCGTGGGAGTGTGAATGATGATTCCGGGGCTCTGGGCATGGTTCATTGCAGGAAATGTGCACATGCATGTGTATCTGTCGTGGTGTGGGTCTCCTTTGTGGGGTGTAGGTGGTCCTTGATAGGACTTGAACACCCACGTTTGTGATCTACTTCGGCTTCCATTAGCTCTGACCCCACCCGCACCTGTTCGGCCACCTCCTTTTCGCATTCTGACACCTGGCATTGGAATTAACCCTGGGCGTGGTGCTACGCTTCACTCACGGAGCATGCGTAGTTTGCACTACTACGCACTACGCAAAATGCACGTACCACAGTGCAAAAACGATGCTATCAACAATGCCCACAAATGCTTTGATAAAGCAATTTTACATGCTAAAAAGCATATGACCAATTCACAAAAGTGAACTGTGAATGAAAATCTTAGGCAATGAGAGAGGTGATGATTTTGGGGTCCCCTCTAACCTAGGGGGAGGACCAAGCAGATGCCTTGAACACAAAGAGCATATCATGCTGGTGAATGATTCAGTGGTGGTCCCTTCCTCCTAGGACCACCCCAAGCACAGTTATGGGCAAAAATACAATCCCAACCAAAGGCCCTGCAAAGTATTATGGGTCGAGATTAGCAAAGGACAGTGAATATTATAGTGTCCAATATCAAAATAATTCTACAAAGAGCTGCAGTTCAACTAGTCGTTACTAGATGCCCCTCACGAGTCAAATGCAAAAGCATTGAAATTATTATTACATCAAGCTGCAGTTCCACTAGTCATTACTAGATGTCCCTCATGAGTAAAATGCAAAAGCATTGAAACCCTATCATGAAGCTTTTGCATTTGACTTGTGAGGGACATCTAGTAACGACTAGTGGAACTGCAGCTTGATGTAATAATAATTTCAATGCTTTTGCATTTGACTCGTGAGGGACATCTAGTAACGACTAGTTGAACTGCAGCTCTTTGTAGAATTATTTTGATATTGGATACTATAATATTCACTGCTCACTGCTAATCTCGTCCCATAATGCTTTGTAAGGCCTTTAGTTGGGATTGTATTTTTGCCAATAACTGTGCTTGGGGTGGTCCTGAGAGGATGAGACCACCACCGAATCGTGCAAGAAGATGTGCTTTTTGTTTTCAAGGCATCTGCTTGGTTCTCTCCCTAGGTTAGGGAGGATCCCAAAATCATCACCTCTCTCACTGCTTGCTAATTTATCATTTTCACTTTTGTGAAATGACTATATGCATTTTAGCATATAACAACAGAGATACTTAATTTATCATATCTTGCTCTGTGCAAGATGCTCTTTGCAATTATTGTTTAGAGCAGACAAGCACACAGTGCTAACAGCTATGCAGTTTACGTAGCTGAGCGTAGTTCAAAGTGTTCTTTGCGTAGCTATGTGTAGAACTGCTATGCAAACTATGGCCAGGGGTAATTGGAATGCGATGTGTGCCTAGGTGAAGTGTTGGGAGCCAGCTGTGGTGGCGGGTGCTTCTTGCTGTGTGGTCTGTGCAGGGGCTGAGGTCTCCTTTGTGTAGCTTTACTGCCCTGCTCCTGGGGGTGGGTTGCCTAAGATGTCCATGGGCTGTTGTAGGGTGCCGGTGTTGAAGGTGTGGTGTTCCTCTCCAGCATCACTGATGAGTGGTCTGGTCTGCTCTGCTGGAGGTGTTGTTTGTCTTTCTGCAATGTGAAGGGCAGATGCATGTTGACATTGTGTTGACATGCATGTTGGCGCAGTGTTCTAGTTTACATGCAGACTGTATGACTATGTACATTGTGACTATTTGGGAGGTGCTGTATATTTGATGCCGGACAGTGGACATTTGGACTACATGACGGATTTGAGGTTGTACATGTGCATTTCCATCTCACAGTTTCCTGCTATGTTAGATGTGATTGGCCTGTTTCTGCGCATGAGCAGACCCAGTTGTATCCTCTGTTCTGCAGTGTCGGTGTTGCATTTTGTGCCACATTGTCGTAGGATGTGCTGTTATTGCTATGTGTGTGTGCTGCAGTGTGCCACGGGGATCAGGGACATGAACCTGGGTCATTGTGGGTGTGCAGTGTGCTACACATCTTTGTGCATGTGTGCCATTGTGCCCATCTCCCCCTGTCCCCCCAGGCCCTGGTCGTTACTCAGCCTGTTGATGTTGTGTCAGGTCCTATCGAGCTGTGTCTGGACTCCCAACCCCTTGCACCGTCTCCACCCTGATGACTGTGGCCTCCATTTCCTCCAGCTCCTCCTGTGGCGCAGGACTCCCACCTCCTGTCGCTGTTGCTGCCTTCCTGTTGGCAGCGGGTTTGTGCTTGGTTTGGCTTTTCACATCATGCCAGCGCCCCTTGTCCTCCTCCATACACCTCCACAACACTCCGACTGCATTCACCTTTGTCACTTTGACGTTCAGTGGGTGGTAGTGTTCTTTCACCTCCATGATGCTGATCTGGTTTTCCTGTGGACTGTACCCCGTCTGCCTCTTCCTGTTCTCCTTGGCCTTCCCCGACCACAAGGTTCCTTGCTGGTGGTCTCTGGGGCTTGTGGTCTTTGCGTTGGCCTCTACACTCGATCCGGGTGCATCCATGTGGCTACGCAGTTTATTTATTTTTTTGGTGTGTTTTTCTTGTTCTGCTTTTATAGTGCATTTTCCCACATGACGCGTGGGATTTGCAGGCCTGTTGCTGGTTATCGGTGATTTTGGTATCACGCTTGGCCTCATCGCAACTTTTTTCGTGTTCGTGTTTTGCATTTTTGCGGTGTCGCGTTGGTTTTAATGCGGTCATTTGACGCATTGTCGTGGGACTATCGCATGGTGCCGCCGTGTTGAGAATACCACATTAACACAGTGTTATTTTCCCGCTGTAGACTGCGATGTGAAGAGTTGCGTTAAGTTACTTTTGCGGTAGTTATCACACGTTCTTGAGAATATCCCCCAATATTTTTTATATATTGTTAGTCCAAAACATTTGCTGGATTAACGATGTATCAATCAATCAATCAGGTGTTTGTTAAGCGTGACTACTCACCCGTAAGGGTCTCAAGGCACTGGGGGGTGGGGGGTCGCAGGTTCCAGCCCATCAAGGAAGGGGGTCTGTCGAAGAGCCAGGTTTTGAGGTTTCTTGCAAAGAAGGGGAGTGATGTTTTCTGTCTGAGGTGGAGCGGAAGGTCGTTCGAGGCTCTGGCTGCGCAGAAGGAGAAGGAGTGGCCTCCCGAGCTGGTCTTTCTGGTGTGGAGGACAACGGCGTAGGAGAGCTGGGCTGATCATAGGGTCCTTTGGGGTGCGTGGAATTTGAGTCGGCTGTTCAGGTATGCTGGTCCGGTGTCGTGGAGGGACTTGTGAGCGTGGGTTAGCATCTTGAAGGTGACTCTAGCTTCGATGGGGATCCAGTGGGGTGTGAGCAGGTGCTGGGAGATGTGGCAGTGTCTTGGCAGGTTGAGGACCAGTCTTGCGGTGGCGTTTTGGCTGTTCTGTAGCTTGCGGGTGAGGTTTTTGTTTATTCCAGCATAGAGTGCATTGCCGTAGTCGAGCCTGCTGGTGAACAGGGCGTGAGTGATGGTCTTTTTGTGTTCGAGGGGGATCCATTTGAAGGTCTTACATAGGAGGCGGAGGGTGTGGAAGCAGGAGGATGAGACGGAGTTGATCTGGTGGTTCATTTTGAGCTCTGAGTCCAGGATGATTCCCAGGTTGCGTGCATGGTCCTTGGGGGTGGGTGGGCTTCCGAGGGCGTGGTGCTACCAGGTGTCGTTCCAGGCATTGGGGTTTGGGCCCATGATGAGTACTTCCATTTTCTTGGTGTTTAGTTGTAGGCAGCTGTTTTTCATCCATTTGGCGACGGATCCAGTTGAGGGCTTTGTCTTGGATCCCTGCGTCGTGGAGTCTGCGTATTAGGGTGTGGTAGGAGACTGTGTTGAACGCCGCTGAGAGGTCAAGGAGGATGAGGGGTGGCGGCAAGTGTGTCTGGACTTAAGTGGTGAACCATCTAGCTTTCTTGGCGTGGGTGTTGTTGTTTTTCTTGAGGGGGGCTATGGTGTTGGCGCTTTCGGAGATCCATCTGTGCAGGGTTCGGGCTGCAGTGTTGGGGTCGTAGTTTTCCACGATGGTTGGGGTGGAGTTGCTGAGTGATGAGGTTAGCTGGTCGTCTGTGATTCTGGTCCAGTTTCTTCGTGGGAGGAGGTGCTGATGTCTGTGGATGGTGGGTGTTCTGAAGGTGAAGTGGACGCATCGATGGTCAGTCCATGGG
Source organism: Triturus cristatus (assembly GCF_964204655.1). Taxonomy (NCBI): domain Eukaryota; kingdom Metazoa; phylum Chordata; class Amphibia; order Caudata; family Salamandridae; genus Triturus; species Triturus cristatus. The sequence goes on along the minus strand of NC_140590.1, from coordinate 895,675,735 downwards.
AGTTCGGTGGTGTGGCTGCAGGTGATGGAGTTTTGTGTTGTAAAGAGGGGGTCGAGGGTGTGTCCTGCTGAGTGCGTGGGTTAGGTCACGGTCTGGCAGAGTCCAATGTTGTGGAGGTTGTCCAGGAGGGATGTGGTGCTGGGATCCAGTTGGTTGTTGAGGTGGAAGTTGAGGTCTCCCAGTAGGATGTAGTTGGTGGATGCGATGGCATGCGGAGATATGATGTCCGTGATGGAGTTGGTGAAAAGTCCGCGGGGTCCTGGGGTTCGTAGATGAGTGTTCCTCGGAGGTTGGAGGTAGGGCTGGCCAGTATCTTGAAGTGAAGGTGTTCCATCAGGTCTGTGGGCTCATCGGGGAGTATGCTCAGGTGGAGGGTGCATTTGTGAACAATGGCGATTCCTCCTCCCGGGTGGGTGAGGCGGTCCTTCCTGGAGATCTTTTATCCTTGGGGAATGGCGATGGCAATGTCCGGTCCTAAGGTGGTGCTGGTCCAGGTTTCGGTAAAGAATGCTACGTCCAGGGTGGTGCTGTCGAGGAGGTCCCAGATTTCGGTGGCATGCTTGTGGAGGGATCGGACATTGAGGAGGATGCATGGCAGGGGCTTCGGTTTGGTTGTGTTCTTGCAGGCGGGTTGCGCTGGGTCCGTGGTCTTGGCGGTGCTGCAGGTGTGCCGGCAGCGGTGAGAGCTGAAGGGTCTGTGGGTGTCGGCTGGTGATGCTAGCTTGCAGTTGTTGTTCTGGCCTGGGTTGAGAGCATGGAGTGCCGTTGGGTCGTAGTGTTGGCGGTGCAGAGATCCAGGGTTCCTGGCACTGGTCACAGTCGGTTTGCAGACGGGTGCAGACAGGCTTTCTTTTGGCGCAGCTGCTGCACGGCCACGCAGTGACCGCCATTAAGTAGGGCTGAAAAAGGCAAAAGAAACAAGGCAAAAAGAGAGAGAAAAGAGCAAATAAAGCAGCAAAAGTGCAAGAAAGAGTGGAGGAAAGACACAGAGGACACAGAAGGAGAGTGAAAGGGGGAGATTGAGATGAGGGTAAAAAACGAGTGAAAAACGGAGGAAAGACACATAAGGAGAGTGAATGGGGGAGCTTGAAATGAGGGGATAACGACAGAACACAGAGGAAAGACCCAGAAGGAGAGTGAAGGGGGGATAGAAGTGAGGGGAAAAACGAGTGAAAAACTAGAGAAAAAGCAGAGCAAGAGAATGGAGACAGAGGTCCACTGGACCACCAGGGATGAGGCGCAGGTGAAACCTGCGGGTGAAGGAGGGCCTCGGACACCAACACTCGAGAGTGCAGGGGCTCGCGGGAAAGGCCTTAATGGTGGAGCTGCGAGGGAGGGAGAGCAATTTCACTGACAGTGATGTATCAGACTAGCATACTTGCAATCAACAATAAATAAGAGGCGGATCCAAAAAGAACTATGCAAAAGTAAAGTCATGGGTTGCCATTCAACAATATGTATCTTGAATCCCTTTTAGAGGTTACCTATATATTCATTGATTGAGAACATCATTGCAGTACTGAAACAAATTTTGCACTTTACAAAAAAAGGAGCAAAATGCTACAATTTGCATATTACTCAGTGCATGCACTGCCAATAAATATGCTAGGTGTGTATTGGCAACTCTTGCACTTTCAGAGTATTGCTGGTTCTGCAACCTTCTACTTGTGAACTATGCAGTCCCATCTATGACCGGCCAAATCAAGACATCCCTGATCAGTGGCATAATGAAAAATGATGCCCATCTCCCTGCAGAATGTGATGAGGGCCTCCCAGGCTCCTAATCTCACAGCTATCCATTGGCCCTGGATTAAATGGAGAGCCTCTGAAGAGTTGGGGCCCATGTCCCTGATAAGGAAAAAAGATGCACTAAGCATCCACAACCCCTGAGGACCCTTGTTTTTGACCACTCCTAAATGAGTAATATTTTGCCAAAAGAGAGGGTCTTGAGCTGTGGTCTGATGACCGCTGGGGTCCACAAAGCCCACTCGGGGGTCCGCAACTACTCAGAAAAGTAAATATTATTCACAGTCCCCTATTGGTGACTCAGACGGGCCCACCCTTTTTGTGCAATTTTATATAGCGCAAATTCGATCTGAAGGAATTGGAGCTTTACATGAGCACCAGTTACATTACACGAGGGCACATTCATTTTCTTTGGTAGGCACGAAGAGATTAAGTGATTTGCCCAGAATCACAGGATGTTGAGCCGACGCCGATGCTCGAACCTACTTCGCCATCTCCACGTCAACAGCTCTGGACGTTAGGCCACATCCTCTCCCTTTGTTCTTCTCTCCAACAATGAGATGCAAAAGCGCTACTGATCCTCAAATGCATCAGCAACCATGCAAAATGCACATGAATACATGCAAAGACCCCTTCGGGAATAAATCTATTCCTGGTTCTGATGTCTAAAAGTGTGCCTCACATTTCAAATCTGATCACTGACTCCCCTCTGTTTTTATTTTGTGCCTGATGTATTCACAACCTGGATTCCCATCCCCTATCTAATATTCATTTATATTTTCACACTCTCGGTGGTTTTACTCACACAGCCATCGAGTTCCTTTGCAAATATTCACAGCATCTTTACCAGTGGCAACATTCCCCGGGGGGATCTATTTTTGAATATTCATGAATGATGTTATGGAAGGTTTCCCTGGGGAGATGAGAGTCTGTAGTTTGCACATGCAGTGCTCGTTGAATAATGAGCATGGAACTGTGATCACACACCGCATATTATAAATGCACTTGGTTCTATTGTTAATTTGTGGCATTCTTTTAGGCGGAACATTAAGGAACAACATTATATTAGCAGCTGAGCTAGCGTTCGAAGGAAGCTTTCTTGCTAACGTGCATGTTTAAGTAGCAAACACCACTCCACAGTAATCCATGGCATGCTGCAACTCACAGATTTAAAAATTAAAAGTGTGAACACATGTAAGTGTATTTCAATATAGTTCGTTTAAATAATGCACCTTGATCTTAAAATGGTCAATTTGGTGTCTTAGTTAATGTATGCATGTTGGCTATAGGAGTGGTAAAAAAGTGATCCTAATACAGACACAACTGAGAGTTCCACCTGCCACACAGTTACATCAGGGACCGAATAATGATGGGGCCCTACTACCTTTAAGCACCTACACTGTGTTAGAGTCATGTTTTTGGACAGCACAGATTGGAAACAGTGTCTGTCTTTTTAAGAGCTCTGCTCTTTAAAATAATACACGAAAGGGGAGATTTACTAAGCTTTTGCACTGTGTTTGCGTCACAAAAGTAACGCAAAATGGCGCAAAATATTTTTTTCTAATTCACTTTCTAGGGCTAAACTTGCACTGGAAATTACGTAAAAGCAAAAGTAAAAGTAAAAATAATGCGAAGCAGTGCATAGCGCTACTTTGTATTACTTTGTGCCATGGGGGCGTGCCAAGGGAGGTGCATGGGTGCTCCCATGCAACCACCCAAGGTTTCTCACGCTAAACCCAATTTACTAAACACAGTAGATTGGGTTTAGCGTGAGAAAACTGCACCCTTTTTAACTAGGCATAAGGAAGGAGAAATGCTTTAATTTCTCCTTCCTTTTCCGACATTGCATGCGTACTGCACTGTGCAGCGCGCATACAAAGTGGGAAAAACTTTTCCTCGTGTCTAGGCATGGCATTGTGTACAGGAAGGCGATCCTTCCTGTACAAAACCTATGCTGGACTCACACACACACGCACCCTAGCGCTATGACACTAAGGTGTATGGGTGGCACATGTAAGCACCGGCTCAAGGGAAAGGGGAGGAGAGAGCCATATCTTTGAAAATATGGCGCTCTCCTTCTCCCTCCCTGACGCGCAGCGCGGTGCAGTTTAACGTGAAGTTTTCATAAATCTCCCCATGAGGGGCAGATTTACTGAAATCTCACGTAGAGCAGAAGTCAAAATAGCTGGGCTGCGTTGTACTGGAAGAAGAGAGCATGGCATATTTACCGAAATATGGCACTATCCTCCACTCTCCCTAGTGATGGCACTGAAATTAGCTACCCTGCGCCATGCACACACCTTTGCACCATAGTGCAAGGGTGTCTGCTTGATTCTAGCATAGGTTTTGTACTGGAAGGATAGCCTTCCAGTACCAAATGGTATGCTCAGACTAACTTTAAACCTTTTTCCAATTTGTATGCTGTGCAGAACACATACAAAGTCAGAAATGGAAGGAGAAATTAAAGTATTTCTCCTTCATAGCACCTTTTTGAAATGGGTGCTATTTTCTCGCCCTAAATCCTGTCTCCGTTTTTCAGTAAATAGGGTTTAGCGTCAGAAACCTTGGGTGGTTGTTTGGGAATGCCCATGCACCACTCATGGTACGCCCCCTTGCCGCTAAGTAATGTTCTACTTTTGAGTGTTTAGTAGTACTAAAGAAGTTTAGCACTGGAAAGTAAATTAGTATAAACAGATTTAGCGTCGATTTGCATCACGTTTGTGACGCAAACACGGCATTAAATCTTCGTAAACAGACCCCTAACTGAGAAATATTGGTTTAAATTAATGGCCTTTAACCCCTGAAGATATATAAAAACAGGTGTTCTGCTTTTCACTGTGGTGGCGGAGCCCATAAGGATACGCCCTTGCTGTTGTAGTATCACATTTCTTACCCGAGCACATTTTGCAAGGTTAAATTTAGTGGAGTTAATGTGAGAAGAATATTGCACATTTGATTTATGTAGCTCATAAGGGAGAACGCGTTCAGTATTACCATGAAATAGTCCATAACACACAAGGGAGCACAGCCAGCAGTATTGGTATTTATCGAGTGGACAATAAGTTTGAGAACCTTAATGGTGAATAGAAAGCTATCTTTTACTTAGATGATCTCCGCAAGGTTCAAATGCAAAAACTGGCTCAGAATTCAAATGTTGATTGGTAATGCAAATTAACGCGTTCAAAAGGGTACCAACTTAATTTGCTTTCCCTAACATATGGTAATTTAGATTTTCTACCTCTCTGTTTGCAGATGTGATTACATTGTTTATTGAAAGTGGCAAGTTAACAGCATTGAGGAATACAATGTCACTCTGCATAAATGCCATGCCAGTTAAAATAAATGCAGCCTAATAAACATTTTATTTGGAACTGGTATGCTAATCAATATTCATTCTTCGATTTATTATTACGGTGCAAAGGTTATATCCCACGCTATCACCATAGCACAGACAACAGCCAAACTAAGGTGAAATGAGCTGCTTCCTGCCTCTCACATTGCAGGTTACAGTGACCTCACAGTGATCTGGCAATAAATTTAAAGACATTAAATTTAGTTTGATCTTACTGTACTGTTTTAACTGTATGTGTCCTATCAGTAAGGACCCCGAGCCTACACAGGCATTAACGAACCTCAAGGATCCAGGCAATTATAGGACTCCATGACACCTCTTGACCAAGGAACCTTAAAGTTCACCAGGTGGTAATGAACAGGCTGCAATGGTCCTCAGTGGTTCCATAAAATATTAAACATAAATATTGACGTGAGGCAGAAAAAATATCAATTGCCCTGGGCTAATGAACATTGATAACTCCAGGCATGAATTAACATTTGCAAGAGGCACGCTCTCATCCAGAACTCTCCTTCCAAGCCAACAAAGTGCGTATATATTCTGGACTATACCAAAGAAGTATAATGACAGTGTGGTTCCTATGCTGCAGCCAAGCAAAAGCTTCAGGGCCTTTATCTTCCCTATAGATTGCTGTTTGCAGCCCATCTTAGAGTAGTCTACAACAACAAAAGTAATTTTTTCAAGACTCCGGAGGCAGCATGGACATTAATTACAGTGGAACAGCCAACCCATAGCTTGTCTACCTCTCCATTCTTCACTCTGTGACTGAGAGGGCAGGCATCATTCAACATGAAATCCAAGCCACAGACGCGGTGCACTAATTCCTGAAGAGGATGCAACGTCAAAAGGGCAGCCTTGCCATCACCCACCTCGGCCGCATGGGACCGGGTCCCCTGCATCTGCCTCTTCACCTCCTGTGGTGTTGGACCCAACTTCTAACCATGATGACTCTTATAAATGGCCCACCACCCCACCCACTGCTCATGCAGAGGACACGGACGTTTCACTGAGCCCCACGCTCTGAAGGAGTAACCACCTTGGTCATTGTTTGGCACTCGCAAATTATACTTGAGTCCTCAACTATGCTCTTGATCCTGCAACATGGAGGTGTCCACCACTCTATTCCAGAGTTCAAACTGTGTTCTATTTTGGTTTTCACTTACAGGGCGACATATGCTATCAGGGACGAAGTATGGTAAGGGGGGGTTGTTGGCCTGGTTTCTTCAAGACAAGGCCTATGAACGAGCACTGGGGGAGCAAGTTAAGACTTATTTCCAGCTTAATGATGGTACTGTTCAGTCACCTGGCATGTTATGGCTGGCCTGCAAGGCCACTATTAGAGGTTATGCCAAGGGATACCTTAAAAAGAAGAGCCAAGCCTGGGGTGAACACCTTTGCCGATTAGAGGCCCAAGCCCTTCACCTCAAAGGAGCAACAAGCGCGAACAGCCGGCATGATGTATCCCGGCAGCTCGGACTCCTATGGGAGGAAATCCATCATATTTCCATCGAAACTGCAAAACACATGTGGAGAACCTCACACCCAGGGTTTAAGGATGGGCTGAGTAAAAACAGCAAACTCCTCTACTGGTTTGCTTTTTGTCTCCTAGCGAACCAGATAATACCAGAAGTAATAGATACCCGGGCCACAATCATTGCACCCCACCGGTATCGTGCAGATCTTTGCCGAGTACTATCAACGTCTCTATATGGCAGCCTTGTCTTTGGAACCTGAGGCAGACTCCCACCTTCTACTGGAGGTGCCACTCTCACAACTTTCCCACACCAAAACCCAGCTGCTCTACCAACGTATATCGTTTGAAGAGATAGAAGCAGCAATTTCAGCTGTGGCCACAGGGAAGACTACAGACCCTGACGGGTTCCCTGAAGAGTAATATTTGGCATTTAAAGACATCTTGGTGTCCTGGTTCCACACTTTATTTGAGGAGGTGGCAAAGAAGGGCACCTTCCCCTCCGATCTTGATGTGGCCACAATCATAGTTATTTTAAAAATGCAACCCCACCACCCTCCAGTTCTGATTTTCACCTGATCTCACTCATCAATAATAAAGTAAAGTAAAGATCTATACACAATATTGGGTACCTGCATTAGACCTGTGCTTAATAGCCTTATTCACCCTGACCAATGCAGCTTTCTGCCCCACTGTAGCACGCAACACTGCCTTTGACCCCTCCACGTTGCATTGGCCCTCCTGTCGCACAGCCTGGCCTTACTACTTATAGATTTTGAAAATGCCTTTGATACTGTGGACTGTCGATACTTGGAAAAGCTATTATCAAAGGTGGGTTTTGGTCCGTGTTTCCGCAGACTCATCAACGTGCTCTATTCTAACCCTACAGCTAGAGTTCTAATGAGCGGTGTCATCCATGACATCTTTCCCATCTGTAGAGGGACACGGCAAGGTTCTCCTCATTCCCCCCTCCTCCTTGCCATGGCAATTGAACTGCCTGCCCGCTTCATTAGATGCAATGCCCAGATATGGAGATGGCAATGGGAGGGCACTCATGAAGACCACATCGCACTCTATGTGGAAGAGGTCCTTCTTTCCCTGGCAGATTCCGTGACAACAGGTTCTTGGTTCCTCTGAGTTCTCCAGCTCTTTGGCGAGGCATTGGGTTTATGAGTTATCCCCGCCAAGTCATTTTTAGTACCCTTGCAAGACTCCCATGACTACGTGGCATGGCAATTTGACATCCCGGTCCGGCATTACAGTTTCCACTACCTGGGAATGTGGGTAAAGCTCAATCCAGAGCTCACTTGGTCCCTTAACCTTACTGCATTGACCAATAGAAACAAAGGAGAATCTCAGTTGATGGCAAACGTTAACACCGAACCCAATGTGCAGTATAGTCCTATATAAAAAGCTGATTCTTCCTTAATTTCTATACATATAACAGAACCTCCCACTTCACCTGCCATGCCATTGATGTCAAACTTTAGACAAGTTTCCTACAGTATTTCTTTGGGGTAATTCCAGGCCCCACTTGGCTCTGTCAACGGGCCCCCCTATGACGGGGGCCTGCGGATGACCAATCTTTTCTATTACTACCTGGCAGCGCAACACCTGGTGATCAATGACTGGTTCTCAGGGGGTGGAGAGATCCGGTATACCAACTAGAACTTACATCCCTAGGGTTCCTCCGGGTCCAGGCGAAGCTATACGGCTCCCCGATCCCTAACTCCATCCCAACTGTGACCCGAGCATTCTTTCTCGCATGGCACTATGCCAAACTCACTTGAACACTAAACTTACACTCCAAACACCCCTATGGTATGGCACCTGGTTGAGGGAGGTGGCCACACTGGAGGGCTTCAGGCAATGGGATCTTATCTGTCAACAAAAGGAGGGATAGATGGGTAAGTTTAACGAGGTCCAGTGTACATACCCAAGCGACTAGTAAGACAAAAAGGGTACAGAGTTCCTCAGGTCAGTTAAGAACAAATAGTGATTTCAGCAAAAAGTTTCGTCTGTCATGAAAAAAGGGGGGGAGACCCTTTAGTTGGAACTAGGGCCCTCACACACCCAGCAAGCTAGGTGTCATGCTTCATCATTTGAGCCTGCCCCTCGTCAGGTCGGCGCTGCAATTCCTGACGGGTTCCCAATTTTGGGGCTCTTTGGCGGGGATCTTCTGTTCCTGCCGAAGGGTGCTGTGGGGGTAAGGGGCCCTAGAATGTGTAGATGTGGTGTACGGATAAAATAGGTACTGTTAGTCCACAGGAAATGTGTTTAATAAAGTGGTAAACAGCCTAGTTAAAAAGAAAATGAGGTGGGGATAGCTACTAGTAATTATGATGCTAGTTGTGTATGCCCTACTCTCAGAAGGATCAACATGTTTCTTGCCCTTTAAGCCAGTAATTGGTCACGGCAATTCGTCAGGATCAGGAAAACATAAACTATCTACAACAAGGTATGTGTGTTTTACATACCCGAAAGGTGCTCAGGAGTCACCTATGGAAACATTGGAGACAGAAAACACATGACAAAACTGTAAAGATAAACAATACATACATAACAACTTCAGCTGAAATCATCGAGAGTCTCATAGGGTGAAGCTCTCAGGGTGAGTACTGGAAGGTCTCGAAGGACAGAATAAATCAAAAGACAGGACTGGGGGCGGAGACAGAGCGGAGGTTGTAAACTCACCTCTTGCGTTAGCAAGGCAATCTTGCAGCAGTCTCCGGCGGGTAAAAAAGGACTCCTAACGTGGGTCCTGAAGTAAAAAACCGGGAGGAGCAATTAAGAAACCAGGGAGGGACGAAATTAAAAAGTGACATGGTCAGCCCGGCAATCCATGCGGTAAGAGCAGTGTCGGAGGGTAATGACAGCCTTGAATATCAAAAGATGCTAACATGAGCGATTAGGTGTGCAGCCATGGTGACCATCATGCTCAGGGGCCAGGGTGTATCGCCGCCCAAAAGTAGTCAATGAGGTCAGTAACGGGTTGCCACGAGAGACTCAAGAGCAAAGTAGGGGGCGACCGCCATCGCCCCTGGTAGAGGATGGGTCAGAGCAGGACGTACTCGCTCAAGCTGCCAATGAAGTCATGGAGGCGTCACAAATCCCCCTTTAAAAATACTCAAACTCACCTTATGGAAGACGGCTTGGATGAACCCTGATGCACTCACCTGCGTCAAACGACGCGTGGGATGGAAGACCTACCCCTACCGCCGGACCTGGGATGGGTTCCGAACGGAGTCGGTGTTCGCCAGATAAGGATATCGGGAGGTGTGGAATGTGTCACATGACTAAGGTAATCACAAGCCCATTGGTCGGGGAGTGTAAAGCGGGTCAGCCATGTTGGAACAGGTAGAGAGAGCAACCATCCATATCCGGTATGACTCGGGAAATGATACTCAGTGGGTTGGTGTGCTCACAGGGATTGGTTACCAGAGCGGTTGTATCAATCCCATTGGTTGGGGATAGAGGGGCGGCCATGTTAGAGCAGGTGGTGTGGGGAAACTATCGGCATCCGGTCTGAATCAGGAAATGATTCTTCGTGGGTTGATTTACTCACAGAGTTGGTTGCCATGGCGATATAATTAAAGACAGGCAACGGGTAGGTGGCCAGACTAAATGCCACGGGTAACACATGGGAATGTGGAAAAATAATAAAAGCGGTAGTGATGGGGTTCGCGGGGGCCGTGATGAAGTATCAAAGTCCCACAAAATTGTACGGGGATGTAACCCGTGAATGGGGGTCTAAAAACAGAGCGGCAACCATCCGCATCGGGGACCGGCACATAAAAACACACAGAGGGAGGCACATAAAAAGAAATAGGATACCAATATAGTGTATCTATTTTTAAAGCAGTGGAAAAGAGATCTAGATGGTTCGTGATCTGTTAAAAAGGTGTATTTTCAGAGAACATCACTGCTAAGGATTAAGGATCCGCATCCAAGTTAACAGGTATGGCCAAGGTGGTCGTAGGCGTAACAAGGACACGTAGTGAATTCCGGAAGGGTCACAGGTCCTACCAAGGAGCATGTTTACCTAATGAGTGTGGACCATGGGATGTCGTCGTTAAGACCAGTCAGGTGTGAAGATATTCTAAGGACCCATCTTTGCTCAAGTTTAAACAATGCATTTTGGGACATCTGAGGGTGTGCTTCTAGGACCAACCAGTTGATGGAATCTGTCTGGTGTTGCATCGTTTTAAAATGGGTGTAGAGTTTGGTGGTCACTTTCTGACATCGAATGTTACTCTTATGTTCCATAATCCTGGTCTTTACCATGCGGGTTGTCATGCCTACGCATACCAACTCACACGGACACCTGATCATATATATGCAGTTCTTAGTGTTGCAATTCGTGTGTCTATTTAGTGTCCAGTGGAAGTTATTCGTAAAAGTTATGTCCTTGTAGGTGTTAGTCAGTTTGCACACTACACATGAACCGCATGGGAAATGGCCCTTTACCGGTGGAAGCTCCCATATCGTCCTTTGTGGACCAATGGTGTGTGGTCTAGGTCTAGTGTGGACAAGTAGATCTTTGATGTTTTGTGTGCGTCTGTAGGCAAATCTGGGTTTGGGTATGCTAAGATTCCCTTTATCTAGAATACCCCAGTTGTTCAAAATGATCTTTCTGATCCTGCTTGAATCAGATGTAAAAGACGTGACACAGGTCAGAACATCGGTATCGGGTTTGGTGTGTGTTACCAGTAGTGTCTCCCGTGGGTTGTTCCTGGCCCTTTTCATAGAATTACCGACACATCTAGGTGGATAACCCCTAGCCCGCAGATTTGATGCTAATAACTTGGCTTCTGAGTTATAGTCTGTTAGCTGAGTGCAATTACGTCTGATGCATAGGAATTGCCCAACGGGCAGGTTGTCCCTCAATGCTTTGGGGTGGTGGCTATCATAACGTAAAAGACTATTGCGGTCAGTGGGTTTCTTGTACAGTGTGGTGGTTAGGGTGCCTTCAGAAAGAGTGATGTTCAGGTCCAGGAATGGTACCGAATGTTCTGATATAGTGTGGGAGAACTTCAGGAACTCATTCTGCTCATTAATCCACTGTATGAAATTCATACACTCAGTATGTGTGCCATGCCAAAAGACGAGTATATCGTCTATAAACCGTTTCCAAACAAAGATGTTGTCATGGAAAGGGTTAGACGTACCAGAGATCACATTCTTCTCAAAATCAGCCATATAGAGGCACGCTACACTGGGAGCAAAGGTACTACCCATAGATGTGCCTTGGCTCTGGTGGTATAGTTGTTTGTTAAATTCAAAGAAGTTTTCAGTGAGAGCCAAGGTAGCACAGTCAATGATAAAGGTGACTGGTGTGGGTGATGACCAGTCTAGTGCCCGTAGTGTTGACTCAATAACAGCCAGAGAGGCCCTCTGGGGGATGTTGGTGTAGAGGGCCTCCACATCCAAGGTCAGAAGATAGTTAATGGGACTAGTGTCTGGAAAGTCATCAATGATTTTGAGGACATCAGTGGTGTCCTTGATGAATGAGGGTATGTCACGTACCAATGGTTGCAAAAAGTGATCACAAAATTTTGACAGAGGTTCGAGGAGCGAGCCAATGCCGGATACAATCGGTCGTCCTGGAACCGGAGTCGTGCCCTTATGTATTTTCGGGAGGGTATAGAAAAAGGGGATCCTAGGTTCCCGAGTTATCAGGAAATCTGCCTCTTTGTGGGTAATCCAGCCATTGGCTTCTGCTTCATAAACCATAGTGCAGATGGTGGTCTTGAGACGAGGAGTTGGGTCAGACGCTATGGGAGTATAATATCTCTCATTTGTGAGTTGGCGTCTGCATTCAATCTCGTAGTCTGTTGTAGACTGGATTACGATCGCACCGCCCTTGTCCGCCTGTTTAATAGTAATCGTGGAATCCTCAGAGAGGTTTTTCAAGAGCAGGGTTTCATGCCCAGTCAAATTATGGTAAGGCGCCTCCCTGTGGGGTGAATTTAGCTCTTTCAACACCGCTTTCTCAAATGTAAGAATCTCCACAGGAACCATGTTATTTTGTGGAGTGAATGTGGAGGGGTTTCTTAATCCAGAATCTATAACCTCGTTGTGAGGTTGGTCCTGAAAGAAGGCTTTGAGGCGTATCTTCCGAAAAAGACTGTGGATTTCGCAGTGATCCCTGAATCTGTCTACCCTTGGGGTGGGGACAAAACCAAGGCCTTTCTGTAGTAGTGACTTCTCAGGAGCAGTGAGGACCCTATGTGAGAGGTTCACTACTAGTTCCTCTTGTCCCTCGTTCTGCTCCTGGTGTCCATGCCGCTGGTCGGTGGTTCTTGCCAGTGGACCTGTTTCTGTGCGCCTCTTCTGTTGCGCCCTCTTCCTCTGCCCCAGCCTCTTCCTAAAAAAGGCTGGCTGTTGCCATTGAAAACCTGGGGGGGGCAATGTTGGTATTGAGGAAACTGCCAGTATGGTAGTGGTGGGAGAGGACCTTGAAAACTAGGGGGGACTATGGGATCTTATCGGCATAACACAACTGGGCGATATTTGGTCTGGGACTCACATATGTACCTTTCAAGAGTTGGACACATATTCCATTAACTCCACCAACTTTTACAAATATTTACAACTTAGACATGCACTCACCATCCATGTCCCCAGTAACACCTCTATCCCAGAGTTCAGCCCACTGGAAGCTAAACTCCTGATGGGTGCACTTGGGAAAGGAGGTGTATCCCAGATCTATTGATCTCTCATTTGCAATTCACCTGACACACTAGATCACCTTCAGACATGCTGGAAATTATGGCAGGGCCCCTTAGAAGATGACAATTGGTGTGATGCAAATATGGTCCCTCGAGTCATAACCATTTAGTCCAAATAGGGGTTAATTCAAACTTACTCTCTCTACTGTGCATACCTTACTCCAGCCAGACTGCAGCAAGCCAGTTTCATTCCAAGCCCTGATTTCCCGTGCTGTGCAGAGGCCCCCATAATCATTTACCATATGGCATGGTCATGTACATTTATACAAAAATACTAGACAGACATAGTGACTGAACTCAGCGCTTTGTTGGGGTGGGGTGGGATGTTCCGCACACTTGTTTAGGGGTTTTGGAGGGCTGCAGGGCTTCCCAGGCAGACAGAGCATTCATGGGCACAACTACTATCGTAGCAAAATGGGACATTGCAACCAAGTGGAAAAACCCCACACACAGCTTCACAGTGGCCCAAAGGACAAGACTGGTGCGCGATGCAGGAGAAATCTGTGTATGAGCCGAGAGGTTGTCCAGACAAATATGAAAAAATGTGGGGTAAATGGTGGGGTCAAGTGTGTTGATTGGAGTGACACTATACCTTTATTTTTCCTTACTACCGTCTTTCACTTGTAAATCTCATCGATTTATCACTGATGCTACTTGCTTGTCATATACAAGGTATGAATGGTAATGTGCCTCATTGTACTCTGAGTAGTCGTATTACTGTTCATAAACTTAATAAAGTTGGTTATCCCTCCAAAAATATTGGTACCAGGCAGTAATGACAAACAATGGTTTCAGGCAGTAAAGGGCAATAATGTACCCAAGGAGCAGTACTTGTTTAAGGCCCAGGCAATATTGAACATCAATGTCAGCAGAACTGCTGAGCAGTAATTGCCCTAGTCAACAATGAACATTATTGGCAGCTGGCATTTACAGTTTAGAATAATTTTAAAAAGGGAATTTCCTTTTTGTTTTAAAAAAGCACTACTAAAGGTGGTGAACTATGATGGTTCTCAAATTACAATTTTGAGAATGCCGTGTTTAGCCCTCTCAACAGTGAGTTTCATAATCCCTTCTTGTGTTCACAAACATCAAAGACGTTTAAAAAATAATAAAGCATTTTTTTCTTTTTAATTTTTGGTGATCTCAATAAAGTCATCTCCAGCTTTTTGTCACAGACAGCATTGTCTACACTACTACAGAGAGTCAGATAGCTTTCCTCTCAATTGTGATTCGCTGCTCATTATGGGATGGCATCTTCCCTATTGTGACCTGATTCACAACGACAAACTCATACATTTGTGTAAGTTTTGTTTTTTTCAGAATTCACAAAACTGCAATTTTATATTGGCTTCACGGCTCTGGAGACTTCACAGTCGGGCGGAAAACTCCGCACATAAAAAGATGGGACATACCTATCTTTGTATGTGAGGATGGGGCATACCTATGTATGTGCGGAGTTCTCCACCCGACCTCGGAATATCCGCAGTTGTGGAGTTACTATTAAATTGCGGCTACGCTTCAGGGATATGATAAACACGTTTCCTGGAGTGTATCTTCTTTATCTTTTATTTTTATGGGATTATGTGTATCCTTCCACTACTGACCATATGAAACTATATCCTCTTTATCTTCTATTGTTTTTACTTGTTATTTAGCATTCTAGGGGAGTGCATGTTCTGCTCATTGCTAGAATAGCTCCCTTGCACTCATTCCCTCTCTCTTACATCACCAGCACTCTCTCCTGCTCACCATGTCCTTTTACATTTGCTCCCTAAAATAGTCTCCCTCTTGTGTTCTCACTCGATGGTGTCTCCAATTGCCAATTCACACAATGCAGTCTAAAGCTACTCTATAGTATTAGTTGAGATGCAAGATTGGAGCATATTTGAACACTCAGAATACCACTATATTAAGCAGTTTTTTTTAGAATGTGCTGTAAATACCATTGAGTTAAATATAACATTGTCAGTTGATCACCTCTGAAAACGGCGGGGGTAGCAGGATTGCACACCACCATAGTTTATTAGCTTTTTCATTGGATCTACACTTTAGGAGGGTTGGCAATTGTGTTGTCGAGAGAGGTGCAACCTGAATCCTTTGGGTTCAGTAATTGAACCGTTTCCTGTTGGTCTTAGTAAATATATCATTGTACTTGTCATGGTCACACTGAGGTGCCACAACAAAGAGCGTACAAACATGCAAAACGCAGCTTAGGAAAGCACGTACACATGATCCAGTGTGTTTCCACACATTAAATTGTGCCTTTTAGTTGCAGCTCACACAAACACAGAGGTAGCTAAGCCACAACTGGAAGGGCCGTGAATGAAGAGCCTGTTTGGTCTGCAAGTAGACGCTAGAATGCCAATCAGCCAGTTTTTAATATTTTGTCCCATTTCTTCCATTCACTTGGGAGACAACAGGGGGTCTGGGTACTAATGATCACACTCTGAGCTTCAAAGGGCGTGGCTGTACATTATGAAACTTTCGCACCCACTTCACTGAAAATCTAGGTTAATGCATCTTACACTTCCAAATCATCCTTTGATCTGACAGAACTGAATCACTGGTCATCCAGGATGACTTAAACATCGGAATTCATAGAGATCGTTTAACAATAAAATACTTTTGATAATTGGAAAGAGTCTCCTGCAAAAATGTAGTAACTATAGGCTTCAAGACCCCTCGCCTTTATATTTTTCTTGTTTGTTCTATGTTTTTAAAAAAATTATTTCTCTACTTTTTAAAGGGAAAGTTAATGTTTTGCTTGGGGCACTGGATAACAAAATTTGCGTGTGCGGTCAACTATTTTTCTGGGGCAATGTATTTGTGAAACCTTCTCTAGTCCTTCCTCTTAAAATGCAAATATGGACGCCTTAGATGGCGTCTGAACTAATTTAACTCAGCTGGTATTCATTTTTTACAATCAGCGCCGCATTTTCACGTCAGCCGACGTCACTCTAATTCGGCTTTCTAACACCGGGTTCGTTCGACGTGACGGTTCACTTCCCGAACTGACGGGATAAGATTTCCTTTGTGTGCCGCTGCACAGGTGAGCTTTTAAAACAGGTGCACTTTGGGCCTTGCCAATAGCTGTGTTGCCTAGGGGTTAGTGATTTAAAATCTCGGGTGTGGTTAGGCTGCATTCTGTTGGTAGTTATGTGTGCATGCTGGGCGTTTTGAATAACCGGATGTACTGCTATGGCAGTCTCTTGAGCCTTAAGATGGATTTACTAAGTTGTCATGTGTATCTTTTTAGTATGTCCGACCAATCTGGGTTGCTGTGTAAAAGCGCAGATAGTCGTGGTTCATAGTGCGTAATCGGTTGCACTGACAATTAAGAAGGTTTTTTTCTTATACACCTTTTCATTAGTAAATGGCCGGTCCTTAAATTGTGTTGTTGTGCCAGTATGTCTTGCCATGTTGGAGTACGGATAAACATACAGATACTCCTGGGGCATAGTGCGTAAAGGAGCACATTTATGGCACAGATATTTCCCTTTATGTACTTCCTCATTAATATTTGGTCCTATTTGTAACAATGTAAATGTGCTTCAGTCTTAGGCCTGTGGTGTAGTGCGATACACTACGCGTCTTGGTTCTATACTGCATTCAGTCTGAACCGTGTACACTTGATCAACCGACATACATTCCGTGCGGGTACTCCTGAGCACTCTGATTCAGGTATGTTTCTGGTTTTGGGGATGTTTTCCGTTGTATGCGCTGGGTGTGTTCTTCCTCATGACATCAAGCCCTGTAAAAGCATGATGGCATATACAGTGGTGCATTTAATGTACCTGGACTGCAAGGGAACACCCGAAATCATCTCTTAAATGCGGTATAGGTGCACACTGGTGTTTGTATCTGTTTTCTTCTATGGCCACGTAGTGCATTGATTTTGTATACATACCATAGCGGGATTGTTTTGCCTTTTCAGACTTTTTATTCGAATATCCATTGGAGATATCATCTACTTACCTGGGCCAATACCCTACGTGTAGCGGATCGTATCATAGGTGGGTAATACAATGATTGCTTGATATGCAGGCCGGATGCGGTGTTTTAGATGCTTTAGAAATTTTGGAAGAATTTCTACTTGTATTGTACTTGTAATTGTTCTTAATGCAAGGTGCGGTGCCGCTTGTTGTATAACTTGGGATTTGTCAAAAAGAAACGCGCTGTGTTTCTACACGATACGTTTTGGTTCTTTTCTCTTGAGGTACTAATATGCAGTTTTAACTACTTTGTGTCCTTTTATCTTTACTTGTGGGACTTTTTCCTCTGTTTCCCTCCTCTTTTCAACTTTTTTCGTTTCTGGTTTTCTTACTTATTGTCTTTCCTTATTTCTTTTCATTTTTTCACATTAGTGATTGGTATTGAGTCTTTCCAGTTTACCATTTCTTGATAGGTGAAATGGCTAAAAAATATCTATGTGTATGTTCATCATGTTAGTTTTTTGTGTGATTATATGGAGTTATGTTCTAATGTTTGATTTTTTTTAAGTTTGAGTTTATTGAAGAAATAAAGAAGGGAAGGAGAAGGGATGGGAACGGGGTATAGTCATCATGATAAACATATACAAAAAATAAGCAATTCAATAGAAACTCATTAAAAGCAAATATAACAAGCATGAAGCTTACATGAACAGAGCCTACGTATAGGAATGAAAAATACTATATAGTATAGTAGAACGTAATATCATATCAAAAAAGGCATTTAAGAAACAATTCCCTTTTCCCCTTCGCAAGTTTTTCTAGGTTCCCTATCACCGACACTCCCGCATCTCCTTCCCATTATTTATTACTTGACCTTCTAGTTGCCGTGGCTTTCCATACCATTACTTCTAATTGGAAACAGGCTGCAAATGTCTCCTACCAATCCTGGTGGAATGCAGTTTGCTTCCATCATCGCCTAGATACAAATTACGTATCTCCCGTTTCCCTAGCAATTAAACGCGACCTGATTTGGCTCCCTTTGGTATCCTATCTCTCCTCCTTTGCTCCAGCGCACGCCTCTCCAGACCCTAACACAGTTGAGGTGCTAATGTTTGATTTTTGATTTGAGATCTCTTTCTTGTAAATAGGTATATGATGTTTTTTGTATTGCTTACATGTGCTGCACTAAATTACAATTATTTATATTTATTTTTGTAATTAGTGGTCACAATGTATATTGGTGTACATTTGTGTACATAGTTTTATATGTGAATTCGTTTTTATTGTCATTTGCAGCCCTGAAGAAGCCTGCAAGGGTGAAACGCTTTGGCTGTTATGGCTGTTATATGTAAAACAAATGAATACAAGAATTCATCACAGCACCTAGAGAACAGGGATTTATTTATTTTCTGTGCTTCTGGAATTGAACCCTAAAAGTGTTGTTTTTTTACTATATTGCCTCTATCACTCTTTGTGTGTATAGATTATATTTTAAACCATTAATAGTGGCTGGTTTCTGAGAGGTGGGCATTTTTTGTTAACTGTATTATGAATTACTGTAAGCTGCTTTGATTATTATTTTGGACAAACACTGGTAGTTGGTGCAGCATTATATACCCTGCCACCATGTTTGTGAGTGTTAGCACTGATAAGGAATAGACAAGCACTGGCAAAATCAGTTGCTCTATATTCACCAGTGTTAATGAGCAAGCAAAAGGCCAGGGCTCGAATGGCCTTATTCAAAGTATAGCAAGTGAAGCGGAGCAAAGCACCTGGAACAAAAGCAGCATTTGTGTAAAGTTCCACCAGAACCCATCCCTCGGTCCAGCAGGTGAATCGCCACTGGATGACAGATGCAAGACATGGCTGGCATGTGCTCAGGAGGAGGCAGGCAGCTGCAAGGGTAGTTGCAGGCGCAGTGAGTCTCAACCCTGGAGCCTAGAGATTGAATTTAGGCACAAAGAAGACCTGGAGACCAGGGATTGAATTTAGGCACAAAGGCCAAGGACAGCCCTGACGAAGGTGTGACTACAGGCCCCCTCCTTCCTGGCAAGAACATGATGCACTAGTTCGGCGTCAAAAATATACAGACTGACATTACATGTTACCGTATGTATGATAAGGGTATGCGCATGGAATGCAAGCTATTGTGTTCCTATTGAAGGACTTTGAGGAGTGGCACCAATAGAAAATGGTCTTCCTATAGGTCCTGACAAAGAGCCAATAGGGAAAAGGCTTGAAACATGTTGACTGACTAGCTTTGAAGAGAATAGACTAATTATAGTCTCCTCTTTCAAACACAACTCCTGATTTTAATCATACTAGCTGGAGGCGGGAATAAAACAAGAGTGCTACTAGTCAGGTATTTTTAACCTAACACCACTTAGTTCCCACTCCCCTCACTACAACTGTTTATTAGTTGATATATACACGTGCCAATGATGTGAAAATATGTTTATTATTTCAATAAAGAATGGTTAAAACAAAAAAGTATAGCAAACAATGAAATCCTTTTTATCTATTCTTTTCAGATGGCCACAACATTGCGTGATACAGCATGCCTTGTAGAGTCAGATGCATTGCGGCAACATGAGAGAGTTTAGGTTTTGCTTTACTCCCCCATCGCACGTCCCTCACACCATGGTGATAGACACTATTGGCTTTGCAAATCCTGGGGGCTTTTAAAGTTTGTTGCCATTGGCAAAGCCAAACACAGCTATCACCAATGTTATATTATAAAAAAACGTTGCATCACACAGTGCAATGGCTATTTAAAATGTTTAGAAACCTATGTTCTATACTCTTAATGGAGATGTTAGGGCATTGCTCACCATTGGCAAGCAAGATAATTGACTCTTCCAGTGCTTCCTAAATCATTGTGGGAGATTAAGCCCCACAGAGCAGTTCACACTTTTATTTGATTATTTAGCAAAGCCTACAGACGATTTGTTTCTCTGCCGATGGAGTTGAATCCCCCAACATCAAAGGTGCTGTCTAAAGGATGGGATGGCTTTTGGGCCTCTTATTCCACCGGCCTTTAGTGCAGTGAATGGGATGTATTGCTGCTGTGCCATAATTGTACTTTCCAATTGAGACTCTCTGAGTGTCACAAGCTTGCCCAAACATGGGTGTAAGGCTCACTGTGCTCTTCTACTAAACCTGTACCACACTGATGATGCCCAACAAGGTAGAACCTTATTCTAATGGCTTGTTTTCCATTTCACATGAGGCATGACCTAGTAGTTTAGAATGGATATAAATAGTTTCATGTGGTCATGAGTAAGTTTGATTTGCTTATCCATGATCCCTGTCTATAAGGGCAGAGTGAGCATAAAAGTAATGCACTGGAAAGTAGCACCGATTAACAATCAGTGGCTGAGATTAATTCAAGCATTCCAACAATATTTTGTTTGTCTTTCATTGCAAATCAGTCAGCTGTAAACTACCAAATTCCTGCATTTTCACTGTATCCTAGCAGGTCGATATATACTGAGGAGACTGATTGCAAGTACAAGACTTATTACACTATCATTCCGCATATCAGAAGACCTCCTTCCCTAACAACTGTCTGTGAAGATCACAAAGTTCTAAAAATGAGGTAGAGTGTTCACCTAGCTTACGGTATGTGTCGGCACTTAGAGACTTGGCTCCTGAGAAGACATCTTTAGCACCATTTACTTTTTTTGTCTATGCAAAAGTGTGAATATGTTAATGAAAATGGCCCTAATCTCTGCTGTTACAAGTTACTGAAATTGTTGAGCCCCTGGAATATTTCATTCTATGTGTTTCCGTTATATATTTTCAAATGGTCCAAGTCTGTGAAAATTGTGTAGTGAATTAAAGCTATCTGTGTATTTTGAAATAGTACCTCATTGTTCTTTCTGATTTATAATGCCACCTATTATCAACTATATTTTACTTACTAATTTTTTTATATGGCTGTTCATAAAGAATGTATGGTGAGAAATGTTATAGATAGTAAATGTATTTTTTTATATTTGTCTTGTATTTAAATCACAAGAAAAATGATTATGG
The DNA here is from genome assembly GCF_964204655.1 of Triturus cristatus. Classification (NCBI taxonomy): domain Eukaryota; kingdom Metazoa; phylum Chordata; class Amphibia; order Caudata; family Salamandridae; genus Triturus; species Triturus cristatus. The sequence goes on along the minus strand of NC_140590.1, from coordinate 895,654,468 downwards.
AGCCAGCGCACAGTAATAATGTTACCAATGATAAAAGGGAGTTGGAGAAATAAAAAGAAAAGTGAAAATCAACTAATTCAGAGGTGCTCACTAACAAGAAGTGAGACAAATATATTCATATAAATAGAGATCTGTCTGCAAACAGCCTTATTCACCTCTACTCCGTTAGCTTTAAAAACCTCCTATGTCCACCAAAATGTTATGATTTTAACACTATGGAGGTATTAATCAGCGAAGAGTGACTACTTTTGCAGCTGCTTACACAACAACAGACAGACTGATACAGACATTCACAAAGTTTAGTCACTAACCCATGCATTCAGTAAGACACAATTAATCACTCACTTATACAGTCACACACCTATTAAATCCTTCACCCAGACACTATACACCCACTCACTCTTCAATACACCTTGGCATATATACAAAACATATTTAAACTTTATAGAAACAGTCACTGGATGATGTCATCAGTGATGTCATTTGAGATGTCATCAGTGATGTCACTGACCATGTCATGAGTGATGTAATATGTGATGTCATCAGCAGTGCGTTGCGGGGTTGCGAGTTATAGTTAGCTCTACTAACTATAAAGGCTGAATTTCTCTGGTTTTGTACGAGTGAAATGTCCAACTAACTATAACGTCCCTGAAACCTATGGTTTTGTTTGTGAATTTCAAAGGTGTTTTAAATGCTAATTTATCATTATAATGTTCATTAAACCTATGGTTTTTTTCAGTAATTTTGAATTTTATTTAGTGATATTTTGTAACTTTAATATCCTAAAAATAGTTTTTGTAATTATGTTTTTGTTATTAAAAGTATATAATGTCTTCTTTTTTATTAAATATTAAAATATATTTTTTGAGAAAAGTGGAGTCGCACACCCATCGTGTACCTATGTCGGTGGGTGCACGGATTCAAACCGCCATATTGGTGAAGTAGTGAAGGATGCCCGTTTCAGCCAGCCCACTACGCTTACGCTTACAGGGAAGGAATGACAATGCTACATGTCCCAGGTCTTCCTTGTAGTGATCTGCTGATCACAGGTCTAGTTGTCAGCATACCACAGCCACTCACTCATGGCTAGTTTACACCCACACCACACCCATACAGCACAGGCATCACAGGACATGTCACCCTGCCTATAAAAAGGGACGGGCGCATGTGTTGGAGGCCATTTCCATTCTCTCCCATGACTTGAATTCCACTGAGTTAGTGCCACCAGAGCAGAGCGGGTGTTCAGCCTGCGATGATGCGTATGCCTCGATACACCATCCTGGCAATCAAGAATTGTGAGCTTCCCTGGAGCGCGTGTATGCAACACAGAGATGACTCCTCGGCGCGGTGCAGCAGAATGTGCTGGGGGCCTGTACCGAGGAATCCAGTGACGGCTGAGGAGGTTGTTCCAGCATGTGGTGAAGACACGCCGGTGGCGACAGGTGAGCATTGAGGTCTGGGTGCGCAGGGTCGGTCACTCATTGCTGGGCGGCGGACTGGTCTGGGGAGTAGGGCTAGTATGCTTGTAAAAGATGTAGGAATCATTCACACTGCCTGAGAAGTTTGCATCAACATTGGTGTAGAGGCCCCTGTGGTCCAGTTTTGCCTGCCCATAGTTAGAATGTGTGTGGTTTCTGTTACGGTGATTGTGTACAGTGTCGACAGCAAGCACAAGTAGTACATGTGTGCAGTCAATTGCCCCAACATGTGCACGAAGCCTGCTATAGCATGGTTACCTTGCTTGGTCTCCAGCTGTTCCCATGCAGTGTGCGTGAAATGAAGATGCAGGTGTATCAAGCTGAAACAAAACGTAATACTTACAGGTATCATAAATCCTTGATAACGAAACTGTAACAGAAGTTTGTGTGGTTGTAATGATCATTTTCTTTCCGACGAAAGTTACGACCACACATACCGAAAGTTACGACCACACATACATCTGTTAAAGTCATTTTGTGCCAGATTGATCATAGCTGTAAGCATTCCGGTTTGTTCAAGTGCGATACATTGTACCATATTACGATTATAACCATACTAACGCTTGACCATTCTCACCATTTATCCAACAGGTTTCTGAATGTGGAGTATAGGAATATCCAGGACGATCTGCAGTTATTTGGATCCACAAGTTGCCCTTTTGATATTCCCCATTGAGAATGTCACTCGTTGTTTGATGTTTTTGTGTTGTTAATTTATGTTTTTGTAATAAAGTTCTGTTTTTCCACAACTGTTGACTACTGGACTTTATGACCTGGTGCACCCCCCCATTTCAGTGACTACAATCTTTGATCTGGAGCACAGAGACGTCAAGCAACGGCTGGGGTTGGGTTTGGTTGTGCAGGAATACTACAAATTGGGACGAGTGGGTGGTGCGGATACAGGGGCCCTTCATTGCTTTTGTGGACATGCGTCCAAGACGTGTGAGGAAGTTTAATAGGGCTAGCTGTGAGACTCCTCTGACTCTGGCAGTTGTTAGTGAGAAGGTACCAGAAGGCAACGGGTGCAGCACAGCCAGCAGCTTTGTCTGCTGAAGTATGTTAATTGTCCGCTGTGTTAGTACGGTCAGCCCGTGGGCAATGTGGCAGTGTGCAACAACTTGAGAATGGGGCGATAATTCTTTTGCTACTTTTTCAGTGCTAAAGTGCCGATAACTCGGCAATAAGTCCCCACTGTTGGGTTATAGGTTAAATCTAAAACGAGCCCTTGTGTTTATTAGGACTTTGTTGTAACTACATGAGAATCACAAGAAAAAAGATGAAAACACAAGAAAAGTGGGCAGGGTACAAACACCCTGACCCCCTAGGCCTGCTCAGGAGATCCCACAGAAACACCAAAGGCCCAAAAATGTATATATTTTTCTTTTTAATAAAAAGCAGCTGGGTGCGCGAATCCGGATGAAACAAAAAACGATGGGGCGTATTCTCAAGGACTTATCGCTCAGTTATTGACACTTTAGTGCAGCAAAAGTCGCGAAAGAATTATCATCCCATTCTCAACCTGGTGCAAACTGCCGATATCGCCAGTGTTCCTGCGATAGCTTCCGCAAAAAAACATCGCAACTAACGCTAATGATATGCAGAGAAGGCGCTCCCATACAGAAAAACATGAAACACCACCAATATTTTGAATGACGAGCCAAATCTGCGATGCGATCCAAAAACAGGCGTTCAGCCTCATTAGCAGTAGGAATTTAACATTTGCCTTTTATTGGTGTAAAGCAGGACGACTACCTACAGTATGAAAGGGAGCCTAGCCCAGAGCCACATCTGAAGACCAACACATGTCATTGAGCTACTGATCATGCAGCTCTGACACCCAAGAAGGCCACCACCCCCAGGTCCCCTCAGACCTCCCTCCCTCCCTCCCTACTACCACCGAGGCAGCGCAGAACTGGACAGCGGACCATTTGAAAACGGCATGGCCCCTCAGCCACACAATAGCTGAATGTTGGGAGAGGTGGGAACAAAGTAGGTGTGAAGGAGGCAAGTCAACCATCAATAAGAATGCACACAATGGCAAGTGTAGCGGTGATATGCAGAGCACAGACCTCTCCATGTGTACATATACTGCACACAACCATGTTACCTCAGGCAGTGAGGAAGATCTAGGTAATGTAGCTTTGTCGTCCCCCCTGTGAGAGGAAGCAGAAGTGGAGTGGGCTGGTCCAACGTATGCCACTCCATCGTAGGAGTTTGAATAAATAGGCCAGGGTGTGGTAAGCTCAAAATGAATGTGGTGTAATGAGGCTGCCTCGGTATCCAAAAACTCATCACTGTCAGAAGGCATCTGACAGACGAAGACAAGACTCGCAACGAATAGCGTGGTTCACTTTTGGGAAGGCCATCGCGTCTCCCCAGCAGCGGCCCTCACCCTGCCACGAGGCCGCCACCATGATCACCGGCCTCCTTGACACAGGCCCCCTGCGAACCCAGCGGCACAGTACCGCAGAGTTATATCTGTACAGACTACTGCCTTCGATGTACACTGCGGACAGCAGGGCTGACAATTCAGATCGAGTCGCGATTGCAGATGACGCAGTCCAGTAGGCAACAGACATTGCTCTGAGTGCAGCCAACCTGGACCACGTATTTTCGCTGGCTGTGCACACGTTGAGTGCTTCAGGTACCACTAACTGTGCAGTTCAAGTCAACGCCACGTGGCTGTGGGCCCTACCTGACTGCTGCCTCCAACCTACACTGCGGTCAGCAGGGCTCACAATTCAAATTTAATCTTCATTCATTAATTTCACAGTCCAGTAAGCAGCTAGCTATAACGTAATCTATGTACAAAAGGGAAGGTGCACCAAAATCAATGTCCTCCAAGTGTATCCAAACAATATCCTTTTACTATTCTTGCTTCAAGAACTGGTTTTATATCAGTTATAGATTTAGTACAATGACCAAATTGATCTTGAAAGTCCAAAGGAACACTGAATGGCAGTCTACACTGTGGACAGCAGATCGCACAATTCAAATTCAGTTTTGATTTATTAATTGCAGAGTGAACTGTACTCTGTGTCCTCGGATTTTGTCAAGAAGTGACAAAAAGCTTTCCTCGATGTCTGTGCTGACTACTGCCTTCAATCTACACTGCGGACAGCAGGGCTCACAATTCAGACCGAGTCGTGATTGCAAATGACGCAGTCCAGTAGGCAAGAGACATTGCTCCCAGTGCGGCCTGCCCACACCACGCATCATCGCTGGCTGCGCACACGCCGAATGCTTCTGATGCCCCTACCTAAGTGCACCACTACTCATGGACCCTTTATGATAGAATCTTTTGTGTATGATTTCACATCTGGTGCCCCTACCTTAGTGCAGCACAAGTCATGGACCCTTTATGATTGAATCTCTGTGTGTAATCTGATGATTATTGTTGTACTTGTTGCCAGCACCAACCATTCCCTGAGGGCTGGCTTACACTCACCCCACACGCATCCAGCACAGACGTCACTGGACATGTGACCCTGGTAATAAAAAGGGGCCGAGCGTGTCAATACACAGTTCCACTATCTATCTAACTGTGTCCATGTGTTCATTATGTATGCATGATGCCCCTGGACCCTACCACATTACATTGTGTTGTGGACAGCGCACGCAACCATGTTACCTCTGACAGTGGGGAAGAATTTGGTTGTGTAATTTTATCTGGGTCATTGTATAAGTACATGTGTAGAGACTGGATAATTAGAGTACTGCAAGGAGAGTATATAGTGAATTTATAAGTGCTTGGGAATTGGTGGAGTGATTGGGTAAGTACATATGTTGGCAGAGCCTAACCCCGAGCACGAGTTTGGCTCTAATTGGCTACCCTCCATGTGCCAAAAACCGAAAATAGGGCTTTCCATGTCCCTGTATTGCTACAGCTGCAACACTCCACTGAATGTGCAACAAACACTCATATCCACACAGATGTGTCATGTCCACGATCTTTCATGTGTGGAAGTATGGATGAATGTAGGGTCAGTGACTCCCCCTACCTTCCATGTTGGCCATGTTGTGGGACTTGGGTCACAGGGTGACACTCTGGCGCTTGCGTCCCGGGTGGCAGCAGCACTACAACAGGGACACCTGCATCAGTTCATTCCTCATACAGCCCAGGATGGAACCATGCCCAGAGCTCCAGAGTCATTCTTCACAGCCTCACGCAGGACTGTCATAAGCCAGGCCAGCCCACTCTGCTTACGCTTACAGGGAGGGACGACAACGCTACTTGGCCCAGGTTTTCATTGTAGTGATCTGCTGGTCAAAGGTCTAGTTATCAGTACGCCACAGCCACACCCTCATGGCTGGTTTACACAAGGGGTGGGCGGAATTTGCGTAGTAGCGCTACACAAAGCTCCGCGAAACAGTAAAAAATCGCCGCAAGCATGCAGAAATTCCGCGAACACGCGGAATTGCTTGTTCTCGATGTTTTTTTCCTGTTTGGGGAAATATCTTGCGAACACGCCTTTTGAGAACGCGAACAAGCAAAAATTCCATGAAGCGGCGGAACGCAGAATTTTGGGCAATTTCGCTTTCTCCGAGGAACGCGGAATTACCCAAATTCTGCAAATTCCGCCAGCGGAATGGAATTTACCGCCCAGGCCTAGTTTACACTAGGCCTGGGCAAAAATGTTGTTCCGTTTGCGGAAATTGCGATAATTTGACATTTTCGCGTTCCGCAGAGAGCGCGAAAATCTCAATTTCCGCTTTCCGCAGCTTGGCAATAATTTGTTTCTTGCTCGCGCTGTAAAATAATACATTCTCGCGCGCGCGCGATCGCCTTACCTGAATCCCTGCGTTCGCCGACAAGTTTTCTTGATCCGGTCGCGTTCTCCATGAGATGTTGGATTGTTTTTAGCTATTTGCGCTGTCTCGCGACAGTTCGCGCCCGCGGTGACATCATGCGTCGCACGATCACGTCTTTCTTCTCGCGATCATGCACCGCAAGACAACTCAAAACAAGATGGCCGCGCCCGCGAGCAACCACATGGGTAAGTTGGCGACCCGCAACCATGCAGAAAATCTCGCGAACATGCGGAAAAAAAAAATTCTGCATCTTCGCGATATTTCCGCTTGTTTGCGATAATTTAACATTTTTTCGCGATAAGTGGATTTTGCAAATTCCGCCCACCCCTAGTTTACACGCACACCACACCCATCCAGCAAAGGCGTCACTTGACACGTGACCCTGCTAATAAAAAGTACCTGGCGCACGTGCTCGACGCGATTTCCATTTCAGACTTGGTGGCACCGGATGCACTGCAGCTGGCACAGGCACACTGCCACGGGACGGTGACTTTCGGTGCACTGAGGAAGGGGCACAGTAAGTGCTGAGCGAGTGTGCAGCCTGCAATGATGCCCAGTCCCGGCGGTCTGGGCAGTTCAGGTTTTGTGTGCCCTGCTGCACCGCAGTGTAGGCCTGAGCCATCGGACAGTGGGGGCCTACTGCCACGTGGCGTGGCCTTGCTGGTCACAGAGTTAGTGGCACCGCAAGGGCTGAGCGGGTATGCACCCTGCGATGATGGCGAGTGCACTGGTATGTCCTCTGCCATGGCAAAATCAAGACGCAGCACCAAATGTGAGAGCTGGTGGCCTGCGGAGCGGGGCTGCATGATGTGGAGGGTGCCCTGGCCCCAGGCTTGGGGCTTGCAGAGGCATGTGGTGGGCCCTCTTTTGTACATGCAAGTGGTGGAAGGTGAGCATTGAGGCCTGGGTGCGCAGGGGCGGGCAGACAACTCTGGGTGGTGGGAGTGGATGCTGTGCAGCAGCCTGGGTGTGCAGGGGCGGGCAGACTTCTCTGGGCAGAGGGAGTGGATGGTGTGCAACAGCCTGGTTACGCAGGGGCGGGACAGCGATGAAGACGTGTGCAGTTGTATGTGCTCTGCCATTACTGATTCTATACTATGTTTCAGATGAGTGTGCTTGAGGGCTACAGTATGTCCTAGCATGTGGTTCGAGACTCACTGGTGGTGAAAAGGTGAGCAGTGAGGCCTAGATGCGCAGGGGCGGGCTGTCACCTCTGGACGGTGTGAGTGGATGGTGTGCAGCAGCCTGGATGCGAAGTGGTGGGTAGTCACCTCTGGGCGGTGGGAGTGGATGGTGTGCAGCAGCCTGGGTGCACAGGGGTGTGCAGCAGCCTAGGTGTGCAGGGGCAGGCAGACACCTCTGGGTGACGGGAGTGGATGGGTTGCAGCAGCCTGTGTGCACACGAGCGGGACAGCGATAAAGATGTTTGCAGTTGTATGTACTCTGCCATAACTGATTCTATACTATGTTTCAGATGAGTGAGCTTGATGGCTGAAGTATGTCTCGGCACGTGGTTAGAGACACACCGGTGGTGGAAAGGTGAGCTGTGAGGGTTTTGTCCACAGTGTCGCAACTCACTCTCCCTCTCCATCTCTTCCTTTCTCTCTCACACTTTCTCTCTCACACTTTCTCTCTCTCTCTTCCTCTTCCTCTCTCTCTCTCACTCTTTCTCTCTTTCTCTCTCTCTCTCTTTCTCTCTCTCACTCTTTCTCTCTTTCTCTCTCTCTCTCTCTCTCCTTTGATGGGCGCATGACGCACAATCTTATCTTGCTTTTTGTCTTGCAGGCTGTGATTCACAAATTGTCGAGGGATGACACGCCACGGCTGTACCTACTTTTATTTTGTTGTTTTGTCTAAATAAAATGTTTTATAAGTAAATCCATAGATTACTGTGATTCTCATTTGTCCAATCTCACATACGTCTTGATTGATATAATTGTATGACATCAGCTGATTTGTTACGTTCCACATTTCGGAAGGTTGCTGTCACATTTGTTTGTCGGGGGTCAAGGGGGAATGGCAGACAAGGGGGTTGTGGCGGAGCTCTCTTGGATATCCGAGCTGCATAATTGTTGGCTCCATGGCATCTGTTGTCGTTCAGGTGTGGCTGTGGGCTGGGCTCCCTTTCATGTTGCAGATTGTAGTCCAACTTAAAACAGAGACACCCGCATCAGTTGAGTACTCATGCAACCCAGGACGGAACCATGCCCAGAGTTCCGGAGTCATTGTTCACAGCCTCACGCAGGACTGGCATATGCCATGCCAGCCCTCTCTGCTTACGCTTACAAGGAGGAACGACAATGCGAAATGGAACAGGTTTTCATTGTAGTGATCTGTTGGTCACAGGTCTAGTTGTCAGTATGCCACAGCCACTCCCTCATGGCTGTTTACACCCACACCAATCAAACACAAGCGTCACAGGACACATGACCCTGCCAATAAAAAGGCATGGGCACACGTGCACAATGCCATTTCCACTCTGTCTGGGTGTGTCCCTGTGCATCACATATATTGCATTTGGGTCTAGGGCACTACCAACTCAGTCCCCAGGGCCGGAGCTAACATGATGGCTGCCGCACCACGATAGACAATCAAAGAGACACCATGATTGGCGGGTATAAGACTTCGTGGCACTGGGCACACTCCTTCCGGCACAGGCACACCGTCATGGGTCAGTGACTTTTGGTGCACTGAGGTAGGGGCACAATCAGTGCTGAGCGGGTGTGCAGCCTGCGATGATGCCCCGTCCTGGTGGTCCGGACTGGTAAGGCTTTGTCTGAGCCCTGCTGGACCACAGTGTGGTGGGAATCGTGTGCCTACTGCCATGTGGCGTTGGCTCGTGGGTCACAGGGTTAGTGGCACCTTAAGGGCTGAGCGGGTGTGCAGTCTGGGATGATGCCCTGTGCATTGATATGTTCTCGGCCATTGCGATATCAAGCCCCAGAATCAAATGTGCGACCTTCTGGCTGCCAAGGACACGGCCCGCGGCCTTGGAACTCACTTCAGCACATAGTGGGCCCTCTTTGACACACGCCGGCGGCAGAAGGTGAGCGAGAGAGGCGGACAGTCAGCTCTGGGCGGTGGGAGTGTATGGTGTGCAGTAGCCTGGGTGCGCAGGGGCAGTCAGACACCTCTGGGTGGTGGGAGTGGATGGGGTGCAGCAGCCTGGGTGCGCAGGGGTGAGACAGCGCTGAAGGTGTGTGCATTTGTATGTACTGATTCTATACTGTGTTTCAGATGAGTGACTTTGAAGGCTGCACTATGTCCCGGCACGTGGTTGGAGACACACTGGTGGCAGAAAGGTGAGCAGTGAGGCCTGGGTGCACAAGGGGCGGACTGCCACCTTTGGGCGGTGGGAGTGGATGATGTGCAGCAGCCTGGGTGTGCAGGGTTGGGCAGTCACCTCTGTGCAGTGGGAGTGGATGGTGTGCTGCAGCCTGGGGGCGCAGGGGTTGGCAGACACCTCTGGGCAGTGGGAGTGGATGGTTTGCAGCAGCCTGGGTGCTTAGGGGCGGGATAGCAATAAAAGTGTGTGCAGTTGTATGTACTCTGCCATTACTGATTCTATAATATGTTTCAGATGAGTGTACTTCACGGCTGCAGTATGTCGTGGCACGTGGTTGGAGACACACCGGTGATGGAAAGGTGAGCTGTGAGGGTTTTGTCCGCAGTGTCGGCACTCACTCTACCTCTCCATCTCTTCCTTTCTCTCTCACACTCTTTCACTCTTTCTCCCTGTCTTCCTCTCTCTCTGTCTCTTTCTCTCTCTTCCTCTCTATCACACTCTTTCTCTCTTTCTCTCTCTCTCTCTTCCTCTCTCTCTCACTCTTTCTCTCTCTCACTCTTTCTCTCTCTCTCTCTTCCTCTCTCTCTCACTCTTTCTCACTAATTCTAGCTGTGCATGGTGAGTTTCGGGTCGATCCATCAAACAGGGGCTGTGAAGAATGGGGGTTAAAAAGTGCATTTTTCATGTTCATTCCTGTATAGTCTTTTGACAGACTTGTAGCCTGAACCTGCTGGATGGTATTACACAAAATGTGTCAGAAAGTTAGCTTTTCGCCCAAAGATTATGCTTTCAATTACTTGGTGTAAATCTGTTCAGTAGTTTGCGAGGTATTAAATGAAATCCAAATTTGTATATCTACAATCGTGATGCTTTTGCAAATAATGACAAACTCATACAGAGATCTGCAAAGCTCTGATTGGCTTCCAACACTTCAACAAGGAAGTGTTGGCAACCATCTTGGGACTTGGCTTCAGCAGAGTCCCCCAAAAAAGTAAAAGAAAACAGAAAAGGGGACAGGGTACGAGTACCTTAACCCCATAGCCTTGGTCCTGGGGTCCCAGAGGGACTCTGCCAGGGTAAAATAGCATTTTTTTTTTATTCAAGGAGAAATTCGTGAAGCATATCACAAAATGGGGGACTCCAATGGGAGACAGTTGTGAGCCCACCCTAGGGTTATGTAACTATGATGAATGTATTAGGTTTGCATTATGAGGATTGCATTTAGCATTAATTAGCACGATATACAGGCAGTCAAGCAGATGAATTTAAATACACGGTTGATACTTAAATATATTATTTATGCTGATGGCAATCTCGATTAAAATTGTTTTAATTTTTTCATTATAGATACCCCTGAAGAAGGGAAGATGGCTTCCTGAAATGCATTAGGTAATTTTAAAATAAAAACGCAATATGTGGAAAAATGTGGTGTCCTTTTCGTCAATGTGAAAAGCCTGACGTGGTCGTGGTATGGATAAAATGAATTGAAGTAAACATGGAACTAACAGGAATATGGAAAAAGAGTAAAGGAGTAAGCATGGAGTTTAAACAAAGAGAAAATGGAGAACTTAATTTATTTGATTCATTCAGTTGCTGAAATGGCTGTGCGGTTTGACTGGAACCCAAACGGGTTCCGCTGTGTTGGTTGCTCACTAATATCGCCATGAATTACAAAAAAAAAACCTGTGTTCTCTGATTGTTTTTAATGTAGCCCTCAGGTTGACCAGGTCCCGGGGGTATGCCCTTGTTTATGAGAAATGGAGGGGGTGCATGGGGACCCCCTCCAAGGGCTTATTTAAGACCTGGGGACCACCACCTCCCTGTGGCTTATGATAATAATAATAATCGATTGGCCACGTGGACCTCCTGGGCCCCAGAGTCCACTACCACCCAGGGGCTATAAATAACAATGATAGATGGGGGATGTGCGAACCCCCCTCGGCCCTGGGGAACATAACCTCCCTGGTGACACAATAAGCATTAAAGAGGGGGCCTGCATGGACCCCTGGCCCCCGGGTCCACAACCTTTTTGGGGCCAACCACATTTCTGAAAAAGAGGGATGAGGACCGTGAGGCCTCCCTCCCTGGCCATATACGGATCAGAGGACCACCATCTCCCAGGGGCCAGCCCTAGAATAAAAAATGAGGGGGCCAACCTTCTGGAGACATATATGGCCCCTGGAACCTCCGCCCGAGGTCTGGCGTCTGCTATCTCCTGAGGTGCCAACACTCGCGACATACCTGTTTGCTTTTGCAATTGGCCTGGGGAGGGAGGCTGTGCAGCCAACCTCCCCACTTTCTTTAGTAGTATGCAAAGGTCTTCCCCCATTTCCAATGTTGATGGACAGCTTTACAAAAGGCCCTCGAGTGCATTCCAGCTGATTTCGGTGACAAGTTCTAGATGTAGAGGAATACGAGCACTACTCCACCAAACACAGAAGCACTTACTCCATTTAGTCAAGAGGAAGTGCCCCTGTTTGATTGAGATTTTGCAGTCTCATCGTCTTCTCTTGACAAGGATTCACATTATCCTAGATTTGTGGAAGAAGACGCTCGAGGAACAATCGCATTGCAAAAAATAAAATGCACACAAGGCCACTGGAAACATTATCCCGTGGTCTTTTACACAGCGGTAGTGCAGAATATGCATGAGACATTCACCCAAAGAGGTAGCACTTAATAATTAACCAGATGAAGGTACTCCAGTTGGATAGACGTTTTGGGCAAAACTGGGGACTTTTCTTGGAAATAATGATGGTCCATTCTGGCCCTGATGTGCATTTGACAGAAATTAAACCTCAATGGGCAGCACTTACAAAAATAAACATAGCAGGTGCCCCCGTTGAAGGTCCTCTTCAGTAAAGCACAAACATTCATAACTTCTTTGGCTTGGTGAAGGCAAATCAAATGTGTTTTCTCTTGTGTTTCATGTTGGAAAACAGTCTGAAATTCTTAATGGAGGTTAATGCATTGTTGATCTAATGAAGCACAATCTGATCTGTAGTGATTTCTTTCTTGTCTTGTCCTGGTGAGAGCAGAGTTAATGGTTCTCCTTTTTAAATACCCTAAGTAAGCAAATGTACAAAATCCATAGTGCCACTCACATATGCACTCTCAGTCAAACACAGGCACTCACACAGTCACCCACTCACAGACTGACACAACCACTCACACATACACTCACAAACCCATAGCGCCATTCACAAACCCAGTCACAGACCCACACAGGCCCTCAAACACCCATTCACAGACTCATAGTGCCATTCACAGACGCAGTCACAGACCCACAAAGGCACACATGCACCAGCTCACAGACCCACACTGGCAGTCACATACCCACTCACAGTTCCATAAAGCCACTCATACATCCACTCACAGACACATACAACCACTCACACAGCCACTTACAGACCCATACAGCCACTCATACACCTATTCACCAACGTATACAGCCACTCACACACCCATTCTTAAAGTCTACAGGTTGCAGTTAGGAAACACAATGTAAATGAATGTAGAAAGTCACTGAAAAAACAAAGGTTACAGGAATGTTATATTTTGGATATAGAATTGTTTAAAAACATAGAAATTCACAGAAAAAACAAAGGTTATAGGGAAGTTATAGTTAGGCCCAGATCTTGCTCATACAACACCATAGAAATTCAGCAGTTATAGTTATCTGAGCCAACTATAACTAACACCTCTGCAATGCAATGTTTATGACCTCATATGTTATATCACTCATGGCATGGTCGATGACATCACTGATGACAACTCAAATGACAACATTGATGACCCCATCCACAGAACCACTCTCACACCCACTTATATCCCCATAGAACATGCCATACACCCACTCCCATACATCCACTCACTCCTACAACCACTCACTCAACCACTAAATCACCCATACAGCCACCCATACACCTGTTCACTCACCCATGCAATCACTCACATACTGAGTCAGTCACCCATACAACTACTCGCACACCTACTCACTCAACCATTCAATCCCTCAAACAGCCATTCACTCACCGATACAATAACTCTCACATCCACTCACTTACTCATGCATATATGAACACATGTACTCGCTCACCTATACAATCACTAACACAAGCACACACTTACCCATACAACCACTCTCACATTTACTCACTTACCCATACAGTCACTTACCCACACAGTCACATACCAATACAGCTACTCACTCACCCATTTAACCACTCACACACACATAGAGCCACTCAGACACCTACTCACACATGGATACCCACAGCCACTCACATAATATGTATTATAAATAGTATGACTCTTTAATACTATACAATGTTTAATAATTAAATATTTATAGTATCTTACTATGTATTGTTAACACTCAGAAACTTTAAGAAAACACTCACAATCACTGGAGTGATGTCATTTGAGATGTCATCAGTGATGTTACTCACCATGAAATGAGTTACGTAATTGGTGAGGTCATAAGCAGTGAATTGCAGGGACGTAAGTTATAGTTAGCTTACGTTACAGTAAATCTGAGCCTAACTATAATGTCCCTGTAACCTTTGTTTTTTTCAGTGAATTTCTATGTTTGTTTCCACATTCCATATCCTAACTATAATGTACCAGTAACCTTTTGTTTTCTTCAGTGAATTCCTAAGGTTTGAATGTTTTTTTAACTCTGTGTCCAAACTATAACGTCTCTGTAACCTTTGGTTTCCAGCAGTGAATTTCTATTCTTTTATTTTTTTCTTTTTCTTTCAGAACTATTACTTAAGAGACTTAAAAACTATCTTTTTTTAAAAAAAAACGTATCTTCCGGTTCCACAGAAAAGTTGCAAAGACGGCAGGGCATATTCTCAAGGATCTATCGCTGAGTTATCAGCACTTTATCTCAGCCAAAATTGCGACAAATTCATCACTCCATTCACAAGCTGCTGAAAACAGCTGATACCACCAGTTTATCTGTGATAGCAGCCGAAAAAAACATTGCCACGGATGATCCCGACAACTATCGCTAATGAGATGCAGAGTAGGTGTTCCCGAGCAAAAAGCCACGACAACACCACACCTCAACATTCTCAACGACCAGCCAGATCGGCGATAAGAACACAAAACATGCGAAAAGGCGTGTTAGCAGTAAGAAATTAACACCTGCTCTGACCTGGTGCAAAGTCAGACTACAACCTGCACCAGAAAAGGGAGCCCAGCCCAGAGCCACACCTGAAGAACAGATGCCATGGAGCCAACGATCATGCAGCTCGGACACCCAAGAGGGCCACAACACCCACAGCCACCCACCCCTGGACCACCCCCCAGGCCCCACCCCGGGCACCCCCACTTCCCCCAGACCAAGAGACTGCATATCAATGTCATGAAATCATGAACACAATCATTTGCCTGATGCTTCAGAATCACAACAACTAACAGTCATGTGAGCACAGAAAAAGCAAAATCAATCATTCACCATAGAGAGTCCAAACAAAATATCACAATCAAATTTCTCACCAAACAACTGTTTGGAAGAGTCATGGCGGGTCATCCCTAGACAATCTGTAAGTGACAGCCTGTAAGACAATATCCCAGATAAGGTGTGTCAGGCACTCATCAAAGGACAGAGAGAAAGAGAAAGAGAGATGGACTGAACAAGGAGCGCAAGGACAATTGGGCCCTTGGCACATACATGCCAACTGTTGCGTGTGTTTTGCAATTTGTGCACCCTAAATCTAAGGCCTGGCAACAATTTCAGCACAAAGGCCACATCACATTTCAGAAATGCAAGCAGTAGTCAGACTAAAATTATGCATGAAAGCTCCTTTGTCTCAATACACAAAGCGGAAGGACATACGAACTTCCGACCTTGGTCTCCAATGCGCCTGGTTCCCCTTGAGTGAGATACCACACTAGACTCTTGCAACTTCCACACTATGAACTGCGCTAATAAAAGAGCAACGTGTCCATGCCCCACACACACTTGTCCCTGCTTGAGCTACACCTGCATTGCATGCCCCCAACACATTGTTAAAAAAAACAACCCATTCGTCCAAACGTTGAACACACATACAACTCATTGCTCTGAGCTGTGGCATATAATCCACAGAACTGTCGCCGGTCTGAGGAGACCAACAAACACAATCGCAGGCAACCCCAGGCACATGCACAACCCCAGTCACGTGGAAATGTACCGTGCACGAATGCTGCATCTGTTGGGAAATCTGCCAATGGCAGTTTTGTGAATCAGTTACCGTCTGAGTTCCTGGCTTGAGTACGTCACATGCGTCCAGCCATGGTTCCACTGTTGATCATGCACATTCAAGTGTCCTAAGGAGGTCTGCCTATCCAACACAACGGTAGCTGAACTGGATTATGACTTGTGTGTGCGCCCCCTGTTGACCCACGAACAGGAGTGCAACCGGGATACCCGTGCATGGGATGCCTTGATATGTGGTATCTATGCTGGCAGCAGTCGATGGGAGTTTGCACAAGTCATCGTGTGCAGTGACCACATCGAGGCGCTCCCCTATTGGGCTGTGTTGTGGATTGGTGAAACTGCGTGGTCAGAGCACATCTGTCTGGACCAGTTAATGGACTGGCTATCCCTCTTGTTCCTTGAATTCGGGAACGTACTTCTGGAACTGATTGCCTATGAAGCAGCGCTCGCATTCCTGGATGAGTAACTACCTTCCTGCAGCCACAAATGATTGATACCCAGAGCACAGGTCCCAACACCATGTTGCATCGTGGAGGAATGGTCCCATAAGCCAGAAAAACAGTGGACATGTCTGCATTCGCTTCGACTCAGAATGCATGTGCGTGCACCTACACGTGTTGTCACACATCTGTGCAAGGTGCTGCAGCCCAATGGGCGGAGCTGCACTGTGTCGTTTGGCAAAGTTCCTAAACCTGACATACTGATGGAGGGAGACTACTCACATGGCAATGTCGTACAACATGTGACATTATTGGTCCCTTTCACCTGCTCACTGTCAGCATAGCACACAGTCGGCGTAGTCCGGTGGTACAGCTCCATGCAGATCCCATGGGCTGAGAGTCCTGTCCCCTGACACGGGGCTATGAGCAGATGCCAAACATCACATGACTCGACTAGCAAGGCAAGGTGGGCTGAGACCGTTGCCAACCGTAAGGCTATGTGTTCATTTTTGCCTCCCCATTCCTTGCACCTCAACACTGTCCCATTCGGCCTGTAAGTGTCAAGCATTTCTCTGCCTATTGTGGCCCATCACTTGCCTGTACTGACACACACATGCTAATAAAGTCTACTCAACTTCACCAGTGTACAACTGTGATGAGTGTTGATTAGTATGACAAATCATGTGCCTCAATGAGCATTGTCCGTACACAGGGAGGGACAGACTGCCTCTGGTACATAGGTGGTGAATCCCTTTTGGCAGCTCCACCTCTGTAAGGCACACATTGTGTTTGGGATTGTTGCTGGTAGACTTGTGCTCATACGTGTCTTCAGCAATGTGAGTATGGTGTCCAGCTTCTTGCCATGTGGATCAATACGATCCATTAAAACAGACTGTGTCCACAATGATGTGTGTGAATACGTCATGCAAAAAGATGTTCTGTAGCCACATGCGATGGGGGGACACTATTTCAGATGGGCTACCGATTCTGACATTTACACACACAGCCCTATATAATACATGGACGTGGGGCTACATTGGGGGATGCGAGATTGTTGTTCATGTGAAATGAGGCCACAGCTAGTTCACACCTTCACATTCATCTAATTTGCCATGTGGGTCAGGGTCAAACGGGCGCATTGATGACATTTACCAGGGTGTACCTTTTAGTGCAATCAACGTCCCTACATTCATCCATACTAGTACACATGAGTAAACATAGACATGACACATCTGTGTGATTTTGAATGTTTTATTCACATTCTGGGGTGTTTCTGGGCTGGAGGGGTACATGGCCAGTTCGAGCCCACATTAAGTGGTTGCCCAGTGGTGGGCCAACCAGAGTCCTTGGGGGAATGCAAAGTTAATCTGAAGGTGAAAGTACAGTCCTCAGCCGGTTTGCTGTATCATCGGTACAAAACAGATATGGCAGTCCATGTCGGGGTTCAGGTGAATGTTGCAGAGTGTTTGGGGGGACAGTGAGAGGTGTATGATGCATAGGGCTGAACCAGGCAGGGACAGGCCATGTGGTGGGTACGGATGCTACTGCTCCTTCCTCACACAGTCATTACCCTCCATATCTTACTCTTCTGAGACATCTGTGTCTGGGGTGTCACATGTGTGCGGTGGTGGAGATGTGTGTGTCGAAGTTCCAGCAGCAGTTATCTGGGAAAGGATCTGTGGCAGCAATGGCAAGATGAGGATCTGCAAGGCTTGGAAGATCCCAGCTACATCTCACTGGTGTTCAGCCGTGGCAACCCTACTTTCAGACTGCATCCACTCTATGGTCTCCATTGTCCTCTGCATCTGTGCCAACTCCGTGCTGTCATCGCTGGAGCCTGTCTGACTAGACAGTTCTTGTATCCGAGTAATGGCCCCAGCGAGGTCAGCCAAGGATTGTCGGTGAGCATGGTGCGGACAGGGGGTGTCTGTTAGGGACTGTACGTGGTCCCTGATGGCACTCAGAAACCCACGTATGGCATCGAATTTGGCTGTAATGAGGTCAAAACCCACCCAAAGCTGATCAGCCATCTCCTTCTGGCACGCTAACACCCAGCATTGGAATTCCATGTGTTGGTCGTGGGGGTCCTGTGGGCCAGCCGTGGTGGTGTGTGCTTCCTTCTGTGTGGTCTGTGCAGGGTGTAGGGTCACCGCGATGCAGCTGGGCTGCCCTGCTCCTGGGGATGGGGTGCAGAGGCTGTCCACAAGCCGTTGGAGGGTGTCTGGGCAAATGTGCAGGGTGTCCTCTTCATCACTGTAGAGATGTGTGGTCTGCTCTGCAGGAGGTGTTGATTGTCCCTCTGCAATTTAATGGGGAGATGATGGTTAACAGTGTGTTCCATGTATGTTCATGCATTGTACATGTTTACATACAGACTGGATGACAATGTACATTGTGACTGTTTTGGAGGAGCTGGCTATTTGATGGGAGACAGTGGGCATTTCGACTACATGACGGATGTGAGGTTAAGCTCGTACATTATCATCTCACAGTGTCATGCAATGCCAGATGTGATTGGCCAGTTTCTACGCACGAGTGGCACCAGTTGTGTCCTCTGTCCTGTGGTGTAAGTGTTGCACTTTGTACCACATTGTATTGTCGTCAATGTTGATGTGCTGTGATTGCTGTGTGTGTGCTGCATTGTTGGCGAGTCGGCCCTGCAGCTCTGATTTGGTGGCCCCTTATCCCTTTGAGGCATTGTGCCTTTGACTTTATGTGCTTTTTGGGTGCTCTGATGTTTGCAACTTTGGTCATTGGTGCTCTTGGACATATTTTATACTCTTGTGCATTGTTTGTCTACAGATGTGTTTTTGACGTCATGGGTTGTAGGTGCATGTGGATGTGTCAGAGTGTGACCTGCTCCTTTACGGATGTGGCCCACACTCAGCCACCACAAAGTCATCTCGTGCACCATGTCATGTATTGTGACTGCAGCCATGCTATCTGTCATGAAGTGTCATTGCATAGTCCGTGTGGCTCACAGAGCTGCTGCTTTGCTGGAATCAGGACATGTGCATGGGTAGGTTGAGACATTGGTGATATGGAGGGGGGACCATTTGTGCACATTGTGGATGGGGGCCTACTTGGTGTTTCTATGTGTGCTGCAGTGTGCCAAGGTTATCAGGGACATGTTCCACACTCATTGTGGGTGTGCAGTGCGCTGCGCATGATTGTGCATGTGTGCCCTTGTGCCCATCTCCCTCCTTCCCCCCAGGCCCTGGTCGGTACTCACCCTGTTGCTGTTGGGTCAGGTCATATTGAGCTGTGTCCAGACCACCAACTCCTTGCACTGTCTCCGCACTGATGAGTGTGGCCACCATTTCATCCAGCTCCTCCTGTGGAGCAGGAGTCCCACCTCCAGTCACCTTTGCTGCCTTCCTGTTGGCAGCGAGTTTCTCCTTGGTTTGGCTGTGCACTTCATGCCAGCACCTCTTGACCTCCTCCATTGACCTCCTTGACACTCCAACTGCATTCACGTTGTTGACTATGGACTGCCATATTTCCGTTTGTGTTACCAATGACGCAGTGGAGGTGACGAACAGTTGTTGGTAGTGTTCTATCACCTCCGTGACGATGGTCTGGTCTTCTTGCGGACTGAACGCCCTCTTCCTCTTCTCCTTTCCCTTCCCCGAGCACGCGTTCCTGGCTGGTCCTCCGTGGGGCGTGTGGGGTTCGGGTTGTCCTCTGCACTCGGTTTGGGTGCATCCATGGTGCTACGCAGTTTGATTTGGTTTTGTGTTTTTTGTTGTTGTTGCTTTTATAGTGCATTTTCCCGCATTACGCTTGGGAATTGAAGGCATGTGGCTGGTTTTCACTGAATTTTGTATCGTGCTTGGCCTCATTGCAGCTTTTTTTGCGCTTATGTTTCGCATTTTTGTGGTGTTGCGTTGACTTTGTCGCGGGCTTTTGACGCATCATCGTGAGCCTATTGCATGGTGCCGCCAGCTTGGGAATGCCGCATTACCACGGTGTTATTTTTCGCAATAGACTGCGATGTGAAGAGGTGCGTTAAGCTAAATTTGCGATGGTTATCAAACGTTCTTGAGAATATCCCCCTGTGTGTTTTAAAAAAAATTTAAAAAATATATATAGCCATTATTTAAACACAGTTTGTCAATAGTTAATTACTAACATACTGTTTAAACAAACCTATATGTACGCATTTTTAAAGAAAACCACTTTTAAATTGGGTTTTCGGTTTCTGCGATGACATCAGTAGTCGCTATGACATCAGTATTCATGAAGACCAAGTGTTTTAAAAAAAGTGTAACACACATATTTAGAGATATGACAAAGAATCTTTGGCCATGGGTGCTTACCAACATACTTGTCATCTGTAATTTTATTCAGAGAAAACCAATTTTATATTGTATTTCGCGTTTCCGCAAACATGACTGTGGTTATGATCATGTCGATATTCGCGTGGATCATGCGACCTGGAAACATACATTTTGAAGCAAGTGACACAGTGCAGAACACAAACCCTTATTTGTTTTTTGTTGAATTTAGTTTACTAGATGTGGTAATTGAAACAGTACCTTGATAACAACATTTTCATAGCAGTTGACACCTGAATTATTTTACCAACTGAAACTACAATATCTCCATAATTTTCCACTTTTCAACACCTTCTGGATCGTCCTTGTTTCCTTTTTTTTCTCAGTTATCTGTTTCTCATTAACAGGGCATTGGCCTAAATGAGAAACATATACACTTCTTGGCCGATTGTACTCTCTTACACAGCCTGCATCAGCACTAACCTTCTTTTTATCAAAATCAATCTAAAACAAACCAGATAATGCTCTAACTCATGACCATGCCACATATGAAATTCCTTCTTTAAGTACAGTACTTCCCATATGACCAAAAGCTGCATCTACACTTAAACCTTGTGATTTATGGACAGTAACAGCATATGCTAGAGAGAATGGAAACTATTGGCTCTGTACATACAAGTCTTTTACTAGCAAAAAACACAAAGGCCAATCTGCTTCATACCATCAATCTGATAAAATGTTATGACCAAGTATTCAACCGCATCTCTATTTTGGAAATTAATCAAACCAAGTACTTTACCTAACCCTTCCTCTACATTTCAATTATGGCACAAAATAACTCAGCAGTTTTTGCTGACATGCAAAATATTTTCAAATTCTGTAGTTTTTTAGACAGACTTCTTCAAAGCATCCAGTTTATCTGTGAGCAGTACTTTGACTCCCTGATGTTCCATTTTATCAATAACTGCATTTTCCAAATATCTTCTTTCTCCAGTTGTAGTAATTGTTCATTGAAGTTGGAGCACTGTTGAAGTGTTGGCATTAAACAAACTATAGACTTCAGTTCTTCAATGAGAGTCTGCATTAGTTTAGCTGCTGTACTATTAAATCCAAAAAGCTTCTTGATAAGACGCCTTTCCAAAGCATGGTTCCCCTCTTTTTGTTGAACTTCTATTCTCAAGTCCTTCAGTATATTTCCATAATTTACATTGGATGCTTGATGCATATTATTCACTGGTTCTTTGTATTCAAAGTTTAACCAAATATTAACATTGCAATGCTCCCCATAGAATTTCTTGTTTCATTATGTACAAGTGTTTTGGAGACAGATTGTTCTTTTATGGGGGTGCATAGCAGTAGGTCACCAAATACAATTAAAATGCTTTCCTCCAGGGAGCACATCGTAGTTTACCCTTAAAATCTGCTGCATTCTTAAGTGGTGGAAAGCAAGCATTAAGTTGGATCCCATGCTGACCTCATCAGTGATTAAACATTTCACTTTCTTCAATACTCTTGATACCTCATAGCAAGCTTTGAAGGATAGTTTCTGGTATTCCAGTTTAGTCTCACGTTCAAAAGATAGTATTTAGAAGACGATGTAAAGTAATACCTTCAATATTATGTGCAGTGAATTCTTTTGATAATGTTACTACACATTCAAATTTGTTTCTGTAGTCTCCTGTGAATAGTCAGTGGAAACTTTAATTATGAAGCTTTTTCCTGTGCCCACTTGACAACTAATGTATACTAGTATTGGTTTATGTGAAGAACAATGACATTGTTTCCTCTCGTGGAGAAATCCTTGCTCTATTTTGCCTTTAACTTCATTGAAATTTATTTTTGCACATTCTTCAGTTGTTCTACTAAGTCTTCAAAATCTATAGTTTTCTCTTTTGCTTGTTGCATTGCAGTATCCACCTCATTCATAGCTATAGGTGCTTCATTTTAAATAATTGGTTTTCCAAGAGGATCTTGACTCGCTGGTGCAGAACTTTTGTTGCTTTGTGAGCTCTCCTTCGCTATTTCAGTAGCCATATTTTTTTCCCTGTTCAATCTCATCTTTCAACATTTGCAGGTAGGTTAGAAACACTGAGCACCCAATGGTCTCTTTCACAGTATTTAAAGAGTCTTTGTAACATTCATAGTCAACTAGAAAAGGGCCAAGAACAAAAACATTCTTATCTCTGGGGTTTGGCAACTAAGCTTTCAGTGGTTAACTAGATTCCTTTTGTTGTGCCTGACCAAACAACCATCACATCCAAGTACTCCATATCTTCCGTCTTCTATATTGTCCGTTACCTTATTTCTATATGTGTACTGCTGATGTACTTCATAGAAACACATGTTTTTTAGATCTGAACGTCTTCGTGGGTAGTATGTATCCAGCATGTTAGTTTTCAGAAGTCTGTACTTTCAGGATCAAATTCAGTGAGATACTGTAATTCTGAGAGACTTTAGTACTCTAGTTACCCACAAAATTCTTCTTGACTTAGAGAACAAACTAGCGGAGCTCAACCTGTACGAACATTCATAAGAACCTGTTTCTCTGTGGGAAAGCGTTTTCAAGCAGAAGCTCTACATTTTTCTCTGAAGACTCTTTTCTGCAGAAATATCCTCACACAACTCTTTCATCTCTGCCTTTTCTGATTTTGTTATATTGAAGTCACACAGTGAGCATCAGCAATGAAGTTGTCTGCAACAAATTGGAGATCCATATTTCCATTCCACATCTTCAGAATCACAGGGTTGTAGTTATTGATGTACTTGGAATCATCTGTTCTTCTCAGGCTGTATGTATGTTTTTGGTGATTTCTGTGTCGCGTTATGTCTGACTGCAGACCAAAAGCTGTTGACTCTGCCTTCTGTGATTACAGTTTGTGGAAATCCAAAATGACATCTTGTGCAAATTTTCCCTTTGGATCTGTATTTTCAAAGACAGTACTTTCCACATCTATGTGTTAGAACCGTAGAACTTGTTGTCTCATACCTCTGTCAGCACTTGGGGTTGTGCAAGTCACATATAGTTGTATGAAAGACAGAACAGACTTATCAGAGTGGTACCAAATTTCAGGGCATTTTATCCATTACAGCATGTTCATATATGTGGAGCACTTCTAGCTCAGGACTCTTTTTGCCAAAAGAAATCCGGTACTTGGCCAAAAGGACTATTACTATTTTTGCAGATGAAACCCCTCATTGCTTGAAATCTGTGGCTAAATATCTGCATATATTTACAGGGTCCAGTGAGCAAAGTTCTCCTGGTGTCTTCAGACTGATGTCTTTTATGTTTGAATTTGCTTCTCACAGAAATTCAAGCAGGTCATCCCACACATACACCACACAACTGAGTGTCAATAACCAAGTAGATATTTCTAGGTTTCTCAAAATACATTTCAGCTCACTGTGATGGCAATACCAATATACATTGATACCACCATGGCATGCCATTAATTTGATCAAATTGTATTTGTTCATCTTTACTTGAACTTGTCACCAAATTTCCTTGTTGTGAGATTTTGCAGATTCACTGGTATCTTGAGAATGAGATTTATAAATAATAAAAGGTGACATATATAAGGAATACACTGATGAAATCTAGGATCCTCCAAGTATAGTCCAGTTGATCTGTAATCAGCTGCTGGTAGCTGTGCAGGACAGTCATCATACCTATCACCAATTCCTGTGGGAAATAGATACAGGAAACATCAAGCTTCTCAAACTCAAGGGATCTCCTTTTGCTTCTTTCGTTTCCAAGACATCAACTGCATCACCAATATTCCTTTTAGAATGCAGAGGGCGGATACTGTACTGTTCATAAATTTCTTCTGATCGGGATCAATCCACATTTTCAATATGACCTCCGGATGATGATATGCCACCGCCAATATGTGCTAAGTCTTGAAGGGCATTTACAGTGTTATAATAAATATTTTGTACCAGCTATAATGTTGCTTTCTTTACTTTACTAGCATCCAATATCTCCTGCCTTATTTTTTTACACTTGGTAGGGACACTATTGACTAGAATAAAAAGTGCTTCTTCCAAATTTGTCTCCACCCCAACACTTTCAATATCCTACTTGAAATCTAATAGCAAGTACACAACTCTACCTTTAAGACCTTTCTGAAGCTCAGTTTGAAGTAAATTCCCTGTCTTTGGATCCAAATGGACTATAGCTTGAAATGGATGTATGCATTGTACGAGACTTGAATCATAAAAATGTAAATTTTGAAGTCCTGCAGGGATTGGAACTCAATCTAACTTATTGAGGACTGCTCTGGCAGGAATTATATTACCCTCCAACTTATCATAACTGTACCTACAAATAACTTTGTTGTGTGGAACAATCAAAGTGTTCCTCTATAGCTAAGCAAGCTGCAAATTCTTGCCACTTATCTATGTTATCTTTTTCAGTTTTTGAAAAAAAAAACATGACGAGTTTGACTCTTGTAGTGAATGCATCTGAAACATATAAAAACACAGTCTGGTTTCTCAGAACAGACTGTGTTAATCTTTCTTATCTCTTCTTGAAAGTTATCCACAGTATTACCTGTCTCTTGTTCTGGTACACCTGCAGATACCAACTCATCATCTTCCCTACACTCCTCTTCCAGACCAAAGAAACAAAAGTGTACATCGTCACAAACGTTTTATACCTCTGCTACTGTACACTGCAAAAGAGGTCTATTAATTTCTCCTAAACATAGGCCAGGAGTTTTGACATAGTGAAGTCTCCTAACTAATGTTCACAATTGAGAATGGTGTACCGCTAGCATTCTGATATGATGAAAGTTGCTTTGGCACACTTTCTTTGATAGACATGCTAATGAGTGACCATGTAAATTAGTATACTTCCTTATTTTGCGTGGATCTAATCCTTGCAATGTAGCTATTTTCTGCTTCAGACTTCTGCAGGGAAACGTGCAGGAAATTTCTCAATAGATTCATATTGAACACTACAAATACTGCTACAGTTCCATTTATATACAGGGGCATGTTCACACATTCCCTGTACCTCTTCAGCTATCTCTTCCTCTAAATTTCTAGGTACCATCACCTCTTTTGGTGTAGGACTACCAACCTTCTTCTTGAAACATCATCTGCATTCATCAACTGCTTGCACTAATTTGTTTTCTTGTAAATAGCTTTCGTCATTAAAGAAAGGCTCCACACTAGAGGTATATTTCCATTATTCGCTGAAAACATTGTAAAAGTTAGTTCTATTTGCAAGTCTTTTCTTTTGGCTTCTTTTTCTCAAAGTCAACACTTTTGTATACAGTGTCCACACTCTGATTAAAATCAAAATAAATAATTTGCTCTTGAGAGTGAAGGCCTTATCGACTGTCCTTTCAACAGGTTCCTTTTGTCTGAGTGCTTCTCCCCTTCTTTTATCTTTTTTCTTACTTTTATTAAAATTGCGAATTAGTCTACTATGGAACAATCAAACTCTGATTTCCTTATTCTGTGTCTTCCTCCTCGTTAAAGTCCCGCCTTTCTCCTTTAATTTTATTCTCATTATATCATGCACTATTATTCCTATTTAAGTTGCTCTCAAACTTTGCTTTTTATTTACTCCATTTTGCTATCAAGTTCTCCACACAATATTTTAAGAAACGTCTTTTCTCTTTTACCACTTTTTCTACATTTTGCCCCATTTTTTCTCACTTGTGAGAAGATAGTATCCTTGTTTTGTTTCTTTTTTCTCTGATGTTTTAATGGAATTAGAGCTGTTTGTTCTTAAGTTGAAGTTGATGCCTGAAAATAAAATAATAACAATATTTATCTTTTCATTATGTACTATAACATTACACATTTGAACTATTCACCTAACATCATAAACAGTAGACTTATTAAAATATTGGTCTTTAAATCTTTATGTAAGTGGCCTGACGAATACCTGTGTAAAACATACTGCGGTATGTTTCTTCATACATAAGCAGTTAGCGCATCTGTCACTCTGTGAATGCAAAGAGAGAGAGGCTCTACGCTTCGGAAAGATATATGTCACTTCAATCAATCTATCAATTGTCTTTATTCGATCTTCCGAAGGCAGATCATAAAACATACAAACGATAAAAAGAAACAAACTAAATAGTATGCACACATGTTAAAAAGTAACGACCACATAATTAAAAATGATATAAATCATTGTACAAATTTATGGTTATTAGAGTAACAGTCCATAAAATAAAGTTCCAGGTGCGTTAAGTCTGGTATAATAGTAAAACATGCAGATTATAAACAATCACATTTTAGCAAATAAATCGTTATGCTGGTTTGCATTGAATAAAGTGACAGTGCAGAAGTTGTGATTCCAGGGGCATCATAGCTAATGTAACAAGGTGCCTAGTAAATAAAAGTCGAGAGCAGCAATATACACTTAAAAATCCAAGGTCAATGATTATTTCTAAAAGAGAATGTAAAAGTCTTTTTTATCAAAGCAGCAAACTCCTCTTTGCTAAAGTGCACTTAAAAAAACTAGCAACTGCATAGCAAACATTACATTCGTTAAGTTGCAATAAATAGAGGAGGGCGGCTTTGCACTTGGAGAATTTATGTCTGCGCAGTAACGGCAATAAAAGCCACCTATTGTACGACAAATAAAATTGACAAAAGAAAACAAAATGTAAAATGGTTTGGCTCGATTGCTCATCACATAGACGAATGGCAATAGTGTCTGAGGAGTACTGACCTAAGGAAAAACATATTGCCGAGCAGAAGCAATCTAGCCTAAATCTTGCCAACAGTGTTCTTTCATAAAAGTTGGTGACTTACAGTAAATATGGGGCAGTTGTTAGAACTGCTTGGATAATAAAGTAATCTCTGCCACTTCCATTAGTTCCCTAGTGACTTGTTTGTGCTTACGAAAACTGTCCCGGACCCAATTTTTGTCCATTTCTTCGATGGACTCGCAATGCTCGAACAAAGTGGCACAGCCAAGTCCTAAGAAGCAATTTTTAATATATTGTAACCATGCAATGGTCAAACCATGAGTACAGGTTAAACAGTCTCCAATGACAGCCCGCTTGAAATCAGCTTCTTTGTTGGACCAAATTGAACCCAAGAGAACCAGGGGGCAGCATTGATGGTATCTTGGACATACTCCATACCTAGCTCCAGGTGTAAGAAGAACTGGGGGGATGAGGGAGGGATGCCTAGTAACTGGCGGCAGAATCTATTCTCCTCTGTCTGCATCGTATATGCATACCTACAATCCCAGGTACCCATTCCATACATCAACATCAGCAAAAAATTCTGGTTGTGTGTTTGGGGGCAATGGGCTTTTTACCAAAAGACAGAGCAAGCGAGGGAGTAGCACCTACAGCTTGAGTATATTGAGATATTCTATTTTTCGTACAAGTAAGCCAAGCACATCCTTCATCAAACTCCAGCCCTAAATATGGAAAGAAACTAACCCTATCTAGGGTTTTGCCATTAATATTTAGGGTACAGGTTTTGGTGCTTGTTGGGCCACAAATCATAGTAAATGTTTTCTTAAATTTTGGCTCCAAGCCCAGGTCTCTCATAAAGCTGACTGTTGGAAGGCGGACCCCGAGGAGTCGGCGAGACCACTCAGGGGGGGGCCCCCACACTGTACGAAGTAGCCGAGCGCTGCAGAGAAGCCTCCTGGGAGATCCTTCTCCTATTATGTACTAGCACAGTAACACCACCACACCGGACTCAAGGAGGTTGTCTCAAGATGAGCAATTCTTTATCAGCACTTAAAAGGTTACGGGTTCAATATGTACAAGAAAGGGGTATCAAGGGATCCGCAAAAGTCTCAGTGTCTTTTTAGGAGGGAAGGGGTAGCGGGACAGTCTTTGGCAGGAGCTTGGTACGAGGGTACCTGGGGCCAAGTTCTTATCCTCAAGCTGGAGGACCTCCGGGTCCGGAGGGGTCGAGCCGCGACGGCATCAGCGAGGCTCTGGCGTTCAGTTCGTGGGGAGCCGCGACCAGGTCAGCGGGACTCTCAAGATGGTTTCTGCTCAGCTCGAGCCGCGACGTCGTCAGCAGGGCTCCGAGGGAGGTTTCAGCGAGGTTGGGCCGCGACAGCGTCAGCAGGGCCCCGATGTTCCGGGGGGCTTCAAGGTTTCAGCAAGAAGGAGCCGCGACGCAGTCTGCAGGGCTCGTGGTGGTTTCAAGCAAGAGTTTCTTCTCCGTAGGGTCGGCCCCGATTCAATCAGCAGGGCTCTCGACTCCGGGATACAACTGCCGGTCTGTGGCGGGGTCACCCCAGATATAGGTCTGGAGCCCTTTGATGTCCGGACCCTTGCGCCCGGGGGGCGGAGAGGCCGGGTTGGGAGCGGCCAGACGCCCAGCAGGAGAGGCGCCCGGCCCAGGAGAGATGGAGGCCGATCGCACCTCGGTGTGTGGGGACGGTTGGGGGTCCCATCGATACCGCCCTCCGCCAGGGCGATGAGGTGTTCACGTGATACCCCCTGGCCAGTTCTTGGTGCCTCAATGTCTGGGCCTTGCTGAGGCCGAGGCCGGGTTGAGCGGAGTCATGAGGACGGGTGTGCAGGATCACGTGGCAGGCGACAAAATGGTGGAGCCCCGAGGTGTAGGTGACCTCGGGCGGCCCGAACGGGTAGCTCGTGGGGGCTAGGGCGGGGAACGGGCCCAACCCCCGGGAAGTCAGGACCACGCCACGAGGCCGGGTCCAACACTGACGTAACTAATGATAAGTTTTTTAAGGCCATTGGCCATCCTTGCCAGGAAGACCACTTCGTCAGCATATAAGAGAGCAGGCAGATACTTTTTCTCCACATGCAGAACTTCGGCCCCAACAGATACCAATGTTTTCTCCAGGTCGTTCATATAGAGGAGAAAAAGGATTGGGGCAAGGACACAACCTTGGAACACCCCGCGCTTAATAATGAAGGGCTCTATACATGTGCCTGCACTCCCAAACCTAACTGAAGCTATGAGGTCATGGTGAAAGAGCCTTAAAAATGTAACCAGCCCCACATCAACACCCATGCTTTCTAGGATGGCCCACAGCTGTGATCTGGAGACGTAGTCAAAGGCCCTTGACAGATCCATAAACGCCAATTGGGTGGCCACTCCCTTGGCGTATTTATATTTTGCATCAATAATATGGAGATTGAGGCGCTGTTCAATAGTTCCAAACCCCATTCTCAACCTATACTGACTTGGGGAAAGTATACTGTTAATATTAATCCGGTCAAGTAGATGGTCCAGAACTACTCTCCCAATGATTTTTGCTGTGGAGTCTAAGAGGGATATCGGGCAATAACACTTAACATCATGCATGTTTCCATGTTTAAAAACTAGGACAATTATTGATGAGCGCCATGACCTGGACAAGCCCTGCATAGAGGCAGAGTTGAATACTAGAATACTGAGGTGAGGACCTGAGTCCAAAACACTGGGTTCTCTCTGAGTAAATCAAGCGGAATACTAGCCGGTCCTGGATCCTTCTTACATCTACTGTCTACAATTGCTTTAAAAACCTCATCCTCTTTAAAAACAAGATTAGAACACAGTGGACTCATTGGCATGGAAGCATCCTCAGCCTTGCTCTCAGTATAATACAACCCCGCCTAGTCTAGAAGTGCATCCCTGTCGTCAGGTGTATGCCTGCGCCCCATCAAACCAAGTTTTTGGAGGGCTTTTGGAGGGCGAGGACTGGCCAATGATGAATCATGACGCCAGGTGGTGTGTGAGACCACTCCAAATCTTTTAGTGAGCTGCCCCCACAGGGCTAAATACTGTAAAAACCTAAGTCACCTTCCTGGTAGCGGCTCGCATGTGGTAAACATTTGATGTTTGAGGCTACCTTCTCCTAGTACCCTGTGCCTCTAGTTCCCTCCCCCAGGCTTCCCTGAGGTTAATGTGTTCTATACCAACAGTGGACTCCCATTTCTCCTCCTTCATGGCCAATTTCCTTCTCTTAATTTCTTGCTGATATAGCTTTCTACTGGCTATAATGTCACTTTGATCTCTGGGACATTGCTTTGAGGCCCTATACAAAGAATCAATCTTTAGCTGCTCTACATACTTTGTCAAACCAAGATTTGGCATGATGGCGTGGCTGGGCAATGGGTCTTGAAAGCATTTCTTTTATCCTCAATAAAAG
Organism: Triturus cristatus; assembly: GCF_964204655.1. Classification (NCBI taxonomy): domain Eukaryota; kingdom Metazoa; phylum Chordata; class Amphibia; order Caudata; family Salamandridae; genus Triturus; species Triturus cristatus. Next base: position 895,623,865 of record NC_140590.1, on the reverse strand, counting down.
ATTTGAAAAGTTTGTTAAAATGAGAGCCGTATTACAAAGTATGGGGTTGCAGCTATTTACCAGTGCTGTACTATTGCAACCTACCTGGGACATAATATTCTTTAGGTTTGCAGTTTGCCATACCATCCTATGCCCTGCATCCTTACTAGGTAGATCCTGGGGAGGCATTGACTTAAACTTATGTTGTGCATGTGGTGACAGTATCTGTACAGTTATGGGGTTATGGTCGCTATAGATCTGGGTAAAACCTCACAGTTGTTGATAATTAGAGACATGCTCCAGGAAGTTAAAACATAATCTATGGTGCTCTCAGGACCCCACCCTATGAAAGTTGGGATATGACGGTCAGTAAATTTAGGGACATATGTCAGTTCCATTATGGCTGGTATCCTCTGGGTAGTGCTTACCATTGGGTTGTGCAAGTGCATGAGTAAGTTCCTAAAACTCCACAGGTTGCTTCTCAATCTTTGAAACACAAAGCAGCATACTTTTTAACATATCTACAGCATACCTCATAGGACAGTTATGTCTACTAAAATATGGATATAAGACTTGCCAAACAGCCTTCATATGCTAAGTGAAGCTGGCTTTGAAAGTGCAGAGACAGGATCTGACCCGTTTTAAAGGACTGATAGTCTGGATGGATTATGAGGTTGTCACTGCTTGGCTACATATGTGAATGAGTGTAGGAGTCCACATTTAAGTGTTCCATGAGATGTTTGAGTAAATGTGGCAGTATATGGGTTACACAGCCTCACCAGCTCTCTTAATGTGTATATAAGTGGCCTGAACAATATTTCAGTCCTAAAGGAACAGAGAGGTATGTAGATATGTGTAGGTACGCTCCCTGTGGAAGTGAGGTTGACAACCCCTTATGCACAGTTCAGGAAAATGCTCAAAACTCATCTCTTTTCACAGGCATATCAGTAAGCCAACAGTCCTCTTGATGCAGCTCTCCCCCCTGCTCTGAGTGCCATGAAACCGCTTGGTATACATGCACTGTATAAGTACTTTTAACATAACATAACATATGTGTGCCAATGTATTTCATACTCCTGCATAGATAAGTATGTGAGTGAATGTATACGTTTCAAGGTCACTCTGTTACTGGAAAGACAGAGAGGCTCTAAGATTTAGAAGGAAGTATGTCAGTTGAATTAAGGATAGTACCCTCCATGTAGTGATGTAGTGCTTAGCATATAGGCTAAATATCTGAGTGAGTGTAGGATTCCAGGTATAAGTGTGACATGAGATCTTTAAGTAAATGTGCAAGTATATGGTCTCTGTAGTACAACATCACCAGCTCTCTCAATCTGTAGATAAGTGGCCTGACCAATTTCTCGGTACGTGTGTTAGGTAACAAAAAGGTATGTAGGTATATGTGCAAATGCATTTCATACTACTGCATATAAGTAGATTCTGAGTTTGTGAGTGAATGTATAAGTCTCACTGTTACTTTGTGACTGGAAAGAGACGCAGACTCTATGCTTTGCAAGCATGTGCGTCAGTTGCATTATAGATGGTATCCTCTATGTAGTACTTGGCAATTGCATGAGTAAGTTCCTAAAAATCCAAAGGACACTTGCCAATCATTCAAAAACAAAGCACATGCAAACCTGCACCACAAATTAACCAGCACCTTCCCTCAAGGGTGTCTCATACATAGCTGACAAGTTTCACAAATTCATCCGTGCATGTTTTTAGCTTTCAGTTCTGCGACTTGTACTCCTTTTACTAAACACTATAAACAGGACTACAAGATCTAGAATTCGAAGAAAAACACTCTTTGAGAGCTACACTTCATGTAGACATGTAGAAATTTCCACCAGCGTCTAATACATTAAGTATAATTTTAACTCTTAATATACCATGTTTTCCATATGAATTAAACCATGCAGTAAGCTCCAAATGCTCAATATAAAATTCCAAATCAACAGACTGTGAAGCAAACTGTTACGTTATCATACAATCATTAAGCATCTTACTCACCATTTATTAATTAGTAAAAACCACTCACTGTACCACTCAGACATTATCCCATATAGTTTCAATATTTTTTCATAAATATTTCATACTGTCTTTTAACATTCTCAAATGCTCATATAACTTTTCATTCTTTTCTCCAAAGTAAATGTATTTCACATACATGAAAACTGAGTTTGTTGACCAAATATTCTTTAATTTATCAGATAAATACTATGCTCTCAGGAACTGTGAAAACTAAGCATAAAATTGGCACACCACTCTCATACAAAGCAACCATTAATGGCAACATTTTCAACTCTGATAGTGTGGAAGGCAGCAAATAAAAACATGCCTTTTGTATTTTAGTTTTCTAAGTCCACTTCTGAATGGTGAATATATGTTAACCCTTTAATCCACTTTGATAAAGATGCCCAATATGGAAGCATATCTGTGAATATTCACAACTGAATTGCAATCGTCAAAACAAATTTACGAGAAAAAGGGACTCCAAAAACATATTTAAGTTTTATGACTATATGTATACTGCACACTTTATTAGCAAGCCCTCACCAGGAAAACTAAACCCTTGTTATACAATAATGACTCTAAAGACCTATAATTGCTTAAAGCAGACAACCCTCTCTTTAACACCCTTCCCCCATACACTCTTAGCACAGTCTCCATAGCAATCCACTAGAACCAGTAGGTCACAAGTTGACAGCACATTCTAGAAGGAGCGTGTTAGTTACAAAATGAGCTGCAGTTGGTGTGGTTTGCTGCACAAAATAAAAAGCATATCCAAGTCTGCATTACACTTTTTATTTTAGCACAGCCAGTTATAGGTCTAGGTACTTGAGCTTTCAAGACACTACCTAATTTCATTCACCTCTATATTCACAGCATCCAATAAAATATGGGGCTTATTTACAAGCACCTTGCACCGACTTTGTCACTTTTTCCCATATTACAAGTGACGCCCCTGCGGCGGAAGGGGCTTGGAAATAAGCCTCTATTTGTTTAAAAACCAAGAGCACAACTCCATTTGAACTGCCTTTCATTTTCTAAACTGCCTCATTGAGCTCCAGCCGTCTCCTGACTGTTACTGCTGCTTCACTTCCAAAAGTGGATCACAGCTATGCCTTTATGGCAAGAGAGGCTGCTAGAAAGGGTGATATTGACAGGGACTTGGGTTTGACTAATGTGAACATTACTTGGATTGGCCAGAGGTGCTTGAAGTGCCATCAATTGCTGCGTTCAGTTAAAAGCATTGTGAATTTTCAACCCCCTGACTGCATGATTGTGCACTCAGGTGGCAATGACCGAGGCACACTGACTGGGTTACGTCTTGAATTCCTAATGAAGGCTACCTTTGCACAATTGATGACCCTCACACTGTCTTGGTGTAGTTTAACATATGTCAAAGACAGAAAGGAAATGCTCAAATCAATTCTGTTCCCAGATTGACAGTGCTAGGAAACATGTTAATAAAAATGTTTCTGCATTCCTCAGACGATTACATGGGTTCTATCTTGAACAACAACCTGCATTTTGACATGCATGTAATCTATAGAAATGATGGAGTACGCCTCACAGACATAGGCAACAGGGTGTTTCTCAGTACCCTGGAACTCTGCATCCAGTTGTATGTGTAGCATTCATATACACATACAATGTCAGAGCAACCCTATTGCCCAAAATGTTATTGATTTTTCTTCATACATATCTTTTGTTTACAATTTTGTTTACAATGTTGAGATACTTGCATATACCCCACAATATGCAAAACAAAAGGAGACATTCAATAGCCCCCACCACATTCTAAATTCATAACTAGGAAAACGGAATTCTCTGTTTCACTCTAGGTACCTCACTATCTAAATAACTCTACAAAGACATGTATGAGTCAAAGAGTGTGTCGGTGAGTGCAAGTATGACAGTGTGAGGGGATCTGTTAGTGGGTGCATAACAGCCTCAGAAGCTCTGTTAGAGGGTATGTGACATTGTGATTGGGTCTATGAGAGCATGTCTGAGTGACTGAGTGGGTGTATAAGTCTGAGTGATTCTGTGAGTGAGTGCATGATGTCTGAGTGTGTAAGAGTGGGTACTGAATGGTTCTATGAGTGGGTGCATCAATGTGTGAGTAGGCACATGAGTGACTGAGTGGGTTTGTGAATGGGTGCAACAGTGTCTAAGTGGGTCTGTGACTAGTATGTGAGTGTCTCAGTGGGTCTATGAGTGGATGTCCAAGTGTTTGAGTGGGTCTGTGAGTGGGCTAATGAGTCTCTCAGGGGGTCTCTGAGTAGGAGTGTAAGTGTCTGAATGGGCCTGTGACTGCATGCAGAAGTCTCTGAGTGAGTGCATAAGTGTCTTTGTGGGTCTGTGAGTGGAAGAATGAGTCTTTGAGTGGATCTGGGAGTGGTTGCATGAGTCTCTAACTGGGTTTGTTAGAGAGTGAATAAGTCTCTGAGTAGGTCTGTGACTGGGAGCATGAGTCGCTGAGTAGGTCTGTGAGTGAATATTAGGGGTGGGTGGAATTTGCGTAGTCGCGTTACGCAAAGCTCTGCAAAACGGTAAAAAATCTCCGTGAGCACGCAGAAATTCCACGAACACGCGGAATTGCTTGTTTGCGATGCTTTTTCCTGTTCGCGAACGCTGTTTGCGTGCTCAGGGGGAAATATCTTGTGAACACACATTTTGAGAATGCGAACATGCAAAAAATTCTGCAAAGCCACGGAACGCAGAATTTTGGGCAATTCAGAGTTCTCAGCGGAACGCGAAATTACCCAAATTCTGAAAATTCCACGAGCGGAGCGCAATTTACCTCCCAGGTCTAGTGAATACATGAGAGTATGAGTAGGTCTATGAGTGAGTCTATGATTGAGTCAGAGATGTAATTTGAGATGTCATCAGTGATGTCATTAATGATGTCACTGACCATGTAATGAGTGATGTAATATTTGAGGTCATAAGCAGTGCATTGCAGGGGCACAAGTTATAGTTAGCTCATCTAACTATAACTGCTGAATTTTCACTGGTTTTGTATGAGTGAAACCTGAGCCTAACTATAACGTCCCTGTGACCTTTGTTTTTTTCAATGAATAAATATACCTACAGTGAGGCTGAGAAAAGGGAGGGTTCGAAAACGTGTTTTCCCTATGTTGATTCCCATAGCGATTTTGAACATGACTACAGCCCATACTGCTGGACAGAATTACACCAAATTTGGCCAAAAGCTAGCTCCTAGTCCAGAAAATTTGCTTTTTGTGATTTGGGGTGAATCCGTTGAGTAATTTTAGAGATATTAAATTAAATCCAAATTTGCATCTCTAGGGATGCAGATCTGACAGTCCCCCCACTTCAACTAGGAAATGTTGGCAGCCATTTTGGAACTCCGAGTGAGCCTAGTCCCAAAAAAACAACTGAAAATGAAGGGAAAGAGCAGAGTAGGAATACGCAGAACCCCTAAGTCTGGTGATGGGGGTTAAAAGCACTTTTTTAAAAACCTTTGCAGCAGAATCGAAGGTGGATCCACAAATGTACCAGAAAATTGAACAAAAAATGAGTGTGGACTCCAGTGCTTGTTTTTTTTGTGTGCCCCCCTCCCGTGTGGGCCAGGTCCGGGACATTTGGGAAAATAAGTAGGTGAACCGCTACTAGAGTGCTTCAGGGCACATGCACTTTATTTAAGTTCTTCTATCATTGCCAGGTAGCGCAGTCTGTGCCTGGTCCAACCTCAAGGATTATTGAACCTCTTCAGTAATAGCACATGCTCATGTCCGTTCACAGTGAGATATGGGACCAGTGCAAGAGAATGCATTGGGCCGCCTCATGGGCTGATGGACAAGGCAGCCCATGTCCCCTTATGGCCATCCCGTCAACCCCAGGCAGTGACACAACAAAGTTTGATGGGAGGCCCTAAAAATGCCTCTCACGTAGGTTCCTAGTGTGACATCCTGGCAAAGTTCTTGGGCCGAATTGGTGTCTGACCCGGAGGGACTGGGGCCTTGTGACTCCCGTCCACTGCAGGGACTCATGTAATAAGTCTGAAAGAGAAACCTGTAAATGCACACATGAGCAGAGAGGTTCAAGGAGTACAAATCACAGCCCTTTTGAGTTGCTAATCCACAACGTTGGGGAGTTCAAGGTGGTTTAAGTGTGTGTTATTTTGGATTCTTGTAAAACACCAAAATATACTAAGAAACAGAGTAAGTTATCCTACTCATTCGTCCTTTTATTGTCAGTCATATCATAAAGGGAACAGTAGATAGAATTGGCAAAGGTGCTATTTGAAGCGCTATATAAGACTGGCAATATTACCGAAGGAATCATTTTAGCTTTTATCTTAAAATCCAAGACAACAAGTGCTTCAAATGTGTTGGGAGTTGGAAGGCACTGCAGAGTCTGCAAATGTTCTTTGAAAGTATCAGTGTTTGGAAGGTGGTGTGTTTATGACCAATACACAACACGTTTTGGCACACTGTCTGACATTAATTAATTACAGTGCTTAATACACTGTAAAGGTGGCAATCTATTCTGTCTTCGAAACTGAGCATTCAATTAGTGGCAGCATTATGCCTATGTCAATTGACATCTGTTGCAAGGTTTAATATGCTTACAGTCTGTGGGAGTTTACATTAACAGAAAGCTACGTCTGCTGGGAATAATGCAAAATGACCCTTTTGGTGGAACTTCCCAGCTTATTTTAATAGGCGCAAGCATCTCATTTGTTTATCACTGTGCATTTTTCGCCCACATTTCTCGACCGCAAAAATTATATCAACAGTAGCTGTGAAGTGCAAGTGAAAGGTAGGGAATTTCACAGGTGTGTTTGTCATTTTGTGCTTTATTTCATAGTCCAAGAAGTGCAACAGTTTTTGTTGAGGAATCCAATGACTCAACCTCCTGTCTGCAAAACAGTGCATATGTAAAAAGTAATGTTGGGCTTTGAGTCTAAACAGGTTCAACTTCCTGCTTATGATTGATCTTCTGTAAACCCGGAATGCTGTGAATAGTTTAAGGTGAGAATTTAGCTGGAAGTTCAAAGTATCACTCCCTCTTCACATCCAGCTCAAGTTCATAAAACAATAAGATGTATAAATTACAAAGGGCAAGAAGAAGAGCATATAGGATAATTATTTATAACGTGGTTTTTGGCCCTTTGGAGGATACCCACATTAGAGTGACCCCATATACCTGCACCATAGACCGCTAATAAAGTGCATTTACTTTTGTATAAGGTCAGCAACTCAGTGATTGATTTATGTTTTTGCCTACAATCAAATTTAAATACGGACTCTATATTTCTATGTCTATTAAAATGCTGTTTTCTAGAAGTCAGTAAAGGAGTCCAGCTAAGGGAGGCACTAAACAAAATATCTAAATAGTTTAAGGATTATACCTTTAATAAGAGAGAATCCAAGATGGTGTAATGTTTAGATTTTGTACCTGAGCCATCACAAGTCATTATGTATGATTTTGTATAGTTGAGCCCATTAGGTTATCCCTGAGATTAAAGCAGCCCTAAACAAAAGTGTGAATGGCAAAGCTGCAGGACCTGATGGGGTTCCTATGGATGTTTTTAAACATGATATTGACTTCTGGTTACCTATTTTATTGAATGTTTTTAACACCACCTTAGGGGGAATGCTACCAGCATCCTGGGTAGAAATTATAATAGTACCCATTTTTAAAAAAGGGGATAGAGGGAAGGCCAAATGCTATCATCCCATATCCCTTCTTGACTCCACCTTGAAACTGATGGGCAGAGTATTGTTAGGAAGATGAGAAAACTGGGCCTCAGAACAACATTTTAACCGAGGCCCAGTATGGTTTTAGAAGAGGTATTGGGACGGTAGAACAATGTGTAAACTTGGAATTATTGGTAGGGAAAAGTACCCTAGCCAAGGAAGGTGCTTTACATCTTTGCTTTGTTGACCTCAACCAGTGCATTTGACGTGGTTAGCCATGTTAAACTATGGCAAACACTGAGTTAGGTGCCCCCACCGACATAATTACCTATCTCTCTAAGATTTATACTTTTTTAACATCTAGAGTGCGTTTTGGTTTAAAAGGCGAATGTACCCGGGACTTTAGGGTAATCCAAGGGATACGGTAGGGCTGTGTTTTAGCTCCTCTTTTATTCTCACTGTATATATATATATAAAGTAGATTTTTACTCACAAAATTTGGAGATAGATGCCCCAAGAGTAGGAGTTCGTCTCACCCCAGTGCTTTTATACGCTGACGATGCTGTCCTAATTTCAAGGACAGCGAATGGTCTGCAATGCCTTTTAGAAAAACTTACGCAATTCATGACTGAAATAGATCTGCAGTTGAACCTTACAAAAACCTTTGTCAAGACTTGTGGTAAAAATAGAGCAAGGATCAGACAGCATCATGTGGATGTTGTCAAGATCGGCCGAGTTTCGAGTTTTACATATCTGGGGCTATTGTTTAATAGGAATGGTACCTGGGGTGCACACATAGAAGTAACCAATTTGAAATTTTTATTCACAATTGAGGCCATTTTTTAGATTCACCTCAAAAATAGGTAATAAACCAGCAAGGGCAATCCTTGCCCTATATAGCAGTAAATCCATTAAAACCACATGCGATGGGGCATCAATATGGGGAAGGTCCAATACTACCTCTCTACAAACTCAAGAGAATACGTTTTTAAAACGATTGCTGGCAGTCCCAAGCTCCACATCTAATTATATATTCCATAGTAAACTGTCCGTTCCTTATATTAGTGATCTCATAGGAATGACAGGAATTATCCTATGGCACGGAATATTGACAAAAGAAGAGACAAAGTTTACAAAAGACCTAAATATGGACTGCCTGCGTCTTGATAACTGTAGGAAAATTCCTTGGCTAGAGTATATCTATACCCTCCTAAAAGGCTGTAAGGTAACTCTAGACCAAAAATAACCCTCACTGATACCGGATTACAGTAAAAATGAGTTGAAATCAAGGTTTATTTCCTCCATGGAGTCGGTGAGAGAGGTGGAAATAGGTCGGAAACAAAGTGCTACCTCATATTGTGAGTACCCTCTGTTCGTGGGCACACAACCTTACCTTATTATGGTAAGACATATTCAGCAAAATTTTACCTAACGAGGCTTAGGTTTGGCACTCTACATTTTTTAATTGCATTCCCTAAAATGGGAGAGTGGTGTCATAAACTCCCCAATTGCCCATGTGATGGAAAGTCTCCCCAGTCCACGCTGCATTTTGTATTATTTTGTCATTTTTATAGGGATATTGGAAAATCTGTATTGAAACCGCACTTTTTAGCTAACAAATTGTATTATTATAAACAAGCTTTTAATTTTATTTGTAAATTGGAGATTGTTTAAATTATGAATGCCGTTATTAGCTTTATACAAGTGTCCATTAGGAGACCGAAGGTCTACTCCTATCTAGAGGCTCTAGTCTATGAACAATCATGATGACTGAACTTGGAGTCGTAAAGTCCTATGATTTTGAAGCACGCTATAACTTTGCACTTTATTTTGATGGACGCAATAACTTTGAACTATATGCACTTTAGGAGAACTCTTTTCATTCAAAGGATAATTGACTTAAGTAACTACCCTGCACCTTATATATCTTACTGAAATGCACTTTGTCCAAATAATCATGAAATATGTTGTTTTTTTATATGGTTTTATCAAGTTTTCAGTAGCTTAAACAACGATTGACTTAATATCCTGCATTATCGATTAAAATTGAATTGTATGTATGAATGCAATACATTTTTTGATTGTACTGAAATTTTAATGATTCTACAGCTATGTAAATTGTTTTATGTGAATAGAATGCTTTTATGGTCGTATTCAAAGTACCGAATAAAGCTGTTTTGACTTGGCTTGTATGATTTTGTAAAATGAACTTGCCAATTCTGGTTACTCCTATAGCATAAAAATAAGTCGAGAAGAAGCTGTAAACCATTTGCAGTGCGAGCTAAAAGCGCCACATTGTCGGCATACAGCAGGATAGGGATTCATTTATGCCCCATTCGTGGAATGTCCTTTCCCTTTTTTGATAGGAATGTATAAATCCAATTTATGTAAAGCAGGAAAGGGAAAGCAGCCAAAATGCTCCCTTGTCAGACACCACAAGTTGAACTAATATAGGGGGAGCATTAACCAGAAGAATCATATTGGACACTTGGGTCCTGATGTAAACACCTGATAATAAGAAGTATTCCTGTCTTTACGCCCATCCGGGTCATCAGGTCCTATAACTTGGTGTGATTCACCAAGTTGAAGGCACTTGATAAGTCGATGACTGCCAGATGTAAGCAGTCCTTTTTGGTCCTTACATATTTCCCCGCAAAAAGGTAAAGGTTTAAATATTGTTCAAAGGTGCTAATACCAGGTCTAGAACCATATTGGACTTCCATCAAGGCCTTTTTTTCTCCAGCCCAATTTTCCAAGCAGGCCCAGAATCTTTACACTAAAATCTGGGGACAGTAGTAGCCATCCTCTATGAATCCAGGGCCCAGAGATTCAGGACGATCTTAAAAATATCAGCCGGCACTCCGTCCGGGCCTGTACTTTTAAATGGCATGGGGCACTCATGAACTTCAATGGATTTAAATTAGTGTCTGCATGCTGAAAGCTTAGACTGCGGTCTAAAATTGAATTTGCTTCCTGACTACCTGGGGAATAAAAAAAAATATATAGCTACCTAAGCATCAACAGGAATCAGGTTTTCTAATTTAGGTCTGTTTGTCACCATAAAGACAGGCTGGTTAATGGCTTCCCAGAACAACACACTGTCCCTTAACTTCCCGGCCGTTATGAGATCCCCCTAGGCCTTGTTTTTATTCCCAGATATCCTTTCCTTCAAAATTGATTTATAAAGACTTCTAGCCTTTTTGACGTCTGACGCAACATGAGAACGACTTTTCAGGGTGTTTAACTGGTTGTGAGCAGCAGAACAAGTTGCATTAAACCACCAGTGCAGAGGTAGGGCTCACAAGAAGGTCTATTTACAGTTACATTTTCTGAGATGGACTTACAAATGCTATAATATTCAAATTAGGTTGTGGCTGGCCCAGACTCCTCCGTTAAGCAAATGATAAAAAACTTGAGGGATTTTTCACAATATTGTTTCAAAATGCAATGGGATCTACCTTTTAGCTTCATCATTTTATTCTTAGAGAACTCTAAATTTTCCTTTCTTCTTAAATTTCTACCTTTTATCCAGATGTTTAATTTAATAATGAGAGGGTTATCATCACTAGCACAGTTGCCTATTATATCAAAATTTGGTGGGGAAATAACTCAGCTGACAACAAAATGTGATCAATGGTGCTCTCTCCCCAATTTCCTACAAAGGAGAGGATGCGCTTGTTCTTTCTGCCATTAATGCCACTGGTGAAGTTTATAGTCTACTCCAAATTAATGGATTTAAGGCCTCTACATGAACCGTATGCTTAAAATGAGTGGCAGCATTGTTAATTGAATTGCGCAAAACCACACACTCGAATTTCATAATGGTTACATAAAGCAATGCTAAAGTCTCCAACCCAGATTATGTAAACAATGTGTCTTACTTTTTTTAACCCCTTCGGTGCTCATGACGGAACGGTTCCGTCATGAGCGTCGGTTGAGCTGTGCTCATGACGGAACCGTTCCGTCATGAGCCCGCCCGCGCAAGAAACGGTCAGCACCGCGGCGGAATTCGCGCCGCATGGAAGGGGTTAAAAAGTCACCTAAAAATGTCCAACTGGTCAATTGCTTCGCTCATTGACTAAATAAAAATTTTATAATGAAAGTTTAGTAACATATTATACGGTTCAACAGAAAAAGTTAAAGGAGTAACTAGGAAATAAGCAGAGGACCAGCACTTCGAAGGGTGAAAATCTGTGCACTTAATAGGGAAAAAGGAGGCTGGACCCCCTTTAGCTCTCGCCAATTTAGATGTCAATGAGGTTGAAAAAAAAGGTGTGAACCATTAATATAGACACTTCCATCAGCCAGGTTTTCTGGCAGCAAATGATGTCTGAGAGATTAAGAAAGATAACCCCAACCGGGATTCAAAATCTTTGAATGTGCTCCCTTGTTTTCCAAAGGATGTTTATGGGACAGGACGCTGTATTGATGGCAGCAGGCATTGATTCATGTGTCAGTACTAGGGGACTCCATATACCCCCTATGATATGAATTGTTGTCATGTGGTACCACAACGTATGTCGCAATGGAACCATGAGATTGCTGTGGGAGTCCAATGACTGATTTCTGTGGTCATGATGAATATGGAAATGGAGCCATGAGGAATGAATCACTGGATGTTGAAAATGTTATTGCAAAATGATGAACCCTGAGGAAGTTCAATCCTTTTTAATGAAATGCGTTGGCTGATTTCAAGCTATTTTTCTGGAACACTTTGAAAAATAATAAAGGATGTTTGAAAAGATACAGGACTGTGAACTGTTCAATGATTGGGTGCACCATTCAATATTATTGTTTCCATGCGTTTTTTCTCAGCAGCAGATTCTTGCAATAGCGGGTACTGAGGAAAAAGTTCATCAAGTTCTGACTGGAGGAACATAGTGGGAGGTGCCATTTTATGTGTCCGCTATTGTGCTAGTCATTTATGTGCTCACGCAATGTTCCATGAGATAAGGTTGAGAGGCTTCCCTAGATGACTAGCTAGAGTGATGGGGGGGTGGGGCCTCATCATGCTGTGACTGATATGGGGTACAGTGCAAACTGGGAGGGGCTGAGGAGGAGGCACATCCCCTTGGCCTACAATGTGCTGTTCCTTCTGTTTCTAGCCCTTCTGTACCCTTACCCCGAGACGGAAGCCATGTTGGAGAAACAGCAATCCAAATCTTCCGGGGTAGATAATGACTCAATCGATTTTTGTGTTGGACAAGCAAACAACGGGCTGTTGGAATTGGCCGGGCTTTGCTCGCTGCACTATTTGCACATCGATAACATAGAAGGCCTGCAAAAATAACTCAACTGTACCACCTGGATACAGCCTGGGGATTGCGGTGGTGAGGATGTTCAAAACAATTCAACAGAAATTTCACCAGTGAAGGAGATCTAAAGTTAATGATCACACATCCTTTGTTATCCTCATTTATACCTGAGCCAATCCAGGGGTTCCTCCTGACCATCCTAATTTCAGGCAATAAATCTGGAAGCCCCCCATTTTGCTTTGAAACCAATAAGTTATTTTATTCTTTAAGCTCTGGAAATCCTGCAATTTTCACGCAGTGGCATGACTTCCTTCAACACCAAGACATATGGTGTACATTCAGGAGGACGTTGGGGATAAAAGAATGATTTTGCCCCAATATTAAAGATTGCTTCTCCAGATATTCTACCCATATCGCTGTCATTGTCCATTCAGACTTTCTTTACAGCATGAATAGGGCCCACAGAATCCACACCAGGTGCCTATGATAAGGTTGCAGAGTGGGATTCATGAAGATTTTGTTAGCCCAGGGCTGTACTGGTAGAGGTTAAAACGTTGGGGACATAGTATTGGATGTAAGGCCTTTATAAGGGGCAGCCAATGACACCATGGTCAGTTTATGGGCAGCATGGGGTGCATTCATGTTGCTTAACTGGACTTCTATCCCCCCTAATGGGCATAAATAGGAATGACTTAAAATCTCTACAAATGATTGTCAATTCAGCTTGGAAAGGGTCCCCATCTTCTATATCCATAGTAGGCTTATGTTGGACCTGTCAGCCCTAGGGTGGTCTCCCCATCTATTTTTGATCGTGCCTCATTTTTTCCACCCTCATTTTGATGCTGGACCTAGGTCTCCGGGCGCCTTTTCATTGCCAATCAGTGTTAGGGTGCAGGTGCTGCCTTCTCCCAAGATGGCTGCCACAGGCCCCTGCTACTGCGGAGTGGTCTTTTCTAGTAGCACCCTAGCTGCCAGGAGCTGGCTGGGACCCCACAACAATGTTGCGACACCAGCCCGCATTTTTTGTCCCATAGGTAGAATGGGGAAGCTCCTGGAATGTGCTGGAACCTTCTAGAAGGGAGGTGGGGTTTTTACTTTTGCCGCCTTGGATAGAGGTCACCTGACCTAGGGCTACTTAACAGAGGGAGGGAACTGTTTCTAGTTAGTTGGCCAGTGGGAGTAAAGCAGACCTGGGGAAAATCCACGCTGGAGTGTAGGCGGTAGGGCCTAGCCAGGGACTTATGCCTCTGAAAGTGACAGGACTTAGGTACTGCCTTTTAAGTGAGTGAGGGATCCTGTACAGCCCACTGATCTAGCCCAGTGATAGGAGAACCCAGGGGCCATCTGCTAAGCTTGACTAGGAAGGAACTAGTAACCAATTCAGTCCCTAACCCCAAGGAACAGAACCCCCCAAGGGCACCAGTGACATCTGCGTCGCAAGAACTGAATGCTGAAACTTCATGCCAGAGTTGAATGCTGAAACTTCATGCCAGAGCTGAATGCTGAAACTTCATGCCAGAACTGAATGCTGAAACTTTATGCTAGAACTGAATGCTGGAACTGCATGACCAAACTGAATGCTGAAACTTCACGTTACGAGTGAATGCTGAACTGCTGGGGATCAACCAGGTCTTAGCGCTGTGACCCCTGCGCTCCCTGACCTGGCCTGAGAGTCCCTGCATCCATCCAGGTTGAGCGCTGAGGTCCCCCGCTTAATTTGACCCACCCCCCTGACGCGGGGACCAGAGCGCGCTCACCGCCGTGGCCCGGAGGCCGGAAGCTTGCACCATCCCCACGTCGAGGCCCGCGGAGAAGCCCGGGGCCCCATCGCTGCCGTCGCAGCTGCTGACGGAGGTATGAGAGGCCGTGACAGCCCCCGGTGCTGAGGGATCGACTGCGGAGTCTGAAGCGGCGAAGAAAGCCTGTCGCGGTGAAGACTCCTCGGACACCGAGATCAAAGTAACCCCCGGGGAATGGGAGGTAGCGTGGCCATGCGGAGGCCTGGGACTCACCCCCCTGCTCCCCGGGAGGCTTGGGAAGGACCCGGTGCGCCCCCTGTCGAGCGGGAGCGGCACCACACTCTGAGACTCGGGATCCCCTCTGCGGGACTCCTTCTGCGCATCGGAGACTCTGATTCCCCTCTGTGGGATTGCCCCCCCCCTTGCTGCTAGACTGCCGCGTAAACGGGGACCAAGTGCCTACGGCCTGATTATTACAAGTAGCGCTGTATTCCTAAGCTCTGCTCACCAATGCTTAAGGTGTGATTAGTAGGAGTAGCGCTGTCCCCCTAAGCTCTGCTCACCAATGCTTAATGTTTGATTATTACGAGTAGCGCTGTATTCCTAAGCTCTGCTCACCAATGCTTAATGTTTGATTATTACGAGTAGCGCTGTATTCCTAAGTTCTGCTCAGCAATGGTTAATGTTTGATTATTACGAGTAGCGCTGTGTTCCTGAGTTCTGCTCTGAAGTGCCCCATGCCGGAATATTACGAGTAGCGCTGTGTTTGTAAGTTCTGCTCAGAAGTGCTTAGTGCCTGGATATTCCGAGTAGCGCGGGGTCCTCACAGTCTGCGCTTAAGCGCTAGTAGTCTTCCATGTGTGGCGCTACATTTTTCAGCCCTATTTCAAGCGCTGATAATCGCTAGATACCACGCAAGGTACCCACGGCAGGTTGAAACGCTAGTGGTGGGAGGGGCGCAGCGCTGTTAACCGCTGTGTTCACCGTTCCCCCCCAGGCTCGCCATGTATTACCAATGGGACTATGATGAGTTGCTGGTGAATCTGACGCTAACGTATTCAGGTACTGCCTATGGCACCATAATGAAATGCTGGTGATTCTAATGTCAATGTATTCAAGTAATGCCCATTGTCATCTCCTGAACTGCATTTGCATTGAACTGCGTAGATAAACTTGTTTGATTTTCACTGAACCTACGGTGTGGCGTCCATTATTGTGTGCGTTTCCTGCTTCAGGGGATGTGTGTGTTGTATGGTCGCTTTACACTTAAGACTTTGGGTGCCCAACCGCTCGAGTCACGCTAACCCCCTTAGGGCTTGGTGACCCCAGGTCTTACATTGGTGGCAGCGGTGGGATTAGGATCTGTGACCACACAGCACCCTTCCGTGAAGCAGAGGGCACCACAATTAAACGCCTATTGTATTGAAGCTCTGCAACTGTTATTACTGCACTGATTACATTCCACTGTCCAGACTGAGGGTGTAAAATCCTGGTTAGCTGGTAACTGTCACCCATATCCTAGAGTTTTTCTTCCTTAGTATCTAGGTCCCCACCTGTCACAATGGAGTTCCGGTTAGCTGACCTCGAGGGGTACACTGTAAGGCAACTGAGGGAATTCGGGCAGGGGATGGGGGTGCCTGGGTTGCGGAGGGCCAAAGGACCGGAACTCCGTACCGCCATAAGGGCATGGGTAGAGGCCCACCCCGAAGGGAGAGAGGATGAGGGACAGGAGGGGCCAGAGGCACCTCAGGAGGAGAGCGCCCAGGAAGTCCTAGACCTACTCAATGTGGATATGTCCGAAAATGTGCCCCCAGGGAGACGTTCTGGGGCCAGTAGTAGGACAGGGTCTAGGAGGAGCGCGTCTCCAGAGGAGTATGAGGACAGGAGGGAGGAGAGGCAGTTAAAGTGGGAGCTAGCGAAATTGGAACATGAGAGAGAAAGAGAAAACAAGAGATGGGCAATGGAGGAAAAGAAGCTGGCGCACGAGCTTCAATTGAAGGAGTTGGAGCTGCGCGCCCTCCAGTTAAATGCGTCCAATAAGGACAATGGTGGCAGCGTACCAAGAGAGTCCCATGAGTCAAAATTGTATTTACCCAAATAAGTCATTGCCAGCTACACAGTGGGGGACGATATTGCCAAGTGGTTGGAGGCATACGAGGTGGCCTTGACAGCCCATTGGGTTCCCGAGAGCAATTGGGGAGGGGGCTTGTATCGCTATATACCTCCCAATGTCAGGGACACCCTGTTATACTTAGCCAAGGCGGATCAGGTCAGGTATGCCCTCATGAAAGAGACCTTACTCAAGAAATTTGGTCTCAATCCCGAGAGGTACAGGCAGAAGTTCCGTGGCAGCCATAAGCTGTCCACACAGACGTGGGTGGATTTTTTTGACTATGCCCGTAAGGCACTAGATGGTTGGGTGCGTGGCAGCGAGGTGCAGGACTACCAAGGGGTGTACAATCTTTTTTTACGGGAGCACCTCTTGGATAAGTGCTTTCCGGAGCTGCGCCAACATCTGGTGGACCGCAAGTTAACGGATCCCCGTGAGCTTGCGGAGGAGGCAGATATTTGGGTGAGCACCCGGGTGTCTCACAAGGGCCCCGGGGGAGATGGCTCGAAAGGCGGACAGGGTTTCCCCCAGAAGAAAGAGGGGGGAGATAAAAAGGTGGAGTTCTCAAAAGGCCCCCAAAATAAGTTTGGGAAAGGAGTAGGAACCCCACCCCCGTCCAATTCCACAAAACCCACTTACCGTGACAGGAGTCAGCAGCCAAGGATTGTGAGGTGCTACGAATGTGGGGAGATTGGACACTACAAAGGAGATCCCAAGTGTCGCAAGTGACCCCCAGCCCCAACGGGCGGGAAGAGCCCCGGGGTAAGTAGTGTAGCGCTTGGGGTGGAGCTGCCTTTAGATAGGGAAGGGGAGTGGACAGGCCTGACCCTGGTTTCACTCGGGGATAGAGAGGTGGTCCCCGTAGTGTCCCTGCCCCCGAACACTGCTAAATATCAGCAGAGGGTGAAAGTTAACGGGGAGGAGGTGGAGGCTCTGAGGGACACAGGTGCCAGCATGACCACTGTAGTGAGGCGGCTGGTGTCCCCAGACCAAGTAGTCCCCGAGGAGTGCCATCCGGCCGTATTGGCTGACGGCAGTGTGAGTCACTATCCAGTGGCTCGTGTTCCATTTGAGTGGGGAGGAGTCAAAGGCCTACTGAGAGTTGTGGTGAGCCCTGCCTTGCCTGTGGGGTGCTTGCTAGGGAACGACCTGGAGCACACCAAGTGGAAAGATGTCGAGTTTCGAGCTCATACCGAGATGCTGGGATTACCAGGGTGGACATGCGTAGTCACGCGGTCCATGGTTGCCCGGCATGGAACTCACCCCGGGTTGGAGCCTGGAATTATGGCCCAACCCAACGCCAAGTGTGGAAAGAAGAAGGTGGTGGAGGACACTACCCGTGAGGTGGATGGGGAGGCCGCAGAGATGACCCCGGAGTCCGCGGAGGTGGATGTCGTTCCCGTGGAGGACTTGCCGACCCTTGCCGACTGGCATGTGGAAGGAGGGCCTACCCGGGAGGAATTTTGTCAGGCACAAAGGGCGTGTCCCACGCTTGAAGGCATGCGGCAACAGGCCGAAGCCCAAGTGGCCAGTCAGGAGACGGGCGGATATCATGTGTATTGGGAGGATGGTCTCCTGTACAGTGAGCCTAAGGTGCCGGTATATGGATCTTCGAGGGCCATAGTGGTCCCCCAATGTTACCGGGCCTTCCTGCTGGAGTTAGCGCACGAGATACCCTTAGCCGGACATCTGGGCCAGGACAAAACCTTTGCGCGGTTGGTCCCACATTTTTATTGGCCCAGGATGAGGATCGCCTCAGACACCTTTTGTAAGACCTGTAAGTCTTGCCAGGCAAGTGGCAAGACTGGGACTAAATTGAAGGTCCCTTTGGAACCACTCCCAGTGGTCGGGACCCCTTTTGAGAGGGTCGGCATAGACATTGTTGGGCCGTTGGACCCTCCGACCGCAGCGGGACACCGGTTCATTCTGGTCTTGGTGGACAACGCCACTAGGTACCCAGAGGCTATTCCTCTGAGGACCATCACTGCACCGGTGGTGGCGCGGGCACTGTTGGGGATTTTTACCCGAGTGGGATTCCCCAAGGTCGTGGTGTCGGACAGGGGCACGAATTTCATGTCGGCCTATATGCAGGCCATGTGGAAGGAGTGTGGAGTGACCTACCGGTTCTCCACTCCTTACCACCCCCAGACTAACGGGCTCGTAGAGCGCTTCAACAAACCTTGAAGGGAATGATCCGGAGCCTGCCAGAGGGCTTGAGGCGTAAATGGGACGTCCTCCTCCCCTGCTTGTTGTTCTCCTACCGGGAGGTACCGCAGAAGGGAGTCGGGTTAAGCCCGTTTGAGTTGCTCTATGGCCATCCCGTTAGGGGTCCCCTCAGTTTAGTGAAGGAGGGGTGGGAGAAGACCTCGCAGAAGCTTCCCCGTGACATTGTCAGCTACATGCTGGCGTTCCGCAGCCAGATGGCCAAGCTGTGGAAGGCGGCCTCAGAGAACCTAGAGGCTAGCCAGACCGTTATGAAGGAGTGGTACGACCGCAACGCTCGTACGGTCGAGTTGGACTTTGGACAGAAGGTGTGGGTCATGGAACCTGGGGAGCTTTGTGCCCTCCAGGACCGGTGGACTGGTCCATATGACATTGTGGAGCGACGAGGCCAGACCACATACGTAGTGGATCTAAAGACCCCCCGACAGCCCCTGAGGGTATTCCACGTCAACCGCCTGAAGCCGCACCATGAGCGATCAGAGCTTGCTCTCCTTATGGTGACGGATGGGAGCGAAGAGGAAGAGAGTGAAGCTCTTCCTGACCTTCTAGTGGTACAGGAGAAGGATGGCTCGGTAGAAGGTGTAGTCCTTTCCCCATCCTTGACCACAGAGCAACAGAGGGACTGCCGCCATGTCCTGGGACAGTTCGCCTTGTTGTTCTCACTCACGCCTGGAATCACTCATCTGTGTACCCATGATGTGGACACAGGGGACAGCCCCCGGTGAAGAACAAGTCTTACCAGCTCTCTGACCGAGTGAAGGATAGCATCCAGCGTGAGGTAGCCAAGATGTTGGAGCTGGGGGTGATAGAACCTTCCAGCAGCCCGTGGGCTAGTCCGGTGGTGTTGGTGCCGAAAGCGGCCCCACCGGGTACCACACCGGAACTTCGGTTTTGTGTGGACTACAGGGGGTTGAACTCTGTCACGAAGACAGATGCTCACCCCATCCCACAAGCAGATGAGCTGGTTGACCGGCTGGGAGCAGCCCGGTACCTCAGAACCATTGACCTGACATCTGGATATGGGCAGATTGCCATGGCCGATGGAGCAAGGGAGAAGACAGCATTCTCCACCCCCGAGGGCCACTTTCAGTTCCGAGTGATGCCCTTTGGGCTCAAAAATGCTCCGGCCACATTCCAGCAGTTAGTGAATCAGGTACTATCTGGTCTGGAGTCCTTCTCAGCGGCATACCTGGATGACATAGCTGTCTTCAGCAGCACCTGGGAGGACCATCTGCAGCACCTCCAGGAGGTATTGCAGGCGCTGCAACACGCTGGCCTAACCATTAAAGCCAGCAAGAGCCAGATTGGACAGGGATCTGTCGTGTACCTGGGACACCTGGTGGGCGGAGGTAAGGTGCAACCCCTCCAGGCCAAAATAGAGACCATCTTGGCTTGGGAGCCCCCAAGACCCAAACAGAGGTCCGAGCTTTCCTCGGCCTCACTGGGTATTACCGCCGGTTCGTCAAGGGATATGGTACCATCGTAACCCCCTTGACAGAATTGACCTCGAAGAAGCAATCTCGCAAGGTTATATGGACAGCTGCTTGCCAGGAGGCATTTGACACGCTGAAACATGCGATGTGTACCACTCCAGTATTCGCAACTCCAGATTTCAGTAAGGAATTCATTGTACAGACAGACGCCTCAGAGCATGGCATAGGTGCGGTGCTCTCGCAACTCAACACCGAGGGCCAAGATCAACCAGTGGCCTTCATCTCCAGAAGACTCCTCCCTCGGGAACGGCAATGGAGCACCATTGAGAGAGAAGCCTTCGCGGTGGTCTGGGCTCTGAAGAAGTTGAGGCCATATCTCTTTGGAACTCACTTCCTCGTTCAGACCGACCACCGCCCCCTTCGCTGGCTCATGCAGATGAGAGGCGAAAACCCCAAGTTGTTGAGGTGGTCCATTTCCCTACAGAAGATGGACTTTTGGGTGGAACATCGGCACGGAGTTGACCACGGCAATGCTGACGGTCTCTCCAGGTTTTTCCACCTTAGCGATGAGAACTCCCTAGAGGTTGGGTAGCTCTCCCCTCTTTCGGCTGGGGGGGACGCGTGTTGGACCTGTCAGCCCTAGGGTGGTCTCCCCATCTATTTTTGATCGTGCCTCATTTTTTCCACCCTCATTTTGATGCTGGACCTAGGTCCCCGGGCGCCTTTTCATTGCCAATCAGTGTTAAGGTGCAGGTGCTCCCTTCTCCCAAGATGGCTGCCACAGGCCCCTGCTACTGCGGAGTGGTCTTTTCTAGTAGCACCCTAGCTACCAGGATCTGGCTGGGACCCCACAACAATGTTGCGACACCAGCCCGCATTTTTTGTCCCATAGGTAGAATGGGGAAGCTCCTGGAATGTGCTGGAACCTTCTAGAAGGGAGGTGGGGTTTTTACTTTTGCCGCCTTGGATAGAGGTCACCTGACCTAGGGCTACTTAACAGAGGGAGGGAACTTTTTCTAGTTAGTTGGCCAGTGAGAATAAAGCAGACCTGGGGAAAATCCACGCCGGAGTGTAGGCGGTAGGGCCTAGCCAGGGACTTATGCCTCTGAAAGTGACAGGACTTAGGTACTGCCTTTTAAGTGAGTGAGGGATCCTGTACAGCCCACTGATCTAGCCCAGTGATAGGAGAACCCAGGGGCCATCTGCTAAGCTTGACTAGGAAGGAACTAGTCACCAACTCAGTCCCTAACCCCAAGGAACAGAACCCCCCAAGGGTGCCAGTGACATCTGCGCCGCAAGAACTGAATGCTGAAACTTCATGCCAGAGCTGAATGCTGAAACTTCATGCCAGAGCTGAATGCTGAAACTTCATGCCAGAACTGAATGCTTAAACTTTATGCCAGAACTGAATGCTGAAACTGCATGACCAAACTGAATGCTGAAACTTCACGTTACGAGTGAATGCGGAACTGCTGGGGATCAACCAAGTCTTAGCGCTGTGACCCCTGCGCTCCCTGACCTGGCCTGAGAGTCCCTGCATCCATCCACGTTGAGCGCTGAGCTCCCCCGCTTAATTTGACCCACCCCCCTGACGCGGGGACCAGAGCGCGCTCACCGCCGCGGCCCGGAGGCCGGAAGCTTGCACCATCCCCACGTCGAGGCCCGCGGAGAAGCACCGGGCCCCATCGCTGCCGTCGCAGCTGCTGGCGGAGGTGTGAGAGGCCGTGACAGCCCCCGGCGCTGAGGGATCGACTGCGGAGTCTGAAGCGGCGAAGAACGCCTGCCGCGGTGAAGATTCCTCGGACGCCGAGATCAAGGTAACCCCCGGGAGCTGGGAGGTAGCGTGGCCATGCGGAGGCCTGGGACTCACCCCCCAGCTCCCTGGGAGGCTTGGGAAGGACCCGGTGCGCCCCCTGTCGAGTGGGAGCGGCACCGTACTCTGAGACTCAGGATCCCCTCTGCGGGACTCCCTCTGCGCATCGGAGACTCTGATTCCCCTCCGTGGGATTGCCCCCCCATTGCTGCTAGACTGCCGCGTAAACGGGGACCAAGTGCCTACGGCCTGATTATTACGAGTAGCGCTGTATTCCTAAACTCTGCTCACCAATGCTTAAGGTGTGATTAGTACGAGTAGCGCTGTACCCCTAAGCTCTGCTCGCCAATGCTTAATGTTTGATTATTACGAGTAGCGCTGAATTCCTAAGCTCTGCTCACCAATGCTTAATGTTTGATTATTACGAGTAGCGCTGTATTCCTAAGTTCTGCTCACCAATGGTTAATGTTTGATTATTACGAGTAGCGCTGTGTTCCTGAGTTCTGGTCTGAAGTGCCCCATGCCGGATTAATACGAGTAGCGCTGTGTTTGTAAGTTCTGCTCTGAAGTGCTTAGTGCCTGGATATTCCAAGTAGCGCGGGGTCCTCACAGTCTGCGCTTAAGCGCTAGTAGTCTTCCATGTGTGCGCTACATTTTTCAGCCCTATTTCAAGCGCTGATAATCGCTAGATACCGCGCAAGGTACCCACGGCAGGTTGAAACGCTAGTGGTGGGAGGGACGCAGCGTGCTGGTTAACCGCTGTGTTCACCGTTCCCCCCAGGCTCGCCAGGTATTACCAATGGGACTATGATGAGTTGCTGGTGAATCTGATGCTAATGTATTCAGGTACTGCCTATGGCACCATAATGAAATGCTGGTGATTCTAATGTCAATGTATTCAAGTAATGCCCATTGTCATCTCATGAACTGCATTTGCATTGAACTGCGTAGATAAACTTGTTTGATTTTCACTGAACCTACGGTGTGGCGTCCATAATTGTGTGCGTTTCCTGCTTCAGGGTATGTGTGTGTTGTATGGTCGCTTTACACTTAAGCCTTTGGGTGCCCAACCGCTCGAGTCACGTTACCCCCATAGGGCTTGGTGACCCCAGGTCTTACAGCTTAGGAACAAGATTCTGGGTGTATAGTCTCTTAGACTTACAGCCTACTAAAAACCTCTTACTGTATCCCACCTGGCTTCCAGTTTTGGGACCACTTGATTAGACTATAGTTTCACTGGTGTCACAGCCAGAGGAGGAACACTGGCAGCTGCTGGTGCTAGCGGGATTGATAGTGCCAAACTATGCTCTATGGCAGGAGCATGGTTTCACTGCTGTAATCGAAGCTTTGAGCATCCACCAAGTGTGGGAGAGGGCTTGCAAGGGGTAAAGGAGGCAAAGAGAGCGACAGACGATGCTTAGCAAACTTAGGGCCACATGCATCAACGAAAATACCAATCGCAAACGGGCAGATTCGTAGAATCTGCCCCTTTTCGACAGGTATTTTTGCATTTGGGATGCATCATCCCAAATGCAAAAATAGCAATTTAAGTAATCGCTAAATTTGCGATTACTTAAATTGCGATTGCATTTGCGATTCCTTAAATGCAATGCATTAACAACAACAACAAGTTCAATTTCGTGAATAGGAATCGCAAATTACCATCAATTTCATGTTGATGTTAATTTGCGAAAACTTTGACAAATTCACTAAAGTGCATTTTTCAAAGTTCCATGTAACCGTGTGCGCAACTTGTGGTAAGATGGAATTTCAGGGGTGCAACAGGGTGTCCTTTTGGAACCCTTGCACCCTTGAAATTGCATGCGCAATTTGTGAGTACCTAGTGGGTACTTGCAAATTGCGCATGCAATCCCCTTCATTCCTATGGGCCTCTAGGCCCATAGGAATGAATGGTAAGCCATTCCTTAATTGCGACTTGCAATTTGCACGTCGCAATCAAGGAATGTTTAGGAATCGCAATTTTTTTAGAGATTCCTACATGCATAGGCAATTGCGATTTCATAATTGTTATTCCTTAAGAATCGCAATGAAGGAATCGCAAATGTCTATATTGATGCATGTGCACCTTAATTTCTTTTTTTGATTGCTCCAAACACCATTTTTAGGAACACATCAAGTGTAGACCCCGAAGCCCTCGGAGTTATCAGCAGAGTCTTACACTTTCCCATAATACAAAAATGGTCCCACACAAAAGAGAAGCAATGGATTACCAGTACCTGAAAGCAGAAGAAAGGGGAGTGGCCCAGGCCAGCCTTCTCCAAGCGATGATGGGTGTAGACGAGCCCACCCTTGGCCCAGGCTTAGCCCGGGCACATCCCGCATAGAAGGCGCTGGTGCAGTGCTTTTTAGCGCTGTAGGAGGAGCAACTCTTCCCCTTTCTTTGGTTCTGTTGGCACCTCATCGTAAAGATGCCTTATGGGGGAAGAAGTCCTCAAACTGCCACCACCAGTGCGGCAGAGTCCCTGCAGCTACTTGTCTGGGATTGGTTGTAAAATTGCTCTAACTTTACAGTTAATCGCACATGAGGCATAATGAATGATTGCAGCGGCCTATGCTCTTTCTCTGCCTCTTGGTACACTCCTCATAAAGCTAACCTTCTGTCCTTCTCCTTGACTCTACAATATTGTTTCTTCTTTACAATATGCAGCCCTTCTCTACTCCTGCATAAAAGATCCATAACACCCCTGCTTACCTTACTGGACCGGTTCAGCCAAGCACCCAAGAAGACAGACATTCCAAGAAGAATGCAGATACAACCCCCAATTTAGCATTTATACAGTATAATTTTTCTTTTAACAATCATAATATTCAGACCTTTGTGGGCTCACGGCTCCATAAATTTGTATTTTTCAAACCTAAATGAAAGAACATATACATATATAATAACATGGGTCTCTGGGGCGGAAGAACTGTTTGTAATTAATTTAATTGTACTGTCATTCCTTCATTTCCTTTCAC
This sequence comes from Triturus cristatus, assembly GCF_964204655.1. NCBI lineage: Eukaryota > Metazoa > Chordata > Amphibia > Caudata > Salamandridae > Triturus > Triturus cristatus. The sequence goes on along the minus strand of NC_140590.1, from coordinate 895,598,661 downwards.
AACAGATTTGATGATGATGATGTTCTGCTAATTTACCTGGTGAATATTGTTGTTGTTGAGTGTTTGTCTTTGTCACACCTTTCCCAAAACTACCTGTTCCCATCCATTCATCAAACTCCTAACACTCTTCCCCAGGCTGTGTAGTATATATTGAGGTGTGACGTATGAATTTACACCATAAATGGATCACACACTTGGTGGAGCGCATGTGGTGAAAGCTAAGGGTGGGCGGAATTTGCGAAATTGCACAAAATCTCCACGAGCATGCGAAACTTTCGTGAAGATGTGGAGAAAGCTTTTCCCGCCCGTTCGCGATGTGTTTTTGCGTGCTCGTGGGGAAATATATCTCCAACTTGCCCATGCGGTCGCTAATGGGTGCGGCCATCTTGCTCGCAATGCTTATTTCCTGTTCGCGATCGCAATGACGTGTTCGCGATCGCAAACTCTCCCGGGATTGCGCGACCGGCTACCAACAATCCAACATCTTGTGGCGCGCACGAACGGATAGGAAAACTCGTCGGCGAACGCAGGGACCTGGTAAGTCGCGACCACGCGAGCGAGAATGCATTTTTAAAGCGCGAACAAGAAAAATACTTCCGTTTCGCGGCAGGTTGCGAAAGTTTTGACATTTTCGTACTCTCCGCGGAACCTAGGCCTAGTGAAAGCGACACCAACCCACTGTGGGATCTTCTATTACCTTAGCAATAGCCCACACCATCCCCACTTACCCAGCCATGCATAAAAGGGGTTCATGATTTACATATATAAGATAATTTGTCAACATCATCTTTCAGGCCTTGTGTTGTGTTAACACTTAAACTTATCCTGAGTCCACTTCTACTGACTCAAGGATTTTGTGAGTTTAATTTTAATTATTTAAAAAAACTTAAATACTAGCTCCCCATTGCTCAGAAGAGGATACTATTGCTAGTTTTTTTAAATAATAATATCGGATCTTTGTGTCACAGTGATAGTCTGGTCTCAGTCTTTGTGATATAAATAAATAACCCACTAACTCTGTGTTTTCTTTCAATCTATTTGCCTGTATTTGATAATCATAATGATGAATCCTACAGTTAAAATTTACCTAGGTGGGAGTGGAAACTCACTTGTGATGTCTTCCCTGTTAAGGTGCTAGCCTGCTGCTACTACCACCATCATTAAGAAGGCACCTTGGGAAACCTTGCAGTAAGGTCTTGGAAGATTGAGAGAGGTTACAGTCATCGCTCCATCTATTCAGGTAAGAGAACTATGGAGTGAAGTGAACTAGTTTAGTTAGTAACTAACTTCTAGTGATGATTAAGGGCCACATATATCAAAATCAGAATTTACGATGACCAAATAGCAGGTTTTACCAAATTGCAATTTGGTAATTGCAATTTACGATGCATCATAGGAATTTGCAATGATTTAGCAATTCCCTATAATTTGCAATCACAATTTGCGATTGTCAAATAGTGATTAACTAAATAGGTAATCACAATTAGGTAATCGCAAAATTGTGAATTTCACATTTTGGAGCAGCTTGATGACATCACAAATGGAAGTGAGTCAAACCATGCTGTCTCCAGGACCCTGAGACAAAGAAGGAGGTAGGCTGTTGGAGCTGAGTACTAGGAAGCCAGTTAGGAGTGTCAATTTCCGCAACCAGAATACTTCCTGGCCTCAGATGCAAATAGCAAGGAGGCTGAAGGGCGCAAAAGAAAACTCAAATTTAGTGGGCAGGAACTGGAGGTGCACACTGAGGAGGTTGTTAAGAGCCATGGTAAGCTATTCTAAAAGAGCTCACTCCAGGTCCAAGAGTCTGTAAAATATAAATTCTGAAGGGACTTCCAGGCCAAGATCAGCAAAGTGGGTGTCATGCAGAGCTTGTCGAGGAGATCATAAAGCACTGGTACAACCTACAAACACGGGCCTAAGATAAGGTAGCAAGCAGGCTTGCTGAGGCGAGGCAAACTGAGGGAGGACCATCCACCCAGCCACCATCCATCCCTTTGAAGGAAATGGCAGGGTCAACTTTGCAGCCAGAAGCCATTGTTGGGGTCACAGACATAGGCACCTCAGCCACTCCCACTACCAGCAAAGGTAAGATGTACAAATTACAACATATAACAGCTATTTGTAATATGATTACTAATTAGGAAATCACAGTTAAAATGTAATAAATCCACTCAGGCCACATTTTCTATGCAACCCACAAATGCAATATGGGAGTAGTAGTTTGAAATACATGTAAAATAATGCTACACTGTGTAGCCCTATCTAAAGTGACACAGCAAATGAAATGTAGATACACTGTGTTAGGTAAACAAATATATTTGTGACAAATAATTTAAATTGAAACACACAAGTACAGACATTAAACTAAACTAGTTTTCAAGTTACAAGTTACAAGTTTTTTTTTAATGATTTGAGACTCCGAAGAGTTCCACATAAAATAGAAAATATACATCCAAAATCAGCATAACCCTCCTATAAAAGAAGAATGTTGTAAATGCTTAGGGTACTAAATTCATCATATCATGTAAAAACAGAGAAAAAGCATATGCACAGAATCCGTTCCAGGGACCCTTCAAGTGCCAAGTAAATTGATCCATAACAAATCAGATTACCATTATTGAACACTTAGAGGACTTTGGTTAAACTTTTACGAAGATTACAGACATGTATATATCCAATACTACAGTGTGAACTTTAAGGATTAAGAACATATAGTAATGCGGGGATTTGACAATTCAAAATAGTACACAATAACCAGCAGCGTAATGAAAGTGCATGGATAATAGAAAATGCTGTAATAAAAACAGGGTTGTACAATTCAAGGTGAAATACGCCATAGCTAGCAGTATAATAAAAAATGCGTAAAAATAAAAACTCATAGTAAAACAAGGATATACAATTTCAACATACAGTACTCGATAACTAGCAGCATTATGAATAGAAAAAGTGCAAGTGCTCAGAAACATACATAATAAACCAATACTGTTCTAAAATATATTTAAAAATTGTTTAATAAAGCAATGTTTTCTAAAACAAACTAGATCAGAAGGTGGTTTCAGCAGACCGTTACGGGCCTTTTCTGCTGTGGTGATGCTGTACTTTAGAAAATAATTCCTTAGGTATCTACGATGTAAAGGTTGTAATGTGGGACAAACGAATAGGACATGATTTAAGTCTTGTACACAGGAATAAGTGAGAGAGTCTTTCCTGTCTAGCAATGCCCTCCCAAGCTCCTGTTACAATTCTTAAAGGGAGTAAATTCAGCCTAAGCAAAAGAATAACTCTAAAAACTCCATGTTGGAGCTTCCATAAAACATAAGGATGAGGTTTTTTGTAGATACTATTCCCTGCAATACAGTAATTTTTACTATTCTCTGCCCACAATAAAATGTCTCTTTTGCGATATACCCTGTAGATTGCTTTTTTAATTCTGATTTTCAGAGCATGTTTACAAAGCACTGCCACACTGTCCATCTTGAGGCTGAACAGTTTTATGGCTTTTTGATGATTCCTAAAAGGAGCGCTTTTTCCTTTCATAATGAGAAAAATTTCCTCTCACAATGGTACCCATAGGGCATTCTCAGAGCTATTTGCTAATGTGTTGCTCCATCTTAGGCACGCAGCCATAGAGAGCACATAGGTAGAAAGTAAACCAAATTCTAGCCGAATCGCTGCGATAGGAGCAGCGCGATTCAGATTACAGATTTGGTGGCACATCCGTCCCTCTACTTTTTCACATTTATCCCACTCTTGTGTATCTACTATTTCGCAGGCATAGCTCAATGCTGGTGGTATCTTTAAATTATACACTGATAAAATGTGTGCAAAATGTCTTTTCACACAGTGTGTATAAAATCAATTGATTGCAGAGGCCTGTGAAATTGTCTTGCCTTTACATTGATCCATATGATTGCTACTGGAACACCTGTTTGTAAAGATTTTTCCTAAATATGGGTAAAACTTTACTACGTCTATTTTCTCATACCCCAAAAACCAGTGCATGTTCTTTCTGACTCTACATCCCCGATAACTAAAAAACCATAACTTTGCTCTTTAAAATATTTATTTTTGAGTTGTATTCTTCTGTATATTTGAAGTCCAATTGGGGTTAGATCCATTAATATGGTGTCGTTTGCATATAGCAGGCAGCTCAACTTTCGATTTCCTAATTTAGGGGGATCCACTTTGCTAAGCCCCACTCTACTTGGCAAATCATTAACATAAAGAGTAAAAAGAAGAGGGGCCAGAGGACACCCCTGCTTCACCGCATTATGGGTCTCTATTTTTCTTGACAGGCCCTGTGTTCCCCCCAATAAAACCTGCATCCAAGTAGAGGAATGCAGTGCAATAATCAGTCGTAGTAAATTCCCTGTTATCCCCATGGTAACCAATTTCCTCACAACGTCCCCCATTCTACCCGGTCAAAGGCTGTAGAGAAATCTATAAAAGCCGCATATAACGGCATTCCCCGGCTCACTGGATATTTTTCAATTAAAGTTTGCAAGGCGGTGCTGTTATCAAGGGTACCCCTATTTTTGCGAAATCCTATTTGCTCTACGGGAATGAAACCATTTCCGAAATGTCACAAAAATATCTACACCACCTGCTGGAGGAACTGAAATGTTGAATCTGAGGGGACACTGTAAGAGGAAAATATTGTGGCCCCACCACCCACGACACCTGCACCAACCAGATGCAGGACAACAGTGTCTCCACTCCCTGATTTTGGACTAGAGGCTAATAACAGCCAAACAGACATGCCTACCCCACCATCTGATTAAAGACCTTCCCTCAGTCCTTTATGCGGCACCAAAACATTCCCCTCATCAGGCATAGAGTGACTGTAAGACACCCATCAGAGTTAAGTGATGTGCCATCTGTCTTTGGAGGTCTGGAGGCATCAATGATAAAGGAGCAGCTCCGACAATGCAAGCACATGTGGTCGAATGTAAAAACAGTTAGTGTCACTGAATAACAACACGTGTGACCTCAAAGATGGTATTAAGCAACTGAATACAACAGTGGAGGAAGGACAAAAAGCTACTGCTGAAAATTTCAAATGCAATCAAGGATCTTTTCACCATAATGCAGCATGACCATGTCAGACAAGGTAGGCTTCATCACCAACTAATGGGCAGATTGGATGGGAAAGCACGATCGGTAAGTCACCTGACAAATTTAACTGCATTGCTGTCACAACGCGCTGTGACTATGCAACTGGAGATGCACATTGTTGTGGAGACTTTGCAAGAGGTTTGGTGCAAGTCACAAATGCAATTGAGAACATGTAGACCTCTAGAATTGCAGGAAACTGATTTAGGTATTGGGGTTAGTGAGGAGCTTTCCAGCCTCAGTAGTGTCACTGCCCCTGTGATGAAAACCAGATGTTACAGTTCGAGACGTAGTGCAATTTCAGAGACCTCACCAATAGATAGTACAGATCCCACTGAATTACCTAGTGGAGTGCGTGTAAGAAAAAAGTGATACTGACATATTGTTAGTGGACATAAACTTACATTTGTATTGTCTGTGATGACACATTTGATTTTGCACAAATTGTGCAATATGACAAAACATGTGTGGGTGATAGCATATTTAATCTTAACATAAGTTAATAACTATGAAAATTACCAGCAAGATCATGAAACGCATTGTCTCATCATTATTTACTCTAAAAATAATTGTGATTTATGTCAGCACGTCTTTGACTGCCTTCTGCTGCCTTTTATCCATCTGCAGGTTTACTGGGTGGACATGGCTTATCGTCATCATCTGAATCTGAATCAGACAGGTCCAGTGGTATGCCTCTTGTTGTAGCTATGTTGTGCAGCATGGCATGTGCAGCTACAATTTTACAACTTGTTTCAGGACTGTACTGTCGTGCACCTCCACTCTTGCGTAGACATCTGGAGTGACTCTTGAGCAGGCCAAAGGTCCTCTCTATCACATTAAATGGGCTTCTATGCGCTGCATTTTAAAGCTGCTCACTTGGAGTGGATGGATTTAAATATGGGGTGAGGATCAATGAGCGCAGAGGATATATACTGTCTCCTGCAATGACAAGAGCAAATAATGATTCACTGTCATGAGTTACTGATTCTGTACTATATGTTAAACAGTGCAAATGAGATTTACCTAGTAGACATCCTTCTCCAAATTCACCACAAGTTAGCCATGTGTAGATTCCATTATGGTGAAAAATAAAGGAATCGTGTGAACTACCAGGTAATTTGGCAACTGTATCCCTTATGATATTTGTGGCATGGCATGTCACTTGTATGTTTAATTATTGGCTACATTTCCTATTTCTGAAGATATACTCATTTACAGAGGGAGGACATATTGAAACATGTGTTCCATCAATGCAGCCAATGACATGTGGGGATTGTGCTATCAGGTACAATTTCAATTTAGTGAGCTGAAAATCCTGTGGTGTGTTATGGAATTTGATGTATTGATTGATTTCTATCAGCATTCCATCCAGAAATACATTAAAAAAGCATGACAGTGCACCTTGGCACACTCCTTCTGCTGCAGCTAGTACTCCCTGGTAGCTTCCTGAGGCTAAGAGGTGGAGGTAACATAAAACCTGCACATGGGGGGGACTCTGGGTTGGTTCTGCATTTGTGACGCTGCAGTTGTGGTTGCGGTTCAGCTATTAAGTCAAATATCAGTGCAGCATTAAATCTATATTCCTCATAAATTTCCTTCCTCCTTATTCTGGTTAAACAATGTAATGTGCATTATGAAAATGAACTCTTGTCTCCTCCTTTTTCTCTGCAACCCTGCCAGGATCCTCATCGTTTTCTCCATGACATAGAGAGCAACCATTGTGGTTGCACCTGGTAACCACCTGATTTAAGGTGGTTGTAAATCGCACATGCAAAATACCCATTTTACTACCATTTTCAATTTGCAAATGGTTCATACATTGATTTTGTGATTACTTAATTCTGACTCACAATTTGTGAGTAGCAATTTGGTATAGCAATTTTAGAGAATTGCAAACTTTTCGATTCCCTAATATTGGGATGTCAATGCCTTTCATACATATGAAAAGGTTATTTTGCATTTGAAAATGGTCAAATGTAGTGATTCACACCATTTGCCAATGCAAAATTGGTTAATACATATGGCCCTAATATGTGTATAGGTTGTTGTAGGCAATATAGGCACAGACAATGGCGTACCCCCCTCCCTAATCATCAATATAGTTACAGAGGGTATTAGGAGTGGGGTATAACTAACTGGTTGCACTTTAATATGTGGATTAAAAAAAAATGCAGCAGTGCAAAGTAAAACACAAAAAAAGATTTCAGACATAAAATATAATTTCCCTTTCATTTTTTAAATAAAAAACTCACCCTTTTCACCCACAACAGGCCCACCCCTCTCCCGAGACAAATCACCCCAATTAATGTTCAAAAGATAAAACTAATGTCCAAAGTTAAATTTCCCGTTCCCTTCCCAATTACCACCCTCTCCACCTACAACAAAAGTCCCTCCCACCAAAGCAAATAATATAAAAAGGGCATTGGAGGATATCATCAATATGAGCGTAAAGGCGTGCCACCTCTTGGTGAAGCAATGCCAGCTTGTGAAGGGCATGGAGTTGGAAGTTGTCTGGGTATGATGAGATGGGGGAGCATTGGTGGATCAGGATCCCAGCTGCCAGGTGTGCTGCTGATGCTGTGGCCAGGAAGGAGGCACTGGCAGCTGGCTGGAGGTACTGAGGCCTGGGGCAGTGGCAGATGACTCATGCTCCTATAGAGCCACCAGCTAGCAATATTCATCCTGGATGGCCTCCATCGGATGCCACCGCAGCTGTGCTGCTATCTCTTGCAGATATGGTGGATCAGTAGGAGTAGCTGTATTAAGAAAGAAAAAACTCTAATTGTAAATAATGCTCAGTGCAAATACTTGTTTATATAGGGGCACAGTAGCAGTGTATTGCTGGTACCCTAGGGCCATTGGAATGTGTTATGCGATTAGTCACAGGGCCAAAGGTTCCCCACCCATGCATCACATAAATGCACAGTCTGGCTGCAAGGAATTAAGCCAGAATACCACCAGATTAAAAGTAAGTGGTTTTTTTTTGTTTGTTTTTAAGGATTTCATAGTATAAAAAACTGAACAGACTCTTTGTGTGTGTAAATATAAATGAACTACCTTTCATTAATGAGTAAGGCTTTTGCACAATGCAGCACAATTAATAGTATTCTTGCTGTGCAACATTAATGGAGGCATGCTAGCATGTTGGATACTTTGCTACACACTGCAGTCTACAGCTGGGACAGCTGTAATGGACAAGTTATAATCTTACCTACATTTCAACAGGCTTTCAATTCTAACCTGACTCCAAAGGAGGCAGATAAATAATAATAATATTACATCACATACATCATGTATAAATCCCGGATATCCTGTCTGCCATAAGTAGACAATGGGAACAATGATGCACTGCAGTACAGGGTAAGGAATGGGATACAGATTTTATTTGACACATTCCTCACAGTGTACCCTATCCGCCAAACTCTAAATCAGGCACTTAGTCCCACTTTTCTCCCTGGCCTCGGCCTCCACCACAAATTATTTTCAATAAGGAAAGTTACTCTACTGCAGGGTAAGCTAGAGGGATTAGAATAGGTAGACATTTTGTTATAGAATAGTGGGGTGTCACTGATTATCATGTCCTAAGCTTTGGCTTAGTCAGTTACTATAGTTGATGAATAAAAAAAGAGAACATTTTGAACAGGCATGAATCCATTATGGAAGCAAAGAAATTTCAAATTCTTTGGTAGGCTGGGACAGAATTTAGGAAAGACTAAATGAGTGAAGTACTCGTAGGAGCTGACTGTGTGGACATTGGAAAACACACCTTGTTTTTGGTTTGTAATGTATTGAAAACTTCGTAATGCCACATTAACTGAAGCAAAGGCACATTGAATAGTCAACACTGGAGGACTGAATTGAACCATGCTGAAATTAGGTCAAGGGAGGCAAAATGCCATGAGCTGGAAGGTGATGAAGGATGTTGGGTGGGATATCTGCCTCACTTAACAAATACAGTGAGTATACTTAATTTGTCAATCAGCAATGCAACTTGCCACCAACTTTCCCTGCCACCGCTGGAACTGGCCCTCCAACCAACTACTCGGCCACCTCTGGTGGACTGGTCCGGCTGACGCTGGTGGCCCCGGCACTGGTGGTCTGTGCGGCTAGAACACAAATGACACATTTTAGATGTCAGATTAGTCTCCTAAGTAATTTGTTTGTCAATGTACAATCACAACACCTCACTACAGTTTAATTAGCAGTATCTTCTATTCAAAGTATCCTTTAAGAGGTATGTTGGTTGATATTTTACAACATTCAGGCACCCAAGCCAACCAAAAACCTTTTGGAATGGAGGGGCAGAAGTATATTGGCTCTGAGTCATAGAAGCAAAATGAAGGGGTGGAATGATCAATGAAGGCCATATGGTTTTTGTTGGCAAATGCAATGGGTCCAAATACTTTCCTGCCATGCTGCACTCTCATGGAAACTGCTGGTATGCTGTTCAATTGAACGATAACATTGGGGGGTGAGTCCATGACTATGGGCACTCTCTAATTTTGCCTGTTTGAGCATGATCAAGAAAAAGAAAGCCTTCTCAACAAAAATGCATGGTGAATAATAGTTTACTTGAGCCTTCAATTTTCACAGTAGAGTACCACAAATCTGTTCTCTTAGTCTTGAAGTACCACAAGATATATAAAGGGAGAGGGAACTCTGACTAACATAGCAGAAGAAAGCTAAAGAGTACAGACAGGAGGAAATCAGCTGCAGGAACTTGAAACATAGCAAAACAAGCATTTGCAATGCATTAGGTCTCGCATTTACGCGAGTTTGAGCTATTGACATTGCAAATAACAATGCCTATTGGCATTGTCATTTACAATGCCAATAGCTTTAACTCGTGTAACTGCGAGACCTATTGCATTGCAAATGCTTGTTTATAGGTTTGCTATCCAGCTCTATGTAATCCAGATACAATGTCTAGAAATATTGGACTGTGCAGTTAAAAGTTACAATAAGCGGGAATATCAGTCCAATTGGTCCAGCAGAGAACTACAACTCTCAGAACACATCAAATAGTCAAAAGCCCCAAGTAGAAAGACTGTGTCCATAAACATGAAGCAAACCTAACAAGACTTCATGACGGCAGATGCACTCAATATTTTTAAAACAACACACTTTCATGAAGGTACAAATCATTTACTAGCGCTAAGATATAGCTACAAATATTTAGCAAGTGCCGGAATTTTATGCGAATGCCATATTAAGGTATACGATAATTTATGTTCTTATTTACACATGCCCGTGTAAGAGAGCTTTACAAAAGAAAAGTTACAATGCATAGAAACTTTAGTTTTAGCTTCGTTACGTTACAGGTTACACAGAACAAGTTGTAAAATATAAGTTAGTTACATCAACCAAGACCCATTTCTTTGAGGCAGTTGATGTTTAGGCTCCGCTTTACTGCCCCGTGGCATGTCAGGTGGATGAAACATGAAACTACAAAAAAATTGAAATTCAGATCAAACGCTGTAGGGTGGGTCCCCAAAGTGCAGGGGAAGCCTCCAGGCAAACCACCTTCCCTCCAGGTCTCCTCCGAGACAAAAAAAAAACCCCAAGCACTGAATACGTGTCTTACTTTTCAGAAAACCCAATCAAATGTGTTACAAAAAATGGGTATTGGTTATATTTAGTTACAGTAAACCGACAATCAAGCAACGGAACGAAAAGTATAAGAGTAAAAATGAGACAGAGAAAAAAGATGTATGAATGATAACATAATAAGTACACAAATTAGTATTCAAAAGTAAAGGTTTTCCTAAACGCGTAGAGTACCATCAAATATTTTTTTTTCTAAATTGGTCAAAAGGTTCTATCACCTCATACAAGCGGTTAAAACACGGTTCAAAGAAAAAATTAGTAGATTCGCACAATTTTAAAACTGCACGCGTGGGCCCGAATATCATTACTTATGCCGACGTTATATACCTCGTTAGTAGTCCTGCTCAACTATCCAGTCCAGAGTACTTGCAAGACCGTTATACCACAGACAGTATTTTTTTATTTTAAATGTGAAACGCGGAGAAAAATTAAATTTTGAACCATGAAAAATATTCTTGAAACCGCAATAGAAATACAAAACAACTCCAAAATAAAGTTAATGGTGCCTAAACTGTTCTGAACATACTATGGGAAAAAAACCGAGGCAAATATGCCAAGTTTAAAAAAAAACGCTATTTGATTTAAAACAAACGCGAGATCTCGCGTCCGTCAGAAACAGGACTTCAATACAGGTGCCCGGGGACATAAAAGATGCAAAATTAACTGCACCGAAACACCAGTGACTGGCCTCACCCCGGGCTCTGGCCGTTTACCCAGAACAAAGAATAGAACGACACACCTGCATGCTAGAGGGAAGGGGGATCTCTCGCGGGGCGCCTGAGGGGGGGGGTGGGCTCTCGGAGGCGTGGCCTTGACGCAGTATTGTTCAGAGGAGGGGTCCCGAGCACTAGATGCAGGACTGCGGCCCCGTGTTACCGGCGTCCGTGTCCGTTACCTGTTCCATCTTCTGTGGTGATGGTTCTTTTCCGATGCTGAGGCTGCTGATGGAACACCGGCCATTGTTTGAGCCGAAGAAAATGAGTTCCCTCAGCTCGAGCCTGCCAGCCTCCAATCAATTTCTGCTCCGCACTCCATTAAAACAAGAAAAAAAAAAAAAGCCCGGCGGAGCGTGGCGCGCGCGCGCTTGGGGGCGGGGGAGCGGACCCTTTGAAGTGCTCCCAAAAGCGGAGTGCATGGCGGCACGATGCGCGTGATTGTGCGCGTGCTAGCCATGCAATCCGCTTTTCGGAGCACTTCCAAAAGCCCTTTTACAATAGTTCTCGCTTTGCGATCGCTTACGCGATAGCAAGGCGAGACCTAAAAAGGATAATGCAGGATAACAAGAATGTAACAAACATTAGATAAAGGAGTCAAAAAAAAGAAAACCGTATAAAAAAATAAACAAGGCAAAATTATTCTAATAGTGGGGGTATGTAAATATTAGGGAAATAATGATAATAACGAGACATACTAGGGCCAGCAGAAACATCGGCCATGGCACTTGTGGTGGTGGTTCCACCCATCATGGCACTGGTGGTGGCAGCTCCTTCACCAACCTGTGATGCCTACTTGCTCTTGAATGCTGATGTAAGAAATAAAAAAGACAAAAATAATTGATTAATGGTACAGTTAATCTCCCAAACATATTTTGACACATAGATGCAGTGGCATTGTACTTTTCCTAATCAGATTGCCAGTAGCACTGGTACTGAGTTAACCTATTACTAATTTCCTTAACCTAAGCCCTATTCCTAATTTCCTAAACTCGATTTGGAACTACTAATGCACTGCAACGAATAATCTTTGCTTCACAACACCCTTTGATGACCAATGCACTCTTTCTTTTCAAAGCATAAATGCAGACTGCACATGACTGGGAGATTAGAACTGTATGAGCTACATAAAGAAAGGCAAAGAGTCCATTAGGATGGCACCCTAGCAGTGCTGGGACCACCCGCCAGTGGTGCGGCGGTCCCACAGTGCCAGTTAGGATGCGACCGCCACCCGCATATTCAACATTGTGGCGAGCGGTGCTGTGAGCAGCACCGGCCACAATGCAGAAAATGCATGTTGTGCATTAGCATACACAACGTGACAGGCACCACGAGGTGCCTACCACCTTGTGTATGCCAATGTGGGGGGTACCATGGTTACCCCCCAAGTACAGCCCCCACCCCCCCAGGGGCCCACAATGGGCCCCCAAAGCGATTCCTGCATGCCTTTCCATGGCGGAGTCTCCACCATGGAAAGGCATGACACCACCCACATCATAATATGGATGGCACTGCCACCATATTATAGGCCTTTTACGCCTGGTACGCAATTGTGAAGATTGCCTACTGGCGGAAAAGCAGCAGACGGTCTTTCCGTCCGCCGTGGTAACCCCCGCCATGCTAATGTGGCTGGGGGTAAAAGGCCGTCCTGTGGGGCGTTTTGGTGGGCGGATCGCCACTGCCGGTTGGGCGGTAGCGATCCCCTTGCTATGCTAATAGGCCCCTAAGTCACTAATATACTCCCACTATCTTTGCGACAGAACAGTGGCATCTGCATGACTTCTTATATATTCAGCCCAAGCGAATGCCAACAAATACGAGGATGTAGTGCCGAGCATCCGGCTAGCTGAAGCTAGATCACATATTATTCATAACATAAACTTAATTTACCTCTGAGTATGAGCAGCCTGCAATGTTATTTTTTTATTTAGCATTTTAGAGAACAAAAAATAAATAATTACTCACCAAGCCACACAACCTCCACACTTAGCAGGTAAAGAAGGTCCTCTTCTATGTCTAGCAGGTTGCTCAGAGGTACATCAGCTACTGAGTCATGTATTGAGCCCCAGTGCCCTCGTGCACGCACTGGCACACTCTCTCCCACTGTAGCCAATGCTCTTGCAGCACATACCCTCTGCCAGGCATGCTGCCTGCTGCCAGCATGGTGTGGAGGTGATGCTGCACATAAAAAATAAGTGCGTCCACCATTGCTTCCAAAAAAATGGGGCAGGGCTGCTGCCCTTGGGCGCACCGGCGACCGAAAAGTGTGCGGCTTGTTGCAGCCAAACTAGCACCGCCGCTTTCTGCCTTCTGATCCGGCATGGCACTGGGGTAGAAAAAAATGAAGTTAGAAAAAGAAAACAGCAAAGCAAGATGGAAGATCTAAACGAAGTAGAACACTAGGAAGAAAGGGAAAGCAAAAAGGCATGGAAAAAGTAGAAAAAATAACAAAAACATAAAATACACAAACACAAAGACACACACTGATGAAAAAGGGTAAATGACTGGTGGATGAATGTGATGGTGGAGGATTTGAAGATATTTCAATCAGATTGAAAAAATAATAGGTCCAGCACCATGCACAGAACAAAAAGCAGGCAAAACCAAATTGTGCGCCCATGCAGACCGCATGGTGCAGTTTGCACTGCTTTTTCAGTGCAAAACATGCTACTGGCCTGAAAAAGCAGTGCAAATAGGTGGACAAGCATTTTTCAGTTTGCAGAGTTCCATGCAATCTAGTGAAGTTTTTTGGTAACTTCACAGAATTACACAAAGAATAACTCCACAATTTCCACCCAGGCCTACTCTCCACACTCACAGTCCACTTGCCCAGTGAGACAAACCCCCAGAACCCCATCATGACCTGCCCAATACCACCATGGCAGAAACTGTAGCACACCATGCACGCAGGAGCACCAGTTAATCCCTTCCCATATTTCATCTTCACCAAAGGTCTACATCCCAGCTGCACAACTTTAACCCTCATACACAACAACTCCATTAGCATAGCCACTTTTCTGAATGTGTGGTAGCACACCACTATACTCCTACTTCTGAAGAATTCCTCAACAGATCCGAAGATGCTGGCTAACTAGTGACCAATCTCCCTGCTGCATTACTTCCAAAAGTCCAGAAAAAGTCATCAAAAAATGACTGGCCTACCACCTAAAGAACAACTGCCTCATCAATGTATCCCAAGTCAGATTTAGTCCCACTCACATGATCTCAATACCTCCGCAAACAACATATGACTGATCAAGGACAGAGAAGGCACTGTAGCACTTATTCTGCTCAACTTACCTGCCACTTTCAACACTGTCTCCCACTCCATCCTCATTCAAGGCCTACATGAATCCGGCATTGCCCTGTGTTAGATCTGCTCATTTCCCACTGTGCATACTCAGTTAGTCAGCATGTTCCCTATTCCTAGGCCTTTACCAACCTTAACTGCAGAGAACTCCAAGAATCATCCCTCAGACCCATACTGTTCAATACCTTCATACCACTGCTGGCCAAATCATCCAATTCCACAGAATCAACATCATCTCCTATGCCGACAACACCCAACTCATACTTTCCCCCGAGTCAGCACCCAAACTAACTTCATCTCCTGCATGTCCAAGGTTGCCAGTCTGAAACTCAACATAGACAAAATAGAAGTAGTACTGTTTAGAAAGAACACCTCACTAAAGATCTCTACCCGGTGTCCAGGAGATCTTGGACCAATGCCCTCCTAGCTAATCAAGCCAAGAAGCTTGGTATAGTGGTAAACTACCAAATTTTGATAATCAGCCATGTAAAGTACTTGCCTCCTCCTGCTTATACATGCTAAAGATCCCTAAAAAGAATCTTCAATTGGCCACTGATCAACATATGCAGAGCCCTCACCCAGATAATTATCACCAGCAAACTGGACAAAGGCAATGCACTCTATGTCAGCATCATTGCCCAACGAAGCAGAAGACTTTGTGTCATGCAAAACCCTGTGGCAAGGCACACACTCAGACTCCAAACTGCACGCAAATCACCTTGCAACTCAAAGAACTCCAATGGCTCCCCAACCACACGTGCATTCTTCAAGGTCATCACATACAAGTGGAAAGGTCTGCACAATCTAGGTCTCTCTTACCTCAACAGCTGCTTCAATTACAACACCACGGTTAGATACTTTCTCTTGACCAGCATCCTGCTCACAGCTGCTGAGACAGAATTGCATGTCAGTGTTTCTCATTCTGCTCTCCCAAAGCATGGAACGGCATACCCCTGCACATCAGAGCCACCATCTGAGTCCTTGACTTTTGCAAGAAACTAGAGACTTAGATGCAGATTATGATGGCGGGTGGACCTGAGTCCACCCGCCATAGTTGCGGTGGTTGGGACTGCCCGCCAGTCATTCGGAGGTCCCACCACTGAAATTACAATGCGCCCGCCAGTATGGCGGGTGCATCCAGGGCCCTTAACATTCCGTACGGGGCTGCTGGCTGCAGCACTGTTCGCAATGTGAAAATGAAACGTAGTGCATTTCCCTGCACTATGTGGCAGGCACCACGCGGTGCCTGCCACTTTTTGAAGGGAAATTTAGGGGGTACCATGGGTACCCCCCAGTGCACCACCACCCTCCCCCCACAAAGATTGGGCCCGCAACCGCTCCCCAAATTCATTCTCTGCCAGCCTTTCCATTGTGGTTTCCCCACCATGGAAAGGCTGGCTGAGGTCAGCATTGTGATCTGTGGGATGGTGCCTGCTAGACACACCCACGAATCACCTCCATCTGTCCACTCAGTTAGGCAATCGTACTTATTGCCTGTGGTAGAAGTGTGGTGGGCGGTCTTTGTGCCCACCATGCTTGTGTAACGATTCTCCCCGCCATCGTAATGTGGCGGGGGGAAATTGACAGTCAGATGGCGGAGGGCCCCACCACCACTGGCGGTGGCAGGCCTTCCGCCATCATAATCGACCCCATGGCTCTTTATCTAGACCACAGACTCAGCGAGCACAGCCTTTTTTTTATCTAGCACCTGGATACCCTCCAGGGTGAGATGTGTGGGCACAAAT
Source organism: Triturus cristatus (assembly GCF_964204655.1). NCBI lineage: Eukaryota > Metazoa > Chordata > Amphibia > Caudata > Salamandridae > Triturus > Triturus cristatus. The sequence goes on along the minus strand of NC_140590.1, from coordinate 895,582,174 downwards.
TTTCATAAAAGTTACAATCATACTGCAACTTAAACTGCTTTTAAGTGAGTCACCCATAAATTATGCATTCTTCAACAATGTATTAGAAATTAACTGAACTTATGAACATAAATAGCTGCCCCTTATAAATACAGTTTAAATACAAATTGTCAACACCACTACATGACAACTCTTTAACATCAAAATCTGCAGAGAAATCTACAGCTCAATAATACGTTGTAAGGATAAAGCTTTAGATTTTTACATATATTTTGGAAAAACAACTTTGTCTTACATTGTAACATATTTGTAACACACATCCACTTTCACACTAGTTGCACTCAGTCTCTATCTTATTTAAATTAAGTTTGGGTTAGACTTAAAACAGATTTGTCTTCAGTGCAACACAATTTCTATTTCGTTCATGCATGGATGTACATATAGTCAATCTATACAGTATATGTTTACTAGCCCTTTACTACCTATTTTGTTTTTTAAAATGATCAAGTGTTTTTTTGAGTAATTTGAGAAGAAGTTGCTTGAATGATGTCATCAGTAATGCCATTGGAGTTTTCATCAGTGATAAAATGTGTGATGTTATCAATGTTGTCATTTAGCATATCACTAGTGATATACAAGGTGAGATCAAAAGCAAGGCATGACTGGGGCACAAGTTATTGTTAGCCCATTAACTAGCAAGTTTCAGTGTGTTTTTGTATTTTTAATGTTACACTGTATGTGAATTCTCACCTAACTATAATGTCACTTTAACATTTGTTTTTTTCAGTGGTTTTGAGGTGTTTTGTAACTTAAAGTTTTTTCATATCTAACCATAATGACACCACTTATTTTTCAGTGAATGTCTGTTTTAAAAAAATCATTTTTATATCTCATATTCATCCAAGTCCCTGTGTCATGCACAGTGGGCTGAAGGGCTTGGCATCTTGCCCAATCGCCCATGGGAAGTCAACTGTCCTGCTGCACATAACCTTCGAATCCAAAGAGTCCCTATCTACACACAGCCTGTGGTTGTGTGTAGAAGAGAGTGGATGTGTATTTATATCTCTTTGGAGTGTTTTTGTGATGTTTTTCTGTTTTTTTAAAACTTTTTTTATAGGGTGGAACTTCTATTTTTAAACTGTTTTATACTATTTAATTTTTTTTTTAAACATTTATTATTTCATTTAATTTTTGCACAAATATTTGTGTTCTGTGTGGAGATGGTCTTCCATGGTCCTTGAATATATTATTTTAGCAGCTTCACCATAGACCACTACTTTGTGACAGTGTTTGTAGTAAATTTCAAAATGCTGCATCTTGTCAGACTCATCATTATTTTCCATACTTCATATAGCCCTTCATGCAGAGCAGATGTTCCTCCTTCAATTGCTCACCTCTTTATTTCAGCACAAGCTGTTTGGGGCATAGCCCTCTAGTTCTTCCACATCCCACTGTTTCCCATTAAATATTGTCCAGGCTTACCGCTATTCAGCACATTCTTGTACAAAGTGCACAAAACCTCCTGTGCAATTATTTTTTTCACATGCTAGAGGTTAGAAAAGCTGCCACACCACTGATTCTTTTGTAAGCCTTGCTACAGACTTAGATGGGATCACTAGATGATGCAGCTATGGTAGGCCTATTGGATGATGTGCTTGGTATCCTGCTGATGGTCACTTTTACATGGTGTGGTCTTATTTTCTTAGTAGTGTCTCCTGAGTAGCCAATCCAATCTATTTTTTTGTACCTCTATGCTGATATATTCTGTTGGACAATGAGCTTTCAGGCACCTTTGTTTGGATACAGTCCTCATGGAAACCACAAGAACTTATAGCTCTACTGTAGTCTTCAAAGTATCTTTCAATAGTTTTTAGGCTTTAGTTTGCAATTTTTCACTGGTTAGTAATGAAATATATCTCATACTCTCTCAAACGTAAACCACTGCTTCTACTTCTTCACATGTAGTAGGTGTATAGCTTATTTGCACTGCATGGATGATTAAGGTACAAAATAAGTATTCACTCCACTTTGTAAAGCTGAATCTCACCACTTAAGGCATGATTATGAAGTTGGGGGGCTCACGTCTGCCTGACAGCGTTGCGGTCTTGGGACCGACCGTCCTACCTCCAGTTGGGCAGTCCTGACACCGCAATTTCAATGCAACCGCACATGGTGACGTCACATACGCCCATTTCTCTATGGGAGCTTTTGCTGTGGCCGTAAACTGGCCTTTGCAAATCCCTGCACTTTGTGTCAGGCACTATATGATGCCTGCCACACAGTGCAGGGCCCCAGCCAGAGGGCGAGGGGGGAAGGAGGCCCCGCTAGGGGGCCCCAAAGCACTTTCTGTCAGCAAATCCATGTCGGAAGGGACGACATGGATTTGCTCTTGGAAAGTGCAATCATAATCCCGAAGGCAGAAACGCCTTCCTCATGGGATTATGCGGCCCTTCCGACTAGCCTACGGGCTCCTTGAGTCCATCAGAAGTCAGCCGGATTGACCGGACGGTTTGAATTCCGACCGCCTACTTTGTAATTAAAAGGTCAGAAGTCAAACCAGGGATGTTGGTCGGAAAGCCTCCTACCAGCAGTTGAAGGCTTTCCGACCGACATCCTAATTAACCCCTTGGTATCGCTAGCAGCAGCCCACTTTTCACACTATTTGTGAAGGGTGTTTCTAAGAGGTTCATTGTGGGTTCAGTTCCAATTTTGTTCAAAGAATGTTAGAGAGGAAAGCAAAGATGTCAGTACATGCAATATTTTGCATCTGCCTTGCACTCAATCCCACACCATGCTATCTTTGTACAACACACACATTCCCACATTCAAAGGGGTTCCAGAGACCTATGTTTGGAAGCAGGTGAAAGTGACTTCTGATTCAGTCTTAATTCACTTTTCTTACATACTGCAGTCATTACAGAAACCACAAGAATTTTAAATTCTACAACTGTCTACATATTAAGCAAGTTTCCAAAGTTTTTAGGCCTATCTTCAAACTTCAGTTGTGCACGTTTTGACTTGTTAGTATTGGACGATTTCACATACCTTTGGACATAAACTACTTTTTGTAAAAAAAAATGTACATATGTAGTAGTAATGCACCTTGCTCATGCTGAGTGGACAAGTAAAGTGCAAAGGAACTGTTTACTCCACTTTACAAAGGTGAATCTCACCACTTCAGTAATCGTAGCCACAGCCCACTTTTTGCACTCCTTGTGAAGGGTGTTTCCAAAGAGTTCTACATGGGTTCAACTCCGATTTCTTTCTCAAGATGTAAGAAAGGAAGATAAAGATGCCTGTAAATGAAATAGTTTGCAGATGTCTGACACTCAAGCTCAAACCAAGCTAACTTTGTACCACAAGCACTTTCCCACTTTCAACCCTGTACTGATCTGCTGTTTTTGATTATGATCTTTCAGACACCTATGTTTGGAAGCCGCATCAAGCAATTTCCATGTGTATCTAGATTCTTGTCTTTCACCTACTGCATTCATTACGCAAACAGGAAGAACTTAAAGCTCTACAGCTGCTTACACAATTAATAATTTTGAATTGTTTTCAGATGTCAGTTTGTGTGTTTTCACAAGTAGTTACTATACTATTCCACATAGTCTTCTCACACTTAAAGTGCAATTCCTACTTTAACCCTAACAGCACAGTCAAATTCAGTGTACGGTTATAGTCTGCAGTTAGCTTTCTTTGATGTTTCTAAAGGCGACTGTCATTCTTTGGCAGGCCTGGATTAAGCCTACTTTTTCATAGTTTGTGACTAGGAGTTCCAAGTTTATTGAGCTCCAGCTTCCTTACCAGAATAGGAAAGTAAGCATTTCTCCCGAAGTAATGTTCTAGAGCTCACTGACACCCCATTCATAACCATGCTCACTTCCCCCTTTCTGCCTTTCTCTATTTCAACATATGTCAAAGGAAAAAGTATCGGTGGTCCAAATATTTTGCCCAAAGATTGAGAAATCATGGAGCATGTCAATAAATTTATTTTGGAATTTTCTGTGACTGTTGAGTGGGCTCCATATACCACAAATGCATCTGCTTTGACTTGCCTGGTCTCTTCAGACAGGATGGAGTGCATTTCACATAAGAAGAGAATAGTGTCTTCCTAAACAGCATAAATGAATGTATCCGCTTACACCTGCAAGTGTGCCCAAAACATTATGAAAACCAGGTCTCTTGTCAAAGTCACCCTTTCTCACTATTGTACATGTTATTCCCATGTCGATCCTTTTTTAATAAAAATGTATGGTTAGCGCAGTACTCTCATGGTACCTGGTAAATACATTTTTCATCTATTGTTCTGGGGTTGCTCCATTCCTGGTACAGCAGGAGTATCACAGTCCCAATCTTACACCAAAAAGAAAAGCAAATACTCATTCCGGAAGGAAGAGAAGATGGGGCAAAGGCAAGTGCAGCAAGCTATCCAGGGAGGGCAGACTGCAGGGGCAGCACAATAGACCACAGAGAGTAGGAGGGAGGGGACAGGCCATACACACAGAGAACAGAAAGCAGGGGGTAAGGGTAAGGGTGGGAGTAAGAGTAGGGAGAGCAAGCTAATCATGGTGGGCAAGTCGGCTAAGTCAGTGGCAGAAACAGCAGACCATGGAGGAGGAAGGGGATGGGAGCATGGACTCAGACAATGAAGGGTCACAGGGAGAAGGCAGGGGCAGCAGACCAACCATGGTAGGCAAGCAAGAGGGGTAGTTGCAGCACAAGTGACTACACAGGGCAGGAGGTAGGGGGCATGGGTAGGAACATGGACAACAGAATGTAGGGGAGATGGTTCAGGGCAGCAAGCTATTTATGGCAAGCAGGAGGTGTGGTAGCAGCATAATGCAAGACGCAAGTGAAGGGCAGGTGCACAGACTCACACAACTAAGAGTACATGGGAGGGGGCAAGGGCAGCAAGCTAACCACAGAGTGCAAGAAGAAGTGGCAGTGGTTGCACAATGAACCATGAAGGGTGGGAAGGTTGGGCATGGGCAGGGACTCAGACAACTAAGGTTAAGAAGGAGGTGCAGGGAAGCAAGCTAACCTCGGAGGGCAACCAATAAGGGCAGTGGCAGCAGAACGGACTTCTCAGGGCAGGAGGGAAGGGGCAGAGGTATGGATCTAAACAACAGGTGGGGTGGGCAGGGTCTGGGAGCCGACCAGGAAGTGCAGGTGAGTCATGCAGGATTGGACTCAAGGCCTAACCAAAAGCAAGTCCCTGCACCCAACCCAATTCTTGCAGTCAACAAACAGCCTTCTGCACACAGTCTTCAGTATCAAATAAAGCTTGCAAATGTCACCTGTACCATGGAGGTGAAGTTCCAGCAGCAGCTATCACGGGAGTACCACAGTCACCACATCACAAAAATGCTTTTTTTAATTTTTGTTCCAGGTGAGGACCATTCGGACCCCCACTACAAGTGCTAGGAGTAAGGATATTCTGCCTCAATTCCAGCCAATCAGATCTCTTAGCATACATAGACTGGGAGAAAAAGCTCACTGAGACAATCAGAGGGCCATTTACAACAGTACTTCTGCGGGACTCACGTGAAACCAACCATCCACATATACCTAACTTTTCAACCCCTTCATGGCCACCCCACGCACCTCTTTAAATGCAAATATCTTGAAAACGGGTAATGAAATGCACACTTTCTGTGTAAAGTTCTAACTTTCTGCTAAATTTTGTTTTATTCTGAGCAGCACTTTTTATATTGGGGCCCACACTTTATATGTTATATATATGATCTCAATGAAAAAATGGAAGATGGTCAGACTCTTTCAAATTAGGGTATAGGAAGCTGCTGGTTATATACTAAGCAAATTAGATTCTGCAACATTTAACAGTGAACTGGCTTCTGAAAGTCTTTGAAAAAGTACGTAGATGTGTTGATTTTGAAAATTTGAAGGTAAAAGCTAAGCATAAGAGGTACTAGACCTGAGACAGTTAGGAAGTACTTGTATTGGATGTTATTTTTTAATAACAATCTCTGGGGCATATTATCAACGGCCAGCGATAATTATAGCTGGCCGTACATAGCGATAGAAATATTATCGCCGGCTATCGCTGAATATTATCGCCATGATAACGCTATATTTACAACGCATAGTGCCATGGCGATAATATTTCAGCGATAGCGGTGTTTTCAATGGAACATCGCTGGTTTTCCAGCGATGTTCCATTGAAAACAGCGATAACATTGCTGATACAACCCTGTGGTCCTATCAGCATAATCCATCTCCCATTAAAAGTATACCTTAGTCAGGAATTTAACAGATGGTAAATTCCTGGGTTAAGGCTGAGGTAGCGCTATTTTTTTTATCGCAGCACCTCCTTGTTAATATCACAAAGCTGCCTTCACGATATTAACATGTGTTGTTTTCACAGCCACGCCTCTTTTGCATCTCATTAGCGATGCGAGGCTGTGAAAAAACAGACTCTACATCAAGGAAACACGCGCTAGCGTGTCCTTGATGATATTGCGATATAATTATCGCCGCTTTTCGCCCATAAATGGACGCTAAAGCAGCGATAATTATATCGCCAGCCCTTGCTAATATGCCCCTCAGTTTGTTAGACTAGCTGATTTATCTGAATGGGTTCAGGAACCGCCTATTCACATTACTTTAATGTATGTCATAGAGATGCCAAGATGCCATGTTGAAATGATTTTTCCATCAATTGTGAGCTGGCGAGACTCTCTTATTCAATGCTGCAGAACATTCTCTGAGTCACCCGGTGTAGCACATGTTCTCCTGAATTACATTTGGAAATTATACTGGAGTTAATTTACTTGCAATATAAGCAGTTGAAAATGAGATTAGCAACACATGTGTTATTAGGTTTATAATTTGGTAGATAAATATTAAAGGGAATATTTAACTTCTTAATTAAAACGTGATGTGAAAGATAGAATACCTATTAGACATAAATGAAACAACTTTTTTCTACAAGCCAAAGAGTTAGCATCTTCATAAAAAGGTATTTTAATACATTTCTGCTCAAAGTACAGTTTTTCCAACATGTGGTATGTGCCATTCCACCAAGAATAGGATTAATGGGCTTCTCTAACACGTTGTGGCTAATTAGGTTGTTTCACATGAAAATGCAAATTTTGTTAATGGCAATTGATGCAATTTAACTGTTACTTAGACGCATGATTCATGTTTATTTGTTGACCATCTTTAAATATTTTATTAGTGTATTTGTGTTTAATTAGGGTGCCACACCAACGCTTACAGCTTCATGTAGTTTTAATATCTTTCTCATCGAATATCTATGATTCTGCGTGCAGACAAATACCGTTTCGGTTGCAGACTCCAGTTTGAGCTCTAATCAGAACTTTGAGTTTCACTTTAATTATTGGAACAAAGGGATTTTGCATGCAAGTTGCATTGCCAGGTGAAGGTTTAAAGAGTTCACGAAGGCGGAAGAACACTAATTGCGAGTCTGCACACCTCCGAATGAGAACCAACATGCCGTGTCACTTTTCTCCCACATTCCAAGCCGGGAAACACTGCCTCGCACAGTATCAGCATTTACTCTGTGCCCTATTACAACCCGATTAGTACGAGCTCGTACGTAATAAGCCTTTCAACACAACTAATCCCGCAATAACATATACCAAAGTTTCTCCAATAAGCACATGAAAAACTATGAAGTTTCCTCAAAAGCAGTTCAACTGTTGTGTCATGAATCTCTAAATTGCACCAACGTACGTCAAATGGGCTAAGGCCCTTCCTTATTTACGGGGATTTGGTGTAGGGTAGCGCAGCAAGTCCTCTTGTTGCCTACCCCTAAGCAAAAGTGAAATAGGGCGCATTCCTGTCATTTCTCCCTGCGCTGGATCTGTTTCAGCTGCCTAGCACCAACGCCGACACCCTTGCACCATGGTGTACCATGTTGCAAGGTTACCTTCCTTGTAGGCAGCATTGTGTTTTTTCAAGGAAGGGGCACCTTCCTGCACAGAAACAATCCTAAGAGGCGTATTTCTCTTTCTATGTGTGCTGTAGAATTCAGCACACATAGAAAGAGTAAATAGCGAGGAGAAATAAAGAAATTTCTTCTGGTTATGCCTCACCTTGGTAGGCATAAGGATTTGTCACTTCCCCAGGATTACATGATCTTGTAAACATGGGACAGCATCAAAATCTATGCGTGTTACACGGGAAAACCCACCGCAATGCCCATAGAAGCGTCCTGAGTGCAGAGTAAGGCAACACAATGATGTGTGCTGCCTTGCTTGTCTCCATATCTATGAGGCCATCCAAAGCCATGCATCGTGGCTTTTTGTGGCCTCATAGATATGATTTTGTAATCTTCACCACCTTAGCATCACAAAATGTGATGTTCCAGCTGCACAGAGGGCTCATAAGTAAACCCCTAAGTTCCCTCTACCTTATGTTTGCTCTATTCACATAGGTCGTCTGTTTTGTGGTGTGGTTCTCCGACAGAATAAATCACATAGAATAAACACAAAACAAATATTGTGAAGCCTAATTTTTATGTCCTTCTTGCATTCTCACTTTAAATATTGTGGCGTTTTTGAAGTCAGGCAATTTTTTTTATTTTTGCCTGATTGCAAATTGAGTTCAAATTGCACTCGGTCCCGGATATATGGCAATTCAGATATCATATTCACAGAATCTTTACATCAGGTTTGCTTTATGTTTCTAATGCAAATCTGATTAAAAGAGATTGATTCTCAAGCTGCACTTTGTATTATGTTTTGTAGTACCAGAAAAATTACCTCAAAGTGCAATTCACATATAAATATGGGGAGTGCGGAGTCGTAAGAATCCACGCGTAGTTTGTGAATGCTGAAAACTAGGAAACGTGGATGTATGACGTAACAACGCGAGTCATTACAACGCGTGCAGTTACATCGCGGTCGTTACAACGAACGCATGTAACCACGCAATGCCATTACAACGCAAGTCTTTACATCGACTTGCGCTAGATGGCGTGCTAACATTAGAAAAGCGTAATTTACTATTCCAACTCCAGTCCACTTAACAGTAGGGAAGGTGTTGGGATAGTAAACTACACTATTTGTAATGTTAGCACGCCATCTAGCGCAAGTCGATGTAAAGACTTGCGTTGTAATGGCATCGCTGGGTTACATGCGTTCGTTGTAACGACCGCGATGTAACAGCATCGCGTTGTACTGAATGCGATGTAAACGATGTTTCCCAGGAAATGTACTATAAAGTGTAAGTATACCTTTCAGATTCAGGCTCATTGTGTTCAGGTGTGTTTTACTATCCAAACGCTAATCATGATTTGTGTTGGATAGTAACCCAAAGTAATGCAAAGTTGTGCAAGGATCTCTGCCTTCCATTACTTTAAGTCAAGGGCTCATTACCTGGATGTGGTCCATCAGCATTCCATTGCAACCACCCATGGGTTTTGAACAAAATCCCTATCTGCAAAAAATTGTAGACAGGATTTGCTTTAAAATCCTCTACTCCTCGAGGCGGGTGGAATGAGCAGACATGTTTCTGTTTTTCTCATTTTGCATGTGTGCTGCATGGGGAACAACCTTTACAACGCAACTTTTACAACGCACTACCATTACAACGCATTTTTTACAACGCATAATCCATTACAACGCATGATATTACAACGCATGACACTACAACGCATTTTTAAAAACTACCATTACAACGCATTCCATTACAACGCATACTACCATTACAACGCATACCATTACAACGCATAATATTACACTATACTATCCAACACTTACCCTACTGATGCACCCCCTGGAGTTAGAATAGTAATTTTTACCCCTATACTATCCAACACTTACCCTACTGATGCACCCCCTGGAGTTAGAATAGTAATTTTTACCCCTATACTATCCAACACTTACCCTACTGATGCACCCCCTGGAGTTAGAATAGTAATTTTTACCCCTATACTATCCAACACTTACCCTACTGATGCACCCCCTGGAGTTAGAATAGTAATTTTTACCCCTATACTATCCAACACTTACCCTACTGATGCACCCCCTGGAGTTAGAATAGTAATTTTTACCCCTATACTATCCAACACTTACCCTACTGATGCACCCCCTGGAGTTAGAATAGTAATTTTTACCCCTATACTATCCAACACTTTCCCTACTGATGCACCCCCTGGAGTTAGAATAGTAATTTTTACCCCTATACTATCCAACACTTACCCTACTGATGCACCCCCTGGAGTTAGAATAGTAATTTTTACCCCTATACTATCCAACACTTTCCCTACTGTTGCACCCCCTGGAGTTAGAATAGTAATTTTTACCCCTACACTATCCAACACTTACCCTACTGTTGCACCCCCTGGAGTTAGAATAGTAATTTTTACCCCTACACTATCCAACACTTACCCTACTGTTGCACCCCCTGGAGTTAGAATAGTAATTTTTACCCCTACACTATCCAACACTTACCCTACTGTTGCACCCCCTGGAGTTAGAATAGTAATTTTTACCCCTATACTATCTAATACTTACCTTAAATGTAATTTAATATTATGCGTTGTAATGGTATGCGTTGTAAAGGTAGTATGCGTTGTAATGGTAGTGCGTTGTAAAGGTATTTTTTTAAAATGCGTTGTAGTGTCATGCGTTGTAATGTCATGCGTTGTAATGGATTATGCGTTGTAAAAAAAGCGTTGAAGTGCATGCGTTGTAATAGTGTGCGTTGTAACGTCATACATCCGTGCTGCATCATACAAAGAACAAAGAAAGGGGGAAAAGCCTTAAAGCATTGGTTTTGTACTGGAATGGACCCCTTCGATTACAAAACCTATGATTCAGACAGCGCAGACACCCTTGAGCGATGGCTCTGGCTAACTACAGTGAGCGAGCAGAGGGCGATAACATAAGAGAACCACAGCTTAGATGATGTGCCACTGAGCTTCTCTCTCACTTTCACACAACACATCGCAGCAACTTTACTTGCTGCCCTACATTGCATGACTCCTTAATAGTTTTGGGCCCATGTGAGTTGTGAGTAGAATCCTATGCAGTGTTACCAGTTGCAAAGACGGTGTCTACATAATGTATCACATTCCAGTTGAAGAAATCTCACCAGTAATGATTTACTCCACTGGTAATCAGTAAACTCTTTGTGAACTTTGTGGCTGGTAGTCAGTAAACTCTTTGTGAATAACACAGCTGGAAACAATCCTTTTGAACATGCAGTGGAGTAAATCTTCAAGCATTTGACCCCAGGTTGAGGGTTCTGCAATGTCAGACTTAAGGTTCATATTTTAATGTTAATTTAAACAGCAATCACTGTATTTTCTGTCTTTTATAGATGTTATGATGAATATCTTTATTTGTAGAGTCTGAAGAGTGTTTGATATTATTGTCATGCAGTAAGCATGGTGAGCACGGCATGATTCCCTGCAGAAGGTTACTTATTTCTTTTATTTTCGGGCTCAACTTGCGGTCACGTGCTTGAGGATTAACTCCACGGCATGTTCAAAAGGATTGCTTCCACCTGAATTGTTCACAAAGAGTTTGATGATTACCAATTTGCTTGGAGGAGAACTGTGTTTGTCTTATGGATGGTGCAATGGGCGGCTAAGCCGCCGATAATGGCATGAATACATTTGATTCCACACTGGAGTTAGATCTTATCTCTACACATATCATAAGCAGTCCTGTTAAGTACCACGCATCAGGCATTAGATTAACGCATCTCAGTGTGGTAATCTGCATCACCGAACTGAAATGTAAAGTCACACATAATAGGCATAGCTTCCTGGGCGCAGCTTACCTCCTGACTGAGTCATCTGTATCAGGAGAAGCAGTGCCCAATTGTAATTACCGCTGCACAGGACGTTACGTTCCGCTGCAACCTCCTGTGGCGGCACAAGCAGGTGACTAAAGTTTTGGAACCTTGCGGCTGAGCAATACCACTGCTGTCACTGCCACATGGTAATTGAATATCCACGTCTTCCGCCGGAACTCCGGCACACAATACAGTGCTGTAGCTGCTGCTAAGCCTTGAATGCAGCCAGGGTTGGAAGTTTGCCAAGGGAGTCCAATAGTACATTGCGGCCTGGAGGAAGCAGATGGCTTGGCCTTAAACCGAATTGCCCGACTGCTGCTCCCAATTTTATTCAATAGGTCTCTTCACAGTGCACCTCTGGATCATGTCAATGCCAGTATAACTTGCTTTATATTGTAGTGCAGCTTGCTGCAACGTACTTGAAATAAATCATACAGTGCACAGGCTCACTCAGCTGCCTCGAGGATTGTGTGCGTGCATCTCAGCCTCTTACCCCCAATGAATGCCTGTACCGGTGCTGTCTGCTGTTGGCCAGCGACTTTTGAGTGTGTTGAATCATTAAGCAACTCATCTGGGCCGCTGGCTAAGCAGGTGCTGGGCACGTAGCGATACGCCAACTAGGCCCGGACTCTTGCTTCGGGGTAAAAGTTTGTTATTGGGGCCTCAGACATCCTGTTAGGGTGGCCCAGTCGGTGAAGGGCACTACATTATTGCCCTTCCATTTTTGGTGCTTTGCAGGAGTTAACTTTAGAGTTTCTCATTGCTCAGATGGGTGTTATTTCTGATATTTATGTTTCCCCCATCTTCATTCTTTGATTTTGCTTGTGAAAAAATGTCACTCATGATTACACTGAAAATATGAAAATGTCACACACACAAAATCACACACACAAATCTGAAACATTGGCAGCTATGTGTAAGTAAAGTGCATGGTTATACTCCGTTTATTTTTAGGTTGGTTGCATGGTTGCTTTCATTCTCGATATAATACAGCACAGTATATTTTTAATTTTGCTGCACATGCGGAAGCATGACGCACTGATCACTTCTTGCTATTTTCTTTTTTGAAGTAATTACTTTTCTGGGGTGAAACAAAGTATGCATTTTCAATTTAAATTATTTACAGTAAGTTTTGGTGGGGGATCAGGTAATTAATGTCCACGCAGGGAATGCTACAAAATGTTTAACTGTTTATTCACGGCCAAATGTATGACGTCATTGACGTTTGCTGTTGCGCTTTTTTTTACATTATAGTTACCCCTGACAAAGGACTTGTAGCCTGAGATGCATTGGGTGTATACAATTACAGTTTCCCAGGATGAAACGTGAATTTCAACATGCTGTGAAATAAAACCTGGACTGGCATTTCTCATTCATTGGAAGACTGGAATCATGTTGCCTCTGTATGAACGTTAAAACTTTTGACGATAATGGAATAAAACTTGGTTTACTATGGATTACTTGGTTCAAACCCATCTCATGTTACTAGGATGCACGTCTTGGGCCTGGTGTGGTCCATGTGCACCAGCTAATTTATGGCATATTAACTGTGCTGTGGGGCAGAAGATAACCCAAGGGCTGCACACCAAATTCTTGCCTTTGATCGTCTTAAATAAAAAAAAGTATATGGAGTGCCTTCAACTACTACTCATTCAGATATTTTCTTGCCATAGCCATTTGGTGTCTGCTACTTGTCTCTGGTCACATGGCTGGGCGTAACTGACAGTTGGGCTTTGTGTATTCCTCCTAGCTGCCTTACAGAATGAGGGCCTTAGGTGAGGCAGGAGGAGTGGGAGGAACTGGGTCCAGCACCACTTACACTAGAAAAGTCTGTGTCCTGTCTCCAAACAAAGGGCTGCATACCCCTTGTATAGAGCAAGGACAAGGAAGGCAGGATACATGGGGACTTCCAAGGGAAACCTCTAGCAGCTTCTCCCCACTTCAAAGGCACAACTCGGTATAAATACTGGATCTCAGACACCAACTCCTCAGTACACTTCTGGTTCTGTGGATACTTTGCCAGGAAGAAGGATTGCTGTGCTGCTATGAGGACTACCACTGTAATGGACTGCTGATCTAAAGTTACTTCTGCCCTGCTGTGCTAACCTACTGCCCTCTTGCCTGGGAAGAGGAACTAGACCTGCAACTTCAGTTTGAACCCAGGACCCCAGAGTGACTCAAATGGCTAATCTACTGGCCTCTTGATCTGAGCCTCATGGACATAAAAGGGTCACCAACCAGCTCCTTGACCCAAATGTAGTGTGTTCCTGACCCCCAAGTGGTGCCTCTCAAGTCCTGGACCATTGGTGTGGCCCACAAGCTCTTGAAATTAAGCTTTTAGGCTCTTCATGAACAGATTCATTCACACTGGAAACACGTTGCTCAGACTAAAATTCAGGGCTAGCGGCTGCCACCCCGTGTCCTTGCACAGCAAGCATTGATCACCCTCGGAGGACCACCATGAAGCTCCAGCCCGGCCATCTGTGATGCCTGACCAGCTCTTCGTGCTACGCAGACCAACACTTATGAAGCTCTCCCTGTGACCCTCTCCAACATGAATGGGACTCTTGGCTCAAAATATGAGAATGTAAAACTTTAGCTGGACTAATCTAGGACTGTGTACGAGCAGCACTCCATTGCGGTTGCCTGAGCTTTTGACTTTTGACTTTCACCGGGTCCGGCGTGACCAGATAGACATAGTTGGCGCTTTATGCTTTTAGATGCTATATTGCAGTTTAGTCTTTAAAAGTTCACAACTATTGTTCTACTGATAACATTTTTGTCATTGTGCTATTGTTTGTTTATTACAATTCGCTCTATTGTTCCAACCTGGTGTGAGTTCTATTTCTGTGGTGTTTTCACTGTTTTACAGTTTGAAGTGTTGCATGCACAAATACTTTACACATTGGCTCTAAGGTAAGCCTGACTGCTCTATACCAAGTTACCAAGGGGTGGGGGTGAGGTTAATATGTGGTTTGCTTGTGCCTTACCCTAACTAGGGTTGTGATTGTTGCATGACCAGGGCTGGCACCCCAGCCAACATATAACCCAATTTCTCACATATGTGAAGTAACACCACAACAAATAACAAATATTAAAGATTCTGACATTAAGAACTGCCTCTAATTTAGCCATTGTGAGATGTTAGGCCTAGAACGGGGACTTGCACATGGGTCTCTGAAGTACACATAACATTACTGTACAGGATTCCCCAATTTCTGAGCCCTATTATAAAGTCTGATCAGATAAGCATTTGGGCATTACCTGTTGCATTTAAGAACAGAGTGAAATTTGTGTTTCTTGTGGCGGGTAATTTGATAAAAACACTCAGGATGGGGGCCAGAGAGGAAATCTTTAAATACTGCATGCTTTTCAACCGATAACTTGTTTTAGAAAATAGATAGCACTGTAGGTTAATTAACAGCAGACCTTTACACTATGAGGGACTGTATACATGGGCCCTGATTCCAAGTTGTTTGGAGGAAGAGGTGCTATATATTGCACCTGATAAATAATGATACTCCTGGTTGAGTTTTTTATAAGATACAATAGGTAGCACCTATTCTGAGTTTTTGGACAATAATATACTCAACACACCAAATATACATGGTATGGTAAATCTTGAGCACTTTTCCCTGTTACATTCAGGCAGGTTTGACCTGCTTACATTTGGCAAAGGGTGAAGAATGTACCTCACCCGCTAATTACCAGATGCGAGCGATACCACCCAACTTAGAATCTCAACCCCTTCTTGAATAAGGGTTTACTCTACATACTCAAAATAATGGCCTTAGTTGGCATATTTTCAACAGTAATGTTATGGCATTTCATGGAGCAATGACAATCAAAGTCCAATTTGCAAAGGCAAAATGGCAATTGTAATTGCACGCACACGTAGTATTATGACAACTGCTGTACAAAATTTCCAAATGTAAGCAATTCATAAAGTGCAGTTATTTAAATATAGTAGTAGGTATACATCTCCCCAACCACTTGCAATTATGCAAATGAGGGGGAGGATACAAATAATATTTTAGCCACAAATTATATGTCTCACCATCTGTGTGCAAGCATATTTTTGACTTGTTCTGCATAAAAATCCAAATTAAAGAATAGTAGCCAACAAGTGAGATCAGACTGAATTAATTAACAAAACTAGCCACCAGTCACAAATAGAAGTATTCATATACACCTACACTCAATTTCCTGTCCTCGTTCTCTTGTGCTTGCAATCCTCCAACAAGCTTTATGATGCAGAATATTTCACTCAACAAGAAGCACAATGCCAATACGAAGGAGACCGACATTGTGGTCAATTATGTAGCTGACCACTATGTGGAACCACATGGTCTTACTCCATACATCTTCATTGGAGCAGAAAAGTAGACAATGGGCAGGATGTTACTGTTGAGGTGCACTATTTATTATTTGGCACCATTGCAGTCCCTGCTGCACAGTTTCACCTCTCCACCACCTGCCATCATCTCCATTGTGTGGCCTTGCCTCAAGAACCATATGGACGGACCACAGATCCTTGTGAGTAACTCTACAGGTCAACCAATAAATGTCAATGCTTTTCTTTTTGCACACACTAGTAAAAAGTGCAGGACAAACATTAACAATCAGAAGTAAATTAAAAAAATACCAACAATTCCTGTGTGGGATAGTGCGAATAGATTTCCGTAGTCAATTTCCCCACTGACATAATGGGTCTGATGAACCCCTAGGCTATACTTACAAATGAGTGCCACACATCATAACACTATGTGCCTCAATTAAAGTTGCACTAATGTTGAAAAGAGCAATGACTCTGTGTTAGAAATGAGGTTTCTGGTTGGCTAGGGTATGCAGCTAAGACAGGCAGAACCTACCACTCTAGTCAGGGTAAGGCAGTTACACACAAAAGATAATCCCTGCTCATCCATTTGGTAGCTTGATAGAGCAGTCAGGCTTATCCCACAGGCAATGTGTAAAGTGTTTACACAACACACACACATCAGAGACACACTAGGCACACCACAAAAAAAGATTATGCAAAACCAAGCAATCTTTATTCCTTACACTCTGTGGCCGACTTGCATGGGGCCTGCTCCAACGCCCAAAAAAGAGATAAAAAGCCTGGGCATCTGGCTTGACCACGATCTCACCTTTAGAACCCAAGCCAGGAAAACCGCTGCCACCTGATATGGTCTACTCCGAACCGCACGAAAAATACTTCCTCTCCTACCCTGCCACTCGAGAAAGCTCCTTATTCAGGAGCTTATCCTCTCCAGACTGGACTACGGCAATGCCTCCCAATTCAGTCATATCTAAACTGCAGGTGGTTCAGAATTCGGCAGCAAGACTTCTCACGGGCACAAAAAATCGAAGCTCAGCCAAACCTGCCCTAAGATCGCTCCACTGGCTTCCGATACAGTAAAGAATACATTTTAAAACCCTATGTATCGCACACAAAAACCTTCAGGACATGGGCCCTCCTATCATAAAGAATATGATTAAACCATATAAATCCACCAGAAGTCTCCACTCAGATGAGCTTCACCTGGCTGAGACCCCCATATCAAGAGGGCATGGACAGGTGGCTGCCTCTTCTCCTACATTTCATCCAGGCTCTGGAACTCCCTTCCTTTCTCTATCCGCCAGGAAACAAATCACCTGACATTCCGCAAACGTCTGAAGACATGGCTATTTCCGTAACTCCACCCGCTCCCCTCGTCGCCTCCATAGCGCTGGGATGCCTCTGGGTAGCCATGCACTATACAAAAGCATTTTTCATTTCATTTAATTTCATATCCTTTGTATTATAAAACAAATAGACTGCAGTTACATGAATCACGTTGCCATCTAGGCAATAGTCATAACATCAAATGTATCATAACTCTCTTTGTGTCGTATGTAAGCACACTAGACCACAAATCATATAAACCACCCATCACCTTGCCACTACGCAATGGTCATTACAATCCCTTGCTCCTGAATCACTTTGCCAATTAGGCCTTTATCATAACAACACAAGCAGTGCACTAAAGAAAACATTTATAAGGTGCACAGGTTATTCCAACATTATAAGAACAACCATTACTCGGAATTATCATGCAGCTCCAGCACATAACATTTAGCGCATGAAATGCGGCCAATTATGCACACGTACATGTAATTTGTGAGAACATCACCGTGCATGTATTTTTGACTGTACCTCCTGTTGTCCTGCAGCAAAAAAGGTTAGCACAAATCATTTCTAAATATGCTGACTGTAAGCATTGGCTATCAACTCTCCCACCGTGAATACAGGGCATTGAAGTACTTTGCACATCTATTAGAAGTTACACGGTAGTGTCACTCCACACATAGGTGTCAGGTGTAGGGTCTACCTACGACAGTGAATTAGGTCATTTATGGGGCCAAAACGGATTGGGACCTTCACAGCGGGTTTACCCTGACCTGTCAACGAGAATTCCAGTGTCCCCCAAATGTATGTGCAGTCACAGGGGTGAAGAGAGGAACTGACCACGTCCTCAGTGGGGTGACCTCTCTGGGTCCCCCGGGTATGGCCAGAATCCAGAGGTTGGCCCCCGACAGCGAGTAGCACTGTGCACCACCCCTGGGACCGCTCAGGTCCAATAACAATGACTTTAGAAGAAGTATGCACCTCACTACACAGATAGCACCAGGTTGCCGAGGGGTAAAGAGAATTCGTTAGGAGCGCCCAGGCCCTTCTCAGCTGGCCTTTGCAGTCCTCGCCTTGCCTCTGTTGGTGTCAGAGAAGAGCAGTATGAACAGCGCTGACCTCAGTGGGTCCCAAGCATGGCTCCGTCCACAGTGGCACCACGGCAAAGGCCCCTGGTTGCTAAAGAGCATTCTCGCTGCTTTCTGTGCTAGGTGCAGTGTCCTGCTGGGGAGGGCTGCAGCTAACTCTAGTGTGGCAGTATGGTCACCATCTGGAAATTGGTGATCAGCACAGATTCGTCTAGGTGCTGATCGTCGTGTCTCCCATTTGTAGAGACATGTTCAGCCTGTGGCCAGTGGGTGCAGGGCTGTGGTAGCTGTGAACTGAATGTGGAAAAGCTCCCAGGCATGGAGCTGGCAGAATGGCAAAAAGTTAAGGCAATGCAGCAGCAGCACTTGGCCCTAGAAGAAGGCGCTCCTCCCTGATGTTAATCTTTGCACAAGTAGAGCTATAAAACACAAAGCTCACCAATGCAAGGTTTTCACCAGCACAGGGCAAGCAACCAGGAGCAGTCCACAGCGCCCACCTCACGCTGAGCTCCTTTGAGAGCACTGGAACATCAAAGCAGGCAGCAGCCCAGATCACAGGGTCCTTGGGACAAAGATGTAGTTCTTCCAGAAGGTCACTACAACAATGCAAGGTCACAGTGGCAGTTTCCAGGCAGCACAGCAATCCTCTGTGGCAGCATGTAGAGCTAGAAGCGTCTGGTTACAAGTCCCACGCAGTATCTAAATTCTTGTGGTCACAGCCCCTGTACTTTTAGTCCAAAAAGTCTTTGTTCTGGGGCACTTCAAACATTGTTAAGAAGTGCACAACACTCCTATTCACATCCCAAGCCCTGGCTCCAGACACACAACAGGGGGCAGAGACACCATTGTACAAGGCAGGCACAGCCCTAATCAGGTGCAGGTGCAATTCCTCCCACCACTCTAAATTCAGACCAGGCCTATTCAGGTGCAGGGGAAACTCCTCCAGACACTATAAATGATTCCAAGGTCTATTCAGCTTATCCCGCTGAGTCACCCAGGAAAGGCAGAACGCACTTCAACCACAGTTGTGACTGTCTAGAGTGAATGCACATCACCTCTCTCCTGTCACTCTAAACCAGAAGGTGAATACACATCCAGGTAGGGCCCAAAGACTCATCAGGACACAGAAATACCCACTTCTAAAAGTGGCATTACTAAAATAGTAATGACAAATCTGCTTTCAACAATAGGCAGGATTTATCATTACTATTCCAAACATACCAAACATGGTCACGCTACTCTTTTCATATTGGAATTTACCACTTCATTACATATCAGGGAATTTCCAATGCAAACCTAAGAGAGGGCAGCCTCACAGCAGTGAGAAACCAAATAGGCTGTTTGTCACTACCAGGATACGCCACACAGTTAAGACACATGTCCTACCTTTTACCTACACAGCACCCTGCCCATAGGGCTAGTTAGGGCCTACCATAGGGGTGACTTATATAGAGTAAAAGGGGAGTTGTAGGCATGGCAACACTTTACATGCCACGTCATTGCAGCAGTAAACTGCGCATGCAGGTCCTGCAGCAGCAGAGGCTTGAGACAGGTTTGAAAGGCTACTTCTGTGGGTGGCACAAGCAGTGCTAAAGGCCCACTAGTAGCATTAAATTTACAGTCCCTGAGTATATGGAATACCGCTGTACAAGGGACTTACAGGTAAATTAAATATATCAAACAGGTGTAGACCAAGTTTACAAGAAAGAGCACATGCATTTTAGCACGGATCAGAATTGGCAAAGTGCCCAGAGCAATAAAACAAACAGAAACAGGTCAGAAAAATACAGGCGGAAGGCAAAGAGTTCAGGGATGACCCTGAAAAAAGGGCCAGTTCCATGCGTAGTGTAACATGTCACTTCCTATTATGGGAATGCCTAAATTTCCACTATCAACCAATAGTTGCTTGTGATGTCTATTTTGTAATGACTCAAAATCAGAAATGACGTGTTATATATACTGTCTACCTATATGCGATGACCATCGCACTTCAGATTTCTAACAACTCCATAGTGTCATACTGTTTCAGCTAATTCTCATTTTAAAAAAAAGATATCGGGCCCGATTCACAGAATTAACTTAAGACAAAATCCTAAACTTACTACTTTTGGTATTCACAGAATGCACTTACTACTTTTGGTATTCACAGAATGGATTTACGACTACTATTTTTATGTCCACACTCGGGCTGGAAATTCCGGCCCGGAGGCGGAGCTTCCGGCCCAGAGGTGGAGATTTTGGCCATGGCTAAATCTCCGCCACCGACCGGAATCCCCACCTCTGGGCCGGAAGCTCCGCCTCTGGGCTAGAAGCTCGGCCTCTGGGCCGGAATCTCTGCCACCGGCCGGAATCCCCACCTCTGGGCCGGAAGCCCCGCCTCTGGACCAGAAGCTCCACCTCCGGGCCGGAAGCTCCGCCTCCGGGCCGGAATTTCCGGCCCGAGGGCAGACGTAAAGGTAATAGTCGTAAATCCATTCTGTGAATACCAAAAGTAGTAAGTGCATTCTGTGAATACCAAAAGTATTAAGTGCATTCTGTGAATACCAAAAGTAGTACGTTTAGGATTTTGTCTTAAGTTAATTCTGTGAATCGGGTCCATCATGTCTAAAATCCATTGATATTTGTCAAACTCAACATAATTTAATATTTGGCCTGGGAGAAATTTAAAATACATCTGAATAACTGATGTAATTCCAGGAAGTGAGTAATGCTGCGAACACGCCATTTGTGGTAAAATTTCCTGCAAGTGATTGGGAACAATAGGATGCAAGCAGCTGTTGTTCGTGGTGCTTTTGTTTTTGTGCTCTTTTTTTAATGCAAAATGCGCTCTTGCAGCAAAAATGTTCTTGAGGATTCATTTTACATTGCAATATAGCACAAAATGACACATTTGCATTTTACATAAATATGAGTCATTGTGCATAAATTTGGCAACACTCTTGTTTTTTGTAAAGTACCGTCTTTCGTGTAGTATTCCCTCAGATCTTTACCTTCTGTAGCTAAATCTGAATTGGCAAATTTAATAAATGTGTAAGTCCCTAGTATATGGTTCTAAATTTACCCAGGAACTGTAAATTAAACACTACTCGTGGGCTGCAGCATTCATTGTGCCACTTCCAAAAGTTACTCACCCACTCACAAAAATGTAAAACAAGTCTTGGGGGCTCATTACGATGGCGGGCAGACATGAGTTCGTCTGCCATCGCCACAGAGCTGGGACCGCCTGCCAGTAAGGCGGTGGTCCCGCTGAGTGTATTAGAATGTGCCCGCCACTATGGCGGGCGCATTTAGGCCCCTGATCATTGCGAACCGTGCTGCTGGTTGCAGCACCTTTCGCAATGCACAAATGTCATGTAAAGCATTTCCATGCACAACGTGGCAGGCACCACGTGGTGCCTGTCACCTTGTGCGTGGAAATGTAGGCGGGTACCATGGGTACCCCCAGTGCACATAGACCCTCCCCACACACAGAGAGGGCCCACAACGGGCCCCAGGACGCAGCTCCGCCAGTCTTTCCATGGCGAAAGGCTGGCTGACGCCAGCATTGTAATCTGCCGGGTGGTGCCTGCTAGACACTGCCGCCATTTCACACATGCTGACCGCTCTGCCAGGCAATCATGATGATTGCCATGGCAGAAGCGTGGAGGGCAGTCTTTGTGACTGCCGCAGTCACTATGCGATTCCCCCACCATCGTAATGTGGTGGGTGGAAATGGGAGTCAGATGGCAGAAGGACCACCACCGCCTGCCCGGCGGTGGCAGTCCCTTCGCCCTCGTAATGAGCCCCTTAGGCCTGCAATTGCAACCTGTTGTGCATTTCAATACGGCCAAATAAATGTCTTACCAGATATAAACCTTTGTTTTTAATACATATAAGTCACCGCTAAGGTGGGCCATAGGGCAGGGTGCAAGATATTTGAAAAAGGAGGACATGTATATTTAGGGGCCAATTATGATGCGGGCAGGAAGGGTTCCAACCATCGGTCGGAGCCCTCCTGACCACTTTGAATGTGCCGTTCAGATTCCTTTCCGACTCAGCTATTCTGATGGGCTCGGTCGGAAAGGAATCCGACTCGGTTTTCTTGATGGCTTACGATGGGTTCAGAGAGCCCGTCCACCATCCGGAAACCCTTCAGTACTCCCCCGGCCGGCTCTGTCAGGCCAAGGGAGTACAACGCAGTTTCCCACTACCTTTATGTGCCAAAAAGGCAGTGGGAAACTGTCTTTGGGGGCCCCCAGCAGGGCCCCCCTGGGTGCATGGGTGCCAAATGGCGGCCTAGGGGGCATCTACGGTGCCCCCTGTTGATCCCTCCACCCGGTGGCAGGCACCGTTTGGAATGCATGCTCTCATTGAAAGGCATAGGCATGCGGCCAAACAGGGTTCAGTCGCATCCTACTTGCAGGTCTCTAACCGAAGACAGGAGGTCTTTCGTTTACAGATTCTGACCGATGTCAGATGGACTCCGGTCCGTCCAACATCGGAATCAGGCCCTTAATGTTTTGAATGGTCTGGCAGTAAATATCTCCAAAGTCGATTTTCACTGTAGCAAAGCTGGCCTAACATAGCCTAACATTGGTTTACCCTATCGCATTTAATAAAAGCTAAATTCAGTTTGGGAGCAGCTAGAAAATTATTTATTTTAATAATATTTTAAAATCCTACTCAGTGGTCTGATTTTAATTTACTATTTTGGAAATGACACTTTTGGAATGTTGTAATTTTCCTGCCTAAACCAGAAACTGCCTTACTGCCAGCATCCCTGTCCTACCTGGCCCGTTCTGGCTCCCAGGAGTGACATGGGTATTGCTGTTAGACAGAAGACAGGGGCCTGTGTGTGGGGAGATATGGATCTTCCTGACAGGATGGCTAGGATGGATCTATGCCCCTGCCCTGATTACACTACAAAGGGGCCGGCTCTGGCACAAACAGAATAATGTGACATCAGTTACCATCAGTTTGTTTCACTAGCCATTCTGGAGTCAAACCCAGTTGATAAGGGGGACCTGACCAGAATCAGATTAAGAGGTAGACAAAGAATTGTCCTCCATCAACAGACTGGCCCTGGTCATAAAAGTGGCATCCCAAGAACCTGAAATACTCAGAAGGACTGCCCTGCTGTCTGAAGCCTGAAGGAAGATTGGACATGCTGGCCTTGAACCCAGGACAGAAGTAGTGACTTCAAGGTCAGTCAGCTGAACTTCCTCCGTGAAGTACAAGAAAACAACAAGTTTACTGAATACTGTCCAGCATCCCAGCTGATCAGGCCAAGCTGGGCCTGCTGACCTCTGTGGAGTGAGTCCTGAACCTCAAGTGCTGCCTTCAAGGTCCTGGACCTTTAACTGGAGACAGAGTGCACTTCTCACCGGATCCGACTCAGAGCTCTGCAGAGCTGTGCAGCTCCTAACTGAAAGCTCCTAGTCATCACTTTATTGTTAACATATTTGTGCCATATAACTCTAAGAAAAACATTAAAAAAATAGCAAACTTTTCAGTTATGTAAAATACATTGAATAGAACATGAACTGGTAGCTCAATCTTTCTGCCTAAACGAAGGTTTCACTGGATCTGACGCACAGCCCTGCAGAGCCAAGTAGCTCCGAACTGAAAGCTCACTAGATCTAACGCTGAGCAATGCATAGAGCAGCAGGGCCACACCACACATCTCCTGACTGAAAGCTTCCCTGAAGCGTATGTGCACATTTTTTAAGTAATTGTGAGGGAGACTCACACTTTGTACTGCTTACACTCTGGTCCTGCTTGATGTGAAATAATCACCGGGATCACTTTGAGACATGTATAAGGATACACACATATATATGTAATGATGTTGTGCTAAATATCTCTGTCTCTCCCATACTTATAGAGAAATGTGAACATATGGACCAAATGGGTCGGTATGTATGGCATGTATGAGTATGGTGAATGGAAGTTTCACAATTGAATGCACAGAATGAGGATACTAATGGGATCTTTCTGAGGTCTTGACAAAAGCCAACTAGCCCGGTGAAACATCAGTGTGATGGCAAACATGTTGATCAAGGGATACAGAGGATACTAATTTCCTTAGTGCCTTTTGAAAATAGAATTAACCATCAGGACACCCTTGACTTTTTTAAATGGATCACTGATACAACATCAACTCATATAACATCAAACTGCAAAAATATCGAATCAACAAGACACCGCCATCCATATTATGATGCAGGTGGGGATATGCGTAATGCCGCCATGGAAAGGCATGCAGTCTTTTGTATTGAGGGCCCGTTGCAGGCCCACGGGGTGTTGGGGGGTGCACTTGGGATGTACCCATGGTACCCCCCTACATTTGCATGCAGAAGGTGGCAGGCACCACGCGGTGCCTGTCACGTTGTGCATGCAAATGCACAACATGCATTTTTTACATTGCGGCGCTCGCATCCTGATTGGCATGGTGGGACTGGTGCTCCTATGGCGGGCTGTCCCTTTCGCTGTTGCGGTGTGTAATGATGCCCTTTATAATTTATATATATATATATATATATATATATATATATATATATATATATGTATATATATATATATATATATACATTATTCACAGATAGACAAAAAAGGCACAAGGAGCAAAATTCATCACATCTCAAAAGGGAAAGCTACTTCTGTGTTACATGAGCTCTACATGCTCGAAAGAAAAAGTATCAGGAAACAAAACCCATTGGAAATGTAGTAAATACTACTCCAGTTCTTGCTATTGGAGAGTCGAAACAAAGGTATTAATCTCAGGGAACACAAAAATCCCCCCATTGTCACAGAAATAGAGGTCAGAGATGCTTTAGAGACCATCAGAGAAGAAAACTGGAGCGTGATCACAAATAAGGATGGGCCCAATATCAGCATGAATCAAATTAGTGAGGAGAGGTGGACTCAAAAAATATAATCTACTCTAGAGGAAGATTTATGAGTAGGGGAATAAAAAGTATATTCTAATGTGTCCAGGTGAGATATTCTCCATGCATCAACCAAACCCCTCAAGTGAATTGTAGTCAAAAATGATTTTTGTATTTTGTTGGGAATGTATTTAGCAATAGATTTTCTATCTGTGAAAGGATCCATAACCTGATTACAGTCCCCACCCACTAATAGATTAATGTCAGGACAGTAATGAAGAGTGTGTGACATATCCTTTCAAAATTGTACATCCACACCAGTAGGACCGTAGATATTAAGAAGGGAGATGGGGGACCCATTAATAAGGAGATGTAATAGGAGCCATCTACCCTCTGCGTCCTTCTCCTCCTTCTCCACAACAAGGGTAAGTGATTTATGGACCAGAGTAATCACTCCATTTTTCCTATCTTTGGACGGGGAGCAGAAGACATAACCAACCCAGTGCTTTTAAGAGAGTTAATATCATTCTCAGTAAGATGAGTTTTCTGGAGCAATGCTATTTTACAATGCAGCCTAGAAAAATGAGTGAGAACCCTCTGCTTCTTAACAGGATTGCGTAGTCCCTTAACATTCCATGGAATAATAACATTTTCAGTCATGATAAGCAGAAAAATAAAAAAATAGGCATTGAGTAACTTTGAGATATATCTGCGACATATGATAAAGCTGAAAATAAGTGCAGTTGTATAATAAACACATTAAAACATGTAGTGCATAACACCAAGGAGTACATATTGAAGAGTGACGAGAAAAATGAATAGCAAAATGGTGGTAAGGGATACGAAAAACGATGAAGATAATTAAACAGATTGCGTTGCATAAAAAGGAGAATCTAATGTCAGAGGACATTAGGGAAATAATAGAATAGAAAACCATGAAGAGAAAAAAGGAGAAAGAAAGAGGTAAGATGAAAAAAGTGATAGACATGTGAAAGTTGACGAAAAACCGAAGGACTTCAGTCAAGAGTAACAAGGCTAGGATGAAGAATAGAGAAATTAGCCAGAGGAAGCGGGAAGCCGCAAATGAAGAAAAGATGGCCGAGCCAGCCAGGGCAAACGAGAACAGCCAGAACCAATGATTAGAAAAAAGAACGGAAACACTAACGAAACAGAGAGCTTATAAGAGAATACAAACAAAAGAGATAACAGGAAGTAAAACCTGAATCGATAAACATGGAACCTACATACAATGAGATCAAGGATGCGTGAACGAATAATTAACACTTACCAACACGAGGGCAACCGTAAACATTAGGAATAAGGTGGAAACGCCGGGAGGAAGGAAACATCTGGAGCAAGGGTTTGTCCAAGAGGAATAAACTTCTGTGGAGAGAGACGAAGAAAAACAGTAATGAGAAATGACTGACCAATATGACAACTATCAACATTAGGCTAAAAAGAACAACAACAATAAACCAAAACAGACAACATAAGAGACAACCAATAAACTCTGAACTAGAGAGAAAGATTCTCATAAAACATAAGACAAAGCAAGATTACTAAAGATGCTCAGGCTCCTCCATAGTCCATCTCGTCCCCTTTATGGCAGGAAATAAATTGTCGTAGGTCTTCAAGATACTCAAAGGAGTAGGACCTCTCCTTATAAGTAACTTTGAAAAAACAAGGATGTACTAGACCATATCTGGCATTCATGGAACAAAGAGCCGGTCTGAGAGAAAGAAATTCCTTGCGACGAGCTGCAGTAGAGCGGGCAACATCCTGAGAGAAGAAAACTTTGTGACCAGACCATAACATCTGCTTTCTTTGTTTTGCTGCCGAAAGAACCAGTAACAAGTCAGTATATTCCAAAAACAATACAATTATCCCTCTGGGATGGTTGACAGAAGACGAAGCAGAAGAATCTCCGGATTTAGGACCAATGCGATGAGCACGTTGCAGATTAGGAATAGTACCATCTTTAAGGCCAACAATTTTGGGGATGTGAATTTTTAAGAAGTCGAGCATATGTGATCCTTCCTCCCCCTCAGGAATGCCATAAATGCATAGATTATTGCGTCTATTGCAATTTTCTAAATCTTCCGTTTGTGACTTAAGAAGAGCAATCTCTTTAGAGATGGCCGCAACCTCAGGTATCACATCTTGAATGTCGCTAACCTTCTTTTCCACCACCGATATTCTGGAGTCTAAGTTCAACCATTTTTCATCCAGCCCTTGAAGGGGGAGTTGGTTTCAATAAAAAACAGTTTAATCATCTTTATCTCCTCCATAAGATCGTCAATGTGATAGGTAGTGGAGATTTAGTAGGCAAGTTAGGTTCTTTCTTGTGGTGTTTGGAGGAGCAGTTGAGTTGGAACCTTTGCGAAGAGACGACATATTGAGAGTATTTTTCTGTCCAGAGGTTAAAGCAGGATCCATGTGGGTGGGAGTAATATAATGGGCAAAAATGAAGCAAGACGTCAAATACACTCTTCATCCAAACATAGAACAGAGTTAATAACCAGTATCATGGCTAGTGATGACCTCCCTGCGATAAAAACTGTCCACAAGTTGAAAAGGAAGGCGTACGTAGTATTGCAGGTGATACAGAAAAAACAGTCCTGCAAATATGAGGAGCCGGTCACCCAAACATTATACGCATGAGAGGCCGCACCAGAAGGGTTACATGGTAGAAGTGATGAAACTCCAGCCGTTAAGGAAAGCGAGAAAAAACATCTTCCTCAGTCAGGAAACTAAAATAGACCAGGGGTAGTGAACCCTTATTGAAAGTGAAAAGGAAGACAAACATCACCTCCAAATGAACGAGGTGCCATTAGCACCCGTGCTGCTGCTCCAGCAACACGCGAAATGCCTGAAGCGAACACAGCGTCCCGCCAAAAACAAAATGGCGGGCACTGCCGATAACACTGAGAAAACGGAGCGCGACGGGGACAAGGCGAAAGGCAGCTCAATATATGGAAAAAAGACTGCTACCTGATCTCCCGCACCCGCTCCTCAGCTGCCGGTAATTCCTTAGTCCATGGAAACAGGGAGAAGGCTCCGGGATAAGCAAAGACTCCGACCGATTCACAGAGCCTCAGCCGACCGTGGCCATATAAAAATATACCCACACACTGCAATACAAGAATGCTATTATCACTTCAACCAAAGTATCTGGAGACACATCCAAAAATCTACTCAGATTACGTCACAAATAGCAACTTTGCTTACCATATCAAATAATTAATAGCCCTGGCCTATGTACCAACAACAGAAGTAGCCAACCACTATAATATACTTATTGAAAGCCCTTTCTACCAAGCAAATAAAAAAAAATGAAAAAAGGCCCATGCCCGGGGGATGCGGTCCCCGGGGCAGATTATGGCCTCAAGAGGGAGGCCACGCGGCCCCATTCCCAATGATTTATTATTTTTTAAAAAATTGGCGACAGGCCCTGGGGGATGAGATCCCCAGGGCCAAAAAATGTGAAAAAGAAGGGGGGCTACACAGCCCCCCTTGTTAAAAAAAAATAATTTAAAAAAACGGGATCGCGGACGGAGGCCACGCCACCTCATTGCACCACTCTGCAAACACGCCAGGGGGCGCGTTTGCAGAGGGGGAACAAATTCCCCTTGAATACTGGGGGTCCCTGGGGGCCAACTAGCCCACCAGGTGCCTCCAGTATGTGCCAGGGAGCTGCGTTGCAGAGAAGTGTTCTGAAGCCACGCCCCTTTTTACACCTCTCTGCAACGCAGCTCTGTGGCACTTACTGGAGGTAGTTGGTGGGCTAGTTGCACCCCAGGGACCCTCAGTATTCAAGGGGAGTTAATCCCCAACTTAAAGCGCGCCACGGGCGCGTTTGCACAGTGGTGAAGGGAGGGGGCGGGCCTGAGTTCACATGTGTGCAAACACGCCCTGTGGTGTGGTTTAAGTTGGGGAATTAATTCCTTGTCAATACTGAGGGTCCCTGGGGGCCAACTAGCCCACCAGGTACCTCCAGTAAGCTCCACGGAGCTGTGTGGCAGAGTGTTAAAAGGGGCGTGGCCTCTAAACACCTCTCAGCAACACAGCCTCCTGGCACATACTGGAGGTACCTGGTGGGCTAGTTGGCCCCCAGTGACCCACAGGATTGA
Source organism: Triturus cristatus (assembly GCF_964204655.1). Classification (NCBI taxonomy): domain Eukaryota; kingdom Metazoa; phylum Chordata; class Amphibia; order Caudata; family Salamandridae; genus Triturus; species Triturus cristatus. The sequence continues at coordinate 895,552,650 of NC_140590.1, read as the reverse complement.
GGAGGAATTAATTCTCTAACTGAAAACGCGCCACAGGGTGTGTTTGCAGATGTATCACCTCAGGCCATGCCCCCTTCCTTCACCACTCTGCAAACGCGCCCTGTGGCTCATTTTAAGTTGGGGAATTAATTCTCTTTCAATACTGAGGGTCCCTGAGGGCCAAATAGCTCAAAAGGTATCTCCAGTATGCGCCAGGGAGCTGCGTTGCAGACAGGTGTTCAGAGGCCACGCCCCTTTTTACACCTCTCTGCAACGCAGCTCTTTGATGCTTACTGGAGGTACCTAGTGGGCTAGTTTGACCCTAGGGACCCTTAGGATTGAAGGGGACTTAATCTCTCAACTCAGAACGGTGACAGGGCGCGTTTACACAGTGGTGAAGGGAGGGACGGTGCCTGACGTGATGTGTGTAAACACGCCCTGTGGCGCGTGGCACATTTTAAGTTGGGGAAAAAATTCCACTTCAAACCTGAGGGACCATGGGGGCCAAGTAGCCCACCAGGTGCTTCCAGGAAGCGCCACTGCGTTGCAGAGAGGTGGTGCAGGCTGTGCCTCTTTTTACATCTCTCTGCTATGCAGCTCTGTGGCGCTTACTGGATGTACTACGAAGTCCGATTTACTCACCTGTTATCAGGAGAGACCTCAGTGCTGCATCTTTGAGCCAAGTACGGATCCTGAAAAGTAATTCTAACCATGCTTACCAGTAACTTGAATTTCCTTCCATAGGCTAACATTGACTGGTTTCACTTGGAAAATTGTTCTAAGTGTGGAGTTTTGGAACTTTTAAATATTCTCCTAAAATCATCCGAACAACGAATTCCAATTTACTCACCTGTTATCAGGAGATAACCCAGTGCTGCATCTTTTAGCCCAGCACTGATACAGAAAAGTAATTCTAACCGTACTTACCAGTAACTTGTATTTCCTTTTATAGGAATCCATTGTCTGGTTTTCACCTGAAAAGTTTCTAAGTGTCTATTTTCACAAGCTAGAAAATATTCCTAAAAAATCGCCTGTATGACTTAAACGCATTCTTTCAACTGTTTACAGGAGATGCACCAGTGCTGGATCCAGGATCCACCACTGAGTAAGAAAAAGTAACGATAACACTACTTACCTGGTAAGTGAATTTCCTTCCATAGGGTAACATTGACTGGTTTCAGTTGGAAATTCTTCTAAGTGTGGAGTTTTGGAACTTTAAAATATTCCTATAAAATCGGCAGAACTTTGAATTCCGAATTACTCACCTGTTATCAGGAGAGACCTCAGTGCTGCATCTGTGAGCCCAGTACTGATCCTGAAAAGTAATTCTAACCATACTTACCAGTAACTTGAATTTCCTTCCATAGGCTAACATTGACTGGTTTCACTTGGAAATTCTTTTAAGTGTGGAGTTTTGGAACTTTTAAATATTCACCTAAAATCATCCGAACAACGAATTCCGATTTACTCACCTGTTATCAGGAGAGAACCCAGTGCTGCATCTTTTAGCCCTGCACTGATCCTGAAAAGTAATTCTAATCGTACTTACCAGTAACTTGTATTTCCTTCCATAGGAATCCATTGTCTGGTTTTCACCTGAAAAGTTTTGAAGTGTCTATTTTCAGAAACTAAAAATATTCCTGAAGAATAGCCTGTATGACTTAAACGCATTCTTTCAACTGTTTACAGGAGATGCACCAGTGCTGGATCCATGATCCACCACTGAGTAAGAAAAAGTAACGAAAACACTAATTACCTGCTAAGTGAATTTCCTCCCATAGGATAACATTGGTGATTCTACGTGAAAAAGTTTCTGTCAACTTTTAAAATACGATAATATTCCTTAAAAATCACTAGTGTCACCAAAACGCTTTTACTCAACTGTTTACAGGAGATGTCCCAGGACTGAATCTAGGATCCAGTCCTGTGGTTAGAAAAGTAATCCATAAAGTAACTAATTCCATTTAACTAAAAATTCACATTGAGCTCAATGTTGCATTGTGTCTGAAATTGTGTTGCGCATTGCAACAACTGTAACTACTGTACTTAAAAGTCTATTGCCTATTTGCAAAGTATTTAAACTACAGTAATTCATTCTGAGAAAGAATATTTTGTAATGTAATGTATAATGTAATTATAATGTAATTTAAATAAAAAAATATCTAAAAATAAATAGTTTGAAAAAATGAAGTAAATCAGTATAAAAATAAATAAATATAACAATTAATACATTCAAAAATTGTCATTTACAAAACATTTGAAATTAACTGAAAAAAACATAGGTTTCAGACATGTTATAATTAGGAATAGCATTTAAAAAACCTTTGAATTTCACTGAAAAAAACATAGGTTTCAGACATGTTATAGTTAGGAATTAGCATTTAAAAAACGTTAGAAATTCACTGAAAAAACCATAGGTTTCAGGGGTGTTATAGTTAGCAGGACATTTAACTCGTACAAAACCATTGAAATTCCTCTGTTATAGTTAGTTCTACTAACTATAACTTGCGTGCCCGCAATCCACTGCTGATGATGTCACATATTACATCATTCATGACATGGTCAGTGACATCACTGATGACATCTCAAATGACATCACTGATGACATAATCCACGTGGCAATCTGATACACCTCATCATACACTAGTATAACCTTTCAACACTCGGGGGCCGATTCCGATTCCGGCCGCAAAACGAACCGACCGACACAGACTCAGACCGAATACCGACCGACACGGACCAGCAACGTACGACCCGTGCAGTACGATGCAACGAGAGTGAATTTCAACCGACACGTATGGAATACAAGCCGTACGACCGAGCCGTAGGGAAAATAGTGATCCGGCCGGAAAACCGATGCGATTTTCACCGACCGACACGAACCCGGAATGAACCCGACAGACCCGTACCCACGATGTCCGATCCACGCAGTACGATGCAATGCGTGTAAAACCAGACCGACTTGCACAGAGACCAAGCCGACAACAGGGCACACAAGCAATAGAGACCGTCGCAACCAACGCGTATCAAACACAGAAGATAGGCAGCGTGAACGAGGCGGAGAAGCCCGCACGAGACAACAGCAGCGTCCGTTTCCATCACATGAACGTCTCCTTCATGCCTACAAAACCCAAAGGAAAAAATACAAAAAAAGGACCAAACAAGCAATGACAAAGCCAATAAATAGCAATTAAAAAAAATGGGACAAAGACACACCCACAACTCCAACTATATAAAGGACTACAATCACTACCATCATCCCTTGCAAACAGGAGACACAGCCAGCAGCAAACACCATTACCCAGCAACCACAGACACACTCACACACAACTCACACACCATCAGCACCTCATACAAAAGCCCACACACATACAGCCAGGAAAACCAACATCAACACACCCTACCTTGCACCCTCACACACAAATCACTCACCACCACCACCCATCACCATGCCCCCAAAGAAGAATCCAAAGTTCACAGATAGTGAGTTAGAAGTGCTGGTAGACGAGATCATTAGAGTAGAGCCACATTTGTTTGGTACATTGGTCCAAAGGACACCCATCTCACAGAAAACCAAGATGTAGGCGAGGATTGTGGACAAGGTGAACGCTCAAGCACCAGCAAGGCGCACAAAGGGCGATATCCAGAACAGGTGGTATGTCGTGCGCAGGAGGGTCAATAAACTCATCGAAAAAGATCACGCCCTGAGTCAGTGCACCGGCGGTGGCCCTCCTGCCAAACCAGTCTACTTCAGGACCTGGGAGGAGAAGGTGCGGGACATCCTACCACCAGAGAGTGTCCATGGCCTAACAGACATCCCAGATCCTGGTGAGTACACAAACAACATACCCAAGATTGTGTGGCAAGGGGACAGTGAAACCATGCACTGCAAGCAAAGCTACAGTAACCAATATATAATCATCCCAAGATGTGTATGCCAGTCAGACAAACACAATACCTGCCATCTCATAGTGACTGGGAACTGTGTCATGACATGCACCAACCTACAAAAAAATAGAGCAAGCCAGTGGCACAAAGCTAAATAGACACTGCCAGACAGTTTGCCACCACAAACACACTACCTCACAGTGCAGCTGACTGACAGGAAGGAATAGTGGGGATGCAGGTGAAGTGAGTGTATCCAAAAGCATGATGGGGCCTGTAGTCACAGATAATGCTCCCCCTCCTGAATGGCCCATCAAGACCTCTCTGAAACATGCCCACATCACAGGGAGTGAAAAATGACAGACAAGATGGCTGACACTGGGCCCTGCTGTGGGGAGCACAAGGCCCTGCTAGGGGTTGTGTGCAAATCAGAAGCAGGATAGTACTGACTGACATCCTGAAAGACAACTTGCATGCCCTACAATGGAAGCATGTTTCATGATGTGAAGGAGGACTGACAGCCCTGGCCATACTTACCAGTATGTGGAGACACAACCCACTCAACACAAACTCCACACAACTCACCGGGTAGAATGCATTGACACACACCTCATTGAAATATCAGCAAAAGATACCCCGTACTGGGTGCTGCTGTGTGAAGCACAGGGGCTCCCTTTGGACTTGTAGTCAAACAAACACCATGATTTCACAGTCAGCCATCTTGCCATTGCTGTCACATCCCCTCACAGGGAAGCAAACTGAACCATACTCACCTCACAGGGAGTGGGAAGGGACTGCCAAGATGTCTGACACTGGGCTCTGTTGTGGGGAGCACAAGGCCATGCTGGGAAATGGCCAACAACAATATCAAACTGGCAGTGACAAGCTGGGAAAAAGCAGTGTACAGGCAGGCATCTGTTGGAAAAGTAGAAAATGTAATGTTTGTGAGCCATCGATGCATGTAGAAACATGACTCACATTGTGTGTCTCTTCCAAACACAGGTGGTGCTGGGCACCCAGCACCAAATGATGAGGATACCCAGTCCCAGACTCTGGCGGACACTGAGCTCTCTGGTCTGACACACTCTCTCTGTCCTCTTCAGATGACGACGACCAACCTGGCCCCTCCGGTGTGAGCCATCATGCAGCACCATCAGCATCAACATCTGCACCCCCTGTACCCACGCCTCCAGCATCTGGACACCAACAGGGCAGCCCCGCCAACACAGACAGGCCAAGGCCAATCAACACCCACAGCACAGGGACACAGGACCCCCCGGAGGCTACAGCAAACACCACCAGCAACACCACCCAAGGGGTCCCAGTGTCACCTGTGCGTCCTGCCGCTGGTCCTGCCCGTGTGGATAGGGGTGCTGGGAGGGGTGGCAGGCAGGCAGAGGGCACACCTTGCAGAGGGGCCTGGACTGCATGATGACCCCCACCTGGTACGCATCTTAGATGCGTACCAGGATAGCACCGGAGGATTTGGCCAAGTAGTGGGGATCCTCAAGGACATGCAACATGAGCAGGTCGCCCACCATGCCCGCATGGAGGCCAAGTGGGATGCCATTACTACGGTGCATCGGGACATACTCCAATGCCTCCGCCAGATCAACAGCAACATTTCCACACATCCAAATACTGCAACAATGTGATCAACTTAAGGTGAGTCATGGTGATGTGACACATGTGAGGGATACACACCACCACAACACATCCTCACCATGGCCATGTTACTCATCACACACAATGATGTTGACCTGAAACAAATTGGCATGCACAGGCACAACACCAACCCCAGTCAGTGCTAACAAGTCCACAGGTGAGGTAAGCAGATGTCACTCAGATGTGGGAAGACAGAAAGCGCACATAAGAAAGTGTAGCACAGGTTCATTACACATCAGCAACACGTTTATTCCACAATAGTTGCATGGTAATTGTATGTAACAGTGGACACACGCTCACAAGTTGTTGGAGAATGGAAGTCAAGGGATGTGTGGTACATCAGTTGATGGGAATTGTCAACTTCCACACTGGTGTTGGTTTCAGGGTGTTGGGGGTCAGTGTTGACCAAACAACAGGCAAAGTACCCTGGGAAGGACAGACACAAGACACCGTCAAAAGCACAGAAGAACAGGAGAGAACTGCAATACACATGCACAAAACATGTTGCAAGACACCTACACAAAAACTGGTTAGGAGTACTACCCTATTGTGGAGTACACACCACCTGAATGGATACATCACTGCACGCATCCAGTCAAGTGGCACACAGACACACTCATACAGCAACAAAGCTGCCTCAGCACATTCCAAAAACAACAGTTGATGGACAGAATGCAGAACAATGTCATACATTCACCCCAGTACAGAGATCTGGGCCTAAATCCATCGTTTTGCTCACCATGCCATTCCAGTTTGAACCCAGCCATATGCAAATCAGCCTTGACCCTGTGGCTCATGGGAACAGTCCAGCCCGAACTGCCAAGCCAGGTCCTTCCTGGACTGGAACCAAGCATCCTAGGACCGGTTTCTGGGATTCACCCCTCTTCAGCCAGGATAGCTTGATTCCAGTGGCATGGAGAGCACGGGACTCACGTCTGAGCATACCCGTCCCACTCGGGGTGACATATGAAAAAGCAACTGTTGATGGACAGAATGCAGAACAATGTCATACATTCACCCCAGTACAGAGATCTGGGCCTAAATCCATTGTTTTTTTGCTCACCATGCCATTCCAGTTTGAACAAAACCATATGCAAATCAGTCTTGACCCTGTGCCTCATGGGAACAGTCCAGCCCGAACTGCCAAGCCAGGTCCTTCCTGGACTGGACCCAAGCATCCTAGGACCGGTTTCGGGGTATCACCCCTCTTCAGTCAGGACAGCTTGATTCCAGTGATATGGAGAGCACGGGACTCACGTCTGAGCATACCCGTCCCACTCGGGGTGACAAATGAAAAAACAAGTTGATGGACAGAATGCAGAACAATGTCATACATTTACCCCAGTACAGCGATCTGGGCCTAAATCCATCGTTTTTGCTACAACACATTCCAGACTACCTCCATACATTCACATAACAACCCTTGAAACTCACATTCAGGTGAAGAAGTTGTTGATGAGCTGTGAGCGGACGTCACCCTCATCCTCATCATCACTGGCATCTTTGCCCAGGCCGGGATCCTCCACAGGTGCCGGAGGTTGGTCATTGTCATCCTGGATGAGAGGCCCCTCCTTCTGCACTGCCACGTTGTGTAGCATGCAGCATACAAGGATTATTTTGCACACCTTTGCAGGCTCATAAGGGAGGGCCCCTCAATCACCCTCCTGCTCCGACCATGTGCCTCATTGTAGCGCATCTCGGCTGGTGTCAGAGGGGTCCTGAGGGGTGTCAGCAACCACGGCATGTTGAGGTATCCGGAGTCACCTACACACACAAAAATGAACAAGTAGCTGAGTTTTGTAGGAGTGTGGAATACAACATTGACAAACACACACAATGATAAACAGTCAGTACACATCGACAAGCCAGGAATGCTGAGCTGGCATCTGTGACATCAGCGTTGCAATGCGACTACTCCTCATAATGTAGGCATTGTGCGCAGAACCAGGAAACCGTGCACTCACATGTGTGATAGACATGTCAGCAAGACATACCACCAGAGCATTGATCGAGTGGTAGTGCTTCCTGTTCCGGTATGCCTGCTCATGTGCCTGTGGTGGTATCAGGGCCACATGTGTCCCATCAATAGATCCAATGACGTTCGGCATCCTCCCCAGTGTATGAAAGGCATCCTTTAATTCAGGAAGTTCAGCTGGGCTAGGGAACTTGATATACAGGTCTAGGAAATGCAACATCCCCTCCAAGACATCGCATAGCACCTGAATAAACATCGTTTGCGACATACCACCAGCAGTAGCCACAGTGTACTGGATGGTACCAGTAGCAAAGCAGTGCAGGGCTGCCATCACCTTCAGCTCCTGGGTCAGTGCTGTAGGGTATGTCTGGCCAGGTAGCAGATGTGGCACCAACTGCTCCGCCAACTCCTCAATCAGTGGCCCAGTGAAGCGGTACCGTCTGATGCAGTCACATTCCTGCATGGTTGCAAGGTCTGGGAACGGTCGATGGACAGCTGGTGCCCTGCAGTACAGAGATGCACAAAGGAAGATTGGCAGTTCATCCACCCATGTGGCCATGACCAAGCTGAATATCACATGCTAGATCATGACATTACACAATGTACTGAGGTGTGTGCTGTTGGGCATGGACACATATGTCACCTACATGACCACCACCTCACATCTCAGTTCCACATGTCCACATGAGTCCCATGTAGTGCAATGGCCAATCATCTGGCTGTGTCACCCAACCTATGTACTGCTGCAACATTCCAAACACACACCACAGTGACAAGTGGGGCCTGATGTCTCCCAGGCATCACAGATCTTTGCCATGCAGAAACCCAGGGTTCCTGTATTGCCACATCGACACAGCAATGGACATAGCGTAGCACGTACACACCACAAGGCAAGCGTAAGTCCCACAAGTAGTGGCCACTGTTGTTCCTGCCGGCCCTACATGTACGTCTCTTAGACACACACCCCATCAAGGTTGATGCATATACCACATGGATGTGGAGACTGTCACCCATTGGGCACATTTGATCAGACACATCTGAGACACAACATGCACACAGACTGTGGGTGGACATCAGTATTGTGGCTACAGGTCGCACTGTGACGTACATGCCATCACCCCCAGGACTCAGGGTGTATGTGACATGTCCTAAACATATCCAACCTGAAACTGTGTCCGTGAATCATGCCCATTACTGTACAATTGCACATCACAGTGGTAATGTGCACAACACACAAAGGATTCTGCCCCCATGTACACGTGCACAGCCTGGGAATGGCTGCACAAAGTGCCACCCAACAAACCATATGTGCCCCCCCAAACACCCAGGGAATGCAGCCTTACATGCCATGGGACACTGTGTGGCCAATGCTGTAGTGTGGTAGCTGTGCACTGGTGTCCCTGGCCAGTAAATGTGTGTTGCATCCGTATAATAGTCACACCAATGAGGTCCGACGCAGTTGACAATGTGTACGCATTGCACGGTTCATGACCGAGCCGTGCATACGCTTTGCCATTGCCTGCAATGAGGTTCGACGCGGGTGACAATGCGTACACATTGCACAGTTCATGACCGAGCCGTGTGTACGCTTTGCCATTGTCTGCAATGAGGTCTGACGCGGGTGACAATGCATACGCATTGCACAGTTCATGACTGAGCCGTGCGTACGCTTTGTCATTGAATGCAATGAGGTCCAACGCGGTTGACTATCATGCATATGCGTCAGACAGGCATGGTCCGAGACAGGCGTATGCCTTGGCCATTGAATCATATGGAGACGGGTGCATGTTTATTTTCAAAGTACGCGTTGTACAGTCAGTTGAACGAGCCGGGCGCACCCATTGGCTCCGGACTGTCATGCAGACGGATGCGGATTCAAAACTTGTACGAGTCGTGAACTGGAAATTCAGTTGGATGCCTACAACAATGTTGCAATTTCAAGTGTTCCATGAAGCTGAAGATTTGAACGATGCGGAAGGCGTGTACGAGTCGTACATTTAAATGTATTGGCCAGATTCATAGAATGCAACCGTGTTGGACCTATCGCTTGGGACACATGGCCTCTGCAGCACAGATATAAGGCTGGCTGGCCCCAAGGGAACTCACTTGCCTGCACTACATGCTACTGGACCACATCCCTGCTACCACTGCTGCTGTCTCTGCATCCTCTGGCTCCTGCAATGGCACGTACTCTGGAGAGGGCCCCTGCCTTCACTGAGGAGGAGAACCAGGCCCTGCTGGACGAGCTCCTTCTACAGTACAGCAAGCTGTATGGGAAACCAGGGGAGCAGGTGAGTGTGCAGTCCACTGCCTTCCTAATTATGCATGTTATCTGACTAGCAGTACTAGCAGTATGTACACCAGTGGCAAGCATTCTCACTGACTACTTTCATCCCCCAAAGTGTGTAGGTACAGGTAATTAATAGGTGTCCTGCTGCTAAAGTGCATTAGTGCAAGCTTATACTATCCAGGCATTGTTAACATGTCAGGCATGCAGGGCATTTGTCCTTCACCATGGTTGCACTACCTGTGTAACTCATTTCCTTTTGTGATGATGACATGTCTATCCAAATGTGTGCAGCACAAAAATGGGGCATGTGTGTCAATGTATTTTTCACTTTGTCATCATCACAGGTTGATGCCCACCAGAAGCAGGAAATATGGCTGACCATCACCCGGGCTGTTCGTTCGGTGGGGGTCTACAAGCGCCGGATCCGCAACTGCCAGAAGAGGTGACAGGACCTTTGGGTCTGGACCCGGAGGGTAGCTAGAGTCCAGCTGAAGCTGTCACCTCCACGCAGGAGGGGTGGACACCGGACCCTGACTCCCCACATGCTCCGGTTACTGGCGGTGGTCTTCCCGGACCTAGATAGGCAGGTGAAGGCCAGACAGCAGCAGGAAGGGGGTAAGTCCATGCCTGATCTGTGTACTATGTCTGACATGCTAATAGCAGTATTTTGGCCTGGTCACACTTCCACATTACATAGGTCTTGTAGTCCAATACTCAGGTCCCTCAATTGTGTGATGCACCCTCCTCATCTGTTCCACAGGTGTGGCCCCTACAGTCTATTGCTTGTGTCACTGCAGTCAGCTATGCTTCAGCTACCGGACGGCATCTGTTCCTGTGACTCTGTTTGTGGGTCTCATGGGTTGGTCAATTGTTTACACAATGCCTGAGATCTGACATGTGATCTGTGTGTGTCCTTGAGATGTGTACCAATTGCTGGTCTGATTCGCCACATGTGGCTGGGGTATTCCAAACAAACCCATGAAGCAGGGGACTCCAATTTGTGGGCCTCAGGAGTATGTATATCAAGTATGTCACACTTGCTTAGCCACCTGACTACTGTCCAGGGCCATACAATGTTTCACTTAGACCTGGCCAGTCATGCCTCCTCAAGGGCATTTAGAAACACTCTGTAATCCCACTCCTGTGTATGAAATTGCAGGTTGTGCTTAGTGATATGTGCCCTCAGGTGTCTGCCTCTGTGTCATTAGGGTGTGGCTTGTTGTTTTGTACAACTGGGGTGTCCATGATTCAGAGGGTCAGCATGACATCTGAGATGTGACTATGAGAGACAAGACCTGTGTGACATATTGGTGTGTGATCATCTGACAGCGCACAATGGTGTATGCAACTGTGTCCTTCATGCAGCTGGGTTACATGCATGGCAGACTGTGATGTGTTAATGTACAGGAATTTGTGTTTGCAGAGACTCATATGTCTGATTTGCATGATTTGGGGTCTTCTGGGTCCTGTGTATGTTGTTTGCATGGGATGGGCAAGTGCGCCGGTCATCTGCAGAGTTAGCTTTACCCCTGAGCTAGGATTGTGAGTCAGTGCATATTGTTGTTGTCTGGATGCCCTGTCCCTGTGACAGGAGACAGTGTTGAATGACTTTCAGGGAATCCCAGTGCCATGGCATTTAACTTGCTATGAGTGATCCTGCATTGTGTTCAAGTGGGCAACAGGTCCCCTATGGGTGGAAGTGTTTGTGGTGCTGGCCATGCAACCCGTATGGTGGGCTGTTGTTAGTGGCCAGGATGTGGATCCCCTGTGTGTGTGTGCCATTTTGCGGGTACGTGTCATTTGTTTATGTGGTAGGTGTCTGACTTATCGCCTGCGCCGTCGGCTTCGGTTCCTGAGCCGGTCATAGATGCAGAGTACTGGTATGACCTGCGCGATGGGATTCATGATGTGTTCATGTCGTACACGCTGCTTGTTGCTCCGTCTCATACCCGCTGCAAGCTGGTCCGTCTCGCAGCCGTGTATTGAGTTGTGGCGCGAATCGTAGCTGATATGCTTGTTTTCCGGATGCTGTGACGTCCCGTATGTGGCGACCCGTCCGGCGCTTAGGAAGTACACATCGTACTTGTCATGCCGGAAACTGCTATGGATACTGCTTCCGGGTGACTCGGTTCAGCGTTAAGAGTTACGGCTCGGACGGAGAATGGAGCTTGAATCACAGCGTCCGTGTCGGTCGTGTTTTTGGCAGTTATGCGCATCGTACTTCCTCTACAGGATGGACTGGCTACGGGTACGTGTCGGTCGCACGGTAAGGCTACGGTCAGCTCTCGGAGAGCTGTCCGACCCGGTATCAGAATCGGCCCCTCATTATAAAATATGGAGTAGCATATTTGAAACCATTGACACACCAAATACAAGTTTCTAAAAACCCACTCAGTGATTTCTACATCTACACACACATCTAAACACTTACCTATAGATTCACTCATACATGCTAACAAAGATCAATAGAACATTATTAAATATACTTATATACCTACATCGACATTACACACCAGCACACATCCTATTCACTTATGCAGTCATCCTTCTCACTTATGCAAACAATTGATCATACTTACATTTACTAAGCTACACACTTATACAAACACCACTTCATTTATTCATATAGATAGTAACTCATACTTAGTGTGTTATAAAATCACTAATACAAGTATACAGTTTTCGATACAGTCACTCATACAATCACTGAGTGTTAAGTATACTTATTTATAAACAACACCTGTCATATACATACACTGCCTTTTATATTTCTACTTTGTTGGACATGTATCATTGAGAAATATATTTACTCATCACCACACACATAAAGAGATTCACTCACCCAAACAAGTATTTCCACGTGCAGTCTTAACTCATATACCTACTAAATCAACTATTTATACATCTTTGGACAGTCACACACCTCCCATCCAACCACACACACATTCACTATCCTATACAAATACTCACTTAAATAATTAATACTAATATAGACTTTACATAGCTAGTAACCAACTTATGTAGTAGTTTACACAACAAGAGATAAAGTGAAACAGATATTCACACAGTTTAATCACTATCCCATATATTTAGTGAGACACTTTAAATTAGTCACTTACACAGTCAATCACAGTGCTACTAAATCCTCCAACGAGACACTTATACATCCAGTCAGTCTTCAATACATTTTGTGAAATATATAATATATATTTAAATATCGAACCAAACCACATTCACTAGATGATGTCATCAGTGATGTCATCAGTGATGTCATTTGAGATGTCATCACTGACCATGTCATGAATGATGTAATATGTGACATCATCAGCAGTGGATTGCGGGCGCGCGAGTTATAGTTAGTAGAACTAACTATAACGGAGGAATTTCAATGGTTTTGTACGAGTCCTGATAACTATAACACCCCTGAAACCTATGTTTTTTTCAGTGAAAATATATTATATATTCAATGAAAAAAACATAGGTTTCACACACGTTATAGTTAGGAATTAGCATTTAAAAAACCTTAGAAATTCAATGAAAAAACCAAAGGTTTCACACACGTTATAGTTAGCTGGACATTTTACTCGTAAAAAACCATTGAAATTCCCCCGTTATAGTTAGTTAAGCTAACTATAACTCGCGCGCCCGCAATGCACTGCTGATGACGTCACATATTACATCACTCATGACATGGTCAGTGACATCACTCATGACATCACTGATGACATCTCAAATGACATCACTGATGACATCACTGATGACATCATCCCGTGAATGTGTGTTTTTCTGAAAATTAAATATGTTTTATATATGTATATCTCAAGGTCGATGGAAGAATAAATGGGTATATAAGTGTCTAAATGGATGATTTGTTTTTGAAAAATTGATTGTGTAACTGACTGATTAGGTGTATCAAAGTGAATACATGGCTTAGTGAGTAATGTTTAAATATGTATATATCTGTATCAGTCTTTCACTTTGTGTATAAGTGGCTATAAGGGTTGGTGAGTACCTACATGAGTGTCTATATAGGTTATTAGTTGGTTTTTTGATTATCAGTCTGAGTGTCTGCATGGTTCGGTGGGGGGTATTACGTAGTGCATAGGTGCATGAATGAGTGACTCACTGTTTGTATGTGTTGAAGATAGTATGTGTGCAGGACTGCATGGGTGGATGAGTGTGTGTATGGGTGTGTTAGTGAGTGAATGACTGTCTCTACAGTGTCTTTATGAGTAACTACATATGTTTTTAACTAGTATATGTGACTATTGGTGTATATAAGTGAGTATATGTGAGAGTGAGAGATTGAAAGAGTTCCTGTATGAATAAGTATGTGTTTCTATAAGTGATTGTTTAAAAGACTAAGTATGTGTAAGTTTTTGTAGAAGTAAGTGTGGTGGTGTGTGTATAACTATATGCAAGTAAACGGATGTTTGATTCTTTATTAGCATGAGTGACTATGTGTGTGAGTAACTCTACGGATGAGTGGCATTGTGTAACAGGATGTATAGGTGTATGAGTACATATGATGAGTGAGTACATGTATGAGTGACTGTATAGGACTGTTGGTGAATGAGTGGATGTGTATGTGGATCTTAGAATTACTGAAGAGGTTGTTGTAACTGGTATTGGTATGTCCATTGTTTTGAAAAGTTTAGTCTCTATTTATAAATGTGTGTTTCAAAGGTTATATTAGGGTGAGAGGAGGTCTGCCACTCTATCACAAGGATGATGTCATCAGTGATGTCATTTGAGATGTCATCAGTGATGTCATGAGTGATGTCACTGACCATGTCATGAGTGATGTAATATGTGACGTCATCAGCAGTGCATTGCGGGCGCGCGAGTTATAGTTAGCTTAACTAACTATAACGGGGGAATTTCAATGGTTTTTTACGAGTAAAATGTCCAGCTAACTATAACGTGTGTGAAACCTTTGGTTTTTTCATTGAATTTCTAAGGTTTTTTAAATGCTAATTCCTAACTATAACGTGTGTGAAACCTATGGTTTTTTCATTGAATTAGCAAGGTTTTTTAAATGCTAATTCCTAACTATAACGTGTGTGAAACCCATGGTTTTTTCAGTGAATTTGCAAGGTTTTTTAAATGCTATTTTTTTTTTTCTTCTATTTTTTTAAACATATTTTTAATTTAATGTTCTAACCTTTTATAAAGACTATGGTTAAATTTTTAAAATTCTTTAATATGTTTTTTTAAATATATTTCATAAAATAAACATGTTATAATTTTTTGCAGTACATTTTTTCTTTTTTTTTTAGTACGCGTACCGCAAGCTTACGGTAAGCGTACGGTTTACGCAATGTCCGTAATTTATCTACGCTGTTTGCGTATAGTTACGCACTTTGCGTAGCCGCGCGTACTCCGCGTGGGACGCGTACGCGTGTACGCTACACGCGCACGTTACGCGGAAGTGTCGGGTAGTGACTGTTATGCGCAAGCGCGTGTCTTTTTTACGCGCATGCGCACTTTTGCCGTAAGCGTACCGTAAGCGTACCGTAAGCGTACGGTAGGTCATGTGATCATGAAACACAACTTTTGATTGGTTGAAACTACTTTCAGTTCTAGAACTCTCCTACACCACACCCATTCCCCTCATTTCTGCTTGTGATCCCTTAGGAGAAGGAGCTGGGTTGTCTTTGTGATACGATGGCAGAACAGCAGAGCTCTTCTGAGAGTGAGGCTAGCACTAGCAGCACTACCTTGAGGCAGAGAGCGAGGAAACAAAAGACCTCTTATGTATGGGATTATTTTACTTTTCCTGAAGGCCAGCTAAAGGTAAATGCACCCTTAGTGACTTGCAAGCTGTGTCAGCGTGTACTTTCAAGAGGTAATCCTGACAGGAAGTATTCCTTTGGGAATCATACCATGATGAGGCACCTCAGGGATGTACACAGAAGGACACATGCTCGACTTTTTGGAGGTAACCCTTCAGAAAGTCAACCAAGCACATCCACAGCAGCTCAGCCTGGACCATCATCTGCAGGGCTGACTCCTTCTTCTGCAGGTCAGGTGAGCCCTTCATCTGTGGGGGGAGCATCTCCTTTTGCTGGCCCTCTGGAAATTAACCCTCGATTTCTGAGGGTTGATATTCGATGTGCCTCTTGTCATGATCTAATTTGTCATAGGGAGACCAGTGTTTCCCTAGTGAACCTCAAAATAGATCAGCACACTTGTCACAGAGAATAATTTTCCCATTCTTTCTTTCCTCTCTCCCTGCATGAACACAGCGGCTCTTTTAAGAGCCAACCTTATCTTTCATCTTTTTTTTATAGATGTTTTTAAAAACTTTTTTTTTTTTTTTTACCGTACGCGTACGGTGCGCGTAATTTTTTTTTTTTTTTTTTAAAAAAACACTAAAAATCAATAATCACATTACAAGGACTTTGAAACACTACAATTATTATTATTGACTTACCATACCCACTCCAAAAAATATTTATTCATTTGTTTTTTTTTAAAAAAATTGCTTTAAAAATGGTTCTAGTTTTCGAAAATTTTCTATATCAATCTGAAAAAAAAGAAAAAAGTATTAATATTTTTTAAACATTTTAAAATACAGTACACGTATTTACATATTTACCAAAAAATATTTTTGCCTTATTTTTGCTGTTTTCAGAATATATTGCATTTCACTTTAAATTGTGAAAGCAATTGCATTCATCATTTAACAGCGGGCAAAAAAAAAATAACAATCTCATAGATTGTATTAAAAAAGCCCAGAATCTCTTCTCACTTAAACTTAACATTACAGAAATGCATAATATTCTAAAAAAATATCATCAAAAAACAATACTTATTTTTTTAAAATACCGTCTGATATTTTTGTTTCAGAAGTATAATCACAATATTATATCTCAAATAACTCCACAATACATCTGATTCCATTTCCTTTAGGCCAAATAGTAATTTTGAAAATTTTTTGGGATTACATTTTCAATGGTAATCCAATAAAATTCTAAAGTTTAATTTGTCCAGATCTCACCGATTCTCTGTAACATTTTGGTTCCCGAAAATTTTTTAAATAATTTATTAAGTCCACAATAGAATTGGTTACTTTTCCGCATGGCCAAATAGTAATTTTTAAAATCTTTTTTGAAAAAATTTCCAATGGCACTCCAATAACATTCCAAAATTTAAATTGTGCAGATGTTACCGATTTTCTCTAAAGTATTGGTTTTTGAAAGTTTCATTAAAAATTAAAAAAGTCCACATTACAATTGGTTATCTTTCCATTAGGCCAAATGATAATTTAAAAAATCTTTTTTTTAGAAAATTCCAATGGTAATCCAGTAAAATGGTAAAATTATTTTGTCCAGATCTTGCCAAGTCTCTCTAAAATTTAGGTTTCAGGAAGATTAGATAGGAATTTGCTAAATCAAAAGGCAAACGTTGTTTGAAAATCAATTGGGAATCATTACACAGTGTCCAGCCTTTTTCACATTTAAGATAAACTGTGTAATGTCCAGAAGTAACAGTAGGTCCATCATGGAAAATTATTGCAACAGTTACAAAAGTTTTTCCTGAAATTGATAATTGCTGTCCTGTAAACTTCTTTATTAAAGTATCCAATTTTGAACCATCAGCTCTACATCGTTGCATCATTAAAATTACATTCTGTCCGTATTCCTTTAAAATTAATGTTGAAAACATGTCAGATTTACACTCACTGCATTTCATGCTATGATTAGCATCTTTAACTAATTTTGCAAAAGTGACTGTTTTACTCTCTGGCAATGTCAAATAAATAAACCTTTCATTATCAACATTAGAGCCACATATATTATAACAGTTTTCACAACTATGTTCCCATTTATTAGAGAGACCAAATAAAATATCAATTGCAACTTCTTCTTCTTCCAGTACTTGAAGAAAATACATCAAAAATTCGTGTGCATCTTGCTGTTCATTTTGAGAAAACTGTGTTCGTCCTGAACATATATCTAAAAGTTTTCTAATTTCAGTAGCACTTTCTATTTGAGTTTTATCTTTACTCAGCTTTTGAAAAAAGAGACTCAGCTCAGAACAGAATCTTTTTCCCTGATTTACTATTATCTGCTCTTGCAAACTTTCCAGATAAAATGCAACATTCAGCACTACATTTGCGTAGCAGTTGACACCAGAGCTATTTTCAAAATGACATCCTACAACCTGTTCTTCATTTTCCTTTTTCTTTTTGCTTGCAATTACATCACTCCTCTTTTTTTTCCTCTTCTCTACATCTTCATTACAGATATTCTCATTTTTTCTTTTACGAGAAACTACACGTTTCTCCATCACAGGATACTGACCTAAATGAGGAGCATAGCTTCTTCTTAATCTATTATACTCCTTTACACAGTTTGTATCAGCACTAACTTTTGAATCATCAAAGTCTCTCATGAATAAACCTGATAATGTTTTCACTCGTGACAAAGCAACATATGCCATACCTTCTTTGAACACAGTTGAACCAATGTTCACAAATGCACAATCTACAGTCAATCCTTGAGACTTGTGAATAGTTACAGCATATGCTAGAGAAAACGGAAACTGCTTCCTACGTACATATAAGTCTTTCACAAGCATGAAACGAACTGTACAACGACAAATATCTTTAACTTCTTCTATCTGATCAAATTTTATTTTTAAACATTCAATTCCATCTTTTTTCAGATAATTAATAAAACCCACAACTCTTCCCATAGCTCCATTAACTAAACCTTTTTCAACATCCAAATTTCTTCTTAAAAATACTCTACAGTTCATGCAAACATATAGATTTTTTTCTAATCCAGCTGTTTTGGAGATGTTCTTCTCTAGTGAATCCAATTTATTTTTCAGTTTGCCTGTTACTGTGACAGTAATTCTTCCATCCTCAATTTTGTGCACTGCTTCCAATTTCCTGATCTCTTCCTTTTCCAATTTCAAAAGCTCCTCATTAAATATTGAGCATTCACGTAGAGTTGGCATTAAGCAGATGACACTTTTGTTTTCTGCAATGTTCTTGTATATCTTCTCTGCAACTATTTCTTCCTTTGGAAATAAATTATGTAGCAGCCGACTCTGTAATGCTTTTTTGCCAGCTTCAGTGAGTAGTCCAATCCGGATATCTTTCAGAATACTTCCATATTCTTCATCGCTTGCTTGCCTCATATTAGTAGTAAGTTCCTTGTACTCAAAGAAGGACCAAATATTTGTATTTCCGATGCTTCCCAATGACTTCTTCGTGTCTTCATGTGTGACAGTATTAAACACTGGTTGTCCTTTAACTGGAGTAAGTTGCAAAAGATCTCTAAAAACTATGACGTGTTTTCCACCAAATAACATGTCATAGTCTGTCTTCAAAATTTGCTGCATTCTTAAATGCACAAAGGCAAGCATTAAGTTTGATACCATGCTCACCTCATCAATAATGAGAACTTGCATCTTCTTCAATACTCTTGAAACTTCCAAGGATGCTTCTCCAGTTAGCTTGTTGTATTGTATTTTGTTCTCATGCTCCACTGGTAACATTAGCAAACGATGTAAAGTGATTCCTTTTATGTTATATGCTGCTAACCCAGTTGGAGCAGTAACCACACAAGACAAAGTAAAATCTGTTTTTTGCTGTAGGTAGCTTCTGATGACTTTTATAAGGAAACTTTTTCCAGTTCCAGCTTGTCCGCTTACATACATCCTGATTGGATGAAATGATGTGCATGAGCACTCTTTTTTTTCATGTAGAAATCCGTGATCAATTTTGTTTCTGATCTCTTCATAAATTTGTTGCTGCTCTTGATTCAGTTGTCTTTCCAAATTTTCTAAGTCTATAAATTCTTCTTGAGCTTGATTCATAGCCGTTTCCACTTCATTCATGGCTATTGATGCTTCATTTTCAACGATTGGTTGTCCTAGGGGATCTTGACTGAGTGTTCCTGAACTTTGGCTGTCCTGAGAACTGTCTCTAGCTATTTCTGCTGCAATTGTAGTTTCCTGTTCAATTTCTTCATTTAACATTTGCAGATAACTTGAGAATGTACTGCATTGTATGCTGTCTTTGCAAGCATTAAAAGAATCTTCATAGCTTTGAAATTCTCCCAGTAGTTCATCCTCTGTACGCCATGGTTAAAACAACTGTAAAAGAGCCAAGTAGTAAAATTCCTTCTTGTCAGTAGTGTCGCAACTTCCTTTTGTTTGCTTCACCAAACATCCTTCCTCACCAACAACTTTATATTTTCCATTGTTGATGTCTTCTGCGGCTTTCCGTGAATAAATGTAGTTCTGCAGCACTTCATAGAGACACATGTTCTCCAGATGTTGACTTCTCTTGGGATAATATGTGTCCAACATGTTTGATTTCAAAATATCTGTACTTTCTGGGTCATTCTCGGCCAAATATTCAATTTCTCCAACAGATTTCAGTACCCGATTTCTCATTGCTGCAAGGCCTAAACTTGCCCAAATTATTCTTCTTGACTTCGAGTAGAGACTTGCAGAAGATAACCTATCTGAACATTCGTAGGATCCAATTTCTCGATGCGATAACATCTTCAAACTGAAACTGTACAGCTTCTTACTGACAGTTTTCTCGTGAGAAATCTCTTCCCACATTTCCTTCAATTCTGTTTTTTCTGATTTCGTAATGTAAGACGTTACATATCGAGCAACAGCAATGGAATTGTCAGCTACATACTGTATATCCATGTTAGCGTTCCACATGGATAAAATGACTGGGTTGTAGTCATTTATATTTTTTGATTCTTCTTTTCTTTTTAGGTTGTAGGTATTCTTAGGTGATTTTCTTGTGATAGTATGTCTCACAGCTGACATAAAACTGTTGACTCTTCCATTTGAAAGAACAGGTCTAGGAAATCCAAATCGACATTTAGTGTAGTATTTATCTTTGCTCTTGTATTTCCGTCGACAGTATTTTCCACACCGATGACTTTGGAAACGTAAAACTTGCTCCTTTAACTTTTTCTCTTCTGTGCTTTTTGGTATAGCACATGTTGCATATTCTTCAATGAAAGATAACACTGCTTCATCAGTATCTGTTCCAAACTTTGGGGCATCCTTGATCCACAACAGCATATGAATATGAGGAGCACCTCTTGCCTGGTACTCTTTTCTCCAAAAGAAATCCACTACTTCTCCTAGAGGTGGATTTTTTTTATTGCAGATGAAGGACATCATAGCCTCAAATCTATGATTGAAATATCTGCAAACATTAACCGGATCCAATGAGCACAGTTCTCCTGCTGTCTTGTATTCGATGTTTTTAATGTTTGAATTTGCCTCTCGTAGAAAATCCAGTAAATCATCCCAAGCGTACTCCGCACAGCTTAGGGTAACGAACCATGTTGGTGTTCCTAAATTCCGTAACATGCATTTTAATTCACCATGGCGTCGGTACCAATATTCATTTGTCCCACGCTGACAAGCCATCAGATTGATCAGTTGTGTTTCCAAATGATCATCTCGGTGCTGCACTTTCTCCATAAAATCCTTAGCAGACACATTTTGTAAATGTACTCCACTTTTTAAAATTTGATTTACTGCATAAGACAGTGCAGACAAGTCGCTTTCAAATAAAAGATGAAACAAATAAGGAATACTTTGTCGAAATCTGGGATCTTCAGCATATAGTCTTGTAGTCCGATACTCAGAAGCTGGAATCTGTTCTGGACGTTCATCGTATCGTCCTCCTTTTCCTTTAGGAAACAGCTGGGGAAAACATCGAGCTTCCAAGCTCTCCTCCCATACACTCACGGGAGTTCCTTTTGCTTTCTTCATCTGAAAGAGATCAATATTATCTCCCATAACTTCTTTTGAATGAAGAGGATGTATGCTAAAATGTTCATAAATTTCTTCTTCCTTTGACTTGTCCACTTTTTCAATTTGTCCAGTTGATGTTTCTGTGTCTTCTTGTAAATCTTCTTCTTCTTCTTCTTCTATATAAATTGATTCATACCATTTGTTATTCCTTTTCAAATACAAATTTGCTCTTTGTACTTTCCGCACATCTACCAGCTCCTGCCAAATCTTCTTATTCTTTGTAGGTACACCATTAACCAGAATAACTAATGGTTCAGTTTCCAAAGTATCCGCATCAATAGTTTCCATATTTTTTTTCAAATCCAAGGGCAAATACACCACTCTTCCTTTTAAACCTCTCAGTAAATCAGAAGGAGGTAATTTACCAGTTTTGGGCTCCATACGTACTATGGTCTGGAACGGATGAACACATTGAATGAGTATAGACTCATATGTATTTAATTCAGAAAGTTCAGCAGGAATAGCATCCAATTCTAAATTATTATGTACAGCTCTGGTCGGCATTCTATTTTCCTCTAACTTGTTGTAACAGTATTTACAAATACGCTGATCTTCACCCAAATCCAAAAAAAATTCTAGAAATATATATGTGGCAAAATCCTTCCACTTATAATTATCTTCATTTTCACTCTTTCTGTAGAGATCAACATTCCTAGTTTGTTTTCTATAATGAGTTCTGCGGCAACAAATACAAGTAAAATTTGGTCTTTCATTAGAGACTATTGCAAATTTTGTTATGTGATCATTAAATGTGTTACTTACAGAGGGTTCTACATTCTCTTCCACTTCTTCCTCATTTACTGTGTCCTTCTCTGCACTGTTTTGTTCAGGACCAAAGTAACAAAACTGAATTTCATCAACAACCTTCTCTACATCTGATACCGTTCCTCGGAACAGAGCCCTATTCAATTCATTTAACTTTATTGCTGGACTTTTGGCAAAATACAACCGTCTCACAAACTTTCTCATTTCAGTATGATGAACAGCCAGAATCCTAAAATGATGGAAAACACTATTGCACACTTTTCTAGATAGACAAGCCAGAGAATGACCCTGCAAACCAGTATTCTCTCTCACTCTGCATGGATCCAGACTTTGAAGCACCTTAATCTTCTGTTTTATACTTTTTTTACTATATTCTCTTAGAAACTCTCGAAATTTGTCAATAGATTTCTGACGCACAGTGCAAATACTACTACAATTCCAAGTGTACACTGGGGCTTTAGGACGTCTCCCCATAGCCTCATATGCCATCACTTGTACCTCATCTCTTGGAACCATTATCTCCTTCTCCATTATGCAACCATTTTTTACTTCGTAAGAACGACCTCTGGTGTCAACTGCATGCAGCAAACTATTACTTTGAAAATAGCTCTCTTCATTAAAAAAAGGTTCACTACTTGAACTATGCATCCACTTTCCTAAAAACACTTTACAAAAGTTTGTTCTGTTCACTACTCTTTTCCTTTTGCTATGTGATTTCAGTACATTAACCATTTTGTCTAATGTACGCATCCTATTCAAAATTAAAATGAATAGTTTCCTTTTTAATTCTAATGCCTTTGCTGCAATGGCTTCTATTTCTTTTTTTCTTTTATAAAACTTTGTCTTTTTCTTATATTTCTTCACATCCTTCATCAAATTGGACATAACTCTTCTCTGAAACATTTTTCTACGTATCTCTTTAAACGCTGTTTTTCTATTTATATAAATCTTTTCAGTTGCTGAAGGTATATTTGCATTAACTAAATTGTCAATTTTTTCCTCTCCTTTTTTTTTCAAAACATCCTTTCGAGTACAGACATTTTGTACATTTTTCATTCTTTTGAATATATTTTTTAGAAATTGTTTTTTCTGCTTACCAGAAGATTTTTTCTTTTTCCCAACATGAGCATCTTCTACTAACTTTGGTCCTCTAGTTGTCTTCAAATATAGGTTTTTTATTTGCGTTTTTTGAACTCTGGATTTTGTAGGCATCTTAAATTTTGTCCACTGCTCTTCAGCAATACCTGAAAAAAACTAAAAAAAATTCCTTTATTTTATTTAAATATATTACTACATTTCTTTTCACAATAGTCACAAAACGTAATTTCTTTGCCAATTTGAATGCACACTTACTGCTCTTTTTTTTTGGCAAGTGAAAATCACTTTTACAGACTGACACATTATGAAACCACATTTCAGATTTTTTTTAAAAAGCCCATGTCCAGACTGCTTTTTCAGACCACCACCATGTGTATCCTCGGTGACTGCCTACACTCCAGCAAGGGCAACCAGCCTTAGTGATGCTGAATGTATTTGCATTACAGACTGAAACCTCAAAACCCCACTCGCTTCTAAATACTGTGCATGATTCCACATGGTAAGCAGCTGGGTGTGTGCTAAGAGTCTGCTTCTTCCCCCAAAAAATCGCTCCCCCTTTTTCCTACTAATGCAACTGTGAAATCACCAGAGCAAAACGCAATAAATCTCTGCCTGTAAATCCTATTTGCACACAGAGTCATGTTTTCACATTAGTCCCAAAACGAAATTTCTTTGCCAATTTGAATGCACACTTACTGCTCTTTTTTTTGGGCAAGTGAAAATCACTTTTACAGACTGACACATTATGAAACCACTTTTCAGATTTTTTAAAAAAAGCCCATGTCCAGACTGCTTTTTCAGACCACCACCATGTGTATCCTCGGTGACTGCCTACACTCCAGCAAGGGCAACCAGCCTTAGTGATGCTTAATGAATTTGCATTACAGACTGAAACCTCAAAACCCCACTCGCTTCTAAATACTGTGCATGATTATACATGGAAAGGAGCTGGGTGTGTGCTAAGAGTCTGCTTCTTCCCCCAAAAAATCGCTCCCCCTTTTTCCTACTAATGCAACTGTGAAATCACCAGAGCAAAACGCAATAAATCTCTGCCTGTAAATCCTATTTGCACACAGAGTCATGTTTTCACATTAGTCCCAAAACGAAATTTCTTTGCCAATTTGAATGCACACTTACTGCTCTTTTTTTTGGGCAAGTGAAAATCACTTTTACAGACTGACACATTATGAAACCACTTTTCAGATTTTTTTAAAAAAGCCCATGTCCAGACTGCTTTTTCAGACCACCACCATGTGTATCCTCGGTGACTGCCTACACTCCAGCAAGGGCAACCAGCCTTAGTGATGCTTAATGAATTTGCATTACAGACTGAAACCTCAAAACCCCACTCGCTTCTAAATACTGTGCATGATTATACATGGAAAGGAGCTGGGTGTGTGCTAAGAGTCTGCTTCTTCCCCCAAAAAATCGCTCCCCCTTTTTCCTACTAATGCAACTGTGAAATCACCAGAGCAAAACGCAATAAATCTCTGCCTGTAAATCCTATTTGCACACAGAGTCATGTTTTCACATTAGTCACAAAACGAAATTTCTTTGCCAATTTGAATGCACACTTACTGCTCTTTTTTTTGGGCAAGTGAAAATCACTTTTACAGACTGACACATTATAAAACCACTTTTCAGATTTTTTTAAAAAAGCCCATGTCCAGACTGCTTTTTCAGACCACCACCATGTGTATCCTCGGTGACTGCCTACACTCCAGCAAGGGCAACCAGCCTTAGTGATGCTGAATGTATTTGCATTACAGACTGAAACCTCAAAACCCCACTCGCTTGTAAATACTGTGCATGATTATACATGGAAAGGAGCTGGGTGTGTGCTAAGAGTCTGCTTCTTCCCCCAAAAAATCGCTCCCCCTTTTTCCTACTAATGCAACTGTGAAATCACCAGAGCAAAACGCAATAAATCTCTGCCTGTAAATCCTATTTGCACACAGAGTCATGTTTTCACATTAGTCCCAAAACGAAATTTCTTTGCCAATTTGAATGCACACTTACTGCTCTTTTCTTTTGGCAAGTGAAAATCACTTTTACAGACTGACACATTATGAAACCACATTTCAGATTTTTTAAAAAAAGCCCATGTCCAGACTGCTTTTTCAGACCACCACCATGTGTATCCTCGGTGACTGCCTACACTCCAGCAAGGGCAACCAGCCTTAGTGATGCTGAATGTATTTGCATTACAGACTGAAACCTCAAAACCCCACTCGCTTGTAAATACTGTGCATGATTATACATGGAAAGGAGCTGGGTGTGTGCTAAGAGTCTGCTTCTTCCCCAAAAAAATCGCTCCCCCTTTTTCCTACTAATGCAACTGTGAAATCACCAGAGCAAAACACAATAAATCTCTGCCTGTAAATCCTATTTGCACACAGAGTCATGTTTTTACATTAGTCCCAAAACGAAATTTCTTTGCCAATTTGAAAGCACACTTACTGCTCTTTTTTTTGGGCAAGTGAAAATCACTTTTACAGACTGACACATTATGAAACCACTTTTCAGATTTTTTTAAAAAAGCCCATGTCCAGACTGCTTTTTCAGACCACCACCATGTGTATCCTCGGTGACTGCCTACACTCCAGCAAGGGCAAGCAGCCTTAGTGATGCTGAATGTATTTGCATTACAGACTGAAACCTCAAAACCCCACTCGCTTCTAAATACTGTGCATGATTCCACATGGTAAGCAGCTGGGTGTGTGCTAAGAGTCTGCTTCTTCCCCCAAAAAATCGCTCCCCCTTTTTCCTACTAATGCAACTGTGAAATCACCAGAGCAAAACGCAATAAATCTCTGCCTGTAATTCCTATTTGCACACAGAGTCATGTTTTCACATTAGTCCCAAAACGAAATTTCTTTGCCAATTTGAAAGCACACTTACTGCTCTTTTTTTTGGGCAAGTGAAAATCACTTTTACAGACTGACACATTATGAAACCACTTTTCAGATTTTTTTAAAAAAGCCCATGTCCAGACTGCTTTTTCAGACCACCACCATGTGTATCCTCGGTGACTGCCTACACTCCAGCAAGGGCAACCAGCCTTAGTGATGCTGAATGTATTTGCATTACAGACTGAAACCTCAAAACCCCACTCGCTTGTAAATACTGTGCATGATTATACATGGAAAGGAGCTGGGTGTGTGCTAAGAGTCTGCTTCTTCCCCCAAAAAATCGCTCCCCCTTTTTCCTACTAATGCAACTGTGAAATCACCAGAGCAAAACACAATAAATCTCTGCCTGTAAATCCTATTTGCACACAGAGTCATGTTTTTACATTAGTCCCAAAACGAAATTTCTTTGCCAATTTGAAAGCACACTTACTGCTCTTTTTTTTGGGCAAGTGAAAATCACTTTTACAGACTGACACATTATGAAACCACTTTTCAGATTTTTTTAAAAAAGCCCATGTCCAGACTGCTTTTTCAGACCACCACCATGTGTATCCTCGGTGACTGCCTACACTCCAGCAAGGGCAACCAGCCTTAGTGATGCTGAATGTATTTGCATTACAGACTGAAACCTCAAAACCCCACTCGCTTCTAAATACTGTGCATGATTCCACATGGTAAGCAGCTGGGTGTGTGCTAAGAGTCTGCTTCTTCCCCCAAAAAATCGCTCCCCCTTTTTCCTACTAATGCAACTGTGAAATCACCAGAGCAAAACGCAATAAATCTCTGCCTGTAATTCCTATTTGCACACAGAGTCATGTTTTCACATTAGTCCCAAAACGAAATTTCTTTGCCAATTTAAATGCACACTTACTGCTCTTTTTTTTTGGCAAGTGAAAATCACTTTTACAGACTGACACATTATGAAACCACTTTTCAGATTTTTTTAAAAAAGCCCATGTCCAGACTGCTTTTTCAGACCACCACCATGTGTATCCTCGGTGACTGCCTTCACTCCAGCAAGGGCAACCAGCCTTATTGATGCTGAATGTATTTGCATTACAGACTGAAACCTCAAAACCCCACTCGCTTCTAAATACTGTGCATGATTCCACATGGTAAGCAGCTGGGTGTGTGCTAAGAGTCTGCTTCTTCCCCCAAAAAATCGCTCCCCCTTTTTCCTACTAATGCAACTGTGAAATCACCAGAGCAAAACGCAATAAATCTCTGCCTGTAATTCCTATTTGCACACAGAGTCATGTTTTCACATTAGTCCCAAAACGAAATTTCTTTGCCAATTTGAATGCACACTTACTGCTCTTTTTTTTTGGCAAGTGAAAATCACTTTTACAGACTGACACATTATGAAACCACTTTTCAGATTTTTTTTAAAAAGCCCATGTCCAGACTGCTTTTTCAGACCACCACCATGTGTATCCTCGGTGACTGCCTTCACTCCAGCAAGGGCAACCAGCCTTAGTGATGCTGAATGTATTTGCATTACAGACTGAAACCTCAAAACCCCACTCGCTTCTAAATACTGTGCATGATTATACATAGAAAGGAGCTGGGTGTGTGCTAAGAGTCTGCTTCTTCCCCCAAAAAATCGCTCCCCCTTTTTCCTACTAATGCAACTGTGAAATCACCAGAGCAAAACGCAATAAATCTCTGCCTGTAATTCCTATTTGCACACAGAGTCATGTTTTCACATTAGTCACAAAACGAAATTTCTTTGCCAATTTAAATGCACACTTACTGCTCTTTTTTTTTGGCAAGTGAAAATCACTTTTACAGACTGAGACATTATGAATCCACTTTTTAGATTTTTTTAAAAAGCCCATGTCCAAACTGCTTTTTCAGACCACCACCATGTGTATCCTCGGTGACTGCCTACACTCCAGCAAGGGCAACCAGCCTTAGTGATGCTGAATGTATTTGCATTACTGACTGCAACCTCAAACCCTTAAAGAATTCCTTATTTTTACCAGTACACCTTAATTTATCATGAAAAAATAGTCCATATTATTTTACATGTTCCTCACATTTAAATTTCTCCCAAACCAGAAAATAATAAACACAACTTCTACAAAAGGAATTCCATTTCTATTATTCATTTCTTAATTTACCATATACATCCCCTCTCAAACTCATAACTCACCTTTAAAATTAGTTAGTTGTGAAAGAAATGTGGCACTCAAACAGCAGATTATCAGAGCCAGGATCTCTGTTCTCTACACCTCTCTCCTCTCAGCAGAACCAGAAAATGGCAAAGTTTCCCTCTATTTTTCCACACATATACATGTAAGTTTCAAATCTCAGTGCTTCCCCCTTTTTTCAAATGTAATCACACATTTCTATTGGTTGAAAACCAACCCTTTTCTTAAAGTACCCTTCCCCCAAATTGACTTCTGCCTGCTACCATAGCAACACCTCATGGAACACTGGTGTGTGGAGTTAGGTCAGAAGTTCGCCAAACAATGTTTCAATTCCACAGAGCAAGAGTGCTTGACTTTTCAAACCTTACAGCAAATCCATAGTACTGTTCTTTGGTAACACATTTTTCTGTACCAATACAAAACATGCTTCTATCAATTTACACATACAGCCTAGTTTTTAGTGTAGAATGGTATGAAACAGCCAATCAGTTCTTTTTTTAAAAAAAAAAATATGTATGCCTCCATTTCCAAACTGTTTTTCATTTCTTTTTCCCATTCTACTGAATTACACCTCCTGAGTGCATCCAGATCTCCTTTGAAGATGTTCACAGTGTGGATTGTAGGGCACAGCTATGTCTTCTGGAGTGAAAAGTTTGCAGAGAAAACAGGTATGGTGAGAGACCTTGCTTTGCCAAATGTAGACATTAAATGGATTGGTCAGAGAGGGTTAAAGTGGCACCAATTGATGCCATTGGTGAAATCCTTCATGCAAAACCAACACCCTGACCTCATAATAGTGCACTGTGGTGGCAATGACCTAGGCACTTTGACTGGGGTAGGTCTGGAAATGCTTATGAAGGACACCTTTGCACAACTGTTTTCACTTTTCCCTAAAACTGCCTTTGTGTTTTCTAACATATGCCAAAGGCAAAAATGGAACTGGTCCAATCATTTCTGTCCGCAAATTGACAAAGCAAGGAAGCACGTCAACAAATCTGTTTCTGCTTTCCTCCGTGACTATGGTATGGGTGCCATTTACCACAACAACTTGCGTTATGACATGCAAGACATTTATAGAGGAGATGGTGTGCACTTCAATGATGAAGGGAACAGAGTCTTCCTCTTGAACCTTAGACTCTGCATCGGTACTTACTTGTAGGTACCACTTAAAAAATCACTTCATAAACACAACGGCTCTTTTTAGAGCCCCCTAATATCTAAACTCTTAAATCTGCATTTCATTTCTTTTTTTTTTTTTTTTTCTTCCTTACGCTTACCGTAAGCTTACCGTACGCGTACCCCGTGATTTTTTTAAAAATCAATAAATGTTTTCTTTGTACTTTTCTGTCCTTCTTTGACCCCCTCACAAATGTAAGGGGGTCTGTAACTCTCCTCCTTGCTCCCTTTTCTTGTTTTCATTCTTTTTTTTCTGAGTGAAACACACAAAATTGCGGCCGCCGCTTCCTGGTTTCGGCCGATTCGAATGTTTACTAAGATCTAAGAGCCAATCAGAATCGCGCTCGCGCACGCCACCGTACGCGTACGGTAAGCTTACGGTAAGCGTACCGTAAGCTGGCTCAGATATATATATTGATTTAAAGGCTATTTTCTCAGAATCTACTGAACAGATTTACACCAAACCTACAAAAGGCACTTCCTTGACCTAGGGACAACCTCTCTGCCAAATTTCTAGTAATTCTGTTCAGACGTTCGGGCTGTAGCCCTGTCTAAAGGTCCTATGGAAAAATGCATGGGAAAAACGCGTTTTGGGACCCCCCTTTTATCTCAGCCCCCGCTTGACGAATCCCCCCGAGACTTTCAGGGTAGGAGCGGAGCGTAGCGCCCCACCTATTTTGAGAAATTCGCGAGGATTCGTCGACCGGCGCCAAAGTTATTCAAAATAGAATGTTGCGGATTTCCTATGGAAAAGGGGTCCTAACTATAACTACCTACTGGCGACCGCCAGTAGGTAATATATATATATATATATATATATATATACATATATGAACATATGAACCAAAACAACCAACTCACACAGAAACTCCATGGAAAGCAGGCACGGACACAAAGTGGTTCTGGATTCGGCATTTATTTATTAGTGCTGGTCACCCTCAATTCCGAACACAAGGAGAGATGCGTTTCAGCCTTCAAGAGGCCTTTGTCAATCTAGTTTGGCAATGCATAACTCGTATGTTAAATAGCCCTTCCCACTGGCCTAATTGGTAAAAATGGAAAACATACTATAGCGCATGTATTCCCATTGCAGCTTAATTATAACATGCTTGCACTGTCTGCAGCTCTCTGTTAATATAAATGTAGGTAAAACGCAACATATTAAAATATAACGCACAGTGCATTTCCTAAAATTACAAGATTACCCATAAAGCAGACAGAATAGGTGATAAAACATGTACATCAATTTAAACCCAACTCAGTTGGATGAACGCGGACACTCAAACAGTACAGCCAAACTGAAATCCTTTGTTGCCAATATAAAATAAAATGTATTACAACCCATTTTTAAAATTGCTGCCGCACATTCTTGTTCATAGTTCATAATGACTCTCCATAGCTCCGAAAGCTTTCTCGAGCTAATATCAGTTCGCCACAACACGACATCTGATCCTAACCAAGAAGTAAAACAAATCTGTGCCGTATTGTTTAAAGTCACTGCTGCGTGGATCCCAGGGAACGGTAAAAGCACTTAACACATGGGTTTGCATCTTTTTATTGTTAAAGAACGGTTGCCTCAGAGTTATTTGAGCACATGCTTCAAACCCCTCGAAAACTCCAAATCCCAAAATGCAGTGAAATAGTCTGTTATAATGTAGGCAAAACAAAATTCTAATATTGTCGCAAAGTCAGTGTCAAAGAGGCGTTTCACAGCCGGGCAAGGACAAATATTTTCCAAAGAACAGAAACGGCATACAAGATGTTTCAATGGCACAACCTCGGGGTTAAGGGGGACTCATCTGCAAAATCAATAACGCCATCACAACCTCACCGCATCGGCATTTAGCATCTTTGGTGCCCGGTCACCAGTGTGTGCTAGTATTTCAGGCAAGACGTTTCTTGTCGGTGAAGATACCGATCCATGTTGGCAGTCGCGAAAACTGCCCCGCACTGAGACCCGCATCCCATCGGCAGTCATCCTCGTTCCTTATCCAGGTCACACAGCTGGGGGCTCCCCTGATAGCACTCCAGTACTCCTCCACAGAAACGGTCTGACGGGAGAGCCACAAATATATATATATATATTTCTTTTTTTAATCAAAGTTTACAGGGACGTTATAGTTATGCTGACATTTTACTTGTATAAAACCACAGACATTCAGAGAGCAGTAATACTTAGCTGCGCTAACTATAACTCGTGCCCCGCAATGTTCTGCTTTTGACCTCGCATATTGCATCACTGACGACATGGTCACATATATCCCTCATGACATCATCCAGTGACTGTGAGTCTTTTTAAAAGGTTTATCAGTGTTAAATATATATATACCAAGGTGTATGGATGAGTAAGTGGCTGTGTGATTGACTGTTGGATGAATAGGTGTGTGACTAACTCTATGGGTGACTCAGCATGTGAGTGGCTGTATGAGTGGAAATGTCAGTGGATTGTATTGATGAGTGAGTGGGTGTGTGAGTGCCTTTATGGGTGAGTAAGTGGCTGTGTGTGTTGATCTACGAATCAGTAACTAGCTGTGTAAGAACTTGTATGGGTGTGTGGATGGTTTTGAGAATGGTAGTGTGAAAGTTGGAGTGGGTGTATGAAAGGTTTTATGGGGTGTGAGTGGGTGCATCAGTGATTCTGTGGATGATGTCATCAGTGAAGTCATTTAAAATGTCATGTGTGATGTCATCAGTGATATCACTGACCATGTCATGAGTGATGTAATATGTAAGGTCATAGGCAGTGCATAGCTGGGGTGCAAGTTATAGTAAGCTCATGTTCCCGTGCACCACTGGAACATGACAAATATAACGCTCTGACAGCGCAAAAGTGCTCATAAATGACGCCCCAGGTTTTTCCTGGTCTTATTTTTGACACCACCCCTGTAAATAGGAGACAATGTCAAAAAGCAATAGTTGCTGCAGTAGTAACAGCAACACCCATTGCCTGCCCCTTTGCCACAGTAGAATGGTGCAATAAAGGTCATATCTACAAGGTGGCATTAAGCGACATTAGGTGGCTTAAAGCAACCTTGAAAATATGGAGCAGGACATTGCACCACAAGGACATCATTAAAAGTGACGTCTCTGTGGTGCACTGCCCTTGTAAATATGCCTCTCAATCATATGTACTTAATCACACAGACACACTTTTCACAAAAACATGTACACATTGTTACAAACACATGTATATATATATATATATATATATATATTCAATGAAAAAACCATAGGTTTCACACACGTTATAGTTAGGAATTAGCATTTAAAAAACCTTAGAAATTCAATGAAAAAACCAAAGGTTTCACACACGTTATAGTTAGCTGGACATTTTACTCGTAAAAAACCATTGAAATTCCCCCGTTATAGTTAGTTAAGCTAACTATAACTCGCGCGCCCGCAATGCACTGCTGATGACGTCACATATTACATCACTCATGACATGGTCAGTGACATCACTCATGACATCACTGATGACATCTCAAATGACATCACTGATGACATCACTGATGACATCATCCCGTGAATGTGTGTTTTTCTGAAAATTAAATATGTTTTATATATGTATATCTCAAGGTCGATGGAAGAATAAATGGGTATATAAGTGTCTAAATGGATGATTTGTTTTTGAAAAATTGATTGTGTAACTGACTGATTAGGTGTATCAAAGTGAATACATGGCTTAGTGAGTAATGTTTAAATATGTATATATCTGTATCAGTCTTTCACTTTGTGTATAAGTGGCTATAAGGGTTGGTGAGTACCTACATGAGTGTCTATATAGGTTATTAGTTGGTTTTTTGATTATCAGTCTGAGTGTCTGCATGGTTCGGTGGGGGGTATTACGTAGTGCATAGGTGCATGAATGAGTGACTCACTGTTTGTATGTGTTGAAGATAGTATGTGTGCAGGACTGCATGGGTGGATGAGTGTGTGTATGAGTGTGTTAGTGAGTGAATGACTGTCTCTACAGTGTCTTTATGAGTAACTACATAT
Organism: Triturus cristatus; assembly: GCF_964204655.1. NCBI lineage: Eukaryota > Metazoa > Chordata > Amphibia > Caudata > Salamandridae > Triturus > Triturus cristatus. Next base: position 895,518,942 of record NC_140590.1, on the reverse strand, counting down.
GTTTTTAACTAGTATATGTGACTATTGGTGTATATAAGTGAGTATATGTGAGAGTGAGAGATTGAAAGAGTTCCTGTATGAATAAGTATGTGTTTCTATAAGTGATTGTTTAAAAGACTAAGTATGTGTAAGTTTTTGTAGAAGTAAGTGTGGTGGTGTGTGTATAACTATATGCAAGTAAACGGATGTTTGATTCTTTATTAGCATGAGTGACTATGTGTGTGAGTAACTCTACGGATGAGTGGCATTGTGTAACAGGATGTATAGGTGTATGAGTACATATGATGAGTGAGTACATGTATGAGTGACTGTATAGGACTGTTGGTGAATGAGTGGATGTGTATGTGGATCTTAGAATTACTGAAGAGGTTGTTGTAACTGGTATTGGTATGTCCATTGTTTTGAAAAGTTTAGTCTCTATTTATAAATGTGTGTTTCAAAGGTTATATTAGGGTGAGAGGAGGTCTGCCACTCTATCACAAGGATGATGTCATCAGTGATGTCATCAGTGATGTCATTTGAGATGTCATCAGTGATGTCATGAGTGATGTCACTGACCATGTCATGAGTGATGTAATATGTGACGTCATCAGCAGTGCATTGCGGGCGCGCGAGTTATAGTTAGCTTAACTAACTATAACGGGGGAATTTAAATGTTTTTTTACGAGTAAAATGTCCAGCTAACTATAACGTGTGTGAAACCTTTGGTTTTTTCATTGAATTTCTAAGGTTTTTTAAATGCTAATTCCTAACTATAACGTGTGTGAAACCTATGGTTTTTTCATTGAATTAGCAAGGTTTTTTAAATGCTAATTCCTAACTATAACGTGTGTGAAACCCATGGTTTTTTCAGTGAATTTGCAAGGTTTTTGAAATGCTATTTTTTTTTTTTCTTCTATTTTTTTAAACATATTTTTAATTTAATGTTCTAACCTTTTATAAAGACTATGGTTAAATTTTTAAAATTCTTTAATATGTTTTTTTAAATATATTTCATAAAATAAACATGTTATAATTTTTTGCAGTACATTTTTTCTTTTTTTTTTAGTACGCGTACCGCAAGCTTACGGTAAGCGTACGGTTTACGCAATGTCCGTAATTTATCTACGCTGTTTGCGTATAGTTACGCACTTTGCGTAGCCGCGCGTACTCCGCGTGGGACGCGTACGCGTGTACGCTACACGCGCACGTTACGCGGAAGTGTCGGGTAGTGACTGTTATGCGCAAGCGCGTGTCTTTTTTACGCGCATGCGCACTTTTGCCGTAAGCGTACCGTAAGCGTACCGTAAGCGTACGGTAGGTCATGTGATCATGAAACACAACTTTTGATTGGTTGAAACTACTTTCAGTTCTAGAACTCTCCTACACCACACCCATTCCCCTCATTTCTGCTTGTGATCCCTTAGGAGAAGGAGCTGGGTTGTCTTTGTGATACGATGGCAGAACAGCAGAGCTCTTCTGAGAGTGAGGCTAGCACTAGCAGCACTACCTTGAGGCAGAGAGCGAGGAAACAAAAGACCTCTTATGTATGGGATTATTTTACTTTTCCTGAAGGCCAGCTAAAGGTAAATGCACCCTTAGTGACTTGCAAGCTGTGTCAGCGTGTACTTTCAAGAGGTAATCCTGACAGGAAGTATTCCTTTGGGAATCATACCATGATGAGGCACCTCAGGGATGTACACAGAAGGACACATGCTCGACTTTTTGGAGGTAACCCTTCAGAAAGTCAACCAAGCACATCCACAGCAGCTCAGCCTGGACCATCATCTGCAGGGCTGACTCCTTCTTCTGCAGGTCAGGTGAGCCCTTCATCTGTGGGGGGAGCATCTCCTTTTGCTGGCCCTCTGGAAATTAACCCTCGATTTCTGAGGGTTGATATTCGATGTGCCTCTTGTCATGATCTAATTTGTCATAGGGAGACCAGTGTTTCCCTAGTGAACCTCAAAATAGATCAGCACACTTGTCACAGAGACTAATTTTCCCATTCTTTCTTTCCTCTCTCCCTGCATGAACACAACGGCTCTTTTAAGAGCCAACCTTATCTTTCATCTTTTTTTATAGATGTTTTTAAAAACTTTTTTTTTTTTTTTTACCGTACGCGTACGGTGCGCGTAATTTTTTTTTTTTTTTTTTTTAAAAACACTAAAAATCAATAATCACATTACAAGGACTTTGAAACACTACAATTATTATTATTGACTTACCATACCCACTCCAAAAAATATTTATTCATTTGTTTTTTTTAAAAAAAATTGCTTTAAAAATGGTTCTAGTTTTCGAAAATTTTCTATATCAATCTGAAAAAAAAGAAAAAAGTATTAATATTTTTTAAACATTTTAAAATACAGTACACGTATTTACATATTTACCAAAAAATATTTTTGCCTTATTTTTGCTGTTTTCAGAATATATTGCATTTCACTTTAAATTGTGAAAGCAATTGCATTCATCATTTAACAGCGGGCAAAAAAAAAATAACAATCTCAAAGATTGTATTAAAAAAGCCCAGAATCTCTTCTCACTTAAACTTAACATTACAGAAATGCATAATATTCTAAAAAAATATCATCAAAAAACAATACTTATTTTTTTAAAATACCGTCTGATATTTTTGTTTCAGAAGTATAATCACAATATTATATCTCAAATAACTCCACAATACATCTGATTCCATTTCCTTTAGGCCAAATAGTAATTTTAAAAAATTTTTGGGATTAAATTTTCAATGGTAATCCAATAAAATTCTAAAGTTTAATTTGTCCAGATCTCACCGATTCTCTGTAACATTTTGGTTCCCGAAAATTTTTTAAATAATTTATTAAGTCCACAATAGAATTGGTTACTTTTCCGCATGGCCAAATAGTAATTTTTAAAATCTTTTTTGAAAAAATTTCCAATGGCACTCCAATAACATTCCAAAATTTAAATTGTGCAGATGTTACCGATTTTCTCTAAATTATTGGTTTTTGAAAGTTTCATTAAAAATTAAAAAAGTCCACATTACAATTGGTTATCTTTCCATTAGGCCAAATGATAATTTAAAAAATCTTTTTTTTAGAAAATTCCAATGGTAATCCAGTAAAATGGTAAAATTATTTTGTCCAGATCTTGCCAAGTCTCTCTAAAATTTAGGTTTCAGGAAGATTAGATAGGAATTTGCTAAATCAAAAGGCAAACGTTGTTTGAAAATCAATTGGGAATCATTACACAGTGTCCAGCCTTTTTCACATTTAAGATAAACTGTGTAATGTCCAGAAGTAACAGTAGGTCCATCATGGAAAATTATTGCAACAGTTACAAAAGTTTTTCCTGAAATTGATAATTGCTGTCCTGTAAACTTCTTTATTAAAGTATCCAATTTTGAACCATCAGCTCTACATCGTTGCATCATTAAAATTACATTCTGTCTGTATTCCTTTAAAATTAATGTTGAAAACATGTCAGATTTACACTCACCGCATTTCATGCTATGATTAGCATCTTTAACTAATTTTGCAAAAGTGACTGTTTTACTCTCTGGCAATGTCAAATAAATAAACCTTTCATTATCAACATTAGAGCCACATATATTATAACAGTTTTCACAACTATGTTCCCATTTATAAGACAGACCAAATAAAATATCAATTGCAACTTCTTCTTCTTCCAGTACTTGAAGAAAATACATAAAAAATTTGTGTGCATCTTGCTGTTCATTTTGAGAAAACTGTGTTCGTCCTGAACATATATCTAAAAGTTTTCTAATTTCAGTAGCACTTTCTATTTGAGTTTTATCTTTACTCAGCTTTTGAAAAAAGAGACTCAGCTCAGAACAGAATCTTTTTCCCTGATTTACTATTATCTGCTCTTGCAAACTTTCCAGATAAAATGCAACATTCAGCACTACATTTGCGTAGCAGTTGACACCAGAGCTATTTTCAAAATGACATCCTACAACCTGTTCTTCATTTTCCTTTTTCTTTTTGCTTGCAATTACATCACTCCTCTTTTTTTTCCTCTTCTCTACATCTTCATTACAGATATTCTCATTTTTTCTTTTACGAGAAACTACACGTTTCTCCATCACAGGATACTGACCTAAATGAGGAGCATAGCTTCTTCTTAATCTATTATACTCCTTTACACAGTTTGTATCAGCACTAACTTTTGAATCATCAAAGTCTCTCATGAATAAACCTGATAATGTTTTCACTCGTGACAAAGCAACATATGCCATACCTTCTTTGAACACAGTTGAACCAATGTTCACAAATGCACAATCTACAGTCAATCCTTGAGACTTGTGAATAGTTACAGCATATGCTAGAGAAAACGGAAACTGCTTCCTACGTACATATAAGTCTTTCACAAGCATGAAACGAACTGTACAACGACAAATATCTTTAACTTCTTCTATCTGATCAAATTTTATTTTTAAACATTCAATTCCATCTTTTTTCTGATAATTAATAAAACCCACAACTCTTCCCATAGCTCCATTAACTAAACCTTTTTCAACATCCAAATTTCTTCTTAAAAATACTCTACAGTTCATGCAAACATATAGATTTTTTTCTAATCCAGCTGTTTTTGGAGATGTTCTTCTCTAGTGAATCCAATTTATTTTTCAGTTTGCCTGTTACTGTGACAGTAATTCTTCCATCCTCAATTTTGTCCACTGCTTCCAATTTCCTGATCTCTTCCTTTTCCAATTTCAAAAGCTCCTCATTAAATATTGAGCATTCACGTAGAGTTGGCATTAAGCAGATGACACTTTTGTTTTCTGCAATGTTCTTGTATATCTTCTCTGCAACTATTTCTTCCTTTGGAAATAAATTATGTAGCAGCCGACTCTGTAATGCTTTTTTGCCAGCTTCAGTGAGTAGTCCAATCCGGATATCTTTCAGAATACTTCCATATTCTTCATCGCTTGCTTGCCTCATATTAGTAGTAAGTTCCTTGTACTCAAAGAAGGACCAAATATTTGTATTTCCGATGCTTCCCAATGACTTCTTCGTGTCTTCATGTATGACAGTATTAAACACTGGTTGTCCTTTAACTGGAGTAAGTTGCAAAAGATCTCCAAAAACTATGACATATTTTCCACCAAATAACATGTCATAGTCTGTCTTCAAAATTTGCTGCATTCTTAAATGCACAAAGGCAAGCATTAAGTTTGATACCATGCTCACCTCATCAATAATGAGAACTTGCATCTTCTTCAATACTCTTGAAACTTCCAAGGATGCTTCTCCAGTTAGCTTGTTGTATTGTATTTTGTTCTCATGCTCCACTGGTAACATTAGCAAACGATGTAAAGTGATTCCTTTTATGTTATATGCTGCTAACCCAGTTGGAGCAGTAACCACACAAGACAAAGTAAAATCTGTTTTTTGCTGTAGGTAGCTTCTTTATAAGGAAACTTTTTCCAGTTCCAGCTTGTCCGCTTACATACATCCTGATTGGATGAAATGATGTGCATGAGCACTCTTTTTTTTCATGTAGAAATCCGTGATCAATTTTGTTTCTGATCTCTTCATAAATTTGTTGCTGCTCTTGATTCAGTTGTCTTTCCAAATTTTCTAAGTCTATAAATTCTTCTTGAGCTTGATTCATAGCCGTTTCCACTTCATTCATGGCTATTGATGCTTCATTTTCAACGATTGGTTGTCCTAGGGGATCTTGACTGAGTGTTCCTGAACTTTGGCTGTCCTGAGAACTGTCTCTAGCTATTTCTGCTGCAATTGTAGTTTCCTGTTCAATTTCTTCATTTAACATTTGCAGATAACTTGAGAATGTACTGCATTGTATGCTGTCTTTGCAAGCATTAAAAGAATCTTCATAGCTTTGAAATTCTCCCAGTAGTTCATCCTCTGTACGCCATGGTTTAAACAACTGTAAAAGAGCCAAGTAGTAAAATTCATTCTTGTCAGTAGTGTCGCAACTCAGCTTCCTGTGATTTATCAAACTTCCTTTTGTTTGCTTCACCCAACATCCTTCCTCACCAACGACTTTATATTTTCCATTGTTGATGTCTTCTGCGGCTTTCCGTGAATAAATGTAGTTCTGCAGCACTTCATAGAGACACATGTTCTCCAGATGTTGACTTCTCTTGGGATAATATGTGTCCAACATGTTTGATTTCAAAATATCTGTACTTTCTGGGTCATTCTCGGCCAAATATTCAATTTCTCCAACAGATTTCAGTACCCGATTTCTCATTGCTGCAAGGCCTAAACTTGCCCAAATTATTCTTCTTGACTTCGAGTAGAGACTTGCAGAAGATAACCTATCTGAACATTCGTAGGATCCAATTTCTCGATGCGATAACATCTTCAAACTGAAACTGTACAGCTTCTTACTGACAGTTTTCTCGTGAGAAATCTCTTCCCACATTTCCTTCAATTCTGTTTTTTCTGATTTCGTAATGTAAGACGTTACATATCGAGCAACAGCAATGGAATTGTCAGCTACATACTGTATATCCATGTTAGCGTTCCACATGGATAAAATGACTGGGTTGTAGTCATTTATATTTTTTGATTCTTCTTTTCTTTTTAGGTTGTAGGTATTCTTAGGTGATTTTCTTGTGATAGTATGTCTCACAGCTGACATAAAACTGTTGACTCTTCCATTTGAAAGAACAGGTCTAGGAAATCCAAATCGACATTTAGTGTAGTATTTATCTTTGCTCTTGTATTTCCGTCGACAGTATTTTCCACACCGATGACTTTGGAAACGTAAAACTAGCTCCTTTAACTTTTTCTCTTCTGTGCTTTTTGGTATAGCACATGTTGCATATTCTTCAATGAAAGATAACACTGCTTCATCAGTATCTGTTCCAAACTTTGGGGCATCCTTGATCCACAACAGCATATGAATATGAGGAGCACCTCTTGCCTGGTACTCTTTTCTCCAAAAGAAATCCACTACTTCTCCTAGAGGTGGATTTTTTTTATTGCAGATGAAGGACATCATAGCCTCAAATCTATGATTGAAATATCTGCAAACATTAACCGGATCCAATGAGCACAGTTCTCCTGCTGTCTTGTATTCGATGTTTTTAATGTTTGAATTTGCCTCTCGTAGAAAATCCAGTAAATCATCCCAAGCGTACTCCGCACAGCTTAGGGTAACGAACCATGTTGGTGTTCCTAAATTCCGTAACATGCATTTTAATTCACCATGGCGTCGGTACCAATATTCATTTGTCCCACGCTGACAAGCCATCAGATTGATCAGTTGTGTTTCCAAATGATCATCTCGGTGCTGCACTTTCTCCATAAAATCCTTAGCAGACACATTTTGTAAATGTACTCCACTTTTTAAAATTTGATTTACTGCATAAGACAGTGCAGACAAGTCGCTTTCAAATAAAAGATGAAACAAACAAGGAATACTTTGTCGAAATCTGGGATCTTCAGCATATAGTCTTGTAGTCCGATACTCAGAAGCTGGAATCTGTTCTGGACGTTCATCGTATCGTCCTCCTTTTCCTTTAGGAAACAGCTGGGGAAAACATCGAGCTTCCAAGCTCTCCTCCCATACACTCACGGGAGTTCCTTTTGCTTTCTTCATCTGAAAGAGATCAATATTATCTCCCATAACTTCTTTTGAATGAAGAGGATGTATGCTAAAATGTTCATAAATTTCTTCTTCCTTTGACTTGTCCACTTTTTCAATTTGTCCAGTTGATGTTTCTGTGTCTTCTTGTAAATCTTCTTCTTCTTCTTCTTCTATATAAATTGATTCATACCATTTGTTATTCCTTTTCAAATACAAATTTGCTCTTTGTACTTTCCGCACATCTACCAGCTCCTGCCAAATCTTCTTATTCTTTGTAGGTACACCATTAACCAGAATAACTAATGGTTCAGTTTCCAAAGTATCCGCATCAATAGTTTCCATATTTTTTTTCAAATCCAAGGGCAAATACACCACTCTTCCTTTTAAACCTCTCAGTAAATCAGAAGGAGGTAATTTACCAGTTTTGGGCTCCATACGTACTATGGTCTGGAACGGATGAACACATTGAATGAGTATAGACTCATATGTATTTAATTCAGAAAGTTCAGCAGGAATAGCATCCAATTCTAAATTATTATGTACAGCTCTGGTCGGCATTCTATTTTCCTCTAACTTGTTGTAACAGTATTTACAAATACGCTGATCTTCACCCAAATCAAAACAATTTTCTAGAAATATATATGTGGCAAAATCCTTCCACTTATAATTATCTTCATTTTCACTCTTTCTGTAGAGATCAACATTCCTAGTTTGTTTTCTATAATGAGTTCTGCGGCAACAAATACAAGTAAAATTTGGTCTTTCATTAGAGACTATTGCAAATTTTGTTATGTGATCATTAAATGTGTTACTTACAGAGGGTTCTACATTCTCTTCCACTTCTTCCTCATTTACTGTGTCCTTCTCTGCACTGATTTGTTCAGGACCAAAGTAACAAAACTGAATTTCATCAACAACCTTCTCTACATCTGATACCGTTCCTCGGAACAGAGCCCTATTCAATTCATTTAACTTTATTGCTGGACTTTTGGCAAAATACAACCGTCTCACAAACTTTCTCATTTCAGTATGATGAACAGCCAGCATCCTAAAATGATGGAAAACACTATTGCACACTTTTCTAGATAGACAAGCCAGAGAATGACCCTGCAAACCAGTATTCTCTCTCACTCTGCATGGATCCAGACTTTGAAGCACCTTAATCTTCTGTTTTATACTTTTTTTACTATATTCTCTTAGAAACTCTCGAAATTTGTCAATAGATTCCTGACGCACAGTGCAAATACTACTACAATTCCAAGTGTACACTGGGGCTTTAGGACGTCTCCCCATAGCCTCATCTGCCATCACTTGTACCTCATCTCTTGGAACCATTATCTCCTTCTCCATTATGCAACCATTTTTTACTTCGTAAGAACGACCTCTGGTGTCAACTGCATGCAGCAAACTATTACTTTGAAAATAGCTCTCTTCATTAAAAAAAGGTTCACTACTTGAACTATGCATCCACTTTCCTAAAAACACTTTACAAAAGTTTGTTCTGTTCACTACTCTTTTCCTTTTGCTATGTGATTTCAGTACATTAACCATTTTGTCTAATGTACGCATCCTATTCAAAATTAAAATGAATAGTTTCCTTTTTAATTCTAATGCCTTTGCTGCAATGGCTTCTATTTCTTCTTTTATAAAACTTTGTCTTTTTCTTATATTTCTTCACATCCTTCATCAAATTGGACATAACTCTTCTCTGAAACATTTTTCTACGTATCTCTTTAAACGCTGTTTTTCTATTTATATAAATCTTTTCAGTTGCTGAAGGTATATTTGCATTAACTAAATTGTCAATTTTTTCCTCTCCTTTTTTTTTCAAAACATCCTTTCGAGTACAGACATTTTGTACATTTTTCATTCTTTTGAATATATTTTTTAGAAATTGTTTTTTCTGCTTACCAGAAGATTTTTTCTTTTTCCCAACATGAGCATCTTCTACTAACTTTGGTCCTCTAGTTGTCTTCAAATATAGGTTTTTTTTTTGCGTTTTTTGAACTCTGGATTTTGTAGGCATCTTAAATTTTGTCCACTGCTCTTCAGCAATACCTGAAAAAAACTAAAAAAAATTCCTTTATTTTATTTAAATATATTACTACATTTCTTTTCACAATAGTCACAAAACGTAATTTCTTTGCCAATTTGAATGCACACTTACTGCTCTTTTTTTTTGGCAAGTGAAAATCACTTTTACAGACTGACACATTATGAAACCACATTTCAGATTTTTTTAAAAAAGCCCATGTCCAGACTGCTTTTTCAGACCACCACCATGTGTATCCTCGGTGACTGCCTACACTCCAGCAAGGGCAACCAGCCTTAGTGATGCTGAATGTATTTGCATTACAGACTGAAACCTCAAAACCCCACTCGCTTCTAAATACTGTGCATGATTCCACATGGTAAGCAGCTGGGTGTGTGCTATGAGTCTGCTTCTTCCCCCAAAAAATCGCTCCCCCTTTTTCCTACTAATGCAACTGTGAAATCACCAGAGCAAAACGCAATAAATCTCTGCCTGTAAATCCTATTTGCACACAGAGTCATGTTTTCACATTAGTCCCAAAACGAAATTTCTTTGCCAATTTGAATGCACACTTACTGCTCTTTTTTTTGGGCAAGTGAAAATCACTTTTACAGACTGACACATTATGAAACCACTTTTCAGATTTTTTTAAAAAAGCCCATGTCCAGACTGCTTTTTCAGACCACCACCATGTGTATCCTCGGTGACTGCCTACACTCCAGCAAGGGCAACCAGCCTTAGTGATGCTTAATGAATTTGCATTACAGACTGAAACCTCAAAACCCCACTCGCTTCTAAATACTGTGCATGATTATACATGGAAAGGAGCTGGGTGTGTGCTAAGAGTCTGCTTCTTCCCCCAAAAAATCGCTCCCCCTTTTTCCTACTAATGCAACTGTGAAATCACCAGAGCAAAACGCAATAAATCTCTGCCTGTAAATCCTATTTGCACACAGAGTCATGTTTTCACATTAGTCCCAAAACGAAATTTCTTTGCCAATTTGAATGCACACTTACTGCTCTTTTTTTTGGGCAAGTGAAAATCACTTTTACAGACTGATACATTATGAAACCACTTTTCAGATTTTTTTAAAAAAGCCCATGTCCAGACTGCTTTTTCAGACCACCACCATGTGTATCCTCGGTGACTGCCTACACTCCAGCAAGGGCAACCAGCCTTAGTGATGCTTAATGAATTTGCATTACAGACTGAAACCTCAAAACCCCACTCGCTTCTAAATACTGTGCATGATTATACATGGAAAGGAGCTGGGTGTGTGCTAAGAGTCTGCTTCTTCCCCCAAAAAATCGCTCCCCCTTTTTCCTACTAATGCAACTGTGAAATCACCAGAGCAAAACACAATAAATCTCTGCCTGTAAATCCTATTTGCACACAGAGTCATGTTTTCACATTAGTCCCAAAACGAAATTTCTTTGCCAATTTGAAAGCACACTTACTGCTCTTTTTTTTGGGCAAGTGAAAATCACTTTTACAGACTGACACATTATGAAACCACTTTTCAGATTTTTTTAAAAAAGCCCATGTCCAGACTGCTTTTTCAGACCACCACCATGTGTATCCTCGGTGACTGCCTTCACTCCAGCAAGGGCAACCAGCCTTAGTGATGCTGAATGTATTTGCATTACAGACTGAAACCTCAAAACCCCACTCGCTTCTAAATACTGTGCATGATTCCACATGGTAAGCAGCTGGGTGTGTGCTAAGAGTCTGCTTCTTCCCCCAAAAAATTGCTCCCCCTTTTTCCTACTAATGCAACTGTGAAATCACAAGAGCAAAACGCAATAAATCTCTGCCTGTAATTCCTATTTGCACACAGAGTCATGTTTTCACATTAGTCACAAAACGAAATTTCTTTGCCAATTTGAATGCACACTTACTGCTCTTTTTTTTTGGCAAGTGAAAATCACTTTTACAGACTGACACATTATGAAACCACTTTTCAGATTTTTTTAAAAAAGCCCATGTCCAGACTGCTTTTTCAGACCACCACCATGTGTATCCTCGGTGACTGCCTTCACTCCAGCAAGGGCAACCAGCCTTATTGATGCTGAATGTATTTGCATTACAGACTGAAACCTTAAAACCCCACTCGCTTCTAAATACTGTGCATGATTCCACATGGTAAGCAGCTGGGTGTGTGCTAAGAGTCTGCTTCTTCCCCCAAAAAATCGCTCCCCCTTTTTCCTACTAATGCAACTGTGAAATCACCAGAGCAAAACGCAATAAATCTCTGCCTGTAATTCCTATTTGCACACAGAGTCATGTTTTCACATTAGTCCCAAAACGAAATTTCTTTGCCAATTTGAATGCACACTTACTGCTCTTTTTTTTTGGCAAGTGAAAATCACTTTTACAGACTGACACATTATGAAACCACTTTTCAGATTTTTTTAAAAAAGCCCATGTCCAGACTGCTTTTTCAGACCACCACCATGTGTATCCTCGGTGACTGCCTTCACTCCAGCAAGGGCAACCAGCCTTAGTGATGCTGAATGTATTTGCATTACAGACTGAAACCTCAAAACCCCACTCGCTTCTAAATACTGTGCATGATTATACATAGAAAGGAGCTGGGTGTGTGCTAAGAGTCTGCTTCTTCCCCCAAAAAATCGCTCCCCCTTTTTCCTACTAATGCAACTGTGAAATCACCAGAGCAAAACGCAATAAATCTCTGCCTGTAATTCCTATTTGCACACAGAGTCATGTTTTCACATTAGTCACAAAACGAAATTTCTTTGCCAATTTAAATGCACACTTACTGCTCTTTTTTTTTGGCAAGTGAAAATCACTTTTACAGACTGACACATTATGAATCCACTTTTTAGATTTTTTTAAAAAGCCCATGTCCAAACTGCTTTTTCAGACCACCACCATGTGTATCCTCGGTGACTGCCTACACTCCAGCAAGGGCAACCAGCCTTAGTGATGCTGAATGTATTTGCATTACTGACTGCAACCTCAAACCCTTAAAGAATTCCTTATTTTTACCAGTACACCTTAATTTATCATGAAAAAATAGTCCATATTATTTTACATGTTCCTCACATTTAAATTTCTCCCAAACCAGAAAATAATAAACACAACTTCTACAAAAGGAATTCCATTTCTATTATTCATTTCTTAATTTACCATATACATCCCCTCTCAAACTCATAACTCACCTTTAAAATTAGTTAGTTGTGAAAGAAATGTGGCACTCAAACAGCAGATTATCAGAGCCAGGATCTCTGTTCTCTACACCTCTCTCCTCTCAGCAGAACCAGAAAATGGCAAAGTTTCCCTCTATTTTTCCACACATATACATGTAAGTTTCAAATCTCAGTGCTTCCCCCTTTTTTTCAAATGTAATCACACATTTCTATTGGTTGAAAACCAACCCTTTTCTTAAAGTACCCTTCCCCCAACTTGACTTCTGCCTGCTACCATAGCAACACCTCATGGAACACTGGTGTGTGGAGTTAGGTCAGAAGTTCGCCAAACAATGTTTCAATTCCACAGAGCAAGAGTGCTTGACTTTTCAAACCTTACAGCAAATCCATAGTACTGTTCTTTGGTAACACATTTTTCTGTACCAATACAAAACATGCTTCTATCAATTTACACATACAGCCTAGTTTTTAGTGTAGAATGGTATGAAACAGCCAATCAGTTCTTTTTTAAAAAAAAAAAAATATGTATGCCTCCATTTCCAAACTGTTTTTCATTTCTTTTTCCCATTCTACTGAATTACACCTCCTGAGTGCATCCAGATCTCCTTTGAAGATGTTCACAGTGTGGATTGTAGGGCACAGCTATGTCTTCTGGAGTGAAAAGTTTGCAGAGAAAACAGGTATGGTGAGAGACCTTGCTTTGCCAAATGTAGACATTAAATGGATTGGTCAGAGAGGGTTAAAGTGGCACCAATTGATGCCATTGGTGAAATCCTTCATGCAAAACCAACACCCTGACCTCATAATAGTGCACTGTGGTGGCAATGACCTAGGCACTTTGACTGGGGTAGGTCTGGAAATGCTTATGAAGGACACCTTTGCACAACTGTTTTCACTTTTCCCTAAAACTGCCTTTGTGTTTTCTAACATATGCCAAAGGCAAAAATGGAACTGGTCCAATCATTTCTGTCCGCAAATTGACAAAGCAAGGAAGCACGTCAACAAATCTGTTTCTGCTTTCCTCCGTGACTATGGTATGGGTGCCATTTACCACAACAACTTGCGTTATGACATGCAAGACATTTATAGAGGAGATGGTGTGCACTTCAATGATGAAGGGAACAGAGTCTTCCTCTTGAACCTTAGACACTGCATCGGTACTTACTTGTAGGTACCACTTAAAAAATCACTTCATAAACACAACGGCTCTTTTTAGAGCCCCCTAATATCTAAACTCTTAAATCTGCATTTCATTTCTTTTTTTTTTTTTTTTTCTTCCTTACGCTTACCGTAAGCTTACCGTACGCGTACCCCGTGATTTTTTTAAAAATCAATAAATGTTTTCTTTGTACTTTTCTGTCCTTCTTTGACCCCCTCACAAATGTAAGGGGGTCTGTAACTCTCCTCCTTGCCCCCTTTTCTTGTTTTCATTCTTTTTTTTCTGAGTGAAACACACAAAATGGCGGCCGCCGCTTCCTGGTTTCGGCCGATTCGAATGTTTACTAACATCTAAGAGCCAATCAGAATCGCGCTCGCGCACGCCACCGTACGCGTACGGTAAGCTTACGGTAAGCGTACCGTAAGCTGGCTCAGATATATATATTGATTTAAAGGCTATTTTCTCAGAATCTACTGAACAGATTTACACCAAACCTACAAAAGGCACTTCCTTGACCTAGGGACAACCTCTCTGCCAAATTTCTAGTAATTCTGTTCAGACGTTCGGGCTGTAGCCCTGTCTAAAGGTCCTATGGAAAAATGCATGGGAAAAACGCGTTTTGGGACCCCCCTTTTATCTCAGCCCCCGCTTGACGAATCCCCCCGAGACTTTCAGGGTAGGAGCGGAGCGTAGCGCCCCACCTATTTTGAGAAATTCGCGAGGATTCGTCGACCGTCGCCAAAGTTATTCAAAATAGAATGTTGCGGATTTCCTATGGAAAAGGGGTCCTAACTATAACTACCTACTGGCGACCGCCAGTAGGTAATATATATATATATGTATATATATATATATATATATATATATATGTATGTATATATATATATATATATATATATATATATATATATATATATATATATATATATTATCTACTGGCGGTCGCCAGTAGATAGTTATAGTTAGGACCCTGTTTCCATAGGAAATCCGCAACATTCTATTTGGAATAACTTTGGCGCCGGTCGATGAATCCTCGCGAAATTTTCGAAATAGGTGGGGCGCTACGCTCCGCTCCTACCCTGAAAGTCTCGGGGGGATTCGTCAAGCGGGGGCTGAGAAAAAAGGGGGGTCCCAAAACGCGTTTTTCCCATGCATTTTTCCATAGGACCTTTAGACACAGCTACAGCCCGAACGGCTGAACAGAGTTACTTGAAATTTGGCAGAGAGGTAGTCCTCAGGTCAAGGAAGTGCCTTTTGTAGGTCTGGTGTAAATCTGTTCAGTAGTTCCTGAGAAAATAGCATTTAAATCAATATATATATGTGGGCGGAGCCTAACCACACATCTCATCCTGAGATCTGATTGGCTGTCAGCACTTCATCCAAGAAGTGTTGGCAGCCATCTTGGGACCAATATACATGATAGCACCTCATTAAAAAGCATTGCAGTTAATAGAAGATTTTAAGACTTTAGTTACATTATAAATCATTTGTTGATGGTACCATACTCATTTTAGGAATTGTGGTATGTTCTAAGGTGATTTCACCATGTGAAAAAGCCTTCTGCTGGGATATCATGATTGAGAGAAAAATATTTTCTCATGCTTTTACCACAGAGGTTTGGAAGGTGATCTATAAGCTAAACTGAGAGCTTATTTTCTGTAAATTCACATTATCTTTCTCAGTCATGTGAGAATGAAGTCTGACATTCTCAGTAAAACATGTACATCCAACAAGGGCAGAGACTGTCAGTTGATTCCTTTGTGTTCTACTGCAGCTTTCCAGAGTGTTCCAAAGAACTACTAGAGCGCTAACCGTCCTACTTATGATAAATGTATGGCACACCTGAAGCCATCTTGCTTGGATTAAAGTGGTAACTCTTAAAACATTTAATTTAAAAAGGAACAAAATGAGGTGGTTCATTTTTCCATAAAAAGTATGATTAGTGCTGCATAAAGAAAAATTAGGGCACATTTTGAGTGACTTCTCAAATCCTGGCATGCAGACTGAAACATGCACTTTCAATACCAGCAGCAGTTTTCCCTGGTGAGCAGTAGCTTTACTACAGTGATCTAATGAGCAAAAAGAGTGCTAACATTCTGATTTTATGGCAAATGTGTGACACATTTGAATGCCTTCTTGATGGAATCAAAGTAAAAAACTGAAAGTATTTCCTACTGAGGAGACTGCAGTAAATGAGGAAATTAGGAAACTTCATAACAAATAAGTCTCCCAAGATGGCCACCAGAGACAAAAGAGCCCAAATGTAGCCCAAATATCACCCAGATGTAGCCCAAGTATAGCCCAATGACAGAATGTCCAAGAATGTTCTTAAAAACAACTAGAGCACTTACTGTCTTCATTATGACAAAAGTATGGCACACCTGAAGCCATCTTGATTGGAATAAACTGGTAACACTTAAAACATTTAATTTAAAAAGGAACACAATGAGGGGGTTCATTTTGCCATAGAAATTATGATTAATGCTGAAGAAAGAAAATGAGGGCACATTTTGAGTGACTTCTCAAATCCTCTTCTATTTCATTAAAAAATTCTGACATGCAGACTGAAACATGCACTTTTAATACCAGGAGCAGACTTCCATGGTGAGCAGTAGTTTTACTTCAGTGATCTAATGAGCAACTAGAGTGCTAACATTCAGAATTCATGGCAAATGTGTGACATATCTGAATACCTTCATGATGGAATCAAAGTAAAAAACTGAAAGCATTTCCGACTGAGGAGACTGCAGTACATGAGGAAATTAGGAAACTTCATAACAAATAAATCTCCCAAGATGGCCACCGGAGACAAAAGAGCCCAAATGTAGCCCAAAATCACCCAGATATAGCCCAAATATAGCCCAATGACAGAAGTGTGCAAAACACTTATTATTTTGTGTTTTTGCAGTGTTATATAGTGCAGACTTGTCAGGTATTGGAGTGCTTTACATGAGCATTGGTTACATCACACAAGAACAAATTCATTTTGGTTGTAGACATGGGGAGACTAAGTGATTTGACCAGAATCACAGAATGTCGAGCTGAAGCAGAAACTTCAACCTGGTTCCCCAGTTGCAAAGTCTGCAGTTCTGGAAGTAACACCACATCCTCTCCCCTAAGTGCAACATTTAATCAAGTTGTCAACTAGATAAAAAAACATAAAGATAACAAATAATTTAAAAGTGCTTTGTCGCTATTTGAAAACTCAGAAAATATGTCCTTATTTTAGTCTTTTAGAGCACTAACCATAATTTTGATGCCAATAAGACCCTCTCATATATGTAATTTCTAAAGGAATGCTCTAGGTATTACAGTTTTGATTACATCAAGATGATGTCAGGCGCTCCACACTTTTGTAATAAATATAGAATGTTAGCAATCTAGTTGTTCATTAGGATACTGTTGAGAGGCAGAGGCCAGGGGCACGGACTCTGAAAATTGAAGGCAGGTAGGAGGGTGCAAAGGCAACAATTTAACCACACTGAGCAGGCAGGAAGGGCCGTGGAAGCACAACAGACTATGGAGGGCAGTGGAAAGGGGGGCAGGGGCAACAAACCAACAATACAGGACTTGCAAGAGAGGCTGTTGGAGGGAAGATCTATTACGGGTCAAGGAAGCTAGGGGCGGTCCCCAGAGCCCCGGGAGCCACCACAGAACTGAGCAGGAGAGTGAGTCAGGGACAAAAGGGGCACCTTAATTTGAGCCGGGGTGCCTAGGAACGCTTGCTCCAAAAATGAAGAAAACAGACATATGAGACATGGAATTGGAGGCAGAATACAATGGCAGTTTAATGAGAAGATGCAACTTCAAAGAAACCGCAGAATAGAGACCTAAAGTACAAAATACAGAATCCAGATAATCATACAGCTGTCATGATATTCTCTGTATCTCAATTAATGGACTGACAGAGAGAGAGAGAAAACACATCTATAAATGCATCATGAGAAACAAGTTACACCAAGGAAAATGTTACCTAGGGACACTCACATTTACTCTTAGAGCAAGCATTCCTGCAATTACAATACAACATCTTTTAAATGCAAAAGTAAAGAGAACAATGGTTAAACATAACATGACATTTCATATAGGTAAAATAGAATAAGATACTTCAAGCAAAGCCGAGCAAGACATTTTAAGCAAAGGAAGACAAGAGCTCCCAGTTCTTGGGGAAAACCTGCACAGCCTGTTAACCTACATACAGACGGCGAGGTTGTCCGTCGATATCTGTGGGTGCTCCCTTTTTATATCATTTTGTGGGCTCCTTTGCACGCTACATCTACCTACGTATGCTACCCAAAAGCTTCGTCTGCAGATTTTACCAGACATTTCGTCATTTACCCACTTAATGCTGACAATGGACTGGGTGAAAAGGTCAGTCTCTCAGGCCAATCGCTTATCGTAAGTTCCATAGAGCAAGCAGAAAATAATGGGTATTGTACAGGAATTCAATATATTCATGTATAAAATCTCCTCAGTTCTCCTAACTTGACGCTCTGCGGTTGCCACTTCCTTAAAAGCGGGAAACCTGCCCAGGAAGCAAGTACCAGTCCAGGATGCAGCCTACTGTATGTCGACAGCTTCAGGGGGATGTTGAACTTTGATACCGAGCACGGAGCACTCGGGTAGGGTGGGGGCTACTAGTTTGGAGCAGAAGGCCTCGCAGACCTGCCTTCAGACTGCTATACACTAAAATTGCAGAGCTATGGTCAATTTAACAAAGAGGCCTACATATTGAACAGAAGGGCCTACACAGGGGTTTTATGCTGGCTGAGTGGTAAGGATGTCTCAGGATAATTATATAGCAACACAGGACCCGCTGGTCAATTTAATACGGCCTACAAATGCGGCTGGCAGGGCAAGGACAAGGGTCTCATACTTCAGGTGTGGACAGAACGGGCCAGGGGCCCCCTGTGATACAAAATCTACCCTCCTTCAAGGCTGTGGCAATGTAATAGACCATTGTGGGCAGAAGGAAGAGGCAATGGTAGTACAACCATACATGCCAACAGACCCGATTCAGCCAGGAAACGTCCAATGTTTTTAAGCTCAAATGGGCTTTATTTGATCTGTCTCCTGTCTTCAATATCCTCTTTTTCAATGTAACTCAAAGGGGAAAATCAATACCCCAGTTTTTTTTCAAAATCTCCCTCTTACCAAGTTCAAAATGTTCGCAAGTATGGTACATTGGATCATGGAAGGAAATGGGATAGGGACATGGACTTGGATAACAGAGGACAGGAGAGACATGGAGAGGTGCACCAAACTGACCCTGCAGGGCAGGCATCAGGGTTTGCAGCAGCACAATACACCACACAGGGCATGCAGGACGGGAGTGCAGCACAACAATCCATAGAAAGCAAGAGGGAGGGGACAGGACCATGCACATGGACAACAGAGAACAGAGGGGCAAGAGGCAATGGTAGCTAGCTGACCATAATGGACAGACAGGAGAGAAGGCTGCAGCATAACAGACCATAAAGGGCAGGAGGGACGGATCAGGGGCATTACAATGGAACAGACAAGCCAGGAGGGAGGGAGTAGGGGTCTGCACATGTAAACAGAGGGCTGGGGGCAAGGGGGCAGGGCAGGAGCAGCAAGATGGCCATGGAGGTCAGGCAGGATGGGCACTAGAAGCAAGACACAACATGAAGAGCAACAGTGAGACTGTGATGGCATACACACAGACCATGGAGGGAAGGTGGGAGGGGGTCAGGGGCAGCTAACTGACCACACAGGGAAGGTGGGAGGGGCCATGGCAGCACAGAAGACCATGCATGGCAAGTGGGAGGGTTAGTGGCAGCACAATGGCTATGATGGGCAAGAAGGAGGGTGCAGGGGCATGCACAAAGGACGATGGAGGATAGAAGGGAGGGTCAGGACCTGTGCACAGACAAGAAAGTTCAGGGGAAGGGGCCTCACAACAGACCACACGGGGCAGGCAGGAGGAGCAGTTGCAGCACAACAGACCAGGGAGGGCAGAAGGGTGTGGCAGTACAATGGACCATGTAGGACAGGAGGAAGAGGATAGAGGCATGGCATGTGGACAGGCAGGGTGGAGGTGGCAGGGACAGGTTACAGTCATCTGACAATGCTAGGCAGGTGGGAGGGGAGTGGCAGCTCAACAGAACACTTAGAGTAGATAGGAGTGGCAGGTCCATGGGACATGGTGGGCAAAAAGGATGGAGCAGGGGCATGCACAAAGACATCGGAGGGCAGGGGGAAGGAGAATAGGGGCAGCAAGCTAAGCACAGAGTTTAAGCAGGAGGTCAATGATGGGGCATAGAATTGGGCAATGGAGGGCAGGAGGAGTGGACTGGTACATCATACTAAATTGAGGGCAGTGGCAGCACATCAGACCATGCATGGCTGGAGGGAGGAGGCTAGTCCATGGATTCACACAACAGAGGATAGGGAGGAGGGGGATGGGGCAGCAAGCTAACTGTTCAGAGAAGGCGGGTATTAGAAACTTTATTGTTTTTAAAACATTTTGTCTGTGCAAACTACTTAAAATATGAACAAGTATGCAGCATAATCTCACTTTTATTCAGGAAGAAGAAGACGTTAGTGACTGTGACTCCGGGCTCACTTGGCAAAAACACCCCCTGACCCTCCACCCCCTATCGCAAAATGTAATGCCCGTGAAAAGGGTAGGTGAACACAGTGTTATATAGAACATAGTCCTGAGAGCACGATTGAAAATGAAAACTAGATATAGTGTATGGTATAAACTATGCACCAAAAAGTGTGATATAAGATGAACCAGGCGTGAAATATAATATGCAATACATTGTGCGCAATGACAGATTCATTGGAGAGCGCGAGATAGCACAGGCACTAGCGTGTGCTATGCGATATGCGCCTTGGAGTGTAATATGCACAGGGCAGTGTTGTGTAACCTAACTAGTCTCTAAAGTTGTAATATAAAATATGTGCTGGGGAGTGTAACGTTGCATATGCACTGTGACAAAGATATGGATCCCAAATTGTAATATGTATGGCATAGCACTGTGCGTTATAACATAGGCATCGAGGAAGGCACGTTAGATGGGGCAATATAACCCGTGCGAAGACAAGTGTGGCATGACATTTTCACGGGGTGGTGTTACAGTGCACATGGGCTAGAGAGTGTCATAGCATATGCACTAGCTAGTGGAATACAATACAGAGGTGTGTGGCACTCGGCAGGCAATGGTGGGTGTAACACAGCATTGGGCTCTGTCAGGAGCGCGCTGTGACTCGCAAGTGATGTTCGTCCCCTTTCCAGAGAGTAAAATAAAAAGTATTACACATCCGGCAGTGGATGTGTGTTTTATTAACTGTGAGGGGGGTTTCTTGAATAGTTTTGGTCGAATTTTTGTCGAATCCCCTTTGAATGGCTTGGTGTGCATGTGTATTAAATGTGCCCGTCAATAGCTACCCATGTTTGTATAAATAAACGACAAGGGTGTCTACCGGGATTAGGCACGGTAGAGCATCAGACATGTCAGAGCTTCACTAGTGGTGTAAATACATTCCACGTGGATTAATTGCATGCATAGTCGCCTTTTAATGAATATCACGCAAATCGTCATGGTGATAGGTATGTACGGTTTGTCCAGCATGTCCTAGGTGTGTCTATAAATATATATTTTTTAAAAATAATAAAAAACAGTGGCCGGCCCTGGGGATTGGGGTCAAAAAAATATAATTAGGAGACAGGCCCTGGGGGATGGGGTCATCAGGGCCAATAAATTAGAATAAGAAGGGGAACCACAAAGCCCCCCTTCTTAAAAAAATAAAATAAATAAAAGACTGGCATCGTGCCGGAGGCCATGCCCCCTCCATGCAGCACTCTGCAAACGCGCCCCCAACAGGCATCTCCAGTATGCGCCAGGGAGCTGCGCTGCAGACAGGTGTTCTGAGGCCAAGCCCCTTTTTACACCTCTCTGCAACGCAGCTCTGTGGCGCTTACTGGAGGTACCTAGTGGTCTAGTGTGACCCTAGGGACCCTTAGGATTCAAGGGGACTTAATCTCTCAACTTAGAACAGCCACAGGGCGCGTTTACACAGTGGTGAAGGGAGGGGACGGGGCCTGAGGTGACGTGTGCAAACACGCACCATGGCACGTTTTAAATTGGGGATATAATTTCCCTTCAATACTGAGGGCCCCTGGGGGCTAACTAGCCCACCAAGTGCTTCCAGTAAGCGCCACTGAGCTGCATTGCAGAGAGGTGGTCCAGGCCGTGCTTTTTTTTACACCTCTCTGCAACGCAGCTCTGTGGCACTTACTGGAGGTACCTAGTGGGCTAGTTG
The DNA here is from genome assembly GCF_964204655.1 of Triturus cristatus. Taxonomy (NCBI): domain Eukaryota; kingdom Metazoa; phylum Chordata; class Amphibia; order Caudata; family Salamandridae; genus Triturus; species Triturus cristatus. Next base: position 895,496,743 of record NC_140590.1, on the reverse strand, counting down.
GACCCTAGGGACCCTCAGGACTCAAATGAACTTAATCTCCCAACTAAAAACGGACACAGGGCGTGTTTACACAATGGTGAAAGGAGGGGACGGGGCCTGAGTTAACGTGTGCAAAAACGCCCTGTGGCCTGTTTTAAGAGGTAGTTTTAATCCCCATGCCCTATTATATACTAGGGGCTTATAGAGGAGGTAAGGCTAATCACAGGGGGACCCCAACGCATAATGTTCCCTAGTGTATGTAGGTGTTTTCACTGTATTCTAAGTGTCTTTTAACATAGCACAGGCTCTAGGACTGGTTAGTCAGACTCAGTTACCACCAGTATCCGTCTGAAAAAGTTGAGGGTACAGGATGATTTTGCAACAAGGCTTCTTTCTGCTCTTCTTTTTGTTCTTTCTGCACGTTATCCTTCTTCCTGCACTTATCTTCGTATTTGAGGACTTCTGTTGCTTCTTTCTGCACTTCTTTTGTTTCTTTCTGTGCATTTTTTCTTCTTTCTTCACATGTCCTATCTCTGTAGGCATAGTTAGAAATTAGCATTTAAAAAACCTTTGAAATTAACAGAAAAAACCATAGGTTTCAGGCACGTTATAGTTAGGAATTAGCATTTAAAAAACCTCAGAAATTCACTGAAAAAACCATAGGTTTCAGGGGTGTTATAGTTAGCTGGACTTTTCACTTGTACAAAACCATTGAAATTCCCCCGTTATAGTTAGTTCAGCTAACTATAACTCGCGCGCCCGCAATGCACTGCTGATGACGTCACATATTACATCACTCATGACATGGTCAGTGACATCACTCATGACATCACTGATGACATCTCAAATGACATCACTGATGACATCACTGATGACATCATCCTTGTGATAGAGTGGCAGACCTCCTCTCACCCTAATATAACCTTTGATACACACATTCAAAAATAGAGACTAAAATTTTCAAAACAATGGACATACCAATACCAGTTACAACAACCTCTTCAGTAATTCTAAGATCCACATACACATCCACTCATTCACCAACAGTCCAATACAGTCACTCATACATGTACTCACTCATCATATGTACTCATACACCTATACATCCTGTTACACAATGCCACTCATCCATAGTTACTCACACACATAGTCACTCATGCTAATAAAGAATCAAACATACATTTACTTGCATATACAGTTATACACACACCACCACACTTACTTCTACGGAAACTTACACATACTTAGTCTTTTAAACAATCACTTATAGAAACACATACTTATTCATACAGGAACTCTTTCAATCTCTCACTCTCACATATACTCACATATATACACCAATAGTCACATATACTAGTTTAAAACATATGTAGTTACTCATAAAGACACTATTGAGACAGACATTCACACACTAACACACCCATACACACACTCATCCACCCATACAGTCCTGCACACATACTTTGTTCAACACATACAAACAGTGAGTCACTCATTCATGCACCTATGCACTACGTAATACCCCCACCGAACCATGCAGACACTCAGATTGATACTCAAAAAACCAACTAATAACCTATATAGACACCCATGTAGCTACTCACCAACCCATGCAGCCACTTATACACAAAGTGAGAGACTGATACAGATATTTACATATTTAAACATTACTCACTAAGCCATGTATTCACTATGATACACTTAATCAGTCAGTTACACAATCAATTTTTCAAAAACAAATCATCCATTTAGACACTTATATACCCATTTATTCTTCCATCGACCTTGAGATATACATATATAAAACATATTTAATTTTCAGAATAACACACATTCACTGGATGATGTCATCAGTGATGTCATTTGAGATGTCATCAGTGATGTCATGAGTGATGTCACTGACCATGTCATGAGTGATGTAATATGTGACGTCATCAGCAGTGCATTGCGGGCGCGCGAGTTATAGTTAGCTGAACTAACTATAACGGGGGAATTTCAATGGTTTTGTACAAGTGAAAAGTCCAGCTAACTATAACACCCCTGAAACCTATGGTTTTTTCAGTAAATATATATATATATATATATTTATATAAATGGAGAGAGAGTTAAAAATTGTCAATCTTAAATATTATAACATATACCATCATTATAATATAAATTAAATGTTTAAATAATATTTAAAAATATGTATAAATATATACTTATTTAAACAAACACAACACATATATAGGTGTGTATGTTTGTATACACATATATTGTGTAAAACTATTAAAAAATATATTCTTTCAAATTAATATTATAATTGTCTATTTTTTCAATTTACTAATATAACAAATATATATATTTACAGTACCAATATGTGCTTTGAACAGAGTGCATTACAATGTTCTTGTATTCATTCTATGTTTAATTAAAAAAAAAAATCTTCTTATTGCTTTATTAATTGTGTTTATAATTTCTCACAAAAGCGATTTAGTTTATTGAAGTCTTTCTTCTCTGACTGAGATGCGTGCAGCTATTGCATTACAGAAGTCTTGTTTCTATGTTTATGCACATGGTAACTGTGTTTCTCTAGAGTAAATAGGGCACATTGTTACATTGTATTCTATGCTTTGACAAAGACCAGTGTGGTCGGAACGCGTCAGTTTCATTAAAAAACTAAAGATTTACCCTTAAGTGCGGGCTTCTTTGTGAGCGTGGCGGCGCGAGCAAACTTCCTCATATTATGGCGGAGCACTGAGAAAATCAAACATATATCCACCAGCAAAAGTGGAGTCCGTTCCTGTTTTTTCCACCAAAATCAAACAGAAACCAAGAAACCAAGGATTTATTTCATACGTATATATATATATTCACTGAAAAAACCATAGGTTTCACACATATTATAGTTAGCTGGACATTTCACTCGTACAAAACCATTGAAATTCCCCTGTTATAGTTAGTTCAGCTAACTATAACTCGCGCGACCGCAATCCACTGCTGATGACGTCACATATTACATCACTGTATTCACTAAGATATTGTTAATAAGTCAGTTATACAATTAATTTTACAAAAAAAACATCCATTTAGACACTTATTTACCCATTTATTCTTCCATTAACCTTTAGATATACATATATAAAAAATATTTATTTTTCAGAAAGACACATATTCACTGGATGATGTCATCAGTGATGTCATCAGTGATGTCATTTGAGATGTCATCAGTGATATCATGAGTGATGTCACTGACCATGTCATGAGTGATGCAATATGTGACGTCATCAGCAGTGGATTGCGGTCGCGCGAGTTATAGTTAGCTGAACAAACTATAACGAGGGAATTTCAATGGTTTTGTACGAGTGAAATGTCCAGCTAACTATAACATGTGTGAAACCTATGGTTTTTTCAGTGAATATATATATATATATAATCTACTGGCGGTTGCCAGTAGATAGTTATAGTTAGGACCGTGTTTCCATAGGAAATCTGAAAATTCTATTTTGAATAACTTTGGCGCCGTTTGACGAATCTTCGCGAAATTTTCAAAACTAATGGGGCGCTCCGCTCCGCTCTTACCCTGAAAGTCTCGGGGTGATTCGTCAAGCGGGGGCCGAGAAAAAGGGGGGGTCCCAAAACACGTTTTCCCCATGCATTTTTCCATAGGGACTTTAGTCGCAGCTACAGCCTGAACGGCTGAACAGAATTACGTGAAATTTGGCAGAGAGGTAGCCATAAGGTACGTTTGGTGCCTTTTGCAGGTTTGGTGTAAATCTGTTTAGTATTTTCTGAGAAAATAGCATTTAAATCAATATATATATCTATACGCGCGCAGCGTGCGCGCTGGGTGCGCGCACTCGGCAGTCGGCGAGCGCACTTCTGATTGGTTGTTACATCTTAGTAAACATTCGAATCGGTCGAAACCAGGAAGTGTCGTCCGCCATTTTGTCTCTCGCATTGAGATCGGGGTGAAACTGAAAGGAGAAAAACATCTAAAGGGGGCAGGCTGGACAGTTCCTGACCCCCTAGCAGGGGTCAACAGGTCCCATGCGGTCCCCCACGAGTAATTAAAACATTTTAATTTTTTTTGAAAAAACGCCGAGTGCGCGTAGGGTGCGCGCACTATTGAAATTAAAAAAATATCCACATAGTTCGCGCAGCGTGCGCGCACGCTATAAATACTAAAAAAAAAAATAGCAATATCAGTCACCCCGTGTGAGCAAGCTGAGCGTAGCGCAGCTAGCTTGCATCGTATATCAGTGCTACACCAATTTATGCCAAAACCCTTAAAAACAATGCGCATCATGTGTCCTCCGTGTGCGGACGGTGCGTGAAGCGCACCCTGCGTACATGGCCTATAACACGTAACGTGGGCGCGCAGTGCGCGTAGTGCACCGCGTGCCCACCGTGCGTGCACGGCACTAACTGCGTGAAGTGGGCGCGCGGTGCGCAAAGCGCACCGCGTGCCCACCGTGCGTGCACGGCACGAACGGGGTAAAGTAACTTAGCATTTAAAAAACCGTACAAATTCACTGAAAAAACCATAGGTTTCACACACGTTATAGTTAGGAATTAGCATTTAAAAAACCTTGCGATTCACTTAAAAAACCATAGGTTTCACACATGTTATAGTTAGCTGGGCATTTTCCTCGTAAAAAAACAATGAAATTCCCCTGTTATAGTTAGTGCAGGCAACTATAACTCACGCGACCGTAATCCGCTGATGATGACGTCAGATATTACATCACTGATGACATATGTGTCTTTCTGAAAAACAATAAATAAATAAATATATGTATAGCTAAAAAAAAGGAAGAAGACATGGCTATATAAATGTGTAAATACAGTGATATAATATCTGACGTCATCATCAGCGGATTACGGTCGCGTGAGTTATAGTTGCTTGCACTAACTATAACAGGGGAATTTCATTGTTTTTTTACGAGGAAAATGCCCAGCTAACTATAACATGTGTGAAACCTATGGTTTTTTAAGTGAATATATATATAATCTACTGGCGGTCGCCAATAGATAGTTATAGTTAGGACCGTGTTTCCATAGGAAATCTGAAAATTCTATTTTGAATAACTTTGGCGCCGGTTGATGAATCCTCGCGAAGTTTTCAAAATAGGTGGGGCGCTCCGCTCCTACCCTGAAGGTCTCGGGGTGATTAGTCAAGCGGGGGCCGAGAAAAAAGGGGGGTCCCAAAATGCGTTTTCCCCATGCATTTTTCCATAGGGACGTTTAGTCCAAGGTACAGCCGGAACGGCTCAACAGAATTACTTGAAATTTGGCAGATAGGTAGTCCTCAGGTCAGGGATGTGCCTTTTGAATATCTGGAGTCAACCTGTTCAGTAGTTCCTGAGAAAATTTCAGTTAAAAGTACATATATATCTATAAGCGAGCACCGTGCGCGCACGGTGACATGCGTGAGCGCAATTCTGATTGGTTGTTAGATGTCAGTAAACATTCGAATTGGTCGAAATCAGGAAGTGTCGTCCGACATTTTGTCTCTCGCAGTCTGAGGCAGTGAAAAACAAAGGTGGAGAATGTGAAAAGGGGGCAGGGTGGACAGTTCCTGACCCCCTAGCCTTTGTCAGGGGATCACTGAAGGACCCCCAAGGGTGAAAAAAACATTTGTTTTTTTTACGAAAAAGCGCGGGGTGTGCGCACCGTGCGCGCACGGCACACACAACGCATCGTGGGCGCTCGGTGCGCGAAGCTCACCGAGTGCCCACAGCACGGGCACGGTGCGCGCACGGTGAAAAACCTGAAAAAAAAAATATTAATAAATACATAACTTAGCATTTAAAAAACCGTACAAATTCACTTAAAAAACCATAGGTTTCACACACGTTATAGTTAGGAATTAGCATTTAAAATACCTTGCAAATTCACTTAAAAAACCATAGGTTTCACACATGTTATAGTTAGCTGGAGATTTCCCTAGTAAGAAAAACAATGAAATTCCCCCGTTAAAGTTAGTGCAGGCAACTATAACTCACGCGACCGCAATCCTCTGCTGATGACGTCAGATATTACATCACTGATTACATGTGTGTCTTTCTGAAAAATAAATATTTGTAATATATGTATAGCTAAAGATTAATGGAAGAAGACATGGGTAAATAGGTGTCTAAATACAGTGATGTAATATCTGACGTCATCAGCAGAGGATTGCGGTCGCGTGAGTTATAGTTGCCTGCACTAACTATAACGGGGAAATTTCATTGTTTTTTTACGAGGGAAATGTCCAACTAACTATAACATGTGTGAAACCTATGGTTTTTTAAGTGAATTTGCAAGGTTTTTTAAATGCTAATTCCTAACTATAACGTGTGTGAAACCTATGGTTTTTTAAGTGAATAGATATATATATATTCACTGAAAAAACCATAGGTTTCACAAATGTTATAGTTAGCTGGACATTTTACTGATAAAAAACCTAGGAAATTCCCCCGTTATAGTTAGTGCAGGCAACTATAACTCACGCGACCGCAATCCTCTGCTGATGACATATGTGTCTTTATGAAAAAAAAATATTTGTAATATATGTATAGCTAAAATTTAATGGAAGAAGACATGGGCAAATAAGTGTCTAAATACAGTATTAGCATCAGCAGAGGATTGCGGTCGCGTGAGTTATAGTTGCCTGCACTAACTATAACAGGGGAATTTCATAGGTTTTTTATCAGTAAAATGTCAAGCTAACTATAACATGTGTGAAACCTATGGTTTTTTCAGTGAATTTGCAAGGTTTTTTAAATGCTAATTCCTAACTATAACGTGTGTGAAACCTATGGTTTTTTCAGTGAATTTGTACGTTTTTTTAAATGCTAAGTTACTTTACGCCATTCGTGGCGTGCGCGCCCACTTAACGCAGTTCGTTCCGTGCGCGCACGGTGCGCTTCGCGCACCCTGTGCGCACAGTGAGCACGCGGTGCGCTTCGTGCACCGCGCGCCCACTTTACGCAGTTAGTGCCGTGCACGCATGGTGGGCACGCGGTGCGCTATGCGCACCGCGTGCCCACGTTACGCTGGATGGGCCATGTACGCACAATGCGCTACGCGCACCGTGCATATTATGCGCTTCGTTGTGCAAGGTAAACTTTTACATTTTCATTGCAATATTATGCCATGCACAAATGGTGCCCGTCGGGCACCATTTGAACACGGGGTGGGGAGAGTATGGTTGATTTTTTTTTTTTAAACATTTATATTTTCATTTGTGTTATATGCCATGCACAAATAATGCTCTTCGGTCACTATTTGCACATGGGGTAGGGAGAGTATGGATAATTTTTTTTTTTTTAATTTTTTTTACCGTACACGGTAAGCGTAATCGGCGATTTTTCGAAAAAAAACATTATTGACTTTTTGGCCTTAGGGGTTCTTTGGGGACCCCTTCATCAAGGCTAGGTGGTTAGGAGCTGTCTAAACAGCCCCTTTACATGTTTTTTGCCTTTGTTTTTCCTCCCCCCCTCAGAGTGCGAGAGAGAAAATGGCGGCCGCCGCTTCCTGGTTTCGACCGATTCGAATGTTTACTAAGATCTAACAGCCAATCAGAATCACGCTCGCGCACGTCACCGTACGCGTACGGTAAGCTTACCGTAAGCGCACGGTAAGCGCACCGTAAGCTGCCACAGATATATATATTGATTTAAATGCTATTTTCTCAGGAACTACTGAACAGATTTACACCAGAAAGGCACTTCCTTGACCTGAGGACTACCTCTCTGCCAAATTTCAAGTAACTCTGTTCAGCCGTTCGGGCTGTAGCTGTGTCTAAAGGTCCTATGGAAAAATGCATGGGAAAAAAGCGTTTTGGGACACCCCTTTTTTCTCAGCCCCCGCTTGACGAATCCCCCCGAGACTTTCAAGGTAGGAGCGGAGCGTAGCGCCCCAACTATTTTGAAAATTTCGCGATGATTCGTCAACCGGCGCAAAAGTTATTCCAAATAGAATGTTGCGGATTTCCTATGGAAACAGGGTCCTAACTATAACTACCTACTGGCGACCGCCAGTAGGTAATATATATATATATATATATATTCTCTTTCTTTAATCAAGAAGAACCTTTATTAACAAGTTTATATTTTTTTGTCTTTTTTTAACCATTCTTAACAGGCACAACAATTGTGTGCTTCAACTGGGGGAATAATTAACAACAATCAATTTTTATTGTCTCAAGCAACTTAGCAACTACTTGCTCTCCAATGCTGAGCACAGTTAAGCATTTGTGGCAGAAAAGTCCAGCATTGGAGAACTCAGGCAAAGTTAGTGGCATAGTCAAACCTTGGCCTGGTGCAGATGATGGTCCAGCTTGTGCACTTCCGGCACCTTGTTCTGCTTCCTGCTCCTTCAAATGACGTAGTTCTGCTCTAGCCGCTCGAGCACTTAGCCTGGTCTTGAGATGCTTATCTATGGACGAAGTACCCAAGAGCACTTCCTCCCAAGTCTATGAGACACTACTTTGCTGCAGATATTGCAAGTTACCTTGCACGCTTTCATCTTTTTCTCCCTTTCAGGAATTGTAAAAAAATTCTACACTACACTTTATTTCCTTTTTTTTGGTGGTTCCTCTTCTTCTTTCTCCATATTGCCTTCCTTCTTCTGCTGCAAATCAGAAGAGGCTGACATGTTCTCTTGAACACAAGAAAAAAATACCAACAAACCTTCAAAATGGTTGCTTTCTTTACAAATGATACAAATGATGCGGTTCATTTACCACACCCAAATGAAAAAAAAACTGGAGGGATTTCTCTCTTTATATGATAGAAAGCTCTTTAACCAATTAAATCCTTTTAATTTTATGTCACATGAGTTGCGTGACCACTATGCAATCCCCTCGCACCACCAATGCGAATCAGTAAAAAAGTATTACATTTTAATTTGTATGTACTTTTCTTTAAAAATATACAATTCCAAATTCTTATAAATAGATCTCATTTAATGTAAACTAAAAACATCATTAAAAAACATTTTAACACTTTTGAAAAATAACTAGAGTTGCGCACCCTACATGACACCATAAATATGTGACGCGACAGTGAGCGATGGTTTCGTGGTTCCAATAAATGATTTTGAAAAACCAATCAAACCTACTAAAATTAAATATCATATTTTTTGTGCAGCTAAAACTATCATCTAAAAATGAAGAACATAAACCTCAAAACGTTAATATTTGTTGCATCCTATATTTTAATATTTACTATATTAATAATCATCTCACTTTAAACTAATTTGAAAGCATTTCTATACTTATAATATTTTAATACTTACACTGCGCCGGAGTCGTGTGTCACATGCAGAGAATCGCGCCCGGTACACACACCGTAAAATGTATCCAACCATCAATGCAATCTTCCTTAAAAACATATAAACTTTTTATTGAAACACTTAAACTAATGCACTAAATAAAAAAAATATAAAAGCTTTAATTAACATATACAATCAAATATTTACATATCTATACATACACTCTATTTTTCAATAATCCATTCCACTGTACAATCACTGTCACAAATTTTAATGAATATCAAAGTTAAAATATAAAAAAACTTTTGTTTAATTTACAGTTTTCAATCTACAAATCTATGTAGTTAAAAAAAAATATATATGCAACACGAAACAGTTTCAAAATACATTTAACAAAAAAATAAGTTATAAATATTTACTAAGAACTAATATATTAGAGGAAGGCTCAAGTTAGAAAACATAATAAAAAAATATATAATTCAATTTGAAAACTAAAGTATAGAGATATCTTCTAATTAGTACCTAGCATTTGAAAAACCATAAAATTCACCCAAAAAATCCAAAGGTTACCTATTGGGATTGGACAGAGGTGATAGACTTTTCAATAGTTTTAGTGAGGTTTTTAACCCAATTTCAGTGAGCGATAGAATTTTGGGGCCGACCGGGTTTTACATTTTTTGGGGGAGAGATGTATGTCATTTGGGTCTGTCTTTTGTTGTTTGTTGTCTCTAGTCTGGTGTAGTATGTCTGTTGTCTGTGCTTTGGTGTCTGATATTTGTTGTCTGGGTGTCCAAGGCTGTTTTTTGTCTTGGTGCAGTGTAGAAAGAGTGTCTCTTAAAATCAAAGGTACAAAGTCAATTGAACTCCGAAGTATTTGAGCGAGTGGTCTTTTGAAAGTCCTGATTAAAGGAATGACAGGCTTCAGCAACACTGGTGCACTTATAGTTGGATCGCTACCCTGTAGGGTAAGAGTTGTGGGTCATAGGTGAAATCAGAAAAATAGATCTGTAGGCAATTTATTGGGACATTCCTGTTTTATCTGTTAAATGATCCTGCTATACTGTTTTGCCGGTGCTCTATGGTTTTACAGGGGAAAACATTTACCTATTGAGATTGGACAGAGGTGATGGAGTTTTCAATAGTTTTAATGAGGTTTTAGAATTTTGGGGCCGACCAGGTTTTAATTTTTTTTTTATGCGTTCAGGATTTTGGGGATGACTGGGTTTTTTAAAGTAATGTTAATGCGATTCGTATAATGTTTTTTTCCCCCTCTCCTTGCTACAGTGGGGACAGTATTTTCTCCGCTGGCTATTCTGTTCTGGCAAAATGATTTAGCAGGTTCTGAGATGTCCTTATGACCTATCTGGTCTGTGTGTGATTGTGAGGCGTGGCTGATTTTTACTCCTTGGGTCTTTGCACATGTTGTGAAATGAGTTTTCTCTAATTTGGCCTTATTTACGGGTCCTACCCTTCTTCCAGAAGGGTCAAGAACCTTTGTACTGTTTTGTGCGGTTTATGTTCCACTGTTTCATATTCTGGGGCATTCTAACATAGTGCCCTGGAGCTGGTTGAGACTTATATAGCCCACCCAAAGTTGGGTTTGGGGGAGTGGTCCTGGATGCCTACTTTTATGTTTCTGGTAAGGGCCATCCTGCTCCCTCGTCAGTCTGACTTTCCCCGGGGATGTGGTCAGCCAACCCTGCATTAGGAGATCAGCAGCAGACTCTAGTGGGGATTCTCAATAGACATGGCATGGTCATGCTGAAGTCTGGCTAGGGGGGCAGGTAAGGGAGTGTGACTGGGAGTGTTATAAAGGGGGTGTATTGTCTCAGGGGATGATTTTGGGCTATGGTGCATTTGTATTCCTGGATGTATTAGGGCATTTCCACCTCAGCCAGTTATCCCACCTTGCCGTAACTGAGGGTCCGGCCCCTGCTGTGCTGGATTTCCTGGTTGCTGCAGTGATTGTCATGGGTTCAGCCCCCCACCCAGTGGGGCAGCCGCAGCCGTACTTCCTTGGAGCTGATCGCGTGATGTGTGCAGGTTTTCCTGTGCTTGGGTTTGGGAGTTAATGCTCTGTGTGGGCTGTCCTTGTACAATTCCATTTTGATCATGGTACATTTTAATGTGGCATCGGTTGACCATGTCGCCCATTCTGTGACAATAGCAGCATTCTATTGGGCCGGTTTGGGATTAGCCCTTTTGGTCTTGGTCACAAGGACTGGGCAAATACCCGCTGGGGTCCTTGGGCGGAGTCTCCCTTGAGACGAGGGGCCATCTGGACGTTTGTGGCTAGCGCTCCCCTGAAAGTCTGAAATTTCAAATTATGTTGGAACAATTTTACAGCGTCTCTCTGTGCCTGCACCTGCTTTTCCCTGTCCTTTTACTGTCTCATCGGGCAATGGTATAGTATATGGGCTTGTATTTCCAGCCAAGGTTTAGTGTCTAGCCCTACTAAATGATCTAATCCCGTCTGGATCTCCATGGGTAAACCCCTCTTGAGGATGTTGCAGAAGAATGCAACCTGGGGATCAGTGTCATTCCAGGGCTGTCCTGTCTCCTGCCCCCATTGTTCTCTCATTCTGTCTGGGAATTTGGTCATGGTTTTCCCAGGCTTCATGTTTTTTGGCAGTGTGGGTAATCAGGGAACAGCTCCTTCAGGGCTGTCCAGATCTGGTGTTTGAACAAATTAAATACAGCCCCCTCATGCTCAGTATTGGTGAGTGTGACTGTGCGGATGTGGGCTCAAGAGAATACTGTGTCCCTCTGCTTCCAAATGAAGATACTGAGAAGACTTTTGACGTCACCTATAGCTAAGTTTATACATGTGGTGTTCTTTTCAAAACATGAGATCCATTTTCCTGCCCCATCCATCAATGGGAGCAGTTTATTCCTGAGCCCTTCTTTGTCCATCTGTGCCCACTACACACAGATGGTTCCTGCTGGTCCTTTTTGGAGCAATGGGCAAATCCTGGCTGGGGCTGCTAAGTCGGTTTCTTTCTGACGTAGCCCTCCCAACGTCTCAGGCATTCCTGCATGTAGAGGAAGTTCTATTTCAGATCACCCCCTCAATGCTGAATGCAATCCTCCAAGGTGGCCAAGTCTTCAGGTTCAAAGAATCCCTCCTCTGGCCAAGGGCGACTATATGGCTGGCCCTTCCTTTTTGTCCAGCAGGCCAGCAGATGGCAAAAAGGCAGTGCAAAGATATCACCCTCTAGTCTGGACATTGTTTCACTATGAGTCAGACTGTCTGACCAGCACTTTCGGGTAGAGTGGTGTACGTTTTTGTCATCATTCTCCTTGTACACATGTAAAGGTGCCATGGTACTCCTTCTACGTCTCAATTGTGTCACTGTCAGGCTCTCCTGACTACTTAATTCCTGGCCTGCCCCTCTCCTATGCTAACAGCCCGGTGATGTGTGTGATCCTTTTAGGGGCCTTCCTTCCGACCCATCCCTAGGTTCATCTCTACGTGGGACCCATGGCCAAGCTCCAGTTCCCTCTGGGGGAGGAAACATTGTTCCCCCTCCCTACTGGATTTCCCAGGTGAGAGCTCAGTCTCTTTCTATCCTTAATTCTCGCCTTTCCTCTCCCTCCCACCTGGGTTGCCTCCTTCTCTTGGTGCTAAGTGCTGTTTTTCTAGGCAAATGTTTTGGCCTCGACCTCTCTCCCTGAAGCTTCCTCTGTGCCACAGTGCTGCCTGGGTGGAGTGTAGTCCGCAGCTTCCCCTTCAGAGTCAGATCTTGTGGGGCTGATGCTCCTTTCTTCTCCTTCACTGGTGGAATCAACTTTTAGGTGGGCCACAAACCTCTCTCTGACCTTATGGCCACCGGTGTGGCACTCAAGAGTATGCACTCCTTGTTTGGTCCGGACCGGCTGGATCTTGGCCGATGAGAGAAGGGCTGAACCCCACGGGGGCCTGGTACTGGTCTGAGTCGGGCCGATGGTTCATGGGCTGCTGGGACCTTAAATCCTATTCCCCACCTAGCAGTTTGCTGCCCTTTGGGGTGTACAAATCCTCCTCGACTGGTGGTTGGTGTAACAATGGAAAATATCTAAAAGAGATTAAAAGGTTGACAGAAAGAATAATTTTTCCACAAAACTGAGCCATCTTCTTGTGCCTATAGCCCGTAGAGAGGGGATACTCTGTGTAGTATACAGAGCCAGGTGAGCCTGATAGTCTGTCCCTATTGGCTTGGAAAACAGAAATGGCAACAATTTGATCAGAGAAAAAGGAATAACCTGAAACTATTGGCCCTCTGTGGCCAGACACAAGCTATACCTCATTCACCCAGATCCGAAGTTTTTCCATAACTTCCGAATTACACCTTATATTACACCCATAGGTTGTGGGTAACACTGCCTAATGCCCAGCAATAAAAGCAGAGAGAAAAAAGGGAACACCTCTAACTTCTTTCAGGTGGTGGAATCGACAACCTTAAGAACTTTTGTATCTAAAATCCAAGTTTGAGATGTTGGCTCTATGTCATACCAAGAGCCTATGCGAACCAACTTGCCACCAAGCCCAGCGGTCAAAGCTATCCCTTGCTGACATCCAGAGACTAGGCAGACCCTGATTTAAGCCCAAAGTCAGGCTATCCCTTGCTAACATTCGGGAACTAGGCAGACCCTGTTCCAAGCCCAAAGCCAAGCAATCCCTTGCTAACACCAGGGATGAGGTGTACTTTGTGCTCTATGCCCAAGGTCAGGTAGCTACCTCTGCTTTCTTCTAGCGTACTACTAGGGAAAAACAAAATCAGTCTACACTTTTCCCCTAGTTTGCCATACACCACAAGCTGGGACTAAGGATCAGATGTAGTCTCTTACCCTGTGACGGCTGTCTCCAGCTGTACCTCTGCCCCGTGGATTCAGCAGAACCTCTAATCAATTAATGACCTTGTTCTTACTGGTGTTATCAAAGGTATGTTTGCTTTAGTCTGAACGTACATTGTATTGGTCTTATTGGCAACAATAATATTATTGCACAAGCGTACTACCTACATTGGTGTCATTATTGCTCATGTCTGCTCAGCATCTGGGGCAAAGGGTTAGCAACAAAGTGGTAAAGTGTCTGCTTATGCAGTGTTATATGATTTTGTAACTGAATTACAAGAAGAAAAACAGACATATAGAACAGCATATAAAGTAAATATCCAACTTGCATAGAGTTACAGCCACGTAGATGATCTTTAGATAGATCACTATTAACAAACCTTACTTTGGTTGCCCTTATGTGTCATGCTGTGGCGGACTTTTTGGAAAGGAACTTGAGAATTACCTCTTTTTTTCTGTATGGGCTCTTTAAAAGCCTTTATTCTTGGTGAAGCGATCTCTGACCAAGTGTAGCTTCTGAAGATATGTAAGACTAAATTTGCACCCTTGCAGCATGCCTTAGAAGCTGCAACTGCAGCTGTCATCTTATCTAACACGCATGAAGCCAGAGATCAATTTAATAAAGCTTGATCTAATCTTAAAGACGATTTTACAGTGGTGGAGATAGTGAGCCAGAATATTTGCATTCAAAGGACCTAACAGGAGAACGAGCATGTTGGTTGTTACTTTGCTTGGTCAGTGAGGAAGAAGAATAATAGCAACATCATTACATCTATTTTTGATGATGTTTTGAATAAATTGATTACTCGGTCAGATCAAATCGGAGAGGTGTTCCTCAACTCTACTCGGTAGCAAATGAACCGACACTGAAAAGTGTCAACAATTATGGGCAATCTATTGAAATGCTAGTTTTATCGACGCTACAGCAGAAAGCTCTCAACCTTCTTATAACTGCAACAGAGGTTGAATCAGCAATTAAAGCATTCCTGAGCACCAAAGCATCCGGGCGCGATGGGCTGCTGGGTGTGGTTTATACATTATTTAGCCAATAAGTATGAGGCAAATTAGTTATCATTTAAAATGAGCTATTGGAAGGCAAGGAGCCCCACAAGACATTCACGGAGGAGGTCGTCACTAGCTTTGTGAAAAGGGGAAAGACCCCAGAAAATCATGGCTAGTATCGACCTATTAGTATTCTTAATTGTGACTATCGTATCTTTATGAAAGTTTTGACATATAGAGTGGCCCGTTAGCGCAAAGCTTGGTTCACCCTGACCAGAATGGCTTCCTCTCTACAAGAGTAATGTCAGCTAACACAAACTATCTGAGTCAGGCTATTTTTCAGCTAATCAAAATAAGGCCGCTATCATTATGTTAGTTGCCGAGAACGAGTTCGACTTGATGCAAGGGGACCTTTTACTCATAATTTGTCCAACTTCATTTTCCTGCTAAATTTTGCTAATCTCCTTCTCTGTTTCTATAATGCAGTTGAGGTCAAAATCGTTGTCAATCATAGATCAGTGGGTCATGTTATTGCCAGTTGAGGCACAAGACAGGGATGTCCTATGTCCCCAGTTCTTTTTTCTTTGTTTATCGAGACTTTAGCTTGTGCACTGAGACAGGGTCCCACATTTTGGCCCCCAATTACGAATGTGGTGAAACGGAAACTGTTCGCCGATGATATGATTGTATATTAGGCTACAGAGGAAGGTAACACCCAAAATGCTTTTGCCAAAATCGAGGAGCTCATCCACATTCATGGCTATAAAGTTAATCATTCTAAATTGGAAGCTTTATTGTTTTGTTCTTCTTCTGTTCTTCCAGTAAAATGCAGGCTCAGTTCGCGCTCACCCCCCAATCGGATATTTGGGGACTTATGTTACTTTTAGACATTCAGAGATATTCTGATTGAATTTTACATCTACCATGAGCAAAGTTTGCGGATAAGTAAATCACTCTCAGTCTCTAGCATTAACTATTGTCTTTTGAGTGGCGTTAGTCAAAACGGCCATACTCTCCTTGTTTATCTCTGTGTTCACTAAGCTTCCACAATCCTATTTTGATGAACTTGATTGCATTTTTTAGATGTTTCATATGGCAGGGGGAAAAAAACCTCACACAAATTGAAAAGTACTACAATTAGACGTAGAAGACAGACTAGCATTACCAAGGATCATAATATATTATTAAGCTGCTCTACTTGATTGGCTAAATTGCATGACTAAATTCGGAGATTGCTCATCCGGAGCTGTGTCTATCTCAATAAGATGCTTGGTGAAGCTGGAACTGAGGTTGCAAAGTTTCTAAATATACCTAGGCTTGAGAAGCATACTAGGTATAAGACTCCTCACACTTTGAGTTTCAGATTCATTAAAATCAGGCAGGATTGCAAGATACCTTGGTTCCATGTATCCTTGAATCTAAAAACCGCCTCTCATATAGGTTTACCATGAGATAAATCCATAATTTTGAGATGGGAAGAGGGTAGCTGCCCTTTGCTGGTAACTTTTGTCCAATGAGGATCCGTGATTCCATGGGACTATCTAGTACTGACTTGTCCTAACATCACTCCAAAATTATTGTTTAGCTACATTCCAATTAGAAGTCCTATCATTGAGAGCCTTCAGGGCTCATCTCAATTAGCACAAGATCTTGTAAATCATTCTTCACTTCCCTTCTTAAGGGTATAGGTAATTGGTATCACCTGCTTCATTCAAAACTGACAGAGAAAGGTATGCCATCAATATTAAGTGCCATCACTAATGTAACCAATGAGCAGGTAGATCTCAAGTGTTGGGACTACTACAACAAAATTGGTAGCAGAGAAATCTTTGCTGCAAACTTTAGAAGAATGGCCTAAGGTGAATCCGGCCGCTTCAGCCAGATGTTTTAGATGTTAAATCCCAAAGTGTAGTTGGCTTCATACATGTTTCCTTGTTCACATCTTCGTTACTTCTGGTAGCAGACTTTCTAGTTAATAAGTCAGTAGATGCAGGACAACTAGTCGGATTAGTACTACAGAGTTTAGCTATCCCTGTAAGGCAGCAACAGTTTGCATTTATTGCCCTGTTGAAGGCTAGTTCATTATTTGGAAATCTAGGGGTGTACTGTCACTTGGTCTATGGTTAAGTAAGCTACAACAGGTAAAACTATTTGAGAGTCTACATGTGGGTAGAATTGGTTCTTCACAAAAATGTTTTGAGACCTGGAAATACTTACCCGATACAACTCATTAGTTGCAGTATTATGCTGCCTTTTCTGTCGAAGTCCTCGATTTTCGTATTATTATTAATTTGTACGTCATCAATTGCAGAGGGAAGGGTTTGCTTATTTAGTCCAGCTTCAGATACATGTACTTTTCTATTATATCTTTGATGAATTTCTACTAAGTTATTTTATGGATGATTGACTAATCAAATGCATTTATATTCAGTAACACTTCTACTTAATGAAGAAATAAAAAATATAAAAAAAGCAAATATCTGCTCTCCTGTCCTGATTTTTCCACACTGATTATTGTAAAAATCTTGTGCCAATATTTTTATAATAGTAATGAATCCAAACCCGGGAGTCTGCATGAATGATTTATTTGAAATATGGATAATAAGACTGCGATCAACCCTGGATTTTGTGTACAGTTGTTTTCAGAACCAAAGATACATTTTTTTAAATATGTTTGTTTCTGGTGGACTCCAACCCTGTTTATACACTACCATCACGGGTGTAGCTTCAGGGTGGGATTTTGGGGTCTGATGCCCCCATTAAATGCATTCTTGGCTTCATAGTTGGATCTGTGGGTCCTGAGTTAGGTCTGGTATGTTAGTGTTAATTTTTATCACACTCATTTCATCAAAAGGTTGCTTCCCAATCCCCCTCTGGGACCCTGTGCATTCTGAGAGCCATGTGCAGGAAACCATTTATCTATGTCATCTCGTACTGTATAATTGGTCAGCAGGTCTTGAGGTCTGAGGACCCTCACCTTTCCAGTGGACACTCAAGGTACACTGCTATCATTACTATTGGACTCTAAGGTTTGTTTAGCTTTCAGTTCCAGCTCCTTCAGACTCACTTACGAGCCAACAATAACTTTCATTCTGCTAAGGCCCTCTCAGCCTCCCCTCTCAGCCATAGCCTTCTCCTTTGCCAAGGCTCTTTCCGCCTCCACCATCTCCTTTTCCAGGGCCACCCTTTCTTTATCCAAGAACATATATAAAGCAGCTTTCTCCTTGGCTGCCTCCAGTTTCAACTTGGCCAGCTGGAGCTAGAATGTCGTCTCAGTTTTTCTGTCCTCCATCTCCTCTAGGAACAGACAGCCGGAAAACACAATGCTACCAGCCCGATAGGGGACTCCTCCTCTCCAGGGTGCTCCAGCTTAGGACCTGTGCCCAGGTCCTCATCAATCAATCAATCAAAGTCCTTTTTTATAGCATGCTTCTGCTTTATAAGAGGCATCTCGGCGCTCAAGCAGAGAACTGACAACCAGTGAATCCAACACAGGTAAGATAAAAAAAGGGTTAGCTTTTGTCAAAGAGAAAGGTTTTCAATTCTTTCTTGAAGGTCGCGATAGAGGCAACCCTAAGCAGGTTCCCTGGAAGTGTGTTCCACAGCTTGCTTGTCAAGTCTGAAAGATCTTCCTCATTGTCTGACCTTGGTGAATTTAGGGAAGTGAAGCCAAAGGAGATTGTTTGATCTGAGCGATCTACATTGCCTATATAGATGTAGTCTCTTTCACAGAGAGGCAGGACCCTGGCCTGAAAATGCTATAAATACTAATGTTAGAATTTTAAACTTCATCCGATTTATTACTGGCAGCGAATGCAGTTGCTTGAAATAGGGAACTATCAACTGCCTATGCAGGATTCTTCAGATCAGACTTGCTGCTACGTTTTGCACCATCTGAAGTATGCAAGTAAGCAAGGGGTCCCAGATGCAGACCATTAGTATAGTCCAGTTGGGAGCTTGCCAGGTTGTGAACCACTGTCTTGCTAGTCTCCTATGGGATAAGATGCAACATCACCCTCAACGATCTAAGTTTAGCAAAACAAACGGATGACTCGAATCAAACAAAATTCCTAAATTCCTACTCCTCGATGGCTGCTTCCTCCTCCTGATACTCAACTGTCATTTGAAACTGGCGGATTTTTCCCCAGGATCTGAGGTCCTCCTGGAGCTCCTCCTTGCTTGAGCTGTTCTTGGCTGGGGGCCCTGTTGCCTAGCAGGATCCTCGGAGCTCAGCTGCAGTGCAGCTCTCCATGTGGTTGAGCTCACATTCCATGCTTTCAAGCAGCATCACAGGCACAAGTAGTCAGATAGAATTGGAGTGCATTTGAAAAAGCAGAAAATGGCCAATTAACGAGAATTTAAAAGGAGTTTGAATATTGTGGCCAATTATTTCTATGGGATTTAAGTGTTACACAAATCACTGTATGGTACTGCAAAAACAGACTTATAGCCATGTCAAAAGACGCACTTTCCTACAGTTCCTCTGTGAACTGCTGTTTTCCCAATCTAATGATGTCTTCTTTATACACATTCCATCACCCACTTCAGGTGTTGGCAGAGGATGGAGATTATCAAAAATCTCATTAGCAGCATTTCCAAGGAAACTACATAGTAAAGTTGGTTTGCGTTCAGCAAAAAGGTACCATCAAACACCACAATGTAATTCTCAAAGGTTCTTAGCCAGTTCTTCCACACCAACTAGGGTTTACCAGGCATTTGTAAAAATAAATTGGGTTGGTTGAACATCTTGCTAGAAGCCATCACCAACAAGAAAAACAGATAACAATAAAATGAAGCAGGTTAAAATAAATTGCAAACACTAAGGTAAAGTGTTGAGGTGTGCTCGTCACTGATTAAACTTGATGACAAACGATTTATCAATATCAATTTTATAGCCAATGAGAGCAAATAACAATGGTAAAACTGGTGATTACAGGTCAATAAAAAAATAATTTAAATGTGGTAGAATATTAGAAAATAAAGAGTTATTTATGTAATACCCTTGTACAATGTGCTTAACATCAGAAATGGGGACCAAAGAGCTCCTTAACAAGACCGGTGTGCTCATCACTGAAAGCGTAGGCACCAAATATATCCACTGTTACACGATAGGTGTGCCTGCCACTAAAAAAAAAAACACCGTCCTGAGGTGTACTGCCAGAAGGAAGCTGCTCCCAACACAGGATGCCACCATGTAAATATGTAATGTGGGATACGCTGAGCTATAATGGGAATGGAGCTCACAGTGCATTGCACACATCAGAAAACAGGAGAGACTGCAAAGATTCATCAGTGCGCGCAGCACATTCAAGTAAAGCAAGATCATCACGAGCAAACCCACAAGTCTGGTACAATGAGCCACTCGAGCACAAGTAAGGTAAGGGATTAGATGAATCCCCAAAAAGTACTGTACCTTGATAGTATACCACTTCTTTTGAACGGGCAGGAGTACCCCTTCTTAGGAACAGCTTCAGACAATGTAAAACTTTTATATAGCTGCCCACCAAAGCTCTTTATAGTGGGCCTAAACAAAATGGATATTTGAATCCAGAAACATGAAATATATGTAAGCTCTAACCATCCTCCATGCCAATTGCCATGTGGAAGTTGAAAGATAAATAAATACCTCTGGAAGATTGTTATTTTTAAGTTTATTTTGTTTGTAGTGGAGTGTTATGAGATTCTGTGCTGGAGGAAGGGTTGTTAATGTGAAGGAGATGTTGGGAGTTGCTGCATTTCCTATTCCTTGTGGGCTTTTACTACAAATGAAATAAACTTGAAAATAAGAAACGTGCTGAGGTATTTATTCATCGTTCAACTTTTACACTGGACAGGGACAAAGTCTCAGCTTCAGGCCAACCATAAAGGAGAGTATGTGGGGCACAGGACCCAGTTTGGCCTGCTGAAGTTTGTATTTTATCCAAACACACAAAAGAGAAATAGGAGTATTTGAAATCATGCTGGTATACTTGGTAGCTCACGTTGTTTGTTTAAAACTGCCTTTACCAACAAATTGTGGCATGCTTCATCATAGGGCTTGCCTAACAACACCTATGCGCAGAGCAACACCTGGGGTGGAGCAAAATGGAGGGGGAACACAATACAAACATAACATTTTAGGGATCAAAAATAGAAATATTAGTGCAGAACATAGGGGCAGATGTCTGTTTTCCGGTGCATCCCTGCAAATCAGCAGGGATGCGCCAGGAAAGATGCGTCACGCAAGTTTACCCTTGCGCCACCACAGATGCGCCGCACTTACAATGCAGCGCATCGTGGCGCAAGGATAAACAGATGGGTGACGCATCTGATGGCGTAAGGCTGGAGTCGTGTCGCAAGCACGACGCAACTCCAGCAATGTTTAGGGGCTGCCCATACCTAACATGCTGCGTCATGCCTTACGCCTGCTTCAAGCAGGCGCAAGGTTTTGACTCAGCAGCGTCGGAAAAGTGACTGAGTGAAATCTTGTAGATTTCACTGCGTCACTTTTCCGAGGCTTTTTCCGATGGAAAGCCCACCCTGCATACATTAAACCTGACGCAGGTTTAATGTAGCGCAGGGCTTTACAACGTGAAGCATCTCCCTAGATGTGTCACATTGTAAATAAGGCGCAACATGGTGCATGGTTTACGCCGCCGCTGCGTCACAAAAGTGACGCAACGGTGGCGTAAAAGTGGCGCAAGTCTAACATAAATCTGCCTCATAGAGTTTAAAACTGGCTCAGGAATATCTGCCTATATACTTCAGTCCTGGACTTCCTGGTCAGGATGCAAATAATATTGGATGGGGGTGACGGTGATTATTAGTAGTCCTTCACCCCTCCTAACTGCATATATGTCAACATGTTTCAGCCGGTTTTATGTAGCCCTTATGCGGGTCTTTTCTGTTTTTGTCAGGACCTAAGATCCCCATTATTCTCCTACTTTCTTACCTTACTTTAGTAGGTTGAGGATAGACCCATTCTGGTCTCAGGCTACTTAAACACACTGTGGTAATACCACGTTTCACACTCGTTGAAGCTTGAAAAGGCGCTGGAGTGATGGCCACTCCCTATAGTCAAACATTTGTGAGGCTGCCGTACCTGTACTTCTCTCCACGTGCCTACACAGCACACGGAGAGAAGTAGAGGGACAGCAGCCTCACCCTTTTATCAGCTTTCTAAAAGGGGCATTTTCAGAATTACCATTAAAGAGGGCTTTAAATTACAATACTGTAGATAACAAACTCGCCATTCCTACCTATTTCAAATCAAAAGTTACCACTTATTAAATATAAGAAGGTAACCCAATCTTACCCTATGGGAAAGGTAGGCCTTGCAGTAGTGTAAAATAAATGTAAGAGTTTTTTACTACCAGGACTTGTAAAATTTAAACGTATATGTCCAACTTTTTAGATATACTGCACCCTGCCCTATGGGCTTTTTAGGGCATACCCTAGAGGTGACTTATATGTATTATAATTGAAAGGTTAAGCCTAGCAAGAGGTTTATTTTGCCAGGTAAAATTAACAGTTTAAAACTGAAAACACAAACTGCAATGGCAGGCCTAAGGCCTTCTTTTAATGGCTACTTAAGTGGGTTGCACAAACAGTGCTGCAGGACCACTATTAGCATTTAACTTACAGGCCATGGGTACTTGTAGTGCCACTTTACTAGAGATTTACAAGTAAATTAAATGTGCCAATTGGGTGTAAGCCAATGTCACAATGTTTAAAGGAGAGCGCACAAGCACTTTAGCATTGGTGAGCAGTGGTAACGTGTGCAGAGTCCTAAGGCCAACAAAAATGAATTTCAGCAAAATCAGGAGGGAAGAAGGCTTACCATTGGGGAGTGAGCCTGCAGAGCGGGACGAGTCCAAACATGGTTAGATAGGGTAAATTTGGGAAAAGTTGTGAGAGGGAAACAGACAAGGCATTATACCACTCCCATGGACATGAAAATTTGTCAAAGAAGAAAGATGATAGTTAAGACAAGAGGGAAGACCCTGCAGGCAACGACATTTCTTGTTTCAACTGGATCAGATGAAAAAGCAAATGTATAATACAACATGAAAAAAGCAGGGACAATGGCAATTCCAAAACAGAGGCGGAATCAATCAATGCAGTGTTCCTAAAACAGAGGCCTCTATTAAACCAATTATCCAATATGTTCCTTATACAAATGTCGAAAATCTCAAGCCTAGCAAAGTTATGTAAGCTATTGGCAAGATATAGATTATTATTATCCTGCTTAAAACTCAGGAACGTTTGGGTATCTTAATTGTTTATGTTGTATAGATTGTAGAAAGAAAGACACACACTACCTTGTCTACCACTGACCATTCCCTGCAACAGGATGTACCCCAGGTATGCAGGGGGTGGTGTGGGTGACTGCATATTTTTGACTTCTTCCAGACAGTTTCATTGCCTACACCACATCCAACATGACAAGTATGAGAGCTGTTGATAGTGGAAATAGATTACAGCATAATAGATTTAGGAAATCAAACAATGGTTAAATAAGGAACATTTGGGAAAAGGTGTGAGAGGGAGACATATGTGGCATTTAACTACTCCCATGTGCACAACACATTTATCAAGGGAGGAAGATTGAGTCAATTCAATTCAAACTGTAGCAGCCAACAGACTCAAACACTACAATAAATGCAGAGAATTTAACATACATATGACACTTGCATTTGAAAAATATTTATAAGTAAGTTCACACTCACATAAATAGTACAACTACATTGTGGCATTGTTCTTTGTGGGGGCAGGTCTGAACCACACAGCAGAAGCACAGGTTCACTGCAGGTTCGAACCAATGCTCAATATTATTCCAAAAGAAATACAATTATCTGTTTCTAGTCCCTATTGTGGTGCCTCTGTTTTGCTACTAGGTAGACATAGATGGGTCCTCGTCTTGTTGTGGACTGGACATGTTTTTTTTGTTTCTCCTGATAAGAGTCAGAACTGGTTCAGAGTCATAGAAAGTGGTGAAAACTGGCACAAAGTCTCAATAAGCATGTTTGCACTAGAAACTAGCACTAAATGTAGCACAAATGGTGCTTTGCACTGTTTGCACTGCTTTGTCCTCATCTGTACTACTTTGCATCAAGAGGTCATCCCATGGGTTGTACTGGGGGTTTCCAGATTACTACTCATGAAAGGGTTCCTCTCCAGTACGAAACCTATGCTAGACATCACACACATATCTTTTCACTATAGTGCAAAGGTGGTGTCATGGTTATGTGTGGCTTGAATGTGTGTAAGCACTTTGTTAAGAGAATAGCAGTGCCAAATGTTAGTAGATTTAGCACTGGAATGCTCTCTCCCTCTAGGCATTGAAGCCAAGCAACTCTGGTTTATGTGCTGTGTTGTGCTATTTTTTTAAATAAATCTGCCCCTTAGAGGAAAGGTAAACTGAGAGCTCTCTTAAGAACATAGAAATGAAAGTTAATTAAATACTATTCAATTGTGTGAGATTTGTTTGATGGACGTCTCGCCACATACATTGAGAGCAACAACTAGAATGTGACGCAAAGGTGCACTTCTTGTTATTTACCCTATTAACGAGCATGCTGTAAACACCATCAATGTACAGCCATTTCTTTTGAACCCACCTATTGCCTTAATTCTTCTGAAAAAGCCTCAGTCCAATAGAGTTTAAAGCTTTTTTTGCTGGAGGAGGCTAGTGACGACTCTCTTGCTGCCAGTCAGGGTGACATGATGGCTCTCACCAAGGAGGCTCTCTGGTACTCCCTAAGGACTTTAAAAGGGAGACTGATTTAGCTTCCTCATTAGAAGCTCTCATGTCTGCCATTCATATTAATCTAGCCTTCCTACAGCAGGATGTGCAGTCCATGAGCAGCCAGACACTGGACCTCAATATTAAAGTACAAGGGCTAGAGCACTGAGTAGGCTGGATGAAAGACTCGACTGACCGCCTTCAGGCGCAGCTCTAGGCTTCCATCTTAAAATTCAAAGATTTAGAAAACAGGTCATTGCGAGATAACAACTAAATTCGCAATACGGAGGGAGGTGCTAAATGCCCATATCTGGAGACCTTTGTTGTGTGCCTGTTTTCCGAACTGTTGGGAAATGAGCTGTGTAGGTTAAGCTTAACAGAGTCCATCGAGTTGGCCCAAAAATTCTGGGAGGGGAAGAGACACCCCTGTGATATCCTGGCAAAACTCTTCTCCTTTAATATTGCAAGCTGCATGAAAATCAGAAGCAATATCATTTCAGGGTGCCCCGTGCTCTCTTTTTCAGGACATCACCCCTGCCACTCTAGTCCATCAGCTGCAGTGTCGCCCAGTAAAGGACGAACTTCATTGAGAACTCATCAAGTATTGATGGACCTACCTGTTTGGCCGCCCCTTCAACTTTTGAAACCAGACTCACCACTTAACGGATCTCTCAGATGCAGCGGCCTTGCTGGGAGTGTTATCCCAGATAGTCAGCGACTGGAGGGCAACCAAGAGGACACAGCTGGGAGCTTACGGCCAACATGGAGAGGGTACAATGGCTTTCATAGCGATGCCAGAGTAACACACAAATTCTGTCTCACGTATTGTGTACCAAGATAGGCGGCAGCCAGTTAATTATTTATTGACTGAGTGATTGGAAGTGTTTTCCTTACTGGTCGCAGCTGCCATCTGATAGAGGCTCTATAGATTGTGAGATGGTAGGCTCTCTTCTCCTGAGTACTTGTTTATAAGATGTTGGTTTGCCTTGATAATTATTTTCTTCTATTGAACTGCATTAGAGGTTTCTGACATACATTCCTATATTGATGCATTGTGCTGTCATATTTCTATTCTGTTGGGGAAGTCACTGGTTTATCCCAGGATCCCTTACTAGAGATTGCCTCTTAATGAATGAAATTCGCAAAACAGTTAGACAATTTGTTTATCTGAAAGACCCATGAGA
This sequence comes from Triturus cristatus, assembly GCF_964204655.1. NCBI lineage: Eukaryota > Metazoa > Chordata > Amphibia > Caudata > Salamandridae > Triturus > Triturus cristatus. The sequence continues at coordinate 895,470,781 of NC_140590.1, read as the reverse complement.
CACTAATCTATCAAATACGTGGGGAGCATTTAAGGCAGTACTAAGAGGGAAATGTATAGCTCTCCTGTCCACCCTGAACAAATACAGATCAGAAGACAGTCTTGCACTAAAAGCTGAACATCACGGAGCAGTACCGGCTCTTAAAGAAAACCCGACTTTAGCCCGGCAAAGGAAAGTCACAGCCCTGTGGGGGAAAGTCAACACAATCTACACCAATAGAAATGACACATGATCAGAGTAATAAAGTGGGATCTCACTTAGTTAGACAACTCAAAGGCAAACACGAGAAAGAATACATTTGGAACATTAACCAAGAGTCTGCCGGCTGTCTGGGAAGATGAGAAGGCTAAGTCATTCGGTCAATTCTATGAGTGCCTCTACTCTTCTGAACCAGTAAACAAAGCAGTGCAATTAGATTACCTAGATGGAGCTTCCCGTGTGACGGCGGACCACAAAGAAGCTTTAGGGGGTACTATGTAAGATGGGTTGGGCCAGGCGCAATTAATGCTCTGTAACTCCAGAGATCACCTGGGACTGATGGGTTCACAGCCCAATTTTATAAAAACTTTAGTGCCAACCTGGTACCTCATCTAACAGCTTTACAACTACATGGCTGAGACTCATGCAGTCACCCCTTCAATGAATGAAGCATTAATATTGGTTACACCGAAACACATCAAGGAACCACACTCCTGCGGCTCATGCAGACCTATCACGCATCTCAACCTAAATGCCAAACTGCAGTCCAAGATTTTGTCTACCAGAATGGATGATTTATTCCCTACCTGATCCACGGAGATCAGTCTGATTTGATCAAGGGCATCCAAGCATATGATAATGTACGGAGGGTGGTAAACTTTGACAAAAAAGCGACTAAAAAAAGTATTTCAGCAGCATTATTGGTGCTTAACTCTGAGAAAGCTTTTGATTGGGTGGATTGGTCCTTCCTCCTCCATACAATACGATGGTTTAGCTTCTGTGAAAAATTCATAGTTATTACGCAGGCTAACTATGCCAAGACACAATCACGCGTGTTGGTCACTGGAGTGAGCTCTGACCTTTTCTGCCTATGGAGAGGGACGAGACAATGGAGTCCCCTCTCCCCATTCTTGTTTGCTCTTAGTATTGAACCCTTAGTGACCAAAATATGCATGACTCCACCCTACCAACCCACTCAGGGGGCCATATTTTGGACCCCTTTTTTTCCACACTTGAGGGGGTAAGGTTGTCAGATCCGAAGCTGATGGGGTGGACTGATCATCTGCTTATAGAAGCCTTTTGTCCGGTTCACGATAAGCCTTTTAAAGCTGTTGACAGACCTATTCTAAAAAGGCCTTGGCATAAGCTTAGGCTTGAGGAGTTTTATAGCATACTGGAACAGAAACCTCTGAGCATCTTTTTTAATGTGGAACAAGGTTACCAACAGTTCTGCGCCTGGATCACCGATGCCTTGGACTCTCTCATACCTTTACGGTGGTCGAAAGGCCGGACAAAAACACCTAGTCCTTGGTATAATGACTCACTCGCAGAACTAAAAAAAGCCTGCCGAAAAACAGAGAGGGAATGGAGAAGATCCTACAGCCCTGCTCTGAAAACTCGGTATTTTACTGAGCTGAAGCTCTATCATAGAGCTATTTGCAGAACACGAGCCGCATTTTACGCTCAAGAATTTGCCACCAGCCCTAACCCTTCAAAACTGATTTTTAAGATACTGAAGGATCTTATGAAAAACAGATCCACCTCAGAGGTGATTTGCACAGATTCCCACTGTGATAAGCTGGCCTCCTTTTTTGTGGAGAAAGTGGAAACAATCTACCAAAGCTTTGACACACTCCACCAGAACCGAGAGGTTACTGTCCCCGATACGTTGGGATATGAGACTCTTGCAATGCTACCTGAACTGACTACTGAGACCTTTGATAGGCTTAGCCTCAGGGTCAAGTCAGGTTCTCCCTCGGACCCGTTAAAGCCAGCCTTAATTAACACACTTTCCCCACTCTGCCGTGACCCCATATTGAATCTTATCAATATGTCATTGTCCAGCGGAATGGTACCCACGGCTTGGAAACAGGCAGTGGTTACTCCTATACTAAAAAAAGCCAACTCTGACCCGGCTGCCAGAGAATTATCGACCCATATCCCTGCTGCCTTGGATTGCCAAAGTAACAGAAGCCCATGTCAACTCTGTTCTGTCTGAGCATCTGGCTCGCAACCAGATATTGGATTCCAGTCAGAACGGCTTCCGGTCGGGACACAGTACCGAGACGGCATTACTTTACATCACGGAACATCTACGCCAGGTTCTGGATTCAGGTCGCACTGCAGCGCTTTTACTATTAGATCTAAGCGCTGCCTTCGATACTGTGTCCCACCATATACTGATCCAACGCTTACAGGAGGCGGGAGTGACTGATCTCGCTCTCCAGTGGTTTCGGTCTTTTCTATCAGATCGTTCTTTTAAAGTGGCCATACCACCTGGCCAATCTGCCACTTATCCCCTGGAGCTGGGGGTACCACAGGGATCCTCGTTAAGCCCTACTATGTTCAACCTCTATGTGAAACCGTTGGCTGGTGTCGTTAAACAGTGGGGTCTTACGATGGCCTCATATGCGGACGACACACAGCTAGCGGTGACACTTAGTGGAGACCCTGAGGTGGAGGCCCCCAAATTTCGAGCGGGTTTGTTGGCAGTAGCAAGCTGGCTTCGCACCAACTGCCTTCAGTTAAATGCCACCAAAACAGAGGTGTTGGTATTAGGGAAGCATGCTGAGCTATGGGGTAACCAGTGGTGGCCATCAGAGTTGGGGGTCACTCCCATTCCAGCCTCTGGAGTGAGAAATTTAGGCATCTGGTTGGACTCTGCGCTCACCTTCAAGGACCACACTAAGAAGGTGGCTGCCACGTGCTATGGCATTCTGCGGGGAATAAGGCCGGTCTTAAAGTATTTTGATCCCCCCACCAGACAGCTTGTGGTCCAGGCCTCTATACTATCTCGGCTGGACTACGGCAGTTCACTGCTGTTAGGGGTGAATCAAGAGGAGGCCTCTAGGCTCCAAAGGGTGCAAAATGCCGCGGCTCGGGCCATTGTGGGCCTCCCTAGACATTGTTCAGTGTCTGGTACCATCGCGGCCTTACATTGGCTCCCGGTCAGACAGCGAATTCAGTTCAAAGCGCTATGCCTGACCTTTAAAATTTTGAAATCTTCTTCGCCCCCGGCACTTGCTAACCTACTCACGCCCTATGTTCCTTTGAGATCCTTGAGATCGGAGAGGCTTCACCTGGCGGTCTGTCCGCGCTTTAAATTGAGTAGAATGGGTGGCCGCTCCTTTAGGGTGCTCGCGGCAGGTTTGTGGAACTCGCTCCCGGTACACATCCGAGCTCTTGAAGACCTGCTCGCCTTCAGGCAGGCGATTAAAACTTTACTGTTTCCCGTGCCTGGTTAATTTCCTTTTCTTTTATTGTGTGTTATGTTGTAGCATCTGTCACAGCGCCAGGACGCCCCTTTGCTTGGGCAGCTGTGCGCTATAAAAATATAAATAACATAACATAACATAACATAACATAACATTTGAGGTCTTCTATTTGAGTCGACAGAACACAAAATCAATTTTGATGGTGTGTTGTTATCTCTTACTTACTCTCAGACATCACTGACGGCTCTACAAACAGAGCTACAGACCCATGCAGAGGTGGCAGGCTTTTGCATTAATCTGCACAAAACCTTTTTGCTAAATGTGACCTTGCCTGCTAGCGAATGGAAGCACTAAAGAGTTCCACGCCTTTACAATGGGCCAAAAAAGACTTCACTTACCTAGGAATCAAAATCACCCATAGAATAGCTGACCTATACTGTTCAAACTATCCTTGTCTCTTACAGCAACTAAAAGCAGACTTGAAGAGATGGATACCCATGTAAATCTCATGGCTTGATCACACCCATGCAATCAAAATGATTATCTTGCCGAAACTATTGTATCACCTTCAAGGGCTCCCTATCGAGATAGATCATGAACTTCTACCCACCATTCGCTCCTCAGTAACCCGCTACATCTAGAAAAACCTCAAAGCTCGTATACCATACAAAAAGTTGAGGCTACCAAAAGACTCAGGAGGCCTGGCCCTGCCTGACTTTCACCTATATTGTTAAGTGGTACTGTTGAAGGGGAATCTCTGAATGGTCCTTACAAGAATCTGACAAACATTGGCTGCACATGGATAGAGCTGTGGTAGGCTTATATATATGGGATGTACTATGGAAGCCAAAGGTATAGCCAATGCATATCTTAGTACTCCAACTAAAGTGACTCAAAGTATGGGATGAGGTAAATCTGATTGCTGAATGGACCACTTTTCCCTCTCCTTTCCCCCCAGATTCATTATAACCCGTTCTTCATGCCTGCGCTTAAACCAGGCCCCTTTGACCTATGGAGGAATGGGGATTGCCTCACCATTTCTGACTTGTTTCATGGTGGAGTCATTCTCACCTTTGAGAATTGTCAGCAAGACTTCAATCTTCCGAATTCGGAATACTATCCGTGCACACAGAATGACCTCACTCCTACTGAATAGTTTGTGAGATGCATGGGGGGTTCAAGAGGATGTATCTTCTTTCTCTACTCCCTACTTCTCAACACTACTATCACCCCTCAGCCCTGCCACATCGCCTTTTGGAAGTAGACTTTTGAAGAGACAATGCCAGAGGAGAAATTGCACAAAATCTGGTGAGCTATTCCCAGATTCAACCATTCTATGTGTATGCAAGAGGGGCACTACAAAACACTTTTCGACTGGTAAATTTGCATTGCTAAACTGAAAAAAATCTTTCCTGCTATTTCCAATCTCTGTTGGAGGGGCTGTGGGTTGCTTGGGGACTTCTGCCACATCTGGTGGGACTGCCTGATCATCCATCGGTTCTGGACCTAAATTGTCCAAATTCAATACATCCTGGGGTAGCCGCCCCAGCTTCCCCTGGGTTTGGAGATGAATTTCTCAAGCATCAAATGTTTGGTGACAGAGCGATGCTATGGTTGTGCCTTGGTGCAGCTAAGAATGCTCTGGTGGGTGCATCGAAAAAGAAGGAAGTGCCTTTTGCATCTTTCTGCCGCTTTTGACACAGTTAGCCGTGCAGTCCTTTTGGAGTAGTTGGCAGATATTGTGAATAACGGCTCAGCTTTTGATCTTCTTTCTTCATTTTTAGGAGGTTGAGGGCAAAATGTGGCCCTTGGGGAGTTCAGTTCTGAATCTTTCACCCTGCCTTGTGGGGCTCCCCAGGGGTCATCCCTCGGCCCTACAGAATTTAATATTTGAGTGGCCCCTTTAGCCAAGTTAATCCTGGTGTTTGGTTTTGCCATAGTAGAGTACACAGATGACACTCAGATCTTTGTGTTAAATTTAATCTCCAGCACTGTGAAGGAGGTTACTGATCAGTTCAATAGGTGTATGACAGCCATTGCTATTTGGATGAGTGGAAATTGCTTAAAGCTGAATTCCCCCAAAACAGAGGGGCATATTTACAAGGAAATGATGGAGAGCAGAGCTGCGACAAATTTAACAGCACCACACTACGCCGTTACCAAAATGCAGGGATGTGCTTTATTTACAACAATAGGGTGCACCCATCTGTGATCCCCAGTGCTGGAACTAAAAATAGCTACCTAGCGCTAACACAGACACCCTTTTGCCATTGTGCAAGGGTGCCTGCTTTGCAGCGAATGATAGTTTATGTGCAGGAAGGTGTCCCTTCCCGCACATAAACAATCAATTATGGCAATTTGCTACTTCTATGTGTACTGCAGAATACAACGGGTCTAATTGTCTCCCTAATTTGGACATACTAAAAAAACGATCTGGGGTACACACTATATCGCTCCTGTAGTTCTGCAAAATAAATAAATCCATTCAAATCGATAACGTCACCTATCCTACTAATTCCAGCCTGTTCCTAAAGTTTACCTATTTCATCATATAGAGGGGCTTGAAATACTGGTGATCGCCACAGTGGTAGGTATATCTGAGGCTTAGGGATTTCAAGCAGCTTACATACTTTGTGCCAGACGATCCAAGCCACTCTGAGAGGTTTGAAGCGTGTTTTCTCCTAGTAGCTCCCCTCCAACTGCCTCAATAAAACCCCTGGTGCTGCACCACCAATGGCTAACTCAAAGATAGAAGGGGGAGTTTCACTTTCCCGCCCTCCTGGGGCTGTTTCTGTCCATGAATTAGATTTAAACAGTATAGCCATTTTTTGTAAAGTTATGGCCCAGTAATAATACAGTAGGTGGGGAACTGCCAGCCCCCCCGATCTTGAGAAAGGGTCAGAAATTTCAGTGATCTCATAACCTTCTTATAGTGCCAAATAAATTGTGAAAAAATCCCATCTAATTTCTTGAAAAAGACGTGTGCTGGTCCTAGAGGGATACATCGGAATAAATATAAGACCTTAGGGAGAATTGTTATTTTAAGTATATTGCACCTGCCTATTATAGACAGATGTACATTGTCCATTGTTCTTAAATCTCTACTTATCTTCTCTATAAGAGGAGCTGTATTAATTGCCCATATGGATCCAACATCCGCCAAGATATCTATCCCAAGGTAAGTAGCAGCCTCCGTCTTACGTGGATCCTGGCTGATAGTGGTTTTAGTACAGACAATCCTTGTCTTGTCTGAGTTCAAACAATAACAGGACTGCCTGCCAAATTCCAAGGCCATGAGTTCAATCCTTACAATTGCTCCCATTGGATCAGGGGTGACGACATGCAGGAAGAAATTCTTATCCAAAATGGGCCCCCCCTTATGAACTTTGGGCAGGACGTAAATACATGGGTACCTGGGACAATATACCCTAAGATATTCAAATTCATCCTCAGTCAGAAGACCAATCTCTTTCCATTCGCTCAATTTCAAGTTGATCAATTGTGTTTAATTCTGAATGGGGTTAAAAGATATTTTCTTGAAACACTGTAGATCATTTAATTGGCATTCTATTTCTGACATGTAATCACAGAAATTCATAACCACAACATAACCGTCCTTGTCAGCCTCTCTTATCACAAAGCTCTCATTAGATTTGAGTCTGTTCAAGGCTTCCCTTTCGTTGGCGGTAATGTTGTGGTTTATGGGTGTAGAGGTCGACCTTGTTCTGCCATTTGTTCCTTTTCTGTTAGCTTGTATTTGGTTTCCTATAAGATTTTCCCCAGACCCAGGCTCTAGCCCTTCTGGCAGCACTGCGCAAAGTCCCCTAAATGTCTCGAACTCCACGGGGTCCCCAGACTCCCCCGGGCCAATCATGGACTTACTGGTCTGTGTAGGGCACTGACCGCTTGCCTGAACTGAGGTGTTGGGCCACTGCAACTTTTCCTGTGTTGAAGAACTGCTCCTGGCTCCCCTGAGCATCTCGAGCACTGAGGTACTGGTCCGTGCTGCTGGGGCTGCGCGACCGCGCCCCTCCCCTTCCTGTCTGAGATGTTCTCGTTCCGGGTCTTCTGCCGGCGTCCTGACTGTGATGCGACAGGTACTGCCTCCACAGTGATCATTTGGTGGGATATCTAAGGGCCAGCATGTTGAGTGGCACCTCTCCCTCTCGCAATTGATATTGGCCACATTACGGCCGGAGGCCTGTCCGGGACACAACGCCCTGTAGCGAGTACAAGCTCCTTCTCAAGACTCCTGCAGCCGGCAATCAGCAATTCAGCCTGCTTTACCAGCACCACAATCCAAGGTAAACCCCAGCCGGGTTCAGTAAATCTTTTGGTCTGCTGGGGTGTCGTCATGTTACAGTCTTTATTTCCAAGTTAAGTAACATGCCGCCACCTTGTTGGGAGCCACCTACGGCCGACTCACACAGCCACCATCTTGCTTCCCTCCAATAGCCTCCTCTACAAATCTCTAAAGTAAACAATTTAGGTGTAGTACTTGATGGCGAGCTGTCATTTGTGGGGCAGATTAACAAATCATGCTTCTTTATAATAAGAATGTTGAGGAAGGTGCTACCTTTTATTCCTCCAGACTTGCAAAACAAGTTCCAGGTGTTGCAAATTACAGCCTGTCACTTACTTAAGAAAATCCCTAAATTCAAGTCTGCAACAGATGCACTGGCGGAACTCCACTGGCTCCCTGTCAGGAATAGGATCGTCTTTAAGGCCCTATGCCTGGCCCACAAAGTGTTGCATGGATCAGGACCAGAGTATCGTAAGAGCAAATTCAGGTGGTACTGACCAGAAAGATTACTACAACGAGCTAGTTTCAGTGATCACCGCAGATTTAAAAGAACAGCTTTGTATATTCCACCTGTAATTTGTGGAATAGATTGTCCCTGCATCTTAAAATGTCAGGCCAATTTTCTTCAGTTTCGTAAGCAGTTTAGAACTTGGTTGTTTTCACTTTTCTCATAGCCCTTTAGCTCTTTTTTTCTTTGGTATCTGATTTGATGTAGGATTATGCTAGTGCCAAGACGCAATTGTGTGCTTTAGACATTTTAAATTAAAACAAATAACTTCATTAAATTCTCAGTGGCACGCCAGGCTATGGAAGGCCTTCACTCTATGAAGAGGACGGCTGACATTCTCTTAAATACTAACAAACATTTTGAATACACCTGGGGCCCCTTAGTAGAATTCCTAGCAAGAGGCCTCCTGTTGTGTGTGTGCTCCACGTCTTTCAAATTAAGCATTGCCAACCATCACCAATCCTCCCGGGGACGCTAGGTTCCCTGTCCCGAATTCAAGCCTTGCTCCTGTCTCAATTGTCTCATGCTGCATCATATACTACTGTCCACACTACACTCATCTACTTATGTTTAGGAGTTTTAAGGGTGGAGGGGAGGTGTTAGGGTAAAATAGTAGTTCAATTTTCAGACATGATTGAAAGTGATACTCCATAGCACTGTATTATTTCACTTAGGGATACCATCCTACAGCGGAGACAACTCACTGTAGCAATCCAGATGTATATTATTGGTATCCATTGATGGCCATACTGTCTCTATCTTGTTGTATGCTTGAACCCAATAAAGAAAGTTTGCCAAGATGTGTGTGCCCAAAATGATGACATAAGCATAAAGAGAGGCTCGGTGTAGCTAAACCTCTTTTACATGCCACATTATTCATTCAAAAATCATGATTATTTCAGGTCAATCATTTCCAGTCTGTTGTGGTATTTTTGTGTCTCTTTTCCCATGGAAGCAACACTCACAAGCAGTGCCGTGCTCGTAATATTCAATGATAACAAGTCTGGGAATTAAAGGTCAGGCATTGGTGGCATCAAATTCTTCCTGCAAATGGACAATGCCCATTGCAGTTCTTCATTGCAAAGCCTCCTGTTGTCCTTAATGATAAATTAATTGTCTTTGTTTGTCACCAGGTCAGAAACAACTGTGTCCTTGCTTGTGTGTTTGTGCTTTGCTAAGCACCCTGGTCTATATTATTATTATTAACACTCCATGGCAAACTGAATATAATAAAAATGAATTCCATTCTGATTAGTCCAACGTGTAGAGTATGGTACTCGAGATGTCTGTGAAATCATCTTTTGTAGGCCATGTCCTGTGAAACAACTTCATTTTTAGCAATACAACCTTGTTCATTTTAATTATTGTGAGCCTCTAAACATTTTGAGGCAAAAGGCTTATTCTTCTATGACAACTGCCAATGCTGTACTGATAACTCACTCAGTGGATAGGGTGGTTAATGGCCAAGATTTCTTATAGCCAGCTGGTCAATGGCTCTGCTGAGAAAGGTGCTTGGTTATCCAAGCACTTCTGTAACATTTTCTCTGTTGTGATAGCTGATATTTGCTCATCCTGAGTTCCTGTATGTTGTGCTTGATGTAAGTCCTGGAACTCACTAAAGCCAATCCAGTGCAGAGGATACGTCTACTGATCCTGCTGGTGTGTTTTTTTTTTAGAAGAAGTTATGACTTGGAAATATGATTATTTATTTGTTTGCCACTGGCAGATGCTGCTGTTTAAACATACTGCTTGAGCCACCACTGTGCCATGCTCTTGCCCAAGACGTTCCAGTCTTTTAAGTTCAGCCACCTACTTGACATCCAGATCTGAATAGGGAATTAGACGGGCCATGTTTATACAGCTGCCCAGATTCACTCTTCAGAGGACAAGAGCTCTCACTGCTGTCTGGTATTTGTATCCAGACAGATGATTAAGCTTGAAGCAGGTCCAGTGTCTACAGATGCACTTATAGTTTGCTGCTTGTCTACTGGTCCATACGTCTGGGATCAACTGTCTGAACTTCGCAGGGCTCTACTTCATTGCATCAGCAACCAAGCACAAAGGGCTGCTTGTTCTGATGACACGCTCATCATTGTTATCTGTTTCTACCAGGTTAGGTTCTTTCTCTCAGCAACATGTTTCTTTCTTAGATGTTGTTCCATATGATGGATACTTGTAGGACTTTGCACAAATCACTATTTTTTGTCAAACTGTAGTGGGGAAAGTGGTTTATTATATGGGGTGATTGTGAGATCTCCCCGTGTAATAAACACACTACCTGCTCTGGATCCAGCCAGATTCAATTGAAAAACCTTAGCTCAACACTACTGGGTATCTGTCCCTCTGAGCAGTCAGGCTTTATCAAAGGAACAAGTGAAAGATGTAGCAAAACCGTTGAATAAGAAGGAAACAAGACTCAATAAAAATCCAACACCAATTTATAAAAATAGATTGTATTTTTATCTTCAAATTGACACCTCAACTACAAATATTCACAAGAGGGTGATGCTGATATGAGTTTTTAAAGGAAAAATAAATCACTACTTTTTCATTCAATGCAATAAATCATTGTAATGAATTACGCTCACAGTCAAACTTTGTAAACGACACCTCTGAGCCAGTTTTGGTGGCCTACCCATTTAGGGAGTGAGTCACAGAGGCTTAAGAGGCTTGGTTGAACAGTTACCTTCTAGTCAAAGCAGTCTCCAGTCCAGTTCCTGTCTCTCTGGGTAAACCACAATAGATTTTACTGGAGTGGTTCTGATGCAAGAGATATAGAATGCTGAAGATTCTGAAGGATGCACAGCATGCTGACCTGGTGATGGGAGTCTTCTAGGGCTACTCTTTGGTCCACAAACACGGTGGGGTGACTTTGACCACAGGGGTCGATGTCCCTCGAAGTCCAGTAGAAGTGCAGCCAAAAAACAGTTGCCACTGGTCTACTGGTTGCTGGTTTCAGCTTAACCAGCAGTTCACTTTACCTGGCAATAACTTACTTGCTGGGCAACCAAATTGTGCTTCAATGTCTCTAATGGGTCCTGCAGACTGGGGTGCAACTTTTGAGGATCAGGACTCAGTCTCCACGGCTCTACATTGGCGGTCAGTGGCAGTCAAACGTTCTTGGCTACCAGCTCACCAAGAAAGGTCTCTTCAGCTTTTGTGGCCTTTTAGCTGTAACAGGGACACTCAGCCAACTGACTTTTTGAGTCACTTCTGTCTGAGGCTTGTGCATGAACTTTTTGAGTCAATTCTGTCATAGGCTTGTGGATGGCTTTTCCTCCAGCAGGGTACCACAGGCACAGTCCTCTAGTTGCTAGCTCAATGAGCAGCAGGTGCAGCACAGTCAAAGTATGATGCAGCTTCTCTGTGCCCGGTCTAAGGAATGGCAGGTCAGTCCTTCTTTGGTGCACTCTTCAGTACAGATGTGATCTATGGTCTGGGGGCTAAGGATGCCTCTTTTATGCCCAATTTATGCCCTAGTGGGATGTGGCAACTACTAGCTAGTGGGTTACTAGGTCTCCTCTCTCCTATTGACACCATCCTGTAGATTGTTGCATTTGGCTAGCAAAGAATGTACTATTCTGCCCACTCCCAACATGGCAGAACCCTTCTCTTGGTTTTGGCATGTGGAGCTCCTTAGCTCTTCCAAGAGGTGTGGCTACCTGGGGCGACACGACCAAGGAAAAACAATTTGAAAATGGCTTCCTCCTATCTGTCCTTGACACCAACCTGTCGGTAAGGAAAAAAGAGCAGCCCCTCTCATGTGTGTGCACCATTTGCCCTTTAAAGGCAGCTTCACCTTTGGAGCTCACTTTTTGGGCTTATACCCTGTTTGGCCTGCCTGCCAGGGAGAGATCACATGTCTTCCAACCCAGGCCCTTTGGGTTCCTTCATGAGAGCTGCTCACCCCTCCATGCAGGAAGGTATAAGATTGGCCAGTAACCATACAAGGAAACTGGAAATCTTTGGTCAATAAAGTGGCAACCTTCTAAAGTTGCCATTTGTGCAAAAGTTACAATTAATTCAACTAGACTATCAAGTCGGGTTTAATGTAACACCTCTTTTGATACCTTTAACTATCATATGTAGTAGTCTCATTGAAAAGTTAGCATGGCCGGGTTTGTCAGCACGTGACCCGTTACTCATCAATGGGGCTACTAGCTTATCTACAGCAAAAAATGACACTTTGGGTGGTTTACTGCTAGGGCATGTAAAATTACTTGTTCTACTTTTTGATATGCAGTACACTACCTTAGGGATGGTTAGGCTCTTATACATTAAAAATAAATATTTGGGCTTTGCCATTACTTTAAATGGCACATTAGAGTTAGGAGTTAAAACCTGCTCTATCAGTCTGCAGGCTAGGAGACATCCTTTACTTTGTCACACCCATAGTTGCACAACACATGCTGCTGTCCATGAGGGACACTTTACCTTACAGGCTCTGTGTACCCCAGTACCCTATACTAGGGACTTATAATTAAGTTAATATATGGCAATTGGGTATAAACCTATTACACATACACTTTTAAGAGTCATAATTCAAGCAGCTGGGGCTGGTCTGAAGAGCCAGTGCAACACAGAGTCATTGCACAGATGCCTAATAGTCAAAATGAGCTGGTAACCTGCAAATAGTCAGTTCCTCACAACTTTGTAGTCTGCAATGTGTTTTCCATTTGGCTTAACTGTAAAGAACTCCCACACCAGAGAGGAGTTCTTCCATATAGATCCAATTACATGAGAACTTGTGGTAGATCTTCCCTAAGTTTCATGCTGCATCAGGTCGGTTGGGAGAAGGACTACCTTGGGTTTGTTGCTGCTGCTTTTGATGATTTAGAGATTATGCACTTAGGAAGGAGATGGTGTACAGGATGAGGCTGAATAGAGGTCATTTGCACTTTCTCAATATCACTCTCAGCAAAAACAATGAGTGGCTCATTCTCATCACTGCCAAGTAGGCTTTCCTCCTATTGCCTTGTCTACTTTTGAAGGGTAAGGGGTTCATCCATGTTACTGTCATGTATTTTCTGCACAATCTAACATGGCCTTACAGTAAAGTTAAATAGACCAATGGGGGGCACCCCAGGAGCGGCCAGCACGGATCTGGGGTGGTGAGACAGTGGGTGCGGGGCTAGGGTAGTAGAATAAGGAGGGTATAAAAAATGAGAAAAGAAAAGTACTCCCTCACTGTGCCTCTCCTCCATCGTCCCGCCCTCGTCTCTCCAGACCGCTGTTCCCGGAACAGGAAGCACCCAGGTTGAGGCTCTCCTGAGCCAATCACAACGCTGCAATGCAATGTTGTTAGTGGTTTGAGCACCGTGGTTCGGCACCCAGCTAGTGAATGGGAGCCTAATGCAGCCTGGGTGCAGAACTTGCAAAGTGCGCCTGACTAATTGGACGGCCCGAGACGGCCGGCCAAACATTCATGCACACTTAGGGAGTGCAAATGACTCCACCCCTGCCCCGTCCAAAAAGCTGCAACAGAAGGGAAAAAATAAAATGATAATAACCTTAAGTTATTATCATTTTATTTTTCCTTTATTTCACTGCTGAAAAGTAGTGGGGCGACGCTCCTCCGCCTTAGTCAAGTAGCTGCCACGCGTGCAACCATTTTAGGGCCAGAACATGTGCACTGTGACACTGATTGACCACAGGAAAAATAGGGTCGAGGAACAAACAAAAAATCTGGGTGACAAATGCAGAAATGGCGGATTTCCTACAGTCCGATAGAATCTATCACAGCTGACAATAAATATATGTTTTTCTCGCCAATTCGGATCTCAAAAAAACGCTATTAACGAAATGTTCCTGGTAAAACTTGCCTCACATCCTATACTATAAGCATCTTTGATTTGAAATTGGTGCACATGCTGGAGCGCAATATATGTTATTTACCAACTTGCATAGCTTTTTTTCTTTATCGGTGGTTACATCAATTGTCATTTAACTGATCTTTATAATGTGTTTTTTCCTGTATTAAACTAATACCTTCTTGGGTAATGAGCTTCTCATTTCCACGTGCCAGTGAGCCTGTCAGTAGTGAATAATCTGTTCCATGAACATGATGCCAGATATTTACAGGATAGTTTCCATAACCATTTAAAGAACCATTAGTAGAATTAATAGACAAACCATCGAAAAACATTGAACATTCTAGAAGTGGATGCTTTTATGATATAAGTATAATCATTAAGCACCAATACTTGGGTTGCATTTTCACGTGAGAGGACATTTTAAAAAACAATATACAATAATGACATCTTTTTCCGACGCCATTCTCAAATAATTCAATTAGTTCAGTCCACAATACAATTTGAAAGATAGCTTTAGGCAATTAAATTTGGCTAGCAAACAGAAAAATGAATAAAAGAAATGATTATATGAGTCACCTTTCTACGTTAATCAGGATATGAAATAGTTTAGCTATGCCAGGGGCATTATTTGGAGCTGTCAAAAAGCCCCATATCCTAACAGGAGGAAGTGGGAAAATAACTGGAACTTCGCCTGCGAAAATGAACTAATGGTGGAGAGAATGGAGGATTCTGCTCTGCACTCGCATTTCCTCCAGAAATCAAATGCTTTTTAGTTGCCGCCAGATAGTAAGTTCAAACTGTTATGGCATGGTGAGCAAAAAGACAATGGATTTAGCCCCAGATCTCTGTACTGGGGTGAATGTATGACATTGTTCTGCATTCTGTCCATCAACTGTTGTTTTTACATTTGTCACCCCAAATGGGACGGGTATGCTCAGACCCGTGCTCTCTATGCCACTGGAATCAAGCTATCCTGACTGAAGAGGGGTGAAACCCCGAATCCGGTCCTAGGGTGCTTGTTTACAGTCCAGGGAGGACCTGGCTTGGCAGTTCGGGCTGGACTGTACCCATGAGGCACAGGGTCAAGACTGATTTGCATATGGCTGGGTTCAAACTGGAACGGCATGGTGAGCAAAAATACGTTGGATTTAGGCCCAGATCTCTGTACTGGGGTGAATATATTGTAGTGGAGGAAGCGTTTTAGATAGATACATTGCTAGGTTAGCGTAAGCGCCTTAGATGTTTGAAACGCCATCTTGCCACTTTTGCTGCTTTTGCACACGACACTGCAGGTACATGTTATTATTTGAAACCTGCTTGCTTGCCTTTTCTTCACATGAGAACTGTCTGTTGTTCACATCCCTAGATGTGCACTGCGACCTTGGTCTGAACATTGTGTGCAGAAATAGTTTGAGCCACCAAACAATGAATGTGTTTGAGTTTAGGTTGATCGGCCCACACTCTAGCCATAACACGCACACAGCTGCAAATATCTGAAAGTCGAGAGCCTTTAATATTGCAGTTTGCATGCATTAGACACACATTCTGGAGAAGAACTTTTCCAGGTGCAGAGCAAAGCTGATCCTGTGATGTGATTCACCTAAGCTGATCTTTACGGTATGGGGTTCCACATTCAAACCTAGAGACCTTCTATTAGTATAATAATACCAGCTTACTAGCGAAGGGAGGGTGGTTGTATTCCACGGTCATTTGTAATATGATTTCTCCCTTCATTTTCTATGGTATTGTAACAATGCTGATGGTTTTAATTTTAATCATTTGTCTGCTTATGTTAGCCAAAGTACTGCATCTTAGGACACGTAGTTTATAAAATAAACATTTTTAACTTTACCGTGTCTCTGATTACTCCTGTTGTGGACTGATATGAGAATAATAACGAACAGGTATTTCTGATTCCCACCATTCCTGAGAGTACTCTAAGTCGCTTGTTCTGGGTTGTCTATACATTGGGAGCTCCGAGAGGATATGGATAACATATGGGACACTGATGCTAGTCGGATTGGGGTTCTGGGTACTGCAGTGAGTTTTTGGTACACCGCAACTCACTGAGGTCCTGGTTTCCTGCGCATAGTTCTGTGCATGAGCAGAATCCCTGCAACAATATGACATTGTTCTGCATTCTGTCCATCAACTGTTGTTTTTGCATTTGTCACCCGAGTGGAAAGGGTATACCCAGACGTGGGTCCCGTGCTCTCCATGCCACTGGAATCAAGCTATCCTGGCTGAAGAGGGGTGAAACCCCGAAACGGGTCCTAGGATGCTTGTTTCCAGTCCAGGGAGGACCTGGCTTGGCAGTTCGGGCTGGACTGTACCCATGAGGCACAGGGTCAAGATTGATTTGCATATGGCTGGGTTAAAACTGGAACGGCATGGTGAGCAAAAAAATGGTGGATTTAGGCCCAGATCTCTGTACTGGGGTGAATGTATAACATTGTTCTGCATTCTGTCCATCAACCGTTGTTTTTGCATCTCTCCAAATCAGCAGGGATGCACCAGAAAAGATGCAACACGCAATTCCCTCCCTGCGCTACCACGAGGGCTTTGCAACGTGACGCAACTCCCAAGATGCGTTACATTGTAAATAAGGCGCAACATGGCGCATGGTTTACGCCACCGCTGCGTCACAGAAGTGACCCAACGGTGGCAAAAATGTGGCGCATGAGGCTTGTAAATCTGCCCCACAGTGTTTTAAAATGCCTAGTATTACTCATATAACTAGATTCCAAAGGAAGCATTAGCGATACAACTTTCGATTACAGGGCCACGCTAGTCTTCCGACTTTGAGAGGGGGTCATGCGGGTTGAATTAGCATCACCAGCATTCTGAAGGTTCTACTGTGACAAAGCACTCTAGACAAATATTACTTCACCTCATCACTCAGTTACTCATACATTGCATAATAAATACTCACACTTACAGGAGCCATGTATTTGCACCGAGCTGCTGCTGAACAGATGCCGGCTATCATCAGAGAATATCAGGCAGCAGTCTAGGGCACAATCAGCAAGTGGACACACCATGACCACTAGAAGCATGATTTATATATTTCAGGTGGGAGGGGAGGAGGGCAGTGATAAGTCACTGCTGTTGAGATCCTTTGGGTAGATTTGTCTTAGTATTTGGTTGTTTCTGTAGCACAACATGCACCCACTGTTTCATCAGAGCTGTACCAGATGTGACTGAAGCAACCTTTCACATACCGGATTAATTCCAGGCAAACTTGGACTTGAAAAAAGTACTGCAAAGCTGTACTGCAGCTCCTGAATGGATTGATTTGTGGACTAAGCACAATGCCAAATTTATTAAGATCTGCCATAGGCAGCCAACGCAGACGTACCTGTATTAGGGACTTGTGGTCAGACGATTTTATAATTACATAGAACAAAGAGTAATGCAAAAAACTTCTCACAATTAAAATGCGAAATAGGAAAGATCGGGGGATGAAAAAAGTTACGGATATCTAAAAGTGGCGAGTCCAAGTATGACGTGACTTGAATATGTAAATTACATTTCAGTGATTCCCAAAGTGTACCACCCAACAGGGATTTTAGTGGCTGTCTGAGCTTTCTGTTCTTGCATCCAGGGCCGTATTATGCATTTTGATTGTGTGCGCCCAGCGCACCTTTCAGAAGGTGCACCGGGTGCAAGCAATCACAATTCACCCTATTATGATATATGAGCTGCCCTGGGGGCAGCTGCGACCTCGCGCTGCCCTGGCGGCATCACATACATGTGAAAACACAGAGCAGCTGCTCCGTATTTTCACAGTGCAGGCGGCACCCGTCTGCACTTTTACAGGGTAACACAGATACCCTTGCAGGTGGGTGCAGTCAGTGACTGCACCCTCCTGCAAGGGGATGTCTGGGGGGTCCATGGGCCCGCCTTTATCCCCTGCAGAGGGCTGCTTTCAGGGGACACACTGAAAGTGTGCCACGTTTTAAATGGCGCACGGTCAGTGCCCCTCCTGAGGCTTGCTTTGACTCCGCACCAGTGTCTGTAATATGGCACGGGCATAGAGTCAAAAGAATTCCCTCATTTGTATAGGACATGCCCCTATGCAAATGAGGGAACACCCTCTGAAGGTAGCGCTGGCACTTTAGGTGCACCAGCGGTATTATAGAAGGGGACGCACAAGCGTCTGTGCCCCCTTCTATTATACCAAAGTGCCCAGGGGGCGCGCAAAGCGGGTGCGTCCCGACGCACTTATTGTAATACAGCCCCAGATATACATCACAACAACTGACATGCAGCTAAAACCAGCCTGGACTATTGGTTAAGTCAGAAGTTGTTAGCTGTTTAAGATAAAAGAGCAATAACAGTGATTTTGTTAAATAATAGTGAAAATATTTCAATTCTGAAATTGCTAATTGAACAATACTGAGGGCTGTGGAAGGGGTAGTAATCTTCAGTGTCTCAATCAGTCCTTTCTGTTCACTCTATGTTAGACTAGTGCATCCATTTTCTCTTCACATCTCATACACCTGCATATCTAAAAATGTGTTTATTTTCATCTTTAGCACCCTGTAGGAAGAGGGCTCCTAATATGGTATACCAAAAAGAGATGTAATGTGCAGAGTTCAGGTATTTCTTTACTAGCAGACAGGGGTGTGCTACAGCAATTTCAATGTGCTCTTTTAAAGTGTAATGTGGGCGAGCAGTCTTAGGCCTATCAGAAAGGAGTGTTAGACGAATGCAAATACACACAATAGTCAAAAAAGTATGCATACGACTCAATAAGGAGATCTCCACCAATTCATAAAAATAACACTTATCTTTATATAACTTTAGGCATCAGGATCATCAAAATCTGGTAAGTACTTTTTAAAGTAGCAGGTTTGTAGTAACCAGGTTTTAGATACTTTAAATCATAATTAACCTGGGGAGAAAACACAGCTCTATTTACAGTCACTTAACAATGACATACGGGACCAACCTTCTGGACTTAAGGTGTGTATAGGCCAGGGTACAAGGCAGCACCAAGAGGTCACACTGGGCGGCACTGTGGTAGTCCGGCACAGAGGTTCAATTCAGCGTTGAGTGCCCAATGTTACCCGATCGGTGCAAAACATGTACTTCATTTGGGCACTTCACAGCGACTTACAGGGCCAACCTCCTGGACTTAAGGTGAGTATAGGTCGCACTGGGGCTGCCGATGCCCAATGTTATCTTAAGGGAATCATTCCAGTCGAAAAGAGGATGCAGTCTTGGACTGGGAAACCAGTCTGTCCGAACCAGCAAATGGGCTAAGGTCTCATGATTCTAGGGGATGTGGGGGCACCTTTGGTTCTATTATCCACGGGCCGGGGTGACAGGTGCAGAGGTGTCAGATTTTCATCACCGGGAGCAGTCCGGTAGAGGGGACCTGCAAACATGGGCTGCAGGCAGAATTGGGAGCTGTGCAATGGGCAAGTCAAAGGAGGGAATTGTCACTGAAGGACTAGGGGACCCCGCTGGCACCGTTGACTCACTTCCACTTAAGCTTGTAACGATGGGTGCAGTGGTGCTTACCGGTGTTGGGTTTTCACAGTCTTGGAGTCCTCACAGTTCTTTCGGAGTGCCTGCACGATGCAGGGAAGGAGGTCCACTGCTCCACTCGAGTTCTTGAGTGTTTATTCAAGACAGGCAGTCCTGCCAGGGTTTGGAGCCACAACAACTGCAGGAAGAGATGTCTTTGGTGCAGTTTCGAGAGGTAACAGTAGACAGACCGGCAGCGCTGTTGCAAATTCAGTTGCTCTTCAGTCTTCTGATTTTGCGGATCTTCAGTGTCCTTCTTCTTCATGGGTGACCAGGATCTGATTTCCTGGTGCCAGGGCTCCCCTAAATACTGAATTTAGGGGTGGTAGGGGACTAAAGGGTAGTAGTGAATGGGCCACTTACCCCTGGGGTTACTACGCCACCTATGTGACTAGGGGTGGACGGCAAACTCCGCTCCGCTGGTGGAGTTTGTGGCGTTTTGTCCATTCCACACTCCACGTAGAGCGCAGAGTTCTAAAAAACTCTATGAAGCTGCACAGGGTGGAGTTTTTCCTCTTGTGCGGATCATTAACTTTAAGTTGGCGTAGAGTGAGTGAGGAAATATATACACTAGATCACCTACCGGTGAGATATCTCAACAGTGGCGGTCACAGCAGGTCGCTACCACTCATAATAAGAAACCTGGTGGTCCTGTTGAGAAAGCTGCCGCTCGAGTAGAACATTTACTCGATGGGCAGAAAGAAGCAACATCCTCTTGAGCTGCACATGGTGCAGATTGAGCTTATTTTTCAGTATGAGACAAACTTACTGGTGCTAAAAATCAGCGCGAGCAGCATGACTTACTTACTCCACAGAATGCAACAGAGTTTTTTTGGCACTTTGTAGAGTTCCGCATAGCAAAACTGCGGGGGTTGCACTTGTGAAAAGTCGTATCCACTACAGATAGCCGAGTTCAGGGGTTTTGCTCGCCTAAGGGTGGACATTCCGGTCTTGCCTCGCTAATTTTACCAACTGGGTGGTAGCCAAGGGCTCTAGACTAGGGGTGGGTGGAATTTGCGTAGTCGCGCTACGCATAGCTCCGCGAGACAGTAAAAAATCTCTGCGAGCACACAGAGTTCTGCAAACACGCGAAATTGCTTGTTCCGCCCGTCGTTCGCTATGCTTTTTTCCTGTTCGCGAACGCTGTTTGCGTGCTCGGGGGGAAATATCTCGCGAACATGCATTTTGAAAGCATGAACAAGCAAAAAATTCTACATAGCCGTGGATTGCGGAATATTGTGGCAATTCCGCGTTCTCCGCGGAACGCGAAATTACCCAAATTCTGCAAATTCCACGGGCGGAACGGAATTTACCGCCCAGGTCTACTCTAGACAAGGGGGTCAGTTTCCTCTCCTGTGAGAGAAACCAGATTCGCATACAAAAGTCGTTGACCTATTTGAAGCTCCCTGGCCTTGGAATCTTAATCCACTGGTCATCCTGTGAGCAGGGGCGCAAGGCACCCCCTGGTCAAACAGGCTTGGTTTATGGCCCCAAGAGAGCAGAGGCCCTCACTTTTGGGAGTCAGGCACTCGTCTCTGGTGGCAGGCTGATGAAAACCAGGGGCTGGTATGTGTTCAGGGGGTACCTCTACGGTACCCTTTGTGTGCATGCATCACTATATTCGACACTGGCATCAGTGTGGGTTTATTAATACTAGGTGTTTGATACCAAACATCCCGCTTCTCGGTGAAGCCATCATGCTACTAGGGAACTTGTTTTCACCAGTGTCCAGCTCATGTTTTAAAATGGCTTCCCTGTTTCCTGGTACTGGCAGTAATGGAACTGACCAGCACAGGGGCACATCTGCTCATGCAGATATGTCCTCAAAGGAAATATAAGGCACACTGGCTTAGGGCTGTAAGGGCTGCTGTAAGGGTGATTAGCAAATAATACATGCAGTGTTAGGGGACATGTCACACAGGGATGTGTGTCATTTATTATTTTCACTTTTGTCTGCAGCATGACTCACAGCCTTCAGTGGCAGTTCGCATGAGCTTGCTGAGTGTTCATTTAGGGTGCCATAATTCTTGCTGCAGCCCTTATGGACCCACTTTAGTTTCCCATGCCCTAGGTACCATGGGTGCCATTTACCAGGGACTTACAGAAGGTAGTAAAGGTATTGACAATTGGGGAAGACAATTGCACAGTTTTGGGCAAAGAGGTCTGGCACTGGGGATCTGGTTAGCAGGGACCCACTGCACTTCCAGTCAAAATCACATCATATACCAGCCGAAAAATGGAAGTAATCATGTCAAAAAGGGCACTTTCCTAAACACCCTAATTTCACTCTCTCCTGAATGCACTTCTTTGCAACCTCTTCACTTTTCCACCCCTCGAACAGCCAATACATACACTCATCCTAAGCATTGCATTTTCTTTTACTTTCAGCTTACCAATATTTTGACACCTGCGTCCCTCCTTTTCCACATATTTGCACAGAATCACAACATCAACTGGAACACATGACCACTGCTCTTGTGCTCTACAGAGAGGCCAAAGATTGGATGACCATTTATTCTGAATGCCTTTTGACCCACTGACAGGCACTGTGAGGAACTTGCATTGCCTTCAGCCTCAACTACAGAGCTTTCATTCGTGGCCCATTATAAACAACTGGAGGTGACTTAGATCAAAGTATGCATTAAGTAAAAGTGATATTCCACAAGAAAAAATTGCAAAACGCAGGATCCTGGAAATAGCTAACACTCCTAGTACAAAATTAAGTAAAATATGTGAAATGCAAATAGGAACTAAGCAACTGACATGGATTGCCCTAACGGTTTTTACATTCACTGTTCAGAAATCGATCACTGTTTTTACCACTGATGTCAAGGACATGTATATGGAGCCCAACAGAGAAGTGTTTCAATTTCTGTTTTTAAATGCTACCGGACTTGCGACCTGGAAGGACCCAGACCACTTAAAGCCCTGGGAGAGATTCTAACCCTATCTTCCACCTACTACCAAGTGCCCTGGACTAACTCCACCATACTCTGAAATGCATTTAGAATTTAGCTCGAGAGGCAAGGATAGAGCATTGATGAATTGAAAGGATGTTTCCAATCAAAAATGAATTTATTTAAAAAGAATGAGAAAAAGTAAAACAAGAAGCAGAGTATATATATATTGCTTGATTTAAAAATGAAGAACAGAATAAAACCAATTTTCAATGACAACTACTTATGTATGGTTTCATACACATGAGCGATGGAGGGGGATAATAAAAAAAAATCCATGGCCTGTCTGAAGGTCACAGCACATTTTCTACCTGAAATTCCCTGGTGAGTGTCCATGCTAGATGTAGGTATCAGCTCCCACAGGGAATTCTAGGAGTAGAGGAGGTTCTGCTTTTTCTATGATACCCTCTGAGGAGGAAAAGTCTGCTTTCCCCTGAGTCGTTTGAATTTTCAATTTTTTAAGATGCCTCAGCTGACACTGATCAGTGCAGACCCTGCTTTTGTGTCTCCTAAATGAGGATAAATGTGCTGCTTGTTTCCTCAAGGCTAGTTCTTAAACCAAATGCCATTTGAAGGTCTCCTGGCCAGTCCTGCTAATTTTTCCCTTCCCTGTATGGAAGTCTTCAGCTAGCACTCATAGTAATGAGACACAAAGACAGGGCTACAAGAAAGCCATCACACCAACTGTATAGTTAGTTGAACTCAGCTGTATTTTTTGCTTATTTCTTGATTTATTTATGTGGGACCAACTCATCTTTCACACTGATGGTGCCCATATGCTCCCACCCACCCTTATATACACACCATCCCTTGAGTAGTATTAGTGGCATGTATCCTGCTGATAAGTGCTAAACTGCAAGCGCTCCCTGTGTGAATTATGATTCTGATTGGTTATCCATGATTGGCATATTTGATTTACTGGTAAGCCCCTAGTAAAGTGCACTGTGCCCCAGCGCCTGTAATTCAAATACTACTAGTGGGCCTGCAGCACTGATTGTGCCACCCACATGGGTAGCCTTGTAAACTTGCCTCAGGCCTGCCATTGCAGTATCTTTGAGTTCAATTTTAAACTTCCATGTCGACCTGGCAAGTGGACCTACTTGCCAGGCCCAAACCTTCCCTTTCACTACCTACATGTGAGGCACCTCTACGGTAGGCCCAATGTAGCCCCATTGGCAGGGTGCACTTTATGTGAAAGGTAGGATAAGTACTGTTGTGGTTTACATGTCCTGATAGTGAAAGAGATTTGGTGTTTGGGCTCACCGAGCTCATAATTTAAAAACTCATCTTTTAGTAAAGGTGTTTTTTAAATTGTTTGTTTTAAAATACCACTTTTATAAAGTGGGCATTTTCCTGCTATAATATCCTGTGCCTGTCTCTTCCTGTGGAATCAATGTCTGGTTTAGATTGACAGCTGGGTTACTTATTTGTGCATTCACTTGAGACAGTCACAAAAAGGGAGCTGTTGTGTGCTCTGCAGATCCTGATGGCCCATCACCATGATGATGGGCTTTCCTGAGTGTTAGTCCTGGCCTTTAGACATGTTTATCCCCAATCATTTTGCCTTTTGCCTCCTATTTTTCTGACCTTGTTTTGGTTGGCTATAGGATTCTGGGCACTTGACCACTGCTGATCAGTGCTAAAGTGCATATGCTCTCTGTATAAAGTGTGATATGATTGGTTATCCATGATGGGCATATTTGATTTACAGGTAAGTCCCTAGATAAGCTCACGGTGTGTGCCAGGGCCTGTAATTCAAATGCTACTAGTGGGCTTGCAGCACTGGTTGTGCCACCCAGATAAGTAGCCCTGTAAATGTATCTCAGACCTACCACTGTAGTGTCTGTGTGTGCAGTTGTAAACTACCATGTTGTCCTGACAAGTGCACCCACTTGCCAGGCCCAAACCTTCCCTTTCCTTAATTGTAAGGCACCCTAAGGTGGGCACAAGGTACCCCCATGGTCAGGGTGCAGTGTATGTGAAAGGTAGGACATGCACTGGTTTGAGTGACATGTCCTGACAGTGGAGTACCTTGTATTTCATGTTTCACTATTAAAAGGCTATCCGTCCATTAGGCTTATCATTGGGGTTGTACTGTAACATATTTACATGTGTAATTTGCCAAAGGGACAAGATAGAAAAATTAAGTTTAGACTCTCTGAACTTAGAATTTAAAAATGTACCTTTTGGTGCAGGTGGTTTTTAAATCCTGTGTTTGAAAATGCCACTTTTAGCAAGTGAGCATTTTCTTACTTTACCATTCTGTGTGTCTCTGACTGTTTGTGTATTCAGCGTCTGGTGTGTGAGTGATAAGAGCTGAGATGTGCATTCAGTCACTGGGGGATGTTGGGGTGTACCCTGCCTTGCCTGAGTGACTCATCACATTGCTGAATAGAGCTGTTATGCATTTAGAGTGGTCGGAGGAGTGTTGCTTACACTTGAATAGGCTGTGTCTCCTTTTCCACAATGATGTCTCCACCCCCTATGGTCATGCTGCACCAGGGAGGACAGGACTGGTTTGGACTACGTTCAGAGACCATTGCCACAAGGTGAACAAAGACATTTTGAGGTATAAGTCTTACACCTAAAACCTGAGGACTTTAGATTACGTCAAGGAACACGATGACCTTGCCAAGAAGAAGAGCGGAAGAACTGTGCAAGGAGCACTGCCTTTTCTGAGAGAGGGGTGGGTTGGCCTGCAGTTGCTGCTTCTGTCTGTGGTGGAGGAAAAGGACTGACTCTTTTGGCCCTGCAGTGGCATCCGACTTGAGAGGGGAATCTCCATGGGCCTGTGTGTGCTGGCCTCCTGGTCTGAGAAACTCACAGACATCAAAGTTTCCATGTGCTGTGCTGTACAATCTTTTACTTTGGGCATAGCTCTGTGTGTTGTGCTCAGCAACCATTACCTTCACAGAGCTTCAGTTGGTTTCCAAGTGCTCTGTGTGCTTTACTATTGCCAGTGTGCTCTGTTTCCGACTCTACCACAGCCCTGTGTTCTTCACCCCTTTTAGTTTTAAGGCCAAGCGCAGTTTGGGCTGCTTTTATGGTGGGGCACCATTGTGTGCTGTTGGCAAGTGCAGGGTAGAGTGCCACATGTTGCCTGAAGGGAACTCCCTTCATGGGTTCATGACATTAAAAGAGAGGTGTGGTGCCTATAAAGTACAACGTGTGTAGTGAGTGCTTTGGATCAGCTGTCCTAGATGAGGTGTGGGCTCACTCTACTACTCATGCAGGTGGCGCTGCGAAGCGAAGTTGCACCTGTGGATGATGCCATAGAGAAGGATCGCGCCCATAAGTAATGAAGACGAGGAACAGTTGCAGTAGCAACTGAAGAATGCTGTCCAAAGGAGTGGAGGAGCTCTGCTGGTGTCTTGCTGGGAGGCGGGGCCTGTAAGAAGGACCGCGCCCACCAGTCACAGAGTAAGAGTACAGTTGCTGTGGCAACTGAATGACGCAGCGCCCAACGGAGTGGTAATGTGCTGATCTCATCTCCGGGGACGGGCCAGACCTCAGAGGCTTGGTGGACCTGACTTACCCCTTGACAAGTGCGTGTGGTGGGCAGATAGCAAGGCCTTGCCAACATCATTACAGGAAATGCCCCTCCCGGCTGCAGAAGGTGCCATGTCAGGAGACATTTAATCTCGCCCTAGTGTGGACTGGAGTTACTGGACATGTCGTCAGCTATACCGTATGGTCATGGTCATGGGCAGCTGCATTAGAGGCACCCGGGGGGGCTGGCCACTGGCAAGGTCAGCCCAGAACTCAGGAGACCGCCTCCCAGGGGCACTGGTGCACCGGTCTTCAAGCTTTCTCAATTGAGCCAGTAGCCGACATTGGGCTCCCTCCTTGCCGCACTGGCTTCTGGTGCCCAAGGTGCCCAGATGAAGGTGGTAGATGGGCAGAGAAGCTGCCTCCTATAGGGTAACTGGCACCTACCTGAAGTTCATACCCGACAATTATAAGGAGAATCACTGTGTGCATTTTGACACAATAGGGAGTACCCTTTGTAGGGACAATGTATTATACACAGTGATGATGTAAGGCGTTAGGCAGGATGTTTTCATGAAAGTGTTTCCACGACCTGTGCTACTTATGAGTATATAATTCATTGCACTAATGGTGTTAATGACAATGGCCTTAGGGCCAAGAGGCTTATGATTTACACATTATTTTGACTCTTGCCTATTTGGCAAAGTGATGATTGATTTCTGTGACTTATGACCTTTGTGATGTCATGACAAGTGCCTATTGACACAATGTTTTTGTGAATAATACAAAGAATGCTTCTTTATATACCCTTGAGCGGAGTCTCTATTTGTGGTGTTTCTAGTATGCCACTGGTGTGTGAGTGTGTGTTTCGTAAATGCTTTACACATTGCCTCTGGGATAGGCCTGACCGCTCTGCCAAGCTAAAAAGGGGGTGAGCAGGGGTTATCTTGGGTGTGTAACTCCCTTACCCTGACTAGAGTGGTGAGTTCTGCCTGGCTTAGGTGCATAGCCTAGCCAACCAGAAACTCCATTTCTAACTCTGAGGTAGAGTGCTGAGAGGATTTCTCACTGACACCTGAATAGAGTTGTGCCTGGCCTCTCAAAAGGCTGTCTTGACCCCCCTGTATTGTGTCTGGGGCCAAGGCAGAGCAAGGCAGGATCTTGTGGACAACACAGACTTTCTTTATAAGTACCCTTACCGAAGTTGAATACTATATTTAGTGGTTAACCTGTCTTTTTATAGCATTCGAAGACTATTTTACGTCAATTTTAGTATTCAGTAGTATTCTTTTTGTGAAGCCTAGTGTATGAAGACTACTGGAATGTGAGTGATACTTCTTGAACACTAACAGAATACTTCTCAAATACTTATTTGCTAATCAAATAGTCTTCATTTACAATGCAAAAAAATCAGTGAATATGAATACTACTGGAATGTAATGAATATTACCAGACTACTGATTCAAGTGTTACTTGCTGAATTGAATGATTGTGTATGCAGAGATTTGTATGAATATGAGCTATTATATTTTTACTACTAACATTTTAAAAGATGTATGTGCAAAGCATTTTTGTCCAAAACTTTGAAAGCTTTACTGAATGGTATGGCTAGGTTAATATTATTCTATCACAATACTAACAAACCAACATGCATGTGTTTGTATATATTTTCATTATTATTAGGATCAATTTGAATTATTAGAGCCTTAATTGTAGTGCTATTCTTAAAAAGATGTACCATCTTGTCTTCATTGCTTGATTTTGCTTGTGCGAAAGTGTCACTCATAATCATTGAATGTCACTCATAATTACACTAGAATTATGAAAATGTCACACATAGCAATCTAAAGCATTGGCAGCTATGACAGTGACATGGATAAGACTGGGTTAGCTTAATAATTGGTTACGTGAATTAGAACTACAACCCCCAAAATGCACTTCAATTTTAATTAGGAGCTAAAAAAATGCAAACTACCTTGTGAAACTTAGTCACCTTTTGACATTACTACTGTAAATGGTTTAAAAGTTGTTTCTGCGTTTTTCAGACAATTTAATTCATATTTTTATTTTCATGCTGCAATACGTTATTAATTGAACTACATATAAAGCTGTTTGCTTTACAACGGATAATAAATGTTTCTCCTCGATGTGCTCGTTCACTTTTGTAACCTATTTTCATCATTATGTGGAACTTCAGTTCTTTCAGGCTTTCGATTTTCTTTTTTTGGTCTTCTGTTGATGTGAGTTGGGCTTGTTCTGCCAAATAGAGTTGAGTTGGGCTCTTTTTGAGCTCCATTTTGTCCAACTTTGGCTGCAAAGTTTCCTTTGCTCTGCTGCGCCTGCGCAATGTTTTGAATTGAAAATGAAAAGCGGTAAAGTTGGTGGAGGGATAGCATGAAACTTGCTGTGTCCATCACCAGAAATGCCCCAGATCCACTGGCACCAGTCGAAGGTAGGGGACGCTTACGCGGGGGGTGGTGGTGAGCTTGCTGGCCTAAGTGTGGTGCACATATCTGAACGAAATAATACATAACGCGAGTGTCAGAGCGCAAGCCGCGAGAGGAAGGAATGTCCAATACAAGAGTCCATCAAACACTGCAATGAGCGATGTTAGTGGAGCATTCTGCTCGAATACTTATCAGCGCTCCTGTCTGTGTTATTTAGCAGGATCCATTTACCTTGTACTTGATCTGTGAACTCAGCGTCCGGTCGTCCGTCTGTTAGTCAAGGCTCCGCTTGTGTTTCTCGAGGCCGGCGCATATGAGCGTCGTCATCAGTAATAACTGTCACGTGTTTTACACTTTTACATAGATTTATTGATACGCCGTTTTTGGCAAACGACAAATTCAAAGAAGCAAATTGAAAAGGAAAGAATCTCGGGGCCATCATATAACCACGCGCTTTCCTTTTGGTGGGCAGATTGTTCCAAAAAGACCACATTTTGAACATTGGTGCAGCCTGCACCTGTGTTGCATTATGGGTGTTGTATGCATGGCGCTGTGCCAAAAAATAAACTTCAGTGGAAGAGAGATTTTTTTACCAGGAAATCCATAAGTTAACCTATTTCAAAGGCAGACTCTGTCCAAGGACTACCCAGGTCCTGGTTATAAATTATAAATTTCCGAAAGCTCATTAAGCCCATCAACTGCAGTGTTGTATTTAACGATGAACATTGCTTCTCTCTGTAATAGTGTTCTCTCCAAATTTCCTCCTCGAGAATTTTTCTAAATTTTGGATAGAACAGTCCATTTTAAATCGTTTACATCATGATTCTTGGATATCCAGTGGTTTACCAATGGGGCATTAGCCACCTTTTTTCGTATCCTGGACATATGTTGAGTTATACGTTGGCGAATTTCCTGGTTGGTTTTGCCAATGTATAATTTAGGGCACAGGCATAAGATCGCGCACACTACATTTTTACTTTTACAATTAGTGAAGAGCTCATGTTTCCAATTGATGTTCTTAAAAGTGAAAAGGGGTCCTTCAATTGTTTGTGGACAGTATATGCATGTCCCGCACTTATGATGCCCAGTAATTGGCGGTAGACTCAGTAATAATCTCAAGGTGTTTTTTTGCGCAGGTTCTTGTGCAGCCACACGGATAATTGAACTTCCAACACTTTGATCTTTTTTTAGCGCAAATAAAGTTTTTTCCATGTGGTATGTACTTTTTGTACCAGATGCCAATTTTGATTGATCACACGTTTAAGAAAGTTTGTACGTGAACAAAACGTAGTTACACAGACCATCCAATCTGAAGATATTTTGTCTTTTTTCTGCAGCAGCGCTTCTCTCGGTGTCCACCAAGCTCGTTTGAGTGCTTGTTCTAAGAGTTTTTTAGAATAGCCTCTCGATTTTAACTTTTCGAGCAAGTTGTTTGCAAGAAACATATATTCATCTCTGGTTGAACAATTGCGTTTTGCTTGAAGAAATTGGCCTACTGGCAGGTTGTCACGCAAACTACGCGGATGGTGACGTGTGTAAAAGGGCTTGGTTTCTGTCCGTCGGTTTAGTGTGTAATGAAGTCAACAGCTTGCCATGGGAGCTATATACTTCTTTTTTTAATTTTTTTTATTGAACAGGCTGACAGGAAAAAAAACACATATGAATACTTACATCAGTTAACGTCTATAATCGAGAAAATTATAATATAGAAAATTATAATATATTCTCAGCGCTAAATAGCAAAACTAAACTATAAACACGGGAAGGGACAAAAAGAATTAGAGAGAAAGAAGAAAAAAAAAAAAAAAAAAGGAGAGGGAAAAAGGAAAGTTAGAAAGATAATAGAGACCATCTCATCCTATAAAGGTTCCCCAGTTTTTTTCGTGTTTGCTTAAGGAACGGCTCCCTCTTAGCCGAGCTAAAGCTGACTCCATGGTGTAGATCTCGGTAACCAACGCCCACCAGTCCCAAACCGTGGGTGGATCGGTGCATATCCAGGCTCTTGCCACAGTTAGTTTAGCACATGACATAAGTATTGAGGTCAACGCGGCTTGTGGGATTGTATTAGGATATATATCAAGCAGAACTGAGGCAGCGGTGAATATGGGTGTTTGGATATGTTTGATTTTTAGAACCTTCTGAATGTCCCCCCAATAATCCTTTAGGGTAGGACACGAAAACAACATGTGTATCAAGTCGGCGGCCTCAGTTGAACATTTTGGGCATTTAGTTCGATCACTGAAAGAATTATTAGAAGACCATTTAGATATTATTTCGGGGGTATAGTATAACATACAGCTCGTTCTAAACTGTTGAAGCCTTAAGCTTGAAGAGCGAACAAGTTTATTAATGTTTGACATGGAGCTCCCTATTTCTCTAGCTGTAATTTTTATACCTAATAACCTGCCCCATTTATCTGCTAACTTAAAACAGTCGTTTGATTTATAACAAGATAGAACGTGATAAGTATCTCTTATAGTTGTTTTAGTTTTCCCAGAGTATAGACAGGACCAAATTTCGTTGTCTGTAACCGCTAAGATTTGTTTTTTATTAATCAGATAGTCGTGCAGTTGCAAGTGTTTGTATCTCATAGTTTCAGGGAGATCAAATAATAGTTTAAGAGTATTAAATTCTATAAACCCATGAGTACCATATAGATCCCCTAATGCATTGATACCCTTCCTAGACCAACTATAAGTAGAGTTGTCGTTAAAGATGCCCGGTAAACTCGGGTTACCCCATAACGGCATCATTTGATGGAAGTAAGTTATTTTATAGTAGTTTGAGATGTTACCCCATATCTTTATTATGTCTTTGGCGGTCTTAAATTTGACTCTTTTGAAATAGTTTGGATCGTTGGCTCGGAGCAGAAACATGTTTGAATCTTGTTTTAGCATAAGAGTATGAAAGGGGAGTGTTCCTTCTTTAATGAGCAGTGATCGAATACGCAAAACAAAAGCAGACCAAAAATACAACTTAAAATCAGGGAAATTCAGCCCTCCCAAATTCGTATTATTTGTAAGAAATTTTATCGACCTTCTCGCCTTTTTATAGCTCCAAATAAATCTGCTGAATATACCGTCCAGCTCTTTAAAGAATTTATTATTTAAATTAAGTGGTATAGATCGAAAAAGATATAAAAATTTAGGCAATATCGTCATCTTAATAAGATTAATTCTTCCAATTAAATTCAGGGGTAGTCTGTGCCATTTTTTTTAAAAGTAAGGTAGTGGATTTGATTAATGCTTTGTAGTTTATATTATTAATTTCCTGGATTTTAGCCGTTAGTTTTACACCTAAATATGTAGCGCTTTTACAAATTTCAGGAACGGTCGGATTTGGGGTATAATTAGCAATAACCTGAGTCTTTTGTACATTAAGTTTATACCCTGAGATATTCCCAAATTTCCCAGCCTCAGATACAATACTTTGGAGTGCCATCACAATATCTTGTGTGTAGATAGCGATATCGTCGGCATATGCTGCCCTCTCTCACCCCTTTTGTTTGCTCTCTCACTCGAACCTTTTTTATCCGCTTTACAGTCCCAAGCCCAAATTGTACCTTTTAGTTCTGGCTCAAAAACGGGAGCTATATACTTCTACATCCAAAAAAGTTATCGTATTTGAACTAGATTTCAAACTGAAATGGATATCTGGTGTCCTTTGGTTTAACCAGTTATGAAATTCCACAAGGTCCGAAAAATTGCCATTCCAAATTAGGAAGATATCATCTATATACCGAACATATGTCGATATCTGACTCCAAAAGGGGTTGTTGTTGTAAATAAACAGTTCTTCGTATTGTGCCATAAACAGAACTGCCAATTCCGGCACAAAGGGACAACCATTAGCAGTACCCTTAGTCTGAAAATAGTAGCACTGTTCACATTTAAAATAGTTATTTTTTTAAGGCAAACCTTGCCAACTCCATTATGAACTCACTGGGAACTCGCACAGGTCTTGGTCTCTGTTCCAGGAAAATTTCGATTGCATTAAGTCCTTCTTCTTGTGGTATCTGGGTGTATAAGGACACCACATCCATAGGGACAGCATGTCTCGAAGAAACAGTGCATACAATGCCTAGACAAGACTTAAAAACACTGAAGAGCAGGAGCATAAAAGCAGACTGTGCTTGGGTCATAAATCTCACCAGCACCTGCTACGTCCAAGAACATGGCGATTGCTACATGGTGTGCGCACTATTTAAATTTGTTATGTACGAAAATACTGTACTCCACAGTGCGCATGCAGCAACCTTCCCATTTGTATACGTGGTAATTACATGATCCTAGTATGCCTCAATTTAAATGTACTCACTTCCTCAGGCTCGGAAGAATTAAAAGGCTTGGTTAGCCCTGGGAGTTTTTGAATGCTTAACTTGCATATCAGAGTTGCCAGATGTCACCAGTGAGTGCTGAAATCACTGAACCAATTTGGGGCTAATGGATGATTCCCACCCTAATGAATCTTATTCATGTTATCCACCACAGAAGGATTAACGGCTGAATCAACCATAAGACCTGCTCGCTGTTGAGTAGGTGCTTAGCTGTTAACTACTATTAACTGTCAAGCATTGGCAAAGCTAATAGGTCTCATCTATGCAAGAGCTTTTGGCTTTGTCAATATTTTTTTACCCTATTGCATAGCATACTCGGGCATCAGCTAAGGTCAAGCAATGTCACGTTCCAGCCTATCACGGTGACCATGCAATATGCTGCTCTCGCTATACACAACCGTCACTTTTGTAAAGATATTGCCAAGATATATTGGCTTTGCCAATGCTTGTTTGTTTTCCTTCCACGTCTTGTTTCAGATGTTCCTTCTCGGCATGCTCTTTTTCACTAGCAACATTTGCTGTTTCAGCTTCTTCTCTAGGTGTAGAATGTATAGTGTGGAGTCATCTTTTCATATTCTAAAATAAAAATTCAAAAAATTCATGCTTATATAGCCACCTTGAGCCTGTGAGAACATGAACTGTAGTAGGTAGCAAGGTATAGGCTTTGTGTATTATTAAGGCAAGAAAAATAGTAAGTCAGCCAGCGTACAGAGTATTCCACTGAGATCTTCCTATTAGGTCTCTGCATATCAAAAAGTCACTAGTAAAGCAATATACTGTCCTCAAAGACCTGTAGAAAATGATGTACAGGGTGGTGCCAAAGATTGGACAGGGTGTGTATTGTTCCAAATATTTGACAACAAAACCTGGGTAGAAGAGATCATATATGTGACACCCATATCAATGGCCCCAATGATAAAATTCCATGGAGCGAAATGAGCTAATAGCATCCTTGACCCTATTCATGGAAACACCCTTATACCCATAGCATGAAAACATATATGATCTCTTCTTTCCCCTGCTCTGGCGCACAATGGACTGCCATGCCCCAGTGCAGGCACCCTTGCGCCATGGTGCATGAGTGTCTGCATTGTAGAGGTGATTGTTTTTGTGCAGGAAGGGACACCTTCCTGCACAAAAACCATCACGAGAGGTGTTTTCCTCTTTCTATGTGTGCAGCACACATTGAAAAAGGAAAAAAGAGGAGAAATAAAGGCATTTCTTCTTGTTGGACTTCCGGAATCTAACGCATTGTCAGGTGTCCGAAACCTTGTAAATCTGGGAATGCTGCAGGTTCCCTGAATGTTGCGTGGCAACACCCACAGCAACACCCATGGAGCGCTCCTTACAAGCAGAGTAATGCGTTAAAGAGGGCCATATTTACAAGGCCATGAAAAGTCACCCAGGGTGGCTTTATGTAGCCTTGTAAATGTGGGCAGGCACACTGCACCGCCGGTGCGTCCATAAAAGTGCGGCACCGGTGGCGCAATGAGCATATAAATAAGCCCCCTGATTTCTAACAGAAATGTTTCTCAAAACTTACATCATTCTTCTCGGCAAATTGTGCAGAAAATACAAAATAATACAATTTCTATAGGACTGATTCATGTCTAAATGCTCTATTGTTGATAATATCGTAGCTTTATCGACTATAGCACAAAGGGCTTTACATTCAAGACTACCAAACTGTTTGTAAGCTATATTGACTATTTTACTGCATTCAATAAAGTGGATAGACTATGACTCTGGTTCAAATTTACTTTGTGATCCAGTCATATTGCATCTAATAGTCAAACAGTGAAACCTCTGTTCACATCAAGCTATCTGAGAGGAGAGTTGAACCCTACTGAAACAGTAACTTGGCAGAAAGAACATATTGGTCCTTCTGAGCAGAGACAGAGTGGCGGGTGTCAAAATCACTTTTTCTTCCAGGTCCTGTGCATTTTTGTCCATTCCATATTCAGAAGGTTTTCTCAGTTCCTGTAGATATGTGGTTGGAGTCTCGTGCAAATTGGTATATCCTTCTTTTGATTCCATTGTGTTATAATTTTCCAAAAAGTATACCTATGCATCCATTGAAATACTTTTGTTAAGTGGCTGGTTCTGAGATATTTACATCTCTGTTCCATTTGGTTCTTTTCTGAAGTCCTCCTACCTATAATCAATTTTTACTTCTGTTATGACACGAGTTGCCACTTTATGAGTAGTATAGTAGGGGGCTTATTACGAGCACAGCGGTCCCAGGACCGCCGTACTCGGGGTCCAACTGCCACCACCCTAGTGGTCTGAGCACCGTATTTCGAGTGTGGCTGTGGGACCGCCACAAGACCTCTGCCAGGATCCAGGATCCCACTGCGGCGGTGAACTCAAAAGGGGCTGAATATACTGGCGGTGCCGAAGCCGGCACCACCGAGCATATTACGACTCACATTCCCACGCCATTTTCATGGCATGGACCCTGCCATGAAAAAGGTGGCAGACATACAGGTAAGAGGGCCCTAACAGGGCCCCTGGATAAATGTGGGCATGAGGGGGCGGGGGAGCACATGTTGTGCCACCCTCAGTGGTGTAGCTAGACCTGAGACAGCCCGGGGCGGTACCTGCGTTTGCCGCCCCGCGGCAGGACTCCTTGAAGGGTGGGGGGGGGTTCTGGCGAATCCACAGATAGCCGCCCGAGACGGTGCCACACTGAAGACGGCAGGTGAGAGCTGGGGGAACGGAATTTTGCCATTTTGTCACCCCCCTCAGAGATGACACCCGGAGCGGCCCACACCCACTGCACCCCCCTTCCTACGCCACTGGCCACCCTGGACTTGCCCGTTAGTTCCTGCACGGTGTGGCATGCACGACATGGTGCATGCCACACTATGCAGGAACATGCTGCAGGCTCTCTCATGGTGGCAGTCTGCTGTTCAGGCGCTCCTATGAGCCTAACATACGCGCCGCAGTGAGATCGCTGCTACAACGCCCGCCCTGGATTACAATGATATCAGGACACCTTATTTTCAGTAATAGTTTTTTTTCACTTTTTCTTCACTCCATGTACTTTGTATTCAGTTGTGCGAATCACTTCAGCACTGAGCTCGTGTCCTTTTCACTATATGTCGAATCTGAAATAAAACATTTACTATATCACGGTGCGTCTGTTTGTGAGTTCCACATGGAAATTATGAGATTTGTTTTCTAAAGAACCGCTGTTCCTTTGCAAACGGTAAAACACTGCTGCACGGACTGTCAACCTCATAAAATTAACTGAAGACATCCCATTTCCTGGCACTCTTTAATAATAAAATGAAAATTAAAATTCACAGGAGTAAGATGATGAATAAATTGGCAGATCCTAATTTGTAACAAACCGATTTAAGTAGGTCTGACCGAACCCAATTTAACTATAGTTACGGTACAGACAGTAACTTCACTCTAAGTCCTGTTCACTGGTTTTTTGGCACGTACAGCGCTACTATAGGCCCCAGTATTTATAGAGAAAATCTGCACAGCTTTGGAAAATGGAAGGCACGCTCTTTTACAGCGCTTCAGCTGTAACAGAACTGTCTTAGCAGCACTATTCTACACCTCCGCCCACAGGCATGCACTCGCCGCTTCCCAGTGGTTTACGTACCCCTTTCACATAATAGAAGGCACACATCACGTTCTCAAACGGGCTCCGCCAATCACTATTTAATAAGGAAATGGCAGGTTGTTCCGTCAACTTCGTTCGCTTAATTTCCACTGTAAAAAGAAACAGGAAAGAGACCTGCTCCCGTGTCAGAGTGCTTATCAGGCCCAGTTCTAAAGGGTGGGCCAGGTGGGTCGGCCCTCCCACCCTCCCAAATTAGCCCATGGCCCACCCGAGGCTCATTCACAAGTAGAAAACAATCTTTTGTTCTCTTAATGAAAAAATAATACAAGGCTGCGGCCTCGCTATCAAAGCTAATAGTTTATATTTTGTGTAAAACACCAATGCCATGGGCAGCTATAAGTGCCTGTGGACAGGGGTGAGGTCACGAGGGATGAGTGCTATTATTGTGCATGTGTACCTGAGACACCCCCACTACAGCAAGAGCGCAAGCTCCAGTTTCTCAGTAGTTAACAGAGAAAACAGTTTTATGGCAAACAATTGAGTAAAGGATTTTGCAACTGCAAGAAAGGTAAGTAAAAATGTTCATGCAATCAGGATATATATCTTAGTAGTGGTTTATTTGATTTATTTCTTTTGTGATGCTATTCCTAATTTATGACAGTGGCCACTGGAATTTTGTGGCCGGTAGAAATGTGAAAGTATTATTTCATTATATTTAGATTGTTATAATTTAACACTGTCTTTTGGCAAAGGACCTTGTTAGAACCAGTTTAGCACCAAAACACTACAAAGGCAACTGAAAGATGGCCAATCCGCTTTTGCGAAGGGCGTTCCACTGCGCAGCAGTGTGCCATTGCATTTTTAGTACCCTATGATCCAATTGAGCTAGTAACCATTGTTAATATCTGCAACTTATGCAGCAGGTGATGGGTAGTGTGACAAACGTAGCACATCTACTAATATGTGGCAAGCCCTGCAGCTGCAGAATTGCATAAATAATGTGGCCCTGTTTATGGCACTAAAGTAAACACAAAAAAAACAAAAACACTGATAATAGCAACGTTTTGACTCCTAAGTCAAACATCTTGTCAAGTGTCACTAAAAATAACGCTCAGACAGAATGGGAAGGAGTTGTGCGAGTGTCTATTATGTACAGGAAAGCAATGGCAACAATTCCATGACGGCACCAGTACCATGTGATGCAACTATCCTCTCTAGTCTCCATCTCCCGAGGTGCTTGCAGGAGGCAGAGCTCACTAGTATAATTAGAAGCACCTTAAAGACCAGACACTCCACCTCGGGACCCCAGCGACTGTGCATTTATTCACTCTCCAGTTATTCTCACATTTTGTCACATGAATAGTCAGAACTGCATATAATCAGGGCCACTGGAATTATGCGGTTCAGCAGCTTGAACAATTTACCCTTAGTTATGGATGTCTCATATGTGCCATATAATCCATCATCTGCTACATAATTTGCCGATTTTCACAAAAAGCTATTTTAAATGGCGCAACAATGACTGAAATAGCACTGACTTGTTCCGGCAGAGAGGAAGGCCCTTCGCAAAGGTTTATTCCTCACCTTTCAGCTGCTAATCCAGATACTTGCATTTTAACCTATTACTAATCATTCTAGACAGTGTTAACATGTGGAAAAAGTGACTAAATAATAAAGTAATACTAACACAGGGATTAGCCTGCATAATTTTGTCAACCATACTGCATAATTTGGTCCTTCTGTGTTGCATAATTCCATTAACCCCGATTATAGTGCTGCTGTTACTCCTTGGGTCCTAAACTGGTAAGAGAGAGAAGGGAGAGGTGGACAGAGGGATAGGAGAGTGATACGGAGGAGACTGAGGTATGAGGCAGGAGAGTGAGAAAAAGGACTGTGAGGGAGAGAAGGAGAGCGAGTCAGACAGAGGAGGGTGAGCAAGTTTGAGAGGTGGGTGAGGGACAGAGAAATGGCGAGGAAGAGAGAGAAGGGTGAGGTAGCAAGAGAAGGATGAGATAGGAATTGAAGAGTGAAGCGAGAGTGAGTGGATGCACAGGGAGCGGATGGCAAGATCACAAAGGCGGCTCCTCCACTAGGGTGGAGGAGCGTTGCCCCACTGTTTTCTCACAGTGCAAGAAGCAGAAACATAAAATGGTAATAACTACCATTTTATATTTCTGCTTCTCGCACCGCGAGAAAGCAGAAGGGTTTGGTTGGGGGGCGGGCGGGTCTGCTGTAGGGCAGGGGAGGAGTGGTTTGCTCACTTCTGAGGGCAATGACTGATTGTTAGGCACTTTGGGGCCGCCCAAACCAGTCATGCGCACTCTATAGTTCTCCATGCAGGCTGCAATGCAGCCTACATGGAGAACATGGCCTCCCCGTAAGCCCCTTCCTGGGCGTCATCCTGACCAATCACAACGCGTTGTGATTTGGCTTAGGGGAGGGAGGCTGCCTGCTTCCTGAAGACGCGGGACCCGACCGGTGAAAAAGTAGGTTTAAATATTTTTTTATTATTAATTAAATTAATCCACCACATGCGACCCCCTCCTCCTGCCCATGACCCCCCTGCCCGTCACCCCCTCGCCCCACAACCCCCGTCCCCCCTGCAACACCCCCCCAGCTTAAAGGGCTCCCACCACAGGTTTTGGACTCCCTGATAATTGATGGCGCTCCGGCAATGCAGGGATTGTAAGGGCCTGCATTACGCCCCTGTCTCTGATTAACAGTTCTCTGCAGATGAAGGTGTCACTGAGGGGAACCCCTTCCATTCTCCAAAGGGGCCTTGCAGGCTTGCCTGAAAGCGAAACTAAGGGCATATGTACAAGGAAATGGTCGCAGCGCTGCAGCAAATTTTGCAGCGGCACGTCATTTAAAAAATGCAGGGGTGTGCCGTATTTACAAGAACACGGCACACCCCTGTGTTTTCCCTTGCGCTAGCATTTCAAATAGCTGCCTAGTGCCAACACAGACACCCATGCGCAACAGTGCGAGGGTGTCACATACAATTAAAAAATGCTTACTAAATGCATAACTAATGAGTTTGTAAGAGGCGTATTAGAATCATTGACTCCCAAGATATGTAACACATAAAATGTAATCCAAAAGCCATCATTAAAATAAGCCTTGTGCAAGCAACCAAATTAATAAAATTGCTATAAATTAATCAGAATTAATGCGACTAGTGTTCAATTAACATTCAATTTGGATTCTGCTAGTCTTACTAGAGTCTTCACAATCATTGCCGTTAGTATTCAGATATTGCTCACAAAGAATACCACTAGTCTTCACACAGTGGTCACATTCAATGAGACTAGCCTTCATTTTGCTCTTGAAATAGCAAAGGAGCTGCAAATAAACCCTAACAGAATACTTCTAAGCTTCAAATATTCTTCTTCTAGAATACTACTAGTCTTCTTTTAGCAATCAATTGAAATGTTCATCATGTATTTGAAGGGTAGTTGAGTAGAACTAGTATTCCCTCATTTGCATATTTCGGCTTGTGGGCATACTACATAGTCTTCATGCATACTAAATAAATACTATTTTTTGATAGTAAATGAATAGTAAATGAATACCGCTGTAAACACTGGAATCACACTAAGTGAAGATCTTCCATTTTGGTGAGGGTATGCCTACTTCAAAGGCCAAAGAGTGTATACATATTAGACCTATAACCCCACATTTTTAGAATACTTCTGGATCAAGAGGAGACTCTGCTAAGAAGAGGAGCTGAAGAGCTGCGAGGAGCAGGACTGCCCCTTTGCTGTGCTCTGCTTTGTTGGGTTGGCCTGCAGTTGTTGCTTCTGTCTTGGAGAGGAAAAGGACTGCACTTTGCTGTGCATCCTGCTTGAGAAGTTTCTCCAAGGGCTTCTCTGTGCCTGCCTCCTGTTAAGAAGTCTAAGGGCCATCAATGAGTTCCAGTTCTTGGCACTTGGAGAGGGTTCATGCTGCTAAAAGACTTCAAAATCAACGTTTTTCCCTTCGAGAACCTATTTTTCCAATGCAGCATCACTGTGCGGGAGAAAACTCCAGGCACCACCGCTGTTCGGCCAAAGAAATCAATGCGGTGCCTGCACGTAGCCAAAGAAACCGCCACAGCCTGAGTTCAGCGCACCTACCTACGAAGTCCAAGACCACTGCACTGACTCCGATGCAGGCCCTGTTGGGTGGTTGAAAGAAACAACGCATCGTTGGACTGAGGATGAAAGAATCAATGCAGATCCTGTTTGCCTCAGCCGCATCAACCTCCAGTCTGGATTTCCATGCATCACACCTGTGCACCAAGTTTTCCACCACATCACCTGCAGACCAGAACCGTCTTGAATTTCGATGCATTGTTTCTCCTAACAGTCTGGAACCGACGCAACACTTCTGCATTCAGCAGAACTGACGCATAGTTTCCCCTGGAATTCATGAACCAACACATCACTGTGCTTTCCGATGCTTCCCGCCTCCGCAGCTGTTTTTCCTTGTGGATTTCCATGCCCCCCAGGTACTAAGTGTAAAGCCACTGCATCCATAGAGTTCCATGGACAGAATTGCTTAAACCGTTTCAAAGTGATATTTTCAGTTATGTATGTTGGATTTTTGTCATTTTGGCCTTGTTTTGTTTAGATAAAGATTGGGTATTATTCTAAACTGGTTTGGTGTCCATTTGTAGTAGCTTCACAGTTTTACTGTCTGTGTTATATACAAATACTTTACACATTTCCTCTGAGAGAGGCCTGATTGCTCGTGCCAAGCTACCAAGGCGGTGAGCAGGGGTTTTCTTGGGTGTGTGGCTCCCTTACCCTGACTAGAAGAAAAGGTCTATAATTGGACATGGTGCATACCACTGCCAACAAGTGACCCCCATTTCTAACCGTAGCAAACAACCAAATTCGTTTTTCACTGCTGTGAGGCCTCCTATACTCAAAGTCTAGAATTGAAAATCCCTTGATATACTTTTAAGCTGAAATTCCTGATTAGAAAGGAGGAACTACATCATGCTTCATATATTTGGAATGGTTATGATAAATCTTCTTTACTGGTAAATTTGTATTTAACATTACTTTGTTAGAGAAGCCACTTTTAGAAAATGGCCATTTCGCTGCTCTTACTGCTCTGTCACCTTGCAGCCTGTCTCCAATACATGTCTGGGGTGGGTGACAGCTATACTTTGTGCATTCCTTCTACACAGCTACAAACACAGGAAGGGTGGGTTTGACAGAGAACACACTTGCACCTGAATTGGCAGTTTCTTGCTTCCCAAACAAAGGGCTGATTACCCCCTACTGATAGTCTGGATCCAGGACTGGGAAGACAGTGGGACCTGTGCAGTTCAATGGCCTGCTTTGAATTTACCCCCATTTCAAATGTGCAACTGAGTATAAGCACAGGGCCTCTGACCCTACCAAGACAGGACACTACTGGATCTTTGAACACCTCTGTCAGGAGTAAAGACTGCTGTGCTATAAGGATTGCCACTCTGCTTGACTGCTGCTCTGGAAGAACTGCTTTTCTGCTTTGCTGTGTTGCCATGCTGCCTGCTGATCGCTGCCCTGCTGAGGTCAAGGACTGTACCCATCTCACTTGAACCCAGAGTGACTCCAAGGCCTTGCTGACTTGCCCCCTATTCTGAATTCTCAGAGCCATCAAGACTTCCTCCAGCTCTGCAACAGCACCTGAACTCTGTCATCTATCCTGTCCTGCAAGAGGTGCCAATCCAGTCCTAGGCCCTTGAAAGGTGATTGCTGCTGTCCAGACCATCAAAGTTAACACTATGATGACTTTGCACTGATTGGAACTGGCACATTGCCCTCCGACGCACGAGGCGATCTACAACATCGATTCCATGGTCTGCGCAGCTCAATGATGAGAACATAGAGAAGGTTACCGGCTGCTACTTTGGGGACATC
Source organism: Triturus cristatus (assembly GCF_964204655.1). NCBI lineage: Eukaryota > Metazoa > Chordata > Amphibia > Caudata > Salamandridae > Triturus > Triturus cristatus. The sequence continues at coordinate 895,428,506 of NC_140590.1, read as the reverse complement.
CTCTAAGGTGGGGGAACCCACACTGCTCATTTGCACTCTCGCTATTTATTCCACAGTTTGACAGCTACGCTGGATTTTAGAAGCGGATCGGCCGCTTGTTTTTAATATTTCTAGTTGTTTTAAATAGATTTTCACGCCCGCTGGGCTTACTATTAATTTTTGTCCGCTCCGCTCCGCCCTGTTCCACCGCAGCTCTTGCTGGCTGTTTGCGTGAAGGGCGGTTAGGCATTAGAACACTTCCGCTTGGCCATTCAACAGCGGGCCATTACTGAAGTTGACGCTCTAGTTGTTCTGCTTGGCTCTCCTCCCCTCCAGCATTTAAGCAGGGGATGGCGCCGAAGTGCAGCGGACGAGCACAGTGAGCATGCCACTGGCACGCTAACAGCACGCCTAAGGCAAGCCCGTCTACACCCATCAGTGTCCCAGAAGCGGGCTGCGCCAGCCATGCTACCCGTCGAACTACAGGATTAGAGGGAAGTTTGTGCTACACCAGGGATCAGCTGTGGCCTCTCTGACACCGGTCCTGCCCCCATCAAAGTAACTGGAATGTGGCGGACTGCAGCAATATCATATGCCTGACCTGCGGCTTTAAGCTGAGTGTGAGTTAAGTATCCCCTGCCCAACCCAGCACCTTGTCGCGCAGTGCCCCACCCATCTCCGCTGCGCTACTCAACATTCGCTCACTCAAGAAACATCATGTAGATGACTTTGAGCTCCTTGTCGACTGTCCTGTAGACTTTCTGTTTATTACGGAGACTTGGCTTGACTCTACGTCTGATCCCATTGTCAACCTGGCTACGCCTGAGGGCTATACGTTCTCCAGAGCTGATCACACAGCGGGGAGGGGGGGGCGGAGTGGCCATCACTTATAAGAATAAGTGGGACCTTCGCAGGGGCGATGTTACTTCCTGGGGTGACTGTGAGGCCCTTGATTTTAGTATTCGCTTCTCAGCTCACTTCACTTAGGAAGCGTGGGGCGATGCTGTTATTTCTCAAGCCTTGCAATTCTCCCATTACATGGTGTTAGGAGACCTCAATATTCACTTTGATCAGGCAGATAACAAGGATTCGCTTGACTGTCTGGACACCCTGCAGCTGGCTCTACTGTCTCAGGGGGTTAATTTTCCCACCCACCATGCAGGCCATATACTAGACCCTATTTGTACCAATTTTCCCATTTGGTTGGAGGATCCACGTCCGGTCTCATGGTCCGACCACTTTTTAACGTATTTTTCTTGGGAAATTATCAATGGCGAGCCATCGGTGCGTTCGTATGGCAAACCAGACTTTGGCAAAATTAACCCTCTTGTGCTCAGCCAGGCCTTGGAAGCTTCCAGGCCCACCCTCTCGGGGGATCTCGAGGGCCGGCTTGTTGATTTTACTAACTGGGTCTCCAGTGCAGTGGATTTTCTTGCCTCGTGACCATGTCCACGGCTTTCTAGGGATTCTTCATCTAAACCCTGGTTTATTCCCGACCTCAAAGCAATCAAACATGAATACAAGATCCTCAAACATGCTTGGCATCGCAGCGAATATTTCTCTGCGGCCAAGCAGAAGCTCCATCTTAAACAAAAAATCTACTATGGGGCAATAACTCAGGCCAAAAGGCAATTCTATGCAACTTGCATTGAATCGGCTAAAAACAACAACAAATACATTTTTCTATTGTACAGTTTTACGTCCCCTGTCGTTATGTCTAGGGAGTCTCCATCCACAGACACTTGGTGCGAGAGCCTCTCCAATTTCTTCAGGGATAAAATCCTTTCTATTCAGGCGGCCTTCTCCTCCTGCGACAAGGACATTGGGGCAGTTGTGGTGTCACCACCTGCTTATCCCGACCATTCTCTGCATTCCTTTAAGCCTATGAACCTTTCTTCTGAGTCTCTTAAAATTCTTACGGGCCTGAAGCCTGGCTCTCCATTGGACCCCTGTCCGGCCAGAATGTTGGCAGCAGTTGCTGAAACCATTAACAATGAGGTGAATGGTATCATCAATTTGTCTCTTCAGGCTGCCTGCGATACAGAGGCCTGGAAGCAGGCCAAGATTTTACCTCTTTTAAAAAAGCCGCGCTTGACCCACTTAGCACAGTGAACTTCTGTCCCATCTTCCTTCTAACCGGCTTGTCCAAGGTGTGTAAGGAGGTGGTGAACAGCCAACTCACAGAGTTTGTTGAGAGAGAGGGTCTGCTGCATCCAGCCCAGTCAGGGTTCAGAGTCTCCCACAGTACCAAGTCTGCCCTAGTGGAGGTTTCGGAGGTGTTGGGTGGTGTTTGGGGCTGGGTCAGATTCTTCTTGGAAGGACGGGCTCATCAGATATGGCTGCCACCGTCCTCTTCTTCTTCACAGGCAGTGACCATAGGAGTCCCACAGGGGTCTTCCCTTAGCTCCCTCATTTTTAACATTTATGTCACACTTTTGGTGTACCGAGGAGAGGAACTTTGGGCTAAGGTTATGGCCTATGAAGATGACAACCAGCTTCTTTTTACTTGGGATAATAATGTAGACTCTGTTTCCTCTACTCAACACTGTCTGTCCTCCATTTTTCATTGGCTAGCTGCCGCACAACTTAAGTGCAACAAAGATAAATTGGAGATTCTCTTATATGGAGATATTCCCTCGAATTTTAGAGTAACTCTTTGGCTCACCGAGTTCCCTGTCCCCACTTCTACAGGGAAGCCTGCCAAGAACCTGGGGGCGTGGTTTGAGGAGAATCTTTCCTTCGCTACACAGATTAAGAAACTTACTGGGACCTGCTTTGGCCTTTTGAAATGTTTGAGGAAGTTTCTCCCTCTCCTGCCTAGGGTGGTGAAAGAGACTGTCATTTTCACCCTTATTGTGTCTCGGCTGGACTACGCCAATGGCCTTTATGTGGGCATCCTGGGCTATCAGTAAAAAAATTTTCAGGTGGTCCAAAATGTGACAGCCAGGCTCCTTCTTGAAATTCTCCCTAGGACTAGCATGAGACCCCACGGGCGTTCTCTGCACTGGCTTCGTGTAGCCGACTGGTTCAAATTGAAATCTTTGGTCATGACCCATCGCGCTCTTCATGGGCGTGGCCCCATCTACCTGCAAAGACGCTTCGCCTTCTACACTCCAGCATGATATCTGCGTTCCTTGTCCCAGCGCCTCGCCCAGGTCCCCCGCTTTAAATGTCAGAGGCTTGGAGGCAGCTCTCTAGCTTGGAAAGCAGCTGTTGCCTGGAACGCTCTCCCTTTCGCCCTCCGGAACATTCAGGACCCGCTGATCTTCAAGAAGAACCTGAAAACATATCTCTCTGCATAAATCTCTGATGGTTGCCCCTCTCTGCTCTGCGCCGGGACACTCCCGAGTATCTGTGCGCGCTACAAACTAAATTAACATTACATAACAGCACAGCTCGGCAATGACACGGCGCTTGCATCGTAAAGGGGTTTGGCGCAGAAGCCTTTATCGCCTGTGCGGATCAGAACTGATGCAAGGTGTCTTTGACATTGGCGTTTGCTCCATCCAAGGTACTTTTTCAGTGGAACCTGCATGAGTTCTGTAGCTGGTCTGCCCTCCATTGCAGTCAGCCTGAACTTTGGAACGACCGCGGTCCAGAGCGACCTCCAGTAACCACTAAGCACTCTTTGACTCTAAGCACTAGATACTGATTTAATCTTTTAAAATTATTAACTATGATTGTACTTATTGGATTTTTGTCACTTATGTGGTGTTTTCATTGTGTTACTGTGTTTCATGTGTTGCACAATACTTTACACATTGCTTCTTTAGATACACCTGGCTGCTTTGTGCCAAGTTACCAGAGGGTGAGCCCATGTTATCTTTTAGTGTGTATTTAGCTTACTCTAAGAGTAGTGGTTCCTGCTTGTACAGGGTGCATACTCTGATAACCATAAACCCCATTTCTAAACAATGAGCATAAAGAGCAATTTTCTAATTATTACCTAATACATTTCTAATAATTAAAACACTCTGAATTGCCCCACATGCCCAGTCAAAACCTGGGATAAACCAAAGTAACTGATATTGAATAACACATTTTTAAAAATACAATAAATGCACCCAATTATGGAACTCTTTAAGCCCATATCTGAGACACAGACTCAAATTATCTTTAAAAGAAAATTTAAAGTAAAGTTTCTCAGAGTAATTTTTTGGGCATTACTAAATGCTACTGGGAAATCCACAAAATAAGCAATAAGGTCTGATGAAGAACAATACTTACTGGAATGGACCATGGTAAAGAACTTTAACTGGTGGCACATTCCACCATCACACCATCATGAGTTGAACAAGGTCTGACTAAAAATCAACACTGAACATTGCAAAGACATAATGCTATGAGCTGGCTTCTTGTTACAAGCCAACACAACACAAATAAATAAGATAAATGGATAAATCTGATTCATTGATGTTTACTATGTTCCTAGTAAAGTAGTTATCAATGACATTCAGAATCTTGTCTTTGTCTCATTTACTGTCATATTTAGTATTGTCACTGTATATCTTTCACCTGAACGACACCCACCTCTTATCAGTAAATGAATCCTTTCACTGTTCTCTTTTTCACTCAGGCAAGATCTGATTGACTGTGTTACTATAGCATTCTTAGGGTCATCTTGAATTATTCGTATTTGTCTCCTATGGTTATTGCCGTGAATATTTGCAGGAAAAGGTGCATTTTCTAAGTCCTCCTAAGATTTAATGTATTTACGGGCATAGTTTGTTGGTACTTTTGGACCTCTGGGCAGTCAGAGGCTGCCAACCAACATCTAATGTGTTGAGTTGCCCTTTAAGACATGGTGACTATCTGTCAAATAACACTTGCCATATTTGTTCTTTAGGTAGTAAATGTGTGCGAGTAGCATGGACATCAAGCACCCCATACGGAACACAGTATCACCTCACACTACCCATATGTGGAATTTTAACTACATAGCAAAAAAGTTGACAAGCAGATTTGTGGTACTGCAACTACATCTGAAGTGCTACTATGTCAGATTATACATTCTGGACATGTTTAAGCCTATCTCTAACAGTAATTGTCTGCTGTAACTAATGCCTTAGAGCTTACAAGCCTCACATGCATGATACTGAGAAATGAAACACCAACGTTGTGTTAACTTCCATGTTTCTGTATTAGAAGTGACACCACGTGTCAGTATTTTTTAGGCTTATTGAAGCCAGCTTGCCATTGAAAAACTTTGCACCATGTTTCTAAAACATTTTTTGTATCTTGAGCTAGGAACCCATTGAACTATCATTATGGCAACATTTTACTAAGCAGTAAAAAATCGAATTCAGTGGCCAATTGTTTTAGTGCAAAGGTCTCAAGAAAGATTTATTGAAATATTGTTATCATCTGTCTAGAGTAGACTGAGTGAAAAAAAAACAGTTTAGTCAGCCCAAGAACCGTCTTCTGTGACTGTTAGACATCACCTCACCCAGAGTTCTGCCTAGAAATAGAGTCATTAAATGCTCTGAATAGACGAAAGGGCCTTTATTACTTAGTGACCCATGCTGAGAGATCATCATGTCCAAGATAACGGAATATAATCGTCTAAGCTGATACCTCCATGAAACAATACTGTAATTTACAGGTAGCTATAGGGGCAGGGGGAGGAGGTTGGGTAGCTGTATGATGCACAGGAAGACTTAGGGGCATATTATCAAGCCAGGCGATAAAATTATCGCCGCTTTAGCGGCAGAAAACTGCCGCTAAAGCGGCGATAATGGGCTTGATAATATGCTCTATGGAATTCCAATTGAAGCCCATGTTAGATGTGAAGGACGTCTAACATGGGCTTCAATTGGAATTCCATAGAGCATATTATCAAGCCCATTATCGCCGTGTTAGCAGCAGTTTTCTGCCGCTAAAGCGGCGATAATTTTATCGCCTGGCTTGATAATATCATATGCCCTCTAGCCTCTTGCTAATTTCACTCACATGTCAAAGAAAGGGCGCAAAAGGAAAGGGTCTTTGAAGCAGCTCTACATGGAGATACTCTGGTATCTATCTCAAATGGAAACTATGGATAGAATCATAGTTTGAGTAGGTTTTCTTTTATTTGGGGCAAAAATGGTTACTGATTAGAAAGGGAATGCCCAAAGGTGGTCTTGCAAGCCCTACTGCTGTGTCAGAAACTGAGAGCAAGTGTTTTCGTAACAGCTTTTACCTGAGAATACAGGTCTTGGTGTATCACACTACCCTAAAGAAACCAGCAGATCCAGCTCAAACTAGACTTTTGACTTTGGTCAGAATGTAGAATCTATGGCCCGGCATTATGAGAAGAGTGTGTAAATGTTTAGAGCATCAGGAGTCACAGAATTTTTGGCGCAAATTCTGAAGATCAAAACATGTACTTTCAGCTCCATCTTTCGAAACATGAACAATTTCAGTAAGGGGAGATTACTTTATTTTCCTAAAAACTAAACTTCTTTTAAACTTTTCTGTAGGGCTATCCTCATTTATAACAAGCATTTACAAAGCCAATCAGTCTGGGCAGTCACATAGCAGCAAAAACCTCAAGCAATTACTGGATTTTATTTCTGAATCCGAAATAAACAGACTGCCATTAGACTGCAGACATTCAAAACAGTGCAAGATGTCTCTCTCAAGTCCAAAGCAATTGCTTAACAAGTCTGTCACAATGCTGCAATAGCTCACATGGTTACTAAATGTCCCTCTCGAGTAAGATGCAACTGCCTGAAAAGTTGAGAGTGTGCGACTTCAACATAAACATTAACATATCCACTTCTGCTACTCTAATAAATTGTGCTTGAGTTCAACAGGATAAGTAAATAAGCCAATGCTTGTAGATGCTAATGAATCAATATCAGAACTTTCAATAAATGTCTTGATTACTCTGGAATATTTGTAAAGATAACCAAGTATATATGGCCATTAGCAATCACTGGTTAATTCAAGTGCCATGGTTGGGAAACTGTTTTTGAGTGTCCTGGTACAGTAAAATGCCCACTGCCTTATACTATGTGCTGTGTTAGTAAAAAGCAAAACAATGAAAAAAGATATTTGGTGAAGGGTTGTCATGCTATACTCAAACCTGGAAAGGTGCATTTCATTACTAGAGGTCCCTTTTGAGTCAAATGCTAAATCTTTCAAATTCTTTCCCACAGCTACAGTTCTTCAAGGTCTTACTACAGTTCACTCTTGAGTCGGATGTAAAAGCACGTAAACACTTTCATGAAGCTGCAGTTCCCCTAGTTGTTACTAGGTATTCTTCTCAAGTCAAATGCAAAAGCAATAATGTTCAGAAAGTCATTACTATGTTTCCCTCACAAGTCGAATGCAAAAACATGTATATTCTTTCATGAAGGTGCAGTTCCACAAGCCATTACTAGTGATTCCTCACAATGAAAAAGCATAGAAATTCGTACATGAAGCTGTAGTTGCACTAGTCATTACCAGGTCCCACTATCAATAAGATGCAAAAGCATCCAAATTCTTACGTGAAGCTGTAGTTCCACTAGTTGTTACTAGGTGTCCCTCACAAGTCAAATGCAAATGCATTGATATTCTTTTCTGAAGATACAATTATACGAGTCATTACTAAGTTTCCTACACTGGTCAAATGAAAAAGCATTGAAATTCTTGCATCAAGCAGCAGTTAACTAGTCCTTACTTGGTGTCTCTCAAAGGTTGAATTCAAATGCATTGAAATACTTTCATGAAGTTGCAGTTCTGCTAGTCATACTAGGTGTCCCTCAAGTCAAATGCAAATGTGTTCCTATTCTTTCATGAAGGTGCAGTTCCACACGTCATTACTAGGTTTCCCTCACAACTCAAGTGCAAAAGCATTGAACTTCTTACAACAAGCTGCAGTTCCACTAATAATTACTAGGTGTCTTTCAAAAGTTGAATGCAAAAGCCTTAAAATTCCTTCATGAAGCTGCAGTTCTACAAGCCATTACTAGATGTCTCTTTCTAGTCAAAGGCAAAAGCTTTGAAATTTTTACATCAAGTCAGAGTTTTATTAGTTATTCCTATGGGTCTCTATCGAGTTTCATGCAAATGCATTGAAATTCTTCTCTGAAGCTGCAGTTCCACTTGTTGTCAAGAGAAGTCCAGCTCAAGTCCGAATCAACTGCTTCAAAGACCTTTACCAAGCTTTGAGGGTGTGGCCTTATTTTATATATTTGCATACACACTCTTGCTATTTTAATCAGTTGTGCTTGTTTTCCAAGGGATTATTTATTTGCCAAAGCTGTTTCTTAATATTGTGTTAAAATTACAGACTTCAAAATATTTCAAGATTTTTTTTCAGTTATGATCACACCCTACTATTTTAGGAACTTTAATCAACGGGAAAGTACAATTAGAGAGCTGTTTTTAGCTGTTTATGCTTCTGGAGGTGTCAGCTTTGTTTTTGATTTAAAAGAAGTGTGGTTTTGCATACTGACAGTGCTAGTGCAACACTCCAAGTAGTTACTAGAGGACTCTTGCAAGTCAGATACAAGTATTTGAAATCTCAGTCACAATTCTATTTGGGGTGTGGTTGGATCCTAAAGTTTTGCATACATTCTCTAGCCACTCTAATCACTTGTGTTCACTTTCAGTAAAATAAATAAATATATCAAAGCTTGGTTATAGTGAGGAATGAGCATTGTAATTTTCAATAAATGTTTTCAGAGCTTTGAAAGTAGTTGATGTAACCCCACTATACATAGAGACTATCAGTCATTGGGAAGTGCAAGTGCAGGGTCGGACTGCCTACCGGGCGTTTTGGCATGCTGCCGAGCTGGGGGCTGATGTCACTGCGGTGGGGGCTAATTTCGTTGATGGAGACCTGCGTGTGCTTCGATATAGCCAAAGCAAAACAAATTTCGTTCATCACACACAGGTCCCCATCAACGAAATCAGCCCCCAGCTCGTCAGCATGCCAAAACGCCCAGTAGGCAGTCCGGCCCTGTGCAAGTGTCTAACAATTTCTATTTTGGGGATCTATTTTTTAGGTGAATGTGCACATTTGTAAGGGACAAATACAGTCCCTCAATGTGAAAGTATCCTATGGCTGGAGCAGGCTGGTCTGTTGATCTATACCTTCTGCTAGGGTGGGGGGAAGTACAATTTGAGTGACATGCCAACAGACTAATGGCAAAAGAGTGTTGCTTGGGATCCCCGATATGTGTGCGCTTTTTTGTATAATATTTTTTGGGAAAGCATGAGGCTGGCAAGACAGCTAAAGTTGTCTTTAGGCCAGACCTAAAAACTAATTCACTGCTCTACTTTCAGCTAGAAGCTGTGCTTAAAACAACATTTCAAAGTTGTACTGAAATTCATATATTGGAGAGTTTTTTAAACACAGAAAACATACATATTTTTTCCCTGGATATCTCCTTCCCTATTTGTGTGCTATTGTGCTCATTAAAGTGTTTTAACTAAATAAGGATGGGATTCATATTTAATGTTCTTCTTAACTTTAATGTTTCCTTTTCAGTGGTGTGCATTCCCTATGCGTACTTCGCTGTGTGACAACTTTCTGCTTCTGCCAAGACACCTAGGTATATTCATGATGCCACACTAAAACATGCTTTTACTTCTGAAGCACTATATTACTTTAACGTTTTTATCAAGACAAAAGCCACTTTTCCATAGCTTATGTCAATAGTGAAACCACTCTTTCCCCTATTTACCAATCCAGATCCCTACAATAGCGCTATGTGTAATTCATAGTGATATATTAAAGACTATAATGGGCATATCATCAAGGGCATTATCGCCGCTTTAGCGGCACTTTTTGCTGCTAAAGCGGCGATAATTTTAATGCCCTATCAATAAGGCGGTGCTAACATGCATTAGCACATGTTCGCTGCCGAATTCCCAACACCTGGATTCTATGCGATAAACATCGCTAATGAGATGCAAAGTGGGCGTGGCTGGGAAAACTACATGGGAAATTATCGCTAAGACAGCTTCGCCATATCAGCAAAGAGCCTTAGCAATAATAATCATCACGTTAACTATGCCTTAACGCAGGAATTTAACGTCTGTTAAATTCCTGACTAAGGCATACCTAATATGGGAGGTGGATTATGGTGATACGACCATGGGTCATATCACCAAGACTATAGCCGTTTTGAGTCCAACATTGCTGGTTTTCCAGCGATGTTGGCCCATTTCCCTGGATATTGGTGGAATATTATCGCCCTAGAATAACGCGTTGTTAATAATGCGCTAACCGAGCGATAATTTCCAGCGATAGATGGCGATAAATATAAAAGCGCTAAGCGCGCTTTGCGATATTTATCGCCATCTGTTGCTTATATGCCCCATAGTTCTATTTCCAAATTTTACATTCACACAGTGAAACATAGATTAAACATACCTTTTTACAATGGCATTGCTGAACATTTATAAATTAAAACATATTGTATTGCCTTGCCAAACTAGTTTGAAAATACGTATCAATAAAATCATTTCAGCGGAAGTGCGCCATTCCAAAATCATTCAAAAATATGGATCAATATTATGTTTTTCAGCACATCATTTATTGGTTTATTTAGTCATTGATTTATTTCATGTTGTGTTGTGTATTGTATCATCATTCTATTTTTAAGCCCGTACAGTGTGCAATATAGTGGGTGGTAAGATTGGTAACTACAAAATATTTGTGAGATTTGCTGATTTTCAGATGCTCAGCTATCACCAGGAATGACCTTGACTTCAGCAGCGATCACTCAGGTATGCTGGAAGGAAAAATATTTTACAGTGAGGTTAGGATTTTCAATTTAGGACCACGGGAAGACCTAGATCGTTTAGCATATTCGCAATTGTAGTTCAGCCACTTGGCCTTACACTTTTCCGTATTTAGGTTTGAGAATCTATAAGATTGGGTAAACATTTGCATTTTTAGAAGCTTCCTGAAAAATAAGTATTTTGATTGCATTCTCAAGGACTTCTCAAAAGAGAGATAGAGTGTTCTACAACTGTTGACATTCTGCTCAGAAGGACTTACCCATTTGAACTTTTGTAATCAGATGGATAGTGTTGTAGCTAATTGAAAATTCATTGTTTTTCTCTCATATTTGATGTTTTTTTTAATACTGCTTGAGTTCTTTTGAATGTGTTTGATATAGTTATAATGCAAATCACAACAGTACATTTCTGGATAAATCTTCTGTTCCAAAACATAGTCTTGCTCTCTAATGCATTTAGTAACAATTGATATTTTGTGACAATTCTGTTCTTTTTGAAATACAGTTCATAAAATGGCTACTCTGTCTCTCAAATGTTTTTAAACGTAAGCTTGAATAAATACTTCAGAAGAAATTTGGCCACACTAATATGAATCAGATAATATTCATCAGCACCAAATTTTTTTAATTGCTTATGTTTTGTATTTTATATCCCCCCTGCACGCCATCCATCAGCTACCTTTCAGTGCTGTGACATGCGAGTGATGAATTTGCAAGAAAAAAGACAGACCATAAGTGAGCAATGTGAGTGGTAGCACCTTGTCTCCATTCATTGCCTTACTCCATCATAATATACCAAAGCAGCGCCAAGGCGCAGAGGTACAAAGGATGGAGTTGGTAAAAGTCCTCTTTTACCAAATCTGTTGTACGTTTGCGAACCTACCTATGTACTAATAGGTCGTTGACAAAATCTCAATTTGGAGTGGGTCACACAATTCAACCTACCTCATGAATATTAATGAGGTAGGTTGCAAATTGCACTCGCAATGGATCACTACCATCACAGGAATGGATGCCTGCTGAGGTCAGCAGACCATCATATGTGTGCTTGCTTTTAAATAAAGCAATTATTTTGTCGTGAAATCCATTGCATTTTCCCTAAATGAAAACAAGATGCTTAAAAAAAAAATGGAATTGTAACTAACATTTTTAAGGGTAGGAAGTGGTCCATGAGACCATTGCCTACTCATAAAAATATTTTTTGCGAAATTGCTAAAGGGAAGGTACCTTGGGGCCCCCCTTCTTTTGCGAACACCTTAAGGCAACCTTTCAGTAGTCAGAAAAACATTAATACATGCCTTTTCCATGTAGCATTTGGAAGAGAAGCCCTAAAAGACGCCCCTTCCAAATACTGAATCAGTAGTAGTAGAGTAGAGTAGTCGTAAACCCTCACAATAATTGAAATTCTCAATCGCTCGATAGACTCGGGAACTGCCCCAAATATTTGCAGAAGCCAATTTAAAACATTAAAGTAGCGGTTGCTTGTTTCAGATAAATATTATTTTTTCTAACAAGTACGTTCAGATCTTGCACGCGTTGTGCAATATTTTCATTAAGAGTGCAGTTCATTCAATGGAAACTGTATTCCTTGTTTTTTATTTCATTTATTTAGTTTTTGCTTGATGACATATCAAACGAAGGGCTTTGAAGTAGTGATATAAGAAACAAAACGAGAGTTTGTTCGTCATTCAAGACACTTCTGTCCACTTACTTCAGAAGGTGTAGCTTTTGTTGTCTTGCCTCTTTCGGATCAGTTTTTTTTACACATTGACTGTTGTAGTATTCTCCTGACTTTTACCCCAGGGCTACTCTCTCTAATCACCTGTCTCCTAAAGCTTTATTGGGCTCACTTCGCACCTTCTGCTGCCTGCCATTTTCCGACAGATTCGGTCTCACTTTTGCTGTCTTTCTACGGTAGACTCCTCGGGCTTCAGTGTCCAAACTGATTCGTTTGGCAGCTTTTGCAGACAGGCAATCACCAGCTAGGTCTCTTTCAAAGTCTGCTTCCAAGGTGCCCTCCCCGAAGTCTTTTAGCTCTGACAGTCGGCAGAGGTGTGTGTTTTCCAGTCTCCCCCTTACCCTGGCAGATGCCTTCGCTCTCATAACCTGTACTTCCAAGCTATGGGCAGAGGCAAGCTGTGCCTGTAATGTGCTGAAGCATCAAGCTCAGGGTACAGATGTTTGTTGGTTGTTTCGGAACTGGACAGGTGAAGGGGCCTGCACGCCAACGCCTCAGTATTTGTATGAACGCCGGACCCTACTCTTGAATACATGTTGATGATGTCTGTAAAAGGGCAGGATTACATCGTATTTATTGAAGTGCAGTGCACTCCTGCCCTTTCCCACTGCGATGGCACCGTTTTGGCTGCCTAGCACCAATGCAGGCACCATCGTACCATGGATTTGTTTTCCTCCTTTGTGTGCTGCAGCACACAAAGAAAGAGGAAAGAATTAGCAGAAATGAAATCATTTCTCCTCGTTACGCCAACTTTGCATGATTTTGCAAATCTGTGGCAGTGCCAAAATCCATTGGGGCTTATTTACAAGCCCGTTGAGTCGCCGGTGCATCTTTTAAGCACCAGCGGCGCAGAGTGCAGACCCATATCTACAAGGCCACACAAAGCCATCGTAGATATGCAGTAAGGCAAAGCAGCAGAAGTCACTGTGTTACCTTACTCTGTGTCAAAGAGGCATTCCATGGGCACAGTGTTCCCATGCAACATCCATGGATTTTGACACATTTCCAGATTTACAAGGACTTGTAATCCAAGGAATGCATCAGAAACCTGCGCCTCCCCATGCCAGGCGTAACAAGGAGAAATAACTTTATTTTCTCTTGTTTTTCCTCTTTGCGTGCTGCATTCGAAGGAGGAAATGGCCTCCATTGATTGTTTTTGTGCAGGAAGTTGACCCTTCCTGCACAAAAACAATCATACCTACAATGCAGACACCCTTGCACCATGGTGCAAGGTGCAAGGGTGCATGCATTGGTGCAAGGCAGCCAGTATGGCGTCAGCGCAGTGGGAAAGGACAGAAATGTGCAGAACATCACAAATACAATGCATTCCTGCCCTTTCCTATTGACGCAACGGCAGAGCAGCAAAGTGACTTGCTATGGATTGCACAGTAAGGCAACACAGTACTTTGCATTGCCTTGCCTTGCTCCACATCTATGAGGCCACACAAAGCCTTGCAGGGTGGCTTTGCGTCACTTTATAGATATGACTGCGAAGCCTGCGCCACCAGAACACCAAAAAAAGTGAAGCTCCAGTGACTTCTTTTATGGAACAATAGCTTTGCTTCTCATGTGATAGCTGAATGTCAAAGCGAAGGGAACCGAAAAACAAAATTAAATAAGAAAAATGCGCTGTATCATGAGATTTTTGCAAAGCCAATTGATAAATGTAATAAACATCTCAAATGTAAACATATCCAAACATGTCGATTTTGTTTTCCACCTTTAATCTATCTTTGGTTGGATTGCTGAATGCCAAAAAACTGCTTGTTTTCAACGTGTTTTATTGCCTACAAAAGTCTGCCATTGCTTGCGCTATCCTTGCATCTTGCAGTAACTATGAGAAATGCCAAGCAGTGCGTTTTAGAACAAATTATGTACTGGCTTTTGTAAGTGTACAGTGCTTGCACATTGATGCGCAAATAACTGCCACAAGAGAGCGCAGCTAAGAATGGACTTGCAGGTCACCACCAGAATACCTCATCAAGAATGGATGTATAGAAGGAGAAGGGCAAAAAGGAGGGCTTTGTTGCACCTTTCGCCTCTAAATAAGAACCTTTATGTACTGAGGGGCAGATTTATCAAACGTTCAAGCAGCACAGAGCAGCAAGCCTCCTGCCGGGCTACATTGTGTGAAAGGGAAATGGCAGGAATGCAACTTATTTAACATTAACTGGTGCATTCCTTGCAATGGTGTACAAACTGCTGCCTAGCGCCAATGCAGGCAACCTTGCGCTGTGGTGCAAGGGTGCCTGCATTACAGACAGGAATGTTGATGTGCAGGAAGGGGCACATTCCTGCACAAAAACAATCCACTGAGGCGTGTTTCTCTTTCAAAACCAAGGAGAAATAAAGACACTTCTATGAGTTACACCTCACCTGGGGATGCATAGCATTTTGACACATTACCAGGTCTACCACTAATAATTAATTGGGAAATGTGCCAAAATCCATGAGTGGAAGCGTGGGAACACCCATGCTCTACCCATGGAACACCTTCCTGGGGCAGAGTAACACCACACAGTGATTTGCGCTGCATTGTGTTACTTTAGTTTTATCAAGCCATGCAGGGCCATGAAAAATGGCTTTTCTTGGATTGATAAATCTGACTTAATAGTTGTGTTGCCCTTGCACACCATTGTGTGTTGCAAGGTCGGCTCAACTGAATGATAAATCTGTCCCCGATATTTTATGTCAGTGCAGGGAACTAATCCGTTCTTTTCAGGTTCTGATACTCAGTGTGTGTTTAGCTACACACCATATGGCATTGCCTCCCAGTACCTTCATTCTTGTCACAGTCCTAACAATTTGAGTGTATTTCTTCCCTGAAAAAAACAAGCAGTTCCCATGCTATTTTACTACATTTAGAAAAACTCCAAAACTTCATAGCTAGACTGTAGCGGTTTTTGTCCTTTAAAACTTTTCCTTGACTTATGACCCTCACCTTTTATCGATAAATCCCCATATTTTTAAAATATGCACCTGCTTCTTCCT
This sequence comes from Triturus cristatus, assembly GCF_964204655.1. Taxonomy (NCBI): domain Eukaryota; kingdom Metazoa; phylum Chordata; class Amphibia; order Caudata; family Salamandridae; genus Triturus; species Triturus cristatus. Next base: position 895,413,080 of record NC_140590.1, on the reverse strand, counting down.
GCTTTGCTGTGGAGACAGGCGTTTTGTATGAATTGCAGAAAAATGCTGTATTCACTCTAGTGTTCTTTTAGGCAGCGGTAAACTTTCACCTTTGTCTGCCTGCATGTCAGGCTGTACTGAAGTCACTGCGGGAGTGCACCATAGGAAGCCCTTCTTAATTTGGTGCTCAAGGTCCCTGTTTGATTCACTTTGAAAGCTTTCTCTAGTTGAAAGCTTCCAAGGAGATAGACTTGGCTGGTATTGGTCTTTTGCAGGATATTGATTGTGGCCCATGTTTATTTTCCTTGATAAAGCACTCCCCAAAGTTTTATCAGTAGCACCTATGAGAGTTCATTGAGCTTTTAGGGAACCTGCATCTGCTTGAAACCTGTGGAGGCTTTGGCTGGGAGACTCCAAAAGAGCTTTCAGAATACTCATCCATTGGTTCATTATCCTGTTCATTCTTTATGCGATTACCCTTATACCTTAAAAGTTTTTAGATGGTCCTTTTGGACTATTAGAGTAGGGGTGCATGTAACCTGCATATTTTGCTGTACCGTAATTATGTTAATTTACTACATAATTACACAAGATTACACTGGATTATGCAAGGGCATAACCCAGCACTTAACACTATTTTCTTCCTCCCAAAATGGAGCAGATTATGCATTTTGTGTTTAAACAAACAGAGGAATGCAACCAAACAAGGACAACAGCAGTCAATAGTCGCTTGCACTCACTAAATTCATTGTTCATGTGCTCCTGTGGTAGGATTTCCATGCCAGACTAATCATAAATACATGATCGGCATAATTGTGTACTTTTCAAAAAATGTTACCTGAAAAGAGTAAATCTAAATTTGAAATTGTCTCTGATTATGCAGGTGTTATTAAAATTTCACCAAGGACTACATTAGAATAGGGGCCTGATTTAGATCTCGTCAGACTGGTCACTCCCTCACAGTAACTGAGCTTCCTGCTTCCTGGGTATTGGTTCATCATGATCTGCTTATAAGTTATAAGCATGTACATAAATTAACTACTGGCAGTCACCAGCAGGTAATTATAGTTAGGACCTACTTTCCATAGGAAAAACATTTTTTTTTTGCGAAATTTCCAAAACGAGTTTGTCATTCACATCAGCCTCTGCACGGGAAGCTTCCAGTAATTCATGAAGAGGGGGCTGAGAAAAAGGGAGGGGGTCCAAAACATGTTTTCCCCATGTAATTTCCCATGAGAATTTTAGACACGACTTCAACCCGAACCACTGGACAGAATCACATTAAATTTGGCAGAAAGCTAGATCTTGGTCTAGAAAGCGTGCTTTTTGTGATTTAGTATAAATCCGAGCAGTAGTTTTTGAGATATTAAAAAAAAACAAATTTGTATATCTAGAGGCATGGACATTTCGTGTATCCTTTGCGGTGCTTTGCAAATCCATGCACCAATAGCACTACTATGATAGGCTGGCCACAACATAGTAGAAAGCTGCAGCTGCCATTTTAGACATCCCGGAATGACAGCAAAAATAAGCACACAATGTAGTGGAAGGGGGTGGGTAGAGGTACCCTGAATACCAGGGTGCAATATAAGGGTCTGTGAGGGACTCCGTATGGGTAAGGAAATGCATAGAATTGTTTTTTTTCTGCATGCAAGTATTCGCAAATCCATTACAATGCTCAGCAATGTCCCCATGTAACTTTGCAGCAGATTTGCGAATTGTGCAGAAAATAAAAAATATATACTCACTCAGATAGTCATGCGCCCACTCAGAAACCCAGACACTCTCAGACACTCTGGCAGACCCACTCAGACACACACATTCACTCACAGACTCCCTCAGACACATATGCACCGGCTCACAGAGCCACTCAGACACTTATGCATCTGTTCACAGACTCACATCAAAACACTTAAATGCCAACTCACAGACCAACACACTCAGACACCCACTTGCAGACTCATTCAGACACTCTTACAACCACTGACAGATCTAATTAAATACTTATGCACCCTTTCATAGACCCACTCAGACACTCTCACACCCACTGACAGACCCACCCAGACACTCATACATTCAATCACAGACCCATTCAAACACTTATGCACCCTCTCATAGGCCTACTCAAACATTCTCACGCTCACTGACAGACCCACTCAGACACTCACACATCCACTTACAGACCCACTCAGACACTTATTCACCCATTCACAGACTCACACAGACACTCAGACACCCACTCACAGATCTACTCAGACACTTACACATCAACTCACTGACCTGCACAGACACTAACACACCCACTCATAGACCCACACAGACACTCACACTCACAGACCCACCCAAACACTTTTACACCCACTCAAGGACCCACTCAGAGACTCTCACACCCACTGACAGGCCCACCCAGACAATCACACATCCACTCACTGACCCCCTCTAACATGTATGCACCCATTCACAGCCCCATTCAGACACATATGCACCCCTTCACAGTCCCACTCAGACACTTATGCATCATTCATAGACCCACTCAGACACTCATACACTCACTTTCAGACTCACACAGGCACTCAGACACCCACTCACTGACCCATTCAGACAGGTAGGCACCCACTCATACACTCACTCAGACATTCATGCACACAATCACAAACCCACTCAGGCAGTCTCACAAATACTGACTGACCCACTCAGCCACTAACACATCTACTCACAGACCAACTCAGACATGTATGCACCCATTCACAGACCCACACAGACACTCATAGACACACTGACAGATCCACTCAGAGACTTATGCACTCACTCACTCACTCTCACTCACTCACTCACTCACTCACTCATGCACTCACTCATGCACCCACTCAGAAACCAACTCAGACACTCTCACACCCACTGGAAGATCTGCACACACACACATACACACACACACCCTGTAACAGACTGTAGGAAAGTGCCTCTTTTGACATGGTTAGTCCCCACTTTTTGCCTGATGTCTGATGTAATTTCAAACTGTAAGTGCACTGGGCCCCTGCTAACTAGGTCCCCAGTGCCAGATCTCTTTCCCCGAAATGTTACTATAATTGGCACAACTTCAGTGGCCCCTGAAAGTCTTTAATACCTCCCTGGTACCCAGAGTATGGGTGCTGGGGAGGGTCCTTTGGGGATGCAACACTGGTTGTACCACCCCAGGGACCCTTCACAAAGGCTATGCACTCTGCATTGCAGGCTGCGTGTCTTGGTGCAGAGAAATCTGAAGAGTAGACATGGCACACAGCCCTATGTTGCCATGTCTCCCATATGCTGCATGGGATATGAGTAAGTCAACCCTACTGCAGGCATTTCGCAGCTAAGGCAGGGTGCACTATATCCTATGTGTGGGCATATCAGCATGAGCAGATATGCTCCTACAATTTCCAGTCCATTCTGGGATGTTGTAAGTGCACAGGGAAGCCATAAAAAGTACAAGGGCTGGATACTTGTCAACATGAGTTTCCCAGCTTCATGATGGTTCCTCTGATTTCTGAGATATTTGGTACCAAACATCTTGTCTTAAATGAGCCTCACTGTTGCCAGTGATGTATGTATTAACAAATCCACACAAGAGACCCTTTTAGAGGGTCCCTGAAAACCTCCCAAGAACTGTTGTCATTCTTGACTTGTTTTTGCCAGCCTGCCAATACCAGACATGGTTCTGGCATCATGGGTTGGGAGCCAGCGCTCTCAGAGGACAGAGACAAAACCTGCTCTGGGCGGAGGTGCTTCACATCTCCTACAGGACAGGATGCCCTTCCTTTGTGGGAAGCTTCAAAGGCAATATAGCCTTTCAATTCCAACCTACGAACCTGCAGATAGTGAGGAAGCCAAGCCCCCTTTCCTGCTCAACTTTTGGTGGGAGGAAAGGTGGGAAAATGAGTTAGATGAGGAGGGAGGGTCTCCACTTACACTACACCATACGTAGGGTGGGGCAGGCGATGCAAACACATCTTCTGAAATTCCACCATCTTGGAATGGTGGCAAAACCTCCAATTAGGGCTAGGGTAGTGTCTCTTCCCACAAGAAGTGGTCAATAGAGGGTGTAGACACCCTAAAGTTAAGTAGCACATTGGCTACTACATGTGTACCCTTGTAACGCCCCAAAATGTTGTATTTAAGTGCCTCCAAGACACCTGAACATTAAATTTGATGGACAAGAAAAGGCCAGGATACAGAAGACCCACTGCTCAAGAACCAAATCCCTGCAGCAGAAGAAAATGGCACCAAACCCTACCTGCTGCTCAGACGACTAGACAATCGCTGCTGCTCTGTCATCCGAAACCTTAAATGACTCCAAGAACGCTAGAGCACCTCCAGACACTTAAACACCCACTCACAAACCCACTCAAATACTCAAACACCCACTCACATATTCCCTCATTCACTTATATTCCCACTCACAGACCCCCTCAGACACTCACACACTTTCTCACGGACCCACTCAGATACTCATGCACCCACTCATACACCCACTTAGACATTCACACAACCACTTACAGAGCCATTGCCAAATGCACAGATTCAAACTCGGTGTCATGTATCCTAAAACTGCAGTTGGGTATTCAATGTGTGTCTTTGCTTTATGAAATCGCGACTGATTTGCGAATTTAAAAAAGGGATTTAAAAAATAAAATTAACTAGTGTTTGGCTAAAGGGTGGCTCTTAGAAGAGTCTTTGGGCCTCATTTATAAGGCCCTTTGTGCTGCTGTAACATCCCTTTTTGTGACGTTCTATGGTGCAGGATCCTGCACCATATTTACGAGGCAGCACTAAGCCACTTCTTTGGCTAAATGTTGCTTCGTAAATATTGTTCCCTTTAATGCAGTTTTCTGAGTTAAAGGTGTGTGCAATGGGTATTGCTGGGGGCATTCCCAGAATCATCCATGGCTTTTTGACACTGCCCCATATTTACAAAAATCGTAAATATGAAGCAGCACCAAAAATATACACCTCACCAGTGGAGGCATAAGGGATGCACAACGAGCAGAAATATCTTTATTTCTCCTCATTTTTCCATTCTGCAGCACACATAGAGAGAGGAGAAAGCCTCTTCTGATTTTTTTTGTACAGGAAGGTTTCCCTTCCTGCACTAACATAATAATCCCTGCAATGCAGGCACACTTGCACCATGGTGTAAAGATGCCTGCTTTGGCACACTGCAGCCCATTGTGCACCGGTGCAGGTGAAAAGGACAGGAATGCACCATATCTGATAGATACAGCATGTTCCTGCCCTTTTCTTTTGCTGTAGGGCAGCGCTGCAGGAAGGCCTGCAGTGCTGTTTTAAGGCAAAACCTCATAAATGAGGCCCTTAGTTTTTTGCGAGTGTAGATGATAACTACACATAAAACAGGAAGCAGGCTCTCAAGTTGTGTATAAACACCCTGTTGCCTTTCTCTGTGAATTGATCTCCATCACTTCTATATATACTGTCCATGTTGAAGCGTAAATTGTTGTGGTACATAGAGCCCGTGTTATCATATGGTCTCTGAGGAATGCAGAAACAGTTTTATTGACATGTTTCCTGGCTTTGTTTATCTGTGGACCGAATTCAGTTGACCACTTCCATTTCTGCTTTTGGCAAACACCAAGGGAAACGTGCATTGACCAAAGGTATCCTTCATTAGTAATCCCAGTCCTACCCCAGGAAGTGTGCCTAGGTGCCACCAAAGAGTATAATCATGAGGTCTGAATGCTGGCAGCCCACAATGCTTTTAGCAAAAGGCAGCCTTTGATGCCACTGTAACCCTCTCTGGCCAACCCAAGCAATGTTCACATTAGGCAAATCCTAGTGGTCCCTGTCAATGTCACTCTTTATAGCACACTCTCTGGCCCAATACACAAAGCTATGACCCACAATGCACACTCTAACCATTTTGAAGGCAAGGAGGAGTAGCACACAGGAGAAGGTGGAGCTGAATGAGACAGTTTTCTAATTGAAAAGCAGTTGGAGGACAGCACCTCATTTAATGAAGAACATATTTCATTGGATGATGTAAATATGCAGGTACTTAAAATTAGGTAGTGATTTTGAGCAACAAGTAAGAAGATCTGTGATTGGAGCCGGGGGAAAAATTATGTTGTTTGGGATACACTTGTAATTGAACACAGCCAACCATACCTGCTAGAGTTCAATTTGAAGGTATTGTGGTTCTCCGAGAAAGGGATATGAACTTTTGACCTAGTGGTAGCAGTCAGTGTTCTAAACTTGGTTACCATACAAATGGAGCCAGAAGTGTTGGAGTGGGTGATCCAAAGAGACTGCAATTTGTCATGAGTAACCCTGGGCGTAGTTTGCGTAGTGGCGCTACGCATAGCTATGCGCAGTGCACTTCGCACTATGCACGCTACGCGTAGCTACGCGAAGCTACGCGAACTGCATAGTGCGGTAGGGAAATGCTGTTCGCACTGATTGCACAGTGCCGAATGCTTGTCCGCACTGTCCAATCATTGCAAACGGTATCTTGCACAGTGCAAGTGGTCGTTTTCTGCCACTCGAGTAGATTTGTACTCAACGCGGACTGGTAGTTTCTCATCGCGAGCGGTCGCGAGCATACGCGACCACTCGCAATGAGAAACCTGACCTCCCCGCTTTGAGAATCTCAACGGGAGGTTTATTTTCCACGCTCGTGGTCGGCAACTTGATGTTGCTGATTGCGAACGAGGAAAAAGTCTCGCCGGGATGTTGATTTTGCTCGCTCGCGGTCGCCAACTTGACGTTGAGGACCGCGAGCAAGCGAAAAATGCCCGCTATGCATTTTTGCACTGTGCTACGTGCAATTCGCGTACTGCGTAGTAACGCAAACTACGCACGCTCCACGAGCGTAGCGTAGTACTGCGGCCAGGGTTAATCATAAGTTCAGAAAGTATATTTAAACAACATTTTAAACTTTTTTCCTAATTACTATATACGTTTCTTTATTATTTTACATGATCACTTGCCTCAAACATTAGTTTTGCATGGTCTATATGTTTTTTAGTGCTGCCAAAAAGCACACTGTTTTGCAAACCACTCATGGTACCTGATTATATGTATTGGTACAGATCACGACGGTTTCGCAATTCTAAAAAAAAATACAAACATAATTCTTCAAATCCTGTACATATAAAGTAATAGCAGCAATACAGTTAGATACTTGGCCATGGTGCAGCAGGCACAGAGAGATTGGAGTGGTCACAAGAGTGCAACTAGCCCACTACACAGACATTAGCATTCACTTTGTAAATATCAAGGAATAGCACCAATAAATTCAGCTGCATCACCATGGTGGAGTAGCTACACTGATACCGAAGTGGGCCCAAGAGTGTGAGCAGGCCACTTCACAGACTTGCATTCGGTTTATAAATATCAAGCAACAGCATCAATAAATTCAGGTGTATAACTCGGATACAGAAGTCTCAGTGACACCAAAGCAAGCCCAACAGTGAAAGCAGATCACTTTGTGAAGATTACCATACAGCCACTCAAACAGCCGCTCACTGACCCGTTAAGCCAGTCACACAGCCTCTCACACACACATTCAGCCAATTGCACACCCACTCACACACTCTTATAACGACTCACACCCTCTCAACGATTCATAGAACCACTAACACAACCATCTTCTAAGATTACAGTTAAATTAAACTAAATGTAAAAAACCTTACACATTCGCTAAGAAAACCAAAGGTTACAGGAATGTTAAGGTGAGTAAATAACTTTACAAAATGTAGAAATTCACACAAAAAAACAATGGTTACGGAGACGTTCTAATTAGGCTCAGATTTCACATGTACAAATCCATTGAAAAATGCTTATGCCCCTGCATGCACTGGTTATGATGACCTCACATATTACATCACTCATGTCATGGTCAGTGACATCACTGAGGATCTCACTGATAACATATCAAATTACATCACTGATGACATTACTGATTACATCATCCAGTAATTGTGAATTTTTACAAACTGTTTATGAGTTTAAAAGATATATACTAAGGTACTCCAAAAGTTAAATTAGTACAATTTATGTACTACTAATGAGGGATACTATTTCTAACATTTATTATGGGAGTAGCTGTTTGACTGTATATATCCATGTGTGAGTGTGCATCTGTGTAGCTGTATGGGTGTGTGTGTGGGTTTGTGAGTGACTGTATGGTGAGTAAGTGGGTGAGTGAGTAGCTGTATGGGTGAGCGACTGGTTGTTTAAGTGGCTGTATTGGTGAGTGAGTGGGTATGTGAATGGTTCTATGAGTGGGTGAGTGGCTGTATGGAGGGTGAGTGGCTGTGAATGTAGCTGTTTGGAAGAGTGAGTGGGTGTGTTAGTGGCTCTATGACTGAGTGAGTGTGTGTGTAAGTGGCAGTGTGAGTGAGTTAGTGGGTGTGTGACTAGCTATATGGGTGAGTGAGTGGTTGTGTGAGTAGCATTAAGGAGGAGTGAGTGGGTGTGTGAGTTGCTCTATACATGAGTGGGTGGGTTGGTGAGTAGTTGTATGGGCCTGTGAATGGATATATGAGTGGTTGTGTGGGTATGTGTGTGGCTATATGAATGGTTGTATGGGAGCATGAGTGGCTGGATCAGTGACTGTATTGGTGAGTTAATGGCTGTGTGAGTGGCTGTATGAGTAAGTGAGTAGGTGTGTGAGTGGTCTCATGGGTAAGTGAGTGGATGTTTGACTGTCTGTATTAGTGTGTGAGTGGGTGTGTGGGTGGCTGTATGAGTGTGTGAGTGGTTGTGTGAGTAACAGTATGGGAGAGGTAATGGGTGTGTGAGTGGCTCTATGCATGAGTGGGTGGGTTTGTGAGTAGTTGTATGGGCCTGTGAATGGATACATGAGTGGTTGTGTGGGTATGTGTGCGGTTATATGAGTGGTTTTATGGGGGTGTGAGTGGGTATGTGAGTGCTTCTGTGGATGATGTCATCAGTGATGTCATTTGAGATGTCATCAGTGATGTCATTAGTTATGTCACTGACCATATCATGAGTGATGTAATATGTGAGGTCATAAGCAGTGCATTGACGGGGTATAAATTATAGTTAGCTCAGGTAACAGTGACTGCTGCATTTCTATGGTTTTGTACGAGTGAAATCTGAGCCTAACTATAACTTCCCTCTAACCTTTGGTTTTTACAGTCAATTTCTAACATTTAATTTTATTACTATTTCCTAACTACAGCATCCCTGTAACCTTTGTATTTTTCAGCTATTTTCAAAGGTTTTTCAAATTCCATTTCTAAAGTATTTTGTCCCTCTGATGTGGGGTTAATTGTTAATGCTAAGTGTATCACTATTGATTTTGATTTGTAATGAATTTATTTTGTACTGTATACATTTTATTTTAATAATTATACCTATTATATGTCTAAAAACTAAAAAATCACACATGTAGTTAATGTAAAGTATATCAAGTTTTAAAAATTTAATTGAACACATTTTATTTTATTTAATAGTTTTGGGGGACCGAGGTACCTTTGTGGGTCCGTAAACATAGAAGGGCTATTACTCTATGGTTTTTAATCCTGATCCTTTGTTTATTTATCACTACAGATATGTACACCCCTCCATTGTCATTAATCACATCAGTGTGAGCATATTTAAAAATGTATGTAAACCACCATATATCTGTTTTTCAACAAAGTTACCCTTTTTGCAACTTTCGTAAATCCGCAAATTTATGGACCAGGTTCGCAAATTCATTTGCAAGCACACCCAGTCATTGACTTCTGATTGGATATATTAAGACCCCATCCTTGCATATGGAAAACAACACCCAAATGCAGTTACTTCTCTAGTGAAGTCTCTAGAAAGAGGATTGAGAAGCAGCGGAGCTGTCATTCTATACAATGACTGAAGCTACATCATCCGCCCAAGAGGAGCATCAACAACGTGTTTAATATGAGGAGGAAGACACACCTCCATTTAGAAAAGAAAGTGATGTGTGGAAGCACTTTACTGTACCTTCTGGGAAAAGGAAGGTAAGAGTAAAATATGTGCAGTGCATTATTTGCTGCAAGCGGTTAACCAGAGGCACTGCAAAAAAGTATTCACATGTGACAAGTTCCATTTGGAAGCACCTAAAAAGAATTAATGACAGGGTCTAGAACCAGAGAAAGTGTGGGAAAGCAGGTGCAGCAGAACATTCAACCTCTACAGCAGCCTTGGGAGAACCATCATCAGCTGCAGTCATTACTACCTTGTTCACTTTTTGTTTTAAAAAACGAAGAAAAAAAGAAAAACCCTTCTAGAAAAAAAACTGTTCTTGTTAGAACCACCATCAACTCAAGCATAGAGATAGCTCTATGTTTTTAATGTTTCAGTGACTGTTTAGGTGTGTCAGTGTGCGCAAGAGTGTATGCCTGGGAATGTTATTGGATGCTTGATTTTTGCATGGGTGTGTCATTGTCTGCATTGCTATATGCCTGGCCTGGGTGTGTCAGTGTCTGTATTAGTTCCTGGGTGTATTAGTGTGTGCATCAGTGTGTGCCTGGGTGTGCTAGTAGATGAATTAGTGTTTGGCCTGGTGTGTCAGTTTCTGCATTGCTGTATGCCTGGGTGAGTCCATGTCTTTATTGGTAAGTCTCTGGCTGTCTCAGTGTGTGTGCCAGGGTGTGTCTGGGTATATTATTAGATGCATTATAGCTTGGCTGGGTGTGTCATTGTCTGCATTGCTGTATGCCTGGGCATGTCAGTGTCTGCATTGTAAGTCTCTGGGTGTGTCAGTGTATGCATTAGTGTGTGCCGGAATGTGTTAGTGTTTGCATCAGTGTGTACCTTGGTATGTTAGTTTATCTATTAATATGTGCCTGGGTGTGTCAGTTTATGCATTAGTAGTCACCTGGGGGTGTTAGCATATGCGTCAGTGGGAGACTGGGTATGTCAGTGTATGCATCAGTGTTTGCCCAGGTGCATTATTGGATGCATTACTGTTTGGCTGGGTGTTTCTGTGTCTGTATTGCTGTATGACTAGGTATGTCAGTGTATTCGTTTGTCCCTGGGTGTGTCAGTGTATGTGTCAGTGTATGCCTGAGTGTCTTATTGAGTGCATTAGTGTTTGGATAGGTGTGTCAGTGTCTGTATTGCTGTATGCCTGGGTGTCTCAGTATCTGCATTGGTAAGTCTCTGGGTGTCTCAGTGTGTGTGTCAGTGTGTGTCTGGGTGTCTTATTTGAATCATTAGTATTAAGCTAGCTGTGTCAGTGTCTGCATTGCTCTATGCCTGGCTGTGTCAATGTCTGCATTGCTGTATGCCTGGGTGTGTGAGTGTCTGCATTGGTAAGTCCCTGGGTGTGTCAGTTTGTGCCTGGTTGTGTTATTGGATGCATTGATGTTTGGCTGGATGTGTCAGTGCTTGTATCAGTGTGTAGTTGGGTATGTCAGTGACTGTATCAATGTGTGTCTAGGTGTTTCAATTGCTTTATCAGTCTGAGCTTGTATGTGAGTAACTCTATATGTGTGTAGCTGGGTGTGTGAACTGATGTACTGATGTGTGCCTAGGTGTGTTAGTATTTGTAGCAATCTGTGCTTGGGAGTGCATCTTTAAAATACAAGATTATGGAACAACCCTGCAAGAACTAATTAGTAGAGTACATTATTTCACTAGATGATGCAATTGACCTGTATAAAAAGTTTCAACAATGATTAAAGGCATAATGCAAAGAAAAAGCCAGACATTTCCTGAACTGTAAAGGTATGTATTAATATAAATAAGCATTCCATTTTCCTTTCTTTACTCATACACCTTAATCAATGTACTTTTGAATCAGTCATCAACATAACATAACTAATTTAACTATTTACAAATACAGAAACACATTGAAACTTGATTTTCTGGTTAGGGGAGGGCAGGCAACTTCGCTCCACCGGCGGAGTTTGCAGAGTTTTGCCCCTATGCACTCCATTTGGAGTACGAAGTTCTTATAAAAGATCCGCCATTCGCTGGCAGAACGGAGTTTCTGGCCGACACCACTGACCGTGCTCTAGCATTTGAAAAAAATGAGACTAACATTAATTGGCACTGCCGGGCCAGTTTTCATAAAAGAAGTTCATCTTCTTTAGAAACTTATTCAGCACTTGAGTACAGATTGCTTTGCAGGGGAGAAACAGTAGAGGGCGTTATTTATATTGCAGACAGTAAACTACTCATCAACTCATTGTGCATGCAGAAAGTATAAAAGTAAAGCTAACCAATGTTTTCACCTGGGGGCTGGAATGCGTTGTCTTACAGCAGGTTCTAAAGATAAAAAATGTGACACTTACACTTAAACATGCCAGGTTACTAATGTTCTCTCTCTCCAAAACGGTTTGGGACATGGAAGAAATGGCAGTTTTTGAAAGAAGCCACTCCTTTATCAGTGTGGGATACGAAATGTAATGATTTCAAAATGACATCCTTAGTATGGCACCTTGCATCACAAAAACATCCACAAGATGGCCTGTAGAACAATATAACGAAACATACATAATGCTGTTCAATTCATCTACAAGAGGTGAAGAGCTATAGTGCTAAAGAATATAGTAGCCTTAGATTGGATAAGGGTCTCTTGTAATAGGAGTGGGTACAAAAGCTCTTTTCAGTTGTTTATTAGCTCCTGGACCCCAGAGAGTGCACATGCCCCAGTTTCAGCACTTAGCTGCTGCACGGCTATGCCTTCACTCAGGTACAGTGAAGAAAATCCATTCAAAATGTACACTGTAACTGAACGCGGGTTACTGCCCCTGCTGGTCTGGGTCAGTGAGTCGGCAGCAGTGGTAGTGCCTGTGCCCAAAGCTGTTGAAGGATCTCTGGGACTTGAGAGGAAAGGGATCGGTGCTGACTCCTCTCAGTTTAGCGACTCCTTGCCACGTGATGCTCGCGGCGCTAGATGGTGTCAGTGAGTCCCCTTCTGCTTCCTTCTCTAAGACTGGCTCAGCACCAATTCTGAGATTAACACAACCGTAAGTGGGCTGGACTTGCTAAAAGGGAATGGGGGCACAAATATTTCAATACAGGGATGATAGACAAAAGTAATAATCTTAATTTGGCTTGTCTTTTTTTTAAACAATTGATGAGAGCATTTAGGCATGCATGAACGCATCCCAGTCTTTTAGTAGATTTATTTTATTCACTTGCTGAAGAACCAAGCAGCGGCTTGCAGAGTTGACAATATGTTAATTCTCTAGAAGCTAAGACACCAGCCTTCAAAAAGAGCTAATGCCATTCTGGATTGTTGGAACTTATCATTTCCTCTGCCAGTGCGGCCACTTTGGAGTTAAAGCCTCATGCATGTTTATGGCAAGGCCTTGGCAGGTCTGACTAGATACTCCGTCCACTTGCGGTACTCCACAGAACTTGGTGGAGTTTTTTGGTAACTCCGTGGAATTCCCCGGAGTGAAACTCCACAAGCTCTGTCCAGGCCTTTTTTTGATAACTACTATGGGAACTCACCCATATACTTACTGTGCTTGTGTCTATTTACCGCACTTCTCCAAAACTGTACTAGAGGTGGAGTAGGTCAGACTGTAGTAGTGTTCAAAACCCCTTTCAAAATTGCGTGGGACAACTTTTTCTTGGCCCCTGCTTGATGGATCACCTCAAAGCTTTCAACATAGCAGCTGAAGCAAGTGGCAAACTAGCTTTGAAAATGTTCAAGGATATGTCAAATGGAATCCAAGTTATTGGCAAAACAAAAAACTCTTTTTTGTTTTGCTAATAATGCAAATATTCATTTTTCCTAATAATTATGCGCCATTTGACTGGTCTACAGAAACGTTTTAACTAGTTAACAACTCACTTGAGCAGCTGTCTGGAAAGGTTTGGGTGATCTGTTAAGTAAGGGCGAGGAAAAAGGGGAGGTCCCAAAACACATTTGTCCCATGCAATTTCATATAGGGATTTTAGACATGACCACTGCTCCAACTGGTGAACTGAATTAAAACAAATTTGGCAGAAAGGTAGATCTTGATCCAGACAGATCTCTTTTTGTAATTTGGTGTAAATCTGTTCAGTAGCTTTGGAGTTATTAAATAAAAAAAGAAATCTGTCTATCTAGGGATATGGATCCATCGCATATCCAGCATGGTGGATCCGTGGATCCATGCATCAACAGCATTGCTGTGATTGGCTGGCCGCAATATGACAGGAAAGTTGGAGCCACCTTTTTACCTATTGGGACATGGTCCCAGGGCCTCAAAATAGTAGTGAAATGTAATGGAAGAGGTCAGGGCAGTTGTACCCTGACCCCATTGGTGCAATATAGGTGTTTGTGAGGAACAAACAATGGACAAGAAATTGACCAAAAATGTTTTTCTCCATGTGCGCGATCCACAATCCACCACGTCACTCAGCACGGGCCTGTGTGAATCTGTGGATCCAGCGCCCAATAAAAAAACACCCAAGTACGCACACTTTATTATATCCCCATACTACCACTCATATACTCATACAAGCACTCACACATAACACTCACAGGTAACCCTGGGCGGAGTTTGCGTAGTCGCACTACGCCAAATTTTGCAAAGTCTCAAAAAAACTCAGCGAGCTACGCAGAGTTCCACAAGCACAAGGAGTTGCTTGTTCCGCCCTTTCGTGATGAGTTTTGCCTGTTCGGGAACACGTAGTGCGTGTTCCGGATGTTTTTTGTCTGCTCAGGGTGAACTATCATGCAAACTTCACCACACGGTCGCCAATGGGTGCGGCCATCTTGTTTTTTCTTTTTTTGCTATGGTTGTGGGCCTGTTTTTCTATCCTCCCTATATCTTTTCAATCCTTTGTTTCTAGAAACTTTTTAAAAACTTTTTTATTTATTATTTATCCCTCTCTATTCCTGATTGTATATTTTGTGTTTTTAACTACTTTTTGTGCGTTTTTTAGCACGTTTTTCACTCTTTTTCTATTACTTGCTTTTATTTCTTTTACTTTCTTTTTTACTTCCTACCTTTTCTTTTCCGCCCCCTGCCTACCCAAAACCATGGCAAAGAACCTTAAGAAAACCAAGGGCCAGGGGAAGAGGTGTGAGAACCGCCACCGCCTTCCGCAAGGCGGCACCCACAAGGGGTGCAGCCACTGGCCTTATTCAGTGAGGTGGAGGTGGCCGTACTGTTTTTTTGTCTAGTGCCACCTCCCCTTAACTCTGGCAGCAGGCAGCAGGCAGCAGGCAGCAGGCAGCAGGCTTGGGTTTGGATACAGGCTAAGGGAGCATCACCGGCAGTGGGAGAGGGTGTGCCAGGCAGTGTTTCACTGCTCTGGGGTCCAGCGCACCCGTAACCAATTGACGCACTGGTGGGCTGACATCCTGGACCCGGAGCAGGACCTGCTGGACCTGCTAGGTGTTGAGGTCCCGGGGCTTGGTGAGTAGCTAAATATTTTACTATTGTGTTCTTCTGTTCTGTGTTATTGTGAATATTATTTTTTTCGCAAATAGCTAACAGGCTGCTGCTGCTTACATGCAGGTAACTTATGTTTAAAAATCTTATTATTATGTGATTGTTACTTCCAGACAGTTGCTCTTGCTCGACGCTAATAATGGTGTATGCAATATGCATGCGTCCATCTATACATTAAGAAGAATGAAAATGCAGACTTAGTAATTGGCCCGTCAAAGGGGATTTGAGTTGGAGACTGAAAGATGATTGGGAATGAGATCGGAACTTATTAGAAGCAAATATAATTTTTTTGCAATTCATTCCAAAGCCTGGAATAGGTGGGCTAGGTATGTTTAGGATTCAGGAATCGAAATTGAACTGTGGAATAATAATAATGATCGGATGGTACTCGACTGTGATACATACTAGTCGACTACTACTAGTCGAATATGTTGATCTTTAGGTCAATAGTATTGCAATTGCTGTTTCCACTCTAAAAATATTTTTAGAAAAATTATATTTATTTATTTAACACAAATCATTTTCTCTTTAATTATGTCTTACATAATCAGTATCCAGGGGCAAGAAGAAGACTGGGTCAGCTGGCAGTGCGGTGGGTGTGGGAGATGGAGGGGCCTCCCAGGAGCAGCAGGAAGTGGCCTCAGGTGCAGATGGCTCTGCTGCTGGCCTCAGTAAGTCCTCCTGGTATTGTTATATATATTAATATTTCCCTAACTTTTACAGTTCTATTATTTCCATTTCCTAACTTCAATTTTTCCGAAATCCTTTTCAATCTATCTGTTTCTAAATTCTTGTTTTTGCTACATCACCTACTACTAAGTACTAGTACTTAGTAACATTGTTTCTAGTGTCTGTTTTTTTTACATCAAATTAAACTGCATCTGACTAACCTCTGCTCTGACTCTGTATTAGTCTGTCTGTAGCTTGCTTTCTTCTGGGTTCCACTCAGCTTTCCTATAACGTCCCTGAAACCTGTGTTTTTTCAGTGAATTTCAAAGGGTTTTTAAATGCTAATTTCCAACTATGCCTACAGAGCTAGGACATGTGCAGAAAGAGGAAGAAAGGCGCAGAAAGAAGCAAGAGAAATGCACAAAGAGGCAACAGAAGTCCAGAAAGACAAAGAAAGGTGCAGAAAGAAGCAAGAGATGTGCACAAAGAACCAAAAGAGGAGCAGAAAGAGACCTTGTTGCAAAGTCATCCTGTGCCACCAACCAGGCCTAGAGCCAGTGCGCCTGTTTGCGCACCCTCCTCGGTGCTCAGATATCGAAAGTTTTCTTTTTTTAATTTCTCAGGAACCATGGAACAGATTTACACCACTTAAAAATAGGTCGCTTTCTGAACCAAGAGCTACCTTTCTAGCAATTTTGGTGTAATGGCGTTCAGCAGTTCAGGTTGTGGCTTTGTCTAAAATTCCTATGGAAATTACCAGGGGGAAAACATGTTTTTTCTTGGCCCCTGCTTGACAAATCACCCCGAAACTTTCAAGACAGGAGCTGACTGGAGCGGGCGATTCATTGTAAAAATGTCATGAAGATTCGTCTGACGGCGCTAAAGATATTGGAAAAAGAAAAAATGCTTCATGAATAGAAACAAGGTCCTAGCTATAACTACCTACTGGCCAGTAGGTTTTATATATATATATATATATATATACACTTAAAAAAACATAGGTTTCACACATGTTATAGTTAGCTGGACATTTCACACGTAAAAAAACATTGAAATTCCCCCGTTATAGTTAGTTCAGATAACTATAACTCACGCGCCCGCAATCCACTGCTCATGACGTCACATATTACATCACTCATGACATGGTCAGTGGCATCACTCATGACATCACTGATGACATCATCCTTGTGATAGAGTGGCGGTCGCGCGAGTTATAGTTATCTGAACTAACTATAACGGGGGAATTTCAATGGTTTTTTACGAGTGAAATGTCCAGCTAACTATAACATGTGTGAAACCTATTGTTTTTTAAGTGAATTTGCAAGGTTTTTTAAATGCTAATTCCTAACTATAACGTGTGTGAAACCTATGGTTTTTTCAGTGAATATATATATATATATGGTGCTTGGGCTCGAGCAGGTCATGCCCCCTCCATCAAAATCACACACCAAAGCTCCATTTTACCGGGGGCAGCCGACCCTGCAGGGCGGGCTCTACGTGCAGGAATTGAGATCCTGTTACTTGGAATTTTGCCACAATGGATTGCAGAGCCACACCACCGACTTCTTTTCAAGCAGACTTTATTCGTCAAAATGGCATCATTGGTTCTCACTCATTTATCTCCTTACGCGTTTCGGCGGAGTTCCACCTTGCTCACAGGTGAGTGAATTTAGTGTCCAACTGGTCACATGGCCTCTGAGGTAACTACTGGCCCCAGAATGCACCAACAATAGTTCATCCACATCGTCCATGGTGCAAAAGTGTAATTAATATAGCTCAAATAGCATTGCTTTAGCCCAAATGTCACGAAAATCACAGGTGCATTTAAAATCAAAAGCAAAGTGCATATGATGCCAAACTGTTATTTGTGCTTGAAATGCGGTGATACCAGAGAGAGGAGAAACGCCTCCCTCATCTCCCTTTCTCATACCCATTGCCAAATATCCACAGAAGTCCACTGGCTGGTGCTTGGGCTCGAGCAGGTCATGCCCCCTCCATCAAAATCACTCACAAAAGCTCCATTTTACCGGGGGCCGCCGACCCTGCAGGGCGGGCTCTACGTGCAGGAATGGAGATCCTGTTACTTGGAATTTCGCCACAAAGGATTGCAGAGCCACACCACCGACTTCTTTTCAAGCAGACTTTATTCGTCAAAATGGCATCATTGGTTCTCACTCATTTATCTCCTTACGCGTTTCGGTGGATTTCCGCCTTGCTCACAGGTGAGTGAATTTAGTGTCCAACTGGTCACATGGCCTCTGAGGTAACTACTGGCCCAAGAATGCACCAACAATAGTTCATCCACATCGTGCATGGTGCAAAAGTGTAATTAATATAGCTCAAATAGCGTTGCTTTAGCCCAAATGTCACGAAAATCACGGGTGCATTTAAAATCAAAAGCAAAGTGCATATGATGCCAAACTCCTATTTGTGCTTGAAATGCGGTGATACCAGAGAGAGGAGAAACGCCTCCCTCATCTCCCTTTCTCATACCCATTGCCAAATATCCATGGAAGTCCACTGGCTGGTGCTTGGGCTCGAGCAGGTCATGCCCCCTCCATCAAAATCACACACAAAAGCTCCATTTTACCGGGGGCCGCCGACCCTGCAGGGCGGGCTCTACGTGCAGGAATGGAGATCCTGTTACTTGGAATTTCACCACAAAGGATTGCAGAGCCACACCACCGACTTCTTTTCAAGCAGACTTTATTCGTCAAAATGGCATCATTGGTTCTCACTCATTTATCTCCTTACGCGTTTTGGCGGATTTCCGCCTTGCTCACAGGTGAGTGAATTTAGTGTGCAACTGGTCACATGGCCTCTGAGGTAACTACTGGCCCCAGAATGCACCAACAATAGTTCATCCACATCGTGCATGGTGCAAAAGTGTAATTAATATAGCTCAAATAGCGTTGCTTTAGCCCAAATTTCACAAAAATCACGGGTGCATTTAAAATCAAAAGCAAAGTGCATATGATGCCAAACTCTTATTTGTGCTTGAAATGCGGTGATACCAGAGAGAGGAGAAACGCCTCCCTCATCTCCCTTTCTCATACCCATTGCCAAATATCCACGGAAGTCCACTGGCTGGTGCTTGGGCTCGAGCAGGTCATGCCCCCTCCATCAAAATCACACACAAAAGCTCAATTTTACCGGGGGCCATCGACCCTGCAGGGCGGGCTCTACGTGCAGGAATGGAGATCCTGTTACTTGGAATTTCGCCACAAAGGATTGCAGAGCCACACCATCGACTTCTTTTCAAGGAGACTTTATTCGTCAAAATGGCATCATTGGTTCTCACTGATTTATCTCCTTACGCGTTTCGGCGGATTTCCGCCTTGCTCACAGGTGAGTGAATTTAGTGTCTAACTGGTTACATGGCCTCTGAGGTAACTACTGGCCCCAGAATGCACCAACAATAGTTCATCCACATCGTGCATGGTGCAAAAGTGTAATTAATATAGCTCAAATAGCGTTGCTTTAGCCCAAATGTCACAAAAATCACGGGTGCATTTAAAATCAAAAGAAAAGTGCATATGATGCCAAACTCTTATTTGTGCTTGAAATGCGGTGATACCAGAGAGAGGAGAAACGCCTCCCTCATCTCCCTTTCTCATACCCATTGCCAAATATCCACAGAAGTCCACTGGCTGGTGCTTGAGTTCGAGCAGGTCATGCCCCCTCCATCAAAATCACTCACAAAAGGTCCATTTTATCGGGGGCCGCCGACCCTGCAGGGCGGGCTCTACGTGCAGGAATGGAGATCCTGTTACTTGGAATTTCGCCACAAAGGATTGCAGAGCCACACCACCGACTTCTTTTCAAGCAGACTTTATTCGTCAAAATGGCATCATTGGTTCTCACTCATTTATCTCCTTATATATATATTACCTACTGGCGGTTGCCAGTAGGTAGTTATAGTTAGGACCAAGTTTCCATAGGAAGAGCATATTATAATTTGCTTATAACTTTGGCTTCGTTTGATGAATCTTCATGAAATTTTCCAAATACATTCTTTGTTCATATCAGCTCCTACGTGGGAAGTTTGGGTGTGATTCGTCAAGGGGGGGCCAAAATAAATGGGGGTCCCAAAACGTGTTTTCTCCATGTTAATTTCCATAGGAAACTTTAGACAAGGCTACAGGTCGAACGGGTGAACGGAATTACCCCAAATTTGGCAGGGAGAAGGATCTTCGTCTAGAAAGCACACTTTTGTTGATTTGGTATAAATCCATTTAGTAGTTTTTGAGAAATATCGAAATTCACAGATATCGATATTTGAGAATTCTGCCATCTGATTGGCTGAGGTGTTACGAGCACAAGCTTGCTGCTTATTGGCTGCGAGCGCTGCAAGCGGTTGCAACTAGGAAGTGTTGGCCGCCATTTTGTGATTTCGTAGAAGTGAGTAAGGGGAAAAAAGGTTGAATAAAGTGGGAAATAGGAGGGTAGGAGCACTGTAACTTCTGTGGTGTGTTTAGGGTATGCTATAGACGGGGTGTGAAGCGAAGTATTCACCCCTAGTGGTGTGAAAGTGCTGGGCTACGGAAATTAAGTGAGGTATTGCCTAGAGTGTGATGCTGCTAAGGTGGACTGGACTGGGGATTAAAGCGTGAGCCCAAATTGTGTGTCTTATGCTGTGAAGTCATGTGCCGTGGCCGCTTCACTACACCTGTGGAAGTATTGTCAGCATGTGTTTATACCTACTAGGACGAACTACTGACCCGTACTGGTCAGAAAGTCCTGGGGTACAGGAAATATGTGAGATATTGTGTACAGTCTCATGCTGATAAGCTGAGCTGCTGCCGGACTCGGGGATGACAGCATGAGTCCAAACAGTGTGTCATATGCTGTGAATTCATGTGTTCTGGCTGCTGTGCCACATCTGTCCAAGTAGTGTCAGTATGTAGTTATAAATACTTGGAGGAACTTTTGTTTCAAACATTGTAACTTGTGTATGGTGCTTAGGGGGTGTTATACAGGGAGTGCGAAGGTAAATTCATGCTTATCAAATCATTTTGGTATTTGTAAAGCGCAAACTACTCACCTCTATGGGGGAGTAGAGGTGGTGATCAAAGCGAGAGCTCTGGGCTGCAAAGTCAGATGGTCTGGCCGCTGCGTCACAGCTGTGTGGAGAATTAGGCCTGAGCTAAATTTCCGTTCCGCTCGCGGAAATTGCGATAAGTTGACATTTTCGCGTTCCGCGGAGAGCGCGAAAATGTCAAAATTTCCGCATTCCGCAGCTTAGCGATAATTTGGTTCTTGCTCGTGCTGTAAAATAATACATTCTCGCGCGCGCGCGATCGCCTTAACTGAATCCCCGCGTTCGCCGACAAGTTTTCCCGATCCGGTCTCGTTCTCCACGAGATGTTGGATTGTTGGTAGCCATTTGCGCTGTCTCGCGACAGTTAGTGCCCGCAGTAACGTCATGCGTCGCGCGATCACGTCTTTCTTCTCACGATCATGCACCGTGAGAAGAGTGAAAACAAGATGGCCGCGCCCGCGAGCAACCGTATGGGTAAGTTGGCGAGCCGTGACCACGCAGAAAATACCGCGAATGGGCGGGAAAAAAACTTCCGCACCTTCGCGATATTTCCGCGTGTTTGCGGAGATTTTTAACATTTTCGTGATAATTTGCGAAAGTCGCTTTCGCAAATTCCGCCCACCCCTATGGAGAATACATTTTGGTGAGGGTGCGGGAGTTGCCGTTACATGGCCCTAAAATAGCGGGCCTAAGTTGTCAGTTATAGGGTGGCTCTAAAAAGAGCCCTTGTGTTGATTAGTTAGAGCTACATATAAGTGCGGATGCACAGCTTCAAGTTATTCAGGAAAACTCGATTTCAGTGATCTGTGAAGTGTACTCCATCACTTCTGTAGATATCAGCCATATCAAAACGTATGTTGTTGTTGTAGATGGACCCTATTTTGTGGTCTCTGAGGTATGCAGAAACAGCTTCTTCCTAGATTTTTCAATCTGACGACAAAATTGTTTTGACCATTTCCACTTCTCTCATTGGCATATATTGGAATATACAAAGACAGTTTGAGGGAAAAGTAACATCAATTGTCCAAAGGTGTCCTTCATAAGCATTTCCAAACCTACCCCAGTCAATGTGCCTAAGTCATTTTCACCACAGTGCACAATCATGAGGTCAGGGTGTTGGAGATGCAAAAGGTTTTAACCAAAGGCAATTATTGGTGCCACTTCAATCCTCTCTGTGCAAACCATTTAATGTCCACATTTTGTAAACCTAAGTCAATACGTCTCTGTTCTGCATACCTCTTGCACCAGAAAATATAGCCATGTCCTACAATCCACTCAAGCATTTTGAAGGTATGACTGGAAGGTATGGAAAGATGTCTGTAGCTCATGCAGTTCCTTGGTAGAATAAGAAAAATGTTTAAAGATGGGGAACTACTTTTTATTGCCATACAAAATGATACGTGATTGGGAGATGAAAAGCATTCTTTTTTAAAAGTAGGGTGCACATTTGTTTTGTGGAAAAGCATCTTTGTGACTGGTTAAGAAAAAGCAGTTTCAACGTGGAGTACATATCAAAGGATAAAAGTTATCAAATCAACCACACCTCCTACTTGCATTAGGAAGGCACTGTTCGAACTTAAAACAATTGTGAACTTTTAACCTGCATGTGCCGTTAAATGTTCAAGAAAATGTTGCAAAAAAATGGTTAAGTTTAAAAAGATTGATGAACTTTTAACCTGCACGTGTTGCAGAATGTTCTAGAAAGTGTGTTGATAGAATACGTTGCACTTCTGACTTCTATGTGTTGTTGAATATTTTAAAAAACTGTTTATATGAAAAATTTAAAAGAAACCAAGTTTTGAAACCTAAAAGAATCAAGGAACTATTCTAATTTGTTCTTTAAATGTATTTATGTGTGGCGTAACAAAATTATAGACAGAACAGCACCTGGAAGAGGAAGAAGCAGGGAGTGGGGGGACGGGGGGAGATGGGCAGAATGGCAGACATGCACAATTAAGTATAGCACAAGTATAGACAAACAATTGCGAAAATGAACTACACCAACAAGGAGTACAAGTCACACAACTCGCCAACATCACACCAGTGAACGAGCATAGAAGTGAAACCCACGCTGTATTCATAGAGGATGTGTACAAAGGCGGGTTGTTGGTGTTGTGGGATGTCTGCGACCGTGGTCATCATGGATGAGATGCCCAGCACGTGGCACATGGGCGAGTTCACTGTCTGTTATGTTGCAAACAGCTGCTCCTCCCTCCCACGAGCTGCCACACTTTTGTACGGTGCAGCGTTGTATCTCGTGCACTCGTACTGCACACCATTGTAATGCCTATTTGCGCATGTGCTGCTGCATTCCAACTACACCATCACAGTGCCATTTTGAGGTCGTGCATGCCACTTTACAACATCGACTGCTGCGGCCTTTGTGGCAGGCCACACCAGAACACAGAGACACACTTACCGCACTTCCTGTACGCGGAGATGTCTGAGACACCCTGTTCCCGTTGTCGGATAGGCACACCCCTGCGCTGACCTGTGTACTCCGGACCAGCACACGCTGGTTGTGCATGCAGGAGGATGCATGCGTAGCTACATGTCCTGGCTCATTGCCAATGCTGAGGTGATAGCACACGGTGATGTTGCAGGGCTGGTGCCTATCATGCTAACACAATGACCAGAGGGACACACTTGCTCAGATGTGGGTTTGGGGGGCTGTTGGCGGTCCCGGAGTTGTTCCGAAGATTCTTGTGGCCCTCACGGGTATCCCTGTATCATGCTCATTTATTCTATGGCACCTGTGGGTGTTCTGTTGTGGCTCTTGGCTGTGTTCTCTTTCATGGTGCAGGTAGTCGTCCTGCTTAACACCATCAGATAGCAGGTGTAAAATACCTGGTGCTAACGTGGCTTATCGCAGGAATTTGTTTCGCATTGCAGTTGGTGTGAAAGTTGTGATGTGATTTTTTGCTTGTGCAGGACAATATACGAACTGGGCAGAGTATCTCGTCAAGATCCAGCAACTGAGGCCTAATTCCCAATCAATATAAATACAATGAGGTTTCATGAAGGATTTTGTGTGTACACTGTTAGTACAGCCACTACGTCAGTGCAATTCAATTTAGGATTTTAGTATGTAGAATAAATCGCAAAGGTGCACCTCGTGTCTTTTTGCACGGGAACGGCTAGTCTGCATTTCATTATCAGCACTTTAATGGAAGTAAAGGTGAGATAAATCTAACACACTATTCAGAAGTTGGTGGAAACTGCAGACATCACCTGTATTCCCACGATAAGTCCTACAAAATTTAAGACCATGTTGGGCTTAATCAAATAACAGTAATAACAACAAGAAAGAGTTACACAGCAGTTAAGAAAACAACCAGAAACGTTATTAATTTTTTTCCAAACTTTATTTTTTATGAACATATATCAACAATAAAGTAATAAACAAAATGTATCAAAAAAAATTCAAAATAACAAGGTAGAACACTGCTGTGGGGACCATGGATGACAGAGCCTGGAAAATAAAGCACAAAATAAGGACGTGTGTAATGCGCATATCAAAGGAGAGAGACATAGAGAAAGAGAGAAGGAAAAAAAAGCCAGAAAGAAAAAGAGAGGGAAGGAAAGAAAGGTACCTGGTGCCACCGGAGTGTGCAGCAATGGGCACTCCACATCCCCATCAAAACTCCGCTCATCCCAGATATGTTGCTGAGTCCTGAATGGCGGAGAACACATCAGGTGCTTGGCGGATCCCACACATGTCGCTGAGTCCTGAGTCATCAATGGCACAGCAGCTTTTGGGGCCCGCTAAACCTGTGGAAGTTAAGTTTGTGCCACGTGGTGGTAGGCCCCTGATGGCCATATGAGCTTCGGGTGGCACTAAACCTGTGCATCTGAAGTCCGCACCAAGGGGGTGGTAGGCCCCTGAGGGCTATACAGATTAGGGTGCGAGTAACCTTCTGCGGAATGTTTGAAAGACTCTTTATGGTTGAGACACGTGGAGCGTCCAGCATCTAGTCTGCACTGGCAATAAAGGATGTGACGTTGTCGATCTATTATATTTGCGTGGTCACTTGGCCTGTGATGCTTGTGCCGAATGGGTGTTGTGTGTGTGCAAACCTGCCCTCAGGGAGTGGGAGGGAGATGTGGAGAACTAGACCACTGACCTGCACACCAACAGTGAGTACGCCTGTGAAAGGTAGCTATGTGGGGCCATCGTCGGAACGTAATCTGAGTGGCGTGGCATACAATGGTACAGGGCAGGGATAGCTACAATGGCGTGGATGGCTCATAGTACTGCATCTGTGAGTGGAGTGGATGGGCCGCAGTTGTCCCTTGGCGAGCCTGGGTGCGAACTGTTCATAACTCACACTACATAAGTATTGAAAAATCATTTTGTTATTTAGTCCGTCAGCTGGCATTTGTCCGAGGTATTTGTGAAAATATATCGAAGTTCTTTCTGTGATAGATACCTCTTTGACACTGCCTCTCCCCACATCAGCAGGTAACGCACCATCTTCCCACATTACCATCATACCCCGAACAACCTTCTTGGGCCCGGAAGTGTCCCTGTGCAGTTGGACAAAGAAGAGTCTTAGACATGTATAGATTTACATATCAAAAAATTATTTAAAGAAAAGAACAACAAATAAGACTGAAGGGAGTCTGGTGCTGTGGTCGCTGGCACGAAGTTGGGGTGACTGCCATTCAGGATTGAGGACACAGTTACACATGTAGGATCGGTTTGTGTTAAAGAGGGTTAGTGGCACAACGTGCTGTTGGCCTTGCATATGGAAATATGCCTCACTGATCAGAGGGAGTATGGTGCTGTGGCCGCTGCCTCTGACTTGGGCTCACTGCCATTCAGGACTCAGGACACAGTTACACATGTGGGATTGGCTTCTGTTAAAGAGGGTTAGTGGCACCAGAAGTATTGAGAGTGTATGAGCCTGTGACGATGCTTGGTGTGGACGGGCCGCACTGGGAGCAATGTGTCTTGGCTATAGGACTGCGTCATGTGGAATCACAACTCTATCTGAATTTTGAGGCCTGCTGATCGTAGTGTAGGCCAGAGGTAGCGGTGAGCAAGGGCCCACAGCCACGTGCATATGTTGGTGGCGTCACCGGCCTGCATAGTGCAGGTTCAGTGGCACCACTTGTCGCCAGCCTTCAATATGAAAATACTCCTCACTAATCTAAGGGAGTGTGGTGGTGTGGTTGCTGTCATGAAGTTTTGGGTCACTGCATATGGAAATATGTCTAACTGATCAAAGGGAGTTTGCTGCTGTGGTGGCTGCCATGGACTTGGGGTCACTGCCATTCAGGACTCAGGACACAGTTACACATGTGGAATCAGCTTATGTTGGATAGTGTTAGTTGGCACCGTGTGTCCAAAATTCAAATTGCGAGGTCTGCTGCCCGCAGTGTAGACTGTTGAGTGTTCAATTGTACTTGAAAATGAATTTGGTGATTGTACTAAAGGTATAACTGATATAAAAAATGTTCAAGAAAAAAGGATACTAAAAGGATATTATGTAGATTTGTGGCCTGTAATAGTTACTTGGCTAGTGACTCTGTAGTTAACAAATGAAGAAATAATTTGCATTGGGAGTACAATCTTGTTGTTAGAAATTAGCATTTAAAAATCGAATTGCGAGCTATACTGCCTGCAGTGTAGACTGCTATTCCGTTTTAGTTTTCATTTGAAGATTAATTTGCTCATTGTAGTAAAGCTATAACTGATATAAAAAAAAGTTCTTGAAGCAAGGATACTAAAAGGATAATATGTAGGGTGTAGGACTGTGATACTTACTTGCGTACTGGAGTCTGTGGTTGCATATGGAAATACCTCTCATTGATGAAAGGGAGTGGGGTGGTACGGAGTTGGGGTGACTGCTATTCAGGACTCAGGACACATTTACACATGTGGGATCGGCTTGTGTTGAACAGAGCTATTGGCACCACGTTTCACCGCCATTGCATATGGAAATATGTCTAACTGATCAAAGAGAGTATGCTGCTGTGGTTGCTGCCACGGACTTGGGATCACTGCCATTCAGGACACAGTTACACATGTGGGATCGGCTAGTGTTAAAGAGGGTTAGTGGGACTACGTGTCGCTGGCCTTGCATATTGAAATATGCCTCAGTGATCAAAGGGAGTGTGGTGCTGTGGTTGCTGCCAGGGACTTGGGGTGACTGCCATTCAGGACTCAGGACACAGTTACACATGTGGGATCGACTTGTGTTGAACATAGTTAGTGGTAGTACATCTAAATTCCAAGTTTGAATTTTATAATGAGTACGTCGGCATAAATATAAACATAGCTGGGATTTTCACTAGAAACTACTTTAAACTTTGTTATCTCTTTTTCAAACTTCAGACCAGTATTATCTTCCATTTGTTTGTGTACAGTTCTCTTGACTAGCAAAGAAACTTAAGTCTATATCATCACAAATTTGTTTTCTAACATTTATATGAAAACTCCATTTCGTGCCGCAGGAAAACTTAGACTTATCCAGATGGCTCCTGTTGACTTTGAATATAAACTTGCAGATGTCTATCAATCCGAACATTGGTAGGATCCAATTTCTCAATGTGAAAGCATCGTCAAACTGAAGCTGTACATTTTTTTCCTAAGTGTCTTCTCCTGTAAAATTTCTTCCCACATTTCTTTCAGTTCTGTCTTCTCAGAGTTGGTAATATATGACGCGACATAGTGAGAAACAGCAATTGAGTTATGTGCATCATATTGTATGTTCATATTTGATTTTCACATCTTCAAAATCTCAGTATTGTAAACATTATTGTACTTCGATGCTTCTGTTCTTTTTAAATTATAAGTATTTTTGGGTGGTTTTCGGGTGATGTTATGTCTCATTGCTGACATAAAACTGTTCACTCTTCCTTTGGAAATTACTGGATGTGGAAAGGGAAATCGACAGTTTGTGTACATTTTATCTTTTGCGTAATGTTTTCGTCGGCAATACTTTCCACATTGATGACTTCGATATGCAAATACGCCACACTAATTGAAGAGAGTCTGGTGTTGTGGTCGCTGGCAAGTTGGGGTCACTGCCATTCAGGACTCAGGACACAGTTCCACATGTGGGATCAGCTTGTGTTGAAGACGTTTGTGGTATCATTTGTCGCCGGTTGCCCACTGTGCAGGGCAGAGGTAGCGGTGAGGTAGGGTCCACAGCCACATGCATACGTTGGAGACCCAAACAAACCTTGCGTAGTACTGGCTCAGTGGCACCATGTGTCATCGTTCTTCCATGTGGAAATACCCCTCAGTGATCGAATGGAGTCTGGTGCTGTGGTCGCTGCCATTGAGGACTCAGGACACAGTTACACATGTGAGATCGGCTTGTGTTGAAGACGGTTAGTGGTACCATTTGCCGCCGGTTGCCCACAATGTAGGGCAGAGGTAGCGGTGAGCTAGGGTCCACAGCCACCTGCATACATTGGTGGCCCCACCGGCCTGCGTAGTGCAGGTTCAGTGGCACCACGTGTCGCCGGCCTTCCATATGGAAAAACCCCTTACTGATCAAAGGGAGTCTGGTGCTATGGTCGCTGCCATTCAGGACTCATGACACAGTTACACATGTGGGATCGGCTTGTGTTGAAGACGGTTAGTGGTACCATTTGTTGCTGGTCACCCACAGTGTAGGGCAGAGGTAGTGGTGAGCTAGGGTCCACAGCCACGTGCATGCGTTGGTGACCCAAACAAACCTTGCATAGTACAGGTTCATTAGCACCAGGTGTCACCGGTCTTCCATGTGGAAATACTCTTTGGTGATGGAAGGGAGTCTGGTGCTGTGGTCGCTGCTATTGAGGACTCAGGACACAGTTACACATGTGGGATCGGCTTGTGTTGAAGACGATTAGTGGTACCATGTGTTGCCGGTCACCCACAGTGTAGGGCAGAGGTAGTGGTAAGCTAGGGTCCACAGCCATGTGCGTACATTGGTGGACCCACTGGCCTGCGTAGTGTAGCTTCAGTGGCACCACGTGTCGCTGGCCTTCCATATGGAAATACCCCTCACTGATCAAAGGGAGTCTGGTGCTGTGGTCGCTGCCATTCCGGACTCAGGACACAGTTACACATGTGGGATCGGCTTGTGTTGAACAGGGTTAGTTGGCACCACGTGTCGCCGATCTTCCACAGTATAGGCCAGAGGCAGTGGTCAGCAAAGGCCTACAGGCAGGTTGACTTGAGCTGCACAGATTGGGAACATTTGGTCTTCTTAACCCATTATAGTCTCTTACACAATTTGCGTCGCTACTAATGTTGAATTGTGAAGCATGTAACTCCAGTGTAGGGCAGAGGCAGCGGTTGAGTAATCAGCCTGTGCGCACCCTGCGATGAGACGTGGTCCCGGCGGGCCGCACTGAGAGCAATGTGTTTTGTCTAACGAATTCTGCGTTGATAAGGCCATGTGGCATTGACTTATGGTGCAGTGAGTTAGTAGCACCTGAAGCACACAGCATGTGCGCACCCTGTGATGATGCGTGGTCTGGGTGGGCCGCACTGGGAGCAACGTGTCTTGTGAACTGGACTGCGATATCTGCAATCGTCCCTACATCTGAATTGTGAGCCGTGCTGTCCGTAGCGTAGATCGAAGGCAGTAGTCGGTAGAGGCATAAGTCTGCGGTGCTGTGCTGCTGGGTTCGCAGGGGCCCTGTGTCGAGGAGGCCTGTGGTTATGGTGACTGTCACGTGCCAGGGGGAGGGCTGCCATTCTGACAGACTCGTTGGACTTCCCACAAGTGAACCACGCCTAGGGCCTGGTCTATTTATTCATACTCCTATGCTGGAGTGGCGTACGTTGGAGCAGCCCACTCTGTCAAGGTGTCACTCTGCAGGATTCAATCGCAGCAACAAACTCCACCTCTGGACCTTCCAAACACCCTAAGTTACAGATGTATACAGGGTATTTGAATGATACGGCGAGGGAAAAAACCCCAAAGGGGAAAAACCACAGGAAGGGAAAGGAAGGGACGGCAGGGAGAGGAAGCTGTAAAACAAAACACATAGGTTAGTACATAGAAACTTCCTACTCTCAATAATGTCTCGCTAAAGATGGAGGTGTCACCTGAGCAGCCTCTGGAAGGAGCTTCAAGGCGACGGTGCTCTCCTTGTCTTACTTATCCTACACAATACAAGACAAAACCCCATTGGTGGGCACAGGGTGCATCACTCTCTGAACAAAGCACGTATTTGATGGCAAGCCACGTACCCCTCCTTCATGTACTGAAGTAATTTAATGTATGTATCCGAAATACCCAAAGTCGTGGTCTAAGTTATTGTTCCTTAGTTCCAACAAGGCAATACAAGCAACGAAATGGAGTTTCACTGTGTATATTCCTTCATATACACCGGAGCCCAGTTGACTCCTCCCCTCTCAATAGTCCGCCAAATACGGCAGGGCGTAGTGTCTATACTACTGCCGTCCGCTTTGGCATTTGTAATCCAACAAACAAGTGTTACCTCTTCGTGTCGGTAGTGCGGAGTAGTCCTCCCCCAGCACTCTGCCACTTGCAGTAACCTAACACGAATTCCTGCAAACCCTGAATCCTGGCTCGTTACTTCGCCATGAAAACAAAACGGACAGGAAAGCTGCTAAATGTTCAAGGGTTAAACAGCCTGTCTCCTATGTAATTACTCGAGCGTTCCGCTCTGAAACAATAAGTAAGCACGTGGTCTCTCCCAGTAACGATACCCTTGCAGGACGCTGGGAACCTGCACTGATCCTCTGACAAATGCTCTGTCAAGATTGAAGCCGGGAAACGGGAGCAGCCGCTCCCGCTGAGTTCACCAAATCACGAACACTTCCCAAGTTGCCACGCCTCACTATATCCCGTTCGGGCTCCTGGGAAATGTAGTCAAAACCCCGTTGTTCATGGGAACTGTAGTTCAGGCAGGCGCCACGGCTAAATCCTGACACACTCCCCTTCTGCTTCCAGGGGGGGACAACACAGCTACATGACCGAAATATTCCCCGCTGCCTGAGGTAACATGGTTGCGTCCACTGTGCACTACAGTACAAGTATCAATAGTATATCTCCACATGGAGAGTTTGTGCTTTGCATAGTGAGGTTTGTGCATCACATGAGCGTTACACTTGGCATTGTGTGCTTTATCAGTGATGGGTGATTTGCGTCCTTCATATATAGTTGGTTGCTCATCTCCCAACATTCAGCTGTTGTGTTGTTGAGGGACATGGCATTTTGGGAAGGTCCGTTGTTCTGTTTTGTGCTGCCTCGGTGGTAGTAGGAGGGGTGGTCCGGGGGGGAGGTTCTGGTGGTGGTGGGGCTGGGTGTTGTGGCGTTGTTCGGTGTCGGAGCTGCATGATCAGTAGCTCTATCATGTGTTGGTCTTTAGATGTGGCTGTGAGTTGGGTCGAAATAACGGAGTAGATACTCGACCTCCTTACACTAGTTTAAGGTGGATTTTAATTTGTTACTGCTAACTCGGCTTATCACCTGCTTTTTGAATCGCATTGCAGATTTGGCTGGTTGTTGAAAATAGGGGAAAGTGGTGTTTTCGTGGTTTTTTTGCACGGGAACGCCTACTGTGCATTTCATTAGCGTTAGATGTGGCTCTTGTTTGTGGCGAATTTGTTGGTGTAAGGTATTGATGGAAGAGTGGTGAGATTTGCAGTTTTCACCAAGTTGAGAATGGGATGATAATTAAAAAACACAGAAAAAAACATAGGTTTATTGAACGTTATAAATAGAAATTAGCATTTAAAAAACGTTTGAAATTCACTGAAAATACCATAGGTTTCAGGCAAGTTATAGTTGGAAATTAGCATTTAAAAAACCTTAGAAATTCACTGAAAAAAACATAGGTTTCAGGGACGTTATTGTTATGAATTAGCATTTAAAAAAAACCCTTAGAAATTCACTGAAAAAAACATAGGTTTCAGGGATGTTATAGTTAGGAATTAGCATTTAAAAAAACCTTAGAAATTCACTGAAAAAACCATAGGTTTCAGGGACATTATAGTTAGTTGGACATTTGACCATATAAAACCAGAGAAGTTTGCCTGTTATAGTTAGTTCAGCTAACTATAACTTGCGCCCCCGCAATGCACTGTTGATGACGTCACATATTACATAACTCATGACATGGTCAGTGACATCACTGATGACATCTCAAATGACATCACTGATGACATCACTGATAGCATCATCCACGTGACAATCAGATGCACCTGATCAGACCCTAATATAATACTTGATACACCCAGTCTAAAATACAGACTATAATTTTCGAAACCGTGAACACACCAATACCAGTTAGTGCATATCCACTCTCTAATTTATAGGTCTACACACATACATTCATTCACCTATACACTCACTCATACATACAGTCAGCCATTAATACAGCATTATCATATCCAGTCACATATCTATACAGACACTCAGACACTGCCTCTCATTCTTACAGTTATTCACACACCTAGTCAGTAATGGAAATAATCAATAACACTTTCATTTACTCATCTGTACAGTTATACACATACCATGGCACTTATTTAAACATATACTAACACATACTTACACTCTAATACAATAACTAATACAAGGACACACTGATCCATACAGGCACTCTCACAATCACTCATTCTCACATATAATCATTTAAATAGTGCAATACTCATATATACTGCCTTTCACATATGGAGTTACTCACATGTACCACTGAGGCATCCATTCACTCACTGAGACACTCATACACACACTCACTCAGCCATACAGACCTTCACAGATACAGACTTGAACACATATACCTCGTGAATTAGCCACTCACACATCTATGCAGAGAGTCACAGCCCCCCACGCCACCAAAGCAGACACTCAGGTACTCATACAGGTACTCAGACAAGCAATGAATAGCTCATAGCGATCCTCATTTAGTTGCTAACCAAACCATGGAACTGCTTACACATCAACTAACAACCTAAACTGTGTGAATGTCTATATTAGTCGCTAACACATGCATTAAGCAAGTGACACACCTACTTAATCATCCATGCTGAGTCTTATACACTCATTCATTCTTTAATACACCTTGGCATATATATATATTTATAAAACATATTTAAACTTTACAGAAACAAACATTCACTGGATGATGTCATCAGTGATGTCATCAGTGATTTCACTGACCATGTCATGAGTGATGTAATATGTGACGTCATCAGCAGTGCATTGCGGGGGCGCGAGTTATAGTTAACTCAATTAACTATAACAGGCGAATTTCTCTGGTTTTATGAGTCAAATGTCCAACTAACTATAACGTCCCTGAAACCTATGGTATTTTCAGTGAATTTCTAGCTTTTTTTAAAATGCTAATTCTTAACTATACTGTCCCTGAAACCTATGTTTTTTTCAGTGAATTTCTAAGGTTTTTTTAAATGCTAATTCCTAAATATAACGTCCCTGAAACCTATGTTTTTTTAGTGAATTTCAAAGATTTTTTAAAGGCTAATTTGTATCTATAACGTCCCTGAAACCTATGTTTTTTTCAGTGAATTTAAATTATCACTTCATTGTCAACCTAGTGAAAACAGCCAACATCCCCAGTTTTCCAGCAATAGCTTCCACAAATTTTTTTTTGTCACAATTGAGAACAACAACTAATGGTAATAATATACAGAGTAGATGTCCCCGTGCAAAAATGAACACAAAAGCACCAGTTCCCGATATTTTCAACGAGCAGCCAAATCTGTGGTGCGATCCAAAAACAGGGAATAAGCCACGTTTGCAGTAGGTATCTAACATCTGCATTTTACTGGTGTAAACCAGGACAACTACCTACAATGTGAAAGGGATCGCAGCCCAGAATCACATCTGAAGCGCAACATATGTCATAGAGTTACTGATCACGCAGCTCAAACACCCATGAAGGCCACAACACTCACTGCCACCAGCCTCAGGACGTCCCCCCGGACCACCCCCCTCCCTACTACCACGAGGCAGCGCAGAACAGGACAGCAGACCTTCCAAAAATGGTGTGGTCTCTCAGCCACACAATACTTGAATGTTGGCTGATATGGCAAGCAAATATTTGTGAAGGACGCAACTTATCAATCAATAATAATAATGCACACAATACCAAGTGTAGTGGTGGTGATGTGCTGGACAGATCTCACTATACAGATCATAAACCTCTTCATCTGTACATTTACTGCTGGTGCTTGTACTGTTGTGCACAATAGATGCAACCATGTTACCTCAGGCAGTGGGGAAGATCTTGGACGTGTAGCTGTGTTGTCCTCCCCTGGAAGCGGAAGCACAGTGGGCTGGTCCAACATACGCCACTCCAGCATAGTAGTATGAATAAATAAGCCAGGGCTCTGGGCGTGGTTCACTTGTGAACTGTGAAGACCAACGAGTCTGCCAGAGCGGCACGCCTCACCCTGCCACATGACTGCCGTCATGACCGCGGGTCTCCTCGACATAAGGCCCCTGCGAACCCAGCGGCAGAGCACTGCAGACTTATGTCTGTACAGGCTACTGCCTTCGATCTACACTGCAGACAGCGGGCATCACAATTCAGATGGAATAGCGATTGCAGATGATGCAGTCCAGTACGCAAAATACATTGCTCCCAGTATGGCCCTCTGGCACAACGCATCATCGCAGGGTGCGCAGACGCTGAGTGCTTTAGGTGCCACTAACTCAGTGCACCACAAGTCATCGCCACGTGGCCCTATTAAGGCAGAATTCAAAAGACATTGGTCCGAGTGCGGCCCCCCGGACCACGCATCATCGCAGGGTACGTACACGCTGAGCGCCAACGTTACTATTACCTCAGTGCACCATAAGTCATCCCCATGTGGCCTTATTAAGGCAGAATTCAATAGACAAAATAGATTGGTCCGAGTGCGGCCCTACCGGACCACGCATCATCGTAGGGCACGTACATGCTCAGTGCCAAAGGTACTACTAACTTAGTGCACCGTAAGTCATCGCCACGTGGCCTTATTGAGGCAGAATTAAATAGACAAAAGACATTGGTCCGAGTGCGGCCCCCCGGACCACGCATCATTGCAGGGTACGTACACGCTGAGCGCCAACGGTACTACTAACTCAGTGCACCGTTAGTCATCGCCGCGTGGCCTTATTGAGGCAGAATTCAATAGACAAAAGGCATTGGTCCAAGTGCGGCCCTCCCGGACCGCGCATCATCGCAGGGTACGTACAAGCTGAGCGCCAAAGGTACTACTAATTCAGTGCACCATAAGTCATCGCAAGGAAGAGTGAACCATTTTATGTCAGCAGTGAGGCATACTATCACTCGAAAATCACCCAAAAATACATATAATACAAAAAGAACAGAAGAATCAAAGTACATTAATGATTTCAATCCGGTGATTTTGAAAATGTAGAATGCAAATATACTCGCTATGTTACGTCATATATTACCAAGTCTGAGAAGACAGAATTGAAAGAAATGTGGGAAGAAATTTCACAGGAGAAGACACTTAGCAAAAAATTGTACAGCTTCAGCTTGAAGATGCTTTCACATCAAGAAGTTGGATCCTACGAATATTCGGATCGATAGACATCTGCAAGTTTATATTCAAAGTCAAGAGGAATCATCAGGATAAGTCTAGGTCTTTCTGCGAAACGAAATCGAGTTTTGAAATCTGTACAATAAATTGAATACTTGGCACTGAATGTACCGGAAAGTACAGCTATTCTGAAAACAAATATGTTGGATACGTACTATCCAAATAGAAGTCCATACCTGTAAAACATATCTGTATATGAAATACTGTAACATTATAGTTTTAAAAAAAATGTTAGGGCAAATATAAATGAAGGAAAATATGCTGTAATTGGATCTGAAGGATGTTTGGTAAAGCATGCCAAAGGAAATTTGATTAATCACAGGAAACTAAGTTGCGATACTCCAGATAAAAGTGAGTTTTTTCTATTTAGCTCTTCTGCTACTTTTCAAACCTTGGCGGACTGAAATGGAATGCAGCTGAAATACCTTAGTGCAGCACAAATCATTAACTCTTTATGATTGAATCTCTGTGTCTGATCCAATGATTACTGTTCTACTTGTTGCTAGCACCAACCATTCCCAGAGGGCTGGCTTACACTCACCCCACACGCATCCAGCACAGACGTCACTTGACATGTGACCCTGGTAATAAAAAGAAGTTGAGCGCACGTGCCTGTAGCCAGTTCCACTATCTATCTGTGTCCGTGTGTTCATTATGTATGCAACATGCTGCCCCTGGGCCCTACCACATTACATTGTGCTCTGGACAGCGTATGCAACCAACTTACCTTTGACAGTAGGAGAAAACTTTAGTTATGTAACTTTGTCTCAGTCATTGTACAAGTACGTACATAGAGACTGCATCATTAGAGTACTGCAAGCAGAGTGTATAGTGAATTTATAAGTGCGTGAGGCTCGTCGCAGTGATTGTATAAGTACATATTTTGGCGCAGGTTAACTCTGACAACGAGCTTGTCTCTAATTGGCTGCCCTCCATGTGCCAAAAACTGAAACTTCAACTTTCCATGGCCTTGTATTGCTACAGCTGCAACACTCCACTGAATGTGCAATAAACATTCATATCCACACAGATGTCTCATGTCCACCATCTTTCTTGTGTGGAACTATGGATGAATATAGGGTCAGTAATTCCCCGTACCTTCCATGTTGGCCATGTTGTTGGACTTGGCTCACAGAGTGACACTTTGGCTTTTGCAACCCGGGTGACGGTAGCACTCCAACACGGACTCCCACATTGCCACAGCCACTCCCTCACAGCTGGTATACACCCACACCACACCCATCCAGCACAGGCATCACAGGACATGTGACACTACTAATAAAAAGACCAGGCACATGTGCTCTATGCCATTTTAGAGATGCTCGCAACGCATGCACTGTGGCTGGCACAGTCACACCGCCACGGTGATGGCCCGTCCCGGTGGTCCGGACACTTGATGTTTTGTGCGCTCTGCTGCACCGCTGTGTAGGCCTGAGCGCAACAACAAGCGCCTACCGCTAAGTGTGTGGCCTCACTTCTCACTGAGTTAGTAGCACCGCAAGCGCTGGGCATGTGTACAACCTGCGATGATCATAGGTGCACTAGTATGTCCCATGGCGATATCAAGACTCAGTACAAAACGTGAGACCTATTAGCTTACAGAACAGAGCTGTATGATGTGGAGGGTGCCATGACCACAAAAAGGTGAGCAGTGAGGCCTTGGTGCACAGCGTCAGGCAGATACCTCTGGGCGGCGGGAGTGGATGGGGTACAGCAGCCTGAATGTAGAAAGGCGGCAGAGCGATTTAGGCGTACGCTCTCGTATATACTCTGCCACAGCGTCGGATTGGTAACGCGGGAACTGGTGCAATGCCCGAGGAGCCAGTGCCGATTTCCAACTGTGGGCTGCTTTTTGGAGCAGTCTGGGGGGCAGATTTGGGTGGTGTCACTGTTGTTTGGATACAGCCAGCAGCCCAGTGGGTGTCTGAATGGCCTTTCTGGAGGCAGATGGGCGTCATTACCTCACGTATAGCAACAGGCAGAGGTGGCGCTTTCTTTCTCTCGCTGGGCCGCCCATTAATGTATGCATACCTAGCAGGGCAGGGGGCCTGAGCAGAAGTGGCCTCACTTGTTTTTAAGTCACCAGTGTAAACAAATCCGTACATTTTTTGTATCTCTACCACCCCCCTTTTTCGAATAAAATTTCGCCGAAGCAGTGTTTTGAGGAAAGGCAATATGCAAATGTGGGCCACTTTTTTTTTGCGTGCCCATGCCGATTTTGAATCCTAATCCAACCCTGCTCTGCCATTACTAATTCTTCACTATCTTTCAGATGTGGGAGCTTGAGAGTAACACTAGGTCGCGGCATGTGGTTGGAGACAGAGTGGTGGCATAAAGGTAAGCTGTGACGGTTTAGTACACAGTGTGGGCACTCAGTGTCCCTCCTCATCTCTTCCTTTCTCTCCCTCACACTCTCCCTCTTCCTCTTACACTGTTTGTCTCTTTCTCTCTCTCTGTATCTCTCTCTCTCTGTTCCTCTTTCTCACACTCTTTCTCTCTCTCTTCCTCTCTCTCACTGTTTCTCTCTCTTTCTTTGTCTTTCTCACTCTTTTTCTCTGTCTTCTTCTCACTTTCTTTCTTTTTCTCTCTCTCTTTCTCTCACTCCCACTGTTTCTCTCTTTCTCTCTGTCTTCTGCTCACTCTTTCTTTCTCTCGCTCTTCCTCTCTCCTTTGATGGATGCACGACACACAATCTTATCTTGCTTTGCATCTAACAGGCTGTGAATCACAAATCAACATCCACCCCCCAACACCACCAAAGCTGAACGCGAGGAAAATCTGCGATGATGCGTGGCCATCCTGAACGCATGACAAAGTTGCTTTGGCACGTGGTGGACCCTCTTACATACCCGCTGGTAGCGGAAGGTGAGCAGAGAGACTTTATTCCGCAGCAGCGGGCAGTCACCTCTGGGCGGTGGGAGTGGATAGTGTGCAGCAGTCTGGGCGCACAAGAGTGCACAGACACCTCCGACCAGTGTGAGTGGTTGGGGTGCACCAGCCTCATTGCGCATTAGCGGAACAGAAAATTACGCGTGTGAAGTTGTATGTGCTCTGCAATTACTAATTCTATACTATCTTTCAGATCACAAAACTTGAGGGCTGCACTATCTCACGGCACGTGGTTGGAGAAACACCGGTGGCACAAAGGTGAGCTGCGAAGATTTTCTCCAGTGTCAACACTCCCTCTCCATCTCTTCCTTTCTCTCTCTCACACTTTCTCTCTTTCTCTATCTCTTACTCTCTCTCTCATTCTTTCTTTCTCTCTTCCTCTCTCTCACTCCTTCTCTCTCTTTCTCTCTTTCACTCATTATCTCTCTCTCTCTTCCTCCCTCTCACACTGTTTCTCTCTTTCTATCTTCCTTGTATCTTACTCTTTCTCTCTTTTTCTCTCACTCTTTCTCCTCCTCTCTCTCTCACTCTTTCTCTCTTTGTCTGTCTTCCTCTCCCTCACTCTTTCTCTCATCCTCTCTCACCTTCTCTCTCTCTCTTCCTCACTCTCCCTCTTTCTCTCTCTCTTCTTCTCTCTCACACTGTTTCTCTCTTTCTCTCTTCCTTGAAACAGAGAATTACGCGTGTGCAGTTGTATGAACTCTGCAATAACTAAATCTATACTATCTTTCAGATCACTAAACTTGACGGTGCACTATGTCCCGGCACGTGGTTGGAGACACACTGGTGGCACAAAGGTGAGCTCCAAAGATTTTCTCCAGTGTCAACACTCCCTCTCCATCTCTTCCTTTCTCTCTCTCACACTTTCTCTGTCTCTTCCGCTCTCTCTCATTCTTTCTTTCTCTCTTCCTCTCTCTCTCTTTCTCTCACTTTCTCTCTCTCTCTCTTCCTCTCGCTCTCTTTATCGCTCTCTCTCACACTGTTTCTCTATTTCTCTCTCTCTCTTCCTCTCTCTAACACTGTTTCTTTTGTTGTCTTCCTCTCTGTCTCACTCTTTCTCTCTTTGGCTGGCTTCCACTCTCTCTCACTCTCTCCCTCTTCCTCTCTCACTCTTTCTCTCTCTCTCTTCCTCTCGCTCACTCTTTCTCTTCCTCTCTCTCACACTGATTCTCTCTTTCTCTCTTTCTCGTATCTCACTCTTTCTCTCTTTCTCTATCTTCCTCTCTCTCACACTGTTTCTCTATTCCTTATAGCTCACTATTTCTCTCTTCCTCTCTCTCACTCTTTCTCTCTCTCTCTTCCTCTCTCTCACTCTTTCTCTCTCTCTCTCTTCCTCTCTCTCACACTGTTTCTCTTTCTCTCTTCCTTGTATCTTACTCTCTCTCTCTCTTACTCTATCTCTCTTTCTCTGTCTTCCTCTCTCTCTTACTTTTTCTCTCACCAATTCTCCTTCTGGCACGAACTCTGGGGACTCTACCTTTAGCATTCCCATGCCCCACAACCCGACTGGTGTTACGTGGACAATTTGATGAATCCACCATCCCACTCCAATGAAGAAGAAGGCACGTACTCGAGGAAGTCAGGTATGGCTTTCTTTAATGTCTCGGGTCTCGCAAGACTCCCTGGCATGAGAGATGCATTTCGCCTTCACAGAAGGCTTTCTCAA
Organism: Triturus cristatus; assembly: GCF_964204655.1. NCBI lineage: Eukaryota > Metazoa > Chordata > Amphibia > Caudata > Salamandridae > Triturus > Triturus cristatus. Next base: position 895,372,902 of record NC_140590.1, on the reverse strand, counting down.
TCTAAATGGCGCCAAACACATTTGAATATAAATAGCCCTTCCCCCCTTAAGGCAATGGTAAACATAAAAGAAATACTGATATGTTTAAAGCATGCAATGTTAAAAGCTTTCATCGATGTAAATATACACATTTCAAGCACCCTATCGAGGAATGCGACTGGTGAAATACCACAATGAGATTATGAAAAAATAAAACGCAAAGTGCAGTAAATGGTAACAAATTGTAGCATAATGTACCACCAGATTGTGTAATTCCTGAAACAAACATACTTCATGTCAGCCTAATGGGTGAACAGTTAACCTGTTTTAAGAATGGCGCCAGCCTCTCTGAAAAGTAAGCCCTTCATACAACAAATAATGAAATACAAATGGAAAAAGTCATGCTGCAATTGTCCCACACACTTTAGAGCCGAGACCTCTTCGAGCCCGCAGTAGTAGTTCTGTTATTAATAGGTCTCTTGGCTCTTTGACCTGTGAGCTGGAAATGCGGAAATAACATTGCTGTGTGCCCGGATGCGATCACTTCGATATCTCCATTTCAACACAAACGGCCTTGAGAATGAGGTGAATGTCTTTACACCGCTGAGCCAATTAACACATGTGTGTACAGTCACAGCTTAAATGCCCGCCTCCCGGTGAACACTTATCCACAAAAGGACTACCTCTCCCATAATGCCACTTTGCAGTTTGGTAAAAAGTCATATATATTAGGGCATCCTTTCAAACATCCGCAAACAGCCTTCACTATAACAAAATAAGGACACTTCAGTATATTTAAATAGCAGAAGGCAAAGTCATTTACCCGAGAATTGTCTCATTGTTGGTGGGAACTAGCAGCACTAGATAAATGTTTGAAAAATGGGCATACACACGGAGCCGAAGGAGATCCGAGAATGAAAAAAATACTGATGCCGAACATTCCTATATATACTTAGAGCAGAAGAAGATCCTTGCCCTGCCTTGAGTTTGTGTTGCTCTCACCACATCTGCCCCAGCAAGTGTGTGATCAATTATTGGTGTAAATTTAGTCACACCTCAATATAAATATAATATAAATAATATAAATATAATATAAATATAAATCACACAGCCCGGGGGGAAGAGGTTTAGGGTTTGATGAATGGTTGAGAAGGGGTATTTGAGGGAAAGGTTTGACAAAGACAAACACCACACATGGACAACACACAATCTTGGCAGATGACCATCATAAATCTGTTAAGGAAAAAAGAGGAAATGCATGCATGATGATGACTTGATGGTTAATGATAAGTAGTACTAGACTAGTAGTACAAGGCAGAAGTATATTAATTATTATTATTATGCAATTGCCTTGCCTTTCTGCTCTTAGAGAGACCCAAATTACATACATTTTAGGTTCTGTTGTACCGGGCTTACTTTTAAATCTAGATAAGAAATTAAAATATAGCTGTAGGGAAAATATATAAAAGCAAAGTGCAAACATAATAAACAACAACACACACAGTCATAATGATTGAAGTGAAAAAATGAATCAAATTAATTAAAAGATGATGAATGATACTAAGTTACTATGTTATGGACAAATTGGGGAATTGCATCTCGGCATTCCTCTTGGTCCTTCCTTCCATAAACGCTCCGTCCGTCAATCTTGGGAGCCACTGCTTGCCTGGCGGATGCGGATTGGTAAGGTAAGTGTGAGTTGTTTTTCCCAGTATAGCACTGGGTAAAGGCTAGCCTGTAAGTGTAGATGGAAAAACAAAAGGTATATTGAATCAGAAAAGTAAAGTTAAAGTGCATAAATTATGTAGGGGTGCAAAAAGAAAACTTTCAGAGGCGGCATGGTTAAATCATGTCTACTCTGTTTCCAGCATTAACCTACAACAACAAAAACAGGACAGAGCAGGCCCGCGGCGCCCACCCAACCTCTACTTAGCTTAGATTTTGAGCCAGACAGAGCACACATATACAGCAACATAGCATTTTCCAAATTGAGTAACTAAATCAATGCACCGCTGTCAGTCATACCACTACACTCGCCTCCACCACTATACAGAAATTTAGGTCTGCTGTGGTTGTTGTTGTCTTGTTTACCTTTTAGGCCACTTCATGAAATGCCCCGAGTTATTCCATCAATCATCTCCGATCCTACTGACTGACTGCGATGAGTATAGTATGGTCATCAGGTGTCCAACTCTGTAGTGTACCGAATGAGTCCTGATTCCATATTCAAAAATGCAATGGATCGGCCTGCAGGAGAAGTACAATTTTGTTATTAAACAACAAGAAGGGAAACATTGAATTGAGTAACTTTTTTGTGTGTAGATTAAATACTAGTACACTTCATGCACAACAACAGCAACACAAACACCAATCACTCAGAGTCAGCATCCAATACATGCCATCAATACCTGTTCTTAAGGGGCAGTCCCTCTTGGCGCGGAAAGGAGGCTAGCTATAGTCATGTTCTTTGGAGGGACTCGACTAGGCAGGCACACATTTCTTGTACTATTGTCCATCCAATGTCTTGATTGAGGGAAATGGATTTAGGGTGAGTCAGGATGGAGCAGGACTTGGAGGATTAGACTTACTTCTTTAATGACTGCATACAGTTACAACTCTAATCCGGCAATTAAATAGTAAGACGGTGGTGATGGATTTGTTGTGATTCGAACCAGAAAGACAGAGGTACACGCAAATAATAAAAGTAAATAAGAAAGAAAGAAAGTAACAAGTTGAAAGCATAGTTGTCAGGGAAGTAGAGCTCGTCCTCAAACTCTGGTGGTTCACCCAGAAGTAGGTCATCTAACACACTACTTCCATGACCTAAGACGCTGTCATCATCTTCCTGCTGTGCTACTTCAGGTATGGTATAAACCGGTGGTATAAAGTGCTGATTTATTTTGATCATACATTTACAAACAAGGTAGTGGTGTTCCCCAAAATGGGTGAGAAACCGCACATCAAAAATAATCAAGTATTATATAGATACAGTCACTAGCGTATAGAGTTAACAAATGTTACAATTGTGCCGGGGTGCTAATAGAGCTGTGAGCACTCACTACCTAAAAAGTGCCGTTGGTGGGTCGATGAAACAACTCATCCATGAAGTTATCAAAAGCAAAACCAGCTATTTGAAGCACACCCTTGATTCAAATACAATGGGTCCTAGATGCAGCACTTAATGTAAGGACCCATATTATTGATATATTAAGAAACAATTCAGAAAATCCTTGGCAGATTCAAACTATTCCAAAAAGTATCGTCGGACAGGATGCAATAGTCGTCAATTGTTCTTTTTATTGGTTTGAAAACCCAAAATCAAATGTTGAAACACAGCCGTTCAATATTCAAGGCAGCCAGCCAACACGTGTTTCATCCATACTTAAATAAGTACAATGACTTTCTCAAGGCTGTGGACATAAAGATAAAAAATGTAAAGTGTAATAAAAACTCTGAAGAGCAACATCTCATACTGGCAGTTCTCTCACCATTGTGATGCATAATTAGTGTAGATATCATGCCTGAAATAGAGAATAGCCACAAGATGATGATGTGTTCCTATTAAAAAATAAGACAAAGTGTGTTCACCAAAGTGATCAGATAGCACATGCAGTGTATGAAAAGAAAGAGAGATCCAGTATGAAAGCAAAACTACATATAAAATAATAATGGTATTTTGTAAATTCTGTGAAAGTCAAAGGGTTATGATGAACCATTGTGCAGATCCTAGTAAAAGAGTAGAAATTGTATTGTCTATGCACCAAAAGCCAATGAAGATTACTCATAAATCGTGATGTAAATACGAAGTATATGCTACTAACATGCACTAGGAAAGACGGGCGGATGTCTAATAGAAACCCACCTAATTGTTCATTTCAATAAATCCAACCTTCAAACACGATAATAGTGATGAAAATCGTCTCCATGGTGTGTATATTCAAGATTCACATGAAATCTAGTGAAAAAATCATAAGGAAAAAAAGAAGACCACCATGTAGTTGAATTATAATATATCGGTCAATCCTCACGTATACAGGTATTTATAAAAAACATGAGTATATGAGTTTAGCTACTCTATACCAATAAAATAGCTGTCTCGTATTCATCCACATGGTTATATAATGTGGCATCCTCATACATGTACAAAGAACTGATTTGGCTGAAAAAGAAGCGAGCATCCCACACTCCATAATATTGTATAGCATGAAGTTCTAGATGCTAAACTTTAAGAAAACTATACCCAAATCTGAAAGGAATATGCTAAAATAAGGCATCGACAATATCACTACTTAGAACACTCACCCAAGTCATATGTAAATCCCTATTGCGTATGTCCTTAAATGTTAACCGATCCTGGAAACGTATTCACACTGTAATAGGACGTGAATATTGTTTGAAAAGCCTAGACACAAACAAAAATGAGGGTCCAGGTGATAGAGACAATATATATGAGAATACCAACTATTGTCCTAACTATGTGTGCATAATCTTAATTTGCGTTACAACAAACAAATGATGGACGGAATGCTGACAATGCAGACATTCTCCCCCAGTCAAGAGATCTGGGTTAAATCCATCGTTCTTTTGCCCACTACGCCACCCCAGTTCAGACATGGCCATATGCAAATCAGTCTTGACCCTGTGCCTCATGGGAACAGTCCAGCCCGAACTGCCAAGCCATGTCTTCACTGGACCAGAATCAAGCATCCTAGGACCGGTTTCTGGCTATCAGCCGTCATCAGCCAGGATAGCTTGACTCCAGTGGCGTAGTGAGCACGGGTCCCACGTCTGGGAATACCCATCCCTCTTAGGGCGAAAAGCGTTACAACAAACAAATGATGGACGGAATGCTGACAATGCAGACATTCTCCCCCAGTCAAGAGATCTGGGTTAAATCCATCGTTCTTTTGTCCACTACGCCACCCCAGTTCAGACATGGCCATATGCAAATCAGTCTTGACCCTGTGCCTCATGGGAACAGTCCAGCCCGAACTGCCAAGCCATGTCTTCACTGGACCAGAATCAAGCATCCTAGGACCGGTTTCTGGCTATCAGCCGTCATCAGCCAGGATAGCTTGACTCCAGTGGCGTAGTGAGCACGGGTCCCACGTCTGGGAATACCCATCCCACTTAGGGCGAAAAGCGTTACAACAAACAAATGATGGACGGAATGCTGACAATGCAGACATTCTCCCCCAGTCAAGAGATCTGGGTTAAATCCATCGTTCTTTTGCCCACTACGCCACCCCAGTTCAGACATGGCCATATGCAAATCAGTCTTGACCCTGTGCCTCATGGGAACAGTCCAGCCCGAACTGCCAAGCCATGTCTTCACTGGACCAGAATCAAGCATCCAGGACCGGTTTCTGGCTATCAGCCGTCATCAGCCAGGATAGCTTGACTCCAGTGGCGTAGTGAGCACGGGTCCCACGTCTGGGAATACCCATCCCACTTAGGGCGAAAAGCGTTACAACAAACAAATGATGGACGGAATGCTGACAATGCAGACATTCTCCCCCAGTCAAGAGATCTGGGTTAAATCCATCGTTCTTTTGCCCACTACGCCACCCCAGTTCAGACATGGCCATATGCAAATCAGTCTTGACCCTGTGCCTCATGGGAACAGTCCAGCCCGAACTGCCAAGCCATGTCTTCACTGGACCAGAATCAAGCATCCTAGGACCGGTTTCTGGCTATCAGCCGTCATCAGCCAGGATAGCTTGACTCCAGTGGCGTAGTGAGCACGGGTCCCACGTCTGGGAATACCCATCCCACTTAGGGCGAAAAGCGTTACAACAAACAAATGATGGACGGAATGCTGACAATGCAGACATTCTCCCCCAGTCAAGAGATCTGGGTTAAATCCATCGTTCTTTTGCCCACTACGCCACCCGAGTTCAGACATGGCCATATGCAAATCAGTCTTGACCCTGTGCCTCATGGGAACAGTCCACCCCGAACTGCCAAGCCATGTCTTCACTGGACCAGAATCAAGCATCCTAGGACCGGTTTCTGGCTATCAGCCGTCATCAGCCAGGATAGCTTGACTCCAGTGGCGTAGTGAGCACGGGTCCCACGTCTGGGAATACCCATCCCACTTAGGGCGAAAAGCGTTGCAACAAACAAATGATGGACGGAATGCTGACAATGCAGACATTCTCCCCCAGTCAAGAGATCTGGGTTAAATCCATCGTTCTTTTGCCCACTACGCCACCCCAGTTCAGACATGGCCATATGCAAATCAGTCTTGACCATGTGCCTCATGGGAACAGTCCAGCCCGAACTGCCAAGCCATGTCTTCACTGGACCAGAATCAAGCATCCTAGGACCGGTTTCTGGCTATCAGCCGTCATCAGCCAGGATAGCTTGACTCCAGTGGCGTAGTGAGCACGGGTCCCACGTCTGGGAATACCCATCCCACTTAGGGCGAAAAGCGTTACAACAAACAAATGATGGACGGAATGCTGACAATGCAGACATTCTCCCCCAGTCAAGAGATCTGGGTTAAATCCATCGTTCTTTTGCCCACTACGCCACCCCAGTTCAGACATGGCCATATGCAAATCAGTCTTGACCCTGTGCCTCATGGGAACAGTCCAGCCCGAACTGCCAAGCCATGTCTTCACTGGACCAGAATCAAGCATCCTAGGACCGGTTTCTGGCTATCAGCCGTCATCAGCCAGGATAGCTTGACTCCAGTGGCGTAGTGAGCACGGGTCCCACGTCTGGGAATACCCATCCCACTTAGGGCGAAAAGCGTTACAACAAACAAATGATGGACGGAATGCTGACAATGCAGACATTCTCCCCCAGTCAAGAGATCTGGGTTAAATCCATCGTTCTTTTGTCCACTACGCCACCCCAGTTCAGACATGGCCATATGCAAATCAGTCTTGACCCTGTGCCTCATGGGAACAGTCCAGCCCGAACTGCCAAGCCATGTCTTCACTGGACCAGAATCAAGCATCCTAGGACCGGTTTCTGGCTATCAGCCGTCATCAGCCAGGATAGCTTGACTCCAGTGGCGTAGTGAGCACGGGTCCCACGTCTGGGAATACCCATCCCACTTAGGGCGAAAAGCGTTACAACAAACAAATGATGGACGGAATGCTGACAATGCAGACATTCTCCCCCAGTCAAGAGATCTGGGTTAAATCCATCGTTCTTTTGCCCACTACGCCACCCCAGTTCAGACATGGCCATATGCAAATCAGTCTTGACCCTGTGCCTCATGGGAACAGTCCAGCCCGAACTGCCAAGCCATGTCTTCACTGGACCAGAATTAAGCATCCTAGGACCGGTTTCTGGCTATCAGCCGTCATCAGCCAGGATAGCTTGACTCCAGTGGCGTAGTGAGCACGGGTCCCACGTCTGGGAATACCCATCCCACTTAGGGCGAAAAGCGTTACAACAAACAAATGATGGACGGAATGCTGACAATGCAGACATTCTCCCCCAGTCAAGAGATCTGGGTTAAATCCATCGTTCTTTTGCCCACTACGCCACCCCAGTTCAGACATGGCCATATGCAAATCAGTCTTGACCCTGTGCCTCATGGGAACAGTCCAGCCCGAACTGCCAAGCCATGTCTTCACTGGACCAGAATCAAGCATCCTAGGACCGGTTTCTGGCTATCAGCCGTCATCAGCCAGGATAGCTTGACTCCAGTGGCGTAGTGAGCACGGGTCCCACGTCTGGGAATACCCATCCCACTTAGGGCGAAAAGCGTTACAACAAACAAATGATGGACGGAATGCTGACAATGCAGACATTCTCCCCCAGTCAAGAGATCTGGGTTAAATCCATCGTTCTTTTGCCCACTACGCCACCCCAGTTCAGACATGGCCATATGCAAATCAGTCTTGACCCTGTGCCTCATGAGAACAGTCCAGCCCGAACTGCCAAGCCATGTCTTCACTGGACCAGAATCAAGCATCCTAGGACCGGTTTCTGGCTATCAGCCGTCATCAGCCAGGATAGCTTGACTCCAGTGGCGTAGTGAGCACGGGTCCCACGTCTGGGAATACCCATCCCACTTAGGGCGAAAAGCGTTACAACAAACAAATGATGGACGGAATGCTGACAATGCAGACATTCTCCCCCAGTCAAGAGATCTGGGTTAAATCCATCGTTCTTTTGCCCACTACGCCACCCCAGTTCAGACATGGACATATGCAAATCAGTCTTGACCCTGTGCCTCATGGGAACAGGGCAGCCCGAACTGCCAAGCCATGTCTTCACTGGACCAGAATCAAGCATCCTAGGACCGGTTTCTGGCTATCAGCCGTCATCAGCCAGGATAGCTTGACTCCAGTGGCGTAGTGAGCACGGGTCCCACGTCTGGGAATACCCATCCCACTTAGGGCGAAAAGCGTTACAACAAACAAATGATGGACGGAATGCTGACAATGCAGACATTCTCCCCAGTCAAGAGATCTGGGTTAAATCCATCGTTCTTTTGCCCACTACGCCACCCCAGTTCAGACATGGCCATATGCAAATCAGTCTTGACCCTGTGCCTCATGAGAACAGTCCAGCCCGAACTGCCAAGCCATGTCTTCACTGGACCAGAATCAAGCATCCTAGGACCGGTTTCTGGCTATCAGCCGTCATCAGCCAGGATAGCTTGACTCCAGTGGCGTAGTGAGCACGGGTCCCACGTCTGGGAATACCCATCCCACTTAGGGCGAAAAGCGTTACAACAAACAAATGATGGACGGAATGCTGACAATGCAGACATTCTCCCCCAGTCAAGAGATCTGGGTTAAATCCATCGTTCTTTTGCCCACTACGCCACCCCAGTTCAGACATGGCCATATGCAAATCAGTCTTGACCCTGTGCCTCATGGGAACAGGGCAGCCCGAACTGCCAAGCCATGTCTTCACTGGACCAGAATCAAGCATCCTAGGACCGGTTTCTGGCTATCAGCCGTCATCAGCCAGGATAGCTTGACTCCAGTGGCGTAGTGAGCACGGGTCCCACGTCTGGGAATACCCATCCCACTTAGGGCGAAAAGCGTTACAACAAACAAATGATGGACGGAATGCTGACAATGCAGACATTCTCCCCCAGTCAAGAGATCTGGGTTAAATCCATCGTTCTTTTGCCCACTACGCCACCCCAGTTCAGACATGGCCATATGCAAATCAGTCTTGACCCTGTTGTACCATAATCTTAATTTAACATGATGCTAAGACACGATGTATATGTCGAATCCCGCAGAATGATCTCATAATTAACAATGCGACCAAGACGTCTCAAATCCCAAATTAAAACCCATTCAAAGTCACAGTCCAAATAGACACTATCGATCGCCAGTTTATTAACATCAATTCATTACCGTATAATAACGCTCCGTAGCGTAACACGCGCCTGATACCGCTATGTCGAAGTTGCAATAGCAATATGCGGCCGCCATCATAAAATACAAAAAGGTACCGCGAAAAATGAACGTCATCGACTCAAAGTAAAAGAAGTCAAGAAAGGACTTATAGGAAAGCATGGACGCCATCTTGGAGTGTCAATATCTTCTACTAATAATATAGTGCTTCTAAGTCAAGATATTACGAAAATGGAGGCATGTGGATGCTCATATTTAAAGCTAATTGCACAAAAATCAAATGTGAATCATTCTTACAATTCTCATATCGTTTATATTATTCCGAAAGTACGTGTTTTCGAAATTTAAAGAGTGAAAACAAAAGAGAAAGAGGAAAAAAGCAACAAAAAAAAAGAAAAAGCATAACTCCAAACACGTTGGTGAAGGACTTCAATATAAAATATAGACAATATATATTTGTCTAAAATCATTGTAAGAAATTGCGCATTCCTAATAAAAGCAGAATATAGATGTAAAGGAAATCAGATAAAGACCAATATATAGTGTGTCTTATTAATACGCAAGACAGACAAGAATTCGCAGAACATACCAGCAGGTGAAAAGTGTTGTGTATATCTCCAGAAAAGCCAGTATGTTCATGAGTTCATATAATATGGTGTTAGCAGCTAGATATAAATCATAAATGCAAGTTCCAAGTTTACATTCGAACATAATAAATCATGACAAAGTACAAAATACATTGTATCTATCAGTAATTAACAAAAGTATCGCAGTGATGGTGTTAATGTCAATCAACAAATGAAAGGATCATAGAATATATAAATGCAGTTAACAGTATTGTGTTATGAGCATATATATCTTATAACATACTCAATCTTTCAAAAAAAACATGCAATTCCCTATCATATCAATATTGATTCCCTGATCGACAGATCTTAATTTAATGAGCCATTTTGTCTCTAATTTTCTCAAAGCCAGAACCTTGTTACCACAACGAGGAACATCAAGAATTTTGTCTATGGTATGACATTTGATTTGTAATATCTCTGATGTTTTGTGTTGAGTATTATAATGTAATGCCAAAGGATAATTCGCATTATTATTTCTGATGGCCCTAATGTGTTCTTGGATACGCTCTTTGAGGGGTCTTATCGTGCTCCCAACATAAATTTGATTGCACGGACAGATAATACAATAGACAACATATTTGGTGTTACAATTAATGAAGTGATTGATGTTATATACTCTCCCCGTATTGTAACTAAAGCTTATGGTTTTGTCTTGTGCAAATTGACACATATTACACATGGAACACTTAAAAAAGCCATTAGGTTTTTCAGGTAGCCAGGTCCCTACCGGTTGTCTAGTTGTCTGGACTGTTTGATTACGGATATTTTTAAGTGTCCTACCTCTCACATATGTCATATGAGGTTTCTTTCTTAAATAAGATTCAGATCATGATCAAGTTTCAAAAGATACCAATGTTTGTGAAAAGTACGTTATATGTCATTGCTATGTGAGTGAAATTGTGTTATCATAGCAACTTGTTTCTTAGATGAATTATCCTTAGTCTTCTTATTGGATGTGAAGAGATTAGAGCGTCTTGTTCTACTAATTCTAGTATGCGCTTTCTCAGGAGTTGTTTTATCGGACCCCCTAATGGTGAATCGTTTTTTGAGACTCATTAGATCCTTTTGGAAATGCTGTTCGGTACTGCAATTTCTCCTCATCCGGGTCATCTCACCAAAGGGGATGGCCTGAATCTGGAATGCTGGGTGAGCACTGCTAGCATGTAGAATAGAATTGCACGCAGTGCTTTTGCGAAAAAGTTTTGTCTCCAATGTCCCATTTTCCGCAAAAAGAGTAATATCCAAGAAATCAATTTCTGTCTTACTATGATTATAGGTGAAACTCAGATTATACTCATTAGTGTTTAAATGACAGAAAAAATCATTGAGATCCTTCATGTCTCCCCCCCATATGAGCAAGATGTCGTCAATAAAACGACCCCAATACACAATATGATTGGTCAAATGGGATGGACATGCTCTCCAAATATGTTGTTGTTCATAGAACCCTACATAAATGTTTGCAAATGAAGGTGAAAATTTCGCCCCCATTGCAACTCCAGAATGTTGTCTGTACCATATGTCAAGGTGTTAAAAATAGTTAATTTCCATAGAAGAAATTTGGCAATAATTAAATATCACTACAAAAGGAGCTAATGAGTCTCAAAAACCGATTCACCATTAGGGGGTACGATAAAACAACTCTTGAGAAAGCGCATACTAGAATTAGTAGAACAAGACGCTCTAATCTCCTCACATCCAATAAGAAGACTAAGGATAATTCATCTAAGAAACAAGTTGCTATGATAACACAATTTCACTCACATAGCAATGACAGATACCGTACTTTTCACAAACAATGGTATCTTTTGAAACTTGATCATGATCTGGATCCTTATTTAAGAAAGAAACCTCATATGACATATGTGAGAGGTAGGACACTTAAAAATATCCTTAATCAAACAGTCCAGACAACTAGACAACCGGTAGGGACCTGGCTACCTGAACAACCTAATGGCTTTTTTAAGTGTTCCATGTGTAATATGTGTCAATTTGCACAAGACAAAACCATAAGCTTTAGTTACAATACGGGGCGAGTATATAACATCAATCACTTCATTAATTGTAACACCAAATATGTTGTCTATTATATTGTCTGTCAGTGCAATCAAATTTATGTTGGGAGCACGATAAGACCCCTCAAAGAGCGTATCCAAGAACACATTAGGGCCATCAGAAATAATAATGCAAATTATCCTTTGGCATTACATTATAATACTCAACACAAAACATCAGAGATATTACATATCAAATTTCATGCCATAGACGAAATTCTTGATGATCCTCGTGGTGGTAACAAGGTTCTGGCTTTGAGAAAATTAGAGACAAAATGGCTCATTAAATTAAGATCTGTAGATCAGGGAATCAACATTGATAGGGAATTGCATGTTTTTTTGAAAGATTGAGTATGTTATAAGATATATATGCTCAGAACACAATACTGTTAACTCCATTTATATATTCTATGATCCTTTCATTTGTTTATTGACATTAACACCATCCCTGCAATACTTTTGTTAATTGCTGATTGAGACAAAGTATTTTGTACTTTGTCATGATTTATTATGTTCGAATGTAAACTTGGAACTTGCACTTATGATTTATGTCTAGCTGCTAACACCATATTATATGAACTCATGAACATACTGGCTTTTCTGGTGATATACACAACACTTTTCACCTTCTGGTATGTTCTGGGAATTCTTGTCTGTCTTGCGTATTAATAACGTTACAACAAACAAATGATGGACGGAATGCTAACAATGCAGACATTCTCCCCCAGTCAAGAGATCTGGGTTAAATCCATCGTTCTTTTGCCCACTACACCACCCCAGTTCAGACATGGCCATATGCAAATCAGTCTTGACCCTGTGCCTCATGGGAACAGTCCAGTCCGAACTGCCAAGCCATGTCTTCACTGGACCAGAATCAAGCATCCTAGGACCGGTTTCTGGCTATCAGCCGTCATCAGCCAGGATAGCTTGACTCCAGTGGCGTAGTGAGCACGGGTCCCACGTCTGGGAATACCCATCCCACTTAGGGCGAAAAGCGTTACAACAAACAAATGATGGACGGAATGCTGACAATGCAGACATTCTCCCCCAGTCAAGAGATCTGGGTTAAATCCATCGTTCTTTTGCCCACTACGCCACCCCAGTTCAGACATGGCCATATGCAAATCAGTCTTGACCCTGTGCCTCATGGGAACAGTCCAGCCTGAACTGCCAAGCCATGTCTTCCCTGGACCGGAATCAAGCATCCTAGGACTGGTTTCTGGCTATCAGCCGTCATCAGTCAGGGTAGCTTGACTCCAGTGGCGTAGTGAGCACGGGACCCACGTCTGGGCATACCCATCCCACTTAGGGCGAAAAGCGTTACAACAAACAAATGATGGACGGAATGCTGACAATGCAGACATTCTCCCCCAGTCAAGAGATCTGGGTTAAATCCATCGTTCTTTTGCCCACTACACCACCCCAGTTCAGACATGGCCATATGCAAATCAGTCTTGACCCTGTGCCTCATGGGAACAGTCCAGCCCGAACTGCCAAGCCATGTCTTCACTGGACCGGAATCAAGCATCCTAGGACCGGTTTCTGGCTATCAGCCGTCATCAGCCAGGATAGCTTGACTCCAGTGGCGTAGTGAGCACGGGACCCATGTCTGGGCATACCCATCCCACTTAGGGCGAAAAGCGTTACAACAAACAAATGATGGACGGAATGCTGACAATGCAGACATTCTCCCCCAGTCAAGAGATCTGGGTTAAATCCATCGTTCTTTTGCCCACTACACCACCCCAGTTCAGACATGGCCATATGCAAATCAGTCTTGACCCTGTGCCTCATGGGAACAGTCCAGCCCGAACTGCCAAGCCATGTCTTCCCTGGACCGGAATCAAGCATCCTAGGACCGGTTTCTGGCTATCAGCCGTCATCATCCAGGATAGCTTGACTCCAGTTGCGTAGTGAGCACGGGACCCACGTCTGGGCATACCCATCCCACTTAGGGCGAAAAGCGTTACAACAAACAAATGATGGACGGAATGCTGACAATGCAGACATTCTCCCCCAGTCAAGAGATCTGGGTTAAATCCATCGTTCTTTTGCCCACTACACCACCCCAGTTCAGACATGGCCATATGCAAATCAGTCTTGACGCTGTGCCTCATGGGAACAGTCCAGACCGAACTGCCAAGCCATGTCTTCCCTGGACCGGAATCAAGCATCCTAGGACCGGTTTCTGGCTATCAGCCGTCATCAGCCAGGATAGCTTGACTCCAGTGGCGTAGTGAGCACGGGTCCCACGTCTGGGCATACCCATCCCACTTAGGACGAAAAGCATTACAACAAACAAATGATGGACGGAATGCTGACAATGCAGACATTCTCGCCCAGTCAAGAGATCTGGGTTAAATCCATCGTTCTTTTGCCCACTACACCACCCCAGTTCAGACATGGCCATATGCAAATCAGTCTTGACCCTGTGCCTCATGGGAACAGTCCAGCCCGAACTGCCAAGCCATGTCTTCCCTGGACCGGAATCAAGCATCCTAGGACTGGTTTCTGGCTATCAGCCGTCATCAGCCAGGATAGCTTGACTCCAGTGGCGTAGTGAGCACGGGACCCACGTCTGGGCATACCCATCCCACTTAGGGCGAAAAGCGTTACAACAAACAAATGATGGACGGAATGCTGACAATGCAGACATTCTCCCCCAGTCAGGAGATCTGGGTTAAATCCATCGTTCTGTTGCTCACTACACCACCCCAGTTCAGACATGGCCATATGCAAATCAGTCTTGACCCTGTGCCTCATGGGAACAGTCCAGCCCGAACTGCCAAGCCATGTCATCCCTGGACCGGAATCAAGCATCCTAGGACCGGTTTCTGGCTATCAGCCGTCATCAGCCAGGATAGCTTGACTCCAGTGGCGTAGTGAGCACGGGACCCACGTCTGGGCATACCCATCCCACTTAGGGCGAAAAGCGTTACAACAAACAACAAACAAACAAATGATGGACGGAATGCTGACAATGCAGACATTCTCCCCCAGTCAAGAGATCTGGGTTAAATCCATCGTTCGAGGCACAGGGTCAAGACTGATTTGCATATGGCTGGGTTCAAACTGAAACGGCATGGTGAGCAAAAAAACGATGGATTTAGGCCCAGATCTCTGTACTGGGGTGAATGTATGACATTGTTCTGCATTCTGTCCATCAATTGTTGTTTTTGCATTTGTCACCCTGAGTGGGAAGGGTATGCCCAGATGTGGGTCCATTGCTCTCCATGCCACTGGAATAAAGCTATCCTGGCTGAAGAGGGGTGAAACTCCGAAACCGGTCCTAGGATGCTTGTTTCCAGTCCAGGGAGGACCTGGCTTGGCAGTTCGGGCTGGTCTGTTCCCATGAGGCACAGGGTCAAGACTGATTTGCACCTTTGGGAGTGCCGCGAGGTGGCGGAATACTGGCGCCGGGTACATGTGGTCATGGGCCGGGTCACCGGGGTGGCGCTTCTGCCGGAGGTGCGTCGCTGTGTCCTGAATGTGTGGGAGCCCAATGACTGTAACGCGGCTCAGACTCGGTGGGCGGCCCTGGGGAACATGATTGCCAAGAGAGATATAGCGCAGCTTTGGGGTTCCCAGCGGCCTCCCACCGTGTCTGTATGGAAGGAGAACATGGACTGGTGCATGTTCAGGGAGAAGACTGTGTATGTGGCTCGTGGTAAACCGGGGGCATGGGGTAGGATCTGGGGGCAATGGAACGCGTATCGTGGGGGTATCTGTACTCCCCCCCTAGTGGACACCGATATTGCTTTGTCCCCCTGACCCTTGATGGTTCCTTGCGATTTTTGGAACAACCGAATATAGACGTTCCTCTCCCGTGACCCCCCCCCCGACCTATCAGTACTCCTTCCTCTTGATAGCTACTTGAAGGTCTGAAGTAGAGTCCCCCGGAGGTAGCCTGACCCACACTTTTTGCCCTTATGCCTCGCCTTTTGTTTTTATTTGTTATTTATGTTAATCTTAGGTATCCTGCTTCCCTAGGACTATCCGGAGCCACGTACGGGGCTGGGCCCCGGGAGCCGACTATTGCCTCAACAACTGTATAATCCTTTCTGAATCTAGCGGCCGGCCCTGGTGGTTGTAGGCCCATGCTTGTAATTGACTTATTGTTCAATAAAATTTTATAAAAAAAATAAAAAATAAAAAAAAAAAAAAAGACTGATTTGCATATGGCTGGGTTCAAACGGAAACGGCATGGTGAGCAAAAAAACTATGGATTTAGGCCCAGATCTCTGTACTGGGGTGAATATATGACATTGTTCTGCATTCTGTCCATCAATTGTTGTTTTTGCATTTGTCACCCTGAGTGGGAAGGGTATGCCCAGACGTGGGTCCCTTGCTCTCCATGCCACTGGAATAAAGCTATCCTGGCTGAAGAGGGGTGAAACCCCGAAACCGGTCCTAGGATGCTTGTTTCCAGTCCAGGGAGGACCTGGCTTGGCAGTTCGGGCTGGTCTGTTCCCATGAGGCACAGGGTCAAGACTGATTTGCATATGGCTGGGTTCAAACTGAAACGGCATGGTGAGCAAAAAAACGATGGATTTAGGCCCAGATCTCTGTACTGGGGTGAATGTATGACATTGTTCTGCATTCTGTCCATCAATTGTTGTTTTTGCATTTGTCAACCTGAGTGGGAAGGGTATGCCCAGAGAGGGTCCCTTGCTCTCCATGCCACTGGAATAAAGCTATCCTGGCTGAAGAGGGGTGAAACCCCGAAACCGGTCCTAGGATGCTTGTTTCCAGTCCAGGGAGGACCTGGCTTGGCAGTTCGGGCTGGTCTGTTCCCATGAGGCACAGGGTCAAGACTGATTTGCATATGGCTTGGTTCAAACTGAAATGGCATGGTGAGCAAAAAAACGATGGATTTAGTCCCAGATCTCTGTACTGGGGTGAATGTATGACATTGTTCTGCATTCTGTCCATCAATTGTTGTTTTTGCATTTGTCACCCTGAGTGGGAAGGGTATGCCCAGACGTGGGTCCCTTGCTCTCCATGCCACTGGAATAAAGCTATCCTGGCTGAAGAGGGGTGAAACCCCGAAACCGGTCCTAGGATGCTTGTTTCCAGTCCAGGGAGGACCTGGCTTGGCAGTTCGGGCTGGTCTGTTCCCATGAGGCACAGGGTCTAGACTGATTTGCATATGGCTGGTTTCAAACTGAAACGGCATGGTGAGCAAAAAAACAATAGATTTAGGCCCAGATCTCTGTACTGGGGTGAATGTATGACATTGTTCTGCATTCTGTCCATCAATTGTTGTTTTTGCATTTGTTACCCTGAGTGGGAGGGGTATGCCCAGACGTGGGTCCCGTGCTCTCCATGCCTGGAATAAAGCTATCCTGGCTGAAGAGGGGTGAAACCCCGAAACCGGTCCTAGGATGCTTGTTTCCAGTCCAGGGAGGACCTGGCGTGGCAGTTCGGGCTGGTCTGTTCCCATGAGGCACAGGGTCAAGACTGATTTGCATATGGCTGGGTTCAAACTGAAACGGCATGGTGAGCAAAAAAACGATGGATTTAGGCCCAGATCTCTGTACTGGGGTGAATGTATGACATTGTTCTGCATTCTGTCCATCAATTGTTGTTTTTGCATTTGTCACCCTGAGTGGGAAGGATATGCCCAGACGTGGGTCCCTTGCTCTCCATGCCACTGGAATAAAGCTATCCTGGCTGAAGAGGGGTGAAACCCCGAAACCGGTCCTAGGATGCTTGTTTCCAGTCCAGGGAGGACCTGGCTTGGTAGTTCGGGCTGGTCTGTTCCCATGAGGCACAGGGTCAAGACTGATTTGCATATGGCTGGGTTCAAACTGAAACGGCATGGTGAGCAAAAAAACGATGGATTTAGGCCCAGATCTCTGTACTGGGGTGAATGTATGACATTGTTCTGCATTCTGTCCATCAATTGTTGTTTTTGCATTTGTCACCCTGAGTGGGAAGGGTATGCCCAGACGTGGGTCCCTTGCTCTCCATGCCACTGGAATAAAGCTATCCTGGCTGAAGAGGGGTGAAACCCCGAAACCGGTCCTAGGATGCTTGTTTCCAGTCCAGGGAGGACCTGGCTTGGCAGTTCGGGCTGGTCTGTTCCCATGAGGCCCAGGGTCAAGAGTGATTTGCATATGGCTGGGTTCAAACTGAAACGGCATGGTGAGCAAAAAAACGATGGATTTAGGCCCAGATCTCTGTACTGGGGTGAATGTATGACATTGTTCTGCATTCTGTCCATCAATTGTTGTTTTTGCATTTGTCACCCTGAGTGGGAAGGGTATGCCCAGACGTGGGTCCCTTGCTCTCCATGCCACTGGAATAAAGCTATCCTGGCTGAAGAGGGGTGAAACCCCGAAACCGGTCCTAGGATGCTTGTTTCCAGTCCAGGGAGGACCTGGCTTGGCAGTTCGGGCTGGTCTGTTCCCATGAGGCACAGGGTCAAGACTGATTTGCATATGGCTGCGTTCAAACTGAAATGGCATGGTGAGCAAAAAAACGATGGATTTAGACCCAGATCTCTGTACTGGGGTGAATATATGACATTGTTCGGCATTCTGTCCATCAATTGTTGTTTTTGCATTTGTCACCCTGAGTGGGAAGGGTATGCCCAGACGTGGGTCCCTTGCTCTCCATGCCACTGGAATAAAGCTATCCTGGCTGAAGAGGGTTGAAACCCCGAAATCGGTCCTAGGATGCTTGTTTCCAGTCCAGGGAGGACCTGGCTTGGCAGTTCGGGCTGGTCTGTTCCCATGAGGCACAGGGTCAAGACTGATTTGCATATGGCTGGGTTCAAACTGAAACGGCATGGTGAGCAAAAAAACGATGGATTTAGGCCCAGATCTCTGTACTGGGGTGAATGTATGACATTGTTCTGCATTCTGTCCATCAATTGTTGTTTTTGCATTTGTCAACCTGAGTGGGAAGGGTATGCCCAGAGAGGGTCCCTTGCTCTCCATGCCACTGGAATAAAGCTATCCTGGCTGAAGAGGGGTGAAACCCCGAAACCGGTCCTAGGATGCTTGTTTCCAGTCCAGGGAGGACCTGGCTTGGCAGTTCGGGCTGGTCTGTTCCCATGAGGCACAGGGTCAAGACTGATTTGCATATGGCTTGGTTCAAACTGAAATGGCATGGTGAGCAAAAAAACGATGGATTTAGGCCCAGATCTCTGTACTGGGGTGAATGTATGACATTGTTCTGCATTCTGTCCATCAATTGTTGTTTTTGCATTTGTCACCCTGAGTGGGAAGGGTATGCCCAGACGTGGGTCCCTTGCTCTCCATGCCACTGGAATAAAGCTATCCTGGCTGAAGAGGGGTGAAACCCCGAAACCGGTCCTAGGATGCTTGTTTCCAGTCCAGGGAGGACCTGGCTTGGCAGTTCGGGCTGGTCTGTTCCCATGAGGCACAGGGTCTAGACTGATTTGCATATGGCTGGGTTCAAACTGAAACGGCATGGTGAGCAAAAAAACAATGGATTTAGGCCCAGATCTCTGTACTGGGGTGAATGTATGACATTGTTCTGCATTCTGTCCATCAATTGTTGTTTTTGCATTTGTTACCCTGAGTGGGAAGGGTATGCCCAGACGTGGGTCCCTTGCTCTCCATGCCTGGAATAAAGCTATCCTAGCTGAAGAGGGGTGAAACCCCGAAACCGGTCCTAGGATGCTTGTTTCCAGTCCAGGGAGGACCTGGCGTGGCAGTTCGGGCTGGTCTGTTCCCATGAGGCACAGGGTCAAGACTGATTTGCAAATGGCTGGGTTCAAACTGAAATGGCATGGTGAGCAAAAAAACGATGGATTTAGGCCCAGATCTCTGTACTGGGGTGAATGTATGACATTGTTCTGCATTCTGTCCATCAATTGTTGTTTTTGCATTTGTCACCCTGAGTGGGAAGGATATGCCCAGACGTGGGTCCCTTGCTCTCCATGCCACTGGAATAAAGCTATCCTGGCTGAAGAGGGGTGAAACCCCGAAACCGGTCCTAGGATGCTTGTTTCCAGTCCAGGGAGGACCTGGCTTGGTAGTTCGGGCTGGTCTGTTCCCATGAGGCACAGGGTCAAGACTGATTTGCATATGGCTGGGTTCAAACTGAAACGGCATGGTGAGCAAAAAAACGATGGATTTAGGCCCAGATCTCTGTACTGGGGTGAATGTATGACATTGTTCTGCATTCTGTCCATCAATTGTTGTTTTTGCATTTGTCACCCTGAGTGGGAAGGGTATGCCCAGACGTGGGTCCCTTGCTCTCCATGCCACTGGAATAAAGCTATCCTGGCTGAAGAGGGGTGAAACCCCGAAACCGGTCCTAGGATGCTTGTTTCCAGTCCAGGGAGGACCTGGCTTGGCAGTTCGGGCTGGTCTGTTCCCATGAGGCCCAGGGTCAAGAGTGATTTGCATATGGCTGGGTTCAAACTGAAACGGCATGGTGAGCAAAAAAACGATGGATTTAGGCCCAGATCTCTGTACTGGGGTGAATGTATGACATTGTTCTGCATTCTGTCCATCAATTGTTGTTTTTGCATTTGTCACCCTGAGTGGGAAGGGTATGCCCAGACGTGGGTCCCTTGCTCTCCATGCCACTGGAATAAAGCTATCCTGGCTGAAGAGGGGTGAAACCCAGAAACCGGTCCTAGGATGCTTGTTTCCAGTCCAGGGAGGACCTGGCTTGGCAGTTCGGGCTGGTCTGTTCCCATGAGGCACAGGGTCAAGACTGATTTGCATATGGCTGCGTTCAAACTGAAATGGCATGGTGAGCAAAAAAACGATGGATTTAGGCCCAGATCTCTGTACTGGGGTGAATATATGACATTGTTCGGCATTCTGTCCATCAATTGTTGTTTTTGCATTTGTCACCCTGAGTGGGAAGGGTATGCCCAGACGTGGGTCCCTTGCTCTCCATGCCACTGGAATAAAGCTATCCTGGCTGAAGAGGGTTGAAACCCCGAAATCGGTCCTAGGATGCTTGTTTCCAGTCCAGGGAGGACCTGGCTTGGCAGTTCGGGCTGGTCTGTTCCCATGAGGCACAGGGTCAAGACTGATTTGCATATGGCTGGGTTCAAACTGAAACGGCATGGTGAGCAAAAAAACGATGGATTTAGGCCCAGATCTCTGTACTGGGGTGAATGTATGACATTGTTCTGCATTCTGTCCATCAATTGTTGTTTTTGCATTTGTCAACCTGAGTGGGAAGGGTATGCCCAGAGAGGGTCCCTTGCTCTCCATGCCACTGGAATAAAGCTATCCTGGCTGAAGAGGGGTGAAACCCCGAAACCGGTCCTAGGATGCTTGTTTCCAGTCCAGGGAGGACCTGGCTTGGCAGTTCGGGCTGGTCTGTTCCCATGAGGCACAGGGTCAAGACTGATTTGCATATGGCTTGGTTCAAACTGAAATGGCATGGTGAGCAAAAAAACGATGGATTTAGGCCCAGATCTCTGTACTGGGGTGAATGTATGACATTGTTCTGCATTCTGTCCATCAATTGTTGTTTTTGCATTTGTCACCCTGAGTGGGAAGGGTATGCCCAGACGTGGGTCCCTTGCTCTCCATGCCACTGGAATAAAGCTATCCTGGCTGAAGAGGGGTGAAACCCCGAAACCGGTCCTAGGATGCTTGTTTCCAGTCCAGGGAGGACCTGGCTTGGCAGTTCGGGCTGGTCTGTTCCCATGAGGCACAGGGTCTAGACTGATTTGCATATGGCTGGGTTCAAACTGAAACGGCATGGTGAGCAAAAAAACAATGGATTTAGGCCCAGATCTCTGTACTGGGGTGAATGTATGACATTGTTCTGCATTCTGTCCATCAATTGTTGTTTTTGCATTTGTTACCCTGAGTGGGAAGGGTATGCCCAGACGTGGGTCCCTTGCTCTCCATGCCTGGAATAAAGCTATCCTGGCTGAAGAGGGGTGAAACCCCGAAACCGGTCCTAGGATGCTTGTTTCCAGTCCAGGGAGGACCTGGCGTGGCAGTTCGGGCTGGTCTGTTCCCATGAGGCACAGGGTCAAGACTGATTTGCATATGGCTGGGTTCAAACTGAAACGGCATGGTGAGCAAAAAAACGATGGATTTAGGCCCAGATCTCTGTACTGGGGTGAATGTATGACATTGTTCTGCATTCTGTCCATCAATTGTTGTTTTTGCATTTGTCACCCTGAGTGGGAAGGATATGCCCAGACGTGGGTCCCTTGCTCTCCATGCCACTGGAATAAAGCTATCCTGGCTGAAGAGGGGTGAAACCCCGAAACCGGTCCTAGGATGCTTGTTTCCAGTCCAGGGAGGACCTGGCTTGGTAGTTCGGGCTGGTCTGTTCCCATGAGGCACAGGGTCAAGACTGATTTGCATATGGCTGGGTTCAAACTGAAACGGCATGGTGAGCAAAAAAACGATGGATTTAGGCCCAGATCTCTGTACTGGGGTGAATGTATGACATTGTTCTGCATTCTGTCCATCAATTGTTGTTTTTGCATTTGTCACCCTGAGTGGGAAGGGTATGCCCAGACGTGGGTCCCTTGCTCTCCATGCCACTGGAATAAAGCTATCCTGGCTGAAGAGGGGTGAAACCCCGAAACCGGTCCTAGGATGCTTGTTTCCAGTCCAGGGAGGACCTGGCTTGGCAGTTCGGGCTGGTCTGTTCCCATGAGGCCCAGGGTCAAGAGTGATTTGCATATGGCTGGGTTCAAACTGAAACGGCATGGTGAGCAAAAAAACGATGGATTTAGGCCCAGATCTCTGTACTGGGGTGAATGTATGACATTGTTCTGCATTCTGTCCATCAATTGTTGTTTTTGCATTTGTCACCCTGAGTGGGAAGGGTATGCCCAGACGTGGGTCCCTTGCTCTCCATGCCACTGGAATAAAGCTATCCTGGCTGAAGAGGGGTGAAACCCCGAAACCGGTCCTAGGATGCTTGTTTCCAGTCCAGGGAGGACCTGGCTTGGCAGTTCGGGCTGGTCTGTTCCCATGAGGCACAGGGTCAAGACTGATTTGCATATGGCTGCGTTCAAACTGAAATGGCATGGTGAGCAAAAAAACGATGGATTTAGGCCCAGATCTCTGTACTGGGGTGAATATATGACATTGTTCGGCATTCTGTCCATCAATTGTTGTTTTTGCATTTGTCACCCTGAGTGGGAAGGGTATGCCCAGACGTGGGTCCCTTGCTCTCCATGCCACTGGAATAAAGCTATCCTGGCTGAAGAGGGTTGAAACCCCGAAATCGGTCCTAGGATGCTTGTTTCCAGTCCAGGGAGGACCTGGCTTGGCAGTTCGGGCTGGTCTGTTCCCATGAGGCACAGGGTCAAGACTGATTTGCATATGGCTGGGTTCAAACTGAAACGGCATGGTGAGCAAAAAAACGATGGATTTAGGCCCAGATCTCTGTACTGAGGTGAATGTATGACATTGTTCTGCATTCTGTCCATCAATTGTTGTTTTTGCATTTGTCACCCTGAGTGGGAAGGGTATGCCCAGACGTGGGTCCCTTGCTCTCCATGCCACTGGAATAAAGCAATCTTGGCTGAAGAGGGATGAAACCCCGAAACCGGTCCTAGGATGCTTGTTTCCAGTCCAGGGAGGACCTGGCTTGGCAGTTCGGGCTGGTCTGTTCCCATGAGGCACAGGGTCAAGGCTGATTTGCATATGGCTGGGTTCAAACTGAAACGGCATAGTGAGCAAAAAAACGATGGATTTAGGCCCAGATCTCTGTACTGGGGTGAATGTATGACATTGTTCTGCATTCTGTCCATCAATTGTTGTTTTTGCATTTGTCACCCTGAGTGGGAAGGGTATGCCCAGACGTGGGTCCCTTGCTCTCCATGCCACTGGAATAAAGCAATCCTGGCTGAAGAGGGGTGAAACCCCGAAACCGGTCCTAGGATGCTTGTTTCCAGTCCAGGGAGGACCTGGCTTGGCAGTTCGGGCTGGTCTGTTCCCATGAGGCACAGGGTCAAGACTGATTTGCATATGGCTGGGTTCAAACTGAAACGGCATGGTGAGCAAAAAAACCATGGATTTAGGCCCAGATCTCTGTACTGGGGTGAATGTATGACATTGTTCTGCATTCTGTCCATCAATTGTTGTTTTTGCATTTGCGTATTAATAAGCCACACTATATATTGGTCTTTATCTGATTTCCTTTACATCTATATTCTTCTTTTATTAGGAATGCGCAATTTATTACAATGATTTTAGACAAATATATATTGTCTATATTTTATATTGAATTCCTTCACCAACGTGTTTGGAGTAATTCTTTTTTTTCTTTTTTTTTGCTTTTTTCCTCTTTCTCTTTTGTTTTCACTCTTTAAATTTCGATAACACGTACTTTCGGAATAATATAAACGATATGAGAATTGTAAGAATGATTCACATTTGATTTTTGTGTAATTAGCTTTAAACATGAGCATCCACATGCCTCCATTTTCGTAATATCTTGACTTAGAAGCACTAAATTATTAGTAGAAGATATTGACACTCCAAGATGGCGTCCATGCTTTCCTATAAGTCCTTTCTTGACTTCTTTTACTTTGAGTCGATGACGTTCATTTCTCGCGGTACCTTTTTGTATTTTATGATGGCAGCCGCATATTGCTATTGCAACTTCGACATAGCGGTATCAGGCGCGTGTTACGCTACGGAGCGTTATTATACGGTAATGAATTGATGTAAATAAACTGGCAATCAATAGTGTCTATTTGGACTGTGACTTTGAATGGGTTTTAATTTGGGATTTGAGACGTCTTGGTCGCGTTGTTAATTATGAGATCATCCTGCGGGATTCGACATATACATCGTGTCTTAACATCATGTTAAATTAAGATTATGCACACATAGTTAGGACAATAGTTGGTATTCTCATATATATTGTCTCTAACACCTGGACCCTCATTTTTGTTTGTGTCTAGGCTTTTCAAACAATATTTACGTCCTATTACAGTGTGAATACGTTTCCAGGATCGGTTAACATTTAAGGACATATGCAATAGGGATTTACATATGACTTGGGTGAGTGTTCTAAGTAGTGATATTGTCGATGCCTTATTTTAGCATAATCCTTGTAGATTCAGTTATAGTTTTCTTAAAGTTTAGCATCTAGAACTTCATGCTATACAATATTATGGAGTGTGGGATGTTTACTTCTTTTTCAGCCAAATCAGTTCTTTGTACATGTATGAGGACGCCACATTATATAACCATGTGGATGAATATGAGACAGCTATTTTATTGGTATAGACTATAGAGTAGCTAAACTCATATACTCATGTTTTTTATAAATACCTGTATACGTGAGGATTGACCAATATATTATAATTCAACTACATGGTGGTCTTCTTTCTTTCCTTATCATTTTTTCACTAGATTTCATGTGTATCTTGAATATACACACCATGGAGAGAATTACTTAGGCTTGATTTTCATCACTATTATCGTGTTTGAAGGTTGGATTTATTGAAATGAACAATTAGGTGGGTTTCTATTAGACATCCGCCCGTCTTTCCTAGTGCATGTTAGTAGCATATACTTTGTATTTACATCACGATTTATGAGTAATCTTCATTGGCTTTTGGTGCATAGCCAATACAATTTCTACTCTTTTACTAGGATCTGCACAATGGTTCATCATAACCCTTTGACTTTCACAGAATTTACAAAATACCATTATTATTTTATATATAGTTTTGCTTTCTTACTGGATGTCTCTTTCTTTTCATACACTGCATGTGCTATCTGATCACTTTGGTGAACACACATTGTCTTATTTTTTAATAGGAACACATCATCATTTTGTGGCTATTCTCTATTTCAGGCATGATATCTACACTAATTATGCATCACAATGGTGAAAGAACTGCCAGTATGAGATGTTGCTCTTCAGAGTTTTTATTACACTTTACATTTTTTATCTTTATGTCCACAGCCTTGAGAAAGTCATTGTACTTATTTAAGGACGGACGAAACACGTGTTGGCTGGCTGCCTTGAATATTGAACGGCTGTGTTTCAACATTGGATTTTGGGTTTTCAAACCAATAAAAAGAACAATTGACGACTATTGCATCCAGTCCGACGATACTTTTTGGAATAGTTTGAATCTGCCAAGGATTTTCTTGAATTGTTTCTTAATATATCAATAATATTGGTCCTTACATTAAGTGCTGCATCTAGGACCCATTGTATTTGAATCAAGGGTGTGCTTCAAATAGCTGGTTTTGCTTTTGATAACTTCATGGATGAGTTGTTTCATCGACCCACCAACGGCACTTTTTAGGTAGTGCGTGCTCACAGCTCTATTAGCACCCCGGCACAATTGTAACATTTGTTAACTCTATACGCTAGTGACTGTATCTATATAATACTTGATTATTTTTGATGTGCGGTTTCTCACCCAGTTTGGGGAACACCACTACCTTGTTTGTAAATGTATATTTAGTGTTACCGGCACTCATTTTTTCTGAAAGCGTTATTTGATCATTAGTCTTGATCAGATCTTTTTAAGGAGAATTGTGAATTTTAGAATACGGCAGGTTTCAATGATGAAAGGGACAAGCTGTTTAATGATATTTTCGCTGGACAGGGGACTCAATCGGTCAAAACTTTCACGATAGAGGCCAAACCACAAGGCTTGAAACAACTGTTTATAAAACTTGAGAGATTAACCCCTTCCATGCCCATGACGGAACGGTTCCGTCATGAGCATCGGTTGCGCTGTGCTCATGACGGAACCGTTCCGTCATGGCCCCGCCCGCGCTCGAACCCTTCAGCACCGCGGGGGAATTCCCGCCGCGCTGAAGGGGTTAAGGAAGGCGGAACTCTCTAGATGGTGGGACCTCATCACGTTGAAAAAGTATATAGAGATCAGGCAAGTCCCAAGAGGGTTGAGAGTCATTATTTTCCCAACCTTCGAGGACCTGGATCCTGATCTCTTACTAGAGTGGGAGAATCTTATATCATCCTCATCATTTGGTATGATGGATCTTTTGATCCGTCATGCGGAAAGAAAGAGAGCCAAATTATTGGAGGAAATCAAACAGATTGAGGAGGAAATAAAGAAATTGAATTTGGAAGAGGCAACAGAGAAAAACTTTAAAATACTAAAGGAAATACTAAGTTTACATCAAACCCATATACGGGATAAGAAAATTCGTAAATTAAAAAGAGATGAAAATGATTATAAGAACGGACGTATCTTCACTTTTGCGAAGAAATTTGATGAGCATAGACCCAGAGCAGGAACTAAGGAACTAGATAAAAAAAGAACAGACACTGAAGTTACGGTCAGTGAGTCAGATCTCTCCAGTATTGCTAGTGATAGTAGTGACACCAGAAATGATGGTGCCTCTACTTTGGAATCTAATAACACTACTACTGGCACCTCTTCTTCTTTTTTATCAGAACTAGAGAGGTACAGAAGGGGAACCAGATTGGTTTCAACAATCAGAGAAACGTAGGAAGACAAGGACCAGGCGGGGGGGAAGGAAAAACAGAAATAGAAGAAAACAAAAGGATCACGAGATCGGTGTCACGGGTGCAGAAGAAATAAGTGCCGATTTGGGGATTGTGAGCAATGCTGTAACATCTTGTACTGATAATATTGAATCTAATGTAAGCAATGATGTTTCTGTCATCAATTTGTCCAAACAACCTTTGAGTAATACAGAGATTGATGTATTAAGAAAGGGACTGAGTTTCTGTCTAATGTCTAGACCTGACTTTACCCAAGTCCATATTGACTTGTTCAAATTTACACGTAGACTGAAATAAAAAAAAAATTTGGAAGTCAGAACAAAATGTGTCCCATACCCATTTATACTACTGGTACGAGCGGACAAACTATTCAGGATATACACAATTTACAAATGTTAATGTCACTGGATGATAGTCTTGATACAGTTCCCAATATTTTTTTTTTCATTCATTCATAAACTTTATTTCGGCCACAAAGGCCATAAAAGCAACAATACATTACAACAATTCTTGTCCAAAGCAGAACACATTTTAGCCACCAAAACAGAATACAGTAAACAGATTAAATTAAAATGTTCAAGTGATTAACAATTGGTGGAAAATTTCCTACGCTGTAACCATACAGCATTTAAAAAACGTGAAACTGCGAAGACAATTGGGGGATGGGTGTCATATTTTAAAACTCGCAGGGCGTTAGCACAGTCTCTGAAACCAAGATTCCTGCAAATTGATTTTACCCAACGTTTCCTATGGGTGAGGTACGTTGAGCAGAAGAAGAACACATGGTTTTCATCCTCCAATTTGTAACCACATGCGGGACATAAAGTACTTTTGTTGGTGTCCCATCTAGAAGTAAAAGACCTGAGTGGTAAAGTGCCTATTCTAAATTGGACATATAGCTTCCTAGCAACAGGGGGGAAAATCAAATCCAAAAATAACTCCCTCCCATAGTTTGGTTTAATCAGAAGAAACTGTTCAGTCAGCCTACCTACATTTGAATTCGTATGCAAGCGTAGTAGATGGAAGTGTCTAAATTCTTCAGCAAGATTGGTTTTAGAAACAGCTGGGCAAGAACTTCCTGGATTATCCCAGAGTTCCTGGCGACCAATCTTGCAACAAGTATCCCTAACATAAATTAGCCAGGGGATGTTCATGTGTTTTATTATGGGCCAGAGCTCCAAGAATTCATCTCTATAGGTTTCCAGGTCCGGATTGGACCATAGTCTCTTCCAATAGTGTACGGGCCGAGCCGCCACCACCTCTTCGATTGGAAGCAGTCCCAAATCAAGTCTAATAGGGACCAACGGTGTACTGGAGGGTAAACTTAACAATTTCCTTATAAAGGAGTTTTCGACCCTCGATAGACTACCTATTTTGGAATGACCCCATAGTTCCGCTCCGTAAGTTGAAGCAGGTCTGGCCTGGGTTTTAAAAATTTCTACTACTGGTATAGCTGGTTTGAAGACCGAACCATTGAACAATCTAGCCATACCTCCTGTAGTTTGGGTCAACTTGAGGGTGGAATTAATAACCTGACCTCCCCAGCCCAAGTCTTGTTGGAGTGTAATCCCTAGATAAGTAAACGTTTTCACCCGTTCAAGGGGGATGCCATTCAAGACTGGGTTGGGGCGGGTACGTTTGGGAGGGTTAAGAATCATAAATTTAGTTTTGGCTAGGTTGATCTCGAGACCCCTGTCACTACAGAAGTCTACAAAGCCATCTAAAATACGCTGAATTCCCATGGGGGTGCGTGACAACAACAGAGTGTCATCAGCAAACATTAGGGCTGGTACCTTGCCCGAGGCAAGCCTAGGGACATCAGTATCTTTTAGAGCTAAAAGATGTTTTATAAGCCCATTGATGTATAGGCAAAACAGCGTGGGCGCTAACACACATCCTTGTCGTACTCCTCGGCTAACAGGAAAGCGTTCGGAAAGTTCGCCATACTTTCCACATCTGACCTGGGCAAAATTGGCCTTATGTAGATTTTTCAAAACATCTAAGAGATAGGAGGGAACATTAAGCATTTGCAGCACGGCCCAGAGCTTTTCTCTCGGAACCAGATCGAATGCTGATCTTAGATCAACAAAGATGAGGTAGAGGCTGCCACCCTCTACACTCACAGACTTCCAGAATATAACCTGGAGACGAAAGATCTGGTCCAGGGTTGAAGTACCCTTCCTAAAGCCAGCCTGCAAGGTACTTAAGATATTATTTTCTTCTTCCCAAGCCTGTAGTCTATTCAGAATTATGCGCCCGAATAATTTTTGAGTCGTATCAATTAGACTTATCGGGCGATAATCCGAAGGCTGTAAAGGACAACCTTTTTTGTGAATAGGCACTATCTCAGCACCTCGCCATGTTAATGGTGGTTCTGCACCATATAAAATGGAGTTAAATAGGACACATAGATAAGGCGCCCATGTCGTAGGTTCAGACCTAAAAAGGTCGCCTGGGATTTTGTCCAGACCCGGCGCTTTATTAGGTATGAGCATGAGAATGGCATTTTCAACCTCTTTAATCTTAATTCGTGGAATGAGTTCAACACAACAAGTTGTGTTGGGGGGAGAATCAGTTAAAGAGGGTAAATTGCAATTCGTTATGGAATATAAACCCCCGAAGTGCCCTTCCGATACTGCAGGAGCTATGTTGGAGCCAATAATGGTATCAGAATCTTTCTTTCCATTGCTAACAATGGCCCAATGTAGAAGAAATTCTGCAAGAATTAAATATCACTACAAATCTACAGACTGATAGTGGGTTAAAAACCGAGTCCTCCTTTATTCCAACTCTACCATCGGACAATATGATTGATTGTTTTTTTAAGGAAGTCACAACCGATCTATATAAATTAGAGGACAAACTATATCGTTCTCCGGGCAAACTGAGGGATAATCTTACTAAAAAGGAGAGGACTGCTCTTTTGCAGCTGAAACGAAATAGAGAGCCAATTATCAGACAGTAGAGCCTATACTAAGATCGCTTACAATCCCATGAAAGAGGTCAACACCTTGATCGAGAAAACATTACGATATTGGTTGAATGCTGGGCTTCTTTCTGATATAGAGTTCAGATATTTATTCAATTCAACGCCTAGGACAGCATATATCTATACTTTGCCTAAGATTCATAAAAACATCACAGAACCACCAGGCAGGCCTATTATTTCTGGAATTGGCGGACCCACTGAACGTATTTCTGAATACATAGACATATATTTACAACCTTTTGTACGCCAATTGCCAGCATTCATTGAGGACACAAAAGATCTCCTTAACAAACTGAAACATTTCTCATGGACAAATGATCTCACTCTCATCACACTAGATGTTAACGCATTATACCCTAGCATTCCATTAGATAAGGGCATGGTAGCCCTAACTTATTTTTTATCAAAAAGGGATGCTACTTTATATGATCACACCAAAATGGTTTTAGAACTCACCAAATTAACTTTGGAAAATAACTATTTTAAACACCTTGACATATGGTACAGACAACATTCTGGAGTTGCAATGGGGGCAAAATTTTCACCTTCATTTGCAAACATTTATGTAGGGTTCTATGAACAACAACATATTTGGAGAGCATGTCCATCCCATTTGACCAATCATATTGTGTATTGGGGTCGTTTTATTGACGACATCTTGTTCATATTGGGGAGAGACATGAAGGATCTCAATGGTTTTTTCTGTCATTTGAACACTAATGAGTATAATCTGAGTTTCACCTATAATCTTAGTAAGACAGAAATTGATTTCTTGGATATTACTCTTTTTGCGGAAAATGGGACTTTGGAGACAAAACTTTTTCGCAAAAGCACTGCGTGCAATTCTATTCTACACGCTAGCAGTGCTCACCCAGCATCCCAGATTCGGGCCATCCCTTTTGGTGAGATGACCCGGATGAGGAGAAATTGCAGTACCGAACAGCATTTCCAAAAGGAGCTAAAGAGTCTCAAAAAACGATTTACCATTAGGGGGTACGATAAAACAACTCTTGAGAAAGCGCATACTAGAATTAGTAGAACAAGACGCTCTAATCTCCTCACATCCAATAAGAAGACTAAGGATAATTCATCTAAGAAACAAGTTGCTATGATAACACAATTTCACTCACATAGCAATGACAGATACCGTACTTTTCACAAACATTGGTATCTTTTGAAACTTGATCATGATCTGGATCCTTATTTAAGAAAGAAACCTCATATGACATATGTGAGAGGTAGGACACTTAAAAATATCCTTAATCAAACAGTCCAGACAACTAGACAACCGGTAGGGACCTGGCTACCTGAACAACCTAATGGCTTTTTTAAGTGTTCCATGTGTAATATGTGTCAATTTGCACAAGACAAAACCATAAGCTTTAGTTACAATACGGGGCGAGTATATAACATCAATCACTTCATTAATTGTAACACCAAATATGTTGTCTATTGTATTGTCTGTCAGTGCAATCAAATTTATGTTGGGAGCACGATAAGACCCCTCAAAGAGCGTATCCAAGAACACATTAGGGCCATCAGAAATAATAATGCGAATTATCCTTTGGCATTACATTATAATACTCAACACAAAACATCAGAGATATTACATATCAAATTTCATGCCATAGACGAAATTCTTGATGATCCTCGTGGTGGTAACAAGGTTCTGGCTTTGAGAAAATTAGAGACAAAATGGCTCATTAAATTAAGATCTGTCGATCAGGGAATCAACATTGATAGGGAATTGCATGTTTTTTTGAAAGATTGAGTATGTTATAAGATATATATGCTCAGAACACAATACTGTTAACTCCATTTATATATTCTATGATCCTTTCATTTGTTGATTGACATTAACACCATCACTGTGATACTTTTGTTAATTGCTGATTGATACAATGTATTTTGTACTTTGTCATGATTTATTATGTTTGAATGTAAACTTGGAACTTGCATTTATAATTTATGTCTAGCTGCTAACACCATATTATATGAACTCATGAACATACTGGCTTTTCTGGTGATATACACAACACTTTTCACCTTCTGGTATGTTCTGGGAATTCTTGTCTGTCTTGCGTATTAATAATACACACTATATATTGGTCTTTATCTGATTTCCTTTACATCTATATTCTGCTTTTATTAGGAATGCGCAATTTATTACAATGATTTTAGACAAATATATATTATCTATATTTTATATTGAAGTCCTTCACCAACGTGTTTGGAGAAATTCTTTTTTTTTTTTATTGCTTTTTTCCTCTTTCTCTTTTGTTTTCACTCTTTAAATTTCGATAACACGTACTTTCGGAATAATATAAACGATATGAGAATTGTAAGAATGATTCACATTTGATTTTTGTGTAATTAGCTTTAAATATGAGCATCCGCATGCCTCCATTTTCGTAATATCTTGACTTAGAAGCACTAAATTATTAGTAGAAGATATTGACACTCCAAGATGGCGTCCATGCTTTCCTATAAGTCCTTTCTTGACTTCTTTTACTTTGAGTCGATGACGTTCATTTCTCGTGGTACCTTTTTGTATTTTATGATGGCGGCCGCATGTTGCTATTGCAACTTCGACATAGCGGTATCAGGCGCGTGTTACGCTACGGAGCGTTATTATACGGTAATGAATTGATGTTAATAAACTGGCAATCGATAGTGGCTATTTGGACTGTGACTTTGAATGGGTTTTAATTTGGGATTTGAGACGTCTTGGTCACGTTGTTAATTATGAGATAATTCTGCGGGATTCGACATATACATCGTGTCTTAACATCATGTTAAATTAAGATTATGCGAATGCTCTCCTGGTGGGCAGCCCGGGCTACCTTGTAAAAAAATTGCAGGTGGTCCAAAATTTGGCTGCCAGACGTCTAGGCGGCCTGTCCCCCTGGCATAGTGCTCGGGCTCAACTTCGGTCACTTCATTGGCTTCCCGTGGAATCACGACTCAAATTCAAAATGCTGTCTATCGTGCAACAGACCCTTTATGGACTTGGCCCCAAGTACTTGCAGGACAGATTCTCCTTTTACATTCCTAGGAGACAGTTGAGGTCGTCCTCTTTGCTGCTGATGCAGATCCCCAAATTTAAGCGTCACCGGTTGGGGGGCAACTCGTTTGCCCGTAGAGCCTGCCTTGCCTGGAATTCTCTTCCCCTGACTTTGAGGGCTATCTGTGATCCTCGTCTGTTTAGAAAGTCCTTGAAGACTTTGCTGTTTTGATGGACATCTGTGTTTTTGGCCGCCTTTTGCTGATAGCGCCGGGACACTTCCGAGTAGCTGCGCGCTGAATAAATTAAAATAACATAACATAAAATAACATAGTTAGGACAATAGTTGGTATTCTCATATATATTGTCTCTAACACCTGGACCCTCATTTTTGTTTGTGTCTAGGCTTTTCAAACAATATTCACGTCCTATTACAGTGTGAATACGTTTCCAGGATCGGTTAACATTTAAGGACATACGCAATAGGGATTTACATATGACTTGGGTGAGTGTTCTAGGTTGTGATATTGTCGATGCCTTATTTGAGCATATTCCTTGTAGATTTGGTTATAGTTTTCTTAAAGTTTAGCATCTAGAACTTCATGCTATACAATATTATGGAGTGTGGGATGCTCGCTTCTTTTTCAGCCAAATCAGTTCTTTGTACATGTATGAGGACGCCACATTATATAACCATGTGGATGAATACGAGACAGCTATTTTATTGGTATAGAGTAGCTAAACTCATATACTCATGTTTTTTATAAATACCTGTATACGTGAGGATTGACCAATATATTAGAATTCAACTACATGGTGGTCTTCTTTCTTTCCTTATGATTTTTTCACTAGATTTCATGTGAATCTTGAATATACACACCATGGAGACAATTACTTAGCCTTGATTTTCATCACTATTATCGTGTTTGAAGGTTGGATTTATTGAAATGAACAATTAGGTGGGTATCTATTAGACATCCGCCCGTCTTTCCTAGTGCATGTTAGTAGCATATACTTCGTATTTACATCACGATTTATGAGTAATCTTCATTGGCTTCTGGTGCATAGCCAATACAATTTCTACTCTTTTACTAGGATCTGCATAATGGTTCATCATACCCTTTGACTTTCACAGAATTTACAAAATACCATTATTATTTTATATATAGTTTTGCTTTCTTACTGGATCTCTCTTTCTTTTCATACATTGCATGTGCTATCTGATCACTTTGGTGAACACACTTTGTCTTATTTTTTAATAGGAACACATCATCATCTTGTGGCTATTCTCTATTTCAGGCATGATATCTACACTAATTATGCATCACAATGGTGAGAGAACTGCCAGTATGAGATGTTGCTCTTCAGAGTTTTTATTACACTTTACATTTTTTATCTTTATGTCCACAGCCTTGAGAAAGTCATTGTACTTATTTAAGTATGGACGAAACTCGTGTTGGCTGGCTGCCTTGAATATTGAACGGCTGTGTTTCAACATTGGATTTTGGGTTTTCAAACCAATAAAAAGAACAATTGACGACTATTGCATCCTGTCCGACGATACTTTTTGGAATAGTTTGAATCTGCCAAGGATTTTCTTGAATTGTTTCTTAATATATCAATAATATTGGTCCTTACATTAAGTGCTGCATCTAGGACCCATTGTATTTGAATCAAGGGTGTGCTTCAAATAGCTGGTTTTGCTTTTGATAACTTCATTTTGTTCATAGTTAACCTCTCCACATTTTTGGGTGAGAGACTGGTCCTTTTCCCTGTTACAATGGTACCAGGAGCACTGAAAATACACTCAAAAGAGACACTTGAGACAGCGCAAGCCAGATAGTTTATTGCCAGCCTGCTGAGCACTGGCCATTAGCCCCATTTATCAAACCAAAACACCAATCGGTTTTGATCAATGTAGACTTCTGTACGGTCATCCAGATAGGCCTGGACCAACTGCTCAGTGCTCAGAGGTGCTCTGCTTTGCTCTGCCTCTTTTGCTTTTACCTCATCACTGGACCTAACAAGCCCTTGCCGTACATAACATTCCTGTGCCGATTTTATTGGGGCTGATGATCCTGTTCTTGCTGTTGTTGATGTTGTTATTGGTGTTGTTGGTGGTTTTGACTGCTGTGAGCCAACTGCACTGCTCTCAGGCTCTGAAATTGAACTTGACGCTGGCAAAACGACTGCCCTGCAGTACTTGTTGTGAGCTGGAGTAGCAGGCCTCTAATTCCCAGCTGTTCTTTTTCTAAGAAACTGGCTTCCGCAGCTATCCAAGTTTTGTACTTGGCAACATCCACTTCTGAAAAAAGTATCAATGTGTTAGTTGTCAGTATTGCTTTGTACCGTGGATCCAGAATTATAGCACAAATGTAATGGTTGGATGACACAATGCCTCTTTGCACCCATGTATTTTCAGATACGTGAGGGTTAAGCTCTCCACCACCACATATGCTTCTTTTTTCCCCCCACACCTTTACAATGCAGATACCCCCTTCAGCTGTTCCTGTAGCATGTGCAACAATGGGATAGCTTGGCCCATAATACAGTCCTCCGTGCTGACTTCACATGTGAAGAGCTAGAAAGGAAGTAGCATCTCTGTCAGGCATTTAACTAGGCCCCATTGGTCCATCTCAACGGTCATGCCTTTCACAGTAGCATCCCCTCGTTCCATGACATATTCATCGATTGGTCTGTACTGCTCAAACAGACATTCAAGCATGTAATAGGTTGAGTTCCAATGTGTTGGCACCTCCTGGATGAGAGATTTAACTGGCACTCTATGCTCATGTTGAATGATCCTCAGCTGCTTCCGGGCTCTAAATGAATGGCTGAAATGTGTGCAGATTCTTCTGCAGGTGGTTAGTATGTTGCTGACTTGGTCTTCTTTTTTCAGAAAGTCTTGAACAATAATGTTAATGCAATGCAATGTTAGTGCCAAACACAGGACCCTGAAATAGCCTCCATCGTACATAGCCCTAACTATTTCACTGCCATTGTCCGTGGCAACAAAACCAATGTTAAGCCCTCTTGGGTGCAGCCATTAAAAGACCTTGCTTTTAAACTCTTCTAGAATGTTTGCAGCAGTATAAGATTTCTGCATGCCGAACATGGCTACAGTTTCCGAGTGGCATAAAAAATCTCAGCAGTTTCAACACCTGCAGATATCTTTTCTCTAACCCCCACAAAAGAGATCCAGTGTTCAGTGATGCACATGTGGCTTGGCAGCTGGTCCACATGTCTCTTGTCAGGTGGATAGTGTGAACAGCACTCGGCTGCAAAGCTTGTCCAAGCAATTCCAGCACGTCGTGATGTAGTGCTGTAAAAACAACTCTGTCACAATAGGTCCGGCTGGTAAGCTTTCATTTTGGGCAGACGGTTGTCACAAATTCAATAAAACAAACCCCTTCCACAAAATAGAAAGGGAGAAGGTCCAGCGCTAACATTTTAGCCAGCTCCGCATTGTAGAAACATGCCGTTGGGTGGTTGCGTTCGTACTGCCTCTCCGACCTAAACATGCTGACAATGGTAGCCTGGTTCTTTTTCTTTTCTGTTGCCACTGATGCAGGTGACATCTTCTTGATGCCAGATGTTGTTAGGCTCAACACACGTTTCGTTGTGGTACTCTCTTGCCTGGGACCCCTTGGTGTCTCAACCTGACTCTTACTCTTATGCCACTGTGATGTTGCTGATGCAGATCTGGCTGGTACCACTGCACTGCTGGGGACAGGGCTACTTTTTTATGTACCAAAGAAAATGTCTCCCTCTTGTTCACCTTCCACTGTGATCGGATCTTATACTCCTTCAGCCCCACCAATAACAATGGGTGCAGTTTTTTGGCAGCTAAGGTGCGCCTCCCACTGGATCAAGTGGTGTTTTTTCAGACAGGGTGTTTTGCCTTCGGTACCATAGTTTGAACCAAGCATACCCCGACTAAAATCTTGTCCACAAATGGAGCATATCCCAATGTTTACCGCCTTACTGCTAACCGAAAAGAAGTCCCAAACTGTGGAGCTGAACTTTCTGGAGCTGCTGGTGCCACTGTCAATTCCGGATGAACTGGTAGGAGGGCATGGAGTTTGACTCTCTGCAGTACCTACTTCTACTGCGGTGGTTGTGCTGGATGTAGGTCACTTCTGGGCCTTTGGAAATGTAAATATGGAAGCTGGAGGTGAGGTTATCTGTGTTGGTGGTATCCATGCCAAATCCCTCATAGCAATTTGAGATGGGGCAATGTTGGTCTCCACTGGGGCGGGACTAATGTCCATGATGACTGGCTCATCATCATCATCATCCTCCTCTTCTTCTACTCCTACCTCCTTTACTCTAATGCTTTCTTGGAAGCTTCCTTATCCCTAGACTAGTCTTGTGGCTTGTCTCACTCTCAGACTGAGGTGGTGGTTTCCAAGTGACATCTAGATCATCAGTCGGGGGTCTTGCAGAAGAACTCAATGAACTAACCCTCCTTTTCCTTGCTGGGGATCTGGAGGACAATGGATATTCCTAAATAGTGGCTTGCTTTCTTCTTCCTCTGCAGGATGCTCGATTTCCTGAACTGCCCCTACTTTGGGAGGAACAACTACTCGTGGGCGGTGGTTGCAGCTGTTGTTGTCCACTTATCTAATTTTCCTACATTGATTGGGTATTACTTTGCGATAACGATAAGTCAATTCCAACATCACTGCTTTTTGGCGTTGTCATGATTAGACTGGCTGCCTCTGTGACAGACATGGTCTTGGGCCTAGGTTGGTGGGGTGGGTCCACTGATGCGGAGGTGCTGCTCCCAGCGTGCTCCCTGGACACCGCTGCTACAGGCGCAATTTTTGGTATCCCAAAAATGATCTTGGGCGGCACACCAGTCTTGGTAAGTGGCAGGTCCTTCTTCTCACTGGCAACTTTCTTGGTACTGGAGGACCTGGAACCTTTCTTTGGGGCCATCTTCTTCAGATGTCAGCAGCACACAATGGCACAAGTTGAAGAGATTTCTATGGTCTCACATCACGTGACGTCGTGCGCAGCAGGACTTCTATCTGGCAGTACAATGGTTGATCGCTGATGATGATGCCTCCTACTCTTTTGTGCACCTAAAAGCAATGAAGCTTTTAGGTTGTGGTTCAATTACTACTAGTACAAACAAACAAATATAATATATAACTTAGTGTGTGTTCACACTTGTTAGTGTTATTATTAATATTATAAAATGTTATTAACTCAGAGTCAGTTATTTCAAAAAATAACAGTGTAGCCATTTGTGAGACTTTTACAACAAGGGCTTTCATGGTGTACTGTATACACTCAGGAAGGATAGGAAAGAAGAAGAACAAAAACAAAAATACAAATGTAATGAATGGAAGCAGTTTGGCATTGTGCATCACGTGGGATGCAGCATTCAGGGAGCTGCAGCTGGCAATGGGAATGGAAGCAGTAAGCCATGAGGAACAAAGGAATGATATACAGGCCTATTGGCTGGCAAAAGCAGCACACTAACTACCACCACAAAATGGCCACCAACCACATGGTCACTCACAACAAGCAGGAGGCCTGGAAAACAATCAACTCAAGGAGGCCTATATGGCCAGACAAAGGAGGCATGCTAAAAAACACAGCTTAA
Organism: Triturus cristatus; assembly: GCF_964204655.1. Lineage (NCBI taxonomy): Eukaryota > Metazoa > Chordata > Amphibia > Caudata > Salamandridae > Triturus > Triturus cristatus. The sequence goes on along the minus strand of NC_140590.1, from coordinate 895,333,848 downwards.
ATGCAACAATGCAAAAACAAAAATCCACAGGGATAAAAAAGTTTGCAAGTTACACAACAACCACACCACACACATCCAGCAAAGGCATTTTATTAACACACAAGGAAAATGTGAAATAATCCCAAAAAACACATTTTGCAATCCAATGCCTTCCATGCCCTAAATTATGTATAACTTCAACGGACACCACAGAAATATTTGTTTCATGCACCTATGAGTAGCTCTGGGCCTATCGGTTGGAAAACCCATTGGCAGACTAGGCCACATAGTGAATCAATTCAAATCAATATTGTTGCAAATGTATTAGAAAATGTAGTGAACTGTGCTGCATTTTTTTGCTATGTAAAAAAAGAAAAAGATTGCATGCACATCAACAACAACAAGGCATGGCCACCACAAAGAAACCTTGCAGGCGTATGGCAAAAGCACACTGGCTGCCTCAACCAAATGGCCGCCAGCCACATGGCCAGGCCACAACAACAAGAAGAAGTTAGCCAAGAGGAACAAAGGAAAGACATGCAGGTCTATGGCAAAAGCATCACACTAAGTACCACCACAAAATGCCCAGCAGCCACATGGTCACTCACAACAAGCAGGAGGCCTGGAAAACAATAAACCCAAGCAGGCCCCATATGACCAGACAAAGGAGGCATGCAAAAAAACACAGCTTTAATGCAACAATGCAACAATGAAAATCCACAGGGCTAAAAAAGGTTTGCAAGTTACACAACAACCACACACATCCAACAAAGGCATATATTGAACAAACACGAAAAATTTGAAATACCCCAAAAAACTGATTTTGCAATTCAATCCAATGCCGTCCATGCCCTAAATGATGTTTAAATTCAACAGAAACCACATAAACAGTTGTTTTATGCACCCATGAGTAGCTCTGGGCCTCCTGGCTGAAAGGCCTATAGTATTGGCAGACTACTCGGCTAGTGAGTTAAATAAATATTGCAAATAAATTCATTTCAAAAGTTGGAGAAAATGAAGTGAACTGTGCAACATGTTTCCTTAATAAAAGATGAAAAATTACTTACAAAGAAACAACTAGTCTCCTACTAAACTACAGGCCAAGCAACACAATAAAAAAAAAATGAAATTATGAAAAGTACAAAAAAAATGAAGGTACAATGCCCCAATTAAACAAACAACAACAATGTTCTAACTTACTTGTAAAGTCTCAGATTCAAAGGTCCTCAATTCTAATAATATATGAAGCAACAGCCAAAAAGAGTGATCCTTCCAGCTCCAAATCCAAATCAAAAGTGAACAGGAGATGGACAAAGCACTGGGAGGAGCCAGCTGGACAGGAGAAGGAAGTTGAAGACTCTGGGGCACTTCCTTCCTCTTAAAAAAAAAGGAAAAAAAGAAAAATGAATCCTTGCACAAAAAAGTACAGCCAAATGTCAATCTGAGGAGTTTTTTTTAAGTCAAATCACCATTTTGAGAAGGTTTTGATGCTGCTCGAGAGAAATTCTTGTCCAGATTGCAAATTCTACCTGTTCGAGATCTCAATCTTTGCAAAACTTCCGCCGGAAGACCAATGGCGTGCCCGAATGACGTGTTCGCGATTGCACACTCTTGCAGGAACGTGCGGCCAGCTACCAATTCTCATGGCGCTCGCGAACAGATGGAAAATCTTGTCGGAAATTGCAGGTATCCCGGTAAGTCGCTCCCGTGCACGCAAAAACGTATTTTGAGAGCGCAAACACAAAAAAAACCTCCGTTCTGCTGTGGAGCATGGAGTTTTCGGTAACTCCACATTTTACGCAGAATGCGGAATTGCCAAAAATGTGCAAACTCCGCGAGTGGAGAGGATTTTACACCCAGGGTTACTCACAGGCCCATAAAGACACTCCAACACCTACTCACAGACCCATAACGTGACTCACACACCCACTCACTGACAAATACAGCCACTTATATACCCACTCATAGATCCACACAGCCACTCACACCCACTCACAGACCCACACAGACATTCGCAAACCCAACCAAAAACCCTCACAACCACTCACACATCCAGTCACACACATACAAAAGAGCACACATAGCCTTTCACAGACCCATACAGTCACTAACATACCTTCTCGCTGACCCATTTAGCCACTCACATACCCACTCATAGACAAATACAGCCACACACACCTACTCACAGACCCACATAGCCACTCATACACTGACTCACAACCCATACAGCACTTACACATGCCCTCACAGACCCAGTCACACCCCCACACAACCACTCACACTCCCATTCACAGACCCACAATACCGCTCACACTCCCACTCACAGACCCATACAGACACTCAAACACCCACTCATACACCCTTTACAGCCACTCAAATACCCACAGCCAGCAGCCTGCTGCCCTGCCATACACCCTTGCCTGCCCATCTTCTCATGCAGGTCAGACGTAGTAACTGTGGCTGGAAAGGCACCTAAAGCAGCTCTGCAAAGTGGCAGAGGAACAGAAGGCATGCCCTAGAAACCATGCTCCACTAACCTTCAAGCAAAATCAAGATTTTACCCAGGAGGGACCAAACAAAAAGGCACGCTGACATTCAGAGGCCAGAAGGGAGATAGAAATCAAACAGCCCACATCTCAGGCCTCTGGGATGGATGTGGAAATGCCAGAATGTTCAGTAACTTCACTCCACAGCTGCCTCGTCATTGTCCCCATCCTGAATGGTGTATGGGTGGTCATGAGTGCTGCATCAGGAAAAAAGGCCTTAGTCACTATTCCCAACCTATGCTGGATCCCAAGGTACTCACACATCTACTCATAGACATACAGACACTTACACACATTCATGAGCCAACACAGTCACTTGCATACCTACCCACAGACCCTCACATACCCACTCACCAATACAACCACTCACACCCACTCACAGACCCACACAACCACTCACATACCCATCTTCATACCCACACTCATTAACCCAGGGAACCACTTTCACACCCACTCACTGACCCATACTGAAACTCACACACACTCTCACATAATCCATTTACACACCTACACAACCACTCACACACTCATACAGCCACTCACACACCTACTCACAGACCCACAAAACCATTTACACACTAACTGATAGACCCACACAGCCATTTACACACCCACTCACAGACCCATACAGCAACTCAACACCCACTCACAGACCCACAAAGCCACTCACATACCCACTCACAGACCCATACAGCCACTCACTGACCAACTTACTAACCTACGAAGTCACTCACACACCCACACACCAACCCATACCACCACTCACATACTTACTCGCACACTCTGTCACAACCCCACACAGCCAGTCACACACCCATTAACAGACCTACATAGTCAGTGACACACCACCTACATACCCATTGACACACTCAAATACCTAGTCACAGACACACAAAACAACTCATACATCCCCTAACAGACTGATAGAGCCATGCACATCCCCACTGTATTTAACGTGTATATGTTTAAAATAAGTGCTTTTGGTTGGAAATGGATCTGCAGATCCATCGCAGAGCCAAAATGTCTTTCTCTTCTCTATTTAATGTGTGATTTTGATTAGGGATCCATGATGGTTCCATGGATCCAAGTGAGAAATTAAAAAATGGATTTCAAAATAAAATAAGCCAGTGTTCAGGAATAGAGTTGTGTTTATAATGTGTAGATAATAACTACACATCGAACAGGATGCAGTCTTTCAAGTTATTGAGAAACACCCTGTTGCCTCCATCTGTGAAATGGACTCTGTCTTTTCCATATATTCTATCTGTATTGAAGTATAGGTTGTTATGGTATATAGAGCCCATTTTGTGGTCTTATAGGAATGCAGACACTGTTTTAATGGCATGTCTCTTGCCTTGGTCTTTCTGTGAACACAATTTGTTTGACCACTTCCATTTCTGTCTTTGGCAAATGCTGGATAAGATGACAGTATGTGGGAAAAGGGTTATAAATTTACCAAAGGAATCCTTCATTAGGATTTCCAGTCCTACCCCAGTAATTGTGCCTAAGTCAGTCCCATCACAGTGTGCAATCATAAAGTCTGGATGTTGGCAATCCACAGTGAATTCAACCAAAAGCAACAATTGATGCCACTTTGATCCTCTCTGGCTAATCCAGGTAATGTCTATGTTAGGTAAACCTAGGTCCCTCTCAATGCCACTCTTTCTAGCACTCTCTCTGGCACAATACACACACCTATGGCCCCACTCTGACCATTTTGGAGACAAGCAGGAGTAGCAGACAGGAAAAGGCTGCAGCAGAATAAGACAGGTTTGAAGATGAAAGACAGCTAAAATGGAGAGCAGTAAGTAAAATATCAAAGAACATATCTGATTGTATGATTGAGATGTACAGTGAACTAAAATTAGGTAGTCTGTTTAAGAAAAAAAGCATCTATATCTGTGATTGGCTTTGGAAAAATAAAAAAAAGTTATGGCATTTGGGGTTTGTTTGTAATTGGTGACAATCAAACCCCCCTGCTATGGTAAATGTGAAGCTAGAATGCTGGTTATAGATCGTCTTGTGAACTTGTGACCTAGTGCTAACATTGAGTGTTTTAAAAATGGTTACTATGGAAACGGAACCAAAAGAGTGTGGGGGGAAGGGAACAGAAGAGACTGCACTGTGAAACTTAAAAGCACAGTGGTCTACAAGCATTGCTCTTTTGGTATTGTTTGGCTTCTAATTGAGTATTTTTATAAAGTAAAATATTAATACAAAGCATTAACAGCACCATGTTAAATGATTGTAAAGGATTCCGTGTAGAACCACAGATCTGCTGCAAATACACTGGAATCCAAGCTGAGCACCACGTCCAATCTGTGGATCCATCCAAAAACTCTACCACATTGGGAATTTTTACAAACAGCAAAGAAAGGGTTAAATACCAGTGACCTTTTAGAGGGGGTTTTAGAAAAATAATAGATGAAAGGAAGCCTGTGAGTTGCTAAGCACAGCAGTATCAATGAAAGGAGAGTGTGAAGGGTAGCCATTATTAGTACTTTTGGACTGAGAGTGGAAGAGCACTGATGTATTACTGATTTCAATCAATCAATCAATCATTTGTAAAGTGCACTACATATCCGTGAGGGTCTCAAGGTGCTGGGGGTGCCGCTACTGATCGAACAGCCAGGTCTTGAGCATCCTCCTGAAGGTCAGCAGGTCTTGGGTCTGTCATAGGCTCAGTGGGAGGGTGTTCCATGTCTTGGCAGCGAGGTGGGAGAAGGATCTCCCGCCGGAGGTTATTCTTCGGATGCGCGGGATGGTGGTGAGTGAGAGGTCGGTGGAGCGTAGCTGGCGGTTGGAGATGTAGCAGGAAAGCTGTCTGTTGAGGTAGGCTGGGCTGGTCTTGTGGAGTGCCTTGTGTGCATGGATGAGGAGCTTGAAGGATATCCTCTTGCTGACAGGGAGCCAGTGCAGGTCCCTCAGGTAGGGGGTGATGTGGCCGTGGCGTGGTACGTCGAGGATCAGTCGTGCCGAGGCGTTTTGGATGCATTGTAGTTGTTTGATGAGCTTTGTCGGGGCTCCCGCTTAGAGGGCGTTTCTGTAGTCGAGTCTGCTGATGACGAGGGCCTGGGTGACTGTCTTTCTTGTATCTGTTGGGATCCATCTGTAGATCTTGCGGAGTATGCAGAGGGTGTTGAAACAGGAGGAGGAGATGGCATTGACCTGCTTGGACATTGAGAGGGTTGAGTCGAGGATGATTCCCAGGTTGCGTGCGTGGTTGGTGGGTGTCGGGGCTGCTCCCAGTGTCGTTGGGAGCGTTTTGGTGCTGCCTTGAAGCAGGTGTGGGTCCGCCCAGGGTTGGGAGCGTGGAGTGTGCTGGCATCGTAGCGGCAGCGGTCGTCGTTGGCGGGAGCAGGAGCCAGGGGTTCTGGTGCTGGGCGTGGTCCAGGCACAGACGGGCACAGACTGGCTTGACTAAGGTGCGCCAAAGCATACCAGCGGCACGCCCAATGCACGCGGCCACGCAGCGGCCTGCATATATGGGGCGGTGGGAGGAAGGAGTAGCTGGGAGGCGGGGGCAGCAAATGGGCAGTGGGCAGTCAGGGGGGCGGGGCCGCAGGGGACACAGCAGCGGGGGCAGTGAGGGATGATGGAGGGAACAGAAGGAAAAAGGGCACAGGAATCAAGTAAAAAACGAGTTGCACAGAAAGCAAAGGGCACAGAACTCAATAGAAAACGAGTCGCAATGAAGGCAAAAAGGACACAGATATACGGCGCAGCTGGGAAACAGAAGGCAAAAGTGGGCAGAGAGGCACGGGGTCAGCGAGGGGAACAGAGGTGAGAAACCGGGTGGAGGGACATGGGGCAGTGAGGGGTACAGAAAGGAAAAAACAGGCAGAGACACGGGGGCAGCGAGGGGTACAGAAGGAAAGAAAAGGGGCAAGGATCACATGCAGGCAGCGGGGGGAGACAAACAACAGCGGTCACAGATACAACAGATAATACAGGCAGTACAGTAGAGCAGTAGGTGGAGGATGAACAACTTATGATTCCTCAGCAGCGGCAGCTGGGGCAGGGACACACAGGTGGAGCTGTGCGGAGGGAGAGCGACCTACCTGGATTTGAGATTTGCACTACAAAATAGATGTTAACTGTTATTAAGAGAAGAATTGGAGAAGAGCAGCTGGAGAACAACAGAGAGGTTTTACTGGTATGTGAATTAGGGTGTATCGTAAAAACTATATTATTATTATTATTTTTTAAGTACCTATAAGCTGAGAGAAAATGTGTACTTTACAATAAAATGGAAAATAGATGTGAGTTTAGATGAGTAAATTAAGTTAAAACCTAGTGACCAGGAAGGAAGCAATAGGAATTAGTATACTTAAAGCATACTTATTTTATAAAGATTCTATGAATCAATGTGTTTAAAATTAGAAATGGGTGCTTGGTTATAGTATGCAAGTTAATAGTATGTAATACAGCCAGTTTAACTCCCAGAAAAGCACTTATGTACCCACAACCCACATAGCCAGACAGTGACTGACACACTAAGTTGCACATCCATAAAACCATTTACATACCCATTTACTCACCTTTACATACACTTCCATAATCATTCACACACCCATAAAGGCACTGTCACACCCATTCACACAACAATACAGCTATTCATGTACCCAGCATTCAGATAGTCATGTACAAACACAGTTACACCCAGTAATATACCCAGTCACCCATCCACTCAGACATTCACATACCTATTTAGAAACTCATGCAGTCACTTGCACACCCAGTCAGAGACAGTCATTTATACGTACATTTATACACTCACACCGCACGTATGTATCCACTACTAATAGAGCAACTGCACACACACAGTTACACACCCAAACACTCACTAACACAGCCAGTTAAGAATATATGCCACCACTTACAAACCTATTTGGACACGCATACAGTCACTAGCACACCCAGTCACATACACAGACACCGAGTTGGCCTTAAGAGTCTGAACACTTTACCACTGCTATATAGTGGTAAAGTGCATGTGCTTCTCCCATAAACATGGTTTAATTGATTTATTTAATTTATCATTAAGTCCCTATTAGAGTGCACACCTTGTGCCCAGGGCCTGTAGTTTAATTGGTACTGGGGGCCTGCAGCACTGATTGTGCTATCCACAAATGTAGCTCTTTAAATATGTCTCTGTCCTGTAACTGCCAAGCCTGTCTGTGCAGTTTACACTCACATGTCGATTTGGCAATTGAAACCCCTTACCAAGCCTCAACATTCCCTTTTATTAGATATAAGTCACTCCCAAGCTAATCTCTAGGTAGCCAATAGGACAGGGTGCTATGTAGTTAAAAGATAAGGCATGTACTTTTAAGTTTCAGTCAGTTACACACACACCTACAGAACTATACACCCAGTCTTTACACCCAGTTATTCACCCAGTCACATACCTATACAGCCTCTCACATACCTAGTGCAAAACCATTCAGCCACTCACACACCTACTCAGACAGTGACAGAGTCACTTATACACACATTCACACACTCACCCATCACTTATGTATCCACTACTAATACAGTCACATGCACACACAGTTAGACATCCAAACACTCACTAACACAGCCAGTTACCATTCCATATAGCCAGTTAGATACCCATTTGCACAGTCATACAGGTATTAACATTTCCAGCCACGTACCCAGACACCCAGTTGGCCTTATGACTCTGAGCACTTTATCACTGCTAGCTAGTGGTAAAGTGCATGTGTTTGTCCATTAAATATGGTTTCAATGTACAGGGATTATGATAGAACACTAAGAGCCTGGTGTCAAAAAGACAGGCGCAAGCTACTAGGTAAAAGATCACCTGTTTCGAATCGTCATTGTCGTGTGGATGGGACAAATGTATGTAATAGGGGTATACATGACAGGACTAGCTGAAAAGACATGACACCCACTCCTCATCAAAAGGTCAACAAGGTCAGTTAGTAAATGATAAAGCTTAAGGCCACAAAAAAGCCTAAAATTTATTTACAATAAAAAATACTAAAAAGCACTTTTAAAAGCCTGAAAAAAAGTAATTTTTCCCTAAAAAAGCATTCAAAAGGTCCTCTAAACTTGTATATGTTGAGATTATTTTACTGAGCACCTTGAAAGCCATGAAGCTCAGTTAGAGCGGAGAAGAAAAATAAAACAAAGTCACACTCGACCTTCAATTTGGTAAATGTTTTAATGGTTGCCACATGGTTCCTAGCACAGGAGAACCCAAATTGTTTATGAATCCTGCGCTGAAGATCCAACATCACTGAACATCGTGTCCGCAGGTGGCAGTCCCCCAGAACCTCCAGTATCAAGTTGAGTGAGCAAAGATATTCATCTCCAGTTCCCACAGCAGCCGCTGGGGAAGAGTTAGATGCTTGCATGCCTGATACTGATGCCTGTACCTCTGGAGCAGAACCTATTTCCCTTCCAACAGGAGTGGAAGCATCTTTTGGAGGCTCTAGAAATGCCGTCATCAACATGAAAATACTCTGGGGACAACTGCGCACGTGGCCGTGCAGAGGCGCAAGTAGTACTACTATGCCCAACGGCGCAACCAATGGAAGTGTCAGACACAGGTCCAACATGCAGATGAATCCGCAGAAGAGGCAACTGAACACAGGCAGGACACAGTCTAGCCAGACTGGTCTTAAAGACAGGAACCAATGCTCACTCAGCTCTTGAAGCTGAGGTGTAGTCAGGTAGAACACCATACGCTCATGACAACGTCATTCCAGCAGAGTTCTCTTCATGTCTGGAGGGATTGATACGTCCATTGCAAAGCAATAGGATTAAAATCAGAATGCCTGCTACTGATAGCAGGACCAAAGGGAGCCCTCAAAAAATGCTGGAATTACTCCGAAGATGGTCTGAAAGGTGGTTAAGAGACCTGATCCAAGTTGCTTAGATAAGTGTATGATCCATCCCACTCGTATCAGCCATGTTAAAGATATCATGAACCATTTCTCCGAAATGGATAGGGAAGTTCGTACGGACCAGGGCATGTGTCTCTACTGAAGACCGTGCAACCTGGAGATCAAAAGTCTATCGGGCTGAAGTTAAGGCCACATTTTGTTGAAACAACATGGCTTTTAGTCTTCTCAGTGAATCAAACCTTATACTAGAAACATTCAATGAAGGCCACAGTGGTGCCTCCCTAACTGTGTGAGCCGGGGAAGCAATACTCTCTTACAGCAAACAACCCTGAAGTTTACTTTGACTAGATATGTGATGCCTGGCACCAGTCCAAAACATTAATTTAGGGAGGTTGTGGAAAACCATAACCTACGTGAATCACTGCTTGGACCCGAAGGTCCCAATAAATGTAAACCATAATTGCATAGAATATTCAAGAAAAAAGTGTTGTCAATAAAAGACACAGAGTGATACACTTTTGAAAAATGAATGCGAATATAGATCTGTACAACAATTTACTTTGTATTTCAAGCAATTAAACATAGATGTACTGTTAACATCACAATTCATCTAACACATACATGAGATTCCATAATACACATAAAAATGTTTCATAAACGGTCCCAATGCATTTCGGGTTAATTTCTAACCCTTCGTCAGGGGATATGAATCACAATAAGCAATGAATTTAGTTTGTCTCTGTCGTGTCTTGCAGACCTCCAGCCAGAGCTACAACAAAAGCCACATAAATATAATTTAGGAAAGACAAAATCCATTAATTTCTCATAGGATTTGCACTCGAGGAATCGAAAAAGGAAAGAAGGCCAGTGAAACAGAATCCCCTCACCTGAGAGTGATTGTGCGCAATAGACGTCATGTTGCCAAAGAGTGCTTAATTGAAAAAATGCCTCAGGGTTACTTCCGGCAATGACCAACGTACGCCAAAGCGCATGCGTCAGATAGTATCGGCTAGTGTCTTATATAAGAAAAGAACTCTCGGGTGACAAAAATAAACTAAGGACTTTCTGTTTTGGACGTTCGTGGTCTGTGTTAAAAGAAACGCGTAAAGAGTGAAAAAATGTTCAAGATATTAGGAGCGGCAAAAATCGATATAACAACACTGTGAAGTTGAAAAAAATGAAATATAGGAACGAATGAGTAACCAAATTAAAAATTAGGGTGAGCTCTAGCAGTAGACTATAAAAATTAATATGGATGTGCAAGTAAAGTAGACTCCGAGTGCAAATCCTGTACAGTAGAAAATCAGGTTAATGAACAATGATGTACACGAATGTGAAGAAAAATCTCAAATGAAACATAATAATTCGTAATGATCATTTAATCCTCCCGGGATAACTGTTCCCAGGAATTTGATCCAGTGCGTCTCCCTGCATGCTAGGGCTGTGTTCATGTCAGTGTCTGACCGCATGTGGAGGCGCTCTAAGACTGTGAATCGTAGCTGAGGAATTGTATGTGATGTATTAACCCAGTGCGTTACTAGGGAAGAATTCATATTTCTGTTACGGATCCTGCTCTTGTGCTCAATCATCCTAGTTTTGATCTTTCTGCTAGTTCTTCCAACATATACAAGTCCACAAGGGCACTTGATGGCATAGATTACCCACTCTGTATTGCAGTCTGATGTGTGCTGCAATGTTATGTTTTGACCTGTACGGGGATGTGTAAAAACATTGCCAAGAATTACGTTGCCACATTGCCCACAATTATGACATTTTTTCATACCTGCATTATTCAAACTTTCGGTAATGACATGACTTTTAAGAAGATCCCTCAGATTTTTAGACCTGGTGTGTGCAAAAAGTGGAGGATCCCTAAACAAACCCTGGAAGTCAGCCTCTTGTTCAATTATTTCCCACCGTTGGCGGATTATAGATTTTATTTGTGTCGATTGGGCTGAATGTTTTAATACAAAAACTTCCAGTTTAGAAGGAATTTTTTGGGTGGTTGAAAGTAAATCCTCTCGTCTTTTCTGGGCCACTTTTTGTTCTGCCTCCAAAAGTATGTCTTCAGGATAACCTCTGTCCCTGTATCTTCCCAATTGTTCCTTAATGTCAGTCTCACATCGGTTGTAGTCTGAAGTAATTCTTTTAATTCTGGTTAAGTGGGACACAGGTAGATGTTTCTTTAAAGATTGTGGATGTGCACTTGTATAATGCAGAGCATTATTAACGTCTGTTGACTTTCTGTACATCGTGGTGACTAGGCCATGTGTGGATTTGTGAATCTCAATATCCAAAAAATGAATTTTTTCTGATTGAATGTCATGTGTAAACTGTATTCTTGGATTACACAAATTCAATTCTGTAATGCATTGCTCTAAAAGATGTTTTGAGCCTTTCCATATTACTAGAATATCATCAATGTATCGTAAGAAAATAGCCACATTTGCCCGCCAAATTGGGTTTTGTAAAATGTATTGATGCTCAAAATGAGCCATGAAGGTATTTGGATAGGCTGAGGCTCCCAGTTAACCAGATATGGAGGATCTAAAAGATCTTTGTGAATTTTGGGTATCCCATAAATGCAAGGCATTTTGGGATGTGTACAGTTTAGAAATTCAAACTCCTGATCGCAAATGTCTCCTTGTTGCAAAGCCAAAGTTGTCATAAGATGGATCCTGGTAGCGACTTTCTGTGTTGGATCGCATGTAACTATTTTGTAAAAATTATGGTAATTGAGAAGATCTTTCATTTTGTGCTCATAGGTACTAGTGTCCAGCACCACAATACCGCCGCCTTTATCACAGCTTTTGATTGTTATCTTTTTATCTTGTGCAATCTCATGAAGAGACAAATATTCATTTTTGTTAAGGTTATATGTAGGTTTAGGTATGTATTTCATAGCTTTTCAAGACGATTGAATACTGTATGTTCAAACACTTCCACTTCTGGGCCGAGTTGGTCCAGAGTGGGGGTGAATGTAGATGGATTCCTTAGACCTGAGAAGTTGAGAGCTATTTCTGTGTCAGGCTCTTTATGTACAAAGTATTTCTTCAATCTGATTTTTCTGAAAAACGCAACAATATCTTGGTATATTTCAAAACTATTTGCTCTAGTATGGGGTACATACGTTAAACCTTTAGATAGTAATGTGACGCTGGAAGGGTCTAAGATGGTAGAAGATAAATTGAAAATGGGAATGGTATTTATTTCCTACAATATTGGCTGTTGCGTGTTTCCAACATTTGTTGATTGTTGGGTTGGTGAAAGGGAGTTTGGTAGTTCCCTCGATATTGAGGTTGAAACCTCACTCTTTGACGGCCCCTGCGTCCTCCACGTTGCCCTAAAAAAGGCTGAGTTATGCCTCGATTGGATTCAAATGTTTTGTAGGGTCCTTGTTGGTTATATTGATGTCCTATTCCTTCACCTTCAGAGTCTGAGGTGTCAGAGAACGTTTGTACTCACCGAGGGTAAGAATTTTCATCATTCGAATAATGATTTTGTTTATAGAAGTTTTCTGACGGATATGGATACGTTTTTTCTTGAGAGTTGTAGCGAATATCTTTATGCAGTTTGTCTGTCTTCCGTTTGACTAGATAATCAGTAAAGGAGGCTAGTTCTCTGTCTGCCTCTTCTAACTTTTTCTTAGCATCGTCTAAGGCATTATTTTTACGTAATATCTCTTCTAACTTGGATAATTCGTTTTTTAAAGATGCCACTAACTCCTTAGCAGTCTCTACAATCAAAATCATTAAGTCACGTGAACATTTGTTTGCAATATGTGTCCACTTTTCTAAAAATAGTCGGACGTGGACAAAAAGCCCAGGGATATTACGAATCCTAAGTCCTTGAGGGATTACTCCAGCTCTAAGATATTCGAGCATAAACTCGCCATGAGCTTCCATACGTTTGAGCTTCTTTTTAAAGTTGATGAGTTGATTAACTTCATCATTACCTCTGTATGTGGAGTTAGATGCAATTCCAAAATTGGTACTAGTGCTGCAAATTCCTCATCACTGAATCCAAAGGTTTTTAATTGATCCATAATTTTTGATAGCCAGAGCAGTCAGATTAAGTGTAAAATAGATTAAATAAGAGAGTAAAGAGAAAGAAACAGAGTTAATGTAAAATAGAGCAAGACAGAAAAATAGCGTGGTGCATGACCAAAGAAACACAAAAATACAAAACAACAAGGCCAAACGATATATACCAATCAAATAACAATGAAAGAACTAGATATGAACAACAAGCCCCGCACAGACAGGCTGTGGGTAAATGAATTGAGAGAAAAAGAGGGACCCCCCTGCAAATTATGATAAGTCCTAGGGCAGGGTATTAAGAACTGAGGAAAAAACCTAGGCAATTAAATAATGCTAAATAGCACACAAAAATGATATATAAATATAAATGATATATAAACTGACTCAGTGTACAAGAAAAACTTAAAGTAAAATATACATTTTATTTGTTATTTATTTTTATATAAATTCATAAAAAAGAGAAGTTGCTGATGGTAGACATTGATACATGTGACATCATAATAACAAATATATATTACATACAAGACATAAATGAGAATACAATACATAAATACTAAACAGAAAAACATGTAAAGAAATGCATTGTTGCTATTGTAACCATGTGCCCTTTACCAAAGCACTCCTTCTCCCCTTGTTGGGGAGGGATCTAGCATGTTTACCCTGGAGTCTCACAGACCCCTCTGAGAGAGTCCACAGCGTCAAGGGAGCCACACACATAGGAGGTGTGGGAATGGTGCCCCTTGCCAAAACACTCCCTCTCGCCATGTTGGGGAGGGATCCAGTTTGTATACCCTGGAGTCTCAGAGACCCCTCTGTGAGAGGCCACAGTGTAAAGGGAGCCACACTCATTTCCTCTGGGATCACAACACACCCGAAGTTTGACACTGTTTTTTCTCGTCTCCCGATTGTGTTTCTTTCACCCTCCCCCTCCTCTTTCCATCTTTCATTCTTTGTCTACCTCCCCTGCTTCTATCCCCTCTCCCCTGAATCTTTCCCCTTACCTGCTTTTTCCCTTACGTATGTTTTTATGCATGTAACTACGCTCCAGCAACTTTTAACTATGCTCTGAAATTGTGTAACTCGTAACTATGTAATTTGTAACTATGCTCTGAAACAAGGCTCGTCCTCATGTAAAGCGCTCTGATACCCCCGGGTCTAGCCAGCGCTATATAAAACTTTTCAAATAAAAAACAAATAAATAAATGTTGCACTTTAAGACATAAGCCTTCATTTGTATAGACAAACTTGGCCACCAGAATCACCGTTTCAGTAACAAAACTGTAGCGGTGACTCCTGCATGTGCAGAGCCCAGACTCTTTTGTGCAGCTAGAATTACACCTAATCTGCGAGCCATGTTTGGTATAACTCTATCCCCCACTACTGCAATTTGAGCATACGGTGGGTTTTGCGCATCTAATTTATAGGAATATTTGAGTGGAAAGCCATTCAGAACAGCAGAGCCGTTCTTTGAGGTGTTGACAGCTAACTGTATGTCTCCGTCTATCCTCATGCTAGAACAAGTGATTGCAGCAGCAACAGATGTTTGCACTGTCACCTTGGCAGCTTCATCAGCCAGTACATTCATTTCAATGTGTAAGCCAACACGCTGGTGACTCAAGGTGTGAATAACTTGAGCCCATTGCAGGCATGCTTTAAGCTTTGCCACTTGTTCCCATAACAATATACGTTTAATTGTGCAACCCTTGGGATCTCTATACCCATTCTGGCCCCAGTAATGTAGATATTCAATGTAGGACTGCTCAAAGTAAAACAAATCACAAACTATCAGTGTGGGGAATGCTCTATCCGAATACTGTAATGCCATTATCAGTGCTTTCATTTTTGCCAGCTGCACGGTAAAATCTCCAAGTGATTGTGTAGTCTTATTGCTGGGGCTTACCATCCCGCATACGACCCTTCACTATAGCACATGCTGAGCTATATGTTTACTTCCTATGGCAGGCTGAGCAGATCCATCAGTGTAAATGATATATTCATAATTAGGCAAGATTTCATTTGGGAGAGGGTATTATTGTTTGTACTGCAGGAAGACTTGCGTTTATAATGTAGAATCGTATCTTTAATCTACATTTGTTGCAGTGAGAGAATTAGCCCATTATATCCATCATGGATGCAGTGCTTTCACATTTGAAATGCTCGCTTTGGTAACAGTTTCTAAAATTGGTACCGGGGTTACAACAATTATGTGTTTCCCCTGTGCTAGTGCTCTTTCTCTCACTACAGCAGTCTGTACTGCTTTCAGTATTTGTAATTTGCTGCAAATTGTATTTGTGTACAAATGTGATTTGTAGGCAATTGGGACTGTTCACCTTCATTGAAAGGGATGTAGGTATATCCTGATAAACCTGGGACCACTCGGATCACCAAGTTAGTGATATTTACACATATGTGCATGTGTTTAAATGTTGGTAGGCTCAAACTAGATGATATGTGCTGTCAGGTTTCATTACTGGAAACAAAGGATTATTCATTGGGGATATGCAAGTCTCAATCACACCTTGGTATTCAAGTTGGTCTAAGATTTCTTTGACCTGTCCTTTCGCATCATTTTTTATAGGGTACTGTGTCTCAGGATTTGGAGTAGATTTTAGTGAGTAGACGCCACGTTCCAACCTACATGGTTGCGGTATTACTCCCTAGCTAGCGCTAGAGCCCACTCCTGCGCATATGAGTGCTTTAAAAATTCTGAAACAAGGTTGGAGAAAGAAGAGAAAATGATGCTTTCCACTTTTGGGCAATCCATCACAAACTCTGGCGCCCAATATTTTTTCACTAGCAGCATGACTAATCCATATGTTAAGTTCTCCCAAAAGAGACCTTTAACCTTTCTTGAGAAATCCCCCTCTATTTGGAGTGTAATTTTGTGTAATCGATGTGGGACACTAACTCTTGTATCAGGTGTTTCCACCGTGAAGTGCTCATTCAATACTGCTGTTACCAGAAAGTCCTTCACGTTCCGGTGATCTATTGTTACTTCTGTCTAGCATTGTCAGAGCCCATTCCCCATTCAGAAGCTGAGTCCTCAGTAACCTGCGCCTGTTTAATTTTTAAACCAGCTACTGTCTTCTTTTTAAATTGAGGTTTCGCTTTAGATTGCTCTTTCCACTTGATGCTGTAATCTGAATTGCAATGTGTTTCCCTGTTTTTTGGTCGATCTTCTTTTGTTTGTTCTGATCACCCGTCCCTCTCCGAATTTTTGATGGACCCTGAAAGGAACAAAAGGAACATGCACCAGTGTCCTAATGTTATCATGACTCCTAAGGTTGTACCTCTTTTCAGAAGACTCCCGTTGGGGAGGCCATCATTTGTTGGTGAATTTTTTTCCGAATAGTTATATTTAGAAATGTTGTTTTCCCATTTCTTTTTAGAAGAAGTGGGTGCTTGCTTTGAGTTGTTTATGTCGGGACTACCAGCCATTTGTTGCTTCCCTGCTTTAGCTCCCACATTATCTCTACCTAATACAGCATAGGTTTCTTCATTAATTTTTGGTAATTCTCACTCCCTATTTATAGGAGCTTTTTCCCTTAGGCGGCTGTGTATGGTCACTGCTGCTCCCTCCTCCCTTATGTTGCTCAGCATTATTTCAGAGACTTAGACAAAATTACTCATCAGTTTCGTTCTCAAGTCCAGGGCAGGTCCTTCCCTGGACTCATTCTATATCTGTTTCAATATGTTAGGAACAACTGCTAAGCACGGGGTACCATGTACTCTGACGTAAATGGCAGCAAAGATTGTTCCCCAAGTTATAACCTCAATCGAGGGAACCATCTCTATTGGCAAGCAAATCGTTAGCATTCTATGTTTTTCCTGCAGCCCCGTAAGGGGAAATACTGGTTCCAGCTGTGCAATTTTTTGTGCTATCCAGAACGAAATTTGCGTCCCTATTACTGATTTCAGTGTCTGTGGGTTAATTATAGGTGTGGTCTGATGTAGACCAGCTCAAGCATTTCTCGCAGGTTTGACAGTTAATGTTCTCATGATGAACTGGACAATGTGTCTGTAAAGCCTGACTATGTCTTTGTATATTGTACGGAATTCATCCACTGGTAGTGTATCTATCTCAGGATGTGAATTATATGTCACTAAGACCAGCCAGGTCGCTCCTTATATGCTGTGCGGACCGAGCCTTGTTGTTGGTAAGTTAACAGGACTTCAATGTCTTCATATGGAATGTTTTCAACTGGTGGTTCAACTACAAAGTATGTGTGGAACAATTCAGTCTGCGGATCTGCAGGAGAGAACTAAACCTATGAATAGAATACCTCTGATCCAAACACCTCATTTGCCTCAATCACGAAGGTAACACAGCTACCTGTTGCAGGTACGCAGTGTTCTAACAATTTCATAGTTACTGCATATCCACAGTTTTCTGTGATGTTAAGAGCATTTGCAAATTCTTCTTTCACCAAGCCTGAACCACCACTCGATGACTCAGTCATTATCAGGAGAAGAAAAGCTTCAGTTAGTAAGTATTTTACACAATATGGGGAACTTTTTATCCTTACAAGTTTGCTAATCCTCCAGCCAATACACAGAGTATAGCTGCTCAGATGAGGGGGATTTCCCTTCCCACTTCAGACGTTCTTCAGAAGCACAACTGAAAAACTCAGATTTTCACTATTAATATAAGAACAAAACCAACGTTGGCGGCGCCATGTCGTGTAGTTCCTAGGACTCCCCCAGGACCTGTGTGTTTTGGATGACCTAAACTGAGGGCTTGCTGTCCCGACTGCTTCCTGCCACCCCCATAGGATATGTCAACCATTGGACCAGCTAGCTCTACAGTGGCACTACCACCCCCTGTATTTTACAGTGGTGTAGGTAGTTTCTGGTAATCACTGAACATGACAACCCTGATTCCTCATGGATCATGGAAAACGGTACAGTATGTTTCGCTCAGACACTCATGCTTGCTTACTCTCAGAAAATACACAGGACAGCGATTAGGATGTTTCAATAAGAATTTATTAGTCCAGCGACAGCCTTGTGTAAAACATATGTTCTGTGACAATCAGGAGACAGAAGCATACAAAAGAGATTGCTAGTACCAATATAGTAAATAGTAGATACATTTCTACCATAGTGCAAATAGGATGATCATAAGCAGTTCAGATAAAAACAGTTGCACTTGCATATTCCTAAAATGCGTGCCCTAGGTAATTTGCCTAATTGTACCTAGCCTAGATCTGTGTGTGTGTAGCATGTATATGCATATATGTATATCTGTATCCAAGAAACCCCTAGGAAAGAACCAGTCCCCTCACCTGATTGTTTAGAACAAAGGAGCCCATCTCTGCTTCGAGGATGACACCCCGCAAGGGATGTCAGACTGCTGTGTGTTGAAGATTCAGGATGCAGGACTCTGTGTCAGCTTGGAAGGAATTCTCCTTTAATTTGTAGAGGTTTGAGGGTCTTTTATACTAAAGTGGTAACTCCAGGGTTTTTTCTAGAGTCAATATGTTTTTAAAACAATCATGGATTTTTGCAAACAATCATAAATGTTTTGAAAACAATCACTAATGCTTTTCTAAACAAATGCGATCATGCACCGCTGGCTGTTGGCCAAGGATAAAAAAAGTAGTGACCCATATACACAATAATTCTGCCGTGCCTAGTGACTTGTTTCTATTCATCAGGTACAGGCATTGTGATAGAATACCAAGAACCTGGTATCGAATACACAGGAGCAAGCTGCTAGGTAAAATGTCACCTATTTAGAATCGGTTTTTTTTTTAGTGGATGGGACAAATGGATGTCATAGGGGTATACATGACAGGACTAGCCTAAAACACATGACAGCAGTAACATACTGTGCAATTCTGATTTTTTTTTAACAATCTATATGATTGTTTTTTCCCCACTGTTCAAGGGTGATGCTTTTTACAGTAGATCATTTATGGCGAATAAGTATAAAAGCTGAGAACAGTAAAAAAGGGAAAATGAAATGCGTATTTTGATTATAACATATCATTACAGCATGAAAAATGTGTAGTGATTTTCTCCAATTATGACATTATACATTGTAGAATTTTCAAAGTTAAAATGATTACTTTATACATTGTAATATTGAATCTTTTTTTTTCTTTTCATACAGATGAATGGCATCATCTATGGGAGTAATGTCGTTTACTAATTATTACTTTTAGTGTTGTTCCATAAGAATACATTGACACAGATACTCACAAACCTACTCACACACCCATACAAACATGCACACACATATTCACTCACTGATATAGACACTCACACACAGATACAGCTACACAACACCCAGCCACTCACCAATACAACCAGTCACATACTGATAAAGCAATCACACAGACAGCCACATAGCAATACAGGTACTCAATCGGCCACACACATACCAATACAGCCACTCATACACCCAGCCACACACCAGTACATCCACTGACACACCCACACACACACTGATACAGCCACTCACACACTCAGCCTCATACTAGTACAGCCTCTCACATACCCACTTACACACCTATATACCACTCACACACCCAACCACACAATGATACAGCCACACACACACCCAGCCACACACTGATACAGCCACTCACACACCCATTCACACTTCGTACAGCCACTCACACACCCAGCCCTATACTGATACAGGCTGTCACATACCCTCTCACATACCGATTTAGCCACTCAACCACCCAGTCACACCCAGATACAATCACTCATACACCCAAACACAGACCCATACAGATACTCACACAACCACTCACACACTGATACCCCAACTGTCACACCCAGCCACACACCAATGCAGCCACTCACACACCCAACCACACTCCTATAGAGCTACTTACATACCCAGCCATGCATGGATACAGCCATACATACACAAACACACACTCACACACTAATACAGCAACTCACACACCCACTCACACATTGATAAAGTCACTCACACAGCCAGCAACACAACTATATAAGCACTCACACACCCACTCCTACACTGATACAGCCACTCACTCACCCAGCCATTCACAAGTGAACATATAACATATAGTTTTTCTTTCTTTAAACTAAAAAAGTTAATAACCTTTTTATTGGCTTTCAAAGTAGTTTTTTTTCTTTTTTAACTTTTTGTTTTTTTGGGGTGTTTTCTTTTCTTTTTTGACAATTATAAAATATACATCTCAAAACAAAATGCACAGAACTTCTGCAAAAAAAAATAACATTTCTTTTTTCACGGCCCCAATGAGAGAAGGGATAGCATGCTCCCAAACAGTAAGTACTTTATTAGAGACTGTGCAGAATGTTTCAATTTTAGAAACTCTGGAACCTTCGCAGATAGATGAGCAGCAACTGCAGCCAGCATTGGATCCCTAGGGGCTACCTGTGCCGCATGAGATGTAGAAGCATGTTCTGTCCCTGCCCTTGAGAGGTGGTGAGGGTGGATTGTTTTGTGGTGTTTCAGCATGCTGCTTGTTCAATGGGAGTACATTTTTGAAGTCCCCGTTGAAAGCTCCTGCATTTAGATTTCTTAGCTATGAACTTCTCTTCTCGCAAGGAGAATGGCTGAAAATTTCCAAGGCATGAACTCTTTCTCTGTTAGTGGTTCATCTTTTTGAGAAGGAGGCTTTCTGTGCTGCTCCTCCTGTTCAACTCTGTCCTGATGACATTTTGATAGTGAGGAAAAAAACACCAAGTCAAAGATAACTCTGCAGGAGTGTTTGTAGGGTGTGATTTCTCACAGGCACACTCAAAGGAGAAAACAATTGGGAAGGAACTTGCTGTAGAAAAACGTTGACGGGTGTTCTAACCAATGAAATCCATTTGTTGCTGTGTCAAATGGGATACACGGATCTGTTGCGATGACACCACGACATCAAAGTGGATTCGGAAATGTGTATTAAAACAGACTTCTAAGATACAATTACTTGGAATACAAGTTTGTATGTGATTATAGTAAATACTTACCACAAACATCAATTTTATAGTCTCTATATATGTTTTTAAGGGCTGTTAAAAATCACACTAGATCCGAGGATCCCCTGCTTATCCAGAAGTATGCATCAGGAGGGTTTGTAAAAGATCTGAAAATCCAAAAAACTCATCCAAAAAAACATAATATTTTGTTTTTTAAATAATTAAACTTATGTCATGTAATCTATTTAAATAGTTTTTTTTTACCTAAAATAATACTAGATGAAGAATATAAGGTAAAAGTAATGTTATAGTTAAGTGTGTTTTCTTAACAAGGTAACAAGGACAGAGAGCAGACTGCCATGGACTCTTGACACCGGCGCTTATCAGGGTGCTGATTTAACTGATATGCTTATCATGGACTGCTCTTTCTTACTTCAGATACAGCGATTTACTTATGATGGTGTACATACATCGAGTTTGGATCGCCCAATTATATTTTGACACAGGGTCTTTACCTCCTCTGGATGCCCTACTTATTTCTAGCATCTGATCCTAGAACATAGCTGCTTGCAACTATTTTATATTACAATTGGTGTGATTGATCTGTCCGGTTCTAGTCATCTGCATTTGCCACAGATACGATGGCCCCTCTCTTAGACTGGAACGCACTTTTGCCCTGTAGAAGTCCATTGTATTGGACGAAACACATTGTCTGGTCTACCCTACATGTTGCTTGATATTTTTTTTTACAAATAATAAATAAATAATTAAATAAATAAAATAAATAAATAAATAAATAAATAAAAGAAATAAATACTTGACATTTATATTGCACTAGTGGCTAAAATATCGACATACAAGTGCAGTAAACAGATTAGTAAATTGCATTTTTTGGTGTGTACTCGAGAATTTTGCACGAGAGCATACACATACTCAGTTTTGATGTCCGTGTTCACATAAATATTATACTTAGTGAACATAATAATTTCTATCGCACTAGTGGCTTAATCACAGCATTTAAATTGCAAAGGCTATTACATCCAAACTTGAAGATATAGGAGGTCATACCAGGCTGGTTGTATAAGTAATAGTTACATCTCTAGTATACAAGCTCGTGTCAGATGTCATGATTCGGGCGAAGCGCCTACCCAGCCTACAATCCCCAGATTCCCCGGGAATGGCAGGGGCGGTGCCGCGATTAGAAAAGGGACAAGACGCACGCAGGACGCTGTGTGTAATTCCAAGCTGGCGGGTTCGTCGTTTGTTTGTTCCGTGAGTTCCAGAGACTTGGAGAATTCATAGACCGGAGACCCGATATTCCTGAGTCCGATTCCGGGGTCTATGATAGCGAGGAATAGCGCCGACCGTGTGCCCTTCTAAGGTGCTGTAACCTTACAGGGGGACTCGTGCAGAGGCTGACGAACAGAATCCACGCTCCGGGTTCGGAGCAAGACTCACAGGTATTTCTCGGCCCCAGTCCCGCAAAAGGACCGGAGGGGCCTGCCGATCCCGCAACCAGCCACGAACATTGGTGGTGTCAGGTCACGGGAGTGTGGGTGCTTCACAAGATACCCAAGGGGTATTCCGCTCTCCTTTTCAACCTTCAAGGAGTGGAGCTATCCACCAATCTTACCCACGAGGGGTGAGACTCGAAGAATTAGTTGCTCAGGAGGACCGTAAGGCCTGGCACATGAGGCAAGGTAGCATAAAGCACGTTCCAGCTTCTAGACAATCGAGCACAAGAGCGTTCAGGCTCTCTTCTCATGACTAAATTAACGAGGGTCCTGATAGATCTTCCAGGTGGCAAGATCGGAACTGGTAGAGTTCTCCGCCAAGGGCTACGAGAGGGGTCATAGATTGGCGTGTGGTTGCGATACAAGGGGCATTCAAAGATATCGCATATGTGTCTGAAGCCAGTGGCCACTTGGTACTGTGTAGGGGTATTGGATGAGGTTGAGTGTTTGTATGTGTATGATGTAATAATGCTAACGACACAAAGGCCTTACAAATATCCGCCGAACTCTCTCTCATAGAATGTGGTTGCACTAGCGAGAATTCATGAGAGTAGCCATTGTGTTATAACCTGGTATATTGTTTGTATGTTTATTTCCTTTACAGGTTCTACTCCCCGCTGTTCTCATCCTTCCCTTCCCTCGCTTGATTGCTCCAACCTTCCGTGCCTTTAGTGCAGGAGTTGGGGACATCGAGAGGTGGACCCCCTATAGCTTCGCCTGAATCCTGAGGAGAGTCAAGTCTGAGACGGATCGTCACATCAGAGACTAAAGTATAATCGCGATTGTATACGTGTATTAAAAAGTGAATCCATATAAAATTCAAGTAAATATTATATGGTGCCTGGTATTTGGATGTATCTCTAAAACCGATTCCTGCACCTAGTAAATCAAAAATGAATGGCCTACATAAAGTACAAGTACTAGAGACAGGGTTACTAAGTTCGGCATGTGCCTGCTAGTGAAAGTCCTCGTCCAAACTACAGTGAAATAAAGTGAAGGTGACCAAAGTACGAAATTATTTAACATAAGATAAAGGTTACAAAGTCTCTTATCTTGCTTCAATGTGCATCTGAGCCCGGGGAAGAAAAGGGTAGGGTACCCGTGAAGTAACCATGCAATACAGTGGGTCCCTTCCTTTCTTCCTGTGAGAATAGAGAAGATAAAAGACAATAAGTTCACTTTCAATAAAAATTTGATTCATAATCAAAGCATAGAACTGTTTCTATGCTTTGATAATGAATCAAATTTAGTGCGCTATAAATGTATAGTAATTTATTTACTTATGACTTTATGTGCATAGTGAAATGTGAATAAGTCTGCATTTGATGTAATTTTATTATTTAAATGCAATATAAAAATAGTAATGTGCTTATATTTATAAGCTTTACTTGAATGTTACAAAATGGCCGTAATTTTGGGACAGGCTTTTGAGACTAAATCAATGTAGTCCTTTGTCGCTTTCTTTGGTTACATATGCACACTCATGTTGCTATTCTGTTCGTGTGATCAAGACATTAATTTGTCGAAACGCGTAGCGAGCAATAAAGTGTTTTCTTTGGAGCACCACATACTTTGAGAGTGCGTTTATCTGTGGAAAAGTGTTGGAATTTAATAGCCAGGTAGGGCATACCGGCTCCACGCACCACCTGACTACGGGCTCACTCCTGGAATGACCCTGTTTGTGGATGTAATACGATGGAGGGACTGTGAGCCGGCCACAGACTTCGTATTGAAGCGGATACATATTGGAGAATTACCGAGGATCAGCAAGGTTCCCGACTTCCAGAGGTAAGCCCGTCTCCGATTCTGTTTCTCGGCAGGGGTGCACGCTTGGGCAATTGAGTTTGGGCGGCTTCACTCACGAGTGCAACGGAGGGGACGGTTTACCTACGTCTCTTGAGAGGGCAGTGAAGGGGGTGTGATCTTCGGGATTCGGCGGGCTGGAAAAGCAGGCAAGGAGGCCGTATATAGTGTGCAATAGTCTACTTTATTGTGTCCAAGGTACGGTGTGCAACAGGATAGAATACAGGTCTTCTGCAGGAGGAGGGGTAGAAACGATGTGGGGCCCCGTCGGTTGCGGTCGTCGTCACCGAAGGTCTTCTGCTGTCCAAGTCGCCGACGTTGGTCCCAGGAAGGGGGAAGGACGGACACCTCGGAGGGCAGTGAGACAAAACACAGAAGGAGCCGTTAGTCCTGCGGACACTCTATGTCGCTGCCGTAACCTTCACCGGGAGTGGTAAAAGTGGAGGGGAGTGTGAGGAGAAGGGACGAGGAAAAAGAGGGATAAGTCGAAGAAAGATAGGTGTTCGGAAAAGGGGTTGAGTGGGGTACTATTTACAAAGCGTGAGGTGCTGTACAATGGATACGGAGAGATCCTATCAGTGTGCAGGGGTGCTAACAGGAGAGAGGCTATATACATCTATCTACAGAGAGTCTAGGGTACACACGGGTACTGTAGAGTACTATACGGAAGGAAAAGCTGGTACTCACGGGCTCCGCCGTAACTCTCATCCGAGTTACGGCCGCTCTTCAGCCTCCTCCGGGGGACTCCACCAGTCTTCCGACCACTCTTCTGGTTCGCCGCTCTCGTCCTCTCCTGTCGCCGTATCTCCTGCCGAACTCTCCTGCCACGATCCTTCGACGACTTCTGCTTCCTGTCTTCCGGCTTTTCTGTCTCCGGCAGGGAACGGGTAGGAGGGACTTCCGGGAATCAGGGGTTGTCCTTCCGGTGGGTCGCTGTTCGGGATTGGCTCCTGTAAGAAAAAGAGGGGCGGGATTCCTGGGGTCACCGAGGTTGTGGTTGAAACCCGGGATGGACTGTCCGGGCAGGGAGGATTGAGCGGAAAGGACGCCCCGGACAGGGTAAGTAAGGGGGGCCAGATCCGAGGTAGGGAGTCTCCGTTACAGGGGGGTAATGCAAGATCGAGTGAGAAGAATGCGAAAATAAATTGCATCATAAGATTGTTGTTCTGGGTGTAGAACGACTACCGAAACACTCGGAGTGCCTCATACCGCCACTTATAGCTGTGAATAAGAGACTGTTAGACCTGGCATCATTGGCATGAGTCTCTCCTCCATTTTTTTTCCTGTTTGCCTCCTCTGTTTACGATGTTTTTGCTGGATTATTGCTTTGGGCACTGTGCCACTGCTGATCAGTGCCACAGTGCAAGTGCTCCCTATGTTAAATTGTTACATTGATTGGTGTTACCATGATTGGCTTGGTTGACTTACTGTTCAGACCCTAGTCTAGTGCACTGCGTGTGCCAAGGGCGTGTAAGTTAACTGCTGCTGGTGGGCTTGCAGCACTGGCTTGCCACCCACAGAAGCAGCGTGTAAAATGTGTCTCAGGCCTGCCACCGCAGCGCCTGCGTGCAGTCCCTGACTGCCATGTCGACTTGGTAAGGAAACCTACTTACCAGTCTCTAAACCTTCACTTTGCCACATTTCAGACACCTCTATGGTAGGCCCTAGGGCAGGGTGCATTGTTGGTAAAAGGTAGGTCATGCCCTGATGTGTGTGGCATGACCTAATAGTGAATTACAGCCATTTCGTTTTTCACTATTGAAGGGCTACCTGCCTCCAATAGGCCAGACTGGGCAGACTGATTATTAACTCCATTATAATCTATCTGACTCAGGGAGCATGGTAGCAAGTCGAGTTTAGTATCCCTGAACTCAGAATTTAATAACACACCCTTTAGGATGGATGGTTTTTAAATTCTATGTTTGAAAATAGCACTTTTAGAAAGTGGCTATTTTCTTGTCCAACTATCTACCGGTCTCTGCTGGTTTGGTGTGTGTGTCAGGGGCTGGGTGGCTCCAGAGGTCTGAATGAGTCAGTGTGGGGTGAATGGGGCGTTTACACATAGAGTGAGGGAAGAGTAGCCTGCCCTGCCTGACACAATACTGGCTCCACCTCCTGCTGGGCGACTGATAACCCTGCTCCTGCCAGTGACAATACTGGCTCCGCCTCCTGCTGGGCGGCTGAGGACTCTGCCCTGCTCAGTGAATAGGCCAGGTGCCTCTGCCTGGCAACACCCACAACAAACCTGAGATGGTGGGAATCTCCCTGCTTGGACAAAGGGAACAAAGGGAAAAAGGGGTATAAGAGAAGGACCCCTGAACCAAGAACTCAGATCACTTCTGACAAGGAAACCTGTACCAAGGACAAGAAGCCTGCTGATCTAAGGACTTGCCTCCCCTTTCTGCCAGAGTGCTGTTTTGCTGTGGAGGAACCTGAAAGCTGCTTCTTTATTTTTGCCAAGGAACAAGGAGAGAGGAACTTGGTGTGTACTCTCTGAACACTTGCTAGGAAATCTCCAAGGACTGGAAGAGTGCCAGTCTCTTGTTGAAGTCACAGGGCCAAAGGACTTCACCATCTACTGAATTGCTGAATTGCTGGAAAGTGTTGTTTCCAGTACACAAGGGAAAATCTGCAGTCTCGACGCCAGCAGCAACGCCAGTGAGCAGTGGGTATCGGCCCCGGCTCCAAGTGACCCCGTCTCGACGCCGGTATCAATGCCAGTGAGGAGTGAGTATCGGCTCCACCTCCAAGCGACCCCGTCCCGACGCCGCTGCTGATCGCATCGACTCGACGCCCTTCTCGACGCCGTGAGCGCTGCTCCGGCCCGACATCCCTCGACACCACTGCGGATTGACCCGACTCCGAGGCACGATCGACGCCGACCTCGACGCCGACATCTCGACGCCGTGGATCCTCGTTTTCTTCGTTTCTCAAGGTACTGTACTTGTGGGGTCTGTTGCGACTCCAGGCTCGACGTAGCGCTCCTCGCGGTCAACGCCGAACCTTGGGAATCTTGTAGACTCGACGTCGTGTGACTCCCGTGGGGGTTACATTGTTGCCAAAGAACTGTGCTCAGAAGAATACTTTGCTAAAGAACTATTTGCCAAGAAGAAACCTTATTTGAACTATTATTTTTCCTTCCAAAGAGTATTTATTAAGACTGTGGTATATTTTTGTCGTTATTTGGTCTTGTGCTAAGCCCTATATAAAAATACTATTTTTATAATAACTTCTGTGTCGTGTCCATCTGTAGTGTATTCACTTTATTACTGTATGTGGTCATAAATGCTTAACACACTGCCTCTGAGATAAGCCTGTCTGCTCTGCCAAGCTACCAAGGGGGTAGCAGGGGTTATCTGAGTGTGTAATCCCCTTTCCCTGACTAGAGTTGGTTGGTCCCTATTTGTCAGAAGTGTATACCTCTGCCAACTAGAGACCGCCGGTTCTAACAGAGACGTTTCCCCCTTTCCCTTGCATTACTAAGGAAATATAGTGGCATCAGGAACCACCGATTGTAAGCGGGAAGTTGAGTGTCTACAAAGAAACTCTGTGTGGGATTACTAATATGGAAGCGGAAACGCTGCCTAATTCCCCTTAAAATAAGACATGCTTTGAACACTGAATACAGTTAATAGTACTAGTTTACTAACAGTGGCACAATGGAGGAAGAAAATGAAAGGCGTAAAGCTACACAATCTTTATTTGCACATGCACCTGGTAAAGGGTGATCTACGATATTAATACCAGCCAAAGACAAAGACAGTGCTTTGAGTAGTCAACTCAAGAAATATGAAAAACTGAAGAGACAGGAAACCTCGAAATGGTGGGAGGCTATCTCCCTCCAGGACTATGTCGATAAATAAATGATCCCACGAGGCCTGAGGATATACATAACTCCTTCTCACGAGTCACCTAACCCGCATATTCTAGATGAGTGGGCCGAGAATTCAGCTGCTAGCTCAAAGAATATGCTGAGTATATTATTCAAAAATTCTTGGGGAGATAGGGACAAAATACTAAAAGAAATATCAGAGCTTGAAAATGATCTGAAGAAAAATGAAGACCAACAAAGCATTACTAAATTTAAGATTACAAAAACATGAAGAGGAAATAAAACTTCGCAAACAAAGGAAGTTACATAGAGACTGCATAGATTATGAGACTGGTCGCATTCTGATGTATAGTCATTAATATGACCACCTATATAATCAAACATCTATGCAAGTAGAATCAATGATTGCCAATGAAATAACAACAGTACAGAAGGAGGCCAGTGACTCAGATACAGATGCCTCTATACAGATGGCGAGATCATCATCTGAGGTGGAAATAATAACTTGTCAGGCAACTTTTTTAGATGAGTTTCGAGTAATGAAGGAGAGTCGACAGTCTGGGAAAGTAACCCCTACTCCAACTCCACCAGTTCGGGGCCGAGGCAGGGGCCGTGGAAGAGGAAGAGGAAGAGGCAGAAGCGCAGCAAACAAAGATGACTCAAGCGCAAACATAGATCCAAAAAATATCGAGCCTATGGGAACAAGAAGAAGAGGCTCCAGGAAAACTCAACAATGATGGATCCGAGAATGGTAAATCAAACTATTGTCAATCTCTCCTCGCATACTTTGTCCCAATTTGACAAAACAACCCTATGCCTGGGTTTATCCTTTTGTCCCACGGACCTTTTCAACTATACCAACACCCGTATAGATATTTTTTAATTTGTAAGGTAAATCAAATTGAAAAAATGGCATATGCTTAGGAACAATATATCTCAATCTGGGTTCATATCTACATCTGATAACTCTAGCAATATGAGCCTTACAGTTGGTGATGCTAGCATTCTACACACAGTACTAGACCTGGGGCCAACACAGAGGAATCAGCCACACAGGAATGGTCAGACATTGTTACTGACAGAGCAGCGTGTACTTCATTTAAACCGCACTCTGTCTTTTATACAAATTTACCTCATGACTCCATTGATAGTATTGTATTGTATTGTACTGTATATTCACTTGTATAGCGCAAAACTGTCACCCTACGGGTATCCTGGCGCTCTGACAAAACAATCAATTGCTTATGCTACAGGAGAAAAAACAGCCTCGACGGCAATCAGGCTTCTGGGAAGAGCCAGGTCTTAAGGCTCTTTCTAAATTCCAGTAAGGAGTCTAGCTGTCTGATGTTCCAAGGGAGCTCATTCCACAGTCGGGCCCAACCACACTGAAGGCCCCCCCGCCCATCCTGGCACGTTTGAATCTGGGTTGTGTCAGTAGGTTAGCGTTAGAGGAGCGCAACTGTCTTGGAGGGGAATAGCGTGAGAATCTTTCCTGCAAAGGGACCGGGCCCTCCCCATGTATTGCTTTGTGGACCAGGCAGAGGGACTTGAAGTGAATCCTTTCTCTGACCGGTAGCCAGTGAAGCTCATGCAGCGCCTGTGTGGAAGAGGAGTCGCGTCTACGATTAAGCGCCAGCTTTGCTGCAGAAGATTGGACTCTCTGCAATCCCTGCAAATTATATTGGGGGGCTCCTAAGTACAGGGAATTGCAGTAGTCCAATCTGCTGAGCACTGTGCTCCTTACGATCAAGGCACACGAGTTGCCTGACAAAAACGGGAGAATCCGGCGGAGTACTCGTAATAGCCCAAAGCACACGCTGGCTGTCTTGTTCGCTTGCGAATCTAATTGAAGATTGCTATCAAACATGACGCCAAGGTTCCGTATAGTATTTGCTGGTACCAATGGAGCCTCTTCCCGGGTCAACCTGAACTCTGTCGACAGATGATGACTCTGCCCAGGTGGCGAGTTGAACAACACCTCAGTTTTTGCTCCATTAAACTGCAGGGAATTATTCCGCAGCGAGTCTGTGGTCAAGAGCATGCAGTTTTGAAACTGTTCTAAGGGCATCGCCTGTTTTCCTTCCAGCGAGAACACCAGTTGTGTGTCGTCTGCATAATTTACTAGTTCAACCCCAAACGCCTTAATAACCGCAAATAATGGTTGCAGATAAATATTAAAAAGAATGGGGCTGATACTAGAGCCCTGTGGCACTCCGTAGGCTACGGGAGATTTTCCTGAAGAGAAAGGTCCCAGCGTTACCACCTGCTGTCTCTCCGCGAGATAGGAGCGGAGCCACTGTAATGCTCGGCCTTTTATTCCTATCTCCTCCAGTCGCTCCAATAAAATAGGATGACTTACCATGTCGAATGCGGCTGACATATCCAGGAGCACCAGCACAGCGGTGCTCCCGGTGTCAGCCCGCATTTGCAGATTGTCTAGCACGGTGACCAGAGCAGACTCCGTCCCATGGCCAGGGCGGAAGCTGAACTGGTTCGTGTCTAACAGATGATGCTCTTCAAGGAATTCCGAAAGAGATCTGCTCACAACCTTTTCCAGGATCTTAATAGGGAAAGGGAGCAAAGAAATAGGTCGAAAATTGGCCGGATTGGTAGGGTCCAGGGAGGGCTTTTTGATAAGAGGGGAAACCACAGCCTGCTTCCATCTATCCGGGACCAGTCCGGCTTCCAGTGATTGGTTGCAGATCTGGCGCAGCCAAGGGAAGGTTAAATGGCCGTATGTTTTCCACACCTTCTGGGGCAGGGGGTCAAGGGGTGAGCCGGAGGAGATGCTCCTGACCAAGGAATCGAAGGTAAAGACCGACATAATGGGAAAGGCAATCAGAGGGTTGTGCTGGTCTAAGGTCCCATTAATTGCTGTTTTTTTACCGGGATTCTGGGCAGTCGCCTCGTTGTCCTTAAAGCGGTCGACAATTTTAGCCACTTTATCTTGAAAGTGAGTGGCGATCTCATCACAAAGCTTTTGTGAGGGTTCTACTCTATTCTCCAGGCAGGTTGGAGCTGAGATAGTTTTTGCTATTCTGAAGAGCTCCGTAATCCCATTTGGGGCTTGCAGAATAGATTGAGCATAAAATTGAGCCTTACTTTCCAGAATAAGTAGTTTGTATCTGCCTAATGCTAACTTCAAAGTAGCCTTATCCATATCCGAATACCCCTTCCTCCATGCCCTTTCCGCTTTCTTACATTGTGATCTTAGTTGTCTCAGATCATCGGTGTACCAGGGCGCTGAAATTTTCTTTCTGATTTTCACTTTTTTCATGGGGATCAAATTATCCAATGCAGACGTGATATACTCCTGGTATGTGTTATAATTATCCTCCAGAGTACTGGAGCTCTGGAAAGGGCTCACCGTAGGCGGTGTGAGGAGGGTGCCTATCCTTGCTAATTTAGCCCAGTTTCTCCCTTCCCGATACAGCCCGGCCATGTTGACTTGGGCAGGAGAGTCATCTAGCCGTATTGTAAAATGTACCAGATAGTGATCCGTCCAAATTTGAGGAGAGATGTTTAAAAGTTCCACCTCCGACTCATTTGCAAAAAAGAGGTCGAGTATATGCCCTCCCTGATGTGTCGGGGAGTTGACTAGTTGTTGAAGGCCCAGATTATGGCATGTATACTTCAGATCTCTCAGTTGGTTTCTCAAGCTAACATTCTCCCACCAGTTAAAGTCTCCCAGGATGATCATGTTGGAGTGAGATAGGGATAGGTTGACAATGGTGTCTAGAAGGGGTTGCTGTGAAGTTTTACTCCCCGGAGGGCGGTAACACAGTAGACCTGATGAAAGGTTGCCTCTGGCTTCCTGTAACAAGAAGCCCATCAGTTCAAATCCCCCTAGCTTATCCACTTGTAGCAGAGTGAAGTTAAGTTCCTCCCTGAAAATCAACCCTACCCCTCCTCCCATGCCCTTGTCCCTGGATTTATGTATAATTTTAAATCCATCCGGGCAGGCAAGTCCAATTTCAACTGCGGAATCCGCTCTAATCCAGGTTTCTGTGAGAAACAAGGCGTCTAGTACCTTGATACCTTTCATGATGTGGTTGCTAAGGAATTGAAGAAACAAAAACACAGTTTGAACAACGACAACTTCACAAACTACAATTTATCACTCAAACAACGGAATGTGATTGTGTCGTTGGCGAAGGATAGTAGCATGGTTATACGCCCCTCTGACAAGGGGGACAACATAGTTATGTGGGAAAAGCAATTGTATATAGAAGAGGCCAAAAAACAATTAAATGATGCAAGGTTTAACTGTATATGTTATGCATCCACATACAATGCTAGTATAACCACTACATGGGAAAAACTTTCTGAATGGCAAGAATTGGGCATTATTACGTGGAATGAATTCTGTTTTCTTAAAAGAGACTATCCGAAGTTACCTGTATTATATCTTTTACCTAAGATTCATGAACATCCCACTACCCCTCCAGGGAGGCCCATAGTATCTTCAGTAGGAAATGTATTGGAGAATATTTCAAAATATGTCGATCAATTTTTGAAGGAATATGCCATTGAACTCCCATCTTATGTTAAAGATACTAAAGATTTTCTTAACAAAATTGAAGGCTTTGTCTGGGAAAAAGATTATTCTCTTGTTACCCTGGACGTGAACACACTTTATACTATCATAGATCACGCCCAGGGCATAGTAGCATGTATGCACTTCTTGAGTTCGAGGAATATCATGTATTTGGAACATACACATATGCTATCAGACATATCACTGTGCCTTAAAAATAATATATTTCTATTTGATGGGGTACTGCACAAGCAGGTGCGGGACACAACGATGGGTACGTGCTTCGCGCCGAGCTTTGTGAACATCTTTCTAGGAAAGTGGGAAGAGGAAATCCATTCTGACATGAACATGGCTGATCATTTTAAGTCGGTAGTTACATGGCTCAGATATATCGACGATTTACTGATAGTATGGAAAGGAAGTGAATCAGAAGCCTTAAAATTTATCGACAAACTCAACAACAATAAGTATAACATTGTTTTAACCCATAAAATCTGCAGAAACTGTGTAGAATTCCTAGACACCAGGATCGAAGTCGTGGAAGGCAACCTAGTTACGAGTCTGTACCGGAAGGAAACTGCCGGGAACAGCCTTCTCCATGCCCTTAAATGGAGCATTCCATATGGAGAATTACTGAGGGCAAGGAGAAATTGCAGTACCACTGATAAATACATGCAAGAACAGGAAACAATGCACGAAAGAATCAGAGAACGAGGCTACCCTGAATGGGTTTTGAAGAAAGCATTGGAGAAGGTTGCCAATGTTAGCAGAGAAAAATCACTGGATCAGACAGAGAAATCAGATCCAACTGTATCAGTTACCAGAGTGATAACTACTTACATTAGTCACTCCAAGAAAATACTAAAAAATTTGTCTGACAATTGGAATATTCTCCAGGCTGACAACATTGTAGGTTCAGAGGTAGGGGAGAGGCCTGTCATTACCTATAGAAAAGGGAGCAGTCTTAGAGATATCCTTGTTAAAGGGGATATTACAGAAATGAAGAAAAACACTTTTCATGATCTCAAAGGCTTTTTTCCATGTGGGCACTGTAGATCGTGCACATTTAGCCAGTCAGTCAAGGAATTTAGTATTTCTGGACGTATACAGAAATGGAAAATATATCAGTTCCTTACCTGCAGCAGCACTTTCATAGTGTACGTCCTAGAATGTTCCTGTAAACTCAGGTATGTAGAGAGTACCATATGTATGGTCAAAAAAAAGAATTTTGGAACATCTCAGAGCAATCACTAATTTTGACATACATTACCCCATTGCCAGACACTTTAAAAAATAACATCAATCTAATAGCTCTTTACTTCGATTCTATGCGATTGAGCAAGTTTGTCTAGGCAATAGAGGGGGTAACAGGGAATTAGCTCTTAGAAAGAAAGAGTCTAAATGGATACATGACTTAGAAACTAAATTCCCTGGGGGCCATAATCTTGATGATGAACTAGCAACACACCTCCACGAGGAATAAAACTTTTACTGTGATTCTGTTATGTGAACTAGACTACATGTACTTTACTGTTTCTATGCTTTGATTATGAATCAAATTTTTATTGAAAGTGAACTTATTGTCTTTTATCTTCTCTATTCTCACAGGAAGAAAGGAAGGGACCCACCGTATTGCATGGTCACTTCACGGGTACCCTACCCTTTTCTTCCCCAGGCTCAGATGCACATTGAAGCAAGATAAGAGACTTTTTAACCTTTATCTTATGTTAAATAATTTCGTACTTTGATCACTTTCACTTTATTTCACTGTAGCTTGGACGAGGACTTTCACTAGTAGGCACATGCCGAACTTAGTAACCCTGTCTCTAGTACTTGTACTTTATGTAGGCCATTCATTTGAGACTTACTTGGTGCAGGAATCTGTTTTAGAGATACATCCAAAATACCAGACACCATATAATATTTACTTGAATTTTATATGGATGCATTTTTTAATACACATATAGAATCGCGATTATACTTTAGAGTCTGACACAAGCTTGTATACTAGAGATGTAACTATTACTTATACAACCAGCCTGGTATGAACCTCTTATATCTTCAAGTTTGGATACAATAGCTTTTGCAATTTAAATGCTGTGATTAAGCCACTAGTGCGATAGAAAATATTATGTTCACTAAGTATAGTATTTATTTGAAAACGGACATCAAAACTGAGTATGTGTATGCTCGCGTGCAAAATTCTCAAGTACACACACAAAAATGCAAAAAATGCAATTTACTAATCTGTTTACTGCACTTGTATGTCGATATTTTACCCACTAGTGCGATATAAATGTCAAGTATTTATTTATTTACTTATGACTTATTTTTTATGTGCTTAGTGAAAAAAAAAGAATAATTCTGCATTTGATGTAATTTCATTATTTAAATGCAATATAAATGTGCTTATGTTTATAAGCTTTACTTGAATGTTACAAGATGGCCGAAATTTTGGGACAGGCTTTTGAGACTAAATCAATGTAGTCCTTTGTCGCTTTCTTTGGTTCCATATGCATGCTCAT
Source organism: Triturus cristatus (assembly GCF_964204655.1). Lineage (NCBI taxonomy): Eukaryota > Metazoa > Chordata > Amphibia > Caudata > Salamandridae > Triturus > Triturus cristatus. The sequence continues at coordinate 895,298,283 of NC_140590.1, read as the reverse complement.
GTTGCTATTCTGTTCGTGAGATCAAGACATTAATTTGTCGAAACGCGTAGCGAGCAATACAGAGTTTTCTTTGGAGCACCACATACTTTGAGAGTGCGTTTATCTGGAGAAAAATGTTGGAATTTAATAGCCGGGTAGGGCATTCCGGCTCCACGCACCACCTGACTACCGGCTCACTCCTGGAATGACCCTGTTTGTGGATGTAATATATGCTGCTCCGTTTGTAATTTGCCTATGATTATGTTCGAAACGCGTCAGGCTCCCGAGGGAGGATTCCTGCTGTGAGTCCGTGTAACCTGCAAGTCCTCAATAAAGTGGTGAACTTACCGTGTGTGCGGTCCCATGCAGGGCAACCTTTTCTTCTCATATATATATATATATATATATATATATATATATATATATATATATATATATATATATATATATATATATTACCTACTGGCGATAGCCAGTAGGTAGTTATAGTTAGGACCACGTTTCCATAGGAAAACCTCAACATTCTATTTTGAATAACTTTGGCGCCGGTCGACGAATCCTCGCGAATTTCTCAAAATAGGTGGGGCGCTACGCTCCGCTCCTACCCTGAAAGTCTCGGGGGGATTCGTCAAGCGGGGGCTGAGATAAAAGGGGGGTCCCAAAACGCGTTTTTCCCATGCATTTTTCCATAGGACCTTTAGAACGAGCTACAGCCCGAATGGCTGAACAGAATTACTCAAAATTTGGCAGAGAGGTAGTCCCTAGGTCAAGGAAGTGCCTTTTGTAGGTTTGGTGTAAATCTGTTCAGTAGATTCTGAGAAAATAGCCTTTAAATCAATATATATCTGAGCCAGCTTACGGTACGCTTACCGTACGCTTACGGTAAGCGTACGGTGGCGTGCGCGAGCGCGATTCTGATTGGCTCTTAGATCTTAGTAAACATTCGAATCGGCCGAAACCAGGAAGCGGCGGCCGCCATTTTGTCTCTCGCACTGAGAGAGATTTTTAAAATCGGAAGCCCAAAAACATGTAAAGGGGCTGTTTTGACAACTCCCTCCCACATAGTCATGTTGAGGGAGTCCCCAAACATCCCCCAAGTGCAAAAACGGTTTTATTTTTTTTTCGGCAATTTCGCGGGGTACGCTTACCGTACGCTTACGGTAAGCGTACGGTAAAAAAATAAAAATAAAAAAAACACTATCCACACTTACCCCACCCCCTGTGCTTTTGGTGGCCGAAGGCCACCAAATGTGCTGGGCTTATTACAATGGAAAAAAACACTATCCACACTTACCCCACCCCCTGTGCTTTTGGTGGCCGTAGGCCACCAAATGTACAGGGCTTATTATAAGGGAAAAAAACTTAGCATTTAAAAAACCGTACTAATTCACTGAAAAAACCATAGGTTTCACACACGTTATAGTTAGGAATTAGCATTTAAAAAACCTTGCAAATTCACTGAAAAAACCATAGGTTTCACACATGTTATAGTTAGTGGAAATTTTACTGATAAAAAACCAATGAAATTGCCCCGTTATAGTTAGCGCAGGCAACTATAACTCACGCGACCGCAATCCTCTGCTGATGACATATGTGTCTTTATGAAAAAAAAATATTTGTAATATATGTATAGCTAAAAATGTATGGAAGAAGACATGGGCAAATAAGTGTCTAAATACAGTATTAGCATCAGCAGAGGATTGCGGTCGCGTGAGTTATAGTTGCCTGCGCTAACTATAACGGGGCAATTTCATTGGTTTTTTATCAGTAAAATTTCCACTAACTATAACATGTGTGAAACCTATGGTTTTTTCAGTGAATATATATATATATATATATATACTGCAACTCGCCCACACTTCCTCTTTTTCTTAGAAACGACTGAGCGTGGACCCAGTAATTCTTGTGCTAAGTTTCTTTATTTAGCCAATTCTGCCATTACACGTTTCGGGCGATCCCGCCCTTGATCACATGCTAACTATAACACCCCTGAAACCTATGGTTTTTTCAGTGAATTTCTAAGGTTTTTTAAATGCTAATTCCTAACTATAACATATCTGAAACCAATAGTTTTTTCAGTGAATATATATATATATATATATATATATATATATATATATATATATATATATATATATTATCTACTGGCGGTTGCCAGTAGATAGTTATAGTTAGGACCCCTTTTCCATAGGAAAACCGCAACATTCTATTTGGAATAACTTTGGCGCCGGTCGACGAATCCTCGCGAAATTTTCAAAACTCATGGGGCGCTACGCTCCGCTCCTACCCTGAAAGTCTCGGGGGGATTCGTCAAGCGGGGGCTGAGAAAAAAGGGGGGTCCCAAAACGCGTTTTTCCCATGCATTTTTCCATAGGACCTTTAGACACAGCTACAGCCCGAACGGCTGAACAGAGTTACTTGAAATTTGGCAGACAGGTAGTCTACAGGTCAAGGAAGTGCCTTTTGTAGGTTTGGTGTAAATCTTTTCAGTAGATCCTGAGAAAATTGCATTTAAATCAATATATATATCTGAGCCAGCTTACGGTGCGCTTACGGTAAGCTTACCGTACGCGTACGGTGACGTGCGCGAGCGCGATTCTGATTGGCTGTTAGATCTTAGTAAACATTCGAATCGGTCAAAACCAGGAAGCTGCGTCCGCCATTTTCTCTCTCGCACTCTGAGGGGTGGAGGAATAACAAAGGGAAAAAACATGTAAAGGGGCTGTTTAGACAGCTCCTAACCACATAGCCTTGATGAAGGTGTCCCCAAAGAACCCCCAAGGCCAAAAAATCAATTTTAATTTTTTTTTTAAAAATCGCCGATTACGCTTACCGTACGCGTACGGTAAAAATTAATAATAAAAAAAAAAATTCCACACTCTCCCCACCCCGTGTGCAAAGGGAGCCCGAAGGGCACCCTTTGTGCATGCCATATGCAATCATGTGAAAAGTTAAAAGATTTCCTTTCGCAACGAAGCGCATAATATGTCCTCCATGTGCGCACGGTGCGCGAAGCGCATCGTGCGTACATGGCCCATCCAGCGTAACGTGGGCACGCGGTGCGCGTAGCGCACCGCGTGCCCACCGTGCGTGCACGCCACTAACTGCGTAAAGTGGGCGCGCGGTGCGCGAAGCGCACCGCGTGCTCACTGTGCGCGCACGGAACGAACAGCGTTAAGTGGGCGCGCACGCCACGAATGGCGTAAAGTAACTTAGCATTTAAAAAAACCGTACAAATTCACTGAAAAAACCATAGGTTTCACACACGTTATAGTTAGGAAATAGCATTTAAAAAACCTTGCAAATTCACTGAAAAAACCATAGGTTTCACACATGTTATAGTTAGCTGGACATTTTACTGATAAAAAACCAATGAAATTCCCCTGTTATAGTTAGTGCAGGCAACTATAACTAACGCGACCGCAATCCTCTGCTGATGACATATGTGTCTTTATGAAAAAAAAATATTTGTAATATATGTATAGCTAAAATTTAATGGAAGAAGACATGGGCAAATAATTGTCTAAACACAGTATTAGCATCAGCAGAGGATTGCGGTCGCGTGAGTTATAGTTGCCTGCACTAACTATAACGGGGGAATTTCATTGGTTTTTTATCAGTAAAATGTCCAGCTAACTATAACATGTGTGAAACCTATGGTTTTTTCAGTGAATATATATATATATATATATATATATATATATATATATATATATATATATATATATATATATATATATATATATTCACTTAAAAAACCATAGGTTTAACACATGTTCTAGTTAGCTGGACATTTCACTCATGAAAAACCATTGAAACTCCCCCATTATAGTTAGTGCAGGCAACTATAACTCACGCGACCGCAATCCTCTGCTGATGACGTCAGATATTACATCACTGTATTTAGACACTTATTTACCCATGTCTTCTTCCATTAATTTTTAGCTATACATATATTACAAATATTTTTTTTTCAGAAAGACACATATGTCATCAGTGATGTAATATCTGATATCATCAGCAGCAGATTGCGGTCGCGTGGTTTTTTAAGTGAATTTGCAAGGTTTTTTAAATGCTAATTCCCAACTATAACGTGTGTGAAACCTATGGTTTTTTCAGTGAATTTGTACGGTTTTTTAAATGCTAAGTTATGTATTTACATTTTTTTTTTTTAAGGTTTTTCACCGTGCGCGTACCGTACGCGCACGGTTCGCTTCGCGCACCGTGCGCGCGCTGTGGGCGCCGCGTGCTTCGCGCACCGCGCACCCACGTTACGCAGTTCGCGGAATTTTTGCGTTTCTACCGTACGCGCACGCTACGCGTACTCCACGATTTTTCGGAATAAAATTAAAGGAAATTTTGGCCCTTGGGGGTCCTTCTGGGACCCCCTGACAAAGGCTAGGGGGGTCAGGAACTGTCCATCCTGCCCCCTTTTCACGTTCTCCACCTTGGTTTTTCACCCCCTCAGATTGCGAGAGATAAAATGGCGGCCGACACTTCCTGGTTTCGACTGATTCGAATGTTTACTAAGAACTAACAACCAATCAGAATCGCGCTCGCACAAGGCAGCGTGCGCGTACGGTAAGTTTTACCGTACGCGCACGGTGCGCGCTTATGGATATATATATGCTTTTAAATGCTATTTTCTCAGGAAATACTGAACAGATTTACACCAGACCTGCAAAAGGCACATCCCTGACCTGAGGACTACCTCTCTGCCAAATTTCAAGTAATTCTGTTCAGCCGTTCGGGCTGTAGCTTGGACTAAAGGTCCTATGGAAAAATGCATGGGGAAAACGCGTTTTGGCCCCCCCCCCTTTTTTCAGCCCCCGCTTGACGAATCCCCCCAAGACTTTCAGGAAAGGAGCGGAGCGGAGCGCCCCACCTATTTTGAAAATTTCGCGAGGATTCGTCAATCGGCGCCAAAGTTATTCCAAATAGAATGTTGCGGATTACCTATGGAAACACGATCCTAACTATAACTATCTACTGGCGACCGCCAGTAGATAATATATATATATATATATATATATATATATATATATGTATTACCCAAAATGTATCCCACATAAAGAATAAAGGAATGCTGCATGAACAAGCAGACTCCGCCAGTTCACTCAAGCGTCGTCCTTGAATGTGGGATACATTTTGGGTAATATATATGTATATATATATATATATATATATTACCTACTGGCAGTCACCAGTAGGTAGTAATCCGCAAAATTCTATCTGGAATAACGTTGGCGCTGATTCTTCACAAAATTTTCCAAACATTTGGCCAGCTCTGGTCCGCTCTTATCCTGAAAATTTGACGGTGATATGTTAAGTGGGGGCCGAGAAAAAAGGGGGGTCCCAAAACGTGTTTTCCCCATGCATTTTCCCATAGGACCTGCTGACGCAGCTACAGCCCGACTCATGTCTTTTGCTTGAATGGTGTAAATCTGTTCAGTAGTTCCTGAAAAAATTAGAGTTAAAAAGATAGATATATCTGGGCGGAGCCTAACCATACATCTCATCGTGAGATCTGACTGGCTGTCAGTACTTCATCCAAGAAGTGTTGGCAGCCATCTTGGGACCAATATACATGATAGCACCTCATTAAAAGCATTGCAGTTAATAGAAGGTTTTAAGACTTTAGTTACATTATAAATCATTTGTTGATGGTACCATACTCATTTTAGGAATTGTGGTGTGTTCTAAGGTGATTTTACCATGTGAAAAAGCCTTCTGCTGTGATATCATGAATCATGTTTGAGAGAAAACTATTTTCTCATGCTTTTCCCACAGAGGTTTGGAAGGTGATCTATAAGCTAAACTGAGAGCATATTTTCTGTAAATTCACATTATCTTTCTCAGTCATGTGAGAATTAAGTCTGACATTCTCAGTAAAACATGTACATCCAACAAGGGCAGAAACTGTCAGTTGATTCCATTGTGTTCTACTGCAGCTTTCCAGAGCATTCTAAAGAACAACTAGAGCGCTAACAGTCCTACAAAGGTATTGCACACCTGAAGCCATCTTGATCGGAATAAAGTGGTAACTCTTAAAACATTTAATTTAAAAAGGAACAAAATGAGCGGGTTCATTTTGCCATAGAAAGTATGATTAGTGCTGCAGAAAGAAATATTAGGGCACATTTTGAGTGACTTCTCAAATCCTCTTCTATTTCATTAAAAAATTCTGACATGCAGACTGAAACATGCACTTTCAATACCAGCAGCAGACTTCCCTGGTGAGCAGTAGCTTTACTACAGTAATCTAATGAGCAACTAGAGTGCTAACATTCGGAAATTATGGCAAATATGTGACACATCTGAATGCCTTCTTGATGGAACCAAAGTAAAAAACTGTAAGTATTTCCTACTGAGGAGACAGCAGTAAATGAGGAAATTAGGAAACTTCATAACAAATAAATCTCCCAAGATGGCCACCAGAGACAAAAGAGCCCAAATGTAGCCCAAATATCACACAGATGTAGCCCAAGTACAGCCCAATGACAGAATGTCCCAGAGTGTTCTTAAGAACAACTAGAGCGCTTTTTGTCTTACTTATGACAAAAGTGTGGCACACCTGAAGCCATCTTAATTGGAATAAACTGGTAACACTTAAAACATTTAATTTAAAAAGGAACACAATGAGGGGGTTCATTTTGCCATAGAAGTTATGATTAGTGCTGAAGAAAGAAAAATTAGGGCACATTTTGAGTGACTTCTCAAATCCTCTTCTATTTCATTAAAAAATTCTGATATGCAGACTGAAACATGCACTTTTAATACCAGCAGCAGACTTCCGTGGTGAGCAGTAGCTTTACTACACTGATCTAATGAGCAACTAGAGTGCTAACATTCAGAATTTATGGCAAATGTGTGACATATCTGAATACCTTCTTGATGGAATCAAAGTAAAAAACTGAAAGCATTTCCTACTGAGGAGACTGCAGTAAATGAGGAAATTAGGAAACTTCATAACAAATAAATCTCCCAAGATGGCCACCAGAGACAAAAGAACCCAAATGCAGCACAAATATCACCCAGATGTAGCCCAAATGTAGCCCAATGACAGAAGTGTGCAAAACACTTATTTTTTTGTGTATTTGCAGTTTTATATAGTGCAGACTTGTCAGGTATTGGAGTGCTTTACATGAGCATTGGTTACATCACAGAAGATCAAATTCATTTTGGTTGTAGACATGGGGAGATTAAGTGATTTGACCAGAATCACAGAATGTTGAGCTGAAGCAGAAACTCCAACCTGGTTCCCCAGTTGCAAAGTCTGCAGCTCTGGAAGTAACACCACATCCTCTCCCCTAAGTGCAAAATTTAATCAAATGGTCAACTGGATAAAAAAACATAAAGATTACAAATAATTTAAAAGTTCTTTGTCGCTATTTGAAAACTCTTAAAATATGTCCTCATTTTAGTTTTTTAGAGCACTAACCATAATTTTGATGCAAATAAGACCCTCTCATATATGTAATTTCTAAAGGAAATGCTCTAGGTATTAGAGTTTTGATTACATCAAGATGACGTCAGGTATTCCCCACTTTTGTAATATATATAGAAAGTTAGCAATCTAGTTGTTTATTGGGATACTGTTGAGAGGCAGAGGCTAGGGGCACGGACTCTGAAAATTGCAGGCAGGTAGGAGAGTGCAGAGGCAACAATTTGACCACACTGGGCCGGCAGGAAGGGCAGTGGCAGCACAACAGACTATGGAGGCCAGTGGAAAGGGGGGCAGGGGCAACAAACCAACAATACAGGACTGGCAAGAGAGGCTGTGGCAATATAATAGACCATTGTGGGCAGAAGGAAGAGGCAGTGGTAGCACAACCATACATGCCAACAGACCCGTTTCAGCCAGGAAACGTCCAATGTTTTTAAGCTCCAATGGGCTTTTCTTTGATCTGTCTCCTGTCTACAATCTCCTCTTTTTCAATGTAACTCAAAGGGGAAAATCAATACCCAGTTTGTTTTCAAAATCACCCTCTTACCAAGTTCAAAATGTTCGCAAGTATGGTACATTGGATCATGGTAGGCAGGAGGAATTGGGGTAGGGACATGGACTCGGATAACAGAGGACAGGAGGGACATGAAGAGGTGCACCAAACTGAACCTACAGGGCAGGCATCAGGGTTTGCAGCAGCACAATACACCACACAGGGCATGCGGGACGGGAGTGCAGCACAACAATCCATTGAAAGCAATAGGGAGGGGACAGGACCATGCACATGGACAACAGAGAACAGAGGGGAAAGAGGCAATGGTAGCTAGCTGACCATAATGGACAGACAGGAGAGAAAGCAGCAGCATAACAGACCATAAAGGGCAGGAGGGACGGATCATGGGCATTACAATGGAACAGACAAGCCAGGAGGGAGGGAATAGGGGTCTGCAATTGGAAACAGAGGGCTGGGGGCAAGGGGGCAGGGCAGGAGCAGCAAGATGAGCATGGAGGTCAGGCAGGATGGGCACTAGAAACAAGACACACCATGGAGCGCAACAGTGAGACTATGATGGCATACACACAGACCATTGAGGGAATGTGGGAGGGGCCATGGCAGCACAGAATACCATGCATGGCAAGCGGGAGGGTTAGTGGCAGCACAATGGCTATGATGGGCAAGAAGGAGGGTGCAGGGGCATGCACAAAGGACCATGGAGGATAGAAGGGAGGGTCTGGACCTGGTCACAGACAAAAGAGTTCAGGGGAAGGGGCCTCACAACAGACCGGGCGGGGCAGGCAGGAGGAGCAGTTGCAGCACAACAGACCAGGGAGGGCAGAAGGGTGTGGCAGTAAAATGGACCATGTAGGACAGGAGGAAGGGGATAGGGGCATGGCATGTGGACAGGCAGGGTGGAGGTGGCAGGGAGAGGTTACAGTCATCTGACAATGCTAGGCAGGTGGGAAGGAAGTGGCAGCTCAACAGAACACTCAGAGTAGATAGGAGTGGCAGGTCCATGGAACATGGTGGGCGAAAAGGAAGGAGCAGGGGCATGCACAAAGACATCGGAGAGCAGGGGGAAAGAGAATAGGGGCAGCAAGCTAAGCACAGAGGCTAAGCAGGAGGTCAATGATGGGCCATAGAATTGGGCAATGGAGGGCAGATGAAGTGGACTGGTACTTCATGCTAAATGGAGGGCAGTGGCAGCACATCAGACCATGCATGACAAGAGGGAGGAGGCTAGTCCATGGATTCAGACAACAGAGGATAGGGAGGAGGTGGATGGGGCAGCAGCTAATTGTTCAGAGAAGGTGGGTATTAGGAATTTTATTGTTTTTAAAATGTGTGTCTGTGCGAACTACTTGAAATATGAACAAGTATGCAGCATAATCTCACTTTTATTCAGGAAGAAGAGGACATTTGTGACTGTGACTCCGGGCTCACTTGGCAGAAACACCCCCTGACCCTCCACCCCCCATCGCAAAATGTAATGCCCGTGAAAAGGGTAGGTGGACGCAGTGTTATATAGAACATAGTCCTGAGAGCACGATTGAAAATGAAAACTAGATATAGTATATGATATAAACTATGCACCAAAAAGTGTGATATAAGATGGACCGGGGTGTGAAATATAATATGCAATACATTGTGCGCAATGACAGATTCATTGGAGAGCGCGAGATAGCACAGGCACTAGGGCATGCTATGCGATATGCGCCTTGGAGTGTAATATGCACAGGGCAGTGTTGTGTAACCAAACTAGTCTCTAAGGTTGTAATATAAAATATGTGCTGGGGAGTGTAACGTTGCATATGCACTGTGACTAAGATATGGATCCCAGATTGTAATATGTATGGCATAGCGCTGTGCGTTATAACATAGGCATCAAGGAAGGCACGTTAGATGGGGCAATATAACCCGTGCGAAGGCAAGTGTGGCATTACATATTCACGGGGTGGTGTTACAGTGCACATGGGCTAGAGAGTGTCATAGCATACGCACTAGCTGGTGGAATACAACACAGAGGTGTGTGGCACTCGGCGGGCACTGGTGGGTGTAACACAGCATTGGGCTCAGCCAGGAGCACGCTGTGACTCTCAAGTGAGGTTTGTCTCCTTTCCAGAGAGTAAAATAAAAAGTATTACACATTCGGCGGTGGATTTGTGTTTTATTAACCGTGAGGGGGGTTTCTTGCATAGTTTTGTCAAATTTTTGTCGAATCCCCTTTGAATGGCTTGGTGTGTGTGTGTATTAAATGTGCCCATCAATAGCTACCCATGTTTGTATAAATAAACGACAAGGGTATCTACTTGGAGAGTACCCACCGGCAGGGGCACCGGGATTAGGCACGATAGGGCGTCAAACACGTCAGAGCTTCGCTAGCGGTGTAAATACATTCCACGTGGATTCATTGTATGCATAGTCGCCTTTTAATGAATATTACGCAAATCGTCATGGTGATAGGTACATACCATTTGTCCAGCATGTCCTAGGTGTTTCTATAAATATATATATTTTTAAAATATTAAAAAACAAAGGCTGGCCCCGGGGGATGGGGTCCCTGGGGCCATAAGTGGCCTGAGGAGGGGGGCAACGCAGCCCCCCTACTAAAGAATAAAAAAAATAAAAAAAGGCCATGACCCGGGGGTTGGGGTCCCCGGGGCCAATTAAGGCCTTGGGAGGAGGGCCACGCGGCCCCCTTCCAAGTTAATTTTTTTCAACAAAATAAATGAGGGTGCAGGCCCTGGGGGATGGGGTCCCCAGGGCCAATAAATTAGAAAAATAAGGGGGCCACACAGCCCTCCTTCGTAAAAAAATAAATAAATAAAAGACCGGCATCGCGCCAGAGGCCACACCCCCTCCTTGCAGCACTCTGCAAACGTGCCCCCTGGCCAGTTGTAAGTTGTGGAATTAATTCCCCTTCAATACTGAGGGTCCCTGAAGACCAACTAGCCCAACAGGTATCTCCAGTATGCGCCAGGGAGCTGTGTTGCAGACAGGTGTTCAGAGACCACGCCCCTTTTTACACCTCTATGCAACGCAGCTCTGTGGCGCTTACTGGAGGTACCTAGTGGGCTAGTTTGACCCTAGGGACCCTTAGGATTCAAGGAGACTTAATCTCTCAACTTAGAACGGCCACAGGGCGCGTTTACACAGTGGTGAAGGGAGGGGACGGGGCCTGAGGTGACATGCGCAAACACGCCCTGTGGCACGTTTTAAGTTGGGAAAATAATTCCCTTTCAATCCTGAGGGGCCCTGGGGGCCAACTAGCCCACCAGGTGCTTCCAGTAAGCGCCACTGCTCTGCGTTGCAGAGAGGTGGTGCAGGCCATGTCCCTTTTTACACCTCTCTGCAATGGCGCTTACTGGACGTACCTAGTGGGCTATTTTGCCCCTAGGGACCCTCAGGATTCAAGGGGACTTAATCTCCCAACTTAAAACGGCCACAGGGCGTGTTTACACAGTGGGGAAGGGAGGGGACGGGGCCTGAGGTGACGTGTGCAAACACGCCCTATGGCGCGTTTTAAGTTGGGGAAATAATTCCCCTTCAGTCCAGAGGGCCCCTGGGGGCTAACAAGCCCACTAGGTGCTTCCAGAAAGTGCCACTGAGCTGCGTTGCAGAGAGGTGGTCCAGGCCGTGCCACTTTTTACACCTCTCTGCAACGCAGCTCTGTGGCGCTTACTGGAGGTACCTAGTGGGTTAGTTGGACCCTAGGGACCCTCAGGATTCAAATTAACTTAATCTCCCAACTACAAACGCCCACAGGGCGTGTTTACACAGTGGTGAAAGGAGGGGACAGGGCCTGAGTTAAAGTATGCAAACACGTCCTGTGGCGCGTTTTAAGTTGGGGAAATAATTCCCCTTCAATCCTGAGGGACCCTGGGGGCCAACTAGCCCACCAGGTGCTTCCAGTAAGCACCACTGCGCTGCGTTGCAGAGAAGTGGTCTAGGCCATGCCCCTTTTTACATCTCTCTGCAACACAGCTCTGTGGCGCTTACTGGAGGTACCTAGTGGTCTAGTTGGATCCTAGGGACCCTCAGGATTCAAGGGGACTTAATCTCCCAACTTAAAATGGCCAAAGGGCGAGTTTATACAGTGGGGCAGGGAGGGGACGTGGCCTGAGGTGACGTGTGCAAACACGCCCAGTGGCACGTTTTAAGAGGTAGTTTTACATGACATCATCCTTGTGATAGAGTGGCAGACCTCCTCTCTCCCTAATATCACCTTTGATACACACATTCAAAAATAGAAACTAAAATTTTCAAAACAATGGACATACAAATACCAGTTTCAACAACCTATTCAGTAATTCTAAGATCCACATACACATCCACTCATTCACCAACAGTCCAATACAGTCACTCATACATGTACTCCCTCATCATATGTACTCATACACCTATACATCCTGTTACACAACGCCACTCATCCATAGAGTTACTCACACACATAGCCACTCATGCTAATAAAGAATCAAACATCCATTTACTTGCATATACAGTTATACACACACCACCACGCTTACTTCTACAGAAACTTACACATACTTAGTCTTTTAAACAATCACTTATAGAAACACATACTTATTCATACAGGAACTCTTCCAATCTCTCACTGTCACATATACTCACTTATATACACCTATAGTCACATATACTAGTTTAAAACATATGTAGTTACTCATAAAGACACTATTGAGACAGTCATTCACTCACTAACACACCCATGCACACACTCATCCACCCATACAGTCCTGCACACATGCTGTCTTCAACACATACAAACAGTGAGTCACTCATTCATGCACCTATGCACTACGCAATACCCCCCACCAAACCATACAGACACTCAGACACTCATACTGATACTCAAAAAACCAACGAATAACCTATATAGACACTCATGTTGCTACTCACCAACCCATGCAGCCACTTATACACAAAGTGAGACACTGATACAGATATTTACATATTTAAACATTACTCACTAAGCCATGTATTCACTAAGATACACTTAATCAGTCAGTTATACAATCAATTTTTCAAAAACAAATCATCCATTTAGACACTTATATACCCATTTATTCTTCCATCGACCTTGAGATATACATATATAAAACATGTATATCTCTATATGTAATTTTCAGAAAAACACACACTCACTGGATGATGTCATCAGTGATGTCATCAGTGATGTCATTTGAGATGTCATCAGTGATGTCATGAGTGATGTCATTGACCATGTCATGAGTGATGTAATATGTGACGTCATCAGCAGTGCATTGCGGGCACACGAGTTATAGTTAGCTGAACTAACTATAAAGGGGGAATTTCAATGGTTTTGTACGAGTGAAAAGTCCAGCTAACTATAATGCCCCTGAAACCTATGGGCCCGATTCACAGAACTAACTTAAGACAAAATCCTAAACTTACTACCATTTTGGTATTCACAGAAGGCAGTTACTCATTTTGGTATTCACAGAAGTTAGGAGTCCTCACTTTAGGACTCCTAAATGCCTTCTGTGAATACCGAAAGTCTTAAAATTAGGATTTTTCTCAGTTTAGTAGTAGTATAGTTAGGACTCCTAACTTTAGGACTCCTAAATGCCTTCTGTGAATACCGAAAGTCTTAAAATTAGGATTTTTCTCAATTTAGTAGTCCTAAATTTAGGACTCCTAACTTTAGGACTCCTAAATGCCTTCTGTGAATACCGAAAGCCTTAAAATTAGCATTTTTCTCAGTTTAGTAGTAGTATAGTTAGGACTCCTAACTTTAGGACTCCTAAATGCCTTCTGTGAATACCGAAAGTCTTAAAATTAGGATTTTTCTCAATTTAGTAGTCCTAAGTTTAGGACTCCTAACTTTAGGACTCCTAAATGCCTTCTGTGAATACCGAAAGCCTTAAAATTAGGATTTTTCTCAGTTTAGGAGTCCTAAAGTTAGGAGTCCTAAATTTAGGACTACTAAATTGAGAAAAATCCTAATTTTAAGACTTTCGGTATTCACAGAAGGCATTTAGGAGTCCTAAAGTTAGGAGTCCTAACTATACTACTACTAAACTGAGAAAAATCCTAATTTTAAGACTTTCGGTATTCACAGAAGACATTTAGGAGTCCTAAAGTTAGGACTCCTAACTTCTGTGAATACCAAAATGAGTAAGTGCCTTCTGTGAATACCAAAATGAGTAAGTGCCTTCTGTGAATACCAAAATGGTAGTAAGTTTAGGATTTTGTCTTAAGTTAGTTCTGTGAATCGGGCCCAAAGTTTTTTTCAGTGAATTTTTAAGGATTTTTTAAATGCTAATTCCTAATTATAACGTGCCTGAAACCTATGGTTTTTTCAGTGAATATATATATATATATATATATATATATATATATATATATATATATATATATTCACTGAAAAAACCATAGGTTTCACACACGTTATAGTTAGGAATTAGCATTTAAAAAACCTTGCAAATTCACTTAAAAAACCATAGGTTTCACACATGTTATAGTTAGCTGGGCATTTCACTCGTGAAAAACCAATGAAATTCCCCCGTTATAGGTAGTGCAGGCAACTATAACTCACGCGACCGCAATCCTCTGCTGATGACGTCAGATATTACATCACTGTATTTAGACACTTATTTACCCATGTCTTCTTCCATTAATTTTTAGTTATACATATATTACAAATATTTTTTTTTCAGAAAGACACATATGTCATCAGTGATGTAATATCTGACGTCATCAGCAGAGGATTGCGGTCGCGTCAGTTATAGTTGCCTGCACTAACTATAACGGGGGAATTTAATTGGTTTTTCACGAGTGAAATGCCCAGCTAACTATAACATGTGTGAAACCTATGGTTTTTTAAGTGAATTTGCAAGGTTTTTTAAATGCTAATTCCTAAATATAACGTGTGTGAAACCTATGGTTTTTTCAGTGAATTTGTACGGTTTTTTAAATGCTAAGTTATGTATTTATTTTTTTTAAATTTTTTTTTAAGGTTTTTCACCGTGCGCGCACCGTGCGCGCGCTGTGGGCGCTTGGTGCGCTTCGCGCACCGAGCGCCCACGTTACGTAGTTCGCGGAATTTTTCCGTTTCTACCATGCGCGTACGCTACGCGCACTCCGCGATTTTTCATAACAAATTTAAAATACATTTTTGCCCTTGGGGGTCCTTCTGGGACCCCCTGACCAAGGCTAGGGGGTCAGGAACTGTCCAGCCTGCCCCCTTTACACGTTATCCACCTTTGTTTTTCACCCCCTCAGACTGCGAGAGACAAAATGGCGGCCGACACTTCCTGGTTTCGACCGATTCGAATGTTTACTAAGATCTAACAACCAATCAGAATCGCGCTCGCGCACGGCGGCGTGCGCGTACGGTAAGCTTACGGTACGCGCTCGGAGTGCGCCTATAGATATATATATTGATTTAAATGCTATTTTCTCAGGAAATACTGAACAGATTTACACGAGACCTTCAAAAGGCACATCCCTGACCTGAGGGCTACCTCTCTGCCAAATTTCAAGTAATTCTGTTCAGCAGTTCGGGCTGTAGCTCGGACTAAAGGTCCTATGGAAAAATGCATGGGGAAAACGCGTTTTGGGACCCCCCCTTTTTCTCAGCCCCCACTTCACGAATCCCCCCGAGACTTTCAGGGAAGGAGCAGAGCGCCCCACCTATTTTGAGAATTTCACGAGGATTCGTCAATCGGCGCCAAAGTTATTCAAAATAGAATGTTGCGGATTTCCTATGGAAACACGGTCCTAACTATAACTATCTACTGGCGACCGCCAGTAGATAATATATATATATATATATATATATCACTGATTTCAACTAGAAGCATCCACTCACACTCGGACAGACGAACGCAGAGCCAAGATTCTTTGCGCAGTCAAGTTTTATTTAGTTGCCCCGCATCACCGCCATTATGCGTTTCAGCCCCACCTGGGCCTTGATCACATGACGCGTTGTTTATTTTTTAACCCTTATTTAAAGTGGTAGTGCAGACCAAAGCAGGTGACTATTTGATAGACATGTAAAAAATACTATGTAGTATTCATATCACAGAAAACGCTTTTGACAAAAGGTTCACCTAGTGCAAAATAGCAATTTTATGTTCAAATAAATATATAAATATGCAATAAATATAGCAATAAATATATACATGAATGCAAAAAATATGATGACAAATGTAAACTTTTAGAACTGATTTTCGGCATTTAAAATCCATAAAAACATTCAAAATATGAATTGTAAAAAAGCTATAAATGCCAATATTTAAAACGTCCATCTTCTGGTCTTAAATATACATCAGTCTAAATTGCACAAAAACCACTCCTATGAGAGATTGATATTTAACACAAAGGATTACGAAAGATATTGAGTGTGGTTTTGGAGTAAATTAATCCTGCTCAATAATGATAATAGAATCCTTTACTAATCTGGTGTCAAGATGATATACTCTTTGTATATATAGCGTTCAGTGAAATAAAGCCCAAGTGGGCCAAGAGTCACACCATGTCTAAAACCATGAATAAACAAGTGTATGTGTACAATGTGCCACCAATTAGAACCATCTGGTTCCATACAAAGTGCTAAATGCTGAAGAGTACAGTAATAAGTAAAAATTCTAATAATTAGGAAAGTTAAGATGTAAATGTACAACAAGGGAAATATTATGTCTCATCCATATAAATGTATTATTTCATATTATGAGAATTAAGCCGGTGCCACTACAGTATATCAATTATTAATAAATCTTCAATGTCCCACTATAAACAAGTATAAAAATCTTCACTCGCATTAAGCCCTGCCGGTACCTTTGTGTGGAGTTCCAAAATATATTTTGTTTAAAGAAGACGGAGTTGGGCCTCTTGATTACCTCCCCTTCTTAGAGGAGGATTCGAGTCTATCACAAAATACTGTAAATGTGTAGGGTTGCTATCATGGCACTCCTCAAAATGTCTAGCCACCGGATAGGCTTGATCCTTATTTGTGATGGCCCTTATGTGCTGGAGTATCCTCTTGTGAGCTGGAAGCTTAGTGCTGCCTATATATCTTCAGCCGCATGGACACTCCAGCACATAAACCGCATACTCCGTTTTACAAGTCAGTCTTTTGCTGACGAAGGATTTTCCGAAATGCGTCTGTTTTGTTTGTTTGCTGAATAAAGACAAGCGGATACGACACCCCCGTGAGTGCTACACTTTGTTCCAAGGGACAACGAAGTTGGGGAAGCACTGATTACACGTGGTGCACCACCACGAAAAGCACCTGCATGCGGGCGCCTTGGCTTTCAGGTGCACAATGGTAGCGTGATATATGAATATATATATATATATATATATATATTCACTGAAAAAAACATAGGTTTCAGGGGCGTTATAGTTAGGAATTTCCATTTAAAAAAACCTTAGAAATTCACTGCAAAAACCAAAGGTTTCAGGGGCGTTATAGTTAGCTGGACATTTCCCTCGTACAAAACCCTAGAAATTCCCCTGTTATAGTTAGTTCAGCTAACTATAACTCGCGCCCCCGCAATGCACTGCTGATGACGTCACATATTACATCACTCATGACATGGTCAGTGACATCACTGATGACATCACTGATGACATCTCAAATGACATCACTGATGACATCACTGATGACATCATCCAGTAGGTATGTGTTTCTGTACAGTTTTAATATGTTTAATATATATAGGGAAAGGTCTGTTGAAGAATGAGTGGGTGTACAAGTGTGTGAATGGATGATTTTGTAGGTGCGTAACTGACTCTTTAAGTGAGTCATTAAATGTATCTTACTGCAGACTAGTGACTAAACTGTGTGAATGTCTGTATGTGTATGTGTGTAGGTATATAAGTGGCTGCATGGTTTTGTGAATAGCTATATGAGTGTCTATATGGGTCATTGATTGGTTGTCTGAGTATCTGTATGGGTGCCAGAGTGTTTGTGTGGGTACAGTGTGTGTGACTCTATGCATAGATGTGTGAGTGGGTGATTCTATGGGTGCATGGTTTTAGGAGTGCATCTGTGATGGACTGTATGGTTGGGTCAGTGTATGTATGGGTGTGTTAGGGATTGAATGTATATCTCAGTGGTACATGTGTGACTAACTACATTTTTGAAAGGCAGCATATATGTGTGTAAGAGTATATAAGTGGGTATATGTGAGAGTGTGTGATTGTGAGAGTGGCTGTATGGATGAGTGTGTGCTTGTATCAATGATTCTATTAGAGCTAAAGAATGTGGTACTATTTTTATGAGTAAGTGAACTTGAGTGTGTTTAACTGCATAGGTGAGTAAATTAGACTGTGTTTAATTACTTGCACGACTGACTAGGTCATTACCTCAATGGATGATTGGCGGTGTGTGAGTGTCTATCTAGGTGTATAAATGCATATGATAGTCTTGTACGGAGTGACTGTAAGTATGATTGACTGTACAGGTGAGTGAGTGGAGGTGTATGTAGACCTAAGAGTTAATGAGTGGGTATGTAGTTATTGGTATTGGAGTATCTATGATTTTCAAAATGGCCGTCTGAAATTTTGAGTCGGTGTATCAAAGGTTATATTAGGGTGTCAGAAGATGCACTAATTTATCACATGGAGGATGTCATCAGTGATGTCATGAGTGATGTCATTTGAGATGTCATCAGTGATGTCATCAGTGATGTCACTGACCATGTCATGAGTGATGTAATATGTGACGTCATCAGCAGTGCATTGCGGGCGCACGAGTTATAGTTAGCTGAACTAATTATAAAGGGGGAATTTCAATGGTTTTGTACGAGTGAAAAGTCCAGCTAACTATAATGCCCTTGAAACCTATGGTTCTTTCAGTGAATTTCTAAGGTTTTTTAAATGCCAATTCCTAATTATAACGCCCCTGAAACCTATGGTTTTTTCAGTGAATTTCAAAGGTTTTTTAAATGCTAATTCCTATCTATAACTTATCTCTGAAGATATCATGAAAAGCATTCTTTTTTAAAAGTAGGGTGCACAACATTAGTTTTGTGGAAAAGCATCTTTGTGATTGGTTAAGAAAAAGCAGTTTCAACGTGGAGTACATATCAAAGGATAAAATTTGCTCAGATCAACCACACCTGCTACTTGCATTTGAAAGGCACTGTTCGAACTTAAAACAATCGTCAACTTTTAACCTGCACGTGTTGTTAAATATTCAAGAAAATGTTACAAAAAAATATCATTACGTTTTAAAAAATTGATGAACTTTTAACCTGCACGTGTTGTAGAATGTTCTAGAAAGTGTGTTGATAGAATACGTTGCACTTCTGACTTCTATGTGTTGTTCAGTATTAAAAAAATGGTTCATATGGAAAATTAAAAAGAAACCAATAGAGAAGTTTTGAAGCCTAAAAGAATCAAGGAACTATTCTAATTTATTCTTTACACGTATTTATGTGTGCAGCAACAAAATTATAGACACAACAGCAGTAGTAAGAGGAAGAAGCAGGGAGTGGGGGGAGGATGGGAGATGGGCAGAATGGCACACATGCACAATTAAGTACAACACACATATAGACTAACAATGGCCAAAATAAAAAACACCAGCAAGCAGCACAAGTCACACAACCCACCAACATCACACCACTGAACGAGCATAGAAGTGAAAACCACGCTGCATTCATACAGGATGTGTACAAAGGCCAGTCGTTGGTGTTGTGGGATGTCTGCGACCGTGGTCATCATGGGTGAGATGCCCAGCATGTGGCACATGGTTGAGTTCACTGTGTGTTATGTTGCCAAACTGCTGCACCTCCCTCCCACGAGCCCCCACACTTTTGTACGGTGCACTGTTGTATCTCGTGCACTCGTACAGCACACCATTGTAATGCATATTTGTGCATGTCCTGCTACATTCCAACTACAACATAACAGTGCCGTTTGGAGGTGGTGCATGCCAGTTTACAACATCAACTGCTGCGGCTCTTGTAGCAGGCCACACCAGAACACAGAGACACACTTACCGCACTTCCTGTACACGGACATGTCCGAGACACCTCGTTCCCCTTGCCGGATAGGCAGACCCCTGCACTGACCTGTGAACCCCAGACCAACACACGCCAGTTGTGCATGCAGGAGGATGCGTGCGTAGCTACACATCCAGGCTCACTGCCAACGCTGAGGTGACTGCACACTGTGATGTTGCAGGGCTCGTGCCTATCATGCTAAGACAATGACCACAGGGACACACTTCCTAAGATGTGAGTTTGGGGGGCATTGGGGGTCCTGGAGTTGTTGAGATGAGTCTTCTGTCCCTCATGGGTATCCCTGTATCATGCTCATTGACTCTATGATACCTGTGGGTGTTCTGGTGTGGCTCTTGACTGTGTTCCCTTTCATGGTGCAGGTAGTTGTCCTGCTTAACACCAGCAGAAAGCAGGTGTAAAATCCCTGGTGCTAACTTGTCTTATCGCCGGAATTTGTTTCGCATTGCAATTGGTGTGAAAGTTGTGATGGGATTTTTTTTGTATGCAGAACAATATACGAACTGAGCAGTGTATCTCATCAAGATCCAGCACCTGACGCACTATTCCCAATCAATATAAATACAATGAGATTTCTTAATAGATTTTGTGTGTACACTGTAACTGCAGCCAATACCTCAGTGCAATTCAATACAGGATTTTAGTATTTAGAATAAATCGGAAAGGTGCACCTCGTGTCTTTTTGCACGGGAACGGCTACTCTTCATTTCATTATCAGCACTTTAACAGAAGTAAAGTTGAGATAAATCTAACACACTATTCAGAAGTTAGTGCAAACTGCAGATATCACCAGTATTCCAGCAATAAGTCCCCCAAAATTTAACACCATGGTGGACTCCATCAAATAACAGTAATAAGAACAAGAAAGAGTCACACAGCAGTTAAGAGAACAACCAAAAACTTTATTAATTTTTTTTTCAAACTTTATTTTTTGTAACAATAAATATATAAACGAAAAACTATTTTCAAACGTTATTTTTTATTAACATATATATGAACAATAAACTAATAAACAAAATGTAACAACAATAATAAAAAACAACAAGGCGGAACACTACTGTGGAGACAATGGATGTCGACGACAGACCTGGAAAATAAGAAAGATTGTTAAAAAAACAACAACATGGTATTCTCAACAAAATACCACAAGAAACAAATCACAGATATATAAAATGCATACAGCTAACAAAATTTTATAAGTTTAACTTACAAAAACTGTAAATGTTGCCGCTTTAAAATATTTACCGAATCTGAAGAACATGTTTTGCAGAAGGCACCACACAAACAACATTTTTCTTCAGTGGTGAGGACATTTTTTACTTTTTCCAAGGAGCAAACAAAGACCAATGCCACCTTCGTCACTCGCAAGATTTGCCAAAGAGTTCTGTTACGAGGAGATCCTAACAAAAAATACTCGTACGGCACAGCAAGTATGATGAAACACCTAAGGACCCTTCATCCAAACAATCTTGCACGAGAAGAGTGCAAACAGATGAGAAACACTCCTGTTCTGTATCTGTAAAAAAGAATCACAAATAAATGTATATTAATAACTTTCAAATTTATACTATTCCATTACTGTGCAAACACATTTTATATAAAAACTGACTATGAAACTATAGCCCTGAACCACAAGTGTGACGATCATTTAAACACTACATGCATAGTGCATACTACTTTGAAGCAGTTCATGCCCTAAAGCCTACCTCACTAAAACACTACATGCTAACTGACTAAATGATTACAGTAGTATAAGGAGACACACTTGGTGACTCACAGGGTGTTTGCTAGAAGAGTATGAATACTAACTAGGGAATAGAAGGTGTGAAACACAACTGTGTAGGTGATTAGAGGACTGCATCCATACTGCATAGGCATTTAAAGCAGTCCATGTGCTAAGGCCTGGCTCACTGCATGACTACTTGGGTACTGACTGAATGATTATCGTACAGCAAGGAGAGTGCCTAGGTGAATTTATAAGTGCTAGGCTTTTCGCACGGAGAATAGATTAGTACTTGGTACTGAATGGGTCACTAGAGGAGTGCAAAGGCAGTGACAAGTGCTGGACTGTATGGATACTGACTAGGAAATTGAAAGTGTGAAAGACAAGGCTCTAGCTGGTTAGAAGACTGCATGCATAGTGCATAGGGGTTTGAAGCAGTCCATGTGCTAAGGCCTGGCTCAGTGTATGAATACTTAGACACTGACTGAATGATTAGAGTACTGCAAGATAATATCTTGGTGAATTTATAAGTGTTTGGGTTTTAGCACAGTGAATGGATTAGTACATGGTGCTGAATGGGTCACTAGAGGACTGCAAAGAGAGTCAAAGGGTATTTCCTGGAAGTGTATTGATACTGACTAGGGAATTGAAGGTGTGAAAGGCAATTGTGTAGGTGGTTAGAGGACTGCATACATAGAGGATAAGGGTTTGAAGCAGTCCATATACTAAGGCCTGGGTCACTGGATGAGTACTTGGGTACTGACTGAATGATTAGAGTACTGCAAGGAGAGTGCCTGTGTGAATTTATTAGGATTTAGCGCTGTGAATGGATTAGTACATGATGCTGAATGGGTCACTAGAGGAGTGCAACGGCAGTGACAGGGTGTTTGCTGTAAGTGAACGGATACTGACTGGGAAATTGAAGGTGTGAAAGACAAGTGTGTAGGTGGTTAGAGGACTGCATGCATAGTGGATATGGGTTTGACGTAGTCCATGTGCTAAGAACTGTCTCAATGCATGAATACTTAGGCAGTGACTGAATCATTTGAGTACTGGAAAGAGAGTGTCTAGGTGAATTTATAAGTGTTTGAGTTTTGACACAGTCAATGGATTAGTACATGCTGTTGAATGGGTCTCTAGAGGACTGCAAAGGAAGTGACAGGATGTTTCCTGGAAGTGTATGGATACTGACTAGGGAATTGAAGGTGTAAAAGACAAGTGTATAGTATGTCAGAACACTTTTATTTGAAGCAATCTATTTGGTACTTAGAAACTGACTAAATAATCAGACTACTTCTAGGACAGTGCTTAGGTAAAACTTTTAAATTTTCAGTTCTGCCACAGTGAACAGAATAGTGCATGGTACTGCACCTTAGTGTCAAATCCTGACTCATTCAATGCATAAGCAAAGACTAGCTTCTAATGCTACTAAAACTTGACAACATGAGAGGTTTTAAATTAGTTATCTGTCAGCAAATACACGATGTTACCAAATGCTTCTCTCACAGTGGTTCTCAAATGCACACAGACTCACAGTGTAATTCTAGACAACAACCACTATACCTAGGAGTTTAACAAAAATCCTTCACTACTGTGGAAATGGTAAGCGAACTGCACACAATCTTCATATTTCATGACTGCACTTTTGTGTCAATGCCTGACTCATTTAATCAACACATAAGCAAAAACTGGCTTCTAAAGCTACTAAAACTTGAAAACCTGACTGGTTTTAAAACACTTATCTGTCAGCAAATACACAATATTACCAAATGCTTCTCTCACAATCCTTACCCAGATGCACACAGACTCACAGTGTGATTTTAGACAAGCAACACTATCCTAGAAGTTTACCAAAACTCATTCACTAGTCTGGAAGAGTTAATGGTACTGCACACAATCTACATATTTAAGTACAGCACATCAGTGTCAAAGCATGACTCATTTAATCAACATATAAGCAAAGACTGGATTCTAATGCTACTAAAACTTCTCAACATGACAGATTTTAAAACAATTATCTGTCAGCAAATACATGATGTTACCAAATGATTCTCTCACAGTGATCCCAAATACACACTAACTCACAGTATGATTCTAGACAAGCACCACTATCCCTATGAGCTTACCAAAACTCATTCACTACAGTGCAAGTGGTAAGGGAGCTGCACACAATCTACATATTTCACAACTGCAATTTACTGTCAATGCCTGACTCATATAATGAAAGCATAAGCCATAACTGTCTTCTAATGCTATTAAAACTTGACAACATGACATGTTTTACAACACTTATCTGTCAGCAAATACACGATGTTACCAAACACTTCTCTCACAGTGGTTCCCAAATACACACAGACTCACAGTGTGATTCTAGACAAACAACACTATCCATAGAAGCTTACCAAAACTCATTCACTACAGTGAAAGTGGTAAGGGAACTGCACACAATCTACATATTTCACGACTGCACTTTAGTGTCAATGCCCGACTCATTTAATCAACGCATAAGCAATGACTGGCTTCTAATGCTACTAAAACTTGACAACATGAAAAGTTTTAAAACAGTTTTCTGTCACCAAATACACAATGTTACCAAACGCTTCTTTCACAGTGGTTCCCAAATGCACAAAGACTCACAGTGTGATTCTAGACAAGCACCAGTATCCCTAGGAGTTTACCAAAACTCATTCACAACACTGGAAGTGATAAAGGAACTGCACACAATCTACATTTTTTACGACTGCTCTTTAGTGTCAATGCCTGACTCATTTAATCAACACATAAGCAAAGACTGGCTTCTAATGCTACTAAAACTTGACAACATGACAGGTTTTAAAACAGTTTTCTCTCAGCAAATACACGATGTTACCAAACGCTTCTCTCACAGTGGTTCCCAAATGCACAAAGACTCACAGTGTGATTCTAGACAAGCACCAGTATTCCTAGGAGTTTACCAAAACTCATTCACTACACTGGAAGTGATAAGGGAACTGCACACAATCTACATATTTCACGACTGCACTTTAGTGTCAATGCCTGACTCATTTAATCAACACATAATCAACGCATAAGCAATGACTGGCTTCTAATGCTACTAAAACTTGACAACATGACAAGTTTTAAAACAATTTTCTGTCAGCAAATACACAATGTTACCAAACGCTTCTTTAACAGTGGTTCCCAAATGCACAAAGACTCACAGTGTGATTCTAGACAAGCACCAGTATCCCTAGGAATTTACCAAAACTCATTCACAACACTGGAAGTGATAAGGGAACTGCACACAATCTACATATTTCACGACTGCTCTTTCGTGTCAATGCCTGACTCATTTAATCAACACATAAGCAAAGACTGGCTTCTAATGCTTCTAAAACTTGACAACATGACAGGTTTTAAAACAGTTTTCTCTCAGCAAATACACGATGTTACCAAACGCTTCTCTCACAGTGGTTCCCAAATGCACAAAGACTCACAGTGTGATTCTA
Source organism: Triturus cristatus (assembly GCF_964204655.1). NCBI lineage: Eukaryota > Metazoa > Chordata > Amphibia > Caudata > Salamandridae > Triturus > Triturus cristatus. Next base: position 895,273,133 of record NC_140590.1, on the reverse strand, counting down.
GACAAGCACCAGTATTCCTAGGAGTTTACCAAAACTCATTCACTACACTGGAAGTGATAAGGTAACTGCACACAATCTACATATTTCACGACGGCACTTTAGTGTCAATGCCTGACTCATTTAATCAACACATAAGCAAAGACTGGCTTCTAATGCTACTAAAACTTGACAACCTGACTGGTTTTAAAACACTTATCTGTCAGCAAATACACGATATTATCAAATGCTTCTCTCACAGTGGTTCCCAAATGCACACAGACTCACTGTGTGATTCTAGACAAACAACACTATCCCTTTCACTATATGAAAACACATTTCTTCATCTAGAAGTAGTACTACATTTTAGTATAGAAACATAACATAACTCATTTCATAAATTCATAAACAATGACTGGTTTCTAATTCTACCAAAATATGAAAACTGCACAGTTATCTCTCTACAAACACAGGAAAAACACAAATGGCAATCACAGAATGGTTTCTACATGCACACACATTGTAGAGAAAAAAAGTACTCCCTAAACTTTAGCAGGAAAAATACATTAGTCTGATTAAAATCAAAATAGTTCACATACATCCCCTCACAATTAAATAACTCATCTTTCAAGTTCTTTTGTAGATTAAGGAGTATATCAATCACTCACCATATTTTCTTTTACATAATCTCTGCACTGTGCACCTCTCAGCAAAAGCAAAGAATGGAAAAGTTTCCCTTTCATTTTCCACACATATACATGTAAACATCAAATCACAATCCTTCGCACATAAACTCAAAAGCAAACACACATTTCTATTGGTTAAACCTTTCAACCCTTTCCAACTGAAATACATTTCAACCCTTCCCCCAATCTGTCTTCTGCCTGTTACCATAGAAACAGGTCATGGAACACTGCACTGAGCTCACAGGTCACAAGTTCAGCACACAATGTTCCTACACAAGACAGTGTGTGCTTGACTTTTCAACATATCAGCTTATCATATATAATGTTCCTTACAATCTGTTTTTGTTAACCAATAACAATTGTACCTTTAAAAAACAGAAATATACACCCTACCTTTCAGTGTAGAAAGTTGTTATACAACCAATGAATTCTTGTTGTTTTTCAAAAAACGTTGCCGTGGATCCGCGCACCCACCGCGAGAGAATCCGTGCATCCAACGCGATAGGAGGCGCGCACCGTGCGCGCATTTCGCCGCTTTTTTTTTAAAAAAAAGGGGGGCCCCAGGGGGTCCTTCTGGGACCCCCTAAGCACCTCTAGAGAGTCAGAGTATTCCCACCCTGCCCCCTTTATATGTTTTAGGCACTTATTCCCCTGGCTTCTTCAGCCTCGCTTCTACCGAGGCAGAAAATGGCCGCCAACAGTTCCTGGTTTCGAATGTAGAGAGACGCTCGAGAGCCAATTAGCATTCAGCGCGCGATCGGGAGGGTGCGGGCTCCGTTCGGGGAGGGTTCGCGTACGGTGCGGGTAGGGTCCGCGGATCCTCTGCGGCCATAGATATCACTAACTTTTTTACCCTAATTTTCTCAGGAACTACTGAACAGATTCACACCAAATATGCAAAAGGCACGAGTCCGAACTGAAGACTACCTCTTTGCCAAATTTGGTGTCATTCCGTTCAGCGGTTCGGGCTGAAGCTGCGACAACAGATCCTATGGGAAATTGCATGGGGAAAACACGTTTTGGGATCCCCCTTTTTTCTCGGCCCCCGCTTGACGAATCACCGCAAACTTTCAGGGTAGGAGCGTAGCAGAGCTGGCCAAAAGTTTGGAGAATATATTACCTACTGGCGGTTATAGCTAGGACCTAGTTTCCATAGGAAGTGCATTTTTTGTTTTGCTTATAACTTTGGCGTCATTTGATGAATCTTCATGAAATTTCCAAACTAATTCTTTGTTCATATCAGCTCCTATGTTGAAAGTTTGGGGGTGATTCGTCAAGGGGGGTCCGAGAAAAAAGGGGGGTCCCAAAATGTGTTTTCTCCATGCAATTTCCATAGGAAACTTTAGACAAGGCTACAGGTCGAATGGGTGAACGGAATTACCCCGAATTTGGCAGGGAGAAGGGTCTTGGTCTATAATGCATGCCTTTGTTTATTTGGTGTAAATCCATTGAGTAGTTTTGGAGAAATATCGAAATTTACAGATATCGATATTTGGGGATTCTGCTATCTGATTGGCTGAGGCGTTACAAGCTTGCTGCTTATTGGCTGTGAGCGGTGCGAGCGGTTGCAACTAGGAAGTGTTGGCAGCCATTTTGTGATTCTGTTGAAGCAAGTAAGGGGAAAAAAGGGCAACAAAAAGTAGGAAAGAGGAGGGTAGGAGCACTGTAACCTCTGTGGGGTGCTTAGGGTGTGCTATACAGGGGGTGCGAAGTGAACTACTCATCCCTGCTTGTCTGAAAATGCTGGGCCACAGAAATTAAGTGAGGTATTGCCTAGAGTCTGATGTTGCTAAGGTGAGCTCCTGCGGGACTCGGGGATTAAAGTTTGAGCTCAAACTGTGTGTCTTAAACTGTGAAGGCATGTGCCCTGGCCGCTGCACCACACCTGTGGAAGTAGTGTTAGCATGTGTTTATACCTACTAGGATGAACAACTGACCCCTACTGGTCTGAAAATGCTGGGGTACAGAAAATATGTGAGGTATTGTCTAGAGTCTAATGCTGCTAAGCTGAGCTGCTGCCGGACTCGGGGATGAAAGCTTGAGTCCAAACTGTGTGTCCTATGCTGTGAAGTCATGTGCTCTGGGCGCTGTGCCACACCTGTCCAAGTAGTGTTTGCGAAGTTGTAGATAAAATTGTTAGGCTGATAATGGTAATTTTTGTATGTGCCGTTTGGTTGATAATATCATCCTAGGTACAGAGATTACAATTTTAAAAATACTATCAATAAAGGTGCCTGTGGTGGGTTGCAGAGGGAGTGCTCTGGGGTGATGGGGTGTGGTGGAGAGGTGAAAAGTATGAGGTAGTGCAGTTACATATAAAGTGTAAAGGTGTATGTAAATAATTAAATAAATACTTGCTGTATGTTCTATGGCACTACCCATTATTCTACTGCTCCCCTGCCCTGCTCCATCATGTTGCAGCACTGCCTCTGGAAGCCGTCAGTAGAACTTATGTAATTGTATGTTATTATTTTAATATACTGAACAGATGTAAAAAATAATTGAATCTATTTTTTGTTTTTCCGAAAATTATTTCGTTTGGATTAAAATTTGAAAATGCCTAGAAGAACTGAAAAAAAAGGAAAGAGAAAAAAATATATATTTGAACAAAAGGAAAGATTTTCAATTAGAAAAAAATGAGAGTACTACACAAGCAGTTTCTTCTGGTAAAAACACTAGGCAATTTCTGAAAAAAATATTACGAACATTTAATGAAAATAATATGACACAAAACAAAACGAAGAATTTTCTCAAGTAAGGAGAAGCAGACTTCAATTTCAAATACCAGGAAAAGAAAACATGATAAAGAAACAGTATCTGTTACCCGGTGACAAAAACAATTTCAAGAAATTCGTCAGAGACTTTTTCGAACTAGAGTGATTCAGAATTTAATGACAACATGCTGCAAATATAAAAAGAAAGTGCTGCAATTCAAACAGAAGCAGCGTATTAAAAGTATGGTGGATACTGCTTTCAATTTAAAACAGAAGTTATTCATTGTGACTTTGAAGAGGATCAAAGTGTTGGATAAAATAATCAAAGTGTTGAAAGAGAAAAGTAGAAGAAAAAGACTTGTGAACAGAACCAACTTTGGCAAAATCTTTAGTGGACATTGGAAACATACTTCAACCAGTGAGCCTTTTTTTAATGAGGAAAGTTACTTCCAGGAAAATAGTTTACCATTTGCAGTTGATACTGGAGGTCGTTGCTATGAAGTTCAGGATGATTGTCCCCTTCCAAAAGAGGAAATGGTTGGTAATGTGCAGAAGAGTTAATAGCTGAAGAAGTGCAAGGGAAATGTATACAAGCTCCTGTGTATAAGTGGGGTTGTAGCAGTATTTGTAGTATTCAACAGGAATCTATTGATATAATGCGAAATTTGCTACGAGAATATACACAGAAAACTATTAAACAGAACATTAAGTTGTTACAAGGACGAAATCCATGTAATGTAAGAAAATATGCTGAGAAGCATGGGCATTCTCTGGCTTGTCTTTCAAGAAAAGTGTGTAAAAGTGTTTTTCATCACTTGAGGATGTTAGCAGTACACCATTCAGAAATGCGGAAGTTTGTAAGGAAACTTTACTATGTAAAAAGTCCTGCATTATGTTTAAGTGAACAGAATTCAGGTCTTTTACATGGTTCTTTATCAGATGTTCAAAAAAAGTGTGATGATATTGAAATGCAATATTTTGCTTCAGAATAGAAGTCCATAGAAAGTGAAAGTTTGACAATTATAGATGTTGAAGGAGATGGGAAAGTGATTAGCACTGATCAGTTTGAAGAAATTTGAATGTTTAATGTAGTGTGCTCTGAAATACCAAACTATGTTTGTGTTTGTTGTCGATGTACTCGTTATAAAAATCAAACTAGGAATGTTGATTTGTATTTGAAAAGTGAAAAGGAGAACAATGGTAAGTGGGAAGAATTTACAACTTACTTGTTGGTGAAAGGTCGATTTGAGTTAGGTAGTGATCAACGTATATGTAAATATTGTTGCAACAAATCAGAAGAGAACAAAATGCCTGCTAGAGCAGTACATAATAACTTAGGATTAATAGCTATTCCTGAGGAACTGGCAGAATTGAATACATAAGAGTCGTTTCTAATTCAATCTGTTTATCTTTTTCAAACTATAATTCGGATGGAGCCTAAAACAGGTAAACTGCCACCAACAAACTTGCAAAGAGGGCTGAAAGGAAGAGTGGTGTACTTACCTTTGGATTTTAAGAAAAATATTGAAACTATTACTGGACGGAAAGAGGAAAATGAGGCAGTAGTCATTCTAGTAAAGGGTGTACCAACAAAGAGTCATAAAATATGGCAAGAATTTGTAGGTGTTCATATATTTATTATTTCTTTCTTCCTTACCTTAAGCAATTACTAATCTAGCTTCCACAGCCTCCAACTTCATTATTTTAGGGGATTTGAACATCCACTTTGATAACTTGGCCTCTACAAGTGTGGTACAATTTTCTGACGATCTCGCAGATCTCCAACTCTCACAAAGGGTTCCTTATGCCACTCATGTGAAAGGACACCTTCTTGACCCTGTCTTTTCAAATCAGCAGGAGCTACACTGTCGGAATACTATACCCATCCCATGGTCTGATCATTATTTGATCTCCCTGGACTGGTCTCCTAAAGTGTCTATTCCTAACACTCGGCCGGTAAAAAAAACTGCCCGTTGTTGGCGGAATTTACAACTAGAGGATTGGACCCTTTCTTTAGAAAAAGGTATTCCCCGAATGAATTCAAACCCTGAGGTGGCCAATGAGCAATTTAATCATTGGATGGAAGACACCTTAGACCTAGCTCTCCCTAAAAAGACCTGTAAAATGAAGGTGGGTCCTAATAAATCGGCCTGGTACACCCCTTTGCTACGGAAACTCAAACAGATCTGTAAAAAGGCTGAAAGAGTTTGGAGGAAAGACCTCTCCCCCTCCAGGAAAAAAGAATACAGAGACACGCTCAAAACCTATAAGACCGAAATTAAAAAAGCCCAAGCTGGCTATTACAGTGGAAAAATCTCCTGTGCAGCAAATTCTTCCTGTGAAACCTTTCGTATTGTCAAGACACTCACACTAGGTATGGCTCCCTTGAACTTACTGACGAACGCTGTAATGAGCTTGCAGACTATTTTTATAATAAAATTCAATCTATTCGAATGTCATTCACTGAACCTGACTTCAATCTCCTCCCTGAAGTATTTACTGTCAGGAGGGAATCTCACTTGCTGGAGGCATTTCCACTCTTGAATAAAGACACATTTCTTAATATTTCTGCCCTCGTTAGGAGTGGATCACCTCGAGATCCTGTCCCTCCCAAAATTCTTACATCCGTTGTGGGTTCGGTCAGTCCATTCCTTATGGACTTGATTAACTCTTCCTTCTCCTCGGGAGTGGTCCCTTCCCTATGGAAGAAAGCGCTGGTCAAAGCACTGTTAAAGAAGCCTGGCCTTGACACAGACTGTTTTGCCAACTACCGTCCCATTTCGCTTTTACCATGGGTCGGTAAAATTGTGGAGAAGTTTGCGAACATGGTCCTCTCCAAACATTTGGAGGAGGGTAAGCTCCTACATCCAACCCAAACAGGGTTTCGCCACATGCAAGGGACTGAGACCGTCTTAATGGCCGTTGTAGAAGATTCAAGGAGAATCATGGACACAGGAGGGTCCTTAGCAATGATTCTGCTGGACCCCAGTGCAGCATTTGATACGGTCAATCACCATATTTTAATTCATCGACTTAAGAAGTTGGGTGTAATAGGACCAGCGCTCAACTGGTTGTGTTCCTTCCTAGAGGATAGATCCTATCAGGTTTTTGGGGGCGAGGCTATTTCAAGTTCAAGATCTCTGCACTGTGGAGTGCCTCAGGGGTCGTCCCTGAGCCCCACCCTTTTTAACGCCTATATGGCCCCCTAGGCAGAGATTGTCTTGCCCTTTGGGGTGCATATAATTACGTACGCGGATGACACCCAACTAGTGGTGGCATTTAACAATAAAAATGACCCTTCATCCAGTCTGGGCCCCTGCCTCGAGGAGGTGATGAGGTGGATGTGTCACTCACATCTCAAATTGAACGGTGATAAGACTGAGCTTATGTTGCTCGATAATCCCTCTCCCCTCGAGGTTGCTTCCATCTGGCCAGCAAGTATGGGCCCTTTGCCAGCTCCCAAGCCTGAAATAAAGAGCCTTGGTATCTGGCTTGACTCTGAAATCAACTTCAAAACTCAAGCCACAAAGGTAGTCGCCTCCTGTTTTGGCATCCTTAAACTTCTTCGTAAAGTACTGCCTCTGCTTCCCTCTTCAGCAAGGAAGCTCATAGTCCAGGCATTGATCTTATCCCGCCTCGACTATGGAAACGCTCTTTACCTTGGTGCCCCCGGTGCGGTCTTTAAAAAACTTCAAATTATGCAAAACTGCGCCGCCCGGTTGTTGGAGGGTGTCCCCAGCCGTCAATCAGCTAAACCCGCTCTTAGACTTTTACATTGGCTTCCTATTCAGGAAAGGGTCTATTTTAAAGCCCTTTGTACCACACATAAGATACTAGGAGGTAACGGCCCTGACATTATCTCTTCTTGTTTTACCTTACAAAGCACAAAGACAGTTACGCTCTAGTGATCTTCATCTGGCATTTGTTCCCAGAATTAAGAGGTCTAAAAGCGGAGGCCGCCTCTTTTCTTATAATGCCTCCAAACTTTGGAACACCCTGCCGCTGTATTTGCGTAAAGAATCAGATCACTCCATTTTTCATAAAAGGCTTAAGACCTGGCTTTTTCCACACTGATTGAGTTAGTCTACTGCGGTTCCACCCTAGCGCTGGGATGCCTCAGGGTAGCCATGCGCTTTACAAATGCTACCTCATTCATTCATTCATTCATCTTATAGAGAACAATATTTATTACAAAACTGTAAATGTGGATGAACAGGTAATACGTTTAGAAGCTGAATCTGAAATTTCAAGTGGTCAAATAGAAAAAGTGGACAAGTCAAGGACTGAAGAGATTTATGAACATTACACAATATGTCCTTTGCATTCGAAAGACGTCATAGGAAGCAGCATTGAATTATTTCAAATGAAAAAAGCACAGGGAACTCCAATGAGTGTATGGGAGAAAAGCTTGGAAGCTCGTTGTTTTCCACAGCTATTTCCTACTAGAGAAGGTGGCCGATATGATGACCGACCTGTACGGATTCCAGCTTCAGAATATCGGTCAACAAGATTATATTCTGAAGATCCTAGATTTCGACAGTGCATTCCATACATATTTCACCTTTTGTTTGAAAGTGATCTGTCTTCTCTGTCGTATGCAGTGAACCACAGACTTAAAACTGGAGTTCATCAATCACTTCTCTCTGCAAAAGAATTTGTGGAGAAAGTTCAAGAAACAGATGAAAATTTAGAAGCACAATTAATCAATTTGATGGGATGTCAACGTGGAACAAATGAGTATTGGTATCGTCGTCATGGAGAACTCAAGTGTATGTTACGGAACTTAGGTACACCAACATGGTTTGTCACACTTAGCTGTGCAGAGTATGCATGGGAAGATTTGCTTGGGTTTCTAAGAGAAGCGAATTCTAATATAAAAAATGTTGAAATAATGACTCCTGGTGAACTGTGTTCATTGGATCCTATAAATGTGTGCAGATATTTTAATCATAGGTTTCAAGCTATGATGTCTTTTATCTGCAATAAAAAGAATCCACCTCTTGGAGAAGTTACCGATTTTCTTTTGGAGAAAGAAGTACCAAGCAAGAGGTGCACCTCATATACATATGCTACTATGGATCAAGGATGCACATAAATTTGGAACTGATTCTGATAAAACAGTATTGTCTTTCATCGAACAGTATGTGACATGTGAGATTCCAAGAGAAGAAGGAGATAAAGGCTTAAAGTACTGCAGAAGAAAATACAAGTCTAAAGGAAAGTTTTACACCAAATGTCGGTTTGGTTTTCCACGTCCAGTCATTTGTAAAGGAAGAGTAAATCATTTTTTTTCTTCTGTAAGGCACATAATTACTTGGAAATCTCCAAAGAATACCTACAACTTAAAATGAACAGAAGTGTCAAAGTATATCAATGGCTACAATCCAGTCATTTTAAAAATGTGGAATGCGAACATGGACATCCAGTATGTTGCAGATAACTCAATTGCTGTTGCACGTTATGTTACATCGTACATAACAAAATCAGAAAAAACAGAGATGAAACAAATGTGGGAAGAAATTGCACAAAAGAAAAGCCTTAGCAAAAAATGTACAGCTTTACTTTGAAAATGCTTTCCCACCAAGAAATTGGATCCTATGAATGTTCAGACCGCTTGTGCTCTTCAAGTTTATATTCAAAGTCACGAGAAATTATTTGGGTAAGTTTAGGTCTTGCCTGCAAATGAAATAGAGTGTTGAAATCATTTGAAGAAATTGAAGAATTAGCAGCAAATGAACCAGACAGTACAGACATTATTAAAACTAATATTTTGGACACATACTATCCGAAAAGGAGTCGACATCTGGAACAGCTATGTCTGTATGAAGTTCTTCAACATTACAGCTTCAAAAGAAATGTTAAACAGAATTTAAAAGAAGGAAAATATGCAGTACTTGGATGTCATGGTTGTTTAGTAAAACATGCAAAGGGTAATCTTATACAAGAAACTCAGTTGTGAAACTCCAGATAAGCGAGAATTTTACAATTTAGCGCTTCTCCAACTCCTTAAACCATGGTGTATCGAAAGTGAATTACTTGGAGACTTTGACTGCTATGAAGATTCTTGTAATGCATGTAAAAATAGCATTGCATGTACAATTTTCCCTACATATTTAAAAATGTTGAATGATGAAGTTGAACAGGAAAAGACTATTACAGCTGAAATAGCTAATGAAAGTTCTCAAGATAGTCAAAGTAGTGGTCCATGTAGTCAAGATCCTCTTGGACAACCAATACTGGAAAATGAAGCAGTGATTGCTATGCCATGAATTCAAAATTGGAATGCAACAAGCACATGAGGAGAATATTATATTGGAAAACTTAGAAGAACAAGTAAATGTTGAACAGAAAGAAATATATGTACAAGTGAGAGAACAGATAGAACATGGTTTGTAGCATTAAAAAAAAGAATGTGTGTGTTCATCTTTTAAACCTCTTCTAATGTACATCAGTGGTCAAGCTGGGACAGGTAAAAGTTTTTTAGTTAAAGTTTTGAACAGTTATCTTAAAAAAACTGCTGGGTCACATTTATGTTGTGTGGTAACAGCTCCAACTGGATTAGCAGCACACAATGCTAAAGGAGTTACATTGCATAGATTACTGATGTTACCAGTTGAACATGATAATAAATTAGAATATCAGAAGTTGTCTGGAGAAGCTTCTTATGAAGTGTCATGAGTGCTGAAGAAAATGAAACTTTTAATTAATGATGAGGTGAGCATGGTCTCAAACTTAATGCTTGCTTTTGTACACTTAAGAATGCAACAGGTATTAAAAACAGATTACGGTGTTCTCTTTGGAGGAAAATATTTAATTGTATTTGGAGATCTGCTACAACTAACCCCTGTAAAAGGAGAACCAGTGTTTAAAACTCTTGTGCATGAAGACACTAAGAAATCTTTGGGAACGATTGGAAATGTGAATCTGTGGTTACATTTTGAATATAAAGAACTCACTCAGAATATGCAACAAGCAAGAGATGAAGATTATACAAATATTCTAAAAGATGTAAGAATTGGTGTTCTAAGCAAACATGATAAACAAGCTTTTCATCAAAGTCATCTACTAAAGAACTTGTTTACAAATGAAAACACACCAGCAGAAGTAATGTACAAGCAAATGAAAGAAAATCAAGAAATAGTTCACATTGAAGCTATTGATAAAATCGATCATAAAGGAATAACACTTCTTCTTTCAGAAAAACTACAGACTAAATTGGATTCTTTGTAAAAGTCTGTATCAAATACTGCTGGCTTAGAAAAAAATGTAATGTATGTTTAAACTGTTGGGTAATTTTGAGGCGTAATCTGAATGTAGAAGAAGGTTTAGTGAATGGAGCAATGGGGAAACTTGTTGTTTTTGTGAAATATCAAAATAGAAATGGAATTGAATTCTTGAAAGTTCAATTTGATCAGATTACAGATGCAAGACAGATTGCGCGTTCTGGTTTACATTTTTTGCTTGTAAAAGATTTGTATGTTCGTAGAAAACAGTTTCCCTTCTGTTTAGCATTTGCAATAACTATTCATAAATCTCAAGGTTTAAGTGTAGATAATGCTTTGGTAAATGTAGGAAGAACTGTGCTTAAAGAGGGAATGGTATATGTTGCATTATCTAGAGTTAGAACATTGTCTGGTTTGTATTTAGTTGATTTTGATGAGAACAAGGTTAGTGCTGATGTTTATTGTGTAAGAGAATATAATCGTTTGAGAAGGCTTTATGCTCCAAGTTTAGGTGAATATCCTATTTATGAGAAACGTGTTGTGTGTTCAAAACGCAAACATGTTGAAGAACCAGCTATGGTTGAAAAGCAGAAACAAAATCAAGAGAAAAGAAAATACGTAAAGAAGCAGAAAATACAAACAAGTGATGATGTTGTTGGATACCAATTAGAACATGCTTCTGGTGTCAACTGCTATGGTAATGTTATTCTAAACGTTATATCTTATCTTGAAGATGTGTGTAGTGAAATTATGGAAAGTCAGGAAAAAAGATTATGTTCAGCGCTTTATACTTTATTTCAAGAATTGAGAACTGATAGAAGTAAGATCCATTCTGCTTCTGGTATATGCCAACTGTTGGATACATGTACTGGATCTTTAAAGTTCAGTGCTAATATACAACAAGATGCACAAGAATTTCTGATGGTAATGCTTGGAGTACTAGAAGATGAAGGGAATCCGATTGAGAGTTTATTTTTTGGACTCAGTTACAAATGGGAACATAAATGTGAACAGTGTTCATTAACTTCAAGCACTATAGTTGACAGAGAACAATTTCTATATTTAACAATCCCTGACTGCAAATCTGTACCATTTTCTAAATTAGAAGCTGATCACAAGATGATCTGTTTTCATTGTAAATCAACAATGCTATCTACATTATGCCTACAGAGATATGGAAAATATTTGATTATAATGCTGCAACACTGTAGAACAAATGGAGGAAAAGTGTAAACCAAAATAAAAAATGTTGTTGCTAATCAAGTATCTATTTCTGGAAGAACTTTTGCAACAGTTGCTATTGTTTTCGATGCTGGAAGTACTACCACAAGTGGACATTACACAGTTTATTTAAAGTGTAATAATGGTTTGAGTCACTGCAATGATACACACTTGGAAATGAAACCGAGATTGCCTTATGAATTACCCAACTCATACTTGATATTTCTGAAACAAAGATTTTAGATACATCATTCGGCCTAGTGGGAAGGTGTAAAGATACTTTAAGGAATTCATACTGGATGATTTCAAAGCGAAAGTTTTGATACATTATTTGGCGTATTGGGAAAATGTTAACAGAAACTACAAAGTAAAGGTAATGTTGCAGGGATTCTGCTCATGCACAGAACTATGCGCAGGAAACCAGGACCTCAGTGAATTGCGGTGTACCAAAAACTCACCTCAGTACCCAGAACCCCTATCCGTCTGTTGAAATATGGATTTTTCTGATCAGTTATGTCCCCTATCTTGGACCCCAACGGTTCCATGTATGAATCACAAGTACATGTATGTTCCCTCCAGTTCCAGTTATGAAGACGCAAACACATGTGCGTCCACCGTCAACATGTCCTCTGTCAGATCCGCCATGAATAGGCCGGATATTCCATTCTTAAGTACAAAAGGCCACCGCCTTTTTATGGTTCACTTATGCCATTTTTACAGTCCAGGCAAGTAGGCCCTGATTCTGTCATCAAGCTTTTCTTGCTTTCTGTCTCTGAAGCTCCAGTCCGAGCCTGCATCTGTGACCATGAACTTTGTCTCATTCCCTGCGCGGCTCACAAAGCCTGACATCAGCTTGCTGCCTGCCAAGAACTATATTTCACCTTCGAAATTATCTGCTCCGATCCCTGCCCGATGCATTCCTGTCTAGTAGTTTAAGTAAACATTCTTCCAGCTACCGAGCAAAGGCCCGGCTTCTCTGTCTTTATGCAAGTAATTCATAGCCCTGTTACTATGGAAGATTCCTGCCCTCGCATCTAGTGTAGACACTTAGACGCTTGTACACGCACTAACAGTCAGTATAGTCAGTATAGAATAAGATTCTACTCTAAGAGACCTCTCTTTTGGATAACATAGTTCTTTAAACATAGGATGTTAGATATGATTTGGGATTAGGTTGACTTGACCCTCCAGACTTCTGTCGCCACATGTAGAGCTAAATGTCAAGTCCCCTTCACCCCCTAGTCGCACGTCAATCACACGTCATACTGCTGCGCGCGCATCTCTGCCAAGTATTTCTGCTGACATTGTGAAATTATTTCATAGGTCCACCCATATGTGACATCACAACCAATGACGTTTCTTTGTTACTCCCAGTTCCACCTACTTTTGCTACGTATGTATGTCTTATCTACACTATCAATTGTTACGCCTCTCGCATTTACTTCACTGTAATGCCTATTGTATAAAAGTGAATAATTATCAATAATGTATGTACTTCACTTCCTGAACCTTCGTGGTAATGGAACCTGGAGCAACCGATTATAATCGACCATTGGAATAAAGCCCATTCCGAACCTCTAATACCACGGATTCTGCCTCTTATTTACTGAGCTATTTTATTATGTTTCTGTATCAAATTAAGTCCCGGTAATTAAATTATTTACCACATGAATGGCGCCCGAACAGGGACACTTTCTCATCTCACGCGCCGGCGGTGCGTTGCAGGCCCGGTCTCCTGCCACAGCTGGACGGACAACAACGCGTACCAGCAGGATTTCCTGTATCTCCCTCCGGTCAAGCGGGGGCGACCGAGGCTGCGATCAACACCCAGACGAGGCGGTGAGAAGTGCGAAGTATCCCGACCAGAGCCTAGCTGAGAGAGCAAGATCCGAGGTATACAGAGGCCCACCAGTTTCCGAAGTCCCGAGTCGAGTCCAGTTTCCGAAGTGTTCGAGTCGAGTCCAGTCCGGTTCAAGTTCAGTTCAGTTTCCGAGGCCTTCCGTTCCGAGCTACCCGGTGAGTACCATTACTGGGGAGGCGTTCTGGCGTGCACATAAGTTGTGCCGGTCCAGACGGGTTTGGGTACACAAATCCGGTCTGCACTGTTTCAGCAGTGTATCTGTACTGTTTAGCAGTATATCTAGTATATCAAGTATATAAATTCAGAATAATTCAGTTAAAGTCGAGTATCATGTTAAGTGATTAAGTTTTCCTTAGATCGTCATCATCACTGTTGCTCAGTTAAATGTTAAATGTTAAATGTTTTAAAATCCGTTCTGCATATTGTGGTATGAATGACTGTTCATTGTTGTGTTTACTGTATTAAGTTTGTTCAAAATCAAGTATCAGATCAGTTTTCAATATGCCGCTCTTTTCGAAATTAAGACAGATCACAACAAGAAAAGGGGTACTCGAAGAAGCTGTTCCTATTCCTCCTAGGGACACTCCAGGGTATTTCATGTATCATAAACACGGCCTAGACGCTATATTATTTCTTGATTTATGGGTAGACTACACTAAGGAACTACCAGAAAGTCAGAGGTGGCCCGCAGCGGGGACCTGGGATGCAGAGTGCATCGTGAAAGTAGAGGAAGAATTATGGAAAAAGAAAGCTAGACAATCACAGAAAGACGCCATTGAATTATGGCGTAAAGAATCGTATAGACGTACAGAAAAAGCACGTAGACAGGAAGAAAAGAGTAAAGAGAATTCAAACGAAGTCCGAGAAAATCTATTAATTGAAGAAGGTACACGAGTGAAATCAGAACAAGTAGACAGACAAAGACATGCCCTTATGAAAGGTATGTATCCCCTTCTGGCCGAAGGATTACCTAAGGCTACTCCAGAGATACCAAAAGACTTGCCACCCCCATTATTTCCAATAAAGATACATCCCAAGGGGCATCCTAGAACCGCAGAAGATGTTTTTCTTTCCTCATATTTAGATGACGCAGCTCCCGAATATGCTAATCCCGCCCCGCATAGACCGCCTGCCAGGGAGATTCAACGCCAAGATCCAGTATCCGTATCTTTACAGCAACAAGTCCTGACACAAGTTCCGGCAAGCACATCTGTTTCTGCATCTGTTCCTACAGCTACTTCTATAGCTGTGTCCACACCTATAGTTGCTGTATCACGTTCAACGAACCCTTTCACACCCGATACCCCAGACGGGGCTACCGGAGGTGCTACCAATATTTTTTCTACGCCACCCAGAATAAATAAACTTACCTTTCAAGAGTCAGCACATTCACGTACCCCCAAACTCATAAATGCCCGTACGCTTAAGGAACTTCTTATAGATTGTAGATATGACCCTGTGCCCGGAAAAGAGGACGAAATGACCCTGGCATCATTACGTATCAGACGAGCTGCGGTGTATTTAGGGAAGTTACCAGGAATGACTATGCATCTAGATAATATATACCATTTTGTCCAAACAGGGCGAGATTCTGAATGTATTAACAGAGCTATGGAATACCAGAAAGTGGAAATACAGGGGGAACTGTTACGTTTCCTCATAAATTGTGTGATCAGAAATCAAGACCGACCGGGGGTAGACCCGGAAGCAATGCAAATTCTTACCAGATGGAGCCAGAATAGATCAGAAGGGAGACATGATAAGCAAAATTGTATAATAGCCATGTGCCGAAAGATCCGTAAAGAAATAGAACGCTTACACGAAGAAAGATTAGCGGTAGACCAGTTCGAACAAAGCGAGGAAGAAGGATCAGGACTGCCCACAGGACAGTCAGAAACCATAGCCTATGTAGGTAGAGGAAGATCTTGTAATAGTACCAGATGTCTTACTGACCCGATACGTCCGATATGTCTAGAAAATAACAGGAATTCTCATACACCTATAATAAATATAAGGTCCTCCGAGCATTCGTTCCAAACCGCTGACAAATCACTCCGAGAACGAAGGGGTTATCATTTTCTCGATTCTATGGATGAACAAGAATTAGCCAGGTCAGCCGTTCAATGGGTTGATAGTCCCGGAATGTATAGTGATGATACAGTAGCACACACATTTTTGAATCTCACCCCAGCTGAACAGCGTTTAGCTGGGATTTATATGATTCAACAACTCCTTATACTATATCAGAGTCAGCATTCAGATCCTGGTCCTTTACCTGAAATACTGACTGAATTACTCAAGAATAGATGGAGAGGTTCAGGTACTAAGTTAATTAAAGAAATACTAGAATCAAGAAAGCAGTACATTCTTTTTGTATGCCCAGAACATGTCTCATTGCCCATCAAGGAAAGAACCACGTATTACATGGACAGACAGAATCCCTTACGAGAAGTACACCCAATAAAAGGCGAGGACAATGAGTTTAAACGTGTATATGTATATACGCCCATATCGAAAATAGAATTGTTAGAAATGAAGAAAGTGGTACCCAGTCATGACAAAGACCCAGCGGGTTTCCACCGAGAAATTAAAGACATGTTACTCATGGGAGAGTATACCTATCCCGACATTATGACAATATTAAAGGTATTGATGCCTGCTGGCATTTATGAAAAACTCAAGGAAAAAGAGTGGGAAGTGGGAGACCAAAAGATAGATTGGACAGCATTAGAAAATGAAGAAAAGGCCCGAGGTCCAGGTTCGGGGCAAAACTAAAGCATTACCAGGTTTACTAGTACAGGTACTGCCACGCTTATTAACCACGAAAAAGGAAGACTGGGGTGCAATCTCAGCCTGTAAACAAAAGCAAGATGAAGACACTAGTGATTTCTATGCCCGATTCGAAAAATGTTTTGGTATAAATAGTGGCATAAAAGCAAGTAGCGAATCATACCCACATCTGTTTGTGACAAAATTAGTTGAAAATTCCTTGCCCCAAGTGAAGAATAGAGTATTAAAATTCGAGAGTACCTGGCAAGGTAACACCCCATCACAAATGTTACAAATGTTACAGTATCATCACAATAGAATTAGAGAGGAACAAGATCATGAACAAAGACGCATGAAAGACACGAAAATGAAAATGCTAGTCTCCCAGACAGTTCCAGCTGAAGGACATAAAAAGGGTACGACACATTCCGGTGATTCAGCAGGACCTGTAAAAGGGACATGCAACTATTGTAAACAACCAGGTCATTATGTACACGATTGTCCAGTCCTGAAGCGTAATATCGCCACAGGTATTACAAAAGAAAGACCACGGCCACCTAGACAGGATCAGAATGAACAAGGAGCCCCGCAGCATGCACAGTCCATGCCAGTTCCACCACAGTCTATACAGTTTGTGCCAGCTGCACCTGCGCTGCCTGTTGCTGCCACGCAAACCACGACACGACAGCTGTACCAGACCGCACAGTATGACTATCCTGATTACCAACGATATGCATTAAACAGCCTAGAGAAGGAAGTTGACTTACCCCTTATCGAGGTCCCTGTAGACCAAGAAGGACCTTATGTACATAGTGAATTATTAGGTCAAGACAGAAAATTTTTACTCGATACAGGGGCAAGTCGAACAACCATAAAACGTAGTGAAGTTCCAGGGGCACCCCTCTCAGGCTCACAGAATATTTCCCTTGGTTTTTCAGGAAAACCTATTGTTAATGAAGTATCACAGCCTCTTCCACTTACGATAGGACCTTTGACCCGAACTACAGATTTATTGCTTACTAAATCATGTCCAGAAAACTTGTTAGGAATAAAAACACTGAAAGCTCTAGGAGCTATAATATGTTGTTCTCCGGAAGGAGTACGATTGTTTTTACGTGATTTTAAAGGTCATTATGTGTCTAGAGACATGGATCCCCGATTGCAGACTTTACCTACACATCTATGGGCACAAGGCCCTACTGATGTTGGTTGCATGAATATTACACCATATCGAGTCACACTAAAGGCAGGAGTGGTACTACCACGAATGCGACAATACAAGTTACCACCAGATGCTGTAGTGGCTTTACTGCAAATCATTGACGAGCTTATTGCCCAAGGAGTGGTTGTGGAAACAGACTCCAATGTATGTAATTCACCGATAATTCCGATTCTTAAACGAACAGATCCGAAGGCCCCGCCAGTATATCGATTGGTTATTGATCTGCGCGAATTAAACAAATGCATTGTGCCACAATTCCCTGTGGTCCCAGATATCTCATCATTACTGACAGCTATTGATTCCGAAGCAACATTCTTTACTGTAATTGATCTCAAGAATGCTTTTTTCAGCGTCCCAATAGATCCGGAAAGCCAATATTTGTTCGGATTTAGTTTAAATGGACGTAGCTTTAAATTCTCACGCGCACCTCAAGGATTTACAGAAAGCCCCAGCATCTACAGCCAAGCACTGAAACGAGAACTCGACAGTATCCACATGCCAGTTAACACTGCTTTGCTTCAATATGTCGATGATCTGCTGATCACCGCGAGAAGCGAACCCGAATGTGAGAAAGCATCACTGACAGTTTTACAATTTCTAGCCGAAAAGGGGCACAAGGTGTCCCCTTCTAAGCTGCAATTCTGTGTCCAGCGAGTTGTTTATCTTGGACACTCGCTGTCCAAGGAGGGAAGGCAGCTTACACCCGACCGCATTCAGTTAATAGCTAACATGCCAATACCCAAGACACAAAAGGAGGTGCGGGCTTTCATAGGCCTCACTTCATATTGTAGGCAGTGGATCCCTCAGTATGCATTTCTAGCAAAACCACTCATTCAGTTGACAACACAGGAGGCAGCCACATCGACTGTTCTCCCTTGGACTCAGGAACATACACAAGCTTTTGAAAGCTTAAAGAAAGCTCTATGCCAAGCACCGGTTTTAGCAACACCATGTTACAGAAAACATTTTACACTCTTTGTTACAGAACGAGAAGGTACTGCTTTGTCAGTACTCACACAGGAACAAGCAGGATCACACAAACCGTGTGCTTATTTTTCTAGTACATTAGATCCCGTAGCTCAGGCTCTGCCTGCGTGCCTGAAATCAGTGGCAGCGACAGCTTTAGCAATCAGACAAAGCGATGCCATAGTGTTAGGACATCCATTGACAGTACAAGTACCACATGCAGTGGAGGTTCTTGTGAATCGAACGCAAACACAACATTTGACTATAGCAAGACTTACAGGGTACGAACTAACACTGTTTCAGCCACATATAGAAATCAGACGTTGTAACACATTGAATCCTGCCACACTTTTACCTGTAAATGGAACAGACCCACTAGCTCATGACTGTATTGATGTTATTACAATCACGACGAAACCCAGACAAGACTTGACAGATGTCCCAGTGTCAGACCCAGACCTGACGTTGTATGTAGATGGCTCATGTATGAGAACAAGTACAGGAGAGTTAGTAGCCGCTTACGCAGTCACAACAGACACTGAAATCATTGAAACAAATTGCATAAATACCTTGTCCGCTCAAGCAGCAGAGCTCGTCGCTCTGACACAAGCCTGTATTCAAGTCACAAATAAAAAAGTCAACATATACACTGATTCACGTTATGCATTCGGAGTTGTACATGACTTCGGCGTGCTGTGGCGAGAGAGAGGTTATTTAACTTCTCACGGTGCCCACATTCAGCACGGACCCCTCATTCATGCCTTATTAGATGCAATACATCTACCAACTGCAATATCAATTATGAAATGTAAAGCTCATACGAAAGTTACTGATATCATTTCTCAAGGCAATGATCTAGCTGACAGAACAGCTAAACAGACTGCTCAAACTCAAACATCCGACATGACAAAGACAATAGTCCCGACGCCAACACATTGTATGACGGTTAAAGATCCTACTCTTGACGTAATTGATATACAGACACATGCTACACCAGACGAAATAAAGAAATGGACTGAATTAGGAGGGATCCAAACGGATCAAGGATGGATGATGAAGGAAAAGTCTGTGTGGTTCCTTCCTGATTCAATGGTCCAGGTTATAATTAACACTGTACATAGTCCCGCACATCTAGGAGAAAAAGCTATGCTAGATAGCATTCAACACATTTGGTTCAATAAACATTTACGAGCAGCAGCCAAACAAAAAGTTCGTACCTGTATGATCTGTTGCCAGTTCAACCCAGGAAAAAGCGTTCCCGTAGAACAGGGTGGATTTCAGCCTCCTGATCATCCTTTTGAAGTCCTCCAGATGGATTATATCCAGATGGAACGATGTCGAGGATTCAAATATGTTCTCGTAGTTGTTTGTGCTCTTTCCCGTTGGACGGAGGCATACCCGGTTTCAGATTACACTGCCCCGACTACTGCCAAACAGTTGGTTCGAGAATTCTTCCCACGATACGGTTTACCACGTGTTGTTCACTCAGATAACGGCCAGCCGTTCTCATCCGAATTAATGAAACACGTTTCACTCTTGTTAGGCTATCAGTGGAAATTCCACTGTGTCCGACACCCCGAGGCAGCAGGTCTCGTAGAAAGACATAATCAGACTCTGAAAATTAGATTGTCCAAAATATGCAGAGAGAAAGGTATCGACTGGGTAGTAGCGTTACCAGTTGCACTCTTTTACACAAGAATGGTAGCACACTCTCGAACAGGGCTATCCCCGTATGAAGTGATCTTCGGCAGACCACCAAATATGTGGGGGACGCCTATACCACGCAAAATAACTGATATTGACTGTAACATGCTGACAGATTACTTGGCTTCCTTGATGTCTGCACTACAATCTTGTCGTTCACAGGTAGCTGCAGCTTTTCCTGACAACACTGAGGTGAAACCCCATGACGTAGTTCCGGGAGACTTGGTCCTCGTGAGGAACTTTGATCGAAAGACTCAGCTGGAACCTAGGTGGAAGTCGCCTCAGCTGGTGTTGCTCACCACAAGGACAGCCGTGAAGATCGAGGGCAGAAAAGGCTGGATTCACTCAAGTCATATCAAGAAATTTCATGGACTACAATCAGATGTGAATACCACACCTCGTGTGTCTTCACCCATTGACTCAAAACTTCCTCTTGTTGAAAGGAGTAATTCCGAACATTATAAACTAAAACTCAGGCCCAATCAGTCAAGCAATTTGATTGTTTAAGTCCTCTCCAAGGTGAAGCGGTTGAATTGTCTCTGACATGTATCCCTTGGACCTGAATAGAGAAAGCACCCGAAAAATGTTGAAACGACAGGCGTACTGTAAATCACTGCGTAGTCATTGCACAGTGACGTTATTAATTTTGTTTTTCTTAAGTCTTGTTATAATTACTGCAAGTATATTGTTGCACATATATTATCCTATTTCTAGACATGTTTACAATGTTACTGCTGAACATTCTTTTAGTGAATTACCTCCGCTTGAGTTGTCTTATAGATTTGCGCTGCGCAATAACACGTTTATTAATATGTTACATCATTCCCATCAGGTTAGCAATGCTACGAATTGTTGGATATGTGGCCGACTCCCTCCCTATCAGAATTATAAAGGAATTCTACCTCTCTTTCCATACCCGTTCACACACAACGGCTCCTGTGGAGCATGGTTTAGCTTAATCAATTCTCTAGATTCAAATTCTGCAGTTTATCAAGATAACTGGGTATGGGGAAATTTGAATTTAGTTTTACTTAAGGTCTGCTATCCTAACAAGGAGGGATTTCCCCAGAGAACAGGAACTGATCTCGAAAATGAAGTGTATGGGTTAGGTAATTTTACGCTTAATCTTATGATCCTAAATGTCGAATCCGAAGCTACTCCAATTTTGCCCGCTATGTCAATATTTCCAGTAAAAGGTGAACTATGTGTAAGAAAGAATGGTTCCATACATATGGGCCATAGTAGATGCACCACTGTAGTAGAATTTAGTGATCAAGGCAAGTCTACATTTAGAGCTTCCCGCCATTCTTATTTCATATGTGGTCAGACGGCATATGTACGTTTGCCTCTAGATTGGGATGGTACCTGCTACATTGGATTTCTTTTGCCACCTGTTTTCCTAGCTCCTCCTGATTATCACAGAAATGCTCATTTAGTATATAATAGAGTAAGGAGAGATCTCCCGATAGTCGATTACACTGAAACAGCATGGGAAAAATACACAGATTTCAATAAAGGTCTCTTTCCTTATATAGGTACCGTTACTAATAGTAAGCTGATACGTAGATTAACTAGAACCCTTGAAGCAGTAGTGAACGAAACTATTTCCGCCTTAGGCAATTTAACAGAAGAGCAGTCTGCTATGCGGATTGTTGTGCTTCAAAATCGTCTTGTCCTTGACGTCATCCTGGCCGATAGGGGCGGAGCTTGTAGGGTCATCGGATCAAGCTGTTGCATTTTCATACCAGAAAATTCGCCATCTGTATATAAAGCCATAACTCGCCTTCATAAGATTGTAAGCCAGATACACCAGAACCCAGGCGCCTGGACTTGGTCCGGTTGGTTTTGGAGTGTATTATCTACCTTTGGATGGAAGGTCCTATCTTTCCTAGGTATTGGCCTTCTCATACTATTCAGTCGCTGTCTATGTCTACAATGTGGACCAGCGATCTGTGGTCTGTGTGCCACATCGTGTATTCCACCACCAAGATCTCATTCGTCTCAGAAGAAAAAAGAAGAACAAATGATGTTATATGAACAGATCAATGGATTGATGAAGATTGATATCTCTTGACGGGCAAGTAGGGGACAAGGAGGGAATGTGGAAATATGGATTTTTCTGATCAGTTATGTCCCCTATCTTGGACCCCAACGGTTCCATGTATGAATCACAAGTACATGTATGTTCCCTCCAGTTCCAGTTATGAAGACGCAAACACATGTGCGTCCACCGTCAACATGTCCTCTGTCAGATCCGCCATGAATAGGCCGGATATTCCATTCTTAAGTACAAAAGGCCACCGCCTTTATATGGTTCACTTATGCCATTTTTACAGTCCAGGCAAGTAGGCCCTGATTCTGTCATCAAGCTTTTCTTGCTTTCTGTCTCTGAAGCTCCAGTCCGAGCCTGCATCTGTGACCATGAACTTTGTCTCATTCCCTGCGCGGCTCACGAAGCCTGACATCAGCTTGCTGCCTGCCAAGAACTATATTTCACCTTCGAAATTATCTGCTCCGATCCCTGCCCGATGCATTCCTGTCTAGTAGTTTAAGTAAACATTCTTCCAGCTACCGAGCAAAGGCCCGGCTTCTCTGTCTTTATGCAAGTAATTCATAGCCCTGTTACTATGGAAGATTCCTGCCCTCGCATCTAGTGTAGACACTTAGACGCTTGTACACGCACTAACAGTCAGTATAGTCAGTATAGAATAAGATTCTACTCTAAGAGACCTCTCTTTTGGATAACATAGTTCTTTAAACATAGGATGTTAGATATGATTTGGGATTAGGTTGACTTGACCCTCCAGACTTCTGTCGCCACATGTAGAGCTAAATGTCAAGTCCCCTTCACCCCCTAGTCGCACGTCAATCACACGTCATACTGCTGCGCGCGCATCTCTGCCAAGTATTTCTGCTGACATTGCGAAATTATTTCATAGGTCCACCCATATGTGACATCACAACCAATGACGTTTCTTTGTTACTCCCAGTTCCACCTACTTTTGCTACGTATGTATGTCTTATCTACACTATCAATTGTTACGCCTCTCGCATTTACTTCACTGTAATGCCTATTGTATAAAAGTGAATAATTATCAATAATGTATGTACTTCACTTCCTGAACCTTCGTGGTAATGGAACCTGGAGCAACCGATTATAATCGACCATTGGAATAAAGCCCATTCCGAACCTCTAATACCACGGATTCTGCCTCTTATTTACTGAGCTATTTTATTATGTTTCTGTATCAAATTAAGTCCCGGTAATTAAATTATTTACCACATGAATGGCGCCCGAACAGGGACACTTTCTCATCTCACGCGCCGGCGGTGCGTTGCAGGCCCGGTCTCCTGCCACAGCTGGACGGACAACAACGCGTACCAGCAGGATTTCCTGTATCTCCCTCCGGTCAAGCGGGGGCGACTGAGGCTGCGATCAACACCCAGACGAGGCGGTGAGAAGTGCGAAGTATCCCGACCAGAGCCTAGCTGAGAGAGCAAGATCCGAGGTATACAGAGGCCCACCAGTTTCCGAAGTCCCGAGTCGAGTCCAGTTTCCGAAGTGTTCGAGTCGAGTCCAGTCCGGTTCAAGTTCAGTTCAGTTTCCGAGGCCTTCCGTTCCGAGCTACCCGGTGAGTACCATTACTGGGGAGGCGTTCTGGCGTGCACATAAGTTGTGCCGGTCCAGACAGGTTTGGGTACACAAATCCGGTCTGCACTGTTTCAGCAGTGTATCTGTACTGTTTAGCAGTATATCTAGTATATCAAGTATATAAATTCAGAATAATTCAGTTAAAGTCGAGTATCATGTTAAGTGATTAAGTTTTCCTTAGATCGTCATCATCACTGTTGCTCAGTTAAATGTTAAATGTTAAATGTTTTAAAATCCGTTCTGCATATTGTGGTATGAATGACTGTTCATTGTTGTGTTTACTGTATTAAGTTTGTTCAAAATCAAGTATCAGATCAGTTTTCAATATGCCGCTCTTTTCGAAATTAAGACAGATCACAACAAGAAAAGGGGTACTCGAAGAAGCTGTTCCTATTCCTCCTAGGGACACTCCAGGGTATTTCATGTATCATAAACACGGCCTAGACGCTATATTATTTCTTGATTTATGGGTAGACTACACTAAGGAACTACCAGAAAGTCAGAGGTGGCCCGCAGCGGGGACCTGGGATGCAGAGTGCATCGTGAAAGTAGAGGAAGAATTATGGAAAAAGAAAGCTAGACAATCACAGAAAGACGCCATTGAATTATGGCGTAAAGAATCGTATAGACGTACAGAAAAAGCACGTAGACAGGAAGAAAAGAGTAAAGAGAATTCAAACGAAGTCCGAGAAAATCTATTAATTGAAGAAGGTACACGAGTGAAATCAGAACAAGTAGACAGACAAAGACATGCCCTTATGAAAGGTATGTATCCCCTTCTGGCCGAAGGATTACCTAAGGCTACTCCAGAGATACCAAAAGACTTGCCACCCCCATTATTTCCAATAAAGATACATCCCAAGGGGCATCCTAGAACCACAGAAGATGTTTTTCTTTCCTCATATTTAGATGACGCAGCTCCCGAATATGCTAATCCCGCCCCGCATAGACCGCCTGCCAGGGAGATTCAACGCCAAGATCCAGTATCCGTATCTTTACAGCAACAAGTCCTGACACAAGTTCCGGCAAGCACATCTGTTTCTGCATCTGTTCCTACAGCTACTTCTATAGCTGTGTCCACACCTATAGTTGCTGTATCACGTTCAACGAACCCTTTCACACCCGATACCCCAGACGGGGCTACCGGAGGTGCTACCAATATTTTTTCTACGCCACCCAGAATAAATAAACTTACCTTTCAAGAGTCAGCACATTCACGTACCCCCAAACTCATAAATGCCCGTACGCTTAAGGAACTTCTTATAGATTGTAGATATGACCCTGTGCCCGGAAAAGAGGACGAAATGACCCTGGCATCATTACGTATCAGACGAGCTGCGGTGTATTTAGGGAAGTTACCAGGAATGACTATGCATCTAGATAATATATACCATTTTGTCCAAACAGGGCGAGATTCTGAATGTATTAACAGAGCTATGGAATACCAGAAAGTGGAAATACAGGGGGAACTGTTACGTTTCCTCATAAATTGTGTGATCAGAAATCAAGACCGACCGGGGGTAGACCCGGAAGCAATGCAAATTCTTACCAGATGGAGCCAGAATAGATCAGAAGGGAGACATGATAAGCAAAATTGTATAATAGCCATGTGCCGAAAGATCCGTAAAGAAATAGAACGCTTACACGAAGAAAGATTAGCGGTAGACCAGTTCGAACAAAGCGAGGAAGAAGGATCAGGACTGCCCACAGGACAGTCAGAAACCATAGCCTATGTAGGTAGAGGAAGATCTTGTAATAGTACCAGATGTCTTACTGACCCGATACGTCCGATATGTCTAGAAAATAACAGGAATTCTCATACACCTATAATAAATATAAGGTCCTCCGAGCATTCGTTCCAAACCGCTGACAAATCACTCCGAGAACGAAGGGGTTATCATTTTCTCGATTCTATGGATGAACAAGAATTAGCCAGGTCAGCCGTTCAATGGGTTGATAGTCCCGGAATGTATAGTGATGATACAGTAGCACACACATTTTTGAATCTCACCCCAGCTGAACAGCGTTTAGCTGGGATTTATATGATTCAACAACTCCTTATACTATATCAGAGTCAGCATTCAGATCCTGGTCCTTTACCTGAAATACTGACTGAATTACTCAAGAATAGATGGAGAGGTTCAGGTACTAAGTTAATTAAAGAAATACTAGAATCAAGAAAGCAGTACATTCTTTTTGTATGCCCAGAACATGTCTCATTGCCCATCAAGGAAAGAACCACGTATTACATGGACAGACAGAATCCCTTACGAGAAGTACACCCAATAAAAGGCGAGGACAATGAGTTTAAACGTGTATATGTATATACGCCCATATCGAAAATAGAATTGTTAGAAATGAAGAAAGTGGTACCCAGTCATGACAAAGACCCAGCGGGTTTCCACCGAGAAATTAAAGACATGTTACTCATGGGAGAGTATACCTATCCCGACATTATGACAATATTAAAGGTATTGATGCCTGCTGGCATTTATGAAAAACTCAAGGAAAAAGAGTGGGAAGTGGGAGACCAAAAGATAGATTGGACAGCATTAGAAAATGAAGAAAAGGCCCGAGGTCCAGGTTCGGGGCAAAACTAAAGCATTACCAGGTTTACTAGTACAGGTACTGCCACGCTTATTAACCACGAAAAAGGAAGACTGGGGTGCAATCTCAGCCTGTAAACAAAAGCAAGATGAAGACACTAGTGATTTCTATGCCCGATTCGAAAAATGTTTTGGTATAAATAGTGGCATAAAAGCAAGTAGCGAATCATACCCACATCTGTTTGTGACAAAATTAGTTGAAAATTCCTTGCCCCAAGTGAAGAATAGAGTATTAAAATTCGAGAGTACCTGGCAAGGTAACACCCCATCACAAATGTTACAAATGTTACAGTATCATCACAATAGAATTAGAGAGGAACAAGATCATGAACAAAGACGCATGAAAGACACGAAAATGAAAATGCTAGTCTCCCAGACAGTTCCAGCTGAAGGACATAAAAAGGGTACGACACATTCCGGTGATTCAGCAGGACCTGTAAAAGGGACATGCAACTATTGTAAACAACCAGGTCATTATGTACACGATTGTCCAGTCCTGAAGCGTAATATCGCCACAGGTATTACAAAAGAAAGACCACGGCCACCTAGACAGGATCAGAATGAACAAGGAGCCCCGCAGCATGCACAGTCCATGCCAGTTCCACCACAGTCTATACAGTTTGTGCCAGCTGCACCTGCGCTGCCTGTTGCTGCCACGCAAACCACGACACGACAGCTGTACCAGACCGCACAGTATGACTATCCTGATTACCAACGATATGCATTAAACAGCCTAGAGAAGGAAGTTGACTTACCCCTTATCGAGGTCCCTGTAGACCAAGAAGGACCTTATGTACATAGTGAATTATTAGGTCAAGACAGAAAATTTTTACTCGATACAGGGGCAAGTCGAACAACCATAAAACGTAGTGAAGTTCCAGGGGCACCCCTCTCAGGCTCACAGAATATTTCCCTTGGTTTTTCAGGAAAACCTATTGTTAATGAAGTATCACAGCCTCTTCCACTTACGATAGGACCTTTGACCCGAACTACAGATTTATTGCTTACTAAATCATGTCCAGAAAACTTGTTAGGAATAAAAACACTGAAAGCTCTAGGAGCTATAATATGTTGTTCTCCGGAAGGAGTACGATTGTTTTTACGTGATTTTAAAGGTCATTATGTGTCTAGAGACATGGATCCCCGATTGCAGACTTTACCTACACATCTATGGGCACAAGGCCCTACTGATGTTGGTTGCATGAATATTACACCATATCGAGTCACACTAAAGGCAGGAGTGGTACTACCACGAATGCGACAATACAAGTTACCACCAGATGCTGTAGTGGCTTTACTGCAAATCATTGACGAGCTTATTGCCCAAGGAGTGGTTGTGGAAACAGACTCCAATGTATGTAATTCACCGATAATTCCGATTCTTAAACGAACAGATCCGAAGGCCCCGCCAGTATATCGATTGGTTATTGATCTGCGCGAATTAAACAAATGCATTGTGCCACAATTCCCTGTGGTCCCAGATATCTCATCATTACTGACAGCTATTGATTCCGAAGCAACATTCTTTACTGTAATTGATCTCAAGAATGCTTTTTTCAGCGTCCCAATAGATCCGGAAAGCCAATATTTGTTCGGATTTAGTTTAAATGGACGTAGCTTTAAATTCTCACGCGCACCTCAAGGATTTACAGAAAGCCCCAGCATCTACAGCCAAGCACTGAAACGAGAACTCGACAGTATCCACATGCCAGTTAACACTGCTTTGCTTCAATATGTCGATGATCTGCTGATCACCGCGAGAAGCGAACCCGAATGTGAGAAAGCATCACTGACAGTTTTACAATTTCTAGCCGAAAAGGGGCACAAGGTGTCCCCTTCTAAGCTGCAATTCTGTGTCCAGCGAGTTGTTTATCTTGGACACTCGCTGTCCAAGGAGGGAAGGCAGCTTACACCCGACCGCATTCAGTTAATAGCTAACATGCCAATACCCAAGACACAAAAGGAGGTACGGGCTTTCATAGGCCTCACTTCATATTGTAGGCAGTGGATCCCTCAGTATGCATTTCTAGCAAAACCACTCATTCAGTTGACAACACAGGAGGCAGCCACATCGACTGTTCTCCCTTGGACTCAGGAACATACACAAGCTTTTGAAAGCTTAAAGAAAGCTCTATGCCAAGCACCGGTTTTAGCAACACCATGTTACAGAAAACATTTTACACTCTTTGTTACAGAACGAGAAGGTACTGCTTTGTCAGTACTCACACAGGAACAAGCAGGATCACACAAACCGTGTGCTTATTTTTCTAGTACATTAGATCCCGTAGCTCAGGCTCTGCCTGCGTGCCTGAAATCAGTGGCAGCGACAGCTTTAGCAATCAGACAAAGCGATGCCATAGTGTTAGGACATCCATTGACAGTACAAGTACCACATGCAGTGGAGGTTCTTGTGAATCGAACGCAAACACAACATTTGACTATAGCAAGACTTACAGGGTACGAACTAACACTGTTTCAGCCACATATAGAAATCAGACGTTGTAACACATTGAATCCTGCCACACTTTTACCTGTAAATGGAACAGACCCACTAGCTCATGACTGTATTGATGTTATTACAATCACGACGAAACCCAGACAAGACTTGACAGATGTCCCAGTGTCAGACCCAGACCTGACGTTGTATGTAGATGGCTCATGTATGAGAACAAGTACAGGAGAGTTAGTAGCCGCTTACGCAGTCACAACAGACACTGAAATCATTGAAACAAATTGCATAAATACCTTGTCCGCTCAAGCAGCAGAGCTCGTCGCTCTGACACAAGCCTGTATTCAAGCCACAAATAAAAAAGTCAACATATACACTGATTCACGTTATGCATTCGGAGTTGTACATGACTTCGGCGTGCTGTGGCGAGAGAGAGGTTATTTAACTTCTCACGGTGCCCACATTCAGCACGGACCCCTCATTCATGCCTTATTAGATGCAATACATCTACCAACTGCAATATCAATTATGAAATGTAAAGCTCATACGAAAGTTACTGATATCATTTCTCAAGGCAATGATCTAGCTGACAGAACAGCTAAACAGACTGCTCAAACTCAAACATCCGACATGACAAAGACAATAGTCCCGACGCCAACACATTGTATGACGGTTAAAGATCCTACTCTTGACGTAATTGATATACAGACACATGCTACACCAGACGAAATAAAGAAATGGACTGAATTAGGAGGGATCCAAACGGATCAAGGATGGATGATGAAGGAAAAGTCTGTGTGGTTCCTTCCTGATTCAATGGTCCAGGTTATAATTAACACTGTACATAGTCCCGCACATCTAGGAGAAAAAGCTATGCTAGATAGCATTCAACACATTTGGTTCAATAAACATTTACGAGCAGCAGCCAAACAAAAAGTTCGTACCTGTATGATCTGTTGCCAGTTCAACCCAGGAAAAAGCGTTCCCGTAGAACAGGGTGGATTTCAGCCTCCTGATCATCCTTTTGAAGTCCTCCAGATGGATTATATCCAGATGGAACGATGTCGAGGATTCAAATATGTTCTCGTAGTTGTTTGTGCTCTTTCCCGTTGGACGGAGGCATACCCGGTTTCAGATTACACTGCCCCGACTACTGCCAAACAGTTGGTTCGAGAATTCTTCCCACGATACGGTTTACCACGTGTTGTTCACTCAGATAACGGCCAGCCGTTCTCATCCGAATTAATGAAACACGTTTCACTCTTGTTAGGCTATCAGTGGAAATTCCACTGTGTCCGACACCCCGAGGCAGCAGGTCTCGTAGAAAGACATAATCAGACTCTGAAAATTAGATTGTCCAAAATATGCAGAGAGAAAGGTATCGACTGGGTAGTAGCGTTACCAGTTGCACTCTTTTACACAAGAATGGTAGCACACTCTCGAACAGGGCTATCCCCGTATGAAGTGATCTTCGGCAGACCACCAAATATGTGGGGGACGCCTATACCACGCAAAATAACTGATATTGACTGTAACATGCTGACAGATTACTTGGCTTCCTTGATGTCTGCACTACAATCTTGTCGTTCACAGGTAGCTGCAGCTTTTCCTGACAACACTGAGGTGAAACCCCATGACGTAGTTCCGGGAGACTTGGTCCTCGTGAGGAACTTTGATCGAAAGACTCAGCTGGAACCTAGGTGGAAGTCGCCTCAGCTGGTGTTGCTCACCACAAGGACAGCCGTGAAGATCGAGGGCAGAAAAGGCTGGATTCACTCAAGTCATATCAAGAAATTTCATGGACTACAATCAGATGTGAATACCACACCTCGTGTGTCTTCACCCATTGACTCAAAACTTCCTCTTGTTGAAAGGAGTAATTCCGAACATTATAAACTAAAACTCAGGCCCAATCAGTCAAGCAATTTGATTGTTTAAGTCCTCTCCAAGGTGAAGCGGTTGAATTGTCTCTGACATGTATCCCTTGGACCTGAATAGAGAAAGCACCCGAAAAATGTTGAAACGACAGGCGTACTGTAAATCACTGCGTAGTCATTGCACAGTGACGTTATTAATTTTGTTTTTCTTAAGTCTTGTTATAATTACTGCAAGTATATTGTTGCACATATATTATCCTATTTCTAGACATGTTTACAATGTTACTGCTGAACATTCTTTTAGTGAATTACCTCCGCTTGAGTTGTCTTATAGATTTGCGCTGCGCAATAACACGTTTATTAATATGTTACATCATTCCCATCAGGTTAGCAATGCTACGAATTGTTGGATATGTGGCCGACTCCCTCCCTATCAGAATTATAAAGGAATTCTACCTCTCTTTCCATACCCGTTCACACACAACGGCTCCTGTGGAGCATGGTTTAGCTTAATCAATTCTCTAGATTCAAATTCTGCAGTTTATCAAGATAACTGGGTATGGGGAAATTTGAATTTAGTTTTACTTAAGGTCTGCTATCCTAACAAGGAGGGATTTCCCCAGAGAACAGGAACTGATCTCGAAAATGAAGTGTATGGATTAGGTAATTTTACGCTTAATCTTATGATCCTAAATGTTGAATTCGAAGCTACTCCAATTTTGCCCGCTATGTCAATATTTCCAGTAAAAGGTGAACTATGTGTAAGAAAGAATGGTTCCATACATATGGGCCATAGTAGATGCACCACTGTAGTAGAATTTAGTGATCAAGGCAAGACTACATTTAGAGCTTACCGCCATTCTTATTTCATATGTGGTCAGACGGCATATGTACGTTTGCCTCTAGATTGGGATGGTACCTGCTACATTGGATTTCTTTTGCCACCTGTTTTCCTAGCTCCTCCTGATTATCACAGAAATGCTCATTTAGTATATAATAGAGTAAGGAGAGATCTCCCGATAGTCGATTACACTGAAACAGCATGGGAAAAATACACAGATTTCAATAAAGGTCTCTTTCCTTATATAGGTACCGTTACTAATAGTAAGCTGATACGTAGATTAACTAGAACCCTTGAAGCAGTAGTGAACGAAACTATTTCCGCCTTAGGCAATTTAACAGAAGAGCAGTCTGCTATGCGGATTGTTGTGCTTCAAAATCGTCTTGTCCTTGACGTCATCCTGGCCGATAGGGGCGGAGCTTGTAGGGTCATCGGATCAAGCTGTTGCATTTTCATACCAGAAAATTCGCCATCTGTATATAAAGCCATAACTCGCCTTCATAAGATTGTAAGCCAGATACACCAGAACCCAGGCGCCTGGACTTGGTCCGGTTGGTTTTGGAGTGTATTATCTACCTTTGGATGGAAGGTCCTATCTTTCCTAGGTATTGGCCTTCTCATACTATTCAGTCGCTGTCTATGTCTACAATGTGGACCAGCGATCTGTGGTCTGTGTGCCACATCGTGTATTCCACCACCAAGATCTCATTCGTCTCAGAAGAAAAAAGAAGAACAAATGATGTTATATGAACAGATCAATGGATTGATGAAGATTGATATCTCTTGACGGGCAAGTAGGGGACAAGGAGGGAATGTGGAAATATGGATTTTTCTGATCAGTTATGTCCCCTATCTTGGACCCCAACGGTTCCATGTATGAATCACAAGTACATGTATGTTCCCTCCAGTTCCAGTTATGAAGACGCAAACACATGTGCGTCCACCGTCAACATGTCCTCTGTCAGATCCGCCATGAATAGGCCGGATATTCCATTCTTAAGTACAAAAGGCCACCGCCTTTATATGGTTCACTTATGCCATTTTTACAGTCCAGGCAAGTAGGCCCTGATTCTGTCATCAAGCTTTTCTTGCTTTCTGTCTCTGAAGCTCCAGTCCGAGCCTGCATCTGTGACCATGAACTTTGTCTCATTCCCTGCGCGGCTCACGAAGCCTGACATCAGCTTGCTGCCTGCCAAGAACTATATTTCACCTTCGAAATTATCTGCTCCGATCCCTGCCCGATGCATTCCTGTCTAGTAGTTTAAGTAAACATTCTTCCAGCTACCGAGCAAAGGCCCGGCTTCTCTGTCTTTATGCAAGTAATTCATAGCCCTGTTACTATGGAAGATTCCTGCCCTCGCATCTAGTGTAGACACTTAGACGCTTGTACACGCACTAACAGTCAGTATAGTCAGTATAGAATAAGATTCTACTCTAAGAGACCTCTCTTTTGGATAACATAGTTCTTTAAACATAGGATGTTAGATATGATTTGGGATTAGGTTGACTTGACCCTCCAGACTTCTGTCGCCACATGTAGAGCTAAATGTCAAGTCCCCTTCACCCCCTAGTCGCACGTCAATCACACGTCATACTGCTGCGCGCGCATCTCTGCCAAGTATTTCTGCTGACATTGCGAAATTATTTCATAGGTCCACCCATATGTGACATCACAACCAATGACGTTTCTTTGTTACTCCCAGTTCCACCTACTTTTGCTACGTATGTATGTCTTATCTACACTATCAATTGTTACGCCTCTCGCATTTACTTCACTGTAATGCCTATTGTATAAAAGTGAATAATTATCAATAATGTATGTACTTCACTTCCTGAACCTTCGTGGTAATGGAACCTGGAGCAACCGATTATAATCGACCATTGGAATAAAGCCCATTCCGAACCTCTAATACCACGGATTCTGCCTCTTATTTACTGAGCTATTTTATTATGTTTCTGTATCAAATTAAGTCCCGGTAATTAAATTATTTACCACACGTCTAGCATCAGTGTCTTATTCGTTCTCCGTATCATCTCGAAGCTACCAATGATTATACAACCCAGAACAAGCGACTTAGAGTACTCTCAGGAATGATGGGAATCAGAAATACCTTTTTGTTATTATTCTCATATCAGTCCACAACAAGAGTAATCAGAGACACAGTAAAGTTTAAAATGTTTATTTTTAACTACGTGTCCTAAGATGCAGTACTTTTGCTAACATAAGCAGACAAATGATTAAAAACAAAACCATCAGCATTGTTACAATACCATAGAAAATTAAGGGAGAAATCAAATAACAAATGATAGTGGATTAAAGCCACCCTCCCGTCGCTAGTAAGCTAGTATTTTTAAACTAATAGAAGGTCTCTAGGCTTGAATGGGGAACCCTATACCGTAAATATCAGCTTAGGTGAATCACATCACAGGATCAGCTCTGCTCTGTGTCTGGAAAAGGTTTTCTCCAAGTGTCTAAATCATGCATGCAAATGCAATATTAAAGGCACCCGAGTTTCAGATATTTGCAGCTGTGTGCATGTTATGGCTAGAGCATGGGCCAATCAACATGAATTCAAAAGCATACATTGTTATTTTACCTTGACGGCTTCTGCACACAGTGTTCAGTCTAAGGTCGTGGTGCTTGTCTAGGGATGTGAACAGATAGTTCTCATTTGAAGAAGAAGCAAGCAAACAGTTCTTCTTGTAATAACAGCTACCTGTAGTGTCACGTGCAAAAGCAGCAAAAGTGGAAAGATGGCGTTTTACATCTAAGGCGCTTATGCTAACATAGCAATGTGTGTACATGGAACTCCGTCTCCACTACTGTAAGATTTGAAGATTGGAAAAAGTATTGGATGTGTTATTTGTGTTGATTTTATATTATATGTGTGAGAATTAGGGATTTGTTTTTTTTTTAACAATCTAGTCTGCTGATGACGTCACATATTACATCACTCATGACATGGTCAGTGACATCACTGATGAAATCACTGATGACATCTTAAATGACATCACTGATGACATCATCCACGTGATAATCTAATGCACATACTGATGCCCTAATATAAACTTTGATACACCCACTCTAAAATGCAGACTAATATTTTTGAAACCATACACACAACAATGCCAGATACTACATACCACTGACTATTTCCTAGGTCTACACACACATCCAGTCACTTATACATGCAGTTACTCATCAATACAGTATTATAATAAGCACTCATACACCTATACATACAGTCACACTCCGCCACTCATCCATAGAGTTACTCACACACCTAGTCAGTCATGCATAGAATCAATCACATACCCATTTCCTCATGTATACAGTTATACACACCAACTCCGTTATTTATACACAAGCCACATCATTTATTTATGCAGATACTAACAGATACTTACTGTCTTATACAATCACTGATACAAGCAGACACTCGTTTATACACCCACTCTTCAAATAACTTACTCTCACATATAGTCATTTATATACTGCAACACTCACATATACTGCCTTAAAACATATGTAGTTAGTCACACATATACCACTGAGACATTCATTCACTCACCAACACACCCATACACACACTAACTCACCCATACAGCCCTTCCCAGATGCACTTTTGAATCCACACAACCAGTGAATCACCCACTCAGACATCTATGCACAGAGTTACACACACCCCCACCCACCCACACAGACACTCAGGCACCCATACAGATACTCAGACAACACATCAATAACCCATATAGACACTCATGTAGCAACTTACCAACCTATGCCGTTGCTTTCACACCAACTGAGAGACTAATACAGACTTTCACACAGTTTAGTCACTAACCCATGCATTCAGTAAGACACGTTCAATCCCTCACTTATACAGTCAGTCACTCACCTACTAAATAATCCCTTCAGGCACTTGTAAATCCGCTCATTCTTCAATATACCTTGGCATAGATATATATAAAAAATATTTCAACTTTACAGAAACACACATTCACTGTTCAACTAACTATAACGGGCAAATTTCTCTGGTTTTATATGAGTCAAATGTCCAAGTAACTATAACGTCTCTGAAACCTATGTTTTTTTCAGTGAATTTCTTAGGTTTTTTAAATGCTAATTTCTTACTATAACATCAGTGAATATATATATATATATATATATATATATATATATATATATATATATATATATATATATATATATATATATATATATATATATATGTAGATACCAAATTTCGAATGCTGTGCCCTGTGGCTTAAATTCATTGATGACATCTTCATCATATGGAGGGGCGATATTGAGTCAGCCAAAAAATTCATTGACAAGCTAAATGACAACCAGTTTAACATTGTCTTAACGGAAAACATAAGTACAACAGAGATTGAGTTTTTGGATGTAAAAGTTGAGATCGTCAACAATTCCATTGAAACCAAACTTTTCCGCAAAACCACTGCAGGAAATAGTATTCTTAATGCTGCAAGTGCCCACCCACGGAAGCTAATATATAGCATCCCGTATGGTGAATTATTACGGGCAAAACGTAATTGTAGCTCACTCAGTCTGTATGAAGAAGAAAAGGCTACTATGATCTGCCACTTCAAAGAGAGAGGCTACAATACTAAAACTATCTCAGAGGCATTCAAACGAGTAGAATTGGTTACACGGACTGAGCTCCTACATCCAAACAAATCTGAATCAGCTACTGAAACAATAAGATTCATTACTACCTATTCAGGTCAAGCCCAGAATGTCCGCCAAATATTAAAAAAGAACTGGCATGTTTTACTAACTGACAATAATCTTCAGAAACATCTAAGTAGTTGCCCCCAAATTACATTTCAGAGAAGTAAATCACTTCGGGATGAGATATGTTCAAATTATGTCACCAGCAAGGATGTAAAACTAGGCACTAACTGTCCTGGCTTTTGGTGCTGTAAAAAATGTAAAGCATGTAAAAACAGTTCTGATTGTAAGATACTTGCTCTCACCAACAGTGGCAGAGAATTCAAAATTAAGAAATCTCTGACCTGTAACACCACATATTGCATTTATGCACTTACTTGCCCCTGTAACAAGGTTTATATTGGGAGCACTATTCACTGTGCCAAGAAAAGAGTGCTAGAACATGTCAGAGCTATTCGACACAACAATAGACAGTATCCAGTGGCCAGACACTTCTTTGAATATCATTCTCATAAGGAGGAACTATTGAAAATGGTAGTAATTGACGCAGTTCCCATTGGTGTAAGGGGAGGCAACAGACAGCTAACATTACGCCAATTGGAATCAAGATACATCATTGATTTGGAGACTATGTCTCCTTTGGGACTGAATTCAAGTGAGGAATTAGTGGTACATTTACGGCAGTAGTTCAGTTCTGCACACCAGGTTTTTCTTCTGTAATTGATGGTATTGTGATGTATATAGTATGATTTGACAAACGGGACCTTGATGAAAGCTATATTTTTCTGCTTTTTAACAGTTTTTATGTAATTTATATGTTTTGTCATCACATAAAACTATTCTTTTTTGTACATTTTCAGATGGGGTATTTCAGATCAGGCTAATCATGTTGAAGCAAGCACAAGGGAACACAACGTTCTAATTAGGTTGTTAAGTACAATTTTGCCCACTCGGGCGTAATCTTAATTGATTTTCATTGTTACTTAACACTAATATACAATTTATGTAATCAATTGTATTCATAACAAGGGTTTTTGCAGTAATTTTTTAATTTGCAAATCCTGGGGACAATCTAATTAGTTTCATGACGATGACAGTTTTTTGTTGTTGACATATTTAGCCCACTGGGGCTTTATTTAATTTCTGGTTCTCTATATTATACTTTACTATTTAAGTAAGGACGCCTCCATGATTAGAAACAGTCTTATTGAATTCCATTGAATCTTTACTGTTCCAAAATGGCCACCACTGAATTGTACAAGTATCAGCCTTAAAACAGTGTGTCCTTTTACTTTGTTTATTACACTCAATGAAAATAAAAAAGAAGATGCTGTTTCTGCGTTAGCCACAGCGTGAGCAAGGCGAAAGCTGAAACGCGTTGCTGGTGCAGTCGGTATTATTCACTGCAATTCCAAGGTGTCCTGGCGTTCTTTTGAAAACTTGAAGAACTGTGGAGTCTTATATATATATATATATATATATATATATATATATATATATATATATATCATGCTGCTTGTCTTCGTTTTCGTCTCTTTCACTCGCGGTCGGGTGCTGTATGAGCACAAACGGATATGTCACAAAATTAAAAAAATCTATTTTGGAAACATAACTTGTATCACTGACACACCCATTTCTCAAACATGGGGTCAGAGTACATTCACATTGACCCATGGACTTTCACACAAATTTTCAGCCATGGGAACCGTTCTCAGACGACAAAATGGCAGCCGCAACTTTCGGTTCAGGTTGTGTCCAGCCAATCTGAGCATTTCCGTGATTAATCGCGAAAACACC
The DNA here is from genome assembly GCF_964204655.1 of Triturus cristatus. Taxonomy (NCBI): domain Eukaryota; kingdom Metazoa; phylum Chordata; class Amphibia; order Caudata; family Salamandridae; genus Triturus; species Triturus cristatus. The sequence goes on along the minus strand of NC_140590.1, from coordinate 895,234,873 downwards.
ACAAAATATCCACAGCCAGAGCTATATCTATAGATTTCGGCTTAAATTTCTCAAAAACTACTGGATGGATTTGCACCTAATAACAAAAAGCACAATCTGTGTAACAACATCTACCTTGCTCACAAATTTGGTGCAATTCCGTCCAGCAGTTTGGTCTGTAGGTTCGACAATGTATTCCTACGGGAATTAACATTACAAATGCACCCTTTTTTGCACCCCTATTTTTCGGTCCGCACTGCACAGAACACCCCACAACTTTCCATGACAACCAGAGCTAGGAATGCTTTTCCTATGGAAGCTAGGCCCTAACTATAACTACCTAATGGTGACCTCCAGTAGGTCTTACATATATAAGTATACTAATCACAGTATGAACCAAGTAAACAACTAAAAGGAAAATAATTGAAACCAATATAAGGCAAGGGAGCACAGGATGTTACTGTCTGTCATTTTCAGCCACTGTGAATAAGACCGAAATGGTTGAAACACATAGGTGACATGCTGGTTATTTTTGTCGAATAAATCTGTGATATTGCAGCCCCCTGGGAGTGCAGCATTGTACTTTGTTGCTTGCAGGAATCTATTGAGGATGGTGGTTGAATCCTAGTGGTTGCACCAGCAGTGAGAGCGCGCCGCTTTGTATATATATATTTATTGATATTACCTACTGGCGGTCGCCAGTGGGTTGTTATATTTAGGACTTTGCTTCCACAGGAAAAGCATTTTTATCATTTGCCAATAACTTTGGCGTTGTTTGATGAATCCGCACGAAATTCTCAAAACTAGTTTGCCACTCACTGCAGTTGCTGTCTTGAAAGTTTCAGGATGGTTCGCCAAAGTGGGGCCGAGCAAAAAACAGGTCCCAAAACGCATTTTCCCCATTTTCATTTCCATAGGAACTTTAGACAAGGCTACAACCCAAACTGCTGAATGGAATGACACCAAATTTAGCAGAAAAGTGGATGTTGGTTTAACTAAGTCCCTGTTTGTGATTTGGTTTAAATCCGTTTAGCAGTTTTGAAATATTAAGGAAAACCCAAATTTGTATATATAGGGATGCAGAGGATCTGCAAACTCTCACGATCTCGTGCTGAGATCTGATTTGCTGCCAACACTTTAAACCAGGAAGTGTTGGCAGCCATCTTGGGACTCGGCTTGAGCTGAGTTCAAGATTTTTTTTTAAAAAGAACAAAAGGGTGCAGGGTAGAATTCCCTGATCCAGTAGGCCTCCTGGGGGAGTTCCACAGGGAACCCCAGGTGCCAAAAAAGGTTTTTGTAAGAACCAATTCAACGGGAGTCACACTGGATCCAGGGATCCTGTAAAAACTTTTTTTTAAAAGGAAGCTCAGGCTCCCGTGCTTCGATCATAAAGATGGGAGTGGGGCCACATGGCTCCCCTCCCCAGCTGTTCTCGGCCCAAGGGGACCACCACCTGCCCGGGACAGGCCCAACATCAAGAAAGGAGGGAGGCTGCATGGCCTCCTTTCTGGAGCCATAGCTGGCCCTGGGGACTGCCACCCCCTATGTCTGGCTCATGCTATGTCCTAGGGTGCCCACCATTGAGACAAAGCTGTTTGTGTGGCTTGGCGGGAGCTTTATCACTCCTGCCAAGCCATAGCAAATACTCCACTTAGAGCAAATAAGAGCATTTAAAGTGCTCTTAATTGCTGGAAGCGGAGCAGAATTGCTTTTCCAGACAGCTAGCTGCCTTTCCAGCAGCTCCCTGTCTGTGAAAGCAATTCCTGACTCATGCAGGAAGCCAGGAGCCAGCAGTGGCTGCAGGGGCACTGAGGCTCCCCCCACAGTCCCCAACAGATATGAGTTGGTAGCCTGGGTGGGACCAGGACACCCAGAAAAGAGGCCAGGCCCCAGGGTAAGTGGTCCCTGGGACCAAAATCAAACATATATATTGAAGCTGGCCTGGCAAGTCAGAGGTCTGCCCCCTTTTACAACCACTGCTGAGGGTCCCTAGAGTGAAAAACCCCTCCTTTTACCTACAGTAAGTCACACACAGTGGAATTGCTGAGAAGTCATCAAAGGCCATGACCCCTTTCTCCACCACTCTGCAAATGCACCTCCTGGCACACTACTGGTTGGGCGACAAAGTCTTCTTTGATGCTGAGGGATCTTGGGGGCCAAGAAGCCCTCCAGTTATCTCCAATAAGTCACATACAGTGGGATTCCTGAGAGCTTGTCAGAGTCCCCACCCACTTTCTCCACCACACTGCAAACACGACTACTAGTTAAAAAACCATAGAAATACACTTAAATAACCAAAGGTTACAAGGAAGTTATAGTTAGTAATTTGAAAAGCTCAGTGATGTAATTTAAGATGTTATCAGTGATGTCACTGATCATGTCATGAGTGCTATAATATGTGAGGTCATAAGTAGTGTATTGTGGAGGTATAATTTATAGTTAGCACAGGTAACTATAACTGTTGGACTTCAGTTGTTTTGTATGAGTGAAATCTGAGCCTAACTATAACATCTCTGTAACCTTTGTTCTTTTCAGTGAATTTCTAAGGTTTTAAAACAATTCAATTTCCTAACTATAATGTCCCTTAACCTTAAGTGAATGTGTGTGGGTGTGCATGTGTGAGTATATATGCTCTTCAGCCACCACTTGTCAAAGGCTGACCCTTTTTCTTTTGTCTATTCCCTAAGTATGCATTGCTTTGCTACAACCAAGGAAAATGAAAGACAACTCAGCACTGGCTCTAATATCCTCCTTAGGCATAAGTCAAAGACAATGAATAATATGAGCCTTGGGTAACCTTCAACAACATTGGGTTTAGAAATAACATTGTGTGCTGTAGTACACTACAATAGAGTCCATGGTCTCTTGTGGTTGTACACAATTTTTGCATTTCTCTTACTGCTAATCAAACTTTATATGGTTTTAATATGCAGCAATTTCTAATGCAATAAATAATTGCAGCTTTTGTAAAGGTAGTTTAGAGTGAATCTTGTATGTTCTTCTATGTTTTTCCACCCCATTGAGAAAATAGGATCAGATATTTCGTTCCCATTCTCAAACCAAGGATGTGCAATCTGCACACCAGCTAGTTTTCAAATGGGAATGCAATTTGTAATGTGACATATGTACTCGTAGGTTATATTGTATAGGGTGCCTAGTTCTTTTTATTGACTTAGATATAAAGCAATTTAGTTACAGGAATTTGATGCCAGTTCACATGCTTGTTTTTCTATCTGGTATCTTTTCAAAGTGAACCATTCATTTTTTTAAATATTCCCCTGTGATCATATTGCCTTAAATTCACACTCGTTAGATGCATTGTAATTTTGTTTTCTCTCTTATTGTTCAAGTTGAAGCAATTAGCTATTTTTGTTATATTCAATTTGATTTTAAGCCTTGGCCTGCATAGTGTGAGACGTTCATGCCAGTCACTTCCTCTGTATTGCAGAGGAAAAGGATATGAACTAGGGGGAAGTGAGGTAACGTCCAGTGCTTGCACTGGGGGTTTCTCCCCTCTTCTTAAACTCTGGGATCCAAAGCAGAATCAGTCTGTGTCAGTCTCCAGGCCATCCTACCGACATCAATGAAGTCAGTGTGCCATATGGCAGTATTACTTCATTTGCCTATCAAACGATGCAGGTACCAGCAACATGTAGGTGGTGCTCCGCCCATCTGGTGGGATTTCTCCCTCTTTTGACTTCCCCAGATATGGGAAAGGCACCACTGGAAAGGGGAGAGTCTTCCTTTTCAAATGGTGCCTCTCCCAAATGCATTCCTGCTCTGGGATCATGGCTGTATCCCACTCCCTGAGCAGGAGTCCATACCCGGCCACTAGGGAAGTATGTTTTGGGGGGATTTAATCCCTCATGCGTAGCATATGGGCTAATTCCTTCAGAGACATAAACTTTCATTTGCCATTTTTCCTTCCTGTGAAGTGATTGGGTTACCTAGGAGAGAGAGATAGGCCCTTTTTTTCCAGAATACAAAATGGCGGCAGTGATTTTTTAGTCAGCTCTCTTCATCCACTGATCTATTGTTGTATTATTCAAATTTGTCCTTAGCCCAGAATGGTATACAACATGGGGCGGAGGTCAGGCCAACTCAGCCACTCACTGTGAGTGATACATTCTACCCTCTCACAAGAAGCACATCCTCTTGCATAGTATATCCCATCTGTCACTGGACTCCTATGATAATGTGTGCTTTTTGTAAAATAAACTTTTTTTAAAATCACTAGCCAATATTTTTTAGGCCGATGAGTGTCCGGCAATTTCCTCCACAATAAAGTTTCACATCAATGATGTAGTTGTTTTGGAGGATGGGGGTCAGTTTATCAGACAGGCATATATACTTTTTAGCATTTTCCCTTTTCTTTGTGGACCTGGGGTGAGGAATGGGGCCTTTGTGGCCCACCACAGAAAGGAAAATTGGAAAATTATTACTTTGATTGCATTTTAGTTTGTCTTATGTGTGTGGCTAAATTTGAACTAGTTTTTTGCTTATTTTCTTTTTAAAGGTTTTTAGTGCTGAGAGTGAGGAGAGGTTCTTTCATGTAATTACTCAGAGGTTCAGAAAAATTAGGCAAAATTAGATGAAATAGCACATAATTATGAAATTCAAATCCATCTTTTTGTGCTATATTTTGGCATGAAACACATACTTGCTTCAACTGTTGGCATTAGGATGCATTTAAATCAGACACCACAAACAACAGCTACTCACTCTCTTGTTGCTGTGCATTTGTGCTAAATTTTGACAGCAAGTAGCACATAATTGCATGATGTAGCATAATGGTATAATTTCAGGAATCTCACTTAAGAAGGTTAATAGAAATTTCCTGAAGTTACACAAATTATGCAATTGTAATGTAATTGTAACCAAGGCCTAAACACAAGCTATATACAGGTACATTTTATTCTTGAGTCAGTCAATTGTTTTTGCTGCCTATTACTTTTGTACTGCACACTCACATGCACAACATGGCATTGCATTCTGACACTAAGCACATTTCATATACATTCTTAGTGCATTAACATTACTACAAGTACCTCTGCATTCTACCTACACACAGTATTTGAGGAAGAAAGTTTTAGATAGATAACAAAGTTAGCATATTTTTGAATAACCACTGTCCCGACCTTAACTTTAATTAGGGAGATGGCTTGAAGCAGTTTTTGTCAGTGAGACTGCACCTGAGGGAGAGGATCAAGGATCAGAATCATTGATTCTGAATAACATGGCCATGGCAGTTGTTATTTCCATTCACATGCACAATGTACTGCTGAGAAACAGTGACAGTATAACTCAATACGAAGTTCAGGCAGGTGCTGCAATGAGCACAATAAGAGTGCTCATTCAATAGTGCCCTTATAGATACAACCACAAATTCCTCCATTCTTTGCTGGAGATGCTAGGTGTGAGGTCAATACTGCAAATATTCCAACTCATTGACTAATTCCATCTTTTAATTGGATGGTGTAGAACTTGAGTAAATATTGTACCAAACAATTGTGCATGCTGAACAGTTTCTGAAGGAGCATGGATGCACTCTCGTGCATCAGGCTAAGGTACACCTATGGGCTAACACTTCCCTTGCAGAGGAGAATAAATGATGGAAGCCTTACATTGCTCATCTGAATATTGCACAAACCAACAGTACAGTCTTACTGGTTTATTATTATGGAATGGGCAACAGCCAGCTCTCAATTGTCATTTCCACAGATAATTATTTGATCTTGCAGCATGTTTTGCAGCATTGCCACAAGACCTTCCAGATCACGGCAGGTTGTATAAAAGCCTGACTTTCGTGGACCACTTGTCTGATAAGTATACAGGTATTTATTCTCCAGGAAAGAATATGGGGCACATGTATCAAGCTAATTACCAGTCGCAAATGGGCCAATTCACAGAATTGGCCCCTTAGTGACCGGTAATTAGCCTGTTGGGATGCATCAAGCCTAAAGCCATTCGCAAAATAGGCAATCGCGAAATTTGCGATTACCTATTTTGCGAATGTAGTTAGGGAATCGCAATTAGCGATTCTCTAAATGCAATGCAAAAAGCATTCTCAGAATGCAAATTTGCATTAAGGAATCGCAAATTACCATCAACTTGAAGTTGATGGTAATATGCAATTCCTTAGAAAAATGCACAAAATAGCATTTTTCTAAGTGTCATGTGGCGCACACACATTCCAATTTTGGGGGTGAATCAGGGTGGCAAATCATTTCCTATTCATTCCTCTGCGCCTTTAGGCCCATAGAAATGAATGGGAAGGCATTCCCTATTAGCAAATCACAATTTGCGATTCGCTACGGAATGTGTAGGAATCGCTATTTATTTAGTGATTCCAACATGCATAAGGAATTGTGATTCCTAAATAGCGATTCCTTAATAAACGCTATTAAGGAATTGCAATTACTTATGTTGATGCATGTGCCCCCTAGTGACTGATTAACCATTACTCCTATCCACATGGCAGCTGCTGTTCAGGATCTACATACAATGCACAATTGCTTGCTATGAGATTAAGCTCTACATGGTGCGCAAGACCTTTACTGGTTATACATTCAGCCTGAAAGCTTATACTTGAAAAGACTCCAGAATAAATACTGCAGGTCACCTTTCCATGTTAGGAGTTATTGAGAAGATTGTGTGAGCTCTTGGTCAATGACTCATTCATAAAGGTTATTTCTTTTATGTGGACACTATCAATACAGTAGCCCAGCTGTTTGGTGAGCTGTACAATGCTGGCACTGTGGCTTGGGGTACAATTTGAAGTCACCAACAAAGGATTCTCTCAGGAGTTGGTTTATAAGAAGTCCCAAAAGGCTAGAATGGTGAGGAGGACATGAAAGGCTGCAGGACTGACACTTTGTCGACAGCATTCCTGTAAAAGAAAAAGGAGGCAACCATATAACATAAAAAGGCTACCTGGTAGGAATTTGGACACAATATTGAATAATAAATATCTAGTGACACAAATGTTGAATTTTAAATATCATGTCACATAAATATCATGATGCAAAAATATATTTGACAGGAATATAGATATTCTAAGATAAGTAATGTCGTGTTCAAGAATATAGTTGCTGTTAAAAAGGTTTTCAATAAAATAGTTGTACAAAATATAGTTTTTAATCATTTTTATGTGTTTTTAATAGCATTTTAATTGCATATGTTATATATAGTTTGCATAATTCTTAATGTTTTTAAATATTGGTTGTAATTTTAAGTTATTTATAATTTTACTTTAGTTGTTAATAGTTATGTTTAGTTCTGTATAAATAATTAATACATTATTTAATTGATGATTAATTTTGTACATTCTGCAATTATTCTTTTTAAGATATAGATTTGACGTGGGCTGTTGGGTTTATCGGGGTATAGGGTGGGAAGTTTATTAAGTAATAATGTATTAATAATTATTATTAATGCATTATTAATCATTTAACTGGATATAATTATGTAACTTGTGTAATTATAATTTTTTAAGATATATTTTATGTACAGGTTGTTGGGATTATAGGGGTATAGGGTTGGAAGTTCAATAACTAATAATTGATTAATAATACTTGATTCATTTATTAGTAATTATTCATTTGATAAATAATTATGTAAATTGTGTAAGTATTATATTTTGTACGTTTTATTTTAGCTGCAAGTTTAGGTGCACTTCTGCAAATACACAATATATTTTGCATTCTTTTAAATGCTATTATCACCCCCACTATTGTCTGATGATTGGGAGATTGATACAGTGTACAAAATGCTAGAAGGCCTAGAGAATTCCAATGTTTTCAGTTCTGCAGACATATATGAAGATGAAACTAATTATGGGGTAATGTTCTCTTTTCAACATTTAGTTCAACATTTAGTTCATTATTTCCTTCATAAAGCAGTTACATACAATGGAAAACAGACCAACACCACCACGGGGTAGCTCACGCATGTTTCCACAAAAGTTTGCATATTTTTCAGGTCAAAACACCACAGACCAGGGGTAACATTATTATAGGCTTACACCAACACCAGGATAAAAAACTGTGCTCACTGACACAAGGCTGATGTATTTCAAATCTTTTCTTTTCCAGCTGTCTACACAACGGTTTGACTTTTGGAGGGACACAGTTGATTTAAAATCAATGTGTGGAATGAAGAATTGACAGTTTCAGGGAAATGAACCATTATTCAGAGCATGCCATATTACCACAACAATTGATTTTCCTGAACAAAACTGTGCTGCAAACATCATGTCTTGGCTTGGCTAAGATAAATGATTTAAATACACCAATCATTCTCACATTGTCATGTTTTATGAACTGGCAACAAATCACAAGTAACAAGGAGGGAACACTAGATACCATGCTTCACAACGGTCCATTCAATTCTTCAGTATTCGATCTTGGGGATGATAATTGTGGCTTTAAAACACTAACAGATGTCATGCACATTTCCTGGGTGGCACAAAAGGGATTATGATCAATAGGCCAGACCCACATCATGCACAGACACAACACTCAGGGTGGTAACAACTTACAGTGCTGGGAAGTTGTGCCTTGATTGACTAAAACCACACAATTTTCCCAGGTAAACAAAACTTGTCCCTTCTTTCTGATGACATGGGACTGCAGGACTTTTTATTAGGCCCTCGAAAACCATGTCAAAAGTGCATCTTGTATGCAAGATACAACAAAGTGTGCAAGGTTTCCCAGCAGGAGGCTGCAGACAGATTGAGCAAGATTGACAGGCTAATTTAGAAAGGGTTCTTGCAGTGGTAGATAATGGTATGACCACATTGTCCACTAGGATATACTCTCTGGGTAACATTGTGTTATCTCTGATAGACACCACATAGAATGACATGTCCTCTTTACAACATGGGCAGTCACAGCTTAGATCAAATATGTTATTAAGATGGACTCTGCAGACTCTCCATTCTAGTCAGGTACCGTGGTGATACCTTAATGTCACAAGCTTGTTTTGACCTTACAGTCTCAAAAACAGCAGACGATCATGGCAAGAAAGGACGCAATGCACACTATGTTACAAACAGAGAAGTTAGAGAAATTACCATTTACTGTTGTAGAAAAAAACCTCCTGCAGATTGGATAATCCACAGGTTAATTTCTCCACCAATATCGACTTTCCATGTTCAATTCTGTTTGCAATGCCATAAAGTAGGCAGATATAAAGTGCTAGGACAAGTATATGTGCACAAGTCATCGAATTTACCTTATAGATATCCCTGTAGCAATGGTGAGACTGAGGTTTTTCTTAAAAGGTCTGACTACGAGAATTCTTTAGAACATTCCATGTTATGCAGGGAGGTTTTGCTTCATGGCAGATGTAATGCTTTGATGCAAATTTGGCCTCCTATCTGAAGGGTTCCCCAGCTGCTGTAATACATCCAGTTTTCAGATTGATCTCAAATTGGAGTTATTTGATGTTGAATGATCAAAGCTGCTGTAGGATAAAACTGTAAATCAGCTATCCGGTGACGGTTTCTGCAGTTGTGACTTGTTGTACATACACACTGCTTTACCTGCCCTTACAGTTAGGAAGGCAACATTAATATAGCTTTTAAATGTGCACTTCGATGCTTTGAGCAGACTGAAAGCCTTACTGTTCGAGAAGGATGTGGCCTTATCATCTTTAAAGGAGACGTTTGATCTTCAAGTTGCAAGGTATTCTTCTGAGATACAATCGCTAATCCGCACTAATTTTCTGCTACATTTTGGGGAACATTTGCACCATATTTTTAACATTTTAAGTACCGTAGGAGTGGTGCACTGTTTTAAGAAAATAGTTTCTGGCTTGGTTAGTACCATCTTGACAGTCTTCGGAGTTATTCCTTCGTTCATACACTCCTTGCTGGGAAGTTTTTTTGGAGGTCTTCCCCTGGTCCTACTCCTGATTGTCGGGGCTGTGCTTTTACTTTTTCTGCTCTGCAGTGGATGTCCCATTAAGGGGACAAATGGAACTAGCACTTTCATGTGTGGTCCTGTGATACAGTGTTTTGACGGACTCTTGCTACAGGAACTAAATGAACACTGGTTCTTGCCCTTTCTGCCTGTGTGACTACACTGTGTGCAGCCTGTATTCCACTGTCTTCTGTTCACTTTCGAGTGTGCACTGGATATATGCCTAGGAATTTAACTGGTTTGGTCTTTGGACGTTCACCTATTGGTGTGAATGTTAACGGCCTACTTGTACTGCTGTTCCTTGCACTTGTTGTTGCTTCTAAATGCATTCTAGGAGCCCTCCTGGGATGCTTTTGCTCTTAGTAATCTGAATCTTGGCTCGGCTCCTGCGGGTCTTGCACTGGCTACTCCTCCTTTGGTGGCTTCTGAAGTAGATGGGTGGGAACATGTTTGCTCTATGGATTTGATTCGATAGATGCCTCTGGAACATCGTCTGTGGTGGCTGGGAACAGCAATGTTTGCTCTCGGAACACATAAACAATCTGGCAGTTTCGAGTCATGGGGCAATTTCTTTTTTTATGCTAAATTGCATTTTGAATCTATTTTAATAGATTTTAATACTTTTCAATGAGTTTTAGTAAAGGCTTTCTCTACGATCCTTGTTTTTAAAGCAGCATGCGGCTTTTTAGATTTTAATAAGGTTTCTTTTTTACAGCTTGGGTCTTCTGTTTTAGTTTTTTTCTAGAGCTAGCTTTCACTGACTTCCAGCCAAGGAGTGGGTGTCATGTGGTGAGGATAGGCCCGGTTGGAAACACTGCCAATTTACATACTCATGTTTCTTAAATTGCCTTCTCTTTTATACATAGTAACTTTTGACAAACATTTGTATGCTTGACCGTGCAGGATAACATTCTCTGAATCTGCATTGCTTACATTTCCACTTCGTAGGCCCCCTATCACAAAACCTTGAACATTCAATACAAGGGTTAAAGTTCACTGTGCAAATGTTATTTATGTTATTGCCCGGTAGTAACAATGCTATCCAACTAGAATAAACAATGGCACCTGACAGGGGTTGTAACATGGCCACATGGGCTCTATTATTATATATACAGACCCACTTCCTTGTTTAGGCAGAGGAGCACTCAGCTGGCACCTCGAGGTTACCACATAGGCTGTCAAGCGAGCAGGGAAGCAGACACATTGCTTTGAGATCCAGGGACCTGCATCTTAGCAGTTCCCTGGGTCTCAAAGCGATGTCTGTTCCTGCATGAGGTAGGGAGCCAGGAGTGAGGTTCTGTAGCGATCCGAACCCGTGTATTCGGTATCGTAGTACTGACACGATTTTGGTACCAATGAACCGGAAATGATCCATTATATGCATGACAGTGTTTTCGCTGCGCAACTAGCATGAATTCACTGAGAAATAGGGCATCCTGTTGTCAAATCATGGCATCCATTTTAGATACGGCATCCATTTTGTTTCTTGCCCTTACATAGTCAATGGACGAGCAATGACCCCGGCAGAATCACCTTGTTAAGGACACGTAAGCTTGAGCCCCGAGAAAGCTGACGCTGCGTGACTAGGCAGAATCAAGCTGCCTCCCTTGCCTGAGGCCAGCCCTGCTATACTGGTTCTCGTGTCCATTGTCCTGATTGAGAGGCCGAAGACGGTAGCCCTGCCCGTTTATGATCCATAAACACCTCTTATCCAACTTTTTCTACCCCTTGCACCTGGCTCTGCTCCTCCCCTTCTGGGCTTTTACAATGGGGAGGATACGATTTTTATGATGGGGAGGATCGGGCAAAGAATGGAAAACTGACAAAGAGACTTGATCGAATACCGAAAACCTACGACTAATTATTGTTTGATGTCTGTTTATTGTCTGTTTGGGATACCGGGTTGGGCATGAAAAATATTCGTGTAATGTTGCCTAAAGACATATTTCGTGTATTTAAGGAGCAACCCACTTCTTGCAATTTGAACAGTCTCGTAGATTCTGCCTTCGTGTGGTTCCTATGACTTCTGTGTCCCTGCAGTAAATAAATCTTGGTCTCTGACGCCACCATCGAGAAACCCGCGTCTCTGTTTATTTGTGCACCAAGACAGAAAGGAACTCAGGGGTCTTTGGGTGTTGTTTCCCTGACACCTCTGGACTCTTAAAAGTCCAGAACCTCAGGAGGGATCACAGGGACTTTCAGGGGCTCCCACAGTCCCCAAAGTTTCAAAGGTTGGTGCCCTGGGTGAGACCAGGGGCACTCACACTACAGGCCAGGGCCCGGAGGATGGGGTCCCTGGGGGTGAAATAGGCCTAGGAGGGAGGCCTCATGCCCCCTTCCTTTAAAAATAAAAAATAAAAAATAAAAAAATATATATATCTATCTATATATATATATTTTCACTGAACAAAGCATAGGTTTCAAGCATGTTATAGTTAGAGATTAGCATTTAAACGACCTTAGAAATTCACTGACAAAACCATAGGTTTGAGGCAAAGTTATAGTTAGTTGGACATTTCACTCGTACAAAACCTGTGAAATTCCCCCATTATAGTTAGTTCAGCTAACTATAACTCACGCCACCGCAATGCACTGCTGATGACGTCACATATTACATCACTCATGACATGGTCAGTGACATCACTCATGACATCTCAAATGACATCACTGATGACATCACCAATGACATCATCCAGTGACTGTGTGTTTCTGTAAAGTTTAAATATATTTAATATAAATAGGGAAAGGCATATTGAAGAATGAGTGAGTGTAAAAGTGTCTGAATGGATGTTTTACTAGGTGCCTGACTGACTCTATAAGTGAGTGAATAAACATATGTTACTGAATGCATGGGTTAGTGACTAAACTGTGTGAATCTCTGTATCCGTCTGTCTGTTGGTGTGTAAGAGGCTGCATGGGTTTTGGAATAACTACATAAGTGTCTATATGAGTTATTGATTGGTTGTCTGAGTATCTGTATGGGTGCCTGAGTGTTTGTGTGGGTGGGGTGTGTGTGCCTCTGTGCATAGATGTGTGAGTGGGTGATTCACTGGGTGCATTGTTTGAAGTGTGCATCTGTGATGGATTGTATGGGTGGGTGAGTGTGTGTATGGGTGTGTCAGTGAGTGAATGTATATCTCAGTGGTACATGTGTGACTATCTACATATATGAAAGGCAGTATATATGTGTGTTAGAGTATATAAATGGCTATAAGTGAGAGTGTGTGATTGTGAGAGTGGCTGCATGGATGAGTGTTTGCTTGTATCAGTCATTGTGTAAGAAAGTAAGAATGTGCTAGTATTTGTATGAGTAAGTGAGCTGGTGTGTATAACTGTATAGATGAGTAAATGGGAGTGTGGTTAATTATTTGCATGACTGACTAGGTGTGTGAGTACCTCTATGGATGAGTGGCAGAATGTGATTGTCTATATAGGTGTATGAGTGCATATGATAGTCCTGTACTGAGTGAACATAAGTATGAGTGACTGTATGGGGGAGTGAGTGGATGTCTGTGTAGACCTAAGAATCAGTGAGTGGGTATGTAATTATTGGTATTGGAGTGCCTATGGTTTTGAGAGTGGCAGTCTGTGGGTGTATGTAAAGTTATATTAGGTTGTGAGAAGATGCATGAAATTATCACATGGATGATGTCACTGACCATGTCATGAGTGATGTAATATGTGACGTCATCAGCAGTGCATTGCAGGGGCGCGAGTTATAGTTAGCTGAACTAACGATAATGGGGTAATTTCAAGGGTTTTGTACGAGTGAAATGTCCAACTAACTATAACTTTCCCTAAAACCTACGGTTTTTCAGTGAATTTCTAAGGTTTTTTAAATGCTAATTTCTAACTATAACGTGTCTGAAACCTATGTTTTTTTCTGTGAATTTCAAAGGTTTTTTAAATGTTAATTTATAACTATAACGTGCCTGAAACCTATGTTTTTTTCAGTGAATTTCAAAGGTTTTTCAAATGCTAGTTTCTAACTATGCCTACAGAGGTGGGACATGTGAACAAAAAAGAAAAAACGCACAGAAAGAAGCAAAAGTAATGCAGAAAGAAGCAACAGAAGTCCACAAAGACGAAGAAAAGTGCAGGAAGAAGCAAGACATGTGCAGAAAGAACCAACAGAGGAACAGAAAGAGGCCTTCTTTTGGATGGGGATTGAAGTCCCCTTCACTGCTGGGGGTCCTTTAGGGGCCAACTAGCCTACCTTTTACCTCCAGTAAGCCCCACACAGTGGGATTGGTGAGAGGTAGACAAAGGCCATGACCCCTCTTTCCACCACTCTGCAAACGCGCCCCCTGGTGCATTGTAAATTGGGGGATTAAGTCCCCTTGAATCCTGAGGGTCCTTGGGGTCCAACTAGCCCACCAGGTACCTCCAGTAAGCACCACAGACCTGCATTGCAGAGAGGTGTAAAAAGGGGCGTGGCCTGGACCACCTCTCGGCAAAGCAGCGCAGTGGCGCTTACTGGAGGTACCTGGTGGGCTAGTTGGCCCCCAGGGACCACCAGTATTGAAGAGGAATTAATTCCCCAATTTAAAATGCACCAGAGGGCGCATTTGTAGAGTGTTGCTGGGAGGGTGCGGGGCCTTCGGCACGATCCGGTCTTTTTTTTCTTCTTTTTTTTAGAAGGGTGGCTCTGTGGCCCCCTTCTTTTTCCTTTTTTTGGGCCCTTGGGACCCCATCCCCCAGGGCCTGACCCCTTTTTAAAAAACATATATATATTTATGTGAAGGGGGCTGCATGGGCCCCACAACCGATAGATAGATAGATAGATAGATAGATAGATAGATAGATAGATAGATAGATAGATAGATAGATAGATAGATAGATAGATAGATAGATAGATAGATAGATAGATAGATAGATAGATAGATAGATAGATAGATAGATAGACAGACGGACGGACGGACGGACGGACGGACGGACGGACGGACGGACGGACGGACGGACGGACGGACGGACGGACGGACAGACAGACAGACAGACAGATAGATAAGATAGATAGATAGATAGATAGATAGATAGATAGATAGATAGATAGATAGATAGATAGATAGATAGATAGATAGATCGATAGATAGATAGATAGATAGATAGATAGATAGATAGATAGATAGATAGATAGATAGATAGATAGATAGATAGATAGATAGATAGATAGATAGATAGATAGATAGATAGATAGATAGATAGATAGATAGATAGATAGATAGATAGATAGATAGATAGATAGATAGATAGATAGATAGATAGATAGATAGATAGATAGATTATAAGCCTATTCCTACTTTTCAGGTTTCTATAGTTTTTCTAATTTTCGAAGAAACAGGCAGGCGGGCAGGCAGACAAACAGACAGACAGACAGACAGGCAGATAGATATACAGACAGACAGACAGACAGACAGACAGACAGACAGACAGATCGATAGATAGACAGACAGACAGACAGACAGACAGACAGACAGACAGACAGACAGACAGACAGACAGATAGATAGATAGATAGATAGATAGATAGATAGATAGATAGATAGATAGATAGATAGATAGATAGATAGATAGATAGATAGATAGATAGATAGATAGATAGATAGATAGATAGATAGATAGATAGATAGATAGATAGATAGATAGATAGATAGATAGATAGATAGATAGATAGATAGATAGATAGATAGATAGATAGATAAGCCTATTCCTGCTTTTCAGGTTTCTATAGTTTTTCTAATTTTGGAAGACACAGCTGTGATGCATGAAAGTGTTAACATTTATAGTTTCAGACCAGAGTAATATTCTCGCCTGTTCCCTTGCAGCATTCAGACTCTAAAGCAGAGCTACCTGCTACCCAAGTGCAATATCATTAGTGTCACATCCATCTGTATTCGAGTGTTTTGCCACAGGTAATAGGGTGTTTTATTCCCAACATCCCTCAAATGTTCAATAAAAAGATCAGACAAATTCATTTTTGTTTCTCCAGTATATACTCTACAGTAGTTTGTTTTTCCCTAAAGGAATTGTGTGCAGAATTTAGATGATGTAACGCACAGTTCTTTCCAGATGCCCATTTGAAACACTAACAAAGAAGGTGAGAAGATTAAAGACTAGGAACCTTTTGCAGACCTGCAGTGGTGACAACAAAACCAAAAAAGAAGGCTTAATATAAATACATTTATCATCTTGCATCTTTTGCTAATAAAAGGAAAACATCACAAAAATATTCACATAGATGTGCAGTACTATGTAGGCTATGGTTTGTAGCAATCTGAACCATCGTTTGTATGAATAATGTGCAATGTGATAATAATAATCGTCAGTACTTACTATGAAATGTTTTATGCAAAGTGGAAATCAAAATGTTTAGCCAATTTAAATGTGGGACTAATGCATGGTTAGTAGATGGTCAGGAAAATCATTCTTCTGCATATGGGAAAACCTATTCATTTTATAAATACAAGTTTAACTTCATTACACGTATGTAAGCTCGAACAGTCAGGCACCCAACAAAAACATGCTTCCAAGCATGGCTTAATTTCTACGTATGCATATCATGCTTGTACATATGAGTTCAAACGTATGGGACCACAATCTGCATAATTAATGATAATCATCCCCCAAAAAATCAGGACTAGCAGCAACAGTGAATCCCATTAAAAATATACTTTCTACTGTGTACCTTCATTGATCCCTGATAAATGAAACTTTCATAAGTTTGATCTATTTCCTTCGACACAATGATGCAATTTTGCATGGGCTTAAATATAAATGGCAAAAGCAGAGCGCTGGTGAGTTGATATGGGTTGAGGAGCCACAGGTTCAGCATAAAAATATACAAATGCACTGCCGAGCAAAAAACAAACAAGTTAGGTAGACCAAAGAAAGGACATGACAGCGACTGGTAAACTCAAAGGCAGGCTCAGAAACAAGAAGGCAGAAACATAGAAACAGAGATACCAGCAGATATGTGTGGGCACAGACACACACTTATGGGCTTCTTATGAGTTTGGCAGTGCTTCTGTGAGACCGCCACTGCTGAGCTCACAGGAGGACCGCCAAGCCTGTGGTGCACCTGCCCACTGGATTCCGAGTTGAATCCAGGGTGGATGGGCGGTACGGGGGTGGTGTCACAGTGGTTGTCTGTTATGACCATAGGAGAGACTAACATGCAGACCATCACAGTGGCTGCACCTATAGCGCATTCCTGCATGGTTTGGCATGCATCATGGCATTCATGCCACACATGCAGGAACTTAGGTGCAGGTATAGGGGGCACAACATGTTCCACCGCACACACCCCCATGGGCAATTTTACCTGGGGGCATGTTAGAGTCCCTTACATACATTTCTGCCATCCATTCCATCCTGGGCTCACCATCATGAAATGGGCAGTGGAAATGCAACTCAGAATATGCTCGGTGGTGCCAGTATCAGCACCGTCAGCATATTTTGGCCCTTCACACCCCACCAGCACCGCAGGATCCTGGATCCTGGCAGAGGTGGCAGTCCTGTGGCGGTCAGAATGCCACACTCTGAATATGGTGGGAAGACCCACAGGGGTGGTGGTGGTCAGACTGCCATCATCAGTAAGACAGTCCTGGGACCACCATACTTGTGATAAGTCCCTTAGGCAAATACCTACAGAGGAAAAATCAGACTGACACAAATACATACAAACAACCTCAGAGCACACCTGTGCCCATACTATAGATGGGGAGCATTGCTCTTGCTATACCAATGTGCCACTTTTACTAGGTGAACTATTTGCAGGGTTGGTAGGTAAGTTCTATCTAACTGAATGCACTGCTATGAGTTGCAAATTTGGCCTGCCCTGGGTTCAGCACATTAGTGAACGTTTGACCAGTTGTTTTAAGTGGTCCATCCACCGTAAAAGAGACAGTCTACCTTTCACAGTGCATTCAAGGGGGGCATAGATCCCCATGCCTCCGGGTGAAATGTGTGTCTGCCCCCACATGCAGAGGGTTGTCTGGGCCATCAATAGGATCGCCTTTTCCCCCAACCATGGTGTGGGATGCACTGCATATGCACCATCTATATAGCACCGTTATATGTTGGGACAACGAATGCCATTACAATGAATGGCTTCACAGCACTGTTTTTATAACAGAAATACCACTACAAAGAACGTCTTTTAAAAGATATGTTTTATTTAGATATATATATTCACACAAAAAAAACATAGGTTCCAGGGACATTATAGTTAGGCCGACATTTCACTTGTACAAAACCACAGAAATGTAGTTATTATATTTAGCTCAGCTAACTATAACTCGCACCCTGGCAATGCACTGCTGATGACGTCACATTTTACATCACTCATGACATGGTCAGTGACATCACTGATGACATCACTGACGACATCTCAAATGACAACACTGATGAAATTATCCAGTGACTGAGTGTTTCTTAAAAGTTGATGAATGTTATATGTATACGCCAAGGTTTTTTGATGAATGAGTGGGTGTATGAGTGACTGAATGGATGATTTAGTGGGTGCGTGACTGACTGTATAAGTGAGTCTTAGTGAATACATGGGTGAATGACTAATCTGTGTGAATGTATGTATATGTCTGTCAGTTGGTATGTAAGTTGCTGCATGGGTTGGGGATTAGCTAAATGAGTGTTTAAATGGGTTTATGATTGGTTTTCTGAGTACCTATATGGGACTATGAGTATCTGTGTTGGTGGGTGGGGGGTGCATGGATGTGTGAGTGGGTGATTGACTGGGAGTATGGGTTCATTAGTACATCTGCAAGGGGCTGTAGGGGTGAGTGAATGTGTGCATGGCTGTATTGGTGAGTGAATGGATGTCTCAGTGGTATATGTGTGAGTAACTACATATGTGAAAAGCAGTATATGTGAGTGTTGGAGTATATAAGTGACTATATGTGACAGTCAATGATTGTAAGGGTGGCTGTATGGAAGAGTGTGTGCTTGTGCCAGTGATTGTAGAAGAGAATAAGTATGTGTTAGTATCTGTATGAATAAGTGAGGTGGTGTGAATAACTGTATAGGTGAGTAAATGGCAGAGTGATTGATTCTTTGGATGACTGATAGGTGTTTGAGCAACTCTACAGATGTGTGGTGGTGTGTGAGTGTGTATGGGTGTCTGAGTGCATATATCAGTGGCTGTATTGATGGTGAGGGAGTGGATGTGTGTGTAGACCTATGAATCAGTGAGTGGGTATACACTAACTGGTATTGGTGTGTCTATGGTTTCGAGAATGGTAGTCTGTATTTTAGAGTGGGTGTATGAAAGGTTAAATTAGGGTGTGAGGAGGTGTATCAGATATTAATGGCTTGGTGGGAGCCGACTCTGGGGGGTGGTGCTCCCCAGGGCCATCTAGGGCTCCAGGAAGGTGGGTTACGTGGCCCCTCTCCATTGAGCTGGGGAGGTGGTGGTCTCCAGGGATGTGGGGTTCCTCATGGTCCCCCACTTTAAAATTTGAGCATTTGCCATGGGGAGGTGGCGGTTCGCAGGACTGCGTGGGGGCCGGAGCCCCCTACAATAATGTGATATTTAACACCGGGGAGGTGGCGGCCCGAGGCTCCATGGGGCACATGACCCCTGCACTTCTCTTATGTTTAGCCCCAGTGAAGTGGGGGTCCCCAGGGCTGCAGGGGGGCGCACAACCCTCTGCATCATTTAAAGATTTTTTTTAGACATTTATAAAGCGCACAGCTACTCAACCAGAGTGTCCCAATGCTAAACAGGCCTCCACATCAACCCAATATGACACCCCAAGCAGCGGGGAACCAGGTTTACCAATGCATCTAGAAGATAGCTCAGTCACTGATAAAATAGCCAGGTTTTAAGCAGTTTTCACCATTCTGAGAGACAATGAAAGGTGGTTCCTGGCCTGGGCTCCCAAGACCTTAAAGGAACTGCCGCCTGAACGGGAATGGTATATTCTGGGAATGGAAGCCAAGCTCAAGGTGAATGATCTCAGGGTTCTTGGTGGTGCGTAATGAGTTACTCTCCTTCTAAGGTAGCCCGCGCCACTCCCATGAAGGGCCTTGAAAAATAACACCAAAGCTTTAAACCTGATCCTCATTTTAACTGGTTGCCAGTGTAGGGCCCTAAGGTGCGGGGATATGTGAGTCCTGGGCTTAAGCATGAGAACCGCTCTGGCGGCTGCATTGTGGGTGACCTGCATGCGACTGAGCAGGCAGTCAGGGAGGCACAGGTACAGGATATTCACATAATGCAATCTTGAAGTGACCATTGCCTGGACCACGGTCTTCCTACAATCAAGTGGCAGAAGGGAGGGAATTTCCTCAACATACACAAAAGGCCAAAACAGGTACCTACTCATCGGCATAGGAAATTATTTTAGTCCCATATGCTTCCGCTAGAGGAGCCAGGGGGGACATATATAGATTGAAAAGAGTGAGGCTAAGAATAGAGCCCTGCAGAACTCCGACCCTCAGACTGGGGATAGAGGCTGCTAAAGGGGGCACCGAAACCTCCTGTCCTCTATTCTTTAGGAAGGAGGAGAGCAATTCTAGTGACGAACCACCAATTCAGAGTTTCCGCAGCCTGTCCAGGGGCTTGTCATGGGGAACAGTATCAAAGGCTTCTGACAGGTCTAATAAAATCATGATGGCTTTTCCCCCCAGATAAAGTTTCTCCTTGATTTGTTCTAAAACCTCCTACTAGGCGGATTCTGTACTATGGTTGGCTCTAAAGCCCGACTGGCTAATGTGCAATAGGTTATTCTTTTCATCATAGTTCGAGATGACCGTATTCACATGTTTCCCCAAAACCTCAGTGAAAGTCGGCAGCAGTGAAATAGGCCTATAGTTCACTGACACTTTAGGGTCAGCTGAGGACTTCTTGAGCAGCGGGAGGATTTTAGCCTATTTCCACAGAGAAGGCATATGGCCGGCTGTTAACGAGGCATTAAGTATCTTGTTTACCACGGGATTTAGAGTCGTTGCTATCATCGCCAGCAATTTTGCAGGACATGCGTCGGCGAGGGAACCGGACTTAAGATCCTTAATACAATCAAGGGACTTTAGGCTCCAGCCGGGGAAACTGCTGAAGAGCAGAGATTTCTCCAGATGGCCACTCTATAGTGGGAGCTAATTGGTCGTCATAAACGTCTAGGGACCCCCTAAGAAAGATTACTGAATGGTCATGATTGTTTTGTAAAAGAAGGTAGCTAGTTTGTACGTCCAATTGGAAGAGGGAGGGAGATCCCTAGGCACCGCTGACGGGCTGTGAAGGCTTTTATGATTTTAAATATCTCCTTACTTTTATTGCTGGATGACTCCGTTTTGTCTTTCAAATAACTTTTTTTAGCCACGTAAACTTTATTATAGTGGGATTTTAAGGCCAATTTGTACTCATGTTTGTCATAAGGATTGAAGTTTATCTGCCATTTCCTTTCTAAGCATTTATAGACGATCTTGCTTGTTCTCAGCAAGTCATTGAACCAAGGTGCTGAGGGTCTGCTTTTTTAGGAGTACGTGTCTGTAGTGGCGGTAATTCATGCACGCTATGCCGTACCCAGGCATCAAGAAGGAGAGCATCCCTCTCGGGATTGCCTGGTAGCAAGGGGCAGAAGAATTCAAGCTCCTCCCCTAAAGCAAATGGTGAGACTCGATGGAAAGGTCTGATCTTACTTTCCATTCTGTTTGCCTGAGTTCAACAACCCCTCCCCACACGAGATACCTTAAAGCTAATAAGGTAGTGGTCAGACCATGTCAGTGGTAGCGGCAGATCCATCTCGAGCTCAAGATTTTTAAAAATCTGGTTGAGGGTATGGCCCTTATTGTGTGTAGGGTGGAAAACATAAGGAGCAAGTTTAAGGACTGAGAGAGACTTAGATAAGCCTCGGGCTCTGTGGGTATGTCCATGTAGATGTTTAGTTCTCCTAACACCATAAAATGACTATATTGTATTTGAGGACCTGGGGTGCAATCACCTCATTAATGTAATTCAGAAAAGAGCCTACAGGGCCCGGAGGCCTGTATATTAGGGTGCCTGCTAGGGATTGCTGCGCTGATAGGAAGCAGTGAAAGCCTAGGCATTCTGCGCCCTCCAGTTCTCCTAAGAAATTGGTGTTGTCCACATATTCTTGCTTAAAGATAATGGCTACTCCCCCTCATTGCCAATCTGGTGGTGCTTCCTGAGAACCTTGTATCCAGGGGGAATAGCTGCTGTGAGGGTGGGGTTCTAGAATTGCCTAAGCCAAGTTTTAGTAAGAAACACTAGGTCAGGAAGTGAGTATTGCAGGAGGTCAAACATTCGTATTTTTGCACGGAGCGTGTGGTAAGCAGCAAAGCTTTGAAGTTTCCTCCTAGGCAGGACTTGCGGCAGCCCCTGTAGTGTTAGCTGTCCTCGTTGGAGACCTCTTGACAGCATGGTTTGGAATCCACTTACAATGTGCACATTTAAAAACTGCTTCCACCCCTAGATCTACGACATTATCTGTGCAGTGCCTAGTCATGTCGAGGCTGAGAAGCGTAGTGGCATCATACTGAATGCTCTGCTCGGGCCCCCTGGCCTAACCGGCAGCATGGTCGGCACCAGATGCCTTTGGGAAGCTGACGGGCGTGGACGGGCTTGCCTTAGGCGCGCCCGCTGCGAGAGTTCGCTGCTCGTCTACGCAGCACCTCTACTTTTGACCATGTAAACTAGAGCACGGGCAATCAGAAATGGCATCGCTCAGCGTCTAAAATGAGTGGAGGGAACCCGGAAAAAGCAGTCCCTACCTCCTCGTTCACAACAAATTCATCGAACAGTATTAAAAAAAGCAATGTCACAGTAATTGAAATACAAAGGCTAAAAAGAAGTACTGTCACTATGAGGGGTTAACCCCAAGTGTAGCAGCAAGGAGTGCAAAAAGGTTAATCAGGGCCAACTGAATCCGGGCAGCGCTTCTGATCCAGCGCCAATCAGGAGTCGATAAATCAATTATAACACAAACATAGGCCCATACTCATACACCCAACTCTATAAATCCCTGTTGCGCTGTTTTCACGTTAGAAAAATCAGTTGTTCTTAATACAGGCTCATATTTAACAGACTAAATGCATAACTGAACCTGTATTTCAACTTCATTCCTCTGGTCGATGGACCTAAAGTTGAGAAGTTGATGGCAATAATTAGTACTAACTATCTATCCATACTACTAAATAATCACAAACTTAGTGTGAGGTTAACAGTGCTTATCGCAAAATAATGTGAAGGTAAAAATGCTCATCATGTACAGGTTTACAAGGCAAACAAAGAATCAATCACAGCGAGAGAGAACATTATCAATGCAAACAGTGTCAAACTCATATCAAAATGAACATTTGCAAATGAAGGAGAGACAAAAATACATTTGCAAATGATTATGCAAAGTACGAAGCTAAGGAAATTAGAAGAAAACTACCCCTCTGGCCAAAAGGATAGCGGGTGTTCCCCGTGTAAAGATCCTTAGAACAAAGAATAGATCAGGATACGGCATTCACGTTAGGAGCAGGAAATATGTAGGCCTCTATAAGCAAACCGACGGACATCGACGATCTCCCTACCTTCAGCAACCTACCGTAACCACAGCAACACTAACACAACATCCCCACAGGAAACCTCAATTATACCCTAAAAAGTTACATTTTCAGAAACTCAGTCTCTCATTGGCTAATTTAGGGTGTGTTCTATCACACTACCATAGTCACATTCATAATTTGTTCTTTGTATTACACATTTCGCATTACGTTAGCCACGTCTCATGAATACATGTTTAGTTCAACAAGTAACATGTTGCAAGTCTCTACATTTTCATTGTTTGCCTATGCAGTTTCTGTGGAAGAAGTTTGTACATTTGCACTTGACCCCACGGCCATCCTTCTGTTACTTGGCAGACATACAATAATCCTTGAAGGTTACCAGCCTTTGCCTTCTCCATTCTCTCTTAGAGCTTGATTTTCAGCTTATTTATTCGTATTTATTTTTCTTTAACCCTCGACTGACATGCAAAGATGTAGGCCCATGCTTACTTCACTAAAATGGACAGAACACATTATTATTATTTGAATGAAATATATTTCTCACTGTTTACCACCCACCATTGCACTATCCCACGTTATTTTCCTTGCAAGAGCATTAATGTGCAAAAGCGACATTATTTTATTATTTCCCAAAAGCAGGACACAAATGTGCCCTACTCTTCCATGCATTAGTACACACAATAATGCACGCATGCGCAAAGTATTTCCCCATGTTTGTCGTGTTTTTTCACGTTATTTCCACAGTACACTATTAGTAAATTTTATGAAGGACTTAATCCGAGCAAGTTGTATTTTCTCAAAACCCTGCTCCATCAATTCCCCCCTTTGATGGCATTTTTGAGCCATCACAAAAATAACCATCATACCAGTTGCCACCTTTATTTTTTATCTAAAGGACTGTACTACTTTCCTGTTTTGCCATTTTCTCATCCAGATCCTTCATCATTTCATAATAATTTCCTCTCATATCTTTTAATTCTATCTCTTCTCTTTTTCTCTTTCTTGCTCCATGTTTATTGTCTGACATTGTCATCTCCTTCTTTCCACATTTACACTTGCAAACATTTATATGCCATTTTTATTGATAATGTCACTACAGGTATTGAAATAATTGGTATTAGTATTTTTCCTGATAAGCTACTTCCAAATGTAGAAAACCATTTACCTACAGAGGAAAAACTCTTACCAAGTTTTTCGGAAACACCATCAACCTCCAGTTGGGTCAAATATTCATGCAATTTTGTAATGTTCTTAATATACCCCTCAAGACTTTTACTTTTATCAGGGATATAACTACAGGAATGTTGTATTTTCAACATGCCATAGGGCAAGTCGATTTTGCAAAAGCATTGATCTAATTGCAACCATTTCAGTATCAATCATCAAGAACCCACCAGCAGTATCTGTTGATAAACAATCAACCACTGTGGGCAATTTTCAAACTTTATGCAAATTAAGAACAACTCCAACTGAGGGTATCAGTGCACCAAAAATATCACCGATTATTTCTGAAAAACTTGCTCTCTTTTTGCTTCTTAGTCCATGCTTTATTTAATTGATTTTATTGTTTCTATCAATGTGATGCACCTTGGGAAATACGATTCCAAAATAACAGCTGCTATGCCAATGTGCAGGCAACCTATATTAGGCATTCTAACCGCACAGATAATAAACTCCTGGAAAAACAGGATCAGTTCCACCTTTTAATCCCAATCCACCAGTTATTAGAAAGGTATGTTCACATTCACTAGTACCAATGAAATAATTATTATAGTCAGTTTTTAGTCTAAGCAAACAAAGTTTTCCTTTATGATACCCATCCAGAGACATTGCAGCGTAAGTCTTGCCTTTTTTTTATAATTTCCCTCCCTGAAAATCCATGGTGGTACATGTGACTTCTGTTCAGCAGCTTTTCTTTGGAAATCCTGTCTTCTATCTTCTACCATGTTAATAAAATCTTTTTCTTCAGTCCGCAAACTACAGGTATACTATGTCTGTGAGCATATACTATATTTAGTGTCTAAGTAATATGGAAACATTCTCACATGTATCCTGCATTTCTATTACTATACACTGTATTCATAACTTTTCTAATTGGAATTTTTGAAAACACTAAATCTTGGTTTGAATAATAATATTGTAACTTCCCTGTCACGTAAAACAGCCTGGTTAGTAAGTGGCACAACACACCATATGCTAAAGGTAAGTGATGGTAAGTCACCCCCTCTGAGACAGACAAAGGTAATTGCATGCACACGTAACAATCTCTCACATCCATTGTGTCAACATACTCATAGAGCAGTTTCGTAAAAACATTTAACGAGAAATCATTAATCGATAAATACTTTCATCTATCTCTTCTTTGTTAGCATTAGGTGTTTCTTTAGTAACGGAATTCACTTTCTCACTTATCATGTTATTAGTATTATTTTTGTAATTAGTTACCATTAAACAGGCTCAATGACCGTCTGTATTAACCACATCAACATTAGTATTAGGACACTACATAAGCAAGCTTTAATACATCTACTTTTTAAACTAGGTTTTTGATGTCCAGTTACTGTATCTTCTGCCATTTTGTATACTATAAAACATTAAAAAACTAAAAAATCTAAGAAAAACCTAAACAACTTTTTAGCAACTCTCTAAGGATTTTTACATATTTGTCCAAAAACCACCAGAAAATAGTGTATCCTACACTTCAAGGATTTCTTCTTTCCCCCCCTCTTTTTTTTTTTTAACGGTCTTCTTCAAATTTTTGGACCTTTCAATTTATCTTGACTGAAGTTGTTGCACATTCATTTTTCACAGTTCTTTTTAAGGCGGTTTAAATTTACTTTCGTCAATTGGTTCAGTACCAGTACCAACTTCTATTTTTATTTGATCTGTGCTTTCAATTTCTTCCAATAACACATATGTCCATTCTGGAGCTGTGTATTTCTTGCTCGGAATTCGTATTCTTTTTGTTCTTCGCACTAAATCTTCCTCTGATTCTTCCTGTTTATTTTGGCTTGAAACTTCATTGATTTGCTCTGTTTTCTCATTTCAAGAGTGTATTTCAGTCTTTTCTCTCCACTTGGCCAATAGTCACTTTTTTGCTCTCGTAGCTTGAAGTGCTTCTTCACCCTCTTCTTCAGGTTCACAAGTTCTTTTATTTAGCACTTTTTTTGTTGTACTTTCTCTTGATTTTCAGTAACTTTCTCTTCTTCCCGCTCAACAGCAGTCTTACGAGACCCAGTAGCTGGTGCCCACTCTACTTGACTTGTGCTTGATTGTTCATCTTCCACATGCCTGTCAAAATCAGTCACTTTAGATTATTTAGCTTCACAAATTCCAGCTTCTGGTTTCTTATTTTCATTGACAAGTTGCTGCTCACCTTCTTTTTCAAGTGGACTTGGCACTCTTCTTGTATGACTTGTACGTATTTAATTTGTCAAGCCACCACACTTCACTGCTCTGAGATAAAAGATCAAAAGCAGCCAGGTCATAGAGGACCGCACCACCAGAGCTAGTCACTGGCAATATGCCTTACTGCCCACCTCAAAATGATCTGCTGCTTATAGATCACAAACATATTATAAACAAATGGTTTGAATGAGAGGCAAGATAAAAGCGAGTATAATCAAATTGTGTATTGATATATCCACAGGAACATATTCCACAAATGAGTGTATTTTTTTCTCTTGTTCTTTTAATTTTCTGTTGCATGTTCATCCGAGGACAGCCAACGCGTTTAGGCCAAACATGGGCTTCTTCAGGGCTGTGATATCATACAATGTAAGTGTGTTTTAGAATATACATAAGACAAACACAATACATTTTTTAACAAAGGGAAAAAAAATTCATGACAATGAAAGACACGAAAGAGAGAAAAGATGAGGAAAAGGAGAAAAGATGACTCTTTGCTTGCTCTATTCTATCTCTTTCCCTAACACTACTTGTGTATTTACTATATGGGTTTTTATCAATATATTCGTATTCTCTTGGCTTAGTTGGATAAACAATACAAATTCCTCTAAGAATAATTTTTAGAACAAGTTCTTTCTTAAGAATTTCTTTAAACCAGTACTCTCGTATTCTTGAGAATTATTATCAGGTTTTTTGTTCTGACTTTTATGATTTTCATGTGCTTTTTATCTCAGCCTATTGGATTTAATGATTGTTGTAACCTATTTGTGGCATTAGAGCCAGTGCACATCTTTGGAGTTTGGTTTTAATTAAACTGCTCCTGTTTCACAATTGCCCTGCAGTCATTTTGTTGTTTGATTCCAGCTATCTCAATACTTGCTGGATTTTTTTCATTTTTTTCAGTTTCTAAGTTTTTGGTCATTTTACCGAGCGGCCGCATCTGCGCATCTGCGTTCAACTATTTACTGCATCTGCGTTCAACTATTTAACACTATATCCTGGTCAGACATAAGTGTAATTCTATATTGGAAGGGAGCTACTCTAATCCACTCGTATCTGTCGAGGTGTTCCTTTTTTTAAATTTAGTTCGCCATACTATAATGCCCTTGATTAAGAGCTAATCGACTCGTCTTTTTAGGCGGTTTAGTGTGCGTTTCTTAAACTTTGTAATTGTTGCTAAACAAACTTTGGGTGCCTTGCCACTTTAAGAATCAGCTATTTAGCCCCCATGCTCTGTTTTTTCTTTTATTTTGACTTGTACATTATATCTTTATTGTTACGGCTTGAACGTGGAAGTGCGTTTCTTCTATGCTCTTATGTTCTAGTCGTTATTTTTGTCGAATCCGGAAGTGAGCTAATATACTCACTTCCTGTGAGACAGTCTAGTTCTCGCAACATGTGCCTGATTAGCCGACGCTTTTTAAATGTCCGAGGGAGCCCCTGCTGTTCCTTTGTTCATCTTGCTGGCTTCAGGACGCCTACTCGCATACTTGGACTTGAATATTTTTCGATGCGGCTAATACCGACAACGAGTAAGTGTCTCATCCCACGCTTGCAACAGTTTTTGACCTTCGGGTACTGCTTTTTAAACAGAGACTTTTGTGTGACCGGGTCACCATTATATACTGGGATTCAATCGTTACTCAAGGTTTGTTGCTGTTTGGTTTAGTACTGATTTCTAACTTTTGATTACATAGTTATTGTGTGATTAGTAAACTTGAACCGATATGTGCAGATTTGCTTTATTTTTTCACATAGCTTAGTTACAGATTTAGTTTGCGGTTGCCTTTTCTCTGAACAAAAGTAATTGCGCTTTCTCAAAAATATATATGGTGAGTTTGTACATTGTCCTGTATAGTTTGGTCAAATAACTCTTGACCTTTGACGTAGCGTATGTTACATGGGCTTTTTCTGTTCATTAGCGCTTATGGCCTCTTTCGAGTTATTGATCTGTATATCAACTCGTTTGGCTTAACTTAAATTATCAATGCTCTTTTGGTAAACTTGGGGTTTCTTACCCATATATTCTATCTTTTTACAGATAGATTTGCAAGCGTTACACCTACCAATCATTGCTCCATATTGAGCGACTTCATTAAGTATTGGGTATGTTGATCTCCCTTGCCTCTGTTTGGTTTATTGGTTCTCATTATTGACTGTGGTATGTGCATTTGTGACACAACTTTCTTGGCATACAATTTTCTTTTTTAGACTTTGTTATCAAGTTGCGATCTGATTAAAATGCCAGGAAATATGCTGTGTATTCGCATTCAAATTGCTTTTGGTAAGCTTGCATTTTTTGCTAGCTATATTTTAATCCGGGTCTTTGACTTGTTTCGTTCTTGGGTCACATGGTGTTTTTCTTACTGCTCTCTCTCTTTTTTTTACCAGTTTGGGTTGTTCACGTTTTCTATAATTATGGGTGAGGTTCTTTATGTATTATCTTTCTGCCACGGGAGATCATGACTATTTCATGAGCTCTTTGGTTTGTTGGATTTACTTCTTTTCTCGTAATAGGTATTTTTCTATTAATTTTTTGTTTAACAAGAAACACTCATCTTTTCTCTCTTTTGTGTATTTCATTGTCATGAATAAAAAAAAAAAAATTCCCTTTGTTAAAAAATGTATTGTGTTTGTCTTATGTATATTCTAAAACAAACTAACATTGTATGATATCGCGAAACGCGTTGGCTGTCCTCAGATGAACATGCAACAGAAAATTAAAAGAACAAGAGAAAAAAATACACTAATTTGTGGAATACACAATTTGATTATACTCGCTTTTATATTGCCTCTCATTCAAACCATTTGTTTACACTACACTGCTGTGGTTGTCACTAAAATAATCTGATATGGTCCATGTCATCTGGGTTCTAAATACGACTTCCTCAAGTGTTTCTTGACAAGACCCCACTCTCCTGATCTCAGATCATGTGCTTGATCCGGCTGTGTTGTGGTTGCAATTTCTCCAACCTGATGAGCAACAAAACACACCAGATCAGCCAATCCTGTGCAATAATCAAGCACTAGATCATCAGAAATATTCATCAGTTTGTTTGCTGCTACAATCGCTTGTCTCATTGCTCTTCCCATCAGAACTTCATGATGACTCAATCCAGTCTTTTTACCTGGAATGCTTCAAAGACTCATCAATATCAGGAGTAAAGCGTCAGGCCATTTCAGTGTTGTGGATGCACACAACTTTCCCTGTCTAGACTTTATAGTGCCATTGATTTGCTCGACTACTCCAGATGCTTCTGATTGATAGGCACAATGCAGCTTTTGCTCAATTTGTAATGCTGCACAAATCATCCAAATTATCTCATTGTTAAAATGTGATCCCCTATCTGTTTCCAAAGTGACTGGATATCTAAATCTTGGTATTAATTCTCTTAGAAGCAATTTTGCAACTGTAAGACGGTCATTCCTTTTGTTAGATAGACCTCTACCCAACGAGAAAACAAACAAACAACTAACACATAATTTAGTCCGTTGCATGGGGTAGCTCAATAAAATCGAGCAGCAGCCTCGTAAGTAGTCCTGCTGCCTTTCCAATTCATCTTCAACTAACAACTGTCTTTCTGCCTGGATTTTTCTGCTGACATATAGAACACCTCTGGCATAAACTCCCTGCAATGACTCTGAACTTAGGGTTATGGAATGACTGCTTGAAGACCCTGATCATTGCATCTCTTCCAACATGTACAATTCCATGGTATACTCTTGCCATTTGAGAAAGTAAACAGTCTGGCATGACTGGTCTCTTATCTGTGTACCCCCATACTTCATCTTCTGCTCTCTTTTTACAGCCTGATTTTATCAAAAGTTATTTTTCTTCGTCTCCTGCCTCTTCTTGCAACTGCCTAATTTCATCCCAAGTTTCCAAAGAAGAAAACATCAAGTTGCAATCAGAACTTTTCTTCACCACCCCTCTGTTGATTGCAATTGAATTTTGTGCACAAAAATGCGCTTCTTGATCAGCGTATCTGTTACCATTCATCACGTAATCATTTCCTGACTTATGCGCAGAACAGTTGACCACCGTAATCTTTTTAGGCCATTGCAAAGCATCCAATAATGATTTCACACTTTTACTGTTCCTGATCAGAGAACCTGAAGAAGTCATAAATCCCCTTTGCATCCAAAACTGACTAAAATCGTGAACCACTCCAAAACCATACTGACTGTAAGTGAATATGGTTACTCTCAGAGTTTTGCCAATTTTGCATGCTCTGATTCCTCTAGCGGTGTATCCTTAATGTCTGGCCTTGGTTTTTTGCACAATTCTTTCACATGCAAACAATCATTATCTGCTTAATCTTTCACTTCTTCACATAATGGACTAGGTAACATAGTTGCCAGATTTATTGTTGTGCATCTCACCACAGTCACATTCTTAGCACCCAAGATTACTCTTTCATACCTAGCCAGCCGACTATAGGTCATGTACTGTATTCAAGTTCTTGTTAATAGAATCTCAACTGAATGTGGCACATATACTTTGACTGGATGTCCCATCACAATCGCTTTACTGTGTTCCAGACTTCACACAAGTAGCAGCTACTGCTTTCAAACAACATGGTAATGCTGCAGCCACTGAAGCCAAAGTAGCAGAAAAATATGCCACTGGACGTTGTGCCATTGCATGTCTTTGAGTTAAAACTGAAATTGCGCACCCATCTCTCCCGCAGCAGTACAACGCAAAATCCTTTGTATAATCTGGCATTCCTAATGCAGGTGCTTGACAAAGACTGTCTCGTAATTCAATAATCTGGATAGTTAGCGTACCGGATACCTCCTCGGTCCACCACAGGTCCCAGTCCCGATTGAGTGGAGGGAGTTGACTTCTGGGTACTGCAGGTTGGCGGTCTAGTTCTTTTCCACCCCACCTGATAAAAACACATTCAGATTGGAGCGCGCAGCGGACGCGTGTAAGGTAGTTGTGGCACCTGTGTTATGCTCTGCGATCACACTGCCCACGCTAGCTGTTGTTGCCCGATTGAATTTTAACTCATTATGCACCTATTTTTAACTGAAATTGTATGTGCAAATAATCACTGTGTTGCGACGATCTGGATAGTTAGCGTACCGGATACCTCCTCGGTCCACCACAGGTCCCAGTCCCGATTGAGTGGAGGGAGTTAATTTCCGGCTATTGCAGGTTGGCGGTCTAGTTCTTTTCCACCCCACCTGATAAAAACACATGCAGAGCTGAGGGCGCAGCAGACGCACGCAGCGGGCGTGCGCAAGCCCATCTGCGCCCGTCCGCGACAGAAGCCCTGTCCTTTTTCCCTCCGCTCCCCTCCAATACTCATGGGACAGACTCCATCAAATTAGGAAAACTTTAACTTCACCGTGTAAACATTCCATCGCCTTGGAGGGAAGGCAACAGAAGTGTTCCCACTGTTCATATGAACTATTTTCAGTGGCAAGAAACCAATCAATGGGTGGGAAGCAGCTTAACATGGCACTGCTCAATTGCAGATCCTTGCCAAAAAATGCCATTGAAATCTCCATTTTACTACAAGATACTGCACCTGATGTGCTATTTCTCACGGAAACTTGGTTGGTACCGAGCTCCAACCCAGATGTTGTCCTCACGGAAACATGGTCGGTACCGAGCTCCTACCCAGATGTTGTCCAAACGCTTCCCCCTGGCTATCTGATTCAGCGCGTTGATAGAATAGGCAGCAAGGGGGGAGGGATTGCTATTATCCATAAAGACCACCTAGTTTGCCGCATTCTGGGCAGCCCCCTCTTAGACTGTGAAAATGCCCATTTATCCATCGCGCTCACCCCCTTAATCACATTTGCCGGCATTCTCCTCTATCTCCCCCCAGGAGCCCTGGGACAATTCTGCAGTTCGTTGCTTGAAACTGTGGTAAATTTAGCTAGCACCTCATTCAATTTTAATCTTTTGGGAGACTTCAACCTTCATTTCGATAACCCCCAGGACATAATAGCCAATGATCTTGCCCATGACCTTCAACATATGAGATGCTTCTAAAGATCCATCTAGCAACCCACACTAAAGGGCATCTCCTGGACCCGATCTTCTCAAATATAGCAGAACTAAAAGGAAAGGAGCCTGTTCCCCTCCCCTGGTCGGATCACTTCCTAATTCGCATGGCAGTCGTCCTCCCCAAGCCCGCCAATGGCCTAAATTGAGCATAGAGGAATGGACTCAGGAACTGCAATCGACCATACCTCTTCACCACCCTGACCTCTCAATAGCTAGCGGTGAGTTCCACTTATGGATCGAGAACTCACTAGACATAGTTCTACCCAGGAGATCCATAATACAAAAAGCTGGCTCAAACAACTCACCCTGGTTTACACCCAAACTCCGCAAACTAAAACAGCGGTGCAAAAGATTAGAAAGAATATGGAGGAAAGATTTTTCAATTGAGAAAATATCTGACTATAGGGCATCTATCATCTCCTATAAAGCCACACTTAAAGCAGCACAGGCATCTTACTATTAAGAAAAAATATTATCCTCCTCCAACTCAGCAAAAGAAATATTCAGAATCGTAAAAAACTTATGAAAGTCCCAGACCCCTCCCTGGCACCTGACCCTTCAAGCCTCCGTTGTGAGGAGCTAGCAGATTTTTTCTCCACCAAAATTCAGCTCATACTGAATCTTCTTCCACCGGCTGACAATGAACACCTTCCCGCGCAGCTCGGAGTAGAAATCCAGAATAGTGCCCCTCTTATTGAATCCTTTGCTCCACTCACTGAGGAACTTCTTCCTTCTATCCTTAATATGATCAAGAGTGGCTCCCCGCTGGACCCGGCCCCATTTAATATTCTGAAGTCCGCCATGTCTATCATCCTTCCTCCCATTGTTAATCTAGTCAATGCCTCTTTAGCATCTGGTGTAGTTCTCCAGGACTGGAAGTTTGCTATGGTGAAAGCATTATTAAAAAAAAAACATCTAGATCCCAGGGAGTTGGCCAATTATCGTCCCATCTCCCTTCTCCCTGGTATTAGTAAGGTTGCGGAAAAATATGTGAACCGCCAACTCTCTGCACATCTTGAAACCTTCAAACTACTCCATTGCTCCCAGACGGGCTTTCTTCCTGGCCAGGGCACAGAGACTGCACTAATGGTGGTGGTGGAGGAGTCTAGAAAGATCTTGGACTCCAGAGGGTCCGTAGCCATCATCCTCCTAGACCTTAGTGCAGCCTTCGATACAGTGAACCACCGCACCCTGGTACACCGGCTCAAAAAACTGGGTGTGACAGGCAGGGCGCTGTCCTGGCTGGAATCGTTCCTTGAAGAAAGCTACTTCCAGATGTTTGAAGGTAATACCCATTCATGACCACTTCCACTGCAGTGCAGGGTTCCTCAGGGGTCTTCCCTGAGCCCCATGCTTTTTATCGTGTATATGTCCCCATTGGCTGAGATAGTTGCACCTTTTGGAATTCAATTTATCAGCTATGCAGATGACACTCAGCTTATTGTGGCACTGAACCAGGCAGAGCAGGCTCCCAGGAACCTGAACTCCTGTCTTAACGAAGTCGCCAGCTGGATGAGTCTATCCCATCTCAAACTCAATGGCGACAAGACGGAGCTCATGTTGCAGGGTAACCAAGCAATTTTCAATCCACATACTCTGTGGCCGTCGTGTATGGGACCCGCCCCAATTCCAAAAAAGGAAATAAAGAGCCTGGGTTTCTGGCTCGACCACAAGCTCACTTTTAGAGCCCACGATAGAAAAACGGCTGCCATCTGCTTCGGCCTGCTCCGGTCAACACGCAAAATACTGCCCCTTCTACCCGAGAGTTCAAAAAAGATCCTAATCCAGGCGCTTATTCTATCGAGGCTAGATTATGGAAAGGCCCTTTATTTAGGAGCACCCACCTCAGTTATCCACAAACTTCAGGTGGTCCAGAACTTGGCAGCAAGACTCCTTACAAGCACAAACAACCGCTGCTCAGCTAAGCTGGCCTTAAAAACACTCCACTGGTTCCCGATGCAAGAGCGAATACACTTTAAAGCTCTGTGCATCGCACATAAAAATTTGCAGGGCAAAGGTCCTCCTATTTTTAACAACCTTATCAAACCCTACAAAGCTCCCAGGAGTCTTCGGTCTAATGAATTACACCTGGCCGACGTCACCAGAATCAGGAAGACCCGCACAGGCGGACGCCTTTTCTCCTATAATGCCTCCAGGCTTTGGAACTCCCTGCCTCTTCTCATCCATCAGGAAACCAACCACCTCTTGTTCCACAGACAACTGAAGACATGGCTTTTCCCATAAATTCCATCTGCTTCTTACCGCGCGTCTGCAGCGCTGGGATGCCTCCGGGTAGCCATGCGCTATATAAGAGCACACTCATACTCATACTCAAAAGCTTTCATACTTTCATCGTCCTACTCAATCGGATCAGTCACATCTTTGTGTGTCAACCTCTGTAGATGTTTTGCAATCAGTGAAAAGTCACTGATCCACTGTCTACAGTATCCAACCATTCCCAAAAACATTTAAACTTCCTTCTGAGTTTAGGGAGGGCTCATTTGTTGAATCACACTGATCCGTTCTGATGTCACCTTTCTGGCTCCCTTCTCTATTTTGTGTCCCAGATATTGGACCTCCTGTTTAGAAAGCTGTAATTTTGCTGGTGACACTTTGTGCCCACCTTCTGCCAGATGGTTCAGTAAAGCAATCTGTCACACATACCTCTCATGTTTTTGATGCCACCAGTAGGTCATCGATGTAGTTAACCAAAACTGATTTTTCTGGCATGACCAAAGTCTCCAAACACTTTTTCAAAATCTGATAAAAAATCAAAGGACTCTCTGTGTACCCTTGAGTAACTAGGCATCATGTCAAAACACACTCTCCGAACCAGAAAGCAAATAAATACTGGCTGTTCGGATGTAAAGGAATCGAGAAAAATGCTTGATACAGATCAATTACTGTGTACCATTCTGCATCACAGGGGATTTGATAAAGATTCACTGCTGGATTTGGCACTATAGGACAACAGGGTACCACAATCTTTAATTTTGCATATTTTGTACTATTTTATATATTCCAGTTGGCTTTTTAATTCCCATAATAGGCGAATTACATGGACTGCTCAGTATTTCTCTTAAAATACCCTGCTCAATCATTTGGTCAATCACAGGAATAACTCCTGCTGTTCTTTTAAGACTCATCTTGTACTGAGGTGTGTTTGGATATGTTGCACCCTGTTTCAACGTAACCTGAATACGATCCACACCTTTCATCAGATCAATCTCTTTTCCTGTAAAATCCCATACATCAGACCTTACTGTATTTCTAAACTCTGCAGGTAAATCTTCCTCAGTGAGAAGTGAAAACAAATCATCCACTTCTGTACCTTGCTTCGATAACATCATTTGAAACGCAAAATGTTTGAAAAGCAATACCATTTGGTGTACAATAGATGGTGCAGTTCATTTTACTAAGCAAAACTCCCCAAAAGATTCACCGGACTCATATCACAGACGACGAACCGATGCATGTCTCTGAATCTTTCAATATTAACTTCTATTGGCTTTTTGATTGGTGTTTTGATATGCTTATTGGAAACTCCTAAGACTTGGATAGTTTCTCTCGTGAGGGGGAGGTTCGGAATTTCTGCTGCTCTCACAGTAGAAAGGGTAGCACCAGTATCCACTAGGAATGTAAAATCATTACCTTCCACCTTTCCATCAACAAATGGACATGACTGATCTACCTCTAGAGATGCACCAAGCATGCACTCTTCCTCCCCCTCAGACACCGTCATTGAGATGAGTCTGAATCACTCTCAATGCACTGCAACATGTATTGCAAAACCATTTGCACATTTTGATTCTTACCAACTTGTTTACCTGTGTGAAATCCAGTGTTCACACTATATCTCTGCACTTGAGCATTCATAATATTTGGCATAGGAGCTTGTGACACCTGTAACTGTGGAGTAACTACCTGCTGCTGCTGTTGCTGTTGTTGATTCACAACCACCTCACTCTGCATCTGTGAACTTAAATTTTGATTCATCCCATTATTTTTTGGAACAGATCTACACTTGTTCTTCCAATGTCCAAACTTTTGTCACGGATGACAACGATATTTCTTTTTGAATTAATCTTTATTCATTTTACCTCAAACTCTATCACCACTGGATACTTGACCATTCTGATTCTGACCTTTCATCTGATAATTTGTCTGCGAACCACTATTTCCTTCTTGCTGTTCTGCCACTTTCACTTGTGCCCACATAATTTTCTCCTTTAACTTTTTGTGTCTCGACTCACTACAATATTTTGCATACCACAAAATCTCATCAACTGTTTTACTCTGCCAACAAATCAAAAGTTGCTGAATCATGTTACTAATTTCTGGTTTCAATCCAAACATGAAACGATACACGAAATGTCCCATATCTTTATCTCCGATATTCTCAAACCCACTGTACTGTTTGAACACTTGTAACAACCTCTCATAGTAGGCATGTACTGACTCTTTTGGTTCTTGTGTTGTCCTATCTATTTTAACCCAGTCTGTTTCCTTTGGAGAGATTTTACCTTTCATGTATGTGCTTACCTGATTGTATTTCTTCATCACCTCTTCTGAAAGTGCACCTGTTTTCACATCTCTAGGATATTCTTCTTTAGGCCAATCAAGAGCAGTTTTACACTCAGTCCATAAATCAGCTGGAACAACAATCTGAAACAATCCATCTAAACCTTTGAAACCTTCACAAACCTCTCTACTTGTTTGTACCACTCAACTGGTTTTTCCCTCAATCTAGGAAAGTCATTAGCAAAGGATAATATATCCTGTCTTGTCCAAGGAACGTGAACATATTCACCACCTAGAACTTCTCTCATCGGACACACCATTTCAGCCTGTCCTGACTCTCTTAATGGAAATAAAGACGTTTTCTTTGTTGGCAGTCATTTCATCTTTCTTTTTCCCTATCTACCTTTCCATCGTTCTACATCTCCCCATTTCTTCAAGATGCTCATCAATTGTTTTGCAATCTTTTGCCAGACGCATTCAAATTCTCGAAATCCTTTTCAGTAAGTTCCAGTCTGTACGTTTTCTGTGACACCCTTGACTTCTCTATGTCTACTCCATATTCACAAGCAGTCTCTATCAATTTCTCATGAAGATTTCTTGCTTTCCAAGTAATATTTTTGCACAAGAATAATAACTCTTCGTCTCAGTAAGTACTCAATCTGTCTGGACTTATCGTACCAATAATCATTTCTTCCAAATCCAGTCTTTACTTACATCTATAATCTGTGGTTGAGGTTTTCACTTTCCCATCTCCCTTATCCAATCTTCTAATTCATCAGGTAAAGGACCTATTGAACTACCTGATGCTGGAGTGACATTCTGCACTATTCTCCTCGGTTCCATTTGTGCACCTCTGTTAAGGGTTTCAGTTATCAACTCACAAACTGGAAGATCAATCAATGAAGTACTTGTTTCAGCTTGTCCAGTCTGATCAGTTACCATTACTACCAAATTCCTGACATTTTTCATTGGGACTGTCAATTCATGTACCTTCAATATATTCCGGTTTTCCCCATACAATGTAACTATGGGACCGATCGTTACTGGCACTGTTAATGCTTCCACATTCAGATTCATCTGGTTAATTTTCTGAGTCAACTCTTCTCTTACCTTACTCAACATGTCTATTTCACTCTCTTGCACCACTCTAGCAACTACCGGGACTTGTGGAACCTGCAGAATTAGCGGGGTTCCCATTAATGGTGCATTTGGAACTGTTTCACTTAAGTTCTCCTGATATGGTGGAGGACTTTAAATCAAGATGTCATCTAACAACTTGTCATCAGATTCACTCACGTCAAAATTCTATCCTGATGTCGCTACATTTTTCTTTTTCTCTTTACACTTGCCTCCAGTTGCTTCTTCAGCAACTAAAACTGGTACAAACCATCCGTTAGCACAGCTCTCCTCCTTCTTTTCATTTTATCATCCCTGTTTTCAAAAGGATATCTAGACATTATACTTCTGTACCTTTTTTCACCCCTATATTCCTCTCGTTCATACGCCTCATATTCCCATTCCTCAAGCGCTTCATACTGAGTACGTCAAGGTCTTGGTTCTAGAGAGTTCATTCGTCCTCTCAAATTCTGCAGAATCCGTACATTAAATGTACCATACTCTGGGAATGCTAAGACACCATCATCTTCCGTGTATCTCACCCAATTCTCTAACCAAGTACACGTATGGTAACCACATTTCAAAATCATAAAAGAAGCAGGCGTTCTTGCAGGTGGAATAGGAATACCCTCTCTAGTTAATATTGGTTTGTCTTTTTTAAAGAAACCCTTTATCTTATTAATCAGCTTCATTTTTCCAACTCTTCACGCTAAAATATAATTCAATAAACAAACGACAAACTCTTTGTACTTCTGCTTATTCTATTTGCTAGTAGTTGTCTAATACCAGCACGACTCACACCAACCGCCCAATCAGAACACTTCTACGTAATCCATACCTCGACCAATACCAGCATGATTCACAGCAATCAACCAATCACAGCTTTCTGTCCAATGTCAGCGCAGTCATTTGTGACGTCAGTATTACTCCAACTACTGACCCTTCCTTTCAAAAATAATACAGCAATGTATTTCTGAGTTATTGTCAACTAAACTTGTTAGAAAACAGCATTAAACAATGCTACCTTGTCTGTTCCTCTAAATAAAGAGATAGTCTCCACTTCAAAACAGAGATTTCATTCACTTCAAATAAAATATTGACCAGCGCTATTCTACATACAAACAAGCTATAGGAGGATGTGATACTCCCCTAAGGATATAAGCCAAAGTTTCGGAAGAGGACTTTTTTTGTGGAAAGAGGTTTTGGTACTCCGTTCGGGATGTGAGGCCAGAGTTTTGGAAGAGGACCCATCACTATTTCAAGCAAAATCTACTCCCAAACGAATCGTCCCTAATATAACACCAACAGCCTTTCGCCGTTCTGTATTATGATAACAGACAAAGTACTTCTGCAGTGTGATGCCTTATCCACACTATTTTTCTGCCTCTTCAGGTTAAAATAACATTATTCGGGATCTCAGGTAATTCTGTACCCACACTTCTGGACAACATAGAACAAAACACTAACTTTTCATTGTTAAGAGACAAATAATCAAAAATCGATAATTATTACCAAACTAATCAATAATTAACCATCCTCTGCTACCAAAAAGTGATCCAGCGCCAATCAGGAATTGATAAATCAATAATAACACAAACATAGGCACATACTCATACACCCAACTCTATAAATCCCTGTTGCACTGTCTTCAAGTTAGACAAAATAAGTTGTTCCTAATACAGGCTCGTATCTAAGACACTAAATACATAACTGAACCTGTATTTTAAATTCTTTCCTCTGGTCGATGGACCTAAAGCTGAGAAGTTGATGTCAATAATTAGTACTATCTATATTTCTAAATAATCACAAACTCAGTGTGAGGTTAACAGTGTTTATTGGAAAATAATGTGAAGGTAAAAATGCTCATCATGTACAGGTTTACAAGGCAAACAAAGAATCAATCACAGGGAGAGAGAACATTATCAAAGCAAACAGTGTTAAACTCATATCAAAATAACACTTGCAAATGAAGGAGTGGATAGGCGGAAAGACAGTAGTTTCAGAGACAAAAATACAATTGCAAATACTTGTGCAAAGTACGAATCATTAGCTATACTAACCTAAGGAAATCAGAAGAAAACTACCCCTCTGGCCAAAGGGATAGTGGGGGTTCCCCGTGTAAAGATTTGGAGAACAAAGAATAAATCAGGATATGGCATTCAGGTCAGGAGCAGGAAATAGGTAGGCCTCTATCAGCAAACCGACAGACAGCCACAATCTCCCTCCCTTCAGCAACCTACCACAACCACGGCAACGCTAACACAAACACAACACCCCCAGGACACTTCAATTATCACCTAAAAACTTACATTTCCAACTCACATTTGTTAAAACATTTTCAGAAACTCAGTCTCTCATTGGCTAATTTAGGGGGTTTTCTATCACACCACCAGAGTCAAGTTCATAATTTTCACTGAGTTCTTTGTAATACTTATTTCACATTACGTTAGCCACGTCTCATGAATACACGTTCCCTCTAACAAATAACATGCTGCAAGTCTCTACATTTTCATTATTTGCCTCTGCAGTTTCCGCGAAAGAAGTTTGTACATTTGCACTTGATCCCACTGCCATCCTTCCATTACTTCGCAGACATACAATAATACTTGAAGGTTATCAGCCTTTGCCTTCTAAATTCTCTCTCTGAGCTGGATTTTCAACTTATTTATTCATATTTATTTTTCTTTAACCCTCGACTGACATGCAAAGATGTAGGCCCATGTTTGTTTCACTACAATGGACAAAAAACATTATTATTATTTTAATTAAATATATTTCTCACTGTTTACCACCCACCTTGCACTATACCACGTTATTTTCCTAGCAAGAGCATTGATGTGCAAAAGCAGCATTATTTGATTTTTTCCCAAAAGCAGAACACAAATGCGGCATGGTCTTCCATGCATTAGTCCACACATTAATGCCCGCATGCGCAAAGCATTTCCCCATGTTTTTCGTGTTTTTGTGCGTTATTTCCACAGCACACTGTTAGTGAATGTTACGGTGGACTTAATCCGAGCAAGTTTTATCTTCTCAAAACCCTGCTACATCAACTCTGCTTTTGAGCATGTAGACTTGAGTGCGCCCAATCAGAAATGGTGTCGCTCAGAGTCTAAAATGAGTGGAGGGAACCCAGAAATAGCAGTCCCCACCTCCCCATTTACAACAAATTAATCGAAAAATATTAAAACAAAGCAATGTCAAAGTGATCAAAATACAAATTTCTGATGAAAGGCTTAAAAGAAGTACTGTCATGCTGAGGGCTTAAATCCAACTGTAGCAGCGAGGACTGCAAAAAGGTTAATCTCTGGTAAGGTGGCGGTCCCCAGGGCATTGTGGTTGCCGCAAGGGCAACCCCCACATAAATAATCAAAAATACCCAGTGGAGGTGGAAGTCCCCGGGGCTTTAGGAATTCTCGGAGGGGGGCCTGTGAGCACCCTTTCTACATATTTGCACTTGTCCCCAAGACCTGGCCCACCAGCGGGAGTATATTAAACAAAACGAGGAAGCCCACGCTTTTTTTTCCCACTTCGGTGGGATTCCAAAGATCTAGCAGGAGAAGTTCAGGGGCATCCCGGATCGGCTGGAAGCAGAGTGCTGACGGCCCGGCCTGTAGTGCGTTGTGCGTCTTGAGGTCCAATACGGTCAGGAGCAGGCACGTTGGAGAGGCAAGCTTGGGACAGTTGGGGCACTTAGGAAGTAGGTCTCGGGTGTTTAGACATTCGTTGATGGGTTCTTGCTTCTGGTGCTTTGGGAGTCTAGTGTGGACTCTTCTTCTTGGTGTTTGCCATTGGGGGTCCGGTACCCCGGGTATTGGTAAGCCACGGCTCTAATAAGCCTTGATGTCTCCTCACATGGTGTGGAGACAGACCTGACCCCCCAGGAGCTGCTCTAAATTTTTTATGTTTTGGTGCTGCATCGAGGTCGTTGGGGAGCAGCAAGGAATCACAGGATTGGTGCTTGGGGATTGCTGGACAGTGATATCTTCATTCCTAGGGAGCATCTCAGCAATTTCTGGAAGAATTAAGGTGCTCTGGGGTTCTTGGAATCCTTTCAGGTTGAGGACTTCACTGCAGGCAGTGATTGTTGAGTCCTTGAATCAGAAGGAAGGGTTTGGTACCTTTTATTTTTGCAGCAGGGACTTCAGTTCTCAGGTAGCGGATATTCTTCATCCTGGACTTCTTTTGTCTGTCAAAAATGATGTACAGGTCTTGAGGTGCTACCTAAATACTGAATTTAGGGGTGTTACAAGGGGAGACAGTTAGTGGCCAATGGGATACCTAACGTTACGGTGTTTCACCCTCTAGTGACCTCTTCCTGTGGGTAGGGGCACTACCTGGTTAATGTGATGTGTTAATGTTGTAGACTTGTAAAGCGCACAGCTACCCCAGCAACAGGGCGTCCCGGCGCTGTAGACCGCTGGGGAACCCGTCCTGGCTATCCCTGTGAGATGGTCCCTTTCTGGGTATCTCCAAGGTGAAACCAGGCATCCCCGGCATCTGTGGGGGGCCGTTGTAGAGATGAGGCAAGCTTAATGCCCAGAGTTGCCGAGTGTGTTCCTGGTTAGAGTAGGTACTGAGGCGAGAATTATCGAGTCCGTTTTTGACCCTGGTCCACGACCCTGCCGCGTCGGGAATTGAACCCTGGTCCCTGGCCGATTCTCTGCTTACGGGTCTGCCGCCTCTAACTAGTGAGTCACACCTCTCCAACCTGATAAGTTGTTTCTCCACATCCCAAGATGGTGGAGATCCAGCAGAGGGTCTCCCCACCCTGCCCTGCCCTGGGGATGAGGTAGGTCAAGTGGAGACCCTGCTTCTAATTTAACTAATTTTACTGCCTTTCTTCCCACCAAAAATGGAGCAGGAAAGGGGCCTTGGCTTACCCCACTATCTGGTGGTTCCTGGGTTCTATTTCAAAGGCAGCATCGCCTTGAAATCTTCCCGCCAAGAAGGCCATCCTCTCCTAGAGGAGGTGTGAAGCACATCTGCCCAGAGTAGGCTTTTTCTCTGTCCCTTGAGAGCGCTGTTTCTCACCCCGTGCCCGATTCACAGAACTAACTTAAGACAAAATCCTAAACTTACTACCATTTTGGTATTCACAGAAGGCACTTACACATTTTGGTATTCACAGAAGGCACTTACTCATTTTGGTATTCACAGAAGGCACTTGCTCATCAATAAGTAAGTGACTTTTGTGAATACCAAAATGAGTAAGTGCCTACTGTGAATACCAAAATGTTAGTAAGTTTAGGATTTTGTCTTAAGTTAATTCTGTGAATCGGGCCCCCCATGAGGTCAGAAACATGTCTGGTAGTGGCAGACTGGCGAAACAAGTCAGGGACTGCACCAGTGCTTGGTAGGTGTCTTGGGGTCCCTCTAAAAGAGTCTACTGTGAAATACTTAGAAATCAGGTAAATCCATCATGGAGATAGGAAACTCATATTGACAAATATCCAGCCCATGCACTCCTTATCGCTTCCATGTGCACTTACAATAGCTCAGAATGGACTGGACATTGTAGGGGCCTATCTGCTCATGCTGTTATGCCCTCACATATGATATAGTGCATCCTGCCTTAGGGCTAAAGACCTACAGCAGGGGTTACTTACCTATATCTTGTGCAGTGTATGGGTGGCGTGGCACAGAGGCTGTGTGCCATGTGACTCTTTGAATTTCTCTGCACCAAGACATGCAACCTGCAATAGGAGAGAGCATAGCCTTGGAGGAAGGTCCCTGGGGTAAAACAACAAGTGCTGCAGCCTCTGAGGAACCACTTCAGTAATCATGCCCTAGGAACCAGGGGTACCATGTACTAGGGACTTACAGGGATAGCTGGAGGGGTGTCAATCATGGTACAGTGTTTGGGAAAGAGATATGGCACTGAGACCTGGTTAGCAGGGGCCCAGTGCACTTATCACATCAGGCTTCTGGCAAAAAGTGGGGCCTAACCAGGCAAGGAGAGGGACTTTCCTATACCTGTCTCCACACAAACAGCTGCATACCTGCTGTAGTCAGTCAGGAGTCAGAGCAGAAAGGGAGAACCTCTGTGTATTTCAAAGAGCCTTTTTTGAAGTCACTCCCACTTTATAGGCACAACTTGATATAAGTACTAAACCTCTGACACCATCAACTCAGTGCACTTCTGGACCCATGACCATTCTGCCAGGAAGAAGAACATCTGTGCTAAAAGACTGACAGTATTTTTCCCTCCTGCTCTGGGAGAACTAACTGCAGCCTTGCTGTGTTGCCCTGCTGTCTTGTGCTCTCTCCTGTCTCAGTGATATAGACTGGACCTGCATCACTTAAACCCATGGCAACTCAAGGGCAAGCTGGCTGGCCTCCTGATCTGAAGTCTCAGGGACATTAAAGATTTCAAACCACCCTGCTCCTCCACCAGGACCATTGGAAGTGGCCCTAAGGGGTTTGCCCCAGCAGAACCGACACATGCTCTGCTGAGAGAGCAGAATCGCTGCATCTCTGCTGTTGCAGGA
The DNA here is from genome assembly GCF_964204655.1 of Triturus cristatus. Taxonomy (NCBI): domain Eukaryota; kingdom Metazoa; phylum Chordata; class Amphibia; order Caudata; family Salamandridae; genus Triturus; species Triturus cristatus. The sequence continues at coordinate 895,189,884 of NC_140590.1, read as the reverse complement.
GCAGACCAGGTGCATTGTTTTCAGATTCAGAGCATTGTCTGTGAAAACGGCACTTCGAAACCAAAGCATCACTGCCACTGCGTGGATAAGATCAACATATTATCTCTTCTGCATGGAGGTACCCAGCACATTGCCTTCCAAACTGCCATGTCTTAGAAATAGTGCATCGGCTTTGGACCCGGCACATCACTGCTGTTGCGTGGAGAAAATCGACGCATCTCCCTTACTGCATGGTGAAAATTGACACATCACTTCTGCTGCAGGATCAACAGCGATGCATTGCTCACCTGAAAACAGCAGCTTTGTCAATGCAATTAGGATTGAGGTACTTTTGTTCAGGGGGCCTCACTGGGTCTCTGTATCCAGCCCGCACTTCATAGATGTGGGCCTGAACTTTTAACTTTGTCCCTGTCCAGCGCAACAAGATATCCAAAAGCAAGCGTTTGTTGCTTCTAAGCGCAATTTTACAGTTTTTTCTTTAAAAACTCTACTCTTTGGATGTTTGTCATTTTGGTCGTGTTTTATTTATCAATGTAAGAGCTATTTTAAACTGGAATTTTTTGTTTTACTGTTTGAAGTGTTGCACACAAACTTTACAAATTGCCTCTTGAGTTAATCCTGGCTGCTTTGTGCAAACCAAAACCAAAACGAGTGATGTAGCAAATCTCAAAATTAAGTTGAGAAGTCATTCAAATTGTAACACCAGGAACGTTGTAAATTTGATAATTTCTCAATGTGATCTTGTATATGTGTGATAGACCACACAAATAGTGAAACAAAGAATCTGTCAATATCAGAGCTGGATACTGTGCAAGAAGGTAGGAGCACCATTAGTCAAACATTATACAGACGCTCACCACCAGGAGGATATGCTGCAGTGGTACGTGCTGGAAGTAGACAAACTAGATTCCAGAGGTGAGAACATACTGGAATTGTTGGCAACCAGGCAATACTGATGAATGGATCATCTAAAAAGTCCTGAGAAATGACAGAATGATGTATGTGATCTATGAGGTGCAGCAGCAACATTTAACTGTATTTTTAACTTGATATGTCATGGGTGGCATATGGACTTCACTGCTTGCATTAGATTTATTTTCAACCTCTACATGTAATTGAAGAGCCAAGATGGGCCTTATATGATGTATATGCATGCATTACTGCTATATGAGCGTTGGTGATTGTTGTCTCTGGCACCATACCTAGTACCCTTTGACATTAGAACACAGGTGATTCATGACATTTGATGTATAAGGGATAAACTCCTTTGACACTCAACACATACATCATACAACATGTTTCAAGCAATTTTATCCAGCAGTGGACTAGGTGACTGGTTGGCCCCATTAACCTCTGAGTCACTAGTAAGCAGGTTGGTTACAAGCAGTTCTAGAATAATAGATTCCTGAATTCAAATCTATAGAAACGCACCTGTTTCTACTTCCAATTGGGCTGCTGTGGTTAGCGGTCTAGTGTAGGAGTGCAGGAGACAAGTATTGGATGCTCGCTGCATGTCCTCTTTGTTAGTTGCTGATGTGATTAGCAGGCACACAAATGTATGCCCTTGCTGATACGGACACAGGGATTTGTTTACCCTGCTTTTTGCTGAGACTAGATTACACTATTTTGTAGGAGTCAACACATTTGGGGGCAGATTTACAAGAAAATGATGCATCTGTACAGATGTGTCAGTTTCCCTGCGCCAGCCTGCGATACCCTTGCACCACCATGGATGCGTCGTATTTACAATACGGCGCACCATGGCGTAAGGATTGAAGATGCATCAGACATTCTGACGCATCTGTTGGCCCAAAAGTCACGCATTGCCAGCGTCATGTCGGAAGTATGACACAACTCCAACAATGCATGGGGAGGCCTATACTCATTGTACTGCTTCACTCCTCACGCCAGCTTCAAACAGGCGTAAGGTTTTGATGCAGTCTCATCCTAGAAGTGTCACAGTGAAACGATGTAGATTTCCCTACGTCACTTCTATGAGGCTTTCCTCTGCGGGAACGCCCACTCTGCATACATCTGCATACATTACACCTGACCAAATGTATGGCAAGGGGCTAGTAAATCTGCCCCTTGATATTTGATGTTGGGTGCCCATTATGCTCAGTGAGCTCATTCAAGATATGTTATGAGATAGCACAGTGTGAAGTAGACATAGAAATTGGATTACCTGTTGGCCTTTGGATTTTGTTTTTTAGTTCTGTGTTGAGACTAGAGAAGATGTATTGCCCCGGTGTCAGATGGGAGAAGCACTAACTGTTTCTTAGGTGCAGGGTGTCTATTTTTCGGTGCCCTTTTTAAGGATATGGTATATTGTCATTATGCATTCTGGTCTGTGCTAGTGCTTATGGGTGTTTTTCATCTGAGAGAGCACATGGTGTAACCTATTGGACAGTGCCTTTTTCTTTTAATGTATTGTGAAGGTACAGAGGTAACAGTATGCCGGCCTATGCCTGATTACATGTATCACTTTCTTCATAGCTGGAGAGACTGTGATCTGGTAGGAATTACCACCCAGCCATATGCATGATCTATACTGCATGGAGGTAGGTGTGTTTCCATTCATTGGATCATCAGCACAGAAATGCCTGATACATACAATAGATAACCTATATCCACATTCTATCCAATAGGTAGTGCGCCTGATGACATACTTATGTCCTGAAGAGACCCTGTTAAAGATCACATAGGGTCAAAACACTGAAATTTTTGACAGGGATTGTCTGTTACCCTTAAGAAATTTGAGACAATATTTAAGGGACAAACCATATTATTGTTTTATAGAGAGAAATACATAGGACATTCATAATGTATATATGTATCAATGTTTTTTTGCACACCATTGCACACTGAGCACTGCGTCGTCTCCACCATTTTATTTGTATATAATGGACTACATCTATTTTGAGAATAAATATCCAGTTTTAATTGGAATGTGGTAGGAAAGTGCTTTACTATTAGAGACAAAGGAAAGCCATGGAACCATTTGTTCTGCCTCTTGCTTATTACCCAGATTCTGGTTTTAGGGTATGTGCTTGGTCCTGTACACGTAAGCCCTTTATATGTGTCACCCTGTCTCAACTTCCTGTTTCTTCCCTCATTTTACATTGATAAGTGCAGGCAGCTGTTTCCTGATTGTGTACTGTCCTGCATTTACCATTCTGTTGTCCTGCTGATCTTCTCATAGAACAGCAGCACAAAAAGCCCTGCTCCTTCACTGGGTAACCCTTAATGACAATTGTTTCTACCTTTCCTGGGCAACTCTGTAGAGGGGAAATGTAAATACAGTCACTGCAGGAGATGAGAGCCTGGCTGAAGCAGTCTAGCAACTGTCAGGGTTTAAGCAGAGATCAACGGGGTTTATTGAAATCAAGTTTGGGAAATTTGCAGTAAGAATCAGTAATGATGTTTTAAAAAGTTACAAGTGTTCAGTTTTTGTAAATTTTTACTGAAGCAAATCTGTCCATAAAAGGAAAACAAATAATGTAGAGGGACCGTTCACAAGGTGGAATGTACCATAATATATGTATGCATTGGTATTTGTGGAGCAGTGATTCTGAACAGGGTGTGCCCCCGGAAAGACCCAATAATTTGAAGAAGGTCAAGGTCGGACTGTGAAGTCAGGGGTAATACCAGTCTCGGCTCCTGGAGGGAGTGCTGCAGGGCGGTGGGGCAGGGGAGGGGCAGGGTGGCGGGTAGTAAACTCTGGAATACGGCCGAAAGGAGTTAAGTACATAAATAAATAAAAAAAACAAATTTCATTACGTGCCCTGTAACGCAAATGGCATTGCAGCGCACGCAATGTAATTTGTTTTATTTATTTATGTACTTAACTCCGGTCGGCCGTATACCGGAGTTTACTACCCCCCACCATGCCCCTCCCTGCCCCACCGTCCAGCAGCACTCCCTCCAGGAGCCATGACTGGGTAATACCCCTAAAACCGGTGTGTCCACAGGTTTTTTTCCTGAAATGTAGGAAAGTTAGTGCTGATCTGATGTTCATAAGGATGCTGTTTTAGATCCTGATAGCATGGTCAAAGCAGGCTTGTGTTCCGGTTTTTTACTATACCCAGGCTCCTGTGCTGGCTAGTTTGTTTACTAGGTAAGCTGGGAACTTGTTGTTAAGAAATGTTTAAGTGATGTAGCTCATTTTTTGGATTATCCAGGCTGAAAGAGGAATAAAGGTATATTAATATAGGAGAGATGTGGTTAAATTTCTTCAAGTTCTTGATGGGGTGTAAATGCAGTATACCATTCAAGGGAGCACAGTATTAGCTCCATCCAAATTGGAGATGACTGCCAATTTCCGGAAGAGCAAGGACTAAGGTTTGTACATTTATTCTGAAGTTATCTTCCAGGAGATATAGCTTTACTTTCTTCAAGAGGGATATTTGGAACCAAGCTGTCTTGGTCTGTTTTGCAATGTGTTGTTTGAATTAGAGGTCTGAGTTGAAGGCTAAACCCAGAAATTGTGAATGATCTGTCAGCTATCAGTGAAGCCTGGTAGGCTGCTTGTTGCTACAGTCAAACAGGATGAATCCCATCCTTGTAGGGCTTAGCTACAGCGGGTTAGTTGACATTCAAACACTGGATGTGTTTGAGGCATCATTTGAGTCTGTGTATGTCTTTGGCTGACGGTAATTTTAGATAAAGGTTTATATAATTTGTATATTGATGGATCTTGGTGCTGCTGTTTACAAGAATAAATTCAAAAGGTTCCATGTAGGGGTTAAAGATGGTTAGAGAAAGGTTGGAGCCCTGGGTTATTCTGCAGGAGTCAGGGAGTGGCTTAGATCTTGTGGATCCTATTTGTTGAAGAGGAGGGCTTTGTGGACTACTTGAAATTGTGGCTCTCTCAGTGCCTCAGTGTTGCCTGATGCCTGACTCATAGCCCTATGGAAAATTATTCCTGCTGATGTGTTCCTATTGCTGATTTGGGACTGCTCTCTCCAGTAGCGACCCATGGAGGGAGTTCCGTGGGGCAATGAGGTGGGGCAGGGGAGGGGCAGGGGGGGGGGGGGTAGTAAACACCAGAATATGGATGAACGGAGGTAAATAAACAATTAAGTAAATAAAACAAATGTTGTTGCTTGCGTTGCACCACATTTTCCTTAAAAGTGCCTTAAGAAACTCCCAATGCTAGCCTATATGTGCAGAAGGCCTTACAGTAGTGAAAAGTTAATTTATCTGTTTGTCACTATCAGGATATGTTAAACTTAAAAGTACATGTGCTACCTTTTCGATACACAGCACTCTTCCTTAGGGCTACCTAGGGCCTACTAGAGGGGTGACTTATGTGTAAAAAAAGGGGAGGTTTAAGGTTGGGCAAGTGATTTTAAATGCAAGTCCAAGTGGCAGTAAACTGTACACTCAGGCCTTGCAATAGCAGACCAGACCTGAGACATGTTTGAAAGGCTACTTGTGTGGGTGGCACAACCAGTGCTGCAGGCCCACTAGTAGCATTCAGATTAAACTCCCTGGCTATATGGTATACCATTTTGCAATGAAATGATTAATATATATATATATATGCCAATTACGCATGCACCAATGTTACCATGTTTAGAGGAGAAGCACATGCACTTTAGCACTGGTCATCAGTGGTAAAGTGCTCAGAGTCATAAGACCAACAAAAAGATACACCAAAAAGAGGAGGTAAGCAGGCAAAACGTTTGGGGAAGACCACCCTAAGGATGACAGGTCTAACAACTTGTTCTTGAGTTGGACGCTGGTACATGAGGACTGCTTGCATGACTATTGAGTACTTCTCCTAATTCACAACTAAAATGTAAACCTCATTTAACCCCGGACTGAAGAGAAATGAGGACAATTAACCTTTCAGTTAGTGTTCCATGACCTGAAAATCATCACATGCAGTAGCTTCTCTGGCTACTTGGTCAGCATGAGCAAACAGTAGACATTCCTTCTTGGTCTGCTGACTTCTACCATTCGGCTTCTGTCAAAGGATGTGCAGTTCCTCTGCTTGTGATACATTCCAGATGTCAGATTGTGTGCATTTTCTGTTCTGGTACAGAAAGACAGACACTGTATGTATATAAGGAAATTATGACACCTGAATGGTCTTTCTCATGATATTTGAGCACAGTTATTATTATTATTGTAATAATTATTTGAAGTTTTTATGTAGCACCTTGTCACAGGACAGAGAACCGAACAGTTAACATGAGCAATGAGGGGTTTAACCAAGATGGCCGATCGTTGCTGTCCTATTCCCTTCCCCCCTACTCTATTGTTACTTTATACCAATGTTTACACCTTGCTCAGGCCGCATTTCCAATGTTTTTTTGTTCAATGCAATTTGCATCTATGCATATGTAACCCGTGCAATTTCTTATGTAAAGTGCTCTGATACCTCCGGGTGTAGCCAGCGCTATATAAAACTTCAAAAATAAATACATAAATAAATAAGAACCAAAAGGGTGGAGCAAAGAAGGCGGGTGGGTGTGGAGGGGCAGCAGAGAGAGAGGAATTGGAGGTGCTTAACAATAGTAACAAAGCTGAAAAGTTATGAAGATGAGATGTCTGTCTCTTCTGGAACTAGACTGGCAAAGGCTGCAAGAAGGGCGCTTCACCTTGATTTGCATCACTAATAAGAACATATCTACGTTCTCCAAAGCAAAAGAATCTTGACAATTCTGGTGCTTGTTTCAAATATACATTTTCTGTAGCAATGTCTCTCTTCAAAATGAATATAGAAAGCAACTTCCACAAAGAAGAGAAACCTTTAGATAGTAAAGTGCAATGATGTATTTTTTACATTTTGATCTCAATTTAATTTATCTCTACAAACACAACATGTTAACGACACTTTATATTAACTGCTATAATCCGATTACAGAGGCACCTGAGAGAGTGGCGGAGTTTAATTGCTGAACACAATGTAACCCTTTCAGATTAATTTTAAAGTAAATTGCATACTATGTTGCCGAAGGTTGCATAAAAAACCGTGTTTAACGAAAAAGTGTGATTTATCCACAATAATGAAACGATTGGAGTCAATAAAGAAACACGTGTGTTGAGACAAAATCATGTTCTCATCCAGACTCACTGCAGAAAAAACAGAAGTTAGACCGAAAATCGTAACCTGTTATGTAGTGCGTATAGCAAGCCTCAAAACACGAATATAAATGCACTCTGAACATGGCAGGAAGCACTTTCGTCAACAGCACGATTTGATAGATGTATAGAGCACCTGCATTACGCGGGGAAATGTGCTACTTTTCTTTTTTCTTTTTGTGATTTTCTGCCCAGCTCTCATTGTTGAACTCGTTTTTGCAAAACAATCACGCGTAGGGTGTTTCATGATGCTGGAATGATAAGGAGTTTTTCATATATTCCAGGTGCACTTACAATGAATGACTAGAAGTCATATAAAACACTACATGCTGATTATTATCAGATAGCTTTTGCTCGAGTGTTAAGAAAACATGCCAGACTAATTCTTTCTTTTTCTGCTAGGAGAAAGGGGACGGAAAATGCCACCATGGCTCATGAAGTCACTGGGCGACACTAGATTTAATTGGCTGGATGAGTGCAACTAGGTCAGGCTCAAGCATTAGCATGGCAAAAATACAGTAAGAAGACACTTTTTAAGGGGTCTGGGAAATAGACACATTTTGGGTCTTGAATACATTTCGGCACGATGGACCAGGCATGGAACTGAACTTTAATCCGATATGGAGCATTTAGAAGACTGTTCCCCTAAAAGGACAAAGCTTTTGTATGGTCAACGAGAAATGGAACTTAGTAGAGAGAGAGAGTTTTAAGGTTGAAAGTAAAAAGCAGTTTAATTATGATGGTGCAATGGAATAAGAGCCTAGCAATATGCTAATGAAGACGCTCACAGTGTGGAGAAATATGGAGTCAAACAGTTCATGACTTTGCACTTGAACTAAAATGATGCTGCTGCATTAAAGCTCTACCTGCCTTTTGATCCATTGAATTGTGCACCGCCTGCTAAAGTGGCCATTCCCACGTAAGGATCCAATTGGATGTCAAGCAGGCAGTGGGACTCAGGAGTGTTGAACAGGTTTGTGTTCAAAAGGAGGCTACAATAAACCTTATCCATTACGACTCCTCTGGAAATTCTGTCATTGTACGTGATAAAATTAACAGGATCAATCAACACAAACAGTGTCAATATCAGTGAATACAAAACCAGCTGCTGGCTATTGAAAGGTAAACAATCCGAGCAATGGTTGTCGAGGCCTACATTGGTATATCTGATGCTGAGATACAGGGGTGTTTGCACTGGAGAGCTATGTTGAGGCACTCGTCCAATTTATTAATCCTATCCAATAATAGATTTTCCACCGTTTTCATTTTACAAATACCAGGGAGTAGGTGGGCAGTCAGGTTCCACGTATGCAAGCCAGTTTAGTAGCATGCGTTCGACGTTAGTTGTCAAGCATTAGTGCCATCCCAGCAGATGTAGAAAAGGAGGCTCCTGCTTGTTGTGTTACTTAGAAGCAGGTCTAATACAAACATCTAGGAACAGACACATTTACCATTTTAACTGTCTGTGGTGCAGGGAATGAAAATCATAACAAAGAGTAGATTAGGTGCTCAATGAACAACACATCTGCCTACAAACCGATCTCCTGGTGATTCCATTTAGAAGCACATATTTAGCACTCACCTGCTGCTATTCAGGACACTTCCGTAGCCTGGTCAAACATGAAGGAACACACTGATATGTATGACATGAGTAACATATTGTTGCTTGAACTTGAAATACCATGAAAAAACAAAAAACGAGGCATTTGGCAAAACAGGCACAGTTTGTTTAATTAAACAGTGCAGCTGGGAAAACAGCCACAGGCATAGGATCTGAGGACTGTCTTCATTTACAGTCAATCTGACAAGGATTTTTACACAATTAATTGAATACCATAAAGTAGTTCTGGTGATCCTTCGCGGTAAGGAATGTGAACTGCTGTCTTTGGGATCATAACTTAATATAGTTGATGAGGAGTCAAGATGGGCTCGACCTTGTGTGGACATAACGCGACCAGTGAGTAACGTGTCCAGATGTCCATCATGGGGAGCACGTTATCACTGCTTGTACTGTGTGTACTGTATCCGGGTTGGCTATGTGTTCCTAACTTTATGTGGCATCTGACTTTAGGGTGTTTTGGAAATGTTTGCATCCCTCCAGACATGTGTGCTTTATTGGGGCCCAATCTCCCTGGACCATTGTGGTTTCACTGCCCCTATCTGTGGGACTGATCTAGGGTTTCCGGTTTGTGCATTTGTCTGCTGGCTCTGTGCCACCCCACCTGAAACCTGTCAATCAGTGACCTCGGGCCTGGGTCTCAGAGTCTGCCTATGTATTTCTGAGTCGGGTAGATATGGAGTTCATAACGGGCCAATTTGACAATAAAGATGCAACTTCATTTTTATACATGAATGTATTACTATTCATATTGACATTGCCTTTCTCAATATTAAAATTCCCACCTCTAGTTGAATTTTCAACTACATTATCTAACCCATACTGCATCACAGTTACTTTATTGGGAGCCTGTTGCTCTTACGTTTTGACAATTACTAGTTTCCTAGACTTGCATTCTACCCAATTTGAGGACATTTTTACAGCAGGAAATCCCCAATTGCATGGAATCACACTAAGACAAGAACACAATGAAAACTGACAACAATGATGAGCACAGATCTGAAAGCCACTGGAGGAACCAGGAGAACCAATTTGAGGACCACTCCTCCTCAGAGGCATCTCCCTCCTAATGCATGTCTCTTTGTAAACGGTGCAGTGCTTGGATGGCAAGAGTCAAAGTCCCATTGTTCAGGTAATTCCCTGGGATAAACGGGCAGCAGGATGCACCTATCTTGGCACACACCTCTCCCTTCATCACAGTCATTAAGTCTAACACATACCAATTACCAATGCTGTCACACCATGAGGCGGATTGCTCTCAGGTCTTCGTTGATCAAATTACGGATGAGCTCAGTGCTGTACATCATTTTAAGCATTTCCGACCTGGTTACTTGTAGCCAGTGGATATTAGCTTTCGTCTGCATGCTGAAGAAGGGTATATACCCTACCGCTGATACTTTTATGTCCAAGAACAGTCTTTATTCTTCAAGACTGTCCTTGTACTGGTCCCAGCCAAAATAATCTGCAGTTCTTTTTTCACAAGTCTGATACAACAAGGTTGTCTTCTTCAGTAGTGGGTGCTGTTGCAAGTCTAATCATTTTTCTCCAGGAATGACAAGGAGATGGGTGTGTATGGTTACCAGAGAACAAAGCCCGCAACATTTAGGGATGAGCTGAGTGTAGGTAAACTTGCCGCACAGTCATTACATAGCCATCAGCGTGTAGGTGCCTCATTGCATATCCAGGATGTGCAGGATCATGCCTCAGTTTTCATTTGTGCCCAGTGGAAGCATTCCTTTGCCTCTGAAACATAAGGAATACAGTGTAAGGTTCCATATAATTTGGGGTTGGCCCTTCCCTTATAGGCAAAGTGTCTTCACCCACCTCCTTAGCCCAGCTTTCCTAGCATGGGGTGTCTCTGCTTTCGTTCAACCCTCTCCTACGAGACACATTTCCTTTCATATTTTCAAGCTGATTGGTCCCACACAGTAAGGCCATGTCTGGGGTCCAATTGGTGTAATTTTAAGTGACATGGGAGAAATCCCTACACAAGTGATGTGATAGTTTCTGAGCAGGCTCCATTTGTCCAGGTGGTTCTTTAACAGTAAATAGATGTGGCAGCACCCAAACTAAATAGAGGGTACAAAGAAGTGTGATAATACATAACTTGTTATTGAACATTGCAAGTTTTGGTATGGATCCAGGGGAGGTGTCTGCAGTCCTCTGACGATTGGGGTTTCTAGATGAACAGTTCAAGCACAAAGTTTGCGGCGCAGTTCATAATTTTGTTTCACACAATTTAGATCTGTGTTTGAGTGTTGATGTGGCAGCTGAAAGGTGATGCACTTTGTGGTTCAAATGCAGACCTGTTGGATAAGAACTTGGTTCATTTGTTAATTCAGAAAAACATTGCATGTGCGCCATCGTTAATGATTTTCTTTCGGGTTCCTGTACGTCCCTTTTGGGTGTGTTCTCCACTCTCCATTTATGCAATTTTTAGTGAGGCACCGGAAGTTGGCACCGATCATGGTATCTTTTTGATAGGTAAACTTAAAGGTAGCTAATTCATGATCAGACAAGTTATTCTATTTTATGAGTTGTTAAGCACTCCCCTTTTTCTTCGTAACAAACTGGGTGCTTGCATTAGTTCAAAATGTTTATGGATGGTCTTGTGGTCATAAGGATGGATTGCATCAGTTTTTATCTAGGGTTTTATAGGTGCTGCTAGTTTTCTGAGACCCTGTCTCTCCTGGTGTGTGCGTAGGAGTGCCATTTGTTCAAGATGCTTTCAACCTAAACATGCACAGGACTGTATGAGGAAGGGCAGATAGCTGTTAAATGTTGTTGGTGGTTGCAACATGCCCCAATATCATGTGTGTGTATTCTTCATTCTCGGCATGCAGAGAGCAATTTGTCCCTCCCCTGTGGCACCAGATATCTCAATTTCTCCCTTTCTCTAGAGACTTATGTCTTAGCCAAATTTGAGCTCTTTTTGTTGATTTTTGGGTGCTTCCCTTTATTTCGCATGATCAGCTATCTCACTTATCATGATGGTGTCAGAAAGTAGTTTCTTGGCCCCCAATTTCCACTGTTCATGCCATCTTGTGGTGTCTAAATCAAGACTTTCAGTTTCTTCAGATGGTGTATATAAGGCCCAGTGCATTTTTTAATGCTAGGCCTAATATGGGGATAAGCACATTCTGCGTTCTACTCTCGCCTGGAGCTGTGATGGACTTTGCAAACTCCCCACTCCCAGCCCCCACCTCTCTCTCTGACAACATATTTTCAGTGCATTTGGATCTAAGGTTCCTGGCTTGCGACTAGGGACTCCTGACTAGCAGGAATGCTCCTATCGCTATTTTGGAGGGGTATGGCACAGTGACCAGACTTTGGAGATTTGAAAAACCCAAAGGAAAGAAAAGAAAACACCACCGGGATCATAAGAATGTGGGTAGACCGGGGCCAAGACCAAGAACCCTCGCTGAATTTTGACTTGGGATGATAGGACTTGGACTGCCTCAATATTCTGGGATATCTGGCTAACCTGGCGAACCTCCTGACTGACTCGACACCATGTGGGTGCCTTGCAACCTAGTGGTTCTTGTTTGTGTGATGTGGAGGTTATGGGATCTTCACTATTCCAGATGTACTGGAATCCCGTCACTTAAGGATAACTTCATATTAGAACTGAAAGGGGGCGTGCGTTGTGGCTGGAGGCTTCTACATTTTATAGGGAGCTGTTGGGGCTTCACGCTATGAAGGAAACATGCGTCCCGGGCTAGATGTCTGAGAATGGGGACCTTTCAATTTGGTCATTGAAATTTATCCCTATTTGATTTTGGATGTGGGTGCCTAGGTGCCTATTGTTTAGGTACTTTGTCTCAGATCCACCCTACCCCCTCATCAGACTGCCCTTCCCCTGAAGTGTGGTCAGCAAACCCCACCCTGGGGGATCAGCTGGCAAGTGGGGCCTTGGCTCCCACAGAGCCTTAATGGCGAACGTTAGCAAGGATACCCGCACAGCAGAACACATGCAGAAGCCCTGAATCCCCAGATGTAAGTAAAGTTTGTATTACAAGCATTGTCTCATTGGTACTACTTTTGGTTTTGGTACAGTAAATTTTTGGGATGTGGGTAAATTGGTGGTATTTACTCTTTGGAGGTTTATCTTACTGCATAGTTGGACTCTGTATTTGTGTGAAGGCATTAACTCTCCAGACAGTTACCCCTCCCTGCCAAAGCTGTGGCCCTGGTCTCTGTTTGGCTTAGTTCCCTCTCTGTGGTTGCTGTTGCCGCATGCTTGTCTAACTACCTGATCACTGTTGTGGTGGTGTGGCAGCAGACTTACCTACCTGCTCACCTGGACTTGAGGGTCTTGTGGAGGCTGCTCCTGGCCAATCAATCTCTGTTCATGGTATGCTTTTAACCAGCATCTGTCTGCCAGGAGGTCCATCCTGTGACAACAGTAACATTCTCTAGGGTCTGGTTGCTACCAACCTCCCTTGCCTCTGCCACTATAGGTAGGTTGAAACCCTATGGGGTTTAGCGGTAGAGTTCCCTTTAAGACTGGTGTAGTTTGCATGCTTGTGGCCAATGAGGCCTCCTCAAGGGTGTTTTTTTCAATTAGTGTTGGACCAATATAGCTGTGTCTCTATGGTCTTTTCCTCTATTCTTTAATTTAATGTTTTTTATGATATAATAGATGGGCTTGCATCTTCCACCAGATTTGCTTTCCAACCCAACCAGGCAGTCCGATCCACTTTGTATCTCGGTGGGAAGCCCCTTTTTGAGAATATTGTAAAAGAATGCAACTTGTGGGCCCATATCAGTCCACAGCTGTCCTGTCTCTTGTCCCCATCAAACCCTCATCATATACAGAAAATCACTCATAGTCTCCCCTGGCTTCATAGTTTCTGCCATTACTACCCCTGCACCTGGGCGGTCAGGGAACCTCTCCATCGGGCCGTCCATATTCAGTGCCTGTATGAATTGAATGTGGCCCATCATGCTCGGTGATTGTCAGAGTAATTGCTGGGATGTGAGTTTGTGTGAACACGGTGGTAATCTGCTTTCCGATAAGACTACTTAGCAGACTTTTTATATTGTCTATTGCTAGGTATATTTCTGTGGTGTTCTTCTCAAAACATGAGATCCATTTCCTGCTTCATCCAGCAATGGTAGTAACTTTGTTCTTAGCCCTTCTTTATCCATTTGAGCCCACTGCACATAGATGGTCCCTGCCGCCCATTTGTAGTAGTGGGCACATTCTTACTTTGTGTAGCTCTACTGGTTTCTCCCCAACATGGTGTTCCCACCTTGTTAGGCATTCCTGCAGGTAGAGAAAGTTCCTCTTAGGATCTCCTTCTCCATGCCGGATGCAGTCTTCCGCTATGGCCTTGTGCTCTTGAACACAAAATCCCTCCTTCGACCAAAGTCTATCGTCCTGGTCTTTCCCTTGGTCCAGTGGGCTAGCAGGTGGCAGAATGGCCCCACACAGATCTCATCTATTTCCCTTGGGGTCATTCAATCTATCCTGTGCTTTCAGGTGGAGCAGCGTACGTCTTCGTCGCTGCACCCCTCGTGTGCACAGAAAGGCACCATCTTGTTTTTCCTATGCATCGGTTGGGTCAGCACCAGGTTAACTTGGTCTCTTATTTCCTGGTCAGTCGTTCTCATATGTTGAAAATTTGGTGAGGCTTGGATCCCATTGAGAAGCCTCTCATCTAATTCTACCTCTGATTCTGCCCTGCTCAGTGCTCTATGCCTACCAGGCCAACCACTGGAGCCAACTGCTGCAGTTTAAACCTGATTTATGACCTGTCAAAATGCTCTTTTGTACAGGGGAAAACCTTCATTTAAAATGTTAACAAGGCACAAGGTACCCCTAAGTAGGCTTTGCAGCCCAAAAGGTAGGAGGCACAGTATTTAAAAATAGGGCCTGTAGGAATGTAATTTTACCATGTTCCTAGAGAGACAAGGCCAGAAAAGCTATTTTACTGCAGAATACTCTGGTTGTCCTATGAGGAAACTAGACTATAGATTGAAATAATAATCATGTTATCTTGAGTTTGAGACCAGCTAGAAAAATAATTCAAACACTCTTTTTAATATTTATTAAACACCCAATTAAAAGATGAAGTTGGATTTTTAATGAATATTTAAGGCCTTATTACGAGTTTGGTCACCCTTCTGCAGCACTGTCACCACTGCGCAGGCAGACGGACTGCCAAGCTTGTGTTGCACCCGCCTGCTGGATTTTGAGTTGAATCCAGGGCAGGCATGCGGTGATGCGGTGGTCTCACAGTGGCGGATGTGTTAGGCTCCTAGAAGAGCCTTAACAGCAGACTGCCACTGTGACAGCGCCTGCAGCACATTCCTGCACCATGTTGTGCATGCCACACTGTGCAGGAGCAAAGGTGCAATTCCAGGGGGGCACGACATGTGCCTCCCCACATGCACCCCCAGGCTCAGAACCAGCAGTGGGCTCTGTTAGGGCCCCCTTAGTTGCATTTCCACCTCTCTTTTCATGACAGGCTCACCGTCATGAAATCTGCCTGAGAAATGCAACTTGGAATATGCTCGGTGGTGCTGCAGCGGCACCACCAACGTATTGCTGCTCCTTTCTGCTGTGTCACCACTGTGGGATCCTGGATCCCAGAGCATGCGGTGGTCCTGTGGCCGTCCGACTGCCACACTTGAAATACGGTGAGCAGACCCGCAGTGGTGATGGTGGTTGGACTGACACCGCGAGTACGACAGTCTTAGGACCGCCGTTTTCGTGATAAGGCCCTTAGTTAAAGTAACTTTTGTAAAGGTACGCATTCCCTGCCTGAAGCTCCTGGAGGCTAATCTAATTTCGCTCTCCAGCAGCTGTTAGTCAAGAGCTTGACCTTAATGAGGAGTGAATGACACAAATATCAATTCCCAAATATTGTGCATATTATGTTAAAAATATCAGCAAGGCAAAAATATCAAAGGTAAGCATCCAATTTTTTGTATGCATACAATATTTTTTACAAAAATATTCTTGTATTTAATAACATGTACTTTAGTACAGCAGTAATAAATATCATTTTTAATTAATTTAATGCATATTTGTACTAACAATTGAAGGTGTTTGTTTCATTAATATAATTGTTTAAAAAAAGTAAGTGCAGTTTTGAATTTTAAATATGTAATTTAAATTTTAAGAAATGTAATTACTAATGAAGGAGGAGTGGTTGGGCTTATAGCTGAATAGGGTGGGAATGTTTTGAAATTATTAGTTTTTAAATTTTACATTATTTTTTATATTACACTAAAATATGTAACTGTTGATTAATTGTGTTAATTGATTAACAGCTGTCGAAGTTATTTAAGTGTATTTTGTGATTTAAATCGAATTATTTTTCTATATGGTTTAATTACTAATTTATGATGTAAGAGCGGAATGTTGGGGTTTTAGGGAAATAGGATGTGGAATATATTTAAATTGTATTTTTTATATGTATATTAAATATGTATTTGGTAATTTATTATGTACATTGTTTCATTGATTAATTACAATTTAAAATATTTAGATGCATTTTGTGATTTTTTATCTATAATTCATTTATGAGTAGTTTAGTTATTAATTTGTGTTTTAGTGTATTCCCTGTCTGGTAGCTGAGGGACCCTGCTGTTGTCTTACCAGACTTCTGTCCCAGTCTTGTTGTTTGTCCAGGGCCTGCCTCAAACTGGATTTTAGTGCTAGATGTGGCAGGAGACATACGCACCCCTAGCTTTTAGTGTCCACGTTTAGTGTGGTTAAGACCTAACCATCTTGGCATTGACCTGGCACATGGCGAACAGGAGCTCCTAAAAAAGAGGGTTGAGGTGCCCCTGAAATCCCTTATCCTGTAGGTTAGAGAAGAGAAAGGAGTCAGCCCCAGCCTCTAGCTGTGCCAGGCATAAATTTGGCACCCCAAGACATCATTACTAGAACACTCTCTGGACCTGTGAAAGAAAAAAAAGACTGCACCCCCTGTTTGAGACCTGGGAATGGGTCGTAAACATGGAACTACTTCAACTACTCAGGACAAATGCGCGGACTCCAAAGGTCACTTGGCTGACTTCCTGTGTGGCTACAATGACATAATCTGCAAGAGGCCTTTTTCCTGAAGTGCCCAGCTAACCTGTAGCAACTGGACTTTGTTGCTGGCATCTGCCTGACACCCCGAGATTCTCAAAGTGCCCTTCCTGAGGTGCTGGGGCATCATAAATGTATTGTGTTATTGTTTAGACACCAGACTTTTTTGGGGAAACTTTTTAAAACCTTTTCTCAAGACTTTCAGCGGGGCTCACTGGAAAAGGTATTTGATCAGCAGTTCCACACTATTAGAATGAATTTCAGATTTGTCTATCTCAAAGATCCCTGTACCTTTGCTAAAATGAGCTTGCCCCATTCTCCTTCACCTGTTTCAGGTATCCAGACTTTGGTTCCACAGCAGTAGCTACAATTTCAGTGGCGGCCCATAGGGGGAAGATTTTTCTTCTCAAAAAGTGACAGAGTCCCATTCAGCCTTGACTCTTTTCTTCAAAAAAAGTGTAAAAATTCATTTCTGAAGAAGTAATCTTTGGCTTCCTGGCTTTCACTGAGACCAGTCCACTTTGTGTATTCAACTCAGACTTCATTGCGGTCAGCCTCAAATTGTGCCTAGGTCCCTGGTCCACCGCTTCCATGATCTATCATTGCCACATTGTACTTTTTGGCACTAGTTTCACTCAGATTTTCAGTGTGTTGTGCCTTAGCTACCATAGTTGAGCTCAGGTTCAAATTACTGAAACTTTTGAATGGAGCTAACAGGTTAGTGACTTTATTTCTTGTATTGGACTACATTGTACCCCAATGAATGATTCACTTTCCTACAACAGAATAGTTTACAGTTTTTTGAAGGGCGGCGGGAAGGGGAGAAATGCAGCAGGTGTGTATGCACCCTGCTTCAAGAATCATATCACTCTTTTTTGTGTATATCTAATCTCACTGTTGCAGTGAATATTAACAGTAAATTATTTATTACTTTGACAGACTGAATTTGCAGTTAAAATATGCACAGCTAGGCAACTGGTGCAGACACAATTGCATTGTCGCTGTAGTGGATGGCACAATGGGTGTTGCTGCCCGTTTACCACATTTAACTTGCATGCCCTAGGTACAATGTAGTACCATTCCCTTGAGACTTATAGGTAAGTTAAATATGCCAATCAGGACTACACCAATTTCATCACTGGTTAGCAGAGGTTAAGTGCACATAGGTCTATATCTAGCAAAAATAGGGTTCAATAGAAGGCATAGAAAAACAAGGGTGATCATGCAGAAAGGGAAAAAATTCCAACAAAGATCACCACATCCATGCATAGTCTTCCCAAGTCTGTACTCTTGAGACTATTGGACGCCAGACTCGTTGGACCGCCAGACTTGTGGTGGCACGGCAGAGGTAGTCCCCCGACTTCCCAATTACGAATAGAGTGGTTGGACCTCCATTGCCGCGTCACATCCGCTAGGGATCTGCTGTTCCCTGGTGGTATTGCGGCAGTCAGGAGGCATCAGTATGTTTGTCGGAACTACTGCGGTACCGCCAAGCATATTAAGAGTTTCCACGGGTTATCATGGCAGTTACTCCTCCATGAAAACCCTGGTGAAGTGGAAACAAAGTAGGGTTCCCTTGTGCCTCTGAGCCCTGAGCCAGTCAAGGCCCGGCTTTTATCTCGCCCATGATACTCTGCTATACTCCCTCACGCGCACTTCGCTCCTCACATTTGAACCTGCTTGTTGTCTGCCCCTTTAAGCGGAAAAAACATGGTGGTCTCAGATTTTCTCTCTTGGCCCCTCAACTTTGGAATTCCCTTCCTACCGAGCTCAGGTCGGTAACCTCATATACCCGATTTAGAACTCTCCTTAAAACCCTTCTATTCTCTCATGCATACGAGTAAACCCCTGTCACTATACTTCTGCCGTATCCCCTCCACTAGCACCATGAAACCGCTTGGTGTAAGAGCGCTTTACAAATAATTTTAACATAGCATTTAACATAACATGCAGGAGAGCACAACATTTGCCACCCTTTATGCATGCACCCCAGTTCCAGCACGCCATGAATTTTTAGTCAATGCCATATAGGAACTGTTTTTGGCATTTCCATTCCCGTGGGAACATCCAAAAAAGCCTGGAACATAGGAGGAAACTCCTAATCTGGGGGTGGCCTGACCACGTCTTTGGCAGTGCGGCGGTGGACCCAGTGCCACACCGCCAAAGTCGTAATCAGACCCTATTTGTGGAGGTTAACCTTGCTAATCAGGTAGTCATTTTATACAGTGGCCGGCATTTACTTCAGGATGCATGTTGGACGGGCCAGAACATGTACAGATAAAACCTCCATGGATTTTCAAATATGCCTAGCCCAAATAGTCACTGAAATGGTAAGGTATGGCAGAGACCAAAACATATGGCTGAAAAATCTAAATTCTAAATCCCTTCCATTTCAAAGTGTCATAGAATTGGTTGCTAAGAAGTCAAATACCTAAAAGCTGCTGTTGGTTAGCAGTTTTCTATATTTGACATATTAGTGTTAACTCCTTATGGATCATGCACAAAAAAGCAGATGTGTTGTGCCATGAAGAACCTGCGCTTTATATAGATCTAATTCTGCAACCACCTTTTATGTCACTAAACTACTTAAGACTTATGGTGTAGTCTCTTGGAATGAGAGACCATAGACACAAAAGTGGCAACAGGGCCCAGCCATGCTATGTTTTTCTCTATTCCCCAATTCACTTCCCATAGATTAGGTGTAGTTGCGCTTTTTGAAGTGTCTTCCTATGAATTTGGAGACAGATCTTTCAGGAGCATTTTCTATAGAATCAATATTAAACATGTTCTGTGTTACTACTAGGTTTATTCTGGTGGTGACGGACAGAAAAAAGGACATCACACTGTCAGCACAAATAGGACAGGCCATGCCATGCCCTTAAGGTGGTGGCTGGACAGCCATCAGACCATTGGAATAAGCTTGATGTCCACAAAGCCAAAGGAGGCCCCACTGAAAGAAAACTAACAGTTTGAACAAAACCTAAATATGGTGGATGGAACAAGATTTTGATGGACAGGGTACTCCATCATGTTTGTGATTATAGACCCTGTCCATCAAACTCTAATTCAGGATCTTAGTCTCTAAAATGGAAGGTAAACTTTTTCGGTCTTGCAAATTCGAACAATGTGGCCAGTGAGGGTCCATCAAAGATGGATACATCATCATCCAACTCCAGTAGAAGTCTTTGGTTTTGGTCTCAAAAGCTCCAAGTGGGACACACATTGATTTACCCCCTGATGAGTTGGCTTCGTGGATCGGACAGATTTTCCACTTTTCCCCAGTCCAATAATTCACCTTCATACTAAGTCAGTTTTTTAAAATTTGAAATTCTCCATTGGGGCAAGGCTGGCAGCTTCACTATGAGGTCCTGCAGTTTTCAGTTCAGCAAAAAGGTTTGAGGGAGGACAAACCTGATTTGATTGCCCACCTTGGATGTTTCCTCCTTAGCCACACTACAGCACCATGATCCAGTCCTTTGGAGATCAAAAACTGATAGTCCAAACTTCTTCAAAACTCAGAGAAACTTCTTCTACATCAGTACTGGGGCCCCCAGCTTCTTAGGGCAAGCTTCTAGGTACATAGGACCTAATTACTATACAATTGGGACCACAACCGTTGGCTTGTTGGTTGCGGTCTGGACCGCATCTACTGCCCTGGCCTGACCGATGCATTATTATGCGTGTGGTCAGAGACAGCAGTCGAAGGCACCTACCGATGCTTTCCAACTTCGGTCGAAAACTCACCATAATCCCATAAGGAAGGCGTTTCTGCCGTCGGGATTATGATATCGGTTTCCGTTAGTCTTTCCATGTTGGCCTTTCCGACATAGAAAGGCTGCCGGAAAGCGACATTGGGGGCACCTAGCAGGGTCCCCTTCCCCCCTGGCCCTCCGCACCTGGGCCTGCGGGACACCTATGGCAACATATCCATGTCCTGAGATGTGTAAAAGGATCAGCGAACTGCACTAGAGAAAAAGGCTAGCATAAAACTGCTGTTTACTGTCTAATTGTGGGCAACCAAGGCATAGTGGTTGCTATCATCATAGCCATCGTTTGACTCTGGTAAAATGATGGGGATTTATTGGTATATTGCACCCATCAATGGCATGATAGTGTCAATACTTGGTATAATGCTGGGCTCAATTGTCATAAATATTGTCATATTGTGGGTTTCTATGGCAGGATGATGCCCATACTTGATGCAACCCAGGCCCTAAAATACTGATGGTAAAACATTACATACTGTGGGCATCCGTAGCATCATGGTGCCTAGTCCCATTATAGTGGTGATATGGCATAACATTAGCATTTCTTGTCATATTGTTGCCATCCATGTTATGACATATAGATACATGGAAATGCACATCACTAACTTTCAATGTATGGAATTAGCACATGTGACTCCTTGCTGTATATGATAACCTGAAGTTAGAAATTGAAACTATTCTTATTCCAGGCAAGAAATAACGTTTTGGGGTTGAGATTATTTCTCTAAATAAAAAGCTTGTGTTTGTAAAATATAAGTATTTTCATAAACTAAGAAAGTAATATATTAAGTACTGATGTTTGAATGAAATATAACATATATGGTTAGTTTAACCTGCCTGCTGTCCAAGCAAATAAAGTCTCTGTAACATAAGTGAAAGCACTGTTGTGTGAACCTGTAAAATTGTAGCTCTGCCCGCTGACACCTGACATTGTAATCTTTGTGAAATTTGTATTCGCCCCATTGCCATTTCCAAGGACATTCTTGATCATAACAAATGACTGAAAAACTGCTTGAAAGGCGCAAGATAGGTTTGCCTCTGGGCTATTAATCTTTGTTTAGGTAAATTGTTCTAAACAAATTCCCCATTTGCACTTCACACTATAAAAGTATTGGAATATTTCAGGAGAGCCCATTCAGAATGGAGGGCCTTTTTCCAAATCTGTGTCCAAATGTCACTTTGAAATCTATTATTTAGCCCTGTTTTTTACAGGGATTTTTTTAAGAGAACTCTAAAAAATCACAAAAAAGAAGTTGGTCTTTCAAGTTTTACTGTGCACTACTCTAGCATTTTGAATTTCAACATATTGGTCCATGTTATGGTATTTTATGTTTTTGAAACTTAGTTTAGCACATCGAGTCACCTCCGCAGGGGTATCTCAGCGCTGAAGCGGAACCTCAGAGGAAAAAGGAGAAGAAGACACATGGTCAAAAGAGGCAGGTTTTAAGTAGCTTTATGAGTCAGACAAAATCAGAGCAGCTGCGCATGTTTGGTAAGAAGCCTGTTCCAATGAAAAGGGCACACGCGTAAGAGAAGGATAGACCACCATGTCTGACTTGCGAATGCAGCTTGGACAGTGCAAGAATTGATCTTTAGAACTCAAATTTTTGGTGGGACAATAGATTGAGAGTTTGTGTTGAAGATATGTTGGCTCTTTACCTGAAATAGATTTATGTACCAGGTACATAAGCTTGAAAATCACTTGCCTCCTAATAGGAAGCCAGTGCAGTGATCTAAGCGTAAGTTCAGAAGATGTGCAAGGTGGACGCTTGAGGACAAGACGGGCTGCGGTGTTCTGAACTACTTGTAGTCTAGACAGGAGAGAATCATTAGCTGCTGCCATTAGGGCATTTCCATAATCTAGGCGGCTAACTCAAAGTGCTTGCATGAGTGTCTTTATTGTATGGCGAGGCAGCCATTGAAATAGTCTTCTCAACATGGGCAGTATCCCAAAACAGGTGCTGTATGTTGATTTCACCTGCTCTCTAATTAAGAGGTTGTCGTCAATTAAGTGCCTAGTTTTTTTACCACATTTTTGGGTTGAGGGGGAGTGCCTAATTCAGGTGGCCACCAATCATTTGTCCAGTAGTCATGGGCCTTCCCAAACCTCACAATTTTTGATTTATCCCCATGAGCTGAAGGCAATTGTGGGACATCCAGGAAGCAATTTTCCTCATGCCTTCGCTAAACCTCAGTTTAACAGAGTATGGGTTTGGGCCCATGGAGATGATCCATTGTGTGTCATCAGCATATGAGATGACACTGAGCCCATAGGACCTTATTACTTGAGACAGAGGTGCCACATACATGTTAAAAAGTAAAGGGCTTTGTGAAGAGCCCTGTGGGACACCTCTACCTAATGATATGACCCGAAATTGTAAGAGACCTAGATTGATAATCTGGGTATGATTGCTGAGGAAGCTCTGAAGTCAGTCAAGGTTTTTGCCTCCGACACCAATCTCAGAAAGTCTTTGAATCATGATGGAGTGTGAGATGGTGTAGAAGGCAAGCGAGAGATCAAACAGCACCAACATGGCTGGACAGCCGGTATAAAGAATCCCCATCAGCGCTGTTTCAGTACTAAACCCAGATTGTGAAGGGTCTAGCAGAGCATTGGATTCCAGATACTGGGTAAGTTGTTGGCTGACTAAGCATGACCTTTCTAAGGTAAGGTAGAAGAGAAATGGGCCTATAATTTGCCGGATTTAGAGGGTCCACATTAGGTTTCTTCAAGATGGGTATGACATGTGCTATCTTTCACACCTGAGGTAAAATGGCAGTATCAAGGGAAATGTGCTGTAATTGGAGGGAGCAAAGAATTGGCAAGTGGCATCATTATGTGTGGAGGAGATGGATCAGAGGGGGAACCTGACTTGACCTTGCTCATCATGTCTGAATCTAATTCCGGAGAGATGGATTCAAAATGCTCCAGGATAGTAGAGGAGTCATAAGTAGAAAGAGTGATGGGCAAAGTGTCAGTAGGAAGGGGGCAGTTGGTGAGGTTTCTGTAGAAATTCTCAATGTTGTCCTCAAAATGATTAGCTAAGGCAGCACACAATTCCTGTGAGACTGGAGATGGGGAAATGCAGGCCATCGGCCGCATGATCTCATTGAAAACGTAAAAACGTTCTTTGGTGTAATTGCAGCTGTTATCAAATATATTGAGCAGATGAGATTTACGAGTGGGTCAAATTTTTGGCGAGTAGCTACTTAGGGCTGATTTGTAGGTCCTTTTGTCGTCAGAGGGAGCTTTGGATATATGCCATTATCTTTCCAGTTTCCTACAATCTAATTTATCTTGCTTGAGTTCCTCCATGAACCATAAAGCATGAAGTCTGGCCGAATTGTTGCGATTATGTTTTAAAGGTGCGATTATATACAAGGTGTGAGGTAAAGACTCTTGAAAAGATGTGAGTGCACTAATAATGCTTGAGAATTCTGAAATGAATTGAGTGGGAAAATTAGAGTGGAATGAAGACTCGGAAGTCCCATTCCAGGCAGGAAGACTGGCTACCGGGTGTTTTGGTGTGCTGCCGAGATGGGGGCGTATTTCACTGCAGTGGGGGCTGATTTCGTTGATGGGACCTGCGTGTGCTTCTAAATAAACCAAGCAAAACGAATGGTTTTAAGCACACGAAGGTCCCCATCAACTAAATCTGCTCCCAGCTTGGCAGCACACTAAAACGCCCAGTAGCCAGTCCGGCCCTACTTCCAGGGCCAAATCTGCATTTTTGGTTCACTCTTCATGCTGGTTTGTGTTGCATTAAGAAATTTAGTGTAAAATTATCTGACCAAATTAGTGGAAGAGGAGATTTAACCTGATGATCCAAAACAATTGAAAAAATATGATCTCCTGTATGACCTGTACTATGAGTTCAGCCGGTGACATTGACCAACAGCTCTAATGTCCCCAGATCGTAGACAAGAAGTTGGGTTTCCAGATTTGTGACCAATTCGGCATGGTAATTAAAGTCCCCCACCAGAATAAAATTATTTGAAGCAAGTATGTGGCGGACAAGGCTTTACATGAGTTTTTGACTGAAATTTTTTTTAGGTCCTGGAGGATGATAGACTAAGGCACCCTTCCAAGATTCTCCCACTGAAACCTCCAGACTAAATATACAAAGTTCTATCCAATCCCCAAAGAGAGTATCTAAACAAGAGACCTTAACTGTGCTACGAAAAGCGATGGCCACTCCGCCCCCTTTTTTTGTTACTCTGTTTAGTCTGAGTAAGCTATAGTCTGTGGAGATGGCTATCAGAATGCATGGAGTGGTCGTCGGATTGAGCCAAGATTCTGAAAAGAAACATAATTAGGGTTTGTGATTGGCAATGAGGTCCCATATTTCAATTGTTTGTTTAGGAAGGGAGCAGACATTGCAATAGAGACCTTTTTATCACAGAATGGATTTTATCTGTGTGTTGTTTGTCACTTAAAGGTGAACAGTGAGTGCTTTTAGAATGGTCCTGTGCAGTAGTGCCCCCTTTCAGGTCCAAAGATGATACCGGAAGACATGGAGTAAGGGCAAAGCTACAAGAATTGCCATGTTCCAGTGATAAGGGCGTGTAACACAGCATATCTTCTCGCTTCAATTATATCTTTTAAGAGCATCATTAGAATAGTGCTATCTAGTATTATGACCCACCACTAGAAGCGAAGAAGCAGGGTTTCATGCAGCTGGCAGAGGTCGGGCGTGGACGGGTGCAGATGGGCTTGTCTTTGGTACGCTTTCAGCATGCCCACTGCACGTGTCCACTCCACACCAGCAAATTTATGACCAGCCATAGTCTAGCATTGGTGAAGCTAGACTGCTAACCACACAAAGGTGGAGGCCCCAATATGTTTAAAGTGACAGCGTCCATACGGGATTCCCTCTGCTCAAGTCCTAAACCACAGCAGACCAGCAGGAGAACCAAGAAATAAAGAGCGCCTTGTGAGATGAGAGGGGGGGAACCAATAATGCAGACAACAGAGCAGGAGAGCAGGTTTCCCTTCTGTTCAATTGGCTGGCGGGAATCTCAGCGGACCGGGGAAGCCAGAAACAGTACACCAGCGTAGAATGCCAAAGGTAAGGCCACATGTATGAGGCAGAAGTTAAACTACTTTACAACAACTAAAATGCCTACATCAGCAGATTATGCATGCAGTACTTAAAAGCTGGCAATACCTGGAAAGCGATCATATTTGCTATAAGTTGCACAGGCGCTCAGGAGATCTAACACTGTGTCCGTGTACCTTTAATACTGTCAGTAAATTGAAGCTGTGTTTTGAGTTAGTTGCATTAAGTGAGAACCCGTACAAAAACACTGCTACCACAGGGCTTTGCTTTTTTCACTTTCTCATAACTACAGTCTCAATTTGTGCTTCCATGATAGCATCCTATGTAGCTATTTATTATATCAGGCAGGTGCGGTTTTATTTTAGGGGTTTGGGATGCTTTAATCTTTCAGTTAAACTAAAAATGAACTAAAAGTGGAAAAAAAGAATGAATGTTGCCACATAAATGTGGCTTACATATGCTAGCAATAAAAATTAAATCAAACTTACCAGCAATTAGCCTGTTACAATGGTATTTTTACATGGTCCAGCATTGTTTCAAAGTTTCAACATGACAACCATGCTCAGAAGCAATATGTTTGTCTTCTAGAGGTAGCAAAACAAAGATACACTATACACGATACAATTCCCAGATTGCCTCACAGTAAATATTGCACTGGACAACCATGTTGAAATTGCATTCTGCAGAGTGCATCATTTTTGTACTGATCCAAGATGGCTGACACAATGCTACTAAAGATGGTGGCCATTCCAAAATGGTAAAATGATAATCCACTATCAATAATACCATTCTAAGATAGCTGTCGGATTTAGAAGCAGAGCCACTCGGGAATCGGTACACTGCTGATGAAATGAGCAGTAGGTAAGTGGCTGGGTAGTACAGTCTGGAAAGCATCAGGATGGTCTATAAAACAAGTAAACAAAATAATTGGAGTAGAAAGAACTGCTCGGAAGCACACATTTTCAGGTATTTGTGCACACGGATTTAGGTAAAATCAAATCACTTGCAGGGCAATTGAGCCAATGGCTGATATGGGCTAACCTAAAACTCCAAGCTCTATGCATGTTTGTATAGGAAATTATATATCATTGTTTAGGATTTTTATTTTAAGAGCATGGCAGAAAACAAAACCTGTCAGTCCCTCATAAGAGAATCTAGCAAGGATAATCACAGTGAATATATACTCCAGGGTGTGCTAAAGGCCAACAGCAAAACTCTTGCTAACCAAGGTAATTAATGTCAGCACGTAAAACAAACTACCTGTTTACAGGCTTCAACGTAGTGTAATGCCAATCCACCTTTAAAAGACTACTTTACTTAAACATATGCTTTTGTTATGAAATGAGTCAAGCCTACTGCTTTATTATAAAGTCTCAAAAGAAAGCGAGCGGACCCATCGCATCTGGCATAATGCTTCACAATGAACCAATTAGGCCTATAGCCTTTAAAATTGGCTTGCCACCATGTCCACTCAGGCATGCTGTACTGAGAAAACACTATCTCAAAGGGCAGCCATCAGACATACAGTCATAAAATTAGAAAGATGTACAAAATAAAGAGTTGGCAAAACAATGTAACAAAATACCTTTAGCACAGGGTAGTAAGAATACGCAATTGAAGAGAAATTGGCTTTAGTCAGTCATTTCAATTGCCTTTGTCATAACATTTTGTAATAAACAGTTCAGACCTATGGCACTGGACATCATTCTCAAATTTATCCAGTCAGGCTTATAGCCTTTGTCATTGCCAGCATAACCAACTCAGGCCTCCTTTGTTGAGCGAATCCATTCCCACAAGTGAGCCATCAGACATATATTCATAAAACTCTAATATATGTACAAAATTCAGTTGCAAAAGCAATATAGACTCCTTCCTAGGAATAAGGATTATCATGTCACCTGTCTTCTGCCTCAGAGTTTGACATAGGGGTATCCAATACGAAACTCTTGCCTAGTACCTGTGAGATTTCATATAACGGACTTCATCACTACAGGCTTTAAAATAGCGTTACAACAATGCAGTCTTAAAGGCCTATTGACTTTAAGATATTAATTTAACAATACATGTGTCAGGCCTATTGAATGTGTAACTTTTTGCAAAACCAGTTCCTCCTATGGCCATGATCATTGGCTTGTCATCATAACCAAGTAAGTCCTGTTGTATTGAAAATAGGCGTACCCGCAAGGCAAATATTATGATATAAGCATTCTTCTTCAGTGGAAATATACAACTTCTGCTCCTGAAAAATACTGCACTCAATGAAATCAATGTGGGCGGAGCCAAAGCACATCTTTTAGAATTCTTTACAAAACTCTTTTTATGTTGGTCAGGTGAGGTCTTCCTCAGCTGCATTGAAAAGCCAGATTTACAAATCTTAATCAGACTGAAGTCACATTTTGGAAAATAATTAATGAATGAAGACAGACAGGGAAGGCTACCAGACAAATACAGCACACTGCGGTTAGAAACTGCTTTTATATGATGTTTAATATGGTATCCAGGCAGTTTCTAGTCTATTCTTTTGTCTGAAAGGGTGAAGGTCCAAGCAAAACTAAAAAACATTCTGAGTCACAGCAAGGCAATTAGATTCTTTACATCCTCCAAAGTGGCACATCACATAAGGATAGCTTACGCATTTAAGCCTTTCTCTTTCATTTGAACACTGAGTGCATCTTTCTTTTTGTGATTGCATCAGTCACGGTTGCTATTTAGTTATCTTAAAGACTATGGTGCACATGCATCAACAAAACCAAAAGCGATTCCTTATTAGCGAAAAATAAGGAATCGTTATTAAGGAATCGCTTTTGTGAATGCATCAACAGATTCGGTAAATAATAGCGATTCCCTAAAAATCGCTATTTTTACCGAATTATCAATAGCGGGGCATGCAAACACCGAGGAGCTAATAGTGATTTCGGAAATACCGAAATAGCTAATTGCGATTTCGGTAATACCGAATTCGGTAATAGCGAAATCGGCAAAGATCGGGTCGCTCCGGGAATGTGTTTATGACATCACCAACCAGGAAATACTGCTGCCCCACCCTCATTGCCTCGACAGAGGAGCAAACAGGAGCTGGGACTGGAGACTGGCTGTGCAGATTGAAGCAACACCAACTGAGCTACCCTCAAATACTACCCAGATGGAGAAGGAAGCACCATCCAGCGCTGAGGCTGCACGCAAGCAGAAACGCAAGTTTTCTGACCGGCAGCTGGAGTACCTGATAGAGGGAGTCAGCAGCAAGCACGATCGCCTTTTTGGTAAGCTGTCCCTCAAGGTGCCAGAGCCCGATAAGCGGCGCATATGGCAGCGCATCCGGGAGAGGGTAAATGCTGTTGGTGTGACGCCCTGCAGCCTTGACGACCTTAAAAAAAGATGGTACGACCTGAGGAAGCGGGCTAAGGAGAGGATTGCGGAGAGGCTCCGGGAGGCATCCAGAACGGGAGGCAGCCCTTCTACAGTTCAAGGCAACACTGCCCTGGAGGAGCTGGTGGAAGGGACGATCGAGCATGAGGCCGTCGTGGGAGTAACCCAGATGGATACCTCCGGCGCAGCCACAAGTGCCCAAGGTAAGATGCATGCCAGTGCCCATACCCAGCATAGCGTAAATCCATTCCCATGCCCCCAGCAGGATCACAGTGTGCATGCAGCTTTGGCCCACACACCTTTACTCTTAACACTAGTGCATCATGGGAGTTGTAGTCTAGTCAGCCCAGTGTGCATGTACAGGATGAAATACAATTACAAATCACCACATCAGTTGAACATGGATAGAGACTGTTTATTTAGTGGATCACAGAGGGACTTGTATGTTTACAACAGTACGTAGGTGTAACTATCCCACTAACCATGCACTGTTTCACACACAGATGCATCTCCTGGGGATTCAGACGACAGTGAGCGGCTGATTATTTCGGAGACTCCTGCGGATTCCGACATGGACACAGCGCAGGATGCGCATACATCACCTCCACCTGCAACCCCACCACCACCACCACCAGCACCAGCACCAGCACCACCAGCACCAGCTACACCAGCTCCACCTACAACATTCACTAAAGCGCCGAGGCGCAGGTCCCAAGTCCCGGCCCTACAGGTGATGGGAACACCCTCTACACCATCGGGACAAAGTCTGCGCAGCATCACACCGCCTGCTGCACCACCTGCACGTTCCAGACTCCCACAGCGGCGCAGGTCTCGCCCAAGTTCACTCTCCTCAGGTGACATTGATATCACCCAAAATGCTGCAATCGAGGAAAGGATGCTGCGTGTCCAGCGCCTGCAGGGATGACATATGGCGACAATCAGCACAAACATCGCGCGCCTTGCAAGGGAAATGCGTGCCATGACTGTGGCGGTGAGGGACATGAGCACTGTGGTGGCAGAGGGCAATGGGCACCTGAGGGAGGACATCCATGAGCTCACCCGTGCCATGAGGGAAGGCCATGAGTGCGAGAGGAGGAGGCACCGTCAGAACTTGGTGCGGTCCGCGGCCTCTACAAAGGCCATCACAAGGATGAGCAATAGCACCGCAGTGTTGGCACGCCGCTCGGTGTCCTTGCAGGTGGACCTTGGACACTTCTGTGGGGATGTTGCCAAGGCTCTAGGGCAGATGACCGCTGCAGTAGAACACCTGCAGAGCGGCACATTCAGTGCTGGTGCAGTGGGAGGGGAAGACGGCAGTGAGGCTGCCTCGAGTGTAAGCAGTGTGTCTGTGGCAGAGACCAGCCCCAGGCGCCGCAGTTCACGGGGCTCCACAGGGACAGGCCGTGGTGAGGCGTCGGAGACACCGGAGAGGAGGCTTGGCGTACGTGGCAAGCGCCACTAGACTGATTTTCATCCATACCTGACCGCGGTGGGGCAACCATGGTCCTCCCCTTCCTGACGCTGCACAGCCGTGACTTAAACGCACATTTGTTCTTACATTTTGCATGGGGAGCATTATTTTCATTGCTTGTTTGGTTGCACATACCGCAGTGCTACTGTGCATTAAACAGTTGCACCACCAATGAAATAGTAATGTATCATTCTTACCTGCTTCAGAAATGATGTTGCATGATGTATGTCCGCCTCCTATGGCCCTCTGCTGTGTTAGGGACGTGTGCCTGTCGGTGTTGGGCGGGTGGTTGGTCATCCCGGTGGTCGTCATTCCTGTCCACCTCTATGGGTATCCCCCTTCTGGTTGCAATATTGTGCAGCATTGCACATACAGCAACAATCCGGCAGCAGGTATCAGATTTGTATAGCAAGGCGCCGCCAGTCTTATGTAGGATTCTAAAGCGACTCTTCAGAATCCCAAATGTCCTCTCTATGACATTCCTAGTGCTTATGTGTGCCGCGTTGTATCGTTGTTCCTGTGGGGTTGCTGGATTGATGTATGGGGTGAGTATAAATTCACGCAGGGCGTAAGCACTGTCACCTAGAAGATAGAAGCAAATACTTAGCAATGGTGATGTTCATACATGTGTGGTGTTCATGTGGGGAAGAGGTATGTGTACGTACCAAGCAGGTGTCCCTCTCCAAATTCTCCGTTGAGTAGACGCCTGTGGATGCCACTGTGGCGGAATATGTAGGAGTCGTGTGTGCTCCCCGGAAATTGTGCCACTAGGTCCGTTATGATGTGATTGGCATCGCACACAACCTGCACGTTGATTGAGTGGTATGACTTGCGGTTACGGAATATGTACTCATTTGCTGAGGGTGGACAGATGGGGATATGCGTACAGTCGATGCATCCAATTACATGGGGGAATTGTGCCACCTGGTAGAATGCCTGTTTGATGCGGTCCAACTGCTGTGGGGTTGTGGGGAAGCTGATGTGGGTGTGTATCATTGTCAGCATGGCATCTAAGAATTTCTGGAAGAAGCGTGAGAGTGCGCTTTGCGATACGCCTCCGGCGATTACCCCCTGGAAACTTCCTGAGGCCAGTAGGTGCAGGCTGCATAGGACCTGGACGTGCGCAGGGATTGCATTGGTCCGGTGTGTCTGGTGCTGCAGTAGTGGTTCCAGGTCTGCAATGAGGTGCATGATCATGGCATGATTCAGTCGATACTTCTCGTACACCTCGTCCTCATTCTGTCCGAGCAAGGTGATGCGCAGTCTGAATACTCTCTCCTGAACCCTTCTCCTGCGCTGTCCTGCCGCATTGATACACATCCTCCTTGCAAGCACGTAGAGGGCTGCCATTTTGTGCTAGCCAACAGGGTCTCCTTGGCCACATTTAAGGGTTTGGTGATTACCACAATCAGTTGCACATGTTTGAATTTTTTTTTTTTCACAAAACTTTTTTTTTAACTTTACCTCCAGGTTCTGATTCCCCTTATTTTGCTCATGCTAAATAGCGATTTTTGGGATTTTCGGTATTTGCGACTGGTGTTGCATCGGGTAGTGATTCGTCATTAGCCATTGGCACTTGCCGGGAGCTATTAGTGATTTCGGTGATTGCTAATTCGGTATTTAGCGATTCTGTATTATTGCATTTTTGTTATTTGCGATTCGGTATTATTCCGGTATTTATTTAGCGATTCGGTAATTGCTCACAATTTGGGTTGATGCATTGGGATTCGGGTTTTGATACTCGCTAACGGGTGATTTTAGCGATTCGGTATTTTACCGACTGGATTTTTGCTTGATGCATGTGCCAGTTTGTGCTTCTCCTTTATTTTCAATTTTGTACTCCCCGGATTGAAAACATTTTTAAGATCAGAGTTCACTTCTATTTCACAAGCGATCGTAATATAATAATACAAATATTCTGCTTATTTCAAGCAATATATAATTTAGCCTTGTCGAATTTCGACTATGTTAAATTGTCATACGAATTGCCCTTGGAAATTAAGGCATTCTTTGTAGAATCTGTTTGAGTAGGTGCAGCACATCAACATTTGATATTAAACCCAATCTTTGTGGAGCATAAATGTCAATTTGGATTAAGTTTGCTTATCATAGGTTTCAGCATTCTGTCCATCATCTGTTCTTTTTTCATTTGTCCCTCTAAGTGAGAAGGGGGACAAATGCCAAGACATGGGTTCCGTGCTCACTATGCCACCAGATTCAAGCTGGCCTGGCTGAAGATGGGTGTGACCCTGAAACTGGTTGCAGGATGCTTGTTTCTGGCCAGGAAAGACCTGGTCTGGCAGTTTGGGTGGACTGTTTCCATGGGGAACAGGGTCAAGACTGATTTGCTATGGCTAGGTCTAAACTGGAATGGCATAGTGTACAAAAAAACGATGGATTTAACCCAGATCTGTGACTGGGGTTGAATGTATGATTAATTAAGCATTCCGTCTGTCATCTGTTCTTTTTGCATTTATCATAGGTTTCCGGGTTTTTGAGGGAAGGGTCGAAATGATCTTTTTGTCAACAAATGGAAGCCTCTCTGTTCACTTCAAAGGTTAAACTGCGCTATTTGAAGTTGCCTCCAGGGTGGTTGTCATGTTGGCAGAGACACTGCTATTTCTGCTTACTGGTCCACCATAAGTTATTACTTTTTCTGCCAGAAAGTGTTCACTGCTACAAATGTAAGAAGACTTGTTTACCACAAACTCTGTGTGCACAATGTAAACAGAGGATAATGTTTACCAAAAGATTAAATATAGTCCAACAAAACAGTGGAAAACATCTAAATACTGGCACTGGACCTCTAATTTAGGGTTACATTACATGTACCAATAGTGGTTTGTGGAAATTTTACCAATCAAAATTGTGCACATATGAGGGACGTGGCCGCCAAGACGGATGTGCTGTACCGAGCTCTGCACAGGCTTAACAACATCCTGCAGATATTTCACCCTCCGCAGCTCTTCACACCATGGAAACTACTGACACCTGGTGCTCGAACCCTCCTGGTGGGGTCTGGGACTTAGCCAGTGTAGCGTGGACATGACGACTCGCTGCTGCGCAAAGCGATCATGCATACCATACCATGCAGGCTGCTGCAGCCTAGACCCGAGTGAGGTACTACACCATGCATTGGAGAGCCACCGGGAAGAAGTGAGATGGCGAGGCTACAAACACAGAGGTAAGGCGATATCGGGTGAGTGGACGCACCTGGTCTCCTGCCTATGATCCCCACAAGAACTGGTGTTATATTGGATCAGAGACGCTCAGCGGACGCATCAAAACCACTGCCATCTGGACCCCAGGCATGAGCCATCGGGTTGAGGCAAGGAAATGAGGCCATGGATACGGAGAAGAGAGGGGATAGGGTGGGTGGATCCCCTTATCTCCCCCTTACTGACCACCACAAAGTCTGAAATCACACTTGCTCACAATGGACACTCAATCAGTGCACCTACACCACCACCAGAGCAGTGAGGTGCGCAGTGGATGCAGGGTGGACGTGGGTGAACAATTTGAGATGAGCCCACAACAAGCCTGTGAGGCGGACCACGTCGAAAAGTATGGGCCGACACCCAGGGTTAGGGGGCAGGGTGGAGATCAATTGGTCCACAAAGCCTAGGGGCCAATTTTAAACATATATTTAAAAAAAGAGGGAAAGGAAAATCCTGTTGAGAAATAAATACAGTAAGAGGAGATGTCTGTTCTGCCTTCAATTCTCCCCCCACCCTCTCATCTCGCTTCCAGAGTGTGGGAATTGACAACAGCCTATGGGAAACAGGGAAGAGACTTTTAGGTGAAAGTAAAA
Organism: Triturus cristatus; assembly: GCF_964204655.1. Classification (NCBI taxonomy): domain Eukaryota; kingdom Metazoa; phylum Chordata; class Amphibia; order Caudata; family Salamandridae; genus Triturus; species Triturus cristatus. The sequence goes on along the minus strand of NC_140590.1, from coordinate 895,155,652 downwards.
TATCCAGGTGACACCCGACAGGTTCAGAGGAATGGAAGTTGCCTGTAGCCCGATCTACCTCAAAGACCTCTGGACCTTATCCCCCTCTTTTGATCCCAAAACTCAAGCTGCACCAAAGGGAGTAAAGGTGAGGGACTAAAGTCCCCATACATAACACAAACAACGGGGACAGGAATAGACCCCATGAAGGAGCAAGAGGAAACAAACAGAAGAGATTAGTAGACATTGGAACCAATTAAATCAACAAAACCTCTGTTCAGATGACCACACTAGCAAAATATAACCACACAATGATCCACCTTGCGTAGAGGACACCTCTCAAACCAACATCTCCCCATACAGTACTGACCACAAGATACTAACAGTGAATCCACGCTGACAAGACTGCCAGGCACCTATTGAATGATTCCCGCACATCTTTGCTCCTACCGCATCACAAGGGCTGGTTAAGAGCTCTGATAACAGCGCCTATCGATAAGTAATACACAATGGTGAAACCAAAATTAGACAAAGTCACCGCACCACAAGGAGGCATACAAGGGATAGCAACTAGCCCCAAAGATAAAACCCTAGCGGCTAAGTAGTCAGATCACTCACGCAAATTCTTGGAGCTGCTCACGGCCGTAATAGACATTAAGTCGACACTGGAACCAAAACTTGACTCGATTTGCATTGAAATGGATATCCCCAGGAAAGATCAAAAGAAACTCAAAGAATGGATGGAAGAGTCTGAATCTGCTCTAGCAACACTACACCCCACGGTGATAGAATTGGATCAACTACACGCGCGTTACAATCAGGGATGGCCCATTTGCTGGACCACCTTGAAGATCACTAAGGGCTATCTCGGATGTATGCATAGTTCATCTACCAGAACGGGAGGTAGGCCACAATATGGAACTCTTTCTAGAAGATTGGTTCGTTGGAACAACACTTCTAGGTAAATAATCTACAATTTTCTCGGTGGATAGACCACACAGAGTCCCAGGTGGACCACCCCACCCAGGCGCAGCACCAAGGACTGTGGTGGCACACCTGTCCAATTATTGGGACACAGATCATATCCTCCAAGTATTGACAGCAAAGGGTCCATAGACTGTCGAAAATGCTAAAGTGGAAATTTACCCTAGATGTCCAAAAATGCAGATCTTCCTTTATAGCAGTGAAGAGGGTACTGCGTGAGCACAAAATAAATATGCACTGCAGTTCCCAGTAACTCTGCGAATCCAGCATGATGGCACAACCCAATTCTGAAAGACTCCAGAGGCAGCCTGGACTGGTTGGAACAGAAAGGTCTGGCGCCAACACTAGGAGGTGAAACGAACTACACAAGCATGGCAGACACAACAAAAGTGGAGGAAACACACTAAACACCACTCTAAAGGCCCCACCAGAGGACAGGCAGCACAAGAGAGGGGTAAAAAAGTACAGGAAGTAGAAAAACATGTGCTGTCGACTTCCCCACAGCCTCTGGTTTGGAGTTAGAAATACATCAGGATGACATACTGACTCTTTCTGCCACCCAGATAGCTGCAGCAATAGGCGACGGCCCAGCAGTCACACCTCAAACAGCAGACGATTTAATATGAAATACCTCCACAAGAGTTGGAATAGGCGTGGTTGGCTGTGCGGTAAACGTATACTTGTGACATCATCAGATTGTTGCACCGGACTTGTGGAATGAGCATGGGGAGGCGCTGACTATTTTAAAGACCTAGCTAGACCTGCTGTCAGATCCCACAAAAACATTCTGTATAGAACCTTATTTACTATAGTATAAAAACCTCTCCTCCTGAGTCTCTACCAACAAGATTTTAAAATACACAGTATCGAAGGCTGAGCTCTGGTCTAGGAGGATGATGGCCACTGCTCCCCCTTGATCGAAAACCAATTTAGATTCCTCCACTACGGCGAGCAGGGCAGTTTCGGTGCCATGTAGAGGTCGGTAGCCTGTTTGTGTGAGGTGTAAAAGGTTGTGGGCTTCCAGAAATTCTGAGATGGTTGAATTAACATGCTTTTCAAGGGCCTTAATGATCACTGGGAACAGGGATATTGGGCGATAGTTACCCAGGTCAGATTTTTTTAATAGGGCCTTCACCATGGCATGCTTCCAAGGTGCCGGGACTGAGCCTGTGGCCAAAGACTGATTCATTATTTCAAGCATGTGGGGAAATATCACTTTTCCTGCTTTGCAAAGTACATGGGGGTGCAGGATCTAGTGGGGAGCCGGATTTTATTTGCAGTAAAATTTCTGATAGCCTGGTTATATTCAGTGGGGGAAGTATATTGAGCACGTGTTCAGGGCCGGGCAGAAGCTTGTCTGTTGCAGGGATGTCTCTAGGGCAAGGTGGACTGGGGAAGGCAGAGTAGATGTGTTTTATTTTGCCTAGACAGAAGACTGCTATCTCATCACATTACTCAGGGGAAACCACAAGATCGGCTTTTGGTTCTGGAAGTACTAAAAGGTCTTTTGCAACGCGGAAAATCTCACTGGGGTGTTGGCTGCTATATTAATTCATAGTGCGCTGCCTGTGCGATCTTTATTTCACATTGGTAGAGTTTTATGGCTTCTCTGTATTTCTGCTTGCTAATGACGTTATAGTCCTTCCTCCACTTTCTCTCCAATCTTTTACGCTACTGTTTGATTGATCGAAGTTTGGGGGAATACCTTGGAGAAACTTTCTCTCTCACTTGATGACAGGATTTAAATGGGACTACCATGTCCAGTGATGTCTTGTTCCAGCTGCTAAATGTATCTCCGGCTGCAGTGATGTTAAGATTGGATTCAGGTTTTAAACCTTCTAGAGCTGTGGTCCAAGCTTCTACTACTAGTTTTAGCCATGGCATAATTCTTGTGGTGGTACTTAACATAGAAGGGGATCAGAAAATGGTCTGTCAAAGGCAGCGGGGAGTCGTTGCCAACCGATAGTTTGTTATTATTGGTAAATACTGGGTCGAGCGTGTGGGTCCAAACTTGAATGGCATGGTGAGCAAAAAAACGATGGATTTAGGCCCAGATCTCTGTATTGGGTTGAATGTATGACATTGTTCTGCATTCTGTCCATCAATAGTTCTTTTTGCATTTGTCACCCCGAGTGGGACGGGTATGCTCAGACATGAGTCCCGTGCTCTCCATGCCATTAAAATCAAGCTATCCTGGCTGAAGGGGGTGAAACCCCGAAACCTGTCCTAGGATGCTTGTTTCCAGTCCAGGGAGGACCTGGCCTGGCAGTTCGGGCTGGACTGTTCCCATTGGGCACAGGGTCAAGACTGATTTGCATATGGCTGGGTCAAACTGGAATGGCATGGTGAGCAAAAAAAGCAATGGATTTAGGCACAGAGCTCTGTACTGGTGTGAATGTATGACATTGTTCTGCATTCTGTCCATCAATAGTTCTTTTTGGATTTGTCACCCCGAGTGGGACGGGTATGCTCAGACGTGAGTCCTGTGCTCTCCATGCCACTGGAATCAAGCTTGCCTGGCTGAAGAGGGGTGAAACCCCAAAACTGGTCCTAGGATGCTTGCTTCCAGTCCAGGGAGGACCTGGCCTGGCAGTTTGGGCTGGACTGTTCCCATTGGGCACAGGATCAAGACTGATTTGTATATGGCTGGGTCCAAACTGGAATGGCATGATGAGCAAAAAAACGATGGGGCAGATTTACAATAAAGTGACGCATCTGTGAAGATGCGACACTTTCCCTACGCCACTTTGAGAAAGCCTTGTGCCACTAAGGATGCCCCGTATTTACAATACGGCGCACCATGGCGCAAAGCTTGACAGATGTGTCAGAAATTCTAACGCATCTGTTGACGCAAAAGTCACGCATTGCTGGAGTCGTGTCGCAAGCACGACGCAACTCAAGCAATGCAGGAGGATGCCTATCCTCATTGTGCTGCGTCACTCCGTACGCCTGCTTCAAGCAGGTGTAAAAATTTGACGCAGTGGCGTCCTAGAAGTGGCGCAGTGAAATCTTGTAGATTTCACTGCGTCACTTCTACGCCCACCCTGCATACATTATACCTGACGCAGGTATAATGTGACGCAGGGCCTTACAACGTGACGCATCTCCCTAGATGCGTCACATTGTAAACGGGCCGCATGTTTACGCTGCTGCTGCGTCATAAAAAGTGATGCAACTGTGGCACAAAAATGACGCAAGAGGCATGTAAATCTGCCCCGATGGATTTAGGCCCAGATCTCTGTACTGGGGTGAATGTATGACATTGTTCTGCATTCTGTCCATCAATAGTTCTTTTTGCATTTGTCACCCCGAGTGGGACAGGTATGCTCAGACATAAGTCCTGTGCTCTCCATGCGACTGGAATCAAGCTATCCTGGCTGAAGGGGGTGAAACCCTGAAATCGGTCCTAGGATGCTTGTTTCCAGTCCAGGGAGGACCTGGCCTGGCAGTTCGGGCTGGACTGTTTCCATTGGGCACAGGGTCAAGACTGATTTGCATATGGCTGTGTCCAAACTGGAGTGGCATGGTGAGCAAAAAAGCAATGGATTTAGGCACAGATCTCTGTACTGGGGTGAATGTATGACATTGTTCTGCATTCTGTCCATCAATAGTTCTTTTTGGATTTGTCACCCCGAGTGGGACGGGTATGCTCAGATGTGAGTCCTGTGTTCTACATGCCACTGGAATCAAGCTATCCTGGCTGAAGAGTTGTGAAACCCCAAAACTGGTCCTAGGATGCTTGCTTCCAGTCCAGGGAGGACCTGGCCTGGCAGTTTTGGCTGTACTGTTCCCATTGGGCACAGGGTCAAGACTGATTTGCATATGGCTGGGTCCAAACTGGAATGGCATGGTGAGCAAAAAACACTATGGATTTAAGCGCAGATCTCTGTACTGGGGTGAATGTATGACATTGTTCTGCATTCTGTCCATCAATAGTTCTTTCTGCATTTGTCACCCCGAGTGGGACGGGTATGCTCAGATGTGAGTCCCGTGCGCTCCATGCCACTGGAATCAAGCTATCCTGGCTGAAGAGGGGTGAAACCCCAAAACCGGTCCTAGGATGCTTGCTTCCAGTCCAGGGAGGACCTGGCCTGGCAGTTCGGGCTGGACTGTTCCCATTGGGCACACGATCAAGACTGATTTGCATATGGCTGGGTCCAAACTGGAATGGCATGATGAGCAAAAAAACGATGGGGCAGATTTACAATAAAGTGACGCATCTGTGAAGATGCGACACTTTCCCTACGCCACTTTGAGAAAGCCTTGTGCCACTAAGGATGCCCCGTATTTATAATACGGCGCACCATGGCGCAAAGATTGACAGATGCGTCAGAAATTCTAACGCATCTGTTGACGCAAAAGTCACGCATTGCTGGAGTCGTGTCGCAAGCACGATGCAACTCAAGCAATGCAGGAGGATGCCTATCCTCATTGTGCTGCGTCACTCCTTACGCCTGCTTCAAGCAGGCGTAAGAATTTGACGCAGTGGCGTCCTAGAAGTGGCGCAGTGAAATCTTGTAGATTTCACTGCGTCACTTCTACGCCCACCCTGCATACATTATACCTGACGCAGGGCCTTACAACGTGACGCATCTCCCTAGATGCGTCACATTGTAAACAGGCCGCATGTTTACGCTGCTGCTGCGTCATAAAAAGTGACGCAACTGTGGCACAAAAATGACGCAAGAGGCATGTAAATCTGCCCCGATGGATTTATGCCCAGATCTCTGTACTGGGGTGAATGTATGACATTGTTCTGCATTCTGTCCATCAATAGTTCTTTTTGCATTTGTCACCCCGAGTGGGACAGGTATGCTCAGACATAAGTCCTGTGCTCTCCATGCGACTGGAATCAAGCTATCCTGGCTGAAGGGGGTGAAACCCTGAAATCGGTCCTAGGATGCTTGGTTCCAGTCCAGGGAGGACCTGGCCTGGAAGTTCGGGCTGGACTGTTTCCATTGGGCACAGGGTCAAGACTGATTTGCATATGGCTGGGTCCAAACTGGAGTGGCATGGTGAGCAAAAAAGCAATGGATTTAGGCACATATCTCTGTACTGGGGTGAATGTATGACATTGTTCTGCATTCTGTCCATCAATAGTTCTTTTTGGAATTGTCACCCCGAGTGGGACGGGTAAGCTCTGATGTGAGTCCCGTGCTCTACATGCCACTGGAATCAAGCTATCCTGGCTGAAGAGGGGTGAAACCCCAAAACTGGTCCTAGGATGCTTGCTTCCAGTCCAGACACCACCATCTTCCCTGAGAGCTGGAAGCACGCCGAACTCAGCGCCCTACTAAAGAAACCTACAGCGGACCCCACCGACCTCAAGAATTACCGCCCCATCTCGCTCCTCCCGTTTCCAGCCAAAGTCATCGAGAAGACCGTCAACAAGCAGATGGCCGCCTTCCTCGAGACAAACGGATCCCTCGACCCCTCACAGTCCGGCTTCCGAGCCAATCACAGCACCGAGACCGCCCTCATCGCCGCCACCGATGACATCCGAGCCCTGATGGACAATGGAGAAACAGCGGCCCTCATCCTCCTAGACCTCTCTGCGGCATTCGACACGGTCTGCCACCGCACCCTAGTACGGCGCCTCAGCAACATCGGAATCCAGGACAAGGCGCTGGACTGGATCATCTCCTTCCTCGACGGAAGAACACAGAGAGTCCGCCTACCACCGTACAAGTCAGAGGCCTCCGAAGTCACCTGCGGCGTCCCTCAAGGATCATCTCTGAGCCCCACCCTCTTCAACATCTACATGAGCCCCCTCGCGGCCATCGTACGCAAACACAACCTCAGCATAATCTCCTACGCCGACGACACCCAACTGATCCTCTCCCTGACCAACGACCCCGCCGCCGCCAGATCCAACCTGCACGAAGGGATGAAAGAGGTAGCCGAGTGGATGACGACCAGCCGCCTGAAACTGAACTCGGACAAGACGGAGGTCCTCATCCTGGGCTCCTCACCCTCCGCCTGGGACGACTCCTGGTGGCCTCCCGCCCTGGGCACCGCACCCAAACCGACAGACCATGCACGCAACCTGGGCTTCCTCCTGGACTCCTCCCTCTCCATGACCAGGCAAGTCAACAACGTCTCCTCGGCGTGCTTCAACATCCTACGCATGCTACGGAAGATCTTCTGGTGGATCCCCACCGAGACCAGGAAGACCGTCACCCAGGCCCTCGTCACCAGCCGACTGGACTACGGCAACGCCCTCTACGCCGGTACCACCGCCAAGCTCCAGAAGAGACTCCAGCGGATCCAGAACGCCTCAGCCAGACTCATCCTCGACATCCCACGAACCAGCCACATCTCCGGACATCTGAGAGACCTTCACTGGCTCCCCGTCAACAAAAGAATCACCTTCCGCCTCCTCACCCACGCACACAAAGCCCTACACGACCAAGGCCCGAGCTACCTCAACAGCCGAGTCAACTTCCACGCTCCCAAACGCCACCTCCGATCAGCCAACCACGCCCTCGCCGCCGTCCCCCGCATCCGAAGAGCGACTACAGGAGGAAGGTCCTTCTCCTACCTGGCCGCCAAGACCTGGAACTCCCTCCCGACCGACCTGCGTCTGACCCAAGACCACCTCTCCTTCAGGAAGAAGCTGAAGACCTGGCTGTTCGAGCAGTAGCGGCACCCCCCCCTCCCCCCCAGCGCCTTGAGACCCTACGGGTATGTAGCGCGCTTTACAAGTGTCACTGATTGATTGATTGACTGGCCTGGCAGTTCTGGCTGTACTGTTCCCATTGGGCACAGGGTCAAGACTGATTTGCATATGGCTGGGTCCAAACTGGAATGGCATGATGAGCAAAAAAACGATGGATTTAAGCGCAGATCTCTGTACTGGGGTGAATGTGTGACATTGTTCTGCATTCTGTCATTCAATAGTTCTTTTTGCATTTGTCACCCCGAGTGGGACGGGTATGCTCAGACGTGAGTCTCGTGCTCTCCATGCCACTGGAATCAAGCTAATCTGGCTGAAGAGGGGTGAGACCCCAAAACCAGTCCTAGGATGCTTGCTTTCAGTCCAGGGAGGACCTGGCCTGGCAGTTCAGGTTGGACTGTTCCCATTAGGCACAGGGTCAAGACTGATTTGCATATGGCTGGGTCCAAACTGGAATGGCATGGTGAGCAAAACAACGGATTTAGGCCCAGAGCTCTGTACTGGGGTGAATGTATGAAATTGTTCTGCATTCTGTCCATCAATGGTTCTTTTTGCATTTGTCACCCCGAGTGGTACAGGTATGCTTGGACGTGAGTCCCGTGCTCTCCATGCCACTGGAATCAAGCTATCCTAGCTGAAGAGGGGTGAAACCCCAAAACCGGTCCTAGGATGCTTGTTTCCAGTCCAGGGAGGACCTGGCCTTGCAGTTCGGGCTGGACTGTTTCGATTGGGCACAGGGTCAAGACTAATTTGCATATGGCTGGGTCCAAACTGGAATGGCATGGTGAGCAAAAAAGCAATGGATTTATGCACAGATCTCTGTACTGGGGTGAATGTATGACATTGTTCTGCATTCTGTCCATCAATAGTTCTTTTTGGATTTGTCACCCCGAGTGGGACGGGTATGCTCAGACATGAGTCCCGTGCTCTACATGCCACTGGAATCAAGCTATCCTGGCTGAAGAGGGGTGAAACCCCAAAACTGGTCCTAGGATGCTTGCTTCCAGTCCAGGGAGGACCTGGCCTGGTAGTTTTGGCTGTACTGTTCCCATTGGGCACAGGGTCAAGACTGATTTGCATATGGCTGGGTCCAAACTGGAATGGCATGGTGAGCAAAAAAACGATGATTTTAAGCGCAGATCTCTGTACTGGGGTGAATGTATGACATTGTTCTGAATTCTGTCCATCAATAGTTCTTTTTGCATTTGTCACCCCGAGTGGGACGGTATGCTCAGATGTGAGTCCCGTGCTCTCCATGCCACTGGAATCAAGCTATCCTGGCTGAAGAGGGGTGAAACCCCAAAACCGGTCCTAGGATGCTTGCTTCCAGTCCAGGGAGGACCTGGCCTGGCAGTTCGGGCTGGACTGTTCCCATTAGGCACAGGGTCAAGACTGATTTGCATATGGCTGGGTCCAAACTGGAATGGCATGGTGAGCAAAAAAACGATGGATTTAGGCCCAGATCTCTGTACTGGGGTGAATGTATGACATTGTTCTGCATTCTGTTCCTCAATAGTTCTTTCTGCATTTGTCACCCCGAGTGGTACGGATATGCTCAGACGTGAGTCCTGTGCTCTCCATGCCACTGGAATCAAGCTATTCTGGCTGAAGAGGGGTGAAACTCCGAAACCGGTCCTAGGATGCTTGTTTCCAGTCCCGGGAAGACCTGGCCTGGCAGTTTGGGCTGGACTGTTCCCATTGGGCACAGGGTCAAGACTGATTTGCATATGGCTGGGTCCAAACTGGAATGGCATGGTGAGCAAGAAAACGATGGATTTAGGCCCAGATCTCTGTACTGGGGTGAATGTATGACATTGTTCTGCATTTTGTCCATCAATAGTTCTTTTTGCATTTGTCACCCCGAGTGGGACGGGTATGCTCAGACGTGAGTCCTGTGCTCTCCATGCCACTGGAATCAAGCTATCCTGGCTGAAGTGGGTTGAAACCCCCAAATCGGTCCTAGGATGCTTGTTTCCAGTCCAGGGAGGATGTGGCCTGGCAGTTCGGGCTGGACTGTTTCCATTGGGCACAGGGTCAAGACTAATTTGCATATGGCTGGGTCCAAACTGGAATGGCATGGTGAGCAAAAAAGCAATGGATTTAGGCACAGATCTCTGTACTGGGGTGAATGTATGACATTGTTCTGCATTCTGTCCATCAATAGTTCTTTTTGGATTTGTCACCCCGAGTGGGACGGGTATGCTCAGACATAAGTCCCGTGCTCTCCATGCCATTAAAATCAAGCTATCCTGTCTGAAGGGGGTGAAACCCCGAAACCGGTCCTAGGATGCTTGTTTCCAGTCCAGGGAGGACCTGGCCTGGCAGTTCGGGCTGGACTGTTCCCATTAGGCACAGGGTCAAGACTGATTTGCATATGGCTGGGTCAAACTGGAATGGCATGGTGAGCAAAAAAAGCAATGGATTTAGGCACAGAGCTCTGTACTAGTGTGAATGTATGACATTGTTCTGCATTCTGTCCATCAATAGTTCTTTTTGGATTTGTCACCCTGAGTGGGACGGGTATGCTCAGACATGAGTCCCGTGCTCTACATGCCACTGGAATCAAGCTATCCTGGCTGAAGTGGGTTGAAACCCCCAAATCGGTCCTAGGATGCTTGTTTCCAGTCCAGGGAGGATGTGGCCTGGCAGTTTGGGCTGGACTGTTCCCATTGGGAACAGGATCAAGACTGATTTGCATATGGCTGGGTCCAAACTGGAATGGCATGATGAGCAAAAAAAACGATGGGGCAGATTTACAATAAAGTGACGCATCTGTGAAGATGCGACACTTTCCCTACGCCATTTTGAGAAAGCCTTGTGCCACTAAGGATGCCCCGTATTTACAATACGGCGCACCATGGCGCAAAGATTGACAGATGCGTCAGAAATTCTAACGCATCTGTTGACGCAAAAGTCACGCATTGCTGGAGTCGTGTCGCAAGCACGACGCAACTCAAGCAATGCAGGAGGATGCCTATCCTCATTGTGTTGCGTCACTCCTTACGCCTGCTTCAAGCAGGCGTAAGAATTTGACGCAGTGGCGTCCTAGAAGTGGCGCAGTGAAATCTTGTAGATTTCACTGCGTCACTTCTACGCCCACCCTGCATACATTATACCTGACGCAGGTATAATGTGACGCAGGGCCTTACAACATGACGCATCTCCCTAGATGCGTCACATTGTAAACGGGCCGCATGTTTACGCTGCTGCTGCGTCATAAAAAGTGACGCATCTGTGGCGCAAAAATGATGCAAGAGGCATGTAAATCTGCCCCGATGGATTTAGGCCCAGATCTCTGTACTGGGGTGAATGTATGACATTGTTCTGCATTCTGTCCATCAATAGTTCTTTTTGCATTTGTCACCCCGAGTGGGACAGGTATGCTCAGACATAAGTCCTGTGCTCTCCATGCGACTGGAATCAAGCTATCCTGGCTGAAGGGGGTGAAACCCTGAAATCGGTCCTAGGATGCTTGTTTCCAGTCCAGGGAGGACCTGGCCTGGCAGTTCGGGCTGGACTGTTTCCATTGGGCACAGGGTCAAGACTGATTTGCATATGGCTGGGTCCAAACTGGAGTGGCATGGTGAGCAAAAAAGCAATGGATTTAGGCACAGATCTCTGTACTGGGGTGAATGTATGACATTGTTCTGCATTCTGTCCATCAATAGTTCTTTTTGGATTTGTCACCCCGAGTGGGACGGGTATGCTCAGATGTGAGTCCCGTGCTCTACAAGCCACTGGAATCAAGCTATCCTGGCTGAAGAGGGGTGAAACCCCAAAACTGGTCCTAGGATGCTTGCTTCCAGTCCAGGGAGGACCTGGCCTGCCAGTTCTGGCTGTACTGTTCCCATTGGGCACAGGGTCAGGACTGATTTGCATATGGCTGGGTCCAAACTGGAATGGCATGGTGAGCAAAACAACGGATTTAGGCCCAGAGCTCTGTACTGGGGTGAATGTATGAAATTGTTCTGCATTCTGTCCATCAATAGTTCTTTTTGCATTTGTCACCCCGAGTGGTACAGGTATGCTTGGACGTGAGTCCCGTGCTCTCCATGCCACTGGAATCAAGCTATCCTAGCTGAAGAGCGGTGAAACCCCAAAACCGGTCCTAGGATGCTTGTTTCCAGTCCAGGGAGGACCTGGCCTTGCAGTTCGGGCTGGACTGTTTCCATTGGGCACAGGGTCAAGACGAATTTGCATATGGCTGGGTCCAAACTGGAATGGCATGGTGAGCAAAAAAGCAATGGATTTAGGCACAGATCTCTGTACTGGGGTGAATGTATGACATTGTTCTGCATTCTGTCCATCAATAGTTCTTTTTGGATTTGTCACCCCGAGTGGGACGGTTATGCTCAGACATAAGTCCCGTGCTCTCCATGAAATTAAAATCAAGCTATCCTGGCTGAAGGGGGTGAAACCCCGAAACCGGTCCTAGGATGCTTGTATCCAGTCCAGGGAGGACCTGGCCTGGTAGTTTGGGCTGGACTGTTCCCATTGGGCACAGGGTCAAGACTGATTTGCATATGGCTGGGTCAAACTGGAATGGCATGGTGAGCAAAAAAAGCAATGGATTTAGGCACAGAGCTCTGTACTGGTGTGAATGTATGACATTGTTCTGCATTATTTCCATCAATAGTTCTTTTTGGATTTGTCACCCTGAGTGGGACGGGTATGCTCAGACATGAGTCCCGTGCTCTCCATGCCACTGGAATCAAGCTATCCTAGCTGAAGAGAGGTGAAACCCCAAAACCGGTCCTAGGATGCTTGTTTCCAGTCCAGGGAGGACCTGGCCTGGCAGTTCGGGCTAGACTGTTTCCATTGGGCACAGGGTCAAGACTAATTTGCATATGGTTGGGTCCAAACTGGAATGGCATGGTGAGCAAAAAAGCAATGGATTTAGGCACAGATCTCTGTACTGGGGTGAATGTATGACATTGTTCTGCATTCTGTCCATCAATAGTTCTTTTTGCATTTGTCACCCCGAGTGGTACAGGTATGCTTGGACGTGAGTCGCGTGCTCTCCATGCCACTGGAATCAAGCTAATCTGGCTGAAGAGGGGTGAAACCCCAAAACCAGTCCTAGGATGCTTGCTTCCAGTCCAGGGAGGACCTGGCATAGCAGTTTTGGTTGTACTGTTCCCATTGGGCACAGGGTCAAGACTGATTTGCATATGGCTGGGTCCAAACTGGAATGGCATGGTGAGGAAAAAAACGATGGATTTAAGCGCAGATCTCTGTACTGGGGTGAATGTATAACATTGTTCTGCATTCTGTCCATCAATGGTTCTTTTTGCATTTGTCACCCCGATTGGGACGGGTATAATCAGATGTGAGTCCCGTGCTCTCCATGCCACTGGAATCAAGCTATCCTGGCTGAAGAGGGGTGAAACCCCAAAACCGGTCCTAGGATGCTAGCTTCCAGTCCAGGGAGGACCTGGCCTGGCAGTTCGGGCTAGACTGTTCCCATTAGGCACAGGGTCAAGACTGATTTGCATATGGCTGGGTCCAAACTGGAATGGCACGGTGAGCAAAAAAACGATGGATTTAGGCCCGGATCTCTGTACTGGGGTGAATGTATGACATTGTTCTGCATTCTGTTCCTCAATAGTTCTTTCTGCATTTGTCACCCCGAGTGGTACGGATATGCTCAGACGTGAGTCCTGTGCTCTCCATGCCACTGGAATCAAGCTATTCTGGCTGAAGAGGGGTGAAACCCCAAAACCGGTCCTAGGATGCTTGTTTCCTGTCCCGGGAGGACCTGGCCTGGCAGTTTGGGCTGGACTGTTCCCATTCGGCACAGGATCAAGACTGATTTGTATATGGCTGGGTCCAAACCCGAATGGCATGGTGAGCAAGAAAACGATGGATTTAGGCCCAGATCTCTGTACTGGGGTGAATGTATGACATTGTTCTGCATTTTGTCCATCAATAGTTCTTTTTGCATTTGTCACCCCGAGTGGGACGGGTATGCTCAGACGTGAGTCCTGTGCTCTCCATGCCACTGGAATCAAGCTATTCTGGCTGAAGAGGGGTGAAACCCCAAAACCGGTCCTAGGATGCTTGTTTCCTGTCCCGGGAGGACCTGGCCTGGCAGTTTGGGCTGGACTGTTCCCATTGGGCACAGGATCAAGACTGATTTGCATATGGCTGGGTCCAAACTGGAATGGCATGATGAGCAAAAAAACGATGGGGCAGATTTACAATAAAGTGACGCATCTGTGAAGATGCGACACATTCCCTACGCCACTTTGAGAAAGCCTTGTGCCACTAAGGATGCCCCGTATTTACAATACGGTGCACCATGGCGCAAAGATTGACAGATGCGTCAGAAATTCTAACGAATCTGTTGACGCAAAAGTCACGCATTGTTGGAGTCGTGTCGCAAGCACAACGCAACTCAAGCAATGCAGGAGGATGCCTATCCTCATTGTGCTGCGTCACTCCTTACGCCTGCTTCAAGCAGGCGTAAGAATTTGACGCAGTGGCGTCCTAGAAGTGGCGCAGTGAAATCTTGTAGATTTCACTGCGTCACTTCTACGCCCACCCTGCATACATTATACCTGACGCAGGTATAATGTGACGCAGGGCCTTACAACGTGACGCATCTCCCTAGATGCGTCACATTGTAAACGGGCTGCATGTTTACGCTGCTGCTGCGTCATAAAAAGTGACGCAACTGTGGCGCAAAAATGACGCAAGAGGCATGTAAATCTGCCCCGATGGATTTAGGCCCAGATCTCTGTACTGGGGTGAATGTATGACATTATTCTGCATTCTGTCCATCAATAGTTCTTTTTGCATTTGTCACCCCGAGTGGGACAGGTATGCTCAGACATAAGTCCTGTGCTCTCCATGCGACTGGAATCAAGCTATCCTGGCTGAAGGGGGTGAAACCCTGAAATCGGTCCTAGGATGCTTGTTTCCAGTCCAGGGAGGACCTGGCCTGGCAGTTCGGGCTGGACTGTTTCCATTGGGCACAGGGTCAAGACTGATTTGCATATGGCTGGGTCCAAACTGGAGTGGCATGGTGAGCAAAAAAGCTATGGATTTAGGCACAGATCTCTGTACTGGGGTGAATGTATGACATTGTTCTGCATTCTGTCCATCAATAGTTCTTTTTGGATTTGTCACCCCGAGTGGGACGGGTATGCTCAGATGTGAGTCCCGTGCTCTACATGCCACTGGAATCAAGCTATCCTGGCTGAAGAGGGGTGAAACCCCAAAACTGGTCCTAGGATGCTTGCTTCCAGTCCAGGGAGGACCTGGCCTGCCAGATCTGGCTGTACTGTTCCCATTGGGCACAGGGTCAAGACTGATTTGCATATGGCTGGGTCCAAACTGGAATGGCATGGTGAGCAAAACAACGGATTTAGGCCCAGAGCTCTGTACTGGGGTGAATGTATGAAATTGTTCTGCATTCTGTCCATCAATAGTTCTTTTTGCATTTGTCACCCCGAGTGGTACAGGTATGCTTGGACGCTAGTCCCGTGCTCTCCATGCCACTGGAATCAAGCTATCCTAGCTGAAGAGGGGTGAAACCCCAAAACTGGTCCTAGGATGCTTGCTTCCAGTCCAGGGAGGACCTGGCCTGGCAGTTTTGGCTGTACTGTTCCCATTGGGCACAGGGTCAAGACTGATTTGCATATGGCTGGGTCCAAACTGGAATGGCATGGTGAGCAAGAAAACAATGGATTAAGGCCCAGATCTCTGTACTGGGGTGAATGTATGACATTGTTTTACATTTTGTCCATCAATAGTTCTTTTTGCATTTGTCACCCCGAGTGGGACGGTATGCTCAGATGTGAGTCCCGTGCTCTCCATGCCACTGGAATCAAGCTATCCTGGCTGAAGAGGGGTGAAACCCCAAAACCGGTCCTAGGATGCTTGCTTCCGGTCCAGGGAGGACCTGGCCTGGCAGTTCGGGCTGGACTGCTCCCATTAGGCACAGGGTCAAGACTGATTTGCATATGGCTGGGTCCAAACTGGAATGGCATGGTGAGCAAAAAAACAATGGATTTAGGCCCAGATCTCTGTACTGGGGTGAATGTATGACATTGTTCTGCATTCTGTTCCTCAATAGTTCTTTCTGCATTTGTCAACCCGAGTGGTACGGATATGCTCAGACGTGAGTCCTGTGCTCTTCATGCCACTGGAATCAAGCTATTCTGGCTGAAGAGGGGTGAAACCCCGAAACCGGTCCTAGGATGCTTGTTTCCAGTCGCGGGAGGACCTGGCCTGGCAGTTTGGGCTGGACTGTTCCCATTGGGCACAGGGTCAAGACTGATTTGCATATGGCTGGGTCCAAACTGGAATGGCATGGTGAGCAAGAAAACGATGGATTTAGGCCGAGATCTCTGTACTGGGGTGAATGTATGACATTGTTCTGCATTTTGTCCATCAATAGTTCTTTTTGCATTTGTCACCCCGAGTGGGACGGGTATGCTCAGACGTGAGTCCCGTGCTCTCCATGCCACTGGAATCAAGCTATCCTGGCTGAAGTGGGGTGAAAACCCCAAACCGGTCCTAGGATGCTTGTTTCCAGTCCAGGGAGGATGTGGCTTGGCAGTTTGGGCTGGACTGTTCCCATTGGACACAGGATCAAGACTGATTTGCATATGGCTGGGTCCAAACTGGAATGGCATGGTGAGCAAGAAAACGATGGATTTAGGCCGAGATCTCTGTACTGGGGTGAATGTATGACATTGTTCTGCATTTTGTCCATCAATAGTTCTTTTTGCATTTGTCACCCCGAGTGGGACAGGTATGCTCAGACATAAGTCCTGTGCTCTCCATGCGACTGGAATCAAGCTATCCTGGCTGAAGGGGGTGAAACCCTGAAATCGGTCCTAGGATGCTTGTTTCCAGTCCAGGGAGGACCTGGCCTGGCAGTTCGGGCTGGACTGTTTCCATTGGGCACAGGGTCAAGACTGATTTGCATATGGCTGGGTCCAAACTGGAGTGGCATGGTGAGCAAAAAAGCAATGGATTTAGGCACAGATCTCTGTACTGGGGTGAATGTATGACATTGTTCTGCATTCTGTCCATCAATAGTTCTTTTTGGATTTGTCACCCCGAGTGGGACGGGTATGCTCAGATGTGAGTCCCGTGCTCTACAAGCCACTGGAATCAAGCTATCCTGGCTGAAGAGGGGTGAAACCCCAAAACTGGTCCTAGGATGCTTGCTTCCAGTCCAGGGAGGACCTGGCCTGCCAGTTCTGGCTGTACTGTTCCCATTGGGCACAGGGTCAAGACTGATTTGCATATGGCTGGGTCCAAACTGGAATGGCATGGTGAGCAAAACAACGGATTTAGGCCCAGAGCTCTGTACTGGGGTGAATGTATGAAATTGTTCTGCATTCTGTCCATCAATAGTTCTTTTTGCATTTGTCACCCCGAGTGGTACAGGTATGCTTGGACGTGAGTCCCGTGCTCTCCATGCCACTGGAATCAAGCTATCCTAGCTGAAGAGCGGTGAAACCCCAAAACCGGTCCTAGGATGCTTGTTTCCAGTCCAGGGAGGACCTGGCCTTGCAGTTCGGGCTGGACTGTTTCCATTGGGCACAGGGTCAAGACGAATTTGCATATGGCTGGGTCCAAACTGGAATGGCATGGTGAGCAAAAAAGCAATGGATTTAGGCACAGATCTCTGTACTGGGGTGAATGTATGACATTGTTCTGCATTCTGTCCATCAATAGTTCTTTTTGGATTTGTCACCCCGAGTGGGACGGTTATGCTCAGACATAAGTCCCGTGCTCTCCATGAAATTAAAATCAAGCTATCCTGGCTGAAGGGGGTGAAACCCCGAAACCGGTCCTAGGATGCTTGTATCCAGTCCAGGGAGGACCTGGCCTGGTAGTTCGGGCTGGACTGTTCCCATTGGGCACAGGGTCAAGACTGATTTGCATATGGCTGGGTCAAACTGGAATGGCATGGTGAGCAAAAAAAGCAATGGATTTAGGCACAGAGCTCTGTACTGGTGTGAATGTATGACATTGTTCTGCATTATTTCCATCAATAGTTCTTTTTGGATTTGTCACCCTGAGTGGGACGGGTATGCTCAGACATGAGTCCCGTGCTCTCCATGCCACTGGAATCAAGCTATCCTAGCTGAAGAGAGGTGAAACCCCAAAACCGGTCCTAGGATGCTTGTTTCCAGTCCAGGGAGGACCTGGCCTGGCAGTTCGGGCTGGACTGTTTCCATTGGGCACAGGGTCAAGACTAATTTGCATATGGTTGGGTCCAAACTGGAATGGCATGGTGAGCAAAAAAGCAATGGATTTAGGCACAGATCTCTGTACTGGGGTGAATGTATGACATTGTTCTGCATTCTGTCCATCAATAGTTCTTTTTGCATTTGTCACCCCGAGTGGGACGGGTATGCTCAGACGTGAGTCCCGTGCTCTCCATGCCACTGGAATCAAGCTAATCTGGCTGAAGAGGGGTGAAACCCCAAAACCAGTCCTAGGATGCTTGCTTCCAGTCCAGGGAGGACCTGGCATAGCAGTTTTGGCTGTACTGTTCCCATTGGGCACAGGGTCAAGACTGATTTGCATATGGCTGGGTCCAAACTGGAATGGCATGGTGAGGAAAAAAACGATGGATTTAAGCGCAGATCTCTGTACTGGGGTGAATGTATGACATTGTTCTGCATTCTGTTCCTCAATAGTTCTTTCTGCATTTGTCACCCCGAGTGGTACGGATATGCTCAGACGTGAGTCCTGTGCTCTCCATGCCACTGGAATCAAGCTATTCTGGCTGAAGAGGGGTGAAACCCCAAAACCGGTCCTAGGATGCTTGTTTCCTGTCCCGGGAGGACCTGGCCTGGCAGTTTGGGCTGGACTGTTCCCATTGGGCACAGGATCAAGACTGATTTGCATATGGCTGGGTCCAAACTGGAATGGCATGATGAGCAAAAAAACGATGGGGCAGATTTACAATAAAGTGACGCATCTGTGAAGATGCGACACATTCCCTACGCCACTTTGAGAAAGCCTTGTGCCACTAAGGATGCCCCGTATTTACAATACGGTGCACCATGGCGCAAAGATTGAGAGATGCGTCAGAAATTCTAACGAATCTGTTGACGCAAAAGTCACGCATTGTTGGAGTCGTGTCGCAAGCACAACGCAACTCAAGCAATGCAGGAGGATGCCTATCCTCATTGTGCTGCGTCACTCCTTACGCCTGCTTCAAGCAGGCGTAAGAATTTGACGCAGTGGCGTCCTAGAAGTGGCGCAGTGAAATCTTGTAGATTTCACTGCGTCACTTCTACGCCCACCCTGCATACATTATACCTGACGCAGGTATAATGTGACGCAGGGCCTTACAACGTGACGCATCTCCCTAGATGCGTCACATTGTAAACGGGCTGCATGTTTACGCTGCTGCTGCGTCATAAAAAGTGACGCAACTGTGGCGCAAAAATGACGCAAGAGGCATGTAAATCTGCCCCGATGGATTTAGGCCCAGATCTCTGTACTGGGGTGAATGTATGACATTATTCTGCATTCTGTCCATCAATAGTTCTTTTTGCATTTGTCACCCCGAGTGGGACAGGTATGCTCAGACATAAGTCCTGTGCTCTCCATGCGACTGGAATCAAGCTATCCTGGCTGAAGGGGGTGAAACCCTGAAATCGGTCCTAGGATGCTTGTTTCCAGTCCAGGGAGGACCTGGCCTGGCAGTTCGGGCTGGACTGTTTCCATTGGGCACAGGGTCAAGACTGATTTGCATATGGCTGGGTCCAAACTGGAGTGGCATGGTGAGCAAAAAAGCTATGGATTTAGGCACAGATCTCTGTACTGGGGTGAATGTATGACATTGTTCTGCATTCTGTCCATCAATAGTTCTTTTTGGATTTGTCACCCCGAGTGGGACGGGTATGCTCAGATGTGAGTCCCGTGCTCTACATGCCACTGGAATCAAGCTATCCTGGCTGAAGAGGGGTGAAACCCCAAAACTGGTCCTAGGATGCTTGCTTCCAGTCCAGGGAGGACCTGGCCTGCCAGATCTGGCTGTACTGTTCCCATTGGGCACAGGGTCAAGACTGATTTGCATATGGCTGGGTCCAAACTGGAATGGCATGGTGAGCAAAACAACGGATTTAGGCCCAGAGCTCTGTACTGGGGTGAATGTATGAAATTGTTCTGCATTCTGTCCATCAATAGTTCTTTTTGCATTTGTCACCCCGAGTGGTACAGGTATGCTTGGACGCTAGTCCCGTGCTCTCCATGCCACTGGAATCAAGCTATCCTAGCTGAAGAGGGGTGAAACCCCAAAACTGGTCCTAGGATGCTTGCTTCCAGTCCAGGGAGGACCTGGCCTGGCAGTTTTGGCTGTACTGTTCCCATTGAGCACAGGGTCAAGACTGATTTGCATATGGCTGGGTCCAAACTGGAATGGCATGGTGAGCAAGAAAACAATGGATTAAGGCCCAGATCTCTGTACTGGGGTGAATGTATGACATTGTTTTACATTTTGTCCATCAATAGTTCTTTTTGCATTTGTCACCCCGAGTGGGACGGTATGCTCAGATGTGAGTCCCGTGCTCTCCATGCCACTGGAATCAAGCTATCCTGGCTGAAGAGGGGTGAAACCCCAAAACCGGTCCTAGGATGCTTGCTTCCGGTCCAGGGAGGACCTGGCCTGGCAGTTCGGGCTGGACTGCTCCCATTAGGCACAGGGTCAAGACTGATTTGCATATGGCTGGGTCCAAACTGGAATGGCATGGTGAGCAAAAAAACAATGGATTTAGGCCCAGATCTCTGTCCTGGGGTGAATGTATGACATTGTTCTGCATTCTGTTCCTCAATAGTTCTTTCTGCATTTGTCAACCCGAGTGGTACGGATATGCTCAGACGTGAGTCCTGTGCTCTTCATGCCACTGGAATCAAGCTATTCTGGCTGAAGAGGGGTGAAACCCCGAAACCGGTCCTAGGATGCTTGTTTCCAGTCGCGGGAGGACCTGGCCTGGCAGTTTGGGCTGGACTGTTCCCATTGGGCACAGGGTCAAGACTGATTTGCATATGGCTGGGTCCAAACTGGAATGGCATGGTGAGCAAGAAAACGATGGATTTAGGCCGAGATCTCTGTACTGGGGTGAATGTATGACATTGTTCTGCATTTTGTCCATCAATAGTTCTTTTTGCATTTGTCACCCCGAGTGGGACGGGTATGCTCAGACGTGAGTCCCGTGCTCTCCATGCCACTGGAATCAAGCTATCCTGGCTGAAGTGGGGTGAAACCCCCAAACCGGTCCTAGGATGCTTGTTTCCAGTCCAGGGAGGATGTGGCTTGGCAGTTTGGGCTGGACTGTTCCCATTGGACACAGGATCAAGACTGATTTGCACATGGCTGGGTCCAAACTGGAATGGCATGATGAGCAAAAAAACGACGGGGCAGATTTACAATAAAGTGACGCATCTGTGAAGATGCGTCACTTTCCCTACGCCACTTTGAGAAAGCCTTGTGCCACTAAGGATGCCCCGTATTTACAATACGGCGCACCATGGCGCAAAGATTGTCAGATGCGTCAGAAATTCTAACGCATCTGTTGACGCAAAAGTCACGCATTGCTGGAGTTGTGTCGCAAGCACGACGCAACTCAAGAAATGCAGGAGGATGCCTATCCTCATTGTGCTGCGTCACTCCTTACGCCTGCTTCAAGCAGGCGTAAGAATTTGACGCAGTGGCGTCCTAGAAGTGGCGCAGTGAAATCTTGTAGATTTCAATGCGTCACTTCTATGCCCACCCTGCATACATTATACCTGAAGCAGGTATAATGTGACGCAGGGCCTTACAACGTGACGCATCTCCCTAGATGCGTCACATTGTAAACGGGCCGCATGTTTACGCTGCTGCTGCGTCATAAAAGGTGACGCAACTGTGGCGCAAAAATGACGCAAGAGGCATGTAAATCTGCCCCGATGGATTTAGGCCCAGATCTCTGTACTGGGGTAATTGTATGACATTGTTCTGCATTCTGTCCATCAATAGTTCTTTTTGCATTTGTCACCCCGAGTGGGACAGGTATGCTCAGACATAAGTCCTGTGCTCTCCATGCGACTGGAATCAAGCTATCCTGGCTGAAGGGGGTGAAACCCTGAAATCGGTCCTAGGATGCTTGTTTCCAGTCCAGGGAGGACCTGGCCTGGCAGTTCGGGCTGGACTGTTTCCATTGGGCACAGGGTCAAGACTGATTTGCATATGGCTGGGTCCAAACTGGAGTGGCATGGTGAGCAAAAAAGCAATGGATTTAGGCACAGATCTCTGTACTGGGGTGAATGTATGACATTGTTCTGCATTCTGTCCATCAATAGTTCTTTTTGGATTTGTCACCCCGAGTGGGACGGGTATGCTCAGATGTGAGTCCCGTGCTCTACATGCCACTGGAATCAAGCTATCCTGGCTGAAGAGTTGTGAAACCCCAAAACTGTTCCTAGGATGCTTGCTTCCAGTCCAGGGAGGACCTGGCCTGCCAGTTCTGGCTGTACTGTTCCCATTGGGCACAGGGGCAAGACTGATTTGCATATGGCTGGGTCCAAACTGGAATGGCATGGTGAGCAAAAAAACGATGGATTTAGGCCCAGATCTCTGTACTGGGGTGAATGTATGACATTGTTCTGCATTCTGTTCCTCAATAGTTCTTTTTGCATTTGTCACCCGGAGTGGGACGGGTATGCTCAGACGTGAGTCCCGTGTTCTCCATGCCACTGGAATCAAGCTCTCCTGGCTGAAGAGGGGTGAAACTTCAAAACCGGTCCTGGGATGCTTGCTTCGAGTCCAGGGAGGACCTGGCCTGGCAGTTCAGGCTGGACTGTTCCCATTAGGCACAGGGTCAAGACTGATTTGCAAATGGCTGGGTCCAAACTGGAATGGCATGGTGAGCAAAAAAACGATGGATTTAGGCCCAGATCTCTGTACTGGGGTGAATGTATGACATTGTTCTGCATTCTGTTCCTCAATAGTTCTTTTTGAATTTGTCACCCCGAGTGGTACGGATATGCTCAGACGTGTGTCCCGTGCTCTCCATGCCACTGGAATCAAGCTATTCTGGCTGAAGAGGGGTGAAACCCTGAAACTGGTCCTAGGATGCTTGTTTCCAGTCCAGGGAGGACCTGGCCTGGCAGTTTGGGCTGGACTGTTCCCATTGGGCACAGGGTCAAGACTGATTTGCATATGGCTGGGTCCAAACTGGAATGTTTATGGGTGGGGCAATTACATTTTTGCAGTAGTTGAGCTGCTCAATGGTCCTCAGTCAATTTTGATGTGTCAACCTTATCAGCGGTATTGAAATGGAGGTTGAAATCCCCTCAGAGAGTAATATTTGGGGTGGTGTCTACTAGTGTGACTGCTACGTCTTGTAGGGGTTGGAGGAATAGCCCACGTCCACCTGGCGGGCGGTAAATGAGCACTCCGGAGAAGGACTGTACCACGGATGGTGCAATGGTGTAAAAGAGACTCTCACAGTCAGCGTCAATGTTGGCTTCAACCCGACATTTGAATTATTTTTTAATTCTTTCCCTCCCTGTCTTTCCGTTGAATATTGTAGCCAGCAGGGAGAGTTTGCACCTGGGCTGGGTCAGACTCGTTATGGAGCCAGGTATCCGTTAAAAATAATATTTCTGGTGTCTCATCTTCCAGGAGTGATTTTAGCTCAGTGGAGTGTTTAGGTAGAGATCGACAGTGTAAGCGAGGCCCAAAAATATTTACATACTGGGAAGAAGTAGCAGAAACTCTGTCTGCGGCCACAGAAACAACCGTGCAGGGACTCGGACAACATTTCCTGTTATGGATCACAAAGTGTTCCTCCAGAGGCAAAACATTAAATAAATCCTTGGACCTGGCTCTGGTAGTAGCAAAGCGTAGACTAGCTATGTGTTGAAAGGCAAGGATCCCCCCGCCTCTCTCCCAATGGCTTAAAGACCTGCGCAGAACCTTAATGGCTGAGTTAGACATCACACAGGAGTGACAGACAGTATCACTGAGATCAACTAATCCCCCAAATTGGAGGGCATACCTTACAGTCATTGAAACTAAACTAGTAAACAAAGAATTGTTAACCACATGCGAGGCGGTTAGGCACCATGCAGTTATCAATATGATAATTGCATGGTGCCTAACCGCCTCGCATGTGGTTAACATGCGAGGCGGTTAGGCACATGCAGTTATCACATTGATAACTGCATGGTGTGCAAAGTGTGCTACTGCTTTCCATCAGCATCATTGAAGTAGCCCTGCCATGTAGATTCAAATTGCTCTTCCTCGTGTAAAGATGAAGATAGCTCCCTACTCAGATAGAGTTTTTATGTTCAAACAACCAGTTAAGAGATTCTGGGGCAGATGTATCATTGTAGCAGTTTGCGAGTCCTTAATAGCGATTTTTAGAGAATCGATATTAATGGCTCACAAAATGCTACGTAGGTAGTAATCGCAATAATTTTTGCGATTTCTAAATATTCCTTAATTGTGCATCGCAAATTGCGATTCGCAATTAAGGAATCCCTTCCCATTCATTCCTATGGGCCAAAAGGCCCATGTGAAAGAATGGGAATTGCATGCGCAATTTGCAAGTACCCAATAGGTGCTTCCAAATTGCGCATGCTATTTCAAGGGTGCAAGGGATCCAAAAGGACAACCTGTTGCACCCCTGAAATGTGCATGTGTGCACATGTGGCACACATACATACCCTAATAACAAGTAGCATTTAGGGATTCACAAATTGCGATTCTCTAAATGCATGCGCAAAATAGGGAATTGCAAATGATGCGATTCCCTATTTTGCGAGTAGGTTTTTCTTTCCTACATTGCACACAGCTAAATTGTGATCGCAAACGCTGAAATTCTGCAAATTTCAGCATTTGCAATCGCAATTTAGCTTGATACATCTGAGCCTCTGCTCTTTATCATTATTCTAAATAAATAGGCCAATCTGAAGATAATACATAATTCAAAGTTAATCCTCGTTGGAACTAGCACTTTCTGGTTGCCTGAGGCGATACCATAGCCAGACAGAACCTTCCACTCCCGTCATGGGCTGGGGATTAGTCACTGCATAACCTGCGCTCAACCTAGGGTAGCTTGGCACTGAGCAGTCAGCATTATCACAGAATCATTATGTAAAAAATTGGCACAACACTCCCACACAATAACTACATATAGCTTCACAAAAGAGACTTCACACTTGGTGTATGCAAATAAGGTTTATATTCAACACACACATCAATTAAGACAACACGAACATCATGTATTTCTGGGTATAAATCGCATTTGGAAATATTAATGGCAAAACTAGACCCAACCGTGTTAAAAAAATGACATCAGTAGTATGCACACTTTGGGAAGATCCCATTTTACACCCCAGCACCCTTATATGGTGCAAAATGTTGTCAAATCCTAGGCCCACCCTGGCAATCATTAAAATTCAATACCACACAGTTATAGGGTACACCCTAGATCACAACGATATCAAAAGGTAGTACAGAGAAAGTATTACAAAACCTTTAAGCAGCACAGTGCGCTGAGGCTGCACAGGTCAACCCAATGTCAAACGTAGTACTCTGTTGGCAAGGAATAAATGTGTAAAGCCACACCACTGGGCATTGTAATAATTCCCGGCTGGTCCACAGGCAGTCACTCCCACACACACAGACTCACTCAGAACTGATACGTAGTGCAATGGATATCAGGCGGGTTTATATATGCACTTTCACACATAAGCACACAGCAGCATAATGTAGTGCAAACAAAAGTCCCACTTAGTAAGAGCTCCCAGTAAGAAGGGGTTGGGAGGTAGCAGGACTAATTAGGAGGCAGTTGTCAAGTGGGGGTTTGGCCACCACTCGGGAAGTTCACCCACAGAATGCAGAGCAGAAGCGGGCTGAGGGCAATAGTTGGCCACTCAAAAGGGTTCCACAATGTGCCTTCTTGTACCAGCCCAGTTTTATGAAGCACAAGTGGGTCACTCAGTCTCTTGATCCACTTCCGATTGCTCTCAAAAGCGTTCCTTCAGCCCAGACAATCACTCTCACTACCCAGGGCCAATCTGGGCAATACTTCCTGGCAACACAATGTTGTCAGGGGCCTGGTGAGGAGAGGGCAGTTGGTTCGCCTTAATGAGGGCCCAAAAGGAACAATCAATGACGGGAATGAAGCTGGGGAGCCTCTTGGAAGAAAGAGTAACCCCATCAGTCACACGTCAATCAGAGTATCATCCAGGCACTCTGGGCACAATGTCTGGTGATCGATCATACGAGTCACACCAGATAATTCTGGTCTCACACAAAGAAGAATTGCAAATTCCTCACCTCCCTGGAAATGAGGCACAACGTCCGATGAGCATTGATATAAGCTGCGCCAGACAATACCCATCACACACAGGGAAGAGTTGCAAATTCTGTACCTCCCTGGAAATGAGGTACGATGTCCGAAGCCTGCTGATATGGGTCATGCCAGACAATCCCGGTTACACACAATGAAGAGTCGCAAAGTCAGTACCTCTCTGGAAATAAGGCACAGTGCCTGGTGCGCGTTGATACTGGTTGCACCAGGCAATTCTGGTCACACACAGTCGCAAGTTTAGCAATGCCACATGAGGTAGAATGAGGCACTACTACGGTCACACCCTCACCTCCGGGGTCACAACAAGAGAGATGCGGCACGATCAACGACACAGGCCACGCTGGATCCCGAAACTGGTGAACCTGCTCACCACCAACAAGACGCTTACACCCATGTGTAAATTCTCTGCCTTTTGCCACCCTCAGGGCTTATCCTAGGGGTGCTCTTGTGGCAGTGGAAGGCCCACTCAGGGTTGGCTAATAACTGAAAAATGACAACTTGAGCACACGCGCAACTGCACATCCACAGGCCGGCAATGTCAGGCCTGATACATGTTTTACAGGTTATTCTAGTGGGTGGCACACACAGTGCTCCATCCTGCTACTAGCTAGTGCAGTACCTGCCCTGGGTATGTGGTGTACCTTTTTACAGGGCACTCATAGGCACTGTACCTAATCCAATCAAGTATGCCCCAATTCTTTATAGGAAGGGCACTCATGCTTGCGCACTGTATTACAGTGGAAAAGTGCCCAGAGTCCTAAGGTCATGAAAAGAGAGTCAGCAAAAACTAAGAGGAAAAAAACCTAAATGTTTTAGGGTAATCCCCTGAAAAGGGCAATGTCCAACAATCTTCTAAGCTAATAAGAAGTCCATTCACAAAACCAATTTGAATCACAAATGCCCAGTAGCACTCCAAACACCAATTTCCGAGGTCATCATCCAAAACATCATTTTGCAAAAATAATCTGTCCAGGACAATTTTCACAGACCATTTTCCAAATGTGAATCTAGTAGTCTAACCCCTAGCAAAGCAGTCTTAAAGGTAGGCCCCAGAGGGCAGTTCAAAATGCAAACTACAAAATTTACTCAAAAGAATATCACTGAAAAATTAAAGTTGACAAGCCAATCCTACATGGAAATCTCAGAATACATCTTCAAATGTTAGTCTTGAGGCCTTGCTCATGGCCAGAGCACCACCAGTCCAATCCCTTAAACCAGTTGTTCGAAGTCAATAATCTCATGCCCAAATCATCTACTTCCTAGACAAAGTGTCCTTTGAAATTGAATCCAACTTTACATTCTGCTTTGGATAATCGGGTTGGAAATACCAACAACAAAGAGCATATTTCAACATATAATATAGCGTACCCGGGCTATACCGGCCATTAAAGGCCGTCTCCAGTGTTTAACAAGGGAGTGGGACTTTAGTGGCAGGTATAGCCCTGCTATGAAAGGCTATAAGGCTAGTAGAACATTCTGCCACTAGAGGGCAGAATGTTCTAACAAATAAAACAAAGGCCTCTGAGAGCCCGAGGGGGTTTAAATCCCCTCGGTCTCCGAGCGGCCTTTGTTCACAGCAACAGCTGTGAACAAAAACAATGTGGAATGTTGCTCTGCAGGCTTTTACCGGACCGTAGAAGCACGCAGCACTCCATTGTATTCAATGGAGTGCTCCACATTCCAATGCTCTAATTATACATACAAAATGATGCCGAGCTTTATTAAATGCAAACTACATATAGAAGAGTAGACATGTAAATAGAGTTAATCTGATTCTATGGTTGACACTTGTTTTCCATTAAATATCCACTCTATATTTGTTGACATTAACAGCTGGCAGTTGGAGGAAGCATGGTGTAACCTAGGCAGATTAAGACAAAGATGGAATGAAATCCGTAATGAAAGTGTAATGGGAATATTAACTGTACTTTGAAAGGGTTATGTCCAATACACTTCTAGGCCTAATATACAAGGGACATGGGATTGTTTCTGGACTGTCATTATTGAACGAGAATTGGGCTGGACAGAAGAGAAGGCCTGACATGAAGACCCTGTTTAATGCTAGAGTGGTTGTGTAGAAGCTAAGATAATGTAGAAATGGTGCAGAACAAAACATGGTGTAAGAGTGGTATAAAACTATGGAAATTGATTGTGTTGTGGTGAGTACTGCAGATGGCACCAGGTTTAAAAGTTGGATAGGTCACAATAAAGTAATATAGACAGAGGAGTAGGTAAGGTTGATTAGAAGATGCTGTATAGTGGGGAATGAAGCATGAATTTTTGAAAAAATAATGTTTGGATAGTGCAGTAGTAGTAGTAGTAGGGGGCATGGGGTAGTAATGCGTGAGAGGTCGATGAAATAAATTTCACATGGCTTAAAACATTTTTTTTTAAATTCACTGTCTGACGTTTTGATAGTAATGGTACGATATTCCGAGATATAAATAATTGTTTTCGCAGTAGTCACTCCGCCTGAGATTTTTATTGTTTCCTTATTTCTTTCTAAAGAATTGTACATAGCACAACACATGACTTTCATTTACTTTAGAGCACTGTGTATGAACAAAGAGTGAAAACGTTGCACTGAAAAAAAAATTAGATCCCAGTGGTAAGAGAAGAGCCCCCGTCCAATATTCCTCATTTACTATCCCTATATACACCATGAAAGACATAAATATTGATACTTCACTGGTTGGTGTATTTTCACAGGGAGCATGTAAAGTGGCTCTGAAGTGTAAATCATGGCAATTATGTAATCCACATAACTGATTTTTCAGATTGTACCGCTTTGTATCAACACTAACAATATCATGCAATAAGAATATCCGGTACAGAATAATGAGGGACAGCATATAGAAAGCTAACTGCCAGTAGGTAGTTATAGTTACAATCTAGTTTCCATTGGAAAAGCATTTTTTGATTTGCTAATAACTTTGGTGTCATTTGACGAATCTTTGCAAAATGCTCCCCCAAAAAAGTCTATCGAGGTCAGCTCCTATCCTGAAAGTTTGGGGGTAATTCTTCAAGCGTGGGCTGAGAAAAAGGGGGGTTCCAAAACACGTTTTCCCCATGTTAATTTCCGTTGGAAATTTTGCGACGAACTACAGCCTGAACTGGTGAACGGAATTACCCCAAATGTGGCAGAAAGGTAGAGCTTGGTTCAGAAAGCGACCTTGTTTTTAAATGGTGTAAATCCGTTCAGTAGTTATTGAAAAATTTAAAAAATAAGAGTCAAAAAATCGATTTCCCATAGGAAACTTTGTGAAAGGCTACAGCTGAAACTACGGAACGGAATTACCCCATATTTGGCACAAAGCTAGTGCTTGGATCAGAATGCGACCTTTTTTTAAATGGTGTAAATCTGTTCAGTAGTTGCTGAGAAATTAGAAAAATAAACGTTTTGATATCTGGGTGGAGACTAAGTCCCGTGCACGAGCTTCACTGTGATTGGCTGCCAACACTCCAAACCAGGAAGTGTTGGCAGCCAGCTTGTGGCTCGGTAGAAGCGAGTCGCTAGAAAACAGAGAAACAAAGGTATACAACAAGAGAAGGGGGCAGGGTAGAAACACCTTGACCCCCTCGACCTGCTCAGGGGGTCCTAGAAGGAACCCAGGGCCCAAAAAAAAAAAAGAAATTTAATTTCAGCACGTTTGCCTAGTGGTGAAGGGATGGGGCGGGGCCTGACATAGAACGTGTGCATACTCACCCCCTGGTACATTGTAGATTGGGGGATTAAGTCCAATTCAATCCTGAGGGACCCTGGGGGTGAACTAGCCCATCAGGTACTTCCAGTATGCTCCAGGGAGCTGCTTGCAGAGAGGTGTTGAGAGGCCATGTCCCTTTTTACACCTCTCTGCAACGCAGCACTGTGGCACTTACTGGAGGTAGCTGGTGGGCTAGTTGGCCCCCAGGGACCCTCAGGACTCAAGGGGATGTAATCCCCCAATTTACAACACTCCAGGTGGCGTGTTTGCGCAGTGGTGCAGGGAGGGGGCGTGGCCTGATGTGCCAAGTGTGCAAATGCGCCCTGTGGCGCATTTTAAGTTGAATAATTAAGTCCCCTTGAATCCTGAGGGTCCCTGGGGGCCAACTAGCCCACCAGGTACCTCCAGTAAGCACCTAGGAGCTGCATTGCAGAGAGGTGGTCCAAGGCCACACCCCCTATTTACACCACTCTGCAACGCAGCTCTGTGGTGCTTACTGAAGATAGCTGGTGGGCTAGTTGGCCCCCAGGGACCCTCTGGACTCAAGGGGACTTAATCCCCCAATTTACAATGCATTAAGGGGTGTGTTTCCACAGTGGTGCAGGGAGGGGGCGTGGCCTGATGTGACAAGTGTGAAATATGCGCCCTGTGGCGCGTTTTAAGTTCGCCGATTAAGTCCCCTTGAATCCTGAGGGTCCCTAGGGGCCAACTAGCCCACCAGGTACCTCCAGTATGCGCGAGGGAGCTGGTTTGCAGAGAGGTGTTCAGAGAGGTGTTAAGAGGCCATGCCCCTTTTTACACCTCTCTGCAACACAGCTTTGTGGTGCTAACTGGAGGTACCTGGTGGGCTAGTTGGCCCCCAGGGACCATCAGGACTCAAGGTGAATTAATCCCCCAACTTAAAACACGCCAAGGGGCGCGTTTGCACAGTGGAGAAGGGAGGGGGCTGGGCCTGACATAGAAAGTGTGCATACGCACCCCCTGGCACATTTTAGATTGGGGGATTAAGTCCAATTCAATCCTGAGGGTCACTGGGGGTATTGATGAGTGACTGTATGTATGAGTGATTGTATGGGTGAATGAGTGGATGTGTGTGTAGACCTAGGAATAAGTGAGTGCGTATGTAGTAACTGGTATTGGTGTGTCGATGGTTTCGAAAATGGTAGTCTGTATATTACAGTGGGTGTATCAAAGGTTATATTAGAGTCTGAGGAGGTGCATCAGATTTTGACGTGGATAATGTCATCAGTGATGTCATTTGAGATGTCACTGACCATGTCATGAATGATGTAATATGTGACATCATCAGTAGTGCATTGTGGGGGCGCAAGTTAAAGTTAGCTAAACTAACTATAACAGGGGAATTTCTATGGTTTTGTATAAGTGAAATGTCTATAACGTCCCTGAAATTTTTCAGTGCACTTACAAGGTTTTTTAAATGCAAATTTTGAGCTATAACGTGCCTGAAACCTATGTTTTTTTCAGTGAATATATATATATATATATATATTACCTACTGGCGGTCGCCAATAGGTAGTTATAGTGAGGACCTAGTTACTACAGGAAAATGGCAACATTCTATTCGCAATAACTTTGGCGCCGATTGATGAATATTCGTGACATTTTAAAAACGAATTCTTTGTTGAGATCAGCTCCTATGTTGAAAGTTTGGGGGTGATTCGTCAAGGGGGGGCCGAGAAAAAAGGGTGGTCCCAAAATGTGTTTTTTCAATGTTAATTTCCATAGGAAACTTTAGACAAGGCTACAGGTCGGGCGGGTGAACGGAATTACCCCAAATTTGGCAGGGAGAAGGGTACTGGTCTAGAAAGCATGCTTTTATTTATTTGTTGTAAATCCATTCAGTAGTTTTTGAGAAATATCGAAATTTACAGATATCGATATTTGGGAATTCTGCCTTCTGATTGGCTGAGGCGTTACGAGCACGAGCTTGCTGCTCATTGGCTGCGAGTGCTGCGAGCGTTTACAACTAGAAAGTGTTGGCCACCATTTTGTGATTCCGTTGAAGTGAGTAAGAAGGAAAAAGGGCGAAAAATGTGGGAAAGAGGAGGGTAGGAGCACTGTAACCTTTGTGGAATTTAGGGTGTGCTATAGAGGGGATGCAAAGTGAACTAATCATACCTACTGGTGTGAAAGTTCTAGGCTATGAAAATTAAGTGAGGTATTGGCTAGTGTGTGATGTTTCTAAGGTGAGCTTGTGCGCGACTCGAGTATTAAAGTGTGATCCCACACTGTGTGTCTTATGCTGTGAAGTCATGTGCCCTGGCGGCTGCAGTGCTGTGAAGTTTCTACGGCTACTTCAATCAAAATCAAAACAATAATATGATAATGAAAGTAGTGACACTGGAAATAGAAAAATACAAAATTATTTATTACAATGTATGTTTTTTTTGGTATGTAGGTATTTGTATAAAAACATATAAATGACAAGACATGAGCTCT
Organism: Triturus cristatus; assembly: GCF_964204655.1. NCBI lineage: Eukaryota > Metazoa > Chordata > Amphibia > Caudata > Salamandridae > Triturus > Triturus cristatus. The sequence goes on along the minus strand of NC_140590.1, from coordinate 895,123,508 downwards.
AAGTTATTCTGACTATGATCATTCATCCACACAATCATACTTCATACTCTAATGCTTATAAAATGTATGATAGAATGTCAGCATCCTAAATTCATTAGATGTCTGACAACCATAGGTGAAAAGGATGATTACAGCAATAAATCTCATGGATTTCTGTATCTGAAGGGTGGTTTCCAAGATGTCTCAACGTGCGTTTCGGCAGGTAAACTGCCTACCTCAGGAGTGCCACCTCCAAAATACTTCTTCTGTATAAACAAAATACATTGTATATAGGTGACACTATTAAAAAATTACTAACTGAATTGTTAAATGTACATAAGTTTCACAAATACAAATAATGCAATTGCATCAAAAGAGCCAACCACCAGAAAGTGATGGGAGGGACTAGAAAAAAAGGGGGGGTGAGGTATGGCAAAAAATGAAAAATAAAGAGATGAGAGAAATGTTTAAAAAAAAATTTGAGTGGGGGAAAGAGAAGGGTGAAAAGGAGTGGGGTGAATTACATACACCCATAGACGAATGGTGCATGAGATGGAGGTGATATATACAGAGCAATGCAAAGAACCCAACCAGAGGAACACCTCTATGCTGGAAGTAAGTGGAGGGGAATACAAGAACCTCCTCATATCAGTGGTAGGTTAGCAGACATTAGCTGTGAATGAAGGGAAGAACAGAGCGTAAAGCTGTCTTACCAAGGTCCACGATGATCAAAGGTCTAGCCAGGTTTGAGTGCTACACTAACTGGATGGTATATGTAAGGAATACAGTCCCATAAGCAGTAAATATTAACATTAATACCAAGGAGGGTTACAATTGGTAATACAAAACGAGAGCAGGAGAAGATACTAAGTAAGTGCATGATTAAACCCAGGTATGCCGTACGAAGTCAAAAAGCCGTATGGAACAGGGCAAACTGGTAGAGCTGGTATGAATATTATTGCTGAATAATCACAAGGGGAGTTGTGAATAGGCAGAAAAATGAAAGAACCAAGAGAAAAAGGATGGAAAGGTAACTTCTGAGGATAAAGATGCCTACTTGCTGTTGCAGGGTGCTTACTTAGTGTGATGATAAATAATAGTACAGGCAAGTCTCAAAAGGAGTTGGTTTAAAGGAATGGAAATGCTGGTCACGCCTGTCCAGCAATAACAGAACGACAAATGTTAAACATGTAGAATGAATAGAGAAGAACAAAGACTTCAAAGATAATTACCTATTAAGTGGATGCAACAAAAGTATGATTGCAGGGATTGCTGACCCCAACAACCGCAGGATTTAAGGAGAGGTTCAGGAGCAGGGTAAATCTGTATATAAAAAAAGAAAAAGGGAAGGGGAAAAGGAAGAACATGCCAGATAGGAGGCTACAGGTTACTAGGATGTGGCTAACTAATTAGTATAGAGAAGCAAAGAGAAACTCCAATGAGTAATTACCTTGTGTAAATATAAAGGATAGCCGGATGTAGGATGATTATTTTGGATAAATGGAAAACGATGATACAATCTAAAGGAAAAAACAAAAGATATATATACCTAAGATAATGGAGCTGCAACTTACAAAATATACACAATGTATAGCCTGCACTGGCAGTGTAACAAATGAAGCACTGAAGGTAAACTACTGTCTTGATACTTATACATGGGCTGCCAAATGCAAAGAACCTAAATAGCTAAGTTCGAGGAGCATTTAAGATGAAAACAGAGCTCCATAAATGTCGTACGATTGAGAGGCGTCAATGCAAATGCCAGCAGTTGCTTTCAATATATTAAAAAATTGTGTGGATGCTAAGGAAACGCTGCACATAGCGAGCCACAGATAGCAATGACTCTTACCATATGATGCCCCCGGTGAGGTATGAACGAACGGACGTCCCACGCTGTGCACTCGTATGTCTCGCTGTAACTGTCCTGCTTATGCCGAGCCATGGTATAGCGAAATGCGCTATCTTAACCGGTATTCGGCAGTCACGTAAAACGACGCGGGTCGTATACGTGTACGTGGTGATGTCATGAGGGAGTGAGAAGATGAAATGCGGCAGCCATGTTGGAATGGGAACTTGTGAAGGGTCCAACAACGGACCAATTATACTAATGCAGTAAAAGAATCTGACCAATAGGCTAAAAATGTCAAGCAAGATGAACATCAGGTATAATCTAGTGATAGTAAGTACACAACAAAATATGTGGGAAAAGGGCAAAAAGGCATGCTGAAGGATTGCCAAAGTTTGGGAAAATGGCAAAGACAACAATCGGAGTGCAAACCCCTACAATCAAGGGGTAATATAAGACTGAAAAGAGCGTAATGGTATGCAGGGATAAATACGGAGTCAAGTCAATTGGAATTGTAGCGTATTGCTTGTTCCCAGGGATTTATCTAAATTTAACCCATGTGCTTGTGTATCTAATATAAATATCCAATATACCTCCCTGCATTTTCTGAATGCCTCTGATTCTTTTGTATTTTTGTTGTTAATTTTTTCTAAGATGAGCCATTTAATCTCATCTTCTGTATGATTGTTGTCCTTATAATGTTGACTTTGAGGGGCGGTAGTCCTGTTGGTCTTAATAGTGGATCGATGTTCAGTAAGGAGCGTCGAGAATGACATGGAAGTTTCTCCCACACAGCCCAAACCGCATGGGCACAACAGCAAATATATCACATTGTCAGTTTTGCAGTTGGTGAATGTTTTAAGACGAATCTCTTTTTTTTGGTACATCTATCTTTCTGCAACAATTGCACCATTGCATGCTTTGCAATGTGTGCACTTATGGTTTCCATTGATGGGGTGGGTGCCTCCAATAGTTTTTTGTACAAATGCTGGTTTGGTGGTTATTCTCGACCTGACAATTAGATCTCTGAGGTTCTTATTACGTCTGTGAGCATACATAGGTCTGGGAAGTTTATTTTGCGATTCCATTTTAGTATTAAGAATATGCCATTGGGCATTGATAATTTGTCTTATTTTTTCATTGAAAATGGAATGTCTAGTGGCACAGACTAGTTGTGAGGTCTCATTCTTGGTATGGGTCCCTAGTAAATGGTCATGGTCAAAGTAGTGCGCTCTTTTATAGGCTTTTATAGGCTTCCCTAATGAGTCTCCTGGGGTAGCCTCTGTTGATAAACTTCTGTTTCATGACTATAGCTCTTAGATCATAGATCATAGTCATGTAAATTCGTACAGTTGCGTCGCAAACGCAAAAACTTTCCCATGGGAATACTTTCTTTTTGACATTTGGGATGATAACTGGTAAAATGAAGCATGGTATTCCTGGCTGTAGGTTTAGTGTATAGATCAACGTATAATTTGGAATCTGGTTCTTTTATTTCCTAATCTAAAAACTCGATATTACGTTCGCCAATGTTAGCGGTGAATAGTAGATTGGTGTCATATAAGTTGATCCAAGCAAGGAAATCCTGAAGTTTATCCAGATCATCCTTCCAAATGAAAAGAATGACATTGATATAGTGTGACCAATGCTGTATCGACTCAAAGAAGGGAGCCACCTCGTTATAAATGAAAAGGGACTCAAAATGTGCCTTGTAGATGTTGGCTACCGTGGGGGTTAACACCTTTGATCTGTTTGAACAGATCACCATTGAATTCAAAGGTGTTTTCATCCACAACAATTTGTAACAGGTCAATGATGAATGGCTCATCCCAGTTGATGGAATATGTGTGAATGAACCACTGCACAGCTGTGAGTGCTTCAAACTGAGGAATATTGCTGTACAGTGCCTCAATGTCTAAAGAGACAAGAGTGTCTCTATTGGTGTTGAATGATAAACCTTCTACCTTGTTTATCATATCTTTAGTGTCCTTGACATGGGACTTGGTTTTAGGTATGTGGGGATGAAGGATTTTATCAATGTATTTGGAAATGGGTTCTGTAACAGAACCAATCGTGATGACTATAGGTCAAGAGGGGGGATTGATACTGTCCTTGTGTATCTTCGGCCGCTGCAGTACAGTTGTGGAAGTAGTGTCAGCATGTGTTTATAATTACTAGGCTGAAAGTCCTGGGTACGGAAAATATGAAAGGTATTGTCTAGAGTCTCATGGAAGGAGGAAGTGTTGGCTGCCATTTTGTGATTCCGTTGAAGCGAGTAAGGGGAAAAAAGGGTGAAAAAAGTGGGAAATAGGAGGGTAGGAGCACTGTAATCTCTGTGGGGTGTTTAGGGTGTACTATAGAGGGGGTGCGAAGTGAACTAATCATACCTACCGGTGTGAAAGTGCTAGGCTACGAAAATTAAGTGAGGTATTGCCTACAGTGTGATGCTGCTAAGGTGAGGTGGTGAGGGACTCGGGGATTAGAGCATGAGTCTAAATTGTGTGTCTTATGCTGTGAAGTCATGTGTAGTGGCCGCTGCAGTACAGTTGTGGAAGTAGTGTCAGCATGTGTTTATAACTACTAGGACAAACTACTGACCCGTATTGGTCTGAAAGTTCTGGGGTTCGGAATATATGTGAGGTAGTGTGTAGAGTCTCATGCTGCTAAGCTGAGCTGCTGCCGGACTCGAGGATGAAAGCGTGAGCCAAAACTGTGTGTCATATACTGTGAAGTCATGTTCTCTGGCCGCTGTGCCACATCTGTGCAAGTAGTGTCAGCATGTAGTTATTTCTACTTGGAGGAACTTTTGTTTCGAACATTGTAAATTGTGTATGGTGCTTAGGGGGGGTTATATAGGGAGTGTGAAGGTAAATTTGTGTGTATGAAATGAATTTGGTATCTGGAAAGTGGAAAGCACTGACTCCTACGGTACCTATTGTTACAACATACGGAGGTCAGATGATCAATAACTTTAACTTTAACTTGCACAACTTTTTCATGAGCCTGCCAGGTGGCTATAGCCAACTCTTCTCAATATTTTGTCAAGACAACTTATTCCTTACTGACATTTGAAAGACTGACTCCCCTTTCCTGAATTACTCACCTGTTGGCCATTAATATGCATGTTGTATAGTAAGCTGGTAGATTTTGATAGAATAAAGGATCTTTTTGCCTTCTTCCATAGATACACACAGTTTCAGCAATGGTAAATTTCCTGACCGGATCATGTTCAAAATGTTTTGGACTCCCAAGCTTAGGCCAACACTATTGTGTTTTTTTCTCATGTTTTTGAACACAGGGATCCTGGAATATTATTCATCAGTTTCTATGTAAAATCTTTAGAATGGTCGGTGGACATTTTTTTTTAATATCTACCAGTTTTTCCCTTCTGTTTCACCTTCTTGGCAACACAGCAGTCTCCCAGCACAGAAGTCTACGTAATGATTGGACCCTGTGTATTGGCAAGACATGGGCACCAATGGAAATTTTCCTAGCCTGCACTGAGAAAATCAAGATTTTAGTAAAGAATAGCAGGTGGATATTATGTTGTAATTCCCAATTCCCTTTTATTTACAATTCCCTGTAACAAGTGCATCACAAAACATCTGTGATGGCTGTTAAATAAAAGGTTGTAGTACCAAGCACAAAGATTTTTAATTGCTGTTTTTGTTAGGCTAAGAATCCTGTTCAGTATCCTTTCTTAACTGTGTATTAATATGTTTTTTTGTTCAAGTATAACTCTGAGGACCGATTCACAAAAGGACTTATATGCAGTAGAGTTATGAGTGCAGTCTCAACAGTCAGGGTAGAATCACAGCATTGAGAACTGCAGTATGGAGATTCCGCCCTGAATGAGGAGATTCTGTACTCATAACTTAACTACATGTAAGTCACATCTGCATTATATTTTGATTGGACTGTATTTACCATTTTGTAACTTGTTTTGTAGCGCTTTATTAATAACCCTGGGCGTAGTTCGCGTAGTCACGCTTCGCGAAGCTACGCGAAGCTACGCGAAGATGTACTTGCACTACGCGAGCTACGCGTAGCTTCGTGAGCTTGCGTAGTTGCTTGGGGCGCACGTTCGCGATGGCTTTTTCTTGTTTGGGAGCGTGGTGAGCGTGTTTGGGGAGCTGTTTGTATGCTCGGGGGATAATATCACGCGATCTTACCCATGTGGTCGCCACTGAGTGCGGCCATCTTGTTTTTCAAGTGTCCCGCCCGCTCGCGATGCCTTATTTCCTGTTCCGGGTCGCGGATAGCATGTTCGCGATGCACATTGTCGTGTTCGGTAGCGCATTTTACTTGTTCGTGATGAATAGTGCATGTTCGAGAGAAATATCGCGCAAACTTACCCACGCGGTCGCGAATGGGTGCGGCCATCTTGTTTTTCACTCTATGCTATGGTTCTGGGCCTACTTTTCTATCCTCCCTTAATCTTTGTAATCCTTTGTATTTAAAACATTTGTTCTGACTTTTTTTAGTTATCATCTATCTCTCTCTTTCCCTAAGTTTATATTTTGCATTTTATTTCTACTTTTACTGTGTTTTTTTACTTTTATAAAGTTCTTTCTTTCTTCTTCCCCCTAACTTTTTTTTCCCCTTCTAACTTTTCTTTTCCGCCTCCCACCCACCCCAGAACCATGGCTAAGGGCACACCTAGTGCCAAGGGCAAGGGACCTGCAGGTGCAGACAAAGGCCGCCTGCCTTGCGGCAGAATGCGTCCTGCAGGGGTGCAGGCCCTGCAACTTTTTGGGGAGGCGGAGGTGGCCGCCCTTGTTTTTTTCATTCAGCGCTACCTCCCCTTGACCTTGGCAGCAGGCCCGGCTCCGGTACCCAGGAGCGTCACCGTCGGTGGGCGAAGGTGCAGTGTTCCGGTGCTCTGGGGTCCGGCGCACCCATAATCAGCTGGCCCACCGGTGGTCCGACATCCTGGACCGGGAGCAGGACCTGTTGGACCTGCTAGGTGTCGAGGTCGTCGGGCTTGGTGAGTAACTTATTCTGTATAAATTAAATTTGACGAATAACAAGATTACTGCTGCGTGCTATGCGTTGCTGGTAAATTACGTTCCAAAAAGCAAAATCTTCTGTGATTGTAGGACCCAGGTGCTCGGTGGTACTCTTAATTGTTTGCAACTTAGTTTGCGCTAGCTTGTGCTGATTATGTAAGAGTTTATTTTAGAGAACTGAAGTTAGGTAATGCGATTTGCTAGAGAGACTCTAGTCCTTCCATTGTCCTACTGTGAAATAGTGGTGGATGGATATTGGATACTAGGTTTAGTTTGTTAGTATTAGTTAATAATTGTTTTATGCGGTCTGCGTGACGCCTCCTCTGTCACTGAGTGCTGCTTACCCCAGTCCTCCGTAGAACCTTTTGTACTTTGTTTAGTGAGTGGTAGGCTTAGCATGGTCAGTCAGTAGCAGAACTAGATCAGAATCATGCAACCATCCCACAATTTTTTGTATGTATGCACAAATGTATGCATGTGTCCTCCATCTCATCTAAGCATTTGATGGCTGAAAAAAATGGAAATGCAGACTTAGTGAACAATTGGCCCGTCTGGAATAGGTGGTCTAGGTCAGGTGGTACTTACTAGGCTTCGTTAGTATTTGTAATCAGAATGATTATGGAACACTGGAGTGTTCATAAATAAGTAGACGATCTGTGAATGCAGGAAGCAGCCAGTAGTCGATCCATCTGATTAGATAGGTCAATTTTATTGCAATTGTTGTTTCCTAAAATGTTGTTTGACTTATTTTTCCAAATGATTTATTATTATTTGTTTCACAGCACTCCTTAATGTTTGTCTCTTTCTTTATTATATTGTACATGATCATCAGCACCACCCAGGGGCAAGAAGACGGGGTTGGAGTCGGCGGGGGAACCACAGGACCGCTCCTCTACCGAGGCTCCTGCTGCTGGCCCCAGTAAGTCCTCCAGTGGTTATATTGACATTTATATTTCCCTAACTTTTACTGCTTCTTTTTTTTCGAACTATAAATTATGGTTCCACTTTCTAATTCTATTTTTTACAAAAGCTTCTTTCACCTTGACTATCTGTTTCCAAATTCTGTTTATCCCTGCCTCTAACTAAGTTCCTTCTAACTGCCTCTGCTATGACTCTCTGTACTACTACTACTACTACTATTATTCTGTCTGTAGCGAAGCTTGCACAGTTGCCCACTCTTCATTGAAGGTTTTCTTTGGAATAATTCAACTCTGATTGACCAATAGCTCTAGCCACTGTGTCCTGTCCTTTGGGTTGCCCTCTTCAAGTCTTCTCAATGTTGAGGCTTTGACAATTACCACAAACAAAATGGCCACCCAGATATTTTACTAATATTTTGGATTGGATAGTACATGATACTACTATTGTTGTAGTGATTCTGCAGAGCCACATACAGAACTATGCACAACAAAATAGGATGTTGGTGATGGGAGGTTGGACCTTACTGATCACACCTCAGTCCGAAGAACCCACAATCCCCTGACCGACTAGCTATAGTGTCTCACATTAGGGTCCCACTCCCGACCCCCAAACGAAGAAGATACACAATGTTGATGATGACTGAGACAGACAACCCAGAACCTAACACCATTTTGCTCACTCACTTGTGTAATTCCACCCCACCACACCAAATACCAGAGAGTCTATGTGTAAGTTCAAAAGGTTTATTTGAAACAAGTTCTGTAAGTCGTTATATGAAATTTAATTTACTACAGCCATCGTCAATAAGCCAGCAAGAAAAATGCATAAGATTAAAACAGTAAACATTTACAAGTGCATGACAACAAGAGACAAGAGATAAGATCTTTTCAATTCTGGAAGACCCCTGACCGTAGAACGTAGAAATACTGGTTACATCATGCATCATAAGCTCTGTAAATCTCTGGTTTGTAAAAGGGAATCTTCCGTCTATTATATGAGAAAAATGCTGCGCGTTAGCTGTTAGATAGTATACTGGTGAATGGAAGCATTTTGCAGTCATGGCAAAAAGTGTAACATGTATGTGATGGCTAAGCAATACGGACTAACCAAACTCAATAACAAAGTGCCTTAGTTGTTTTTCGACCTCTTCACTTGTACGCAACAGTCATGTGGCCTCAAAGGCATCTACTGCACATGTCAATAGCTGCCAGGTATAATTAAATATGCGCCAAAAGAGTAGTAGTCGACATGATGAATCTAAAAGGGTTACACATGGCTCAGGCTAACTTTCAATAGAGTAGAGTAGGACTAGATGAACCTAGGGACCATATCACTACTGGTGTCTGTCTACTGACTGTACTTACTACTCTATTGCTGATGTATGTTGTATTAACTTTTTTTTTCAATGTTCCAAGTGAACACTAATAAAATAGGGGAGGGCGTAAGGCTTCATTAATAGATCGAAGAAAAGAAGTGCTTGGTGCCGTAAATATGCTGCTTTGGAGTGCGTCTTTAAATGGTGGTCCTTTGGTAAACATAATTATATGCGGCAGACCGAGCCGCAAAGACTGCACCGCCCTACTGAAAACCAAGGAGACGTAGAACTGAGCGTAGTCTCCAGCTGGTGAAAGCGGCGAATGGAAAATACCGTAAATACGGCGTTTCTTTTGAGGGCTCAGAACAAAATCGATAATTGCATGGACCGGCAAAGCCTACTAAGGTATTGAATGTTATCCAAGGGGGCATTTAATCTACTATAGAAAATTTACTTTGACTACAAGTACCAGCATGCTTTACTAACTGCTAACACCTGCTGCCTAATGGAAGGCATGATAAGTTGACATGCTGGTGCCGCCTCCTGTGACCATTTGCTATTCCATGCCGAACTGCCTGTGACCAAGGAGCGGAAATGCTCCGAAACGCGTAAGGCTTCATTAATAGATCGAATAAAAGAAGTGCTTGGTGCCGTAAATATGCTGCTTTGGAGTGCGTCTTTAAACGGTGGTCTTTTGGTAAACAAAATTATATGCGGCAGACCGAGCCGCAAAGACTGCACCGCCCTACTGAAAACCAAGGGAACCAAGGAGACGTAGAACTGAGCGTAGTCTCCAGCTGGTGAAAGCGGCGAATGGAAAATACCGTAAATATGGCGTTTCTTTTAATCGTAAGCCCATTGGAGGGCTCAGAACAAAATCGAAAATTGCATGGACCGGCAAAGCCTACTAAGGTATTGAATGTTATCCAAGGGGGCATTTAATCTACTATAGAAAATGTACTTTGACTACAAGTACCAGCATGCTTTACTAACTGCTAACACCTGCTGCCTAATGGAAGGCATGATAAGTTGACATGCTGGTGCCGCCTCCTGTGACCATTTGCTATTCCATGCCGAACTGCCTGTGACCAAGGAGCGGAAATGCTCCGAAACGCTTAAGGCTTCATTAATAGATCGAATAAAACAAGTGCTTGGTGCCGTAAATATGCTGCCTTGGAGTGCGTCTTTAAACGGTGGTCCTTTGGTAAACATATATATATATCTATATATAAATGTTCAGCAGTCCTGTATCACTTTGCACAGCTTCACAACTTCAACAGGTACAGACCACAAAGTGTGCCGTAAAGACTTTCGTGCTTGTTTATACTTCCATAGTCAGCATGACGCGTTTCGGATGTGAACCCACAGCCTTGATCATATATATATATATTTACTGAAAAAACCATAGGTTTCACAAACGTTATAGTTACGAATTAGCATTTAAAAAACCTTGCAAATTCACTTAAAAAAACCATAGGTTTCACACATATTATAGTTAGCTGGACATTTCACTCGTAAAAAAACAATGAAATTCCCCCGTTATAGTTAGTGCAGGCAACTATAACTCACGCGACCGCAATCCTCTGCTGATGACGTCAGATATTACATCACTGTATTTAGACACTTATTTACCCATGTCTTCTTCCATTAATCTTTAGCTATACATATATTACAAATATTTATTTTTCATAAAGACACATATGTCATCAGTGATGTAATATCTGATGTCATCAGCAGAGGATTGCGGTTGCGTGAGTTATAGTTGCCTGCACTAACTATAAGTGGGGAATTTCATTGGTTTTTTACGAGTGAAATGTCCAGCTAACTATAACATGTGTGAAACCTATGGTTTTTTAAGTGAATTTGCAAGGTTTTTTAAATGCTAATTCATAACTATAACGTGTGTGAAAACTATGGTTTTTTCAGTGAATTTGTACGTTTTTTTAAATGCTAAGTTATGTATTTATTATTATTTTTTTCTCAGGTTTTACACCGTGCGTGCATCGTGCTTGCGCTGTGGGCGCAAGGTGCGCTTCGCGCACTGAGCACCCACGGTTCGGCGTGCGCGCTCCGTGCGCGTTCCGTGCGCGCACCTCGTGATTTTTTAAAGAAACAAAAAATTGTTTTTTTCGCCCTTGGGGGTCATTCTGTGACCCCCTGACCAAGGCTAGGGGGTCAGGAACTGTCCACTCTGCCCCCTTTTCACGTTCTCCACCTTTTTTTTTCACCCCCTCAGACTGCGAGAGACAAAATGGCGCCCGACACTTCCTGGTTTCGACCGATTCTAATGTTTACCGACATCTAACAACCAATCAGAATTGCGCTCGCGCACAGCAGGGTGCGCGCACAGTGCGCGTACGGTGCACGCGTATAGATATTGATATGCTTTTAAATGCTATTTTCTCAGGAAATACTGAACAGATTTACACCAGACCTGCAAAAGGCACTTCCTTGACCTTATGGCTACCTCTCTGCCAAATTTCACGTAATTCTGTTCAGCCGTTCGGGCTGTAGCTGCGACTAAAGGTCCTATGGAAAAATGCATGGGGAAAACGTGTTTTGGGCCCCCCCCTTTTTCTCTGCCCCTGCTTGACGAATCACCCCGAGACTTTCAGGGTAGGAGCTGAACGGAGCGCCCCATTAGTTTAGAAAATTTCGCGAGGATTCGTCAACCGGCGTCAATGTTATTCAAAATAGAATTTTGAGATTTCCTATGGAAACTAGGTTGTAACTATAACTATCTACTGGCGACTGCCAGTAGATAATACATATATATATCTATATATATATATATACATATATATATATATTACCAAAAAATTGCCACATGCTCGGAGATGCACTGAAGAGACAAAAGCGGGCCCCCATAACTTTCAAGAAGGTCCTTTATTTCATCGCAAACCGGGTTTCATTTCAAATTATGCAAAAAAGGTCCAACGCGTTTCAAAGCTCCTGCTTCTTGTTCACGGACCGGCTGGTTGGAGGCGGTGATAACGTCATCTCGGCAAGCCCCTGTTAAGTGGTAGTTGACTGCCCCCAGGTGGGTTGGATCTGTATTCAGTCTGAGGGTATCCTGGGACTTGTAGGAATGAACGTTGCTGCCACATAACCAAAGTATCAAGTATTTCCTGTAGTAGGTAGAAATAAAATTCGGTTTAAGTTTAAAGCATGACTTTGGCTCTTCTGTGTTAAGCGAAATGCAAGTATATCACTACAGTCCATTATGTATGTGGTGGTGCAAGCTCCACGACCGAGGCTGGCCGTAATATATTACCAAAAAATTGCCACATGCTCGGAGATGCAATCAAGAGACAAAAGCGGGTCCCCATAACTTTCAAGAAGGTCCTTTATTTCATCGCAAACCGGGTTTCATTTCAAATTATGCAAAAAAGGTCCAACGCGTTTCAAAGCTCCTGCTTCTTGTTCACGGACCGGCTGGTTGGAGGCGGTGATAACGTCATCTCGGCAAGCCCCTGTTAAGTGGTAGTTGACTGCCCCCAGGTGGGTTGGATCTGTATTCAGTCTGAGGGTATCCTGGGACTTGTAGGAATGAACGTTGCTGCCACATAACCAATAGATATATATATATATTATCAAGCGGAAGCCCCTTCCTCCGACTCCGGGGACCACTCCCTACCTATTAATGTATTTTCGATTGGGTCAGCCAGCCTGCAAAGGGTGGTCTATCTGTTGGTTATGGTTACTCAATCAATGAAAGCAAAGTACCCTATGCAGTAGCGGTTGGTGGTGGGAGTGCTGGAGGGAGGTGACATGGGGAGGGGCAGGGTGGGTGGCACTGGCAAGTAAACTATGTATAACGGCCAAATACAGGTAATCAACATGAAAATAAATAAAATGATTTTAATTGTGCGCACTGCACCGCCGAATGCGATGCAGTGCGTGCAACAATTTTTTTTATTTTTTGTATGTATTGTTTAATTAACTGTGATTGTCCGTAATCCATAGTTTACTACCCCCACCCTGCACCTTCCCACGTCACCGCCCGGCAGCACTCCCACCACCGACCGCTACTGACCTGATGTCGCTCGTATTACCATCTATAATATAAATATAAGCAATGATCATTGGATCAGATAAATAATCAGCTTTTTTGTAGTACCCAGGGCAGGGTGTAAGTGAAATTGATCATTTGCCCTCATGAAACAGAGTATGGCCAGTGCCACCGGCCGTAAGGCGTAATACAAAATTATGAGCTTCCCCACATACAGACAGTAGTAGTAAATAAAACTAACGTGAGTCTCCATCATGTGACTCATATCTGTTTTACTTGGGTGCAAGCTTAGCTGACTGAGCTGGCATGCCGGGCCGGCTACAAAAAGGTTATGTAATTGCGCTAAACTAAAGATAAGAACAACACGACTGGTGTACCGGAGTACATAGTACGAGTATAATGTCGGAAACTCCCACAAATGTTAGAGTCCAAGGAAGTAGGAGTATAGATACTTACCACCAAATCACAAATGTTATGTACTGTGCTTGCTAGTGATACTGTGACACTATGTGTTGAATGATTTTAGTGTCTATTTTGCTAAGAGTATTGGCTACAACATGTTCTTTTTCTTGATATAGATATTCCTTCCACATCCACACCCAAACTATCTAGGAAGGAGTTGGCCGCCAAGGCCCGGCGCCATAAACTGGAGGCCATTTGCGAAGAATATCGCCGGCTGGTGGCTCAGGCGGAGGAGGAGGAGGAGGCGGCTGCAGCTGCAGCCTCCTCCAATTCCCCGGGCCCCAGTCAGGCCCTGCCGCCAGTTTTACGGCGCCGTGGTCCGGCAGCCGCCTGCCGCCGCGCCTCCATCTCAACCACTGCTGCCCCCCACCCTGCATGTAACTGCAGGGCATTTCGCCGCCAGCTGCTCTGCCGGATGGCCCGCTTGGAGGAGAACTTAGAGGAGCGGGTAAAAATCCTGGTGGATAAACACCTGAAGGCCCGCCGACTATAGAGGACCTTGTCGATTGCCCCCTTTTTAATTCCTTTTGTTGGTGGGTGGGTTTTTGGGCATTGGGGATTCACTTTTGGACATTGGTTGGGGTTAGGGAGGGGGGTGGGTTAGGTCAGAGTGGGATAGTTTATTTTTGTTAGGGTCTATTCAATTTTATATTATTTATTTCCTTAAACATATGCTGTTAATGTTTTGTGGTGGGTTAATGTTTTCCAAATTCAATCTAAGTTACATGGTCTGTTACTTTGTTTCCTTGCTGCTGCATACCCGCAGCCAGTGTTTGATCTAAAAGATCTGCCAATTTTGTAACACACAAACCAATAGATGCACTACCCCTCACTGAGTTATTTTTAATTGTCATAATAGTACTGTCAGTCTCTCCTCCTAGTCCATTATACCTCCCACCAAACGTATCTTACCTGTGATTAATGATGATAATGTTCAGCGCACTGATGGCTGCATGGTTGGTTTTCCAAATGAACGGAGAAGATGCCATTATTGTGGTGGTAGTAGTAGACACTGGCAATAGCATTTGAAAAAAGAAAGAGAAAGTCACTTGACTGAGACTGTGGGAGGAATAGTAGAACAAAGTAAACTACAGCATGGGTGGGCAAGCAGAAGAAGATCCTTGCCCTGCCTTAGTGGAAATTCAATTAGTGTTGCTTTCACCACATCTGCCCCAGCAAGCGTGTGATCAATTGTTGGTGTACATTTAATGTAGTCACATCACACCTCAATATAAATCACACAGCCCGGGGGAAGAGGGTTAGGGATTGATGAATGGATGGGAAGTGGGGTTTTGGGAAAGGTTTGAGAAAGAAAAACAGACAGTATGCATGGACACAACAAAAGTAAAACACAATCTTGTAAGACGACCATGATCCATTATCAAAGAAATCAAAGTTTAAGGTGAGAAAAAGGAAATGCATGCATGCTGAGGAAGAGAACTTGATGGTTAATGAGAATGAGTTGTACTTACTAACTACTACTACACAATTAGACAGTACAGGGCAGAAATTATTAATATGAAATTTGCCTTGCCTGTCTGCCGCCCTCAGAGCTCAGACCGAACCAAATTACATGCTGTACCGGGCTTACTTTTATTTTGCAAGCTAGCAAAGGAAATGAAAAAATAGTTGTAGGGATCAATTACCAAACAAACCACAACACACAGTCGTAATGATTGAAGAGAAAAAAGGAATCAAATAAATTTAAAGACGAATGATGAATGATACTAAAGTTACTGTATTATCCTGGTCCAAATGTGGAGTTGCATCATTCTCGTCATTCCTCTTGGTCCTCCCTTCCATGGACACTCCGCACATCAATCTTGGGTACCACTGCCTGCCTGATGTGGATTGGTAAGGTAAGTGTGAGTTGTTTCTCCCACTACAGCACAGGTTAAAGGCCGGCCTGTAAGTGTATATGGAAAATCAAAAGGGGTATTGAAAAATAACTGAAGACTCTTGAGAGAACACTTTCAGACTGAGGCAGCTTGGATAGGATACATACAGCCTCATGCATCAACCCAAAATCCAGTCGGTAAAATACCGATTCGCTAATAGCTCCCGGTATTAAGTTAAAAATACCCAATCCCAATGCATCAACCCAAAAGCAGAAATCGCTATTTAAGGAATCCTTAAATAGCGATTCTTTAAATAGGGATTCCTTAAATACCGATTCCTTAAATAGGGATTCCTTAAATAGCGATTCCTTAAATAGGGATTCCTTAAATACTGATTCCTTAAATAGGGATTCCTTAAATACCGATTCCTTAAATAGGGATTGCATTTAAGGAATCCCAAAGTGAGATTCCTTAAATGCAATGCATCAAAGTAAAAAAATTAGCGATTTCGCTAATAGGGGGAGCAAATTACCATGAAGATGAACTGCATGGTAATTTGCAAAAACTTTGAAAAATGCACTTTTGTGCATTTTTCAAAGTTTCATGTTGCGCACACACATGCCCTTAGAGCATGTGTGTGTGCAACATATGTGCACATATCATTTTCAGGGGTGCTATAGGGTGTCATTTTGACACCCTTGCACCCTTGAAATTGCATGAGCAATTAGCGAGAACCTACTGGTACTCGCTATTTGCTCATGCAATCTCCGATTCATTCCTATGGGCCTGGAGGCCCATAGGAATGATTGGGACGGCATTCCTTAATTGCTACTCGCTATTTGCTAGTAGTAATTAAGGAAAGTTAAGGAATCGCTATTTGAATAGCGATTCCTACATGCATAGCCTTTTGCTATTCCTTATTAGCGAATCCTTATTTTTCGCTAATAAGGAATCGCAAATGCTAATGTTGATGCATATGCCCCATAGTGTCTACTCTACAGCATTAATCTACAACAACAATGGGATAGGACTCAGGAGCCAGCACAGCCACAGAACAGGACAACCGCGGCACAGGCCAGGCACCCTACCCCTTACCTTACAATTTGACCGAGCCAGACAAATGGCATATGCACTGCAGCAACCTAGCATTTTCCAAATGAAGTGACTAAATCAATGCGCCACTGTCCCTCATACCACTACACTCTACTCCAGTCCATACCACTACATGGACATGTAGCCTAGGTCTGCTGTGGTTCTTGTTGAAACTGTTTACCTTTTAAGGCAGTCCATGGAACGCAGTTATTCCATAAATTAACTCCGATACAACTGACTGACTGTGTGCAAAGATAGTATGCTCAGCAGCATCCTGTTGCGTGGTGTTCTCCAACACCAACTCAGTCTGTAGTGACTGATTAAGTTTATAATGTATTGCATATTACAAAATTGCAACGGATATTGGGCGGCACCTGCAGTGGTAGGAGTACAATGTGGTTATTAAACAACAAGGAAACATTGACTGTCACCTGACCTGAGTCACTTTTACTTTGTCGATAAACTAGTATAGTTCGACTTCATGCACATTCATTCGTAGTCAGCAAGCATCCAATGCAATGCATGCCATCATTCACAATATTCACTCATTACCTGTCTTGCTGTTCTCTTTGGCTGTCAGATCTGATGCCTGCCTAGCCTTCCGACAGTCAGTGATGAGTTTCTTTCTGCTTGGAAACAAAACGGAATATAGCTGGAGTCACGTTTCACTTCTTATGGAGGGACTGTTAGAGGCAACATGTATTGTACTATTCTCCATCTCCATCCAATGTCTGGCTTGCTTGAAATGTATTTAGGGAGAGTAAGGAAGATGGAGCAGGACCCTGAGGAGTGGAGTGGACAGTTATGCACAGTCATGCAACTCCAATAGGGAAATAAAAAGAGGAGACTGTTGATGGATTTGTTGTCATTACATTTTGAACCAGAAAAACAGATACACAGTCACACACAAATAAAGGAAGGGAGAACAATTTGAAAGCCTAGTTGTCAGGGAAGAGGAGCTCGTCCTCAAACTCTGGTGGTTCGGACAGAAGTACGTCATGTAAGAACCCACTACTTATGTCATCGAAGTCGCTCTCCTCTTCCTGCTGTGATTCACGTATTTTGTACTCCGGTGGTATAAAGTGTTGATTCATTTTGATGATGGTTAACCTCTCCACGCTTTTGGGCGAGAGACTGGTCCTTTTCACAGTAACAATGGCACCAGCAGCACTGAAAACACGCTCTGAAGTGACACTTGCAACAGGGCAAGCCACATACTTTATCGCCAGCCTGCTGAACACTGACCATTGGCTTCTTTTCCCATACCAATACACCAATGGGCTTTGCTCCATGAAGACCTCTGTTGTGTCATCTAAATAGGCCTGAACCATCCGCTCAATGTACAGGGGTGCTCCGATTTGCTTGGCCTCTTTTGCCTTTGCAACAGTCATGGACATACAAAACCTTTTCCGTAGAAACCAATCACCTGCCGTTTTTTTAAATGTGGCTGATGATCCTGTTGGTGCTGTTGATGTTATTGCTGGCAGTGTTGTTGACTGCTGGGAGGCAAACGCACTGCTCTCGGCCTCTGAAGTAGAACTTGACTCTGGGTGCCCTGCAGTACTTTTTCTGCCCTGGCGTGGCGGGCTTCTAATTAAGATCCGTTCATTATCAAAGTCAGTGGCTTCCTCAGCTACCAAAGTTTTGTACTTGGCAACATCCACTTCTGAAAAAGGAATTACTTCATTACTGCTCAGCAATATTTTGTAACGTGGATCCAAAATTGAGGCAGTAATGTAATGTCGATGTAACACAATGTTATTTTGAATCCTTGTATTATCAGATAAGCGAGCAGCTAAGGTGTCCGCCAAAAAATATGCGTCTACTTTGTCATCCACACCTGCGTATATTTCTGACACCTCCTTCAGCTCTTGCTCTAGCATGTACAACAATGGGATAGCTTGGCCCACAGTACAGTCCTCCCTGCTGACTTCACGTGTGAAGACCTCAAAAGTAAGTAGCATCTCTGTCAGGCATTTAACGAGGTCCCATTGGGCCATCTCAACAGTCATGCCTTTCACAGTTGGATCTCCTGACCTTTTCATGACATAAGCATTGAGTGGTATGTACTGCTCAAACAGACGCTCAGGCATGTAATAGGTTGAGTTCCAACGTGTTGGCACCTCCTGGATGAGTGCTTTCACTGGCATTGTATGCTCACATTGAAAGACCCTCAGCTGCTTCCGGGCTTTAAAGGAATGGTTGAAATGTGTGCATATTCTTCTGCAGGTGGTCAGTAAGCTGCTGACTTTGCTTTCATTTTTCAGAAAGTCTTGAACAACAATGTTAATGCAGTGTGCCAAACATGGGACCCTGAAATAGCCACCATCTTTCATGGCCCTAACTACATTACTGCCATTGTCCGTGGCAACAAAACCAATGGTAAACCCTCTTGGTCACAGCCACTCAAACACCTTGCTGTTAAACTCATCCACAAAGTTTGCAGCAGTATGAGATTAATCCATAGCAAACATGGCTACAGTTGCATGTTTGCGGGTGTCTTTCAAAATCTCAGCGGTGTCAACAACACCGTCAGATATCTTATCTTTAACACCCGAAAAAGAGACCCAGTGTGCAGTGATGCACAATGTAATCAGTGGCTTGGCAACTGGTCCACATGTCTGTTGTCAGGTGGATGCTCTGAACAGCACTCTATTTTAAGGCTTTTTCAAGCAATTCCAGCACGTCGTGATGTAGTGCTGGAACAGCAACTTTTGCGAAATAATAGCGGCTGGGAACTTTCCATTTTGGGCAGATGGTGGTCACAAATTCAAGAAAACCCACCCCTTCAACAAAAGAAAAAGGGGGAAGGTCCAGTGCTAACATTTTAGCCAGCTTCGCATTGTACCACCGTGCTATTGGGTGGTTGCGTTCGTACTGCCCCTCCGGCCTAGTAAACATGCTAAGAATGGTAGGCTGCGTGGTATTCCTTCCTGTGCTCAATGTCACACTTTTTTTGAAAGCAGTACTCCTTGTTGTCTCAGGCTGACTCTTACTCTTGTGCCACTGAGATGTGCCTGAGGATGTGGGTGTTACCACTGCAGTGCTGGGGACAGGGTTACTTCGTGTACCACTACCACAGAGAATGTCTCTCTCTTCTTCCTGTTCCACCGTGAGCGGGACTTCTACTTGTTTATCCCCAACAGCAATGGTTCCAGTTTTTATGCGACTAAGGTGCTCCTCCCACTGCATTGCGTGGTGTTTTTTCAGATGGGTCATTTGGCCTCCGGTACCATAGTTTGTACCAAGCTTACCACGACTAACAGAGGTATGACAAACGGAGCATATAGCAATGTTCTCCTCCTTTCCACTAACCGTAAAGATTTCCCAAACTGGGGAGCTTAACTTTTGTCTCCTGCTGGAGGTGCCACTTCCAATGCCGGATGAACTGGAGGGTGTGTGTTGAATTTGACTCTGTGCAGTACCACTACCTATTTCTGCTGAGGTGGTGCTTGTGCTGGATGTAGGACGCTGACGTCCCTTTGCTAATGTAAATATGGAAGCTGGAGGTCGTGTTGGTGTTACCTGTGTTGGAGGTATGCGTGCTACATCCCTCGCAGCCATTTTGGATAGTGTAAAAATGTTGGTCTCCATATCCTCAGGCCCGGGGTGATGTTCGTGATGACTGGCTTATCATCATCATCATCATCCTGCTCTTCTACATCAACCTCGATAAGTGTAAGGCTTTCTGGAACCTTCCTTTTCCCATGCCTGCTCTTGTGACGTGTTTCCCTCTCAGACTCAGTTTGTGGCTTCCAAGTGGCATCTAGATCATCAGAAGGGGGGCTTGGTGAAGAACTTGATGTACTAACCTTCCTTTTCCTTGCTGGGGATTTGGAAGACAATGGAACTTCTGAAGGAGTGGCTTCCTCTTCTTCCTCTGCATGAGGCTCAATTTTCTGAACTGCCCCTACTTCGGGAGGAACTACAGCTACTATTGCGGGCGGTGGTTGCTGCTGTTGACCACTTATCTGCTGTGTTCCCTCCTGCGTTGATTGTGTACTACTTTGGGAGAGCGATAAGTTTAGTTCAGCATCACTGCTTTCCACCATAAGGCTGGCTACCTCTTCCACACTCATCTGCTTGGGCCTGGGTTGGTGGGTTGGCCCACTGATGCGGAGGTGATGCCCCCAGCTTGGCCCCCAGACACCGCTGCTGCAGGCGTCATTTTTGGTGTTTTGGGAGGCACACCAGACTTAAGTGACACTTCCTTCTTCTTCTGTTCCTTCTCCTCCATGGCAACTTTCTTCGTACCGGAAGACCTGCTACCTGCTTTCTTTGAGGGCATATTCTTCAGATGTCAAAACAGCACTCAGTTGCACAAGTTGCAGAGATGCCTGGTCAGGTCACTCACACGTCACGTCGTGTACAGCAGCAGGACGTCGGTCTGGCACCACAACGTTCGATGATGATGACACACCTCCTCCGTCTTTTGTGCACCTAAAAGCAAAAAAGCCTTCTTCTTAGTGTCTGGTGGGCGGTCACAATTATTACATTTTTTGAAGTCAGTGAACAACAACAGTATAGCTATTTATGAGACTGACAAGGCCAGGGCTCCTGGTGTACTTGTACTGTGTACACTCAGGAAGAAGAATAGCAAAGAACAAAAACATAAATGTAGTGTAGCCTGTTTGCCCTAAATAAAAATGTGTGCATCTTATGGGATGGATGCAGCATCAGGGAGCAACAACAATGAACATATACATATAAAAACTAAAGGCATTTATTTACAACACCCAAAAAGTGAAATATACCCCCGAAAAAAAAGTAAAGCCCACATTTAACAATTCAATCCAATGCCATACATGATGTTGAAATTTAACGCACAACATAAAAACAGTTATTTAACTTCCATGCACCCGTGATGATTGATGAGTAGTACCCCATGGCCTACTGTACGACTAGGCCACAAGCTTGGAGGCCTATGGAAAAAGCACAGTGGCTGGTACCACAAAATGGCCACCACCACATGGCCAGGCCACTCACAAAAACAAGAAAAGGTCAGGAATACAAGACAGACAATGCAGGCCTATTGCAAAAGCACAATGCCTGCCTCCACAAAATGGCCGCCACACATGCTCAGGCCACCCACCACAATAATAACAAAAAAAGTGATTACAAAGGACAGGAACAGGAAGTTGTAGTCTCTGTGGAACTTACTTCCTCTCCTAAATATTTAAAAAATAAATAAAAGTGACACCGTGCTCCAAAACTACAGCAGAATGACAACCTGAGGAGTTTTTTTAGGAAAATGCACAAAATCAGTGTTTTCGAGAAGGATTTATGTTTCTCGCTAGATATTGTTTACCAGATTGCAAATGCTGCGTGTTCGGGATCACGAACTGTACAAAAAGGTTTTATCGCGTGCGCGAACACGCTTATTGAGAGCGCGAAAATGACAAAAACTGTAAGTCCGCGTTGTTGCGCTGTGCAGAGTTACCGAAAGTACGCGAGCTGAATCCCTAGGGTTACCTACTGGCTGAATAGCCCTATTTATTTAACACACACCCAAAAACTGCTATTCCACCCCAAAAAACACCTTTTGCAATTCAATCCAAAGCCATCCATGGTGTAAAAAAAATTCAACAGACAACACAAACTGTAAATTTAAATAATGCACCAAAGATTTGAGGATGACTACCTCTGGGCCTACTGGCAGACTAGGCCACAAGCTTGCAACAGAATGGCAAAAGCAAGCACACTGCTTGGATGGCTCCACAAAATGGCCGCTACACACCCACAGCAACAAGAAATGGAAGACAGACAATGTAAGCCTATGGCAAAAGCACAATGCCTGCCTTCACAAAATGGCCGCCACACACATGGCCAGGGCACAACAACAACAAGCATAAGCCAAGGGGAACAAAGAAAAGAAATGCAGGCCTTTATGGAAAAAGAAGCACACACTACTAAACTACCACCACAAAATTACCACAAGCCACATAGCCACTCACAGTCACAACAGGCCATGGAGAACAATGAACTGAAGCAGGCCTATATATGACCGGACAAAGGAGGCCTGCTGAACAACACAGCTTTAATACAAAAATGAAAATCAACAGGGCTACGAAAGGATTGGAAAGAAGTTACACATCAAGCACACACATCCAACAAAGGTATTTCACACATACACACACACAAACAGTGAAATACACCACAGCCACATTTAGCATTTCCATCCGATGCCATCCATGCCCTACATGATGTTGAAATTCAACAGACACCACGAAACATGGACCCATGGGTACCCAACTGGCTGAAATTGCAGAGAAAAACAACTAAGCCCCTATTGAAAGTACAGGCCACCCACAACAATAATTTTGTAGGTACAAACAAGCCCCAATGAAACAAGCACACCAATTCTCCAACTTTCTTGTAGTAAATTAAATCTCAAATCAAAAAGTCCTCAAATAAATCCAATCCAATGGTATGATGCAGCAGACAGACACAAAAAGTGATCCTTCCAGCTCCAAATCCAAATGAAAGTGAACAGCACATGGACAAAGCACTGGGAGGAGCCTGCTGGACAGGAACAGGAAGTTGGAGACTCAGGGGCACTTCCTTCCTCTTGAAAAAAAGAGTAAAAAAAATTAAAGGACTCCTTACACAAAAGACTACAGCAAAATCACAATCTGAGGAGTTTTTCTGAGCAAAATGATCATTTTAGAGAAGGTTTTATGAAGCTCGAGAGATATTCTTCGCCAGATTGTAGTTTTTGCAGCCGCCGGAAGTCAGCTTGCGCGCCCGAATGACGTGTTCGCGTTCGCACACTCTCGCGGGCTTGGGCAGCCATATTACAAATCTCGTGGTGCACGCGAACGGACAGAAAAGCAAGTCGGCGATCGCATAATCACGGTAAGACATTACCGCGCGCGCGAGAATGAATATTGAGCGCGCGAGGAAGCAAAACTACTATGCTACGCGCTAGATTGCGTAGCAATCTGCAACTTCGCGCTCTACGCGAATTGCGAAGTTGCCTAACGGAGCGTAGTTCAACGCCCAGACTTATTTATTAAGCAAAAAAAATCATATTACAACTTGGATCTTATGGAGGTTTATATAGGGGTACTGTTTTTCACTTATTTTTACTCTTGTATCACAGAACATTTATTCCGAAATAAATATATTTTCTATGCAAGCATAAAGGGAAGTAACAAGTTGTGAATGTCCATAATTCTATTTTGGATGAAAAAAGTTTATATTTTCCAGTTTCGGGCATCGCTTCCCTAAAAGAAGTCTGCCAGTTGGTAAAACCAGCTACTATTTACTCTGTACATGATGGGTCTGATTCACTAAGGTAAATGTGCACAATTCTTTGTTAGTCACTAAAAGATTTACATAAAGTTTCTTTTTGAGTCCGAAGACTATCTTTTTATGTGCGTAGAGTGGAGACTTCACACTTGTAAAGATACCGCTGGTAAATCCCTTTGTGAATAGCAAGCAATCGTAAACTTACACGAAAGTGAATCCGGCCCATTATGTTCAGAATAGGGAGCAATGGGGGAAGCAGGAGCTATTGGGCTACACCTGTGGGGGTTGAGGTCATTTACTCAGATGTCTCTGGGCCTATCCTAGCATGGATTTGCTTTCTTGACCAGGACACCCCCTTCAGCACTTCATGATCAGCGTTAGCAATTGCGCTCAGTCACAGGCTTCTCAGGGAGGTAGTGTGAGTTGCTGAATCAAAAATTACACAATAATAAATGAATGCCCAACCCACTGCTTGTCTTTTTAAGAAAAGAGAACTGCTTCTTTTACACCTTAGTACTAGGACTACTACACACTATAATATTAAGATGCACTGTAGTTTTCTTGCCACTATCAGGCATTGCACTGCCTCAATCTGCTATGCCCCTCCACCTTCTCTCTTGATCCAGGCAATATTCCTTTTTAGTCTACCTTGCCCCACTTTTTCTTCTATGGGGTATGTGTAAGTAGTTTGATTATGGTTCAGGCAACGTTCCTGGAATCCGTTCCCTCACTTGTTTATTTCTCAGTCTACCACACACAGTGGATCAGTCCCAATGAGATTAGTGCAGCTGCCTAGCTCTTCAGAATGATCTCATACTCTCTTCTGAGAAGATGCATGTCAGCCAGCAGCATTATCTGTGAGTCCAGCTTTGACCTCTGGGCCGACACTTGTGCTCTGCAACCAGTAGAAGTAGTAGTTCTGGGTCTTCATGTTCCTGACTGGCCACCAGTGAAAGTTGCAGCAGTTGGGGTCTTTGGCAACAGCCTCATGTAATTCCTCTTCCAGTTGGACACAATATTGGCAGATGTAGCCCTGCCTTGCCAGGTAGTTGTAATCATCAAGAGACCCCACAACTCTGGACAGTTGTGGCCACTCACAGGTCGATCATTCTGACATACAGTCACAGTCCTGACCAGGCTTTGGCAATCACTGAGGCAATGCTCTTTGTTTGCTGCAGGAACCAGCATGGAGAGACTGCAGGCCACAGACACAGGGTCCACAGATCACTCTCCTTATTCTTTTTGCCTGTTTTGTCTACCTGCCGCCTGACTGAGTCAGCACCCGCATAGCCAAAGGAACCCCTGGTCGGACGAGGGTCCCAGGGGCAGCGCCGCGCACTACGCACCGACCTGCCCACTCTTGGGGGGACTTCAAACCCCAGAGTGCACTGCTACCTTGATCAGCTGCCGCGAGTGAGGGGGGTGGCGTAGCCACCGCGCTTATAGCGCAGCCTCTCCCCCCGCGGTGCGGGAACTGTTTTTGCCTGTTTTGCCTACCTGCTGCCCGACCGAGTCAGCACCCGCATAGCCAAAGGAACCCCTGGTGGGACGAGGGTTCCAGGGGCAGCACCGTGCACCACGCACCAACCTGCACACTCTGGGGGGGACTTCAAACCCCAGAGTGCACCGCTACCTTGACCAGCTGCCGCGAGTGAGGGGGAGGCGTGGCCAATGAGCCAATAGCGCAGCCTCTCCCACCGCAGCACAGACTAAGCCTGGACCAAGAGCGGGCCCGTCTGAGCCCGTCCGAGACTGGTAGAGGCTGGGCTGGACCACCTTATGTACATTTGTTTGTTTCCTTCCTTAGTAAGGGTTCTTCCCAGCCTTAACTGATCCATGGCTATGCCTCCTGTGGGGAAAGGACCCTCTTGTAAGAGCAAGACAGGGGTGGGAGGGGGGGTTGTGGGAACGCTTGATCTGACTCTACATCTTCCCCTCACACTAATCCATGCCTATCAACGGGTACAACTAGGGGTAAGAAAGCAATGCATGCTGGCAAAGGAGAGCCTCCCTTGAAGAAAAGGAAAGGTCGGGGCCCATCCAAGGCTATTTTCTAATCTACAGCTGGGGATAAACGGAAGGCAGTTCAAAGGGGGCACAAAGGATGTAGCCAGTCTATTACGGCTACTGCCGCAGTTATTAGCCCCCCACACCCATTGAGGAATCCCTCTATACACGGATAATGCAGGGAATCTCGAACCTCCTTGACCCCCTGATCCACAAACTGAGCCTGATAGAGGGTAGATTAAATAAACTAGAACAGGTCTTATCGCATTCCAACCCGAGTTCCATTAGAGCTCAGACGGTCAGTGGGTGCCGTTCCTCACAGGGGCGTGGTGGAGATCAGGTTGCAAAAGGGGTTGTTTCCAACGCATTGAACTCCACCGAACTAGCCCCCGATGCTAGCCATCGTGCCACAGGGGGGCTCCAGCTCATTGGGGTTGCAACCTGCTTTGAGAGCAACTTGGACATGCTCTCCCAATCGACCGGGCCCGGTAGGTGCCCAGAATGTTCCTATTTTTTTACACCTTCCCCCGGAAGCTACCCCCATACCATAGTTTTAAGCAATGTCCCTAGGCTAACGTAGCAGATATCTGAGGATTGGCCAACATTGAGAAATAACGCATTACACTTATTGAGTCAAAGGAGGGGGATTAAAAACCAATTGTTTAATGAATTCAAAATGGTACGTAGAGTTTCATGGATAGGGAAGTCTTATAAGTCTCTACGGGGTGATTGTGTGGTTTTAAGTATTGGGTCCCCTGGTTTGGTTCAGCAAATCTTGGAGAGGGCGGGGGATCTTGCCGCTAGAGATGACATCTCTGTCCTTCCTCTGGGGTATTTTTATCGCCCTACGGTCACTCCCAGATATGCTGAAAGGAGATGCCCTTTTCAAACACATGGCTAACTTAACTACCCTATCCCCCTTAATAATCGATTTAATGGCCTGGCCTTACTCGAAGATATCGACTGACTTACAGCCTCTGATCGTATTGTCTCCTCTAGCTTTAGTATTCTTGGGGTCCCAGAGGTTTATGGCAATGGCTCCCCCTCCCGTATTACACCTGACCTCCTTAATAAAATCAGAGTGATTTCAACTGAGGGAGACGTATTATGTAACAAACCTTGGCACCTCGGGGGAGCCTATCCTATCCAAGTGATACAGAGAAGGAAGATACAGAAAGATATGGCCAACGCACACCTACTGGGGCCTATAATACACCACTGCCCTCAGGGTCCTGACACCCAGGTAGAGGAGATAGCCACCCCTCCACCTTCTCTAGGAAGTGTACCTCAGGGTCATCACAAGTCTGTTATGAAAGTAGGTTCTTGGAACATCGCAGGACTCTTACCTAAAACTGCATCAGGTGATTGGGCAGTGTTTATTGAACAGCTTGATCTCTTGGCATTCCAGGGGACCTGTCTATTGAACAGGTCTACCACCCTGGGTTTTTTAACTTTTTCAAACCCGCACAAGGGGGGCGGAAAGGTAGACCCTCTGGCGGTCTCACTTGTTGGGTGAGACAGCAAATTGGTTTTAGGGTTGAGGAAGTCCCTATCGACAGCCCAGAAATTATGGTATTACGGCTTCAGATGAACCACACCCTTGATAACCTTGCTAATTATTGTCTATGTCAGAGGGCAACCGGGCGGGAGGCGATCTGAGACTGTTGACCATCTTGACAGTTTTCTAAACAATCAGAGGGATGGGTGCAATTTGCTAATCATGGGGGATATTAACTGCACCTTTGAACCATTGGATTTAGAGGATGGTAATTTAAGTGCAGATGAGGACCTGCAATGTAAAATTCCAACCCTAGATTTGTGCCCAATTAACAAATGGACAGAAGCTGCTTTACAACTCAAGGGGTTATGTCTGGGAAGGGCTGTGCGAGTAGTGAATAGGAGGTCCCAATCGGATAGGAAGGGTGTGCATACTTTTAACAATGGCATCAGGAGTAGCCGTATTGATTTTATCTTTCTTAATGTTGAATCATGGCATTCCCTAATTGATATGAAGGTCCAGGAATGCACGGAAAGCGATCATGACCCGTTGATTTTGACAATTAAGACCAGGCCCAGTCTCCACAGAACCCCTCCAAAAACGTGGTGGGTTAATTCCCTCCCGTAGTATCACTTTCAAATGACATGAGGAGAGTAAGATGGACCAGGCTTGTCGAGAACGAAGGGGATTTAGGTGCTCATTCAATACCCTGCCTTCAAAGCTGTGCCCCCAGGCGGATATTAATTTAATAGCCCCCCAGGTCCACCGAGACCTGTTTTCCAATCTCAAAACCTTTTTCATCAAGATCAGTAAAAAGAAGGCAGAGGCAGGGGCATTAAAGGCCTCCTGGTATAACAAAACCTGCGTATCCCTTATTGTCAAGGGCTATTAGATCCAAAGACATGGGAGAAGTTAAATATGCCAGGGCAAATTATAAAGCAACCCAATTTAAAGCTAAAAAGGAGTGGGACGATAACCGCTGGCACGATCTTCTCCTAGCTAGTAATGAGAAGAGTATGACAAAATTCTGGCAGCTAATGAAATGGGGGAGTGACGGTACACCCTATAAACCAATTAACTATGTTCCACCGGAATAGTGGGCCCTGTATTTTACGGCCCAGTTCTCAACCACTGATAATAATCTGGATGAATTAAAAATACTCACCCCGATTCCTACCTTATTATTTAGCAAAACTGAGATTGAGACAGTCCTCTCCCTTATTCCGAGAGGTAGGGCCCCGGGCCACGATTGTGGGCCAGCGGATTTATTTGCCCACGACAAGGACAACTGGGTGGTTTATATTACCTATCTTGCCAATTCCATTGCCAGTGGTGCGAGTATCCCTGACACGTGGTCCGGTGCAGTCATTATTCTGGTATGTAAAAAGGGGGATCGAGCATTACCTGGCAGCTATAGGCCTATTAGCCTTATAGATTCTGTTCAGAAAATAGTTGCCAGGTTAGTTCTAAGTCAAATCCAACTGTGGATAGAGGATTTTAAGATACTATCACCCCTGCAGGCAGGTTTCCGCCCCCATACCAGCACAATTGACCAGGTGCTCAGGTTTGTGATGATTTACTGGAGGTTTGTTATCGTAGGTGGGGGCACGTTCTATTCTGCCTTAATTAATTTAAAGTCCGCTTTCGACTTGGTTCCCCGAAACAAAATGTGGAGAGTTTTCTTAGAAGTGGGGATGCCATTGGAGCTGCTAGCAATGTTACTCAAACTGCATGACTCCAATCACGCTCAGGTTCGATGGGGTACACACGGAGAGGTTACAGATACATTTCCGGTGTCAAAGGGCGTGTGCCAAGGATGCGTTCTCGCTCCTACCCTGTTTTCTTTATTTATTGACAGGGTAGTGCAATATTTTTCCACATGTCCCACTGATGCACCAACTCTAGGGGGTCTGAAATTCCCCCTACTCATGTTTGCGGATGACACCTTGATTTTATCTAAGACTCAATCCAGGCTACAGGTGGCTCTGTGCTGTTTTGAGGAGTTCTGCCGCAATCATGAGTTAGCGGTCAATTCATGGTTCTCCACAAATTTAAAGTTACCAAGGGTAAAGTCTATATGAATGATGTTGCTTTAGAGCAGACTGAAATGTCACCTACCTGGGGATAACCTTAAACAAGAAGTTGAATTGTAAGCCACAGATCGACATGCTTGTCTTGAAGCACACACAGTTGGCTGGGGCCCTCCTAAAAGAACATAGGCTTCACACACCAAACCCATAGCCACTGCCATTAAAATATATAACACCGAAGTTGTGAGCGCCATCTTATATGGCGCAGAATTATGGGGCCATGAGGACATGGTTATCGCCCAAAATACATTTATGAGGGCGTTAAAAGGCTTGCCGCAATCTACCCCATTGGTGCCCTTATTTTTGGATCTGGGATGTCATCTTATTGAGGATCTAGTTTGATTTAGGCCCTATAGCCCTCTGGAGAAGGCTATGGGCCAACCCTGAGCTTCTACTATATGCTAAAGCCCTTTTGGATTTCAGGGGGCCTGGGACCCTAAGTAAGATCATATGGCTTCAGTATATAAAAGAAACCTTAATAGAAATGGAGATGGGTAACTTGTGGGAGAACCCTGAATCGACCCCCTTCCCCTCAAAAAAAGAGCTTAAGGCTGTCTATATGGATTTGGTGAAGATGAAGCGCCTCTGTTCCATTACAGGACCTACCTTGACCAGGGACTTTCTATTGATAAAGCACAAGCTTGGGTTTGAACCTTACTGGGACTTCATCTTAAAACCAATGGATAGGAAGCTCTATCACCAGTTTAGGGTAGGTTCTCTGCCGATTAGAGCGTTCACCAGTAGATGCCATAAGCCCACGACAGAATTGTGCCCCTTGTGTTTGGCCCAGTCAGAATCCATCCCTCATATACTATTTGTTTGCCCGGCCTATAGATCACCAAGAAGGAAATGGCTCAAACCCATTTGTACTATTCTTGGCACAAGAGTTGCCATCGAGGCCTTGAGGATTTTACAGACATTTACCCAGGAATCTATTGTTATTGCTATTGCAAAATTCCTGAGTTGGGTATGGATAATTCGGGCAAACAAACTTAGAGTACACCGACCTGATTTGTTTAAATCGTTTGTGGGATGTGGGGTAGCTCGATTCCGACATATTTTTGTATAATGGGGGAGATGCCGTACGGCTTATCCTATTTTAAGTCTTATATTCTTTTTATAATAATTGTTTTATAATATAAGAGTAGTTGAGCTGAGGTTTAATATTTATTTTAATTGTATCATTGTGTCTGCTATATTAATGCAACTTTGCTATGACTCAATTATTTTAACAAAGAATTTTTTAATTGTTAATGTTTAATTGATTGTAATGTCTTTATGGTTTTATAATCGAAATAAAGACTCTATGAACTGAACTCTCCTTAGTATCAATCTTGTGGATGCCAAACAGATGCCTAGGACATGCTCTACCTCAATTATCCTGGACAAATACTTTTCCATTCAGTGTTGGCAGGCTCCTCTCCTTCCTCAGCAGGCCCTTCATTAAGGTACTCATTTCTTCCAGCAGGAGATCCAGACTCACATGAAGTCCTGTTAACTCTTGGAAGCAGGCTGTCAGGCAGACAATCACAGAAAACAGAGTGATGCGAAGGAACAGATCAAAATGATATTTCTTTCAAAAAATATGAAGGATACCACAAATTACTCCTTCACAACAGGCAGACAGCAGCTGTACTTGCACAGGAGTCCTCTGAGTACTCTGAAGAGGACACCCTTCCTTGGCCATAGAGGACTTACAATGGGAAGAACAAGTGAGGTAATGTGGTCTCACATCTATACAACAAATTCAGACAGAAGGAGGCAGATTGATGAACACTTTGTGCATATGCAAATTGAAAACATTTAATTTGATGATAAGCTGTTTACTTTCCGGATCAATTCAATATGATTTATTTGGTCTAAACAGGCCATAAAGTACATGAACACATTATACATATCTGTAATCACACATAAAAGTTAAAAAATGATCACTTCAAAAACTGTTTTAAAATGGGTGAATAAAAAACTTTTAAGGTTCAGCAACACATCAAGTAATACGTTAAATAACCATACTAGAAATGGACTGAAACGTGCAAATTGAAAGCAAGTTTCAGTGCTCCATTGCAATATTATAAGCAGTAAGTGTAGACAGGGAAGCATGAGAAGGAGATATAGAAGGAACAAAAACTTCAAACAGGGTCCGCCATGCGCTCCTACTATCCCCCAAAAGTAGACACAACTTATCTGCCAAATCTATGTGCTGAACCATATGCACGAAAAACATCTAACACACTAGCTCATCATGGTGCATATAACCCTAAAGCACTGACAATTAATACAATTTTGGTTGAACACAAGGATTGTAAGCAGAGGATGAGCTAGATTACAATGGCGAAGGCCTTGCCCTCCCAACAAGGGTCTCAAAAAGTGCTTTTGTGCCAGGCTGTGCAATCAACAGAAAAACATAAAGTGCAATAGCGACTGTGCAGAATAATTATTACAGGGAAAGAAGGAGACTATATTACCCTCTAATAAATTGTCCCTGCTCTGAAGCGTAAAAGAAACCTCTCCCATCTTGACAAATCAAGCGACAGATGCAAGGGGGTGGGGGGCATCTGTGTGTAGAAGACCATAGTAGTGCAACACCGAGGGTGCCTTTTCCAACAGTTGGCATTTAGATATAATGTCCTTACAGAATTTAGCGGCTGGGCTCAACCAAATGCTGAGCCATTGGTGCCAGCTGAATCTTATCCTCAATAAAACCCTGGTTTAAGTCAAAGTGGATAATAAGACTGGGAGTGGATGGTGGGGTGCCTAGCAGCCTTCGCAGTTTTCCACTGCCTGAAGAGAACAGCATTTACTGAAACCCCATACATCAGCTCCATAGGTACTTACTCTGATACATTGTGAGTTGTTAACTTTCAGTGGGGAAGCACAGTCCCCTTAATTTGCGGTAAAATAAGGTTACAAATATGCCTAAAGGAAGCAAAGTAGTCCACCTGATGTCTCAGTGCTTATTGAGTAAAAGCTAACAATCCCGCACCGTCGGCTTACAGTGAAGCAGGAACTTGGGAGCCTGCAATTCTGGGCATATTTGTGTGGGAAATAGATAAATGGGCTGTTAAACCATTGATATATAAGATCAATAATAAAGGTGCCAATATACAGCCCTGCCTCACTCCACTCTTCAGGGGGAAATCAGAAGAAAGCACCCCATTTTAATCTAAACAAACCCAAGCTGAGTGCAAGCAGTACAAAACATTCACCAGAGGGAGGTCCACGCCTAGATCAAGCAACATTAACCAAAGTTTGGTTCTGTTCACTGAGTAAAAAGCAGTGGATAAGTCCTGGAAAGATTAATAGATGGAGGAACGCTTGGCCTTAGTGTATTTAGATATGGTCAAGGCCAGATTCATGTAACAAAAACAATGCCTCAAGAGATAATATTTGACAGGCTGTTAAATAAAACATGCACATATAGTTGCAAAAAGAAAGAACAAGGAGACTCAAGGGTTAAGGGATGTGCCTGGGGCACTCCATATTCAGAACAGTTGTAGAAAAACAACAGTATCAGCACTGTTTAGGTTGAATGTGGGTGTAACCCGAAAAAACTTTGCGCACATAAGTGCTTTTGACACGCAAAGTGGACAGCGCAAGTGACAAGTGATACAGCGAAGAGCGGCACAGAGTGAACAATAGTGATGATATTTACAAGGTACTTTAGGTTCATGAATAATTATTTAAAAGAATGACAAAGGATTAACATTTTGTGAACCAGAGAATAGCGCCAAAAGTTGTGCTGGGAGGTCAATTGCATTTCGACCCGTAGTAAGTTTGGGTCATTTTCAGGACCTGTTTAATCTTTTGGTCGTGATGATGTGGGAGTAGACCGGGATAATTGAATCACGAGGAGTGGGTGGGATTCCCAGAGGTGAAGATGTACTGCCAGCCGGTGTGCATCAGGGGTATATACAGGGATTAGCAGGGATGTGGTATCTCTACGAATAATTATGGGCCAGCAGAATATGGGAACGTCCAGTGTCAACACTTGGACATACGGTCTATGAAGTCGGTAGCCAATTGCCGGTGTCAAGGGTAATGCGTACGGAGACTGAAGAAAGATGTTCATTAACAATTGGACAGCCGGTACACTAGGATATAGCTGCCCGCTGCCGGAATTGGTTTTGATGCATCCTGGGGCTGGGGAGTGAGTGGGGACAACCAAATGTCTGCGTTCGAGGTCCAGGTGGGATCCTCTTGGGGCTGGCACCCATGATCAGCGTGAGTCCTATTCGGGCCAGATTCAGGCATTGTTTGTTGGTTTCTAGTTTTGGCCGGAATCCGAATTGAAAAGGGGAGACTATGTCCTTGCCAGCTGCCCATTCGACCAATCTGTCGTAAATGGCTCTATCGATGATTTTAATAGTGCTGTCGATGAGTGAGATTGGTCAATAGCACTTGAGCGACATACGGTCACCCTTTTTGAATATGGGTCTTATTGTTGCGGTAGTCAATGATGAAGGAATAGTTGTAGTCTGTAGATAGAGAGCTGTTAAATGTGTTCGTGATGAGGGGCCCCATATTTCGGGCACAGATTTCACCAAATCTATTGGTTCCCCAACTGGACCTGGGGCTTTCCCATCCTTATTATGGTGGATGGCTGACTCAACTTCCTCCAATAAAATTGGGGGGGAGTTCTGCAGTCTTTTAAGGAGAATAACAGACATACTTGGCTCATTCTCCATGTGGTAGATGGAAGCAAAGTGGGTAACCCAGTCCACACCTGAGATGTTATTTTAGAGAGGGGGAAAGATGGAAGAGTTCCTGTACCGGATTAACTTTACTAAGTCCCAAAAGGATTTACAGTCTTTTCCCGGGGACACCAGTTCGAGACGTTCCCAGTCTTGATTATATACTTCCTTCTTACAATTTGTAAGTGCGGTTTTGTAACCAGTGCATGCCAGGGAGGTTTCAGTTTTGGAGTGGGCATTTAGGGCTATCTTGAACTTCCTATTTGCCGGGTAACAGACCCCATCGAACCATCTTGGGTCCCCGTGTTTTAGGCACAAATTGGCTTAAGCATGGAGTCCCTAATTCAGTGCTTAATTTGAGCCGGTGCTTTCCGGTGCTCAGCACCGGCACCTAATCCTCTGTACTGGTGCTTACAGCACAGTTAAGTATACCCTTATTTAGAGTCCACATGATTTTCCCCAGACTCACAGGATGTTGAGCCAACCCAAGACTCGAACCGGGTTCTCCAGCTCTGAAATCGGCAGCTCTACCCATTCAAGCAAGTCCATTCCAGGTTAATAAGTGCTGGGGCTCTAGTCAAGAGGCAGTATGCACCAGCACATTTCTCCTGTCAGCGCTGCCTCCTGAAGAGAGCCCCGGCACTTTTTATTTTACAATTTAACCACTGCCCTAATTGTGTGTATTAACCCATTATAGTGTAAGGCCATGGATTCCTGTACATTCTCCATTAGGCAGTAGAGGAATTTGTTTAAGTGTAACTTAAGTAAGGCAGCTAGTGACTCTTTTGGATCTTTCAAACGCCAGACTAGTCACAAGCCATCCGAGGTGTGATGCATAATGGAAGCCAAATTACTGTTACGGGCGAAGCCCATAAATGGCATAAACATAGAGGCGCTCAATACATTATGATCGCCCCAGTCTGTGGACAAGATCTCTCCTTTGGAGAACCAGGATAAAAAATCTGACCTGACAAACATATAGCCTATAAGGAAAGATCTCCCTTCCCCTCTGAATGACGACAGCGTGTTGCATACTCCCCCTAGGATTTCAAGTAAATCGATCTAGTCGTGGGCAGGAAGATATTTAAAAATCTGTGTGGCTCTTGTGTCTTGCATCCTGCAGTGACCGTTTGTGTCAGAGTCTTGTGACCTGACACCCTCATTGATCTTAGCATTAAAGTCACCGCAGAGAAGAAATTGAACTTGGGGAGCACGGTTTTCTGCCTTAGATTGTACTAGGGATATACAATTAAATAGACTGTTATTGTGATAAGCTGTTTACTTTCCTGATCAAATGTTTATTTGTATTGCAAAGTAGCATAAGAACAAAAAAGCACTTTTTCTACTTTGTGTTGACTGAGCATCCCATGGGTGGTAAATGGGTGTTCCTATGCAACCACCAATGGCTTTTAGTGCAAAGTCATCTCAACTAACAATGGTAGTCAGGTCTTTACACCAAAAATAATGCCTCCTATCCTTTCAAATATTGCATGTGTACTGACCTGAACAACACACGTCCAGTGTTTGAACATCTTAGTCTTTGTACTGAAAAGGTACTGATTCTTCTGGCGGCTGCTTAACATAACTGATGCTGTTGAGCTAGTCACACATTTGGCAATAGTTTAGTGTAAGAAACTGGATTACTGGTTGAGGTGGGTGAAACTCTACTCAAGTAGCAAGTGTGAAACTGTATTTTATTCAAGCAGCAACCACACGCCATGTAATGGTGAAGTTACAAGCATACCATAAATTAACCTAAGCTAAACACAGGGTCATCAGGCTTAACTCAGAGGCAATTTGTAAAGTATTTTGCAACACTTCAAACAAAAATAAAATTAAAACACTACACAAAAAGAATTCCACACCAGATTAAAGAATAGAGTAATTTTTAATAAATAAAATGGCAAAAATGACACAAATTCAATCAGTAGAACCTGGAGATATGTTGGTTTAAAGTTTCCAGTGAAAGTAGCGCCAAAAAGCACAAAGTGCCAAATGTGGACATCTGGTCGTGCTGGACTGGGACAAAATCATAAGGTCAGACTGATGGTGATGGAGCGCAGGTCGAGTCCCGCGACCTATTTAGGTCTGCTGAGCAAAGGTACCTGAAATACTGATTGAGGAGCATTCTGAAGTCCAGCGTCAAGTTTGTATCATGCAGCCGAGGTAATGAGAGGACCGAAGCAGAGATACATCACAAAGCATTGGTCCAGGGGGTTGTAAGGCTGCGATGCAAGGTCTTCTGTCATTATCAAGGAGGCTTTTGATGAGGGACACTTAAGATGCAATAACCTACATTGAGGATGTGTCGTACACCAGCTGGTTCCTAAGAGATTGCAGGGCTTGTGATGCTAAGTCCTGCATAGTTGTTGAGGTTGTCATTGACAAGGGGCTTGCAATGCGAGGGTCTGCATCGGAATGCATCGCACTGGCTGGTCAATGAGGCTGTGAGCTACAAGGTAAATGTGGAGTCCTTGTGCTGGAAAAATCCTTGCAACAGAGGTGATGTGTCAGTTCTACTTGGGGTTGTGTCATGCAGCAGAGGAAATGCACCGATTCTGTCGTGTACACATATGGGCTGGCAGAGAACCTTCAGGCTCACCTCTAAGGGTATTGGACTAGGGTGGCCCCACTTGGCAGTACAGAACTCACAGTTGCGGAGTTTAGAGTGCTGGTAAGGAGAGACTAGCCTTTTGAGTCACTTTGGTTTTTCTGGGTAAAGGTTTCAGGTCCAGTCCTTCTCACCCAGGCAAGAGGGCAGGAGGCATCAGCTTAGCACAGCAGGCAGCAGTCCTTCAAGGAAGCCGTCTAACAGACCGGCAGTCCTTTCAGCAACACAGCAGTCCTTCTTCCTAGAAGAGTCTTAAACAGGTCCAGAAGTGTACTAAAGACGTGTTGTATGAGGTCCAATATTTATAGTGGGTTCCTCCTTTGAAACTGGAAAAACTTTTAGAGGATTTTGTTTGATGTGCACAGAATTCCTGCCTCCCCTGACCTGGCTCTGGATTTACTATAGTGGGTTATTCAATCCTTTATGTGTAGGCAGGACACAATCTGTTCAAGTATACGTGGGCCTGTGCCTAGCTAAACCCTCTTATCCTGCCAGTGATGGTCTATCCAGGCACACCTACCCTCTCTATCGTGTGTGAATGGAATACACAAAAATAGCAACTGTCAGCTGCACCTAGTCATCTCAACCAGAGACTAAATGGCTAAGGCATGAAAACATCAACTTTCTAAAAGTGGTATTTTCAAAATTGTAATTCAAAATTAATTCAACTCTAGCATAAAAGAGGAGTTTTCCAATTCCAGAGTCATCAAAAAGTAACTATTTACCTGTTCCTATTTGGATGTTAAAGCATATTTAATGTAATAAAGTAACTTCATTGTTGTTCTATGGGAGAAGCAGACCTTGCAGTAGTGAAAAAAGAATGTAAGAGTTTTTCACTACTGGAACATGTAAAACCTAAAGTTACATGTCCTACTTTTTAAAACCAGCTCTTTGAGCGCCACAAGATGGAGAGTATTTGTGGACACCTGGGGGCAATTTTTGATATTTGTGAGAGAGCACTAAAGTACATTGCCGATTAATAAACTGGGTTTTGAGACTTTCTTTGCCAGTGAAGTAATTCAAACTGTAATCTGAATAAATAGAACTGACATAACTTATGTCCAAGAGCAGGAAAGCATATCTTACAACTAAAAATGTCCCTTCCCCACTTTGGTAAAGTTGCTTTGTGACCTCAGCTGCTTAGGCCCTTTGTTGGCACTATTTATAATAGCTTGATTCTTTTCAAACTTGCACATTTGCTCTTTATTGAAAACCTATTTCTTTGCTGGGATGAACCATTAATCAATTGGTAGGAGCTTGTTGCAGATGCCTGGTCCTCTCCTGCATTTTCCATCTCAAGGTGCTGGAGTTCTGTCATCTCAATCTCTCCTTGAAACTTTGTTAGACTGGGCTTTGCTCTGGACCATAGACTTTGTGATATAAGATGTAAATGTAAGTGTGTGATAAATGATGTAAATGGCAAAACTGTTAACCCCACCTCATATGAACCTCACATAATTGTGTGTTCAAGCTTGCATGCTTTCAGCATATTATATGTTGCTCATGCAGTACATTCTGAAATGTTGCAGACACTGCAATTTGTGCAATCACTGTTGTTTTTGGTATGCTCAATCTAGGAGTGGCCCACTGGGACATACAGCTTTCAGTGTTCTTAGTAAAGTTAACAAATTATGACCGATCCACTCCTCAGCTTCTTAGATTAAAGTGATAATGCCTTCTCTAGCCAGAAAAGATCATTCAGTGGCAGCATGTCTTTGGTCTAGTTTTACCTCTGTAGCACTTTTGCAGGTTTTAGCACATGCAATTGTAAAGATTAATGACAATCATAATCAGAGGATTTGAAGTTGTGCTGTTCTGTGCTTATGCTAAATATTGAGCAAAATCTGTATCTTCCCCTTTGTGGAACTATCCATACAAAAATCGCCATCACACTTATTATTTTTGGTGATAGAAAATCCATGTCCCTTTCCAGCCCCTTTTCTACTTTGTTTCCATGCCATTAGCTATCTTGGTGTTGGTATACGCAGTGAATACCATATTTGTAAGTTCCCCTTCATAGATTGATGTCCACCACAAGCACTCAAGCAGCTGATTGCAGATGTAGGAGCAGCAGTTTCTTTTGTCCATTCTGATGCCATGGCTCAGTTCCTATTTCACTCTTGTGAGGAGAGCACCTTTCTTTGATACGCAGGCGATTGTAGACCCAGTCATGGATGCCACCTCTAGCACCACCTGAATAACCTAAGATTTCTTTATTAATGCACCACTTTGATAAGATGCTTGCTGAGCCGGTATGGCTACCCTATGTTCTTAATTGGTGAAAGTGGTTATGAAACTCCCTCAGGGATGCCATGAAAGATAAATAGACAATCAAGTCTTATTAATGGAGACATCCAGCAAGCCAGGACCACTCATCTATGCTTTCATGTTGTTCTTACTGTATTGTGCCAAGTGTTAATGACATGACTTCATTATGTTTCCTTTGGCTGGTTGGTTTTCAGGGTAATGGAAGAGTAGATTCAATAACCACAGCTCTAAAGTAAAGCCATAATCTTCTACAGGATTCCTAAATAACCCTAAAAAATCAATGGGATGGGTCCTCTTAGTAAGTTCTCCTTCATAGACTGAAGTAACTTGGTATTATACCTTGTTTTGAGATACCAACTAATGGATTATTTGAATTTGTATTAATTATGATAATGATTCATGATTACTGATTAAAACAATCAAATCTTATTGGATTGATATTAAAGGCGCTTAACTCACACAAATTATCTTTATTGACTATTATAAAGACCTAAATTAGATTTTGTTGATCATGATGTTTTGATTTAAATGATTGCTCCTTTTTAATTCTCCTTGTCCATGGATAAAGATACACAAGACCAGTGGCGGGGATTATTTAATGATCACACTCGAGGACTGAGATAGAAGAATCCCCATGTCATCAGCAGCATGCTCTAAAGTATTGATGTAGAGGTTGATTAGTAGATCCGAGGACATCACTGGGACATAGTGTTTTATTTAGTAAATGGGAGATTTTCTCATGTGTGTATTAATGGATGACGTAGAGTGATGAAGAATATTTGGGAGATGTTGAGGATCCAATACAAAGTATGTAGTATTTCTCAAAGAAATGAGACAGTGGTTTCCCTGGAGGAATTTGCTGCTTATTACAATATTTCCAGCAGTGGTCAATGTTGTTAAACATGGTAGATAAGAATACTTCATGTCTTGACTTGGAGCTTTAATCTAATGGAATCATGTGCGCTATCATAGGATCAAACCGTTCATCAACTGTATGTCTTTTTAATCATTCAACCACACTCAAGGGATGTCTGTTCAGATCCCGGAATACATCTGGGTGTGGAGTTGTGCCCAGGGGTTTAATACATTGTTTATTAAATTATTCATCAGAATAATTGGAGTTTGGCTGTAGTTTTACCTCGTGCAGGTGTTATTGCTTATATGAACATATTCTGGTTTGTGTGCATTTTGTTTCTGTCCTTGATTTGGTATATATTGTCACTGTGTCTGTACTTCCTGCAGGCAACATACCTTTTATTTGCTGTGACAATTGCATTGACCTATTATGAAGTCTGCAACTTTTACTGTTTGATGACTGATGTGTTGAACCCTTTATTTATGGAATTGTCAGACATTCTTGTTTCAGTGTAGTAATAGGATCAGTAAATGGTCATAAACGGTTTCCCAAATTACAGGTATTTTGTTTCTTTGTGGACATGAAATTGATTGATGGATTCATATTTTTGTATGTAACAGTAAATAAATGGTGATGTTGTGCTTTTATTGAAGAATCATAATCAGAGTTTCTATAAATGGGAGTGTTCAGTGTGAAATTGTTTGGATGGAAGTGAGATTTTTGATTACCATCCAGTTATGATGGGGTTTGTTTAGATTACAGTCAATAGGTAAGGTGTTACTGTTGCATGTTAGCTACTCTATATTTCTGTTGAAGTGTGGAGACCCTTAAAAGAGGTATAGAATTTGCAGGTAGTAGAATAAATAGTAAGTGAAATTCTGGTAAATGGTGGTCTTCGTTGAAAGTTACTGGTATCAGGTTGGCAGCAAGTAGATTTTTTATTCAATATTAAAATTGCCTTCCTAGTTAAATTAGAACATTCATGGTAACCCTAGTCGTGGCATATACTCCAAAAGCTCAAGTGTAGCTGCAATGTATAGATAGTCTAAAATGGCTCCTCTATGAAGCAAGAATCAAGCTGAAAATAGCTTGCGTGAATCAAAAAGGCCCTCCATCATAACACCCCTATTTACTTGGCCCAAAAACTCGATCCTGCTGGTGGGACACGGCCCTTAAGAAGCACCAACTCCCTGTTGCTCAAACCACATAAGTTTAATAAAAAGAAAACTTACAACCGCTCCTTCACTGTTCTAGCACCAAGAATTTGGAACGCTTTGCCACCTGAAATGAGGACATATGCCTCTACTTCTACCTTCAAAAGAGAGGTAGAAATACTGCTAATGAACAGATTCCTTTAGGAGCAATCTTACAGTCACTCAGTGTCGCTACTTGCTCATTGGTCAGATTGATTCAGACCACTGAATCTACCAGTGCGATTGGTATATTGTATTTGTATCTGCATTTGTATTGCTCCTTGTTTGTATGATCTGATCACTATTCACAGAGCTCTGATACTCTGATAAGTCACATTTGCAGTATATAACCTCCATAAATAAATGCAAGAAAAGGTATTTGCTCATGATGAAAAGCACATAGATCTCCAATGAAAAAAAAGAAAGGGGCTTCTTTACAAGCCCCATGGGCCACTTTTGTGTCATTTTTAACAAGGGAAAAGTGATGTATGAGTGGCGCAAGGGGCTTGTAAATCTGCTTAAATTTGCTTAAAATCTGGCCCATCCACAGGTTTTTATTGAAAGAGCGAAAGTGGGGTATGTATATATATATTCACTGAAAAAAACATAGGTTTCACGGGTGTTATAGTTAGCTGGACATTTCACTCGTACAAAACCATAGAAATTCCACCATTATAGTTAGTTCAGCTAACTATAACCCCCCCCCCCGCAATGCACTGCTCATGAGTCATGACGTCACATATTACATCATTCATGGCATGGTCAGTGACGTCACTGATGACATCACTGTTGACACCTCAAATGACATCACTGATGACATCATCCAGTGAATGTGTGCTTCTGTAAAGTTTAAATATGTTTTATATATATGCAAAGCTGTATTGAAGAATCAGTGGGTGTATAAGTGGCTGGATGAAGGATTTACGAGGTGTGTGACTGATTGTATAAGTGACTGATTAAACGTGACTTACTGAATGCATGCATAAGTGACTAAGCTGTGTGAATGTCTGTATCAGTGTGTCTGTTGTTGTGTAAGCTAGTACATGGGTTAGTCAGTAGCTACATGGCAGTTTATATGGGTTATTGACTGTTTGCCTGAGTATTTGTAGTGGTGCCCGAGTGTGTGTGTGGGTGGGTTGGAGGTGTGTGAATAGATGTGTGACTAGTTGATTCACTGGGTGTATGGGTTCAAGACTGCATGTGGAAACAGCTCTCTGACTGGGTGAGTGTGTGTATAGGTGTGTTCGTGAGTGAATGGAGATCTCAGTGGTACATGTAAGTAGCTAAATATGTAAAAGGCAGTTTATGTGAGTGATGGTGTATATAAATAACTATATGTGACAGTGAGTAATTACGAAAGTGGCTGTATGGATGAGTGTGTACTTGTATCACTGATTATATAAGAGAGTAAGTATGCACTACTATCTGTATGAATTAGTGAGGTGGTGTGTGTATAACTGTATAGGTGAGGAAATTGGAGTGTGATTGATTCTTTACATGACTATCTAGGTCTGTGAGTAACTTCATGAATGAGTGGCGGTATGTGACTGTTTGAATAGGTTTATGACTGCATATGATAGTGTTGTATTGAGGAGTGACTGCATGTATAAGTGATTGTATGGGTGAATGAGTCGATGTGTGTGTAGACCTAAGAATCAGTGAGTGGGTATGTAGTAACTGGTATTGGTGTCTCTATGGTTTCAAAAATGGTAGTCTGTATTTTAGAATGGGTGTATCACAGATTATATTAGGGTGTGAGGAGGTGCATCGGATTATCACGTGGATGATGTCATCAGTGATGTCATTTGAGATGTCATCAGTGATGTCATCAGTGATGTCACTGACCATGCCATGAATGATGTAATATGTGACGTCATGAGCAGTGCATTGCGGGGGCGCGAGTTATAGTTAGCTGAACTAATTTTAACGGTGGAATTTCTATGGTTTTGGACGATTGAAATGTCCAGCTAACTATAACGCCCCTGAAACCTATGTTTTTTTCAGTGAATTTCTAAGGTTTTTTAAATGCAAATTTCTAACTATAACTTCTGTAAAACCTATGGTTCTTTCAGGGAATTTCAAAGGTTTTTTAAATGCTAATTTCTAACTACAATGTCCCTATAACCTATAATGTTTTTTATGTAAATTTAAAAAGACTTGAATACTTTTTATAGTGAAAACAAACTTAACAGTACTCTTTTATATCTTATAATTATGGCTACTAATCTTATGGTATTTTTGGGGGGGTCAATTCTGTCTGTATTTATCCATATTTTTTTTTTTATAATTGTATCTGTATTTACCCATATATATTTTGGGTTTTGTGTAAAAATGAATCCACATGTATTTGTCTGATAAATATGCCTGAAGGAATTACCGTTTTCAGTCATATAAACACTCTCAGATGATAAAATATGCACAACCTTGATATTAAAATGTGCATGTTATATTGCTGTTTAAGGCTCTTTACTAAAATCATTTTATTGTTTTAACACTTTTACTTTTAGAATGACAGACCTATTGGCCTGGTAGTCATGATTGACAGCATTTAGAATCACTCAAAAAATAACCCAATTTCTGTTTTCATCCACATTTTAAAATAAATACAGAGTGGAAAATAAATAGTTTTCTGTCTGTATTTATCTGT
Organism: Triturus cristatus; assembly: GCF_964204655.1. Classification (NCBI taxonomy): domain Eukaryota; kingdom Metazoa; phylum Chordata; class Amphibia; order Caudata; family Salamandridae; genus Triturus; species Triturus cristatus. The sequence goes on along the minus strand of NC_140590.1, from coordinate 895,079,922 downwards.
AAAAGTCAGTAAAAACGGAAATCAGGAAGCCCTACTTATAATTTAACAATGTTTACAACTTAATTAGCAGTAATTAACATATAAGTGTAGTAAAAGTGTGACGCAGCACCTGTAATACCTGACTTCGAACAAAAGTGTTCACAGTTCGATTCCCGGCTCGAGCAGCATGTTAGCCCACCACTATCTCACTGTGGGCAACACCTTGCTTAATCTTCCCAACATCCCTGAGCGCCGGCACACCTTTCCGGGGGTAGCTGTGCGCTTTAAAAATGCTAGCATTTTTTTTATTTAGCAGCATAGCGATGACAAATATTAGCACATATTTTTTTTTCTTCTATTGTGAACGATATTTTTTTATGTCTTCTATTTAGATGTTTTTAATCATGAGAATTCAAATGACACAGTTTGCTGGGTAACAGTTTTTAAACTCTCCAACGTATGTACATATTAAGGACCTTATACGTGTTACGATAGAAATCGAAACCTTTACAGCTTCACATTTTGTAACTTTTCCCAACATGTGCACAAGTTAAACAGTTAAAACGTGAGCACGTGTAAGCTATAAAACGTGACATCTAAATAGGTGGAGCCACATCTTCCTTCCATAGACTACTCAATAACCAAAAAGTATATAAACCACACCCGTTGTTCGATTAGATCAGTTTTCACAAGTTATTTATCCGTGTCCATTCTGTGATGCAGGTTCCCTTTTCTAGCGTCGGATTCTTGTTTTGCAGGAACAAAACATATTCCGGAGTTGTAAGTTGTTTGCTTATGGCATAGTAGATATTTATAATACGTAGCTATTTGTCAATAATTAAAAATGTATGATGATAAACCCTATATTTCTGAATATTATTTTCTAATTTCTATTTTTCTCAGTTGCAGTTCCTATTCACCTTCTCCCTATAGAATATATAAGACCAGTACTGTATATTACAATAGTACTATCCTATATATTCTTAAATGAGTACGTGATTTGTTAGCGGAACAGTGTGCGACCTCTAAGCACTATGACAGAACGTTTCCGAATTCTACAAAATACAAACTTGAAAAATGATAATGCATACATTTCTATGTAATATGAATCATTTGTGATAAACTATTTTTTACATATTCTTCTGACCTCAGATGATGTAGTGCGGGAGTGTTTGTTGTAGCACTTCTTTTCTACTTTATTCAAAAGTAACTGATGCCCTCTTATATTATCAAGAATATTGGGCAACACTTTTACAAACTATAGCAGAAAAAAGGAGGGTGTGGCCACGCTTATGTGATATTTTATGAAATTCCATTTTTATTTGTCTCCCCTTTAATATATACATCGTCAGTATCCGAAGAAAGTTCATTTGTAATTGCTAAATAAAAACTGTTTAAAACCTAAACTGAAATTTTTGCTGCGCAACCACACCTGCCCGTCAGAAAAGTACACATTATAAGTAAATAGTGCTCCTGGGAAGTATCCCACACGCAAACTTAATAAAAAGAAGACCGCAACACACTGTTATTTTTCCGCCATGATTCGCACACCCACGGCAATTATATAAATGGTCCTTAAACTATATAAAAAACAATTTTTACCTTCACAATCCCTCTCCACCGCCTTGTGACCACTGTTAATAGTGTTCCTACCCTCCCCTCTACTACTTTGTTTTCCCATACTCCTTTGGAAGTGCGTCACAAAATGGCTGACAACAGTGAACCATTCGTCAAAGTGCACCCCCAAACCTTGGGGTGTGTCCCCCAGGCGACAGTGTAGTCCTCCCGAAGGGTTATCAAATATTTGTCAAAGGATTATGCTCGATTCGTTGTTTTTCGAAAAAACTTTATTGATCATTCAATTTCATCTTGAATGTGTACTTTCGGTCCATTGCGATAATCAAGGCTTCTGTTATGCACTCCCAATGCATTTCGGCTGTAAAGCCTTCATCAGGGGAAATCTACGAATGATAAGGGGGATAATGAATGCTATATACGAGGAAATTGTAATCACCCATGCGGTGTGACGTGATAAGAAGAAAAAAACGAGGTGTGTGGTTTATAGCTGTAAAATAAGATGAAGTAACGGTATCGTAAATGATTAGTGAATGGGAACAGTGAACCATTCCCACCCAATAAGGAGCAAACTTGTAACACTTTAGCCAATAAAATGTCCATGTTGTTCCGCAGAGGAGGAGGGAATGGCTGCCAACACTTCTACATTTAATGCTTCACAGCCAATGAACATTAAGCTTGGGAACTTGGGAAGGTTCTGCTTAAATACATTTAAAAAAATGCGCGTACGGTAAAAAAAAATTTTTTTTTAATTAATTAATTTTTTTTAAAAAAAGTTGTGAGGTAAGGTTGGCTCTTAAAAGAGCCGTTGTGTTAATACAGGGACAGAGGGAAGAAAGAATGGGAATATTAACAAGGACCACAGATGTGCTAGTCTATCTTATTGTTTTTTAGGGAAATACTGGTCTCCCCGTGAACAATTAGACCATAACATCTGGTGCACCTCATTTGTACCCTCTGAAATCGAGGGTCCCTTTCCAGAGGAGCGGAAGAGGGTGATGCTCCCACCCAGGGCCGGACTGGCCTTAGCGGGCACCGGGCAATCCCCCGCTGGGCCGCACGGGTGGGTGCCGGTTTTGGACCGCTGGGGGCCGTTTTTGTTACAGGGCCGTTTTTTGCAGCTTAGCTGCAAAATCGGCCCTATGACAAAATCGGCTGAAAACCGGCCTCGGCAAAGAGCTCGGCGACACCCCCTAAACCACAGGGGGGCCGGCCGAGCACTTTGCCAGGGCCGGTTTTGGTTCCCAGTCCGGCCCTGCTCCCACCGCAGAGGAAGTGCTCGGCTGAGCTGCCGAAGATGTACTCGGCTGAGCTTCTGCGGATGTGCTCGGGTGACTTACTGAAGGGTTTGCTTCAGCATGTCGAGCAAAAGTCCTTGGATGAACATCCCTAAGGTGTCTCAACATAGTGTGATTACCAAAGGAATACTTCTTCCTAGGATTACCTCTAGATAACACACGCTCACAAAGTGAGCAGGTAACTAAAGGAGCATTTACCTTTTTCTGCCCCTCAGGAAATGTAAAATACTCCCAAATAAAAGAACTCTTCTGTTTCCTCCTTCTCTGTCTGATGATGCTGCTGCCCTGCTCACTCTCAGAAGAGGACTGCTGCTCTGCCATTGTATCCCAAAGACAATTCAGCTCCTTCTCCTAAGAAATCACAAGCAGTAATGAGGGGAATGGGTGTGGTGTAGGAAGATTCTGGAACCAAAAGTAGTTTAAACCAATCAAAAGTGTTTTTTCTTGATCACATGACCAACCGTACGCGCACGTTAAGCTTACCGAGCGCGTACGGTAAAAGTACGCATGCGCGTACGAAAGACACACGCACGCGCGCATGCGCATTACAGGCACGCTCGTACACTTCCGCGTAACGTGCGCGCGCGCATGCGCGTATAAAGCATGCGCTTACGCGTCGCGTAGGAAGTACGGACGTGTCCGCAAATTGCGTAAGCATGCGCACACGGAGTATAAATATTACGTATGCTCACCGTACATAAAGCGAAGCGTGCGCTTACGGTAAGCTTACCGTACGCGCACGGTAATAAAAATTAAAAAAAAAAAATTAAAAAAAGGTTTGTTGAAAATATTAACTAGGTTATACAACTATATCTAACCATTTATTTAAAAAAGGTGAATCATACTATATTGAAGAATGCATTAAATCCATGAATATATACATAGGTAAAAACCAAAGGAAATGATGGACGGAGTGTTGAACATTGCAAGCACTCACCCCCAGTCAACGGATCTGGGTTTAATCCATCACCGTTCTTTAGCCCACTCTGCCACCCCAGTTCAGACATGGCCATATGCAAATCAGTCTGACCCTGTGCCTCATGGGTACAGTCCAGCCCGAACTGCCAAGCCATGTGAATCCAGAGGCAAAGTGAGCAAGAGACTCACGTCTGAGCATACCCTGCCAACTTATGGCGAACAAAGTGGTACAAAAGGGGGTTTGCCACTGGATTCAAGCAAGCCTGGCTGAAGACGGCTGAAATGCCAGAAACCGTTCCTAGGAAGCTTGTTTCCGGTCCAGGGAAGACATGGCTTGGCAGTTCGGACTGGACTGTTCCCATGAGGCACAGGGTCAGACTGATTTGCATATGGCCATGTCGGAACTGGGGTGGCAGAGTGGGCTAAAGAACAGTGGTGGATTAAACCCAGATCAGTTGACTGGGGTGATTGCTTGCAATGTTCAACACTCCGTCCATCATTTCCTTTGGTTTTGCTATATACATAGGTAGCATAGGAAAAAAATAAAAAGACAAAAAATGATGTAAAAAACGAAGCAAATTCAATGAAAAAAACGTAGGTTTCACACACATTATAGTTAGGAATTAGAATTTAAAAAACCATGGAAATTCACAGAAAAAAACATAGGTTTCACACACATTATATTTAGGAATTAGCATTTAAAAAACCTTGCAAATTCACTGAAAAAACCATAGATTTCACACATGTTATAGTTAGGAATTAGAATTAAAAAAAACATGGAAATTCACAGAAAAAACCATAGGTTTCACACACATTATATTTAGGAATTAGCATTTAAAAAACCTTGCAAATTCACTGAAAAAACCATAGGTTTCACACACGTTATAGTTAGGAATTAGCATTTAAAAACCTTGCAAATTCACTGAAAAAACCATAGGTTTCACACATGTTATGGTTAGCTGGACATTTCTCTCATAAAAAACCATTGAAATTCCCCCGTTATAGTTAGTTCAGCTAACTATAACTCGCGCACCCGTAATCCACTGCTGATGACGTCAAATATTACATCACTCATGACATGGTCAGTGACATCACTCATGACATCACTGATGACATCTCAAATGACATCACTGATGACGTCATCAATGTGATAAATTACCACATCTTCTCACACCCTTATAAAACCTTTGATATACCAACTCAAAATTACAGAGTTCCATTCTCATATCCATAAATAATGCAATACCAATAACTGCATACCCACATATTAACTTTTAGGTCTTCATACACCTCCACACACTCACCTGTAAAGTCACTCATAGTTACAGTCACTCCATAAAAAAGTATCATATGAATTTATACACACACCTATATAGACACTCACACACTACCAATCATCCATAGAGGTACTCTCACACCTAGTCATTCATACAAATATTCACACTGCCATTTACTCACCTATGCAGTTATACACACTCAAGTTCCCTTGCTCACAAAAATAGTATCACATTTTTATGCTCAATTAGAATCATTGACAAAAGCACACACTCATCCATACAGTCACTGTCACAATCACACATTCTCACATCTAGCCACTTATATACTCTTACACACATATATACTGCCTTTCACATATGTAGTTAGTCACAAATGTACCACTGAGATATACATTCAATCCATAACACAGCCATACATACACTCACTCAACCATACAGTCCATCACAGATGCACTTTTAAAAACATCCACTCATAGAATCACCCACTCACTCATCTATGCACAGAGTCACACACACCTTACCCACACAAACACTCAGGAACTCATACAGATACTGAGACAAGCAATCAATAACTCATTTAGACACTTATATAGCTATTCACAAAACCATGCCGCCACTTATACACCAACACACAGACACATACAAACATTTATACAGTTTAGTCACTAGTCTGAAGTAAGATGCAGGTAAACGACTCACTTATCGAGTCAGTTACGCAACACAGAAAATCATCCCTTTACACACGTGTACACCCACTCATTCTTTAACATGCCTTTCCCTATATATATAAAAGATATTGAAAATTTTATGAACCTGAGCTTCTATGGGAATTCACAAGGGCATACTATCAAGCCCATTATTGCCACTTTAGCGGCAGTTTACTGCCACTAAAGCGGCAATAATGTTCTCGCCGTTCCCTGATAATATGGCCCTCAGTCTCCAACAGGTGTTGGCATGGCACTGGAAAACAGGGACTTACAATATGCTCTCCCACAATTTGATCACACAGCCCCCTACAGGGGTTAACCAAACTATCCTTCACCTCACCCTCCAGTGCCTTGCACACGTACTCCACACCACTCTCCTAAGATTGGCTAGACAGTATCTGACTGTCTCTGTCACTCAACCCACACTCTTCTGGGCGGTCTTCACACTCACATACCAGGCCATCAACCATGGGGGAACCCCTCTCCCTGCACCTCTCATCTAGAGTCATTAGAGTGTCCCACCCACCACTAGGACCCTGAACCCCTGCGTCAGTTTCCCAATTTACCTCAGGGACACTGCGCACCACTGGAGCTACCTCATATCCTAGAACCTCCTGGTGTAAATTAACCCCCTCCTTCAAGTTAGGCACCACATCTCTGGGTGGGTGTACTACTCCCTCGGCACTAGAAAATTCAATTTTGCTGCCACCATCTTAGCTGGATTCCACCTCCAACTCAGCAAAGCTCACTCTCTGAGCTACACACATTTCTTGATGCTGGGCTGAGACACTCATGGCCTCAAGCCTCTCGAGCTCTAAATTAAGCTCCCTCATTCTCAACTCATGGTCTAATCTCACTCTCTCTCTCTCTCCAAGGACAACCTGCTATTCTCTAGGTCCCTTTGACACTCCATCTTGAGCTTGGCCCTCTCCAGCAAGTGCAACCTATTTCTCTCCCTGTCTTCCAGCTCTCCTGGGGACAGGATTTGGAAAGAGATGCTACTGCCAGGCGGGGACGGTACCCATTCCCTGGCTGGAAACAATGGCCTATCCAGTTGCCCATCTGCATCAGCAACTGGCTCCACCACCAGTCCAGAGGTATTTCTTGCTTCGACCCAGGTATTCATCCTTTTGGGCACGGCCTTGGGTAGCAACTTTAAATTGTCTGCAGAAGTGCTTGAGCTGTTTCACATTGTAGGTTTCCAACCTCTCTTCCTCAAAATCTAGATAAATAGATGCAACAGATGCTGGTCTACTCATGGCAGTAGAGTCCAACGAAAACAATTCTACCAAAAAGTATGTGGTCGCGTTTGGTAGTAGTGTACATCAATTACTGTATATGAGTCACAAATGCAACTCCAAATCCTCACCACTGACCACCAATGTTAGAACTGGGGTTCTCTAGTTGGATGAGGTAGGTACCTTTGACCAAATAGGGACCCTTGCTTCTAAATCAGGGAAAGGGTATTACACTACTGGATTACCCCTGCTCACCCCCTTGGTAGCTTGGCACGAGCAGACAGGCTTATCTCAGAGGCAGTGTGTTAAGCATTTGTGAACACATACAGTAATACAGTGAAAACACTACAGATGGACACCACACAAGTTTTCCGTTTTTCACTATTGCAAGGCTGCCAGTCCCTATAGGCAAGAGTGGGCAGTTTGATTATAACATCTTATAATCCTAAATGACCCAGGGAACATGGTAGAAATTCGAGTTTAGTATGCCTGAACTCAGAATGACAAAATACATATTTTAGTGAAGTTGGTTTTAACATTCTGTGTTTGAAAATACCACTTTTAGAAAGTAGGTATTTTTTTACCTAACCATCCAGCCTGCCTCTGCTAGCTTGTGTATTGTGTGTCTGGCTTTGTGAGTGACAGGGGCTGGGGGACTCCAGGAGATAGTGTGAGTTAGCACATGGCTGAATAGACCTATCTGCATGTAGAGTGGTGGGAGGGGTAGCACCTGGGTCTGAATAAGGCTGTGCCTGCCTTCCACAATGCTGGCTCTATCTCCTGTGGTGTGTCTGATGACCCTAGCCCACACTGTCAAAGGAAAAAAGTCGTCCTGTAAACAAAGTGCTCCAGGACTGCACAGAACTGGTTTGGACTAGGTACAGGCCCCTCTGCCTTCAGAGGACAAAGGATTTAGTAGTATAAATATGGGGACCCAGACCCCAAGACTTTAGATCCCTTCTGGAAAAACAAGACAAACATCTGCCAAGGAGAAGAACCAAGGAAGCTGTAGGAGTTGGACTGCCCCCTGCCAGTGTGCTGTGTTGCTGCTGGGTTGGCCTGTGTGAAAATGTGTATCAGTCTGTCTGTTGTTGTGTAAGCTGCTGCATAGGTTGGTGAGTAGCTGCATGAGTGTCTATATGGGTTATTGATTGCTTGCCTGAGTATTTGAATGGCTGCCTGAGTGTGTGTGTCTGTGGGTGGGAGGTGTGTGACTCTGTGCATAGGTGTGTGAGTGATTGATTCACTGGGTGTATGGGTTTAAGAGTGCATGTGGAAATAGCTGTATGGATGGGTTAGTGTGTGTATAGGTGCGCTGGTGAGTGAATGGAAGTCTCAGTGGTACATATGTAGAAGGCAGTATATGTGAGTGATGGTGTACATAAATAACTATATGTGAGAGTCAGTAATTGTGAGAGTGGCTGCATTGATGAGTGTGTATTTGTATCAGTGATTCTGCAAGAGAGTAATTATGTGTTAGTATCTGTATGAATAAGTGAGGTGGTGTCTTTATTACTGTATAGGTGAGTAAATGGAAGTATGATTGATTCTTTGCATGACTGACTAGGTGTGTGAGTAACTCTGGATATGTGGCAGTGTGTGCCTGTCTGTATAGGTGTATGAGTGCATATGATAGTGTTATGTTGATGAGTGACTGCATGTATGAGTGACTGTATGAGTGAATGAGTAGATGTGTGTGTAGACCTAGGAATCAGTTAGTGTGTATTTAGTAACTGGCATTGATGTGTCTATTTTTTTGAAAATGGTAGTCTGTATTTTAGAGTGGGTGTATCAAAGGTTATATTCAGGTGTGAGGAGGTGCATCAGATTATCACGTGGATGATGTAATCAGTGGGGTCGCGACTTCGGCATAATTTGTAAAGGATGAAATGTCTTTAAATTAATTATAAATAAAAGTTTTCCTTTAAGTGTTTTTCTAAATGTATTAATAAAAGTATTTTTAAAGTAATATTTTCAATATAATGTTTCAATGAATGTCTTTAATATGTCTTAAGCATGCTTATGTTTTAATATTGAGAAATGCTTGATCTGTTGCTATTTCTTTATGCCTTTATAAGTTATGCATTTGTATATATAAATATACTACGCATTTTTTTTGAACGCATGGTCATTTGCAATGCATGCCTTTACAACAAATTTCATTTTAAAGGTATGTATGGTAAATGACCATGAGTTCTAAAAAAATGTAGATGATCCACGTTGTTGTAAGGGAACAGAAGCTGTTCCGTTTCCTCACAACAACATGAACCGCCCCTCAGAGACGACGTGAAGCAGGAACCACGAGGGGAGAGGAACCATGAGGAGTGAGAGGTAAGGGGTATTGGGAATGAGGTGGGTGTTACTTTTCTAAGGTTTAGGGCAGTGCAGTGGTGTTTGGGTAGTGTAGGGGGTCTTGCTGGGCGTAGATTTAGGGTTTAGGGTAGTGCAGTGGTGTTTGGGTAGTGTATGGGGTCGTGCTGGGGTAGTGTTTTAGGGTTTAGGGTAGTGCAGTGGTGTTTGTGTAGTGTAGGGGGTCGTGCTCGGGGTAGTGTTTTAGGGTTTAGGGTAGTGCAGTGGTGTTTGTGTAGTACAGGGGGTCGTGTTTTAGGGTAGTGCAGTGGAGTTTGGGTAGTGTAGGGGGCCATGCTGGGGGTAGTGTTTTAGTGTTTAGGGTAGTGCAGTGGTGTTTAGGTAGTGTAGGGTGTCGTGCTGGGGGTAGTGGTTAAGGGTTTAGGGTAGTGCAGTGGTGTTTGGGTAGTGTAGGGGGTCGTGCTGGGGGTAGTGGTTAAGGGTTTAGGGTAGTGCAGTGGTGTTTGGGTAGTGTAGGGGGGTCATGCTGGGGGTGGTGTTTTAGGGTTTAGGGTAGTGCAATGGTGTTTGTGTGGTGTAGGGGGTCATGCTGGGGGTAGTGTTTTAGGGTTTAGGACAGTGCCGTGGTGCTTGTGTAGCATAGGGGTCATGCTGAGGGTAGTGTTTTAGGGTTTAGGGTAGTACAGTGGTGTTTGTGTAGTGCAGGGGGTCATGTTTTAGGGTAGTGCAGTGGAGTTTGGGTAGTGTAGGGGCCATGCTGGGGGTAGTGTTTTAGTGTTTGGGGTAGTGCAGTGGTGTTTAGGTAGTGTAGGGGGTCATGCTGGGGGTAGTGTTTTAGGGTATAGGGTAGTGAAGTGGTGTTTGTGTAGTGTAGAAGGTCATGCTGGGGGTAGTGTTTTAGGGTTTCAGGTAGTGCAGTGGTGTTTGTGTAGTGTACCGGTGTAGTGAGGGCTGCGGTTTAGATACATTCATTGCTATGTTGGCATAAGCGCATTAGATGTTAGAAAGCCATCTTGCCACTTTTGCTGCCTTTGCACAAGACACTGCAGATATATGTTATTATTTGAAAACTGCTTGCTCGCCTTTTTCTTCACATGAGAACTGTCTGTTGTTCACATCCCTAGACGTGCGCTGCGACCTTGGTCTGAACATTGTGTAAAGAAACAGTCTGGGTCGCCATACAATGCATGTTTTTGATCAGCCCACTATTTAGCCATAACACGCACGCAGCTGCAAATACCTAAAGGTCGAGTGCTTTTAATATTGCAGACTGCATGCTTTACACACATTCGGAAGAAGAGCTTTCCCAGGAGCAGAGTACACCTGATCCTGTGATGTGATTCCACTAAGCTGATCTTTACGGTATGGGGTTCCCCACTCAAGCCTAGAGACCTTCTACTAGTCTAATAATATTAGTTTACTAGCGAAAGGAAGGTGGCTGTATTCCACTGTCATTATATTATGATTACTCCTTTCATTTTCTATGGTATTGTAACAATGCTGATGGTTTTGATTTTAATCATTTGTCTGCTTATGTTAGCCAAAGTACTGCATCTTAGGACACGTAGTTTATAAAATAAACCTTTTAAACTTTACCGTGTCTCTGATTACTCTTGTTTTAGAGAATAATTACGAACAGGTATTTCTGATTCCCACCATTCCTGAGAGTACTCTAAGTCGCTTGTTCTTGGTTGTCTATACATTGGGACCTCCGAGATAATACGGATAACGAATGGGACACTGATGCTGGTCGGATAGGTGTTCTGGGTTCTGAGGTGAGTTTTTGGTACACCACAATTCACTGAGGTCCTGGTTTCCTGTGCATAGTTCTGTGCATGAGCAGAGAATCCCTGCAACACCGGGTAATGTTGGGGGTAGTGTTTTAGGGTTTAGGGTAGTGCAGTGGTGTTTGTGTAGTGTAGGGGGTCATGTTTTAGGGTTTAGGGTGGTGCAATGGTGTTTGGGTAGTGTAGGGGGTCGTGCTGGGGGTAGTGTTTTAGGGTTTGGGGTAGTGCAATGGTGTCTGGGTAGTGTAGGGGGTCGTGCTTGGGGTAGATTTAGGGCTTAGGCTAGTGCAGTGGTGTTTGGGTCGTGTAGGGGGTCGTGCTGGGGTAGTGTTTTAGGGTTTAGGGTAGTGCAGTGGTGTTTGGGTAGTGTAGGGGGTTGTGCGGGGGTAGTGTTTTAGGTTAGTGCAGTGGTGTTTGGGTAGTGTAGGGGTCATGCTAGGGTAGTGTTTTAAGGTTTAGGGTAGTGCTGTGGTATTTGTGTAGTGTAGGGGGTCGTGTTTCAGGGTAGTGCAGTGGTGTTTGTGTAGTGTAGGGGTTGTGCTGGGGGTAGTGTTTTAGGGTTTAGGGTAGTGCAATGGTGTTTGTGTAGTGTAGGGGGTCGTGTTTTAGGATAGTCATTTGTGTTTGGGTAGTGCAGGGGGTCGTGACGGGGGTAGTATTTTAGGGTTAAGGGTAGCACAGTGGTGTTTGTGTAATGTAAGGGGTCATGCTGGGGATAGATTTAGGGTTTAGGGTAGCGCAGTGATGTTTGTGTAGTGTAGGGGGTCATGCTGGGGGTAGTGTTTTAGGGTTTAGGGTAGCACAGTGGCGTTTGTGTAGTGTTGGGGGTCGTGCTGGGGTAGTGTTTTAGGGTTTAGGGTAGGATAGTGGTGGTTGTGTAGTGTAGGGGGTAGTGCTGGGGTAGTGTTTTAGGGTTTAGGGTAGCGCAGTGGTGTTTGTGTAGTGTAGGGGTCATGCTGGGATAGTGTTTTAGGGTTTAGGGTATTGCAGTGGTGTTTGTGTAGTGTAGGGGGTCGTGCTGGGGTAGTGTTTTAGGTTTTAGGGAAGCACAGGTATAGGGGGTCGTGCTGGGGGTAGTGTTTTAGGGTTTAGGGTAGTGCAGTGGTGTTTGGGTAGATCGACAACAATAGATCTCGCCAAGTGAGCAGCGCATGCTTTGCATCGCTAAGCGAGACCTAAAAAGCATTGCACCAAGATGGCTGCCAACACTTCCTGGACTTAGGTGTTCGCAGCCAATTCGAGCCGAGCTCTTGCTTGTGTAGTTAGGTCCCGCCAAGATATATAAAGGTTTTTTTCCTTTAATATTTCAAAAACTTCTGAACGAATTTACTCCATTTAAAAAGGGTCTATTTCTGAACCAAGGGCTACCTTTTTGCCAAATTTGGTGTAATTCCAATCAGTAGTTCGGGCTGTAGCCGTGTCTAAAGTTTCCTATGGAAAATAACATGGGGAAAACATGTTTTGGAACCCACCTTCTATCTCAGCTCCCGCCTTTTGAATCACCCCGAAACTTTCAAGACACAAGCTGACCGGAGCGGGCCACTAGTTTTGAAAATTTCACGAAGATTCGTCAACCAGCGCCAAAGTTATTGGGAAAACAAAAAATGCTTTTCCTATGGAAACTAGGTCCTAACTATAACTAACTACTGGTGAAAAATTCACTGAAAAAACCATAGGTTTCAGGGACGTTATAGTTAGAAATTAGCATTTAAAAAACCTTAGAAAGTCACTGAAACACAGGTTTCTGGGACGCAGTCAGTTAGATGTTTCATTCGTACAAAACCAGAGAAATTCGGCCGTTATAGTTAGTTCAGCTAACTATAACTCGTACCCCCGCAATGCACTGCTGATGACGTCACATATTACATCATTCATGACATGGTCAGTGACATCACTGATGGCATCACTGATGACATCTCAAATGACATCACTGATGACATCATCCATTGAATGTGTGTTTCTATAAGGTTTAAATATGTTTTATATATATGCCAAGGTGTATTGAAGAATGAGTGGGTGTATAAGTGTCTGGATGGATGATTTAGTAGGTGCATGACTGACTGTATAAGGAGTGATTAATTGTGTCTTACTGAATGCATGGGTTAGTGACTGATACAGACATACACACAGTTTAGTTTGTCAATTGGTGTGTAAGCGGTTGAATGGGTTGGTGAGTAGCTAAATGAGGATCTATATGGGTTATTGATTGGTTGTCTTAGTATTTGTATGGGTGGCTGAGTGTCTGTGTGGGTGGGTGGGGGTTGTGACTCTGTGCATAGATGTGTGCGTGGATTATTCACTGGGTGTATGGGTTCAAGAGTGCATCTGTGAAGGGCTATATGGGTGGGTGAGTGTGTGTATAGGTGTGTTGGTAAGTGAATGGTTGCCTCAGTGGTACATGTGTGAGTAACTGCATATGTGAAAGGCAGTATATGTGAGTGTTGGAGTGTATAAATTACTATATGTGAGAGTGAGTGATTGTGAGAGTGGCTGTATAGATCAGTGTGTGCTTATATTAGTTATTGTATGAGAGTGTAAGTATATGTTAGTATATGTTTGAATAAGTGAGGTGGTGTGTGTAGAACTGTATAGGTGAGTACATGGGGATGTGATTAATTGATTGCATGACTGACTAGGTGTGTGAGTAACTCTAAGGATGAGTGGTGGTGTGTGAGTGTCTGTATAGATCTGTGAGTGCATATGATACTGTTGTATTGATGGTTGACTGCATGTATGAGTAACTGTATGGGTGAATGAGTGGATGTGTGTGTAGACCTAGGAATTAGTGAGTGGGTATGTACTAACTGGTATTGCTGTGTCTATAGTTTCAAAAATGGTAGTCTGTATTTTAGAGTGGGTTTATCAAAGGTTATATTAGGGTATGAGGCGGTGCATCAGATTATCACGTGGATGATGTCATCACTGATGTCATCAGTGATGTCATTTGAGATGTCATCAGTGATGTCACTGACCATGTCATGAAAGATGTAATATGTGACATCATCAGTGGTGCATTGCGACAGCGCAAGTTATAGTTAGCTGAACTAACTATAACGGCTGAATTTCACTGGTTTTGTACGAGTGAAATGTCCAACTAACTATAACGTCCCTGAAACCTGTGTTTTTTTGAGTGAATTTCAAAGGTTTTTAAATGCTAATTTCTAACTATAACGTCCCTGAAACCTATGTTTTTTTCAGTGATTTATCAACGTTTTTTTAAATGCAAATTTCTAACTATGCCTACAAAGGTAGAACATGTGGAGAAAGAGGAAGACAAGCGCAGAAAGAAGTAAGACAAATGCAGAAAGAGGCAACAGAAGTCCAGAAAGATGAAAAAAAGTGCAGGAAGAAGCAAGAGATGTGCAGTAAGAACCAACAGAGGAGAAGAAAGTCCTCCTGTGCCCCCAAATTTTTGCTGACGGGTACTGGTGTTATCTGACTCTGACTAACCAGGCCTAGAGCCAGTGCTATGCTAAAAGACACTTAGAATACAGTGAAAACACTAGGGAACACTATGTGTTGGGGTACCCCTGTGATTAGCATGACCTCCTCTGTATTTGCCATGTGTTAGTGCCTGGGTCATTGCATGAGTACATGAGTAGTGACTGGATGATTAGAGTGCTACAAGGAGAGTACATTGTGAATTTAAAAGTGCTTGGGTTTTTGCAGACTGATTGGATAAGTACATTGTGCTGGCTGGGTGATTGGAGGAGTGCATAGGTAGTGACAGGCAGATTACTGAACTGCATAGGTAGTCCTCAGGGGATTGTAGCACTACATCTGTTAGTGCTTGGGTCATTGCATAAACACATGGTTAGTGACTGGATGATTAGAGTGCTGCAAAGATACTACATGGTGAATTTATAAGTGCTTGGGCAGTGGCACAGTGATTGGATAAGTATACGGTGCTGACACGGTGATTAGAAGACTGCTCACGGAGTGACAAGGAGAATGCTGGATTGCATAGGTACTGCTCTGGGGATTGTTGCAGTGAATGTATTAGTGTCTAGGCCATTGCATGAAGGGTGCACACAGAATGACAGGGGGGTTGCTGAACTCCATGGGTAGTGCTCTTGGGATTGTAGCACTGCATGAGTTAGTGCCTTGGCCATTGCAAATTCCGCTGAAATTATTTTTTTTAAATGCTTTTTTGGCCCTTGTGGGACCCCTTCAGCACTGTTTTCTTGTGACTCTGTGGCTGCCAACTTCCTGGTTTGGAGTGTTGGCAGCCAATTTCTTAGGAACTAGTGATCGGATTTACACCATTTAATAAAAAAAGGAGTCTTTCTGAACCAAGGGCTACCTTTTTGCCAAATTTGGTATTATTCCGTTCAGCAGTTCGGGCGGTAGCTTTGTCTAAAGTTTCCTATGGAAATTAACATGGGGAAAACACATTTTGGTACCCCCCCCCCTTTTTTCTCAGCCCCCGATTGTCGAATCACTCAGAAACTTTCAAGACAGTAGCTGACCTGAGCAGGCCACCAGTTTTGAAAATCTTGTGAAGATTCATCAACCGGCGCCAAAGTTAGTGGGAAAAGAAAAAACGCTTTTCCTATGGAAACTAGGTCCTAACTATAACTACCTATAATACCTATATATATATATATGTGTGTGTGTGTTTGCATGTTAGTGAGTATGTGTTTGTGTCTGTGTGTGTACATTTTTCTTAGATTGAGAAATTTGGCTTTTCAGTATTTGTCGATTTTAATTCCTGTGCTTCTTTTCTAGTGTTAAATGGGATGGGCCAGATGGGTGTAAACTGTTGGTCATTGGAGCATGCTGTTAATCTTTGCATGTCATTATATTATCTCTATGTTTACAAGCATGGCTGCTTCTCAAGAGACCCCGTGACTCACTGGCACCCACCACGGTCTTATACACTCTCCACTCTCATACATGCTTCCTGTATTTACCAAGGTTGACTACTGTTGAAGGTTCTCCAATGCTCACTTTTTTTTACCAGTTTCCATTCACTAACAGATGTGCCCTGCTTTGAGAGACTACAATAGTATTCTCTGGTATTCTCTCATCAGCCTCTTCAGCCAACTTCAGCCTAAGTATTGGGTGAGGGCCTAAAGATGTATTGTTCTTTTTTTGGATAGTGTTTTTCTACTTTTGACGCATTGAAAAAGCACAGACCTTTATCACATCATTCATAAAGCCTAAAACCGATTTGTAAATCAGGGTCCAAAAGCAAGAATTAACAAGGAACCATGCTCTATCAAAAATGGATAAATACATCAATAAGAGTTGGGTTAAACCCAGCATTGTTTTGCTGAAACAAACACATTAGTATCTGAAAATTGCAAATGCATGCTCAAATAAAGTGCTAGTCACAAGTAAAATATCTTACCAAGAGTGAAGAATTTTGAGAAGGGTGAGGAATGGAGGACATGCAATTATAGATATAGTAAACATTCCCATATTGAAATCTCAAGTGTTAATTAATATTTATTTTCTTTGCATGCCTATTCTATCCTTGATTTTGAAGACAAGATCTCTCCTCCACCCCAAAGAGAGGGCAATTATCGCTCAGCTACTTTGATGAAGTTGCTTTTTTATTATAGTTTTCATCATTCTCAAATCTCCCTCCCTCCATTCAAAAGGCATCCTAATCCTGATTCTTCTGACAAAATTAAGAAATGTGGGATGTAAGCATGCATTTCTGCCACAGCACCACTAGGATATTTTTCATTTAAAACAACATACACATGAGAACATTAGAACAGCAGATCCACACATGATTTATTGATTGATTATACTTGTTATCTCTCTTCCTTGCTGCAAGGACTTTAATAGAATTAACAGTGATGTATCTTTTATTTGGAAGCCAAATCTCTTTAAACTCCTTCTGTGTTCAGACATGCCAAAATTGAAATCACTGCTTGAAACTCTTTGTTGGCCTGGGCACAGATCCTATGATCTAAAAGCAGAGGGCGGAGGAGATTTATAGGCTCAGTGTTCCGATGTTCTTGTGGAATTGTGATCTCAAGTGGTAGGCTAGGGTTTCCAATTGAGAAGTGATCAAGACGTTTCTTACTAAGGCTTTGACCGAGGTAGCACAGAATATCCTGCATTCTCTCTCTAATCTTCTCTGGGTACCAGGCATCTGGAGGTAGCATTATCAGTAGATGCATAAGAGAAGTCTTGAAGTGATATGAATTAAGAAAGCTTTGGTTGGTTGATATTGTCATCATCTTCAGGTGCGCTAGAATGCTGAGGCACTTTAGGTGGCAGCTGTGTTCTGGAATAAAGCCCCTTATCAACTTCAGAAACTGACGCTCATAGACAGTGAAAGATTCTAACCAGTAGATGCCAGAAACATCACCCATGTTTGTTGCCTGGTTCACAAGGTAGTTGTGGGAGCCTGCCCGCTGAATGGCTGGGGTAAAGTTAATGTACAGTATATGCCCAGATTTGAATACTAGCTTTAATCTACATGAGG
The DNA here is from genome assembly GCF_964204655.1 of Triturus cristatus. Classification (NCBI taxonomy): domain Eukaryota; kingdom Metazoa; phylum Chordata; class Amphibia; order Caudata; family Salamandridae; genus Triturus; species Triturus cristatus. Next base: position 895,062,388 of record NC_140590.1, on the reverse strand, counting down.
TGGAAGGTACAGTGGTGAGTGTAAAATCATATCTACAGCAGATGATCCTCCAGGCTTTGCTCACCAGGGTGTGGAACCATGTATGAACTTTCTGTGTGTCTAAAAATCTGTCAGTACAGAGCAGCATCTCTAAAGGTGTCATGTTTCCTTTCTTATGAAGTGCGCATGGTACACCTCTGTTTCTAAACATGCAATCTGATTCTGTACTGACAACATAGCACCCCCGTTTGTTGGGATTGCTCTGCCAGCATGCAGCTTTCACTTGGAAGATATAACCATGTGGAGGAAGAAATGGTACCAGGACATCAAAGGTTGGCTCCTTCTTCCAACCCCACTTTTCAAAGGTGCTACCCACACCAACTCCATCCTTTAGGATTACACCACTCTCTTTCTTGCATATGATTTGGCAAGCCTCTAGAAGGTTACCTGTAAACACCTTTACAAACTCAAGCCCACGCTTCATATCATGCACCTCACTATGAACCTCTTGGTTGTAGAAATTTTCAAGAGTTGCACTTTCTGGATAGTCACTGAGATAGAGGAGTGTCAGTGGTGTCATGATATCCATACCATTGGACCCAATTTCGTCCTCAATGGGGAGAAACATGAGATTTTGCTGATGGTACTTCCACCAAATGATAACAATAAGTACACCACAGAGCCACCTTCCCCACGAGCTTGAGGTTTCCTCCTCTTCCTTTATCTTCATCCTACTCCAGAGTACCTCCCATTTTTCCTCCTCTTCATCATCAAGGCTTCCACATTCAAACTCTTGCCAGAACTTCTTCCCTTGTGCTTGCAGTAACTTCTCATGCTGCCACAACTGGGATCTCTCCTGAGCGTCATTGTTATTTTGCAGTGGAGAGTGGTGCAAAATCTGCATAGTTACAGCTAAGAAAAATAAACCAACGAGGGGCATGGGACAGTGATGACATCTGGTAAGGCTGTGGAAAAAGACATAAAAATATGCATTCAAACAAATATTAACAGTGGTGTGATACGATGTATGTATAATGTACTACCTCAGTTTTGATTTTTCACATACACCTATATAAATATTAAGTGCAGAATATACAACTGTATCATAAAGGTCACTATTTATCTTAACTCCTTCATTCTGTACTTTGGTAATATATATTTTGTCAAGGCACATAGATTTTTCAGTAAGAATAGTAAATCTATATGCTTTCCCTATGGGTGTGTGTATATAATCACAGTACATTATGTGTATAATGTGTATATATATATATATATATATTATAACATATACTATATAGTATAACATATACTATATATATGAAGTCATAGTGTGTACACGTAAGAAGTCTGTACTTATCTTTGTATACTTATCTTGAGGATATAGTGGTAGTAGACATTCTGCATTCAAAGTTTTCGTTAGTCCATAATTGTGACCTCAACATTCTGACATACAACCCTTACGTATTGTGTAGATCTAGAAATACCATGGGGCCTATTAGGATGGCAGGCGGACTTTAGTCCGCCCGCTACCCTAGCTTTGCTGGGACCGGCTGCCAGTGGTGTGGCGGTCCCGCACCTGCAATTAGGATGCCACCGCCACCGTGGCGGTGGCATCCTCTTTTCCCAGCATTGTGGTGGACGGTGCTCACAGCACCGCCTGCCACAATGCTGGGAATGCACGTTGTGCATAGTCATGCACAAGGTGACAGGCACCGCGTGGTGCCTGCCACCTTGTCCGTGACAATGTAGGGGGGTATCATAGGTACCCTCCATGTGCACCCCCCACCCCCGCAACAGGCCCTTGAAAGCAAAATCTGCATGCCTTTCCGTGGCGACAACGTCGCCATGGAAAGTCTGCTTCCCGCTCCCATGCTAATATGGATGGCGGTGTCTAGCAGACACCGCCACCATATCCAGACCCTTTTCTGCCCGACGGTCTTTCCGTCCACCGGGGTCCCCCCGCCATACTAATATGGCAGGGAGGAAATGGGTGGCGGCCGGGGTATGATGTAGGGAGAATCGCCACCACCATGCAGGCGGTGGCGATCCGCCCTATATCATAATAGACCTCCATGTGTTTACTCAATTGACATTGATACTGAATTAAAATTGTTGCCCTTAGTGTTCCCATTCATCAATGATTGCATGTTTTGCGTCCTCTTGTTGCTCCCAATATTTCTATTTTTGTTCCTTCTACTTTTCTCACAATATAGGCACGGTGGACTATTTTACAAAGAATAGTGTAATACTCTAGAACATTAGATGTTTTAAACAGAACAGCATCTTATTAGTGATCCATTGAGAATAAACTACAAAAAGTAAGATGCAAGGACAAAATAGAAGCACACATTTAGAAAAATAAACCAAACACGTGATTTTGAATCAACATATTTTCACAATTTAAGTGCACACAGATAAAGTGATCTCCTGAATCTCAATATGTTTTGGGAAGGTGCCAGAACTGCTCTGCAGATTCCATGGTCTTAAACGCAGCTACTGGATCTCACCTCCTCCTGGTCCTTATTTAACAGTCACACCCACTTTACTATTTCTTTTTTTTTTTGCTTAGTATTTGGTTAGTATTGTAATTTTGCTAATAAGGACCCTCATTGAATCCCTTTTCATATCCCTTGATCATCAATAATTTTCTTTATGTTTTTATTCCACTCCCGTCACTGTTTCAAGACATATTACACAGTAAGCAATTCATGATTACGTTTGTTTTGAAAAATGTTCTTATATCAACTTCAGTTCTACCCATCTTCCCCTTTCATTAGTTCATATAGTATAATTAACAAATGGTCCTAGACTTACTTAGTGTGCATCGAGTCAGAAAGGTTCACAATTTAAGTAAAATTTGTTGATTGAAGGAATCAGCACACGATAATTACTACATGAAAAAGTAATATTTTCAAACATGCACCATACGAAAGAGAGGCACCCACTTTTTTCATAGGAAATTTTGTATTTTTATTTTTAAATGAACCACAAAGAAAAAATAATACAGAATTTAGACAAATTAGAAATGTGCTGATTCCTTCAAGTAACAAATTGTACTTGAATTGTGAAACTTTCTGACTTGATGCACGCTAAGTAATTCAAGGACCATTTGTTATTCATACTATATGATACCCTGGTCTGCAGGCAGTGATTGGGTTACCCCATTAGTTTATAATGATCCTTTCATTAGTGCAGCATCAACCAGGACTTCATTATTCTGACACCTGATTTATTTTACCTTCTTTTTATTTGAGCAGATAATTCTTTGCAGTGATTCTATATCTAAAGCTTAATTTGACTTCATTTTAAAGAGATGCCAATATCTGCATTACCTCTATGTAAAAGCATACTTACATGTTATAGGTAGCGTTTGTACAACATAAACAGTAAATAAATAACTAAATAAGTATGAAAATAAAATAACTACAGGTATCTTTGCAGCTAGCTTTGGCCAGGGCTATGCTCAGAATCGCCTTTTTTATTTAACGGAAGTATTGCAATGCTAACGGAACTAAAACGGTGACCTAATTGGCACTGAGTAGTGGGTGATGTGACAAATTCAGGAATTGGGCGAGCATGAAATGAGTTAATGTGGACATCTGTGGCTTGGGGTTTCTCTTTATTCTAAGAAAAAACAGAACCTTCCGTGCAACATGCAACCTTTCAAAGACACTGGCCGGGAGTCTGCGCTAGTTACCAGAAGAGAAAATGTAACATACAACCTCTCCGTGCTGAGGTCAATTTTCAGATTTGAAGGAACTGGCAAGGATGGAGTATCACATGCTTCGCTTCTTTCCTCAGGACAGTGTACTCCCCAGCCTGCTTCCACAATGCGGGAGTGTGTCAGGAATATGACACATATTCCTGAGATGGCAAATGCTTTTCTCAATCTGCAGTAGGACACTAAACACTATGCACTCCTTTAATCCCCTAACCAATTTGCTTTAAAACCAAGATCTTCAGTGCCAGCTGATCAACCGTTGATTTGCATGCATCCGTCATGGATGCCAAGAGGAGACTGGGTGACCAATGGAGGAACGTGAAGTATATACAACAGACTGTACAGAAGAGGTCTTCAAATTAGGTGGAGCGGTTCTATAAGTTGTGTGCGCCAGCACAGTGCTGCCAGGGAGTTAAGAGGAGATTGGGTGACCAATGGAGGAACATGAATTATGTACAACAGACTGTACAGAAGAGGTCTTCAAACTAGGTGGAGGGGTTCTATAGTGAAACTCAAGCTGCCCATCAGACAGTGTCTTCTGTTACATCAAAACCTAGGCTGTGAGACAGTCATCACTCTCATGCAAAGCACTCTCTATGTATTAAACAGCACGATGTTTTATTGACAGCGAAACACCGCAGAACAGGCATCTACAGCAAAACAAAGGCTGCCTTCGCAACGTTCAGGCATTACACAAGCAACTTCAACTAAGCGAAGGCTGTCTGTAACAGGCTCTGTGCTCCACACAGTATACAAAGGCTCGAGCATCTTTATAAAAACACAGACTTATTATCGCTCTTCCACCTACCGCACAGGACTGGCAGGCACTGAGCTAGACTACAATAAACAACATATTTGCCACATGACAACCAGAGCACTATAACAGCGCTTAGTTTTATCACTAGGTCACAACATCTTCGGCTGCCCGATATATTCCCCTTAACATCGCAGCAGGGAAAGAACCTATTTGAAAGGCTTGTACGTAGACAACTGGAGTTTTACATGTGCCCACATACTATATTCCAACATGTAAACATGTGACATATGAAATAAAGTAACGGCCGAGTTCAGGTAGCCTCACTCAAGCCATCGCGCTGACATTGCGTACATCACTTCTGTAAGAAGAGATAACCATTTCAAATGGAAGAACTTATTCTAACGTCATCTGTCATGGCCACTGCAATCCTGCAGCTCCCAAACTCACCCAAGGGTTACTGGTTTGCATTCTCATCAGTCGGTTATATCCCTCTAATCCCCCCAAGATCTCCTGGCCCAGGCATTGAGCAGATGGACGGGTGCATTCCTGCAGTCTCCGCAGCTTGTTGCTGAACACAGCTGCTTGCATTCAACGTCAATGATATATTTTGAAATGGAAAGAACCTCAGTTCCCAGCATAACCATAAGCATGTAGAAGCTATCACCGTCGCACTGTATTCCAGTAACTGCACACAGGCTACAGTAAATCCAGGAAAGACAGAGTGAGTAGGGCTAAACAGGAAAGAGAGTGATTGAAACCGGGACGTTGAGTGTTTTAAAAGCCTCGCACACCCTAAAGGCTGTCACAACAAGCGCTTGCCATTGCGGGAAGGCAGGGTGGCATCTGTTTTCATTCAGCCGCGTGTTTAGATGTGCATCGCGCTTTCACTTTCACTTTAAGTGAAAGTGCGATGCAAAAATAAACACGCGGCTCAGTGAAAACAGATGGCCCCTACTAAAGATAAGAAATTGCTTAGCAATTGCAAAGCAGACGAGCCAGTCCAGATTGGCCAGACGAAAAGTCGAAAGGGTGGCAACAAAAATACCCCATTTCCAATGGCAGGCCACCGTTTAGCATAAATGGTGACCCAAGCCAATGAAAATGAGGGGCGGGGCTTCAAGTCCCCTTCTGAAAACCCCTCATCCACAATATCTCTCACCGACCGGTCAGCGTATGCGCTGCAACGCTAGGCGAGACCTAAAAAAGGATTATACCTTCCATTCATGGCCACATGAAACTTAGGGCCTCATTTAAATATTGGCAGATGGCCGGTCCTCCATCAGGTTACAGAGTAGATTACTCCATCCCCGTGATGGAGGTGCCAACCATCAAAGATTTAGAAATGTCTGCTGGCCCAGTGGACATTTCTGCCATTGACAGAAACCGCTGTCACAGCGGTTCCTGACAATGCATTGCATGGTTGGCATACAGCTCCGTCAACAGAGCAGTAAGTCAAACTTATAATTTTTTACTCTTCAGAAAGAAATTCCCAAAGCTGTTTTTTGGGTTTTTTAGAATAGAAAAGCAATGCTCCCCTCCTCATGGAAGTTTCCTCCCAAGGCAAGTGTAGCATTGTGCACTTTTCAATGCCCCTTACTGCCAGTTTTTTACCTGGCAGTGATGGACATTGAAAAACTGCTGTATGTCTGTCCATCCAAATAGGCATACATATATCCAAAGCTCCAACAGCCCTTACTCCATCTTGCCGTCGAAGGTGTTTGACCATCTCGGAGATGGAGTAGTCTCTGTCGTTGTCATACTCATTCAAATATAAATCAAGCAGGTAGACCATAACATTGGTGGGGGAGACTCAGTCACCATTGCAATGGAGTTCCCTCTCCTCCAAGATTTAAATGAGGCCCTTAGTCACACATAGCATTGACTACTTTCTGCGATGGGAATGATTACTTCCTGAGGTGGTCCAATGTGAAGTCTTGAAGAGTGGAGTTACTGATCACGGCTGACATAGGGGATGTAAGCAAAAAGCTTGAACCTGCCGGATAACATTTGGGGGTAATGGCAAGAAGGTATGCTCGGGAAGATATCCATACAACCAATGTACACACGTATTTGGAGGGAAGCGAATGATTGATAAATTCAGCAGGCCCCCCGTGGGCTACAGGGAAAGCTCTGGGCAATCCTTGCGATTGACTTTGCTATCATCTAAAGAGTGCTAATTAAATAACAGGACCCACTGCAAGTGACTTTAACAACAATACCTTGAGAACCCCACCTCAATTATAACATGCCTTCTGGAAACAGCCAAGCTGCACCTCGGTACTTTTTTTTAAAGATGCTGCAGAGCAAGCTCTAGTTAAATTAAAGATATGCAGAAAAGAACCAGGGGAAAGTGCGTGCCTGATGGAGTGGCACCATAACACCAAAGAGAGTCCTTTGAATAAACCCCATGTACTACAAATCCAGTATATACAGTGCACCCTTTCCTTCCTCACTCGTGTGCTCACTTTATTTTGGCTATCATCGAGGTAGTTTTAGTATTTTCGTGATTGGAAACAACCTGCAAAAACAGTGGTTTATAATAGCCCTGAGGGGGATGGGGGGGGGCACTGAGCTGCAGGGGGGCCCTCAAGCACTGTGAACGTGTGACTGGCCCCTTAGCTGAGAGCTCCTGACTGGCTCCGGATCGTGGGGGGGCCCTCCATGTACTTTACAGTGGGCCCCCCTCAAGTTTCGTTACAACACGGCCTGAAAAATGTACGATGCCTAACCTCTGATGCCAATTCAAAGAAATGCACACACGAAGCTCATTCCTAAAAGTAGTGCTGCAGAAAGTTCGCTGTAACTAGTTTAATCTGTGGATAAAAATACCCACAGAACCTGATTATTGAAATCATATTTCTATTTCGTGTCCACAAATTCAATTTTTGCAGTCCTAGTTTTCCCTTGCAACTGTCTTCTCTCTCACAAGAATGAACCCATGAGCAGCTTTCAGCCAAATACGGAACTAATTAATTTATATTGTAGACCAGTTTCACACTGGGCTACCCCTTTATCTATTTCTTGCAACATTATTCAGAACCAAGCATGTCTGCCAGCTACATTTTGAGGTCGACTGTATTTATATTATACAGCGTACAATACTATATGAGCTTTCGAATATGCCTCTGGTGTAATCTTTTTGTAAGACTCACTGTGATATGCTTTCGATATGCAATGCAATGCCATAGTATGTGGAGCCTTTATACTGCCACGTTGTTTGGCCATAATAACACTGGGACTATATATTAGTATTGATTGTCAAGCATTTAACCGAAAGAAAAGTATGACTTCAATGGACATCGACCATCTAATTGGAAAACACTGACACATTTTCCACCAGCTTCTCCCACCCCTCAAATCGGCACGGTTTTCTCTACTGTAACGTAACCCCATAGGGAAGGCGTAGGGCGAGGAGTACTGTGTAATCTTACCTAAGGATTATAATGTCTTCAGCCAGTCAGCAGTGTGTGGGGCCGCCGGGAGCGCGCCCCCGCTCCTTAAGCTTCGTATTGCCATAGCATCGGTGATGTCAATTATGATATCACTGCAGTGAGTGAGACCAGCAGCAGCACGAGCCCAACACAAGATGGCGAGACATGTTTAACCCACTTCTCTTGCTTCGTATTAGTGTCAATGAGCGCAAGTGATTCTCAATGGAGGCCAGGCATAGAAAGAACATTAAAACGGCCCGACAAATAATTACAAGAACACAAACTATTCTGCCATAAAACCCTTCATACAAGCAAAAATAACATCTAAAATAGTTTTTTAAAAACATTATTCAGTATTTAATTTCTCCAAGTTCAGAAAATATATTGTAAGTAATAAACTAATCTTAAATCAGAAACTATTCAAATCTGCGTCAGTTTGGTATACCTAGATTGTGTTTTGATACCTAAAATGCAATTGGATGACTTTTGGAAATTAAGGTCCTTATTTACAACATTTTGCTGTACATAGGGCAGTGCCGCAAGCCTTCCTGCTGCACTGCCAGCGGCAAAAGAAAAAGGGCAAGAATGTGCTGTATCTATCACATTCCTGACCTTTCCCCCTGCGATGGAGCACAATGGGCCACCATGCACCAATGCAGGTACCTTTGCTAGGGTCCCTGCGTTATAGGGATGATTTTTTTTGTGCAGGAAGGAAAACCTTCTTGTACAAAAGCAATCACAAGAGGCTTTTCTCTCTTTCTATGTGTGCTTCACTGAGGCCCTAAGTATTTTCTTCTGCCACTTCAAGCCTGTAGCATACTTGATGTGTTGAGACTTTTGCAGCTAGAGTGAAGAAATGTCTAATCAACAAAAGTTCCATCAAAAGTTGAAATGTCAAACAACTGTACGCCTCTCCGTTAAAGCTGCTGATTCATAACCCCGAAAATAAAGGGTAGGTTTTATTAGGGATGGGGTGGGAGGGTCGCAGAAGGAGATACCTAAGTCGGGGTGTTTCCAAAGTGGTGGAGGATTCTGTTTTAACTTACGAGATCCTGGCTGACTTAGGGCCTCATTTATGAGGCCCAAAGCAGCACTTTTGCGCCGCCTGAGCATCACTTTTTTGACATTCCGGTTGCGCAATGTACCATAGCATATTTACAAGGCCACACAAAGCCACTTTGCGTGGCTTTTCATGGCCTTGTAAATATTCCATGGGTGTTGCTGTGGTTACTCCCACGCAACACCAATGGAATCTAAACCACTCCCAGATTCACGAGGAATTGTAAACCTGGGAATGCATCAGATTCTAATGCCTCCCCATAGGTGGCGTTAAGGAGGCGCAACAAGGAAAAACATCCTTATTTCTCCTCTCTTTTTCCTCTTTCTTTGTGTGCTGTAGATGCAGCAGACAGGGAAAGAAGAAAACCCCTCTAATGATTTCATGCACAAGGGTGACTGCGTTGGCGCATGGCAGCCCTTTGTGTGCAAGAGCAGGGGAAAAGGACAGGAATGCGCCGTACATCATTGATATGGCACATTCCTACCTTTTTCCGTTGATGCAGGGCGGCGCAGCAAGATTCCTTGCGGTGCTGCCTTGTGCCAAAACCTCGTAAATGAGGCCTTTGCAAAGGCAGGGAGGGGCGCTCCTTCAAAAGGAAATCATGCCTATAACAGACTGCCAGTTAATGCAGTTAACAGCTTGGAAGAGGACGTGTTTGGAATCAGTACTGAGTAGAATTGGAACCTTCATGAAGGAAAAGACAGAGGTGAGCAAGATATCCTTCCTAAACTTTGGCTTAGTATGCTTTCAAGTTTGGAAAGAGAATCTGGAACCTTTGGTGTCAAAGCTAGAGGAGTTTTGTGGCAGTTTTGCACCATTGCCCTGTCTGAGGAATGTTTACAAGGGGACAAGCCCTTTTATCTTAAGAGTTTCGGTACCTCTCCTCTGAACCTCATTGTACGAGTTTAACTTTGATTCTAACCTGTACGCATCTCAAGTTCGAATAACAAAAGTTGAAGTTGCCAGGATCTAAATCAATGCACATAACCTAGTTTTTGGACATTTTAGAGAGACTGGAGTGGTACAAAGGGTTCTTGAGAGAGAACTTGGTCTAATACAGTAGAAATTGAAGCAGTTTACTCGAACAAGTAAGTGTGTGTTTAAATAGAACACAAGAACACAGATTGAAAAGACATAATTACTGATCTGACAAGTTGCATGTTATTGTCTAATGCAGTTTCCTCTTGTTGAATTCAGGTTGTGGTACTTCCCCTGGGTGAGTCTGCATTCATATACTCTGCTGTGGTCAACGCACATCAGCAGGTAGGTAGGGAGATCACCACGGTTAACACTGTTTGCAATATTGTGAGGCCACATTTACAACAAGGTCAACTAGTAACCCACACATCATCTCTGCTTGATCTAGTCCCTGGTTTCCCCTTCCCAACCCACTTACCAGTCTCTTGCCTTTAGTGAATCGATAATCTCTTATTTGATCCCTGAAGCAACGGTAGGGTTGAGAAGTGCTACATTCTTATTTCTCGTAAGTATGGACCCTGTGACATTAACCTATCAGGCTGTAAAAATAAATATTCAGATTTTACTGTCCATTGTCTGTAGTGAGGTGGTACCAGGCACAAACTGAACAGGGTAACAGAATATGTGGATCTGAGCAATATCTGGGACAAGTGAAAGCTGACTCTCTGGTGTTTAAGCGAGTCCGCGCAACTTGGAATCATACTACACCCTTTATGAACTACATACTGCATCTGGCTATCTAAATATTGTTCTGTCTTAATGCTGTAGCGTTCTCATATCTTCCATACTCAGTTTTCCATTCCACAGCCATGGCACAATAATAAGATGCCTCATTCAATATCAACCCCATGAATATCCAGAATTCTGACAATGATGAAGTGGGAGCACGAGTCAGACTATGTTAAGCAATTAAGAGCTATAGGAAAATTGTGTTCTGTTCCAGTACACCCCTACATTTTGCCTGAAATGTGATGCAACTTTGACTGAGTGTGTACTGGGCCCCTGCCAACCAGGCCTAAGTACCGGTGCTCTGTTCCCTCCAATGTACCATTGTTTCCACAATTGGCACACCTCTGGCACACATATAAGTCCCTTGTAAAAGGTACCAGTGGTACCAAGGGCCTTGTGATCAGAGAGGATCTCTAAGGGCTGCAGCATGTATTGTTCCACCCTCAGAGACCCCTCACCAAACACATACACCCTGCCATTTCTCACTGTGTGTTTAGGAGTCAACGTGGCACACATTACTGCATGCCATGCCTACAAACCACTGCTTTGACATAGGTAAGTCACCCCTGTAGCAGGCCTCACAGCCCTAAGACAGGGTGAACTATACCAGATTGAGTTCATGAACTGGTTAATTGTCATTGTGAACTCCACAGCTGCATGATGGTTTTACTGAATGCTAAGAAGTGTGGTATCAAACTTCTCAGCATAATAAACCCACACTGATGACAGTGCTGGATTTGTTACAAAATGCACTGAGAAGGCATTTTAGAGATGTCACCTAAAAAACTACTAACACCCTCATGCCCAGCTGACTGGTCTGCAACAGCCTGCCGCACACAGACATATTTCTGACCCCTGATTTGGGAGCCCTTGTGCTCTTGTGGGTCAGGAACAAAGACTACTTGGGGTGCAGGTGCTTCTCACCTACCCCCAAGCAGGAGCAGCATTCAGGGGGATGAGTCTCAAAGGCTTCTGCCCTTTATTTGCTGACCAGGAACTAGTGGAGATGCCCGCTCCCTTGACCAAATCCCACTTTTTGGCAACAAGGAAAATAAGTAGTCAGGAAAGGTGTCCGGTGCTGAAATGATCTCCTCCTTGTAAAATCCTCCATGTTGGATGAAAGAATTTTAACCAATAGGATTAGGGAGTGCACCCTCCAAAAAGAGAGGGGACATACTAAGGGTGTAACCACCCTAAAGGTAAATAGCCCATGGCTGCTACCTCTCTGTACCAGTAACACCTCTAAATTCGGTGTTTAGGGGCACCCCTGAACTTGAGCCTCATATTCCTGTGACATAAGAAGAAAAGGCTCAGAAAATGCAGTTCAGGCGAGTCTGAAGACTACTACTTTTTTGGCCCCAGTCCTACTAATCAGTCTCCTGCTCAAAGACCCTGCTAAGAACATGACGCCTGTCCTGTGGCCAGTGTCTTCCAGAACCCAAGGAAGACTGCCACACTTCAACAAGGACCAGATATCCTGAGGTCAAGTGGCCCTGTCCAGATGAATCCAACTACAAGACTCCAGATCCAGCTGAAATCACGATCCCTAGCAACTCTGCACCCGATGCCCACAGCCCAAGTATGAGTGGCTCACCTGTCCAGTGAAGTCTCCTCAGTGATACTGACCTAAAATCCAGCATTGGCTGACCACTGCTGGACTCCACAAAGATGCCTGCATCCTCATCTTGAATGGTTCCCCCTGACAGCGACCTGCTCTGGTAAAGAAAATCCGACACCAAAGGGTTCCTCTGCATCCTCAGCCCCCTAACTTTAGGGAGCCAAGCCGACAGTGCCCAGCCCTCCTTTGACATCTAAACTTAACAGCCCGGCATGTGGTCATCTTCATCCAGCCTCCTGGTCTGAGCATGCAGCCTCTTTGTGCAACCGAGTTTCCCCGTTGAAAAGCATTGGGCATCCAATATTGATTTGCAACCTGCACCCGACCACTCCTTTGCCAGAGGTGGTGTAAGTTTGGTACTGCCTTGTGGACCTCCCTGTGCTTGCTTTAACACCCTAGGGCCTACGTCCGGTAACCATGGGTACTTACCTGCAAACTGCATCTCTTGTGGGTGCCCCCAGTCTCCATTGACTAACATTGGGCCCAGTGACCTCTGCACTTAGCCGCCCCAGTGCCACTGGTGGTGCAGTACCTACTTTGGTCAGACCCTTTCCCAATATTGGTCCAAACCCCTGAAGACTGGATATGCAAGGCGAGTATTTACCTGTAACTGCATGCATCTGTTTTCCTTCCATAGGATTCTATTGCATTGTCTGTCTATTACACTGAATGCCAATCTTACACATTTGTTAACTTTGCTACTGTTTGATTGACATTGTCAAAGTATTTCTAATTCTACTATATATTTGACTGCTTTTATAAACCAATACCTATGCATTTGAAACGTATTACTACTCTTGAAACTGCTAATTACCTGCAACTGGGTTCCTCTTGGTTCTAAAAGTAAAATAACAAAGTAATAACTTTTTTATACCAAACAATTGGTCTTGGGTTCAGTCTTTGAGTGTGTGTAATGATTTCTTGCTTGAGTGTGTACAACAAATGCTAAACAAAACCTTCTCATAAGCCTAACTGCTCGACTACACTACCACAAATAGAGCTTTTAGTGTTATTTACTTAAGCCGCTGTAAGCCTCTGGGTATTCACTGGACTCTGTGATACTATATCTTACTTCGGTATAGAATATACAGATCCAGCTTCCTATAGGGGCCTATTCATAAACTTCATTTTATAGAATTTAATGTAGTACTACAGTAATATTACTTACATACTTTAAAATCCTATTCACAAACCTACTGCCAGAGACCTCCATCACTCCTATTTTTTCTGTGCGGAGATCTCCACCAAAGTGTGGGAGATAGCCTCACACATATATGAAGTTTTTGTAGTAAAAGCGGTAATGGCTGGAGGAATAACTACTAATTGAAAGGAGTTTAGGGAAATTTATGAAGAGGTTTATGGAGGGGCAAATGCAAGCCCACAAATGAGTAAGATCATTGCTATTCACAAAGTATAATTCTAAAGTTAATACAACCCTAAAGTTATCAAAACAGGCTCAAATATACTCCAACTCAGCCTTTGTCAAGCACTACACTTGGTCACTCTCAGGCGCTGCAGCACATTATCATAGAAAACAGCACCTGAGACAGGGACATGAGAATAAGACAATGACACAAGAAAATAGGTAAGGAGAAATGTGGTGGAATTGATAGAAAAGGAGACCAACTATTAGGTGCTACAATTTCAGTGTAAGAACATTATGATAGGTTGCTACAGAGCGGCAAAGATCAAAGAAGCATTTGTCAAAATCAGTGAAACACCACATCACACAACTATTCAAGCTTACATAGAATCAACATCTTACTCCTCTATCAGCAATGCCCTTAGGTCTCCCCTTCTTTGCAGCTCAACCCTCCCCCCATATAAAGTACTTTACCTCTCACATTGCCATCTCTCAAAATGCCAGAAAAAAAAGATTTTTTAAATTGGCCCATTTCGCTGATAAAATCAATACACCTGTAGATCGTTCTCCTCAGCCCTCTGCTTGGTCCTCCAACATTTTGAACCCTCAACTTGGCAACCTCTACATGGCACCTTCTCTACAGGGATGTTCTCCTTTTTTTATACAGTGCATTTAGAACATATGTCTTCTAGATCTTCTTGATCACTGCTAGGGGTGAGCGGTTAACTCCGCTCCACCAGCAGAGTTTGCAGAGTTTTGCTACTCCGCTCTCCACTTGGAGCGCAGAGTTCAGCAAAAACTCACTCATGCGGTGTTACAGAGTGTGGCAGTGCCCACCCCTACAAGACTGAAATAAACACAGCCATGTGGAAAAGCACATGTGCGCATTTGACATATGAGGTGTAGACTCTCGAAGGCAGACCAAATTTTGGTCCCACCTCTTTTTTGTCTCCTCGAAACTGCTGGTCCTGCCTAAGCCCATTCTACCTGCCATGTCTGCTTTCCCCGAAAAAGCACCCTTCTCCCCCGGAGCACAAAGCAGCCGGCCCACGCTGTGGAGCTGAGAGCGGGCACCATTAGGCTTCCAGGCAACCAGTGTCCACGCAAGTACGGATGGAGGACAACAAGCAGCTAGTGCTGCTGTGCATCGATGGGGCGTTGCAGCCCTGCGGCCACCAGGGAAGCATCCTGTGGTGTGATCTGAGTGGCTCTGCACCCTTGGACATGGAAAAATAAAGAACGAGCACAACAAGTCCAGGTGAGCTCATATAGGGCAATGTGGAGCCTGTGTGATTGCAGCAGGGAGGGTAGTAACACCCATGTGGGGAGCAGAGTGAAGCACATCTGATTGCAGCAGGGAAGGCAGCAATAGCCAAGGTGAGTGCATACAGGGCAGTGCAGAGCCAGTGCGACTACAGCAGGGAGGACAGTAACAGCCATGGTGAACATGTACATGGCATTGCAGAGCTGGTGTGACTCCAACAGGGAGGGCAGTAACAGACAAGGAGGCAGATTTACAAGACCCTTGCGACACAGTTACGCCGCCGTTGCGTCACTTCTGTGACGCAGCGGCGGCGTAAATCATGCGCCATGTTGTGCCGTATTTACAACGTGATGCATCTAGGGAGATGCGTCACGTTGAAAACCCCTGTGCCACATGAAACCTGTGTCAGGTTTCATGTGGCCGTTCCAGCGCAGGGTGGGCGTTCCCTCGCAGGTACGCCTCGTAAAAGTGACGCATTTAAATCTACAAAATTCACGGAGTCACTTTTATGGCCATGCTCCGTCAAAACCCTGCGCCTGCTTGGAGCAGGCGTAAGGATTGATGCAGCATGTTAGCCATAGTGCACCCCCGAGCCTTGCTGGAGCCACGTTGCGCCTCCAGCAATGCGCCGCATTTCTGCCGGGGGATGCAACACGCATCTGACCATCCATGCTCCATGGCGCGCCGCATTGTAAATGCTGCGCGTCAGTGGTGGCGCACGGGTGGTTTTGCGGGTTGCATGTGTTCTGGCGCATCCGTGCTGATTTGCAGAGATGCGCCAGACCTTGTAAATCTGCCCCAAGGTGAGCAAGCGCTAAACAAATCACAAATTCAAGTTGGTTAAGTGATGCATCTGTGGTCAGTCATTTGCGTGATGAGAAAATATTGTTTTACAACAAAGCATATTGGACCATTTCCCTCTCATCAGTCGAGTGGCTTTGCATTGCCTGTTACCGAAAGATAATTTCATTTCAGAGAAAGGTAAAGGGTGCTGCAGTTGCTAAGTTCCTCATTTGGGATCTCTTCGGTCAAGCCGGGTGTATTTGCTATATGGACGCATCACAAACCCGGCAGTAAAAGAAATGCAACCTAAAAAAGATGCACACCTTTTATTCACATCACATATTTTCATACTCTCAACGTTAAAAAATATGTCACTTGCTTGAATTCAGGAAGCATAGCAAGCCTGAAAAGGGGTGAAAGGGACCTTGAAATGTGGCTCCTTTCTTCGTTGTCCAATTCCAGTGTTTCTGGCACTTGCAGCATACAGGTGAACTCATAGCCATAAAAAATAAAAGTATGATGTTGACGCCTTCAAGAAATCATCAAGAGGTGACACGTCCCTCAAATACACGTGCTACACGAGCCACTGACAATAAACAAAGTGCTTCTCATAGGTCGGGCTGTGCACATTTCTGGATGGAGTCGTTGTTGCCCCTCTTTTCGCCCACTCAGGGAACTATGCTTGCATGAGTCCAGAGAGGCCAACACGCTTCTGGGCACCAACCAAGGAAGGGTTTAACCAATAAGACTGAGACTGCAGAAGTAAGACGTTCTTTCTCTTGTCAAGCTGAAGCAAAACATGACAGGCCATTTAATTTGGGCTGGCCAAGCAATACTCTGGCCGCTCGCGGAACCCACCCGAATTCAACAGGGTTTTTCGGAACCTCTGTGGAATTCCACAAAGTGAATCACCGCATTCTCCTCCCAGGCCTAATCCCTGCTCATTCCGTATGGGCCTCGCAGTCTTCTGCAGTGCAAATCTTCTCTCACCCACACTCTTCTGTCCATAGGTAACAAACCTATTACCATTTCCTATGCTCCTGCTTCTTGGAAACAGCCCTTGATCGTTTCTCCTTTGGAGAAACAGGATGTTGATTATTCTAGTGTGGGGAACATTTGTCCTATTTCCCTCCTGACATTCCCTCTCAAACGTGGAAAAAAATCCAGACAGCTCTCCTACTTTCTGGAGGCTACCCATCTCTTTGACACTGCCCAATCTGGTTTCCACCCTTTGCATAGCACCACCTCCTATTTGCCTTCCATCTTTGATGATCCTGGCATGTCGCAAGACCAGGGCAGCTCCTCTACTCCTGTTCACCTAGACCTCTTCTCTGAGGTCAATACGTTTACTCACAACTGTCCTATAGTCACTTGGTGGAGGTTTGTATTGAGGAAAGAGCTGGGATTAAATGTCATCTATCTGGGTGTGTACACATGAGACATCCTCCCCCTTACCGCTTCAAGTTTAGATCTCTATCCCACGGTGCACCTCAGGGAGACTCCTTAGGTCCCCTCTTATTATTCTTCATTTGGACCAACTCAGTCGTTCTTCAGGGTTCCGCTCTATGTTTTACGCAGCGGGCATGCTGATTCAGAGTTCCCGTAATGATAGATCACAGGATGCAAAAGGCAGTTTTCAGAAGTGCCTGGTTGATGGGGGGTATTGGATGGGTAATAGCTCTGCTAACCAAATACTAACAAATGCTGACAAAACAGAAAATGTGATATCCTCTGCTGGTCGTTCACCCCCTTGTCCACATAATTACATGCAAACTCAACAATTAGTTTGGTGGTTGTTAACATTCTCACCAGGTAATAGAGACTGGGCTTATTCAGAGATGGGAATGAAATGTGGACACATTTCTTAAAACGATTTCCCCCAAAACACGTTGCTTATGATACCTCCAATCTAAGGTATAACAGGTTTAAAGGTCTTACATACTTGAAGTAGGTCATTCTCCCCAGGAAATTTACTATCATGCTTCATGACTAATGAAACGGATGTCATACTTGATATTTACACCCAGTTCCCAAAACCGTCTCAATCTATAGAATGCAGAAGTCTGTTAGGAATAGACATGGAGTTCTTTATCTGCTGCTCAACACTTCCAGCTGAAAGAAGACAAGTCGGCTGATTATGTTATATTACAATCCACACATCTTCCTTTGAAATATAATAAACTCCCTAGCTACTACATCTAGGAAATCTAGATTGCCTTATGCAACCAGGAAAACCCCATCCAGTGATATTTATGGATAGATAGTCCTAATATTTGTAAGTGCGTCCATAATAATGCATTTCATGGGACACCCCTTCAGTGCACAAACTCGATTTCCACAAGTAAATAACTATGAATAATATTAATAATGCAGTGGAATGAAGTAAAAAGAAAATATAGCATTGGAATATGATTTACTTTTGTTTTGCATTAATGTCCTAAAGAAAAATATCCAAGGCAGTGGAGTGACAGTCTTCCAGTGGAGATACTGAAGACCTTCCTGATGTGGTTAGTTACTATCAAACTATGAGCAAACTGTGGATTGCCTATTGTGACCTTTCACTATGAGCAGAGAAAAAAGTTTTATGTAGAGTGACATAGAAAGTTAAATGGGTGGGAGATTTTATTAAAACTAAAATAATATAAAGATACGTGCAATTATAATGTGCAAATGGATATATAACTTACATGACATTTAGATGTACAAAACTGCAGTATATATTTATAACCATATTTATCAGTACTAGGCCTCAAAATCTTTACAACAAGCTTAATTTTTCCAGCAGCAAAGTCAAATGTGCTGAGACGTGCACAAAATGTTTAAAATTGGCCTTACCCTGGCATGTTTATTTTTAAAACTTCACATCACATGCAAGAATATTTTGAATAATATTTCGTTTTGAAATGCTTTGCTAGAAAAAAGTTATCATTGAATAGAATTACTTCATATTATTTCACACAATAAATATAATGCATGAATAGAAAATGTAGATGTTTAATTCTCTTCATATTATAATAAAGGAATGTGGTGCTGAATAACATTATTTTCAGCACGTTTCTAATTTACATATCCTATTGTTTAGTCTAACATGTAGTTGTTTCATTAAAAGGTTAAGAATGTTCTCATACCCATGGGAAAGAAGGTCTAAGAATCAAAAAGCCTCATACGTAGACACAGTTTGATAAATGTTTAATACTCCATGATAAATCTGAGTAACCCTTTGTATGCGAAAGTGGGAAAGGAGGAGAAGAATTTGTTTTTACGAAGAATCAAAAGACAGGAGATGGATGGATGAGAGGAGAAGAAGATGCTACTTGAACTGAAACATTTCCTTTTACTGTTTACTCCTAAAGTAAGTTAATGCTTTTATTTTCCAGATGCCTTTTTTCTTAGATTCTTGCCACTTGTCTGCACTGAATCTGAATGCCAACTGCTGAACGCTGCTTTGCTGTGCTACCCTACCTGATTTGCTGCATGCAGTTTCTAATGCTACTGCATGATTATTCTGCTTTACTTTCTATGACCTATTGAGCTGGTGAACCTCTCTTTATAAAAGTTTATCCATTATTGACAATTTCAATTTGAGCTTATGCTCTATGTCATTTTTGCCTCTCGAACTTGGACCCTTTATGAGTTCCTGCTAACACCATTTTCGCCCTGGTTCTCTTGAATAGGGAATTCTTTCCTTCATGGAAAACGCTTGATGCATTATTTGTTATGATTACTCTAAACATTTCTTTTAGGATCAATTCTGTAACCTGACTGGCACTTAAACTACCTGAAAAAAGAACAAAAATTAAAAGAAAACTTTTTAAGACTTTTAAATGAAAATAATATCCTTAAAACTTACACCTAACTCCGGTGATTAGCTGAATTCATAAAGAGTATTGTGATTTTAATTTTGGTGATGTATAGTCGGGCGGAGTTTTAGTCTGTGGAGTTCCACAGAATTACCCAAAAACCCAGCAAGACTCCATGGAGTTTTGCAAGTGGCAGACTTTTGTCATGTCACAGTGCTGGTACTGATTTTGAGTGCTGGGTGCTTGTCCTGTGCTGTAAAATAAGCACATACGCCCTGCCTCTTCCTGCCACTCGAGTAGATTTTCAATATGAGTGCCATCTTTCTCAACGCAAGTGGCAGCTTTCTCAACATGAGCAGTAGAGACCTCCTGCGACCATCTGCGTTGAGAAATGTTTTGGGAAGTGGTTTTCTCTCTCGCCAAATTATATCTGGCAAGCCGCACACAAAAAAACTCCACTACGTGGCGGTTGGCAGAGTTTTTCTGAAACTACGCTCCCCATGCACAGTGAAAGTGGGCAAAACTATATGAACTCAGCCGAGGAGTGGCGATTACCGCCCACCCTAATGTATAGCTGCTGATCTTCTCATAATCGACAACAAAGTTCTGTCATCTAGAAGTAGAAGGAAACCCCACTGTCGGCGATCAACCCTGTTGTTGTAAAATAGAGATGTTCAGCCGTCTTATTTAAATTGATTCCTACTCCAGCATGGGCATTGATGGCTAGACCATTAGGTGTGTGGTGGGTCCGAATAATTTTTGTAAGGTCTTAATATTGAGGAATTGCCCTTAAAAATCTATGCAAATCTAATGGTAATCTTTATTTATAATAACATGCAGATTTTACCTAGATGATGTGTAATACCAAATGTTCCATGATAATGTGTTCTTGTCTGCTGTAATGTCATATTATCTGCAGTGCATCATTTGTACTCACCTGTGAGTTCTGGGTTTGGTCAGCTTTCTCCTGACTGTGGGCCAGCAGGCTGCATTTGTCTGCATTAAAGCTTGCTGGTGTCAGATCTTCCAGTGATTTAGTATAATTCAGTGTATGGTAGGTATCTCCCAGCTGTGAAGCTAGCAATTAGCAAGTACGTTTTTTATCTTATCACATTAACATACCTAACAATGAAACTATTATCGACCAGTCAGCACTGGAATACATCGCAAAATGCCCAATGGCTGTTCATGATGCACACCTGCAAAGTGGCCAAAGGGCCCAGCACGGTCCTGAAAACTATTTATCCACATTTAAGTGAGACTGACATTTTTTCTGTGTGTTCGTTTATGTGTGATTTGCCATTTGCATGGACAAATATTTTACTGACACGATTTAAACATTTGTCACAGTCAAATAGCTGAAACAATTTTCTCTCCAGTAGGATTGCTTCGGGGGATGATTTATGTTGCATGTGGGTTTTTTTTAACAAAATCAGCCAACGTATAAATTCTGATGGTTTTAGGAGATCTGGTTGGAATAAACCCCCAGCGGACCCGTGACATTCTTGTGTTCTTGATGAATAACTCTGCCTTCAGGACTGTCAATCTTGCATTTTACAGAGCAAATGTGATACAGTATGTATGCCGAGCAACAGAAGGAGCGTGGGGGAAATAGTATTGAAACTGAATGGAGGCCTGTTAAGGATGTTCCTTAAAAACATGCAGTGGTCCAGGTGGGCTTTTAATTCGATATGAGGGGATGTTTTGCGTGTTTAGTTCGAGGCTTCACACACCACACACATAAATAAACTCTCCACACACATACACACACATATCTAAATATATGTAACAGTACTGCGGCCTGGGCCCTTCATTTCCATTTCTTTCTATGTTATTTCTTTAGTGCCTCCTCCTGGGTATTATCCTTCCTCCCTGGCCATTACGTCTGCTGCACTGAGATTTCAATTCATATTCCATTAGTCGCCTTCCTTGATGGGATTTCTCTCCCCACAATGACAGTAAAGGTCACCCAGCAAGGTGGATTTGAGACTGCGTTCAGTGTATGAATAAAAAGCATTGGTCAGAATAATTTCCATAAAATACATTCATATTTATCACGATAATGTTTACCCCTCGATCTTAAACTTTTGCCAGACACTGCTTAAATTTAATTATAGTCATAATCTCCAGCAACCTTGTTTCTTGAAGGTGCACTGTTCGTTGCGGCCCTCGGAGTGATGTGCAGAAGAGGCGGGAAAGGATGTGCATTCCAGGTTTGAGGTCAACAAAGTGAATATTTGGTACTCAGGTGCAACGCAGGAGAATGCACAGATTTACGCCTATTTTCTACTTTGAAGGAAACAGTCAAGGATTTAAGTTGTTGTAACAATCATAGTTTTCTTTGAGCGCAGATATGACCTTCTGTTTCGTCCCACCATCTTGAATTTCTACATTATAAATAGGATTGTACTAGTAATTCTAATTTTCAGGCTAGGCAATTGAACACTGACCGACTGGAATCCAGTTGACCAGAGGAAAAGACTGGAACCTGGGTGAAAAAGAAACCTCTTGAAAGTTGGCAAAGTTATTGCAGCTGCTGTGGTAAAATGTATTTTCAAAGCAGAAAATAGACATAAACAGGCAGAACAAAGATAAAGAAAAAAAGGCAGATAACCCAAATCACCCAGATCGAGACAAGAAGTAAAGAGATCAAGCGCACTGAATGATCAGGTCCAATCGAATGTAAACTTGGGAGAGGAATTTAGAATGAAAAAACAAATACACTAACGCCACTGATAACAGAAAAGAAGATAACTTGCGCAAAGGAGAGCCGAGTCCCAAAGAATAAACCAAAATAGGAGGAAGAGATAAAAGGAAAAACTCCAACATAGCAGGAGACATGAAGAAAACAGAGGAATACCATAGAAAAAGGATCTGCACATTGCTGCAAATTAATGAAAAGACTCAGCAAATGTCTGCTGTTAAATTGTCAGGAAGCATCTCGAAAGCTCTGCTTTTCGTTTGGCTAAAAGAAACACAAAGGGGCATATAATCAAGGACTGGCAATAACTAACGCTAACCTAGCTTTGCGCTCGTTTTTCTATTGCCTGTTACTTCCGCCCTGTTATCGCTCTATAATCAACACGGCGCTAACAGGCGATAGCTTCCCCGAAAACTGCCGCTAACCGCTGCGAGATGGCGATAGGAAAACCAGCGGTAGCGGACAGAAACAAGCAAAAAGCTCTTACCGATAAAAAACGCACGCTAACCCGCAAGTGTGGACTTTGGAAAAATTGCCTATCAGTCCACCTATCATAGAAAAGATGTACAATAATAGTTGAATGCAGATTTGAGCACCCAGGGCCAAGTGCAGCACACATCAACAACCCCCCTCAAGCCCCCCAACATCCAGGATTACCATGATGAGATCCTGGATGCCCCACTGGACTTGCGCCTGTGACGTCTGTGCAGTACCCGCTGTCTTCTTCATCGCTGCCTCGGGGGTGGTCCTGGGGGGATGGCATTGGCAGTGGTTGTTGTTGCCTTCGCGGGACCCCTAAACTGCATGATCACCAACTCCAAGGCGTCTCTGGCTCTTCTGATGGAGCTCTGGCCTAGTCTTTCCTATGTAGCTCCATTCATCACCAGTTTAAGTCATGTTTTTATCTGGAGTTAAATTCCTGGTGCTAACGGGGCTTAGCGCGACTTTTCTTGTCGCTTTACTGGTCCGGGGCATCATTTATAATGGTGCGATGTATTGCTAGCGACTTTTTCCATGAACGCCTACTTTGCATGTCATTAGCGATAAATATCGCTGGCATGCAAGGCGATAAAAAATACGGCTGCTATTGCCGTAAAGCTGTCGCTAACGCCTGTTAGCGCCAGCTTGATAATAGCGCGATAAAACAATGCGTTAGCAGCACAAAAGTGCCGCTAAAGCGGCAATAACTCGCTTGATAATATGCCCCAAAGGGTTGAATATTTTCAGTAGCTTCAAATTCAGTAGAAGCATTGCTGCACCGAGAGGGAACATTGAGGAGCAGCCCCATGGATGATAATTCACTAAAATGCCAGGGGTAGGGAAGTAGAAAACTAGAGGGTGTTTTGGACGTGCACTAAATCTTGATACTTTAAAAAATATCCACCTTTCATTATTAAGTGGGCATGGTGCTTTTATTCCACCTTTTCTCATTTCATTCAGAGTACAAATATGTTAGACGTTTGATTCATGTCATAGAGAAAGATACTTTAAAACAAATAAAAAATGACATGGAGTACATTTCCAACAGAAACACATCAAAGAAACACATCAATAAACAAACAAATGTATATAGAAAACACAAAATAACGGACAACAGACCAGTCCTTATTTGTTAGGCACTGCAAACAATTAATACTTATTAAGCATGCGACATGCCAGGTATGTGGCATCACACACTTTGACACAGGGCCGGCTTTAGGGCAAGCTGACCTAGAGGGGTGGCACTGACCTCAGGGCGGTGTCCTGTGTTTAGCAACAACTTAAGATTTAAAAGCAGCTTATGCAGAGTTCCATGTGCGTCCAGATTTCAGGCAGCAATAAAAATGTTAAGATAACTCAGAATAATGTTACTGCCAGAGAAAGATCAGAGTTTTGTCTAGTGGCAGATTTGACTCATCATAAAGACTAGCAGAGGGTTAATTTGCCTGATGCAAAAAAGAGATCTGTGGATACCTGAGTGGATAAGTAAAGACAACCTTCCCCAGCGATTTAAAACAAATGAAATGCATGCGAGAGAGGGCCAATGGAGAGATGATGGGCCCTTTTGTCAGGACGAAGGGAGGGTGGGAGGATGGGGGGTGCTAAAAAAGATTGTTGCGCCAGCAGCGCTAAAGCCAGCCCTGCTTTGAAATGCTACAATGAGAGTGTTTGGTAATAACGTTGACGCCGTTTGGTGAATCCTCACAAAGCTTTCCACAATAAAAGGTTCAGCCACCTCATCTCCTTCCCAGAACATTTAGGGGTGATTTGTCAAGCAAGGGCTGAGAAAAGGGGATGCCAAAATTCTTTGTCGCCATGCAATTTCCTTAGACAGTGCTACACTCAAAACAGTTCCATAGAAGTACACATATATTTGCTAAAAGCAAAATCTTTACCCAGAAAGTGTACTTTTAGTGATGTGTTGTAAAACACCCATAAAATACGACCACAGGAAACATTTATGATGGTTTAAACTTTCCTAAACCTGGAGCTTTTGCTCTTCAACTGAGGCCTGCAGAACCTCCTTGTAGGTGGTTTTATGGCTGCATTTTATGGTCTGAAAAGTGAACATGGAAAACTCTGACATATGTTTAAGGTTGTGTTCAATAAAAATGCTTTATTTAAAAGTGGCTTGACAGACATTGAAGTGTTTGTTACTATTAATAAATGTCTAAGAATGCGGTTTTGTATTTTATTTGTTTTAATGTTCGATACTAACATGTGATTACTGTTGCATTAAGCTAGTGATTTCTTTACACTGCCAATAGTCTTGCCTTGTATATTAATATGGTCACCCCATCACAACGCCAATAGGCCTGCCTTTTATATTTTGATGCGGTGACCCCTTGATAAAACCAGTAGACCCGCCTTATTTAATATGACCCTCCCCCCCCTTTATAGTGTGATGTTGCATCTGGCAAAGGTGAAGATTTTTTATTATGCTTTGTCGAGTAAATGAACATAAGAATAGTGGATGTTGTAATCAGTGATGTCATTCGAGATGTATCAGTGATGCCATTGAACATGTCATGAGTGATGTAATATGTGAGGTCATAGGCAGTGTATGGCGTGATGCAAGTTATAGTTAGCTCACTAAACTATAACTGGTGGATTTCAGTATGTTCTTTAGTTTAAAACTGTACTTTAACTGACATTTAAACAAAACTATAACATCACATTAACTTGTGTGTCTGAATGTTTTAGTTTTTATTCAATGTATGATATTATCACCAGACTTAAATAAAACTTCACCTTAATCTTTGTTTTTTCAGTGCATATATATTCATACACATACACACACTATATATATATTATCTACTGGCGGTCGCCAGTAGATAGTTATAGTTAGGACCTATTTTCCATAGGAAATCCGTAACATTCTATTCCCAATAAGTCTGGCGCCGATTGATCAATCGTCGTGAAATTTTCCAAACTTTTGGCCAGCTCCGCTCCGCTCCTACCCTGAAAGTTTTGTGGTTATTTGTCAAGCGGGGGCTGAGAAAAAGGGGGGTCCCAAAACGCGTTTTCCCCATGCAATTTCCCATAGGATCTGTTGTCGCAGCTACAGTCCGAACCGCTGAACGGAATGACACCAAATTTGGCCACGAGGTAGTCCTCAGTTCAGACTCGTGCCTTTTGCATAAATGGTGTGAATCTGTTCAGTAGTTCCTGAGAAAATTAAGGTAAAAAAGTTAGTGATGTCTATGGCCGCGGAGGATCCGCGGACCGTACACGCACCGTAAGCGCACCCTCCCCGAACCAAGCGCACACCCTCCCGATCGCGCGCTGAATGCTAATTGGCTGTCGAGTGTCTCTCCACATTCGAAACCAGGAACTGTTGGCGGCCATTTTCTGCCTCGGTAGAAGCGAGGCTGAAGAAGCAAGGGGAATAAGTGTGTAAAACATATAAAGGGGGCAGAGTGGAAATACTCTGACCCTCTAGAGGTGCTGAGGGGGTCCCAGAAGGACCCCCTGGGCCCCCTTTTTAAAAAAAAAAACCAGCAAAATGCGCGCACGGTGCGCACATCCTAACGCGTTGGGTGCACGGATTCTCACCCGTTGGGTGCGCGGATCCACGGCAATGTTTTTTGAAAAAAGACAAGAGATCATTGGTTGTATGACTACTTTCTACACTGAAAGGTAGGGTGTATATTTCTGTTTTTTAAAGGTATGATTCTTATTGGTTAACAAAAACAGATTGTAAGGAACATTATATATGATAAGCTGATATGTTGAAAAGTCAAGCACACTTCCTGTCTTGTTTAGTAATATTGTGTGCTGAACTTGTGACCTGTGAGCTCAGTGCAGTGTTCCATGACCTGTTTCTATGGTAACAGGCAGAAGGCAGATTGGGGGAAGGGTTGAAATGTATTTCAGTTGGAAAGGGTTGAAATGTTTAACCAATAGAAATGTGTGTTTGCTTTTGAGTTTATGTGTGAAGGATTGTGATTTGATGTTTACATGTATATGTGTGGAAAATGAAAGAGAATCTTTTCCATTCTTTGTTTTTGATGAGAGGTGAACAGGGCAGAGATTCTGTAAAAGAAAATATGGTGAGTGATTGATATACTTCTTAATCTACAAAAGAACTTGAAAGATGAGTTATTTAATTGTGAGGGGATGTATGTAGACTATTTGGATTTTAATCAGACTAATGTATTTCTCCTGCTAAAGTGTAGGGAGTACTTTTTTTCTCTACAATGTGTGTGCATGTATAAACCATTCTGTGATAAGCATTTGTGTTTGTAGCCAGATACCTGTGCTGTTTTTATATTTTGGTAGAATTAGAAACCAGTCATTGTTTATGAATTTGTGAAATGAGTTATGTTATGTTTCTATACTAAAATGTAGTACTACTTCTAGATGAAGAAATGTGTTTTGGTATAGTGCAAGGGATAGTGTTGTTTGTCTAGAATCACACAGTGAGTCTGTGTGCATTTGTGAACCACTGTGAGAGAAGCATTTGGTAACATTGTGTATTTGCTGACAGATAACTGTTTTAACTTGTCATGTTGTAAAGTTTTAGTAGAATTAGAAGACAGTTATGGCTTATGATTTGATTAAATGAGTCAGGCTTTGACAGAAAAGTGCAGTCCTGAAATATGTAGATTGTGTGCAGTTCCCTTACCACTTGCACTGTAGTGAATGAGTTTTGGTAAACTCCTAGGGATAGTGGTGCTTGTCTAGAATCACACTGTGAGTCTGTGTGCATTTGGGAACCACTGTGAGAGAAGCGTTTGGTAACATCGTGTATTTGCTGACAGATAACTTTTTTTAAACCTGTCATGTTGTGAAGTTTTAGTAGCATTAGAATCCAATCTTTGCTTATGCGTTGATTAAATGAGTCATGCTTTGACACTGATGTGCTGTACTTAAATATGTAGATTGTGTTCAGTACCATTAACTCTTCTAGACTAGTGAATGAGTTTTGGTAAACTCCTAGGATAGTGTTGATTGTCTAAAATCACACTGTGAGTCTGTGTGCATTTGGGTAAGGATTGTGAGAGAAGCATTTGGTAACATCGTGTATTTGCTGACAGATAACTGTTTTAAAACCGGTCATGTTGTCAAGTTTTAGTAGCATTAGAAGCCAGTCTTTGCTTATGCTTTGATTAAATGAGTCAGGCTTTGACACAAAAGGGCAGTCCTGAAATATGAAGATTGTGTGCAGTTCCCTTATCACTTCCACAGTAGGGAATGATTTTTGGTAAACTCCTAGGTATAGTGGTTGTTGTCTAAAATCACACTGTGAGTCTGTGTGCATTTGGGAACCACTGTGAGAGAAGCATTTGGTAACATCGTGTATTTGCTGACAGATAACTAATTTAAAACCTGTCATGTTGTCAAGTTTTAGCAGCATTAGAAGCCAGTCATTGCTTATGCGTTGATTAAATGAGTCAGGCATTGACAGTAAAGTGCAGTCGTGAAATATGTAGATTGTGTGCAGTTCCCTTACCACTTCCACTGTAGTAAATAAGTTTTGGTAATCTGCTAGGGATAGTGTTGTTTTTCTAGAATCACACTGTGAGTCTGTGTGCATTTGGGAACCACTGTGAGAGAAGCGTTTGGTAACATCATGTATTTGCTGACAGATAACTGTTTTAAAACATGTCATGTTGTCAAGTTTTAGTAGCATTAGAAGACAGTTATGGCTTATGCGTTGATTAAATGAGTCATACTTTGACACTGATGTGGTGTACTTAAATATGTAGATCGTGTGCAGTACCATTAACTCTTCCAGACTAGTGAATGAGTTTAGGTAAACTCCTAGGATAGTGTTGCTTGTCTAAAATCATACTGTGAGTCTGTGTGCATTTGGGTAAGGATTGTGAGAGAAGCATTTGGTAACATCGTGTATTTGCTGACAGATAACTGTTTTAACCCCTTCGATGCTGCGCAGATTCCGCCGCTGTGCTGACGGAATCTTGCGCGGGTGTGGTCATGACGGAATGGTTCCGTCATGAGCACAGCTCAACCGTGGGTCATGACGGAACCATTCCGTCATGAGCACCGAAGGGGTTAAAACCGGTCATGTTGTCAAATTTTAGTAGCATTAGAAGCCAGTCTTTGCTTATGCTTTGATTATATGAGTCAGGCTTTGACATAAAAGTGCAGTCCTGAAATATGAAGATTGTGTGCAGTTCCCTTACCACTTCCACAGTAGTGAATGATTTTTGGTAAACTCCTAGGTATAGTGGTTGTTGTCTAGAATCACACTGTGAGTCTGTGTGCATTTGGGAACCACTGTGAGAGAAGCATTTGGTAACATCGTGTATTTGCTGACAGATAACTAATTTAAAACCTCTCATGTTGTCAAGTTTTAGTAGCATTAGAAGCTAGTCTTTGCTTATGTATTGATAAAATGAGTCAGGGTTTGACATTAAGGTGCAGTACCATGTACTATTCTGTTCACTGTGGCAGAACTGAAAATTTAAACGTTTTACCTAAGCACTGTCCTAGAAGTAGTCTGATTATTTAGTCAGTTTCTAAGTACCAAATAGATTGCTTCAAATGTCTATGCAATATGCATGTAGTGTTCTAACATACTATACACTTGTCTTTTACACTTTCAATTCCCTAGTCAGTATCCATACACTTCCAGGAAACATCCTGTCACTTCCTTTGCAGTCCTCTAGAGACCCATTCAACAGCATGTACTAATCCATTCACTGTGCCAAAACCCAAACACTTATAAATTCACCAATACACTCTCTTTCCAATACTCTAATGATTCAGTCACTGCCTAAGTATTCATGCACTGAGCTAGGTCTTAGAACATGGACTTCTTCAAACTCCTATCCACTATGCATGCAGTCCTCTAACCACCTACACAGTTGTCTTTCACACCTTTAATTCCCCAGTCAGTATCCGTTCACTTCCAGCAAACACCCTGTCACGGCCGTTGCACTCCTCTAGTGACCCATTCAGCATCATGTACTAATCCATTCACTGCACCAAACCCTAATAAATTCACCCAGGCACTCTCCTTGCAGTACTCTAATCATTCAGTCAGTACCCAAGTACTAATCCAGTGACCCAGGCCTTAGTATATGGACTGCTTCAAACCCTTATCCACTATGCATGCAGTCCTCTAACCACGTACACAATTGTCTTTCACACCTTCAATTCCCTAGTCAGTATCCATACACTTCCAGGAAATACCCTGTCGCTCCCTTTGCAGTCCTCTATTGACCCATTCAGCACCATGTACTAATCCATTCACTGTGCTAAAACCCAAACACTTATAAATTCACTAAGATACTATCTTTGCAGTACTCTAATCATTCAGTCAGTGCCTAAGTATTCATACACTGAGCCAGAGCCTTAGCACAAGGACTGCTTCAATCCCCTATGCACTATGCATGCAGTCTTCTAACCACCTAGACACTTGTCTTTCACATTTTCAATTTCCTAGTCAGTATCCATACAGTCCAGCACTTGTCACTGCCTTTGCACTCCTCTAGTGACCCATTCAGTACCAAGTACTAATCCATTCCCTGTGCGAAAAGCCTAGCACTTATAAATTCACCTAGGCACTCTCCTTGCTGTACTCTAATCATTCAGTCAGTACCCAAGTAGTCATGCAGTGAGCCAGGCCTTAGCACATGGACTGCTTTAAATGCCTGTGCTGCATGGATGCAGTTCTCTAATCACCTACACAGTTGTGTTTCACTCCTTCTATTCCCTAGTTAGTATTCATACTCTTCTAGCAAACACCCTGTCACTCACCCAGTGTGTCTCCTTATAGTACTGTAATCATTTAGTCAGTTAGCATGTAGTCTTTTAGTGAGGTAGGCTTTAGGGCATGAACTGCTTCAAAGTAGTATGCACTATGCATGTAGTGTTTTAACGATCGTCACACTTGTGGTTCAGGGCTATAGTTTCTTAGTCAGTTTTTATATAAAATGTGTTTGTACAGTAATGGAATAGTATAAATTTGAAAGTTGTTAATATACATTTATTTGTGATTCTTTTTAACAGATACAGAACAAGAGTGTTTCTCATCTGTTTGCGTCCTTCTCGTGCAAGATTGTTTGGATGAAGGGTCCTTAGGTGTTTCATCATACTTGCTGTGCCGCACGAGTATTTTTTGTTAGGATCCCCTCGTAACAGAACTCTTTGGCAAATCTTGCGAGTGACGAAGGTGGCATTGGTCTTTGTTTGCCCCTTGGGAAAAGTAAAAAATGTCCTCACCGCTGAAGAAAAACGTTGTGGGCGTGGTGCCTTCTGCAAAAAAATTTCCTCAGATTCGGTAAATATTTTAAAGCGGCAACATTTACAGTTTTTGTAAGTTAAACTTATAAAATGTTGTTAGCTGTATGCATTTTATATATCTGTGATTTGTTTATTGTGGTATTTTGTTGAGAATACCATGTTGTTTTTTTTTTAACAATCTTTCTGATTTTCCAGGTCTGTCTTCGACATCCATGGTCCCCGCAGGAGTGTTCCGCCTTGTTGTTTTGTATTATTGTTGTTACATTTTGTTTATTAGTTTATTGTTCATATATATGTTAATAAAAAAATAAAGTTTGAAAATAGTTTATTGTTTATATATTTACTATTATAAAAAATATAGTTTCAAAAAAAAATTAATAACGTTTTTGGCTGTTCTCTTAACTGCTGTGTGACTCTTTCTTGTTCTTATTACTGTTATTTGATGAAGTCCACCATGGTGTTACATTTTGGGGCACTTATCACTGGAATACTGGTGATATCTGCAGTTTGCACCAACTTCTGAATAGTGTGTTAGATTTATCTCAACTTTACTTCCGTTAAAGTGCTGATAATGAAATGGAGAGTAGCCGTTCCCGTGCAAAAAGACACGAGGTGCACCTTTCCGATTTATTCTAAATATTAAGGGGCAGATTTATGAGCCCCTTGCGCCTCATTTACGCCGCCG
Source organism: Triturus cristatus (assembly GCF_964204655.1). NCBI lineage: Eukaryota > Metazoa > Chordata > Amphibia > Caudata > Salamandridae > Triturus > Triturus cristatus. The sequence continues at coordinate 895,030,825 of NC_140590.1, read as the reverse complement.
TTGCGTCACTTTTGTGACGCAGCAGCGGCGGCGCAAATCCTGCGCCATGCTGCGGGGCATTTACAACGTGACGCATCTGGCGGATGCCTCACGTTGTAAAGCCCTGCGCCACACGTAGGCGTTCTGGAGCGGGGGGGCGTTCCGGCGCAGGAACGCCTCCTAAAAGTGGCTGAGTGAAATCTACAAGATTTCACTCAGTCACTCTTAAGGCCATGCTGCGTCAAAACCTTGCGCCTGCTTGAAGCAGGCGTAAGGATTGACGCAGCATGTAAGGGATAGGGCACCCCCGAGCCTTGCTGGAGCTGCGTCGCGCTTGCGACGCAACTCCAGCAATGCGCCGCCTTTCCGACAGGAGATGCGTCACGCATCTGCTCATCCGAGTGCCACGGTGCGCCACATTGTAAATGCGGCGCATCAATGGTGGCGCACGGGTGGGCAGATGCGTCGCACCTCTTCTGGCGCATCTCTGCTGATTAGCAGAGATGCACCAGACGTCATAAATCTGCCCCTAAAATCCTGTATTGAATTGCACTGAGGTATTGGCTGCACTTACAGTGTACACACAAAATCTATTAAGAAATCTCATTGTATTTATATTGATTGGGAATAGTGTGTCAGGTGCTGGATCTTGACGAGATACACTGCTCAGTTCGTATATTGTTCTGCACACGAAAAAAATCACATCACAACTTTCACACCAATTGCAATGCGAAACAAATTCCGGCGATAAGACACGTTAGCACCAGGGATTTTACACCTGCTTTCTGCTGGTGTTAAGCAGGACAACTACCTGCACCATGAAAGGGAAGACAGCCAAGAGCCACACCAGAACACCCACAGGTGCCATAGAGTCAATGAGCATGATACAGGGATACCCATGAGGGCCAGAAGACTCATCTCAACAACTCCAGGACTGCCAATGCCCCCCAAACCCACATCTTAGTAAGTGTGTCCCTGTGGTCATTGTCTTAGCATGATAGGCACGAGCCCTGCAACATCACAGTGTGCTGTCACCTCAGCGTTGGCAGTGAGCCTGCATGTGTAGCTACGTACGCATCCTCCTGCATGCACAACTGGCGTGTGCTGGTCTGGGGTTCACAGGTCAGTGCAGGGGTGTGCCTATCCGGCAAGGGGAACGGGGTGTCTGGGACATGTCTGTGTACAGGAAGTGCTGTAAGTGTGTCTCTGTGTTCTGGTGTGGCCTGCTACAACAGCCGCAGCAGTCGATGTTGTAAAGTGGCATGCACAACCTCCAAACGGCACTGTGATGTTGTAGTTGGAATGTAGCAGGACATGCACAAATAGGCATTACAATGGTGTGCCGTACGAGTGCACGAGATACAACAGCGCACCGTACAACAGTGTGGGGGCTCGTGGGAGGGAGGAGCAGCCGTTTGGCAACATAACACACAGTGAACTCGACCATGTGCCACATGCTGGGCATCTCATCCATGATGACCACGGTCGCAGACATCCCACAACACCAACGACTGGCCTTTGTACACATCCTGTATGAATGCAGCGTGGTTTTCACTTCTATGCTCGTTCAGTGGTGTGATGTTTTTCGGGTTGTGTGACTTGTGCTCCTTGTTGGTGTGTTTCATTTTGACCATTGTTGGTCTATATGTGTGTTGTGCTTAATTGTGCATGTGTGCCATTCTGCCCATCTCCCCCCTCCCCCCACTCCCTGCTTCTTCCTCTTCCTAGTGCTGTTGTGTCTATATTTTTGTTGCTGCACACATAAATACATGTAAAGAATAAATAAGAATAGTTCCTTGATTCTTTTAGGTTTCAAAACTTCTCTATTGGTTTCTTTTTAATTTTCCATATGAACCGTTTTTTAAATATTTAACAACACATAGAAGTCAGGAGTGCAACGTATTCTATCAACACACTTTCTAGAACATTCTACAACACGTGCAGGTTAAAAGTTCATCAATTTTTAAAAACATAACGATATTTTTTGTAACATTTTCTTGAACATTTAACGACACGTGCAGGTTAAAAGTTCACGATTGTTTTAAGTTCGAATAGTGCCTTCCAAATGCAAGTAGCAGGTGTGGTTGAGCTGAGCAAATTTTATCCTATGATATGTACTCCAAGTTGAAACAGCTTTTTCTAAACCAATCACAAAGATGCTTTTCCACAAAACTAATGTGCACCCTACTTTTAAAAAAGAATGCTTTTCATGATATCTTTAGAGATAAGTTATAGATAGGAATTAGCATTTAAAAAACCTTTGAAATTCACTGAAAAAACCATAGGTTTCATGCACGTTATAGTTAGGAATTGGCATTTAAAAAACATTTGAAATTCACTGAAAAAAAAATAGGTTTCAGGCACGTTATAGTTAGGAATTAGCATTTAAAAAACCTTAGAAATTCACTGAAAAAACCATAGGTTTCAGGGGCGTTATAGTTAGCTGGACATTTTCCTCGTACGAAACCCTAGAAATTCCCCTGTTATAGTTAGTTCAGCTAACTATAACTCGCGCCCCCGCAATGCACTGCTGATGACGTCACATATTACATCACTCATGACATGGTCAGTGACATCACTGATGACATCACTGATGACATCTCAAATGACATCACTGATGACATCACTGATGACATCATCCATGTGATAAATTAGTGCATCTTCTCACACCCTAATATAACCTTTGGTACAACGACTCAAAATTTCAGACGGCCATTTTGAAAACCATAGATACTCAAATACGAATAACTACATACCCACTCATTAACTCTTAGGTCTACATACACCTCCACTCACTCACCTGTACAGTCACTCATTCTTACAGTCACTCCGTACAAGTCTATCATATGCATTTATACACCTACATAGACACTCACACACCACCAATCATCCATAGAGGTACTCTCACACCTAGTCAGTCATACAAATAATTAATCACACTCCCATTTACTCACCTACGCAGTTATACACACTCAAGTTCACTTACTCATAAAAATAGTACCACATTCTTACGCTCTTATACAATCATTGATACAAGCACACGCTCATCCATACAGCCACTCTCACAATCACACACTCTCACATATACCCTATTATATACTCTTACAAGCATATATACTGCCTTTCACATATGTAGTTACTCACACATGTACCACTGAGATATACATTCCATCCCTAACACACCCATACATACAGTCACTCAACCATACAGTTCATCACAGATGCACTCTTAAAACCATGCACCCATAGAATCACCCACTCACAAATCTATGCATAGAGTCACACACACCCTACCCACACAAACACTCAGGCACCCATACGATACTCAGACAACCAATCAATAACCCATATAGACACTCATATAGGTATTTACAAAACCATGCAGCCACTTATACACCTACACACAGACACATACAGACATTCACACAGTTTAGTCACTAGTCTGCAGTAAGATACATTTAATGACTCACTTATAGAGTCAGTTCCGCACCTAGAAAATCATCCATTCACACACTTGTACACCCACTCATTCTTCCACAGGCCTTTCACTATAAATATATAAAACATATGTAAACTTTACAGAAACACACAGTCACTGGATGACGTCATCAGTGATGTCATCCGTGATGTCATTTGAGATGTCATCAGTGATGTCATCAGTGATGTCACTGACCATGTCATGAGTGATGTAATATGTGACGTCATCAGCAGTGCATTGCGGGGGCGCGAGTTATAGTTAGCTGAACTAACTATAACAAGGGAATTTCTAGGGTTTTGTACCAGGGAAATGTCCAGCTAACTATAACGCCCCTGAAACCTATGGTTTTTTCAGTGAATTTCTAAGGTTTTTTAAATGCTAATTCCTAACTATAACGTGCCTGAAACCTATGGTTTTTTCAGTGAATATATATATATATACATACAATATATACACATTCTATTCATTTGAAATTTATTTTACTTCATTTATTTTCATTGTGTTGGTTGTCACTATGAGTCTTACATTTGTCACTGTGATCAAGATCATATTTTTGTATTACAAATTGGCTTAATAATGAACTGTGCAGTTGTGAGGAACAGTATTCTTTTGAAAAATGAATAAAAATCGAATTTTAATTTGTAGTTCCTATTTGATTCCTTTTTGTGCGATGTTATATTTGGGAGCCCTGGATGTGGAGATAAACTTTGTCGTGTGAGATACAAATACATTATCTTTGGCATTATGTATATAGCTCATTCCAGGGCCAAGGTTAAATGCAGTCCACAAGGTGGGTTGTACTCATGCCACTCAATGCTTTAGGAATAATACAGCTCAATGCCTTGAGTGAGTGTCTCCATCAAGCCATCATGACTCAGTAACATAGAGGAACAGGGCTGGTATCAGGAACACAAGTCATACACAAAGCCCCACAACAAAGTATGCTCAGAATGTATTCAAGTACGGGCCCAGTGACATTGGCCTTTGAAACAAGGAAAGGTGTGCATAATCAGCATCCCATGAATTCATGAGCACCACTAAAGTCGTATAGCAACTTACTGGTGAAATTGGCTGCCTAACCCAGCTGTGACCCTACCTCACGTATCTCCCCCTATCCTACTGACCACCTGTAATGGGCCCCACTGTGAATCCTACATAGGCATGTTTTATATAAGTAGGTGTTGCAATGTGTAGAGGGACACAAAAGGTCTACAAACACCCTATGCAATTTCTACTACTGATAGGGTCGAATGCCACTGCATCTTCATACATGGAAAGCACAGAAATGAATCAGCCTGTTGCAATGTCATGTGTAGAGCCCCTGCTGCACACTCAGACCTCACAGAATAATGATAACTAATGAACCTGTAGTGCCAGTCGTACACCCAGGGATCCACCCTGGCTCTTGGTGCATACCTGCAAACTCATATTAGCTATATCCTTCAGTTCCTAGTTCTTTCTCTGGCTTACGTTGTTTGGACCAATGACAAAGCTGCAGCTCACAAAATGTGTCTGTCATTCTATCTACCCCGGGCAGGCTTCACAGTGTTTGATCACCTGTACAAAGAGATATTGACTTCGGGCATAAAGATTAAACACATATCCAGTCTATCCACTTCTCTCTGTGTTGCAAAAATCCATAGCAAAGGAAATTTCCATAGAGTAAACATCCACAATCAATGAGGGGCTCAATCGCACGAGCCTCCAGGGGGAGTCCTCTGAGGACGGCTTGTATCCTCAGGAGGAGGGCTCGTGTTCTCGAAGAGCATGCTCTGTTCCCAAGCTGACAGCCTCGCGCTTCTAGGAACTTGATAGCCTAAAGAGTTCTCTCACAGAAACATTGATTAGTTTGGAAACAATCACTCGTGTAATTACGGGAGGTCAGTCCAAGTTTCCCGATGAATAATTCATCAGAGAATGACTCTATAAAAACCTGAAGCCGAGTCAGGCGAGGTGCACTCTTCCTACAACCTCCTTGTTGAAATCAATTAGGGTGTTCCATTTTGACACCCCTATGTCACTATTTACTAAACTTAGACAGACAGGTTTGTCCCTATAGCAGGCGTCTGCAAATAACTTTACTCATTAATGTTTAATTAAGACAGAGGAAAACTGTCCTTGATATTTTGCTGCAATTAGTGCTCTCTATACCCCACTGACTTCCCATGATGAATTGCTTCTCAAATGAAAAGTGAAGTGATTAAATGCAGCTGAAGTCTCTCCATCCATTGCTCATCGCTGGCTAGTTGTCATGACAGCTGTGAAAGGTGCAAACAACATGAACGCCATGCCCCTCCTCATAGCACTGTCCTGTTTTGTCACTTGACTGTTTTGTTTTTCATGAACTGGCCTATAGTTTAGTATTTTTATATATTTCTAAAACTTCCGAGAAAAGCATTTGTCTCGCCAACACAACCCATAGATTGGTTCTGCACGTGTATCTTGAATTAGGGAGCATTGGTAAGGTACTGGGGGCGAATTCAGATTGTTTTTCATACTTTTGGACAATGTAAGAAACACAATGGTTTGCGAATGTTCCGCATGCAACTCCGAATTTGACTATGTTTTAGCTGAATCTGGATTTCAGACAAATACATACATTGTTTTTTTCTTAAACTAGAAAGTACTTTTCCTACTAACCTTTAGCAAAAAAAAATCCTTAATTTGATCTGCTCCCTGCCACCTGAGCGATTGACACCAAGATACAACAACAATAGTTGAAAAACTTTAAAAAGTCATCGTAGTTGTTGTGCTTTCTATAATATTAACTGATTGCTTGTCAGGCAGCATATGTTTGTTTTCACAATAAATTATTCAAAGAAATAGCTACTCCCAAAACACAAAGTGAACATGTGTAAGAAATTGGGTTCCCGGTTGACTGGGGTATGAGACCTGGTTAAGATGTAAACGCAGTCCTAGTCAGTGTAAGGCAAAGGTACACCCTAAATTAACCCGTGCTTACCCTCTGGTAGCTTGGCACACAGCAGTCAGGCTTAACTTTAAGTGGCAATATGTAAGAATGTGTGCAAAGTAAATCAGTAAAAACACCACACAAAAAGATTCCACGCCATGTAAAAATAGGGCAAAAGTTAATAAATAAAACAAGACCAAAAATACAAAAATCCAATAAGTAGAACTTGAGATATTTAATTTCAAATTTTGTGGTGAAATATAGCACGTAGAAGCAAAAAGTGTTCTTTGGGATATCAGGATGCAAAGTCAAAATTTCAGACCAACGATGATGGAGCACAGGCCGGCTACAGCGACCCAGTTAGGCCAGGTGAACAAAAGTACCTTAATCCTGGTTGCTGAGCACTTGCATGGATCTGCGCTTGCATGGATCTGCGCAAAAGAAGTGTAGCTCAGCAGAGGCAATGCATCGGTTCAGAAATGCAATGAGGCTGTGGTGTGGGGTCCTAATGTGTCGATGATGAGAATCCTGTTGAGGTGGCTTGTGATGCGAAGGCTGGTGTTGAGGATGAGAGGCACAGTGGAGACGACTCATCGGTTATGAGGAGTGGTAAAGCTGCGATGCAGAGGTTTGGTGGCATTGCTGAGACTGCCATTGACAAGAGGCGTGAGGAGCTTGCTCTAGGAAAAGCGCTGTTCAGTATTGGTTCTAAAGGTGCTGCGTTGGTCCGAGAAGCGGGATGCAGTGGTGATCCAAGTCTTTTGCAATGGGTCCAATCCACGCAACCGCAGCAATTCATTGTTTCTAATCGAAGATGCACCTCTCAGCGGAGAAGATGCTTCGGTTCAGCTCAAGAATACGTCACTCAGCAGTGGATGCGTTGGTTCTGCTGGAGAAGCACCTTAGGCCCTTTTCCAAGGGTCTGGGATTGGGGTGGCACCACTTTGCAGGGTAGACTCACAGATTGCAGAATCTAGGTGCAGAAACAGGTTTGTTGGAATTATTTTATGTCCGAGACTTCAGATCTGGAGGCCAGCCTGCTTGCTACTCCTTGGAGTCATTCTGGTTCCAAGTGATGCAGGTCCAGTCCTCTCATGCAGGCAAGAGGGCAGCAGGGCAGCACTGTAAGACAGCAAAACAGCGGTTCAGCAGCCTGTCCACAACTAAGCTCTTTTGTGCTCTGTTTGGCTCCAATACACATTTCCCAGTGGGAGATCCATCACCAGCCTAGTCAGCTGGAAAGTCTCTGAAACTTTAGGTGGAAAAGTGGCAACTTTCTAAAACAGCTATTTCTAAAATAATATTTTTAAATTTGCCCTCACTGTTGAAGTGGACTTTAAATGAAAGTGTAAGAAGTATTTTTCTAGCTGCTACCAATTAAAATGTAGCATTTAATAAATGTATCAATGTAGTCTAGTAATTCCCTATGGCAACAATCAGCCTTGCTAAAATGAAAATGCTTTTTTGGGGCCAATTCACTGTAAGGACATGTTTAACGTGCTTTACTTTAAATATCAAGCACACAATTTTTATGGGCAATAAGGTCTACATAAGGGTGACTTTCTTAACATTAAAAAGGAAGACTTAGGCCTGCTAAAATTAGATATTTTAACAGGTCACATTTATAGTTTATAACTTTCACTGGCAGGTCACATGGGTTCAGCCACCAGGCTGCGCACGACTGTAGTCTCTCACGTGTGGCCGACCCTGTGTGAAAATGCATGTGTACACATGTTCATGTGTAACTAGCCCAGTGACCCCCCCCCCCTATCTGTGGTTAAGCTGCCTTATCTTAAAAGGCATTCATATGTGACAAACATGTGCAGTCCAATTTACTATGAAATTAGTGAGAAGTGAGACACAGGTAGTGAGACTTACCCATCAAAAAAGTCCAAAATCACATGATCAAAAAGCAAAAAAATCCTGAGGTACTAAATGGGTGAAACCCATTTGCAAAAATAAGGATAGGGTTATAGTTCTTCAAAAAGTAGTGGACAAGACAAACAGGAAAGATGTGACCAGATGCCATGATCCCGATCACCTAAACTGTGTAGGACTATATCCGTAGGATAAGCAGGGCCACTTGAATTATGTGGCAGGGGAGCACCAAAATATGTGGCAGGGTAGACTAATTTTTGCGTCATAATGCAGCACACTTTTTATTGTATTACTTCATAATTTTGTCAGTTTTACTCATGGTAATATTATTGGGGCAGAGATTTCCCCTCACCAGTACCAGTTTGACAATCAGATACAGAAATAAGCTAAAGAATGGCCTTTCTAAAGGCTTTCCACTGTGCGGGAACACATGTTGCCATGCTTTTGCTAACTTGATCAATTTGAGCAAGAAACTGTTTTTTTTTTTAAATCACCAGATTATGCAGCTGATGATGGATTATGTGGCAAATCTAACAAATCCATAACTATGCACAAAAAAGCCAAGACCGCAGAATTTCATAATGCCGGTGATTCTAAATATTAGTTTGCCAACCATGGACATGACTGAAAGAGTCCAGAAGAGGTTAGACATCCAAATAATTTAATTTTGAGTGTGCTCAGTTCACCATTGCCTTAGATTTCATTTAACGAAGGAAGCCCAGCCATCAGATGAAACTATGGACATCCTCAGGTTCTGAGAAATGCATTTCTTCAATTTTATTAAATGCCTCATTTGCTGGGTGCCACCCTGTCACTGAATCTAGAATAACAGAAGTATTGCTAGTCACAATTATGTTAGTTCTTCTTGACTAAACTTTAGGTGCAAACATCTCATTACAAGTAGCATGTGTATCATGAAGAGAGGTAACAGTGGCGTTGTGATTAAGTATTCTTTATCCAACCTTAACATTTTCTTTAACACGGAAATGACCGGAAAGAGTATGTAAAGTACAGCTTGCTGCATGGCAAGGGTGCTGCTCTAATGTCTCATCTCTAAAGTAGTGCTTTATTCCAAACCACTGTCTCACCATCTCTTCTTCTCCTCAGAGTTCAGGGTAAGGTTTTATTGGTTCTGGGTGATTGGGTCTTGATTTGAACTGAAAAAGCACTGTTGACCTCACTGCGCCAAACTAACAACACAATGGCTGAATATTAGTTTATGGCCAATTGTCATGCAGAACAGGCATCTTTTTGTACATAATATTGTGGATTTTTATCCATCAAAATGCCCAAGCATGTAGGGGCGCACTCACGGCAACTTGCACCAGCCGGTTCCTCCCAAACAGGTATCACCATCGGCGTCGTTAAAAGGACATGACCACGCAAAACTTATCTTGCAAGCAATCTTTAATGTAGACCTGACGCGTTTCAAAGCATTCGCTTCTTCCTCAGAGATCACAGTTCAAACAGTCACAGGGAGCTCCGATGCAAACTCCGCCTTTCGTTCCGCGCCCTGCATCGCAAAATGCGATGCAGCGCGCGCTACGAAATTCGTTGTATTTATTTTATTGTTTACTTACCTGCAATTATCCATATTCCGGTTTTTAGAACCCCCCACCCTGCCCCTCCTCCGCCCCGCCTTTCCGCCCCACGGAACTCCCTCCACGGGCCACGGCTGCCTCTGTTAAAACTCTGTAAGAGGGATAGAAGGGAAAGTGTATCAAGTTGCATTTAAAATCTGCTATGAAAGCGCAAAATATTATCTGCACCACAACAGACAGTTGCCCCATTGGCACAGTAAGGAGAGAACTTAACGGAGCATGGCAAGAAAGCATTTGAGATTATGCTTGTCTTGTTTTCCTAATATCAAAGATGTTCTAATATCAATCAGAATTTTTTATTTCCCTTCCTTTTGTCTTTCAATATGTTTTGTGTGTATTTAGCTTTGTGCTGAAAGCGTTCCAAACCCATTGAAACCTGAACTTGAAACCTAGAGGATGAAGCCTCGACCTGTCAGCAGGTGGACATCTCAGTCAACATGGCCTCCTGGAAGATGGCAATCACTGGCTTCATTACCAAACCTTCAGGACAGTTAGAGTAATGGAGCTGGATTCAGTAGAAGCACTGGGACTGATTCACACATGTAAACTTGGACTTTTGTGTAAGTATTTTACCAGTTGTATCTTTATGACTACAGAGTGGCCACACCTACAAAGATAGGACAGTGCTATTTTTTATTTGCAGAGACTCCAAAGTCGTAAATATACTACTAGTAAAATACCTTTGTGAATAGCAAACAATCGTAAACTTACACAAATGTGCAAGTTTACCTATGTGAATCAGACCCATTGAGTTCAAAATGCAAAACACACCGAAAACGTCACCAGGCCCTTTAGTAGGACAGATAAATTGCATAAGAGGCAGCACAAATCTGTGAGGTGTAAATTGGTGTCCATTAAGAACAAGAGAGAATTTGGAGGAACGATCTGCATGTAGATGCTTTGACTCCCACAAAATGTTGTCCATCTGAAGGATTCATGAAAGAGTGTTTTGAAGGCATTTTCTTTCACGTAAAATACTTTTTTTTAGTTACCAACTCTTTGTTCTGTTTTCAAATGCTTGACACCTACATAAGAGCAACTAGGTGCTCTCACGGTGTCAAGGCAGCTGCCCTGTGTCCATTCTGAACAGTGGTGAAAGGGTGCTCTGATCCTCATCTGCTCCTATATACAGGAAGCAGAGTTACAGCTCCAGAGGTCAAAAAGGGGCCAGGGAGCTGATATCCAGGCAAGGCAGTGCTTGTCATCTGGGTGTTGTGATTTGTGTGGGGACCACAAACGGAAACTGTTACCCTTTTGAAGAAGGAGCTGTTCTTTCAATCTGCGTTTCCTGTGGACTGTCACAGCTGTGACAAGGCAGGGTGTTCAATGGCACAGTTCGGCGCCTTCATAATTTATTCTCTCTGATTCCATGCTCTTTTAGTCTCCTGCTCAACCATCCACTAACAAGCTGTGATATTAGCCAATAAATCAAAGGCGCGGGCTTGTCAGCGCCAGATGCTTGGTCACATCGCAGGCGATTATGAGAGGCACAGGAAGGACAGTTTCTCGCGGGGGGCGCAGCAGAGGTGTTCTACTCGTGTTCTCTTTGATAGGAAAGCAGCAGGAGTTAAACGCAGAACAATTCAATAACTTTCCTACCTCGTGGCACAGATGATGTAAGTCGAAAAAATCGTAGGGAAGTGCATTAGAAACTTACCCTGGCAACGTTCACTTCCTTGTTCCTGCATAACCAACTTCAGCTTTTCATTTGTTCCTGGCAAGAAAAATACATCTTGTTGTTTTTCTGTTTCCCATTGTCTTTGATGTGGAAACTGCTATCTCGTCTGCGCCCGGAACGAACGGAAAAACGAGCTTTATTTTTACTTACAGTTGTTGAAATGAGCTCACTACAATTTAGACCTAGTTTGCGTTAAATAATGCAATTATCTCTCTAAAAGAAGAATTTTTAACTAAAATTCCCAGGATATTCACATCAGCTGTCTAAAACAGAAATAGCGATATAAAATGTTTATATAGGTAGAGTGGTTGGATGCAAATGAGGATTGATGATACTGTTGAAGTTTCACAATTCCTCATTTCTTTTGAAAAACAAACGTCAGCAGTAGATCATTTTCATATATATTGGATAAGGACCATTCTCTTGGGCAACAATGGCAGCTTGAAACACTTAAAGTAGTCCCTGTACTGATAAATTGAATGCAGATATCTTAAAGTCAGTCATAGATATGGTTGTTGTGAAAAATTGGGTAATTTGTTGAGAGGGGTGCTAAACCCGCTCAAACAAAGATCACAATCCCTGTCAGGGTGAACCAAAAAAGGCACTAAATCAACCTGTGCTTAACCATCTGGTAGCTTAGAACAAAAGCAGCCAGGATTTACTGAGAGGCAATGTGTAATGTATTTATGCAGCACACAAAAGTAACAAAGTGAAAAAATACAACTCAAGAAAAATCCCACGCCAGTTTACAACAAGCATTGGCAAAGCCAATAGTTCTCGCCTATGCGAGCTTGGTAGGCTTTTCCAATGTCTTTTAGCCATGTTGAACTGTAGGATGGTTGCTGCAAAGCATGGCTAAAAATTAGTAGTGTGGTTTAGAGATATTTTTTTAATTCTTGAGTTAAATTAATTCCCAAATATCTCATTCTATGTTTTACATTTTGTATAGATGTGGTGTTATTCCATCCCATTATTTCGGTCTTTTCTCTATTTATTTGATATCCCGAGAGCCTTCCAAATTCTTCAGCTAGATAAAACAGCCTGGGTATGGCTTCCACATGATTGGAGGTATATAAAAGAAGGTCGTCTGCATAAAGAGCGACCTTTAACTCTAAATCCGCTATCTTAAAAGGTTGAATTATATAGTCAGCCCTAATACCACAGACAAAAGGCTCAAAATAAATGTCAAACAAAAGGGGGGACAGAGGGCAACCCTGTCTCGTACCGCGAGATATCTGAAACCAGTCAGACAAGCCATTATTGACCAATACTTTAGCTCTAGGGCCCTGATAGAGAGATTTAATTCCCTCTATGAAAATTAAAGGGAACCCAAACCCAACCATAGTGGCCCACAGATATTTCCAGTTTACTTGGTCAAAGGCCTTGGCTGCGTCTATTGCGATTAAGGATAATGGGAGCCCTCTGTCTTCCGCATAATCAATAGCTCCAATCGCCTGGAGGGTCAACTCATTTAGCTGCCTCCCCGGAACAAACCCTCTTTGGTCCGGATGTATTATAGATTTTATAATTTTCGCAAGCCTGGTTGCTAGGATCCCAGAGTAGAGTTTCAAATCAGAATTTAAGAGAGATATGGGCCTGTAGGACTCGATTTTTTTTGGGTCCTTATTGGGTTTTACAATTAAAGTAATCGTCGCCTCAGCCCAAGTAGGGGGGATGCTCTGGCCAGAAATCAATAAATGGTTAAAGAGTAAAGTGAGGACAGGTACCAATTGCTCTGAGCAATCTGTGTATATTTCGCTTGGTAACCCGTCTGGGCCCGCCGCTTTCCCCCGCTTTGTTCTCTTAAGTTGAGCTATTACTTCCCCTTCCATGATCTCACTCTCTAAATAGTTCCTATCGGTTTCTGAGATTTAGGGTAAATTTTTCTGACTTAACCAAGATAGAACTTTCTCTAACTCAGCACTCTTATCTTCCTTATATAGGTCTTGCATGTACCCTCTCGCTTCCTCCCTAATGTCCCTATCCTCCAAAATTGATATACCTGTCTCCCTTTGAGTTAAAACTTTAATGTTGTTCCTAGATCTTTCCTCTCTTGCTTTCCAGGCGAGAAGGACCCCACATTTCTCCCCGTATTCAAAATTCTTCAGCTTACTAGTTTCCCATTTTTTCCTAATAATCTGTTCTTCGCTGGCTTTAAGGGATAGTTGTAGTTCTAAAAGCTCCTTTTCTAGTTTAGAAATCTTCTCTCTATCTGAAACGGTGGCCGCTTGTAATTCCATGTCTTTTTCAGTAATCGCTTTCAACACATCCTGCTTTTTTCTTTTAAGAATCTTTCTGTTGTGGGCCATAAGAGAGCTCAACATGCCACGCAAAAAAGTCTTGTAAGATTCCCACACAATCTGAATGGTAGAGGAGCCAATTTTAATATTTAGGAACTCAGTTGTTATTTTCTTCATTTCTACCTTTACTTGGTCCTCTAAAAGCAGTGTCCTTTCTAGTGTCCATCTAATGGCTGGGGGTCTGGAACTTAATGAAAAGACCATTTCGACAAGCGCATGATCAGATTTCCCTACTGGAATATGAGAAAGAGAGGTTATGTCTGTAAGCAAATGTTGATCTACTAGGAAGTAGTTGATTCTCGAATAATTTTTATATTTCTTGCTGTAAAATGTGAACCCCCTAGTAGAACCGAACTTGGCCCTCCAAACATCCAGCAAATTAAAGTCTTTCATCAAAGCTCTCAATAGGGGACCGGGGTCATCATCATTTGGGCCATAGTATACTGCACATGTGTAATGGATGCCATGGACGGAGAGGACTGCCACTATCCATCTACCAGTTTGATCAGTTTCAGACTTTATCAGTCTTATCCCCCTATTTGCTCTAACAACAATCACAACCCCCCTAGTCACTCCCTTCTGTCTAGAACACACAATCTCCTGCACCCACTCCAATTTTTCAAAAACTTCCTTACAGACATTCAACTCAAGATGTGTCTCTTGTATTAACATAAGGTCGGCGCCAGAATTTCTTAAAAAATCGCGAACCCTAGACTGTTTTCTCTTATCGCCCATTCCGTTCAAATTCCAAGAGAGGGTGTTAATACTTATCGATCTACTCATGACTGTACTCTGCGTTTTCTCTCATCCTAGGCATAAAATTCCTATATATGAGGACTGTTTTTTTTGCTTTTTCCCCCACCACCCGACACCCCTCCCTCACCCCCCCCTGAGGAACCCCCCCAACATACCTGACGGTGAAAAAACGTCTATAGGGCTCCGGGAGAGCTGCCTTTGGGTCTATGTGCAACAGCGGGAATTTTTATCATTGTACCAAAAAAAAAAAATACGTGCAAAAATATGATGGTGCTACGTGACAGATTAGGTTTTAAAAATTGTTTTCCTTCCCCTCTTTTTATATATCTCCTTTCTCTTTCACCCTTACTATTCCCTTCTTTTCTCTAGTTTCCTATCAGTTACTTAACCTCCCCCTATGTGTCCAAAGTGACCTATATTACCTCCATTATTTTGCACCTACTTTACATGTCACTTCTGTCTCATCAAAGTTAAGAGATCATCTACTTCTGTAGCCTGGGTACAATTGTACATTTTATTATTCCACATAATCTTTAAGAGGGCTGGAAATTTCATTTGTACTTGGGCTCCAAACGATCTTAATTCAGGCATTCTAGTGCCCAACTCCCACTGCCTCTGAGCTGTTCTTCCTCCTATATTCGATCTAATAGGATATGGGGTTGCCCGATAGTGGAGGTCTGCTTTAGAGAGACTTCTCCCCAAGATTAATTCTTTGATGTTGAAAGACTGGAAGTTTACAACAATTTTCCTAGGTGCTTTTCTATCCGCGTGTAACTTAAAGGGGTCTCTGTGTACTCGTTGAATTTCAGCCTCCAAGTCAATGTCTGGACGGTCTTTTAAAACACCTTCTCTTAACAGGTTACAGACAAAACCCTTGATGTCCTCCAGCTCCGCTCCCTTAGGTATTTTCAAGATTCTCAAGTTGTTTCTTCTGGCTTGGGTTTCTAGCCTCTCCACATCAGAAGCAATGGATTTATTCTGTATCTTCAGAGTTTCAATGTCTTTGGAGTTCCCCTGGACAGATTTAGTTAGGCCAACCACTTCCAGTTCCAATTTACTGGTCCGGGCGATACCATCATCTAATTTAGATTCCAATAAATCGAACCTGTCATGAATTGCCCTTTGATTACCCTCCGAGATCTCAAATTTAGTCATCAAGTCCCCCCTTAGGGACTGAAAAAGGGAGCCCAACCTGTCTGTCTCTACGCTCTCTGGTTCCCTTAAGCTCCCCTGGCACTGACCAAGGTCGCGGGCCGGGGCCAGGCCCAGGCCCGCGACCAGGTCCTCGCCTTGCTTTTCCTGAGTTGCAACCAATGCAGGAGCAACCTGGGGGCTTGGACCTTTAACCGCCCCCTCCATCTCCTCAGACTGTACCGGTAGTATCCCACTCCCAGTGTCTGACAGACCTGCCAGAGGGGCAAATTGATTCTCAAGGGGGATCGCTGAAATCTCCGCACTCTGTTTTCCTTGTGGGGTAAGATCGGACTCCACTTGTTTATTATGACCGACAGCCTGCTCCATTATTCTAAAGTAGGTTTTGAGTGAGGGCGAATTTTTCTTAAGAGGCAATTGCTCAGGTTTCGGCAGCTTTGCTTTTTTTATGTTTCCTACAAAAACATTAACTAGATGGGGTAGTCTGCCATTAAATATATATGGATGCGTCAACCTCATTAAAATGTCCATACTTCCTAAATTAACCTTTTTGTATAATTCCATCCCCCTATCATTTCCACAGAAAGAGATTAAGTGCCTTCAAGGTAAGATCGGCTCTTTTATTTGGGCATGTAAATCTCCCAGGATAGCCTGGAAAAAGCTAAGGAGAGGGCTAAGGATTGGGGGCTTAGGCTTACCAGATTTACTCATATATTGTCATGCCTTTCACTTAAAAATTTTTAGATTACTGACCAATAAACTGGATTCAACCTCACAGGGCCGCTTATTTCAGGCTTTACTTCACGACCTACCACAGGGACAGGAGTCTTTTTTGTTTAAATTCGGGGACCAGAAATTCTATAAAAAAGTCAGTTTGAAGATCCTGCAGGCTGCCCTTGGGAACTGGGTATATATTCGGAGGGCTCTGGGAATCCCTTATAACCACGCATATGCCCCAATCTGGGATTCCCCGGGCACTCCGGAGTGCCTTCAGGACCAGTTGTCCCAACCTTTAAAAACAGCTGGCGTGAGGACATGGGGAGATCTTTGGGGCAACTCGGGTCTTTTAGACTGGGATTCCTTAGCTTTACTAACAAATGGATCTTTAACAAGATTTAAGTTTTACCAACTCGCCGCCTGGTCGTCAAGACAGATGCTACAGCGACAGAGGGACCTTGAGATACTTGAACCTGTCACTAGGGGAGGCGGGTGGAAACGTGAGGTTTCATTTTGGTATAGGGCTTTATTGGGGGCAACAGAAATGTTAAACTGTGAGTTGGCTAGTCTCTGGGGTAATCTGATATCAGACAGTCCCGAAGCTATAAATAAGATCTGGACAGATTCTTTTTCTTTGTCTCAGAGCCTTATAAAACCGGCCAATCTAAGGAGAAACCATCTGTTTACGGCCTATCGGGTATATTGGACCCCTGCTAGATTGACCAGGGTCACACGAGTGAGCTACTGTTGCCCGCGCTGTAAACTCCCGTCAGCCGATGACACTCATATATTTTTAGAATGTCCAAAGATTCTTGAATATTGGCAAGAGATTTTTGACTTCCTGGGGAAGGTTTTAACAACTACCATTATATGCTCTCCGAGGTTAGTTTGTTTTGGCCTACCACCCGGTTACAACGTTAATAATCATTCCACACAATTTATATTCTATGTGATGGTTATAGCTAGTGAGAGATTTGCAAAGAATGGAAGTCAACGGCCCACCCCAGGTTTACTGACTGCTTACGAAATATTATAGAAGTCAGCAAGATGGGGTATGGCGTGCCAAGCAGAGAATACGGATAATGTGTGGTTGGAATTGATGGCCTGGTTGTCGAAATAATGGTCCGATGATTATGCCAGAGGTTTGTTTAGATCCGGTCCTCCCCAGCCCTGAGGTATTCCATCCTAGGACAGGGGAGTGGGACAAGGAAACAGCCTACCTCTGGGCGACCCCTAATGCCACGCATTGAGTCCAGGGCGGTATCAATAGACAATGTGAAAGGCATATGGGATTTCCATCTAGAGTATAGACTGGCGGCATATATGAGGACACAAAAATTTAAAAAAATAAAAAAATAAAAAAAATAATGTGGTTTAGAGGACAATGGTGACAGTAGAAAGGAGCACAGAATAGAGTAGCACAGAGTAGAGTGAGGCAGTGGCGGCTCCTCCGCTGAGGCAGAGGAGCATCGCCCCACTGAGTAGGTTAAAGAGGAAAAGATAAAATGATAATAACTCATTGTTATTATCATTTATTTTTCCACTTGCTCAGCTGGGTAGGCGCTGGGCTGCGCTGCTCACAGAGCAGGGAAGGGGAGGAGTGGTTTGCCCACTCCAAGTGTGCAGGACGGTTTGGCCAGTCAAACCATCATACACACTTTGCATGTTCTCCATGCAGGCTGTATTACAGCCTCCATGGAGAACATTCCCAGCCTCCCATTCTCTGGCTGAGCCTCGATCCATGGCACTCAGACCAATCACAATGCTGTATTGCAGCGTTTTGATTGGTAATTGGGAGGCAGGGAGCTGTCTGCTTCCTGATTTCTGACCTGGAAGTGGGGGAAGAGGGAGAGGAGGAGGTGGCGGGGGCAGCAGACAGGTAAGTGTTTATTTTATTTTTTTCTTTATGCCCTCCGCCACTCTGGCACACCACCAGCCCTCTTAGGGCCGTTACATACCAGCCGCCACTGGAGTGGGGGAGAATAGAGTGGGGTAGAATAGAGTGGTGTAGAGTGGAGCGGCATAGAGGGACATCGAGAAGAGTGAGATAGATTGGAGCAGCATGGAGAAGTACAGTTGTGGGTGTAAGTAAGGAGCGCGTCAATAGAGATGGCAGATATGGTGTAAGTAGCATAAATAAGAAGCTGTAGGCCTGTGATAAAAGTAGGTAAGCACATTGCATGTCCTGGAAAAATACCAAAATGCTTATTAAAAAAAAAGTATGTTGTAAAAAGACGGGGAAGAACAAAGATGAGGAAGACCACATATACTTGGTCCATGTTTCAGGGAGGAGGTAATGAGAAAGGAAGGGAAGTCTACAGGAGCCATGCAAACGAAAGATTGCAAATTAGAGTGACAATGAAAAAACCCAATGGTTTGCTGTGGGTAGGTTGTAAGCACACTGAACAATAAACAATACAAACTACAGCACAACATATGAGCTGTGTGGGGTAGACCTAAAAAGCTCAGATCTGTTCTTGGGGGGGAAAAATTGAATCAACGCCTGACAGAAACTTGCTATCTGTATATCTTCAAATAGCTTACAGAGGACTGTAATGTTTATGTATGCACCTCTATACAATTCTTACTACAGTATCAGGATATTATTTTTAAGTTAATGTACAAAATAGTTTAGCCAATCTGTCATCAGGTTATGGCAAAAAAGAAACCTGCTCCCCAGAAAATAGCCCTCCTTCAATAACTTTAGGTTCACGTAAAATAACTTAAATTACAGAAAGTATCTTGCCTCGAATCACCAGAATGAAACGATCACAGTTTTGACGGAGGTGCACTTTGAAGCTACTCCCATCAAACATGGCAGCAACTGTTACAATTGTGGAAACAAAAAAGAGAGCGACAGAGTGCACGCCAAATTTCTTCATTTTCATCGACTTTTTTTACCATGTTGAGCTTGTTCGCGTGCGAAGCCCAGAATCGTGTTCTGCCTTGTCCACGTAATTGTGAAAAACAATAAACAAAATGGGGCAACATTTCAAATTTCAAAGATCGCACACATAGGATGAGTGACAGTGTTAATTCACGTAAATTGGGGTATAGAGCATCTAGGCACCTTATGGTTGGTTAATGTAGTGCTTCATGGGAGTTGGAGTACAGTGGTTCCAGTAACGCATATGAGACGTTACAACGTGGGGTTGTATTGAGGTTGAGGTTGAGTTAGACCTAGTACAGGAAGAAATGAGGGTTGACATCTAGATGGGTATTGACAACACGAATGTGAGTATTTAAACAACGTAAATAGAATGCAATGGAGGACATAGGGTTAAGCGATGATGGTGAACTCCTAAGTGGGAGGGCTTATCAGAGGGCGGAGATACAACCCAGGTGCTTTAAATGTAGACTGGAGCTTGAACACATTTTGTGAAAAATCCGCGAGGTGATGGGAAAGACCTTCGGTACGTAACGATTCGGGTGGGTGAGATTTTGTTTTTAGATCAACCAGTGTACATAAGGCATTAACGTAAGGGAACCGTCACACGGGGAGTTTAAGGTGTAATGTAAACGTGAAAACAACAAGGGAGGTGGATCCGGGCAGCAACTTAGTGGCTTGCATGGCCACAATTAGCGGGAATACGTTAGTGTTGTGGATGAGTCACGGGTTTACAATTGTTTTGAACACGAATGTACATGGATAATCAGACTGAAATGCTTGGTATTAAAACATTGATTTTTTAATTGTAGAATACCCCTGACGAAGGGCCATGAATGGCCCGAAATGCATTGGGTTACCGAGATGAACTGATGAGGATTACTCACGCACACTCCTAGCTACCGATTAAGGCCCGTTGGCATTTCTGTGGCGTTTAAGGTTACAGTGTTTTAAGTGAGATGTCCCTCATGTGACCATGGATAAAACTTGGAAATTATGACTACACCTTCTTGTCAAAACTTGAATAAATTGTGAACAGACTTGGATCAACTTGCAGCATCATTGTTATGCATTCATTATCGCTGTGCGCCCGGCAATGGAGTGAAATGTTGCCCCATTTTGTTTATTGTTTTTCACAATTACGTGGACAAGGCAGAACACGATTCTGGGCTTCGCACGCGAACAAGCTCAACATGGTAAAAAAAGTCGATGAAAATGAAGATATTTGGTGTGCACTCTGTCGCTCTCTTTTTTGAATTAACTCATTGTCTGCCTTTCAGACGAGTTGCACCCATTGATTAAAATGCAAACGGAACATTATGATGACGGCACATGAGAGACTTTTGAAAGAACATTTCCCCAGAAGTGAATCTCTTGTTTTAAGCCATTCATAGCAGAATTTGATGTTTTCACTGTTGTACATTCAGTATTTATAGCAAACTTGTTAACAAGCATGTTTCAAACGATCACATTAGACTATAACGCTTTAAGCATGACACATAGGATTCTTCAGAACTAACGTAGCGAATGTTAACAAAGGGCGGGTGGGACTCTTAGACTGTTGCCCAGAAAGATCACACACATAGGATGAGTGACAGTGTTAATTCACGTAAATTGGGGTATAGAGCATCTAGGCAACTTATGGTTGGTTAATGTAGTGCTTCATGGGAGTTGGAGTACAGTGGTTCCAGTAACGCATATGAGACGTTACAACGTGGGGTTGTATTGAGGTTGAGGTTGAGTTAGACCTAGTACAGGAAGAAATGAGGGTTGACATCTAGATGGGTATTGACAACATGAATGTGAGTATTTAAACAACGTAAATAGAATGCAATGGAGGACATAGGGTTAAGTGATGATGGTGAACTCCTAAGTGGGAGGGCTTATCAGAGGGCGGAGATACAACCCAGGTGCTTTAAATGTAGACTGGAGCTTGAACACATTTTGTGAAAAATCCGCGAGGTGATGAGAAAGACCTTCGGTACGTAACGATTCGGGTGGGTGAGATTTTGTTTTTAGATCAACCAGTGTACATAAGGCATTAACGTAAGGGAACCGCCACACGGGGAGTTTAAGGTGTAATGTAAACGTGAAAACAACAAGGGAGGTGGATCCGGGCAGCAACTTAGTGGCTTGCATGGCCACAATTAGCGGGAATACGTTAGTGTTGTGGATGAGTCACGGGTTTACAATTGTTTTGAACACGAATGTACATGGATAATCAGACTGAAATGCTTGGTATTAAAACATTGATTTTTTAATTGTAGAATACCCCTGACGAAGGGCCATGAATGGCCCGAAATGCATTGGGTTACCGAGATGAACTGATGAGGATTACTCACGCACACTCCTAGCTACCGATTAAGGCCCGTTGGCATTTCTGTGGCGTTTAAGGTTACAGTGTTTTAAGTGAGATGTCCCTCATGTGACCATGGATAAAACTTGGAAATTATGACTACACCTTCTTGTCAAAACTTGAATAAATTGTGAACAGACTTGGATCAACTTGCAGCATCATTGTTATGCATTCATTATCGCTGTGCGCCCGGCAATGGAGTGAAATGTTGCCCCATTTTGTTTATTGTTTTTCACAATTGTGGAAACACCAGACTTGTGAATCTTTTGTCATCAGCATCACGCAAACTGAGTGGCACAGGATTCTAATACTGAAGCAAATGAAAGAATAAATATGTCCTCCTCGCAGCACAGAGCCATCGACAACACTGATCTAAAACCTCTCCTGCAGACCGGGTGCCCAGCAGACATTCTTGCATGAACATGCACGATAAGGGACGAGGGTGGAGCAATTCCTTCCATAAACATACCAAGCTCTCATTTTCTTCAAGGGTGCCAATGATGACAAGCAAAGAACACAATTACCTGAACACAGTGATTTATGAACACCACGTTCCAAAGGCACAACAGGTCAGCCTCTAGAGAAGTGAAGCTCTGTACACCCTTTCCCCATGGCACTCTGGCGAGATCCAATGTGTTTGTGAAAACTCTCCAGAGCACAGGAGAGGCCAGCAGCACTCAGATGTTTCCAGGGAGCAAATGCAGTCTTAGACATGCACACGCCACTCTGACTTTCTATAGCTTATTGGAGTGGAAGAGAGTTATTCTTCCTTGTTTCTGCATGAGTGGTCTTTTATAGAAGTGGAAAATAAAGTCGGGTGGCAAAAAGCATATGGTGCTTGCAGACAGGTTTAATTTTTTTTTTGGGGGGGGGACAAAATTCGAAAACAATTGTGCTGACATCTTATATGATGCTCTTCAAACAGGAAAATAGGTTTCCATAATTTTGCAAGCACAGGCCAAAGACACTGCTCAAACCACAGCACCACATTTAAAAGGCAGCAATGTAAAAGTACATGAAGCAGAGTGAAGGAAGAAAGGGGCATATTATCAAGCAGCAGCGATAATTATCGCTGGACACTCTTAGTGTGAGGATTTTTACCGCCAGCTATCGCTGGAAATTATCGCCATGCTACCGCTGTATTAACAACGCATAGCGCAATGTCGACAATTATTCCAGCAATAGCGGTGTTTTCCATGGAACATCGCTGGTTTTCCAGCGATGTTCCATGGAAAACGGCGATATCCTTGATGATAGGGCCTGTGGTCTTAGCCACACAATACACCCCCCATGTTAGGTGTGCCTTAGTCAGGAATTTAACAGGTGTTAAAATCCTGCGTTAAGGCATAATTAACGCGATTTCAAATATCGCTACCCGTCGTTGATAATATCGTGATATTATCCATTGTTGTTTTCACAGCCACGCCTCCTTTGCATCTCATTATTGATGCGAGGCGAGGCGTGTGGAAAACGGGCACTAAATCAAGGAATCACGCGCTAGCGTGTCCTCGATGATAATGCGATAAAATTATCGCCGCTTTTCGCCCGAAAATGGACGCTAAAGCGGCGATAATTTTAATATGCCCCTAAAGGTGCAAAGAGATCAGGCAGGGAAAAAAAGCACCCCTACATTTATGCAAACTCGGATTACAAAATGAGAGTTCAGCTTGTTTTTTTTTACTGCACACGAAAGGGCCTGATAGCATATAAATACCATAACAACACTTTACAAACACTCATAGACTAACAGACAGTGTACTGTAATACGCAAGAAACATTCCTCAGGTATTAATTTATGGTCTGTTCCTCCATACATTTGTATATATTCAGTACAAGAAAAGCCCACCCGTCTGAGTTTGTCTCATTTGAAACATTTTACTCAAAGGCTCTCTCACACCTCCCCTCCCTCTTTCCCTAACCGAAACCACACTGGGTGCTCTGCACTGCAACACACAATGATTGCAGGCTCCACTCTTTAATAAAATACAAATTAAAAAGGTGCACAATTTCCAGCCTGGAGAGGCAGAGATCTGTAGTGCTGCTTCAGTCCACCCAGGTGAAGGAGTGCGCGCTGGTTGTAAACAGTAAGCTTTTAGATCAGTTTCCATGCTTAAGATAGTATCACGGAAGCCAGCCACGAATGCTGCTACAAGTTTAACAAATGAAAGAGACGGATCGGACGGCGAAAGAAAGCTTTTCACTCAGCAATTAAGTCTACTACCAGAAACATCAGCACTTGAAAAACAAGTAGTTCCATGTTTTGATGTACAGTTTCCAGTGTTGTCGAGCATCGGGAGAGCATTCTCTGGCGAGGGAGCCGGGTCAGAAGATGAGTGACTTCGAAGGACTTTGTAAAACATCACTAGCAAACGAAAAAGTAGTCCGGCCGGTGCAAAAGTTCACTCCAGCTTTATCCCATGTACCTCGGGAGAAAAAAAAAATGGGGACGAGCAAATGGGGGTGAGATGGGACGGGGGCTAAGATGAACCAGAGACTGGGTTGAGCGGAGAGAAGTAATGGACAGAGAACGGGGATTAGGAGAGATGAATTCTGGCTGAAGGATGGTTGCAGATGGTTTTGGATTAGAAATCAAAATTTCTGCATAAATAGTATGTGTAAATGGAACATATCAAGGGAGCTTCCTTGTTCTGAATCCCGAGGAGAAACCCCAAAACTAGAAGGGTTTGAAATGCATCGGTACTTTGTGTTATACCAAACTACTGCATTTAAAAGAGAATACTACTGGAGCTTAGAGTTTCTATAAGTAGCAGTAGGATAGGAGTAGTGTAGTTTCCCGGAGCTCTGTAGGAGCACTTTTTGGAGCTCCAGAATAATTTAAAAAAAAAAAGAAAAAGCTCCTTTGGGGCATGTACAAAGTCAGAACATGAGCAATGTAAGGTTTGTTTGTTTGCATAATGTGCTAAATGATAGTTTTTTTGTTCATATTTTTTTTTATTAATGATGCATACTTTGTAATTTTTTCACTATTTGAATATGTATGTATATGTTCGTCGAGTATATGTAGACAATTCTAGAAATTAATGTGTAACTAAAGAAATAATTTAAAAAAAAATTCCAGAAAATTGACCAAATAAATGGTGATCATAACCATTAGGGTGTGTGAGCAAGAATGTGAGTGAGATTGTGAAAGCGTGGTGGCAAGTGTGATGATTTTGAACTTTCATAAAGTGGCATTTTCAAAATTGTAACTTAAAATGCGACTTTATCCATTAAGAGGTTTTTTTAAATTAAACGTTTTCAGACACGAAATGCTTACATGCTCCCAATTAAAATTTAGCCCATATTAAATGTAATAAGGTAACCAATGTTATTCTAAAGGAGAGGTAGGCCTCACAGTAGCGAAAAACGAATTTAGGAGTTTTTCACTACCAGAACATGTAAAACTTAAAAGTTAAACTTTTTAGTTACAATGTACCCAGTCCTTTGGGATATCTATTGCCTACCTTAGTGTTTAATTATATGTAACAAAAGGGGGTGGGGGGTTAAGGCGTGGTAAGGTGTTTGTTTTGTCAAGTTGAATTAGATGTTTAAAACTGCTCTCAGTCTGCAAAAGCAGACCTGGGACATGTTTTAAGGGGCTACTTATTATGTGCTCCAGGCCCACTGGTAGCATTTAATTTACAGGCCCTGAGTATATGGTATACCACTTTACTAGGGACTAATAAGTAAATTAAATATGCGATATCCATGAAGTTTCAGTCACTCTTTAAAATGTCACTACACGTATACTATGTGTGTAAATATGGAAATGGCAACATGTTTCTCCACCCAAGAAAATAGAATTAATATTTTTAGGCCCTATCCCAGGTTTTCAGTGACTGCAGCTTAGCTTTCACAATACTATATGTGGAACTAAAATGAGAATAGGTGTAGATCTAAATTCATCTTTGAGGCATTCTCCCACCATTCCGGATTTAGTGAATTAGGAATGGTTAAATGTGCCATTACATATGAGATTCGCTCATGGAATTCCACAATGCAGGTCAAATTTCTATGTGAACGCATTTTGTAAAAATGGTGGGATTTAAGTGTGTTTTGCATATGCCTTACCAAAAAATGGTGAACAATCATAAATTCAAAGGTATATGGTCATTCAGCAACAATGTGGAGATAAACCATTTGAACTAGCTTTAGATTTACCGCTGTCAAAGCTGTATGTAAAAGGTTTATGGGTCTGGAATTAGGGTGTACTTTTGAATCTTGTTTCCACTAATAGAAATTCCTCGCTGTTATTTTGTGCACACATTAGTACGCCTGGAACTCTGCACATTTTCATTGAGAAACCTCATAAAGATGGATTGTTTCTCTACGTTTTCAACTTTTCCTCATGGGCAATTGTCAACTAATTCTGCAATGGTTAATTATGCCTCCATATTCAAAACACTACTAGCTTACACACAAGTACTTCACACAGGAAAACTGAGCTGCAACTAGATTATAAAGAGGCCATGAAGATGGAACCATCCTTTGAGTATAAAGCTGAAGTAGCTTATTTTATGAGACAAAACATGAACTCCAGAATTCTTGGGATTTATTGACTACTTTAACAGTACAGCAACGCTTGGATGGATGCAGGTTACACATGGCAAATTATGAACTTTCTTCAAGTACATTAAAACTTTTAACTTAAGCACTTAAAATTTGTCTGCGTAGATTTTACACCTGAGAAATGGTAATTAATTACACTGTAACATATGGAAGTTGAGTAGTACCTGTTGTGAGGGTTAACAGGACCTGTGCACAAACAGTCTCATTTTACATGTTCAAGTTTAAACCTGACATCTTATTACATTGTGAGTTTTAGCACATTTTGCTTGCGTGCAGTAATATACTCAGAAAGTGTTTTGCGTGCAAACACATTTCCTCATGGGCATATTATCCCAGCACTGTGCATCTTGTCCAAGGACCAAGTACACTGAGCACACTGCCCTTGCATTTGGTGTCCGTTAGGAGACAGCGTGGAGTCTATAGAATAAACAATGACATAGGCATCTGAACTCAGGCACAGTGCGAATGGGTCCCGTTTTTATTATAAAAACTGCCTCCAAGCCATTGTTGGGTAGAGGAGCATTTCCATGGCTCATCCCAGATTTTCACAATGGCTGACCTCCAGCCCTGTTGACTCTCATCACAGTTGTAAGTTGGAACGATTGCTTAAACAAGGAAATGCCTTAACCATGAAATCTTAACAACGACTATGTCTTAACAACGAATGCCTTTACAACAAAAGTCTTTACCATGATTATGTCTTTACAACAAAAGTCTTTACCATGACGATATCTTTACCAAGGATGCCTTTCCCATGAAAATGTAAGTATTTTGCAGGTAAGTATAAAGACAATATATTAGGGAGAGGATGATGGCTAGAGCGGCTGACCTTGAAGTTGGGGAACCAGGTTCAAGTCTGGCAAGAGGCTCAAGCATCCTGTGATTCTGGGCAAATCACTTAATCTCCCTGTGCCTAGAAACAAATGTGTCCACCTGTAATGCAGCTGGTGCTCCTGTAAAGTGATCTGATACCATCAGGTACCTTCGGGTCGAGTTTGCTGTAAATAAAACTGCCTAAAATATAAACCACACACACATATATATATATATATATGGATACACCTTCCCAGACACAGTCGGATGACATTCATTGCCAGAGAAAATACGAACAGCTTAGGAAGACGGCACACTAGTAGCTAAATGGATTCTTCAGTTTTTTAGTGTTTTCATTTCTTCAAACTAAGGTAGATATAGTCACCAGTAGGTACTTATAGTTAGGACCTTGTTTCCACAGGAAAAACCTTTTTTTGTTTTGCCAATAACTTTGACACTGTTTGACAAATCCTAATAACATTTTTAAAACTAATTTGTCACTCACTACTTCAGCTGATGTCTTGAAAGTTTTGGGGTGATCCATCAAGCAGGGACCAAGAAAAAGGGAGGTTCCCAAAACATGTTTTCCCCATGCAATTTCTTATAGGAATTTCTGACACAGCTACAGCCCGAACCACTGAACAGAATTACTTCAAATTTGGCAGAGAGGTAGCTGTTGGTCCAGAAAGCAACCTTTTTGTAAATTGGTGTTAATCCGGTCAGTAGTTTTGAAAAGTTTAAGGGTAATTCACATTTGTATACATTGGAACGTGGATCCTCCGAGGATCCGACAGTACCCGTGCTGAAATGTGATTGACTGCCAACACTACAACAAGGAAGTGTTGGTAGCCATCTTGGGACTCGGCTTCAGCAGAGTACATGAAATTATTATTTATTTTTTTTAAAAGTGGCAGTGTAAGAATACCCTGACCCCCTAGCTCTGGTCCAAGTGTCCCCCTGGTTTTCCTGGAGAGCAAAACATATTTCCTTTTTTTAGATGTTTGGGCGAGAGTCACGATGGATCTGCTGCTCCTGCCAAAAACTAGAAAAAAAGCTCTTCTCTACTGTTAGCCCCTGGGTGGGTCAGTTTCCAGGGAGCATGTGGAATAAAAAAAGGAGGGGGCACACTGGGCCCCCCAACTTTTAGGCCCTGGGCACACCACCTCCCCAGGGTTTTTAAAACATAATCGAGAGGGGCCGCACAGACTCCCTTCCAATGAGTCTTTTCAGTCTCTGAGACCACCACCGACCAAGCCTCTCCCCCTCGTAGGTGGGTTCAAGTCCCAGGGACCACCACCTCCCTGCAGCTAAATTAAAAGTAATGAAGGGTCCAAGTGGATGACTAGCACCATAGGAACCATCACCTCCCCAGGGCCAAATTAACATTCTAAAAATGGGAGAGGGGCAGTGCAGCACCCCTCCAGGACCATATACAGCCCCAGGGACCACCACCTTCCTGGGGCCAGCCTGCCTACAAAATAGGATGTGGCCCCTCCTCTTGGAGTGATACATGTGCCTAGGGACAGCCAGCCCCGAGGGCCGGCTAATGCTATGTCCGGGGTGCCCACCCCCCCAGGGACATAGCTGTTTGATGTGACTTGTGGGAGCTTTGTGGGAGCTTTTACAGGTCCCACCAAGGCAGAGCAAACACTCCGCTTCCAGCAAGCAGGAGCTGATAAAATTCTATTGCTTGCTGGAAGTGGAGTTTTCATCTGTTTCCCTGCTCACACTCAAGCGAGAAGGGAAACAGACTAAACAATTTTTCTCATGTTAAGCAGCTCCCTGTCTGTGAGAGCAATGTAGGCTCCTGCAGGAGGAGGGGAGCCTGCAGGAACATCAGGATTCTTGAAGCTCCACCCGCACTTCTGGGCAAAATAGCAGCAAGAGGCAAAATAAATGTGAGAAATGAGCAGAAAGAGGCATAATAAAGGCCAGAAACAAGCACAAAGAAGAAAACAAAGGTGAGCAATGAGCAGAAAGAGGCAAAATAGAGGTCAGAAACTAGCAGAAAGAGGCAAAATGGAGGTGAGAAACGAGCAGAAAGAGGCAGATTAAAGGTGAGAAACTAGAGGAAACAGGCGGAATAAAGGTAAGAAACAAGCAAAAGAGGCAAAATAAATGTGAAAAATGACCAGAAAACGGCAAAATAAAGGGTGCAACAAGCAGAAAGAGGCAAAAATACAGTGTGAAACTAGCAGAAAGAGGGTGAATAAAGGTAATAAATGAGCAGATGAGGCAAAATAAAGGTGAGAAATAAGCAGAAAGCGGCTGATTAAAGGTCAGAAACAAGCAGAAAGTAGAGAAATAGAGGTCAGAAGCGAGCAGAAAGAGGCAGAATAAAGGTCACAAACAAATAAACAGAAGCAGAATAAATGTCAGCAAAGAGCAGAAAGTGGCAAGCTAAAGATGAGAAATGAGCAGAAAGGGGCAGAATAAGGGTGGAAACAAGCAGAAAGAGGCAAAATAGAGGTCAGCAATGAGCGGAAAGAGGTAGAATAAAGGCCAGCAATAAGCAGAAAGAGGCAAAGTAGAGGTCAGAAACAAGGAAAACGATCGAAAATAGAGGTCAGCAATGAGCAGGAACAGGCAAGATAAAGGTCAGAAATTAGCAGAAAGAGGCAAAAAAGAGATCAGAAACGTGCACACAGAGGAAAAATAAAGACCAGCAATGAGCAGAAAGAGGCAAAATATAGGTCATAAACAAGCAGAGGAGACAAAATAAAATTTAGAAATGAGCAGAACGAGGCAAAATAGAGGTCAGAAACTAGCAGAAAAGGGCAAAATAGAGGTCAGAAATGAGCCGAGCAAGGGAAAATAAACATCAGTAACTAGCAGGAAGAGGCAACATAAAGTTCAGAAGTGAGCAGGAAAAAGGCAGAAAATAAGCAGAGAATGAGCAAAACCCATTCAGATACTTATGCACCCACTCACAAACAAACTGAGACATGTACCCCCATTCACAGACCCACTCAGACACTCATGCACTCACTCACAGACCTACCAAGAGAATCATGCACTGAATCGCAGACCATTCATAGACTCACACACCCACTCACAGAACCACTCAGAGACTCACACACCCAATCACAGACCTACTCAGACATGCATGCACGCACTCACACACTGACTGGCACACTCATGGAGGCACTTGCAAGCCCACTCAAAAACTCTCACACTTACTCACAGACCCACTCAGACACTCTCGCATGCACTGAGACACTCATGCTCTCACTCACATTCACTCTCAAAGGTCACAAGCAGCCTTTCAAAGGGGTCTCAGACCTGCCACAGTCTCTACTGCCATGTCGACCTGGCAAGTGCACCCACTTGCCAGGCCATAACCCTCCCTTTTATTACATGTGAGTCACCCCTAAGGGAGGCTCAAAGTACCGCTGTGGGCAGGGTGCAGTGCATGTCAAAGGTAGGACATGTACTGATGTATGTGTGACATGTCCGGATAGTGAAATACAGTGCATTTACATTTTCACTGTTAAAAGGCTATGTGTCCCTTAGTATAGAATGGGAGTTTATTTATAACATCTTATAAGTTTAACTTCCCATTGGGACAAGATAGAAAGATGGAGTTTTGTACGCTTGAACTCAGAATAAAAAAATGCATCTTATAGTAAAGATTATTTTTATATTGTGTTTGAAAATACCACTTTTAAGAAGTGGCTATTTTCTTTCTTGACATCCTACGTGAGTCTGCTGGTTTGTGGATTGACTGTCTGGCTTTGGAGTGACAGGGGCTAGGGATGTTCTTTCACTTTAGACAGCCACGTGAGGGCTGAGATGTGTCCTGCCTTTCCTGGATGAGCCAGGGCTGGGCTGAATAGACCTGGACTACATTTAGAATAGGGGGAGGAGATTTATGTGCAACTGAATGGGGCTGGTCTATCTTACACAATGCTGTCTCCACCTCCTACCGGGAAACTGGACCAGAGAGGACAGAGCATCTCTGTCACCAGAGAACAAACTAAAATGCTGTTTAAATATTGGGTCCCAGACCCAAGAACTTTGTATTACTTCTGGACTCAAGAGGAACCTCTGCCAATGAGGACGGCTGGGAAAGCTGAAGGAGCAGTACGGCCCTTTGCTGTGTGCTGTCTGGGGTTGACCTGCAGTGGCTGTTTCTGCCAAGGTGAGAACAAAGACTTTGCTGTGAGCTGTGAGCTGTGTATCCTGCTTGAAGATCACCAGGGGTTTGAAGTAGAACTTGCCTCCTGTTCTGAAGTCTCAGGGACACAAAGACTTCACCACCAGCTCCCCTGAACTTCCTTACTGGTAATTGTGACCTGCCAAGAGGTGCATGTTCCTGTGTTGAGCCTCTGGAGGTTGTTCCTGCTGATGGGAGCTGGGAAAAGAGAAGCAACTACAGAAGTGTAACGCATCCGCACCCGTTTCTGACGCAATACTGCCGTGCAGGAAGAATTTCCGTGCATCGCCATTGTGCCGCTGAGGAAACCATCGCAGCGCCTGCCCGCGTCTGGAGAAACCGCCGCACACAGTCTTGTGCACCGATCTCCGAAGTCCGAGATCACCACACTGATTCCGACACAGGCCCTGCTGTGCGACTGCGAGAACGGACACATCGTGGGACAGTGGCTGCATAGATCAACGCAGCACCGCAGCATCCAGAACTGATGCATCCCCGAATCCCCACACATTGCACCGGGGTGCCAAGTCTACATCAACGCCGGGGCCACAGTAAGAAACCAGCACATCACCTCCTCGCACAGTAAGAAACAGATGCATCACCTCCTCTTCAGAAAGGAACCAACGCATATACTCCCCTGCTTGGCAGTAAGGACCTGATGCATAACCTCCCCTGGAGTAAGGAACCGACGCATCACCTTCCCTGGGCATAAGGAACTGATGCATCACCTTCCCTGTGGCAGTTTTTGTTTATGATTTTGACTCATCCAAAGTACTTTGTGTTGAAAGTGTCGCATCTATAGTTTGCTTTGGACAGAACTGTTTCCACCTTCTAAAAGTCATATTTTTATTACTGTATTTTGGATTTTTGTCGTTTTGGTCTTGTTTGGTTTACATAAAGATTACTTATTTTTCTAAACGTGACTGGTATCCATTTGTAGTGTTTTTACTGTATTTCTGTATATGTGCACAAATGCTTCACACACTGCCTCTGAGATAAACCGGTCTGCTCGTGGTCATAACTCCCTTACTTTGACTAGAAGCAAGGGTCCCTACTTGGACAACTAGAGACCCCATTTCTAACAATCGTCATAATGATGGATGCTCTACCTCAGTGTGTTGTTCGCCACTGACTTTCCCGGTGTTAGTCCATGATGCTATGCATGGCAGTGCCAGGCAGTAAACTTGACAAGGAACTGATATTCTCAGTTTTAAAATGAACCTCTGGTTGGTTTACACCTATTGTAAATGCATTTCTTTTTGCACTTAGGGAGACTTTGTTCACTGAGACTGCTGTTGCTCTTAACATAGCATGAATTTATTTGCCTTTTTCAAGGTGCAGCTAGTGTCTGAGTGCAGCATGTCTGCTCAATACAACATGATTATTGCATTAGATGTGTAGAAAGTCTCAACATTCAGTACATATTTTAGTTCAGACTGCCTTGATGGGCAATCTGGCAGTGCAGATTGGCTGGTCTGATGGGTCAGTGTGTGTGCTGTGCTATATGTGTTTGTTTGTGGATCTGTTTAATGTTCTGGAGGACCAGCTTTTACTGTTGACTTCCCTGACATTACCTAAAGCTTTGCTTGCACCGAGCAAAAGTCCATACAGTCTTCCATTTTTTTGAAAAACACTTCTACAGTGTGTATTTACAAGTTCAAAACCTTCCCTGTTTGCAACATTGGACACTTTTTTAGATACCTAATTCACTAATGAGGAGCACATTTATGTTGGCGCCCGGGCCTATTTTTTATTCCAGTCTGACGGTGGTCACCAATCACAGCTAAGACTGCCACACGGTGAATATGCAGTGCAAGTTCTTTAGCAACAAAGATTATAATGCACCCTGTTGCTAGAATTTACTTATAGGGCTTACCATTTGAGATGTTGTAACATGTTTGACATGTCTTGAAAATGAATACACTTCAACAACGTATTCCCTTTTGTGAGACTACTGGAGCCACATCAAAAAGACATGCATGTGCATTCTGGGAATGAAGTGACACATCAGTCTTTTGGGATTCTTCAAGTCAGTTTAGGAAACCTTTGATCAGGTTGATATGAGCAAGAAACTATGCTTTTGATGTGGCTCAAACACAGTTTTGTCACTCACTGGTGAAGCTGTATGTCCATCATTTCTCAAATTGAAGTGAATTGAATTAGACAATGTTTTATCAGCCAAGTAACACAGTTTGCTTCATGTTAACCTTGGAATCATGTAACCAGTGCCACCATCGAATAAGAAAATGTATTCCTATGTCATGCATCATTCACAATGGAATGAAGCTGTATTAAAAATACATGCCCAGATTTAGGGGCATACTTATTAGAAAGTCACTGTTCTGCATGACAAGGAAATGGCCGGAAATACCACAGGGCATATTAACAAGGAACAGGGAAAATTAACGCTAAGGGCGCTTAGCGTTAATTTTTTTAACGCCTGCTATCGCTGAATAATATCACCTGGTTATCACGTTATTAACAACGCTAACTGCCTAGGCGATAAAAAATCCAGCGATAGCGCCATTTTGGGAGGTTATCGCTGGTAATGCAGCGATAAAACTACAAGGATAGGGATATCCTTGTTGATAGACCATGATGGATTTCGCCATGTAATCCACCTCCCATTGGATTACATGGCTAAGTCTGAAAATTAGCAGACGTAAAAAAGCAGCGTTAACCGTGGTTAGCGCTGCTTTTTTTGTCTCTAACAGGGTTAGCGTGAAGCTTGATAATAGGAGAAATGTCGCTTAGTTACATTTCTCCTATTATTTTGCTCTGGAACGCCCATTTTGCATCTCATTAGAGATGCAAAGGGAAGTGTATTGAAAAGGGGTGCTAACAATCGATTTTGCATGTTAGCACCCTGTTGTTGATAGGGCGATATTTTTATCTCCGCTTCTTTGGCTTTTAAAGCCAAAAAAGCAGAGATAATGCCCTTGTTAATATGCCCCAAAGTTTTCAAAAGTATATGGGGCATTCTTGCCTTTTTCCTTGTGCTGGCAAATTTGGCTGCCTTGCACCAACACAGGCACCCTTGCACCTTGTGCAAGTGTGTAGAAAGCTGGCTCTACATATAGTGTACTAAAACGAAGTACACTGTGCAGAGAGTCCAGTAAGTCCCTTATTGGTTTACAGAGGGAAAAGTAGACAATACTAGCGCTCTATTTCTGGCAGTGTGTGAGAGAAGTTAGGTTTATCAGAGTGTTGTGCTAAGCATTTGTTGTACTCACTGAGGCGATAAATGAGACACACACTCAAGAATGAATCTGAGACCATTTTTTTAAAATAGCTTTGATTTTATACAATTTTTAAGAACAAAAACTTCAATCTACAGTACGTTCTTTCAAACTTAAGGTTTTTAAAACTTTGGAAAATACATCACTTTTGTGCGCAACTACACACCAATGAAATCAATGTGGAAAAGCAGAAAAATGCATATACCATTTTTTCACAGTTCACCTTCTCATTTCAGGTCAGAAGCAGGATCAAGTCCAAAGTTCCAGCAGCAAAAGCTCAGTAGTGTCCCAGATTTGGCTGGGAGCACCTGGAATGACACTGCACAGGAGGACTTAAAGGTAAGTTCGGTAGGTCTGACTCAAGGTTGGAGGTCGCAAGGGTTTCAGGACCACAGGAGCACATCTGGGTCATCATTATCAGGGCAAATCTGGCAGGGTGCAGAGCAGTTAGGTCAGCCGGGGGCCGTGCGTCGAGAGGCCCTTGCGGTCAAGGGCAGGCAACTTGAAGAGGTGATTTTAAGACAACTGGGTAACTCATAAAGTGGGTCTCAGGGGTCTCGTTTTCCCTCAATAGGTGATTGCTTCTGGGTTAATTGGAGTCTAGCACAGACTCTTCGTCTTGCTGTTTGTTGAAATGGTTCCAGAACCCCGTGAATTAGTGCGGTGCAGCTTTGGTAGGTCCTGGTGTCTCCATACATGGTGGTGAGACAGATCAGACCCTCCAGAGCTTATATACCCCTTTTGGTATGGGTGCTGCTAAGGAGTCGTCGGGGAGCAGCAAGTCGACAAACTGGACTTTGCGGGGTTGGTGCCTGCGGTGTGCAGGAGAGTGAGACCTTCACTCCAAGGAAGGTTCTTAGCAATTTTTTTTAAAGCTGGAGGAGCTCTGGGGTTCTTGGTGTCTTTACATGTTCAGGAATGGACTGCACAACCACGACTGTCGAGTCCATGTGGCAGCAGGCAGGGTTTGGTGCCAATTATCTTTGCAGCACGGCTTCAGTTTTTGGGCAGCAGCTCTTCTTTCTCCAAGTCTTCTTCTTGTCCATTGAATCAGAGTTCAAGGTCCAGGGATGCCACCTAAATACTAAATTTAGGGGCGTTAAATGGGGAGGCAGGTAGTAACCAATGGTTTACCTACCTTTAGAGTGTATACACCTTCTAAGTCACCACTTCCTGTGGGAAGGGACACTACACTAGCCCTAATAGATTGTTTTCCCACCTTTCCAAAGTGCTGGATTTCCAGGAAAGGGGAAATCTTTTTAAATTTGCTGTACAATGTAATACACATATGGAATATACAATTTAGACCATATATTTAGAAGTAATGACACTATATTCCCTTATAGTAAGACTTGGCAAAATAATCTTCTCATCGGACGTCAAACCAGCAGCCGACACGTGTTTCGTTATAAATAACTTTTTCAAGGCTGCAAATGATTGCAAAAGAACAATATTTACAACAAAGAAAGAAGAAAATCAAAGCAAAAGAAGGGTATACAGAAACGGAAACAGGAATAAGATATTTCTATAACTGTATCACAACAAGATCATTTAAAAGACTAGTGAGATAATAGACCCGAGAGTGACCAAGTGAAAGGTCCTTGTTCATGCAGTGCAGAATACACCAAAATGTGAACATTTAGTGCACCCACTTATTTTGGGTATAGTTACAAATAAAGAGATAAACCAGTAATTTCGATTTGATATATTATACCTTCAATATACAGTAGATGACTCCCAAAGATTGATCCATGAGAGTTCTAATCTTCTTAATGTGCTGCTATGTTCTAAGTCATAAGCACAAGAAAAAAAGTGATCAAACAATATTGAATTGATTTGAGTGCCGAGGTTTATTTAATCATTTTGATACTACTACTAGGTCCTTCGGGCCTTAGTGGACTAACACCTTAGGTAGTGGGGTGTATGCCTTTTAACCTTGAGGGGCACCAATATTAAGATGTTAATACTTAATGAACACAGAGAGTGATGTGCTACCGATGATACCACCACTACCATTTGTACATATTTCCAGGAAAGGGGTTCACATCTCCTGCCTCACTTTGGGGGTGTTGCTGGCTGAATGTGGACACTCCTCATCTAATTTATTTTTCCACCTGTCCTCCATCCAAATGTAGAGCAGGACAGGGGAGTTGACATCCCCCACTATCTGGGGAAGCCTGGGCTGCACTTCAAAGATGGCATCCCTTTTGAAGCTTCCTGCTCTGGAAGACCTAAAGGCTTGGAGGAGGAGAGAAGCACCTCTGCCCGGAACAGGCATTGCTTCTGGCCTCTGAGAGTGTGGGCTCTCACCCCATGAGGTCAGAAACATGTCGGTGGTGGCAGAGACCATACCAGTGTTTAGTAGATTTTCAGGGAACCCTCTAAAGGGTCTCCTCTGTTCATGTATTAATAAATCCAACACTGGGATCAGTGAGTTTTATTAAGATGAGATGTTTGGTATCAAACATCTTAGGGTACAGTGAAGTCATCATAGAGTCATCATAGAGCTAGGAAACTCTCCTGAGAGAGGGTAGGTTTTGTATCATAGGGGGCCCCTGGCCCGTTCTGGCCACACCTGAATTATGAGACCCTTGTCCTTGCCCTGCCAGCCTAATTTGTAGGCCGTATTACATTGACTAGTGGGTCCTGTGTTGCTATATAGTCACCCTGGGACATCCCTCCCACTTAGCCAGCATGAAACTGCTGTGTAGGCCCTTCTGTTCAAAATATAGGCCTTTGTTACATTGACCATAGCTCTGCCGTTTTAGTGTATTGCAGGCTGATGGCAGGTCTGACCCAACTCATATTCAGTTCCTCTTTCTGCGAGGTTTCCCGCTCCAAACTAGTAGCCCCCACCCTACCGTGCTCTGTGCTCGGAATCAAAGTTCAGCATCCCCTTGAGACTTCGACATACAGTAAACTGCATCCTGGCATGGCACTTGTTTCCTGAGCAGGGGTCCCGCTTTTAAGGGAAGTGGCAACCGCAGAGTGTCAAGTTAGGAGAACTGAGGAGATTTATATGTGTCCATATTCAATTCGCGCACAATATCTGTTTATATTTTCTGAGTCGCATACAATGTCTGCTTATAGTTTCTGCTTGCACTGCGAAATTTACGACAAGCGATTGGCCTGAGACACTGACCTTTTCACCTAGTTCATTGTCAGCATTAAGTGGGTAAATGTCGACATGTCTGGTAAATACTGCAGACGAAGCTATTTGGGTAGCATACGTAGGTAGAAGGAGCCCGAAGAAAGGTATAAAAGGGGTGCCCCCAGAGACCTCGTTGGACTACCTCGCTGTCTGTATGTGGGTTACAGACTGCGTAGAGTTTTCCCCAAGAGCAAAAGAAGCTCTTGCGTCTGCTTAGCATTATGTTGTATTTTACCCATATGAAATGTCCTGTTATGTTTAATTATTGTTCTCTTTATTTGTTTTTCCTTTTTTGTATTCACATAATGTATTCATTGTAATTGCAGGAATGCTTGTTCTAGAGTAAACGTGAGTGTTCCTAGGTAACAGAGTTCTTATACTCTGAAATGTTTCTCCTTGATGTAACCTGTTTCTTCAATTGCACTTATAAATGTGTTCTCTTTCTCTCTGACAGTACAATAGTGCAGATACGGAGGGTATCATGATGAGCTCCATGTGATTATCTGAATTCTGTATTTTATGCCTTTGTCTTGCAGTTTCTTTGAAGTTGCATCTTCTCATTAAACTGCCATTGTATTCTGCCTCCAATTCCATGTCTCACATGTCTATTTTCTTCAATTTTAGAGCAAGCATTCCTAGGCACCCCGGTTCAAATTAAGGTGCCCCTTTTGTCCCTGACTCACTCTCCTGCTCAGTTCTGTGGTGGCTCCCGGGGCTCTAAGTACCGCCCCTAGCTTCCTTGACCCGTAATGAATCCTCCCTCCAACACTCCGTTAGAAATGGGGTTCTCTATTTAGCAGAGGATGGTACCTTTGTCCAAATAGGAACCCTTGCTTCTTGTCAGGGTAAGGGGGATACACATTTTAGATAACACCTGCTCACCCTCTGGGTATCTTGGCTTGAGCAGACAGGCTTATCCCAAAGGCAATGTGTAAAGTATTTGTACTCAAAACACACAGTAATACAGTGATAACACCGCAAATTGACACTACACCCACTTAGAAAAATAAAGTATCTTTATCTAAACTCAACAAGACAAAACAAAACAAATCCAACATATATATGTAATATGAATCTGACTTTAAAAACGTTTCAAGCAACTGGGTCCAAAGAAAACTATGGATGCGTGATTTCTCACAAAGTACCTGTAGATTCACAAAATTCACAGGGCCAAACCGCTGCAGAGATTAGAAGGGTCAAGAAGCAGAGAGATGCGTAAGTTCCAAAGACCATGGGGAGACCACGCGACTCTGCGACAGTTCTGCTTCAAGCAAGAGAAGTGATACATCAAAACCAGTCTGTAGGGGGAAGTGATGCGTTGAATCCTAGATGGTTCTGGTCTGCTGGTGATGCATCAGAAAAACTTGCTGTACAGTTGATATCCATGGCATTCCAGGATGCGTCAGTGATCCATGTGGCAGCATTGAGCAGTGCAGTGTTGGTTTCTTCAGCCACGATCCCTCGATGTGTCGGTCTTGCCATGGCGACAGGTGCTGCATTGTTTTCAGCAGAGGCGCTGCGATGCGTGGAGATTTTTGTGCACATTGGTGCTGCAGCGGAAAAACAGCCGCACGAAGAGCGATGCATTGATTTTCTTAGTTCTTCAGGTGTTTACCAGGTCCCATCAGCAAGAACACCCTCCAGAGACCCAGAACTGGAACAGGCACCTCCTGGCAGGTCAGAACTATCATAAGCAGAGTTCAGGGGAGCTGATGGTGAAGTCTTTGTGTCCCTGATACTTCAGCACAGGAGGCAAGCACACACAGGCTCTTGGAGGTCTTCTTCAAGCAGGTTCAAAGCAAAGTTACAGTCTGTGTCCCCCTTAGCACAGCACTTCGGCTGGAGAGCTCTTGATAGGGTCCAGAGGAGGCCCCATGTACCTTGCAGGGGGCCCCCTCAATTATCGTTATGCCACTGCTTTGTGCAAGGGTCTCTGAGCCCAGTACAAACCTGTTCTTTCCTCATTGGTGCAGTATGACCACAGGGGGTGGAGACAGCACTGTACATGGGAGACAGGCCCTATTCAGGTGCAAGGAAATCTCCTCCCACTATTATAAATTCAGCCACGGTCTATTCATCTCAGTCATCCAGAAAGGGTCAGGCACACCTCAACCCATCCACTGGCTGTCCACAGTGAATGCACATCCCCACCCTCTATCAATCCAAAACCATACAGTCAATACACAAAATGGCAGAGGCACAAGGAATGGTTAAACAAGAAAATGCCTACTTTCTATCGAAGGCATTTTCAAACACACAATTTAAAAACCATCTTTACTAAAAGATTAAAAGATGTGGTATTAAATTCTGAGTTCAGGGAGCCTAAACATTATTTCGCCATCTTGTCCCAATGGGATCTTAGACTTGTATTTATTTTTTTTGGCAGAGTTTTATATAGCGCGAACTTGACCCGAATTGGTTATCAAAGCGCTTTACATAGCACAAGTTACGTTACATGAGGACACACATTCATTTTGGTTAGGCACCAGGAGAGTAAGTGATTTGCCCAGAATCACAGGACTTTCAGCGTCATTGCCAACACTCGAACTCAGATTCGAGGTCGACCACCCTAGCTGTTCGGCCAACTCCTCTCCCCACATGATGTTAAAAAGTATTTCCCATTCTGTCCCAGGCGACAGATAGCCTTTCATTAGTGAAAAACTAAATTGGCAGTATTTCACTATCAGGACATGCCACACACACCAGTACATGTCCTACATTTCACATACACTGCACCCTGCCCAGTGGGGTAAATTGGGCCTACCATTTGAGTGCCGTACATGTAAGAAAAATGGAAGGTTAGGGCCTGGTAAGTGGGTGCACTTGCCAGGTCGACATGGCAGTTTACAAACTGTGCACAGACACTGCAGTAGCAGATCTGAGATACCTATTTAGGGCTACCCATGTGGGTGGCACAATCAGTGTTGCAGGCCTACTGGTAGCATTTGATTTACAGGACCTGGAACAATCAGTGCGGTTTACTAGGGTCTTACCAGTAAATCAAATATACCAATCAGGTAGAACCAATTGTAACCCCAATATATACACAGAGCGCGTATGTACTTTAGCACTGATTAGCAGTGGTAAAGTGCCCAGAGTCCCAACACCTACAGCAACAGGCCAGGAAAAAATAGGTGTTTTGTGTAGGAGGAGCACCTTCCTGCACAAAACGTTTCTTCCAGTACAAGACTATCTACAAAATCCTCAGCAGAACATGTTAATTGATTCAACAGCATCTTATCTTTAACATGTACATTTGTTAAATTCTCCAAAGTCATATTATTATTGCTAAGGAATTCCTTCCAAAAGATAGTTATATCTGTAAAACCATGGCAATTTGCATTTTGAATCTCCAGCAGTTGTTCTTGCAATGAGGGTATATACCAGCCGCGGTCGGTAGTAGGAGTAACTGAAGGGCGGTGACGTGGGGAGGGGGAGGGGCGGGGTGAGGGGTAGTAAACTATGGATTACAGAGGTTTACAGGTAAGTTAACATATAAATTAATAAAATGAATTTCGTTGCGTGCACTGCATCCCCAAATGCGAAATTTGTTTTATTAATTTATAGGGTCTTGGGGCAAATTCATGTCCCTGCCGCGAAAGTTAAGAATCATTGCTTCTTAGTGGACTCCAAGCTCTCTATGAAGCCTCAGGATGCAAAAGTGTCAGCGGCTTGCTTCACCACCTTGAAATGGCTTCAGACATTCGCCTGGATTCTTCCTTTATCTGCTCAAAGAATCCTCTTCTGGTCATTCATTTGGTCCTGCCTGGATTATTGTAACATTCTGTAATTGATGGTTGATAAAACCTCCATAAGATGCATGTAGATAGTGCAGAATATGTCTGCCAGAATTATTTACTGGCTTCCAAAACATGCTTCATATACTCCTCTTCTCTGAAGCTTCACAGACTAAGGGTGGAGAAATGTGTCCAGTTTAAGGCTTTTTGGTGCTTCTTTAAAGCAAGGGCTGAGGTTGCCCCACACCACATTACGTGCAGTAAAATTATATCAACCTGTGCGTTTTCTGCACTCTAGCAACCTCTGTCTGTGCAAACAGTTCCAAGGATTAAATGATCCTGTATGGGAGGTTGCTCCTTTGTGTACCTTGGCCCAAAACTTTAGACCACCCTACCATCTGAGATTCTGCCCTTCACTGACAATATTCCTAGACAATTAAAGATGTGGCTGTTATGAGTTAGATGGGCTGAGATCACTCTTGGCTGTTGTTAAAGCAACAGGAAACCCAGAGTGGGTAGCTGTTCTGCTGTATAATCATCATAATCTAATCTAATCTAATCCAATTTAATTTAATCCCCCTAGACTCCTTGCCTGCCATAGATGCACACATGCAAAAACAACAGTTGACGGACAGAATGCAGAACAATGTTATACATTCACCCCGGTATAGAGATCTGGGCCTAAATCCATTGTGGCTGATGAGGGTTATGAACCCGAAACCGGTCCCAGGATGCTTGTTTCTGGTCCAGGGAAGACATGGCCAGGCAGTTCGGGGTGGACTGTTCCCATGAGGCACAGGGTCAGACTTATTTGCATATGGCCATGTCTGAACTGGGGTGGTGGAGTGAGCTAAAGAATGATGATTGATTAAACCCAGATCAGTTGACTGGGGGTGAGTGTTTGATTTGCTCAAACGCTCCGTCCATCATCCCCTTTGGTATCGCTTTGTTCGCCCTAAATTGGCAGGGTATGCCCAGAAGTGAGTCCCTTGCTCACTTTGCCACTGGATTCAAGATAGCCTGGATGATGAGGGTTATAAACCCGAAACCGGTCCCAGGATGCTTGTTTCTGGTCCAGGGAAGACATGGCTTGGCAGTTCGGGCTGGACTGTTCCCATGAGGCACAGGGTCAGACTTATTTGCATATGGCCATGTCTGAACTGGGGTGGTGGAGTGAGCTAAAGAATGATGATGGATTAAACCCAGATCAGTTGACTGGGGGTGAGTGTTTGATTTGCTCAAACACTCCGTCCATCATCCCCTTTGGAATCGCATAGATGCACACCAGCATTTATTTTTTAAGCATTATTCAGTTTTCCCTTGCACCTCTTTAACTGCCACAGGTGACTCCCTTAGATGCACACAAAGCAATCAATTCAATTCAATTCAAAATAAGCTTTATTCGATTCAAGACATAAATCATAAAAGCACAATTTTATCAAATATGGTTATCAAAAAACCGATCACATCTGAAATTACATAATTAAGAAGACTATAAAATCATCAATTAAAAACCAGGCTCATATCCGGTATTATACATCTTGACTTAATACATGTTACAGAAACGTTACAATCAAGCTCTTACACCTTTCGTGACGTAAGAGTTATAGCTGTAAGAGACATGAATTATATATACAAACCAATATTCGATATTTAGCAAATATCATAAAGGATACAAAAAGGACAAAAAAAAGAAAAAAAACAAAAACAATCCCATGTTCAGTTCAGTGCATTTACAGAGTAAAACATTTTCATTAAATACATTCAGCCCATTTTAATCCAAACTACTCTCTGGTGTTTCTTAATCTAAAAGCGCCCCTTAAAAAATGTATTATACATACAAGGGTCAGTAGGTTCTCAGCCCTTTGTAGATATAATAAGGCAACTTTAGCTTGTTTGAACTTGCCATTTTTTAATATTCTTAATAGGAAGTGACGCCTAGGAAAAGAATAAAAAGGGCATAATAAGACACAATGAAGGGTATCCTGCGGAGATTTATAATCGCAGCCGCAGGTACCCTTCTGCTCAACTGTGGCGGTAAAACCAGAAGGGTTCGCCAATAAATGATGTATAAGGTTGAGCCTAAAATGAGTAAATAAAAACCTATTTTGTGCGTTATGCATAAGAGTAAGGTATGGTTCCATACCATCTACTGTCTTTACCATGCTGTAAGCGCAAACTGTGGGCTTTCTGCCTTAAGTGTAGGCTCTACGCTCAACAGCTTTTGCCAGGAGCAAACTCTTGATTCTATTCTTGTCTTGGGAAGTAATTGTGGTGGGGTTGGTGAAGAGATCCATGCATCCTATTCCCTCAAGGGTGGTTTTTACATATTTGAGCCACGGGATACACATCCCCTTGTCCCTACCTATGCAATCTCTGATAATTTGCCTACTTAGGTCTGCGTCAATATTGGTCCAGATCCTAAGCCAAGCCATAATAGGTCTGGCCTTGATCAGGTCCTCAATGTATGGCCTCCCTAGTTCGGCATGAATGATGTGAGCCGGAGAACTTTGAGGGGTTTTGAGTATCTTTCTCAAAAATGTATTTTCCTCAGTCTGTATTTGCCGAATCCTGGCAAAGCCCCAAACATCTGCTCCATACATTACTTTAGAGCAGCAAATTGAGCCATACAGGTGCATGACCTGTTCTGGTGACCACCAACCCAGCCTACGTCTGTAATTCATTATGGCCCTAGATGACAAAACCAATTTTGTGCTCCGTTCTTCAATTAAAAATT
The DNA here is from genome assembly GCF_964204655.1 of Triturus cristatus. NCBI lineage: Eukaryota > Metazoa > Chordata > Amphibia > Caudata > Salamandridae > Triturus > Triturus cristatus. The sequence continues at coordinate 894,986,730 of NC_140590.1, read as the reverse complement.
TAAAATTTAAAAGCCCGTCAAATAAAAGACCTAGATAAGAGAAGGTTTTCACTTGTTCTAATGTATGTGTGCCTATTCTATAGGTGAATTTTTTACAGGGTTTAGTTCCTGCTAGCAGAACATAAGATTTGGATAAATTGGCTGACAGGTCTAGTGTATCCATAAAATCAACAAAACCGTCTACTAGACACTGCAGGCCTTTCGGTGTTCGTGCCAGTAGGACCGCGTCATTGGCGTATAACAACACCGGGATAGAGCGGAGGCCCACCTTTGGGGTATCTACATTCAGCTTGCATAATGCCTGTTCCAATTCATTTATATATAGAGAGAACAGGAACGGAGCCAATATACAGCCCTGTCGCACTCCACTGGTGCAACAAAAAGGTGCAGTCGTATCTCCAGCCAAGTTAAAACGTACTTTGGCGGAGGTGTTCCAGTGGAGTGCTCTCAAGATGTTTACTAGGTCTGGATCTACCCCTAATCTAATCATAAGGCCCCATAATTTCTCTCTGTTCACGCGATCAAATGCGGCCGAGAGATCCATAAACCCCAGATATACTGCTTGGTCACTTGCTTGGGTATATTAGGCCACTAGCAAATAAAGATTCAGGCACTGGTCTGTTGTTGATCTACCAGTCCTGAATCCATATTGAAGGTCTGAGATAATGTGATGTTCTTCCACCCAGTCTAACAGACGGTTTAAAATTACTCTACCCAGAACTTTCGCCGTCACATCAATTAAAGATATGGGGCGGTAACACTGCGGGTCATCCTTTTTGCCTTTTTTAAAAATTGGCACTATTATTGCCGATGACCATGACCGTGGCATGCCCACTGCAATGGCTACATTAATTACCCGTGTCAGTATAGGAGCCCATAGTTCTATCTTACTTAAAAAAAGGTCTGGGCTAATCCCATCAGGACCTGGTGCTTTATTGTGTGTTAGCCCCTGAATACCCACTGTGACTTCTTCGAGGGTAAATTCAATCGCAGCCCGCCAAGGGCACAGCTCCTCTACCTGTGGGTTCTCCGTAATGTCATTATATAAGCTTTTAAAATGATTAAACCAGTGCTCGGGGAGAATAGATGTACCAACTGCCGGGGCTGCAATATCCTGAAAACAGGGTTTATTTATGATTGTCCAGAAGGCACTTATGTCCCTTCTGTCCACTGCTTCCCTTAAATCTCCCCAAGTTTGGAGCTGTAGAGCAAATTTCCTGCATTTAATAGCCTTTTTATAAGCAATCCTACACTGTGCTATACATGATTTATCTCTGGGTCTTGATTTCAGACTTTTTTTTTAGATCTTTCTGTGCCCGTGAACAATCTTTATTGAACCATCTGGGAGCATTATGCTGTTTCTGAGGCCGAGTAGATTTTAACAACCTGTCTATTAAGCTGGCCATTGTTTCAAATGCTTTGGTCACAGCCAGGCCATCTGCAAGCGGGTCAGTGCACACCTCAATTTCTTTTTTGCCTTTCTCGATTAGGGCCTTATAAAAGGCCTCTCCGTCTATTCTAGACCATCTTAGACGGCTCCCCTGGTCCGTTACCTTTTCCAAGCTACGTGTTTGTACACCTCTCATTACTTCCTGGGAGGACCAATTTTTTATCCATAATGCAAGCGGATTATGATCACTAAATATACTCCAATCAATAGTGGCCCCTCTTATCCAGTCCCGGAATATATTGGAAACTAATATAAAATCTATGATGGAGCTACACCCTCTTCCCTTAAATGTTGGAGTGACCCCACTTCCTTCTTCTAGGCCCACCAGATCAAGTGTGTGTCTTAATGTGTGGATTTTCATGAGTTTCTCTAATTGCCTCCCCTGCTCGGTGTGTTCGAGGTGCAATCCCTTTGTCACAGTGCACCCAGACCATTCACCCTTGCTAGGTTTTAGGTTTGGACACAGATGGCAATTTAAATCGCCCAATAGCACTACACATGGGGCCACTGTTGATTTACTTTGATCAATCTCAGTGGTCAGATGGTTGTATAGATCACATATTATTGAACCTTCCCTGCTCGAAGCTGTGGTCTGACAGACCCCCCTGCCGCAGTTTTCCTGCTCGTACTAAATCTGGGACTCCTTATTTACAATACGACAACACCAAAATAAACAAGTAAACATATATCTTTCTATTAGCGCTTCTAAATTCAATTAGCAGTAAGATACTACCTAGGTGTCCAGGATCGCAAATAGAGACAAAAGGGAGTGGCCCAGTCAGGCTCTTTCAGCCCCTGATGGCCACAGACGGCCCGCCCTTTGCCCGGGCTTAGCCCGGCGCCGCCCGCGCGCGTCCCGAGGATCCGCCTTGACCTTCATGGGCCTCCTGGCACCCAGTTGCAGCGCCTGCGGCGACCTCGCAGGTAGCAGGGCTGCTGGGGGATGTAGTCTTGGGAGAGGGCAGCGGGGCTAGCACAACCACAAGAAGAGTCAATGGAGCAAGGGTGCGGCGGAGCAAAGCCCGGCCGAAAATAAAAAATGATGCAATCAATTACATCTGTATCTTGATATCCTAATTGTAATTATGTTCTGGTGATGTGGTTTGACTTAGTAATGGATACACTATTGTTCTTAATTATTTAGGATAATAATGATAACTCAAGTAACCACACTAAATTATATTGCCTTTGTCTGTCCTAATTGAAACTGCAACAATGTCACGTTTCTCTAAATGTTTTTCTTGATTGTTTGCTTTTAAGTGCACAATAGACATCACACAAAATACTGTCAGACAGTCATGTGAGTCTTCCAATCTCTTCCGCTTGTGCATAAAAAGTGCCACTGCCAACAGACAGTTTCAAAGTGGCGCCAAAGAAAGGTACAGCCAAGAAAGTGGCCAGTGGGGAGAAAAAGAAGAAGCAGATTTCCGCCACTGGTGTGTCTGCTCAAACCTTTTTCCGGAGTCGTGTGTCTAATGAACTGACCTCCGGGGAGCACTCCTGCATCAATTGAAGCACACCAACCTAAGCTCAGGACCATTTCTCTCAGAGAGGCAACCACTGCATGAAGTGGATGTGTCTCTTGTGCAAGGTAATTGTTGCAGGAAAGTCAGGAAACAGGCAGCAATAGATCTTCCTGAAGTAGGAACAGATCAGGATGTTGAGCTTCCTGTTTAGCAAGAACCTCCCGCTTTACAACAATTGGCTTCCAGATCACAAGAAAGCAAAAGGAAGGGTACTCCACCATCTCTTTAGGTCCTCCTTCTGATAATCTGAACATGGATTGGACCCCAGCTGAGTCCCAGACTCACCAGAAGAGGATCAGGAAAAGGAAAGTTCCTAAAAACCTTACAATTATGGATGGGGATGAGGATGACGTGCCAGTCACTCTCACCGAAGCTGGCACAGAGGAGACCCACATTACCCCTCTTATTGAGCCTAAACGGAGGGATGTGGCTCTAGCAACAGCTTCAATATTTGTAAGGCCCCCACTGAGACCTGAATCCACCACTACCTTAGTGGTACGCACTTCAGAGAGGCAATCATTGACACACATGCCTACCTCCAGTCCTTCGGACATTGACAGTGGCACCAGTGGCCTATTGAGAAAGTGCACTTCTCCAATTTGGGACTTCTTTGTGATTAGCAAGCAGGAGGAAAACCTTGCAAAATGCTCCATTTGCCACACTAGGGTTTGTTGAGGTGAGCTTGGTTCACACTATGGTAATGGAGGCAAAAGGACCCATATGAAAAAACATCATGCAATCCACTAGGAGGCACACCCTAAAATAATTGGTGGTGGTGGTGAAGGTGGTAAGAGATGGGAATCAGCTACGATCATGGTGGGAAGTGAAGGTGAGGAGGAAGAAAAGGGTGATAACTTTACACAGGGCAGCCCTGGCCCCAGCATTGCACCAGTATCACCGGCCTCACCAAGCACACTATGGCACAGATGGAGACACCAGAGCTGCATACAGTGACTGGCCCAACAAAACGCGGATTAAGTCTACCACCTGCTGTTCATCTCCTCTCTGGAAGTCGACTGCATAAGTGGTAGTGGCACCAGAAAATAAAAAAACACCAGGCTACTATTACAGGCATGTTTAGGTAGGAGGAGCCATATGAATGCAACAACAAAATGGAAAAGTTATACCGCAAGAAACTCGCAAAAATATTAGCACTGGACCTTCTCCCTTTTTCTTTACAGTAAGAAGTAGTTTTTTTTAGATTTTGTCCCAGTCATCTGCCCGAAATGTAATGCTTTCAGCAGGACCTATTATGCCAGAGTTGCTGTCCCAGTACTCCATCACGATGTGCTGTAATTGGTTGGCAAAGCTTTGCAGTAGAGTGCTGGAAAACAGACATGTGGAGCTGCTGTCAAGCCACTGATTATCTGTGTGTCACTGTACAATGGATCTCTTTTTTGAGAGTTAGGTAACAGATATCTACAGGGCTTGGTGCTGAAGAAACTATTAACAGTGTTTGGCAGCATGCAACAGTAGCCATGTTTGCCATGGATAAATACCATACAGCTGCTCTCAGAAATGGAGTTGTGCCACAAACCATGGCAGTAATATAGTTAAGGCCATGGCAGATGGTAGATCTTTCAGGGTCCTGTGTTTGTCACATTGCATCAACATTGCTGTGCAGGAAAGAAGACCTAGTGAGCAACTTACTGATCACCAACAGAGGAATCTGCACTCATTTCACTCATTTGAACCCCAAAAGCAGGTGAGGATCATTCAGTGTGCTAATAGAGTACCAGGTAAAGCCTTCATGCAGGATTTGTCAATACGTTGGAACTCAAAGAATTACATCTTGCAACGTCCTGTTTGAGCAGTACCAACTGAACACTGAATATGTCATGTAAGGATAAAACTGGAAAAAACATGATCATTGAGATGGACAAATGAAGCCTAGTCAAATGCCTGACAAAGATGCTTTTGAGGTTTTCACACAGGAATTCAGCAAGGAGGACAGTCTGATGGGCCAGGCTATTCCGTGGTTGCATCTGCTGCAGGGCCAATTAAAAATGATGTTGCAAAGGTTCACAGGTGTGAACACCAATGGAGAAGTGCATGGCTTGAGAGCTTAATCTTCCACTTGGCTGATAATACATGGCTACTTACAGACATTAAGTCATCTAAAGAGTATAACTGAGTCACTATAATTGATCCACTATACAAAAAGAATACTTCCCAATTTTACTCCTTTTTAAGAAGAGGGTGTTTCATAATACAAGACATGGATTGTTGAGCGAGACAGAGTCCTTGAAAAAGAACGGCTGCAAATGAGAGTCCCATTCCCAGAAAGAAGTTCTGGGGTGCCACCTTCAACTTCCAGAGAAGGCAGTCCTGTTGTCTGACATTAGGCAACACCAGCATGAAAAACACCGCCAACAACAGTGGGAACACAAGAATTGGCCTCAACTTCTGAATTGGCTTGATATTAAGTGGCAGGGCTTAAGTCTAGTGCAGAGGCAAAGGCAAAAGAGTTAGAGCAAGTGGCAGCACCAATGACCATTGAGTGGATGTTCCAGGAGTATCTGGATATACCAAAAGTGGTCTATGCAAATCAAAGCCCATTAGTGTGGTAAGATGCGTCAATGGACAGTGCTCAGCAGGCTTGCAAAAAAAGTGTTTGGCTTGTCCGGTAGTCCTTTTGTCTGCTGAGCATGTGTTCAGTGTAGCTGGTGCAGTTATCACAGTGAGAAGGGCTAGTCTCTCACCTCAAAACATGGAGAGATTGATCATGATCAAAATGAACCAACACAGTATACCACCAAATTACAAGTTCCTAAAACACTACAGGAGGAAGATGTGGTTGATTGGTTAAATTCAGGTCAGAATGTGTTAGCTGACCAACGTCTGGGAGAACTACCTGGGTTTGAGGATGAACTCTACTTCCCTGACTGAGTAGGCCACCATAAAACATTTTGTCGTCAAACTGCTTTGCTCAAAAAGAAAATTGATATAGCTAAGGGAACATTAGATATTTTGGGGCAGATTTACGAGGAGTGGCGCATCTCTTCGTATCAGGAGGGATGCGCCAGTAAAGATGGGATACGCAGGATTACCCTTTGGCCACAATGCGACCCACACTGGCGCAAGGATAGCCAGAGGCGTGTTGCATCTTCTGGCATAAGGGTAGCGACAGGGTTTTGACGCAGCATGGACGTAAAAGTGACTCTGTGAAATCTTGTAGATTTCACTGAGTCACTTTTATGGGGCTTCCTTGCGACAGAATGCCCACCCTGCATACATTATACCTCACGCAGGTATAATGTAGTGCAGGGCTTTACAACGTGATGCATCTCATTAGATGCGTAACGTGGTAAATCTGTCACATGGAGGTGCATTTTTTATAACGCCGCTGCATCACAGAAGTGATGCAACTGTGTCATAGACATGTCGCAAGGAGCTTGTAAATCTGCCCCTTTGTTTGTTTGTGTTTTTGACTGACTTATGTAGCCCCACCAATTTAGGCACATGAATGGCCCAATTGGAAATGGACCAATGTGCTGTGAAGAAGCCTCCCCCATTTCCTTCTAGTACATTTGAGTAACAATTTCTGCCTCAGTCCCATGCCTATCCTTTTTTTGAACCCCGAGCAGTACTGCCCCAGAACATTTGATTTACAAGCCTAATGTGTGTTGCTTACATCAAAGAGGAGATATAATTGTGTACACAGTGGTTGGACTGGAACAGGTAACTATTGCATCAATCAGTGATATATATTATTGAGTGATTGTGAGTGGTGATCGATGATTCATGTAGTGGAAGACAGTAAGGTAGGGTGTTCAACTAATTTGAAAGATTGATTGCGATGACTTGCAATGTTTGGGGCATGATGGGTGATTATTTTTCCTGCAGGTGATTGGCCCTTGCACTTTGACACTTAGCAAGATTTGCTTGCCGGGTCCACTCTTTTTTTCTGGTTCTTAATCTTCAAAGACCAGACTAGTCAGATTAGTTACAAACACAAATCTACACTAAACATTCTCAATGTTTCTCTTCTTGTTCATCAACAGCAGTGCACTACATGCAACATGTTGACTACCTACAGGGGTTTATTTGATTAAAACCCTGAATTCTCTTTCTATTACACCTGTTCCAAAGGACCATCGAATAAAGCTGATTTGGCTCTCTGGAGACAGTTTTACTCACAATCTTCATTGCACTCTGCCCTTTCACTGACCCTCTAACAATGCTAATTTTTCAAAACACCTTAGCTCCTCCCCTTTGGGGAGTTGTAGCCCACACCAAGGACCTCGTGGTCCTTGGGTGAGGAGGGGGCCCAATGATGAAGCATGTCATCCTCGGATGAGTGAGGGTTCTCGTCCTTTAAGAAGCTATCTTCAGACAGCTACGCAGCACACTACCACATATATGATCACGCATGTGTGCACTGTGTTTTTTCTTCTTATTGGCCAGACATACTTTCCTGCCATGCTGCTCTGTCATGAGAACTGCTGGCATACTGTGTAAATGAATTATAGCACATCACTGGCTGGGTCCAATATGACCATGGTCACTTTCTCGTTTTAACTGTTTGAGCATGAGCAGGAAAGGGAAAGCCTTCTAGCAAACATGCACGGTGAATAACACTAACTTACTTGGGCCTGCAATCTTCACAGTAGATCAGAGAGTACCAAAAATATGTTATTTTAGTCTTACAGTACCACAAGATATATAGGGAAGAGGGAAAACTAGCTAACACTGCAGAAGGAAACTACTGACTACTGTAGACAGAAGGGAGTCAGCTACAAAAACATGAAATATAGAAAAACGGATAATGCAGGGATAATAAAAATGTAACAAACATTCAACAGAGGACTTAAGGAGACAGTAAACAAGGCAAAATGCAAATTATTCTAAAAGTGGGCAGAGACAAAAGTTAGGGAAATATTAATAATAATAACAGGACTTACTGGGATCAAAAGAACCAATGGCCGCAGCGATAATGGTGTTGGCATCCCCGACTCCCTGATCAGCCTCAGCAGAACTGTTCCTCTTCTTTCGCTGGGGTGCAGATGTAAGAAATAAAGAAGATAAAAAATAGATTAATGTTGGTACAATTAATCTCCCCAAAATTATTTTGATAAGCAAACGCAGTAACATTGTACTTTTCTAAATCAGAACGAATATAGTACTAGTATCTAGTTGACCATACTAATCCTAAGCCCTATTCCAAATTTCTAAGACCTACACTACATTTGGAACTAATGCATTGCAATGAATGAGCTATGATTCTCATTCTCATTTCTCACCCCCCTTGATGGGCAAACTCATTCTTCCTTTTTTTCCAATGCACTGTTGAATACTCCACATCACTGTGAGATTTCTTGGGACAGTACGAGCTACATAAAGAAGGTAACAGAGAACTCTAACTCACTGATATCACAATCTTAGTGACTGGACAGAGGAGTCTGCATGGCTTCTTAAATGATCAGCCCAAGCATGCGCTGACGAGTGTGATTAAGTAGCGGCAAACACATGACTAGCTCAAACTGGATCACATAATTTTCATCGTAATGTAAACTTTACTTACCTCTGAGTGTGGGAAGCATGCTATTTGAAAAAAATATTAGCATTGTATAACACAAATCAAAAAATTTCTAATCACTGATTTCAGCAATCTTGATGCCTAGCAGGTCAAGCAGGTCCTGCTTGCAGTCAATAATGTTGGCCCAGTGTTGTGTCAACTGCTGTTGGGTGTGCTGGACTTCAGTGTTCTGGCACACACACTGGTGCACCCTCCTTCAATGCAGCCGACACTCCCGCAGGGCGTACCCACTCCCAGTCCTGCCAGCTGCTGTCAGCAAGGAGGGGAGGTGGCGTTGCACATAAAAAACAAGTGCTGCCACCTCGCCTCTGTAAAAATGGTGCATTGCTGCACCGCTTGGCAGCACCTACTCCCGTAACATGGCTTAACGCTACCTTGTAAATAAGGCCCCCTTCCACGCTATGCTTAGCGCAAAAGGGGTGGGAGTGGGTGCTGCGGTGTGCGTTCCATGGCAACAGCTATTGATTTTGACGCTGCCCCCTATTTACAAGGGCAGTGTAAATAGGAGGCAGCGCCAACATATAGACCAGGGAAAACCTTGTCTTAACTTGGCAAAATGAGGAGAAATTCTTTATTTCTTCTTGGTTTTGCTTTTTCCATGTGTGCTGCCTTGTGCAGCACACATGGAAAAAGCAAAACGCCTTGGATTGTTTATGTTCAGGAAGGTGACCGTTCCTGCACACAAACAATCTTTAAAAAAATGACATTTTTGTAACTTCCATGCGTGCTGCATTAGGCAGCAAGCATAGAACTGACAAAACAGCATTTCAAGATTGTTTATGTGCAGGAAGAGGGGCCTACCTATACATAAACAATCTTTCCCTGCATGCAGACACCCTTGCACCATGGTGCAAGAGTGCCTGCGTTGATGCTGCACTGCCAAGTTTAGCACAAGCGCATTGGAAAATGCAGGGCTGCACCATATCCTTGTAAATATGTGTCAGCCCTCTGTTTCTGAAGTGGTGGCGTGTGTCGTTAAGCTGAGGAGGCCAACGACACGCTCCGCCACTTCAATTGTAAATATTCCCCTTGGTTTTATATAGCGCTCAAATACCCGAGGGTGAGCTCGGAAATTCCATAGAGACATTTATTGAGTGAAAAGCCAGGTTTTGAGGGCTTTTCTGAATTGTGATAGGTTGGCTGATTCTTTGAGATTGAGGGAGGAAAAGTTCCACAGTTTTGCAGTGTAGACCACAAAACGTCTACCACCCCAGCGAAACTTCCTAAGTTTTGGTACTGCCACTCATTTTTTGCATTCATAGATCAGAAAGATCTAGTGAGCGTGTACCAGATGAATATCTGAGATAGGTAATGTGGTCCAATGTTGTGCAGAGCTTTTAAGGCGGTGCTCAAGGCTTTGAATGTTATTCTTTTGTTTATGGATAGCAAGTGCAGCTTTTCCAGTGCAACTGTTGCTGAGTAATATTTAGGTAATCCAAAGAGGGGACGAACTGCTGCATTTTGCAATATTTGCAGTTTATATAATGGTTTTTGTTTCATATTGATATATAAACCAGTGCAATAATCTAGTTTGGATAGTATCAGGGCTGTGACAACCGTTTTTTTGAAGATTTTTAGAAATGTAAGATTTCTTTGATTATTTTTAGCAAATAAAAAATAGAGGAAGCTATTTGTTTGATTTGACTGTCAAAATTTAGACGGATGTCAAAAGATAATCCCTAAATTTCTAGCTTTTTCTACTGGCACAGGCAGAGTTCCCATGTTCTCCGGCCACCATTTGGAGGACCAAAAAGAAGTGTTTTTCCTGAATTGGGTCTTAGACAATTAGTGTTCATCCACTTGCTTATGCTTTCCATGAAATTTAGTTGCTGCAAGGTCGGGATTTCCTGAGACCGAGACCACATTTTGGGTGTCATCTGTATAAGATATTACAGAGATCCCGAAGACTTTTATGAGTTTGCTCATTGGCATGATATAAAGATTAAACAAAGTAAGGTTTGATGAAGAACCCTGTGGAACGCCGCAGGGAAGTGTGAAGGATTGGGAGACATAATCTTCTAGTGCTGCATATTTCTCTCTTTCAGATAAAAAGATTACTAGAAGAGCAAGGCCAGTCTCTCCGATGCCTAGATCAGGGAAGTGCTCAATTCGGACATTATGGTTGGCTGTGTCAAATACTGCCAAGATATCTATTAAAACCAGGAGATCACTTTAATCTTTGTCAACGTAGGCTCCTATACTCGCCGAGCCAGTAATTAATGCAGTTACGGTACTATGTAGGCTTCTGAACCGAAATTCGGCATCATCTAGAGGCTGTCAGCTGTTCATTTAAAGCTTTATCTATGATTTTTGCTGGAAAAGGCAACTACAATATTGGTCAATATTTACTCGGGTCAGAACAAGGGAGGCCGGCTTTTTTGATTAGTGGCAGAATGGAGGCTATTTTCCAGACTGTATGAAAGTTCCCTGAACAAACCATTCTGGTAAAAATGATTGTTCAGTGGTTGTAGATAACTTCAGGGATTTGATGGAGAATCTTCGGAGGACACAGGTCCTCAGGAGAACGAGATTTCATGGACTTTATGAATTTAGAGAGTTGTTCAATAGTAAGTTATTTGAAGAGGATGTCTTTAACCTTAGTTTGAAAGGTCAGGGCAAGTGTGTTACAAAAGTTTTTACTAAACATGATATTTTTGTTTCCAGAGACGTCTGATAATGATTTAACCTTTTTAAAAAAGTTCCTTAACAGAGTCTTTCTCAGAATCTATTTTGTTTGTGAAGAATTTTGTTTTGTCGTAGAAGATCATTGTCTGGTACTTGTTTAAAGATTTTTTATATAAATCTTTTTCTCTCTTATCATAATGCTCTCTTCATTTTCTTTCTAGTTTACGGCATTTCTTTTTCTGCATCTTAAGCCTGTCAGAATACGAAGGTTTAGAAGGTGTTTGTCTGTTTTTAGTGTGAGGTATATAAGAAAAACAGCTCAGTAAGGCCAACTGGAAGGGTTCGGGAACTTCATTAACTTGAAAGGGATCAGGGTGAGGAATGCCCATTCTTAGTTAAGTGTAAACTAAAGGGAGAACTGAGGAAGATAAGCCTTTTGTTCTGTATACCCTCTGTAGCCAGTTTATCACCAGGTCAGTGGGTGTGGAAGCTAGCCCTAGAATCAGTTTGTCTTACCGGGTGAGGTAGGGACTGCTTACTTCACTAAATATTCCACAGACTATCATACAAGCCACCTACAAGAGCAGAATAGCTGTGCCGTCTTGGAGTTTACATAGAATAGTACAATGTGGGATAGTTTGCAGAGTTGTACCTGGGATTTGTTCTCTCATTAGCTATGGAGAGTTCAGGAGTCAACCCACACACTGGCTACAATACTAGTGCTTCATCTACAACTAATTAAAACACTCTCTGGACCTGCAGAAGAACAGAAAATGACTGGACAAGCTGTTTGAGAGCTGTGTGGTGACCTAATGGAGTGGGCCTGCTCGCACTTGTATTAAGAAGTGAACATCACAGGTCATTTGACTGATTTTATTTGTGGCTATAGGAACACAACACGCTGATAAAGGCTTTTTCCTAAAGTGCCTAGCTCACTAGTAGAAACTGGACCTGAAATGGACAATGCTTGTGGCCTCTACTTAAGTAAGTCCTAGCCTCTAAGTACTGTCCCTGCGGTCCTGGGAACTGCTCCAGAAACTCTGAAAAGTTAGGACTTTTTTAACTTTAGGCCTCCAGAGCCTGACTGAGGCCCCACTGCAAGCTTGTCTGATTTCAATGGGACTTCATCAGATACAGCTTCAGGCTTGCGGCAATGTAGGATTTTGAATCCGTGAAAAAGACTAAGGGCTCGATTTAGATCTTGGCAGATGGGCTACTCCTTTGCTATGGAGACGGATATTGCGTCCCCTGAAAATATAAATCCCATAGGATATAAAGGGGTTTATATTTTGGCACACAGGAAATCCATCACTGTTGTGATGGAGTAACCCATCCACCGAGATCTAAATCAGGTCATAAGTCCGAAATTCAAATTTCTCTGGCTCACTGCCCTTCCTGCTGGCTTCAGAGAGACCTCATCAAGTGGCTATCTAGCCTCTAGAGGACTTTTGTAAATACAACCTGCAACCTAGCCCTGCTGGCGGATGTTGAGTTCCATTTCAAACATTTAGGCAGATGATAAAATCTGTGACTGAGATGAGCCCACTCAATATATGCGACCTGTGCTCCACTGTGGTCATCTTAACATCACACTTACGACCTGGTAAATCAAGAACAGTGACTACTAATGGCTCCTTATTTTTTCCTGGTGCTGCTTGCCTGATATTATTTAAGGAACTTTGGCACCACTTGACATATCTTCATGAAACTTTCCAAAAAATGGTCTAATCCACATCAGCTCATTTTCGGAAAGTTCGGGGTGAACCATCAAGCTGGGGCTGAGGAAAAGAGGGGGGCACAACACATTTTCCCCATTTATTTTTCCATGTGACAGTTGAACAACGATACCAAAAACATTGCTGAACGGCCTAACACTAACTTTGACAGAAACTTTTGTGGCTTGATGTAAATCTGTTCAGTGGTTTTTGAGATATTAAAAATCAAAACTTTGTATATTTCACACCATGGAGGATCGATAGAGACAGAAGATCTCAAGGAAAGATCTAAATTGGCAGCCAACTAAAAACTTGGGACTCAGTTACTTGTACTGGAAGAAAAATGATAAAAAAGATAATAACATATAAAATAAGATATACGAGGGCAGGGTAGGGATACTGTTTCCCTAGACCTGCTGCTGGGGTTCAAGAGGAGTACCCGAGGCCTAAAACATGTATATATTTAAAATGTTACTGTGAAATTTCAATGGATCCACAAATTCATGGTAAAAATAAAAATAAAAATGCAAGCTCCTGGCGCTTTCAAATAATGATACCCTGGGGTGGGACAGGACCCGTGGGGGCAGAGCATTTGTTTATTTGGAGGAAGGAGGGTATGTAAACCCCCTCTCTGAGCCTCTAGGAGACCCCAGGGACCCCATCTCCTGGGGCTGATGTTAAATTACGGGGAGGGGATGCACAACTCCCCTCCCCAAGCCTTGCTGAGGCCATGTCAACCTCACCACCTGGACTGTATCTATATTAAAGGAAAGGAAGGTGCACAGCTCCCTCCCTGAGTCTCCAAAGGACATGGAAACACCATCCCCTAGGGCTGACATTATTTACAGAGGAGCGGGTGCACCCTCTCCCTTGAGCCTCAAAAGGCTCTGGGGTCCCATCCCAGGAGCTGCTATTTTAAAAAATGTGACCAGGGTTGCATGGCCCCCTTCCAGAACTTTGAAAAGCCCCAGAGCACTTATCCCTGCCCACAAGAGCATGGGCACCCTTTGCCCTTGGGGACTTAATTAAACTTCAAAATATGCCTCATTTGTCACAAGCAGATGCAACTCACAGTTAGACCTGACACTTCATTATCCTGATAGACAATTAGGCACCAATCCCAGTGGAGAGGGGCTGCCTCCAGAGCCAGTTTACAGTGACCACAGGGTAGGGTTTCCCATTCTACTAGACACTCCTCTGGGTGGGCCCATGTAGCTCAGCACATGGCAAGAAAGGTTTGGCCACATTGGTTTTAGGTAGAGAGTACCACTGTGGGGTACTTTACAGTAAAATGCAGAGGATGTGCTGCCAATGTTGGTAGGGGTACCTTTTAAAACCTTTACCCCTTTGGGTAAGAAATGGCTAGGAGTTTTCCCTACCTATCGGCTGGCACTGGGCATAAAAGTGCCACACTCAGTAACCCCTTCAGAACACCTATCAATCTGATGAAGACAGAAGAAGGATTGCACCTGATTTTAAACCTGTGGGAAAAGACTTCAAGGACTGGGATTGTTTGTTCCCAACTTGTATCTAGGACAGAATGATGGAATACAAGTGCTAGTTGGCTTGCCTCCAGGGATATAAAAGCTGCAGGTAGCCCAAATCTCTGCTCTGCCCAGCTGAAGTGCTCCAACTGGATTTGGCCCGGACCCTGCTGGTGGCCTTTGGTATATTTAGTTCTATGCCCCATGTGGTGCCCAAAAAGTTCCTGGACCCCTGGATAATGTTAGAGTGCTAGCATTCTCCTTTCAGGATTGCAGGACTGGACAACTAAAAACATTTCTGAACTTTTCCCCAAAAGAACGAGAGGCTACCATTTGACCACCACCGAGCCTTAGTCGCAGAAGTTGATTGGCCATTCAGACTCAGCTTACAGGTTTGCCCTGACTGGCAAAAATGTTTCTAAATCTGAACCTAGAGGACTCCACTTGGACCAACACTGAGCAAAACCCCACTGTCACAGCACCACTCAGCCATCTACCATTGACAAGCTCCTCTTTAGATCCCACCTGCTGCCTGACCCACCAACGACATTGTGAACAAAGACGTTTCTTCAGAAAGTTTGAAGTTAAACTTTCTACCTCGACTAATCTGGTCATTGAATTCGACCCAAGCTCCATCGTGATCAGTCTTTACTTTTAACTTTAACCCAGTCTAGCATGACCCATATTTGGCATCTAAAAATTCGAAAAATCATATCTCTGCTTACCTACATCCAATTTTTTCCATTGTGGTGTCTATGTGTTTATTAAAATGTACTCTATTTGATAAAGTAGAGTCAAATTTGTATTGTGTTGGTTTTTCTACTTTTGAACTGTTTTGGTACAGATAAATGCTTTACACATTTCTCTGAAATTACACCCCATTTTGTTACGACGATTGAGCTCAGGTATAAATTTGAGACCATATTGAACCTGGCATGGGACTGAGTAATTATTACTCATACCTCTAACTAATCCATTTTCTCAAAGTCTATTTAATTGATGAGTTCCATTGGCACTTCATTGCACAATTTGTAAGAATGTTGACTGTTGATTTGGAGAAGAGATCCCTAAACCTTCAAAATACACCATTGCCCCTCCTTATGACATATGTTATGTAGATATTATATGGATTGGCACACATTGGCTTGTAGGAGCAGCTTCATTTAGATTTAAACTATTTTTCATAAAACATTCATCTGAACACTAGAGCAAAGCAGTTGTTTTCTTCAAAGAAATATATAAAAAGAATTTTAGTGCTTAAACTTATTTTTTAAAGAAAATCCCATTCCAGGAAGTCACATAATAGAAATATTTTGCAACCTTCCTGTAATTTTCACATGCCCTGTATTTTTTACTCCCTGTAGCTTACAATGTTTTTGCATGTGGCTATTTATATTAATTTTAGAAAATTTAGGCACCTTTTCATTTGTTTCAAAAGACAAAATGCAAACATCTATGTAGCTTCAAAATTGCGAGGAGAACAGTTCTTACATCAATTGACACGCTTGCAGCACAGCAATTTTCAGTGGCACCTAAAATATTAACACTCACAAATAGTGCCAGTCTGTATTCAAAATCTGCTCACCTGCATAGATAGTTGAAATTCCTGAGACACCAGGTGCAGAAAGAATTGGGATCTTTTCAGGACTTTGATGCTGTGTGAGAAAATGCCCCTTCTTGCATGTTCACCCCTATGTTTTGCTTGACTGTATTGCTACTTTTTAGACTCTGCTCACTGGTACACTTCTGTCCAATACCCAGTGCATGTACTCTGACATCAAAAACATGGTGATATTGACTACTGTCTTAATTGGCATATTTACCTTACCCATAACTCTGATTACATGGCACAAAGTGAGCTCAGGGCCTGAAAGTTAAATGTCCTTAATGGACTGCAACACTCATTGGCCACCCACTACAGTGGCACTGCAAACGAGACTACAGATCTACACTTATAGCTGGTCTATTCAGTGTTAAAACTGCAAATCCAACCTGTCATGATAACCCCTTTTGACAGGCTTGGAACTTCCTTTTAAATAATAAGTAACCCCTAAGTAGGCCTTAAATGCCCCTAAGGGAGGGTGCATATTATTTAAAGGTAGGACATGTACAAGTGTAATGTTAAACATGTCTTTACAGTGAAAAGGCCTTAATAGCCATTTTCACTGGAACAGGGTTGGCAGCCTTTCGGAAAAAAAGTGGGAAGTCATGTTAAAATAAATACTCTTATCTTCTCTTAGAAACCAGATACAAAGTTCATTTTTGCACTTTAAAAAATATTTATTACCAGTTTGTAAAGTTGGATTTGCCTTAAGTATTTAAAATGACACCTTTCACCTGCCAATAGCTTCTACAAGCCAATTTACATGAGCATACAACTGTCAACCTGGGACTGAATAGCTCCTTGAAGAGATGTGAACTTGTTCCCAGAGCTGAGACAAATGCTTTGGGTGTGGGGAGGTGTTCTGTTCCTCTGACAGATTGACCATGTGGACTGTGCCCAGGAACTTAACTTCAATGAGATCTACTCTGTCAAAGTCAGATGCAGCTACCCCCCTGCTTGTACCCTATTTTATCTATATAACCAGCCAAGCACTATTTGCAGTGGGGGGTGAACTGCTACAGAACTGGTTTTGAATGACCACAGAGGAGGCACGCACTGCTCATTCCCCTGGCCTCATTCTGGGTGGGCACAGGAGCTCTACACACAGAAAGAAAGGTTCTGTCATGTTGGATTTAGGTAGAGAGGAGCACTGTGGGATTGTTTATGTAGGGTACACCAGAACTGCTGCAAAAGTGAGCTTTTCCTCTATTGGTTCGGAAGGGATAGGGAGTCATCCCACCCGTAGCCTAGTGCCAGGTACAAATGTGGCACCCCTAGGCAACCTCTTCAGAACACTACTGGACCTATGGAAGATAGAAGAAAGATTGCACCTGCTGTTAAAACTCATGAGAAAGACCGTAAGGGATGGAGCTGCTCCATCTTAAACCCAGGACAAAGGAGTGAGCTTCAAGGGTATGTTGTCTAAACTTTTGTTAGTCAACAGGGACACAAAATATGCAAGAAACCCACTGGACCTACCTTGGACCATTATGGTGGCTTCTGTTGGTTTGAGTCATGGCTCCCTTGTACTATTCCTGTGGTCCTGGAAGTCTTGGCTGGTATCAGAGTGTGCTCCTCCTTCCTAACCCTAAAATCTGTGACTTAGAATTTGTTATCTAAATTTATCTCTGGAGAAATGTTGTGGGACCAAGGCCAACCTGCCATCCGATTCACTGCCGATGCATCGGTGGTGAATCTAATTTCACTGCAGCTCCTGCTATGTTCTGCTCTGCAACAGAAAATCCTATTCAGCAGGATCGATGCTGATTGGCATCACCCAACATTGAAATCCCCTTTTCTAAAGGCTGCAACCAGATGACAACATCCTAGCTGCGAAATCTGGGCATCTCCCCTTGGAGATTTTCTCACCATAGTCAACTGCTTCACAGAGACCTCATCCTCCATCAACTCATGCTTGAGAAGCCCTCCTTCTGATTCAGCCTGCAGCCTTGCCCAACTGAGGACTCTACCTTCTTAGAACATTTTCTAGATGGGAAGGTTTCTTTAGGACCAGGATAAAACCTGTGTATTGTGTCCACATTCCATTGTGATCAGCTTTAATTCTTACCCTTTTGCTGGTCTAGCTCAACCAGTTGCCTGTGGTTGAGGTTTACTGCATTTTAGCACTATTTAAAATCTCCAAAATATCATATCTCTGGCTTCCCCTTATTGAATTTTGTCATTTTGATGTCATTTTGATCACTAAATTAATCTCACAGTCCCCACCATTTGTACACAATCTTGAAATGCTCACAGGTTCACTGCTTTAAATGGTGCTCCTCTAGATCTTAGCCAAATTGACAGTTTTTAAGTTCTGAAACATAAACTATTATGAATACATAAACTAGTTTTTTTTTTTTAAATATCTTGCAGATGCAAAGTTTATCATTTTATAAGGAGTCAAGAGCTAGCCACTACCATTAATCAGACCAGAACCAGCAGCTCAGCACTCAGATCTTACTTATCATCTGTTTTTTCCCAAATATGTTTTTCAACTGTACCTGCTGATTCAATATCAGACCAGGTCTCCCTCATCGAACTGGTCCAGAGTTGCCTATCCAGTCTACTACAAAAAATATTAATGGGCCTGACTCACAAAGGTAAGTTACACATTTGAGTAAATTTACATTTGGAAGTTAGTTTAGTACTTTTAGGATTTGAGTGTAAACTTGCTACAAAAGTGTAAGTTGCATGTCTCCACTCCCAGATTAGAGTAATTGGCTCACTCTTGTTTGGGTGGGTTACTTCCCTCCCTAAAACCGTCCCTTACCCTACCTAAACCTCTCTTACTCCTCCCTAGTCCTATTGACTTTATGAGTAAGTCTGACCCTTTCCCGGCCCACTTGTGTGTGTCTGTTCCACTTTGACTATTAAAACCTATATTTACGAGTGTGGCGACTCTGTATTGGTGGCAGTGAACTCCTCACACATAAGTATATAGGTAGAACTTACATTTTAAAAATATGTTTTGTAGTACTACAAAATGTACTACAAACTACAGTTTGTGGCTCTGGCCCAAAGTCTCTGGAACAAAGTGTTCATCAATCCCTCATTTCCTGGAGACTTAGGATCGGACACTAAGCTCTAAAAGCATACTGCAGGCAAATGTTACAACATAAAAACCATAAAGAAGCCATAGCCCTCAGTGCAGTATGATCATCAGTACACAGCAAATACTCTCCTAAAATTACAAAGTAAGTGAAAGTAGCAACAAAATACAAAGGTTGTTGACAAATAGTGATCAGCAACATATTTGAAGATATCATTCTGTGTACTAGAATTAAATCAAATTAAATAAACACGAAATGGGCAATGAAAGAGAGAGCAGAACATATGTGTTCCTCTTTTACTCAATCAGCTAGAGAATCTATAAAAATGTAATTCATCAAGTGCTTATCTGGACAGGTGAAGCTGTGCTTCATAAGACACCATTTCTTTCTTTAAATGCTTACTCTTGAAACTGGCTTTTAATAATCCCTTTGACTATATCTATTTTAAGATGAAATGACAAGGCTCTCAAAGTAATGCTGACAGGGCACAAGTCTTCCATTTCCTGTAGAAACAACTCGAGTTCCAGTGGCACTTCGGATAACTTGCGGCCTTCACCCTCGAAACAGATTAATATCCATGTGACAGCCATCTTTCCAGCCCAGTGCTCGCAAGAGATTTCAAGGGGGTTTTAATTCATATAAAATGCAGAGGATTCACATTGCGAGAAAGAGAGCAAATGTATGGAGCGTGGCGTAAGTTCTAATGAATGCACGTCTTGTCAGTTCCTAACACGACGCTTCAAGGCAGGTTTCACATTTCTTCAGGATAGTGGACCAGCGATGCTGCGTCTCAGGTACAAGGACTTTCATGTGCCAATCAGCACACTTCCTGAACACCCCAAAGGCTTTGTCAGCGGAGAGCTGACTCCGTGGAACGCAGAACTGTTACATTCTGGACTTGGTCAAATTAATGCACAACTGGTGTAGGATATTCTGTAGAAGTATGTGGAGTTGTGGCCTAGGAAAAATTTACCTTTTCAAACACTGTTAGAGTTAAAAAGATGAAGACTTGCACGCTTCTCATTTCTGTCCTTAATCCAGCTACTGATTAAATCCCATTTCAGATATAAAGCGTCCTTTTGCGCCCAAAACACGATTACAAATGTGGCACAATACTCCTATTTATAGTTTTTTTGCTGGCGACATTTTTTGCGAGGTAAAACTGGCGAAAATCTTGCAGACAAATAGTTCAAATTTCCAGTTTGTGCTCCGAGAATGGGAAAATAAATAAGCATTTTGAAATTCAATCCTCGTTTTGATTTTCAAGCCTCGAAATAGTGTGTATATTGTGAAATTGGTAATTACTGGGTGCACAATGAATGCCCAGAATAGTGTGTTACTTTGAATCAGAGTAGTCAAATGTGATTACTAAGCCTTCTGTTATACATCATTTTATCTTCATTGAGTGAAACTTTTTGTGTGGGTAAAACACTGATTTGGTCTTAATTTTGGCGCTGCCTCTTATCTATGCTGCCCTTGTAGGGGGCAGCGTCAAAATCAATGGGTGTTGCGGTGGAACACCCACCGCAACACCCACCCCTTTAACGCTAACGATAGCGTGAAAGGGGGCCTTAATTACAAGTCAGCGTTAAGCCATGTTAAGTGACTTAACGCTGCCTTGTAAATAGGACTAAGCCCCTATCGCCACCACAACGTCGATAAAACTGACATTGAGGTGGCGATAGGGGCTTGTACTTATGCCCCTATATTTGGGCAACTGATTAGTTCAACCAGCTAGATCCATTAATTAACATTTGTAGCTGGCACAGTCGAAAAGCAGGATACTCACATGAATAGAAACTTAAGTCTCTGCATTGAGACTTTGCCTCTCTACATAGGCGGTTAGAGGATGTGGAGAAACGGCAGCCACAGAAGGGGAACACATTGTAGGGACTACCACAAAAGTCTGGGACCAGGAAGACTTGTCCAGAAGGGACAACATTCGCCTCTGTAGAATTCCAGAACATTATGAGAAGGAATACATCATTTATATAGCAGATCTCGTTCTGTGAATCCTGAAAATACATAAGGAAACCTTCAAATTTCAAAGAGCACATAAGGTATGTAGCACTTGTTGAAACTGGATAGTCAAAGGCCTGTGATTGCTTGCCTCCCACGTCATCAGCACACATGTATCATCCTCCATGCTGGAAAAATAAGATGCTTTTCTACTTGAAGACCTTCACATCCACATAACGGCATTCTAGTCACATGAAACACCCATTAAGAGATATGAATTCTTGTCTATTACCCTTGGCTGTTATAAGGGAATATGGCTTTCCTGATCCAGTGATGATGATAGTTATCGTTGAGAGTATTTTTTTTTTACTGAGCTTTTTGGACAATGTGGTACCCTACATCAATAGACACCTCTATAGACCCTAGAGAATCCGATAAGAATGAAGATGCTGTTCTCAACTGAAAATGCTCTGATACTGCTTGATCATCACATTGCAGATAGGGTTCTCACCACAGAAGATCAGACTGAGACAAACTGAACAAAGTGGTGATGTTTAGACTCAGGACAGAGACCTTGGTCAAAACTGAAAGACCACATGCAAGACTAACTTATTTTAATGTGTACATTTCCTTATTATTTCTACAACGGCTGCTTGAAATCAGATTTACTACTATCTGATGCCTGCTCAAACAGTTGTTGTCTCAATTGAGACTCATTTACAGTTGACAGGGCACACCAGTTATCCTCTTCACATACAGCTGATTTTTCCCTGTCTGTCAAGGCCACGCATACACTAGGGTGGATGCTGTTTTTCATCAATAAGCTGGGTTACATTTTTACTCTTCCCATTTCCTTTTGGGTTGTCCCTGCACCTCCTCTGGCAAGTTGAAGATACAAAGCAATATAGCTTAGGCCTCTTCTGCCAGGCAGGGAAGGAGTGCAGCCCATGATTAAAGTTCAGTTTGGAGACCGAAACACTTTTAATATTACTGCTCACTCTTAGACACGACAACTAATCCCACACAAGAGAGCAACAGTGTCTGATACATCTATCCTTTCATTCTATCTTTTCCCTTCCATAATTACATACCTAATTTGGGAAATTGAGGAATTTGTTGATGGGGATGTGAGTCCTTCTCAAGCAGCAGCCACAATCCTTGACTGGATGAACCACTAAAGACATTAAATTAATCAATGATGAACCCTCTGGTAGCTTGACACAAAAGCAGTCAGGCTTAACTTAGTGACAATGTGTAAAGTGATTTTGCAACACACAAACAGTAATAAAGTGAAAATATAACACAAGAAAAATACAGCACCAATTTAGAATAATAGAGTAATTCTATCTAGATGATTCTGATGACCACTTGAGGAAAATGGAATATTATGTAATATGTCTGGGTAGCCTTACCATGTAATATTATCATAATACCCCAAAGATGGTCCTTGGATTCAAACAAATAAATTCTAAATTCAGTCCAGGTAGAGTGGCAAAGAGCAGTCAGCCTTTACTAGATGAATATGTGTTAAGTATTTCAGAGCACCAACATGGACGGTAAATAATTGACACAACTTGAGAGAAATCCAACACCAATTTATAAACATAAAGTGTATTTGTATCTTAATTTAGACACCAAAATGAATGGAATGGCTTTCACATAATTTTTTAAGCAATATTAAATCAGTGCAGTAAAAGACAAAATAACATTGCTGTCAATGGCAAAAACCACTAGTGACAATCCGTCACTTGCAGTTCAAGTTTCATAGAACCCTTACAGGGTCAAGGTCATGTGGGCCCCAGGACCAAGCCACAACAGTCAGATCAATTTTACCTAGCCAGTGGAATCCGGGTGCAGAGTTTTTCTGACTGCCCTTGGTGCTGAACGGGAGCCACGGTGGTGCCATGGTAAGCGCTTCCACGGTTCTGCAAGAAACAGAATGCAAAAACACAACAGATACACAGCTGATGATGACAGATGATGGTGTCACGCCTGCTGCGATCCATATCCCAGATACAGCAGGGGCGGAACACACATGGCATAGAGGGGACAGGGACAGACATGAAGCTG
This sequence comes from Triturus cristatus, assembly GCF_964204655.1. NCBI lineage: Eukaryota > Metazoa > Chordata > Amphibia > Caudata > Salamandridae > Triturus > Triturus cristatus. Next base: position 894,963,709 of record NC_140590.1, on the reverse strand, counting down.
CTTGGAGTTCTAGTTCTAGTTGTTTTATGCCTGCATCTTCCTGACGTCGGTCCATTCACCTTTGCTTCCAGTTTCCTGCACATCTCTGCAGCGTTCTCGGCAGCTCCCATCGGGATACTCCTGCGGTCTTCTGAATGAATCTCTCTTCATTTCAGATATGATCTCGTTGGCTCCTGTTTCTTGGCATCCAGGGATCCCTGCAACACAAAAGAAAAGAATAATCTAAAGGATCAGCATTCTAAAGTCTGGGTAATGCACACTGCACATTCAATGTGATAACTCTTCCACATTTGGCACTTATCTGATTGTGCATCTTGCTTGAATTGGATTTCGTATTTTTCCATTTACTTGTGATGATCATACCTATGGAGCAAAAAGAAAAGACAATGTGTTGAAAACGTTAGTTAAGGAAATTACTCTATAGCATTAATGTTTTCCTTTTCTCTAATTTTTAAGGCTCTAGAATATATGGCTTTTTGACTAAGGTATAGAAATTAAGCCTGGGCGAAGCACTACGCTACGCTCGCGTAGTTTGCGAAGTTCGCGCTACTTCGCACTACGCGAACTGCACGTAGCACAGTTCGAACACGCGTAGCGTAGTGTTGCGTAGTGCTGCGGTCATTTTTTGCTTGCTCGCCGTCCTCAACGTCAAGTTAGCGACCGCGAGCAAGCAAAATGACATCCCGGCGAGACTTTTTCCTTGTTCGCGATCAGCAACATCAAGTTGGCGATCGCGAGCATGGAAAATAAACCTCCCGGCGAGATTCCCAACGCGAGGAGGTCAGGTTTCTCATTGCGAGGGGTCGCGTATGCTCGCGACCGCTCGCGATGAGAAACTACCAGTTCGCACTGTGCAAGATGCCATTTTCAATGATTGCACAGTGCCGGTTGCTTGTCCGCACTGTGCAATCATTGAAAACAACATCTTGCACAGTGCGAACATGTTACTACGCAGTTCGCGAAGTGCTACGCGTATCTCGCGTAGTGCGAACTTCACTTTGCGTAGCTTTGCGAAGTGCTACTTCGCGAACTACGCCCACCCCTAAATTAGAAATAGAAATTATACATGTTTGAATGTATGTGTTTTGTAATCTTTCAATTGTTTGCATTATTAGTTAAGTCCTTTGACCTTCTAGAACCTTCTATGTTAAGGTATGCTTGTGAATACAAAGAACATGATTGTTGGTCTTTGGGTAATAGGTGATGTACCAATACTCTCTTTTTGTTTTTAGAGTAGTATAAACCAACACTAGCTACACTTTCTTCTGCCATATAAAACAGAAGAGAAGATTTGTTAAGGTACATGTATGTGTATGATTTAGAGATACATTTAGACATAGTTGCTGACATTAGTAGTAGCTAATTTCTTTTCTCTTCTATTTATATGTAAGAAGAAACTTTATCAGTCCTCTTTAGACATTCGCACCACAACACTGTCTCCGTGGGACAATTGTTTGTCTTTCCTTCCCCTCTTCCCTGTCAAACTTGGTAGACTTTGACAATTGTTGGGTTGCCTTGGTGAGATTCTGAATGATGGTTGCATGGTGTTCTCTGTAGATGCAGCATCAATTGTGAGGGGTGGATATCGGACTGTTACCAACAAGCCTTGGTAGCGGTAAGCAGTGGAAAAAGCTTCTGGAACATCACATGGTCTGAGGGAGTAACTTTGGGGTAGGTGAGTATACAACTCCCACAAAACACTGCACCACCTTGATTTGGGCTATCACACAGCAGGCCCGATGGCCAGTGATTCTTGGGATCTGACGAATGTTAATACCTGCAGTTTGCAGGGAACTAGTGCCACTAGTGCAGGGGAGGCTGATGGTGCTTCTGGCTTCCACAAGTGTCCCTCTCTTCTGGAGCGTCATGTTTTAGCCAAGGACGAGGGTCATTCACTCAGTTCCAAGTCTGTTGCCTCAGGGACAAAGTATCACTTTTTTGCTTTGTGCTGTGGGCAAAGTCCTGTTGTCAGTGACACAGGTCTCCTCTTGGTCCTTACTTCAATTACGTTGTTCAGATTGATATTCTGTGTCAGGGGATCCTCTAAATCCTAGATTTATGTGAATTAGGCATGGGAGCTAATAGCCAATGGACAGCAAGTCCCTGTAGCAAATCCGCCCCTGAGGTGACCCCATTAGGTGGTGTAGTTCATCCTTTCAACCCAGAATCCACTAGCTCTGCTCTCATAAAGATGGCAGAAATATATTTTAGGTGTATAGGTAAGGCTGCCTTCCCTAGAGGTGTGGTCAGCCTTCCAGGAGGTGTACCCCTCCTGCATACCTAATTTCCCAGTTTGCCTGGGTGCAAGCATGCCTGGGTTGGTCAGGTAGTGCATAATGAAGCCAGATGCAACCAGGTAGGCAACCTCTAAGGTGCACCCTGGGTGCATGCCAGCCTTCCTTTGACACCAGATGCATGTCAGGGGAAAGTAGCCATGCTGTTTGACACCAAAAGTGACATATTTAGGTGCTACCATAGTAGAGCAGGCCACTTTGGTCAGCCCTGGTGCAAGTCCAATGATATCCAATGGACCGCTTATCATTTATAGTGTATTTAATGGTAAAAACACTATAGAGACATATACACTCCTAATATACTGTACCCTGCCTCTTGGGCACAGGAGGCCTTCTCTAGGGGTGAATAACATATACTAAAGGCAATGCATTTGACTGTGCCGCACATGATGAGGACACAGTCGAGTTTGAGCAGTTTGCAATGCTCCTGCAGTCTGCCCTGTTGTCAGTAGTTTGCTTGGGCCACCCAGGGTAGTACAAAACCATGCTGTAGCCCTGAAAACACCTTTACCACCTATGCCTTGGATACCCCTGGTACCACATAGTAGGGACTTATACGGGGGTAATGTCTCTGTTAATTGGATTTGCCAATTCACACATAACAGTTTTAGGGAAAGAGCACTGACACTGGAGCCTGGTTAGCAGGCATCAGAGCACTGTCAGAGTCAAAAACCAGCAGCTAGTCCAAATAGGGGCAAAAAGTGTGGGGGACATCTGCAAATAGCACTGTTTTCTTCCACCATTGCATGCTCTAAAATATTCCAGTTGATCAACTGCACTCTCCTCTGCGATGAGCCTACATGTACTTTCTTTTTCAATAACAGATGTAGATGGATGACAACATCTATAGCCTGTGTTAGAGTGTGTATACTCTGGCATTGAAGGGCACCCACAACTCCATCACATAATGTGTGGCTAAAGGAATTGGCCAGAGTGGCCAGCTGTGAGTGGATGATCCACAAACTTCACAATCAAATGTCCATTTTTTATTAATATGAGAATAATTTGTACAGACTTGTAGAGTTTGGCCTACGCACTTTAACAGATGAATGTCATCTGCCTAGGCCTTCTTTTGAGGGGAATGTTATCAAGCTGAGAATTAAAGGGGGCATGACAGTTTCACAGGTTTATTGAAATGGGAGGTAGTACTGTGGTATGGATGATTAATTCCATTCATGTTTAGTTACATTTGTATATGAATAGGCGCTACTGTATAATCTTGTGGGCTATGCGAGAATGGGCAATAAATCATTCACATTCACTTAGGATAAACAGACCAGTTAATGTTGATCCTAATGTTGTTTTGCAGTTTAAAATGTCTTCTTTTTATAGCCATTATAAAGCTACTGCATATTGCTTAAGATCAACAATGACAGTATTGCCCTGATGTGAACTTTTTTTGAACATGTTTTACTGCATGTGAACATTATAAATCTAAGTCAATAAACGATTCATGTGAAAAAAGGAATGCATGAACACACGCCACACGATTAATGGAGCAGGGTTTTGTGAAATAAAAACCTGCTCGGATCAAACTTCTCACAGTGTGGATTATTAACAAAAAAGTTGTGTGAAAATTAACCAAGGAAAAACTAAAATGGATATTTGGGAAAGGAGATAGAGAGAATGTGAAAACTTTGCAAATTGTGCTGGAAAGAGACCAGTGGTTTCCAGTGGTTTTTTCTAGTAGGCCGCAAACACAAATGTTTAATGCAAAAATAACAGCTAAAGAAAATAATGATAGAAGCAACAAGTTTTGGAAAGAGACATTTCTTTTTCACTAACTGTTTGAAAGTATGTACATAATAAGTAGTGAAGAGCAAAGCATTATTAGAGTAGTAATACTTAAGTTTTTGTTATGACTTGATAACTATTTGTGTTTTTCCTAGAGAAAAGGCACACTTTACTGTTCTGCAGAGAAGGCCTCAAAAGTCACTTTAGGTTTAATTTGCTTTCTAAAATGTAGGCTGCAAAGAAATGTATTTTGTCCTTCAAGAGTTCCTGATGATGGCCATGGTTATGTGGAAGAAGTAATGAATGTTATAAATGGAATTTCCTCGCCATAGAAAGTGTTCTTGTGGATAATCGTGCTGAAAGTTTTTGCTTCAAAGCAATTGAGCGACATTTGCAAACAGCGGAAGAGATTATCGTAGTTTCCTCTGCTGAAGGACGATGACAATGGTTTTCCCAAGACAAAGGAACTGTTGAGAATTAGGTGTGCTGGAAGTGGAGTGATCAGACACCCCTTGGCCTAGACCAATAAGACTTTTGAACTCTTGAGTTTTGATCCATAGGGAGGTTGGATCTTTAGAGAATTAGGTTATAACTACTAGTGTTATAATTTTAGAAAGAAGAGAGAGACTTTGACTATGCGAGAGGAGAAGGCTGTGTTGCTGTTCTCCTTACTTAACTGGCTGGCTGATGTTCTGATGATCCTGACTCTTTAACTTTGCTCCTCATATCCTTGTGAGGGTGCCCCAGTCTGTAATTCCGTCCGGAGGGTTGCTTTCCTGACTATTAGCATTCCGTGCTATAGTTATTTCTAGGTTCGTAAGATATTCCGAATTTGTATTGACATTATTTGCAAATGCTCTTTTGTCTTTTCACCTATTCACTTACTCATGGCTCGTGGAGAGAGGTTATCTTGAATTATTGAATTGTTGTTATTTTCTCTTGTATGATGATCTATGATTTGAGCTGTATTGTACTTAATAAGCATTCACATTCTTTAAAATTAGATAAAAGCAACTTGACAAGAAATCAAATTCTGTCATTAATGTATATTTGATTATAGTGTTTATATTATTTGTCTAAGTTTAGGTCGTCGTAGGGTTAGGATTTCGTTTTACTATTGTCAATCCCTTTCAACTCTAAAAGGTCCAGCAGAGAGAGGACCCCATACATAGGAAAATTGGTATCATGTTTTAGATTACGCAGTGGAAGGGACTGGTGGATGTTCACCTTTGTATCAACATGTCAAACAGGATCACGAACACAGTGTGGGTTTTAAATTGCATGGTTTACAGAAAATCACACCTAAAATGAGAGGAGGGGACTGGGAACTAGAACTACGACAGGAAGAGGCAAAACAGATTAGTAGATGTAGGGCTACAATTTTTGGCCTTAACAGTGATAACGAATTACATTATTTTTTATAGCTGTTATCATATACCATGGTAATGATATAACATTTACAATATTTGCAGGAAATCATAAGTTGGAAAAACAGATTGATTAGTTGTATATTTATTGAATCATTTCTATTGAACAATCATAAATTATTTTTCTTTATTATTACTTATGATATCCAGGTTCTTGATAGCATTATACAGTAGAAAGCTATGAGCACAGCATGAGTCAATTATTATGATAATGTATTCATCATCAAAATGTAAAAAAATGTTGTGTAGTTTGAGAATATAGTGATACTGTGTTACAAAAATGTATTGTATTGAACACTGTTTTGAATCGTTTTATTAAATAGATCGTTCTTGTCAAATGACATGTATAACTAACTTAATAATATTCTTGTTCTTTGTTCAAAAGCACCGTTATAAATGTATAAATTTAGGCGCGAATCCTTTCATTGAGAAGCATAGATATATTATCAGAATATTTAGCAAAACAAACGGCTTTTCAGTGCTTGGCGAAATGAGCAGGGATTTAGACATGTACTTCACAGTATATATATGTCAAGTCTCAATCAGGATTTAAAATGTTTCGCCTGCTTTTCTTAGTTGCAGATTTGAACACGTGAAGCTGGGAGCGCTCGGGGTCACACAGCCGGGCGCGTCTCCTTTGGGCCAACTGGAATCACAGTAGAAACTGAACGTGTATATTGACCAATTTTAACTAGTACGTTGATAATAGACGTTCTCTTTTTGTTACTTAGGCTTCTCCCAACTAAAAATATTTTCTCCCAAAACTCTTTTTTATGTATCACAGGAAGTGATGTTTTAGGCCGATGTATTTTGATTGCTTCACTCGGTTGCAGAATCGAACCAGTGAATTTAAAAAACTTCGGGTTACCAAGTCCTGCACTTTTCCCTTAGGCTAACTGGGATCATGGCAAAAGCAGGACGTGCTTATTAGCCTAACTAATCATGCCGATAGATATCAATGACCACCATGGACTGAAGAGCTGTATAGCAATAGCTAAGCTTCTCCTATCAGAAATCGTTTTTCCCGCCAGTAGCGATAATTATTTACTGATATTGGCTGACGCGCCGTATAGCAATATTTAAATTCCTGAACACATTAGCGAGTTGGAGATTGGTTAATTGTAATCACGGACCATAGAGGGAACTGCGTATTTAAATGAGGAATTGAGCAACTATCTTTGCAATTGGCTGCTATATATTGCACACCAGAGCAGTGATTGGACAAGGTGTGGTATTTAAAGATGTTATTTTCTTTGCGTACGGTTGCAGCGGGATTTATCGGACCACGCTGACGATGTTGGCTACTTACTACTTCTGTTGAGGTGAGTGCTAGAACATCATGGGAGTTTACGATGAGAATTTGTCTCGTAATTTGTGGCAAATGTTGCTTTGGTTACTAATAGTTAAGCCTGGATTGACTTTGTCAGGTTGTATACAGCATATTTTGGATTTTACTAAAATATCGACATAAATTAGCTTATTGTTTTGATAATCCATCATTATTCAAGTACCATTGACTAAAAATGTTTCATATAATTATTTTTAAGAACTCCACTTCATAGCAAGATTTAAACAAGATAACTTTTTGAACAATAGACGCGCTAAATTAGCGGACATAAAATAGGTAAGGGTTATTGATTTTAGACTATGAATCGCAATCAAAAGTGGTCAAAATTGACCTAAGCTTTAAGACTTCCCACTTTTTTTCTCCCTCCCCCCTTTTTTTCAGACAAAACTCCGTTAAGAGTACAAGCACTCCCAGAATTCAATTTCTTTCATTTTATTTTATGCGGTGCATTTGAATAATATAACGAGAAGATTCACCTTAAATCACTAAGGTATGAATTACGTTAAAATTTAAAAGTGATAGCAGGTTCTTTCTCCCCTGGTGATCCTAATTTAGGATCTATTTGATTGGTATTAGAATATGTGACTCTAGACACAATACTGTTATAACGTATGGTAACTCGGATTTGTGTCAGCTATGTAGGCATGCAATATAAATGGATATAAGAATTATATCAATTGAATAATAGACACAGGAATGTTCACAGACATTGTATTAATAGTTATGTTGAGATGGTAAATGCATTGGAAACAATCCACAATCATATTTGAAATAGAGTACTTCCATCTGATACTGTCATAATACTAGAATGGATATAGGCAGAGATGTACTTATACACTAAGATTATGTTTCTTTTGAATTTTAAATTAAATAGTTATATTTGTTATTTCTATTATTTCAACCCTGATGATGTCCTTTCAGGACGAAACGCGTTGGCTGATTGAACTCTTGCAACATAGGATGATTCAATTTACGCAACAAAGCTGCAAGTCCAAAATTTGAAAAATCGAATGATCTTTTATGAAAAGAACTTGATTTGAATTATAATAAAGAAGAAAGGATCTAAATCAAGAATCATCTGCCTAATGACTTTTTTCGTTCAGAGAATTTGATTATTATATTGATATTATTGTATTTAAATTGTGTTGCTCCTTCTCCCTATAATTGAATATTGTGATGTATTTTTGTTATATGTTGTGGTCTGACGATTGACCTTTTAATGCAGTTGAGTAACAGGTCTGAAGTGGCCTAAGATCCCGGTATATTAAGCCTAAGGGCATGCCTTAGTGTGGAATACACTGAGTGGTATAGCGTTGTCTGCTGTTGATGCAGAACTGAACAATAGTTGCGTTGTTAGTAGTGCACAAGGAACTTTGAAGTTAGTATAGTGGGGATTTATTTGGTTACCTTTAGAAAGCGCAGCTGAAGAAGTCCCGTAAATTGTGACTATTAGTCCCATAGTTCCATTGTATAATGAGGGCCAGAGTATTTCACAAGTGCATTTATTGACAGTGCCTGTTAACAATAGGACTAGCGGTGGTGCGAGTAAGACAGGATCATTGATTGACATTTCAGAAGAGTCAGTGGTAACACCAAAGCATAATGTGCAAATAGAAACAAGAAGACTAGTACAGAATGTGAGAGAAGTGACAGTGACACCTACATCAGGAGGTTCAATAGGGCCGTCTCCAAAGGAATTGGATGAATGATTTAGAGGGATGGTGTCTAACAAATTTGATGCAAGCATGAATAAGGATGTTGGTAGATTAAAAGCGGATTTGGAAGAAATGATTTTGGGTATGATCAGTCCTGAAAGATTGATTAAATATCAGGAGGAAGAGTTATTGTTTTTATGTAAATATATTACAATGAGAGTGAAGAGTCCTCATGAGAGATTTGATGAAGTAGCACAGAATTATGGTGTTGAGATAGAAAAATCAAAGGCCTTACAGAAAACATATAGATTGGATTTTAGTGACAAGTTTTTGGAAAGTTTGAATGCTTGAGGAAAGCAATTGCAAATCAAAGAGCTGATTAATACATTGAGACGATGGAGTGAATTGGAACATTGGAAAGGAATATGGGCTAAAAGAAAGAAGAAATGTTTGCAAATCAAGGGGTTTCATCAATGTTTCCGGTGAGAGAAACAGGTACAGAGATAACAACCGAAATGACATATCCAATGAGAGAGGTACCAGGAGGTGGATATATTCATGTATCTTGGTCAAGGCAGGATATACTGTCTTTTACAAATGAGTTCCCTAGATTGAGAAAAAAACCAGTTGAGTGGTACAAACAAGTAGAAAGATTTGTAAAAGTTTCAAAGGTCTTGTGGAAAGATTTAGATGGTTTGCAATATATTGTGGTTCCAGCTGATTTGTGAGTTGAGTGTAAGATTGCTGTAGATTGGCCTAAAGAAGAATATCCCAGGGATGCACAGACTGGAGCACCATCAGATGAAGTGATGAAAAAATATAATCAGGTCATTACCTATTGTAAGGGAAAGATTCCACCAAAGGAAACAGATTGGGTAAAAATAGATAGAACAACTCAGGAAATGAAATAAACAGTACATGCTTACTATGAAAGACTTCTACAAGTGTTTAAACAGTATGGTGGTATTGAGAACATTACTGACAAAGATATGGGACATTTTGTATACAGGTTTGTGTTCGGATTAAAACCGGAGATTAGTAGTATGATTCAACAGCATTTGATTTGTTGGCAAAGCAAAGGCATAGATGAGATATTGAGGTATGCTAAATATTGTAGTGATGATATTGAAACAAGAGAAATTAATGTGGGCTCATATGAAAGCGGCACAGAAAGGTGGTAATTTTATAGATTTCTCTCAAACAGGTTTCCAAGGAAAGGGTCAGAAACAAAATGTTCAAGATGGTCAGAGTACCGCAATGGTAGGTGTCATGGTGAACGGTGGTATTTCTACACAAGAAAAAGAAAGAGGTAATAGAGTGCATATGAAAAAGAAATGTCCGTGTTATGCGTGTGGGAAGTTGAGGCATTGGAAGTACGAGTGTAAGGCTTTGCTAGGGACTAATGAAATGAATCAGAATTTCAATCAGCAGATGTAGGTCGAAATGAACAAGAATAAACAACAACAACAGGTGATAACGCAGGTTCAAATACCACAAGCCCGCATGCCAAATGAAAATGAGAATGCTCAAGTACAAAGATACAGTACAAATGTGGGTTTTCATATGGGGGAATGAGTTAATAAAAATGTACAAATGGCTCCACAATATTGGTTGCAGTGCCAGGAGAGTGATTCAAATACATCTCAATAACTGTGCCTGCGGGGGAGGAGGAGTGTGTGCTTGGCGCATCTCTAGAGGTAGATCAGTGTGGTTCCTTTGTGGATGGAGAAGTAGAAGGCAATGTGATTAGTTCCTTGTAGACACTGGTGCTACCCATTCCATTGTGAGAACTGTGGAAATCCCTAACCTACCCCTCTCAGGAGATACTATCCAAGTCGTAGGTGTTGCAAATCAATTGATCAGAACTCCAGTGACAAAACCAATGAAGGTATAAATTGGAGACTTTCAAGACTTGTGTCGTTTTGTGGTGTGTGATACAAGTCCAGTTAACTTGCTAGGTAGAGATTTAGAATACAAAATGAATTGCACCATCTATTGTACATCGGATGCAAAAGCATTTCATACAAAGGATGAGGATGTGGTCAAAATGATTATGGTGAGGCAGGGGACAGAGGTGAATGATTTATATCTATTATTTACAGTGAAGGATTTGCCTGTTGAGTTGAGAAACACAGTGATGACTGATGTGTGGGATTTTTTAGGGAAAGACATTGGACTAATGAAAGGAGTTAATCCTATTCAGATTTCAGTCAAACAAGGTGCAGAATTTCCAAAAACACCACAATACAAAATGAGTCTTGAAACAATTGCAGGAGTAACTCCTGTAATTGAATTAATGATCGAACAGGGTATTTTGAGAGAGATACTAGGGAGTCCTTGTAATTCACCTATTATGGGGATTAAAAAAAACGAGCAGTAAGTATAGAATAGTTCAAGATTTGAGGAAGATTAATGAGATAGTGACACCCTGTTGTCTTTAACAAATAACATGTGGCACAGAATGATTCACAGTGATTGATTTATGCCAAGCCTTTTTCCCAAATTCCATGTGATGCAGAATGCTTCACAGTGATTGATTTATGCCAAGCCTTTTTCTTGATACCTTTGCATCTGGATTGTCAATATTTATTTGCGTTCTGGTTCAGAGACCTTGTCATGGCATGGTGCCGAGTTCCTCATGGGTATACAGAGAGCCCCACTATTTTCAATCAGATTTTAAAGAAGTGCTTAGAATCATTGGTAATGCCAGAAGACTCAGTTTAGGTGCAATATATTGATAATTTGCTCGTTGCATCAAGGACTAGAGAAGAATGTGTGACAAGATACTATTGCTCTACTGAATCATTTGGCAGTAGGTGGGCATAAAGTGTCACCATCAAAATTGCAATTCTGTCAAAAAGAAGTTCTATATTTAGGACACAAAATTGAGAAAGGAGTCAGGAAAGTATCACTATATCGAACTACTGTGAACTTGCAAATGAATCCACCCAAAACGCAGAAAGAAGTTTGAAGGTTTTTGGGAATGGTTGGATAATGCAGACAATGGATCAGCGTTTTTTCATTGACAGCCAAGCCATTACAAGGATTGACACATAAAGATGTGACCGATCCAAATCAATTGAATGAGGAATGCATGAAGACATTTGTGAAATTGCGAGACAGCCTTTGTCAAGAACCGCATTAGAAATGCGAGATTACAACAAGGATTTTGCATTATTCTGCGGTGAAAGAGATGATTGTGCACTTTCAGTTCTAACGCAAATGCATGGAAAAGCAGGTCGTCCTGTTGAATATTTTTCTGCAACACTAGATTCAGTGGCTGCAGCTTTACCGTGATGTTTGAAAGCAGTTGCTGCTACTTGTGTGAGTTTGGAACAGAGTGAGACAATTGTAATGGGACATCCATTGAGAGTGTATATGCCACATTCTGTTGAGATCTTTTTGACATGAACTCGAACACAGCACCTTACAAGTAGTCGGTTGACAAAATATGAAAGAGTGATTCTGGAAGCTGAAAATGTGACTGTGACAAGATGCACAAATTTGCATCCAGCTACTTTGTTACCAAGTCCAAGTTTTGAGGAAGTAGTGGTTGAAACTGATCATGACTGTTTGGATGTGACTGAACTGTGTACAAAACCAAGGCCAGATATAAAAGATACACCATTGTCTGAATCAGATTGCGTAATGGTTTGTGGACGGATCTTGCTTGAGGGATGAAAGGGGTACTTTGCTTGCTTCATATGCATTTTGTACAGTGGCTATGGCCCTTGAAGCTTCATGCTTGAAAGGGTAAATGTCAGAATTGATTGCGTTAACAAGGGCATGCTTCATTGGCAGAAAATTGAGAATAACGATAATCACTGATAGTCAATATGGTTTTAGAGTTGTCCATGATTTTGGACAATTGTGGTAGCAACGTGGATTCTTAACCTCATCTGCTTTACCAATTCGAAATGGAAATTATGTAAAAGAGTTGTTGGTTGTACTACAATTGCCCAAAGAAAATGGAGTTGTAAAATGTTCAGCAAATAAATCAGGAAATGATTACATTAAAAATGTAAATCGCTATGCAGACCAAGTAGCAAGATTTTGTGCTCAAAATTCAATTTCAATTAACAAACGTACGCAGAAATCTGATGAGAAATACCTTTTGATGTTTTCTTCTGTGGAGACATGGGAAGAAATTAGGCGACTGCAGGAAGAAGCCAGTGAGGAAGAAAAATACATTTGGATCAAAGAAAATTGTTCACGGAGGGCCGAAGATGAAGTGTGGGTCTATACTAATCGAAGACCAATAATGCCAGACAGCCTGTTGTCACAAATGGCTAGAATGTATCATCATCTAACACATGTAGGAAGAGATGCAATGATTAGGTTATTCAAACAGACATGGTACAACTCTAAATTCAGGGTCATTGCAGAAAGTCGCTGCCAGAGATGTATAACTAACAGCAGCGGAATGCAGGGAGAAAGATCGTTGTTAGTTGGGGACAGATTGGAAAAGCAGCAGGTCCATTAACTTGATTGCAGGCTGATTTTATAGAACTGCCTCCACGTAATGGATTGAGATATGTGTTGGTGGTGGTTTGTCTGTTCTCTCGCTGGGTGGAAGCTTACCCAACAAGATGAAATGATAGTCTAACTGTTGGTAAATTGCTACTGAGGAATAATACCTAGGTTTGGATTTCCAGTCTCTTTAGAAACTGATAGAGGAACACACTTTAATAATGAAATAATTCAGATGATTTGTGCAGCATTGCAAATTGAGCAAAAGTTACCTTATGCCTATTGAACAGAAGCTTCAGGTGTGGTTGAACTGAAACGGTACAATTAAGTCAAGTATTTCAAAATCGTGTGCATCCACAGCATTAAAATGGCCAGATGCTTTACCCTTAGTTCTAATGAGTTTGAGGAGTATCCCTGATAAAAAAGACTGGATTATCGCCCTATGAACTCATTATGGGCAGAGTAATGAGACAGACAATATTTCCAGCAAATCAACTGATGAATTTAACTGATGACCTAGTGCTCAATTATTGCAAAGGATTGGCTGATGTGTTGGGTTCTGTATTTCATCAGGTTGTAGAAGTTGCAACACAGCAAGAACAAGCACATGGGCCAATACTGGGGGGGATGGCCGTGGAGAACCACGCCTCTGTGTAGCCACAGGTGACCGCTGCTCCTCCCCCGGCAATAGAGTTCGGAAGGTTCCTCACCTGAGCGCTGGTGTCCGGAATCCCAGAAAGGAGGTCTTGCTGATTAGCGTCTTTGGTGTACTCGGCGCATGAGGCATATGTTTTTTGCAACTAGGGCTCATGCCGAGAGAAATCCCGCTGGGACTGTGCTTGCGGTGCGACAGAGGCAGCCTGGCAGGAGTCTGAACCATGGCTTGTATGGTCTTGCAGGTGATTGACAACGCGATGGAATGCGGCGCCCGAGCCTGAACCTGAGGGTGGAGCAGCTGTGTGCTGGAAGGGAGCCGGTTTTGATGAGGTGAGCCTGCTGGGGGATATTTTTTATTCAGCTGACTAAAGCTGATTGAGGCTATCAGAATAATTTATGGGATTGTGCGCTTCATCTGCCAGAGGTCTGCACCTTCCCTCTCCTTTCCTGGGATTCATTGTTCTCAAGCCAGGAGCTTCCCCCTCCCCCCAGTACTGGGCTCACTGACTTGAAACCAAGACTTTTGCTCAATTTTTTCTATTTAGGGGGAGTTGAATATCTAGCTAATTGCACCTAATTGAACCTAAAGTTTCAGGATACAGGGGAGAGAGGAAGAAGGAAAAATGGGAAAACATCTCAAACAGGCGAACACCATAAAGAAAGGTTGACTCGGCGGCTGGGCTGAAAGCCAAAACTCGTTTAGCCAAGGCAAACACGATATCTTCAGCAGCCAGAGCTGACCATATTGCAAATCGACCTGGTCTTAATTCACGTTTTGAGAGCTCTGAAGAAGAGCCCCCCAAGCTGCTTCTGGAATGCGGGTTTCTTGCTACACAGAAGCAAATGGGTGGGCCAACTAATATGGAGAAGGAACAGGTAGTCGAATCTATAGCATGGGCCAACAAGGACATGATGAAAAGCCCTAAAGACTTTGCTTTATTCTCCAAAAAGCATCTCAGTCAGCTCCCCTCAAATCTACAGCAAAATTGCATTGAGGGAGGGTCAGAAGACGCACCTAGCAGTCCCTCATAGACCTCATTTTATCACCACGAGTTCAGGCAGTTGGGCAAGCTCCCTCTACAGCTGCTCTGGCAGTAAAAGAATCTGGCCAAGCCTTGGACGGTCAGGCTATACCTTTAACTCCAACTCCTTTAGGGTCACAGACCCAGCCAGCCCAGTCATCTTCAGTAGATACAATAGAATCGCAATCAGGGGCTCACACACAGCCTCAGACCCAGTCCCAGATGTCTGGTGGAGCTAGCATGGAATCTCCGGGTCAGCGCCCAGGGGCTCAAAAGAAAGATGGGAAAGTACAACAGGACATTTCAGAATGTTCGATAGAAGGAGCTATTACTCAACAGATTGATATTAAGATCATGCTGAATCTTATCTTGGAAGAGATAAGAGAAATGAAGAGATCCCAATAGAACGAGCTAGCCTCCCTCCACCTGCGTCTTGGGAAATAGAGGCAGTGGCTTGTTTTCCTGCAAAAATTCAAGAAGCATAATCAAGGATCGCCCTGTTGGAGGATCAAATGAGTACTATGCTTTTGAGAGTAAACAAAGCTACCAAAGATAAAAACATTTTCGAGAATAAACTCAAGGAACTTGAAACACTCTCGACGGTCGAACTTATGAATAGTAGAGGTCCCAGAGGGGAGTGAGGGATCCCAAAAACTTCAATGGGTTAAGTTGTTTATTAAGCGGAAGGTTTTGCCTGAACTCACTGGAGACTTCACAATTACAAGGGTGCATATAGTTCCCTCACACCCTCTGCCCAATTCAAAGATCCCACCTACCATCCTGATTAACTTTGCTGACTATCGTATTAAAGAGAGTATTCTGGCCAAGGCTATATAGCAGAGACAATTTTCTATCAATAAAGTCTCGAAATGTCGCATATTTTCTGATTTGTCAGCTGTAGCCGCACACAGGCGCATAGAGTTTGTTAATCTTTTATATATCTTTAAAGCTCAAGGGGTGCAGGCTTCAATAGCCCAGCAATCCAAGCTTTTTGTCCTTGTGAGGGTGCAATTTTATATGTATTCCAATATTGAGGAAGCTCAGGATTTGCTGAAAGAGATCTCGTCCCCTATTAGAAAAATTGCAAATAGCGCAATGTAAAAGGCTTCTATTTCTGGGGGGGGCAGGGTCAGCCAGGGTGTAGCTCCATGACACCCAACAGTGAAGTAGTGGGGGTCAGATGTGGGTAGCTGGGTTTTCCACATTTCCCGGGTGGGTTGTCTGGGGTGGCGGGGGTTTCACAGTAAAAAGAGCAGTAGTAAGTGGGGCAAGGAAAACACGGGTTTGATTCCAAAAGATTTTACCCGCAATTTAAGGTTTAGTGATGGTTAGTAAATTTTGTATAATGTCGGTAAATGTTAACGGGGTGTTGAACAAACAAAAATATGGAGGGCTCATAAGATGGCTGGCCTCTTTTATGCCGCAAGTTTTATTCCTTCAAGAAACCCACCTTAAAACTAATTCACTCAAGCTCTTTCTCCCCAGAACGTTTTCAAATGCTTTCTTTGCATCAGTTGGGCTGGCCAAGAGAGGAGTAACCATTTACTTCTGCAGAAGTTTGGCATAGGAGTTTGTGCAAGTCCAGAGATACCCTCATGGAAGATGGCTATGGGTCATAGCTAAATTAAAAGGGACCACATTAAACTTTGTGAATTATTATGGCCCAATCATGGATGATCCCTTAGCATTAACGAAGGTTAGCGAACTTCTTAGGGGGGCTCCTGGTCAGACCATTGTAGGAGGGGATTTTAACTTTATCCAAGACTTGAAAAAAGATACTTCTAACAAAAACAAGAAGCAATTGAAGCCAAAAACTAAAAAAGTCCTGGATGCCATAAAACAGGAGAACAACCTGATTGATCCATGGCGTAAAGCCAACTTGACATCATTTGAATATACATGTTACTCTCGTCAATTTCAAAAAAGCTTCTTGTATTATTTATTTTTTAACATCTCAGTCATTGAATTACATTGATGCAGAAATTGGGGCTAATTCATTCTCAGACCACTCCTTTATTAAAATGGAGCTGGAAATTGAAGAAGTAAAGAGGATGAGATCAATGGTTAGCCGACTTAAGAGAACGGATAATTGATTATTTCAGAATTGATGAGGGGACGGCAGAACCTTTTTCAGTTTGAGGGGGTTTCAGGCGGCTGTACGTGGGCAAATAATTGCCTTCTCTGCCGCTCAGTCTAAAGCACGTTGAATTAGAATAGTTGAACTCCAGCAGACAGTCGACAGTGCCTTGAATCAGAGGAATGCCCCTCTACACGGTGGTGGGGCAGCAGTGAATCAGCTGGAAAGGGCCAAAAGGGCACTTAGGGAATTTTTTTAATAGAAGAGATGAACAGATCCCAGACTTTCCAACAACGGGTACATGACAAAAGCTAAATGGTTGGTAAATTGATAGCTGGGCTAACTAAGACTAGATAGGAAGTGGCCTTAATTGCAGAGGTTACAGACCCCAAAACTAGAGTTGTGGTAACGTACAGAGACAGAATCGCTCAAGTCTTTATGGAGCATTATCAACATTATCAACAGCTCGATGCTACCAAATATGCGCTTGGGCAAGATTTAATTCAGAAATATTTTGAGAGCGTAAATCTTCAGAGTTTGTTAAATTCCCTTGTGGAACAGATTAAAGCGTGGACATTTTTCCAGCGTTAAATTCTATCACGGGAGCAAAAGCCTGTGAGAATACTGGGCTGCGGCTGCAGATTGAATTTTATAAGGCATTTGCTAAGGAATTGGTTCCCTTCTTAACCAAGCTGTTTCATTGTATTAAGATAGGTGGTGCTGTCCCCTCAATCTTCAAAGAAGCAATTATTGTGAGTTTTGTAAAAAAAGGGTAAGAATTCCGAGGACATTAACTCCTATAGACCAATTAGCCTTCTAAATGCCAACTACAAAATTCTAATGAAATTTGGGCCCAACGTTTCATCCCCTTAGCACAGGGAGTGATTCACAGAGATCAGTCTGGGTTTGTAGCTGGAAGGTTAATGTCCTCTAATACCGGGTTTTTAATTCAGGCTCTCGATTTTTTTAACAAAAACTGTATTTCAGCTCTCATTATGATGGTTGATGCCAAAAAGGCGTTTGACCTGGTTAATTGGGACAGGTTTGGGGTCCCTCTACAGGTCATTAAATGCTAAGGAATATTTACCAGGGGGCGGGGCCCAGGTGGTAATTAATGCAAACCAAGTGGGAATAGTAAATATCAATTGCGGGACTAGACAAGGATGTCCGCTGTCCCCCCTTTTGTTTACCTTCTTTATTGAACCCTTGGCTAAAAAATTCAGCGACAAAGAGGAAATTAGAGCGCCGATTCCGGGTATGGCAAAATTGAAGTTGTTTGCAGATGACATTATCTTATACCTTTGCCCTGAAAGCCTGAATTTAGATGGGGTATTAACAAAATTTAGTCAATTTGAGTCGATCAGGGGCTATAAAATAAATGAAAATAAAACAGAGATTTTAACCTTAAATACTAAATGCTATTTTCTTCCCTTAAATCTTAAACATCAAGCCCTTAAAGCGGAACCTATACGCTATTTGGTGATACTTGTTTCCAACCAATATGGGCAATTGTTTAAATTGAACTATGAAGTTATGCGGGGCAAAATTAAAACACCGCTGGAGAATTGGTCACTTTTACCTTTAACCTTGATAGGCCGTGTAGCCCTCATCAAAATGTCCATACTCCCTTTACTTGTTTTTCTTTTTATAAATGTACCCTTAAAAATCAACACTAGCTATTTCAAAGAGCTAGAATCTATGTTTAGAGAGTTTGTCTGGTGCAAGAAGACTTCAAGGGTTAAACTCTCTGCAATACAACTAAATGTTAATCAGGGAGGGTTAGCTTTTCCGAAAATCCAAACTTATTACGAAGTGGCTAATTTTGATCTAACAGCTCGTTTGTTGGAATCAAAAAGGTTATTAGATAATTTCTTTTTAGACAAAATTGTACCGGAATCTGGTTCACAGATCCCAATTGTATTAAAAACATTTAAACTCCCAAATAGGACTAGATACAGGGCTCTGTAGGGATATTCCTTTAGATTACAGTCCTTTTTTAAGCAAGCCGGCTCTTCTGGATTCCACTATTTAAAACTAGGTGAATGTAAATGTTTGGGTCTTTACATCCAATCTAGTCACCGTAGAAATTGGAAGGAATATGGTTTAGAAGAGCTGGGGCGCTTTGAAATGAAGCATAGAGTAATTACCTGGAAAGAGGTCCAGAATAGATGCGGTGAACGGAACAAGCCAGCCCTTTCTGAATATTTACAGATTATATATCTCTTAAACAGACACAATCTTTCATCTAGTGGCGCCCCGACTAAGTTGGTGACCGCTCTATTCCAAGCCAAACTAAAAGGAGTGGGTAATTGGTACTCCCAACTGTGCAATCAGAGTGATTCTTCATTGGTCGAGAAAAGTTTAGAAAGAATAGCATGGGAAACTAATTGTACTATGTCTAGTCAGGAGTGGCATATCATATCCCAGCTAGGGAGTAAGGCTTTAAGAGCTGCCAATTTTAAAAGAATGGCCTTCTTGTCTCGGTGGATGGCATACTATACACCGAAAATATTGAACAAAAAGTATCAGGAAGTAGAGAACAGATGCTTCCGTTGCCAGGCAGAAGGGGAAGGGGCTTGGCTGCATATTTTTTCGATGTGTCCAAAGCTAGGGCCATTCTGGGGCAAGATCTTTTTGGCGTTAAGACAGGCAATTCAGAAGAGGCTAGATCCAGAGGAGGAGGTGGCCATTTTTGTTATCACCAGAGCTGTGGAAAATTTGACAAAACTAGAGGATACTTTTATTGTGATTTGCTCTCTCGTTGCTTGTAGCCTAATTCTCCAGAATTGGAGGTCAGCGGAAGTATCTTCATAGATAAAGTGGTTAAATAAGATGAAATGAACCATGGTATTCAAAGAAGCATATACTAGGCAGGTGGGCGCTACAAGAAAGTCCACTGGGGTCTGGAAACATTAAGAGAACCTTGAAACTTCGGATTGATATAGAAGCTCTATAGATATGAACTCTGGTGTATCCTGTGGAGTTTTATTGTCTGGTGAAAGATAGCCTTTTCGGGGCTCTCGTCTGATAATATCGCACTTTAGTACTTAATATGTTAGAGTTGCACATTTGTAAAAAGTGTGAATATTGACTAAAGCACGTTTGAAAACCAGGGAAGTAGCCAGTTTAAATGATGTAAAAAAACGTTTTTTCTAGTTGTGTAATACAGCACGTTAGCACTTCAGCACTTTAGCATGTTAGAGCTGCACATTTGTAAAAAGTCAGAATATTGACTAAAACACTTTTGAAAATCGGGGATGCATCCATGTTAATGTTGTAATATGGTTTTTTTGGGTTTTTTAACTTTATTATGCAGGTTTTATGCATAATCTGCATGTTTTGACTAAATAATGTTTTTTTAAACTCTCTGTTACTGATTATTATTGTTATACCCTATATGCTCTGCTCAATAAAAATAAAATAAAAAAATAAAAAAAGAACAAGCACATGACCTGAGCCCTAGAGAGTGGGTCTTAGTCAAGAAACACATGAGAAAGTCGTGTTTAGATTTAGAACCACGTAGGCTTGGGCTATATCACGTGATTCTGGTGACAAAGACAGCAGTGAAGTGTGGTGGCTTGCCGAATTGGATTCATGCCAGTTACACAAGAAGAATCCCAAATCCACTTGCAAGAACAGAAACGAGTGACATTGATCAAGGAATAAGGAGAGAAAGTTATCTAAGAAATCCAGAACAGACTGAAGGCCAAAGAGAGTCTGAACAGAATCAAGTAGAGTGGGAACCAGCTACTGGGTCTCGTGAGCCTGTTGTCAAGGCCGATGCAGAAAAGAGTGTGATTCAAGAGCAAGAGCAAACTGGAGAGGAATCAAATAAAAGACGTTTTGAGTTGTAGTCTTGAATCTGGTGACTCAGCACAGGTGAAAAAGGCAAAAAAAGGAGATATATTGCCAAGAGGAGTGAAAAGACTGAAATACACTCTGATTAAAAAGGTTCCAAATACAATAATCGAAATATTGAGCCAATTAGAACAAAGTGATCCAGAAGAAGATACAGTTCAGAGAACAAAAAGAGCAAGAGTTCCGAACAAGTAGTACACAGCACCAGAATGGACATATGTGGTGGCTGAAGCAGTTGAACCTATAGATCATTGTGAGGAAAAGACTGTTGCAAAATCAAGCTACAGAAGCTGTTACGAGCCACCCTAAAATGAACTGTGTTAAACATTAAGGGTGCAGAAGATTGAAAAAACTGTTCTGAAAAATGCCAAAAACGAAACTGGAACTCAGTTAAAGGCTGTAGAGAGAAAATAAAAAGAGGGAGATGCAAGAAGGCTTAAGAGGTGCTTGGATAAACATACTTTTTAATGGATATACATTCTTTATATATATACATTTTATCTAGTTTTTTTTGTTTTTCTTTTTTTCTTTAATTGTTAGAGAAAATGGCAAGATGAATATTTCAAGAGTCTGGATATCAAAATCAGGGTTTTATACGTAGATGTATTAATGCTTGCTTTATAAGTGTTTTACTAATGTTTCTTTGGTTAACACTAATTGTTGTTGTACCTTATTTTATGTATCTTACTAAAAATAATATTACTAATGATCTGGTAAGTGAGAAATTAGATGTAGAAGATCTTAAAGAAGATCCACAGACTGATATTAAGAGATTAACCGTAAATAATTTGCATCAAGATAGCTCTACTAATGATTTTTCGTTAAATGTTTTCACCAAATTATTGTACGAATATGTGGATACTATGGATGCAAGAGATTGTTACGTGTGCATGCAATTACTGTCATCTGCGTCTGAGGGGGTGACTTATCATCACCTACATTTAACCTATGGAATCTTGTGTAGTGTACTAAAGATTCCTCCCCCCAGTACTGGGCTCACTGACTTGAAACCAAGACTTTTGCTCAATTTTTTCTATATAGGGGGAGTTGAATATCTAGCTAATTGGACCTAATTGAACCTAAAGTTTCAGGATACAGGGGAGAGAGGAAGAAGGAAAAATGGGAAAACATCTCAAACAGGCGAACACCATAAAGAAAGGTTGACTCGGCGGCTGGGCTGAAAGCCAAAACTCGTTTAGCCAAGGCAAACACGATATCTTCAGCAGCCAGAGCTGACCATATTGCAAATCGACCTGGTCTTAATTCACGTTTTGAGAGCTCTGAAGAAGAGCCCCCCAAGCTGCTTCTGGAAGGCGGGTTTCTTGCTACACAGAAGCAAATGGGTGGGCCAACTAATATGGAGAAGGAACAGGTAGTCGAATCTATAGCATGGGCCAACAAGGACATGATGAAAAGCCCTAAAGACTTTGCTTTATTCTCCAAAAAGCATCTCAGTCAGCTCCCCTCAAATCTACAGCAAAATCGCATTGAGGGAGGGTCAGAAGACGCACCTAGCAGTCCCTCATAGACCTCATCTTTATCACCACGAGTTCAGGCAGTTGGGCAAGCTCCCTCTACAGCTGCTCTGGCAGTAAAAGAATTTGGCCAAGCCTTGGACGGTCAGGCTATACCTTTAACTCCAACTCCTTTAGGGTCACAGACCCAGCCAGCCCAGTCATCTTCAGTAGATACAATAGAATCGCAATCAGGGGCTCACACACAGCCTCAGACCCAGTCCCAGATGTCTGGTGGAGCTAGCATGGAATCTCCGGGTCAGCCCGCAGGGGCTCAAAAGAAAGATGGGAAAGTACAACTGGACATTCCAGAATGTTCGATAGAAGGAGCTATTACTCAACAGATTGATATTAAGATCATGCTGAATCTTATCTTGGAAGAGATAAGAGAAATGAAGAGATCCCAATAGAACGAGCTAGCCTCCCTCCACCTGCGTCTTGGGAAATAGAGGCAGTGGCTTGTTTTCCTGCAAAAATTCAAGAAGCATAATCAAGGATCGCCCTGTTGGAGGATCAAATGAGTACTATGCTTTTGAGAGTAAACAAAGCTACCAAAGATAAAAACATTTTCGAGAATAAACTCAAGGAACTTGAAACACTCTCGACGGTCGAACTTATGAATAGTAGAGGTCCCAGAGGGGAGTGAGGGATCCCAAAAACTTCAATAGGTTAAGTTGTTTATTAAGCGGAAGGTTTTGCCTGAACTCACTGGAGACTTCACAATTACAAGGGTGCATATAGTTCCCTCACACCCTCTGCCCAATTCAAAGATCCCACGTACCATCCTGATTAACTTTGCTGACTATCGTATTAAAGAGAGTATTCTGGCCAAGGCTATATAGCAGAGACAATTTTCTATCAATAAAGTCTCGAAATGTCGCATATTTTCTGATTTGTCAGCTGTAGCCGCACACAAGCGCATAGAGTTTGTTAAACTTTTATATATCTTTAAAGCTCAAGGGGCGCAGGCTTCAATAGCCCAGCAATCCAAGCTTTTTGTCCTTGTGAGGGTGCAATTTTATATGTATTCCAATATTGAGGAAGCTCAGGATTTGCTGAAAGAGATCTCGTCCCCTATTAGAAAAATTGCAAATAGCGCAATGTAAAAGGCTTCTATTTCTGGGGGGGGCAGGGTCAGCC
The DNA here is from genome assembly GCF_964204655.1 of Triturus cristatus. Lineage (NCBI taxonomy): Eukaryota > Metazoa > Chordata > Amphibia > Caudata > Salamandridae > Triturus > Triturus cristatus. The sequence continues at coordinate 894,940,513 of NC_140590.1, read as the reverse complement.
AGGGTGTAGCTCCATGACACCCAACAGTGAAGTAGTGGGGGTCAGATGTGGGTAGCTGGGTTTTCCACATTTCCCGGGTGGGTTGTCTGGGGTGGCGGGGGTTTCACAGTAAAAAGAGCAGTAGTAAGTGGGGCAAGGAAAACACGGGTTTGATTCCAAAAGATTTTACCCGCAATTTAAGGTTTAGTGATGGTTAGTAAATTTTGTATAATGTCGGTAAATGTTAACGGGGTGTTGAACAAACAAAAATATGGAGGGCTCATAAGATGGCTGGCCTCTTTTATGCCGCAAGTTTTATTCCTTCAAGAAACCCACCTTAAAACTAATTCACTCAAGCTCTTTCTCCCCAGAACGTTTTCAAATGCTTTCTTTGCATCAGTTGGGCTGGCCAAGAGAGGAGTAACCATTTACTTCTGCAGAAGTTTGGCATAGGAGTTTGTGCAAGTCCAGAGATACCCTCATGGAAGATGGCTATGGGTCATAGCTAAATTAAAAGGGACCACATTAAACTTTGTGAATTATTATGGCCCAATCATGGATGATCCCTTAGCATTAACGAAGGTTAGCGAACTTCTTAGGGGGGCTCCTGGTCAGACCATTGTAGGAGGGGATTTTAACTTTATCCAAGACTTGAAAAAAGATACTTCTAACAAAAACAAGAAGCAATTGAAGCCAAAAACTAAAAAAGTCCTGGATGCCATAAAACAGGAGAACAACCTGATTGATCCATGGCGTAAAGCCAACTTGACATCATTTGAATATACATGTTACTCTCGTCAATTTCAAAAAAGCTTCTTGTATTATTTATTTTTTAACATCTCAGTCATTGAATTACATTGATGCAGAAATTGGGGCTAATTCATTCTCAGACCACTCCTTTATTAAAATGGAGCTGGAAATTGAAGAAGTAAAGAGGATGAGATCAATGGTTAGCCGACTTAAGAGAACGGATAATTGATTATTTCAGAATTGATGAGGGGACGGCAGAACCTTTTTCAGTTTGAGGGGGTTTCAGGCAGCTGTACGTGGGCAAATAATTGCCTTCTCTGCCGCTCAGTCTAAAGCACGTTGAATTAGAATAGTTGAACTCCAGCAGACAGTCGACAGTGCCTTGAATCAGAGGAAAGGGCCAAAAGGGCACTTAGGGCATTTTTTTAATAGAAGAGATGAACAGATCCCAGACTTTCCAACAACGGGTATATGACGAAAGCGAAATGGTTGGTAAATTGTTAGCTGGGCTAACTAAGACTAGATAGGAAGTGGCCTTAATTGCAGAGGTTACAGACCCCAAAACTAGAGTTGTGGTAACGTACAGAGACAGAATCGCTCAAGTCTTTATGGAGCATTATCAACATTATCAACAGCTCAATGCTACCAAATATGCGCTTGGGCAAGATTTAATTCAGAAATATTTTGAGAGCGTAAATCTTCAGAGTTTGTTAAATTCCCTTGTGGAACAGATTCAAGCGCGGAAATTTTTTCAGCATTAAATTCTATCACGGGAGCAAAAGCCTGTGAGAATACTGGGCTGCGGCTGCAGATTGAATTTTATAAGGCATTCGCTAAGGAATTGGTTCCCTTCTTAACCAAGCTGTTTAATTATATTAAGATAGGTGGTGCTGTCCCCTCAATCTTCAAAGAAGCAATTATTGTGAGTTTTGTAAAAAAAGGGTAAGAATTCCGAGGACATTAACTCCTATAGACCAATTAGCCTTCTAAATGCCGACTACAAAATTCTAATGAAATTTGGGCCCAACGTTTCATCCCCTTAGCACAGGGAGTGATTCACAGAGATCAGTCTGGGTTTGTAGCTGGAAGGTTAATGTCCTCTAATACCGGGTTTTTAATTCAGGCTCTCGATTTTTTTAACAAAAACTGTATTTCAGCTCTCATTATGATGGTTGATGCCAAATAGGCGTTTGACCTGGTTAATTGGGACAGGTTTGGGGTCCCTCTACAGGTCATTAAATGCTAAGGAATATTTACCAGGGGCCGGGGCCCAGGTGGTAATTAATGCAAACCAAGTGGGAAAAGTAAATATCAATTGCGGGACTAGACAAGGATGTCCGCTGTCCCCCCTTTTGTTTACCTTCTTTATTGAACCCTTGGCTAAAAAATTCAGCGACAACGAGGAAATTAGAGCGCCGATTCCGGGTATGGCAAAATTGAAGTTGTTTGCAGATGACATTATCTTATACCTTTGCCCTGAAAGCCTGAATTTAGATGGGGTATTAACAAAATTTAGTCAATTTTAGTCGATCAGGGGCTATAAAATAAATGAAAATAAAACAGAGATTTTAACCTTAAATACTGAATGCTATTTTCTTCTCTTAAATCTTAAACATTAAGCCCTTAAAGCGGAACCTATACGCTATTTGGGGATACTTGTTTCCAACCAATATGGGCAGTTGTTTTAATTGAACTATGAAGTTATGCGGGGCAAAATTAAAACACCGCTGGATAATTGGTCACTTTTACCTTTAACCTTGATAGGCCGTGTAGCCCTCATCAAAATGTCCATACTCCCTTTACTTGTTTTTCTTTTTATAAATGTACCCTTAAAAATCAACACTAGCTATTTCAAAGAGCTAGAATCTATGTTTAGAGAGTTTGTCTGGTGCAAGAAGACTTCAAGGGTTAAACTCTCTGCAATACAACTAAATGTTAATCAGGGAGGGTTAGCTTTTCCGAAAATCCAAACTTATTACGAAGTGGCTAATTTTGATCTAACAGCTCGTTTGTTGGAATCAAAAAGGTTATTAGATAATTTCTTTTTAGACAAAATTGTACCGGAATCTGGTTCACAGATCCCAATTGTATTAAAAACATTTAAACTCCCAAAGAGGACTAGATACAGGGCTCTGTAGGAATATTCCTTTAGATTACAGTCCTTTTTTAAGCAAGCCGGCTCTTCTGGATTCCACTATTTAAAACTAGGTGAATGTAAATGTTTGGGTCTTTACATCCAATCTAGTCACCTTAGAAATTGGAAGGAATATGGTTTAGAAGAGCTGGGGCGCTTTGAAATGAAGCATAGAGTAATTACGTGGAAAGAGGTCCAGAATAGATGCGGTGAACGGAACAGCCAGCCCTTTCTGAATAATTACAGATTATATACTTCTTAAACAGACACAATCTTTCATCTAGTGGCGCCCCGACTAAGTTGGTGACCGCTCTATTCCAAGCCAAACTAAAAGGAGTGGGTAATTGGTACTCCCAACTGTGCAATCAGAGTGATTCTCCATTGGTCGAGAAAAGATTAGAAAGAATAGCATGGGAAACTAATTGTACTATGTCTAGTCAGGAGTGGCATACCATATCCCAGCTAGGGAGTAAGGCTTTAAGAGCTGCCAATTTTTAAAGAATGGCCTTCTTGTCTCGGTGGATGGCATACTATACACAGAAAATATTGAACAAAAAGTATCAGGAAGTAGAGAACAGATGCTTCCGTTGCCAGGCAGAAGGGGAAGGGGCTTGGCTGCATATTTTTTCGATGTGTCCAAAGCTAGGGCCATTCTGGGGCAAGATCTTTTTGGCGTTAAGATAGGCAATTCAGAAGAGGCTAGATCCAGAGGAGGAGGTGGCCATTTTTGTTATCACCAGAGCTGTGGAAAATTTGACAAAACTAGAGGATACTTTTATAGTGATTTGCTCTCTCGTTGCTTGTAGCCTAATTCTCCAGAATTGGAGGTCAGCGGAAGTATCTTCATAGATAAAGTGGTTAAATAAGATGAAATGAACCATGGTATTCAAAGAAGCATATACTAGGCAGGTGGGCACTACAAGAAAGTCCACTGGGGTCTGGAAACATTAAGAGAACCTTGAAACTTCGGATTGATATAGAAGCTCTATAGATATGAACTCTGGTGTATCCTGTGTATTCTGTGGAGTTTTATTGTCTGGTGAAAGATAGCCTTTTCGGGGCTCTCGTCTTATAATATCGCACTTTAGTACTTAATATGTTAGAGTTGCACATTTGTAAAAAGTGTGAATATTGACTAAAGCACGTTTGAAAACCAGGGAAGTTGCCAGTTTAAATGATGTAAAAAAACGTTTTTTCTGGTTGTGTAATACAGCACGTTAGCACTTCAGCACTTTAGCATGTTAGAGCTGCACATTTGTAAAAAGTCAGAATATTGACTAAAACACTTTTGAAAATCGGGGATGCACCCATGTTAATGTTGTAATATGTTTTTTTTGGTTTTTTCAACTTTATTATGCAGGTTTTATGCATAATCTGCATGTTTTGACTAAATAATGTTTTTTTAAACTCTCTGTTACTGATTATTATTGTTATACCCTATATGCTCTGCTCAATAAAAATAAAATAAAAAAATAAAAAAAGAACAAGCACATGACCTGAGCCCTGGAGAGTGGGTCTTAGTCAAGAAACACATGAGAAAGTCGTGTTTAGATTTAGAACCACGTAGGCTTGGGCTATATCACGTGATTCTGGTGACAAAGACAGCAGTGAAGTGTGGTGGCTTGCCGAATTGGATTCATGCCAGTTACACAAGAAGAATCCCAAATCCACTTGCAAGAACAGAAACGTGTGACATTGATCAAGGAAGAAGGAGAGAAAGTTATCTAAGAAATCCAGAACAGACTGAAGGCCAAAGAGAGTCTGAACAGAATCAAGTAGAGTGGGAACCAGCTACTGGGTCTCGTGAGCCTCTTGTCAAGGCCGATGCAGAAAAGAGTGTGATTCAAGAGCAAGAGCAAACTGGAGAGGAATCAAATAAAAGAAGTTTTGAGTTGTAGTCTTGAATCTGGTGACTCAGCACAGGTGAAAAAGGCAAAAAAAGGAGATATATTGCCAAGAGGAGTGAAAAGACTGAAATACACTCTGATTAAAAAGGTTCCAAATACAATAATCGAAATATTGAGCCAATTAGAACAAAGTGATCCAGAAGAAGATACAGTTCAGAGAACAAAAAGAGCAAGAGTTCCGAACAAGTAGTACAGAGCACCAGAATGGACATATGTGGTGGCTGAAGCAGTTGAACCTACAGATCATTGTGAGGAAAAGGCTGTTGCAAAATCAAGCTACAGAAGCTGCTACGAGCCACCCTAAAATGAACTGTGTTAAACATTAAGGGTGCAGAAGATTGAAAAAACTGTTCTGAAAAATGCCAAAAACGAAACTGGAACTCAGTTAAAGGCTGTAGAGAGAAAATAAAAAGAGGGAGATGCAAGAAGGCTTTAGAGGTGCTTGGATAAACATACTTTTTAATGGATATACATTCTTTATATATATACATTTTATCTAGTTTTTTTTGTTTTTGTTTTTTTCTTTAATTGTTAGAGAAAATGGCAAGATGAAAATTTCAAGAGACTGGATATCAAAATCAGGGTTTTATACGTAGATGTATTAATGCTTGCTTTATAAGTGTTTTACTAATGTTTCTTTGGTTAACACTAATTGTTGTTGTACCTTATTTTATGTATCTTACTAAAAATAATATTACTAATGATCTGGTAAGTGAGAAATTAGATGTAGAAGATCTTAAAGAAGATCCACAGACTAATATTAAGAGATTAACCGTAAATAATTTGCATCAAGATAGCTCTACTAATGATTTTTCGTTAAATGTTTTCACCAAATTATTGTACGAATATGTGGATACTATGGATGCAAGAGATTGTTACGTGTGCATGCAATTACCGTCATCTGCGTCTGAGGGGGTGACTTATCATCACCTACATTTAACCTATGGAATCTTGTGTAGTGTACTAACAAGTTTGTTCTATGAAAAAGGCAGCTTGCAATATTTTTATTCAAATGTTGATTTAATTTTTTCTGAAGTACCTTTTAGAAAGATTATTAATATGGTGAGTAGTGCGAAAAATGCAGAATATTTTGGGGAGTTATTTCATACTACTAAATCAATAGATATTGTGTATGCACATCAGAATAACTTAACCTGTAGTTTGCGTCAGGAAGAAATTGAATTCATAAGTGTAGTGGAAGAAAGAATACAGAGTTTTAAGGAAAAGGCTGCTGAGCAAAAGTCCCATATTACTCCTTGGGCTTTCGAGAAGGAAATTACAAAAATGGTGAGACATATGCTGCAATGACCCTAGATCGGCATCATAGGGGCAAGATTTGCTTACTTAGACAGAAAACGGAATATAGCAACTATTTAATTGATTCTACTGAATTTGACCATACTTTCCTGATTACAGGGGGTTGGGAAATAAAAGGTGGTACGGATCCTGTTTTACATGGTATATATTATGTGTGTGGTAAGAATGCCTATTATAGGTTGCCCGCACGTTCATATGGTTGTTGTTATATGGGAATAGTTTTCCCTAAAATGTATCACATGGATAAAAGTCATGGAACTAATGAAAAGAAGAGTGGACTAATACGGAATAAAAGGCGAATTAGTGCTGCTAAAACGAATTTCGTGGCGCACGCTGCATCGCATTTTGCAATGCAGCGTGCGCAATGAAATTTGTTTTATTTATTTATTTGTTTACTTACCTCCATTGGGCCGTATTCCATAGTTTACTACCCCCACCCTGCTCCACCCCCGCTCCGCCTCACTGTCCCGCAGCACTCCCCCCACCGGCCGCTACTGACTACTACATCACATCTGAGGCTGTGTTCCTGTTCCTGGATTCCTGGCAGGCTTGGCGGTCCTGTGGAGTTTTGACTGCCATACTCATGATACGGTGGGCAGACCAGCAGTGGTGGCAGTGGTCTGATCACCACCACGAGCACAGCAGTCCTGTGGACCGCCATACTTGTAATAAGGCCCTAAGTAATTTGCCCAGAATCAAAGGATGTTAAGCCAATTGAGAACTCAAACTTGGTTTCCTAGTTTCAAAATCCACCACAAAAACCCTGGCAAATCACGATTCACGCTCACACTGCCTATGCTCTATGTGTCAATAAACGTTTTCCATCGATTTATGTTTAACTTGTTCAAATTGTATTTGTTTGCTTTATGCCTTCTTTGCAACCGCGGTTGGTAGTGGGAGTAGCTGCCGGGCGGTGACGTGGGGAGGGGGAGGGGCAGGGTGGGGGGTAGTAAACTATGGGTTATGGAGGTTTACAGGTAAGTAAACATATACATAAATAAACCGAATTTTGTTGCGCGCACTGCAGCCCCAAATGCGATGCAGTGCACGCAACGAAATTCGTTTTATTTATTTATATGTTTACTTACCTGTAAACTTCCATAATCCATAGTTTACTACCCCCCACCCTGCCCCTCCCCCTACCCACGTCACCGCCCGGCAGCTACTCCCACTACCAACCGCGGCTGCTTCTTTGGCAAAACACATCCAAAAGGAGGATGTAAATAACAATAGAAACATAAATTACAGCCGTTCCTTCTCTTTTATCTAATCAGCAAAAATAAAATTAAAATAAAGAAACAATTGGAACTATTTATCCTCAAACAAGTAACTAGTCTAAGAATATATATTTTTTTAAATATTGGTAATAACACATATTTTCTCCTCAAAATAGCATCACATGTACCAATGGTTGCACCGACCCCATAAAAAGAGGACATTTCACGGCAAAGCCCTGATAGTCTTTCCAGCCTCTTTGTAGCTCGCGTATTGGGAGCTGACTGAGTATTAAGATAAACATCCAAAGTCTTGCCTATCTTGACTGATAGGGTTTGGTCTGTCTGGAGATGATTGTTTTGTAAAGTGATCATATTTAATGCGATAAAATGATCACATTCCTGGCCCAGGGAGCAAGTGCCTAGTTCTCTTAGTGCTTCTCTAATAAGAATATTAAAGAATCTTACTCTGCCAAGCGGATATTATACACAAAATTTGGACAATATACTGTTAATAATCCAATGTCATGTCTTATGGCAAATCGGCTAAAAAGGCTAAAGACGTTTCAGAAACGTGTTCAGTTTCTCAAGAACAGTATTTCTGCTTTTGAAACTTGCACACTGATCTGCATTACAATGATTCAGAGCTGTACAACAACATGCTCACAGTTTTCTGATCATATATTTGCAATAACGTGTTTATAGAACGATAAACTGAAACTGTATCTTCAAAGAGCTCCTGACACTAATCTTCTAGTGCTATAACAAAAAAAACAAGGAACTTTAAAACACATACTATAAAGGTAGGCCACACCAAAGAAACCATGGGGCATATCATCAATGGCCAGCGATAATTATCGCTGGCCGTGTGTATCGTGCAAAATCCTAACGCCGCCTATCACCGGATTCTATTGCCCGGTTAGTGCACTATCAGCAACGAGGCGATAGAAATCCTGGAAATAGCGGCGATAGGCGTCAATATCGCTGGATAACCTGCGACGAAAAACTGCTCTAGAGAAAAACATTGCTGATAGGGAGATGTGGACTTAGCATAACAGTCCACCTCCCATGATACACATGGCTAACACAGAAAATTAGTAGGTGTTAGAAACCAACGATGTAGCCGGTTAGCGCTAGTTTTATTGTCCCTAGGCCATTTAGCGATTTGATTGATTATATGGAGAACGCCAGTTTAATATCGCTATAGTTCACACAGGAACGCCTACCTCACATCTCATTAGCGATGCAAGGCGAGGCGATAAGATTATGGGCGCTAAGGCATGGATTCAAGCGTTAGTGTGTCCATGCTGATAGGGCGTTAACATTATCGCCGCTTTTCGCCCGAAAACGGACGCAAAAGCGGCGATAATGTTAACGCCGGCCTTTGATGATATGCCCCGAAAATCGAAAACAATTTCCAAAGGTGTGCCATACAGCTTCCAGGCAAAGTTTTTAGAACATTTTTCTTCCAACAATCAAAACGTTAGTTTTGTCTATATGTATCTTCACAGTAGGAGCTAAGTGTATGCAAAGCATGCTGCGGACCTATTGACGTTGGTCAGGTGAAATAGCATCATTTGCATAAAAGAGTCACTGCCTAGCTTCTAAATGAACTTTGGGAGGGAAATGGTGAGCTTGACTAAGGAACTCAGGGGCATCTGCGATATATTACAAATAATAATGCTGTACAATACATTCCTACCTCACACCTTCCGCTATCATCATTCTCTGAGACTGAGATCCATTTCCCTCAATTGATTCCTTGACCATGAAACTTTGTTTATTTCCACCCACTGCTCAGTTATCCATTGCTTTGGAGGTATATTTGTGCTATATTAATCTCTATGCATGAATATATACATGCATACATACATGCATACATACATTCATACATACATGCATGCATACATTCATTCGTACATGCGAGATCGATTTCAGCTCGCAGAACATTGCAGTCCTTATAGAAGCTGGTCATTTCATCTGTTACAATCAATTCTCTGCACCTGGAACTGACAATCAAAGAAAGATAATGTTGCATGTGACATGTCCGTAAAATGTGGGTCGTGAATTGTGCAAATAAAACGTGAAGTGGATTTCTCATGCATTCCTTCATTCTGTTTGTTGATGAAGAATTATTTTCGCATGTTGCCAGCTACTGTTGCCAACTTTTCGTAGCATGATTTATTCTGTCTAAGCTTTCTCTTTTGTGTTGCTCATCAATCCTGTGCCGGCAAATGAAGGTCCACATCAATAAATATCTTTACAAAGCCTTGCACACGCCTAAACATTCCGTTTAACTTCAGTGGAATGACTATCTTGCCCATTGTGCCTTAGGGCGTGCTGGTTACCCTTTTGTGTCTTTTAAGTTCTGTGTATCCTCTTTAGTGTGCCCTATATTTAATCATCCCTGCATACATTTACCTCACCCAGCACCTGATTCAGTAAAGCCTATTTCAGCAGTGATGTATTTTATACTCTATGTCACACCTTTACTTGCAAAAATATAACATTTTATTTGGTAAGATTTAACACTTCTCCGTTACTGACAAACTTCAGCTCAGTTTCTGTTTAGTGCCGACATAGAATTACAATTTAAATACACAAATGCAAACAAAAGATAAAACACCACAAAGTACAACCGGAGTGAAGTTACTGAGCAACAGACCCATTACTTCATTTAAAAAGTAACTTATCAGAATAAATCACCAACAACTTAAGGAATCCAAAAGTATTAAATATACTTAACACACAAGGCGTACATTTTACTGCATCTATTTCGTTTGTTTGAACAAATAGGAGTGCTAGCACCTGGATATTTCTGCTCAACAAATGTGACGTCCTCTTGTTGGACTGAAGGGGTTTTGGTGAGAGGTCCACCCTGCTCCACGTCATAATATTGCCTTTGTCCATCTGACCTGGTTTTGAGGTATGCCAACCTGTGGTCTGTGCAGTAGTGCACCTTCCATAATAGTACCTGATCTATTGCAAATAATGTATCATGGAACAAAATGTCTAAATACTACCAGTCAGACTTTACACATATGGGTCAAAGCATGCAACAAATGCCATAAATGGACCTAATTATTGTTGTAGAGAATACACGATACACAGGGATTGCTTAGAACACAAATCATCATCTATGAGGAAGTGGTCACATGCCAGAATATCATGGGCAAAAATATTGCATATCAGAAATATTGTGGTCTAAACATCTTCTACAGAAATATTGCTCAGTTGAATTTATATTTACTAATTTGAACACAAGTTGGTCGCACACTGCTCGTCACACCAGCAAGTTGCCCCAAAGGACTGTGGTGAATGTAGTGGCGACGGCGGGTACGCCTATGCCACGGTGTGTAAAAAGAAAAAAGTATGTGTTGCATTTAGCCATCCCTGGACACGTGTTTCGAGGTAGTTGCCTCTCGTCAGCAGGGAGCAGGACAATGTAAAGGGGTGCCGAGTGGACTGCCAAAATGTAATTAAAACAGGTCAAATACCTCTCATGGCGCGCAGGTGCAGAGCCAGGGCTCGTCAGCCCGATAGCTCACGGGAGCCGTAATAATTTGAACACAAGTTGGTCGCACACTGCTCGTCACACCAGCAAGTTGCCCCAAAGGACTGTGGTGAATGTAGTGGCGACGGCGGGTACGCCTATGCCACGATGTGTAAAAAGAAAAAAGTATGTGTTGCATTTAGCCATCCCTGGACACGTGCTTCGAGGTAGTTGCCTCTCGTCAGCAGTTTTAATTACATTTTGGCAGTCCACTCGGCACCCCTTTACATTGTCCTGCTCCCTGCTGACGAGAGGCAACTACCTCGAAACACGTGTCCAGGGATGGCTAAATGCAACACATACTTTTTTCTTTTTACACTACATTCACCACAGTCCTTTGGGGCAACTTGCTGGTGTGACGAGCAGTGTGCGACCAACTTGTGTTCAAATTATTACGGCTCCCGCGAGCTATCGGGCTGACGAGCCCTGGTTCTGCACCTGCGCGCCATGAGAGGTATTTGACCTGTTTTAATTACATTTTGGCAGTCCACTCGGCACCCCTTTACATTGTCCTGCTCCCTGCTGACGAGAGGCAACTACCTCGAAACACGTGTCCAGGGATGGCTAAATGCAACACATACTTTTTTCTTTTTACACATCGTGGCATAGGCGTACCCGCCGTCGCCACTACATTCACCACAGTCCTTTGGGGCAACTTGCTGGTGTGACGAGCAGTGTGCGACCAACTTGTGTTCAAATTATATTTACTAATATTAACTCCAATGCAGTGATATTTCGGTAAACAGTACTTAGGACGCTATTTTTGTCAAACATTACATTAGGTATGTTATTCTGGTATCCTTCAGTGAGGAACCAAGTCAATGTTTCATGATTTACTCTGTTTTTGTTAAATTTGCAAATCTGGATTTGCAACGTCTGCTGTGAAGTCCTGTCTGTGCATGTGCTCGGCAAAAGTAGTATACTTGCTTGTGCATATATAGTCACAGGACTAGGTGTAATTGAATCCCATCAAATTATTTCTGATGCAGTCCTCATAAGTGAGCAGTGTTAGTGGAGGTTAGTGTAGCAAATTAACCTTTTCTACATGGTCACCTAGATTTTTAATCTTTACTGGATTTTCTTTTTAGTAGCATTAGTAACCTGCATTCTATGCAACAGGGTGTGGTATCCTAGCAGGGCCTCCTTTCCTTTGTGGCCTCCGGTTGGGGGCCAAGGGGGCACATATGGTGCCCCCCTGATAATCACTACACCTTATGGGTAGGCACCTTGAGGTGCCTGTCACGGGTGCAGGGATTAACATGACCTCACTTTTCCCTATGGTAGCATGTACTATGACAGATTTACAGCCGTAACACATGCTCCCATAGGGAAAAGTGAGAATGTGACCATAGCATGTGCGGTCGCATCATAATCAGTCGATTGAGACCACCAGCCAAAGGTCGGTCAGTCTCGTTTCCGCCACAGTGATGGTCAGAAGAAACTACGACCGACATCGTAATAGGCCCCTATATATTTAGAATATGTGCCCTCACAGAGACCAAAGGCCTAAAGATTTTTTCATTGTGTAGGTCCAGCAATTTCCACAGGACAGGTCTAGATGTGAGTTAAACATTTAATTATATATATATATCCAGAAAAATGCTAGTAGAGTTTTTCAAAGTTATTCCCTACTTACGTTTTAAAATTCTGATTTAATGGTGGAATCAGATTTTTGATTGAATGGAAAAGTACATTTGGAAAAATTTACTTTAGCTGCCTGAGAATAAACTGACTTAAAAACGTATTGTGCAAGTCTGCACACCTGTGTAGTTGGAATATACATCCTTGGGGGATAGAATCAACATCCTTTTTTCAGCTGACCGCTTGGTATAGATTAGCTATCTAGTAGTGGACAGAAACTTCTGTCCACTTAGCACAGATAAGCTATCCAGTAGTGTACAGTACAGATGGATGAACAAAGACAGACTTAGCAGCAAGGGCATGATTTCGAGATTTACAGATAGGTTATTCCATCACAAATGTGATGGGGTAAGCTGTCCTCCAAACCATTGATCTAACTCCTACAGTTTAAGTTGGTTTCAACATCAATTTTCCAATGACGGGGTCCCACTGCTAAATGAAAACTGACTCTCACAGCCCAACAAAGTAGGGGCCATCAGAGTAAGACTTCAGACCGGCTGGCCAACAGATGGCCTGATGTATTTTTTTTCTGTCTGTCACCATAGTAAAAACCTGGCAGTCATGAACAGAAAAACATAATCACCTCTACAACCAGAGAGGGGGGAGCATGAGTTTTTTTCAGCAACCAACTCCCACCTTGCTGAAAAACTAACAAGTTTAGTAAATGGCTATCTAACAAACAGCAATCCACCAAATGTAAAGTTCCTTCAGAGTAACTACCATGAGGGCACAGAGATCACTGCTGGCCCGGTGGTTATCTCTAAATTTGATGGGTGGTATTCCATCTGAGTAGCAAATTTAATGTTCTCCTTCACTCTGACACAGTGAGCCGCCACCAAATCATAAATGAGGCCCTAAGTCTTTTGTTTTGATGATGATGCTAAGGTGTGCTTCTCCTATTCTTTCCAGTACCCTCCACTTCAACCAGGCTTTAGACACAGTCAGAAGGAGTTGGAAAGCGGAAGGCTCATCAGAAGCAACTTTTGCAACTGATGGAGAAATGTGAGATTTAGTAATTTTTTCCATCTTTGGAGAACTGGAACATAGTGTTGAGACATGCTCAGGTAGTTTGCACTCAGGGTGGGCAAAAACAGGTTTGGCTCACTTGGAGATGATTCCCACACTGAAAACAGGTTCAGCTGGAGCTTTGTGGAACCCTGTCGGGCTTTAGCTTTCAGCTGTTACAGACTTAAGGATTTTGACTTAAAAAAACTGGCTAATTCTGATGGCAAGACTTTGAACAGACGTGAGGCAGCACATTGATCTCACAGATGGAGTAACCTCAGTGCCCACAAGATCAAGTTATGTTCTGCTCTGAGCTTTTGGTTGCAAAGCCAATCACTTTGTTTGGAGCAGGATGTCATTCCTACTGTTTACCACTCTAAGTCAGCTGTATGCTAATGCAACCTTTAGCAGCAGTTTACTGCAGAACCTATATATATGCTGTATCTCCAAGAAAACCTTTACATCATTCTTCTTGCCAGTCATGCATGAAGACATCTGGCTCCCAAGCTTCAATGGAATGCCACACAAATATATTCTATAGGACATTCCTTCAGAGCTTTGATTGAACTTTAGTCAATGAATAGGCCAGGTCTCCCTGACTTCCTCTCATTAGCATGGACTTTTCAGACCAACAGTCTCTGAAACCCAGAAAGGCATCCTGCTATAGTACTGCCAGATGTTGTAATACTCTAGGTAAAGAGGACTGGCTTTACTAGTTAGAGAGGTTAGTTTTGGTGAAGACAGAGGATATCCAAATCACCAGATGCATCCCTGTCATCTTGGAATTTTGGACACTAAACACACTGATAGTGTTATGTTGCAACAGAAGAAAACCACTGTTTAGTAAAAATTGTGAGGAATATGTGGCAACGTTTTACACACTGGCATCATAGCATCTCTCATTGGCATGTTTCTCCCCCTTTTAAGTAGCTCTGGTTGGATACTGGCACTTCGGAATGTGTTTGGGAAATGGTAGGACAAGAAAATGACTCAATTCTTTCTCCAAGAAGACTATTTACTGCCTGCCAAGATAAACAGGAATATCCGAAGATGCTGGCTTCTCCCTCTGAATGGAATCTGTGTGACAAACATTTTTGTCCTGACTATTTCTGCAGCGATATTTGTACCTGCCTCTGATGGGAAGACTGCCTGCTTGGAGGAGTTTGCTGAAAGGGGCCTGCCTCAAGAAAGCCCGGTGAGCTATGAACTGGAAGTTGCTAAGATTCTGGACCCAATCATGGTGCTGATGAACTAGAATCTTGTAGCATGTGAATTAGATGCTAAAGTGTGAGTCCTACAGACCTGTGAGTTTGAATATAAAAAGATATGTGATACTAAGGGGAAATCTGCTTCGCTGGATGGATTCAGCCAAGGTGGCTCAATACTTTGAAACTCACCCTGAAATAAGTGAAGATTGCTAAAACTTTGCAATCTCTTTGTATCTTTTCTACAATGTCCTCAACAGAGGAGCCATATGGATCAAATCAAGTTAACTCACTGTCTTCCCAACTGTCTGGCATGTTTGAAATGTCTCTATTTTGGCTGCTTCCCTTTCCATGAGCAATCTCCATGAGCATTGCTGCCGCTGGTCATAGTTTAGGATACAAGAACCATTTCTGAGCAAGCTTGCTTTCACCAATTATAATTTTGCTCCTGATTAATCAACATATGTTTTGCTATCGCTTTTGGTCTCTGATTGAATTCTGAAAGCATTGTTAGCATAGTCTTGTCTTTCCCTCTAAACATCGTTTGGACTGACAGTCGCTTAATTACTCAATTGTTCTATTACATATTGATGTTACTGTTTTCTCCATTTTATCTACTGCCAATATTTTCATTATTTGATCACTTGTATCGAAATCTCTGGGATTTCCTTTCACCTGCACCGTGTGACCACCTTTCACTGTTGAGACCTTTTTACATGGGTTTATTATATTGTACCTATGACTTATGCATTATTGAATACAATCTAATACATAAAAAGAAGTCCTTTCGTGTATATGGGCTCCCTCACTTAATTTGTACATATTCATTGAATTGCAAGATATATAGTTTTGTGTATATATGCATTGGCTATTGAGATAGATTCTTAACTGTCTTCCAAGTTTTTATTTTTGTCAATGGGACCTGGTAGGACGTTGTTGCTGTACCTATAATAACTCTATCTTTCCTTGGTCCATAGGTTGTTCCTGTGGATGTTTACATAGCATTTTAATTGAACACGTATTACAAAGAAAGTAGTACATTACGAAATGTCATTTATTACCCTAGAAAGCATAACTATAGATATTGAAAGTGTTCGCATTTAATTATTCTCTAGACTTTAATACAATAAACTTGAAAGTTATCCCTACTGGACCCAAAATCGAAATGAGGCATTATCTATCATGCACAGTTCAAAGGAAAAGGGGATTGTAACATTATCTCTAAGGCAACTGGAAGCCTCCATTCAAATTACCAATAATTTTGTGTGATGATACCATGCCCGGTGCTTGCTCATACTACATGTTGCAACATTTACCGTGTGTGGCAAAACATCACCATTCCATGTTTCCCTATTCAGAATGAGAGATAACATGTGGATTCAGAAGTTTGGGAACTCATTGGCAAATACTCCAAACAGTTTTCCGCGTTCTTTGTTTGCCCTATTTTTCCTGATGATTTGTGAATGGGAACAAGTGCCTTATGTGCTTTTTGCTGCACAATATGTCTTCCGTAATCATGGCAAACTCTCATTGGTCCCTGAAATGGGATTACAACGGAACTCAGAATGAGGCTGTGACTTGGCTAATGTGTCTGCCGGGAGCAATTTGGTGAAACCCGTACGCCAAAGATTACAAACTTTGGGGCATATATCAAGCCAGGCGATAAAATTATCGCCGCTTTAGCGGCAGAAAACTGTCGCTAAAACGGCGATAATGGGCTTGATAATATGCTCTATGGAATTCCAATTAAAGCCCATGTTGAATATCCTTCACATCTAACATGGGCTTCAATTGGAATTCCATAGAGCATATTATCAAGCCCATTATCGTCGTTTTAGCAGCAGTTTTCTGCCGCTAAAGCTGCGATAATTTTATCGCCTGGCTTGATAATATGCCCCCTTGTGGGCATATCTACAAGCCCCTATTGCCAACACAACGTCACTTTTAGTGATGTTGTGTTGGCGATAGGGGCTTCTCCATATTTACAAGGCAGCATTAAGCCACTTAATGTGGCTTAACTTTGCCTTGTAAATAAGGTACCCTTTCATGCTACACTTAGCGTGAAAGGGGAGGGCAATGGGTGTTGCGGTGGGCATTCCACGCAACACCCATTGATTTTGTCGCTTCCCCTTATTTACAAGGGTGGCGTAAATTAGATGCAGCATCAAAATTAAGTTCAGGGCAAACCTGGTCTTAAATAGGCAAACAAGGAGAAATTCTTTATTTCTCCTTGTTTTTGCTGTTTCCTTGTGCAGCACACATAGATAGAAGCGTGGCGTTAGCAGTGTTTGCTTAATGCCACGCTTCTCCATTCTGTTATAAATATGCCCCTTATAGACTGGTTTACCCCGTCATTCTTCCTTCACCTGATAACTAACATAACATCTGCTTTAGAGATCTATCCCTTCAGTGCACACGTACAGATATGCCATATTATTTACTAGGAGTTCTGACTCCCAGGGACGCTCACCATACCTCACATACCAAGACAGACACTAAAACCAATTGTTATGTTGAAGTTGCCACGAGGATCCCGGTCCCTTTGAGTGAACTCATTATTTCTTCACTTTCTCGTAATTAGCCCATGAAAATCCGAGCGCAGCATCAATAAACTTTATGTTCATTAAATTGATTTCAAGCTCTCTGACACTTTCTGCTTCTTCTGCCAGTTCCCCATCATGGATCATTCCATCCTGCTGTTGCTCAATTGTCAGAAATGTGTCTTTTTGATTTTCTTCTATTATCCCTCACCAAGGATAGTCATGCTGGTCCACAGCTGCCCACGTCCTCATTTTGAAAATTGCATCTAATTTGATTGTGTCTTGCTGAGGCACATTATGCAGCCCTTCTTAATGAGAGAAACCTTGTTAGAACATCAGAGCACTGCAATGTTTAAAAGGGAGAGAAGCTGCGCTTTGGCACAATGGTTTGTTTTTTTCTTCTTCTAGACAGCGCCGTCCTGTGTCCCTTAGAGTGCAAAATATTGGGAACTGGTTGTGTTCAGAAATACAGCCAAAACACACATTTCAATAGAACATAATTGAAATTCTGAAACACGTGCATTTTCACGAGCTAAATGTCGTTGAACTCTTTATAAACCTCTGTGGTTTTTCTGGATCATTCTGAAACATTCTTATTTTTCTCCATTAAGGGTAACACAGACAAAGGGGCAGATTTACAAGCCCCTTGCGTCACTTTTGCGCTGCAGTTGCGTCACTTTTTTGACGCAACAGCGGCGCAAACAATGCGGCCTATTTACAAGCCCTGCGTCACATTATACCTGTGTCAGGTATAATGTATGCAGGGTGGGCGTTCCCATGCAGGAAGGCCTTGTAAAAGTGACTCTGTGAAATCAACAAGATTTCACTGCGCCACTTTTAGGACGCCACTGCGTCAAAACCTTACGCCTGCTTCAAGCAGGCGTAAGTAGTGAAGTAGTGTAGTGGGAATAGGCCTCAACACGCATTGCTGGAGTAGCACCGTGCTTGCGACACGACTCCAGCAATGCGTGACTTTTCCGCCAACAGACGCGTCAGAATTTCTGACGCATCTGTCAATCCTTGCGCCATAGTGCGCCGTATTGTAAATACGGCGCATCGATGGTGGCGCAAGGGTTTCTAAGGGTGGGGCAGGGAAAGTGACGCATCTGTACAGATGCGTCACTTTCTTGTAAACCTGGCCCAAAATGTTCACGTATTGTAGGTAAGTTAGTACCAGCCTGTGTTTTGATTTCCAAGTGTAACAAGGTGACAAGCTCAATTGTGCTTTTCAAAACCTGAAGGAGCCAGTTCAGGAACAGAAAAGGAGAGCGGAAACTTAGACATGTATATTAGCACATCCGCTACATAGGAATATGGTTTCACATAATTGTTATTCAAAAAGAATAAGCATGACCTCTTCGACTCGGCACCCATGCCCTCATGCTTAGGTAACCTGAAAATACAACTATTGTTTTTATTTCGGTGATATATCCTGTATTTCTCCAACTAATAGGTGGAGGCATTATGGTACACAGTGTACTCGTGTACTCTAAATCACTATGAGTAGAGGAAAAAGGAAACTACAATTGGCACATGCATACATGTAAAACTCAGAGCCCTGTTCATCACCTCATAATACATGACATTTTAGGGGCAAAGTGTCTCTCCGACAATCAATGGTGTGACAAAGTCTCAGTGGTCCTCCCTGCAAGGTAAGGTGAGGGGGCCGCATTACCCATTCCCTAACTGCCTTGCTGCTTCTGAGTGTTTTGTTTGTTTGCAGCTGGCCAGCCTTTGAGGTGAACAGGGTGGGCCCCCCTCACCGTCGGGGCTGCGTGGCCTTTGTTATGTCCCTCCCGACACTCATGACGTTAACCATCCCAGAGACAAAGACATTTCACTGAGGTGGAAGACGCAGACCTTGGAATAAACTTTACTGTTTAAGACTACTGCAAACTACATGGTCTGCCACCACACCCTCCAGTGGAGCAGTGGAGGAGGGCATTCGGCAAGACCTCACTATTACGATGAATGATTTTGACGACTGTTAGACCTGGCATCTTTGGCGTGGTTCCACCTGACTTTTTGCCTCTACCACCTGTATTTTTGACGCTGTGCTGGATTTCGTTTTTGCTGGTTTAGATGCTTTGGGCACTTTGCCACTGCTGATCGGTGTCAAAGTGCTCCCTAGGTAAATTGTTATATTGATTGGTTATCCATGATTGGTATATTTGTTTCACCTGTTAGCACCTAGTAAAGTGCACTGAGTGTGCCAGGGCTGGGGATTCAAATGCTACTAGTGGGCCTGCAGCACTGATTGTGCCACCCACAGGAGTAGCCCTAAAATGGTGTCACAGGCCTGCCACCGCAGTGCCTGGGTGCAGTTGCTAACTGCCATGCTGACCAGACCAGTGTCCACACTGGCCAGGCCTAACCCTTCCCTTTCTGTACACATTGGACACCCCTATGGAAGGCCCTAGGTACCCCCCTGGGCAGGGTGCAGTGTATGTGAAAGGTAGAGCATGTACTGGTGTAGGTGACATGCTCTGGTAGTGAATTACAGCCATTTTCGTTTTTCACTATTGAAAGGCTATCTTGCCCATAGGCTATAATGGGGAATGCTGAGTATAATGTTTACCTGCATATCTTCCCATAGGAGCAAGATAGAAAATTAAAGTTTAGTATGCCTGAACTCAGAATGATAAACTATATCTTATAGTGAAGTTGGTTTTAACATTCTGTGTTTGAAAATACCACTTTTAGAAAGTAGGTATTTTCTTGTCTAATCATTCAAACCGCCTGTGCTAGGTTGTGTATTTCTTGTCTGGCGTTTGAGTGACAGGGGCTGGGGAATTCCAGGGGCTGGGGAATTCCCGGAGACAGGGTGAGTCAGCACAGGGCTGAATAGAGAGATCTCCATGTAGATGGGTGGGAGGAGTTGCACCTGGGACCTGAATAGGACAGTACCTGCCCCCCACAGTGCTGGCTCCACCCCCTGTGGTGCGTCTGATGTCTCTGCCCTGCACTGTGAAAGGAGAGAAGGAATCATGTCAACAAAGTGCTCCAGGGCTGTGCTTTCCCTCCACAATGCTGGCTCCACCTCCTGTGGGGCATCTGATGTTTCTGCCCTGCACTGTGAAAGGAAAGAAGGAGTCATGTAAACAGAGTGCGCCAGAACTGGTTTGGACTTGGCAAAGACCCCTCTACCCTCAGAGGACAAAGGATTTGGGGGTATAAATATTGGGACCCTGATCCCAAGAAATTAAATCATCCTGGAATCAAGAAGGAACCTCTGCCAATGAGAAAGCTGGAAGACTGAAGAGGAAGGACTGACCTGCTGTAAGTCTGACCTGCAGTTGCTTTGCTGCCAAGGAGAGGGGAAGGACTTTGCTGTGTGCTGTGTCCCCTGGCCTGAAGGAATCTCCAAGGGCCTGAGTAGAGCTGGCCTCCTGTTAAGAAGTCCCAGGAACAAAAGGACTTCACCCCCAGCTTTCCCCTGAACTCTGCTGTGTGAGTTCTGCCCTTCCTAGAGTGCTTGATCCAATTGTGGGGCCTCTGGAAGTTGTGCCTGCTGTTGGGAAGCTGACCAAGAGAAAAGAAGTAAAAGATCTGCAACTTTTTCATGCGCCGCCAGCTTAGCGAGAAAATGTCCGTCGCCACGAAGATCGTCGCAGCGCCTGTCGCCGCTGCAACATCAACGGCGCATTCCTCTTCGGAGCGCTCATTAGCGGGCCGTATTTCTTTGCTGAGAACATCGTCGCAGAAACATCGAAGATCCTCGTATCGTGCCTTTGCGAGTAAATTTCTACCGGAGAAGCTACGCCTTGGAATCCATACAAGTATCGCCTCACTCTCCATACAGGCCGGATTTATCGCACATGCCCGCTGCGTGCAGAGGGGTTGTCGCATCGCCTCCCCAGTATCTCAGGACTGATGCTGTTGCTTGTTTTTCAACGCCTGAGCGTCGCTAGGAACTTTTATCGCATCACCAGGTACTGTTGGCTAAAATCGACGCTAATGTGGATTATTTTGTCGCTAAGCTAAGAAATCTTTTGAAACCATATTCTTGAACTCTGTATGTTGGATTTTTGTCGTTTTGGTCTTGTGTAGTTTATATAAAAGTACTTTATTTATCTACACTGGTGTGGAGTCCATTTGCAGTATTTTCGCTGTGTTACTGTGAGTGTTGGTACAAATACTTTACACATTGCCTTTGATAAGCATGTCTGCTCATGCCAAGCTACCAAGGGGGTGAGCAGGGGTTATATAAAGAGTGTATCCCCCTTACCATGACTAGAAGTAAGGGTCCCTATTTGGACAGTGGTACCTACCTCTGCCAACTAGAGACCCCCATATCTAACATTGGTGGTCAGCGGTGAGGATTAGAACTTGTATTTGTACTTGACCCACAGTAATTGGTGTACATCACTAGTTTAAGTGCAGACACCTACGCAACCACATACTGTATTTTTTTAGTTCTATTTTTGAGTAACTATTCAAGAGCATCATGTCTCAGGTAGCCACAAGTGAGAGGGCAGGATTGGAGTTTTCCATTGAGGATCTGTATTCGTACAAAGTTGAGGAGCTCAAGCAATTCTGTAAGACCTTGGTTGCCCTGTGAAAAGCAGATCTAGAAAGGATGTGCTACAAAGAGTCTTGAAGGCCTGGTGGGAGGTCCAAGAGGAAGATGATGCAGGTGAAGAGAATGGTTTGGTTCCCCAAGATCTGCTGGCGGGTGGACCATTCTCAAGGGCTGACAGCAACCATTCCAGTAGGGGCCTTACCCCAGAAGAGTTAGAGGAGAACCAAAGGGTGAGAGAGCATGAATTGGAAATCATGCGAATGAAGATGAAGCAATTGGAAGTAAAGAAAGAAGAGAAAAGATTGCTTTTGGCTCATGAGTTGAGCAAGAGGGAACTGGACATCAGAGCCAAACAGGTGGAGACCAGTTCCAATGATGGCAGCGCAAAGCCAGTGCAAGGGGGTAAAGTATATATCCCCTAAGATTTGGTGCAGAATTATAATAGGGGTGAGGATATCCATGACCTACCCCAATATGAAGGAGGCCCTATGTCTCAGGTATGGACTTACTCCAGAGCAGTATAGACTGCAGTTTAGGAACTCCAAGAAGAAAGAGTCTGATACTTGGATGGAGTGTGTGAATCTGTACTTGCATGCACTGGAAGGTTGGATGAAGAGCAGCAAAGTAACTGATTACAAGGGGTTGTTGCATTTAATTAGTTGGGAGCACTTGAGTAGTCTATGTGTTCCAGAGCTGCGCCAGCATCTTTTAGACAGAAAGCTGACGGACCCCATTGAGCTTGCTAAGGAGGCGACCAGTACCAGGGTCCACAGAGGAATTGTGGGTACCACAGCCAAAGGTGGGCAGGGTCCCCAGCAAAAGAGTGAGGGGGACAAGGGTAACCAAAAGGAGTTCTCTCAAGGGCTCCAAAACAGTTCCTAGGGAAAGGAGTCCCAACCCCCAAGCCCAAACCAACCTTGCCCCCTAGGTGCAGGTGGGACCCCAGGGGTCCACCTACCTGCTATCACTGCAAAGAGGTAGGGCACATTGCCCCTAGTTGCCCCAAGAAAACTCCAGCACCCACTGGTGCTCCTAAACCGGGTTTAGTGCGTGTAGCTTTGGGGCAGGATTTAATTTCTAGTGAAGGGGAGGGACCAGCAGTTATGACCCTTGTCTCTTTAGGAGACTGAGGGTGGAGGCTCTGAGAGACACAGGAGCCAGCGTGACATCTGTGAGGTGTCAGTGGGTGTCTGAAGAGCAGGTCATTCCCAATGTACTTCACCCAGTAGTTGCAGCTGACAACTCAGTGGCCTCTGTAAAGTGGTGCAGGTTCCCTTTGAGTGGAGGGGGGTCTCAGGTCTCTTGAAGGTTGTTGTGAGTCCATCCATGCCTGTAGACTGTCTGCTAGGTAATGACCTGGAGAGTTCCCCATGGAAGGAGGTGGAACGCCAGGCTCACATGGAGATGTTGGGTTTGCCTGAGTGGATCTGTGTGACCACGCGGTCTATGGCAGCCAGTAGGGGTGATTCAGCACACCTGGAGCCTCAAACAGTGGCCCAGGTACCTGCCCAGAGTAGAAGGAGCAGAGGGCGTGGGAAACCAGCCCCCACCATTCCCACGGTCCAGGAAGGAGCAGAACCTGAGGGGGATGCCCTGGAACCTACAGGAGAACAGGTGGCTGAACTGGGGGACCTACCTGAGCTGACCCATTGGCAGCGGGAGGGTGGCCCCTCCAGGGAGGAGTTCTTCAGGGTGCAGAAGGAATGCCCTTCCCTCATTGGTATGCGGCAGCAGGCTGCAGACCAGGCAGCAGGTGGAGCAGCCAAGGATCATCTCATTTACTGGCAGGATGGGTTGCTTTATAGTGAGCCTAAGTTCGCTGAGCCCAGTGCAGCCCGTGTGCCGGTGGTACCCGAGCGCTTCAGGGACTTCCTACTGGGTCTGGCTCATGACATGCCTCTCGCAGGACATCTGGGGCAAGACAAGACCTTCCAAAGGCTTGTTACCCACTTCTTCTGGCCCCAGATGAAGAAGCACGTCGGGACATTCTGTAGGACTTGCCAGACTTGTCAGGCAAGTGGGAAGAGCGGAGGGAAGTGCAAGGCACCCCTCCAACCCTTTCCTGTGGTGAGCACCCCTTTCAAGCGGGTGGGCATCGATATTGTGGGGCCACTGGACCCCAAGACAGCCTTAGGCAACAGATTCATCCTGGTCTTGGTGGACCACGCCACCCGGTACCCGGAAGCAGTCCCTCACAGGACAATCACAGCAACCGTGGTGAGCCGTGCATTGATGGGGATCTTTTCCCGTGTGGGGATCCCCAGAGAGGTGGTCTCCGACCATGGTACCAAATTCATCTCTAGGTACATGAAGTCTCTGTGGGAGGAGTGTGGGGTAACTTATAAGTTCACCACTCCCTACCACCCTCAAGTAAATGGGTTGGTTGAAAGGTTCAACCAAACCCTGAAAGGTATGATTATGGGCCTTGCGGAGCCCATGAGACTGAAGTGGGACGTCTTCTTACCATGTCTGTTGTTTGCCTACAGGGAGGTGCCTCAGAAGTCCTTAGGGTTCAGTCCCTTTGAGCTTCTGTATGGCCACCCTGTTAGAGGACCTCTCACTCTGGTGAAGGAGGGGTGGGAGAAATCCCCTGGGAAAACCCCCCAGGATGTGTTCAGCTATATGCTGGCCTTCCGCAACCAGACACTGCACTTCAGGAAGCTCGCCCAAGAGAACTTAGAAGCCAGCCAGGAGGAAATGAAAATATGGTACGACCAGAATGCTACTCTGGTCGAATTTCAACCTGGGCAGAAAGTGTGGGTAATGGCGCCAGTGGAGCCTTGTGCGCTCAAGGACAAGTGGACTGGGCCATATGAGGTGGTGGAGCACAAGAGCGAAGTAACCTACATGGTTAACTTGTAGACTCCCAGGCAGCCCTTGAGGGTCTTACATGTGAACCGCATTAAATCCCACTTTGAGAGGTCTGATGTAACCATGCTCCTGGCTACAGATGCTGGAATGGAAGAGGACAGTGACCCTCTTACTGACCTCCTGGCAGCCAAGGAGCAAGATGGGTCAGTGGATGGTGTGGTCCTCTCGCCCACCCTGACCCTAGAACAGCAGATGGACTGTCACCAGGTGTTGGGTCAGTTTTCCTCCCTGTTCTCCCTGACCCCAGGTGTCACCAACTGGTGCGTCCATGATGTTAACACTGGAGATAGTCTACCTGTAAAGCAGAAATTCTACAGGGTAGCTGACAAGGTCAGGGCCAGCATCAAGTAAGAGGTTTCCAAGATGTTGACGCTAGGGTTAATTGAGCCCTCCAGCCGCCCCTGGGCTAGCCCAGTAGTCTTAGTTCCAAAAGCTGCTGTGCCCAGTGCCACCCCAGAACTCCGGTTTTGTGTGGACTACCATGGGCTCAATGCGGTCACCAAGACTGACGCGCATCCTATCCCCAGAGCTGATGAGCTTGTGGATCGGTTGGGAGCTGCCCAGTACCTCAGTACGTTTGATTTAACATCTGGGTACTGGCAGATTACCTTAACTGAGGGGGCCAAGGAGAGGTCTGCATTTTCAACACCCGAGGGGCATTTCCAGTTCCGAGTTACGCCCTTTGGGTTGAAGAACGCCCCTGCCTCATTCCAGAGACTGGTCAACCAGGTACTGTCTGGGCTGGAGGAATTCAGCGCCGCATACCTGGATGACATTGCTGTGTTCAGCTCCACATGGGAGGAACACTTGCAGCACCTCTGTGAAGTGTTGAAGGCTCTGCAAAGGGCAGGCCTCACTATCAAGGCCAGTAAGTGCCAGATAGGGCAGGGTTCTGTGATGTACTTGGGACATCAGGTAGGGAGTGGCCAGGTGGCGACCCTCTAAGCGAAGATTGATACCATTCTGGCTTGGGAGCCCTCCAAGACCCAGACAGAGGTGAGAGCCTTCCTAGGACTCACCGGGTATTATCGCCGATTTGTCAAGGGATATGGCACCATTGTTGCCCCCTTGACAGAGCTGACTTCAAGGAAGCAGCCCAGGAGAGTGAATTGGACCGATGCCTGTCAAACTGCTTTTGATGCCCTGAAGACTGCCATGTGCACGGCACCGGTGCTCAAGGCGCCTGATTTCTCCAGTGAGTTTGTAGTGCAGACAGATGCTTCAGAGCATGGTGTGGGAGCTGTACTCTCACAGATCAACAACGAGGGATTGGATCAACCTGTAGCTTTCATTAGTAGGAGGCTGCTTCCCAGGGAACAGAGGTGGAGTGCGATTGAAAGGGAAGCTTTTGCTGTGGTCTGGGCTCTGAAGAAACTGAGGCCCTACTTGTTTGGGGCTCACTTCCGGGTTCAGACAGACCACAGGCCCCACAGATGGTTAATGCAGATGAGGGGTGAGAACCCCAAACTGTTGAGGTGGTCCATCTCCCTACAGAAAACGAACTTTACGGTGGAACACCTTCACGGTACAGAACACGCCAACGCTGATGGTCTGTCCAGGTTTTTCTACCTTAGCGATGAGAACTTCCAAGAGGGTGGGTAGTTCAACCCACTTTCAGCTGGAGGGGACATGTGTTAGACCTGGCATCTTTGGCGTGGTTTCCCCTGACTTTTTGCCTCTACCTCCCGTATTTTTGACGCTGTGCTGGATTTCGTTTTTGCTGATTTAGATGCTTTGGGCCCTTTGCCACTGCTGATTGGTGTCAAAGTGCAAGTGCTCCCTAGGTAAATTGTTATATTGATTGGTTATCCATGATTGGTATATTCGTTTCACCTGTTAGCCCCTGATAGAGTGCACTGAGTGTGCCAGGGCTGGTGATTCAAATGCTACTAGTGGGCCTGCAGCACTGATTGTGCCACCCACAGGAGTAGCCCTAAAATGTGTCAAAGGCCTGCCACCACAGTGCCTGGGTGCAGTTGCTAACTGCCATGCTGACCTGACCAGTGTCCACACTGGCCAGGCCTAACCCTTCCCTTTCTGTACACCCCTATGGAAGGCCCTATGCACCCCCCTGGGCAGGGTGTAGTGTATGTGAAAGGTAGAGCATGTACTGGTGTAGGTGACATGCTCTGGTAGTGAATTACAGCCATTTTCGTTTTTCACTATTGAAAGGCTGTCTTGCCAATAGGCTATAATGGGGAATGCTGAGTATAATGTTTACCTGCATATCTTCCCATAGGAGCAAGATAGAAAATTAAAGTTTAGTATGCCTGAACTCAGAATGGTCAAATATATATTTTAGTGAAGTTGGTTTTAACATTCTGTGTTTGAAAATACCACTTTTAGAAAGTAGGTATTTTCTTGTCTAACCATTCAAACCTGCCTCTGCTAGGTTGTGTATTTCTTGTCTGGAGTTTGAGTGGCAGGAGAATTCCAGGGGGCTGGGGAATTCCCAGAGACAGGTTGAGTCAGCACAGGGCTGAATAGAGAGATCGCCATGTAGATGGGTGGGAGTAGTTGCACCTGGGACCTGAATAGGACAGTGCCTGCCGCCCACAGTGCTGGCTCCACCCCCTGTGGTGTGTCTGATGTTTCTGCCCTGCACTGTGAAAGGAAAGAAGGAGTCATGTAAACAGAGTGCTCCAGAACTGGTTTGGACTCGGCAAAGGCCCCTCTGCCCTCAGAGGACAAAGGATTTGGGGGTATAAATATTGGGACCCTGATCCCAAGAAATTAGATCATCCTGGAATCAAGAAGGAACCTCTGCCAAGGAGAAAGCTGGAAGACTGAAGAGGAAGGACTGACCTGCTGTAAGGCTGACCTGCAGTTGCTTTGCTGCCAAGGAGAGGGGAAGGACATTGCTGTGTCCCCTGGCTTGAAGGAATCGCCAAAGGCCTGAGTAGAGCTGGCCTCCTGTTAAGAAGTCCCAGGAACAAAAGGACTTCACACCCAGCTTCCCCCTGAACTCTACTGTGTGAGTTCTGCCCTTCCTAGAGTGCTTGATCCAATTGTGGGGCCTCTGGAAGTTGTGCCTGCTGTTGGGAAGCTGACCAAGAGAAAAGAAGTAAAAGATCTGCAACTTTTTCACGTACCGCCGGCTTAGCGAGAACATTTCTGTCCCCGCTGCAACGTCAACGCTGCGTTCATCTTCGGAGCGCATCGCCCCCGGAGCGGGAAGATTCCTGTCGCTACGAGTATCGTCGCAGAGCCTGCCACCGCTGAGTGACATCGTCGCACCGCTCGTTAGCGGGCCATATTTCATCACTGCGAACATCGTCGCAGAAACATCGAAGATCGTCGCATCGTGCCTTTGCGAGTAAATTTCTACCAGAGAAGCTACGCCTTGGAATCCATACAAGTATCACCTCACTCCCCATACAGGCCGGATTCGTCGCATACGCCCGCTGCGTGCAGCGGGGTTGTCGTATCGCCTCCCCAGGGTCTCAGGACTGACGCTGTTGCTTGTTTTTCAACGCCTGAGCGCCGCTAGGAACTTTTATTGCATCACCAGGTACTGTTGGCTAAAATCGACGCTAATGTGGATTATTTTGTCGCTAAGCTAAGAACTCTTTTGAAACCATATTCTTAAACTGTGTATGTTGGATTGTTGTCGTTTTGGTCTTGTGTAGTTTATATAAAAGTACTTTATTTATCTACACTGGTGTGGAGTCCATTTGTGGTGTTTTCACTGTGTTACTGTGAGTGTTGGTACAAATACTTTACACATTACCTTTGATAAGCCTGTCTGCTCGTGCCAAGCTACCAAGGGGGTGAGCAGGGGTTATATAAAGAGTGTATCCCCCTTACCCTGACTAGAAGTAAGGGTCCCTATTTGGACAGTGGTACCTACCTCTGCCAACTAGAGACCCCCAGATCTAACAACGACTTAGTGGGAGGCCTCTGGTGCTGGGCAGTGTTTATGTGTCAAATCATGCCCAGACCACATTTCTTCATACCCTGTCTGCACGGCTGGCATGGCTGACCATACATCATTGGCCATACCTCATTGAAGGTGATTTTAATAGTGTTCTTGACACTTACCTGGAATGATCGACTCTCCCACTGACAGGGGCGGCAGCCTTTAGGGCATTCACAGGCTTGTCCACTTGGATCTCTCACTGGGGTATGGAAGACCCCTGCCGGACACAACATCCCACCAATAGAGATTACTCTTTTTACTCAAATGTTTATCAAATTCACTCTAGGAATGATCGCTTTGTCTGTTCCAAAATCATTAATAGCTGTATTTCGCACACTGAATACTTGGTTCAGACTCTGTCAGAACATAGTCTTTTGCTTTTGTCACTGCAACTGGGAAAGGAGCATCCACTTATACCAACAGGGTGATTAAATTAATTTTCCCTAGAAGATGTCACATTTATGGACTCTTTAGCAGCCAGGATTTATACATTCTTGCATCCAACTTGAGCACAGCATTAAACAGTGGTGTTGAGTGGGAGACATTTAAAGTAGTGATGCTGGGGCACTGCCTGGGCCAATCTGTCAGTATGCAATGTGATTTGGAGAGAGACCATGTGAAGTTGGTGAATGATCTCCATGAGCAAGGTAATGAGCTGGGTAGTAGCCTGGTAACCCTTGCAATTTCTAGAAGTACATGAGCATTACAATGTGACTTTGGCGTGGCTGCAGCGCCATGAGATGGGTCAGGCTGCTCTACACTGACCCAATGGCTAGGATTAAAACAGTTGCAAAAGAAACTGTTGATGGACGGAATGCTGGACAATGCAAACATTCACCCCCAGTCACAAGGATCTGGGTATAATCCATCCCAAACTGTCAATCCAGGTTCTCCCTGGACCGGAAACAAGCATCCTGGGACCGGTTTCAGGACATCACCCTTCATCAGCCAGGCTAGCTTGAATCCAGTGGTGTAGTGAGCACGGGACCCACGTCGGGGATTACAGCGCACACCAGTTTGTAGATATGAGGTGCTTAATGGAGCAGTGAGGTTTGTCCCCTGTTGCCCCTCTCATTTGCTTTTGCTGCAGAGCCACTGACGGAATGGTTTCAAACAGTGGGAATTTATTGAGGGATTAGAAGGGATGGCTCTGTGCATGTCATTTCCTTATTTGCGGATGACCTGCTTATTTAGCTTCGGGATGGTGCAAGAGATATTTCTCAGACTCCATGACTCGTGGAGAAGTTTGTGGAGTGCTTGGGTTTCCAGGTAAACAGGAGTAAGACATGTGTGTTTCCGGTGGTCACAGGTTTGGATTGACCAGTTTCTTGCTGTTAGAAATGGGGGTCTCTAGTTGGCAATGGCTGGCCACTGTCCAAGTAGGGACCCTTCTTCCTAAGTCAGAGTAAGCAGCCTACGCCCTTTGACAACCCCTGCTCAACCCTGTGGTAACGTAGCACGAGCAGCTAGGCTTATCTCAGAGGCAGTGTGTGAAGCATTTATGACCATACACAGTAATATAATGAGGAACACTACAAATGGACACCACTCAAGTAGTTATGAAAAATAGGTATTTTTATATAGACTTAATCACAAGACCAATAACAGTAAAAAATCCACAATACTATAAAAATATAATTACTTTAGAAATGCTGCAAGGAAAAATAGTTCAGGATGCACAAAATGATGTCTAGTTCAAGGCAGGGGTCTCTGCGACCCTTTTACTCACAAAGTATCTGGTTCCTGGAGCAAAGCAACAAAAATGTCGCTAAGGAGTTGTAGCGAGAAATTTCCTCATGCTAACCAGCGATGCGTTGAATCCTTACCGCAAGGGAGGATGATGCGCTGGGTTGCGGGCAGGACAAAGCGACAAACTTCCTCACGCTAAGCCGGTGATGCGATAAAATCCTTGCCGCGAAGGGAGGATGATGCACCGAGCCTGTTGCGTGTGCGATTCTGCTGCGTTGAAGAAAAGGGCGCTCCGCGAGGGAGCGGCGATCTGGATACGATGCGGGGAAAATGGCGAACGCTCGGCGTCCGCGCTGCGATGTGCTTGATGCGATGATTTGGGGTTAGCGAGCGCTTTGGGGCCCGCTAACAAACAATGCGACAATCCTCGGATAGCGGCCGTTTTCAGGCCCGCAGACATGTGCTGCGACGATCTTCGGATAGCGGGCGTTTTCAGGCCCGCAGACAGGTGCTGCGACGATCTTCGGGGTTAGCGAGCACTCGGCGACAGCGGAGCGGCGATTTTCCTCATGCTCACCAGCTGCAGCGGCTCGCTAACGGGGGTTAGCGTCGATTTTCAGCGCTCTCTTCTCAACAGTAAACTAGAGGCCCTGGAACTCACAGGAGCCTCACCTGCCGATAGAAATCCTTGCTGGGAGGAAACAGGAGGCTGATGGTGGAGTCTGATGTGCCTGAGACTCCAGCAGGAGGCTAGCTCTCTTCTAGCCCTTGGGTAGTTGCAGTAGCAAAAAAATAAAAGTCCAATCAAAGTTCTTTTCCTCTTCTTGAAGTCCAGTAGTAACAGCTGCAGGCCAGTCCCAGGAACAGCACACAAGCACAAGGACAGTCCTTCTCCTGCAGATTCTTGTAGTCCCACGGACAGAGGTTCTTCTTGTTATCCAGGAGCAATACAAATTGTAGGGGTTTGTGCACAAATATTTATACCCCCAAAGTCTTTGTTCTTAGGGGTCCCAAGTCTCTGAACCCAGCCAGAACCAGTTCTGCCCAGCCCTGGAGCACTTTGTTGATCAGGCTGCATCCTTCCTTTCAGAAAGAGGGGGTCTGCCTCAGACGCACAGTGGGAGGTGGAGCCAGCATTCACCTTGCCAGGCACAGCCCTATTCAAGTGCAGGAGCTACCCCTCCCCTCACACCAAGGCAGGTCGCTCTATTCAACCCAGGTCTGACTCAGCCTGCCCTGTCCCTCCAAAACCAGACAGCCAATACACATAATAGCAGAGCAAACTGGAAGGCTTAGGCAAGAAAGTACCTATACTCTAAAAGTGGTAGTTTCAAACACAGAATATAAAAATAACCTTTACTAAAAGATGTATTTTAATATTCTGAGCTCAGGCATACTAAATTCGTTTTTCTACCATGTTCTGTGGGTCAGTTAGGACTATAGAATGTAATAGCCCAGACCTCCCATTCTGGCCTATGGAGAACAGGTAGCCTTACAGTAGTGAAAAACGAAATTGGGTGTAATTCACTACTAGGACATGCTACATTCAACAGGACATGTCCTACCTTACACATACAATGCACCCTATCATAAGGGGGGCTTACAGGATGCCAAGGGAAGGTTTAGGGGCTGGGAAGTGGGTGCACTTCACAGCCAAGATGGCAGTTCTGGACTGCACACAGACACTGCAGTGGCAGGTCTGACACGCACTTTACAAGCTGCTTCTGTGGGTGGCACAAACCAGTGCTGCAGGCCCACCAGCAGCATTCGGTTTACCAGCCCTGGGCACACACAGGCCACGCTACTAGGGACTAACAGGTAAACCATATAAGACAATCATGGATGTACCAATTCATGTGTCATCTTTACAAAGGGAGCATTTGCGCGGTGGCACTGAATGGCAGTGGCACAGCACCCAGAGCATCTATAACCAGCAAAAACAGAGGAGACACAGCGAAACAAGGAAGGGAGACTCACGCCAATGGTGCCAGGTCTAACACACGTCCCCTCCAGCTGAAATGTGGGGAGAACTACCCAATCCCTGGGAGGTGCTCATCACTAAGGCGGAAAAATCTGAACAGACCATCAGCATTGGCGTGTTCTGTACCAGGGCGATGTTCCACCGTAAAGTCCATACCCTGTAGGGAAATGGACCACCTTAACAACTTGGGATTCTCACCCCTCATCTGCATCAACCACCTGAGGGGACTGTGGTCGGTCTGAACCCAGAAGTGAGTCCCAAACAGGTATGGTCTCAGCTTCTTCAGTGCCCAGACCACAGCAAATGCCTCTCGCTCAATCGCACTCCACCTCTGTTCCCGTGGAAGTAACCTCCTACTGATGAAGGCTACATGTTGGTCTAGTCCCTCCTCATTCATCTGTGACAGAACAGCCCCCACCCCATGCTCTGAAGCGTCTGTCTGGACAATAAATTCCTTAGCAAAGTTGGGCGCCTAGAGTACGGGTGCTGTACACATGGCAGTCTTGAGGGCATCAAAAACTTGCTGACAGGTGTCAGTCCAGTTCACAATCTTTGGCTGCTTCTTGGAAGTCAGCTCAGTCAAGGGGGCAACGATGCTGCCATACCCCTTGACAAACCTCCTGTAATAACCCGTGAGTCCTAAGAAGGCCCTCACCTGAGTCTGGGTCCTTGGGGGCTCCCAAGTCAGGATGGTTGCAATCTTGGGTTGTAGAGGTGCCACCTGGCCACTCCCTACCTGGTGTCCTAAGTACACCACAGAACCCTGCCCAATCTGGCACTTACTGGCCTTGATTGTGAGGCCGGCTCTGCGCAGCGCCATTAACACTTCCCAGAGGTGGTGTAAGTGGTCCTCCCATGAGGAACTAAATATGGCAATGTCGTCCAGGTAGGCGGCACTGAAATCCTCCAGCCCAGCCAACACCTGGTTGACCAACCTCTGAAAGGTGGCAGGGGCATTCTTCATTCCAAAGGGCATCACACGGAACTGGTAGTGCCCATCGGGGGTGGAGAATGCTGACCTCTCCTTTGCCCCATCAGTTAAGGCGATCTGCCAGTACCCAGACGTTGGATCAAACGTACTGAGGTACCGGGCAGCCCCTAACCGATCTATGAGCTCATCAGCTCTGGGGATGGGGTGCGCGTCGGTCCTCGTGACCGAATTGAGACCTCGGTAGTCCACACAGAACCTAAGTTCTGGGGTGTCACCAGGCGCTGCAGCCTTTGGTACCAAGACCACGGGGCTGGACCAAGGGCAGCTAGAGGACTCAATTACCCCCAGGGCAAACATTTTGGAGACCTCCTCCTTAATGCAGGCCCTTACCCTGTCAGTCACTCTGTAAGCCTTGTGCTTGACAGGAGGACTGTCCCCGGTGTCTACCTCATGGACGCACCAGTCAGTGTCACCAGGTACCAGGGAAAATAAATCTGGAAATTGCCCCAACAGCTGGTGGCAATCTCTCTGCTGTTCTGGGGTCAGTGTGGTGGAGAGGACCACACCCTCCACTGACCCATCCTTCTCTCCTGCACACAGGAGGTCAGGGAGAGGCTCACTCTCCTCCTCCATCCCTGCATCTGTGGCAAGAAGCATGCCCACTTCAGACCTCTCAAAATGGGGCTTTAGGCAATTCACATGCAGGACCCGCAGGGGGTTCCTGGGAGATTTAAAGTCCACCAAATAGGTAACTTGACTTTTTCGCTCCACCACCTCTAATGGACCGGTCCACTTATCTTGGAGTGCACAGGGCTCCACTGGGGCCAGTACCCAAACCTTTTGACCAGGTTGAAACTCGACCAGAGTGGCATTCTGGTCGTGCCAACGTTTCATCTCCTCCTGGCTGTCTTCCAGATTTGCCTCAGCAATGTTTCTGAAACGCCGAGTTTGGTTCCTGAAGGCCAGGATGTAGCTAAACACATCCTGGGGAGGTTTCCTGGGAGATTGCTCCCAGCCTTCCTTGACCAAACTCAGAGGCCCTCTTACAGGATGGCCATAGAGCAGTTCAAAGGGACTGAACCCTAAGGACTTCTGTGGCACTTCACGGTATGCAAACAACAGGCATGGCAAGAGGACGTCCCACTTACGCCTCAGGGGCTCTTCTAGGCCCATGATCATGCCCTTCAAGGTCCGGTTGAATCTCTCAACCAGACCGTTACCCTGGGGGTGGTAAGGAGTGGTGAACTTGTAAGTCACCCCACACTCCTTCCACAGAGACTTCATATGCTGGGAGATGAAGTTGGTCCCCCTGTCACTCACCACCTCTCTGGGGAACCCCACACGGGAGAAGATCCCCATCAGTGCATGTCCCACCACGGGGGCCGTCACTGTCCTGAGCGGGATTGCTTCAGGGTACCGGGTGGCATGGTCCACCAAGACCAGGATGTACCTGTTGCCCATGGCTGTCTTGGGGTCCAGAGGCCCCACAATGTCAATGCCCACTTGCTCGAATGGGGTGCTAACAACTGGGAAGGGTTGGAGTGGGGCTTTGATCTTCCCCCCACTCTTCCCACTTGCCTGGCAAGTCTCACAGGTCCTACAATACGTATCTGAACTCTTGCGCATCTGGGGCCAATAAAAGTGGGTGACCAGCCTTTCAAAGGTCTTGGTCTGCCCCAGATGTCCTGCCAATGGAATGTCATGAGCCAACCCCAGTAGGAAGGTTCTGAAGCACTCGGGTACCACCAGCACACGAGCTGACCCCGGCTCAGCAACCTTAGGCTCGCTATACAGGAGACTGTTCTCCCAATAAATCAGATGTGAACCGGACATATCACCTGCTACCTGGGCTGCAGCCTGTTGCCGCATACCCTCAAGAGAGGGGCAAGTTCTCTGCTGTTCACAAAACTCCTCCCTGGTGGCCCCCCCTTCCTGTTGCCACTGGGTCAGCTCAGGCAGGTCCCCCAGGTCGGTACTCTGCTCCCCGGTAGGCTCCAGGGCATCCCCCTCAGGGTCTGCTCCCTCCTGGGCCATGGGAACCAAGGGGGCCTGTTTCCCGCGCCCCCTGCCCCCTCCCTCTAAGGCAGGGACCTGGGCCATATTCTCAGGCTCCAGGTCTTTTTCAACACTCTCTTTGGCTGCCATGGACCGGGTGGTAGCACATGCCCACTCAGGCAGTCCCAACATTTGCAAGTGAGCTCTCCTCTCCACTGTAGCCCACGGTGAGTTCTCTAAATCATTGCCCAACAGACAGTCCACAGGCATGGCAGGCCTCACAGCCACCTGAAGAGTTCCTGAGACCCCCCCCACTCAAAGGGAACCTGAGCCACCTCACATTGGCTCTCTGTGTTGTCTGCAGACACTACTGGGTAGAATGCATGGGGCACAACCTGCTCTTTGGACACCAACCGGGAGCTGACAGCAGTTACACTGGCTCCGGTGTCCCTCAGAGCCTCCACTCTATGGCCATTGATGGTTACCCACTGCCTGTATTTTTTAGTGTTATCAGGCAGTGCAGGCTTAGGAACCATTTCAAAGTCTCCTAGTGAGACAAGGGTCAATTCTACGGGATCCCACCCACCTTGGGCACCCATCTCCTCTTCCCCCAGGGCTACACTAGCAAGCTGGCCGGGTGGTGCACGGGGTGGTGCAGGAGTATCCCTTTGGGGACACTGGGGATCAAAGTACCTGTGGCCCACCTGGCCACACTTAAAACAAGTAGGGGGCCTCCTTGGAACAGGCCTACCTGTTGGGGGCATGGGCTTCTTATCTTGGGGAGGCTGGGACACCACTGCCTGGTTCCCTTGGGAATTATCTTGGGGCCCTCGGTGGAACTCCCTTGGTTTACCCCTGTCCCCCCCACCTCTCTGCTGGGGACCCTGCCCACCTTTGGCGAAGTCTCCCACTGGACCCTTGCGAACCCGGGTGCTCACCCAGCGGTCCGCCTCCTCAGCAAGCTTCCTAGGGTTAGTCAGCTTGCAATCTATCAGATGCTGGCCTAGCTCAGGAAAACAGTTACTAGAAAAATGCTCCCATGCAATCAAGTCATACAGTTGCTCAAAAGTTTCTACTTTGCTGCCTTTTACCCAGCGCTCCATTGCTCTGCCAAAAAAAGACACATATTCAACCCACGTGGTACCCTCTATCTTCTTGCAGGTTCTAAATCTCTGCCCGTACATTTCAGGGGTCAAACCATAGCGGGTAATCAAAGCTTCCTTCATGTGGGCATAAATCATCCTACTTTCTAGGGGTAGGTCCAACAAGGTATCCCTCCTCTCACTCACAAAGCGTCCCCACAACCCCGCTCCTCAATCCTTCTCAGGGACCCGGTGGGACACCATGGCTAATTGTCACGTTGGCCGGAAAATTCTCTCCTCAGGATGACACTGCAGATAATGGGGTCCACCTCCCATCCGTCCCCAGTCCGGAGAACGTGTAACACACACGGACTATGGAGACAGGTGGGCGAGGGAAGGAAGGGAAGGAACAGCTGGGAGAGGGATCTGGAATGAAACAAGCACACCGTCAGACACCCGTCAATAGTGACCCACGTGTTGCCTCCCCCCTCCCGCTTTGCAGTGGTTTCTCACCTGTCACCTTCCCACCCGGGGTTTTGAGGGTTCTCTGGCCTGGCCTGCGTGTCTTTCAGTTGAGGTTCGCACTGACGAGTCACCGCAGAGCCAGGGCGGATTCGTGGGATCGAATCCGGAAGGACAGAGGGACGCTGCCCACTGGGAGCAAAAGCCAGCACTTGAAGGTCAGTGCTTGATGCCCCCCAGAGCGCGTCCTGGATCAGGGTCACTCCTAAAAGAACGAGGAAATCGCCTCCCTGAAGGCTAAAGGAAAGAACAGTACTCACAGTTGTGTAGTGCTAAAAAAGGAACGGGCGCTGCTACTCTAAGCCCGGAACTCCATGGGCCGAGGAGCGCCCCCGTTCGCGCTTCCACTCTGGACCCGGTTCTCCGTGGGCAGAGGAGCGCACCAGTCCGCGCTACAACTCTGTACCCGGAACTCCGTGGGCAGAGGAGCGCATGGAATGGATGAGGGAAGAAAACAGGAACGTGGAAGCGTCGGGGCTCACCGACGAGGTTTTCACCTTCGCGCTACCACTCTGGACCCGGTATCCTTGGGCAGAGGAGCGCTGATGTAGTGTTTCCTGGAGACTGAATACAAGGACTAGGGCAAGACCGAGGATGCAGGGCTGGAACGTTGTTTCTGGAACAAGAGTACGAACAGGACTGGCTGGAATCATCGGCACCGCTGGGTGTTTGTTGGCGGTTTTAACCGCTGTCGCGCTCGGCGCCGAACACGTGGGGCGTGTTCTGCCGGGCGTCCTGGGAAACGTAGTTCCCCCACATGGCGGGGATGCGAGCGGTGTACTACCGGTTCTCGCCACCTGACAGTACACCCCCCTCCCCACCGAGTCAAGCGCCGCGAGGAGCCCCAGGCTTCCCGGGGCAGCGGCGGTGGAAGGCAGCCACCAGGCGGGGGGCGTGGATCGCCGACGCCGGCTCCCAGGAATGTTCCTCCGGCCCATACCCCTTCCACGCCAGGAGGTACCACACCCTGCCCCGCACCAGCTTGGAGTCCAGCACCTTCTCCACCACGTACTCCCGCTCATGCTGCACCCACACCGGAGGAGGGACACGTTTCACAGGACATAAAGAGGGTTTGAGCAACGAGACGTGGAACACTGGGTGTATGCGCATGTGAGGTGGGAGACGGAGCTGTACGGCCACGGGGTTGACGTGGCGAACCACCGCATAGGGGCCTATAAACTTGGGATTGAACACACTGGGTTTCTTGAAGGAAATGTGTTTTGTGGACAACCATACTTTATCCCCCTTACGGTACACGGGATTGGGCCTACGGTGCTTGTCGGCCTGCGCCTTGTACCTGTTCTTTGCTATGCGGAGGTTTTCGCGGGCCGTTGTGAGGGTCGAGCGTATCTGCGCGAGTCGGTGTTGGAGATCGGGCAGAGTGACGCCAGAACGTGGGAGCAAAAAAGGGGTGAAACGAGGGTGATACCCAGAGGAGAGGTAGAAGGGAGTGTGTTTCGTGGATGCATGAACGGTGCTATTATAAGCTATCTCCGCCACCCACAACCACTCCACCCAGGCTTCTGAGGCTTTGTCCACATAGCAACGGAGGTACTGCTTCAGGGTTTGGTTGAGGCGCTCGGTGTGGCCATCGGATTGGGGATGGAAGCTGGTGGACAGGGATGATTGAATCCCCAGCTCGGTGCACCAGACCTTCCAGAAGCGGGCTGTGAATTGGGACCCCCTATCAGACACGATCTCCAACGGAAGGCCGTGGAGCCGTACGATGTCCTTCAACATGAGTTTCGCCAAGGTCCCCGCCGTGGGTATCTGTCTGCACGGGATGAAATGCCCCATCTTGGTGAGGTAATCGATGACGACCACAATAGCCGTGCAGTTCTGATCTTTCGGCAGTCCCACTATGAAGTCGACGGAGATCTTTTCCCACGGAGTCATAGGGGTCGGTAGGGGACGCAGGAGGCCTTTTTGCTTGCAGTGGTCTGTTTTCATCTGGGCGCAGACGGTGCATTGCTTGACCCATCGTAGGACATCCGGTCGAACCGACGGCCACCAGAATTGTCGCAGTACTTTTTCCAGGGTCTTGGAGCCACCCATGTGACCGGCGCAGGGGGCGTCGTGGCACCAGCTGAACACGAGCTTTCGGAGGCGGAGTGTAGGAACCAGAACTCGGGAGCCACACAAGGGGATGCCTTGCAACAAACGCCACTCCTTGTGGCTGCGCAACCAGGACGACCAGGCGAACGATTTGATACCCCGTTTCACTCCGTCGAGGAACGATCCGGTTTCCACTCTCCCCACCACGTTGTCGGGGGTAATGATGGCTCGTTCGGCATCTGCCAAGGGGAGACAGGTCATTCCCTGGCGGGATAAGGTATCCGCCTTTTGGTTCTGGGTTCCTGGTCGGAACGTGACGAGGAAGTGGTACTCCGCGAAGAAGAGCATCCACCGTTGTTGTCTGGGGGTGAGATGCCTAGCAGACCGCAAAAACTGGAGGTTGCGATGGTCGGTATAGACCGTGACCTGGTGTTGTGCCCCCTTCAGCCAGTGTCTCCATTCCAGGAAGGCTTCCCGAATCGCTAGCAGCTCCTTCTCGGCGATCGTGTAGTTCTTTTCGGCGGGGTTGAGTTTCCTGGACAAGTAGGCCACTGGATGGAGGTGGCCGGTGTCTGGATGCCGCTGTGACAGAACCGCCCCAACTGCGATGTCCGAAGCGTCCGCCTCCACAATGAACGGGAGTTCAGGTTTGGCATGGCGTAGGACCGGAGCGGTGGTGAAAGCGGTCTTGAGCTGCTCGAACGCCCTCTGTGTTTCGGGTTGCCAGGAAAACGGAACGCCTTTGCGAGTTAGTTTCGTAAGAGGTGCCACCAGTTGGGAAAAATGATGGATAAAGCGCCGGTAGAAATTGGAGAAGCCGAGGAAGCTTTGCACTTCCTTGACAGTCGTAGGAGGCGGCCACTTCACTACGGCTTGCACCTTCCGATCCGACATGACTTGTCCGGCGGGAGTCAGGAGAACACCCAGGAATTCCACTGTCGTCACGTGGAATTCGCACTTCGTGAGCTTGCAATATAAACGGTGCGCGCGGAGGGCTTGCAAGACCTGTCTCACGTGGACGACGTGCTCCTTCGCGTTGGCCGAATAGATAAGGATGTCGTCGATGTAGACTATAACGGACTTATCCAGGTAATCCCTTAAGGCCTCGTTGAGGAAGAACTGGAAGGCGGCAGGGGCGTTGCAGAGCCCAAAGGGCATCACGAGGTACTCGAATAACCCATACCGCGTCTTGAACGCCGTCTTCCATTCGTCCCCTTCTCTCATTCGAACCAGGTGGTATGCCCCACGGAGGTCCAGCTTGGTGTACAGGGCTGCCTCCCTGACCTGCTCGAGCAGCACTGGGATCAATGGCAAGGGGTATTGGTTCTTTACTGTCACTGCGTTGAGCGCGCGATAGTCAATGCAGCAACGCAACTCGCCGTTGGCCTTTGGGATGAAGAAGAGCGGAGAGGCTGCGGGCGATCGAGAGGGGCGAATGAAGCCCAACGCGAGGTATGTGTCCAGATACTCTCGGAGGTGACTCGTTTCGGGTCCTGTGAGAGCATAGACACGGCAACAGGGGATGACGGCTCCAGGTTCCAGGTCGATGCGGCAGTCATATGTCCGATGGGGTGGCAGCTCTTCGGCCTTCCGTTTGTCGAAGACGTCTGCATAGGCGCTATACCAAGCCGGGAGCACTACGTCTTTCTCCGCCGCCGTGGCGATATGTTGCTGAGAGACCAACGGAGGGGGTGGAGGTGAGTCAGGCACCGTACAGTGTTGACGGCAAAAGGTGGAGCAAAAGGAAATGGTGTTCGCGGACCACTCTATGGTTGGTTCGTGTTTCCTTAACCAGGGTAGCCCCAGAATGAGTTTGCACCGGGGAGCTTTGATGATGTTTAAGGCCAACCATTCGCCGTGGGTCTTCCCGATGGTCATCCAGAGTGCTGGGGTGACATAACGGATGGGCCCCGAGTCCAACTCCTTCCCATCTACCGCATAGACGAGTTCAGGTGTATGTTTGGGGAGGAGAGTGACCCCCAGCCTCTGGGCTTCGGTCTCGTCCAGAAAGCATCCTGTGGCCCCAGAATCAATCATGGCCCGAATGGTCCGAGTGGTATGGTCTATCACGACTTGAAGCGTGAGGAAGAAGTGGTCCGGCTCTGCCTCAGCATCGGCTTCTACCGAAGGGATAGAGTGGTAGCTTGAAGGCTTCCCTTCGAGGTCCTTCAAGCCTGGGCGTTTCCCGCCTCCCCTTCTCCCGTCACTGCCGCGGCTTGGCCTGCGCGAGGCCTCCCGACCTTAGGACGGACGGGACATTCTCTGAGGTAATGACCTTTCTTGCCGCAGTACAGACAGAGGCCCTGCTTCCGGCGGTAATCCTTCTCACTCGAGGTGAGGGACGCTCTCACGGCCCCTATCTCCATGGGTTCGGGCCGGGCCGGTCCGTGATCGGGTGCTCGTTAGGGGTGGGCGGAATTTGCGGAATTAACCTTCGCAAATTATCGCGAGAATGTTTAAAATTATCGCAAACAAGCAGAAATATCGCAAAGATGCGGAAGTTTTTTTCCGGCATGTTCACGAGATTTTCTGCATGGTTGCGGGTCGCCAACTTACCCATGTGGTTGCTTGCGGGCGCGGCCATCTTGTTTTGAGTTGTTCTCGCGGTGCATGATCGCGAGAAGAAAGACGTGATCGCGCGACGCATGACGTCACTGCGGGCGCGAACTGTCGCGAGACAGCGCAAATGGCTAAAAACAATACAACATCTCATGGAGAACGCGACCGGATCAAGAAAACTTGTCGGCGAACGCAGGGATTCAGGTAAGGCGATCGCGCGCACGCGAGAATGTATCATTTTACAGCGCGAGCAAGAAACAAATTATCGCCAAGCTGCGGAAACCGGAATTTTTGACATTTTCGCGCTCTCCGCGGAACGCAAAAATGTCAAATTATCGCAATTTCCGCGAACGGAACGAAATTTTTGCCCAGGCCTAGTGCTCGTGCCGGATCCGAGGACGGAGGGGGTCTTTCCTTTTTTCTATGGTCTCCTTTCCTTTCTCGGAGGCGGTATTCCAACCGCGAGGCAAGTTCCATCATCGCGACACAGGAGCGTGGTTGGGGATCTATTTGTGCTATGACGTCTTTCAAATCTTCCGTCAGCCCCCGGTAAAATATGGCTGACTGCTTTGCTTCAGGCCAGTCAGTTTCCGCTACCAGCCTCCTGAAACTGTTGAGGTATCCGAGAAAATCGGAACTGCTCTGCTTGAGGTCGAGGAGATCACGATCCGCGGAGAAGGTATCGGCTCTTCGGTCGAAGGTTTTCTCGAACTCTTCGCGGAACGTATCCCAATCATAGAGCAGGGCGTCGTCTCTCCTGACGATAGGCACCGCCCATTGGGCCGCGTCTCCTGACAGGTACGAGATGAGGAAAGCTACCCTAGCCTGGTTAGTAGCGAACAGCTTGGGTTTACAATGGAAGTTGAGGAGGACCTGAGTCATGAAGACCTGTACTTTTTGCATATCCCCATGGAATCGTTCAGGAGGGGCCAGGGGAACATGCGCGGGCATCTCTACCACTACCTGGGGCGTGGAGGCTGGGCCAATACTCCCGGCATCAAAGGGGTTCCGTTGGATACGGTCCATCCGGGAGTGGAGGGCAGCGGTTTCTTGACGTGAGGCGGCTAGTTCCCCCTGGACAAGAGCCAGGGCGGCCACCACGTCCTCTAAGGAGGTCATCCCCTATGACAGCGTGATCGGGAGGAGCGATAATTCGTGGGCCGATGATTCTGTCACGTTGGCCGGAAAATTCTCTCCTCAGGATGACGCTGCAGATAATGGGGTCCACCTCCCATCCGTCCCCAGTCCGGAGAACGTGTAACACACACGGACTATGGAGACAGGTGGGCGAGGGAAGGAAGGGAAGGAACAGCTGGGAGAGGGATCTGGAATGAAACAAGCACACCGTCAGACACCCGTCAATAGTGACCCACGTGTTGCCTCCCCCCTCCCGCTTTGCAGTGGTTTCTCACCTGTCACCTTCCCACCCGGGGTTTTGAGGGTTCTCTGGCCTGGCCTGCGTGTCTTTCAGTTGAGGTTCGCACTGACGAGTCACCGCAGAGCCAGGGCGGATTCGTGGGATCGAATCCGGAAGGACAGAGGGACGCTGCCCACTGGGAGCAAAAGCCAGCACTTGAAGGTCAGTGCTTGATGCCCCCCAGAGCGCG
The DNA here is from genome assembly GCF_964204655.1 of Triturus cristatus. Classification (NCBI taxonomy): domain Eukaryota; kingdom Metazoa; phylum Chordata; class Amphibia; order Caudata; family Salamandridae; genus Triturus; species Triturus cristatus. Next base: position 894,897,535 of record NC_140590.1, on the reverse strand, counting down.
TCCTGGATCAGGGTCACTCCTAAAAGAACGAGGAAATCGCCTCCCTGAAGGCTAAAGGAAAGAACAGTACTCACAGTTGTGTAGTGCTAAAAAAGGAACGGGCGCTGCTACTCTAAGCCCGGAACTCCATGGGCCGAGGAGCGCCCCCGTTCGCGCTTCCACTCTGGACCCGGTTCTCCGTGGGCAGAGGAGCGCACCAGTCCGCGCTACAACTCTGTACCCGGAACTCCGTGGGCAGAGGAGCGCGTGGAATGGATGAGGGAAGAAAACAGGAACGTGGAAGCGTCGGGGCTCACCGACGAGGTTTTCACCTTCGCGCTACCACTCTGGACCCGGTATCCTTGGGCAGAGGAGCGCTGATGTAGTGTTTCCTGGAGACTGAATACAAGGACTAGGGCAAGACCGAGGATGCAGGGCTGGAACGTTGTTTCTGGAACAAGAGTACGAACAGGACTGGCTGGAATCATCGGCACCGCTTGGTGTTTGTTGGCGGTTTTAACCGCTGTCGCGCTCGGCGCCGAACACGTGGGGCGTGTTCTGCCGGGCGTCCTGGGAAACGTAGTTCCCCCACATGGCGGGGATGCGAGCGGTGTACTACCGGTTCTCGCCACCTGACACTAATTCATAAGCGGCAAACCCTTGCCCAATATCCTCACTTTTATGAAAATCCTTAATAACCTCTTTAGGTATATACACTCTACTCTCAGTATGCACTACTGGTATGCTGCCACCAGAGGGGGAGATCTCAATACTCTTGGCCTTAATCTCCAACTCCCTCAAAACTCTCTCATGTTCAAATGTTATCTTCATTATCTCAACTTCCAACTTCTTATTCTCTAGGTCTCTCTGACCTTCCAATTTAAGCTTAGCCATCTCCATATTATGCCGCCTATCTCTCTCCCTGTCCTCCATCTCTTCTGGAGTCAGGCCCCTTGAGGACACACTAGTGCCCGGGTTGGAAACTGCTTTATCCCCTACCAAATCTACAATTTCGTCTTGCTGCTCTCCTGCATTCTCTCCCCCCTCCACAGGCCCTTCTATATTCCTAGGGGCATCCCTGGCTTCTAACCAGGCCTTCAGCGCCTTGTAATACTCTTCCCTTCTAGTGAGACCTGCGATAGGGACTGTGAAGCGTTTGCAAAAATATTTGAGCTGCTTGGCATTGTAGGTTTCTAATTTCTCTTCTTCCTAGGAGACATCCTCAGAGGCATTGGATCTGGGCTTGCCCATTGTAGCAATAACTGGCAATAACGATCAAAAATAGAATCAAAAAATCTAAAAAACGTACGTGGTTATGTTATGGTCTGCACTCACTAGTAGTGTACACTATAATTACTGTGTGCAATCATAAATGCAAGTCCAGATCCTCACCGCTGACCACCAATGTTAGAAATGGGGGTCTCTAGTTGGCAATGGCTGGCCACTGTCCAAGTAGGGACCCTTCTTCCTAAGTCAGAGTAAGCAGCCTACACCCTTTGACAACCCCTGCTCAACCCTGTGGTAACGTAGCACGAGCAGCTAGGCTTATCTCAGAGGCAGTGTGTGAAGCATTTATGACCATACACAGTAATATAATGAGGAACACTACAAATGGACACCACTCAAGTAGTTATGAAAAATAGGTATTTTTATATAGACTTAATCACAAGACCAATAACAGTAAAAAATCCACAATACTATAAAAATATAATTACTTTAGAAATGCTGCAAGGAAAAATAGTTCAGGATGCACAAAATGATGTCTAGTTCACGGCAGGGGTCTCTGCGACCCTTTTACTCACAAAGTATCTGGTTACTGGAGCAAAGCAACAAAAATGTCGCTAAGGAGTTGTAACGAGAAATTTCCTCACGCTAACCAGCGATGCGTTGAATCCTTACCGCAAGGGAGGATGATGCGCTGGGTTGCGGGCAGGACAAAGCGACAAACTTCCTCATGCTAAGCCGGTGATGCGATAAAATCCTTGCCGCGAAGGGAGGATGATGCACCGAGCCTGTTGCGTGTGCGATTCTGCTGCGTTGAAGAAAAGGGCGCTCCGCGAGGGAGCGGCAATCTGGATACGATGCAGAGAAAAAGGCGAACGCTCGGCGTCCGCGCTGCGATGAGCTTGATGCGATGATTTGGGGTTAGCGAGCGCTTTGGGGCCCACTAACAAACAATGCGACAATCCTCGGATAGCGGCCGTTTTCAGGCCCGCAGACAGGTGCTGCGACGATCTTCGGGGTTAGCGAGCACTCGGCGACAGCGGAGCGGCGATTTTCCTCACGCTCACCAGCTGCAGCGGCTCGCTAACGGGGGTTAGCGCCGATTTTCAGCGCTCTCTTCTCAACAGTAAACTAGAGGCCCTGGAACTCACAGGAGCCTCACCTGCCGACAGAAATCCTCGCTGGGACGAAACAGGAGGCTGATGGTGGAGTTTGATGTGCCTGAGACTCCAGCAGGAGGTTAGCTCTCTTCTAGCCCTTGGGTAGTTGCTGTAGCAAAGAGATAAAAGTCCAATCAAAGTTCTTTTCCTCTTCTTGAAGTCCATTAGTAACAGCTGCAGGCCAGTCCCAGGAACAGCACACAAGCACAAGGACAGTCCTTCTCCTACAGATTCTTGTAGTCCCACGGACAGAGGTTCTTCTTGTTATCCAGGAGCAATACAAATTGTAGGGGTTTGTGCACAAATATTTATACCCCCAAAGTCTTTGTTCTTAGGGGTCCCAAGTCTCTGAACCCAGCCAGAACCAGTTCTGCCCAGCCCTGGAGCACTTTGTTGATCAGGCTGCATCCTTCCTTTCAGAAAGAGGGGGTCTGCCTCAGACGCACAGTGGGAGGTGGAGCCAGCATTCACCTTGCCAGGCACAGCCCTATTCAAGTGCAGGAGCTACCCCTCCCCTCACACCAAGGCAGGTCGCTCTATTCAACCCAGGTCTGACTCAGCCTGCCCTGTCCCTCCAAAACCAGACAGCCAATACACATAATAGCAGAGCAAACTGGAAGGCTTAGGCAAGAAAGTACCTATACTCTAAAAGTGATAGTTTCAAACACAGAATATAAAAATAACCTTCACTAAAAGATGTATTTTAATATTCTGAGCTCAGGCATACTAAATTCGTTTTTCTACCATGTTCTGTGGGTCAGTTAGGACTATAGAATGTAATAGCCCAGACCTCCCATTCTGGCCTATGGAGAACAGGTAGCCTTATAGTAGTGAAAAACAAAATTGGGTGTAATTCACTACTAGGACATGCTACATACAATAGGGCATGTCCTACCTTACACATACAATGCGCCCTATCATAAGGGGGGCTTACACGATGCCAAGGGAAGGTTTAGGGGCTGGGAAGTGGGTGCACTTCACAGCCAAGATGGCAGTTCTGGACTGCACGCAGACACTGCAGTGGCAGGACTGAGACGCACTTTACAAGCTGCTTCTGTGGGTGGCACAAACCAGTGCTGCAGGCCCACCAGCAGCATTCGGTTTACCAGCCCTGGGCACACACAGGCCACGCTACTAGGGACTAACAGGTAAACCAAATAAGCCAATCATGGATGTACCAATTCATGTGTCATCTTTACAAAGGGAGCATTTGCCCGGTGGCACTGAATGGCAGTGGCACAGCGCCCAGAGCATCTATAACCAGCAAAAACAGAGGAGACACAGCGAAACAAGGAAGGGAGACTCAGGCCAATGGTGCCAGGTCTAACACTTGCCCATCTGATATACGCTGGGCTCTGCGAAGCTTTAGATATTTGGGTATCCAGATCTTCCATGATTTGGAGGACCTGCAGGAGGGGAATCTGGGAGATTACTAAAGTCCTGTGTGTCTATTTGGAGCACGCTCAAACTACCTACCATAGCATGATTCACACTTTCTAAAATGATCATGCTACCTTGACTTCTCTACTTTTTTATAAATCTTCCTGTGAAAATTTTGGGTTTAGAGGGCTTGATGGAGTGGGCCTAGCGAATCTTGGTCTGGTGGGCAATGAACCAAGCCAGGGACTCCTGTTGGCAAAACTGTTACGTCTGGCAATCCGTAATACATGCCCAGGTATCCTTTTATTTACTGCTTTGAACTGCTCGTGACAAGGGCTTTGATGCACTGGTACAGTGTCCCCATACGACCCTGAACTCCCATTGGTGAGACTCCCTCATGTCAAGCCATTTTCTTTCTTTAGTTCAAGGCAGATGAACTCCTGGACGAAGGTAGAGTGAGGGACTCTAGGAGATGGTTACCAAATAGATGCTTTACGTCCCTTTGATGAACTGGTGGAACAGTCAGGCCTGCCAGTCGGACAATTCATTACTTATGAAGCCCCTACTTGTGCTATACAGGATGTGTGGGGGGGACACAAGTGTGGAACCTAAATGCATGTGGTCCTTCAGTTACTTCTGACCCTGGAATCAGGATCTCATTTGGTCTCTTGGTTCTATAAGGCCCGAAATGGGCAGGTAAATATACATTTGGGAGCTCTCTAGGCTTAATACTCTGCTGATTTGCGGAGGGATATAACAGATCCTGAATGGAGTAGGGTACTTGCATATGCACAGATGGTTTCTTGCCACACACATCTTCAATACATTTAATTAAATTAAACGTTTTTCTCCTCATAGGAATCAGTCATTATATATGGTGGGGAGCCAAGGGGTTGCCTTCACTATGCAGCTTTAGGGGCAGAATTTGGACACATGACCTGGGGGTGTGCTGGACTTGTAGGGTTCTGGAGAGAGGCAATTTTGCATCTTAATAAGACCCTGTCTAGATCACTCATGAATACACCTGCTGTTCGTTTACTTGGTCTCTTCTGTAGGCCAGGCCCCAAGAAGGTGGGGAATAGATTTGTGGACTTGGCTCTGGCTTTGGCCAGGTGGCATGTGGCCAGGGCCTGGTAATCACCCAGGGGACCTAGTGTAGTGACATGGGTGTCTGATATCAATCGCTGGGCACAGGCTGAAGAAAGACCACTTCAGAGGGACGATGTTAAGGGCATACGTTGCAGACCTATTGCTCTTCTCTGGAGGGAAGTGGTTGATGAATGAGAGTCCTCTGTGGCGGAGGGAACAGTTGATAATGAAGAAGGGTAGGCTGTGGAGTGGAGTCCTGGAGGGTGGTGCGTAGATTCTGCTGCAGATAGAATGGATTGCCCACCCTTGCCTCCCCTGCCTCCCCTGCTCCCCCAGCCCCACAGCAATTGTTGTTGTGCTGCCATCGTATCATAAGCCTTAGATACACATGGGCACAGTTAATATTTATATTTGACTATGTATATTATAAATGTGTATTAATATTATTTTATGGCATTTAGAGCACCTTAAATAACCCCATCCCTGGCAGGTGTTTGTGTGCCTCTGCTGGTAGAGTGTGGGCATATAATTGCAAATCTAAAAAACTGATTCAGTACTTATTTTGAACTGTATTACTAATAGCTGTAATCCAAGAAATCTGACTCAGAGTTTATTCTTGTTAGAGGTTTATTCTTGTTAGAAATGGGGTTTCTGGTTGGCTAGGGTATGCACATAAGCCAGGCAAAACCCACCACTCTATTCAGGGTAAGAGAGTTAGCTTGGCCAAAGCAGTCAGATTTATCCCAGAGGCAATGTGGAAAGAATTTGTGCAACACACTCACACCAGTGACGCAATAAATACACCACAAAAGAGACCCACACATGATTATATAAAAATAGCTTTGGTTTTAGAAACAGATTAGAACCAAAACAACATGAATCATATACATGAATCAAAAACTGTGCATATTATGCTAATCCTGAATCAGTAGTCATTATCCTGACAATGCAAGAATTAAAGTGACATACATCCTAACCTCAGGGCATGAAATGCAATAGCTCGGTTATGGTAATAAGATCTCTATCTTTAAACACAAGTGTAATGGATAGCCATGAAGGCTGGGTTGGTTTGGGTTAACTCGCAGGGGAATCCATGTCTTCCCCAGAAAGATGTGAGCCCCGGGGCTTCATGAAAACGGAGAGGTCCATGTTCTCCTTGACTTCCTATCTAGGACCCTATTGACTGCCTGCAAAATCAGAGCAATAGAAGGGAACTACCAAACCCCTCCAGATCCAAACCTAGCTTCTGCAAAAACAACTTGATGTTACACAGGGAACATCTCCAAACGGTGCAGGTGGAAAATTTCAATTGGACCAACGAGGTCCTACAGCTCATTTTTGCACCTGCCCAGTATTTCGTTTGTGCTGATTGTTGCAAGGCAACATGACCGATATTTCATTTGGGGGGAGCAGTGCTTCTGCAGACAGTGTTAGGGTACTGCTGTGATCTTTGCCTCCATGTTGTAATATTTAGAATGTGAAACAATAGCCAAAATAAATGGAGCAGAGCGGCAAAGGTCTCTAGAGTATGCTAAAACATTCAGACAGTGAGCAGCAGTACTGGCTAAGATAAAACCCATCTGGAATTATGATTCTCATTAGCAAAAAAAATAGAATTGGTCAAGCGATGTTTTCTGCAATGTGAAGCAATTCAGTATGTCCATGTTTCATTTTTTTATGGAAAATGTAAGCTTCTCTGAGCAGCTGTAGCACTGGCCACAAAAGTGCACACTTTCCTTACACATTGAACAAGTACATCGCCTGCAATTGCAGTGCAAGATTTCCTAACACACAGAAAGATTAGCACAGCTTTCATTAGTGCAGCAGTTACAGCAGAACATAGAGGTGTGTGTGTTACACTGTACCCTAATTGTGTCTACAATTTACTCTCGAACAGGGGCTTATTTTCCTAATTTGTCCAAGGTTTTTCACTATATTCTCAGTGAGTACCCCATGATTTTGAGGAAGGTGGGATCGCATGCAAGATAGTTTTGGTTTTACCCTCAGCTTTGGAAGATGTCAATGTTGGAAGTGAATCTGTAATGGCCCGCAACTTGCAGGTCATAGCGAGTTGCACAGCTGTATACACTGTAGTGTTCCAAATAATCCACTTTTACCATAGTTATACCAAGTTTTAACAATTTTATTTCCAAGTTTTGTCCAAATCTCATTGTCACGCCAAAGTTCCGAAATTCATTAAACGGGATCCGGGCTCGTCAACCCATGGCTCAGGGAGCTTTAAATACAAAATGCGAGGTGGGTCGCGAACGGATATCCCATAACAAGGATTATCATTTCATTATTATTTCATGTGAGGGGAGAATGTTCACGTTTAATTCTGTGATAAATTTTGAAGTTTGTTTGTGTTCACGGATACGATTGGGAATGGGATAGCAAAGGTGAAGGGTTACATTGACACGTGATGGATTGCACTAATGAGTTACAGGTGGTCAGGTAACTTTAAATAGAGTGGTTTTTTGGCGGACGGGTAAAATGAAGATCAGATATGGAGGTAGTTCTGTGGCAGGTTTACATGAGGTACGCACAAGAGCAATATGGGGATAAACTATGACCCGTCAGGGCATGAGGAGGAAAAGGGTTTGTAGACGCTGATTTATGTGAAAGAGGGGATAACATCGGGAGGTTTTAAAGTTATAAGACTGGGTAGGTCACCGTTTTTTTTGGGTTTTTTTTGGGGGGTGGTTTGATTCATGTTGTAAGCAGGAGTTAGGAGGTTTGTGATTTATTGATTTCAGTTACGATGTTGCGGTATGATTATTATGAGCACGGAATAGATGGGGGGGATTAGAGATGTGTTGGTAACGGGGTGTTTTTGTTTACATCTAAAGTGGGCATATCATGCAAAGCTTATTATGAGTTACTGTGCAATGTTTAAAATAAGTGACGACATATGTGTATATTTATATCATAGATACCCCTGACGAAGGTTGATTACCGAAATGCATTGGGTGTGATGTAACTCGAATACCATATTGAAGACTCGAGATTCAAACAAAACTCATGTTTAGGCCCGGATAGGCAATCATGTAGTAATGTAACGCAGAAGTTTAATGAATTTCGGAACTTTGGCGTGACAATGAGATTTGGACAAAACTTGGAAATAAAATTGTTAAACTTGGTATAACTATGGTAAAAGTGGATTATTTGGAACACTACAGTGTATACAGCTGTGCAACTCGCTATGACCTGCAAGTTGCGGGCCATTACAGATTCATGAACTTGAATATTGTGTGCAAAAGGAACGGAGCACACAAGAGTGCATGCACGCTAAATCGGATAAAATTAATGAACCACAAAGTAAAAAAATTGAAGGGTGTGCTCCAGATACTTGTTTTGTTGAATGTTGGAAGTGGCCAGGTGTGGACATGGGTGGCACTACTGATAAAAGTAGGTGACAGCTGGGTGGAAAGTGGGGAGCCACATCGCAAACAAATTCTGACAACCTGCACTTTTGTTATACCAATTATGCACTGCTCTTGCCAATAGACCACCCGTCACTCCTTCAAGAGCTAGTAATATCCTTGGTACATCTAGTAGACAACAATTGCCAGCAGGGTCCCTTAATCATCCACCAAATTGCTTCCAATACAGGAATTGATCCAGATCCCACAGAATGGAGCGGTACTGCATAGTTAGAGACATGAGCGACCATTGCATGGATGTGGATATCATTCTCAACCACCATGCATGCATACATCAACAGACTTTATCACACAGGCTGCTCACAGGGAAGAGGAAAACATATTTCTAGCATGTGAAATAGTAGTTTATTTGAAACCTTTAAAGTGTAAAGAGTGAAAGGAGTTGGGAGCATAAAAGATGGAAAGTGGTCATCAATCTATATCCCAAGTGAACACAAAGGTAATTCCTCTGTAAAAGGCATCGGGCCTAATTCAAAAACTGCACTTTGTAGTATAATTTGTAGTACTAAAAAATCCAATGCACAAACTGTGGGCCATATTAAGATGGTGGACTCACCACCCTAATGGAGATGGGGACCACCCGACATAGCTGTTGGATGCACCACACGCAGCAATTGAAAAAAATGCAGGTTTTGCATTGCTCTGCAATACGTGGCAGGCACCGTGCGGTGGCTGCCACGTGGTGCAGGGAAATGTAGGAGGAAGTGATAAAACAAAGTGCCCGGGTGAAAGGGGGGAGGTCCGTCTCCGTCAGTCTTTCCGTGGTGGATGGTCCGCTATGGCAAGGCTGGCGGGGATGGACCATCATAATATGACCATTCTGGGCAAGGTGGCTGCCCCGCCTGCCATAGTAATCTAGTGGGCAGAAAACCGCAGTACAATGGCGCTGAACCGAACACCAGCAGCCTGCCAGTCGTGGGTTCACCGCCATCATAATCAGCCCCTATTTGTGGAATGTTACCATTACACACTGCCTATTCTTATGTGTCCAGAGTGCACCACCTTCACTGCGGAGACTCTGGATGAGTTTGTTTTAGACGTGCCAGCCTTAGGGTGGTCTTCTCCCAAACGTTTAGCTTTACTTCTCCAGTTTTTGCTGATCTCATTTTTGTTGCACTCATCACTCTGTGCACTTTACCACTGCTAACCACTGCTAAAGTGTGGGTGCTCTCTCCATTAAATATGGTGAAATTGCTTTACATCCAATTGACTTGATAGCTCCTAGTAAAGTTATACTAAATGTACCTGAAGCCTAAACATTAAATGCTACTAGTGGACTTTGCTTTAAAGGAACAGTGGTCTCTTTGGCATACAATGTGTAAGGGTTTACTGAGAGAAATAATTATGTTCAAGCACAATGTCCATGAAAACTGTTAAAAATATTTAACAAAATGATTAAATAATTGGTGGGTGAAAAGGTCAACTATAATGAACAAATAATTAAATCAACACAAAGAATACAGGTAATAGTTTGTGACTTAAAGCAACAATCCTGCCCTTAAGATAATTGTTTAATGCATTTTATAGGGTCAGTGCTCGTGAGTCGATGACATTCGATCCAATAACCATAACAGTATCACTAGGCTGTTACAAATGATGCTAAAGAAGTTTTACACAATGATAAACAGGAATAGTATGTGTATTGACCCAGATATGGGTTTTATGGGGATTGTCACGGTGGGGCCAGCCTGGCACATCTAAAATGTGTGAAATACAATAGCGGAGGAAGCCTGGAAGCTAAACGGAGAGGTCATGCAGATGGAAGAAATTGCTTCCAAATTAAAGTTGAGCCTGATAAAGGTAGACTAGCAGTCAATATGTAGCCATGAGCTGAGGTGGAATGCAGGTCATGGTAAACATGAAAAGTCTAAAGCCAGGAACAGAATGTTCCCCTGGGATTGCTTCAGGGGCCGAGAGGACCAGGGGCGATTGGCTGCTTTCAAATGCAGCAGCACATGTCTGGAGGAAGCCGTCATTTAGTTGGCAGTCAGCACAATCCCTGTCCAAAAAGTCCCATGTTCTCGAGCAGTCACAAGGTCTCTAGCAGTGTAACGTGAGTCAGCTGTTTGGCTTGCAGCCCTTATTGTGCCACCCACTTCAGTAGCCTTTTAAGCATACTTCAGGCCTGCCATTGCACCCTATGTGTGCAGTTTTAAACTGCCATTTTGGCCGGGCAAAAAAAAACATTTTGCCAGGCTCTAACCTTCTTATTTAATACATATATAAACCCTAAGCTAGGCCTTAAACAGCCTATATGGCAGGGTGCAGTGTTTGTAAAAAACTTGGACATGCACTTTTAAGTTGTACATGTCCTGGTAGTGAAAAACTCTCACATTGGATAACACTCGGTTACCTTACTACATTTCATAAGTGCTAACTTTCAATTGGGAGAATGTAGTAATCTTGAGTTTGGTGTCTAAAGAATTGAAGTTGTAAAGTCTCTTGAATGGTAAAATCGTTTTTTAAATCACTATTCGGAAAATGCCACTTTTAATAAGTTAAAGACAAACAATTGATGGACGGAATGCAGAACAAATCAAAACATTCACCCCCAGTCAAGACATCTGGGTTAAAGCCATCATTCTTTTGTTTACCATGCCACCACGGTTTAGACCTGGCCATATGCAAATCAGTCTTGATCCTGTGCCTCATGGGAACAGTCCAGCCCGAACTGCCAAGCCAGGTCCTCCCTGGACCGGAAGCAAGCATCCTAGGACCAGTTTCAGGGTTTCACCCCTCTTCATCCAGGATAGCTTGATTCCAGTGCCACAGTGAGCCCAGGACCCACGTCTGGGCATACCTGGCGCACTTAGGGCAAGAAAGCAAAAGACAAACAATTGATGGACAGAATGCAGAACAAATCAAAAGATTCACCCCAAGTCAAGAGATCTAGGTTAAATCCATCATTCTTTTGCTCACCATGCCACCCCAGTTTAGACCTGGCCATATTCAAATCAGTCTTGACCCTGTGCCTCATGGGAACAGTCCAGCCCGAACTGCCAAGCCAGGTCCTCCCTGGACCAGAAGCAAGCATCCTAGGACCGGTTTCGGGGTTTCACCACTCTTCAGCCAGGATAGCTTGATTCCAGTGGCACAGTGAGCCCAGGACCCACATCTGGGCATACCTGGCACACTTAGGGCAAGAAAGCAAAAGACAAGCAATTGATGGACGGAATGCAGAACAAATCAAAACATTCACCCTCAGTCAAGAGATCTGGGTGAAATACATCATACTTTTGCTCACCATGCCACCCCAGTTTAGACCTGGCCATATGCAAATTAGTCTTGACACTGTGCCTCATGGGAACAGTCCAGCCCGAACTGCCAAGCCAGGTCCTCCCTGGACCAGACGCAAGCATCCTAGGCCTGGTTTCGGGGTTTCACCCCTCTTAAGCCAGGATAGCTTGGTTCCAGTGGCACAGTGAGCCCAGCACCCACATCTGGGCATACCTGGCGCACTTAGGGTAAGAAAGCAAAAGACAAACAATTGATGGAAGGAATGTAGAACAAATCAAAACATTCACCCCCAGTCAAGAGAGCTGGGTTAAATCCATCATTCCTTTGCTCGCCATGCCACCCCAGTTTAGACCTGGCCATATGCAAATCAGTCTTGACCCTGTGCCTCATGGGAATAGTCCAGCCCGAACTGCCAAGCCAGGTCCTCCCTGGACCAGACGCAAGCATCCGAGGACTGGTTTCGGGGTGCCACCCCTCTTCAGCCAGGATAGCTTGATTCCAGTGGCACAGTGAGCCCAGGACCCACATTTGGGCATACCTGACGCACTTAGGGCAAGAAAGCAAAAGACAAACAATTGATGGAAGGAATGCATAAAAAATCAAAACATTCTCCCCCAGTCAAGAGATCTGGGTTAAATCCATCATTCTTTTGCTCACCATGCCACCCCAGTTTAGACCTGGCCATATGCAAATCAGTCTTGACCCTGTGCCTCATGGGAACAGTCCAGCCCGAACTGCCACGCCAGGTCCTCCCTGGACCGGAATCAAGCATCCTAGGACCAGTTTCGGGGTTTCACTGTATGACATTGATCTGCATTCTGTCCATCAACAGTTCTTTTTGCAATTGGCACCCCGAGTGGGACGGGTATGCTCAGACATGAGTCCTGTGCTCTCCATGCCACTGGAATCAAGCTATACTGGCTGAAGAGGGGTGAATCCCCGAAACCGGTCCTGGGATGCTTGTTTCCAGTCCAGGGAGGACCTGGCCTGGCAGTTCTGGCTGGACTGTTCCCATAGGGCACAGGGTCAAGACTGATTTGCATATGGCTGGGTCTAAACTGGAATGGCATGGTGAGCAAAAAAATGATGGATTTAGGCCCAGATCTCTGTACTGGGGTGAATGTATGACATTGTTCTGCATTCTGTCAATCAACAGTTCTTCTTGCACTTTTAATAAGTTTGCATTTATTTTTTCTTAACCATTTGGTGTCTGCAGCTTGTATCGAGGGTCACAAGACTAGGTGTGCCAGGTAGTTAGTCTTTGCTTGTTGCTCCCAGACATTGAGACAAAGGGTGAATAGGTGTTGACAGGATGGGCCATCTCTGACTTGATGAGGGAGAGGAGCTGTCACCTACCTGCACATTACAAAGGCTCTGCCTGAGCACACTCGCAAAGGGTTTGACAGTAGTCTTTCATGACCTCAGACAAGCTGAAGCCAGGGCAAGGAGGCAGGAACTTCTAAGCACTTTTGAGGATGGATGGCTCCAAAAACCTCTCTTACTTCAAAATTAGGACCAGGTATGAATAATGGGGGTCACTGACAGAATATCGACAACACTAGTATCGACCTACAGAAATATCGTGACATAAACATTGTTTCAAAAATATCGACCTTCTATCTTTATAATGGTAAGTACAAAAATATCAAGAAAAAAATATTGTTTTCTTATATGTATAAAAAATAATGTAAAATAAATTAAATAACACATTTAACTTAAAAAACTATTTAGATTTATTTTTAAATGTTAACAATTATTAGCAATAAATGTAACTTTAAAATTAATTAAACATACATATGTAAAATTATATATATATATATATATATATATATATATATATATATATATATATATATATATTCGCTTAAAAAACCATAGGTTTCACACATGTTATAGTTAGGTGGATATTTCACTCATAAAAAACCAATGAAATTCCCCCGTTATAGTTAGTTCAGATAACTATAACTCGCGCGCCCGCAATCCACTGCACATAATGTCACATATTACATCACTCATGACATGGTCAGTGGCATCACTCATGAGTCATGACATCACTGATGACATCATCCTTGTGATAGAGTGGCGGTCGCGTGAGTTATAGTTATCTGAACTAACTATAACTGGGGAATTTCATTGGTTTTTTATGAGTGAAATATCCACCTAACTATAACATGTGTGAAACCTATGGTTTTTTAAGTGAATTTGCAAGGTTTTTTAAATGCTAATTCCTAACTATAACGTGTGTGAAACCTATGGTTTTTTCAGTGAATTTGTACGGTTTTTTAAATGCTAATTTATTTATGTATTTTTTTTTATATATTTATTTTACAATAAACTACGTATTAAAAATTTTTTTTTTTTTTTTGGGTTTTCACCCTGCGATTTAAAAAAAAAAAAAAAAAAATTTGGGGGGGGGGTTTTCAGGGTGCGCGCACTGTGCGCGCACCCCCGCGATTTTTAAAAAAAAGAAATATTTTTTTGCCTTCGGGGTCCTTCAGGGACCCCCTGACAAAGGCTAGGGGGTCAGGAACTCTCTACCCTGCCCCCTTTTCACGTTCGCCACCTTCCTTTTTCACTCTTGCACTGAAAACAAACAAAATGGCGGCCGACACTTCCTGATTTCGACCGATTCGAACGTTGAATAACATGTAACCACCAATCAGAATTACGCTCGCGCACGTTAGGGTGCTCGCACGGTGCGCGCACGGTGCGCGCACCCTGCGAGCTTATAGATATATATATGCTTTTAAATGCTATTTTCTCCGGAAATACTGAACAGATTTACACCAGACCTGCAAAAGGCACTTCCTTGACCTTATGGCTACCTCTCTGCCAAATTTCAAGTAATTCTGTTCAGCCGTTCGGGCTGTAGCTGCGACTAAAGGTCCTATGGAAAAATGCATGGGGAAAACGCGTTTTGGGACCCCCCTTTTTTCTCGGCTCCCGCTTGACGAATCACCCCGAGACTTTCAGGGTAGGAGCTGAACGGAGCGCCCCATTAGTTTTGAAAATTTCGCGAGGATTCGTCAACCGGCGCCAAAGTTATTCAAAATAGAATTTTGAGATTTCCTATGGAAACACGGTCCTAACTATAACTATCTACTGGCGACCGCCAGTAGATAATATATAGATATATATATATATATATAGATATATTCACTTTAAATGTTAACATAGTTAATATTATTTAAACCTACATTTTACACTGTATTGAGTGCAACAGTAGGGAAAGTGTTGGATAGCAGGGAGGAAAAAATTACTATTCCCATTCAAGCGACTGCAACAGTATGGAAAGTGTTGGATGGCAGAGGGGAATAATTTGCTATTCCCAGTCCAATAAATAAGACAGTAAGAAAAGTGTTGGATAGCGGAGGGGAATAATTTACTATTCCCACTCCAAAGAGTGCAACAGTAGGGAAAGTGTTGGATACCGTAAGGGTAAAAATTACTATCCCCACTCCAGAGGGCGCAACAGTAGGGAAAGTGTGGGATAGCATAGGGTAAAAATTGCTTTTCTCACTCCAGCGAGTGCAACAGTAGGGAAGCTGTAGGATAGTGAAGGGATAAAAATTACTATTCCCACTGAAGAAAATTCAAATTTAAAAACAAACAAAATATCAACTACAATATAAAATGTAAAAAAAACAAACGATATATATTAATATAAAAACTTACAAATAATAGAAACAGATAATGTAGAATAAATCTAAAATTGACATAAAATGATTAATTTTTTTAATTTAACAAAAAAAGAAATTCATTTTAATCTAAACAAATATTTATGTAAGATTTTTTGTCCTATGCTATAACACCACACAATTTACAACACACATCTAAATTAAATGAAGAAATGTACCTCCATAATTAACACAATTAATTGCCAATTAAACAAATATTAATAATTACAAAACACATTTAAAAAGGTAAAAATTAATGTAGTAACCAAACGTTATAGCTATATAACATAAATCCTCAAACAAAATAAAGAGTAAACAAATACAATTGTTTTATCAATTAATAAATGGATATTAATGATAAAGTAATGATTAATTAATTTAAATTACATTCCTTTCCACCCTCTACCCCAATAAACATCAAAACACACACTGAAAAAATATTAACACAATTTCCATAACGAATTTTACGTTGATAAATTAATATCAATTTACAACAAATCACTAATTTAAAAAATGAATTCCCACCATTTACCACTGTAAACCCCACATCTCACACGTCAAAATTATTACACAATTGGCATTTTTGAATTTTAAATAGCATTAATTAACAAATAATTAATTAATTATAAATAAATTACCTCCCACCATATTCCCCTAATAATACCACCACCAATTCAGTAAAACCTGACACAGTTAACATAATTAATTACCAATTAATTGATTAATTAATAACAACTAACAATCGAAATATAAATAAGTAATAATAAATTAATTCACACAATTAACACTATGGGGCCTATGACGATGGCGGGCGGACAACGTAAGCCCGCCACCGTAACGGTGAAAGGGACCGTCCACCAGAAGTGTGGCGGTCCCACTGTGGCCATTAGGATGCCACCGCCACCATGGCGGCGACATCCTACATCCACAACTTTGCGGCGGGCGGTGCTCACAGCACCGCCTGCCACAATGCTGTGGATGCGTGTTGTGCATTGACATGCACAAGCTGACAGGCACCGCGCGGTGCCAGCCACCTTGTCCACGCCAATGTAGGGGGGTAACATAGGTACCCCCCAAGTGCACCCCCCACCCCACCAACAGTCTGGGGGCCCACAATGGGCCACCAACAGCAGAAATCGCATGCCTTTGAAAGGCTGCTCCCTGCTTGCATCGTGATATAGATGGTGGTGTCTTGCAGACACCGTCACCATATCATGCCCCTTTCCCGCCTGGTCGACAAGTTGACCGGCGTAAAAGTGGCAGACGGTCTTTCCGTCTGCCGTGGATTCCCCAGCCATACTAATATGGCGAGGGTCACTCAGGTATGGATGGCGGGTGGATCGCCCCTGCCAGGCCAGCGGTGGCTATCGCCGGCCCGGAGGGGCGATCCGCCCGCCATCCTAATAGACCCCTAGATAATAAAAATAAATAAATATTATATTAAAAATATTAATAAATGTGTCAAAATTAAATCACTTCCCACCCTACTCCCCCATTAACCCACAATCCGCTCCTAAAAAAATTACACAATTAACATAATTACCAATTAATTAATAACAATTATCAACACATTAATAAATAATACATTAATTCCCACATTTAGCAATATAAAATATTAAATAAATAAATATTCATTAATGAAAAAAAAACTGTAATTATAAGTAAATTACTTCCCACACTATTCCCCTATAAACCCACAACCCACTTTTAAAAAATTTCACAATTAACATATTTACTAATTAATTAATCAACATAAATTAACAGCCAATTATTAATTAATTAATAATAAATTAATTCCCACAATTAACAGAATAAGATCAATATCAAATAAATACTGATAAATTAAAATTAATATTCAATTTATTATAATTCAGTTACTTCCCAACCTATTCCCCTATAAACCCACAACCTGACACAGAACTAAAATGCTAAATTTAATGAAAATAAAATTAATAACTCCTAGAAATTGAACACATATATTAAAAAACAAATGCAATACTTAGACCAAAAAAATAGAGCACATACATTTAAAATACATAATAAAATACATAACACTAACTAAAACAAGCATTTGCAATGCAATAGGTCTCGCATTAGTAAAAGTTTGAGCTTTTGGCGTTGCAAATAATAATGCAACACCACGGGGCCATTTCCGATTCCGGCCGCAAAAAGTACCGACCGACATGGACCCGGACCAGAGACCGACCGACACCGATGCCGTATGACCTGTGCAGTATGATGCAACGCATGTGAATTACAACCGACACGTACGGTATACAAGCCGTACGACCGAGCTGTAGGGAAAATAGTGATCCAGCCGGAAAAACAACGTGATTTTCACCGACCGACACGAACCCGACCGACCCGTACCTGCGATGTCCGACCCGCGCAGTACGATGCAATGCGTGTAAAACCAGCACGGAGAACAAGTCGCACGACCGACACGCACAGAAAAACCGGGTCCACAAGTAATAGAGACCTCCGCGACCGACGAGTATGAAACACAGAAGATAGGCAGCGTGAACGAGGCGGAGAAGCCCACACGAGACAACATCAGTGTCCGTTTCCGTCAGATGAACATCTCCTTCATGCCTACAAAACCCAAAGGAAAAAAGACAAAAAAAGGACCAAACAAGCAATGACAAATCGAATAAATATCAAATAAAAAAAACCTGGGACAAAAAGACACCCACAACTCCAACTATATAAATGACTACAATCACTACCATGATCCCTTGCAAACAGGAGACACAGCCAGCAGCAAACACCATTACACAGCAACCACAGACACACTCACAACTCACCCATCACACAACCCACACACCATCAGCACCTCATCCAAAAGCACACAAACATACAGCCAGCAAAACCAACACAAACCCACCCTCACTTGCACCCTCACACACACATCCCTCAACACCACCACCCATCACCATGCCCCCAAAGAAGAATCCAAAGTTCACAAATAGTGAGTTAGAAGTGCTGGTAGATGAGATCATCAGAGTAGAGCCACGTTTGTTTGGTACATTGGTCCAAAGGACCCCCATGTCACAGAAAACAAAGATGTGGGCGAGGATTGTGGACAAGGTGAACGCTCAAGCACCAGCAAGGCGCACAAAGGACGATATCCAGAACAGGTGGTATGACGTGCGCAGGAGAGTCAAGAAACTAATCGAAAAAGATCACGCCCTGAGTCAGTGCACCAGCGGTGGCCCTCCTGCCAAACCAGTCTACTTCAGGATCTGGGAGGAGAAGGTGCAGGACATCCTACCACCAGAGAGCGTCCATGGGCTAACAGCCTGGTGAGTACACAAACAACATACCCAAGATTGTGTGGCAAGGGGACAGTGAAACCATGCACCGCATGCAAAGCTACACTAACCAATAGATAATCATCCCAAGATGTGTATGCCAGTCAGACAAACACAATACCTGCCATCTCATAGTGACTTGGAACTGTGTCATGACGTGCACCAACCTACAAACAAATAGAGCATGGCAGTGGCACAAAGCTAAATCGACACTGCCAGACAGTTTGCCACCACAAACACACTACCTCACAGTGCAGCTGACTGACAGGAAGGAATAGTGGGGATACAGGTGAAGGGAGTGTATCCAAAAACATGATACAGATAATGCTCCCCCTCCTGATTGGCCCATCAACACCTCTCTGAAACATGCCCACATCACAGGGAGTGGAAAATGACTGACAAGATGGCTGACACTGGGTCCTGCTGTGGGGAGCACAAGGCCCTGGTAGGGCATGTGCGCAAATCAGAAGCAGGACACCACTGACTGACATCCTGAAAGACAACTTGCACGCCCTCCAATGGAAGCACGTTTCATGATGGGAAGTCTGGCTGGGTGGGAAGGAGGACTGACTGCTCTGACCATACTTTCCAGCATGTGGAGACCCCCCCAACACAAACTCCACACAGCTCACCGGGTAGAATGCATTGACCCACACCTCAGTGAAATATCATCAAAAGATACCCTGTACTGGGTGCTGCTGTGTGAAGCACAGGGGCTCTCTTTGGACTTGTAGCCAAACAAACACCAGGATTTCATCTTGCCATTGCTGTCACACCCGCTCACAGAAAAGCAGAGTCAAGAGGGAGGAAGTATGGGCATGCTGGGAAGGGGGAGTAGCCAAGAGCATGATGGGAGTCGCAGTTACAGACAATTTACACCCACCCACATGGCCCACCAAGCAAACACTGAACCATGCTCGCCTCACAGGGAGTGGGAAGGGACTGACAAGATGTCTGACACTGGATTCTGTTGTTTGGAGCACAAGGCCCTGCTGGGAAATGGGCAACAACAAACACCATGACTTCACAGTCAGCCATCTTGCCATTACTGTCACAACCCCTCACAGGAAAGCAGAGTCAAGAGGGAGGAAGTATGGGCATGCTGGGAAGGGGGAGTAGCCAAGAGCATGATGGGAGTCACCGTCACAGACAATCTACACCCACCCACATGGCCCAGCAAGCATACACTGAACCATGCTCGCCTCACAGGGAGTGGGAAGGGACTGACAAGATGTCTGACACTGGGCTCTGTTGTGGGGAGCACAAGGCCCTGCTGGGAAATGGGCAACAACAATCTCAAACTCTGCCCGTGACAAGCTGGAAAAAAGCAGTGTACAGGCAGGCATCTGTTCGTACAGTAGAAAATGTCATGTTTGTGAACCATTGATGGCTATAGAAACATAACTCATATTGTGTGTCTCTTCCAAACACAGGGGGTGCTGGGAACCCAGCACCAAATGAAGAGGATTCCCAGGCCCAGACTCTGGTGGACACTGAGCTCTCTGGTTTGACTCTCTCTCTGTCCTCGTCGGATGACGATGACCAACCTGGCCCCTCCGGTGTGAGTCATCATGCAGCACCAGCAGCATCAGCATCTGCACCCCCTGTACCCACGCCTCCAGCATCTGACAACGACAGGGCACCTCTGCCAACACGGACAGACCAAGGCCACTGAACACCCACAGCACAGGGAAACTGGACCCCCCCCGGAAGCTACAGCAAACACCACCAGCAACACCACCCAAGGGGTCCCAGTGCCAGCTGTGCGTCCCGAAACTGGTCCTGCCCGTGTGGATAGGGGTGCTGGGAGGGGTGGGAGGCAGAGGGAACGCCTTGCAGAGGGGTCTGGACTGCATGATGACCCCCACCTGACACGCATCATAGATGGGTACCAGGATAGCACCGGAGGATTTGGCCAGGTAGTGGGGATCCTCAAGGACATGCAACAGGAGCAGGCTGCCCACTATGCCTGAATGGAGGCCAAGTGGGATGCCCTTACTGCGGTGCATCATGACATACTCCAATGCCTCCGCCAGATCAACACAAACCTGTCCACACCTCCCTGTGGGGCCACAACATTTGTTGCAACACCATCTGCCAGCGCCACAGGGAGGGAGGAGGACTCTGGCGGAGAGTCCCCTGCATCGCAGAGGCCTGCACCTGAGGATCCCCCCCTAGGAAGAAGAGGGGTTGTCCGAAGAAGGACATGTGAGAGGCAGATGTCCCAGCACATCTCCCAAGGCCTCTAAACCTGTTCTGGACAATGTTCTTTGTGCGCAACCTGTTCACCTTGTCCAATCGCACACAACTCGCCCACTTGACGTGGAGGGTTCATGTTGGGCCAATGTAGCAGATGACTGTGGACTTCACTCTGGACATTTCATCTACCAGCACTTTCAACTCTAATGTGAATTTTGGATTCCAAAACCAATGTACAGCACCCACCATCCTGTGCACTTTGCTCACACATGTTCGGAAATAAACTCACCAGTACACTATACTTTCCTCTGTTGTGATTCCAAATTGTCATGTGTCATGGAGATGTCGATCTGCTACACAACACAGTGCATGCCAAATACTGCAACAATGTGACCAATGTCAGGTGAGTCATGGTGACGTGACACATGTGAGGGAGACACACCACAATGGCAATACAACACATACTCACCATGGCCATGTTTCTTATCACACAAAATGATGGTGACCTGAAACACATAGGTATGCACAACCACCACACCTATCCAAAGTCAGTGGTAACAAGTCCACAGGTGAGGTAAGCAAATGTCACTCAGATTTGGGAAGACAGACATCACACCTAACAAATCATAGCACAGGTTCATTACACATCAGCAACATGTTTATTACACAATAGTTGCAAGGCAATTGTACAATACGGTGGACACACGATCACAGAGTGTCTGAGAATTGTAGTCCAGGGGTGTGTGGCACATCACTTTATATCAATTGACTACTCCCACACTGGTGTCGGATTCTGGGTGTTGGGGGTCAGTGTTGAACAAACAACAGGCAAATTACCCTGTGAAGGACAGACACAAGACACAGTCAAAAGCACAGCAAAACAGGAGAGAAATGCAATACACATGCACCAAACATGTCACAATAAACCTACACAAAAACAAGTTAGCAGTGCTACCCTATTGTGGAGTACACACCACCTGAATGGACACATCACTGCATGCATCCAGTCAAGTGGCACACAGACACACTCAGACAGCAACAGAGCAGCCACAACACATTCCAGGCTAACTCCATACATTGACATAACAAAACTGGAAACTCACATCCAGGTGAAGAAGTTGTTGATGAGCGGTGAGCGGACGTCACCCTTATCCTCATCATCACTGCCATCTTGGCCCAGGCCGGGTTCCTCCACAGGTGCCGGAGGTTGGTCATCGTCATCCTGGATGAGAGGCACCTTCTTCCGCACTGCCATGTTGTGTAGCATGCAGCATACAAGGATTATTTTGCACACCTTTGCGGGTTCATATGGGAGGGCCCCTCCAGTCTTGTCCAGGCAGCGAAAGCGGCTTTTCAGTAGGCCGAATGTCTGCTCAATCACCCTCCTGCTCCGACCATGTGCCTCATTGTAGCACATCTCAGCTGGTGACACAGGGTTCCTGAGGGGTGTCAGCAACCACGGCACGTTGGGGTATCCGGAGTCACCTACACACACAAAAATAAACAAGTAGCTGAGTTTTGTTGGAGTGTGGAATACAACATTGACAAACACACACAATAATAAACAATCAGTGCACACCGACAAGCCAGGCATGCTGAGCTGGCATCTGTGACATCAGCGTTGCAATGGGACTACTCCTCATTATGTAGGCATTGTGCGCAGAACCAGGAAACCGTGCACACACAAGTGTGATACATATGTCTGCAAAACATACCACCAGAGCATTGATGAAGTGGAAATGTATGCCTGCTCATTTGCCTGTGGTGGTATCAGGGCCACATGTGTCCCATCAATAGATCCGATGACGTTCGTCATCCTCCCCAGTGTATAAAAGGCATCCTTTATTTCAGGGAGTTCAGCTGGGTTCGGGAACTTGATGTACAGGTCTAGGAAATGCAACATCCCCTCCAAGACATCGCGTAGCACCGGACTAAACATAGTTTGTGACATACCACCAGCATTAGCCACAGTGTACTGGAAGGTACCAGTAGCAAAGAAGTGCAGGGCTGCCATCACCTTCACCTCTGGGGTCAGTGCTGTAGGGTATGTCCGGCCAGGTAGCAGAAGTGGCACCAACTGCTCTGCCAACTCCTCAATCAGTGGAATGGTGAAGCAGTACTGTCGGATGCAGTCGCGTTCCTGCATGGTTGCAAGGTCTGGGAACGGTCGATGGACAGCAGGTTCCCTGCAGAACAGAGATGAACAAAGGAAGATTGTCGGTTCATCCACTGTTGTGGCCATGACCAGGCTCAATATCACATGATAGATCATGACATTACACAATGTACTGAGGTGTGTGCTGTTGGACATGGACACATATGTCACCTACATGACCATCACCTCACATCTCAATTCCACATGTCCACATGAGTCCCATGTAGTGCAATGGCCAATCATTTGGCTGTGTCACCCGACCTATGTACTGCTGTGACGTTACAAATACACACTACAGTGACAAGTGAGGCCTGATGTCTTCCAGGCATCACAGATCTTTGCTATGCAGATACCCAGGGTCCCTGTATTGCCACATCGACAATGCCATGGACATGGTGTATCACGTACACACCACAAGGCAAGCGTGAGTCCCACGGGTAGTGGCCACTGTTGTCCCTGCAGGCCCTACATGTACTTCTCTTAGACACACACACACCATCAAGGTAGATACATATACCACATGGATGTGGAGACTGTCTCCCATTGGGCACATTTGATCAGACACATCTGAGACACAACATGCACACAGACTGTGGGTGCACATCAGAATTGTGGCTACAGGTCTCACTGTGACGTACATGCCATCACCCCCAGGACTCAGGGTGTATGTGACATGCCCTAAACAGATCCAACATGAAACTGTGTCCGTGACTCATGCCCATTACTGTACATTTGCACATCACAGTGGTAACGTGCACGACACACAAAGGATTCTGCCCCCAGGTACACGTGCACAGCCTGGGAGTGACTGAACAAAAGTGCCACCCAACAAACCAAATGTGCCCCCCCCAACACACAGGGAATGCAGCCTTACATGCCATGGGACACTGTGTGGGCAATGCTGTAGTGTGGTAGGTGTGCACAGGTGTCCCTGGCAAGTAATTGTGTGTTGAATCCGTCGAATAGTCACACCAATGAGCTCTGACGCGGGTGACAATGCGTACGCATTGCACGGTTCATGACCGAGCCGTGCGTACGCTTTGCCATTGACTGCAATGAGGTCCGATGCGGGTGACAATGCGTACGCATTGCACGGTTCATGACCGAGCCGTGCGTACGCATTGCCATTGATTGCAATGAGGTCCGACGCGGGTGACAATGCGTACGCATTGCACGGTTCATGACCGAGCCATGAGTACGCTTTGCCATTGACTGCAATGAGGTCCGACGCGGGTGACTATCATGCATACGCGTCGGGCAGGCATGGTCCGAGACAGGCGTACGCCTTGGCCATTGAATCGTATGGAGACGGGTGCATGTGTATTTTCAAAATACGCGTTGTACTGTCAGTTGACCGAGCCGGGCTCACCCATTGGCTCTTGACTGTCATGGAGACAGATGCGGATTCAAAACTTGTACGAGTTATGCGCTGGAAATTCAGTTGGATGCCTACAACAATGTTGCAATTACTAGTGTGTCATGAAGGTCCAGATTTGAGCGATGCGGAAGGCGTGTACGAGTCGTACATTTCCATGGATTGGCCAGATTCATAGAATGCAACCGTGTTGGACCTATCACTTGGGACACATGGCACAGATTCTGCCTCTGCAGCACAGATATAAGGCTGGCTGGCCCCCAGGGAGCTCACTTGCCTCCACTACATGCTCCTGGACCACATCCCTGCTACCACTGCTGCTGTCTCTGCATCCTCTGGTTCCTGCTATTGCACGTACTCTGGAGAGGGCCCCAGCCTTCACTGAGGAGGAGAACCAGGCCCAGCTGGACGGGCTCCTTCCACAGTACAGCAAGCTGTATGAAAAACCAGGTGAGTGTGCAGTCCAGTGCCTTCCTAATTGTGCATGTTGTCTGACTAGCAGTACTAGCAGGGTGTACACCAGTGGCAAGCATTCTCACTGACTACTTTCATCCCCCAAAATGTGTAGGGACATGTAATGAACAGGTGTTCTGCAGCTAAAGTGCATTAGTGTAAGCTTAAACTTCCCAGGCATTGTTAACATGTCAGACATGCAGGTGATTTGTCCTTCCCCATGGTTGCACTACCTGTGTAACTCATTTCCCTTTGTGATGATGACATGTATATCCAAATGTGTGCAGCACTATTATGGGGCATGTGTGTTAATGTACTTTTTACTTTGTCATCCTCACAGGTTGATGCCCACCAAAAGCAGGAGATATGACTGACCTTCGCCCGGGCAGTTCGCTCGGTGGGGGTCTATAAGTGCCGGATCCGCAACTGCCAAAAGAGGTGGCAGGACCTTCGGGGCTGGACCCGGAGGATAGCTAGAGTCCAGCTGAAGTTGTCACCCCCACATGCTCCGGATCTTGGCAGTGGTCTTCCCAGACCTGGATAGGCAGCTGAAGGCCAGACAGCAGCAAGAATGGGGTAAGTCCATGCCTGATCTGTGTTCTATGTCTGACAGGAGAATTGCAGTCTTTTGGCCTGGTCACACTTCCACATTACGTAGGACTTGTAGTCCAATATTCAGGTCCCTCAATTGTGTGATGCACCCTCCTCATCCGTTCCACAGGTGTGGCCCCTACAGTCTGTTGCTTGTGTCACTAGGGCACTGTGTCCCTGCAGTCAGCTATGCTTCAGCTAACGGTCAGCATCTGTCCCCGTGACTCTGTTGTGTGTTTCATGGGTGGTTCAATTGTCTGCCCAATGCATGCTATCTGACATGTGATCTGTGTGTGCCCTTGATATGTGTTCCAATTGCTGGTCTGACTTGCCACATGTGGCTGGGGTATTTAAAACAAAACCAAGCAGCAGGGGACTCCAATTTGTGGGCCTCAGGAGTATGTATATCAAGTATATCACACTTGCTTAGCCACCTGACTGCTGTCCAGGGCTAAACACTGTTTCATGTAGACCTGGGTAGTCATGCCTCCTCAAGGGTATTTAGAAACACTCTGTAATCCCACTCCTGTGTATCAACTTACAGATTGTGCTTAGTGACATGTGCCTTCAGGTGTCTGCCTCTGTGTCAATATGGTGTGGCTTCCTGTTACGTACAACTAGTGTGTCCATGATTTTGAGGGTGACCAGGACATCTGCGATGTGACTGTGTGAGACAAGAGCTGTGTGACATATAGGTGTGTGATCATCTGACAGCGCACAATGGTGTATGCACCTGTGTACTTCAGGCACCTGGGTTACATGCACGGAAGACTGTGATGTGCTAATGTACATGGAGTTGTGTTTGCAGAGACTCATATGTCTGATTTGCATGATGTGGGGTCTTCTGGGTCCTGGATATGTTGTTTGCAGGGGATGGGCAAGTGCACTTTTCAGCTGCAGAGTTTGCTTTACCCCTGAGCTATGATTGTGACACAGTGCATACTGTTGTTGTCTGGATGCCCTGCCCCTGTGACAGGAGACAGTGTTGACTGACTGTAGGAAGGTGGAATCTGACTATATGGTTGCCCCCACTTTTTTCCTGGTGTTTGAATGGTTTTTGACTAGTCTGGCTGGGATCCTGCTATCCAGGACCCCAGCCTATCTGCTTTCTCCCTTAAATGACATGGTGTGAATATTTGATGCACTAGTGATTGGATACTGTGGTACCTTATGAGCCCCTAGTATATGGTACCTTAGGTACCAAGGGCATAGGTTCTTCACAGGCCTACCAGGGGATGAAGCATGTATTATGCCACCCCTGGCAAGCAGACTAAATCTGACACCACAGGCCTGCTACTGCAGCCTGGGTGAGGTAGTGTTAGCACTCCTCACTGAGGTATAGGTTCCCTATATCTCACCATACACACACATATAAACCTATCAGCCACCCCTAAGGAAGGCACGATCAATCCTGAGGGCAGGGTGCTTGGTTTACAATGTGAGGGGGTGCCTCTGCATGAGCAGAGCCCTTCTGCAGCTGGCAGAGTCTATTCTCTGTGGCTGTTTGTGGATGCGGTTAAACCATATACTCTTAAGTGCATTATAACCCAACGGTAAATGCTAACTTTGGAATGACTGCATCAAAACATGTCGTGTTTGGTGTCAAACAACTTGGAATCATACCCCCACACCAGTAACTGGTGTGGGAGTATGATCCCACCCTTCTAGAGGGGACGGCATGTACCTACTGTGGTAACACGGTAGAAATCTGAAAGAGCCCTGGCATCACAAAATGAATGCCACCAGCACAGACACTGGGCTGCCCTCCTGCTGCTGACTGAAACTCACAGTGGAGGAGGCCCAACAATAGGCATACTGTCACAGGGAGGTGTCACTACCTTCCAGAGTGGATTTAGTGTATTGGGGCTGGGTGGGTGCACTTCTAGAACGCTTTGAAGTCCTGCACTGGGGGAGCAGTAGGCTCCTCTGTGCATATGCCAGCTCAAACCGGTTCAGGGGCTACCTGTCCCTGCTCTGGCATGAAACTGGACAAAGGGAAGTGGGTGTAACCACCCCCTACCCTGACCGTCCCAGAGGAGTGGTCATA
Source organism: Triturus cristatus (assembly GCF_964204655.1). NCBI lineage: Eukaryota > Metazoa > Chordata > Amphibia > Caudata > Salamandridae > Triturus > Triturus cristatus. Next base: position 894,870,215 of record NC_140590.1, on the reverse strand, counting down.
GAGCTAGTCCCTCCCCTACCTTCAGTATAAGATAGGGAAACCTTGCCATCGCAAATCAGATAACCCTGGATGATGCTTTACAAGAAGAATCCTGGCCCTTCGACATTCCAATACCTTTGGAAGACAGAAGAATCTCCCTTGGAGTCAAGGAGTGACTCCCCTGCTTGGCAGGCACCAAAAACTCCAATCAACGGTTGCAAACTTTCCCGCTCGCGCCAGAGTCCGAAGTCCCTGCAGCCCTGGAAGTGGATTTCCTAACTTCTCGATGGCCATTGTGAGACCCTAGCAGAGCTGAGGCAAGTGGACCCGACGAGTGACGAGGAACAGCAATACCCGGGTATCGTGCACTATTGTCAAGTGAAACCTCTTCATGATGGTCTATGAACTTGTGCATTGGTCTATTTGTGGCCCCACCCTCCAGCAGGTTTTGCAGTGAAAATCAGAGGCCTATCCCATCCCGAGTGACCGTGGGCTCCTGTAAAGTATTTCCTCATGAGGCGTCTTTGCGATCCCTTGCCTGTTGGCTTGTGGGTCCCCTGAAGACTTTATGATCAAGACAAAGGGCTCTCCTGGTTGCTCCAGGCCTGCCCTCACTCACCTTTGCTGGGTGAGTCCCTCAGACCTTGCTGTTTTGCACCGCTGACTTTATTCACTTTCCACAAGACTTGCTGTTGCCAAGGTTTGTTGGCTCCAATCTGGTTGCTGATACCTCAGTACGCTGCAGACGTTATGGGAGACTGGGAATCCAGCTGCTGGTCATCGTCAATGCCTCCTGGTCCTTGTGAGCAAAGAGTCAAATCACCCTTGATCACCTGAAATCACCCGCCTTCCGTGGCCATCCATCTTCCTGGCCCCGGGTCACCGGGAAGTGACTGTGAACACTGTCCCTTCTGCTTTCAGGTCATCTTCATCCTGAATCCACCCTTGGATTCCACCGGACACTTTGTCAGTCTTCGCAAGCAGCAAGTCTTCTTTGGTCTCCATAGAAAACAGCGACGCGACCCGACACCAAAAGACACCTATGCATCCGGCTTCCCTGGGTGAGGTAACTCATGCACTCCGGTGCCCTAGTGTGTATTGGCCCTCGAATTACTTACCTTGTAAGTGGCTTGCTTGTAGACTTCCTCAAAGTACCCTTAAATTTTAAAAATCCGACCGCGACTTGCTCCATTGAAATCAATAGGGAACCCGCGGCTGTGTTCTCACGCTGCACGTGTCTCCCGTAGGTCTTTTACTTACCTGCTTCTGCTGCATTATCGAAGCCCAAGCGATTCTACAGGCCCTAGGCCTTGTCCCCTTGCAAGCCGACTTTCCTAAACCTCTTTTTTAGTATATGGTCTGGTACGCCCCTAGGGCCCCAGCCATATTTGTGCTTAACTTATTGTGAAATGTTGATATATTTCAATGTGTTCCTGACTTCTAATCTCATAAAGAGATTAGTAGAATGTGTCTAGAAATAAATACATATATATTTGATATATATACCTGTGTGGTGTCCTTTCATTTGGTAATTCAAGAGATTATAAGGTAAAACAAGCTGCTTTACATTCCTCTGAGACTTAGCCTGAAGGCTGCTCTCCACAGCTACCACTAGGATAGCTTTCTTTAAAAGGTTGTCTTAAACCTATCTACCATAAGAGTCGAATTGGACTGGTGCAAGTTGGCCACTATAACTAGTGACCAGCATATGCCAGGCCAACTTCTCACACTGGTGGGCAGCGTGTGGGATTCCAGCTTGCCATTGTTTACCAGAAAATCTCTATTTGAATTAATAACTGAAAACCACTAAAGGTACTCAAGGTACATATAAGAGTCAAGCTTAGTATCAATAAGTTCTACTGAACTTAGAGTTGTTTGTGAAGGGATAGCACACCCTTGCTACAGCTCAAGCTAGGATCAGTAGGCCACAAACTAGTGTAGGTAGTGCAACACTGCATAACACTAGAATGTCCTCAAGGGATGGAGCCAGTGGGTCCACCCAACCTCAGTATAAGGACATGACCTTCTTTGACCTGAAGGCCGTGTGTGTTGTAAGACACCTGAAGCTAGGACAGAGTCCCTCCAGACTAGGCCTGATAGATCTGTTGACCACAGATGTCCTTAGATTAGCTCTACGAGCTAAAGGGTCTGAATCAGGGGGTGGGGCAGCTATAGTCTCTGGGTCAGATGATGAAAATCAAGATGACCTGGACTCTGGGGTTGAAGGGCCAGACCCACATGGATCTGAACAGGACAGAGGAATTCTCCCTAAGAGAACTGACAGAGTGGAGGAGAGGCCTAGGTCCCTTTCTATGGTCTCTGACCACTCATATAACTCTGGTAGAGAATCTGTCCAGCAGAGGAACTCATACCTTCCCAGAAGGCAGACCTCCTCTGAAAGAAGGTACAAACTGCTGCAGTATGAGGAAGCAAGGCTTACCCTCAGAACCAAGCAGTTGGCCTTCGATAGATAAGCCTTTGAGCTCCAGAGAGCTTCTAGAAAAGAGGGGTTAGAACCCCTAGAGTCAGAGATTATATTCCAGACCATAGGAACCTGTCCAAGGTTGTTCTCCCTACCAGAGTGGGGATGATATCCACAAGTGGATAACTGCTATGGAGAGGGCCTGTAAAGTACAACAGGTCCCCCAGAAACAGTGGGCAGCAATCTTGTGGCTCTCCTTTTCAGATAAAGGTAGAGACAAGCTCCTCACTGTTAGAGAAGAGGATGCTGATGATTATGAAGTCCTGAAGAGTGCATTAATAGATGGGTTTGGCTTAACCACTGAACAGTACAAGTTGAAGTTCAGAGATACCCAGAAGGCACAGACACAGGACTGGGTGGACTTTGTAGATTGTGCTACCAAGGCTCTGGAGGGTTGGATAGTTGGCAGTAGAGCAACTGACTTTAAAGGATTGTATAATTTGATTATGAGAGAGCAGATCCTTAACAATTGTCAAAACCAACTCTTACACCAGTACCTGGTGGACTCTGATCTGACCTCTCCCCAAGCATTGGGAAAGAAGGCAGACAAATGGGTCAGAATCAGGGTGAGGCCCAAGAACCAAGGTGGTGACCAGAAGAAAGATTCCACTAAGCCCAAAGAGAAAGGTGGGGATAATAAAACAGAAAAGTCCTCTGAAGGGCCCCAAAAAACGAGTTCTGGGGGTGGGTCCTAAAATCCTTCCTCTTCCAATAAGAAACCCTATCGCCATGTGTGCAAGCAACCTGGCCACTGGAAAACTGACTCCAGCTGTCCAAAGAATGGCAATAAAGAAAATGTTCCTCCCTTTGCAGCTCCAACACCTCCTGTTACTACCAGTAGTAATACCCCAGGTGGTTGGAGTGCACCCAAAAACATAGTTGGGTTTTCTTGGGGAACTCAGGTGGACCCTGGCCTAACCAGGTCCCCTACACAAGCAACTCTAGTCTGTGATGGTGGCATGGGGTTTGCCAACTTTACCATGAGTCCCAATATCTTGGGCAGGTACAGACAAGAGCCCATGATCAATGGTCAGAAGGCTGTGGCCTACAGGGACACAGGGGCTAGTCTTCACCATGGTGACCAGGAGACTAGTGCCCCAAGAACAGCTTTTACCTGAGTTTAGATACCAGGTGACCATATTGATGGAATTAGGACAGACCATCCCATGGCAGTGGTAAATCTCAGCTGGGGAGGGATCACTGGCCCAAAGAGAGTGGCAGTGTCCCCAACCTTGCCTGTAGCTTGCCTACTGGGGAATGATCTGGAAATCTCAGCCTGGGCTGAGGTAGATCACAATGCCCATTTAAGAATGTTAGGCATCCCTGAGAGAGGTGATGAGACCCTGAGGGCCTCACCTCCACCCCAGGAGAAATTAAGGGGAGTGAAGCCTGAAACAAGGGATCACTCCACACAAACAGAGAGCAAAGGGGGTGAGGATCAGTCCTCCCCCCACCAGACTAAAGGTAAGGGTCAGCTTTCTAAGGGAACTGATCCTGCCCCTTGTGAAATAACTGCCCCAGAAGTGGTCAGGCCTGTCTTGGCCACAGCTCTGATGGCAGGGGATCCTTCCAAGGTGGTACCCAGTCTGGAGCAGGTATCCTGCCCCTCTTTACCCTGCCTCAGTCAGCCCAGGGCTGCAGAGGTCAGGGAGGTCAGTGGACCCTTAGTGGGCCCCTGTCCAGAAGAACCCCCTCATCAGCAGATTAGGGACACCCAGCAGAGTAGTTCTGGCCAGGTGAATATTCCTCTACAAACTGATGGATCCTCCTTACCCCTAGGTACAGGTATCCCCCAGATGGACTTTGTTGGGCACAGGGAGACCTGGGGCATAGTTGCCCCAAACATTCCAATGCCCTCCACTATTCCAACCAGGGGGACCCAAACCCCAGCTATAGGCAGCCAGAGGTTGACCCTTAGGGCCAGCTAAGACACAGTCATGGACAGAAAGGTTTCCATGGTGACCAGTGGCCTGAGGAAGTTGAGACCACCCCAAATAGGGCCTCACTTCCAGACTCAGACACCCCACCAGCCTGCTTCTGTACCAAAACACAATACAGGTAAATTCCCTAGACTTTGGAGAAACTCTAGAACCCCTTGGGGTAGAATTTTCCAAGTGGACCATGAGACAGAGAGCAACCATGCTAGTGCAGGTTCTTCCTTATATGGCCACTCAGGAAATAAAGGATTATCTGGACAAGGTTAGCCTTATCTCCTTTCATTTGGGGTGGGGGGGTATATAGGAAGGTGGAATCTGACTATATGGTTGCCCCCACATTTTTCCTGGTGTTTGAATGGTTTTTGACTAGTCTGGCTGGGATCCTGCTATCCAGGACCCCAGCCTGTCTGCTTTCTCCCTTAAATGACATGGTGTGCATATTAGATGCACTAGTGATTGGATACTGTGGTACCTTATGAGCCCCCAGTATATGGTACCTTAGGTACCAAGGGCATAGGTACTTCACAGGCCTACCAGGGGATGAAGCATGTATTATGCCACCCCTGGGAAGCAGACTAAATCTGACACCACAGGCCTGCTAATGCAGCCTGGGTGAGGTAGTGTTAGCACTCCTCACTGAGGTATAGGTTCCCTATATCTCACCATACACACACATATAAACATATCAGTCACCCCTAAGGCAGGCCCTATCAATCCTGAGGGCAGGGTGCTTGGTTTACAATGTGAGGGGGTGCCTCTGCATGAGCAGAGCCCTTCTGCAGCTGGCAGAGTCTATTCTCTGTGGCTGTTTGTGGATGCGGTTAAACCATATACTCTTAAGTGCATTATAACCCAACAGTAAATGCTAACTTTAGAATGACTGCATCAAAACATGTCGTGTTTGGTGTCAAACAACTTGGAATCATACCCTCACACCAGTAACTGGTGTGGGAGTATGATCCCACCCTTCTAGAGGGGACAACATGTACCTACTGTGGTAACACGGTAGAAATCTGAAAGAGCCCGGGCATCACAAAACAGATGCCACCAGCACAGACACTGGGCTGCCCTCCTGCTGCTGACTGAAACTCACAGTGGAGGAGGCCCAACAATAGGCATACTGTCACAGGGAGGTGTCACTACCTTCCAGACAGGATTTAGTGTATTGGGGCTGGGTGGGTGCACTTCTAGGGCGCTTTGAAGTCCTGCACTGGGGGAGCAGTAGGCTCCTCTGTGCATATGCCAGCTCAAACCGGTTCAGGGGCTACCTGTCCCTGCTTTGGCGTGAAACTGGACAAAGGGAAGTGGGCGTAACCACCCCCTACCCTGACCCTCCCAGAGGAGTGGTCATAGAGCTAGTCCCTCCCCTACCTTCAGTATAAGATAGGGAAACCTTGCCATTGCAAATCAGATAACCCTGGACGATGCTTTACAAGAAGAATCCTGGCCCTTCGGCATTCCAATACCTTTGGAAGACAGAAGAATCTCCCTTGGAGTCAAGGAGTGACTCCCCTGCTTGGCAGGCCCCAAAAACTCCAATCAATGGTTGCAAACGTTCCCGCTCCCGCCTGAGTCCGAAGTCCCTGCAGCCCTGGAAGTGGATTTCCTAACTTCTCGATGGCCATTGTGAGACCCCAGCAGAGCTGAGGCAAGTGGACCCCACGAGTGACGAGGAACAGCAATACCCGGGTATCGTGCACTATTGTCAAGTGCAACCCCTTCACGATGGTCTATGAACTTGTGCATTGGTCTATTTGTGGCCCAAGCCCCCAGCAGGTTTTGCAGTGAAAATCAGAGGCCTACCCCATCCCGAGTGACCGTGGGATCCTGTAAAGTATTTCCTCATGAGGCGTCTTTGCGATCCCTTGCCTATTGGCTTGTGGGTCCCCTGAAGACTTTATGATCAAACCAAAGGGCTCCCCTGGTTGCTCCAGGCCTGCCCTCACTCACCCTTGCTGGGTGAGTCCCTCAGACCTTGCTGGTCTGCACCGCTGACTTTATTCACTTTCCACAAGACTTGCTGTTGCCAAGGCTTGTTGTCTCCAATCCGGTTACCGACACCTCAGTAAGCTGCAGAAGTTGTAGGACACTCGTAATGCTGCTGGTCATCATCGATGCCTCCTGGTCCTCGTGAGTGAAGAGTCAAATCATCCTTGATCACCTGAAATCACCCAACTTCCGTGGGCATCCATGTTCCTGACCCTGGGTCACTGGTGACTGTGAACACTGTCCCTTCTGCTTTCAGGTCATCTTCATCCTGAATCCACCCTTGGATTCCACCGGACACTTCTTCAGTCTTCGCAAGCAGCAAATCTTCTTTGGTCTCCGTAGAAAACAGCGACGCGACCCGACACCAAAAGACACCTATGTACCCGGCTTCCCTGGGTGAGGTAACTCGTGCACTCCAGTGCCCTAGTGTGTGTTGGCCCTCGCATTACTTACCTTGTAAGTGGCTTGCTTGTAGACTTCCTGGAAGTACCCTTAAACTTTAAAAATCTGACCGCGACTTGCGCCATTGCAATCAATAGGGAACCCACGGCTGTGTTCTCACACTGCACGCGTCTCCCATGGGTCTTTTACTTACCTGCTTCTGCTGCATTAGTGAAGCCCCAGCGATTCTACAGGCCCTAGGCCTTGTTCCCTTGCAAGTCGACTTTCCTAAACCTCTTTTTTAGTATATGGTCTGGTAGGCCCCTAGGGCCCCAGCCATATTTGTGCTTAACTTATTGTGAAACGTTGATATTTGAATGTGTTCCAGACTTCTAATCTCACAAAGAGATTAGTAGAGTGTGTCTAGAAATAAATACATATATATTTGATATATATACCTGTGAGGTGTCCTTTCATTTGGAAATTCAAGAGATTATAAGGTAAAACAAGCTGCTTTACATTCCTCTGAGACTTAGCCTGAAGGCTGCTCTCCACATCTAACACTATGATAGCTTTCATTAAAAGGTTGTCTTAAACCTATCTACCATAAGAGTCGAATTGGACTGGTGCAAGGTGGCCACTATAACTAGTGACCAGCATATGCCAGGCCAACTTCTCACACTGACTTTCCAGGCATGCCAGTGACATGGCATTTACTTTGCCAGTGTGAGTGATCCTGCATTGTGTTCAAGTGTGCACCATGCACCCCATTGTGGCATTGACTATCAGGACATGAGAACATCCTAGTTTGTGTTGCTGGCATGCATCACAAGCATGTGAAATGAGTCTCTGCCCATCCCTTCATCCGGACACCTGTGCTGAGTCAGTGGCAAGAGATGTGCTGTGTGTATGGTGACATACTCCTACATGTTCACTTGCATGTCCAACTGATGTGTGGGTGGTGCATGTCGGGACATTGGGGTATTAGCATCCAACATGCAACAGACATATGGGTGTAAGTCAAGGAGGGATATGTGTGCCATGGTTGATGTTGAGAATGACAATTGGCTTATTCTAAACAGTGTTGGCACTTTGAGCATTATTCAGCTGATGATGCCAGGGCTTTCCCTGTGATGTGATGTACTCACTGTGGTGTGTGCAGTCAGTGCAGGTGACTGATGCTGTTCTCTTTCTTCCTATTCCTATCCAGATACATCCATGGCCACAGGAGGGGACAGCTCCACGGACCAGGAGGAGCCACAGAGCCTGACAGGGACAGAAGGAGAGGAGTCAGGGGGACCCAGTGGCACGGAGGGTGAGTGGAGCCACACCGAGGAGTCATCAGCACCATCCCCCCAGCTGAGGGCCACAGCAGCTCTGAGGATGACTCCCTAGGAGGCGGGTGTCAGCAGCCACCAAACCCCAGCTAGTGAGGCTGGCCCGACACCTCCCCCACCACCACTATCACCACCCTCCCATCGGCTCCCATCCCAGAGGTCCGTTGAGGCTCCCGTGTTTGGGAGAATGTCTTCTTTGTGCCAAGCACCACACCCCCTGCCACTGTGTCCCCTGCTGCCCTGAGTAAGTAGTCTATGGACTTACTTAGACAGATCCATGTAGGGCAGACATCGATGCTGAGTGTCCTCCATCTACACACCACTCTGTTGACGCAACTGGTGTCGTTCATGGAGGACATTTTATCGGGCATGTCTGCCCTACAGAGGACCAATCAGTCTGTGGCCTCCTCCCTGATGGCAGCAGTGTCCCTCCTCCAACAGACCCACACCCCTCCTACACCTGCACCACCTACGATTCCTAGCAGCCTACCTATCCCAAGCACACACACACCTGCACATTCTCACAAAGCAACAGACACGGGCAGCACACAAACACCCAAACCAAGGGCTAGACGTGCACACAAGCAAGCGCAGGGGACTGATACCACACTCACAGGGGCTGGTTTGCAGACACACACACAGTCATACACAACCACTCCGCAGTCCTCTGAAACCTCTCCTTCCCAGCCCCCTTCCCTTGCTTCACCTACAACCCCATCTCCCCAGAAGCTCTTCCTCTGTGACCTTGGCCTCTTCCTCACCGACCCAGCAGATCCAGCTTACAAGGGGAAGAGGAAGTCCCCACACACAGAGGAGAGTGCCCCTCACACCCGGACACCCTCCCCTAGGTGCAGTCAGACTGAGACCCCCACCCGCAAGTCTCCCCGGAGCCGGAAGAGCAAGACCCCACCGCCGCCACGCAGCTCCAAGGCAAAGTCTCCGTCCCCGATCCCCCAGGCCACCACTCCAGAGGTTCCCCCACCACACCCTGCCCCGGGTTCCCCCACCCACAGATACACCATCCCCAAAATGCTGAGGCCCTCCCCCCTACCACTTGTCCTCCACACCCAGTCAGACGGTTAGTGCCACTGATGTGGGGACCGTGTCCCCCCCTGTCCTGCCGACCTCACCTGCACCCCATTCCGCTCCCATGGATTTAGGCACTGCAGTGGAGTCCACGACCACCCTCTTTGACTTGGGCACTGTAGTGGGGACCCAATCCACTCCATCTGACCTGCCCACTGCAGTTGTGCCGGCACCCACCCCATCTGACTTGTGCCCCACAGTTGTGACTGCACCCACCACTTCAGTCAGCTCCACTGCAGTTGCAAGTGACTCTCCTGCATCCACCACCCCTTCACTGCCTCCTTCCGCTGCGCCCTGATCCTGTCCCTACGGTGCCTGGCCTGCCCCCATGTATCCCCCTCCGAGGGGATGTCCCCTGTCCTAAGCAGTGCAGGCAAGCAACGTGTGACAGTTGTCACTCAAGTTCACTCCTTGTAATTGATGATGGACTGGCCATTGGCCTTTTGTTTGAACGGACGTTTAAATTTTCATCTGCTGAATAAAGTGTTTTTCTTTATCCTTGTGAACTTGATTTAGCTGTACATTAGGTTGATGATGTTTAGCATGCCCTTGCACCTGTAATGCTTGGTTTCCAATGTTGAATACTGAGGTGTTGATGTGAGGTACTCCATGTGGTCCATGAGATATGTATCCTATTCTGGTGGGTATCCATGTCATACTTTGCAGCTAACTGGGTGGGTCATGATTAATAATTTGATAACATCTCTGTGAACATTTCATTTGCATGGTCACATCTGTGGCTTGTACCCATGCACATATGATGTGCTTCCCATTGTCCAATTTGTCTATTTCCCTGACTTTGGGCGCATCTCCACTGGACCTACAGGTGTGGGCATCATTGGTATAGGAGCAACTGGGTCCTCTGTGCAAGTTGCTGTACATATGTGTTGAGTATGTGCAGATGACTTAGGGGAGACTCAAGTACCCAGGCTGTTGTGACCAGTTGCTGTTCATTCCAGCTTGTGTCACATGTGTCTGTTGTGCTCCCTCTCATCTCACAATGCCTGATTGCCCACTAAGGGGGTCCCAATGATGGTTTACTTTTGTATGGCACTGTGTCCACATCGGTGTCACTGTGGTTCAGCCCCCCTCATGTGTTGTGTATTTGTCTGGGGATACTGAGTGACACACACACACGTTGTGTCAGATGTGTAGTGTGAGGTTGCCTGTTTGTGTTCGTGCATCTGCATCAGTGCATTGTTATTGCTGTTGTGGGCCATTGTCTGGATACTGTTTCTGTGATTTTCCCTGCAGTCCCTGTGAGTAATATCACATCATTGTGCACATTCATCCTTGTTGTTAGGTGCCATTGCTGACATGGAATGGGAGTTTGTGAGCTGGCACCTACAGTCTACACTGGTTGTTTTGATTGGTGTGTCTATTTTCGAGATGTGTGTATGCTTTGTGATGGACACTTCTGCTCTTTTGTCATTGTTCACTGTATGCATTGTCAGCCCCCATTTGTGGTGCTTGTCTGCACATGGCCGCGAGTATGTTTTGTTTTCACAGCACTGTTCGCCTCACCACATCTCTGTGGGTATGGAACACATCCACTAGTTTGCCCCAGAAGTGTTTAATGTGTTGGGAGCAGGGATCATACATGCTGTTTGTTATTTTCAGCTTTGACCATGTTGACACTTACCTTTTGGTCACTGTGATGAGGGGGGATTTAGACCCCATCACCACAATGCTCAACATCTGCTGCAGTTTGGACCCCACACTTAGTGTTAGTTTTATATTGACACAGCGCTATTGTGATGCTTGCCTTGTGTAGGCCACACTCATTTGTTGGTCACACATGTGCTGTTAGTTACATTGTATGTTCGAAGTCATGATCACTGTTGTGGGCATTTGTCACAGACTACACACTGTTGTCATGATGTTAGGGGGGATGTATTTTGCTGACATACATTAGGTTGGAGTATGATGGATGTGTGGCGCATCACCCATCCTATAGGTGGGGGTGGCAGTAGTGCTGGTCAACAGGTCCCCTATGAGTGGGGGTGGCAAGGGTGATGGGCAACATAAGCCTTATGAGTGGGGGTGGCAGGGGTGATGGGCAACATAAGCCCTATGAGTGGGGGTGGCAAGGGTGATGGTCAACATGAGCCCTATGGGTGGGGGTGGTAGTGGTGCTGGCCATGCAACCCCTATGTTGGCCTGTTGTTAGTGGCCAGGATATGGATCACCTGTGTGTGTGTGTGACAGCTTGCAGGTACGTGTGGTTTGTTTGTGTGGTAGGTGTCTGACTTACCGTCTGTGCCGTCGGGTTGGTTCCTGATCCGGTCATAGATGTAGAGTACTGGTATGACCTGCACGATGGGATTCATGATGTGTTTGTGTCATACACGCTGCTTGTTGCTCCGTCTTGTACCTGTTGCAAGCTGGTCCGTCTCGTAGCTGTGGACTGAGTTGTGGCGCGAATCGTAGCTCATATGCTTGTTTTCCGGATGCTGTGACATGCTGTACGTGGTGACCCGTCCGGCACGTAGGAAGTACGCATCGTACTTGTCAGGGCGGAAACTGCTATGGATACTGCTTCCGGGTGACTCGGTTCGGCGTTCGGGGTTACGGCTCGAACGGAGAATGAAGCTTGAATCACAGCCTACGTGTCGGTCGTGTTTATGGCAGTTATGCGCATCGTACTTCATCTACAGGACGGACTGGTGACGGGTACGTGCCGGTCGCATGGTAAGGCTACGGACAGCTCTCGGAGAGCTGTCCAACCTGGATCGAAATTGACCCCCAATAGCTCCAATTTTTAGTAATGCGAGGCCTATTGCCAACTGACAGCTACACACAAATAACGATCAACACAAAAATCACTCTCAATAGAAAGCAACAAAAACAAATAAAGAGCAACGTAAAAGTAAAGACGCTCTTAGAGCAATATAACAAGTTTGAGCTATTGACATTGCAAATAACAATGCTTTTTATTTTTGTTTTTGTTTGTAAAACCTAAATAAAAGGCATTGTGACTTACAATGCCAATAGCTTAAACTCATGTAAATGCAAGATCTATTGCATTGCAAAAGTCCTCAAAGAGCAGTGGAAATTATGGCATTTCAACGAGAAGGCAGTATCTTTAATTAGACATAATGTGGCAGGCAGGCTGCTAGAAGGATGACACGAGACAGAGCAGCCCTGCCGATTAGATCACAAGCTTTGCAGTGCCGCGTGCGTGTGCGTGCATGCTACTGTGACAAAGAGGTAACATATATGACAACAGCACTACTATCACCAGTGGGATGCCTGACCAACAAAGCAGCCGGCCCGCAATTTAGATAATCACATGCATCAGATCTGGAGTGTGCCGCGTGTGTGTGCGTGCTGCTGTGAAGGTAACAACACTTCAGTGGCAGGCAGGGGCTGCCTGCAGACCCAAGAAAGATGACGAGACAGAGCAGCCCTGCAGATTAGATCATGACACATCATGCAGCAGGATCACAGATCTGCAGTGCCGCATGTGCGTGTCTGCCGTGCTGCTGCTTACATTATAAAGTCATAATGCGCACAGAGCGGTAAACAGCAACACTGTATGAGGCTGCCTGACCAAAGAAAAGTACTCATATCACAGAGATCTACAGTGCTGCGTCACCATGTGACCATGCGGTGCGTGCAGGTGCTGCCTGCTGTGAACAACACTAAAGCCTGTGGCAGGCTGCCTGACCGTGACGGAAGGATGATGAGACAGTCACACACCAGCCCTGCAGAAGATCACACATGTCTGCAGCATCACAGACCTGCAGTGTGCCACGTGTGTTGTGCTGCAGCGCTGTCTGACTCAGAGGTAATGCGCTGCTCAGAGCTCACAGAGAGTTAGTATACTACTAACTTAACACAGTCACGTGAGGATGCCTGACACGTTACGTTCTGTTGAACTTCACTGACTCCTCCACGTGAGTCCTGCGGTGGCCATGGCAGACAGGACCCGTCCTGGCTGGTTTATTATTGCCTCTAGTGGAGTCAGTCGCCCTCCAGCGCAGGATGCTGCAGCGCTGCATGATTGTGCCAGTAAGGCACACAACTCACTCACACTGACTGTGAGTCGTGGAGTTGAGTCCGATCCCGCCGACCCCACGCGCTTGTTCTCTGGGTCATCCGACCGAGGCGAGTTGCACATGCCCCCCACTGGGCAGAGTCTCTGTCAGACTAGCAGCAGCTGCTGCCTGGTTACTGCGGCAATGACTCTGGGCGGCAGGCCCTGCCCGGGGTCTCTCAGACACTGCAGGCAGACTGCAGAATTGTTACAAGTTAGTTACATTGTAGCAGAGACTAAGAGCTGCGCACGGGCCGGCACTCTGACTCAGAGCAGCTTCACTCTGAATGAAAGGTTTGTCACGAACAGGAAGACACGGCCCATCTAGTGCCGAGCGAAATAAATAAGGGCAAATTAATTCCACAGCAGTGAAAGATGTGGCGGGCTATTGATTGCAGGAAGCGGCCAACAGCGTTCTAGTCTCCTTGCATTGCACGAAGCCATATTTATAAAGGAAACGTCGACATTTTTAAAACATATGGCCCGTAGAGTGACAAAAATCAAGCCGACAAGGCATTTATTCAGTTTATTTATGTACGTGGTTTGTCAGGCCACGCTACAGAGCTGATTGTCTTGTCTAGAGATGCGAAGCTATCCTTCGTTGGAGCGGGCTGAGAAGAGACAATGTCTTGCGTCACGTGCGCATTCACAGTTCTGTCTGGTGGAAGAGCAATCTTCAAATTAGTTCTTACGCATTTGCAGAAGAAATGATTAGCGCTCCTCTGTAGTTTGGAATGAGAACAGAGGCGCCAGAGTATGGGGTATGTATAGAGCGGAAACGAAAAATATGATACAAACTGTTTTTTTCTCATCTTTTTGATGGTGGGTACCTTTTCAATCTAGTTTCCTGTGCAGCGGCCCGGGCCGCCACGGGCACACAGACCCCGTGTTGTCAGAGGCGCCGTCAGCGCTGTCACCAGAGTGCCGGCGGTCAGTGGCAAACACGCATTTCATGGATGAAACACTCACACCCTTCACAGAGACAAATCGAAAAAAGAAGCCCGCAAGTGGTGCGCGCACGTGCGCCACAGCGAGGCATGTGGTTTCAATTATCGCACCCGTGTCTGGGCACGATAATTGAAACCCCATGACCATCGGTGCACGTAATAGACACCAATAGGCCATGGGCAGAGCAATGCGCCCGCCTTTGGCCAATTGCGTGCAGTCTTTCATCAAACGACACACGCAAAGGCCAATAACGTGGCCCAAAAGGAATTGCACACGCACGAGCGTGTGCGATTCCTAGACCTGTTTTCAAACCCTCCTACAAAAAGTCTCTTGCTGCGCGAGCAGTGGCCCGCACTGCACCGCTAGGCGCGAGACCTAAAAATGATATTTTTAACAACTGTATTTTTGCAAACGACATTAATGACTTCGATATTTTTGAAAACGATATTTATTAAATTTAACTCAATATTCTTGACCATGATATTCTTGCAATCGATATTTCTGTATCTTGATATTTTGCACTCACTATTAGTGCAAGTCGACATTTGCAACTCGATATTCTCACTCTTTACCGAATAATGGACCCTCAGTGCGAACTGTTCAGTACGCCACTGGACCTGTGAAAGACTCAGAAGCTCTGAAAGAACCACTGCTACTCTGTTGCCCTGCTGCCTGAGTGAAAATGTCTGGACCTGCATCTTGAACCCAACACCACCAGTTTAACTTCAAGGTCTAGTTAGCAGGCCTCCTGATCAGAGCCTCAAGGACAGAAAAGGATCCAACTTCCTTGAAGCCAGCACCCATACTCTGTCAACTGTTAGTCCTACTCCCCAGGTGGTACCACCTCAGTCCTGGATCCGATGCAGTGGGCCTGAAGGTGACCTGCCAGCCCAGCTGTGGTCCTGTGGACAGAACTGATGCAGGTGACACATCTCCTCGCAGCTCTGCTTTCGAACTGCCACAGCATAACACATTCCTTCTGCCAGACCTTGCATCGCAGCCTGTATTCTCCTCGAAACCACCACTGCACAATGCATCCTGGAGGCAGGCCTTCGCATTGCAAGTCCATCGTCAATGGCATTCTCAACAACAATGCAGGGGTCTCCATCACAGTCCAGCATCTTCCTCGGAACCAGCACTGTGAAACACAACCTCCATGCAGGATCTCACTGCCACAACCAAGATTTAAAGACTTTCTTCAGCAGGCCTAACCTAGTCCCTGTATCCAGCCAGTGTTCCATCACACTACCGTCTGCATTTGAGTCTAACTCACATAAATGAGAGGTTTGAAGCCCCTAGACTTAGGGATGTATAATAAAGGTGCAGTGGGCTCTGTTTGCTTGAGCAAATTTATATCCAAAAATAAATATAACGTGGACACAGTAACAAGCGACACCCGAAAACCCCAACCATCATTTTGAGATACACTTAGTGTAAGAATACATATTGCTTCTAGTGTGAGACACTGTTGGGAAGCCATGCATGACTGTTATGATCACTCCTTCGCTATGGACAACATCTGTTGGCAATCTGACCAGTTCCAGATCTGTCCGATGTAATTATTCAGATGTCATTTTTGCTTGGGTATTGCTCTCCTGCGCATTAGAGCGTTGTACACCATTAGTCCCTTTCACAACAAATCCCATTGCGTGCACCTGTCTATTGATTGCTATGCCTCCTGAGGGATCAACTTTAATCATTAGGCTGCTTTTACCTGAGCCCATCAGTCACCCGCACCTCTTGCACACTAGCCACATTTGCAGTGTGATGGATGGACGCCTCTCTCGCAGTGCATCACTGTTGCCTTGATTCAAAGCATCTCTTATCAGTGATGACAATAAACGCCTGTGATCAATCAGTGCAATTATTTTCTGAAATCTTCAGCTGGAAAGTTTACAGTAACTCCCCAAAAACACTTGAAGGCATTTCTGGCTGCTGATGCAGTACAGTTTGGGACCGAGAGTAAACTCAAGGAGATACTGCCCAGACTGCCAAGGTTCCAAACCATGCCCTGAAGAACACACAGCACCAAGGAACGAGCAGAACACGATTTGTTCATGGCAATGCAGAATATGCTAATATTTGACGATTTCACCCATAAACCATCATGTACCCACTACCAGCTTTCCGACCTTTTATCATTTTTCCTGGATTTTGATAGACGTACGGGAAATGTGTGAGATACATCTTTGCAACTTGTCATCACCCTATTGTTTAATTACAATATACACAAAAAGAGCGCGTGACACCTGTTACTGAAAATACACAAAGCTGAAATGTCATATTCACTATTGTATGTTATCTGACACAAGAGGATGAAGTGGTGACAATCAGCACATTAGCAGCCAACATTCCACTGGCAGGATCAATCACCCACAATTTAAAGTAGCAATATTTTTACATATTGGCGCACATCGGCCAATCACGCAGCAGACCTTTGCAGGAAATGCTTGGAAGATGAATCAATGTGTTTCGGCTTTTTGACACGAGCTGCGTATCTGTACCCACGATTGACATTACAGTACTTTTAAGGCTTAGCTTTTAGTCCTGTTTGCTCTGTTCCTTCCTTCTAGTTCATGGACAGAAAGGCTACTTTTATTCTGAAGGTGCCCTGTAAAGCTCGGATGGCTTTTTATGAGGTCCCACGCTTGATGAATATTGCCTTGTTATAGGCATTCTGACCCCCTCGATAGGTAGACCGACGTCAAAGCAACATAAACGATCTACTGCAGTTTCCACCAGTATCTATTTATTTTACAACCCTAAGCTTATTAGCTATTTGGGTTATTATTAGGAACAATCACACCCTCTTAATTCATTTTCAGCTGACAATCGAATTACATTAACACCTTCTGCTTTATGAGCTGTGATCGTCAGTGTTTAATATGTGCTTCAAACTTACAGTGCTTCTAGAATCTTTCGACGTCAGTCACTTTTTGCAATTAAACTTGACAACAGCTGCAGTCTGAAACTACATTATGGGATTTAATGATTAACTTCGGATAACCAAGAATAATGCAACCTTATAAAACCTCCTACTCAGGGAGTCTCCAGTACATGTCTGTTATTCAGTAAAGAAGCTGACAGTGCCAGTGTATGTCTCATGAGGATGTAGCAGCTATGTGATTGTCTCCTGGTAAGCCCAGAGACAAGCCAATCTCAAAGAAGATTCAGTTTAAGTAAGATAGTCAGACTAGCATAAAGGTCAGTATGTGGGCCGGTATTTTGGCCCTTTGTGGGTCAGTTTTCTGCTCTGCTGGCCCGGATATAATTGTCAATTTCCATGATATTAAAGCAAGCATTGCCAGCAGGAAGCACACTTCTATGTAATCTTCCACACCTTGCAAAACACTTATAGACCATGGGGCAGATTTACAAGCCCCTTGCGCCTCTTTTGCGTCACTTCTAACATGGGGAAAGTGATGCAAAAGTGGCGCAAGGGGCTTGTAAATCTGCCCCCATGTCTTTAGAAGTACAAAACTGCACCAATTTGCAAACATGGGCCTCTGTTTTTTTAGCTATCTAATTCACTAACAGGGGTTGTTGGACCTGGCCCTTTTCTACAGGGTAACCCCTAAACTTTTCACCTTCCTGTTTGCTGAACCCATTTTGGTTGGCTTTTAGGACTCTGCGCACTTTACCACTGCTTAATCAGTGGTAAAGTGCTTGTGCTCTCTCCTTAAAACATGGTTGAATTGGCTTATACCCAATTGGCATAATAATTGTACTTGTAAGTACCTAGTAAATGCGTACAACATGAACCCTGAGCTTGTAAATTGAATGCTACTAGTGGGCCTGTGGCACTGGTTGTGCCACCCACTTAAGTAGCCCTTTGATACACGTTTCAGGCCTACTATTGCTTCCTGTGTGTGCAGCTTTTGAACAGCCATTTCGACCTTATGCCAAGCCCGAACCGTCTTTTTTAATTTATTAATCTATTTATGCGTGTTTTACATAGCACTAACTTTACCCGAAGGTGTCAGAGCGCTATGCAATACAACCAGTTACATTACACAAGGACTTCAGAGCACATGCATTACATAAAAGACACAAAACAGATAAACTCTAAACTCTCATAAGAATGGTAGTAAGTACATGTGTATACTGCAGACACTAGTGGTTAGAGTTTCAAATATACACGTTGCAAATTCACTCAAGATAAAATTTTAAGGAAAGTTGACGCGATTAGGATTGGACAAAGATATATTGCATATTTACAGAGCATGATCTTCTTGCCATTGCTGGGGTTCTGGTATTGCTCATTTATCCAAGCCATCAGGGTGCATATAAGTCAGCCCTATGGTAGGCCCTAAACAGCTCGCAGTGGATGATGAATTTAAAAAGTAGGACATGATATTTTAAGTTCTGCATGTCCTAGTACTGAAAAGGTCTTAAATTCATTTTTCACTACTGCAAGGCCTAACTCTCCCATAGAATGACATTGGAGTTACCGTATAACATTTAATAGGCTGTAATTTCCAAATGAGAGCTGGTAACCAGTTCATGTTTTGTGTCTTTGGAATAGTAATGAAAAATCCTCTTTCATGGTAAAGTCGGGTTTTAAATTACAATTATGAAAATGGCATTTTTAGATATTTGGCATTTTCTTGCCTTAACCATTTAGTGACTGTAGCCTGTCCCAGGGGCGTAACACAGGCCCCCGCATCCCCTGCAGTGCGAGGGAGGGCCCAAGCTCCAGGGGGCCCCTTCAGCACTGCACTTCAGCCAGGGAGCTCCTGATAGAGTCCAGAGGGGACCCCTCCACGTACCTTGCAGGGGGGCCCCCTCAATTATCGTTAAGCCACTGGCCTGTCCCTGGGTTACATGACCGGGTGTAGCTGACAGTTGGGCTTTGTGTATTCCTCCTAGATATCCACACATAATAGAGAGCTTAGGTTGTGCATGGATGGGCCATCACTGGCAGAGGGGAGGGCAAAATTGGGCCAAGCTCTATTTACACTTAAAAGGGCTGTGTCCTGCCTCCACACAAAGGGATTCATACTCCCTGTAGTTAGTCTGGAGCCAGGCAAGGGAATTCAGGTTGCCTTAGGACTTCAAATGGAATTTGCAGAAATGTCTCCCACCTTCCAGACTAAGGGCACTAGGTATAAATATTGAACCTCAGACACCAACTCTTCAGTACACTTCTGGACCTGTGGACACTGCCAGGAAGAAGGACTGCTGAGCTGTTAAAGGACTGCCACTCTGCTGAACTGTTGCCCAGATGGTCAACTGCTTTGCTGGACTGCTGACTTGCTGTGCTGACCTTCTGTCCTCTTGACTGGGTGAGAAGGACTGGGCCTGCATCTGTTGAACCCAAGACCCCAGAGTGACCCAAGGGCTAGGTGGTTGGCCTCCTGACTAGAGCCTCAGGGGCAGTAGGCTGCAACAACCTTGAATCCAGCACCATGACTCTGCATTCTGTGGGTCCTTCCCTGCCAGGAGGTGCCCCCTCAGTCCTGGACCCTTGGAAGTGGGCCTAAGGAGCTCAGCCAGCCTTTGTGGAGCCAGCAGAACCAACACATCTCCTCTGTTGCGCGGCACAACCCTGAGCAGAGCCGAGGCATCGTTTATGCTGCAGGGAGTGGATCTGTCTCAAGGAACCACATCCCCTCCACAGCCTCTTCAGAGCCGCTGCTGGGCGATGAACCCTCAGCGCATCTCTTGTCGATGACAACCTCAATGATGATGTCAAACTTCGCATTGCAGCAGTGCAGGTCCTTGGAACGTATGCATTGCCCCGATTGTGCAACACATCCTTAGTGCCAGACTACGCATTGCAAACCCTCATCTGCGGGATCCTCGACAACGAAGCAGGACCTCGTATCACAGCCTCACTGCACCTTGGAACCGGCGCATTATTTGAAATGCATGACAAATCTATGTGATGGATCCCCGAAATACTCCACAAACCAGGATTTAAGATATTTTGTTCAGCTGGCCTATCTGTCCCTGTGGCCAGTCCACGCTCCATTGGAGTCGTCCTGACCTTGTGAGTTTATACTGGTTTGGCACGACCAGAGATCCACAGTTGGTGCTTTGTGCTTTTTGGAGCTATTTTTACTAAAATCTTTAAACCTCCATATTTCTGGTTCTACTAATTGGAGTTTTGTCATTTTGGTCTTGTTTATTTATTATAAATTACTCTATTTTTCTTAATTCGTTAGAGATCTTTTTGTGGTGTGTTTTCACTGTGATACTGTTTAAAGTGCAAAAGAAACAATTGATGGGCAGAATGCCTAACAATGCACACATTCACCCTAGTCACAAAGATCTGGGTTTAATCCATCTTTTTTTTGCTCACCACACCACCCCAGTTTGGTCCCAGCCATATGTAAATCAGTCTTGATCCTGTTCCTTAATGGAACAGTCCAGCCCGAACTGCCAAGCCAGGTCCTCCCTGGACCAGAAACAAGCATCCTGGGACTGCTTTCGGGGCATCACCCCTCATCAGCCAGGCTAGCTTGAATCCAGTGGTGCAGTGAGCATGGGACCAAAGCCTGCGCAACCCTTCCCACTTAGGGCGACAAATACAAAAGAAACAACTCATCGATAACATGCTGAACAATGCAAACAATCACCCACAGTCACAAGGATCTGAGTTTAATCCATCATTCTTTTGCTCACCACGCCCCCCCCTGTTTGGACCCAACCATATGCACATCAGTCTCGACCCAGAAACAAGCATTGTTGGGCATTCCGTCCATCAATTGTTTAATGTACTAAAACAAAATTGGGATTCAGCAACAGGTTGCCGAATTGCAAGATGGGTAAAGGCATAATGAATTGTTATAAGGAAGGGGAGTATTAATGGATTCCCTTCTAAATAGCAATTCGATATGGTGTCAATTTTAGCAACTGAAATCTGATTGCAAATCATTGAAAAGTTATCAACTACCGAGTTGAGGTGTTAACATTTTCAAATGTGATGTGGTTCGCTTAGCAACCCTCCCCTTCGTTAATGTAAAACCACTGCCAGCTCTCAAGCAAACTTTAAAAAAGAAATGATCTTCTTAAATACAGGAGCCCTGTTTCATTTAAGGGAAATGGGCTGCAGTTAGCGGCAGCCAGGATAGGTAAGTGCGGTAAGGCGGGGCAGGTTGCGGCAGGGGGGAATCAGACAGACGACAGAATAGGTGAAATGTATTTATTTACTTATACCTATTCCATCATCTGTCGACTTTTCCCGCTCCCACCCAGCCTCACCACATTTACCTGTGCCGGCCGCCGTTGGCTGCATTAAAAAATAAATGCAATCACACACGATGGTCTTCTGACACTAGCTGGCCACCACCCCTGTGATGACATCCAATCATAGTGAGTCACAATTTGCAACCTTCCTCATGATTATTGATGAGGTAAGTTGAATTGCTACTGTCTAGGATTCAGAATTTTGCGAACTG
This sequence comes from Triturus cristatus, assembly GCF_964204655.1. NCBI lineage: Eukaryota > Metazoa > Chordata > Amphibia > Caudata > Salamandridae > Triturus > Triturus cristatus. Next base: position 894,848,634 of record NC_140590.1, on the reverse strand, counting down.
TACTAATAATAAACAGGTCAGCTCATAAAATTCTAAAAACGTTAGTGCACGATTTGTGACCACTTTTAGAAACCGAAAATGTTTACATCTGTTCCCAAATTTAGCATGGCACATGCAGCTAATATCCAGCATGCACATTTTTGCACACTTCTATGCAGAGAAAAAAGTGTTAAAGGGGGAGGTATAAGAAGTTCGTTTTCCTATTCCAACTAGAAAATGTTGTTTGTCTCTACAGGAAAAACTGATGAACGGATTTCCAGCAATCTTGCTTGAAAGTGAAACTTTCCACAGCAAGCTTTTCCGGGTTTGGTGTAAATCTATTGAGCAGGTTTTGAGATATTAGCATTTGATAAAGGTGCTTGCTGCTTATTTGCTAACGATATTGGCACGATGTGATGAATCTGCATAGAATCTGGCAGAAGCTTCAAAGTATTGATATTCTTTTGGTATATTAAATTTTGTATCACTCTATAAAGGGAAGACAAAATTAAAGGAGGTCAGGAATTGTCAGGGTTAATGTAGGTCCTTGGGAGCATCACCACCAAGCATTTGCAATGCAATAGGTCTCGCATTATTAAAGTTTGAGCTATTGGCATTGCTAAATAATGCAACACCAATAGCTCAAACTTTAATAATGTGAGACCTATTGTTTGGACAGGTCAAGGTGTGGATGTCTCAGCCCAAATCCAACACAAGGAAACATTTTAGACACCAGCAGTAATGTGCCTGGTTAACGGTTGCAAGAGAAATCTACTGTAAAGGAAACTCGACAGGTAAAAATAGTTCAAAGGTGACGTGCAGGCTGCGATGTCCACCATAGAAAAAGAAACCCTGCAGGAGAACCACCAACTTGTGCACGCATACATACGGGTTCAACTCTGTTATGGAGGAAAGGGTGGACTTTTACCGGAGATAGCCAGTAAGAAATACCCTCACACCGTGATGAAGAAAAAAATGTCTGTAGGCTCGGACTTTCAATGCCAATCACCATCCACCATGAGCAGAAGGGGCAGCAGCCTTCCTTTGATAGTGACCAACACAGTAGTAATGTAGAGCAGCGGTGCTCAGGAATTAAGTGTCAAAAGAGAAAGGACAGGGGAACTCTACTCACTAACAGAACCAGGGTAATGGTTATATAAAGGGAAACAACGGTTCCTGTGGACTCCAAAAAAACGATTCAAGCAATATAATTTGCACAATCGCAATAAAAAGATGGTAGATTAATGTCAGAGGGCAAGGAACCACCAACATATTTGTTCAATTATGACTTGTTTTATAAACACAACAGACTTATTATATTCATTGTTTAAATTTACAATAGAACAGATATTTGTGCACTGTGTCCCAAAGTGAAAAATGGAACCTAATCGTAAATGATAGGGTGTATACTTATATACAAGGTTTCCATAAATCTTAAAAGGCGACCATTCTTGTATAATTTCTTTGTAAACAGCAACTGTATATAATACGCGCTGGGCAATGGTTTGCTCTTTCAGCTTGTCGACGGCGTTTTGACCCTCTATCAGTACGGGGTCTCCTCGGGACTAGTGATGCAGGGACATCTATAATGAAATAATAAGAGCATAAGGCCCATGTACCGGCACAAATGCGAGAAATAAAAAAGGGGGACATGGAGTGTGAATTACCTGGATTGCTTAATGCGCAGTCTTGTGAACTAGTGATGTGCCACAAGTGAGAAGTGAAAGGGTATTACTCACAAGAGGACCCGTCCGGGTACTGCCGGGGGGAAATGGGAGAGAAGGAGAGTATGGTTAAGGGAAAGCTCTGAGACAGGGCAGGATATGTGATGCACTTTGATTCAAAAGGTGCTCTTACCTCAGTGTGACGAAAGGCTGGCAGTCAGGAGTACGGTTTGGCCAACCGGCTCTTTACATCAACTCGCTATAGCCATAGTGGTATGGTTAATCTCTGGTAAGTTCTGGAAACAGTGAGAATGCACTGTGTTGGTCTATGGATTTAATGAAAGGGGAGGTTGGTTTCTAGAGAAGGTGGTGAGCATAAGGTATTGCGCTCTTCAGTTATAGTTATTCTTACCTGGATGATATTCTGTGCGCGATGAATCACAGCATCTGTATTCCCAAGCTACGTGAGTCAGCTTCAAGGACGGTACAATGACAGTGATCGCTTTGGAAGACTGCTCCTTTATGCAGTGTTTCCCGCCTTTCTGCATTGAGAACCAGCAGGCCTTGCTAGAGATAGTGCAAAACACCGTTCAATTCGGTGCTCGGTATCCGTGAAGGATAGAAAGTAAAGAAAGACCTCTGTGTTCTTGTGGCACAAGTGTAAATGCTGCGCTACTGTTAAATGCAAGTGATATTGCGAGGCATGTAATATTGTGAGGCATTAACTAAATTCTTATGCAAAGGGAACAGATACAGGAATTTAGATCATGATCAAGGACAGTATCATAATTATTAGTCATCATTTACAAAAATCATATTTTTGAGAGAACTTCATATTACATTACATATGATTTGGCATAAGTAAACTATTTGTTAGGAATAGTGTGAGAGATAAAATTAAACAGTAAACATTAAAATACATCATATTTCATACCAAAATGGCATTTCACCTTTGGTCTTGGATTAGTACACGAATAATCAATATTAAGTTACTTGCCATCTAAGTTCGTCTGCAGTGGATTTTTCTCATTGTAGTGCGACACCAGAGGGGCATTGGGAACCGATCTACGTATGCAACTACGGTGTTGACTAATACGTGCTTTGACCGGTTGTTGCGTTTGTCCAATGTATGGGAGTCCGCAGGGACACCAAATACAGTACACTACATTTTGTGTGTTACAGTTGGAAAAGGTTAATAGATCATGATTCATATTGCCATGTTCAAATGTGGCAGTGTTAAACGTGAGATTACAGGAGACACAATTGCCGCATTTGTGATGCCCTTTGATTTTGGGAAGGCCCCAAGTGCTGATAAGTGTATTGGTATTGTTAATCTTGATATCTGTGGCAGATCTGACAAGATGAACTTTGATATGTTTCCCTCTCTTGTATGCAAATAGTGGTATCTCTATTGTGGGGTCAACACTTTGGATTATGTTCCAATTTTTTGTGATCAGGTTGCGCACTTGATTGCCAAAGGTCATAACGCATACAATCTTTTCAAGATTTGGTTTTGTTTTTGTTTTTAGCAGTTCCTCTCTAGGGCAATGCCAAGCCAGTTTAAGTGACTTCACTAGTCTATTTGGATAGCCTCTCTTGACTAGCTTCATTCTTAATATTTCAGCTTCTCGCATATAGTCAGCTTTATATGTGCAGTTACGACGCACCCTCAAAAATTGGCCAAATGGTAAGCCATCTCTTAAGGCACGGGGGTGTTTGCTGCGATAAGATAGAAGGGTGTTTCTTTCAGTAGTCTTGTCCACGGTACATGAATCCAGTATAGCATTTCTAGAATTAAATATCAACCATGACAGTGGCACACTTTACACCACCCTCCACAGAAAGACTGCTGAAAGAAACACCCTTCTATCTTATCGCAGCCAACACCCCAGTGCCTTAAGAGATGGCTTACCATTTGGCCAATTTTTGAGGGTGCTGAGTAACTGCACATATAAAGCTGACTATATGCGAGAAGCTGAAATATTAAGAATGAAACTAGTCAAGAGAGGCTATCCAAATAGACTAGTGAAGAAGTCACTTAAACGGGCTTGGCATTGCCCTAGAGAGGAACTGCTAAAACCTGTTCCAACTGTACAACACGATATGTAGTGTACTGTATTTGGTGTCCCTGCGGACTCCCATACATTGGACAAACGCAACAGCCGGTCAAAGCACGTATTAGTCAACACCGTAGTCGCATACGTAGATCGGTTCCCAATGCCCCTCTGGTGTTGCACTACAATGAGAAAAATCACACTGCAGACGAACTTAGATGGCAAGTAATTGATGTTGCTACTCTAACAGAGAGGGGAGGTGACATTACACACATACTACTACGCAATGAGTGTCGTTGGATTGACAGGGTCAACTCAATAGATGATGGTCTTAACTCTGCTGAGGAATGGCGGGGGTATGTCACCACCCTCCAAAAAGAACTTAATATTGATTATTCGTGTACTAATCCAAGACCAAAGGTGAAATGGCATTTTGGTATGAAATATGAAGTATTTTAATGTTCACTGTTTAATTTTATCTCTCACACTATTCCTAACAAATAGTTTACTTATACCAAATCATATGTAATGTAATATGAAGTTCTCTCAAAAATATGATTTTTGTAAATGATGACTAATAATTATGATACTGTCCTTGATCATGATCAAAAATTCCTGTATCTGTTCCCTTTGCATAAGAATCTAGTTAATACCTCACAATATTACATGCCTCACAATATCACTTGCATTTAACAGCAGCGCAGCATTTACACTTGTGCCACAAGAACACAGAGGTCTTTCTTTACTTTCTATCCTTCACGGATACCGAGCACCGGATTGAACGGTGTTTCCACTATCCCTAGCAAGGCCTGCCGGTTCTCAATGCAGAAAGGCGGGAAACACTGCATAAAGGAGCAGTCTTCCAAAGCGATCACAGTCATTGTACCGTCCTTGAAGGTGACTCACGTAGCTTGGGAATACAGATGCTGTGATTCATACAGGTAAGAATAACTATAACTGAAGAGCGCAATACCTCACGCTCACCGCCTTCTCTAGAAACCAACCTCCCCTTTTATTAAATCCATAGACCAACACAGTGCATTCTCACTGTTTCCAGAATTTACCAGGGATTAACCATACCGCTATGGTTATAGCAAGTTGATGTAAAGAGCCGGCCGGCCAAACCGTACCCCTGACTGCCAGCCTTTCCTCACACTGAGGTAAGAGCACTTTTTGAATCAAAGTGCATCACATATCCTGCCCTGTCTCACCGCTTTCCCTTAACCATACTCTCCTTCTCTCCCATTTCCCCCCGGCTGTACCCGGACAGGCCCTCTTGTGAGTAATATCCTTTCACTTCTCACTTGTGGCACATCACTAGTTCACAAGGCTGCGCAATAAGCAATCCAGGTAAATCACACTCCATGTCCCCCTTTTTTATTTCTCGCATTTGTGCCGGTACATGGGCCTTATGCTCTTATTATTTCATTATAGATGTCCCTGCATCACTAGTCCTGAGGAGACCCCATATTGATAGAGGGTTGAATCGCCGTCGACAAGCTGAAAGAGAGAACCATTGACCATCTCCTATTATTATATACAGTTGCTGTTTACAAAGAAATTATACAAGAATGGTCGCCTTTTAAGATTTATGAAAACCTTGTATATAAGTATACACCCTGTCACTTACGATTAGATTCCATTTTTCACTTTGGGACACAGTGCACAAATATATTTTCTATTGTAAATTTAAACAATGTATATAATAAGTCTGTTGTGTTTATAAAACAAGTCATAATTGTACAAATGTGTTGGTGGTTCCTTGCCCTCTGACATTAATCTACCCTCTTTTTATTGCGATTGTGCAAATTATATTGCTTGAATCATTTTTTTGGAGTCCACAGGAACCGTTGTTTCCCTTTATATAACCATTACCCTGCTTCTGTTAGTGAGTAGGGTTCCCCTGTCCTTTCTCTTTTGACACTTAATTCCTGAGCACCGCTGCTCTATATTACTACTGTGTTGGTCACTATCAAAGGAAGGCTGCTGCCCCTTCTGCTCATGGTGGATGGTTATTGGCATTGAATCCTTTTTTATGAGTCCACAGGAACCGTTGTTTCCCTTTATACAGGAATTAAGTGTGTCCTGTTCCAAAATTGAAAAACATCAGTTTTGCAGGAAAAGTAAAATCAGTACAGTGACAGGGAGGCAAATGAAAGTAAGTATGTAAGCGCTCTTTTGTGAAGGTTTCTCTATTTGCACTCTGGCACTTTTTTTGCAATACTGATGTAACTGTTTTACTGTAGTGGTAGTAAAAAGTCACAAAAACAACAATGCCAAAAGAACTAAAAAGCCAAATTAAGGAGCCAAAAGTAATGCCTAAAGTAAAGCCAAATACGAATTGCAAAGAAAAGTTGACAATTACGGGCTAAACAGTGCACAAATGCACTCTGGGAATAAGAGCACAAACCAAAATAGATGTTCACTGGACCTCAGGAAGCGGGCTTCAGCAGGCGGCTACCGGGTTGCAAGCAATACAGCAGAACCAAGGAGCTAGACAGGGGTGGGAGGGAAGCAGGAGAAGACCAGGTGGTCAAGGGGAGTAGCAGACATGTCTGTGACATTCCCCACAGGGTTTGGACCCTGAAGACCCTTACAAAACATACAATTGTTCCTGAAATGTTGCTTTAAATTGTCTAAATGAGATGAGGGTTAGCTTCGGATCAGCATCTGGTGGCGCAGAAAGGAAGGAACCGATATCGGCGTGCCTATATAGGGCCCCATGCATCACTGTCAAAGCAGGGCCACGTGACGTTACCTGTCGATACACAGGGGTACTACTTAAGATTTTCCCCATCCAGTCTGAGGCATGGGGATTATTAAGAAAAGTGAGGAATCTACAGTAAGAAGTCTCTATTAGTAAGAAATTACATACCTAGTGGAGGTCGGCTAAGGTGTGTATGGTGTAGCACTGAGGACATTTGCTGCAGGGTGTCCGTTCCATCAACCTATACGTCACTTCATCTTCTGGAGTCGACGATAGAAGATGTGTGGGCCCAGAAGGTGTGGGGCAACCTGAGAGTCAAGGAGTTGGTCTTTGATAAATTACTTTTATTTATTTATTTAGCAAGTTTCTGGCGAGCATAGACACCAAAGATAAAGATGAGCTTTACATGTTCCTAATACCAGCGATACAAGGTCTTAAATAGAACAGATAAAGTTGCCATTGATGAGAAAAGGCGTTTATGATAAGAGTTCCCGAAGTGCATCGAGGGAGTGGAAAGGGATTACAGTCAGTAAAAAAATTATTCTTGGCGACTTGAGTGGAGGATTTGACTGTGCGGGCCTTAAGAACAAGTGTTGAGACGTCAGATAAAGGAGCACTGTCAATACACGTCCAAACAGATGGTTGAGAAAACATGACTGAAGCCAGAGATACTGTTCACCAGTACATCCTGAAAACAAGCGGCACTGAAAGCGATCGCTATTGTACAAACAAAAACCACGCCCGCGAATTGTGCGCGCGCCACAGCGAACATGTGTTTTCAATTATCGCGCCCATGTCTATGACATCTGGGCAACCGCTGCTCTTTCTATCAGTTTGCCCAGGAAAGGTCCATTTGTAATGCCTATGCATGATTACACGCCAAAGAGAACACCGAGATCAGAGGGTCACAAACTCTTAGTGGCATCAGGACACATCCGACTGGACAAATCAGAAATCAGCATTAGAAAAAAAAAATTGAAAACCTACCTATTTTAAACATTAGACATACTAAAAAAGAACCGTAGCGGAGGTTTATGAGCAGCGCTGGGAGGCCCGTTGGGTAGCCATGAGCTATATTGGTGAATGAATGAATGAAGTTAGACATTTCACAGTGCTGTTTAGAGGTTAATGGGTGTATCTGGTGATGATGAACTTGCAATGAATATATATATTTGTTACTCGGCTCGTGGCGCCGTATTATATTGTCAGAGCTGAACGTTAGCTGGGTACAAGTTAACAGGTGCATGGTCGGACATTTCCATTATACAGTAAGCAGTGTATGTGTGGTGTTCCTGAAAGACCCCCTACACTGAGGTTATAACGCAAGAACACCTAGGCACTAGGACTGACTTCATTATGCATCAAGAGAAGCTGCTATTACAAGTACATTATGCAGCACATTCTGTTACATCATCGCACTACTTTACCCTTCTAAATACACATCGCTACAAAAGGGGTCCCACGCCCTTTGAGAATACATAGACTTCGTAAAACCTATGGACAGTCAGCGGATCCTGTGCAAAGTGTCAATCACTGCAGGTCTGGCCGAGCCTGCTATGGACGCACAGGACACCCTCCCCTCAGCACTGTCCTGCATGACATCCAGAATAAAATATACAACCTTGCATCAGCAGGAAACAATATACACTTCCCGGTAATAAATGGGGTGTCTTTTATATTCTGGGGTTCCCAGGGGGTTTTACAAATTGCTTTCAGTTTTAGATTAACTCCGAGTTCACAATTGAAGTATTTTAGAAGCACAGTCCTTTTTGGCACAATTGAGCTTTGTTGATTACAACACATATATTATCTGTAGGTCTCATTACAAGACACTTTACGATAAAGGATCCCCGACCTTGAAAACAGGCGCAGAATATTTCTGATTCTGCAAAACCTTTACTGCATCCTAATTAGTGTTACTTTGAGAACACTGAAAGAAAAGTGAAAGGTGGAAAGTTTCATGACAGAGCAGAAATCATTATTTTCTCCTTGTTTGATCTGCATTTTAAGGTTTCCATTTTCCCTTACAAATTATAGCTGAAGACCCTTGCCCAGACTGTCACACTAACATTAGCTGAGAATTCACTCAACTTTAATGCCTAAAATCAGCGACCAACAAGCGAAAGGGCCCATAACCTTTCGTAACCTGTCCTGAGCTGCATTTGTTGTGTTATATGAATTTGTACAGTGCCGCTAATCACCCGTGAGGGTATCCAGGCGCTGAAGGGCAATGCGCAGTGCTTAACAGGTTCAGATTTCTTTCAAGTAGAAACGTTTCTTTGCTGAAACCTGTACATTACACAGCAGGTGGTGGGTTATGTGGTAAATGTGGCATTCCACAATTATGTGGTAAAAGCGACGAGATCACAATCATGGAGCTCAAGAAGCCTGAATCAGAAGTAAATAGATGGATGGCGGGTCGCCTCTTAGGACTGAAGGGAGGCTTCGAAGTCCCGGTTATAACAGGTGAATCTTACTCTGACTGGTGCCACGTCACTGATGTACATTAATGCGTGCAGATACCCAATAATGTCCTGCGCCTCTGTGTAGCTAGTTCACAACACTGTGCTTCAATCAGTACAGATAACTCATAGCACTAACCTTCACTTGATAAATTAATGTATTTATTCTGCATTTGTTTGTAGTATGGGCATTACCCGGAGGTGTTAGAACGCGTTTTCAATAAAAACTGGTTTGGGTACAAAGTTACAATCAGTTGCTGGTTACGGTCATTACATAAGGCACAACGTGGAGGGTAGAAACATGGATCGTTACTCATTTCGATTGCTACAAAGGCACTGATGCAGATTGTTAGAGGTTGTAGGGGGTACCGGGTACAGGTAGTGGCAGCAAGGTTAGGTGAAACACAATTCGCACAGTGAGGGGGGTTACATTACCAGAGGGAGGTCGGCTAAGGGTAAAAAATGAAAATGTATTTATGGAGAAGACTTTTCATCTCTGTATTGGAGATCAGCATTTAGGCGAGGCAGGGGCATAACAAAGGCCCCCGCAGCCCCCGTGGTGTGGGGGGGACACGCTCCAGGGGGCCCCCTCAGCACCACACTCTTGCCGGAGAGCTTTTGATTGAGCTCGGAGGGGGCCCCTTCACGTTCCTTGCAGGGAGACCCCCTCAATTTTCATTACACCAGTGAGGCGGGGGGTTTGTAGTTTCAAGGGGGGCCGATGGGGGCTCCCTATTCTGCTCGCACTGCCTGAGAACGATTGCACCATGAGTAGTCCCTTTGCAAAGGTTCAAGGTGCTAACAACATAGCTCAGCATTTCGTCCGCTGCCTCCCGAGGCTTCAGTGTTCATCAGGTAGCGAGGAGCGGAGGTATGCCAGGCCTGGTAGGTGATACATGCATTTCTCCTATACATCCCCCTGGCTTCTATGGGGAGCCAGCGAAGAGCGACAAGCATAGGCGAGTTAGGGTTGTTTGTATTCGCTCCATAGAAGCACACACAGGACTACATCTCCCAAAATGCACTTCTGCCTCCCTCAGTAGACATTACCGTAAAAGTAAGTTCCACGTTGCAGTTTAGAAAAGAAAGGGCATAACAGGGGCATACAATATTTCGTCTTTGCCTCTTTAAAAATACAAATGTGAATACACTGTTCTTTAGTCGGTGTCTGTATATTTTGTAGGCTGGCACGAGAGTTCTTGCCCCCTTCTCCTATTTTGGATTTCCCTCCCGGATTGCCTCCCCTCCCCAGGGCTGGACACGTGTACTCACCCAAAATGACAAATATATGTTGGAATCCCTCAGATCCCCATCTGTCAAGTCTGCCTTGTGCGGGTAGTGTCTGTAGTGCCTCGAGGAAACCACTGAGCTCAATGAGCTGCACAAATAGTAACATTTTGCTGGAACCAGGCCTTTTCACGGGCTGGCCTCTGCTCTCCTAGACCTGCGGAACCGACCAGGCCGACCTCGGAAACAGGTCTGGTGAGGAGGTGGTGCAGCGGCACCGGAGCAGGCCCCGCCCCCGTGGAAGGTCCCGGAGCTGACTCTAACCAAAAGTGGATGCAGCCCTTACTGTCTCAAGCCCCGCCCTCGGGTAAGTGCAGGTACCAATGTAACACCCGCCCTCGGGCAAGACCCAGCTGCCCCTCTCCCCTCAGGGAAGTGCGGGTACCTAAGCCAGCCCCGCCTTCACGTTACTGCTGCCCCCCTCCCCCTAGGGAGGTGAAGGTACCCAGGCAAACCCGCCCTCGGGTAAGTCCTGCCCCCACCTGAGCATAGCCTGCCCTCCAGGGAGGTGCAGGAAACTGAGCCAGCCACATCCTCAGGGACCTGCCCCCACCTGAGACGACCCTGTATGTGCAGGTAACTGAGCCAGCCCCACACTTGGACTAGAGGAGCCCCCGCTGGAGCAGGCCCCACCCCCGGTGCTCACCTCCCTCCCTCCAAAGTTGGTCAATACAAGTCCGGCTGGTTAGGCTTTCCACGTGTGTCTGCTCCGGCAGGAGTCAGTCACCCTACTTTATCATACTGCCACTGCTGAGGGGGGGGGTACGGTGCTTGTCAGGGCCATAATACCCCCGTATAGTTACATACACCCATAGAGGCAGGGTAAAGCTAGAGACCTTGTAGGGTCTTTGAGTAGAGAGCAGGCGGCCCAAGCCAACAAGCGCGTGCCATGACGTTTTCGTTTGCCTTTTTATGCCATGGCCTCGCCTGCTAAAAGGGTTCTTATCTTTATGGATCCCGACAGACACGAGGAAAACAGTCACCCAGGCCCTAGTCAGCAGCAGACTCGATAACGGAAACGCCCTCTACGCCAGAGCCTCGTCCAAGCTCATCAAAAGACTGCAAAGAATCCAGAACACCTCTGCATGCCTAATCCTCAACGTCCCGCGCCGCGACCACATCACCCCCCACCTGAGGAACCTGCACTGGCTCCCCGTCGACAGAAAAATCTCCTTCAAGCTCCTGGTCCACGCACACCATGCAGTCCACAAAACTGTCCCATCCTATCTAAACAGTCGACTCTCCTTCTACGTACCCAACAGGAAACTCTGCTCTGCTGACCACGCCCTGGCCACGGTCCCACGCATCCATAGAACCACATCCGGAGGCAGGTCCTTCTCCCACCGTGCCGCCAAGACCTGGAACACCCTCCCCCTCAACCTACGACCAACCGAAGACCTGCTGACCTTCAGGAGACGACTCAAGACCTGGCTCTTCGACCAGTAGCAGCACCACCCCCCGCCTCCCCCCTCAGGGCCTTGAAACCCTCACGGGTATGTTGTGCGCTTTACAAATGAACTGGTTGATTGATTGATTGATATGGGGCCATGTGTTTGGCCCCATAAAGATAAGAAACCTTTTACTTCAGAAGGAAAGCAGGTGAGGCCGTCCAAGTGGGACGACAGAAAAAGCCGAGCGAAAACGTCACAAACACCTCTTACCCAATGGCTGGCCACCGTTTAGCATAAATGGTGACGCCGGCCAATGGGAAAGAGGGGCGGGGCTTAATGCCCTTACAGAAAATACCCAATATCATTAAATCTCGCCAGCGAGACTGCGCATGCGCGCAGCCTACGCTAGCGAGACCTAAAAATCAGCCCACCTTCCAGTAGCTCTGTCTTTGAGAACAGGGTGATAGAGGATCAGAGTGGCTAGATGAGAGGAAAGCCAAAACGCTGCTGATCATTAGATGCGCCCCAAACACAGTCACCCACTACATGCACCAAACCGCAAACTCTTGAGGCAAAGGACCCTGTGGGTAACTCGAATCAAAGGGTGGCCTCGAACACTTCAGCCTGCAGTCTCCAGAAGATTATGCATCTCAGCACCGGTCAGAAATCTTCAAAAATAGTAAATGCTCACCCTCGTCTCTGCTCCTTCCTTAGTAGTAATGTCTCCTACTACGTCACTGAAGGAGAAGTGTTGATGGGCTTGTGAATGCGGCGGCCATCTTTAAACATAACACTCGGCCCTCTAATAAATTATGTTTTCTGCATTTTCTAACCTTCTTTTGTTCTAAATATAGTACAAGATGGGCACAAAATCCGCAATCCATGACAGGAATTAAGTTTTGATTTGCTTATAACTTCGGTGCTGTTTGGAGAATTTGAATTAAATGTGGCATGCAGTTTGCAGGTTACATCTGCTACAGATGTTTTAAGATTCCTGCTGATGCAATGGGGGGGCTAAGTTAAAAGGGGGGATCAAAATATTTCTTTAATTCACTTTAATTCACTAATAAATTTGACAGCATTTGAAGGATCTACCTGAAATTTTGTAAATACTTAGCTTATTTAGCCTTTTCTCAAGTCCATCGGAATTGGGGGGGCATTTAAAGGTGCAGATAAATAAAGCGTTCATTTGCAAGTAAGTCTGGCACTGTTCGAGAAATCCACATGCAATTTGGCAAATGTTTAGCAGGTTTAGCTTTCTCTTTGTTATTCCAAGTTTTTACATAACAAATTGAAAAATAAGCCTACTAGACAGATGGTCATATACAACTGAAGCCCAATACCATTTTCAATAATTAATAATTCAGTGCTATATGATGATCAACACCAATGATGAAGCAGCATGAAATTAGGCAAACAATTCACATATTAAGCCCAGTACAAGGCCCAGCAGGCTTGCAAGCAACCCCTGCTGCTAGGGTTGGGTGTATGGCCAGATTGAGGGCGTTACAGAGCACAGAATGGATACATGAAAGGTGAATGCAGTACATTCAAATATATCCATAAATGTTGCTGACAGAAAACACGGTTGAAAATTAGTTGTGGTTTACCAAACGCGAATCTGAAAAAGCCTTGAAATTTGTCAGTTATGTATACAATGGGCAATGCAAATCAAAACTCATGCCCCCTGACAAGCACCGTGCACCCCTTACTGGATGGCATGTAAAAAGAAAAAGAAACCTACAAAGAGCAAAACATAGCGGGTGTGAATTATGGTGTGCACTGTCTGTTGTACTACATAACTGCCACATTCCAGGGATTTGTTTTGTTTCTGCTTCGCTGAACCACAACTAATATTAGTTATGTTTTTTTAAATGAATATTGTTAGAAATCGGGTCTCTAGTTAGACTTAGAGAAAACCTGTACTCACCCTTTGGTAGCTTGGCACAGACCAGCCAGGCTTATCTAAAAAGGCACTGTTTAAAGTATTCGTGCAACACACACACACACACACACACAGAAGCACAATAAAAACACCATATAAAGACACCACAAAGGGTTAGAAGAATAGCAATAATTTTATGAATAAATCAAGACCAAAACGACAAAAATCCAGTAGGTGGAAGTCGTGATATACATCTTTAAAGAATATAAGTGTTTCTAGTCCTTAGAAGCAATATGTGCCAATGCGGTTATCTGATTGCGCAGGACCTGGGCAAAGTCAACAGTTCAGACCGACCACGATTTAGCACAGGCTGGGGACATTAGGTATGCAGGCCCGGTGAACAGCTTACCTTGATCCTGCTGGCAAAAGCGAGAAGCGGGAGAGCAGACGAGTGATCTGTCGATGTTTATCCCGCAGTCAAAGTAATGCATAGATTTTCTCCATGCAGTGGCAGTGATACGTCGGTTCGAAAAATGAAGCGCAGAGCCGAGATGTGTTGGTTCCGAAGTGTAATGTGTTGGGTTTATCCATGCAGTCAAGGGGATGGGTTGATTTCTTCACACTGCTGTGGAGGCAATGTGCACTTAAAATGTGTTGGGCCCTGAAGGCGATGTGTTGTTTCTAAGAGACGTGCAATGATTCTACTTACACACATGGTCAATATAATTCTGCTACATGCAGACTGCAGATGCGTTGATTTATTTGGTGCAAAAATCAGGGTCCACTTTCAGTGAACCAGGCACAGGAGCAGGGGTATAGACTTTCATAGCCCTGAGTTTCAAGCAAGAGGAGGCTAGCCAACAAACCCTTGGAGATCACTCCAGTTGCAAAGCAGGCTCCCCCTCAGCAGGGCCAGAGAGCAGCAGGGCAGCACAGCAGAAAATCAGGTCTTTCACATCAGTAGCCCAGCATAGTGTCAGTTCTTATTGCAACACAGCAGCTCTTCCAACAGAGTTCAGTTACAGGTCAATAATTGTCTGATTTGGTGGGGAAAGAGACCAAGTACTTATACCCAGTTGTGCCTTTGAAATGGAGTGACCTCAAAGAAGGGTCTTTGAAGTACACAGAGGGTCTTCTTTTCTAGCCATGGCTCCAGACTATATGTAGGGGGTAATGTGCCCTATGTGTGGGGACAGGGCACAACCTATTCAGGTGTAACTGTCTTCCCTGCCTTCCTTCCTGCATAGGAAGAACCTTCAGAATGCAATTAAGTACTCAGACAGACCTTCCTGCGTTTATGTCTGTCCAGAGGGAGTTCACAAAGTGTAGCAGTCACCCACCCCATACGTGGATTGGAGGCAGGTTGCGGGCACACAGAGCTGTAAGAGCAGAGAAATGTCCACTTTCCAAAAGTGAGATTTTTAAAATAGTAATGTCAAATCCAACTTTACGTGTAAGGAGGATTGATCATTACCATTCCAAAGATATAAAACATGACACAGCTCCACCTTTAAAATCAGGAATTACAGCTTAAAAATGTATTAAGGAATTCCCAATGTTAACCTATGAGAGGAGTAGGACTTACAGTAGTGAAAAATGAATGTAGGTGTTTTTCACTACAACGACATGCAAAACTTAAAAGTACATGTCCTACCTTTTACTTACGCAGCACCCTGCCCAATGGGCTACCTAGGACCTACCTTAGGGGTGACATGGCTAATAAAACAAAAATGTCAGGCTTGGCGAGGGGTTTCAAATGCCAAGTCGATGTGCCAGTAAAACTGCCCACACTGAATGTGCAGTGGAAGGCAAGAGACATGTTTAAAGGGCAACTTGTGTGGGCGGCACAATCAGTGCTGAATGCCCACTAGTTACATTTTACACTTTACAAGGGACTTACACATGAATTAAATATGCCAATTGTGTATACACCAATGTTGCCATATTTAGGGGATTTAGGGGAGAAACACATGCACTTTAGCACTGGTCAGCAGCTGCAATTAATGCCCTAAGGTAACTATAACTTGCACTCTTGCCATGCACTGCTAATTACCCCAGATATTGCATCACTCATAATATCTGCTATGCCAACATTGATAATATCACTGCAACATTTGCTGTAAAATCATTAATGAGAAAGCTATCCATGGCAAGGGCGAGAGTTATAATTACCTTAGGGCACGAGTTACAGTTGGATAAACTCTATTGAAAAATCATGATACAACCATTTTCTCTCAAACATGATTAATATATCAGTAGCGGTTTCAGTGAATTTCAAAGGTTTTTTTAAATGCTAATTTCTAATTATAATTTTCTTTAAACCTATCTTTTTTTCTGTGTTTTTTAATTATCATCCCATTCTCAACTTGGTGAAAACTGCAAATCTCACCACTCTTCCATCGATACCTTACGCCAACAAAATCGCCACAAACAAGAGCCACAACTAACGCTAATGAAATGCAAAGTAGACGTTCCCGTGCAAAAAAACCACAAAAACACCACTTCCCCATATTTTCAACGACCAGCCAAATCTGCAATGCGATCCAAAAAGCAGGAGATAAGACGAGTTAGCAGTAACAAATTAACATCAACCTTTAACTGGTGTAACGTCGTCGACTATCTAATCCGTGAATTGGACCCAACTCACAGCCACATCTAAAGACCAACATGTGATAGACGTACTGATCATGCAGCTCCGACACCCAACAAGGCCACAACACCCAGCGCCACCACCACCAGAACCTCCCCCCCGCACCACCCCCCTACTACCACCAAGGCAGCGCAAAACAGGACAACTGACCTTCCCAAAACGCCATGCCCCTCAGCCACACAATAGCTGAATGTTGGGAGATGTGACAACCAACTATATATGACGGAGGCAAGTCACCCATCAACAATAAAGCACACAATGCCAAGTGTAACGCACATGTGCTGCACAGACCTCACTATGCAAAGCACAAACCTCCCCATGTGGAAATATACTATTGATACTTGTAGTGTAGTGCACAGTGGACGCAACCATGTTACCTCAGGCAGTGGGGAACATCTCGGTAATGTAGCTGTGTTGTCCCCCCCTGGAAGCGGAAGCGGAGTGGACTACTCCAACGTACACCACTCCAGCATAGGAGTATGAATAAATAGGCGAGGCCCTAGGGGTGGTTTACTTGTGGGAAGACCAACAAGTTTGTCACAGCGGCAGCCCTCACCCTGGCACATGGCTGCCGCATTACCACGGGCCTCCTTGACACAGGCCCCCTGCGAACCCAGTGGCACAGTACTGCAGACTTATGTCTGTACCGACTACTGCTTTCGATCTACGCTGCGGACAGATGCATTGGCGATTGCAGATATTGCAGTCCAGTTCGCAAGACATGTTGCTCCCAGTGTGGCCCGTGCGGACCACGCATGATCGCAGGTTGCGCACACGCTGTGTGCTTCAGGTGCTACTAACTCACTGCACCAAAAGTCATCGCCACGTGGCCTCATCAAGCCAGAATTCATTAGACAAAACACATTGCTCACAGTGCGGCCCGCCGGAACCACGTATCATCCAGGTGCCAATAACTGTGCAGCTCAACTCAACGTCACGTGCCTGGGCGCGCATCTTGACCGCTGCCTCCGCCCTACACTGGGGTTACATGGTTCACAATTCAAGTTTAGTAGCGACGCAAATTGTGTAAGACACTATAATGGGTTAAGAAGACCAAATGCTCCCAATCTGTGCAGCTCTACTCAACGTCACCTGCCTGTGGGCCTTTGCTGACCGCTGCCTCCGGCCTACACTGTGGAAGACCGACGACACGTGGTGCCAACCAACCCTGTTCAACTCAAGCCACTCCCACATGTGTAACTGTGTTCTGAGTCCTGAATGGCAGCGACCACAGCACCAGACTCCCTTTGATCAGTGAGGGGTATTTCCATATGGAAGGCCGGCGACACATGGTGCCACTCAACCAGCACTAAGCAGGCCGGTGAGACCACCAATGTATGCACGTGGCTGTGAGGCCTTGCTCACTGCTACCTCTGGCCTACACTGTGGAAGACCGGCGACAAAATGGTGCCACTAACCGTCTTCAACGCAAGCCGATCCCACATGTGGAACTGTGTTCTGAGTCCTGAATGGCAGTGACCCCCAGTGACCCCTAACTCCATGAGACAACCACAGCACCAGACTCCCTTCGATCAGTGAGGCATATTTCCATATGCAACGGTGGCGATACGGGTTTCCACTAATCCTGTTCAACACAATCCGAACAATTCCACATGTGGAACTGTGTCCTGAGTCCTGAATGTCAGTGACCCCAACTCCGTGAGACAACCACAGCACCAGACTCCCTTCAATCAGTGAGGCATATTTCCATATGCAACGGCGGTGACGCATGGTGCTAATAACTCTGTTCAACACAAGCCAAACAATCCCACATGTGGAACTGTGTCCTGAGTCCTGAATGGCAGTGACCCCAAGTCCATGGCAGCGAGCACAGCAGCATACTCCCTCTGATTAGTTAGGCATATTTCCATATGCAAGGCCAGCGACACGTGGTGCCACTAACCCTGTTCAACACAAGCCAATCCCACATGTGTAACTGTATTCTGAATCCTGAATGGCAGTGACCCCAAGTCCATGGCACCGACCACAGCACCAGACTCCCTTCGATCAGTGAGGCATATTTCGATATGCAAGGCCGGCGACACGTAGTCCCACTAACCCTCTTTAACACAAGCCGATCCCACATGTGTAACTGTGTCCTAAGTCCTGAATGGCAGTCACCCGAACTCCATGGCAGCGACCACAGCACCAGACTCCCTCTGATCAGTGAGGCATATTTCCATACGCAAGGCCAACAGCACGTGGTGCCACTGACCCTGTTCAACACAAGCTGATCTCACATCTGTAACTGCGTCCTGAGTCCTGAATGGCAGAGACCCCAAGTCCATGGCAGCGACCACAGCAGCATACTCCCTTCGATCAGTGAGGCATATTTCCATATGCAACGACGGCGACACATGGTGCCAATAACTCTGTTCAACACAAGCCGAACAATCCCACATGTGGAATTGTGTCCTGAGTCCTGAATGGCAGTGACCCCAAGTACATGGCACCGACCACAGCACCACACTCCCTTTGATCAGTGAGGGGTATTTCCATATGCAAGGCCAGCGACACGTGGTGCCACTAACCCTGTTCAACACAAGCCAATCCCACATGTGTAACTGTATTCTGAATCCTGAATGGCAGTGACCCCAAGTCCATGGCACCGACCACAGCACCAGCACCAGACTCCCTTCGATCAGTGAGGCATATTTCGATATGCAAGGCCGGCGACACGTGGTGCCACTAACCCTCTTTAACACAAGCCGATCCCACATGTGTAACTGTGTCCTGAGTCCTGAATGGCAGTCACCCCAAGTCCGTGGCAGCGACCACAGCACCACACTCCCTTTGATCAGTGAGGGGTATTTCCATATGCAAGGCCAACAGCACGTGGTGCCACTAACCCTGTTCAACACAAGCCAATCCAACATGTGTAACTGTGTCCTCCTGAGTCCTGAATGTCAGTGACCCGAACTTCGTGACACCGACCACAGCACCACACTTCCTTCAATTAGTGAGGGGTATTTGCATATGGAAGGCCGGCGACAAGTGGTGCCACTGAACCTGCACTACGCAGGCCGGTGAGGCCACCAATGTATGCATGTGACTGTGGGCCCTTGCTCATCGCTACCTCTGGCCTACACTATTGTCAGCAGGGCTCACAATTCAGATAGAGTCCTGATTCCACATGACGCAGTCCAGTAGCCAAGACACATTGCTCCCAGTGCGGCCCGTCCACACCAAGCATCATCACAGGCTCATACAGTCTCAATGCTTCTGGTGCCACTAACTAACCCTCTTTAACACAAGCCAATCCCACATGTGTAACTGTGTCCTGAGTCCTGAATGACAGTGACCCCAAGTCCGTGGCACCGACCACAGCACCACACTCCCTTCGATCAGTAAAGCATATTTCGATATGCAAGGTCGGCAACACGTAATCCCACTAACCCTCTTTAACAAAAGCCAATCCCTCATGTGTAACTGTGTCCTGACTCCTGAATGGCAGTGACCCCAACTTCGTGGCAGCGACCACAGCACCAGACTCCCTTCAGTCTTATTTGTTGTTCTTTTCTTTAAATACATTTTTATATATGTAAATCTATACATGACTAAGATTCTTCTTTGTACAACCGCACAGGGACACTTCCAGGCCCAAGAAGGTTGTTGGGGGTATGATGGTCATGTGGGAAAAGGGTGCGTTACCTTCTGATGTGGGGAGAGGCTGCGTCAAAGGGGTATCTATCACAGAAAGAAGTCCGATATGTTTTCACAAATGCCTCGGACAAATGCCAGCTGACAAACTGAATCACAAAATGGTTTTTCAATGCTTACCTAGTGTGAGTTATGAACATTTCGCACCCAGGCTCACAGAGGGACAGCTGCGGCCCGTCCGCTCGACTCACAGACACAGTACTATGAGCCGTCCGCGTCATTGTAGCTATCCCTGCCCTGTTCCGTCGTACACCACACCACGCCACTCTAATTACTTTCCGACATTGGCCCCACATAGCTACCTGACGCAGGCGTACTCGCTGTTGGTGTGCAGGTCAGTGGTCTAGTTCTCAACATCTCACGGACATTCTCTGGGGGCAGGTTTGCACACACATCACACCCATCCGGCACATGCCTCACACGCCATGTGACCACACAAATATAATAAATCGACAACGTCACATCCTTTATTGCCGGTGCTGACTAGATGGCTGATGCTCCATGTGTCTCAACCAAAAAGAGTCTTTGAAAAGTTGCGCAGAAGGTTAGTCACACCATGATCTTTTTAGCCGTCAGGGGCCAACCACCCCCTTGGCGCGGACTTCAGATGCACAGGGTTAGTGCCACCCGAAGCTCATATGGCCATCGGGGCCTAACACCATGTGGCATGGACTTGAGTTCCACAGGCTTAGCGGCCCCAAAAGCTGATGTGGTCTCCGCCATTGATGACTCAGGACTCAGCGACATGTGTTTGATCTGTCGGGCCACGGAGAAGCTGATGTGGTCTCCACCATTGATGACTGAGGACTCAGTGACATGTGTGAGATCTGCCGGGCCGTGGAGAGGATGATGTGGTCTCCACCATTCATGACTCAGGACTCAGCGACATCTGTGATATCCGCGGAGAAGCTGATGTGGTCTCCGCCATTCATGACTCAGGACCAAGCGACATATCTGGGATGTGTGGAGTTTTGACGGGCATGTGGAGTGCCCACTGCTGCACACTCCGGTGGCACCAGGTAATTATTTGCACATGGATGCTCAGGGGCGGCAGTGTCTCTCTCTCTCTCTCTCTCTCACTCTTCCTTTCCTTCTTTCTCTATAAACTCTCTCTCTTCCTTCTATCTCTCTCTCTCTCTTCCTTCTCCCTTTCTCACTTCTTTTCTTTCCTTCCCTCTCTTGATATGCCCATTACATACGTCCTTATTTTGTGCTTTGTTTTCCAGGCTCTGTTGTCGACATCCATGGTCCCCACAGGAGTCTTCCGCCTTGTTGTTTTCGAATTTTTTTGTTACATTTTGTTTATTAGTTTATCATTCATATATATATGTTAATAAAAAATAAAGTTTGAAAATAGTTTTCCGTTTATCGTTTACATATATATAAAAAAAAAGTTTGAAAAAAAAATGAATAACGTTTTTGGTTGTTCTCTTCACTGCTGTGTGACTCTTTCTTGTTCTTATTACTGGTATTTGATGGAGTCCACCATGGTGTTAAATTTTGGGGCACTACTGGTGATGTCTGCAGTTTGAACCAACTTCTGAATAGTGTGTTAGATTTATCTCAACTTTACTTCCATCAAAGTGCTGATAATGAAATGCAGACTAATCGTATTGAATTTCACTGAGGTAGTGAATGCACTTACAGTGTACACACAAAATCAATTAAGAAATCTCATTGTATTTATATTGATTGGGAAAAGTGCATCAGGTGCTGGATCTTGACGAGATACACTGCTCAGTTCGTATATTGCTCTGCACACGAAAAAAATCACATCACAACTTTCACACCAACTGCACTGCGAAACAAATTCCGGCGATAAGCCACATTAGCACCAGGGATTTTACACCTGCTTTCTGCTGATGTTAAGCAGGACGACTACCTGCACCATGAAACGGAACACAGCCAAGAGCCACACCAGAACACCCACAGGTGCCATAGAGTCAATGAGCATGATACAGGGATACCCATGAGGGTCCCTGTGGTCATTGTCTTAGCATGATAGGCACGACCCCTGCAACATCACTGTGTACTGTCACCTCAGTGTTGGCAGTGAGCCTGGACATGTAGCTATGCACGCATCCTCCTGCATGCACAACCGGCATGCGTTGGTCCGGAGTACACAAGTCAGCACAGAGGTGTGCCTATCCGGCAAGGGGAACGGGGTGTCTCGGACATGTCCGTGTACAGGAAATGCGGTAAGTGTGTCTCTGTGTTCTGGTGTGGCCTGCCACAAAGGCCACAGCACTCGATGTTGTAAAGTGTCATGCACCACCTCCAAACGCCACTGTGATGGTTTAGTTTGAATGTAGCAGGACATGCGTGAATAGGCATTACAATGGTGTGCCATACGAGTGCACAAGATACAACAGCGCATCGTAGAAAAGTGTGGGGGCTCGTGGGAGGGAGGAGCAGCTGTTTGGCAATGTAACACACAGTGAACTCGCCCATGTGCCCTGTGCTGGGCATCTCATCCATGATGACCACGGTCGCAGACATCCCACAACACCAACGACCGGCCATTGTACACATCCTGTATGAATGCAGCGTGGTCGGAGCTGCATGATCAGTAGGTCTATCTGTACTTGTGCTGTACTTAATTGTGCATGTGTGCTATTCTGCCCATCTCCCCCGTCTCCCCACTCCCTGCTTCTTCCTCTTCCTGGTGCTGTTGTGTCTATAATTGTGTTGCTCCACACAGAAACACATGTATAGAAGAAATTAGAACAGTTCCTTGATTCTTTTAGGTTTCAAAACGTCTCTCTGTTGGTTTCTTTTTAATTTTCCATATAAACCGTTTTCTTAATATTCAACAACACATAGAAGTCAGAAGTGCAACGTATTCTATCAACACACTTTCTAGAACATTCTACAACGCGTGCAGGTTAAAAGTTCATACATTTTTTTAAACTTACGATATTTTTTGTAACATTTTCTCGAACATTTAATGGCACGTGCAAGTTAAAAGTTCACGATTGTTTTAAGTTCGAACAGTGCCTTCCGAATGCAAGTAGCAGCTGTGGTTCAGTTGAGCACATTTTATCCTATGATATGTACTCCACGTTGAAACAGCTCTTTCTTAACCAATCACAAAGTTGCTTTTCCACAAAACGAATGTACACCCTACTTTTAAAAAAGAATGTTTTTCATCTCCCAATTACGTATCATATTGCATGAGCATGATACAGGGATACCCATGAGGGCCACAAGACTCATTGCAACAACTCCAGGACCGCCAACGCCCCCCGAACCTGCATCTGAGCAAGTTTGTCCCTGTGGTCATTGTCTTAGCATGATAGGCACGACCCCTGCAACATCACAGTGTACTGTCACCTCAGTGTTGGCAGTGAGCCTGGACATGTAGTACTCCACGTTGAAACTGCTCTTTCTTAACCAATCACAAAGTTACTTTTCCACAATACGAATGTACACCCTACTTTTAAAAAAGAATGTTTTTCATCTCCCAATCACGTATCATATTGTAAAAAGTACTTCCCCATCTTTAAACATATCTCTTATTCTACCAAGGAACTGCATGAGCTACAGACATCTTTCCATACCTTCCAGCCATACCTTCAAAATGCTAGTGTGGATCGTAGGACATATCTATATTTTCAGGTGCAAGAGGTATGCAGAACACAGATGCATTGACTTAGACCTAGGTTTACAAAATGTGGACGTTAAAAATGGTTTACACAGGGAAGATTGAAGTGGCACCAATTGCTACCTTTGGATAAAACCTCTTTGCATCTTCCACACCCTGACCTCATGATTGTGCATTGTGGTGGAAATTACCTAGGCACATTGACTGGGGTAGGTTTGGAAATGCTTATGAAGGACCCCTTTGGACACCTCAGCTCAGCACCATGTGACTCTGGGCAATAGCTCACTTAATAGCTCACATAATTTACACGCCGGCCTCAAGGGCCTTCAGACCCATAGGGGTGAGTAGTTTGCGCTTTACAAATACCGTATTGATTTGATACGCGCAAATTTACCTTCACACTCCCTGTATAACAGCCCCTAAGCATCATACACAAGTTACAATGTTCGAGACAAAAGTTCCTCCGAGTAGGTATAACTGCATGCTGACACTACTTGACAGATGTGGCACAGCGGCCAGAGCACATGACTTCACAGCATATGACACACAGTTTGGACTCACGCTTTCATCCCCAACTCCGGCAGCACCTCAGCTTAACACCATGAGACTTTAGACAATACCTCACATATTTTCCGTACCCCAGGACTTTCAAACCAGTAGGAGTCAGTAGTTCATCCTAGTAGGTATAAACACATGCTGGCACTACTTCCACAGGTGTGCTGCAGCGGCCAGGGCACATGACTTCACGCCATAAGACACACAGTTTAGGCTCACGCTTTCATCCCCGACTCCCGCAGCAACTCACCTTAGCAGCATCAGACTACGCAATATCTCACTTAATTTCCGTACCCAGCACTTTCAGACCGGTAGGTATGAGTAGATCACTTCGCACCCCCCTCTATAGCACACTCTAAACACCCCACAGAGGTTACAGTGCTCCTACCCTCCTCTTTCCTACTTTTTTCGCCCTTTTTTCCCCTTACTCGCTTTGACAGAATCACAAAATGGTGGCCAACACTTCCTAGTTGCAAACGCTCGCACCGCCCGCCCGCCCGCAGCCAATAAGCAGCAAGCTTGTGCTCATAGCGTCTCAGCCAATCAGATGGCAGAATTCCCAAATATCGATATTAGTAAATTTCGATAATTCTCAAAAACTACTGAATGAATTTACACCAATCAAACAAAAGTGTGCTTTCTAGACTAAGACCCTTCCCCCTGCCAAATGTGGGGTAATGCCGTTCACCAGTTCGACCTGTAGCCTTGTCTAAAGTTTCCTATGGAAATTAACATGGAGAAAACATGTTTTGGTACCCCCCTTTTTTCTCAGTCCCCCCATGAAGATTCATCAAACGACGCCAAAGTTATAAGCAAAACAAAAAATGCTCCTCTTATGGAAACTTGGTCCTAACTATAACTACCTACTGGCTATCGTCAGTAGGTAATATATATATATATAATTCACTGAAAAAACCATAGGTTTCACACACGTTATAGTTAGGAATTAGCATTTAAAAAACCTTGCAAATTAGCTGGACATTTCACTCGTGAAAAACCATTGAAATTCCCCCGTTATAGTTAGTGCAGGCAACTATAACTCACGCGACCGCAATCCTCTGCTGATGCTAATACTGTATTTAGATACTTATTTGCCCATGTCTTCTTCCATTAAATTTTAGCTATACATATATTACAAATATTTTTTTTTCATAAAGACACATATGTCATCAGCAGAGGATTGCGGTCGCGTGAGTTATAGTTGCCTGCACTAACTATAACGGGGGAATTTCAATGGTTTTTCACGAGTGAAATGTCCAGCTAACTATAACATGTGTGAAACCTATGGTTTTTTCAGTGAATTTGCAAGGTTTTTTAAATGCTAATTCCTAACTATAACGTGTGTGAAACCTATGGTTTTTTCAGTGAATTTGTACGTTTTTTTAAATGCTAAGTTACTTTACGCCGTTCGTGGCGTGCGCGCCCACTTCAGGCAGTTCGTTCCGTGCGTGCACCGTGCGCGCACAGTGAGCACGAGGTGCGCTTCGCGCACCGCGCGCCCACTTTACGCAGTTAGTGCCGTGCACGCACGGTGGACACGCGGTGCGCTACGCGCACCGTGTGCCCACGTTACGCTGGATGGGCCATGTACGCACGATGCGCTTCGCGCATCGTCCGCACACGGAGGACATATTATGCGCTTCATTGTGAAAGGTTATCTATTAAATGTTCAATTAACATGTTCATATTCCATGCGCAAACGGTGCCCTACGGGCACCTTTTGCACACGGGTGGGGGGGGGGAAATGTGGATATTTTTTTTTTTTTGTTTGGACCGTACGCGTACGGTAAGCGCATTCGGCGTTTTTTCGAAAAAAATAAAAATTGATTTTTTGGCCTTGGGGGTTCTTTTGGGACACCCTAACCAAGGCTAGGTGGTTAGGAGCTGTCTAGCCTGACCCTTTTCATGTTATCCAACTTTGTTTTTCCTCCCCCCTCAGAGTGCGAGAGAGAAAATGGCGGCAGACACTTCCTGGTTTCTACCGATTCGAATGTTTACTAAGATCTAAATGCCAATCAGAATCGCGCTCGCGCACGGCACCGTACGCGTACGGTAAGCTTACCGTAAGCGCACGGTAAGCGCACGGAGCGCTGCCACAGATATATATATTGATTTAAATGCTATTTTGTCAGGAACTACTGAACAGATTTACACCAGACCTACAAAAGGCACTTCCTTGACCTGTAGACTACCTCTCTGCCAAATTTCAAGTAACTCTGTTCAGCCGTTCGGGCTGTAGCTGTGTCTAAAGGTCCTATGGAAAAATGCATGGGGAAAACGTGTTTTGGGACCCCCCTTTTTTCTCAGCCCCCGCTTGACGAATCCCCCCGAGACTTTCAGGGTAGGAGCGGAGCGTAGCGCCCCATTAGTTTTGAAAACTTCGCGAGGATTCGTCGACCGGCGCCAAAGTTATTCCAAATAGAATGTTGCGGATTTCCTATGGAAACATGGTCCTAACGACCGCCAGTAGATAATATATATATATATATATACATATATATATATATATATTTATATCCAGAAAGATGCTGTCGACGGGGACCCCCAACCCTGCAGGGCGGTCTTAGAAAATACGGGAGACAGCGATTCCCGCAAAGAAACATCCAAAGAAGAAATGCGCCAAGACCCGGTTCCTGGACAAAAGTGCTTTTATTTCAATTGGCGCAGGTAATCACGTGCCAGAGGCACCTGACGCGTTTCAGCATTTGCCTTTCTCAAAGGTGTGTCCTCTTAAGTGCAGTGTTCCAGTTTGAAATTGATCACACGCCCCTTCGTTGGCCACACTCAAACTCCCAAGATGCAGTTCGTGAGACAGCGTACTCTCTGTGTGATCTTGGTGATGTTAGGCATTTACTGTCTCAAAGTCTCGATGTAACCAGGTAGGTATGGCACAACAATGGAGAGAGACTGGTGCACTTCTATTGCCACGTTATTGCCACACAATCTCAAATCAGCGCTGGGTCCAGGACCTGCTGAACAAGGCATCTGCCTCGCTCCGCTCCTTTTCTCACCCCTCGTCACAATAATCGCCGTTATTCCTTAGGCTTGTGGCGGGGCGAGCGGGTCATGCCCCCCAACTTTAGTCATCCAGAAAGATGCTGTCGACGGGGACCCCCAACCCTGCAGGGCGGTCTTAGCAAATACGGGAGACAGCGATTCCCGCAAAGAAACATCCAAAGAAGAAATGCGCCAGGACCCGGTTCCTGGACAAAAGTGTTTTTATTTCAATTGGCGCAGGTAATCACGTGCCAGAGGCACCTGACGCGTTTCAGCATTTGCCTTTCTCAAAGGTGAGTCCTCTTAAGTGCAGTGTCCGAGTTTGAAATTGATCACACGCCCCTTCGTTGGCCACACTCAAACTCCCAAGATGCAGTTCGTGAGACAGCGTACTCTCTGTGTGATCTTGGTGATGTTAGGCATTTACTGTCTCAAAGTCTTGATGTAACCAGGTAGGTATGGCACAACAATGGAGAGAGACTGGTGCACTTCTATTGCCACATTATTGCCACACAATCTCAAATCAGCGCTGGGTCCAGGACCTGCTGAACAAGGCATCTGCCTCGCTCCGCTCCTTTTCTCACCCCTCCTCACAATAATCGCCGGCATTCCTTAGGCTTGTGGCGGGGCGAGCCGGTCATGCCCCCCAACTTTAGTCATCCAGAAAGATGCTGTCGACGGGGACCCCCAACCCTGAAGGGCGGTCTTAGCAAATACGGGAGACAGCGATTCCCGCAAAGAAACATCCAAAGAAGAAATGCGCCAAGACCCGGTTCCTGGACAAAAGTGCTTTTATTTCAATTGGCGCAGGTAATCACGTGCCAGAGGCACCTGACGCGTTTCAGCATTTGCCTTTCTCAAAGGTGTGTCCTCTTAAGTGCAGTGTCCCAGTTTGAAATTGATCACACGCCCCTTCGTTGGCCACACTCAAACTCCCAAGATGCAGTTCGTGAGACAGCGTACTCTCTGTGTGATCTTGGTGATGTTAGGCATTTACTGTCTCAAAGTCTCGATGTAACCAGGTAGGTATGGCACAACAATGGAGAGAGACTGGTGCCCTTCTATTGCCACGTTATTGCCACACAATCTCAAATCAGCGCTGGGTCCAGGACCTGCTGAACAAGGCATCTGCCTCGCTCCGCTCCCTTTCTCACCTCTTCTCACAATAATCGCCGGCATTCCTTAGGCTTGTGGCGGGGTGAGCGGGTCATGCCCCCCAACTTTAGTCATCCAGAAAGATGCTGTCGACGGGGACCCCCAACCCTGCAGGGCGGTCTTAGCAAATACGGGAGACAGCGATTCCCGCAAAGAAACATCCAAAGAAGAAATGCGCCAAGACCCGGTTCCTGGACAAAAGTGCTTTTATTTCAATTGGCGCAGGTAATCACGTGCCAGAGGCACCTGACGCGTTTCAGCATTTGCCTTTCTCAAAGGTGTGTCCTCTTAAGTGCAGTGTCCCAGTTTGAAATTGATCACACGCCCCTTCGTTGGCCACACTCAAACTCCCAAGATGCAGTTCGTGAGACAGCGTACTCTCTGTGTGATCTTGGTGATGTTAGGCATTTACTGTCTCAAAGTCTCGATGTAACCAGGTAGGTATGGCACAACAATGGAGAGAGACTGGTGCACTTCTATTGCCACGTTATTGCCACACAATCTCAAATCAGCGCTGGGTCCAGGACCTGCTGAACAAGGCATCTGCCTCGCTCCGCTCCCTTTCTCACCCCTCCTCACAATAATCGCCTGCATTCCTTAGGCTTGTGGCGTAGCGAGAGGGTCATTCCCCCCAACTTTAGTCATCCGGAAAGATGCTGTCGACGGGGACCCCCAACCCTGCAGGGCGGTCTTAGCAAATACGGGAGACATCGATTCCCGCAAAGAAACATCCAAAGAAGAAATGCGCCAAGACCCGGTTCCTGGACAAAAGTGCTTTTATTTCAATTGGCACAGGTAATCACGTGCCAGAGGCACCTGACGCGTTTCAGCATTTGCCTTTCTCAAAGGTGTGTCCTCTTAAGTGCAGTGTCCCAGTTTGAAATTGATCACACGCCCCTTCGTTGGCCACACTCAAACTCCCAAGATGCAGTTCATGAGACAGCGTACTCTCTGTGTGATCTTGGTGATGTTAGGCATTTACTGTCTCAAAGTCTCGATGTAACCAGGTAGGTATGGCACAACAATGGAGAGAGACTGGTGCACTTCTATTGCCACGTTATTGCCACACAATCTCAAATCAGCGCGTTGGGTCGAGGACCTGCTGAACAAGGCATCTGCCTCGCTCCGCTCCCTTTCTCACCTCTCCTCACAATAATCGCCGGCATTCCTTAGGCTTGTGGTGGGGCGAGCGGGTCATGCCCCCCAACTTTAGTCATCCAGAAAGATGCTGTCGACGGGGACCCCCAACCCTGCAGGGCGGTCTTAGCAAATACGGGAGACAGCGATTCCCGCAAAGAAACATCCAAAGAAGAAATGCGCCAAGGCCCGGTTCCTGGACAAAAGTGCTTTTATTTCAATTGGCGCAGGTAATCACGTGCCAGAGGCACCTGACGCGTTTCAGCATTTGCCTTTCTCAAAGGTGTGTCTTCTTAAGTGCAGTGTCCCAGTTTGAAATTGATCACACGCCCGTTCGTTGGCCACACTCAAACTCCCAAGATGGAATAAAAGCAATTTTGTCCAGGAACCGGGTCTTGGCGCATTTCTTCTTTGGATGTTTCTTTGTGGGAATCGCTGTGTCCCGTATTTGCTAAGACCGGCCTGCAGGGTTGGGGGTCCCCGTCGACAGCATCTTTCTGGATGACTAAAGATCTGGATTTGGAAGGAGTTCTAGCAATATGGAAACCTATGCGGATTGGGTGAACCTCCTTCCCTCTTTTTTTACTTCTCTTTTCCTTTTTTCTACACATGATTTTGATGTGCACACATGATTTACATATATCATTTATCAATGTATTACCTGCACAAGTGCTATTTATATGCAGTATTCCACGATGGTGTACCTACATTTTATTTGGAATTTTTACTGGACATTAGCCCATTGGAGGGCTGTATTTTTCTAGAATGAAATCCAGCATTCACATTTAATAATCTGTTGAATGAATTATACATGTTAAGTTCATTTCCAGTATGAAACTGTGTCAATGTATCAAGCCGCATTGATTCCATGCAGAGTATTCTCAGTCTCCAAATGCCAACAATATTGCAATATTTGTCAATGAATTTATTGAGACAGTCTAATTCGGAAACACATCCAATTTAATAGATTTATTTTTCCAAGTGAAACCGTAATGTGTATATATACATGTACATATATATTTTTTGTACTCTGCATGTTTAGTGACGTTATATGTTGCATAATGCATATATTCAGTTGATACGATTGAATTGGTTACTATTCTTTTGATTACATTACTATTCTTTTGTTCAACCAACCAGGCTAAAATGGCCGCTATGGTAACGATTGATTTTTTGTTAATTACATGGCAAGTCCTCTGTCGATTTTGCTTACTTCCAATTCCGTCCAATGAGCACATTTGTTATTTATATGTGGCTGTAGAATGAATTAACTAACACTGACGTAGGCCAGGATGCCGGAACGCGTGTGTTAGCTTTTCACGGAAAACTATCAATAAAAATTATTTGGAACGAGCTTGGAGTGCGCTGCACGTTGTCTTGATTTGAGACGTGGTGTTTTTGAAATATTTGGTTGCGGTATCGCCTGCGCAATCAGCGCACCCACACTGTCGAGAGCAAGGGAGCTGGGCGGTGTTGTTTGGATATATATATATATATATATATATATATATATATATATATATATATATATATATATATATATCCCAAAATAGAAAGCAATCAATTGTCCATGCACTCAGGAAGTAGCCAGTCAGTTAGCGATACCAAAGATGATTTATTTCTTCATAAATCCACTTGTGACGCATTTCGGTAGCCCTGCTGCCTTGCTCACACCAAAGTGATGCAAACAACACTGTCTGTTTTGAAACAATACATGGAAAATGAGAGAGGACTATCTCCATAGACCTGTCCACCAGAATATATGGCGGCCATTTTAGAGTGGTAAAAATAGTACCGCGAAGGAGACTGCAATAAAGATTAATACATGTCACAGTTGAGCCTTCTGAATATTTCATTAAGATGGCAACATAAATTGCAAGTGCATATTTATACCAAAGTGATGACATGATTGCAGGATGGTTTGTTACATGGAAGCAAACAGTTGGTTAAACGGTCAGTGTAATTTCATAACAAAATTGTAATATCGAGCCTGCCCATGTACGCAGTATATTGAGCCTACATACATGCAGACAAAGTGTCAATACTACTGTTCAATGCTGCCATAACATCAATATGCATAAAACAGGTACAGCTCAATAGTTAGAATAACGTTATTCTAGGCAAAGTGCCTATGCAGTCAGCAGGTCCGGTTACCCAGAATGTATTGGTCCATACTCCATATAACAATAAAAAAAATACACCGTTGTTTTAACTACATGATATATACATAATTGCAAATTAAATGGAGAAATAAAGATAAAAGAAAGGAGAACCAATCTTATCTGTGATTGATTAACCGGTTACAACCGAAGGATAAGGGCAGGGATCCCATGGATGGACAGCAAAATTATCCGGGTCCCTTCCTTTCCTCCTAAAGAGAGAAAGAAGAGACAGATCGTTATCAGATATAGAAATAGATAGCTCCAGAATATACTCAATTTGAGCGATAGAGTTTACATATATAAACAGGGAACAGTATGTAACCAAACACAAATCATCAATTATTATGTAAATGTACTGTCAGCTCCTCATCGATGTTATGTACCCCAGGGTAACGAGTACCTAAGTCAATGATGTACTTGGACTCACGTTTACGTAACTGAAGTAATCTATTACCACCTCGGATATTGGCATGTACTTGTTCAATGGCAACATTTTTCAGTTTTGAATTTTCTGAGTAGTGATATGTTTCGAAGTGGCGTGCAATCGGATAGTGTTGATCTTTATTCGTGATTGCCCGCATATGTTCCATGATTCTCTTTTTCGCCATGTGTTTAGTGCTTCCTACATGACGTAGGTTGCATGGGCAGACCAGTACATACACCACAAAGGAGGAACTACAGGTGATAAATTGATTTATGGGTACCATCAGACCTCTGCAAGGATTGTCATATTCTTCAACCATGGTGCTGTTTTTACAGGCTTTGCAGTGACTGCATAGGTAGAAACCTTTCCGATTCATGTTGTTATATTGCGGTTGATTGGTAATGTCATTACGCATCAATGTGTCCCTGAGATTGTGACCCCTAAGGTAGTTATTTTGGGTCTGGTCGGGATAGACTTACCTATTATAGGGTATTTGTACAGTATTTCCCAGTTTTTAGTAAGGATTTTTTGGGCTTCCTCAGAATCATTATTGAATGTTAAAATGACCCTAGTCATCCCTGTCTCTTCATCACCAGTTTGGGGCGAGTCCTCAAGTAATGTTTCTCTTTCTTTCAATTTCACCTTGTCAGGCATATACGTTCCAACCTATGTGTATGTGGAAATAGGCATAGAAAATCTATATAAACTTACCTTTCAATATTTAGTCTCAATATTTTGCCCATGATATTGCGACCCTTCGATATTCTGTATATTCTGTACTCCATAATCGGGACCCCTGCCATCAACTCCAAATTCCTCTGTTAAGTCTGATACGACCGGACATTTCACTTTCCTCGGAGCAGGATCATTTAAGGCTGATTATGAGTTGAACCAAAGTGAGCATACATATTGACAGCATGGTTAGTGCTAAGGCTCATGGACATATATGGATGTCTCAATACAGAGCCATTACTTCCGCTTTTCTCATGGATTGAGACCTCTTTTTATTAAATCTGATTTAGAGCATATGCCGTCCTTCATGCAGATTAATTTATTCCATCGCTAATTTACAGGATGGATTTGTTTGAAGAAAGATTGTCTTTCATTTTGTTTTCAATGCTTCGTATGCTAATGAGTCAGTCATTCCATCTGACAAATTCTGGTATTGTGGTCCAGCTTTAGCTGGTAATTGGTGTGCTTGTGATGGAAGTTCTGGTTAAAATTATTCATCTAAAACATATGTTTTAGATGTTTAGGATGAGACAGGCCTCAAGTGGATCCATGAAGCGTTGTTATGCACCTACATAAAGAAAAAGCAAGAGGCGAACTGAACTTCTGGTTCAACTTGCTTAAAATTGAAAGTCTGGCGTCACAGGCATCCCTTAGCTGGACTTTGGATAAAGTTTAAACATGCTCCAAGAAACAGTGGAAAGATAACCCAAGAGGAATCTCATCTGCCCTAGATCTCTCAACATATGTATTGCAAAAAACATTCAGAATTCGTCGCGCTTACCTATGCTTTTTGCTTTTGAGCACAACGGGGTATCAGAGAAGGCCATGGAAATACATTCCCTTACCTGCTACTGCTGCGGTTGTTGTGCCTACAAAGGAAAGGATTTAACCCATAGTGTGCATCTGTGCAGGAGCTCTACATTAGAGAGAGAACGACACTAAAATCCGCCTTTCGTTCGGCAGGAATGATAACAATCCGGTGCCGCTTACATTGTGTTTTGCAAGGGTTCATTTTCCTCATCTCATGTCCTGGATCTTTTTTCGACAGCAAGACGTTCATTTGCTCGGCTCAGGTATAGGTGAGGAGAATCGCCTTGTGCTCCTCTTTAAATCTAAAGCTCGTGATACTTGTGGGTACGAAGTGAAGTGCACGAATTGTTGCATTTTTAGACGGGTTCAGCCAATATGAATTATTCGCTGAGCTCCTGATGCCTGGTAGGGGCTGTAAATAGGTAGGTTTGCAGTACATTCTTCCACCATAACTACTGTTCTTAAAAAATAAACTAATTGCACAATGTCACATGGATATATTATAATTTAATAAGTCTAAGTGAATGTTGTCATGTGTCTCTGATATTTTCAGTGTACTGGCATTAATAATAATAATTTATCTTCTGTAATAGGGGGACTGCCAGCAAGCCTCCCTATTATTTGATTGTGGCTTGTGTGTAATGTGATTATTGCAATTTTAATTTATTAGATCTGAAATAAACATAGTGAAAGGTCACTTCAAGTCAATCATTCTCACTGAAGATAATGAGAAGACACCACAAGTTCTTTCACACCAATGCCTGTCTGATGGTTTCTTGGTGAGGGTTGTGAACCCCTTCTCTAGCATTAACCACAGCATCTTAGCATTAATCACACGTCTTTTCAGGGTGAAGTCTCAAGCAATGCCCCAGTTAACCTATGCTCAACCCTCGTGTATCTTGATACAGAGCAGTCAGGCTTAACTCAGAGGCAATGTGTAAGGCATTTGTGCAACACTTCAAAGAGTAACATAGTGAAAACATACAACAAAATGGGCCTACAACAGGTTTGGAAAATAAGAGTTATTCTTAATAAATTAAACAAGAACAAAATTTAAAAAATCTAATTAGTAGAACCAGAGATATTCAATTTTAAAGATTTTAGTAAACAAAGTGCCAAATGGCATGAAGTGCCAACTGTGGAAATCTGGTTGCACCAGCCCGGGACAAAGTCACAAGTTCAAGCCAACCCCAAAGGAGTGCGGGCCAGCTATGGGGGCCCAGTTAGGCCTGCTGAACCAAGGGGCATATCATCAACGACCAGCGATAATTATCGCTGGCCGTGTTTAGCGTGAACAATTTTAACGCCGCCTATCGCCGGATTCTATCGCCCGGCTAGCGCACTATTAGCAACGCGCATCGCCGAGGCGATAGAAATCCCGGCAATAGCGGTGTAATTCGGCATTCTCTCAGTATTTCCAGAGATAAAACACAGCGTTAGGGCAAATATAGTAAATAGGGAGATGTGGACTTATCATGACAATCCACCTCCCATGACAAGTATGGCTAGGTAATAAAAATAGTAGGCGTAAGAAACCGGCGATACACCCGGTTAGCGCTGCTTTTTAAGTCGCTAGGCGGGATAGCGATTCCCTTGTTGATAGGGAGAAGCCGGGTAAGCTTTTATTTTCTCTGGATTCCTGCCGGGAACGCCTACCTCGCATCTAATTAGCGATGCAATGCGAGGCGCTTAGGAAATGGGCGCTAAGGCATGGATCCACGCGTTAGCGTATCCATGCTGATAGGGCGATAAAATTATCGCTGCTTTTCGTCCGAAAA
Organism: Triturus cristatus; assembly: GCF_964204655.1. Classification (NCBI taxonomy): domain Eukaryota; kingdom Metazoa; phylum Chordata; class Amphibia; order Caudata; family Salamandridae; genus Triturus; species Triturus cristatus. The sequence goes on along the minus strand of NC_140590.1, from coordinate 894,813,541 downwards.
TGGACGCTAAAGCGGCGCTAATTTTATCGCCAGCCCTTGCTGATATGCCCCCAAGTACCTTCAATCATGGTTTGCGGAGCATTGCAAGGATCCGAGCCGAAGTTATGCATTGGTTCCAAGTTGCAGCGAGGCTGCGATGCGAGGGCCTGTTGCATCATCGTCATCGAAGATTCCATCAACAAGAGCTTGTGATGCAAACTCTGGAGTCAAGGATGCGCAGCGTAGGCGGACGATGTGTTGGTCCAGAGGATCTGTGAAGTTGCGGTGCTGAGTCTGACACCCTCATTGAGGCTGCCGTCAATGGGATATGCAATGGCCTGCACCTAGAATGCGTCATGCATCAGAGGTTTTGATGTGCAAATGGGCTGCGATGCAGGTCTTTGCGACTGTACCATCCACACAGCAGCAGCAATGCACCGATCCTGCTTGGGGTTTCACTGAACAGCAGGGGAGATGTGTAGGTTCCCCTGGGTTCAAAGAGGCTGACAGAGCACTTAAAGCCCACCTCCAAGGGTCCAGACTGGTATGGCATCACTTGGCAGGGTATACTCACAGATGGAAGAATCCAGGTGCAGATACAAGGTTGTTGGAAGCCTGTTATGTCCCTGAGGGTTCAGATCAGGGGGCCAGCCAACTCGCCCTTGGAGTCACTCTGGTTTCTGGTTTCAAGAGATGCAGGTCCAGTCCTTCTCACCCAGGCAAGAGAGCAGCAGGCAGCAGGTTAGCACAGCAAGGTAGTAGTTCAGCAGGGCAGCAGTCTGGCAGAGAGGCAGTCATTCAGAATCACAGCAGTCCTTCTTCCTGGCTGAGTATTCACAGGTCCAGAAATGTATCAAAGTGGTTTTGTCTGAAGTCCAGTATATATATCCAGTTGTGCCTCTGAAGTAGGGAAGATGCTTCTAGAGCATTCCCCTGAATTCCTGAGGCATTCTGCCTTCCCTGTCATGGCTCCAGGATAACTACAAGGGTGTATGCAGTCCTTTTTGTGGAAGCAAAACACGGCCTATTCAAATGTATGTGGGGCTGTGCCCAGGTCCTCTCTTCCATTCTGCCAACAATAGCCCGTCCAGGCACACGTAAGCTCCTTATTGTGTGTGGCTTTCTAGGAAGAATTCACAAAACCCAAATGACAGTTACACCTAGTCATGTCCCCAGAGACAGGCTACAGGCACAAAATGGCTAAGGCAGGAAAATGCCTTCTTTCTAAACTTCAAAACTTCAAAACTGTAATTTAAATTCTGACTTCACCATAAGTAAGGATTTTAAATTAGGATTCTGGAGACACCAAGTGAAAACTGGTTTCCTATTCCCATTTAGAAATTACACATATAAAATGTAATAAGGTAACTCCAATGTTATCCTATGGGAGAGGTAGGCCTTGCAGTACTGACAAACTAACGTAAGAGTGTTTCACCACCATGATGTGTAAAACTTAAAAGTACATGTTCTACATTTAAGATACATTGCACCCTGCCCTCTGAGCTGTCCATGGCCTACCCTCGGGTTGATATCTATGTAATTGAAAGGAAGGTTTGGGACTGGCAAAAGATTTACTTTGCCAGGTCGAAATGACAGTTTAAAACTGCACACAGAGGCTACCATGGCAGGCCTGAGACATGTTTAGAGTGTTATTTAAGTGGGTGGTACAATCAGTGCTGCAGTTCCAATAGTAGGATTTCATTTACATGCCATGGGTACATGTAGTACCACTTTACTGATGACTTATCGTTGAATTAAATATGCCAATTGGGTAGAAGCCAATGTTACCATGTTTAGGAGGGAGAGCACCAGCAATTAAGCACTGATTAGCTGATGCAAAAAGCACAGAGTCCCAAGGCTAGTAAAATCGAGATCATCAAAACATGGAGGAGGAAGGCAAAACGTTAGGATGGAAAAAACCCTAAGGCTGACAGGTCTAAAACTGTCCATTGAATGTTTCTTTCAAACATTAGTGCTTCTAACTTAAGGCTGCATACGTTTATAAAAACAGATACTTGCAACACGAAAATGGTGACCTACCTAACATAGAAAAATACTATAGGGTGTCAGGTGAAAACAAACTACCATTTATTGACACCAAAAGAAGAGGAAGCACATAGGTTTATCCCACTTTACGATCATGACACATGAAGTTGTCATGGTTTCCCACCTTGATAGCAGTTGAACAATTTTTAAGTCTTGCTTTAGCCAAGGCCTTTATTTTTATTACAAAAAAATCAATGTATAATATACTTTACATCAAGGGGCTTTCAGCCAACCCTCTTCATCCACTGGACTATTGTGGTGTCATTCACACATTTCTCCGACCCACTACAGCATACAGCATGGCACAACAGATCATCCCACTTCTGCCATTGGTTTACTGCACCCAGAGTAAGGGTGAGTGTCAACAGTTTGCTCTTGCACATCAGCACATCCACCAAAAAGTCCACTTCAGTGCCAGGGACATTGGTACAGTCTTCTATTTAAATTCATCAAAAAGTGCAGGCACTGATAGACAATTAAGTTCACATCAATTTTTGAATGCTTCACCATCCTTATATTAGCACTGCAGCATTCACCCCCATTGCTCCTTCTTTGCCCTGCTGTACTTTGATACCATAATAGGTGGCCTGAAATGCACGTTTTTGTCATGAGCCACCCGGTCCATACGTCACACTGAGTCTTCTATCTTTCTTTCCTTTATTTTTAGGAAGTATAATTTTGTAAAAACATCGGTGACAATGTTATTAAAATAATATGATTTATAGCCAGTGGCCCAATGCCAAGCTGATCCAAATACTTGGATTGGTTAAAATATGTGATCAAAGATTGAGAGTAGAAGGCGGCTGGTACTTGTTTTTTTTCTAACAAAAAATGTACCTTGCTGATTATTAGACCCTGTAGCATTCATCCTTATTTACATATTACAGTAGGCCAATCCCTTTGGGTTTATGGCCTTAAATCTACATCAGTGTCGATTATCAGTCTGCCAGGGTCTTCCAGAGTGTATGGGTGCTTCTAAAAATCAAATCTGTTATTGTCATTGTTTACTTGATTGTACCTCGTCACAATTATGGGTTTATGCAGGGCTTTAAATGTGCCGGGTCCTGGCAGTGCCCAGCACCGGCAGCTCTAAAAAGCAGGTGCTGAGAAGGATCCCTATTGGGCTTTCCCTTGCTGCCCTCATCCTCAGGATAACATATAAAATCCTAATTCATCACTACAATATTTTGCATGCCTCAAGATTTCATCAATTGACCCACTCTGCCAACAGATTGAATGCTGCTGAATCATAATGCTAATTCCAGATCTCAATCCATGCACAAAGCTGAACACAAAATTTCCCATATCTTTGGTCTTAATGGTTTTTGTCCCACTATACTTTTTTAGCGCCTGCAGCAGTCTCTCATAATAGTAGTTTATTGACTATTTGGATTCCTGGGTTGCTCTGTCAATTCTGACCCAATCAAAATCTTTTGGAGATACCTTTGATTTCAAAAATGCAATCACCAAGCAATATTTTCTTATCACCACTGGTGACTGACCCTTCGATATTGGATTTCTCAAAGGTTCCTTCTCCGGCCAGTCAACAGCTATTTTGCATTCAACCCACAAATCACTTGGAACCACAACTCAAACAAGGTATTCAAATCTACCCACAGGATCTTTGAAATTTTCACAAACCATTCAAGCTGTCTGTACCATTCCAGTGTTTTTTTCCCTCAATTTCGGAAAATCGTTTGTGAATGATGCAGGATCACTTCTGTTATAGGGCACGTGGACATAGCTTTCACCAGGCATTTCTCTCATCAGAAGGATTTGTATATCCTCCTTCTCTTCCTCTGCTCCAGACAGAGGCTTTGCTAGTCTTACTTTCTTTGGTTCTTTTTTCTTTGCCCATCTGCCTTCCCATCTATGCAGCTCTGCACTTTTGAATATCGCCAAATAATTCTCTGATCTGTAATTTCATTCCTGATCAAATCAAATCAAATACCATTTGTAAAGCGCCAGGTTACACCACTGGTGTGTCCCCGCGCTAGGAAAATAGCCTCAGAGGAAAAAAATAAAGCATAGTTGTTTCAGACTAGTGACAGAATCTAAGGAGAGAGCTGCATTAGATAACAAGCAGAACCGTGTTAGGAAGCAAATAGCCAGTTTTTCAGTTGTTTATGAAATGTTACTTCCACTGATTCAGATCTCCACATTTGAGGCTGAGGGTTCTATTTCTTTGCAACAAGGTAGCTAAATGGACGAGCACCCATTCTGGCTTTTTGAATTTTAGGAACCTTGGTCAAGTGGGTTCCTCTTCATCTAAGATTCTGAATGGAGTGTAAGGAGTGATCACAAATTGACGATAGCTAGGACTCCTATTTTACCAGATTCTGTGGTTGTAGCACGTGTCCTTGTAGATAATTCTCTTCTCTATAGGCAGCCAATGAAGGGAGGGCAGAGCCTTAGAGGCAGAGAATCTTTTCAAAAGTTTGAGAACTAGACATGCAGCTGCATTCCGAATGCGGTGAAGTTTAATAGGACTGCCTTTATATATTCCTCAATAGAGGATTTTGCCATAGTCTAATTGAAATGTTTTCAAGGCATGAACAATTGTTTTCCTGCCCGCTATTGGTAGAAGATCAATAAGTTTCCTTAGGACTTTGAGAGTTCCAAAGCACTTGCCATCAACTTTTCTAATTTGATTATCAAAGGAAAACTTCAATTCAAACCATACCCCCAGATTTTTCGTTTCTAATTTGGGTGTTTGCCTCAAGGTCTCAGGACACCAAGCTGAGGACCAGATAGAGGGAGCTTTCCCAACTATCAGTACCTCAGCCATTAAGTTTTAGGCAGTGATTTGACATCCAAGATGCTAGCTCTTCTAAACATAGAGAAAAACGGGAGACTGTAACCTCGGTGTCCTGAGAGAGGGTAACAGTTAGTTGTGTGTTATATGCATAGGACACAATTGTCACATTGTGTCTCTCCACAATATCCGCAGTGCGACCAATATAAAGGTTAAACAAGGTATGGCTCAGAGTAGAGCCCTGTGGAACCCCTTGCATAGAGGGCATGCTCTATGACAATTAGAAGTTCTGATCAACCTGAAAGCTTAGCTCCCGAAGGAAGGATCGTAGCCAATGCAAAGCTAGGCCTCCAACACCGCATTGGTTTAGCCTTTGAAGGAGTAAGTTGGGAGATATGGTGTCAAAGGCTGCGCTTGAGTCCAATAGAACTAATGCAGATGTTTGTCTCGCATCCACACACTTTCTCAGATTTTCAGTGGCCAGGAGGAGAGCAGATTCCATGGCATAAGAGGCTCTGAAGCCTGACTAGGTTAGATGATATAAGCCATTCGCGGTAATGTACATGGTAAGTTGTTTATTCACCACTTTCTCCATGATTTTGGCAAATAGAGGTAGCAAGGAAATAGGAAGTAGGTTTTTTAGTACCGTGTGGTCAGCAGAAGGTTTTTTCTGAAGTTTAAGAACTATCGCCTGCTTCCATTTCCGAGGAACCTCTTCTAGGCGAAAAGAGATTGTATGGAGCTGTTGAATGTATGGGAGGATAATTTCCTTCCCTTGCATCAAAATCTTAGGTGGGCAGGGTCCAAAGGGGAATCTGACTTTATTCCTGATGCTATAATTAGCAAAATGGGGTTATTATTTCAAACTGTCAGGTTATTTACGAGCGCTCTCTTTTATACGTTCTTGTCACAAGTTGAATATATCAGTAACGGTGCCACAGAAGAGGGAAAAACAACCCCTAAACCCCCAACAAGTAGGTCACGGCCCACTATACGAACAGAAAGCAAGACTGTGCACACGTTAAAATCACAGTGTTTAAGGCATATTACCATTTGTATCTAAAACAAAATCATACAACAAAATAATTGAGTAATGAGGGATCACAGGACGATCAGGTAGATTCAGTTTTCGGTTTTTATGGTGTAATTCAGAATAATCCAGCCAGCCAACACGTGTTTCGTCATGGGGTACACACACCCCCGACTTCTTCAGGGCTGGTAAGAAAACACATACAGAGTACATATCACAGGCCAGTACCTGAATGTTATGACAGACACAAATAAAGTTTTCCAATCAAAATTGGAAGGTGGGATCAGACATTAGTCAAAGTGCACCATGGTCTACAAATCGGTAACCAGGTGTTTAGGTTTAATCACCCATGAATCAGTCTAGGTGCAAAATATAAAGTTTTGAGTAGTCTTGACAAAAGACAGAGAAATAGAAAATAAATAAAGGCATTCGTCATCATGAATGCGTGAACATGCAATAAAGACCCCTTCACAGCAAGTGCAGCGTGAATGGATATATCCTCTATATTAAATCAATATTCATGTGAAAAAACTTGTGTATTCAAGCACCCTGGTTTGAAATTGTATTAGACCGAGATGACCAAGTGAGTGGGTAAAATTCTATCGTTAGCCCCACAGAGAGAGGGAATTTTAAACGTGCGAGCGGATTAACGAAGTACCCCTACCTTATCGTAGTACGGCCAATGAATCGGACCTATAAGCAAGTAGGATAACCAACAATCCATCAAGACCGTCTTCCTGATTATATGTTAGCCAACCACAATCAAAAATGAGAGTCCTATGAAACACGAGTTTATAACATGCGACGGAGTATGAACTACAAATCCAGGCTTACCTTCAACCTGGTGATAATTCCGACCCAGGAGGTCTTATATTTGTAACAGAAACGGTGTCATTCGGCGTTATCTGTAGGTATTCACCATAAAGTCCAACACAGTCCGTGAGTTTGTCACACCGTTTTATAAAACCACTCAGGCTCTGTAAGGAATAATACGGAATCGGTACAATCGCTCGCTTTATATTAATTGAATGGGTCGGTAAATATACACATATCCCAAAGTTCAGGACTATTTCTTACCAGAAGACGAGTACATCCATCCGTAGGTGCCCGGTGCTCTCCGCGTGTGTTTGCGGGTGTCTTTAGTGCGCATACCCGGAAGTGCTTTTATTGGGAAACTAGTGCAAACACTAGAACGAGTGTGTTCGAACGTGTTTGGTGGTGCGCATGCGTGGGTTGAGGTGTGTTTATCTGGAAGTTTGTCAAGATACGTCAACTCGAGAACATGATAGTTATTGAAACAATCCTTTCAAAAGAATACATGACAGAAAATTAGAAATCGATACAAGATATAAAGTAATAGATTCACCTTCTCGGTTTACGAAAGAGAAACGGTAAAAATTACGACAACGCATCATATATGTAATTTCACAGCATGAGCATGAAAATTTCGGTTTGTGTATCTAACGAATGGCAGCGAAAAGCAGAACAATCAAGTACATGTTGGAAAAGATATGCAAAACCACAAGGGCACAGTAATTAGTAGATGCAGAATATACATACAGGAGTCTACATTGTACTGTGCTGTCCATCTTATATCGTTCTCAGTATTCTCTCATTTGATGGCTGTGGTGACATTTATACTTTAAATGGTCAAGCTTACAGTGTGATGTGATTATAAACACATGATGTTCCTTTTGGTTTCTAAAGCGGTGTATGGTTCTGTTCTGATCATTACAGTTTATATACAATGTTGAGATGGTCACATGATATGGACAAAACATGCAAGATCAATGTCATACCAGACTCCAAAAGTGAACACAACATCAGTCTCCTAGGAAATAGTGCATCTCATTGTCACTATTGAAACCTAGGTCATGGGTTCGTAAGCGCATGATCCAAAAGGCTTCAAGTCTCCTCAAATTAAGCTCCCTATTGCCTCCTCTAGGGTTCTGTTTGCAAAAGTCTATACCATAGAATTTGAACTTCTTGGTTTGGCCTTGTGTAGAACACTCCCAAATGTGTAATGCCATGGGGTATCTTGAATCTTTCTGTTTTAAGGCTCGAACATGTTCTACAATCCTTTCCTTCAGGCATCTTATAGTACTGCCTACATATTTACCTCCACACGTGCATTCTAGTACATAGACTACAAATTTAGTATTGCAATTAATATTCACCCTGATATCATATTCCCTGTTTGGGCCGTGAAATGTCTTTTTCTTGTCGTCAGCCCATCTACAAATTCCACAAAAGCCGCATTTAAAAAAAACCCTTGGATCTTACACTTAGCCATGTATCTGGGATTACGTTGTGTGTATAACTGGGACTAAGGCGTGCGCGTAATGTTTTGCCCCTACGGTAAGTAATCTGCGGTCTTTTGTTAATGAATTTTGATAGAGAGGAGTCATTTGTGAGGATGTGCCAGTGTTTCTGTAGGCTTTTAGATAGGACCCTACTGTAACAATCGTAGTTGGTGATCAGCCTAACTGATGTGTCTGTGGGTTTCTTCTCCTTGTCTGTAATAGTTTTGGTTCTGTCTGTGTTTCTGATTTTGTTCTCTGCTTTCTTACACAGACAGAACCAAAACTATTACAGACAAGGAGAAGAAACCCACAGACACATCAGTTAGGCTGATCACCAACTACGATTGTTACAGTAGGGTCCTATCTAAAAGCCTACAGAAACACTGGCACATCCTCACAAATGACTCCTCTCTATCAAAATTCATTAACAAAAGACCGCAGATTACTTACCGTAGGGGCAAAACATTACGCGCACGCCTTAGTCCCAGTTATACACACAACGTAATCCCAGATACATGGCTAAGTGTAAGATCCAAGGGTTTTTTTTAAATGCGGCTTTTGTGGAATTTGTAGATGGGCTGACGACAAGAAAAAGACATTTCACGGCCCAAACAGGGAATATGATATCAGGGTGAATATTAATTGCAATACTAAATTTGTAGTCTATGTACTAGAATGCACGTGTGGAGGTAAATATGTAGGCAGTACTATAAGATGCCTGAAGGAAAGGATTGTAGAACATGTTCGAGCCTTAAAACAGAAAGATTCAAGATACCCCATGGCATTACACATTTGGGAGTGTTCTACACAAGGCCAAACCAAGAAGTTCAAATTCTATGGTATAGACTTTTGCAAACAGAACCCTAGAGGAGGCAATAGGGAGCTTAATTTGAGGAGACTTGAAGCCTTTTGGATCATGCGCTTACGAACCCATGACCTAGGTTTCAATAGTGACAATGAGATGCACTATTTCCTAGGAGACTGATGTTGTGTTCACTTTTGGAGTCTGGTATGACATTGATCTTGCATGTTTTGTCCATATCATGTGACCATCTCAACATTGTATATAAACTGTAATGATCAGAACAGAACCATACACCGCTTTAGAAACCAAAAGGAACATCATGTGTTTATAATCACATCACACTGTAAGCTTGACCATTTAAAGTATAAATGTCACCACAGCCATCAAATGAGAGAATACTGAGAACGATATAAGATGGACAGCACAGTACAATGTAGACTCCTGTATGTATATTCTGCATCTACTAATTACTGTGCCCTTGTGGTTTTGCATATCTTTTCCAACATGTACTTGATTGTTCTGCTTTTCGCTGCCATTCGTTAGATACACAAACCGAAATTTTCATGCTCATGCTGTGAAATTACATATATGATGCGTTGTCGTAATTTTTACCGTTTCTCTTTCGTAAACCGAGAAGGTGAATCTATTACTTTATATCTTGTATCGATTTCTAATTTTCTGTCATGTATTCTTTTGAAAGGATTGTTTCAATAACTATCATGTTCTCGAGTTGACGTATCTTGACAAACTTCCAGATAAACACACCTCAACCCACGCATGCGCACCACCAAACACGTTCGAACACACTCGTTCTAGTGTTTGCACTAGTTTCCCAATAAAAGCACTTCCGGGTATGCGCACTAAAGACACCCGCAAACACACGCGGAGAGCACCGGGCACCTACGGATGGATGTACTCGTCTTCTGGTAAGAAATAGTCCTGAACTTTGGGATATGTGTATATTTACCGACCCATTCAATTAATATAAAGCGAGCGATTGTACCGATTCCGTATTATTCCTTACAGAGCCTGAGTGGTTTTATAAAACGGTGTGACAAACTCACGGACTGTGTTGGACTTTATGGTGAATACCTACAGATAACGCCGAATGACACCGTTTCTGTTACAAATATAAGACCTCCTGGGTCGGAATTATCACCAGGTTGAAGGTAAGCCTGGATTTGTAGTTCATACTACGTCGCATGTTATAAACTCGTGTTTCATAGGACTCTCATTTTTGATTGTGGTTGGCTAACATATAATCAGGAAGACGGTCTTGATGGATTGTTGGTTATCCTACTTGCTTATAGGTCCGATTCATTGGCCGTACTACGATAAGGTAGGGGTACTTCGTTAATCCGCTCGCACGTTTAAAATTCCCTCTCTCTGTGGGGCTAACGATAGAATTTTACCCACTCACTTGGTCATCTCGGTCTAATACAATTTCAAACCAGGGTGCTTGAATACACAAGTTTTTTCACATGAATATTGATTTAATATAGAGGATATATCCATTCACGCTGCACTTGCTGTGAAGGGGTCTTTATTGCATGTTCACGCATTCATGATGACGAATGCCTTTATTTATTTTCTATTTCTCTGTCTTTTGTCAAGACTACTCAAAACTTTATATTTTGCACCTAGACTGATTCATGGGTGATTAAACCTAAACACCTGGTTACCGATTTGTAGACCATGGTGCACTTTGACTAATGTCTGATCCCACCTTCCAATTTTGATTGGAAAACTTTATTTGTGTCTGTCATAACATTCAGGTACTGGCCTGTGATATGTACTCTGTATGTGTTTTCTTACCAGCCCTGAAGAAGTCGGGGGTGTGTGTATTCCTGATGCTATGTTGCTCAGCTCATCCAAGTTCGGAGCCATAAATTCCTTAAGACTGGCCTCTCTAACAGGTTCTTCCAAAATGATGTCTAGGTTGATGGAACTGAGCACTTCTAAGGGAAAGGTGTCATATAATATTGCTACTTTAGACACAAAGTAATATGCAGTCTTATTGCAGCTCTCAACAGATGATGGAGTGGACGCTGTAGTTCGGTTTAGTGAGGACAGTGATCTCAGGATGGAAAAAAGTGCTTTAGATGAGTCATTGGCAGTTTTTTCTGTATAAAAGTTGCATCTGGTTTTCCTAATGAGCCCATGATACTTTTTAAGTCTACTTTGTAAAGATCTCTACTGATGGGGCAGTACTCTTTCCTCCAAATACGTTCCAATCATTTGCATACTTTTTTGGCTGGGCTAAGATCTGCAGTAAACCAAGGAGTGGAGTTCTGCACCCTGGGATTTTTATTTCTCATTGTCCACAGTGCAACTTCATCTTGAGATCCCGATATCCATTTTTAAATTTGATAATTGGGTAAAGTGACATCCTCCCTTAACTGAGGGACTCTACATGAGAGAGATCTGGCAAATATTTCAGGATTAGACATGTTCCACTTTATTTTCCTAATCACTTGGTTAGGAATATTATTAGGAGAAGTCCTGAGAAATGGCATAGAGAAAGGCACCACATAATGATCAGACCAGGGAACTATTAGTGGTGTTGCGACTTTAATCATGTGAAAGTTGGAAACTATGGATTCTAGGGTATGGCCTAGTTGGTGAGTCGGACGAGCACTCTTTGAGTTAGATTCATGGTATCAACCTCCCGACATAAAGTTTGTGCTTTGGGATTGGAGTCATTGTCAATGTGTAGATTGAGATCCCCTAAAACTATCACATTTTTGTGGCGTAACACAGGTTGAACAATGTTCTCTGCCAAACTAGAAATGAATTGAGTTGCAGGTCCAGGTGGGCGATAGATCGAAAAGCCCATTAGGGCAAAAGATTCTGCTAGAAAGAGAGAAGGTTCGCAGTTTTGATATTAGTAGCCTTAATGGTACATTTTAGGGCTAGCTTATGAATTACGGCTATCCCTCGACCTCTTTTTATAGGGAGATCTTGTCTTACAATCATTGCCTAGCGGGTTCGCATCTAAGATATCTGGTGCTGAGGATTCATTGAGCCATGTTTCAGTCAAAAACAGGGCATCAGGTTGCTTTCTCATAATCAGTTAAAAAATTAATTCTTGTGTTTGATCATAGAGTGGAGGTTGATCAGCAAGAACTGAGCATTGTAATCCTTAGGCCTGAGTGGCTTGTTGTGTATGCGGCTAAAGTCGCAATGAGGACATTTCGATTTAGGAGGGTCCACCGTAAGCTTGCGCAAACAAACTTTGGCGGTTCTGGCAGCTAGGCTTTTAAGTTGGTCCGGTGAGTACCTTAAATTTAGTTGGGTACTTAAACTGGCAGGGGATCTGGCCCCTGGCCAGACGTGGATGGGTGCGGACAGCTTGCCTTTGGCGCACTTTCGGCATGCCAACTGTGTGCCCGCTTCGCGCATCCACATTGCGGCCATCCACAAGTAGTCCGCCACCAGCGGCATGGCCCAATCCCCACCAACCCGGTGTGAGTAGGGTGGGGGAAGTAAGCAGTCACCACGCCCTGCACTTGTGAGCTGGATCAGGTAAGGTGATCGGAAGCAGAGAACAAAAATGGAGCTAGGCAACTCCAGCACTTAGATGCGACAAGGAAAGACATCCTAAAGAAATACTAAAGAGGGAGCCAGGCTACACCCCGAATTAAGTGCTACACGAATGCTGAAACAGTAAAAACACTCCAGTCCGAGTGGTGTGAGCACTCAGAGGGGAGTGGGATAAGTTTAAAACAGATCACTCCTTTCAGAGGTCAAGATCTGGTGCATCTGTGACGCGGCCATCCACAAGTAGTCCGCCTCCAGGGGCGTGGCCCAATCCCCACCAATTCTGTGTGAGAAGGGTGGTCTCATGTTAGTGAGATCACTGTCATTAAAACTTAAACTGTAACTTCTCTTAAAGGCTTTGGATCTATTCAAATCAATTTAACATTTGTGAGCAAATTCAGGAACCTTTCATGAGCCTGTGTGTGTCTATTGCTTTCTCGCCCTAAGTGTGCCAGATATGCCCAGATGTGGGTCCTGGGCTCACTGTGCGACTGGAATCAAGCTATCCTGGCTGAAGAGGGGTGAAACCCCAAAACCAGTCCTAGGATGCTTGTTTCCGCTCCAGGGAGGACCTGGCGTGGCAGTTCGGTCTGAACTGTTCCCATGAGACACAGGGTCAAGACTGATTTGCATATGGCCAGGTGTAAACTGGGGTGGCATGGTGAGCAAAAGAATGATGGATTTAACCCAGATCTCTTGACTGGGGGTGAATGTTTTGATTTGTTCTGCATTCCGTCCATCAATTGTGTGTCTTTTGCTGTCCAGCATGTATGGCAGTAGCTTTACACATGAACAAAAGCTCATTGTCTTGGTAGGTGTCTAATTGGGACATGTCAAGATTTTCAAGTATTATTTAATTTAATTCTAGTTTTAACTTAGCCACATCTTCTATCTTTCCCCTCACCGGGATTTGAACACTTTCCACTTGTTCCTGAACCTTCATCTTCACTTGGGATACCTTTAAACCAATCATCTAATTCTTGGGCACTAAGACCAGGTTGCTCTGCAGGGTTATTAATATCTCTCCTTCTGAGGTACATGTTTTGCATTGGTTGGTGCATTCCAAACGAACATGTCAGAATTTGGTGAACCCAAAATATTCCTGTCCTATGGGTACTGCAATTAGCACTTGGAGGTACATTAATGATGGGCATGATAAAGGGTGCAGATCTTTGGGAAAACCTTTCATTCGGAGAAAAACCTAGTATGATTTAATGTTGGATCTACACACCAAAGGGATTTTTCTCACTGTCAAGCGCACAGGATTACTACCTGAGAGAACTACAGGACCATTTGTGACAGCAACAGTCAGTGCATCTGGGATATTTAAGACAGACAAATATGGAGGGACTGTCATCCTTGAGCTCTCTCCCATCAAATTAGAATTTAAACCTACTGATGCCGTGGGCACATCAGAACTCCCACTAGTATTTGCATTACTCACTCCTCCAGCTCAGGCCACATTGAAGGGGGTGGATGGTTTAACAATAGTTCATTCAAGAAATCCTCATCCAGATCCCTATCACTGTTCTCACCTCCATTCTCTGTGTCTTCTGTCTTTTCCTTCTTTTTCCTTTCTTTTCGTTTGCCTTTTCCAATTTGCTCTCTCATCAATGTAGGGTACAGTCTAGCTCCCTCGATTATATCAGTTCTCCATGACTTCTGTTCCATGTCACACCAAGCATCTGCACAAGTGCATATTGCCCTCTTGACCCTTCCTTCATATCTTTTGTTGTCTAAGGTGAGTTATGTGTTCCCAAGCATTAAGTGCTTCATATTGTGCAGGTCTAAGAAGCGTTTTCACGTCACAGTGTCCTCCTTAAATGTTCAATTATTCTCACATTATGTGTTCCATAGCAGTGAAACATCAGTGCACCCTCATTCTCAGTGATCTTATGCCATAGTTCAATCCAAATACATGTGTTAAGACCCACGTTTATTCCTATATAATGACCTGGTGTACCTTTGCGCTGTGCTTCTAATCCCTTTCAAACAGGTATAGTCACATCTCATCATCATCTTAAAATCTTTATTCGGTTGACCAAAAATCCCATACAAAAACACAATAAATGTAATACAAAATTATCGCAACAAAACTCTTATACATAAAATACATCTCAGGTAAAAACCATAATAAAATACAGAACAAGGAAGTCAATCCGGTCTGGATCTCCTGGACATTAGTGCCGCCTGTAAATGCACAACACACAGCCACGGCCCATGCAGGTAAGAGCGGTGGGGCGGGGGGGCTGGGTTGGGGGTATTTGGCAGATGACGACGAAGGAAAATGAAATAAATGATTAATTTTCCCCACGTCATCATCTGTCGAAATCCCCCCCAACCGTCCCCACCGCCCACCACTCTGAGCTGCATGGTCCGCGGCTGCAGAGCAGTAAATGATACAAATTCATTAGAAAAGATCGGCAGCTATACAAAATCTGGGTGTACTTGTGAAAAGTTCAGGGATTTCAACAGTTAAAGTGCTTTCTGGGCCTGCTGAAATAATCTGAAAACATTGCAAAGTGTAGGCGGTCCTTCGGAGATGTATTGTCGCAGCTGCAATGCACTCTGCTCTCAGAATGGAGAGGCCAATAAGTGGTGTAACATGTTAAACCTAAACCTGGACAATAAAAACCTGTCACAATGATAACACAACTGCAGTAAGTATGACTCTCTACCCCGAACAGTCTTTAGGCCCATATGCCACTGCACAGAGTGTTTCTGCAGCTCCATCAGTGCTCTTGCTAGCTGAGCCCGCACAAGACATAATCTTTTGATACCATTCAAATCCTGGGAGGACAAAGAATGGGGTGCCGTAAAAATATTCGATTTCCCAAGCAAATTAAAGGCTGCCTTAAGATACGATAGCCAGGGATTCCTGGTCAAGGGTCATGCAATCTGATAGAATCAATTGAATGACATCCTATGACCAGATCTTGATCCAACACAGTAGTAGGCCAAGAGCCACTATGTATTTTATATGACTAAACCCAAGCTCATCATGTTCTGAGAATGCAGGGGTGATTTGCGGAACGTGCACTACTCGTGGTGAAAACAGTTTTTCTGCTACTTGTAATTTATCAGTCTTTACAAACCACCAAACTTTGCCTCCATACCTTACCAGGGACAGACATTTTGCCTGATAAATTTTTAGTAAGACACTCAAAGACCAAGATCCCAGTTGACGTGCAAAACTAAAAACTCCACAGTGGTTTTATGAAACTCAGATCTCTTTCCATCTATGAAGTGAATTCCAGTTATTCTTTGCATCACATAGAATCCCTAAATATGGGAGGACAGAGACTTTTCCAAGGGAATAACCAGCCACTTAAAACATATTTTAGAGCTGGTATCATGTAGTCACATCTCCTTTCATTAGACTTTGTAGTGCTTTAAAAAAAATTATTTTCAGTCTTATCAGGGACAGACATTTTGCCTGATACATTTTTAGTAAGACACTCAAAGACCAAGATCCCAGTCGACATGCAAAACTAAAAACCCCACAGTGGTTTTATGAAACTCAGATCTCTTTCCATCTATGAATGGATAAGTGGATTCCAGTTAGTTTTTTGCATCAAATAGCATCCCTAAATATGGGAGGACAGAGACTTTTCCAAGGGAATAACCAGCCACTTTAAATGTTTTAGAGCTGGTATCAAGTAGTCACATCTCCTTTCATTAGACTTTGTAGTAATTTAAAAAAAATAGTTTTTAGTCAAGAAATACAAAATTCACAAACAGCTTTTCATTTTAACCAAGAAATTATTCTTCACCCACAGTTTTCTGTCCAGCGGCCATTACCCAAGATCAACACTGCTTTTTCTATGATGTAGCCATCCAATACCAGTGCGGCTCTACACCAACTGACCAATACCAGCACAACACCCTGTGATGTCAATCTCAGTCCTTGAAGCGGGCGCGGCTCATCTTCCTTTACAATTTTTTATTAATGTATTCTCTCAACAACTTACCCTCAAAAACAAATGCAAATCAACTCCAAAAACATACTTGTCTGCTCCTCTAAAGAAATTAACGCATTCATACACACAAGAAACAGTCCAGAGTACCACATTCTGACCTACCCTGATGCAGACTCGACCAAAACCTCAACCAGCGAGTTCTCATTCAGATTGATACAGTTCGTCCATGTGCACTGAGATTCACTATTCCAACCTCATCTCACGACCAGCACCACAACACAGCAGACAACTACAGTATCATGTACTCTATATTTTTTAATGCCATCCCAGGATTTTAGGACATGTCAGACCCAATACCACTTCTATTTCTCTACATTATGTGCCACATTCACGCCCCAACTTAAAACATATCCAAGGAACACCACACAATCTCTCTTAAACACCACAAGCTAAGCATAAGCAACTGCAACATGCAACCTTATTAATACTCACACCTCCACCGTTACATCTCACTATTGCCCCACTGGAACTCAATCAATCCTCTGAACGAACTATGGGATTTAGGGGTTTGGGCAGTTTCTGAATGGGACACTCTAACTCCCTCACTTTGTTGACAAACTATCTGCTGCTACCAGTTGATTCAGCGCTGGGCCACCCTCTTACCACTGATTATCAAATGGGTATTTTCTTTGTTGACTGAGAGGTGAAGGGAGTTAGCACTAATCAAACACATCTAATTAATAGTGTAATACATCTGGCTACACAATAAGAACTAGGAATCAGAGAATAAAGTTAGAGGGGTTTATTACAAGTTAACATTCAGGATAATGTAAATGGATCTCAATACCATGGTGTAGAGATAAAGGAAATTAACGGGATAGACAAACATTCTAAAGAAGTTCAGGCATGCCACCATTAGACAAACAAGAAGTTCAGTTACAGCAATTCAGAAAATTAACAGTAGAATCTGGTGCTCAGAGAAGAGTCTCTGATCTTCTCACTTAAACATGAGCACCATCTAAAGTCATTTAATTTAGAGTCTAAACCATCAAGAGTGAATAAATCTAAAGAGGTCTCGAAAAGTTGGGAAACTACAGAAAATGAGAAAAATGTGGGAAGGTGTCAACACTGCAGAAGCTCAGTCAAGTGTCTTAAATGGATAGGGAAATAAGTGTTAGCCTAAGCCACAGTCAGCAAAGAATCAAAGGACGAAACATAGAGATATGTACCTCTCAAAGTCCAAAGGAAAAGTGGTAATCATCAGCCTGTGAGAACACCAGTTAATACCACACAAATCTTCGGGGTAACACCCCTTGTTCACATCATGAGGAGGTCTGTTGACCTTTCCATTCTCACGTTGTGAGCGGGCAACATTAGTGGATTTTCCCAGACCAGTCCTGTGAACGATATTGACCTTGGGTATCTGCAACTCCTCAATACACTATTGAATTTAGACTGTCAATTAACGCTCTGGCTCTCCATGTTCTTTGTCAAGGTCCTCTTCTCAGACTCTCTATCACTAATAGAGTGTTATATCAATTCTCAATCTAACAAACCATGTGAATATACCTACAAGGAAAAAGACACGCAAGCAGAAATGGAAATGCAGTAAGAAATACAGGAATACTCATGTCAACCTTTAACCTATTAATCAATGGTGCATATTAACATGTGTCATTGGTGCACATACAACTACAAATAAATGAAAAATGCTAGTAAACAAATTCAGAACTAGATTCATGTTGCTGTTGAAGAAAATGTAATGTAACGTTGAATACATGAGTATAAACGTGATTGAGAATTACATTATAAATTTGAATATGGAAACATTAGTGCACATGTTTACATAAATCGTTCTTGTTTCTGAAGTAAATACATTTTAATAGTGTGAGGATGCTTTTCTCCAATCTCTAAAGACTACATTTCATGTTAATAAGATTAAGGCACAGTGTGTATATGAATTTTTAATTATACAGTGGATGCACTTCAGTACTGAATTTAAGTGCAACACTTTGCAAAATATAACTTTAGGACACCTGACTTATGTAGTGTTAAGTGCGCGTCACTCTATATTAGGTATTTGTAACGTGTAAGGGTGGAACCAGAATTACGCTGCTCCAAAAGCATTCTTCCTAACAAGGATCAGAAAAGTATTGTTTGATAAGGTCAAACTGAGCATGATGCAAAGACTTGAGAAGAATATCAGTCATACAATGTACTATATTTGCTAGGCAATGTGCACATGAACAGTCCTATAAATATGTGTTTGGACAAATAGGAGCCAATTCATGAATGAGTGATGAAACAATGTATGATTAGCCTTCAGATGGAAAACAAGTAGAAAGTAACTAGAGTATGCTTCCCAGTAAACAGCTAGTGCTTTTTTATGAACAGGGTCTCAAACAGAATCATTGCAAAAAGAAGTAGATCAGAGAGCACAACAGATAGCTGAATCAAACACATCCAATCAATCAATCACTTGTCCACAGTGCAGGGAGCAGCGGGGGTCAACATAGGCCAGAAACTGTTGCAGGGATTCTGTTTGAAAAACAAACTGTGCCATGGGAGAACAGGACATCAGGATGTAAGGACTGAGTCTCTCTAAGCCTGTATATGCAGGCCCAAATCTGACTCACTCACAGTGCCTCACATGAATAACCTTTCCAGAGTAATAGGTTTTTTCCACAAACCTACAACATGAACATTGAGGGCCCGATTCACAGAACTAACTTAAGACAAAATCCTAAACTTACTACCATTTTCGTATTCACAGAAGGCACTTACTCATTTTGGTATTCACAGAAGACACTTACTCACTTCGGTATTCACAGAAGTTAGGAGTCCTAACTTTAGGACTCCTAAATGCCTTCTGTGAATACCGAAAGTCTTAAAATTAGGATTTTTCTCAGTTTAGTAGTAGTATAGTTAGGACTCCTAACTTTAGGACTCCTAAATGCCTTCTGTGAATACTGAAAGTCTTAAAATTAGGATTTTTATCAATTTAGTAGTAGTAAAGTTAGGACTCCTAACTTTAGGACTCCTAAATGCCTTCTGTGAATACCGAAAGCCTTAAAATTAGGATTTATCTCAGTTTAGTAGTAGTATAGTTAGGACTCCTAACTTTAGGACTACTAAACTGAGACAAATCCTAATTTTAAGGCTTTCGGTACTCACAGAAGGCATTTAGGAGTCCTAAAGTTAGGAGTCCTAACTATACTACTACTAAACTGAGAAAAATCCTAATTTTAAGACTTTCGGTATTCACAGAAGGCATTTAGTAGTCCTAAAGTTAGGACTCCTAACTTCTGTGAATACCGAAATGAGTAAGTGCTTTCTGTGAATACCAAAATGAGTAAGTGCCTTCTGTGAATACCAAAATGGTAGTAAGTTTAGGATTTTGTCTTAAGTTAGTTCTGTGAATCGGGCCCTGAGTCCCCAAGGGAACCATGGAAACAGATCTTCACCTTTTGTTCTCACTTATGCATGTCCATAGTAAACAGAAGAAAGAAACAAAGGAAGTTTACAATACATTTATTGAATGTATCATAGTCTATGTGATTAGTAGACAGATACAACTGAGCAACGTAATTAGCATTATCAGCAGTCTGTATTGAATGAAAAGCCCAATCATTGCAACTAATGTATCTTTCTAAGCCTACCCTCCCTATGTGAGCATAGGGCTAGTATAGTGATCTCTGGGATTAGCACCGGACCCCATATCTGGTGTGTAGTTAAGTGGTCTGCATCGTAGGTATAAACTCGGTTTCAAGACTGACCTCACTGCTAGAATTCTTTGCTCTACTACCCAAGGGGGCGAGACACAGTTTATGTAATAAAACTACTGTGTTTAGAAGACGGTAACAGTGCTACCCTGTTATGTGTAAAACGTTAAGAGATTTTGCTGACCCGGCACAAGAAAATAGTACAACCCCTAGGTCGACCTTGTACGAAATGGTCAGACTAAATCCCAAGAAGAGTCACTGGATAACATTAATACGTACAGTGTAGTTCTAAAATAATGTCAAGTCACAAAAACAACTATATTATGCATAGCTGTGTAAAGCAAAAGCAGGCTAAAAGAGCTAATGTGTGCAACTAAGGGAGAACCAATGAAGGCCCAAAAGGGAAATCACCACAAAACAACTATGGTAATTTGTAAACAACAAGAAGTTGTAACTGTTATTACTGTCTTTTTTTTAACACTTTCCATGCTCATGATGGAATGGTTCCATCATGAGCTACAGTGCTTGTGTGCACATAATGGAACCATTCCTACCGAGCCCATTCAAACAGGATGTCCACTGAGCCCGGGACCAAAAACGCAGGTGACTCCCTAGCAAGACCAAGCCTTTTTGTAATCGATAATGTTAAAGTCTCCACAGTAGATTTTAGGCCATTTCTTGTCATGGGTACTAGGCATAACCACACATGTGAGGTACCATTTTTATCTAGAGACTTGGGGGAATGCTGCATGGGTGGACATTTGTGGCTCCCCACACATTCCAGAACTTTCCATTAAAGGAAAATTTTCATTTGAGAAAAATGTGTTTCTTTTTACAAAATGTGAGGTTTGCAAGGGATTCTATGCAACAGAACCTGGTGAGAGCCACACAAGTCACCCCATCCTGGCTTCCCCTGGGTGTCTAGTTTGCAAAAATGTGCAGGTTTACTAGGTTTCCCTAGGTGCCATCTGAGTTAGAGTTCAAAATCCACAGATAGGCACATTGTGAGAAAAGGGTCAGTTGTCAGTAGACAAATGTGATGTGTCTATGTTGAGTTTGGGGCCATTTCCTGTCGCTGGCACTATGCCTACCCACACAAGTGAGGTACTATTGTTATCAAGAGACTTGAAGGAATTCTGGGTGGGTGGAAGTTTGAGGCTCCCCCTAGATTCCAGAACTTTCCATCACAGAAATGTGTGGAAAATGTGTTTGTTTTTTAACTAGGTTTGAGGTTTGCAAGGGATTCTGGGTATCAGAACCTGGTGACACGCACACAAGTAACCCCATCCTGAATTACCCTGGTTGTCTAGTTTAAAAAAATGTATAGGTTCAATAAGTTTCCTTAGGTCCCGGCAGAGCTTGGGTCAAAAATCCACAGCTAGGTATATTGTGAAAAGGGATCAGTTTTCACTGGAAAAAAGTGATGGGTTCACGTTGCACTTAGGGCCATTTCCTGTTGAGGGTACTAGGCCTGCCCACACAAGTAAGGTCCCATTTTTATAGGGAGACTTGAGGGAATGCTGGGTAGGTGGACATTTGTGGCTCCCTGCAGATTCCCAAACTTTTCATCACAAAAATGTGAGGGAAATGTTTTTTTGGTGGCAAAGTTCGAGGTTTGCAAGGGATTCTGGTTAACAGAACCTAGTAAGTGCTATACAAATCACCTCATCCTGGAATACCCTCGGTGTCTAGTTTTCAAAATAGTATAGGTTTTATAGTATTCCCTAGGTGCCAGCTGAGCTCCAAAATCCACAGCTAGGCACATTGCAAAAAAGGGTCAGTTTTCACTGGAAAAATGTGATGTGTCCGCGTTGCTTTTCGGGCTGTTTCCTGTTGCAGGTACTGGGCCTACCCACTCAAGTGAGGTACCATTTTTATTGCAAGACTTAGGGTAACACATAATAGTAGAACAAGTGTTATTGCCAATTTACTTTCTCACCCTTCCAAATGTAAGACAATGTGTAAAAAAGAAGTCATTTTGAAAAATGTCCTTTAATCCACATGCTTGTATGGGTGCCCAAAATTTTGGAGATGTGCAAATAACCACTGCTTCTAAACTCTATATTTTGGAAATATATAGGTTTCCTTGATACCTATTTTTCACTCTATATTTTACCAAGTGAATTGCTTTATTCCCTGTACAGCTCAGTTATTGGCTCTGGGTTCCTCGGGTTCTTGGTAGACCTACAAGTCCTATATATACCTGCAACAAGAAAGGTCCAGCAGACGTAACAGTATATGGCTTTTAAATATCTGCCATACTTAGAAGAATTTACAGGTGAAAACGTTGGCACAAATGGCTGTTGTTTTAACTCAATTTCAATATTTTTTATTTTCAACTGTTAGTTTCTATAAAAACTTGAAGGATCTACGCAAATGACCCCTTGCTGCATTCATGATTGTGTCCACTTTTTAGAAATATATAGTTCCCCAGGATCCATTATTGCTTTTACACCCATTTCTACCACTAACTGGAAGGAGGTTGAAAGCACCAAAAATAGGAAAAATAGGGTATGTCTCAGTAGAATACCAAAACTATGTAGAAAAGTTTGGTTTTCTGACAGAAATCTGCTGGTACCTGAAAGCTCCGAAGATGGTGATTTTAGCACAACAAATCTTTTTTGGATAGCTTTTGCAGGGGAAAAAGCAGACACTTTCATCTGCAGCATTTTTGTCAAATTTTTCTGAATAAAAACCAAGAATTAGCTATATTTTGGCCAATTTCCTGGTCTCCTCCAGGGGAATGCACAAACCCTGGGTACCTTTAGAATCCTCAAGATGTTGGAAGAAAAGGACACAAATTTGGCATGGATACTAAGCCTGGGCAGAGCTCGTGGAGTCATGCTATGTAAAATTGTGCGAAGTTGCAAAAAACCCTGGGAGCTACGTGGAGTTCCACGAGCACGTGGAGTTGCTTGTTCTGCCCGTTCGCAATGCGATTTTGATATTTGGGAATGCGTATTGCGTGTTCAGGAATGCGTATTGCATGCTCGGGGAAAATATTGCGCAAACTTCAAAACGAGGTCGCCGATGGGCGCAACCAGCTTGTTTTTCATGTTTGCTATGGTTCTGGGCCTGTTTGTCTATCCTCCCTATATCATTTCAATCCTTCATTTCTAAAAACTTTTATCTGATCTTTTTTATTTATTATCTATTCCGCTTTATTACTGATTGTATGTTACGCATTTTTTTCTACTTTTGTGTTTTTGTTGTGCGTTTTTCACTGTTTTTCTATTACTTGCTTTTTTTTTTTACTTCCTTTCCTACTTCCTGCATTTTCCTTTATGTCCCCCGCTCCACCAGAACCATAGTGAAGTGTCTGAAGAAGAGTAAGGGCTAGGGGAAGAGGAGGAGCGAGAGCTGCTTGTGGAAGCATGGCCCGCAAGGGGTGCAGCCTCGGGCCTTGTTTTCTGAGGTGGAGGTGGCTGCACTAGTTTTTTTGTCCAGCGCCACCTCCCCTTAACCCTAGCAGCGGGCGGCAGGCCTGGGTCCGGGTATGAGCTCCGGGAGCATAACCGGCAGTGGGAGAGGTTGCGCCGGGCAGTGTTTCGCTGCTCTGGGGTCCAGCGTACCCATAACCAACTGATGCACCGGTGGTCCGACATCCTGGAATGGGAGCAGGACCTGCTGGACCTGCTTGGTGTTGAGGTCCCGGGGCTTGGTGAGTAGCTAATTATATTATTATTGTGTTCTTCTATTCTGTGTTATTGCGAATATAATTTTGTTCACAAATAGCTAACATGCTGCTGCTGCTTACATGGAGGTAACTTATGTTTAAAAATATTATATTATGTGATTGTTATTCTTCCAGACAGGTGCTCGGCGCACTAACTAATTGTACTTGTTTGCAACTTTGTGCTCTCTTGGACTGGTTATGTAAGAGAGATTAGAGAATTTAAGTTAGGTAATGCAGATAGGAAAGACTCCAGTTCTTTCCTTTGTCCTGTCAGGCTGTCCTGTCACTAAGATAGTGGTAGTAGTTAGTTAGTTAGTATTATTTGGTAATTTAGCGGCCTTCGTGACGCGTCATCTCACATGACTTCAGTCTTAGTAGAACCTTTTGTAGTTAGTATAGTGAGTGAATAGCAACCAACCAATTTGGTGTATGCAATATGCATGCATCCATCTATTAATTTAAGAAGAATAAATGCAGACTTAATAATTGGTCCGTCAAAGGGAGTTGGAGTACTTGAGACTGAAAGATGATTGGGAATGAGAACGGAACTTAGAAGCAAATATAATTTTTTTGCAATTCATTCCAAAGTCTGGAATAGGCGGGCTACGTATGTTTAGGATTCAGGAATTGGAATAGAACTGCGGAATAATAAAGATAGGATGGTGCGCGACTGTGATACTAGTCTACTACTAGTCGATCTGATTTAGTTTAGGTCAATGTTATTGCAATTGCCGTTTTCTGTCTAAAAATATTTTTAGAGCGGTTATTTAATATTTCTTTATTTTAACACAAATACTTTTTTGTCTCTTTATTTATTTCTTACATGATCAGCATCCAGGGGCAAGACGAAGAAGACTGGGTCTGCTGAGGTGGGTGCGGGCGCCGGAGGGGCCTCCTAGGAGCAGCAGGAACCAGCGTCAGGCACAGGTGGCTCTGTTGGCCCCAGTAAGTCCTCCTGGTGTTACTTGTTATATTAATATTTCCCTAACTTTTACCGATCTATTATTTCCATTTCCTAATTTAAATGTTTCCCAAATCTATCTGTTTCTAAAATCTTGTTTTTGCTCCATTACCTGCTAGTACTAACATTGTTCCTAGTGTCTGTTTTTTTTCATCAAATCAAACTGCCTCTGACTCTGTATAAGTCTGTCTGTAGCTCGCTTTCATCTGGCTTCCACTGAGCTTTCCCTCTCCCCTTATATATTATGCAGATTGCATGCCCAAGTTAGGTATTGTATACAGGTTTATTGCAATGAGACGGCTTTCTTTTTATGTCTCATGCTCAATAAGTAAATGGTGTTCACTCACGTTGGACACCCCAAAGTGGTGTATTTTATTTTTTCTAATCCAGGCCTAGTATTTTTTTTATTAGCAGCAGTTGATGGTGAACACTGAACAACTGATTACCGTGTACCAAGGCTGGAAGGAAGTATGAGGAGGAGGAAGGCACCATTATTTTCCAACTGAGAGAGACCTCATATCTGACCAGTTGGCCACTCTTTCTCCTTTTAAAAAAATGAGATGCAATAGCTCTAGCCACTGAGTCCAGTCCTTTAGGTTGTCCTCTTCTTGAGTGGCTTTTAAATAAATGCCACCAACAAAATGCCCAACCGGATATTTTGTTATTTTTGATAGGACTTACTGTCTACTCTACTCTAGTATCTGAATTGTAGATACTGATGTGTGTGGTGTATGTATTATTATGTATTTTCAATCTTGCTAATGAACAAAATAAGGAGTATATGACATCTAAAAAATGTGAAATGTGTTTTCCAGGCTTCCAACCACCAGTTCCGGGTCCAGCGGCGAGTGTCATGCAACTCCAGAGGGAGAAGATGCCACAGCTGCAGGGCGTGAGCCAGCAGCAGTGGCGGGTGGTGGTAAGTCATATTCCTTACTTATTGAGAATGATGAATACACTTGCTGCAAGGGTGTACACTCAGCACACTGTACTTCTGTTAAGACTAAGTTATTGTGAACACTGAACAGTTGAGGAAGACACCCTTTACTTAACATAGCATTAGCGGGGGTTGAGTAACTAATGGCCTATTCTTTTTCTATCTTCAACTCAGCAGAGAACATTTTATGACAAAGACAAAGAGTCAGACAACATGTATTATATGACTGGCAAAGAAGGATGCATGGGTGAAGGAAGGGGCCCCGGGATGCATATAGGTGGCTGATAGGATGCATGTGTTGTTGAAGGATGAGTGAAAAGTGAAAGATGCCTGCCTGGGCGGGTGAAACTGTATGGGTGGAAGGAATCCTCCAGGGAGTTCGAGAGGTTAAACTCAAACGCAAGCAAGGGTGCATGGGTGGTGGTTCAATGACACATGTATGTTGCCAGTGAAAGGTTTATTATAGCCATGTTTGGATGGATGCCTGGATGGCATCACAGTAGGTGAAGAGTCAGACTGGATGAAGAGAATGTAAAAGAAAATTAAACCGTGCCAAAGCCAAGGGTGAAGAATAAAATAATGCTGGAAGTGCAATGCAATGATAAATGAAAAAATCCCTAGGAAGAATAAACAATAACAGCTTTTTTCCAAGGTTTTCGATTCAAACGTTTGAGGTTGTATTTCAAAATGGAATACTCCTTTGACTCACAGGAGTTTGCAAGCACAACATTTATATAGTGCATGATTATGTATTATCATACTACCCACCCATCATCAATCGCCTCCCTCCGACTTCGAGGTCCACTTCCGCACCAGGCCCTACCCATGTCATTTTGACCATGTCAGCCATGGGTGGCCTATCGGCTGCATGGCTAACTACTTACAAATCAGTATGTCATCATCATCATATTAAGCATATATCATGTGCCTTAATGTAGTAGTCAGGGTGATAGTGAAATTGAGCATTTGCCATTGATTTAACAGAGTATGGCTGTAATGGAAAAATAGATAATTGTCTAGTACAGCTGCCCCACCTGCAGACAGTAGTAAAGTAAAGTGACTCTGCGAAACAAGTATGTCTGTCTAGGGCACAAGCTGACTGACCTGGCATGCCTACAAGATTAATTGTGTTAAACAAGAAAGAGAAAAATAATACTTGCATACTCCATAGTGCCTAATGCCTGAAACTCTAATCATCAATCATCACATCCAAATCTTAGGGGCTGAGGAAGTGAGGATACCACAAATGTTATGTACTGTTAGTGCTACTGTGCTACTATAATTTTATGAGTATCATTTTGTGTTACTGTTTTGCAAAGAGTATTGATTACTATTGTCTTTTTCATTCTTGATATCGCTACTCCTTCCCAACCCAACAGGCAGGAGTTAGCAGCAAGGGCATGGCAACTCAAGCTGCAGGCCATCCGGGACGAAAACCGCTGACTGGTTGTCCTTGCGGTGGAGGAAGAGGAGGGGCAGCTCTAGGTTCCTCCAATGCCCTGGGCCCGATCCAAGCCCCCCTGCCTCCGGGGGTATGGCGCCGTGTTCTGGCAGCTGCCCGCCGCACCTCATTATCATCAACCACTGCTGCCCACCCCTGTTGTTCCTGCAGGAACTTTCAGCACTGCATGCTCCTCCGGATGTCATGCCTAGCGGGCAGGCTGGAGAAGGTCCTGCAGCACACTAGCCAGCACACCCACCGCTAGACCTGTCTTCAACCCTTGCCCCCTCTTTCTTTTGGTGGATGCGATCTTGGGAGTTAGGGAAACTTTGGGTGTTCTTGGACATTTGGACTTTATGGAGTGACGTGGACAATCATGTACATTTAAATTACTGGACACTGGTTGGCATTAGGGAGAGGGGTGGGTAAGGAGTCGTGGGTTTCTTCTATTTTATTTGTTAGGGTAATAAATTATTTATAGTTTTACAATACATATGATTTAAATCTTTTTGGGGGGGTTACTCTTTTATGTCGTCTTGTTTGTTTCCTGCTTTGCTGCAGGGCCGTATACACTTTTGAAATCTGCCAATAGTGTAACACACCAACAGATAGATGTTGTACGGTACCCTCACTTGTCCTACTACTGTCAGTCTCTCTTCCTAGTCTATGCATCTTGCAACTAAATTCGCTATGCAGTATGTACTCGGAAGGAAGTGGATGTGTGAATTAATAGATTTCCATAGTATATACATTATTGCCTCCCCCACACTTCAACTCTTATCTGTGATTGATGGTTAGGTGAAGCAATGGCTGCATGGTGATGGTTTGGTTTCCCAAGGTGCCAGGGTGGGTGGTGGTAGCACTAGCAGTAGTAGGCAGTTGCATTTGCAAAAAAAGAAAATGAGACAGTCAGTCACCTTATGGAGACATTCAAACAGGAGCCAATTGTATGTGTATTGGCATTCAGAAAAGAGAACAGGTTTCAAAGAGTCCATTTAATGATATAATTTGCAGAAATCATGTTGTGGAATTATAAAAATGGGTTCTGACCAGAAATAGCCTGGGTGCTAATGCTAAAGTCAGCATGTAGGGGATGGATTGTATGTTTATGGAATGTAAACCAATTTAGCAGTGTTATTTATTGGTTCTATGCTGCTTGTGTACTCATCTAGTCTCAGTCACCTTTGCTTCACAATCTGACATTTTGGGTGGGCTGCTTTGTGAAGAACTATTTTCCTAGCATTTCTGACTTGAGATTCCAATGACAGCGTTTTTTGAAAATCTGTCCAAATCATTCTCTGGCACCTCCTAGGTTCAGAAACATTATTGCTACACATCAGGCTGGCTTAAATGGCCAAATCATAGAAGTATTTTTGTAGACATATTAGATACGAAGCGCTAGAGCTATGTTGCCTATATTGCTCTGGTGGATTTTATCTTGCAGATCACATCACACACTATGAAATGATCTTTATGCTCTTTGCCAGAGTTTCTAGCAGATGCTAGGTTCTAGCTCCCTGAAAAATCGCCCACAGAGGTTTTCTGTAGACCACTGCTCTTCCATCTGTGAAAACTGAACACCAATCAAGTGCTCAGAGAATACAACCACTAAGCTGTGATAATTAAATTGAAACATTTAAGTCATGGACCTTTTGTAAGTGTGTAAGTGCACTGACGCTCTTACAATGGCTTTGAGCTTGGTTGGAAGCCCCATACTGGCTGAGGAGAAAAGTACAGTCAGAGGGGTTTTCCTGGGTGTGGTTCTTGATCAGATACAGCCATGATAATTACTTTCTATCTTCTATTTGGGGTAGTAGGCTCCATGCTCAACCCTCAGTTCTTAAATCGCAGTTTGACCACATGTTGGTAGTGTTGAAAACCCACGGCATTGTCTTCAACAACAGCAGTTTTGTCCTTTTGGGGCTGATATTAACCAGTTTGATTTCACTAAAATTATGTGTATAGTAAATTTACATATAGGACTTCCAGATAGTTCTTTTTCTTCCATTGTTCTGTTGTTGTGTCATTCATATTACTATTCAGACCACTGCAGCATACAACAAGTGGTCAGCCCACTTCATCCATTGTCTAACTCCACTGTGAGTGACATCATTCTGACCTTTCACACAGAAAATATCATCACACCAAGTAGTTCCATTCAGTGCTGGAAACAACTCTAGCAAAGTGTACTTCTGGCACCAAATCAATATTTTCGTTTATAGATTTCCTTTTTTACATTCAGGAGGATGTAGCAAAAAAAGTGTTATAATTACAAATGCCATGACCAAACAAGCATTTTCATAGTCAGGCATTGGCTTCACCAGTGCGTGTTTAGATCTGCTGTTAGCCAAGACCATTTGTGTTTCCGAAAGCAGTTCAATAACATGACATTCCTACCTGCTCCCAAATGGTTAGGACAGAACAGTGTCAGCTTTCTAAAAGTGCCATTTTCAGAATTGTGACTTTAAAATCTGACTTTACCATTTAAAAGGGCTCTAATTACAGTTCATTAGAGATCAACACACACCATTTGTACCTGTTCTCAAGCAAACTTTATCAATTATTAAATGTAATAGGTAACACAATGCCATCTAATGGGAGAGGCAGGCCTCACAGTAGTGAAAAATGAATTTAGGTGTTTTTCACTACCAGGATATGCAAATCTTTAAAGTATGTCTGACTTTTTAAATACACTGCACCTTGCCTTATGGGCCTTTAATAGGGGTGACATACATGCATTGAAAAGGGAGGTTAGGCCTGGCAAAAAAAAAAAATCCAGGTTGATTTGGTAATTGTACCTGTACTTCAAGTTGCAACCGAAGGCCAAAAACATGTTTTAAAAGGGTAAGCAAACACAAGGAGATGATGGACGGAGCGCCGAAACTTTTCAGACACTCACCCCGTCACAGATCTGTGTTGAATCCATCATTGTTCTTTAGCTCACTTTGCTCCCCAGTTCATACCCAGCCATATGCAAATCAGTCTTGACCCTGTACCTCATGGGAACAGTCCTGCCCGAACTACCAAGCCAGGTCTTCCCTGGACCGGAAACATGCATCCTGGGTCTGGTTTCAGGGTAACACCCCTCATCAGCCAGGCTACCTTGAATCCAGTGGCAAAGTGAGCAAGTGACCCACATCTGGGCATACCCTGCCAATTTAGGGCAAACAAAGCAAACACAAGGAGATGATGGACAGAGAGCTGAAACTTTTCAGACAATCACCCCCAGTCACAGATCTGGGTTGAATCCATCATTGTTCTTTAGATCACTTTGCATCCCCAGTTCAGACCCAGCCATCTGCAAATCAGTCTTGACCCTGTGCCTCTTGGGAACAGTCCAGCCCGAACTGCCAGCCAGGTCTTCCCTGGACTGGAAATAAGCATCATGGGACCGGATTCAAGGTAACACCCCTCATTCGCCAGGATAGCTTGAATCCAGTGACGAAGTAAGCAAGGAACCCACAAATGGGCATACCCTGCCAACTTATGGCGAACAAAGCAAACACAAGGAGCTGCAAAACTGAACGCTGAAACTTTTCAGACACTCACCCCCAATCACAGATCTGGGTTGAATCCATCATCGTTCTTTGGCTGTTTTAAAAGGCTACCTTTGTGGGTGGCACATTGAGTCCTGAAAGGCAAAAAAATAAAATGGGTTCAGAAAACACGATGGGAAAGGCAAAATGTTTCTGGGTGACTCTGCAGAGAGGGCCAGGTCCAACAACAACAGATTGTGTAAATTTAAAACAGTGCTTTATAAACGTATGTTCTTTTTTGTATGCACGCAATAAAGTTAATTTATAACTGCACTTCTGTATGTAATGCTGTTATGTATTTTAATTAAGGACCACAGTTACTCCAATGTAGTCTGTATATCATGCATGTATGGCTTTCTAGTTTTCTTTCTGTGCTCTTGCATGTCAGTGCTTACATAGACATTTAACTATTATTTTACTAATTGAAGCTGTGCCAAGTATTCTATCTATCTATCTATCTATCTATCTATCTATCTATCTATCTATCTATCTATCTATCTATCTATCTATCTATCTATCTATCGATCGATCGATCGATCGATCGATCGATCGATCGATCGATCGATCGATCGATCGATCTATCTATCTATCTATCTATCTATCTATCTATCTATCTATCTATCTATCTATCTATCTATCCAATCCTGTCTTTCATAGCAGGCCTATCTATTTATCTATCTTTTCATCCCCCTCTATTTGTAGTAAAGATTTATAAAAACATTACAAAAAAATACAAAGACGATGAGCGGGAAGCAAATGTTAGACCGATTGGCTTTTTTAGGTCTGCTATTAGCCAAGATGATTTGAGTTTGCTTAAATTATGTGTATAGCATAATTAGTAATATGGATTTTTAAACCAGCCTGCATTCATTAGTCTGTTGATGTGTCATTCACATTTTTTCACCCACTGCAGGAGCATCATTGGGCGGTGTGTCTGCCCTCTTCAGCCAGTGGCTGACTTTACTGTGATTTATTTCACAAGGAGCACATCCACAAACAAAGCAGATCCCTTAGGTGTTAGGGACAACAATGGTAATGTGTGCTTTTTGGAGATCAATAAATAATTTTTACCTTTAGCCACTGGTTTTTTAAGATAGATGAGAGCCCAGCAGCGTACCCAACAAGAAAATTCAGCAAAAACCATGACAAAAGTAAAAGAGAATCTCCAAAGCCAAAAGTCTGCCTGCCAGTGCCAGACCTAGTGACTTTGCCAATGCTTGTTTTTTTAGTGTAGAAAGAATCTGTAGCCTGTAAGGTACAGAGCTCATTGTGGTAAGGACGAGGAAGACGGACAAGGCAGGTAATGAGGTGTACATTCTCTACCAGTAGTAACTGGAATATTATTGTTTTTGTTTTTGTTTTTAATAATGTACCTTGCTGTGAAGAAACCGTTTTTGCCCCAGAAATCGGAGCAATATACACCGAATTCACCTCAATTTCTTTGTAAACGGAAGAATAGCGGAAAGGTGCGTTGTTCTGAGCTCAAATAGAGCTAGTTATTGTGGAAGACGTTAAAAAGAACATCATTTTGTATTTTATTGTGAAACGTCTGCATTCGTTCCTTCAAGGGTTTTTTCTTTCTATTTATTTTGTTTTTGCGACTCTGTTACCTAAATTCAAGATGCTCTGGGTGCTTTCAGTGTAACACACAGCAATATGCCAACAAAAAATAATAGCTGCAAAAAAACCGGTGGTATTGTTCCTATTTTTTGTGTGTGTGTGCCTAATGCCTGGAGCAGAGAAGCTGCACAGAATGGAA
Organism: Triturus cristatus; assembly: GCF_964204655.1. Lineage (NCBI taxonomy): Eukaryota > Metazoa > Chordata > Amphibia > Caudata > Salamandridae > Triturus > Triturus cristatus. Next base: position 894,781,131 of record NC_140590.1, on the reverse strand, counting down.
AAGAAAGGGCCAACCTTCCCTACCCCCTTGCTATAGTCTGTTGGTCACATCACTCTCTGTGAATAGCGTCTGAAAACAAACATTGCAAATTCGATGGGTTTGATTTTGTATAGTGTGTGTACGTAGAAGGATTTATGCAGACGAAGGAGATGGAGGCAGACAGTTGCGGACGTCTATGTAATCACACTTACCTAACACACACATGCAAGCACACGTGAATAATTCAGAAAATATAAAGGTATTAATTTACAAGCAAAAGTCATAACATTATGATGCAGACAGATATCAGAAGTACAGGCACAAAAGCTGCGCAGATGCAGACACCCGTGTGCACAGAAAACAGAAATTGCCACACAAACCCTACTCAGATGTACACATGCACAAGGGCATAGCTGTCAAGGTGCGCATATCTTGTTCGACAGCTTTAGCTAATTCTGTGTTCTTGACTGAATTCTGAATGCAAGGATTTAAAGCGAATACTTCAACTAAAAATAAAGGCGTTTTGTTGACTGAAAACGTGGATGAGTGCACGGAAAGTAATATCTAGCTGTGCTGTGAAATATAGTCAATATCTCCTCTGTTTTTTATGTGTTAACATTATGAACAGAAGAAAGAAGCTTAAATTCCAAAAATACAAAATATCGTTGAAATGTGACAGTGACTAAGGGGCATATCAGCAACAACCGGCGATAATTATCGCTGAGCGCACTTAGCGCTAGGATAATTATCGCCGGCTAGCGTGGATTCTTATCGCTGAGATAGTGTGCTATTAGCAACGCTTATCTCAAAAGCGATAAAAATCCTCATGATAACTGCCTAATGTGAGATTATCGCTGGAAACAGGGGTTATCGCTACTTTTCTTGCCGCTATGCTACATAGCCTGGGGCTTGATGATAGGAGAAATGTGGCTTAGCGACATTTCTCCTGTCATGTCAGGTCAGGAACGCCTACTTTACATCTCATTAGAGATGCAAAGCTGGGCGTTAAGAATTCCTACGCTAACGTAAGTTTTCACGTGTTAGCGTAAGCTTGCTAATTAGGCGATAAAATTATCGCCGCTTTTCGGCTGAAAACGGCCGCAAGAGCGGCGATAATTCTATCGCCTCGCCTTGCTGATATGCCCCTAAATATTTATGTCACGTTGAGAAGAGATACACGGTCATCTTGAGGTCAGGCTCTTCTTTAAAATGCATCAATGAAAAACAGATTGCACGTTCACAAACTCAATTCCTCGGGTACCACCACAATTGCATGTTTCTCTTGTGCAGCCACTTGGAAAGTGTTAGACCTGGCTTTTCCAGCGGTTTTATCCCCAGACTTTTTGCTTTTTGGCCTCCTGTTTTGGATCCTGTTTTTGTTGATTTTAGGACTCTGTGCACTTTACCAATGCTGATCAGGGCGAAAGTGCATATGCTCTCCATGTAAATTGTGATTATGGATTGTTTTCTCCATGATTGGCTTATTCGATTTACTGCTAAGTTCCTAGTACAGTGCACTGTGTGTGCCCAGGCCTGTAAATCAAATGTTGCTAGTGGGACTGCAGAACTGATTGTGCCACCCACACAAGCAGCTTTTAAAAGGTTTCTCAGACCTGCCACTGCAGTGTCTGCGCTCATTCTCTACTGCCATGTCAACCTGGCAAGTGCACCACTTGCCAGGCCCTAAGGGGTGTGAGTCACACCTAAGGTAGTCCCATGGTACCCCTGTGGGCAGGGTGCAGTGTATGTGAAAGGTAGGACATGTACTGGTGTGGGTGACATGTCCTGATAGTGAAATACAGTGTATTTCGGTTTTCACTATGGAAAGGCTGTCTGTCCCGTAGGATGGAATGGGAGTTTATGTATAACATCTTATATGTATAACTTACCAACGGGACCAGGTAGGAAGTTGGAGTTTAGTATGCCTGAACGCAGAATATAAAAATGCATCTTTTACTAAAGATGATTTTTATATTGTTTGTTTGAAAATAATACTTTTGTGGGCATTTTCTTGCTTAGCCATCCTAGGTGCCTCTGCTGGTTTGTGGATTGTCTGTCTGGCTTTGGAGGGACAGGGGCTGGGGATGTGCATTCTCTCAGACAACCATTGTGGGGGTTGAGATGTGTCCTGCCTTTCCTGAATGAGTCAGGGATTGGCTGAATAGACCTGGGCAGCATTTAGGGTAGTGGGAGGAGAATTCCCTGCACCTGGTTAGACCTGGTCTGCCTTACACAATGTCGCCTTCACCTCCTGCTAGGCAGCTGTGCCAGAGAGGACAGAACTGGTTTGGAAGGAGCACAGAGCCTCCCTGCAACAAGAGAACAAAGAGAAATTGAGTTTAACTATTGGGGCCCAGACCCAAGTACTTTAGAATACTTCTGGACTCAAGAGGAACCTCTGCCAAGGAGAAGAGCTGGGAAAACTGAAGGCAAATTACTACTCCTTTGCTGTCTGCTATCTGGGGTTGGCCTGCAGAGACTTTTTCTGCCAAGGAGAGGACCAAGACTTTTCTGTGTGCTGTGTATCCTGCTTGAAGAAGGTCTCCAGGGGTTTGGTGTAGAGCTTTCCTCCTGTTCTGAAGTCTTAAGGACACAAAGACTTAATTTCCTCTGTCCTCCAGTATCTGGAACTGCTGTTTCAGCTGCCACAGAGGGAAATTGCAACACCGACGCCGGCAAGTGATGCCGCGACCTGTAACTGCCGTGGGCACCACTCACGAAGAGCAAACTGCACCGCCCCAACTTGCACAGCAGCCCTGATGCCGGCCAACGTCGCACCATATCAACTCAGAAGCTGTCACCTAGGCCGCTGCCTGCACTGGAGCCGAGGCCACCACCTGTGGCGCTCACGACTCACCCCCTTACTTGCACCGCCGCCCTGACCTCCTCGATGCCAGAGCTTCATCATCGCTGAGCCGATACTGAACATGAGGGACTTCCAGAATCCATCAATACTGCACCGTCATAAGGAACCGATGCCTCGTCTCTGCCACAACATCACCTCCCCGGCAACAGTAAGGAACCAATGCCTCACCTCCCGGACAATGGTAAGGAACCAACACCTCACCTCCCATGAGTCGCAGTAAGGAACCGAGGCCTCACCTCCCCTGGGGTCATAAGGAACCGACGCATCACGTCCCCTGTGGTCATAAGTAACCAACACTGTCCAGAGCCAACAAAGCATCACCTCCCTGACGCTGTGCCATATCTTTGTTTTTCATCGTTTGCCAAGGTACTGTTCTTTGGTGGTCTGTGTGTCTCCACGCCCGAGGCCGTGCATCTCGCAATCTGCGCAATACTTGAGGTTTTCATCTGTCACAACGTCATAATAGCTTCAGGTGGAGTTACTTGTTGCCACAAGCTTTATTTGTGTGAATAACCTATCTTTGACGAGATTTTGGTATATGTATTGTGGCTATTTTTGTTTTGGTCTTGTTTGGTTTAGATAAAGATTACTTATTTTTCTAAACCCTTGTGGTATCCATTTGTAGTGTTTTCACTGTAGTACTGTATGTTTGCACAAATGCTTTACACAATGCCTCCGAGATAAGCATGTTTGCTCGTGCCAAGCGACCAAGGGGGTGAGCAGGGGCTGTCTAAGGGCGTAATTCTCTTACCCAGACTAGAAGCAAGGGTCCCTACTTGGACAAAGGTGCAAACCATTACCAACTAGAGACCCCCATTTATTTATTTTTATTTTTTTTAAGTTTGAGTTTATTGAAGAAATAAAGAAGGGAAGAAGAAGGGAGGGGAACGGGGTATAATCATCATGATAAACATATACAAAAAATAAGCAATTCAATAGAAACTCTCATTAAAAGCAAATATAACAAGCATGAAGCTTACATGAACAGAGCCTACGTATAGGAATGAAAAATACCATATAGTATAGTAGAACGTAATATCATAACAAAAAAGGCATTAAAGAAACAAGAAAATCAGGGTGGCTTACGCACCTCAACTGTGTTAGGATCTGGAGAGGCGTGCACTGGAGCAAAGGAGGAGAGATAGGATACCAAAGGGAGCCAAATCAGGTCGCTTTTAATTGCTAGGGAAACGGGAGATACGTAATTAGTATCGAGGCGATGATGGAAGCAAACTGCATTCCACCAAGATTGGTAGGAGACATTTGCAGCCTGTTTCCAATTAGAAGTAATGGTATGGAAAGCCACAGCAACTAGAAGGTCAAGTAGTAGATAATGGGAAGGAGATTGCGGGAGTGTCGGTGATAGGGAACCTAGAAAAACTTGCGAAGGGGAAAAGGGAATTTGAAGTTGGAATATCTTTTGTATTTGCGTCCAAACTAGGTGCCAGAACTTGGAGATAGGAGGGCATTCAAACAACATGTGTTTGAGATCTGCAACGGGACAGGAACAGGACCAACAAATAGGGGATGTGTCAGGTGAAAAACGGGATAAAGCATGTGGAGTACATAAAGTTCTGTTATAAATTAAATATAAGGTTTGGGTAGTATTAGCAGCTCTAGAGGCTTTATGAAGCTTAGCCCATATTTTGTCCCAAAAAGGTATTGGCCAACCCTGAGAAAGATCCAATTCCCATGCATTCTCGATTTTAGATTTTAGTCTGTCAGTGGAGTACCGGAAAGAGTTATAAATAGCAGAGGCTGAGGGAGACGTCTCCAATAATAAAGAAGTAGCTTTGCGGTCCAAAGGAATATCGGTAGATGGCGCCAAAGAGCGAAGATATAAGATCAGGACTGGGAGAAGGGCATTGTATTGCGATCGAGCAGAAGAGGGCAGTGAGAAAGAGGATTGAAGTTCCTGGAATGAGAGAGGGGTATCTTGGGAAATTAATTGAGAGATCCAACACAATCCTCGAGAATGCCATGTCTTCCAAAAGATGGTGCGATTACGAATTTTGAAAAGAGAGTTGTGTCATATCGGTTGTTCTTGAATGGAAAGGAGGGAGGGATAAGATGATATTATGTAAGGGAGAAGGAGAGTGCGGGAATGAGAAATAACAGGCGTACGAAAGTGAACTAAAGAAGACGTGAAGGATAAGAACTCGCGAAAGGTAAAGGGGGATAGAAAGGAAGATTCCATACTTAATCAGACGGGCGGATAGTGCGGAAGATCAGAAGAGAACCAACGGGTCGATTGTTTCAAAGAGAAAGCTCGATGACATTCTCTGAAATCCGGAAAGCGCACACCAGACTGAGCCTTATCCTTGCGCAATGAAGCCAAAGCTATCCGAGACCGCTTGCCATTCCATAAGAATTTCAGCAACAAGGAATCAATCCGTTTAAAGAAGAAAACTGGAATGTGTACTGGAAGCATGGAAATGGTATAAAGAAGAAGAGGGGATAAAATCATTTTTATAGAATTGAGCCAACCCCACCAAGACAGAAAGAGCGGGTTCCAACGTTGAATAGCCGTGTCCATTTTCTTGAAGACATAATCAAAATTAAATTTGAGCGTATCAGACAAGAAAGGAGCGAACCAATCACCCAGATATTTGATCCTAGATGGTTACCAGGAGAAACTCGTTTGGGAAAAAAGATGCTTTTGACAAATAGGGTTTAAAGGTAGAATCTCGCACTTATCAGCATTTAGGCGATAACCAGAGACCGCGGAGAAGGAAGACACCTGATGGAGAAAAGATGGAATAGAGGAAACAGGATCAGAGCAGTAAAAAAGAATATCATCAGCATAGACCAAGAGTTTAACCTGACGCGAACCAAATTTAAAACCAGAAATACTGTTGTCTAGACGAATTTTGGTAAGAAAGGGTTCCAAGGCTAAAACAAAAAGTAGGGGGGATAGAGGACAGCCTTGTCGCACTCCCCTGTGTAACGAGAAATAATCCGAGGTCATCCCGTTGACAAAAATGGAAGCCTGGGGATTAGAATAGAGTAAAGAAATAATAGAGATGAATTTGGAAGAAAAGCCGATCCAGCGCAAGGCCTGAAACATAAAATTCCATCCAATCCTGTCAAATGCTTTCTCCGCGTCTAAAGAAATAGCCGCAAAGGGAAGTGACAAAGACGAAGCCTTACTAAGGATATTAAGAAAAACACGGGAATTGTCAGATGAGAGACGGCCCTTGATAAAGCCTGATTGTTCAGGGCCAATGAGATCGGGTAAAAGGGGATCCATGCGCAATGCCAAAATTTTAGCCAGAATTTTATAATCCGTATTGACCAGTGAAATTGGTCTGTAATTTTTGCATAACGAGACCCCCATTTCTAACAGAAAGCACCAAAGTAAACATGCATGTGCATACCCATATCTCTCTAGAGGGATACTACCAAAATTAAAATCATTCAAACATCATGCAGATATAGGTGAACCACAATAAAGATGGGTAAAATGAAAATTATCAGGCCGTCTTCTGCACCTGGCTTCTACTAGCTAGGATTTTCATCATTAGTGAAGAATGCTAACATATATCACAATTTCAAGCAGTGCATCATAAGACAGTGTTAGGCATCTGTAGCACTGAAAACAGAAACTATGAAACACACTCAATTCATTGCATTGATTCATACTAACACAAGGAACCACACATTGAGCTAAATTAACCATTTTGTTAATCTATATTGCAATAAGGTGTGAATTAAGTTAAATTTGAGTTAGCAAGCAGATTGTGAACCTGATTTATAAAATTTTTGTGGAATTAAGGCGAGCTGTGGAAAAATGCAATTATGATAATAAATATCACATAAAGGTTCACTGAATTAGCAGTTTTGAAATATTGCAATGTCAAAGTGCATCTTTCAATTCTATCAGTGTCTCCAACATTCCACTGTCAGAAATGTAAGTTTAGGTGTGTGGAAAAGGGGTGCATTAAAGGAATTATGGATGTAAAAATAAGGGTACCCCTGACACAATTTCCTAAATCAGGGTGTTAGTCGAGTGTGAACAGAACAAATTAGGAAAGTTGAAAATAATCGTGGAGCGAGACAACATATATAATATTCATACACCCTCTAGTATTAGGTATCAAAAATATTTTTTATTATTTATATAGACAATTTTCTTCATGTAAAAATTATAAGGGGAAAAAAGAGAAGTTATTGTCCTTTATGGTCAATATTTCACTATGTTAGACTTGGGTGTCTCTAGTTGGCACAGGTATGCACATGTGCCAAATTGGGACCCTCGCCTCTAGTCAGGGTAAGGGGGTACACTTCTAAAATAACCCCTGCTCACCCCCTTGGTAGCTTGGCACGAGCAGACAGGCTTATCTCAGAGGCAGTGTGTAAAGCATTTGTGAACACATACAGTGATCAAGTGACACACTACAGATGGACACCACACACATTTTATATAAAAAATAAGCATTCTTTATATAGATTTACCACAAGACCATAAACAACAAAAATCCACAATACTGTCACTTTAAGATGGTAGAATTTAGCTTAGTTCTCTTTAGTTCTTAAATGTGACACTTTAAGTCAATGTACCTTTTAGATGTGACACCCAGGGCAACAAAAGTGTTGCAACGATGTTGATGCGATGAAAGTTTGGTGCAAAGAAATAAAGATGTGAAGATCTTCCAGATGCAGCACGCTTCTCCGATGTTGCGAGAAGACTCAACTCGATGCGTCAGCTACAGCGGCGACACCCCTTTGCGTGATGCGACGACAGCGGCGACACTCTTCTCCGACATTGCGAGACGCTTCCGCTCAATGCGACACTGCAGTGGCGACACCCCTTTACGCGATGCGACGACGACAGCTCCGACGGTGGCATGCTTCTCCGTGGATGCGAGGCAATTTACTTGATGAGGTGCAATGCGACAGCTACAGCGGCGTCACCGAAGATGTGACGGCAGCGGCTGCGACGGCGACACGCTTCTTCCTTGATGCGAGACTCTTCTCTTGATGCGGTGCAATGCGTCAGATACGATGGCTGCGATGGCGACACGCTTCTTCGGTGTCGCGAGACCCTTCTTCGAAGATGCGAGATGCTTCCTCTCGATGCGAAGCTGCAGCGGCGACACCCCTTTACGCGATGCGACGACAACAGCTCCAACGGCGGCACGCTTCTCCTTCTTGAGTCGAGCTTCCAGCTCCTTGCGACACGCAGTCCCTCAGAATGCCCAAAACAGCAGCAGGCACTTCAAAAGAACTCTGGGGAGCTGGAGGTTGAAGTCTGTTGTCCTTGAGACTTCAGCAGGAGGCAAGCTCTTTTCCAAGCCCTTGGAGATATTTCACAAGTTGAGCAAAAGTACACACACAGTTCCTTTCTCCTCCCTTTGGCAGTAAGGCAACCACTGCAGGTCAATCCCCCAGTTTCAGGGATAGTCTCTCCTCAGTTTCTTCTTGGTTCCTCTCCTCAGCAGAGGTTTCTTCTTGTTTTCCCAAAGTGATCTAAATTCTTATAACCCAAAATCCTTTGTCCTCTGAAGGCAGAGGGGCCTTTGCCTTGTTCAAACCGGTTCTGGTCAGTCCTGGAGCACTTTGTTTACCTGACTCCTTCTTTCCTTTCAGAGTGCAGGGCAGAGATATCAGACACACCACTGGAGGTGGAGCCAGCATTGTGGAGGGAAGGCACAGCCCTATTCAGGTCCCAGGTGCAACTCCTCCCTCCCATCTAGATGCAGATCTCTCTATTCACCACTGGGCTACCTCACCCTGTCTCCTGGAATTCCCCAGCCCTGTCACTCAAACTCCAGACAAGGAATACACAGCTTAGCAGAGGCAGGTTTGAATGGTTAGACTAAAATATGTATTTTATCATTCTGAGTTCAGGCATACTAAATTCGAATTTCTACCATGTTCCCTGAGTCAGTTAGGATTATAAAATGTAATAACCAGACTGCCCATTCTGGCCTATGGAGAACAGGTAGCCTTGCAATAGTGAAAAACGAAAATGGCTGTAATTCACTATTAGAACATGCCACACACATCAGGGCATGTCCTACCTTATCCTTACAATGCACCCTTGAGCTTCCATAGGGGAGTCTGATATGAAGAAAAGGGAAGGTTTAGGGACTGGCAAGTGGGTGCACTTGCCCAGTCAGCATAACAGTACCAGACTGCATGCAGGCTCTGCGATGGCAGACCTTAGACACATTTTTACAGGCTGCTTCTGTAGGTGGCACAACCAGTGCTACAAGCCCACCAGCAGCATTTGGATTTACAAGCCCTGGGCACTCCTCCTGCACTGTACTAGGGTCTGACAGGTTAACCAAACCAACCAATCATGAACCACAAATTCATACATTAATTTACAATAGGGAACACTTGCACTGTGGCACTGGACAGCAGTAGCACAGTGCCCTGAACACCTAATACCAGCAAAAACACATAAGGCAACAGCAAAAACATGGAAGGGAGGCCCACACCAAGGTGCCAGGTCTAACACACTATAATTACACATTTAAATTGCATGAAATGGTCATGTTTCCTATCATGAATCCAGATACTACTAAATATATTTTTCAGTGTCAACAGTACACGTCTTTATGTATGGAGATATTCCAAATGATTCAATTTTCATCTAGAAATATAGGTAATGGAAAAATGATCAATCCATTTTGTATAGTGGACATTCATTTCTGGCATGGCTCTTGAAAATCTGTATCCTGCGCGCATTTTGGCTGTACTCCTTCATCAGGAAGCCATGTACACAAACAATGAGACCTAAACAGGGTGCATGTAAACAAAGAACATATATCAATAATATTCAAGGGTCCTACTACATTTTGATTCCCAAAGGAGCGGGTCAGAAAACATAATAATACAAGAAAGTTAAAACCACTAGTCACAAATCGGTACAAATACATTAAAAATGAGACAATGAGAACCATTAACTGTAATGCTAACAGGTCATTGTTACTTAGTTCCCATCACCAAGTGTCAGAAACTCGGAATACCATTTTTGGGGGAAAAATGGGGTGAGATAAGAGATTAAAGATGTTATGTCCAGAGTGAAGAAACTCACATGCAGTCATAGAAATCCAGGACTGCAAGTGAGTGAAAGGAATAAAGTGTATACAAACAGGCCTCCGAAACCATAGAGCTCCCGCCGAGTAAGCCGGTATTGTACATTACTGAAGTTAAGGGGTTACCTCGTCAGGTATTGCAGATGGTCTGACTTCTAAGATTATGGAAATGTAGAGCACAGTACTGGTGTGGTGTAATGAATTCTATCAAGGATGAAAGAATAATTGAAATGAAACCTGTGAACGGTAAAGCTACGTTCAGATGATGTATACGTGGTGGCTATTAGAATTGACACTAGTGAGAGCATATTACCTCTCGTATAGTTTTCCAAAGTCCGGGGATGGAAAGGAGAGTCTAGGGACCTAAGCGGTACAATTGATGTGATCCAAGGTGGGCCACAGGCTAGTATATGTTGAAGACACCGAATTGGTCAACGTGTCGGGGTGGGTCTACTGCGATAAAAAACAACAGTTGAATTGTTGAGATAAGACCATCAACACACAGATGCAGTAAGCAGATAATCCGGCAAGTTTGATGCCTACCTGAATCTGCAAGTCCCCGTAATGGACCTGAAGGGTGTGTTTAAGCCGTGGGTTGCCATCAGGCTGGAAGGATTACATATAATAAAAGAGAAGCTGTTCTAAATGTATTTATTAGTGCGCTTAATGTGGCTTAACATGTTGGCAGATGGTCACAGTTTGCATATGGTTAGTGTGATAGTTGATAGGTGATCAGGTGAGACACTCTGTCTGTTACACAGCGATAACTAAACTGTAAAGTGGATGCAGGTAAAAAACAAAGCAGCCAGAAGAGACTCACAGTATTAGTGTGAGCTGATGGAGGGTATGGTATACTGAAGTCAACATGAGGATACATGGAGTGAATGCTTGGCTGAAATAAGGGGGCCAATATGTTAGACCAGGAAAATGTACTTATATCCCTTGTTGTGGGTTGATATAACTAGAGGCCCTGATTCCATGTATGAAGAAACAGACATAGTAGAGGGAGAAGTTATAGCATTCAGATATATAGGCACGCCTGGGAGGGCGACACATACTTATTAGTGAGGCACGATTCCCATGAAATGAATACAGAAGTTAATGCGTAATAGAGGGGGACAGTATACCTGCTATATGGGGCCAATAGAAAGTAACTGGCGATGATATATATGCGGACGAGGTAGGGGGAACACGATGGGCTCAAGATGTTACTGTAGGTAAAAGAGATAAAGAAAAATATGGTAATGGTAGCCAGTGTCTTAGAAATAATGGTAGCGGCATGTAATGGTGCCGTGCTTTACTGAGGCGGCAATAGATGCAGAAATAAGCTTACCATCTATTTGGACGGGTCTGGAGGTAAGGAAATCTCCTAGAAACTACCGATGGCTCGGTCAGAGTTCAGGGGTCCGTGTCGAGCCTCTGGTTCAAGGAGCTTGTGGTGGTGGATGCCCCATCTTCGCCGCAATAAGTATCGGAAAAGGGTTACCAGTAGTAGGCACTGTGGGCTATTTAAACCCTTGTCGGTATTGAAAAGCACGCCAGCAGAAGCGGATTCAGACAAAGAGAACCAGAAATGGTTCAGAGAGGTGTACGGGGTTCCGCGCGCCAACAGTGTCCCGAAAGTCCAGATGAATATGGCGGCCATCTTAGAATGGGCAAAGGAACGTCCCGATACTGATTGATCGTACTGATAATGAAAAGAGTAGAGTGGATCCAAAGAGAGCCAACAAATTCTTTTTTAATTAAAGCCAGTGGTCATAGACAGACATGGGGCAAATTCAATCAGAGTTATGATGTATGGCTTGGTCTATAGGCGAGAGAGTGAACTACAGTATGACTACAAAACATTTTTTCAGTAAGGCCACCAAAAATTATTATGTGGCCAAAGGCTGCCAACAAAGCCTTGTTGGCTAGAGCTATTGGCCATCAACAGACATGAGGCTAGTTCAACCAGGATTATTTTGTATAACTTGATCCCATGGGATTTCATTGTTCATCCCATTTTGGTAGGTGTTCAAAGAGAAGATCCAATATACTTCTCTGCACTTGCGTATGTTTGTACTTATAGTGCCAGTATTGATACAGATTTTTTCCAGTATTAGCCACCGTATGTCCTCCATGGTGTGTTGTGCTTCCATATAGTGTTTAACCAATGGAGCTTGAATTTTCTGGGTTCGGATGGCTGACCTGTATTCCGTGAGTCGTGTGGACATAGTACGTGCTGTTTCGCCTACATAGCCCTTTTTACAGGGCACAACATCAAGTAGATGATGTTGGACGTTTTACAGTTCGTTAAGGTGTTCAATTGTAGGTTGATGTTGTTAAAGGAAAAAGCCTTCGTTTCAATGGCAAATTGGCATGCCACACAGGACATACATTTTAAATTACCAGTGGGGAATGTATGGCCTGAAATGAATGTTTGGATGGTGTAGGTGGACTTGGCTGGCATACGGGATTGTACAATGAAATCTTTAAGATTCTTATTTTTTCTGTATGCAAACAGAGGTTTAAGTAATTCACTGCCTTTGGCTCTGGTTGCATTTAAGATGTGCCAATTGGAGTAGATAATGTGGCTAATTTTTTCATTCATAGTTGAATGTCTTGTTACAAATACCAACCTAGAACTAGATTGTTTGGCTTGTTGTGTAAGTAGGTGTTGCCTGTCATAAAACTGTGCCCGTTTGTACGAATCACGCGCTAGGCGTTTTGGGTACCACGGGCTACAAATTTGGCTTTCATGTCTGCTTCTCGAATATCAAAGTCTTGTACATTGGTACAGTTCCTACGTAACCGTAGGAACTGTCCAAATGGGATAATGGTCTTTAGTATCTGAGGGTGGTAACTCTCGAAGTGCAGTAAGGTGTTGCGGGCTGTGGGCTTAATGTATAAGTCCACTTCTAAATGGTCTTCTCTATTTTGGATGGTAATATCCAGAAATTCCACCTTGTTCTTACTGGAATTGGCTGTGAAGATGATATTGGTATCACATAAATTAAGCCAAGGTACAAATTTGGTGATATCTTCAAGGTTCGCTGTCCAAATGAAGAAAACATCATCTATATATCTGCACCACGAGTTTACTGATTCACTGAATGGAGCAATCTCGTTGTAGTTGTACCGTTTTTCATATAGGGCCAAATAGATATTTGCCACTGTTGGGGCACAAGATGCCCCCATATTTACTCCCTTTGTTTGTTTAAAGAGAGATCCATTGAACTCAAAAGTGTTTTCAGTCAGAACTATTTGAATGCACTCAATGACAATCAGTGTTGGGCAATCAATCTCAAATGTGTCCATAAACCATGTGACTGCTTCAATGGCTCCTATCTGTGGAATGTTAGAATACAGTGCCTCTATATCCATGGTCACCATGGTGTGTGCAGAGGCATTAAAGTCTAGGTTTTCCACCTAATTTATAATGTCTCATGTGCCTCTAATATATGATTGGATCTTAGGGACAAAAGGTCTCAGGATGGTGTCTACATACTTGGATAGAGGCTCTGTGACAGACCCAATGGTGGTAACTAGGGGTCTGTACAGAGAGTCCTGGCTATGTTTGTGTATTTTAGGGACTCCTTAAATGGCTGCCATTTTAGGATGTTGGATGTTGAAGTATTGCCATTCTTTTTCACAAATGAGATTCTGTCTCAGTGCTTTTGAGGTTATTTGGAGCACTAGTTTCTGCACTCTTTTGGTAGGGTCTCTTTGGATGGGGGTATAATGGAGTTTGTTGTTTAACATGTCTTCCATTTTGAGGATATATTGGTACCCATCCAGTACAGCTATGCCTCCCCCTTTATCACAGCATTTGATTGTTAAATTCTTGTTTTGGGTAAGAGATTTAAGTGCCGAATGTTCTTCGCGAGATAAATTAAGTCTAGGTGGAGGGATATATTTCGTGGCTGCTGTGAGTTTATTAAAAACCACATGTTCAAAGATGGATATTTCAGGCCCCACTTGTTCCAAGGTGGGGAGAAAGGTGGATGCCGGCATTAGGCCTGACCTATTGTTCATATTTTTTGTTTGATCATCTTGTCCTTCAAAAAAACTTTGAAGTCTGATTTTTCTAAAAAAGATCATCAGATCCTTGAAAATTTTAAACTTGTTGGTTTTATTATGTGGGACAAAAGAGAGGCCCTTGGTTAAAAGGGTTTCTGTCAGGTGGTCTAGTATGTGGCTGCTGAGGTTAATAATGGGAATTTCCTTCAGTCGCGCCAGTATTATGCATGCCTCATTACCAGGTACTGGTCCTGGTTTGGGTACATGTTGTGTCCTTGTTGGTAGTTCTGAGGTGGAGGGTATTGCTGATTCTGTGGCTGTTCGTAGCTGCCCCTGAACCTGGGTTGGTATCTGGTTCACCAGCAGGTTTGTTGATTCCTTCGCCTGGTTAAAAAAGGAGGGCGGTCTACTCTGGAGCTTCCCAACATATTCCTACCTGGGCCTTGCTCTTGGAAGTGTCAGAAAAAGTTGTTATTTTTCGAGGGGGTCTGTTGTGTGAGGGTTCGTCTTGTGTTTCCCCTCTAGGTTCTGGCTGGTAGAAATTATCCACCAGGTAAGGATAAACATTTTCCTGGCTAAAGAATCTGATTTCTTTCTTAAGTTTATCCGTTTTTCTCCTGAGTAAGTAATCATTATAGGAGTTCATGTCTTTTTCCACTTCTTCTACCTTTTTTTGTGCTTCTTCCACAGCTTGGCTATTTTTGATTTTGGGTTCCAGTTCTAGAACTTCCTGTAGAAGTGTCTGGACCAACTCTTTAGCAGTTTCAATAATCTAAATCATGAGATCTCGGGAACATCTATTGGCTATAAGGGACCACCGTTCTAGAATTCTACGGATTTGTACGAATAGACCGGGTATGTTTCGTATTCTGAGTCCTTGCGGGATGACACCAGGCTGTACATGAAGAAAATTGTCTATATAAATAATAAAAAATATTTTTGATACTAATACTAGAGGATGTATGTATTTTATAAATGTTGTCTAAGGGCCCGATTCCGATATCGGCATTAAGGGCTCTGACCATCAGAGCCCTCCTGCCCCCATCGGAACGTGCCATTCGGATTCATTTCTGACTGAGCCATGCTGATGGGCTCGGTCGAAAGGAATCCGACTCGGTTTTCTGGATGGCTTACGAAGGGCTCGGAGAGCCTGTCCGCCATCCGGAAACCATTCAATACGCCCCCGGGCGCCTCTTTCTGGCCGAGGGAGTACGATGGCAGTCTCCCATTGCCTTTTTGTGCCGGTCTTTCTGGCACAAAAAGGCAGTGGAAAACTGTCTTTGGGGCCCCCCAGTAGGGCCCACATGCGTGTGAGGCTGCCGAATGGCAGCCTAGGGGGCACCTATGGTGCCTCCCTGTTGATCCCTGAACCCGATGGCAGGCACCTTGAGGTGCCTGCCACAGGGCACAGGGATGAACTGCACCTCTGCAGTTAACAATGCGAGCATGCATTCCATTTGGAATGCATGCTTCCATTTTTAAGTATAGGATTGCAACGAAACAGGGTTCGGTCACATCCTACTTGCAGGTCTGTAATCGACGACAGGAGGTCGGTCGGTTACAGTTCTTGACCGATGTCGGACGGACTCCGGTCCGTCTGACATCGGAATCAGGCCCAAAGTGTAGTAAGCACCCAATAATTTCAAAGTTTTTTCGTTATTCCGAAAGAATTTGGAGATAGTGTCACACATATGTAACCATACGTCTGTGAAAAAGATTTCGAGAGTGAGAATGAAGGAAAAAAAACATACAGTGTGAGTAATAGATGCAGGTAAGTGCACTGATAGTACTAGAAACCAGACTTGGAGATAGGATGGCACTTCTATGCATCTCAAACAGTCACATTGACTTCATCCAAACATTACAGTTTCGCCTGCAAACAGCATTTTCACTGCTCCTTTTTTATTTTTATTTTTTAAACTGTGTTTTTTCTTTTTTTAATATAGTTTTTCCAGACCAGTTTTAAGATTCCACAAAGCCACCTTCAGTTGATACATAATTCAGGACAGGATATGATTGACAAAATAATATCAGAAAGATGATGCATTCAAACTCTTACCGGTAATCAGTGGCGGCTCCTGGAGGGAGTGCTACGGGGAGGTGGGGTGGGGCGGGAGAGGGGCGGGTGGGGGGTAGTAAACTCCGGCACACGGCCGAATGGAGGTAAGTACATAAAAAATAAATAAAACAAATTACATTGTGCACGCTGCAATGCCAAATTGCGATGTAGCATGCGCAATGTAAATTGTTTTATTTATTTATTTATGAGCTTACCTCCGTTCGGCCATATGCTGGAGTTTACTTCAAACCACCCCGCCTCACCGCCTCGCAGCACTCCCTCCAGGAGCCACTACTGGAGGTAATGGAAGCTTTCCTGCATACAAGTCACTGTGCACATAAACATTTCATATTGACATTTGGGGCTTAAAAGTAACAATTCATTTTATGCAGCCATACACAAGCAACTATTACAACAAGGAAAAGTTGAAAACATTAGATGTTTCTTTGGTTGCAAGGAAGTATATTATAACTATTTGAGGTTGCCTATCACTATGTCTTAGGGGCTCAATAATTCTGCACTCCAATTGATTATCAAACTAAAACAAAAAGTGGTGTGAAGTTAGCCACTCAGAATACCGTCTAAACAGAAGCAACAGTTAATAAGGTGAATGCACATTCTCTTTGTATTTGTCCCATTGGAAGGACCTGGGCTGCAGCACCTCCGAGCTCACACCAAATGATCCAAGAGTCAAGATTTCTGTAGGAACAATGCATTGATAAGTTCCATCAGAGTCTGGGCAGACAATCAAAGATGTTTAACAAGTTAGCTGACCAAGACTCTGACTGCCCTGGGTGCTGTCTCAACCCCGTTATAATTTATGTGTCACCTCTTACCTTTTAGTGTGATCTTATCTTTTTCTCTCTCACTCCCACTCCTTCACAATTTGATTAATTGATTTGGCTGATTCACGTTTTTCCAATTATGTTTTGTATGTCGTGCTGATTATGTCTCTGTGCTACTGTGCAGGTATTATCGTCTTAGAGATGTGAACCACAGCAGCACATCAGTGTTGATTTGTTTTGTTGTCATTTGAAAATCAATAAAGAAATAAAAGAAACAATATTTGTCATTAAATATGGCCTTTATTTTTTACTTTTGGGTAGAGTGTCTGGAAATCATAATGTCTAGGTAATATTCAACGTGCATAGCTGTAGTATGAAGCCCACAAACATGCAAACTCTGACTTCAAAATTCACCAAGTCAGGCACCGTTGCAATTGTGAACGCGCCTCCAGCATATGCACACACACATATACACCCACACATATACACACAGGTTTAGCAAATCTCATACATGTCCATACATGATGAAGACAAAGAACATAAATTAGGTGAGGCAAGATAGACTTTACACAAAGGGAGCCAGGTGTATGTCTCTCCATAGGGGTAGAGGTACATAGGTTTAGACCACTGGCATATCAATATTGTTGCCACCACTGCCAGTATCTCTTAGGCTGGATATATAAGATGTTAGTCACACTTGACGAGAAGGATGCATCTTTGGTACATCATTGCAGTCAGAACTGCCATCTGATGTCTCACAAAATGTAAACAGGACACTCTTTTGTGTGCATGCATGATTACACAGAACTGTTGATGAATGTACAGATTCTCAAAACTATTCAGATTCCATTCATCAAACAGGTATAGCAGTTATATTTGCAATAAAATGTTAATTGCAGGGGTTACCAACAGCAGCATATGATTTGCAAATACTTCCGTATGTTCTACCTAAATGTTATACTTGGCTGTAGAAAATATCCCGTATGTACTAAAGGTCTCTGAAATATCTAATTAACAGAAAGCAAGCTTAATGGTGTGGAAGCAAAATACATTGTTCTTGTGACTGCTATACAAATGGTGTAAATTAGTACCTACCAGTGTATTTTGCAGACCATGGCTTTATCATAAGGGGCCAAAAGTCATGAACAGGGGACACTGGGAACGTGTACTAGGCGCACGATTTTGCTGATTGTTATAAACTGTGAAGTGATGAAAAGCAGCCGCACAATAATAGGCTGTGTGTCTACTATACACTGTGTACACTGTGAACAGCATTCTAACATTACCAATTGTTTGAAATTAAAACTTGATAACTGCCGTTGATCATATGAAATATGTTTAAGGTTTACCATTTTTCTAAGAATGAAGTTTCTAACACTAATATGTTATGTGAATCTCCACTGGGATACTAGAGCCATCACTAGACATCATGCAACCCAAGACTTATGTTTGTCAATAGGTGTTTTTCAGTTGGAAAAATATAAAAATGCCCATACTAAGGTTTCAGTTGAAGGAATGTTGAGATTGATAAATACGATAGCAATGTTCACCCTGGTGTATGCACACAGAGCAGCAGCAGTATCTATGCATGCAATATGATGTCAATACCAGTAAATGCAATACGGATGTACACTGCAACCTATGCACGCACAGTGATGTCAATACCAGTAAATCTAATGTCAATGTATGCCTTACCGTATGCCCTCATAATGATATCGATCTCAGTGAAGGCAATGTTGATGTATGATGTAACAACTGCACAAATAATCATGACAATATTGGTAAATATGATAACAATGACCACCATGTACACGCACTCATGAACTCATATAATTGCTGTCGGATTCATCCGAGATGACCTCTCTATCAACTCCAAGTCAGAGTTACATGGTCAAAACGCAAGCCTACCAATTGACAGGTCACAGGTGAGGTTACACTAAGCCCAAAGACAAACGTGCACCCAGGAAAAACCCTGATCGATCTCACAGATAGGTCATCACACCACAAATAGTATTGAGGAGATTGGCCCCAAAAAAACACATTTGGCCAAAGGTGCACGTTCCCAAAATACTAAAAGGTTAGATGCCACATGTAGTTAGGAACACTCAGCTAATCCGAACACGACATGTATACCACACAGGATTATCATGCGCTTACAACACCGGACATCTGGACACCCAAACACTGGCCCACACTAGTTATCCCCGAGATCGGGAGCCATCTGTGTCCTCCTTCTCAGATGGCTTTACTTGTTTATGACTATGATGCTTTTCAAAAAATGTCAAAGTGTTTTATTGTACCCACAAAATGTATATATAAGCGGATAAAACATCTGTGCTCCGAGACTGTCTTCAGACGCGCCTCTTTTGATACTCTCCCTGATGCTGCGTTTAATTAGGCAACTAGTTCCTGTTTTGGCAGACGTCTCTTGTCTTTTCATTTATTTAAGGTAAATTCATATTTGAGCAACAGGAGCATGGTGTAAAAACACTGACTGTCCCAAGCAAAAGCAAAGTATGCAAAAATATTCTGCCTCCCCAATTAGTTAGTTATGACCTAATGCTTGAGATCACAGAAAATAGAAATACTCACAAACATTCGAAAGATGATGAAGGCTAACCATACAGTTAATAAATGCCCTGATAGAGGCATCGTGATGTATTAATTCTGCAATTCCACTGTCAGCAACTAGGAGCCCTCGCATAAATAACATACAGAAAAGAGCTGTTGAATTTACGTCTTTAAATACTATATATGCACCTGTAGATTAAATGAAGAGGAAAGGATACAGCTCTACTGCCAGCAAGTACAAATAATCATAGAGACAACATAAAGAAACATTGTTGCAGTTACACAAGTTATAAATATCTTCACAGTCATTAAAGGAGTTTATATTGTATTGTATGATAGAGCGAATTTCCGCATTTTACAAACAAAATTGCATTTAACTGGAAAGTGATTTTTTAATGCTAAATAACACATGTATTATAAATGCAAAAATTGCTAGCCTGAATACTGATGCCATGTTAACATTGATTTATATGTTAGGATTGAAAGGCCTGTTTTTTGTATTGAACTGTTGTTTTACACACAATTTTTTTCTCATCCACTGCAGATGCTATAACTTTCCAGAAGCCTTCTGTCAGCTAGAGAATAGGCATTTGGTATGTATTAGACAACGGATAGTAAGGTAATCATTGGGAGGAGATGAGATGGTAGGAAAAGTGGCTTGTGGGAAGAACTGTCTAAACCGCAAGATGTGAATGAAGTAGCTTTTCAAAGATGTGACTCACTGGCCTATTGTGAAAACATGAGAAACTAGGCAGTTTACTTGCTCCAAGAGTTTTTTTAAATTAGATTTTTTATGGAGATGATTGCTCCTTCTCAATTCTCCTTGTCAACAAACAAAGGGCCATGTGACCAATGGCATGTTTTTTTTTTTTACTGATTACACCCAAAGAATCTGAGATACAAAAATCCCTGCTCCAGCAGTATACAGTAGCATTGGTATAGCACATTATACTGTTTCAAGGCCCTCAAGTGTATTCAGTGGATGTCTTGCACGCCTATCCCTTGACTGTGCTTCGTGGGAATTACCTGACTTCAAAGTTTGACCTATGTGGCAAGCATTTTGGTGTCATACTGATGAAAAGAGAGATGACCAGAGAAATACTTTTATTATGTCATAATAAAAGTAGCTGCATTTAAGCATTGAGTAGACTAAAGAGGATGAAGGATAGACTTTCTTGAATTTTATGTACTATGTATGGTTGAAAGAGTGTGGAAGGTTCCTTAGTGTCACATGTGATGAAAAGATGTGATGTTGCATGTTGGACTTGGCCCATTTCTGCAGGGACCTCCACATTTTTCTCCTTCATTCCTCTATTGGTTTTGCTGACCTTAGGACTCTTTGCACTTTGCAACTGCTAACCAGTGCTAAAATGCTTGTGTTTTCATTTTGAAACACTGGCTTATACCTAGTGTGCTTTTTAATGTACTTGCAAGTCCCTATTAAAGGGGTACTAAATGGACCCAGGTCCTGCAAATTAAATGCTACTGGTGGGCCTGCAGCACTAATTGTGCCACCCACTTCAGTTGCCTTTCCAAATATGTCTCAGACCTGCCATAGCAGTTTGAATGCAGTATTAAACTGCCATTTCGACCTGACAAACGAAACCTTTTTTCCAAGCCTAAACATTCTTTTGTAATACATATGTCACCCCTAGGGTAGGCCCTAAACAGCCCAACGGGTAGGGTGCACTGTATTCAAAAACTTGGACATGTACCTTTAAGTTATACATGTCCTGGTAGTGAAAACCTCCTCAATGAATGTTTCACTACTATGAGGCGAACATTGGGTTACCCTATTACATTTAATAAATGATAGCCTTTGCGGGAATACAGCATTAAATGTCATGCTTGGTCTCCAATGAACTGTAATTTAAAACCCTCTTTATTGGTAACTTTGGATTTCAAGTCACAATTCTGAAAATGCCACTTTTAGAAAGTCGCCATTTCCCTGTCCTAACCATCTAGTGCCTGTATCACTGTATCAGCCTGAGACACATGACTAGGTGTAATTGGCATTTGGCCTTTGTGGATTCCTCCCAGGCTGTAATACAAAGGGAGAGTAGGGGTTGCCAGGATGATCATGTTAGGATGGGAGGGGCAGAGCTGTCACTTACTGCACATGACAGTGGCCACCTCAGCACACTCACAGAGGACTTTACACTAGTCTCTTGTCTCCATAGACCCCTTGGAACCAGGACAGTGGAAGGAAGGAAGTTCCAGAAGCAGATGTGAAGGGAAGTTTAGATGTTTCTCCCACTTCACAGTGAGCACCAGGTATAAATATTGGACCCTCAGACCAACTATTCTTAACACCCCTGGACCTGTGCACACCACAGAAGAAAGACTGCGTTGCTGCAAGAGGACTGCCCTGCTGACAGAGGCCTGACTTTCTGTCTGAAAAGGATGACTGACTCTCCTCCCTTCATCCAAGGCTACTTGAGTGACCACTAGGGTCAGTTGGCCAACCCACTGTCCCAGCTACAGGGACTCAACAAGCTCCAGAGCTCTCCCTGCAACTGTGCAGCTGCCCTGCTGTATCTAGCTCTGCCTGAACCTGCAATTGGCCCTGCTTGAGCCCTTCTGGCCTCTGCAAGAGTGAGTTGTTGATCCCCAAGCAGCTCCTCCCCAGGTCCTTGGCCCTTGGTTGGCATCAGAGTGACCTCCTCTGGACACAAAGGAGAAATCCACACTCCTTTACACTGTATTTCCGTGATTGCCTGCTTCTTTTTACAAGGGGCCTGTAGGACTTGGCCTTTTTGGCTAACGTTCCCTAAACTTTTTGCTTTCCCCCTAATACTGTTTTCCTGACACAGAGATGCCAATTTAGATGCTTTGGGTACTTTCCCACTCCTGATAAGTGCCAAAGTACAAGTGTTCCCTATGTAAAATGTAATGGTGTTTGGTTGGCCATGATTAGTATGTTTGCCTTACTAGTAAAGTCCCTAGTGATGTGCACTGTGTGTGCCAGGGCTAGTAATGCAAAGACGCGCAGAGAAGGGAACTCAGGCCTGCAGTGTAGGGCCTGCGTGCAGAGTGCTAAGTTAGCATGTTGTCCTGACAAGTGCAACCACTTGTCAGGCCTGACTTTCCCTTTTACATACACATTGGGCACCCCTGTGGTAGGTCCTAGGTAGCCCCTGGGCAGGGTGCAGTGTAAGTAAAAGGCAGACCATATACTGAGGTGTGTGCTATGTTCTGACAGTGAAAAACACTCCATTTCGTTTTTCACTGCTGAAAGGCCATCCTGCCCATAGGACAGAATGGGGAGGCTGGGTGTTGTGTTTGTTAGCCTAGTTTCTGTCAGTTTACAATGGAGAGGTGAAGTTTAGTATGTATGAACTCACAGTGTCATAACACATCTTTCTGTGAAGGTGGTTTTATCACTGTGTGTTCAGAAACCACTGTTTTAGAAAGTGGCTGAGTTTTGTGCTCTATGCATTTCTATGTGTCTCTGCTGAAATGTGGATTGTCTGTCTGGAACTGAAAGGTAAGAGGAGCTGGGAGAGGTCTTGACCCAGGGAGGGGTTGAGATGGCACAAGGCTGCCCTGCATCTGAAGAGTAGGGGGAGGAGAATCCCGGGAGGTGAAAAGGTCTGGGCTGGTGCTATAAACCAATTAACCCATCTACTGCTGAGTGATTATGGAACCAGTATCAAAGGGAGAGAGGTGACACTGGGAGGGAGACACCCAGAACTGATATAGGGGGGGGGTCAGGGAACCCTGAGCACAAACGAACTTCAAAGACATTAAGAGGTATAACTATGAGAGCTGAAGCCCCTGAACGTTGGAATGAAACAGTTATGGATTGAGACTAAAAAGGCTTGGACCCATTCTGTGGTCGAGAGGAACCTCTGTTAAAGAAGGAGCAACTGAAGAGACTGCTGTGGAAAGACCAATCCTTGCTTCGTGATCTTGGTGGCCTGCAGTTCACTGTTCTAAGGGAGAGGCTGTTGGGACTGTACTTGAAGGCACTGGGTCCCCCTGCTTGAAGAAGGCTGTGCTTTTTGCTGTGTCTTGTAACCCCAAGGGCCCGAGGTGAGCTGGCTCCCTGTTTGGAAATACAGGATCATAAAAGTTTCTGGAGAAGTCCCGAGCGACGTGGTATGCGTGTGCTTTTGCAGCTTGAGACCCTCGGAGTAAACCAGCAGTGGCCCGGACCGGCAGCCCCAGATGAGCTGAGCAGCCAGCCTGAGTCCGCCGCACCCCGTGACGGAGTTCTGGTTCAAGGCCCAAGATGCTGACGTCAGAGAGGACAGTGGGGTCGTGCCCCCCAGGTTACGTGGATCACCACCTGGGGGGGTGCGGGCCCGGAGAGACACTCTCTCAGCCTCTCACTTCTGTCCGGTGCGTGAGCTGTTGCTTCAGCTTGGATCTCAACCCGTGCTGACCCAAGAAGGGGCAGTACTGGTGTGGTAAATATTCTTTTACCTGGACTGAATTTCATACGGAATCTTAAATAAAATAGCTCAGAATAATAAGAGGCAGAATCCGTGGTATAAGAGGTTTCTGAATGGGCTTTATTCCAAAATGGCCGACTCGAGTCGCGGCCTTCAGGTTCCGTCACCACGGGGGTTCGGGAAGTGAAGTACATACTTTATTGACAAGAAGTAACTTTTATAGTACATACGTTATAATGAAGTGAATACAGTAGGCGTAACAATTGATAAGGACATTGACGTTTGGGCTGCGTAACCGAAAATGGGTGTAATAATAAGTAAAAAGGAACATGATTAGTTATGATGTCATGTATAGGTGGATCTATAAGATAATACTTGGCATAGGTGCGCGCGCAGCAGTATGACGTGTAATTGACGTGTAACTAGGGGGTGACGGGGACTTGACATTTAGCTCTATATGTGGAGACGAGAAGTCTGGGGGGTCAAGTCAACCTAATCCCAAATCATATCTAACATCCTATGTTTAAAGAACTATGTTATCCACAAGGAAGGACTCTCGGACAGAATCTATTCTATACTGACTGTGCGTGCGTGTACAAGCGTCTAAGTGTCTACACTGAATGCGAGGGGGTAGGAATATTCCATGGTGACAGGGCTATGAATTACTTGCATGAGGACAGAGAAGATGGGCCTTTTTGCTTGGTAGCTGGAAGAATGTTTACTTAAACTACTAGGCAGGAATGCATCGGCTGAGGGAGAGGCAGATAATTCGAAGGTGAAATACGGTTTCTTGGCAGGCAGGCAAAACTGGCCGAGGCAGGCACCGTTAGCTGCACAGGAAGTAGGACAAAGTTCATGGATACAGATGCGGGCTCAAGCTGAAGCTGTCAGAGGCAGAGAGCAGGGAAAGGCTTTGAGGACAGAATCGGGCCTACTCTGCCTGAACTGTAAAAATGGAGTAACTTAGCCATATAAAGTCGGTGGCCTTTCACACTTAGGAATCGAATATCCAGCCCATTGATGGCGGATCTGACAGAGGACATGTTGATGGTGGACGCACATGTGTTTGCGTCTTCGAAACTGGAACTGGAGGGAACATACATGTGCTTGTAACATGCACATAGAACCGTTGGGGTCCAAGATAGGGGACATAACTGATCAGGAAAATCCACATTTCCACATTCCCTCCTTGTCCCCTACTTGCCCTTCAAGAGATATCGATCTTCATTAATCCATCGATTTGCTCATGGAGCATCATTTCTTCTTCTTTCTTCTTCCGGGATTTTGAACGAAAACCTTGATGTGGAATACACGATGTGGCACACAGACCACAAATCGCTGGTCCACATTGCAGGCATAAGCAGCAACTGAATAGTATAAGAAGGCCAATACCTAGGAAGGACAGAACTCTCCATCCCCAGGCTGATATCACACTCCAAAACCACCCGGACCACGTCCAAGTGCCTGGATCCTCGTGTATCTGGCTCACAATCTTATGAAGGCGTGTTATAGCTTTATATACAGATGGCGAATTTTTTGGTATGAATATACAGCAGCTGGATCCGATGACCCTACAAGCTCCGCCCCTATCGGCCAGGATGACGTCAAGGACAAGACGATTCTGAAGAACAACAATTCTCATCACCGATTGCTCCTCTGTCAGATTGCCTAGGGCGGCTATAGTCTCATTCACTACAGCTTCAAGAGTCTTGGTTAGCCTACGTATCAGCTTACTATTTGAAATTGTACCTATATAGGGAAAGATACCTTTATTGAAGTCTACATACTTGTCCCATGCCGTCTCAGTATAATCGACAACTGGGAGATCTCTTCGCTCTCTATTGTGTACTAAATGAACATTTCGATAATAATCAGGAGGAGCTAGGAAAACAGGTGGCAAAAGGAATGCTATGTAACAGGTACCATCCCAATCTAGAGGCAGACGTATATATGCGGTCTGATCACATATAAAGTAGGAATGGCGAGAAGATCTAAATGAAGATTTACCTTGATCACTATATTCTACTGTAGTAACGCATTTGCTATGGCCCATATGTATGGAACCAACTTTTTTTACACATAATTCACCCTTAACTGGAAATACTGACATAGTGGGCAGAATTAGTTCAACTTCGGATTCGACATTCAGAATCATAAGATTAGGTGTAAAATTACCTAATCCATACACTTCATTTTCTAGATCAGTTCCTGTTCTACTGGGGTGACCCTCTTTATCAGGGTAACAGACTTTAAATAAAACTAGATTCAGATTTCCCCATATCCAATGGTGTTGATAAACTGCTGTGTCTGAGTCTATGGAATTTAGTAAACTAAACCATGCTCCACAGGAGCCATTATGTGTGAACGGATGGGGGAGGAAAGGCAGAACTCCTTTGTTATTCTGATAGGGAGGAAGTCGGCCACACACCCAACAATTAGTGGCATTACTAGTCTGATGGGAATGATGTAACATACTAATGAAAGTGTTATTACGCAGCGCAAGTCTATAAGATAATTCATGTGGGGGTAGGTCACTAAAAGAATGTTCATCAGTTATATTGAAAATATGTTTAGAAACAGGATAATACATATGCAACAATATACTTGCAGTAATTATTATAAAACTCAAGGAAAACAAAATTAATAATGTCATTATACAGTGGCTACGCAGTGATTTACAATACGCCTGTCGTTTCAACATTTTTTCGGGTATTTTCTCTACTCAGGTCCAAGGGATACATGTCAGAGACAATTCAACCGCTTCACCTTGGAGAGGACTTAAACAATCAAATTGCTCGACTGGTTGGGCCTAAGCTTTAGTTTGTACTTTTCAGAATTGTTCGGTTCAACAAAAGGAAGCTTTGTATCAGTCTGTGAGGGAGTGCAGGGCACAGTGTCTATATCCGAGGATAGTCCATGAAATTTCTTAATATGGCTTGAATGAATCCAGCCCTTGCGGCCCTCGATCTTCACGGCTGTTCTTGTGGTCAACAGGACCAACTTGGGTGCTTTCCACCTGGGCTCCAGCTGAGTATTTCTGTCAAAGTTCCTCACAAGGACATAATCGCCCGGGATTACGTCATGGGGTTTCACCTCAGTGTTGTCGGGAAAGGCTGCAGCCACCTGTGAACGACAAGATTGTAGTGCAGACATCAAGGAAGCCAGGTAATCTGTCAGCATATTACAATCAACATCAGTTATTTTACGGGGTATAGGCGTCCCCCACATATTCGGTGGTCTGCCGAAGATCACCTCATACGGGGATAGCCCTGTTCGAGAGTGTGCTACCATTCGTATGTAAAATAGTGCAACTGGTAAGGCTACTATCCAGTCAACACCTTTCTCCTGACATATTTTAGACAATCTGATTTTCAAAATTTGATTATGTCGTTCCACGAGACCTGCTGCCTCGGGGTGTCGGACACAATGAAACTTCCACTGATATCCCAGCAAAAGTGAAACATGTTTCATTAATTCAGATGAGAAAGGCTGGCCGTTATCTGAATATACAACACGTGGTAAACCGTACCGTGGGAAGAATTCTCGAACTAGCTGCTTGGCAGTAGTCGGGGCAGTGTAATCTGATACTGGGTACGCTTCAGTCCATCGGGAAAGAGCGCAGACAACTACAAGAACATATTTGAATCCTCGACATCGTTCCATCTGGATATAATCCATCTGGAGAGCTTCGAAAGGATGATCAGGAGTATGAAATCCACCCTGTTCTACGGGAACACTTTTTCCTGGGTTGAACTGACAACATATCATACAGGTACGGATTTTTTGTTTAGCTGCTGCTCGTAAATGTTTATTGAACCAAATGTGTTGAATGCTATCTAGCATAGCTTTCTCTCCTAAGTGCGCCGGACTGTGAATTGTAGCTATAATGGCTTGGACCATAGAGTCAGGAAGAAACCATACAGATTTCTCCTTTGTCACCCATCCCTGATCTGTCTGGATCCCTCCTAGTTCAGTCCATTTCTTTATTTCTTCTGTTGTGGCATGTGACTGTATGTCAATTATATCAAGTGCGGGATCCTTAATTGTCATACATTGTGTTGGTGTCGGGACTATTGGCTTTGTCATGTCGGATATGTGAGTCTGAGCAGTCTGTTTAGCTGTTCTGTCAGCTAAATTATTGCCTTGAGAAATGATATCAGTAACCTTCGTGTGTGCTTTACATTTCATAATCGATATAGCTGTGGGCAGATGGATTGCGTCTAACAAAGCATGAATGAGAGACCCATGCTGAATATGGGTCCCATGAGAAGTTAAATAACCCCTCTCTCGCCAAAGCACCCCGAAGTCATGTACAACTCCGAATGCATAACGTGAATCAGTGTATATGTTAACTTTCTTATTTGTGGCTTGAATACAGGCTTGTGTTAGAGCAATAAGTTCCGCTGCTTGGGCTGACAAAGTATCTATACAATTTGTTTCAATAACTTCAGTGTCTGTTGTGACTGCATACGCGGCCACTAAATCTCCTGTACTTGTTCTCATGCACGATCCATCTACATACAACGTCAGGTCTGGATCTAACAATGGAACGTCTGTTAAGTCTTGTCTGGGTTTCGTCTTTATTTCAATAACTTCAACACAATCATGAGCTAGTGGGTCTGTTCCAATTACAGGTAAAAGTGTAGCAGGATTCAATGTATTACAACGTCGGATCTCTATGTGTGGCTGAAACAATGTCAGTTCATAACCGGTAAGTCTTGCTATGGTCAAGTGTTGTGTTTGCGTTCGGTTCACAAGGACTTCTACTGCATGTGGTACTTGTACTGTCAATGGATGTCCTAACACTATGGCATCGCTTTGTCTAATTGCTAAAGCTGTTGCTGCCACTGATTTCAGGCACGCAGGCAAAGCCTGAGCTACGGGATCTAATGTACTGGAAAAATACGCACATGGCTTGCGTGATCCTGCTTGTTCCTGAGTGAGTACTGACAAGGCAGTACCTTCGCGTTCTGTAACAAAGAGTGTAAAATGTTTGCTGTAACATGGTGTCGCTAAAACAGGTGCTTGACATAAAGCTTTCTTTAAGCTTTCAAAAGCTTGTGTGTGTTCCTGGGTCCAAGGGAGGACAGTCGATGTGGCTGCCTCCTGTGTTGTCAACTGAATGAGTGGTTTTGCTAGAAATGCGTACTGAGGGATCCACTGCCTACAATATGAAGTGAGGCCTATGAAAGCCCGCACCTCCTTTTGTGTCTTGGGTATTGACATGTTAGCAATTAACTGAATGCGATCTGGTGTAAGCTGCCTTCCCTCCTTGGACAGCGAGTGACCAAGATAAATAACTCGCTGGACACAGAATTGCAGCTTAGAAGGAGACACCTTGTGCCCCTTGTCTGCTAGAAAATGTAAAACTGTCAGAGAAGCCTTTTCACATTCAGGTTCGCTTCTAGCGGTGATCAGCAGATCATCGACATATTGAAGCAAGGCAGTGTTAACTGGCATGTGGATACTGTCAAGTTCTCGTTTCAGTGCTTGGCTATAGATGCTGGGGCTTTCTGTAAATCCTTGAGGTGCGCGTGAGAATTTAAAGCTACGCCCATTTAAACTGAATCCGAACAAATATTGGCTTTCCGGATCTATGGGGACGCTGAAAAAAGCATTCTTGAGATCAATTACAGTAAAGAATGTTGCTTCGGAATCAATGGCTGTCAATAATGATGAGATATCGGGGACCACAGGAAATTGTGGTACAATGCATTTGTTTAATTCGCGTAAATCAATAACCAATCGATACACTGGCGGGGCTGTAGGATCTGTTCGTTTAAGAATCGGAATTATCGGTGAATTACATACATTGGAGTCTGTTTCTACAACTACTCCTTGGGCAATTAGCTCGTCAATGATTTTCAGCAAAGCCACTACAGCATCTGGTGGTAACTTGTATTGTCGCATTCGTGGTAGCACCACTCCTGCCTTTAATGTGACTCGGTATGGTGTAATGTTCATGCAACCAACATCAGTAGGGCCTTGTGCCCATAGATGTGCTGGTAAAGTCTGTAATCGGCGATCCATGTCTCTGGATACATAATGACCTTTAAAATCACGTAAAAACAGTCGTACTCCTTCCGGAGAACAACAGATAATAGCCCCTAGGGCTTTCAATGTCTTTATACCTAACAGGTTTTCTGGACAAGATTTGGTAAGCAATAAATCAGTAGTTCGTGTCAAAGGACCAATCGTAAGTGGAAGTGGCTGTGATACCTCATTAACAATAGGCTTTCCTGAAAAACCAAGGGAAACATTTTGAGAGCCTGAGAGGGGTGCCCCTGGAACTTCACTACGTTTTATAGTTGTTCGACTTGCCCCTGTATCGAGTAAGAATTTTCTATCTTGACCTAATAATTCACTATGTACATAAGGTCCTTCTTGATCTACAGGAATCTCAATAAGGGGTAAGTCAACTTCCCTCTCTAGGCTAGTTCATGCGTAACGCTGATACTCAGGATATTCATACTGTGCAGTCTGATACATTTGTCGTGTTGTGGTTTGTGTGGCAGCAGCAGGCACCGATGGTGCAGCTGGCACAAACTGTATGGATTGTTGTGAGGCTGGCATAGACTGGACATGCTGCATAGCTCCTTGTTCATTCTGATCTTGTCTGAGTGGCCGTGATCTTTCTTGTGTTTTACCTATGGCGATATTATGTTTTAGCACTGGACAATCGTGTACGTAATGACCTGGCTTTTTACAATAATTGCATGTCCCTTTTACAGGTCCTGCTGAATCGGAATGTGTCATACCCTTTTTATGTCCTTCAGCTGGAACTGTCTGGGAAACTAGCATTTTCATTTTCGTGTCTTTCATGCGTCTGTGTTCATGTTCTTGTTCATCTCTAATTCTATTGTGATGATACTGTAACATCTGTAGCATTTGTGACGGAGTGTTACTTTGCCATGTACTCTCGAATTTCAATATTCTATTCTTTACTGGAGGCAATGCATTTTCCACTAATTTTGTCACAAATAAATGTGGATACGACTCACTACTTGTTTTTATACCACTATTTACACCAAAACATTTTTCAAATCGGGCATAATAATCACTTGTGTCTTCATCACACTTTTGTCTACAGGCTGAGATTGCACCCCAATCTTCCTTTTTCGTAGTTAATAAACGTGGCAGTACTTGTACTAGTAAACCTGGTAATGCTTTAACTTTATCCCCGAGCCCTGAACCTGCAGTTCGGGCCCTTTCCTCTGCTTCTAATGCTGTCCAATCTATTTTTTGGTCTCCCACTTCCCACTCTTTTTCTTTCAGTTTTTCATAAATGCCAGCAGGCATTAGCACCTTTAATATTGTCATAATATCAGGATAGGTATACTCTCCCATCAGTAACATGTCTTTAATTTCTCGGTGAAAACCCGCTGGGTCTTTGTCATGACTCGGTACTATTTTCTTCATTTCTAACAATTCAATTTTTGTTATGGGTGTGTATACAAATACACGGTGAAACTGATTGTCTTCGCCTTTTATTGGGTGCACTTCTCGTAAGGGATTTTGTCTATCCATGTAATACGGCATTCTTTCCTTGCTGGGCAGCGAGAAAGGATCTGGGCTTACAAAAAGGACGTACTGTTTACGTGACACTAAGATTTCTTTAATTAACTTGTTACTAGAACCTCTCCATCTATTCGTGAGTAGTTCCGTTAATATATCAGGTAAAGGACCAGGATCAGCATGTTGGCTCTTATATAATATAAGGAGTTGCTGAATCATATAGATTCCAGCTAAACGTTGTTCATCTGGACTGAGGTTAAAAAACGTGTGTGCTACGGTCTCATCACCGTATTTTCCAGGACTGTCAATCCAGTGGACGGCTGATCTGGCTAATTCTTGCTCATCCATGGAATCGAGGAGGTGGTAACCCCTTCGTTCTCGGAGTATTTTATCTGCGGCTTGAAACAAATGTTCAGGAGACTTCAGATTTATTATTGGCGTCGGATACGTTCTGCTATTATTTGGACATACAGAGTGTATTGGATCAGAAAAACATCTAGTATTATTACAGGATCTTCCTCTACCTACATAGGCTATGGTCTCTGACTGTCTTACGGAACCCCCTGATTCGGACACTTCATCTTGCTCGAACTCGTCTGTTTCCAATCTTTCTTCATGAATACGTTCTATTTCTTTACGGATCTTTCGGCACATGGCTATTATACAATTTTGCTTATCGTGTCTCCCTTCTGATATATTCTGGCTCCATCTTGTAAGAATAAGCATGGCATTCGGGTCTACCCCCGGTCGGTCTTGATTTCTGATCACACAGTTTATGAGGAAACGTAACAGTTCCCCCTGTATCTCTACTTTCTGGAATTCCATAGCTCTATTAATACATTCTGGATCTCGTCCTGTTTGAACAAAATGATATATTTTATCTAGATGCGCAGTCATTCCTGGTAACTTCGCTAAATACCCTGCGGCTCGTCTGATGCGTAATGATGCCAGGACCATTTCGTCCTCTTTACCGACCACCGGATCATATCTACAATCTATAAGAAGTTCCTTAAGCGCACGTTCACTTACGAATTTGGGTGTACGTGAATGCGCTGACTCTTGAAAAACAAGTTTATTTATTCTAGGTGGCGTAGAAGTATTGCTAACACCTCCCGTGGCCCCATCTGGAGCGTCGGGTGTGAATGGATTCGTCGAACGTGACACAGCAACTATAGGTGTGGACACCACTGTAGAATCGGTTGCGGAGACAGATGCGGAAACAGATGTGCTTGCCGAAGCTTGTGTCGGGACTTGCTGTTGCACAGGGACAGATACCTGATCCTGACGTTGAACCCCCCCGGCAGACGGTCTATGTGGTGCGGGGTTAGCATACTCGGGAGCTGCGTCATCTAGATATGAGGAAAGAAAAACATCTTCTGCGGTTCTGGGATGTCCTTTAGGATGTACCTTAATTGGAAATAATGGGGGTGGCAAGTCTTTCGGTATCTCTGGAGCAGCTTTAGGTAATCCTTCGGCTAGAAGGGGATACATACCATTCATAAGGGCATTTCTTTGTCTATCTATTTGTTCTGATTTCACTCGGATACCTTCCTCAATTAATAGATTTTCTTGAACTTTATTTGAACTTTCTTTACTCTTCTCTTCTTGTCTACGTGCTTTTTCTGTACGTCTATGAGATTCTTTACGCCATAACTCAACAGCGTCTTTCTGTGACTGTCTGACCTTTCTTTTCCATAATTCTTCCTCGACTTTCATGATGCACTCTGCATCCCAGGTTCCCGCTGCGGGCCACCTTTGACTTTCTGGCAATCCTTTGGTATAATCTACCCATAAATCAAGAAATAATATGGCATCTAAGCCATGCTTGTGATACATAAAGTGCCCTGGAGTGTCCCTAGGAGGAATAGGGACTGCTTCTTCAAGCACCCCTTTTCTAGTAGTAATCTGTCTTAACTTCGAAAAGAACGGCATATTGACAACTGATCTGATACCTGGTCTTGAACACACTTAATGCGAAAAACACAATAATGAACAATCACTCATACCACAATATGCAAGACGTTTAACACATTAAACATTAAACATTAAAACATTATTAAAAAAATGACCAACAATGATGACAGTCTGCATAACTAATCACCAAGCAGAATTCTCGACAAGAACTAGATACTTCGGAATACTTGATATACTGCTAAACAGTACATATACACTGCTAAACAGTGCAGACCGGATTTGTGTACCCAAATCCGTCTTGACCGGCACAACCTATGTGCGCGTCAACACGCCACCCCGGCGATGGTACTCACCGGGTAGCTCCTTGAAACGGAAGGCCTCGGAGAATGGACTGGACTCGATGACTGTGGACATCGGACCCTCTGGACATCGGGACTTCGAAAACCTGGTGGGCCTCTGTATACCTCGGATCTTGCTCTCTCAGCTAGGCTCTGGTCGGGATACTTCGCACTTCTCACCGCCTCGTCTGGGTTGATCGCAGCCTCAGTCGCCCCCGCTTGACCGGAGGGAGCTACAGGAAATCCTGCTGGTACGCGTTATGGTCCGTCCAGCTGTGGCAGGAGACCGGGCCTGCAACGCACCGCCGGCGCGTGAGATGAGAAAGTGTCCCTATTCGGGCGCCATTATGTGGTAAATATTCTTTTACCTGGACTGAATTTCATACGGAATCTTAAATAAAATAGCTCAGAATAATAAGAGGCAGAATCCGTGGTATAAGAGGTTTCTGAATGGGCTTTATTCCAAAATGGCCGACTCGAGTCGCGGCCTTCAGGTTCCGTCACCACGGGGGTTCGGGAAGTGAAGTACATACTTTATTGACAAGAAGTAACTTTTATAGTACATACGTTATAATGAAGTGAATACAGTAGGCGTAACAATTGATAAGGACATTGACGTTTGGGCTGCGTAACCGAAAATGGGTGTAATAATAAGTAAAAAGGAACATGATTAGTTATGATGTCA
This sequence comes from Triturus cristatus, assembly GCF_964204655.1. Lineage (NCBI taxonomy): Eukaryota > Metazoa > Chordata > Amphibia > Caudata > Salamandridae > Triturus > Triturus cristatus. The sequence continues at coordinate 894,746,977 of NC_140590.1, read as the reverse complement.
TGTATAGGTGGATCTATAAGATAATACTTGGCATAGGTGCGCGCGCAGCAGTATGACGTGTAATTGACGTGTAACTAGGGGGTGACGGGGACTTGACATTTAGCTCTATATGTGGAGACGAGAAGTCTGGGGGGTCAAGTCAACCTAATCCCAAATCATATCTAACATCCTATGTTTAAAGAACTATGTTATCCACAAGGAAGGACTCTCGGACAGAATCTATTCTATACTGACTGTGCGTGCGTGTACAAGCGTCTAAGTGTCTACACTGAATGCGAGGGGGTAGGAATATTCCATGGTGACAGGGCTATGAATTACTTGCATGAGGACAGAGAAGATGGGCCTTTTTGCTTGGTAGCTGGAAGAATGTTTACTTAAACTACTAGGCAGGAATGCATCGGCTGAGGGAGAGGCAGATAATTCGAAGGTGAAATACGGTTTCTTGGCAGGCAGGCAAAACTGGCCGAGGCAGGCACCGTTAGCTGCACAGGAAGTAGGACAAAGTTCATGGATACAGATGCGGGCTCAAGCTGAAGCTGTCAGAGGCAGAGAGCAGGGAAAGGCTTTGAGGACAGAATCGGGCCTACTCTGCCTGAACTGTAAAAATGGAGTAACTTAGCCATATAAAGTCGGTGGCCTTTCACACTTAGGAATCGAATATCCAGCCCATTGATGGCGGATCTGACAGAGGACATGTTGATGGTGGACGCACATGTGTTTGCGTCTTCGAAACTGGAACTGGAGGGAACATACATGTGCTTGTAACATGCACATAGAACCGTTGGGGTCCAAGATAGGGGACATAACTGATCAGGAAAATCCACATTTCCACACTGGGGCCGTAGTGGGAAGCAGTACTTTTGTGTCATCATTTGATCCATAACGGGGGCACTGTTAACGGAGCACCTAAAACTGTCGTATTACACTTTGCATTACTCCTGCTAACGAAATATCGAACCGTCGTATGATGCCTGACCTCATTTGTGCCTGACGAACTACATGCTTGGTGCGCTACGCACTGCATTATTTTTCCCTTGCAGATTACCTGATTGTAACGTGGCGCATTGCAATATTTCTTCAGTGCACAGTATCTGGTTATAACGTGGCTCAGTGCATTATTTCTTCATTGCACCATACAGTATTGTAGCATGACGCATTGTTTTGTTTCTTCCTGGTACAGGGCATGCTGGTGGTGATACACATTGCATTATTCCTTCAATTGCAAAGTACATGACTGTGGCGCTATGTATGGCATTGTTTCTCTGTTGCACAGTACAAGAGAATATCATCATGCATTGCAGTATTTGTTTCCTTTTGCAATGTGTGTGATTCTAGCAATATGACTTAACTTTTGTTTAGAAGCGGTGGTTGGGATTAGAACCTACCAACTGGAAAGAATACTACCCATTCTTATATGTTGATTTTGTATCATGTGGTTGTATCGTATAATTTCTTATATAAAGATTATACTAATTCTATCAAAACTTGTGTGGAGTCTATTTGTGGTGACTGTGAGCGTGGTTGCACATACTGTACACTCATGCCTTGGCGATAAGCCTGGCTGCTCATGCCAAGCTACTAAGGGGGTGAGCAGGGCTATCTCAGACGGTGTCCTTACTTAGGCTAACGTTGAAGCGAGGGGTCGGGGACTCCCACCTCCAGCATTTGGTGGTGGCGGTACGCGATAAGCACCCCCACTTCCAACAGGGCCAAAACTACAAGTCCCACAAAGCTGCTGGTCCAGAAGGAGGGGCCTTACTCTTCAAAAGGGCACTGTGAGCCTGCTGCATGGGACAAGCTTCGGACATGCCTCGACATGTGCCCGGGCAACGACTGGGCCAAGAGCAGGGTTGTCTGTACCTGTCTGCTTTCAGACAAGGTTGGGCTGGGTCCCCTCTCTTTTAATCATGTCTCAAGCAGCGCTAGGACACTGGAAGCATGAGAAAGCAGAAAGCATTCATTCACTGTCCTCAGAAGGTCAATCCGTGTGTTCCCGGTATTACCTCCTTTCTATCCAACGCAATGGGTATTTTGAACAAAGAAGTAAATAATATCGAGCAAAGACTTGTCAACAAACATCAAGAAGTGAGGGTGGGCAGTGAGTTGGACAATCTACCTGACCAATCAAGGGGAGAACAGGAGATTAAATGTCTTTATTTATCATGGAAGTCAAGCAGACCAAGGCCATTCCCTGTGTATTAGAAGATTCAGTTGCTATTCAACACATCTTCTCCCCAGATAATAGTGGATTATAATCAGTTAAGGAGTTTAAAGGGTCTTTCATGGAGGCAAAATAAAAAAAAAAACCTGCCCATGGTAGCCACAGTAACTCAAAAAGCTGAATCAATTTCACAGAAATAGAAATAAGCAATGGTGGGCAAAAAATTCCTTAAAGTCGTTGGTATATGAGATGGCGGCCTTAAAGTTCCAGGTCCAGCCTTCATGAACAATATTCTGTGCTCCCTAGAGAAGATGTTAAAGGACTTGATCTAAACAATTGTATTTAGATTGTAGTCTGTGGAGTTAACTATGAATCATTTGTCAGCCTCAGATATTGAGTAGAGGGAAGAGGGGATAGTTGGGGGTGAACTTTAAAGAGTATAAAGGAGTGTGCTCCCAAGTTACCCTGCCAGGTCTTGCTGATAACTGCAGTACAACTAGTGACGTCCCAAGGATCAGAGTAACCATTGATGCAAGTCATGTGCATGGAAATACGCAGTGGTGAAACTTGTTTGCACCTACAACCAGCATGCATATGGCAGATGAATAAGTTAAAGGGTGAGAGGAGTTTTGAAATAAGGTAAAACACTGGATGGACAAGAAAGCTGACAATTTTAGTATGTCACCTAAAGTATCATTTTGGAAAGAATGATCCAATGGATTAGGCCAGGGCCTAAAACGGATGAAAATGATTGTGTAGTGGTTAATTTCAATTCTACCTTTTTTTGCAGAGGAGGCATTGAAAGAATTAGCGGAATACCCGCTGCAGGATTGCAAGATGTCTGTGGTTCCTCTAGGGTACTTCTATATACCAATTGAGTCCCAATGCATGTCTGTGCAGGTTCAACGTTTGTATTTTATCTCATTGGGGCCACTAAGAGGTGGGATCTAGTTCAGGCGTACACCCATTAAGTGGGTCCCATAACTGCTTACTTCCCCTTAATTATCTGGAGGAACAGGATTGATCATTTCAGGGGTCTGAGGGTATTGGTACCCACAAGGGAGATAGAATTGGAGTTAATAGTGGGAAAGGTGGGGACATAGGTTTTAATAGGAGGGTTGTTGAGGGTGAGGTGAGTAGCTTTGACCCTAAAGAAAGAAACATGAGGGTCTTAAGCTGGAATATTGCTGGGGTGAGTGGTGAATTAGAGAACGTCGACAGATGTGCCTTCATCCAGAGTTTCCCCATTGTTTGTCTGCAGGAAACATGGATGGCGTCTTAATTCTTTGTTGATGGCTATAGTACCATCTTTACACCTACCACATCATTCAAGAAAGCGAGGGCGAAGGGAGGTTTGGCAATTCTTCTTGCATATAACATGGGGGCACAATGCTGAAGTCACCAAACATTCAAATGGTTTGTTATAAGTGGAAGGGAAGCCAAAAACATTTGTCAATTAATTGTTATGGTAACATTTTTGATGACTGTATCATGGATCTAATCTCTGTTTTAGAAAATGAAAGGGCCATATTTTACATTCCATGTTTTGACAATTTTTATATAGTCTGGTTTGGGGATTTTAATATACAATGCTGCATAGGGATATGATTGAGTTGTGCTTAGATGAGAACTGGCAAAATAATATTATAGTCCAGTCCTTTGCTGGGTCAATACACCCACTAAAATGTTACAAATTCCAAGTTGGTTTAGTCCACCCTGTAGGGAAGCACATAAGACCCTTGGGGATATTCTCAAATCTCTCCCAAAGGACACAGGGGATATTAAATAGTGTCAATCTTACTAAAAGAGGATTTAATGGAAGCAAGCTGGTAGTGTGACAATGTTGCAAGTTCTCGACAACCCTTTCTTATGAGATGAACAAGGCACATTGATACAAAGTAATATTCCTCCAGCTGAGAAGGTTTACTAATTTACTGTTATGTTTTCTCTGAGTGGGACTTCCAGGAGCAGTCACCCAATGCAGATAAGGTAAATGTGACAGATAGGGATGGGGGAATTGTTTTTGACAACAGTGAACTTAACTTTTCACTATATGGGTGCTGCAGGGGCGAGGCCTGGGCCAGATGGGTTACCATTAGATATATTTTTTGGCTATATCGATTTATCGGCACAGCTACTCACTAATGTCTTAAATGCTGTTATGAAAGTGGGACTGCCTCTGCCAGGGAATATGTCAGTGATTGTTGCGATTTTCAAGAAGGGGAATAAAGTAGGATTGGGCAGTGAATTCTGCTCCGTTTGCGGAGTTCCAAATAAACAATGTCAAGTTGGCGAGTGCTAGTGAGGAAAATCCACCTCCCGGTCAGTTTTCTCAACGTGGGCTGTCACGGATCGTCGCAACCACTCGGGTTGAGAAAACGTATGTTCACTTTGAGGAAGCTGCCATTCGGAAAGAAAAGAAGCTGTGTCCTCTTGCACTGCACATGTTGCCATTCACATTGATTTTACAGCGCAGGACAAACACCTGGCGCAGAAAATGCCGAACTCCTCGAAAGGAAATGGAATTTTTTGGTCACTTCGCGGAACTCCGGCAACTCTGCCCAGGCTTAGAATAACGCTGACCTGGCTTGTTATTGCCAAATTTCTCTTTTTTACTCCTCTGTTAAGGTAGCAGCTGGGATGCTCATGGCACAGTTAGAAGACGGGACATTGGAAAAGAAAGTAGTGTCCAATGTTCAGTATGGTTTCAGGAAGGACATAGGCATGACTGAACAATGACCTAACCTGGCACTTACTAAAAATAAGTATGCGGTGGCCAAGGAGGAGACTTTCTATTTGCCCTTTATGGACTTCCCCTCAGCATTTGATTTAGTTAACCACTCCCTGCTGTGAGATCTTTTATCAGACTTGGGGGTGAATGCAGACTTTATTTATTTTATTTGCCAATTTAATTCTGGCAGTGTGGCTCTGATTTGGTATAGTTATAAAGGAGAATGCAAAGAACACTTTAGAGTGGGAATGGGGGTTGGACAATGCTGCTTACTACCTCTTTTCTGTTAACTCTGTTTATAGAAATGGAATAGATACATTTCTAAGAGATAAATCCGATGTGTTTTTTGTAGGCTTCACTATCTCTTCTATTTTACTATATGAGGATGTTGCAGTATTGATGGTGCACAGAGGCAATTCATTATAATCACGTTTAGATTGTTTTGTGTTTTTTACAGAGAGCCTAAGGCTGAAAGTGAAGGGGAAAACATTTGTTATGATTAGAGTGCCTGGCAATAAAAAGGCCTAGATCAATTTGTATTCAAGGGTAAAAAATAATGAAGACGGATAACTTTTCTTTTTTTAGATATCACTTTAATTGAACAAACATTTGCATGTGCAAATCAGTTTCGGGTGTCTGCTATGGAGCAGAGGTGTGAGGGCATGTCAGTATTGCACTTCTACAGATAGGGAAAAACAGATTTTTAAAAAGATTACTAGTTATCCCAGCTGCATAAATTATGTTAATATGGAACTGAGAATGCCTTTTAGTGATGATTCAGTCTATAACACCCCTCTTTTTTGTGGCATATTGTGTGGCCAAAACTGGCTGCTGAGTTAAATCGAGATCTAATTAGAAATTTTTGGTCTTTGGATGAAGTTGTTCGTATGCACTGGCTCAACTATATTAAGACCCTTTGTATGAAGCTGGGCAAGATCAGTTATTTCACTGTCCCACAAGCTTTGTAGCAGCTCGATGGGCAAGAATTGAGGAAGTCTCTAATTGAGTTTAGTGAGGATGAGCGTACGGTGATTGCATTGAAAAAATAAAAAAATGTCCGTTCTTATGCTATTACATTGACCCGGCCCGGAATTCAAAAGTATTTATGCTCAGTGAATAATGGACAACATCGTTTGTTGTTGATACAACTTTGTTTAAACATAATTCATTTGTGTATAGCTTTTAGAGGACAGGCCCGGGACCTGTTTCACTCACCAGCATGCCCTTGCAATGTATTGAATGAAAACACAACCTTGCATCTTGTAGTTTTTGCGTTGTTCGAAGGGAAGACATCTATTTTACCATTGCTAAAGGATCTAGCATTTGGTCACTGCAGACCTGCTTTATTTCATTTGTAGCAGTTACATTCGCACTTTATCTGTAGCTAATGTTTTAACATGTGTTGTAAGGATAGAGAAATACATTCCAGAGATTCCCCAGGAGACTGGCTTATCGTGACATCGTGCTGCCAACTTTTCATCGTAATGCATAGATTTGTGGTTTATTGGAAGTCTTTTTAGCATGGTTGATTTAAACTACTTAACACGTTTTCAAAAAATGATTATTTGATGTATTGTATGGATTCTTAATGTAGTACTGTACTCTAGTTGTGGATTTATTGTATCGTTTATGTAGTTGTGTGCTCTGAATAAAGAATAGTTTAATGATGACAGAAGGAGAAATCCTGACATTTTGGGCTCTTCACGACCACAAACCTGCCTGTTTGCTGCAAGATGTTGCAACCTACACTGATTGCCAATGCGAAGCTCAGGAGAACTTGACTCTTCACCCTACAGAGAGTGCCATCAACAACCATCAACGCGAGATTTGCACTTTGCGCTACAGCATCGACAGTCAGCCATGACCGTCAACGTAAAACTCCAGGAAAGACCCTCCTGCGACAATGATCCGCAACACTCTCCCTGCTTCCGATGGCAAAAAAGGTAACTTTTTCAGTGGGACTAACCTGGGTCCCTTATCTGCCTCCTGCTTCAATATGGTTGGCCTCAACTTTTTCCCAGTATCTCGATCAGATAACCTCAAGTGGCGCTTTTTGCTTTTAGGCAGTATACTTACCTAAAATCTTAAAATTGCATATCTCCACTCCTACTGGTTGGATTTTAGTAATTTTAGGGCCCTATTACGATGTCAGTCTGAGTTGCCTCTCACCAACACCGTCTATGTGGGAACCAACCGACCGTAGGTCGTGGTTCTGAACTCTGTTTTTCGATGCGACCGAACATAGTGCAATCGCAAACCCACATTTCCCTGTGAGAGCTTGTGGTGCAGGAATTTTCAGGGGGGCACCTTAGGTGCCCAACAGCCATGGGCCATTGAAGCCAAAGTCACTTTCTGACAGGCTTTCCATGAACCTGACATGAAAAGCATACCGGAAACCAACATCATAATTCCGACAGCAGAAATGCAGTTCGTTAAGGATTATGTAAAGCTTTCGACTGGCCGAAGGGCTCCTACATTATAATTCAGAGGTCGGACTGTAAACCTACGATGTCGGAGGCTTACCGACCGACATAGTAATGGGGCCCTTAGTGTAATTTTAGTTATTAAATTGTGCTCTTGGGGGCAGATTTATGTTCCCTGGCACATCCCTGCAAATCAGCAGCTATGCGCCAGGGAAGATGAGTCACGCAAGTTTGCCCTTGCGCCACCGCAGATGCGCCGCATTTACAATGCGGTGCATCGTGGCGCAAGGACAAGCAGATGCGAGACGCATCTGCCAGCGTAAGGTTGGTGCATTGCTGGATTTGCGTCGCAACCGTGACGCAGCTCCAGCTAGGCTCGGGGTGCCCCTATCCCTAACATGCTGCGTCAATCCTTACGCCTGCTTCAGGCAGGCGCAGGGATTTGACGCAGCATGGCCGGAAAAGTGACTGAGTGAAATCTTGTAGATTTCACTCAGCCACTTTTTGGAGGCGTTCCTGCGCCGGAACGCTACCCCCTGTGCAGGTACGCCCACATGTGGCACAAGCTTTACAACGTGACGCATCTCCCTAGATGCGTCACGTTGTAAATCTGCCGCAGCATGGTGCTGGCTTTGCGCCGCCGCTGCGTCACAAAAGTGACGCAACGGCGGCGCAAAAGTGACGCACAGGGCTTATAAATCTGCCCCTATGTTTCTAAATTAGTGTGGATTACTATATGTGTGCTAATTACTTTGTACTGTGTCTCTAAGTTCAGCCTGATTAATTGTGTGCCAAGCTACCAGAGTGTTAAGCACAGGTTAATTTAGTGAAATTTTGTGGTTCACCCTCAAAGGGTTGTGGTTCTTGTTTGAGTAGAGTTTCACCCTCCTTAACGAATAACCCAATTTCTCATATTGTGGAAATCTTGCATCTGTGCCTGAGTAAGGAGTACATTTTCATATTCTGACATCTTCAGTCTTTGTGTGTTTGAAAGATTTTTACTTTATCAGGACCTTCAATAGACATTGGCCTTTATTGGTTGGGGTACAGGGACTTGGGGAACAGCTACAACGAAACCACTGATTACATATCGAAAAGGGGAAACTTTTAAACATCACTTCTATTGGCCATGTCAATAAATTGAAGGGAATGAATAGCTGAAAGTAGCAATTCTCTTTCCTGTAGGTGGTCCATGATTGGCTAGAAACAGTAACATATTGAACATTTTGAACTGAGGGAAAAATAGATGGCATTTGAGAAAGATTATTAATATGGTAATATAACATGCTTTGATCTGTTGCATATGTATTGTTACATCCATATTAGATGTATAAGGTTGGTTCTTTTTCTGGATTTTTTGGTTCTCACAAAGTGAATAGATCTAAAATTAAATTAACGGTCAGGATGTATTTGTAAATGTGAAGTTGGTTGTCTGTATAAATGAAATCTCAAGGATGCTTATGATATGCTTAATTATTGGATACTTCTAACTCATATGAAGTATACCATGAATTATGGTAATAATCTGAAATTGTGTAGATGGTGTAGCCGTATTACTAGCTTGTCAAAGAAAATGGATGTTAGTGGAATGTAACAAGCAATATGGCTTTAGTTTGTTTGGATACACAATTGTGTATATGTTTTCAATATTCTAAAGTGTAATTGCGAATATTTTTTATAGTAATTTTGTTAAATTTTTGACATATTCTTTTTCAGCTCTGATGACGCCCCAGTGGGGAAAGAAAAGCATTGGCTGAGCTAAGTTTTTTCTATGTTTAGAAAACACTAGAATGAACAATAAAAAACATTTTCCACTCAAGAAAATTACAGACGTTTTCTCTGGATGAATTTGAAAGACTTGAGATAGCTATTTAAGATTACAGTTCAGAATTGAGAGGGCTAGATTAAGATTGAGGGATATCAAATAGACAAATTACCATATAATATGTGTGCATCTCATTCTTTGTTTTTATAAAAAAGTGTTTTGTATAAGGGATTATTGTCGGTTAGTTCCCTAGGAATTGAGCACCATTACATTAAAAAAATATTTGGAAAGTAGTCTGTGTAATGGATTTGGGCCTTACATTCTTTGTGGGTGAGTACAGTTGGGAATGTTTAGTCTGTACTGTTTTCATGATTTACAGATGATCTTGCGTATTTCTCAATTTTGCCAGGATAGTGATCCAGAGGGTTTCTTCCTGAACAGAGAAGGAGGTTTCACTGAAGCAAATCTAGTTCTAGAAATGATTGCATAGTAGGGGTGCTAGCTTAAAGTTCAAGGTAGTGTTCTGCATTTATAACTTTGGTTTCTCATTGATAAAGGACAATCTGGTGCTCTTGTTTGATCTGTGGACACAGTGTCTTGAAAAAAACAGCTGGCCATTGGTAGCTACTGAAGTGGCCTTGAGTGATGTGTATTTATCTCTTTAGTAATTGCCTGGATTGGCTAATGTATTTCATTTGAAGTCCTGGTTTGGTACATCCTGGTCAAGACAGCAGTTTGCATAGCATAGATACAACTGAACTAATACAGTGGTGGTCTGTACCCTTTGGGGAAACCTAGGTTTAGGAAATTGTCTACTTCTCGTAACTTGACTTGCAGACCAATATTTCTCCCTGTTTCTTAATTCAGTTGATGGCAGAAAGGACCGAGTTTCTGGGGGTCAAATGGTGATGGGCAGGCAGTTTTTGCATTTTACCACAGGCCAGAGTCTCTTCTTTGAATGAATTCAGTTACAGATATATAAGGAGCAGCCATTAGTCCTTTGCTTGGATGCAATGGTCCTGGCAGAGGTGTCAAGGTCTGGTAGGTTTTCTTACTTGTGGATTATTTGGGTGCCTTTGTTTAAGAAGTACTAAGTTGAGCCAAAAGACTTGATTAGGATGGTAGGCGTAAGAGGAGAGGAATAATTGATTCTTGAGGCAGGACAGTGTCAGTGGGTGAATAGAGAGGGGCTGCAGCAATGCTTGATCTCTATGAAAGGAAGGAGCAGATATAGTCCAGCATGGACTCCTAAATGCCTAATTCTCCTGTTGTCTCAGTATTTGATTGAGGTGGGCGACTGTATCAAATGTGACAGCTCTGAAGGCCATTGTTTTCAGGTAGTCACTGAGGATGGTCAGGGCAGGTAAAATTCCAATTCAAAGTTGTCAGCCAGTTGGTGTTTGGGGAGTAGGGTGTTTTGTAAATATATGTATTTCTATTAGTTGTGGCAGGAATTGCCTAAAGGGAATTTTCAGTAGCTGGCTGAGTCTGACAAGCTTTGAGACACTTGCGTGTTCTGTCGCAATGTCTTTAATGAGCAAATCAGAATCACAAGCTGCTGTCTCCCAATTCCACTGTAGGGCTCAGGCAACATCCCCTTAGGATTACATGGTAGTTAAAATGTGTCCCATAGGGCAAAGAAGAATGGGACAAGGGAGAGCGGAGAGAGGAGGGTGAATTCTCGAGTTCCTTCCTCCCCTGCATATTATTTCCAAGCTGCAAAATTCCTGTTTTCACTTGATCTGTTAATGCTTCCTTCAACCTAGCTGTAAATAAAGTGTATACTAGACTGCAGTTTAGTTTTATGTCTATCTTCTCCAAATGTCACTTTTACTATTTTGTGTAAAATGTATTATTTCCCATTCTTTCTCGCAGGACACATGCTTTACCCCATCTTTACGGCCAGTGACAGAATCAAGTACAGCCACGTCATCGACCTCACCTGGACAGACTACACCATAATTCACTCCACAATCTCAGGTCCCCCTGGCACCACCACCAAACTGCCCAGCACCACTCACAGAAACTGGAGCAAAGAATCAGAGAGTCAATGGATCGATGGCCTCAACTCCTTTAACCCGGACATCTCAACCAACCTAGAACTGTCTGTCAAGAACTTTTCAGCCTGGATCACCATTTGCGCAGACAGAATCCCACCCACAAATCCCAAGAGACACACCAAAAAGTCCAGCAGGTACACCGCAGAACTAAGAACTACAAAACGGCAACTTTACAGAAGGTGGCGTACCAACACGACCACCACAGACTGAACCTCCTTCAAAAGATCACTCAACCAATCCTGCTGTCTCCTGAAAAGGACGAAAAGAAGCGCCCTAGCCACCTGCATCAAGACCAGTTCTAACCACAGTAAAGAACTATTCAACATCATCAGAGAGTTCTCCAACCTCTCAGCGTCTGAAAACATCATCACCCTCTCCTAGAAAGTCTGTCACACTCTTGCGGACTGCTTTCATGACTAGATCCTTGAAATCTACAAAAACTTTGATCCCTAACTTACCAGCACTGGCCTCATCGCTCCCACAGAGGCAAACCCGACCACCTGCAAACCACATGGGACCAGCTCACAACACACTACTGCAGTGCTTAATTTGTAAAATATTAAGTGCAGGTGCTCAGATTTATTTGTAGGAGGCCATCCACACTTCCCCCGGCTCCGCCCACTACCTCTGCTGGCTCCACCCACTTCCTTTATTGGCTCCACCCACGTCCACAAGCCACTACACATCAGAGCCTCCTCCTCACTTCTTGAGTTTCGCAAGATGCTGAATACTTGACTCTTCATATGTGCACCACGGGGACCCCACACCTACACACCTAATGAAGCGCCTGAATACCCTTGCAGGTGATTAGTGCACTATGCAAATCAATACAACATAACATAACCTATGCAAAGCATATGAAAATAACTCAAAAGTGAATTCAAATTAGAGAATGTGTGTACATCTCAAAATGCAGCTTTAGGAAAAGTCGTTTGAGGACTTGAGGCAACACTGAAGAGAATTGGCTTATACAGGGCTGTTTAAAAGAAGGGAAAAGATGAAGGAAGGAATACATTAAAGAAGGCAGCAACAAATGCAGGCCTGAAGGGGAGTAAAGGAGTGAGGAAATAAAAAAGTAATGGATGAAAGAGGAAATGAGAAAATGATATGAAAGGAAGAAATTAAGGGATAGAGGAAGAAAGGAGGTGAAAGATATGTGATGAAAGAATGGAAAGAATAAAGGTTTGGAGGAAGACAAGCAGAAGGAAGTGGAGAGAATAAGAGAGGAAGAAATTAAAGAAGGGATGAAGGAAGGATCAAGTAAAAAGAAAGTAAGGAACAAATGGAGGAAGAAAGAACATATGCACCAAAGGAGGAAGGCTGGGGAATGAATGCGGATGTAAGGAAGCAAGAATGGACAGAGGAAAGGAGGCATGGCTGGAGGTGCCGAGGAAGAGAAAAAGATGCGAAGAAGGAAAGAAAGGAGGTCTTGGGAATGGATACAATCATGAAAGTTACTAGGTCAAGGAGGGACAGAGTAAATAATGACCGGGTAATATTGCAAATAAATTGCCAGAAAATAAAGATTAAAATACATTTCTGTTTCCTTAACACAACATGTGTGTTTGTAATTTAACATCATTGTCAGAGGAGCCCTTGCAACCCAATTCAAAATGCGTTTATCCAACTCAAAGGCACTAATTTTATCCACCTCAGAAAGATGAAAGGCTGAGTGGCCACACCATGATTTAAATTTATGACCCTGAGATCAAACATTTCACCAAGAATTGTTACATGCACCCAGACAAAAATGCACACTCACCCTCTCCCTGTTTTGAAACTCTTCAAAAATATTGAGTATTTTACAAATTATTGTAATTTATCTCACTTGGTACTAGTCTGCATTCCTTTCCTTCTCCACTGCCCCTTAAACCTTCTCATGCACCCTGCTTTCGGTATATTGTGTTTAACATTATATGCCAGTGTGATTGTTGGGAAACCTGTAGCTCACCCCGCTAATCTTACTGACAAAGCAACGCCCCTGGTTCATGGGTACCATGAGCTACAAGTCCAAAAAGGCAATGGCGTTCAAGCCAGTGGACAAATTAATGTATGCAAGGTGGAAAAATGAGAAGGGAAAGAATGGGGTGAAAACAGGGAAAAAGGAGGTCCACTACTGCAAACGGGAAAACATGTTTTAACAATTGGTAGAAATTTGATGGTGGTAACATTTGATGGAATCTTTCAGCTTTGGTGTGATCTAAAACTCTTGGACCTAAACCTTTTATATCAATAGAGTAGCATGCCTTCTTCACTGGTGACTTTCAGCACTCTGTTGTTTTAAGGCTTGGTCATCTTTTGAGACATACCCTTTTGGGACCCCAGGGGCGTGGGCTGTATATTGTGCAGCAAATGCAGTGGCTGTGAGGGCCCCTCTGAACTCCAATTATTGCTGTTTTTCCTGCCCAACAGGAATGTTTAGGCCCTATTTTCTTTGCTAGCATTAGGGCCTATGGGAGCCTTGCTATGCCACTGCCCACCCCCTCTTCGTTTTGTACCCTTTCCTCTGTACTGTATGTTTGAGCCTGTGTGATGTACTCCCTGTCTGTACATGGGTCCCTGCACAGCGCCTTGTTAATTTCTAGCCCACTTAGCGCTAGATAAATACCCCACAGACATGCATGTGAGAGGAATATAAATCTGAAATGTACAAGTCCATTGTGTTTTAATGTATTCATCGGTATTTGGTCCAAGATGGAGAAAACGCCTAGTGAGATTGGGAAGTGGCGCTTTTCAGCTTCCCTCGGGTTGGACTTACAACACTCTGAGTGTCAAAGTCAAAGAGCAGCCTCTGCCTCCACAATCAGAGGAAAGAAGAACATGTCTCCGGATCAAAAGTACTCAGCATTCCAGAAGCCAAGATAGTGGCCCAGCAATATAGTGGGATGTGAGAAATAGAAACAGGCCATAAAAACACAGTGTACTTCAGCGCAGTGATGGTGTTAAATAATGTTCCCAAATTGAGAGTGCACAGCAAGGTAAATATCCGAGAAAAGAGCAGAATTAAGTTTTTTACAGAATATTTTTTCCATTGGTGAAAATTATCTCTTGCACATAAGTATATAATTTGTCATATTTGTACAGTGACCAAAGTAGTACTTTTTCTTTCTGCACACATGGTTGCCTGTCTCACTGGCTTAGTGGGTAAATATAAATAATGAGAGGTGAAAGAGTTAAGCTGCAACCAGACGGCATAGACATACAAAACGAAATGAAAAGATTTGTGGCCACCTGGAAGAAAAAGCCAAGTGTCACTTCTATATAGAAAATTGGAAACACATAGTACCGCCATCCAGATAAACGGTGCATGTACCTCTGTATCCTGATTAAAATTTAAATAAGAAAGTCTACTTTCATAATGACCTGGTATATACTTTCCTCTACAGATTGTCCTCTAAATTTACACCTAACTACTTCATGCACCACTCTATTTTCCCAGCACCTATCTGCATCCACTGGCACTAGCTAAGTGCCCGACATAATGATGCTTCAATATTTTTAGATGCCAAATGCCTTCGTGAAAAAAGTAATCAGTATGGTTAAAAAACATGAAGTGGATGTCTAGGCCAAAAAAGAACATGACCGATCTGCTTGCATGTCTTCCATACAATATATTAATTTACCTGTTGCTGCAAGTTTCCTCTTCCCTCCGTATGATGACTATTTCAGGTCAAGAAAGGTGAGCCTTCGCCTGTGTTCACAAGTCAGAGACGACACCAATGACGACAGCTTAGCATCATCTTTTGGCTTTAAAAAAGCTAACAGGTGTCCGAGCGCACACATTTGCAAGCAAATTCAAATGGAGGAAGAAGCAAGCATTACTGAATATGAACCAGAAATATCCAATCACTATGTGCCTTCATAATGAAGCTGCGCTGTGATTGGTGAGACTGCGGGTGCTTCCACCTTCGCGCTGCCTGTCTTCCTGATTACGCACGTCTACAGAGTTTGATTTGCACCAAGGCAGGCCTCCCATCCAATCCTGAAGCCACTCTCCTTTTTACTACAATGAAAAACTTGAAAAGGGCTTTTAGATTGGCTGGGACACGTAATTCAAGCACTCCATCTAAAAACAGGGAGCTGCTTTCTCTCTTTCCTCCGGCTCTCTGACAGTGCAGTTGTGATACTTCAAAGTCTGCATAACTGGATGAAGGAGCTAGAGAAAAGGTCAACCCGTCTTGCGCTGCTGCGCAAGTTAATCCACAGCAGAAACAGCCGTGTCACACATGACTTAGAGTAGAACTGGGAACGTGCACCACAGGTAAGTAATAATTACTGGGCCCAGTGCTGAGGTGAGAAAAATTCTATAGACCCGGCCCTGGGAAATAGGTGCCGGTGCTAAGCACCGGAAAGCACCGGCACAAATTAAGCACTGCACTACTGCCATGATGAACTCTGTACTCTCATAAGCACCCATGGACCCATGTCCTCACCACATCTTCAACCAGGGGAGCAAGATGATCAGTAACAAACTCACCATCATCTTCAGCACATCCATCACCATGGTCACCTTCCCCAATGATTAAAAACATGCCGAAGTTAAGCCTCTTCTCAAGAAACCATCTGCCGACTCCATCTAACTCAAGAACTACCAACCCACCTCTCTGCTTCCATTTCCCACCAAGGTCCTCGAAAAAACCATTACCACCCAAATTACAGAACACCTGGAGAAATACAATCTTCTAGAAATCTTCCAGTCAGGACTATGTGCCAAACACAGCACCAAGACTGCAGTCATCACCGCCACCTACGGCATCAAAGCTCTCCTATACCAAAGAGAAACAGCAGCCCTGATCATCTTTGACCTCTCAGCAGCATTCAACACTGACTGACACCACACCCTCATCAAGAGGCTCCATCACATTGCTTCAAGAAGATGCCCTTAGATGGATTGCCTCCATCCTTACCAGAAGAGCCCATAGAATCCACCTTCCTTCCTTCACCTCTAAACACAAGAACATCATCTGTGGCATTCCATAAGGCTCATATCTCATTCTCAGCCCCACCATGTTCAACACCTACATGCCCCCCCTGGCCACCATCGCCAGAACCCATGGGCTAAGCATCATATACAATGCCGATGACACCCAGCTCATCCTCTGTCTATCAGAAGAGCCCTTTGCCACGAAGGCCAACTTCCACAGATGCATGACGAGCATCAATAACTAGATGAAAGACAAATGCCTGAAACTCAACACTGACAAATCAAAATAACTAATCTACAGAAACAACACCTCCTCATGGAAAGACTCCTGGTGGCCTTTTGAACTAGGACCTTTACACACACAGACAGACAATGCCTGCAACCTCAGCATTATCCTGGACAGCAAACTCATCATGAAAAAACAGATCATTGCAGTCTCCTCGACCGGTTTCCTCAATCTTTGCATGCTCTGCAGTATCTTCAATTGTCCCCCATGTCAACACCAGAAGTACCATCACCCAAACCCTGGTCACCAGATGGCTGGACTACAGCAAAGCACTCTACAGAGGAATCACCTTGCACCTCCTGAAAAGATTACAGACCATATAGAACTCAGTGGGCAGACTCATGCTCAACCTCTCCAAGTGGACACACATCTCCTCCACCTCAAGAAGCTCCACTGGCTCCCCATTAGGGAGAGATGTCACTTCAAGATGCTGGTGCACACTTACAAAGCGCTGCACAACCAGGGACCAACATACATCAACCAATGCCTAAATTTCCAGCGAACCTCCAGACACCTGTGCTTGACCTCCCTTCATCTCCCTTACAACGCTCGCATTTGTAGAAGCTACAGCAGAGGTCGTTTCTTCTCCTACCTTGCGACCTCCCCCTTCACCTCTTGACCTCACACTCCCTGCTGGATTTTAGGAAAGCACTCAAGACCTGGCTGTTCGACTAAGCCCCACCTCCTTAGCATAATTCTCAGCACCTGGATATCCTCAG
Source organism: Triturus cristatus (assembly GCF_964204655.1). Taxonomy (NCBI): domain Eukaryota; kingdom Metazoa; phylum Chordata; class Amphibia; order Caudata; family Salamandridae; genus Triturus; species Triturus cristatus. The sequence goes on along the minus strand of NC_140590.1, from coordinate 894,729,908 downwards.
GGGTGATTAGCCATGCTCTACAAATCTCATTGACTTTACTAGACTCTTTCTAAATGTTCGACTAATTATGGTCTCAGTGACCAATTGAGGTTTCCTGTGAATCACTATGTGCATCTTCAGGTACAATCTTTAAATGTATCTTTAAATAAATTGTTACATCTCAGATCAATAAACATTACTCCCTTCCCAACATTTACCTGTATCAACTTTCATGAAGACCTTGTTCTCCTAAACTGGAAAAAATCAAGTTAAAATAAGCAATTTGACAATGTTATTCAATCCACTGTTCAATTTGACAATGATATACGATCCACTGTTCATGCCTTAAAGAAATGTTTTTCAAGTGATCTATCTGAAGATTGTCCTTAAATTCAGTCTCAGGCTCTGCCTCTGTTCTTGTGTTCACTTTTTTTGGAAAGATCTCCAGACATTTAATATGTGGTGCCCAATCATGCTGTTGCCTAAATATTGAAAGTTTCACAACGTTCCTTCTTTAATTTGTTATCGTTTTTTTAGGTAAGCATGAAGTTGCTGGATTTGAAGCTCTTCCAAACATCAGTTTTGTAATTAATGCAAAATACCATAGCTCATCTTAAGCAGTTATCCTGAATAGCAAGCAGTGGTATGAGGTTGGGCATGGTTAAAATAGCTAACCATGCCAATGTTGGCTGCCGTTCTTGCAAGACTTTTAAATAGTGGTTTTCAATAATATGAGCACTTCCTCATGGAATTGGTGAACCCACGGGCCATGCTCTCTCCACTTTTGGTCAAATTTTAATGATGGTCATTGAATACTATAAAGTCCCAGGCAACATCACGTTTTTGGGGCATACTCACCTTTCAGTCTTGGGGAAGCATAGTTTCATCATGGCACTACTTTCATTAAGGTATGCATTATCTCTGCATGCACCTTTGAAGGTGTATGCCCTACAGAGTCTGCTGAATCAAAGTTCTTCTTCAAGTTTGTTACCTAAGAGTGCGAGGGCTCGAAGTCCCTTGGGAGGACGGCTTACTTTATGGATTTGGTAATTATGGTTCTTACTTGGATGGCAAAAAATACCAGATGATGGACGGAATGCTGAACAATGTAAACATTCACCCCAGTCACAGATCTGGGTTTAAGTCATAGTTTTTTGCTCACCCTGCCACCCCAATTTGGACCCAGTCATATGCAAATGAGTCTTGACCCTGCTCCTCATGAGAACAGTCCAGCCGGAACTGTAAAGACTGGTTCTTCCTGGACTAAAAACAACCATCCTAGGACTGGGTTCTCTGTGGCACCCCGCATCCATCAGGCTAGCTTGAATCCTGTGGCAGAGGGCCCGATTCACAGAAATAATCTGTGACAAAATCCTCAACTTACTACTTTTTGTATTCACAGAAGGCACTTACTACCTTTAGGTAAACTTACTACTTTTGGTTAAACTTCCTACTTTTGGTTAAACTTACTACTTTTGGTTAAACTTACTACTTTTGGTATTCACAGAAGGCATTTAGTAGTAGTAAAGTTAGGAGTCCTAACTTTACTACTATGAAATGCCTTCTGTGAATACCAAAAGTAGTAAGTTCAAACAAAAGTAGGAAGTTTAACCCAAAGTAGTAAGTGCCTTCTGTGAATACCAAAAGCAGTAAGTGCCTTCTTTGAATACCAAAAGTAGTAAGTTTAGGAATTTGTCTCAGATTAGTTCTGTGAATCAGGCCCACAGTGAGCACGGGACCCACATATGGGGATATCCTTCCCATTTAGGGCAACAAAAGCAAAAGAAACCAGATAAAAGAATGCTGAACAATGCAAACTTTCACTCCCAGTCACAGATCTGGGTTTCAGCCATCGTTTATTTGCTCACCATGACCCCCCACCCACCCAATTTGGACTCCTACTTGGTGATTCATGGTGAGAAGGATATGACTGTAATCTAGAGGTTGGCAATGATTAGCTGGAAAGCCAGTCAAAGCATTGTTCCTAAAATTGGGTGCTGGAAAATTGCTTGAAAATCAACATGATCTGTTGTCTTCTCCAGAATCTCATTTTTTCTTCATAGTTTGAGGATAAGGGATGTTGCCTGATTCGTTTCTTATACAGAATACCAGGATTTTAGCTTCTGTGATAAGATGACCTTCAAGGAATTAGTGAACGTTTGCTTTAATGTAACTATTGTGTAGTTCATATTAGGGAAATCTGAGATGGCCCTATGCAGGTCCTTGGATATGCACTTTATTTTGGTGATTCACTAGCAGAAGTATAGTCTTTTTTGATGTTGCAGGAGAATAGTTACATTTCCTTTTCCAGTTCCTTTCATGGATGTCATCAATGACATCAATGATGAAGTTCAATGCAATGTCACCAATTATTTGAGCAAAGATCATGTCTGAGATGGTAACTCTGATGTTATGTATGTGATCATATAGTTCACTTGCAAGTTTTAGTGATGTTTACACTTTGGATTATAGCTATAATGCCCCTCAACTGAGACTTTTTTTTAAAGAGAATAGATAAGTAGGTGATAGGTTGACAGACGGGTAGTAGGTAGGTAATTTCATAGATAGATAGATAGATAGATAGATACATAGATACATAGATACATAGATAGATAGATTGTTACTCTCTTTCACTGAGCAAAGGCCCCATATCATTACATTCTAATATTGTGACTTAAAATTGGTTCTCCTTCCATGTTTCTAATTGGCTCATTAAGTGGAGGGTCAAAGTTGTGGCGTAGCATCTAAAAGACAGAATATCAACCTCGTCAGTCAACTATTAACCAGCTTTCACCATCCCAGCTCAGCCACTTACCATTGCAAAGTCTACCAAGATTCTTTGGAACCCATTTTCAAAAAGTCATATATGTTCTGTAATTTATCATACTATATAAGGTTCTTACTTTTTATGCTGTGTTTAATGGAATTATCCCCTCTGTATTTCTATTGTAAGTTAAAAGGAAACATAGGTAAGTACACAGAAGTTTTGAATGCAAACTTAATTGCCTGTTTTTAAGTTGTAAATTAATAGGTTATGCGGGAAGCACAATTCTGAATCTGTCAGAGAACAGCTCCGTGAATTGTAGGTTACAAATATTTCATTTTGGAGTTTGTATGTGCATTTTACTAATAATTAACATATCAAAGCATTTTAAATTACATGCTGGCTCCCGCTTCAGAAAAGCCTGCGTTTTAAGACGCCCTGTCAAACCTGAAAATCTGTCTTTGTCGCAGGGATACTAGGAAAAAATGAATAAATTATGAATGAGCATTTTTGTTAGGAATTTGTGTCTGTCTGTAAAATATTAATGGGCCATCACTCTCACATTGAGCAGAGGTGCACCATTTGTAACACTACTTAGCTAAATCACCTATATATCATTTGTCATTGTGGGTTTTCAATGAAAACAATATTACAAATATAGAATGGATTTAGAGAGAAATCTAGTTGTTGGAGGAACTTCACAGTCATTCTCCAAAGCCGCCTAGTGGGAAGTAGGTGACCTGAGCCATGAAAAGAACAGGGAATAGAAGCAGTACGTTTATTGGTAGTGCCAATTAACTCAATATATGACTCATTTATGAGACCCTACCGGCACTATTGCACCGCCGTAACGTCACTTTTTTGAAGTTACGGTGGCGCAATGTGCCACTGGCATATTTATTAGGCCACGTAAAACCACGTTATGTGGTTTTTCATGGCGGTATAAATATTTGCCCATTTCACACAGAAAACTGTGTGAAAGGGGGTTCCATGAGTGTTGCTATGGACTTTCCCAGCAACATGGCTTTTTGACACTGCCCCAGATTGACAAGAAATCGTAAGTCCGATGCAGTGCCAAAATCGTACGCCTCCCCAGGTGAGGCGTAAGGGATGCACAATGAGGACAAACATCTCTATATCTCCTCGTTTTTCCTCTTTCTATGTGTGCTGCATCATCCCCGCAATGCAGGCACCCTTACACCATGGTGCAAAGATGCCTGCATTGGCACACTGCAGCCAATTGTGTGCCAGCACAGGGGAAAAGAACAGGACTGTGTTGTATCTGATAGATACAGTGCATTCCTGCCCTTTTCTTTTGCCATAAGGCAGCGCAGCAGGAAGGTTTGCAGCGCTGCTTTATGGCAAAACCTCAAAAATGAGGCCCACTGTTTACAAGGACCTCATTACAGGAGCAGAGAATAAAACAGAGACCCTTTAACCTCTTAGGTGCTAATGGTTGTTTACCTTCAGTGCAAAACCAGTGTTGGATGATTCAGGGTTTGTGGAACATTTTAGTACAAGATAATGTTTACAAAAAAAGATGGGAAAAGTACTGGGCGAGGAATTGTGTTTTTTTTTTTTTTTCTCAGCGGTAGTTCATTTTCCTATTTTTTGTGGTTTCAACCTACTTGCAGTTTGTGATAGAAACATGTACGAAGACCATGAATGAAGCCAGAAAGCTGCACATTGTTGAAAAGTACACCTTAAATAAACTAGTTGTTGAACCAAATAATGAAAAAATATATTTAGCAAACAAGGCTTTCATCTATAATTTTTTGCCACAATGGCTGATTTACACAATCAATATATCATAGCATCCATCAGATCCTTATAGTCATAGGGCTATATATTGTGTTTGTTGATTGTCCCAAAATAAATGATACCTAGAGCCAACAACTGTACTGCAGCTTACAACGATAATTCCTTGATTGCTCACCATGCATTAATACACATGGTAAAATTTAATGAATAAAATAATGAGTTTGAAGAAAAACAAGGCATTTTTCAATCGTGCACTATATACTGACCTTGGGAATAATGGTTATTTGAAAATCTTTCTATTTAGGGCAATCAGCAAAATGTGACCATTCTTCAACATGGGTTTACATTTGGAAGCCAAATATTCAGAAACAATCAATTGATAATAACAATTGTTTTACTATTATGTGTTCTCACACTTATCCTGATAAACATTCCACCCCACTAGTGGCACCTGTATCAGAAAAGGCTCCAAAATGCAACATGGCGATATCAGCATTTCCTGTCAAAACAATTACCAGTGTTAACGATGGGGACAGCTGTGGTTTTGGGCCCATTCTCATCCACCAACTAAGGAAACTTACCAAACCCAGACATTTTCTAAAACTAGACACCCAGGGTAGTCCAGGGATGGTGTGCTATCTATGGCCATCACAAAGGTTTCATACCCACAATGCCACACACCTCAAACTTTAGCTAAAATAGCACATTTTCCTCAAATGCATGTGATGAAAAATTCTGAAACCAGTGGGGATCCATAAAATTCTTAACACTAGGCATTTCCACACTCCTCCCAATTAAAACACTACCAAACTTGCGGGGTTCTGCATAGTGCCTCTGACACAAAAATACAGCATGGACACATCAACATTTCCTGTATAAGCTAAATCGTTTGACACAAATATCACATTAAAAATATTGTTTACCAATATATCGTGTCCTTATACTTATGATGGTAAGTACAAAAATATTGAACAAAATATAATTGACGTTAATATCGTAAAAAAATATACAAAATATTGATTTTTTTATTTTAATAAAGTTTAGTCAATGAATCAATGAATCAATCAATCAATCCGTCTTGTACAGCACTGCTTCTCACCCCAGGGTATCTGGGTACTGAGTTATGAGTGGTCTCATTTGAAAAGCCAGGTCTTGAGTTCTCTTCTGAATTCTGCCAGGTAGGGAGATGTTCATAGGTGTAAATGCTGGTCATTCCAGGCTTTCGCGGTGACGTGGGAGATGGCATGGTCATTGCTCCAGTGTATGCAGGTGAAGCGTGCGAGGGCCCGGGAGGTGGAGCACAGGTGTCTGGCAGGTTGGTGAAAGTGCATGTGGTGGTTAATGTAGACTGGTCCCTGATTGCGTAGAGCTCGGTAGGCATGTGTTAAGAGCTTGCCATGGCATCTCTTCTAGAAGGGGAACCAGGGAAGGTTCCTGAGGTGGGCGGCAATGTGGGTGTTTTTGGGGAGGTTGAGGATAAGTCTAGCTGCTGTGTTCTGTATGGTCTGGAGTCTCTTGAGGAGTTGGGTGTTAATTCTGGCAACAGAGAGCATGCCCATAGTCGAGACGTCTGGTAACGAGGGCTGGTTTTCCTGGTGTTAATGGGGATCCATTTGAACATTTTAAAGAGCGTGAGAAGGGTGTGGAAGCATAAGGAGGTGACTGCGTTGATTTAGCGCCTCATGGTAAGTTCAGTGTCAAGGCTTATGCCGAGGTTGTGAGCATGGTCTGTGGGGTTGGGGATGGGTCCAAGCTCAGCGGGCCACCAGCTGCTGTCCTACAAGGAGGTGCTCTTCCCGAAGACCAGCACTCCCGTCTAGTCCATGTTGAACTTCAGGCATTTGGTTCTCATCTAGTCAGGGATGCTGGTCATGGCATTGTGGAAGTTTGTTCTGGTGGTGGCGGGGTCGTCGGTGAGAGAGAGGATGAGTTGTGTATCGTCTGTGTAGGATCCGTATATATATGGTTGTGTTTATGTAAATATGTACATAGTGTAACAGAATTTAAAAAAATCATATTGTATTACTTTTTTTAATATTAAAAATGTATTACTGTGAAAATAGAACACATATATATATATATACATATATATATGTATATATATGACATATATTTATAATACATACACAATAAAACCATTAAAAAGAAACAATTCAACAACATATAAATTAATTTAGACAGTAAATTAAATATTACAAATTTAAAACCCCATAAAATATTTACAAAAAATACTATAAGATTAGAGAAAGCGTTTGACATTGGAGGGAATAAATGTACTATTCCCACTTCAGTCTGTGCTACAGTAGGGATAGCATTGGACTTTGGAGGGGTACATTTTCTCGTCCCACTCTAATCTGTGCAACAGTAGGGAAACATTGAGCTTTGCAGGGGGAAATATTTACTATTCCAACTCCAGGCTATGCAACATTAAGGAAAGCGTTGGACTTTTGAAGGGTTACATTTACTATTCCCCAAAAGCGTTGGACTACAGAGAGGCAAGATTTACTATTTGAACACCAGTCTTTGCAAACAGTAGGGAAAGCATTGCAATTCGAAAGGGTAAACTCTACGATCCCCACTTCAGTCTGTGCAACAGTAGGGAAGGATTTGCAGTTCAGAGGGTGACAGATTTACTGTTCCCACTCTAGTCTATGCAACAGTAGGGAAAGCGTTGGACTTCGGAGTGGTAAGATTTATTCCCACTCCATTCTGTGGTACAGTAGGGAAAGTGTTGGACTTTGGAGGAGTTACATTCCCACTCCAGTCTGTGCAACAGTAGAGAAAGTATTGGAATTCGCAGAAGCAAGATTTACTATTCCCACTCCAGCCCGTGCAACAGTAGGGAAAGCATTGGACTTCAGAGAGGTAGATATACTATTTCCACTCCACTCTGTGCAACAGTACAGAACGCTTTGGAGGTCAGAGGGGCAACATTTACTATTCCCACTCCATTCTGTGCAACAGTAGGGAAAGTGTTGGAGTTCAGAGGGGGGAAGATTTACTATTCCCACTCCAGTCTATGCAACAGAAGGGAAAGCGTTGGACTCTGGAGGGGCAAGATGTACTATTCCCACTCCAGTCTGTGCTACAGTAGATAAAACGTTAAGTTTTGGAGGGGTAAAATTTACTATTTTCACTCCACACAGCATAACAGTAGGGAAAGTGTCACGCGGACCGCTAAAAGATTACCAACTAATACTAAGTAACTAATTATAACTACCTACCACTATCTACGTGACAAGACAAAGGAAAGGAGTCTCTTTAATCTGCGTTACCTAACTTAAGTTTTCTAATCTCTCTTACATAATCAGCCCAAGCGAGCGCAAACTATCAAACATGTAAGATTAGTAGTGCCTTACACCTGTCTAGAAGAATAACAATCCCATAATATGAGATTTTTAAATGTTACTTAACAGCATGTAAGCAGCAGCAGCAGCATTCTTGCTATTTAGGAAAAAAATAATATTCGCAATAACACAGAACAGAACACACAATAGTAATAACTTAGCTACTCACCAAGCCCCATGACTTCAAAACCTAGCATGTCCTGCTCCCGGTTCCGGATGTCGGACCACCAGTAAATCAATTGGTTGTGGGTGCGGCGGACCTCAGAGCAGCAAAACACTGCCCAGCGCACCCTCACCCACCAGCGGTGACGGTCCTGGATCCCATTGCTGGAACCAGGCCTTCCGCCTTCTACCAAGGTTAAGGGGAAGTGGCGCTGCAAAGAATAAGGCCCGGGGCTTCACCCCTTCCGGGCACCGACTTCCGCATGGAAGGTGGCTCCTGGTAGCACTCTGCGTCATCTTCTTAGTACTTTTAGCCATGGTTCTGGGGGACGGGTGGTGGAAAAGAAAATCTAGAAGTAAAAAAATAAAGTCAGGAGAAGAAGTAGAGAAGTAGAAAAAAATAAAATAAAAAGAAAGTAATAGTAGAACAGTACAATAACGCAGTAAAAGTAGAAAAAACCCCACAAAATATACACTGAGGAAAAAGAGAGGGAAAGATAATAAATTTAAAAAATCAGATTTTATTTTTAGAAACAAAGGATTGAAAATGTATTGGGAAGAATCAAAGCAGGCCCCAGAACCATAACAAACAGCAGAAAAACAAGATGGCGTGCTCATTGACGACCACGTGGTGAAGTTTGTGCAATACTTCCCCCGAACATGCAATCACCGTTGCCGAATGTCAGAAACGTCTTGCGAGCATGCGGAACAAGCAAATCCGCATGCTCATGGATCCGTGTAGTGTTACCGAGTTTTCTTACAGCTTCCGGAAATTCTGCGTAGCGATGCTGCGCTAACTCCGCCCGGGCTTACTATAAAGCCCTTTCTCAACCCCCGCTTTGCAGGATGCTAACCATGAGAGGTGAGAAGGGACTCCCTGTTCGCAGGATCCCAAGGTGCTGTTGAGTTGGCCCTGTGTGTTTGGCACTACAATGCACATTCTTTCTCAGCCCCTGCTGCACAGGACATTTGGCACTATAAAGTACCCAAACTCGGTCATGAACCCAAAAGTTACAGACATGTCATCGAGTTAGAAAATGTGATTAAAAAAGCGTACACATTCTCTGAAAAAAACAAAGGTTACATGGACATTATAGTTATAAATACTACTTCAAAACCATAGAAAGTCACAGAAAAATCCAAACGTTACAGAGATGTTAAAGTTAAGAAATAAAATTATAAAGCCTGAGAAATTCACTAGAAAAAACAAAAGGTTACAGGGACATTATAGTTAGGAAATAGAATTTAAAAAAACATAAAAATTAACTAAAAAACCAAAGGCTAAAGGGATGTTATAGATTTTTTAAATATATCTTTATTGGAAGTTTGATTTCAATGATATTCACATAGCGGCATCACCAAAAGTAAAACAGAATATCAAGTACAGTAGTAACATAGTTTATTGCCACCGTCTCTCTCCTTTAACCTCATAGTCATTTTAGTATCTAACTTTGACATCTGCATTTGGCTGTCAACATTGGTCTTATATCATATTCGATTATGTGTTTCTGTTCTGATCACTGCCTTCTATTTACTCCAGAGGAGTTGTAGGTACATGTGCATTTAATAGCTATATCATATTTTACATTAATAAACAAACTATCCCTTTTGTCCGGGAGACCAAGTAACTTAACCGTATCCAGTAATATCCCTCAAAAACCATGTTTTGTCAGTGTAACTATGCCATGCATACTGCCTGTGCTCTATTCACTAATGCGATTGGGGTGAGGATCAGGACACCAGTTTTGAATTACCCGATTTTTAGAGTCTGCTCCTATTTTCCTTCTTATGATATAGTAGAAGTGTCACTCTTTGCCTCTGTACTCCTATCCATACCTTCCAGTTCATCACTATGCTCATCTTTTCTACCAACGCAGGCTCTCAATATCACTATCGGATTCCCCTGGCTGCCTCTCGCTGCATGGCTCCTTCCTCTGTTTTCATCCAGTTATCTACTTCTTCCTCCCATGTCACCATTGGGCGGCCCTCCAGTGCTTTCTAGTTCATGGTTGTATGTCTGCGTGCTAGAAACAAAGCTGGGTCTGCAAATTGGGAACCCACCGTCTTAGCTTCTGGTCTGGGAAACAATCCAAGGAGGCATATCCCCACTGAAAGTGGCAGTGGTTGGGCTACCTTCGAGTTTATCTGTGCAAGCACTGTGTCCCAACATTCTTGTATTATCATGCACACCCAAGTCATATGTATGAATTCCACATCTTTTTGCCCGCATCTAGGGCAGCCCTAGGGCTCCCCCCATGCATTACCTTTAACCTGTGAGGGGTACCATATGCACATAGCTAAATTAAATCAGTTTGAATGTAGCATTTCTAGATATTTGTTTTGGGCCTCTTAGCACCTGGGACCATTCCATATCCAGCAAACCCCTTCCCTCCGCCACAGTCCATCAATCTCAGAGATGCTCTGGGGGTATCCTCACCTTGTTGATCAATGCTCTATAATGCCACTTTACCTGATGTCTGGCTTGTAGAAGAGTAGGATCTGCTTCTTATGGCTACCCCCACTTTTTTGCTGATGTTTCACTGTTTTTTATTTTAGTCTGGCTGGGACCCTGCTATTTAGGGCCCCAGCCTAGCTGCTTCCTCTCTAAACTGATTGCATGTACTTTAGGTACACCACAGATTGGATTCTGGGGTACCTGTATAAGTCCCTTGTATATGGTATACTATGTACCTAGGGCATAGGTACCCCAGGGGCCTCTCAGGGGCTGCAGCATGTATTATGCCACCCCTGGGAGACCATTTAAAATGACACAACAGGTTTGCTACAGCAGCCTGTGTAAGGTGGTGTATGCATCCCTTACTCAGATATAGGTTCCCTATATCTATCCATATCACTGCACATATAAACCTATCAGTCACCCCTATGGCAGGCCTTATCAATTCTGAAGGTAGGGTGCTGGGTTTTATGGGAGAGGGTCCCCATGCACGAGCAGAACCCCTCTGCAGCCTTCAGAACCTTAATTCCAGGGTTGTTTGTGATGTAGCCAAACCATATACTCTTAAGTGCATTCTAACCTCGCGGTAAATGCTAACTTTGGAATGGCTGCACGGAAACATGTTGTGTTTGGTGTCAAACACCTTGGAATCATACCCCCGCACCAGTAACTGGTGTGGGAGGTATGATTCCACCCTACTAGAGGGAGAACCATGACTTCACCGGTACACCCAGTACCAGCTTCACAGACCCTGGCATCACAAAATAGATGCAGTCAGTCACAGACATGAGTCTGCCATTCTGCTGCTGGATGCAACTCCTGCAGGGGAGGCCTGGACAATAGGTTTCCTGTCACAGCGAGGTGTGACCACCTCCTAGACAGGCTTTAGTGTATTCGGGCTGGGTGGATGCACTCCAAGAGTGCTTTGATGTCTGCACTGGGGGCACGTTTGGTGTCCCTGTGCATAGTCCAGCTCAAACCGGTTGCAGGGGCTACCAGCCCCTGCTCTGGCATGAAACTGGACAAAGGATATGGGTGTAGCCACCCCTCTCATAGGTGGGTCCCCATAGTTTGTCCCACCCCTTCCTTGGGTATAAAGTAAGAACCCCTGACTACAGGAGTTTAGATTTACCTGGAAGAAACTCTTCTACAGAATCCCAGAACTTCTACTATCTACACGACGTTGGATGACCAAAGAATCTCCCTTGGAGTAAAGGAGTTGCTCCCCTGCAAGGTAGGCACCAAAGACGCATCTGTCTGGTTTGCAACTATGCAGCTCCTGAAGGACTCCGAAGACTTTGCAACACAGGAGGTGGGTTTCCAAGCTTCCCCGAGGCCGATAGGTACTCTCAGCAATTCTGAGATCCAAACCCCTCGTGGGGACCGTGCAACCCGAACACCTGGACATTGTGCACATTTGCACCAGCATTTGCTTCTTGGCGATCCCTGAGGCTGTGCTTTGGGCTACTTGTAGTCCAGAAGCCGAGCAGTGATTCCACTGAAGATTGCTGGCCTAAACTCCTCGAGTGAGCCGTGGGCTAGTATTTAGTGATTCCTCTCGAGGTCCCTTTGTGATCCCTTGTCTGTCGACTTGTGGGTCCCTGAGAAGGGTACTTTGACTTTCAACTGGCTTACGTGGTTGCTCCAGACGTGCCCTGACTCTCCATCACTTGGGGAATCCACAGGACCTTGCTGGTTCACACCAAAGCCGTTTTACTCGCACCATTTGGGTTGCTGTTGCCAAGGCTTGTTGGTCTCCAATCCGGACACCGACCCCCCAGCCCTCGACATCCTTTGTGGGACAGCTTGTCTGCAGACTGTGGTTGTCATTGATGCCTCCTGGTCTCCGTGGCAGTGGAGTCAAGCTTCACCTCATGGCACCTGAAACACCCGACATCGGTGGGCTTTCGTCTATCGTGCCCCTGGTCACTGGCAAGTGACCCAGACTCTGTCATCTCTGCTTTCAGGTTCTTCACATCTTTGATCCAGGCTTGGATCACACCAGACACTTTTCCTTTCCACGGCAGCAGCACTTTTCAGCAACTCTCCATTGAAGACATCGAAGATTCCTCACACCATTTGACACCTATGCACCCGGCTTCCCTGGGTTAGTTAACATGAGTACTCCATCCTCACATGGGTGCTGGCCTTAGAACCTTCTAAGTCTAAAAGGGTTTGCTCCAAGTCTTCTCCTAAGTGTCCTTAATTTCTAAAATTCCAACCGCGACTTTCCCATAGGATTGTACAGAACTCGTGGCTGTGTTCACACAGTGCAAGCGTCCACCGTGGGTCCCCTGTGTCACTACCATTGGTGGTTCCTTGGGGTCCCAGCGATTCTACGTGCTCTAGGCACTGTGTCTAGTCAAGACGTGGTTCTTATACCACTTTCTTAATATATCGTTTGGTCTCCCCCTGGGGCCCATTGTATATTGTGCCATTCACTGTCGTTTAAGAACTGTATTATTGTGTGCCTTGCTCTCTAATCTCATAAAGAGGTTAGTAGAGAGTGTTTAGTAATAAATACATATATTTTATATATATACCTTGTGTGGTTCTCCTTTCATTTAGTCATTCAAGAGGTTATAATCTGGTAAACCAACCTTCTTTACATTCCTTTGAGATTTAGCCTGAAGGCTGCTCTCCATAACTACTACTAGGATAGCATTCAATAAAGGTTGTCTTAAACCTAATCATCAATAAGGGTTGTTTGGACTGGTGCAAGGTGCCCACTACAACTAGTGGACAGCATATACCAGGCCAACTTCTCACATGGCTCACCCTAGTGTAATCAACACTTGCAGCACCTCATGAGTCTGAGGTTCTAATTGGGCACCTCTCTAGAGAGCCTTACATTTTTTAACTACTGCATGGTAGGTAAGGAATTGGCCTCTAGGCAGCTCATATTAAGCCTGGAAGTCCTCTAATGGAATTAGTACTCCGTTCTGGTAGCAATCACCTACCGATGTTGCTCCAGCCTCTGTCCAACTAGTCATTTGCACCCTCAAGAGCATTGTAGGTGGTTCCCCCCCTAGGAGTCCCACAATGGGCAAGCTCGGTGTATACAATGTGATTCCCTTTGTACGTCAGCAGCATCTTTTCCAACTATCCAGTGCCACTCGTAAAATTGCCCCTGGATTCCAGAAAACCACCTCTGGATGCAGAAGTCCCACCAGCAGTTGCTTCGTGTCAGTGACTGTGCACAAATTATTTAACATTTCCAAGTTCCGACTCTCTAGCCGCTGGGCCAGCCACTGCAATTAGGCTGTCAGTTAGTATAACACAAATTCTGCGGCCCCCCAACCCTCCTTCCTCTGGGTTCAGCCAGCAACACTCTGTTTCTTTCCCCATCCCAGATCAAGACAAGTAGCAAGCTGTTAAGTCCTGTGAACCTTGCAGGTGGAATCACCACCAGACGATTCACTAAATATTATAATAATCTTGGGAGCATGATCATTTTTGCCAGTGCAATTCATGCCATCATGGGGAGTCTGAGCGAGCACCAGAATGGGATGCACATCCTGAGGGACCGCATAGCTGGATTTAAGTTCCCCCCCCCGTAGATCTTCTATCTCAGGAAATACCTGTATTCCAAGATATTTAAAGAAACAGGGAGCCCAAGTCAGAGACAGAATATGTCTCCAGGAGAGTCAGCACCTGCTGTACTCCGTGATCTCCGTCACCCATATATAACAAGAGATCGTCTGCGTAAAGTGAAATAATATGGTCAATATCGCATCCCTTCCTTTGTTGATGAACTTTTAATCTAACCAATTCCACCAGTGCCTTGATGGCCAGGGCAAACAAGAGTGGGGACAGTGGGCACCCCTGTCTAGTGCCCCTGAATATTTTGTACAAACGAGATATCACTCCCCCTGTTCTCACTCGTGCAGCAGGGCATGAGTATAGCAGCTTGACCCTTCGCACCTCTCCAGCTCACAGTCCCATTCTAGTCTTCGTAGCACACAGGAAGTCCCATCTTACCGAATCAAAAGTCTTTTTCCAGATTTACCGACATTATAAGAGCATCTGGATATTTACTCCTCTATGAGTGGTACATAATGGAGAACAGTCTACGGATGTTGGCAGTTGTAGACCTCATCAGTATGAAGCCATTTTTGTCCGGCTGGACCAGGTGCATCATACAAGGTAATAGGCGTGTGGCCAAAACCTTGCTCAATATCTTAAAGTCAGTGTTCAGCATAGATATTGGCTGGAACCCTGACACTCGCACCCCTATTTGCTCCGATTCAGACAGGGCTATCACCAAAGCATCTCTGGTCGAGGTCAGAAGCATCCCTGCTTCCAGCGCCTCCTCATATAACACCTCTAATATGGGGGCAGAGTCTGCATCAACAATGAATAGAATTCCACCGGTAAGCCATCTGCTCCAGGCATGTTCCCAGTAACTATCTCTCGTATGGCTGCTCCTATTTCACGGACTGACACCGGACCTCCCAACTCTGCCCGTAGTTAAGGGTCTAACCTCCTCAGCGACATTGGCATCAGAAACTCTCATATAGTCTCCTCCTCAGTTTGTGCAACCGGGGCCTCATAAAGTTCCTCATAATATGAGCTAAATGTTTTGTTTATCACCATAGGTGAGTAAAGGCTTTCCCCTTCTGCTGTTGTGATATGAGTGATGGGCCTCCCCCTAGTATGAGGCTGCACTAACCACGCTAACAATCTACCCACTTTACCTCCCTCTTTGTGTGTCTTAGTGTAATAATCTCGGAGGTCCAGGGTCCGCTGCCTCTCCAATGCCCTGTTATACTTTTTTTCGTGGAGTTCATCTGCTTATGGGTGTTTGCCTCCCATGATAGTTGCAAGTCACGGACACGTAATGTGTCCTCCAACTTAGTAAGGTCCTCCAGCAACTCTTTTCATAGACCCACTGTTTGGCCTAAGCAATACCCCCATACCACCACTTTAAATGCTTCCCAATCTGTAGCCCTGGTATCTGTCGACCCAGTATTAGGTAGAAAGTATTCAGCAACGTTTGTCTGTCAGGAGGGCAGGGTTCAGTCGCCATGTAGGGGTAAGAGTTGGTACTGCAATAAGGCGGAAGCTAAGGAACAATGTGCTATGGTCCAAGAACCTGCCCCCTAGGTATTCGGTGTGCGCTACAGCCATAGATAATCTGCTGGAACAGGCAAACAGATCAAGTTGAGTGTGCAAGTCATACAGGTATGAATAATAGGAGTAATCCCTCTGCCTTCCTTGTGGCACCTTCCATACATCAATTAGCTCCTACAGTCGCTGGATGATGTAATCAGTGATGACATTTGAGATGTCATCAGTGACGTAACTCACCATGTCATGAGTGATATAATACGTGAGGTCATAAGCAGTGCTTTTTGGAGGGCACGATTTATAGTTAGCACAGCTGAATTTTACTGTTTTTGTACAACTGAAACCTGAGCCTAACAATAACGTCCCTGTAACCTTTGTTTTTTTTTCAATGAATACATATATATATTTACTACAAACGCTGTCTGGTAAGACTCGGTGTGATTCATCAAGTTATTTAAGAAAAAAGATTCATGTATATCTAGAGACTTGGGTCCTCCGTGGATCTGAAAGATCCCAAAATGAGATCTGATTAGCTGCCACCACTTCAACCGGAAGTGGTGGCAGCCATATTAGGACTTGGGGCTCAGTCCTAAAACAACAACAAAAAGACACATGGAGGAAGGGTAGGAATGCCCTGACCTGCAAGGCCTGGTGTTGGGTTCTCAAATCCTTGGCAACATTTTAAAAGAAAGAAGTGCGGTCTCCTGCACTTGTTTAATTAAACCCCCAGGTGGGGCAGGTCCCAGAGGGAGTAAATATTTATAATTTGGGGGAGGGGGCACATATGGACCCTTCCACCCAGATAAGCTATAGGCCTTGGGGACCCAATCGTCTGGGGCACAGTTGCAAATTAAAGGGGGAGGAGGGTACACACCCCCTCCATAGGGTGCTTTCGGGCCCAGAAACCCCATCGCGTGGGCACAGGCAGTAATTCCAAAGGGGGAGGGAGGCATATGGCCCCCCTCCCTAGGCCAAATTCAGCCTAGGGGCCCCAACTCACAAGGCCCGGCCACAGGCTATGCCCAGTGTGGAGTTTTCTGCGTGTGGGGTTGGCCGCAGGGACTGGCATGTGGCCGGAGACCGTGCGTGGCAGAGGTTGGATTAACGTATGGTAATTAATTATTACTTTACATTAAAAACAATGGCAGCAATTCACTGAAAGAACAAAGGTTATAGGGACATTATAGTTAGGAAATATCATTAAAAAAATTGAGATTCACTGAAATAAACAAAGGTTACAGGCATGTTATGTTTGGAAAGATAAAGTAAGAAATCGTCACAAAAAAACAAAGGTTAAAGGAATGTTATACTTAGGTACAGATTTAACACACACAAAACCATAGAAATTCAGCAGTTATACTTATCTCAAGTAACTATATCTATATTAGCTTTCCTGTTAGTGATCCTCCTTACATGTTAGGGGAGATACTACATCAGTTTGAGTAGAGAATCTACTTTTTTACAACTCAGTATTTTGATATTTTATCTTCTTCTTTCCGTAAATTGACCTCTTTGCACACAAGACCTCAGATTACAAAATATTTCCAATGATATGTGGTAGTTGACATGCTTTTCCTTGAGCTCAATGACTTTCATCTTTAGGTTTAGCCCATTTGTACAGTTAACCTTTACTATGTAAGTTTATTATTAATCAGCATGTTTCCATTTTTTTCTCAAAAAGAGAGGAAGCTCATAAGGAAATGGTTTTGCACCTTGATTCCTGTTTTTAGTTTGGGAAGACCTTAAAGCAAAGAACCACAGCACGAGGGCTATATCATGATGCTGTTATCTGTAGATGAGCCTGTACCCTCTTTTTGGCTTCTGCAGGTACATACATTAACTTGGGAAATCTCAGATGTAATACATGGTTTACTGACAAGAGAGCTCAGATAAAAAGTTCTGTAATTAAGTCCTTGAGTTTCTGAACTCTGTTGAAAGAGATGTGCATTTATTACTATGGTGCAGAGGTAAAATTCCAGTACAGTAACATTTAGTGGCGGCTTGCAGAGGGAGTGCGGCGGGGGTGGGACATGGTGGGGAGGTAGTGGACTCCGACATATGTCAGGATGGAGTAAAGTAAGTAAATAAAACTATTTACCTTGCGCGTACCGCATCGCCAACTCGGCGATGTAGCGCGCGCAAGGTACATTGTTTTACTCTTCACTGCCTCACAGGTTGCACACTACATTTTTACATAGGCACATAACTCAGGGAACCTCATCAATGTGATTAAACTTACTACTCAAATGAACCCCTTGTGTACGGGTTCTAGATTAATATGTAAATAAATACATGTGCCATGTCATAAATCATGCATGGAGGCATGCAAAGTGTAATATGCTATTTATTAACATTGTTGGGTGAAGGCATAAGCATACTGACCCTTATGAGGTAATAGATATTCAGATTCTCTTTGGCGAACATCGTACACACAATATATAGATTCATATTTGATATCTAACAAAAAAGCATCAGATCAGCAAAATACTGAAATAATACTACCCAATTCTAAATGCAGAATCTGTTTTCATATAATTTGGGGTTACAGGACAGAAAGGGTTACCTAGTAAGATGTAAAAACAACATCACCTTTTTGGATTTAATTGATATACATTTAAAGTTTAGCTAACTCCATTTTTCAGTCAATCCTACTGTATTTAAGAAATTATTATTTTGCCTGTGAGACTAAAAAGTGTACAATTTTGTTAATTACAGAGGTATGTAATTTAAATATGTGCGCTGAGTTTATTCTGCTGATGGATAATGAATCTGTATTCTCAGTGCAATCTCAGTGCATGTCCTTGTGTTCAGATGCCAAGGCTCTGTCCTTCAGAAACAAAAGAAATGGGGGGCATATTATCAATAATGGGCTTGATAATGTGCTTGATAATATGCCCTTGAGAATTCCTATAGAAGCCCATGTTCTGGTGTCAACATGGGCTTCTATTGGAATTCTCTGCGGCATATTATCAAGCCCATTATCGCCGCTTTAGCGGCAGTTTTCTGCCGCTAAAGCGGCGATGATTTTAACGCCGTGCTTGATAATGTGCCCCTGGGTCTCTAGTTGGCAGAGGTTTCCACCTTGTCCTAGTAGGAACCACAATCCCTGTAATAGTAAGTCAGACACACAACCTAAATTGACCTGTGCTCACCCTCTGCTTGGCAATGAGCAGTCAGGCTTAACTTAAACATTAATGTGTAAAGTATTTGTTCCACAGTTAATTTATAGTAACACAGTGAAAACACCACAAAAAGCCTCCACACCAGTTTAGAAAAATTAAGAGTATTTTTATGAGTAAAACAAAACCAAAACAAGTCCAAATCCACAAAAATACAATATGTAGAGCTTGAGATAATACGTTTTAAAGCTTAAACTGCAATATAGTGCTTAAAAGCAGAAAGTGCCAAGCGGGGACATCTGGTCATGCTTGTCTGGGGTAAATCCAAATGTTCAGGCAGACTGCAATGGAGTGTGGGTCGGGTCTCGCAGATGGGTCCACATCATCCTCAAACCCCTATGTGATGAAGACGATACTTTATCGTCAAGCCTCACAGTCAGTCCTGCGTTGTAGTCGAACCCCGAAGGTGATGCGACGTTGTCGAGCCTTGCAGTTGGGTTCCACATCGTTATCGAGCTGAACAGGGATATCCTCAAAGTGGCGCTGTGTTGATTTCAAAGGGGAATGCTTTGTTTCCAACCGGTGCAAAGCAGACTATGCATTGGTTTTTCAAGAAAACATCTGCAGAGCCCCCTTATAAGGCATAGGACTGGATTGGCACCTCATGGCAGAATCCAGCAGCTGAAGCAGAGTTGAAGGAAGTCTTTGATGGCCCTGATACTTCAAAACACGGGGCAAGCTAGCAAGCCCTTGGAGTAACTTTGGTTCTTGGAGGATGTAGCGATGCAGGTCCAGTCCGGCTCATTTCCAGGCAAGTGGCAGCAGGTCAACACAGCAAAGCAGTTCAGCAGAGTGGCAGTACCTCCTGGCAGCACATCAGTCATTCTTCCTGGCAGAATGTCCTCCGATCCAGAAGTGTACTGAAGTCATGACGTCAGAGGTCCAGTACTTTTACCCATTTGAGTCTTTGAAGTGGGGAGATGTCAAAGAGAGACGTTTAAAGTGCACAAGTTCCCATTCTTTCCTGCCCTGGCTCCAGACTAACTACATGGGGTATGCAGCTCTTTGTGTGGGGACATGCACAGCCTTATTTAGGTGCAAGTGTCAGCACCCCCCCTCCCATCCTGCCCACGAAGACCCGTCAGGATGTTAATGGCGCATCAGAACATGAATGGATCATCAGGCACACCTCAGCTCTATGCACATGTGACTGTCTAGAGGGAATGCAAAAAGCCCAGCTGTCCCCCACCCTAGATGTGTTTTCAAAGACAGGCAGAGGCACAGAATGGATAAAGTAAAAAAAAATGGCAACTTTCGAAAAGTGCAATTTTTAGACTTGCAAGTTAAAATCCAACTTCACAATAAGATGGGATTTTAAATTGTGAGTCCAGAGACACCAATCTCCCCATTTCTATCTTTTCACAATTGGAAATTACCCTTATAAAATGTAACAAGGTAATCCCAATGCTACCATGTTTAGAGTACAGAGCATGTGCACTTTACCACTGGTTAACAGGGGTAAAGTGCCCAGAATCCTAAAGCAAGCAAAAATGAAGTACACAAAACAGGGGGTCAGGAGGCAAAAAGTCAGACAAAACCAAGTCTAATAGCCTTTATTTAAGGATACCAGTGAATTTCAGTCAAATATAAATGACACCTTTCTAATCACTTATCTATATGACCTTAATTTCCCTAAAATCAGATTAGGCAAGTCATGGTTTATTCAAAAGGTGTGGGGAGAAATTCTTGTTTCCACAGAGACGAGTTTAAAATGTGGTATAAAAAGACTGCACTGTATAATTAACCTTATAAAAGTGAATATTGCCCAAACGGGAGACAGCTCTACGCCAGCTAAAGGGACCCAATCCCACAAGAGAAAGCTGGCTCGGGAGTACCACTGTCGGTAATCCCAGGACAGTACTTTTCGAAAATATGCAAATCATTCAGTTCCGACCTAAAGATATATGGGCCCTATTGAGATCGCATCGAATCTTCGTACTACACCTTTTCTTGATGATACTGAATGGTGTTTCTGTTACATTTCTGTTCGATGCATTTGACAAACTGTCTATGATGCTGTGTCGAAACTGATGGCTATATGAATGAAAACCTATACAATAGGCGACATGATTATTTATGATTGCACTGTGATGAAAGTCTCTGCTGCTGATTTTTCTCTGGAAAGGGAGCGTGTCGATATTACATATTCTAATTTGTTTACAGAATTGGTAACAGGAATGTTAAAAAAAAGATATAAAAGAGGTTTTACACATTTTTTTGCACTAGCACAAGAAAAGAAATAGTTCAAAAAAGACAATTAGCTGCACAAATTATTTAGCAGTTTACAGGCTGTTAAAGGTCAATTTGTGTGTACAGGATCTATCTTGAACCTTAGTCTTGGTCAATTAACTAAATCTATTAGGCTGTATCAGCAAGTTTACTTTGCAGCAGGAGTGACAGCATTGATTAGTCAGTCTGCCCTTTATCTGTGAGGTTCCTATTTGTCAACCATTTCACAGCAAGCAATTCTGATGAATGGCGCAATTAACCTTAATGCTATTAGAACAATTAATTGCAAAAATTAAAGACATGGCAGGGGCAAAATATTAATGCATAAATTATTGGGTTCAGCAAATATAATTATTAATCCATGTAATTGTGCCACTGACAAATAGACCAAATTGCACACTGGAGTCAGTGATAAAGGTGATGACTATTTGTTCTCAGACGAACAAGTGAAATCTGTCTCTTTGTTAAGCATGTAGTGTTGGTAAGAATGACAGTGAATTTGTGAGATTACAAACATTTCATAAAAGCAGCATTATTTCCAAAAATCATTATACAATGTCTACCTGTCTGACTCTAGTGTTCTTACTTCGAAATATGGAATTCAAGTAATCTCTTTTCTTAGGTTTTCGTCTCCATTTGCAATTTACCTGCTTTTATGCCTTTCTCACTTAATGTGCTTTCTTTGTTTTTCAATTATTACTGCTGGGAAAGTGAAAACATTTAATTTGCATAATGAATGCATTTTTGAGTAATATGTGATTTACATTGCTAAATAGCATGCTAATATTAATCATATAATGTGTAATGGGTGACTGTATTCAGTCATTATGAGCAGTACCTGAGTCAGTATGATTAAATACTTAACGATTAGCAACTTTTCCATTGCCATTTAAAATGTCGACATTCGCATGTTTAAGGCTGAAAGGCTTGCAATTTCTTTATTTGTTTGTTTTTCAGGTTAAATTTTTCTTCTTCCCATATTATCGCTGCTGAAACCTGACAAGGACCCACTTGGGATGATGGCCTATCCCCCGTCCATGTTAGACACAGACTATTAAGACACTTAACAAAGTCATAGCTGGCTGGCTTTTGTAATATATGCAGCTCCTGATGCTTGCTGGTAAAAAAGGATTCATTCCTAATCGCTCAACCACCCTCAATATATGCAGACTTTATAGAGTGTTGGAGCTGGATCCATCTCGCTGGCCATTTACCACTAATTGGTGGACACAGTGGACTGGGAATATCTGTTTGTGGTGCTTTCGCGGTTTGGGGTTCCGGTGCAATTACGCCGTCTCATTCGTTTATTTTATACAGCCCGCACAGCTTGGGTTAAGATAGGCCAAATAATTTCAGCCCCCTTTGAGATCGGTAGTGGAACAAGCCAGGGGTGCCCATTGTTGTCTCTTGTATTTGTGCTGGCAGTGGAACAGTTGGCCCAACAGCAGCAGCATGAAGGGGAGAAGGCGGCTATCCTTCTGGGGAATGAGCTTCATTGAGTCTCCTTTTACGTGGATGACATTCTCATATACAAACCGGATGTCAGGCGAGGACTTGGAGGCATTGAAATAGTACTTGAGGAACGCCTCGGGTCTTGGAGTGAATTGGGCCAAGACCTGCCTATTTCCTGTAAGCCCAACCTGCCCACCGCAATACCTCATGGTAGGGCCGAATCAAGTAAGATGGAAACCATCCACATTCAGCTATCTCGATATTCTTATATATTATTATGCTCAAGACTCAATAGACAGTAATCTCATTAGGGCAATCACCTCACTGAGACTGCTATTGGGTTTTTGGAGTACATTAGCACTTACAGTCTCACTCTCCAAGCTGGTAAAGCTCCCCTGACTCCTTTATTAGTTCCATAATCTGCAGGTCCATATGACAAGCTCTACCTTCCATACATTACATGGTATGCTGGCGTCCTGACTCTGGAACAAGGGCCGTCACTGTGTCACCCTGTCATCCTGTGGAAGCTTCAGCTGCCGGTTGACAAGGGGTGTTTAGGGGCTCCTAATTTTGGGCATTATAACCTGGCATCTCAGTTGCCATGCCAATATTGTTGGCTAGCTGGCTGGCCCGCATCTGGTCAAATTGGGCTTATCTACGCTGGACCGGGCCGAATAAGCAATTCATGAGTTGTTACTCCCCCACACGCCAAGCTTTTGCTGAGTTCATTTTTGTTGGCTTTAGGACTCTGGGCACATTACCACTGTGGACCAGTTGTAAAGTGCAGGTGCTATTTCCCTAAAACAAGGTAATATTGGCTTAACCATAATTGGCATATAATTTACTGATAAGTCCCTAGTAAGGTACACTACATGTGCCCTGGGCCTGTAAATTAAATGCCACTAGTGGACTTGCAGCACTGATTTTGCCACCCACTCAAGTAGCCCTTTAAACATGTTCAGGCCTGCCATAGCAGAGCCTCTATGCGCAATTTAAAACTGCCATTTTGACCAGGCAAGTTAACCCTCTTGCCAGTCCCAAACCTTCCTTTTTTATATATAGTAAATTACCCTTATAAAATGTAACAAGGTAATTCCAATGCTACCATGTTAAGAGTACAGAGCATGTGCACTTTAGCACTGGTTAACAGGGCTAAAGTGCCCAGAATCCTAAAGCCAGCAAAAATTAAGTAAACAAAACAGGAGGTCAGGAGGCAAAAAGTCAGACAAAACCAAGTCTAATAGCCTTTATTTAAGGATACCAGTGAATTTCAGTCAAATATAAATGACACCTTTCTAATCACTTATCTATATGACCTTAGTTTCCCTAAAATCAGATTAGGCAAGTCATGGTTTGTTCGAAAGGTGTGGGGAGAAATTCTTGTTTCCACAGAGACGAGTTTAAAATGTGGTATAAAAAGCCTGCACTGTATAATTAACCTTATAAAAGTGAATACTGCCCAAACGGGAGACAGCTCTATGCCAGCTAAAGGGACCCAATCCTACACGAGAAAGCTGGCTCAGGAGTACCACTGTCGGTAATCCCAGGACAGTACTTTTACTGAGGCATTGGAATGCCACTGGAGTCCTTTGGTGGATGGAAGTTGGAGATAGGTGAATTACCTCCTTGGAGGTATGACTGCAAAATCTCAGCTCAGGAAAATTGGTTTATATAAGAGCTTGCAAAAAAAACAAAGCCAACCCTTTCAGGAATAAATCAATACAGTTGAATACCCTGGAAGGATTTAACGCCATCTCTACATTCTTCTAAACAAAGGAGACAAGTATAAACAAAGTAGTGAAGATGGAGCCTAAGCTCGAATCTCTTCCTGGAGAGGTTGAAGCGGTTGAAGCAGAATTTAAAATATCACCTCTAGCAAATTCTACCAACATTTCTTCTGGAATTAAAGTGGCTCGGTTTGGGAAAGAACTTATCCTTGATCCTAGAGTGGATGATTCTTTGTTGTTAAATATTACTGTCCACTCTCCTGGAAACCGAATGACTCAGCACGAGGTTGGGAGATGCCTCATCCCTAAAGTGGAACGTCCTCTGAGGGAAGATTTCACCCTCCCAGACATCAACATTAATTTGAACCCAAAGGTTCCTCAGCCCCCCAAGCTTTCTAAGCCTTACACTTCTGATACTTCACCTCTCCCAAATTCTCAGGATTTTCTTTTGGGTTCCTCCATCAAGATGCAGCTGTTTAGTAGCACACCTAGTTGAACAGATATATTAAACTCAAGGCCATACGTTACTCCTGATTTTTTCTTCTAACTTTCTCCCTCTAAATAATAACCCAGAGGAAAAAATATGGATGTCTGAATTTCTGCTATGTTTGGAGAGAGTTCTATTGTCGATATTAGCCTTAATAGAGGAATCTGTAAGTAATTAAAGTTACTTCACCTCCCTGCCATAAATCTAACTCTTTCGGGATATAATCCTAGTCAGTCCAAATCTACACAAATGTGTTTTGCTTTCCACCCTAATTGTCGGGACTCTGCCACCCAGGCTGGAACACCTCATGGTGGTAGAAATCATACTGGCAAAGAAAAGGTAGATGTATTTGATGAAATTTAACCTCCCTCATCACAGCAGCTTTTTGAGGTTTCTATTCCTTCACCAATATATCTGTCCTTTCAGGGCCCAGAGAAGGAAAGAACAAACATAGAACTAAAAGTATTCCGAAATTTTCTAAAAAGAGTGAATAAAAAAGTAATCCTAAAACGGAGGAATTAAAAACTGAACCTTACGCATAAGAGGAAAAGAAAACTAAAAGTAAATCTGTTCATAGTAAAAAGAAGGTAAAAAGGATAAAATGTCAAGTTTTGACCCCAATTTAATTCTAAAAATGTCCCTGAATTTGGACTCAAATGCTCCAAAGAGGGAAGAACGACAAGTTGAAACTATACCAAGGGGTCTTCGATCTCCACTACTCAATCCAAGCTCCTCAATTCCGATTCCACAAAAACTTTCAACTCCAGGTTTAAGCTCTAAATTTATGGCACAGTGCAATTTGAACCCTAATGCCACCTTATTTATCCCCTCTCTAGGCAGTGGTGCCATCTACAATCCAATTGGAATGGCGCCTGAGGAGGTTTGTCAAACTGGCCGTTTACCTTCTGTACCTCTTTCTTTTATTTTTGATCATGAGTTGTACATGAATAGAACCTTATTATTGAATAGTTTTGCTGATGGTCCAAGTTCAAACGCACAGCTATTATGGGGGACCTAGAGTGCCATTTTGCTCTAAGGTAATATCCAATCTCATATTGTCATATAGTGATGGAGTAAGATGTTGTAGTATTGATGTTCTGGTGGCTAAAGAGGAAATAGCTTCAAAAAAAGTGATTTTTGAATCAACAGCTATCCTCCCATTTAGATCATCCTTCATGGGACATGCCTTACTTAGAGAAAGACAATGCTTCGCAGGTCTCTTTTGGAAAGGGTGGAAGGAGAGTTTCTCTCCTTGCGGGTAAAAAGAATACCCAAGTATTATCTGCAGATGAGGAAAATATGAAATGGAGTTGGGTAGCAGCGGCTCATAATATAAATAGTTATTTGGGCCTGAGACACAGGAATTCTTCCTAGCAAGGGTCTCAAACTGATTTATTGGGACGCAGGCAGACTAAGCATGAATAAAAACAAATTGTTATTTTTGAAAGAACAGAATGCTGATATAATCTGCATACAAGAAACCAGGATCATAAAAGAACTGGTCCATTGAAGATTATAGTGTGCTGGGCCGTCTGCGCTCCCAGTGAACAGAGGACATAAAGGAGGCAATACTATTCTACTTAGAACGAGTCTTAGATTGATATATAAAGTAATCCCCCATGCTTCTAACCTAATTTAGGTGATTAAACTAGATCTTAAATAAGAACATGGTAGCTTCGATTACCTGTTGATTGTCAATGCGTATATACCCCCTGACGCTTCTAATAATTAGTTATTAAAATATCTGTTCACTTTTATCTCCACCATTATGGAAAGAGATGATTGTAGGCATTTAATGCTGGTTGGTGATCTGAATGCTAACGTCTCTACCCACAGTATAAGGCTATTTGCTAATGCCTCAAACACAAAGCTTTAAATATTCCCTCTGCCCAGTTCCCGAATAAGAGTTGGACAGATAAAAGAGGCACACTTTTACTGGGAGGTTTGAGAACTTTAGATCTTTTAATTGGTAATTACAGCTGATATTTTAGTAAACTCTCTAGTATGAAAGTCTTGGAAAATGATTTTAGCAATCACATGTTGATTTGCTCTAAATTTGAGATGTCCTGTGCCTAGGTTGGTTCCTATAATTTAAGGATATTTCAGTAGGTTTTAATTCAACACATGGCAAAATGGATTAGAATACTCTGGCTGTTTCTAAAATTAAAGAGACTTTAACGGTTTTAATAGGAGACCAGCAGCGGCAAGCAGTGGTAGATCCTCAGGCCCTCCAAAGTAATCAGTTTCAATCTTTTGGTCATAATATAAACACTTTAGTCTCAACATG
The DNA here is from genome assembly GCF_964204655.1 of Triturus cristatus. Taxonomy (NCBI): domain Eukaryota; kingdom Metazoa; phylum Chordata; class Amphibia; order Caudata; family Salamandridae; genus Triturus; species Triturus cristatus. The sequence goes on along the minus strand of NC_140590.1, from coordinate 894,703,009 downwards.
TAAATTGTCCTATTTACCAGTCAAACAGAGAGTCCCTTTTGATCCACCATTATGTATAACTAGAGAAATAAATAAACTAGTGAGGGCTCAGTTCCTGAAATTCTCAGTCGATCATAGTAATTTAATAAATCTACTAAAGAGAAAAATAAACCCAAAAGATATTGGTAAATAATCGCAGATTGCTCTGGAAAAAGAGTAAAATTCCTCCTAATCCCCATAAAAGAAAAGGAATGGATATTATTTCTGGATGAGCTCCACTCTGCAAATCCTAATTCTTCATGCCCAGCATCCATTTTGACCTGTTCCTCTAAATCTCTAGAATGTAGCTATGCGCCCTTAAATGGCGAAATTGTAGGTCTTACTAATAAATGAGAGCTTAAGAAGCAATGGGTCCTGACGAAATCCCTATGACAGTTATTTAAAAGAGCCTTTAATGTGGGCTACGTATCTTGCACTGTTGTTTAATTATTGCTGCCTGCCGGGGAAGATGCCCACATCTTGGTTCGGCAGTAATTTAATTCATTATAAAAAAAGGAACATAGGCATTATCTGGTAAATTATCGACAAATAGTCCTGGCAGATGCGGTGGACAAAAGATTTGCTCGTAGAATTTCAGATCATCTTACAGATTGGGTGGTGGAGGAGACAATTTTACCCATAGAACAAGCTGGTTTTAGGAAACATCATTCGACCCCAGATAATATCAGCATGCTGAAATTAATAGAGGAAAAGTACACCGTTTTTTGTAGCTCAAATATATATGTGTTTTTTATAGATTTTATAACAACCTTTGATAAGGTAGATAGGCCCTTACTGTGGAAAAAACTGCATAAAAAGGGAGTACCTATCCCCCCGTTATCTTTAAATATTGCCCTGCACACACAAACCTGATGTCAGGTGTTAATAGGGGGAAATCAAGGCCTATCAACAATAATTCCCACAGAAAATGGACTGAAGCAAGGCTGCCTGCTAGCCCCAGTACGTTTTCTTTTCTGTATGTAGCTGATTTACCAGAATGCTTTTCTCCCCTAGAAGGAGATGCGCCAAAGATAGGTGGCTGTCCTTTTGCATGCCTTGTGTATTCGGATGATACTGCAATCATGGACTTGACCCCTGATGGGCTGATTAAAAAGCTGATATCTTTGCAGAAATAAACAATGGCGCAGTACCTAAAGATAAATTGTTCTAAAAGTAAAGTCCTACTTATGAAATGTAGTAGAAATAGAAAATTGGGTCATTTTAAATTGCGAATTGGTTCCAAAAAATTGGAGATGATGGATCCTTTTCTTTACTTGGGAAAGTATTAACGGGTAACACAAATAATAAGCCATATATTGAACATAATTCCTTTAAGCAGTAACACATGCAAATGGTTTACGCATATTTTATAGTGCAATGGGTCAAAGAAATGTTTTATATTTGCTTACTGTTTTTAATGCAAAAATTCCTCCCTTTTTGCTATATGCTATCAAAACCATCCCAGTTAAGGACTGGAGTTTCTTAGATAACATTGAAGGTCAGATTTTACAAAAATTATGTAATTTTAATGCTTCATTCCCACTACTTGCTATTAGGCTGGAATTTGGTTTGATAGGTTAATTTACTCCAGGCTTAGCCAATATATTACACTGGGGATACCAGCTAAAGAATAGTGAGTTATACACATTAAGGGGTTTCATGTGCAAAGGCATTTTTGAAGGATCGACTGATAAATATTCCTTCTCTTGTGACTTCTCCTTAGCACTAAATTATTTTAGCATATAGGAGGAGTCAGTGACTTCCCTCTCACTTCTAGAATTTAAATCTTTTTTCAAAAACACAAGTTGTATATTTAGTTTTCAGTGAGATGTTAAGTATTACAGACCAAAAGAAAGGCTGAAGATAATAGCCATGTGAAATACACTGAGAGTTCTTCAGAGATATTTATCTTTGAATTTACAACATGGTGTTTGACGTTGGCTTACATTACGCTGTATGTACCTTTTGCCATTAAATGATCTATTAACTAATTAGTACCCGCCACCAAAATTGGAAAAAATTGTGGCTTTTGTAATCTGGGCATTCAGGATTTTGATCATATTTTGTTTGTTTGCCCAGTTTTAGATGAGTTTAGTTTCCGATAGCATTGATCAATATTTTTGCAAAATAAATCAAAAATTTATCATTAGCTCGCAAATGTCTTCTTTTTCCGAAAAATGAATTAGTGTGTATAAAATTATTTAACTATTTTAAAGAGCTTATGACTATATTTTAGTTTTTACTAACATTCATCTATGCTGGTCTCTATTCTTATTTGTTGCATTAAACCGCTGTTGCTAAGGGAGAATTAAACCTTAATTATAAATCTGCTAATTTGTTCCTTGGAACTTTACCTGGTTTAAAATTTTCAGCTGCTACTCAATGCGCTCTATCTTAAAATTGGTCCTCTTTTAAAGCTGATATTGTATACTATTCTAAAGTTTACAGATGTTTCTGCTGCTATTCAAATGCTCTTTGCACAAAACCGGGTCATGTGCTGCTATTATTCGTCGCTGCAAAGGAAAACCAGTTGTTAGTCACAATTGTTTTTTAGTTATGTATTTAGAATTAGTTTTTGTTTATAACTCTTTGCTGCTGCATGTTGCTCTTTATTCAATTTGGGTCTAACATGAAGCCAATATTGTATAGTATTCCATTATCTACAAATTACATATGTATTTACATTTATTGTACTTGTTGCGGTAAGGTACTTAATTACAGTATTTTAATTTGTCCTTTGTCGATTCATGAATTCTCTTGTCTTCTTTTGTATATTCGTTGCTATTGATTGTTCGCATTTGCTCGTAGACCTTCTATTTTTCTGTGTTATGGAGACTTGAGAATTGGCTATGAATGGGCATGCTTCTTTGATGATGGGCTAATTTGAATTTAATACTGCAGTTTATATATATTTATAAATTATGTGTTTCAGTGAACTTTGATACAATTACGCTGGAATTTAATTTGGTTAATATTTTACCCTACCTATGATGGCGAAGAACTGAGCTTGTATTTTAATGTATTTTCATATAATAATTGTGGGTATTTTTAAGTGGACCTCATTGGAGATCCTTTTTTTAATAAAATTGAAATGAATTGAATGATTTATGGATATATAAAAACAGGCTTGTCTTCATGCCAAAAGCTATTTTCCCTGCTATGACAATTAACTTTCTATGCCACAGGTGTAATTTAGACATTTCGGGAAGTAAAATAATCCAAATATTAATTTAAGTGCTCCCAACCTGCTTAAGATGACAACACTTGTATTTACAACAATGTCCCAGAAGGTGTCATTTGAAGACAAACAGGTATGTCATTTGTTTAATATTTCAGGCAAATGTATTGCATATTGCATATATAAATAAATTCCAAAAAGAAATGGCAAACAACAATCCAATGATTTTTTATCTTTTTTTTGTTTTGTAGTCCTCATTTATCACATTATGCTTTAGTTTCAAAGAAATAGGGCATAAAACCAGACCAAGATGAAGCATTGTGATTCCTAGTCACTCCACAAAGGAGGAGAAATAAAATGTATCCCCGGGTCATACAGAAATTTAGCCTCTTGGCTAGAAAATGACACCTAATCTTTTGGAGGCAGGTGCTATAGATGGAGTGGCCCGCCACTAAAGCAGCCTGTGTAGCATATTGTTAATCATTGGACCATAAAACACAAACAGCAAAAGTATATCCTAAGTACCCAAGAAATTAAGGGGTCCATTAGGATGTAGGGCGGTGGGACCACCGCTGCGCTGGCGGTGTGGAAAATGCCTTTATCCGCCCGCTAGCAGCCGACATCACGCCCGCCATATTAGTATGGTCAAACATTGGCCAATTTCCGACCGCCGCGGTGCGATGCGCACCACCATCAAAGTGCGCCCACCACAGCGGTGGAGGGAGCCAATGGAGACCCTCCGCCCTGCGGAATGACGTCCGTCCCGCTCCACAAATTAGGATGACTCAAGCAAGCAGACGCACCGCAGCAGAGACACCGCCCAACCAGAGACAGCGGAAACTCGACAGCGGAGCACAGAACCAGAGTCCCGGTCCACACCACCCGGACACAACCGCAATGGACCCAGCCCTACACGTCTTTCCGGTGCTGTACCTGCTACATCACCAGGAACTCATGGACCACCGCGGACGACACCGTAGGTACGCAATAACACAACACACAACACACAACCCACGGCCTGACACAGGGTCCAAATCCACATCAGACACCCTAGGGGGTCAGGGACACTTCCACAAGGGCACCCACACATTACCCACCTGCCACAAAGTCAGCCCGCTGCATCCTGGACACACAGCTACCACCACCATGCAGCAATGTCCCGGTCACGTCACCGCAGCGGCGAACACAAGCAAATACATGCGCACAATGCAGAAGGCAGGGCCAGTGCCAGGCATGGGCAGGGCACAAAGACCACAGGGACACACCCACTCCCAACACACACTAGCACACCCCATGAACGCACATGCCATGTGCCATCCCTGTGCACCCCATGCACAACAACAAGCCAGGGCAATACATACCCTGCACCACACAACAAAAATGGAGACACACAATGCAGGAGTGGCTGCACAGAAACACACAACACACAGCACAGTAGCACAGGGCCAGGGAAACACACACTATACCACACTCAGGGAAAAAGCAATGAGGACAAGCAACAAATGAACACACACAAGGAATCAACATTCAAATGGACACACAGCCTGCACAGTCACACATACATATCACAGACTGACACAATCAATCAATCAATCACATAATTTGTAAAGTGCACTACATACCTTGGAGGGTTTCAAGGCGCTGGGGGGAGGGGGAGGAACTGGTAATGGTCGAAGAGCACACACACATACACACCCCACATGCCAACAGCAATGAAGCACAACAAATAGGGAAACCAAAGTGGGCTGTACACAAATGGAAGGCCAAGGAGACACACAACATGCATGTGTACATCACATCAACACAAGGAACAGAGCACAACACCCTCACACTATCAAGGCACACATGGCTGGCACAGTCAGTGAAATCAAACCACAGACAGCTCAGTGCAACCACACAGGGAGAAAGCAAGGCAAACCATGTATAGGCACAAGGATGAAAGGATGAAAGGAAGGCCCTGAAGTCAAACTGTGAACAGCCACACATCCATACAACTACTTCACAGGAGTACACCAGCAGCACTACACACAGGGACCATCTGCACACCTCAGGACTGACAAACACCAGTAAGAATCTACACACATACCCCCTCACACCAGCAGCACACAACACCAGTGCCAAACACACTGAAGGCTGGCAATACTTGACAGGCAATACACACACAAACAACCACACACCCTGGGCTCAGCCACAAACATCACACACACACACAGGGATGCCACCACAAATGTGGAAACAAATACAACAGAAAAACACATAACCCAACTGAAACACACACAGAGCCACAAAAACAACCACAGACATGCGCTGTGCAGCTAAACTGGGTAAAGGCAATGTGAGCACAGACACAACCGGAGTGCACAACCTCATCACTCAGGAACAATGCACAGACAACATACCACAACACACACAAGAAGTGCACCATCACAGAATAACACAGCCACAGCATACAAACAACAGATGCACTGGCAGAACAATCACATAGCAAACATAGCACAACATCAGGGGATGCACACCAGGCAATCACAAGGCAACATACACACACAGCACTGCATGCACAACAAGCTGTGTGTGCACACCAAGCATACCAGACGCACACAGACATCAGTGACAGAACAGCAACCCACACAACACCATACAGCACAGCACAAAGACAACAGCACACCCAGGAAATGAAGCAATAACACAAACAATACACATACATCCAACACAACACCCAATAGATGCACAGGTCTGTAACACAAAGGTGGAAACAACTTGACCACAGGACTGGGCAGCACACACAGTTGAACTGCATAGCAGCGACCATGACTGACAAACAGCACCAGAACATCACACATGACCCATTGGGGACACATTGACCCTGGACAAAAAACTGCACCACAAAGCAGAGTGGCACAAATGAAGGCATGGGGAGGCACACACACATACAAACCAAGGGGACAGCTCACACCAAAGTGAAGTGTACTGCATGTCAGTAGGAGACATGGCAGGAGTGTACCACACACAAAGAGAGGGGGTGCAGACCACAATAGGTAGGCAGCTGAATCACAGATAGGGGATGGCATGACAAAACACATAACATGCTACACTGGCGGCAAGAAGGCACCATGGGACAGCAAGGCATGAGAAAACACAACCACAATGGCAGTGTGGAGCAGTAGGTCTGCACAGACCCCACAAACAGCCCCCAGACACATGGATGTGCAACAAACACAACACTGAATTGCCAGTAACACCCTCTGCATGCACGCAAGTAACAACAACAATGAGTAGGAGTCAGACAGAACTACAAGGACACATCAACACACTGCACAGTGCACAACATACAACTCACACATGGACATACAACCACATCCACAGGGATGAACAATCAAAACAACAGGCACACAACTCCTGGGCGACACATGTGTAGTTGACATTGCATAGGCATGCACACATCAACACTCCCCACAAACTCACCCCCTTCACACTGCACACTACCTGGCCATCCAAGAGCACACAAGGAAAGTAAGCCATGGGACTAGGGTGACTGGCCATCACAAGATGACCACACACATACACCACTGGGCACACATATAGGAAGAACACACACATGATGACCCTGGACAGCCTGCCTGCAATACTGTGTGCAGAAACCCACCCTGTGCTGGCAGTGCCCCCCAACCTGACATGTGTACAATAGAGCCAACATGAACTAATCAAGTAAGTGACAACTGCAAAGCATTCGAAATTGACACCATTGCCACTGCAGGTATCTGTGCCAAGAAGAACTGACGACCCTGTCACCCCTGAAAAAAAGAGAGCAAGTGAGCCCAAACATTGACCATGTTGAAATGCCACACAGACCATGTGGCACAGTAAACCATTTACACTCAGCAAAAGAACGTTATTCAGTAAGGGCACTGACAAAATAGACAACTGGAGCAACTGTCTTTTGTCACAAATCGCACAGATAGGCACCAAAAGAAGAGAAGAGTAAGGTACAAAATGCAGTGCATGTCCATGAGAAGCTGCACAGGCAAGGGCAAAACAGCAGTGAACAACAAGGTCAGTGGCCAAGGCAGAGTGCAGAGCATGTCCATGAGAAGCTGCACAGGCAAGGGCAAAACAGCAGTGAACAACAAGGCCAGTGGCCAGGGCAGAGTACAGAGCATGTCCATGGCAAGCTGCACAGGCACGGGCAAAACAGCAGTGAACAACAAGGCCAATGGCCAGGGCAGAGTGCAGAGCATGTCCATGAGAAGCTGCACAGGCAAGGGCAAAACAGCAGTGAACAACAAGGCCAGTGGCCAGGGCAGAGTGCAGAGCATGTCCATGAGAAGCTGCACAGGCAAGGACAAAAAAGCCGTGAACAACAAGGCCAGTGGCCAGGGCAGAGTGCAGAGCATGTCCATGAGAAGCTGCACAGGCAAGGGTCCAACACAGCAGTGAACAACAAGGCCAGTGGGCATGACAAACTGCAGACTGAGTCCATGAGAAGCTGCACAGGGAAGGGTCCAACACAGCAGTGAACGGCACGGTCAGTGGGCATGACAAACTGCAGACCGAGTCCATGAGAAGCTGCACAGGGAATGTGTATGACTGTACCTTTCCATGGTCAGCAACACAGTCAGGGGGCAACAATGTGCAGTACAGGCCCACCTGTGTGAGACACAGGTGTGTGAGGGTGATTAACACTCAGACTTGGCTGTCAGGCGGACTGGGAGCTGACTGTGTCTCGTGGACTGTTGGGGCAATTAAAGGGGGAGAGAGCGGAACAGCTAAGGTGGAGCTATCAGTGGCTTGTCAAGCTGGAGGGCTGTTTGGACCAGGTGGTGTAGTGGCACGTGGAGGTGGAGTCATGCAGACGGGAGTCACGGTGTGGCTGGGAGATTGCGGAGGGGTGCCCTTCCACTTCTTGGGGATCCTAAATGGCTTGCCTGACTTGGGATCAATGGGAATTGGTGTGGGCACAACAGGCACACACTCCACCACTGCTGCAGCAGGTGCAGGTGCTGGCAGCCCCTCTGGTGATGTGCTGGACCCAGCGGAACGCTTTGCCTTGCTTAGCCTCTGCCCCCCCTTCCCCTGTTTACTAGGTGTTATCCCTACAGTGCCCTCCGGCCCCTGCTTCACTGGGCTCGGAATGGGAGTCGAAGTGGTTGGTGATACTGCCTTTGAGCCCTTCCTAGGTGTACCCTTGGCATGCACCACCTCCTTGGTGGGCACAGACAATGTACGATTATCTCTGCGTGATGCTTTAGGGGCAGAAGAGTCCTTGAATGGGGATGTCACTGAGGCATGTGTGCCTAAGGTCTGCTGCTTTGCTAATTGTCCACTGGTGTTGCCTGACTGGCTTTTCTTCCTGCGCTCTGGGGTGCCTTTGGTCTTCTGTGGGGATGGTGTCTGCGCACGGGACCGCTTGGGTTGCTGCTGCTGTGTGCTCCGTGTACTGTATCGTGACTTTGATGTATATGGACCGTGGTCACTATCGTTAGTCGTGGCCACTGCCCGGGGGGGACAAAGGGACGGGAGCTGGACTGTGAGAATGTGCCTGTTGCAGGGCAGACGTCACTGTTGATGACAAAGCCTGGACTGTCCGGTGCAGGCCACCTACGTCGGAATGTATGCCCTTCATGAAAGCAACCACCTGGGCCAATTGCTTGTCATGGTCAGTAAAGGCATTGAGGAGAGCTGTCTGGCCTACACACAGCTGGCGCAAAATGTCCACAGACTCAGCACTGATGGCAGCAGGGGGGGCAGGGGTAGCGGTGCCAGGGGTGAAGGACACTCTTCCCCTCTTACTGAGGTGGACACAGGCAGCACCAGAGGACAATGGCCGCTGTGTGGTGGAAGTCGATGCAGAGTCCCCGTTCCCTGTGCCCTCCAACATGGATGCATCCCCGCTGGCATCAGATGATGTGGTGCTTTGCGTCTCAGGCTGGGACTCCTCCAGCAGACTCATGTCCCGCTCTGATGCGCTGGTGACATCTGTGTCACAGGGCTCCTGGGCAGCTGTGGTGCTAGTTTCACCCCCACTGGTGTCCGTCTCCTGTCCCTCGGTAACCACATGTGATGATGCATGGGATAGAGAGATGTAGGTTCAGGTCAGTTGCAAAAACAGAACAAACATATGCAAGCAATGCATGACAAAAGTAGAGCAAATCTACATGTTGCACACCACCCTGTGCAATCACATCATGCCAACTCACTACATAGACTCAACCACTGCATGGAAACTGGAAACTCAGGCATGAGTGAGCCATGTGATGACCACACAGCACAACACCCTGCTTGTGGCTCTGTTCAAACAGACACACAACTAGTTCTGAGCACATCTAGGGACATGATGGGGCACAGTACATGTTGCCAATGACAGAACTGGTTGAAACAGGAGAGGATAACACAGACCCAGACTACAACATGACAGTCCACAATGGACATTAGCCCATGCCACCCACCATGTCGTACCTTGGGGACAATAGAATGCTGCACATTGCTGTAAGATGTCTAGCCCTCCCCAATATGGGTGCATGGAAAGGATGCATTGATGTATGCACAGTCAGATTGGGCACACTGCCGTTCCCTCGCATGGGATTCCCAAGACTACACCAATGCAGAAGAAACCTGAAGAGCACAACTCACAATGTAATGTGAAGGCACAGCATCCAAATCAACTTTGCAAGTACAGGTAGGGCAAATGCACGCCATAGGCACCCAGGCCAGCAGCCACGTACATGCCACAGCATCACACTACCAACATCACAGAGGCCAGGGCTGGCACAGGTTCTGTACACATGCAGCCACTCCCATCCAAAGTCAGACTCCCCAAATGCTCACCCATGGCTTGCTGCTGATGCTCCTTCAAATGAGCATCCAGCTCAGGCTGTGTCACCGCCAAGATGCGCCCCATTAGTGGTGTCATGCTGCGCCGTGCCAGATGCCCAGTGCGAGGAAGCAGCCCCAGGGTCATCTCCGCCACATTCTTTGCCAGACAGCTGATGTCGTCCCATCTCTTGTGGCAGTGGGTGCGCCATCGGTTTGAGACCCCCAGGGCTCGCACCTTCACTGCAATGGCCCTCCGCACGGCCTTACGCTGGTGTACCTTGAGCTGCACGCATGGGAGACAAGAGGGAGTAATGATCAGGGACACAGTGCCATGTACCGACATCTATCAGTATGGCAGGAAGACACAACATCATCACATATCCAATGATAGGTCAATCAGAGACTATAGTACAGCCCCCATGGGACCCCTGCATGGGGAAAGCTGATGTTAAAGCATGCAGGTGTGAGGGGGAACACAGTCCCTGCACATCTCACACACATGCAGGATGCCAGCACTAAAACACCCATATAGCCTGCCCACATCTCCAGTCCATTGCTTGCTCGAGCAACACATACTTCACATGTCAACCTGTGCTTGTGGGTGGACTCACTGTGTCCAAGACTGCGCAGCCATCAATGTCCCTGGAGGCAGCAGCAGGTGAGGGGTCTCAGACAGCAGTCCCTGCAGGAAGGAGCAGGTGAGGGGTCTCAGGCAGCAGGCTCTGTGAGCAGTGGCATGTGAGGGTTCTCAGGCAGCAGTCCCTGGAGGCAGCAGCAGGTGAGGGGTCTCAGGCAGCAGTCCCTGGAGGCAGCAGCAGGTGAGGGGTCTCAGGCAGCAGGCACTGTGAGCAGTGGCAATGTGAGGCTCACTCCCACATATATAGCCCCCTGGGGTTGTTTCAAAGGTGCCAAGCTGCAGCAATTAGTGATCCAGGTCTGCCTCTTTCACATGCATCCAATGACCGCCTCCGCGGTGGCAGAGCACGCCTACCGCGATCTTCAAAATTGCATTATGTCACCACAATCATGGCTCCCATTGGCTGTAAGGGCATGCTCCATGGCGGTGATACAACGCTGGGGCCCGGTGTGCCGTACCGATGGTGCATCTTTCAAATGCTTCCAATTACCGCCTCCACGGTGGCGGAGCACGCCTACCGCGATCTTCAAAATTGCATTATGTCTAACCCTGGGCGTAGTTCGCGAAGTAGCACTTCGCGAAGCTACGCAAAGTGCAGTTCGCACTACGTGAGCTACGCGTAGCACTTCGCGAACTGCATAGTACCTTGTTCGCAGTGTGCCAGATGTCGTTTTCAATGATTGCACAGTGCGGACAAGCAACCGGCACTGTGCAATCATTGAAAATGGCATCTTGCACAGTGCGAGCTGTAGTTTTCTGCTGCTCGAGTAGATTTTTACTCGAGCAGCAGGTTTCTCAACGCAAACTGGTAGTTTCTCATCGCGAGCGGTCGCGAGCATACGCGACCACTCGCAATGAGAAACCTGACCTCCTCGCGTTGGCAATCTCGCCGGGAGGTTTATTTTCCATGCTCGCGATCGCCAACTTGATGTTGCTGATCGCGAACAAGGAAAAAGTCTCGCCGGGATGTCATTTTGCTTGTTCGCGGTCGCCAACTTGACGTTGAGGACCGCGAGAAATCAAAAAATGACCGCAGCACTACGCTACACTATGCTACGCGTGTTCGCACTGTGCTACGTGCAGTTCGCGTAGTGCGAAGTAGCGCGAACTTCGCAAACTACGCGAGCGTAGCGTAGTGCTTTGCCCAGGCTTAATTATGTCACCACATCATGGCTCCCATTGACTGTAAGGGCATGCTCCATGGCGGTGATACAACGCTGGGGCCCGGGGTGCCGTACCGCGATGGAGCATCTATCAAATGCATCCAATGACCGCCTCCACGGTGGCGTAGTACGCCACTGCGATCTTCAAAATTGCATCTTGCCACCGCTATTGAGCTTCGCATTGGCTCTAGGGCGAGCTCCATGGCGGTGTAACACCGCAGGGGCCTGGTGTGCGCTACCACGATTTTAGTGGTGGAGCATGCCAACCACCATTTCCACATGTCTCCATGCCTATGACTACCGCACTTGTGTGAATGGGGGTGCTGGTGACACACCACCGGTGCCAAGCGGTAGCTACCTCGATATGGGTGTCATGCATTGACACGAGGCACCGACATTCTGGCAGCAGAGCATCCCAACCGCCATTTCCACATGTCTCCATGCCTATGACTACTGCACTTATGTGAATAGGGGTGCTGGTGACACACCACCAGGGCTAGGCGGTAGCTACGGCAATATGGATGCCATACAATGGCGATGGCCATCTGTCAAACATCAACAGTGCACAGTGCCAACATGTTCAATGGCACATCATTGTGCACACGATGCCAATGTTCAACTTACTCCACTGATGGCTACACATGCCATGTTTGTGTGTGTGTAACGTAGATTTGCCTGTACCCACTCACATTTCACTTAAGGATTTGATGTTGGTGTAGGCAGGACAGTGTAATCCTGGACTGTACAATGTTTACACATGTCAATGTGTTGAGGTCCAGTGACAATCACAGCAATGCTCGTCTCGATGAATGTTGATCTAATTAGCATTGCCTCTCATGTCTGCTCATGAACACATTCGTCATTCCAGCGCCGACTGTGGTCATTGTTTGGTGGATGTGTGCCAGGTTGTAATGACGCATTAAGGTGTGACCGGTACAGCAGCTAGGTATGAGACAGTGTTTTCGATTAGTTACACATATGCTGGATGCTAGACTCCCAGGCGTGCACATGTGTACTCTGGCCATATCCCTATGTGCATTCACATTGCCAAAGGTGGTGTTTGAGGTACTTGTCTTGTGTAAGTTGACACGTGTGCCCTTTGTGTATGTGAAGGTGTCCCTCCATGTAAGCTGGTCTGTTAGTCACCTTGGTGTCAGTCATTGTTGTTGTTGTGTCATCCAGAGCGTGATATGCTGTGCACATATCATGATGTATTACATTGACATGTGTCCACTATCATCTCCAATAGGAGGAGGCCAAATTTGACTCGTTATTTGACGGTGCTGAAGGACATGGAGGATGCTGCGATCATACGCAAATGCTACCTGTACAGAGCCACCCAGAAAACCCTTTGTGATCTGTTGGAGCCCCACCTGCATCCACGCAGGACATATGCAACAGCTTTCACCCCTACTTATAGGGTGATGGCAGCCCTGCATTTTTTGCCACTGGATCGTTCCAGGAGACTGTGGCTGCGTGATGTACTGTCCACCATGATGCTATACAAGGACAGATACATCCATTTCCCCAGGGGTGCTGAATTGCCAGCTGTGAAGGGAGACTTCTATCCCCTTGGACACATCCCCAATGTTGTTGGGGCCATTGATTGCACCCATGTCGCTCTTGTGCCACCACAGGCAAGTGAGCACATTTACCGCAATCGCAAGCATTACCACTCCATCAATGTGCAGGTGGTGTGCCTGGCAGATATATCCATCTCGCAGATGTGTGCCAAATTCCCAGGCTCGGCCCACGACTCCTACATCCTGCAGAACAGCATAGTGCCCCAGCTGATGGCTAATCTTCTTCCAGATCGTGCATGGATTGTGGGTGAGTACGCCTAGTCGTGTGGTGTGCTGTGTGTGTGACCTGCTGTCCTGAGACTCTGCGATGTTGCAATGTCTATTAGTGTTTGTCATACCTAGGTGACTCCGCATATCCCAACCGTCCCTGGTTGCTGAGTGTAGGAGAGTAGGATCTGCTTCACATGGGTACCCCCACTTTTTGCTGGTGTTTCACTGTTTTTCGACTTTAGTCTGGCTGTGGCCCTGCTAATCAAGACCACAGCCTAGCTGCTTCCTCTCTGAAATGGTTTCCATGTACATTAGGTACATATCTAATTGGATTCTGGAGTGCCTTATAAGCCCCTAGTATATGGTATACTATGTACCTAGGGCATAGGTACATCAGAGGCCTACCAGGGGCTGCAGCATGTATTATGCCACCCCTGGGAAGCACTCCAAAATGACACCACAGGTCTGCTACTGAAACCTGGGTAAGGGTGTGCTTGCACCCTTTACTGTGGTATAGGCTACCTATATCACTACCTTATACAGACAAAAATAAACCTATAAGCCACCCCTATGGCAGGCCTTGACAATCCTGAAGGCAGAGTGCTTGGTTTTATGTGAGAGGGTGCCCAAGCATGAGCTGAGCCCCTCTGCAGCCTTCGGAAATACTTCCTTATTGCTGTTCTGTGATACAGCCATACGATATACTCTTAAGTGCATTATAACTAGGCCTGGGCCAAAATTCCGTTCCGCTTGCGGAAATTGCGATAATTTGGCATTTTTGCGTTCCGCGTAAAGCGCGAAAATGTCAAAATTTTCGCAATCCGCATCTTAGCGGTAATTTGTTTCTTGCTCGCGCTGTAAAAAAATTAATTCTCACGTGCGTGCGATCGCCTTACCTGAATCCTCACGTTCGCCGACAAGATTTCCCGACCCGGTCGCGTTCTCCACGAGTTGTTGGATTGTTGGTAGCCATTTTGCGCTATCTCGCGACAGTTCATGCCCGCATTAACGTCATTTGCCGCGCGATCACGTAATTTGTCGCGCGATCACGTCTTTCTTCTCGCGATCATGCACCGCGTGAGTATGAGAAGATTGAGATCTCGAACACGTCATTCTCCACCACGAGCGAGAGCGTGAGGACGCAGACACGTCTAATCGAACGCGAAAAGGAGAAAGAGACCCCGAACACGTCATATCCAACTCGACAGGGAGCGAGAGAACGCGATCAAGTCATTTTGGACACGCCATCGACATCCGGTGGAAGTAATGTGAAGCTCGAGAACTCGAACATGTAACATTTTCAATTTGGAGGAGAATATCAGCACTAGCAGCATGAAACCTTCTGCAAATGATGATTTTGGATGAAAACAACTCCTCAGATTGACATTTGGCTGTCCTATTTTGTGCAAGGGGTCCTTTTTAAAAAGGTGGGGAGAGGGAGGAAGTGCCACAGAATCTCCAACTTCCTGTTTTTGTCCAGCTGGCTCCTCCCAGTGCTTTGTCCATCTCCTGCTCATTCTGCCTTTGGATTTTGAGCTGGAAAGATCACTCTTTTTGTCTGCTGCATCATTGCAATTGGATTTGAGGATTTTTTATTTGGATATTTTACACGTAAGTGGTTGTTGTGTCTGTTTGATTGGGGGCATTGCAGTTGTTGTAACTACAATTTACTTTTGGTAACTATCATCGTTACTTTTTTTAAAAAATGTTGTGGGTAGTAGTAGTCAGTAGTAGGCCCGAGCTAGTCATGGCCTCATGGGTGTGAGCATGATGAAGCAACCGTTCCTTTGGTGTTTTTTGAATGTATTTCATTATCAGGCATCATTTAGGGCCTGGATGGCATTGGAATTCGTTGGGAAATGTGTTTTTTTGGGGTGGGCTTTCTGATGTTGTTGGCCTGCCCATGTGGCTGGTCGCCATTTTGAAGCCTAGGCCTGCAAGCTTGCCTGGCCTTGTCTGCCAACAGGCCAGCTTTCATCCAGTAGGATCAGAACAGGTAGCCACAGCTTTATTAATCAAGTGTTTTCTGTGTGGTCTGTTGAATTTAGACATCATTTAGGGCATGGATGGCATTGGATTGAGTTGGGGAAGTGTGTTTTTTTGGGGTGGGCTTTCTGATGTTGTTGGTGGCCATTTTGAAGCCTAGGCCTGCAAGCTTGCCTGGCCTTGTCTGCCAAGAGGCCTGCTTTCATCCAGTAGGATCCGAGCAAGTAGCCACAGCTTTATTAATCAAGTGTTTTCTGTGTGGTCTGTTGAATTTAGACATCATTTAGGGCATGGATGGCATTGGATTGAGTTGGGGAAGTGTGTTTTTTTGGGGTGGGCTTTCTGATGTTGTTGGGCCTGGCCATGTGGCTGGTGGCCATTTTGAAGCCTAGGCCTGCAAGCTTGCCTGGCCTTGTCTGCCAACAGGCCTGCTTTCATCCAGTAGGATCAGAGCAGGTAGCCACAGCTTTATTAATAAAGTGTTTTCTGTTGAATTTAGACATCATTTAGGGCATGGATGGCATTGGATTGAGTTGAGGAAGTGTATTTTTTTGGGGTGGGCTTTCTTATGTTGGTTGTCTTAAAGACATGCTTTTGTTGTGTGTGTTTGGTGTGCAGACCTTTTTGGGGCCTGTGTATGTTCGTATTTGCATTTTGTTGCATTAAAAAGGCAGGGCAGTGTGTTTTAGCATGCATCCTTTACCTGGCTTTTATAGGCCTTTTGTCAGTTTCTGGTGTTTCCCCTGCTTGTTTGTGATTTGTGAGTGTCCATGTGGCTGGTGGCCTTTTTTTGTGTTGGGAGTTATTAGTGTCCTGCTTTTGCCATATAGGCCTGCATGGTTTTCCTATTGGCTTACTGCTTCCATCCATCCACCCCCTTTGCCAGCAGCAGCTCCATGGATGCTGAGATGCTCAAATAATTTAATGGCAAATAGGGTCCACCCCACATCCATTACTTTTTCATTTTGGTGGTTCTTATTAACTTTCCTATCCTTCCTGAGAGTGTAGTGTGTGACTGTACACAGTAGTATAACATAGCCCTTGTTCAAAAAAAGTCATAAATGGCTAGACTATATCTTTTGTTTGCACTAGTACAGTAGTGAGTAACTGAACCACAACAACAAATGCAACATTTCACTGATGATCTTATCCTGGCTTATTTGCTTTTAGGTGCACAAAAAGCCAGAGGAGGAGGTGTCATCAGCATCACCCGGCTACCCGTTGTACTGGCAGCCAGACAGAAGCCCTGCTGCGCATCACGTCCACGTGTGACCAGAACCTGTTGTGCATCTGCATGCTGCCTAACATCTGAAGAAGATGGCCCCAAAGAAAGGTACCAGGTCCAGTACCAAGAAAGTTTCTGGTGAGAAGAAGGAACAGAAAAAGGAAGTGCCATTAACCACGACTGGTAGTGTGCCGACCAATGTTTTTTTTGGCACCAAAAAAGTTACGCCTGCAGCAGCATTGTCCGGGAACCAAGCTGGGAGCAGCACCTCAGCACCAGCGGTCCAACCCCACCAACCTAGGACCAAGGTTTTAGTGTCGCAGAGGTAGCCAGTCTACTAACGAGCAGCGATGTTGAAGAAATGTCGTTATCGCAAAGTAGTACACAATCAACGCAGGCGCAAACTCAGCAGATAAGTGTGCAGCCGCAACAAGAACAGCAGCAGCTGCAACAAGAACAGCAGCGGCCACAACAAGAACAGCAGCGGCCGCAACAAGAACAGCTGTAGCCGCAACAAGAACAGCAGTAGCCGCAACAAGAACAGCAGCAGCCGCAACAAGAACAGCAGCAGCCGCAACAGCCCACCATAGTAGTTGTTGCTCCTGACGTAGGGGCATTTCAGGAAATCGAGCTTCCTGCAAACAAAGTGGAGCAAAGTCAAACCACTGTTTCAGAAGATCTATTGTCTTCCAGACCACCAGCAAGGAAAAGGAGGCTTAGTCCATCATCTTCTTCTTCAAGCCCCGCTTCTGATGATCGTGATGCCACTTGGCACTCACCAGCTCAGTCTGAGAGTGATATACGCCACAAGACAATGCTTCTGAAAAGGAAGGTCCCAGAAAATCTTAGAGTTATGGAGGTAGATGTAGAAGAGGGGGGTGATGTTGATGAAGACGAGCCAGTCATCCCGCACATTACTCCCGCCCCAAAGGGATTGGAGACCAACATTCTCACCCTATGCAGAAAGGCTGCTACTGAGCGGGATGTAGCATGGATATCACCAACACAGGTTACACCACCACTACCTCCAGCTGCCATATTTTCCAAGGCCCGGCAGGGACCTACATCCAGCTCAACCATCTCAGTAGGTAGTGGTAGTAAAAGTCACAGTCTAGGTGCACAGGGTCACATTTCAAGCACACCCTCCAGTTCATCTGGTATTGAAAGTGGCACATCCAGCAGTGCCAGAAAGTTCTCCTCCCCAGTTTGGGACTTCTTTTCTGTTAGCACCAAGGAGGAGAACGTTGCTATATGCTCAATTTGTCGGCAAGGTATTCGGCAGGGTAAGCTTGGTACAAACAATGGTACCGGCGGCCAAGCAAGTCATCTCAGAATACA
This sequence comes from Triturus cristatus, assembly GCF_964204655.1. NCBI lineage: Eukaryota > Metazoa > Chordata > Amphibia > Caudata > Salamandridae > Triturus > Triturus cristatus. Next base: position 894,684,861 of record NC_140590.1, on the reverse strand, counting down.
CCACACTATCGTGTGGGAGAATCACCTACTTCAGTTAAAAGAAAGTAGAAAAACTCAACCCATTGAAGTTGGTCAGGAAGAATCAGGGAGTGATATTATTGCGGTGGAAGGTGAAGAAGAGGGAGGCATTTCTAGCCCTGTCCCCAGTAGTGCAGTGGTACCGCCCACATCCTCCTCAGTAACATCCGAGTGGCACCGCAGTAAAAGACAAACTCAGAGTCAGGCTGAGACACCAAGGCGACCGAGTACCGCAATGAGACAAACTGTGTTGTTGAGCCTAAGTGGGTTAATGAAAACAGCACCACAAAGGAAAGTAATCCAGCCTACCATTGAGAGCATGCTTAGGTTGGAGGGGCAGTTCCAACGCAACCACCCAACGGCACGGTTGTACAATGCGAAGCTGGCTAAAATGTTAGCGCTGGACCTTCTTCCTTTTTCATTTGTGGAAGGGGTGGGTTTCCTTGAATTTGTGTCAGCCATCTGCCCTAAATGGAAGGTTCCCAGCCGGGCCTATTTCGCAAGAATTGCTGTTCCCGCACTACATCATGATGTGCTGGAATTGGTTGGACAAGCTTTGCAGCAGAGTGCTGTTCACAATATCCACCTGACAACAGACATGTGGACCAGTTGCCAAGCCACAGATTACATGTGCATCACTGCACACTGGGTCTCTTTTGTGGGGGTTAGAGATAAGCTATCTGCACGAGGTGCTGTTGACACAGCTGCGATTTTTAAAGGTACTCGGAAACATGCAACTGTAGCCATGTTCGCCATGGAGAAATCTCATACGGCTGAAAACATTTTTGACGAGTTTCGCAGCAAGGTTTTGGAATGGCTGCGGCCAAAAGGGCTTAGCATTGGTTTTGTTGCCACAGACAATGGCAGTAATGTACTTAAGGCCATGGAACTTGGTTCCTATTTCAGGGTTCCGTGTTTGGCGCACTGAATAAACATTATAGTTCAAGACTTTCTGAAAAAAGAACCCATAGTCAGCAACTTACTGGCCATCTGCCGAAGAATATGCACTCATTTCAGCCATTCTTTTAAAGCTCGGAAGCAGCTGAGGATCATCCAACGTGAAAATAGGATGCCTGTCAAGGCACTCATCCAGGAGGTGGCAACACGTTGGAACTCAACGTATTACATGCTTGATCGTCTGTATGAGCAGTACAGGTCACTCCATGAATATGTCTGGAAAAGAAGAGGGGATGCTATTGTTAAAGGCATGAACCTTGAGATGGAGCAATGGAGCCTAATTTAATGCCTGACTGAGATGCTTTGTCCTTTTGAGGTCTTCACACGTGTAGTCAGCAAGGAGGACTGTACAACGGGCCATGCTATCCCATTATTGCAAATGCTAGAGCATCAGCTGAAGAAGGTCTCTGAATCATACAAATGTGTAGAGGACAAAAGGGAAGCCTATGACCTGGTGGAGAGCTTAGCCCGTTGCTTAGCTGAAAATGCAAGGATACAAAATAAAATTTTCTCACAAGAACATTACATTTGTGCCACAATTCTGGATCCACGTGCAAAATTTGGACTGAAGACATTCTTTGCTTTTTCAGAGATTGATGTTGCCCGCTACAAAACTTGTATAGCTGAAGCAGCCAGTAAGTTGGAAAACGAACGGCTGCTAATTAAAAGCCCGCAAGATCAACCCACAAGAAGTACTGCAGCAGGGCATGCAGGATCAAGTGTAACTTCGTCAGCTAAGGGCAGTGCGTTTGGATCACAACACTCACCATCACTATCGACAACAGCAACAATAACTGGATCATTTGGCCCAGTAGAATCGTTACACGATTGGGATATACAGTTAGGCATTAATAAGCACAGTGCTGATGCACAGAGAAAAGAGCCCGAAAGCTTACCAGCAACACCCCTGAACATTGAGCGGATGGTCCAGGCCTATCTGGACGACCCAACAGAGGTGTACATTGATCAAAACCCATTGCAGTATTGGTATAGGAAAAGGTCTGAATGGCCACTGCTCAGCAGGCTGGTGATAAGCTATCTGGCTAGCTCTGTCACAAGTGTCTCTTCCGAATTTGTTTTCAGTGCTGCTGGTTCCATTGTAACATTGAGAAGGACCAGTCTCTCACCCAAAAACGTGGAGAGGTTAACAATGATCAAAATGAATCAGCACTTCATACCACCGAATTACACAATACATGAAGCAATGGAGGAAGATGAGGACAGCGGCTCAGGTGACGGAAGTAGTGTGTCACATGATTACCTACTACTGGCTGACCCCCCAGAGTTTGAGGACGAGCTATACTTCCCTGACAATTAGGCTTGCATTTACTGTCTTCCTCCCTTTTTTCCCCCTTTATTTATGTGTCTGTCGTTCCGGTTACAAACTTGTGAATCACAACAAATCCAGTACAGTCCTCCGAATCCAGCTCCTCCGCTCCATCATACTGAATCTCCCGCCCAAATCCATTGCCCTCATGAATGATGATTGGATGATGGTAAATAGAAGAAAAAATTTAAACTTTCCTACTCCCGCCAAAAGAAGTGGAGCATGAATCAGATGACTACTATAGCTATCCTCCATTCAGAGCCGAGAGAGACTGCCCATTAACTGAAAATAAGATGGAGCAGGTAATGAATGATGCCATGCATTGGACGCAGAGTCGCAGACTGAGTGATTTTGTTGTGTTTGTTGTGCATGAAGTTATGTAATTGTGCACTAATCATCTTTCTACAGTACACACTAAACTTAACTCAAGGTGAATTTTCCCCTTGTTGCAATTAAGAAATTTGTACTTCACCTGCGGCTTGGTGATACATTGCTTTTAATTCAATACAGGAAGGGGACTCACTCAATCTGCGCAATGAGTATGATTGACACAACAGCACCGTCCATGATGATGATGGCGAAATAGACGGCCCGTTAACTTAAGATGAGAAGGAACAGGTAATGACAATTAATGGCATGCATTGGACACCTGACTCTGAGCGATTGGTGTTTGTGTTTTCGTTGTTTGTTTGTTGTGCACAAAGTGAAGTCAAAGTGTACTAGTAATCTATCTTTCTGTACACACTAAAGACTGACTCAAGTCAATAATATTTCTACTCTTGTTGTGTAATAACAATTTTACTTCTACTTAGGCCTGGGCGGTAAATTCCGTTCCGGTCACGGAATTTGCGGAATTTGGGTAATTTCGCGTTCCGCGGAGAACGCGAGATTGCCCAAAAATCTGCGTTCCGCGACTTCGCGAAATTTTTTGCTTGTTTGCGTTCTCAATATGCGTGTTCGCGAGATATTTCACCCCGAGCACGCAAACAGCGATCGCGAACAGGAAAAAAGTATCGCGAACAAGCAATTCCGCGTTTTCGCGGAATTTCTGCGTGTTCGCGGAGATTTTTTACCGTTTCGCGGAGATTTGCGTAACGCGATTACGCAAATTCCGCCCACCCCTACTTCTACTGCAGGCCGATCTTCACAGTCAGTCAGTACAAGTATCGGAGATGATGACTGATGGAATAATAACAAGTTAGGAGGACGTTTCATGAGTGGCATAAAACTTAAAAGCCTAAAGGTAAACACGTCAACAACAACCACAGCAGACCCAAATGTCTGTGTAGAAGTGGAATAGAGTGTTGCGGTGGGATGACTGCGGTGCATTGATTTACTAACTTAAACTGTAAAATGCTATGTTTGGAATGGATAATGTGCTTTGCCTTTGTCCAACTCTTTAAAAAAAAAACAAGTACTCTAAAGTCTAAACGTAGGATGTGCTACTGCTAAGGAACATGCCGTCAGGCCTGTCACTGTGGGCCTGCTCTCTCCTGTTATTGTTGAATGTCAATGCTGGAAACAGACTAGAGTAGAGATGATGCATACATGCCACCTCGGAAAGTGTTCTTGTTGCACTACACCATAACTTGTGCATTTGTTTCAACTTTGTTTCTCAATACCCCCTTTGTTTTTCCATATACAATTACAGGCCGGGCCTTGCCCTATACTTGGGAAAACATTACAATGCACACTTACCCTTACCAATAAATCGACATTTTTTTTCCAGCCGGGCAGTGGCAAGTGGCAACACAACCAAGATTGATGGACAAGAGGACCAAGAGGAATTCCGAGATGCAAATCGAGTCCACATTTTTTACCAGGATGACACAATACCAGTATCAACTTTTATCTTCTTTTAAATAATTTGAATAATGTTTTTGTCTACAATCTTTACAACAGTGTGTTCTTGTTGTTGTTATTATCATCATTAGGTTTGCTGTCTGTTTATGATTCTTCCCTACCAATATTTAAAATTTCTATTTGCTATTTGTAAAAGTATTAAGGCCGGAACAACAGAACAAGAAGTGTATGTAATCCGGGTCTCTCATCATCGTGAATGCATTTCCTTTTTCTCCCTTAACATATGGATATGGTAGTCTTCAAAGATTGTCGTTTGTTTGTCCATGCATACTGTTTTTCACTGTCAAACCTTTCCCAAAACCCCCTTCCCATCCATTCAACAAACCCTAACCCTCTTCCCCCGGGCTGTGTGACATATTGTCGAGGTGTGACTAAATTAAATGTACACCAATACTTAATCACACACTTGCTGGGGCGGATGTGGCGAAAGCAACAGTACTTCAATTTCAAGGCAGAGCGATGATCTTCTTCTGCTTGCCCACCCATGAGTAGGATATTTTAGAGGTTATTTTATTTAACAAAGGAACATATACCTCAGCATTAATTGCCGGCATTAGTTGGATTTGTTTGTTGTCATTCCTTATACACAGCACTAACTGTTAGGCTGTAGGCCTAGTCAAGTGACTCGACACAACTATAGTTTGTAACTCTGTCTAGTAGGCTACCCCAACCACCATTATGTTTTGTTGTAAAATATTTTAGCATATTATTGTTGCTCTGTAAGTTCTGTACTGTACTTCATTCTACTAGTCCTCTAACAGTCTCTCAAAGGTGATTGACTATCTCCTTTTCTTTTTTTGCAAATGCTGCTGCCCTGCCAGTGTCTACTACTACTACTATACTATCACCACCACCCCAATCATGGCATGTTAGAAAAAGGAAACCATCTTCACCATGCAGCCATTGCTGTGCCTAAGTTAAACATCAAACACAGGTAAGAGAGAAGTTTGGGGGAGGCAGAATTAATAATGGACATGTTTTCAATTAATTCAATTTCACACACCCCTTTGAGTCCAGATAAAGAATGCATAGACTAGAGGAGAGACTGAAAGTACTAGTAGGACAAGTCAATCAGTGAGGGGTGTCGCATCTATCTGTTTGTGTCTTACACAGTCAGCCAATTATTTAAATCAAACACTGGCTATGGGCGGCCCTGCACCAGTAAGGAAACAGTGTGATGTAAAACAGTAACCCCACCTACAAAACATTAACAACATTGCATGTAACGTAGAAAAATATATTTAATTTACCCTAACAAAAATAAACTAAAAACCCACAAGAGCTGACCCACCCCCCTCCCTAACCCCAACCGATGTCCGTAGGAAAGTCCAGGAGAAAATAGCAGTCCGAAAAGCAAAAACCCAACGCCCAAACCAGTTACCACCCACCCAAACAAGAATTAAAAAAGGGGCAGGGACTAAGGTGTGGGCAGGACTGAAGGAGGACACGCATCTGCTCCTCTAAACGGGCGACGCGGCGTCTGAGGGCACGGCAGTTGCAGCCACAGTGGGGGGGCACAAGAGATAGCATTGCGGTGGCGACGGGCAGCCCCCAGACGGTGGCGCTGTACCGCTGGAAGGCGGTGGCTGGGGCCCGGGGCACTGAAGGAGGCTTCAAGTGCTGCTGCAGTCTCCTCTTCCTCCACTGCCAAGACCACCAGCCGCCGGTATTCACGCTGGATTGCCTCCAGCCTCCGGCGCCGTGCCTTGGCGGCCAACTCCTTACGATTGAGTTTAGGAGTAGCTGTGTATCAAAAAGAAAAAAACAAGACAATTGTAAAATATACTCTTAGAAAAACAGCAAGACAAGTTAATTATTTATACACATAGTGGCATGGTAGAGTAGCACTATAAAGCACGCCACAGTAGTACATAACATTTGAAATCTCGCCCATCCTTCTTCCTTCCACCCGTCTTTCACTATTTAGTTGAACAGTGCACCAGTTGCTCTTCTCCATAAAATTTTCAAAGCAGAGTTGAAATCAGATAGATGAGGCCATTGGTTACTCAATACTCCCACTCCTATGCCAATTAAAGGGATTCTAGTCTTCTAGTTCACTCTTCAATCTTTCACAACAACTCATCCTTACTTAGGACATCGGATGGTGGGCGGACTTTGTCTGCCCGCCATCCTCACGCTAAAAAGGGTGGGTGTTCCGTGGGGACAATTAGGAGGATGCTCCCGGCACAGTGGCGGGCGCATCCTGTTTTTTTTACATTCTGGTTGGCGGTGCCGAAAGCAATGCTAAAAATACATGTTGTGCTGCTTTTCCAAGCACAATATGACAGGCCCCGCGCGGAGCCTGCCACGTTTTGCTTTGAAAGGCAGGGGGGGTACCATAGCATAGGTACCCTCCATGGGGGCCCCCAAGCATACTCTGCAATGTCTGCATGCCTTTCCGTGGCGGACGGCAATTGCACCACGCAAAGGCATTCCAAAATGCAGATTATATGGCTGGTGGTGTGTTCAGAGAGACACCACCACCATATTAAACCCTTTTCTGCCTGGTCGACATGTGGGGGGTCTGACTTTTTTCTACAGGGATGGCGGGAGGTTTGCCCCTGCGGTGACGGCGGTGAATACCGCCGGCACGGTGGGGGCAATACGCCCGCTATCCTAATGGGGCCCTAAGTCGCAACAGTACAGTATACATACAGTACACCCTTGCAGTGAGTGTACTGTCAACAATAGTTAAGGATTATGAATCTTACTTACCACCGCTCTCCACTGGTGCTGCCACTCCCCCTACCGCTCCATCGTCGGTATCTGCAGCAACTGCCGCATCCTCTCCCTCTGCGTCGCCTTCGCTGGCCCCGGCAATGGTGGTTGGTAGTGCGCCTAGAAAACATTACACATTTATTAGGCGTCATATACACCTCCCCCTATTGATCAGTAGTAAGGTTGAAAAATGAGTTAATACTAACATACATCACTAGTACAACTCAGGTAGTAGTAGAGAAGACACTAATAGTAATATATGGTCCCCCCTAGGGTCATTCTAGCCTTTGCTTAGTTAGCCCGAGCCATGCAACCATTTTACCTTTGTGTCTTTTATTTTTGCACGTGTGACGTTACCTTGCAGCTTTTTGTATAAGACACCTTTGAACCCACATGACCTGCCTCACACTGCTACTGTCTACGCACTATTTACAAGCGGTCAACAAAAACATTAACAAGCCACTTTTTTATGAAGTACTGGTGCACTGTTAGTCCATATTGCTTATCCATAAATGCTACACTTTTTGGCACGGCTGAGAAATGCTTGCAAGTTGCAATATACTAACGCGCACCATTACATTTTTCGCATTACAGACTGAAGATTCCCTTCTACGAACCAGAGCTTTGCAGAGCTTATGAATGATGCAACAACTTCCAGTACTAGGTTCTTCTAAGGTAAGGGGTCCCTTCACTCAGAGATCTTCATTTATAAATTTATATAAACTAAATTCCTAGGGGATGGTGGTGCTGCCTTCCACCACTGTTCAGTTATCATGATTTAATTCCCAACTGTAAGTAAGTGTAACAATGTTTATTGTTTTAATGTTATTGATTTTCCGGTTGGTGCTGCATTATATAATAGAACAATGTACAGAGCTTCTCAATTCAAAATAAACATTTTGAACTTACATAGACTTGGTGGTATTTGTTGTGGACTAACTTACATGAGTGAGCAAATTAAAGTAAGGGTGTGCATGTGTATTGCTTCCACGACTGAGAGGTTGGGTGTGTTATGTTCTGGGTTGTCTACTTGTTGGGTATCTTGGGGGGAGGGTTCGGAGACCTAATAGTTATGACAAGACAGTACTATAGTCGAGCAGGGGATTGTGGTGGGTTCTGAATTTCTGATTGAGGTGTGTGAGGAAGGTCAAACCTACCATCACCAACATCCTATTTTCTTGTGCAAAGGTCTGTATGTGCAAGATCCCTACAACAGTAGTAGTACGTCCTATAGGCTATCATATCAAAATAGTAATACATCTGGTTGGGAATTTGTTGCTGTGAATTGTCAAAGCCTCAAGATTAACAAAGACTCGAGATCAATAAGACTAGAAGTAGTACAAGAGGACAACCCAAAGGACTGGACTCAATGGCTAGAGCTACTGGTGAATCTGAGTTTTATTACAACCTTTCAAATAAAGAGTGGCACTGGCCAACCGGGCAAGCTTAGCTACTACAGTACAGACAGACTGATAGTAGTAGTAGTCCTGAGAGTCATCATAGCAGAGGCAGGGATAACAAGATTTTTGAAACCGTACAGATCGAAGGATAATTGTTGGTAAAAAATAGCATTGGGAAACTGAAACAATAGTTTGTGAAAAATATGGTGCAGTAAAAGTTATGGAATAAGAAATATTATTAAAAACAAGAAGACTTACTGGGGCCAGCAGAGGAGCCCTCATTGGTGTCCTCCTGGTGGTGGTGTTCTGACTGTTGTCCCGCCGACTGCCCACTCCCTGTCTGTCTGCCCCTGGGTGCTGATGAACAGGAAAGGTATAAGAAAGAGACAAACATTGATGGATGGTGTCAAACAAATAAAATATTTTTAAAGAACGGTCAAAAAACAATTAAGTAAACAACAATTGCAATAACTAAATTGACTGATCTCATCTGGTTAACAAGTAGTATCGGGGGATTCGCGGATCGACTACTTAAGTTACTATTTATCAACAGTAATCCACTCTTCCATTCTGATTCCAGAATACTAAGTTACAACTAAGCCTAAGTATGACATACCACCCGACCTAGCCCACCTATTCCAGGCTTGCCAATTGTACATTAAGTATGCATTTCCACTTCTTTTATTCCTCAACAATGCATATGGTCAAATGGAGGACACATGACTACATTTTTTGTATACACCAAATTTTGGGTTGATTGATTGATGCTGATGTTCTGCTAGTGCTAAGCCAATTACCACCACTCATTGAACAAACTAGAAAAGGTTCTAATAAAGACTGGCGTACTAGCAGCACGTCACGTAACTGAGGGGGCATCACGCATACCACTAACAAATTAGAAACTCATACACAGTACCTAAACCTAAGTATCAATCCACCCCTGTCTCTTAGTGACAGGACAAAGTAAGGAGTGGACTAGAGTCACTGTAGCATTACGTAACTTAATTTCTCTAAAATAAACTCTAACAGAATCACGCTAAGCGAGCGCAAACGCAAAGGTTGCAAACAAGTGGAGAAGTGTGGCTCAATGGTTAGAGCGGCAGACCCTGATGCAGAGGTCTGGCCCGGACCAGGGTTCAATTCCCGCCTCGGCGGGTCTTGGGCTCAATTTCCCCGGACCCGATAATTCTCGCCTCTGTGCCTATTCTAATCATGGGTCCCACTCTGCAACTCTGGGCAATAGCTTGCTAAATCTCCACAACGGCCCCAACAGCGCTAGGATGCCTGGCTTCACCTTGGGGGTGCCCAGGAGTGTGCACTTCACAGGGAAAGGCCAGGACGGGTTCCACAGCAGTATGTGCACAGCGCCTGAGAGACCCTTTCGGGGGTGAGCGGAGCGCTATATAAATGCACTACATTTACATTTACAACAAGTAAGATTAGTAGTAGCGCAGAGGAGCACCTGTGTCATAATCACAGAAGACTTTTAAACATAATTAACCTGGAATGTAAGCAGCAACATTCTAGCTGGTTGGAAGAAAAAAAAGATATTCGCAATATATAACACAGAGCAGAAGAACAGACACAAAGTAGTAATAATTAAATAGTTACTCACCAAGACCCGGGACCTCCACTCCTAGCAGGTCCAGCAGGTCCTGCTCATGGTCCAGGATGTCGGACCACCGGTGCGTCAACTGCGTCTGGGTGCGCCGGACCCCAGAGCAGCGCAACACTGCCCGGTGCACCTTCCCCCACCGCTGCCGACGCTCCCGGAGGCCGTACCTGGACCCAGGCCTGCCACCTGCTGCCAGGGTTGAGGGGAGGTGGCGCTGCACAAAGAAATGAGTGCAGCCAACTCCACCTCCCCAAATAAGGCCTGTTCCTGCACGCCTTGTGGGCGCCGCCTTCCGCAAGGAAGGCGGTCGCGGCTCTGGCTGCGATGACCAGCCCTACCCTTTGACATGGTTCTGGAACGGGGTGGGAAAGAAAAGGTAATAAAATTAAAGAAGTAAAGGAAATAAATAGCAGGCAATAGAAAGAGTGAAAAAGTAGCTAAAAAACAAAAAAAAAGTAGATAAAAACCAAAAATATAGAAGCAGGAAAATAGTTAGAGGAATAATAAATAAGAAAGATAAAAAAAAAGTGGCTTTAAACAAAGGATTGAAAAGATGCAGGGAGGATTCAAAATCAGGCCCCAGAACCATGCAATAGAGTGAAAAACAAGATGGCCACGCCCATTGCGACCACGTGCGCAAGTTTGCGTGATATTTTCTCCCCGAGCAAGCAAAAAGCAACGCGATCAAGTAAAAGCGTTCGCGGACAGGAAATATCTACAGCGAACGGGCGCGAACATGCATTGCGCGACCCGGAACAGGAAGTAAGCATCGCGAGAGGGCGGGACAAGTGAAAACAAGATGGCCGCGCCCGTGAGGAACCGCATGGGTAAGTTGGCGAGCCGCGATCACGCAAAAAATAACGCGAACATGCGGGAAAAAAACTTCTGCGTCTTCGCGATATTTCCGCGTGTTTGCGGAGATTTTCAGCATTTTCGCGATAGTTTGCGAAAGTGAATTTCGCAAATTCCGCCCACCCCTACATATGAGTGACATAGCTATATTTTTTCAAAAGACACCTTCTGGATAACTGATGTAAATGCAAGTATTATCCTAGTCCTTTTGGGTTTGTGGGTGACTCCTGTTGTATGAAAAAACATGCACTTTATCACTGTTCAACAACGGTAAAGCATGCAAACTCTAAAGCCAGCAAAAGCATATGGGAAAAATTAGGGGACCAAAACAAAGACAATGCCATTCCGGATCTACTAAGATGTCATGTGGTGAAGGGGTGTTGTAGGATCTAGTGATATAAGATGTTTTGTGGTTGTATGGTAAGGTGAAATACACCTATTGTAGTATTGTATGGTGTGGTATAGTGTTGAATTATGTGAGCTACTATTCTGGTGTGTTATTGAATTGTTTTCTGCAGTTGAAGTCAGTGTGATGTGTAATGTTGAGATGTCATGAGTGTTTTGTGGTAGGATGTAATGGAGTGATTAACGGTATGTAATATCATATGGTTTGTGCTAAGTTGGTTTTTTGTACAATGTTGTATGATATGGTGTGATTCAATGTGATATGATATGAATGAATGAATGACAATTTTATTTGCATAATTAATTAAAATTGTTACAAAAATTCACATAGAAAATGAAATTACAATGAGTAAAAACTTTTTTTTTTTTTTTTTTAAAGAAGTAATACTGGGAATGATTACTCTTTGCTTTTAAAAGATGTGCTTATACTGTCCAGAAGTTAAGAAGTCCCCGGTGGCCCCCTGTCTGTTAGGCCCTCATGTTCTATTAATACTAGAAGTTTTTTTGCTTCTTCAAGGAATTTGACTCCACGGCAAGCCAAGATTATGGAGGAGCCTCTGAGCCAACATGTGACTGCCTGTCTGCAAGATCGAATGTTTAACACGTTCATGATAGGTTTCAATAAAAATCGTCTCTGGTTTATCAGGGCCGGGCATGTACAGAAAAGATGAACCAAGGTTTCTGTATGGTACCCGCAAAGGCGGCATTGTTTCGTCTGATGCGGCGGTTTCTAAGATGGTAGTAGGTCTTTTGAGACATGTATCCCCATCCGAAAAGCTATAAATACTTTTTTGAGATGACCATTGAAGTGGGATGCTAGGTAAGGCGATGGTTTTAAAGATGTGAAAGAGTTCATGATGGTCCAACCATGCCGACAATTTGCCAATGTCTCTTTATCCTCCATAAACGATTTCCTTTTTGCCGCCACGTTGGCTAGTTTGCTTAACGTAGCCTTGTCTGACCCTGATTTCCAGACTGATTCCAGTTCCAGCTTTTCCACACATAGTTTCAGATATTGTCCCCAAGTATTCGGCTATTCAGTTTCCCCACGTTTTTTTTATCTCCTCCCAGCTTAGCCAGTCCAATGTTTCTGAGTGAGCAGTTCGAAGTTTATGACAAAGTTTCACGAAACTGCTCATGCTCCGGTACTTCTGATTTTGCAGACCAAATTCAAGCCTGACTTATGCGGCTGAGGCAGCTTTAGGCAGATTAAAGACCGCTTTATAAATTTTGGTCTGTAAGTTGTTTCAAAGATCAGCCTCCTTCCCACACCATGTAACCAAGCCATACGATAGAGTCGGCATTATCTGTGCTGCCATCACTTTTAATTGGTGACTATTTGGGACAGTCCATTTTACCTTTTAGGGAGCGGTGGGCAAAAATAAGGGATTGTGCCTTTGTTTTTAATGCTGTTTTGTGGTCATTGTAATTACCTCCTTTTGTTATTGTTAGACCCAAATATTTATAATTCTCTTGTTCTTTCACTGTTATCCCTTGTGCCATCCATTTGTATTTTAATTTATTCGGGTCAACCAACCGGACCACTTTTGTTTTGTCTTTGTTTAGTTCCAATCTTTCCCTTTCTAAGTACGATGTTAATTTGTTAATGGCTCTTTGTATACAAATTGGGGTTTTACTCAACAGAACTATGTCATCAGCGTATTGTAAATAGTAAATTGGATTGTTTACCAAGTGGGGAGGATGACTATCTACTGATTCGATTGCATTTGTGAGGTCAGCAAGAAAGAGATTAAAAAGGGTGGGGGCTAAAACACAGCCTTGTTTTAGACCATGGGGGCATATCAACAACAACCGGCGATAATTATCGCTCAGCGCTCTTAGCGTGAGGATAATTATCGCCGGCTAGCGTGAATTTTTATCGCTGATATAGCGTGCTATTAGCAACGCTTATCTCAATAGCGATAAAAATCTACACGCTAACGTGAGATTATCGCTGGAAACCCAGCGATAATCACACGTTACCTTGTTGATAGGGACAGGCAAACTTAGCCATGATATCCTCCTTCCATAGGATATCATGGCTAAGTCTGAAAATTAGCAGACGTAAAAAAGCAGCGTTAACCGCGGTTAGCGCTGCTTTTTTTGTCTCTAACAGGGTTAGCGACATTCTTGATAATAGGAGAAATGTCGCTTAGCGACATTTCTCCTATTATTTTACTCTGGAACGCCCCCTTTGCATCTCATTAGAGATGCAAGGGGAAGCGTAGAGTAAAATGGTGCTAACATGCAAATTTGCGTGTTAGCACCCTGTTGTTGATAGGGCGCTAGTTTTATCTCTGCTTTTTTGGCTTTGAAAGCCAAAAAAGCAGAGATAAAGCCCTTGTTGATATGCCCCTTGGTGCGTTGGGATACTCCCTGTTGTGCTACCTCCGTTTCCCAGTTTCACCTTTGTCCAAGAATTTTGGTATAAGGCTTTGATGGCTACTAAGAGCTGGTGTGGCAGCCCCCAGCTCTCCAACTTACTCCATAGACGCTCTCTGTTTACTCGGTCGAAAGCAGACTTGATATCAATAAAGCAGGCATACAGACGAGTACCTTTTCCTACGGCTTGATCTATTAGGATTACCAGACAGGTTAGGTTAGTTATTGTTCCCATTCCTTGCCTAAATCATGTTTGAAATTTTGGCATAATCTTTGTTTCTAAGATTCAAGCTTGTAATTCTAATAAGATGCAAGAGGCATATAGTTTAGCCTCTACATCTATTAAAGATATCAGTCTGTAGTTCGAGGGGTTTCGATGGTCACCACGCTTAAAAATGGGATGGATGATGCTCCCTTTCCAGGAGGCGGGTAACTCAGCATGTTTGTATATTTGGTTAAACAATGGTGTTAGAGTCTCTGACCACAGGTCCGGGTCGTGCTTAAAAATTGCGTTTGGCAGCCCGTTGGGTCCTGCTGCCCCCTCTGTCTTTAATCTGAAAATTATCGTCCTTAGTTCGTTTTTGCTGGTTAAATCATCTAATTCTGTTAACCCGTTCTCCAAGTTTTCCTGCACGAATTCCCCATTTTTGTTTTTATTCTCTCCTTTTAATTCCTCCATGTGGTCCTTCTCTACCCCAGAGTTGATGTTATGACCTGCCTCCGTTTTGCTATATAGAGTTTGCACATGTCTGATTCAGATGTCTGCTCCAACCCCGGCTTCCTGTTGAAGTTTAAACCCTTGATTAAGATCATTTATAATGCCCCAAAAATCCCGGCTATTCGGATTTTTTCCCAAAATTAGCAACTTATGCCAGATGGATTCTTTGTATGTATACTTTGCAGCTGTCATTGCCTTCCTGTAAGTACTCCTTGCTCTCCTCAATTTAGATATGTTTACCGCAAATCCTGCTGTATTTTGATTTGCCAGGGCCCGGACCTCCTTAGCCACTTTTCTTTTTTTTGCTCTAAGATCCATGTTGAACCACGGCTCCTTTTTGTTGTAAAAGTTTCTGTGGTTCCCTGAACTTGCTGGGAACTTATGTTGCAAGACCTGAATCGTTTGTTCCCAGTTGGATACTCGGTCCTCCTCCTTTTGGGTTCCAAAGTCAGCCATCTGTGCTTTAACTGAGGCCGTGATTTTGCCCAGACCCTCACTGCGCCATTTTAATTTGTTCAGATTAAACTTTGATGCGTGTTGCAATAGAGAGGTCATTGTTGGCGCCATACTTGGTGCAGAATTCAGACTTATAATTTGAGGAAGATGGTCACTTTCAGCTCGGTGTTCTATACCAAACGCTTCGATGCTAGGGATTAACTCATCACTTATTATTGTATAATCAATTATTGAGTGAACCCTGCCACATAAATATGTGGCGGCTGCCGGCCTGTCCTCCTTAAAATTCCCATTTAGTATTGACAAGCCGTGGTCATTAAGGCTGGATGCTAACTGTTTTCCTCCACTGTTTGCTTTTATCTTCACCTTCGCCTTGCTTTGGTCGATAAGGACATTGTTAAAGTCACCAGAGATGACCAGTGGATATTGTAAGTAAGTCCTTTGCAAGAACTTGATAAGTGATAACAAGGTCACATGTTTTTCTTTTTGTGACTGTCTATCGGGGTGGATATAGACATTGAGGATTATCAATTTCCAAGGTTCCATGCCCGGTGACTGGTTTTCGGTAATTCTGATCACTTGGACCCACTTCAGGCCCACGTCTATCTCCTCAGATGCCCAGTTGAACTTAAGGGTTACGTATGTCGAAAGTCCACCACGAGGGTGGCCATGCGTGGAGAGGCTTTCTGCATATATTTGATATTCTTGGAAGCCTGGTATTGGTGTTGATGCTAATTTCCAGGACTCCTGAATCAAAATTATGTCTTGTCGTAGAAAGAAGGCTTGAGTTTCATGGTCATGGGCCATTTCTCGAAAACCATGCACATTCCACGTACAGATTAAAACTATGGGCTTCTTTATTACTTTCTGGTGGGGCATCAGGTTCCGTGAAGACTCGGTAGAATTCAAAACAGGGTTAGGTAGCTTTATTACTCAAGACAGTAGGAATCCAGGACCAATCCATTCTGTCTTTGTGACGGCGGTCAATTGCTTGTGCCTTACGGGATGCACTAGAAGGCTCTGGCGTAAAGGCCCTAGCGCCCCGTAGACAAGTGGACGTTTGGCCTGTGCTCTCTTGTCCCTTTGTGCTAAATTGTAATGGATATGGATACCTCTGGTGTTTGTGGCGCGTTATAGAAATTCCCCATGTTTCGAACTGAGGTCTTGCAAGATATATCCTGTCTACCAGGTCCTTTGAGGCCCAGGTTGTAACTGTTTCTTCTATATCCGCTTTGTTTGCATTTTGCTGGAATTCCACAGAATAAAGATCCTGGGAGGTAATACCTTTTAGATCCGCTACTTCTTTAAACAGTGTTAACAGGTTGCCTCGGTTCAGGATATCCTGCATGCCCCTTGTCGAATAATCAGGAATAAATGTTAATTTTAGCTCGTATGGTTCTGAGTGATTCCTTCCCTCCTTGAATTTTGTGTCTGTTTTGCCAGGAGTAAGGTTACAAGCTTGTAACCTGGCGCTGACGGACTTGATCAGTTGTTGTTCTTGCTCGTTCTGTGCGGCCTCAGATATTAATGCTTGATTCTGTATAAGGGCTGTATTTTTTATCTTCAGTCGGGGCATACTTTGCTCCCTTTGTGAAAAAGAGCATTTACGTTCTTTTTGCCGGACAGTAATTTGCAGGGGGGTTAACACTGCGTTGTTTACGACTGCTACTGCTGCATCGCGTTGTTCGTATATGTCCCTTTCAGGAATTGTGAATAATTGTTGCTCATTGGAATTTTCTATTGCTGGATTTGAAACCTCTTTATGGCTGAGTTTTGTAGCCGGGCTGTTTATTACCGAGGCTCGTATCATGTCATGCTCCTCATAAACTCCGTGTTCACCCCCTTGTGGTGGCTTGGATTCTTTACGTCCCTGCACTTGCACTACAGAGTGGTGGTTTGTTCTTGTGACCTCTTTGCATTCATCACCCATGGGTAGGTGTAGGCTTAGGTTGGCTCCTGGTCTGGAGCGTTCTCCCCTTCCTGTGAATGATGAATTTGGTTTGTCAATTGGGTCTGCTAAAAGACCCTCACCACCTGTTGACACATTCAAAGGGTTAGAATTATTTCCGGGATGGAGTTTATTTTTAAATATAGGGAAGATTTTCTCAGAGGCCCCATTGAGTTGTTTCTTGTTCTTGAGCCTTGCCTTTCTCGCCCTTTTCCTTTCTCTATTTGTTAATTTTTCCTCGGAGTTAGATTGGTGGATGGACTGAGATTCTTCAATACCTGAGACAGTTTTACCTAGACCACATTCCTTTGGGGATTGGTCTGGATCTGTTGTTTGTTTACTTATTGAGGCCTTTCTCTTAAGTGTTTGTAATGTTTCCGTGGAAGGAGTTATATCTAGCACCTGTCTGTTAACACGTGAAAGTTTAACCTCCCCTAGGATGTCCATCAAGATGTCCGGAAGGCTTGTTAGTTTTTCTATTATACTTCCACAACCACAGTTTTGTTTTTGATCACTCCTTCCTGTGTTGAAATCTGGTATCCCCTGAGTTGTTAGGAGCGCGGAAAGGGAATCCAATTTTGCGTTTATACCTGAAATGTGCCCGGCCACTAATGTACTAAGATCAATCTGGACTTCCATTTTGTTAGATTGATAATTCAGCACCCTTATTGCTTGCTCTAGGGTGCTTAGCAAGGATTGGGTCGATGATGTTGAAGGCTCATGTTTTTCAATTTTACTCAGGTCCTTTAGTTCTAAGTCCGACGTGCTCCCTGATGAAATTGTAATTGGCAGTGACTGGCTCAGGAGTTTCTGATTAACCTGCGTGGTTATGCGATCATTTGTGCCTGCTTTTTGTTGGTCTCTGCTTGGGTCGAGGCCTCGAGGGGTTGAAACCAACATGCCCGGACTCAGATGCTGATCACCGAGGCCGTGTTTTACCCGTGAAGCTCTCTCTTGAGTATCGATGTATTTTGTGATTCTTTCGGAGTGTTCCTCAAATCGGGAGTCGTTTGATAAGAAAAGGGGATTTAACCATGAGTCCGCTTCTGGCCCTAAAAGGATGGATTGATTTTTGTGGTCTGAGATTCCCTCATGGACGCCCCTATTTCCTCTAATGTGGTCACCAACGTCAACATTGTCATCAATTGTCACAGCTATTACCTCACTTTTTCTTAGTGTCGGCTTTGGGGCCTTTACGAGGCAATTATCTGCAGTGACCCTTACAGCGCTACCTCCATTAATTTCATTTGAGGCTGCTGAGGTGTTAGGACAATGCACTTGTGCGGTGACCAACGCATGTTTGCCTTGAAGGGAACGCATAGGAGTGGATGGAGACTCTGGTTTGATATTTGGCACGTTTGATGGCTCAAGAGGACTTGGAAGCTTAGAAGCCTCCGCGGTTGGGACATAAATCGGTGCCATTGGGTCTTTTAGGTGAAAAAAATTTAAGAGTCTGGGTTTCCGTCTGGGGTCAGGTCTTGGCTCGGGGGTTGGTACCGATACCAACTTTTCTCTAGTTTTTGGTTCGAGCCCCGATTCCGATGATCTTTTTGCTTCCATTGTTAACTTTCTGGATTTTTTTTTTTTTTTTTTTCCTTTCCGCAGGTTGGCGTGTCTTCCCCGATCTCATTTCCCCTTTCTGGGACCCACACTCCTTTAGGCCCTGGCTAAAAATCAAGACGTGTTATTTAATGGCGAATCTTGGCAGGGTCGGACGTGTTTTAGACCACCACTCTACAGTCTGCAGTCCGTAATCCGTACTTTCCGGTGCTTTTCGCAGCGTCTTGCTCCCTCAGTCACGGACAGGAACAACAGAGGGCGCTGTTGTCTGCCTTTGCTTTACTGCTTCCTTACTTTCTTACTACACTGTCAAGCTGTTAGACCAGACACGCTCCGTGTTTATTTTTTTTCCGCTATGCTGGCTCAGCTCAAGCCCGGGTAAGGGTACGGGTATTGAGCTCACAATTAGTGCTTCGTCATTCTCTGCTTCCTAGGCTGCTCCGATGTCAACGATTCACAGCCTCTGAATTTTACACGCCCTCCACTCGGGCACGCTCATACCGTTTAGGCTCACCAGCTCACCGGCTCAGCCCAGCTCAACCTGGCACCCAGTGCAGGGCAGGGCAGGGCAGGGAGCAAGCAGGCAAGAGAGTCACCAGAGCCGGGAGCCGGGAGCCACTGCCAGACCGGGGCTAGGACCGCAAGTACTGCAGGATCTGCCGTGTCCGCTGAAGCAGGGAGCAATGAGCAATGCGCAAGGAGCGTACGGGGAGTGGGGAGCAGGAGGGCAGAAATTAGACGACTGCCACTCCGCTCCAACCCGCTCAACCCGGCTCAACTTATCTCCACTAACCGCTCACCGCTCGCGCCTCTCGCCTCTCGCCGGATCAACCCGGATCAAACCCGCCGATGATTCTGCAATTCTACGTCGACTCTGCTCCGCTCCTCTCCGATGGTGGCTCTGCACGGGAAACAGTCAGTCAGTGAAACAGGGTAGCTCCGTGATATGATAAGAGGTGGTCTACTGTGTTTTGCTGCGATATTTTGATCTGTGGTGTGATACGATTTTGTATATTGTTTCATGGTATGCATTTTGTGTTTAGGCCTTAGTGAAATTATGCAAAATGCACTAAAAAATGATGCTTAATAATATGTTAGTTAGTGAAATGCTGGTCTCAGAATTTTGCACTATTTTAAAGCATGAAATGGTTCCTTGCATCCATTTTTCCCATGCTCCAGTGATAGGATTTTCCACCATACTGAATCACAGTTACATGCTGTGAAATAATGGCATAATCTCAGGCATTTTGCATAAGTGCAATGACAAATGCTGGAATTTCCATGAGAATACACCAGCATATATTACATTTCACCAGAGCCTAGCTATTTTATGGTGGTTCCGATGTTATGTGCGAGATCTCTCTATTGGTATTATATAGTTTTTTGATGGAGGATATGATATGGCATCTCGTTCAGGTACTTGTTGTGATACTGAGTGATGAGGTGTGGTATGGTATAGTGAGGTATAGCGTAGTTTGTTGTTGATCAGACATGGGTTCCATGTTTACTGTGCCCCTGGATCCAAGCTACACCAGACTGAAGAGGTCCAAATAGTCTGAAATTGGTCTTACGTTGCTTGTGGTCCGGTATAGAGACGATCTGGCTTAGCAGTTCTGGGTGGACTATTACTTTTGGAGCAGGACCACGGCTGATTTTCATATGTCTGGGACTAATCTGAGGTAGCATAATGGGCAAAACAATGATTGATTTGAGTAATTATCACTGGCTAAGACTAATTAAAGAATTCCATCAATCAATTTTTGTATTCTTGGCTGTCGAAGGGTGTGTTATGATGTGATGTACTGTGATATATTGTATGTTATCATGGGGTGTCAGGTGTTGATCATATGATGTGACATGGTGTGTTCATAAGTGGTGTGGTATAATGTGATTGCTTTTGAATAGTGTGATAAGATGCAGTGGTGACAGAGTGAAATTGTATATTGTATGTGCAGAGTGGTGTGGGATAATGCATACGCTTGGTGCTATTTTCTAGAAACAAGTATTGTGAATCACAAAACCTTTTTTGTAGGTAAGCATCTCTTCTGAAAATTCATAAATAATAAATAAGTCACTCATATTCCTGGGATAAGGCAGAACTACCCACAGAAAATGTGTGAATCAAGGTTGGATATTCACATTTTTCTCTTGTATGACAAGAGTAGGGCACTATTATTCATAGTAAACATTTTGCTTTTCTCTGCATCTCTATAAATGAACCACTCTGTTGCCATCTACAGCGACTCTACTAGGGATACTGCTATTCAACACAAAGAAAAAACACTTATATAAGGAAATGTTAGTCCTTAAAAGAGATGTAGCTGTCAACCTCAGTATCTGGAAAGTTCTTCTTCATTTAATTATGTGTGCCTATTTAAATTATGACCACCCAGCACCATCTTTCAATAGAGCATGTAGAAATATGGGTGGCAAATCATGGCCACTGAAGATATATTTTGCATTGTGCACACCAGGGGCGGCTCCTCCGCAATGGAAGAGGACCGTCGCCCCGCTGAATCTGAGCCAGCAGTGAAACATAAAACGATATTTCAGTATTTTTTTATTTTTAAGCCACTGGCTCAGTCAGGGCATGCAATTAGGAGCGGGGCAGAGGCACGGGAGGAGGGTGGAGGAGTGCTACATGCACTTCCTAAGTGCTCATGTGTGTTTGGCTTGCAGTCTCAGACCGACCAAAACACACATGTACACTGTTTCTCTAACCCGGCTGTATTGAACAGCTGGGTTAGAGAAACCCCACAGACTCCCTGACCTGAGCGGAGTCTTTCTAGCCCACTCAGGCCAACCCCCATGCTGGAGGCGGCCGGAAGCAGGTAAGTTTAACTTTTTAAAATGTTTTCATATTAATATGGTCCCTCCACCCGCGCCTCCTCCCGCACTCCCCCCTGTGCCCCCACCCCACCAATTTTTGAATGTGGCGGTCACCACTGGTGCACACGAGCACGTGAAGCAGCATATGTGCATAACGCACTATTGATGCCATTTGCACATTTAACACGTGACTCATCTTCATATTAATGAAAGTCTATGTTTGGGATATTTTGCACTTTTTTATGTTACTTTGGTTCCTACATTTGCGCTTGTACATGGTAAGAATGAACTTCTTAAAGGTGCATTTTTGTGCCTGGCCTTTATAATGGAGACAGCCACAACCAATAACTCATTAAGGTTGACCAATCACCTAACAAACACACATTTAGTTCACCTTTTTGACTGCACTTCTCGACAAAACAACCCAGACTCTTTTCACTGACTGACTATTGAAAACGCTGCAATGCCTTACTGAAGGTCGATTGTTCTCTATTTGTATGTGCTATACAGATGACAAATAAACAGGAATAACAATTCAAAAACCATACCATTCGAGATCATTGACATAGTAATCATGAAAAACAGAGACACCGTAGTTAGGTTTGAGGGACTAGTTCGATGTTTTCAGAGATTGTGTTACATTTGAGAGATAAACAAGGGAATTGACGCCCCACACCCTCCCTCTAACAGAGACAAAGCAAAGTTGTGTGATGGCACCCCAATTATGCTCCTAGTTCTTCCACGGAAATGTCTTGGCACAAGACCTACACAATCCAGCTAAAAGTCGCCTGTCAGCAGCCATCCTTATTATTAGGCGACTGCTCAGAAGCCGAGTGCTTTATCCCCCTCCGGCAGCTGCCAGTAGGAATGGTTTGTTTGTATCTTGGTTCCTTTACACTATCATCTGCCAAGGCGGTGATTGAATCTGGAGAGTGACACCCTTGCCCTTTTGGCTGCTTTGTACATACCTGTGCTTATCATTTTTATGTCCTGCACTTGCCTCCTGTAAGCCTCGTGCATTATTCATCGGTGCCTTGTTCTCAGCCGGAGCACAAAGGACAAAGGTGCCCTGCAGATTGAAAAGGAAACCCCATTACTCATAAATCGCGACCCGCTTAGAGGTCTCCTCTTAACTAATTATAAATATTTATGTTTGAATGCCAATGCAAGAAAACAATCTTGTTATATCATGAAATTATATTATGTATACGCTGTTTTTGAAATCCAGGGAAAAGGCCTTGCAGCAGGTGGTAGGCAGCAGGACTAAAAGTAGAGCAAACAATCATGTTATGCATTTATTTCACTTTTTACTTTCCTTTACCCTATTATCTTATACTTTTGGTCTGATCATTTTAATAATGTGCAGACCTCCCAGCCTTGCATCCACTAACCACAATGCTGATCGTATGGTTGAACTCACTCATGCACTTTTCGTATCCCAATAAATAAGGCATCTGACCACAGAAGAGAAGACAGACTTGTTTATGGTGTCGACATCTTTCTGTATAGAAATATACTTTTACACTATCACCGCTATAGATAAAATACGCCATTGTGTTCCTTTGCTCTGCCCCCTCCCCATTTGATGTTATTGCAGCTTCTCGACCCGCTTGTATCTGATTTACATCCTGAGTATATTTATGTTGCACATATTGTAGTTCTTCACACAGGGACAAAAAACTAAACATGCCCCCCTCTGAAATGTAATACAATAAGAGAGCTCTACCACCACTGTGTTGGAAAACTGAACATTTTCAACTTTCCACTTATTATCAATGATTCTTAGACTTGCCCTAATACGCCAAAGGTAACAAAAGTGTCAAGTTCAGGTCAGCCATTTCAAATGTGTGCCTGATGAAAACTTTTACCATGCATGACAAACCCTTGATAATCCACCCACGATTATCATTTCTAATGATGTGATCTTGCCCCATACTATAGAGACACTTCATCAAATTGAACTATAAATCAAGACAAGTGCGGGTCTAACTTTATGTAGACTTTATATTACTTGAACTTCAATATTCTTCATGTTTCATAAAGCATACATTAACCTCACATACAGGTTTTAATTTTGATGAGACTTACTCCCAGAATCCTTTGAGCATGCAGCCCTATATGTTAAGATCAGATCAGTTAGTGATATAACGTGTTGAGGAAGAAAGACCGCAAACGTAAAAAGAATGTGAAGTCGAGAGTCATGCATAACTTTTTGAAAGTGGTCAGCTGTGCGACTAGACATGCGCTCCACACACCCAATTGGCTACCAACTGAAGCTCATAGCATAATCGAAGTCATATGCATCACAAACAAAGCCTTATAATGTTGCATCCTGAAACACCTGACACAAAGACAAACTATATAGGAGGTAGCTGCTCCCTTCCCAGTGCTTAATCCCTTCTTTTGGAACCATGGAAAATCAAGAAACAGGAACCATCTCCATATCCTTTTCTGAAAGTGCACCTAATATTTGTCACTCATTCAACAGGTTCAGAAAGAGATTTATCTTCTTCTACTCCAAAAATGCCTGCATATTTAATGCCTTTACTTCTCTATTATTGTTTTTTCACTCTATATCACATTGTGTTGAGAACCCAATTTCCCTCCCTTTAGTGATAGTAAACATTTTATGTATCGGCAGCAAAATGCTCCCGTGTCCCTCATTGCTGAAAAGCTCCTGGTAAATTATTTTATGGTTGCTTCCTGTGAAGCTGTAGAGCTGTGAATTTGGCAATTATTAAAGGAAGCAACCATTTATGGACAGTAATTACGGACTACATCTCCCATCGATCATTGCGTATTGTCTCATTCAGAGCAGCTGCATATCAGCGTACAATTGGATTAAAAAGGAGGATGTGGCCCGGCTTGCTTCCTTTGACTGCCTTGCCTCTGAGGAAGTGGAATACGAAACGCGTCAGGTGGCAGTCGCACGCTAAAAGTAACTGAGAAGCGAAGCTGTGCATACAAATTAAATTGCTTTCACTGGGGAAAAGAGTGTCGTGTTCGAGTGCTGCTTCCCTTTTGGTTACCCGACTGAGCCTTGATGTAATAAGCGGTAGACCTGCCGCTGAGCAAGCACCACCCCATGTGAAGGGGGCCACGAGCTCCGAATAAGCGGGGCCCAATGTGGAGTACAGCGCATGGATTGAGCGCGGCTTCGCTCCTTGGGGCTCATCGTAGAGCTGTGAATTTGGCAATTATTAAAGGAAGCAACCATTTATGGACAATAATTACGGACTACATCTCCCATCGATCTGGCGTATTTTCAACTCTAATCCTTTGTGGGTTCCAGAGTAGCATGCTACTCGCCAGAAAATCACTGAAACACCCATCAGGGGTAACAGGCAGCTGCGGTCGGTAGTGGGAGTAGGTGCCGGGCAGTGACATGGGGAGGGGGAGGGGCAGGGTGGGCGGTAGTAAACTATGGATTACGGAGGTTTACAGGTAAGTAAACATATAAATTAATAAAATGAATTTCGTTGCACGCACTGCATCCCCAAATGCGATGCAGTACAAGTAACGAAATTCGTTTTTATTAATTTATATATTTACTTACCTGTAAACCTCCGTAATCCATAGTTTACTACCACCCACCCTGCCCCTCCCCCTCCCCACGTCACCGCCCAGCAGCTACTCCCACTACCGGCCGCGGCTGCCTGTTACCCCTGATGGGTGTTTCAGTGATTTTCTGGCGAGTAGCATGCTACTCTGGAACCCACAAAGGATTAGAGTTGAAAATTAGTATAGTGAAATATGAAGTAATTTGAGTGGTGCATATGTTATTCAGTTATTTGGATAGAGAAGGATAGGTGGCGGTATAGAAGAGGGAAAGAGGTTTGTATTTATATAGCGCTTACTACTCCTGATGGGGTTTTCAAGCACTTTTTTGGCGAGTAGCATGTTACTCTGGAACCCATAAGGATTAGTGTTGAATAAGAATGGTGAAACATGAGAGTAATTTGAGTGGTGGCTATGTTAGTCAGTTATTTGGATTGAGAAGGGTTGGGGAGGGGTAGAAAAGGGGGAAAGGATTGCATTACATAGCACTTGTAACCCTGATGGGGTGTTGAAATACTTATTAGGGAGTAGCACACTACTCTGGAACACATAAAGGATTAGTGGTGAATTAGTATAGTGCAACATGGAATTTGAGAAGTTGCATGTTAGTCTGTTATTTTGATTGAAACGGATAGTGGGAGGATAGTAGAGTGAAGGATTTGGATTTTTTGGAGGGGGAGGTCATAGCAGTAGGAGGAATGCAAAAACAACAGTTGATGGACAGAATGCAGAGCAATGTCATACATTCACCCCTGTACAGAGATCTGGGCCTAAATCCATCGTTTTTTTTGCTCACCATGCCTTTCCAGTTTGAACCCAGCCATATGCAAATCAGTCTTGATCCTGTGCCTCATGTGAACAGTCCAGCCCAAACTGCCAAGCCAGGTCCTCCAGGTCTTTTGATAGCAGTAGGAGGAGGCTTTTGGACGAGTAAAAAGGGGTTTTGGAGGGGAAGAGTCAGAGGGAAGAGTTTAGAAAGGTTTGTTTCGGGGGATCGGTATAGTCAAAGAGGTGTCAGATGATGCAAGGAGGGGTAGAGTAGGGGAGAGTCTAGAAAGGGTTATTTTGGGGGTCAAAGTAGTGTATGGGGTTTGGGGTAAATGAGAGAGTGGATGTAGAGGATATATTGATAGATGTATAGGGTGAGAAATAGGGTAGTGCATTGGAAGGAGTAGTAGACAGAAGTTTGAGATGAGTCAGAAAGTTGGGCTAGAATATATATTTAGAGAAGTATGGGCTGAGAAATAGGGTAGTAAGTTGGAAATGCTAAATTAGAAGACAGTGATAAATATATAGATCCATAAGTAAATTGAAAGTATATAGATGCATAAAGGAGGAAAGTATATGTTGATTAAAGATATTGATAGAGGTACAGCATGAGAAATAGGGTAGTGCATTGGAGATGCTTTTTCAGGAGAAAAGTAACAAACACACAGATCCAAGTACATGGAAGGTACATAGATGCACAATGGAAGCAAGTACATGTAGACCACCAGATAAACTCTGGTTTATTGTACTTTAATTTTTTATTTTTTTAACAACATAATTATTCTACATGTTTATACAAAGCAATACACAAAGATAGGTACATATCTATAGTGAAAATAAACGCTTATATACAGAGGGATATACTGTGAAGTTCTGTTTGAGTATAGTGCTTATGTGGGGAAGAGCCAATTCTTGAGTAGTTTTCTGAAGATAAGGTGGCTGTCGGTGGATCTTATGTTGGGGTAAAGAGTTCCATAGTTTGGCTGCTTGATTAGAAAAGGATGTGCCACCCTTGCTTTTTTTCTTGTATCTTGGGATTTTGAAGCGTGGTGCCGCTTAGAGCAGAGGTTCCTTTGTTGAATGTGTTTGGTGATTTTATTTCTGATGAAGAGCGGCCCCATTCCATGTATAGCTTTGTGGGTGATACAAAGCAGCTTGAACGTGGATCTTCTGTAGGGGTGGGCGGAATTTGCAAAATCCACTTTTGCAAATTATCGCGAAAATGTTAAAAATTATCGCAAACACGCGGAAATATCGCGAAGATGCAGAAGTTTTTTTCCCGCATGTTCGTGAGATTTTCTGCATGGTTGCGGCTCGCAAACTTACCCATGTGGTTGCTCGCGGGCGCGGCCATCTTGGTTTCAGTTGTCTCGCGGTGCATGATCGCGAGAAGAAAGACGTGATCGCGCGACGCATGACGTCACTGCGGGCGCGAACTGTCGCAAGACAGCGCAAATGGATAAAAACAATACAACATCTCATGGAGAACGCGACCGGATCAAGAAAACTTGACGGCGAACGCAGGGATTCAGCCAAGGCGATCGCGCGCGCGTGAGAATGTATTATTTTACAGCGCGAGCAAGAACCAAATTATCGCTAAGCTGCGGAATGCAGAAATTTTGAGATTTTCACGCTTTCCGCGGAACGCGAAAATGTCAAATTATCGCAATTTCCGCGAACGGAACGAAATTTTCGCCCAGGCCTAATCTTCTGGCAACCGGTAACCAAAGCAGGGATTTCAAAGCAGGTGAGAGGTGGTCTCGTGGTTTGATATGCAAGAGTAGTCTGGCAGCCGAGTTCTGAATCCGTTGTAGTCTTTTCATGGTTATTAAAGGTGATCCGTGGTAGAGGCTATTGGAATAATCGAGTTTCGACAGAACAAGGGAGATGGTAGCTTGGACCTTGTGTGAAAATCCCAAATGAGGGAAAATTTGTTGCAGCGTTTTTATAGTGACAAAGCTTGATCTTGCTAGTTTGTCCACTTGGGCATTCATCGATAGCTTGGAGTCCATGGCCATTCCGAGGTTTATTACTTCCTTCGATACTTTAGGCGGTGATCCCAGTTCAACAGGCTAGGCGACAAGCGGGTCATAATGTTTCCAATTGCCACACATGAGTATTTCTGTTTTGGAAGTATTCAATTTGAGATGGCTCCAAGTCATCCACTGTTCCACGGATCTGAGACAACTGAAAATTGGGTATTTTCCAATGTCTTTGGGGCATTCCAGTTGAAGGAGTATTTGCATGTCATCTGCATAGTTGTAGATGTTGAAAAGCATGGGCAAGATGATAGAGCCTTGAGGGACCCCTGATTTTATGGAGTATGGTTTGGGCAAGAAAGGTGGGGTATGGATGACATTAGTTCTGTTTCCAAGGTAGGACGCAATCCGGTCTAGAGCAGTTCCCTCTATCCCAGCTTCATGGAGTCTTTGTTTCAGAGTATCATGGTCAACCATGTCAAAGGCAGCCGAGAGGTCCAACAGGAGTAGCGCAGAAACCCCGTTGCGGTCTACTGTACTCTTCAGGTCATTCCAGATGGCAAGGAAGGCAGAACCCATTTTGGAAGTCTGAAAGTATGTCATTCTTTTCAGTGAATTGTGACATCAGGGTGATGGCTGCTCCTTCTATCTGTTTGCCCAGCAAAGGTCCGTTTGTAATGGGTCTGTAATTGTCAGGGTTCAGCGGGTCCAAGTTTGTTTTCTTCCGTAAAGGGCGTATGTGTGACTTTTTGAGTTCTTCTGCAAATATTCCGGTAGTTAAGGAATCATTGATGATTCTTCTTACTGGAGTGGCAGCAGAGGTTGTTAAAAGAATTGTCTTGAAAGTTTGTGGTGGGCACGGGTCAGAAGTGCTGCCGGCAGGCCTGCTTGCTTTGATCAGGTCCATAAATCCATCGTGTGAGATGTGTTGGAAGGAGCGGGAAGGCTGGGTTAGAGTAATCTTGGATTGCTGTTTTGTATAAGGGTTAGTGCTGGTGCTTTGGATCTTTTTTTAAGTATGAGACCCATGTGTCTGCTTTGCCCGTGTAATGATTTGCCAGTTTGTCTGTGAAATCTTGAATAACAGGATGAGTTCCTTCTAGGCAATTTGGTTTGCGAAATTCATTGAGTATTTTATAGAATACATTATTTGCACATTTAGCATTTTGAATGATCTTTTCCTAGCTTTTTTGATAGCTGACTTGTATAATCTGTTAATTTTCTGTAGGTGAAGTTTGTCTTGTTTGGCGTTTTTTGAGTCAGGTACGTTGCAGATTTCTAATTTGTTGTTTTATGTCTTTTATCACTATGTTTCTCCTAGGCGCTTTTTTTCTTTTGTTCTGTTGCGTGGTTTTGAGTGGTATCAGGATGTCAAAAGCTTCCTGTAGCCATTCATTAATTTTTTTAACAGAATTTATTATTTCTAGATTTGTACTGGATGTTAGTTGTGTTTCTAAGTGTTCCAAATTGAGTTTGTTTCACAGCCGATAGGTGGATGGATGTAAGGAAGTTTTAGGTGAGTCGCTTAGTGATGTTTTAAGTTGGAAGGCAAGCAGGTGTTGGTCTGACCATGTGACCGGAGTTATAGTTTGAAAGGCAACTAGTTCGGTATTAGCCAAATTACATCTAGGATATGTCCAGCGATGTGTGTGGGTTTGTGGACAATCTGATGCAGGTTCAGTACGTCTAGGCCAGTGATTATTATTTTTGGATGGGTCATATTGGGTTTGTCAAACCAAATGTTGAGGTCACCCAGAAAACATGGGTTGGAGTGTATTGTTATCAGGTTTCAAACTGTGTCTAGAAGTGCTTCTGGGAATGTCACCTTGCTATGTGGAGGTCTATAAAGGAGCAGGAAGTTACAGGAGGAAAATGGTGTAGGGTTGCATCTGGTGAGAAAAGCCTCACAATTCTTTATGGTGATGTTGTCAACTTTAGTGATATGTAATGTTTGCCTGAAAACAACAGCTAGACCACCTCTTTTGTTGCCTATACGATTTTGGGTGATCGTTTGATAGCCTAGAGGAATGGCTTCATGCAGGACTGGAGCCATATCATCTCCCAAACATGATTCAGTTATGAATAGTATGTCTGGTTTTGCATCGGTGAGATGGTCATAGCTGTGATGTTTGTTTTTAGAGAGGGATCAAGAATTTATTTGTAGACAGTTTAGAGAATGGGCTTTGGTGATAGTGAGACTTTGTTTTGTAGAAGTGTGATCAGTATTGTGTGGGTTTGTAGCAGGTGTGTTTTTAGTGCCGGTATTAGCTGTATTAGTATAGCAATCATGTAGCTGTTCTTTATCATGTTCCTCATCCAGCATGCTAAGAAGGCATTTTGATGGGTCTGCATGTGCATGAGGTGGAAATGGTGTTTTAGAGTGAGTTGGTGTGCTGTGTTGTTTTCGTGGTGTAACATTGTTGTGCAATACAAATGGGGAAGCGAATTTGTGAGGTGTGGCACAGTGCTTATATTTTTTATGTGTGTTTAGGGCAGAAGGTGTGGTGGTGCTGCATGTGGGTCATGTAGTAAGGTTCTAAATTGTCCAATGGATGAGAGGCGTTTGGAAGAGAGTTGCTGTATTGCTGTATCTGTGTTAGGTGTGGTGGAAGAGAGAAAGTTTGGCATTGGAGTTTGTTCCTTTGTGTGGTTTGAAAGGTGGGTGTCTGTTTGTATTTTGTGATGGTAAGTATTATACAGTGTTGCGCTTTGAAGATCTTGTTGTGCTGGTGTGTGTGATATGTTTTGTTTTTGAGGAGTAGTGAAAAGAGGTGCTGGTGTATTTGTTTCATGCGATTCATTTGTTAGTATAGTATTGTTTATGAGAGGAGGCTGTAAGGTAGAGGTGTGGTGATGTGTTAATGAGTAGAGTGTATGTTGTGTGTAGGAGGGGAAGAAGTAGAGGTAAGAGTGTTTGTATTAGACTGGTTTGTTGCAAGAGTTAAAAAGTGTGGTGCCATGCAGTATATGTGTTGGGCATTAGTGTTTTTATGGAAGAAGGAAGAGGAGGGTGTTGGTTGGACAAATGATGGAAGGCTGACTATATGTTTGTTAATGATAAAAAGTGGTCTGTTAGGAGTAATTAGAGCAGGCAGTGTGGGCCTGGATGGGATGTAGTTATGTCTGGTGTTGAATGGCATTGTGTTAGTAGATGAGTGGATTGGTTAGTGGTGTAGGATAGAGTTGTGTTCTGTTTGTAGGTGATGGTGGAAATATGTGGTAGTTGGGATGGAAGGGTGTATAGATGTGGTTTGGTTGGTTTTGCGATGTATGCTGGTACATTGATTTGTGCATAGGGTTGTGTGTGGTGTACATTTGGTGTAAGTGTGTCACTATGTTCGTGAATGTGGATGGTGTGGGCTGGGTATTGCTGAATGGGAAAATGGGCAGCATATCTGGCCCTAGTCCCGACCAGTCTTGAACAGGCTCAAACAGGCAACTATCCTTGTCCTCTCCGCCCTTAGCCTCAACACCCAGGCTGAGACACCCTGAGCCTTTGCCGTTTACAGCCCTATTAATCAGGTGACCCCTTCAGCCAATGGGAACCCTAGCCCTAATACTATCCAATCACTAGCCCTAAAATCTAGAACCAATAGGAGACCAATAACTTACAGCCAATCGAAGCCCTAGTCCAAGCACCCAATCAGTTTCAAAATCCCTGATCTCTACGTCCAATAGAGGCCCTAGACCTACCAGCAGTCCCAACCCAAGTCATAGCAACCAATGACACAGGATGCCCTAGTCCCTACTTCCAATAGAAAGCCTAACCCTACTCTTAGTCCCATACCTAGTCCAGCAACCAATCACACCAGAAGCCCCAATCGCTACTTCCAATTAAAGGCCTAACCCTAGCCCTAGTCCAACCCTACATCGATTGAGTTACAGACCCAGAAACCAATCCGAACCCTCAAATATCCAACCAATGAGGACAATAACCCTAATCCAATAGAAACACCAGATACAACCACCAATCAATGCACATACATACCAACCAATAGCAGACTATATAAGGTCCCAGCGACCTCAGACAAGGTTTGCTGGCCAGGGAGTTGGAAGCTGCTCCTCTATTCAGAAATCTCCTAGGAGACAGACAGGCTCAATCCACACTTTGGACTTCTGCAGGTAAGGGCCTAACAAACTGTCCTCTAACAATACTGTTTGTATAAAACTTTACCCACTCTCCTAGCCAAAAAACGAAGTGCACCATCACTATTAAACACAGCTGAAACAGCTCACAGCAGATTACTGCTGTCTCAGAGCACCCTCTGATGTAGAATATCCCTTTGGCTGGGGGGAAGGGGGACTGGTTTTTCTCACTTGTTAACACAAAATGGTGGCTGGGGTGCACTGCTTAACATACATGTCTTGGCACAGAGCAAAGGAGACATTTGGAGGGAAAAAATGGTAGTCACAGGGAATGAGAGGGAAAAACTACAGAGTTTGGACTGAAAATCCCACAATTCAACTGGTTAAATGGAAGCAGTCACGGGCAGTAAAAAAACACAAGTTTAAACACAAAACAGGTGATAAATTATGCAATCACTGGCACGTTAAAACTACAATTTTAAACTGTAACAACCACATGCAAAGATGGTTAAAGAAATAAAACATGTTTTTTTTGTTTAAATGATTCAATCACGGGTAGGGAAAATTGCTTTTTAACTTTTTAGGAAAGAGACAGTCCTCCTTACCAATGCCTGGCCTCTGCTTCACTGCAATCTGGGGCACAGGTAGGCTGCAAATCACAAGATGGAGGAGAGTGATTTGGGGTGCACCCAGCAAAGCCTCAAGGGGCCTGGGCAGGTGTGATAGGAGAGGTCAAAGGAAATTGACCCCAATAAAACACATTTGGCCAGAGGGTGCCTGCCCCAAAATTACCTCAAAGCTAGAAGCCACAGATAGAAACACTCAGCCAACCAGGACACGACATGCACACCGCACAAGGTGATCACTCGCTCCTCACCCTAGATATCTGGACACATACACCCTGGCCCATGCAAGCAGTACCTGAGGTTCGAGAGCCATCTGTGTCCCTTATCAGAGAACCAACATCGTTATTTATGACTCTGATGCGTTTCAAGGAATGTTAAAGTGTTTTATTGTACCCACAAAATGTATATATGTGTGGCCCAACCTTCTGTACTTTTAGACTGTCTTCATATGTGTCTCTGTTGATACTCTCCCAGCTGCTGCGTTTAATTAAACAAACTTTTTCCTGCTTTGACAAACACCTCTTGTCTATTCATTTAAGGTAAAATCATATTCAAGCCACAAAATTACCAATACAATCCTCCCAATTCTTTTTGAAGCTGGATCAGTACCAGCGATGGCAGCGTGTGAAGTTGTCCACATGGAATAACAACCCAGTAGAACGGTAAGAGATCTTCATTCAACATTAGGTTTATTCTCCAAGATGCCCTATCCACAACCTTCAACTGATACTCATGGAATTCCTTGGCTATTTGTATCAATGTTATGTTATGTTATGTTATGTTACAGCGTTCTTTTATAGCGCACGGCTACTCGAAAAGAGTGTCCCGGCGCTTTCCACCTGCATCTCAGAATAAAAATAACACAACACAGCAAAAGAATGAGAAAAAGAACTGAAACTGAAGCAATAAGAACAGCCTAAAGATTAAAAAGCCAGGTCTTCAGGCTCTTCCTGAACTGGAACAAATTGACAGTGCTGCGCAGCGAAAGAGGAAGCGAGTTCCACAGCTGTGGGGCTTTGCAGCTGAAAGAGCGCCCTCCCGTGCGGGCCTTCCTCACCCGAGGGACCACCGCTTTGTAAAGGGATTCCGAGCGCAAGGAGCGGAC
Organism: Triturus cristatus; assembly: GCF_964204655.1. Taxonomy (NCBI): domain Eukaryota; kingdom Metazoa; phylum Chordata; class Amphibia; order Caudata; family Salamandridae; genus Triturus; species Triturus cristatus. The sequence goes on along the minus strand of NC_140590.1, from coordinate 894,651,691 downwards.
TGGTCGATAGAAGGCTAGTCTCCGCCGCAGGTATCCAGCCCCTGATCCAAACAGGGCTTTGTGCATCAGAGTCAGGGATTTAAACTGGATCCGCTTCCGGACAGGCAGCCAATGTAGCGCCTGAAGCAGCCCGGAAGCTCGGGCTCGTCTACGCAGGCCAAAGATAGCCCGGGCGGCAGAGTTCTGTACCACCTGTAGGCGCTGAACTAGGTAATCAGGGAGGCCAAGGAAGAGGGCATTAGCATAATCAAGCCTCGAACCGACGAGAGCCTGCACAGTAATACGCCTGTGCTCCTCAGACAGCAGGGGCAGGAATTTACGGAGCATTTTCAAAATTCCATAACAGGTGCCAGCCAGACCCAGAATGTGTGTTCGCAGCGATAGCTGGTTGTCCAGCTTGACACCCAGGTTTTTAGCCACCAAGGAAGACTGTGCAGGAGGGCTCATGTCGGACGGCCACCAATGCTGCCACTCCGGATCGACACCGCAACCAAAAAACAGAACCTCGGACTTGCTCGAGTTGGCCCTTAGACTGTTCCGTTGGAACCAGTCAAAGACCAATGTAAGACAGTCCCGAATTCTCCCTCCATCAAACTCCTGGTCTTTCCCGCATTTGAAGAGGAGTTGCGTGTCGTCGGCGTAAGAGATGATCTGGGCCCCATATGCTTCCACCAAGGCCGCCAAAGGGGACATAAAGATGTTAAACAACGTGGGGCTCAACACAGATCCCTGTGGAACCCCAACTCCCAATGGCGGCATCTCGGCAGAGCTCTGGGAAACCCAGACCGTCTGGCGGCGGCCTTCAAGGAAGGATGTAAACCACCTGAGCGCCGTCCCCCTAAGGCCGATGTCATAAAGCCTCGCTAAGAGCGCCCTGTGGGGGACGGTGTCGAAGGCCGCCGATAGATCTAACATGACCAGCATCGCCCTCCCGCCGACATCAAGAGTCTCCCTGATGATCTCAGTGACCTCTAGCAATGCCGTTTCCGTACTAAAATTAGGACGGAAACCGGATTGAGATGGATGGAGCAGATTGTTAGCTTCCAGAAAGCGCGACAGGACACCGTGGACGTGTTTTTCCGTGATCTTCGTGAGGGCCGGAAGAAGTGAAATTGGCCTATAATTGGCCAGAACCTCGACGTCGAGACCCGGTTTCTTTAGGAGGGGGATCACCATCGCTCTCTTCCAAGAGAGCGATGGTTCCAAGCAACCCATTCTGAATGTTATATCACGCGGCCAAAAGAGAGCACAAGATACCACATATCTTCCCTTTAAACACAATTTACAACATTAAAAGAAATAAAACAGTTTTACATAAACTAAGAACATTTAAACTAAAATATGAATATAGCAGAAAACGTAACCAAGGCAGACTACAACATTTTTTGTCCCTGGAAGAACTTTATACACCTACATCTGCATGACTAGCAAGATCAGAAAATGCTACACCTTTACTGAGATCATTCACACCTAGCAAATCATGCTGTCTAGGTAACAAAGTAAAACAATTTAAGTCCCAGATTTTGGCATCATATATTTTAACTGCATTTTTGAAATAGTTTGATCACTTTCAAGGGAGAGAAAACTTTGAAAATGGCATTGCTCCTAATGGAGAATGCACCTTATCCCAATAACCAACTTTCAGCTTTGTTTCACCCACTTTGCCTCTAATGAAAACTCTTCTGTCTCCTTTCACCTTTCTCCTGATATATTTTCTTTCAAGATTTATTAGACCGATCACTCCATTCTTTCCACTTACTCATCCAAAAGGGAACCAACTTACTGTTTGGAAATCTCCCGCTAAACAGCTCAAAGAGAGACTTCCCTGTAGACTGATGTGGAGTCAACCAACAGGAAACCAGTCTATCATGTAACACTTCCCTCCAACACATCCTGCTGCTTTAGCCTGTTGTATAGTCTCTTTGATAGTTCTGTTGAACCTGTCTAGAACACAATTAGGCTCGGGGAAATAAAGTGACATTTATCATGTTTTATTCTAGACATTTCAGTAGAGTCCCTGGTAAACCTTCACCTTCAAACACCAAATTTAAAAACATATTGAGACCCTTAGTAGTTATATCACTGACTGACTGAACCACTGCCATTTGAAGTACAAACCCATTAAAGTTAATAAATAAGGCGTATCGATCTTCCCTTTTAGGGGTCCCACCAAATCCAATGCAATATTTTGACAAGTCATAGTCGGTTGTTTACCCACAGTCAAAGGTGCAACTCTCAGCTTAAGGACTTTATCACTATTAGCACACTCAGGACACTCCCTGATCACACGCTCAAGCTGCAAATTCACACCTGGCAACCAGAAATCTGATCTAATTCTCTCTTCAGTATTTACAATTCCAAGATGACCCAGATGTCCCAAGCCAATCACTCTCTCCTGGAAATGTAACAGAACCACCAATATGGATCCCCTAAACAGTAAAACATTCTTTTCAGACAATATATTTCTTAGCAATTTACAAGACATCCATTCCTCAGAAAATGTATCCTCACCTTCAACTTTATGCAAAGTCATCAATCCACCCAGAACAACATCCTTATTGACCTCACTCTTCCATTCCTCTTCTTCAATTACCCCCTTTGTAACCACAGATACACCAGTCCACTCTTCAATCACATCAAGTTCTCAATGCTTCTGAGTCTACAGCTACCAAACGCAACAGACAGTCTGCAGTGTTATTGTCACAACCAGGCAAGGAACACACATTGAAAGTAAATTCCTGAAGAGATATCACCCACGTACGCATCCTTGCAGAAATATTATCTAAACCTTTCAAACAAAATCTCTACTAAAGGATTGTGAACAGTCTAATAACAAATGTTCTTCTTCAGAGAAAAAAAACTACATTTACAAATGGCCCCCTTGATAGGCAAATCTTCTTACTCAATCACTGAATAGTTAAATTCAGCACCCTTCAAGCATCTGGATGCCAATGATATTGTTCTTTCCTTACCATTTACAGCCTGTACCAACACAGCTCCCAATACGTTCTGTCTATCATCAGTGATTAACACACAGTCCTATCCTGGAATAAAAGCTTTTAAACTTGGAGCGTTTTGTAAATCTTTCTTAATTAAATTGAGTTCACTACACATTCTTATGAAAACCGAAATGCACTCCTTTTCCTGGTACGTTCTCAATTGAACGGTGTCTTTTCTGCCAACTTCTCTACAAATCGGGCATAATAATCAATTATGCCCAGGATGGAAAGAACTTCCTCTTTACAGATAAGTGCTTCTAATCTTTTAATCACCTCCATCAGATGCTTCTTTGGTGAAACACTTTGTGCTTTGATACAATGACCCTAATAAGAAATATCTCTTCTCCCAAAAAAAAACACTTCTTTGGATTTAAATTTAGCCTACTATCTTTGAAAATATACTGAACTTTCCAAACTTTTCATTGTGTAACACATGGTTTGACCCATAAATCAACACATCTTCTTAATCGAACAAAACACCTGGACTACCCTTTAAGAGGTTGTGCATTACTCTCAGAGTAAATGATACAGCAGTCACCAAACCAAAGGACATTATCAGACATTAAAGGCTTGAATAGGCATGAAGAATGTAGTATAATTCTGAATATTCAGATGTAATTTGACCTGGTGATACACTGATCCAAGGTCAAGTGTTGTAAATTACTTTGCCCCTCCCAGAGTTGTCAGTATTTCCCTCATTTTTGGAAACCAAAACGTATCCACCACCACCTCTTTGGTGTTCGCAGGTCAATGCACAACCAAATGTCTCCATTTGCCTTCACAGCCACAACAATGGGAGGCAGCCACTCAACAGGCAGGAGTGATAACTCCTGTAGTGTACAATTTAGCTATCTCCTTCTGTATTTCATCTTTTACAGCCATTGGTAATCTATGCACTCTGGCTGAAACAGGTTTGGCTCCTTTTTCCATAGCAATTCTGCGCATATAGTTTTTCAAACACCCTAATTGTTTTTTAATCACTTCTGGATACATATTAACAAAACCCTGCTGTGTGCTCTCTACTTGTTTGATTTGTACTTGAGGCAAGGCATTAGGATCCAACATGACACCCAACTCTTTTTGATGTCGCCAACTTAAAATTTGAACACCCTTCACTACCACATAAATCTTTCCCTCAATACTTTTTGATGAAAACAAATTTCTGAATAAAATGAACCCAACATTTCTATGGGTTTACCCCCATATCCGATAACGTTCATGTGTTTGAGACTTACATGCCCATCTAAAAACTTTGCATAAATACTTTTTGTAAATTATAGTAAGCTTTGAACAGGAATCAATCATCATCAACACTTCTTTACCTTCAATTTCAACCCAGCCATATGAATTTCCTCCACTCCTTCCTGCAACCTGAAGAATGATCTCATTACAGCAGTCATCCTGTCTCTACTGTACTTCTTCAATTCTTTTCTTTCCAACACCCCCACTTCTACAGTAGTTAGCAAAATGTCCCTTCCTGCAACACTTATTATTACAGTTTGAATCTTAAAGCAGGAAAGTCTTTGTTATTGGCCATGTGAGCAAACTAGCCACAACTGTCCTTTATCATCATCCTTTTCTTTCTTGATCTCCTTCACAGTCATGATCACTTCCTTTTCATTTTCTTTAGACTCACCCTGTTTCAGCTCTGATACACACTTCATCATGTGTTCAACTCTTTTAGATACTATTATAAACTGATTTAACTCTGGTTCATCTTTAAGCTATAACTCCTCATGACCTTTCTCAAAACAGCAGCATAGCACAAATTGATCTCTGATCCTCTTATCAACCAGGGTTCCATACTCACATGTTGCTTCTAACTTCCGAAGCACAGTGACATATTCTTCCACTATCTCATTCCCGCCATCCTTGTTCCCAAAATGTGAAGTTTTCCGGCTGGAATAACAACTCAAGAGAATGGTAAGAGTTCTTCATTGTACATCAAGTTTATTTTAAAAGTCACCCCATCCACAGCCTCCAACCGACATTTGCAGAATCCCTTGGCCAATTGCATCAATACATTATTAATGTTACACCACTGGCCAAGAGAGAGCACAAGATACCACACAGAGCAACAGCAGCAGAGGCACAGGAGGGCAGGCTAGATCATCAATATGGTACTAATTGCAATGAAAACATCACAAAAGCTCTTTTTGTAACAGTAACCTAATTTTCTGTTTGGGAACTCCTTCTTCTAGAAGTCTTTCATTTATTTGATCTAACAACTGCTTGTTTGATCCTGGAAAATAATAAACTATATTGAAGGTATCACCTTACTTATTGTCAGTGTTGCATATTTTGTATGGACAGAAACATTGTCAAATGATTAGTTTAGCAATGCAGTCCTCTTTCTATTTTCCTCATGTTATGTATGTATTGCTATACGTCAATGAACTGTTTACTAATCAAATATGCAAAGGAGCAACCATGTACAAAAACTAACTTTCTCACTTAGGAATTTGTTTAAAAATATGTTGACTAGCTTGTTTCCTGCTCCCAACCCCCTGATTCTTATTGGGTAGCAGTACAGTAAATAGAGTGAATTAAAGTTGCAAGGTAAGAATTTAGCCTACACTCTCTTTTACTTCATCCAATCCTGTGAAGCACAGGAACATAACACTAGAGACTAAATTGATCAAAGATGCACATACTCGAGGGCATTGTTAGTAATAATTAAAGGTCATTCATTCTCTACATTTTATTTTATTTGAATTCTTTTGTCATCTTTGCGTTGAAGTAAAGTTTTCAAATGGTGTTGAGTTTATGTGTTTTCTAATTTTTTATTGTAATTTTCAATATAAATATATAATTATAATCTATAATACAGAATTAGCACTACTGCCTAACCTCAAATTACCGACTTCCCATGCAAATGCCTGCTTTTCCCTATATTTTAATATATTTTCTTTCATTCTTCTTAAATGTACTCATTCATTCAATTTTCTATGATAGTGTTATTTGATCATGTGTTGACATTTGTAGGTGGGCTCACTCAGTCTTCTTACAAAAACTACTACCACTATGTCTACCGAGTTCAATATTGCAGTATATTTATTTTCATTAAACTTCATAAAGGTAGACGACTAACTTCACTGGATTGTTTTGTATTTGACTCAATTAAATACACCCTGTGCAGAACAAAACCTATGGAAGAAGTAAACAAGAATTGGGTGTAAAGTCAAGTGCAAAATTGACTGGTCATCAAATATCAGAACTTTGAAACTCCCTCAAATCCTCTGAACGCATTACTGGAAGTTTATTTTAGTAGAAATTGTTGTTTGTTTTTAGTATCGCTAGTCATTATACGTTTGCAGTTGACAGACTTGTGCTTGTGTCATGGAAAAATATCCCTACTGCATGGAAATCACATTCTCATGCAAAAAATAAATATTGCAGCTATAGAATTTGGGCCATACATACTATTGCAGTTGCAAACCCTGTGATTCACAAAATTACCACAATTTTCAAAGGGTTATCGCAGGGGCATGAAAGAGGCTTCCTTCCAAATTGTGGCTGGCATTGAATGCATCAATGTTTTGTGACTGGAATTGTGGCCGCAAACCATTGAGAAATCACTGTCTTCTCAACACTTGCTCTAAACAGGTGTAAAATATCAACAGGCATTCTCTCTGGAATGGGAAAAAGGTTCATAGTAAAGGTCTCTTTATTACCAGGCCAGAGTACTTATTCCCCAATCTAGGAAGATAACATCTAATTGCTAGAATTTAGTGCAGTGATACCGGTTGGAGATTTCATTCTTTCGGCATCCCACACTAAATTCCAACTCACTCTTAATGCAGGCCTTAATGTTAAAACTCTGTGTGAAAATTAAATACTATTTTAAAGGCAGCTGTAACTATATTTATTTTATAATTGCCAACTAAAACAACTTCAAGCTTCCCTTGCCTATTCTTATGCTTATAAAGCACTAGCCTTTGATCAATTACCTTATATTCTGATAGCTTCTAGTCTTGGAACGTTGGATTTTGGCATAAGTGATGAAGACTATATGCATGCAATAGCAAATTGAATGCCATTATTTTCCTACCTACATTGGATTGTAACTAGTACATCCCTACTGAAAAGTTTCAATTTAGTTAAAAATCTTTGCATAATTGCACTTTACAGCAAAAATGTTTTGAGAGCATGATATCACTCATGGTGTACACTAGGGCATTATTAGACCAGGTAAGCTGCCTCTCGCCCCAACAAATAAAAACCTTGCCTTTACCATTGTTCATTAAATGAGTCACTCAAAGAGGCCAGAGAGGTAGAAAAGAGAAGGAGGGAGAGAAAATGAAGGGATGAAAAGAGAGAGATTGCATGAAGAGACAAAGGGAGAGGGGCTGGTTTGAACACTTTTGCCAGGGCTGCTCTTGGTTCGCCAGTTCTTCCCTGTGAACAAATCATTTGGTGAGAGCAAATTTCTAATGAGGAAACAATGACTATTTAGTGATATGAATGGCCTACATATGTAACATAATGAATGACAAACTTCTCTTGGAGAAATCACCAGTCAAATCAATCACACTCCACTGCATCAACTAACAGGAGTTACTCACTCCCAATCTTAAAAGGACCAAAAAGGCAATTGAATAAAATCTGTGCAAAAACCATAGAACAATAAAGAAAATTCATATAATTAAAAACTTTCATAAAAGATATATTACAAGCTAATACCAAACTTTGCAAGTAGGAGAGACAACATTCTAGACATCAATCTTACTCATAAAAAAACCTGTTAATTTGAAGAAATCAGTAAGAGAAAGTACCAAGTGTCACAACTTATTCATTGTTTCTCAAATTTAACAAAATCAAAGAGCGTAGACGCGTTTCGGTTGAAGGACAATATAAACCCACCTTCTTCAAGACAATAGTATAATTGTCTGTCTAATAGGGCAGTATTCACCAAAATTCTGTAGTTGTTACTATAAGGGTGAGTGATCCTATTGACCGTCACAGATCTGGTCATCTGCATATAAAACTCATATTTATCTGGTACCCTCCATTCATACTGGAGACTCAAAATTACAAAACTACTGGGCACAAATACAGTAGGACAGAAAAAACGGGCAAAACACACTACAGACAGTGGCTGAAACACCTACCTGAACCGAGCACTGCACAGGGCAGTGGCACAGCAGTGGAGCTGCAGAGGGGGAAAGCAGGTCTCTGGCCAGGAGGTAAGAGGTCTTGCTCGCACACCCTAACAGCGGCCACCATTTAATAGGGAAGGGGGAGGAAGGCGCAGCTGGGAGGCGGGAGCGGGAATCGCAGGGGGGAGGGGCCGCAGGGGCAGCAGCGGCCGGAAAGGGAAACGGAAAACAGACAGATAAAGAACAAACCCTACAGAGAATGGAACAATAGTTACCAGGCAACAAAAGACAACTAAAAATACAGGGCACAATAAAGACAAGGCAACAATAACAAATAGAAATGCAGGGCACAAATACAGTAGGACAGAAAATATGGGCAAAACACAATACAGACAGTTGCTAGAACACCTACCTGCACCAAACACTGCACAGGGCAGAGGTAGAGCTGCAGAGGGGGAGAGCAAGTCTCTGGCCAGGACGTCAGAGGTCTTGCTTGCACAACCTTGCAGCAGCTGCCATTAAATATGGAAGGGGGAGGGAGGTGCCGCTGGGAGGCAGGAACGGGAATCAGTAGGGGGAGGGCCACAGGGGCAGCAGCGACGGAAAAGGTAAATGGGCAGAAGAAAAACAAATAATACAGAGAATGGCACAATAGTGACCAGGCAATAAAAGACAAGTAAGAACACAGGGCATAATAAAGACAAGGCAACAATACCAACTAAAAATACAGGGCACTAATACAGTAGGACAGAAAAAACAGGCACAACACAATACAGACAGAGGCTCAACACCTACCTGCACCGTGCACTGCAGAGGACAGCGGCAGCAGCACAGCAGCGGAGCTGCAGAGGGTGAGAGCAGGTCTCTGGCCAGGAGATCAGAGGTCTTGCTACCTCTAAGACAGCGTTATCACCTGTGTGTTTGCATGTATAAGTTTGACCTTTATAAGAAGTTAAAACTAGGCCTGGGCAGTGAACTCCTCTCCATTGGTGGAGTTTTCTGCACTCCGCGCTCCATGGAGCTCGCGGAGTGAAGACAATTCCGCTCCATGTAGCACACAAAAGATTTTCCTTGCTTGCACTCGTCAACGGTAAGTTGGTGAGCATGAGCTGCAACTCGGGTAGAATTTCTACTTGAGTAGCAGGAAGATCCGCACGAACAACACTTCAAGCCTCACTCCACCGCTTGCGGAACTCCGCAGTATTTTTGTCACTTCGAGGAGTTTGTCGAACTCTGTGAAGTCCGCCCAGGCCTACTTAAAACAAAACTACATACAAGTACTTGGTAACAAAGTAACTGCCTTCTGCTGACAGGTGTTAGTACTGCCCAAAGGGACATTTTAAAGATTTGGGGGGCCCTGGGCCAAACGCATTTTGGGTGCTCCTGTTCAGAACAGCTTTGAATATATGATCCAAATTCAGCTCTTTCCTGCCCTCTTTGGCCAGGTCACTGACAGTGCACAGGCACACTCGTCTAAATTCTAAATGTGTTTACATCTAATATTCAGGGATAGTGACATGTATTTTCAAGATTGTAACAGAAAACTCTGCTCGGCATAGTGTAGCAATGTTTTTTCCTTGCTCGCTCTCGCCAGCGGTAAGTTAGTGAGCACGAGCTGCCACTCGGTTAGAATTTCTACTCGAGTAGTAGGAATATCAGCACGAACAGCACTTCGAGCTGCAGCAGAGTTTTTTTGTCACTTGGCGGAGTTTGCAGAACTCTGCGAACTCCACCTAGGCCTACTTAAAACAATACTACATACAAGTACTTGGTAACAAAGTAACTGCCTTCTGCTGACAGGTGTTAGTACTGCCCACAGGGACATCCTAAAGATTTTGGGGGCCCTGTGCCAAACTTATTTTGGGTGCTCTTGTTGCGAGCAGCGTTGAATATATGATCTGATTTTTCAACTCTTTCATGCCCTCTTTGGCCAGGTCACTGACAGTGCATAGGCACACTCGTCCAAATTCTAAATGTAATATTCAGGGATAGTGACATGTATTTTCAAGATTGTAACACAACTGCAACTCACTAACATTACTGCAAATAATCTCTGTAACACCCTCTCATATGTCAGGTCCTGTTTTGATCTAAAAGAAACTTTTTTTATGGATGTTGCTTTGATCATAAACACAATGCTTCTCTGCAAAATGTCTGCAATAGCTTTACACATCATATATATTAAAAATGAATTAATGAAAAACGTTTTTGAAACAATCTGTTTAATAATTATTCAAGGTCCATCAGGGCAAGACTCCCTACAGAAGAGAGCTTGGTGCATCAGGGGTCCACTCTAATGCTTTGCCCATGCCTTAAAACTTCTCTGACTGCTCCAATAAAAGCAAAGCTGACCTGCCTATAAAAACTATGATTTTCCCATAAGTGGCACCTAATTGTCCAATTAAACATAAAGTAGCCCTTGTGAAGGGGATGGTACTGGTTATTAAGGGCAAAGTAGGGGAGCTGAATATTGCTGGCGCTGTGACGTGTACAAGAAACGGCTTGCAGAAAATCGTTAGTATTGGTCATTAAATGTTAAATGTTTAACAGTCATTTTCAAAAATGTATGTAATAAAGAGGTGTCTACTTGCTAAGTTTCTATAGAATATTTCACCCAGCGAACCTGATAACTATTGTTAACATGACCCATAGCCCTAGCTCCAGTGCGACACCTACTGACACGCTTGTGCACCTGCAACCTACAAGAAAATTGAGATCTCACAATACATATTCTCCCTTGCAGCAGTAGTGAAACCTCTTAATGTAATAAAAACATGACTAGACTTACCTTATTTTCAAGTATGTCACTGCTTGATACAATACAATTGATATGTCAACATTTTGCCTGGGAACCTCCTGGTTAATGAATAGTGACTTAGTTAATACTTTATATTGTTTCAGTTCAGTCTTATCTCACATAATGATGTTGCTACTGTGGTGTTTAGCTTTCATTACATAAATCGCTAGAATGGAAACAAGTTATTACAAAGTGATCTAGGAGTGCATAAGGGAACTACAAGTAACACGATGCCTCTGTTTAAAGCGCTTTGCGATACCGCGTGGGAGCAGGATTCCGTGGATTTTTGAGTCCGCAAACGGCACGTGTAGCAGCTCTATGTGGAAAATATGAAAAGGGATTATTGCACTGTTTAAATTACTTCATGGGCATGACTGTTCACGCATGAGAAATGAAAAGCAAATACAACATGTTGAGAGATGCATCCTAGCACGGGCAAGGGTTCGGGAAGTCTGAAAGTTATTTTTTGATGCTATGATTGATTAATTGCAGATGCATGCATCGGAAAATCACTGCGGAAGATGTAGTTAATGAGATAATCATTCAAAATGCAATGGATTTAAATAATGGAGTAAACATATATTTCGAAGTATCTTTACTTAAAATGTGTTATTCCTGCTCCTACCTCTTCTTTTTCTTCTTTTGTTTTTAATTTGTTTGTTCGTCATATGGCTCAACCCTCTGTATTTTCAGTAAAACGCCACTTTGCGCTTGAGAGACTAAGGGGCAGATTTACAAGCCCCTTGCGCCACTTTTGCGTCACTTTTAACATGGTAAAAGTGACGCAAAAGTGGTGCAAGGGGCTTGTAAATCTGCCCCTAAGTCTGTTCAAACAGAGTAAACAACGATTATATATTACATTTTGCAAATGAAAAGAGGAGGGAAATTAAAAACAGGTGGGTGACATGTTCACCCATGAGAGTCGGGTATGTATTTTCGAATATGTTTTGGGTAAATTGCATTTTATTTCATTTTAATTGCAGAACATTTTCGAAAAGGCCCAGCTTCACTAAATAAATCCTAGGCTGTTGTAGCCAAAGCCCTAGCATGTAATGCGTGATGTATGTTATTTATGTCTTACTACAGAAAACAGGTAGGGTTTAGGTGCAACCACAGTACATGGGCAGGTATATGTCATGTTTCAAATGCAACCATGTCTTTAAAACAAAATTGAGATAATGGTATCCCCTACTACACTTCTAACCACTTTGGAACTGTTTCTTGACAATCCTTACAAAAGCTGTGTGAACTTTCAAAATTGTTTGAAATTCGCTTACCATGAATAGTTTTTTTACAATTTCTTTTTGATTAAAATGAACCTTCTGACAACTATTGGAGATCAACCAGCTGGATTTATCCTTCACTTTCAAGTTCAGAGTCAACTCCCTAGGCTCAAGATCAAGCAAACCTCAAAGCCCCTGAACTCCCTTCCAAGGGACATCTGTTGTCACAAAAATGTCTTCTGCAGTCTGTAAAATGTTCCATCTGCCTCTTCAGATACAGCTCTGGGCTTTCACAATCCTCGGGGGACAGTTCAGGAGCTGTCCACAGCTCTCTATGACTCCTCGACGAAAGAAGTGCATGATTGCGAATCTCTCCGCTCTTTTCACTTCATCCTTGTCTTTGAAGACGGGCCCAAAAGACACATTTATATCCTAAAGATAACATCACGAGCGAGAGGGCTGCAATGTTTAATGCAGGGTTTTTTTTTGTAAAAGGTGTTAATGCGTAGACTGAAATGAACGTCACTCAAAGCTTTAGCATGAGATGATTTTCTACATCAGATGATTGCCAAAAGTTTGCTCAGCTTTCGGAGCATTTGTTTATATTTTATGGTGCCACAGGAGAAATTCGGTCCAAAAACATGGTGTTCTTGTCCCTTTACATATATAAATATAGCTGCGAGAAGAAATACAAATTAAGGGTTTATCGTGTCACCCTTAGTGCCATCATAAAGACAATATTGATTTTTAATCTGGAGACACTTAATCAGGGATGCATATAGTACACAATTCTGCATTGTGATGAGCTTTTATGCGTCTAAAAACAAACCTGCCTTTAACTCAGTAGCCTATCCAAGCCATTCCATGTGTTTGATTCTCAAAATCACTGGGGTTGTCAATGTAAAGGGACTTTTCTTTATGCACAAAAGCTCTTGTACAAGTCGGAAAACACTTTCTGTTCCATGAAAGTTTTTTTTCCAATCGTGGCTAGGAGGGGGCATGAAATAGGCGTCCCACTCCTATTTCTGATTTATATCAGAGGTTTACCATGGCCAGACCATTAATGAGTTACCAACACCCACGTTGGGGTGGTAGCTGATTTTCTGAGGTGAAGGGGACCCTTAGACTCCCTTTGGGGATCCTTTTGGCAGCCTTTAAAGAACCTGGGGTGCTTTTTTGTTTTTTTAATTTTATGTTCCATTCTAGAGTGGCTCCACTAAAAAGAATCCTGTGAGCCTGGTTCTCCCATACATACCTATTTTCATACACTATATACATACACATAATGATACTTTGAAACATCCATGTACACCACCTACTGATGCACCATATATTTCTAACTATATGAATGAACGAACGAATGAAAGACATCCTCATTTATATTAACCTAATGACGAATTATTATCATATCTGCAAACAGATGTAGTTGAGTCATCATCAAGTCTGCGTTCACACCATGACTACGGAAAGTATACCCCTCATGACAGATACCTTTAATTTGTATAAATTATTTCACTGGTATTTCCCTCTACCCCTGCCCAAGATGTGCATGTCTCCTTTCTATATACCACGATATTACACACATATACACAGTTACAAGCACAGCCTGCACCTCCCTCTAACAGGAATTGTACATGGTCAACACAGAATCCTTCTTAAGTCCTTGCCTACGGATTCTTATCTTGCATGCAAAGGGAAAGATTTAAAAAGGAAATTCTATTAGTTCCTTACTGTGAGTTGTATTTGAAGGTGGATTGAGCTCCAGTACTCTGCCCCTGGAACTCTCTACCCATTCATCTCCGGCTCTCTCAGACAGAATCTATCTTCAAGAAATTCCGGAAAACTTGGATCTTTGGAGCCAGGACAACTTAGTGTTCTCACTCATCTGATCTGGGAGAACATACCGCTGCTCTCCTCTCGTCTCGTTTCTGCTTTAGCGCCATGATGCTCCCTGGAGTGATAGTTGCGCTCTATAAATCCATTCATTCATTCATTCATTCATTCATTCATCAACCATCACATTAGTAAAACACTCCTCAAGGAGAATGAAGGTCAAAGAATTATATGTGAAGATCGGTCAAACAGTGCATAGACAAATGCCCAAAGATCTAGTTCAAAAGCTTTGGTAAAACGAGGTCTCATATGGAGGGTAGGGAGCAGGGGTGAAGGAAACAGTCAAATCTGTGTCCATCTTAGGTACATAACTGCTTAGCACCTGAAGGCAGACTACTTAATTCCAAAACATTTGAACGCCACAGGTTGGGTCTTTCTCCTATTCTCCACTGCTATCCTCTCAATAGGAGCATTCACATCCCCAAAGGGTATTATTATATAAAAAAAAGAACTATTGCACTGTCTCACTGTGTTGTGTTTTTATGTCTGACATGTCCCCTCCTCTTCTAAGAACATATGATGCCTTACTGTGGATGAGCACACATTCAATGTATGTTTCTTCTTAGACTGTCCCACGGAGACGTCAGTGGATGTTCTCTTTCTTCTGTGGGTGAATGAGTACTGGAAAGATTCACAAGTCCTACAAACACCTTCCTCTTCTTGTCAGGATCCAGGAACTCCCAGAGAACCTTGGCTGTCAAGTGTGGCAAAAGCACCAGAGGAGGATGAGATCAAGATCCTTACCACTATGCTAAGAAATCAAGGAACAGGGTAGTCTTGATTAGCTTCTTATTAGATATGAGCCACTGGGGCCTGCATGTGCTTCCCTAAATATTTCCCCAAACAATATTTTATAAAACTTGTTTTCAGGTGAATCATCAATCTTAAGGGTTAGAAGACGCTCATGGGAACTCAACCATTTATTTTATGGTTGGAGCACCATGAGACCTGTGTGCATGATCAAGGGGTCAGTGAAGTCTCCCACCTGAATTATCTACTTCAATCACATCAGCTAAAATACCTCAAGATTTGAGCTGAAGATGTTCGCATATGCCCTATAGATAACGTTGTGTGGCCAAGCTGGCAAACTGTGGTGCTGATTCTGAGGGACATTGGCCAAGGCTGTATATGGCCTAAGTGAAAACCTCATTCTGTACCCCTTCAAACCTTCTCTTCCCAATGTGGATGACAAGGTCCTCATGAAGGCAGTGTGCCACAAGTGAGACTGTGCTCTGCAGAGTGGCTATGTTAAGTTTTAACGGGGTAACCCACGTAAAACTTCCAGACATGGGTCAGTATTACAGTACAATAGAAATGCGGTCGTGGTAGCAACTTCTTATCCAAATTAATAACGAAAAAGCACCACTCTTACTTTTTGTGAAGCTCTAGTCACATTTAATTCCAAAATTGACAGGCATCAACTGCGATATAGATTCAAAGCATTAAATGGCAACACGGTTGCTCCAATAGATACCAGTGAAATAGATATTTACAGTGCTCTTGGTGTGAGGGAAGAAGAAGAGTAGGGTAGATGGTGGTGAGTCTGTGAGTGAAGGACAGGGTAAAGGTATGGTGACATATATACATCATTTATGCATGGAGTAAAACCTTTCCAGCCTAACATAGGTCAACTGTTCCTGGATGTAGACATAGCTCAAATGTACATGTTATTTGTCACAGTTTATCCTTTGAGCTTGTGGTGGGGTTGTATGTTGTCAATGATTCGACCCCTGGAGTTGAGGGTAAATTATGTCCTCACGTTGGGGTCTTCTTCAGGACAAGGCTGAGAAGAGCACCTATGAGTATTCGGAAAAATGTATAAGAGGAGTAGTGATATTTATAAAAGAGGGGTGAGTGCTAGGGTAAGTGAGGTAACTAATACCTACTTGTAGAAAAGGCACAATCAGTGTGCGTTCAAGAAGATATAAAGCTCATACATAGCTGTATGTAGGTAACGATGGTGTGCGAGGTCATGAATCTCTCACAGAAGGGAATCAATCCAGTCAATATCTAATGCAGGGAGAGAAAGGGTCATCAGGATGTGGCTCAAGAGTCGGCCTTAACAAGGAAGTCAGGGGAGGCGTGAATCACCGTGTATAACAAAGGGACAACAATACCCCCTAATTGTGCCACGATGTGTGCAAGCGGCATGCAGGTTGCAGAAACGGTGGAAAGCTCGCTTGTATCTCAGATAGTGGTAACGAGACACCCCCGGTGTTGGGGCATCGTTGGAAAGGAATGGCCCTCATCAGGTAAATTATCGCAGTGTTATTTAATGGCACTAAATACCACTTAAAAACCATTAGATGGTGGTGTGGGTCTACCGTCTGCGCGTACTGTGTATGAAAAAAGCATCCCAATGCAGAGAAACCCATCATGACTTTGGAAATGGTGAAATACAAAGCGGAATATCATGCATTCACTTCACATCGAGTTTAGAATATTGGCAAAAGATACCACTGGAGAGCCATTTGATGGTGTGTGGGTCTACCGTCTGCGCGTGCTGTGTATTAAAAAGCATCCCAATGTGGAGAAACCCATCGTGACAACGTAAAATAAATGGTGGAAAATAAAACGGACTATCATACATTCACTTGTGGAGTTGAGAACTCAAAACCGATCCTGTCTGGTGCTAGACATGAATCGCTGGGGGAGCGGCTTACCTCATTGACGGCCGTCCAGCTCAGGAATGGGCGCGGGTGCCAGATCGTACATAATAAGAGGTGAAGATGACAGGCATGCATGCACCGTGAGGTGCAGCTGCTGGATGGTATGACGGGGGCTCGTCAGCCGACGGCCAATAGTAAGGAAGAAAGACATCATTGCCCGCTGGGCTGACTTTTCCCTTACGGAAGGGACACATGTAAACTGTCAATAAAAGGAAATGAATGAAAAAATTAAATGGGAGGTCCGGTGTGTCGATGTATACATATGAATCCAGTCACAAAACGGTTAGATACCGGAGGGTCAGAGGGAACATATTTAAAGACCACACAGGATTGAATCCCCAAACAAAGTACTAAAGACACTGAAAATCCTGAGGTCTAAAATAGCAAAGAAGAAAGGTGGTGTGTGAAATGAGGAACAGAAGCCTAATGTACGTGGTGAAAGGGCAAGCCCTTAGGAACGAAGTCATTCACTCACCCTGGGTAACAAACCCCATCACATGGGATTTTCATCCCAAAGAAAAATCTCAAACTCTCAGGGGGCCGCAGGCCCCTCTAAGAGAGGTAAGAGCTTAACGATGTTTGTGTTTTGCACTGAAAAGTGGACTAAATCCACAAATGAACTGGGTGTGAGTGGGGGGTGCAGTGCTGATGAAATAATAGTGCAATAGGAGTGTGTTAAAACTAGTTACGGGACGGCCAGGAGGAATCTCTTGGACACCGCCGTACCGATGCTAGATTAAAAGGAGTGAAAGCACCACTAATTCAATGTAATCAATGGAGCAATGTATAAGATAGTGGTCAACCACTATCTTATACATTGCTCCATTGCTCTAGTTTTAACACACTCCTATTGCACTATTATTTCATCAGCACTGCACCCCCCACTCACACCCAGTTCATTTGTGGATTTAGTCCACTTTTCAGTGCAAAACACAAACATCGTTAAGCTCTTACCTCTCTTAGAGGGGCCTGCGGCCCCCTGAGAGTTTGAGATTTTTCTTTGGGATGAAAATCCCATGTGATGGGGTTTGTTACCCAGGGTGAGTGAATGACTTCGTTCCTAAGGGCTTGCCCTTTCACCACGTACATTAGGCTTCTGTTCCTCATTTCACACACCACCTTTCTTCTTTGCTATTTTAGACCTCAGGATTTTCAGTGTCTTTAGTACATATGAATCCAGACATCTGATGTGGAAAATGTCATTTATGTGAGCATCTATGATTTAGTCACTCTACAGCAAGCTTTTATAAACATTTGCAAAACATTCTCTTGGTGCTAGTATTGAACTAAGAGCCTGCAAATTGGTATTTGACATAACGCATAGAGAGTGTGTGTCACATTATGCAACATAGATGATTGATTCTCAGACCTGTGGGTTTGCCATATAAAAATACATAAAACATCCTAATGTACAATCAAGGTCTCTCACACGCATGTAAGGTACACTCATTAAATTTGCAATCAAGCGGTACGGTCTGTTAAAGTGTTCAGGGCAACAAAAACATTATTTTGATCACAGCATGAGATACCCTTATTACATTTGCAGATACAGTATGGTCTATTGAAAGGCTAGAGGCAACAGTGAGCGTTGTCTAGATCACCTCACAATATGGGTAAGTGTTGTGTATGTGGAACATTAGATGAGTCTTGATTGATTGATTGATTGATTGATTGATTGAGAATTTATATTGCGCAAAACAATAACCCGCAGGTATCAAGGCGCCTATTAAAAAGAGATAAAAATATCAGTATACCACCTTACACATAGGCTTGCAGGAAGAGGCAAGTTTTGAGGGCGCTTCGGAATCTCTGTAGGGAAGGCAACGACCTGAGATCCAAAGAAAGATCATTCCACCATTTAGGAGCCAGAGTAGAAAAAGCCCTACCACCCCACTTGGCTCTTCGTATACGGGGGACTGTCAGGAGCAATTTCCTGGAGGAACGCAAGTCCCTTCCAGGAGTATAGTGGGAGATGATAGAACCAACTCCCATGTCATTATTCCTTGCAATGGCTCTGTAAGTCATACATAAAACTTTAAACCGTATTCGGTATTCTACCGGTAGCCAGTGCAGTGTTCTCCTAGCCAGAGTGGCCGAGGAGCGTCTGGGGACATCCAGAACAAATCTAGCGGCGGCGTTCTGGACTACCTGCAGGCGCTGTAGTAGGCTCCTATTAAGCCCTGCATACAGCGCATTACAGTAGTCCAGTCGTGAGCCGATGAGAGCGACGGCTATTTGCTTTCTGGACTGTAGGGAAAGATACTTCCTGATTCTTCGCAGGGTGTGAATTAAGCCCCAACAGGTGGAGATGGTTCTACTAACCTGTCCGCCCATATTCAGGGCAGGATCTATCATCACCCCAAGATTCCTAGCAGATATCGTGGGGGAAGGGCATACTCCCAGCGAATCAGGCCACCAGCTGGCTGACCAGGTGTTCTGATTCCCTCCAAACACCATCACCTCAGTCTTCTCCCCATTCAGCTTAAGCGAATTTTGAACCATCCACTGACCAACTGCCTCCATACAAGATCTAAAATTGGAGGCAGTTGGTACATCTGAATGGGAGAGAGAGACGAGGATCTGGGTATCATCTGTATAAGAGACTACCTCCATCCCGAAAGTTCTAATTAATCTGGCCAGTGGGGTCACGTAGATGTTGAATAGGGTCGGACTAAGAGCCGACCCCTGCGGGACCCCACAAAGCACCGGTTGGGATGGAGATAGGAACTCTCCCAGCTTGACTCTTTGTTCCCTTCCATTAAGAAAGGAGGTCATCAGATCTAGGGCTGCGTCCTTCACCCCCACCTCCCTCAGACGGTGTATAAGTATTGAGGGGGAGAGGGTATCGAAGGCCGCGGTTAGATCTAACAGGACCAGGAGGGTGGTCTGGCCCCCATCTACTCTAGTGCGGATCTTATCAAGCACGATAGTGAGGGCCGACTCAGTACTGTATTCCCTCCTGAATCCGTGTTGGGAAAAGTCCAAGCAGCCCGAGCCTTCCACAAAGGCAGCGAGATGCTTGTTAAGATGTGCCTCAAGCATCTTCGCAGGGGCTGGAAGCAGGGAGATCGGACGGAAGTTTTTTAGGACCTCCGGATCAAGGGAAGCTTTCTTTAGCAGAGGTTTAACTACTGCACTCTTCCACTCCAAGGGGAAAATGCCATCTCTCATACATCGATTCATAATTTCTAGTAGAGGCGGTAAGAGAGATTCCCTACACTGCTTGATGATCTTCAAAGGGCAGATGTCTAGGGGGGAGCCAGAATTAGTTTTGTCAAGCAATATCTCCAGATCTTGTAGGACCAGCGGGGGGAAGGAGTCGAGAATACTCAATGGGGAGATGTCAGATGTGGTCCTGTCCCCCTCAGCCAATACGGAGGGCCCACTGATCGAAGCTTTTTGTATCTCGAGAGCTAGATGGATATCTTGTATTTTTGTGTGAAAAAAGGAAGCAATTTTGTCACACAAATCTTGCGAGGGGATGACTGTATCAGATGTTTGTAGGTTGACCAGAGAGTCAACAATTCTGAAGAGCTCCTTCGGCGAGGAAAGGGAAGTTGTCATGGCCACAAAATAGTTTTGTTTGGCCTCCACTATCTCAGCCTTATATTTCCTGACCAGGCGCCTATGAGCTTCCTTATTCTTAAGATCCCAGCTAGCATGCCAAAGCCTCTCCATCCTCCTAACTTCTTGCCTAAGAAGTCTAAGGGATTCCGAGTACCATGGGGCAGAGGGTCTCTTCCTGGCTCGACGACGGGTCTGTAATGGAGCCAGTTCATTCAAGGCCTCAGTAATAACCCGTTCAAAATGGCCGACCGCGGTCTGGACACTATCCAAGCCCGCGGTAGAGAGACTACCTGCCCAAGGAATAAGGGAATCAGCACTGATGTTTCTAAAATTTCTGCCAGTTCCCATAGTGTGTTTCCCTATTTTGCTACCATCCATCTGAGGGCATTCCAACAGGAATGGGACCGCAAGATGATCGGACCAGGACAGATGTACCGGATCCTTAACGATCAAACGATGGTCGTTAGAGAAGATACCATCTAGAATATGGCCTGCACGATGGGTAGCCCCGCGGACTCGCTGCGTGAGTCCACAAGACGCCAGGGCATCAATAAGACACGAAGTATCTGTTAGATCAAGCCTTTCTAAATGGTAATTGAAGTCCCCAAGAATGGAAAGATTTTCTCGACCAAAGTAGGGCTCCAAGTAGTGAAGAAGATTACACAAGAAGTTGGTCCTCGGGCCAGGAGGTCGATACAATAGTATTCCATTGAAAAGAGGGCAACGCCCTTCCTTTATCACAAAAAAGAAAGCCTGAACGCCATCCTGAAGATCAGGTATAGGCACTGTGTGACATTGCAGGTGGTCTTGATAGAGAATGGCTATCCCCCCTCCCATTCGTCCCTGTCTATCTAATCTGGCCAGGCAGTATCCTTCCGGGACCGCTTCAATCAGATCAGGGCCAGATGAATCTTTAGCCCAAGTTTCAGTGATAAACACTAATGCCGGCTTTCTATCCAAGACCATCTCTCTAAACATTATTTTATTTTTGACCAAGGAGCGACTATTGATCAATATGCCTTCTACTCCCACTGTCCTGGGGCTATTAACGACAGGGAGATTACATGGGGGGTAATAGGGGAGGAAGCGGGATTGCCCGGTGGACACGTATAGTGACAATCACATAGTAGAGGACGAAGAAAATCGTCTGGTTCAAAGATGTGCGAACATCCCATGTAGCGAGGTTTCAGGCGTAGCATCTCCTGATGCGTATATCTCCGTGAGGGGGCAGCAACCCCATTCAAGTCCAGAGTCCAGCCGCCCAGCACGTCCTCAGCGCGGACGGGCGCAGACGGGCTGGACTCTGGCGTGACTCCGGCATCACTGTGGCGTCCCCGATGCGCGTACACGCTGCGCGTCATGACCAACCAATAAAGTAGCGTTCTAACCCGATCACGTGACGGTGCCAGCAAATGGCTGCAGAGTGCTTCCCACACCAACCCAAGATGGCGCCCCAGACAAACAGAGCGCGCGGACCGGGCCGCCGAAATGGCGGTGAAAGCAGCCAAGTTTTATTGTGCAAGGATAAGATCCGGGAGCAGAAGCACAGGTAGGGGCGACAAAAGACTATTTTGCGCAGTTCTAAACTAGTTAAAAGCAGGGTCAAAAGTGAGTCAAATTATGAGTAAAATAAGCGACAGAACGAGGGCAGTTAAAATAATAGCAGCGTCTGCCAGGTAGCGCTAGGTGCAGGCGATATTAAGAACGAAGTTCTCTCGCACCCACCTTTAAATATGCGCTGTAGATACAGCCTCTAGCCCGATCACGTGACGGTGCCAGCAAATGGCTGCAGAGTGCTTCCCACACCAACCCAAGATGGCGCCCCAGACAAACAGAGCGCGGGGCCCGGGCGCCGAAATGGCGGTGAAAGCAGCCAAGTTTTATTGTGCAAGGATGCGATCCGGGAGCAGAAGCACAGGTAGGGGCGACAAAAGACTATTTTGCGCAGTTCTAAACTAGTTAAAAGCAGGGTCAAAAGTGAGTCAAATTATGAGTAAAATAAGCGACAGAACGAGGGCAGTTAAAATAATAGCAGCGTCTGCCAGGTAGCGCTAGGTGCAGGCGATATTAAGAACGAAGTTCTCTCGCACCCACCTTTAAATATGCGCTGTAGATACAGCCTCTAGCCCGATCACGTGACGGTGCCAGCAAATGGCTGCAGAGTGCTTCCCACACCAACCCAAGATGGCGCCCCAGACAAACAGAGCGCGGGGACCGGGACGCCGAAATGGCGGTGA
The DNA here is from genome assembly GCF_964204655.1 of Triturus cristatus. NCBI lineage: Eukaryota > Metazoa > Chordata > Amphibia > Caudata > Salamandridae > Triturus > Triturus cristatus. The sequence goes on along the minus strand of NC_140590.1, from coordinate 894,629,207 downwards.
AAGCAGCCAAGTTTTATTGTGCAAGGATGCGATCCGGGAGCAGAAGCACAGGTAGGGGCGACAAAAGACTATTTTGCGCAGTTCTAAACTAGTTAAAAGCAGGGTCAAAAGTGAGTCAAATTATGAGTAAAATAAGCGACAGAACGAGGGCAGTTAAAATAATAGCAGCGTCTGCCAGGTAGCGCTAGGTGCAGGCGATATTAAGAACGAAGTTCTCTCGCACCCACCTTTAAATATGCGCTGTAGATACAGCCTCTAGCCCGATCACGTGACGGTGCCAGCAAATGGCTGCAGAGTGCTTCGCACACCAACCCAAGATGGCGCCCCAGACAAACAGAGCGCGGGGACCGGGCCGCCGAAATGGCGGTGAAAGCAGCCAAGTTTTATTGTGCAAGGATGCGATCCGGGAGCAGAAGCACAGGTAGGGGCGAGAAAAGACTATTTTGCGCAGTTCTAAACTAGTTAAAAGCAGGGTCAAAAGTGAGTCAAATTATGAGTAAAATAAGCGACAGAACGAGGGCAGTTAAAATAATAGCAGCGTCTGCCAGGTAGCGCTGGGGGAATTGCCAGGGGCTATTCCCCCATGTGCGTCATAGAATTATTCAGTTGACAACCCTGCTAACTGGGCATTCGTACCATCTTGCTCGTTAAGTCCATTGGTCACAGTGTCCAGGAGGTACATCCATTTGCACTCCCTTAAGTTAAGGATAGGGCCCAGATCTCCACCCCATTGTCCCAAAGATATTTTCTCAAGTACTATCCACTTAATGGACTCAGGTTTGTGTGTATGGTTTGTAAAATGTTCTACAAGGGGGGCCCCTATTGTCTTACATTAGATTCTGCTGCAGTGCTGTAAGATCCGTGTTTTGATTTTTTGTCTTGTTTGTCCAACGTACAGCTGGTTGCACGGGCACATGATCGCATATATTACATCGCATGAATTGCAGTTGGTATGAGCTTTAAGATCTATGGTGTGATGTTTGTAGCAGAGTAGCTAGTCTTTAGGTCTTGAAATGATTAGGGCCCAGACCCGTTGCTAGTCCGGAAAGCCAGGATGGTATGGTACCTGCTCCTTGGATAGGTTGCCCTCTCAGTCCCTCCAGAAATGTGACTTTGATGAAGCAAAGACCAACCTAATGGAAACTAGCAGAAACTGATGGAGCTTCTGTCAGAGTATTTGTGGAGACAAAACTTTTTTCTTGGCTCTTGTTCATGTGTGCTCCTTGAACAATAGCACAATCAATTCAGCAATCTGACTAGAGTTTCTGGCCTTGCTCCACTGCAGTGTGCTCCTGCTTGAGCAGGGGGTAACATTTAGGGAGGGGACCTTACATGAGCCGTTTCAACTCTTTTCTGCCCGGAATGGCTAGCCATGCTTCTTGGACACACCAGAGTCATCAGTGATCCACCACCTCAAGTGCATGAGGCAAGAAATCTTTCCTTTGCCTCATGTCCCCTCTTTCTCCCTTTGGGCTGCTTGTGTTGCTGTAGACCTTCAGAGGGGAGTGTTCAGGTGTTGTGCATTCAGGCACTGACAGGTTGCTGAGGCAGCAAGGATTGATCTGAAGACAGCATACTGGCACCTTAATGAGCAATTTCCTACCATAAGGGGTTGTGGCACTCATAAGGTGGCTGTCTCTGTGTTCCTAGCTCCATGGCACAACTAACAGGCATGGATCATATCGTTTGCATAATATTGTACCTTTTATGTGTATCATTGCTTACTGTTTATCATTATTTTTTATTTTATTTTAACTATTTTTTTTTTCTTTCAACAATTGCTGTGTATATTTCATGTTGTCCTCTCTACCAACTTATTGTAAAGCGCTCTGATATCCTTTGGGATCTTGTTCACGCTTTATAAAACTTTATAAATAAATAAAATAAATAACATGTGTGTAGTGGAAGTCTTAGGTGGGGAGAATTGTGCCCCGCTCTCTGAACTCCTGGGTTGGGAGAAGTGCTCTGTACCCACTCAGGCTCTGATGTGGAGAAGAGAGTAAGCAAGCCATTTGTAGACGATCTGTATCAGATACTCCACCATACAGCGAGAGGCCTAATGATGAAGAAACCAATCACTCTGGAGATGCTGTAAAAAAGTATTAATTATAGTCTGAAACATAACTCAGACTGCTTGGATAAGATGGATGTAAATAGTGGGAATTATCTTGACTGTTGTTGTTTTTTGGCATTTCTGTAAGAGAGTATGTGCAAGAATCAGAGGTCAACTGTCTTCATGAGGGTCGCTGTTTCAGTGCTGCAGTGGCAACTGTCTGCTAAGGTGAGGTGCCCACTTCTTGTTGAGGGCCCACACACCTGGTTTGCTTATGGTCTGTGTGAGAAAATTATTTATTAATAAAGTTGGATAGGAGTCTATCTCAAGTAATAAAGTTACTATCTTGTCCAGTCGCATGTTACAGCAATTTAAAACTGAGTACAACACTTGGTAGCTATGGCACAGGGCAGAAACCTTAACTTTATGAGAATGTGTGAAGAATTTAGATGTACAAAACATTTAAAAAGGTGAAAACAGAGCACAATAAAGATCCCACTCCAATATAAAAAGGTAGAACAAATGTCAAAAGTAAAATGATTCCAAACTGACAAAAGTCTATAAGAGGAACAATATATATGATTTCTTAAAGATTTAGTGGAAAAGGTGCCAGAAAGTGCTTAGGATAGTCAATAGTTATAGTAGACCAGGACCTAGGCACAATTTGAGGCCAACCGTAATGAAGCGTGGGTCAGATACACCAAGTAGATTGGCCTCACTATGTCCTGGAAATGGAGAGGTTCATAAACAATCTGAAAAGGACATTGTCATTTACCCATGTGGCATAAACCAGACCTTCAATCGAACACGGTTGACTGCTGGTCAGATATTTTTTGCGGTTGGTCCTCTTTGAAGCTCTGAAGGAAACATTTTTATTAAATTCTCAAACTTATTTTGGTGCCGAAGCAACCCCATGAATACACTTCCAAGGGCCATAGGGTCTCAGGGTGGTACACTTAAAAACTCTCAAAGAGTCAGGCAGAGGGCAATAGCAAAGTCCAGTCCAGGTCCAGTAGCCAAATCATCAGCTGGGATTCTTCATAGGAATGGTCCTCTTCTGTATTTTCATGATGCCGGAGTCTGGTGGGACAAAATAAGGTTCCTTCAGTAACCAGACCATGTATACACAAGAATTGTCTTGGAATCCTCTTTCTTTCCTTTGAGTGCAAAGCATTGGCTTCAGACTGACATGTCATGAAGGATTTGACACTGTGGTATCAACTGATTGACTACAGCCCCCACTCTGCATGTTCTATTGAGTTCAGAGGAGTCATTTGTGCCCATGCAGGTCAGCCTATTGTGTGCTCCTGGGAAGAATTTCACACCACGTTCACATCTCTTCCCAGGCTATTCAGAGGCTACGAGAAGCTGGAGAGTTAATACTAATTATCCCCGAAGAAATTCAGGCAGGGAAATGCTAACTTTCTTAAAATTACTTTTTTCTTTATATTTATAAAATATGTGACTTCACCACTGAATTGAACTGTAATAGCTATTATTGAAAGTAGTGGTTTAAGTATTTTTCTAGCAGTCCCCAATCCTGAGATACAGCACTAGTATTTTGAAAATGTAATGAACTGGAAAAATATTTCTAAAGTGCACAACTACCCGGATGTATCTAGGCGCTAGCCTACTGAATGAGACCAGCAGATGAAGAAAAAAAGGCCATGGGCAATCCTAGATTTTAAAAAGCCAGGTTTTCAATTCATTACTGAGCTAAAGCAGGTCGGATTTCTTCTTTAGTTTCTGCTACCCCATATTGTTTTATTGAACTTGGGGACAATCACGTTTTTTTCTGGAAGATAAGCATAGGGGTCTGGCAGGGACATAACGCTTAAAGAGTTGTGTCAGATATGTAGGGTCTAATTTGTGTAAAGATTTCAAAACAATGCAGAAGGCCTTGAAATCAATGTGTTTACTAGTAGGGAGCCTGTGCCACTGGGTCAGGGCTTGAGATATAAACTTGTGCTTGGGAATGTCCAGAGCAAGTGCATAGTCGCATTCTGGAGAATGTGTAACTTGTTCAAAAACCTTTTCTGGATTTTGGTGAACTGCGCGTTGCAGTAGTCTAACATCGATGTGACAAGGGCTTTGAATACTGTCTTCTACAGATCTTGAGGTATAAAAGGGATACCCTCCCCTAGCAGCTTCAACAGGTAGAAGCAAGAAAATGTGATGTGGTTGATCTGGCATTCAAACGATAGTTTACTATCGAACATAACACCAAGGTTTTTTATCTTTGTGCTTGGTATTGGAAGGGCTCCAAGTTATTGAGGCCGCCACTTAGGGGACCAAAAATATGGACTACTGCCGAACTGCAGAATCTCAGTTTTTAAAGAGTTTATTTTCTGGCAGTTACTGTTTATCCAGCTGCTGATTTAGAGCACACAGTCACGGAATCTGGATACAGTGGCATGTTGATTGCTGGTCACCATCACCACAATCTGGGTGTCATCAGCATAGGATACTAGTGCAAAGTCAAATGACTTGATTAAACCAGCCAGTGGGGTTACATACAGGTTAAACAGGATTGGACTCAAAAATGATCCTTGAGGCACTCCATATGGCAACGAGAAGGAAGGAAAAGTGAAGTCCTCTGAGGCGACCCTTGTTCTCTACCAGTAAGAAAAGATTTTAGAAGGGAGAGAGCTTTATCTCTGATGCCTAATGAGCTACGACGATTGATAAGCAGGTCGTGGTCAACCATGTTGAATGCAGCCGAGAGGTCCAGTAAAATAAAATCTGCATTCCCTCTGGCATCGAGTGTCTGTCTTATTTTTTCAGTTTGGAAATCAAAGCCAGATCTGTGCTATGATGACTTCTGAAGCCAAACTGAGTAGAATCTAATTGATGAATGAGGTCAGGTCACAGTTAATGGCTTTCTCAACAATTGGTAGGCAGGAGATTGGCCTATAGTTATTAGGTACCATGGTATTTAGTTTGGTCTTTTTAAGGAGTGACAGAATTTAGGCTTCTTTCCAATTTTTGGGGGAAGTAGCTGGTTTTGAGCGTCAAATTAAAATGCTCCTGAGATAGGTTTCGGAGATCTCAGGTAGCAGGTGCATGATCTTAGGTGGACATGGGTCCCATGGGGAACCTGATTTTACTTGATTTAGTAGACTTATAGTCGGATGTATGGTCAGTGGCGAAAAAAAGGATAGGATACTAGATTTGTTGCTACCAGATGATCCTGCTGAAGTGTTGAGGTTAGTATCTGTCCAATCAACACCGCCATCTGCACAATTTTTAGACCTTACCAAAGGGTCTGGTGACCTTTATATGCCATTAGGTGAATAAAAGTCTCCCTGGGTAGGGCACCTTTTTAACGGTAACGGTTTTGTAGAACACTTTAAATTGATTTTGAAAAAAAGTCCAAGATGTTACAAAACTGTTGATTGATCGTATTATTTTTGTGTTCCAGGAGTTTTGATAATTTTTTCACCTTGGCAAATAGTTATTTTGAGGAGGTCTTAGAAGTTTCAGTTTTGAGGGTGAATTAGTGGATTTTTTCAGTGTGAATCATATCTTTATATGTTTGAATGGAGGCTTTATAGGCTTCTTTATCCTTCATGTCGTAATTCAGTCTCTATTTTCTTTTGAGTTTATGACACTTCAGTTTTTGCTACCTGAGGTTTTCTGAGAACCAAGGTTCCAATTGATTAGTTCTGTGACAATGAGAGCCTTTAACTGGAATTAGTTGGTTAAGGGAAGAGCCTAACCAGTAATAGTAATTGCTGGTGGCTGAATTGGGATCTTCTAAGATCTCAGGAGTGGTCTGGACAAGAGAAGAGTTTAACATGTCAGCGTTGAGCTTATGCCAAGGGCGTTATGATATGTTAGAGTGGGATTGGTTTGTAGTAGGGGCCTTGATCATCACCTTAATCCCAAACATAACGGCAAGGTGCTACTGAATAATGTTTCTAAATGTGTCTGCCTACAACTTTTAGCCACTCTGCGTTCATTAGCTTATATCATCATGGGTGTTACAAAATGTGCACATTTTACACTAAACCCCAAATCTCTGCATACGTTGCTTTTAGAGAAGCATATTCAGTTTAAGTTACCCTCTCATACATATAAAGCCATTATGCCTGAGTAACCACCCCATTTGACAGCAAACATTCACATTGTTGAAGTATAGTAGGCTTTTTGAAGCCTGTTACAACATTTTCCACTGTCAATCAAGAGTTTCACTATTACACATAAGCTTTCAACCCCTCCCCTTTAAATTCCTCTAGCACATGCCCTAAAAAATAAGTTACAAATGTAGGGCCTGAGTGATTACGACGGGAATCAGGACTGCCTGACAGGCTGTCGGCGGTACCATACGAGGCATTACAATGCGACTACCACAACGGCGGTCACAATGCCTATAGTTTGCAGCATAGGTGTCCCCCAGTGCCCATATTGAAGGGCCAGTGGGGAAAAGGAGCCTGCTGTGGGCCCCCAAAGTTCTTTTCCGCCTGCCTTTACATAGCTGGTTCACCGTTATGAAATGGCCAGCGGAAAGGAACGTTGTCGTGCCTATGGCAGTGCCTAGTAGGCATTGCCATCGTTTTAGGCATTACTCTGCCTCCCATGTACTGACAGGCTCCTGGAGCCCATTGGATCCGCGGTGGTTGGTCTTTCCGACCGCCACACAGCCACCCGCAATCCAGATATGTTGGGCGGAAAACTTGTTTGCCATGGGATCACCACCGACAGGCTGTCAGTGGCGGGCCCACCGTCATCGTAATCCGGCCCTTATTTTTACAAACCCTACTTGACATCAGCCCTTTTTTCATTGAGTATTTATTATCTTCAAAAAAACTGTTAATTAGTTGTTGATTTTTTCATTAATACCATTCACTTGTTTTGCAGCATTTTATTCATCTTAGCAAAGTTTGCAAATCATAACATTTTAAATAGAAAAACAAATAAAATGCTGATGTATTTTCTTGTCGTTATTAGCAAGAAATATAAAAACAAAAAGTGAGGAATGTTGCACTCTGCCCAATCAAAAGTATGGAAAAAGGACTTAAATTGCATGATACTGTTTCTAGCATGCTTAAGCATCTTAGTGGAGGATGAGGCTTGGCCATGCAGTTAAGGGACATTTTGAAAGGCTGAACAGCTGGTGGGGTTGGAGATGAATGAAGAAGCACCATCCCAGCAAGGATAAACTCTAGAACAAGGCAATTGCAATCTATGCCTGAGGTGCACAGACTTCCTTTCCATTGAACCTGGAGAAAACCAACAGATAGTGGATACTGGAAAATCCTGTGATACCTGGGGGTTGGAAGCCCATAGACCCATATTCTCAAAGGTGAGCAAAGAGGAAGGGGAAAAAGAATACCAATAGTTAACAATTGTCTTTAGTAGGATACCACAGAGTAGTTCTGAGTTCCCTTTTCCTCACACCCATGCAGTCCTGGTGTAATTTAATGGGTATGATCCTGGCCCTGACTTTTGTGTTGCAGTGGGCTGTTCTGGATGGCTGCAGCTTCAAAGAAGGGGCTCCACATAAATGCCTAATTATTTCCTACAGTGAAGTCATTAGTAAGGCAAGGGAATGAGTGGTGAGAATTTGAAAGAGGACATTAATGTTCGAATATACACTTGGTTTCTTGAGTGTACTGTTAATTTAAAGATGATGGGAACGGGGGCGTGGTCTGGCCACGCAGGAAGATGGCCGCCTGACGGGTGAGCTCCGCCGCGGGATGAGCCCTTAACGGAATTCTCTCACCTTCCATCGGCTTTGGAGTCTTCTTTTCGTGCCCTGCTGCAGCCGGAAGGTGGGGGGCAGGATTTGGGCGGGTTTCGGAGGTATGGCGACAACGGCTCTCTGTTGCTGACCGTCTCGACGATGTTCTGTGGTGCTGCTATCCGGCGTACTCTGCCTGACGTGCTCCTTCAGGCCGCCTCACTCTCCTCATGAAGCCGCGCCCCCGATGTTGACGACGGGCGCCTGCCTGGTTTCACTTTGGCCACGCCTCCTTCAATATGCCTGCAGCAACGCCTCCTTCAGAGTTCAGGAGTTTCATCTGACAGGAACCTTGATTTTTGCCGCGCTGTTCGTCAGCTACTGGTAGGGCTAATTTCTCCTATACTACTGTTGTAGTACCTTTGATGCACATTGTGCATTCCATTCTTTACACGGTCAACGGCTCTCTTGTAATTGGAATTTCTGGTTCCTCAAGCTCAGCTGAATTATTATTTCTTTTTAAAAAAAAAAAAAAAACTGACTGAACCTTTCGTTCTTTTGAGAGTTGTTTCTCCACGTCTTCACTGCAGCTACAATTTTGCGCTTTTTGACTATTGTTTAAGCTGGTGCTTCATGGAAATGGCTCTCTTTAGTGCAGACTGACTGACATACATTAGAGTGTGTCTCCTCATAATGTCGTCATAGCGCTCTTGTCAACTTTTTCAGTCAGGAATTGTGTTCTCTGCTCCTGCATGGGCCATGACTAATCTGCATTCTGGAATATTGAATATTTTAGTCTCGTCATAATCGCAAATTTGTCTGCCACTGCCATAAGCGCACATACGCTGTTTCTCATTCTATTACTGTTATATTTCTGTGCCCTTTTGACTATAGCGATAATTGATACCTTGTCATTGCACAGATACCACTTTTTGAAAATATGCTTTCGCATTCCAGTGTTTGAGAGTGAGACATAGGCTTCTTTTGGGGGGGCCAGTGTCTTATTATCATATATATGTACAGTTATTAATTGTGCTGCATATTCCGATACTTTGCCATATTTTTTGTGCTCACATATAAGTATTTCATCACACGGAAAGACGTCTTCACGTATTTTCAAAGTTTCCATCAAGCCTATTCTCCAAATGTCTGCCGCCAAGCAAGGAAATAAGACTCCTAAACCACTTCTTTTCGCAGAAGCTCTTAAACAGTCTGCTACTATGCCAACGAAAGGCAATGCATCCTCCTCGGCCCCTTCACCTCACACTTTGCCCTCTAATGGTGGGCAAGCGTCGGCGGCAACTATGCAGCGTATTCTGCATGAAATATCTGAGGTTAGTCGCCGACTAGATGACATGAACCTTACAATCACGTCCTTGGCTGAGGAGACTAAATCAATTAGAGCAGAAATCACCAGCTTCCATGTGAAGGTTGAATCCCTGGACTCCAGAGTTCTGGCAATGGAGAAACGATTTGTCTCCCTTCCAAACAAGGAACAAGACCTTTTATTCTTACATAGCAAACTCATTGATTTGGAAGACCGTAGTAGGAGGGACAACATCCGTTTTTTTGGTTTTCCAGAGCGCATTGAAGGACAAAACTCCAGTGCATTTTTGTGTCGTATACTTCCAAAGCTGACTGGCATTTCTTTCACTCCACCTCTGGAGATACAGCGGGCTCATAGACTTGGCCCTCCACGTCATGATCCTGCTGCGCGGCCACGACCGATCATTGCCTGTTTCCTTCGTCACGAACAAACAAGACAATTACTGGCTGCTGCTCGGTTACAAGGTTCCTTTTCCTTTGATGGCCATCGGATTCATATGGCAGCTGATTTCTCTAAGGAAACAAATGAGCGGCGGAAAGCCTTTCTCTCCATGCGACCTCAATTACGTCAATTAGGCATTAAGTATGGCCTATTTGAACCTGCACGTTTTCGCATCACCAAAGATGGAGATTCTAAGGACATTTATGACCCAGAGCATCTTCAGCAATTTTTGGACTGTCTTCAACCTCAAGATATGGAGGTCCTCACTCCATCTTCGCAGCAGGATCAGTCCCATTCTCCCTATAAGTCTTCTACTCCATTGCCAGACCGCAGCAGACGCCCTCCTAGTAGTCCTCGGCCTCATGGTAGGGACCTTGAAAGACTTCATCGCTCACAAGAAGATAGGAAATCTGCATCACAATCGGTTTCGTCGCCTCAATTCCCACAAGATCTGCAAAGAGACAAGTCTAGGTCTCCTCTTAAAACTCCTTCAGATGCAGATTGAATGATTCTTTTCTCCCCTGAAAGTTGTTATCTTCAGACCTTTTGGTAGTTACTTGTAGACTCCATACTTGTTTGTGAGTCTCGTTCTTATTGTTAGTTACATCAAGGTTAATGAACGTATTTTGGTATATTTTGCTGTTCTCACAATGTCTGACTCCCCTCCTTCTTTCCTTCCTCACTTGCTATATGCCCTATTTTCTCCCTTCTAACCCTGTGTTATACCATTTCTTTGCATTATAGCACAACTTTTATTTTAATATATTATTTGCTCTTCATATTACAATTTACAGTATATCATTATTAGTTGTGCATTTGTTTGGGTGCCTTGGCGCCTAATTGTTTGATTCGCGTTTTACTAATTCATTTTGTGCCTGCCTGCATATTGGTTTAAGTCTATTTATATGCGCAACGTATATTCTATGCTTTTAGGTTATTCTATGTTATCTAATTACTACTCGTTCTCTTCTTCCTGAGCAATGCTTCACAGTTTCTCAACCCCTATTTTGCTTTCTCTCACTCTTCTATTCTCCTCCATCGTACCTGTGTTCTATATCAAAATGTTTTTATGGGCTCTCCTTCTATACTATTATTATTTTTCCTAATCCTTTCTCTTTTTCTGTGGGGTTTTTTCCCGCGGCGGCGCTCCAGTGCGCCCAGACCCGCGGGTAACAGTTTTCGGTCTCTTGATCTTTACTTGCTACTACCTGCTATTTTATAGTTTTGTTTACTATTGTACCATCTGTCCAAATCTCATTTTCTCTTCTTTCTTGCTCTTTTAATTCTTTCTTTATGCTTTTCACTTGAACCAGTCTTTATCCTTTGTTCCTTTTGATTAGCTTTGAACGTTGTTTTGTGTTTTATTCTTCTTCTGGTACTGATATTGGCAATATTCTAATATGGCAAAAGCACATTCTCTAAATACAATTACTTGGAATGTACATGGACTCACCCATTACATAAAACGGAAGAAAGTACTCTCTTACCTTCAGACTAAACATGTAGATGTAGCTTTGCTACAAGAGACTCACTTGGATGCTCTAGAATCAGATAAACTTTGCAGAGATTGGGTGGGCAAGGTTATACATAGTAGCATCCAAAAGGATGAATCCAATGACGCAGGTCCCTCTCGCAAATGTGGAGTTGCAATTCTCCTTCGTAAGTCGCTTCCGGTCACTGTTTCTAAAACATGGTCAGATGTAAATGTCCGTTATGTATTTGCTAAACTCAAAATTGGAGATTCTCACATTTGTGTAGGATCTGTTTATGCCCCTACAGGTACTAAAAAAACATTCTTTCTTCAACTATCCCGCCTGCTACTAGAAATTAATGCATCACAATATTTGATTGGCGGGGACTGGAATGTGACTCAAGACTCCATTCTAGACAAAACTGGCCCATTAGATAGGGGCAATGCATCAGACAGAGCTTTGCTAGGAGATATCATATCAGATATTGGATTGGTTGATCATTGGCGTTTCAGTCATCCAACGGATAAGGAATATACCTTTTTTTCACCGGTCCATGGTACGTTTTCTCGTCTTGACTATTTCCTCATCTCGCATAATGTAGTTCAATTGGTCACAGACTCCTGTATTCTGGAGGCAGCCTTGTCTGACCATTCTCCTGTTTTCCTTTCCCTTGATTTGGGACTTTCTAGGCCTGGACGAAAGCCCTGGCGTATGAGTATACAACGCCACAGGACTCCTACTGGTAAATCCCAATTACAATCACACCTTCAAACCTATCTTTCCACTAACCAGGGGTCTGTGGCCTCCAGCAGGACTCTTTGGGCTGCAGCTAAGGCTACCATAAGGGGCCAACTAATACGCGATGCAGCAATTGCTAATAAGCAAAATGCTAGGAAACAAGCTGAACAAGAACATGACATACAAACCTACTCTCGCTTGTATATAGCTTCCCCGACCTTACAAAATCGTAAATTACTTGAGCAAGCCCGAATGGCTTTAAACAGTCTTTTTACGTCTAAAGCAGAATATGCCTTACAAAAAATGAAAGGTCAACACTACGAGCAAGGGGGAAAAGCGGGAAGATTATTAGCTGCGCAGTTACGCCAGAGGGAGGCGGCTATGGCCATTCCGGCCATCAGATCAGAGCACGGAGACTCGTGCACAAAGCCTCAAGACATTGTTAATGAGTTCGCCTCCTTTTATAAATCCCTCTACACCTCAGATAATCGCATGGATCCCGATAAGATGTCAGCATTTCTTGCAAAGGTGCACCTCCCTTCTCTCTCAGCGGATGGCAGAGCCATTCTTGAGGGTGACATAACCAAAGATGAGGTTTCTCGTGCGATAGCTGCCCTGCCTTATCATAAGGCTCCTGGTGAGGATGGATTTCCTGCTGAATTTTATCGATGATAGTTCCGTAGGGGAAATATTATTTACAATGAAGAAAAATCAATTACACATAAACACAGCAATCGATGATCTAGCAAGCAATTAATCTTAAAGGATGAATAATACTTCAAAAAACGTAACAATTTATTTTTTAGTATTTCATCTGAATTTTAAATCATTCAGCAACTCCTTTAGATATGTATAAAAATTGAAAAAGGGCTGTATATACAATGATATTTACAAAACAACGACGCAGTGACAACGTGAATAAGGTGACTCTGTGTGATAGTGAAAAAGTGGATATTTACATTATCAAATACAATACAAAGGAAGTTTTTTACACGAAAAGTCCTCGGCTAAATTATAGATAGGTAATGAGCCTTGTATGGCACAAGTCCTGTAGTCTGTATGTACAAGGAATTCCAATTCGTGCAGGACTATGAAACCGTCAACGTTTCGACCCTGTATCGACCAGTTGTTCTATGCGGTCATGTCGGGTCTTCTTCAGGACATTGGGAATGTATAACAGCCCAATTAAAGGTGAAAGGACCGGTGTCCGACTGTATGGCGTGATTACTGCTCAGTGCCAGTCAGAGGAGAGTACCAGTATCGTAGAAAGTCTATATTCTTCTTCGCCTAGTAATCTACTCGTTTGCTTCGTATGTCATTCTGATTAACGTGTCCGCTGTGAGTCACTGACTTGAGGATAATTTATTTAGCGTGCTTCAGACGGACTCCCTGAGATTAGGAGAAAACATCTTACACATCAGCTGAATTGATATCCTGATGACCTTGACTCCAGCAGCGCTAAATAAATTATCCTCAAGTCAGTGACTCACAGCGGACACGTTAATCAGAATGACATACGAAGCAAACGAGTAGATTACTAGGCGAAGAAGAATATAGACTTTCTACGATACTGGTACTCTCCTCTGACTGGCACTGAGCAGTAATCACGCCATACAGTCGGACACCGGTCCTTTCACCTTTAATTGGGCTGTTATACATTCCCAATGTCCTGAAGAAGACCCGACATGACCGCATAGAACAACTGGTCGATACAGGGTCGAAACGTTGACGGTTTCATAGTCCTGCACGAATTGGAATTCCTTGTACATACAGACTACAGGACTTGTGCCATACAAGGCTCATTACCTATCTATAATTTAGCCGAGGACTTTTCGTGTAAAAAACTTCCTTTGTATTGTATTTGATAATGTAAATATCCACTTTTTCACTATCACACAGAGTCACCTTATTCACGTTGTCACTGCGTCGTTTTTTTGTAAATATCATTGCATATACAGCCCTTTTTCAATTTTTATACATATCTAAAGGAGTTGCTGAATGATTTAAAATTCAGATGAAATACTAAAAAATAAATTGTTACGTTTTTTGAAGTATTATTCATCCTTTAAGATTAATTGCTTGCTAGATCATCGATTGCTGTGTTTATGTGTAATTGATTTTTCTTCATTGTAAATAATATTTCCCCTACGGAACCATTGTTCATATATATCTACGAGGCCCAGGTTCCTTGGGTTATAGGGTTACCCCTGTATACTTAACTCGAATTTTATCGATGGGCAGGTCACACTGTTATTGATACTTTACATGCCGCACTTCAGGAGGCGGATAGTGTATCTTCATTAGGTTCCCTTTCTAACAAAGCTATTATTGTTGTGCTTCCGAAGCCAGGTAAAGATCCCCAACTTTGCAGCAGCTATCGTCCTATTTCTCTGCTGAACTCTGATATTAAAATCCTAGCTAGCATCCTTGCATCCCGTTTACGTAAAGTCTTACCTTCTTTGATACACCATACTCAAGTAGGCTTTGTACCGGGACGTTCTTCCCGCAATCATCTGCGCTCTCTGTCCCATGCACTATGGTCAGCTCAGCATCTTACAGAAGATGCGTTAGCCCTTTCACTTGACGCAGAAAAGGCGTTCGATCGCATTGAATGGGATTATCTTTTTACGGTCATGGACAGATTTGGTTTAGGTAAGAACTTTATAGATAAGGTACGCTTATTGTACAATAACCCCTCTGCCCAGGTGAATTGTGGTGGGTTTTTATCTGACACTTTTACGATTAAGAGAGGGACACGCCAAAGTTGTCCATTATCCCCCCTTCTCTTTCTTCTGGCTATGGAGCCTTTGGCTGCTACTATTCGCCAATCTGAGGAGGTCTCAGGTGTCCCTCTCCCAATCGGACATTCCAAAATATACCTATATGCTGATGACATTTTACTCACTCTTACTCGTCTTCCTCGGTCGCTTCCTTCTCTTCTCCAAATTATAAATGATTTCTCTTCTTTTTCAGGTTATAAGATTAATTGGGACAAGAGTGAGGCATTACCCATTTCTAATGGAACTACAAAAGCAGCTATTTATGGATTTCCTTTTCACTGGCAGTCTTCACGCCTTAAATACTTGGGTGTCCTAGTTAATAAAGGGTTACAAGACATGGTTGCAGATAATTTAACTCCTCTAATCTCCCAAATGCAACGGGATTTTGATAAATGGAAGGCTTTGGGTCTTTCTCTCTGGGGTAGAACCCAGGCTATTAAAATGGTCACCCTTCCGAGATTTATTTACATTTTAGGTATGCTTCCCCTACAGATTCCCTTATCTTTGCTTCGATCAATAGATGCCCAGATTAAATCTTTTATTTGGGGCACCGCTAAACCTCGTCTTGCTATAACAAAGCTAAAGGCTCATCAGTTATGCGGGGGACTTGGCCTTCCATCTATTGAACACTATTCTCTAGCTTTGCACATTTCCCAACTTTCATATTTTCTACCCGGTATCAAAGATTTACCACAATGGGTTCAAATAGAACGTCATCTTCTATCCTCAGAAACGAATCTTACTCTTTTGTATGGTAGTGGTACTAGTCGCTTTGATCCGAAAAATCCAATGCTGTCTGCCATGCATAAATCCTGGCAGAAAAGTCATAGGTTACTAGGTTCAAATCCAAGAATCCATATCAAGGCTCCTCTATGGAATAATTCGGGTATCCGTATCAATGGTCGTATGTTAACCTGGCCTGAATGGCAGGCTGCAGGTATCCTTTGTCCGGATCAACTTCTTCAGGATGGTGACTTTAAATCGTTCTCTCAGCTCAGTGCGGAATTTGACCTTCCCCAACATCATTCTTCTAAATACCTTCAGCTTCAGCAATGTTTGAAGACTCATCTGGGGTCATCACCTTGGCTATTGCAAGATTCCCCTATATTATCCTATTTAAATACTTGGGGGAAATTTAAAGGTGTTACTTCTAGTTTATACAAAAAAATGTTGTCTCATCTTTTCTCTAAATCTCTTTCGCATGATCTTCAATGTAAATGGCAATCTCGTCTCTCAGTTTCCTTTTCAGACACCAAATGGGATCTTATCCTAGAAAATTGACATAAAGGAACCCGAGAATCAAGGCTCAAATTCTGTCTCTTTAAAATACTGCATAATTGGCACTGGTCTCCAGTCAAATTACACAAAGCCGGCCTTCTCTCTCATACTAATTGCTGGAGATGTTCCAATCCTGGTTGTGATATCACCCATATCATTTGTGAATGTCCTAGTATACAAGCCTATTGGACTTACATTGGTGCTTCCTTGAGTTCCACTATGCCTCTAAAATTACCACTTACACCAGTTAACATTCTCTTGCATGATTTAGGTCACTCCCCAAAGCTCTCGAAACCACAACTCCGCCTTTTTCATACCTCACTTGCTACAGCTAAAATATGTATACTGCGTCATTGGAAATCATCTTTACCTCCCTCTCAGGAAGATTGGTTGGTAGCGATGATGCAGACAGCCTCACATGAACGCACAATTTATAATCTTCAGGACCAAGCTGATCTTTTTCTTCAAACTTGGTCTCCATTTCTTAAATCAAACGCTGCAGACCCTCCTGCTTCCACTCTTGCCCAAGCACATTAATCAGCTTTTACCCTCTTTTGCTTTTTATTTCTCTCTTTCTCTTGGCCTCTTCCATCCTTTAGAGCGTCCTTCTGTTTCTATCTAATTACTCTTTCCTTGCATCATTCATTCATATTTTGTGTACTTATCTTCTAGGTTTTTTCCTTTTTCTCTTTTCTATAGGTTACTCTTTATTATGTATTAACCTATGTTTTAATTTAATTATTGTTTTACCTATTATTTATTTATGTAAATGCATATTTATTTCATATTTATTCATCAGTACTTCTTTGCATTGTATATTTCACTATGGATTTATCATTTTTCTTTATTTATTGATGTTCATGCTCTGATGTCTTATCAATCTATGTTTTAATTTAATTGTTGCTTCACCTATTATTTATTTATGTAAATGCATATTTATATCATATTTATTCACCAGTACTTCTTTGCACTGTATATTTCACTATGGATTTATCATCTTCTTATTTATTAATGTTCATGCTCTGATGTATTATCGATATATGTTTTAATCTAATTGTTGCTCCAGCTATTATTTATTTATGTAAATGCATATTTATTTCATATTTATTCATCAATACTTCTTTGCACTGTATATTTCACTATGGATTTATCATCTTCTTATTTATTGATGTTCATGCTTCGATGTATTCTTATTATAAACCCAATAAAAAATGTTAACACAAAAGATGATGGGAACTCAGAAACGTTAAGTGTTGGGGTGGCAGCGAGCTTTAATTCTGCCTTCTAAAAAGGGTGGGGCAGGTTCTGTAAACTTGGAGGTTAAGTTTTCACAGCTGATGTCTTTAAACACTAGATGAGCATCCCAGAAAGTTACAGGCTCATTCTTTGTAGGGTGGGCTGGATTTGGACTCATCTAAAGTTATGATGAGAATTGAGGAATCATATGATGTCCACATGTCGTAGTAGGCCTTGTCATGCAATACACATGGGCTAAAAGAGAAGATCTAGGTGGTTGTATGTCACAATTCCTTACCAGGCGCAGGTCTGACCATGTGCTCTTTCAGGAAATTCACTTTCTGGCAACAAGTGTCAATTAGTGGGTTGAAGGATGCACACAGTTCTACCCCATCTAGGTTTTGCTAAAGGTGAGAGTGGTGAGGCACTATATATAATAATGTGTCTCTTATTTGAATTACCAAGCAAACAACAGGATCAAATTGTTGCTATTGTATTGTGCACACCATTCACACAGTGAGACATTTTGTAATTTGTGTTTGTGCTTCTTTGTTGCTCCACAGTAAAATGATGGTTAAGCTAAACCCTTTGTTGAGTGAAGCACTGAACACCACATAAGTACCCGAAAGTGAATTTAATGATGCTATGACTAGCAGAATCTATAAATTAGGCAGGCAGGCCCTAACAAAAGTTTGAACTTTGGGGCGTGTTTGCAATTGCCTTCAATGTGAGTGCTGTCCCACTTCTAAATCACTGAAAAATATGGACAGTATTCCTATTGCTCTGGCTCACATGGTGCATTCACAAGAATTTACTATTTTCGTTCTCTAGTCAAAGGATTGTTGATAGTCTTGAATTTCTTTAAACAGGGGATTTCTGATCATTTCTCTAGGAAAGTGGGTTATTAATTAGGGTGGAAATGTGTCTACCACAAGAAATAAGACGACAAAATAATCAGGGTAAAACACAGTGTTATATTCCCGGGTTAGGCCCATGTAGTGAAGCAGCTTAGTTTCTATGAAAATAAACTTGTTTACACATCTAGCTTCACACAATTTTATCACAATGCCCTGAACATCATGTACAAGGTCTCCTCTTGCACTATGTACAAATGTCATCTCTATTTTCATCCACAGAGCGACAGGGCTATCTACATATCGATAACATCACTAATCTATACGCACATTGCAAGGCTGCTTTCTATTATAAAAGACAAACATCCTAATAGATTAGGAGAGGAGGCACTTCAGCTGACACCGAGGGTCCATGCATGCTGAGACTTCATCACGGAGCTGTCTGACATCTCATGAGGGGTGTCCAGTTTGTGACCAAGATGGGTTCCTTCATTCTCTCCCGTCAGGTAATGGGTTGGATCGTCCCTTGGAGGGATTCTTGGCTCCACACCTACACACACACTAGGTTTACTTAGAGTAGGGTTCGCATAGTAGGAGTACGCTCGATTACTGCCTTGTTTTATATGCCTGGATATGTATATTGTTTTAGCACCATGGTATAAATTTAAATACTATTTATGCTTTTTGGTGCTTGTAATCACTTTTATCTGCTTCCGTCTATTAATCATTGCAGCACACATATTTTCTACAGGAATAATGTTGGTTCAGTAAATAGATTGAAAACGCCCCACAGTGTATTCTATGTATACCTCTCTGACAATAAGAGAGAACAAGTGACTGAGCAAAAAGTTCTGCTCTGATTCCACAATTCCTGAGGGGTCAGGGTTGTCATGTTTAGTGGTTGCCAGAAACCATTCGATCCCTGGTAAGGTTAGGGGGGCTTACGGTGGCACAGTGAGCTAGCTGGTCTTTAGGCCAACATATCCTGAGGGGTGTCCAGAATCAGTCTAGGCACCAAGTCCCTAGTTTATGTTGTCAAACAAAAGCACAGATCATACAGATTAGTAGGAACTACACGAAAACAGCTTCAATAATTTAGATCTGGACTTTACCCTTTGGTATTTATAGTACATAGCAGAAAATCTTAACATAGGAAAATCTGTTAAGTATTTAACAGTACTAAACAGTTGCAAAGACAAAACACAAGAAAATCCCAAAACACATTTCTAAAAGCAAAATAAGATCTAAATAACAAAAATCTAATAAGGTGTACTGGAGGTATGAATTTTTAAACATTTAGGGCCTGATTTCAATGACAGGCGGAATTGCTTCCGCCCGAGACCGACTCAGTCCTGGGACTGACCGACACCTGGTCGGTGGTCCCGACCGATCATTACAATGAGACCAAACAATGTTCGGTCACATAATCCCTTTTCTCAATGGGAGCTTGTGTTACAGCCGTAACACAAGCTCCCATTGAGAAAAGGGAGGTGCAGTTCATCTCTGTACCCTGTGGCAGGCACCAATCTTGCGGTCCCCTGCATTGACCTAGGGAACATTCTGTCCTATGAGTAGGGGTAAGAAATATAATTACCTAGTTATGACTATGTATTTTTATCTGTAGTAATAAGACTATATGTTGTGAGTTCCTGTTTGTGTAGTTTCAATTTTATAGTTTTTAATAACGCTTTCTGTTACACTTTGATTTCACGAGTAATTTAGGCATTGGTGGCACTCACCAATATAAGTACTAACGTAGACTCTGACAACACAGCATGGCACTACATGATACGATGATATGCAGAGACCATACGTGCATCATATGTGCTGTTCACAATAACATTGTGATTGTTTAGACGTTTCAATTCCTTTCCCGATATCTTTCTTCTTCCCTCCAGGTTGATTTATGGATTCGTACTGGGGTGAGCATGACATAGATACCTAGGATCTTTTGTATCACTACCAGGGATTGAGTATAATAGGACTCTAGATATCCACCCTAATTTAGGGGTAGAAAACATATTTTCTGGTCCTGAAGAAACCCTAGAGATCCAGTACTGGACCAACATAGCATGAAACATGTCGACCTGAATAGTGAAACAACGATAGTTCACTAAAACACACTCACTGAGTAATGGCATAGCATAACCTTGCGCACACTACTGTATCTTAGTTTTAACCTTACCGAAGAGTCTCTAAATAAAAAAAAAATCTCCTTTAGGGAATTTTAAGATCACACTCTCCACCTTACACATTATACCCCACACACCTGCATGCACCGTCACGCCTGATACAAGCAAAGATCACCGACAAAGAGCCCTCTCGCAGGGCCTGTGGGGCATTGCAGCAACAGCCCCACGAGGAGCAAAATGTCTGATGATGAAGCATGACATCCACATGGGTGAGTGAGGGCAGCACTTCCAAATAAGGAAGATCCCCCTGGATCCATATATTCCAACCACACCTTTTTGTTAACATTTTCAATACCCTATTCACATAGGAACAAGTACCCACACTAATTAGGCGTGTCAATTATAGTGAAGAGCACAGCTACAGGACTTTAATCTGGGTCCTAGTCCCCCTCTTTTTGATTCATAGTGTACAATATGTACAGACATTGCAGTAAAGGGCTTAGATGGCGAAAGAATGATTAACATTGGTCTTGTAGGCTGTTGTTGATTAGAGGAGTGTCAGGATTATGCCCACATCGGCAGTGGGTTATTTTGTATCTGAGAACAGGTATATGCAAGAGGATATTTCTGCTACTGATGATTAAGATGTAAAATGATGATGTACACAGGCGCATTGATAAATTGTGGCTTCAGGAAAAGGTAATAATATGGCACAGGGGCATAGTGTCCTGTGAACTAGAGAGTGCCTAGAATAATGGGCATGGCAGGATTTGTCTTTTTTACGGTTTAAAGAGAGGCAGAAAAGTTTGACCTGATGTACAATAACTGTTATGGACAAAACATCAGTATAAGGGCACTGCAAAAATAAAGGGACCCGCCCTGACGAACCAAACACAGCAGTGGTAATTGGAGGATGTGCTTCGTGGTGACGAATGGTGCTTGGTACGCTGTGGCCACAGGAGGGCAGGAGTTCGGCCGTAACAGGACTTTGACTTCAAGGTGAGACACACAGCATTGTCGTGTGTTTCCTGGACTTTGCCCGCAACAGGGGCTGCAGAAGGCGTTGGGCAGCTGAGGTGGTAGTTGTTTGTTGGAAGTAACAATCCTGGGTCCAGGTAGCCTCCACGCAGTCCGCCCAGATGGATGCTGGATCCTGCAGTCCTTTAGTTTTCCACCAATGGGGGAGTGGCACTCAGCATTAAAGAAGGGACTGTTGCAGGCACTTGTGCGGTATGAGTGGCATCAGAAGAAGGAAATGATCCAAAACGCATAATGCCACCTACAAATAAACCTACCTGAAACTGACCCGCTGTGTCCCTTTCGTTCCTTACTGGAGGCGAGTTTGTTGTATATGTCTTGCGTAACCACTGCGCAAGTAAAGGGACCCGCCCTGATGAACCAAGCACAGCAGTGGTAATTGGAGGATGAGCTTTGTGGTGACGAATGGTGCTTGGTATGCTGCGGCCACGGGAGGGCAGGAGTTCGGCCGTAACAGGACTTTGACTTCAAGGTGAGACACACAGCATTGTCGTGTGTTTTCTGGACTTTGTCCACAACGGAGGCTGCAGATGGCGTTGGACAGCTGAGGTGGTAGTTGTTTGTTGGAAGTAACAATCCTGGGTCCAGGTAGCCTCCACGTAGTCCGCCCAGATGGATGCTGGATCCTGCAGTCCTTTAATTTTCCACCAGTGGGGGAGTGGCACTTAAAGAGGGGACTGTAGCAGGCACCTGTGCAGTATGAGTGGCATCTGAAGAAGGAAATGATCCGAAACGCGTAATGCTACCTACAGATAAACCTACCTGAAACTGACCTGCTGTGTCACTTTCGTTCCTTACTGGAGGCGAGTTGTTGTATATATATATATATGTAACCAATCCCGTCAGTCCCTAAACAAACAGGTGCCAACTCCATGAGTATAGAACAAGAAGATTCATTTATTAACAAAAAGAGGGCCACAACGCATTTCGACGGCAAGCCGCCTTTGTCATATATATATATATATATATATACTTTTTTTTTTTTTTAAATACCATATGCCAGAGCTTCGGCAAGGCACACAGCAGCTCACCGACCATCCGGCCTGAATCTAGGACTCTCCAGGCATCTCGTTGCTTTCTTTTCTTGCCTGACGCGTTTCGATGATTTACTCATCTTAATCATAGGCTTGCTCCCAACCTTGCGGAAAGTGCTCCATTTATTTCATGCATGCTTTCAATTACATAATTGCCCTCACTGCGTCCTGCATGGTGCGTGTCAGTGATGCATGCTGGGATATACAGTCCCTTTATCGAGCATAGGTATTCATTACGTGGATTTTCCGTACAAGTTGTATTTTAAAAGCAATACCATGTCCTTAGTAGGATAACGAGGTGGCATGGAAAGTTAATTAAAATATGGCTTGCTGCGCTGTTTCTGACAAGGAAAGTTCCATGTCGCCACCTCCCATTCTGTCCCTGAGATGTTGCTCCTGCCCACGACCGGGCCGCCGTGCTGTAGTTTTAATCACCAAATGCTAGAGCTTCGGCAAGGCACACAGCAATTCGCCGACCATCCGGCCTGAATCTAGGACTCCCCAGGCATCTCGTTGTTTTCTTTTCTTGCCTGACGCGTTTAGATGATTTACTCATCTTAATCATAGGCTTTCTCCCAACCTTGTGGAAAGTGCTCCATTTATTTCTATTTCAACCATGCTTTCAATTACATAATTGACCTCAGTGGGTCCCGCATGGTGCGTGTCAGTGAAGCATGCTGGGATATACAGTCACTTTATCGAGCGTAGATATTCCCTTAGTGGGTTTTCCGTACAAGTTGTATTTTAAAATCAATAACATGTCCTTAGTCGGATAACGAGGTGGTATGGAAAGTCAATTAAAATATGGCTTGCTGCGCTATCCATGTACTCATGCAATGACCCAGGCACTAACCCTTGCAGTACTACAATCACATGTGCACTATCCATGCAGTCCTCTAACCACCTACACACTACTGATTCACTCCTAGAATTACCCAGGTAGTACCCATGCAGTCCAGCAATCACACTGTCACTGCCCGTGCACTTCTCCAATCACCCAGCCATTACCATGTACTAATCCAATCACTCCGCCAATACCCAAGCACTTATGAATTCACCAAGCACTCTCCTTGCAGTACTCTAATCATCCAGCCAGTACCCATGTACTCATGCAATTATCCAGGCACTAACTCATGCACTTCTACAATCCTTTGACTGCAACCTATTAAGTTTAGTAATCTCCCTGTTACTACCTATGCGCTCCACCACTTACCCAGTCAGTCCCATGTCCTTATCCAATCACTCTGCCGAAATCCCAAGCACTTATATAAGTATCCAGCCACTATCCATGTACACATGCAATGACCCAGGCACTAACACATGCAGTGCTATAATCACATGTGCACTATCCATGCAGTTCTCTAACCACCTACACACTACTGATTCACTCCTCCAATTACCCAGGTAGTACCCATGCAGTCCAGCAATCACACTGTCACTCCCTGTGCACTCTTCCAATCACCCAGCCAGTATCATGTACTAATCCAACCACTCCACCAAAACAAAAGCACCTATAAATTCACCATGCACTCTCCTTGCAGTACTCTAATCATCCAGTCAGTACCGATGTACTCATGCAATTACCCAGCCACTATCTCATGCACTTCAACAATCCTTTGAGTGCTGCCTATACAGTTTAGTAATCTCCCTGTTACTACCTATGCGCTCCAACAATTACACAGTCAGTCCCATGTTCTTATCCAATCAGTCTGCCAAAACCCAAGCACTTGTAAATTCACCATGCGCTCTCCTTGCAGCACTTTAAGTATCCAGTCAGTACCCATGTACTCATGCATTGACCTACGCACTAACACATGCAGTGCAGCAATCACATGTGCACTATCCATGCAGTCCTCTAACCACCTACACACTACTGATTCACTCCTCCATTTATCCAGGTAGTAGCCATGCAGTCCAGCAATCACACTGTCACTACCCGTGCACTCCTCCAATCACCCAGCCAGTACCATGTCCTTATCCAGTTACTCTGATTAAACCCAAGCATTTATAAATTCACCATGCACTCTCCTTGCAGCACTCTAAATATCCAGTCACTATCCATGTACTCATGCAATGAACCAGGCACCAACACATGCAGTGTTACAATCCCATGTGCACTATCGATGCAGTCCTCTAACCACCTACACACTACTGATTCACTCCTCCAATTACCCTGGTAGTACGCTTGCAGTCCAGCAATCACACTGTCACTCCCTGTGCACACCTCCAATCACCCAGCCAGCCCCATGTCCTTATCCAATCAGTCCACCAATACCCAAGCACTTATAATTTCACCATGCACTCTCCTTGCAGTACTCTATTCATCCAGTCAGTACCCATGAACTCATGCAATTACCCAGGCACTAACTCATCCACTTCTACAATCCTTTGAGTGCTACCTATACAGTTTAGTAATCTCCCTGCTCCTACCTAGTCACTGCTCCAATTACCCAGTCAGTCCCATGTCCTTATCCAATCACTCCGCCAATACCCAAGCACTTATAACTTCACCATGCACTCTCCTTGCAGTACTCTAATCATCCAGTCAGTAACCATGTACTCATGCAATTACCCAGGCACTAACTCATGAACTTCTACAATACGTTGAGTGCTACCTATACATTTTAGTAATATCCCTGTTGCTACCTAGTCACTCCTCCAATTACCCAGACAATCCCATGTCCTTATCCAATCACTCTGCCAAAACACAAGCACTTATAAATTCACCATGCACTCTCCTTGCAGTACTCTAAGTATCCAGTCACTTTTCATGTACTCATACAATGACCCAGGCACTAACACATGTAGTGTTACAATCACATGTGCACTATCCATGCAGTCCTCTAACCACCTACATACTACTGATTCACTCCTCCAATTATCAGGTAGTACCCATGCAGTCCACCATTCACACTGTCACTCCCCGTGCACTCCCCCAATCACCCAGCCAGTACCATGTACTAACCCAATCACGCTACCAATACCCAAGCACTTATAAATTCACCATGCACTCACCTTGCAGTACTCTTATCATCCAGTCAGTACCCATGTACTCATGCAATGACCTACGCACTAACACATGAAGTGCTACAATCACATATGCACTATCCATGCAGTCCTCTAACCACCTACACACTACTGATTCACTCCTCCAATTATCCAGGTAGTACCCATGCAGTCCAGCAATCACACTGTCACTCCCAGTGCACTCCTCCAATAACCCAGCCAGTACCATGTCCTTATCCAATCACTCTGACAAAACCCACGCACTTATAAATTCACCATACACTCTCCTTGCAGCACTCTAAATATCCAGTCACTATCCATGTACTCATGAAATGATCCAGGCACTAACACATGCAGTGCTACAATCAAATGTGCACTATCCATGCAGTCCTCTAACCACCTACACACTACTGATTCACTCCTCCAATTACCCAGGTAGTACACATGTAGTCCAGCAATCACACTGTCACTCCCTGTGCACACCTCCAATCACCCAGCCAGTATCATGTACTAATCCAATCACTCCACCAATACCCAAGCACTTATAAATTCACCATGCACTCTCCTTGCAGTACTCTATTCATCCAGTTAGTACCTATGTACTCATGCAATTACCCAGGCACTAACTCATGCACTTCTACACTCCTTTGAGTGCTCCCTATACAGTTTAGCAATCTGCCAAAACACAAGCACTTATGAATTCACCATGCACTCTCCTTGCAGCACTCTAAGTATCCAGTCACTATCCATGTACTCATGCAATGACCCAGGCACTAACACATGCCGTGCTACAATCACATGTGCACTATCCATGCAGTCCAGTAACCACCTACACACTACTGATTCACTCCTCCAATTACCCAGGTAGAACCCATGCAGTCCAGCAATCTCACTGTCACTCGCCATGCACTCCTCCAATCGCCCAGGTAGTCCCATATCCTTATCTAATTATTCTGCCAAAACACAATCACTTATAAAATCACCATGCACTCTCCTTGCAGTACTCTAATCATCCAGTCAGTACCCATGTACTCATACAATTACCCAGGCACTAACTCATACACTTCTACAATCCTTTGAGTGCTACCTATACAGTTTAGCAATCTCCCTGTTACAACCTATGCACTCCTCCAATTACCCAGCCAGTCCCATGTCCTTATCCAATCACTCTGCCAAAACCCAACCACTTATAAATTCACCATGCACTCTCCTTGCAGCACGCTAAGTATCCAGTCACTATCCATGTACTCATGCAATGACCCAGGCACTAACACATGCCGTGCTACAATCACATGTACACTAGCCATGCAGTCCTGTAACCACCTACACACTACTGATTCACTTCTCCAATTACTCAGGTAGTACCCATGCAGTCCAGCAATCACACCGTCACTCCTGTGCACTCCTCCAATCACCCAGCCAGTATCATGTACTAATCCAATCACTCTGCCAAAACACAAGCACTTATACATTCATAATGCACTCTCCTTGCAGTACTCTAATCATCTAGTCAGTACCCATGTACTCATGCAATTACCCAGGCACGAACTGATGCACTTCTAAAATACTTTGAGTGCTACCTATACCATTTACTATTCTCCCTTTTACTACCTATGCACTCCTCCAATTACCCAGCCAGTCCCATGTCCTTATCCAATCACTCTGCCAACACCCAAGTACTTAAAAAAATCACCATGCACTCTCCTTGCAGCACTCTAAGTATCCAGTCACTATCCATGTACTCATGCAATGACCTAGGCACTTACACATGCCGTGCTACAATCACATGTGCACTATCCATGCAGTCCAGTAACCACCTACACACTACTGATTCACTCCTCCAATTACCCAGGTAGAACCCATGCAGTCCAGCAATCTCACTGTCACTCGCCATGCACTCCTCCAATCACCCAGGTAGTCCCATATCCTTATCTAATTATTCCACCAAAACACAATCACTTATAAAATCACCATGCACTCTCCTTGCAGTACTCTAATCATCCAGTCAGTACCCATGTACTCATACAATTACCCAGGCACTAACTCATACACTTCTACAATCCTTTGAGTGCTACCTATACAGTTTAGCAATCTCCCTGCTACAACCTATGCACTCCTCCAATTATCCAGCCAGTCCCATGTCCTTATCCAATCGCTCTGCCAAAACCCAACCACTTATAAATTCACCATGCACTGTCCTTGCAGCACGATAAGTATCCAGTCACTATCCATGTACTCATGCAATGACCCAGGCACTAACACATGCCGTGCTACAATCACATGTACACTAGCCATGCAGTCCTGTAACCACCTACACACTACTGATTCACTTCTCCAATTACTCAGGTAGTACCCATGCAGTCCAGCAATCACACCATCACTCCTGTGCACTCCTCCAATCACCCAGCCAGTATCATGTACTAATCCAATCACTCTGCCAAAACACAAGCACTTATAAATTCATCATGCACTCTCCTTGCAGTACTCTAATCATCCAGTCAGTACCCATGTACTCATGCAATTACCCAGGCACTAACTGATGCACTTCTAAAATCCTTTGAGTGCTACCTATACAGTTTAGTATTCTCCCTTTTACTACCTATGCACTCCTCCAATTACCCAGCCAGTCCCATGTCCTTATCCAATCACTCTGCCAACACCCAAAATCACCATGCACTCTCCTTGCAGCACTCTAAGTTTCCAGTCACTATCCATGTACTCATGCAATGACCTAGGCACTTACACATGCAGTGCTACAATCACATGTGCACTATCCTTGCAGTCCTCTAACCACTGATACACTACTGATTCACTCCTCCACTTTCCCAAGTACTACCCATGCAGTCCAGCAATCCCTGTTACTTCTCATGCACTCCTCCAATCACCCATCCAACAACATGTACTTATCCAATCACTCCGCCAATATGTAAGCAGTTATAAAATCACCATGCACTCTCCTTGCAGGAGTCTAATCATCTAGTCACTACCCATGTACTCATGCAGTGACCCAGGCACTAACACATGCAGAGCTACAATTACCTTTGCATTACTCATGCAGTCCAGCCATCTCCCTGTCACTACCCATGCACTCTTTGAATCAATCATGCTCAACACATGTACTCAAGCAATCACCCAGATATTAGCATGCAGTTATTTCTCTTTTTTAACCAAATAAGGTAGTTCTGAAGAGAACTGTTTTTTTCTTATTTTTTGTTTTTAATTTTTTTGTGTGTTTTTTAAACAATTTTGTGAATTTTTTGGTGTTTTTTGAAAAACGAAAGAACCAACAGGCAAAACTTTTAACTTTTGGAATTATATTGACATTCCAAAAGAAAAAAAAATAGCAGCAATGGTTTCTTGCTGCTCAACAAACAGCATCAACTGACTGCTCCCCACAATGCTGTTTGAGCGTTGCAAACTCTGGATGAATGTCCGTACCACGAGATGCAGAGGTTGAGGCTGCAGAAGTGCTGGGACCAGCTCCCTGGTCACTGTGTGGTGTGGCTTCTTGAGCACGTCGCAGCTGTTCCCGTGCAAGTTGTCTCGGATGTATAGTCTGTAAATGCTTATACATACTGGTAGTGCCACACAAGTACTTCTTCTCGCTGCCTCTTGATAGAACTCTGGGACAGAGCATGTAGCTCACCTTTCTCGCATTTACTTTTCTTTCACCCTCCGGGATTGTTAAAAATTTCCACACAATAGACTCCGGTCTTTTCTTGGGAGGTGGTACCAAGTCTTCATCATCAGATGGAAGGTCTGTTGGTGGATTTGAAGAAGCCATTGTAAAAGTTTTCCAGTAAACACCCAAACAAATCACAATTTTGCTCCCAAAAACACAACAGGTGTCTCTCCTGTGATGCAGCAGAGAATATGACTAAAAAGGGTGGGGTCCTTCAAGTTGTAGAATGGAAAACCTTGTAAACCAATGAAATGGTTTCTTTTAAAGTCACATGGGAGTCGCACACCCGGTGCGCAACCAGCGCGCACCCAACGCAACTTCGCGAAAATATATTTAACAATAATATAAGTTTATTACAAGTACAAATATATTTGTATAAATAGTTTAGATAATCTCTTGCCCTCATATGTACATTAAAGTTATATACATATAGTATTAAAACATAAATTTGTTTTACTGGAGTTGCGCACCCAACGAGACCCAGCACGTATATGACATCATGCGGGTCCCGGCACACCGCACACGTCGCATACCAAAAACGCACATGACACGTTCCCATACGTATATCACTTTACGTGGGGCCAAGCACCGATATTGGTGGTCTGTATTTTAGAGTGGGTGTTTGAAAGGTTTTATTAGGGTATGAGGAGGTAAATCAGATGATGTCATCAGTGATGTCATCAGTGATGTCATTTGAGATGTCATCAGTGATGTCATCAGTGATGTCACTGACCATGTCATGAGTGATGTAATATGTGATGTTATCAGCAATTCATTGCGGGGGCACGAGTTATACTTAGCTCAACTAACTATAATGGCTGAATTTCTCTGGTTTTTATGAGTAAAATGTCCAACTAACTATAACGTCCCTGAAACCTGTGGTTTTTTTCAGTGAATTTCAAAGGTTTTTTAAATGCTAATTTCTAACTATAACGTCCATGACACCTATGTTTATTTTAGTGAATTTTGAAGTTTTTTTAAAATGCTTATTTCTAACTATGTCTACAGAGGGAGAACATGTGCAGAAAGAAGATGAAAGGCATAGAATATGCAGAAAGAGGGGACAGAAGTCCAGAAAGAGGAAGCAAGGTGTAGAAAGAAGCAAGAGATATGCAGAAAGAACCAACAGAAGTCCTGAAAGAGGCCTTGTTGCAAAGTCATACTGTGCCCTGGGCACCCCCCAACTTTTTGCTGACTGGTACTGGTGGTAACTGACTCTGACTGACCCTGGGCTCTGCCTAACCAGGCCTGGAGCCAGTGCTATGCTAAAAGACACCTAGAATACAGTGAAAATATCTACATACACCAGGGTACACTATGGGTTGGGGTACCCCTGTGATTGGCATGACCTTCCCTGTAAGGCCCCAGTGCATAATAGGGCAGGGGGATTAAAACTTCCTCTAAGTCCCAAATTAGCCCTGTGTGTGCAGAAAGAGGCAAGAGAGGTGCAGAAATAGGCAAGAAAGGTGCAGAAAGAGGGAAGAATGGTGCAGAAAGAGGCAGGAGAGGTGCAGAAAGAAGCAAGAGAGGTACAGAAAGAAGAAAGAGAAGTACAGAAAGAAGCAACAGAGGTGCTGAAAGAAGGAAGAGGGGTACAGAAAGAGGCAAGAGAAGGGCAGAAAGAAGCAAAAGAGGCACAGAAAGAGGCAAGAAAAGTTGCGCAAGAGGCAGCAGAGTTGAAGAAACAAGCAAAACAGGTGCAGAAAGAAGGAACAGGGGTGAAGAAAGAGAGAAGAGGGGTGCCGAAAGAGGCAAGAGAAGTGCAGAATGAAGCAACAGAGATGCAAAAAGGATAACAGGGGTGGAGAAAGTGGCAAGTGGGGTGCAGAAAGAAGCAAGAGAAGTACAGAAAGAAATATAAGAAGAGCAGAAAGAAGAAACAGAGGTGCAGAAAGAGGGAGGAAGGGTGCAGAAAGAAGCTCAAGTGGTGCAGAAAGAAGAAAAGAGATGCAAAAAGAAGCAAGAATAGTGCAGAAAGAAGCAATAGAGGTACAGAAAGAGGCAAGAGGGGTACAAAAAGAGAGAAGAGGTTTGCAGAAAGAGGTACGAAGGGTATAGAAAGAAGCAAGAGAGCTGCAGAAAGAAACAAAAGAAGTGCAGAAAGAAGGAACAGAGGTGCAGAAAGAGGCAAGAGGGGTGCAGTCAGAAAGAAACAAAAAAGGTGTAGAAAGAAGAGAGGTACAGAAAGAAACAAAAGAAGAGCAGAAAGAAGCAACAGAGGTGCAGAAAGAGGCAAAAGGAGTGCAGAAAGAGGGATGAGGGGTGCAGAAAGAAACAGGAGAGATGCAGAAAGAAACAAAAGAAGTTCACAAAGAAGGAATAAAGGTACAGAAAGAGGCAAGAGGGGTGCAGAAAGAGGGAAGAGGGGTGTTAAAGAGGCACGATAGGTGCAGAAAGAAGCAAGAGGCATGCAGAAAGAAGCAAGAGAATTGCTGAAAGAAACAAAGTATAGAAAGAAGGAACAGAGGTGCAGAAAGAGGCAAGCGGGGTGCTGAAAGAGGGAAGAGGGGTGCAGAAAGAGGCACAAGGGTTGCAGAAAGAAGGTACAGAAGTGCAGAAAGAAGCAACAGAAGTGCAGAAAGAGGGATGAGGGATGGAGAAAGAGGCAAGAGAAGTGCAGAAAGAAGCAACAGAGATGGAAAAAGTGGGAACAGGGGTGCAGAAAGAAGCAAGAGAAGTGTAGAAAGAAGCTAGAGGAGTGCAGAAAGAAGCAACAGAGGCACAGAAAGAGGCAAGAGGGGTGCAAAAAGAGGGAAGAGGGGTGCAGATAGAGGCACGAGGGGTGCAGTAAGAAGCAAGAGACATGCAAAAAGAAACAAAAGAAGTGCAGAAAGAAGGAACAGGGGTGCAGAAAGGGGCAAAAGGGGTACAGAAAGAGGGTAGAGCGGTGCAGAAAGAGGCAAAAGGGGTGCAGAAAGAGGCAAAAGGGGTGCAGAAAGAAGCAAGAGGTGCAGAAAGAAACAAAAGAAGTACAGAAAGAAGCAACAGAGGTGTAACAAGAGGCAAGAGGACTACAGAAAGAGGGATGAGGGGTGCAGCAATAGGCACAAGGGGTTCACAAAGAAGCAAGAGAGATGCAAAAAGAAGCAAAAGAAATGCATAAAAACAAGCAACAGAGATGCAGAAAGGGGGAAGTGGGATGGAGAAAGATGGAACAGGGTTGTGAAAGAGGCACAAGCGTTACAGAAAGAAGGGACAGAGGTTCAGAAAGAAGCAAGAGAAGTGCAGGAAGAAGAAACAGAGATGCAGAAAGAGGGAAGAGGGTGGAGAAAGAGGCAAGGGGGTACAGAAAGAAGCAAGAGAAGTGCAGAAAGAAAGAAAAGAAGTACAGAAACAAGGCACAGAGGTGCAGAAAGAGGCAGGAGAGGCCCATAAAGAGGAAAGAAGGGTGCAGAAAGAGGCAAGAGAGGTGCAGAAAGAGGCACGAGGGATGCACAAAGCAGGAAGTGAGGTACAGAAAGAGGCAAAAGAGGTGCAGAAAGAAGAAGAGATTTGCAGGAAGAGGCAAGAGAAGTGCAGAAAAAGAAAGAAAGGTGCAGAAAGAAGAACAGAAATGCAGAAAGAGGCAAGGGAGGCCCAGAAAGAAGCAAGAGTGGCTTGCACACCATTAGTTCCAATTTAACACCCACATTTAGCAATATGTAACAGGTGACCATTCTAGGTTTGCAAAGGACCTTCCACCATGCTGTAACACTTGTGGCTGCATTTTGTGGTAACGTTTGAGCCGTTTGAGCAAGAAACAAGGCTTTTTTGTTCAAATCTGCAGATTAGGCACCAGATGATTGATTATGTGGCTATTGCGGAAAATGTATAATTGTGCGAAAGTCGGTGCAGCCAAACAGTCACATAATTCCCAGTGGCCCTGCTCATACCTCTGACTAGTGCAGAAGTGCTCCTCAGTGATTCCTTCTTTTTTTGGCTCATTGAGTTCCTAGTTTAGCTTCTATGAAAATGAGAAAGACTAAACCTGAGGTCACCATGCCACAACACAGACCACCGTACCACATAATTACTCTCCACAACACATAATCCCACTATACATAATTCCTATACACTAAATACCACATACTTCCTATCCACATAATTTCACTGCACAACATACCACATAATTCCACCACACACAATGTACACCCACTCCCCTCCAAAAAACATTAGTAAAAAACATTTACATTTACAACACCAATAGCTCTAACTCTCGAAAATGCTAGACCTATTACATTACAAATGCTTCTTTAACTGGTAGTCGCGTTTGCTTTGCAGAGTGGTCGAAAAAGGGGGCTGGACCTCTAACCAGTGCTCAGAACTTTCACTGGTACCAGGAGGGCTCTTGGCCTCTAAAGTCCCTCAGGAGTAAAGCGGACTTCATCCCCCAACCCATAGTATGCCAGGAGACACGTTTACAGAGTGGTGAAGAAATGGGGGCATGGCCTACCAAAGAGTTCTTAGCAATGCCACTGTGTGGGACTTACTGGAGGTAACAGGAGGGGTATTTGGCCCCCAAGGACGTCCTTGGGGCAAACTACCCCTCCTATTACCTCCAGTAAGTCCCAAACAGCAGCATTGGTAGGTACTCATAGCAGGTCATGCTCCCTTGGCCCACCATTCTGCAAACACATTCCCTGGTATGCTCTGGGAAGGGGATTAAAATTTGCTTTGCTGCTGGGGGTCATTAGTGGCCAACCAGCCTACCTGATCTGTCCAGTAAGCCCCAGATAGTGGGATTGCTGCGATGTGGACACAGGCTACGCCACCTTTTTCTACCACTCTGCAAACGTGCCTCCTGGCATGCTCTTGGTTGGGGGATGAAGTGTCCTTGCCTCCTGAGGGTCCCGGGGGCCAACTAGCCTCCTGTTATCTCTAGTAAGCCCCACACAGCTGGATTGCTGAGAGTGGTCTGAAGCCACACCCCCTTTTTACACCATTCTGCAAACATGCCTCCTGGTGCACTGTTGCTGGGGGCATAAAGTCCACTTTAGTCCTGAGGTCCTCAGGGCACAACAGGACCTAATCGCCCCTACAGCAGTGGGCCAAGAGGTACGTTTGCAGAGCTGTGTAAAAATGCGCGTGGCCTCGGACCACCTCTCAGCAAACCCACTGTGTGGGGCTTACTGGAGGTACCTGGTGGGATAGTTAACACACAGGAATCCTCAGGATTCAAGGGGACTTAATCCCCCAACACAGAACGTGCCAGGAGGCACGTTTTCATAGGTGTGCAGGGAGGGGGCGGGGCCTCTGGTGAGTTGCCAGATATTTAGTTTTTTTTTATTTTAGGAAAGGGGGCTGTGTGCCCCCTCTTCCCCTGGGGCTTTAGCCATTTATTCAACAACAACAAAATTATTTTGAAAAGGGAGAGGGGACGGACACACACTGCCCCCCTCCCACGGCCAATTAAGGCCCCGGGGATCTCATCCCCCAGGGATGGGCCTTGGTTTCTATTTTTCATTTATTGGGGAGGGGGGGAGGGGGGCAGTGCGGCCCCCATCCCCAAGCCAGTTTCGGCCATGGGGACCCCATCCCCTGGGGCCCAGCGAAACCTTTTTTTAAAGAGAGTATCCCCCCCTTTCCCGGGAATCTTTTACCCCCAGGCACCCCATCCCCTGGGGCCTGCCCAGATTATATTTTTATAATTTTGGAGGGGGGCAACGTGGCCCCCCTCCTAAGGCCCCCAGGGCCCAGCCTTATCTGTTTTTTTGTTTAAAAATATCAAAACGGAAGGGGGGGCCGATCCTTGATGGGACCATGGGGGGAGCCCAAATGCCCCTTTGGTGTCTGCCGGCTCCCTGCCTCCTGCGGGGTCCGGCAATGCTTTTGGACAAGGGGAGCTGCTGACATGCAGCTCCACTTGTCCAAAAGCAATTCTGCTTTGCTTCTTGGAAGTGAGAGCAGGTTTGCTATGGCGGGCAGGAACCGTGCTCCCACCCTGCCATAGCAAACGGCAATGTTCTGGTGGTGTGCACCCCGGGACATTGCAGCAGCCAGCCGTGAGGGGTGGCGGTCCCCAGGGCCATAGAGGGCTCCAGGAGGGGGGCTGTGAAACCCCCCTCCCTTCCAGTGCAAAGCCCCAGGAAAGTGGTGGTCCCCGGGGCTCGGGGTCCACAACGGACCCCTGCACTTCATTTATGTATGCCCCAGGGAGTTGGTTGCTCAAACCCACCCACACATTTTTTTTAAAAATCAGAGCTCTGGGAAGGTGCCCCCGCATTTACTTATTTAAGCCCTGTGGAAGTGGCAGCCCCCGGGGCTGCGTGGGGGGGAGGCATGAGCCCCCCACACATTTTAACTACAATTAAGCCCCAGGGAGGTTGCAGTCCCCAGGGCTAAAGGGGCCCCCCGGACCCCGGCACTATATTTTGTGATTGCCATCAGGACCTGGCCCACCTGGGGGTCTAATTAAATAAAGCATGGGAGTATGCGCTTCATTTTGTTTTCATTTTTGGCAGGATTCACGCCCCCATCGCAAATTCTGCTGATTTTTGTTTTGCAAAAAAATGTTGTTCTGGGCCTGGGGGTCCCTGTGGGGGTCAGGATGGCTGCCAACACATTCTGATTTGAAGTGTTGGCAGCCAATCAAAATAAAGCTCATGCTCGGGAGGTTTTGCGAATCCTCTTCGGTGCTCAGATATCGATATTTTCATTTTTTAAATTTCTCAGAAACTACTGAACGGATTTACACCATTTAAAAAAAACACGCTTTCTGGACCAAGTCCTACCTTTTTGCCAAATTTGGTGTAATTCCGTTCCGCAGTTCGGGCTGTAGTTATATCTAAAGTTTCTATGGAAATAAACATGGAGAAAACGCTTTTTGGGACCCCCCTTTGTTCTTGGCGAATCACCCCCAAACTTTCAAAACAGAGCTGACCTGAGTGAGCCATTAGTTTTGAAAATTTTGGGAAGATTCGTCAAACGGCGCTAAAGATATTGGCAAAAAAACCCAGAAATGAGGTCCTAACTATAACTACCTACTGGCGGCTGCTAGTATGTAATGTATATATATTTGATTGTGTATTGAGAGTGCACTTATTTCGCGGTGTGAAACAAACTTGGTCATATATATATATATATATATATATATGTGTGTGTGTCTGTAAATATATATATATATATTCGCTCCTGAGTTTAGCACCAGCCCAGCGCACACATGAACGGTGCTTGTCATGGCGGGGGTGCTCCCGCCTTCAAAATTCAGCTCCACACTGCCAATCGGTAATCATACCGGAACACAGACGACAGCACTCACGGGGAAGAGTTCCAAGAAATGATATATTTAGGAACTCTGGGCGCTCAAAACAGACGCGTTTCGGCAACTCGCCTTTCTCGATGTTATGGTCGGAACGCCAACATCGCCATTGTTTTAAATTCATAGTTCGCGCTCGTTTTCACAATCAACATAGTAGAAAGACTGGAAAAACCCTGTAATCAGGATGTTAATATTCCGCCATCTTAGAACGTACCGGATGTTAACATGAAGCATCTAAATTGATGTAATTCACAAAGCATATGAGATCATTTCCCTGA
Organism: Triturus cristatus; assembly: GCF_964204655.1. Classification (NCBI taxonomy): domain Eukaryota; kingdom Metazoa; phylum Chordata; class Amphibia; order Caudata; family Salamandridae; genus Triturus; species Triturus cristatus. The sequence goes on along the minus strand of NC_140590.1, from coordinate 894,592,938 downwards.
ATGTAAGGGAACAATTTCCAGTGCCAAAAGGGGCATGTTTCACAAGTATATATGTATGGTGGCCACTATGAAGTAGAGATACTTGTATGGCTTCAAAGCGGAAATTACTAGTCCTAATTCAATCTAAGACATGATCTAAGACATGATGTAAAGGAAGCGGTCAATAACGCATTGAATAGCATTGTGCCTAATGTTACAGTAACATGTGAATACATGGAAGAATTTAAAAAAGACATAGTGCCATAATGAAAGTAGATTGCTGGTGTACAATTGAGTTTACAAATTACTTGCAGTATACATTGCATTGCGCTTAGTGTTGCAATAACATAAAAGCGCAATATACAATTGTATTAAGACTCAGAACAATTGTAAAGAGTAATAGTGCCATAAGATTGCTCTTCATGATGTTGGAGTGGGTTATGAATGCTGGAATGCACTAGAAAAATTAATTACTTATATGAATGTCTTATAATGTACATGGCGCCATAGTGGCTAATATTAGACAGTATACTGAACTTCATATACCAGCATATTTAATAATTAATTAACATGATGTAGACAAAATCTTAAACCATGATCACATATACTGTATCAAATTAAATCAGGCCTAGAGGGTACGCGAGACAGTTGATAACAAGTAAAAGGAACATCCATGTAGGCAAAATTAGAAGCAAGTGAAAAAGTGAAAAAAAGGCTTATCTGGATAAGAAGTGCCCGTAATGGGGAAGAAGAGGGTAGGAAACCCGTGTAAGAAGTGTCAGTCCCCTGGCGGAGGGTCCCTTCCTTTCCTCCTGTGAAAATATAAAGACGAAAGAAACAGAATTAAAATGAAAAAAATCATAATATATCTTACATATATTTACAATTCTGTACATACAAGTATAGATACTCATGAGAAATCATTATTTCATGGAAGATTCGTTAACTTTCACAACAGACGACAAATAGTGACTATAGAAAGAGTCGATTTATCTTTCATGTAAATGTACATTTAATTCTTCATCTAAATTGTGACCTCCCGGCTGTTTAGTTTTGAGTTCCAGAATCAATTTAGATTCGCGTTTGCGTAACATTTGAACTCTATTCCCACCCCTATGGCCAGTGTGTACCTGTTCGATGATGAAGTAGCTTAACAGTCACTATTGGAAAGATGGTATTCCTGAAAATGTTGTGCAACCGGGTAATGTATATCCCTGTTGTTTATAACCCGCATATGCTCTAAAACCCTCTTATTGGCCGTTAGTGTTGTACTGCCAATGTAACGTAGTTCACACGGGCAGTCTAGAGCATATACTACGAAAGTGATACTACACGTCAAGAATTGGGTTATCTGTTTCTTGTTCACTCTACTGGGTATGTTAAATTCTTTGACCAAACGGCTGTTGCGGCATGCCTTGCAATGACTGCAAGAGAAAAAAACTGGTCTCCTTGATGTTGTATTTGCGTAATGTCATTGTGAACCAGAATATCTCTTAGACTCCGGCCTTTTCTGTAGGTGATTTTGGGACGTGTATGGATAGATTTGCCAATGATAGAGTCGCTGGTCAGTATTGGCCAATGCTTGGTCAATATCTTATGTATCTGTTGGGAATTACGATTATATGTAGTAATCAGTCATTTCTCTTCTGTTTCATTATTGGTAGCAGTGTCACTGTTGTGCTCTTTCACTGTATCTTATCTGCTGATTTTATTGACTTTTTCCAAAGCACGTTTTAGTATCCATTTCAGGTAACCCCTGTTTGTAAACATGGTAATCATATTCTCTTTTTCAATGTTGAATGTTTCCTCAGTGCTGCAGTTTCTCCTTGCCCTCAGCAGTTCTCCGAAGGGAGTGCTCCATTTAAGGTTGTCCGGATGACTGCTGAGGGCATGGAGAATAGTATTGCCGGCTGTGATTGTCCTGAAAAAGCTACTTTCCAAGGTATCATGTGCTGTAGTGACACGTACATCGAGAAACGCAATTTGATGTTCGCTTATGTTTGATGTGAGTTTGATGTTATACGTATTCTTATTCAGCTTGTCAGTGAAACTGATAACCTCGTCTTTAGTGCCATGCCAAATAAGAAAAAGATCGTCGATGTAATGCAACCATAATCTCACCTTGAAGAAATGTAATGTCAATTTCGCATCCTTTCTGATCTCCTCTTCCAAAACACCCAAAAGCAGGTTGGCAAAGCTTGTGGCAAAGCATGTGCCCATCGCAGTGCCAAGGGTCTGTTTATAGATGGTCCCGTTAAACATAAATATGTTGATTTTGAGGCATTGGCTCATCCTTTCATGGGACCATATTTTTGAGTTGATGGTATTTTGACACAATATTTGTGTAGCAGAGTATTATTTTCAATATATTTTTTTATTCACCACAGAAATCATTAATGTAAACATGTGGACACGAGGATATGTTTGCAAAATCTTCTGTGTGCAGAGTCTTAGTGTACAATCATCATAAAGAATTTTTATTTTAATTTTTTTGAAACCATAAAGTATACATTAGCAGATTGACTTGTTGTGCAACCAGATTCAATACAAAGGGCACAATAAAATTGAAGTTCTTGAGTTAAGATCACAAACAACATCAATCCACAATAAAAATTAGCATTAAAAATAAATTTTTTTTTAAAAGAATCGTTTCATCATTCATTACTAGATCACACAGATCAATTAATATCTGACAAATATTGTCAGATATTACCAATTACTTAAATAACCCACATAGATCTAAGTCTCACTGCACCAGTTAAACTGGCAACATTAAAACAAGCTAATTCATTCAGCACCATTTGTAAAAAGGTAAGTGGGCAAAAGTGTTTCCTTCTCAATAGAGGTAAAATATGGATATGTCATATGACCCTCTAATAATTACAGAACATAACAAAGTGCATGGTGCCCTGGTTGGAAAGAAGTTGCAGCTACATGGACCTAAGTTTTCAAATCTGTTCCAACCTTCTGGTTTGGCCAAAAGTCAATGCAGTAGGTTTAACCTGGATCTCGTAGGCAGAAATCTGCTTGTCACTGTGGTCAGGTATGGCTCAATGGACGTGGTAATTTTCAAAGAGACGTACCCATGTAATGACAGTTTATTCATCTCTGTTGTCTCTCTCCTCTCCAGAGCTAAGTACATATATTTATTTTTCACCCACCACCAATCTAAACGAAAGGTGAGTTCTAGGGAAGTGTACTATTTCAGCCGTCCTAAGTCTTGATATAGATTAGCCAGGAAATTTGGCTACTCTTATCCAAGTTCATAAAATCCATTAGGATAGGCCAGTTGAGTCCTAACCCTGTGCTTAACCAGATCGAGATCCATCTAATCATAGGTCATCAAGCCAACAAACCCAAAATATATCCCACTCTAGTTCTTCATGCAGGATTCAGGAAGGGGTGAATTGAGGAAAATATAATAAACTCCTCATAAACCTATTTTCTATGACTTGCAAATCTGAGACATCTCTGTACCTCTAGATGTTAGTTCTGTAGCTCACAGTAAAAATATTTTACACTTATGCCTTAATAGGGTTAGCACCCAATCTAGTAGCAAAATCAAAAATGGAGGACACTACCCTTGCCATTACATTTATTTTGGTTACCAGGAGTGAAGCCCATGATCAATTACAATCAAATGAAATACAAAAATAGTGGAAGGCCTCTACCCTAGTAATTTCACATACTTCGGAAAAAAATGTTCTCACTGCTGTGCCCTAGGTCAAATAACTATAATATGGGATTTATTGTAGTTAGTACTCAAATCTAGGCTATTCATGAACACTACAAAGGACTTAAGGGGGGAAGTGCTGCAAACCTAGGGCTCTATCAGTGTACAGGAGTGCAGGATTGAGATGAACCCCCACATAAGGTGTTTCTTTACTTACCGCACATGATGTTTCTCCCAATTTATGAGCATACAGCGTAAATTGAAGTCCTGCATCACCCATGTTTTACCTTAATAGCAGTACTGCAGCTAACATCCTGACCATATCTAACTACTGTGGTCAAGTCTTTGTGTAATCCTTGCACAAATAAAACAAGGTCCTTTTCAACTCCCAAACTGAACCAATTGATCCATAATTTGCTCCTGTTGACTCTATCGAAAGCCGACGTGAGATCCATAAAGGTCATATGAAGGTAACTTCCACTGGTTACTGTGTACTTCAATCACTGATCTAGGGTGAAAAGTGACTAACCTGGAGAGAATGACCCGCCTCATCACCTTTACCACTGAATCGATAAAGAATATATGGGCCTGTAGCATTGTAGATCATCCACCTATCCTTTCTTAAAAAGTTGAAATAATATGAATAATGATGGATATGTACCAGGAGGGTTAGATTAGATACACACTTTTCACACAGCATGTAAAATATTGGTTACCATTCTAGCCCAAGTTATGTTAACACATTTGTATAGATCAGCAAGGACTCTTTCCGTTTGTGGAGCCTTGTTTTTAGATTAATAAGTGATTGTGTCAGGGTTGAGCAAGGCAATTCCCGTGGCGTCCCCAAGTCAGGCCTATTGGGTGAAGTAGTGCATAGGAGCAATCGATTTAAACCTCGCAGAGTAATGTCTTTGCGAGTAATGACCAGTTTGTTTCATAATTTATTTAATTCCCATCGGCGGGAATCCAAGATGGCCGCCGGCAACACCAGCCAACAGTCTTCGGGTTGCCGCTTTAGTGTTTGGACAGTGAATCCTCCTCAGCTGTGTTCGTGCGGTCATGCGCAGAGTTCTCCACACTTCAACTATTGCTTTATAGTCAAAGAGGAGTCTTGTAATAAGAGAAGAGCGAGGAAAAATCTTAACTAGAAGTTTGGCTCTATTTCCGCATAGTTAACAAGCCAATGTTGAATTCTGAAGAGCCAACTTTTCTCTTAGAAAGTTCGAGTACATAAACTACTTGTAGAACATTTATATAGACTTTTGATGGAACAATTGAAGAAAAGAGTATTTGGAAACTAAAGCCGTTCAGAGGTTTGAGCCAGAGTATCTAATAAGGAAAAGACTAGCCGCGAATGACTTGGATACAGTGACAGAGAGATACCAACAGTAGATATAGTTATTTATACATATATGTATACTTACCAACAATCATAAAGAACAGCATATTTTCATTCCTGCAATAAAAGAAAAAAGAAAAAAAAGTGAAGAAGAGATAAGACATACAAAATTTCTAAGAGGCAGTTGCAGGTAATAGAGCAGGAAATATGATTGATTCAATGATTCTATTCAGTCACTGAGTTACATACTTTTTTCTGTTTACAGAATTCAATAGAGAGAACAACACAAATAGGAACATATAGAATTCCTGCCCAAAATACAGACCTTACAAGAGAGTGGCAAACCAATAAAGAAGGACAGGTATTTATGAAAGATTCTGGGATAGAGTGGGAAATGTAGGAAAAGATTGTTGTTACATAACCTTCTATTTTATAGGAGATACTCGGAGTCAAGCAAGAGTCCAGTCCTATTGAAGAGAAGCAGTGGCAGTCTTCGGCAGTCTCTCTTTTTCATCCCAATTCCCCTTTCCCCCTCTTTGCTAGTTGTGAACTTAGTTCGCGGTAGCGGAGTAGGGGACTGGGGAGCATTCGTCTGCTCCTGCGGAATACCTAAGTTCTGGATCAGACAGATTGTCTCCTTTACTTCCTCCAATTGGAATTCTATTTTTGTTTTGCTCAGAGCACTTGCTATATTAATGTCAGGTGTCTCAGCAAGATCGAAACTCTAAATTCTTTCAAAGTGTTTTAGCCAGTTGTCAGGGGAGATGTGGCAATCAATGAAGCATCTGTCCTTAGGGACAAAAAAGGGATGATTAACTACTTCCCAGAATATGGCACTATTTTTTAATGTGCTGGCCTGTAAGAGTTGGTCCAATAATTCTTAATTCTTTTTTTTCCCTACCAGGATGGCTAATTTATAACTTTTCATAGAAGCAATAACCTCATTTTAGATCTGGGATTTACTTTTAATGCATTAATCAAATTCCGATGGACATCTGAGCATTTGTTGTCAAGTCTTCTATTCCTAAATGTCTGCTTTTTTGTTCCGAGGCATTTTTAATCACTGGGTAATTTTATTACAGACCCTATCAAAGGCCTCTGGGCGAGAAGTGATCTAGAAGCAGGTGCTAAGGACCTGTCCACATGTATCTAATAAATGAGCGAACAAAGTCTCTAGGACCACCCTGTTCCATTTTAGCCTATAACCTTGTTCAATGGACTTTAGCAGATGATCATCAAGAACATCTTTACGTAGGACCCTGTCCTAGTGTCTTCACTCTAGGATCAAGTGCAGTGGATTGTGATCACTATGTTAGTCCCAAGTGACCTCAAACCTTTTTTCAAAATTTGCTAAAAATGCAGAAATAAAAATATATTCAATGGCGCTAGTAGACCCTCTATCTATAAATGTGTGGATGGATCTCAGTTGAACTTCTTCCATATCCTTTGTGGGTCCATGAAAACAAGATTGTGGTCAGCCATGATAGACATGAGTATATCCCCTTGTCTTGAATGCTAAATACATTGTGGATTGTCTATGATAGAATCATCAAATGAGACACTAATCATAAAGCACTAATCTGACTCAAATTGGAGCATGGGTGCATGTTAAAATCACATAATAATACTACTAGCAGTGGCTAATGATTCCTATCAACAAAAAAGTCCATGATGGCCTTCAGTGTCACCAAGTGTTCAGCATTTTTATGGGAAGCAAATGATTTACAAAAGTAGAGCAACAAAATATTTGGTACCATTCTAAAGACTAGTTTAGCCACTAACAATTACGGATAGAGAGAATTAATTTGGGAGGGTTTACAAATAATATCTGAAGAAACCAGGGTAACTATGCCCCCCTTGGCTCTACCAGAAACTGCAGAGATAGTCGGGCAAAAAAGGACAAATATCCATCCATGTAAATGGTGTTACTAACATGTTCCTTGTAATCCAATAACATTAAAACTCTCAGATCCAATTTCCTATTTCCTAGGCCAGCTAGATTCCAACTCACAGATTTATTTTTCTTATATGGTGATAACAGGCCTGGAGATTTTGTTGCGGAGGGGGTCAATACCTGTGCACAGGAAGAAACTCTATCGGCAGTGTTCAGTCAATCATTACTATAAAGTGTGCAAAGAACTTCAATTCTATTTGATAGCCAGAAAGGCATAGGCAGGGCGCTCCTCACCTTGCTGCAACTACGCTGTTTTTTACGTATATATATATATTTTGATCCTACAGTATTTTATTGGGTTTTACTATTATCCCTACAATCTTTGAGTGCTTCCTCTGACTGCTTTCCAGTCCACCGCAGTCTTCTTTGGCACTGATTGTTGTGGAGAAAGCAGTCAGCTGCCGCACTTCCTGGTTAGACTTTGTTTGTTGTGACTTCCGCCCGCCATTTTCTGAAAGTCAGTGGTCTAGTGCAGACTTGGGGGCACACATAAGGAGGATGTTGACGCTTGCATGCAGCGGACTCATGCAGTGGGCATGCTGCTAGCATGCCAAAGGCAAGCTTGTCTGCGCCCATCCACGGCTGACAGTTGCCAGGCACCAGGACCCCTTCCCCTTTCGCTATCAAGGTCAGGAACTCTGTCAGAATCCGCTACCCAGCCAATACTCTCCATAATCTGAGAGACTCTCATCTACCCTCAGGAGACAATAACTTCTGTTGTGGCTTGGAAGGTCCGTTGACTCGTTATAAATGTAGGTTCACCTGCCCAGGGGACTTTTATTATTTATTTATTTATTTTGAAGGTTTTATATAGAGCGGACAAGACACTTGCGGGTATCAGAGCGCTTTACAAGGTCAATATCAGGGATACATAAGCATATAGTAAATAACATATAGTTCCATATAAATCAAGAGTAGTAATCACTATAAAACTAGCTCAAGTGAATTTAGCCATGAGAAGCGTTTTAACTTCATTTTTGAAAGATGCAGTAGAGGGATTTAGTCTATTTTTCTGGGAGCAAAACGTTCCAGATCCTGAGAAAGCTCGATTGTATGTTTTCTTCTTGTTGAATCTTTGTGGTTTGAGTAAAAGGTTATTGGCACTTCTGGATGCTCTGTTGCCACATGAAGGCACCAGTTTTTGTGTCAGGTAGGTAGGGGTGTTGTGATGAATGGCTTTATGCGTCCTGCATGCGATTTTTAGTTGGATTCTGGCTTCGAAAGGTAGCCAGTTGAGGGAGGGATCTTTGGTCAGGTGATATGTGAGCATTTCTTTTGGAGCCAGTAATGAGTCTAGCTGCTGCGTTGATTACCGCTTTTAAAGGGGCCAATGAGGATCTTGGATGGCCGCGGAGAGAGACACTCCCATATTCCACTATTGGGATAACTAGAGCTTGTACTGCCAGTTTGAAGTCCTTTTCAGGCAGGACAGGTTTTAATTTTCTCCATGTGTTCAACTTAAAGGTTGCTCCTTTTGTTGCAGTGCTGATGTGTTTCTGCATGTGTAGATTTCTTTCCAGAGTTACTCCCAATGATTTCACTGAGTCGACGATAAGAGGTTGGCAGTTGAGTGCTGTTAGGTGTTTTATCCAATCTTGATTTATGGGTACTTGGGAGGGAGGAGCGATAAGGAGGAATTCGGTTGGGGGTATTCAGTTTTGGGCTGAGTTTTTCCTAGAGTTGTGTTGAGAGATTTGATGTCTTCTAGTGAGTGGATCTTTAAGTAAAGTTGTGTATCATCTGCGTACATATGAAATTGTACATTGGAGGAGTTGAGAATTTCAGTGAGTGGTTCCATGAATAAATTGAAGAGTGTCGGAGAGAGGGATGATCCTTGTTGGACTCCTAAGGTGACAGGGATGGGTTCAGACAGGAAATGATCAACCCTGAATCATTGAGGTCTGTTTTGGAGGAACGATGTGAACCAATTTAGCACAGTTCCAGATAAACCCATTCTGTGTTTCAGAAGGTCTAGAAGGTAGTCATGTTTGACGGTGTCATGTGCCGAGGACAGGTCGAGCAAGATACGTAAGCAGGCTTTGTTTTAGTCTAGGATTTGTAGTGCATCGTCTATTATGTGGGTCATAGCTGATTCAATACTGTGTCCTGCATGGTAGCCGGATTGGTATTCGTTGAGCAGATTGAAATGGTCAATGTGTTTACCAACCTGAAGATGTTACCCTATTCTTTGAATAACTTGGGTGAGAATATTAGTATTGATAGTCATTCCTAAAGTCAAGTTGATGGATCAAAAACCCTCACTATTACTAGAGCTCAGATGTTATCTCACTGCCCCATAAGCTTTTTTTTATGTCAGATCTCTAGCTAAGCATGTAATAGAACTTTGGGACCTAATTTCCTCCCTGTCCCCGGATGTATTTTTTGGACTGAAACATGGATGTGCCCGATCATCCTTCTATCAGCCACACTTGCACTGACAGGTAATTACAGCATGATTAGATCTGACAGAGAGCTTAAGCTGGGTGAAAGTATCATTTTTCTAAACACTAATGGCTGATTGGGCAGAATTCGGAATTTTTAAATCAGAGTTTACTTTGGGAGACTTTTGGGAATGAGCACATATTTATCAACCCCCCCCCCCCACACCCTCAGAAAGAGGCATTGCCTAACTGAGCTTATTGCCACTCATGTATTATTGTCAAAACAATTTCTTTTGTTGGGAAAGTTAAATTATAATGGGGTATGATCCCTCCAACACTGAGGTAGCGCAATACAACTCTGATATAGGCTTGCTAGGACTACATCGAAATATTAAAGACCCGACCGATGCATCAGGTCACAGCTCAGACTTACTTTTTACTAATGCCAGCAATCTATGCTGTGACACTCCCAAATCTTTCACCTGGACAGATCCCTTTCTACTCCAGTTTCAGTACCCGACATCAGTGAGGAGAGTTAAACTCAAACCTGGAGGCCGTAAAACATTGCGACAATGGGGTGGGCGAAGAATTCCGTTGGGCAGAGTTCACGGAGTTTTGCCCACTCTGTGCTCCGTGCGGAGTTCCGAAAAACTCCTGGAAGTGACGCTTAGCGGAGTTTTTTTTCTCGAGCGGTTCGCCAACGTTAAGTTGCCAAGCGTTTGCGAGAAAAAATAGCACGCTAGACCTCTTCCTGGCAAGATTTCTCATTGCGGGAGGTCGCAGCAGGTCGCTACAGCTTGTGTTGAAAAATCTGCCATTCGTGTTGAAGAGCTCGAGTAGCTTGTCTACTCGAGGGGCAGGAAGCAGCAGCACCCTCTGGCGCGATGCATAGTGCTGTTTGCGATACCAACTCCTGGCGCTAAAAATCAGTGCAAGCAGAGCGGAGCGACTTAACTTCGCGGACTGCGGAGGAGCTTTTCTGGCACTTCGTGGATTTCCACCCAGGCCTAGTTACTTCTGATTCTTTTACTAAGGCCTTTGAGCAGCAAATATTAATAAAGCCTTAGCCCAATTTAACAAATCCCTAAATCAGGCTTTGACCGTATTGCCCTCCTAAAACATGGAGTGAATGTACCATCTAGCTCCTATGCCTCTTGGTACACAAAGGAGCTACAACTGGAGAAATTCTACTGCAAAAAACTCGAAAGGCAGTGGCGGCAAAACAGATCTCAGATTGATAAAGATGCCTTTAGATTAGCTCTGCCCTTTTATAATAGGCATATCAAAGCAGTCTGAAAGGGACATATTATTACTCAAATACAGTAAGCAAATAAATTGTCTAAAGAACTATTCAAAATCCTGAACAATTTTGTGAATCCTTCTGCCTACTCTCAAATGACCCATGCCTCACAAGATCTGTGTAACGCATTAGCAATATAATGAATCAAATTTACTCGAAAGTTACCCAGCCTACAGCTCTGTCTAGTGAGACAGTAAATTACGACATCCCTTACCTGAATCCAAATCTGGCTCGCTCTTAGACCCATGTCCCTCCCTGGGTTACAGCTCTGCTTTTGGACCAGCTAACCCCCACTCTTATGGCTTTGTTTACCTATCCATTGACAAAGGATACATTTTTTTTTAATTACACTGTTATGTGGTTTTTTATTATATATTATCTATGGCTTGATCTATCTTTAGCCTTGTTTTTAGCTCTGTTTACTTTTTATATCCATCTAGAGAACAAGAAAACTGACCATTCGCAGATATGAATTTTTCTGGTCTCTCTGGTTATCAACTTGTGATGCATTTTTGTATTTTGTACTTTTATGATTGATACTTTTATTGATCGAATAAAGTGATTTGAATTGAATTTGAATTGATACATTCTTTGTGCAATGCATTCTTTGTGCATGGACCCATTAATTTGGCCAATTATTGTCCTAAATCGCTGCTCCCACTTTTAGGCAAGTCTTTGGAGGGGCTAATAAGTTCCCAACTTTCAGGCCTATCTAGGGGCTAGTAAGATTCTTGACCCATCACAATCTGGGTTCAGGGCCACTCATAGTACGGAGACCCCTAAGGCTGTGGTCAAGGACTTCATTAGACTTTCCCTAGACAAACAAAAATCTACCATGCTGGTGTTATTAGACCTATCCACTGCTTTTGACACAGTGCCTCAAACATGATTCAAATGTTGCACTAGATTGGCATCTCTGGATATTTTCCTACGACCAGAACACAGACTATTTTGATAGGCACCTGCACCTTTAAATCTTGTACTGTGGCAATTGACAATAGGGTGCCACAATGCTCTTGTTTATGACCTACTTTATTTAACATATATGTAGCCCTTCTTGCTGTCATTGCCAGATCCTCTGATTTTGAAATCCTATGCCAATGATAGACAGTTGATGATTTCCTTTGATAATATATGAAGGTAAAAAATGAGCAGTTCTCTAACTGCATGAAGGCTATTGCAGGTTGGATGGCTACCAACTGATTACAATTGAATGCCAACAAAACAGAGATTATGTTATTCGGCAAAGCCCAGCTATCCTGGTCTTTACACTTGTGTCTGTCCAATCTTGTCTCCACCCCATGCCTATACAGGTAGTCAAAAATCCTTGGCTTAAAAATTGACCAGTCTCTTTCCATGACACCACAAGATGCAGCTCTCATCATCAGCAGCTGTTTTACCAAATTGTGTCTGCTGAGGAAAGCTTTTACTTTCTTCCACCCCCATCCAGGAAAACTCTAGTCAGACCCTGATTATTAGTACATCCGACTACGGAAATGCTTTGCTTGCTGCTGCTGAGACTTTAGTAGTGAAACCCCAAGTGGTTCAAAATACGGCTGCCCGGCTTGTCTGCAATCTTCCTGCTGACTCCGCTTCTGAACCTCTGTTGCGATCACTACATTGGTTACCCTTTTAAGAAAAGGCCTATTTTTAAAATCTGTTGCCTGACCCATACATCTCTAATGGGCAGACCCTAATTATTTAGCCCAGACACTCCCTACCAGGGCATTACACTCTAAATGCAAAGTCCTATTGTCAGTCTCCTGAATTCACTTGACAAGATGTGGTGGAAGGTCCTTTACTCACTTGGCGCCGTTTTACTGGAACAATCTGCCACTTAATGTCTGCACCTTTTCTGATTTTGTAAGTTTCAGGAAATCTCCTAAGACAGCTCTGTTTTAAGGTTGGTGCTTGGTGTCTTGACTGTGTCTTTCTCTAGCACCAAGATGCCCCTTTGGGGTGATTTGCACACTATAAACGCTATATTAACATAGCATAACATAACATAAATGTTGACAGTGCTGCATAAGTCGGCCATCAATGTTCAGTTGATAAAAAGTGCTCTTCCCAGGCCTTATCTTTTTCCCACCCACTCTGGTGAGTACTATTATCAAAGGTGAGGGGCATGTAAACTATTCCCAAAGTTTGCTCTCCAGTATGGTATGAGGCTGGTAGGTTTCTATTTCCTAATATAGTTCTTACTGCAGATCAATTCTGCTACAAAGTGTAATCATACCTTCAGTGTCTGTTGTCCACTTGCAGTTGGTATTTTCTCTTTCAATAAGATGAGGGGTCCTATCTGGCCTCAGACCCTTACTCCTTTCTTCTTCTCAGCTGGGTCCAGAAGATATTCGGCCCTAACTCCTTTCATCTTCTTAGCTGGGTCCAGAAAGCAGACAGACTGATCTCCTAAAACAGGGTCATGGCCCTCTATGGGATTTCTATTGGGTAATTGTACAGAAATGCATAAATCATCAGCCGCTCATTTAGTTTTATTGGTGATTAGGTGGGTTAAATCCCCTGTGGTTACTGGATACATCTTCCACAGTTCTGTTAGTTAAAGCTTCAACTTTACCGTAAACTTAGTCATTAATGTTTCCAACTGTGGTTTTAGAGTTCCTATACCAAGGTTATGTCAACATTTGAGTCACAATGAACTAGCTATGTGCTTTGTGTGGGGGCATTAGGACATTAGTATTTTTCAGATTTACAGGCCTCTTTTTCACCTCCATATCCCTCCTATTCTTTTTTCATACTGGATGATCAGACTCCGATGGTGAGGTAACAATACATACTATGGTGAGCCTCAGTCACCATTGTGGCAGACAGGAACTCGTTCCCATCAAAACACCTTCTCTACAGAGCGGTGCCCCCTATCCTGAGCTGTTGCCAGGTTGAGGAGAAGCCTTCTACCCAGTTGTTACGAGTAAGAAATTGTTGTTTGTCTCTCTGTTTATACATACACAAGATGCCTAATGTGAGTAGAGGAATCCTCTCACATCATGATTATGTTTTGTTGTGAGTCACTGACATAAGTGTCTGCATCTCATTTCTCACCAGGTACAGTCTCCTTTCTGAGAAGAGGAATCAGAAGTGACTTTGGTTCCGTATTTGTTTCAAATTTTTTCTTTTTTGTTACACATCACTTTGCAGTAGCATCTATAGGGTCCTGACGAAAGCCTTGACACATCATGTGTTGTTCTGGCTGAAACATGTTGACCACACTATTTCGTCTGACATTTGCAGTTTAAATCTATACCGCAGTGGCGCTGTTTTTAATCCTGGCAGTGAGAAGATATTAATAAAGGAAGTGTAGTATTCTCTCTATCTAGTTTTAATACCACTTATATCACTTCATTTGACGTTATTTCCTCTTTTGCCTTGCGCACTCACCCATACTTTGTCTCTCATTTAGCGGATTTAACAAATCCGTGTAGAGTAGACCTCAAAACATCCCTGTGCTCCTCCCGCTCAGAGTGGGGGTTGTAGCCCTCAGAGGAACTAGGTTTCCTCTGAGGGCTGAGAATCCCAAATGATGAAGCATGCCATCTTTGGTGGGTGAGGGATTTTGTCCTAATCAGGGATTATCCCACAGTTAGATCTGTGTGATATTGTCAGTGTCTTACAATTTTCTTTGTGTTGTGTTTCTAGACCCAAGGATTTCTTGTTATATTGATGTACTGTATTGGGGATACAATCCTGTGCTGGTCTTAAAAAGTTTCCCTAGGACCCTCCGTCCACAGATCTCTTTGTTTAGTGGACCAACAATGTACGATGCCATTATCAGAATGTATTGAGAGTGCAAATGGAATATAGGATACAAAAGCAGATTCATATTGAAGGGCACTTTTTGGAAGACTGCAGAACCGAATCAATATTCCAATATTTAAAAGTAATAAAATATTTCAGTGTACAGAAAATTGGAGAATCTTGTGCTTTCTGTGTAGGTCATCGTGGACTGAGGATGACATTATAATTTAAGATCACAGCGGGCGTCCTCTCATTACAGTGCAAAGACTATATTAAAGGTTAATTGACACATTTATATGTGAGTTTTCAATATTGTGTGCTCATTTGTTCTTCATCATGCATGTGTTGGGCCGTGGAATGTTAAAGAGCGTTTTAAAGAGTTTGTTGAAGTGAGAATTGGTTACAAGCGTGATATCTGCAACCTCCAGTTAGTGCAACAATTTCTCTTTAACATTTGCCAGTGCCTTTTGATTGACATCAGTTTATAGTGTACACATCACATTCGAGGCTGCCTGTATACTTGGTCTACATACCTTACATTTCTCCTATTGAATTTATTCATCATATTGGCTGATCGCAGTATCAGTCAGTCGCGGCCAATTGACACACCGACTTTGCTGTCCATTATGACTTTCATTGGAATACCAAAGGAATTGTTGATTTTTTCTTTATTGAGTTGCATAATACTGTCAATGTCAGCCTGCGTGAGGAGGGGGAGGGGGGGGGGGGGAGGCTGGCTAAATGCCGAGCATGGCGGCTGCACCTTAACGGAGCTCCTGGCAGGGACCCGATAAATCCTGCTATTAACGGCAGAGCCTGGGGGTATTTTTGCCTACCTCTTCCCTCTGTCTGCTGGGGTTGCGGTGGTGATCACTTGACTGCCATGGCGACACTGACGGACCTTGTGATCGATATGAACTGCCACCGGGAACTGGAAGTGAGGGGAGCGTCCAGCTGGGACTGAGAGGGAGCGAGTTCCCTGGGTGGCGGTATCTGGGGCCTAGCATCGCCCGTTGCCGAGTATCAACTGAAGCTGTGCGGGAGTCGACTCTCTGTCGATCTGTGAGCTGAGTGGAGTTACGTGCCCCCCTCCCTGACAGCGGGGACGAGACCCCGTGAGACCGGGGGTCCCGAGTGCAGTGCCGCATTGCTGGACGTCTTATGCCGCATTTTCCTGAATCGTGTTCGTGTTTGCGCTTTGGTGCCTAACTCCCCGACAGATCCTACTGGAGGACTTCTGCCTCGTTTTCTGGCTGCCCTGAGATCTGAAATCTTCGCTGGCCTGCCGGTAAACCGGTGGGGCACTGCTACTGTGAACCTAATTTGCATGCGTCATCGGAACTCTGGGCCCGTGTAGCGCTTCCTGTTCCTCTGCAAGCACTAGTAATTGTGGCGTACATTGCTGAGACACTGCGGAGATTGCCAGCATACATTTGGGCCGCAGATCCGGGCTGGCGCTTCCTGTGTGCGGGTCTTTGCTGGGTTGTGCAGAGAGTTGTACCAGCGTACTGGCATAGAGGTGAGGCGGGGGAGGCAGCTTGTTCCCCCGGGACAGTCTTCTTTGCGTTTGCCCCCCCCTCTTGATTCCTGATGTTATGGCAGCTGGGGCTTCCTGTATTTCTCATTTGTATATGGGACTACAGTGACATGAGAAGAGCTCTGCATTGAGACCTGGTACTAGCCACCAAATGGTATATATCAAAAGTGGGCCTCTACATCAGAAGCAAGCTGGTAGCTTCTATACTTCTGCGGATCTGGTTTGGGGTGCCTAGACACAGTACAGATCATTCAATAACTGGATGCTCCCCTAACTGTACGGAGGGGGACACGCGCTGCACAACCTTTCCTTGGCTGCGTTGTATGCCATCTGTGAAAAGTGTGCCATTTGCTGTGGAACGATATCCCATTGATTATTGGGTGGTTTTGGTGCACTTACCCTGTGGGTGGTCTGTCATTCATTCCTAGGAGAGTACCTTCGGATCCCACGGTATAAACTCTATAATATCATATATATGCCTTGCTTTGGTTCTGCGCCTTGTTTGGGGGCTGTTTGGTTGTTTGCTACGTGGACCGAGTGTGCCTCACTTGCTTTGCTGAGCTACCCTTGGAAGTGGGCCACTGGGATGGGATTACTTGCTGGGCCTCGGATCCACTCCTCTTAACTTCATAAGTCTGGACTACTCAGGGTATTTGGCCAGCGCTTTGCTATTCTCCTGGGGCAGCGAGATCACTCCGCTTGGACCTGTAGATTACATAGGGCTTGCGGCACCACCCGACCTTACTTCTAGGTTCCACTAGCTCCTCCTAGTCCTGGGCCTAATCATTGCAATGGGGCGCATTAAAGGAAAGCAATTAGACATGCCCCCCACGAAGGCACCGCTTCAGGGGTACTCTGACTCGGCCTCCCAGGAGTCATCCATAAGTTGCGTTCCGCCAACGGCCTTAACACCCCCCCTGTTAAGTTGAATCTAATGCTACAAGAGATCAGGGACTGTCGCCAAGCTATCGAACACTAAGTTGGTACCCTCACTACTAACCTCACTCTTCTGCGTGCAGATCATACCAAACTCTCTGACACGGTCAAAGAACATACACAGCTGCCAGTTGACCTTGTACCAAGGCAGAAGGAACACTCTGATCAGTTAACTAAAATGCAAAAGCACTTAACCACCCTTCTTGATAGAGTCGAGGATGCCAAGGGGAGGGCCAGGCACAATAATGTATGCATTATTGGTATGCCGGAGGGTTCAGAGGGAACCAACGCCACCCAGTTTGTTGAAAAATGGCTCAGGGAACATGTGGCTCCAGATTGTCTTTCTACCTTTTTCTGTGTGGAGCTGGCATACCGAATAGCTACGGGGAGACTAACAGTCGGCTTGCCGCCTAGGCCACTTATAGCCCATATCCTTAATTATAGGGACCGTGATCTTTTATTGAAAAAAACCCAAGAAAACGCCCCTATCCAGTATGAAAAAATCCGGATATCACTTTATCCAGACTACACTGTTCAAGTACAACGTCAAAGAGCTTCCTATCAGCCACTAAAGCGGAAACTCCAGGCCCATAATCTGAAATATGCCTTATTATTCGCGGCACGTCTAAACATTCTTTACAATCAGAAGGCGCACTTCTTCGACTGCCCTGAAGCGGCAAATGACTGGCTCAAATCTACCCTGCCCCCCCAGTCTTTGGACAGTATCGGCCAGAAACTACGACGTGTACCGTCGCAACCCGACAGGTCTGGGCCCCGCCGTGGCAGACCTAATCATACACGTTCCATCAAGAAGCCCACATCGATGCAGGCCCTCTTGGATCAGGAATCTGCATTGGTGACCGATGCCTCCATGCATGAATCCACGCAGGTCACATCCCCGGAACAATCATATGACGGCACAATACCATTGGACACTGAGAGTAACAACATTTTGTTCCCCTTGATTACCCCACAGATTGTGAAGGACTTATTTGGCTAATATGTCCGGTTTTCTCCGTGGCTCCCTCATAATTGTGAACATGTCTTCACTTGATGTAGAGGCAAGAAATTATTGATGTATATTTAACCCATGCCTTTTTTCCCCAGGTTTCTGCCTAATCGAAATATTTCACAGGGTCCTGCCAGAGGTGCGGCTCTATTGTTGAATGCTCAGCCATGCCTGGTACGGGGCTTAGCCCCCTGCAGTCACTGCAGTATGTAACCGTGTGGAAGTAGTACGTTTTCGTGTGTGTTTTGACCCTCACAGTTCGATTGTTGGCCCTAGTATTGGGTGTTATGGTTCTAGAAAGGGGTCTTGGTTCTTGGTCCTTGTTGAGATATTGACTGTGTTGTGTCCCCTGTGCTTTCCCTGGACACCCTTTTGTGACTATCAGTTATGATATGGCTGTTCTAGGTAAATATTAGGCCTGGGCAAAAATGTTGTTCCTTTCGCGGAAATTGCGATAATTTGACATTTTCGCGTTCCGCGGAGAGTGCGAAAATGTCAAAATTTCCGCTTTCCGCAGCTTGGCGATAATTTGTTTCTTGCTCGCGCTGTAAAATAATACATTCTCACGCGCGCGCGATCGCCTTACCTGAATCCCTGCGTTCGCCGACAAGTTTTCTTGATCCGGTCGCGTTCTCCATGAGATTTTGGATTGTTTTTAGCCATTTGCGCTGTCTCGCAACAGTTCGCGCCCGCAGTGACGTCATGCGTCGCGTGATCACGTCTTTCTTCTCGCGATCATGCACCGCGAGACAACTCAAAACAAGATGGCCGCGCCCGCGAGCAACCGTAAGTTGGCGACCCGCAACCATGCAGAAAATCTCGCGAACATGCGGGGAAAAAAATTCCGCATCTTCGCGATATTTCCTCTTGTTTGCGATAATTTTAAACATTTTCGCGATCATTTGCGAAAGTGGATTTCGCAAATTCCGCCCACCCCTAGTAAATATAAGGTACTGACATGGAATGTGCATGGAATGGGGTCTGTTCACAAACAACATCGTATGTATGACCAAGTGAATAGGCTAAGAGCCCACATAGTTCTTATTCAGGAATCTCACCTAACTGACTCAAAAATAGCCAAACCAGGTAGAAATTCGAAAGGACAATTTTTTAACACTTCTTACTCTGCCTTTGCGAGAGGGTTGTTGATTTGGGTTGAAAATGGGGTACCCTTTGTTTTAGTGGAGCAACAAATAGATCCAGAGGGGCATTATGTTCTTTTACATGGCAAATTAGATGGTTTTCCAATTATCATTGGCAGTGTTTATGCCCCGAATTATGTGCAGAATTCCTACCTCACAAACTTGAATACAGTCTTACTGGATTGGGTGATGTTTCCCTGAGTAATTGGTGGAGACTTTAAATCTGTTCTGGATGTCCACGTAGACTGTTCTCATCCCCTGCTCTGGGATACGGTATCCACCAAAAATGCAGACTTCTTGAGGGCTTGGGCCACAGGGTGGATGATGCAAGATGCGTGGTGTACACACTACCCTAATAGTCGGGAATACTGCTTTTACTCCCCACCACCCCATTTGCACACTAGGATTGACAGAATATTTTGCTCAACATCCCTGGTGCCACAAATTGTTGAGTCCACATATCTTGGGAAAACGTTGTCCGATCACAACCCGCTTGAAATACTCCTCGAATGGGGTAGGGTCCCTACCCCGGTTCTGACCTGGGGTCTCTGGCCGCAAACCCTGGAGGTCGCAGTCTTCTGGGATATGATGGGTACCGCCATCACTAATTAGTTTACAGAAAATGACAACTCTGCATCCTCCAATTTAATTGAATGGGATGCCTTTAAATCTATTTTTCGGGGAACGGCCATTGGGGCTACTGTGGGAGCACGTCAAGAAACACATAAGAATCTCACTTTATTGGAGGATTCTCTTAATAATCTTGAAAACGCAGTTATCACCCACCCGACTCAGCAATTACAGCTCCAGGAGGCCCGAATCAA
The DNA here is from genome assembly GCF_964204655.1 of Triturus cristatus. Lineage (NCBI taxonomy): Eukaryota > Metazoa > Chordata > Amphibia > Caudata > Salamandridae > Triturus > Triturus cristatus. The sequence goes on along the minus strand of NC_140590.1, from coordinate 894,573,114 downwards.
GCATACTGTTTTGCTCGAACAACTTCGACTTATAGATTACAATGCCTACTCTCAATATAGTCACAAAGATGCAGATAAATCCGGGACCCTGTTAGCACGTCTTATATGTGATATTCCCTCCCCTGTCCCGATCACAGAAATTTCTGTCAGATGGTTCTGTTGTTTCTACTCAAGTTGACATTAACCGTCCATTCTACGCCTACTATCAAACCCTGTACAATACTCCAGACGTTGCATCACATGACCACATAACGGCCTTCTTCAGTGACCTCACATTTCCTAAGTTGACTGCGGATGCACAGTCTGAACTAGATGCCCCATAACTGAACTGACATTAAAGAAGCCATCAATGATTAGCCTAGAAACAAGACCCCAGGCCTCGATGGTTTACCGGCAGAATTCTACTCGCTCTACGCAGAGAAATTATCCCCACGTCTGGAGAGCCTTTACAAGGATGCTCAGGAGAAGCGCACTCTCCCATTGACGACCATGAAGGTGCTTCTTACTTCTCTCCCCAAACCTAATCGAGAGCCCTGTGATATGTCAGGCTACCGGCCCCTCTCATCGTTGTCTACCGAATATAAAGTACTCAGTAAAATATTAGCCAAACGTCTTCAACCCTACCTCCCGAAGTTGATCTATATGAACTAATGTGGTTTTATACTGGGTCGTAATACCTCCTTAAACATTAGACGGTTCCATTAAATTTTGGAGATAGCGGCGGCCCTCTCCCATACAACTGGGTGTATCTCTCTTGGTATGCAAGAGGCGTTTGACACTCTGGACTGGAATTACATGCTGGCCTCTATAGAGAAATGTGGCGTTCCTAAGGGCTACCTACAGTGGGTTAAGTTATTGTATACTGCCCCTACGGCATGGGCCAGAACTGGATCACATAAGCAGGGGCACCCGCCAGGAATGCCCTCTGTTACCACTGTTGTTTCTTCTGGCGCTAGAGCCCCTACTCCTTAAACTACGAAAGGAGGCTATTGATTTGGGTATAGTGATCAACCATACAACGCATATAGTGTCAGCTTAAGCAGATTACCTTATTCTTTTTTTTTTATGGCCTAACTACGAATCTTGAACCGGTTCCGTCTATTTTTACACAATTCAAGCGGATATCGGGCCTGGCTATTAATGCTACTAAAACCTAAGCTTTTTAAATGCGATGCAATGATACCCTAGACCCAGTGATGTTCGGTGACCTGACCATTAATGCGGCTCCTGGCACGTTTAAATATTTAGGTATACAAATGTATAGAACCCCTCAAGATCTCATACACAGCAACTTACTGAAGGCCATAGGAGCGCTCCTTATGCAGGTCTCCTTTTGGAATTCGCTACCATTATCTGTGATGGGCAGAGTTGCCCTCTCTAAAATGGTGATGCTCCCTCTTCTATTTTTTTACTAATATCCCTGTTTGGATTCCGGCTAAAATTTTCAACATGCTTAATACCCTTCTAAAGGAACTTCTCTGGGGTAAGGGGTGGAGGAGGGTGAGCCTTGCAAAACTACAGCTAAGACCTGGGGAGGGAGGGCTTGGCGCCCCAGACTTTCAAGCTTATTGAATGGCCAGTCAATTACAATGGCTGTCTTATTGGCTCGCGGGCCGACATACCCAGGAAATAGACTACACACCCCAGCTCCTTAACCATGGCACTCAATATACAATCTACTTCTGCCGACTGTTATGATCCCACCCACGGTTCCCCCACTGCTTAGAGCTGCACTTATGTATTGGAGGAAAACCCTACAATATACTAGGCGGGTATCCCCATACTCTCCCAACATTCCCTTACTTGGAATTCCTACAGCAACTTGCTTAATCTCCAAAAGAATGATAACCTCATGGACATGGTAGGGGGTGTCAACGCTTGGGGCACTGTTTGTAGAGGGCACACTAGCTGATCATGATAACTTTCTCCGGGCACAGGGGGAATCCCCAACATTATTTCTTCTCCACGCAACTCTCACTCATTACATTAAACTTCATTGGGCTCCGGATGGGATTGAACCCCCCCACACATGAATTAGTCCATGCTATGCACTTAATAGCAGAGGGACGCCACCTTATTTGTTTGCTATATAAGGGTATAGCACACGCTGGCATACAGTTAGCTTCACTTCGAGCTAAGTGGTCATTGGAGATGGAAAGGGAGCTTACTGATAAAGAGTGGGCCTTGATTTTAGAATTTCCCCAAAAAGTTTCCAGCAATGCCAAAGTCAATTATATACAGTACATGATTTTACACAGAGTCTATCTCACACCCCATTATATTAACAACATATACCCTGATGCGGGGCTCACTTGTCCCAGATGTCGGGAGGCAGATGTGGACCTTATCCATATGCTGTGGGGCTGCCCACGCCTGCGAGTGTTCTGGCAAACAGTTGGCTACATTGTGCAGAATGTCATCAAAATGGCTGGGTGGTCAGTTCTAGACAGCTGCTTGATGGGTTTGCACAGGCGCCCTTAGACACAGAAGGTCCAATACAGATTTTCGGACCTAGCAATGCTCAGCGCTAAACGTGCAATTACAAAGACGTGGAAATCCACTTCCCCCCTACCTCACTTACATGGCAGACAGAGATGATCAGATGGGGCACTGCGGAGAGTGTAATAATTAGACAAGAAGAACTTCGGGGTCTGCGCAGAATCCCTATTTCAATGGAATGGGATCATATGCTAGAGGCCTTTAAAGCCCTGGAGTCTTTGACTCCCCCAACATCTCAAGCTGGGCCTGATCTACCCATTTCTCCTATACCTTCGTTGATCCACCCTACCACAACTGTATAACATTATATTATTACACCTGTTTACTGTCAATGGGAAACATAACTATAAATATGTACCATTATACATGTATATATGGATGAATATGCTTGATACTATTTCATGTTGTTTATGGGACTACATTCTCTTAATAAGTTATTGTGTACACAATGGACCAACAACCAGTGGGGTGGGAGGGAGTTCTTAGTTGAGTTATAAAATAGTAATTAGAAGTTAAATAATTAACCAGGAGTTTTTGCTGTTTTATGCACTTCACGACTGTACGACTATGTCGATCACCAAAGTTTTATCATTACTATTGTTGCTATCACTTTTGGCTCATTTTACAGGCAAGTTCTTTTATGCGATATATGTATGTGTACAGATATCTGTACTCCGATATTGGTTGAGATGTTACTTTGACAGGACTAATATTTTGATCCTTTATGTTTCACTGTTGATATACACATTGAAATATGTATAATGTCGATGTAAAAACTCAATAAAAGTATGTTAAAAAAAACAACAACAAAAACGTGTGCCTGCATGGTAGATAAGCCATGGCATGATGCATAGTATTCAGACAAAAGTTGTCTTTTTGATATATGTATGTGTGCGTGGATAACTGCATTACAATCGGATTGTTATTGTTGCAACTTTAAATATTTACATCTCCATTGCTTGTTGCATGCGTGTAATAAAGTCTGCCCTGTTTTTATAGATGATGGCTTCGTGTGTATATAATAAAGGTAGGTGCAGTGTGCTTGTAGGTGTTCTTCATAATGACATATTCTTTATTAAGCCATTTAGGTTGTGTGACGCTAGCCTTGGTCACATCTGCTTGCAGAGTGTTTTTTGCCTTTACTTCTACTGATGAGTGTGTGTGGTGATTGTTGTTTCAAATCTTTCATTCTTCAATGGGCCATACCTTGTTGTGCTGTCCGACTTCCGGTTGAACCTGCATTATGGAAGTGATAGAGATATATTTGTCGTTTGTTGCACCCTATCACCCTGATGCTTGTTTGTCATGAGTCATGATGGCATCTACAGTGCTATACCTTGCAGATTAAATTACTCCTTTTGTGTGCATTTGTAATGCCCGTACAGCTACGTGCCCACTGTTAAAGTCCTCTCTAAGAAAGGTCTCCTTCTGGCTACATTGTGACCCCGGGTACCCCACAGAGATATGTGGTGATCCACCTTGCATTTATTTCTTGTTCATTTTCATGAAATGCAGATGTTCATGAGGGTTGTGAGAGCCCTTCACATTGTCTACCTGTACTCGGGGATGCACCACTGCCCAATATGTGTAGTGCGTCACTGAGAGGTGGTAACCCTTCTCCACTGTAATGCATGGTTACTTCCCTGCACACCGCAGGCACTAATCCTATGAACTCTGGTTTGTCGACTTGCTGCTCCCCAACACCCTCAATTTAGTAACAAAGCAAGAAAAGGTTCAACAGCTCTGGAGGGTCAGATCTGCCTCCTAGCCCCGTTTGGAGGCACCAGGACCTACAGACCCACAGCATACCGATACCAGGGGCAGCAGAAAACCCACAGCAAACACCAAGAAGAAGGTTCCACTCCAGACTCCCAAAGTACCACAAGCAAGCACCCGTGAAGGGATGGCAAGACACCTGAGACCCACTTCCTAAGCGACCCAGGTGTCCTGTGATCACCTCTACAAGTTGCCTGCTCTTGACCGCAAGGACTTCAAGACACACAATGACCGGCTGATCTGTTTGCTCTGCCCCCGGCCCCACCAACACCAACACAACCAACCCGCCCTGCTCCCGTTGTCCACAAGACCTTCCGACCTCCTCACTCTAAAGATACCCACCGGACTTACCTGTAAGTCACTCTGTACAGTGTATTTTCAAGTGGCACTCTTCATCTTCGCACAGCAGCTTCAAAGACCTCAGCTCTCTGCCCCCGGCTGATCCAAGATGCTCCTGAATTTCTCCTGCTGGAACTTTGGACCTGGTCCTGACCTCAACCTAAAACGAAAAGGTGAACTTCATGAAAGCATTGCCTACATTTCTATGCCTTTCTCTGCTTTTTCCCCATTGTTTCCAATGGTGTGTAATTGTGCATATAAGTGATATTTTCATCAAACTTTGAAAATTCATAACTTCAAAAGTATTTATCCTAGAACTGTGCTGATGGCCTTAAAAATTATATAAAAATCAATGTTGTTTTCTAAAAGTTTGTCTCAAATTTCCTGTTGAGTGTGTGTCTCATTTATTGTATCTGTGACCACAACAAATGTTTAACACTACCCTCTGATATGCCTAACTGTTCGCCCACACTACCACACTGCCCTTTGGCGATTTCTCGCACTCTCTAAATAGTGTACTTCATTTTACTAGTACACTGTACAGAGAAACCGCCTCACTGTACCCAGAGGCGGTTTCCTACATCTACTTTCATAATACTTTATTCGCTTTATTTTCCCATGTAGTCCCTTTCAAGTAGATGCTCACTAGAATCTTATGGCTGTGACTCTAAATAGAAAGGGCGAGGTGCACAATCACAAGTTATACTTATTTCAATCACGGGATGTGGACAGCCCATCAATACAAACATTACAAGTTCACACAGCTGCGCTTTTGCTCAGTTACAAATACATCAAATGATCAGAGAACAATTATGTTTGGCTACCAAATATCACCTTGACATTTTCACCATTCACACATATACGGTAGTTTTACTCCTTCTTCCATAACCATTCATCATCACATAGCAGGTCTATTGTATGTATGTAATATGTAGATATTCTCACCATCTTTATGCAAGTGATAGTCATAATTGGGTCATGAATGGAATCAGTAATTCAAGGGTGTGCCATGCCTGAGCCACATACATCCTGGTATTTGTTCAGAAAGGCTGCAGTATGGCAGGTAGGGGGCACTATTATAAAAGAGGTAATGCGAATATTGACAGAAATACCACCAAATATCACTGCTTAGCTATTATGGCGTGGTTATCCGCTCTCTCCGACAGAATGCACAAAGATGTCCATGAGTGTAGGATGCCAACATTTGGAGCAGGTCTGGTAGCGGTGTCCATACAGCAATTGCTGTCACTGGCAGGGAAACCAGGAATTTCTTTGTTTTCGGGCTTACAAAAAGTTATTTCTGGTGATATTGACTAGACAGTGTGGGTTGTGCTAGTTAGAGGCATCTGTCGGCCAATGAAAATCATCTTTATAAGGTGGGTCCAAGTTCAAGTGGCCTCTTTCACTTCTTGTCTGCAGTCCCCTTCTGCCTGCTTGTTGTCTGCAACCTTGGTGCTCCCCCTGCTGTGGCTGCCAGACAACACTGAAGGGTGATTATTATGTTAGGGTTAGCCAGCATGACCCAATGGATGCCCACAGTGTGTCACTAATGGCCCTTAAATATGCCACTAATCAGCCATTCCTCTCAAGCTTCCCAGCATAATACCCCAAAGCATTCCCAGAATATATCACAAATGATTCATTACTGCTAGGACTAGGTACCATGCACCCAATAAACAGCTGCAATACCTAATTTACCCCAGGATGATCCAAGTCACTGGTGACCAAACACATATATAAAATGCCCATTCAGTCACACGCATACATCCACCTGTAAGTTTTCCTCTTCAGTTGGTACTGGGTAGCGGTGGGCGGAATTTGCGAAAGGGACTTTCGCAAATTATCGCGAAAATGTTTAAAATCTCCGCAAACATGCAGAAGTTTTTTTCCCGCCCGTTCGCGGTATTTTCTGCGTGTTCGCGGCTCGCCAACTTACCCATGCGATTGCTTGCGGGCGCGGCCCTCTTGTTTTCACTCTTCTCGCGGTGCATGATCGCGAGAAGAAAGACGTGATCGCGCGACGCATGACGTTACTGCGGGCGCGAACTGTCGCGAGACAGCGCAAATGGTTACCAACAATCCAACATCTTGTGGAGAACGCGACCGGATCGGGAAAACTTGTCGGCGAACGGGGGGATTCAGGTAAGGCGATCGCGCGCGCGAGAGAATGTATTATTTTACAGCACGAGCAAGAACCAAATTATCGCTAAACTGCGGAATGCGGAAATTTTGACATTTTCGCGCTCTCCGTGGAACGCGAAAATGTCAAATTATCGCAATTTCCGCGAGCGGAACGGAAATTTAGCCCAGGCCTAGTACTGGGTAGCATAATGTAATCAATTAGGTGAAATTAAAAATGAAATAACTTGAGTACTAGTACAGATCCTGCTATAGGTATGTTCAATGGTAGGCTGTGGTTTCGATAAAAGACCTAGGTGCCGATTACGATCCGGTAAAAACCGGGTACGAACCGTTGGTCGGAGCGTTTTCTCCGTCCGACTCGTACCCGGTTGTAAAACTTTACAAACATGGAATTACGATTCACACGGAAACACCATTTCCGTACGAATCGTAAAAAACACCGACCGACGAAATTATACGTACCAATGTGATCCGGGAATGCTGCGACGTGACGTGACGTCGGGACGCTTTCAGGCAGCGTTTCACGACCCAGGAAGTCCGATTCGAACCGACAGCAGTCCGGACGGCAATATTTTCACGGCACCCAAAAAGTGCCGGAAAAGCGAAGTACGGCGCGAAACGACCGGAGTAGGTGGCCCGGTACGCGCCCACCCCCCCCAGCCCCCGTACGTTCGAGTCGTACCCCCCGTGTATGTACACCCGTGTACGTGTCGAACCCCCCGTGTATGTACACCCGTGTACGTGTCGTACCCCCGTGTATGTACACCCGTGTACGTGTCGTACCCCCCGTGTATGTACACCCGTGTACGTGTCGAACACCCCCATGTATGTACACCCGTGTATGTGTCGAACCCCCCGTGTATGTACACCCATGTACGTTCGAGTGGGGTACGCACCATACATACACGGGTGGGGGTATGACTCGAACGTACACGGGTGTACATACACGGGGGGGTTCGACACGTACACGGGTGTACATACACGGGGGTTCGACACATACATGGGGGTACGACACGTACACGGGTGTACATACACGGGGGGTACGACACGTACACGGGTGTACATACACGGGGGTACGACACGTACACGGGTGTACATACACGGGGGTTCGACACGTACACGGGTGTACATACACAGGGGGTACGACTCGAACGTACGGGGGCTGGGGGGGTCGGCGCGTACATACGGGGGCCGGGAGGGGGGGATTCGACTCGTACATAGGAGGGCTGGGGGGAGTGTTGGGCGCGTATGCGGACACATGTCTCCATGGTTGCTATGGGAGTTCGGTGCGGACGGTGTTTTTTCCATACGGTTGTAACATCGGACGCACGGGATGGATCGCAATTCCGCGGTCGGACTTCACTTTTCACATTTGTACGGTAAATCGTCCGTGGACGTGTCGGACACATTTTCCGACCCGAGGACGTGTGGGGAATAATTACCAATGCGATTCGTATGGACTTTTTCCCATGCGAATCGTAATTGGCAGTTTGTACGGCACTTGTACGATTCGTACGGTAAAAAGACCGGATACGAGTCGTACGGAGAATTTTTTTACCGGATCGTAATCGGCACCCTAATGTATTGAGCTATCTTATTGTCACCCACCCCAAAGATTTACATGATTGTTTTCTGCTTTCATTTTCTTTGGCTGCAATTTCTTAATTTGCCATATATTAAATGTTCACTCTCTTTTAATATTTATTAAGCAGCTCTGGAATAGTTAACCTGTACCGCAGAAAAATCCCACAATCCCAACAGCAGGGATGCAAACCTTAGGCCAGGAATAAATACGTTAAAACAGGTCAGCTTAAATGTATTAAAATCTAGAACCAAAAGATATGCACACTTATTGAAACTCTTGTCCCGCGAAGTGCACAGATTTAAGTGCTGTGAAGGCACAGCGGTTGAAATGTTAGCGTAGTCAAATCAAAAGAGATGCAAAGAGCACAGGCCACCAAGCACTTAGAACCAGGCAACATTACAGTGTGCTTAAAAACACATCACAGCCGCAGTCAGTAAAAGTAATGTTTGTACTGTGCCCCCAGGTCACAGATGCCATTAGGTTGGAATGAATGAAGAGGAGGAAAGGAATACACGTGGCTGCAGCATCTCCCTTGAAAGAGTTCGCAGACAAGGATGTTACAGAGAAAAACAACTGAAGTGAATGAGCCTGGACATATTACCCCTTTGAGGCTACCAAGAGCACGGACAACCCCTAACCTGGCTCCAGTCCTTTGTGCATCAAATCCCCAGCTGGTTACCTGTCCTGCACACTGCTTGAATCCGCCTCGTGTTTTATGCCTTGCTAATAACAGCAGAGTCGCATCCGCAAGTCACTCTTCTCTGACAGCAACCTTGCCTTCGGAGAAAGGCATTCACACCAATCAGTAACAACGCGGCAAAAACAGTCATGGTGGCAGTTCGGGCATTCTGCTTTCTAGCAAACAAACTGACGCACAGCGATGCAGGACGATCTTATGTTGTGGCAAGCATGGCGGGGGAGAAGTGCCTGCTCATGACGTGGCAAAGAGCACAGAAAGACTTAATATATTTTGCTCCATTCAGCACTACTGCATCGCCACCTCACCTTATGTGAAAAGGCTGAAAAGAGGTAAGTCCTGCGTAATGACATCACTTCGTAAAAGTTATTCAGTACATTCACACACGCACTGGAAATGCCTGTTAGTGTCTGGCTGTCTGCTTCTTCCACTGAATGGCCAATCAGGCAGCCAGACATTTGAGTATCAGTAATGTGTATGAAAAAATGAAGAACAAAATGTTGAAAGGGCCTGCAGATGGGAGGGGAGCAGCCCCCACGCCTTCAAAAAGTAACCCCCACTGTGTGTCTTTGCAAGTGCGAATCACAGAGCATGTTTGCATGAGTAACTGTGAGCCTGAATGAATATGAGTGAGACAGTGTGAGTAAGTAAGAGTGTGTTTGCATGTTTTATGATTGTGTGTCTGCCACTGGCCATGGCATACTCAACATAATTCTGGGCTTATGGCGGCACCCAAGGTAACACGCGCTGCTGGCTTTGGAGATAATTCTTCCCATACAAAGAGCCCCCATGACCAAAATCCAGACGTTGACATGCCGGAAGTACATTTGTGCATGGCCTCTGTTAAAAAATGCTGGACCTTATATACCGGAGGAAATGTTTGGCATGGGGCGCCAATGGCAAAGCACTTTTGGCGGGACTGTGAAGGTAATTTTTGGACTAAAGGGAGGGCGCTCAAGACAAAATGCAGACCCTGATGTACATAAGGGACACCTATGGCAAAATGCTGATGCTGGCATACTGGAGGCAATTCTCTACCTTGGAGATGGCACGCATGGCATAGGGGGTCAAAGGGGTGGGTTGGTGGAAGGAAACCATGATAAAATGCTGCGTTCGAAATGCTGGAAGTAGTTTTTAACATACGGACCATCCATGGTATTTTGACAATATCAGTGGCAAAAGTCAAGCACTAAAATACTGTATGTAAATATTGGCATAGGGGTTACCCATAACAAAATGCTGCCATTGGCACAATGACGGTAACTCTTACCATACAGGCAACCCTCAAGGCACATTTAGATAACACTGGGGTGACCTTGTAGCACGTAATATTCCTCAGCACTCTTAAATATCACCAGCCACCACTGCTCAGGATGCATTTTCATGCTGGATGGAGTAACATTTACCACTGCAAGGAGGGCCAAAACAAATACTAGAGTGGTTTCATATACAGCATTCAGAAATCAACTGAAACTGTGTGTAGTTAGATGTCTGGAAACCTTTTAGAGTGCACAGTGGACTGGCAGGTAAAAGCCAATTACTCATCTCTCTAGAAAACCCCTTTTTGACTGTTGCCTTGCTATTACTCGTCATGTGGGTATGCTGGACCGTGCAGGAGGCAGGTATTGATGTGGATCGTTTTGTAGCGGACTCAACTAGAGGAGTAAAGGCCTCTATGGTACTTGCAGCGGAAGCGACTGGAGGATAGCATGAAAGTGGCAAACTGGTCGTTCAACTCCACTGTCAAGAAATTTTTACTTTTAGACCATTTCTGATGCAGCTGCATTGGTGGTAAACAGGCTTTGAACATACACAATCCACTCTGCTCCCGACAGAGATATAAAATGTCCCAGCTATCGAGAGGAAAGTTTCAATTGTAGTAAGGACACAGAATGTATGGTACTTCTGCTGTTTGTTGTCAATGATGATGAACGCATATGCTAAGAAATGTCACCTGTGTTCTCCGGGAAGTGTAATTAGGCAGGTTCCTGCTTCCTGCGTCGTCAGAGGTCCACGTCGTTCGTTGTGAGGAAACAGCCTCAGTTTCCTCACAACGACGTGGCTAGCCATTACATCGCATGTGTTGTAAAACCACATGCGATGTAATGGTATGCGTGGTTTTTACCACGCGTTGTAACATCGCATGCGTTGTAACGCATGTGTTGTAATTGCAACGCGTGGTAAAAACTGCATTGAAATGGCTGTTACCCGGATGCATCCATCATCCTGCCTGTACTCATTGTGAAGAAATGTCAACCACGTGATGATCAGTCAACAATGGAAGCCAGACTGGGGCACTTTAGCGCTCGTGGCGCCCACACCTCATGACTGTCTCCTCTGATTCTCTCACTACCACCAGGTAAAAGTTCCCCTCATCCCTCCAATCATAAGTTATTGCTAAACACAGCGCCCCCCACCCCCGGAAGGCCAGCACCCCCTCCACAGGTCAGTTCCCAGTGCGGCCACACCACCCGCACTGCCCTAAACCCGGCCCTGAAGCCAGAGGAATACTCCATGAACAGTCATGATACTGAGGACAGACAACCGAGTGGGACAAACTTTGGCAATTAATTGAGGAGCAGAGGCTAGAGAACCTCATGAATATGTTGAATTCCATATGCTTTTTGTCAATGACCTCTACAGTCATTCTTGCACTAGTTTTCTCATTTGAATTTTCCTTTTGTTTTTGACCCTTTCTATACTTTGTCTCTTACTTCGCGGATTCTTACCTGCGCAGTATGTAGGCACCCTTGACATAGCGCCTAGCTCGTTATTGATACTGACCTTCCACAGTCATGGTTACTATTGGGTATGTTTTATTCCAGGGTCCCCCCCCCCCCCAATATTTGACTCTAGTCTTGATAGTATCCTCACTGATTCGCCATACGTGGGTCAAAATGTCACTTAACTAGAGGGAACGTTTGTTCACTTCACTATGTCTATTCGTATTGCTGAGCAGCCTTATCTCTTTGCAGTTACCTGCATACGCCTTGTATTTTCAAGAATAGAATGTGTAATTACCAGAAGCACTACTTACACTTTTCCACAATTTTCCTTTCCCTGTTTTAAATGCAACACGATTAATACAATTTTTCTGAATAATCTCCGACCCTTATGTCTGATTATTTTAACTGATTGTCCTCTCAGTGAAGGTACTGAATACCCAGATTCAGGACAGTGATTTCTCGAAGACTCATTACAAGTATGAAGTAAATATACGTCCTCTAGGGAACACCTGTATGTTTGGTTTGAAAAATATTGCCCCAGTTCCCAAGGTTACTGGACCAGCCCCTTCCTTCTCTGCATACTGTCTTCCATCTCAAGGATTTCCTTTTCTCACTCTACATAAAACATATTTGGGCACTAGACTGCTTTTTCCAATAGTGAATCTGCATTGGTTATCTGCTAATGTGCATCACTTTAGGATATCTTGGTAACATGACACATACACTTTGCTTGCACTGCTTGCCTCCATTATTCCAAGGCAAAATCCCATTGGATATTAGAGACAACTAGTTAAAGTAAATATTAACTTTCTGATGCCCTTATGATCATATTAGGCATATTTGTACTTTCCAAATATGTTATCAAAATGCTAATTCCATTTTTGATTCTCTCTGCTTACTCCGGGCATTGTAACTCTGGCAACATTATGGGGAGGGAAGAGGGAACTTTTTCAATTACTCTCGGAATATGTAACTCCAAGTCTATTTATTTCAATTTATTCAACTGTCTCAATGTATTCAGACACAGACCTTTAAAAAGAATGAATAAATTCACCTTGAAATTGTGCCGATTGACTTTGGCCAGGCGACGCTCTGAAAGGCGATCACACAGCCTTTCTGAAATGAGCCCTGACAAGCCTGATCAAAACAAAGTGGCTACTTATTTATTAAAGTGACAGCTCAGCAATCGGCCGCGGCCTTCCGGGAGGATGTGGCCTGGGGTGTTAGCCATGGCCTGGGGTGCTGGCCGCAGCCTGCTGCCGCCATTGCTGCTCAGGCATTCGAGGGCTGCGCCTAATGGTGTGACATTTCCTAGGGCACCAGCACCTGCTCAGATGTCAAGCAGCTGGTGTGTGAGCTGTCATCTGTGACAGGCTGGTATTCTGTGAAGTGCACAGTTGTAGCCAGCAACATTTCCGCATGAGAAAACTACTACAACATTTGCTTTTGTTTACTGGCGTGCCAATCAAGGCCCAGGACAATATTTTTTTGATGCTATTGTATAAAATCATCATTTAAATTAATATGGTTTGACAGATTTACAGAAATGCAGTTTATATATGAACATATCCATATCTTTCACCCACATACTTTAAAGTACATTTTTTTCTTATTATAATGTAAAAGCCAGCCATTGCTAATCATATTTTCATCTAAATAAATGTGGGTATGTATACCCTAGGTAAGACTAAAGCAATTGTGCCACTTCCGAGTGATTGGCTCTGTTAATAAAAAACAGAGGACCGACTGTTGGCGTGTCCCATCGAGTATTAATTAACCCTCAGTCTCGTGTGCGCATGCGATAGCATTTCGAGCAGGTGCACTTGAATGACAGTATTTTTCCTCCCCTATTGCTAAAATACTGCCAGGTATTGTGTTCACCGAGCGTGAACTATAGGTGTCGATAGGACTCTAGCAAAGGCTTTAAATAATGATACAGACACCAGTTGTTTAATGCTTTACTTATTTATTAACTAACTCTCAATGTGCCGAGTCACGCCTGATAAACCCCTGCCTCCCCACAGCACAGACGTGACAATCGGGACTGGCGTACAGAGGGGGAACTGCCCAGACACACCTGTCTGGGGAAACATAGGGGCAGATTTATGACTTCTGGCGCATCTCTGCTAATCAGCAGAGATGCGCCTGAAGAGTTGCGACGTATCTGCCCACCCGTGCGCCACCACTGATGCGCCGCATTTATAATGCGGCGCACCGTGGCACTCGGATGGGCAGATGCGTGACGCATCCCCTATCGGAAAGGCGGCGCATTGCTGGAGTTGCGTCGCAAGCGCAACGCAGCTCCAGCAAGGCTCGGGGGTGCCCTATCCCAAACATGCTGCGTCAATCCTTACGCCTGCTTCAAGCAGGCGCAGGGTTTTGACGCAGCATGGCCTTAAAAGTGACTGAGTGAAATCTTGTAGATTTCACGCAACCACTTTTAGGAGGCGTCCCTGCGCCGGAACGCCCCCCCCCCGCGCCAGAACGCCTGCTACTGGCACAGGGCTTTACAACATGACGCATCTCCCAGATGCGTCACGTTGTAAATACCCCGCAGCATGGCGCTGGTTTTGCGCCGCTGCTGCGCCACAAAAGTGACGCAACAGCGGCGTAAAACAGGCGCAAGGGGCTTGTAAATCTGCCCCATAGTGTCCAGACCCATCCAGGTCCACGTAACACTCCTCCCAAACCAGTAAAGGAATAACCAAAAGGAAAAGTAAAAAAAATAAAGGACATTAGGCTTTAGCAAAACAGAAACAACAACCAAATGTCAGCACACAGTCCAATTAAACAAAAGAAAATGTTCAATATGTTACAAAGTCCTTCCAACGAGATGACTGGGCTGGACAAGGTTGAAGCAGGTACCTCCCTGCCCCTCCACGTCGGACGCCTTCCTCGGGCCCCTGGGATTCATTAGGGCCAGGCGACAGGTCCCTCTCAGCCGCCTCACGGGGTGACCCTTCCGGTAGACCTATATCGCCAGTCACAGATGGCAACAGCCTCCAGCTTGGACACTCGAGACAGTCAGATCTGTCATTAACCTCGAGTTCATCATTGGGCACCAGTTTGAGATCACCCGGAATCCTCCGACCACCTTCTTGACTGCCGCCAGGACTCTTGTAGCTTTGAAAAAAGATACATTCCGGGTGAGTGTCGCTCCACTCCTCACCACTGTGATCCTGGTCCCCTGCACTTTCTTGACTGTCAAGGGCTCAAGTTCAAAAGGCATACTGAACTTTCCATGTGGGTAACGGTTTCTCACCATGACAGAATCTCTGACCGTTAAGTGACTCTGTCTCGCTCCACACCTACGGTACACTTGTTTATTATAAATAAATGAATAATAATATTCCACCTTTGCCACTGCTTTAGTTTTTCCGGCACCTACTTTTGCCTGTCAGACACCACCTCCGGGTGTAGAATCACATCTCCCACTGGCCGGCTCATACACAGCGACATTGGACTCACTTGAGTGGTGGAGTGAGGGGTCATCCGATACTCCCATAGGAACTGTAGATGGCACAATACATTTTCTGTCTGTTCACCACCACAATCCTGATGGACTTGTTAAGAGTGTGCATGAAGCGCTCAGCCTCTCCATTGGATTGAGGCCATAGAGGTGTGACTTTTTGGTGACGGACTCCCATGGACCAGAGGTGCTCCACAAATTCCTGGCTTGAAAACGGTGGGCCATTGTCTGTGTGCAGTTCTTTAAACAACACATGAGTTGCCATGATCCTTTCAAATTGCGGAATGGTCTGGCTGGCCGTGGTGGATTCCAAAATCTCTACTTCAGGATACTTCGAGAAATCGTCAATGACCACCAGCATATGGCAACAATCCGGGAGGCTCCCAAAATCTGCCCTCGCATGGTGCCAGGGAAAATGTGTAATGACCTCTGTAACTATGGGCAGAGGAGAGTCAGCAGGCCCTGTATCTCGACAAAGCGGGCACCGATGCACCATTTGTTCCACAAGGGCGTCCAGACTGGGAAACCACACCTTGCATCTTCGTCTGGACTTCGTTTTGACGCCTTCCTGATGAGCTAGGTGCATCAGATCTACTACCCTCTGTTGCAAACATTCTGGGATCACCAATCTCGGTCCTCTCATCAAGCACCCTTTGGGGGATATGACCAATTCACTCCTCACATTGTGTAAAGACAACAGCGTCGATCTCGCCCCCATGCGATAACTCGTTTTGTACAGCAGGGTATTCCACTTTCCTAACCTCATGGCAGAAACGCGGAGGTGGAGGCATTCATCCCTTTCTATGGCTTCCTTGATTTCCTCCAGAGCGATGGGAAGGGGCCTGGACCTTTCGAACACCAGGCAGACATACTCTTCCACTTCCTTTGCAGCCAGTTCCTTCCCTTGGGTGGCGGTGCGGGCATGTCTTGACAGATAGTCCGCAGGGTTCTGAGTTCCTGGACGGAAAACCACTGTTGAAGTGATAGTCCTGTAACTGAAGCATCCATTTCTCGATACGAGGTGGTGGCTTAGAGGACGACCCCATGAACAACAGAAGGAGAGGCTTGTGGTCCGTGTGCACAATGAACGGGTGACCATACAGGTATGAATTAAAATGGCGGCAGCCCCAGTGGATATCGATGGCCTCGTTTTCAATTTGGGAATACCTCTGTTGTGTGGCTGTTAGTGCTCGGCTGGCATAGGCTACTGGGGCCCATTTCCCATTGCTCTGCCGTTGAGAGAGAACCGTTCCAAGTACGGTACGACTGGCATCCGCAGATAGCTCTGATTCTTTCTCTGGATCGAAAAACACGAGCGTCGTGTCGGCTGAAAGGGCTTGCTTCATGGCCTGAAAAGCAGCCTCCTGTTTGGGTCATCTGTTCCAGGCAATATTGTACTTGATCAACTCCATCAGCGGCGCCGTAAGATCGGTGAGATTGCGGATAAGCTACCACAATAATTCACCATTCCCATGAAGCTCCTCACTCGAGTGACGTTGGTGGGGACAGGAGCTGTTTGAATATCCTGGACTTTGAGGGGGTCTGGGGACACCCCTTTGTGTGAGAAGTGGTGGCCGAAAAAGGATATTTTGTTTTTTAGGAAATCACACTTTTCTTTATGGAGCGTCAGTCCGTTGTCCATTAATCTTTTGAGACACAGCTTTCAGGTGGACAAAATGTGCCTCCAGGTTGGGGGCGTGAACAAGAATGTCATCACTGACATTGAACACCCCCTCGTGAGCGGACAGTACCCCCCTGATGGTGTCCTGGAAGACCTCCGCAGCACTCGAAATCCCAAAACTGAGACCCTTATACCTCCTGAGGCCCACATGAGTAGAAAATGCGGTGATCACCTGGGATGCTGGATCCAGCATTAACTGGTCATATCCAGCACGTAAATCCATCTTCGAGAACATTTTTGATCCACTAACCTCAGCCACAATATCATCCTTTGTTGGGGTGAGGTGTCGTTCTCACTTTATGGCAAGGTTGGGTAGGCGCATATCTATGCAGATCCGAATCTCTCCTGACTGCTTAGGCTTGTGGGCCACGACTATTGGAGACGCCCAGGGGGTCGGGCCTTCTACCTTCTGTATGATACCAGCCTGTTCCAGTTTGACCAGTTCCTCCTCCACTTTTGGCCAAAGGTGGAACGCCTTTCTACTGCTACTGGCTCGATTTACTCGTCAATATGGAGCTTGATCATTTGATCCATCAAACAGCCTATGCCCTCGAAGAGTGGTGCAAACTAGGCCATCAAATCCTCCACATTTTCTCAATGCATGCTGAGCGCAAAAGCGACCAACTAAAGGAACTCTGCCGTCCGGCAGCTAAGCAACATGCTTTGTCCTCCTTCCATGATGTAGACCTTGGCCCTTGTTGAACAGGAGCAATGCGCAATTTCAGCTGTGAACACCCCTGCCAGCGGGAGGGGATCAGTTGACCCATAGGCATAGACTCTGTAGTAGTTTGGCTCAGGACCGATTGGATGGGTAACATGAGCATCATCAACCAAGCCATTATATTGATAGACGCCCCTATGTCAATCAGGGCTTGCACCTGGTGGCCTTCAACCAGCACGCTACACTTGGGAATATGTTTTCGCGCACCCGGTTGCAGAGCATGAACAGCTCCTTCCACCTCATCATCGTCTATGTCTCCTTCCTCTACTGGACTATCATTTGTGTATACCTGGCGGATCAGCTTCATTCAAGGATTTCTCTGTGTCGTGGAGGGGCGGCAAAATTTCGCAAAGTGATTCATCCTGTGGTTATTTGAACACCTCTTCCCATGTGCCGGACATGGACCCTTGTGAGGATACGGACCTCCACAACCGTAGCAGGTTCTTGGGTCAGATGATGGTTTGTTCCTCGGTTTTCTCTCGTCGGGGGCTGTAGCGATGACAGTGTTTACCGGCTCTACTTTTACTGCCTGTTGAAGCGCGGCCTCCATGTGAGCGGCCCGTACCTTGGGTAGTTCTTTCCATCTGCCCATGTTGAGCATGTCAGCCATCGACATCCCCAGAACTTGAGGAATGTTCTCAAGTAGCTTTGTGGATTAACAGCCTTGAATAAATTGAGCTCGAATCTCATCTGCTGCATCTGGTAAGGTGCACATGCTTGCCAAGTTTCTTAGTCACTTTTAAAACGTGTCAACTGACTCCTCTGGTGCCTACCAGGCTTGATGCAGAAGGAAACGCTCATATTCGGGGTTTGCTAGAGGTTCAAAATTAGCTGTAAGCACTGCCTTCAATGTGGTATATGTTTGCGGTGACCCCGTCTCGACCACCGACTTCCCCAACTTGTGAATAGCCTGCCCCCCTAAGTGTAATAGCATAGGACGCCTTCTCTCATCCTCCAGGTTGATGGCAGAAAAGTACGTCTCCAAGCGCTCCACCAAGTACTTCCACTTGGCTGCCTGGGAGGAGGGAGGGCCATCAAGCAGGAAAGGCTCCACAGGGGGAATGGCAGACATGACGCAGGTGTCCGGGTGCCACTTTCAGCAGGCAAATTATATTCCACTCCCGGGTCCAAACATATGCATGCTATCTAGTCTGCACTCTTCCTTGTAACACCCTGTGTTTTACTTGCCTCTAATGAGGGGTGCCTTCAGTGGGAGTCCTCTACTTGGATCCATAGGTCTTCCTCCGTGTGGCTTCTGCACACAATTTCCACGATATCTTCTCTTGTGCAGGCAAACAAAACAGGCCTGGGCACTCGTAATGCTCAGGGCACCCCAGGCAGCCTCCAATAGCAGTGACAGCTCACTTGCACTTGACAGGTCACTGCGTGCAGGAGCGGAAGCACAGGCCTCCTCCTCCCCGATCGGGAGACTAGGCCATGCCCCTTTACTCCGGGCTGGGCCAGCTGGCTGACATGAGGCCTCCACACCACACTTCCACCCACAGACCACGGGTGTGATTCTCCACACTACAAATACCCTGGGGATGGAGCACAGGCACGCTCGCATCCCCCACCGCACCACCACACTCAGCGCCGGACGGCCGCCCGGAAACACCAGTTGGGCACACAAGATGCAAGACAGCAAAGGACTCGCACCGCACCAGACTCTGCACCAGAGCAGGTCACTGGGTCCACCCGCTCACCGCCAGTTTGTTGTGTTCACCGAGTGTGAACTATAGGTGTTGATAGGCCTCTAGTAAAGGCTTTAAATAATGATATAGACACCAGTTGCGTAATGCTTTAATTATTTATCAACTAACTCGCAACATGCCGAGTCACGCTTAATAAACCCCTGCGTCCCTACGTCACAGTCATGACTATCGGGACTGGTGTAGAGAGGGGGAACTGCCCAGACACCCCTGTCTGGGGAAACAGTGGCCAGACCCATCCGGGCCGACGTAACACCAGGTTCACAAACACGTTTCCTAACTATTCGAGGACTGTTGAATTAGAATAGTAACTCATCCTCTCATCGAGTATTTCCAAAGGTTTTCCTCCGTCTTTCATGGGAAGCATAGAAATACAATCACATTTGGGAGGCATGGAGGGATGGAGGACCTTGGATGGTTAGAGGACCTGCAAGATGACTGACTGAAACGAAGTTCTCTGTTGACAAATGTGATGATCTTAAGGTTACGAGTTTGTCTGCCGTTAAAGCATTCTACTCCTTCTGAGGTCCATAAATTGGCCACTATATATCATGTAATGAAAAGGTGTTGGTGCATATGAAGCATCATATTGAAGAAGGTGCTGCAATATATTTAATACTTTTATAAGAATACGTTTCTTTTCACGTTTGTGCAGTCCTGATAAGGCCTGGGCGGAGTTTGCAGAGTCACGTTATGCGAAACTCTGTGAAGTGGTCAAAAAACTCTGTGGAGTTTAGCAATTGGGCAGAGGTGCTCAGAGCGCTGTTCGCATTATGTTTCTACATTGTACGCAGTGCGAACCACATTTTCACACAAGGAATCATGTGCGAACTGCATAACGCAGGGCACGGCAATTTTTATTTTCTGTTCTGTTCATGGTGCTGGGCCTTTGTTTCCAATCCTTACTTAATCTCTTTAATCCTACCCCTATCTAAATTATCTACCCTTTATTTTTATTAATGGTATTAGTGTGTATTTTCGTGTCTGTGTAATTTAGGTTTTTTTTAAAAATGTGTGGTTTTTTGTAGCTTTTTGTTTTTGTTCCCTTTACTTCCAAATGTCTTCCTTCCTTCCTTTCTTTTCCTGTTTCTTTTATCCCCATACTCAGTGCCATGGCAGAGCAGGGCGACCAGGGGAGCAGCGGCACCAGCCCCCCCAAACAGCCAGCAGCAGCCGCCTACCTTGTGGACAGTGGCCCCATCAATGGGTGCACCCCCACATAATCTTTTGTGAGGTGAAGGTGGCAGCACTCATTTTTTTCGTGCAGAGCCACCTTCCCTCCATGCTGGCAGCAGGCCTGGGAGTGGGTATCCCCTGCGGGAGCCTCAACTGTGTTGGGGGGGGGTGCAAAAGTGTGTGCGCCGCTCCACCCAGGTCCACCGCACCCAGCAACAGCTGACACACAGCTGGGCAGATATCCTGGACCAGCTAGGCATTAAGATTGTGGGGCTTGGTGAGTAATTAATATTGCTGTCTTTGTGCTCTACAGTGCTAAAATTTTTTATCTTAATAGCATGCTGCTCACATTCAGAGGTAAATTACGTTTAATTTATGTTAAGAATATTATGCGATCCAGTTTGAGCTAGGCAGGTGCTCGGTGCTACCTAATCATAATCACTGGCACTCACTTTGGCTGATATTATTTAAGAAGCCATTGCAGACTTCTCTGTCCTCCTGCCACCATAGTGAATAAGTGATATCAATAAGTTATCATTCTCTGTGACCTTTCTTTACATGGCTCGTGCAGTCCCAAATAATCTCACAGTGATGTGTAGTATGTATATATCCACTGCAAAAAGGGAGATTGAGTTGGTCCATCAAGGGGGGTGAGAAATGGGAATAGGATCAAAGATAATTCATTGTAATGCATTAGTTCCATATGTAGTTTTTGTTAAAGAAATTGGGGATAGGGATTTTAGGATTAGAATGACCATCTCAACCAGTTCTATAGGCGATCTGATTTAGAAACGTACAATGTTACAGTTTTAGCCTGTCATAATAATTTTGTGGAGGTTCACTGTACAACTAATCTATTTTTATATCTTCTTTAGTTCTTACGTCAGCATCCAAGGAAAATATGAAGGGAAGCATGGAGTCGGGTCCTGGAGGAACTGGTGAGGAGTTGCCGAATGCCTGCGCAGCTGCCGTGAGCTCTCATAACCACAGTAAATCCTATTATTTATTATTATTATTTCCCTAACTCTTGCCTCTGGCCACTATGTCGTACTACTTTTAAGTCTGAATTGTTTACTTTTTTAGAGTGTCTTCTTTTTTCCAACTCCCCTATCTGATTTTTAATACTTGCTATCCCTACATTATCCATTTTTTCCATATTTCATGTGTTTTTTTGTAGCTGACTTTCTCCTGTATGTAATAGTCTGTATATTTTTCTTCTGCTTTGTTAGTATTCTTTCCTTTTCCCCTATATATCTTGTGGTACTGTAAGACTAAGAACAGATTTTGGGCACTCTACTGTCTTCTGTGAATATTGCAGGCTCAAGTAGGCTAGTATTATAATTAATATGCACCGCGCATGTTTGTTGAGAACGCTTTCTTTTTCTTGCTAATGCTCTCACAGTTAACAACTGAGTGGCCCCGAACACCTCCACTATTGTGCTATGTAATTCATTTATACACTATAACGGCAGTTTCCATGACAGTGCAGCATGGCTGGAAAGTATGAGGTCCTATTTCATTTGCCAACCCAACACCATAGGTCTTTCATTGACCATTATGACACCTCTTCATGGCGTTTTAATGACTCAGAGTCATCATCATAGGTATAGGTCTGCCCCTCGATTGCGAAATGTTTTGGGTTGGCTTGACTACCTGGCTTTTCTGAACACTGTCAACCAACAAAATGCCCAGAGTGATAAATTTGATGGAAGACACCACTAACCAAACTGCAGTGATGTATAGCGGTTGTATTTTTTTTATTACAAAAAATAAGGGAAGGGGTATCTGGCATCTAAAAAATGTGTAATTTTTTTGTCTAGATGGACAGACCACCAGCGCAGGCTCAAGTTCCGCTGAAGCAGAACAGTTGTTTGGCCTGAGAGAAGCGGTGGAAGGGACGGGCGTTTATAAGGCACATTGTTTGCTTATTGACAATTACTATTATACTCACTAGCTACAAGAGCGTGTCATGACTCATGATCATCAGCCCCCCAATTTAGCAGCTGCAGCAGTGGTTGAGTTCTTATGGACTCTTCTGTCTGAAACACTGCAAAAGCTCACATAATGAACGCTAATGGCTTCATGGAAACTAGAAAGAACGGAAGGTTAAAAGAAAGAATGGGTGAAATGGTACATGAGAGAAGGGATGTGTGGGTGGGTGAAAGGATGTGTGGATGGCTATTGGGTAAATGGATGGATGGGTGAAAGGATGGTTGAAAGAAAGGGTGGATGATGAATAGCTGGATATGGATTGGAAATGTTGGTGAAAGACTGAATGAGAGAAATTAAAGCTTAAATCATGGTGGGTATGGGTGAATATAGACGAATGAAAAGGTGAATAATTAGTTGCTTGGATGAATAAACAAGGGAGGTCTTCTGGGGAGAAGCATGCTGCTAACCTACTTTGCGTACTTGATTTTATGATTATCAAAGCTATGGTTCAAAGTGTGGGGGTATATTTATTTTTGGTCGACTCCCTTGACTCACTGTATTTGTTAAGCAAGGCAGATATGTGTCCCACCCATCATCATTCATCACCCCCCACCTTGTCCATGGCATTTCGCCACCCGTGACCTAAGTGCAGTATAGTTCTATTTATGACTTCAGTGTTGGCTGTGCAATGTGCGTCTGCTTCAGTTAATGCAGCATTTACAATGTTTTCAATGTATGGGAAAATTGAACACACAAGGTACATTTCCCTTCGCCCACTCAGTCACCTCTTAGTACTTTATTCCTTTAATCTTTCCTAACTTCCTCAATCCTAGCTTATCAAAAAACTGAAAAATTAATTCTCGGCATGTGCCACATTTTTTTGGCCATGTGAAGTGATTCATAAATATATTCCATGGTTTCCCATAAAAGATTACGCCTGTTCAAATTTTTCCCATTTGACTTTCGTCAACTAGAGTCACTGAATAAGCTAAACATAGTCACATGACGATGGCAATGAGACCCCACTATTCTATAGCAAAAACTCTACCCACCCGGCCTAATCTCTCTACCTCACCTTGCAGTAGAGTATGTCAAGTTTCCTTTCCTTAATGTCCAGGGAATTAGTTTGTTGGAAAAAAATTGTGGTGGATGGCAAGGCCAGTGATGGGTGGGACTAAGTGCCTAATTTTAAGTTTGGCATATTGGATATTCTGTGATGAATGCACCCAATACAATCTATACATCCTGTTTCTTTCCCTGTAGTTCAGTGCATCGTTTTCCCCACCGCCTACTTACGGCATACAGGATATCCACGCTTTATATGTTACATGTGTGGCATAGTATCTTATTTATTATTCATCTGCCTCTATGGAGTCAGGGTAGAATGTGGAAGTCATTTGGAGAAGAGCAGAGCCATTGGAATTAAAGTAAGATAATTGTTCACTAAATGTGTCTCAGCTGCAGACTGCAGAGAGTATCAAAGTTCCTGGTGCACCAGCTAGCATGCCTCCATTAATGTAGCACAACAACTTCTACTGCATAATGCTTTACTTATTAATGAGAGGTTATTTATTTTTATTTTTCCACACAAAGCATGTACTGCTACTGTGCCACCCACTATTTAATTTTAAACAAGTGTTTACTCACAGCATTGTTTACAATGTCTTTTTTCTTTTTGTTTTTCTCTTCATATAGCTACTCCTGCTGGTCCACCACTGACTAGGCAGGAGATAGTGGCCCGGCTGTGGAGGCAGAGGCTGGAGACCATCCAGTCAGAATACCGGTGGCTGGTGGCACTGGAGGAGGAAAAGGCAGAAGTATATACCTCTGACCCAGGCCACAGGACAGCAAGTCAGCTACAGCCTCTAGCTTCCTGGCCATTACATCACCGGAGCCGTCACCAGCTACAGGAATTAACTGCCACTGCCCTCCACTCCCGCTTATTCAAGATATTTCAGCACCTCCTACTGCTGCGGACTGTTCATTTAGAGAGCAATGTTGAGAGCCATTTGGAGAGGATTGGACAGAGCCTAGACCAGCTCCGGACCCAAATTAATGATGACCTCTTATAATCCTTTTTTTAATTTCTTTGTTTTGGTGAGAGGGACTGTTGTGGGTGGAGAGGATGGGAAGGGAGTTGGAAGTGGGTGTTTTTTTACTTTTTTTTCTTTGGACATTGGCTTGGGGATGGACTAATTCATTTGGGGAGGGTGTCGGGCCTTTTTTTGTGGAGAGGGTGGTTTCTTCTACACTGTAAGAAATAGAGAGAAAAATATATTTTATATAATACGTAATACCTGAAGTTGTTTTTGTGTGTTTTACTTTTACTTTGCTCTGCTGCCTTTTTGTGCATTCTGTTTTTTAAATCTATTTCTCAAAGTGTATGCTAGTTAGGAGGGTGTGCTGCCATTCCCTATTAGTTATCTCATCTGCAGTACAGGTTAGTTGCATACTAAGTAAAGTAGTTCATGTCACCAAACAGTTCTCTTACCTGAATAGATGAAGTGATGACTGGCAGCTGTTCCTTCTGTCACTCTTCCAACACCTTACTTAAGGGTTTTTCAAGGTGTTTTCTTTATGGCAGTGGTAGTGCGCCAACAGGGAAGGCATCACAGCGAGGTCACACTCCCACCTAGGTGATCTCCAACTGTAGGATTAATCAAAAGGATCACAGGCAAAAAAATGTAAAGAAAATCTGCGAGTTGGTAAGGTATACATATGCATTGATATTACAGCTTTAGAAAAACTGAGGACAGACTACTATCAAATGGCACATCAAATAGTGCCACATATTGTACCAAAAAACTAGTAATAGTAAATTATTCTGAGCAATGGTGAGCATGGAATTTGAAAAACAAAGTTATGAAATCCTTAAGCCAGTAACAATCATGTACTCGTAGTCTGTACTCTCTAGTCAACAAGGTCAAGCATTTTATTTATGCATAACAAAGGCACAAATTGACTTTGAGGAATGAGGTTCTTAGTTACTTATGCATGGTAGGGTAATTGAGCCCAGGTAATAATACCAAGTGGGCGTATGAGGGTTAGGGGGTTTGCTGAATGGATGTGAAAGTGGATTTGGGGAAAGGTGTGACAAAGACAAAGACAAACACAAACACAAAACAAGAACAATATTCATGAGAGCAATGAGCAACACGTCATCATCATCATCAATCTGTTGTGAAAGGAAATGAAGGAATGAGTATGACACATTACAGATAAATGCATTGCAAACACTACTTCTGCCCCAGAGACCCAAGTTAAGAGATATCTATATGTTCTGTCTTCCAGGTTTGAAAACATCAAATTATAGAGGGGTGAATTGAACCCATCCGGTTCTAAAAATATGATTGATAAAAGGAAAATTATAATATATTGCCAAATTTGGAGGTGCATCTGCATTCTTCTCGGGAATGTCTGTTACTTTTGGGTGCCTGTTTGAACCAATCCAGTAGGTAAGCAGGAGTGTTGAGCTCAGCTTTCGCCTTTTTTATATGTAGGAGAGGAGAAAGCTGTGGATTGTAAAACAGAAACCGTATTGTAGAGTCTAGTAGAAGGACAGAATGAAGGTAAGCTTCATGAGGAGTGTAACAAGAAGACTCAGAGGAAGAGAAAATAACAAGAGGACTTTGAGTTTCACTTTTACATCAGTGCAACACACACACTCAGCAGCTTTTCCCAAATCAACAGACCTGAGTACTAGGCCTCAGAGCCATGGTTTCCCTTTGAAGTCGATAACATACTTCTTCTGGCTGTTGATTAGGCAGTCCTCCCAATGTTATGCAGAGCTGGAACAGCAACTCTGACAAAATAGCTGCGAGTTGGAACCTTCCATTTCAGCTAGATAGCTGCCACAAATGCTAAGAATCCCACTCCTTCCACGAAAGAAAAAGAGAAGTGGTACAGTGCAAACATTTTTGCCAGCTTCCCATTGTGTAAACGTGACATTGTGTGGTTGCGGTCATAGGGCCCCTCCTGCCTTAGCATGCCCATAATAGTAGCCTGGATTTTCTTCTTTTCTGGGGCTACTGACCCAGGTGACTTTTGAGAAGTAGGTGGTGGCAGTGTGAAGTCACTGTGTGATGTAGTGTCTCCATTCGATAATGAGTATTCTTCTGCCATTGTGAAGTCACTGGGGTGGATGATTCTGATGGTGCACTGCTGTGGAGAAGGCTGCTTTGTGTGAGAATATCACCCTCTTCTTCCTCATCACCTCCCACTGTGATTGAACTTGTAGCAGATTTTTCCTAGCTCTCCTCACCTTCACCATCCCCATCACCACCTTATTCAGCAATTCTTTAAGGTGCTCCTCCCTTCAGATTGCGTGATGTTTTTTTCAGGTGTGTAGTTTGGCCTTCAGGACCATAATGTGAACCAGGCTTACCTTGACCAACCCTAGTGTGGCAAAAGGCACATATTGCAATGTTTTTCTCTTGTTTTCTAATCGTAAAAAAGTCCCAAACTGGGGTGAAGTACTTTCTTACTATGCTACTGCCAACGCCTGAAGAAGAAATGGAGGTAGGTGGGTGTATCGTTGATTGCCTCTCTGCAGTGCATATAACTACTGAGGTAGGGTTTGGTGCAGGCCTTAGGTGGGGTTTTGCAAATATGGGAGCTACCTGTGACACATCCATCAGAGCAGGTTAAAATGCTATGTTGAACTCCTCTGTGCCAGCTTCCACAATGACTAGCTCATCGCTGTCATCCTCCACATCATCTCGTACCAAAATTCTAAGGAATATTCTTTTCCATTGCCTCTCCTGGCATCTCCCGGACTCTTCTGGGGTCAACTCCATGCCCCCATCACTATCATCAGTAGTGGTGCTTGAAGAAGATGGTGGAGTAGTGCCCTTCCTTTTCCTTGGTGGAGATCTGAGAGGCAATGATTCTAAAAGAGGAGGTTCTTGCCCAGCAAGAAGCTCGAACTCCTGTTCTGCTCCAACGTCAGGAAGATCTACTATTGCTAGCTGTTGTCAACTTTGATCTGTTTCCTGTAATGACTGAGGACTACTTTGCGAAAGGGACAAATCAAATTCAGCCTCACTGCTCATCAGTGTTTCTGTGATTGCAGTGGCTGCCTCATTGACAGCCATGGGCTTGGGCTTGGGCTTGGGTTGGGGTGGTGCTGTTGATGCAGGAGTGCTGCTCCTAGGTTCCTCCCCGGAGGCCAGTTCTGCAGGCACACCGCTCCTGAAAAGGTTGTGGTCGCAAGGCCACTGGTGGAAAGCTGCTTCTTCTCATTGAACACTTTTTTGGGGAGCCACTTTCTTTTGAGCAAACTTAAAGCTCTCAGTTGGCAGTGGCACTAAGCTGCACAAGCGGAAGAGATTGGGGGACTGATATCACTGTACAGGCCTGCTGTTTGGCTGTACTGCAGGTGATGTGTCTTCTTCTCTTGTGCACCTGAAAGCAAACAGGCAAGAAAAACATTTATTGTGACGTGACATTGTTAAAGTTTTAATTAGTACACATAAGGGCAGTATTAGTGTAGTTGGTTACTCAGGCAATAATAAATCAACCACTCTAAAGCCAAACTACATCACCATATCATAGAATTTATTTTCCATTTAGGATAACGCAACATGCAGATATAGTTCTTTGCTTTACATTCTTTTTTTCTACATGAGATACCTGTGGCTCTCAGGTAAGTGCATGGGTAAATGGAATAATAGTCTTTAAAAAAATAAAGGTTATTGTGCGCCTACGGCAAGAAATGTGATCCAGGGGGGAAAGAGTTATTCATTAAAAAAAAAACAATGATGACGTGCCTGCAGCACACCACAGCCAGAGTATCCATAAGGATATGAAATTGTACCTAAAAAACACTGAATGCTGTTGCGTAGCTGTGCACCAATGATGGATAAATGGATGGATGGCTGGATGGATGGCTGGATGGATGGATGGATGGATGGATGACATAAAGTTCAATAGGTGGATGGAACTATGGCTCAAGTTAAAATGCATAAATAAAAGTAAATTAATATATGTAAAAAATAAAATAAAAATAAAATAAAATAAAAAAAGAGAAATGGAAAATAAAAATATTAAAATAAAAAAATCGAAATAAAATAAATTTTAAAATAAAAACCAATCAATTATTGCTTATTTTTGTATTGGAGAGTGAGAAGAAACCTATTGGGAAGCAAGGAGTTCCCCAAAGAAAATGCATGTAATACATAAGCCCTGCTCATCAAAATCATATTCTTAATAGACATATGCTACAATGATCCTCAAGCATATTGTTAAACTGATATCACATCCATCCATGCAAGCCTATGGCAAATGCACACCGGCTGGAACAGCGAGCAAGGAGGCATGGGGAACAAAGAACTCATGCAAGATATGGCAAAGGTTCACTGGCTGGATGTACAAAATGGCAGTCAGTCACATGGTAAAACAACAACAGTGAGCAAGGAGGCATGAGGAACAAAGAATATACACATGCAAGCCTATGGCAAAGGCACACTGGCTGGATGCACAAAATGGCTGCCAGCCACATGTTCAAACAACAACAGCAAGCAAGGAAGTATGGGGATCAAAGAACACTTGAATGCCTATGGAAAAGAAACACTAGCTGGATGCACACTATGGCCTCCAGCCACATGGTCAAACAACAACAGCAAGCTAGGAGGAAAGGGGAACAAAGAACACATGCAAGTCTATTGCATAAACACACTGGCTGAATGTACAAAATGGCTGCCACCACATAGTCAAACAACAGCAAGTGATTCACAAAAAAGGAGGAGACAGAAGCACAAAGATACCACACATAACACATGTAAGGGTTGCTTTTTATTGACACCTAGTGGTGCTCAAGTCTTGAGGACCAGCCATCTTAGTCTCCAGAGCCAGGAGAAAAAACTTAATCTAATTAGACAAATGTGTATCTCACCACTCACACCTCAACAATATCATGATTGAAGATAGCTAGACTAATAACTCGGGTAATTTGAACAGCAAAATACACAGACTACCAGAATCTTTTTCCTAATAATAAGAGTTTCTTCATTCATAAATTATTTCATTAAAACATTGGTTTTCTTCATTGGATTTCCACTGTAGCCAAAGCATTTCTTCCAGAGCACTTCTTCAGGGCTCATTGATTGCTTATCCTTGAAGTTCATGCTGCAAATTCTTAATTCACAAGTAAATTGCACTGGATTATACAATATTTGAATAATTTATGTATAATATACTGAAAGGTGTATGTGTATACTGAAAGATTCCTGCAAATCGATTCAAAAGACAGAGGTGAGCGAATGAGTGGAGAATAACCAGACATCAATTTCTGAATTCTTAACTCTGATGAAGATTTGATGATACATTGATAAATAAAATCCTAATAAAGGCATGCAAGATGGTCTAGGGTTGGAACCTGTATGATGTGGAGTATGGGGACGCCTTCAAGAGTTGAAAAAGCTACAATTCAGCTTTTTCAACTTTGGTCAAACAACAACATCAAACAAGGAGTCAGGGGGAACAAAGTGAACACATTCAGACCTATGAACAAATACTCCACAAATGGCCCCAGGCCACATGGCATGTAGAATAAAGACAAATGGTGGCCTATGGCAAGCACACTCACTGGCAATACAAAGGAGGCATGGTAATACTGAAGTTGGCACTACCATGACTTTAGCAATGCCAAAAACTAAAATTGAGCTATGCAAATTTTACAACAACATACATCCACCCAAGGCATTAAATATGACCCCATATATATACACTGGATGTACACAAAAAAGTGAAATACAAAAAAACACATTATTAATTTAATCCAATGCCATCCCAGTCCTAAATGGTGTTTTAAAACAACATATACCACTGAAACAGTTGTTTGATGCACCCATGACTAGCACTAACCTGGGCCTACTGACTGGATAGCCTGTTAGCAGACTAAGCCACATAGTAGAATAAATAAATATTGCAAATTTAACAAACATGAGAATATGTAGTGAACTCTGCAACATTGTGCCCTTACAAAAGAAGAAAATTATATGCAAAAATATAACTAGGCCCTACTAAAACTGCAAGCCACCCACCACAATACATTTGAAACTGAATAAAAGTGCAATTAAATATGGGTGCATTACCTCTATCAAACAAACAACACCCTTATACAAGAGTTTTTTTTAGCTTTCTTGTGAAAACACAAATACAAAGCCCTTAAAATCCAAATGCTATATATGCAGCAGACAAAGAGAATGATCCTACCAGCTCCAAATCCAAAAGAAACGTGACCTGGCGATGAACAAAGCACTGGGAGCAGCCTGCTGGACAGGAACAGGAATAACTTGAATGGTCCATTGGAGAAGAAAATCCACTTGAAAACCTCTTTTTGAGTAGATTTGCCACTTCTCGAGAACAAAAGGCACTTGAGGGGTGTGTCTGCGATTGCGAGTGGCACTATACTGGCTGTTATCGCAGCTGGAAGCCGTGCAAATGGTTACAAACTCTCACATTCCCTAGTAGCCCTAGAATATCGTGGCTCTCGCTTACTTGCACCAAACCCAAATCTCGAGCATGGGAACAGAAACAGAAATTCCACTTAACGCCAAAATGTGGAATTTCGGAACTCCTCACTACTCCACACATCATGAGGTACTCAAATTATGAAAACTCCGCGAGCGGAGCAGAGTTTTCTGCCCATGCCTAGTCCTGATCAGTTTTCTGTATTGCTAGGCTGCGAATCAGTGCCCCTGGCCTGCGCGGCAACAAGGACATGTTACAACTTGGATTTACATAGAGCAGAGAATAGTTGTTTACTTTGTTGAACACAGATGTGCAACCATTATTATAGCTATGGACATGGAAGTCAGGTTCACAAAGTTATTGGTGAGGATCTGGGCCAAAAGGCCTATTTTAAATATAAGTTAGTAAAAAAAAATAATGTACAACAGTAAGCAGACTTCTCCACATGTGAAATTGTCTCGTTTTAATAATTGAACCCAGTATACATTTTTGCTTCTGCCCTCACTACACACCCACTACTACCCCTTCTTTTACACTGGATCTGCCCTGACTGCTAACTAGTGGCGGCTGGAAAGCTATCAGTGTCAGACTGACCTGTAGGGCAATTTGGCAGTGTCAGAAAGCTTGGTCTAACATGTCAGTGTGTGGGCCATTTTTGTGGGCCTATTTATGCTGTGGTTTACCAGCTTTTACTGTTGATTTCTCTTATATTATCAAAAGCAGCCTGCACCAACCAAAAATGTATGTAGTCTTCCAGACCTTGTAAAAACCTATATAGCATGTCTTTACAAGTTCAAAACTGCTCCAATTTGTAAATGTGGGCCACTTGTTCAGCTATCTGATTCTTTGATGGGGGGCACTTTTATTTTTGTGCCTGGCCCAATATTCTTTCAAAGTCCAACCATCTCAGCTATGACAAGGGATGTGTAATAGATCCTCCAAATGGCTGTGAGTAAGAAAAGTGAGCGAGTCAGATCTGTTCTAGGAGGGTCCGATGAAGAAACAATTTCAATAAAGGGGTAAAGGACATTTTTCACAAACATTTGCTAAAAAGCCACTGGATCTGAAAGGGCAGTCATGAAATATTCCAATACTTTCATGGTATACAACTAAAGCCTGCTGCCTCCCTAAAGGAGCTAGTGTGGCACACAAGTTCCCGAGGTGTACAGGGAGAGAAAGACAGAAAAAATGACCGGCCAGGAAGTGCCGGGTGAACATCTGATGTGCTTGTGTCCTCCCATGGCTGCTGGCCTTCACTGCAGACCGCGTTGGACAGGTACCAAAACACGGGTGCCCCTGGAGGGGTTAGACAGAATGGCTTGTGGGGAGGAGGTGGGATCAGCGGTACTAGCACGATTGCGAGCCTTCCTAGGAATACAGCAGCAGGGTGTGCTAACCTTGGCTCCCTGAGAGCGGTACCATTCTTCCCTCACCCCCCGCAAAGCCATCGTAGCTCCACATTCCACCTAAAACAACCTCAAGGTGAACACAGAGTGATTTTTAAACCTGCAAAGTGCCTCACCAAGCTCATCACTCTCCAAGCTTTGCTGTTGCCTGGAATTCACCCCAACATTGCCAAAAGTTGAGGTGATTGGCATCCAATGTGCAGGTTAGCAGGCAACCAGGCAGGCAAACAGGAAAGTAAAGGCAGTATGGAAGAAACAGGAACAATTCAAAAGAGTTTAGGAAGTTGATGCAGTGCAGGGTATATATGACATCTGGTAAAGGCGGCATAACTTTGCAGACCGCCATGGGGTCAGGCGCAGAGAAGCCAGGTGCTTGGAGCCTGGCAGAGGGCAATAGGCAAGCACTAGACTGCGTGCACTGTGCAAAGCACAGAGTTCAGGTGGCATTAGGCCAATGTGGCTTGTTCGTGCTCTGGTACCTGCCCTTTCTCTCCCCCTCTCCCTCTGCATTGCTGCCTCTAAATTACCACCTTTTAACTGCTGTCTTTAAATTATTGCCTTCAACCTCTTCAACA
Organism: Triturus cristatus; assembly: GCF_964204655.1. Lineage (NCBI taxonomy): Eukaryota > Metazoa > Chordata > Amphibia > Caudata > Salamandridae > Triturus > Triturus cristatus. Next base: position 894,540,209 of record NC_140590.1, on the reverse strand, counting down.
CCACAATCCCCCCTGAACCCTGCAAAGCCACTAACATGCATTGTCAACTACTACTTATATCTTGCATGAAAGGACCAAAATGCAGCAAGGGCGAGAAAGGACACCACATCCTCCCATAAGGAGGAAGTAAAAACTGCAAACCCTCTCTGCAGCCAAAAGTATCAAGGCAAAATCTTTCTGGGAGAACCAGTCTCTAATTACACTTGTGTCTCGCATGCTTTAAAAATTAACAAAAAATTGCATATAAGCTCAAGAAATTTCTCCTCTATCAATGAATTAGCTAAAAGCTTCATTGGCGAAGGATGGGAGTATACCTGAAAATTATGAGACTATGATGGCAGTGTCCGTCGCGAGTCTACTCCCGGTGCCCCCCTCTTCCCCTTATTCTGAAATCATGAAAACTATACAATCTCCTTCGAATCCCTCAATACTGCCACAAGATCTTGATCAGAATCAGTATCAGGCCGATGAGATAGACATGATAAATGGGCCAGCCAGGTTAGATCTGCCTCAGGGGCCTGCCAATAGGCAACCCTCTTCTTTGATACTGGGCTCAGATTTAGCTGCTTCTACATCCAATCTGCAAGAAAATGATCTACAGGCAGAGTCTCAAAAATCTTTGTTGGTAATTCAGGAAGAAAAGGAATTTGCATGTCAGATGGATATTAAAACTATGCTGAATCTGATTTTGGAGGAAAGTCGGGGTATGAAGAAAATCCATCTTGTCAAAACTCAGGCTATCTATCATCGGCGTCTGGAAAAAATTGAAGAAGCGGTATCGAGTCTCCCGGCTAGATTCCTTGAAGCTGAATCAAGGATTTCCACTTTGGAAGATCAAATGGTGAGTGTCCTCCAGCAAGTTGAAGTAACGCTACAGAAAAAATCGATTTTGGAGGACAAAATTGAGAAATTGGAGAATTTTTCTCGGCGTAACAATCTACGGATAGTTGGTGTTCCTGAACGGCTTGAAGGGACCAATACTATCCAATGGGTAGAGATGTTTATTAAAAAAACTGTGCTTCCAAATTTTGCTGGCGACTTAACTTTGACCGGGGCTCATCGAGTTCCTGCTTATCTTCCTCCTAACTCAAAATTTCCTCGTACTATTCTCCTGAATTTTGTCGATTTTCGAATAAAGGAAAAAATCCTCTCGGCAGCAATTCAGGCTCGTCAATTCGAAATGGAAAATGGAGGAAGATGTAGAATCTTTTCAGACATGTCTGTAACGGCGGCAAAAAGACGAAAGGAGTTTGTCAAGCTTTTATTTTTGTTCAAGGCTCAAGGGGCTCAAGCCTCGATTGCTCAACAATCGAAGTTCAAAGTCCTCGTTCATGGCAAATTCCATCTGTTCACTCGCCTAGATGAAGCTCAGGAACTGCTTAAAACAATAACCGTGTTGAATCATTATATTTGTCATATAGCTTGGCTGCTGCTAAGTTATATTGACTGTATAGATAGTTGGCTTGCTTGTGACTTCTGGTTTTTGGTCTCTGAGGCCTGCTTTTTTTTCCTCTCTTTTTTTCTCGCTGGTGGGCGGTGAGTCCACTGGGTGGTGCAATATCAGGGCACCAATATATGTTCAGGAGGAGGGAATTATGGACAGCGGGTAATTCCATAATTCCCGGTGGGTTTAGGGAGGGTCTGTTTTGGGTGGGGAGAGTTAGTGGGGGGAAAGGTTCTAAAAGAAATTTGAGCAGGTGCTGTTGGGATATCATGTTAGGGACTACACTGGTAATTTATGGTAGATTAGAATGTTCTCCGATTTATTTATTTTCTACAAATAACAAAAATGATTCCAGCTAGCAATTGTCGAGTTGTGTCAATTAACGTCAATGGCATTCTGAATAAACGTAAATATGGAGGTTTGATTAGATGGCTAGTTACTTTAAAACCCCAAATTCTTTATCTACAGGAAACTCATTTAAAAACTAATATTCCTAATTTATTTATTCCAGGAATATTTTCGAGAGCCTTTTTTGCTTCTGCTGGAGTTGCTATGCGAGGGGTAGCGATCTATTTTTCTCGCAATTTTGATTGGGTTTTTCTTCATGAACAAAGAGATCCCTTTGGGAGATGGCTCTGGGTAGAAGTTTCACTTAATAATCAGATTCTAAATTTTGTAAACTATTATGGGTCAATTTTTGATGACGACACTGCATTATCCACACTTTATAAATTATTGATGGGGTCTCCGGGTCGAATAGTTCTAGGCGGGGACTTTAACTATATTCAGAATTTAAAGCTTGATACCTCTAATAGAGGGAAAAAACAATTAAAACCCAAAACAAAGAAGCTTTTGGACGCTCTGATTCAAGATCTTTATTTAATCGATCCCTGGCGGGTTTTAAATCCTGTCACTCGGGAGTATACTTGTTTCTCTCGTAAGTATGAAACCGCATCACATATAGACTTCTTATTAATGTCTCCCTCCTTTAATTTCAAAGATGTAAGTATAGGCCCCAATGCATTCGCCGATCATTCTTATGTTTTAGTAGATGTCGAACTGGATCTGGCTGGGAGAGGCAGGTCCAAGTGGCAGCTGGACCGGCTTCTGCTACAGGACCCAGTCTGGATTAGTAAATTTTGAGTTTGGATAAATGAATATTTTTTAATTAATGAAGCAACAGCTGACATTTTTTCTGTTTGGGGGTTCAAAGCTTCAGCACGAGGAGAGATGATCGCTATTATGGCTAATAAATCTAAGGAACATCGAGATAAGATAGCACAACTTCAACAGTCAGTAATTGATGCTGCTAATGCAGGCGGCACTTTAAATGATTCTAGGTTGGATCAAGCAAGAAAGGAGTTAAGGGATTTCTTTGTTTTAGAGGAAATTAACTGCTCTCAGACTTACTAGCAGAAAGTATATGAGGAAAGTCAAATGGTGGGGAAGATGCTTGCCTGTTCTACAAGAGCTCGTAAAGAATCTGCATGCATAAGCGAAATATTAGATTACCAAACACACTTAAGAACCACTGATAGAGCGGAGATTGCTCGTATATTTGTTGATCATTATCAACAAATTTATACCATTAATAATCCAATAAATAAAGAGCTGATTGAGAGCTATTTTGATTCTCTTCTTGTTCCCAAATTATCTGATAGCTTGGTGTCAACACTTCAAATTCAAATAACTGCAGCTGAGATTGAGAAAGTCATGAAATCTTCGGCGTCAGCTAAAGCGTGTGGTGAGGATGGACTCCCCAATTAATTTTTTAAAACTTTTTGGAAAGAGTTAACTCCTTTTCTGGTTAAGTTGTTTGATTATATAAAAATGGGGGGCGTAATTCCTTCTGAATATAAAAAAAATATAGTCGTAAGTTTCGTAAAAAAGGGTAAACCATCTAATAATGTTAACTCTTATCGTCCAATTAGTTTACTGAATGCAGATTATAAATTTTTTATGAAGATTTGGGCCCTGCGTTTGACCCCGGCAGCCAAGGAAGTGATTCATGGCGATCAAACAGGGTTCATTGCGGGAAGAATGATGTCACCTAATACCCGCTTTTTGATTCAAGCTCTCAAATATTTTAATAGCAATAAGACTTCTGCTTGTATAGCGATGGTGGATGCTGAAAAGGCCTTCGATTTCGTTTATTGGGACTCTTTATTTTTTGCACTTTTAAGGTTTGGCTTTCCATCATCTATAATAACGATGATTAAACATATTTATTCGGAAGCTCAGGCACTGATTATAATCAATGGGGGTGAAGCAGGCACGGTTAAAATTAATCGCGGAACTAGGCAGGGATGCCCCTTGTCACCTCTTTTGTTTACTTTTTTTTAATAGAACCTTTAGCAATTAGTTTACGTTCAAATAGGAATATTAGAGCCCCTATTGCAGGGATGACTAAAATAAAACTTTTAGCAGACAACGCTATTCTTTATTTAGATCCGGAAAAATTTAATATTCAATCTACTCTCGCAGAATTTCAAAAGTTCGAACAAATCGGAGGGTATGAAATAAATACCACTAAAATTGAGATTTTGATGTTAAATACGGGGGGTGGATTGTCTACCGGAAGAATTAAAATCCCAGGCGTTGAAAATCGACCCAGTTAGATATTTAGGGATTTTCGTTACAACACACTTCAGAGATTTATTAAAAAATAATTATGAAGCAACCTGCGATAAGATCGCTAATCTTTTGGCTAAATGGTCCAATCTTCCTCTGACTTTGGTGGGTCGAATAGCTTTAATTAAAATGTCTATTCTACATCTCTTGTTTTTTTTATTTATTAATGTCCCGATTAAACATAACGTTAGTTTCTTTAAACAAATTGATACTATTATTAGAAGCTTTATATGGAACAAAAAGAATCCTAGAGTTCAGCTTCCAATTTTACGACTTGATATTAATATGGGAGGACTTTCTTTACCGAATATTCGTTTATATTACGAAGCGGCACTATGTGACTACATGACATGTATTCTATCCAAACCCTATTCGCTCGACAACTTTTTTTTTAGTTTAATGACTCAAGAAGCTGGTATGCAACTTCCGACCTTTTTGAAAACTTCAAACTTGCCCAAAAAACCCGTTATAAGACTCTAATTGATTTTTCTAATCGTTTATGTTTGTTTTTTAAACAAAGAGGTTTTTCTGGTTATTTTTCACTTAAATTGATTGAATGCCGCGAGTTAGGATTATATATGCATTCGACACAAATGAGAAAATGGAATGAATCCGGATTGGGGATTCTGAGTAAATTAGGTATTCAAGGGAGGGCAATTACTTGGGAGGAAGCCCAGGCGAGATCCTCTGACTCGAATAGACTTTCTTTTTTTCTCTGGGCGTGCTTCAGTTCATGTCTGGACATGGAAGTGACTGATGCATGTGTCCCTGTTGTAGTGTCCACGGCACACGGTACACAATATGCAATGTAGCACCCCCTGATTGGCATCCCACAGGATGAGCACCATTGACACAGGGGAAATCACTGTCCCTACATTCATTCACACATTCATACATGAATGATGAAAGACATAACACAGCAGTGCGTCACTGGATGTTTATTGCACATCCAGTGCAGTTCTGTAGCTGGAGCGGTACAGGGCAATGCCGAGCACACTACAATGTATGGGCCCGTGGAGGGCCAGCCAGAGTCCATCTGGGATGACAAGTACTGCGGAAGAGGAAGGGTGCAGTCCGCAGTCTGATCGCCGTGTCTTTGGTCATCAAACAGGATATGGCAGTCAATGTCACTGTCCAAGATGAGTGCATCGGAGTGTATCGGGGGTCAGTGGGAGGTCATGGGGCCAGGTTGCGGCCATGTGCAGCACCAAGCAGAAACAGGCCAGGTGGCTTAAATGAATGCTAGTGCCTCCTGATCACAAACCCATCCACATCCTTGTCCCCGGATGTGTGCTCTGCCCCACCTGTGGGTGTTGCAGTATTGGCTGAGGCACTGTGTGCCACTGACACAATAGGTGCCTCAGTGGATACGTCTGCTGCACTGTGAGGCAATGGCACACCAGGGGGCGGAGATGGGGATGGTGTGTGGGCAGCAGCATTCATCTGCGCCACACCTTGTGGCAACAATGCCATGATGATGATCTGCAGGGCATGGTAGATCCCAGCTACATTTCGCTGGTGTGCAGCAGTGGCTGCCATCCTTTCCGCCTCCATCCGCACCATGACCTCCATGAGCCTCCGCATGTGTGCCAGCTCACGGCTGGTATCGCTTGTGCCCCTCTGGACAGACAGGTGTTCTTCTCTCCACGTCGGGACTCCAGCGATGTCAGTCAGGGCTCGTTGGAGACCATGGAGCAGGCCTAGATACCCATGGATGGCATCCAGTTTGGTAGCCATGAGGTCAAATCCCACCCACACCTGCTCAGCCGTCTCCCTCTGGGCCTCCAGGACACGGCGTTGGAAGGCTGTGCATTATTCCTGGGGGTCTTGGGAGACTGCCGGGGCCATGGGTGCCTCCTGCTGTGTGGTTTGGGGGTGGGTGGGGTCTCCTCGAGGCAGCTGGTCAGCCCTGATCCTGGAGATGAGTTGCGGATGATGTCAATGATGTCTAGGAGGGCTTGTGCGTCGATGCTGGGGTTGTCCTCCTCGTCATCAGTGAAGAGTGGCTAGGACTGCTCTGTGGGGGTGTTGGCGGTGGTCCTGCAATGTGAAGGGGAGATAGTGTATTGCAATGTGTCCACATGTATGTAGCCGCATGGTACATGTTGACATTCAGACAGCATGTCATTGTACATTGTGAAAGTCTATGAATCTGGGCGATGACCCAGAGACAATGAGGGTGTGTACTGTGCTCTGCTTGATTGTGAATGTGTGCCATCATGGCCATCTCCACCCGTCCCCCCAGTACCTGGTGGTCACTCACTCTGTTGCGGTTGTGTTGTGTCCTGTCGAGCAGTGTCTGGTCCCCCGACTCCGGCCACAGTATCCACACTGATGACTGTCGACACCAGCTCCTCCATGTCATCCTGCTCGAACTGTGGCACTGGCCCCCACCTCCAGTCTGCATTGCTGCCTTCTGGTTAGCTGCGAGTTTCTCCTTGGTCTTTCGCTTGATGTCATTCCATCGCCTCTTGACCTTGTCCATTGTCCTCTTGTGCTCTCTGACGGCATTCACCTTGTCCATGATGTCCTGCCATATTCCAGTGCTGTTGCCCAATTACACGTTGGAGGTGACAAACAGTTGTGGATGGTGTTCCATCACCTCCGTGACTATGATCCTGTTTGCCTGTGGACTGAACTTTGTTTTCCTCTTCTTCTTATCCTTGCCCTTCCCTGACCCCGAGGACCCGGGCTGGTCGTCCGGGGTTCCTGTGGGGTTGCACTCGTCCTCTGCGCCTGCTCCGGCTGCCTCCATGCTGCTTGGGTGTTGGTCAGTTTGTGTTTGGGTGTTTTTTCTACTTTTATGGTGATTTTTCATGCCTGCCAGGTGTGTGTGTTGCAGGCCTGGTGCTGCTTATTGCTGATTTCCTCATCGCGCTTTGGCCCATCGCAGGTTTTTTGTGTTGTGGTTTGTGTTTTTATCTCCATCGAGGTGGTTGTATCTCAGACACTGTCCGCGGTTTCGGCAGACTATCGCATGGTACCGCCTTGTTGTGAATTCCACGTTGACACAAGGTTATTTTACCGGGATAGGCTGCGATGTGGAAAGTTGCATTAACATTTTTTGATGATGTTTAGCACACGTTCTTGTGAATATACCTCATAATCTTCAGAAACCCTATTGGGAAAATGGCTCCATCCTCCTTCTTTTGACTGATGTAAAATACATGCTCCTCAACAGGCAGCTTCAGCTCTGTTCAACTAAACATAGGCTGGCTATCAGCAACCATACACGGCGATAGTCAATCCTTATGTGCCATAACACAGTCCCCCCAGCCAACTCCTGTGTCTAATTCATTGAAATCCATGAAGCTGTGTTTTTGGAACACAAACGTGGTGTACACTAAAGGCCATTGTAAGCAGTTGACAAACCTGGCAAGGGAATACCAAATTATCCTCTTACACGTAAGTTAGGTAATGCAGTCATTTCCAATGGCTATTTCAGTCCAGCATTTAAAACAAAGGGGGGGGGGGCGACTAGCAATCTTCATAGCTGCAGCATCATGATGGAAAGTGAGTTGGTGGTCTCATACTTCAATAACATCTTAATAGTCAAACTTCAGAAGTGGAAAAAAAAAGCAAGGTGATCTCTCCAACCAATCAACCTCTACATTCACACAGACTCAAGATCAAGGAAATTGATGCCGTCCAAACTGGTAAATAATTTACTCGACAGATTACAATACCTAACAGTCTCAGACTTCCTAGTAACAGATAACTACATCATGAACTTACTGTGACCCTTTGCCCGAGGGAAGCACACTTTACATCAGGACCTCTTCTTGGCTATTCCCACTCAGGCTGCCAGAATCATAAGCAACAGTCCCAGTGATGCAAGGGCTGTGGCACCGGTGAAGGACCTTGAATCCTTGGGCTCTGAGTGCTGAATGGCAGGTACCAAGAAGATACACCACCGGTGTGGTCTTATTATTCAGTAGGCTCACACTTTACAATTGTTTTCATGGCAGTAATTCTGTCCATATCCCGTTTAATCTCATCATACCAGGTCAAGAAAATGGACGAAAGTGACCACGGGCAACACATTTTAAAGTTCATGGCGCAATGTATTTTACATCAGAATGTTATCTCCTTACCGGGGGATCTTGCCACGACAAACTACAGGAAACTGCGTTGGTCGGAAGACACAATAGGGTCAATTGGGACCACTGCCTCAGCCCTTGTCAGCGACTGCTTTAAAAACGACTGCCTCACTCCGATATCAAAGTGGTTACTCTTCCCAGATAAATTACTGAACACTTCTTCATCAAAAGACCCCAAAAGTATATGCCAAACCAAAGAGCTCTCACAAGACCTTGAAAGGATTAAAACATCTACTGAGCACACACAAGACCTAAAAAGGAAGAAAACATCTACTGCTTGCTGCATTGGAAAGAGGAATCATAACAAACTTCTAAGATTGACCAAAAAGCATCCAAGGAATTTCGAGACCCAAGTTAACCTGAAACTCACAAATAAAATGTACCGGACGATAGTTTGGGAGGAGGAAATGTCAATGAAGCAAAACCTCTGGGCAAAAGAACTATACTTCATTGAAAGTAAAAACTTCGAGGGACGGTTGGAGAATGGTCAACAACTTGAAAAGGGCCCCAACAGCTGTCTCGAGCTCAAATTAACAGAAATGAGCTGGATCATTTTTCTAACTCAACACTTCAACCAATCACTAGAGGCTACATACAGCACCTTACTGCCAAGAGACGGGAAGTAGAACCTCAATAATACACACCATAAGCCCTGACGATCTCATGCTTAGCTTCTCCAAAGAGCAAACTTGTAAATCTTTTCGAAAGAGTCAACAAGATGGGGCACCAGTCCCCAATGGAATCCTACAAGTGCGGTGCATGTCAAATCCTGTTTTTTGGGAAACCAGCCTGTTGACAACTAGAAACAATCCCAGACTGGTGAAAAGGCTGCATTGTTGCCCCCATCATCAAAGGGGGTGATCGTCATCGCCTCATCACATTGCTAAACACCGAGTAAAGTGCTTTGCTGGTCTTCTCCTAACGGAGTTACTGCACTGGACAGATGAAAAACATATTCATTCCTCCGAGCCAATCTGTGTTTGTAGAAGGGGTGGGTATGGCAACCAACAGACTGTCACTCCCGGTAATTATGGACAAACAAAAGCTGAACAAGCATCCAACGTACTTCTGATTTGTGGATTCTAAGTCAACATTCAACTGCGTTCAGCGCAATCTCCTTTGGCAAAAACAGACACACTGCGTTATACCTGCTTGTCTCTTAGAAACTATACAGTTGTTATATTCTGGCACCTGGGCAAGGCTGAGAATTGGAGATGGCTCCTTTCTATCAGGAAGAATTAGACTTACCCAGGGCTTAAAGCATGGGTGTGTTTGCTTGTACCTTACTTGTTTAACCTCTTTCTGGCCGACCTGGCCCCAGCCTTGGATGAAGTAAATGCACAGCCTCAGAAACTAGGATACATGCACATCTTGAGTCTTCTGTACGCAGACAATATGATATTCCTAAGCCAAACATAAATTGTCTTCCAACGTCTTATTGACAACCTATCACAATACTCAACAGCCAACTGAATATTGATAAACGAGAAGTAAACCAAAATTTACTAGCAGTAATAATAGCCCTAGAAGAGTGGTCAGTAATGGTTACGCTGGAGGGATTTCTGATCTTATTAATGTCCACCTGTATAAAGGGACCTAGATAAGATGTACATTGCCAGTCATCATTGGTTACAGCACATCTTTTATGCAACAAGCATGTTGGCTCAGAAGTTATATCAGAAAGCATGCCCTCTCCTTGATTTTGTGCCATTATCAATTAATCAAACAAAGGGTTTATGCCAGTATCAGTGGTGTCACTAAAGCATTCTTCAATCAATAATTAGCTCAGGAAAGCATATCTGAAGGAGTATTCAAAGCTCACAAAAATGAATTAAAGGCAAAGGGCCTGATTCACAAAGGTAAACTGAGTTGAAAGTTTCACTTTTTGACTTTCGGTATTCAAAGGGGATTTACGAGGAGTAAAGTTAGACTTTTGTCTCAGTTAAACTTAAGTTTTGGTCTTAAGTTTAACTGAGACTACATGTTGGTCTCAGTTGAACTTAAGACCAAAACTTAAGTTTAGCTGAGACACAAATCTAACTTTACTACTGGTAAATCCCCTTTGTGGGTAACGAAAGTTGTAAAGTTAAATCGGATTGTTAATCGGATCCAATATTCTTTGATGGCTGAAAAATATTTGTCTGTCACTTAAGGTCTCATATATATACGCAGCAAATCCTACTAAGATTAAAAAAACATGCCAATATTCATTGCTCATGTCAAAAGAACAGGTCTATGATGTTTTCATTGTCCTATTAAAGTCGGATTTATGTATGGCCTCAGGCTGTTCCCAATATCGCTGATCATGGTCTGCAGCATTGCCTGTTATAGACGGTTTGTCTCAGTGCGCACTACCCCGGAGATGCACGTAGAGAAACTGTAACATACATACATTAAGCATGCTATTACAAAGCAATGAGTAGTATGTGATGTCCACAGACGGATGATTAGGCAGAGTCCATCCAGTGGCTCTAATCAAGCACACCAAGGGGCATATCAACAAGGGCTTTATCTCTGCTTTTTTGGCTTTAAAAGCCAAAAAAGCAGAGATAAAACTAGCAACCTATTAACAACAGGGTGCTAACATGCAAATTTGCATGTTAGCACCCTTTTACTCTACGCTTCCCCTTGCATCTCTAATGAGATGCAAAGGGGGCGTTCCAGAGTAAAATAATAGGAGAAATGTCGCTAAGCGACATTTCTCCTATTATCAAGAATATCGCTAACCCTGTTAGAGACAAAAAAAGCAGCGCTAACCACGGTTAACGCTGCTTTTTTACGTCTGGTATTTTTCTGACTTAGCCATGATATCCTATGGAAGGAGGATATCATGGCTAAGTTTGTCTGTCCCTATCAACAAGCTAACGTGAGATTATCTCTGGGTTTCCAGCGATAATCTCACGTTAGCCACTTATCGTGAAGATTTTTATCGCTATTGAGATAAGCGTTGCTAATAGCACGCTATCTCAGCAATAAAAATCAACGCTAGCCGGCGATAATGATCCTAGCGCTAAGTGCGCTCAGCGATAATTATCGCCGGTTGTTGTTGATATGCCCCCTAGTGTTTTTTCAGGCCGCCCCTGTTAGAAAAGACTGCAGCAATATTGTGCTTGTATTAATATCCTCGGGAGTTTATACTGTAGCAATGTACACTCCCCTTCCCCTCTCTCTGCTTTGCCTGGCAGTTCATGCTGTAGACTTTGACTCCATTTCCTGTATAACTCTGTGACGTGGCTTGCGCTGTGCTGGTAGTCTATCAGGAGGCAATGGCAGTGCCTCCCGGAGCTTACACATCAGCGACCTGCATTTTGCCATGGATTGATGGCAGTGGTCCACCTCCAAGTCGCTGCTAGACTTTGGGGTCCACAGGGAGGGCTTATGCAGCTTTGAACATGAAGGAAATGCATCGTCCTTCTTGCACTCTATGCAACCTAGGTTCGCATGATCCAAAACAAAGTTTACATAGCATCATGTATGGCCGTCTCCTTACCTAAAACTTTCTAACGCAGTCTTCCCTACCTATTTTTTGATTGAGAAAGTAGAAAACAATGAGCACATAAATATCAAAAGTTTTAATAATCTTGTGCTTCAAAACATAATAATAATGCTAAGCAAAAATATTATAGCCTTATAGCCCGCCGTAGCGGGCTATACCAGCTATTAAAGGCCCCCTGCAGCGTTAAAGGCCCGAGCCGAAGGCGAGGGACTTTAACAAAGCAGCGGGACTTTAATATAGCCTTATAGCCCGCCGTAGCGGGCTATACCGGCTGTTAATGGCCCGCTGCAGCGTTAAAGGCCCGAGCCGAAGGCGAGGGACTTTAACAACAGCAGTGGGCCATTAACAGCGGTATAGCCCTGCTACGAAGGGCTATAAGGCTATTAGAACATTCTGCCACTAGAGGGCAGAATGTTCTATCAAAACAAAGCCCTTCAGGGAGCGTGAGGGGTTGAAATCCCCTCAGGCTCCCTGAAGTCTTTGTTCACAGCCAGAGCTGTGAACAAAGACACATTGGAATGTTGGTGCTCCGGGCTTATACCGGCCAGTATTAGCCTGGAGCGCTCCATTGTCTTCAATGGAGCTGCCAACGTTCCAATGCTCTAATTGCCGGTATAGCCCTGCTACGAAGGGCTATAAGGCTATTAGAATATTCTGCCACTAGAGGGCAGAATGTTCTAACAAATAAAGCCTTCAGGGAGCGCGAGGGGATTGAAATCCCCTCGGGCTCCCTGAAGCCTTTGTTCACAGCCAGGGCTGTGCACAAAGAAACATTGGAATGTTGGAGCTCAGGGCTTATACCAGCCATTATAAGCCCGGAGCACTCCATTGTTTTCAATGGAGCTACCAACATTCCAATGTTCTAATAATAGTTAATCATACGTTTTACACATCTTGCTAATGCACTGGTTATACAATTCATACGTTAGGCCACGTGAATAGAATAATCTAAAGTATATCTAACCAGTCCGTAAAGGCCTCCATCCATGTTTCCATTCTTTCTAAATGCCGCTAAGACCCTTGCCCTTGCATATTACAGATTTATTGCACACAAAAAACATGTGCAAGTCATATACTTTCAGCTTTACGTACCTGTGTTAGAGTTATTTTTATATTTGCCATTATATACCCTCACACCTGTGTAATATAGTAACTACACAATTTTATAGTACTGAAACTTCAGATGAGAGGTCGTAAAAGTCTCTGACACATGACAAAAACAAACAAATAGTCCAGTATTGCCATCATTTCCAGTTTACGTGACCATTGAGCCTCCAGGTACACATTTTTATGGTCATGGATTCAGAAAATAAAGGCTATATATTTTTAACACTGACCACATCAGGTCTCTTTCAATGGAATCTTATGAACATTAAAATCTGTCTTGTTACTTTTCTGGAAAGAATCTCTTATCTGCAAGTCCATGAAGAAATCCCCTCTAAGCAATGTAAATTCACTTTGTACATAATTAAACGTCCACAATGTACCGACCTGAAACATCTGGCCCAATCTAACAAGGCCATGCTGTGTCCTTCTACAGCAACAGCTATCATAGAAAACACACGCTAGTGACGTGTGTTGAGCTGGCAGTATATATCGATGTATTTTCGGGACTTCGCACATCATGCAGCATGTCTGCTGTTATGTTTAGCTAATTGGACTGCGTGCACAAATGTAATTTTAATTCATCGCCCCTGTAATTTCAAGTCCTGATGGCCACAAACGGGATGTAGGGACCGAGGAGAAGGGTGAATAAAGGAAGCTGGGGCATTGCCTTTCAGTTCAGTTAATGCAACACAAATACTGTATCAATGTGATTCTTTTCGCATACTTTGCAATCTGCCCACTAGGCCTCAGAGCGTTATTCTGCAACAGTGCTAACGCAGATTCAACAACTGTCGACGCAGCAAGATATACATCACAAAAGGAAGTCACAGAATGCTGCTGAGCTGCCGAACAGTGGAGCGCCTCCAGTTGGTGGCATTCGCACTCAGTGTACACCAAGAAAGCATGGACATCTTGTTAACTCAATTTGCCTCACTCTTCGAAGGCATAGGCTGTTTGAAAGACCGGGTAATAAAACAACATATCGATGAATCAATACAGCCTGTAGCTTTGAAACATCAGTGGGTGGCATTTGACCTTCGGCTGAAAGTGGAGGAAGAGTTGAGCAAACTGGAACAGGCTGACATCATTGAGAGAGTAGATGGCCCGACTCTGTGGGTGTCTCCTATAGTGGGGGCTCGCAAACCCAAGCAACCAAAGGAAGTTCGGATCTGCGTGGACATGCGTCTAACCAACATGGCCATCAAGAAGGAGTGGCATCTCACATCCACCGTGGATGATATAGTGGCCAATGTTGGTGGGTCAAAATGTTTTTCAAAAATGGATTCACGGGCCGATTACCATCAGTTGATGCTGAATCCAGCATCCCGAGCCATCACCACTTTCTTGGCGCATGTGGGTTTGAGGAGATACAAGTGCCTCAGTTTCAGAGTCTCCAGTGTGGCGGAAGTCTTTCAGGATACTATCAGGAGTGAGCTTGCTGGTCTGGAAGGAGTCCTCATCTTCAGCGATGACATCCTGGTCCATGACCCCACGTTAGAAGAATATTTTGAACACCTGAAGGTCGTATTTAAGCGTCTCATGGAAAGTAGGTTAACACTACACAAAGAAAAGTGCGAGTTCCTTAGAAAAGATTTAGCATTTTTTGGATACCATTTGTCACCCAATCAAGGTTCTCAGGCTGCCCCCGGCCCCACCATGGTGACCATAGTAAGAAGTTTTTTGGGTATGATCATGTACTGTGGCAGATTAATTTGCAACCTCTCACTGCACCACTGAGGGAGTTAGTCAAGTCCAACGCAATCTGGAATTGGGGGCCGGAGTAGGAGAAAGCTTTCCAAGCCACAAAATGTGCGCTAAAAGCATGTTGGTCTATTTTGACCCAGCGAAGGAATCCAAACTCTCAGTCAATGCCAGTCGTTCGTTCATCTCAACACCAGGTCAATGGTGAATGGGCCCCTGTGGCATATGCCAGTCGAGCACTAATGGTGATGAAACATAGATATTCCCATATCGAGAAGTAGGCTATTGCTATTCAAAGGGGTTGCCGTCACTTTCTTCTTTTCCTGTATAGACAGCCTTTCATTGTACATACTGATCACAAACCACTTTCATTCCACTGTTCATGGGATTCTCATCCAAGCCTCCACCTCAGATTGAAAAGTGGATTCTCCAGTTGCAAGATTATCACTTCACAGTGCTCAGGCACCCAGAATTTGGTGGATTATCTTTCCAGACATGCCCATCCCGATACCAAAACCAAGGACATGGAAGCGGAAGAAGTGGAAGAGTATGTTCGTTTTATCGTTGAACGGTCTAGACCGCTTCCAATCTCGCTCGAAGAAATCATTAATGCTACTAAGGTGGACAAATGTCGTCAACTGGGTTTTTCTACAACAGGAAGTGGGAGGTGGACCACTCTACTCGACAAAACTGTTCACTGTACAGATGATGCAAAATCAACTCTGGTGTCCTTACATAACATACAGAAGGAGCTGGTGGTCTCCCTGGAAGGTTGTTTGATGAGAGGAGCATGGTTAGTGGTCCCTGGATGTTTGCAACAAAGAGTGGTCAATCTGACACATTTGGCCCATCAAGGACCAAATCAAGACTCCGATGCAAGGTGTGGTTTCCTAATCTGGATTCCCTAGTGGAGCAAGCTCTCCGCCAGTTACATCTCTGCCAGGCGACTGGTCTGGCTAATCCGCCTGCACCCATAATAATTATTCCACCTTTCCCCTGGCAGCAAGCCCGTGCAGATTTCGGGAATCTCCTAGATGGCCGGTATATGCTGGTGGTCATTGATGACTTCTCAAAGTATTCTGAAGTAGAAATCCTAGAATCCACCACCACCAGCCACAGTATTCCTCGACTGGAGAAGATCATGGCTACTCATGGACTGCTCATAGAGCTATGCACCGATATGTTCCTCCGTTCCCGAGCCACAAGTTTGGGGATTACCTGCAGACCAGGGGTGTTACACACAGGAAGATTACGCCTGTATGGCCTCAGGCAAATGGAGAGGCGGAGCGCTTTATGTGCACTCTAAACAAAGTCATCAGAATCACTGTGGCCAACAGACAAAACATGGACTGTGCTTTATATGGTTTCTTGAGAGAGTATAGTTTGATCCCTCTTTCAACCACTCATATGAGTCCCATGATATTATGCATAAACCACTCAGTTGGTGATGTCATTCCCCACCTAGAAGTAATGTCTGCCAAGCAAGAAGAGGTTGCAGGAACCCTACAAAAGCGCCACCTGAAAATGACCGCATGTCTCACACTCGCAGGGGCAGCCAGAGCTCAATCAAGGTGGGAGACCTAGTGATGGTGAAAAATCGACATCCCAGAGGAAAGTTTGGGTTACCTTTTGAACTAGAACCGTGGACGGTGCTGAAGGTACAAGGAACAATGATTACAGCACAAAAGTATTGAGCAACCATCACCAAGAATGTGTCTTTTTTCAAAGCATGTTAGAATCCTC
This sequence comes from Triturus cristatus, assembly GCF_964204655.1. Lineage (NCBI taxonomy): Eukaryota > Metazoa > Chordata > Amphibia > Caudata > Salamandridae > Triturus > Triturus cristatus. The sequence goes on along the minus strand of NC_140590.1, from coordinate 894,523,987 downwards.
TGAACACTCTCCCTGTAGATTCCTGAGTTTGGCATGATGTCGAGGTGTCCTCAGATTATGAGTCAGGACCAGATGGTCAACTTTCCAGTGAAAATACTCCAGTTTCGATAACCTTGCTATTTGAGGGTAGGGGTATCTGTTCATCAGAAGAGTTCTCCTCTCGGCTGGCCGATCGGAATGCTGTACCCCTGGCGGGGGAGAGGGGGTCTGGAGAGTCGCTGGAAAGTGGTGGTCATCAAGGAACAGACAGATACCATCACAGATCCCGTCCTGTGAGGTCATCTTGTTTGAAGGGTTATCTGCTGCATTGAGCATCGGAGTGAGCATGCCTGTGTACTGCATTATGTGTGGCATCATGTTTATTGCTGTTATTTTCATTGCCTAATTTTTTTTAGTTTTATGTTCTTTTTTGCTTTGTTGGTGAAGGAAGAATGTCATGTTTAGGTGGGTGGACTGCGTCCACCAATATAATTCCCTGAGGGGTGTTTAGTTCATCGCCCCTGTACTCTCAAGTCCTGATGGTCACAACCGTGATGTAGGGATGGAGGGAAAGGGTGAATAAAGGAAGCCAGGACGTGGCCTGACAGCTGAGTTAACGCAACCAGAAATACTGTACCACTGTGATTCTTTTTTTATACTTTGCAATCTGCGCACTAGGCCTCAGAGAGTTATTCGGATGTAGTGTTAACGCAGATCCAACCTCTGCCAGATAAGCAGTCCTGTCATGACTACATTAAATCTAACTTTTTTAACTTTTTCTAACTAGTCGAATTAGCAAAGCTAGCCAGTCACCCAGGGGTCCACAACCTTGATGGACAAAGCTGAAACATGCTTGGAAAACTTGGCTCAAATGTGGATAAACACTTGCCCATAACAGCTGAAAATTAGATGTGACCGACCAAATTTTTAAATTGGTAATTTTGAAAATGCAATAGCTATCATGGAATCAAGGAAGCAGAAACATGCATTTTTTATGCCAAGTGGAGTTGATCTTATAAGGTATAGAATGACCTTTTTAAAAATATGGTATCTTCCAACTAGTGAACTTGATATCCTATTCCAGGACTGCACAATGGCAGAGCATTTTTGTAACAGAAATTCATAGTTAAATCTGGTTAGCTCTTCAACTCTAAGAGATATTCTGATTCCTAGATATAATGCTTTTGGGACCAAAGAAGTTGTATAGATATTCACTTAAGTCTTGGAGAAATTTATCAAATACCTAAAAAAATATACCAAAATTTTGCCACAGGCATTTCTATGTTGTACATTTTGATTTAACAGTGCAACATCGCCCATATCGGTAGTTCTATTCATATGATGACTATTCAGTTCTACACAGATACTTCTGTAAATATAGAACAAACAACAGTGATGAAGCTGGACACAACAGTTGATGTTTATGACTTATAATTCTAGGAGTGCAAGTCTTAAAAAGTCCAGCAAAAGTGCAATTTTTGGCCAAATAACAAAATATGATGTGCTCCAATATCATCAATAGATACTGATGTGATACTTTGTCAAGGGCTTTTTTAGCCTTGAGGAAGTTCGTACAGACTAGAAAGCAATGCAGGGCAGCAAGGAAAGTTGCTTCTTCCGTTACATCAAAGGTAGAAATGCCTTGTATGTAGAAAGATGTGGAGCATTTTTTTTCCCTCCTTCCGCTGGCACACTGTGTGCAGTCCAGCCCCAGAGCAGGGAACCTTGCACCATAGTGCAAGTGTGTGTATGTTAGAGTCAAGTTTGTTTCATCACAGGAAGAGACATCTTCCTGCACAAAACCAATCCAAAGAGGCATTTTCCTCTTTCTATGTGCGCCTCAGAATGCCTCCCTTGGGAAGGCATTGGAGTTTAATGCTTTCCGAGGTTTACAACTCTGTAAATTCTGGGATTGCGCTAAAATCCACAGGTGAATGTTTGGGAACACCCATGCTCCACCCATGGAATGCCTTCTGATTTGAAATGTGACGTGGCACAAGCAGCTGCCTTGCATTCCATTTCTTTAAAAAGCCTTGCTGGGCCGCGTAAATCCGGCCCAGCGTGGCTCTAGAAATATTTCTGAAGCCTTTGCGATGTCCTTGCATCTCCTTGTGTGACCCAAGGATAATGTAAAGGCCTAATAAATATGGGTACAGCTTTGTAGCCCTTCGTCTGCATCAAATGTTGTGATCGCAGTATTCATTTATGAAGTAATCTCACAACTTGTTAAAAAGTTGTGTTGCCGGTCTAATACTAGTAACTCTAAGATCTTAGAGAATTGTGTAGTAAGGAGTTTAGAAAAAAAAGAAGCATCCATGCTGGGTAAAGAAATTGGTTGGACTATTGCTTGCTTGACTTTAAAAAAAAAACTATAACAATGTATATCTGGATTATTCGACTCCTATGTAAATTGTGTTAATTAACTCTAAAAGTATAGATGTCACGATTTATAAAAACTTCTAATAAAACTCAGTTGGCATTGAATCTTCTCATGCAGCTTTTGAGCTAGACAGGGTGTTTAAATACATCATAACTTTCTCAGCAGTGAGGTATGTCCAAATCAGTAAAGTTTTCTAATGTCAGAAACCTCAGAAATAATGATTTGAGATACATCAAATCAAATAGATCTTTATTCGTCCAGTCAGACATAAAAGTGACTTGGGAAATAATACCTAATAAGTTAATACCACAATCACAATAAAAAGATTAAAAACATAGCATATTATACACATTTTAAGTAATTTACCAGTTGATGCATAATTCATAGACAGAGCGTCATAGCAACAATTAGATTTTGAAACCTGGCCCATTATGACTTTATATGCTTCAAATCAATGATCTCCTAATTATAATATAATTACAAATACAATTAACATAAATTCATATAAATTCTGAAGAAAATTGCTCTAAAAGTAATAATGCTGAACTATGAGATCTGTATTAAAATAGGAAACAAAAACAGTTCATGGAGCTCTATATAAAAAATGACAAAAAAGGGTTAAAAGAATGGTTGTATGTGCAGTGTGACTGTAAAAGGGACAACAGGGCAAATTATTCCATATTTTTGGGGGAATTCAAAAACATATGAACTAAATTAAACCTAAAGCTACGATAAAAATTGGACATAAACAGAATATTTGGTTATATTTAAAAACAGTTGATGTATGGAAATATGTATTCACAGAAGTCTTGGACATCACTATTAAGAATCTATCCTCCAAGTATTTTGCTAAGAAAAAAGACTTCAATCATTCTTATGACCAATGATTTCAGAAGATGCTTTATGAAACAACTCTGCTTTTCTCTCTGAACAAACCCATTTTTTGAAATTTTATCCATTGGGTTTGATGCCCATTTGCCAACAAGAAACACATAAAAATTAGTTTGATGGTGGTAGCGCTTAAGATGTCTGCCACCTAGTGGAGCTCTGCATCGCGTCGGAATGCTGATAATATTATGCAGCTTCCAAGACGATAATCTACTTGGAAACAGGCGGGTTACAATGTTTTTATGCTTTTTGAGGGTTGTTTTCCTACCTTTTTTGACAACTGCGTGCTGAGGCTATATTGCGGCCGCCATTTTGTGTTCTAGGAGTTTACTCTCCTCAGATTTGTCTTATCTTTGGTGCACTTTTCACACTTCCCGCCTTTCTCCTCTTTTGGTGAACTTATTGGATTATTTTTGTTATAGAGAGATTGGGGAAGTTGATGGTGGTAATTTCAGGATTACTCACAGAAACAATGATCATCGTTTCTCTATGGGAAGCAGTTAAAATTTGCTGCATTCAAATACAAGCCTTTAACTGACCCCGAAACAGGCAGGTACTACGAGCGGAACATGCCCTGCTTTATTTGGCAATGCTTTTATGCCCTTTAAGAATATTCTTCTTATTTTCTGGAGACCTGATCATTATGCCTGTGCTGTGGCCGACATTTTGTGTTCCAGAACTTTGCTCACCTCAGAAGTAAAATATTTATAACACGCTCTTCATATTTCCCACCTCTCTCCTCTTTGTTGGGACATATCTTGCTTATCCTCAACATTGTGTGGTTGGAGAAGGCGTTGTATTTTTACAGCTGGCTGCATCTTTTTCATGTTTTCTTCTCAACGTTCTTTTCAATATTTTCTATGGGCAGAAGTAAAAACCTACTGCATTCAAATAAAGGTCAAACTGCTGAAACCTAGATCTTCCACCTTCAACTAATTTGAACATTTAGCGTGCTCACAGGTTAGGCCCACGTCTCTATTCGGCATCGGCTCCATCAAAACCTTGTAGATTCTCCTTTTCTTGCAGTTCACAGACCTCCTCCAAATACTAAACGTGGCTAAGTCTAAAAAACTTCTCGTTTGGTCTGGTACTAATTTGTTTCTAATGCAATGGCTAAAAGACGGAAGGACTTCCTTGAACTACGACCCGCATTACGAGCCCTCGGTGCACGATATGGACTTTTTCATCCTTGTATCTTCAAAGTGATTTTTCAGAATAACACTTCCACCTTTGATGATCCTGCAGACTTTAGGAAATTTACTCACTCACATTCTACTTCCTCTATGGAGATTCCTGGTCCTTCTACTGTTACTTGACTGTTTCGGTATATCTTAATATCTATTTTACTAATGCTTGCTTCCTTTACAGGTTGTTCACTGATTTTTAATTCTTCTCACCTCTTTCCTTTGTCGATTCCTTTGTAGACCTTTTGGAATCCAGTGATTTGTTTCCCCCTTAATCGTGTTGGCATCCCGGTGTGATGCCTTCTCCCTTGTTGGTTCTACTGTCTTCATTTGCTGTTGCCACTCCTTATTGTTATCCTCATCCTCCCCTTTAATGAAACGTATTACAATCGTCTTGTTGGCATGTACTGTCCTCTCTTTCTTCCTCTTTCTTGTTCTCCTCTTTTTCTCTTTCATCTCTTATTTCCTCCAGTACATACTTCAATCTATTTTTGATCTCATATTTATTTCTTTTTCCCATTCCTTTCCTTTTTTCCCCGATACTGACAGTTATATTGCTCTTCATAAATGATCTCTTTATTTATCCTGTTCTACACTTTTGAATAGTTTTTTTCTCTTACTATACTCCTTCATTATTGTCATCTCCATTGTTCTCTACCTTTGGTCTTTTTCTTATATCCAGAATGCTCCGATCTCCTTTATTCTTCCTCTTTTCCTATACTTTTTCCTAAATACTCTACTTTACAATTTTCTTTTTTCTTTTGTCTTTCTATTACTTTGATCATGTGATTTTATATTTAATTCATTTTATTTTCATTCAACGTTATTTCTAAAAGGTTTTATTAATCCTATTAATAGGCAGAGAATATTATCCCACCTTGCTACATATAACCCTGACTTAGTCTTACTGCAAAAGACTTATTTAACAGAATCAGAAGCTCTGAAACTTAAAAGGCAGTGGGTGGGTTTAGTCTTAGTATCCCCTGCGAACAATAGAAAAATGGGGTAATTATACTTGTTCGTACGCATTTGAAATATTCTGTTATTTCTAAGGAAACTGATTCAGATGGCAGATGGTTATTGGTTAAGTTGCTTATTGTTAGACTTGGGGGTCTCTAGTTGGCACAGGTATGCACTTGTGACAAATAGGGACCCTCTCCTCTAGTCCGGGTAAGGGGGTACACTCCTAAAATAACCCCTGCTCACCCCCTTGGTAGCTTGGCACGAGCAGACAGGCTTATCTCAGAGGCAGTGTGTTAAGCATTTGTGAACACATACAGTAACCAAGTGACAACACTACAAATGGACACCACACAGGTTTTATATTAAAAATAAGTATTCTTTATATAGATTTACCACAAGACCATTAAACAACAAAAACACACAATACTGTTACTTTAGATGGTAGGATTTTGCTTAGTTCTCTTAAGTTCTTAAATGCGACACTTTAAGTCAATGTACCTTTTAGATGCGACACACAGGGCAACGAAAGTGTTGCAACGATGTTGATGCGATGAAGTTTTTGGTGCAAAGAAATAAAGACGTGAAGATCTTCCAGATGCGTACGCTTCTCCGATGTTGCGAGAAGACTCGACTCGATGCGTCAGCTGCAGCGGCGACACCCTTTACGCGAAGCGACGACAGCAGCTCCGATGGCGGCACGCTTCTCCGTGGATGCGAGGCACTTTTCTTGATGCGGTGAAATGCGACAACTACTATGGCTGCGATGGCGACATGCTTCTTCCTCGATGCGAGACTCTTCTCTTGATGCGGTGCAATGCGTCAGCTACGATGGCTGCGATGGCGACACACTTCTTCGGTGTTGTGAGACACTTCCTGGATGATGCGAAACGCTTCCACTCGATGCGATGCTGCAGCGGCAGCACACTTTACGAGATGAGACGACAACAGCTCCGACGGCGGCACGCTTCTCCTTCTTGAGTCGCGCTTCCAGCTCCTTGCGACACGCAGTCCCTCAGAAGGCCCAACAACAGCAGCAGGCACTTCCAAAGAACTCTGGGGAGCTGGGGGGGGTGAAGTCTGTTGTTCCTGAGACTTCAGCAGGAGGCAAGCTCTTTTCCAAACCCTTGGAGATCCTTCACAAGTTGAGCAAAAGGACACACACAGTTCCTTTCTCCTCTCTTTGGCAATAAGGCAACCACTGCAGGCCAATCCCCAGGTTCAGGGATAGTTTCCTCCTCAGCTTCTTCTGGTTCCTCCCTCAGCAGAGGTTCTTCTTGTTTTTCCACAGTGATCTAAATTCTTGGGATCAGGGTCCCAATATTTATACCCAGAAATCCTTTGTCCTCTGAAGGCAGAGGGGCCTTTGCCCAGTCCAAACCAGTTCCTGAGCACTCTTTTTACCAGACCTCCCCTTTCCTTTCACAGTGCAGGGCAGAAACATTAGCCGCCCCACAGGAGGTGGAGCCAGCATTGTGGAAGGCAAGTACAGAATTGGAACACTTTGTTGACAGGATTCCTCCTCTTCATTCACTGTGCAGGGCAGAGACATCAGCCGCTCCCCAGGAGGTGGAGCCAGCATTGTGGAAGGCAGGCACAGCCCTATTCAGGTCCCAGGTGCAACTCCTCCCACCCATCTGGATGCAGATCTCTCTATTTACCACTGGGACACCTCACCCTGTCTCCTGGAATTCCCCAGCCCTGTCACTCAAACTCCAGAAAAAGGAATACACTCAGCCTAGCAGAGGCAGGTTTGAATGGCTAGACAAGAAAATGGCTACTTTCTAAAAGGGCATTTCCAAACACAGAATGTTAAAACCAACTTCACTAAAAGATGTATTTTATCATCCTGAGTTCAGGCATACTAAATTCGAATTTCTACCATGTTATCTGAGTCAGTTAGGATTATAAGATGTAATAACCAAACTGCCCATTCTGGCATATGGAGAACAGGTAGCCTTGCAATAGTGAAAAACTAAAATGGCTGTAATTCACTATTGGAACATGCCACACACACCAGGGCATGTCCTACCTTATCCTTACAATGCATCCTGCCCTTGGGCCTACCACAGGGGTGACTGATATGAAGAAAAGGGAAGGTTTAGGGACTGGCAAGTGGGTGTACTTGCCCAGTCAGCATGACAGTACCAGACTGCACGCAGGCTCTGCAATGGCAGACCTTAGACACATGTTTACAGGCTGCTTCTGTGGGTGGCACAACCAGTGCTGCAAGCCCACCAGCAGTATTTGGATTACAAGCCCTGGGCACTCCTGGTGCACTGTACTAGGGTCTGACAGGTAAACCAAACCAACCAATCATGGAATCACAAATCATACATTAATTTACAAAAGGGAGCACTTGCACTCTGCCACTGGACAGCAGTGGCACATTGCCCTGAGTAACTAACACCAGCAAAAAATACATGAGGCACAGCGAAAAATGGAGGGGAGACTCACGCCAATGTGCCAGGTCTAACACGTGTCCCCTCCAGCTGAAATGTGGGGAGAACTACCCTACCTCCTGGGAGTTCTCATCATTAAGGCGGAAAAATCTGGACAGACCATCAGCATTGGCGTGTTCTGTACCGGGACGATGTTCCACCTTGAAATCCATCCCCTGTAGGGAAATGGACCACCTTAACAGCTTTGGATTCTCACCCCTCATCTGCATAAACCATCTGAGGGGCCTGTGGTCTGTCTGAACCGGAAGTGATTCCCAAACAGGTAGGGTCTCAGCTTCTTCAGCGCCCAGAACACAGCAAATGCCTCACGCTCAATAGCACTCCATCTCTGTTCCTGTGGAAGTACCCTTCTGCTACTAAAGGCTACAGGTTGATCTAGGCCCTCCTCATTAATCTGTGAAAGAACAGCCCCCACACCATGCTCTGAAGCGTCTGTCTGAACGATAAACTCTTTGGAGAAGTTGGGAGCCAAAAGCACGAGCTCCGTGCACATAGCAGCTTTCAGGGCCTCAAAAGATTTCTGACAGGTGTCAGTCCAAATCACATTCCTGGGCTGCTTCCTTGAAGTCAGCGCTGTCAAGGGGGCAACAATGTTGCCATACCCCTTGACAAACCTCCTGTATTACCCGGTGAGACCTAGGAAGGCTCTCACCTCCGTCTGGGTTTTGGGCGACTCCCAATTCAGGATTGTTTCTATCTTGGGTTGAAGGGGTGCCACCTGGCCACTCCCAACTTGGTGCCCCAAGTACACCACGGAACCCTGCCCGATCTGGCACTTACTCGCCTTGATCGCGAGGCCTGCCCTCCGCAGTGCCATCAACACTTCCCAGAGGTGGCGCAGGTGTTCTTCCCAACTGGCGCTGAACACTGCGATGTCATCCAGGTAGGCTGCACTGAACGAGTCCAGTCCAGCCAACACCTGGTTGACCAACCTCTGAAAGGTGGCAGGGGCATTCTTCATCCCAAAGGGCATAACCCGGAACTAGTAGTGCCCATCTGGTGTGGAGAATGCTGACCTCTCCTTTGCCCCATCGGTCAAGGCGATCTGCCAGTACCCAGACGTTAAGTCAAACGTGCTGAGGTACCGTGCAGCCCCTAGCCGATCTATGAGCTCATCAGCTCTGGGGATGGGGTGTGCATCAGTCCTGGTGACTGCATTGAGCCCTCGGTAGTCCACACAGAACCGGAGTTCGGGTGTGGCACCCGGCGTGGCAGCCTTTGGGACCAAGACCACTGGGCTGGCCCAAGGACTGCTAGAGGACTCAATTACCCCTAGCGCAAGCATCTTTGAGACCTCCTCTTTGATGCAAGCCCTTACCCTGTCAGTCACTCTGTAGGCCTTGTGCCTCACAGGTGTACTGTCCCCAGTGTCCACCTCATGGACGCACCAATCAGTGACACCAGGAACCAGGGAGAACAGATCAGAAAACTGTCCCAGCAACTGGTGACAGTCATTCTGTTGCTCAGGGGTCAGGGTGGAAGAGAGGTTGACACCATCCACTGACCCATCTTGCTCTCTGGCTGACAGGAGGTCAGGAAGAGGCTTGGTCTCCTCTTCCATCCCAGCATCTGTTGCCAAGAGCATGCCCACTTGGGACCTCTCCAAGTGGGGCTTCAGGCAGTTGACATGCAGGACCCTCAAGGGGTTCCTGGGAGACCGCAAGTCCAACCGGACTCTTGCACTCCACAACCTCAAAGGGGCTGGTCCACATATCCTGGAGCGCACAGGGCTCCACGGGGGCCATGACCCACACCTTCTGTCCAGGCTAAAGCTCAACCAGAGGGGCATTCTGGTCGTACCACCGCTTCATCTCCTGGCTTCCAGATTCGCCTCAGCGAGTTGTCTGAAACGCCTAGTCTGGTTCCTGAAGGCCAGCATGTAGCTATATACATCCTGGGGGGGTTTCCTGGGAGATTGCTCCTAGCCTTCTTTGACCAGACTTAGAGGTCCTCGTATGGGGTGTCCATAGAGAAGCTCAAAGGGACTGAACCCTAGAGATTTCTGTGGCACCTCACGGTAAGCAAAGAACAGGCATGGTAAGAGGAAGTCCCACTTACGCCTCATGGGTACCTCAAGACCCATTATCATGCCTTTGAGGATTCAGTTGAATCTCTCAACCAACCCGTTTCCTTGGGGGTGGTAAGGGGTGGTGAACTTATAGGTTACACCACACTCCTGCCACAGGGACTTCATATACTTGGAAATGAAGTTGGTTCCCCGGTCAGACACTACGTCACGAGGGAATCCCACTCGGGAGAAAATTCTCATCAGTGCTGGTCCCACCACGGGGGCCGTCACTGTCCTCAGAGGTATGGCTTCTGGGTACCGGGTGGCATGGTCCACCAAGACCAGGATGAACCTGTTGCCCATCGCTGTCTTGGGGTCCAGTGGCCCCACAATGTCAATACCCACCCGTTCAAAGGGGGTGCTGACTACAGGGAAGGGCTGGAGAGGAGCCTTGCGCTTCCTCCCATTCTTACCACTTGCCTGGCAAGTCTGGCATGTCCTGCAGTGAGTGTCTGAACTCCTGCGCATTTGGGGCCAATAAAAATGGGTGACAAGTCTTTCAAAGGTCTTGTCCTGCCCCAAATGTCCTGCCAATGGAACATCATGAGCCAGTCCCAGTAGGAAGGCTCTGAAGCACTGGGGTACCACCAACACACGGACTGACCCAGGCTCAGCAACCTTAGGCTCTGTATACAGGAGGTCATTCTCCCAATGTTATCCAAATTGATCACCTGCTGCCTGGTCTGCAGCCTGTTGCCACAGACCCACAAGAGAAGGGCATTCTTTCTGCTCCTTGCAGAATTCCTCCCTGGAGGGTACTCCTTCTTGCTGCTAATGGTTCAGCTCAGGCAGGTCCCCCAGTTCGGCTAACTGTTCCCCTGTAGGCTCCAGGGCATCCCCCTTAGGGTCTGCTCCCTCCTGGACCGTGGGAACTTTGGGGGCCGGTTTCCCGCGCCCCCTGCCTCTCCTCTTGCTGGCAGGTACCTGGGCCTCCCTCTCAGGCTCCAGGTCCTCTTGAGCAACCTTACTCGCTGCCATTGACTGGGTGGTCACACACGCCCAGTCAGGCATACCCAACATTTCTAAATGAGCATTCCGCTCCACCTTCGCCCAAGGTGAGCTCTCCAAGTCATTCCCTAACAAACAGTCAACAGGCATGATGGGCCTCACCACTACCCGAAGAGTACCAGAGACCCCCCCCACTCAAAGGAAACCTGAGCCACCTTGCAGTGACTCTCTGTGTTGTCAGCGGCAACAACTGGGTAGAATGCTCCAGGGACAACCTGCTCTTGAGACACCAGGTGACAATTGACAGCTGTCACACTGGCCCCTGTGTCTCTCAGAGCCTCCACTCTATGGCCATTGATGGTCACCCACTGCCTGTATTTTTTAGTGTTATCAGGCAGCTGGGTCCTAGGGACCACCTCACAGTCTCCTAATGAGACAAGGGACATCTCTGCGGGACCCCACCCACCTTGGGCACCCCTCTCCTCACCCAGGGCTACACTAGCCATCTGCCGGGGGGCTGCACCAGTGGGTGCTGGTTTTCCAAAAAGGCGACAATTGGTATAATTGGCAAAATGACCCAGTTCTTCACATTTGTAGCATCTCGGGGGCCCTCTTTGAACAGGTGGACCTGTCGGGGCCCCTGACGGTTTCTGGGGGGGAGGCTGAGAACCTTTCCCTTGGTTCCCTTGGGGATTACATTGGGGCCTCTTATGGAACTCCGTCTGTTTACCCTTGTCCCCCCCACTCTTCTGCTGGGGACCCTGCCCACTCTTGGCTGAGTCTCCCACGTGACCCTGTTGGACCCTGGTACTGACCCAGTGGTCCGCCTCCTCAGCAAGCTTCCTAGGATTAGTCAGCCTACTATCAATCAGGTGCTGGCGTAGCTCAGGAAAACAGTTACTTGACAAGTGCTCCCAAGCAATCAAATCAAGCAGTCCCTGAAAATCATTGACTTTGCTACCCTCCAACCAACCATCCAATGCTCTGCAGAAAAAAGTGACATATTCAACATAGGTACTGTTGGCTATCTTTGTGCAACCCCTGAACCTCTGTCTATACATCTCAGGGGTCAAACCATATCTAGACATCAATGCATCTTTCATGTGGGGATAGGAATTATAGACATCAGATGGCAAGTCTAGCAGTGTGTCCCGCCCCTCACTAAGGAACCGTCCTCACAACCCCGTTCCCCAATCCTTCTCAGGGACCCGGTGGGAAGACATGGCTACCTCATAGGCCTTGAACCACTGCCCAATATCATCATTTAAAAAAAAATCCTTCACTACATCTTTAGGGATATATACTCTAGATTCCACAGGCATTGACGGTGTGCTGCCACCAGAGGGAGCAATTTCTAAACTCTGGGCTTACAACTCCAACTCCCTCAAAACCTTTTAATGTTCATACTGTAGCTTTTTCTCTTCTAGGGCTAACTTTCTACTTTGCATTTCAAATTCTAACTGCCCACATAACTTGAGCTTGGTCACCTCTAATTCATGCATCCTACACTCTTTTCTATCTGCCAACTCCTCTGGAGATAGACTTTTACTAGAAACACTACTTCCAGCAGGGGAAGGGGTTCTCCTTCCTCTTGGACCCACTGGCCCATCCAGCTGCTCCTCTGCATTATCATCATCAGTGGCATTCCTTGCTTCTACCTAGGCCCTCAGCGCCTTGTAGAACTCTGGTTTGTTTTTGCATCCAGTAGTAGAAAACATTGAATTTCTTGCAGAAGAACTTTAGCTGTTTAACTGGGTAGCTGTCCAGTTTCTCTTCTTCCCATTCCCGTTCATTATCAACAGAGACTATGGATGCTGCTTTCTCCATGGTGGTTAAACTTGGCAGTACTCAAAAATAGAAAGTCCCAAAAAGAATCTACCAACAAGTATTGGTTGCGTTAAGGTCTGCACTCACTAAGTAGTGTTCACCAATCACTGTACATGAGTCACAAATGCAAGTCCAAAATCCTCACCGCTGACCACTAATGTTAGACTTGGGGGTCTCTAGTTGGCACAGGTATGCACTTGTGACAAATAGGGACCCTCTCCTCTAGTCAGGGTAAGGGGGTACACTCCTAAAATAACCCCTGCTCACCCCCTTGGTAGCTTGGCACAAGCAGACAGGCTTATCTCAGAGGCAGTGTGTAAAGCATTTGTGAACACATACAGTAACCAAGTGACAACACTACAAATGGACACCACACGGGTTTTATTTTAAAAAGAAGTATTCTTTATATAAATTTACCACAAGACCATTAAACAACAAAAACACACAAAACTGTTACTTTAGATGGTAGGATTTTGCTTAGTTCTCTTAAGTTCTTAAATGCGACACTTTAAGTCAATGTACCGTTTTAATGCGACATGCAGGGCAATGAAAGTGTTGCAACGATGTTGATGCGATTAAGTTTTTGGTGCAAAGAAATAAAGACGTGAAGGTCTTCCAGATGCGTACGCTTCTCCGATGTTGCGAGAAGACTCGACTCGATGCGTCAGCTGCAGCGGCGACACCCTTTACGAGATGCGTCGACAGCGGCCTTGGCAGCGGCACTCTTCTCTGACGTTTGCGAGATGCTTCCGCTCGTTGTGATGTTGCAGCGGCGACACCCCTTTACGCAATGCAACGACAGCAGCTCCGACGGCGGCACGCTTCTCCGTGGATGTGAGGCGCTTTTCTTGATGCGGTGCAATGCGACAACTACAATGGCTGCGATGGCGACACGCTTCTTCCTCGATGCAAGACTCTTCTCTTGATGCGGTGCAATGCGTCAGCTACGATGGCTGCGATGGCGACACGCTTCTTCGGCATTGCGAGACACTTCCTGGATGATGCGAGACGCTTCCGCTCGATGCGATGCTGCAGCGGCGACACACTTTACGAGATGCGACGACAACAGCTCCGACGGCGGCACGCTTCTCCTTCTTGAGTCGCGCTTCCAGCTCCTTACGACACGCAGTCCCTCAGAAGGCCCAACAACAGCAGCAGGCACTTCCAAAGAACTCTGGGGAGCTGGGGGGTGAAGTCTGTTGTTCCTGAGACTTCAGCAGGAGGCAAGCTCTTTTCCAAGCCCTTGGAGATCCTTCACAAGTTGAGCAAAAGTACACACAAAGTTACTTTCTCCTCTCTTTGGCAGTAAGGCAACCACTGCAGGCCAATCCCCCAGGTTCAGGGATAGTTTCCTCCTCAGCTTCTTCTGGTTCCTCCCTCAGCAGAGGTTCTTCTTGTTTTCCCAAAGTTATCTAAATTCTTGGGATCAGGGTCCCAATATTTATACCCAGAAATCCTTTGTCCTCTGAAGGTAGAGGGGCCTTTGCCCAGTCCAAACCAGTTCCTGAGCAATCTTTTTACCAGACATCTCCTTTCCTTTCACAGTGCAGGGCAGAAACATTAGACGCCCCACAGGAGGTGGAGCCAGCATTGTGGAAGGCAAGTACAGCACTGGAGCACTTTGTTGACAGGATTCCTCCTCTTCATTCACTGTGCAGGGCAGAGACACCAGCCGCTCCCCAGGAGGTGGAACCAGCATTGTGGAAGGCAGGCACAGCCCTATTCAGGTCCCAGGTGCAACTCCTCCCACCCATCTGGATGCAGATCTCTCTATTCACCACTGGGACACCTCATCCTGTCTCCTGGAATTCCCCAGCCCTGTCACTCAAACTCCAGACAAAAGAATACACACAGCCTAGCAGAGGCAGGTTTGAATGGTTATACAAGAAAATGCCTACTTTCTTAAAGTGGCATTTTCAAACACAGAATGTTAAAACCAACTTCACTAAAAGATATATTTTATCATCCTGAGTTCAGGCATACTAAATTCGAATTTCTACCATGTTCTCTGAGTCAGTTAGGATTATAAGCTGTAATAACCAAACTGCCCATTCTGGCCTATGGAGAACAGGTAGCCTTGCAATAGTGAAAAACGAAAATGGCTGTAATTCAGTATTAGAACATGCCACACACACCAGGGCATGTCCTACCTTATCCTTACAATGCCCCCTGCCCTTGGGCCTACCATAGGGGTGTCTGATATGAAGAAAATGGAAGGTTTAGGGATTGGCAAGTGGGTATACTTGCCCAGTCAGCATGACAGTGCCAGAGTGCATGCAGGCTCTGCAATGGCAGACCTTAGACACATGTTTACAGGCTGCTTCTGTGGGTAGCACAACCAGTGCTGCAAGCCCACCAGCAGTATTTGGATTACAAGCCCTGGGCACTCCTGGTGCACTGTACTAGGGTCTGACAGGTAAACCAAACCAACCAATCATGGAATCACAAATCATACATTAATTTACAAAAGGGAGCACTTGCACTGTGGCACTGGACAGCAGTGGCACAGTGCCCTGAGCAACTAACACCAGCAAAAAATACATGAGACACAGCGAAAAATGGAGGGGAGACTCACGCCAATGTGCCAGGTGTAACACTTATTAATAATATTTGCCTTATAGTTTTTAATATTTATGGTCCAACTCAACCGGACTCTTCCTTTTGGCCTAATATCACAAAGAAATGCATTAAAAATAAAGATGATTTTTTTATTTTGGGAGTTGGTTGCAACCAAGTTATATATCCTTTCATTGATCAACAATCTCAGGTCCATTTTATTCCCCACAAGACCCATAAGCAATTTCAAGACACAATATCTCAGATCCATCTGATAGATTCCAGGAGACTTTGCAACCCTGACAACTCAGAATTTTCTTTTTTCTCTCCTCCTCATGGCGCTCTGACACGATTGGACTATATCTTTCTCACTTCTGACTTAATACAGACTCTTATTTCCTCCTCAATTGAACCCATTGTCATTTCTGATCACGCCCCCGTTGTTGCTGATTTTTATTTGCTCCCCTCACATCCCAAATCTTCTAGATGAAGGTTTAACAATTCCCTTTTGCAAGGTCCACTATTCTCTTCTTCTTTCATTTCCTTTGCAGAAGACGTTTTCTCTTAAAACTCATCTCTTGATATTTCTCCTTCATTACTTTGGAATAGTTTTAAGGCCACAGCCCCTGGCTTTATCATAGATTTTTAATCAAAGAATTGTGATTCTCCTATTTAACATGACTAGAGAATCTGGATTTCATTAAAGACTCGGAGGCTAACATTATGCATATAACTTTTAATTCGTCTCCAAGCAGTCGCAAAAATAATAAAGACAAGTGTTCCAGAATAGAATATTCAAAACAAGTAAAAGGCATGAGCTCCTAAGAAACAGCCTCTTTTGCATGTGGCGTAAAACAGGAAGCGTCTTGAAGAGATGAGGCGTTATATAACCGTGAGTAAACTCAAACAGTCAGTTAAATCATCAGTAAACGAAGAATATGACGATGTGAGAGAAGAATCGAAGACGTCAACAGCTGGTTAGAGATTGTCTAACAAGAGAAACGAAAAAGGTAAGTACATATATTCTCTCAAACAGGAAAGTGTAGAAGATAAAAGGTGTAAATTAGCGAAGATGTTCCTGTAAGGAGAAAAACAAATATGTGAGTTAAGTTCAATGGTAAAGGCAAGACAGTCAAAGGTAAGCAATGAAAAGTCTTAAATTCTGATAACAATCAGATTCAGTAACAAATATAAGTATAACATTAAGTAATGAGTAAACCCTTTTGGGTAAAGGGTGGGAGGGATAATGTTAGCCTCCGAGTCTTTAATGAAATCCAGATTCTCTAGTCATGTTAAATAGGAGAATCGCAATTTCATAACAAGATCGGAGGCTACCATTATGCATGTTGGTAGCCATGTAACACAACATCAGACATATGATCAATTGGTTTATAGTAATGTTGAGCAAAGGTACTAGCATTAGACCAGTCAGCGGCCTTTA
Organism: Triturus cristatus; assembly: GCF_964204655.1. NCBI lineage: Eukaryota > Metazoa > Chordata > Amphibia > Caudata > Salamandridae > Triturus > Triturus cristatus. Next base: position 894,507,294 of record NC_140590.1, on the reverse strand, counting down.
GAATATCTTCTAACTTACCTCCACACCAAAAGGATTTACTGGCCATCGCGCCTCTGATAGAATGGGCTTGGAACAAGTTCAAGTCAATGCCAGCTAACCTCATACCTATTTTGACCCATCTAAAGATAGAAGTAGAGGAAATGGCATTGTGTGGTCTAACAAAAGAGATAAGTAGTTGATTAGTACCTGGAGGGCGAAGAGGATTCATTCTGCGGTCGTATTCTTTCATCCAGTCAACTATGCAAAGTTTCTTACAAGAATCATATCGTGGGTAGAAAATAGAGTCGGACATAGTCTTAGTTCTTTTAAAGAGTTCGAACTTGACTCCGAACATGTTATAGGTTCTAAATGAGATTTCTAGTGCTTTAACGTCAGAAACTCTCCGACATGAAATTAGGCAAAGAAGAGTGGCCAATTTAATAGAGAGGTTTTTTCTATTAAGGTTATCTGGCCAGCTAGAAAAGAGGTCAAGGATAGGATTAACATCCCAGAGAGATTGGTATCTGGGTTTTGGAGGGTTTCTGATTCTGATGCTTTTGAGGACTCTACATATAATGGGGTTCTTACCAACTGTCTTACCATTGATGAGAGAATTTTTTTTTTTTAATCAGCAAAACGTTTTGCTAGCTACTATTAAACGTCTAGAGCCTCTTTTTTATACATACCCCTCTGCTTCCTCCATACAGGAGCTTATCCGTGATAAACTTGACTTTAACAAAACAACTACTGTTAATGCCTCTTCTGTTTTACTTTGATCGAATGCTCGTTATTATGGTGGATGCAGAAAAGTTGGCAAACTTCTGGCGAACTATCTGAAATCCCGAAATGAACGTGCTTTGATAGACTCTATCCATTCTTCAGATGGAAAAACCCTCTTTAAGGACCAAGACATTTTAAATGAATACATGGAGTTTTACAAAACGTTATATACTCCCGAATCCTCTCCACTTCCCCCTTCTATTGACTCATATCTTAATCAAGTTTCCCCTTCACCCCTTATAGACCTTGACTTTAGCTCTCTTGAGTCTGATCTGTCTATCCAAGAAATATCTCAATCCTTAAATCTTCTAAAGAAACATCAAACACCTTGTCCTGAGGGATTTACGGTAGAATTTTTTCTTCATTTCCTCATCTTCTTTTTCCCAAACTTCTACAACTCTTTCAATTTTTTCACACTAATGGCAAGGCACTGGGTACTTTTTTAGATGCTACAATCTGCTTAATTCATAAAGGTGGTTGCGATCCCAAACAGTGTAAAAATTATCGCCCTATATCTCTTGTAAACGTAGACTATAACATTTTTGCCAAACTGCTTGCGATACGTCTTGAACCTCTTTTACCGAAACTAATCGGTCTGGAACAATGTGGTTTGTTAACATCTGACAACTCTCATTTATTTTTTAACATTTTAAATAAGGCCTCTTCTCTGTCTTACCCTCTTGCGGCAGTATCTATCGATGCTGAGAAGTAATTTTGGCCTTCTTATTTAAAGCTCTCCATTGGCATGGTTTTGGTCCTAAATTCAATTCTCTGATATCCTTGTTATATTCAACTTCTAAAGCTTCCGTAGCAGTCAACGGTCTTGTTTCTCAATTTTTTTCCTTAAATCGCAGTGTTCGGCAAGGCTGCCCTCTCTCGCCTCTTCTTTTTATTCTTTCTCTTGAACCCTTCTTAACGAATATCCACCAGAACCCATCTATCTCCGGCTTCTCATATGGTGATCAACATTTGAAATGATCTGCCTAAGCTGATGATATCTTACTCTTCATATCTCATCCTGAAACTTCCATTCCTCCTCTAGTGCAAGAAATCTCTGATTTCTCCCTTGTTTCAGGTTACAGAATTAACTCTGACAAGACAGGAATTCTCCCCATCGCTAAATTTTGTTTAAAGCAGCCCTTTGATTCCACTGGTTTCTGTTGGACCAGCTCTAAAATCAAATACCTAGGTATTTGGTTCAACAACTCCATATTAGATTCTGATAAAAGTAACATGAAAGATGTGCTTGATCATATCTCTAAGCTTCTTTCCTCCTAGAACCCTCTCTTTCTTTCTTGGTGGGGTCGACTAGATTCTATTAAAATGATGATTACTCTTATTTTATTAAAATAAAGTATATGATCCCTGTTCATATCCCTAATGTCTACTTTAAAAAAAATGGACTCCCTTCTTTCTAAATTTTTATAGACTTGCCTTGTCTCATCTTCGTAAACCTAAATCTATGGGATGAGTACATTTTCCCAATTTTCGAATGTATCATAAGGCTTTCTGTCTTTAATTTGACTCTAAATGGCTCCTTTCCGAAATCTCCCCCTTTACACCTTCATGGGTCAATATTGGACGATTCTTATTTGCACCCTTTTCTTTTATGGAAGTCCTTGCTTTCTCAACAAAGACCACCATTACTTCTCTTCCGTTATTTAGACATACTTGTACATTATTAAAGCCTAACTATCGATTTGATTCTCTATCTAGGACTGCTTTCCTTCAATCTCCTTTTTGGAATAAGCACCTCATTACCCTTAATAACAGCCCACTTTTTTGGAAATCCTGGGGGCCTAAAGAAATTATATGGGTTCAGGACTTGTTTGATGGTTTATTTCCATGTTCATTCCCCCAATTTCAAACTACCTTTAAATGTCCTCGTTCCTTTCTATTCTTATGACAATAATGTTAGATGTTTTCTATTCTCTACCCTCCACTGAGCCCCCCTCCTGGAACGGATTCACTACTCAAAGTATTAACTACATCTCCCAAAGCTTCATTGATCTATAAATCTCTTATTACTCCTGATCTGGTTCATCTTAAATCCAGGGTGGAGAGTGCATGGGAGGCAGATTTGGGCTGTGATGGGTGCGTTGATTTTTGGAACAAATTATGGGGTAGATCGTTGAAGATCTCCAGATCTGCTTCCATGACTCAGTCCTTGTTCTTTCTTTATCACAGACTATATTATACACCTACTTCCATAGCAAAATGTACACCCTCTAATGATGTGACCTACTGGTCTTGTCAATCTCCTCCGGCCGATCTGATGCACCTCCTCTTTTCTTGCCCTGCTGATGCCTCCTTTTGGAAGGGTGTTTGGAAACACCTCTCCCACATTTTTAACTTACAGACTCCTTTATCACACATTAATCTCTTTTTGGGTAGCTTATCAGATTCATTGGCACTACCTTTGCATGAGAAAGGTTTATTTGACTTAATGTTATCCTTAGCTTTTCAGCAGATCTCACTTAACTGGAAATGTTAATCTAAACTTTCAGTGAAATGCTGGTGTATTAATGTTTGTCATTACCATGGATTAGACATTGCATTTGCTTCTGCTGTTAAACCATATATAAATAAGGATTTATTTTGGCTTCCATTAACCAATTATTTAACTGACATTTCAACTAATGTATCTCGTAATCGTTCTGAAAAATTTCCAACCTCCATAGATTATTTGTCCACTGTTTTTTCTCCTACAATATTTTTCCCCTTTTTTAGTTATTACATGTCTTATACTTGCTTACTTGTCTGCCTCTTGCACAAGATAAGATAAGTTAAGATAAGATAAGTTTAATAGTATATAAGCTTGTTATATTGTAGTGTTTTATGAAGTCTATATTATAATCTCATGATCTTTAATTTTAGAACTGTTCCATATATTTCACCTTTTTACCCTCTTCTCTCCCCCTCCCTCCTTTCCTTTATTATTGCTAAAATGAAAACAGCTTTCTATTTTGCTTATTGTCCATTTTTTATATTTATTAGACTATGCATATCTTGATTTTTCATGGCCTTTTCTTCTGTAATTGTTATTTACTTGATAAAGATTTTTAAACAAACAAAAAAATGTGTTTGATGTTTTACAGATTTCTCTTCCTTCTCCCAAATAGAAAAACTAAGCGCCAATGGTCAAAACTTGATCTGGTCCTCAAAAAAGCAGCTTTGCAGCTTGGCATGGAAACTAAAAATAGGAGTAGCCTTTGGGACAGCAAGCAATCTATGCAAAAAGTCATTGTCTATCATCTGAATCTTTTGCTGCTTTTGAGGGTCCATACCTTTACCCCAATAGTTCAAACTGAACTACACTTAAGGGCATATTTATGAGCCCCTTTGTGTCACTCTTACACTATACAACATTGTGCAAGAGAGACACAAATTAAAATGAGATGTATGAAGCCATGCAAGGCCACCTTGTGTGGCTCTGAGTGGCTTCATAAATCTCAAGTAATGCAATGCAGTGATAATCACTGTGTTGCATTAATCTGCGCCAGGGAGTCATTTCCATGTGCACTGCTTGGGTATTCCTACACAACATCCATGGATTTTGACACATGTCCCATATTTCCCAGAAGTGGTAGACCTGGGAATGCGCCAAAAACCTATGCCTCCCCAGTTGAGGCATAACAAGGAGAAATATGTTTATTTCTCCTCGTTTTTAGCTCTTCCTATGCATTCTGCAGCACACATAGAAAGAGGTGAAAGCCCTAGGATATTGTTTTTTGTGCAGGAAGGTGCCGCAAAATAAATCTATAAGCGCAAGATGCATTGCTCCAGATTTAGCCACTATGCGGCTTATTTACAAGCCCCTATATACTTAGAAACCAACAAGTAGAGATTGTGACACTGGTCTTTGGTTCCCGCCCAAGGCAGAAATACCTATTGCACCTCAGATAATATATAAAGACCTAGGTGGTTAAGAATTAGCTGTCGCTCTAAACAGTTGTCCAGAGATAAATATTTTCCCTAAAAAGGTCAGCTCGGACCCCCATTCACACTTTCCGTAATCGCTGACCTGACTTCCCCAAATTCAAAGGAGAGACCTGTTAGGAATTCTTTATTAGGTCCTTTATCCTCTAGTTCATAAACCTCTCTAAAGTGATCCTCCCATGTAGCCGGTTCAATCACAATTGCTAAACTTCAATCAATCAATCAATCAATCATTTGTAAAGTGCACTACATACCCGCGAGGGTCTCAAGGCGCAGGGGGGGCCGCTAATGATCGAACAGCCTGGTCTTGAGTATCCTCCTGAAGGTCAGCAGGTCTTGGGTCTGTTGTAGGCTCAGTGGGAGGGTGTTCCATGTCTTGGCAACAAGGTAGGAGAAGGATCTCCTGCCGGTGGTTGTTTTTCAGATGCGTGGGATGGTGGTGAGTGAGAGGTCGGCGGAGCGTAGCTGGCGGTTCAATCAATCACTGCATTTGTAAAGCGCGCTACATACCCGAGAGGGTCTCAAGGCGCTGGGTGGGGGGGCTACTGGTCAAAGAGCCAGGTCTTGAGGAGTCTTCTGAAGGCCAGCAGGTCCTGGGTCTGTCGTAGGATGAGGGAGAGAGTGTTCCAGGTCTTGGCGGCGAGGTAGGAGAAGGATCTGCCGCCGGCGTTGGTTTTTCGGATGCGGGGGACTGTGGCGAGGTTGGCTGAGCGGAGGCTTCGGGTGGGGGTGTGGAAGCTGAGTCGGTTGTTGAGGTAGGTGGGTCCAGTGTTGTGCAGTGCTTTGTGTGCATGGATGAGGAGTTTGAAGGTGATCCTTTTGTTGACGGGGAGCCAGTGAAGACCTCTCAGGTGGGGTGTGATGTGGCTGCGGCGGGGGACGTCGAGGATGAGTCGGGCCGAGGCATTCTGGATGCGTTGGAGTCGTCTCAGGAGCTTGTTTGTAGTTCCTGAGTAGAGTGCGTTCCCGTAGTCGAGTCTGTTGGTGATGAGGGCCTGGGTGACGGTTTTTCTCGTGTCGAGGGGGAGCCATTTGAAGATCCTGTGGAGCATACGGAGGGTGTTGAAGCAGGACGCGGAGACGGCGTTGACTTGCCAGGTCATGGAGAGAGTGGAGTCGAGGATGACCCCCAGGTTGCGTGCGTGGTCCGTGGGTTCCGGTGCTGTGCCTAGTGACGTGGGCCACCAAGAGTCGTCCCAGGCTGATGGGGTGGGTCCGAGAATGAGGACCTCCGTCTTGTCTGAGTTCAGCTTCAGTCTGCTGTTCTTCATCCAGTCGGCTACGGCCATCATTCCTCTGTGGAGGTTAACTTTGGCGGTGTGGGGATCTTCGGTGAGGGATATAATCAGCTGGGTGTCGTCGGCGTAGGAGATGATGTTGAGGTTGTGTTGTTGTGCGACGTGGGCGAGAGGAGCCATGTAGATATTGAACAGCGTCGGGCTGAGGGAGGATCCCTGTGGGACGCCGCAGATGATCTCGGTGGTTTTGGAGCGGAAGGGGGGGAGGCGGATGCTCTGGATTCTGCCGGAGAGGAAGGATGTGGTCCAGGCCAGGGCCTTCTCTTGGATGCCGGCGTCATGGAGGCGTGCTGATAGGGTGCGGTGGCAGACCGTGTCAAAGGCTGCTGATAGGTCCAGGAGGATGAGGGCGGCTGTTTCTCCTTTGTCCATCAGGGTCCGGATGTCGTCAGTGGCAGCGATGAGGGCGGTTTTGGTGCTGTGGTTGCTGCGGAAACCGGATTGGAAAGGGTCCAGGATGTTGTTAACTTCGAGGTAGCAGGTCAGGGAGATGGGCCGGAAGTTCTTGAGGTCCTTGGGGTCCGCCTTGGGCTTCTTCAGAAGGGCGTTGATTTCGGCGTGCTTCCAGCTTTCTGGGAAGGTTGCTGTCTCGAAGGAACAGTTGATTGTTTTCCAGAGGTGGGGCGCGATGGTTGTGCTGGCTTTGTTGAAAAGGTGGTGAGGGCAAGGGTCCGACGGGGATCCGGAGTGGTTGGAGTTCATGGTTTTGATGGTGTCTTCGTCGCTAACGCTGGACCAGACGGTCAGGCGATTGGTGCGAGTGGTGGTCGCAGGGGTGGTGGACTTGGTGGTGGGTGCGGGGGGTCGGAGTTGAAGCTGTCGTGGATGTCGGTGATCTTGCGGTAGAAGAAGGTGGCCAGGGAGTCGCATAGGTCTAGAGATGGCGGGATGTCGTTGGTGTTGGAGCTGGGGTTTGAGAGCTCTTTCACGATGCTGAAGAGCTCTTTGGTGTTGTGTGCGTTGTTGTCTAGGCAGTCCTTGAAGGCGGTCTTCTTGGCGGTCCTGATGAGTTGGTGGTGTCTGTGGGTGGCGCTCTTGAGGGCTGTGTGGCTGTCTGGTGTTTGGTCATGGAGCCATTTCTTCTCCAGCTTCCGACAGGTGCGCTTGGAGATCCGGAGGTTCTCGGTGAACCAGGCGGCTTTCTTGTTGGTGTGGTTGGTTGTAGAGGTCTTGAGAGGGGCGAGGGTGTTGGCGCAGTCGTTGATCCACTGTGTGAGGTTGGTCGCGGTGGTGTCTGGGTCGGTGGGTGGTCTCAGGGCGAGGGCGGTAGTCAGTTGGTCCTCGGTGACCTTGCCCCAGCAGCGGCGCGGTAGCTGTTGGGTGCGGTGGTGTGTGGTGGGTTTTCTGAAGGCGAAATGGACGCATCTGTGGTCGGTCCACTGTGGTTCGGTGGTGTGGTTGAAGGAGACGTGGGGGCTTGTGGAGAAGTTGGGGTTGAGCGTGTGTCCAGCGGCGTGAGTAGGTGTCGTTACGAGCTGTTTGAGTCCGAGGTTGGCGAGGTTGTCGATCAGGGTGGTGGAGTTGGCGTTGTTGTTGTTCTCGAGGTGGAAGTTCAGGTCCCCGAGAAGGATGTAGTCCGTGGAAGTGAGGGTGTGGGTGCTGATGAGGTCGGCGATGGTGTCCCTGAACTGTGGGCGGGGTCCGAGAGGTCTGTAGATGAGAGTTCCTCTGAGGGTGGTGTTGGGGTCGGTGTGGATCTGGAAGTGCATGTGCCCGGCGGTGGTGAGGGTGTCGTCGGTATTCTTTGCGATTTTGATGGAGTCTTTGTGGATGATGGCGATTCCTCCTCCCACTCCGTTGGTGCGGTCTCTGCGGGAGATCTTGTAGCCCAGTGGGATGGCTAAAGCGATGTCTGGTGCTGAGGTGGCGTTCAGCCAGGTCTCCGTCAGGAAGGCGACGTCGGGGCGGTGGAGTCTAGAAGGTCCCAGAGTTCGATGGCGCGCTTGCGTGCGGAGCGGGTGTTGAGGAGGATGCAGCGGAGGTGGTTGGGTTCTCTGGCTGGTGGTGTGGAGAGTTGGATGCTGGTGAATCTGCAGTTCTGGCAGGTGAAAGGCCCCTGGGTGCGTTTTGGGGTATAGCCCGGTAGCAGGGGTGGTCTCGTCTGGTGTTGAGTGCGTGGAGGGTGCTTGCGTCGTAGTGCAGTCTGGCGTTGCGGGGGCTGCGGGGTCCAGGGGTTCTGGCGCTGGGTGCAGTCCAGGCACGGACGGGCACAGACGGGCTTGCCTTAGGCAAGCCTTCGGCACGCCAGCGGCGCACCCGCTGCGCGCGACCACTGCGCAGCCGCTTCGTGGCCTCCATATGAGGGGAGAGGGAGGGAGGAGCAGATGGGAGGTGGGAGCGGGGCGGCCAATGGGGGTGAAGGGGGCGGGGCCACAGGGGCTCAGCGGCGGGGGAAAACCGGGAAAAAACGGTGGGAAAACGACGGCGGGAGGGGGACAACAGGGCACAGGAGAACAGAAAGCAAAAAAACACTGGGGCACAGAATCAAACAACAAAGGGGTACAGAAAGCAAAGAACACTGGGGCACAGAATGAAACAATGAAGTGGCACAGAGCACAGGATGTAGAAGGAGAGCCGCCTCTTGAGGTAGGCTGGGCCGGTCTTGTGGAGTGCTTTGTGTGCGTGGATGAGGAGCTTGAAGGATATCCTCTTGTTGACGGGGAGCCAGTGCAGGTTTCTCAAGTGGGGGGTGATGTGGCCGTTTCGTGGTATGTCGAGGATCAGTCGCGCTGAGGCGTTTTGGATGCGTTGTAGTCGTTTGATGAGCTTGGTCGGGGCTCCCGCATAGAGGGCATTTCTGTAGTCGAGTCTGCTGTTGATGAGGGCCTGGGTGACTGTCTTTCTTGTATCTGTTGGGATCCATCTGTAGATCTTGCGGAGCATGTGGAGGGTGTTGAAGCAGGAGGAGGAGACGGCATTGACTTGCTTGGTCATTGAGAGCGTTGAGTCGAGGATGATTCCCAGGTTGTGTGCATGGTCGGTGGGTGTCGGGGCTGCCCCCAGTGCCGTCGGCCACCAGGAGTCGTCCCAGGCTGAGGGGTTGGAGCCGAGGATGAGGACCTCCGTCTTTTCCAAGTTCAGATTCAGGTGACTGATCTTCATTCCTTCGTGGAGGTTGGCATTGGCGGTGATGGGGTCCTTGGTGAGGGAGAGGATCAGTTGAGTGTCATCTGCGTAGGAGATTATGTTGAGGTCGTGCTGTCGGGCGACGTGTGCGAGCGGGGCCATGTAAATGTTGAACAGTGTCGGGCTGAGGGAGGATCCCTGGGGTACGCCGCAGATTATCTCGGAGGCTTTAGAACGGAATGGGGGAGGCGGACGCTGTGGGTTCTGCCGGAGAGGAAGGAGGTGGTCCATTCCAGAGCCTTGTCTCGGATCCCTGTGGCGTGGAGGTGTGCCCGTAGTGTGCGGTGGCAGACAGTGTCGAAGGCGGCGGAGAGGTCTAGGAGGATGAGTGCCGTGGTCTCACCATTGTCCAGCAGGGTCCTGATGTCGTCGCTGGCGGCGATGAGGGCAGTCACGGTGCTGTGGTTGCTGCAGAACCTTGACTGGGAAGGGTCCAGGATTCTGTTTTCTTCGAGGTATCAGGTTAGCTGTCTGTTTTCTCGATGACCTTGGCCGGGAAGGGAAGCAGAGAGATTGGCCGGAAGCTCTTGAGGTCTCTTGGATCTGCCTTAGGTTTTTTGAGTAGGTCGTTTTTTCTCGCCGTGTTTCCAGCTCTCCGGGAAGGTCGCGGTCTCGATGGAGAGGTTGATGATGTTGCGCAGGTGGGGTGCGATGGAGCTGCTTGCTTTGTTGAAGGTGTGGTGCGGGAATGGGTCTGACGGAGAGCCGGAGTGATTGTGCTCATGGTCTTGATGGTGTCATCGATGCTCACGCTGGCCCAGGCTAGCAGGGGGTCATGGTCGATGGTGTGCAGAGGGTCTGTTGTGTTGCTGTCAGTTGGGGCTGTCTGGGTGTTGAAGGTGTCGTGGATGTCTGCTATCTTGCGGTGAAAGAAGGTGGCAAGGTAGTCGCACAGGGCTTGCGACGGCGGGATCTCGTTGGTGTTGGAGCTGGGGTTGGAGAGTTCTTTCACGATGTTGAAGTGCTCCTCGCTATTGTGTGCATTGTTGTTGAGGCAGTCTTTGAAGGAGGTCCTCTTGGCCGCCCTGATGAGGTGGTGGTGGTTGCGGATGGTGTCCTTGTGTGCCGCGTGGCTGTCCGGAGTTTGTTCACTGTGCCATTCCTTCTCTAGTTTCCGGCAGGCTTGCTTGGAGGCAAGGAGTTCTGGGGTGAACCAACTGGTCCTCTTGCTGGTGTCTCTGTGGGGGGGTTTCTTCAGCGGGACTTACTGCAAATGTATCTCTAAAGTAGGGAGCAATGGCCACTCTCCAAAATTTGACATTATTCCATTGTCACACTTTAAGAGGGCTCGCTTGCACTCCGGCCTACAAGATTTAATTTCTGCTAGGTTACGCAGGTTCTTTTTATTAATAATTTTCAGAAGTCTTTGTACCTTTGAACAGATATGAATAAACCATCCATATGATTTATCAACATATTGTTTTTTTAAATGTATTTTATTGATTTTACAACAACAAGCGCTGAGTTCAATCTTTATGCATCATAGGTATGGAAACATAGTCATACAGAGAAATAACAATTGAAATCAGGACTGTTACATTTAGTGCCCACTTTATGATAAATCATATATATGATAAAGCAGATTGTCATCTTCATTCCTAAACTTTGATGATCCCTTCAACTCCATTAACTGGAGATGGGTGCGCACAATCATCATCATCACCCATGTTGTAGTAAGCCCTCCACCAACCCCTGATCTTTCTAAATTTGAGTGGACATTCTCTGCTATAATATACCACCATTTTTGCTATATAGAGATCCATCCCACAGTGCCTTTCCTGCATGGATGGCATCTCCAGTGCACCCCAATACCTTACAATATCCACTAGGCCTAGCACAAAGTAAAAATGAGTTTAGCATGGAGGAGGTCTACGTTATTGGGAATTCCCAGGATTACAATTTTGGGATCAAGTGGAAGTTGTTCCTCTAGTACATGGGAAAGTTCCTTAAAAATTGTAGACCAACATACCTGTATGTGAGGGCAGCCCCATATGGACTGGATAAAGGTACCCAATTCCTCCAAGCACCTTAGGCATATAGGCGTGTGGGCCTTCCCCATATTATGTAACATCTGGCGATCATAGTAGGCCCTGTGCAACACCTGAATTGAAAGAGTCATAGACATGTCTTAATGACCAACCCCCTGGGACGCATCAGTGCCGTCTCTGAAGGTAGTGGTCCTCAAGGGCCACCCAGGTTACTTACAACCACCTGCTTTGCCTTCCCAAGAATGAAGAGTCGGTCAGACAGTAGAGAATACAAACATACATTTATTGTTAGCAATACTCTGCAGAGGAGTCAAATCTGACCTGCACCCTAAGATGTCTGCCGAGGGACTGACCCCCCAGCAGTCTACAGTAAGTAATCATTCTTCCCAAGAAGCCTCCAACCAACCCACAATGGAAAACTTCCAGCCTGGACCGAACATGAACAAAGATGCACAGTAGGATGAGCTACCACCTGCCATGTTATCTACGACTCAAGGCCATGGCACTGGGTCTCAGCGTCTCCTAACATGGGAGCAGAAACTACACACTCAGATAGGTATGGGAGGGCAGAATGGTCTATTCATTAGTGAGTCAAAAATCAGCCTTGAACAGAAGAGAAAATAATAACGAAGTACAGTGTGCTGCTGAGGCAAGCAATACTGAATAATGAGGCCTAGTTCGGGTAAAGCCTAAGCAGTCTAATAGGGATTGTGAAATACAAAATGTAGTCACACTCGCTAACTGAAGCTTTGCACTTTACAGGATAACTCAGTGGGTTGCACAACGTGAATACAAATGGCGTACATTTAGCCACACACTGCTAACCTAATATAGCATGAAACGAGTGCATTGCAGGGATGGGATTTTCAAACCTAACAGACCCTCCTTTTAGCATGGGTGGCAAAATGCTTTATTGGGCTATCTGGTAAGGTCTTTACCATTCTAAGTGGGGAGGGTAAATTGCATAGTCGCTCAAGTCACAGGGAGAAAATACAGTAGCACTTGAGTATCAAATCCACCCAATATTCAAAGATGCCCTCATCGATAAGCGTGATGTCCTGTATATCCTGCATCATCATAGTAGAGACCTTGTTATCATGTCTTGGCAGTTTAGGGGTAGGGGTGAGTTTATTCACACAATAGGTGCAACAGGCTGGAAGGCAATTAATGCATAAGCAACATGTAAAGATGACACATGCGATAACTATCAGGACCAGTAATATCTTCCAACCCCATGATGTCAGCAGACCCCAGAGCCACCCTGTGAGGAACCATGAACCATTATCCTGGTGAATGTCTGAAGCAAGTCTGTGTATCTTCTGTGTTGTGAAGTACACATCAGGGGAGCTATCAGGAATGTACAAGTAGCAGCTGCTGCTGATGACGCGACAAGCTCCGCCCCTATCAGCAAGCATAACATCTAAAACAATCCAATTTTGAAGAGCAACGAGCCTCGTAGCCTGAAGCTTGACTGTAATATTAGTCAATATACCTGCAGTAGCATTAATAACTCCCTCAACTATGCTAGCAAGGCGACAAACATTGCGGCTATTGAACATGGGAACCCAGAACAGCAGAATGCCCTTCATTATGTCAGTAAATTATTGTATGGAGGTAACTGTTTGGTCAATATCGTATGGATTGACAACCCTCTTAACTCTGTGCACATGGGGATCCGTGCACTTCAGCGTATGATCCTTGCGATAATTGGGCAGAGCAATGTAAACGGGAGGAGGAAGGAAACATAACACCGGCCAGACCATCCCCTGGGAAGCCATGTATAAGCCTGCTCCCCACAGATGAAATACACATTCGGAGGTGTAAGCAGAGGTTGGCTACTAGTAGTGTTCAATCGGTATGTGTAATTACAACGGCTCTGTCCTACTGAAATGTTCCCTGATCCTTCAACACAGAAACTAGCTGTTGCATTGATTACAGGTACAGGCATGGCTTTGTCTTCAGTCTTCAGTAATGTAGCGTTCCTGGAAACAGTATTCAGTTACATTGATTCCTTGGAAATCTAGCATTTCATTTTGTAACCAAGTGACATTCTCATTAGCTTCAAAAATGTTCATACAAGCATCTGTGTGCAGGGTACCCTCCTTGCCATCCGTTCCAGGTGTATATCCATGGTGTACCACTACATACTGCAATACTGCTTCGTATTCAGCTTGTACCATTTTGATGGCGTCAGCATGATAGTGCATGTATACCATAGAGAGCAGTTGAAACCAGGCTTCACAGCTACCCAAATATGACTGGGGCAATGACACCAACAAATCATTTTTGTGCATAACTGAGGGAAGTAAACCACACACCCAACAATTTGAGGCATTAGTGGTACTTTGTACCTGATGAAGTATCTGGACAAAAGCGTTCTGGGCATAAGTCTGTCTATGTCTCTCTTTCTGTGGGGCCAGTGTAACAAACGAATGCTCAAGTGGAGCCGGGGTAGTCCCTATCAAGGTGTGCACAGGATGTTCTTCTAAATACCAGACCATCCCAAATAGCGTTATCGTTACTACGAGAAGGAACACTTCCACCACTATCCTACTCACAGTAGACCAACTAGACCACCCAGGGCCATTCTGCTGTAGTGGAGGGGCCACTAAGGGCTGCTCCTCCCTCATGACTGCACGACCAAACAGGTACATAGAAAGAATCTTAGGAATTGGAGCCACAAAAATACAACCACCCAGAGGGGCACAAATCACCCAGTGTCCTTCAGAACCTCACTGGTAGACTCCTATTGATCTTCAAAGACGGTGCTATGAAGCACTCCCACGGGGTAGCTGTGCGATCGCAGCCCGTGCTGGAAAACGAACCCTCTTCTTTCAGGATAGGGCACCCTCCCTCTGGGGCAAAAACCTCAACGATCCTATCCAGTGTCCAGGGCAGTGCACCAGTGCAGTTCACTCTAATCTAATACAGGCATCTAAGGCACAGCACCTGCGCCCTAAGCTCAAGTCATTCCCTAACTCCTAGGCTGGTGCACCGTCCTTCTTTCGGGCCACAGTTTGTACCTTGTTAGTCCAGACACTGTTCCATCACCAAAAAGGGGCAGAAACTGAGGGTCAGGTGTGCATCGAGAATCATATTCTGGTGTGTTGGAAACGGGGTTATCTAAAGCGGCCCTTATCTTTGGTGGGATCGGCTCAAACAAAGCTGTGTCACTTTCTTCATCCATCTGCCCCACCTCAATCGGGCATCAGAGAAGGGAACAAAGCGTGGCACCCTCTCACCTTCCTGATCAGCGATGCCTTCGAGGACCCAGCGATCATACGAAAGCTGTAGTGGTATCTGTTTGACATGTGATCCATGAACCCAATGCTTCCTGCCCTCAAGCTACACGGCTGTGAGGATGGCAAGAAGGACGGGGAGGGGCACTTTTCACCTCGGCTCCAAGCAGTTTTTTCCGCTGAAAGTTCTTGACAAGCAAAAAGTCGCCGGGCTGTTTCTGATGCCCAGGCCCCTCTGGTACTGGTTGCAGCGTGGCGTGAATCTGTTGGAGAAGAAAACAAAGATCTTTAGACAATTCATCCAGATAATCTACAAGGAGGGGGTACTCTATCTCAGAAAAGCGCTTGGGTCTTGGAATATCCCAGATATTAGCGGGGTGTCCGAAGACCACTTTGTACGGGGACAACCCTGTTGTAGAATACGCTGTCACCCTGGTAGACAATAAAGCCAAAGGTAACGCACCTGGCCATCACAATCCTGTGATTTCTTGGATCTTTGCTAGCCTCAGTTTGAGTGTACCATTGTACTTCTCAACCAGGGCTGCTGACTGGGGATAGCTCGCTGCATGAAACTTCTGCTTAATATGCAAGACCTTGCACACCAATTCAATGACCTTTGAATTGAAGTGACTTCCGTTGTCACTCCAGATCACATGTGGCAATCCGTACCTCTGAAGGAACTCTTTCAAGAGTGCCTTCGCCGTTGCCATGCCCATATTCTCCTTAGTGGGGTAAGCCTCAATCCATTTACTGAATGTGCAAATCACTACCAGTACATACTTCAGGTTGTTTACCCGTTCCATTACGTTGCCATCAACTAGGTGTTGGTGCAGCTCTGGAAAACAAATATTAAGCATGTGCTCATTCATAATCAAGTTATACAGTCCTAAATAATCATCAAACCTGCTGCCCCTCATCCAGCCCTTCATCGCCTTACTGGCATAATCAAGAAAGCCACCCATGTTTGTGATGGTATCTTGTGGCTGCCCCTGAATCTGAGCCTATACCTCTCAGGGGTCAGTCCAAACTTGCTGACTAAGATGGCCTTCAATGTAGTGTAGCATGTCTGGTCCTCTACCTCTAGTGTTGTAAGGAGTGTGCCCCTCTGCTCTGTGAGCATATACCTCCACAATTTACCACCCCAGAACTCCTCTGAGACCTATTGCACACTCAGAGCCACTTTATAAGCTGCAAACTATTTGTCTATGTTATCCCCAACCATAACTTGGCACCAAATCTTTTGGGATCCTGTCCCTGGACTCACCAGCTGACACTTCAGATATGCTGCAAATGTTACTGTTGCTGGATCCCTCTCTCAGGGCTATGATGTACAGCTCTCTCATGCTGAGCTCATGGGCCATTTTTCTCTCCTCCATGCTCAGCCTTCTCTCCTCAAATGCCTGCTCATTCTCCAATTTAGCAAGGGCCAGATCTTTGTCTATTTTGGCACCATTAAATTATAGTTTCCTCTACTCCCTCCTGTCTGCCAGCTACTTTTGGACAGGTTCCTTGAGAACTCACTGCTGCTCGGTCTGCTGGGGATTTACAGTCCTGAGAGCATGTGACCTCCACATTAGAAGGCTGCAAGACGAGACCTCCATCCTGGTCCTGCTCAAATTCTTCCTCATCAGACTCTGACCCCTCCACCTCATTCCCTTCTTCTTCTGATCTCCATGGTTTTAAGGCTTTGTAAAGCTCTGCCTTCGTATCACTTTCCCTATGAAACACCCTTCTCTCCTGGCAGAACTCTTTGAGCTGGGCCACTGTGCATGTCTCAAAGTTGGCCAGCTTGAATTCCATATTGCCAGATAAGACCACAGATATTGTAGAGAAAATGAGTATAGGGCAAAAAGGAGTTTGGAAAAATCAAAGATGTCAATTAAGGAGAATTTAAAAAGGTTTAAATTGGTCTTAAGTATAGGATTGTAGTGAATACTGAATTACTATATGGTATTGCACAAACACAAATCCTATCCTCACCGCTGATCACAAATGTTAGAAATTGGGTCTCTAGCTGGCAGAGGTATGCACCCTGTTCAAGTCGGACTACAATGCTAGTGAGGGTATGCTAGATACACACTTCAAATTAACCTATGCACACCCTCTGGTTGCTTGACACAGAGCTGGCAGGCTTAACTTAAGAGACAATGTGTAAAGTATTTGTGCAACACACACACAGTAACATAATGAAAACACCATAAAAGACTTCACATAGGTTTAGAATAATACGGAATATTTCTCTGTATAAAACAAGACCAATATGACAAAAATCCAATCAGTAGAAGTCGAAATATGGAGTTTTAAAGAATAAATGCAAAAACAGTGCTTTAAAGTCAATAGCGCTAAAAGGTGACTTGAGGTCGCGAGGGATCGGAGTAAATCCATAGTTCAGGGTGACCATGATTGAGGGCGGATAGGCTATGAGACTCACACAAGTCCCGCTGAAAAAGTACCTTGGATGGAGCAAAGCATCGATGCTGAGGGCACAATGCATCGATCTTTTCCATGCAGTTGGGTCGCTACTTCATCGTTGAGCTCTTTGAGCTGCAGGAAATGCATCAACGTAAGTCTTTTTTAGACTGTAGAACCAATGTCATTGAACAGCCTCTGCTTTGGCGCTGAAGGGCGATGCATCAGTTCCCATCGGTGCAAAAGGTATGATGCATCAGTTTTGTAGCAAATCATCTGCAAAACCCACTTCTGTGGCCCAGGGAAGCAGGGGGCACGTCAGGCAAGGGTAGGACTTACAGATGACAAATTCCATCAACAGGATTGTAGTAAGTCTTTTGTGTCCCTTAGACTTCAGAAAACAGGAAAAAAGACAGCAAGCCTTTGGAGTCACCCTGGTGCTGACCCAGATGTGAGATGGGTACAGTCCTTGTCCTTTGCAGGGCAGAGATCAGCAGGCAGCAGGGCAACTCAGCAACGCAGAGAAGCAGTTCTGCAGAACAGTCAATCATGACAAAGTGTCAATCCTTACAGCACAGCAGTCTTCACTCAGAATAGGTGTTCCCAGGTCCAGTAGTGTACTGATTTGGTAGTGTCAGAGCCCCAGTACTTATACTTAAAGTACCTTTGAAGGGGAGGGTGGCTTCAAAGCAGCTCCTTGAAGTTTACAGGTCCCCTTCCAATCCAGCTCTGTCTCAAATGCTATCTGTTAGGGTGTAATCAGTTCTTTGTGTGGCGACTGGACACAGCCAGCTCAGATGCAAGTGTGAGCTTCCTCTCCCCCTTCCTGCCAAGGAAGGCTATCAGAATGCGGATAAATGCAGATGAATCCGTTGTCACACCCACCCTTTCTGTGTTTGTGGCTCTCTAGAGGGACTGTACAAAGGGTAGCTGTCACCCAGCCCAGACGTGTATTGGTGACAGTTTCAGGCACACATAGCAAAGTTAAGGGCAGAGAAATGTCCACTTTCTAAAAGTGGCATTTCTAAAATAGTAATGTCAAATCCAACTTTACCACGAAAGAGGACTTATCATCACCATTCCAAAGATATGAAACCTGATTTAGCTACTACTTTCTAATCAGGAATCACAGGAGTGAAGTAGCCTCACATTAGTGAAAAACAATTTTAGTGGTTTGTCACTACTAGGATCTGTCAAACTTAAAAGTACATGTCCTACCTTTTATGTACATAGCGCCCTGCACTTAGGGCTACCAAGAGCCTACCTTGGCGATGATTCATGTGAAATAAAAGGGGAGTTTAAGGCTTGGCAAGTGGTTTTAAATGCCAACTCAAAATGGTAGTAAAATGCACACACAGGTCCTGCAATGGCAGGCCTGAGAAAGATTTGAAAGGCTACTTGTATGGGTGGCACAACCGGTGCTGCAGGCCCACTAGTAGCCTTTAGGTTACAGGCCCTGGGTATATGAGATACCAGCTTATAAGGGATGTATAAGTAAACTAAATATACCAATCAGATTTATACAAATGTCACCATGTTTTAGTTGAGACACACATGCTCTTTAGCACTTGTTAGTAGTGGTAAAGTACTCAGAGGCCTAAGGCCAACAAAAAGATGGAGGTAGGCAGGCAAAAAGTTGGGGGAAGACCACCGTTAAGATGATAGGTCTAACAAAAGTGACTGTCTGCATGCCCTGCCTTTATGCTAGTATATGGCTTCTTTCCCTCTGTGGGTGTTGGATGTCTTGGTGGCAAGAGACTTATTCCCTGCTGACCATCTTTCAACTGACTATCTGCAGGATTCAACAAACAGCACTTACTGCTGAAGCTAGCTTCACTGTCAAATTCTTGTGAGGAAGTTACTCTGCTGTACATACACACTTTTCTTTCATGACTTTGGGAGTTAATACTGCATTCATTGCTCCTTTCTGAATGCTGTCTTGTCAGGTGCTAGCACTGTTACGTGTCTGACCCCACTGTTTGAATCTAACTCTCCACTTTCATCTAATACTTTTGCACCTGCAGGGCCAGTCCGGAAGCTCCGCCTCCGGGCCGGAATTTCCGGCCCGAGTGCGGACGTACAGTTAGTAGTCGTAAATCCATTCTGTGAATACCAAAAGCAGTAAGTGCATTCTGTGAATACCAAAAGTAGTAAGTGCATTCTGTGAATACCAAAAGTAGTAAGTTTAGGATTTAAGCTAATTCTGTGAATCGGGCCTGTACCATTCTGCAGTAGCTCACCAACAGGTCAGGTCTCTTTTGATCAATATGCCCTCCATGCTTCCCTTATGGTGGCTCTCAAAATCCACTGGTTTGCTAAACATGGCCATTGTCTCACCTTTTAGTACCTTATTGTCACTTTAACTAACTCCTCTTTCCCAAAAGATTCCTTTCTCTTAGCCCTTGACAGTCTACTCACTTCCCAGCTAGATATTGAAGCCATATGCTATGTATTAGGAAAAAAAGATATTTTGTAATACTGCCCATCTTGCGCATCTTGCCAGTGACTATTTTGATAGCATTTCACCTTTTGATCCACCCGATACCATGCTTTGCTGCTGCCCCTTCACCAGCATTGTTAGCTCTGCTGTTTCATACAAAGTCATCTGCAGGCATTTTTACCGGCATCTTATCAATCCTACTCTTTGGTGACAACAACCACTGGCTCGATAGAAGGGTTTTCCTTTTGCATAATTACACACAATTTTGGTAAAGTTTAGCAGAATTATCTGCAATAACATGAACTGCGATCACAGTGCCTCATTTATGAAAAGTGGCGTATCGCTGGTTGAAAACATCAATGCAACACTTTTTATTGTGAATTTGTTTGTGTAAATAGGGCGCAGTGTGGCGCATTGATTACGTGGCTGCAGCATCACAAAAATGTGATGCTACAGTGGCGTATGCCCTTCATAAATGAGGGCCCCAGACATCAGTGCTGTATTTTAGCATGAACTGCTTCTGGACATGGGGATGTATTTTGTGCTAAGAACAGCAACTATTCCTGTTCTGTTCATTCACGTTGTACGTGTGGTCATGCACGATTATTTTTTCCCAACTCAACAGAAAAGTACACAATGTGACGTAATCATGTAATTTTGGGCATTTAGTGTGAAAAGCGTAATGACAAATGGCAGAAATTATGCAAGATTATTTCACCAAGGCCTACTTGTCGTTGCCATTGAGGTTATTGCCTGCCAGTCCTCTTTTTTCACTCCGATTATAGCCCTCTGTCAGCGTCATCCCCTGAACCAGCAACAGAGGGCTTTCTCACATGTTTTCAAGGAATTCAGCCTTGACACTACCTTCTGTACGGGCAGATCACTGCTATCTCATCATCAATCTTTGGCTGCAGCACTCATCTCACTGTCAAAGCAGCTCTTCTGTGTCCCCCAATCTACCATTCCTTCACAGGGGCCTGGTCCACATTTCAAAGCAGTTGATATTGCAATCTGTGTAATATGGAGGTAGTGGTATATGTGAGCGTGCTCCACTTTATATAGAGAACTATATTTAGAATGGCAGCTGCCATCAACATTCATCTGAAAATTGTTTTTTACTCTAAGAGTTGATACCTTTATGAATTCGCTTGACCAACTTTGGGAGCTCGTTTTTAAAAAACAAAATACATTGTTGTGCTGGTGCATTGAACATGTTGTCCGCATACCAAAGCTTCAGCGCCATCAGACGAGCTGTCATGGTCGAGGGTCCTCTAAAGGCACAGAGATCACTCACTGGCAGGCACACAAAGATCTCTAAATATGTCAGACTGCAGTTTACCAGTGCAGCAGAGGACATCTCTCCGCTGATCTGGCAAAACTGAGTGCAGCCGGCCAAACTCACCATAAGCCCCAAGGTCTCAAGAGGTAAATTGTTGACTGTCCTCTTTTTATATGCTGCATAGCAAGTGTGATGAACATTGGTTTAGCAAAAATGCAGCATTAGTGCTGGATATTCTCTCTCAACCTGCAGTTGAAGCAGAAGGCATTACAAGTCAATTCCCACTGACAAGTGGAGCAAGTATGGCACAGGGATCAGTCAGCAAGATATGCATAGTTCACACAAAGAAAAGGTACACAACTCAAGCAACTTTAGTCCACTAAAGGCAGGAGTTACGAGGCGAGGTGAGACGAAGCCTTGTTTCTGGCTGGGAGAATCCTATCAATCTAGGGGTAAAGGAAATATAGGTGGCATGAAACTTGTGTCCACTTGAAGGCCCAAACATGACTGAAATTGGTGCCATTGAAAGTTCTTGCAAAAACTAGCCAAATCTCAATTTGACATTTTCCCCTGAATTGAGTGCTATTTTCTTGTTTTACCATTGGCCAGCATTGATCAGTTGATCTGTAAATTACCAATAGCTGGATTAGTCAGTCCACCAATCTCCTCACATTTGCAATCTTCAAGTAGTTTTGAAAATTTAATTAATTCTTTATCATAATTATTTAACTCATAAACAAAGCAGCAGCATTCACTAGCCCTTCTTGCTTTGTGGTGTTGTGGTGTGATCATAGTGAAAGGTAAAAGTAAACAAACAGAGTGCATTGCCAATATTGATGCTCTTCTTGAGCTTTGCCGCCATTGATATCTTCAAGAAAGGTCCAGTATCCCACCTGGTTATTCCAACCCAAAGATGCAGACTCAAGGATGCTGATAGCATTGGGAGGAACAGAGTTATAGAGGGAATTAGAAGTGGGGTCTTGGGGTCTCCCCGAGAAATTAGTATTTGCCCAAGAAATCAGGATTCCTCACCCAGTTCCACTGGCAATTTCTCATTGCCACATGAAGTTTCACAATGAGATTTCAGTGTTGTTGCAGCCAGAGTCAACTAGAAATGCACATGGCCATTTTGCAGTGACAAACACAGTAATTCATTAAATCACAGGGTTTGCGACCGCTCAATTCCTTTTTAGTATGTTTTAACCCATTTTGAGGTTTGGTAAGTGCTTAGAAAATTGGCAAATGGGTTTAGAAATGCATAGTGAATTGCAATTCAAAAGTAACATATTCAGGGCATCCCTTTAAAATTTCAGTTCGGAATGTTATGCATCAATGGTTTGCAACCACAATTTCGGTCAAAAAGCATTGACAGGTTAACATCTCCTCAAAGAAGTTGGAATCCCATTTGCAAAGGACCTCTTCCGCTTTGTGAATGTAAACAAAGGTTTGTTTGCCAACTCTAAAACAAACTTTTTCTAAAAAGTATTTTTTTAAACGAAGGCCTGTTTCCTTTAGGGGAAATGGGCTGCATAAAAAATGTATTTAAAAGTGGACAAATTAGAAATTAAAATAATTGTTTTTGCAAATCGAAGAATATAAAAAAAGTTTTTTTTGCAAAGAAAATCTAAGTAACAATTTTGAAATTCAACTGCTAGGCAAGGTATTCTGTGAAAATGTGTTCAGCGCGTCACTTCATCATGGATTAATTAGATTATAAAATGTATTTTACTATTGTAAGTAATTAGCGTTATGTAGATTGACCGCCAATTTATGGAAAATTGCTGTAAACAGTATTGTTATTGCGCCGTCAGTCAAAAAAAGATTTAAGCAGTGGGACACGTAAATTGTTTGTCTCACGTTTTGTGCAATAAGGTGTCATGGCATGATACCCTCTTGTGGGTCCTCTGAGTTGTTTGTCTGTTTTTGACTGAATTGAGACCTCAATCTTACTTCGTCTGCCCACACAATAATCACACTGATGATAGCGATTTTTCATAATTTAAAAGTGGATCTACATAACACTCATTACCTCCCTACTTAAGCCCTGTTGAAGTGACATGCTGAAAAGATTTGCTGCAAAACACAATTTAGCCAGCAGCTGGGATTCATAATTGCTACTTGTATTTTCTTTGTAAATACATCATTTTTATTCTTCCATTTGGAAAAAAATATTTTAAACCTTTAATTTGTTCATTTTTTTTATTGTAGAGACTGGAAGGGGCTCCGCAACAGAGAGACTTTTTGATTGGGTTTGCTGTCCATTTGGGGTTTTCCTTCCAAATTTTGGTTTAATTAAATGTGTAAAAAGGCACGGTAGTGAGATGAACCCAGTAAGCCACGATCCATGTAATGGTATCCAATCAGAGTGAATCGCAACTTGTGGCACACCTGATGATGGGTTGTAAAGTGGATGGAATCGTGACACTCTGGTGAGTTTGTGAAACATCCTGTTAGTACCTAGGTGGGTCAATGGCCACTTTGTCTTCACTTTTTTCAAAGCCATTCTCAGTACATTTGGCCCTTAATTTTAATGTGACCAGTTACTCCCATTACAGGTCCCAATAGAAGCTTATGATAAAGCCCTAAGTAAAAGTGCAACATGAGTGAATTACCTCCATCGAAAGCAGGTTTCACGCTCACCACATTAAAATGGCAGCCATTTTGTTGGCAGTCAGAAAGACCGACCGCCATGGTTCAGAGAGGCCCAAGGAGCCCGTCGGACCATCGGAGTGGAATCATATCCATACAACGGTGGCAGTGCTTACCAGGCACCAGCAAAGGGATTATGATGTCCCTTTCAGCCTGCCTTTTTCATGGTGGGTAACTCGCCATGTAAAGGCAGGCGTTAAGTGAGTTTGGGGGGCCTGTGGAAGGCCCACTTCCCCACTGGTCTTCTGATATGGGCACTGGGGGGACCTATGTTGCCCCCCTACATATCGCTGCACCATGTGGCAGGCACCACATGGTGCCTGACACATAGTGCAGGGATGTCAGGTGTCTCTATTTTGCATTGTGGTGGGTGCTGCAGCCAGCAGCACCAGTTGCAATGCCAAACATAGGCATTGTGACCACCATGGAGGTGGTCACATGTAATTCCCCTTACAGGACCGCCAACAGCATGTCAGGAAGTCCTGTTTACGATACGGTGGCGGGCGGATGCAAGTCCACCCGCCATTGTAATCAGCCCCCAAGTTCCTAAAACCAGGAATGCTGATAAATAGCAATAGTGGTCCCTATTCACAAAGTTGTTTTCTCCAATTCAAATGCCTGATAAACAGAAATCATGATCCACAAAAACAGAACTTCTGTCCTCATATATCATTGACCGCTGTCTGCACCTAAAAAATATTTTTTTAGATATTTACAAAGGGGAAGAGGTTCCTTGAATCCCCTTCACATTTAGGACTGCGTTACCAACTAATTTACTATGGTGGTAAAATATTAATTTTCAGTAGCAAAACAATAATTCCAGAAGGAATCATTTTTTAAAGAGACGCCCTTAAACGTCCCTTACAAATACTGATTCGTAATGGTTTCCAAAACCCATTTACCCATACGGAAGACCTTTTTTAAATCATTAAATGGGCTTGGTATATTGTAAAAAGGGTTTTAGAATTTGCAAAACTCTCAGATTTAGCAAATCAGAGGGATTGCGAATGCTAAAACTGGTAGAGCATAAGGCCCATGGTCATGACTAAATCAATTTACGAGTGCAGGCTATTTTGGTAAATTGGAGTTAGCAGTGCAAATTCTTTCTCTAATGACCCAATGTGCGTTATTATATCTCACTTAAAATGCTGTGTCATAAATTCTTTGTAAGTCTGAGGTAAAGACTGTGGGGCAGATTTATGAGCCCCGTGCGCCACATTTGCGCCGCCGTTGCGTCACTTCTGTGATGCAGCGGCGGCGTAAACCATGCTCCACGTTGTGCCTTTTTTACAATGTGATGCATCTAGGGAGATGCGTCACGTTGTAAAGCCCTGCGCCACATGAAACCTGACGCAGGTTTCATGTGGATGTTACGGCGCAGGGGGGCGCGCTCCGTCGCAGGAGCGCCTTGTCAAAACCTTGCGCCTGCTTGAAGCAGGCGTAAGGGGTGACGCACCATGTTGAAGATAGGCCAGCTTGGACCAGTGCTGGAGATGCGTTGCGCCCGCGACACAACTCCAGCACTGACCCAACCTTACACCGGCAGATACGACACGCATCTGTTTATCCATGCGCCATGATGTGCCGCATTGTAAATGTGGCACATCTGTGGTGGCACAAGGGTAAACTTGCGTCACGCATCTTTCCTGGCACATCCCTGCTGATTTGCAGGAATGCGCCAGGAAACGTAAATCTGCCCCTGTGTTTTTTTTTGTTTGCATTCTAACGGTATCTTTTCTTTTCAAACGCGTTTTAGAAATATGTCTGTGCAGAAGGGATTACAGCTGAAGAAGGGCTACTATTTCTTGGAAAATAGGATTTCCTGGATAAACAATACCATCCATTGTAAAATCAATACAAATCCATTTTAGGTCAGAGCTTGAGTCAGTGGGACAGGACGGAACGTGCTGTGAGATGCATGCTGCTGTTGACTTGTCATCAAAATTAAATCAAAGTACAAGACGGTCTGTGGGCGCTGGGAATATGAAGCCAAACCAATATTAAACTAACAGAGTTGGAAAGAAGTTAACTAGGATTAAAAATGTCTTCATTTGTCTGAAGACACAATTGCAAAGGAACCGGAATCTAAAGCGTACATTTCATTTAAAAATAAATGTACGCTTTAGATTCGGGAAAAATTACTCTTTTTACTGTTCAAACACATATATTCCTACAAATCAACTTTGCATAAGATATCATGTAGTTTTAAGTAAATATGCATGCAATGTGGTAAATGCTTATGGTCAACAAAATACACGTTACCATGAGTCAAGTGTAGTGAGCTCATTATTTGGTTTATAATGTAAAGACTATGTAGAAAACTCACCCAATGCAGCTCTTTTCAAAAGAATGATTTAGGAAAAGGTTAGAACATGTGGAACCGACGTGGGTCACAGTGTTGTATAGGCACACACCGCGAACAGCCCTGTTAGGCCAGCTTTCTTCATTATTCTGTAAAACATTTGATAGAGATGGACTTTGTAATATTTCAATGTACACTGTGAATCACAGTCCCCACACTCCTGCACACAGTGATTTGTTTTTAAAAAAAAATTCTGAGAAAAACTTGCATGATCAAATTGTATCAATAGGAGCAATACATCATAAATTAGGCCAGTGAAATTCAGTATAAGGGTTTGATAGTATGCAATAGCTGAATAAGGTTGTCTACGTATAAAAGGTATTGCTCGAATAATTCTCTGTTAGAGGAATAGCACAGAGGTAAAGAGCAAAGGGGGAAGGAGAAGAAGAGAGGGCCAGAGAATGTAGCATGGAATAGGAGGGAAGGAGAAGAAGTGAAGGGGGTTGAGGTAGGAGGTGACAACACTTTGTGACTATATATTGTTTTGGGTTAGTATTTGGGGGTTGGAGATGTTATTGGTGTTGAGAGGGTATTATGGGTATTATAGGTTTGTCACAGGGGGACTTCACACAGCAATTCTTAAACACATTTATTTAACTGTTGTTATGAGTTCAATTTAGGCAAAAAGTACTGACTGTAGGCATCACAGGTATTTACCCGCAATTTGCACAGTTTTTTCAAATGTTTCTGGATTTACCAAATAAGGAGTATCCATCCACAATGATTGACAGCCATAGAATTCCCAATGTGCTTGCATTCCCTTGCACTTACTCCTGCAGATTTTTCCAATATGGCAAAATTCACTAGAGAAAGAATTGTGGACATGCCTTAAGTACCTACCATCATGTTCCTTCCTTGAAGATAGACTTTTTAGCTTCTCAGTTGCATTTAGTGTAAATATGCCGCTCACCCAGTCTGTTCATAGACATACCCGCAGTCATAGGTCTGAGACACAGACGATAGCACTTAACAAGGTTATCAACATTCCCCCACCAAAAATAGGGAGTTGTGGAACAGGAGCTGCATTCCATTTGAATGATTGGGTTAAAAATAAAATGACTTCGTTCTTCCTCAGCATTCCCTCAGCCTCTCCTGGATCAGCTCGCTCACAAACACCTCTCCTGTCACTGGCCCTTTCTTTCTTTTGGTGAGAGGGAATTCAAACAAGCTAACAAAATAGTAGAAACTTGTAAGCAATATTTTAAGTTGGATGGTTGTACTTGTCCAGTATTTTATAAAGCGCAAACAATTACCCGAAGGTGTCAAGGTTCTGGGGGCCATCGGGAAGATTAAGCGAGCTATTACCCAGAATCACATGGTGCTGGGCTGATCTGCCCCCAACACCGGCGATCGGACGGTGAGCCCCCGGGTTTTGGAGTCAGTCGCCCTGGCCGCTGCGCCACACCTCTTCCACTTCACTCTAAGTAAAAGAAAGAGAAGTAACCCAAACAAAGATTTGCGAATTGGCTGCTTCAGAACAGTTCCAAAAGAGGTTTAGAGAGAGATTTGGGTGAATGGAGAATTTTTTTTCACCCAATTATTGACATGAGTGACAACACCAGCTCACCTACTGCTCCCACTTTAAACCAGCAATTGCCCACATTACACTAGAGAGCTGTTGGGATCTGGCAGCTAGACAATACAAACCTAGTCTGACG
This sequence comes from Triturus cristatus, assembly GCF_964204655.1. Classification (NCBI taxonomy): domain Eukaryota; kingdom Metazoa; phylum Chordata; class Amphibia; order Caudata; family Salamandridae; genus Triturus; species Triturus cristatus. The sequence goes on along the minus strand of NC_140590.1, from coordinate 894,480,148 downwards.
AGAAAGTGTTGTATCTTAGTATATCACTGCACTTAATAAGGAAAGGAAAGGAATGGAGCAATGTAAAAATAAAAGGATTTTTTAATGAAAGGCCCAGCATCAAGCACACGGGTTGGCAATCAAAATTATTTATCTGTGCTGAAAGATGCAAAATGTTCGAGACGGCTCCTCCGCTAAGGTTGAGGAGCGTTGCCCCACTGCTTTCAGAGCAGGAAAAATAAAATGAGAATATTATTTTTATTATCATTTTATTTTTCATAGGTATGGGACTGGGTTCGGGGGGTGGGATTAGGACTGGTGGCACGGGGGGAGGAGTGGTTCATGCACTTAAGTGTGCATGGCTGTTTGGCCGTCCGGCTTGGGCCAGCCAAACAGTCATGTGCACTAGACATGTTTTCCACTGGGCTGCAATACACAGCCTGGGTCGAGAACATGCACAGGCTTCCAGTCTCCATCTGAGCGCTGAACCACGGAACTCAGACCAATCACAACGCTGCATTGCAACGTTATGATTGGCTTAGGGTAGTCTGCGTGCTTCATGTTTCAGGGACTCTCCAGAGGAGCAGAGAGACGGAAGCCGGGAAGAGGTAAATATTTTCTTCCCCCTAACCACCATCCCTGTACTCTGCCAGCCACCGCTGCAAATATTATTGTCTGGTATTTGTATTTGTATTGTCTGCTGCCTAAGATGTCGAATTGCTGAACCAAAAGTTGTATGTTCACTGTGTTTTGATTCAATGTGATTTATTTAAAGCATCCTCAAGACCTTAGACTAATTAAAAGAAGGAAAGACCTGAGGAACAGGCCGATATGCAATAGCAAAACGAAGCACTAGTTTTGCTCCAATCGCACCCATGCCAAGAGAACTCCATGTAGGTTCCAATGGGCCCTGGGCTGCCCGCTTAGCTCTGACCCTTTAACACACCTGTCTAATTTTTCAAAAACACTAACATATTAAAGATCTCTAATGTCCAATCTACTCTACTTGTGGGTCCCAATGGGACGTGTAGCGACTCAAGGTGAAGTATCTGACCTGCTAGCTGATCCAGAATTGCTTGGCTTCACAGGTTTTCCAGCTCACTCTCTCTAGTGAACTTTCATTCAAGTTAATAAGCCCAAGTCTGTCCATCTGCATGTTGACATCAAGGTTGCTGTCACACCAGAGCCACAAGCAGAGGTACTAGTTGTCAGGGCTACACAGTACCATATGAATAATTTCCTCAAGAGTTTGCTTCATTTTCATCAGTACTGTGGGAATAAAAGGCAGATGGAAAAATATCCACAACAATTTTGAGGTTAGAGATAATGCAATTTCACACCTCAGGCAAGAGAGTCCTGACACAATGTGTATGTTGTCATAAGTATGCCATATCATCATATGTGAAAAATGTATATCACTTATGTCACAAAGTTACACCATAATAGCTTTAATATTCTCTAGTAAAAACAGAGAGGCATAACCGGAAATCATTTGCGTGCTCTGTGAACATATGGTCTGATTATGATGGCGGTCGGTCAGACTGCCGACTGACATTGCAATGGGCAGGAGACCATCTGACAATAAGTCGGCTGTCCCACCCACCCAATTTGGATAAGACTGTCAGCACGGCAGGCGGAACGTGCTTTTTACTACTGTGGCATGTGCTGTGGCCCAGGAAAAGGGCCACAGCACAAGCCACAATGGTAAAAAGCACTTTCTGTACAATCATGCACTGTGTGGCAGGCACCATATGGTTGGAAAGGAACTTCCTAATCCCTACGGTGGTGCCTGTGCAAGCACACGTCTATTCTAGGGATAGGATTCTGACTGCCGCCTCAAGGGGATCTAAGATTCTGTCGGAGGCAGTGGTCTACCCCTCCAATCTCTGCGCTCCGACTGCCGGTATTGTAATCTGGCGATCGGCACAAGGGCCTGGATGTCGGGCAGACCGCCACCAATGGCCTGTCGGTGGCGGTCTGCCCGCCATCGAAAGGAGTCCCATAGTGTCTTAATTTCCAATGTAAACAGCCACATAACTGTGCAATTGCCTCTAAATTCAGTCAGTCAATCAATAAAAAAAACTTTTATTCAGCAGTTGCCATAAACAGAACATTTCATCAATTCAAAACAAGCATACACTCAAAAATATAATTCTTTCATATACTAGTTAATAAACTAGATTTTTACATCTTTAAAAGCCATTGGTTAGTGTACGTGTCCAAATAGGGCAATTAAAGGGAAAAGCAGTCCTCAACATTATAGTCCATTCTGTTAGAAAACAGGAGAACCACCAACCAGGGGCGTAACACAGGCCCCCACAGTCCCACGCGGTGCGGGGGGCCCCTACGCTCCAGGGGCCCCCTCACTCTCAGCAGAAGGCGGCTGCGCCTGCAAGCAAACCTCTTATAAAATGGTGCGCCTGCGCGCACGGCCTCCCCAAGTCCCCGTAAATTAAACTGTGAGCGCATGCCCCGGTGACGGCCTCTAAGCCTCAGAGTCTTCCCTCTCTTTCTGTCTCGCTCCTCAGTTGGTGAAAACCAAGACTTCAGGAAACAGGTATTACCTTCTCTTTCCTCCTTTCGTTTATATGCTCCCCTGTGAAATGAATCCAAAAAAGAAAACATTTTTGCTGGAAACGTTGTCTTTTTCTGAAACCAGTGCAGCCTCGGGGTGGAGAGAAATAAAACATTCCAAATGTAAAAAATAAATAACTAATTAAAAAGCAAGACAGAGTGGTTGCAAGGTGGCCAGATTGATTTATTTACACCTAAACACATTAGCGCCACTTTACAATGTTTGCCAGTGAAGTGATACTTTTGTTTTCTCCCCTCTTTGAACAACATTGTTTTCCCTGTGTGGAAAAGTGCACCTTGCCTGGAGGTACTGAAATACCTGCTGGATGGGTGAATTGGAAAACAAAATGTGTACAGCGACTGTGTGTTTACGAATGTGGTCTTTTTAAACCATACTGCCTATGTTTTGAAAGGATATAAGCAATGGGCACTGAAACGGGTCCTTTCCGGGCCTTGTATTCATGGCCTTACCTATTCATGCGAAAGCACTCACTAATTTCAGAATAATGAGTGTAAAAGGAAAAAGGTAACCATGTTGTTCCTACTTACATTTCACATGCTTTACTTAATCTTTCATTCACTATGAGTGTTTGCTTTTTCTAGGATGTTAATTTTTTTTAGGCAGCAGATTGCTCTTGTCAAGTGTGTAATTAGAATTGAGTCATATCCAAGTGTTTATAGCGGGTCAGTGCAGTGCAAGTTTCTCTCGATGGGGCAGTATGGTGTTCAGTGGGGGAGAGGATGTGGCGCTATGGTCAGAGCTGCTGAAGTGGAACTGGTGAACCAGGTTCAGCCTTAATGGCCATGCTCCCAGACCACTCTCCTGAGGGAGCACATTCCCGTGCTAGACCTTAGAAGGCGCCGCAAAATCTTAAAAGCCCTGGTGTCTTAGCACCAGCAGGTGGACCCTAGCGGTGGAAAGTGTTGATTAACCTTGAAGGCCTGTCCACCACTATCCATGAAGTTCACCTCCAGTCTTGGGGACAGACCTATGAAGCAGCACACCATAGAGTGGCAGTGACTCTGTCACTGAGGTCACAGGACCCTTAAGCAGGGTGGCTCCAGGGCAGTGCAACCGCACCGGGCGCTAACTGCAGGTGGGAGCGTCGTGTTTGTAAGTATAATATGGTTTTAAAAGCACTTGCTGCCTCCTTCCTGGCCTCCAACATTTTTGGGCAACAATAAAAATGTCTTGATAATTCCAGTGATTAATGTTCTTAGTAGAAAGAGATGGTGTTTTGTCTAGTGGAAGGTTTGACTCATGAAAAGCAATGGCAGAGGTGTAATGTGCATGCTGCTAAGAACATGTGCCATGTAGATCACAAAGTGCACATAATGTAAATAGGTCAGTGGGTTAGTGCTTTTGTCAGAGAGACCCTATTGTTACTTGCAGTTAATAAGTTAAAATCCTAACATAGAACCGTGAGCTATTAACTGTCGTGTAAGAGCTGCATGCAAACTCTAAGGTATAAATTAGTGTGTTATGTTTTTTTCCCCAGTCTTCGATTATCCTAATGTTGTAAAAAAAAGGTTCATTTGGGTAGAAATCAATTCTTATTATTAAAGAGAACCCCCAACCATGGTATTATGTTTTTAAATCTGAGTTTGTGTTTCTGCAGACCAAGCACTATTAAACTATGCTGCCTACTAGTATATAGTTGTCATGTGACTCCTACACCTTGTAGTCCTTTGTCTTATGTAACATTTCCTACACAGTGATTTACACACATATGAATGATTTTCTCTGTGTAATATGTGTGATGTAAAGTGCTCTGACACCCTACACTGGTATTAGTGGTGCTGTACATTTTCTGAAACTTTATTATTTTTAAATTTTTACACATACTAACACTCTCTGAAAAGATTTTTCCTTATTAGTATTAGTGGAACATACAGCTGCAGCAATGAGAAAGGTGACCAGTCAACCTTTGCAAAGGGCCCTCCACTTCACAGCAGCACAAGTCACATTTTTTAGTAACTTTTGATGTGTTTGAGCTATAAACAATGTATTAGTTAAAATCATCAGATTATGCAGCAGATGATGTATGATGTGGCAAATATGGCAAAGCCATAGTTATGTGAAAAACATTTGCAAACTAGGATATTTTGCGGGGAACAACCTTTACAACGCAACTTTTACAACGCACTACCTTTACAACGCATTTTTTACAACGCATAATCCATTACAACGCATGACATTACAACGCATGACACTACAACGCATTTTTAAAAACTACCTTTACAACGCATTCCATTACAACGCATACTACCATTACAACGCATACCATTACAACGCATAATATTACACTACACTATCCAACACTTACCCTACTGATGCACCCCCTGGAGTTAGAATAGTAATTTTTACCCCTATACTATCCAACACTTACCCTACTGTTGCACCCCCTGGAGTTAGAATAGTAATTTTTACCCCTATACTATCCAACACTTACCCTACTGTTGCACCCCCTGGAGTTAGAATAGTAATTTTTACCCCTATACTATCCAACACTTACCCTACTGTTGCACCCCCTGGAGTTAGAATAGTAATTTTTACCCCTATTCTATCCAACACTTACCCTACTGTTGCACCCCCTGGAGTTAGAATAGTAATTTTTACCCCTATACTATCCAACACTTACCCTACTGTTGCACCCCCTGGAGTTAGAATAGTAATTTTTACCCCTATACTATCCAACACTTACCCTACTGTTGCACCCCCTGGAGTTAGAATAGTAATTTTTACCCCTATTCTATCCAACACTTACCCTACTGTTGCACCCCCTGGAGTTAGAATAGTAATTTTTACCCCTATACTATCCAACACTTACCCTACTGTTGCACCCCCTGGAGTTAGAATAGTAATTTTTACCCCTATACTATCCAACACTTACCCTACTGTTGCACCCCCTGGAGTTAGAATAGTAATTTTTACCCCTATGCTATCCAACAATTACCCTACTGTTGCACCCCCTGGAGTTAGAATAGTAATTTTTACCCCTATACTATCCAACACTTACCCTACTGTTGCACCCCCTGGAGTTAGAATAGTAATTTTTACCCCTATACTATCCAACACTTACCCTACTGTTGCACCCCCTGGAGTTAGAAAAGTAACTTTTACCCCTATACTATCTAATACTTACCTTAAATGTAATTTAATATTATGCGTTGTAATGGTATGTGTTGTAAAGGTAGTATGCGTTGTAATGGAAATGCGTTGTAAAGGTATTTTTTAAAAATGCGTTGTAGTGTCCTGCGTTGTAATGTCATGCGTTGTAATGGATTATGCGTTGTAAAAAATGCGTTGTAAGTGCATGCGTTGTAAAAGTGTGCGTTGTAACGTCATACATCCATATTTTGCCATTCATGTTTGAACTGCTCTTGTGGAAAAAGGGAGGAGAAGTGCTGATGACAGAAACTCCATGGCTGGGAGACAAATGGCTTGCGATTCCACTTTTAAGGATATTTAGGACATTCTGTGATTGGAAACGTATCCCACTTTGTGAATGTATTTTAATGTCAATAACACATATTTAACCTTAAATAAACATGTGTATCTATTGGTTAAATTAAATAATGTAATAAGCTGTAACTGGTTAGTGAAATGGGAAAGGAATACTAAAAATTGGGATATTTTGCTCCTTCTGCCACACCTCTCACTCTGCCCACTGACCCAATCCATGGTTATTCCTGCCCTCTGATTCTCCTCCCACAGTTCCCCTACTTTTTTCCCCCACTTCGACCACTGTGGGCTTTTACCACTGTGGCTCTTAGAGAATGACACCTCAGGTCCATACACAGGGGCTAAACACAGCACGTTTCTGGGTTCTCCGCACAACGTGTTTGCTATTTGACGCCAGACTTCTGCATTTTGTGTTGAGGAAATTAAACATACCCTTGTGCTTGTATAAAACATAGCTGCCAAGTGACATTGGCACCTTGTCGTGTCCATTCGAAGCTTTTATCCAACAACACTTTGCATGCTGGAATGTTTAACCACTTACTTAGATGGTCACTGCACAACTCCCAGAATGCAAGGCGCTGTTGGCTTAAAATCCAGGCCTGGCTGGAGGTGTCACACGTGACGATAGTGCCATTTGGAGGCAATGGTGAATCTGTAATTTAGCAGGCGTGTCTATACTCTTAGTAAATTGTAAATACCGCCAGTGTTGACACACTGAGGTCTGAGGTCTCTGTTTGTTATGAAGTAAGGCCCAGTCTGGTGGTTCAGGTCAGTCCTTGTGAGAGAAGCTGCTTGACTTGTTTTTACCATGCACTTTGAAAGTATTTTCACCTTGATGAAAGAAGAAAGTTGGATTGTTTTACAAAACATGCTTGATTTTTGTATATTGCTGGACTGGTGATTGCTTTATTTTGCACTTTGAAAGTATTTTCACTTTTTCTTTTGCTTTACCAACTACAGTTTGTATAGATTGTCATTAGGTACTTGCTGATGTGGTTTGTTTTTATTCTAAATACAGCGTTATTTATGGTGTTGCTTGCACTTGTCTGTAATATGTGTGCCTTAAATCTTGCTTTTAGCATTGTTTACACTACAGAAATGATAAATTAAAACAGACAAACATCTGCATCAATGTTCTGAAGCATCCAAACAGTTTTCTTCCTCAGCCTTGTTTGCCTGCCTGTTTTGCAATGCTTACTAATGAAGACATGATGGTAGAAATTGAAGCTTCCTCAGTTCACGTTATTATCATGCACAACCCTTGACAGTCGCTAGTGTGTGGCATGCATATAATTCACCAGTCTATTTATCTTGACTTTTGCAGGATACTGAATTATATCTTGGGTACTTCTCAGGTATATTGTCAGTTGGGTTTTTATGGAATTGCAGGTTTGGGTTGGTCTTTCAAAGTTTCAAGGTATTGTCAATTCTATTTCAGACCCTTCATAGTTGTTCTTTGTTCTTCAGCCATAGGCAGTTCCTGAGACAATAGGATCACTCCTTGGCATTGTTCTGATTGCTGCCTCAGTTAAATAATCTGCTTTTGACAGTATTGTTACAAATGGCATAGCTTGTATGTTAAGAGTGTTTCCCACTTTCTCATTAGAAGTTATAGAAAGACAATATAAAGGCATTTCATTTAAATGTTGGAGGTTTCAAATCAAAATACGCTACAGCAAAGTGGTAGATGGTGGGCCGCGCCGCCAAGGGAGGGGGGGCCCCCTCCATGTGCTTTGCAGGGGGGCCCCCTCAAGTTTCGTTAAGCCACTGTCACCAACGCGACAATGTTATAAATAATCCTAGGTGGTATACGTTTTCCTGATTCTTAATGCCCATCGGTTGTAGCTGATGAGTGCATAGCAAGTGGAAAGTGACTACAGGCGCTGTACAAATTGGAAACCTAACCTGTAGGACTTGATACCGTTAATGCGTAGAGTTAGGCACAGACATTGTGATCTCGGTATACTATGAAGATTACAGCAAAACATGAAATGTTGTGATGTATTGTCACAGGGACAACATGGTAGGGAGGAAAATCAGGAATACTGCTGTTGAAAGGTTGCCAAAAAGTGCACTGCGCATAGTCTAAAATGACCAAGATAAAAATATATATTTGGGATTGCCCATCCACGTTACGTATGGTTCCACACCTAATGTGGTCAAAATCACTGAGTGCACAAGATTACCTGAGATTGCATTTATATCTATAAAATACATTTTTAACCTGAATCTTGAAGTTATTGTACATTTTGTCAAGAGACTAAAAGAGATTTGAACTTCCCAGTTCAAGGAAGACTTGCTTGACATAGGGTTAAACATGGAGTGCATGTTGTCCTGTTTGGTGCAGCCTTCGAATAGCAAGTGTGAAAATTTGGTCTTGAGGGTGTGTCAGGTCTTTAGCCAAAGGAGTAAGAGTGTAATTCTCACAATGTTGGATAAATCTAATTCTGAATGCACAATGTGACTCTCAGTGCTCTTAGGAATTGACAGCAACCTGCATAACAAATTGTATTCTAAGATTTGCAGGTTCCCTGGTTTTGTGAGGCCGCAGACTCCTGCCCGTAAGTAGCAACAGAAAGACACTTAATTTAGTACAGTTAGATCATTTCTTTTAATAGCCTCATGGCCACGTTAATTTGCAAACCTGAAAATTGCTTCAACTCCCCCTGAAACCTTTTGTGCTCTCTGGGTTAGTAGCTTCTCCCACTTCAAATTGGCATCAAATATGATGCCTAAATAGTTCTAACCTTAGCTATTGCAGTCCCACCTATTGCACAATTTCTCGATCGTGTATTTTTGGGGCCACTAGAAATATTGTACGATTTCTGGTGGTTCACTTTAAATTGAGATTGCTCATTACATCATTAAAAGAATCAAGTAAAATCTGAATACCATTTGCAGTGAGAGCAATGAAAACAGAGTCATGTGAAGACGATTTTCAAGGTCCGTCGAACTTCCATTGTGTATCATCTTTCGATGCACGCAATGCATCTGTAGCTATCTTTTGTGCTGTTAGTTCATCCTCCAGGTTAGAGATTCGTATTTCTGCCTCATTGAATCTTTCTGCAAATTCTGTGCATGATTTTGTAATCCGCCGAACCGAGTTCTGGAGTTTCTGACAAGCCCCCTGCATGCGCTGGCTCTCAGTACGTGTCTCCTCTCTGTGGGCCATTATACTCTGATATATGACCACCAATTAGATGTCTTCTGATTTCTCCAACGCCTTATCACTTGACTACCTAGCGATGATCACACCACTTGCCCGGGATTCAGCTAGGAAGGACTAATCCCACAGCATGACATCTGTGCTTTCAGTGGCCTTGAAATTCTCTCTTAGTTCACCTCTCTTGCACACCTTTCATGGACTACTTTCTGGTGTGCCCAGTGTGTCTGTACAAAGATCTTGGAGGTGAGAGCTACTTATTTCGCTATGGCACTGTTCGGGGAACCCCTCCTATGGTTTGAGGGAGTAATTGGTTCGGTCCCGTCCCCAGAGTTATCCGAGGGGTCAGGGAGGGATAACAAGTTGTCCCCTGAATCAATTTCCTTTACCAATCTCTGGATAATGTCATCATATTTTACACTTAAACTGTCAACATTGGACGGTTCACTCCTCTGCCCATCAGTTATACTAGTACCAACCAGGGTATCCTTACCGAGGCCATCCGATGTTGTTTGTTTCATCAAAGGATCCCCAATATCAGGGGTTGTGCTATCACCTCTCCTTTTATCCATTTTGAAGCCCTTTTGCTCCCTCCTTCATTCTGGGTAGTAATTTTGCCAGACATGCCCCCAGTTTGACAACCCCCTTCAAATCAGCATCCTTCTGACCTACACCGGCTCCCCACCTTATTAATTTGTCCATTAACCTCGTTGACAGGGCATGCATGTGGAGGGGTAGGCTGCTTTTTCGACATCCCAGAGAAAAACAAAAAGGGCACAATGCACTTACTGCTTCTTTCCCCAGGTGTGCTCTCTTGTCTCACAGCTACTGGGTCTCCCATGCTGCCGTTTGTGCCTCCTGGTACTGAGTTTCCACCAGCTGCTCCTCCAGCTCCCCCAGCTTCCATCGGGTTACGGACCTTTCCACGTCCAGCCTTTGGAGGCCTTACCACAGGGGGTGCCGCCAGGTCAACCCCGCCTTCACTCCTTAGCCTCCTCATGTACGAAGACCCGGAAGAGCGCCAAACCAGCTCCAGAAGCCACAGCACCGATACACGGGACACCGCTGCAACAAGCAGGGCACACCAGAGCATACCGATTCAGGCGGTGAGATTTTACACTTTATTTCATTTTCCTTGCCTCGCAGAGCATTTTGCCAGCCTGTAATTAATGCGGGTATTCTATATACATGCCGCCAACCGCGGCCCCCGCAGGGGGCCACTACAGCGGTCGGCGCCCTAGTGCCACCGGGCCACCCTCCTGGCGACCTCTTTGTCGCCCACCACGTCACATCACGCAGCATCGGTCATGTTTTGTTTCGCCGCTGTGTCCCCCGGATCCACGCCGCATCGGTCGTTGTCTCGTTCGGATTGAGTCTTGCTGCTCCCGCTCCGCCCCGGCCCTGTCCCTGGGCAGTACCAGGTTGACGGGGCCCTGTGGCTCGGATTGCCACGGGCGGAGGGGGCGCAAGATTGAGTCATGATTGGCGTCTTGAGTGGGCGGCTATGAGCAGTGCAGGGCGGTATCGTAGCGGGATCACTGCCCGCACCCCCCCAAGTTTTTAATAGTTAACCGCGGGCGCAAGCTTCTGCAATCCCGGGCTAATCATTCACCCACCCCTCGCTTCGAGCTGGAAATCCCGGGCTAATCATCTTCCACCTCGCGCATCGAGCTAGGGTCCGAGGGGGGGGTTTGATTCTTTCGCCCTTCCTGCGCCACGAGATAGGCCCTGAGGGGGGGTTCGTTGCCGCGCGGCCCGCACTCGTAGAGTCAGTGTGGCCTACGGTTAAGGTCTGAGACTCTTTTTTGCAAGCCTGCTGGTTAATTCCCATTGAGTGTGTTCAGGGGCCGGTTGCTGCACGGCCGTCCGGGGGTGCTTTGGCGATTTCCGATCCTCGTGGTCACCTCCCGTGCCTCGAGTTGGGTAGCGGGGTCGATGCCCGCACTCTCCACCCTGAAATTTGCCATAAAATTTAGACCCATGTAATCTCCTTGATCAGGATGTGGGCCGTGGGCTGCGCTGCCGCCTCTAGTGCGGGACAGCAGGTTTCGAGCCTCTAGGCCGCTTTCTCATCCTGTGATCCTGGGCAAATCACTTAATCTCACCGTGCCTCGAGTTGGGTCCGGGTTTAGCCTCGACGCAGGGGAAGTAGTGCGAGGGGTAGAGCATTTGCGTAAGCACGCGAGAGGTAACGGGATCGATGCCCGCACTCTCCATTCCAAAAATTTGCAAAATCTTTAAAATCACTTACTCTCCTTGATGAGGAGTTGGTCCGTCGGCTGCGCTGCCGCCTCTGGTGCGCGAAAGCAGGTTTCGAGCCGCGAGGTTGTGTCCTCTTCCTGTGATCCTGGGCAAATCATTTAACCCACCCCCCGTGCCTCCAGTGGGGTCCGGGTGTGTTTTCAACACGGGGAAAGTAGTGCGAATGTCGGAGTACTTGGGATCGATGCCCGTAATCTCCATTAAAAGAAAATGGGCAAACATTATACATCACGTAATCTCCGAGATGAGGATGTGGTCCGGCTGCGGCACGGCCGCCTCGGGTGCGGTAAAGCAGGTTGCGTGCCTCGTGGTCGCGTCCACTTCCTGTGAACCTGGGCAAATCAGTTAATCCCCCCGTGCCTCGAGTAGGGTCAGGGTGGGGCTTCGACACATGGGTGTAGCTACGAATGGTAGAGCATTTTATTAGCACGCGAGAGGTAGCGGGATAGATGCCCGCACTCTCCATGGAATTTGCAAAAACATTTTATATCACGTAATCGCCTTGACGAGGATGGGGTCCGTCGGCTGCGCTACCGCCAAAGGTGCGGGAATGCATGCTGCGAGCCTCGTGGTCGGGCTTCGACGGTAGCTCCGAATGGTAGAGCACTTGCTTAGCACGCGAGAGGTAGCGGGATCGATGCCCGCACTCTCCATGAAAACTTTTTTTAAAAATCACGTAATCGCCGCGTCGAGGATGTGCTCCATCGGATGTGCTCCATTGGCTGCGCTGCCACCAAAGGTGCGGAAAGCAAGTTGCGAGCCCCGTAGGCGCGTCTACATCCTGTGATCGTGGGCAAATCACTGATTCTCCCCGTGCCTGAATGGTTAATGTAACCACGGGGCTATTTGAGGCGCTCCATACCCTCGGGTGAACTCGCGCTATATATAATATGCCGCAGAAAACCAATTAAGATTAGTTTTGGGTCCTGCACCTCCGGGTGCAGGTCTGGTTCTCGGTGGCCAGGTAGCAGGATCGATGCCCGCACTCTCCATAAAAATTTGGAAAAAGTTGTGAAACCACGTAATCTCCTTGCCTGAATGTGTAATGTAAATACGGTGCTATTTAAGGCGCTCCAATACCCTCGGGCGAACTCGCGCTATATATAATATGCAACAAAATCAATTAAGATTAGTCTTGGGGCCCCGCGCTTCCGGGTGCAGGTCTGGTTCTCGGTAGCCGAGTAGCGGGATCGATGCCCGCACTCCATAAAAATTTGCAAACATTTTTAAAATCACGTAATCTCCTGGACGGGGGTGCGGTCCGTCGGCTGCGCTGCCGCCTCTGGTGCGGGAAAGCAGGTTGCGAGCCTCGTGGTCGCGTCCACTCCTGTGATTCTGGGCAAATCACTTATCTCCCCCTGCCTGAATGTGTAATGCCGCGGCTAGACATTGCGGGGGGAGAAGGTACCCCCCCAAATCACTAATCTCCCCGTGCCTGAATAGGTAATGTAAACACAGTGCTCAAAGTGCAGCTGTTCACTTTGTTGCAGGAAACCAGGGTTCGAGCCTCGAGGTTGCGTCCTGTGATTCTGGGCAAATCACTTAATCTCCCCCTGTTCCCGAATAGGTAATGTAAATACGGTACTCATGTACAGCGCTCCAATACCTTCGGGTCGAGTCTGCGCGCCTTGCTGACTGAATGTCTAGAAGGTGTCGCTTCTAGTACACAAGACAGTCACTAGTTACAGGCTTGCCCATGTTGCAAATGGTACGCCACCGGTTGGCACTGTGGCTATGCTGTACCATCACTAAGCCTGAAAGAAGTGGTATAGGGAGGAGATATGATGGAATTAATTTCCGTTGCTGTGTGCGGCGCTGTTGACTAACATTAATTCATAGATGAGCATGTCTATTTAACAACAGTCCCACAAGATCGATGTCAGCACAGTTTACTGCATGTGTACAAGCAGCTATGACATGAATCATGCTTCGCAGATGCCTCCACACATGCCAAGTGGGATTTTGTCCCAATTATGGAGCTAACTATTGGAGCCATCGAGAGAATTCGAACTATACCGGCAGATTGCATCACGGGTCCCGCGGCCCCAACCTTTTTTTGAAAAGGGGCTTGGGTAGGTTGTTATTGTTGTTGTTGTCTTGACATCCAAACCCCCATTGCTCAAGGCCTCGTGCTCCCAAGTGCATTAGTCCTTGGGCAGGGCGGACCAGAGTGGGGATAGTCCTAACGTAGAACGGTCATTGGGCTATGTTAGTAACAGTTAAACATGGAACGCTGCCGACAGTCTAAAAGAGGTGTGCTATAAGTCCGCAACTCTGCCCCTCCAACATGCTTAGGTGGGCCTTGATCTGAGCACGGTGTTGAGGTGGGATTGACACACAAAGGAGCAATTTACAGCTGTGGGGCTACTGCTAGCCAGGCCTATCAGTAACGGTCACCATTGTCCAACTAGTCAGAGCTACGAATTGTCTGGCCCGGAGACTACCGTACACGGGTATGTTCGTGCAATTACTGATATCAATAGGCCTGCTGCATCTGCGTGGTTTGGTTTTGCTCGCAAGAAAATGCCAGCCTTAGGCCTTTAACTGTCACCTAGCCACCCAGGTGGGTGGTTAGTTCTTGGAGGGCAACGCAACCGAGATAGAATGGTAGTTTATTATCTAATGCAAATAGAAGCATTGATTAAGCCAAAAGATGGGTGTAGATATGGGTGTAGGTTAGTGCCCCAATCGCATTGAATACGGGGATGCACTGACATAGCGGCAAAAGAAGAAGTGGTCACCACATAGCGCCTCACTAGGGCCAAAATCATGGCACAAAGTTACAGGTGGGATTTGACCAAGTGGTTGCGGGTGCGCCGCACGTGAGCGAATTGAAAACTGGCACTGGGGACAGTCTGCCACAAGTTGGTGCGGCCCGTATATTGTAGAGATGACCCAACAGGCATGGATCTATGCACCTGGGATTAAATTCTCTGTTGCCAGCTGAACAAGCCATTCGTATAGTTTGGAAGGCTTGGAACAGGCGCTAGTATCATGCCTGCACGAGTATCTAGGTTGGTTGTGGTATTACTATGATGGACAGCTCAGCAGGAGCAAGGTGGGGGCGATAAGAAGTGGCCGCCTGCCATGAGCCTGGCATGTAGTCACACAATTGTCAGGGTTCCGTAGAACTGCCTTGCGCGGAAGAGCGCCCGTATGCCAATTTCTAGTTTTGCGCAATTTGGTTCTCTAGGTACATTTAGCCGTGAATAGCTCTAGGTCGGTGGTTGTGTGTCACTGCCTACAGCAGGCATTGCGGTACGCCTGCCTTGGGGATAACCAGACAGGGTATTTGTCCCTTCACTTTGAGGAGCGATTCATTCAATGCTTTTCTTCATAGAACTATTCTCATCGTTGTTATTTCAATGTTTTGGAGGGTACCTCTGTCTCCAACCCACCAATAGTTCATTGTTAAGCCGATTATTTGCTGCCCACCGGTCCGTGTTCCAGACCGCCTCATGGCGCCCGAGTTAAATCTTGGACCATGCAGGTTGCATTATTCAATACAACGTTTGTCTGGGCAATCAACCCGACCGGGTTGCAAGTGATCACTCAGTTGGTCGTTGTTTCCCAGGACCCCCGCCCCAGCATCCGGGCAGGTCAGTGGGAACAAGAGGGGCCTCCAGAGAGGTACACCTCCTCCCCAGTAGTGTGGGATCTCCGGGGGTTTGCCGTGCAGACTGTCCATGCGCGGGCTTAGAGGGCCGCCATTCCAACACTGATAGTTCAAGCAAAAACTTTACGAACACTAGATTACCTGGAAATCCAATTATCTGCATGCGAAGAGGGGTCCCGCAGTGAGGAGCAGTGGGAATTGCGTGAATAACTTCTGTCTTGGATGCGGCCTGGAATTTTAGAAGGCGTTCATTGCACAGGGCAGGCTGTAAGCACAGCGCTCTGTGGGGTGTCAGGCAGAGAACATTAGCAAGGGACTACCCACATGCCACGTTACTTAGTATAACGTTGGCCGCATGGCGACGCTGTGCCCGCTGCACATGCCAGGGGTGAGCTTGCTATTCACTGAAGGGAGACACCTAAGGCTTATTCAACACAGAAAGGTGACAGTCCCACCATTTCAGAATGGAAGCAGACCCTATCCGACCCAGGATAGCGTCTAGGGCTTTGGGGGTATAGATGGGGCCATCTACAACACCAGGAGCTATATCTCACTGGTAAGTCGTGTGCCTGTGGTTGTAAAGGATCTCACAGGTAAAGGGTTTGAGTCCCGCTAGCGCTGTCAAAGTGTCATAAGGTGGCAACATTTCAAACTCTTCTTTCTGCAGGGATGGTTCCCTTCCAGCTAGTTGCAGAAGCCCTAGACAGGAGAGGTTGCAGGTAAGACTATAGCGGGTTGGTGGGGGGCCCTGGCTGCGACGGTGAGCCGCCTCCAGGGCTGTGGCGGAGTTACAGGGCGATCTGGAAGCAGGCCGGTACAAAGGGTACCTCTGCGCGGCACCATAGGGGGTGCCTGAGCCAAAACCGAGGAGCCTCAGGGGAGGGTCCCGGAAGCCGTGTCGGCGCCCCACTAGTCCCGCGGGCGGTTGTGGGCCTGAACAACCGGGGGTTTGCTAAGCAACGCTCCGCCCCGAGAGGGGGGGCATGAGTAGAAGTTACCAACGGCACGTGATCATAGAAAGAATCACATGGATGGCAGCAACGGCGGGTATCGCTCCCGCGCTGCCCGGCTCATCAGGTGAGCAGGCGGCCCAGTTGGTTGCCTGCCCTTGGATCGCCCGTAAGATAACCCACCCATTACATATTCTGGATTATGTAATAAACCTGCAGCAATTTTACCCAACTCAACAGTCTCTGTGTGTGTTATTTGGGTATGCATGTTGGGGGAGGGGGGACAGAGGGGGGCCCCTGGGGGTACTATGCGCGAGGAACGGGTTCCGGGAGCTCGAGCTTTACACAACAGTATGCGCAGTCCCCATCTTAGCCTCTCCCTCGTGTAGACAGGTAAAACGGACGGAAATGTTCTTCATCATAACAACCTGCAGGTCTTGGAGATTCCAGAGGGCGCAGAAGATTTAGATGCGCTAAAATGTATCATTGAGCTCTTCTCTGAGGCCTTCCCAGGATTGTCACAATGGGTTTGGTATCTGGAGAACCAGAGAATGCACAGATTTCCCTTTATACAACGTACAAGATCAGGACAAAGGGCTCATAGGCCCAGAGCAATTTTAATCTCAATTAATAACTTTTTGGCCCGAGAAGCAGACTACAACCTAGCATGCCCAGCTTGAAAGAAAACAGGGAAAGGGGTGGAGTTTTATGTACTTTCTGACTATCGTCCCCAGACGGTGGGTAAAAGAGGGCTATTACGGCAACTCATTACCCCTTTTCAAGGCAAGGGGGCTCAAGCCTACTTACTAAATCCAGCCAAATTGAAAGTTATATTTAATGAGCAAGTTCGATTTTTCACTGCAGAACTTCAGGCTGAAGATTATTTGCAGTCTTTATAAGATGTGATATAGGTTAGAAACTGTTTTATCGTATGAGAGGTTTTAACTGGGTTTTTTTTCTAATTTTTTGTGCTCTTTTTTTGGGCGTGTTTTTTTCCCTCTTTCTGATTCCATCGATGGGGGTACTGCACTAAAAGGTATGCATTAATTGTGTGGGAAGGGGTAATCCAGGTGGTAGGAGCTTGATCCATCTCAGGGACCATTGGTCCTAAAGCCTCTTTCCAGGGTAAGGGTGGGGGGGGACAGCGCTTCGGAGGAAGCTCTGTGATGGAGGATGGGGCGGTGGGAGTTGGTTTGGGGCACTGGGGGAGGGTGGGAGAGCACTGGGGGTTGGGTGGGGGAGCTCTGGGTGTTGGGGGGAGGCACAAGATAAAAGGTTAAGGCACTTGTTGAGTAATATATGTCATGATGTTTACATATGCTTAAGGAAGACTGAAATGATTTGTATGAATTATCATAATTTAATGTTATTGATGGAGAGACATGATATGGAGATTCCTCAATTTAAGGATAATGGGTAAAATCGAATTTTCTCTTTAAATGTTTGTGGCCCTAATGATAGGGAAAAGAGGGGCATCCTTGCTAAATACCTCCGATATATGCAGATTGAAGTTGCTTGTCTTCAAGAGACTCATATACCGTGGAACAAGCGTGGGTGGCTACAGGATTTGGGTTTTGATATCCTAGCATGTACTCAGCAGTACAATTTCATGGGATCTATTTTATCCCATTTATTACATATTCCCTTGTTGGAACAATAACTCAGATTAGTGCACCTTGAAATCTTTTTATTCCGGCATGGGTGATAACCAAGGCTAAATAGCAAGGGGTTATGATCACTGACAGAAGATGTGAAAACTGCGGAATATGAAACAAAGGTACAAAATCTGTGAATAATAAGATAAAATCAATTATACTACCCCTGCTATTACCTATAAATGTCGGGAGGTGAGCAGCACCCTCTTTGAGGCAATCTGAGGAAAAAAATCTATTGTGTTTGATAATAATTTGGTTCAGGGCCTCCCAGTATGCTGTCTGTATAAAATGTGATGTACCTTGAAAACAAGGAGAGGGGCTCAAAGGGTCCAAAGAGACAGAGCACCAAGGTTAACGAACAAGTTGAAAAATTCCCTTTGGACTAAAAGGCTACAAATCACTCCATTCAACATCCATGCTGTCACTCAATGTTACCTTTCATACTTGGAACACCTCCATAAGGAATACAGAAAAGTTATTTGATAAAAAAAATATACGTTTAATAAAAATTCTAGATTAAAAATCACAGTGTCAAATCATCAAGTTGAATGCATAATAAAAACATGTCGGAATCACACAGTGCCCTCTGGTAATTAAAAAGCATAATCAAAATACATAAATCCTACATAGAGAAACACATAATTACGACAAGAATCAAATGCTACATGGAAGGATCATAGATGAGGCAAACAAACTATGCCTTTGCAAGGTTAATTTGAAAGTATTGTAAACAAGGCAAGGGACAATAGATTCTGGCCTCTGTGCTTCTTGTCACAGTTCAAATTTAACAAAGCTTTATGCGTCGACGCGTTTTGGTGGGACCAACTCTATAATGCCACCTTCTTCAGGACTTAGCAAAATAATTTTCCTTCCTTTTGTTTCTTAGTTTCAATCAGAGTATCTAACAAAACATAAACATTTTACAATTAAAAAACGATTTTTACACACAATACATGCAACATTACTATGTTGTACACAACACTGTTTTGTCTACCTAAGCATTTTGTCAAGGTATTAAAGAGCCATCTTTTACACATTACTTATATTGTAGGGCGATATTATATCATAGAACATCATGATCACAATTACATTTTGGGAAAAGCAACAAGTACATTTTGCACCCATATATTTCCTATAAAGGTGTTCCTTTATCCACATGCTACTCACACAACTCAACCACACTATACACAGCTCATAGACCGTGAAGGTATATTATTAATTGTTATATTATTTTAAATCTAATTTTGGTTGATTTAATCCGGGCACCCATTTCTCTAAGGACGCCAATCTATATATTAGTGGTGCCTTCTATGATTTGAATATATTGCCCACACTATATTAGTATACTAATTTGTGAGTAACCATTACCTTAGTTTAGCTCCTGCTATCTCAGTATATTTAGTAGATCTGATTAGTCAGGGCCGGAAACCAGCTTAAAAGGCACATGCCTGTTGGATTAATAAATAGAAGCCTGAATGAAAAAAAACATCCATAGGGTGGATGCATTATCATAATTAAGGTAAACTCTTTCTGTGGTCCTCACCTTTACATATGTGATGAGAAAGGCCATGTTTCAATCACCTACCTTTTAGGTTAAGAGCGACTGTGTCTTTGATTAAAACGAGAGGCTGTGATGTCCAGGTCTACTAGAGTATTTTTTCTATGTCTATAAAAATAGATCAAACAGAGACAAATCTCGGTTACCAACATACTACCTCATAATTGGGTACACTAGTATATCTCCCTACTATGTCCTCTGCTCACCTTATACTTGTAGAGCTGACCTCAAGCCGATAAAGAGGTGGTCGGTTATGTTTAAACTGTTGTTTGTGCTTCCTGTTGCTAAGGTTGGGCTATAGGGAAGAAGGGTAAACTCGTGACTTACGAGTTTCTCTATGTAAGATTTATGTATTTTGATTATGCTTTTTAATTACCAGAGGGCACTGTGTGATTCCGACATGTTTTTATTATGCATTCAACTTGATGATTTGACACTGTGATTTGTAATCTAGAATTTTTATTAAACGTATATATTTTTTTATCAAATAACTTTTTTGTATTCCTTATGGAGGTGTGCCAAGTATGAAAGGTAACATTGAGTGACAGCATAGATATTGAATGGAGTGATTTGAAGCCTTTTAGTCCAAAGGGAATTTTTCAACTTGTTCGTAAAATGTGATGTGCCATCCCCTTCTGTAGGAGAGTAGGATCTGCACCTTATATTGCCCCCACTTTTTTTCTGATGTTTACACTGGTTTCTGGCTGGTACCCTGCTAATCAGGGCCCCAACCTCTCTGTTCTCTCTAAACAACATGGAGTGCATCTTAGGTGCACCAGTGATTGGATACTGTGGTCCCTTGTGAGCTCCTAGTATATGGTACCTTAGGTACCAAGGGCATAGGTACTTCACAGGCCTACCAGGGGTTGAAGCATGTATTATGCCACCCCAGGGAAGCAGACTAAATCTGACACCACAGGTCTGCTACTGCAGCCTGTGTGAGGTTGTGTTAGCACTCCTCACTGAGATATAGGTGCACTATATCTCTACCTGCACACACATAGAAACCTATCAGTCACCCCTAAGGCAGGCCCTATCAATCCTGAGGGCAGGGTGCTTGGTTTCCATGTGAGGGGTTGCCTCTTCCTGAGCAGGGCCCCTCTGCAGCTCTCAGAGTCCATTCCCTGTGGCTGTTTGTGGATGCGGTTAACCATATACTCTTAAGTGCATTATAACCTTGCGGTAAAAGCTAACTCTGGGATGGCTGCATCAAAACATGTCGTGTTTGGTGTCAAACACTTTGGAATCATACCCCACACCAGTACCTGGTGTGGGAGTATGATCCCACCCTTCTGGAGGGATAGAAATATACCCACTGTGGAAACACGGTAGAATCCTGAAGAGCCCTGGCATCACAAAAAGGATGCCACCAGTCACAGTCAATGGGCTGCCCTCCTGCTGCTGACCAAAACTCGCAGTGGAGGAGGCCCAACAATAGGCATCCTGTCACAGGGAGGTGTAACCACCTCCCAGACAGGGTTTAGTGTATTGGGGCTGGGTGGGTGCACTCCTAGAGTGCTTTGAAGTCCTGCACTGGGGGAGCAGTAGGCTCCTCTGTGCATATGCCAGCTCAAACCGGTTCAGGGGCTATCTGCCCCTGCTCTGGCATGAAACTGGACAAAGGGAAGTGGGTGTAGCCACCCACTCCCCTGACCCTCCCATAGGATGGGTCATAGAGCTAGTCCCTCCCTTCTTTGTAGCATAAGTTAGGGAACTCTTGCCATTGCAAACTAGGTATCCCTGGACAACGCTCTCAAGAAGAATCCTGGACCTTCGACGTTTCACTACCTCTGGAGGACTGAAGAATCGCCCTTGGAGTCAAGGAGTGACTCCCGTGCTTGGCAGGCACCAAAACTTTGCATCAACGGTCGCAAACTTTCCTGATCCTGCCAGAGTCCGAAGCCCCTGCAGCCCCAGAAGTAGATTTCCTGACTTCTCCAAGGCCATCTTGAGTCCCCAGTGACGCTGAGGCAAGTGGACCCCACGAGTGATGAGGAACTGCAATACCTGGATACCGGGCACTATTTTTTAGTGCAACCCCTTCACGATGAACTTGTGCACTGGACCACATGTGGTCCAAGCCTCCAGCAGGATTTCCTCTGAAGATCAGAGGCCTACCTTGTCACGAGTGACGGTGGCGTCCTGGTGAGTGAATCCTCCCAAGGCGTCTTTGCAATCCCTTGCCGGCTGGCTTGTGGCCCCCCAGAAGACTTCTCTACAGTTTCAAAGGGCTCCCCTGGTTGCTCCAGGCCTGCCCTTACTTACCTTTGCTGGGTGAGTTCCTCAGACCTTGCTGGTCTGCACCGCTGACTTTTTATCCTTTCCACGAGACTTGCTGTTACCAAGGCTTGTTGGCCCCAATCTGGTCACCAACACCGCAGTAAGCTGCAGACTTTGTGGTACACGCTGAATCCAGCTCCTGGTTGTCGTCGACGCCTCCTGGACCTCGTGGCTGAAGAGTCAAGGCACCCATGATCACCTGAAATTACCCAAAAACTGTGGGCATCCATCTTCCTTGCCCCGGGTCACTGCCAAGTGACTTTGAACACTGTCCCTTCTGCTTTCAGGTCTTCCTTCTTCTGAATACAGCCTTGGATTCCACCGGACACTTCTCCTGTCTTCACAAGCAGCAAGTCTTCTTTGGCTCCAATTGAAAACGATGCCGCGACCCGACCCCAAAAGACACCTATGCAACCGGCTTCCCTGGGTGAGGTAACTCCAGCACTATGGTGCTCCTGTGTGTGTTGGCTCTAGAACTACTTACCCTGTAAGTGACTTGCTTGTAGACTCTCCCGAAGTATCCTAAAACTCTAATATTCCAACCGCGACTTGTTCCATTGAAGTCAATTGGGATCCGCGGCTGTGTTCTCACACTGCATGCATCTCCCGTGGGTCATTTACTTAACTACCTTGGGTGGATTAGTGAGGCCCCAGTGCTTCTGAAGGCCCTAGGCCTTGTCCCCTCTCAAGTCGTTAATCTTAAGTCTCTGTTTTAGTATATGGTCTCTTACGCCCCTAGGACCCCAGCCATATTTGTGCTTAACTTGTTGTGAAATGTTGATTTGTGCATATGTTCATGACTTCTAATATCATAAAGAGATTAGCAGAGAGTTGTTAGTAATAAATACATATATATCTTATATATATACCTGTGTGGTGTCCTATTCATTTAGTGATTCAAGAGATTATAAGGTAAAACAAGCTGCTCTACATTCCTCTAAAGACTTAGCCTGACGGCTGCTCTCCACAGCTACCACTAGGATAGCTTTCTTTAAAAGGTTGTCTTAAACCTACCTACCATAAGAGTCGAATTGTACTGGTGCAAGGTGGTCACTTTAACTATTGACCAGCATATACCAGGCCAACTTCTCACATTGGTGGGCAGCGTGTGGGATTCCAGCTTGCCATTGTTTTACCAGAAAATCTCTATTTGAATTACTAACTGAAAACCACTATAGGTACTCAAGGTACATATAAAGTCAAGCTTAGTATCAATAAGTTCTACTGAACTTACAGCTGTGTGTCAAGGGATAGCACACCCTTTCTACAGCTCAAGCTAGGATCAGTAGGCCACAAACTAGTGTAGGTAGTACAACACCGCACAACACTACAATGTCCTTAAGGGGTGGAGCCAGTGGGTCCACTCAGCCTCAGTACAAGGACATGACTTTCTTTGACTTGAAAGCCATGTGTGCTGCAAGGCACCTGAAGCTAGGACAGAGTCCCTCCAAACTACACCTGATAGATCTGCTGGCAGCAGATGATCTTAGATTTGCTCTAGGAGCTAATAGGTCTGAATCAGGGGGTGGGTCAATTACAGTCTCTGGGTCAGATGATGAAAATCAAGATGACCTGGACTCTGTGGTTGAAGGGCCAGATCCACAAAGATCTGAAAAGGACAGAGGAATTCTCCCTAAGAGAACTGACAAAGTAGAGGAGAGGCCTAGGTCCCCTTCTAGGGAGTCTGACCACTCCTATCACTCTGGCAGAGAATCTGTCCAGCAGAGGAACTCATACCTTCGTAGAAGGGAGACCTCCTCTGAAAGAATGTATAAACTGCTGCAGTATGAGGAAACAAGATTTGCCCTCAAAACCAAGTAGCTGGCATTAGATAGCGAAGCCTTTGAGCTCCAGAGAGCTTCTAGAAGAGAGGGGTTAGAAACCCCTGGTGGCAGCAGCAGTGTCCCTAGAGTCAGAGAATATATTCCAGACCATAGGAACCTGAGCAAGGTTGTTCCTTCCTACCAGAGTGGGGATGATATCCATAAATGGATAACTGCTATGGAAAGGGCCTGTAGAGTACAACAGGTCCCCCAAAAGCAGTGGGCAGCAATCTTGTGGCTCTTCTTTTCAGATAAAGGTAGAGACAAGCTCCTCACTGTTAGAGAAGAGGATGCCGATGACTATGAGGTCCTGAAGAGTGCACTGATAGATGGGTTTGGCTTAGCCACTGAGCGGTACTGGTTGAAGTTCAGAGACACCCAGAAAGCACTGGACTGACTTTGTAGATTGCGCAACCAAGGCTCTGGAGGGGTGGCTGGTTGTCAGTTGGGTTACTGATTTCAAGGGTTTGTATAATCTAATGATGAGAGAACAGATCCTTAATATTTGCCAGAAGCAGTTGTTGCATCAGTACCTGGTGGACTCTAATCTGACCTCTTCCCAAGAATTGGGAAAGAAGGTATACACATAGGTCAGAACCAGGGTGAGGCAGAAAACCCAAAACCAAGGGGGTGACACCAAGAAGCAGGATTCTAAGGGCTCTGAGAAAGGTGGGGATAAGTCAAGAGACCAGAAGTCTTCACAAGGGCCCCAAAAATCTGCATCTGATGGGGATTCACAGTGTAACAAGGGAAAAGGCCAAAAGAAGCCCTGGTGCAAATTCTGTAAACAGAAAGGGCACTGGACTTCTGATTGTAACAAGTCCAAAGACCAAACCACCACCACTCCTGCCCCTAAGGCAACTGTTCCCCCTAGCTCAGCTACTGGTGGAGGTGGTACTCAGAATAAGGGTGTAGTAGGGTTGACCCTGGGTTCTGAACTGGACTCTGGCCTTGTCAGAGTACCCACTCAGGCATTGCTGATTTGTGATGGAGACATTGATATGTCCTTCCTAGTGAGCCCCAGTAATCTGGGCAAATACAAACAGCAGCCTGTAGTAAATGGCAAACAGGCTTTGGCATTTAGGGACACAGGTGCTAGTGTCACCATGGTGGCAGAGGATCTTGTGGACCCTGGACAGATCATCCTGGGCGAAATGTACCAGGTTACCAATGCAAGCAATGTCAGGACCAACCATAGTCTGGCAGTTGTTTATTTCTCCTCGGCAGGGGTAACTGGCCTTAAGAAGGTTTTAGTCAGTGCAGACCTCCCTGTCGAATGTCTACTGGACAATGATCTAGAGACTTCAGCCTGGTCTGAAGTAGAGTTATAGACTCATGCTGAGATGTTGGGCATCCCTGCAGAGGTATTTGCTGTGACCAGGTCACAGGCCAAAATGCATAACATTGAACCAGCTCTGGATCCTGAAACTATGAACCAGGTGCTACCCAAGAAGAGGAGCAATAGGGTTAAGGCAGTGCCTTGCCCTCTGTCTCAGATCACAGATTCACCTCTTGAGGGAGGAGAAGCAGATCCTGAAGAAGGAACTGCTCCAGAGGGACTTGAGCCTGATCAGGTTGACTTCTTGGGGGCAGGGGGCCCTTCTAGGGAAGATCTGAGTAAGGAGCAACAGTGCTTCCCCTCTCTTGAACCCCTCAGACAGCAGGCTGCTGCTGAGGTTGCTGGGAGTGCTAGTGGGTCCCATAAAGTTTATTGGGATGAAGGACTCCTATATTCTAAGGGTAGAGATCCAACCCATGGAGCCACCAGGAGGTTGGTCATGTGCTATGGTCAAGAGGAAGTTTAGGGGGTTCCTCTTGACCATAGCACATGACATTCCTTTAGCAGGTCACTTGGGCCGGAAAAAAGACCTGGGATGGGCTTGTTCCACATTTTCATTGGCCACATATGGCAGAGGACACCAAGGAGTTTTGTCGCTCCTTTGTCACTTGCCAAGCCAGTGGCAAGTCAAGTGGCACAACAAAGCCCCCCCTGATACCACTACCTGTGTGTGGGGGTACCCTTTGAAAGGGTAGGGATTGACATAGTTGGTAACCTTGACCCTCCAACTGCATCTGGGCACAGATTTATCCTGGTGATAGTGGATCATGCCACCAGGTACCCAGATGCAATTCCCCTGAGGACCACCACAGCCCCTGTGGTGGCAAGAGCCCTCATTGGAGTTTTCTCCAGAGTGGGTTTCCCAAAGGAGGTCATATCTGACAGAGGTACCAACTTCATGTTAGGATATCTAAAAGCAATGTGGAAGGAGTGTGCTGTAACTTATAAATTCACTACTCCCTATCACCCACAATGCAATGGGTTGGTTGAACGCTTCAACAAAACCCTAAAGGGAATGAGTAAAGGCCTCCCAGAAAAGCTTAGGCGAAAATAGGACCTTCTTCTTCCCTGCCTTTTGTCTGCTTACAGAGAGGTTCCCCAGAAGGGGGTTGGTTACAGCCCATTTGAACTTCTGTTTGGGCACCCTGTAAGAGGCCCATTATGTTTGGTGAAGGAGGGCTGGGAGTTACCTCTCAAACCTACCAAACAGGATGTGATGGACTATGTACTTGGTCTCCGCTCCAGGATGGCCAAATACATGAAGAAGGCAACTAATAACCTGGAGGCCAGCCAAGAATTACAAAAAACTTGGCATGACCAAAAGGCTGTGCAGACTGGGTACCAGCCAGGACAGAAAGTGTGGGGGTTGGAGACTGTGGCCCCAGCAGCCCTCCAGGACAAATGGAGTGGCCCCCATACCATTGTTGAGCAAAAGGGAGAGGTCACCTATCTGGTGAATCTTGGAACTCCCAGGAGCCCCTTGAGAGTGCTCCATGTCAACAGATTGAAACCATATGTTGACAGGGCTGACATGGGCTTGCTCATGGCAACTGATGAGGAACAGGAGGAGGAGAGTGACCCTCTCCCTGAACTGCTCTCACAGAACCCTGATGATGGGTCAGTAGATGGTGTTGCTTTGGCAAGCAGCCTCACTGACCATCAGCAAACTGAATGCAGACAAGTTCTGCAACAGTACAGACATATGTTTAGCCTGACCCCTAGTCAGAGTACCTGGTGCACCCATGAGGTGGACACCGGGGACAGTCTGCCTGTCAAGAGTAAAATCTACAGGCAACCTGACCATGTTGGGGACTGTATCAGGACTGAAGTCCAGAAAATGTTGGAATTGGGTGTGGCTAGCCCAGTAGTCCTAGTACCCAAACCTCTTACCCAGGGTGGTAAGAAAGAAATGAGGTTTTGTGTAGACTACAGAGGCCTCAATGCAGTCACCAGGACTGATGCCTATCCAATTCCCAGGGCAGATGAACTGATTGATACTTTGGCCTCAGCCAAGTATCTGAGGGCCCGATTCAAATAACTAACTTAAGACAAAATCCTAAACTTACTACCATTTTGGTATTCACAGAAGGCACTTACTCATTTTGGTATTCACAGAAGGCACTTACTCATTTCGGTATTCACAGAAATTAGGACTCCTAACTTTAGGACTCCTAAATGCCTTCTGTGAATACCGAAAGTCTTAAAATTAGGTTTTTTCTCAGTTTAGGAGTAGTAAAGTTAGGACTCGTATCTTTAGGACTCCTAAATGCCTTCTGTGAATACCGAAAGTCTTAAAATTATGATTTTTCTCAGTTTAGTAGTAGTACAGTTAGGACTCCTAACTTTAGGACTCCTAAATGCCTTCTGTGAATACCGAAAGTCTTAAAATTAGGAATTTTCTCAGTTTAGGAGTAGTAAAGTTAGGAGTCCTAACTTTACTACTCTTAAACTGAGAAAAATCCTAATTTTAAGACTTTTGGTATTCACAGAAGGCATTTAGGAGTCCTAAAGTTAGGAGTCCTAACTTCTGTGAATACCGACATTACCGTTGTAAATTGGGGGTTTAAGTCCCCTTGAGTCCTGAGGGTCCCTGTGGGCCAACTAGCCCATCAGGTAACTTCAGTAAGTGCCACAGAGCTGTGTTGCAGAGAAGTGTAAGGCACTTACTGGAGGTAAGTGGTGGGCTAGTTGGCCCCCAGGGACCCCCAGTATTGAAGAGAAATTAATTCCCCAACTTAAAACGCACCACAGGGTATGTTAGCACACATATCACCTCAGGCCCCGCCCCCTCCCTTCACCACTGTGCAAACGCACCCCGTGTCATGTTTTAAGTTGCGGGATTAAGTCCCCTTGAATCCTGAGGGTCCCTGGGTTCCAACTAGCCCACCAGGTAACTCCAGTAAGTGCCACAGAGCTGTGTTGCAGAGAGGTGTAAAAAGGGGTGTGGCCTCTGAACACCTCTCTGCAACGCAGCTCCCTGGCGCATACTGGAGGTTCCTGGTGGGCTAGCTGGCCCCCAGGGACCCCCAGTATTCAAGGGGAATTACTTACCCATCTTACAACATGCCAGGGGGCGGGTTTGCAGAGTGCTGCAGGGAGGGGCGGGGCCTCCGGCACGATGCCGGTCTTTTTTATTTATTTATTTTTAAAGAAGGGGGACTGTGTGGCCCCCCTTCCTTTTCTATTCAATGGCCCTGGGGACCCCATCCCCCAGGGCTTGACACCCATTTTTTAAAAAAAAAAAGGTACGGGAAGGGGCCGTGTGGGCCCCCCTCCAATGGCCAATTCTGGCCCCGGGGACCCGATCCCCCAGGGCATGGACAATTTGTTTTTTATTATGAAGGGGGACTGCGTGGCCCCCCTCCTAAGCCTCTATTGGCCCCGGGGACCCCATCCCCCAGGGCCTGGCCATTGCTTTTTTTTTTCGGAGGGGGGCCACGTGGCACCCCTCCTCAGGCCTATTATGGCCCCGGGGACCCCATCCCCCGGGGCCAGCCTGCCGTTTTAAAAAATAGGAGGGGTCTGCGTGGCTCCCCTCCTGGGCCACTTCTGGCCCCAGGGACCCCATCTCCCAGGGCTGGCCCTATCCGTTGGGAGCCGTGGGGGGTCCCCAATTCCCCCACGATCCCGCCGACTCCCCGCGTTCCGCTGGACCCGGCATTGCTTTTCCACAAGGGGAGCTGCTGACATGCAGCTCCCCTTATGGAAAAGCAATTCTGCTTTGCTTCATTGAAGCCAGAGCAGGTTTCCCTGCTCTCGCTTCAATGAAGCAAAGCATATTTTGCAATGAAATGTTATTGCAAACAGCAGTGTACCGGGGGTGGGCACCCCAGGACAATGCAGGAGCCGGCCCTGGGGGGTGGTGGTCCCCAGGGCCATCATTGACTCCAGGAGGGGGGCCGTGTGGCCCCCCTCCCACTTAATGCAAAGCCCCGAGGGCATGGTGGTCCCCGGGGCTCGGGGGCTATAACCGACGCCCTATTTTGAATAATTAGTGCCTCGGGGAGGTGGCAATCCTTGGGGTGTGTGGGGGGGCTCGAGCCCCCTCACAGGTTAATATTATTTTGCCCCCGCTTACAATTAATGAATTAATGAAAGCCCTGGGCGGTGGTGGTCCCCAGGGTTTGGGGGGCCTTAGAGGCCCCCCACACATTAAAACATTTGCTTCGGGGTAGCAGTCCCCGGGGCTTCGGAGGGCTGCATACCCCCATCCCTATTTCATCAAGCCCCGGGGATTGGAGTCCCCACACTTTTTTTCAACTGCCCACGCTTCCTTTATTGTTTTATTTTTGGCCGGATCCACGGATCCTCCGTGCAGCCCGCGATTTGTAAAAAAAAAATGCTTTTTTGGGCCCTGGGGATCCTTCTGGAACCCCCTGAGCAGGCCTAGGGGATCATGGTGTTTCTACCCGTCCCCCTTTTCCTGTTTTGCACATTTGTTTGTCTGTTTTCTTGTGCCTCAGTTCTACGAGGCACAAGATGGCTGCCAACACTTCCTGGTTTGGAGTGTTGACAGCAAATTAGCATGAAGCTCATGATCGGGAGGGTGCCCGGATCCAACGCGGCCATAGATATCACTATTTCCCTTTCTTAACTTCTCAAAAACTACTGAACGGATTTACACCATTTTTTAAAAGGTCGCTTTCTGAGCCAAGCAGTACCTCTTTGTCATATTTGGTGTAATTCCGTTAAGCAGTTTTTGCTATAACTGTGTCTAAACTTTCCTATGGGAAATTGATTTTTTGACCACTATGTTTAGAATTTCTCAGGAACTCCTTAACGGATTTACACCATTTAAAAAAAAGGTCTCTTTCTCAACCAAGGGCTACCTTTTTGCAAAATTTGGTGCAATTCCGTTAAGCAGTTCGGGTTGTAGCCTGTTCCAAAATTTCCTATTGGAAATAACATGGAGAATACTTGTTTTGAGACCCCCCTTTTTTCTCGGCGCCCAAACTTTCAGGATAGGAGCTGACCAGAGCACCCCACCAGTTTTGAAAATTTCATGAAGATTCGCCATCCGGCGCCAAAGTTATTGGAAAAAGAATGTTACGAATTTCCTATAGATTATAGGTCCTAACTATAACTACCTACTGGCTATATAGGTTATATATATATATATATATATATATATATATATATATATCACCTTAATACTCTTTTACCGCATTTCCTTCCATCTGGATACTGGATACTGGAGACAAAGAGCACGGACCACAGAATCCTTTTGTAATACCGCTCAGTTTATTTGCAAAGTTTACACAACAGGAGCGGCAGCCATTACGCGTTTCGTCCCTCCCTGGGGACTTGATCACATGATTTGAAAATTTCATGAAGATTCGTCATCCGGCTCCAAAGTTATTGGAAAAAGAATGTTACGAATTTCCTATAGATATTAGGTCCTAACTATAACTACCTACTGGCTATATAGGATATATATATATATATATATATATATATATATATATATATATATATATATATATATATATATATATATGTATATATATATATATATGTATATATATTATCTACTGGCGATCGGCAGTAGATAGTTATAGTTACAACCTAGTTTCCATAGGAAATCTCAAAATTCTATTTTGAATGACTTTGGCGCCGGTTGACGAATCCTCGCGAAATTTTCAAAACTAATGGGGCGCTCCGTTCAGCTCCTACCCTGAAAGTCTCGGGGTGATTCGTCAAGCGGGGCCGAGAAAAAAGGGGGGTCCCAAAACACGTTTTCCCCATGCATTTTTCCATAGGACCTTTAGACACAGCTACAGCCAGAACGGCCAAACAGAATTACTTGAAATTTGGCAAAGAGGTAGTCCTCAGGTCAGGCATGGGCCTTTTGCATATATGGTGTAAATCCGTTCAGTAGTTCCTGAGAAAATCAAAAGTAAAATCATATACATATCTGGGCGGAGCCTAACCACACATCTCATTGTGAGATCTGATTGGCTGTCAGCACTTCATCCAAGAAGTGTTGGCAGCCATCTTGGCACCAATATACATGATAGCACCTCATTAAAAAGCATTGCAGTTAATAGAAGGTTTTAAGACTTTAGTTACATTATAAATCATTTGTTGATGGTACCATACTCATTTTAGGAATTGTAGTATGTTCTAAGGTGATTTTACCATGTGAAAAAGCCTTCTGCTGGGATATCATGAATCATGTTTGAGAGAAAACTATTTTCACATGCTTTTCCCACAGAGGTTTGGAAGGTGATCTATAAGCTAAACTGAGAGCATATTTTCTGTAAATTCACATTATCTTTCTCAGTCATGTGAGAATTAAGTCTGACATTCTCAGTAAAACATGTACATCCAACAAGGGCAGAGACTGTCAGTTGATTCCTTTGTGTTCTACTGCAGCTTCCCAGAGTGTTCCAAAGAACAACTAGAGCGCTAACAGTCTTACTTATGACAAAGGTATGGCACACCTGAAGCCATCTTGATTGGAATAAAGTGGTAACATTTAAAACATTTAATTTAAAAAGGAACAAAATGAGAGGGTTCATTTTGCCATAGAATGTATGATTAGTGCTGCAGAAAGAAAAATGAGGACACATTTTGAGTGACTTCTCAAATCCTCTTCTATTTCATTAAGACTGAAACATGCACTTTCAATACCAGCAGCAGACTTCCCTGGTGAGCAGTAGCTTTACTACAGTGATCTAATGAGCAACTAGAGTGCTAACATTCTGAATGTATGGCAAATGTGTGAAACATCTGAATGCCTTCTTCATTGAATCAAAGTAAAAAACTGACAGTATGCCTACTGAGGAGACTGCAGTAAATGAGGAAATTAGGAAACTTCCTAACAAGTCTCCCAAGATGGCCACCAGAGACAAAAGAGCCCAAATGTAGCACAAATATCACCGAGATGTAGCCCAAGTATAGCCCAATGACAGAAATCCCAGAGTGTTTTAAAGAACAACTAGAGCGCTAACAGTCTTACTTATGACAAAGGTATGGCACACCTGCAGCCATCTTGATTGGAATAAAGTGGTAACATTTAAAACATTTAATTTGCAAAGGAACAAAATGAGGGGGTTCATTTTGCCATAGAAATTATGACTAGTGCTGCAGAAAGAAAACTTAGGGCACATTTTGACTTCTCAAATCCTCTTCTATTTATTAAAAAGTTCTGACATGCAGACTGAAACATGCACTTTGAATACCAGCAGCAGACTTCCCTGGTGAGCAGTAGCTTTACTACAGTGATCTAATGAGGAATTAGAGTGCTACCATTCAGAATTTATGGCAAATGTGTCACATCTGAATGCCTTCTTGATGGAACCAAAGAAAACAAGCATTGAAAATGCAATAGGTCTCGCCCTCATTTAAGTTAAAGCAATTCTGTTTGTAATTAGGTGGCTTTTTAGCTTTGCTTTTATTAGTGTTTTTCAAAATTTCATGTAAATAACATGCATATCTGTATATGTATGCATGCATTTATATTTGTATTTATATAGATATGCATATTATATATATGTTTATATATGTATGTATATACATATATATACACATACATATATATAAATGCATATATGTGCATATGTGTGCGTGTAGAGAGAGAGAGGTAGAGAGGTAGAGATGTAGAGGTAGAGATGTAGAGGTAGAGAGGTAGAGGTAGAGAGGTAGAGAGTATTAGAGAGAGAGGTAGAGAAAGGTAGAGAGGTAGAGAGTAGAGGATGAGTAATAGAGAGTAGAGAGTAGAGAGAGAGTAGTAGAGAGAGTAGTAGAGAGTAGTAGAGAGAGTAGCAGAGAGTGAGTAGGAGAGAGTAGTAGTGAGTAGTAGAGAGTGAGTAGTAGAGAGTAGTGGCGAGTGAGAAGTAGAGAGTAGTAGAGAGTGAGTAGTAGAGGGAGTAGTAGAGAGTAGTAGAGAGTGAGTAGTAGAGGGAGTAGTAGAGAGTGAGTATTAGAGAGTGAGTAGTAGAGAGTAGTAGAGAGTGAGTAGTGGAGACTAAGTAGCAGAGAGAGAGTAGTAGAAAATAAGTAGTAGAGAATGAGTAGTAGAGTGAGTAGTAGAGAGTAGTAGAGAGTGAGTAGTAGAGAGTAGTAGAGAGTGAGTAGTAGAGAGTAGTAGAGAGTAGTAGAGAGAGAGTAGTAGAGAGTGAGTAGTAGAGAGTGAGTAGTAGAGAGAGAGTAGTAGAGAGAGTGAGTAGTAGAGAGTAGTAGAGAGAGTAGTAGAGAGTAGTACAGAGTGAGTAGTAGAGAGTGATTAGTAGAGAGTAGTGGAGAAGTAGAGAGTGAGTAGTAGAGAGTAGTAGAGAGTGAGTAGTAGAGTGAGTAGTAGGGAGTAGTAGGGAGTAGTAGAGAGTGAGTAGTAGAGTAAGTAGTAGAGTGAGTAGTAGATAGCAAGTAGTAGAGAGTGTGTAGTAGAGAGAGAGTAGTAGAGAGTAGTAGAGGGTGAGTAGTAGAGAGTGAGTAGTAGAGAGAGTAGAAGATAGTAGTAGAGTAGTAGAGAGTGAGTAGTAGAGAGTGAGTAGTAGAGAGTAGTAGAAAGTGAGTAGCAGAGAGAGTAGTAGAGAGTAGTAGAGAGTAGTAGAGTGAGTAGTAGAGAGAGAGAGTAGTAGAGAGTGAGTGGTAGAGAGTAGTAGAGTGAGTAGTAGAGTGAGTAGTAGAGAGAGTAGTAGAGTGAGTAGTTGAGAGTGAGTAGTAGAGAGTAGTAGAGAGTAGTAGAGAGTAGTAGAGAGTGAGTAGTAGAGAGTGAGTAGTAGAGAGAGTAGTAGAGAGGGAGTAGTAGAGAGAGAGAGTAGTAGAGAGAGAGTAGTAGAGAGCAGTAGAGAGTGAGTAGTAGAGTAGTAGAGAGTGAGTGGTAGAGAGTAGTAGAGAGTAGTAGAGAGTGAGTAGTAGAGAGTGAGTAGTAGAGAGTAGTAGAGTAGTAGAGAGTAGTAGAAAGTGAGTAGTAGAGAGTGAGTAGTAGAAAGTAGTAGCGAGTGAGTAGCAGAGAGTGAGTAGTTTAATTTAAAAGGAACACAATGAGGAGGTTCATTTTGCCATAGAAATTATGATTAGTGAGGAAAAAAGAAAAATTAGGGCACATTTTGAGTGACTTATCAAATCCTCTTCTATTTCATTAAAAAATTCTGACATGCAGACTGAAACATGCACTTTCAATACCAGCAGCAGACTTCCCTGGTGAGCAGTAGCTTTACTACAGTGATCTAATGAGCAACTAGAGTGCTACCATTCAGAATTTATGGAAAATGTGGGACACATCTGAATGCCTTCTTGATGGAATCAAAGTAAACAAGCATTGAAAATGCAATAGGTCTCGCCCTCGTTTAGGTTAAAGCAATTCTGTTTGTAATTAGGTGGCTTTTTAGCTTCGCTTGCATTAGAGTTTTTCAAACTTTCATGTACATAACATGCATAAGTATGCATATATGTATATGTTTGCATGAATTTATATTTATATAGATATGCAGATTATATTTATATGTTTATATATTCACTGAAAAAACCATAGGTTTCACACAAGTTATAGTTACGAATTAGCATTTAAAAAACCTTGCAAATTCACTTAAAAAACCATAGGTTTCACACATGTTATAGTTATCTGGGCATTTCACTCGTAAAAAACCAATGAAATTCCCCCGTTATAGTTAGTGCAGGCAACTATAACTCACGCGACCGCAATCCTCTGCTGATGACGTCAGATATTACATCACTGTATTTAGACACTTATTTACCCATGTCTTCTTCCATTAATCTTTAGCTATACATATATTACAAATATTTATTTTTCATAAAGACACATATGTCATCAGTGATGTAATATCTGACGTCATCAGCAGAGGATTGCGGTCGCGTGAGTTATAGTTGCCTGCACTAACTATAACGGGGGAATTTCATTGTTTTTTTACGAGTGAAATGTCCAGCTAACTATAACATGTGTGAAACCTATGGTTTTTTAAGTAAATATATATATGTATATATATATATATGTATATATATATATTCTTTCCACCATTTCCGCCGCTGCCGAACTCCAAAACAGGTGCCTCCTTTAATCGCCAGGGTGAGACTCGCATGTTACACAACAACTAGTCCAAGTAAGGAGTACTCATGGGGTAATTCAAGCAAATATGAAATACATGGCAGATGCATTTTGGCGATAAGCCTTCTTCTGTGCCTTTCATTAAATTAAATTAAACAATATGCCACAATCTCTGGTTGATTTAAATTCTGTCATCCTCCTTCCTATTGGTGAATATGTGGCCAATGGAAGAGCTTCAATTTTTAGATGACTCCTATTATGATTTATTCAGCTGCCATTGATGTTGTATGTATAAGCCCAAACAAGAAAACAGGAGAAGAGGCAACTGGAGGAGAAGGTAAACATGCTTTCTGACACCAAAACCATTATCAACTGAGCAATATATCCCTATTCGAGGCGGAAAAACAGTTACTGGCGCTCGGCCTAACTTACTGTCCTGAGAGCTCCTTCAACTACTGCAACACACGCATTGATGTTTTTAGGTTCATTAGGAAACTAAAACTTATAAAATTCTTTAAACTGAAACAAAACAATGCGGCCTCTCAATCGAATGCTGTCTACATCCATGACAATGTGACCAACAGTACTAACACAGGGCTCTGTGTTTCAGACATAGCAACCATACGCACCCTTACTGAGTTACAGGCGCCAGATGGAACAACAAACACACAGCAACTCTTACTAGATGTGGGCATTGACAATGCCACCAAAGTTACCAGCCCATTCAGACTCACCTCCACGTTTACTCCGATGATGCCTAGAGATGCCATAGACATTTTCAGTGACGTCATCACGGATGAACTAAAGACATTGCATCTCAAAACTGCTAGGAACTACAGAAGACGCCACTTACTGAAACACAAAAAATACCAAGACCTCATCACTAAACTACAGAATGAAAACGAGGTAATCATCAATAAAGCAGATAAGGGTGGTAACATCGTCCTATGGCCCCGTGAACTATATTTGGAGGAAGCCAAGAGACACTTGACAGACAGTAATTGCTACGGAACATCAAATCACAAAGAGATCAACATTAGCTATAAAGAGCTCAAAAAACACCTAAATTCATTCAGGACGCAAGGTATCATCAATAAAGAGGAACATGCATTTCTTAACATTGAATTCCCAATACTGCCTATACTGTACTTCCTACCAAAGGTGCATAAGAACACCAGCCCAGTACCAGGACGTCCAATAATATCAGCTATAAAAAACGTATGTGAAAATGTTTCTAAATATGTTGATTTTTATCTTCAGGAACATGTGGTTTCCCTGCCATCCTACCTTAGAGGCACAAGTGACTTTTTGCTGAAAATCAGAGAAATCAAGTGGCAGAACGATTATGTACTTTTGTCTCTTTGATGTGTACAGGCCCCAGCTAGGCCCGCAGAATACAAGGGTTCGCTCTCCTGTAACGAAAACTAGAAGGAAGTTGGCACGGAAGCTGCAAATAAAAAGACAAAGTTTATTAACCCTTAAGGGTGGTCCTACAACCTACACAACACTTCTCCAGTATTGCATAGGGTAGCACAAAGAACTTGCGTACACAGTCCCCTTTTATACACAACAGAGGGGCTCATAAGTGGGTGGATACAACATGAAGCAAAGAGCATTACCTTTTATGGACATTTTCGATACAGAATCAATATGTGGGCGGAGTTAATAATATCCTGAACCCGCGAAAACATGGTCAAGCAAGGACTAACTGATAACAGATGTGGTCAAGTCTGGGCATGCGCCAGACGGACAAAGGAGCTATTTATAGACTGTTACTAGGCAGATTACAAGAGCAACTAACACGAAGATAGGACTCTTCTTGTGCAGAGCACGTGGAGACACGACAGTACAAAATGGAGTCCGGACATTAGGCAACATAAGAAGAGAAACTTGTTCTAAGGAAAGGGGAATTCATGTCTTTAGTGAATGCTTAATCATATCGCTGTTTTAGTTTTCAACATCTTGATATAACTTCACTATACACTAGTATACGCCACGCAGACAGAATGAAAGCTTGTAAGCATTTTCTAGACAAAAGACCGATCTGCTGCTTCAAACAAAATGCCATGCTATTGTTCCTCATTGAGTGGTGCTAAACAATTAACTATTTTATGTTCAAGAATGCTGTCTACCAACATCTCAGGGGAGTGACCATGGGTGCTTGCTTCTCCCCTAGCTACTCATGTCTACATGTGGGCTGGTAGGAGGAGTGGGTCCTCAGGGACACCCTCTCCATGACTTGGAACAACAACGTCGTATCCTGGCTAAGGTACATAGATGACATTTTTGTTATCTGGAGGGGGGATGTGGAAAGTGCTAAGGAATTCATCAATGTACTTAACCATAATCAGTTTAACCTTGAATTCAATGCTAGCATCAGTACCACCTCCATTGATTTTCTTGATGTGACTGTATACATTGCTAATAAGGAAATACATTATAAACTGCACAGAAAAACCACGGCAGGGAATTCCACACTCCATGCCTCAAGCTTTCACCCACGTCACTTGATTGCCAGTATCCCTTACCGTGAGATGCTGTGTTTGCGCAGGATATGCAGCTCAGAGAGTGACCTCCAAATGTCGCAGGAGGAGGCCTTTCAAAGGTTTAGAGCTAGGGGGTAACCAACAGCTTGCATCAAAAAAGCAATCAACAAAGCCAACAACATTCCCAGGGAAGAACTTCTCACAGGGGTACCTACGTCAGATGCTTGCACCGCCACCAGTGAACTTGCTGCACAGGAACACACAGTAACCACAAGGTTAATCATTACCTATAACACGCAGGAAAGAGCTATAAGATCTGCCATTAACAAGCACTGGGGGATAACTAGATCAGATCCCACACTGGGCCCCATGGTAGCCCAACGCCCCAACATCACATACAGGCGTGCGGCCTCTATGCATGACACCATGGTAAAAAAAAGCCCTGAAGTCACTGCTAAAACTAACTGGCTCTCGAACATCAAAGGCTTTACAAAATGCAATAGTTGAAGGGCTTGCAAATTCGGCATGAATAGAACACAGGTGGACTCACAGTTCAGAAAACAGCCCCTTGTAATAAAACATAAACTCACATGCAGAACAGAGTTTGCTATTTACCTGCTCGAATGTAAATGTGGCCTGCCATACATCGGAAGCACTAAGCTTCAAGCACACGCACGCATCCTGCAGCACATACGGGCCATTGTAAATAACGACCCAGCCTATCCTGTAGCCAGGCACTTCAGGAAAAAACATCTGCACAATCTTGATAATTTGCAATACTCTGTTATTGACTGCATACCGATCTCCAAAAGAGGAGGCAACAGAGAAAAACTGCTAAGAGAAGCTTGAAAGTAGATACATCATTGAATTCAATACCAAGGCACCGGCAGGACTTAATGCCAGTGAGGACTTACACCACTTCCTATGAGACAACCTTGATACCCTAGGCTAATCTAGTTTTTGATACACTGATTACTGGCCTCCTCCTTCCTTCTACTGATTTCTGTGTAAATGCATATGCTATACCTTACCGCTATCTGTATTCTTCATTGTATATATATGGATTTGTTCACTATTATGTATTCATCTTAGATACCTGTATATACAGTCCCTGTGTACTACCAGCTATACCTCTTTTTTGTACCATCTTACAATTTCATTTTGTTGTGTCTTGAAAAGCCATTGCACACTAGCGCTGTGATCTCTACTTTAACGCTATTCTGCTTGTTAGCATGGTAGACCTATTTCCATGCTTAACTAAGGGAGACTTATGTCGATTGCAAACACTTGTTAATGCTTTCAATTCCTTTAAGTTCATTGAGATATGTGACACAACCTTGGTCTCATGTTGGGTGACCCTTATACCCCTTCCTTGGATACATAACGTTTTCTTTATTTCTAATATTCCCCGCTTTCTCTTTATATTTATTTTTTATTTATTATTTCTTGCTAGGTAAGGTTGTATAACCGAAACTATAATAGTAAAGACAGGCTTCATTTATCTATAACCCTGACTTTGGTCTTCTTAGGGTTCGTTATCCTGACTTCTTACATTTACATTCACTCATAAATTGAACCACACATAGAGCACCGGTGAACCTGCGCCCACAGTAACCAAGTGCCGGTTTTCTTTAAATGAGCACGTCAGGTTACCAACTGTCGGCACCACGTTATTTAGCTTCTGGTAAAGTACTACGTGCTTTCCATTCACCTTCCCTCTCCCCTCTCTCCCTTTACTACACGTATTTAACACATAATGACTCATTTACTAATCACCATCTATGTGTAACATTACATTTGCCAGCATTAAGTAGACGCTCTTTTTCTAAATAATTAATTACAATTATTTTATTTTATATATCCTTTTTGACCAGTGCTCGCTCACTATTTTTTCACAAGCGATTCCCCATACTTCGACACACACGTGCTATACTAAGATATCCATCTATACTTAGCTTTGGCCAGGTTAAATAGTACCCGTGTCTGCCTGCTATATATTACATCTCTTTTCATAGTGTAAAAGATCTGAGCTTACCGCAACTGAGCATTACATTGGCAACTTTGCCTCTGGAGTCCCATAGTCCTTAGCCGCAGGCACATAGCACACCTTGTTGCACTGCCATCAATAGTCCAACTCACACTAGTACTTCCTTTATTAGCCTCTAGTGCCACATGGCACAGTTAGTCTTTTTTCCATATCGCTTGATGAGTCACAATCCTGGACTTACCGCAATCTCTGAGAGTAAAGCATTTCTTCTGCTGTAAAAACGCACGGTCATGTTGCAAAACGTCTACTCACTGCATGAACATAGTAAAGTTACTATTCGTTTTATGTGTCACCATGTATGTGTATAAATGTTACTCACTGCTATGCAGCCCAATGTGTGAACAAGGCTGCATGTCTGGCGGCCGAAACGCGTCACTTTTGGATATCTTTATGTTGGAATAAAGACACTTGATTCATCATTGCTTGTGGAGTCTGTGCCTTGGTGTTGCGCCGGTGTTACTGGACCAGCCCTAGGATTTTCTTTGGATATTTTTGCAGAGCCTGGCTTCCTCTGCCACACAGACCCCCTCTTCGAGAAAAAACTCACTGGGCCAAGGTGATCAAAACAAGCTGTCAAATCACTTCACTCCTGGAGGAGTATCTGCAGATCACGGCCCCCTGATTGCCACAGCTGTGTCGGTTCAGAAAACCCTCGTGTTGAGATCCCGGGTCGAGTCGTAGGGCCTGACCGCATTCTCTACTACCGAGGGTGAGTACCAACTGCACCTGGCATATATCAGGGTGGGAAGAGGAGCTACTTAATGGTAATTGTGCCTGTACATAGCACTCACGCTACTTATCCAAGAACAATTACTGTTTTCACTTTATTCTATCACCATAATACCCATGTCCAACATTGCGCTGCGAGAGAGGGAAGCAGTCGCAGAAGCACTATTTGACAATCCACCTAATATTGATAGTCAAACAAAAACACCTAACACCCGAACCACAGAAGACAATGGCAATTACAAAAGCTTACTGAAAAAATTGGAAAACTATTACGCACAGAAATCACAAAATGGTGGGAGGTCAAGTCATTGCAGAAATACAGAGATGCTGGGCGAGTACCACGAGGCCTGAGGATTATGCTACCACCAAGTTTTGTAAACCCAAACCTGGATATGCTAAAGGAGTGGGCAGAGAGCAATCTCAAAGCATCAATGCGTCTGGTAACCATTCTGGTCAAATACGCAGAAATCGATCGAGCAACTGTGATAACTGAAATAGAAAAAGTGGCCAAAGAACTAGAGGCTTGTGAACAAAATGAAGCAATAGAAAAAGGAAGAGTAGAAATCAACATGCGCCTCAAAAAACATGAAGAAACCATACAAACCCGTAAGATCTTTAAGTTTGCCAGAGATAAAGCAGACTATGAGTGTGGGCAAATATTCACCTTCGCTAAAAAATACGATAAATCAGGCAACAAAGGCTCAACAAAATAACCCTACAAGCGCAACCACAGAACGCAGCTGGCGGTGAAGGAGACTCTACATCGATATCTGACCTGAGCTCGGCTATAGAAAGTGGTACTGATTCAGAAGACGGTGGGGCCACAAGAGGAAGACTCGACAAAAGCGGAGCAAGTCTGGCACAAGAATACAAATCCAATCGGTCGCACACTGCTCGTCCTACCAGCCTGTAATCCCAAAGCATTGTGGTCCATGAAGTCAGCATCAGCGAGTGCGCCTCTGCCAGAGTATTAAGCAAAATCAAAGTCGCGTTGGCCATCCCTGGACACGTGTTTCAAGGTTATTACCTCTCGTCAGCAGGGAATAGGCATGTGTGTAAGGTTGCTGCGTAGGCTGCCAAAAATTGTTCTCAGGTCTGGTACCGCTCGTGGCACGCAGGTGCGTAACCGTGAGCTCGTCAGCCCCACTGGCTCAAGGGAGCCTGAATATAAACACAAATCCAATCGGTCACACACAGCTCGTCCTACCAGCGTGTTATCCCACAGCATTGTGGTCCATGAAGTCAGCATCAGCGAGTGCACCTCTGCCAGAGTATTAAGCAAAATCAAAGTCGCGTTGGCCATCCCTGGACACGTGTTTCGAGGTTATTACCTCTCGTCAGCAGGGAATAGGCATGTGTGTAGGGTTGCTGCGTAGGCTGCCAAAAATTGTTCTCAGGTCCGGTACCGCTCGCGGCACGCAGGTGCGTAACCGTGAGCTCGTCAGCCCCACCAGCTAAAGGGAGCCTGAATATCAACACAAATCCAATCGGTCGCACACTGCTCGTCCTACCAGCGTGTTATCCCAAAGCATTGTGGTCCATGAAGTCAGCATCAGCAAGTGAGCCTCTGCCAGAGTATTAAGCAAAATCAAAGTCGCGTTGGCCATCCCTGGACACGTGTTTCGAGGTTATTACCTCTCATCAGCAGGGAATAGGCATGTGTGTAGGGTTGCTGCGTAGGCTGCCAAAAATTGTTCTCAGGTCCGGTACCGCTCGTGGCACGCAGGTGCGTAACCGTGAGCTCGTCAGCCCCACCGGCTCAAAGGAGCCTGAATATAAACAGAAATCCAATCGGTCGTACACTGCTCGTCCTACCAGCGTGTTATCCCAAAGCATTGTGGTCCATGAAGTCAGCATCAGCGAGTGCGCCTCTGCCAGAGTATTAAGCAAAATCAAAGTCGCGTTGGCCATCCCTTAACACGTGTTTCGAGGTTATTACCTCTCGTCAGCAGGGAATAGGCATGTGTGTAGGGTTGCTGCGTAGGCTGCCAAAAATTGTTCTCAGGTCCGGTACCGCTCGTGGCATGCAGGTGCGTAACCGTGAGCTCATCAGCCCCACCGGCTCAAGAGAGCCTGAATATAAACACAAATCCAATCGGTCGCACTCTGCTCGTCCTACCAGCGTGTTATCCCAAAGCATTGTGGTCCATAAAGTCAGCATCAGCGAGTGCGCCTCTGCCAGAGTATTAAGCAAAATCAAATTCACGTTGGCCATTCCTGGACACGTGTTTCGAGGTTATTACCTCTCGTCAGCAGGGAATAGGCATGTGTGTAGGGTTGCTGCATAGGCTGCCAAAAATTGTTCTCAGGTCCGGTACCCCTAGTGGCACGCAGGTGCGTAACCGTGAGCTCGTCAACCCCACCGGCTCAAGGGAGCCTGAATATAAACACAAATCCGATCGGTCGCAAACTGCTCGTCCTACCAGAGTGTTATCCAAAAGCATTGTTGTCCATGAAGTCAGCATCAGCGAGTGCGCCTCTGCAAGAGTATTAAGCAAAATCAAGGTCGCGTTGGCCATCCCTCGACACGTGTTTCGAGGTTATTACCTCTCGTCAGCAGGGAATAGGCATGTGTGTAGGGTTGCTGCGTAGGCTGCCAAAAATTGTTCTCAGGTCCGGTACCGCTCGTGGCACGCAGGTGCGTAACCGTGAGCTCGTCAGCCCCACCGGCTCAAGGGAGCCTGAATATAAACACAAATCCAATCGGTCGCACACTGCTCGTCCTACTAGCGTGTTACCCCAAAGCATTGTGGTCCATGAAGTCAGCATCAGCGAGTTCGCCTCTGCCAGAGTATTAAGCAAAATCAAAGTCGCGTTGGCCATCCCTGGACACGTGTTTCGAGGTTATTACCTCTCGTCAGCAGGGAATAGGCATGTGTGTAGGGTTGCTGCGTAGGCTGCCAAAAATTGTTCTCATGTCTGGTACCGCTCGTGGCACGCGGGTGTGTAACCGTGAGCTCGTCAGCCCCACCGGCTCAAGGGAGCCTGAATATAAACACAAATCCAATCGGTCGCACACTGCTCGTCCTACCAGCGTGTTATCCCAAAGCATTGTGGTCCATGAAGTCAGCATCAGCGGGTGCGCCTCTGCCAGAGTATTAAGCAAAATCAAAGTCGCGTTGGCCATCCCTGGACATGTGTTTCGAGGTTATTACCTCTCGTCAGCAGGGAATAGGCATGTGTGTAGGGTTGCTGCGTAGGCTGCCAAAAATTGTTCTCAGGTCCGGTAACGCAAGTGGCACGCAGGGGCGTAACTGTGAGCTCGTCAGCCCCAC
Source organism: Triturus cristatus (assembly GCF_964204655.1). Taxonomy (NCBI): domain Eukaryota; kingdom Metazoa; phylum Chordata; class Amphibia; order Caudata; family Salamandridae; genus Triturus; species Triturus cristatus. Next base: position 894,436,937 of record NC_140590.1, on the reverse strand, counting down.
CGGCTAAAGGGAGCCTGAATATAAACACAAATCCAATCGGTCGCACACTGCTCGTCCTTCCAGCTTGTTATCCCAAAGCATTGTGGTCCATGAAGTTAGCATCAGCGAGTGCGCCTCTGCCAGAGTATTAAGTAAAATCAAAGTCGCGTTGGCCATCCCTGGACACGTGTTTCGAGGTTATTACCTCTCGTCAGCAGGGAATAGGCATGTGTGTAGGGTTGCTGCGTAGGCTGCCAAAAATTGTTCTCAGGTCCGGTACCGCTCGTGGCATGCAGGTGAGTAACCGTGAGCTCGTCAGTCCCACCGGCTCAAGGGAGCCTGAATATAAACACAAATCCAATCGGTCGCACACTGCTCGTCCTACCAGCGTGTTACCCCAAAGCATTGTGGTCCATGAAGTCAGCATCAGCGAGTTCGCCTCTGCCAGAGTATTAGGCAAAATCAAAGTCGCGTTGGCCATCCCTGGACACGTGTTTCGAGGTTATTACCTCTCATCAGCAGGGAATAGGCATGTGTGTAGGGTTGCTGCGTAGGCTGCCAAAAATTGTTCTCAGGTCCGGTACCGCTCGTGGCACGCAGGTGCGTAACCGTGAGCTCGTCAGCCCCACCGGCTCAAGGGAGCCTGAATATAAACACAAATACAATCGGTCGCACACTGCTCGTCCTACCAGCGTGTTATCCCAAAGCATTGTGGTCCATGAAGTCAGCATCAGCGAGAGCGCCTCTGCCAGAGTATTAAGCAAAATCAAAGTTGCGTTGGCCATCCCTGGACACGTGTTTCGAGGTTATTACCTCTCGTCAGCAGGGAATAGGCATGTGTGTAGGGTTGCTGCGTAGGCTGCCAAAAATTGTTCTCAGGTCCGGTACCGCTTGTGGCACGCAGGTGCGTAACCATGAGCTCGTCAGCCCCACCGGCTCAAGGGAGCCTGAATATCAACACAAATCCAATCGGTCGCACACTGCTCGTCCTACCAGCGTGTTATCCCAAAGCATTGTGGTCCATGAAGTCAGCATCAGCAAGTGCGCCTCTGCCAGAGTATTAAGCAAAATCAAAGTCGCGTTGGCCATCCCTGGACACGTGTTTCGAGGTTATTACCTCTCATCAGCAGAGAATAGGCATGTGTGTAGGGTTGCTGCGTAGGCTGCCAAAAATTGTTCTCAGGTCCGGTACCGCTTGTGGCACGCAGGTGCGTAACCGTGAGCTCGTCAGCCCCACCGGCTCAAGGGAGCCTGAATATAAACACAAATCCAATCGGTCGTACACTGCTCGTCCTACCAGCGTGTTATCCCAAAGCATTGTGGTCCATGAAGTCAGCATCAGCGAGTGCGCCTCTGCCAGAGTATTAAGCAAAATCAAAGTCGCGTTGGCCATCCCTGGACACGTGTTTCGAGGTTATTACCTCTCGCCAGCAGGGAATAGGCATGTGTGTAGGGTTGCTGCGTAGGCTGCCAAAAATTGTTCTCAGGTCCGGTACCGCTCGTGGCACGCAGGTGCGTAACCGTGAGCTCGTCAGCCCCACCGGCTCAAGGGAGCCTGAATATAAACACAAATCCAATCGGTCGCACACTGCTCGTCCTACCAGCGTGTTATCCCAAAGCATTGTGGTCCATGAAGTCAGCATCAGCGAGTGCATCTCTGCCAGAGTATTAAGCAAAATCAAAGTCGCGTTGGCCATCCCTGGACACGTGTTTCGAGGTTATTACCTCTCGTCAGCAGGGAATAGGCATGTGTGTAGGGTTGCTGCGTAGGCTGCCAAAAATTGTTCTCAGGTCCGGTACCACTCGTGGCACGCAGGTTCGTAACCGTGAGCTCTTCAGCCCCACCGGCTCAAGGGAGCCTGAATATAAACGCAAATCCAATCGGTCGCACACTGCTCGTCCTACCAGCGCGTTATCCCAAAGCATTGTGGTCCATGAAGTCTGCATCAGCGAGTGCGCCTCTGCCAGAGTATTAGGCAAAATCAAAGTCGCGTTGGCCATCCCTGGACACGTGTTTCGAGGTTATTACCTCTCGTCAGCAGGGAATAGGCATGTGTGTAGGGTTGCTGCGTAGGCTGCCAAAAATTGTTCTCAGGTCCGGTACCGCTTGTGGCACGCAGGTGCGTAACCGTGAGCTCGTCAGCCCCACCGGCTCAAGGGAGCCTGAATATCAACACAAATCCAATTGGTCGCACACTGCTCGTCCTACCAGCGTGTTATCCCAAAGCATTGTGGTCCATGAAGTCAGCATCAGCAAGTGCGCCTCTGCCAGAGTATTAAGCAAAATCAAAGTCGCGTTGGCCATCCCTGGACACGTGTTTCGAGGTTATTACCTCTCATCAGCAGGGAATAGGCATGTGTGTAGGGTTGCTGCGTAGGCTGCCAAAAATTGTTCTCAGGTCCGGTACCGCTCGTGGCACGCAGGTGCCTAACCGTGACCTCGTCAGCCCCACCGGCTCAAGGGAGCCTGAATATAAACACAAATCCAATCGGTCGTACACTGCTCATCCTACCAGCGTGTTATCCCAAAGCATTGTGGTCCATGAAGTCAGCATCAGCGAGTGCGCCTCTGCCAGAGTATTAAGCAAAATCAAAGTCGCGTTGGCCATCCCTGGACACGTGTTTCGAGGTTATTACCTCTCGTCAGCAGGGAATAGGCATGTGTGTAGGGTTGCTGCATAGGCTGCCAAAAATTGTTCTCAGGTCCGGTACCGCTCGTGGCACGCAGGTGCGTAACCGTGAGCTCGTCAGCCCCACCGGCTCAAGGGAGCCTGAATATAAACACAAATCCAATCAGTCGCACACTGCTCGTTCTACCAGCGTTTTATCCCAAAGCATTGTGGTCCATAAAGTCAGCATCAGCGAGTGCATCTCTGCCAGAGTATTAAGCAAAATCAAAGTCGCGTTGGCCATCCCTGGACACGTGTTTCGAGGTTATTACCTCTCGTCAGCAGGGAATAGGCATGTGTGTAGGGTTGCTGCGTAGGCTGCCAAAAATTGTTCTCAGGTCCGGTACCGCTTGTGGCACGCAGGTGCGTAACCGTGAGCTCGTCAGCACCACCGGCTCAAGGGAGCCTGAATATCAACACAAATCCAATCGGTCGCACACTGCTCGTCCTACCAGCGTGTTATCCCAAAGCATTGAGGTCCATGAAGTCAGCATCAGCAAGTGCGCCTCTGCCAGAGTATTAAGCAAAATCAAAGTCAGGTTGGCCATCCCTGGACACGTGTTTCGAGGTTATTACCTCTCATCAGCAGGGAATAAGCATGTGTGTAGGGTTGCTGCGTAGGCTGCCAAAAATTGTTCTCAGGTCCGGTACTGCTCGTGGCACGCAGGTGCGTAACCGTGAGCTCGTCAGCCCCTCCGGCTCAAGGGAGCCTGAATATAAACACAAATCCAATCGGTCGTACACTGCTCGTCCTACCAGCGTGTTATCCCAAAGCATTGTGGTCCATGAAGTCAGCATCAGCGAGTGCGCCTCTGCCAGAGTATTAAGCAAAATCAAAGTCGCGTTGGCCATCCCTTAACACGTGTTTCGAGGTTATTACCTCTCGTCAGCAGGGAATAGGCATGTGTGTAGGGTTGCTGCGTAGGCTGCCAAAAATTGTTCTCAGGTCCGGTACCGCTCGTGGCATGCAGGTGAGTAACCGTGAGCTCGTCAGTCCCACCGGCTCAAGGGAGCCTGAATATAAACACAAATCCAATCGGTCGCACACTGCTCGTCCTACCAGCGTGTTACCCCAAAGCATTGTGGTCCATGAAGTCAGCATCAGCGAGTTCGCCTCTGCCAGAGTATTAGGCAAAATCAAAGTCGCGTTGGCCATCCCTGGACACGTGTTTCGAGGTTATTACCTCTCATCAGCAGGGAATAGGCATGTGTGTAGGGTTGCTGCGTAGGCTGCCAAAAATTGTTCTCAGGTCCGGTACCGCTCGTGGCACGCAGGTGCGTAACCGTGAGCTCGTCAGCCCCACCGGCTCAAGGGAGCCTGAATATAAACACAAATACAATCGGTCGCACACTGCTCGTCCTACCAGCGTGTTATCCCAAAGCATTGTGGTCCATGAAGTCAGCATCAGCGAGAGCGCCTCTGCCAGAGTATTAAGCAAAATCAAAGTCGCGTTGGCCATCCCTGGACACGTGTTTCGAGGTTATTACCTCTCGTCAGCAGGGAATAGGCATGTGTGTAGGGTTGCTGCGTAGGCTGCCAAAAATTGTTCTCAGGTCCGGTACCGCTTGTGGCACGCAGGTGCGTAACCATGAGCTCGTCAGCCCCACCGGCTCAAGGGAGCCTGAATATAAACACAAATCCAATCGGTCGTACACTGCTCGTCCTACCAGCGTGTTATCCCAAAGCATTGTGGTCCATGAAGTCAGCATCAGCGAGTGCGCCTCTGCCAGAGTATTAAGCAAAATCAAAGTCGCGTTGGCCATCCCTGGACACGTGTTTCGAGGTTATTACCTCTCGCCAGCAGGGAATAGGCATGTGTGTAGGGTTGCTGCGTAGGCTGCCAAAAATTGTTCTCAGGTCCGGTACCGCTCGTGGCACGCAGGTGCGTAACCGTGAGCTAGTCAGCCCCACCGGCTCAAGGGAGCCTGAATATAAACACAAATCCAATCGGTCGCACACTGCTCGTCCTACCAGCGTGTTATCCCAAAGCATTGTGGTCCATGAAGTCAGCATCAGCGAGTGCATCTCTGCCAGAGTATTAAGCAAAATCAAAGTCGCGTTGGCCATCCCTGGACACGTGTTTCGAGGTTATTACCTCTCGTCAGCAGGGAATAGGCATGTGTGTAGGGTTGCTGCGTAGGCTGCCAAAAATTGTTCTCAGGTCCGGTACCACTCGTGGCATGCAGGTTCGTAACCGTGAGCTCTTCAGCCCCACCGGCTCAAGGGAGCCTGAATATAAACGCAAATCCAATCGGTCGCACACTGCTCGTCCTACCAGCGCGTTATCCCAAAGCATTGTGGTCCATGAAGTCTGCATCAGCGAGTGCGCCTCTGCCAGAGTATTAGGCAAAATCAAAGTCGCGTTGGCCATCCCTGGACACGTGTTTCGAGGTTATTACCTCTCGTCAGCAGGGAATAGGCATGTGTGTAGGGTTGCTGCGTAGGCTGCCCAAAATTGTTCTCAGGTCCGGTACCGCTTGTGGCACGCAGGTGCGTAACCGTGAGCTCGTCAGCCCCACCGGCTCAAGGGAGCCTGAATATCAACACAAATCCAATTGGTCGCACACTGCTCGTCCTACCAGCGTGTTATCCCAAAGCATTGTGGTCCATGAAGTCAGCATCAGCAAGTGCGCCTCTGCCAGAGTATTAAGCAAAATCAAAGTCGCGTTGGCCATCCCTGGACACGTGTTTCGAGGTTATTACCTCTCATCAGCAGGGAATAGGCATGTGTGTAGGGTTGCTGCGTAGGCTGCCAAAAATTGTTCTCAGGTCCGGTACCGCTCGTGGCACGCAGGTGCCTAACCGTGACCTCGTCAGCCCCACCGGCTCAAGGGAGCCTGAATATAAACACAAATCCAATCGGTCGTACACTGCTCGTCCTACCAGCGTGTTATCCCAAAGCATTGTGGTCCATGAAGTCAGCATCAGCGAGTGCGCCTCTGCCAGAGTATTAAGCAAAATCAAAGTCGCGTTGGCCATCCCTGGACACGTGTTTCGAGGTTATTACCTCTCGCCAGCAGGGAATAGGCATGTGTGTAGGGTTGCTGCGTAGGCTGCCAAAAATTGTTCTCAGGTCCGGTACCGCTCGTGGCACGCAGGTGCGTAACCGTGAGCTAGTCAGCCCCACCGGCTCAAGGGAGCCTGAATATAAACACAAATCCAATCGGTCGCACACTGCTCGTCCTACCAGCGTGTTATCCCAAAGCATTGTGGTCCATGAAGTCAGCATCAGCGAGTGCATCTCTGCCAGAGTATTAAGCAAAATCAAAGTCGCGTTGGCCATCCCTGGACACGTGTTTCGAGGTTATTACCTCTCGTCAGCAGGGAATAGGCATGTGTGTAGGGTTGCTGCGTAGGCTGCCAAAAATTGTTCTCAGGTCCGGTACCACTCGTGGCATGCAGGTTCGTAACCGTGAGCTCTTCAGCCCCACCGGCTCAAGGGAGCCTGAATATAAACGCAAATCCAATCGGTCGCACACTGCTCGTCCTACCAGCGCGTTATCCCAAAGCATTGTGGTCCATGAAGTCTGCATCAGCGAGTGCGCCTCTGCCAGAGTATTAGGCAAAATCAAAGTCGCGTTGGCCATCCCTGGACACGTGTTTCGAGGTTATTACCTCTCGTCAGCAGGGAATAGGCATGTGTGTAGGGTTGCTGCGTAGGCTGCCCAAAATTGTTCTCAGGTCCGGTACCGCTTGTGGCACGCAGGTGCGTAACCGTGAGCTCGTCAGCCCCACCGGCTCAAGGGAGCCTGAATATCAACACAAATCCAATTGGTCGCACACTGCTCGTCCTACCAGCGTGTTATCCCAAAGCATTGTGGTCCATGAAGTCAGCATCAGCAAGTGCGCCTCTGCCAGAGTATTAAGCAAAATCAAAGTCGCGTTGGCCATCCCTGGACACGTGTTTCGAGGTTATTACCTCTCATCAGCAGGGAATAGGCATGTGTGTAGGGTTGCTGCGTAGGCTGCCAAAAATTGTTCTCAGGTCCGGTACCGCTCGTGGCACGCAGGTGCCTAACCGTGACCTCGTCAGCCCCACCGGCTCAAGGGAGCCTGAATATAAACACAAATCCAATCGGTCGTACACTGCTCATCCTACCAGCGTGTTATCCCAAAGCATTGTGGTCCATGAAGTCAGCATCAGCGAGTGCGCCTCTGCCAGAGTATTAAGCAAAATCAAAGTCGCGTTGGCCATCCCTGGACACGTGTTTCGAGGTTATTACCTCTCGTCAGCAGGGAATAGGCATGTGTGTAGGGTTGCTGCATAGGCTGCCAAAAATTGTTCTCAGGTCCGGTACCGCTCGTGGCACGCAGGTGCGTAACCGTGAGCTCGTCAGCCCCACCGGCTCAAGGGAGCCTGAATATAAACACAAATCCAATCAGTCGCACACTGCTCGTTCTACCAGCGTTTTATCCCAAAGCATTGTGGTCCATGAAGTCAGCATCAGCGAGTGCATCTCTGCCAGAGTATTAAGCAAAATCAAAGTCGCGTTGGCCATCCCTGGACACGTGTTTCGAGGTTATTACCTCTCGTCAGCAGGGAATAGGCATGTGTGTAGGGTTGCTGCGTAGGCTGCCAAAAATTGTTCTCAGGTCCGGTACCGCTTGTGGCACGCAGGTGCGTAACCGTGAGCTCGTCAGCACCACCGGCTCAAGGGAGCCTGAATATCAACACAAATCCAATCGGTCGCACACTGCTCGTCCTACCAGCGTGTTATCCCAAAGCATTGAGGTCCATGAAGTCAGCATCAGCAAGTGCGCCTCTGCCAGAGTATTAAGCAAAATCAAAGTCAGGTTGGCCATCCCTGGACACGTGTTTCGAGGTTATTACCTCTCATCAGCAGGGAATAAGCATGTGTGTAGGGTTGCTGCGTAGGCTGCCAAAAATTGTTCTCAGGTCCGGTACTGCTCGTGGCACGCAGGTGCGTAACCGTGAGCTCGTCAGCCCCACCGGCTCAAGGGAGCCTGAATATAAACACAAATCCAATCGGTCGTACACTGCTCGTCCTACCAGCGTGTTATCCCAAAGCATTGTGGTCCATGAAGTCAGCATCAGCGAGTGCGCCTCTGCCAGAGTATTAAGCAAAATCAAAGTCGCGTTGGCCATCCCTGGACACGTGTTTCGATGTTATTACCTCTCGTCAGCAGGGAATAGGCATGTGTGTAGGGTTGCTGCGTAGGCTGCCAAAAATTGTTCTCAGGTCCGGTACAGCTCGTGGCACGCAGGTGCGTAACCGTGAGCTCGTCAGCCCCACCGGCTAAAGGGAGCCTGAATATACACACAAATCCAATCGGTCGCACACTGCTCGTCCTACCAGCTTGTTATCCCAAAGCATTGTGGTCCATGAAGTCAGCATCAGCGAGTGCGCCTCTGCCAGAGTATTAAGCAAAATCAAAGTCGCGTTGGCCATCCCTGGACACGTGTTTCGAGGTTATTACCTCTCGTCAGCAGGGAATAGGCATGCTTGTAGGGTTGCTGCGTAGGCTGCCAAAAATTGTTCTCAGGTCCGGTACTGCTCGTGGCATGCAGGTGCGTAACCGTGAGCTCATCAGCCCCACCGGCTCAAGGGAGCCTGAATATAAACACAAATCCAATCGGTCGCACTCTGCTCGTCCTACCAGCGTGTTATCCCAAAGCATTGTGGTCCATAAAGTCAGCATCAGCGAGTGCGCCTCTGCCAGAGTATTAAGCAAAATCAAAGTCACGTTGGCCATTCCTGGACACGTGTTTCGAGGTTATTACTAGGGGTGGGCGGAATTTGCGTAATTGCGTTACGCAAATCTCCGCGAAACGGTAAAAAATCTCCACGAACACGCAAAAATTCCGCGAACACGCGGAATTGCTTGTTCGTGATGCTTTTTTCCTGTTCACAATTGCTGTTTGCGTGCTCGGGGAGAAATATCTCGCGAACACGCATTTTGAGAACGCGAACAAGCAAAAATTTCGCGAAATCGCGGAAAGTAGGCTTTTGAGCAACTTCGCGCTCTCCGCGGAACGTGAAATTACGCAAATTACGCAAATTACACGAGCGGAACGGAATTTACCGCCCAGGCCTAGTTATTACCTCTCGTCAGCAGGGAATACGCATGTGTGTAGGGTTGCTGCGTAGGCTGCCAAAAATTGTTCTCAGGTCCGGTACCGCTCGTGGCACGCAGGTGCGTAACCGTGAGCTCGTCAGCCCCACCGGCTCAAGGGAGCCTGAATATAAACACAAATCCAATCGGTCGCACACTGCTCGTCCTACCAGCGTGTTATCCTAAAGCATTGTGGTCCATGAAGTCAGCATCAGCGAGTGCGCCTATGCCAGAGTATTAAGCAAAATCAAAGTCGCGTTGGCCATCCCTGGACACGTGTTTCGAGGTTATTACCTCTCGTCAGCAGGGAATAGGCATGTGTGTAGGGTTTCTGCGTAGGCTGCCAAAAATTGTTCTCAGGTCCGGTACCGCTCGTGGCACGCAGGTGCGTAACCGTGAGCTCGTCAGCCCCACCAGCTCAAGGGAGCCTGAATATACACACAAATCCAATCGGTCGCAAACTGCTCGTCCTACCAGCGTGTTATCCCAAAGCATTGTGGTCCATGAAGTCAGCATCAGCGAGTGCGCCTCTGCCAGAGTATTAAGCAAAATTAAAGTCACGTTGGCCATCCCTGGACACGTGTTTCGAGGTTATTACCTCTCGTCAGCAGGGAATAGGCATGTGTGTAGGGTTGCTGCGTAGGCTGCCAAAAATTGTTCTCAGGTCCGGTACCACTCGTGGCACGCAGGTGCGTAACCGTGAGCTCGTCAGCCCCACTGGCTCAAGGGAGCCTGAATATAAACACAAATCCAATCGGTCGCACACTGCTCGTCCTACCAGCGTGTTACCCCAAAGCATTGTGGTCCATGAAGTCAGCATCAGCGAGTTCGCCTCTGCCAGAGTATTAAGCAAAATCAAAGTTGCGTTGGCCATCCCTGGACACGTGTTTCGAGGTTATTACCTCTCGTCAGCAGGGAATAGGCATGTGTGTAGGGTTGCTGCGTAGGCTGCCAAAAATTGTTCTCAGGTCCGGTACCGCTAGTGGCATGCAGGTGCGTAACCGTGAGCTCATCAGCCCCACCGGCTCAAGGGAGCCTGAATATAAACACAAATCCAATCGGTCGCACACTGCTCGTCCTACCAGCGTGTTATCCCAAAACATTGTGGTCCATGAAGTCAGCATCAGTGAGTTCGCCTCTGCCAGAGTATTAAGCAAAATCAAAGTCGCATTGGCCATCCCTGGACACGTGTTTCGAGGTTATTACCTCTCGTCAGCAGGGAATAGGCATGTGTGTAGGGTTGCTGCGTAGGCTGCCATAAATAGTTCTCAGGTCCGGTACCGCAAGTGGCACGCAGGTGCGTAACTGTGAGCTCGTCAGCCCCACCGGCTAAAGGGAGCCTAAATATAAACACAAATCCAATCGGTCGCACACTGCTCGTCCTTCCAGCTTGTTATTCCAAAGCATTGTGGTCCATGAAGTCAGCATCAGCGAGTGCGCCTCTGCCAGAGTATTAAGTAAAATCAAAGTTGCGTTGGCCATCCCTGGACACGTGTTTCGAGGTTATTACCTCTCGTCAGCAGGGAATAGGCATGTGTGTAGGGTTGCTGCGTAGGCTGCCAAAAATTGTTCTCAGGTCCGGTACCGCTCGTGGCACACAGGTGCGTAACCGTGAGCTAGTCAGCCCCACTGGCTCAAGGGAGCCTGAATATAAACACAATCCAATCGGTGGCACACTGCTCGTCCTACCAGCATGTTATCCCAAAGCATTGTGGTCCATGAAGTCAGCATCAGCGAGTGCGCCTCTGCCAGAGTATTAAGCAAAACCAGAGTCGCGTTGGCCATCCCTGGACACGTGTTTCGAGGTTATTACCTCTCGTCAGCAGGGAATAGGCATGTGTGTAGGGTTGCTGCGTAGGCTGCCAAAAATTGTTCTCAGGTCCGGTACCGCTCGTGGCATGCAGGTGTGTAACCGTGAGCTCGTCAGTCCCACCGGCTCAAGGGAGCCTGAATATAAACACAAATCCAATCGGTCGCACACTGCTCGTCCTACCAGCGTGTTACCCCAAAGCATTGTGGTCCATGAAGTCAGCATCAGCGAGTTCGCCTCTGCCAGAGTATTAAGCAAAATCAAAGTTGCGTTGGCCATCCCTGGACACGGGTTTCGAGGTTATTACCTCTCGTCAGCAGGGAATAGGCATGTGTGTAGGGTTGCTGCGTAGGCTGCCAAAAATTGTTCTCAGGTCCGGTACCGCTCGTGGCACGCAGGTGCGTAACCGTGAGCTCGTCAGCCCCACCGGCTCAAGGGAGCCTGAATATAAACACAAATCCAATCGGTCGCACACTGCTCATCCTACCAGCGTGTTATCCCAAAGCATTGTGGTCCATGAAGTCAGCATCAGCGAGTGCGCCTCTGCCAGAGTATTAAGCAAAATCAAAGTCGCGTTGGCCATCCCTGGACACGTGTTTCGAGGTTATTACCTCTCGTCAGCAGGGAAAAGGCATGTGTGTAGGGTTGCTGCGTAGGCTGCCAAAAATTGTTCTCAGGTCCGGTACCGCTCGTGGCACGCAGGTGCGTAACCGTGAGCTCGTCAGCCCCACCGGCTCAAGGGAGCCTGAATATAAACACAAATCCAAAATCGGTCGCACACTGCTCGTCCTACCAGCGTGTTATCCCAAAGCATTGTGGTCCATGAAGTCAGCATCAGCGAGTGCGCCTCTGCCAGAGTATTAAGCAAAATCAAAGTCCCGTTGGCCATCCCTGGACACGTGTTTCGAGGTTATTACCTCTCGTCAGCAGGGAATAGGCATGTGTGTAGGGTTGCTGCGTAGGCTGCCAAAAATTGTTCTCAGGTCCGGTACCGCACGTGGCACACAGGTGCGTAACCGTGAGCTCCTCAGACCCACTGGCTCAAGGGAGCCTGAATATAAACACAAATCCAATCGGTCGCACACTGCTCGTCCTACCAGCGTGTTATCCCAAAGCATTGTGGTCCATGAAGTCAGCATCAGCGAGTGCACCTCTGCCAGAGTATTAAGCAAAATCAAAGTTGCGTTGGCCATCCCTGGACACGTGTTTCGAGGTTATTACCTCTCGTCAGCATGGAATAGGCATGTGTGTAGGGTTGCTGCGTAGGCTGCCAAAAATTGTTCTCAGATCCCGTACCACTCGTGGCACGCAAGTGCGTAACCGTGAGCTCGTCAGCCCCACCGGCTCAAGGGAGCCTGAATATAAACACAAATCCAATCGGTCGCACACTGCTGGTCCTACCAGCGTGTTATCCCAAAGCATTGTGGTCCATGAAGTCAGCATCAGCGAGTGCGCCTCTGCCAGAGTATTAAGCAAAATCAAAGTCGCGTTGGCCATCCCTGGACACGTGTTTCGATGTTATTACCTCTCGTCAGCAGGGAATAGGCATGTGTGTAGGGTTGCTGCGTAGGCTGCCAAACATTGTTCTCAGGTCCGGTACCGCTCGTTGCACGCAGGTGCGTAACCGTGAGCTCGTCAGCCCCACCGGCTAATGGGAGCCTGAATATACACACAGATCCAATTGGTCGCACACTGCTCGTCCTTCCAGCTTGTTATCCCAAAGCATTGTGGTCCATGAAGTCAGCATCAGCGAGTGCGCCTCTGCCAGAGTATTAAGCAAAACCAGAGTCGCGTTGGCCATCCCTGGACACGTGTTTCGAGGTTATTACCTCTCGTCAGCAGGGAATAGGCATGTGTGTAGGGTTACTGCGTAGGCTGCCAAAAATTGTTCTCAGGTCCGGTACCGCTCGTGGCATGCAGGTGTGTAACCGTGAGCTCGTCAGTCCCACCGGCTCAAGGGAGCCTGAATATAAACACAAATCCAATCGGTCGCACACTGCTCGTCCTACCAGCGTGTTACCCCAAAGCATTGTGGTCCATGAAGTCAGCATCAGCGAGTTCGCCTCTGCCAGAGTATTAAGCAAAATCAAAGTTGTGTTGGCCATCCCTGGACACGGGTTTCGAGGTTATTACCTCTCGTCAGCAGGGAATAGGCATGTGTGTAGGGTTGCTGCGTAGGCTGCCAAAAATTGTTCTCAGGTCCGGTAAAGCTCGTGGCACGCAGGTGCGTAACCGTGAGCTCGTTAGCCCCACCGGCTCAAGGGAGCCTGAATATAAACACAAATCCAATCGGTCGCACACTGCTCATCCTACCAGCGTGTTATCCCAAAGCATTGTGGTCCATGAAGTCAGCATCAGCGAGTGCGCCTCTGCCAGAGTATTAAGCAAAATCAAAGTCGCGTTGGCCATCCCTGGACACGTGTTTCGAGGTTATTACCTCTCGTCAGCAGGGAATAGGCATGTGTGTAGGGTTGCTGCGTAGGCTGCCAAAAATTGTTCTCAGGTCCGGTACTGCTCGTGGCACGCAGGTGCGTAACCGTGAGCTCGTCAGCCCCACCGGCTCAGGGAGCCTGAATATAAACACAAATCCAATCGGTCGCACACTGCTCGTCCTACCAGCGTGTTATCCCAAAGCATTGTGGTCCATGAAGTCAGCATCAGCGAGTGCGCCTCTGCCAGAGTATTAAGCAAAATCAAAGTCGCGTTGGCCATCCCTGGACACGTGTTTCGAGGTTATTACCTCTCGTCAGCAGGGAATAGGCATGTGTGTAGGGTTGCTGCGTAGGCTGCCAAAAATTGTTCTCAGGTCCGGTACCGCTCGTGACACGCAGGTGCGTAACCGTGAGCTCGTCAGCCCCACCGGCTCAAGGGAGCCTGAATATAAACACAAATCCATTCGGTCGCACACTGCTCGTCCTACCAGCGTGTTATCCCAAAGCATTGTGGTCCATGAAGTCAGCATCAGCGAGTGCGCCTCTGCCAGAGTATTAAGCAAAATCAAAGTCGCGTTGGCCATCCCTGGACACGTGTTTCGAGGTTATTACCTCTCGTCAGCAGGGAATAGGCATGTGTGTAGGGTTGCTGCGTAGGCTGCCAAAAATTGTTCTCAGGTCCGGTACCGCTCGTGGCACACAGGTGCGTAACCGTGAGCTCGTCAGCCCCACCGGCTCAAGGGAGCCTGAATATAAACACAAATCCAATCGGTCGCACACTGCTCGTCCTACCAGCGTGTTATCCCAAAGCATTGTGGTCCATGAAGTCAGCATCAGCGAGTGCACCTCTGCCAGAGTATTAAGCAAAATCAAAGTCGCGTTGGCCATCCCTGGACACGTGTTTCGAGGTTATTACCTCTCGTCAGCATGGAATAGGCATGTGTGTAGGGTTGCTGCGTAGGCTGCCAAAAATTGTTCTCAGATCCGGTACCACTCGTGGCACGCAAGTGCGTAACCGTGAGCTCGTCAGCCCCACCGGCTCAAGGGAGCCTGAATATGAACACAAATCCAATCGGTCGCACACTGCTGGTCCTACCAGCGTGTTATCCCAAAGCATTGTGGTCCATGAAGTCAGCATCAGCGAGTGCGCCTCTGCCAGAGTATTAAGCAAAATCAAAGTCGCGTTGGCCATCCCTGGACACGTGTTTCGAGGTTATTACCTCTCGTCAGCAGGGAATAGGCATGTGTGTAGGGTTGCTGCGTAGGCTGCCAAAAATTGTTCTCAGGTCCGGTACCGCTCGTGGCACACAGGTGCGTAACCGTGAGCTAGTCAGCCCCACTGGCTCAAGGGAGCCTGAATATAAACACAATCCAATCGGTGGCACACTGCTCGTCCTACCAGCGTGTTATCCCAAAGCATTGTGGTCCATGAAGTCAGCATCAGCGAGTGCGCCTCTGCCAGAGTATTAAGCAAAACCAGAGTCGCGTTGGCCATCCCTGGACACGTGTTTCGAGGTTATTACCTCTCGTCAGCAGGGAATAGGCATGTGTGTAGGGTTGCTGCGTAGGCTGCCAAAAATTGTTCTCAGGTCCGGTACCGCTCGTGGCATGCAGGTGTGTAACCGTGAGCTCGTCAGTCCCACCGGCTCAAGGGAGCCTGAATATAAACACAAATCCAATCGGTCGCACACTGCTCGTCCTACCAGCGTGTTACCCCAAAGCATTGTGGTCCATGAAGTCAGCATCAGCGAGTTCGCCTCTGCCAGAGTATTAAGCAAAATCAAAGTTGCGTTGGCCATCCCTGGACACGGGTTTCGAGGTTATTACCTCTCGTCAGCAGGGAATAGGCATGTGTGTAGGGTTGCTGCGTAGGCTGCCAAAAATTGTTCTCAGGTCCGGTACCGCTCGTGGCACGCAGGTGCGTAACCGTGAGCTCGTCAGCCCCACCGGCTCAAGGGAGCCTGAATATAAACACAAATCCAATCGGTCGCACACTGCTCATCCTACCAGCGTGTTATCCCAAAGCATTGTGGTCCATGAAGTCAGCATCAGCGAGTGCGCCTCTGCCAGAGTATTAAGCAAAATCAAAGTCGCGTTGGCCATCCCTGGACACGTGTTTCGAGGTTATTACCTCTCGTCAGCAGGGAAAAGGCATGTGTGTAGGGTTGCTGCGTAGGCTGCCAAAAATTGTTCTCAGGTCCGGTACCGCTCGTGGCACGCAGGTGCGTAACCGTGAGCTCGTCAGCCCCACCGGCTCAAGGGAGCCTGAATATAAACACAAATCCAAAATCGGTCGCACACTGCTCGTCCTACCAGCGTGTTATCCCAAAGCATTGTGGTCCATGAAGTCAGCATCAGCGAGTGCGCCTCTGCCAGAGTATTAAGCAAAATCAAAGTCCCGTTGGCCATCCCTGGACACGTGTTTCGAGGTTATTACCTCTCGTCAGCAGGGAATAGGCATGTGTGTAGGGTTGCTGCGTAGGCTGCCAAAAATTGTTCTCAGGTCCGGTACCGCACGTGGCACACAGGTGCGTAACCGTGAGCTCCTCAGCCCCACTGGCTCAAGGGAGCCTGAATATAAACACAAATCCAATCGGTCGCACACTGCTCGTCCTACCAGCGTGTTATCCCAAAGCATTGTGGTCCATGAAGTCAGCATCAGCGAGTGCACCTCTGCCAGAGTATTAAGCAAAATCAAAGTTGCGTTGGCCATCCCTGGACACGTGTTTCGAGGTTATTACCTCTCGTCAGCATGGAATAGGCATGTGTGTAGGGTTGCTGCGTAGGCTGCCAAAAATTGTTCTCAGATCCCGTACCACTCGTGGCACGCAAGTGCGTAACCGTGAGCTCGTCAGCCCCACCGGCTCAAGGGAGCCTGAATATAAACACAAATCCAATCGGTCGCACACTGCTGGTCCTACCAGCGTGTTATCCCAAAGCATTGTGGTCCATGAAGTCAGCATCAGCGAGTGCGCCTCTGCCAGAGTATTAAGCAAAATCAAAGTCGCGTTGGCCATCCCTGGACACGTGTTTCGATGTTATTACCTCTCGTCAGCAGGGAATAGGCATGTGTGTAGGGTTGCTGCGTAGGCTGCCAAACATTGTTCTCAGGTCCGGTACCGCTCGTTGCACGAAGGTGCGTAACCGTGAGCTCGTCAGCCCCACCGGCTAATGGGAGCCTGAATATACACACAGATCCAATTGGTCGCACACTGCTCGTCCTTCCAGCTTGTTATCCCAAAGCATTTTGGTCCATGAAGTCAGCATCAGCGAGTGCGCCTCTGCCAGAGTATTAAGCAAAACCAGAGTCGCGTTGGCCATCCCTGGACACGTGTTTCGAGGTTATTACCTCTCGTCAGCAGGGAATAGGCATGTGTGTAGGGTTGCTGCGTAGGCTGCCAAAAATTGTTCTCAGGTCCGGTACCGCTCGTGGCATGCAGGTGTGTAACCGTGAGCTCGTCAGTCCCACCGGCTCAAGGGAGCCTGAATATAAACACAAATCCAATCGGTCGCACACTGCTCGTCCTACCAGCGTGTTACCCCAAAGCATTGTGGTCCATGAAGTCAGCATCAGCGAGTTCGCCTCTGCCAGAGTATTAAGCAAAATCAAAGTTGTGTTGGCCATCCCTGGACACGGGTTTCGAGGTTATTACCTCTCGTCAGCAGGGAATAGGCATGTGTGTAGGGTTGCTGCGTAGGCTGCCAAAAATTGTTCTCAGGTCCGGTAAAGCTCGTGGCACGCAGGTGCGTAACCGTGAGCTCGTTAGCCCCACCGGCTCAAGGGAGCCTGAATATAAACACAAATCCAATCGGTCGCACACTGCTCATCCTACCAGCGTGTTATCCCAAAGCATTGTGGTCCATGAAGTCAGCATCAGCGAGTGCGCCTCTGCCAGAGTATTAAGCAAAATCAAAGTCGCGTTGGCCATCCCTGGACACGTGTTTCGAGGTTATTACCTCTCGTCAGCAGGGAATAGGCATGTGTGTAGGGTTGCTGCGTAGGCTGCCAAAAATTGTTCTCAGGTCCGGTACTGCTCGTGGCACGCAGGTGCGTAACCGTGAGCTCGTCAGCCCCACCGGCTCAGGGAGCCTGAATATAAACACAAATCCAATCGGTCGCACACTGCTCGTCCTACCAGCGTGTTATCCCAAAGCATTGTGGTCCATGAAGTCAGCATCAGCGAGTGCGCCTCTGCCAGAGTATTAAGCAAAATCAAAGTCGCGTTGGCCATCCCTGGACACGTGTTTCGAGGTTATTACCTCTCGTCAGCAGGGAATAGGCATGTGTGTAGGGTTGCTGCGTAGGCTGCCAAAAATTGTTCTCAGGTCCGGTACCGCTCGTGGCACACAGGTGCGTAACCGTGAGCTCGTCAGCCCCACCGGCTCAAGGGAGCCTGAATATAAACACAAATCCAATCGGTCGCACACTGCTCGTCCTACCAGCGTGTTATCCCAAAGCATTGTGGTCCATGAAGTCAGCATCAGCGAGTGCACCTCTGCCAGAGTATTAAGCAAAATCAAAGTCGCGTTGGCCATCCCTGGACACGTGTTTCGAGGTTATTACCTCTCGTCAGCATGGAATAGGCATGTGTGTAGGGTTGCTGCGTAGGCTGCCAAAAATTGTTCTCAGATCCGGTACCACTCGTGGCACGCAAGTGCGTAACCGTGAGCTCGTCAGCCCCACCGGCTCAAGGGAGCCTGAATATGAACACAAATCCAATCGGTCGCACACTGCTGGTCCTACCAGCGTGTTATCCCAAAGCATTGTGGTCCATGAAGTCAGCATCAGCGAGTGCGCCTCTGCCAGAGTATTAAGCAAAATCAAAGTCGCGTTGGCCATCCCTGGACACGTGTTTCGATGTTATTACCTCTCGTCAGCAGGGAATAGGCATGTGTGTAGGGTTGCTGCGTAGGCTGCCAAACATTGTTCTCAGGTCCGGTACCGCTCGTTGCACGCAGGTGCGTAACCGTGAGCTCGTCAGCCCCACCGGCTAATGGGAGCCTGAATATACACACAGATCCAATTGGTCGCACACTGCTCGTCCTTCCAGCTTGTTATCCCAAAGCATTGTGGTCCATGAAGTCAGCATCAGCGAGTGCGCCTCTGCCAGAGTATTAAGCAAAATCAAAGTTGCGTTGGCCATCCCTTGACAAGTGTTTCGAGGTTATTACCTCTCGTCAGCAGGGAATAGGCATGCGTGTAGGGTTGCTGCGTAGGCTGCCAAAAATTGTTCTCAGGTCCGGTACTGCTCGTGGCATGCAGGTGCGTAACCGTGAGCTCGTCAGCCCCACCGGCTCAAGGGAGCCTGAATATAAACACAAATCCAATCGGTCGCACTCTGCTCGTCCTACCAGCGTGTTATCCTAAAGCATTGTGGTCCATAAAGTCAGCATCAGCGAGTGCGCCTCTGCCAGAGTATTAAGCAAAATCAAAGTCACGTTGGCCATTCCTGGACATGTGTTTCGAGGTTATTACCTCTCGTCAGCAGGGAATACGCATGTGTGTAGGGTTGCTGCATAGGCTGCCAAAAATTGTTCTCAGGTCCGGTACCGCTCGTGGCACGCAGGTGCGTAACCGTGAGCTCGTCAGCCCCACCGGCTCAAGGGAGCCTGAATATAAACACAAATCCAATCGGTCGCACACTGCTCGTCCTACCAGCGTGTTATCCAAAAGCATTGTGGTCCATGAAGTCAGCATCAGCGAGTGCGCCTCTGCCAGAGTATTAAGCAAAATCAAAGTCGCGTTGGCCATCCCTGGACACGTGTTTCGAGGTTATTACCTCTCGTCAGCAGGGAATAGGCATGTGTGTAGGGTTGCTGCGTACGCTGCCAAAAATTGTTCTCAGGTCCGGTACCGCTCGTGGCACGCAGGTGCGTAACCGTGAGCTCGTCAGCCCCACCGGCTCAAGGGAGCCTGAATATACACACAAATCCAATCGGTCGCACACTTCTCTTCCTACCAGCGTGTTATCCCAAAGCATTGTGGTCCATGAAGTCAGCATCAGCGAGTGCGCCTCTGCCAGAGTATTAAGCAAAATCAAAGTCGCGTTGGCCATCCCTGGACACGTGTTTCGAGGTTATTACCTCTCGTCAGCAGGGAATAGGCATGTGTGTAGGGTTGCTGCGTAGGCTGCCATAAATTGTTCTCAGGTCCGGTACCGTAAGTGGCACGCAGGTGCGTAACTGTGAGCTCGTCAGCCCCACCGGCTCAAGGGAGCCTGAATATAAACACAAATCCAATCGGTCGCACACTGCTCGTCCTTCTAGCTTGTTATCCCAAAGCATTGTGGTCCATGAAGTCAGCATCAGCGAGTGCGCCTCTGCCAGAGTATTAAGTAAAATCAAAGTCGCGTTGGCCATCCCTGGACACGTGTTTCGAGGTTATTACCTCTCGTCAGCAGGGAATAGGCATGTGTGTAGGGTTGCTGCGTAGGCTGCCAAAAATTGTTCTCAGGTCCGGTACCGCTCGTGGCACGCAGATGCGTAACCGTGAGCTCGTCAGCCCCACCGGCTCAAGGGAGCCTGAATATAAACACAAATCCAATCGGTCGCACACTGCTCATCCTACCAGCGTGTTATCCCAAAGCATTGTGGTCCATGAAGTCAGCATCAGCGAGTGCGCCTCTGCCAGAGTATTAAGCAAAATCAGAGTCGCGTTGGCCATCCCTGGACACGTGTTTCGAGGTTATTACCTCTCGTCAGCAGGGAATAGGCATGTGTGTAGGGTTGCTGCGTAGGCTGCCAAAAATTGTTCTCAGGTCCGGTACCGCTCGTGGCATGCAGGTGTGTAACCGTGAGCTCGTCAGTCCCACCGGCTCAAGGGAGCCTGAATATAAACACAAATCCAATCGGTCGCACACTGCTCGTCCTACCAGCGTGTTACCCCAAAGCATTGTGGTCCATGAAGTCAGCATCAGCGAGTTCGCCTCTGCCAGAGTATTAAGCAAAATCAAAGTCCCGTTGGCCATCCCTGGACACGTGTTTCGAGGTTATTACCTCTCGTCAGCAGGGAATAGGCATGTGTGTAGGGTTGCTGCGTAGGCTGCCAAAAATTGTTCTCATGCTGACTTCAAGGACCACAATGCTTTGGGGTAACACGCTGGTAGGACGAGCAGTGTGCAACCAATTGGATTCATGTTTATATTCAGGCTCCCTTGAGTCGGTGGGGTTGACGAGCTTATTGTTACGCACCTGCGTGCCACGAGCGGTACCGGACCTGAGAACAATTTTTGGCAGCCTACGCAGCAACCCTACACACATGCCTATTCCCTGCTGACGAGAGGTAATGACCTCGAAACACGTGTCCAGGGATGGCCAACGCGACTTTGATTCTTGCTCAATACCCTTGCAGAGGCGCACTCGCTGATGCTGACTTCATGGACCACAATGCTTTGGGGTAACACGCTGGTTGGACGAGCAGTGTGCGACCAATTGGATTCCTGTTTATATTCAGGGTCCCTTGAGTCGGTGGGGCTGACGAGCTCATGGTTACGCACCTACGTGCCACGAGCGGTACCGGACCTGAGAACAATTTTTGGCAGCCTATGCAGCAACCCTAAACACATGCCTATTCCCTGCTGACGAGAGGTAATGACCTCGAAACACGTGTCCAGGGATGGCCAACGCGACTTTGATTCTTGCTCAGTACCCTGGCAGAGGCGCACTCGCTGATGCTGACTTCATGGACCACAATGCTTTGGGGTAACACGCTGGTAGGACGAGCCGTGTGCGACCAATTGGATTCATGTTTATATTCAGGCTACCTTGAGTCGGTGGGGCTGACGAGCTCCTGGTTACGCACCTGCGTGCCACGAGCGGTACCGGACCTGAGAACAATTTTTGGCAGGCTATGCAGCAACCCTACACACATGCCTATTCCCTGCTGACGAGAGGTAATGACCTCAAAACACGTGTCCAGGGATGGCCAACGCGACTTTGATTCTTGCTCAATACCCTGGCAGAGGCGCACTCGCTGATGCTGACTTCATGGACCACAATGCTTTGGGGTAACACGCTGGTAGGACGAGCAGTGTGCGACCAATTGGATTCATGTTTATATTCAGGCTCCCTTGAGTCGGTGGGGCTGACAAGCTCATGGTTACGCACCTGTGTGCCACGAGCGGTACCGGACCTGAGAACAATTTTTGGCAGCCTACGCTGCAACCCTACACACATGCCTATTCCCTGCTGACGAGAGGTAATGACCTCGAAACACGTGTCCAGGGATGGCCAACGCGACTTTGATTCTTGCTCAATACCCTGGCAGAGGCGCACTCGCTGATGCTGACTTCATGGACCACAATGCTTTGGGGTAACAAGCTGGTAGGACGAGCAGTGTGCGACCAATTGGATTCATGTTTATATTCAGGCTCCCTTGAGTCGGTGGGGCTGACGAGCTCATAGTTACGCACCTACGTGCCACGAGCGGTACCGGACCTGAGAACAATTATTGGCAGCCTACGCAGCAACCCTACACACATGCCTATTCCCTGCTGACGAGAGGTAAT
Organism: Triturus cristatus; assembly: GCF_964204655.1. Lineage (NCBI taxonomy): Eukaryota > Metazoa > Chordata > Amphibia > Caudata > Salamandridae > Triturus > Triturus cristatus. The sequence continues at coordinate 894,415,464 of NC_140590.1, read as the reverse complement.
GACCTTGAAACACGTGTCCAGGGATGGCCAACGCGACTTTGATTCTTGCTCAATACCCTGGCAGAGGCGCACTCGCTGATGCTGACTTCATGGACCACAATGCTTTGGTGTAACACGCTGGTAGGACGAGCAGTGTGCGACCAATTGGATTTATGTTTTTATTCAGGCTCCCTTGAGTCGGTGGGGCTGACGAACTCATGGTTACGCACCTGCGTGCCACGAGCGGAACCGGACCTGAGAACAATTTTTGGCAGCCCACGCAGCAACCCTACACACATGCCTATTCCCTGCTGACGAGAGGTAATGACCTCGAAACACGTGTCCAGGAATGGCCAACGCGACTTTGATTCTTGCTCAATACCCTGGCAGAGGTGCACTCGCTGATGCTGACTTCATGGACCACAATGCTTTGGGGTAACAAGCTGGTAGGACGAGCAGTGTGCGACCAATTGGATTCATGTTCATATTTAGGCTCCCTTGAGTCGGTGGGGCTGACGAGCTCATGGTTACGCACGTGCGTGCCACGAGCGGTACCGGACCTGAGAACAATTTTTGGCAGCCTACGCAGCAACCCTACACACATGCCTATTCCTTGCTGATGAGAGGTAATGACTTCGAAACACGTGTCCAGGGATGGCCAACGCGACTTTGATTCTTGCTCAATACCCTGGCAGAGGTGCACTCGCTGATGCTGACTTCATGGACCACAATGCTTTGGGGTAACACGCTGGTAGGACGAGCAGTGTGCGACCAATTGGATTCATGTTTTTATTCAGGCTCCCTTGAGTCGGTGGGGCTGACGAGCTCATGGTTACGCACCTGCGTGCCACGAGTGGTACTGGACCTGAGAACAATTTTTGGCAGCCTATGCAGCAACCATACACACATGCCTATTCCCTGCTGACGAGAAGTAATGACATCGAAACATGTGTCCAGGGATGGCCAACGCGACTTTGATTCTTGCTCAATACCCTGGCAGAGGCGCACTCGCTGATGCTGACTTCATGGACCACAATGCTTTGGGGTAACACGCTGGTAGGACGAGCAGTGTGCGACCAATTGGATTCATGTTTATATTCAGACTCCCTTGAGTCAGTGGGGCTGACGAGCTCATGGTTACGCACCTGCGTGCCATGAGCGGTACCGGACCTGAGAACAATTTTTGGCAGCATACGCAGCAACCCTACACACATGCCTATTCCCTGCTGACGAGAAGTAATGACCTCGAAACACGTGTCCAGGGATGGCCAACGTGACTTTGATTCTTGCTCAATACCCTGGCAGAGGCGCACTCGCTGATGCTGACTTCATGGACCACAATGCTTTGGGGTAACACGCTGGTAGGACGAGCAGTGTGCGACCAATTGGATTCAAGTCTGGCACAAGAATTGGATTTTTTAGTGTTCGACAGAAGACAAACACTGAGGCCGAGACCGCCGCGGAAGCAAAAAACAAACGTACCAGACGGAGAAGGGAAAGGAAAAAGCTCAGAAAAGCCCAAACAAGAAAACAGGAGAAGAGGCAACTGGAGGAGAAGGAAAACATGCTTTCTGACACCAAAACCATTATCAATAACCCTGGGCTTCGTGCTCCGCTTCATCCACGGAGTGCACGTAGCGCTGCCTGCTTCACCGTTTACAAAGTAGGCGTAGCAGGCAGCGCTACGTACACACCGTAGCGAAGCAGAGCTGCCCGCCACCTGCCTCCCGCCCGCTCTAATTTAAAAATAATTTAAAGAAGGGTAAAGGTAAATAAACCTCCTTACCTTGTGCGCGGCGTCCCAGGGCTCCCTCTTCTTGCTGACAGTAACTTCTTCATGCAAATGCGCATGCGCGGACGCCCGCGCAAGCACATTTCTCGCGAGAAATGCGTATGCGCGGGCGTCCGCGCATGCGCATTTGCGTGAAGAAGTTACCATCAGAAAGAAGAGGGAGCCCCGGGACGCCGCGTTCAAGGTAAGGAGGTTTATATTTACTTTTAACCTCCTTTAAATTATTTTTAAATTAGGGCGGGTGGGAGGCAGGCGGCGCGTAGTGGGGCTACGTGGAGCGCGCAAGTGTGCGTAGATTTTGCCACACTACGCGCTGCTCCACGTAGCCCCACTACGCACACTACGCCCAGGCCTGATTATCAACATGAGCAATATATCCCTATCCGAGGCGGAAAAACAGTTACTGGCGCTTGGCCTAACTTACTGTCCTGAGAGCTCCTTCAACTACTGCAACACACGCATTGATGTTTTTAGGTTCATTAAGAAACTAAAACGTATCAAATTCTTTAAACTGAAACAAAACAATGCGGCCTCTCAATCGAATGCTGTCTCCATCCCTGACAATGTGACCAACAGTACTAACACAGGGCTCTGTGTCTCGGACATAGCAACCATACGCACCCTTACTGAGTTACAGGCGCCAGATGGAACAACCACCACACAGCAACTCTTACTAGATGTGGGCATTGACAATGCCACCAAAGTTACCAGCCTATTCAGACCCACCTCCACGTTTACTCCGATGATGCCTAGAGATGCCATAGACATTTTCAGTGACGTCATCACGGATGAACTAAAGACATTGCATCTCAAAACTGCTAGGAACTACAGCAGACGCCACTTACTGAAACACAAAAAATACCAAGACCTCATCACTAAACTACAGAATGAAAACAAGGTAATCATCAATAAGGCAGATAAGGGTGGTAACATCGTCCTATGGCCCCGTGAACTATATTTGGAGGAAGCCAAGAGACACTTGACAGACAGTAATTGCTACGGAACATCAAATCACAACGGGCCCGATTCACAGAACTAACTTAAGACAAAATCCTAAACTTACTACCATTTTCGTATTCACAGAAGGCACTTACTCATTTTGGTATTCACAGAAGACACTTACTCACTTCGGTATTCACAGAAGTTAGGAGTCCTAACTTTAGGACTCCTAAATGCCTTCTGTGAATACCGATAGTAATAAAATTAGGATTTTTCTCAGTTTAGGAGTCCTAAAGTTAGGACTCCTAACTTTACTACAACTAAACTGAGAAAAATCCTAATTTTAAGGCTTTCGGTATTCACAGAAGGCATTTAGGAGTCCTAAAGTTAGGAGTCCTAACTTTACTACTGCTAAATTGGGAAAAATCCTCATTTTAAGACTTTCGGTATTCACAGAAGGCATTTAGGAGTCCTAAAGTTAGGAGTCCTAACTATACTACTGCTAAACTGAGAAAAATCCTAATTTTAAGGCTTTCGGTATTCACAGAAGGCATTTAGGAGTCCTAAAGTTAGGACTCCTAACTTCTGTGAATACCGAAATGAGTAAGTGCCTTCTGTGAATACCAAAATATTTAAGTGCCTTCTGTGAATACCAAAATGGTAGTAAGTTTAGGACTTTGTCTTAAGTTAGTTCTGTGAATCGGGCCCAAAGAGATCAACATCAGCTATAAAGAGCTCAAAAAACACCTAAATTCATTCAGGATGCAAGGTATCATCAATAAAGAGGAACATGCATTTCTTAACATTGAATTCCCAATACTGCCTATACTGTACTTCCTACCAAAGGTGCATAAGAACACCAGCCCAGTACCAGGACGTCCAATAATATCAGCTATAAAAAACGTATGCGAAAATGTTTCTAAATATGTTGATTTTTATCTTCAGGATTATGTGGTTACCCTGCCATCCTACCTTAGAGACACGAGTGTCTTTTTGCTGAAAACCGGAGAAATCAAGTGGCAGAACGATTATGTACTTATGTCTCTTGATATAACTTCACTATACACCAGTATACGCCACGCAGACGGAATCAAAGCTTGTAAACACTTTCGAGACAAAAGACCGATCCACTGCTTCAAACACAATGCCATGCTATTGTTCCTCATTGAGTGGTGCTTAACACATAACTATTTTATGCTCAATAATGCTGTCTACCAACAACTCAGGGGAGTGGCCATGGGTGCTTGCTTCTCCCCCAGCTACTCATGTCTACATGTGGGCTGGTGGGAGGAGTGGGTCCTCAGGGACACCCTCTCCGTGACTTGGATCAACAACATGGTATCCTGGCTAAGGTACATAGATGACCTTTTTGTTATCTGGAGGGGGGATGTGGAAAGTGCTAAGGAATTCATCAATGTACTTAACCATAATCAGTTTAACCTTGAATTCAATGCTAGCATCAGTACCACCTCCATTGATTTTCTTGATGTGACTGTATACATTGCTAATAAGGAAATACATTCTAAACTGCACAGAAAAACCACGGCAGGGAATTCCACACTCCATGCCTCAAGCTTTCACCCACGTCACTTGATTGCCAGTATCCCTTACCGTGAGATGCTGCACTTGCGCAGGATATGCAGCTCAGAGAGTGACCTCAAAATGTCGCAGGAGGAGGTCTTTCAAAGGTTTAGAGCTAGGGGGTACACAAAAGCTTGCATCAAAAAAGCAATCAACAAAGCCAACAACATTCCCAGGGAAGAACTTCTCACAGGGGTACCTACGTCAGATCCCTGAACCGCCACCAGTGAACTTGCTGCACAGGAACACCCAGTAACCACAAGGTTAATAATTACCTATAACACGCAGGAAAGAGCTATAAGATCTGCCATTAACAAGCACTGGGGGATAATTAGATCAGATCCCACACTGGGCTCCATGGTAGCCCAACGCCCCAACATCACGTACAGGCGTGCGGCCTCTATGCATGACGCCCTGGTAAAAAATAGCCCTGAAGTCACTGCTAAAACTAACTGACACTTGAACATCAAATGCTTTACTAAATGCAATAGTTAAAGGGCTTGCAAATTTGGCATGAATAGAACAGAGGTGGACTCAGAGTTCAGAAAACAGCCCCTTGTAATAAAACATAAACTCACATGCAGAACAGAGTTTGCTATTTACCTGCTCGAATGTAAATGTGGCCTGCGATACATCGGAAGCACTAAGCTTCAAGCACACGCACGCATCCTGCAGCACATACGGGCAATTGTAAATAACGACCCAGCCTGTCCTGTAGCCAGGCACTTCAGGGAAAAACATCTGAACAATCTTGATCATTTGTAATACTCTGTTATTGACTGCATACCGATCTCCAAAAGAGGACGCAACAGAGAAAAACTGCTAAGACAGCTTGAAAGTAGATACATCATTGAATTCAATACCAAGGCACCGGCAGGGCTTAATGCCAGTGAGGACTTACACCACTTCCTATGAGACATCCTTGATACCCTAGGCTAATCTAGTTTTTGATACACTGACTACTGGCCTCCTCCTCCCTTCTACTGATTTCTGTGCACATACATATGCTATACTTTACCGCTATCTGTATTCTTCATTGTATATATATGGATTTGTTCACTATTATGTATTCATCTTAGATACCTGTATATACACCCCCTGTGTACTACCAGCTATACCTCTTTTTTGTACCATCTTACAATTTCATTTTGTTGCGTCTTGTAAAGCCATTGCGCACTATCGCTGTGATCTCTACTTTAACGCTATTCTGCTCCTTAGCATGGTAGACCTATTTCCATGCTTAACTAAGGGAGACCTATGTCGATTGCAATCACTTGTTAATGCTTCCAATTCCTTTAAGTTCATTGAGATATGTGACACAACCTTGGTCTCACGTGGGGTGAGCCTTAAACCCCTTCCTTGGATACATAACGTTTTCTTTATTTCTAATATCCCCCGCTTTCTCTTTATATTTATTTTTCATTTATTATTTCTTGCTAGGTAAGGTTGTATATCCGAAACTATAATAGTAAAGACTGGCTCCATTTATCTATAACCCTGACTTTGGTCTTCTTAGGGTTCGTTATCCTGACTTCTTACATTTACATTCACTCATAAATTGAACCACACCCTTCACCTTCCCACTCCCCTCTCTCCCTTTACTACACTTATTTAACACATAATGACTCATTTACTAATCACCATCTATGTGTAACATTACATTTGCCAGCATTAAGTAGACGCTCTTTTTCTAAATAATTAATTAAATATTTTTTTATATATATATATCCTTTTTGACCAGCGCTCGCTCACTATTTTTCACATGCGATTCCCCATACTTTGACTCACACGTGCTATACTAAGATCTCCATCTATACTTAGCTTTGGCCAGGTTAAATAGTACTCATGTTTGCCTGCTATATAGTACATCTCTTTTCATAGTGTAAAAGATCTGAGCTTACCGCAACTGAGCATTATATTGGCAACTTTGCCTCTGGAGCTCCATAGTCCTTAGCCGCAGGCACATAGCATACCTTGTTGCACTGCCATCAATCGTCTAACTCACACTAGTACTTCCTTTATTAGCCTCTAGTGCCACATGGCACAGTTAGTCTTTTTTCCATATCGCTTGATGAGTTACAATCCTGGACTTACCGCAATCTCTGACTGTAAAGCATTTCTTCTGCTGTAAAAACGCACGGTCATGTTGCAAAACATCTACTCACTGCATGAACATAGTAAAGTTACTATTCGTTTTATGTGTCACCATGTATGTGTATAAATGTTACTCACTGCTATGCAGCCCAATGTGTGAACAAGGCCACATGTCTGGCGGCCGAAACGTGTCACTTTTGGATATCTTTATGTTGGAATAAAGACACTTGATTCATCATCGCTTGTGGAGTCTGTGCCTTGGTGTTGCGCCGGTGTTACTGGACCAGCCCTAGGATTTTCTTTGGATATATGTATGTATATATATATATATTCACTGAAAAAACCATAGGCTTCACACACGTTATAGTTAGGAATTAGCATTTAAAAAACCTTGCAAATTCACTGAAAAAACCATAGGTTTCACACATGTTATAGTTAGCTGGACATTTTACTGATAAAAAAACAATGAAATTCCCCCGTTATAGTTAGTGCAGGCAACTATAACTCACGCGACCGCAATCCTCTGCTGATGACATATGTGTCTTTATGAAAAAAAAATATTTGTAATATATGTATAGCTAAAATTTGTCTAAATACAGTACTGTGCGCACCGTGCGCGCACAGTGAGCACGCGGTGCGCTTCGCGCACCGCGCGCCCACTTTACGCAGTTAGTGCCGTGCATGCACGGTGGGCACGCGGTGCGCTACGTGCACCGCGTGCCCACGTTACGCTGGATGGGCCATGTACTCACGATGCGCTTCGCGCACCGTGCGCACATGGAGGACATATTATGCGCATCGTTGTGAAAGGTAATGTTTGATTTTTTAAAAAGCAGTTATATATGCCATGCACAAATGGTGCCCTTCAGGCGCTATTTGCACACGGCGTGTGGGGAGTGTGGATAATTTTTTTTGGTTTATATTTTTTTACCGTACGCGTACGGTAAGCGTAATCGGCGATTTTTCTAAAAAAATTAAAATTGAATTTTTTGCCTTGGGGGTTCCTAGGGGACACCTTCATCATGGCTAGGTGGTTGGGAGCAGTCTTAACAGCCCCTTTATATGTTTTTTGCCTTTGTTTTTCCTCCTCCCCCTCAGAGTGCGAGATAGAAAATGGCGGCCGCCGCTTCCTGGTTTCGACAGATTCGAATGTTTACTAAGATGTAACAGCCAATCAGAATCGCGCTCGCGCACGTCACCGTACGCGTACGGTAAGCTTACCGTAAGCGCACGGTAAGCGCACCGTAAGCTGCCACAGATATATATATTGATTTAAAGGCTTTTTTCTCAGGATCTACTGAACAGATTTACACCAAACCTACAAAAGGCACTTCCTTGACCTGTAGACTACCTCTCTGCCAAATTTCAAGTAACTCTGTTCAGCCGTTCGGTCTGTAGCTGTGTCTAAAGGTCCTATGGAAAAATGCATGGGAAAAACGCGTTTTGGGACCCCCCTTTTTTCTCAGCTCCCGCTTGACGAATCCCCCCGAGACTTTCAGGGTAGGAGCGGAGCATAGCGCCCCACCTATTTTGAAAATTTCGCAAGGATTCGTCGACCGGCGCCACAGTTATTCCAAATAGAATGTTGCGGACTTCCTATGGAAACGTGGTCCTAACTATAACTATCTACTGGCGACCGCCAGTAGATAATATATATATATATATATATATATATATATATATATATATATATATATATATATATATATATATATATTCACTGAAAAAACCATAGGTTTCACACATGTTATAGTTAGCTGGACATTTTACTGATAAAAAACCAATGAAATTCCACCGTTATAGTTACTGTAGGCAACTATAACTCACGCGACCGTAATCCTCTGCTGATGCTAATACTGTATTTAGACACTTATTTGCCCATGTCTTCTTCCATTAAATTTTAGCTATACATATATTACAAATATTTTTTTTTCATAAAGACACATATGTCATCAGCAGAGGATTACGGTTGCGTGAGTTATAGTTGCCTACAGTAACTATAACGGGGGAATTTCATTGGTTTTTTATCAGTAAAATGTCCAGCTAACTATAACATGTGTGAAACCTATGGTTTTTTTCAGTGAATTTGCAAGGTTTTTTAAATGCTAATTCCTAACTATAACGTGTGTGAAACCTATGGTTTTTTCAGTGAATTTGTACGGTTTTTTAAATGCTAAGTTACTTTACGCCATTTGTGGCGTGCGCGCCCACTTAACGCAGTTCGTTCCGTGCGCACACGGTGCGCTTCGCGCACCGTGCGCGCACAGTGAGCATGCGGTGCGCTTCATGGCTAGATGGGCCATGAACGCACGATGCGCTTCGCGCACCGTGCGCACATGGAGGTCATATGATGAGCATCGTTGTGACAGGTAAAATATAGGTTTTGTTTATCTCTGATGAGCCATGCACAAAAGGTGCCCTTCGGGCACCTTTTGCAAACGGGGTGGGGAGAATGTGGATATTTTTTTATTTTTTTATTATTTCTTACCGTACGCGTACGGTAAGCGTGATCGGCGAAATTTTTGAAAAAATTAAAATTGCCTTTTTTCACTTGAGGGATCGTTGGGGACTCCCTCGACATGGCTAGGTGCTTGGGAGCTGTGTAAACAGCCCCTTTACATGATTTGCACTTTGTTTTTCAACCCCCTGTCAGAGTGCGAGAGAGAAAATGGCGGCCGCCGCTTCCTGGTTTCGACCGATTCGAATGTTTACTAAGATCTAAGGGCCAATCAGAATCGCGCTCGCGCACGCCACCGTACGCGTACGGTAAGCGCACCGTAAGCGCACCGTACGCTGGCTCAGATATATATATTGATTTAAAGGCTATTTTCTCAGAATCTACTGAACAGATTTACACCAAACCTACAAAAGGCACTTCCTTGACCTGAGGACTACCTCTCTGCCAAATTTCAAGTAATTCTGTTCAGCCGTTCGGGCTGTAGCTGTGTCTAAAGGTCCTATGGAAAAATGCATGGGAAAAACGCGTTTTGGGACCCCCCTTTTATCTCAGCCCCCGCTTGACGAATCCCCCCGAGACTTTCAGGGTAGGAGTGGAGCGTAGCGCCCCACCTATTTTGAAAAATTCGCGAGGATTCGTCAACCGGCGCCAAAGTTATTCAAAATAGAATGTTGCGGATTTCCTATGGAAACGTGGTCCTAACTATAACTACCTACTGGCGACCGCCAGTAGGTAATATATATATTCTTTCCACCATTTCCACCAGTGCCACTGCCGAACTCCAAAACAGGTGCCTCCTTCAATCGCCAGGGTGAGACTCGCCTGTTACACAACAACTAGTCCAAGTAAGGAGTTCTCATGGGGTAATTCAAGCAAATACGAAATACATGGCAGATGCATTTTGGCGATAAGACTTCATCTGTGCCTTACATTAAATTAAATTAAACAATGTGCCACAGTCTCTGGTTGATTTAAATTCTGTCATCCTCCTTCCTATTGGTGAATATGTGGCCAATGGAAGAGCTTCAATTTTTAGATGACTCCTATTATGATTTATTCAGCCGCCATGGATGTTGTATGTATATTCACTTTGATATTGTGAAAATGTTACCACGTTCACAATTTATTCTATAATGTAGGAAATTCTGTGATTTACGGGCCTTGATTGCCTCCTTATGTCTTTTTAGGTGCTAAGCAGCTCCCGATTTCAATTCTGCAATCACTTCCTGTTGCAGGTCTACTGAAAGTGGAATCAAGCTCGCCAATCTACTGTTGTCATCGAGAACGATAAATGTCTGCATATTTCACCAAGATGCAAATTAGTCTAGTAGAGGATACCAGATTACTTTCTGCCCATTCACAGAGCATCTCTGGATTAGGGTTTTCAAAACGAGGTGCCAGAAGAATTGGTAGACCTCAAGGAATGCTTTCCACTTCAAGGTATTTCGTGAGGGATTTTCCCATCATTTTGTTTGTTCAGCTTTTTTGAGGTTTTTCCACACACATAATTTGTTTTGAATATCATTATTAGTGTTTGTTCTGTCTGCTTCGACTACAGATGCCATCTCTGCAAGTGGTGTTTGATCATCATACATTTTATCTGCAGCAACCTCCCACAGCATTGTGGCAGACATAATGATTAGGAAAATGTAAAACTGACTTCTACTTGAGCGTGATGATGTGTGCCCAAGACAAAGGGAACCCGTATTCCTCCTCTCATTGTGCTGCTCCTTACCTGATCCGTTATTGGATAGTCATGCATGTCCTTGGACTCTCCGTGGCACTCTGTCACAAACCAGTCTTTCTCATACAGGGCGGTCCGCCAACTGCTTCTGAGTGCTGGTGAGTTAGGACTCACTGGATCACCAGTGAGCCCGAATACAGATGCGTAAAAAACAACAAAAGATCTCAACCGGTCTCATTCAGAGGCAATTATATATGCATGTCTATAACATTGCAAGCAAAGAAAAGGAAGACTCTCAAACTGTAAAAGTTGTTTTAGCAAAAAACATCATGTATTAAATACGATTCATACAAAAAGAGAGGTTTAAGGATTTGAACCAATCATAAAAGGAAGAAAGTTACAGTTATATCAGCACTGCAAGCAGGATCAATTAGCATAAAACAACCCGAAATTGTACTTGGTGCTGGGAAGTGTACGTGACACAAAAAGACAGCGACACAAGTTACAAAGTGAAGTCAGTAAGGGGACGGCGCAAGGTGAAGTGAAGGTGAATATATACAATATAATACACTCGATGGTTCTAGTCTCAGTTTAAACCATGAAGTTGAATATGTTTCATTTCTCATACTCCTTCGCACTCCGGCTGATTCAGACGCCCTTCCTATTTAATAGAATTTCCAAAGTTCTGCGTTTCGCTCACACTTGGAACACGCATTGATTCAGAATTCCCCCCCGTCTGGATTCATTCCTGCAATTACACTTCCAGGAGCACATTTATACCGGTTCATTTCCTTCAGCACCGCCTGATTTTCACGACCCGGTCCTGATGATGATCCTAAATCACGTGGATCGAAACGCCGTCGACTTGTCAGCTTAATTGATGGCACTACCTTGTCATATGGTTCTATGAAAAATTATCAATACTGCAACTCCCGTTGGGAGTTGTCCCCCTGCGCACCACATGATATTACCCGTCGGTATATCCAAATAAATACAAACTCCAAACGAAATTTTGAAGAAAATCTTTAGTACTCCATTTCAATTTAAGTTCATTGAAAATGTATTCAACTTATTTTTTCATTCCATCCAAAGGATTAATGCAACATATCCCTATGCATTTTGGGCATAACTTGCCCTTCGTCAGGGGTACATTCTGCGGAAATGTAAAAATATGGGCTAATTAGGATAACATGTCAAGTGTTTCTACATCGGAGTCATATAAAACGGGAAGGGAAATGTGAGAACGCCTCTACTGATAATATCTTCATAGCGTGTGAAAGGATAGTCCCAAATAACCAAAGAAAATAGTCCCAATTAACCAAGACAACAATGTCCGATTACAAACAGAATATACAAGAAACCATAACATGTTCGCCTCGCCGAAATGCGACCGTTAGAGAAAAAACGTGTAATAGTTCTACACGACATCACCATGAATTACACGCAATTTATCGACCTAAGTATTCAAAATGTGCGGGCATGATGTGAGAGCACCCACGCTCCGAGTACTTACAATTAGATGGATCAACCACAGGACGCATACGAACACGCGTTCCGAAAACATGTGCAACTTTCACTCAGTGCTCCTCGAACAAAATCACAGTGATAGTAGAAACAGAAGATGGACTAAACGTGCTGACGCGGAGCGCCATTTTGGATAAGTCATGAGGCTAAACAGTAAAGTAAAGTAGATTGTGATGGTAGACATAATGTAATGAGCAAAACTAATCAAGACAAAACATCATAAAGAAAATATGAATCAAACAGTGATGAATGACACCCATGATGTTCCATGAGACTCAAAGTCAAAAGTTTAGAGATAGCACATAAATTCCATGCGGTCATTAAGCCCTGTAGGCTGCATCGTGCTGAGGAATCTGATCCAGAAGTTTTCACGCTGCAGCAGTCTGTTTTTGGGGTTCACCCCCTCAACGATGTTCACGTTCTCCAGAACAGTAAACTGCAGTTGAGCAACATTGTGTCTACGATCACAAAAATGGGCAGCCACAGTGGATCTCATGTTTGCAGTGCGAATATTACTCTTATGCTCCAAGATTCTTATTCTTAACTTGCGTTCAGTGTGTCCAACATAGCAGAGGCCACATGGACACTTGAGTAAATAGATGACATTCATACTGTTACATGTGGCGTTGACCCTTAGTTTAATGTTGTGACCCTTCATGTGGTGATGTAAAGAGTTTCCTTTGATTGCGTTGTTACAGTTACTACAGTTGAAACACGGTTGCATACCACGGTATTTGGTGACAACACTGCCCTGTTTGGGCTTGGTTAGTAGTTCTTTTATGTTGGGCCCTCTAGTGTGTGCAAAGATGGGAGTTTTTTCAAACAGACCTTTGAAGTCAGGTTCCTTACTGAGTAGATGTCAATGTCGAAGTACAATTTTTTTGTAAGCTTTGCTGATGATGGAATATTTAGAAACAACGATCATGCGCTTGTTATCCGTTTTTGGTCTGGTTATCAACAGTTCTTCCCTTTCCAATGTTTCACATTTCTGTTCAGCAGCCGTCACAACCTCCACTGGGTATCGGCGCTCATGAAATCTTTGGCACATTTCCCTCATGTGTTTCTGACGTTCATTAGGATCAGAGACGATCCGTTTAACCCTCATTAGTTGTGATAAGGGCAAGTTGTTCTTTAAGTTCTGTCTGTGAAAACTATGGTAGTGCAAAGTACTATTGCGGTCAGTTGTTTTTCTGTACAAAGTGGTTTGAATAGAATTGTTCATGATGTTGACCTGTATGTAAGAGAAGGTTTTCCCCAAAAAGACTTTTAGGCTCAAGAGGGGGGAAAAAACAAAATTTTAAAGAGAAGTGACCTCTATGACGGCCTATATTTCTTTCTTATCCTGGCAAATACTCTAATTAAATCTTAATAAACATGCACACCTACAGTGACGACCCATAAATACAATGTATACACACACAATTTTTTACTTTTTATCTTTGTTTATTTTGTTTGATAAGCAAGAGCATTTTTTTGTATCAAAAAGTGATTATAAACATTTCATTTCAGTGTTATAATTTCTAATAATTCCCAAATATACTGAAAAACAAATAAGTGCAATTGGACAAAATATTAGACATATCTAAAATGACATAAACACAAAATATTTAGCCCCTCGATAGGCCAATTAAATCCCTACATTCATATCTTGCATACTAATCTTGCATACAAACACTCATACCACAGACAAATCACTACGAAAGAAAGAAAAACCAATAAGAAAATGTACAACTGGGAAAGTCAATTTGTCTAAAAACAATCCGAAAATTTTCACATTTGACTGTAAAGTTTACAATAACAGACTTGATTTCCTCTTATTCGTTAGTCTGAGTATGTCCAGATAAGCTTTCTTGTCCAGTTGTGGCGAAGCTGATCTACGCACGTTTCGGTGAGAGATAATTTAAATTCACCTTCATCAGGACCAATAAAGAGAGAAAACTTTTCTGTGCACAATCGGGGGGACAGATCTCTGAAATAGTAAATACATTGTATATAAGGTATGGGTCTCACTGATGTACGTCTTTTCTTTAAGAATCTATTTTGTGAATTTCTATTCGGATGGCCTATACATGCACGTCTCAGAGCAAAAAAAGAAACCAGGGAAGGAGACGAAAGAAAAGAGGAAGAAAGTAAAAGAGGAGTGAACTGAGGGTTGAATTACACGCCTTAATGTAAAAAAGGGGAGAGTTACAACTATGTGGCAGAGATACGCTAAGTGTGCAGTTACCCAATTAATGAAGGCACTAAACAATACAGAGCTTCAACAAGGGATAGATATGATGGAAAACTACCTGCTAGGGGTAAGTCATATTTTCAAGCTTTTATAATTCTGTTGCAATCCTCAGCGACTCTTCTTTCAAAGTGAGGTGGATCTCTTGTTGGATTAATCTATTAATTAGAAAGACAAGTAAAACAGCTATCGGACTTAGTTTGAAAAGAGTTTTAGTGTAAAACTAATTAAAGCCCCTAGGTCATTACTGTTGATAGACCCTAGTCTCTTACCATAAAAGACTGTTAGTTTGCCACGAAGTATAGGTATGGACAGGCCTGTATGTGATATCTCCAAATGAAGTTGTTCTGTCCTAGAGGTATGCCTGAAGTGACAAAGATATACATTTATTTATTCTAAGGGAATAGAACATAGATCGCTCACTCTATTTTAGACATCGAATAAATGCTTCTTACCTTCGTAAGAAAATGTATGGACAGAAGATATTTTAATCTTCAATTCTGGCTGAAGTCAAGGCCATAGCATGTGTCAATATCAGGTCCAAAGGAGTTTGTAAACTGTTGATTCTAGGAGTAAATTAAAAGAGGTTCGTTTTATATATGATGTAATTAAACCGACTTACATATATAGATGTAGTATGCAAACACCGGAGTAATTTAAAACGTTGCCGCGTGCTTTAACATGAGCGAGCTCCATTCTCTACGTGGAACCTGTAGTGTGAGTTTTTATGTCTTCAGTGCTATAAGTTATCTAATGTAATATTCCTGAACCTAGACCGAATCTAAGTCTAGCTAAGTCACATGTATAAGGGTGAAATACTATAACTTCATGGACATGTATGTTAACTTGTCTATGCGTGGGACATAAAAGCGATATTTGGGACCAAGATTGTGCCTTCAGTCAGCCGTGTATTATGGCCGTTAAATGCATCTACCGATTTAAGATCGTAAGCGGTATAGTGGCAATGCTACCTGGTATCTAAAAGATAAAGCTGTAATGTCCATAGCCATCGCGAAAGACTAACGTAACTGTCTGGAAGTATTCAGCGCTCTCGCAAGTAACATTACCTTAATTTTCAACAAGCCGCGCCGTATTCTCCATAGTCGTCAGATTCGAGGCTGGGATGAAGCAATAGTTTTAGGCGCGTTTAAATAACACGTCAAAAGTAACGAACTACCGCGATATTTCAAGGTCTGTCATTAAAGACTCACCACTTCAGGAAGTAGCCGGCGACATGTTGGAATGGTGCTGTAACGATATAACATGCCATATCAAGAATCTGTAACGGTATAGTATGCCATATCATAGCGATATCTATATCTCTGATGTGCCGGTAATTATGAGAATTGACTAAAAGACCTACAACAATCTTATCATTCAGTACTGATATATCGTTGAGGTATGACCGTTCTCATATGATTTATGTTCTCAAAAAACCGCGCCATATTGGTATGGGGATAATAGTGTGAAACAGCCAGCGCCATCTTTAAACGACCAAAGATAAAGTCGTGAGTTGAAAATTGGCACGAGGTGTAGAATAGTTAACAATATAAGGAGAATCAAATCTAAATTACGGTTGGATATGATGAAATGATATTTAAGTATGTGTAATTAGATAAAATCCTCATGGATTTCAAGGTCTGTGATTAAAGACTCCCTACTTAAGGAAATAACCGGCGACATGTTGGAATGGTGCTATATCGGTGTACCCTGCCATATTATGGCCCTGTAACGGTATAGCATGCCATATCATAGCAATATCTATGTCTCTGATATGCCGGTAATTATGAGAATTGAATAAAAAAACCTACAACAATATTATCATTCAGTACTGATATATCGTTGGGGTATAACCGTTCTCATGTGATTTATGTTCTCAAAAGACCGCGCCATGTTGGTATGGGGATAATAGAATGAAGCAGCCAGCGCCATCTATAAATGACCAAAGATGAGGTCGTAAGTTAAAAAATGGCACGAAGTGTAGAATAGTTAGCCAAATAAGGAGAATCAAATCTAAATTACGGTGGGATATGATGGAATAATATATAAGTATATGTATTTAGGTAAAGTCCTCATGGCCCTCAAATTGTGATGTAACGCCGTAGGATGTCCGGGCGCTGTATTAGAATGATCAATCCTATTGTAAACGCCATCAGAATATGGTCAATTCAATAATGTTAAGACTAACAAAGTGTTAAATGTGTCAAGGTGTAAGTATGTAATAGTATGTTGTATAGATGCTAACTTGTTTGTTAATGGGATGATATAAATATACAAAGGACCTACCATTCTAGTGGTGATTGTAGAAAGGAAACTAGTTTGTAGGTATTTGTATATTGTTAATAGTGTGGAAACTCTGAATGTTCCTCAACATCTTGGGGAGCATGGAGGTGCCAAAATGAAGATGTAGATTTATAGGGTAGGGTACGGAATAGACCCTAGCTATCAATCATACTGCACCTACAGAAGGTCATCTGATTAAATACACATACAACACTATGTGTAGCAAGTTAGCCACGTTGGGATCAAAGACTGGAGCAGGTGGTTCATATTCTAATCAGAAAACTTCTAAGAAGAGAGATGTTAGCTGGTATGGCCCCGACACGAAATGAAACTCAGGAACAGCCGTTGTGACTAAGTTGGCTTAAGATGTAACAAGCCATACAATTTCTTCATTTAGGCCTTTGTTCACTGTGTCTAAAAGGAAAATCCAAAAAGTTTCTCGCTGTTTGCGGGTTTTGGTGGGATCCCTCCCAGGTGTGGTTGTGACCTGCTCTAGAATGACCCAACGGAGATCTGCTTCTGTGTGTTGACACTCTTCGTAGTGTTTCACTAAAGGTGCTTGTATTTTGCCTGTTCTAATGGCAGATTTGTGTTCGGAGAGACGGATGCGGAATTCTCTAGATGTTTCGCCTATGTACCCAAAATCACATGGACATAGTATCATGAAAACTACATTGGAGCTTCTGCAATTCGTCATGGATTTTAATGTGCCTGTTTTGCCTCTGTATGTCCAGGTCTTTGTTATGATGGCTGATGAACATGCGTGGCAATTGCCACAGCTATAGTTACCTATAGGTAGGGGCAGTCCATCCATGGTCGATTGTCTCAAAGGTGCACGCAATTTATCTCTGCTATGTACTAGCTTGTTTTTAAGATTTCGGTTCCTTCTAAAGGCTACTAGCGGTTTCTGGGTAGGTGCTCAAAAATTGTGTGTGTATACATTGTATTTATGGGTCGTCACTGTAGGTGCGCATGTTTATTAAGATTTAATTAGAGTATTTGCCAGGATAAGAAAGAAATATAGGCCGTCATAGAGGTCACTTCTCTTTAAAATCATGATGTTGACCTGTACATCCAGATAGTTCACTGTCTTGTAGTCGACAGTCCAGGTGAATTGTATCCGATCGTCGATAAAGTTGCAGTGATTCACAAATTCCAACAGTTTATCCTTTGATCCTGACCATAGCAGGAAAATGTCATCAATGTACCTGATATACAGCTTACAGTGTTCCAACCATAAAGGTAAACTCAAAATGTTGCTCTGCTCAAAATAATGCATGAACAAATTAGCGTAGACGGGCGCGGCACATTTGGCCATAGAAGTTCCGTTCAGTTGCAAGTAGCAAGTATCCTGCCAAATGTAATAGCTCTGGTAAAGTGTGAAATCCAGTAGTTCCATGAGAAAAAGTTGTAAATCAGTATCAATTTCTGAATTCAAGATTGCATGTTCAATAGCCTCTATGCTAGATTATGCGGGATGGAAGTATATAACGCTTTGACATCAATCGTGCATAGCAGATAATTCTCCTTGGGTGATATTTGAATTTCAGACAATCTGTTGAGAAAGTGTGTAGTGTCTCTGACGTACGTGGGAGTTTTAACCACCAAAGGTTGTAAATGTTTGTCGAGTAGTTTACCCACAGGCTCGTGTATGCTCCCCCTTGTGGCGTCTATAGGTCTAAATGGAGGTCTTCTTAAATCTTTATGGACCTTCGGAAGCCTGTACAATGTCGGTGTCCTTGGATATTAACTTCCCCCCTTGGTATGTTCCGCCCACCCCTCCCCTTTACCACACCATGGTACAGTCGTGGAATGTTGGAATGAAGTCGACCTTAGAATGTTGACAAGCTTGACTTCTGTTCAGAGAGATGCTGTAACTGACAAGCTGAGGATGCGTCTATGGTTTCAACTAATAAAGAAGTTTAACTTATCCACTTACCTGCGTGGTCACTTGCTACATTTGGCGGCGAGTTACAAGGGATGCTGTGACAGGGACGGCGATGCATCCTCCCCTGTAGTTTTGCAGCTTGCAGTTGGTGATGACAAAGACTTGACAGCATCTGGGACGTGAGTAAAGAGATACAGCAACAGCGGTTAGGCGGATAAAATTTGACCTGTCACCGTGGATGTTGTTGGTGTCGATAGCTGAATTGTGGAAGTGTGTCACAGAAGTACGGCACGTTGGAGGACTTAAGGGTGCTCACAGGGGGTGGAGAAAGAAAACCCTCATGTTAAGCGTTTCGAGGTGGCTTTGAGGCTGAAGAATTAAGAGAGCCCGGGGCGGTTTGAATGGAGTGAAAAGCGGAACTCAAGTGATCGCTTTACCAAGCTGGTGGCAGACGTTCGTGACACCACGAAAAGAAGCATAAAATACAAAGAGCCGGAATTGTGAGTGAGCGTGTCAGTGTAGCGTGATGGCGCAACAGCGGATAAACAGTAATTGAGGTGGCGTGAGGCACGGTGCGTCGGTTAGGTGAGCGACGGACTTTTGCCCACTGTTTAAGCTGATTCAACGGGGCAGTGAATCGGGCTGAGCATACATTAAAAAAATGAGGAGTGAGTAATTCTGAGAGGACGGGGGCATTTACCTCGTGAGGAACGGAGCGAATATCCTTCCCGGCGTGAGGCGGCTTCGATCTCCTGTGAGGTGTTTCCTGTCAGCGGCGGAGGCGACGCCCTTCACAACGCAGGCCAACCAGAATGAGGAGGAGGCGGTGATTCCTCGGAAAGAACACAGTCACAGAAACAGGACTGTTACCGCTCAGAGGTTGTTTTTTTTATTTTCGTTTTTAACGGATTTGAAAGACTACAACCACAGAAAAAGGACTGTTTGTTCTACCGGTATTTACAGTGAGTTAAGCACGAATTCAGTGGGAATAAATGGGAAGAGGTTTTTAAAGGGTGATCTATCTGAGTATATGAAAGGTAAAAAGCATATTGGAACAGTATAAACATTTCCAAGACATTTCAAACTGTCACCTTGGAGAAAATTTGAATTATACAACGGGCTTGCTGAATGAGTGTGGTAACAAATTCAGGGGTATTTAAGAGTGATAAGGCGTATAGATTGTATTCAGGGAGACATGGCGGGAGCTGGAATGAGTCAACCTCCCCCATTTTTGAATGATCTAGGAGAACCAGAAATTCCGTGGAAGAGATGGGTTGGAATTTTTAAGTCATATTTGATTGCAATAGGGGGAGGAAAATTTTCTAACATACGGAAGCAGCATATTTTGTTGCACAACTTGGGCATACAAGGTAGAAAGGTGTATGAGGATGTGACAGGGAGGTCGGTTGAGGATGATCCCCTGGAGGAAGAGGAAGGTGTTGATGTGTATGAGTATACGTTGAGGAAGTTGGAGGCGCACTTCAAAGTAAAAATAAATGTGGTTTTGGAGAGACACAAGTTTTTCAAGCGCAATCAAAAGAAAGATGAGAAAGTGTCCTCCTATGTAGCAGTGTTACGTGGGATGGCTGCCACATGTGAGTTTGGGGCACTCACTGACTCCCTTATAAGGGACCAATTGGTGAGATGTACAAATGACGAGAAGGTGCAAGAAGAACTCACAAGGAATCCGGATCTAGAGGAGGCCATTAATATAGCTAAAGGTCTAGAGCACACGGCACAGTGTATGAGAGAAATGAAAATTGGGGTGGCAGTAAAAGATAAGTTGGAATGCAAAGAAGGAACCAACAGTGAGGCGGTGTGTATAGTGGATGTAAAACAAAAAGAAGGAACAAACAAGAGAACAAGTAATTTACAATGTTTTAGCGAACAATTGGAAGTGTCCAGCAAGAAGTATTGTATGTAGAGAATGCAATAAGAAGGGGCATTATTCAAAAGTTTGTAATGTATTTATGCCAAAAGTACACATGATTGAGCAGAATGAGGATGGAGAAGATACAAATAAGAATTTCATTTTCCAGATAGATGAGGAGGACACGGAGAAAAATACAGGGTATCCCATGTGTGAAATCAAGATGGATGACGAATGTTTTAAAGTGTATGCAGACTCTTGTTCCCCATTCACACTGGTGGATAAGAAATTATTTGATGAGAAATTTGCTAAACATGACATTAATATAGAGAAGGCAGACATTTCTCCGTCAGGGTACAACAAAGTTCCCATACCCTTAGAAGGCATGGTGAGAATGAGGATTTCATTCAAAGACAGACACACGGTGGGGAAGGTATATATTTCTAAAGAGGGGTCAAGCTTGTTGGGTTGGAAACATCAGAAGGAGCTTGGCATAAAGCTTGATCCCAACAACAGGTTCTACTCATGGAGACCCCAGGGGTTGGGGCCACGCTAATTGAGAGTTATCCGGAGGTATTCAATGAGGAGTTAGGGCTGCTCAAGAATTACATGCACAAAATTGTACTTAAAGATGGGGAAAGGCCAGTCATTCACAGGACAAGATCAGTACCCTTATTGATGAGGGAACCATTGAGATTAGAGTTGGAGAAACTGGTGAGACAAGGGGTGATACAAGAAATTTAGAGCTCAGCGTGGTTGGCACCCATCGTGATCACAACTAAGGATGGGGGCAAGAGCATTAGGCTCTGTGTGGATTTGAGAGCGCTTAACGGAAACATTGTGGTAGACAGACACCCCTTGCCAAGAATTCATGAGATGCTGAGCACCTTGCAAGGTGCTAAAGTGTTTAGCGTTCTAGACCTATCGTCAGCATACTATCAAGTGAAACTACATCCAGAGTCACAACCGTTGACGGCATTTACTACCCCTTTTGGCAATTACAAATTCTTAAGAATGACATTTGGACTAGCTTCTGCAGCCTCAGCCTTCCAAAGAGCCATGCAGCATGTGCTCAAAGATTGTAAAAAATCCAGGTGCTTCCAATATGACATACTCATATATGGCACAAGCGAAGAGGAGCATAAGGTTAATGCAGAGAGGGTGTTGGAAAGGTTGAAAGAAGTAGGGTTTACCACTAAAGAGAGTAAGTGTAAGGTAGGAGTCACCTCCGTAGAATATTTGGGGCACATAATCTCGGAAGAGGGAATCAAACCGAAACATAGTCTAGTAGAAGCAGTGATGAAAGCGCCCACACCTACTAGCAAGGAAGAAGTGCTGTCATTTCTAGGCCTAGCAGAGTACATGGCAAAGTTCATTAGGAATTTTGCAATGATGGCTCAACCCTTAAGGGAAATGCTAAAGAAAAAATGTGAATTCACTTGGGGTAGAGAACAGGAAGAGGCAACAGAACGTATAAAAGAAGCCATTTCCAAGGCACCTTACATAGGCAACTTTGATGTTAATAAGGATACCATAATTACCACGGATGCCAGTAGCAAAGGGATTGGGGCAATGCTATCACAGAGTACGGAGGAGGGTATAAATGTGGTAGCGTTTGCTTCAAGAACATTGTCAGCAGCCGAGTCTAATTATTCTACTATTGAGAAAGAGGCTTTGGCGGTGTACTGGGCAATCCAACACTTCAATTTATATGTGTGGGGCATGCCGTTCTCTGTGCACACGGACCACAAACCCTTAGTGGGGTTGTTCGGGAAAAAAGAATTGGAAAATTTGACGCCCCGTATTGCTAAATGGATCCTGGGCTTACAAAGCTTCAACTTTAAAGTGGGTTTTCTACCTGGTCACCAAAACAAGGTGGCAGATTTTCTGTCTAGATCACCATTAGAGAAAGGTTTAGAATCAGAGTCGGAAGAGAAAAAAGTTATGGAAATAAAGATACCTGCAGTTACGAAAGAAGTATGGGATGTGCATTCGGAACAGGATGCAAATCTGGCGGAAGTGAGAAGGAGGGTGGCCAAAGGGTGGCCCAATAAGTGCAAGGATCTGGCGGAAGACATCCAACCGTACTGGAATGTACGCAATGACTTGTCTATAGATGGGAAATTTCTTCTCAAGTCGGGAAAGATCGTACCCCCGGAGATCGAAGATTATTGATCTCACTCATGAGGGTCACATGGGCAGGAGTATGTGTAAGGCACGTTTAAGAGCTGTGTACTGGTTCCCAGGTATGGATCAGCTGATGGAGGACAAAGTGAAGGACTGCTATTCATGCAGTATCAGTGACAAGTCTAGAAGCATAAGACACTCACCGCTCATACCGGTGGAAGTCCCTATGGTCCCATGGGACAAACTAGATTGGACATTACAGGGCCCATCCGGTCGAAAGGACCTCAAGACAGGTACCTTTTGGTTCTAATTGACTATTACTCAAGTTGGATATCTTGCAAATTTGTGAACACAATAAATACAAAGACACTTATAGAGTTCATGAGCGAAATATTCTCGAGAGAAGGAATTCCCTCAACCTTGGTTACTGACAACGGGGTACAGTTCGTGTTGGAGGAGATGAGGGAGTTCCTTAAAGACATGTCCATATCACATGTACGCACACCCCTACATTGTCCTAAAGCTAATGGGAAGGTGGAGAGGGCAAATAGGATGATGAAGGAGTGCATACAACTGGCAAATAAGTCAGGGATAGCGATTGAGCCTGCAATTAGAGACATGCTATGGGCATACCACACAACACCAAGTCTGTCAACGGGACAGTCACCCTTTGAATTATTGAGGGGAAGGAAGGCAGGCACAAAGTTGTCCCCCAACTGGTTGGGTCCGAAGGAGAGGGTATTGGTCAACTTGAGTGAATTCAAAGCTAGGACTGATACCCGGCAGAGGAAGTACCAGGAGTGGTATGACAGGAGGTGGGGGGTACAGGAGAAATCCCTCAGTCCAGGGCAAACAGTGTACATCAGGAAACCTGAGATACAGGGTGGTAGTGGAGGTAAATACTATCCTCCGGGTAGAATCAAGGAGGTCAAAAGAAACGTGGTAATCATGGAGGATGGAAAGAAATGGAGCATGGACAGGGTGGCGTTGGATGAGAGTGGGGGTATCCACAGAGAGGACAACAGGGGTCATGGACAAGGTGCTGGTGTGGTGAAGACACAAATCAGGAGAGGGTACCGCCAAAGGTACACTCCATGCTGGCACAAGGATTTTAGTATGGGAGACCCAAGTCAAGCAGAATGTTCATATACTTAGGTCCACATCAAACATAGGGCACCAAGGGAGGTATGTAGCGTGGTCTTCTCATCCCCGTGGTGAGTTCTTTCCCCCCCGCCCCTCTTCCCTCTATTGACTGTTAGGGAAGGAAGATGTGTTGTAACTTCCCCCCTTGGTATGTTCCGCCCACCCCTCCCCTTTACCACACCATGGTACAGTCGTGGAATGTTGGAATGAAGTCGAACTTAGAATGTTGACAAGCTTGACTTCTGTTCAGAGAGATGCTGTAACTGACAAGCTGAGGATGCGTCTATGGTTTCAACTAATAAAGAAGTTTAACTTATCCACTTACCTGCGTGGTCACTTGCTACAGTTTGGTTTTGTCAGAAATGATTTTGTTCTCCACAGCTCTCATAAGTATCTCATCTAGAGTGGATTTAAATGCTTCTGTTGGATTAGTTGCCAATGGTGCATAGGTGGAAGTATCAGATATGTGCTCGTTGACACTTGTTAAGTAAAAAGTTTGATCCATGATTACTAATGCTCCACCATTGTCCGCTTTCTGACAGACAATCTCCGAGTTCTCAGCTATCTTTTTAAGTATGCATCTTTCTTTCATGGTAAGATTATGATATTTCAATTTCGACTGAAATGGTAGAGCTGCAATATCCTGTTTAACCAAATTTTCGTTGTACATGCTTCCGAATGTCCATAAAGATTTAAGAAGACCTCCATTTAGACCTATAGTCTCCAGAAGGGGGAGCATACACGAGCCTGTGGGTAAACTACTCGACAAACATTTACAACCTTTGGTGGTTAAAACTCCCACGTACGTCAGAGACACTACACACTTTCTCAACAGATTGTCTGAAATTCAAATATCACCCGAGGAGAATTATCTGCTATGCACGATTGATGTCAAAGCGTTATATACTTCCATCCCGCATAATCTAGGCATAGAGGCTATTGAACATGCAATCTTGAATTCAGAAATTGATACTGATTTACAACCTTTTCTCATGGAACTACTGGATTTCACACTTTACCAGAGCTATTTCATTTGGCAGGATACTTGCTACTTGCAACTGAACGGAACTTCTATGGGCAACTGTGCCGCGCCCGTCTACGCTAATTTGTTCATGCATTATTTTGAGCAGAGCAACATTTTGAGTTTACCTTTATGGTTGGAACACGGTAAGCTGTATATCAGGTACATTGACAACATTTTCCTGCTATGGTCAGGATCAAAGGATAAACTGTTGGAATTTTTGAATCACTGCAACACTATCAACGATCGGATACAATTCACTTGGACTGTCGACTACAAGACAGTGAACTATCTGGATGTACAGGTCAACATCATGAACAATTCTATTCAAACCACTTTGTACAGAAAAACAACTGACCGCAATAGTACTTTGCACTACCATAGTTTTCACAGACAGAACTTGAAGAACAACTTGCCCTTATCACAACTAATGAGGGGTAAACGGATCGTCTCTGATCCTAATGAACGTCAGAAACACATGAGGGAAATGTGCCAAAGATTTCATGAGCGCCGATACCCAGTGGAGGTTGTGACGGCTGCTGAACAGAAATGTGAAACATTGAAAAGGGAAGAACTGTTGATATCCAGACCAAAAACGCATAACAAGCGCATGATCGTTGTTTCTAAATATTCCATCATCAGCAAAGCTTACAAAAAAATTGTACTTCGACATTGGCATCTACTCAGTAAGGAACCTGACTTCAAAGGTCTGTTTGAAAAAACTCCCATCTTTGCACACACTAGAGGGCCCAACATAAAAGAACTATTAACCAAGCCCAAACAGGGCAGTGTTTTCACCAGATACCGTGGTATGCAACCGTGTTTCAACTGTAGTAACTGTAACAACGCAATCAAAGGAAACTCTTTACATCACCCCATGAAGGGTCACAACATTAAACTAAGGGTCAACGGCACATGTAACAGTATGAATGTCATCTATTTACTCAAGTGTCCATGTGGCCTCTGCTATGTTGGACACACTGAACGCAAGTTAAGAATAATAATCTTGGAGCATAAGAGTAATATTCGCACTGCAAACATGAGATCCACTGTGGCTGCCCATTTTTGTGATCGTAGACACAATGTTGCTCAACTGCAATTTACTGTTCTGGAGAACGTGAACATCGTTGAGGGGGTGAATCCCAAAAACAGACTGTTGCAGCGTGAAAACTTCTGGATCAGATTCCTCAGCACGATGCAGCCTACAGGGCTTAATGACCACATGGAATTTCTGTGCTATCTCTAAACTTTTGACTTTGAGTCTCATGGAACATCATTGGTATCATTCATCACTGTTTGATTCATATTTTCTGTATGATGTTTTGTCTTGATTAGTTGTGCTCATTACATTATGTATACCATCACAATCTACTTTACTTTACTGTTTAGCCTCATGACTTATGCAAAATGGCGCTCCGCGTCAGCACGTTTAGTCCATCTTCTGTTTCTACTATCACTGTGATTTTGTTCGAGGAGCACTGAGTGAAAGTTGCACATGTTTTCAGAATGCGTGTTCGTATGTGTCCTGTGGTTGATCCATCTAATTGTAAGTACTCGGAGCGTGGGTGCTCTCACATCATGCCCACACGTTTTGAATACTTAGGTCGATAAATTGCGTGTAATTCACGGTGATGTCGTGTAGAACTATTACACGTTTTTTCTCTAACGGTCGCATTTCGGCGAGGCGAACATGTTATGGTTTCTTGTATATTCTGTTTGTAATCGGACATTGTTGTCTTGGTTAATTGGGACTATTTTCTTTGGTTATTTGGGACTATCCTTTCACACGCTATGAAGATATTATCAGTAGAGGCATTCTCACATTTCCCTTCCCGTTTTATATGACTCCGATGTAGACACACTTGACATATTATCCTAATTAGCCCATATTTTTACATTTCCGCAGAATGTACCCCTGACGAAGGGCAAATTATGCCCGAAATGCATAGGGACATGTTGCATTAATCCTTTGGATGGAATGAAAAAATAAGTTGAATACATTTTCAATGAACTTAAATTGAAATGGAGTACTAAAGATTTTCTTCAAAATTTCGTTTGGAGTTTGTATTTATTTGGATATACCGATGGGTAATATCATGTGGTGCACAGAGGGACAACTCCCAACGGGAGTTGCAGTATTGATGTTCATTTGAATCGCTGAGTTGTCTAGACAGCGAAGCCCCAGCTTGCACACAACAACTGTTTGAACTGTTTAAACATTGACTGACCAAGTGGTGGTGCGTGCCCAAAACTTTATTGATCTATGAAAAATTAAACATATTCAACTTCATGGTTTAAACTGAGACTAGAACCATCGCGTGTATTATATTGTATATATTCACCTTCATTTCACCTTGCGCCGTCCCCTTGCTGACTTCACTTTGTCACTTGTGTCGCTGTCTTTTTGTGTCACGTACACTTCCCAGCACCAAGTACAATTTCGAGTTGTTTTATGCTAATTGATCCTGCTTGCAGTGCTGATATAACTGTAACTTTCTTCCTTTGATGATTGGTTCAAATCCTTATACCTCTCTTTTTGTATGAATC
Organism: Triturus cristatus; assembly: GCF_964204655.1. Taxonomy (NCBI): domain Eukaryota; kingdom Metazoa; phylum Chordata; class Amphibia; order Caudata; family Salamandridae; genus Triturus; species Triturus cristatus. Next base: position 894,388,304 of record NC_140590.1, on the reverse strand, counting down.
GTATTTAATACAGGATGTTTTTTGCAAAACAACTTTTATAGTTTGAGAGTCTTCCTTTTCTTTGCTTGCAATGTTATAGACATGCATATATAATTGCCTCTGAATGAGACCGGTTGAGATCTTTTGTTGTTTTTTACTCACTTACCCTAATCTCTACAAGGTTTATGGGTTTACGCTCCTGTTGTTTGTTACACGAATACAGATGCAGCGGGTCTTCTCGGAGGGGTCTGCATCACGGAGGCAGCTACTCCATCAAACAATGCTTGTTAGTCAATCCTCCGTGCTGCACTTCGTTTCACTGAATTGACACAGACCACCAATGATGCTCCAAAAAAGTTTATTCGGTAACCATGCAAGCCATAATGTTTTTCGGCTCAGCCTTGATCACATGTGTGGGACGGATCCCTACGGTTGAACTTTTCATTGAAAATTCGCATTTACATAGACCAAACACTATGGACAGTTTTTTTCACAAATGTGGAAATGTCGAATCTCAATGCATATTGAAATACAGTGTGAGCAATATAAAATAGCATTCATATATTGTGATATACATTTCTACATGTCATGTTATATAAATACTCCTCACTGTTTAAACCATTGGGCGATCTAGAATCAAGATTCAATATATACATGGTCTCCAATTTTCTAAGGGCTTTAACCCAATCCCACCCCTCTTACTGTGTGGCACTGAGTCAATCACAAAATATGTAATTTGCTCTGAGATATCTCGGCACATTGCCTGGCTACTGCATATGTCAAATCAACATTTTTATATATGTATATGTGTGTGTTTAAGCATATATGTATATATATATAAATATGTATAAATTATCTACTGGCGGTCGCCAATAGATAGTTATAGTTAGGACCGTGTTTCCATAGGAAATCCACAACATTCTATTTGGAATAACTTTAGCGCCGATTGACGAATCCTCGCGAAATTTTCAAAATAGGTGGGGCGTGCCGCTCCTTCCCTGAAAGTCTCGGGGGGATTCGTCAAGCGGTGGCTGAGAAAAAGGGGGGGTCCCAAAACGCATTTTCCCCATGCATTTTTTCATAGGACCTTTAGTCCAAGCTACAGCCCGAACGGCTGCACAGAATTTCTTGAAATTTGGCAGAGAGGTAGTCCTCAGGTCAGGGATGTGCCTTTTGCAGGTCTGGTGTAAATCTGTTTGGTATTTGCTGAGAAAATAGCATTTAAAAGCATATATATATCTATAGGCGCGCTCCGTGCGCGTACGGTAAAACTTACCGTACGCGCACGCTGTCGTGCGCGAGCGCGATTCTGATTGGTTGTTAGATCTTAGTAAACATTCGAATCGGTCGAAACCAGGAAGTGTCGGCTGCCATTTTGTCTCTCGCAGTGTGAGGGGATAAAAAACAAAGGTGGAGAACGTGAAAAGGGGGCAGGGTGGACAGTTCCTGACCCCCTAGCCTTTGTCAGGGGGTCCCAAAAAGACCCCTAAGGGCCAAAATGTTTTTAATGTTTTTTTACGAAAAATCGCGGAGTACGCGTAGCGTGCGCGTACGGTGTAAACGGAAAAATTCCGCAAATCGCGTAACGTGTGCGCTCGGTGCGCAAGGCGCACCGAGCGCACGGAGCGCGCACGGTGAAAAACCTTAAAAAAATACATAACTTAGCATTTCAAAAACCGTACAAATTCACTGAAAAAACCATAGGTTTCACACACGTTATAGTTAGGAATTAGCATTTAAAAAACCTTGCAAATTCACTTAAAAAACCATAGGTTTCACACATGTTATAGTTAGCTGGACATTTCACTCGTGAAAAACCATTGAAATTCCCCCGTTATAGTTAGTGCAGGCAACTATAACTCACGCGACCGCAATCCTCTGCTGATGACGTCAGATATTACATCACTGATGACATATGTGTCTTTCTTAAAAAAAAATATTTGTAATATATGTATAGCTAAAAATTAATGGAAGAAGACATGGGTAAATAAGTGTCTAAATACAGTGATGTAATATCTGACGTCATCAGCAGAGGATTGCGGTCGAGTGAGTTATAGTTGCCTGCACTAACTATAACGGGGCAATTTCAATGGTTTTTCACGAGTGAAATGTCCAGCTAACTATAACATGTGTGAAACCTATGGTTTTTTAAGTGAATTTGCAAGGTTTTTTAAAATGCTAATTCCTAACTATAACGTGTGTGAAACCTATGGTTTTTTCAGTGAATATAAATATGTATATTTGCACATGTACACACACATATATATACATATATATATAAAAACATATATATATATCGATATATATATACATATATATATTCACTAAAAAGACATAGGTTTCAGGGACTTTATGGTTAGAAATTAGCATTTAAAAAACCTTAGAAATTCACTAAAAAAAGCCATAGGTTTCAGAGACGTTATAGTTAGTTGGACATTTGACTCATATAAAACAAGAGAAATTACCCTGGTATAGTTAGTTGAGCTAACTATTACTCGCACGCTCGCAATGCACTGCTGATGATGTCACATATTACATCACTCATGACATGGTCAGTGACATCACTGATGACATCACTGATGACATCCCAAATGACATCACTGATGACATCATCCAGTGAATGTGTTTTTCTGTAAACTGTAAATATTTTTCTTATATATCTATGCCAAGGTCTATTGAAGAATGAGTTGATGTATTAGTGCCTGAATTGATTATTTAGTAGATGCATGACTGACCCTATAAGTCACTGAATGAACGTATGTTACTGAATGCATGGATTAGTGACTAAACTGTGTGAATGTCTCTATTAGTCTCTCAGTTGGTGTGTAAGCAGGTGCATGGGTTGGTGAGTAGCTACATCAGTGTCTACATGGGTTATTGATTGTTTGTATGAGTATCTGTACGGGTGTCTGAGTTTCTATCTGAGTGGGTGGGAGGTGTCTGACTCTGTGCATACATGTCTGAATAGCTGTTTCACTGGTTCTATACATTTAAAACTGCATCTCGGAAGGGCTGTATGAGTAGCTAACTGTGTGTACAGGTGTGTTGATTAGTGAATTTCTATTCCACTTTGATGCGGTTAAGCATAAAATACACTTTCCTTAATAGTTATAGAAAGGTAATGAATCAAAGTGTGGAAGAATGTAAGGATTTGCAGCTACTGGTAATTATTCCCCCACCCCAAAAGAACAATTCTAATGAACAAATGTAAAGATGAAAAGCACACTTTAGGTCTGATTACTTTTAGTTTGGTAGTCCAACCGCCCAAAAACCATGTCTGCAGCCACCTGAATTACAAGATTACCACGGGCCTGTGGTGTACCTGCAGCAGTCTAGCAGCTGTGGGGAATAGCTGTCCGTATCTATCAATGCATGTGTGTACATTTCAACTATACATGTTGAATACCACCTACCCATTTGCCAGAGCCTGGCCCATATATGGCCAGTCCAGCAATTGGTATATGTTGCAAAAAGGACTCACCTGTAAATCCACCCAAGGGTCATATTCTTTAGGGTGAAGATGCTGCTGTAAAGGAGGGACCTAGAGAAAGGGATCCACATCAAACTCTACCTGGAAGAATAGGAGATGGGTGAGTATGCACCCCAAATCCTTTGTTACCGCCAACTCCAAACTGGCAGTGGGACCACTGTGGTCAGTTCATCGGAAAGCAACTCATAAATAATACGGATGGCAGTGGAGCTTTTCAGTACCGCCCTATGGTAGCTGCCTTTCCCCGACCCGATGGTCAGTGGTGTGCTGGTGGTGTCGTAATATGGTGGTCAGACCGCTGAGCTTGCCACTGTCGGACCACCAAAGTTGTAATAAGGCCCTTACTTTAAGTACATTGCTAATTTGCTATGTCAAATGGTGACATATGGCAATGCTCATCTACAGATTCACCAGGACACTTGCAGAAACATATAAACACTTTTTCATTTTGGCAGGTTACCAGTTTTACAGAAATTAAACCTCAACATAAAACACTTACAAACATGAACATAAAAGGTGAACCAGATGAGACATATTTCTGATTCCCCCAAAAATTATTGAATGTAATAAAGGCATTGCATTAATTGCAATCACTTTTGTTTTGGATGTGAGGCCAAAGGGAATATTGTGTTCCCAACTCTTCACCTGATCTGAGTGTTGAGCAGATAGTTCCAACTTTCTGTCCCTTCAGTAAATTGAAGGTTCCTTGATTATCTACAAGACATGCCCTCTTTCCTTGCCATTGTTGTTGCTTTACAGAAGTTTAGAAAAAGCTTTTGATAGGCCAGCAGGTTTCAGGGTCAAACCTATTGGCTTTGCCAATTCTGAATTCCATTCCGTCTGTGCAGCAGGACATAGTGGTTGTATTATCTACTGGTATGCCAAAGTCATAGCTTGCTTCTGATTATTTGCTTTAATGCTTCTACTGGTCACCATTCAAATTAATGTTAATGATCATTATCATGAGGCTGATGCTAAGCTGATATATGTGGGGTCAGTCGTAACTGTTTTTATTTTATTTGAGAGTGTTTTATAAAGCGGGCACATAGTCCAAGGGTATCAGAGTGCTATACATAGGGTTGAATTAACAAAATGATAGGAATGGACAGGTACATCAAAAGCAAAGAGCCACGATAGGCTGTTGCAACAGATATCACATTAAACGACTGTCATTCCATTAATATTCCATTACTCCACATTTATCTAGCAACTTCATGGTGGGTATTTGCTGCTGATCTGAACTATTCAGATCCAGAACTGTTGTACCAGAGTCACACGTCCAAGTATTAAATCAATGAGCACTGCCAGCAAGTCTAGCCCTGCTCCTTTCAAAATGTTGTCATATAAGGGATATATTCCATTTGAAAAGTTCTGGAGCAGTTTTTGCTTCATGACGATGAGCAGGTCGTCCAGTATCTGGATCCTAACAGCTATCTGCTGCTGCCCCTGCAGGTCTGTTGGGCACTGGAGCAGCCTCTCAAGACAAGTCTAACACATCTCTGCGGTCTGAAGCTTGTTATAACTCAGGGACACACACATCTGTGTGAAGCAGGCCAAGTTCAGGGCGTTCATGTTCTAAACATGGGTACAAATACATATTTACTACTACTAAGTGTGGCGCTGAAATTATTTGAGCAGACACTGCAGTTCATTATATTTGTTTATAAAACACAGGTGTCACTGATCACAATGTCATTGTTACCTGTAAGACTGTCTGGACAGTCAGTCTTCTCCCACAGATAAAGCTCATCTTGTTCACTTACATCTTTAGAAACAGCCAGGATTTTATTGCCATTTGATAAGATATTTCTTAATTTTGACTATTGTTTGTCCATGACTATATAGAGGACATCTGTGAACGAAGGTCCTTGATCTTTGCACACTTTCTCTCTGTTTTTCTCCTTACTCCTTACAGTGTGGTATATATGTTTTTCCTACCCAATACAATATATTTTATCAAATGACACACTTCCTTTCAGTAGAGTTTGGCTGAAGTTAGATGGGACGGTTAATTAACAGTTCGTTTTTATATTTTCTTTAAGTTTTAGCCCACCCATAATGGCATGACACTGATGTGAGTTGATGGACTTCAGGGGCTTTGCATCCCCACCCATTACAACACACTTCATTGTATCATTCACGTCTCAACTGTCCTATGAAAATTCCTTGCTTTTGTTCCTAAGCCCTTTTATTTCAAAGCAGCCTGGTGAGAGGTTATATTGTTTACGCTGGGCCTATTTAGGGTTTGCCTGACAGGTATTTACTCTATCACAGCAATGGAGTAAAAATACCCCTCAAAATTCTGAGATTTCCGCCGGCCCAGCAGACATTTCTTACATTTATGGAAATGGCCTATAAATACATTGAAAGTTTGACCGATGGCTCCATCAACATCCATCCATTTATTTTTTTAAATAAAACAAAAACAATTACCCTCTTGCTGTGAGAGTTTTCTCCAATGGTCTAAAGGTCGGTTTACAGTTCTCCCTGTCCCTTTCCATCAGGTTCTACCTGGCAGTGATGGATAGCAAAACTGGCCATTTGTCCACCCATTCTAAATAGAGAGGGTTAACAAATAGCCAAACCTCTGACAGCACTTACTCTGTTGGGTCATCGGAGGATTATATCAGCTGCAAAGACAGAGGATTCTCCGCTGTCATCATACTGACTGTCCAGTTGAGTCTTAATGAGGTGGGCACACTTTCAGTTTGGTGAAGAAGGTACTTTATCTCTATTGTGACTGACTATCCCCTCAGCCAAACTATAACTTCATTTCCCCGGAGACTCACAAAATGTGTTGATCCACCCCCATCCAGCTTTTGGCTGCATCCCAACTAGCTGTAAACTCTGAAGTTCTTTCTGTGAGCCAAGGAAATACAATCTTGTGGTTTTAGGAGATAACAGCTAATGTGTTGGACTATATTAGTGTAAACATAAAAAATGTGGGTCACCGACAATGGTCCAGGCTGAGGGGAAGTTCTGCTTCGTTTCTGCTTGTCAGCAAATTATAAATATTGATGAGAAAGACTTTTATGCAATTTAGGCTGAGGTCAGATGGGCATTTTATACAAGAACTGGAGTGGCTAAAGTATCAGTATAGGCAGTTGATTAAAGAGAAAAAGTCCACTTTCTACCGCAATAAGTGCGATAATATGCTGAATATAGAGTCAGGGGTAAAGCGTGAGTTCTGGTTGAAAGTGAATGAATCTTGCAGTCCTCATGAGGGCACCCTAACATGTAAGATTGCTGGGGATATTTGGGCTACGACCTAGAGGGTCTATATGGTGCTTCATCAAGTTCACCCAGCCCTAAACATGGCCCCTCTAAGAATATGCCCCCCAGCTGGTTTTCTGCGAAAGAAAGAAGTAAGGGCAGTAATTGATCATATTATGTTAGCAAGAGCATCACGCCCTAACAATATGCCAGCAGTTTTAATTAAGTCAAACAGTGGCTGGTGAGCGAAGGTGAATTCTCCTATGTTCTGTTAGATAGCCGCAATGGGCTAATATCCCTTATTATGAAAGGGGTCAATAGTGAAACCCGTATTAAAATGGGAATGGCTCGCATCCATCACATTATAGATTGATCAGACTCCTGGACATCTCAAAGAAGGTGTTCTCAAAATTCTTACTGTCTCATTTGGATGATTGGGTACAAAAGTATGAGATCATACCGTTTGAGCAAGGAGGATTCCGGGAAGGTCTCTCAGCGACAGATCATTGTTTTACTCTTTTGTCCATCATTTGGAAATCCCTGGAAGTGACCCAAAATCTTCGTTGCTGTTTTACTGATTTTCGTACCGCCTTTGATAAAGGAGACAGGGGACTTCCATGGGAGAAACTCAGCTCTTGGAGGATCCCAGTTGACCGTGTTAGTGCAATATAAGCATTACACACTGATAATTGGGCACAGGTTGAACTTTCTAAATCTGACAGACTATCGCAAAAGATCCCAATCCAGAATGGCCTACAACAGGGGTGCAATTCAGCCCCCTTGCTTTTTAGCATATTATTGGCAGACCGTCCAGCAGCCATAAATGTGTCAAATGTATTCTCCCCCACAGTTGGGAAAAGGCATATCCACTGTCTGTTATATGCAGATGATTTGGTTCTGCTAGATTATACTCCTATTGGTCAGCAAAGAAAATTGGATTCCCTGGAGGCTTAAAGAAAATAGAATTTGCTGGAAATAAACTTAGAAGAAACAAAGGTAGTGGTCTTTGGGAAGAAAGTGAATAATTTTAAATGGTTTCTGCATGCCTGACAGGTGAAAGTGGTAAACCCTTATAAATACCTTGGGCTGACCTTCTATAGGAACTTAAATTGGGATTCTAATATGGGGAACGACAAGCAGAGGTCCATGCTGCAAGCAGGTTGTCCTATTAAATTCAACCAAAGATATGGGGACATGGCCTTACTCCTCTAATAAAGGCCTATGAAGGCAAATATCCCTCTGGGGATGTACGAAGCTGAGGTCCTTGCTCTTAACCCATCTTATATTTGGGATTGGTTTGAGGGGGCCATCCTTAGGAGGTTACTATCCCTCCCACCGGGAAAATGAGGGAACTGAATCAGGTACCTTGGAATCTGCTGGCGAACTCCTGTCTTCTGAGAATTCTCAATAAGTTATCGGTTGATTGTGAAGTTTCAAAGGTTTCTAGATTTTATTGGGAAGAAATACTTGGAAGTGAATGTAGGTGGGGTAGAGAAGCTAGTTACAGAATAAGTGACTTCAAGAAATGCATTCTCTCTGGGGTATAACATGGTCTCCTTTTCCAAGTAAAGAAGCTTTGAGAGAACTGTTGGGAAAGGTTGAGGATCCGTTGAACCTGGCCTATCTGAGGGAGAAACCTTCCATCAGCTTCTCATTAAACACTCTTGGCCAGCATACGGTTTTCCCCTATTTGGCCCAGGTTCCTGATCCTAGGCAATCAGAATGACATTTTAAAAGTGAGACTTGGGTGCCCTAAATGGTGTAATGCTGTACCAGATGGTAAAGGATTTTGCATGTCCTCCCTCAAGGTAAAATGCACCTTGTCACACGTCCTTATGGAACGTGTATTTTATATTTCTGTCCGTATCAAGTTTTGAATGACTTTATTTTTAAAATCCCAAACACTTTCAAGGTTGGAGGCATTGGGGCTCCTATTTGAAATGTCCCATTTTGATAATGACTTAGGAATTGCATGCTTTATATCTATGGTTAAGCAGAGTTTTAAGCATTGGTTTGAATAAGCTGCATTACTGGGTGGGTCTGTGGGTTTTAAGCTGATGTTATGCAATTGTTTTCTTGTTTTAGCATATTCTATGGACAAGTCTCCCAATAAACTTTTTTAACTAAACGAGTTTAAAAGGGGCCTTCTGTCTAACATTAATGAATGGTAGGTGTAACAAAAACAAATATGTTAATAGACGGCAGTCAAGTGCAAAGCCTTAACATTGACATTGCTGGTCACCTGTCAAGTCCCTTGGTAATCTCCAGTCACACAATCACACCCCCACTCAAACACAAAACACAAGGATGCACACATATACAACCCTATGATAAATGCACATACACACTGATGATTTGGGTGTAATATGTGGTACGGCTATGCAGCCTTACCGTGGAATACACTCTCAAAAACTATCTTGAGTCTAGTTAGGCTTGTTTGTACAACCTTAAAATCAATCCTGGGTGTTGATTGCTTCAAGCACCAATGCTTGAATGAAAGAACTCATGTAAAGCATTTAACAGTACCAAACAACAAAAAAAGAAAGTCACACAACATGAGAGAAACACAACTTCAATTTATAAAACAGATTAGCAAAATCCACCAGAAGGCTCTCGGAGATACAGGTTTTTAAAGAGAACGTAATCTTTAATCCAACCACAAACAAGCAGTGGTAACCGAAATGTTTTGAAATTTTTAAAAAGTTTGGAAAAATTAATTTGGATACTCTGGCCTGGCTTGGGTGACACAATCTGACAGTGACAAGGTCTTGGGGGCCGATGGGGTAGATCTGGACAGTTATTGGCCACCAGAGCGTTGTCCAGTCTAGTTCCATATTTTACAGCACGACCGCCATAGACTTCGATTGACTGGTCCTGTTGCTGCAGGTTCAGGAGATGAAGATGCTCAAGGATGTTCTGGGTGCTGTGCAGTCGATGAGGGTGCCTTTACAGTTATTCCTCAGTCCACGGGTCAGGTAGGGCGACTTTGGCCACAGAGGTTGGGTTTCCTCTAAGTCCTCTTTGAGACCATAGAATGCCAGCGGCGACTGGGCTACCGGTCTCTTTCCACTGCTGTCCCAGCGATATTATTTAGTGGGGGCTGGTGTCCCTCTTGGGAGACCAATATGGACTCAGACAGAACTCCCAGGTCTAGGTGACTTGGGTGTAACGTTTGGATAGTCGAGGATCTTTCAGTTCGGGTGCCCATCTGTGGCTATAAGCCAATCGTCCATAGTGGTTACTAACTTGTTGATGTGGGCTACTTCAGTTGTGCCGGGGTTAGTCCATTGTTCCTTTGAGGCTGCCATGAAACCTCCCTCCTGGTGATGGATTTCCAGATATGTGTGGCATCTAGCAATTTCAGATTGCACCACTCTGCCCACTCTCCAAATGTCGAGACCCTCCCTCTGATGTTAGGAGCTTGGCCACCCATCCTAGAGGTGTGGTTACATGTGTGCTACATGCCCACAGGAGCACTGATTAGGGCAATTGTCTCATCTCCCTGTCCCTGTCTCCTGCCCGTCTACCTGAAAAAAGTGCAGCCCCTCAGCAGTGTGAATGGCATGTTCCCACCAAAGGTGGCTTTGACTTTGAAGCTCCCCTTGTTGCCAAACACCCTGAGTGACTTCCTGCAAAGGGGAGGTAACACCTAACCCTGCAGCAGGATGCTATTGCTCCTAAGCTTCGGAGTCATTCACAGTACTCCCCAGGAGGGAAGCAAGCTTTCTGATGGCCAGTGACCCTGTGAGGCCACTGGACAAAATTGGTCACAGAATGGCAACTTCCTAAAAATTGCATTTCTTTAACATTCAATTTAACTTATGCGTCAAGTCTGATTTAATGCCGCAATTAATTTGATACCTTACAGTACCCATCTGAGTAGTCCCATTCAGGAGTTACCCGGGCTGAGTGGTCAGCGGGTAGCCTGTGTTAGCCAATAGGGCTACTAACTCTCCCACAGCAAAACGACAATCTGGAAGTGTTGCTGCTAAGACATATATAAAAATATATGTCCTACTTAATATTATAAAGCTCCCTGCCTTACGGGTTGAGAGGCCTTCTTTGGGGGAGACCTACATATATTTTTAAGGGAAGTGGGAGATTTGCAATTATTTTGAACAGCAAAGCCAAACTAGTTGTATGACTACTGCTCTTCCAGGCTGCAGGGGCAGGCTGGGAATCATTTTGTACAATGTCACACACAGGTTGGCAAAGTCAGTACTTCAGGCTAGGGTGGACACTCTCCCTTACATGCCTTGGCTACCCTGTGTACCATATACTAGGGACTTATAAGTGAATCAGTCTTTGCCAATTGGCGATAGTCAATTCAACATACATTTTGTAAAGGGTTAGAACACTGGCACTGAGGTCTGGCTAGAAGGCCTCGGTGCACTCTCAGAGTCCAAAAAACAGCAGCTAGTAGTCCAAATAGGGGCAAAAAGTGAGGGGAAATCTGTAAAAAGCATGTTTCTGTACACAATACATTCACAAACAGCAAAACACACACACATACATACACCATTACATGAATGCACACAAACACAGATACACACATAAGACACCGAAAAGGTAAACAACACACACACACTCAGACACACTTCCTTGGCTTTCATTTAAAACACTGTGCTTGTGAAATCAATATAACAGTATATGTCACTTGTAAAAAAAAAGGTGAAGTTGTAGCAAACATGTAATGGGGAGGGGTGGATGATATGAAGCCATAGTTTCCTTATCTATTGAAAGTTCGATTATAATTTACAATGAAATGTATTTTGGCAATGGGTGAAATCTGTTATACAGGATTTACAGTTACGGGAAGACTGTGATTCAAATAAAAAAACACCAGCCCTGTGCCTGACCATCAGGAGATAAAATGTAAATCAGGGACACAAGCACTACAGAGAGGCCTTTAATCAAACGAGAGATGATGGAAAACTAATGAAAAAGACTGAACGGATCTGAGGCCTGAGAATAGCCATCAAATCTAGATGAGCCTCATCTTCCATTACGCGGAAATTTGCAATTATGGGATTGTGGTAGTAAAAATGTGCTATCATCCGCCTTTTTGCTTAAGCATATCTGAACGGTATGATAAGACCTTTGTGCGCCATCAAGCAAACTTGTAGATTACCACGCACCTTTGACAGTTCTTTATATCAGATCTGATATGTACTGAAGTGAATTCAACCAATGACAATGCACATATCCTCTTTAAAGCATGCAGCATAAATACCTGTAATACATAAATCCCATTTTCATCCTCTCTGCCAGAAGATACCCCCTTGATAATTAGATGTAATTCATAGCAAGTGAAAGTTGATGTGATTAGTTCTGGTAGTTTTGATTGGAGGAGAGTATCCCTTTTCTCACGACATTGGCACATGAAAATCAAGCCGCTCTTCTCTCAAGAGCAATCATCATTACATTATGGGGTTAAGGAGAGATGTGTTTTTTTTGTTTTTCCTCTCATTCACTTATATTGCATTATTGATAGAAAATTCATCATACATTATCACTAGCAAAATGCTGGTGATAGTGGAAGGGTAAAATGCACAAACCAGCATTGTAATTGCATTGCTGTACATTAGGACAATTTTAGAGCAGCTAAATTTAAAATCCAGCGTTAAAGCATAAAATATTCTGAAACAGTCCTTTGTTTTAGGTTCATTGCTCCTTGTCGACACTGCATCCTAAATCCTCATAGGAATGCAGGAAACACCACTGGGCTCAAGTTGTTCCTGCATCGTGATTTTAGCAGATCTTTGGGGTTAAGTCTGTGGCTCATCAGTGTTAGCACTCAAAATCTTTTTCTAGCTTTGGGATCACTACTAGGCTGAGCTGACAAGGTCTGGATCACAGGATATTGTGAGCTCCAAGATGTCTTCAAGGTCTTCTTTGAACTTCTAGTACATTTTACTACACAAGTGATGCCTTGTGATCATTTAGAGATTGTTAAGAATACGTAGGAAATTGATGAACATTGACCACAACCACCTTCTTTCATAGGTGGCGTCATTATCACTTGTTACCTCCTCACACACTGTGTGTTGGTTTGATCCTCTTCCAGTCAGGAAACCTTGCAATATTCCTAAAAATGTTTTTCTAAAATGTATTAGGATTCACTGGTTTCCCATAGATGCAATGACTTCAGGGACAGAATCAGGGCATGTTAAAGCATAGCTGGCAAAACGTACTTAAAGTTACAAAACAAAATTCAGCAGAGAGCCAGAGCTGCATGGTTCAGATGGCCAAGAGCACAACAACAAGCAAAGATATGAGCATTAGCAATGTGTGAGAGGGGTGGCTATAGCCAATGTCGGTTTTGCATCGGTGGTCCTAAGTTTTTATTTATGAAGGCAGAAGCAAGTAAGTGTGAGGTAACTCAGCAAATGTGACAGTGGGTTAGTGCTCAGAGAAGAGAAGGCACATTTAGAGCCATTTTCTCCCCATAACAGTAACAAGCTTAGGCAGACCCTTTCTAGGAAACAGGCAATTCATTATCAGCAGCCATTTTGGAGGTATCCCTGTAAAGGGCTTGTGGGTGAAAAGGAAGATTATTCTTAGACTTTGGAAAGAAGGACTTACCAATGAGTGTTTATTCCAGTCTTTCTTCCTCGGGGAGTAGTCTACTAAAGCAAAACCCATGTGAAACATTCCTCAATAAGGCAACAGGAAGCAGGTGTGTAGATTGAAGTAGGTTTATTCCATAAAGAGATCCCATCCATCCAACTCTTGTCATCAGTAACTCCCAGTTTATTTCTGAATCCCCAACCTAGAATTCAGTGACATCGCAGATGACACTATTAACCTTCTACAGCTTCCAACCAATCCCAGATAAGAAAGTCTAATTGTATGTCATGCTTATTACATACTACACACCTCCCTACGTCACACAAAATTCAGAATACACTGTCAAAATATTACCACATAAAACATTAAGTACTAAATCCCTAGATATAGTCCAACAAATAAAATGTATGCTCTAAACATAGTCCAACAGATAAGATGGCTTCTTACAACTCCTAGTAGAAGCACAAATCTTGCCACTTTCAGATATACTCGGATTAGCCACATCAAGATGGCAGCCATCCACTTTCTTTTTCACCACCACAACCCTGTTCAAATTCCAAATTCTTTGATCTTGTGTCTTCACAGCATTCTTAAAGATCTTAATGACCTTCATAGGTTCCATGAATTTGGAAACAGTACCACCCAACAAACCTGGGCGTTTGATCATGACCAAATCTCCAACCATAACTTTGGTTACCTTTACAGCTTTTTTTTCATCAAAGTAACGCTTCCTCAAGTTACTTTGTTCTTCTTCTCTCTTTTGAATCATTTCACTATCACATTTCCTTTCTTTACCCTTTTCCACTTCATATCTATTAACCCATGCAGGTTTTACTTTAGTATTTGGAACTCTCCCACGGAATAATAGAAAAGGTGTTTTACCAGTAGTGGAATGAGGAGTTAACCTATATTCTTCAACTTTCTTCAACACTTCATCTTTCCAATTCAAGGACATGGATTTGGATAAAGCAATTGTCTCTTTAATCACTCTGTTAAATCTCTCCACCATCCCATTTGCCTCGGGGTGGTATAGAGAGCACATTTTATGTGTAATCCCCTTGGATGCTGGAAAATTCTTCATCTCATTATACACTAGCTGCACCCCATTATCTGTTAATATAGAATCAGGGATTCCCTCTTCAGAGAATAGATTTTTCAAACATTTAATAATGTGAGTTGAGCTAATGCTTGACAAATAGAAAACTACCGGCCAACGTGAGAACATGTCAATTATCACCAAAACAAATATCTGAGATTCATTCGAGTGAATAGGACCAAGGATGTCCAAAGCAATGTCCTGCCAAGGATTCAAAGGACGCCTTCTTATTACCATAGGTTGGACACGCGTGTTTTTAGACTTATCACTCAAAGCACATGGCACACAATCTCGAATTACATGTTCCACTTCTATATCCATGCCCGGCCACCAATACAACATCCTTAAGCGTTCTTTAGACTTAGTAATGCCTGCATGAGAGGAATGAACCAGATCTATAAGTTCCTTCCTAAGAGTACAGGGAGGAATCAATCTCGTTCCCCGAAACAAAAGCATATTCTCTACAGACAATTCATTACGTACCGCCCAGAATTTCTTTGTGTCTAGCGATCCTTGTTTGTTACTGTTCCAACCCCTCCTAAGTAAATCCATAACTTCATTTAGAACAGAATCCATAACCATTTCATTGCCCCATCTCTCTTCGCTAATCATATTTTGATCAATGACACAAACCAATCCTTCTGAACCTTCCCAATCATCCTCTTCAGATGATTTCATGGGAGTAAGCCGTGACAGTACATCCGCCACATTATTCTCAATCCCTGGTATGTACTTTATTTCAAAATTAAATTCTTGCAAGCCTATTACCCACCTGGTAATTCTACTAGATATTGAATCCAGGCCCTTCTTGCTAAATATTTCTACCAACGGTTTATGATCTGTCCTCACCTCGAAATTTATACCCCAAAGAAACTTCTTCAATTTTTTGATAGCCCAATACACTTCAAGAGATTCCCGTTCTACAACAGAATATCTCGTCTCAGGGTCCTTGAGGCTACGTGACAAGCACATAATGGTATGAATGCCATCTTTACCATGTTGTTGCAAGACGGCCCCCAAACCCTTTTCACTGGCATCAGTGATGAGAATTGGTTTGATCATAGGATCAAAGCTAGCAAGAGAAGGGGCTGCTTTAAGTTTATTCTTGATCTCCTTAAATTCTTGTTCACAACTTTCATTCCACTGAAAGTCCACTCCCTTCCTCAGTAAATGTCTCATGCTTGCCGCACAATCTGCAAAATTCCTTACAAATTTAGAGTAATATTCAACTACCCCTAAGAACTTCATCAGTTCGCTTTTGTTCGAGGGCGAGCTCATTTCTTGGATTGTGTTGATTAAATCTTTTTTAGGTTTTACACCATCACAAGTTATGTTATGCTCTAAATAATCTATGGAAATAGTACCAAATCTACATTTTTCCGCCTTAATAGTTAAATTATGTTCAGACAGTCTTCTTAAGGCTGACCTCAAACGAATATTGTGCTGATTAGTATCTTGCCCAAAAATTAAAATATCATCTTGGTAAACATGAATCCCAGGTAAACCTTGAAGTATGTTCTCCATAACTCTTTGAAAGACAGAAGAGGCCGACACTAACCCAAAGGGCATGCGTATAAATCTAAAAGTACCGAATGGTGTTATGAACGAAGTGTAGTCTCTACACGACTCTTCTAACTCTATTTGGTGGTACGCTGAAGTTAAGTCAATCGTACTAAAGACTTTAGTTCCACCCAACAGAGACAGCAACTCATTTATGTTAGGCAGGGGATACTTGTCAATCACTACGCACTTATTCAACTGTCTCAAGTCAATGCAGAGTCTCAGGTCCCCATTAGGTTTGCGTGCAGCTACAACTGGTGCCAACCACTCAGTTCCTTCAACTTTTTCTATGATACCTCCCTTTTTTAACTTCTCAATTTCCTCTTGCATGTCATCCCTTACAGAAATTGGAACATTTCTCACCTTGCAACATACCGGAGTTGAATCCTTTTTAAGTAATATTTTATGCTTGTATCCTTTGGGACAACCTAGCTCCTTTCTGAAAACACCTGGATAATCTCTTTGAGACTATCCATTAGATTCATATCTCCAGCCTTCTCAACGGAGTTCACCTCGCTCCTTAATTGAATGGGAGGGTCAATAAATACACCAAGATCTCCCTGATGAATCCAACTGATGATGCTATCACCCTTCGTAGATACGTAAATCTTACCTGAGATTAATCTCCCTTTATACTCAATAACCCCAATGAAGAATCCATGTAATTTGATGGGCTCCCCACGGTATGCCAAAGGTATTATATCTGGTTTTAAAATCTGAACCTTGCTTTTTAAATTAGACATGTAGAATTCGCTAGAGACAATGGTGATTTTAGCCCCTGAATCAAATAGAACTTTGGTTTTTGCTCCTTCAACTAAGATATCATCAAACGGGGAATTTCTCTTCTTTTCCCCGGTCACAACCTGGACCACAATTTGACCACATTCATATTCGTCCGAGTTTACCATATCATCACTGTCATCATCAACTTGAACTTCTTTAACTTTAGAATTTTTTTTACTATTGCACATAGGAGCAAAATGACCTTTCTTTTTACACTTGGGACACAATGAGCCCAGAGCTGGACACTTTGGATTGTTGGCTAAGTGTCCTAACTTCCCACATCTGAAACACTTGCCATTAAACGATCTCTCACTTAACTTTCCTTTTGTTGACATAGTTTCCTTTTTAGTCATTTCTTTATTCCTCACATCCCCTCTATTCTTACTCTTCACCTCTTGAACCATGCATTCATTCGAAGTATCTTTCTTTCAAACAGCCACACATTTGATAGAATGCTCTATCCTTTTAGCTACGACCAGAACCTTATCTAAAGTGGGTTCATCGCGTAACCACAATTCCTCTCTAACTTTTTCTATATTACACCCAAACATGAACTGATCACAAATGCGTTCATCAGTTTTCCCTTCAAATTTACACGAAGATGCAAGCTTTCTTAAAATGGTTATGTATCCCTCCACCGTTTCTTCACCTGCTTGCATCCTCTTAGCAAAAGTATACCTTTCTAGAATGGTACTTACTTTTGGTAAGTAATGCTTATCTAGTTTCTTAATGCAAATTTCATAGTCATTGAGCCCATTTGCCTCTTCGAGAGATAAATCCGGAAGGTGGTCAAATACGTCTTGTCCTTCTGACCCTAAACAGTGTAGTAACAAAGCAGATCTCCTCTCCGCACTGAGTGAAGGGCCACATACTCAAGCATAACGCTCGAAAACTACTTTCCACTTTTTCCACTTAATATTAGGCTCACCCGGCTCAGATAAGAAAAATGGCGCCGCAGTGACATTTTGCATCTTCACAGAAATAGTATTAATCTTGAAATATATATACAACTTATATATATATATATATATATATAAATTACAAAATGAAGTACAATAAAGCCCTTATATCAATTAAATAAGCACACCAGAAGATAAACACACCTGTAGCATAATTAACTGAAAACTATCACATATATTGAGGAAAACGCTGTGTATCCTAGTGTGAAAGGTTCTAATTTCATGTTAAATCATTGCATCAACCAGTAAACGATGCATGATGCAACTCGAAAGCCGTGTGCATCGGCGAAATATTCTTGGATGCCTGAATATTAGAGCCGTGCGTATCGGCGAATGTATTATGTTGCCAGTATACACAA
Source organism: Triturus cristatus (assembly GCF_964204655.1). Classification (NCBI taxonomy): domain Eukaryota; kingdom Metazoa; phylum Chordata; class Amphibia; order Caudata; family Salamandridae; genus Triturus; species Triturus cristatus. The sequence continues at coordinate 894,370,295 of NC_140590.1, read as the reverse complement.
GTTTTCATAAGGCCCCATATACTTGCCAGGATACGCGAGTTTTAGCAAAGCCCCATTTACTTGCGAGAGTATACTGTTGCCAGGATGCACAAGATTGTCTGGGAAAGCCGTGCGTATCGGCGAGTGTATTCTGTTGCTATGATACGCATCAAAGGTTCAGCGCAACACGTAGAGATCTCTCCGGCACGTAATGACTTCACACGTAAATCAAGATGGTCAGAGAAAGCCGTGCGTATCGGCGAGTGTATTCCGTTGCCAGGATACGCAACAATGCTTCAGCGCAACTATGTAGAGGCTTCAGACATGTGATGACTTCACGCGTACAAAGAGTTCGGAAGAGAAGGACGAGGATTCCTATCCAATGTAGATGGCCGCTCCTTACACGGGCAAGAGGACGAGAATTCCTCACCAGGCAACGCAGCTAGCCGCTCCTCGAGACACTGCTGACAGGTAAAGTTCGTTGAGTAATGGCTTTGTTGTTCCTTGAATGTCTTCGTCAATTTGGAGCGAGGGTTGACGTTATGTGAAAACCATTCAGTTGTTGAGCACCAAGATAAAAGAAGCAATCCACATGAAATTTAAACGATGCACTTTGCACGTGTCCTTCTCCCTTCTTATCTTTTTTTTTTTTAAACGTGAAAAACGAAACGAAATCCACGTGAGGGAGAGTCTTCAGTCTTCAGAAACCTTACAAACAGCCTCATTAATAAAGAGAATGGAATCCAGAAGTAATAAAGCTTTGAATCCAGAAGTAATAAAGCTTTTGGTATCCAACTTGACCCCCTCAATCCAGCTTAGAGATACAATTGGAGAGAGATTCACCCAAAATTACGCAAAATAACGCAAAAAAAACTCTAAAAGTTCCAATTAATGGCACTAAATCCAGATTAGAGATCATTAGTGTTCAAGTGAATTAAAGTTAGCGAGTCACTGTCCAAGAGTTCATTGAAAGTTGGTTAAATTCTCACCAAAGTTCCATGTGTCGTGTTGGGATCTCAAATGGGTATTCTCAGCCGACTACGCCAGTGAAGCATTCCTCAATAAGGCAACAGGAAGCAGGTGTGTAGATTGAAGTAGGTTTATTCCATAAAGAGATCCCATCCATCCAACTCTTGTCATCAGTAACTCCCAGTTTATTTCTGAATCCCCAACCTAGAATTCAGTGACATCGCAGATGACACTATTAACATTCTACAGCTTCCAACCAATCCCAGATAAGACAGTCTAATTGTATGTCATGCTTATGACATACTACACCATGGGAACGTAAATTATAAGACATTTAGCAATGTGTTGAAAACTAAAACGGCGATATGATTAAGCATTCACTGAAGACATGAGTTCTCTACAGTCAAAACGTGTTTCTTGTCTTATGTTGACTAATGTCCGGACTCCATTTTGTATTGTCATGTCTCCACGTGCTTTGCCCGAGAGGAGTCCTACCTTTTCGCTAGTTGCTCTTGTAATCTGCCTAGTGACAGTCTATAAATAGCTCCTTTGTCCGTCTGGCGCATGCCCAGACTTGACCACATCTGTTATCAGTTAGTCCTTGTTTGACCATGTTTTCGCGGGCTCAGGAAATTGTTAACTCCGCCCATATATTGATCCTGTATTGAAAATGTCCATAAATGGTAATGAATTTTGCTATATGTTGTATCCACCCACTTATGAGCCCCTCTGTTGTGTATAAAAGGGGACCGTGTACGCAAGTTCTTTGTGCTACTCTATGCAATACTGAAGAGTGTTGTGTAGGTTGTAGGACCACCCTTAAGGGTTAATAAACTCTGTCTTTGTATTTGCAGTTTCCGTGCCAACTTCCTTCTAGCTTTCGTTACAGGAGGGCGAACCCTTGTATTTTGCAGGCCTAGCTGGGGCCTGTATTCATCAATTGGCGCCCGTCACGTGGGGCTCATTGGCGACTCGGATGCTCGAAGAACTGGTTGTGATGAAGGTGAGGAATTTGGCCGGGGATGTGATCACTGCCAGCGACGTCTTTTAGTCCTGGCATCCCGAGGTTTCTTCCTTCCCTTCCGAGCTGACCATCTGGGTGGCGCCGGTCCTCGACTGAGACCTCTTCTGTCGGTTTGCCGCGTGATAGCCGTTTGGGCGAATTTTCGAACTTGGCAGTTGGAATCTGGACGCTCTTGAATGGTAAGAACCGTTGTACGGTACTTGCTCCGAGTTTTTTGAAGCCTGGGTTGGCTATTTGAGTTTGATTTGTGATGACCGGTCATATTTTGTATTGATTACTGTGGGAATATATGCGTTGCAACACATATAGGCAGGTAATGTGGAGATATTTCTCCGGAGTTGTTTAAATTTGAATGGCGCAACGTTTAAGTGCCATTTTTGATAATACTGCATATTTTGCATTATTTTTGAGCATGCCTGCTTTTAGCGCACTTCGTAAGTGGTGCTGCTGCTTTGGAAACCGGTGAAAACTCGAGGAATCTGCTCCAGCCCCCCCAGAGGTCACTCCTAATAGGGATATGTATGTGAAGCATGGTCTTTCCTCTATAATGTACAGCACAGTGTGGAGGAAATACACCAAAAAGGATCCTGAGTTACGATGGCCTTTGTATGGATCGTTTGATATGCGTAAGATTGAGTATGTGGAACAGTGTATGTGTAAACGGCGTGCTCGGCAAGACATGTTTGAATGTGTACGGTTATGGGTGAAGGAAGTGCGTGAGCGGGAGAAACGTGAGAAAGCGCTGATTGATAAAGAGCAACGGAAAAATGATCATGTGAGAGCGCAGGAAGCGAAGCGTCGGGAGGAAAGAGAACTGGCGGAGAGACAAGAGAAAGAGCGTAGGCTGCAAGTATCGGGTCAATATGCTGTCTGCCAGCCACTTTATCCTGTCCTTACTAATCTTGAAGATGATTTTCATTTATTAGATCGCTCTCCACCCCCTTATGTTGGCGCGTCTGCCCCGAGGTCACAGGATTCTGGATCGGTTTCGGATAAGGTAGACACGCGGTCCATGTTATCAGCTGATCGTATGGGTGAGCTTCGGAAAATTTCTTTTCGTGCGCTTAAGGGCAAGCTATCTCTTACTGAATTATTGGCATCTTTGGACAGTTGGCAGAATAGGGAAAAGTTATATTTTGTTGAAACTTTTTCTGATGAAGTGGTTACTGCCTTTTGGAAATATTCTGATGTTTTTGAGCCTGATGATATAGTATTAGATTCTAAAGCATTACGTAACGGTGTTTTTTCTCCCTCTAAGGTACCCGATGCGGTCCGACGGCTGTTTACATTGCGGGACGCGATGCTTGAACTTAAAGAGAAAGCGCGCCAAAAGACAGGGGAGGAGGAGCAATCGAATCCACATGTCGGCGGGAAACAGTCGTCTACCTCCCATTCAGATAAGAGTGAACTAGTGCATGCTAAACCGAGAGGCGGCACCTTTGTATGTTCCTCCTAAAGGAGCGGGTACTAGTTCAGACATGTCTTCCCCCGATGCTAGGGTATACTTCGTGTATAATTGGGTTTATACTCCCTGGCATCGGACTGATGTCATGGCATTGAAGAATGCATTGCCTGACTCCCGCAAGAATCCAGCGGCCTTTTATGAAGAGGTCGAAGGGGCCTTGAATTCTTGTACTATGACTTTAGCAGATATAGATTTGTTCTTTGGACTTATTTTACCGCCGGATATGTGGTGATCTGTGCGGAAGGTGGATGATCAAGCTGTTTTTAAGGCCAAATGGTCTGAGATTGAGGATGAGGATAGGGAGAGAAAGCCCGCGCAAAAACCGCCCAGCTTATTTTAGATCTTCCTGCTGCTATCTTGACTAAGTTGAAAACGATTATTCCCCCTAAAAAGATTGACTGGAATATGTTAGCCTCGTGTAAACAGAAGGCTGATGAATCAGTTTCAGACTTCTTTACGCGTTTTGGGGAAACATTTCATGATTTCAGTGGTCAGTCACTTACGGATGATACGGGTCGACATCTTTTTGTTGATAAATATGTGGCGAATTTATTACCGGGAATAGCAGCTCGATTAAAAGCGAGTGAAAGTTCTTGGTCCACCTCGTCATCCCTCCTGACTATGGCTCAGTATTATGAGCGTCAGGAACAAGAAGCGAAGGGGCATGAGGAGAAGAAATCGAAAGATTTGTAAACTAAGGTGATGTTAGCGCAGGTGTATGGTCCGCCTCGTCGGGGTGTTGAAAGAGGTAGAGGAGGATTTTATGGTCCCCCTTCGGGTCGGTCGGATGTTAATAGAAATCAATGTGCGTATTGCAAACAGTTGGGTCATTGGGCCAGGGATTGTCCGGTATTACATGCACCCCGTCAGGGACGTGGTCAGGGACCGCCGAGAGGAAGAGGGGGCTTTTCAAATTTTAGAGGGAATTCCAATGATCGTGCTCGCTTTGAGCCTACCGTGCAGCAACGAGATAGACCTAATGTGTTTGATCGGCAAAATCAGTATCAAATGTCTGGGAATGACCGCTCTGGGTACCATGATTCGCAACATGCGTAGGATTGCGTTGGGTGGGGGTTGGAATCAGTTGAAGTGCCAGTTGATCAGGAGGGTCCTTATGTTACAGCAAATGTTCTGGGTTCTACTGATCGGTTCCTAGTTGATACAGGAGCTACTCGCAGTGCGCTGTCCAAACAATTGGTTCCGAGGGCTCCCCCATCTGGCTTAATGGTTACATCGGTAGGGTTTGATGGTACACTCTCTCGAAGCCCTCTATCCCAACCCCTTGCATTTCATGTTGACCAACTTTCTGCACCCTGTCCGTTTTTGCTTGCCCTGAACACGCCTGACAACATTATGGGTCTTGATATGCTTAAGCACTTCAGAGCTACGATCCGCTGCTCCCCTACTGGAGTACGTGTGATATTAAATGACAATCACCCTATGACAGAACGGATGTGTGTGGTTGCAGAGGATACTGTATTGGCTTCTCTCCCTGGTACTTTGTGGGCCACTTCGGATACTGATGTGGGACAGATGGTGATTCCGCCTGTCCACATTAGTGTCCAGGAGGGTGCTGTGTTACCACGCCTCCCTCAATATCGTATTTCCCAGGAGGGGGAGGAGGCACTCATACAGATTGTGCAGGATTTGATCAAGGTGGGAGTAGTGGAGGAAGTTCCCTACAATGTCTGCAACAGTCCTATTTTACCCATTTTGAAGAAAGATACCGATACTAGGGTTTATTGTTTTATTATTGACTTAAGGGAGGTGAATAAGATAGTGATACCTCAGTATCCAGTGGTTTCTGATATCACGACGCTGCTTACTCTGGTCCCGCCAATGGCGACCACATTTTCGGTTATCGATTTGAAAAATGCTTTCTTTTCGATTCCTATTCATCCTGATAGCCGGTATCTTTTCAGCTTCACTTTGAATAATCGGTCCTACAGATTTTGTAGAGTCCCTCAGGGTTATACAGAGAGTCCTAGCATTTACAGTCAAGCATTGAAAAGACAATTGGATTCCTTTGTTCTGCCTGATGGTGTAGCCCTTATACAATATGTCGACGACATCTTGTTGGCGGCCGACACTCCTGAGCTGTGTGAGAAGTGCACGTTATCCTTGCTTTCCTTTTTGGCATCTCACAATCACAAAGTGTCGAAGAAGAAATTGCAATTTTGTAGACCAAAGGTGACTTACTTGGGTCACCTTTTGTCTAAGGAGGGGCGTGCACTCACACCAGATCGTATACAAGCAATTTTGGACACGCCAGTACCTTCCACACAGAAGAACGTGCGTGCATTTTTGGGTCTTGCTTCTTTTTGTAGGCAATGGATATTGGGGTTTTCACATATAGTTAAGCCATTGTTAGCACTAGCAAAAGATACCCCAATTCCTCTTCCCTGATCAAATAGTTGTGAAATTGCCTTTCAGCAATTGCGACAAGCCCTTTGCTCAGCACCAGTGTTAGGTACCCCTGATTATACGAAGCCTTTTACATTGTATGTACATGAGAAAGATGGATGTGCATTATCAGTTTTAGTGCAGATGCACGGCGACAAGCAGCGCCCTTGTGCATATTTTTCGGCCGTACTTGATCCTGTTGCCGGAGCATTGCCTGGTTGTTTTCGCTCTGTTGCGGCGACAGCTGTTTCAATACGCCAAAGTGAGGGAATTGTGTTATCTCATAAGCTGTTGGTATTGGTTCCCCATGCTGTTGATGCCCTGCTTAATCAGACAAAGACGCAGCATTTGACCAGTGCTCGTCTAACGGGATATAAATTGATGCTTTTGGCTCCTCATATTACGTTGAAGAGGTGTGCAACGTTAAATCCAGCCACATTGTTGCCGTTCCCGGAAACTCAGTCTGAAGCACGAAAAGCACATGACTGTATTCTTGTGACTGAGGAACAGACAAAGGGTCGTATTGATCTCCAGGATACGCCCTTTACAGATGTTGATGGAGAACTATGGGTGGACGGATCATGCCTGAAGCTACCAGATGGTACGACTTCAGCAGCGTATGCAATTACCACATTACAAACAATAGTGGAGACAGCACGCATACCGCAGAAATCAGCTCAAGCAGCGGAACTGATAGCATTAACACGAGCATGTGAGCTCAGTGCAGGATTGTGTGTGAATGTTTATACAGATAGCCGCTATGCCTTCGGAGTAGCGCATAACTTTGGCCTGCTCTGGAAGGAGAGAGGGTTTCTAACGTCACATGGAGCACAGATAATGTATGGAGAGTTAGTTCACAACCTTTTGACTGTATTAACATATCCAAAGAAGATTGCTATAGTTAAATGTAGTGCCCATAAAAAGGTGGTTGATAAAGTTGGAGAAGGGAATGCTTTGGCAGACCGGGTGTCACGAGAGACTGCGATGCAGCCTGACTCTACTGCAATGTATGTTGTGAAGTCACAGGCAGAAAGATGGCACGATGCTAGGAGAGAAGTGCTGGAGATACAGAGGACCGCTTTCGATAAGGAACGGGAGCAATGGTCCAATGATGGAGAATTAGATGATGAAGGGTGTTGGAGAAATAAGCAGATGGACAAATGGAAGTTACCCACAGCTTTCGTACAACCTATGGTTCAGATGGCACATGGACTAGCGCATGTCGGAGCTTCCGCAATTGTAAAATTACTCACACGAGTTTGGGAGCATCCGGAGATCGCTAGTACGGCAAAGAGGGTAGTGCAGACTTGCATGATTTGCCTGAAGTATAACCCAGGAAAGGGTACACGAACTCCAGCAGGAGGATTTGCAACACCTACTGCACCCTTTGAGGTTTTGCAGATGGATTACATTCAGCTTGAGCGCTGTAACAATCTGAAGTATGTTCTAGTAGTGGTTTGTGCCTTCAGTAAATGGGTGTGAGGCATACCCTACGAAAGACAATACTGCAATGAATACAGCCAAGATGCTATTGAAGGAGTTCTTCCCTCGATATGGTGTTTGTAGATTGTTGTGGAGTGATAACGGACCTCATTTTATAGCAGACGTTATCAAGTATGTCCTGAAAGGACTGGGAATTACCCAGAAATTTCATGCAGTGTTTCACCCTCAGTCTGCGGGATTGGTTGAGAAATATAACGGTACTTTGAAGCTTAAGATCGCTAAGATCCAAACTTCGACTTCTTTGACTTGGCCAGACGCTTTACCGCTGGCATTATTGTCAATTAGATCGATACCGCATTCTCGGACCGGTCTCACGCCATATGAGATCGTGTTCGGACGCCCAATGAATATTTGGGGTCCACCGAAACCGAAGTCAGTGTATGATGTACCTTGTGTAATGATGAATGATTATCTGGCACAGTTAACGGATAATTTGGTTTCTATTCATCAACAGGTTCGAGAAGCGCTCCCTGATCGGTCCACAGGTGAAGGACATAACCTCCGGCCTGGAGACCATGTTATGATCAAGGTGTTTGAAAGGACGAACAGTCTGGAGCCGAGATGGGTTGGTCCTGAGCAAGTCTTGCTCGCAACGAGGACAGCTGTGCGAGTCTCCAATCGGAAGAACTGGATCCACTCCTTGCACTGTCATAAAGTGCCACCTGGATTAGTGGAGCCTGCTGTATTGACAGACCATCGAGAAATCCTGACTGCAGAGAAAGGCCGTGCTGTGAAACCGAACAACACTGAGGAGCTCTTTCCGGACCAAGCGATTCCTGGAGGAAGAAGATATCATCTCAGACCGAGGAAGTGATTTCTTTCTGTATCAGGACACGTTGTCAGAACGGCCCTTAGGTTAGTGAAATGGAGAGCCAATGAGGCAAGGGGGGGATCAGCCCTGCATTAGTGTAGTGACAACCGTCTTGGCCCGCTGGTGAAGAAATCAACAGCTGCCTAAGGGGAAGAGTTCTGACAACCTTTTAGTTTCAGGAAGATATTGACTTTTACTACAAAATGGAGAAGAAGAAGATTTTTTGTGCGACAAGTTTTATTATCATTATAACTATTGTTGGTATAACCACGTGGTTTGTTGAGGATGTGACTCCTGCCCGTGAGTTGCTTGTTTTGACTACTCCAGTGACTGAGGAGCACTACTTTTACACCCTTCCGTAACAAGAATTGAAGCATCGTCAGTCTTATTTGAATAATACTTTTATCCAGATGTTGCATCATACCCACGTTGCTACAAATGCTACAAACTGTTGGATATGTGGTATGATGCCAGCTCATCAGAAGAAAGGAGGAACGCCGTTTATACCTCTTTCTCTCATAATGGCTCTTGTAGAGCATGGTATACTTTGCTTTTTTGCCACACGGAAACCTACAGTGGGACGACTACTTTTTAGACTTAATAAGGAATGTCATCAAGATGAAGAAGGCTATCCACAAGCGAATGGGACAATATGGGAGTGGGAAGAATATCAACCAGATAATGAATCAATCCCCTACATCTTCACGAACACTAGAGACATTGTCGGAAATGAGAAATTTGTAATTCAAGTGGCACAAGCTCAAGCGGACCTGTGTGTTCAGAGTGTGGGTCATATTCCTGTTGGTGTTAGTGACTGTATTATTGTTTTGAATATAAATGGATTAAATATTAGTACTTTCTTAGCTTCCCATAATACGTACTTCGTATGTGGGAATAAGGGTTATTATCGCTTACCAGCCGGCTGGTCCGGAGTATGTTATGTAGCGTTCTTATTACCCCCTGTATTCTTAGCGCCTGCATCCTATCATAAAGACTTGAAGTTATTGAACAATGTAACTGTAAATAGGTATAAACGTACTCTATCTATTGATAATGTTGACCAAACTGACACTAGCTTACAGCAGTATGTTGATTTTAACTTAGGATTGTTTTTGTTTGTTGGAGCTGCTCTAAATAGTAGGAAGGTTCGACGATTAACGAGAGTTGTAGAGGCTGTAACAAATCAAGCTGCTGCTGCTCTTGGGAATCTTACGGAAGAATTACAAATCACTAGAATTGTTGCGTTACAGAATCGTATGGTATTAGATGTTATGTTAGCAGACAGGGGTGGAGCATGTAGGATTATCGGAAGTAGTTGTTGTGTATTTATTCCTGACCACACACCGTCAGTCTATAACGCTATTAATAAATTGCATAAAATCGCAGCTGAGATTCATACAGAAAATGGCACTTGGACCTTTTCTGGATGGTTTTGGGCATTGATCACTACATGGGGATGGAAAGTTTTAACTAGTCTCTGTATTATTGTGGCAGTTCTGTTTTCCTGCTGCATCTGTGTTCAGTTTGGTCCTTTACTCTGTTCTTTGCGTGTGTCATTTTGTATTCCTGATAAGAAAGCTATTGCCAATGTCACCTATCAGAAACACTTAAACAAGGAGGTGGAAGAGATGATGAAAATTGACATATATGATGATTATCCTAATAAGCCGAATGTCTTCAGTAAATGCTGAAAGGGTCGTCTGTTGAAAACTAAAACGGCGATATGATTAAGCATTCACTGAAGACATGAGTTCTCTACAGTCAAAACGTGTTTCTTGTCTTATGTTGACTAATGTCCGGACTCCATTTTGTATTGTCATGTCTCCACGTGCTTTGCACGAGAAGAGTCCTACCTTTTCACTAGTTGCTCTTGTAATCTGCCCAGTAACAGTCTATAAATAGCTCCTTTGTCCGTCTGGCGCATGCCCAGACTTGACCACATCTGTTATCAGTTAGTCCTTGTTTGACCATGTTTTCGCGGGCTCAGAAAATTGTTAACTCCACCCATATATTGATCCTGTATTGAAAATGTCCATAAATGGTAATGAATTTTGCTATATGTTGTATCCACCCACTTATGAGCCCCTCTGTTGTGTATAAAAGGGGACCGTGTACGCAAGTTCTTTGTGCTACTCTATGCAATACTGAAGAGTGTTGTGTAGGTTGTAGGACCACCCTTAAGGGTTAATAAACTCTGACTTTGTATTTGCAGTTTCCGTGCCAACTTCCTTCTAGCTTTCGTTGCAGGAGGGCGAACCCTTGTATTTTGCAGGCCTAGCTGGGGCCTGTATTCATCAAATGGACAGGACCAACATTTGTCTTGCCGAATGATATGTAACTATTTCTTTCAGTGGGCACAAATGAGGTAGTTCTTAGACTTGAGTAATGTGAGACTCCCATTGCACAAATCCATAATGGAGGTCACACTAAGGGAATGGAAGTTGCCAGAAAAAATGATGCTGCTTGGGTTCATATAACAAATATATCCTTTGCAAGGCACACAACTCTGTCTACTATAGGCAGTGCAGGGGCCCTATTATGTATAGTGTGCACTTTCCCTGTTTGCGCAGGGCGCACCTTAAAACAGGTGCGCTGGGTGCAAATAGAGAAAGTGCACCCTATTACATAGAATGTGCTGCCCCAAGGGCAGTCACGAACATGTGCTGTCCTGGGGCAGCGCATTCAGGTGAAAAACCGAGCAACTTTGAAGCAGCTGCTTTATGTTTCACTGTGCCTGCAACAACCCAGCTGCACTTTTATAGAGGATTAGAGATTGCCTTGCAGGTGGGTGCAGTGTGTGACCGCACCTCCCTGCAAGGGGATATCTGGGGGTCCACAGGACCCTTTTACCTCCTCCAGGGGGCTGCTACCAGGGGGCACATGTGCTAAACCCCCTGTCAGCTTCTTTGCCTCTGCTGCTCCCACATCCATAACATGGCGCAGGCAAAGGGATTCCCTCATTTGCATTGACCCACGCTCCTATGCAAATGAAGAAACACCCTCTTGAGAAATTGCTGTCGCTGTATGTGCTCCAGTGATTTCAGTATTACAGAAGGGGCAGCAGAAGCATCTGAGTCCCCTTCTGTAATAGAAATGTGACCTGGTGGCAGGCAAAGCAGGCGCTAACGTCCATTGCACCCACGAGGAAGAAGTCCAGCCATGTCAGTAGATGAAACTGTTCCATGGGATGCAGTCTACAAAAGGGCTGAAGAGCATTGAAGGAATCCTTTGTTCGTAGGGAAATACCTATTCATCTCATGACCCAGTCCCTGCTGATGGACATAGAGAATAAGTTCAGTCCAGTTTAAGAAGTCTTAGTTTGTAGAGATTTGATAGCGACCACAGAAAAACAGTTGATCAATAATCCAACACAATGGAGTGATAAAATCAACCTTAGTGCCACAATCATGTTGTGAAGCCTAACTAATACCTGCATCAGCAAATTTGGAGAAAACAAATTCAAGACAATGGAATGCTGCCTTTACCCTCCCTACCCAGCCTCCTTGGCCTAAATGAGGTGTTAAAGAAGTATGAAAACTACTCCCAGATTGAAGACAGTGGCTTGAGTGAAGGGAGGTGTTTTCTTCCTCTTTCAGGTAAACCAGTCAGGGTGGACCAAGGAACTTCATTAACTTCAAAGATGCCAGCCTTGTAATAAGCAAATGTAGGGCAGCACACGCAAAGATTCAGCCATTGTCAGACTGGCACCAATGCCAGTGGGAAGAAAGCTACCATCAGAACCAATTTTGAGTGACCACAGATGAGTGGGCACACAGGCTTTGCACAAAAGATAAATATTTTTTCCATAATGAATTTTGAGAGTGTGGGGGACAGTGGGAATATTTGCAGTAGGGCAAACAGGAGCTTCCGAAAAAGTGGGTAGGGTTGCTACTGGGAACATTAACCCAACTGGTTAGAGAATACCCAACCAGTCATAAATGTGGCACCCCCAGGCATAGCCTCAGACTACATTCTGGGCGGACGAAAGATCAGAACAGGACTTGGCCTACTATGTGTGACCTGAGAGGAATTCCCCTGATGGACCGGACATGCTGCCCCTTGTATTTAAGACAAAGAAGTGGACTCCAAGGGTCAGTTGGCTGACCTCCTGTGTGGGTAAAGGGATACACCAAGCTGCAGGAGGCCTTTTCACACAAATGCTTAGCTGACCAGTGGCAACAGGACCAGGAATGGACTTTGCTGTGGCGCTGTGTCTGATACCATGAAAGACTATAACTGCCTTCCTCAGAGGTCCTTGGAGGCCTTAGAATTGTACTCCTGTGATTCTTTGGGCACTAAATAGAAAGTTTTGAAACTTTTGAAAACATTTCCTCCAGAGGTTCAGCTGAACTTCCCAATTAAAGATTCCAACCAATAGATGTCTGGCGCTGGATTTAATTTCAGCTTTGTTTCACTCAAGGGTCCCTCACCTGCCTTTCTGCATTGGGAAAGTTTCAGCTAAAAATCTCCAAATCACTAGATCACCAGCAAGACTAATCTTCTTCAGATATCGAGCCTTCAGTACCTTGGCAGCGTCTACAGTTTCAGTGGGGTTCTGTGCGAGAAGGTCTTTTCTTCTCAAAAAGTGAAAATTCTTAATTGGAACTTGGAAGAAATGCGCTTTTAACTTCCAGACTTTCAACAGGACCATTCACTTGCTTCATGCGATAAGGGCTCCATTGCGATTGGTCTCAAATCGTGCCTAGGTCACAGTCTACTCCTCCCGTGGTCTATCATTATTTATTTGTGCGATTTGGTGCTATCTCTACCTAACACTTTAAAATCTCATATTTCCTGTACATTTTTTTCATTTTGGTGTCATTTTTTTATTACATTTTCCTCTATTTTACTTGTTTGGATTGGAATTTTTATTTCTTAATGTTTTGACTTTATTACTGTTTTGGTATTGCATACATATTTTTACACATTGCCAGATTGTTAGCCTTTCAACTCTGTGTCAGCGCTACCAGAAGGTTGAGCTCAGGTTAAGTTAGTGACTTTGAGGGTTTATACTGACTTGAAGTATTATAATTCTTTGAGGTGGACTGGCACCCACCTCGAATATTAATCTATTTTCCTATAGCTATGTTTGAGCTTGTGCGAGGGGTTAACCAGCAACTATTTTTTAGATGATTTACAGGAGTCCATTACAAAGCTTTAGGTCCGGTAAGAAGTTCAAGGAGTGTATTGAATAGAGTTTGCATCTTAGTCTCTGGAGTGATAACTTATGCAACACCATTCTCTTGGGTCTCAATAAAGTGAGACTATAGCTCTTCAATAGAAGCTGCAATTCACCCAGGCTCCCAAGGCAGAAAGAAGTTGTGGTTGTTACACCCACCTGAATCCGTTGTGCAGAACCTCAATATGCTGCTGATTCCACGAGGGAAGGCAGTTCCTAAATCCCGGCTTGAGAGGCAACTACAACTCCCAGCAGCCTTGAGTGGGGAAACAACAATTACCTCCTCGTCAGCCCTCCCCGTCCCAGTCCTAACTACTTGAGCATAGCTCCTCCCACCAGAAACTCCCAAGCAACTTAAAACCCATCCCTTCCCTCCAGGCCACACCCATACCCTGAGGCATATAACCCTGTGACCCGCCAATCCACATCCTGTTTGTTTTTTCTGCGGAATCCCTTCCGGGCAGACTTCGTCGTGGGGGGTGCTGGAGCTGGCCTCCTTTCTGGTAAGTGTGAAACGGGATGTTAAGCGCCCGTTTAAACCCCTTATGTGCCTGTTTGTAATTATGTGCATATGCTTTGAGTCCCTGCTTTATCGGGACCATGGGGTTGGGGGGTCCGGACCGCTTGGTGTGGAGTGGTGACTCCCTGCTGCGGCCTCCCCTCTTCCGGGTTCGTTCCCTGCTCTAGCGGGAACACCCGTGGAGGGAGGGGAGGTGTGTTGGGCGCAGCAGGCTTTTCTGCGCGCCGAGGGCGTGTCGGTTTGGCTTCTCCATGGATTACCTGTCACGGTGCTCGTTTCGTTTCGAGCCCGCATTTTCCCGTTTTTTGTTTCCTGCTATCCTTAGCGGAATCTTGGGTTTAGTCTGTTCAGTGGCGGCCCGAAGTTTGTGGTTTCAATCCTGCTTCTACTGTTATTATCTGCTGAATAAAATTTCAAGCCGCTGCGTTTATTTTGAGAAGAGCTCATTCTACTTGCGGACCATTATAAGAATTGCCGTGTTGAGTTGCTGGTGGAGAGTTGCTGGGGCTTAATGGTTCAGGTCTTAGACTCTTGCTATCATGGTTAGGTGTTCGACTCCTAGTGATTCAATGTATCTGCTTTTGAGGGCGCCCTGGTCTGTCTCTGCTGACTGTGGGGTTCATGTGGTGTTTTTGTGGCTCTACTCCCCTGCAGATCTGCTGGTGCATTGGGGAGTTTCTTACCTCTGTGTTCGCTGGTTCCTGGGGCGGGGGCTTTTGGGTTCCTTCGTATCCTTACAGTTGGGCCCTGTTCAGTCTTTTCCTTTTGTATATTTGTAGTTGTCTCTGATTGGCCGGTTTGAAGGCTGGCCTTCAGTCCTGTTTGGGGATTGGCTGTGGTTCCGAGTGGCATTCCCTGGTTGGCCCTTGGGGATTTTTTCTTTGATTGGTCTGGGTATTTCTTGGGGTCTGGTTCTCTGTTCCCCTGTTCACAACATGGAGGGTAGAGGTGCGGACGTACGTGAGCTTGGATGTGAGGATGAGGTGGTGTTCGCTGGAACTTTCACTGCTCCTTTCTTGGTGGATATTCAAAAGATGATTGAGGCTGCTGTGGCGGCGGCCTTTGTGGCTCGTGATCCCAAAGGGCCTAAGAAACAGAAATTGGATGCCTCGGCGGAGGTCGATCCAGACATTGACTCTGATGAGGAGGTGAAGGGTCGTTTTGTTCAGGGGACAGACCTTCGCTGTGTTCTGCAGCATGTTCGAGACAATTTGGGGTTCCCTGGTCCCGTGGAGGGTGGAGAGTCTGAAGACTTATTCGCAAATTACCTGAAGAAGGAACCTGAAAGCCTCCCCATTCATTCATCTCTGGGGAGTGTGCTGGAGGGGGAGTGGAAGGATGTTGACAAACATGCCTTTGCCCGGTTTCTGGCTAAGAGATATCCCTTACAGGGATTCACTAAGGAATTTCCAGCCGTGGTGAAGGTGGATTCCCTGCTTGCTGGTATGGCGTCTCAGAGCCTGGTGGTGTCTGAGGATGCGGTTCCTTCTTATCCTGGGGACAAGCGAGTTGAGGGGGCCTTGAAGCAGTCCTTTGCTGCCTCTGATCTTGCAGTTAGGTCTGCAGCTTACACCAGCTATCTTGTTCAGGCACTTCTAAAGGACTGTCAGGGTATTTCTCAGCAGCTCATGCAGGATGAGGATCCCTCAGAGTCTTTGTCCATGTTGGAACAACAGTTGCGTTTCATGGCAGATTTGTCCTTCGACTCCCTTAGCGCTGCGGCGGCAGCTGCTGGTGCCTCTGTTGCTGCTAGGAGGCAGTTGTGGCTTTAGTCTTGGAAGGCGGAGGCTGCTCAGAAGGCGGCCGCGATGAAGATTCCCTTCATGGGCTCTAAGCTGTTTGGGGAGGCATTTCATTCTAAGATGGCTGCCCAGCCCTTTCATGGTAGGGGACGTGGCTGGGGTGTCCCTTCCTTCCACATGTCCCTGGATCAACAGGGTGATTTCTCTTCTGCAGGTCCCTCCAAGTCATGACTATGTGGTGAGTTCCTTGGGGGTCGCCTCACATCTTTTTTTCCTGTCTGGGAGGAGTTTGTTCGGGATCAGTGGGTCCTGCAGGTGGTCCGGCTGGGCTACAGAATAGAATTTGGACCTCCTCCGGTGGATGTGTTCAGGACTACCCCTGTTCCCAGGTCTCAGGCAAGATGTTGTGCTCTGTTGGACAGAGTTCGGCACTTGGGGTCAAAGGGGGCTGTGGTGAAGGTGCCTGTGAGTCAACAGGGTTGGGGGGTTTACTCAATCCTATTTTTGATCCAGAAGCCAAATGGGGACTTCCGTCCTGTCCAGGATCTGAAGGTGGTGAACTTGTGTATCCCTCATCGGTCCTTCAGAATGGTGACTCTACAGTTCATTCCTCCCTTCCTGTCGGTGGGGGATTTCCTGGCTTCTCTCGATATCCGGGATGCCTATTGTCATGTGCCGGTGCACGCGGATTCGCAGAGGTTCCTGCGTTTCTGTGTAGGGGTGGATCATTACCAGTTCCAGGTATTACCGTTTAGCCTGACTGCCTCTCCAAGGGTGTTTACTAAAGTGTTGGCACCCTTGGTGGGTTTGTTGCATGTGATGGAGCGCGTAGTACAAAATTTTGTATACCCCCTATTCTGCATGTATATACTAATAAAATAATCTATTAATTGTAATATTATTAAATGAGTTTGCATGTTATTAATCAATATTACTAATATATGAAATACACGTGGGATTTGCAATTTGCATGGCTAATTAATGTTATAACTAAAAACTGTACGCATACTAACCATAGCATATGTATTGAATAGAATATTGCATGATATATGTGGCTTTTGTGATGTTTTCGTAATTTGCCCCAGATGACATCGAATAGGTGAATATAAATGCTTTAAATGTTGCTATATGCTAGATACTTACAAGCAAATAGAGGGATTAGTAAGGGTTTACATTTTAGTCATTATTGCTATGTATTAATTACTTCTTTGTGTTTGTCTCGCTCAAGTTGTCCTTTGGGCCTAAAAACAAGATGGCCGCCAACGTAACACGACATGAAGGCCACCATACCACGCGGTTTCTGGAGAAGTGCAACTGCGCCATAGTTTGTTCCTGTGGCCTCGTCATGACCCTTGTCACACTGTGCCTGAACAAGGCCACGGTGGGAAGCCAGCCAAGCACCAAACAAAGGACAGTTACAAGAAACCGGAAAGGATTAAAACCGATGACATAACCTCTTGAACTGTGTGAAACCTCACCGGACGATCTCTACCGACCAATCAGGAGAGCCCAAAATGTGAAAATGTTACATCTTGACTTTACTTTTATAATAAAAATGAGGATAGAATAGGGAGGCTTGCTACTTCTTTTTCCCCTTTACCTTTTGCTGATGAAGACGACGGTGACGCTACATGACGAATGACTGCTGCGTTCCTGAGTCCTTGACAATCTGAATGCTGCCCTTTTTTCAATGAACTTCGAACTTTATAAAATTTATGGGCACTGATAGATGCTTGCACGTTTCTGTTCCATGCCCCATCTTTGGGACTGTAGCGTGCTGCATGAAGAACTTTTGATTTCTGATCTACTATTGACTGATTGACGACCATTTGATGACTTAGAGGACGACCTATAGCCAGATTAGGTAAATATGGTGTTCTGTGATTTACATAAAAATTCATATAAACTTTCTAAATGTCAGTCTAATATTCTGCGATGAATAGATAAACAAATATTGATTAACATGAAAGTGCGTCTGTCATTTATTTAGGGAGGAAAGATCTAATCTTAAGTGTGTTTTAGCTGGCTCTAAATCACCATTAAACTGATCCAAATGAATGATCCATCGATCGCGTGGGAGGAGTACCTTAATGATTAGGATTGAGATCTGTAGGTGCCAGAAAATGAATGTATAAATATGTAATATAACTTATTCTCTTAGGTTAAAGGGTATTCCTTTCATGTCAGCGCTTGAACCGCTTATCTCTCCTGTAAGTGCAGACCAGTGTGAAATGACGTGTGAATATTGGTGTAAAGGGCCCCACCAATGACTGTATGTGTGAAAGTGTTAAGGTGATGTTTGGTCTGTAAGTAAGGGAGGATATTTTGTACGGGTCACGTCCATTTCCCTGTTACCCAGGTTTTTGCGCTGCAACAGTTTTTCTGGTAGCAGAGTTATGGTTTTTATTGTTTTGGTTTGGTGATTATTGTTTGTAAATTGCTTATTGATTATTGATTGGTATTGATTTATGTATTAACACTCTATGTTGAGTCACGTCGAGTTCTATGTTGTTTGCACTACTTCTGGGATGTAGGAAGTCAGAAGTTTGTAACGGTTCCATAGTAGATCACAGGTAAGCGCTGCTCTCGGGAAAGACGGAATTGTTGTTGCCCTGTAGGTACACAGGGAAAACGTGTGACGATTGGAGTTGCATGACGCATTGTCTCGGTCCGATTCGGTAGCATCGTCGTGTGTTGCCATTAGAGACATTTTCTGTATGAGAGAGGTGTATGGTAGCGAAGGTCACCTGTGAAATTTTGGTCTTAGGTACCAGGAGTCCAGAAGGTACTCTGTTTACGCTTATCACTGGAAAGGTAATAGGTGTTCCCTAAGCTTGCAAGAAGGATAAAGTAGAGGGAAGTGCTACTTTGCTATCGAGTGTTATAATTCTGTAGTAGAGCAGACTGTTCGCTGCTCTCAGGAAAGACAGAATTATGTGTGAATGAACTACATTTTCCGTGCGACAGTGCGTGAATGAAAGGGCATTCGGGTTAATTGCGAAACGCTGGTTTTATTTCTCAGGAGCATTAGGTCTCCAACCAAGTGTCTTAATTCTGGAGAAACAATTGGCTAATGCTTGCTAGAAGGGTAAGGTAGAGGGATGTGCTACTTTATCAACGGAAGTAACGATTCCGTAGTAGGGCAGAGGTAAGCGCTGCTCTCGAGAAAGACAGAATTCTTGTGAAAAAGGTCATTAACTATTCTTTGGTTAGCGAAGCGGACAATGGTGGTGTTTTAATGTCGTTACTAACAGATTTGTAAGTAGAAAGAAAGTAAGAAAAGTTACCGATAACATTTTGTAAAGGAGGGGCCCGCAGAAGCAGGAGCAGGAGCTGCAAAAGCGAGTAAGGCTGACGTCAGAAAAGCCGCGCTGGGATTGGCTAGCAGTAAAAGAATTCAAACGTTCCTGGTTGGTGCGTTAGTGTACACCACGCTAGGATTCGGGAATTACAGGGTGACGTCAACGCTCCGGATTGGTGCGTTAGTGTGAGTCACACTAGGATTGGAAAATTACAGAAGTGACATAGACGCTCCGGATTGGTGCGTTAGTGTGAGTCGCGCTACGATTGGTTATAACCACAGAATAGTCGTAGGAGAAAACAAGCGATACACAGAATAGACAACATTATGTATTACGATCCACCTGAGAAGGAAAAGAAGTCCTGGTTTGGGAAAATCAAGAAATTGTTTTAAAAGGATAAACCGATTGTGACTAGGGAAGGATAGTTGCTTCACCCACCAAAAACTCCTGCATCCTTTAAGGTTGCGAAATACGGATATCATACTTGTATTTGGTTAGACAATTGGGTAAAATACATGAAGAATGATGGAGTTTTGGCATTTCCAGAGCACGGTTTAATTTAGCGGTTTTGAGAAATTTGAGAGAGAAAATTATGAATCTAGAACCAAGATCTAGACCAACACAGTTTGAAGCACTGACAGAGTGGAAAGATGAGATGCATGACAGAGAGAGACAGAGGAGTGGCAGAAGATATAGATACATGTTTGGTAGATATGGTCGTGAAAATCATGATGACAGAATGAGGAGGTGGCGGAATGCAATCATGACTGAAGGTTTATTTCCTGTAAGAAATGCTGAAGAAGTTGGTGGTAGAAAATGTACGGAAAAAAGACTAGGGTGCCGATTCCGATCCTGGAAAAACCGGGTACGAACCGTCGGTCGGAGGGTTTTCTCCGTCCGACTCGTACCCGGTAAAAAAACATTACAAACATGGAAGTACGATTCGCACGGAAACACCATTTCCGTACGAATCGTAAAAAACACCGACCGACGAAAATATACATACAAATGTGATCCGGGAAAGCGCCGACGTGACGTCGGGACGCAGTCAGGCTCCGTTTCATGAACAAGGAAGTACGATTCGAACCGACACCAGTCCGGCCGGCAACATTTTTACGGCAAAGCGAAGTACGGCGCGATGCGAGTTGAATTGGGGGCCCGATACGCGCCGAACCCCCCCGACCCCATGTATGTATGAGTCGAACCCCCACCCGTGTATGTACACCTGTGTATGTATGAGTCGTACCCCCACCCGTGTATGTACGAGTCGTACCCCCACCCGTGTATGTACGAGTCGTATCCCCACCCGTGTATGTACACCCGTGTATGTACGAGTCAAACCTCCACCCGTGTATGTACACCCGTGTATGTACAAGTCGTACCCCCACCCGTGTATGTACGGTGCGTACCCCCAGCGCTACGACTCATACATACACGGGTGTATTCCTTTTCGTAAAGTACCTCTATGGTAGGCCCAAGGTACCCCCTTGGGCAGGATGTAGTGTATGTGAAAGGTAGGACATGTACTGGTGTGTGTGACATGTCCCTAGTGAAATACTACCAATTTTGTTTCTAACTATTGAAAGGCTAACTTGCCCCATAAGATTGAATGGAAAAAGCTTTGTAACATTTTACAAGTATAAATTCACATTGAGACAAGGTATAGAAATACATTTCAGGCTCTCTGAACTCAGAATTTAATAGCACATATTTTAGTAAATATGTTTTTTAAATTGTGTGTTTAAAAATGCCACTTTTAGAAAGTAGGCATTTTCTTGTTTAAACATTATGGGGCCGATTCCGATCCGTTAAAAATATTCCCCGTACGAATCGTATCCGTTTTTTTTTACGTACGAATCGTACAAGTCCCGTACAAACTGGCAAGTACGATTCGTATGTGAAAAAATCTATACGAATCGCATTGGGAAAATTCCCCGACACGTCCTCGGGTCGGAAAAAGTGTCCGACACGTCCCCGGACAGTTTTACGTACGAATCGGTAAACTGAAGTCCGAGCGCGCAAGTACGATCCGTCCCGTCCGTCCGAATGCACAACCACATGGAAAAAACACCGTAACTCCCATAGCAACCATGGAGATGTACAAACATGTGGCCGCATACGTGCCGAACACCCCCCCAGCCCACCCCGTCCCAAGTACGCGCCGTACCCCCAGCCCCCCCATGTACGCGCTGTACCCCCACCCCACCCCATGTAGGTACGGTGCGTACCCCGTGTATGTACGATGCGTACCCCCACCCCGTGTATGTACAGTGCGGACCCCCACCCTGTGTATGTACGGTGCGTACCCCCACCCCGTGTATGTACGGTGCGTACCCCCACCCCGTGTATGTACGGTGCGTACCCCCACCCCGTGTATGTACGGTGCGGACCCCCACCCTGTGTATGTACGGTGCGGACCCCCACCCCCGCGTATGTACGGTGCGGACCCCCACCCCTGTGTATGTACGGTGCGGACCCCCACCCCGTGTATGTACGGTGCAGACCCCCACCCCCATGTAGGTATGGTGCGGACCCCCACCCCGTGTAGGTACAGTGCGTACCCCCACCCCGTGTATGTACGGTGCAGACCCCCACCCCGTGTAGGTACAGTGCGGACCCCCACCCCGTGCAGGTCCGGTGCGTACCCCCACCCCATGTATGTACGGTGCGGACCACCAGCGTGTAGGATTGCATTTCCAAGGGCTAACAGCCTTCACCTGTGGGCTCCTTCCCCTGTTCCATATCCCAGGTTGCCTATTTCAAAGCGGAATACTCTGCTAAAACAGTTTCCATTGATTTAAGGCTGAAAATGAATGATTATGAGTAAAATAAAGTGCTGCAAAAATGCCGCTAAACTGCCATATTTGTGCCGCTAAATTTCCATATTTGTGCCGCTAAATTTGCTAATCAATGCTGCTATATCCTGAGGGGGCTGAATGAGAACCACTTGTTACCAGTTCAACCCTCATATGTTTATCTTTATGTAAATAAACCTGCAAAAGTGTGCAAATGATGTGCCCCCACATCAATATTCTGAACTAGTAATTACTGACCCCTCCTCCTTAAAACATCCTCGCCCCAAAAGCAAAACAGTTACACAGAAAAAACTGCATGCATAGCGTCGCACTTCTAGCCAATACTCCGTGAATGTGCTTCGTACTACGTATGTGTGAAAACTCACCTTTACGTAAATCAGAGAGTGTGCATGTAGCAAAACAGTGCAGTGCAACAACATAAACATCTTTATAAATGTGTCAGAACTTCAGGAATTAAATAAAACTCCATAAAATATGGAAAACATGCACTCCCAACCATCTGTGCGTGCTCTGAAAATACCACCAAAGTGCTACAGATGCTTGTGAGTGCTGTCACGTGATGAAACCATATTACATGACACGCCATCTGATGAGAACATGAACGAGATACTTTTCATAATGTGTGCCCTGTGACACTAAAACTCAACCATTCGAAAAACATAAATTAATTAACACAACCTTCCTAATTAAAATTCACTATGAAATTAAACCATACAAAATAAAATTGCGCAATTTTAAACAAATGAACACCAATGTCTACAATTCTAAGTAAATGTTGCTGGAAACTTAAAACATGATGAAAAATCCATTGCTTTTCTCAATACATTAAGTTATGACTTAAAAATGAACCTCTAATGCCCTGTATCCATCTATCATATGTTTTCACGAAAACTATCCATGCTGTACATTAATCTTCTAGCGAGGATACAAACTAAACCGTGGATGGAAAAGGGTAATTGCTTCATTTCAAAATTGGTAGAATGCACGCCAACAAAGAGTGTCCTTCAAAATAGTTTTTATAATGCTCAAAGCAACAATTAGTGCGTGCGACCCTGGAACGAGCTCCATCCTTGCAGTGATAATCCATTTGTCAACCAGACGTTTTCATACTCAACTCTTTTACAAAGGTTCAACGAGTGCCTGTACAGGCTTTGCTCATAGACAGTTAGAGGTTCAAAATTCCTCATATTGCAATGTGGAAATTGTAGTCCCAATGCAATGTGGGCAAAATTGCCCTTCCTCAGGGGTAACTGTAATAAAAAGTAAAAAGAGAAACACATGATACCAGCTCAACTCTCAAATGGTTATCTTTATGTAAACAAACCTGCAAAAGTGTGCAAATGCTGTGCCCCCACATCAATAATCTCAACTAGTAATCAGTGACACCTCCTTCTTAAAAAGCCTTGCCCCCAAACAAAAAGAGTTACACAAAAAGCAACTGCAGGCATATCCCCATAACTATTGCCAATACTCTGTGAATGTGCACGGTACTACTTACGCGTGAAATCTCAACTTTACATAAAACAGAGCGCGAACATGTAGCAAAACAGCACTGTGCAACCAAATAAAACATCTTTATAAATGTACCAGAACTTAAAGAATTAAACATACCTCCACGAATAGGTAAACTGCGCACTGGTGAGGGAATGGTAATTTTTACCCCTCCGCTATCTAACAATTTCCCTACCATTGCACTCACTGGAGTGGGAATATAAATGTTTACGCCTCCGCTATCCAACACTTTCCCTACATTTGCACTCAGTGGAGTGGGAATAGTAATTTTTACCCCTCCGCTATCCAACACTTTCTCTACTGTTGCACTCACTGGAGTGGGAATAGTAATTTGTACCCCTGCGCTATCCAACACTTACCCTACTGTTGCACTCACTGGAGTGAGAATAGTAATTTCTACCCATCCTCTATCAAACACTATCCCTACTGTTGCACTCACTGGAGTGGGAAATTTAAGTTTGAATGAAGATTTTTAAATAGTTTAATGCTTTCATAATTATAATAATTGTTTTATTAGATTTTATGTTATTGGCACACACACATATATATACATTTGTAAATCTGTGTATAATTTAAAATTATTAAATCAATTAAAATTAATAGTTTATTTATTGTTTTATAATAAATATAAATGAATTATTATTTATGTGTGTTTAACTTTTTTAATTACACGTATTTTAGTATATTTTAAAAATGTATATTAAATCTACTTTATTCTTTATATTAATTTTATTATTTAACATATTTAATATTTATTATTTTATTTTACATATATTTAACATTGATATTTTGTACAACCATATTTTTTACATCAATATTTTTTCCCCGATATTTTTGTACTTACCAATTTGAGTATAGGGAGTCAATATTTTTGCATTCTATATTTTTTCATCAATGTTTTTTACTTCTGTATTTTTTACATCGATATTTTGTCAGAGAACCCGCTTAAACGGTAATAATGTAGAAATACGAGACAAGAATAATCCCACACCAATTTAGAAAAAACGGAGTACATTTTAATAAATTATTTCACACCAAGATGATTAAAAGATTAAGTGCCAACCACAGACATCTAGTCACGCAATACCATGTCAAAGTAAAAAATATATGGCTAATGGAGCGAAGAGTGAGCGACAATAATTGGATTGGGCCCAGTCAATGCTTACCTTTGGCCTTAGAAGAAATTGTGAAGAAAATGTTCTGACAAACGTCAGTGCTGCAAGGCTGCAGGTGGTGTCCGAGGAGGGGGCATGATCGTCGGGGAGCTGCTCGATGAAGTTGTAGTGAAGCTTTCTACCTTTGGGCTTAGTCACTTTATTTAATTTGAAAATCTCCAGCGGGACTAGGGAGGATGATGTGGCCACCAAGAGTTCCAGGAGGCCTGAAGCCCCTTTGTCAAAAGACCACTATACAGTATATTATGCTGTGGAGAAGAATATAGCGGGAGGTGCTGCATTGTCAGTCCAACAAATGATGCACCTTGGGTGGATAGACAGGCAAATTGGTCCCAATCTTCTAAAGGTTCTGAGAGCAGTTTTTGACCAACATTTTTATAAGTCCCAAGGTGTGGATTTTGGCTATCTGGGCACACTTAACACCACCATCAAGGGTCCAGGACTGGAGAGGCGTCACTTGGGGAATTATGACTCTTTCAGCCAGGGTCCAGGTGTGGGTTCAAGATGGTGGGAGCCTGTTATGTCCCTGTGGCTCTGAACAAAAGGGATATTCTGGTAGTTCTGGGATCAGTTGAAGAAGCCGGGATCAAGAAACAGGGCATGCATCTGAGGCTTACAGGCTCCAGGCATAAAAACACCCCTTCCAGATGCAACAAAGCAGTCTTTTCCAGGCCACAGGCCAAACAGCAGATCGTCCTCTCAAAGATCTTCTGCTGGTCCAGAAAGTGAACTGAAGAGTGGGTCAGAGAACTCTATTTTTATACCTAGTACCTTTGTTGAAGTAGGAGAAGTTTCTATAAGTTTCTCTTTGAAGTTCTTGGAATTTCCTGACTTCCCTGCCCTGGTGCCACGCTGGCTGCAGGAACAATGCAGTGATCACAAGCTCTTTGTGTGACGGCAGAGTACAGCCTATTCAGTTGCAAGTGGGGTTGTGCCCAGCTGCGCCCCCATCCTTCCAGCAGGCCTCCCATTCAGGCACACTCAATCCCTCTATCGCATCAAATTGCAAAGGGCAACAAAATTCCAACATTCTAAAAGTAGCATTCTCTAAATTGTGATTTAAAATCTGACTTTGCCATTCAAAAGGTTTTGTAATTAAAATTTCATTGATACCCAACATGAAATGTATACCTGTCCTCAATTAAAGGTTAACACTTATTAAGGGGCCGGTTCCGACCCTGTATTTTTTTTTCCCGTACGACTCGTATCCGTATTTTTTTCCGTACAAATCGTACAAGTCACGTCCGACCCGTGAAGTACGATTCGTACGGGAAAAAGTACATACGGATCGGCCCGATCCGTACGAATCGTAGTGGGAAAAGTTGTACGAGACGGCCCCGGACACTTTTCCGTACGAATCGTAAAAATACAGTCCGAGCGTACAAGTACGATCCGGACCGGCTTTCCGATTTACGATTCGTACAGAAAACGTCCTGTACATGGGGAATGACTTGTCCATATGCAATGTCGGTGTACGCACCAAACATACGCAATGTCGGTGTACGCATCGTACATATACAATGTCGGCGTACGCACCGTACATACGTAATGTCGGTGTACGCACCGTACATAGCAATGGCGGTGTACGCACCGTACATACGCAATGGCGGTGTACACACCGTACCTAGCAATGTCGCTGCATGCACCGTACATAGCAATGACTCTCACAACACCACAAAACACGTCTACAGTGCACCAAAAATGGAAATGACTGACCTGGACACATCCAAACAGGCAAACAGAGGGGCAAACTCACTACCACCCCTTATAACACACCCACCAAAAATTCAACCTGAGGCCAACCCACAAATGGACCAATAAAAAGGGCCCACACACACAAACCATGAGCCTTTTGCAACAGACTCACTGCAGCTACAGAGCACACACCAACAACTGCACCCATCCACCTTAACATATACACCTTCACACAACCTCCTTCACACATACCCCCTCTTCACATTCACACCCACACCGTCACATTCAGACCCACAAACCCACAACCATCCACACCCTCACCCCACACCATGCCCACAGACAAGAATCCAAGGTTCACAAGGGAGGAGCTAGACATCCTTGTCAAGGAAGTCATCAGAGTCGAGCCACAGCTGTTTGGAACATTGGTCAGACAGACCAGCATAGCCGAAAAAACATGCCTGTGGCAGAGGATCGTCGATAGGGTGAATGCTGTTGCACCCATCCCAATGAATGCCAAGCCAGGTGGTACGATCTGCGGAGGGCGGTAAAGCGCAAAATGAATGATGACTACGCCCAGAGCAACATCACTGGAGGTGGTGCGCCCCGCAGACCAGTACATTTCCATCCCTGGGAGGAGAAGGTGATGGCCCTGCTTCCGCCGGTGGGAGTACATGGACTGCAAAGTTTCCAGAGCCTGGTGAGTACACAAACAACTTAGGTAACATGGGGGTAATGGCATCCACACCCCAACTACACTAAATGCATGCAACTACCCCCAAGCCCTCACCGGCCATAACCACAGTCAAAAACAACGCTAATGCCACTAACATGTGTATGCTCCATTGAGAAAGCAAGGCCATGCTATGTCCCATGCTACAGGAAGCAGCAACCCAAGAATGGATGGCCGTTATGCTGGGAGGGTGGGTGGCACAAAACACATTGTTGAACTTCAAATCAGACACAATTGCCCTCATCCCATATGGCCCAGGTACATACCCATGAGCCATGCGCAATTCACAGGATTGGGAAAGTACTGACAAGATAGCTCACACTCGGCCCGGGTGTAGGCAGCACAAGGCCCTCCTGTGACCAGTGCAAACACAAACACCAAGACAACCAGGTCAGATATCTAGCACAGGAACTCACACTCACTGTCATGGCAGCATGCTCCATGGGGAGACAGCTACATCACCTGGGAGCCCCACTGCCAAATCACACTACACCCACCAGCAGGCCCTGTCACACACACCCCTTACAGAAGCAGACACCCCCGGGACAGGCAATGGATTTGCCCACTGTCACAATGGACATGTAACACAACAACACCAATACATTGCCGACGAAGCATCCAAGCCAAAAATCTACATGTCAAAGACTCGGGAGAACATATCTATCTGTCCCCCGCAACGTACCCATCCACAAGTGAACATTGAGGAGAATGCTAGGTACATACAACTACCTGGAGGAACAGTGCCAACTTGAATGTGTATGATACATGCATGTTGCATGAAACAGCATTAACATTGTCTGTCTCTCACACACAGGGCAACGTGATGAATCAACCCCCAACAATGGGGGTGCAGATTCACAGTCCCTGGCCTGGGAGGAACCTGATCCCACCGGCAGCGACGCCTCTCAACACTCCGCGGATGACCCCGAACGACCTGGACCCTCTGGTGTCCAAGCCCCTGCAGAACCTGTTTCAGGACCATCTGTGCCAACCACCACCCCCATTCCTGCCACAACCCAGGAGACACCGAGGAGCCCTGCCCGCAGTGAACAACAGAGCCAGTCTGACCAGGAGGGACAAGGAGCGCCGGGCAACCAGGAGGAGGCAGACAACACCGCCACTGCCATCCCTCAGGGGTCCCGTAGACCCGATGTGCCCAGAACGGCAGGCCAGGCTCGTGTGGGCTGGGGTGGTGGGAGTGGAGGCAGGCGGAGGCGAGAACCTGACCAGCCAGCTGAAGGGACCGGTATTTCACACATACACTACATCATGGAGGCATACCGGCATGACACCAGGGAGATCAGCCAGGTAGTGGTGACCCTCACAGAGATCAAGAACCAGCAGGCCGAGCAACACGTCAATCAACAAGAACACCAAGGACTGATGGAGGCAAGACTGGTTGAGCTCCTGGCGGTGCAAAGGGACATAAGCCATTCACTCCGTCGGATCGCCGACAACATGGGCAGCCCGCCCTGTGCTACCAGGCGAAGATCACCACCAGCCACAGGGAGGGAGGAGGAGGAGGATTCGTCAGACGGAGCGTCCCAAGTATCATCAAGGCCTGCATCTGAGGGTCCCCCGAGGAAGGTGGGTCTTCCACGGAAAAGACCGTGAGAGGCAGCAGCACATCCACATCTCCCAGGTCACCTGGCCTGGCACCTGGCCTTCATGTGCGACAGCATCACCTCATTGACTGACATCATCTGCCACATGGACCTGCTGGTCACAGTCTGACTAATGATGCCAAACACTGTGGTCTGGACTCTGATGACTTCAAATGGCAAGAATCCCATCTCCCCCTGTGAACTTTGGAGTCTATGGTCCCTGCATTGCACCTTTTTCAGTGCACAAATCACGCCCCAGAGCTATAATTAAATAATTATTTTGTGAACTTTTATGTTGCAGTCATTTAGCATGAGTCCACAACATACGTGTGGGTATATGTCAAAGTATGCCTGAGTGTGGAAATAACTCGAGCCATCCATACATTTGGATGTGAGTCCGGTCGAGGACACACATGTGTCTTAATGTATCACCAAATCCAGACATGGAGGCCAAAACTCACCTGTGATGGCCTCAAGCTGCTGAGGGGGGGCTTGCAATACTGCACAGACAGACCAATTTGAAAGAGTATCATGAAGGTGTAGAGGTCATGGGTCATGTTGATGTGCCCGGGGAGGGAGTCCCAGGTCTGTTTGGCGAGGTGGGAGAACTATCTCCTGCATGCAGTTTTATGTGGATGTGATGAATGGTGGCCAGGGCAAAGGGGGCTGCATGGAGTTGGGCCAACGGGGTGTTGGATGACAGACGTCCAAGGTTTGTTTTGGGTCTAGGGTTGTGGACTGCCTCCTGAGTGTGGCTGAGGAGTCTGAAGGTGATCCTGCAGCAGACAGTGAGCCATTCTAGCTATCTCAGCTGGACGGTGATGGGGCTGGGGCTGGGGATGTTGAAGATGAGGTGTGCGGATGCACCCTGGATGTGGACAAGTTCTCCTGCAGTTTTGCTGTCGTTCTACGTAGAGGCCGGTGCTGTATCTGAGCCGGCTGGTGTCGTCGACCTGGGGGACGGTCTGTCTTGCCTTGGAGTGGATCTATCTGTGGATCATTTGCAGCATGCAGAGGGTGTTGCAGCATGAGGTACAGATGGTGGTGAGTTGCATGGTAATTGTGAGCGATGGGTCCATGATGAACACCAGCTTGCGTGCGTGGCCACTGGGTGCTGGTGCGGTGCCCAGACCAGTGGGACACAAGGAGTTGACCCAGCCATAAAAGGAAAATCCTCAGATGATGACCTCAGTCCTGTCCTAGTCCAGCCTCAGGTGGCTGATGTTCAGCCATTTGTCAACAGATCTCATGCCTTCTTGAAGGTTGGAGATGGCAATGGCTGGCTCTTTGGTGAGTTTGAGGAGCAGCAGGGTGTCAATTGCATACGAGATGATGATGAGGTCGTGTTCGCATGTGATGGTGAAGAGGGGGGTCATGGAGACATTGAAGATCGTCACGCTAAGAGAAGAGCCCTGGGGCATGTGCCGCATGACCCCAGTGTACTACATGCTGCAGGGTGGAGGCCGACTCCCTGGGCCTTGCTGGTGAGCTACTTTCTGATTTAATCCTGGGCCCTCCTCTGGATACCAGTGTTGGAGATGTGTGAGCTGACAGTGTGTTAGCACATGGTGTACAATGCCGTTGAGAGGTCAAGGGGGGTGGGCTTACCATTGTTGAGCAGGGCAAAGTTGTTGTTGGTGGTGGCAATGATGACGGTTACTGTGGAATGTGGTCTGGTGCCGGTTGCCTTGAGCTGGTTGCGTGGAGGAAATTTGTCAGTTGCTTGTTGAGTGTCTTCCGGATGACATTTGCTGGGTAGGGAAGCAGGGTGATGTACCAGGAGATCCTGCGGTACTGCCGTCCGTTGTTTAAGAAGGGCCTGGGTCTCTGCATGCCTCCAGCACCCATGGAATGTGGCTAACTCAAAGGAGACATTCATGACGCGCTGGACGTGGGCTTCAAGGATGGGGAATGATTTGGTTGAGATGTTGTGTGGAAAGGGGCCTGATGGAGAGCCAGAGTGGATGGTGCACATGAGCCAGGTGGTGTACTTGCTGCTGACGGGAGTCCAGAACCTGAGGGGGGTTTGTCCTGCGGATAATAGTGCTGTCTGCCTCTGTGTGCCACGGCTGTTGTGTATGGCCATGAGCTAGCAGTGGTACAAAGTTGCAAAGGATGTGATCTGCCTTGCAAGAGTGGGGTGTCTTGGATGGAGATCTGCTGTCAGTTCACTCACAATGCTGATGAGCTCCTTGATGTTGTGTGTTTTGGTGTCTCAGCACTATCTAAAGGATCTCCACTTGTCCTTGCTGATGATATGGTGATGGCTGTGTGTGGTCTTTTCTAGGCCTGTAAGGTAAATGATGGCTCTTTGGGTTGCAAGGTATGCACAAGAGTCCGGCTAGGTCTGAAGGAGTCCAGTAGGTCTGCCTTGTCCCAGGTGCATTAACTATTGTTGTGCTTCACAGGAAAGTCCGTCAATGTGGCAAGATTGTTGGATCAGTTGCTGATCCAGTGAGTGAGGTTTCAGGGTGTTGGGTTGGTGTTGTTTTGAGTGTCCCACACAGCTTGTCTGTGGTGACTTACATCAAGCATCTTTGGGGGATTGTTAGCAGGGTGTGGGGCACTGTGTTGCTTGTCGGAGACATCGATTAAAATTTTGATGGACCAATGATGGATGGTGGTGTGGTTCTCCTCCAGCCAGAAGTTACTGGCCCCCAGCCACATGTAGCCTGTGGAGGTGAGGGCGTGCGTGCAGATGTACGTGTTGATGGCTTAGCGTAATTGTGGATGTAGGCCTGGATATCTGTAGATGAGTGTTACTCTGAGGGTTGCCTGGGAGTTGCTGCAAACCCGGATTTGTGACACTGAGGGTGTACTTGAGAATAAATTGCAATTCATCCTCCGGGATTGTTGGTGCCGTCCCTGCGAGTGATCCTGTATCCGTCTGAGATGGCAATGAAGAAGTCATGTGCTGAGGATGCTTATGTCCAGGTTACTGTCATGAAGGTGATGTGTGGGGCTGTTGTGTTGAGGAGGTAACAGAGTCCAATGGCGTGCTGGTGGACGGAGCGGGTGTGGAGTAGGAGGCACATGACCTGGTTGTTCTGACAGGGTCTGGTAGGCTGGGCAGCGCTGTGTAGGCAGTTGGAGTTGCACACTCAGCATGCAAAGATGTTGTGTGTGCGCTTAGGGGTTGCCTGATAGCAGGCGGATAATTGTCTGGAGGACATTGCTTGGAGGTTGGCCGCAGCATGAGCCTGTTGTGTGACGTGGGTCATGCAAAGACCAGAGGCTCATGCACTGTGCACGTTGCAGGTGCAGAAGGTCCTGCCTTTGGCACGGCGTTGGCACAACAGTGGTACAGACAAGCTGCTGGCTGCATTAAGAATGGGTGGAGGGGGAAGGGAGGAGCATTTTGTGGCGTTTGGGTTGCAGAATCAGGGCACTCGGCGGGGCGGTGCCGCAGGTGACGCAGCAGCAGGCAAAAGGGGTGAGAAACTAGGCAAAAAGTAGCACACAAAGACAAGGAGGTCAGAAAGGCACAGTGCAACAGGTGTATGTAAAGGAAGGAGTGTCAGGTAACTCATGGGTCACTACGAGAAAATGTATGACCAATCAACAAAAATGACGGTCACAGGGTCAGGCAACAAAATGCAGAGCTGCGCACAGGAGACGCACCATCAGCATGTGTTCACGTCCCGTTGTGGGGAGCAACATGCACAAATACATACACAACCAGGGACTTCATGCACAATAGATATTATTAGCCATGAAGAACTGCATGCATGTTGCCGAAGTACAGATACACATATGCTCAATATTTGACAAGTATGCCATAGATGACGCATGCAAACTGGCAAGAGAGCTGTAGTGACAGAGAAGAGGCAATTTGGATTGTGCTGAACACCTTTATTCCACATACACACACAGAGGGAAATGCATCCATGTGAACAGACTCACAGGTCAGTTGACAGAACATGTGGGACATACGCTGGACCCCCCCTTCACGACACGGATAATGTCAATCCCAATGAACTGGCACACAAGTCAAATGGATGAGCCAAACACATCCTGCTGCACACGGAGAGGCTGCAATTCCCCATAGAGCCTGTTGTTGTGATGTCCCACACTATGTCCACTTGTAGCATCCGCAATGTTTCAGAGGCAAGGTTAACACACATTGATGCCTTCATCAGACGCCACTCTCCACTACAGATGACAGTCAAGAAGGGTGACTATCATGTCATGGGAGTGATGCTACATATTATATGCTCCATGGTGAGAAGACATGTATGCATGGTACCACAACATGCACAGAAGCAGGCCCACACATTCCCAACCCTTTCCACCACCAAAAAGCCTTGCTGCAATCCTTACCCAAACTGACATTTCCACATGTCCGTGCATGGAACGCTGATTCAGCACATGTTGAAATCCTCATGAGGAATGGCCGGAGGACAACGATGACACGAGCAGACAACATGCGCAAAAACCTGGGATGACAGACACACAAGAAGTCACCTAAAACAATTCTCGCCGCACACATGGACATTTACAAAACATGAACAATGTTGGACACATGTAAATTTCAAAGAAAGTCTCTCCGCAAAACTGTGTGGCATGACATCATCACTTGAGTGACACATCAGAACACACATCAAAGTCACTTTGCATTCAGTCAGCTGGACACACACATTGCAACACATTCCACACAATGCTACAAGCTTGCACACTCATACCCAGTGACTCACCATTATGAGAAGTTGCGTATGAGCTGACTCCGGATATCATCCTCCTCCTCCTCATAACTAGTCTCGTGAGCAAGCCCTTGATCCTCCACGGGTGGATGTTCCTGCTCATCCGGATCCAGGATGAGTGGCACTGCCTTCTCAACTGCCATGTTGTGAAGCATGCAGCACACGAGGAAGATTCGGCAGACCTTCCCTGGGTCATAAGGGAGGGACCCGCCTGTCTTGTCCAGGCACCGGAATTGGCTCTTCAGGAGTCCAAACGTCTTCTCAATCACTCGCCTGGTCTACCCGTGTGCATTGTTGTACCGGTGATCTGCAGCTGTTCTTGGGTTGCGGAGAGGTGTCAGCAGCCATGGCATGTTGGGATATCCAGAGTCCCCTACATGGAAACATCATGTAAAAAAGGGGGTCAGGAGATGCCGTAAGAGCCAAAGATACCGCAACACACAGGACAAACAGAGTATACCCACCAACAAGACATGCTCATTCGTTGTGCAGCCACAGCATCATTTGTGGCACCCTGCTACGCCTCATGATGTAGGCATTGTGTGCTGATCCTGGAAAACGTGCACAGACATGGCAAATCAGCATGTTAGCAAGACACACCACAAGGGCATTTATCGAGTGGTAATGTTTTCTATTGCGATAGGCTTGTTCCTGTGCCTGTGGTGGTACCAAAGCCACATGTGTACCATCAATGGACCCAATTACATGGAGCATCCCTCCCAGGGCATAGAAATTACCCTTGACATCTGTCAACTCCTCAGGAGTAGGAAATTGGATGAAATAGTTCGTACCCGTACGTGTGAACTAGTACAAATCCGTACGTGTCTCACGCACTGTACTACTAATGCGTACCTGTACGTGTGAACTAATGCGTACCCGTACGTGTCTAACGCACTGTACTACTAGTGCATACCCGTACGTGTGAACTAGTGCGTACCCATACGTGTCAAACGCACTGTACTACTAGTGCGTACCAATGCATGTGAACTAGTGCGTACCCGTACGTGTGAAAAGCACCGTACACCTGCTATCATCGCGTGTGTACGCTTCGTTTCACAATTGTACTTGTGCCGTAGGGGTACGTGTGAAACGCACCGTACACCCGCTATCATTGCGTGTGTACGCTTCGTTTCACCATTGTACTTGTGCCGTAGGGGTACTTGTGAAACGCACCGTACACCCGCTATCATCGCATGTGTACGGTTCATTTCACCATTGTACTTGTGCTGTAGGGGTACGTGTGAAACGCACCGTACCTGTGTGTGGATTTCAAAATTACATAGGGGACACATAAGGGACAAGTATTAGGCCCTAAATGCATGCTGGTTGTCATGGAGACAGAGGGCCCGATTCACAGAACAAACTTAAGACAAAATCCTAAACTTAGTACCATTTTGGTATTCACAGAATGCACTTACTACTTCTGGTATTCACAGAATGAACTTACTACTTTTGCGATTCACAGAATAAACTTACTACTTTTGCTATTCACAGAATGGATTTACGACTCCTAACTTTACGTCCGCACTCGGGCCGGAAATTCCGGCCCGGAGGCGGAGCTTCCGGCCCGGAGGCGGGGCTTCCGGGCCGGAGGCGGAGCTTCCGGCCCGGAAGGTGGGGATTCCGGGCCGGAGGCGGAGCTTCCGGCCCGGAAGGTGGGGATTCTGGCCAGTGGCGGAGATCCGCCACTGGCCGGAATCCCCCACCTCCGGGCCGGAAGCTCCGCCTCCAGCCTGGAAGCCCCGCCTCCGGCCCGGAAGCCCCGCCTCCGGGCCAGAAGCTCCGCCTCCGGGCCGGAATTTCCGGCCCGAGTGCGGACGTAAAGTTAGGAGTCGTAAATCCATTCTTTGAATAGCAAAAGTAGTAAGTTTATTCTGTGAATCGCAAAAGTAGTAAGTTCATTCTGTGAATACCAGAAGTAGTAAGTGCATTCTGTGAATACCAAAATGGTACTAAGTTTAGGATTTTGTCTTAAGTTTGTTCTGTGAATCGGGCCCAGAGTTTTCAGTTGAAAAGTGTTGATCATGTGTCCTGGAACACTCAGTTGGCCACAAAATACAATGTTGCAAAGTGGTTGTTGACTTGACATGATGCTCAAAATTTGAACGATTTGAATGCTGTCATTGGTGTATGTTTAAAGTCATTGGTGTATGTTTAAAGGGATTGGAGTAAACGTAGGATGCAAATGAGTCTGACCAATCCCTATGTACTCCTCTAAATGAAAGCCCCTCAGCAAGACAGATATAAGGCAGCCAGAACCCATGAGAGGGCACTTGCCTACACAACTTTCCAGTCGACCGCACTGCTGCTGTCTCTGCTTCCTCTGGACCATGTCACATACTGTGGAGAGGGCCCAGCCATTCACCCAGGAGGAGAATGAAGCCTTGCTGGACGTCCTCCTCCCACAGTACACCAAGCTGTATTGGAGACCAGGGGAGCAGGTGAGTGCTGAGTCCACTAACTTTGCCTATGCACCTGTTGTGTGACTGTCAATATTGTGTCCAGGTGGGAGAGACATGCAATGTTGTTTAGAGTGGGTCCCAGGGGGGGACATGCTGATGTCTCTCATGCAGAGCATGATGTAGTTCCTGTGTGCACTCCTCACTTGCATTGTGCTTACTGTGACTTTCACTGCATAGTGCATGACACTTTCAGCCTGGCAAATCCTTGGTGTTTTTTTTTCCTATTGTCATGAGGTGATTCAGTGGTCTCCCCGGTGTGACAGGTGACTGTACCCACAGATGTGTATGAGTTGAGTGGCCCTGTAGTGAGAGTGTCCAAATGATGTGTACGACCTCATGGACAGTGATGTGTGTGAATGTTCCTTGTCATGTGGGTGAGTGTCTATGTGAAGTGTTGCACCACAGCTGCATGGAGGAGGCAACAGATCAACCCATCTGATGTGACAAGTAAGCCGTTCTGTGTGTCTGACTTGCAGAGCTAGCATGACACCTGTGACACCCCACTGGCAAGTGGCACATGTGCAGGGTGAGGGTTGTATCCGCTGTTGTCAATGACAGGTGAGTGATCTGTGCTTGGGTGTGTCTGTCTAGTATGCTGATGGTGCGTCAGTGGAGTGGGACATGTGACTGCTTGGCACGTGCTGGCCTTCAGCCTGCTGTTGCATGTGCTGCACAGTGTGTGGCATGATCAGTGAGTGTGTCGCACCCCTCATGCCAACCTGTGGACTTTCAATGCCATGTAGTGCATTGGGCTTGCACACAGGCCAATTTCTTATTGTGTATGATGTAATTCCTGTCTGCATCCTATGCCCTGTTCAACATTTCAATGATGTTCAAATGTGTGTCTCTGGGACATGGAGCAGGTGTATTGATGTTGTGTCACTTTGTCATCCTGACAGGTAACTGCCTATGAGAAGGGCGTGATCTGGAAAAACATCATCAGGGCCGTGAGATATGAGGGGGAGCGTAGTCGGCAGCTGCCACAGGTCCGCAAGAGGTGGCAGGACATCCGGTGCTAGACCGGGCGGATCGCCCGGGTCCAGCTGGGGCTCAACAGTCCTCGCCCCCACGGCGGCCGCCGACACCTGACCCCCCACATGAAACGTGTCCTGGCGGTGGTATTCCCTAAGCTCAATAGGCAGTTACAGGAGAGACTGCAGCAAGGAGGGGGTAGGTACATGGCTGTTTGTCGTGTTATGTGTCGCCAGCTTTTGGAAGTGCTCTGTAGCCTGGATACACTCCCAGAGTTAATATGTGCAGTGCATTTTTGGTTCCCCAATGTCACCTGGTGCTCTTTTTCATCCCTTCCCCTCCTTGACATGTGTCCCCTGGTCTGTGTGTAATCACATTTGCACATGGTCATCTAGGGTACCAGTAAATCTAAGTGCACATTGCTTTCTGCATCATGTGGGAGGGTGGTCTGTGAATTGTGTTGGTACCTTGCCTGTGCCATGACCTGTTCACTATGTTGGGGGTCCACATTTGTTGGCACTGATGATGATTCTCAACATAGGAGTTGGGGGCGAGTTGAACCAATCTGGGCTGAATAACACGGACAGTGCGCTCTTTTCCCTACCTGATCCTGGTGCAGATAAGACCTCTCCACGTTTCCTGCCGCTGCCGCAGTTACGTTCTTTGCGGCCGCTGTGAGCAGGACTACACTACCCAGGAGCCTTAGCGGCGGAAGTCCGCTCCCATCCCCACCACCGCGCACGGAGGCGCTTAAATTCGAACAGAGCCCCGGCAAAGCGGGCGAGTTGAACCAATCTGGGCTGAATAACACGGACAGTGCGCTCTTTTCCCTACCTGATCCTGGTGCAGATAAGACCTCTCCACGTTTCCTGCCGCTGCCGCAGTTACGTTCTTTGCGGCCGCTTTGAGCAGGACTACACTACCCAGGAGCCTTAGCGGCGGAAGTCCGCTCCCACCACCACCACCGCGCACGGAGGCGCTTAAATTCGAACAGAGCCCCCGCGTCGCGGGACGCGCGCGGGCGGCGCCTGGAGAAGCCCGGGACAAGGGCGGGACCGTTTGTGGCCGTTAGTGGCCGGAAGAGGCTGGGCTGGGCTATCCCTCTGAGCCCTACTCTCTTGAGCATGTACAGTACAAAAGGTCTGTTGAAATCACTCGTAAACTCTGGTTATTGGTGTAGTACCTGTAATTTGTGTTATAGCAAATTGTGATAGTGAAGTGGAAAATACATATTGTAGTTCACTTGCTGTGCATACCTATATGGCTGCCTAGCTGGTCTATAACCCTGTATAATATGCTTTAGGTTTGTATCACCTATTAGAACTCGTAAAATGGGAAAGCGCAATACCCATAAAACCCCACTTGTTCACAACCAAAATGCTATTACACCACAGCTTCCTAGTTTAACAGCGATAGACCGTATGTTACAAAGAACGATTGGCGTGGTGGCAAATGCCATTGAAAGTACGGAACGTCGCTTGTCATTGCCCACGGGTTGTCTCCCTCCCCTCCCAAATCCCGATCTGTCATTGTTTACTACTAATTCTCAGGATTCCACCCTATTACCTTCCTTTGCATTACTTCCAATGATTCGTCAGGCTCCCGACACTATAGTTGTGTCCTCCATGGATAATAATGTGTCCCCTAATCCTCCCCCTCTGCCATCCCATCCAAGGCTTTCCCAGTCGCCGATCATATCATCATCTCCTCCAGATGGTTCCCAATTAATTATTAATTGTTCGAGGCCACTTAATTCGTCTGGGATTTCAGAAGATCCCCAAAACATAAGTTCGCCTCATGTAATCACCCGAGGTCAGTCTGCTAGGCTTAGATCTGAGTTACCTCATAGGGTAAATTCCTTCGACTTAAGATCTAGTGGGGGTAGAGGAATTGCAAAAAACAAAAAGCGCCAAAAATCCAAGAAGCGCAAGATAACTGTTGGACAGGCCACATGAAGGGCTTGATCCCTCCCCGCATGACAGGGCCCGAGCCCCGGCCCTCCAGGTGTTACCCACAGAAGCAACCCGCACCCCGTCTCAAGACGGGACTCCTGCCCCCGGACATCTCTGTATCATGGGGCCGAACCACTACCGGCTCCCTCGCCCGGCCGCCATCTTGGACACTGCACCACGAGGCCGCGTGGCCTCAGCTCGACCCTAACCCTGGGCCTGGCCAGGCCCGACATCCCGGCACCACCATCCACCGAGGAGGTGAACGGACCACTTGGCAGGTCAATGGGAGAAAGAAGTGTCGATGGCTCTCCCCCGCCAGGTGCCGATCGCCCCCCAGCTCCCCCGGGCGCTGGCTCCACCCCCCTGCTGGGTGTCTGGACTCCCTCATCCCGGACCTCCCAACCTCCAAGTGCGAGGGTCCGGACATCAAAGGGCGCCAGACCTATAACTGGGGCAGCTCCAGAGCAGGAAGGCAGTTGTATCCTGGAGTCGAGAGACACCGTGAAGAACTCATCCTTGACGGACTACCGGCGCTGCCGTAGCCCTGCCTTGTGAACTATCGTCCTGCCTGCTGGCGCTGCCGCGGCCTTCTGCATCCTCCATCCTCGTCGGGACCTGCTGGCGCTGCCGCGGACCGTTGTAACGACCACCTTCACCGGGTCCTGCTGGCGCTGCCGCGGACCGTTGTAACGACCACCTTCACCGGGACCTGCTGGCGCTGCCGCGGCCCGTCCATCTAGAACACCGAGCTCGAGGATTGTGAGCTATCCATCATATCATCGCATCTACCAGATTGGTAACAAGACTGTCCCGCTACCCTCTTTCCCAACCAAGAGACTAGAATCGAGGGGACCCCTGAGTCCTGACCTCCTTGTACCATTCTATCGTACCTAAAGATCACTTATAAAGAACGTTAAACCTTATCTTTGTGTGGTGTACATCTGTGGGGGGGAAGTTACTCGTCTGTACGATCGCTGGAGACGGCTCTCCCCGGAGACCTCTCCCCTTGTCCTCGGCCGACCCTCCCGGTTCGTCTAACATTGGTGGCCAGCGGCGTGATCCGAATCAACGCGTAATCGTACAGAGAGTAGCTCACCCCACGACGAAAACCACAATGACAACCAAAGAGAGCGGATCCACCGAGAAATTCCAAATGGAGAAATTGGAAGAGTACAGCCATCGTGAGTTGAAACAATTCTGCATTGAACTAGGCATTGCTACCACCGGTCTGAGTACTAAAGACGATTTCAAGCACGCCATTGAGTCGTGGGCAGAAACCGGGGCCGCCAGACCTCCGGACCAAAACATTGCAGCATCAGAGAGGAACACCACGGCTCCCGAGGAGCGAAGAACGGGCCTCTCGCAGGAAGAGATCCAAGAGAGAGAAAAAAACAGACTACATGAGTTAGAAATGGCACGGCTCAAAATGGACGGTGAACTAAAATTAGCCGAACAAAAACTGAACCTAGAACATCTGCGGCTCCGAGAAGAACGGGAAGAAAAACAGAGACAGAGAGAGCTCGAAGAAAAGAGATTAGCGTACGAACACGAGCGCAAACTGGCAGAAATAGACCTACGGAAGCAGAACAAAGAATTGGAAGTGCCCGAGCGACCGCGCACCCCAGGAGCGACAGAAAAGAAAGTCCACATCCCCAAGGATGTCGTTCGAGAGTATGTCCGAGAGGACGACATACAACAGTGGTTCAAGGCCTACGAGATCGCCATGACCTCCCACCGGATCGATCGAAGTGACTGGGGAGCCGGTCTATGGGGGAGGTTCGTCAATGAAGGCCGCGATGCCCTGTTACAGCTCCCAGACCATCTGATGTCATCTTATGACCACATGAAGGCTGCCCTCCTCACCCGATATGGGCTCACACCCGAAATGTACCGCCAGAGGTTCCGAGACTGCACCCGGATCCCGGGTACAACTTGGGTGGAATATGTCAACTATTTCAGCCGAGCCTTCGAGGGTTGGATCAAGGGAAGCCACGTAACGACCTACGAGCAACTTTTTAATCTCATGGTGTGGGAGCACCTCTCTAACAACTGCTTCGTCGAGCTCAGGCAGCACCTCCTCGACAGTAAATTGACTGACCCACAGCAACTCGCCGCCGAAGCTGACCGGTGGGAAAGCACCCGAGTAGGCCGGAGAGGGCCGCACGAACAGAACCGGAACAATCCAGGTCAGCACCGTCCCCGAGGAGGAGGAGGAGGCCAGGGACGAGGAAGAGACACCGTCCCGGCTGCTCCCGCTGCCAGCACCCCGCCCCCGGCCAGCCGGGGCAACCCCCCGATGCGCCCGGGGTTCCGAGCCAATGTCACGTGTCACCGATGCCAGCGAGTCGGCCACTACGCCAATGACCCGAACTGTCCACAGAACCAAACTCCGAGACCCCGCCAGGTAGCTGCCGCCGCCCTGGGGGGAGAACAAATCTCCGAAGAACAGGAAGAATGCGAACAGGAACAACAAGAGTGGGAACCGGCCGCCATGGTTCTAGCGTGCCTAGGGGGAAGAGACATGGTCCCGCGGGCTCCCCTACCCGCCAACACCAGAAAATATAGTCAGTGGGTGAACATTAATGGACGCCGGGCCGAAGCACTACGTGACACGGGGGCCAGTGTGACGGCCGTCCGCTGTCACCTGGTAAAACCAGAGCAGATCCTGCCGAACATTCTCTGCCCCGTCCGTTCAGCCGACAATTCGGAGAGTCTATGTCGGATGGCCTGCGTCCCCTTCGAATGGGGAGGAGTCTCCGGCATGTTGAAGGTGACGGTCCGAGATGATGCCCCCGTGGACTGTCTCCTGGGGAATGATCTCGAGAGTTCCCCGTGGGCCGCCGTAGAAAGAAGAGAGCACCTGGGGATGTTGGGCCTCCCGGACTGGGCGTGCGTAACCACCCGGTCCATGGCCGCCCGGGCCATCCCCCGACAAGAAGAACCAGAATGGCCAGCACCTCCTCCCCCGATCGCCCCAGTAGAGGACACCGACCATACCGACCCCCCAGAGCAAACCCCCGAAGGGCTCGCTCAGCCCCAGGACCTTCCCGACCTGGCTCAGTGGCGTCAAGAAGGGGGGCCCACCCAGGAACAGTTCCGTCAAGAACAGAAGACCTGTCCCTCCCTCAAGGGACTCCGCCAGCAAGCCCTCGCCCAGAGCGCAGGGGACACCACCGGAGCCCATTGGATCTATTGGGACAACGACCTATTGTACAGTGAACAGAGAATCGCGGAGTTAGGGGCCAGTCGAGTGCTGGTGGTGCCCCTCCGTTTTAGAGACTTCCTGTTAAATTTGGCCCACGATGTCCCTCTGGCTGGACACCTGGGCCAGGACAAAACCTACAGTCGCCTGGTGACCCACTTTTTCTGGCCAAAAATGAGAAACGACGTCCTCAACCACTGCCGGTCCTGCCCCACGTGCCAGGCCAGCGGGAAGAGCGGCCACAAACTCAAAGCACCTCTGCAACCCTTCCCAGTTGTCACCACCCCGTTCGAGAGGGTGGGAATAGACATTGTGGGGCCCCTGGACCCCCGTACAGCACAAGGACATCGGTTCATCCTGGTGGACCACGCCAACCGCTACCCCGAGGCTGTGCCCCTGCGAACTGTAACAGCCCCAGTGGTCGGCCGGGCCTTAATGGGGATCTTCTCCCGGGTGGGCTTCCCCCGAGAAATCGTCAGCGACAGAGGCACAAACTTTATTTCGAAATATATGAAGTCCCTCTGGCAACAGTGCGGGGTCACCTACCGATTCACGACCCCCTATCACCCTCAAGGAAACGGACTAGTCGAGCGGTTCAACCGCACGCTCAAGGGAATGATTGGGGGGTTGGGAGAGCCCCTCCGTCGCCAGTGGGATGTACTACTTCCGTGCCTCCTCTTCGCATATCGAGAAGTCCCCCAGAAGTCCCTCGGCTTTAGCCCTTTCGAACTCTTGTACGGGCACCCTGTGCGAGGGCCCCTCAGCCTAGTCAAAGAAGGTTGGGAGATGGCCCCCCTAAAGACCCCTCCAGACGTCTTCAAGTACCTCCTGACCCTACGCAATCAGACCAGGCGATTCAGAGAAATTGCGAAAGCGAAACTTGAGGCCAGTCAGGAGGACATGAAAAAATGGTACGATCAAAATGCCTCCTCCATCGAATTCGAACCTGGCCAACAAGTGTGGGTGATGTCCCCCACCGAACCATGTGCCTTGCAGGACAAGTGGACGGGGCCCTTCAAAGTGGTCGAGCGCAAGAGCCCCGTCACCTATCTCATCGATATGGAATCTCCACGGAACCCCCTCCGGGTCCTCCACACCAACAGACTCAAACCCCACTTTGTGCGCTCGGAGCTCAGCCTCCTGATGGCTACAGACAGTGGAGCGGAAGAAGACTCCGAGCCTCTCCCTGATCTCCTGAAGACTCGTGAGAAAGATGGTTCCGTGGACGAGGTCCGACTCTCAGATGCCCTCAACCCAGAACAGCGCCAAGACTGCCGGGACGTCCTGCTGCAGTTTGCGACCTTGTTTTCCCTCACCCCAGGGGTCACCCCCTGGTGCTTGCACGACGCGGACACTGGGGACAGTCCCCCTATCAGACACCGGGCGTACCGCGTACCAGATCGGGTACGGGCCTGCATCCAAGAGGAGGTATCAAAGATGCTCACGCTCGGGGTCATGGAGCCCTCGGACAGCCTTGGCCAGCCCGGTCATGCTGGTCCCCAAAGCTGCTGCCCCCGGCACCACTCCTGAGCTCCGATTCTGCGTCGACTATTGGGGCTTGAATGCTGTCACCAGAACCGACGCTCATCCCATTCCCCGAGCGGATGAACTGATCGACCGCATGGGGGCTGCCCGCTACCTCAGCATCTTCGACCTGACAGCGGGCTACTGGCAGATCGGTCTCACACCCCGGGCCCAAGAACGATCCGCCTTTTCTACCCCCGATTGCCACTACCACTTCAAAGTCATGCCATTCGGCATGAAGAATGCCCCAGCTACTTTTCAGCGACTAGTGAACCAGGTCTTGGCGGGACTCGAGGAGTTCAGCGCCGCCTACCTGGACGATATCACTGTGTACAGCCGCCACTGGTCCGACCACCTCCACCACCTCCGAGAGGTCCTGCAGGCCCTCCAACGGGCCGGCCTCACAATCAAGGCCAGCAAGTGCCAAATTGGTCAGGGGTCCGTGACCTATCTCGGACACCAGATGGGAAGCGGTCTGGTGGCCCCTCTACAACTCAAGATCGCTGCCATCCAGTCCTGGCAGCCTCCAGTCACGCAGACCGAGGTCCGAGCCTTCTTGGGGCTCACCGGCTACTACCGGCGGTTCGTGAGGGACTATGGCAGCATTGTGGGGCCCCTCACGGGACTCACATCCAAAAACCACCCGAAGAAGGTCAACTGGACCCCAGACTGTCAAGCGGCCTTCGAGAAGCTGAAAGCCGCCATGTGCACTGCCCCTGTACTCCAGGCCCCCGACTACAGTCGGGAATTCATCGTACAAACAGATGCCTCCGACCATGGCATCGGGGCGGTCCTCTCCCAGTTGAACTCCGAGGGACTTGACCAACCGGTGGCCTTCATCAGCAGACGCCTCCTGGCCCGAGAACAGCGCTGGAGCACCATCGAGAGGGAGGCCTTCGCAGTGGTGTGGGCCCTCAAAAAGCTCCGGCCCTATCTCTTCGGGACCCACTTCCGGGTGCAAACAGATCATCGACCCCTGCAGTGGCTAATGCAGATGCGGGGGGAAAACCCCAAACTATTGCGTTGGTCCATCTCCCTGCAGGGGATGGACTTCACTGTGGAACATCGACCGGGCCAAGACCACGCCAACGCGGATGGCCTGTCACGCTTTTTCCGCCTCGACGAGGAGAGTCCCCAAGAGGATGGGTGACTCTCCCCGCCTTCAGCTGGGGGGGACGCATGTTGGACAGGCCACATGAAAGGCTTGATCCCTCCCCGCATGACAGGGCCCGAGCCCCGGCCCTCCAGGTGTTACCCACAGAAGCAACCCGCACCCCGTCTCAAGACGGGACTCCTGCCCCCG
The DNA here is from genome assembly GCF_964204655.1 of Triturus cristatus. NCBI lineage: Eukaryota > Metazoa > Chordata > Amphibia > Caudata > Salamandridae > Triturus > Triturus cristatus. Next base: position 894,325,751 of record NC_140590.1, on the reverse strand, counting down.
GACATCTCTGTATCATGGGGCCGAACCACTACCGGCTCCCTCGCCCGGCCCGGCCGCCATCTTGGACACTGCACCACGAGGCCACGTGGCCTCAGCTCGACCCTAACCCTGGGCCTGGCCAGGCCCCGACATCCCGGCACCACCATCCACCCAGGAGGTGAACGGACCACTTGGCAGGTCAATGGGAGAAAGAAGTGTCGATGGCTCTCCCCCGCCAGGTGCCGATCGCCCCCCAGCTCCCCCGGGCGCTGGCTCCACCCCCCTGCTGGGTGTCTGGACTCCCTCATCCCGGACCTCCCGACCTCCAAGTGCGAGGGTCCGGACATCAAAGGGCGCCAGACCTATAACTGGGGCAGCTCCAGAGCAGGAAGGCAGTTGTATCCTGGAGTCGAGAGACACCGTGAAGAACTCATCCTTGACGGACTACCGGCGCTGCCGTAGCCCTGCCTTGTGAACTATCGTCCTGCCTGCTGGCGCTGCCGCGGCCTTCTGCATCCTCCATCCTCGTCGGGACCTGCTGGCGCTGCCGCGGACCGTTGTAACGACCACCTTCACCGGGTCCTGCTGGCGCTGCCGCGGACCGTTGTAACGACCACCTTCACTGGGACCTGCTGGCGCTGCCGCGGCCCGTCCATCTAGAACACCGAGCTCGAGGATTGTGAGCTATCCATCATATCATCGCATCTACCAGATTGGTAACAAGACTGTCCCGCTACCCCCTTTCCCAACCAAGAGACTAGAATCGAGGGGACCCCTGAGTCCTGACCTCCTTGTACCATTCTATCGTACCTAAAGATCGCTTATAAAGAACGTTAAACCTTATCTTTGTGTGGTGTACATCCGTGGGGGGGAAGTTACTCGTCTGTACGATCGCTGGAGGCGGCTCTCCCCGGAGACCTCTCCCCTTGTCCTCGGCCGACCCTCCCGGTCCGTCTAACAATAACTCTTGAAAACTCTGATGTTAGTCATTTATTCGACACCTCTGTTATAATATCGGAATCTGGTGGTGCTACTTCTGGAGACTTACCCTCACATAGGCTTGAAGCATTGGCAGGAAGACTCCCGGTACAATCCAATAATGAAACTACTAATACTGGTTCCATATTACCCCAGAGTGACATCTCAAACCAGAAACACTCTTTAAGCCGTGCTCAAGAGATTCCTCTAATTGACTGTATGGAACAAACTATGAAGTCTCTCCTACTTCCGGTCAATGAGAGGCTTAAAGCTTTATCAACTAGGTTGGATAGGCTTGAGCAAGATATCCTCGACAACTTTTTTTCTTTAAAATCTCTTATTAAATTGCACGCAAAAAATAGTTCTATTTCAAAGGAACAGAAGCCGCAAGATCCATTGCCAATGCATACTGTTGCTATTTTAGGAAATAATGATGTCGCCCCTGGGAATGTGGGTAGTGATAATTCTTCTGCATTAAGCTCAAAAAAGGGAAACAAAACGAGCAAAAGTTTAGTAACAAAAACTAGTAAGATGTCAAGAGCCGATCAAGCTTCCCGACCTAAGGCCACTCTTAACATCCCTAATAATGGAGCTATTGCGGGAAGTGAGAGAGCTAGTCTTGCCACATCTCCGCAAAATTCTGGTGATAAATCCACTAATAAGAATGGAATCGAAGATGGGGCAAAGTTGTCAAATGGTGTGAACAGCGGTGACAATGAGCAGTCCAGTCCCCCCAATATTCACCTACCTTCAGCCAGTATGCCCTATGTGATAGTATTGGTAGGAGTACCTCAGCTGCCATCTGGCAAGACTGAAACATACTCGGAACTAAAAAATAAAACCATCTATCACTTGAACAAAACCTGTCCCCTTCCTAGACAGCTAGATGGGAAGGTTTTGTTTGTCAGAAGGGTTGGCTGGATAGGCAATAGACGCAAGGAGGCCCTTGGTGACTGTATTATAGTTAATTTTCGCGATGCACAGGCCGTGAAGTTTATTTGTAACCACCAAAATGAGTCCCCTAGCAGTACAATTAGAGTAGTTGGTTTAGATTTCTTTTATCCCTGTCAAGTTCCCCAAAACCAATGGCTAGCTCAGAGCAATAGATTTTGGGGTAGGCATATGAATGAGTATCACCCTTGTGCTACCTCTACTTATGGCTACAAGGGGGCTTTTCTTGATCACAATCAAGGGTTTTGACGTACCCATTATTGCCCCCTGTATTCTCAAATTAACCCCACTGATCCTTTCTTTTTGGCGCCTCCCTCAGTGGATATAAGAAGCACTCTGGATCTAGAAACATCCTCCCATTATACTACCATTCCTAATCAAATCAATGTAGTGGCTAATCCCCCTAGAGATCAATCTAATTTAACATTGAGTTGTATTCGTCCTATTGTGGAACCACTTAAAATTATTAGTTGGAACTTGGCCGGCATAAATAGGAAGTTGGGCCTGCCAGAATGGAATTCACTGGTAGAGGATCATAAGATCTGTATTTTCCAGGAGACCTGGAGCCTGAAGCCCGTCCATAAAGTCGGGTATGTCACCTTCTCTTTGCCCGCAATACCTTCAAGTATAGGGAAGGGCCGTCCCTCCGGGAGTCTCCTCATATGGGTAAGCATTACGCTTGGATGTAATATCTCGCAAAAAAATACTAATTGCCCTGATATATTGAGAATTTTACTGAGAGGTCCTAATAGGGGGGGAGCCCTGGAAATAATTAATGTTTATGCCAGGGGTTCAAAAAATGGGTCCATCTCCCCTACAGTAACCTTACTCGAAGATGAACTCAGAGCCTGCAGGGATGGGGCTCAGTTTTTGGTTGCGGGAGATTTTAATTGCTCATATGAGCCCCTCGCGACCGAAGACATTTTGGACTTGGTAGAAGATGATCTAAAAAGAGGTATACCACCACTAACAATTAAACCGATTAAAAAGTGGTCCCAAAGGGTGATACAGCTAAATGCATTGACTATGGAGTTTGGATTGAGAGCTGTAAATGGTCGCACTGTTTCAGACCCAATGGGTGCTGACACTTATAACAGGGTGAATTGCTCCTCACGGATCGACTATATCCTTCTTGATTTTTCACTTTGGAAATCGGTTCAGGATATGTCGGTCCTATCCACTATTGAGAGTGATCATAACCCGCTGTCTTTAATCCTTAATGATCTATGGCCAAGTAAGATGAATGGATTAGCTCATAAGCCTGCCCCTAAAGTTATTCTATCCAATTGTGGGCGGCGTTTAAAGTGGAACAAAATAGCTCTAGATGAAATCAAACTCAATTCTATAGATCAAACCCTATTAACCTCTCAATCAGAGTTTGACGCTATCTCTCAAAGTCCCCTTGAAATAGGTAGGGTAACATTAATTTTTGAAGAAGCAATTAAAAATATAGGAGAAGTTTTCCTTGTACAAGTGCACCAAGGTAAACCTATAACGAATTCGCAGCCGAAGGGCACTCATGATTGGTTTACTCCTGCATGTAGGCAGGCAAAAACAGCATTAATTAAAGCAATCAAGGGTAAAACACAATCCCTAATACAGTTCAACAGGATGAATTACAAACGGGTGATAGCCAGTGCTAAAAAGGATTGGGAGGATGAGTATTGGTATACCCTGAAAAAGGCTAGCTCTGCTAAGGACCCCAGACTTTTTTGGGATACCATCAGAGCTAGGAATAGACCTGATAGTAACCATATCACATGCAGTATCACCAGTCAAGCATGGTTTACCCATTTCTCCTAACTGTATACTTGTCCACAGGGGTCTGACATTGGAGCACCATTTGATTACTCTGTTTTAGAGGGTGATATGTCCGAGCCCGATTTCACATTTAAAGAAGTTGAGTCTGCTATCAATACTATCCTGCCCCAAAAAGCGGCTGGGCGTGATGGTATTCCTGGCGACTTACTTCGCCATGATATTCCAAAGTGGGGGAAGTTTATACATTCCCTGCTTGTTGCCATTCATAAAGGTGCGGCAGTCCCCGACTCATGGAAGGGAGCAGAGGTCGTCCCTATTTTTAAAAAGGGTTTAAGGGACGACCCTTCTAACTACCGCCCTATAAGCCTATTGGATACAACCCAGAAGGTAGTTGGGAAGGTCTTATTGGGGAGGATCCAACAATGGATTGAAGATAATGATATCCTCTCCAATTATCAAGCGGGGTTCAGAACAGGCACAGGAACAATTGAGCAAGTTTTTAGATTAATGCTGATCTATTGGAAGGTTGTGGTTATAGGCAAAGGCAGTCTTTATCTCGCTTTCATTGACCTAAAGACTGCCTTTGACCTTGTGCCTAGGGAAATCTTGTGGAAAGTCCTTCATAAAATGGGCCTCCCACGCTATATCCTTTCAATGTTGATGAGGCTTCATGAAGGTAATTTTGCCCAAATTAGATGGGGTACGCAGGGTGAGAAAACAAACAAAATCCCAGTGGATAGAGGAGTCCGTCAGGGATGTGTTCTTGCTCCCACCCTCTTCTCTTTATATGTCAACGGTGTGGTCGAGCACCTGTTAAAGGACCCTTCTGATGAACCATCCCTGGCGGGCCAGCGTGTCCCCACTCTTCTTTTTGCGGATGACACACTTTTGTTATCCAAATCCCCAATGGGCCTCCAGAAGCTCCTCAACAATTTTCAGAACTTTTGTTCCGAACGGGGATTGGTCATTAATACTAACAAAACCAAATACTTGGTGATGAATCCCCCCAAAAAACTTGCCCGACCCCCTGCCTTGAACTTAGTTCCTTTAGGAAGGGAGAGGGTATTTGACTATTTGGGAATACGCATCTCACAAACAATGCAATGGACTCCCCATTTAACCAAAATGCTCCTAAACCATAAGAGGGTGACAGGGGCCCTACTAAAGGAACAACGTCTCTGCTCAATAAGACCAATAGCTCCAGTTGTAGACATCTATAAGGCAAGAGGAGTTAGTTCTGCTCTTTATGGAGCAGAACTATGGGGTACCTACAATATAGACGAACTTTCCAAGTCAGAAAACAAATTTTGCAGATCACTGATGTTGCTCCCCCAGGGCACCCCAACTCTACCGTTGATGCTTGATTTAGGCTGTCGTTCCATAGCTGATCTTGCAAAACTCCGGCCATTGCTTTTATGGGCCCGGATGTGGCGAGTCCCAGAACTCGCCAAATACGCTAAAGGGTTGTCCGAAATAATGGCATCACCGGGATGGCATAAAATAAAGTGGTTGAGAGATGTAAAAGCCTTACTTAGCGCTCTCGGACTAAGTGAAGCATGAGATAATAGATCATCCCCACCAAAGGCAACTCTAAAGATTTTATATTGGAATTGGGTTATGTCCCGAACATATGTTGACCAGTCATTGGGAAAACATACGGAGGACTTCTTGAAGTTCAAGGACTTACCCATACGGGAACTATATCTGGACATTATTGAGAAACCGTTCGATAGAGCTCTCTTTTTCAAGTTTAGAGTTGGGACTCTCCCACTAAGAGCGTTTACAGCACGATGGAAACCTCCGGCACAGACAACTGCCTTTTGTCCTTTTTGTATAACTAGCATCGAGTCCCTAGCGCATTTCTTGTTCCAATGCCCGGAGTATGTAAAACCCAGGAAAAAGTGGCTCAAAGCTCTGTGCCGGCTCTTAGGCACTAGATCACATATTGAGGCCTTGCGTATTTTAAAGTCAGATTCACGCCCACTCTATGTCTGTGGTTTGTCTAAATTTTTATCATGGGCCTGGTATTTACGTAGCAAAAGGCTTAAGTTTAATGTTTAATTCTTTTTTAAATTGTATAAATTGCTTTTAACCAGTGTAGAATGTATTCACTCCTCGCTGAAAATTTATGTAATTTAGTGGTTGTTGCAAATGCTTTTTAAAAAAAAGGAAAATTTATTTATATTCAGCTTTTATGATATGTTTTTATCGAAATAAAGCCTTTTTGACTTGACAACATAGGAGTATGAGCTTTCAACTGAACACCTTTGCAGCATGCATGACCAATTTTGTGGCCTCAGACATGATGTGCATGAGTGGGAGATATGCATATTGCCATGACGGTTGAACATGGTACAGTCAGCTCATTCCAGGACCACGGAGCAGTGTGCCCACTACAGTCCCCTGAGACACCCTGGCCTCCTAATCATGTGTGTCATCCAACACTGTGCACATTCTCTGTGTGTTCAGCATAGGTCTGCCTCTGTGGCATTGTTCCCTGGCCTAGTTAGTATTTTGCAAATGTGTGCTACATGTGTCCACTGGACAGGGATACACAATTTTGCTTGTGCATACTCACACTGGGCAGTGCCTGTGTGGCTATTCACAACAATCTGTTGATGGTTGTTTGTCACAAATATGTGTTGCCAGCCCCACGAGGTGATGTTGTGTAAATGAAGCTATTTTTCCAGCACAGTTATTGTAACCCTGAATAAGAGGTGTCACTTCTTGATCTGTATCAATCACATTGACTCAGGCATCAGGTGGGGTGTGCGGGAGAGGCATACATGTGCAACCCTGATTTTTCATTGCCAGGTCTGACTTGTGTGTGAGACTTGGCTGTACAAAGAATCGCCGTGCAGTGCCCCTGTGATGCTGGCCAGTGCTTAATCGTCCTGCTTTGCAGCCTGTGTCAGTTTTTTAAAAACATGATTCCTGCTCATACATTTTTAGCACCTGTGTGTGGTTCAGATGCAACGCTGTTTGGACTTTGTGTGCTGACATCTGTGTGTACATTCTGGCTTGCCATGAGGGTGTCCCCACAGTACAGCTAGGCTTTTTTTCTAACCAATTGGAGGCCCATTAGCTTATGCATTGTCCTGGGTGTGGACATGTGTGCCACTCAAGGTGACAGGCAGTAGGTCATATGTGTAGCCAACTGTGTAATCAGGTGACGGATGGCCATGTGACAACTGACATAATTCAAGTTGTTACTCTTAAAAAATTGTACCTTGGCACTCACAGCACTTGTCAACAGTTCTTCATGTTTTAAATGTGGAAATTTGATGATTTGTGTTAAGAACACTGATGTGCCTGCATGAAAAAAGTCGCCCAAGGAAGTGCACACCAAACGACATTTCCACTTTCATGGAACACACTGGCACATTTTCTAAGAACCCACTGTTAGAATTAAATGGTGTTGCAGATTCTCCATATACATGTTCCCACAGTGCTCTTGATTTTATGAGACTCCTTTGTTGTTGGTGATACAAACTGACAAGTCTCAAGACATCAAGACCTCCGTGGGCCCATGTATATGTACTTTCTGCAACACCATTAATTTCTAACAGTGGCTTCTTAGAAATGGTGCCAGCTTCTTCAATGACAGTGTAAATGTACTTTTGTGTGCACTGCCTTGTGCGACATATTTCATGCAGGCACATGAGTGTTCTTTTCACAAAATGGCGAATTGGCACATTCAAAACATGTAGATTGTGTAAAGTATTGTGAGTCCCAAGGTAGCAAAATGTTTTCGTTTTGTGTTCCAAAGTACTTACAGGTCTCTGAGTGTGGTGACACCTTGAGTATTGAGGTGTGTCAGTTTACGTTGGGTGCACCACTACTGTTTCTTTCAAGGTAAACAAGAGTTGGCATGACTTCATTGTATTGATGTGCTCACGGGTTCACAGACACTAGCTTCTCAGTGTATTTCTCATTCAAGTTGTGGCCTTTTGTGTTCTTTTTTTCCTGGTGTCCAAGTGGCATAGTGGGTCTACCAACTGGGCAGTACAGGGCTTACATATGTGCGGAGTTATCTAGCTGTTACTCATGATGCATTGCCTGATATGCACTGTGACCAATTGTTCTTGTGTTCATGTGTCAGATGTATACAAGTTACTGATGCATTTTGGTTTCTTCTCCTTGCCCACAGCATCATCATTCGCAACCGAGGGAGACACCTGCATGGACCTGGAGGAGGAACCCAGCGACAGTGCCACCAGTGCTGGGGAGTCAGAAGGAGCCAGTGGCACGGAGGGCGAGGGGAGTCAGTTGGAGGACCTGTCTGGAGGCGAGAGCAGCTATGACGCCGACGGGTCCGAGGCTGAACTCCCTGAGGAGGCGGAGGCTCCAACACCAACTGGCAGCATCCCCACATCTGTCCCCGCCTCCTCTATTACCATCTCCGCCCTCCCAGTTGCTCCCGTCCCTTCTGTCCGTGCAGAGTCCCAACATGTCTCCTTCGGCCCAGGCACCGCACCCCCTGCCCCTGTCACCCCTGCTGCCCTCAGTGAAGAGTCTGTGGACATACTGCGGCAGTTGCAGGTTGGGCAGGCATCGGTGCTGACTGTCCTCCATGGACACACTAAACTGCTCACACAGATGGTGTCGTTCATGGAGGACATGTCAGCAACGATGTCTGACCAACGCAGGTTTCTGCGGTCCATGGACTCTTCCCTGACGGCAGCAGTTTCTCTCCTGCAGCGCTCAATCCCCCCCTACCCCAGCCCCATTCACACTGCCCTCTTCCATGCCTGCCCAACGCACACCCGGACAGTCACGGGCACGCACTCCACCAGACACATCCAGCACACCCCCAAGTAAGGCACAGCGCACACCTCCTGGCAAGCACACTCAGGGGGATGTAGGCACACCCACAGGGGCTGGGGGCAGACGACATACACGCAGCCACAGTTGCAGTCCGCAGTCCTCACAACCCTGTTCCTCCAAAACCACTCCCCTTAGCTCCCCTGCCAAACTCTCACCCAAGGAGACCTATATGGTTGAGCTGGGCCTCGCCCTCACTGAGCCACCACCCCACAAGCGGGCGAGGAAGTCCCCGGGCACGGGAGTTGAGTCCCCCACCATGTCCACCCCCTCCCCCAAGATCGCTGCACCCCATCCCTTGCCCACCACACCCTCCGTTGGCCCTGGGGTATCTTCAGGTGCAGGGGTTATGATGGAGGCCCTAGCAGCAGTGTGCAGCGCCGAGCTCACCTCCACCTTTGGTGCTGCCCCACCCCCTGTGGTGGTGACGTCCACCCCTGCACCCACCACACCTACCCATCCCCCTCATGTCCTTGCGGTGCCTGGTCCTGCCACAGATGATGCCCTCCCCCCCCCCCCGGTTGACAAACCTTGAGGTTCCTTAGTGCAGGCAAGGTAGGGGTGGACGCGGTCCCCTACGTCCACCCTTGGACTTGAGAAATGGACTGGCCATTGGCCTTTGTACATAGTATCTTTTACATTTATTTATTTTTGGTGCTGAATAAAGCCTTTTCTTTTACTTTCAACCCTATTGCATTTCAGGTACTTGATGTTGGTGATGAGGCTCCTGGAGTTGGTGTTCTGGTAATGTGTTAGGGTTCTGAGAAATGTTTTTGTATGATGGTCCTGAGGTGGACCATGGTATCTGTGTGCCATCACAATGTCTCTGCAAAGAATCATTGGTAGTGTTTGTTCATTTAGTTTGGAGACATTGTCCCAAAGAGTGTTCCTTCCTCTGTGGCACCTGACATCTTTCCTGCAAACAGTTGCACAATTGTTGTGCTGACCTGTGTCCACATTTCCTTTGCTGGTGACGGATCCCTTCAACAATGGCCATGCCTGCTCACCGATGTCTCCTGCTGAATTGTCTGTGCCATCCTTGCTAGTCACTGTACTTGTGTTTTTGGTATGTAGGAATGCCTTCAGGGACAAATTGGCCCTTTTCTGCACTATGCATGTGTGTAATCACTGCCTACCACACACATGGTACTTGTTATGCAGGGTATTTGGGCACCTGACTCACAATTGTGGGCATTGTATCTAGTGGAATTGAACCCTATTCCTTCCATGAGAGACATCTTGGTGGCTGGACCAGCACCTGTACATTCCTATCACTCCTGGGATGTGCGTGACAGTGTGTTTCCCTTTGGCTATCTTAGTTTTGTATGCCGTTACATGACTATACAGTCTGTTGACATGAAATCAGGGTGTGTATTGTACTGCATCTGCCACGGGTGGGTATGCATGTGTTATATGTCCTCACACCCACATGTGGTGTGTCATGCAGTGTGTGACAGACATCCATCGTCCTGGGAGTGGGACCCTGCTGTCAGTGATGTGTTGTAATAGCACTAAAATCATAGTCCAAAGTTAGGGATGCGTCCATACCACCATGTAGGTGTGGTCATCTGATGATGATGTACACCCCCCATATCTCTGTCCACTGCTGGGAGTCCTCTGCACCCACCCCTCATAGGTCTGGACACTGCTGGGAGTCATATGCACCCACCCCTCATATGTCTGGACACTACTGGGAGTCATATGCACCCACCCCTCATATGTCTGGACACTGCTGGTAGTCATATGCACCCACCCCTCATATCTCTGACCACTGCTGGGAGTCATATGCACTCACCCCTCATATCTCTGACCACTGCTGTGAGTCATATGCACCCACCCCTCATATTTCTGGACACTGCTGGTAGTCATATGCACCCACCCCTCAACTCTGTCCACTGCTGGGAGTCATATGGACCCACCCCTCATATGTCTGTCCATTGCTGGTAGTCATATGCACCCACCCCTCATATTGCAGGCCACTGCTGGCAGTCATATACACCCACCCCTCATATGTCTGGACACTGCTGGTAGTCATATGCACCCACCCCTCATATTGCAGGCAATTGCTGGTAGTCATATGCACCCACCCCTCATATTTCTGGACACTGCTGGGAGTCATATGCACCCACCCCTCATATGTCTGGACACTGCTGGGAGTCATATGCACCCACCCCTCATATCTCTGACCACTGCTGGTAGTCATATGCACCCACCCCTCATATCTCTGTCCACTGCTGGGAGTCATATGCACCCATCCCTCATATGTCTGTACATTGCTGGTGGTCATATGCACCCACCACTCATATTGCAGGCCACTGCTGGTAGTCATATGCACCCACCCCTCATATTTCTGGACACTGTTGGGAGTCATATGCACCCACCCCTCATATGTCTGGACACTGCTGGGAGTCATATGCACCCACCCCTCATATCTCTGACCACTGCTGGGAGTCATATGCACCCACCCCTCATATGTCTGGACACTGCTGGGAGTCATATGCACCCACCCCTCATATGTCTGGACACTGCTGGTAGTCATATGCACCCACCCCTCATATCTCTGACCACTGCTGGGAGTCATATGCACCCACCCCTCATATCTCTGACCACTGCTGGGAGTCATATGCACCCACCCCTCATATTTCTGGACACTGCTGGTAGTCATATGCACCCACCCCTCATCTCTGTCCACTGCTGGGAGTCATATGGACCCACCCCTCATATGTCTGTCCACTGCTGGTAGTGATATGCACCCACCCCTCATATTGCAGGCCACTGCTGGTAGTCATATGCACTCACCCCTCATATTGCAGGCCACTGCTGGTAGTCATATGCACCCACCCCTCATATTTCTGGACACTGCTGGGAGTCATATGCACCCACCCCACATATGTCTGGACACTGCTGGGAGTCATATGCACCCACCCCTCATATCTCTGACCACTGCTGGTAGTCATATGCACCCATCCCTCATATGTCTGTACATTGCTGGTAGTCATAAGCACCCAGCCCTCATGTTGCAGGCCACTGCTGGTAGTCATATGCACCCACCCCTCATATGTCTGGACACTGCTGGGAGTCATATGCACCCACCCCTCATATGTCTGTCCACTGCTGGGAGTCATATGCACCCACCCCTCATATCTCTGACCACTGCTGGGAGTCATATGCACCCACCCCTCATATGTCTGGACACTGCTGGGAGTCATATGCACCCACCCCTCATATGTCTGGACACTGCTGGTAGTCATATGCACCCACCCCTCATATCTCTGACCACTGCTGGGAGTCATATGCACCCACCCCTCATATCTCTGACCACTGCTGGGAGTCATATGCACCCACCCCTCATATGTCTGGACACTGCTGGTAGTCATATGGACCCACCCCTCATATCTCTGTCCACTGCTGGGAGTCATATGGACCAACCCCTCATATGTCTGTCCACTGCTGGTAGTCATATGCACCCACCCCTCATATTGCAGGCCACTGCTGGTAGTCATATACACCCACCCCTCATATGTCTGACCACTGCTGAAAGTCATATGCACCCACCCCTCAGATGTCTGTACATTGCTGGTAGTCATATGCACCCACCCCTCATATTGCAGGCCACTGCTGGTAGTCATATGCACCCACCCCTCATATTTCTGGACACTGCTGGGAGTCATATGCACCCACCCCTCATATGTCTGGACACTGCTGGGAGTCATATGCACCCACCCCTCATATCTCTGACCACTGCTGGGAGTCATATGCACCCACCCCTCAAATGTCTGGACACTGCAGGGAGTCATATGCACCCACCCCTCATATCTCTGACCACTGCTGGTAGTCATATGCACCCACCCCTCATATGTCTGTCCACTGCTGGTAGTCATATGCACCCACCCCTCATATTGCAGGCCACTGCTGGTAGTCATATTCACCCACCCCTCATATGTCTGGACACTGCTGGGAGTCATATGCACCCACCCCTCATATGTCTGGACACTGCTGGTAGTCATATGCACCCACCCCTCATATCTCTGACCACTGCTGGGAGTCATATGCACCCACCCCTCATATCTCTGACCACTGCTGGGAGTCATATGCACCCACCCCTCATATTTCTGGACACTGCTTGTTAGAAAGGATAGACGGACCGGGAGGGTCGGCCGGGGTCAGGAGGAGAGGTCTCCGGGGAGAGCCGTCTCCAGCGATCGTACAGACAAGTAACTTCCCCCCCACAGACAGATACCACACACGGATAAGGTTCAGTGTTCTTTATAAGCACTTCTTAAGGTACGGTTGAATGGTACAAGGAGGACTGGACTCAGGGGTCCCCTCGATTCAAGTCTCTCAAAGCAGGGTAAGGGGTAGCGGGACAGTCTGTCTACCAGTCAGGTAGTTTGGATGAGATGATGATCAGCTCACAATCCTCGAGCTCAGTTGGTGCGGGCCGCGGCAGCGCCAGCAGGTCCCGGAAAGATGGTCGATGTACGGTCCGCGGCAGCGCCAGCAGGTCCCGGTGAGGATGGTCGTTACAACGGGCCGCGGCAGCGCCAGCAGGTCCCGGAAAGATGGTCGATGTACGGTCCGCGGCAGCGCCAGCAGGTCCCGGTGAGGATGGTCGTTACAACGGGCCGCGGCAGCGCCAGCAGGTCCCGACGAGGATGGATGTTGTAGAAGGCAGCGCCAGCAGGCAGGACGATGGTTCACAAGAGCGGGCTACGGCAGCGCCAGTAGTCCGTCAAGGCTGAGTTCTCTCGGTGTCTCTCGACTCCAGGATACAACTGCCTTCCTGCTCCGGAGTTGCCCCAGTTATAGGGCAGGCGCTCTTTGATGTCCGGACCCTCGCACTTGGAGGTCGGAGGGCCCGGAATGAAGGTGTCCAGACACCCAGCAGGGGGTGGGGCCAGCGCCTGGGGGAGCTGGAGGCGATCGGCACCTGGCGGGGGAAGAGCTCTTGACACTTCGTCCTCCCATTGACCTGCCAAGTGGTCCGCTCACCTCCCGGGTGGATGGTGGTGCCGGGATGTCGGGGCCGGTCAGGCCCGGGGTTAGGGTCGGGGCGAGGCCACGCGGCCTCGTGGTGCAGGGCCCAAGATGGCGGCTTGAACCGGCCGGGGGAGCCGGTGGGGCTGGGCCCCGTGATGAGTAGAGGTCCGAGGGCAGAAGATCCGTCGGGGGACGGGGTACGGGTGCTTTTCGTGGGTTATGCCTGGGGGGCCGGAGCTCGGGCCCTGTCGTGCGGGGAGGGAGCAAGCCCTTCGTGTGGCCTGTCCAACATGCGTCCCCCCCAGCTGAAGGCGGGGAGAGTCACCCATCTCCTTGGGGACTCTCTTCGTCGAGGCGGAAAAAGCGGGACAGGCCATCCGCATTGGCGTGGTCTTGGCCTGGTCGGTGCTCCACAGTGAAGTCCATTCCCTGCAGGGAAATGGACCAGCGCAAGAGTTTTGGGTTCTCCCCCCGCATCTGCATCAGCCACTGCAGGGGTCGATGGTCGGTTTGTGCCCGGAAGTGGGTACCGAAGAGATAGGGCCGGAGCTTTTTGAGGGCCCACACCACTGCGAAGGCCTCCCTCTCGATGGTGCTCCAGCGCTGTTCCCGGGCCAGGAGACGTCGACTGATGAAGGCCACCAGTTGGTCATGACCTTCGGGGTTTAACTGAGAAAGGACGGCTCCGATGCCGTGGTCGGAGGCGTCGGTCTGTACCATGAATTCCCGACTGTAATCGGGGGCCTGGAGCACGGGGGCGGTGCATAGAGCGGCCTTCAGCTTCTCGAAGGCCGCTTGACAATCGGGGGTCCAGTTAATCCGCTTCGGCTGGTTCTTGGACGTGAGACCCGTGAGGGGCCCCACGATGTTGCCGTAGTCCTTCACGAACCGCCGGTAGTAGCCGGTGAGCCCCAAGAAGGCTCGGACCTCGGTCTGGGTGACGGGGGGCTGCCAGGACTGGATGGCAGCAATCTTAAGTTGTAGCGGGGCCACCAGCCCGCTTCCCACTTGGTGCCCAAGGTAGGTCACAGACCCTTGGCCAATTTGGCACTTGCCGGCCTTAATTGTGAGGCCGGCCCGCTGGAGGGCCTGTAGGACTTCTTGGAGGTGACGGAGGTGGTCGGGCCAGTGGTGGCTGTACACAGCGATATCGTCCAGGTAGGCAGCGCTGAACTCTTCGAGCCCCGCCAAGACCTGGTTCACGAGGCGTTGAAACGTGGCGGGGGCATTCTTCATGCCGAAGGGCATGACCTTGAATTGGTAGTGGCCATCGGGGGTAGAGAAGGCTGACCGTTCCTGAGCCCTGGGTGTGAGGCCGATCTGCCAGTAGCCCGCTGTTAGGTCGAAGATACTGAGGTAGCGGGCGGCCCCCAGCCGGTCGATCAGCTCGTCGGCTCGGGGGATCGGATGAGCGTCGGTCCGGGTGACAGCGTTCAAGCCCCGGTAGTCGACGCAGAATCTCAGTTCAGGTGCGGTGCCGGGGGCAGCGGCTTTGGGGACCAATACAACCGGACTGGCCCAGGGACTGTCCGAGGGCTCGATGACCCCGATTGTGAGCATCTTGGCCACCTCCTCCTGTATGCAGGCCCGTACCCGATCTGGTACGCGGTAGGCCCGGTGTCGGACAGGGGGACTGTCCCCGGTGTCCACGTCGTGCAAACACCAAGGGGTGACCCCGGGGGTGAGGGAGAACAGGGTAGCGAACTGCAGCAGGAGGTTCCGGCAGCCCTGGCGTTGCTCCGAAGTGAGGGCTTCAGAGAGCCGGACCCCGTCCACGGAGCCGTCATTCTCCTGAGTCTTCAGAAGATCCGGGAGGGGTTCGGAGTCTTCCTCTGCCCCACTGTCCGTAGCCATCAGGAGGCTGAGTTCTGAGCGCACAAAGTGTGGTTTGAGTCGGTTGGTGTGGAGGACCCGAAGGGGGTTCCGGGAGGTCCCCAGGTCGATGAGGTAAGTGACGGGGCTTTTGCGCTCGACCACTTTGAAGGGCCCCGTCCACTTATCTTGCAAGGCACATGGTTCGGTGGGGGACATCACCCATACTTGTTGTCCAGGCTCGAACTCAACGGAGGAGGCATTGTGATCATACCACTTCTTCATGTCCTCCTGGCTGGCCTCGAGGTTCGTCTTGGCCATCTCTCTGAAGCGCCGGGTCTGATTGCGTAGGGCCAGGAGGTATTTGAAGACGTCTGGAGGGGTCTTTAGGGGGGCCATCTCCCAACCTTCTTTTACTAGGCTGAGGGGCCCTCGCACAGGGTGCCCGTACAGGAGTTCGAAAGGGCTAAAACCGAGGGACTTCTGGGGAACTTCGCGGTAGGCGAAGAGGAGGCACGGGAGTAGTACATCCCACTGGCGACGGAGGGGCTCTTCCAACCCCCCAATCATCCCCTTGAGGGTGCGGTTAAAACGCTCCACTAGTCCGTTCCCTTGGGGGTGATAGGGGGTCGTGAATCTGTAGGTGACCCCGCATTGTTGCCAGAGGGACTTCATGTATTTGGATATAAAGTTCGTGCCTCGGTCGCTGATGACTTCTCGGGGGAAGCCTACCCGGGAGAAGATCCCCATTAGGGCCCGGCCAACCACCGGAGCTGTCACGGTCCGTAGGGGCACCGCCTCGGGGTAGCGGGTGGCATGGTCCACCAGTACTAAGATGAACCTGTGTCCTTGTGCCGTGCGGGGGTCCAAAGGCCCCACGATGTCTATCCCCACCCTCTCGAATGGGGTGGTGACCACAGGGAAGGGTTGCAGAGGGGCTTTCAGCTTCCGACCACTCTTCCCGCTGGCTTGGCATGTGGGGCAAGATCGGCAGTGGTTCAGGACGTCGTTCCTCATCTTCGGCCAGAAAAAGTGGGTCACTAGGCGGCTGTACGTTTTATCTTGGCCCAGGTGTCCAGCCAGGGGGACATCATGGGCCAGGTTGAGCAGAAAGTCTCTGAAGCGGAGAGGTACCACCAGTACTCGACCGGCCCCCAGCTCGGCGATTCTTTGCTCGCTGTATAGCAGGTCGTTATCCCAGTAGACCCAGTGAGTTCCGGTGGAGTCCCCTGCGTTCTGGGCGCTGGCTTGTTGGCGGAGTCCCTCGAGGGAGGGACAGGTCTTTTGTTCCTGGCGGAACTGTGCTTGGGTGGGCCCCCCCTCTTGACGCCACTGAGCCAGGTCAGGAAGGTCCTGGGGTTGCGCGTCCCCTTCGGCCGTCGGGTCTGGGAGGCTGGCCTCGTCGTTGTCTTCTACTGGGGCGACTGGGGGCGGAGGTGCTGGCCATTCTGGTTCTTCTGATCGAGGGACGGCACGGGCGGCCATGGACCGGGTGGTTACGCAGGCCCAGTCCGGGAGGCCCAGCATCCCCAGGTGCTCTCTTCTCTCAACGGTGGCCCACGGGGAACTCTCGAGGTCATTCCCCAGGAGGCAGTCCACGGGGGCATCGTCCCGGACCGTCACCTTCAACAGGCCGGAGACCCCTCCCCATTCGAATGGAACGCAGGCCATTTGACACATACTTTCAGAGTTGTCTGCCGAGCGGACGGGGCAGAGAATGTTCGGCAGGATCTGCTCGGGCTTCACCAGGTGACAGCGGACGGCCGTCACACTGGCGCCTGTGTTACGCAAGGCCTCGGCTCGCTGTCCATTAATGGTCACCCACTGACCGTATTTCCTGGTGTTAGCGGGTAGGGGAGCCCGCGGGACCATGTCTCTTCCCCCTAAGCATGCCAGGACCATGGCGGCCGGTTCCCACTCTTGCTGGGCCGGCTCATACTCCTCTGGTTCCTCCAATGATCGCTCTTCCCCCAGGGCGGCGGCAGCTACCTGGCGGGGCTTTTGTGTTTGGTTCTGCGGGCAGCTCGGGTCATTGGCGTAGTGGCCGACTCGCTGGCATCGGTGGCACGTGACGTTGGCTCGGACCCCAGGACGCCACGGGGGGTTGCCCCGACCGGCCGGAGCCGGGGTGCTGGCCACGGGTGTTGCGGGCAAGGCGTCTCTCCCTCGCCCCTGGCCCCCTCCTCCTCCCCGAGGACGGTGCTGGCCTTGGTTGTTTCTGTTCTGTTCGTGTGGCCCCCTCCGGCCCACTCGGGTGCTTTCCCATCGGTCAGCTTCGGCGGCGAGCTGCCGGGGGTCAGTCAGCTTACTGTCGAGGAGGTGCTGCCTGAGCTTGACGAAGCAGTTGTTCGACAGGTGCTCCCATACCATCAGGTTAAAGAGTTGTTCGTAGGTGGTGACCTGGCTCCCCTTTATCCAACCCTCGAAGGCACGGCTGAAATAGTTCACGTATTCCACCCAAGTTGTACCTGGGATCCGGGTGCAATCTCTGAACCTCTGGCGGTACATCTCGGGTGTGAGGCCGTAGCGGGTGAGGAGGGCAGCCTTCATGTGGTCGTAGGACGACATTTGGTGATCTGGGAGCTGCAGTAGGGCATCGCGCCCCTCGTTGATAAACCTCCCCCAGAGTCCGGCTCCCCAATCACTCCGGTCGATCCGGTGGGAGGTCATGGCGATCTCGTAGGCTTTAAACCACTGTTGTATGTCGTCTTCTCGGACATACTCGCGGACAACATCCTTGGGGATGTGGACTTTTTTCTCGATTGGCCCCGGGGTGTGTGGTCGCTCAGGCACCCCCAGTTCTTTATTCTGTTTCCGAAGTTCTATTTCCGCCAGTTTGCGCTCGTGCTCGAGCGTTATTTTTTTCTCCTCCAGTTCTCTCTGTCTCTGCTTCTCTTCTCGTTCATCTCGGAGCCGCATGTGCTCGAGGTTGAGTTTCTGTTCAGCTAACTTGAGTTCCCCATCCATCTTGAGTCGTGCCATTTCCAACTCGTGCAATCTGGTTCTTTCTCTTTCTCGGATCTCCTCCTGCGAGAGGCCCGTTCCCCGCTCCTCGGGAGCCGTGGCGTTCCCCTCTGGTGTGATGCTGCTTTGGTCGGAGGGTCCGGCGACCCCCGTTTCTGTCCACGACTCTAGGGCGTGCTTTAGATCATCTTTGGTACTCAGGCCGGTGGTGGCAATGCCAAGTTCTATGCAGAATTGTCTCAGTTCGCGGTGGTTGTATTCTTCTAATTTATCCATTTGGAATTTCTCGGTGGAGTTGCTATCTTTGGCTGACATCGTGTTGTTGTCGTGGGGTGAGCTACTCTCTGTACGATTACGCGTTGATTCGGATCGCGCCGCTGGCCACCAATGTTAGAAAGGATAGACGGACCGGGAGGGTCGGCCGGGGTCAGGAGGAGAGGTCTCCGGGGAGAGCCGTCTTCAGCGATCGTACAGACAAGTAACTTCCCCCCCACAGACAGATACCACACACGGATAAGGTTTAGTGTTCTTTATAAGCACTTCTTAAGGTACGGTTGAATGGTACAAGGAGGACTGGACTCAGGGGTCCCCTCGATTCAAGTCTCTCAAAGCAGGGTAAGGGGTAGCGGGACAGTCTGTCTACCAGTCAGGTAGTTTGGATGAGATGATGATCAGCTCACAATCCTCGAGCTCAGTTGGTGCGGGCCGCGGCAGCGCCAGCAGGTCCCGGAAAGATGGTCGATGTACGGTCCGCGGCAGCGCCAGCAGGTCCCGGTGAGGATGGTCGTTACAACGGGCCGCGGCAGCGCCAGCAGGTCCCGGAAAGATGGTCGATGTACGGTCCGCGGCAGCGCCAGCAGGTCCCGGTGAGGATGGTCGTTACAACGGGCCGCGGCAGCGCCAGCAGGTCCCGACGAGGATGGATGTTGTAGAAGGCCGCGGCAGCGCCAGCAGGCAGGACGATGGTTCACAAGAGCGGGCTACGGCAGCGCCAGTAGTCCGTCAAGGCTGAGTTCTCTCGGTGTCTCTCGACTCCAGGATACAACTGCCTTCCTGCTCCGGAGTTGCCCCAGTTATAGGGCAGGCGCTCTTTGATGTCCGGACCCTCGCACTTGGAGGTCGGTGGGCCCGGAATGAAGGTGTCCAGACACCCAGCAGGGGGTGGGGCCAGCGCCTGGGGGAGCTGGAGGCGATCGGCACCTGGCGGGGGAAGAGCTCTTGACACTTCGTCCTCCCATTGACCTGCCAAGTGGTCCGCTCACCTCCCGGGTGGATGGTGGTGCCGGGATGTCGGGGCCGGTCAGGCCCGGGGTTAGGGTCGGGGCGAGGCCACGCGGCCTCGTGGTGCAGGGCCCAAGATGGCGGCTTGAACCGGCCGGGGGAGCCGGTGGGGCTGGGCCCCGTGATGAGTAGAGGTCCGAGGGCAGAAGATCCGTCGGGGGACGGGGTACGGGTGCTTTTCGTGGGTTATGCCTGGGGGGCCGGAGCTCGGGCCCTGTCGTGCGGGGAGGGAGCAAGCCCTTCGTGTGGCCTGTCCAACACTGCTGGTAGTCATATGCACCCACCCCTCATCTCTGTCCACTGCTGGGAGTCATATGGACCCACCCCTCATATGTCTGTCCACTGCTGGTAGTCATATGCACCCACTTCTCATATTGCAGGCCACTGCTGGTAGTCATATACACCCACCCCTCATATGTCTGGACACTGCTGGGAGTCATATGCACCCACCCCTTATATGTCTGGACACTGCTGGGAGTCATATGCACCCACCCCTCATATGTCTGGATACTGCTGGTAGTCATATGCACCCTCCCCTCATATCTCTGACCACTGCTGGGAATCATATGCACCCACCCCTCATATTTCTGGACAATGCTGGTAGTCATATGCACCCACCCCTAATATCTCTGTCCACTGCTTGGAGTCATATGGACCCACCCCTCATATGTCTGTCCACTGCTGGTAGTCATATGCACCCACCCCTCATATTGCAGGCCACTGCTGGTAGTCATATGCACCCACCCCTCATATTTCTGGACACTGCTGGGAGTCATATGCACCCACCCCTCATATGTCTGGACACTGCTGGGAGTCATATGCACCCACCCCTCATATCTCTGACCACTGCTGGTAGTCATATGCACCCACCCCTCATATCTCTGTCCACTGCTGGGAGTCATATGCACCCACCCCTCATATGTCTGTACATTGCTGGTAGTCATATGCACCCACCCCTCATATTGCAGGCCACTGCTGGTAGTCATATGCACCCACCCCTCATAGTTCTGGACACTGCTGGGAGTCATATACACCCAACCCTCATTTTTCTGGACACTGCTGGTAGTCATATGCACCCACCCCTCATCTCTGTCCACTGCTGGGAGTCATATGGACCCACCCCTCATATGTCTGTCCACTGCTGGTAGTCATATGCACCCACCCCTCATATTGCAGGCCACTGTTGGTAGTCATATACACCCACCCCTCATATGTCTGGACACTGCTGGTAGTCATATGCACCCACCCCTCATATTGCAGGCCACTGCTGGTAGTCATATGCACCCATCCCTCATATTTCTGGACACTGCTGGGAGTCATATGCACCCACCCCTCATATGTCTGGACACTGCTGGGAGTCATATGCACCCACCCCTCATATCTCTGACCACTGCTGGTAGTCATATGCACCCACCCCTCATATCTCTGTCCACTGCTGGGAGTCATATGCACCCACCCCTCATATGTCTGTACATTGCTGGTAGTCATATGCACCCACCCCTCATATTGCAGGCCACTGCTGGTAGTGATATGCACCCAACCCTCATATTTCTGGACACTGCTGGGAGTCATATGCACCCACCCCTCATATGTCTGGACACTGCTGGGAGTCATATGCACCCACCCCTCATATCTCAGACCACTGCTGTTAGTCATATGCACCCACCCCTCATATGTCTGTCCACTGCTGGGAGTCATATGCACCCACCCCTCATATCAATGACCACTGCTGGGAGTCATATGCACCCACCCCTCAAATGTCTGGACACTGCAGGGAGTCATATGCACCCACCCCTCATATGTCTGGACACTGCTGGTAGTCATATGCACCCACCCCTCATATCTCTGACCACTGCTGGGAGTCATATGCACCCACCCCTCATATCTCTGACCACTGCTGGGAGTCATATGCACCCACCCCTCATATTTCTAGACACTGCTGGTAGTCATATACACCCACCCCTCATATCTCTGTCCACTGCTGGGAGTCATATGCACCCACCCCTCATATGTCTGTACATTGCTGGTAGTCATTGCAGGCCACTGCTGGTAGTCATATGCACCCACCCCTCATAGTTCTGGACACTTCTGGGAGTCATATGCACCCAACCCTCATATGTCTGGACACTGCTGGGAGTCATATGCACCCACCCCTCATATCTCTGACCACTGCTGGGTCATATGCACCCACCCCTCATATTGCAGGCCACTGCTGGTAGTTATATGCACCTCCCCTCATATGTCTGGACACTGCTGGGAGTCATATGCACCCACCCCTCATTTGTCTTGACACTGCTGGTAGTCATATGCACCCACCCCTCATATCTCTGACCACTGCTGGGAGTCATATGCACCCACCCCTCATATCACTGACCACTGCTGGGAGTCCTATGCACCCACCCCTCATATTTCTGGACACTGCTGGTAGTCATATGCACCCACCCCTCATCTCTGTCCACTGCTGGGAGTCATATAGACCCACCCCTCATATGTCTGTCCACTGCTGGTAGTCATATGCACCCACCCCTCATATTGCAGGCCACTGCTGGTAGTCATATACACCCACCCCTCATATGTCTGGACACTGCTGGTAGTCATATGCACCCACCCCTCATATTGCAGGCCACTGCTGGTAGTCATATGCACCCACCCCTCATATTTCTGGACACAGTTGGGAGTCATATGCACCCACCCCTCATATGTCTGGACACTGCTGGGAGTCATATGCACCCACCCCTCATATCTCTGACCACTGCTGGTAGTCATATGCACCCACCCCTCATATCTCTGTCCACTGCTGGGAGTCATATGCACCCACCCCTCATATGTCTGTACATTGCTGGTAGTCATATGCACCCACCCCTCATATTGCAGGCCACTGCTGGTAGTCATATGCACCCACCCCTCATATTTCTGGACACTGCTGGGAGTCATATGCACCCACCCCTCATATGTCTGGACACTGCTGGGAGTCATATGCACCCACCCCTCATATCTCAGACCACTGCTGTTAGTCATATGCACCCACCCCTCATATGTCTGTCCACTGCTGGGAGTCATATGCACCCACCCCTCATATCTCTGACCACTGCTGGGAGTCATATGCACCCACCCCTCAAATGTCTGGACACTGCAGGGAGTCATAGGCACCCACCCCTCATATGTCTGGACACTGCTGGTAGTCATATGCACCCACCCCTCATATCTCTGACCACTGCTGGGAGTCATATGCACCCACCCCTCATATTTCCGGACACTGCTGGTAGTCATATGCACCCACCCCTCATATCTATGTCCACTGCTGGGAGTCATATGGACCCACCCCTCATATGTCTGTCCACTGCTGGTAGTCATATGCACCCACCCCTCATATTGCAGGCCACTGCTGGTAGTCATATGCACCCACCTCTCATATGTCTGGACACTGCTGGTAGTCATATGCACCCACCCCTCATATTGCAGGCCA
This sequence comes from Triturus cristatus, assembly GCF_964204655.1. Classification (NCBI taxonomy): domain Eukaryota; kingdom Metazoa; phylum Chordata; class Amphibia; order Caudata; family Salamandridae; genus Triturus; species Triturus cristatus. The sequence continues at coordinate 894,302,755 of NC_140590.1, read as the reverse complement.
CTGCTGGTAGTCATATGCACCCACCCCTCATATTTCTGGACACTGCTGGGAGTCATATTCACCCACCCCTCATATGTCTGGACACTGCTGGGAGTCATATGCACCCACCCCTCATATCTCTGACCACTGCTGGTAGTCATATGCACCCACCCCTCATATCTCTGTCCACTGCTGGGAGTCATATGCACCCACCCCTCATATGTCTGTACATTGCTGGTAGTCATATGCACCCACCCCTCATATTGCAGGTCACTGCTGGTAGTCATATGCACCCACCCCTCATATTTCTGGACACTGCTGGGAGTCATATGCACCCACCCCTCATATGTCTGGACACTGCTGGGAGTCATATGCACCCACCCCTCATATCTCTGACCACTGCTGGGAGTCATATGCACCCACCCCTCAAATGTCTGGACACTGCAGGGAGTCATATGCACCCACCCCTCATATGTCTGGACACTGCTGGTAGTCATATGCACCCACCCCTCATATCTCTGACCACTGCTGGGAGTCATATGCACCCACCCCTCATATCTCTGACCACTGCTGGGAGTTATATGCACCCACCCCTCATATTTCTGGACACTGCTGGTAGTCATATGCACCCACCCCTCATATCTATGTCCACTGCTGGGAGTCATATGGACCCACCCCTCATATGTCTGTCCACTGCTGGTAGTCATATGCACCCACCCCTCATATTGCAGGCCACTGCTGGTAGTCATATACACCCACCCCTCATATGTCTGGACACTGCTGGTAGTCATATGCACCCACCCCTCATATCTCTGACCACTGCTGGGAGTCATATGCACCCACCCCTCAAATGTCTGGACACTGCAGGGAGTCATATGCACCCACCCCTCATATGTCTGGACACTGCTGGTAGTCATATGCACCCACCCCTCATATGTCTGACCACTGCTGGGAGTCATATGCACCCACCCCTCATATCTCTGACCACTGCTTGGAGTCATATGCACCCACCCCTCATATTTCTGGACACTGCTGGTAGTCATATGCACCCACCCCTCATATCTATGTCCACTGCTGGGAGTCATATTGACCCACCCCTCATATGTCTGTCCACTGCTGGTAGTCATATGCACCCACCCCTCATATTGCAGGCCACTGCTGGTAGTCATATACACCCACCCCTCATATGTCTGGACACTGCTGGTAGTCATATGCACCCACCCCTCATATTGCAGGCCACTGCTGGTAGTCATATGCACCGACCCCTCATATTTCTGGACACTGCTGGGAGTCATATTCACCCACCCCTCATATGTCTGGACACTGCTGGGAGTCACATGCACCCACCCCTCATATGTCTGGACACTGCTGGTAGTCATATGCACCCACCCCTCATATCTCTGACCACTGCTGGTAGTCATATGCACCCACCCCTCATATCTCTGTCCACTGCTGGGAGTCATATGCACCCACCCCTCATATGTCTGTACATTGCTGGTAGTCATATGCACCCACCCCTCATATTGCAGGTCACTGCTGGTAGTCATATGCACCCACCCCTCATATTTCTGGACACTGCTGGGAGTCATATGCACCCACCCCTCATATGTCTGGACACTGCTGGGAGTCATATGCACCCACCCCTCATATCTCTGACCACTGCTGGTAGTCATATGCACCCACCCCTCATATGTCTGTCCTCTGCTGGTAGTCATATGCACCCACCCCTCATATTGCAGGCCACTGCTGGTAGTCACATGCACCCACCCCTTAAATGTCTGGACACTGCTGGTAGTCATATGCACCCACCCCTCATATTGCAGGCCACTGCTTGTAGTCATATGCACGCACCCCTCATATTTCTGGACACTGCTGGGAGTCATATGCACCCACCCCTCATATGTCTGGACACTGCTGGGGGTCATATGCACCCACCCCTCATATGTCTGGACACTACTGGGAGTCATATGCACCCACCCCTCATATCTCTGTCCACTGCTGGGAGTCATATGCACTAACCCCTCATATCTCTGACCACTGCTGTGAGTCATATGCACCCACCCCTCATATGTCTGGACACTGCTGGGAGTCATATACACCCACCCCTTATATCTCTGACCACTGCTGGGAGTCATATGCACCCACCCCTCATATCTCTGACCACTGCTGGGAGTCATATGCACCCATCCCTCATATTTCTGGACACTGCTGGTAGTCATATGCACCCACCCCTCGTATTGCAGGCCACTGCTTGTAGTCATATGCACGCACCCCTCATATTTCTTGACACTGCTGGGAGTCATATGCACCCACCCCTCATATGTCTGGACACTGCTGGGAGTCATATGCACCCACCCCTCATATGTCTGGACACTACTGGGAGTCATATGCACCCACCTCTCATATCTCTGTCCACTGCTGGGAGTCATATGCACTAACCCCTCATATCTCTGACCACTGCTGGGAGTCATATGCACCCACCCCTCATATCTCTGACCACTGCTGCTAGTCATATGCACCCACCCCTCATATCTCTGTCCACTGCTGGGAGTCATATGCACCCACCCCTCATATGTCTGTAGATTGCTGGTAGTCATATGCACCCACCCCTCATATTGCAGGCCACTGCTGGTAGTCATATGCACCCGCCCCTCATATTTCTGGACACTGCTGGGAGTCATATGCACCCACCTCTCATATGTCTGGACACTGCTGGGAGTCATATGCACCCACCCCTCATATCTCAGACCACTGCTGTTAGTCATATGCACCCACCCCTTATATGTCTGTCCACTGCTGGGAGTCATTATGCACCCACCCCTCATATCTCTGACCACTGCTGGGAGTCATATGCACCCACCCCTCATATCTCTGACCACTGCTGGGAGTCATATGCACCCACCCCTCATATTTCTGGACACTGCTGGTTGCCATATGCACCCACCCCTCATATCTCTGTCCACTGCTGGGAGTCATATGGACCCACCCCTCATATATCTGTCCACTGCTGGTAGTCATATGCACCCACCCCTCATATTGCAGGCCACTGCTGGTAGTCATATGCACCCGCCCCTCATATTTCTGGACACTGCTGGTAGTCATATTCACCCACCCCTCATATGTCTGGACACTGCTGGGAGTCATATGCACCCACCCCTCATATCTCTGACCACTGCGGGTAGTCATATGCACCCAATCCTCATATCTCTGTCCACTGCTGGGAGTCATATGCACCCACCCCTCATATGTCTGTACATTGCTGGTAGTCATATGCACCCACCCCTCATATTGCAGGTCACTGCTGGTAGTCATATGCACCCACCCCTCATATTTCTGGACACTGCTGGGAGTCATATGCACCCACCCCTCATATGTCTGGACACTGCTGGGAGTCATATGCACCCACCCCTCATATCTCTGACCACTGCTGGTAGTCAAAGGCACCCACCCCTCATATGTCTGTCCACTGCTGGTAGTCATATGCACCCACCCCTCATATTGCAGGCCACTGCTGGTAGTCATATGCACCCACCCCTCATATGTCTGGACACTGCTGGTAGTCATATGCACCCACCCCTCATATTGCAGGCCACTGCTTGTAGTCATATGCACGCACCCCTCGTATTTCTGGACACTGCTGGGAGTCATATGCACCCTCCCCTCATATGTCTGGACACTGCTGGGAGTCATATGCACCCACCCCTCATATGTCTGGACACTACTGGGAGTCATATGCACCCACCCCTCATATCTCTGTCCACTGCTGGGAGTCATATGCACTAACCCCTCATATCTCTGACCACTGCTGTGAGTCATATGCACCCACCCCTCATATGTCTGGACACTGCTGGGAGTCATATACACCCACCCCTCATATCTCTGACCACTGCTGGGAGTCATATGCACCCACTCCTCATATCTCTGACCACTGCTGGGAGTCATATGCACCCATCCCTCATATTTCTGGACACTGCTGGTAGTCATATGCACCCACCCCTCATATTGCAGGCCACTGCAGGTAGTCATATGCACCCACCCCTCATATCTCTGACCACTGCTGGTAGTCATATGCACCCACCCCTCATATCTCTGTCCACTGCTGGGAGTCATATGCACCCACCCCTCATATGTCTGTACATTGCTGGTAGTCATATGCACCCACCCCTCATATTGCAGGTCACTGCTGGTAGTCATATGCACCCACCCCTCATATTTCTGGCCACTGCTGGGAGTCATATGCACCCACCCCTCATATGTCTGGACACTGCTGGGAGTCATATGCACCCACCTCTCATATCTCTGACCACTGCTGGTAGTCATATGCACCCACCCCTCATATGTCTGTCCACTGCTGGTAGTCATATGCACCCACCCCATATATTGCAACCCACTGCTGGTAGTCATATGCACCCACCCCTCATATGTCTGGACACTGCTGGTAGTCATATGCACCCACCCCTCATATTGCAGGCCACTGAGTGTAGTCATATGCACGCACCCCTCATATTTCTGGACACTGCTGGGAGTCATATGCACCCACCCCTCATATGTCTGGACACTGCTGGGAGTCACATGCACCCACCCCTCATATGTCTGGACACTACTGGGAGTCATATGCACCCACCCCTCATATCTCTGTCCACTGCTGGGAGTCATATGCACTAACCCCTCATATCTCTGACCACTGCTGTGAGTCATATGCACCCACCCCTCATATGTCTGGACACTGCTGGGAGTCATATACACCCACCCCTCATATCTCTGACCACTGCTGGGAGTCATATGCACCCACCCCTCATATCTCTGACCACTGCTGGGAGTCATATGCACCCATCCCTCATATTTCTGGACACTGCTTGTAGTCATATGCACCCACCCCTCATATTGCAGGCCACTGCAGGTAGTCATATGCACCCACCCCTCATATTTCTGAACACTGCTGGGAGTCATATGCACCCAACCCTCATATCTCTGACCACTGCTGGTAGTCATATGCACCCACCCCTCATATCTCTGTCCACTGCTGGGAGTCATATGCACCCACCCCTCATATCTCTGACCACACCTGGTAGTCATATGCACCCACTCTTCTTATGTCTGGACACTGCTGGGAGTCATATGCACCCACCCTTCATATGTCTGAACACTTCTGGGAGTCATATGCACCCACCCCTCATATCTCTGTCCACTGCTGGGAGTCATATGCACCCACCCCTCATATCTCTGACCACTACTGGGAGTCATATGCTCCCAACCCTCATATGTCTGGACACTGCTGTGAGTCATATGCACCCACCCCTCATATCTCTGACCACTGCTGGGAGTCATATGCACCCACCCCTCATATATCTGACCACTGCTGGGAGTCATATGCACCCACCCCTCAAATGTCTGGACACTGCTGGGAGTCATATGCACCCACCCCTCATATTGCAGGCCACTGCTGGTAGTCATATGCACCCACCCCTCATATTTCTGGACACTGCTGGGAGTCATATGCACCCACCCCACATATGTCTGGACACTGCTGGGAGTATTATGCACCCACCCCTCATATTGCAGGCCACTGCTGGGAGTCATATGCACCCACCCACGCACCCCCTTGGAGCAGTACACTGCTGGCCTGGACCTACACACACACCAATATGAAGGTAACATGCTGGGCCAGTCCTCTAAGCCCACATTCCTGGCGTGTGTACGCCTCGTATCCCAAATGTACTGGTGCCGTAATGGGGTACGTGTGACACGCACCGTACCCACGCATTCATTGCGTCCGTATCACTGTTCTAATGGTGCCATAGGGGTACGTGTGACACGCACCGTACCCACGCATTCATTGCATATGTACAGTCCGTATCACTGTTCTACTGGTGCCGTAGGGGTACGTGTGACACGCACCGTATCCACGCATTCATTGAGTGTGTACGGTCCGTATCACAGTTCTACTGTGCCGTAGGGGTACGTGTGGTACGCACCGTACCCACGCATTCATTGCGTGTGTACGGTCCATATCACTGTTCTAATGGTGCCGTAGGGGTACATGTGACATGCACCGTACCCACGCATTCATTGCGTGTGTACGGTCCGTATCAATGTTCTAATGGTACCGTATGGGTACGTGTGACACGCACTGTACCCATGCATTCATTGCATGTGTATGGCCCATATCACTGTTCTACAGGTGCCGTAGGGGTACGTGTGACATGCACCTTTAACCACACATTCATTGCGTGTGTACGGTCCATATCACAGTTCTACTGTGCCGTAGGTGTACGTGTGGTACGTACCATACCCACGCATTCATTGCGTGTGTACGGTCCATATCAGTGGTCTAATGGTGCCGTAGGGCTACGTGTGACACGCACCGTAACCACACATTCATTGCGTGTGTACGGTCCGTATCACTGTCCTAATGGTGCTGTAGGGGTACATGTGACACGCACCGTACCCACGCATTCATTGCGTGTGTGCGGTCCGTATCACTGTTCGAATGGTGCCATAGGGGTACGTGTGACACGCACCGTACCCATGCATTCATTGCATATGTACGGTCCGTATCACAGTTCTACTGTGCCGTAGGGGTACGTGTGGTACGCACCGTACCCATGCATTCATTGCGTGTGTACGGTCCGTATCACTGTTCTAATGGTGCCTTAGGGGTACATGTGACACGCACCGTACCCACGCATTCATTGCTTGTGTACAGTCCGTACACTTTCGCATTTGCGTTGCCCGAGCGAGTCGTTATTGACGTGGCCTCGGAATCCTATTCTCTCACCAATTTGAGACGATCTTTGAATTTGTACCGTGACCTGCACTCCCGGAACCCCTAACCCGCATTGCCCTACTACCCTTGAAATTAGACACGCGTCCCCTAGGATTAATCTGGTTTTACCACCCGTCCTAGACGCCCCCCTAAGTATCCAGTTCGTACACTGAGGCTTTTGAACATGGGCAATTTGATTGATTAGTCCTGATGATGATCCGTTATCCCCCTGATATGGATCGAAACGCCGTCGACACAGTTGTCTACCTTACACATTGTATTCTTTGTATATAACGTACTGTGAAGGTGACAGTATATGTACCAGATGTTTCGCTATTCTATATATTTTTCAGATAGAAACATCCTTGAAATTGCCTGAACGTCTTTCACATGTTGTCCTTACGATATGTAAGTCTTAGGATACAGGCTTGTATCCCACTAAGACTGTACTTACATTCTCTGGATTATTGTTAAACATTTCAATTTATTAAAGGTGCCTCTGTCCGGCTGGACACTGGCTGCAATATAGTACCAACTTTGGCTATATTCATTGTATTGCTTATCTTTCTGTTTTCAGGGACCATTGTTTCCTGTAATATATAACTTCCCAAGGTCCCTGTCTAATTCCTTTGGGTGCCCTTGTGTTTTTTCACACTGTGTACAGTCCGTATCACTGTTCTAATGGTGCCGTATGGGTACGTGTGCAACGCACCGTACACGTCCACTTCCATTGTTGCAGTATGCAGGCGTTGCTGGCCACGCCCCCCCAAGTGACCAGACCCTGGTGGTAATGTATGGCCTCCATATTATAGGTCTGGCTTTGGGTATGGGGTTTGTTTCCTGCCCCTCACCCCCACCCTGGCCCCTGGGTGTTGTTCTCACCTTCTGCGGCGTGTGCGTCGGGTGCGGTGCACCAGGTCGTAGGCCAAGAGAACCGGGATGACACATACGACGGGGTTCATGGCGTGTACGTGAAGTACCGGGGCTCCGTTGCGTAGGGGTTCGCGTCGGACTCTGCTTTTCCGGCTGTGTTTGACTCCCGTAAAAAAAAGACCCGTACGGAGTGACGTAGGGACGAATCGTACTTGCTGGGCCGGAAACCGCTGCCTGAATACGTCCGGACGTCGCGTACAAGCTGTTCTGGATCAGAATCACAGTTTTTTTTTACCCGTACGGGCTTTTTTACTAAACGTACAGAAATAGGCTTTCTGTACGAATCGTATTTCCTAGGTTGAACGGAAAGTTTACCGGGTACGAGTCGTACGGGTTATACGCTCCATACAACGAATCGTACAGCCCTTTTACAGGATCGGAATCGGCCCCCAAATGTAATAAGGCATCCTAATGTTATCCAATGGCACAGGTAAGCCTCACAGTAGGCAACAACGAATGTAGGAGCTTTTCATTACTAGGACATGTAGATCTTAAACATACATACCCAGCCTTTCAATTACAATGAACCCTGTCCTATTGGCTACCTAGGTCCTAATGTAGAGGTGACTTATATGCAATAAAAGGGGATTTTAAGGTTTGGCAAAGGGGTTATATTACCATGGTTAATCGGCAGTTTATAACTGCATTCAGACTGGAATGGCAGACCTTGGACATGTTTTAAGGGGCTACTTAAGTGGGTGGCATAATAAGTGCTGCTGGCCTACTACCCGCATTTAATTTTCAGGCCCTGTGTATTTGGTATACCACTCTACAAAGACTTATAAGTATATTAACTGTGTCAATCAGGTGTAAGCCAATGTTACCATGTTTAGAGATGTGAGCACAAGCAGTTTACCACTGGTTAGCAATGGTAAAGTGAACAGAGTCCTAAGGTCAGCAAAAATGAATTTAGAAAAAATGGAGGCAAAGGGGCAAAATGTATGTGGGAAGTCCACCCCAAGGCTGACAGACTCCCACTCCAAGAGGACCCAACTGATCGCAGAGGACTAGGCCCTGCAGAACATTTGGCTGTAGGAAGAGCTTGTGCCTAGAAATCTGCTCTGAGGAACCTGGGCTGCAGGACCGACCAGAGGAAATTTGGCTAGCTGTTGGAAAAATGAAGTACTCAGGGCACTTGGTAAAGATACTGAGGCTTGCCCAGGAAATTACACTCTAGGCAAGCAAAACAACTCTGCTCACCCTGATCAAAGCATTTTGACATGATAAAAAACGGGTACAAGGGGACCTCTCAGTAAAGATATCCGGCCTTGTCGAGCCATGTCCAGCTACTACTTTGAGCCTTTTCTCAGCTGGAGAAATTTGATTTCCTAAAAAGTGACTGAGCCGAAAGGGAAAACCTTGGACTGAGAAGAAACAGCAGATTTATCAAACTGGCATAACACCCTCAGTGGCTATGAAATCAAGCTTTTACCTGCTCTTAACTTTTCACATGAAAATCAACAGCTTCAGAGGAAGCTCAATTACAACATATCCAACTTCAAAAGGACTATCAACAGCCACAGCCTTGGATGTTGCCACACTAGAAGGTTTTGATTTCTCTTTTACTTGGTCTATGACAATCCACTTGATGTCTTTGACCAAGGTTACCCTGTGATTCCTGGCTAACTGCAAGCTGCTGTTTTGCAAGGACACCTTTTGTCTCAAAGCTTTAAAAATTCATATTTCCTGTTTCCTTGAGCATATTTTAATGGTCTTAACATCTCTTTGTTCATTACATTTTACATAATGTTATGGTGTTGTGTTATTTACTTGAAAACTGTTGGTACTGGTCGAACTTAAAGCAAGCAGGATTAACGGCGGACTCCAATGACTGCACCTCCTTACTGAGTTCCCAATGTGTATAGAATAGTATTAGTTGACGGTGTGCATACTAACACCCCTGCATCCACCGTTAATGGATGCCAACTGCCAAGCAGATCAATGAGAATTTGAAAGGGGTTTGGGGTGGTGCACCACCAAGTAAGTTTGTCAGTAAATTACACCAAGTGGTCTGTAGTTGATATACAAACAAAGTCACACGGGACACTCCCAGGGGAGAACACGGACTACCGTCTCGTTACAGATACGTGCACAGTGCCCTTATCAAGGTGGTACTGGATGACTGAAAAGGACTGTTTACCCAACACAATTTACAACGGTTTCGTAACCTATTGAGAGACGACTTCTGGTCTACACGAACCCCGGCTTTATTGGATTGCACTTGCATTGTCACTCATGCCCTGACGAAGTTCATTCTGAACGAAACGCGTTGGCTGAGGCTTTGTTTCAACAACTGAATTAAAATAAAGACTTTGTTTGTATATCAACTACAGACCACTTGGTGTAATTTACTGACAAACTTACTTGGTGGTGCACCACCCCAAACCCCTTTCAAATACTGGTCGAACTTAAGGCACACTTTTCTGGAGATTTTCCGCTGTGAGTGCCATAGCTACCAGAGCTTGAGAAGAGATCCTCTCAGAACTATGTTTTGAGCTGAGCAGATTGTGTTTATTTAGTTGGTAAATTAATAACTCAGTGTCTGTCATGAAGCTTTATAGAAGCATGAGGACAAGTAGAGGGGAATACGATCAGGAATGAAATGGTGAAATACATAGCTGGATATCACATAAAGAGAAAACCATAGGTACAAGTTATATCTAAGAATACATCTTAGGGGATTGGAAGTCTTGTTGAAAAAATAGCAGGTGAGGCATTTTCCAAAGACATAGAAACAAACCAAGGGAAAACTGGTAGGTGAGAGGAGGGCAAAGCGCTTTCAGTAGAAGATTGTCAGGAATTCTGAGGCCGGCTCGGTGGGCATCATTATGATCATGAGCAGAAGGGAAATGGTAATGAGGATTAATCATTACAGATGGATTAAGAAGAACAATTGTTCACAGTAATTAGGTTTCAGACATGTTTACACTTGCCTTAACTCCAAATATCTAGTACAAAATAATGATTTACTTCTTAAACTTGGATATATGTGTTATACCAGTAAACACTCTCAAGAGACATGCAGGCATAAAATATTGGAAGAACATTATCCTTATACAACAGGGTGGATATATTATCACAAAATCATGTGAATGGGAATTTAATAATGGCGACTATTTTAAGTGTTTTTAGATGCACCAATATTGAGTTCAAATGCTTCCAATTTTTTTGACTTCTGATCAGCTTTTCACAATTGAATTTAACGGAATTTGAACTGTTGGAACTCATTGTTGTACTCGTTCAGAGTGTTGGATTGATTTCTGTAGTGGCATTGTCATGTCGGTGTCATTAAACATTTCAATGCTTGACTTGAGAGGCTAAAGGATAATTTGCCTACCTAACTACTGAGAATTAGCAGGTGAAAACAGATGCCCTTCTAATTACCTAGATTGCATTGTAGGAAAATTTGATGTATCCGAATTTTATAACATTTTCTTGAGTGGAGTTTATATACTCTTAGCACCTAGTATTTCATTGAGTATCACATTTTTGTAAATGCATTTAGTAACAAAGAGAACGATAACTTGTTGTGTATTACAGTTGATCTATATGTGTACACAGAGAACACTAGGTGAAGAAAGAAAGTTCTAGATAAGATAACACTTTTTTCATTTGCGGCCAGTAATTATTTGCAAAGAAATAGCTGTTATCATAATCTCCCATATGCATTTTTAGGTTATGAGGTTGCTATTGCTAAGCAGCAGTTCAAACCCTCGGTGGTCTAAGTTGAAGCCTATAGCCTCAGCTGATGGTTCTCTTCCTAGTTCCTCGTTACCCCTAGTGTTCTCGCGTGTCAAGAGGGCAAGGTTAGCAAGATGGAGAAGCTTCTGACTCCTGACATTCATGCAGACATAGTTAGTTGTAACAAAAATGAACAGTGGTTTATGTCTCCATACATCATTCTGGTGAAGTAAATACAGGGCCGGACTGGCCTCAGCGGGCACCAGGCATTTCTCCGGTGGGCCACCAGGGTGGAGGCCGGTTTTGGGATGCTGGGGGGTTATTTTTGTTACAGGGCTGTTTTGCAGTATAGCTGCAATATCAGCCCCAGTAACAAAATTGGCTGAAACCGGCACTGGCAAACATCTGGGCTGCACCCCCAACCCCTGAGGGGACAGCCAAGCACTTTGCCAGGGCCAGTTTTGGTTCCCAGTCTGGCCCGGAGTAAATACCCGGAGTGGTCATATTGCAGAAGCAGTGCACCTCTCTGAAAATATTAGAGGAACTAGTATTTTCTGGGTACATCTTACAATGGCAGATTTTGCTGAAACGCTAAAAGGAGGAATGAGCTATACAGGTCATTAAACACAGAGTCCTCTGTTTCTCAATTGAAGGCTTATGCTGACTCTAGTGTGTGGCACTACAACCAGGCCACCAACGTTGATTCACTGGTCACAGCTGGCTGCTTAGCTGTGCTAAAAGTATGCAGGGTACTGTCCACAAGGTCAGTAACTACTGTTTAAGCAACAGAGAGAGGACGAGACCTAGCTCAGGTGTATGTGGCTTTTTTAAATGCAAATAATAGATTAGTCCCTTTCTCATGGTCTCAGTTATCCATACGCATTAAATAAGAAAAGCATATTAAATGTCAGGGAGAGGTTCTTATCAGAGTATAACTTTTGCAGCTATCTTAACAGGGAAACACTTCTATTTGAGATGTGAAAGTGATTTCAGAATAATGGGTGCCACTTTAAAGAAGCGCAAATAATATTCTATAGCAGGAATTTGGTATCTGACATACTAACATTTATTGAGAAAAATAAAATTCTTGTCTTTTTATTCAGACAATGGCTGAAAAGGGCTGACCTAATGAAGCCAAACGCACAAGGTTTTAGGACAAAAGGGCTTGACTGTAGACCTAAATAAACCTAGATGCCCCTTTCTTGGAATGGTTGCTTTCCCTACAAAAACCAACATAAATCACATCTAAAATAAATGTTTTGTGAAAGTGCTGTATCTATATGAATTTAAACTATTATTTATCCATTCATATTTTTCAATAAATTCGTTAATATTTTCGATGAAACATTCTTTTGCACACAAGCCATATGGTTACCAAAAATAACCCTCACAAATATCTTAGTGCATTCGAATTTTCATATCAACTTCAATAAAAAAGGTGGGTAGCATGTAGGCTTTAATATGGGAAGCCTTTTTATGATGGCTTCAGCAGTCAGCAGATAGTTCCGGCCAGTTGCTGCATTTTCTGAAAGCAATGCACCTTATGCACTGCAGTGAAAGCACTCCTCACTTAGGTTGAATAATACACTCACTTGTCAATAGCGTGAGTCATATGTTATGTTTTTGTTTAGAGCAGGCCTTTAACAGTAACAAGACTTGCAGTTTTTTCTGCTTAGTTATGATTTAGTTGTACAGATATTTTCTTAAGAGCGTTCGGAAAGCAACATGCTTGTTGTTCACAAATGATTGTATTTTTGTAAATAAATATTCCTCTGCCTCTATCCAAAATGTGAACAACATTTTGAAAGCAAAAGCAGGAGTGTTACCCAAATAAGCCATTGCTTGAAGGGAGCTGATCTAAAGCTTCTCCTAGATGGAAGACATGAGCTCAGGCAGGTGGCTAAAGCTGACTATAGCTAGATTTGAGAAGAATAGAATTCCAAAGATAGGTGACAAATAGGTCGAACCATTTGCAGGGCATGAAAACAAAAGTCTCATCATATTAAGAGCCTTATTATAAGTATATACTCGTGGAGGTGGTCCGACCACCGCCACACTGACGGTCCACCCGCTGTATTATGAGTTTAGTGGGCAGAGCACCATGAGACTGCCAGCTCCATCTGGATCAAGGATCCCGGTCGACCAATGGTCTGGGAATGCCAGGAAAATGCTGGTGGTACCATGCCGGCACCGCTGAGCATATTCTGATTTGAATGTACCCCGCCCACTGCATGGCAGTGAGCCAGCCTTGAAAAGGGTGGCAAACATTCAAGGAATTGGGCCCTAACAGGGACCCTAGCTGTTTCTGGTCCTGGGGGTGCATGCAGGGGGGCACATGTTGTGCCCCCCATGGAATTGTACCCCTGTTCCTGCACAGTGTGGCATGCATGACATAGTACATTTGACACCATGCAGGAATGTGTTACAGGCACTGTCACAGCAGTGGTCTGCTGTTAAGGCTCTCCTATGAGCCTAGCAGACCACTGCCATGAGACCACCGCAGCACCACTCGCCCGCCATGGATTACACTCGGAATCCAGCAGGAGGGGGCACTACCAGCTTAGCGGTCCTCCTGTCAGCGCAGCGGTGGCAGGCCGATAGCAGGACCACCAAACTTGTAATTAAGCCCTAAATATTACTCAGAAGAAAGTCTTTCATAGAGGACAGTTTTGGAAATGAAATGAGAAAATATGTTGCACCGGACCTAATGCAAAATTCAAAATATAATTTTAATCAATGGTCGATGGTAGTATGGAATCGGAATGATGCCACAGAGGTATTTCATTTTTCCAACCCAAATGTAATGAAATAGTTATGAAACTATTAGCAGCCCATCACCAAACTATTAACTGTTTTCAAACAATTTTATCTACAAGTCTAGTGAAGGTGATTAGAATTTTGATGGAAATATTCAGACTATTGAGAATAGCTTTACTCCAAGGGACATCATAATTCTAACAGGAAGGTGTCCCACCATAATACCATTTCAAAAATATCATATTAAACACACATTGGTGCCGATTAGGATCCTGGAAAAAATTTCCCCAACCGAATTGAATCTGGACTTTTTTCCTTACAAATGGTAAAAGCGCCGTACAAACTGCCAATTACGATTCGTATGGGAAAAAGTCCCTACAAATCGCATTGGGAAAATTCCACCACACGTCCTCGGGTCGGGAAAAGTCTCCGACACGTCCCCGGACATTTTTACGTACAAATGGGAAAACTGAAGTCCCAATGCGCAATTACGATCCGTCCCATCCGTCCGATTGTACAACTGTATGGAAAAAAGACCGTCCGGAGCGAACTCCCATAGCAACCATGGAGATGTCCAAACAAGTGCCTGGTACGCGCCGTACTCCCCCCCGTCCCCCGTATGTTCGCGCCGTACCCCCAGCCCCCCCCGCGGATGGGCGCGCCGTACCCCCAGCCCCCCGTATGTATGGAGCGTACCCCCACCCCCATATGTACGGAGCGTACCCCCCAGCCCCCCGTATGTACGGAGCGTACCCCCACCCCCACCCCATATGTACGGAGCGTACCCCCCAGCCCCCCGTATGTACGGAGCGTACCCCCACCCCCCCGTATGTACGGAGCGTACCCCCACCCCCACCCCATATGTACGGAGCGTACCCCCCAGCCCCCCGTATGTACGGAGCGTACCCCCACCCCCATATGTACGGAGTGTACCCCCCAGCCCCCCGTATGTACGGAGCGTACCCCCACCCCCACCCCCATATGTACGGTGCGGACCCCCAGCGCGTAGCGCTGGGGGTCCACACCGTACATACGGGGGTGGGGGTACGCTCCGTACATACGGGGGGCTGGGGGGTACGGGGGTACGCTCCGTACATACGGGGGGGTACGGGGGTACGCTCCGTACATACGGGGGGGTACGGGGGTACGCTCCGTACATACGGGGGGCTGGGGGGTACGGGGGTACGCTCCATACATATGGGGGGCTGGGGGGTTTGCTCCGTACATACGGGGGGCTGGGGGGTACGGGGGTACGCTCCATACATATGGGGGGCTGGGGGGTACGCTCCGTACATACGGGGGGTACGGGGGTACGCTCCGTACATATGGGGGGCTGGGGGGTACGCTCCATACATACGGGGGGCTGGGGGGTACGCTCCGTACATATGGGGGTGGGGGTACGCTCCGTACATATGGGGGTGGGAGTACGCTCCGTACATACGGGGGGCGGGGGGGGTACGGCGCGTACCGGGCCCCCTAATCAGCTCGCATCGCTGCGTACTTAGCTTTTCCGGCACTTTTTAGGTGCCGTAAAAATTTTCCCTTCCGGACTGCAGTCGGTGCGAATCGTAATTGCTGGTACGTAAAAACATGCCTAACTCCGTCCGGACGTCACGTCCGCGGTGTCCCAGATCACATTTGTATGTATTTTTCTGTCGGTTGGTCTTTTTTCCGAATCGTACGGGAATGGTGTTTCCGAACGAATCGTAATTGCATGTTTGTAAAGTTTTACAACCCGGTACGAGTCGGACGGAGAAAAAGCTCCGACCCACGGTTTGTACCGGGTTTTTCCAGGATCGTAATCGGCCCCATTGTGTGTAAAATATTGTAATGTCAAGAATACTGTAGGATTGGGTATTGCAGGTAAGAATATTATTTTTAAAATCATTTTATTAAAGTTAAATATAATTGAGCTTAATATTCTTGTAATGTATATTGTTATTATATGTATAGTTAGTATATATTTTCAATGCTTTGAAATATTTTTGTATTTTTTGATTGCATGTTATATTTTGTATTTTAATTTTAAGACCATTATGTTGGGTTTGCAGAACAATATGGTGAGGTGGTTTGTATTTTTGTGTTGTTGATGTATTTTCTTTTTAAACAAAAAATGTCGAAATTATTTAAAGATAATTGAATATATCTTTTACATTGTTTATGTTTTTATAAAAAATACTTTGGAAAAAATTTTATGGTAGTGAAGAAAATTAGATATGGTGCTTATATTACGATGCTGTGCTTTTTTGGTATAATTTTTCTTACGTAGTTGTACGTTATTTTTATTTGGCTAATTAATTTATGTTTTTGTATTTTTATGTTTGTTGTAGTAGCACTTCACGAAGCTATGCAAAGTGCAGTTCACACTACGCGAGGTACGCGTAGCACTTCGCGAACTGCGTAGTACCTTGTTTGCACTGTGCCAGATGTCGTTTTCAATGATTGCACAGTGCGGACAAGCAACCGGCACTGTGCAATCATTGAAAATGGCATCTTGCACAGTGCGAGCTGTAGTTTTCTGCTGCTCGAGTAGATTTTTACTCGAGCGTCAGCTTTCTCAACGCGAACTGGTAGTTTCTCATCGCGAGCGGTCGCGAGCATACGCGACCACTCGCAATGAGAAACCTGACCTCCTCGCGTTGGGAATCTCGCCGGGAGGTTTATTTTCCATGCTCGCGATCGCCAACTTGATGTTGCTGATCGCGAACAAGGAAAAAGTCTCGCTGGGATGTCATTTTGCTTGCTCGCGGTCGCCAACAAAAATGTCCGCAGCACTACGCAACACTACGCTACGCGTGTTCGCACTGTGCTACGTGCAATTCGCGTAGTGCGAAGTAGCGCGAACTTCACAAACTACGCGAGCGTAGCGTAGTGCTTTGCCCAGGCTTAATATATAAGCCATGATGGAAACTCAGCTGATTAGCTGTGCTAGGTGATCGTTTGACTCTGCACTCCTCACATATTGAACAATGCTAAATACACAACCAAGCTGTGCGTTTGCCTGTATTATGCACAATTAGGCCTTACAATGGACAAATACACATGTTATGACTACACTGTGTTTGTAGCAGTGTTTTGGAGATGTAATTACTAAAGCAAAAATGCCACACATCTGCACATCTAATGAGGTGACAAAATCTACTACATCTATTGAATTTCTTCACATGTCTAGTAACTAACTTCAACTCAATGCAAATAGATGACAATACTAAGCTCTTTCTATTTTGGTCCATTCTAATTCCCCATTGACACAAACAACATGGATTTAGATAGCTCACTTTCACCAAAAACAGAGGGGGATATTCTCAAGAATGTGTGATAATTACCACAAAATCAGCTTAAAGCAACTCTTCACATCGCAGTCTATTGCCGGAAAATAACTCTGTGTCAACGTGGTATTCTCAACCCAGCGGCACCATGCAATAGTCCAACGATAACGCGTCAAATGACCGTGATAAAGTCAACGCGACGCCGCAAAAATGCGAAACACGAACGCAAAAAAAGCTGCGATGAGGCCAATCGCGATATAGAAATCAGCGAAGCCCAATGGAGGTAGCCGGAGCAAGTTCAGAGGACAACCAAAACCCCACAAGCCCCCCGGAGGACCAGCCTGGGACTTCGGGGTCAGGGAAGGGCAAGTACACGAAGAGTAGGAAGAAAAGGTTCAGTCCGCAGGAAAACAGGATCCTGATAACAGAGGTGATAGAACACCATCAACTACTGTTCGTCACCCCCACCGTGTCACTGGCAACTAAAAAGGGAATATGGCAGACCATTGTGGACAAGGTGAATGCAGAGTGCTGAAGAGGACAATAGAAGAGGTCAAGAGGTGCTGGAATGATGTCAAGCGCAAAACCAAGCAGAAACTTGCAAACAACCGGAAGGCAGCAATGCAGACTGGAGGTGGGAGTCCAGCGCCACAGGAGGAGCTGGACGGGATGGAGGAAATGGTGTCCACAGTCATCAGTGGGGAGATGGTGGCTGGAGTTGGGGGCCCGGCAACAACAGCAACATGGTGAGTAACGACCAGGGACTGGGGGGACGGGGGAGATGGGCACAATGGAACACATGCACAAGTAAGCATAGCACATCTACGGACAAACCATGCCTCAGACCCCCAACTCCCACCAAGAGATCAATGCACCCAATTATGCAACATTCCAGCATTGCAGAAGCACAGCAGCCAGAGGCACACCTCATTTAGGGGCCATGGGGCAGCAAACTTAGAGCTGTAGGGGTGACTCCCCCAAAATGCGGCACACACACATCACATGCAGAGCACATCAACATTGAAAGCGATGTGGCACAATCTGCAACACGTCCACAACAGAACAGAGGACACAACTGGTGCCGCTTGTTTGCAGAAACTGGCCAATCACATATAGCATCGCAGGGAAATGTGAGTTGACAAATGTGCAAGTATAAAAACACATCCGTGATCTTGTCGAAATGTCCACTGTCCCGCATCATATAGGCAGCTCCCCACACTGTCATTCACTCTGAATGTAAACATGTACAATGCATCAACATATATATGAAAACAATGTTAAACTGCATCTCCCCTTCACATTGCAAAGGGAAATTCAACACCTCCTGCAGAGCAGTCCCAACATCTCTTCTCTGATGACGAAGAGGACCACCACACTTTCAACTCCGACACCCTCAAACAGCTCGTGGAGAACCTCCGCAGCCCACTTCCAGGAGCAGGGCAGCCCAGCTGCTATGCGGAGAACCCACCCCCTGCAAAGGACACAAGGCAGGCAGCACCCACCACCATGGCTGCCTCCCAGGACCCCCACGACAAACACATGGCCTTCCAAAGCCGTGTGTTGGAGTGCCAGTCAGGGACCACTCACAGTCCCTAACAGACACCCACAGTCTGCTCCATGCCCTCCAATGAACCATGGCTGAGATCGCCAGAGTCCTGACTCTGAGACAAGAATGACTGTCCAGTCAGAGTGGCTCCAGCGAGCTTGCCTGGGAGTTGGGACTCATGCAGAGGCTCACGGAGAACATGGAGCAGACACGGACAGAAAGAGCGGCTGGCATGGCTGCACACCAGCAAGATGTAGCTGGGTCCCTCAATGCCATAAAGACCCTCCTCATGGCATTGCAGCCACAAGGCCTGGCACTGATGCATGCTGCTGCTACCACTCTATCCACATCTCTGGCCCCTGATGTGTCAATGCCACACAGTGCGGCACACATTCCACCTCTGGCCCCTGATGTGAGAGTGCCACACAGTGCGGCACGCATTCCACCTCCGACCCCTGAGGTGTCACTGCCACACAGTGCTGGAGACAGAACCCCACCACCCACATGTGAGGCACTTGAAACAGCAGAGGACGAAGATGGGGATAAATCTGCCTTTGTGGTGAGAAGGAAGCAGGAGCATTCATCTCCGCCCTATGGCCTGTTTCTGCTTGGTTCTACCCTCTGCATCATCCCCTTTCACTGTCAACCGATGCGCTCTGCGGCACTCACCTTGGACCTTGACATGGACTGCCATATTCTGTTTGGTTACCAATGACACAGCTATTCGACTACAGACTGAACTCGTCCTCTTCTGATGTACCTGTCATTCCCTGAAGGACTCTGGCTGGCCCTACATGGGCCAACAATGTAAAGTGGGGTCTGCATGGCCCTGTACTGCTCCGGCTTCAAACCTCTACTGAATGTGCAATAACCATTCGTGGTCACACCGATGTGTCACGCCTATGATCTTTCAAGTGTGGAAGTATGGATGAATGTAGGGTCAGTGATTCCCCCTTACGTCCATGTTGCTCATGTTGTGGGACTTGGGTCATGGGTGACACATTGCAGATTGCGGCACGGGTGGCACCGACACTACAACGGGGACACACTCATTAGTTACTTCCTTGTCCATCCCAGGACAGAACCACACCCAGCGCCCCAGGGTCATTGTTCGCACCCTTACGCTGGACTGGCATACACCAGGCCAGCCCACTTGGCTTACGCTCACAGGGGGGGACAATGCTACATGTCCCAGGTCTTCACTGTAGGGATCTGCTGCTCACAGGTCTAGTTGTCAGCATGCCAAGGTCACTCCCTCACGGCTGGTTTACACCCCCACCACACCCATCCAGCACAGCCGTCACAGGACTTGTAACCCAGCCAATATAAAGGGCCTGGCGCACTTGCTGGATGCCATTTCCACTCTGTAACGTTATGCCTGAGGGCCTAGGGCCCTGCCACAGCATGTTGGCCAGTGCCGGGGGTGACATGATGGCGTCTGCACCACAAGACTCAATCATAAAGTGTCCATGGCTTGTGGTGCACAGACTTGGTGGCACTGGATACACTGCGACAGGCCCAGGCACACCGCCACGGGATGGTGTCTTGGGGTGCAGTGAGATAGGGGCACCTGAACTACTGAGCGGGTGTGCAGCCTGCAATGATGAGCTGTCCTGACAGTCAGGACTGGTGGGGATAATTGTGCGCCCTGCTGGACCGCAGTGTAGGCCTGAGCCAGCGGGCAGTGCGTGACTCCCACCACGTGGCATTGCCTCATGGTTCACAGAGTTAGTGGCACCTATAGGGCTGAGCGGGTGTGCAGCCTGCGATGATGCCATGTACACTGATATGGTCTCTGCTATTGCGTAATCAAGACCCAGAATCAAGTGTGTGACCTGATGGCCCACGGTGCCGGGATGCATGATGTGGAGGGTGCCATGGTCACGGGCCCCGGGCTTGGTGCTCCCACCGGCACATGGTGGGCCCTCTTGGAGACACGACGATGCCGGAAGGTGAGCAGTGAGGCCTGGTTGAACAGGGGCAGGCAATCCCCGCTTGGTGGTGGGAGGGGCTGGGGTGCAGCAGCCTGTGTGCGCAGGGGCAGGCAAGCGATGATGGCGTGTGCAACTGTATGGACTTTGCCATTCATGTCTCTATGAAGTGTTTCAGATGACGGACCTGGGGGACTGCTGTGTATACCGGCACGTGGTTGGAGACACACCGGTGGCAGCAGGTGAGCAGTGAGGCCTGAGTCCGCTGTGTCGGCACTCTCTCTCCCTCTCTTTGTCTCCCTCTTTCTCTCTCTTTTGTTCTCTTTCTCTCTCCCTCTCTTTCTCTCTCTATCTCTCCCCCTCTCTCTCTCCCTCTCTTTCTCTCTCTTTCTATCTCCCTCTCTCCCCCTCTCTCTCTCTTTCGCTCTCTCTCTCTGTATTTTGATGGGCGCATGACACACCTTCTTATCTGTATTTCTGTCTTGCAGTCTGTAACTTACAGAATGCCCAGAGAAGAGCCGCCGTGCCTCTTGAATTGTTGTTTTTTTTTTGATCTGTATTAAACGTTTTATTTGGATTATATGATATGAATGTATGATTTCCCGTTTTCTGGCCACACCTGTGTGTTATGTGTTGTGATTGTGCGACTTCAGGCGATTTGTTAGGTTCATGGTTTCGTGAAGTTGATGTGCATTCTCTTTGTCCAAAGGGGGTGGGTGGTTGTGGGGGTGATGGCAGTGGGTGTTGTTGCCCTATTTGGGCTGCGGGCGGCATGTTCAGTTGCTCGGGTGCATCTATTGTTCTTTTTGTTTGGCTATGGGCTGTGCTCCCTTGGCTGCTGCAGGTTGTCGTCCGACTTTACACCAGGGCAGAGCAGATGTTAAAATCCTGCTGCAAACGCGCCTTCTCACATGTTTTGTGATCTTATCACCGATCTGGCTGGTCGTTGAGATTGTTGTGGAGTGGTGTTGTCACGGCTTTTTGCTCGGGAACGCCTACTCTGCATATCATTAGCGTTAGTTTCCGGGGTCATCTGTGGCAATGTTTTTTGAGACTGCTATTGCAGGTAAACTGGTGATATGGGCTGATAGCACTAGCTTGTGAATGGGGCGTTACATTTGTTGTGACTTTGGCTGCTCTAAAGTGCCGATAACTCGGCGATAGATCCTTGAGAATATGTCCCTCTGTTCTCTATTTTTCTATAGGTGGATCCAACGCAGCACTTACACAGAGGTTACCTCTCCAACCTAGGATGAAGCCCTCAGTGTGGACAACTCTCCTGAAGAGATGGAAGTGGATGACAGACCTAGCCCATCTGTTCAGCCTGGGCAGACAGCAAGAGTGGGGCTCACTGTGCCCACAACAGAACCTCCCACCACAGCTGCAACAGTACAGCCAACCGCTGCACCCCCAACCTGTGCACCTACCACAGTCAGTACCATCCTGTGCCCCCACTCTTGGTTCTGAGCTATCACTATCCCAGTCACTGAGGAACCAGGATCCAGTGGGAAGGTGCAGTCTGTGCCATTGGCACCAGCCTGTGGGGTAGGCCTAATGGCACTGTAACTGTCAGCCTGAAGAGTGAGCCCACAGGTACCATGGGCACCGAGGCTGCCATCACCAACGTCCTGGGAGTCTACTAGGACTCCCAAAGTGTCATGGGCCAGGTATTGACTGAAATTGGGGAAATGAAGGAGCTACAGGGGGACACATGCTAGGAGACTGCCGGCATACACACATAGTATGCCCAGAATACACACTGAGGTGGCCCGCATCAACACCAACATGGCCTCGCTTGTTGGGGTGCTGCGGGACATCAATACCACCCTCTGCAGGGTTTTTCTACCTGCATCTACCTCTTTCTGTGATCAAAGAATATCCATGCTGTCGACATCTGCCGTAGCCACAGGAAGGAAGGCCCTGTCAGAGGAGGACATGCCTACCCGCGCTCATATTTCACCAGCTTAGGATCCCCCATCTAGCAAAAAGAGGGAACATCTACCCAAAAATCCAGGATGTGGGGATGGCAAGACACCCACCACCACCAGGAAGAAGCCTTACCCCTAATGTCCTCCAGAGTGTGCTACACATTCACTTTGCGGAATATTCCTGCCTATTTTTCCATATCTGTTGGGAGGAATATGTTGGACTTTAGACTCAATAAGGTTTGGCCTCTGATACAATGGTTTCATCCACCATGATGGAAGATTTCGACTTTTGTTTGCAGTGTGTAATTTTTTGTTAATTTCTTGATCTTATCCTTGTTCACTTTATTAAAAACACATAACACTAAATCATTGTCTCCTGTTGTAATTCTCACATATAACAATGTGAATGTACTACCATGTGAACATTGCAATATCAAAACTAGGGACTTCTGGAAGCATGGATATGTTGTATGTAAACAATGTCCAACTCAGGATCACTACCATGTAATGGCAAGACATACATACACGTATCTAGTCCAATAACATCTTTATTACATTGTTCGAATCATAGGCTGACATGATGTCAGAAACATAGCAATGAAGTCAAGACTCAGTTATTCTGTGTCAGTGATCACATAATCAGTTGCAGGGTTTCATAACATGGAAGGAGGGGATACATCTGACAATATCCTACACAAGAGGCAACAATAAAGTAGGTCTATATCATCAGCTGGAACCATATTGCCAACCTCACAAAAGGAATCCTACATCAAATAAACAAATAAACAGAAACATGTTGGTAAAAGCGTTTCTGACCAAAGGATCATTTCAATCCAGTGTTGCTTGCATATGGTGCAATGTCGCAAAAACATCTCCGTGATGTGCCACATCTTTGGCCTGCAATGAGGAGACACATCAACAGCTCCATACAGTTCATTCACAATGTGAAGGGAGACAAGCATAAATTTGGCCCAACACAACATTGTGTTGGATCACATAATGACACACATATTGCATTAGAACCAACACACCACAAGGATCAAGTCAAATGGAAGCTAAGTAACTTCCATCCTATCACTGTGCATGCTATCTTTGTATCAGCTTTATACACCTAACTCTGTGACAGACATTCCCAGAGCCAATTCATGTCCACATTATACCTATGAACAGCATCACATGCCTGCTAAATCACAATTATGAAACCTCCAAATGAAGATGCCATGGTGAAGGTACCTAAAACAGACCAACACAAAGAGATTAGCTTAGAAGCTATACTTATGGCACACATCACATTGTAAACTTCTAGAGAACACATTCCAAGACAACATTTGCACCTGAACAAAGCTACACTTAGAATACAAACACCTTTCCCCAGATATTTCCAGACCTATATATTCCGAGTAGGTAGCATTAACACCCTCCTCACAATATCACTACAAGACTACAATAGTAGTCAAAGTCATCACATCTCACACCATATTTACAATCAGGACAAACAGTTTCATATGAGATCTTGATGCAAGGCAGCCGCTTCCTCTTCTCCACTATCATTATCATAATTTTGTATTTCAGGTTCCTCACCCAGTGACTCTTTATGGCATTCATCCTATGCGATGTAGGGGATGTTGCATTGCAGGGCAATGTTGTGGAGTAACCAGCAGGCCAGGGTGATCCTACACACCTTCCAGGGTGGGGAGAGGAGAGCTCTCCCAGTCTTTCCAAGACTTCTGAGTCTGGCTTTCAGGAGACCAAAAACCCACTCCACTGGCCGCTGTGTACTTCCATGGGCCTCATCGGAGTGTACTTCCACTGGCATAGTAGGATTCCTCAATGGTGTCAACAACCATAGGTAGTTGGGATACACTGAGTCTCCTAGATGGGATAGAGACAGAAGTGCAACCATGAGTTACACATTTTCAGATCATACTACCTGACATCACCCACACAAAGTTATGACAGATCACACTCACCTAGAAGCCAGGTCCTATCTGGAAGTGGATGTGACATCAGCTGAGGTATGGTACTGTTCCACAGTATGAAGGAATCCTAGGCATATCCTAGGCACCAATGTTTGTGATTTACAAATTGCTATGCAGACAACTTACACGTTGATAGAGCGGAAGTGCTTCCTGGTGTGGTACACTTACTCCCTGGCTGGTGGTTCTACTAAGGCAATCTGTGTGCTATCAATGGATCCAATCACATGTGGGATATGACCAAAAGCATAGAAATCTGCATTCAAAGTGGCTAAATCCTGATGTCTGGGGAACTGGATGTAGCTGTCCATGTGTTTCAAAAGTACTGTAAGCACCTCTTGGAGTACTCGACTGAACATATATTGTGACATTCCACCTGAAATAGCAACAGTGAATTAAAACGAACCTGTAGCGAAAAAATGCAACACAGACCTGCCTTTTCACAAGTGGTGGAATTGATTTAGGACAAGTGATATGAGGTATGAGGGCAAACTCCAACTGATGACATATGTCTAGTATTGTTTGACGATTCAAAAGCAACGTCTGGATCACGTGTCGCCCTTACATTGTCTGAAGGTCTGGAAATGGGCAGTACACGGAGACTGGTGTCTCCTCCCTCTTCCAAGGTACCTATGTGAAGAGCAACACAAAAATGTATTTTGGTCACAGTGTGCAAAGTAACATAAGTTAAGATTAAGGCAAAAGTCATGTGTCTGAACATTAATGCTGATGACCGCGTACGTGGTGTACATGTACTGTTGTGGGGATTCTTCACATATACAGAACTATGCACAGGATGACGGGACCGCAGTGAATAGGGGGTGTACCAACCTACCACATTTGTACCCAAAATCCCAAACCGTCTAGCTATAGTCTCTCATTTCTTCTCCATCTACAGCCACAGTTGGAAAAAGAACTTGAAAAAGAACTCGATGGCCTCCTGACACTGCTGCTGTCAACTAACCCTGGGCGGACAACTACCCTACGCTACCAAGGTCTACAAAAACTCCTTTCTCATATGTAAGCCATGGTATATTGAGGCCCTTTTTACATCATAGGCAATCATTAATAATATAATTGTTTAAGCTAGCTTGAGGATTTAGCTGAACTGAAAGACAGAAGATAAAGGGTGCCAATTTAATAAAATCCTATAAAAATCGGTTATCCAATTTCTAGTGACACACATAACTAGGGTAGGAGGGGAAGACACAAAAAATGGCAGATCCTCCTCCAATTGCAGAGTGTTAGCGAACCATAAATTTCAGCCCCATATAAAGCCACTGGCACACACTGCCAGTTATAGATTTCGATCATAGGACAAAGTGGCCTACTACCTATAACCAATGAAATGAAATGTTAAAGAGGGCACACACAGATTGCCTAAACTTTTGACATTGAATAGAATGGTTACTACTCCAAGAATTAGAACCATCGAAAGAAATCCTCAAGTAGGGAAAATTAATATATCCTCTGTAAACTACTGCCTGTGATGGTGAAAGTTCTCAGACTTTTCCAAGTGGAGCTACAAGGCCTGCACACCTTAATTTGAGATTTAAGCACATTAGTTTCCAAATCTAAACCAGACATAAAAACAGAGAAAGTTGGCACCAAGTGTTCCAAGTTCCTCGGGGAAAGCGCAAATAATACTGCATCTTCCACATAGAGAAGAGCTGGAATTGGATTACCATTGACTCTAGATCAGTCCAGGTCACTGTGTACTAGAATCTTATTCAAGTTATTAATGAAGAGCAAGAACAAAATTGCTGCCAATATACGTCCCCTCACTTACTTCACGCTCTAACCTGATAAGAGAAGAATATTGCCCTTCAGCCCATATCGCACACAGGGCTCTAGGGCCCACGTAGGTCCGAAAGGAAGTGCACCAAAGGAGCATCGAGACCCAACTCCAAAAGAATTGTCCATAATTTAGATTGGTTAACCTTGTCAAATGCACAGGATAGGTCCATCTGGTCAGGTATAGGGAACAATGCATGACAACAACATATTTCCCTAAAATTATTTGAGGCATTGTTCCACAGTAACTAGGCCTTCACTGAACCCTTACTGGCAGAGATGGATCATATCATTATCCTTCATCCAGCTTCTAAACCTATTAAAAATGACCCAGCCCAAGATTTTAACCATAGAGTCAATGAGGAAGATAGGCTTATGACAACCTGGTTGTAAAAAGTCCCTCTTTATTAGGAATAGGTATAATTATAGATGAGGACCATGAATTTTGGGACGTGATGCATAGAGATGTTATTAAAAACTCCCGGGTGCTTTGCTGGAAGTACATACCTGCAAAACTTCGAAGAACGTCCTCCACTTGCAAAGTAAGATAGGAGCAAAGACTTCAGACATAGAAGCAATAATGGAAGTATTGTCACTAGGATTCTGGGAAGTGGGTGACTCGATGTTTGGGGGTAATGTGGTACTTATCCAAGTAGCGATTACTTGTGTTTGTTGAGTAATGAAGTGCATGATTTTATAAGAGAACATAATGAAAAAGGAATGAAAATTGTGAGAAATGTGGAAGTACAGAAGGTTTCTTTGGAAAGAAATAAAGGAAGAATAGAGGTTTTCAAGTTTACATCATAGGTTGAAAATGAATCAGGCAAGAAAAATTGAAATGTGTATGATAAAACTTAGTGCTATGGAAGGAGAAATGGTGGAATTTCTGGGTGAAAGTGTGTGTAACAAATTCCTCAACATTAGTGGACATCTTTGTCTGGAAGAGAACCCATTACGAGGGGAATTTGTTATGTTGGTGGAAAAACTGCTTACTTTAACCTGCCAATAAATTGGGTGGGTTCATGTTACTTGGCCTTTGTTTTCCCTATGATTTATAATGTGCAAGAGATGGATGAAGAACATAGTTTGAGGAGAGTGAATGAAGTTTTCAAGTGGTTTTAACTATTTTAGGATCTATTTTCTTCAATGGGAGTAGCAATGAATTATGTGAAGATTAGACGTGTGTTTACAGTAGACAGATTGAATTGCTGTAGATACAGCAGCATCTTTTAAGTTAGTGAATGTAGAGATGATAGCAATAAGAGCAATGGAAACGCAAAACCATCTTGCCATAGATATTCTTTTGGTAAAAGAGGGTGAAGTTTGTAAGGTAAATAAAGCTAAGAGGTGTTGTACTTACATACCAGCGCATAATGGATGAACGGATTCTATCATGACTAATATAACTAAATTAAATCATGAGATAAGATTGTTGGAGGAACCAGGATTGTGAGAGGCTAGAGACTATAAGATCCTGGATAAGGAAGTTAGGAAGTATTTTGGTAAAGTAGGTGAATTGTTAGGCAATATTCTTGGTGTCTTTTAATCAGTTTTACCTCCTGTATTTATTATTATGATGTGTACAATTACTCTATTTATTTTATTAAAATTGATCGATTGCATAATTAGTAAACATAACAGCAAGAGTAAGTGCAACAATAAATTTAGAAAAAGGAAAAGAGCAATGGATTTAGAAATGGACGGCCACAGGGATCGAGTGTATCAACAATTGAAGCAAAAGGAGGAGAGTGTTCAATTATCCAATGAGATGAAGTTTGAACAAACTAATGGCTGATTAATAAAGTTTATTAAGGGGGTTTTAGTGAATATTTAAAAATAATCAGAGGCGGAGGTCGTGAAAGCTTTTTCTGAAGTAAAATTGTGTGTGACATTTTACTTGTGCAAATCCGTCATTTGAATGATGCATGTAGTCGTAACCAATGAATTAATATTGCTGCGCTTGAAACAATTTCATTATTTTGTTCAGAAGAGTGATTAATAATGAAGTCTAGTTATGCCACATTTTCATGTAATGCAAAAACAACAGTTGATTAACAGAATGCAGAACAATGTCATACATTCACCCCAGTACAGAGATCTGGGCCTAAATCCATCATTTTTTTGCTCACCATGCAATTCCAGTTTTAACCCAGCCATATGCAAATCCGTCTTGACCCTGTGCCTCATGGGAACAGTCCAGCCTGAACTGCCAAGCCAGGTCCTCTCTGGACTGGAAACAAGCATCCTAGGACCGGTTTCGGGGTTTCACCCCTCTTCAGCCAGGATAGCTTGATTCCAGTGGCATGGAGAGCACGGGACCCACGTCTGGGCATACCCGTCTCACTCGGGGTGACAAATGCAAAAACAACAGTTGATGGACAGAATGCAGAACAATGTCATACATTCAG
This sequence comes from Triturus cristatus, assembly GCF_964204655.1. Taxonomy (NCBI): domain Eukaryota; kingdom Metazoa; phylum Chordata; class Amphibia; order Caudata; family Salamandridae; genus Triturus; species Triturus cristatus. Next base: position 894,273,787 of record NC_140590.1, on the reverse strand, counting down.
CCCAGTACAGAGATCTGGGCCTAAATCCATCGTTTTTTTGCTCACCATGCCATTCCAGTTTGAACCCAGCCATATGCAAATCAGTCTTGACCCTGTGCCTCATGGGAACAGTCAAGCCCGAACTGCCAAGCCAGGTCCTCCCTGGACTGGAAACAAGCATCCTAGGACCGTTTTCGGGGTGTCACCCCTCTTCAGCCAGGATAGCTAGATTCCAGTGGCATGGAGAGCATGGGACCCACGTCTGGGCATACCCGTCTCAATCGGGGTGACAAATGCAAAAACAATAGTTGATGGACAGAATGCAGATCAATGTCCTAAATTCACCCCAGTACAGAGATCTGGGCCTAAATCCATCGTTTTTTGCTCACCATGCCATTCCAGTTTGAACCCAGCCATCTGCAAATCAGTCTTGACCCTATGCCTCATGGGAACAGTCCAGCCCGACCTGCCAAGCCAGGTCCTCTTTGGACTGGAAACAAGCATCCTAGGACCGATTTCGGAGTTTCACCCCTCTACAGCCAGGATAGCTTGATTCCAGTGGTATGGAGAGCACGGGACCCACATCTGGGCATACCCGTCTCACTCGGGGTGACAAATGCAAAAACAACAGTTGATGGACAGAATGCAGAACAATGTCATACATTCACCCCAGTACAGAGATTTGGGCCTAAATCCATCGTTTTTTTGCTCACCATGCCATTCCAGTTTGAACCCAGCCATATGCATGTAAGACACCATTTATTAAAAATGGATGCAGTTTCTGGTGTTTAGCTCACTTTACTCCTGTTATTCCCTTTCCCAATCAGTAACCCACTGCAAGTTATCTCACCCCACAGTATTCGTGGAGCATAATATGCCATAAATCGGGTTGATTACATTAGAAAACATTTAAGTGAATGAGGCTTTCCATTGTATACCTAACGTATTGTTTTAAAAGATTTAAACTGTTATGCATGAATTGTGTATAAAAACTCCTCGTTTTGGGGGTTCCTGGGTGACTTTCAATTTTCCTCCCAAGACTCTGTCAGATTATTTTGAGACTTTTCCCCTCTTAGGATGCTGTCAGGACTCTATCTTAGTTGGACATTGATTTGGATACATTTTTTGCTATGTTTTGTGATTCCTGATTTCTGTATCTGAGCCTTCATCTGAGCAGATGTATATATTCTTTTGTATCATTCTAGATCCTAGCTTCATTCAGACTTCAACTCTGCTAAAATTAATGTTTCATGGATGGGCAGTGCAGTGGCCAGTGCTGTCACAGGAAAGCCGGCAGTAATTAACAGAAATATAAGAGCAGGTGAAAACTTGAGGGGGCATGTTACAGATGACTGACTTTTAAAACATGTGTGATTGAACCTTAGCTTGTTGGCATCATAAACAAAATATTGTCTGACAGAAATATCATGTCCTAAATATAATTTGCGAACATTTCACTGCATTAGAGCTAAGACTTAACCCCTTTGTCCAATGGAACAATACTTTTATAAGCGATATTTAGGCATTTATACTTCTGTAAAACAATACTTTTGCTGACATACGCCCAGTTTCAACATTCATCATTGAAAAGAGCTTTTGAACTCACTATCTGGATACCATTATAGCTGAATCCTGTTGATAAGGCCATCTTAGATCTGCATCGGATTTCTGCTTGTTACTCAGCTCTGAATGGTTTTATATATCTATGGCAAGGCAACATTTTGTTTACGTCAGCATAATCTCATCAGTTTGCATTATTTAGATTTAATTTGGGTCAAAGTCCTACCACAGGAACAGAAGAAGAATGTGCTTTTTTTTTCAAGTGCAAAATGCATCCTCTCATGCAAAATGGACACAGGAATGGATTTTGTGGCAAAAGTTTTTTCGCAGAGTACTAGATCAGCATTTCATGTAATAATGAGTTATTTCCTGTATTTTTTGGCAGTTTCGCTCAATTTTTACAAATAAATTTTGCCCAAGCCCAATAATGTTCTGACCTCCAAATGACTACCATCAGTTGGCCTAAGAAGCTGTCCATTGATGTAAAAAAGAATATTTATGAAGTATTCATTGCTTTTGTGAGGTATGTGAAACCAGATATTCTGCTCATGCAAATCTACTGCACCTTGGCCATATTATATTATACCTTACATTGGATATTTCAACAAAGTTTCATTTTTTTCCTCTTCATGTCTTAAAACTTAAGGTGTGTTTATAGAGAAGCACATTGTGTTCTTTAAATACCCCTCACACACCAAAAGGGCCCTTGGTGTCATGCTTCATCATAGGTGTCTTCGCGCCCCTCTACGGAACGCGGCGTGCTACTAACCAGCGGATACGCGGGAGCACTGATGTAGTGTGAGAGGGGGTGAAGGATAGGGTCAGGAGTGGAAGGTGAGTGAGTGTTAAAAAATACCTAGCAAGTGAGGAGTAAAAGGAATTTTAATAAACTTCAGTGCCGTTTATTAAAATTCCTTTTACTCCTCACTTGCTAGGAATTTTTTATTAACACTTACTCACCATCCACCCATGTAGGAAATACATCCAACCAAAGACCATCTATATTTTTTCGGCTATCTTGTGTGAGTGGATTCAACCTGTTTGTTAGTTATAGCTAGGGGAGATCAAATCCACTCCCTGTGTCTGCCCAGACACACTCTCTCTCCACTCCCTCCTTTGGTATTTATGATGTTTATAGAGAGACAGTTTATTTGAGTTTAGAAAGCTTTATTAAATATCATAATCCAAGTAAAACATCAGTACAGAGAAAAAACAAAGGCAATGTAATAGAACAATAGAAAAAAAAACGAAATCATACAGTCTGAAAAAATGCCAATAGAAAGGTAGGGAATATAGTTAGGTAAAAAGCATTTTAAGGTTTTGATTAATGGGCAGGGAGGGAGAGAAGAGAGGAGGAGAGAAGAAGGGGAAGGGAGGGGGAAATGCAACCATTATACAGGATAAGCATCATATAAATACCTTAAGCTAGTAAATGAATAAATACACTAGATGAAGCTGTATGTAGAACATGAACAAAAAAAAAGAAATAAAAACAGCTATTTAAGGGACAGTTTGAGAGAGAAAATTAGTTAATGGCAACCATAACAAATCTTTTTTGATCAAAAGAGGTACAGTGGTGGCAAAAGCACGATCCAGCCGGTGGTGATGGCATAATAGATTCCACCATGCATTATATGAGATCTTGGAGGTATCTTTCCAATTGGTCGTAATTATCTGTAGAGAAATGGCTATATACAAATCTATAAATTTACGTACATTAGCAGAAACATTCCAAATAGGAGCCAAACCACCCAAAAAGATATGGACAATCTCAAAAGTGTGGTCAGTGGCTAAGATATCGTTCAGTTTAGACCAAATACGGGACCAAAGGGATTTAACCAATGGGCAGTGAAAAAACATATGAAAAAAGTCACTATTGTCAGAGGGGCAAGACCAACATTTTTTAGAGTCAGTTAATTTGAAACTATATAAATCAGAAGGAGTAAAAAAAAGTTTATTGTAAAAAAAATACAAAGTCTGTGTGGTGCTAGCAGAACGTGAAGCAGTGTGCAACTTTGACCACAAGGAATTCCAAACTTGAAGGGGAAACTCTTGGGCTAGATCCGTTTCCCAGGATAGTTCAAGTTTGGATTTGGTTCTTACTACAGGGGAACAGGAAAGTAGCTTGTAGATAGCCGCAGCTTTAAGGGGAATAGAGAAGTCAGGCAGAGGGAAAATGGTTGAGTCAATAGTAGAGAGTGAGGCGCCCTGAGAAATAAAGAGATCTAAAGAGTTTTTGAGCAAGGGATATTGGGAGGAGTGGGCATTGGAGAGGTGAAAAGAGGCACGAATGTCGGAGAAGTCGCGCAGGGAATTATTGCTAAGTAAGGAATCGAAAGTAATGATGCCTTTATCTATCCATTCTTTCCAAAAAAGTGCTCTGTGATTAATCTTAACGGATTTGTTATACCAAATTGGGATTGAGGAATGAAACTCCAACTGCGAGAGGGAAGAGCGAAAGACAGAAAGGGCAAGTGCCTTAGAGTGTCTAAAGATAGGAGTAAGAAAACGTTGTGGAGGATGAGATAGCCGGGCAGCCGTAACAAATGAGAAAGGCGAGAGCTGCGCAAGTTCAATAGCACTCCAGGCTGTTAGAGGGGGGTCAGACAAATCAGATAGAAAAGGCCAAATCTGTTTCAGAGTAAAAGCCGAGTGAAATCGAACAATGTTGGGGAAATTAACTCCACCCAGATCTTTAGGTTGTTGAAGACGGGAGAGAGAAATCCTCGCCTTACGTTTATTCCATAAAAAGGTGGTAAAAATACGGGTTATAGTTTTAAAAAAATAGAGTGGAAGGGAGATTGGAAGCATTGAAAGGTAAAAATTGACTATAGGAAGAAGCATCATTTTAATAGTGGCAAGCCTCCCCCACCAGGATAAGAAAAGGGGGGACCAACGATCTATAAGGGAAGAGAGCTTTTTAACTATATCCTTCTGATTAAGCTTAACAGTATCTCTAATAGTGCTAGCATACAGAATACATAAACATTTAATATTTCTTGAGTTCCATTCAAAACCCGAACCCTGAAACATATGAGGAAGGCAAAATTTGTTAAGTAGTAGAACCTCAGATTTATCTATATTAAGTTTATACCCAGAAACCAGAGAATATTCTTGTAACAAGGAAAAGAGTGTGGGCAAAGAAGTGGACGGGTTAGAAATATAAAGCAAAATATCATTAGCATAGGCCGTAAACTTAATATCAATGTTTTGAAATATGAAGCCAGTATACGATGATGAACGTTGAATTTTTTCCAAAAAGGGTTCTAACGCAAGAATAAAAAGAAGAGGAGAGAGAGGACAACCTTGTCTTGTGCCTCTAGGCAAAGAAAAATAAGAGGATTGAGACCCGTTAACCCAAATAGGAGTGGAGGGAGCAGAATATAACAATTTAACATAATGAATGAAGGGAGGACTAAAGCCATGCCACCGCAAAGCACCAAACATAAAATCCCAACAAACTCTGTCAAACGCTTTCTCAGCATCTAAGGTAATGGCAGCGATTGGGGAGTCCATCTTTGAGGCCAGGTGAATAATGTTAAGGAAGGTTCTCGAGTTTTCAGTAATGGCTCTACCTATAACAAACCCGGATTGATAAATGTTGGTGAGATCAGGAGTAACTTTATTAATACGAGAGGCCAAAACTTTAGCGTAAATTTTACAGTCCGTGTTAATTAAAGAAATGGGTCGATAATTTTTGCAAAGGGAGGGATCTTTATCTTTTTTAGGGATTAAGAATAACATAGACTGAGTGAAAGAACCTTGGGACCTCCCTTGAGCAACAAAGGAATTAATCAAAGAAAATAAATGTGGTAACAGGATATCTTTAAAGTGGAGATAAACACGAACCGTGAAACCATCTGGGCCCGGAGTTTTATCTTTGGGAAGAAGAGTAATAGCATTAAGTAGCTCTTTCTCTGAAAGAGGAACGTCCAGTGATGAGAGATCCACAGAACTATCCGAGGACCTAGGGAGAGACTGAAAGAAGGAGTCAATTTGAGAAGGCGAGGGAACAGATTCGGGCGTATAAAGTGTGGAATAATATTGAACAAAACAATCGAGAATTTTATCATCAGTATGCTGAGGATTCCCATGTGAGTCAGTAATAGTTATTATTTTAGATTTTTGTTTTTTAATTTTTAGATAAGTAGCGAGAGACTTACCAGCCTTATTGCGTCTCCCATACATTTTGGAATGAAAATTGAGAAGAATATTACTCGCAGAGTCCCAAGAGTGCTTGTTATATTGCATTTTTGCTTTGATGAGGGAAGAGAGCGATTCTGAAGAATTAGTGGTATAGTAGAGATGCTCGAGGTCTTTGATTTGTTTAAGAATTTGGGCCGACTTTGATAGAGCTGTTTTCCTTTTCCGTGAGACAAATGCAATAATAAAACCTCTAGCAGCAGCCTTGAAGGAATCCCAAATAGAGTGAAAGTGAGAAGTAGAATGAAGATTATTTATAAAAAAATCCTTTGCAAAAAATATAAATTGCTCAACAAACTGTGAATCTAGGAGGAGCGAATTATTGAAGCGCCACCGCCTAGAGATGGGAGTAGGTGAGGGAAAGTCCAGATCAGTAATAACCAGAGCATGGTCAGATATAAGAATTGAGCCTATTTCTGAATTAGTCATAAATTGGAATGAATGCTGTGTGAGAAAAATATAATCTATACGGAAATGTGAAAAGTGCACTGGAGAAAAAAAGGAAAATTCTAAAGTATCGGGATGAGAAAGTCTCCATGAGTCAATAAGACCTCTAGAGGAGATAGCATTAAAAAAGGACTTTTGCATTTTATTGGGGACATATCTGGTGTGTGATTTACGATCTAAAAATGGGTCCATTAGCTGGTTACAGTCACCACCCACAATCAAATTATCACTCGCATGAGAGGAAAGAAGCTTAGAGAAATCCCTCCAAAAGGATAAATCTACACCGTTAGGGCCATAAACATTACAGAAGGAAAATTGTGTATTATTAACAGTAACATCTAAAAATAGCCACCTACCACAAGTATCATGGAATTCATTGTGCAACTGAACAGATAATGACTTATGAAACAAAATAAGAACACCATTTTTGCTATTTACTGCTGAGAACAAAATGCCTCTCCAACCCATTGTCTACGCAGCGAAGACAAATCTTGAGAGTTAAGGTGGGTTTCTTGTAACAGTGCAACATGACATTTCAACCTTGCTAAATGAGATAAGACACGTTGTTTTTTAACAGGGTTGCGAACGCCTTTAACATTCCAAGAAGTAACACGAAGACCATTCATTTCTGGAAATAAAGTAAAGATAAGCAGAAAGGAGTATGGAATTTAAGACAGGGTAGAGAATGAGAAGTAAACTGAAAATAGAAGTTAAATGAATATGAAACTGAATAAATAGTAGGAAGCAGAGAAATTAAAGGAGGCAACCACCGCAAATACGGTGATAAAGATATAAAAGAGAAGAAAAACAAAGAAGTACCATGATCAGAAAAAGAAAAAAAGGAAGTGTGGTGCGTATCAGATAGTGAAGAGGTTGCCAAAAGAGTAGAGATGACAGGGATAAAAAGGGATGAGGAAAGGGAGGACAAACAGCAAAAAGGGGGAAGAAGCGAAGAGAAAAAGGGGAAAAATAGAGAGAAAGGTGCAGGGGTACAGAAACCCCCAAAAGGCATCCAAAGGAGGGTGACAAAAAGCCAATAGACTTTAGCCACAGAAAGCAATTGAACAAAAAACATTACTGTGAGAGGGGGGCGACGAAGAACAAAACAGCCGCACTAAAAGGAGCATATAGGAGAACAGACTACCACAGAGATAGAAAAAACTGAAAGACGAAAGACTATAAATTGGAAAACTAGAACAATATATCAAGCAAATAGGACAAGTGAAGGAACTTACCAAACAACTAGGGAAAGAAACAGCAACAGAAAGGGGTAAACACTGTAAACAGCAGGATGGTACAAAGGGTGACCTTGACAAGAACACCACATAGGGGAATCCTGCAAAACAAAAGGAAAAACAAGGAATGAGCAAAGGAAGTACAGGAACTATCCAACATATAACAAAATATTTTAGCAGAACAAAGTAGTCATATACTTAAAAAACGAAAAACAACTAGGGTTTGCTCAATTCCATGAGTTCTCCCTTGTGACTATGAATGAACTTCCGCAAGTCAGCAGGATTCTCAAAACTAAAAGTTCTCTCCTTATAGGTCACTTTGAAAAAACAAGGGTGTATTAAACCGTAGCGTGCATTCATAGATCTCAAGGCAGGTCTGAGGTCCAAAAATTCCTTTCGACGGGAAGCCGTAGGCTTGGAAACGTCCTGAGTGAAAAAGACCTTGTGCCCAGACCAGATCATTTGCTTATGTTGCTTGGCGGCCTGGAGAATCGCCATAAGATCTGAGTAGAGGAGGAAATATGCTATGATTCCACGAGGTTTAGATGCAGAAGAAGTATTCCTAGGCCCCAGATGATGAGCACGTTGTATGTTAAAGTCTGAGGATTTAGGGAGGCCAACAATTTGAAGAACTTGAGGTTTTAGGAATTGGATAATATCCGACCCCTCCGAACCTTCCGGAATACCATAAATGCGCAGGTTGTTGCGCCTATTGCGGTTTTCCAAATCCTCCGCTACCTTCTTGAGCTGGCCGACCTCTTTGGTGAGAGTGTCAACTTTAGTAACAGCATCCTGTGCATCACTGATCCTCTGTTCCACCTCAGACAGTCTCGTATCCAAACTAGACCATTTACCATCTAACCTCTGAAGCGTAGCAACAGTGTCTGTCATAAAAGGACGAATAAGGCGCAACTCTTCCATAATATCTTCAAGAGTGAGGGGCAGCGGAGACTTGTTTGGGGAAGGCGGGTCTTTTTTGGTACGCTTGACAGAAGGGTTACTTGAGTCCTTCCTTCCCCCAGTGGAACCACCGTGAGGTTTAGTTGAATGTACGCCCTCCATACTGATGGTATCGCAACCAATTATGACAAAAACAACCAATGGCGGAATGCAGGCAGGACAGCAGTGATACTGCTTAGTCAGCAGCAAGAGGAGGCGTAGCAAACGATGAAAGTGCCAAGATACAACACAGCGAAGGGTACTGGGACGCTGGAAACACAACAGGCTCCCTCTAAAGTAATTGCTAGGGATACAGTCCGAGGAAACCACAAAAGCAGCTAAAGAGACCAACCACTAACAAATACTTGCGCAAAAAGATGGCATAATGTGAACCAACGCATCCACCGCCGTAGTGCCACAAGAGAACAACAGGGAATTGGCAAAAAGACTCAGTGGCAGCAAAAAAATTGAAGAAAAACGCTGCAGAAAAAACAAAATGGCGGCCGCCATCTGAGGGGAGCAGAAAATGCGCAATTAAAGTGACAAAAAGACCGCATTTCGGTCAAAAAAACTTGCCAAAACAGTCTCTGCAGTGTCCCATAACCGAATCCATGCTCGAAGCGAAGCTCCGTTGCATTAATGAGGTGCCTTCACGCTCGAGTCGGCTTTGTTCGAGCGGAGCTCCTCACCCGGCGGCCATCTTGAATCGTCGCGCCGCGCGCTCCCAGAGAGAGACAGTTTATGACTAAATTCTGAGAAAATATTTTCTCCAAGATCAACAGAAGTGGTGGTACTAGGTATTCTATTTTAACTGCTTTTATTGGTATGCTCAGGCTTCAAAACAGTACAAGCCATTCTTGATTAATCCCATGGTTGTGGGCTGTTAGTCAACTTTGTGGATCCATCCGTCAAACTTTTAATACGTTGACAGGAACCACTGTGACTGACCCAGCGGACATCTCTAGTTTCATAGCACAGCTACTCTGCCCTCTAAATCAGTCCCTTAATTATGTGTTAGGTGCCTGCAAGCTCACAAGTTCCTTGGCACTATGATATTCTCGGAGGAACTGAAGCATAGGTCCACTGAATGCTCAGATGAGGTATCAAGACAGCTTTTGTTAAGCCAATTGGCAGAATTGTTTTGCTTCTGGGAACATGGGGACATATTTCCAAGCCCCTTGCGCCACTTTTGCGTCACTTTTAACATGGGAAAAGTGAAGCCAAAGTGACGCAAGGGGCTTGTAAATCTTGCCCCATGGTTACTAACTTCTATTGTAGTTTCACATAACTTACCAAAGTTGTTTTTGGTGTAGATTAATGGCTCTATTATATCTGTGAGGCACAACAACAGGATTATAACGCAGCAATGTCCACTTTTGAACCTGGCATTTTGCTTAAACTTGTAACCGCTCAGAAACGTGAAACAGACCTATGGACAACATATGCTTGTGATAGCTTCCATTAGCCTGGGTAGAAAACATGTCTGCAACTGAAAATACAATGTTGCTGTTCTACCACCTAACAATAAAACACAGCAGTTAGAAGACCAAAAATGTGCTGTTTCTTTGAGGTCGTTTGATTAGTTACACTCATAGATAAATAGAATAATGCATGACCAGAGAGCAAATGCTCCGGTTTCACTCTCTCCCTAAGCTCAATGTCAAAATAGTATATGCCGTCTTTGGAATCTCAGGGGTTTTCACAGTGGCAAAGGGACATTGTTCATTGATTTTTTTCAGCAACACAATTATACAGGAATGTGTCAGGGAATCACAATAATATCATCCTTGGAAGGTATTTTTGTTCTTGAGTCAAAGTGCTCCCTACTTTCACCTTCTGTAATCACTTAAGATGCTTAAAACAAAACCCATTTCCTCATTTTAATCAATTCTACCACTCTGGGCCTGTTTATGACTCAGATGAGGCAATATCCTCAGGTTGGGCATAGCTTTGCCTGACCACGACTGGCTCAGTGTTCCAGCACCTGTTTTTTTCTGGATGCAGCTACACTGGACCCAGGTTTTACTACCAGTAGTTCAAGCCGGAAAAACTGCATGAGGTTTAGCCTACAACAGCCTCATTCCACCGAAAGGGTTTTCTCTGGCAAGGAAGGAGCATTCAGCTCTCCCACCCACCAGCACTAATCTTCCATTTCCCTCCCATATACCTCTGCCCCTTGCAGAAGCCCTCATCTACCACCTGCTCAGAGCAGGTTGTAAATGCTACTGTTAGGCCACTCAGAAAAGGGAATACAGCGAGCACCTCTGTGCAGTAATTCCATGTTTATGCAGGTATTCTCCATTCTGCGGGATTTAACTCGTAAATGCACGCAACCGGCAGGGGGATTGCCAGTCTTCAGCGGTATATATGGGTGCAGTTTGCACCCTGCCAGCACCATGCAACTGGTAATCCGTTCCTCCATCGGCATTTAGCATTCGCAAAATAGCAACACCCTCCTTTTCCCTGAATAGCGCCACCATTAAGTTGTAGATAAGAATGCGCACTGCTGAGTAGTTGCTATGGTAGTTTCGGTAATCTCTTCACTTGTGTGTCTCTCTGTTAGCTGTCTGCTTTTTCGAACTTAAAGTGGTTATGATTCTTCAGAAATTAATTGTATTTAAGCGATGCTGTGGCCCCAGAAATTTGGGTGCATTTCCCCCTCCCCCAGGGACAAGTAATACCATGGTGTGGAAGATCAAGACCATCATGAGCTGCACAATGAGGTTCACCAAGAAAGGTCGAAATATAAAGCGAATCTGTCATTCTGAGTCCAGTTTCCACAATAAATCTTCATTTCCCCCACAATTCCTCCAGAGTTTATTGCTGCTTTCAGCGGAGGAACTCTCAGTGTGAAGGCATTTTTTGTAAACTCTGTTGGGGCTGGTAACTGCTCTTACGGGTCCTATCGGAACTAACAAGACACTGCATAGTGCCGAGGTGTGTTCACTGTGAGAACGTCTTGCTACTTCATGCTTGACTACACTAGAGGCGAGTCAGGTTGTTATCTTAAAATCGGATGCTTTCTCTTAGAATCTTAATAAAATCATTTTGGAAAAAATGATTGTCGGGCTTTTTTGTCACCATCACTAGTATGCAGTGCCCAGTCTGTCTGCTATTGTTGGGCATTGTCTTAGTCACACCTGGAGGACTGCTGTTTTGTATCAGCCTCAGTTACGATTTTTGTCACTAAAATACAAGCATCCATTTTTGCATTCCTACTACCCATCTTCCTCACATCCTTCATGTATTTCAGAAAGTACCCGATGGGGCACGTTTCACATGAGGGGCTTTGTGCGCTGCTTTCTCTACTGTGCATGATGCGGCTGCACATTGTTCACCCATGCAATTTCCAAGAGGACATTCCCATATTGGCATGAAGGTTTGACTCCCATCTAAAAGAGGGAACGCCTTTGACCTTCAGTTCATGCCATATAATAGACAAAGACGCAGGGGTAAAGAGTCCCTCGGGAGGTGCACCGATCAGCACATATAAGATGGCGCACAATGAGTGCCCCTAAGTGCCTCCGTTGGGATAGACTCAAGGGTGTCCAAGGAACCCCAACGTTTCCCTCCTCAAGTGGTTGCACTGCATTGGCCTGTAGGGGGACCCCTACATCCTGTTGAAAATGTGAGTTGGTCCTCTGAGAGTGAAAGGTGAAAGGTGAAGGGTATGCCTTTACTGATACTCCACAGAGCGATGATAAGGAGTCCCAGAGTTTGTGCCGGTGCTGGGGAAAGTGCAGTTCCTTCTGTAATAAGAGTGCAATCTGAAACAGTGATCCTGATAGCTAATAAAATCCCTGTAGCTTCCATCCGGTGTCAATAACGCCCCGGAAACTATACAAACTGAAATTCAGCACTTTATGTTTGATATGATTCTGATACAATAAAATAGCTCCGTAAAGTACACCCATTTTTCTTTAAGCTATATATGACTATATCATACAAAATACCTAAAATAACTTTGTCACCTAGAAAAACATCCTGTTTACGTTGTAATTTGCATTCATTTGAAGAAAAGAACAACTCTGGGGCTGAACCGTGCAGGGCCAGCACTTACTGTGAATGGATGCTTCTGATGACACATGTCCTTCGAATCCTTTGCAACTAAAGCGAGCTTTGTTTAGTCTTTGGTACAAGTGTCCTAGTCCTTTATGCTGTGAGCAACTTTGCAGGTGGTGACATCATGCCTTAAAAGTATTCAGTGCGGGTAAAACATATATTTAAAAAAAAGTATTCAGTGCGGGTATTTCAGCCACAGAAATGCCATCACTTATAAGAAGAAAAACAGATTTTCAGTAAAGAATTAAGTACCAATAACGCACGTCAAAAGAGACAGCCTGTGGAGTTTACCATCTGACCGCCTGCAAAAGGAAGCTCTTAGCGCGGGCCACCTGTGGCGCTACCTTTTCTGCTGTAGAATTTGCTAACCCTGTCGATCTGCTACTTTTGCAAATGAATCTGAAGAAGATTTATGGAGCAACCTCAAGTGCTCAATTAACTTTATCCACAACGAGCATTTTATTGTACAGGCATGAACACCTGTAAAGCCACTGATGATTAATTTGCCTCTGCGGTTACATTTGTATGCATGGAATTGATATTTTCAGATGCTATTTTGGAAGAAAAGGATTCTTAGGGGACTTCAATAATTGAGAAATTGAAGAAACTGTGCCTATTATTTAAATCAAGCACCTTATGTTTGAAAAAATATGCAAAACCACGCTTCTTTCCAGCCTTGTTGAACACTTTTAACAGATTACATTTTTGGAATGCATTTCCTATACATTATTAGCAGCCTTTTTTGTGTTCTTGATTGGTACTCCACTCTGCTTTCGCATGCCTTAAATCCCACACTTACAGTGCTTAAATCAAAACACATTTCTATGTTTTAATTCACTCTACTATTCCATAGGCATACAAAGTTCTCAAAAATAATTTACATTTCTGTTCTTCATAGACTTGATGAAGAGAGTGCTACCTGCATTATGATTCCTTATGTGATGTCACAGTCTGAATCCCAGTGGCCGCTGGTGATCTTTGAAAGAGTTGGGATTTTCTACTTGCGCCAGGCTTCTTCTAGGGTGTTTGTGGGGAGGAGGGGTTCTTACCCTCAGAACATTTTGAAAAAAATAGATAAACTCACAATGTTCACATACATGTGTTCAAAAGCCATTAACTATCTAAACCGATGAAGCCTGGTGCTCACCAGGAGTTGACTCAATTTTTTAAAAATGTGCAGTGTGTGCCCTATATATCAATTGTTGCCTTGCGTATGCCAGGTCCAGCATTTTGTCATGGGAACTAATATGTGCAATTGGTGCCCCCTTATGCCAAGAACCATGAGAGACCTAATTGCCAAAAAGTTTTTCTAGTGATATTAGGAAAAGCATTTTGTCATGTTTGCCAGAGTTCTGTGCCATACCTTCGGCACGCAGGTGCCAGCATTTTGCCAAGGTGTGGTGAATGCCAACAATATTTCCAGTATGCCAGTGCTATTCTTTTTGGCCGGATGGCCAATATCTCAAGTATTACATTCAATATATCAGTTCCAACATTTTTCAATGGGTACACCATGGTACAGGTATGCCAAGAATTACTTCCATAATTCCGGCACAAAGCTATCTCTACTTGAATATGCTAACTCAAAGGGCCAATAGACAATGCTCAAACAACTTACATGGCCCAGGACACCATTGTAGAACATACAAAACACTTACATTGAGATTTGCAATGTAAATAATGAAAAAAATCTATTGAAAGAGTAATAGTCATGCTTTCATTCACATTAGATTACATTAATATTCTGTACATTGGAGTGTCTCGGTGTCTAAAACTCTGCCTGCATTGAGTTCTAAATGCTGCAACTGACCTGCTGTCAGCAATTTCCGGACAGGATCATTTGTCACCTGCTCTCACAATGTGTCTAATATTAGGAGGCCTATAGGATGAATTTCCTGGAGAAGAACGAAAGGCTTTATGCTTCTTTTCCTAGCTTCATTTTTAACAGCAGCCAAGATAACAGAACTACATTTCCCAGTCACCCCTTTAAACGAAAAATGAAAAATACACAGAAATGAAGCTAATTATTTTCCTGCTGCTTCAATTAAGTTCCACAAATATTTTTATGGTTTCATCTTTCAGTTTACACATTAAATGGGTTTGGGCCTATATTTTGTTACATTGTACCTTCGTTTGAAATGTTACCCTAGTTCAAGGCTGATCCATATTCTACTTGTTTTTCACATTGTATTTCATCTTTGCACATTTTCAGTTTGTCCTGTAGGGCTGCTGCTGGGAGGGGCAGGCTGGTATTTCCAGCTACCTTCTTTGGCACAGGCAGCCTATACGACAGGTGCATCTTGGAGTTTGTACTCCTGATGCAGACTTGCCATTCGCAGACACACGTGCAACATTTCTATTATGACATCACTATAGCGCCCGACTCTCTGTGGGGACGCGTGCTTCTTTGTTGCTAGATGTGTTATTGATATAGTATTACCTTATTATTTCTGAAGGTGATACAAAGTATTTGGTCTCATATTTGGGAAATAGAAAGTATATTCTCTGTGGACGCCAGGGTACTTATAATAGGTTGTGAGTGGGGAGTTTCACCAGAGGGCAGCATTGAGTAATCATGCAGAGATGAGTAGGATGAATATGGATTATTGTGGGTGGATTCAAGAAATCAGTATCCTCTTCTTCGAGAAAAGTATATCCTTCAATGTACATTGTTACGAACAGCACCAATGTTTCTGTGGTGCAGGACTTTTTCATTTTTCATTAATGAGCCAAGAACAGCTACTGATTGGATGTCCAAAACCTTTTCCAATTGATACATTTAATTTTACATGGGTTTTTTCTTATGATACTTCGATGGAATGTATCCAAGACCCTGTACATTTCTCTGAAAAGCAAGCTGCATTAGCGTTGGTTCACAAGAAACTGGCCTGCTTTTTCTGAGCCCAACATTCTGGAGAATTGAGATGCATTGAGTCATTGCAGCAACTTAGTCATATTCAACGACACTTGAAGCACCCTTACATAGAGATAGAGAAGAAGGAACATAGAAGAGACATGGAGGTATATTTACAAGGACTTAACACCGATGTAGCAAGTTTTCGATGTTATGGCAGCATTTTTTCATCACTATATTTACATGTCACTGCTAACGACAGTTAGCTGCACTTTTCCGGCGTAAACGTGAATTTTTAAGATCACCACTTCTGTTAGCGGGAGTTATTGAAAATGAGATGCAAGGTGAGCGTTCCTGTGTAAAAACAGCCGCTAACCCCACTGCGCTACATTTACAATGAATTCCTTGAATGGTGAAAACCCCCCAAAACTGCCTCTAACTCCAGTTGGAGGCAGTTTTTTAAGACAAGAAAATAGCTGGTCTTAAAATTGGTGCAATCACTTGGGGCCTCAATTCAGAAAGTTTTGGTGTTCGACAGCACTGCAAGGAATGTTGCTGCGCTGCTCTACGACAAAACAAAAGGGCAGGAATGCACACTATCAAGAAGATAGGGCCCAATTCCTGGACCTCATCCATGAAAAGTGTCGCAGAGCTGCGCCAAAACAGCGTTGCAACACTTGTTATGTTTTCACAGCGCTCTTCTTGCGACACCCTGGATGTGCTGTATTCACTGTACGGTGCTCCGTGTCGCAATTAATGACAGATATGTATGGAATCCTGGAGACATGTTGCTGACCTGTGTGAGAAGTCCACCTAGCGCCCCTTGGAGGTGTGAATGGTAGAGGCGCTCCTGCGCACCAACATATGAAGGTTTGCATTGCATACCACACATCACATCTACACCAGGGTGCATGGAAGAGATTAATAATAGTGGGCCGCCCGTCTCTGAATCACAGGCCAGAGGATATGATGTTGCAAGAAAGCTGTGGAGGGTGATGCCTAAGAGGGCCCTGTTGCATAACCTGCATCAGGAGGTTCCCCAGCGGACTTAGCTGCAACAGCTGTACCTAGGCTTTTGAAATCCCACCTGGGTTAGGCTCCTGCTGGCTGAATCACAGATTTGGAGAGAGAGCAGTGCATTGAGCCCTGGTGTCAATGTCCAGGTGAGGAGAAGGTGGGACGCATAGCGGAGGAGGCCCAGGGGCGAGTCTGGCCCAGGCCTAGCACCTGTGGGTGACTCACACAGTGCCCCGAGAAATCCATGTGCTTCGGCTGACCTACATCACTGAGGGCATCGCACAAGACTTGTGGGGACTCCATTAACTGGCTTGAGTCGCTGACATTGGCAATGGGTGGCAGTGGGTGCCAGGGGCATGGGGCCAGTTCTGGTCCAGGCACTTGGGTATGAAGCTTGATCTGCCGTTACTCGCTGGGGAACACAGAATCTGGTCACCACTGTCAGATCAGAAGAGGCAACTGGGTTGTGATAACTTTACTTGACCCCTGTTAGTTTGTTTTTAAGTGTACAAGTGACTAACCCTTAGTGGACATCCTCTTCCCACAGAACCACACAGTCTGGTTGCTGCTGCTGCTGTCCCCATCTGCTGCTGCTGGTTCCTCTGACACAGAGGTCAGGTGTTCAAGTCCCTCTTCCACCAGCAGGCATGACCCTTTGCCTCATCCCTGGTGGTCCAGTGGTAGAGCATCAATGCTCTGTAGCTTGACTGCCCTACTGTCCCTCTCTTCTGCTGTTCTTGTTCATCTTTCTGTTCTACTCTGTTGCCTTCCTACCTTCTTCTTTTTTTATCTTTGCTGGTTTGGCTTTGTTTTTCCTGTACTTTTTTTGCAGTTCCTTTTTCCCTCCACTCCCCCTCATTGCCACTGCGATCCCCACGTCCCCGCCCTTCCAGTGTCCTTTCCAGCGTTTCCCGCCTCCCAGCTATCCAGACACCCTGCAGCACTACTTAATGGCAGACGCTGTGTGGCCATGCAGAGCCAGCGTGCCACCGGTGCACCGAAGGGAAGCCAAAGGCTAGCCCCTATGTGTCCGTCTGCCCCTGTACCATGCCCAGCACCTGGGACCCTGCCTCTCGGACACTTCACCACTACGACACCAGCACCCTCAGAGCCCTCAGCCCTCGACGATCCTCTGCCTGCAATCTAGCATCATCAAAGAATACCCTTGCACTCTGTGCCTGTCGAAACTGCAAACGCACCTTCTACCACATCAGCACACCAGTGCCTCTTGCTGCCCAGCCGACCAACAGCACACCTGACCAGCTCAACTACATTCTCCTCAATGTGCGGTCCCTCCACACCTCTTCAGACATCACCTTCTTCACAGAAACCTGCAGCAACCTCTGCTCCAGACCGAACATCGCCATTGCCACCCTTGACGGCTACAAAATCAGCCACAATGACCACCCCAACCATCCAGGAGGAGGCATTGCCATCATCTACAAAAGCTCACTCTGACTGACCATGCACTCTAATGACCCAACGGTGACCATGGAACACCTACACTACCAGATCCAGACTAACCCCAACACCACCCTCCATGGCTCCCTCGTCTACAGGCCCCCGGGCCATGAACCCACATTCAATGATGCCATTGTAGACCTCATTGCACCCCAGGCTCTCCCATTCACTGACAAGATTCTACTCGGAGACCTCAAGTTCCAGCTGTACAAGCCCAGTGACCAGAACACCACCCCATCCTGGAGAACCTCACCAACATTGGACTCAAGCAGCTAGTCACTGCACCAACCCACATAGCCGGACACACAATTGAGCCTGTCTTCTTCTCCAGTGGGAATTTCAACTGCAGCCACACCACTGAACTCTCCTGGACCAACCATCATTGTATACATCACGACTTCACCATGCCCACTGCACACCAACACCATCATCGCCCCCGTCACAGCTGGATCAAGGCCACAGAAGAACTTTTTGTCAACTCCCTCAGCACCACGACTCTGCAAATGCTTACAGACGACATCATCGCAGCACGCAACATCCGCCGATGTATCTACAACTATGCTGACACCTTGGTACCCCTCAAGTAAGGAACGGGCAAACAACACTCCAAGAAGGACAACTGAAAACTCCAGCCCTTCACTAGTCCAGACCCACATGCAGACGTCTCGAGAAGAGATGGAGCCACAACAATACCCCTGAAACTCACACAACTTTCAAATCCACCATCAACACACACCACGCAGAGGAAGAGGAAATCCCCTGGATTGATAGGTTTTGTGCAGGTAAGTGTCCTTTCCTGCACAACATCAATCAGCTCTGCTACACCGTGGCGCAAGGGTGTCTGAGTTGATGCATGGTAGCCATTGTGCATCAATGTAGAGGAAAAATACAGGGGGGGCTCATTTATGAGCCCCTGCCGACAGTTTAAAACTGCTGGTGAATATTTTTCTTGACATACTTGCAGCATTAATTTTGCACCACATTGAGCCATATTTACAAAGTGACGCATCTAGGCATATGCGTGACCTTGGGAAGCCATGTGCCACATTATACCTGCGTCAGCTATGATGTATGCAGAGTGGGCGTTCCCACGCAATCAAGCCTCAAAGGAGTGTTGCAGTGTAATACATCAAATTTCAGTGTGAAAATTCTAGGATGCCACTACATCAGAACCAAGGGTTCATAAAGGTGACACAGTGCCACAGAGATAGGCTGGCCCCATGCATTGCTGGTGTTGCATCATGCTTGTGACACAACTGCAGCAATGCGTGACTTTAGCGCTGACAGATACGTCAGGATTCTAGATGTATCTGTTATTAATTGCGACATGGAGCGCTGTACAGGGAATGCAGCACATGCATGGTGTTGTAAGAAGAGGGCAGTGAAAAGTGTTGCAACGCTGTTTCGTCACAGCGCTGCAACACTTTTCATGTATGAGGCCCAGGAATGTGCCCCATCTTAATAATAGTGCACATTCCTGCCCTTTTGTTTTGTCGCAGGGCAACGCAGCAACATTCCTTGCAGTACTGTCCAGCACCAAATCCTTCTGAAATGAGGCCCCAAATCTTTGCACGTATTTAAAGACCAGCTATTTTCTGGTCTTAAAAAACGGCCTCTAACTGGAGTTAGATGCAGTTTTTTGGGGGTTTGTACCATACAAGGAAATCCTTGTAAATATAACGAAGTGGGGATAGCGGCAGTTTTTGCACCGGAATGCCCACCTTCCATCTCTTTTTCGTTAACACCTGCTAACAGAAGTATAGATCTTAAAAATTCACTTTACGACGGAAAAGTGCCGCTAACTACAGTTACCAGCAACTTGTGAATACTGCAATGAAAAAAAAGCCCTGTCAGCTGCACACTCAAGGCATGGGAAGATAATGTCACCTATGGACTACAGCACTATTGCGCCACCCACTAGTGTGGCAAGATGAACTTGACTCGAGCCCACCATTGTAGCCTGGCTGCTGCAGTTTTAAAACTGTGACTTAACCTGTCAAAATAAATCCTTTAAAGAGGTAAACCCCCTTTTCAAATATTAATAGGTCAGCCCTATGTAGGCCTTCTAGGCCATGAGGCAGGGTGCATGATATGTAAAGCAGGACTGAAATGTAAATTTAACATGTCCTCACAGTGACTGGCACTCAAAATCTATTTTCACTGAAGTAAGGCTGGTTGGCCCATTAGGAAACAATGGGTTGAAATATTTTATATTAATTCTGCTATCTTATATTTGGGGTCAACTAGAAAAATGATTCAATTACTATTTTTAATATTTATCTTAAACCCAATTTAAAGTGTGAAGTCAGATTATTAATAAATATTAAGGAAAATGTGCTTTAAGAAAGTTACCTTTTTCATGCCTGAAGACACTGGAGGCTAGTTTACATTAGCCTCCAACTGTCACCCAGCTGGTGAATAGCTCTGATGAGATGTGTATATTTCCCCCAGAGCAGAGACACTGGCCTGGGGGTGGGGAGGTGTTTTGTTCCACAGGAAGACCAGTTGGGCTATGCACAGGAACTTATTTTATAAACCCCCTATTCTCTATTTTTTGTATTTTTTTGTCTCTATACCCAAACAACCGCTGACTAAGTTTCATCTTTTGCAAATTAGTTCATTTGGAAAAATAGCTACTTATACTGAATATACTCACAAAAGATAAAATTGCTATTTGTTGCATCTATTTTGCTAATCTAGAACACATGTGCCTATCTATGTATTTACCTTACTGTTTGAAGTATTGAATAAATACTTTACAGATTGCCTCAAAGTTGAGCCTGACTGCTATGTGCCAAGCTATAAGGGGGGGATCGCAGGTTCATTTGGACTTGCTTGTGCCTTACCGTGACGGGGATTGTGGTTGCTGCTTGACCTGGGCTCACACCTCAGCCAACCAGTAACCCAACTTCTAACAGAGACAAGACTGCCAAGCTGATCCGGCGAAAAAAAGTTGCTATTAGGCTAAAGAAAAAAGCTTCCTCAACTCTGAGCTTATCCACAGCAGCAAATCAGATTCAACATGATTTTGTCCTTGTGGAGCCTATTTCTGAAGATAAAAATCTCGACCAGGCAAAGAAACTAAAAGTATCTGGCTAATGAGAAGACTTCCCTAAGTGCAAAATTGTAATTCCTCCCGCTCTAATCTTTCCTGGTCAGCTTTACCAGGAGCTGTCCAACACCTATCCGACCTTGTGGAGTCCTCTTCGGACACAGCAGCGGCCTTGCTATGTTGAAGAATTTAGATTTTCAGAAAAAAGATAGAGGACCGGATTTATATCTTGGTCAGAACCATACTACTGCCTGATGTACATTTTGGCAGTTTGACAGGCCAAAGTCCGTCAGGGCCCCACCATCTTCATCGCATGCAGGCTCCTCCGTTGATGGAGTCAAAAAGACAAAAAAACAACAAACAGAGGGATAACAGTTATAACTCTACCCTCACAGTCACGATAATGCTTTCCATTTGTCTTACCATTGCCAAGAATTCTCCACACTTGAGCTGGCGGTGTACCACTAATAAAAGCGGAAAAGCAACCACTACAAACTTTTGCTTTGTTCGAGGCACTATGAACCAGCGGTTGGGAGATGCAGCCTATCTGCTCATAGATGACGTTGACTAGCCACCATGTCTGCACCATCATAGGAGGTATGTACATATATATGCATGTAATAAGAGCAGTCCACATTACTATGGTCGTCTGTTTTCTTTTGATAAATCTTCACCAGAAAATGTAAAAATAAAAGCTCACTATCCTTATGTGGCTGTCCCAAAGAAAACTGTAGTGTCCAAAGCAATTTCAATCTAAATGTAGTGTGGATATATGCCAATACATTCTGGACATATCAAATGTACTCAAAACCATGCTTGTTGTACTTCTGTTTGTCATCAAGGAGATACTGAGTGATGGGAAGCTAGTATAGCTTCTAACATTGGCTTCCCATACTATTAAGAAAAAATCTTAAGGAAAACCTAAATGTGATAGACTCCTTCAATTGTAAGTGCATGTCATAAACACCTGACCTTACATTTGTTCTAACAATAGCTTCCATACAATAAAAATGTTTAACACCTCTCAACACATATATGAGGGTGCAGTTCATTGTAATATAAATACTGTTGTCCATATTACAAATTCCTGGCCCCTTCTGAAGACCGAGCAAAATAAAAGATCACAATCACCTATCCTGGCATCTCAACCTGCATGGCATTTGTCAGAAATATTGACCCTTTACCTATATAAATGCAGGATGAAGAATTATTTTACATTATTGGTGCTAACGCCTATCATGAAGCTCACACTGACATTTAAAAGTCAAAGATTTATTAAAATAAATGTAGGTATGGTATATGCATGTGATCTTGAATTGTGTCACAAAAGTTCTGACACGGGCGTGCGCATTTGTGAAAAGAAGTTATCGTCAACGAGGAAGAGGGAGCCCCGGGACGCCGCGCTGCAGGTAAGGCATTTTATTTAATTTTTTTATCATAGTTTACATTATTTTAAAAGGAGGGCGGGCGGGAGGCGGGCGGCAGGCAGCTCTGCTTCGCCCTGGCGTGTGCGTAGCCCTACCAGCTATGCCTACTTCGTAAACCGCGAAGCAGGCAGCGCTACGTACACTCCGTGGGCGAAGCAGAGTACTACGCCCGGTGTTAGTTATTTTAACCACACGCACTATCACCACTTGGCCCCCACACCCTCATGCACAACTGCGGCTACTCCTTAAAAGATCTCCGACAGAGAGCCCTCCAGTAGGGCCCGTGAGGGACTGCAGCGCCACCCTCACGAGGAGCAGTGCCCAATGATGACGGTCTACACCTGAAAAGGTGTGTGAGGGCACAACACATACTGGAGTACTACTCCCCACTCCCACCCATTTCATCTCCTGTGGAGCAACACCAATTACCTTCCCTTTGCTTGCTGCAACCGCAATAGGCTGCTGCCCCTTTACTTCCGTTTAGGAACTGGTACCACCTACATTTTGTTACAGTTTAAAACTGCAACCAGGCTGCAGTGACAGGTCTGGGACAAGTTTTAAGTTGCGCCTTGAGTGGGTGGCTCAATCGATGCTGCAAGACAACTGCAAGCATTTAATTTACAGGTTGTGGGTATGTGATATACCACTCTACAAGGGACTTGTAAATAAATGATATATGCCAATCAGTTGTAAGCCAATCAAACCAGGTTTATGAGAGTGAGCACAAGCACCTGAGTACTGTTCAGCCGTATTAAAGTGCACAGAGTCCTAAGGCCAAAAAAATAGAATTTCTGCTACAAAAATGGAGGCAAATAGGCAAAACATTTGTTGAAGACCACCCTGAGACCGACAGGTCTAACAGTTCTTATATACATATATATCTATATTTTTATATAGTGCAAACTTGACCCGAAGGTATTGGGTATCAGAGCGCTTTACACGAGCACCAGTTGCATTACATGACAACACATTATTTTTGTTAGGCACGGGGAGATTAAGTGATTTGCCCAGAATCACAGGATGTTGCGAGACCTTGCCGAGATTGAACCCGGTTCACCAAATTTGAGGTTGACCGCCCTAGCTGTTAGGCCAACTCCTCTCCTCTTATATATTAAGGAAACACATTTTGGACCACAATGTCAACAGTAAACTCACACTAAAGAGCTGGAATATATCTGTATTGATGGACAAACAAACTCTAAAAATAACTTTGTTTATGGGATGTGGCTTGCACATAACATTTTTAACAGATTTGAACATAAGAAAAAGATAGGGATGGCATACATTGCATGTCAGCCTTTATTCAAAATCAACTGTGTAGACTGCAAAGTCTATATCATGACATCATTAATCATTTTGACAACAGTATGAGTAATCATATATGTATGAAAATAGTGGAATGCTGTTTCTGTTAAATATGCCCTCATGTAAGATAAGTAGTAACACTAATCATAATCAAGGCTACCAGGATATTCCACTACTTCTTTGGATTCTCTATTGCACACTTATACATATATAGCATAAAGCTATTAAATAACACATATTATTTTCAAACCCTCAATAAAATAATTTATTATGATACACAAATTTGGTGCACTTTACCATTGCGCTGATCTGTACATCAACTGTTGAATGCGAATAGGCAATTTCTGCACATTTTAAAAGAGTGAGGTGATGAATAGTAAGAAATGGAAAACAATCACATGTATATGTTGATAGAATTCCCATGTTTTTTGATATACACCCCATTCTCTATGTTTTATATGTTTAGTCTCTATAAGCAAACAATCGGTGACTAAGGTTCATCTTTTGCAAATTAGTTATTTAAGAAAAAGAGCTACTTTTACTCAATGCACTCAATATGCTTCTAAAAGATAAAATTGCTATTTGTAACCTGTATGTTGCTAAGCTAGAACATATGTGTCTACATATGTATTTCACTAACAAGAGTAAACGTCAAGCCAGACAACAGGTCATACACTTAACAGCATACTTACCCCCTTGTTGCTGCTCTCTGGACATCAGCTCTGTATCAAGGAGTGGATAGGCCACCAGCAGTATGCGGGCCATCAGTGGGCTCAGGGTGTGCTGCACCCACTTCCTCCACCAGGAGGACTTGCCCAGTTGGACTTCTACCACCATCTTGGTCCAGTGCCGAAGGTCATCCCAACACTTATGGCAGTGCAGGCTATGGCACCCAATAGACCTCCAAGGCCCGCACTCAAGAAGTGATGGCCCTCCACAAATCCTTCTTCATATGGGGGCTGACCTAAGAAATGAAACATATAAAGTAAGATAATAAATAGTTACATAAATCAGCAGTTAGACATTTCAAATATCGAACACTCATAATGTTATGCTGTTTACGTTTCAAAGAATAATTTTTCAATTATCACCAAACATATCCATTGCACATATTGTGCAATGTGATGTGTAGTACACATTTGTTGTGATATACACCTGTTTATATTTAACCTATTTTTTTTTCATGGTCAACT
This sequence comes from Triturus cristatus, assembly GCF_964204655.1. Classification (NCBI taxonomy): domain Eukaryota; kingdom Metazoa; phylum Chordata; class Amphibia; order Caudata; family Salamandridae; genus Triturus; species Triturus cristatus. Next base: position 894,249,053 of record NC_140590.1, on the reverse strand, counting down.
TTCCTTTTGCACTAATTGCTTCATTCATGATCCATGTTTCAAAATATTGTATGTCTATACAGACATCCTATTAATGTGCATTAGGAACCATAGTTGTCCTAGTAGGTACCTGCATATTTGAATGACTTATGTACATGCAACCATCCTCTGTGACAACACATTACTATTAAGTTACCAGCCCGCCTGAGAGCCAGCAAGGACATTTTTCAACTTAGAAAAGCACCCAAAACTAGGGGTGGGCGGAATTTGCGAAATCCACTTTCGCAAATTATCACGAAAATGTTAAAAATTATCACCAAAACGCGGAAATATTGCGAAGATGCGGAAGTTTTTATCCCGCATGTTCGCGAGATTTTCTGCATGGTTGCGGCTTGCCAACTTACCCATGTGGTTACTCGCGGGCGCGGCCATCTTGTTTTCATTTGTCTCGCGGTGCATGATCGCGAGAAGAAAGACGTGATCGCGCGACGCATGACGTCACTGCGGGCGCGAACTGTCGCGAGACAGCGCAAATGGCTAAAAACAATTCAACATCTCATGGAGAACGCGACCGGATCAAGAAAACTTGTCGGCGAACGCAGGGATTCAGGTAAGGCGATCGCGCGCGCGCGAGAATGTATTATTTTACAGCGCGAGCAAGAAACAAATTATCGCCAAGCTGCGGAATGCGGAAATTTTGACATTTTTGCGCTTTACGCGGAACGCGAAAATGTCAAATTATCGCAATTTCCGCGAATGGAACGAAATTTTAGCCCAGGCCTACCCAAAACATGGCAATTCCGCAAATAATCAAAGTCAGCAGTATCCTTTTTCCTTTCACAGAGCCAAGATACCTTTGAGGTGAAAGGCATGCTTTATAAATGTTTATAATAATAATAATAAATAATAATATAGGTAATTAAAATGAAAAATTGCACCCCCCAGAACAAACCTTTTATCATTAATTTACCAATGAAATCCAATTCTGTGCATAAGTAAATGGCACATCCAATAGAGGCATTAAAATGCTTGTCTGAATCTCAGCGTGATAACATACTTACTACTCACTAATGGAAGCTAGTACCAAGATCCAAGTGTAAGAAACAGATAAAAGGCAGTAAGAAAATTATTTTCAGCATAAATATATATCACCTGTCATGCATATCTGCATTATATGAATGATCGCATATATAGGAAAATGTGTGAATTTAAAAAGGATTTGGCTTGCTCATTACATTAGAGCTATAATGTGCTTACCTGTTGCACCTCATATAGCTGGGTATACTGAGACAGAACCTCCTCCGTCAGAATTTTCAACTCATCAAAATTGAAGTTAGGGCCCTGTCACCAGTATGTTCCACCATGGTTGCCAAAAGTTCATGTGGAGCCACTTAAATTGCAGAAGGTCTGACCTGTATCAAAGATAGGAGGCAAGTGAGAATCTGTTGGAAAATGTGTACATCATTGATGTGTGTACCTTCATCAAAGGACATATTTCAAAACCATTGGACGTTTTAGAAATAATTGCCCCATGTTAACCAAAACAAGTGCCCCATGTTGCTGTATGGGTTGTAATATTTCTGTTTGTCCTGACATCAGACGCTGTAATTTAATAGTTACACTAGTGTAAGAATAATTTAGTAAAATATAGTACCTGTTAATATGCTTAAAATAATATTTTAACCACCGTGGGATCATAGGTGATGAAAATGTTATTTACAAAATATTTTTTATGTAATATGACACCAGTGGATTGTAAACATATACTGTGCATGGTGCAATTTACAGCTCCTTTGACAGATCTCGAAATTGAAATAAAAATAATAATAATTGCACATCCCACTTTTGGATCTAATGTCACAAACTCATTTGTTAGATGTAACAATTAGGTTTCAATATACATATGCAGATGAGTGACTGTTAGTTGATACACTTATTGAACACAGAATATATGTGAGTAGCCCATTGAGTGGGCTTTTTGTTGCAAGTTTAAAAGACCTGTAGATGACTAGTTGGTTAATGTATTTGTTTGCTTTTAGCTTCACGGCTAATGGGTGTGGGTACTTGTTCATATGTGGAGAGGGTATAGAAAACGTTAAAGAAAAGGTGTGGTTAGAATATATGGTTCCAGGGGGATCTTACTTATTTGGAAGTGTTGCCCTCACACCCTATGGAACGCCTCCAGGGTGCAGAGTAAGTTGACACAGCAATTTGTGCTGCCTTACTCAAGATTTATGGGGCCACTCAAAGACACGCAGGGTGGCTTTGTGTGGCTTCATAAATTGGATTGAAAGCCCTGCGTCACGCATGTAACACTTTACGTGGTGCAGGGCTCTCATAAATAAGCCCTTTAGGCAATTATAAAATACACTTGTCCTCATTGCTTGAACATACTTTTTACATCCTTCAATCAACATTTCCTAATATCTCATTCTAGTAGGCAGAAATGCAGGAATTCCTGATTTAAACTGTTAGTACATGACAACAAATGGCATCTGCATCTTCATAAGGGATTTTTAATTCACTGGAATCTTTTGAGTGATGGCAGAACTGTTAACTTTTTTGTCAGAAAAGTAATTATCGAATAAATTGAGTCTAGATAATCCATGTTCTGCATTGTAAAGCCAATGATTTCCCAACCTATTGTTAGTACATGTAATGATTGTTTTTATGTGTTCAGTTTTTTTGCTGCTTGAAGCTGGATACTTATCCCTCCAGTGTCCAGTTAGAGACATTATATATTTGCCCTTTCGTGGCTGTTAGGTGTATAACAACATCTCACATCCAGCACCCATTTATGAGATTCTTTTCATAAGGTACACCATTCTGGAAGTTAATTAATCTATTCGACTTACCCGCGATAATGGTTAGAAAACCAAATTGGGCTGCTTCGTCTTCTATGTTGTCTTTTGAGGAGTTTACCATTGTAATCCTCTTACCAACTTAAATATGGGATGTCACTTGAGAGCCTCAATTTATTTTCAGGATCGTAAGATGATGGCAAGCTTTCACCTGATGCTTTTTTTTAATAGAAACCATTCTCTTGTATTTCTTATCTTTTGGAGTGTAAGATGCAGAAGTGTGAATCCTATTCTATTATCCTTTTTGGGATTATTTTTATTTTGTGCTCAGGGGAACTAAAACTTATTAAGTGAGTACCCTTATTCTTTTTTTCTTTTTCTCCATTATTTCATGTATTCAAAATGTAAATTAAAGCGAGTCTAGAACTTGCAATCTATGCATGTCCTCTATCCCTAAACTTTTACTTGCTTTCCAGAGACCTCCTGCTTTATTTTCTTGAACAATATTGGAGCAACTGTTGACCCGCTGTGTAATATCAGTTCCCTATTGAGTATGCCAATTTGCCTTTGCTAAGCCGCATCAGCATATGTTACAGCGCCTTAAATACATAGAACATGCAATTTCAAGTTAAAGTCCATTGCCTTGAGTTTGTTGGTGTTAAAACCGTAAAAAGAGCAGCACTTCAGCATGATAAATTGTTTATTCTAAAATGTGACTGTTGTATGATAAGGGCACGTAAACAGAGCATCTTTAGACTGAAATTGCAGTTTCGGTGTTCAAAATATGCCACTGCTATGTAGCACTGTCCTCTGTGCACACTTCAAAATATGGCGCAAGAAAGGGGTTGAAGTATAAATTACAGCTGTGCCCAAAAATGTGTGCACAGTGTTTCAGAATTCTCTGCGTTCAAGCAGCTTGGTGCATGTGGGGTCACAGGGAGGCCTTGCATGGGGCGTGAATTACAATATTTAATTTTTTTAATAAAACATACCTTTTGCTGCAGCGGCCGGTCTTCTCCAGCATCGCGTTTGTCGCCACTCCACTACCTGGGTCACAGCAGCCCCTGGGACCCAGACTCCCATCCAATACGCGTGCTGCAGAGCAGCATGGTGATTGGTCTGAGCAGGAAAGAAAGACGCCCTGCTCGGACCAGGGAGTCTGTGGCATTTCTCCAGCCTAGCTGCTCAATGCAGCTGAGCAAAACCTAAGTGCATATGTGTGTTTTGGTCAGTCTGAAACGGCTGGCCAAGATACATATGCGCACTTAGGGAGTGGAGTGCACATAGCACTCCTTGTCCCCCCTCCCATGCCTAAGCCTCACCCCTCCTAAATCGCTGGCTAAGAGCTGGCAAATGTAAAATAAAACGATGCAAAAGCATCTTTTTATTTTACATTTGCTGGCTCTGAGCCAGGCAGTGGGGCAACGCTCCTCCGCCATTGCAGAGGAGCCTCCACTCTGTGCAAGAGTTCTTCCTTCCTTAAAGTACTTTTTTTTTAAAGTGCTGAAAACCTTTCTTTGTATTTTTTTTAACAATGTGCGCCCTTGGATTTAATGTGTGATAATCTGTTTCACCTACAAACATTTTCTGAACCTTGCTTGGGGACTACTTTTTTTATTTTTATATTTATTATTTGCCATATTGCATTGCATTACCAGTGACGTTTTAAGTCATGGACAAAGTGGGCCCCTTGGTAGACCCAGTCTTGCCCTGTTGTGCTTAAATAATTCTTAAACAGATTGCTTAGACGGCTGTTTTCCTTTAATTTATTAAAATGTTGCTGATGTGTGAGTCTATGACAGATATTTTAGGGCTGATTATGATGACGGTGAGTCTGACACCAACGACACTTTGTTGTTTGACCAACCGATATCTAGCCCTGTGGTCCACCCGCTGCATTACGATGCTGCGGGTGGAGGCATCAGGTGGAGAGGCCATCTGCAGCGCTTTTGTCGGGCGCAAGGAGCCCGTTGGTGCATCGGTACCCACCATAATCCCTTAATGATGATGGAGCCTTACTCTGCTCCACCGTCAGGATTATGAGGGCACTTTCCTACAGCCTTTTCATTTTGGCTTTCTGACATGAAAATGCTGTTGGAAAGTGTCTTTGGGGGCCCTTAGCAGGGCCCCCTTCCCCCCTGGCCCTCTGCTATGGGGCCTAGAGTGCAAACATCCCTGCACTGTGTGGCAGGCGCCATGAGGTGCCTTCCACACTGTGCACAGATCTTTTCGAACATCCATTCTACAATGGAAGCTTGTGCTGCAGGCCTATTCTGCCCACCTCACAAGCTTCCATTTTAGAATTAATGATTTTGACCACCCGATCGGCAGTCGCATCCAAATCAGGCAGCCAGAACGGGTGAAATATGGTCGGGCGATTTCAAAGCGATACTGTGTCGGGAGGACACAAGTACACCCAACATCGCCATCAGGGCCTAGGTATTTCATGCAACATTCACAAAAAAAGTTCCTTTTAGATCAAAACAAAATCTCACTTATGGGTAATAGGTGGGTGTCACAGAGATTATTTGCAGTAATATTCGTGAGCTGTCGCTGTGTTATTCTATTAAAAACACACATCCCTATCCCTGAATATTAGATTTAAACGCGTTTACAATTTGGTTAAGTGTGCCTGTGCACTATTAGTGACCTGGCCAAAATTTGAATGAAACAGCTGAGATTGGATAATAAATTCAAAAGCTATTTCGAACCCCAAAAAATACTTTTGCCCCTGGGCCCCAAAATCCTTAAGATGTTCCTGATAGTTTTGTATATTCATAGACCTGGAATTTAGTTGTATTTTAATGAAGCGCAGCACGCTATTAATATTACCCCAAATAATCATTTTTTCTGTTGTAGGAGTGAAGGAAAGATCTGATTTATTTGAAGAAATGCTAGGAATTATTACCAAACCTTGTTTTTGCAGTGGTAAAACACACCTTGACTTTCATTTAATATAAAGACGATTTACCGGCTGAAGTGAAGTTTTTTTAGAACGTGGACATTCGTGTTTGATATTTCTTAGTCTAGTTTGATTGCTTGTTTCCAAGGGATCGATAGAATGTGTTTTTTTATTCTCTGAACTGTCTTCGTTTTAAAATAATGCGCTTAATGTAGAGCTTGGTGGACCCTCCATCCCAAACGTGACGGATATCTTGTACGCCTTATTAAAAGTGCATTTTATCCTATTACACACATTTGAGATGGAGTAACTCTCCACACATTCTAAATCAGAGCCTCAGTTTGGAGAAAAAAGCATGGTACATGCTGGCATTTCTTCAGGAAAACCATAGAACCTCTGCTTTTTAGCATACAAAGCTAGTAAGTGATAGGACTTGTATTTCTGTGAAAAACTGAAATCTCCTGTAGGAAATCTTGTCATTATTTTATGGGTACAAAAAGTCAGATATGAAGGAAGAAAACTCTTGGGGCCTGATTACGATGCTGGTCGGACGAGCTTCCATTACTAGGATGAGACCGCCTCCACGGCGGTCGGAAAGTGTATTTTTCCTATTGCAGCTTGTGCTGCAGACTGCGGCACAAGCAGCATTAGGAAAAAACCCACTTTTGAAACATCCATGCAGTGTGTGGCAGGCACCAGGTCTTTCACAGGTGGAGTGGATTCCCACCACAGGCATCGGTCGGACCGGTTGTACCCTAATATGGCGGTCGGACCAATGCCTCAGATGTTGGGCTGACAATCATCGATGAGCTGTCGTATTGCCTTTCGCCCAACATTGTAATGAGCCCCCTAGTCTCAATACAGTTAAGAGTTTTGTGAGAAGGCTCCAAGTATGGTAGACTCTCAAATAATTGCAAATGACCACTTTAGTGAAGCATGTGTTGCATACCATAACACAAACCTGGCTAACTTGTTACAGTGTAAATGGAATCCCTAGCTCACTAATACAATACCAATATGTATATTAAAAATCTCCCAGATCTTCTGAAAATATCAATAAACCTCCAATAATTCACAATTACCTGTCTGTTTTCATACCTGATTGCACCTAAGTGTCCTCTAGGCACATACTCCAACATTTCTTTATGCCATACTCCTTCCCCTTACTATTTTCCATTTTCCCATCAGCCCTCAAATACGTTGTTTTGTCCAATTGGTGGCAAATCCAGCACTCCAGCTCTCCTCTAATTTGCTACTACCATGCTCTGCATTTAATGACCTGTCTCAATATCAACAAAATCCCTCTTTTTTTTAAATGGTCCTGTTAAAGCGTGCCGCGTTCAACAATATTCCTACCAACCCATATTTTCCTGCCTCTCAAATTCCTTTTTTAAACTACTCTTCATTACAAGTGACTCCCCCTTTTGGCATTCCCTAGAAAGGGCAGGTGGGTGAACCCCTGAATACTTATAGGTGCATACTGAGTAGGCATAGATTGCTACCCCTGCACCGAGTGGTCACAACAGGGGCGTCTCCTCAGCTAAGGCAGAGGAGCTTTGCCCCACTGCTTTAAGGCAGGGCAGAGGATAAAGAAAATGATAACAAAGCATGTTATTATCATTACCTTTTTCCATTCCTAGGTGCAAGGAGGGGCGGGCTGGTCAGAGCAGGGGTCAGGGGAGGAGTGATTTGCCCACTCAAAGTGCGCATGAATGTTTGACAGGATGTCTTGGGCCGGCCAAACGTTTATACGCACTTTGCATGTCCCACACCAGGCTCTATTACACAACCTGGGGTAATCCTGCACATGCTCTCTGTCCCTGTCTGAGCGCCGAACAACGGTGCTCCGACCAATCACAACACTGCAATGCAGCGCTGTAATTGGGTTTGGGGAACTTAGGGGAACCAATCACAATGCTTTATTGCAGCGTTGTCATTGTCTTTTGGAGCCCGGGTGCTTTTCCTGGGACAAAGAGAGGCTGCAGAGAGGCGGCGGCCGGCGCCAATAGTAGCTGGTACGTTTATTTATATTTTTTGTCTATTTTCTTATTTTCTACACTCCCAGCACATCCCCCTGCCCCCCGCCATCATTCCCTACCAGCCGTCACTGGATTACGACACTCTCCAAATTCAATCCATGACCTGTCTAACCTATCCCTTTCTCTCTGTCCCTTAGAAGGGTCCACTCAACTGATAAGATGTTGGGCAGGGGTAGAGAGCAGCCGCGGTCCGTGGAGGGAGTTCCATGGGGTGGAAAGGCGTGGTGGGGAAGGGGCAGGGGGGGTACTAAACACCGGAATATGGATAATTGGAGGTAAGTAAACAATTAAATAAATAAAACGAATTACGAAGCGCGCGATGCATCGCATTTTGTGATGCAGCGCATGCTACGAAATTCGTTTTATTTATTTAATTGTTTACTTACCTCCAATTATCCATATTCCGGTGTTTAGTACCCCCCACCCTGCCCCTCCCCCGCCCCGCCTTTGCGCCTCACGGAACTCCCTCCACGGACTGCGGCTGGTAGAGAGACGCTATCTCCCCCCACGACACCAATTCCTCCGTTTTGAACTGTCTAAGTAGGTGCATTATTGACAATCGCAATCGACCCATTCCCAGCACATAGTTTAGCATGACAGTTAAAGAGGAGGTATGAAGTATTGACCTAGAAACAGCATTGGTTGAAGGTCTCAAAAACGAAAGTCGGAAAATATTCTTCACTAAAGAAATATTGCATTAGTAATTAAGAAATGATTAGGTTGTCTGGAAAATACTCTGTGTATCAATCACTGTGTGTGGAGTTATTACCCACTTTTGCACTTCATATTGGCAGATGTGTGTTTTGACATGGTATCCAGTTTCTCCTTTGTGAGAAGTTTTGGGTGTTAATATGAGAGTTTGTTTAAAGGTTGTGTGCAAAATAAATCTTTTTAAATGTGATTTAAAGTCCCTAGTTAATAAAGACAGCTTCCATTATGGTTAATGAAAAAAACATTTAAATCGATATTAGAAAAAACATTAATTTGATGGAACTTGAAGTAACACAACTGTGGTCACTGTTTTTTTGCGGTTCCAGGATATGCTGAAATCTTAAAAATATTATTATATTTGTTCATAACTTCAGGGCATTGAAGTGTCAGATTTTGAAATCTAATTCTTGTGTGTGGCATTTACGTTTGGTTTAATGGCATTTGATTTTGGTATTGTTATGCCTTTTAAGCCTCGTCAATATTTTTATTTTTCACATTCTAGCTTTCTTCTTCACTAACATACATTTTCCAGATATCCTCACCGGGCACCAGTAATATTTTAGGTAGTGTTTTGCTATTATACCTGAGCTGTTTCATTCTTACCCTGCAGTGTGACGACAACTGCTTTGTTTTTGTCCTTTTCACCTCTTTATGTGTTAATGTATGCTGCTGTGTTTCTCGGTTTATAACTGCTCAGGGAAAGAGGCTGAGGAAAAGTACAGCAGGACAGTTTGAACGTGTTTTGTGTGTTTTACATTTATAATACGTCTGATCATTAAGGACATAACACATCACATATCGACCTGTAATATTCCTCCTCCTGGTTTTTTATGTGTTGAAAAAAGTGTTGTGAAATACACCATTGTCTAAAGAGTGGAATAGATTGTGATCCCATAGCAGGTTGTAAATGTCATGAAGCGTTAGTTGAACCAGGATTTACTCTCAAAGCAATTCACACCTGGTTATCTATCAGAGGACATTGAATCCAACAGTGCTATCAATTCAGTGTTAAATCTATTTTTGATCATCACTCAAGCGGACTTTCCAAAACCTATGGTTTTGGAGATAAAGTCTATAGCATTTCTTTTAAATTTTACTTAGAACCGTGACATGAAATGCTTTGCCATGCTTATCACAACATGCTATCAAAAAGCATTTATCATATTGTAACATAACAGAAAGTGCACAATAATAAGAAATGAAAAGAAAAGAAGACACAGGGAAGCTTCTAGGTGTTAAGGAGTACAAAACGGCCATACTATATTATATAGATACATCTTCATTTACATTTTGTTAGCAGATGTAGGTCTCTCTTGAACTCCAGCACATACTTGAGACACACAAGCACACACACACATTGCTTGCCAGCCCTAGTTCTACACATGCTTTCGCAGCATTATTGTAGATTGTGTTCCAGGCCTTAGTTTAAATAGTTTGTTGTTGCTGACAACACCATTTCTGCTGTGAATCATGTTCCAAGTATTCACGGATCTTTCTATTGAAACAAATATTTTACATACTTACTCCTCCCAGTCTTGCAAATTGCTTGTCTGTGATATCAATTTAACTTTTGAACCACAATATGCATGTTTAATCCATTGATACAGGGCGAGGCTAATTGGAAAAATGATTGGGCAAATGTATTGAACTCCGATACTGAACAAGGCCAACAAAAAAGAGAAGTCAAGGTCCTGACAAATTAAGAGCCTGATTTAGTTTGTTGGCAACAGAAAATTATCAACATTCTGGGGAAAAAGGTTATATCTTATACAAAATTCACTGTCTGGATGGTGTCTTGGCCTACGTTAAAGTCAACCACAATAAGGAGCTCTAGAGGAACAGAATTCAATCAGGTCGGCCTCCACTCACAAGTAACAATAAATCAAAAAAGGAGCAAAATCCAATCTCCTTTGTAGAACTGGTCGTGGGGGGCTGCTGCCTCCACCGAACTGCTGGTTACAACCATTAACCAATCTTATCTAGTCCTAAGTGCCCAGATAATTATAATTATATATTTTACAGATCCACGTTTACCAGTCAACTCCATATAAACATACCCCCTACTAAAAAAGGTATATATCAACAAACAAAAAATTGTGAGAAGGTGAAAAGGTCCCTCATGTGCGCTTCAGCAGAGAAGCTGCTGGAAGGTTCTTGCCAGTTTCCCCACGTTTCTCATTGTCGGTGACCTTCTCACCAGTGAAGAAAGAAAAGGAAAGTGTCCAGTCTGAAAGGAAGAGGTGAAGACACCAACAGTATGTGTGTGTAAAAAAGACCCAGTAATGTGTATAAGAATGAAGTATTTCTCAAAATAAAATTGAGTTAGGACTCACATGTGCAATGATCCAGTTTTATTCAAGTTTGTGAGCCTACTCAAGGTTTAAAAACAAACTGCATGTTGAAGACCACTTCAAAATGGGCCAACATGTTTCATTGCCTGTCTTCTATTGCGGCAATTTCATCAGGGCTTGAGGTCAAAAGTCATCTTACTGGACTCCAACTTTTATATGCAAAGTGACTGATGAACATAAACAAAAAGCACTAGTTAAAACTCCCAACCAGTTAGGACATCCTTCATAACACTTACTAGATGTTAAAGTCAAGAATGACTTATATGGCACAAATATTGATATATATTTACCAAGTGGTAGCCAAGGGCAGTCATACCAGCTTCCCACCATGTCAGGGGGTATTTCCTTCAACTGTAAGTCCCCCACTGGCACACTCCGTTTGCCGATAATATACCTGTGAATACATATACCCTATGTTAAATCCATTAACAAGGGAAATACCTGATCACTCTGTTGCAGTATATCAGAATCACACAGTGTTCCACAAGAGTTGCACATTGTGGACCAGGGGACATTGAAATCTTACTATTGTGCCAACCCGTCCATAATGGACTTCGTAAAAAACCCGACCACATAATCTATTGAAAACAGTGGCGCATCACCCCTCTTTATCCACTTCCATGGGGGAGCCATGTCTCAAGGCTCATTCACCCCGCCTCATAATCACACGCATACTCTTACTGCATCTGTCCGTCTATCAAGCGTTATTTCGTTCCGGCGTGTTTCTGCCCTCAACGTGCTGCACTTTCAACTGCGCGTCCTGGAAGTACAACGTCATGTGACCTTGCCAACGGTCACATCAGGTCGAAGGCCCAGCCTGAGCGCCATATTTGAACAATGTTATATCCCATATTGGGGACCTGGAGGCCATACGACATAGTGTTCAGAAACACAATTCCAGAGGCAGTTCTTAGTTTAAAGAACTTTTTCTTTTGCCTCTAGAAAACCTCTTTCTAAAACATATTTTTTCAAGTTCCATCTATTATATCAATGTGCATAAATACATACATCCGTCTCCTTGTATTCAGTGAAGATACAGATCCCTGAGCCACCACACAAAAAAACAAAGCACAAAATGTACCAGCTCCAATTTTTAGTCTGCTACCTTGGGCCACAGTTCCTAAAGATCATCCAGAGCCACGGTATCCATTTACTATTCTTCAACTACAAGCTCCCATTCCTCTGATCATTCCCACGCTCTTTATAGTTAATGGAACTCATTAAGTGTGAACGCTCATTCTCAACAGTCACAGCAACTAACCCCATTGGTACCGAAGTTGCAATTATAATTTTTCATATGGGGACATGCAGTGTTAATGGAACCAGTGCTCAAACGCCAGTGCCTTATCTGCTGATCTTATTCTACTCAATAACATAATTTAGGCCAGACTGGTCAGCCTTTTCAGAGAAAATCCAATGGACCTCCTTTCTGGCAAGGTTTTCTTCTATGTTACAAGCTTCACAGATTACTCTTTCTAGTATGGTCCATTTCAATGCTCTGTGATCATGACGTAGTTCCTGGAAATGGCGTACCCGAACAGAACACCCAATCAGAACACCCAACACAGCTGTGTGGTTAATTTTCTGGCTTTAATTGTGCTAAGATGTTCTTGAATTCGTACCTTGACTTTTCATGTGGTTAGACCTATATTGTGTAGACCACACTCACAGGTAATCGCTTGTTAATCACACTTTGTTCTTACTCATGCTGCTATCCTTGCCTATTTGCACATTGATATTCTTTGGACCGCATACCCGCATTTAAAATTTTTTAAGAAGCACACGCATTCTCCTTGCCGCTACCTTTGCTCATTTTCACACTGGTTGATTGCAGACCTGTTTTTTAAAAGTTTGTAGGAAGCTCTCATTAGAATTCTTTTTTACTTACTTGTTATTGCCAGCCTATGCGAGGGGTATAGCTGACTTCCTAGTCGATTGCGGGGATGCTAGGTACGCCATTTTGGAAGTTGGCGCGCTAGTGTTTCGGCACTCCAGCGTACTTAATGCACGCTGCCTGGACGTGCAGTGGACTGGGGGCATGTTAATCGCGCTTTGTTCTTACTCATGCTGCTATCCTTGCCTATTTGCACATTGATATTCTTTGGACCGCATACCCACATTTTAAAAATGTTAAGAAGCACACGCATTCTCCTTGCCGCTACCTTTGCTCATTTGCACACTGGTTGATTGCAGACCTGTTTTTTAAAAGTTTGTAGGAAGCTCTCATTAGAATTCTTTTTTACTTACTTGTTATTGCCTGCCAATGCGAGGGGTATAGCCAACTTCCTAGTCGATTGCGGGGATGCTAGGGACGCCATTTTGGAAGTTGGCGCTCTAGTGTTTCGGCACTCCAGCGTACTTAATGCACGCTGCCCGGACGCGCAGCTGACGCGCGCAGCGGGCGCACTGAAGGCACGCCTAAGGCAAGCCTGTCTGCGCCCGTCTGCGGCCGGACGGAGGCCAGGGCCAGAAATGCTGCCCGTTTTTCCAGCAATCGATGATATGTATACAGCAGCTTAGAGTTGATGGCGTATCCACCCCCCTCTTGCTCCCATTTGTCCTGCCTGCCATTACAGGATCCTTGGCAGGTAAATCCTTGCTCGGTTTGTGGATTTTCGATTTATGTCACTAATACCACTAGTTCTCAGAACTTTTCTCCTGCTCCTGTGACGGTGAAATTAAAAGCCGGGCTTATAAACTGTAGATCATTAACAAAGCATGCCCTGGATATTTTCCAATCTATAATGATAACAATTGGGATCTGCTATTTTTGACAGAGACATGGCTGCGGGAGGATACCAATCCTACGATGACTTTAGCCATTCCTGATAATTATGGCATAATTTGGGCCAATAGACAAAAAGGGAAATTGGGTGGGGGAGTAGCCATCATCTATAAAATGAACTGGGAGTTGGTAGCTAGTAATCTTGATCAGCTAGACTCCATTGAAGGCCTCTCTTTCTGTTTTAAACTCTCAGCTTCCTTATCTTGTTCTGGCTTGTTGCTCTATAGACCTCCTAACGCCAGTCTCAATCAAATTCCTATTTTAGTCGACTACATCTCTCAAGCAAGTATACGCTATTCTAACTTTATGGTGCTTGGGGACATGAATTTACATGTGGATAATCCCCTCTGCCCTCATAGCTCCAACTTTATTTCCACACTAGATGGTTGTAATTTATTACAACATGTATCCCACACAACCCACAAGGCTGGCCACATTCTGGATTTGATTTTTGCTAATTTTCCTGGGATTACTGTTGACTCTCCTTTGCCTGCACCATGGTCAGATCATTACTTGATCCCTTTTTCATTTCAGATGACTGGCATTGGAAGAATCACTACGATTCCTAAAGAGTATAGTAGAAACTGGAGGAGATCCTCTCCAGATCATCTAATTCAACATCTTATGAATTCTAAGCCTTGCCCCTCCACGGATCTTGAAAATAGCATTTTAAACTTAAATAAGTGGGTAGCTGATACGCTTGATTTTCTTGCTCCTTCAAAAGTAATAAAGTCACATAGATCTCTTTATTCCACTCCCTGGTTCTCGGAGGAGCTCAGATCCAAGAAATCGGAATGCAAAAAATTAGAGCGCAGTTGGAGACTTAATTATTCCACGGCCAGTAAAGCAGATTATCATGCGGCACTCAAAGAGTACCGTAAACTTCTTATTGGACATAAAAGAGATTTTCTTGCCAATCGCATCCACAGCGCTAAAAACTCTTCGAGAGAAATTTTTAAAATAGTGAAATCTTTTACTGATCCGTCAGCTCTTTCCCTCACTCATCCCCCATCACAGAAGCTTTGTAATAGTCTCTCTCAGTTTTTCGAGGAAAAAATAGGTTTGATCTATGCCTCCTTCCCTGAACGTCGGGAGACGCTCCTGCTACCTGGGGATGACTATTCGAGATCGACCCCCTTCTCTGTCCTATCAGAATTTGCTGAGGTTTCCATTGATGCCTCTCTTCTTGAACTGCAGAAGTGTAAATCTGACTCGCCAAGTGATCCCTGGCCAGCTAAACAATATAGCACTGATATTTGGAACTCTGCACGTAGATAGGGCATTTATCCTGCAGTCTGGAAGCATGCTTTTCTTCTACCTATTCTAAAAATTGCGAATGCAGATCCCAAAATGTATAGTAACTATAGACCCATCTCGTTGCCTCCTGCTCCGGCTAAGGTCTTGGAGAAACTGGTTTATCAACAATTGGCTGGCTATGTTGAGACTAATAGTCTCCTTCATGACTCGCAATCTGGCTTCCGTCCCGGCTATAGCACGGAAACAGCATTGATTGAGATGGCTGATGCTATACACTGGGCGGTGGATGGAGGTTCTAAGGCGGTGTTGGTGCGGCTAGATTTATCTGCAGCATTTGACACCGTCTCCCATCATATTCTTCTGAATCGGCTTAGAGATATTGGCACCCAGGGTGTTGTGTTGAAGTGGATATCATCTTTTTTATCTGATCGCAAACAACAAGTTCGGATGCATCCTTTCACCTCTCCTATTAAACCCCTTAAGTGGGGTGTGCCTCAGGGTTCTGCCCTGAGCCCGCTCCTTTTTAACGTCTATTTGACCCCATTGGCGGAAATGATTGCAAATACTGGGATCAAAATCATATCCTATGCAGATGATACCCAGCTTTTGTTTACTTTTCGGGATGCTCACACCGCCACTTTCGATCCATTAAAAGAATGTTTGAAAAATATTGCGAGCTGGATGGATCAGAATTTTTTAAAACTCAATGCTGACAAGACTGAGATCTTGTTTTTAAATCAATCCTGTCCCCTCTTGTTGAGCCTGTGGTGGCCGGATGAATTGGGCTCTGCTCCCCTTCCCAAGGACTCAATTAAGAACCTAGGTGTTAGATGGGACAAGCATATGTCCTTGTCTTCACAGGTTCAAACGGTGGCAGCCGCTTGTTTCGGCAAAATTAAAATCATTAAAAAATGTATCAATTATCTCCCCAACACTACTCGTAAAACGGTGGTTCATGCTCTGATAACTTCCCATTTGGATTACACAAATGGGCTGTACCTGGGGCTTTCAATTGGCCTGATGCGTAGACTGCAGACAGTTCAAAATGCGGCAGCTCGGCTGATTTGCGGGGCTCCTCTACGTCATCACATCACCCAATTTCTGCGACAGCTTCATTGGTTACCCATTGCCAAACGTATTGAATTCAAGGCTTTGACCTTAGCCTACAGATCTAGTATAGATAAAGGCCCATTATATTTAGGAAAGAGACTTCGTCCCTATCATCAAACCAGATCTCTCCGTTCAAATAATAAGCATCTGCTTGTCATCCCTCGTTTCATAAAATCGAGAATGGGAGGCAAATCCTTTGAGGTGGGAGCTACTCAATATTGGAATAATTTACAGCTTGAGCTCTGCCTGATACAGTCTGATTTGGAGTTTCGCAGGTCCTTAAAAACGTGGTTGTTTAGTCGCTCCGTCTAGATCTTTGCCTTCTTGACTTGCCCTTGTCTACCTCAGCGCCGGGACACCCCTTTTGGGGTAGCTGTGCGCTTAACAAAACTCATTTATTAATATTATTATTATTAACACATTTGTAGTGTTGCAGTTGCTGAATTTATTCTGGTGCCATGTCTTACTATTCAGCTACTGTACACTACTAGTCATTTCTATCAGATCACATACTGAACAACTGCCACAAGGGTAGTGTCCGAGCGGGATAGTTGAACTTTTTATGCTTTGCATCGGACGATGCGCCAATTTGTCTTTTACGTTGCACACTCGCCTGAAAGCAAACCTGGGAGGTGGCATCTTGAACTCAGTTGTGGATAACAATGACCAGTGTTTCCTAATTGCTTGTCCTATCTTAGTCGACAAGGGGTCAAAAGTCATAACCACTCGCAGGCAATCACTACTCTGTCTGTCATTTTGTTCAAGTAGAGCATCTCGAGGTGTATTTAAAGCTCTTTTCTTGGCCCTCTTCACCACCCTCATCGGATGAGCCCTTTGTACCAATTTATCAGCCAGATTCTCTGACTGTTCCATATATGCATCCATAGAATAACAATTCCTGCAGTAGCTGGCCCCCAGGAAGATTATCCAGTAATGACCTTGGATGAAACGATTGGTAGTGGAGCAATGAGTTTCTGTCTGTTGGTCTCTGATGTACAGTGGTACATAGTTTGTTATTAACCACTGAAATGTCCAAATCCAAGTATACTGCCATCTGATTGCTCATTGTCCAAGGGAAATTAAGACAATTGTCTAGTCAATTAAGCCATTTAAAAAATTCCAAAAGACTACTCTCCGGTCCAGACCAGATGAACAACATATCATCAATATACCTCTTCCAGAGGCAAATTTTCCTCTGGAAGGGGTTTGATGTGTGATGAATATAGTTTTCCTCAAACTGGCCTACATAAATGCAGGCCAGGCTCAGTGCAAAAGTTGCACCCATAGATGTTCCTGTCAGGCGCGGATCTAGGGCGCCTACCGCATATACAGTCAAAGGAGGACTACATCCCCAGAATCCCCGGCTGTATGGAGGCGTGGCCAAGAAAGGGTAAATACGAGCGAAGCGAGCCAATCGAGGCGCGTAATACTGGAAGGTGGTTTGATGCTGATCAGGAAGCTCATCGGAGAGAAGGAAGACGCGGGTGTTCGCGTCTAATACCATTGTGGAAGCAAGTACCTGGCCGTGGCAGAGGTTAGCCGCGAGGTACGCGGCTCCGGGAAGTCAGTTCCGACTTCTAAGAAACTTCACGCGGGACGCTGACGTAAGCGTCGCCGCGTTTCTCAATTGCTGGAAGCAAAGAGGTTGGGAGCAGGAGCGTTCCTTCGGACGGCGAAGGAGACGCATTGGAAACCGGGAAGGAATCAGGTATCTCTGGAACCCGGGAAGGGAGGCTCATTGCGGGACAGTATTGTTTGGCCAGAGAAGCGAGGAGGAAATAAGGAATAGGATTACGAGACATTTGGTTATCTATTACTTTCGTTCTGTCGAGAACAGGGGAAGCCCCTATACAACTCTACATGAATTCAATGGTGGAGTAGTGACGTTGGGATTAGAGCTCATGTGTATAAATCAGATTGGCGCTTAGTAGCGTTAAGGGGAAGCTGATAAGGGAACGAAGGGGAGAGAAAGGTCCGACAGAGCATGCTGGTATGTGAGAGGGCTGGTCCTCTCGAGTCTGAGGTTAAGGCTCCAGAAATACAGAGTGCATGGCGTGCCTGAAGAGACACACTTGGTTCAAACACTTAGTGAGACTTAACTGAGAGTAGGTTACCTTGTGATTGGTTGTATTTTCTTTCATGCAATTACTTTGCAGGACTCCCACTAATCAACTATACCCCTTATATTCCTAGTCCCTCGCCTGATTGCCCTGGTACTCTGTGTGTCTTCGGACCAGAGCCGGGGACGTCGGGAGGTGGAACCCTTGTGCTTCATTCGAATCTGCCGGAGCCACAGTGGAACGTGACAGAATTACGCGCCCAAGAAAACACTCCTGTGGGTTCGAATAAAGCACGAGCATGGCGTCGTTAGACGACGTGTTGCAGGCTCTCCTGTTAGTGCAACAGGAATTGGCCGCCTCAAAAGCAGAAACAGCCGCCCTAAGAGACAGGGTGGATCGCCAGGGTAGAAATCCGTTTGACGCCACTCTGTCTTCATCGCCTATACAGGTGAACGTGTCTCCTCCCATACCCCTGGATAGCCCGGAGAGGTTCTCGGGGGATCCCCTCAAGATCCAAACCTTTCTGACGCAAATAGCCTTGCATTTCTCTTGCAAACCCGCTTCCTTTCCCTCTAACCATTCACGAGTGGCTTTTGCAATTTCGTATATGACGGGGGACGCCGCCAATTGGGCGGTGCCCTTGGTCAAATACGACGACCCTCTGTTATCGGATTGGAACGCATTCCGTAGCGAGTTCGAGCGGGTATTTGATCGAAGGGCTACCACTTTCTCGGCTGACCGGAAATTGCTAACTCTCCGCCAGGGTAAACAAGATTTGGTATCATATCTGACCCATTTTAATCGTCTCATAGCTGAAACCACATGGCCCGAGGAAAAAAGGATGTCCCTCTATTACCAAGGCTTGTGCGATGACATGAAGGACGTGTTGGCCCAGATAGATCCGCAGCCCTCCACGTACACGGATTTGATGAATCTCACGCTGCGACTAGATCATAGACTGTTGGAACGAAGGGGAGAGAGAGTGTATGCCCATGTAGAGAGACCAGAGAAGGGCAGCAGACATGCTGGAACCCCTTCTGAGGTCCAGCCGGAACCCATGGAGGTGGGGGCTATCCGGGCCCCATTATCTAGGGCAGAAAGAGAATCCCGCAGACTAGCAGGGTTATGCATGTACTGCGGCAAGAAGGGACACTATGTCAGGGACTGCCCCATAAAACCCAAGAAGAGCGGGTTCGCGGGTATGAAGAAAGTGGCGGTGACCACGATGCAATCCTCCCTCCCAGACGCTCTGGCTCCAGAACAGAGCGTACAGGTATCCGAACCCAGAGCGTTACAGTTGCCTTCTTTGGCGGTCTTGGAATCAGTCGCTTCTGAATCACACGTTCTGTTAGCCATGCGATTGTCGGTGGGAACGCAAGACCATGAGGTCAGAGTGATGGTTGACTCAGGGGCCACCGGGAATTTCGTGGATAGCGGGTTGGTGAAGAGGATGGGGTTGAGGCGCATCCCGAGAATTAGTCCCGAAACGGTATGGGCGGTTGATGGGAAACCTCTCATTTCTGGGCCTATCACGGAGGTTGCAGAAGCTCTGACCCTGACCAAACCGGGACCTCTTTGGGATCATGTGGAAGAAGTAGCCCTGAATATCATCGAGGCTCCCCAGTATGAGGTGATTCTAGGGATGCCTTGGTTAACAACTCATAATCCCAAGATAGATTGGAAGAGAAAAACGGTGGACTTCGAAACAGAGTATTGTAAAGGGGAATGCGCTAACGCTCACCGAACACATCTCCTTGCCCTCACCCATGGGTATCACATTCTCACGGCAGCTGAGAAGGAGACGGAACTTCCCGCAGTATATGCCCAGTTTAGGGACGTATTCAGCGAGAGTAAGGCGGAAGACTTGCCACCACACCGCATTTATGCCAAATAGAGTTAATCCCTGGGGCTATCATGCCCTCGTGTAGGGTGTATGCCTTATCAGAGCCGGAAACAGAACATCTGCGAAAGTACTTAGAACACTTTGCAGAAATAGGGTTCATTAGACCTTCCCGCTCCCCTGCAGCGTCGCCTCTTTTCTTTATCAAGAAGGCTAATGGCGACTTGAGGACGTGCATCGATTATCGCGTCTTGAATAAAAACCCGGTTCGCAACCGTTACCCTCTTCCGCTCATCCCAGTCTTGCTGGACCAGGTGAAGGAGGCAACCATTTATACAAGATTGGACTTGAGGGGGGCCTATCACCTGGTCCGGATACGGGAGGGGGATGAGTGGAAGACAGCATTCAAGAGGCGATACGGTCTCTTTGAGTATAGAGTAATGCCGTTTGGGCTGTGTAACGCCCCGGCGGCATTCCAATTCTTTCTCGATGACGTTCTCAAGGAGTATATCGACAAAACAACTGTGGTATACATAGACGATATACTGATATATTCCACAGAATGAAGAACCCATAGCACACATGTTTCGCAGATACTGCAGAAGTTGAGAGAGAACAATTTGTTTTGCAAGTTGAGCAAATGCGAATTTCATGTTGAGAAAGTGGAGTTCCTGGGAGTGATCCTGAGTCCTTCAGGATTGAGTATGGCTGAGAGGAAGGTGTCCGCTGTACAGGAGTGGCCTATACCAAAGACAGTGAGAGATGTACAGTGTTTCCTGGGCTTTTCTAACTATTACAGGCGATTTATCTCTCACTTCTCACAGCTCGTCTCTCCTCTTACCCGGTTGCTCCGAAAAGGTCACCAGTTTTCATGGAGTCAAGAGGCTATGCAGGCGTTCTGTGAGTTAAAACAAGCATTCACCACCGCACCGATTCTACAGCATCCCAGATCCGATTCACCGTTCATAGTAGAAGCGGACGCTTCTGACATAGCAGTGGGGGCGGTTCTTTCGCAACGGGAAGCGCTGTCCGGCCAACTGCATCCCATAGCATTTCTGTCTCGGAAACTGTCCCCGGCTGAAACACACTACACGATCGCCGAGAAGGAGTTGCTAGCTGTGAGAAAGGCGTTTCAGGAATGGAGGCACTACCTGTGGGGGGCTATGCATCCAGTAACGGTGTATACGGACCATCGCAATTTGCAATACCTGAAAACAGCCCGGCACCTCACGCAAAGGCAGATGCGGTGGATGCTGTTTTTTGCAGGGTTTGACTTTGTCATCACTTTCCGACCGGGTTCGGAGAACCGAAAAGCTGATTCGCTATCTCGTCAAAATGGGGACCATCCGGCACGTAGGGAAGTCCTAGAGGCCATCATTCCCCCAGAAAAGGTGATATGTGGGATCAGAGCGGACACATTCTTGAACACCGTAAGAAAACAACGTACCCTGGTGCATTGCGGGACAGTATTGTTTGGCCAGAGAAGCGAGGAGGAAATAAGGAATAGGATTACGAGACATTTGGTTATCTATTACTTTCGTTCTGTCGAGAACAGGGGAAGCCCCTATACAACTCTACATGAATTCAATGGTGGAGTAGTGACGTTGGGATTAGAGCTCATGTGTATAAATCAGATTGGCGCTTAGTAGCGTTAAGGGGAAGCTGATAAGGGAACGAAGGGGAGAGAAAGGTCCGACAGAGCATGCTGGTATGTGAGAGGGCTGGTCCTCTCGAGTCTGAGGTTAAGGCTCCAGAAATACAGAGTGCATGGCGTGCCTGAAGAGACACACTTGGTTCAAACACTTGTGAGACTTAACTGAGAGTAGGTTACCTTGTGATTGGTTGTATTTTCTTTCATGTAATTACTTTGCAGGACTCCCACTAATCAACTATACCCCTTATATTCCTAGTCCCTCGCCTGATTGCCCTGGTACTCTGTGTGTCTTCGAACTAGAGCCGGGGACGTCGGGAGGTGGAACCCTTGTGCTTCATTCGAATCTGCCGGAGCCACAGTGGAACGTGACAGTTCCAGACAATTGTAAAAACAGCTGATTCTTAAAGCTGAAATAGTTCCTTGTCGAGGCCAACTCTATACATTGAAGTACAAACAACTGGTGTGTGTCATATCTATGGTCACCAAGATATTGTTTGTAGGATCAAACTCCACTTCATTGAGAATATTTAAAATGTCCGTCGTATCTTGGACATAGGAAGGTTGTTTCAGCACTGACTCCCTCAGTAACAAATCTGCAAATTGAGACAATGGTTCAAGGACAGATTGTGGGTTATTCGTGGTGAATAGGTTTGCCATGACTGGTCTTGATTCTGACGTGCCCGACCTCTGTCTATCTGTCCTCCTCCTCATTTTCCTCTATGGTTTTGTCCTAAAAAATACCTCAACAAGGCTCCTATATCTTTGTTGGACTTGATCTGAGGATTAAATTTCACTTGATTCTGATTGGAGGATTGTGCACTTTCTTCTTCCTTGCTGCTGGTGTCTCAAAAGTCCAGTTTTGAGGAGTTCTTCTGGCCTGCTGTCATCCACCCCTTTGATAATTGGACTATTGTGCTTGCTCGTTACCTGATTGGTAATATTTATCTTCCACGTGTGAAAATGCCCACCTGTGGGAATACCGGTCTAGGTTACATTTGAACCCTTTGATTTTCTGGTTGACATATAGTTCTTATAGTCTGCAAGGTCCCCCTGAATCCCGTAGCAACTGCTCCTTGGTTTCAATGAGAGCAGTACAACGTTAAAGTCAGCCATGGTATAACAGCACTCTTCACATTCTCTGTGACAAGCGCTAATTGACCTTGGTCATCCTGCTGAGATTGCATTCTCTGACAGGCTCCACCTTAAAAATGTTTAATCTACCAAGCTATTATGCCAGCAATCCGGATTTAATATTTCCACTGTTGTGTAGTTCCTATAAATCTATATAGGATCTGTACGTTTAGACATCATAAACTGTGGGAGTGGTGTCCAGACTGATTCCAAACACCCCCACCGGTATGTTCACCTCTATTCCAGCTAGCTCACAGTGCCACCATGAACCCCTTTACCAAGGAGAGAATAGTTTCTGGCAACTATCGAACGTGACAACCCTGACCCCTCAGGGATCTTCGAATCAGTACAGTACTTTTCGCTCAGTCATTCGTGCTCACTTTGTTTCAGAGAGATACAAAGATTAAATAATGGGGGCGTTTTCAATAAGCATTTATTGAACCAGCATCATTCTAGTTTAAAATATATGTGCTGCAACAACCATAAGACAACCATAAGACAGAAACAGATATAAATGATTAAAAGCACCGACAGAGTAAATGGATATTATATTAATACCATAGTGCTAACACAATAGATATATCTAGGTGTATAAATACATGACAGGAACAATACGTACTCCTACGATTCTAACCCTAACTAGATGTATCTAAAACTACCTAGAATGTTTGCATGTGTAGAGCCAAGAATCTCCCTAGGATAGAACCAACCCCATTATCTGGTGTGAGAGAATGAAGAATGCCCGTGTTGTAAGATGAACAGATCCGGTTCCATTATGTTTATTGCAGAAGATACAATGTTGCCCAGTGAATAAATCCTGGATGACAGTGTGGTCATACCACTGTCAACCACAACCAAAGCCTTTTCTAAGTTAACTCTGGCAATTTCACGTAATCTTTCTACAGCTTCCTGTTGAGAGATTTTACAAACGTAATTATAGATTGTGTATAAGAAGCGTTTGCAAAGTGGTTTCAGGGGGCCTAGCAACAAATCTCTTAAATCCATGTCATCTAAGAGTAAGGGCAAGTGTTGTTTCAGCTGTGACAGTGTCAAGGTTTTAGCCAATCTAGGCCAAACCAACCATCCCTTCCAATTGGGGTCTGTCAAATTGTATGAAACACCATGCATGATGTCATCTAGTGTACCCTCAACATTTTCTGTATAGTTTTGACATCCCTCAAAGTGTGAAAGCGAGGGAATACAAGGTGTGTTTAAGTACTTAATCATGGCTAACCCAAGACAGGAAGTCTGTTGCACTGTGTCATTCAGGAAGATAATTTAGTTGTGGTATTAGGCATGCTCTAAATAGTGCCTTAGTTCCTCAGATAGTTGAGCAATAAAGGATGTAGAGTATATCTGTTTCGTGTTAGTCTGCATATTTTTCTTGTAATAATATGAGGTGGATCTAATGTAATGAACCCAGAAAATAAGCAAACTTTTGTGCAAATGTTTGTGAACTACCTTTCGGTGGTGTTGGGCAATGTTCCCATTGGTGATATGTGAAAACATTACGTGGTGTACTTGTTTTATGCAACAAATGATGACCATAAAGTTGGTATCAGTACATGGTGCCAAAATCAGATGAATCATCAAACATTTAAGTTTTCGAAAATGCTGCAGACAGTCCTAAATCAGACAGCATACTATTTACAGTTTCAAAATCCCAATCGTCAGAGTATGTACTGGAGGTGATGATATCGTTTAAAGAAATTTTAAATACATGTGGTATTTTTAGAAGCTCAGTTGGACCAAATACATATTATGAAACTCTGTCCCAAACTATTGCATCAGGAACTGGAACTGCTGTAATGTTCACATAAGACAGGTCTCTCTGCTCATGATGAAATGACATGTGAGGTTCAGTACGAAGTTCACATGTGATACTGCGTAGCATTCTGGGAGATAGTGTCCATTCACGAGCAAGAAAAAGACAGTCACTAAACCTATCCAGAAGAATAGGAACAGTATGCCAATTGCTATCCAGAGCTGGAGTCATGGTGAGACTGGGTATGTGTTATGCACCCAAAGGTAGAATACATGAAGTTGTTTGTTGCGGGAAACTGGAGCTGGTGGTGACTCAGGTTCACTTAGATCCAGAGAAAAGGTGTTAAAATCGCTGAAATAGCCAGATGCAGTTCGATCTATCTTTGGTAGCTCAGCAGGTTTTGTTGAACTTGCAGATTTCTCCTGTAGAGGCATATTAATGTAGATGTCGGTGGTAGGCCGAATTGATATCTGTGTTTCGTTTGTGCTTTGATGTTCAATTTCAATAGGTACGAGTTCCATTTCATTGTTGGTAACTCCATTACTGCATATAGAAGACTCTTCAAATGTTATCAGTGTTTCAGTCTGAACCTCCTTTATGGTAGTGAGAGGAGATCAGCAGTTACCCAGGAGCCCACGTGGCCTGCTATTCAGTATCGGCCACATAGTGTGGTTTGATCAAACCAATGGAGACAAATCTCTTTTCTTTCTTGCCGGCAAGAGGCGGAAGAAGTCCTGTTCTTGTTCCTTCAACAGCCAGGACAGGTACAGCCATTCTGTAAGATGACCCAAATTCTTTCTTGACCACAATCTTTTCTCTGACCAGATCCCCGACTTTTGGGATCCAGGCAGGTCTTGCCGTTACTGATTTTACTTGCCCAGTGGCGGTGGGTTTTACTTGGACGTTGCTTTTGTAGTGCTCGGAATTCATTGAGTTCCTGTAAAACAGCCAAACGGTTTTCAATGTCAAATAGTTTTTCATCCACCACTATGCTGCCACAATCGAGGTCAGGTACCCACATTCTCGTCCCAAATAGGACCTCATAAGAAGTGATTCTTCTTAGGAAACTTCTTGGCATGTTATTAAGTGCTTTCTGGACCCCATATAGGTGACTGACCCAACTACCACCCGGAGAGGAGTACTGTAATGCTACTCCCAAACTTCGCATAGCTGCCTTGTAAGCCCGAGAGCTAAAGGCAGGGCCACAGTCAGAATATAATGTGCCAATTGCGTATGTCTCTATGAAGACTCACAAATCCTTTATAACAGTTAAGGCATCAGCCGAGTGCTGAGGCCAAACCAACAGGATCTAGAGCATGAATCCACTGCCACGATATACTTGTAAGCCCCATCAGATTGTAAGGGGCCACAGTGGTCCAAATAGACACAAGCGAGAGGTCTTTCTGATATTAGTAGAGGTGTTTGCGGTGGACGTGCTACGGTGGAACCCTTCCTCTGCTGACAGATGTTGCACCTAAGAACATATGCTTTAGTCTGTTTTGCTAAACCTGGCCACCAATAGCATTGTTTCAATAGTCAAACTGTCACATTAATCCCTGCATGTGCTGAACCCAGACCCTTGTGTGCAGCTAGAATTAAACCTAATCTGCGATCCATGTTTGGTATTACTCTAGCCCACACTCCTGGGATTTGAGCATACAGAATATTTTGTGCATCTAACTTGTAAGAATACTTGAGTGGAAAGCCTTTTGGCAGGGCTGAGCTGTTTTTGCGTGCAGCGATGACAGCTACCATTATCTGTCCATCTATTCTCATGCTAGAATGAGTGATTACAGATACAACAGCAATTCATACTTTCTCCTTGGTGGCTTAATCAGCCAATAAATACCCTTCAACGTGAATGCCATCACGTTAATGACTCAGCATGTGTATCACATGAGCTCTTGGCAAGTCTTTTTTCAGTTCTGCCACTTGTTCCCAAAGCAATTTGTGCTTTACTGTTCAACCTTCTGAGTCTTTAAACCCATTCTGACCCCGGTAGTTAATATATTCATTGTAAGACTGGACACAGTAAAATTAATCGCACACTATAGGTGGGGGGAATTCCTGATCAGTATTTATCAGTGCCAGGGTTTTTAATTGTGCCAGCTGTGCCGTGCAGTCTCCTAGAGACTGCATCTCTGTACTGCTAGGATGGAACTTGCCTCCCTGCATACGCCCTTTTACAATTGCACAAGCTGTGCTGTATTGCTGTTTACTTCCTATGGCAGGCTGAGCAGAACCGTCGGTGTAAATAATGTATTCATACCGAGGCATTATTTCATTCGGAAGAGCACATTCTTGTTCGTATTGCAGAAATGCGTATGCTTTTAATGTAGAATCAAATTTGTAGTCGACGTCTTTTGCAGTGAGAGAATTAGTCCATTGTATCCCTCGTAGATGTAAAGCTTTAGCATTTGGAATGTTTGCCTTTGTAACAGCATCTAAGGCCAGTACTGGGGTTACAACAATTATTTGTTTCCCTGAGCCAGTTTTGTTGCTCTCTATGCCGCTGGAGTCAAGCTATCTTGGCTGATGAGGGGTGACAAAAGAGATGACCCTTATACATAGTTATTATGCAGAAGATGGTAGTCCTGCTGTGATTCTGAGAATCCCCATGCATAATAAATTAAGCTAGTTTTCGGAGAAAGCCATATGACATTTATGGAGCACCTAACTAGGTAAAAGGTCAGCACAAACCTGTTATGTAGTACAATGGCAAAGTAAATGTAGTTGAAAGGTTAGGTGACTACCAAAGTCTATATTGGGGTACATTATAAATCATAACACCACAATGGCATCTAATCACTGTCAGACAACATGCTCATTAATATTATGAAAATATGAATTACGGTGGCGTAATTTGCTTAATTTGGGAAATACCATGTTATTTTTGTTACTTGAAGTTCCTGAAATTACTTCATTACACCACTTAGCGGAATTATACACCATACGCAGTAATAATTTACCACAAACGTACAGAAACAACAGAATGTGAGTGGCTGTTGTTTGCAGCACCATTGTAAACGCATCCATGTGTCAAGAATTTATTTTGAGTAATTATATGTAATTTTATGTAATTCTGCCAAATTACGCTTAATTATGCAAAAGCATATGTGTAAATTATGCCAGACAATTCCACAAAATGACTGTCCACATAGCTACATGGTATGGGTCACTGGTGTATGAGTATGCTTTCCATTCATTGTCAGTGTCGCAGAATCATTAATGGCACAGTATAACGTGTACCTTTGCATAACACTCATACATTGCTCACTATTCTCGTTGTCTCATAAATGTGAGCATTAAGGTTGCAGTATCATCAGTGTATCATTACAATACTTGATATTATCAAAGCCTCAGTTTAATCAATGGCTCAGTATAATTAGTATAACATTATAAATAGCTTTTATTTTCAGTGGATAAATGTTATCAGAAGCCCAGTATGATTTGTGTCTCAAAACTACAAATGGCTTAAGTATATCAGTGTCACTAACAGCTCAGTAGTATCAATCACACTGCATCATCAATGGCACATGTATGTAGGGGTGGGCGGAATTTGCGGAATTAACCTTCGCAAATTATCGCGAGAATGTTTAAAATTATCGCAAACAAGCAGAAATATCGCGAAGATGCGGAAGTTTTTTTCCGGCATGTTCGCGAGATTTTCTGCATGGTTGCGGGTCGCCAACTTACCCATGTGGTTGCTTGCGGGCGCGGCCATCTTGTTTTGAGTTGTTCTCGCGGTGCATGATCGCGAGAAGAAAGACGTGATCGCGCGACGCATGACGTCACTGCGGGCGCGAACTGTCGCGAGACAGCGCAAATGGCTAAAAACAATACAACATCTCATGGAGAACGCGACCGGATCAAGAAAACTTGTCGGCGAACGCAGGGATTCAGGTAAGGCGATCGCGCGCGCGCGAGAATGTATCATTTTACAGCGCGAGCAAGAAACAAATTATCGCCAAGCTGCGGAAACCGGAATTTTTTACATTTTCGCGCTCTCCGCGGAACGCAAAAATGTCAAATTATCGCAATTTCCGCGAACGGAACGAAATTTTTGCCCAGGCCTACATGTATGCTGAAGTTATGGGGCAATCAAAGTGTTAGATGTAGATGTGGAGCATGCAAGTGAAAGCCTCTGGTTTACATCCAGATGCTGAATTAGGAAGGGGCATCACAGTGATGAATATGAGGTCAGAAATTAACAGGTGTCAAAGGAAGGTTGCGAACTGAGGAGGATGCTGAGAGTGCATCACCACACCACTGGGACTAGATCCGGAGCACCAGGATCAACTACTTTCCACCTTGGGAGAGAGCTGACCTTACAGTGGTGATGGGAGCACAGGATCACCTCTGATTGCTGATAGAGCCAGTCTTGCATGCTTGGGGAGGTCCTGCCCCTGCTGGTTGCTGCCACACATCCAATGTGCAGCCTGACTCGACCAAGTAGGACTGGAACATTGTGAGTGACAGTGGTCGGGGTACCCAGTGAGAAGCTTAATGCTTAATTCCTGCTGAAGCACTAAAACGTGTTACGAGCCTACTGGGCACCAGTGGACTCAATATTAAATGTGCGGTGGTACAAAATACACTTTTGACTGCTTTCTAAGTTTTGAAGGGGACTCATGAGTAAGACCTACTAGTGAACATTCCCTGGGTGCAGCCACCAGCAAATGAGAAATAACCCCAACCACATTACGAGAAGCTGGTGAGGCAGAGATATGACAGTGAAACACTAGAGACACGCTCTCAAGGGTATTGTGTTATTGCTAATGAATGACATATTAGTCCTTTGAATTAGAAACCAAATATTTCTTTTGAACATAAAACTAAGTATTTAACTGGACATTGATTTATTGATATTGCTGTGCGCTCTTTGAGCAATTAATCGTTCACTAACATGTATCTACATTTCACCCACTGAGGGAGCCTTTGACTGCTTGCCCACAGCTACCACTCACTTTACGTGCAGAAGGGGAACTAGGCCCAGTTGCTCAGGATTCATAGCAGGCCAGACTAAGGGACATCAGGAGTAAAAGACTTCACACACCATGGTTGGGCCCA
Organism: Triturus cristatus; assembly: GCF_964204655.1. Taxonomy (NCBI): domain Eukaryota; kingdom Metazoa; phylum Chordata; class Amphibia; order Caudata; family Salamandridae; genus Triturus; species Triturus cristatus. The sequence goes on along the minus strand of NC_140590.1, from coordinate 894,219,598 downwards.
GTAACCCTTGCATGCCACATGGACCTCTGAAAGGTGTTCTGACAATATTTATCCAAATCAGGATGCACGGGGTTAAATTATTGTAGTAAGGTAAAACTACATTAAAGAGACCTCATGAATGTTAGGAGAGCTGTTTCTAAGCCGGGCAGGACTCACAGAATTTCACTCTGTGGGATTCCACAGAGTTACCACAAAATTGACGATACAACGAACTTGAATGGCTTGGGCGGGCTGAACCGTGATGCCGAATGGCAGACACACTGTCGAGTGCATCTTGAGAAGCTTTGGCATTTGTTAGATAAAATTATGACACGGGTGCCGCAGCACCCGTGCAAGATACACCATCTCGAAGGAATGAGAGGCTGAGGGAGAGGAACCTTCCTGCTCCGGTCTCCAGCACAGTGCGGCTTGATGAAAATTGCCTCCACACATCACATCCAGATCCTACGAAGGATTCTAACTGACTCTCTGAAACCTGTACGCATTGGAAGCTATTATAGGTGTTCAATGAAAGCTTGATGTGACTACACATCCCAGCATGCTGTATGAAGAAATCAAATACGCAGTTGAACCCATGAGGGGATTTTCAACCATTCAGCATGGAGTATAAAGAGCGTTCCAAAGCGTACAGGAGAAATGCCTCTGATGAAGTTGTACGTTGGCCACAGAAACACTTCAGGCAATACAACAAACTTGAATGCTGGGGCGGGCTGAACCGTGATGCCGAATGCCAGACACACTGTCGAGTGCATCTTAATAAGCTTCGGCGTTTATTGGATAAACTTATGACGGGTGCCATCCTGTGCAAGATGCACCATCTCAAAGGAATGAGAGGCTGAGGGAGAGGAACCTTCCTGCTCCGGTTTCCAGCAAAGTGCGTCTTGATGAAAAGTGCCTGCTCCCATCACATCTAGATCCTACCAAGGATTCTAACTGACTCTGAAATCTGTACGCATTGGAACCTACTATAGGTGTTCAATGAAAGCTTGATGTGACTACACATCCCAGCATGCTTTATTAAAAAATCAAATACGCAGTTGAACCCATGAGGGGTTTTTCAACCAATCAGCATACAGTATAAATAGCGCTACAATGTGTACAGGAGAAATGCCTCTGATGAAGTGGTACGTTGGTCACAGAAAGACGTCAGGCAATACAACAAACTTGGATGGCTGGGGTGGGCTGAACCATGATGCCGAATGGCAGACACACTGTCGAGTGCATCTTGAGAAGCTTCGGTGTTTGTTGGATAAAATAATGCGGGGTGCCGTCCTGTGCAAGATGCACTATCTCGAAGGAATGAGAGGCTGAGGGAGAGGAAGCTTCCTGCTCTGGTTTCCAGCACAGTGCGTCTTGATGAAAAGTACCTTCTCCCATCACATTCAGATCCTACCAAGATTTCTAACTGACTCTCTGAAATCTATACGCATTGGAACCTACTATAGGTGTTCAATGAAAGCTAGTTGTGACTACACATCCCAGCATGCTGTATGAATAAATCAAATACGCAGTTGAATCCATGAGGGGTTTTTCAACCAATCAGCATGCAGTATAAAGAGCGCTCCAATGCGTACAGGAGAAATTCCTCTGATGAAGTGGTACATTGGCCACAGAAACACGTCAGACAATACAACAAACTTGGATGGCTGGGGTGGGATGAACCGCGATGCCGAATTGCAGACACACTGTCGAGTGCATCTTGAGAAGCTTCGGCGTTTGTTGGATAAAATTATGACGGGTGCCGTCCTGTGCAAGATGCACCATCTCGAAGGAATGACAGGCTGAGGGAGAGGAACCTTCCTGCTCCGGTTTCCAGCACAGTGCGTCTTGATGAAAAGTGCCTTCTCCCATCACATCCAGATCCTACCAAGGATTCTAACTGACTCTGAAATCTGTATGCATTGGAACCTTCTATAGGTGTTCAATGAAAGCTTGATGTGACTACACATCCCAGCATGCTGTATGAAGAAATCAAATACGCAGGTGAACCCATGAGGGGTTTTTCAACCAATGAGCATACAGTATAAATAGAGCTCCAATGCGTACAGGAGAAATGCCTCTGATGAAGTGGTACGTTGGCCACAGAAAGACGTCAGGCAATACAGAAAACTTGGATGGCTGGGGTGGGCTGAACCGTGATGCCGAATTGCAGACACACTGTCGAGTGCATCTTGAGAAGCTTCGGCGTTTGTTGGATAAAATTATGACGGGTGCCGTCCTGTGCAAGATGCACCATCTCGAAGGAATGAGAGGCTGAGGGAGAGGAAGCTTCCTGCTCTGGTTTCCAGCACAGTGCGTCTTGATGAAAAGTACCTGCTCCCATCACATTCAGATCCTACCAAGAATTCTAACTGACTCTCTGAAATCTATACGCATTGGAACCTACTATAGGTGTTCAATGAAAGCTCGATGTGACTGCACATCCCAGCATGCTGTATGAAGAAATCAAATACGCAGTTGAACCCATGAGGGGTTTTTCAACCAATCTGCATGCAGTAGAAAGAGCGCTCCAATGCGTACAGGAGAAATTCCTCTGATGAAGTGGTACATTGGCCACAGAAACACGTCAGGCAATACAATAAACTTGGATGGCTGGGGTGGCATGAACCGTGATGCCGAATTGCAGACACACTGTCGAGTGCATCTTGAGAAGCTTCGGTGTTTGTTGGATAAAATTATGACGGGTGCCATCGTGTGCAAGATGCACCATCTCGAAGGAATGACAGGCTGAGGGAGAGGAAGCTTCCTGCTCCGGTTTCCAGCACAGTGCGTCTTGATGAAAAGTGCCTTCTCCCATCACATCCAGATCCTACCAAGATTTCTAACTGACTCTCTGAAATCTATACGCATTGAAACCTACTATAGGTGTTCAATGAAAGCTCGATGTGACTACACATCCCAGCATGCTGTATGAAGAAATCAAATACGCAGTTGAAGCCATGAGGGGTTTTTCAACCAATCAGCATGCAGTATAAAGAGCGCTCCAATGCGTACAGGATAAATGCCTCTGATGAAGTGGTACGTTGGCCACAGAAACACGTCAGGCAATACAACAAACTTGGATGGCTGGGGCGGGCTGAACCATGATGCCGAATTGCAGACACACAGTCGAGTGCATCTTGAGAATCTTCGGCATTCTTTTATATATATATTCACTGAAAAAACCATAGGTTTCATGCACGTTATAGTTAGGAATTGGCATTTAAAAAACCTTAGAAATTCACTGAAAAAACCATAGGATTCAGGGGTGTTATAGTTAGCTGGACATTTCCCTTGTACAAAACCCTAGAAATTCCCCCGTTATAGTTAGTTCAGCTAACTATAACTTGCGTGCCCCCGCAATGCACTGCTGATGACGTCACATATTACATCACTCATGACATGGTCAGTGACATCACTGATGACATCACTGATGACATCTCAAATGACATCACTGGTGACATCACTGATGACGTCATCCAGTGAGTCTGTGTTTTTGTAGAGTTTTAATATGTTTAATATATATAGGGAAAGACCTATGGAAGAATGAGTGGGTGTATAAGTGTGTGAATGGATCATTTTCTAGGTGTGTGACTGACTCTATAAGTGAGTCATTAAATGTATCTTACTGCAGACTAGTGACTAAACTTTGTGAATGTCTGTATCTGTCTGTCTGTTGGTGTATAAGTGGCTGCATGGTTTTGTGAATAGCTATATGAGTGTCTATATGAGTTATTGATTGGTTGTCTGAGTATCTGTATGGGTGCCTGAGTGTTTGTGTGGGTAGGGTGTGTGTGACTCTGTGCATAGATGTGTGAGTGGGTGATTCTATGGGTGCATGGTTTTAAGAGTGCATCTGTGATGGACTGTATGGTTGGGTGAGTGTATGTATGGGTGTGTTAGTGATTGAATGTATATCTCAGTGGTACATGTGTGAGTAACTACATATGTGAAAGGCAGGGTATATGTGTGTAAGAGTATATAACTGGGTATATGTGAGAGTGTGTAATTGTGAGAGTGGCTGTATGGATGAGTGTGTGCTTGTATCAGTAATTGTATAAGAGTGTAAGAATGTGCTAGTATTTTTATGAGTAAGTGAACTTGTGTGTGTATAACTGTATAGGTGAGTAAATTGGAGTGTGATTAATTATTTGCATGATTGACTAGGTGTGTGAGTATGTCTATGGATGATTGGCGGTGTCTGAGTGTCTATATAGGTGTATAAATGCATATGGTAGTCCTGTACTGAGTGACTGTAAGTATGAGTGACTCTGCAGGTGAGTGAGTGGAGGTGTGTGTAGACGTAAGAGTCAAAGAGTGCATATGTAGTTATTGGTATTGAAGTATCTATGGTTTTGAGAATAGCCGTCTGAAATTTTGAGTTGGTATATCAAAGTTTATATTAGGGTGTGAGAAGATGCACTCATTTATTACATGGATGGCGTCATCAGTGATGTCATTTGAGATGTTATCAGTGATGTCATCAGTGATGTCACTGACCATGTCATGAGTGATGTAATATGTGACGTCATCAGCAGTGCATTGCGGGGGCGCACGTGTTATAGTTAGCTGAACTAACTATAACGGGGGAATTTCTAGGGTTTTGTACGAGGGAAATGTCCAGCTAACTATAACACCCCTGAAACGTATGGTTTTTTCAGTGAATTTCTAAGGTTTTTTAAATGCCAATTCCTAACTATAACGTGCATGAAACCTAAGGTTTTTTCAGTGAATTTCAAAGGTTTTTAAAATGCTAATTCCTATCTATAATTTATCTCTAAAGCTATGACGTTTAATGATTTTCATTGAATTTTTAAATTTTTAAATTTCAGTGTGTCAATTCCTTTAATAATGTTTTTTTTAATTCATTTTTATCACCTTTTTTTAAAGTATTTTTTCAATTAAATCTTTTAAAAATTTAAAAATAATATTTGTTTTTATTGGGTTAAAAAAAAAAATTGTTAATGTTTTAAAATATATTTGTATATATTTTTAAAATTTTATTTAAACTATATTTTCAAAACTTTATTTATTTATTTATTTTTCAATTTTTGGGGGATCCGCGCACCCTATGTGCACCCTTCTCGACCCCTACGCGTAAGCATACGCGTACGATAAGCGTTGGGTACGTGTTTGGTGCATGATTGCAATGCGACTGGTCCACGACTCCAAGCCTATACGCGACACGTACGATGCTCGTTACGCGACGCTTGCGATCTTCCGCGATGCGTCATGTGTGTGCAAGATGCGGTGGGTGCGCGAATCCGGCGAAATATTTAACATTTAAAAAAACATATATATATGTATTTTATGTGAATATTAATTGAAGACAAACTGTAAACTACTCATAAAAGTGATATATTTTTACATTTAATCCTATATTCTTTTTAAATTCAATTTCGCGGATGCGCGCTGGGTGCGTGCTGCATAAGCGGATCCCATGTGCGCGGATCCCATGTGACCTGAAAAAAAGAGATTTGATTGGTTCATTACACTTCCTGTTCTAATTATTGAAAGACCCCACCCATTTCAATCATTCTTCTTTGACCTTCTTTGGAGGAGCATCTCTTTGCAGAGAAGAAGCTTTTTTGACTAGGTTTTAAATTAGCTCAAACTTTTTTCTTACCAAACAATGGCTTCAGGGCAGCAGGCATCTCCTGGATCTCCTCATTCATCTGAGGATGATTTTTTGGAAGAGCCACCAAGCACACCACGTTTTTCATCTGTGGTGTGGACATTTTTCACATATCCAGAGGGGCAAACAAAGACCAATGCCACCTTGGTGACCTGCAAGATCTGCCAGAGAGTGCTGTCTCGTGGGGATCCAAACAAAAAATATTCATGCGGAACTGCGAGCATGATGAAACATCTAAGGACCCTTCATCCAGTAAACCTTGCTCGGGAGGAATGCCGAAGGATGAGAGTCGTTCCTGCTTCTACGGATTCATCACAGCCAAGCACTTCAAGAGTGCATCCTTCTGCACAAAATTTGGACATCCGTCCGCAGTTCCAATATTTGAAAGTGCTCTGCATAAAATGCAATGCTACTTTATGCTACGGGGAGCAGTCTATTGATCTGATCTGCCGCAAGCAGAAAGTCACCATTGCTAGTTTTTTTTTACATTTTGTTTTCCCTGAAGTTTCTTGTTTTGTTCCTCCAGTTCTATTTTTTCCTTTTTCTTTCAAGAAAATCTAAAAAAGTTTAAAAATTGTTCAAAAAAACAAAAAAAAACTATAAAAGAAAAAAGAAGGAAAACAAAAAGTTCTTCTAAGAACTAACATTCCTGGTTTAAAAAAGAGCTATATAATTTGTTTGTTGGTGTGTAAAAGGTTAGATGAATGTATGTGTAGAACGTAATTGACTGAATGAATGCATTAATAGCGTATGGTGAATGTATAAGTGCAGAACTATGAGGAAGTGCTGCAGCATCACACAGTAACCTCTTTAACTGCAGTGTGCTGTAGTACTTCCGAAGCACAGGGATGCAACATATGTACATAAATATGTTGCACATCTATGCTTCTCTCTGCATGTCTGCTTAAATTGCAGCCATGTGGTGACACAGGCACCCTTGCACCATAGTGGAAGGATATCTGTGTCATGTGCTGTTTGTTTTCGTGCAGAAATACACACCTTCCTGCACAAAAACAATCAGTAAATGCATTTTTCTCCTTCAATGTATGCTGAACATTTTAGCATGCATTGAAGATTTAAAAATGAGGAGAAAAGAAAACAATTCTCCTTGTTGTGCTTTCGTACACCAATTAGAGAAGGGTGCAGCATTCACACACATATCGAGATTTATGATTTCTGATAAATCTGGAGATGTGTTTTGTTCTATGAGTATTCAGTGCAATCATGCACAACAACACTTATAGAACAACCTTTCAATGCAAAGTGGTGTGTATGATGAGGTTGTATTTACTGGAGTAGAAAAAGTACACAGAGCGCCTTTTCCTCTCTTTGTAAATATGAAAGAGTGTCTTGTGCAATAACTATGTTACAAAAAGTGACATATTTCTGTTTTAAAATTGCTTCCGAATGATAGAAGGTAAGCACAGAGTTTTGTCTGCAAAGATGCTCAAACAAGAATGATAGAAATGATTGCGGTCCTTCAATAGGTACAATGGGAAATATTATGAACCACTCAAATCTGTTTTTTTGGAGGTCACATAATATCCGGTGGATTTCAAAACTACATCGGTATAAACAGAGTGTTTTTAAAAACTTGTTCAATCTTTGTAGGTTCTTGCAGATCTGCCCATTCTGCATATTAATACTTAGTTAAACTTACCTTCACAGTAATAGAAATTAAAAATGGTATACATTTTTTTCAGATTTTTTTGCAAAAAAAATTGATGTAAACTGATTATTTTAGAATTAGGATCTGTAAAGAAAAGAAAAAATAGTTATAACAAGTAATAATAATTTTTTTACAACACAGCATAATTTCAACAAAGTAATTTGTTTGCCTTTTTTGCTGTTCTCAGAATATATTGAATTTCACTAGAAATAGTGATTTCAATCGTACTCATCACTTAACAGCGGGCAAAAAAAAACATTCAAAAAGATTGTTTAAAACAACCCAACATGCTATTCTCAGTAAAATACCACAAGATACAAATCACACATATATGAAATGCTTATGGCTAACAACATTTTAGAAGTTTAACTTATAAAAACTGTAAATGTTGTCGCTTAAAAATATTCACAGAGTCAATGAGCACAAAAAAGTCCATAATTCAAACATATACCTTTCCTTGAGGCCAAATGGTATTTTTGCACTCCTTTTTATGTAAATTGTCCAATGGTAGTCCTATTAAATTATAATAATAAATTCCTCAGAGAATGAATTATCTTCCTAAAACTTTGACTTTAAAAATATTAGGTAGGAATAAGGTAATTACCTAGGCAAATGTTGTTTGAAAACCAACTGGGAATCATTACAAAGTGTCCAGCCTTTGTCACATTTTAGCTAGGCAGTGTAATGTCCAGATGTGGTGGAAGGACCATCATGGAAAATTATTGCAATTGATACAAAAGTCATTCCTGATATTGATAGTTGTGTTGCTAGAAACTGCTTTATTAAAGTATCCAATTTTCTTCAATCAGCTGTACAACGTTGTATCATTTAAATGATGTATTGTCCATATTTCGTTAAAAATAATGTGGATAACATTTCTGATTTACATTGGCTGCACTCCATGTTTTGATTTGCACCTTTAACTAATTTATTGAAAGACACTGATTTACAGTCTGGTAATGTTAAATACAGAAATCTTTCCGTGTCTACATTAGTGGAACATGTATACATGCAATTTTCACACTGATGTTCCCATTTGTAAGAAAGGCCAAAAATATTTTCTATTTCTACACCTTCATTTTCAAAAATGGTAAGAATATACATTAAAAATTCCTGAGCATCTTGTTGGATATTTTGTGTGTAAATTGTGTAGAACCATAACACACATCCAAAAGATTACGAACGTCTGAAACAGATTGTATTTTACTTGTATCTGTTGTCAATTTTTCATAAACAGAATGCAACAGAGAACAAAATCTTTTTTGCCGATTCTGCATAATTTGTTCTTGCAAACCTTCAAGATAAAAAACAACATTGACCACTACATTAGCATAGCAGTTGACACCTGAACTATTTTCAAACTGATAACCAACAACCTCTTCAACAGTGTCCAATTTCTTTTTACTTGCAATCACATCATTATATTGTTCTTTTTCCCTTCTCGACACCTTCAGAACAGATATTCTCAAACCTTCTTTTTCGACCAATCACACGGTTTTCAAATACAGGATATTGACCTAAATTTGGAGCATATACCCTTCTTAACCTATTATGCTCTTTTACACAGTTTGCATCTGCAGTAACCTTTGTCTCATCAAAATCAATCAAAAACAAACCAGATAATGTTCTGACCTGCGACAAAGCAACATATGCCATACCCTCTTTAAATACGTAGATCCGATGTTTACCAATGCACTGTCTACACTTAATCCTTGAGATTTATGAATAGTCACTGCATATGCCAGAGAAAATGGAAATTGTTTCCTACGGACATATAAATCTTTAACAAGCAAAAAACTAACTGAACAACGACCAATTTCTTTAACATCTTCAATCTGATCAAATTTAATTTTTGAAAATTCAATTCCTTCTTTTTTCTGATAATTAACAAAATCCACCACTTTACCCATTGCGCCATTAACTAACCCTTTTTCTACATCCAAATTACGCCTTAAAATTACCCGACAGTTTACACACGCATATAGTGTCTTTTCTAAACCAGCTGTTTTAGATATTTTTTTTCGAAAGAATCCAGTTTTGTTTTCAACTTTCCCGTCAAAATAATAGTGATTCCTTCATGCTCTATTTTATCGATGGCTTCAATTTTTAAAATTTCTTAATTTTCCAGTTTTAATAGGTCTTCGTTTAATATGGAACACTTGCGCAGTGTTGGCATTAAACAGATCACTGATTTATTTTCAGCAATTTTCATGTACACTTTTGCAGGAACTACATTTTCATTTGGAAAGACATTGCAAAGTAATCGACTTTCCAAAGCTTGTTTGCCATGTTTTGTAAGAATTCCAATTGTTATATCTTGATGAATACTTCCATATTCAGTATCATTTGCCTGTCGCATATTTGTTGTCAGTTCTTTGTATTCAAAATTAGTCCAAATGTTCACATTACCAACACTACCCAGAGAATTTCTGGTATCTTCATGTGCAAGTGTTTTAAATACCGGTTGTCCTTTTACCGGAGTCAGTTGCAATAGATCTACAAAAACTATGACGTGCTTTCCTCCAAATAACACGTCATACTCTGTTTTAAGAATTTGCTGCATTCTTAAATGCACAAAGACAAGCATCAAGTTTGACACCATGCTCACCTAATCAATAATGAGAAGTTTAATTTTCTTCAAGACTCTTGAAACTTCACAACAAGCTTCTCCAGATAGCTTGTGGTATTCCGAATTGTTCTCATGCTCTACTGGTAGCATTAGTAAACAATGTAATGTAATTCCTTTAATGTTATGTGCTGCCAACCCAGTTGGAGCAGTGACAACACAAGACAAATGCGACTCAGTTGTTTTTTGCAGATAACTTGTAATTACTTTAATTAAGAAACTTTTTCCTGTTCCAGCTTGACCACTCACATACATTCGGATAGGTTGAAATGATGTACATGAGCACCCTTTCTTTTCATGAAGTAATCCATGGTCAATCTGCTCTTTCACTTGTTGATATATTAGTTTCTGTTCAACATTTAGTTGTTCTTCCAAGTTTCCTAACTTTATTACATCTTCTTGAGCTTGATACATTGCTGTTTCCACCTCATTCACGGCAGTTGCTGCTTCATTTTCAACAATTGGTTGTCCAAGTGGATCTTGACTCGGTGCAGTAGAACTTTGACTGTCTTGAGAACTGTCTCTAGCAATCTCAGCTGCAATTGTAGCTTCTTGATCAATTTCATCATTCAACATTTTCACATAATTTGCAAAAGCACTGCATTGTATGCTATCTTTACAAGCATTAAATTAATCTTCATAGCTCTGAAAATCTCTAAGTAATTCCGGTTCTGAACGCCATGGTTTGAACATTTGCAAAAGGGCTAAATAGTAAAATTCCCTTTTATCAGCAGTATCTCAACTCAGTTTCCTGTGATTAATTACATTTCCTTTCTTTTCTTTCACCAGACATCCTTAGGAACCAATCACTGCATATTTTCCATCATTGATGTTCTCTGTAGTATTCCGTTTAAAAGTGTAGTTTTGCAGCACTTCATAGAGACACATGTTCTCAAGATGATGACTTCTGTTTGGGTAATATGTGTCCAACATATTCGTTTTCAAAATATCTTTACATTCTGGTTCTTTTTCTGCTAAATATTCAATTTCTTGAACAGATTTCAGTAACCGATTTCGCATTCCTGCAAGACCTAGACTCACCCAAATGATTCTTCTACTTTTGGAATATGGACTTGCAGATGATAACCGATCTGAACATTCATATGCTCCAATTTCACGATGCGATAACATCTTCAAACTGAAACTGTATAATTTCTTACTTAGAGTCTTCTCGTGAGAAATCTCTTCCCACATTTCTTTCAATTCCGTCTTTTCTGATTTAGTAATGTAGGACATTACATATCGTGCAACAGCAATGGAATTGTCCGCAACATACTGAATATCCATGTTAGCATTCCACATGGATAAAATAACTGGATTGTAGTCATTTATGTATTTTGATTCCTCACTTCTTAAGTTGTAGGTATTTTTCAGAGACTTTCTTGTGATGGTATGTCGCATAGCTGACATAAAACTGTTCACTCTTCCTTTGGATAATACAGGACGTGGAAATCCAAAACGACATTTGGCATAGAACTTTATCCTTTGACTTGTACTTTCGTCGACAGTATTTTCCACATCGATGGCTTTGGAATCGTAAGACTTGTTGTTTTAAGTCTTTATGTTCTCTGCTATTGGGTACAGCACATGTGGCATAATCTTCAATGAAAGACAAAACAGTTTCATCTGAATCTGTTCCAAATTTAGGGGCGTCCTTGATCCATAACAACATATGTATATGAGGAGCACCTCTTGCTTGATACTCCTTTCTCCAAAAGAAATCCACAACTTCTCCAAGAGGAGGATTCTTTTTATTGCAGATGAAAGACATCATAGCTTCAAATCTATGATTGAAATATCTGCATACATTAACAGGATCCAATGAGCACAATTCTCCAGGTGTCTTGTATTCAATATTTTTTATATTGTAATTTGCCTCTCGAAGAAATTCAAGTAAATCATCCCAAGCATACTCAGCACAGCTTAGTGTAACAAACCATGTAGGAGTTCCCAAGTTCCGTAGCATACATTTCAGTTCTCCATGACGGCGGTACCAATATTCATTAGTCCCACGCTGACATGCCATCAGATTAATCAACTGAGATTCTAAATGATCATCTCTCTGATGCACTTTATCCATAAAATCCTTTGCAGTTACATTGTGCAGATGCATTCTAGTTTTTAAAATGTGATTTACAGCACATGAAAGTCCAGACAAGTCACTTTCAAACAGAAGATGAATCATATAAGGGATACATTGTCGAAATCTTGGATCTTCTGTATATGATCTTGTTGTCCGATAGTCAGATGCAGAAATCTGCACAGGACGTTCATCATATCGTCCACCTTTTCCTGTTGGACACAACTGCGAGAAACAACGAGCTTCCAAGCTCTCTTCCCATACACTCATGGGACTTCCTCTTTCTTTTTTTCATTTGGAACAACTCAATCGTATTCCACATCACCTCTTTTGGAATGAAGTGGATGTACACTGTAATGTTCATAGATTTCTTCACATCTGGACATGTCCACTTTTTCAATTTGTCCACTTAATGTTTCAGTATCTTCTGCTAAATCTATTTTTTCTTCTCCTACAAACACATTTCTATAGTACCCATTATTTTTTAACACATACAATGATGCCTTTTGCACTTTTCTAACATCCACTAACTCTTGCCAGATTTTCTTATTCTTATTCTTAGTAGGATCACCATTAACTAGAATGACTTCTGCATGGTCTACACCAATAGTTTCAATATTTTTCCTTAAATCTAACGGTAAATACACAACTCTTCCTTTCAATCCTCTTTGCAACTCTGATGGAGGTAATTTACCTTTTAGGCTCCATACGAAGGATAGCTTGAAACGGGTGAACACATTGAATGAGAATAGACTCATACATATTTAAATCTATCAGCTCTGGAGGAATGGCAACCAACTCTAGATTATTATGAACAGCTCTAGCAGGCATTTTATTCTCATCTAATTTGTTATAACAATATTTGCAAATACGCTGCTCAGATCCCAAATCAAAACAATACTCTACCAACAAATAAGTTTCAAATTCCATCCACTTATCATTATCTTCTATTTCACTTTTTAAATACAGATTGACACCCCTAGTCTGATTTTTATAGTGAGTTCACCGAAAACAAATACAAGAAACATTTGGTCTTTCACCTGAAATTACCTTAAACTTTGTGATTTCATCTTCAAATTTTTTTGTAATTACGGGTTCTACATTGTCTTCAACATTTTGTTCTACTAATGTGTCAGTTTCTGCACTCTCTTGCTGAGGACCAAGTAACAAAACTCAATATCATCACAAACCTTCTTCACATCTGATACTGAGCCACGCAAAAGAGCACTGTTCAACTCATTTAACTTTAGTGCTGGACTTTTTTCGCATAATTCAATCTTCTCACTAACTTCCGCATTTGAATATGATGTACTGCCAGCATCCTGAAATGGTGTAAAACACTTTGACAAACTTTCCTAGAAAGACAAGCCAGAGAATGACCTTGCAAACCAGTATTTTTTCTCACTCTGCAAGGGTCTAGTCCTTGCAACACCTGATTTTGCCTTCGTTTCGCATACTTTGTCTCCTTTGACTGAACATTTGTTTTTTTGCTTTTCCTCTTCTTTTGAATTTTTTTTCTAGTTGAAACATTCTCAGTGGTTTCAGCATTCTGTACATTCTGTTTTCTCCTACAAACATTTTTAATAAATTGCTTTGTGATCTTACCAGAAGATTTTTTCTTTTTTTTTTTTAAACATAGTTTATTGGTTTTTGCACATTCACATAGAAAACCTTGCACAATTTGTTTCACCATACTGTCTGCAAGATTAACGCACACCTCCCCACCAATTATACAACCTCCTAATACAGGTTCGTAAAATTCCCTCCCGGATTATACAGCGCAGAAAACCAAACATCTACATAATAAACTCTACCCTTAACCCCTAACAACACTCCCAGCTACCCTCCCCCTCCCTCAATCCTCCTCACCAACGCATGCGACAACCTCTGTCCTCTAGTGCCGTACAGCCCAAGGAATACCAATGAGTCAATTTACGTGATGTCCCCAGTTTGCTCCGGTGGGACTCCCTCAGCCCCAGGGCGGTCTTCCTCCTCCGCGCCTGGTTCATAATCTCGCAGTGCCTGCACTAGCACCTCCCACGCACCTGCAGCCTCTAGCGCCTTGTCGTCGTTGCGTCTATGAGCCGATTGATACCGCAGCGCCCCCTCGCTGGTGGCCCATTTAAGAAACTCCCCCTTCCACCGTTTGCTAGTGGGCCCCCCGTTGCCTTCCACCACTTCGTGATTTCTCGTTTCGCTAAAATAAGGCCCATGTCTACGAATTTGCTCGTGATTTTGGTTTTGGGCGTGTGCGGAAACCAGTGCAGTACGCTAGCGGCCATATCAAACTCCAGTCCCCTCTCTGTTACCTCATTCAGGGTATCTCCCACCTCTGACCAGTAAGGCCCCAGCACTGTGCAAGACCACAGCATGTGAGCCAGTTCCACCCCCGTTCTCAGGCATCTGGGACATGCAGCCTCCTCATCTTTAAAATATTTCCGAATTTTTCCCGGCGTCAGGTATGCTCTGTGAAGTATGTAGAAGTGCACCAGTTGGAATCTTGCGTTTCTCGTGCTCTTCCAAGCCCGTCTCACCAACTGTGCCCAGGTCATCTCAGGGATAGCCCTGCCCAGGTCATCCTCCCATTTCCCCCGAAGTTCAGCCAGCGGCTGAAGGTTTTCAAGGAGCATTCTAGAATATAGGCACGTGACCGCCTTAACAATCCCTGCTGCCATCATAGCATCCTGGCAGGCCATCGACATTTTAGGCTCCATCAGGCCCTCCCTCCAATGTGCCTGCATCTCCCTGGTAATCGCTGCATGTAACAGGAAGCCTCCCCTAGGCAGTTCAAACCGCTCCTGAAGAGTCTGGTAGGGCAACAGGACCCCATTTTCATAAAGGTCTCCTATCACCTGCAGACCCGCTTCTTCCCAAAATTGTAGTTGCGACCAGTCTCCCCCATGTGGCAACGCCGTCAGCATCCCCAGGGGCATCTCCGGCGCGTATGGATGTACCACCCCCGCCCGTCTCTGGGAGCGATTCCAGCAGAGTCTAAAGGTTAACTCCTCCGTGAGGAGGTCCCGGGCTTCCAGCCTCTGCTGCAGGGTAATGTAAGAAAGGACGTGGCGTGGCGTTCCCCCCTCTAGTCCGGCCTCTGGGCCGCGGAACACCCTTGCCACATTTTGGGTGAAGGTCTGCAATTGCGCCGCCAAGTAATATAGCTCAAAGTCAGGGACCGCCAGCCCGCCTTCACTCTTGGGCCGTATAAGCGTTGCGTACGCCACTCTACGCCTGCCCATGCCCCACAGAAAAGACACCACCATCGATTTCAGCAACCAGAACGTGGAGTTGGGTATCCACACCGGAAGCGTCCTAAAAAAGTATAAGAAGCGAGGGAGTGCCACCATTTTCAGGAGGGAGATGCGGCCCGTCACTGATAACGGGAGGGTGGCCCAAAAGGCCATACTCCCCTTCAAGGCCCGCACGCCGCGGCCCACATTCCCCTCCAAAATATCTGCCATCTTATGATAAATATGTACCCCTAGATACTTCAGACAGGTGGGCTCCCAGCGGACCACTTGAGCCATCTCCGGCCTTGCCTCCCCCTGTCGCACCGGGAACAGGCACGTCTTAGCCCAGTTAACTCGTAAACCTGATACGTCCCCAAACTCCAATAGTAAGCTCTCCGCCCCCGTCAATGCGTCGCCAGCGTCTTCGAGGAATAACAAAAGGTCGTCAGCATAAAGCGAAATATACTGTCGCCCGTCTCTGCCAGCTAAGCCCCCATAATAGCGGCCCGTCCGGAACCTAGCTGCAAGGGGCTCCACCGCCAAAGCGAAGAGCAGCGGGGATAACGGGCAACCCTGCCTCGTCCCGCGCTCAACTGGATATCTCGGTGAGACCAAGGACCCCGCTCGCACTCTTGCCACTGCCGAAGTATATAATACTTTTGTCCATTGGAGGTAGCCCTCCCCCAATCCGAACCTTCACAATACCTTATACAAATATCCCCATTCTAAGCTGTCAAAAGCCTTCTCGATATCCACCGAGAGTACCATAGGCTGCGGGGCTTCTGGGTGACCATCGTCCAGCACCCGCACCAGTCTCCGGATGTTCGCAGTCGTGTTGCGCTGTGGTATGAAACCGGTTTGGTCCTCATGGACCAGGGCGGGCATATGTTGTAGTAAGCGGGACGCGAGTACACTACTCAATATTTTATAGTCGTGGATAACATCGACAAAGGCCTATATGAGGTCACATTCTCACTCTCCCTACCCGGCTTCAATAACGGGATCACCAGCGCTTCGCGCATCGATTGGGGTAGCCGTCCCAGCTTTCTGGCCTCCCTATAGACCTCCTGGAGCCTTGGAACCAGCAAGTCAGCGTATTTCCCATAAAATTCTACGGGCAACCCATCTAAGCCCGGCGTCTTGTTGCGTGCCATGCGCTTGATGGCAGCTCGTATTTCACCCGGTTCTACGTCCTTACCCAAATCCAAAGCCTGCTCTCGATCCAGGCCCGGCAGCGTGACCTCAGCCAAGCAAGTGTCACCGGCAGGGTCCCCATCCTCTAGTCTGCTCTTATAGAGCGTCTCATAGTAGCGCTGAAAGCACTGCATGACTTCCGTTTGGGTGTAAACCAACTCTCCCTCCGCTCTCTCCAAAGCCAGGATAGGGGAACTCCTTCTAGTGGGGTCGGCTAACCAAGCCAATAGGGACCCCGCTTTATCTCCCTCCGCGTGTGCCCTCATCATGTATCGTCTATGATCAAAGCAGCGCAAACGTTCCACCTCAACCGCCACCGCTTCTTTAGCTGCGGCGACTCTTTCCTGTAGTTCAGGATGGCCGGGTCTCTCCTTTTCTGCCTCCCGCAAAGCCCGCAAAGTCCGCCTTGGTCAAATCGCCCAAAAGCGTCTTTCGTATACCCACGTGTTTCCCTATGCAGAGCCCCCTGATTACGACTTTAAAGGCGTCCCATTCTGTCGCCCTCGTGTCGGCTGTGTTCGCGTTTTCCGCAAAGTACTGCGTAATGCCCTCTTCCAGCGCGGCCTGGAACAGTTGGTCGTCCAGCGCTTCTGGCCTCAGTTTCCAAGTGGGAACACACGAGACCTCAGCCATCCAATCCGTATTGATAAGGAGGGGATTGTGATCGGAGAGCATTCTGGTTAAATATTCAGTGCGTACTACAGCGGGCATTACTGTCGGAGAACACAATATCGCATCTAGGCGTACATGTAGTTCGTGCATGCTAGAAAAGTACGAGTAGTCTCGGTCTCTCGGGTGTTGCGCTCTCCAAGCGTCTATCAGGCCCCAGCGCACCTGCCAGTCTAGCCTACCTTTAGTCAAGCGGTGCACCGGCGAGTCGATCAGGGGGGGATGCGATCTATCTAGAGAGACATCCATAACAGAACTAAAGTCTCCTCCCATCACCAGTGGGCTCGCCAGGTAGGAAGCCAAAGCACCGGACAACTGCGCTAGAAAGCCCAACTGGTCAACATTGGGCGCGTATACACTGCAAAAGGCGATATCCCTCCCCCTGAGCTTCCCCTCCACAGCCACGTACCTACCCTCAGGATCAACCGCTTGCCTAGTGACCTGAAACGGGACACCCGCCCTAACCCAAATCAGCGCCCCCCTAGCAAATGCAGAATATGTGGTGTTGAAAACCTGCCCTCTCCATCTACGCTGCAGCGCCAACCCTTCTACCTTGGTCAGGTGCGTTTCTTGGAGCAGTGCTATGTGGATTCCCCTGCGGATCAGATAAGCATGTACCTTGTGCCGCCTCACCATAGTATGAAGTCCCCACACATTCCAGGTTATACATCTCAGATTTGTTAAATCAGCCATTCTCCCATAGCATCCTTTTGAATCGAAACCGTTCCTCCGCTATGCCGCCAGTGAGGACCCCTCCCCAACAAGTCCCCAACAAACCCAACACCCCCACCCTCCCAAGAACAGGACCTAGTAACACCAATCTAGCTCCCATCCAAACCATAGTATCAGTGAAACAATTGCGAAACCCGACAGCAGACACTGTGGGCAAGCCTTATGGGCAACGAGGGGGGGGATCGGTTACCAGCGGGCAGCCACCTTAAGTCCTCCAAATCGCCGCATCCCGCCCAGCCCCTAACAGCCTAGCACGCCCAGGGTCGCCCCACACGCACCATGTTTTCCGCTGTCCTGCTGTGCGTCCCCTCCCCCCACCCAGCGCAGCAATCACCCATCGCAATCCGCCATCCCAGGAACTCGTGCCATGTCCAGTCTCGCAGTCCGGTCGGCTTCCCCGGGCCATTGTGTCAGCACGGGCACCCGCTTCCTCCCTCTCCCCACCGCCCTTCCCCCTCTCTCCCACATCAAACCTGTAGTGGAAAGTCCAGCGAGGCCAGGATAACCCACAAGATGAAGTCCCGCAGCAGTCCTACGCCTCATCTAGCATGCCATCCGCCGTGGCCAGTGTAACCGCTGGCAGGTGTACACTGTCTGACTCCGAACCCTCATCAGTAGAGCCCTCCCTGCCGGTATCCGAGTCCGTCCGCCCTGGTGTGCGGTGGCCCTGGGATCCTGTCAGTGCCAGTGCTGCGTCCAGCGCATCTTTCCGTTCTGCCTCCGCCTCCCGCAAAAGCGGACCTCTCGTGCTCCCTCTGTTGCGTCGGGGCATCCGCAATCCCCTTCGCTTTAGGGCCCCCACCAGGGTTCGTGCAGAGTTCCCCGCACCACCCTTTCCTGCTCTGTAGAGGTCCAGCCATGCCCAGGCGTCATCAGGCGTCTCAAAAAAATGCGAGGATCCATCCACTATGATGCGCAGCTTGGCCGGGAACAGCAGCGCGTACTGCAGGCCCTCCTCTCGGAATTCTCTTTTAACTGCGAGGAAGGTGGAGCGGCGCCGCTGGGTTTCATAGGTATAGTCCGGGAACAGAGTGACCTTGCTGTTCCCCACTTGGAAGGGGCCATGCGTGCGTGCCCTCTGGAGTAGAAGGTCTCGGTCCCTATAGTGTAATAGCCGCACCACCAACGGGCGAGGGGGTCGGCCCTGCTGAGGTGGTCTAGCAGGCACCCTGTGGGCTCTCTCCAGCGAGTAAAAGGACGACAGGCCCTCCGGAGCCACCACCCTCTGGAACCAATCTTCTAGGTACGCCACCATGTCATCTCCCTCCGTTTTCTCCGGTAGCCCCACAACGCGGACATTGTTCCGGCGGTTGCGTCCTTCCGCCTCCTCCGCTCTCTTCTCCAGCGCCCCAACACGGTCCAGGACCTCCGACATCGTCGCCTGGAGAGTGGATTGCAGTGGACTCACCACCTGGAGCTCCTTTTCCACCTCCGAGACTCTGTCCACCAGCTTGCCATGGTCCGCCCTCGGGAGCCAGAGGCCCGTCGCCACCTGCGCTATGTCCTGCTGTAGTGTTGTTTTGGTGTCCACGATTGCCGCCAGGATGTTATCAAGTTGGAGTTGCAGGCGCGGGTCTCGGAGCTGGCCATGGTCCTCAGGCTCGCCCTGGCCTGAGACCTCACCGTCTGACTGCTGCTGCGCCCCCTCCTTCTTCGCCCTGGGCTTCCCCATACTGCGTCTCTCCGAGGGGAGGTCTCCCACATCTATGGAGCCGCAGAGCCAGCAGAAGTTGTCACTGGGGGGGGCCGCCGACGCCAGTTAAGTCCCACCGTTCTCTGCCACCACTGCTCCCGCACAATCTATCGCGGGCCCGTGAGCCACCTTGGTCCAAATCGTCCCCACCTCTCCAGACCCAACAGGCAGCAGGCAACGCAGGGCAAATCAGCGGGGTGCTTTCTCCCTCCGCAGCGCAGTCCTCGAGGGGGTCCTCCCGCCCTCGTTCGTCGGCGCCCCGTGTCTCTTTGCCAGGGAATGTAATTCGCCGTGTGGGCTCCCGGTTACCTCTCCCAGGCAGCTCCGTACTTCAGGGGCGAGGCGCAAGCCCCCGATACCGCCCCCGCCGAGGCCCCTGTTCTCGCGGACCCACCGCAAAGTTCTCCAATCCGCCGGGCGCCCCTGGCAGCTGTCTCCACTCCCGCATGGGGTCCTGCAAGTTACGGCCGCTTCCGCCTGCTGGGGTCCCGTCACCGGCACCAGTCCCTCCGTCTCTGCTGCACCGTGCCGCCACCTCACTGCAGTTCCCACCGCAGGACCGCCCGTTGATAAGGCTTCCCCCGGTCCCCCAGCTCGGCGCAGGTCAGGCGCCACCAGTTGCGGGAGCCGGGTCCCGGGGAAACGCACCCCCCGCGGCCGGGGGCCACAGCAGTGCAGCGCCCCACTCCTCACTCACCCCCGGCAGGGCTCCGCTAAGTCTTCGGCCTCAGGGCTACACTGGGCCCCCCAGCCCCCTCCAGCGCGCAGTGGGCAGTCCCCGGTGGACCACAGGTCCCCGCAGGCCCGGAGGGCGTCAGAGCTCCAGGCGTCGTCAGGGGCCAGCTCCCCCGCATGCGTCTCCAGGCATCCCGCGGGCGCAGTCTCTCACAGACTTCCTCGGGCTCAGCTCCTCCCGTAAGGCCTCACCACCAGTCAGGCACGGGGCAAAAGGGGCACAGCACCCCCTGGCGGCCGGGGACCAGGTCTCAAGTTCCGGCCCCCCCCGGGCTCCGATCCGCCGCCCCTCGGTCTCCTGCGCTGAGCTCCAGCGCCCATCCGTTCCGGGCAGCTCTGGGTCTCTGCCTCGCTACTGGTCCGCCATCTTAGTCTCCACGCCGCCTTGCAACCTGGCCAGATTCGCCCACGGTAAAGCTCCGTTCAGCGGGCGCCTTAGGTCTCCGGAGCAGCACCGATGGAGCCCCGTCCCCTCCGCCTCCAGTTAAGTTGCACGGGGGCCCCCGGGCAGCCTTTAATCAGGATATAAAAAGGGCTACGATGCGGAGCTCGCGGTCTAAGCGGCCGCCATCCGCGGCTCCAAGCCACGCCCCTTTCTTTTTAGCCACATTATCTTGTACATTCAATACTTGTGGTTGATGCTTCTTCAAGTAATTCTCCTGTCTCTGTTCTTTTCTTTTTCTTTATTTTTCTGGCATGATTTCTCTATTTTAACGTTGAAAAGCAGTATCTGTAAAAAAGAATCACAAATAAAAGTATATTAATAACTTTCAAATTTATACTATTCTATTACTGTAGAAACACATTTTATATAAAAACTGACTAAGAAACTATAGCCCTGAAGCACAAGTGTGACGATGGTTATTCACTGCATGCATAGTGCATACTACTTTGAAGCAGTTCATGCCCTAAAGCCTGCCTCACTAAAAGACTACATGCTAACTGACTGAATGATTACAATACTATATGGAGACACAATGGGTGAGTGACAGGGTGTTTCCTAGAAGTGTATGAATACTGACATGGATATTGATGGTGTGAAAGACAAGTGTGTAGGTGATTAGAGACCTACATGCAGGGTGGACACATATTTGAATCCATCCATATGTTAAGGTCCGTCTCAGTCCAATACTACTTGGATACTGACTGAATGATTAGAGTACTGCAAGGAGAGTGCCTGGGTGAATTTATAAGTGTTTGGGTTTTGGCACAGTGAATGGATTAGTCCATGGTGCTGAATGGGTCACTAGAGGACTGCAAGGGGAGTGACAGGGTGTTTGCTAGAAGTGTATGAATACTGACTAGGGAATTGAAGGTGTGAAAGACAAGTGTGTAGGTGGTTAGAGGACTGCATGCATAGTGGATAGGCATTTGAAGCAATTCATGCGCTAAGGCCTGGCTCACTGCATGAGTACTTGGGTACTGACTGAATGATTAGAGTACTGTAAGGAGAGAGCCTGGGTGAATTTATAAATGGTTGACTTTCGGCGCACTGAATGGATTAGTACATTGTGCTGAATGGGTCACTGGAGGAGTGCAAGGGGAGTGATAGGGTGTTTGCTGCAGTGTATGTATACTGACTGGGGAATTGAAGGTGTGAAAGACAAGTGTGTAGGTGTTTAGAGAACTGCATACATACTGGATAGGCGTTTGAAGCAATGCATGTGCTAAGACCTGGCTCACTGCATGAGTACTTGGGTTCTGACTGAATGATTAGAGTACTGCAAGGAGAGTGCCTGGGTGAATGTATAAGTGGTTGGCTTTCGGCGCAGTGAATGGATTAGTACATGGTGCTGAATGGGTCACTGGAGAAATATAAGGAGAGTGACAGAGTGTTTGCGGGAACTGTATGAATACTGTCTGGGATATTGAAGGTGTGAAAGACAAGTATGTAGGTGGCTAGATACCTACATCCATAGTGGATAGACGTTTGAAACAGTCCATAGAGTAACACTTGGATCACTGCAAAACTACCTGAGTACTGACTGAATCATTAGAGTACCACAAAAAGAGTGACTCGGTGAATCTTTTTAAGATTTTGGATTCTAGTGCAGTGAATAGGTTAGTACTTACTGCCAAATGAGTCAGTGGAGGTGTGCAATTAAAGTGACAGAGTGTTTATTGGAATTTATAGATACTGACAGAGAAATCGAAGGTCTGAAAGGCAATTGTGTTGGTAGTTAAAGCAGCCGCGGTCCGTGGAGGGAGTTCCGTGGGGTGGAAAGGCGGGGCGGGGGAGGGGCAGGGTGGGGGGTACTAAACACCTGAATATGGATAATTGGAGGTAAGTAAATAATTAAATAAATACAACAAATTTTGTAGCGAGCACTGCATCACAAAATGCGATGCAGCGCGCGCTACGAAATTCGTTTTATTTATTTAATTGTTTACTTACCTCCAATTATCCATATTCTGGTGTTTAGTACCCCCCACCCTGCCCCTCCCCGCCGCGCCTTTCCGGCCCACGGAACTCCCTACACGGACTGCGGCTGAGTTAGAGGCCTCCATGCATACTGGAAACACGTTTGAATCAATCCATGTGCTAAGGCCTGCCTCACTCCATTAGTACTTAGGTACTGACTGAATGATTAGACTATTGCAAGAAGCGTACCTGGGTGAATTTACAAGTGTTTCAGTTTTGGCGCAGTGAATGCATCACTACATGGTACTGAATAAGTCACTGGAACACTGCAAGGGGAGTGACAGGATGTTTGCTGAAAGTACATGGATACTGACTGGGGAATTGAAGCTGTTAAAGACAAGTGTATAGTATGTTAGAAGACTGCATGCATACTGCATAGACATTTGTAGCCCTCTATGTGGTAATGCATGGTTCACTACATGATTACCTGGAAACTGACTGAATCATTAGACTACTGCTAGGAGAGTGCCTGGGTAAAACGTTTTAGTTTTTCAGTTTTGGCGCAGTAAAAAGATTAGTACATGGTACTGGATCAGTCACTGGATGAGTGCAAGATGAGTGACAGGATGTTTATTGAAGTATATAGATACTGACTAGTTAATTAAAGAAGTGAAAGACAAGTGTGTAGGTGACTAGAGGCCTGTATGCATACTGGATAGGGGTTTGAAGCAGTCCATTTTGTAAGGCCTGGCTCGCTGCATGAGTACTTGGATACTGACTGAATGATGAGAGTGCTGCTAAGAGAGTGCCTGAGTGAATTTATAAGTGTTTGGGTTTTGGCGAAGTGAATGGTTTAGTATATGCTGCTGAATTGGTCACTAGAGGAGTACATGGGGAGTGACAGGGTGTTTGCTTGAAGTGTATGAATACTAACTGTGGAATTAAAGGTGTGAAAGACAACTGTGTAGATGGTTAGAGAACTGCATGCATAGTGGATAAGCATTTGAATCAATGCATGTGCTAAGGCCTGCCTCACTCCGTTACTACTTGAATATTAACTGAATGTTTACAGTATTGCAAGGACAGTTCCTGGGTGAATACATAAGCGATGACTGCCTTCTAATTCTACCAAAACTTGAGAACAGGAACGTTTTTAAGCAGTTATGTGTATTCAAAGATATGAAGTACCAAAATGCTTCTCTCACAGTGGTTCCCAAATGCACACAGACTCACAGTGTGATTCTAGACGAGCAACACTATCCCTAGGAGTTTACCAAAACTCATTCACTACTGTGGAAGGAGTAGAGGACTGCACATAATCTACATATTTCAGTACTGCACTTTACTGTCAATGCCTGACTCATTTTATCAATGCATAAGCAATGACAGGCTTCTAATGCTACTAAAACTTGACAACATGACAGCATTTAAAACAGTTATCTGTCAGCAAATACATGATGTTACCAAATGCTTCTCTCACAGTGGTTCCCAAATACACACACACTCACAGTGAGATTCTAGACAAGCAACACTATCTCTAGGAGTTTAGCAAAACTCATTCACTACTGTGGAAGGGGTAAGGGGACTGCACATAATCTACATATTTAAGTACTGCACTTTAGTGTCAAAGCCTAACTCATTTTATCAATGCATAAGCAAAGACTGGCTTTTAATGCTACTAAAACTTGACAACATGACATGTTTTTAAAAGGTTGTCAGCAAATACACGATGTTACTAAATGCTTCTCTCACAATCCTTACGCAAATGCACACAGACTCACAGTGTGATTTTAGGCAAGCAACACTATCCTGGGGTTTACCAAAACTCATTCACTAGTCTGGAAGGGGTAAGGGTACGCCACACAATCTACATATTTAAGTACTGCACTTTAGTGTCAAAGCCTGACTTATTTTATCAATGCATAAGCAAAGACTGGCTTCTAATGCTACTAAAACTTGACAACATGACAGGTTTTAAAACAATTGTCTGTCAGCAAATACATAATGTTACCAAATGCTTCTCTCACAGTGGTTCCCAAATGCACACAGGCTCACAGGATGATTCTAGACAAGCAACACTATCCCTAGGAGTTTACCAAAACTCATTCACTACTGTGAAAGGGGTAAGGGTACTGTACACAATCTACATATTTATGTACTGCACTTTAGTGTCAAAGCCTGACTCATTTTATCAATGCATAAGCAAAGACTGGCTTCTAATGCTACTAAATCTTGACAACATGACAGGTTTTAAAACAGTTATCTGTCAGCAAATGCACGATGTTACCAAATGCTTCTCTCACAATCCTTACCTGAAATGAACACAGACTCACAGTGTGATTGTAGACAAGCAACACTATCCTAGGAGTTTACCAAAACTTATTCACTAGTCTGGAAGGGGTAACGGTACTACACACAATCTACATATTAAAGTACTGCACTTTAATGTGCAACCTGACTCATTTTATCAATCCATAAGCAAAGACTGGCTTCTAATGCTACTAAAACTTGACAACATGGCAGGTTTTAAAACAGTTATCTGTCAGTAAATACATGATGTTACCAAGTGCTTCTCTCACAGTGGTTCCCAAATGCACACACACTCACAGTGTGATTCTAGACAAGCAACACTATCACTAGGAGTTTACCAAAACTCATTCACTACTATGGAAGGGGTAAGGGGACTGCACACAATCTACATATTTAAGTACTGCACTGTAGTGTCAAAGCCTGACTCATTTTATCAATGCACAAGCAAAGACTGGCTTCTAATGCTACTAAAACTTGACAGGTTTTAAAACAATTGTCTGTCAGCAAATACATAATGTTACCAAATGCTTCTCTCACAATGCTTATCCAAATACACACAGACTCACAGTGTCATTGTAGACAGACAACTATCCCTTGTACAAAACACATTTACTAGTCTACAAGATCTAAGGTGACTGCACACATTGCAGAAAATCTACTACTACAGATTAGTACCAAAATGTTTCTCTCAAAATGATTCCTAAATGCACAAAGACTCACTTTGTGATTCTAGACAAACAACACTATCCCTTGCACTATACCAAAACACATTTCTTAATCTACGAATACTACATTTTAGTGTAGAAACATGACTCATTTTACAAATGTATAAACAATGACTGATTTCTAATTGTACCAAAATATAAAAACAGCACAGTTATCTTTCTGCAAACACATGAAAAACACAATTGCTTATCACAGAATGATTTCTACATGCACACACACTGTCAATAAGATTGTAGACAAAAAAAAGTACTCCCTGCACTTTACCAGGAGAAATACATTAGTCTGATTAGAATCAAAATACAGCACATACATCCCCTCACAATTAAATAACTCACCTTTCAAGTTGTTTTGTAGATTGGGATGTATATCAGTCACACACCAGATTTTCTTACACAGAATCTCTGCACTGTGCACCTTTCAGCAAAACCAAAGAATGGCAAAGTTTCCCTCTCAGTTTCCACACATATACATTTAAACATCACATCACATTCCTTCCCACATAAATTCAAAAGCAAACACACATTTCTATTGGTTAAACATTTCAACCCTTTCCAAATGACATAAATTTGAACCCTACCCCCAATCTGCCTTCTGCCTGTTTCCATAGGAACAGGCCATGGAACACTGAACTGAGCACACAGGTCACAAGTTCAGCACACAATGTTGCTAATCAAAACAGCAAGTGTGCTTGACTTTTCAACATATCAGCTTATCATATATAATGTTCCTTTCACTCACTTTCTGTTAACCAATAAGAATCATGCGTTTAAAAAACAGAAACATGCACCCTACCTTTCAGTGTAGAAGGTTGTCAAACAACCAATGATTTCTTGTCTTTTTTCAAAACGGCATCTTAGCCACCATTTTAGAAAAATCTTTCTGTACAAACTGCCATTTCATTTATAGAGACCATCTGAGTGCATCCAGACCTCCCTTCAAGATGCTTAGAGTGTGGATTGTGGGACACAGCTATATTTTCTGGAGCCAAAGGTATGCAGAAAACAAAGGCATTCACAAAGACCTGGTTTGCCAAATGTAGACATTAAATGGATTGGACAGAGAGGGTTAAAGTGGCACCAATTGATGCCATTTGGTAACATCCTTTATGCATATCCAACACTCTGACCTCATAATAGTGAACTGTGGTGGCAATGACCTAGGCACTTTGACTGGGGTAGGTCTGAAAATGCTTATGAAGGACACCTTTGCAGAATTGATTTCACTTTTTCCCAAAACTGCCTTTGTGTATTCTAACATATGCCAAAGGCAGAAATGGAACTGGTCCAATAATTTTTGTCCACAAATTGAGAAAGCTAGGAAACATGTGAATACAGCTGTTTCTGCTTTTCTCCGAGACTATAGAATGGGGTCCATTTACAATAACAATCTGCGCTTTCGCATGCAAGAGATGTATAGGAGAGATGGAGTACACTTTACTGATGAAGGAAACAGAGTCTTCCTCAACAACTTTAGACTCTGTATAGGTACTTACTTATAAGTACCAAAAACTCTCAATGAACACAACGGCTCTTTTTCGTGCCGCTCAAGAACAAAACACTTAAGCTTGATGTTTATCTCCCAAAAATTTCAGTTTTATTTCCTTGGATCTGCGCACCCAACGCGTTAGGAACCGCGCACCCTGCACGCATTTTGCCGTTTAAAAAATAAATAAATAAGGGGGCCCCAGGGGGTCCTTCTGGGACCCCCTAAGCAACACTAGAGGGTCATAGTATTTCTACCCTACCCCCTTTACATCTTTCACACACTTATTTACCTTACTTAATCAGCCTCGCTTCTACCGAGGCACAAAATGGCTGCCAACAGTTCCTGCTTTCGAATGTAGACAGACACTTCACAGCCAATTTGCATTCAGCGCGTGATTGGGAGGGTGCGCGCTCAGTTCGGGAAGGGTGCGCTGATCCTCCGAGGCCATAGAGATATCTATTTATTTTAGTCTAATTTTCTCAGGAACTACTGAACGGATTTACACCATTTATGCAAAAGGCACGAGTCTGAACTGAGGACTACCTCTTTGCCAAATTTGGTGTAATTCCGTTCAGCAGTTCGGGCTGTAGCTGCGTCAACAGGTCCTATGGGAAATTGCATGGGAAAACATGTTTTGGGACCCCCCTTTTTTCTCAGCCCCCGCTTGACGAATCACCACAAAACTTTCAGGATAAGAGCGGACCGGAGCTGGCCAAAAGTTTGGAAAATTTTGTGAAAATTCGTCAACCGGCGCCAGACTTATTGGGAATAGAATGTTGCAGATTTCCTATGGAAAATAGGTCCTAACTATAACTACCTACTGGAGACCGTCAGTAGGTAATATATATATATATATATATATATATATATATATATATATATATATATATATATATATATATATATTTATATACTGATGTGAAATTATTGCACAATCCCCTATGACCACATAAATAAATATATACAAAAAAGAGAAACATATTTAGAATATTGCACAGTCAAAATCCACAGATATGTATAACATTTCTTAAAACCATTGTGTTATATCTCTCACATACCAATCCACCAGTTGGGTATGCCACTACATATTCCATAGCTTCTTCATAAACTAACTCTTAGCCCAGATTTTCCCACAATTTCACAAACTTGCTATATGAACTGATCGCAGAGCGTATTTTCTTTTACATTCGATAACTGTATTTAATTTACAAAGTAAATGCTGAAAAGTAGGGATGTCACTAGTCCGCCATCTTTGAAGAATGAGTGACTGAGCTACCTAAACCAAAATATATCATTGTTTTTTTTGCAGTAGATCAGCTATTAGATCTGATGAATTTCCACAGCAATCTGAATATCTAGGGTCTGCTTAACTCTGAATTTATTAATACAGTACCGATTAGTTTCTCCCCTAAATTTGTTTAACTTTGGACATTCCTGGATGATATGTGTCCACTTTCCTCCTCTCTTCATATTGCAACGAAAGCAGTTTGCAGATTTCTGGGGATTTATTTTACATAAAAAGTCTGGCGTTGTAGGAGCCACTGAGTAAAGTATTGAATCCATTGGAAATTGGCCGCTTTCAATAGGGAGTAGTTAAATGTATTAATCTGATCCCAGGCTAAGGTAGTGATCTGGAGCCCTTGCTGGGATTGCCGTTTATTGAGAGTTTCAGATAAAGTTTACCTGCCTCCTGACTTCATAGAAGAGAAACCCAACCCCTGATCGTTTTAAATTTTCTGGGATCTAACAGCTGCCACGTAAGCTCCATTGTTTCATTTATATGTATGGGATTAAGGTCCTGCAGGAAATGTCTAATCCTAATAAAGGACCATTGCAGAATTAGTTTACTATGTTCAATGCTCTGCTCTATTTCAGTCCAATTTTTTCAGGTTTCCAGTTTTTCACCTATTTAACTAAAACCCTGGCTTCTCCATTTAGATATTCCAGTCTTGTCTAACGATCGTTCTTGACCTATATATACATCTGATAGCAGTGTGTCTCCATTAATAATGGGGATCGCATAATGGCTAAAGAGTTGTTTCTTGCGCTTGATATTCCATTATAATGTTTTATATCTAACTTATTTGGGAGTTTTCATGAAGCACATAAAATCCTCAATATGATATTCTTGGTGGATTCAATCTGAAAAGAAATTGTCATATCTGTTAATGTTTAAAACTTTAATTGATCTTTAGCTGATATGTGCAAAATTTGCAAAGTAGTATTCTCTCAAGTCAGGAAGAGCTAAACCTCCTTCTTCCCTAGGTCTATACAATACATGAATAGTTAGTCTTGATACCTTATTTGCCCAGATAAATGTAGAAAACAGGCCTTGCATTTCCATTAAAAACTTCATTTGAACGTGTTTGGAATGGCTAAAAATAAAAAATTACATAAAGGTAAAATCATCATAATTATTAACTGCTACCTGGCCTATTTTTGAAATAGGCAGATCTTTCCATTTCAATAATGTGTTCTTTATCTTACTGATTTGAGGGACATAGTTTAGAATATATAGATCATTGATATTCTCCGTAGCAAATATGCCAAGATACCTCTTAGGCCTAATATCAACCAGCAGACCTAACTCTATTAGGAATGAGTCTGGAGCACAGTTACAAAGCAAAATCTCTGTTTTTGATTTATTTATTCTATACCCTCCAATTGACTGATATTCCTGAAAAATATGAAATATTTGGTTTTTTAAAAAGTGCAACATCATCGGGCGTACAACGTAATGTTTGTCATACTGAGCATTGGAGATGTTGAGCTACAGATGGAGTGAATGGCTATAGCAAGCGGCTCTATAAAACAGGCAAAAGTAACGGAGACAGGGGGCAACCTGTCTTGTTCCTCAAAGAATTTTGGATTTCCTTACACCATTTTTCATGTTCAGCATAAACTCTATTAAATTACCATTTGGAAGATTGTTTGCCCCTACCCAGTCCAGATATTTCACACTTAACTAAAGCATGGTCTGAAAAACTGTTCTGTATATATGTGCAATTAACTAAATTTTGTTTTCTTGAGATTAAAAAATAGTCCAATCTAGTGGCTGTTTTATATTTGGCTGAGAAACATGAATATTCTTTTTTCGTAGGCAATTTAATCTACCAACTGTCTACCTGATCTAGTTTTTCCATTCATTCCAATAGCACCTCACCCATTCGTCGCTTATTCTGTTTCCATACCCCAGAAGATGAATCCAATGTAGGATTCTATAAGAAGCTAAAATCACCCACTATTATTACCATTCCAGGAAGTAACAACAATGCATGATATAGATCCAACAGAGGCGTGGGATTGTCTTCAACAGGAGCATACATTGTAGCTATGGTTAATCTTTTGTTATTAATTACACTATTAACTAACCCCCACCTCCCCTCTTTATCCACATGGGATTATATGATCTGGAAACAAATTAATTTATGAAAAGAAATTGCTATCCCCCTTTGGGCTGTACTTGCTGACAAAAAATCTCTACAACAAGCCCATTTTCAAAACATGTTTAATGTGAATTTCTTCCTATCTACATAGTGCATTTACTGAATCAATAGTATGTCTGAGGTGTTTCCATTCAGCCACTCTTCAATAGCCCAGGCTTTTATCTTGTTATTGAGACCATTGGCATTAAAAGAGAGAATTCTTACAGAGTCCTTAAATATCGGCTGTTGAGGAACCATCAATGGAAACAGATCATATTCAAAGTGCCTGCCCTCAACCTGTATATCTATAAACATTTTGAAACACCAAAAAGTACTCATTTTACAGTACATAATTGAACTATTTAAAGTGTCTTTGTATAAGAAAATGGGGAAAAAAGAAAAAGTAATAAAGCAACAGTGCAAATATCACAAACATCATATAAAGTGCATAGTAATTTTCAGTACAGTACACGTACTGGCTTCTTGAAAGACTAAACAAATGTTCCACCAATACACCTTTCTTAGCTTATAATGATTCATGATTTTTTCCACTGTCATGTGGGTGTGCCAGGATTTAGATGAACTATCCCCTTTTTTTCTCCTGCAAACCCCCCTTCTCTGTGCAGATAACAACCACCCCCTACCCTTGATACCCCATCCTCCTCCCTACTCTGCATCAATTGTTGGAAAATAGCCCACATCTCCTCCCAACCCCCCTTTGGTTCTCCGGGTGCCATGTTGTTGCACCCGATCACCCCTTAGTGCGCCTGCCTGACCAAAGGAAACTAATCCTCCGGGGGACCCTGTCATCCCCCCCCTGAAGCAAGAAGGAATGAATTTGTGAAAATATACTTCGAAATACAACATTCCGGACCTGATATTAAATACTATATTTAGTTAGATATCTGCTGTAGCAGTTCTTGCACCTTGGCTATATTGTCGAACAGATGGAATTTGCCATTTACAAGAATCTTCAACTTTGATTGTTGGACCATCATTGCGTGCATCCCTTTAGACTTAAAGAGATCAATCATTCATATAAACTCTTTTCGTCTTTTTGCTGCCACTGCAGACATATCAGATTTATTTTTTAAATGTGGAATCTCTTGTATTGACACATTTCTTTTCTCCATAGCCTTTGTGTGAGGGATGGGCTAAAAAGAAATCTGTGAGGCCAAATGTGTTTCTTTTGGCGTTTTTATTGTTGGAAGACGATGCAACGAGAGAAAATGAAGAGAAAACAAAAACACAATTGTGTCCATTCTGGGTTTATTGGTTCTGTTCTGCCAGGTCTCTTCCTTTCATTAATAATCTTCTTTTTCTTTTCCTTCTCTTTGGTTCCAGGTCCGGGCTCCAGTGGTGTGTCATCCCCGGGTTGTCAGGAGAACGGACAAGTAAAGCAAGGTAAGTAAATTGACCTGTCTGGTAGGTTTACAAGGGACAGGGACCATCACCTCACCCAGGTATGCGGAAAATAGGATCTCTTTCGCTCTTGGGATATTAATATCTGAACCTTTGGAAGGAAAGAAAGTGCAACTAGCCCAGGTGGCTTATTCAAACTACTTAGGTGCCATTTTACCTACTTATTGGTCGTTTAGAGGGCTTCTGTGACCCATCACCACAAGCCTCTCTTTCTCGGGTTTTCAATGAAGAGACCTTTCTTTATACAACATTCCTCAACAGTGAATGAATATTCAGATGTATCCAATTTTTATTAACAACTTTATAGGTTGTTAGGTAGACTCTTTTCTCCCCCAAAACTAAGAACTGCATTAAGGTAAAGGTAAGGACCCCCATCCCCGTACTGTATTACTGGTTTTAGATCTTTTCTGTGCCTTTGTTTCTCCCTCTGCTCCGTTCAGCCCCTGAAGGTTTCCTCCCCCTCTTAGCTCACGCACCGGGAAATGTCGCAACTCTTGTGAGTTGCTGCGGGAAAGTCTAGCCTCCCAGGGCGACCCCCACTCTTCGCTCCACGTTTCTGGAGCTTTGTTGTCCTCGCTTGTTGGTCTCTGCTCCCCGGCTGTAGGAATCGGGCATCCATCTCCGTCCTCAGGATTGGCGTCTTCGTCCTCTTTCTTTCTGTTGGGCTGCACCTTTGCTCCTCCTTCTGCTCAACTTCATCTTGCGCCCTCCTTTCTAGAGCCTTCCAGGTGCCGCCTCTCTCTCCTGCCTCCTGTCTTTCTTCACCGTCCATACTTGCTGGCAATTGGTCAAGCACGTCCATGAATCTGCCTTCCTTTTTCACCAGCGTTTCTCTGTCGTTCAGCTTAACCCTTTCCTTCTCATCTTTACAGGAAATGGGCTGTTCGTCGGGCTGGGAAGAAAGAGGTGAATGAGGGTATGCTACGGATGTTGGGTTGGAATCCATGAGATGGATTAGGTTATTTTCAGGGGCAAGGTTGGTACTCCCCTACACTGGGAGAGAATTATTTCTTTAATCCGGAAGTCAGCAAAATTCACTAAAATAGTACAAGGATATTTCGCATTGCTAAGGTGCTGGAAAGGTAATCTTTGAGCTCATCTGACTGCAATAGCTTTTCTCAACAAAAACTCAACCCAGTCCTGAACCTGTGGCCGCCTCCATTTCTTCAGGAATCCCCATTAGCCGTAAATTTGACTGCTGATTGTAGTTTTTTATATCTTGTAACTTTGATTCAAGAGCCTGCATATGTTGCTTAATTTGTGTTATTTCCTGTTCACAAATTACTGCCTTGTCCTCAAGGGTAGACACCTGTTGTCTTGCTTGTTCTCTAGGGTAGACACCCATTGTCTACCCTTGAGGACAGTTTCAGCTCACCTCTCTGGGACTTTTGCCATTGTGTCCTCAATTTGCGACAGTCTTCTATGCAGCAAAGTGATCGCTTGTGATTGTATCGTCCGTAGTTCCTTAATCTCAGAAAGAGTACTTTTTGCTATTTGGTGTAAATCCATTCAGTAGTTTTTGAGATATTAAAGGAAACCCAAATTTGTATACATAGGGGTGCAGATCCACCGAGGATCCAAAAGTCCCATTGTTGATCTCTGATTGGCTGCCAACAATTCAACGAGAATGAATACTGTTGGGTGTATAGGGTACAAAGGCACTCATATAGTAATCACACTCAGTTCACTGCAATAAATATTGAATTTTGGTGCATCCAAAGCAGGGGGAAGAGAACACCCTACTTCCCTAAACTCAATCAAAAGATTGAACAAATATTTTAACAATGTTCCTTGGAGCACACAACGTATATAGTTCAATTAAGCATATAATAAACAGAATTCAACAAAATCCAGTTGGGCTCTTATTGTTCTTCTTTAATATCTTCAAAATCCAGATTCCAATCCTCTACGCCAACGCGTTTTGCTGTGGTAGGGATAACCTACTGCTTCCTCAGGGCTGGAAATAATACAGAATAAGCATTTGTAATCATATCATGTAGCACTTTACATTAGTGCCTTAGAGCCCATTTCTTTACAACCTCGTGCAAAGGACTATTCAAACCTACAGTTAATGTCAAAATATTCTACATAAGCCCAAATTAAAGTGGCATATCAAGCAATTCATCATTCTTATAACTTTTTCCTTTTTACATCCAGTTCATTGTGATATTGTGACCATGCTATTAAGTCCATTGACTATATCAACGTATATTCATGCCTATATAACCCATGTGAGAAATATGTAAGAAAATACGTCTTTTGATGCTGGTACCTTGAGTTTCTTGAATACGTTTCTATCAGAATAAAATAAAGCAAAATCTCCTGTCATTCCAGAGTGCTCGAGGCAAGGATTATCAATAATATACTCCATCATTAACCTCCATACTTTTCAACAACTCCTACCTTATTACGGGCATATAACTGTGTTAATTCCAACTATTGTATTGCTTTCAGGGTCGAGATTTTCAAGATAAAATAAGCTCCAAATCTAAATAAACAAGTAACATTTTGTTTAGTGCATATATTATAAAACCCTACTTGTCAGAATAAATCAATTAGACTATTTAGTTATCCTTCCCTTACCTTCCAATATTGATAGTTATGGCGTAACTTGATCCCAAGTCTGCTATGCAATTATCTCGTCAACCAGAATTGTTACAATTTTCTGTCCACTTATGTATAATAATCAAGATCTGAAATACAAATCCAGCGCAGCGAAATTTACAAGCTGCCCTCACTATTTAACATGAGGCAATGCATATTATGAATCAATAATAAACGCGTCCCTACCGTTCTATTGTAAGTCCCAGTGTTGCCTAGTGGTATGGCAGTTCGCCTCCAACGCCTCTCCGTTTCTCAATGTCACTTCACCCAAATATAAGCAAAGACCAGCGTCTTCCGCGTTCGCGGTAAAGTTCTATTACAAATCCTAATATTATCCAGTGTGATGGTAGTTCGCCGCCCAACGCCTCTTCGTTTATCTGAATCACGAGAATGTGTTGGGAGCCGTTTTGGGATTCGCCTTTAGCTGAGTTCCAAAAAAACCATTAAAAACAAAAGGCGGAAGGGTAGAAATACTCTGACCCTCTAGCCCTGGGGTTTCCCTGGGACAGTGCCAGGGCAAAAAAAACATTTTTTTCCTTTTAAATTTTTCCAATAAATCACAATGGAGTTGTGAACAAGCAGTAAAATAAAAGTGCAATCTCCTATGTTTTTTAAAAAAAAGGTGGGCCAGCTCCTGGGGGCATGCACCAACATTTAAAAAATAAAGGAGAAGAGCGCCCTAGGCCCCCCTCCGAGGGCTGTTTTTAGCCCTGGGGGCCCCCACCTCCCCGATCTTTATTTAAATTAGGGTGGTGACTGTGCAAACCGCCCTCCATTGGGCTTATTGAGCCCCAGGGACCTCCACCTCCCCAGAGCTTTTTAAATATAGTGGAGGGGGCTGTGCAGACTCCCCTCCAGAGGCTTTGAAATGCCC
The DNA here is from genome assembly GCF_964204655.1 of Triturus cristatus. NCBI lineage: Eukaryota > Metazoa > Chordata > Amphibia > Caudata > Salamandridae > Triturus > Triturus cristatus. The sequence continues at coordinate 894,184,148 of NC_140590.1, read as the reverse complement.
CAGGGACCCCAACCTCTCAGGGGTAAATAAATAGGAAATGGGGGCCATGTGGATCCCCTCAGGCCCTCAAACTCCCTGGGGTCAAATAACTTTAAAAATTGGGAAGGGGCTATGCAGCCCCCATTCCAGGGCCATATACGGCCTGGGGACCACAACCTCCCAGGGGCAGGCCCATGCATTCTAAAGAAGAGGGGCCACTCAGCCCCTCTCCTGGAGCCAATAATGGCTCTGGGGACGTCGGCCACATGGTTCCTGCTATATCCCGGAGTGCATACCCCCCGGGACATAGCAGTTTGTTTCACGCAGTCAAGTTCCCCATGGTCTTTATGTTCTTCAAACGATCAGGCAGATGTAAAACACAAATCAGGCAGGATTCATTGGAATTCCAAAGCAATTAACAAAATTAATACTGGAATCTCTTCCTTTTTGCTAAAACCTTATAAGTGAAGAAGACACCCCCATAACCAGATATGAAGATACAGTACAATCAGTCTGTCCACCCTTCAGGCAAACACAATTAGCAAATATAAAAGCAAAATCGAACCTCATGTAAAGCGAACAGACTATTTGTCAGTACACTTAAATAACTTGACTAGAACGCAATTTCTATCTTTCTGAATCACAAGACAAAGAGAAATAAGAAAGCTAAAAAAACACCAACAGCGAAACAAAGAGAAAGAAAAAGAAAGCATCTAAAAGACAAAAACTGGGTTGACATTCAAACCGCAGTAAATTATGGAAATAATAAGGCATTATGGAACATAGTAGCTACACAAATGGGGATGAGAAAGTGAACCCAAGTATTGCCAGTTCCATCACCTGAATGGGAAAAATACATCCTAAAATTATATAAATTTGGCATTCAATATCAAGCCTTACCCAGCCAGTGCTCCAGTCGAAAGAACAGAGCTGATGAAGACATGTTAGCCATTTCATCTATGCAGATCGCTGATTTAAATAAATCTGCCAGATCAACTGCAGCAATGGGTCCAGTTAACATCCCAACCAAAGTCCTCCAATCAAACCCTGAAGACTGGAGCAAGTTTTTAACCCCTCTTTTTCAATACTGTCTTGACACTGGGAAAATACAAAAATCCTGGCTAGGGAGCATCGTGGTCCCCTTCTTATAAAAAGGCTCTAGGTCAAATCCAATTAACTATAGACAAATCGCCCTTCTAGACGCCACTAGAAAGATCTTTGTCAAATGTGTATTGGACCACCTAAAAGACTGGGCATTCTCAATTGATGTGATTCCTTTGGCACAGGCTGGCTTTCGCCCAAAACATTCAGTTACAGACAATATTTATATCCTCCAGACTGTCCTTGATAAGTACGTAGTGCTAAAATATCAAATAGTTTATTGCACTTCTATTGACTTTTCAACCACTTTCGATAATGTGAATAGGCCAAGGTTATGGGAAAAGCTAGAGAGTCTAGGGATTCCCCACGATCTTCCTACAATAATAATTTCTTTGCATACAGCAAAATGGTGTAGAGTCCTAATGGAGGGAGAAAGGGGCCTAACTAGTACAATTCCCATGATGAATGGTCTGAAACAATGATGCCTCCTCGCCCCCTTGCTATTCCAATTTACATAAGCTACCTACCGGGGTGTTTTTCTCAAACTCATAATTTTCCTCCAAAAACTAGCACAAAATTATACCCATAGCCTAATGTACCCAGATGATATTGTTGTATTCAATCGTACCCCAATTGGCCTGCAAAGAATTCTAATCGAACTGAATAGATACGCAAAAGAAAACGTCTTGGTCCCTCACACTTCTCAGAGACTAACATTTTACATTTTAGAGGAAGAAGGAAAGTTCGGCCCTTCACCTGGACACTGGGAGGTAAATCGATTGAGATAGTGAAAGAATATGTTTATTTGGGTCGAATCTTTCCTATAACCTTCAAAATGCTTCCCACCTACAGCACTTTGGGCAAAAGGCAGACCCCATGTTGAGGCATTGAAAAGATTTTATTGCTCAACTGGGAATAGACACTTTAAATCCCTGCTGGAGGTCTACAGTATGAAAATCCCATCCATTTTATCTTATGCCTTGGAATATATACAGATTAAAACCTGTCACCCAGTAAAAGTGAAAGAAGGGATTATCCTACAGAGACTGCTTAAAGGCACCCAATCAGTGCCCGTACAGCCTTACGTCTTCAGCTTTCTTTAATGAGCATATATGCTCGAGCTGTTTACAATATTATACGGTGGGCTTTCAACCTCTCACACGATGGTCCTAGCACACTAAGACACATATTAAAATTAGAGACTTTTAGAGAAGAATCGGCACCACATACTTTTAATAGGAACATTAAAGTACCCCTTGAGGCATCACTATGCAATGTAGCACATTTGCAGGCTTGGTCTCCAGCGCATCTGAAGCTCTTTTTACAACATATGATGCCGAGAATAGGCTTTGAAATAGGTAAGGAGCACAGTATCCAATTAAAGTATTACAAAAAACTTGCGCAAAATATAGTATTTATAACTCCTGAGTACTATTTACAGTTTCGGTTAGAACATAGAGTAAGGTACTGTGGGACATATTTACAAGGGCTTCCTCTCCGCTTTCTTGGCTTACAAAGCCAAAAAAGCAGAGATAAAACCAGTGCCCTATTTACAAGAGGGTGCTAACATGCATAATCACATGTTAGCACCCTTTTTCCCAACGCCTCCATTTGCATCTCTAATGAGATGCAAAGAGGGCGTCACTGGGCGTACCCCAGGTGGACTACCTTGTAAATATCGCTGATGTTTACATCGCGATATTTACAAGGCAGCCCACATGATTTTAGCACACATTAGATTTTGGCGAAAACAGACGTTTTCGCCAAAATCTAACTTCTGCTAAAATCCTGACTTAGCCATCCCTAACATAGGGGGTGGATTATGCTGATACGACCCTGTGGGTCGTATCAGCAAGGTTATCGCCCTATTGCAGGGAACATCGCTGGAAAACCAGCGATGTTCCCTGCAAAACGGCGATAACCTTGCTATCTCTGGAATTTTTATCGCCCTGGAGTAACACGTTGTTAATAACGCGCTACCAGGGCGATAAATGCCAGAGCTAACCTGCGATAATATAATTATCGCTAAGCACGGCCAGCGATGATTACCGCTGTCCGTTGTTAATATGCCCCTTAATTCTTCTTCTGAGACTAGGAATTCTCCCTTTAAAAGTTTATTCCTCCAGATGGAACTCCTCTGAATATACCTCGGGCATTTGTGACTTGTGTAACAGCAGAATACAAGACCTCTTCCATGTATTTTTAACCTGTCCAAATCCGACTTTGGTAGAGGCTCGGCGACGTTTTAAAAAACGTATCTGCTCTAGATATAATGTCATCTTAACTCAACATTTGATTACGTCATGTAAGTCTCCCTCAAATGAATTTGTCTGCTATAATGTGTTTAAGTTTTCAAAGAGTTTTTTAAAGCTGTTTTAAAATTGTATCAATCTAACAGTCAAAAATTAATGTAGTTTATTCATCAACTTTAATTTACTGGGCCTATAATGAGTTTTAAAGCATTTCTAAAAGTATGAATACAACTATTTTATATTATGTAATTGTATTTGTTGACCTCAGTTGAGGTCTGATTCAAATAAATTGAAACTTGACTTGACATAGCAGTTTGCCTTTGCATGGCAGAAGCTGAAGGCTCCCGCCAAACAAAAGCAAACACTATCTCTGCTCCCAGCAAACGGGAGCTGTCAAACTGCTCCTGCTTGCTAGGAGCAGAGATTTCATCTGCTACCCTGGCAGCTGTCCAGCAGGCAAGGAAACAGATGAAAGGATTGCTACCGCATAGAGAGTGCTGCATGCTTAGTAGCTCTCTGCATGCAGGATCAATGCCAGGGACTGCACGGGCATTGAGGTTCCCTCCTGGTCCTACAATGCTGCACCCTTGGTGCTCTGGGCGGGCTCCAGGGCACCCAGGAACAGGAGAAAAATAGACCCTGTGTGGGGGGACACAAGGTCCCCCCTCCCCTTTCAATAATTGGCCAGGCTACAAGGGTATGAGGTCCCTGGGGCCAAAAACAGCCCACAGAGGGAGGTCTGGCCCCCTCTCCTTTTTCCACAAAAGGAAACAATTAGGTCACAAAAACAAGCTTGAAAAAGCAAAACAGAGCAGAAAAGGCAAAACAGAGTGCAGAATAACTAGCAGAAAAGGCAACATTGAGGGCCAAAAAACACGTGAGAAAGGCAAAACAGAGGGCAGCAAAAGGCAAAATACAGGGCAGACCCACTTAGACACTCACACACCCACTCACAGAACTACTCAGAGACATACTCCCACAGACCCACTCAGAGACTCACACACCTACTCACAGACCCCCTCACGCACTCATGCACTCACTCAGAGACAGGCTCACACACTCATGGAGGCACTTGCAAACCCACTCAGACACTCATGCACCCACTCAGACAATTACAAACCCACTCACAGACCCAATCAGACACTCACACACCCATTCACACACCCAGTGTGAAACGTATGCAGCCAGTCCCAGACCCACTCAGACACTCACACACTCACTCACAGACCAACTCAGACACTCATGCACTCACTCACACACTCACTCTCAAAAGTTATAGTTAAGAAATCAAATTAAAAAATAAATCTTAGAAACTCACTTAAAAAAATGCAAAGGTTACAGAGACATTATAGTTAGGATATAGAATTATAAAAACCTTAGTAATTCACTGAAATAACGAAAGGTTACAGAGATGTTATAGTTAGACTTTGATTCCACTTGTACATCAACAGCGAAATTCAGCTGTTACCATTACCTGAGCTAAGTATAATTATGCTCCGCAATGCACTGTTTATGACATCACATATTACTTCACTCATGACATGGTCAGTGACATCACTGGTGACATCCAAAAAGACATATATAATTTATTATCTGAAAGAAGTGGGCATGCACTTTGCTGAATGCATTGGGGCCCAGTTTTTAAAATGTATTTCATGCAGCATAGGGCAGTAAGACAAATCGATGTGCTGAGTAAAAGGGAGAGGGAAGAATGCAACATGTTTATTAATTTATCAAGATATGTTGCATTCCTGCTCTTGCACTACATTGGTGCAACCAAGTACTCCCTACCGCTCCAATACAGGCACCCTTTTGCCATGGTGCAACAGTGCCACATACATTTCACAGCACCCTGGATTTTTTGTGCAGGAAAAAGGGCACCTCCCTGCATAAAAAACAATCCTTATAGGAAGGGCCAGCACAAACAACAAACTCTTGTTAAATCTGGTCCCAAGGCTGGGAGTCATGGTGCATGGTGAAGTGTCAGCCTAACATGGAGTGTGTTGCATCATAGGAGTGGAGTGGATGTCAAATGAATGATACTGTCTGGATTCTGTTCCAGAGTGAGCTATCCAGGTGCTTGTTATTCGCTTTGGCTGATTTAAGAAGTGACACCGATGCCTCCTATCCTGTCACTATTAAGATAGTAGTAGATCAGGTTGTTGGCGTTCTACACTGTGCCTTTACAAAGAAAGGCTGACTTTGCCCATCAAAGTGGTTGGAGAAGCAAAGATCATTCATTGTAAAGCATTAGTAGTTCAAAATATAATTTTAGTTAGTTTTAGGAAATAAGGAATAATGCAATAGGCTATCTGACTTAGAACGGACAATGTTGCTGTGACTGTAAAAATATTTCTTCAGGGAACCCCACTAATTTTTTATTTCTTTCATTACCACCCAAGGGCAAGAGGGCATCAGAGGGTGAAGTAGCTTCCCCCAATATGCCACGGTGGGTGGAACTACCACTAGCACTACCAGTGCCACACCTAGGGAAGCTGGTTCTGCTGGCCCAAGTAAGTCCTGTTGATTATTATTTCTTATTATTTCATCTCCCCACTAGTAAAATATTGTGACTTTATGTATATTTTATACTATCTACTTTTTTTAACTCCCCTATCTAATGTTTGTTAAATCTGCATTACATTGTTTTTTCTATATTTCCTGTTTCTGCATCTAACTTTCTCCTGACTGTAGCTTTCTTCTGCTCTCTTTTTCAGTAAGCTTTCCCTTGCCCCTCTGTTATGTCTGATGGTACTGTAAGACTGAGAACAGATTTTTGGTACAGTGAAGAAAATGACAGGTCCAAGTAGACTATTATTCAGCAAACATCTTGGTTGAGAAGGCTTTTTTCATTGAAAAGTCAAAAAGAGATATAGTGGCCATGGTCATGGACCCCCTAAAGCTGTCTTACTTATAGACTATATCAGCAGTTTCCACGACAGTGCAGCATCGAAGGAAAGGAATGAGATCTCATTACCAACTAATACCATGTGTCCATCATTGATCATTCCCTTCCACTCCTTCATTGTGCTTCTCTCTCATCCTTTCGTTACCTTGTCTCTCAATCAGGAGAAAAGTTTTTGCTTGAATTGACTACCTGGTTGTTTTAACATGTCAGCCAACAAACCCCCCAAAGTCATAGTTCTGATAGAAGATGCTGCTGGTGCTAACAGAACGGTAATGAGTTATTGCTGCTGTTCTTTGTGCAAAATATTTACATAAGTGGTGAATTTGATATCTAAAATGGATAATTTATGGGGTTTTTCCCTAGCCGCACAGACCACCAGTGCAGCAGCGGACCCAGCAGCCAGCAGGGAGTGGGACGGAGGATGCCCAAATGGTTGAAGGGTGAGCAGTCCCAGTGGTAGCAGGAACAAGTGGCAAGTCAGTTTGCTTTCCTATTGACAATACTGTGTTTGTTAAGCGAGGCATATATCTCACCAATAATCACCTCCCTGGCCATTGCATTTAGTAACTTAACTGCAGCATGGTTCAGTTCAGCGCTGCAGTGTAGGTTGTGCAATGTGCTACTGCTTCAATTAACAGTGCTTCAATGCAAAGTTTGCAATGCACTACAAAATGAAAACAATGTGTGTTTCCCAGTGCCCACTCAGTCACCTGCTACTAGTACTACTCTTGTGCCACATTTTTCTGCCCAAGTGACTTTTATTCCATGGCATCCACCACAGGTTTACACCTGTTCCATTTTTTCCTTTCGTCATTCATCAACCAAAGCAATGTTCTGCTTATATGCCACTATAAACAAGTGTTTACACTAATTTCTTGATATGAGTATTCCTGCTGCTGTTGGTCGCCAATCCCAGGAGGAGATAGCCACCCGGCTGCTGTGTCAGAGGATGGAGGTAGTTGTGACCGCTCAGCCCTCCACAGGGCTTGGTCGCCCCACTCACTGCTGCCGCTCCTGCCTGCCTTTGCCGCCTCCTGCCTGCAGATTCCTTCGCTCGCTGCCCGCTGCTCCTGGGAATTTCCCGCTGCTCCTGGGAATTTCCCGCTGCCCGCTGCTTCTTGGAATTTCCCGCCGCTGCCTCCCTGCGGCCCCGCCCCCCTGTGATTCCATTTGCCACCCCGCTCCCGCCACCCAGCTGCTCCTCCCTCCCGGCTCCTTACTTAAGGGGACCGTAGGGGACCACAGAGTGTGACCGCTCAGCCCTCCACAGGGCTTGGTCGCCCCACTCACTGCTGCCGCTCCTGCCTGCCTTTGCCGCCTCCTGCCTGCAGATTCCTTCGCTCGCTGCCCGCTGCTCCTGGGAATTTCCTGCTGCTCCTGGGAATTTCCCGCTGCCCGCAGCTTCTTGGAATTTCCCGCCGCTGCCTCCCTGCGGCCCCGCCCCCTGTGATTCCATTCGCCGCCCCGCTCCCGCCACCCAGCTGCTCCTCCCTCCCGGCTCCTTACTTATGACGCCCCCAGAGCGACCGCGCAGCGGACGCGCGCAGCGGGAGCGCCGATTGAGTGCCGAAGGTGCGCCAAAGGTAAGCCCGTCTGCGCCCGTCCGCACCTGGACCGCGCCCAGCGCCAGACCCCCTGGTCCTCGCCCTCGCCAGCACACCCTGCACATCTACGACGCCAAAACCCTCCACGCACTCAACGCCGGCCGAAACACCGCCTGCTACCGAGCCACCCCGAGACGCACCCACGGACCCTTCACCTGCCTGACCTGCCGCTTCACCGGCCTCCGACCCAACACCGCACCTGCTAAACCGAGCCCCAGCAACAAACACCTGATGTGCATCCTGCTCAACACCCGCTCCGTTCACAGGCATGCCGTCGAACTCTGGAACCTCCTCGACTCGACAGCACCAGACATCGCCTTCCTGACGGAAACCTGGATGAACGTCTCCTCAGCGCCCGACGTCGCCATCGCCGTCCCGGAAGGCTACAAAATCACCAGGAAGGACCGCGTCAACCAGACAGGAGGAGGCATCGCCATCATCCACAAGAACACCATCCGCATCACGACCAACTCCGATGACACCTTCACCTCCGCCGAACACCTCCACTTCCAGATACACACCGACCCCAAGACCACGCTCAGAGGCACCCTCGTCTACAGACCACCGGGACCATGCACACAGTTCAGCGAAGACATCAGAGACTTCGTCAGCCCACACGCCATCAATTCCACCGACTACATCCTCCTGGGGGACCTCAACTTCCACCTGGAGGACAACAAGGACCGCAACACCACTGCTCTGCTGGCCAACCTGGCCAACCTCGGACTCAAGCAACTGGTAACCACCCCCACCCACTACGCCGGCCACACGCTTGACCCAGTCTTCTCATCCAGCAAATACGTCACCTTCAGCCACTCCACCAATCTCCAGTGGACTGACCACAGCTGCGTCCACTACAGCTTCAGTAAAACGACGACCCACCACCACCCTCAACAAGCCCCCCGCAGGAGCTGGAACAAGATCACCGACGACCAGTTCACCACCTTCCTCAGCCAGAACCCCCCCACCAGCTAAACGGACCCCAACGAAGCCGCCAACAACCTCACACAGTGGATCACCAACTGCGCAGACGCCCTCGCACCACTGAAGAAGAACCACCCCAGCAGACGCGGCAGCAAGAAAGCCTCCTGGTTCACCGACGAGCTCATCACCTCCAAGAAGAACTGCCGCTCCCTGGAGAACACCTGGCGCACCAACCAGACCACAGACAACATGACGGCCCTCAAACACGCCACCCGCAAACACCACCAACTGATCGGCGCCACAAAGAAGACAGCCTTCAAGGAACGACTGGACAACAACACCCACAACAGCAAGGAACTCTTCAGCATCGTCAAAGAGCTCTCCAACCCCGACGCCGGAAACAATGACATCACTCCCTCGCAAGACCTCTGCGACTCCCTCGCAGCCTTCTTCCACGACAAGATCGCCAACATTCACAACAGCTTCGGCCCACCAACCATGAACCTCACCACCGAACCGATGCCCCCCACCGCCACCCTCCGCACCTGGACCCCAGTCAGCACCGAAGACACAACACGCACAATGAACACCATCCACTCCGGATCCCCTACGGACCCCTGCCCACACCACATCTTCAACACGGCCGACCACATCATCGCACCCCACCTCCGCGACATCATCAACGCCTCCTTCAACACCGCCACCTTCCCGGAGTGCTGGAAACACGCCAAGATCAGTGCCCTGCTGAAGAAACCAACTGCAGACCCCTCTGACCTCAAGAACTACCGCCCCATCTCGCTCCTCCCGTTTCCTGCCAAAGTCATCGAGAAGACCGTCAACAGACAGCTAGCCGCCTTCCTCGAGACCAACGGATCCCTCGACCACTCGCAATCCGGCTTCCGAGCCAACCACAGCACGGAGACCGCCCTCATCGCAGCCACAGACGACATCAGATCCCTAATGGACAACGGGGAAACTGCGGCCCTCATCCTCCTGGACCTCTCCGCAGCGTTCGACACTGTCTGCCACCGCACCCTGGTACAGCGCCTGAACAAAACCGGCATCCAGGAGAAGGCCCTGGAGTGGATCACCTCATTCCTCGCCGGAAGAACCCAGAGAGTCCGCCTCCCCCCGTTCCGGTCAGCGGCCACCGAAGTCATCTGCGGCGTTCCACAAGGGTCATCGCTCAGCCCCACTCTCTTCAACGTCTACATGAGCCCCCTCGCAACCATCGCACGTCAACACAACCTTAAGATCATCACCTACGCCGATGACACCCAGCTGATCCTCTCCCTCACCAGCGACCCGGACGCCGCCAGAGCCAGCCTACACGAAGGGTTGAAAGACATCGCCGAATGGATGAAGAACAGCCGCCTGAAACTGAACTCAGACAAGACGGAGGTCCTCATCCTGGGATCATCACCCTCCGCCTGGGACGACTCCTGGTGGCCCACCGCCCTGGGAGCCACCCCCAAGCCAACGGACCACGCACGCAACCTAGGCTTCATCCTGGACTCCTCCCTCTCGATGACCAGACAAGTCAACGCCGTCTCGTCTTCATGCTTCAACACCCTGCGCATGCTTCGAAAGATCTTCCGGTGGATCCCCACCGAGACCAGGAAGACGGTCACCCAGGCCCTCGTCACCAGTCGGCTGGACTACGGGAACGCCCTCTATGCCGGCACCGCCGCCAAACTCCAGAAGAAACTCCAACGGATCCAGAACGCCTGAGCACGACTCATCCTGGACATCCCCCGACACAGCCACATCTCCGGACACCTGAGAGACCTGCACTGGCTCCCCATCAACAAAAGAATCACGTTCTGACTCCTCACCCACGCACACAAGGCCCTCCACGACCTGGGCCCCAAGTTCCTCAACAGCCGCCTGACCTTCCACAAGCCCACCCGCCAGCTCCGCTCCGCCAGCCTCGCTCTCGCCACCGTCCCCCGCATCCGCAGAGTCACTGCCGGAGGAAGATCCTTCTCCTACCTGGCAGCCAAGACATGGAACTCCCTCCCCATCCACCTCCGGACAACGCAAGACCATCTCGCCTTCAGGAAGCAACTCAAGATCTGGCTGTTCGAGCAGTAGCGTCCCCCCCCCCCCCAGCGCCTTGAGACCCTCCGGGTGAGCAGTGCGCTATACAAATGCCTATGATTGATGATTGATTGATTGGCCAAATACCGCCGGCTAGCTGCATTGGAGGAGGAGGCATGTGCCTCCAGTTCTTGCCATCAGCCTGGCCTGCTTCCATCTTGGCCCACACCAATGCCAGTGCTACCGGCAGCCGGGGTCCACTTCTCTCCTTTGGAACACCAACCCCCTTCTCGTCATCGACAGACCCCTTTCTCTACCATACCATATGCAAACTGGTGCTGCTTTGGCATGGGCAGCAGAACCTGGGTCACGAAGTGTCCCGCCTAAACACACAAATGGATGCCCTATGAGCCCTTTTTTAAATCACATGTTTGCTGGGATGGACTTTGTTGTTGTGGATGCAGAGGGTGGGAATAAGAAAGGGAAGTTGAGGAAAGGGTTGACATGGCAGGACAATTGTGGGTATTTCCTTGGGGAGGGAGTGGGCCTGTTATAGATGGAGAAGATAAGTTTTGTTTATAAAAATATATTTTTTCTTCTTAATGCACATCACTTGCAATCTGTCTTTTGTCTTTACACTGCTTTTTAGTGCAGCATTGTGGCTTTATTATTGACAAAATGTTGTCCTCTGAAATAGTCACATACTGTGTATCGACCTTTCCATCTAGACTTTCCCCACCTGAAGTCTATTGCTATATATTGTTTTGATAGGTTACTTTACTCAAGTCCTCTTCCTGCAGTCCAGTATACTCAATACCCTGCTGCCAGAGTGGGAACAATAAACTATGTCTGTTTGCCTTACTGCTTGATACGGTTTTGCCACATTTGCAGCACCCAGGCACATATCAAAGTGCATACCAGTTAGTTAATAATGCCCTTGTCCTACTACCCTGTGTAACAATTGACCACTAGGGGGCATGCCTATGCATACACAAAAATCTTAATCTTACTTATCGATCACTGCTTGCCAAAACAAAACTGATTCAGTATAAGTTACTAATTAGTTCACTTCTTAGTTCTCTTATCTGAATAGATGATGTGATATTGTTCAGCTAAGACTCTGCACCATGATGATGTTGTTGATCTATTGTATTGTTCATGTAAGAAGATCCAGCAGTGAGTTGTTTCTTTCACCACACCTGCCCCACCAAGTGTGTGATCCATTTATGGTGTAAATTCATAGTTCACAACTCCGAATATCACACAACCTGGGGGAAGAGGGTTAGGGGTTTGATGAATAGATGAGAACGAGGTGTTTGGGAAAGGTGTGTCAAAGACAAACACAACAACAATGTGCTTCATGTTGATGAGTAGCATCATCATCAAATCTGTTGTAGGAGGAAATGAAGGAATTACATGGTTCAGGAATAAATGAATTGCAAACAGTCCTCCAGCCCCAGAGACCCAAGTTTTTATCTCATTGTCCTGTCACCTTAGTTTGAAAAGTACAAATTAGGGAGGAATCTACTCACACGGTTCTTAAAATTGATTGCTAAAAAAAGAAAATGATGCTGTATATAAATGACAAATTAAATGGTGCATCTGCATTCTTCTCGGAAAGTCTATCTTGGGTGCATGGGTGAACCGGTCTGGTAAGGTAAGCAGGAGTGTTATTAAGCTTGGTGCAGAAGAAGAGAAGGCCTCTGGATTGCAAAACAGAAAATATCAATATTGTGGAGTCAAGGAGAATGTAAGGTCATGAGGATGAAGAGGTAGAGAAAGAGCATATTCTGGTGCACTCATGACTCATGCGCGATTAACTGAGAAGTGAGGACAATTTTACAACAAATCTCAGACCAGTAGCTGCATGTACCTGGCTTATCGATCTCACAACTGTCATTACATTAAGTTGAGTGCATCCATAATATAACATGTCTCTAATTACATTCCCCGCAACCACTTAATTAGAGGAGTTTGACATTTGTGCCATAAAACTACTCTGCATTTTCCAACTCAACACACCTCTCTCCAGTCCATAGGACTGATTAGGCCTCTTTAAGCCATGTTGGTTCCCCTTTGAAGTAGGGAGGCATTGTTCATAACTTTCTTTCTTGTGACTATTAAGGTAGTCCCGCCGTGAGTCCTGACTCCAAATTCCGACTCGCGACCCAAATGAGATTGAGAAAGAGAGACCTATAGTGCACTGCTGTTGATGAGCAAGAAGAGCAACAGAATTTGAGAACTTTTTGTAGTTTAGTTAATTAAACTTACAGGTCTCTAAAGAACCTGAAAGAAAACATATAGGAAGGAGTGGACCATGTAAGTAAATCTAGCTAAGTGTGAACAGGGCAATTACATTCAGGCAGAATCACCCATCAGGTCCCAAACTTTGCATATCATCAAAATGACTGAACTGAATGCAAATTCTTCTGCAGGTGGCGAGGATGTTGCTGATTTTGTCTTCTTTTTTATAAAGTCCTGTAAAATCAGGTTGATACAATCAGGTCCCTGAAATAGCCACCATCTGCCATGGCCTTGACTATGTTACTGTCATTGTCCGTGGCAGCACATACAATTCTGATATCTCTGGGTTGAAGCCATTCAAACACCTTGCTGTTAAAGTTTTCCGCAATGTTTGCAGGTGTATGGGATTTCTCCATGTTGAACATTGCTACTGTTGCATGCCAACAATTGCCCTTAAAGGTTTCTTCAGCACCAAGACCTGCAGATAGATGTTGCCTAATCCCCACAAAAGAGATACAGTGTGCAGTGATACACATGTAATCAGTTGTTTGACAACTGGGCAACATGTTTGTCATCAGGTGGATAGTGTGAACAGCACTCTGCTGCATAACTTGATCAACCAATTGCAGCACACTGTCAATATAGGTCCTGCTGAGAACCTTCCATTTCAGGCAGATGGCCACTTCAAATTTTAAAAAGCCCAATCCTTCCACAAGAGAAAAAGGGAGGAGGTCCTGCACTATTTTCCGATTCTACAAACATACCGTTGGGTGATTGCATTCATAGAGCCCCTCCTGCTTAATCATGCCCATAATAGTAGCATGGATTTTTTTATTTTGTGGTGCCACTGATACAGGCGACTTCCAGTGAGAACCAGGAAATGGAAGACTCAATGTGCATCTTGGGGGAATCACTGTATGCTGTGGTGTCTGCACCTGAATCTTGTGCCATTTGGAGGATGCTGATTCAGGTGATGCTGGCACACTGCAGAAGACAGGACTGCTTTGTGTAAAGCTGTCATCTTCCTTATCACCTCCTTTCACCACCGTTATTGGAGCTGCTTCCCCTCCCTTATCACCACCAGCAGCTAACTTTTTAAGGAGCTACTTCCACTGGATGGCATGATGTTTTTTCATATGGGACATATGGTCTCCAGTAGCATAGTGTGAACATGACGTACCTTGAAGAACACTCATGTGGCAAATGTAGCATATTACAATGTTCTCCTGCTGCTTGACAATCATAAAGAAGTACCAAACTGGGGAGGAGAAAGTTTTTAGTGTGCCACTGCCAGTGCCTGACTAACTGGGGGTAGGTTGGTGTGTCATTTGACTTTTTGCAGTATGTATTTTGAGGTAGTAGTGGATGCAGGTCTCAGTGGGGGCCTTACAAATATGGAAGCTGATGGTGGTGGAGCCAGTACCAGTACCATATCCCTCTAAGCTGGTTGAATAGAAGGGGCATCTCAGTGTCCTTCCAAACTGACAATCACAGACAAAGATGGTGGAACTACCCTTTCCTTTTCTTGCTTTGCTGGAGATCGCGAAGCCAATGGTTAAAAAGTTACATCTTGCTTGATAGGAAGCTCAACCTCCTGTTCTGCTCCTAATCCAGCAAGAACTGTTGCTGGCTGCAGTTCATATTGTAGACTTTGCTCAGTTTCTTGCAACGATTGGGTACTTTGCGGCTGAGACTAATCAAATTCAGACTCACTGCTTATCGCCATGACTGTAGTGGCTGTTTCACTATTAAACATGGGCTTGGGCTTAGGTTGAGTTATGCCATTGATCTAAGAATACTGCTCCCAGCTTGCTACTTGGAAGAAGGTATGGCAGGCACACCACATTTCCTGATAAAGATGTAGGGCTGCACACAATTGGTGGCAATCTGCTTCTTCTTCTCCTCATCACTGACCACTTTCTTGGCATGAACACCTTTCTTTGGTGCCATCTTCAAGCTCTGTCACTTGGCACTTAGCTGTAAAAGCAGAAGAAGAGGAGACTCAGGTGGTGTGGTGCCACTTTGTGCCGTCCTTCTGTCTGGCAGTACTGTGGGTAATGTTTCTTGTGCACCTACAAACAAAAAAGACATTCAGTGAAATGTGGCATATTTGCAGTTTGAAATATTCATACAGACAATATAATTTAGTGAGGTTATCCCAAATAATTAGCAATACTGCATCAACTCCAATCTATACTATAACATATTATTTCAATTAGGATAACAACATACAGATTTCCTTTATGTGCCTCTAGGCCTATGAGACACAGGTGGCAGGCAGGGGGCTGCAGGGGAAAATGGAATAATCCTTCAAAATGATTAATGCTAGTGTGCGCCTATGGCAGGTAGGGTGTGCATAGGAAAATTAAACAATCCTTATAAAATGAATGCTGGTGTAAGCCTATTGCCTAACGGGTCTATGACAGGCAGGGGTGAAAAGGAAAACATATTATTCCTTAAAAATGCTGGTGTGTGCCCATGGCCTAAGAGACCTATGGCAAGCAGGAGGTGCGGAGAAAATGGAACAAACCTTAAAAATGATGGTGTGCGCCTATGACTTAAGAAACCTATGACAGGCTGGAGGTGCAGGGGAAAATGAGATAATCTTGAAAAAAATTAATGCTGCTGTGCGCCTATGGCATAAGAGACCTATGGCAGGCAGAGGGTGCAGGGAAAAATGAAATAATGTAAAAGAAAGTAATTGCTGCTATCTCACTAGGAACTATGAGAAATCCTTTGAGAGGCAAGTAGCTGCAGGGGAAAATAGAAAAAATGTATATGATATTATATAAACAATTTACATGCATACTACAGTGATCCTCATGCACATTAAACTGATTCCAGAGAAAAAGGTAAATGTCTCTAGAAAGTGTCTTTGAAAAGTAGGAATAAAGGATTTAACACACTGGCTGGCTACATATCAAATAACAAGCAGGAAGACATGGCCAACAAAGAACACAAATGCGGGCCTATGGCAAAAGCAACATAGCTAGCTACACAAAATTGCATTGATCTGGACAAACAGAGAAGGGTAGGTTGTTGGCACTCGACTCGATGCTTACAATGTACCTAGCAGGTGTGGGGTAGACATATTGCCTCACTTCATATTTGGTCCTGAAGAAGCTCCAATGATCAGTAGTAGACCATAAGGGCGATAAACATGTTTACCCAGCTACATCAATTTATTTTATATCTACTGAGCTGCCAGTGTACATTATATCCCTAGGGTATCCCTTACCTGTTATGGTTTTAACTCTGTCAGGAGAATCGTGCAAATAAAAATCCTACTGTATCTCCTAGACATTTTTAGTTTACAAAAATATAGAACATAGAACACATGCAGGCCTATGGCAAAAGAGAACTGACTACTACTTAAAATGGACACCGGCCACAATTTCAAACAACAACAAGCAAGGAGACATGGACAACAAAGAACATATGCAGGCCAATGGGCACTAACTACACAAAATAGCTGCCGGCCACGTGACATGGAGAACAAACACAAAGTGGTGGCCTATGGCAAGCACACACACACACTGGCCAGACAAAAATTGGCCCCTTGGTCAGCAAACAAAGGAGACATCATTAACAAAGAAGAAAACACTACCATTAATTCAAAAATACCAAAAACAAAAATTTTCAGCTATAAAAAAAAATCCAACAACACACATTCTCCCAAAGCATTCAAATATTACCCCACGTAAATACACTTTATGCAGAAAAAATCCTGTGAAATACCAAAAAACATATTTTTCATTTAAACCAATGCATCCCTAAATCCTAGATGTTTTAAAACAACATATAACACAGAAACAGTTGTTTCATATACCCAAAGCCTAATACTGGCTGGAAACCCATGGGCACTAGGCCACATGTTAAAAGAAATGAATAGTGAAAATTTCACAAACATGGAGAAAAGGTACTTAACTGTGCAACTTTTTTCCCTTATCAAAGCAACAAAGTAGAATGCAAAAAATAGGCCCAAACTGCAACTTCATGCCAAGCACCACAATCACAATCAAATTTAAAAATTGAATAAAAGGTACAAATATATACTGGTGCAAACCTTCTATCAAACTACACCCTTATCCGAATTGAGTTGTCTCAAAAACAAAGTCCTTAAAATCCAATGATATATGCAGCAGTAATTACAGGTAATGAAAGTGATCATTTCACCTTGACATCCAAATGAAAA
The DNA here is from genome assembly GCF_964204655.1 of Triturus cristatus. Classification (NCBI taxonomy): domain Eukaryota; kingdom Metazoa; phylum Chordata; class Amphibia; order Caudata; family Salamandridae; genus Triturus; species Triturus cristatus. Next base: position 894,166,901 of record NC_140590.1, on the reverse strand, counting down.
GTGATGAGGAGATGGACAAAGCACTGCAAGGAGCCTTCTGGACAGTAAGAGGAAGTTGAAGCCTTGTTGGCCCTTCCTTTCTGTTGAAAAAAAGTACAATAAAAAAAAAGAAATTCACACTTAAAAACGACCTAAACTGTCTGTTCCAGTAGAATATTCACTCTAAAAGGTATTTTCAAGCGGATTTAGATGTTTCTGGAGTAGAAAATCTACTAAGACACGCAGACCGACTGCTTGTGACCGCCAGCATTACAAAATGGCTCTGGGAAGACACTGTGGTGATCGGAAATCTTGCTAGGGTCCAACAAATCTTTCTCACGCTCGCAAACGCTCATTGGTGGAGGATGACGTTGTTCCTATGAACATTGCGAGGCTTGAATAGCATAATAATTCCTCTATGCGCCAATTGGCAGAATTTGGCAGGAACGCTGCATTACAAATGTAAAGCAGAGTTACCAAATTACCCCAGTTCTGTGAGCGGAATTATAATCCCGCCTGGGCCTAGTAGTTTCCCATGTAAGGCAATTGTTTTATGCAATCCCTAGGCAGTAAAATGTATTTTTCATGTTAGTTGTTCTGTATTAGGTTAATAGAAGTAAATGTGACATTTGCACCGTCATAATTAATGTATGAACGTGCAATTATTAGAACAGTTTCTCTAAATAACATGAAAGTGAATTAATTAGTAGTTTTGCTTCAAATAATATGGGAGCACATGTCCTCCTCATAAAAAGGTTTCTCAGTGTGTCACCCACTTAGTAGCAGTGAGGGTGGGAGCCATTGCCTGCCATGAATTTAGGGCCGGAGGTGATAAACAGACACCAAAACAATGAAAACTAGTACAAAGAAAGTAGAACATATGAGAAGGGAAAGGTTAGACTGGAATGGTATGGATGGGACACCTAGCAGGCACTAGAGATGAGTGACAGGCACTAGTCAAATTAGACAGTTACGTTGGTTGAATCACAAGTGATCCCACAGGACCATCTTGTATAAAGTGTTTCCATGTATCCATTTTGGGTCGCAAGATGCTGCTGTTGCATTAGGTGGAATTTCACATAATTTTTCATAATGTTTTGGGAACTTAACAAAAGTTGATCAAACAAATAGACATGAATTACTCACATTGCACCAAACACCCCACAGTGAGCTTAGAAAGAAAATATTTTTCTCCTCCTAACCTTTAGGTTTTCTCTGGTGCACTCAGCTGAGAACATTACCCACAGTGTCTTGTTTGATCGCCAAAGTCCCTTATTTATCTCTTTTCCCTTGAAGATTATCTCAGATTTAAAGTGAATAAGGGTTTTGAAAGTCGGTATGGAAAAGGTTATTAAAAGGGTGGTGAACAGGCACATCACTGAGCTGATTAGAAATGACAAGTTAGTGTACTGAAGGAGTTGTTGGGTCTTATGGTTACTGAGCTAATAAGGCTCTTGATCTTTGCATGTAGGTGTATTAGATTTTAATCTTTGTCATTCATGCAGGTGCCTGTGCATAAAAGTGAAACACAGCTTCGTGTCAGAGCACACTGTAAACTGTGCATCATTCAATTAACTTACATTCTCCTCCATATGTTTTTCTGTCCCTGGCAAGTAGGCAACTTTTCAAAAAGACTTACTTGTACCATGCCCTGTATAATTATGGTTAATTGTTCTCCGGTCACCCTATCATCACCTAAATATTTCTCATAAGAACAAGGAAAGAGGAATAGGCTCATTATAGTGACAAAACTTGAGCATCGGGACCGTGCCCTGTATAATTATGGTTAATTGTTCTCCGGTCACCCTATCATCACCTAAATATTTCTCATAAGAACAAGGAAAGAGGAATAGGCTCATTATAGTGACAAAACTTGAGCATTGGGGAGCTATAGTTACGTGAAGGGGTATTATAATACTGGATCTGTTGGGATATTATGTGTCAAGAGCTTGTAAAAAACTAAACTGTTAATTATTGATAGAACAGAATGAGGCTGCCATAGTTGGTCGGAACTGAACATTTGGGTGCTAAATGGTAGGGACTTCATAGGGGTTCTCAAAAAGATTTCAGGCATTAAGAATGCTGAAGTCTGGAGTTGTTTTTGTGAATGCTGAAGGTAGGCCCCATTTCGCTGCTCCCGTTTCCCGCCAAAGTTCTCAAGAAGACCTTTAACCACCAGCTTACCAAATACCTAGAAAAAACAAACTGCTCGACACCTTCCAATTCAGCTACTGATCCAACCACAGCATTGAGACAGCTCTGATAGCCCTCACCGACAACATCAGATCCATACTCAACAGAGGTGAAACAGCAGCTCTGATCCTCCACGACCTCTAGAGGCATTCAGCACCATATCACACCACACTCTCATTGACAGACTCATCCGTATCTGTGTCCAGATGCATGCCCTCAAATGAATCACATCCTTCCTCACAGGCCAAACGCAGAAAATCCATCTACCTCCCTTTACCTTGGAACCCCAAAAGCATCATCTGCGATATACCTCAAGGATCATCCCTTAGCCCACTCTCTTCAACAGCTAAATGGCATCCCTCACCAATATCATCAGAACCCACGGACTCAACATCATATACTACAATGTTGGCACCCAACTCATCCCCTCACTTATTGAAGACCTTTTTGCCACCAGAATGAACTTTCGAAATGCAATGACCATGGTTGCCGACTGGATGAGGACCAAATGCCTGACACTGAACACTGACATGATGAAGGTGCTGATCTTCAGGAACAACATCTCCTCATGGGACATCTACTGGTGGCCCAAGGAGCTCCGACCCACACTCACTCTGACAGACCACACCCAAAACCTCAACATCAACCTTGACATTAATCTCACCATGAAGCGCCAAGTCAAAGCAGTCTCCTCCTCCTGCTTCCACATCCTCCTCATGCTTTGAGAAATATTCAGATGGATACCCATCAAAACCAGAAAAAATGTCACCCAGGCCCTGTTCACCAGCTGACTGGACTATGGAAACATGCTCTACACAGGCATCAACAACCAACTCCTCAAGAGACTGCAGATCATACAGAACACAGCAGCTTGTTTCATCCTCAACCACCCCAAACGTACCCACATCACCCCTGCCTCAGGAAAATCCACTGACTCCCCTTCCAGAACAGATGCCACTTCAAGATCCTCATGCACACCTACAATTCCCTGCACGACCAGGCACAAGCATACATCAACCACTGTCTGAGATTCCACCAACCCACCAGAGATCTATGCTCCGCCACCATGGCCCTGGCTCACACCCCCCACATCCATCAAAGCTACAATGGTCGTTGTTCCTTCTCCTACCTCACCGCAAAGGCTTGAAATGACCCAACCCTCCTTTGAACATTACCCTCCCTGGTGGATTTCAGAAGGGGACTCAGGACTTGGCTCTTCAACTGAGACTAGCTAAACCTCAACTCCCAGATACCCTCACAGGTGATGAGCTGCTCTTTTAAATGAATAATTGATTGGTTGATTGATTGATTGATTGATTTCTAGGAGTAATTTATCAGAGTACTGAGGATAGCTAGGGTCACAAGGGTTTGAAACTCACCATCAGCGTGCTGACATGATAGATAGATAGATGTGGTATGAGATCTGGTAAATAGATTGAGAAATGTCGGTGCGTCATCATGACAATGGATATGGGTGGAGAAGTGAGATCATAGGGGTACTTAGTAGAACACTAGAATGCTGATCATGGGTAGAGCTAAAAGTACTTATGAGAGGCATACTGGATTTTTTTAACTAGGGATAGGCTTCAAGATACTAAGGTGGTGCTACCAGTGGATCTGCAGGGACAGTCTGCTCCATCTGTTGGTTCATGACCAATAGATTTGACAGATTTACCACATATGGTATATGATGGTAATGCAGCTTGGTTTCCGCGCTGTAATGTTTTGTTGTATTTGCATTCTGGTTATATCCTCTAGGAGTTTGTAAATACCACATTACACTAAAATAGAAAATGTTCTATAACAACTGGGTAACCTCACATTTGTACTCATCAACCCTACCACCCCTTACAAAAATGCTAAATAGGAGCTCTGTAATCACTTACTCAAGGCTAATTGCACATCTTCCCAAACTCCATTCCAATGCTCAATCTGTCTGAGCACTCAGATCGTGAGCATGTTTATTAAACAAGGGATCAACTAAGCTTTGTTTTTACAGTTGGACTTGGTAAATATGTAAATGAGTCAACAGATGAGTATGTAAAAGAATTTGCAACAAACAAAGCTGTAGTTGAGTATTGGTTGCGTACTTAGCCCCGCTGAAAGAGCCCACCAATAGAGACACCGGCAATAGAGCCAGCTGTTTCACCCCGGAACTCCTAGCTTCAAAGCGCACCTCCCAGAAATTGGAGAACAAATGGCACAGCGACAAGACGCTGGACAGCCGTGCTGCCCACAAAAACGCCATCCGCAACCACCACCACCTCATCAGGATCGCCAAAAGGACCTAATTCAAAGACCGCCTTGACAACAACGCACACAACAGCAAGGAGCTCTTCAACATCATGAAGGAACTCTCCAACCCCAGCTCCAACGCCAACGACATCCCGCCATTGCAAGCCCTGTGCGACTCCCTCGCCACCTTCTTTCACCGAAAGATCACCGACATCCATGACAGTTTCAACCCCCGGACGACCCCCACAGGCCTCGACAAGCTGGACCCACCGCACACCACCGACCACGACTCCCTGACAACCTGGGCCAACCTGAGCATCGAGGACACAATCAAGACTATGGGAACAATCCACTCTGGATCCCCGTCTGACCCTCTCCCACACCAAATCTTCAACAAAGCCGGCAGTTCCATCGCACCCCACCTGCGCAACATCATCAACCTCTCCTTCCCTGAGAGCTGGAAGTACGCAGAGATCAACGCCCTTCTGAAGAAACCCAAGGCGGATCCGAGCGACCTCAAGAACTTCCGGCCCATCTCCCTGCTTCCGTTCCCAGCAAAAGTCATCGAAAAGATAGTTAACATCCAGCTCTCCCATAACCTCGAAGACAACAGCATCCTGGACCCCTCCCAATCAGGATTCCGCAGCAACCACAGCACCGAGACCGCCCTCATCGCCGCCACAGACGACATCACGATCCTGCTAGACAACGGCGAGACGGTGGCCCTCATCCTCCTGGATCTCTCCGCCACCTTCAACACCGTCTGCCACCACACACTACGCACGCGCCTCCATGATGCAGGGATCCGAGACAAGGCTCTGGACTGGACCACCTCCTTCCTATCCGGCAGAACACAGAGAGTCCGCCTCCCCCCGTTCCAGTCCGAAACCTCCGAGATCATCTGCGGTGTCCCACAGGGATCCTCCCTCAGCCAGACGCTGTTCAACGTCTACATGGCACCACTAGCACGCATCGCCCGACAGCACGACCTTAAAATAATCTCCTAATCTGACAACACGCAGCTGATCCTCTCCCTCACCAAGAACCCCCTCACCGCCAAATCCAAACTCCACCAGGGAATGAAGGCAGACGGCGACTGGATGAAGGAAAGCCGACTTAAGCTGAACTCAGACAAGACGGAGATCCTCATCCTCGGGCCCAACCCCTCAGCATGGGACGCCACGGCTGGGGGCCCGTATCACTGGGGACAACCTCGGCTCCTACCAACCACGCACGCAACCTGGGAGTCATCCTCGACTCGAAACTCACCATGACCAAACAAGTCAACACAGTCTCCTCCACCTGCTTCAACACCCTCTGTATGCTCCGCAAGATCTACAGATGGATCCTGACAAACATGAGGAAAACAGTCACCCAGGCCCTAGTCAACAGCAGATTCGACTACGGAAACGCCCTCTACGCCGGAGCCTCGTCCAAGCTCATCAACAGACTGCAAAGAATCCAGAACGCCTCAGCACGCCTAATCCTCGACGTCCCGTGCTGCGACCACATCACCCCCACCTGAGGAACCTGCACTGGCTCCCCGTCGACAGAAGAATCTCCTTCAAGCTCCTGGTCTACGCACACAAGACACTCCACAAAACCGGCCCAGCCTCTCTCAACAGCCGACTCTCCTTCTACGTACCCAACAGGAAACTCTGCTCCGCTGACAACGCCCTGGCCACGGTCCCGCGCATCCGTAGAACCACAGCCAGAGGCAGGTCCTTCTTGCGCCGCCAAGACCTGGAACACCCTCCCCCTCAACCTTCAACAAACCGAAGACCTGCTGACCTTTAGGAGACGACTCAAGACCTGGCTCTTCGACCAGTAGCAGCAGCATCCCCCCCACACCCCCTCAGCACCTTGAAACCCTCACGGGTAAGTAGTGCGCTTTACAAATGAACTGATTGATTGATTGATTGATACTTCCAAAGAGTCAATGGCGCTAATTCTTAATCTTTGGAAGTACTCAACCAACGCTCCATTACAAAAATATTCTATGACCACTCAATGAACATGTATTGACTGTTAGAGATGATGTCAGAGATTTGAGGACTTGCATTAAACTAATGCTCAAAGAACAATTGATGGCGGAAATCAAAACATTTTCAAACATTCACCCACAGTAGACAGATCAGGGCCTAAATTAATTTTTGTTTTACTCACAATGCCATTCCAGTTTAGGCCCAGCCATATGCAAATCAGTCTTTACCCTGACTCCTATGGGAACAGGCAAGCCCAAACTGCAAGGCCAGGTCCTCCCCAGACCAAAAACAAGCATCCTGGGACTGGTTTTGAGGGTATGACCCTCATTAGCCAGACTAGGTTGACTCCATTCTCATAGTTCAGCATTCCGTCCATTAATTATTCTTTTTGCATTTGTCACCTCAAGTGAGACAGGTATGCCTAGACGTGGGTCCAGTGCCGGGCATGCCACTTGATTCAATCAAACCTGACTGATGGGGGGTGTTACCCCGAACCCGGTCCTAGGATGCTTGTTTCTGGCCCAAGAAGGACCTGGCCTGGCAGTTTGGTCTTGACTGTTCACATAGGGAGCAGGGTCAAGACTGATTTGCCTATGGCCGGGTCCGAACTGGAATGGCGTGGTGAGCAATTAAACAAAGGATTAAGGGCCAGATCCCTGACTGGGGGTGAGTGGTTAACATTGTCAGCATTTCGTCCATCAATTGCTCTATTTGCATTTGTTACCCCAAGTGCTAAGGGTATGCCCTGACATGAGTCCCATGCTCTCCATACCACTGGATTCAAGCTAACCAGGCTGATGAGGGGTGATAACCCAAACCAGGTCCTAGGATGCTTGTTTCCAATCCAGGGAAGACTTCGCCTGGAAGTTTGGATTGGACTGTTCTGATGGGGAGCAGGGCCAAGACAGATTTGCATATGGCTGGGTCCAAACTGTAATGGTGTGGTGAGCAAAACACAATGAATTTAGGCCCAGATCTCTGCCTGGGGGTGAGTTTCTGTCGTTATGCCAGCATTCCGTTGATCAATTGTTCTTTTTGCATTTGTGTTAAACTAAGGCTCTTCAAAATGCTCAACTAAACTTAGTCTGGGTGGTGAACACCGCTCTGCTCATGGAGTTTGCGGAGATTTCCGCACTCCGAGTTTGCGGAGTTCGGAACAACTTCAGTCCGCATAGCGGAGTTTTTTCCTCGCTCGCGTTCGTCAATGCGAAGTTGGCGAGCGCGAGCGAGGAAAATCCACCTCCTGGTGAGATTTTTCCTCATTCGCAATCATCAACATCAAGTTGGCGAGTGCGAGCATGGAAAATCAATCTCCGGGCAAGATTTCTCAATGCAGGCGGTTACATTTCTCATTGCGAGTGGTTGCGTATGCTTGTGACCGCTCACTTTGAGAAACTGTCCATTCGCGGTGAGAAAGCTGACGCTCGAGTAAAAATCAAAAGGCAGAATGGAAGCCGAGCCTGCTTGCGCTGTCCATGCTGCAGTTTGCGATAATTGCAGAGTGCGGACAAGCAGCTGACACTGAAAATCACCGTGAACAGCATTTATCCAATGCACTCCGCCGCTTGCGGAGCTCCGCGTAGCATGGCAGAGTTTTTTTTTGCACTTCGTGGAGTTCCACGTGGCAGAACTCCGCAAACTTCGCCCAGGCTCCATGACTACAATTGGGGTTTAATATTGCCTATCTCCACATCTTTTAAACAATGAACTGTGATGTTGGTGGTTCACTTTTCAAACATAGGGCTAAATCAATAGAGCATAAAGAAGAGGGTTCCAGCTAAAAACAATGGCCTGCTAAATGAGTTAATTAATAGCAGTAAACACTTTCAATAAACCATCCACTTGTATGCAGTGTTCACATCACAAGATTTATTCATCAAAAAGTCAGACTTTGTCACAGGAAGAAAGTGAGATTTCCTTTAAGAGAATAAGAAATGTGAGCAACAGAACATAATCTCCTCTTTAAATGAAGATCAGGGGTAGGTCGTCAGTATTATGTATCTTTCTAAGAACAAATACATATTTTCATGGTAATAGAGAACACTTAGTAACAAGAACTTAAATAATGCAAGGCGTGTAGAAACAATACTCAAAGGCGGATGGACCGTTCTCAATCTCAATCCAGGGAAGTGAGGTTTTCGCTCTGACTGCTTTGTGAATGGGAATGCAATTTGTGATGTGACCTATGTACTAATAGGACACGATACGAATTGTACATTCATAGCGTTTCTCAAAATGACTTGCCTAATGAATATTAATCCCTCTGCGATTGGCTGTGAATGTAATGATTGAGACCTGCAAAGGACAAGAGACTTCCATCTCTGCATTTGTGTTGCTAAATGGGAAACATTGCTTTTAAAAGCAGCCAATGGCCACTATACAAATAGTGTTTCGCTTTTTGGAAAATATTGGGGGAGCAGGCAGTGATCTCAGTGATTACTGGCTGCTCCTCCTGAGGCCCATGAGGAAAGCTTCCATTTTGTAAATTCGTTTCCAACCCAACTCGGAGGACAGGAACCTAGTCAATGGTTTGAGACTGCTACTTCATTCTAAAACCATTGAAACAGTCAATTTCGAATCCCAAATATGAGTGGGATGCCACTATCATGCCCCTTTCTATTTGTGATTTGTGATGAGTCCAAAACACATGCTATGAGTTGCAGAAATTTTTCTGGCTCAGAAAAGTGATTTGATGCACTCCATAAATGGGGTTGTATGATCACAAAACCTGAGTTTTTGTGAATCGCAGGCTTTGCAGCTGCAAAACACATTTGTACAATATGTCCTTAATGAGTTCAAGGGTTGATTTTAAGTTAATCATTAATCCTCAGTAAAACTGCATTCAGCTTAAAATAAATCTATTGATTCCTTGTAGAAATTACATGTGACCAGTTACAAATAGTTTCTACTGGACTGGCTGGCAACTTATGCGATGTGGACAAAGAGTTACCTTATTAAGAGAAAATTCCACTTGATTGTATTACATTTTGTCCACTGGTCTGTTGGTAAAAGTTGATAGTTGTATGCCACTATTGCAGCTTGCCTTGTTTTCTCGGCAGGACATATATGAATCAAATGTACAAATAACATTTCATAACTGGATTGAGTGGCTACCACTTTTAACAGGTTAACTAGGAGTTTTAGAATTTATATTTATTTATTACAAATAGAATCATGTTCTTAGAAAATATATACATCTACTGTGCTTCCCCATAGGCACCGTAAGGGTAAGACCAGTTGATACAGCTGACCCATGGTTCTTTGCAAAATCTACAATCATTTATGATCTTGAAGATATAAGTACATATGCACAAAATTATAGCATTTTACTTTGTGATTTATGTACATTAATGTTTATGTGCTATAGTTCTCAGAGTTAGGCAATTACAAGTCTAGAAAAGGAATATGGAATTTACTGTTATGATTACTATTAGTATTCCATTATTGTCATTACAAGAGTATATATTCATGTATTTATATATGTTTGTAGGTATTTATGTATTTTTATATGTATGTATATGGTATTTCTATATCACAAACTTAGCCAAAAAGGCAGTGGAGGGCGGCTGTACATAGTCAAAGACAAGCATAAAGTCAGCCATAAAGAGGGGAGTAAATTGGGCTGTAGACAGTCAAATCATTGTGATGTAGTCCTTTGAAGAAAGGAGTCTTCAACTCTTTTCAAAACTGGAGCAGTGTTAGTTCTGAAAGATACAGGGCTGTTGTTACAGATCACTGTTGCATAGATGTAAAATACATTCTGTCTTGTTTTATTTGACTTCACTGCTTAGTCTGGAGTCTGATGTGCTGGCTGTGAGTGTGCTGAGATTAGCCCTAGGTGGAGTACATGGAGTGGCACTCTGCAAAGTTACACGGAGTTAAAAAAACACAGTCAAACTCCGCTCAGCTCCGCCCCAGTCTCACCGACAATTTTTAAAAAAGACAAAAAGCCCCACTTACCTGCTCTCTGGCATCTGCCGGTCACTCTCCACCATGCTGTGGTTTCTCTCCTCCTCTCTGCCGTCCTCGTCTTCGCTGCAAGCCTCTACACTTTACATCTTGAGTGGACTGCATATGCGCTGTCCACGCAAGATGTAAAATGTAGCAGTTTGCAACTGGCAATGAGGGGAAGGAGGATGGCGGCGAGGAGGAGACACCACGGTGAAGAGGAGGGCAGCCTACAGACCCCAGAGAGCAGGTAAGTGGTTATTTATGTTTTTTGGGGGATGTGGCGCAGGGGCTAAGGGGAGTACTCTGCTCCATTACGGAGTCAGAGTTTTACCTTAACTCCGCGTTCCCAATGGAGCGCAGAGTTGTTAAAACACAGCAAACTCCGCTGGCGAAGCGGAGTATGCTTCCCGGGCTTAGCTGAGATCCACACGATAGATATAGTGAGCTTGTCTACATTTAAGAGAGCTTATCATGATAGTTCTGTAAATGATGGAGCTGGTTTGGAAGATGGTGTGGGCAGTTAGGGGAACCATGGTGTTTCCATCAGGTTGGGGGTGATGTGATCATATAATTTCAGTCCCTTGATGAGAAGTGCTGCTGAAAAAGTATGTCACTAAGGGGTGCTTGTGTGGTTTCTGGGAGGCCATGGAGTAGGGAATACCTTCATCCAGATGTAAGGACTAGAATAGCACTTCTGCTGTTTTTTTCTAGACAAAACATTTCAACTTTGTTTAGAAGGGAGAGCTTGTACCAGGCAGTTTATTTTTTTAGGCAATGTGTTACTTGGGGTGTGAGGTCCAAGATGAATCCATGTGACTTGGCATTTGGGGTTTAAAGCCATCAAGAATTATGGTGCCGATTACGATCCGGTAAAAAACATTCCCCGTACGACTCGTATCCGGTCTTTTTACCGTACGAATCGTACAAGTGCCGTACAAACTGCCAATTACGATTCGCATGGTAAAAAGTCCATACGGGAATTATTCCCCACACGTCCTCGGGTCGGAAAATGTGTCCGACACGTCCACGGACGATTTACCGTACAAATGTGAAAAGTGAAGTCCGACCGCGGAATTACGATCCATCCCGTGCGTCCGATGTTACAACCGTATGGAAAAAACACCGTCCGCACCGAACTCCCATAGCAACCATGGAGATATGTGCCCGCATACACGCCGACCCCACCCCAGCCCCCGTACGTTCGAGTCGTACCCCCACCCGTGTCTGTACACCCGTGTACGTGTCGTACCCCCCGTATATGTACACCCATGTACGTTCGAGTCGTACCCCCACCCGTGTATGTACACCCGTGTACGTGTCGTACCCCCCGTGTATGTACACCCGTGTACGTGTCGTACCCCCCCGTGTGTACTCCCGTGTACGTGTCGTACCCCCGTGTATGTACACCCGTGTACGTGTCGTACCCCCCGTGTATGTACACCCGTGTACGTGTCGTACCCCCCGTGTATGTACACCCGTGTACGTTCGAGTCGTACCCCCACCCGTGTATGTACGGTGCGTACCCCCAGCGCGTACATACACGGGTGGGGGTACGACTCGAACGTACACGGGTGTACATACACGGGGGTACGACACGTACACGGGTGTACATACATGGGGGGTTCGACACGTACACGGGTGTACATACACAGGGGTTCGACACGTACACGGGTGTACATACACGGGGGGTACGACACGTACACGGGTGTACATACACGGGTGGGGGTACGACTCGAACGTACATGGGTGTACATACATGGGGGTACGACACGTACACGGGTGTACATACACGGGTGGGGGTACGACTCGAACGTACACGGGTGTACATACATGGGGGTACGACACGTACACGGGTGTACATACACGGGGGGTTCGACACGTACACGGGTGTACATACACGGGGGGTACGACAAGTACACGGGTGTACATACACGGGTGGGGGTACGACTCGAACGTACACGAGTGTACATACACGGGGGGTACGACTCGTACATGGGTGTACATACACGGGGGTTCAACACGTACACGGGTGTACATACATGGGGGTACGAATCGAACGTACGGGGGCTGGGGGGGTCGGCACGTACATACGGGGGCTGGGGGGGTCGGCACGTACATACGGGGGCTGGGGGGGGTCGGCACGTACATACGGGGGCTGGGGGGGGTACGGCGCGTACCGGGCCACCTACTCTGGTCGTTTTGCGCCGTACTTCGCTTTTCCAGCACTTTTTGGGTGCCGTGAAAATATTGCCGTCCGGACTGCTGTCGGTTCGAATCGTAGTTCCTGGGTCGTGAAACGCTGCCTGAAAGCGTCCCGACGTCACGTCGCAGCATTCCCGGATCACATTCGTATGTATATTTTCGTCGGTCGGTGTTTTTTACGATTCGTACGGAAATGGTGTTTCCGTGCGAATCGTCATTCCATGTTTGTAAAGTTTTACGACTGGGTACGAGTCGGACGGAGAAAACGCTCCGACCGACGGTTCGTACCCGGTTTTTACCGGATCGTAATCGGCCCCTATGTCTTTGAGCTAAGTTTGTACTGTATCTAGTTTATTGTTTTTGGCTAATAATTGGAATTCTTTCTTGGTTAAGTTGATTTTCAGGTAGGCGCTAGATATCCTGGTTTGGATGATATACAAGCAGTATTTGAGGCATTGGATGTCTGACGAAGAGGACACTTTTAAGTAGATTAGTGTATCATCAGCATATTGGTGAATTTTGATGCTGGTATCAGTGAGTAGTGCACCAAGTGGCTCAATGTAAAGGCTGACTATTATAGGAGACAGTATGGAGCCCTTGGGGACTCCACAAGTGATAGGGATCTTTTGTGACATAGAGATGCCCACATGAACAAACTGGTGTCAGTTGGAAAGGTAGGTGGAGGCATTGTCAGGTAGTGAAGGCATTGTCAGTAAATACCTTTTGAGATTGCAGGATGCATAGGATGGCAGGAGGATCAACTGCGAGGAAGGCAGCTGAGAGGTTCTGCAAGATTAGAAGGTGGCATCATCTTCGTCTGTGGTCAAGAGGGCATCCCCTACAATCTGTAAGGTTGCAATCTCTGAACTGCAGTGCAATCTGCAGTCTGATGGGTAGTCATGTAGGAAATGGTCAGTACTGATGTGGCCTTAGAGTTGACCATAGACAGCTTTTACAAAGACTTTGCTGATGAATGGTGGGTGACTGATTGGCTAGTAGTTAACAAGGTCATCAGGGTCTAGTGTAGGCCTGGGCTAAAAATCCGTTCCGCTCGCGGAAATTGCGATAATTTGACAATTTCGCATTCCGCGGAGAGCGCGAAAATGTCAAAATTTCCGCAATCCGCATTTAACCGGAAATTCTTTGCTTGCTCTTGCTATAAAATAATACATTCTTGCGTGCGCGCGATCGCCTTACCTGAATCCACGCGTTCGCCAACAAGTTTTCCCGATCCGGTCACGTTCTCCACGAGATGTTGGATTGTTGGTAGCCATTTGCGCTGTCTCGCGACAGTTCGCGCCCGCTTGTAACATCATTCTTCGCGCGATCACGTCTTTCTTCTCGCGATCATGCACCGCGAGACAAGTGAAAACAAGATGGCCGCGCCCGCGAGCAACCGCATGGGTAAGTTGGCGAGCCGCGACCACGCAGAACATACTGCGAATGGGCGGGAAAAAAACTTCTGCATCATCGCGATATTTCCACGTGTTTGCGGAGATTTTTAAAATTTTCGCGATAATTTGCAAAAGTGAATTTCGCAAATTCTGCCCACCCCTAGTCTAGTGTAGATTTCTATAGAAGAGGAAGGATCTGACCTCTCTTGAGAGCTTCTGGGAAGATGCCATGAGTGAGGGAGGAATTGACAATAGTAGTTCTAAGAAAGCATCACTAGCCATAGTGTTGATGAAGAGAATTGGTAAAATATCATCATCTAAAGATGTTGAGTATTTCGACAAGATCTGGGAGAGATTGAGTTTGAAGTCTGACCACTGCAGGATTCCACAGGAAGGGGTGGGTGTAAGAACTGAAGCAAGAAGTTGATGTGCTGTCAGAGCTCCTGTATTGTTTTCACGTAAAAAAAGGTTGATGTATTGAACTTTTCTTTGGAGTGAGGAATAGGTGGGTCCAGCAGGGGATTGATACAGTGCTTCCATGTCTTGAACAGCATTCAGTTTCTAATGGAGGTTTCATGCATGGTGTTGGTATAGTACTTGGCTTTGGTTGATATGATGAGCTGTCTGTGTGTTGAGAAAAGGGACTTAAGTATCAAGAGGTCGTCAGGAGTTCTGTTTTTCTTTCATTTTCTTTCTTGTCTACGCACAAATTCTTTAGAGTCAGCAGTATCCTTTGATTACCATGGTAATGAAGCCTTTGACTTGCACTTTCATGCTGTATGTGTGGCATGGATGTTCACAAGTCTTCACAAAGTAATTGTTTACATTTTTTTAAACATTTTTGAGACGTGAACTGAAGCATTGGGTTGTCTATTTGAGATGTCATCAGTGATGTCATCAGTGATGTCACTGACCATATCATGAGTGATGTAATATATGACATCATCAGCAGTGCATTGCGGGCGTGCAAGTTATAGTTAGCTCAACTAACTATAACAGCCGAATTTCTCTGGTTTTATATGAGTCAAATGTACAACTAACTATAACGTCCCTGAAAGCTACGGTTTTGTCAGTGAATTTCAAAGGTTTTTTAAATGCTAATTACAAACTATAACATCTGTAAAACGTCTGTTTTTTTCAGTGAATTTTGAAGGTTTTTTAAATGCTAATTTCTAAGTATAACGTCTCTGAAACCTATGGTTTTTTCAATGAATTTCAAAGGTTTTTTAACCCCCTCGCTGCAGCGCGAATTCCGCCGCGGCGCTGGGGGGGTGCGGGGTGAGTGCGGCGCCGCCATGCTCGTGACGGAACCACGCCGTCATGAGTCACGGGTGAGCTGTGCTCATGACGGCGTGGTTCCGTCACGACTCCGCCCACTCTCTATTTCGCCCGCACAGGCGGGGAATCAGTGCCGCATGGGAGGAGCGGCTGCAGCATGATGGAACCACGCCGTCATGAGCACACGCTGCCCGTGGCTCATGACGGCGTGGTTCCGTCATGAGCACGCAAGGTGTTAAATATCGAACTACTATTGTGTATTTGTCATTAATACTATTTTTTCTAACTTTTCAATTACATAAAATAAACTGCAAAAGTACTATGTAAGGTAATACATTTCACAAATTACAATGAGTTTTTAAATAATACAAAACAATATAACATTCAGATAACAATTTTTCTCCCTTTTTTTTGCTGTCATCAGCTACTACTTAACTTCACTATTCACAGTGATGCCAGTGTAGTTTCATCATAAACAGCAGTGAAAAAAACACAATCAACTACATTGTTAAAAAAAAAAAAACCTAATTCTCTCAAATATAATACAAAATCAACACAAATAACACATCCAATAGTACTTCAAATGTTCAAATCTTACCTTCACTTCGTAGATTGTCTGCAAATTTACCCAATACGCCAGATAATGTATCAAAAAGTTCGCTTTGAAAGCATCCAGTATGAATTCCTTAAAGATCTTACGTAGTTTCTCTGCACATTTTCCCAATACACCAGATAATGTATTAAAAATTTCACTTTGAAAGCATCCAGTATGAATTCCTTAAAGATCTATACACCTTCCCATTAAAGCCGAATAGTGTATCTAAAATCTTTGTTTCAGAAAAATTAAGTATGAGTTGGGTAATTCATTAGGAAATCTTAGTTTCATTTCCAAGTGTGTATCATTACAGTGACTCCAACCATTATTACACTTTAAATAAACTGTATAATGTCCACTTGTAGTAGTACTTCCAGCATGGAAAACAAGAACAACTGTTGCAAAAGTTCTTCCAGAAATAGATACTTGATTAGCAACAAAATGTTTAATTTTGGTTTTCACTTTTCCTCCATTTGGTCGACAGCATTGCAGCATTATAATCAAATGTTAGAACCGGCGGTCTCTAGTTGGCAGAGGTATACACTTCTGACAAATAGGGACCCACCAACTCTAGTCAGGGCAAGGGGATTACACACTCAGATAACCCCTGCTACCCCCTTGGTAGCTTGGCAGAGCAGACAGGCTTATCTCAGAGGCAGTGTGTTAAGCATTTATGACCACATACAGTAATAAAGTGAAAACACTACAGATGGACACGACACAGAAGTTATTATAAAAATAGTATTTTTATATAAGGCTTAGCACAAGACCAAATAACGACAAAAATATACCACAATCTTAATAAATACTCTTTGGAAGGAAAAATAATAGTTCAAGTAAGGTTTCTTCTTGGCAAATAGTTCTTTAGCAACAAAATTAAGTATTCTTCTGAAACACAGTTCTTTGGCAACAATGTAACCCCCACAGGAGTCACACGACGTCGAGTCTACTATATTCCCAAGGTTCGGCGTCGACCGCGAGGAGCGCTACGTCGAGCCTGGAGTTGTAACAGACCCCACAACACAGTACCTTTGGAAATGAAGAAAACGATGATCCACGGCGTCGAGATGTCGGCATCGAGGTCGGCGTCGATCGTGCCTCGGATTCGGGTCGATCCCCAGCGGCGTCGAGGGCCGGAGCAGCGCTCACGGCGTCGAGATCGGCGTCGATCGTACCTCGGGGTCGGGTCAATCCACAGTGGCGTCGAGGGATGTCGGGCCGGAGCAGCGCTCACGGCGTCGAGAAGGGCGTCGAGTCGATGCGATCAGCAGCGGCGTCGGGACGGGGTCGCTTGGAGGTGGAGCCGATACTCACTCCTCACTGGCGTCGATACCGGCGTCGAGACGGGGTCACTTGGAGCCGGGGCCGATACCCACTGCTCACTGGCGTTGCTGCTGGCGTCGATCGGGCCCGGCGGCCGGCGTCGAAGGCTCAGGACACTGGAGCCGTTACTCACGATGTCGAGCTGGATTCGGCGGCGTCGAGACTGCAGATTTTCCCTTGTGTACTGGAAACAACACTTTCCAGCAATTCAGCAATTCAGTAGATGGAGAAGTCCTTTGGCCCTGTGACTTCAACAGGAGACTGGCACTCTTCCAGCCCTTGGAGATGTTCTAGCAAGCTTTAAGAGAGTACACACCAAGTTCCTCTCTCCTTGTTCCTTGGCAAAAATAAAGAAGCAGCTTTCAGGTTCCTCCACAGCAAAACAGCACTCTGGCAGAAAGGGGAGGCAAGTCCTTAGATCAGCAGGCTTCTTGTCCTTGGTACAGGTTTCCTTGTCAGAAGTGATCTGAGTCTTTGGTTCAGGGGTCCTTCTCTTATACCCCTTTTCTCCTTTGTTCCCTTTGTCCAAGCAGGGAAATTCCCCCCATCTCAGGTTCGTTGTGGGTGTTGCCAGGCAGAGGCACCTGGCCTATTCACTGAGCAGGGCAGAGTCCTCAGCCGCCCAGCAGGAGGCGGAGCCAGTATTGTCACTGGCAGGAGCAGGGCTATCAGTCGCCCAGCAGGAGGTGGAGCCAGTATTGTGTCAGGCAGGGCAGGCTACTCTTCCCTCACTCTATGTGTAAATGCCTCATTCACCCCACACTGACTCATTCAGACCTCTGGAGCCAACCAGCCCCTGACACACACACCAAACCAGCAGAGACCGGTGGATAGTTGGACAAGAAAATAGCCACTTTCTAAAAGGGCTATTTTCAAACACAGAATCTAAAAAACATCCATCCTAAAGGGTGTGTTATTAAATCCTGAGTTCAGGGATACTAAACTCGACCTGCTACCATGCTCCCTGAGTCAGATAGATTATAATGGAGTTAATAATCAGTCTGCCCAGTCTGGCCTATTGGAGGCAGGTAGCCCTTCAATAGTGAAAAACAAAAATGGCTGTAATTCACTATTAGGTCATGCCACACACATCAGGGCCTGACCTACCTTTTACCCACAATGCACCCAGCCCTAGGGCTTACCATAGAGGTGTCTGAAATGTGGCAAAGTGAAGGTTTTAGAGACTGGCAAGTAGGTTTCCTTGCCAAGTCGACATGGCAGTCAGGGACTGCACGCAGGCTCTGCGGTGGCAGGCCTGAGACACATTTTACAAGCTGCTTCTGTGGGTGGCACAACCAGTGCTGCAAGCCCACCAGCAGCAGTTAACTTACATGCCCTTGGCACCCGCAGTGCACTAGACTAGGGACTGAACAGTAAGTCAACCAAGCCAATCATGGTAACGCCAATCAATGTAACAATTTAACATAGGGAGCACTTGCACTGTGGCACTGATCAGCAGTGGCACCGTGCCCAAAGCAATAAACCAGCAAAAACATCGTAAACAGAGGAGGCAAACAGAAAAAAATGGAGGAGAGACTCATGCCAATGATGCCAGGTCTAACATCAAATATTTTCCATTTCTTTGTAGGCATTATGCAGATAGCATTCTTGATTTACAAGGAGAACTCATGATCAGCTTCTTTTACTAATTTGGAAAATGGTACAGATTTGCACTCAGGTATTGTTAAATATAAAAATCGTTTTCTGTCAACTATAGTCCTTGAAGATAATAAACACTCTTCACATTTATGTTCCCATTTCTAACTGAGTCCAAATAAACTCTCAATCTGAATTCCTTCATCTGCTAGTACTCCAAGCATAACCATCAGAAATTCTTGTGCATCTTGCTGTATATTAGCACTGAATGTTAAAGATCCAGTACATGTATCCAACAGTTGGTGAATACCAGAAGCAGAATGAATATTACTTCGATCAGTTCTCAATTCTTGAAATAAAGAGTAGAGTGCAGAACATAAAAATTTTTCCTGACTTTCCATAATTTCACCACAAACATCTTCAAGAAAAAATATAACATTTAGAATGACATTACCATAGCAGTTGACACCAGAACCATTTTCTAATTGGTATCCAACAACATCATCACTTGTTTGTATTTTCTGCTTCTTTACATCTTTTCTTTTTGGTTGATTTTCTTTCTGCTTTTCTACAATAGTTAACTCTTCAACATATTTGCGTTTTGAACACACAACACGTTTCTCATAAATAGGATATTCACCTAAATAGGGAGCATAAAGCCTTCTCAAACGATTAAATTCTCTTACACAATTAACATCAGCATTAACCTTGTTCTCATCAAAATCAATTAAATACAAACCAGACAACGTTCTAACACGAGATAATGCAACATATACCATTCCCTCTTTAAACAGTATTTCCAACATTTACCAAAGCATTATCTACACTAAAACCTTGTGCTTTGTGAATAGTTATTGCATATGCTAAACAAGAAGGAAACTGTTTTCTACGAACATTCAAGTCTTTTACAACCAAAAAATGTGCGGCAGAATGTGCAATCTGTCTTACCTCTGCAATCTGATCAAATTTAACTTTCAAAAATTAAATTCCATTTCTATTTTGACATTTCACAAAATCAACAACTTTCCCCATTGCTCTATTCACTAAACCTTCTTCTACGTTCAGATTACGCTTCAAAATTACCCGACAGTTTAAACATACATCAAAATTCTTTTCTAAGCTAGCAGTTTTTGATACAGACTTTTCCAAAGAATCCAATTTAGTCTGTAGTTTTTCTGAAACAACAATTGTTATACCTTGATGCTCTATTTTATCAATAGCTTCAATGTGAACTATTTCTTCATTTTCCAATTTCATAAGCTCTCTATTAAATGTATAACACTCTTCCACCGTAGGCATTTAGGAAACTATAGACTTTTTTCTTTCATTTTCTTGTACATTACTTCTGCTGGTTTGTTTTCATTTGTAAACAAGATCTTTAGCAGACGACTTTGAAAAGCTTGTTTACCATGTTTGCTTAGAAGTTGAACACCAATTCTTACATCTTTTAGAATATTTCCATAATCTTTATCTCTTGCTTGTCGCATGTTCTTTATATTCAAAATGTAACCACAGATTCACATTTCCAACACTTCCCAAAGATTTCTTAGTGTCTTCATGTAGCAGAGTTTTAAACACTGGTTCTCCTTTTACAGGGGTTTGTTGTAGCAGATCTCCAAATACAATTAAATGTTTCCCCCAAAGAGAACGTCGGAATCTGTTTTTAATACATGTTGCATTCTTAAGTCTACAAAAGCAAGCATTAAGTTTGAGACCATGCTCACTTCATCAATAATTAAAGGTTTCATTTTCTTCAACACTCTTGACACTTCATAAGAAGCTTCTCCAGACAACTTCTGATAGTCTAATTTATTATCATGCTCCACTGGTAACATCAATAATCTATGCAAAGTAACTCCTTTAACATTGTGTGCAGCTAATCCAGTTGGAGCTGTTACCACACAACATAAATGTGAACCAGTCGTTTTTTGAAGATAACTGATCAAAACTTTAACCTGTCCCAGCTTGACCACTGATGTACATCAGAAGAGGTTTAAAAGACGAACACAGACATAATTTTTTTTCATGCAACAAACCATGTTCTATCCGTTCTCTCGCTTGCACATATATTTCTTTCTGTTCAACATTTACTTGTTCTTCTAACTTTTCCAATGTTATATTCTCCTCGTGTGCTTGTTGCATTGCAATTTCGACTTCATGCATAGCAATCGCTGCTTCATTTTCCAGCATTGGTTGTCCAAGAGGATCTTAACTACATGGACCACTACTTTGACTATCTTGAGAACTTTCATGAGCTATTTCGGCTATAATAGTCTTTTCCTGTTCAACTTCATCAGTCAACATTTTTAAATATGTAAGGAAAATTAGACATCGAATGCTATCTTTACAAGCATTAAACAAATCTTCGTAGCAGTCAAACTCTCCAAGTAATTCACTTTCGCTACGCCATGGTTTAAACTGCTTTAGAAGTGCTAAATAGTCACATTCTCGCTTATTTGGAGTTTCACAACTAAGTTTCTTGTGGTTTATAAGATTACCCTTTGCATGTTTTACTAAACAACCTTGACATTCAACTACTACAAACTTTCCTTCTTTTAAATTCTCTTTAGCATTTCTTTTGAAGCTGTAATGTTGAAGTACTTCATACAGACATAGACGCTCCAGATGTTGACTCCATTTCAGATAGTATGTGTCCAACATATTAGTTTTAAGAATATCTGTATTATCTGGCTCATTTGCTGCTAATTGTTCAATTTCTTCCAATGATTTCAACACTCTATTTTGTTTGCAGGCAAGACCTAAACTTACTCAAATGATTCCTTGTGACTTTGAATATAAACTTGAAGAACACAAGCGGTCTGAACATTCATACGATCCAATTTCTTGATGGGAAAGCATTTTCAAACTAAAGCTGTACAATTTTTTGCTAAGACTATTCTCTTGTGCAATTTCTTCTCACATTTGTTTTATCTCTGTTTTTTCAGATTTTGTCATGTACGATGTAACATAACGTGCAACAGCAATTGAGTTATCCGCAACATACTGGATGTCCATGTTCGCATTCCACATTTTTAAAATGACTGCATTGTAGTCATTGATATACTTTGACACTTCTGTTCTTTTTAAGTTGTAGGTATTCTTTGGAGATTTCTGAGTTATTGTGTGCCTCACAGAAGAAAAAAAAGAATTTACTCTTCCTTTACAAATGACTGGACGGGGAAAACCAAACCGACATTTGGTGTAAAATTTGCCTTTAGACTTGTATTTTCTTCGGCAATACTTTTCACAACGGTGACTTTGGAAACGTAAAACTTGCTGTCTCAAGCTTCTATCTCCTCCTTCTCTTGGAATCTCACATGACACATACTGTTCAATGAAAGACAATACTGTTTCATCAGAATCATTTCCAAATTTAGGTGCATCCTTGATCCATACTAGCATATGGATATGAGGTGCACCTGTTGCTTGATACTCCTTTCTCCAAAAGAAATCGGTAACTTCTCCAAGAGGTGGATTCTTTTTATTACAGATAAAAGACATCAAACCTTGAAACTTATGATTAAAATATCTGCACACATTTACAGGATCCAATGAACACAGTTCACCAGGAGTCTTTATTTCAACATTTTTTATATTAGAATTCGCTTCTCTTAAAAACTCAAGCAAATCTTCCCATGCATACTCTGCACAGCTAAGTGTGACAAACCATGTTGGTGTATCTAAGTTCCGTAACATACATTTGAGTTCTCCATGACGACGATACCAATACTCATTTGTTCCACGTTGACATGCCATCAAATTGATTAATTGTGCTTCTAAATTTTCATCTGTTTCTTGAACTTTCTCCACAAATTCTTTCGCAGAAAGAAGTGATTCATGAACTCCAGTTTTAAGTATATGATTCACTGCATATGAGAGAGAAGACAGATCACTTTCAAACAAAAGGTGAAATATGTATGGAATGCACTGTTGAAATCTAGGATCTTCAGAATATAATCTTGATGACGATATTCTGAAGCTGGAATCCGTACAGGTCGGTCATCATATCGTCCACCTTCTCCAGTAGGAAACAACTGTGGAAAACAACAAGCTTCTAAGCTTTTCTCCCATACACTCATTGGAGTTCCCTGTGCTTTTTTCATTTGAAATAACTCAATACTACTTCCTATCACTTCTTTTCAATGCAAAGGACATATTGTATAATGTTCATAAATCTCTTCAGTCCTTGACTTGTCCACTTTCTCGATTTGACCACTTGAAATTTCAAAATCATCTTCTAAACGTATTACCCGTTCATCCACATTTACATTTCTGTAATAAATATTGTTCTCTATAAGATATAAGGTAGCCTTTTCAACTTTATTAACATCCACAAATTCTTGCCATATTTTCCGACTTTTTGTGGGTACACCATTTACTAAAATAACTTCTCTCCAGCAATAGTTTCAATGTTTTTCTTAAAATCCAAAGGTAAGTACACCACTCTTCCTTTCAGCCCTCTTTGCAAGTCTGTTAGTGGCAGATTACCTGTTTTAGGCTCCATCCGAATTATAGTTTGAAAAGGATGAACAGATTGAATTAGAACCGACTCATATGTATTCAATTTGGCCAGCTCCTGCAGAATAGCTACTAACTCCAACTTATTATGCACTGCTCTAACAGGCATTTTCTTCTCTTCTAATTTGTTTTAACAATATTTACATATACGTTGATCACTACCTAACTCAAAGCGATCTTCAACAAACAAGTAAGTTCCAAATTCTTCCCACTTACCACTGTTCTCCTTTTCACTTTTCAAATACAAATCAACATTCCAACTTTGACTTTTATAATGAGTACGTCGACAACAAACACAAACATAGTTTGGTATTTCAGAGCACACTACATTAAACTTTCCAATTTCTTCTTCAAACTGATCAGTGCTAATCACTTTCTCATCTCCTCCAACATCTGTAATTGTTAAACTTTCACTTTCTATGAACTGCTCTTCTGAACCAGAATATCGCATTTCAATATAATCACTCTTTTTTTGATCCTCTGATAAAGAACCATATAAAAGACTTCCATTCAGTTCACTTAAACTTAATGCAGGACTTTTTACATAGTACAGTTTCTTTACAAAGTTCCGCATTTCTGAATGGTGTACTGCTATCATCCTCAAATGATGAAAAACACTTTTACAAACTTTTCTTGAAAGACAAGCTAGAGAATGCCCATACTTCTCAGTATATTTTCTTTCATTACATGGATCTAGTCCTTGTAACAACTTAATCTTCTGTTTTATACTTTTCTGAGTATATTCTCGTAGGAAATTTCACATTATTTCAATGGATTCCTGTTGAATACTACAAATGCTACTACAACTCCACTTATACACAGGAGCTCGTGGACGTTTCCCTTGCACTTCTTCAGCTATTAACTCTTCTGCACTTTTACCAACCATTTCATCCTTTGGAAGAGGAACACCATCCTGAACTTCATAGCAACGACCTCCAGTATCAACTGCAAATGATAAATTATTTTCCTGGAAGTAACTTTCCTCATTAAAAAAGGCTCAGTACTAGAACTATGTCTCCAATGTCCAATAAAGATTTTACAAAAGTTGGTTCTGTTCACTAGTCTTTTTTTCTACTTTTGTCTTTCAATACTTTGACTATTTTATCCAATACTTTCATTCTCTTTAAAATCAAAAGGAACAACTTCTGTTTCAAATTGAAAACAGTATCCACTATACTTTCAATACGCTGCTTCTCTTTGAATTGGAACACTCTTCTTTTATATTTGCAGCATGTTTGTAGTATCCTCAGGTCATGTTATTATGTTCCCTTCATTCTGTACCTAGCTGCTCAGCCAGTGTCAGTGTTCCGCGTAGAATGTTAATGTTTTCAATAAATTCTGAATCACTCTAGATCGAAAAAGTCTCTGACGAATTTCTTGAAATAAGTTTTGTCTCCGAGTACCAGATAGTATTTCTTTATCATCTTTCCTTTTCCTCGTATTTGAAATTGACCTCTGCTTCACCTTACTTGAAAAATTCTTCTTTTTGCTTCGTGTGATGTTTTTCTCATTAAATGTTCGTAATATTTTTGTCAAAAATTGTCTTTTGCATTCACTCAAACAGTTTCTCTGCTAGTCGCATTTTTTTCTACTTCAAGATCTTTCCTTTACGTCAAATATATATTTTTCTTCTCTTTCCGTCTTCTAGGCATTTCCAAATTTCAATCCAAACGAAATAATTTTCTGAAAAACAAAAAATAGATGTAATTATTTTTCACATTTCTTCACTATGTTAAAATAATAACATACAATTGCAAAACTTCCACTAACAACTTCCAGACTAGTGCTGCAACGTGATGGAGCACGACAGATGAGTACTAGGATGACAAGTAGTGCCATAGAACATACAGCATGTATTTATTTAATTATTTACATATTCCTGTACAATTTATATATAACTGCACTACCTCATACTTTTTACCTCTCCGCCACACCCCACAACCCCACCACACCACAGCACTTTCTCTGCAACCCACTGCACACAACTTTATAAATAGTATTTTTAAAATGTTTAATCTATGTACTTAGAATGATATTATCAACCAAACAGCACACATAAAAAATTTCCATTATTACATAACAATTTTATCAACAACTTCGCAAACACAACACTGCACCCAGGGCTTTAACTGGAGGGGGTGTCTGTGGGGATGTGACCACCAGCACTTTATTTTTGGGAGCCTTGAAACAGGTCTTTATAAGGCTCTATTTTCCGACCACACAAATGTAATTCGTTTTTTTTTCTTTATTGCACTGCAGTGACACCGTGAGAGCATTCACATTGCTCACTACTTAGAAGTGCAGACATCATACCAAGTGACTCGCATTGTAGGAGAAGGGTAATCCTTTAAAGAGAGCCATTTTCTCTCAGTATTTCCCTTCTCTTTTTGCAACGTACCAGCAACATCATCGTGGGGTGATTAGCAGACAGACCACCAGACGCACAACACACAGTGCCCCGGACTCTCTGACACAGCTTCCCAGGCGCACACACAGAGCCGCACCCGAGTACTTCAGCGATCTTCAAAACATCATTTTTTTGTAAAGGAGACTCTGTTCTTTTTCATCCCTTTTTACAACTCCTACATGCCCACTCTGCCTATTGCTGAAAGAATTAGGCTCCCCCAAAATTTCCCTCTGGTTGCGCCTCTGCAAACGACCACAACAAGTCAACTCCAGCACGAACCTGCTCTCACCTTACACATGGTCATGTTTTAGTGCTACGAAAACACACACTTTGCATGCCTCACTTGGGGGCATATATATCAAAATCTCCATTTGCGAATCTCAAATAGCGATTTTTCGAGAATCGCTATTTGAGAATTGCAAAACGTGATGTATTTAAAAATTCGCTCATATTTTGCGAATTCTTAATATTCCTTAATTGCGATTAGAAAATTGCGAAATCGCAATTAAGGAATACCTTCCCATTCATTCCTATGGGCCAGGAGGCCCATAGCAATTAATGGGAAGTCATTCTCAAATTGCGAATCGCAATTTGCTAATCGCAAATTGAGAATAATTTCAAAGGTGCAAGGATGTCATGATGACACCCTGATGCACCCCTGAAATTAGCATGTGTGCGCATATGGCGCACATACATGCCCTAAGGGCATGTATGTGCGCCACATGGCACTTTGAAAAATGCCAAGAAGTGCATTTTTCAAAGAAATCGCAAATTACCACCAACTTGAAGTTGGTGGTAATTTGCGACTTCTTAAGGAGAAATCGTACAACTTGGGTGCGTGTTACATAGCATTTAAGGTATCGCGATTTGCGATTCCTTAAATGCTTACGCAAAATTAAGAAATCGCAAAATTAGCGATTCCTTAATAATGCGATGCTAAAATAGCTCATACATCTCATTTTGCGATTTTGTATTCGCAAACGCTGTTTTTTGCGAATCGCAGCGTTTGCGAATACAAAATCATTTGATACATATGCCCCTAAGTTCTCACACCCCCTCTTTAATATGAACATAAAAGCTTTCCAATTACTTTTATATTCCTATACTGTACTTCACATGGAAATATAGAACTCAAGGTTCTCACCACCCCAAATTAGCTCTCTGGTATACTTTCTCAAATATAAAAAGTACAGGTATTCAGTATCTGTCAGTCACGGCCACTTTAAAACAGTGTACCTATAAACAACGTTATGTTTCTAAATTAACGTATTACACTTAAAAGCTCCTTTACATTTCTTTCACTAGATGTACCTTTGTTTAAAACACCACCAGAGAAGGGTGTTGAAGTATGCTCCACAAAGAGTAACTCAAAGCTTTGTTATTCGTTATTAAAAAATCTGCCTGTCAATGCTTTTCGCAAGCCTTTTCAGCGCCTTAAGAGGGTAGCTGGATGAGTATAATACGTCGTATTTAAGATTGGGGGCGGACGATGCACGGAAATAAGAACGTATAGTTGAATAAAGGGTGAGTGGATGCATGGCCAGATGCCACAATGGATAGATACATAGAGCAATGTATAAATGTATGGATGGAATGGAGGATGAATGAATGCAAAGACCAGTACTTACGATAGACGGGGGGGCTGATAAATGCTTAGGATTGATTCTGGGACAGATATATCTATGCATATATAGGCATATCGCTGCATGAATGGCACAGTGCTTACTATAGGCGAGTGCGCTCAAAGATGCTTAAGATAAGCGGACGAACAGATTTATGTATATATATAAGTAGGAATATATGCATACATTAAAAGATGGTTGAATGGCGCAGTGCTTAGGATGCATGGATACTACGCTCTAATTGGGCCGGGTCTGGGGACCGGCACTTATTTCAGGCAGCCTCCAAACGACTCTCTACCAGGCTCTATTGTCAGCCCTCTCAAAGATAGTCAATTTTTCTTTTTTTTAATCACACTGCAGTGACAGCATGCACATCGATGTACGCATGCTTATTTTGCTCACTACTGAGAACTGGAGACATCACACTAGGTTACCCATGTTGTAGAAGAAAGGGAAATCCTTTAAACAATGTTTTTTTCTGAACCTACTATAATTGGAGAGGATTTTCTAAAGCACACAATGATACTTATCTTGATTTAGACCACGCCCCAACTTGCATGGCCCACACCCCTTTAAGTGCTTCGCCCCCCCCCCCCCCTTTTAGAGCACCCCCACTTTTTTTTCTCCCACTTAGAACCTTAACTACACTATACTAACAAACAAACAGTGTAACCTTCCATTAAAATCTACAATGGCCCCGAGTTTCATAATTTTCCATCAACGCTATCAGCCTTCTACCACATTACAAGAGTGTCTTATCCACAGAAATGTTGTGTAATTTCTGTACCTGTCTGCTGGAACACTCATCACCAAAACGTATTAAAACATGGGAATTTACCAGAAAAACATATACCATACCATAAACCGATTCATAAATGGGCACACTGCCACTGCACTACCCTCTTCCCCATCCTTCCTTAACCTCACAAAATTAAAGAAACAGCCACACCAAACCTAGTAAACACACTATACCAATACAAGAACTTAATTTCAACAACTGTCTACCGGAACGCTCATGAGCAAAGCGTATTAAAACACACAAATTTGCGTGTAAAACATATACGATGCCATAGGGCACTTTATAAGTGCTCCCAGTGGTACCACATCACCTTCAGTAGCTCGGCATCTGCACGTTACTAAATTCTGTGTTTTAATCAGAAACATACCCACCTCCCCCAAACACACCCCGCCCTTCCTTAACCGTATGAAATCAAACAGAACCCCCCACCAATCTTAGTAGCGCCACTATACCCATACACAGGCTTAATTTTAACAGGTGTGTACCGGAACACTTATCAGCAAAAAGTATTCAAACATGCAAATTTGCAGGAAAAACATAAACAATATCATAGCACTGTTTATAAATGGGCCCAGTGAAACAACATTACCTTTAGTAACTACACATGCCCACGTTACAAATATCTGTCTTATAATCAGCAACATATGTACCACTCCCACCCATCCCTTGCTTAACCTTACGAAATCAAACAACAAGCCCCTGCACTCCCGTTACCGCCACTATAGCCATACATAGACTTAATGTCAACAGGTGTCTGCCGGAAAGCTCATCAGCAAAACCTATTAAAACCATACCATAAGACGGTTTATAAATAGTCACAGTACCACTACACCACCTCAACATCCACCCTTGCTGAACTTTACGCAATAGAAGAAAGAGCCCCAGCAAACGTAGAAGCACCACTATTGCCAAACAGAGGCTTAATTTCAACAGATGTCTCCCGAAACGCTCATCAGCAAAACGTATTAAAACATGCAAATTTGTGACTAAAACATATCCCATGCCATAGGGCGCTTTATAAGTGCTCCTAGTGGTACTAGATCACCTTTAGTAGCTCGACATCTGCACGTTACTATATTCTGTGTTTCAATCAGCAACATAACCACCTTCCCCAAACCCACCCCCGCCCTTGCTTAACCGTACGAAATCAAACAGAAACCCCCACCATTCCCAGTAGCGCCACTATATACGACATTAGTTTTAACAGGTTTCTGCCGGAACACTTATCAGCAAAAAGTATTCAAACATGCAAATTGGCAGGTAAAACATAAACCATCCCATAAGCACGGTTTATAAATGGGCCCAGTCAACTACACCACCTTTACTAGCTAGACATCTATATGTTACGAAAGTCGTTTAAACACTCTGTAGAGTGTATGGCAGGGCATGGGGAGAGTAAACAAAGTTCTAAGTCCCAAACTTTTGATATACAGCCCCTTTACTATATCTATATTAAAGATATTAAATGGAATGAATAAATTGACGAGTGTCTCAAAAGGGATAGTAAAGCTCACCATCAGTAAAACACGAACCACTTCAACACCTACATATATCCGCCACAGCGACACAGCCTGACAAATAGCATCACTTATAATCACATGTAGTTCTCTAATGTCAACAAAGTCATACAGAAAATATACCGCACGTTTACTTTTTTTTATCTCTCACACATTTATAAAACATCTCTTCTTAAGAAGCACTCCCCAACTACTTCTATTCCATAAGAACAGACAATAATTAATACGTTTACTACCATATATATTAGTATATTTACCTTTTTAGTATTCACTAGTCAGAAACTACAAAAACTATTCACTATACCCAAATGCAAACCAGAAACCATATTCATATTTATCTGAACTTAGGATCACATGATTCAAACTATGCGTACGTATAAAAGGAACGTATCACTTTTCCTATCTCCATCTCCTCTCCATGTAATCTCCAAACACTGTACACGACCCCACTGTACAACAACCTACCCTGACTTACATTCAAACCTACCTCTCAGTGTAAAAATTAAGACCACAACCTGCCCACATAACATTTCTGCATTTCGTTTTATCGCTTTTAACTTAATAGCACATACGTCTCCTACCACCACCCCCCACCCTATTATTTCCACAAAAAGTATCAGTTGCTAACGTGCAACATTTTCTTTATCTCCCCAAATACATTACAAACTCAAATTAACACTGTACCTCATTTTCAAAACAATACAGTCCTATAAGGATGACAAACTATACTTCTTCTCTGTGAAAAATTCCTAAACATATATAAAATACTTATATAACAACAGCTCAAATTGTATGCATATTTCATAACCAATATCAAACACCACACTTTACTAACACTATGTTACTTTGAAATAAAAAATACTTTCAAAATTAAAAACATCACCTCAAATACTTAATCAATACTATAAAACACATAACACACTTTGTTCATTTCTAACTCACCTTTGTAGTTGTTATCCAGATTTCAAATGACACACGCATACAATTTTCTCTTTCTCACATAGTACATGTAAAGCTCCAACTTCATCAAGAATGAAACCAGGAATGGCACAATTTCTCTGTTGCTCTACACATAAATACATGTAAAGAACAAATCAGAATACTTAATTCCTTCAACGACATTCCAAAACTTACCTCCATTGGGTAATTTAGAATTTTCCCTCCGAAGAGCTATTTATTATTCCGCGCCACATACAGGTCACGAGTTCAACTGATTTTATCACCACACTTTCTGGAAACTTTTACGACACCTGCAGGTTAAAAGTTCATCTTTTTTTTTTAACCTAACAATATACTTTTGCAACATTTTATCGAACATTTAATGGCACGTACACGTTAAAAGTTCACAATAGGGGTCAGTAGTTCATCAGCTTTATTCCCCACTCCAGCAGCACCTCACCTTATGCCCCCAGCACCATCAGACCCGTAGGAGTCAGTGCTTTCCACTTTCCACTTTCCAAATACCAAATTCATTTCATACACACAAATTTACCTTCGCACTCCCTATATAACACCCCCTAAGCACCATACACGAGTTACAATGTTCGAAACAAAAGTTCCTCCAAGTAGCTATAACTACATGCTGACATTACTTGCACAGATGTGGCACAGTGGCCAGAGCACATGACTTCACAGCATATGACACACAGTTTGGGCTCCCGCTTTCATTCCCGCGTCCGGCAGCAGCTCAGCTTAGCAGCATGACCTACCTCACATATTTTCCGTACCCCAGAACTTTCCAACCAGTACGGGTCAGTAGTTTGTCCTAGTAGTTATAAACACATGCTGACACTACTTCCACAGCTGTAATGCAGCAGCCACAGCACAAGACTTCACAGCATAAAACACACAATTTAGACTCACACTCTAATCCCCGAGTTCCGCACCACCTCACCTTAGCAGCATCACACTCTAGGCAATACCTCACTTAATTTTTGTAGCCTAGCACTTTCACACCAGTAGGTATGATTAGTTCACTTCGCACCCCCTCTATAGCACACCCTAAACACCCCACAGAGGTTACAGGGCTCCTAACCTCATGTTTTCCACTTTTTTCGCCCTTTTTTCCCCTTACTCGCTTCAACGGAATAACAAAATGGCAGCCAACACTTCCTAGTTGCAAATGCTCGCAGTGCTCGCAGCCAATCAGCAGCAAGCTCGTGTTCGTAAAGCCTCAGCCAATCAGATGGCTGAATTCCCAAATATCGATATCTGTAAATTTTTATATTTCTCAAAAACTACTGAACGGATTTCCACCAAATAAACAAATGCGTGTCTTCTAAAACCAAGACCCTTCTCCCTGCCAAATTTGGGGTAATTCCATTCACCTGTTCGACCTGTAGCCTTGTCTAAAGTTTCCTATGGAAATTAACATTGAAAAAACATGTTTTGGGACCCCCCTTTTTTCTCGGACCCCCCTTGAGGAATCACCCCCAAACTTACAACATAGGAGCTGATCTCAACAAAGAATTTGCTTTGAAAATGTCACGAAGATTCATCAATCGGCGCCAAAGTTATTGCGAATAGAATGTTGTCATTTTCCTATAGTAACTAGTCCCTAACTATAACTACCTACTGGAGACCGCCAGTAGGTAGTATCTATCCATCTATCTATCTATCTATCTATCTATCTATCTATCTATCTATCTATCTATCTATCTATCTATCTATCTATCTATCTATCTATCTATCTATCTATCTATCTATCTATCTATCTATCTGTCTATCTGTCTATCTGTCTATCTGTCTGTCTATCTATCTATCTATCTATCTATCTATCTATCTATCTATCTATCTATCTATCTATCTATCTATCTATCTATCTATCTATCTATCTATCTATCTATCTATCTATCTATCTATCTATCTATCTATCTATCTATCTAGCTATCTAGCTATCTATCTATCTATCTATCTATCTATCTATCTATCTATCTATCTATCTATCTATCTATCTATCTATCTATCTATCTATCTATCTATCTATCTGTCTGTCTGTCTGTCTGTCTGTCTGTCTGTCTGTCTATCTATCTATCTATCTATCTATCTATCTATCTATCTATCTATCTATCTATCTATCTATCTATCTATCTATCTATCTATCTCTCTATCTATCTATCTATCTATCTATATATATAGTGATATTAGTGCAAGATCTCAACATAATAGTACTCTTTCTATGTTTATGCCTGCATTTGGTGGGAAGGGCTTTAAATACCTACACACTTTTGGCGCCAATTAGATTGAGAAAGCCTTCTGCGAAGGCGAAACGCGTCTCTCTGAGCTCGGGGTCGAGGGAGACCTATGCAAATAAATGAGCCATATCCTGACAGCTTCGTGTGCGTGCCTTCTTCTTTGGGAGCAGGATTGGGTATTCATTGAATACATCGTTAGCGGTCTAACGCCGATCACGCAACACCTCAGCTAGAAATGCCTTTTCTGAGATTCTGGGGCACTCTGGTGGCTGGGCACCACGGACACCGATGTGGAAGTGGTGAGGACTGTCTGGCGTACACTACTTTATCAATTTGGTCTCCTTCTACCTCGAGTTTTTGTGCCTGGTTGGAATAGACAATATGCGCTGTCTGTCATCGTTTATTTTTGAGACACTCAATTTGATGGTCCTTTGGTATTTGGCCACCGGATAAATGGAACTTTGATACTGATTCACAATTGGGATATATGTCATAGCATTGAGTTTTATTCACGTGGTCTCCACTAACATTCATAGAATTGCCAAGATGCATTATGGGAGTGGGAGTCCCACGGCAAGCGTAGTACGCACCTGGAGGCAGTTATTCATGATGATAATTCAGTCTGGGCTCAATCTGGCCCCGAGGTGCGAGTGTCATCACCATGCTGCTTTTGCTGCTGGAGGCTTAAAATATTGACCAGCGTGAATATTTCGGAACACATGTTAATGTTGTAATCTCAATTTCTGATGTATGTTGATTTCCGTGGACTCATTTCTTTGAAATATGAAGTGATAACACTTTGTCTCATTGCAGCAATACATGAGCATTTAGCAGCACATTTTTATTAATTGTCATTATATTTTATTATATATATTTTTTATATATACTAAACATGCAGGTGATATGATGTGAGAGATTGGTGCCGTTTTTGTAATTGCCTGACACGTTACCATCATGGCAGGTGACGTTGAGTTCATGTTTAAGTGCACGTTTTATGCCTATCAATTATAAAATAGAAGCTGGTTTAGCATTGGGCTGCGAAACGTATATTTATCTGCTAACGCATTTGTACATTTGTTTACCAGTAATATCATCTGTGTTCATAGGCATTCAATATACTGCATTTATGCTGATATTAGTGCAAGATCTCAACGTAATAGTACTCTATCTATGTTTATGCCTGCATTAGGTGTGAAGGGCTTTTATTACCTAAACACTTTTGGCGCCAATTAGATTGAGAAAGCCTTCTGCGAAGGCGAAACACGTCTCTCTGAGCTCGGGGTCAAGGGAGACCTATGCAAATAAATTAGCCGTATTCTGACAGCTTCGTGTGCGTGCCTTCTTCTTTGGGAGCAGGATTGGGTATTCATATATATATATATATATATATATATATATATATATATATATATATATATATATATATATATATATATATATATATATATATATATATATTATCTACTGGCGGTCGCCAGTAGATAGTTATAGTTACAACCTAGTTTCCATAGGAAACCTCAAAATTCTATTTTGAATAACTTTGGCGCCGGTTGACGAATCCTCGCGAAATTTTCAAAACTAATGGGGCGCTCCGTTCAGCTCCTATCCTGAAAGTCTCAGGGTGATTCGTCAAGCGGGGGCCGAGAAAAAAGGGGGGTCCCAAAACGCGTTTTCCCCATGCATTTTTCCATAGGACCTTTAGACACAGCTACAGCCAGAACGGCTGAACAGAATTACTTGAAATTTGGCAAAGTGGTAGTCCTCAGGTCAGGCATGTGCCTTTTGCTATATGGTGTAAATCCGTTCAGTAGTTCCTGAGAAAATCAAAAGTAAAATCATATACATATCTGGGCGGAGCCTAACCACACATCTCATTGTGAGATCTGATTGGCTGTCAGCACTTCATCCAAGAAGTGTTGGCAGCCATCTTGGGACCAATATACATGATAGCACCTCATTAAAAATCATTGCAGTTAATAGAGGGTTTTAAGACTTTAGTTACATTATAAATCATTTGTTGATGGTACCATACTCATTTTAGGAATTGTAGTATGTTCTAAGGTGATTTTGCCATGTGAAAAAGCCTTCTGCTGTGTTATCATGAATCATGTTTGAGAGAAAACTATTTTCACATGCTTTTCCCACAGAGGTTTGGAAGGTGATCTATAAGCTAAACTGAGAGCATATTTTCTGTAAATTCACATTATCTTTCTCAGTCATGTGAGAAAGAAGTCTGACATTCTCAGTAAAACATGTACATCCAACAAGGGCAGAGACTGTCAGTTGATTCCTTTGTGTTCTACTGCAGCTTCCCAGAGTGTTCCAAAGAACAACTAGAGCGCTAACAGTCTTACTTATGACAAAGGTATGGCACACCTGAAGCCATCTTGATTGGAATAAAGTGGTAACATTTAAAACATTTAATTTAAAAAGGAACAAAATGAGAGGGTTCATTTTGCCATAGAATGTATGATTAGTGCTGCAGAAAGAAAAATCAGGGCACATTTTGAGTGACTTCTCAAATCCTCTTCTATTTCATTAAAGAATTCTGACATGCAGACTGAAACATGCAATGTCAATACCAGCAGCAGACTTCCCTGGTGAGCAGTAGCATTACTACAGTGATCTAATGAGCAACTAGAGTGCTAACATTCTGAATTTATGGCAAATGTGTGACACATCTGAATGCCTTCTTCATTGAATCAAAGTAAAAAACTGACAGTATGCCTACTGAGGAGACCGCAGTAAATGAGGAAATTAGGAAACTTCATAACAAGTCTCCCAAGATGGCCACCAGAGACAAAAGAGCCCAAATGTAGCACAAATATAACCGAGATGTAGCCCAAGTATAGCCTAATGACAGAAATCCCAGAGTGTTTTAAAGAACAACTAGAGCGCTAACAGTCTTACTTATGACAAAGGTATGGCACACCTGCAGCCATCTTGATTGGAATAAAGTGGTAACATTTAAAACATTTAATTTGCAAAGGAACAAAATGAGGGGGTTCATTTTGCCATAGAAATTATGACTAGTGCTGCAGAAAGAAAACTTAGGGCACATTTTGACTATTAGAGAGTATTAGAGAGTGAGTAGTAGAGAGTAGTAGAGAGTGAGTAGTGGAGACTGAGTAGCAGAGAGAGAGTAGTAGAGAATGAGTAGTAGAGAATGAGTAGTAGAGTGAGTAGTAGAGAGTAGTAGAGAGTGAGTAGTAGAGAGTAGTAGAGAGTGAGTAGTAGAGATTAGTAGAGAGTGAGTAGTAGAGAGTAGTAGAGAGAGAGTAGTAGAGAGTGAGTAGTAGAGAGTGAGTAGTAGAGAGAGAGTAGTAGAGAGAGTGAGTAGTAGAGAGTAGTAGAGAGAGTAGTAGAGAGTAGTACAGAGTGAGTATTAGAGAGCGATTAGTAGAGAGTAGTGGAGAAGTAGAGAGTGAGTAGTAGAGAGTAGTAGAGAGTGAGTAGTAGAGTGAGTAGTAGGGAGTAGTAGGAAGTAGTAGAGAGTGAGTAGTATAGTGAGTAGTAGAGTGAGTAGTAGAGAGCAAGTATTAGAGAGTGTGTAGTAGAGAGAGAGTAGTAGAGAGTAGTAGAGGGTGAGTAGTAGAGAGTGAGTAGTAGAGAGAGTAGTAGAGAGTAGTAGAGTAGTAGAGAGTGAGTAGTAGAGAGTAGTAGAAAGTGAGTAGCAGAGAGAGTAGTAGAGAGTAGTAGAGAGTAGTAGAGTGGGTAGTAGAGTGAGTAGTAGAGAGAGAGAGGAGTAGAGAGTGAGTGGTAGAGAGTAGTAGAGTGAGTAGTAGAGTGAGTAGTAGAGAGAGTAGTAGAGTGAGTAGTTTAGAGTGAGTAGTAGAGAGTAGTAGAGAGTAGTAGAGAGTAGTAGAGAGTGGTAGAGAGTAGTAGAGAGTGAGTAGTAGAGAGAGTAGTAGAGAGAGAGTAGTAGAGAGTAGTAGTGAGTGAGTAGTAGAGAGTGAGTGGTAGAGAGTAGTAGAGAGTAGTAGAGAGTGAGTAGTAGAGAGTGAGTAGTAGAGAGTAGTAGAGTAGTAGAGAGTAGTAGAAAGTGAGTAGTAGAGAGTGAGTAGTAGAAAGTAGTAGCGAGTGAGTAGTAGAGAGTGAGTAGTTTAATTTAAAAGGAACACAATGAGGAGGTTCATTTTGCCATAGAAATTATGATTAGTGAGGAAAAAAGAAAAATTAGGGCACATTTTGAGTGACTTATCAAATCCTCTTCTATTTCATTAAAAAATTCTGACATGCAGACTGAAACATGCACTTTCAATACCAGCAGCAGACTTCCCTGGTGAGCAGTAGCTTTACTACAGTGATCTAATGAGCAACTAGAGTGCTACCATTCAGAATTTATGGAAAATGTGGGACACATCTGAATGCCTTCTTGATGGAATCAAAGTAAACAAGCATTGAAAATGCAATAGGTCTCACCCTCGTTTAAGTTAAAGCAATTCTGTTTGTAATTAGGTGGATTTTTAGCTTTGCTTGTATTAGAGTTTTTCAAACTTTCATGTACATACCATGCATATGTATGCGTATATGTATATGTTTGCATGAATTTATATTTATATAGATATGCAGATTATATTTATATGTTTATATATTCACTGAAAAAATCATAGGTTTCACACACGTTATAGTTACGAATTGGCATTTAAAAAACCTTGCAAATTCACTTAAAAAACCATAGGTTTCACACATGTTATAGTTAGCTGGACATTTCACTCGTAAAAAACCAATGAAATTCCCCCGTTATAGTTAGTGCAGGCAACTATAACACACGCGACCGCAATCCTCTGCTGATGACGTCAGATATTACATCACTGTATTTGGACACTTATT
This sequence comes from Triturus cristatus, assembly GCF_964204655.1. Classification (NCBI taxonomy): domain Eukaryota; kingdom Metazoa; phylum Chordata; class Amphibia; order Caudata; family Salamandridae; genus Triturus; species Triturus cristatus. The sequence goes on along the minus strand of NC_140590.1, from coordinate 894,129,280 downwards.
TACCCATGTCTTCTTCCACTAATCTTTAGCTATACATATATTACAAATATTTATTTTTCATAAAGACACATATGTCATCAGTGATGTAATATCTGACGTCATCAGCAGAGGATTGCGGTCGCGTGAGTTATAGTTGCCTGCACTAACTATAACGGGGGAATTTCATTGGTTTTTTACGAGTGAAATGTCCAGCTAACTATAACATGTGTGAAACCTATGGTTTTTTAAGTGAATATATATATATATATATATATATATATATATATATATATATATATATATATATATATATATATATATATTATTTATTTATTTATATATATATCTATCTATCTATATATATATATATATATATATATATATATATATATATGCAAAATGTAGTGGGTTTTCCTGGGACCAGTCCCGAGTCAGGTGGAGCGTCAACCGGCAAAAGCCCTAAGCCGGAAGTGAATAATCCAAAAATCCATCAAGTAATAGACGCACTCTCGGAGGTCAAGTTGCTACACCAAGTTTAATTCTTGTTTAACCGCTACGCGTTTCGACACCAACAATGTGTCTTGATCACACGACAATACAGTTTCAAAGAAAGTGCATAAATAAGCATTGAACATAGAAGAAGGACCAACAAATACACAAGTATGCAAGGTAAGAGTAGCGGCCATTTTGTAAGAGGTTAAGTTTCACCAATTCGCAAATGTTATCACTTAGTGTGTCTCATAGCGAATTATTGTCAAAGACACCAGAAAATTCATTATGGGAATTTTGAAACTCACGTATTGTAAACGCGTGACAAAAACAATTTAAAGCAAAAAATAGCGTGATTAATGGCATTTCAATTCTCCAAGTGGATAAAATAATTTAAGACACTCCTAGATTAATCTAACTCTGAATCAGTTGACTAACTACATGAAATGAAGAGGAGCTCATGTAATGGTACACCATAAGTATAGTGTATACAGCCCATCAAAAATGCATCAGTGGCAACTCTTAGGCGCGTTAATCAATAATACGCTACTGTACAATGAGAGAAAAATAAGTCCATCTAGTCGACAAGTGTCCATGGCCTGAAAACAATGATTGCTTTTAAGTTGGTTATCTCCAAGTTCAATCAAAAAGTCATATATCATACAGAAAAAACTACCGACAGTTAGCATGTGAGAACCATTGTAAATAGAAAAAAATATATCTTTTTTTTAAAAATAGAAAATATTAATTTTTATCCTTATCTCACAGTGAGTGCAGAGAATCATGTTGAAGAAAAGGGTGGGGAACCCATGCAGAGTCCTGGAACATGATGGGTCCCTTCCTTTTCTCCTGTGATAAAATGAAAAGAGAAAGGTATTTACAATTTTAAAAAAACATGAAGCAGATATACTATAAGAAATGAATTCAGTTAGTATATCAACACAGTCACAACTCTCACGAGAAAAGCTAAATGGAAAGATAAAGTGAATTAATCGTTATGCAGATGTGTGGCCAGTTCTTCATCCAAGTTGTGTCCTCCCGGAATTCGGGTCTCGAGATCCATAATCCATTTGGATTCTTTTTTCCTCAACTCGAGTTCTCTGTTTCCACCCCATCTACCCAGGACAATTTGCTCGATTGCAAAAAATCTCAAAAGAAGGTTGTTAGATTGGTGTTTTTCTTGGAAATGTCTGGCAATGGGATAATGAAGATCTACATGAGTAATCGCTCTAAGATGTTCCTGAACACGTTTTTTTACCATGCAGATGGCGCTCCCAACATACCTAAGCCTGCATGGACATTCCAAAACATATATTACATAGTTAGAGCTACAAGTAAGGAACTGTGAGATAGTTCTTTTGGGGCACCCAGGTACTTCAAACTCTTTAACCATATGACTAGACCTACTGGCCCGGCAGTGTCCACAAGGATAGAATCCTTTGAGATTGTGAATATTTCTGTTGCTGTTTACAGTTATGTCACCCTTAACTAACATGTCCCTAAGGTTTCTGCCTCTTCTGTATATGATAAGAGTTCTATCGCTTATTTTTTCTCCTATGATGTTATCTGATTGGAGAATTTTCCAATTATCCGCTAAGACCTTGTTGATTTTTTTGGAATCATATGTAAAGGTTGTAATAACCCTTAAGCAGGCTTCTTCTTCCTGATCCTTCCTAGTGTAATCTAGACTCATGGGCCTCGTAACTTCCTTGATTTTATTCAAAGCTTGAGTCAATACTCCCTCAGGGTAACCTCGTGCCCGGAATCTTGCAAGTATCTTAGTCTGTTCATTGTAAAAAATTTCATCAGTACCACAGTTTCTCCGTGCTCTCAAAAGTTCCCCATAAGGAATGCTCGCTTTCAACGATTCAGGATGGGCACTAAGGGCATGGAGGAGGCTGTTACCAGCTGTTTCCTTACGGTGAAGGCTGGTGATCAGAGTATTATTGTGCACAGTTATGAGTACATCTAGAAATTCAGTTGCAGTCCTACTTATGTTGTAAGTCAATTTGATATTGTACAGGTTGTTATTAAGTTTGCCAATGAAATCAATGGCTTCATTTTCTGTGCCACCCCATACAATAAAAAGGTGGTCGATGTACCTCATCCAGACTTTAACCTGCACAAGTTCAGATTGAAGCAAAGTATTGCTTTGAATTTCTTCCTCCCATTTGCCAAGAAAAAGATTTGCGAAACTCGGCGCGAAGCACGAACCCTTCGCGGTACCTCGTGTTTGTTTAAAGAGGTCACCGTTGAACATAAAAATGTTATTAACAAGACAAATCCTTATCATTTCCAAGAGCATCTGTGTGTGGTCAAAAAGGCTCATGTTTCTGTCTTCCAAAAAATGTTGACAAGCTCTAATTCCTTGTTCATGATCTATGATGGTATATAGTGAGCAAACATCTAATGTGATCATGATGAAATTATTTTCCACTTGATTTTATCAATCCTATTAAGGAAATCTTTAGTGTCCTCTATGTGCGATGGTAGCTGGGTCACATAGTCTCTAAGAAAGTGATCCACATATATGGACAAGTTTTCATTGACATTCCCTATTGATGAGACAATGGGTCTCCCAGGTGGTTTGTTACTATTTTTGTGAACTTTGGGAAGTAAATAGAGTATAGGGAGTTTAGGGTAATCTTTTTTAAGAAAACAGTACTCCTGCCACGTGATGAGACCTGTTTCCTGCCATGTGGATAACATTTCCCAGGTTGTGGTTATGCTCTGGTTGTATTCTGTGGTGTTGCTTTTACAATAAAATTCACCATCACTCAGTTGTCTGTTTGCTTCCTCTATGTACAAGTCCCTCCCCCATAACACCACATTACCACCTTTGTCTGAAGGGCGTATTATGACATTTTCATCATTGGCTAAAGACACAATAAAATCCCTTTGTTTTTTAGACAAATTGAATTGTACTTTGTTAGCTCTTGATATTCTATGCTTGTACTGGGTAAGCTCTTTGGTCACTACTTCGTCAAAAGTGTCAATGGAGTCGTGGGGAAGAAGAGGGCAGAAAATAGATTTTGGTTTGAATTGCGTACAAGCCGCTCTATCCGTTGGAATATTAGCTTGATTAGTCATAGACCTAATGTCATCATCTTCTGTGGCTATCCCACCCAATGTGTACATTGTCTGTAGTAGATTAGCATCTCTCATGGTGACCATAGATTGTGTATTGTGTTCTGCACTAATATTGGTATTATCAGGGGGTCTGTTGTTCATCAAAGTGTGCCATTTCTGTAGTTTTAGTTTGCGCACAAATTTGAAGATGTCCACCCTGGTATTAGCGTAATTGAACAATTCTGTGGGGCAAAACGTGAGACCTAGACATAAGGTGGTTTTCTCTGCTTTCGACAATGTTCTTGATGATAAATTAATGATAGTTTTGTTTACCATTTCGTCATCCATGATTACTTCATGTTTCTGTAGCCACCTCGTCTGGTTCCCATGGGCCCTCTGCTTCCTCCTTTGTTTATATTTGAGTCTCCTTTGCTTTGAGCGGCTCTGCCTCTTCCTCGCCCCCGTTTCTGGCCCCGGCCTCTCTGCGGTGTTATTCCCGATGATTGCTCCGGTTGGCGGCGAGTTCGAAGAACTCGGAACTCGTCTAAAAAAGTTGCTTGTCTGGTGATTATTTCCACATCAGAGGAAGTACTAGTTGTTTTAACTGAGATGTCAGTATCAGAGTCACTGGTTACTGTATTAACGGTCATTCCACTTGCATTCACAATATCTTCAGGTCTGTTGGTTGTGATAGTTTCTTGGTTATACAGGTGATCGTATTTAGGACTGTAAATGAGAATGCGACCAGACTCGTAGTCTGCACAGTCTCTATGCAATTTCCTTTGTTTCCGTAATTTTATGTCCTCTTCGTATTTCTTTAGTCTTCCTTTCAGTTCATCCTTGAACTTTTTGATACTGTCCTGTTCATTCCTCTTTTTGAAATCTTCCTCTATCTCCTCTAGTTCTTTAATTATTTTATCTCTGTCCTCCCACGCGTATTTGATCAATATGCCCAGCATATTCTTGGAACTAGATGCTGAATTCACCGCCCATTCTTCGAGCATGCGTGGGTTGGGGGATTCGTGTGATGGGGTCACATAGATTCTTAAACCCCTCGGTACCATGTCCTTATCTACATAGTCCTGGAGGGAGATCGCCTCCCACCATTTTGATGACTCTTGTTTTTTCAACTTTTTGTATCTTCTGAGGATAACATACAAGGCATTGTCTTTAGGTTTCTCTGTCAATGATATTGTCGTAGCGCCCTTCCCTGGAGCACGGGCAAAAAGGACTTGCGCTTCCTTCCGTCTTTCGCTTTCCTCCGACATTGTGTTGTGACTGTGTTCAGGTAGTTCTAAGTAATGCGTGCTGCTGCACGCATACACTTTCTATTGAAACGCGAGGAAACCACACAGTGGTATTGATTCCTCCCGCTGTCCCTCTTCGCTGCTTGGTAAGGTCTTGACCCCCCGCCTAGTATTAGGCATTTCCTGATGCCATTGCATATGCGGATGAGGCTACGTGGAGAATCGCTACTGTTGATTAGAGTGAGGCAGCGAATTAATCACCAATTGGCGACCAGTGGCAAACACTCGAGTAGCTTGTTGTTTGTAATTCTGCCCATGCACACGAGAAAGGCACAGCCCAACCCCTAGCATCAAACCCGGAGGGGAAGCCCGCCCAGACACACTGTGTACGTACGTCTCCCCCAAACCCAAGCGACACCCGGGGCCAAACCTACCTTCGTGTTCAGGGCTAGCGTCCTCCAACGTCACCGATATCCCGATTAGTTCTTCTCCGCTCTCGTATGGCCGGCATGCAGTCCCTCCATGAAATGCAAAATGTAGTGGGTTTTCCTGGGACCAGTCCCGAGTCAGGTGGAGCGTCAACCGGCAAAAGCCCTAAGCCGGAAGTGAATAATCCAAAAATCCATCAAGTAATAGACGCACTCTCGGAGGTCAAGTTGCTACACCAAGTTTAATTCTTGTTTAACCGCTACGCGTTTCGACACCAACAATGTGTCTTGATCACACGACAATACAGTTTCAAAGAAAGTGCATAAATAAGCATTGAACATAGAAGAAGGACCAACAAATACACAAGTATGCAAGGTAAGAGTAGCGGCTATTTTGTAAGAGGTTCAGTTTCATCAATTCGCAAATGTTATCACTTAGTGTGTCTCATAGCGAATTATTGTCAAAGACACCAGAAAATTCATTTCGGGAATTTTGAAACTCACGTATTGTAAACGCGTGACAAAAACAATTTAAAGCAAAAAATAGCGTGATTAATGGCATTTCAATTCTCCAAGTGGATAAAATAATTTAAGACACTCCTAGATTAATCTAACTCTGAATCAGTTGACTAACTACATGAAATGAAGAGGAGCTCATGTAATGGTACACCATAAGTATAGTGTATACAGCCCATCAAAAATGCATCAGTGGCAACTCTTAGGCGCGTTAATCAATAATACGCTACTGTACAATGAGAGAAAAATAAAATATATATTTTTTTCTATTTACAATGGTTCTCACATGCTAACTGTCGGTAGTTTTTTCTGTATGATATATCACTTTTTGATTGAACTTGGAGATAACAAACTTAAAAGCAATCAATGTTTTCAGGCCATGGACACTTGTCGACTAGATGGACTTATTTTTCTCTCATTGTACAGTAGCGTATTATTGATTAACGCGCCTAAGAGTTGCCACTGATGCATTTTTGATGGTCTGTATACACTATACTTATGGTGTACCATTACATGAGCTCCTCTTCATTTCAAGTAGTTAGTCAACTGATTCAGAGTTAGATTAATCTAGGAGTGTCTTAAATTATTTTATCCACTTGGAGAATTGAAATGCCATTAATCACGCTATTTTTTGCTTTAAATTGTTTTTGTCACGCGTTTACAATACGTGAGTTTCAAAATTCCTGAAATGAATTTTCTGGTGTCTTTGACAATAATTCGCTATGAGACACACTAAGTGATAACATTTGCGAATTGGTGAAACTTAACCTCTTACAAAATGGCCGCTACTCTTACCTTGCATACTTGTGTATTTGTTGGTCCTTCTTCTATGTTCAATGCTTATTTATGCACTTTCTTTGAAACTGTATTGTCTTGTGATCAAGACACATTGTTGGTGTCGAAATGCGTAGCGGTTAAACAAGAATTAAACTTGGTGTAGCAACTTGACCTCCGAGAGTGCGTGCATTACTTGATGGATTTTTGGATATATATATATATATGAGTTAAGCAAAGCGTCCTTGCGGGGGGAGCACTCAAAGCTGGTGCCGGCCGTGAGGTAGGACAGCCTCACAAATATTTCACAAAGCAAAAACGGAGCCGCACTCTTCCTGGGTGTGAAAAAGGTAAATTTTAATGACCTCCTCTTTACCAACGCGTTTCGAACTCCAAGTTCGAAACGCGTTGGTAAAGAGGAGGTCATTAAAATTTACCTTTTTCACACCCAGGAAGAGTGCGGCTCCGTTTTTGCTTTGTGATATATATATATATATATATATACCTCCAATCAAAATATATAAGTAAATATAAAAATGAACATAACATTATCAAGCGTTCACACTTCAAATGAAACAAACAAAATAAAACTTGTAATATATAAACATAGATACATATTCAAAAGATACAAAAAAGTACAAATTAAAAACAGCTAAAAATATTATTATCCTCAAACATATATTAAAACATTTATACAAAAATATTAAATAAATAAAGAGATACATCAATTGTAAATAAATTACATTTAAAAGAAGATTCTCCTAAAATAATTAATAAATACGTATAATATAAAAAACAAGAGCAAAATAAATTAGTATAATTAATAATTTACAATCATTACACAAAGAAATATGTATCTTGAAACACCTCGATTCAGTATTCTAACTCCATCATATAAAACAGTAGGGAGAGCATTGGACTACAGAGGGGTTAGATCTACTATTACCACTCCAGTCTAAGCAACAGCATGAAAGTGTTGGACTTCAGAGGGGTTAGATGTTCTATTCCCACTCAGATTAAAACAACAGTAGGGAAAGTATTGAACTTTCAAATGCTGTATAACAAAAATACATTTCAAATTCATTTATATTGAAAACACTTACCAATAAATTATTACAAAATTTAAAAAATGAGAACATAATATCAAACAAATATATATTTAACAATTAATCAATTAAACACTCCTACCAATTATTAAAGCCTAATAACTTCCCATTCTGTTTGCCTGAAAACAAACCATCCACTACTGGAATACCAACTACTTATTAAAAGTCAGAATATAAATATACTATTAAAAGAAATAAAACAACAAATGTTAAAACTAAAAATCAACATCATTAATTGTCAATTACATAACTAAAAAAAATAATTAAAATTAAATTAACATTCATAAGAAAATATTTAGTTTAAATATCCTGTCCACCCTATTCCCCTATAAACACAACAACCCTCTGTTAATATAAATATAAAAATGTAAAAATGTAAAATGTAATATACATTAAAAATAACAAATTACACATACATACATGACATCACAATTAAACAATAAATCAATTTACATATTTTTTAAGAAATAAAAAAACTTGCATTGCAAAATTACCAATAACAAATGTATTATAATTTAATTTACTTCCCATCCTATTCTACCAGAAGCCCAACAACCCCCTCCTGCATTATAGATTATAGTTTAATTAAAAAAAACGAATTCAGATTTTAAAAATTCAAATGTTGATTTAAAACAATAATAACAATTATACTAACAATATTAATATGTCAACTAAAATATATTAAAACAATGTAAAAACAATATAATATACAACTACTTTTAAGTAAACTATATTAAAGAGAAATTATTATTTAAAATGATATTAAACACCTTAACAACGATATTCTTGACAACGATATTATGTTACACAATATTTTTGTTTTTGCAATATTCTTTTTTTTAACAATACATTTTTATTGAGTTTCCATCGTACCAAAAGGGGGAAGCCCAGCAGGGATAATACATCCAAAATGCATGTGATAAAGTACGTAGATAAAACCCGTATGGTCTGCAGAACAAAAGACCAAAAACAATTTAAACAGCACCAAACACCCTTGTGAAGCATTACACATGCAATGTAAATCAATTTCCATCCATATAAATACAAGATCAGTACACTACGCAGGTGAGTTGCTAACCACCAATCGTTCAATGGGGTCATGGGAGGCAGACTGTGACATTGGGCTGAGATCTATACCTCTGTATGTGGCCCAGCAGGCCCATATCTTCACGGGCTTCTGTGGGCACCCTCTCGCCTGAAACACCACAACTTTGGCCATCATACATCTGTCCAAAGCCTTTTTCCTTGTAGTCACACTGGGCAGGGAGGGGTCTTTCCAGTGCTGCACTATGTCCCTTTGGCTAAAGTAAGGCCAAGAAATAAAAGGTGTTGTTGATAGCGATTCCCTCCAATGTCATCCATCCCATTTACGGAAACCGCAGAGCAACGCAACAGGCCGAAGAATGGTGCCATACCATAGGGGAGTGGAGTGAGTCAGTCTACCCCACGATCCCATGGACTGAACTACCTGCCTCCAGATTTGTATAACTGTCCGGCAAGCCGGAGGCAGAGTGCCTAGAGATGCATTACTGTACAAGAGGTGCAGCAAGGGGGTGCCGGACAATGCGATTAGCTCGACTGCATAGGCCGGGTCCGACTGAGGCCCATACCACCACTCGTTTATCACTAAGAGGTGTGAGGCGGAATATTATGCTTGGACATCTGCCACTGCAATGCCCCCGCAATACGTAGATTGCGTACACGTGGAGAGCGCTACCCGAATCGCACCTCCCTGCCATAGGAACCTGTTCAGAAGAGCATTAAGCTGTGTAAACCATAATGGAGGGATGGAGCATGGAATGTTTTGGAGCCAATATAGTAGGCGCGGTAAGGACACCATCTTGAAAATGGCAGACCTTCCATATAGAGACAGAGGTAGCTGGGACCAGACCGTTGCCTCGTTATGGACAGCAGGAAGCAGTGGAGTGATATTGTGTGTCCAGGAGACTGTGGGACACGGTGAAATGAAAACCCCCAGGTATTTGAAGCCAGAATCGGCAATGCGCAGTTCTGAGGCCTAAGTTTGACTCCTCTTGTCCCCGCAAATAGGAAAAAGTGTGGATCTGGATGGATTGGTGCACAACTCAGTGGTTTCTCCGAACATTCGAAGAATTTGGAGGACGCGTGGCCCCGAGAACCATTGGTCTGAGGAAGAGAGCGTCTTCTTCGTAAAGTGCGATTCTATCAGAGAGCACCTGTGTCCAATCCATCCCTGAATCAGCGCGACCTAATGCACCCATGCCGCACGGGGCTCTATCGCAAGGGCAAACAGATGAGGGGACGGGGGCAACCCTGCCTCGTGCCCCGACGGATGGGAAAGGGAGCAGTACAATGTCCCGTGGCATCAACCGACACGGTGAGGTCTGTGTACAGCAGCCGCGTATGGGCTATAAACCTAGGGCCCAGATTCACAGCATCTAAGAGCTTGAAGAGGTAAGTCTAACTCAGGGAGTCGAATGCCTTGTCAATATCGTTGAGTAAGACAGCCGCTGGGCGACCCAAGCTGGGCGCTCCTGCGATGGCATTGTGGACACGCCTGATGTTATGCCTGGTGGAGCGCTGCGGCATAAAGCCCGCCTGGTCAAGGTGTATTAGGTCGTGGATGCAAGACCAGAGGCAGTCCGCCACATAAGACACTACTCTTACCTCCATATTCGCTTGCACCACCACTTCCTCAAACAATTTATCGACCTCAAATCATAATCTTTCATAAACTCATTTGTCCGAATTACTGTACACTATCCACCACAGCTACCTAGAGAATCCTTCACTTAATCACCTGAATCACTCATTATCATTCACCTACACTCCACAAGTAATTACTCTTTCCATCACTGTATGAAAATGCCTCTTTTTGCATGATCATCTTCATTTTGTTTGGACTGATGCTGCAGTATTTATTAATACTGTGCACTAGAGCTCAGCTACCAAGGCCCCAGTTCATGTGCTCTGACCCCCAAAACATGATGAAATTGGCTGTTCTCCTAAGTAGCAAATTGGCTGTTCTCCTAAGTAGCAAAATTGTCTTACCTATAAGTGCCTAGTATTTGGTATAAGGTATACTCAGGGCCCTTAAATTAAATGTCAAAGTGGACTGCAGCATCCATTGTGTCACCCTCTACAGTGACAGTGCAAACATGACTGCAAACCTACCCCTGTAGCCTGTCTGTACAGTTATAAACTTCAAATTCACTCTGCAAAACGAACCCCTTTTTGACAATTCTAAGCCCTTATTAAGTCACCCCTTAGTAGGCCGTAATGCCGCCAGGCAGCATGTACGATATTTAAAAGTAAGATGTGTAAACATTTATTGTTAACTATGTCCTTACAATCAAAAGGCTCTAAATGGCAATTTTAATTTTAACAGGGTTAGCAAATCATGGGAAAGCATTGGGATGCAATGTAAAATATAATATTGCTATCTCTGGCCAGGTAATAGCTGCAACATTTCTTCCGAGACTTTTTAAAATATTTATGACAAGCCCAATACACTGGTAAAGGCAGGTTTGTTAAACGCATTTTGGAAAAGGTACTTATAGAAATGTACCTTTAACCTGTCTAGAAGTCCATTTGACTGATCTCCATTGTCACTGAGGAGCGAATTGCCCCCTTGATGAGTTGTGACAAAGCTGAGACAAAGGCTTTGGATGTGTGGAGGTATTTTGTTCCTCTGGTACCATGACCATCTGGACTGTGCGCAGGAATTTGATTAAACCTAAAGAGGACTACCCTGTCACTGGCAAATATTAGCTGACAGCTGGGCAGGTTCCTTTTTTGTCCACCTAGTCAGGCAGACACCAATCCCAGTTAGAGAAGACCTGCCCTCAACACTGGTTTAAAGTGACCGCATGGTAGGGGTTGTTTATTTCCATGGCCACACCTTTGATGTAGGTACAGAAGCTCTGCACAGGGGAAGAAAGCTTCTACCATTTTGGATTTGGGCAGAGTGGGGCACTGTGAGATTGTTTGCATTAGGGCACAGAGGGAACTGATGCAAAAGTAAGTAGAGTTAACTCTGGGAACTTTTTTACAATTAGTTATGGAGGGTTAGGAGTTGTCCCCACCCACAGATTAGTGCTGGGCATAAATGTGGCACCCCTACGCACCCGCTTAAGAACACAACTGAATCTGTGGAAGAGAGAGGAGGGAATTGACCTGCTGTTGAGACTCAGTTAGACCTTAAAGACTGAAACTGCCCCCACTTGTACCCAGTAAAAAGAAGTTGAATCATGTTGGTGACCTCCTGTTAAGCTACATGACATAAGGTGTTATAAATCATTTTCCTCAAGAACCCAGCTGACCAGTTTCAACTGGGTCAACCCAGGACCCTGCTGGTGGCTTGTGCTTGAGTGAGACTTTTAACTTTAAAAACAGCTAAGTACATATTGTCAGAATGTGAGTATTACAGTTTCATGTAATAAGGTACATCTCTTTCACAGCATTAGATGGTTCTCTATCTTTACAATGATGCAGAATGAGGTTAAGATTGAAAAAAAATGTATTTAATCAAATAAAGACATGGCAAGACAAATTGAGATGTCAGCTAGCAATATGAGTTACAGGCAGTGAGTCCTCTAAAAGTAAACAATAAGAACTTTGACCTTCAGCGTCAGAACATTACAGTCTAAAGTTTCATATCCATTCCTGAGGAATGGGGGAGGACTGCAAGCAGCCAATTCCCAAAGTTCCCCCTATCAAGGAAACTCTGTCTTAACCGTTGCATCTTTCAAAGGATTGGAGCACTTCACTCCAGAGGCCCGCTATTGATCGTCTACAGAATCAGCATACTTCCTCTCTATGCAGGGCCTCCTCCTCCACCCACACCCATTGTAACACCTCTTTCATCCATCTGTCATCAACAGGTTCCTCTGCAACCTTCCAATAGATGACAACTAAACATTCAGCTAAAATGAACTTTAAAAATAAGAACCTATTATCCACTTTCTTGGGTTTGGGACTTGGGAAAGTTCCTAGCAGATATACCCCTGGTGTGCCCTTCACTTCTCTGCCTAGGGTTCATTGCAGCTGTTGAGTGACCCATGACCAATAAGCCCTCATCAGGGGGAAGGTCCAAACCATATGAAAAAAGTCAGTGGACAAAGCATTGTACCTAGGTCAAATCCTTGGGTCTCCTTCATACATATAAGTGATCTTACAGGGAGTGAGGTATATTTGATGTATATAATAAAATGCATATAGTTCAATCTAGTACTTCAAGATAGTCTCTGTGAAGATACTAGTATCCTATCCCACTCTCTTTCCTCAATTTTAGTAAACAAGTTCACCTCACACTTTGTCTTACTTCTTTTAAGGGCCTGATTATGAGTTTGGCAATGTAGGAGTGGGGTGGCATGCCACCGCCCCGTTCCCACACCACCAAACTCCACCGCTGTCTGCCCCCCAGATTACAAGTTGTTAATCCAGGCAAGTAGTCCTACTGTGGCTGTCATGTTGTGCTGCCTTTCCAAGGCTCATAGGAGAATGGCTGCGCTGTGGGACAGCCACAGTACATTTCAGCACAGCATGGACTATAAAGCTCATGCCATGCAGGAACTGGGACTGCAGAAAGTGAGGAGGGCACATCATGTGCTTCCCAGCATACACCCCTATGCAGCAAGGCACCAGGTGGCCCTGTAGGGTCCCCTATGTTTCCTCACCACCTCCCTTTTCATGACAGGCTCACTGCCATGAAAAGGAGGGCAGTGAAGAAACTTATAATATGCTTGACGGTGCCACAGTGGCCCCACCAGCATATTGTGGCCTCAGATTACCACGCCACCACATTGTGGCAGTTCTCCTGAGGTTCAACTGCTGTACTTGTAATACGGCGGTCGGACCGCTGGTGCAGTGGTACCCGGCCACCACTGCACCTCCACCACAATTTTGGCGATCTATGCATAATCAGGCCCTAAATCTTTACATACCATTTAGTTTAGTACCTTATAGAACTATGTCACCAGATAAAGTCCAGCCTCCAACATCACTATTAACTACAATACCTCATGTCAATAAAGCTACTCCATTCCTGCTCTCCATAAGGCCTAAAATCTATGAACCAAGGCCCTAAATGTCAAGAACTGCCCTGAAGGCAGACCATACTCCTCAATGAAGGTTTTTAGTGAGCTAATCGGCCCAGCCAAAAAGCAGTTCCCTACCTTCACAATTCCTTATTTGGACTCCGGAGAGAGCTGACACACAGTGGAGAAAGTAGAGCGTCATCATGTGGGAGCCGAGGCATATAGGTTATCTCAATGTCTTTCTATGGCATATTCTTCCAACAATGTATAGCTGTCAACTGTAGCAGTGTATGTTTGCCTGTTTGAATTTTAGCTTCCATTAGAAATGCAATTAAGTCACCCTGATAGGTTCCTTCCCCATCTTGTCCATCCCCTCTGTACTCACCCTGTCCAACCACTTTGTGACATATTGAAGTTACACTGCCAGGTAGCACTGCTCATAATCTAGTGCTGATAGGCCCCCTCCTGTAATTGGTCTCAAAAGGTCTTCTAAGGAAACCTGTTAATGGCTTCCATATCAAACAATTTCTCTGGTCAGCAAGTCCACCTACATCAGCCAGTAGATCAGAACCCACATGGGTATATTAGTAAAGTGATAGTCTATGTAGGATGACCATCTTGGTTAAGGCCATGTGTGCCGTACTCGGCAGGCGTAATAAATATCAGAAGAACACTGAACCCTTTAGTGAATGCAACAACTTCACTCAGACCAATTCCCCTTGAGGATTCCCTTCTCTAAGGTCATCTATTTATGTTAGATATGTACTCCCAGATATTTAGAAGTGTGGGGGACCCAGCCAACTCACAGTGCAGTAGACTCCTTTGGCCTCCCTGTTGGTGACATTGGGAAAACACACGTTTTTGACATGTTAATTTTGAGCAGAGAAAAGGAATACCATCAATAATTGTAACATCGGTGCAATATCCAATTTCCCATTCTTGGCATATAGCAGTATGTCATCTGCATATAACGATTTTGCATGCACACCCTCTGCCAACAGTATTTCCCTCTCCCACCCCTCCACCCTCCACCCATACCTGCTGGTCAGTGGTCACTGTCACTTACCTGGGAATATACGGTACTGTTGGGAGATATAATGACTAGCCCTAACCCTTGGTCCTGGATTAGGGTATAGAAAGTTAATCCAACTGATCCTTTACTGCCTCAGGCCCATCCGCCGTATTACTGTCTCCAGATAATGCCATTGAATGGTGTCAATGGACTTCAGCAGATCGACAGAAATCACCATTGCATCAAGGTATGTTTCAGTTTCAGTTTTATGTAAAACCCTTTAGAGCCTCCAGAGAGAAGCACTGCATGCAAGAATTTTCCTATTGTGATCCATATGAATCAGGGTGGTAAGGTATGGGGACAAGCTGGTAGCCAATACTTTGTTGACAATTTTAAAATCCATTTTTAGAATATACAGTGTCCCGTATGAGGAAGCCCTATCTCCCAGTGACCTGGACTTGGGCAATTGCACTACCAAGGCTTCTTTGTTGATATGAAGAGTACCCCTTTCTCCATAAGTTTGATCAAATTTGGCCAGTAGGCCATCAGACATCAGAGTCTACCCTCTAGCTAAAGCCTCAATAGCCCCTGGTATCTCAGTAGCAGTGATGAGACTCTAATACTCTCTACCTCTTCTGAACCCAGAGCAACCAGGGACACCCAGTCCAGGAAGGACCCCAACCACCTCTGCTGCCACTTCTATAGGGACTCCATTAAGCTGTGTGCAACACTCCCTGAATGCATTATAAATATCATGTTGAGAGTGCGCTGCCTTTCCTGCGTCAAAATGTTAGTAATCGGGTTACCACTGCTCTCAGGCAGATCAGCCATGCCAATATTCTCCCTGGTTTTCCCTACCCCATCTGTACCCTTGGAATGTATTTCTTGTGATTATGGCAGCATAGCTTCTCAATGATCCTTGTGCATGGTTCTCTACAGTCTACCAGTTTTGTTTTCGGAGCAGGGTCTTAGCAGGCATCTAGTTCCAAATCATGCATGGGTTTGTAAAGAGTGACTGACTTGGAATCCATCTCTTTCCTAATACCCACACACTTACCCATACGGTAGCCTTACACCACCACCCAACATGCCTACCATTCTACTAGAACAATAGAGGGAGAGACCTGATTTTTATCTAAACACCCCAAAACCTCATCACTCAGTGTATTAGGCTGCTGTTTCCAGTTTGGTATGGGGGTGCGGCACCCTTAGTTGCTTAGGGACAAAACAAGTGTTGTGATCCCATAGTGTCAAGTCAACGTGCATCTTGTATTGCTACCTCGGTACTTAACACCCAATCCAATAGTACATGTACACATCATGTAGGCTAGAAAAAAATGAGTGGCCCCTTTCTTGACCAATGTTAGAAATGAGGTCACTAGTTGGCAAAAGTATCCACTCTGTCCAAGTCAGTACCTAAATCCTAGTCAGGGTAAACTTGATACACACTAAAAGATAGCCTATGCTCCCCCTCTGGTAGATTGGCCCATAGAAGTCAGGCTTATCTAAAGAGGCAATGTGTAAAGTATTTGCGCAACATTCACACACAGTCCAATAAGTAGAACCAGAGTTATGAATTTTTGAAGAATACATAAAAAAATAGTGCTTAGAAGTCAATATCGCTAAGGGGTTAAATAAGGTCACGCTGGACCAGAATAAATCCAAAGTTCTGATTGACTGTGATGTAGGGCAGACCGGCTTCAGGACTAGAGTAGGTCCTGCTGACAAAGCACCTTGGATGGAGCAAGTGTCGGCATTAAGGATTGGAGGCGAGGAGTCGAGAAGGTGCCGAGTCATCGCTGCTCATGTGGACAGAGGTGAAGCATCAGCGCTGATCCATGCAGTCGATTAAGGCTTCTGCATTGAACCCCTTTACGATGCAGGTGCTGTGCCAATGTCGAGCTGCACTGTCCATCAGTGTTGAGCCGCGCAGTCCGTCTACACAATATTGTTGATTGACGTCAGCATCAAAGGGTATTGCATCGGTTCTGATCTTACACAAAATCATCATTGCAATTTTGATGGTTTTTGGACAGCAAAAAAATATTTGGGGGGGTCCCATGATTGGATTTGCACCGCTTGGCAGGGCAGAACTCACAGATGTTGCTGTTGCAGAGTTTAAAGAAGTCTATGATAGCCCTGAGACTTCAAAACAGGGGGCAAGCCCTTGAAGTCAATCTGGGTTCAAGTAAGATGAGTCCAGTCCTTATCCTCAGCAGGGCAGAGATCAGCAGGCAGCAGGGCAGCTCGGGAACACAGAAAGAGGTTCCTTCAGAGCAGCAGTCAGGCAAAGTTGCAATACTTGTGGCAGAGCAGTCTTTACTCCTGGCAGAGTTCTTCACAGGTCCAGTAGTGTACTCCTGGCAGAGTTCTTCACAGGTCCAGTAGTGTATTGTCTTGGTAGGGTCAGAGCCCCAGTACTTACACCCAAATGTACCTTTGAAATGGGGGTGACTTCAAAGCAGGCCCATGAAGTGCACAGGTTCCCTTTCATCCCAACTCTGTCTGCCAGGCTTTCTGTAGGGGGTAATCAGCTCACTGTGTGGGACTCAGGTCACTGCCTATTCATGTGTAAGTGTAAGCTCCCCCTTCCTCTTCCTGCCCTGGAAGAGCTCTCAGAATATAGATAAATGCAGATGAGTCATCTGTCACACCCACACTTTCTGTGTTTGTGACTGTTGAGAGGGAATGCACAAAATGTAGCTAACACCCACCACAGACATGTATCGGAGGCAGGCTGGCAGGCACACAGAGCAGTAAGTGCAGAACAATATTTACTTTCTTAAAGTGGCATTTTGAAAACAGTAAATATTAAATCCAACTTCGCCAGTAGGAAGGATTTATCATTACCATTCCAAAGACATATAAACATGAAGTAACTACTCCTTTCTGATCAGGAATTGCCACTTCAATGTGTATAGGGGTTTCCCAGTGCTAACCTATGAGAGGAGTAGGCCTCATAGTAGAGAAAACAAATGTAACATTTTGTCACTACCAGGACATAAAAAACATAAAAGTACATGTCCTACATTTTACTTTCATAGCACGCTGCCATTAGGACTACCTCGGGCCTACTTTAGGGGTAAAGCATGTAATAAAAGGGGAATTTAAGGCTTGGCAAATGGTTTTAAATGCCAAGCTGAAGTGGCAGCAAACTGCACACTCAGGCCTTGCAATGGCAGGCCTGAGACAAGTTTGAAAAGCTACTTGGGTGGGTGGTACAAGTAGTGCTGCAGACCTACTAGTAGCATTTAGATTCCATGTCCTGGGTATATGGTGTACCACTTCACAAGGGACTTATAAGCAAATTGAATATTCCTAAAAGGTGTAAACCAACTATACAATGTTTAGAGAAGAGAGCACATGCACTCTAGCACTTGTTAACAGTGAAAAAAGGCTCAGAGTCCTAAAGTCAACAAAAAGAAGGTCAGAAAAAGAGGAGGAGGAGGGCAAAAAGTTTAGGGTGATCCTTGAAAAGGGTCCATTTTCCAACAGACTCAGGGAGGAGGGCTCTACTGATGCTCCTTCACCCAATTGTTTTTTTATGGTGTGCCGCCAATTTCTTTTTGCCACAATCCCACAGGAGCACAACAGGATCTTGGCAAAAAGGGCAGATTGTTTTTTAAAATATTGGCCCCATGGGGAGGGTCCCTTTGTGTCTCCCCACAGGGCATGGGGGGGCAGAGCATCCCTACCCATCCCCTTACATTATTTTTATTTTAAAACTTCAGGACAGGGACTAATGCATCAAGCCAAAATGTGGTCGCAAAATTAGCGATTAGCAATTTGCGAGCGCATTGTAGCGTTTCCCAATGCATCAACCAAATAACCTATAATCGCAAAAATACCGACTCGCAAATACCGGGAATCCAGAAATAGTGAATCCTTATCAGTGAAAATATTAAAAGCGTGAGCAAATAAAGAATCGCAATAATTATTCGCTAAACGATGCATCAAAGATCGCAAATAGCGATTTCACAAAAAATCGCATTTTTGCAAGTGCAGATTAAGGAGAATCAGAAGCAGGTGGTAAAAAAATATATATATTTTTACACTACAGCCGGTGAGGGGTATTGCAACTGACCAATGAGTCCATAGAGGACGCACACAATGGCGGCACACTACGTGTTTGAGAGGAGGATGAGGATCCATGCAGCAGGCCAGGGCAGAAGGAGATTCCAGGAGAGGATATTCTGCCTGCGCATCACTCTGTTGTGACAAACTGATGAGGACATATATGATTAGTACAGGATCAATGCTGCCATGAAACTTTACCTCATAGCTGAATTCGAAACAGTAATGTAGCGCAAGACACGTAGGACCCATGCCATCCCTCCCCATGTCCAGGTGTAATGTTGCCTGCACCTACTTGCATCAGGAGGTTTCCAGGGGGCAGTGGCAGTAGCGGGAGGGGTATCACAAGGCTCCCTCTCACGTTTCTTTACATCCTTCCTGGCTGCCATGATGACTCTGATCCACAACCACATCAGCCTCCCCACAACCCAAAGGGAATTGAACCCACCCAAACTCCATTCATATTGAATTGCACAGTTCCCTAATGTGATATGATGCATAGATTGCAGCCACGAGCCATATGTCCACCAGCAGTCAATGAGTAGATCTTCCGTAACTGGAAATCGTATCACTCCATCAATGTCCAAGCAATGTGCAATGTGAATAACATCATGACAGACATCGTAGCGCAATATCCTGGGAGCATCCATGATTCATACATCTTCCGATACATTGGCATACACACACGCCTGCTCAGGGGGGATATGGCGAGGGACACCTGCTAGGTCAGACAATATACTTATGCACACAAAATCATTCTGTAATGGCAATGCATACCTGACACAAACACATTCCACACTACTCTGTAGGTGACAGCGCATACGCCGTGCGGAACTATAACATGACTCCATAGTTGAACCCAGGCTCCCAACAGGAGCAGCGGTACAACGCAGCACACACCAGGACAGTTTATGTGATTGAAAGGACATTTGGATAGCTCAAGAGTCGCCTCCACATCCTGCACAGACCTGGTGGTGTGATGCTGTACCAGCCGGTGACCTGCTGTAGGATAGTGGCAGCATGTGCAATGTAGCACAACATAGCTACCACGAGACGCATACCCATTGATGCCTATGGCACTGCGGACAACCAGCCCCCTGTACACCCACGACACCCGCATCCTGCAAGCTCAGCGGAGGGGCAGTGGAAACGTGCACACGTCACCCAAATTCACTTCAAAGGTACGTAATCATGAGACAGAAACTATCATTCTTTACATGCAAAGTTTTTATTTGCACGTGAACATGGACTGTTGTGTGTCTAAACATACACGTAGCTTAAGGGTACATTCAAGGCATGTACCAAGGCACTAATCAAATAAGTCCCTCTGTATGTCCTGACCATGGTTACGCCACCATGGCTAATTGTCTGGAGGTATGTGTGTGCTCAGCGCTTCCTCCCACGCACACTGAGGCACCTTTCTCCTGCATCGGCATCCCCACCCATTGGTGCAAGTGTAGGTGTCGAACGACATGTACTACACCTTCTGCCAGTGCTGACTGGCGCAGACATGCTGCTCAGGCTCGATGCCCCCTCACTCCCCTCATCTCCAGTGGCATTGCTGAGGCCAACTGCACCAGCCTGGAGCTGTTCAACAGCAGTGGTAACTTGGCCAAGGGCCCTGGCCATGTCCCCACAACAATTCCCCATGTCAATCTGCATTGCCACCGACCTTCGTGACAGCAGTGCAGTAGCGTTGCACAACTTATTGTTGTATCTTGTATATCCAGCCAGGGGCGCCATGAATTGCCGATGCCTCCTCCTCTCGGTGTTGTGTCCCTCCTGCATCACACGCACGAGCTCGTGCAATGTGGCATTGGTGTGCCTGTTGCCTTCCACAACTGCTTGTGTGAGTTCACTCACGCGATCTGCCATGGTGGAGAAGTTCTTGTTTAATTTAGACATTTGCAGGTTGATGGCTCCCATGTGTCGTGCCTGCTGGCGCTGCACCCTCATCATCTGCAACTCGACACCTCCCCGGACATTTGGAGTCGATGCCTCCTGTGCTGATATGTGGCCCCTTGCCCTGCGTCTTCGCGTCATCTGGACTGGTGGCTGCGGTGTGGTGGTGGGGGACCTGACACTAGGCAGGCTTTGTGCAGGTGCCCTTTCAGGTTCCGGAATGCTCTCCTTTGGCTGAAGGGGAGGGACTGTAGCCCTGCGTCTTGTGGGTGCCTGGGATGTGCTGGGAGGTGTGACTGGTATGGCAACGGCAGTCTCTGCAGTGGTCTGTGTGCTCTCCCTGCATTCACTTTCATCAGTGTCTCCTTCCTCTGCACCTGTGGTGTGAAACAGTGCAAGATTAATATTTGTTTGGGCTAATGTTTTGCAACATGGTGATTTTGTTAACTCTTACGTTCTCAATGTCTGTAATCACTGTCTGTAAATCATTTTTGGCACAATGGCCACACAAAGTGCAATGTGACTCACTAATTGGTTCAGGGGACTACGAATCCCATGATGCATTAGCAGCTGTATATGAACTGTGGCCTGGGGTTGATTACAGCTGCTTGCCTTCTTATTACTGTATGGGCGCTATTATTATTTACATTGACGGGTATATTATAGTGCCTCTTACCTTGTGTACTGCAGGCTGCGCCGGATGTATCCATCTGCGTCACTCCCACTGCAGCTTCTGGCAGGATTGTGCCCTCCACCAGGTCCTCCAGGGCTGTGTTGTCCGGGACTGTTAAGGGTCATCCTCCAGTGCACTTTGCCTCCTTCAGCCTCTGTGCAATTCGCTCCTTGGCACGGCTCCGCAGATCATACCAGCTTTTTTTTAACTCTTCAATGCTGCGGTGTGTCACACCCACAGCATTGACTTTTGTTTTTATCCGGTTCCAGATACGTCTTTTCTCAGCCTCTGGGACTTTTAGGGAGAGCTTCCCAAAGAGCTTGTCATGGCTCTTTACAACCTCTTCAATGAGGTACTCGAGTTCCCTCTCACTGAATTTGATCTTTCTTTTTCTGGCCCCTGCCCCCTCCTCTGCTGATGTGTGGGCCATTTCTGGTGTTAGCAGTAGTCTGGATGCCAAGTCTTCCTTTGCACAGCTCTCCACAGGCACTCTGCTTCCTGCTCTGGCTTCCTATGGGCACAGACTGCAACATGGGAAGAGTTACTTCCTGTTTGTGAGGTCATCAGGCTGATCCCAATGCGACTCAGTAAAATTGCGACATCTCAATTAGCGATTTCTCTAATAGCGATCTCGCTAATAGCGATCTCGCAGCTTGCGAGATCGCAATTTGTGTGTTTTCAGCGATTAGCGAATTTTTTTGTTTTCTCGCTATTGCGTTTAGCGATTTTTTGCGATTCGGTAATTTTTCGGTATCTGCGTCATGCATAGGAGATACCGAATCCTTATTTGCGATTCCTTAAAAATCGCAAATAAGGACTCGCTATTTCTTAGCTTGATGCATGTGCCTGTAAGTCCCTAAGTCTTGGCCCCAGGGGCCCTAAGAGCAATCCTATGCTGCAGACACCAAAGGCTGTTCATGGCATGGGTTTGGCAACCTGCTGGGGGTTTGGCCATACGGCCTGGCAACAGACCAAGCCCTGTGCCCAACCCCCCATCAAAAGCTGTGTGCTGCATGGTATTGGCTGCCTGGGGGTAGTTAGATGCAGGGCCTGTCTGCAAGCCAGGCCCAGTGGCCAGCTCAGGCAACACATGAACAAAAGCTGTGTGAGGAGTGCTGTTGGGTACCTGCAGGGGAGTTGGATGCCTCCGGGTGGTTTGGCAACCCTATTGCCAACCCCCAGCTGTGCACAGCAAGCATTGCCTGCACACAGGTGTTCTGCGACTAAGCCCTGTGGCTAACCTCCTGCTGCGCATTGCCAAAGGCTGTGCACGGCGGGGGTGTTGGCTTTACTTATGGTAATAAAATATTACTTTGCCATAGAAATTCAGTGACAAAAATTAAACATTGTAGCTAGGTTTGATAAAAAGATCTGATCTTGTTTTAAAATACCTTAGAAATTAATTGAACAAACCAAGGGTTAAAGTGATGATCTAGTTAGGTAATCATCTCAGTGACAACATTGATGTTTTGAACTAAAAAAATCACAGAAATTCCTCAGTTATAGTTAGCAGAGCTAATTATAACTTGTGCCCTACCATGAATTGCTTATGACCTCACATATTACATCACTCATGACATGTTCTATGACATCATTTATGACATCACTGATGACTTCTCAAATATCATCATTGATGACAGAATATGGGAGCCACGAAGGCTCACAATACAATGGTGCTCGGAAAGGGGTTGGAGCATGGTGCAGAAAGCCCATCAGGGATCCCCCCTGTGGTGTCTCCCTAAGTGACAGGGGAAATAACGAAGACGGGATGGGCTCGGTGAATTGCAGATTTGATAAGAAAATCAATGTGTGAACAGGACCAAGATACAATGGAGCA
The DNA here is from genome assembly GCF_964204655.1 of Triturus cristatus. Classification (NCBI taxonomy): domain Eukaryota; kingdom Metazoa; phylum Chordata; class Amphibia; order Caudata; family Salamandridae; genus Triturus; species Triturus cristatus. The sequence goes on along the minus strand of NC_140590.1, from coordinate 894,106,157 downwards.
GAAGGATCATCCTGCATTCCACCCCCTCAGCTGAGCCCCGCATTAAGGTCAATGGAAGGGGAAAGGAGTTTGAGGGTTTCAGAACAAGTGCTATCCTGCCCAGAAAGTATATTAACAGAAGCAGCGGAAGGTCAGGAGGACACACCACTGACTATGAATAAGGAGTTCCAGATAGGTCTTTTCAACAACACAGGACAACAGGTCAGTGAAGGTGTGGGGATCATGGAGGGGATCCAAGGCCAGGAGCCGAAGACTAGGGGAGGCAATAAAAGCTGCATGGGAGTAGCTGCAGCAGTGGCTAGTGGCTAGTGAAAATCAAGGAGAGACAGACTCTACCAGCAGGTTGGGTTCCCCAGGCCATGAGACAGCCAACTGGAGGAGAATTGTGAAGGGTAACGACAAGAAGGGCAGCATATCTGCTGCCAAAAATGGCTCAGACACTGAGGCTGTAGAATGCTTTTTTCCATTGGCAGACAGGTCAGAGAGGTCAAGGGATGACTCCAATCCCTCGGGAGAACACTCCAAGGGTAGCTTACTGAGCTAGGAGAGTGATCCTTCTTTGGGTGACTGTGGACAGTAATGCTTGGTCAACAGTTAAAAAAGTGCCATCAACTGCAGCATGCAAGCCCGGCACTGGAGGTGACCTGAAGGGGGATTATTCATCAACACAGTATGCTCTGGAGAGTTTAACAGAGACTAGAGATCACACAACCCAGGAGTTGTCAGCTCAGGCAACAACTCTAGTAGCCATTTATTAAGGGATTCATTCTGATAGAGAAGAGGCTCACGCAGGCAGTCGGAGAGCCCAGGCTACCAGCAGAAAATAGCAAGGGGCAATACGGAAGATCATGAGAACATGCTCAGACATTTTGGAAAAGATGCTAGCAGTAGAGAGCCGGGCTGCAAAGCTAGAGGAGAATGTGGCCTTTATAAATTGGAAGAGTTTCAGAGCTGGCAATGCCGCAACAACTTAAGAATCCTGGGGGTAGAGGAGGGTGCTGAGGGTGGCGATATTAGGAGGTTCGTTGTCAACCTATTCTGGAACACATTTCTAGAGCTGGAAGAATGGAACTGGGATCATGAAGTCCAAAGGGCACAAAGATTTCCACCTATGAGGAAATTAGTGAATCATAGAATGGTTAATTCAAGGATTAGCCTGGTCTTTTTTTGGAATTTCATTCTTAGACAGGCGGTGTATGAAAATGCACGCCCAGATGTCGATGGGTGTTCCTTTTTTGTCAGACCAGACTTTTGTCATATTACAGTTGAGAGATGATGGAGATTGGAGCAATTAATTCAACCATTTCACAGTAAGGGGGTGCAGGCCTTTTAAATAAACCATGCAAGCCTTAAGGAAATTAATAATGGTAAAAGCAGTGTGTTTACATCTGAGATTGAAGCAAAATAGTTTTTAGAGAGCATGAATTAGAGTACGGTAACATAGATATCAGTCTGGTTTCATGGTTTGTGGAATTCAAGGTGCCGCTCTTTTTCTTTCTCTTTTCTGTTAATCTAATTGCTTTTCTTTATGTTTTTTCTCATTGATTTACTTTACATATGGGAGATTGAATGATAAGGGTCTGGGAGGGGGTGGAGGGAGCACAAACCATCAACAAACCAGATATGTCTAAGTGCTTCACTAGGGTGGAATGGGGAGGTAGGGAGGGGTTTCAGGGGAGGGTAACCATTGGGGGGGAGAAAAGGGAGATAAAATAAGGACCTTAGATGTCAAGAGTAGGATGGGACATTCAATTTTAGGTGCTCCGATCTTGTGAAGGGAGGGAATATGTGCAGTTAAATAAAGGAAGGGGGAGTCCATTGAGCTTGGAACAGAATGTTGTGTTGCCAGTTTTCTATATTAGTTAGGCTATGGAAATCTTATAGATGATATGAAACTTTGATACTATGATGTAAACAAAAAAAATGTGTATTTGCACTGTAAATTCCTGTGGCCTAAATGATAGGTACAAGGTGTGCCAGGGTGGCGGAGGGACTCAGAACTATGGGGGGGATATTATTTGTGTACAAAAAACTCACATAGCAAGAGATAAGAAAGGATAGTTGGAGACTTTGGAGTATACTCTTTTGGCACATACATTGCAAGGGACTGCTACGAGGCAGGGGGCAAATCGAGCCAGAAGAAATGTCTGCATGGTGAAGCAGAGCCTCATGGACAAACTTGTGACATGGGCAATAGCTGAATGCCAAGTTAGGGGGTTAAACTTCACTATGTGCTCTATTTACGGATCTAACCTAAGTGAATTTGTGGTTATTGAGTCTTTGGATGTGGAATTAGCCTTGTGGCCAACACACTCATTGTTTGAGGTGACCTTAACTTTTACATGGACGTAACTAACAACATGTCACAGCCGGAGCAACACAGGCAGGAAACCAATGGTGTATAGAGCAGTTCATCTGGGGTTATAGACATATGCGCTAGGCTAAAATCATCCAAACCAAGGTATACATATTTCTCATACCCTGACAAGAAATGTGTGCGTTGGGATTATTTTCTGATATCAGCCAGACTAGCGGGGAAGGTCAGAATAGAGAGATCCCCCAGGCATCTTCACAAATCATAATCCCTTGATTTTACAAAGGCAGTCTTTGACAGGAATCAGGCTGGCACAGGCATGGAAGTTATATAAAACATAGCCCCTAAATCAGAATTCATGATCACATTAGAGAATGGTTTACAGATTTTATGGCACCAAATAGAAGTAATGCCTATGGAGTGGCAGTCTTGGACATGCTAAAAGCTGGGATAAGGGGCGAGACAAGCAGTTTTAGCATTATAATCAAAGGAAGCAGGCTAAAATATCCGGGATTATCACAAAAAAATTGGCTGAATTAGAAGCTCAGAATATTAAAATGATCGCTGAAGGATGTGGAGATCAGGAGATACAGCAAAGGAGTGTATTTGCCAAGGCTAATATCAATAACTGTCATAGCCAGGAAAATAGCAGAGAAATGCCAGACTTGTAGAACAGAAAGTTATGAGTATAGCGATAGCTTGGGTAGGCTCCTGCCTCTGTGCACACAACAGAAAGAGGTAAACAAGTATTGATCGCATAATCCAATAGGACCGATTCTTAGTCAGCACCCCAAAGGCTATTGTTAGAGTCTTTAAACAATTTATGATGATATCTGCCAAGAATAAATATTGCCTTCACTCGAAAAGCTTAAAGAATACTTAGCTGTAATGGGTTGGGAGAAAGTAGAAGAATAAAAACAGGAAGCTTTGGAACTACCGATATCAATTACTCTGGAAGAAGTGAAGTTAGCCCTCATGTCACTGGCTGCAGGAAAGCCAGCAGGACCATTGTGTATTCAATTCAGAACTAGCTAAGGAGATTGTTAATACTTTCCTCGAAGTACAGCAGGGGGCCTATCCCCAGCATTATGGGTATGCACAACTACTGAAGACTTTAGGAATAAGGGAACACCCCTTGAATCGTATAGGCAAATTTTGCGGATCAATAGCGGCACAAAAATCTACTTGAAGAATCTCGCAACACATCTGGGGAGGGTCGTATCCAAATTGGTTTCACTCTGGCAACATGGATTTATCCTGCGTGTGGACCACTGACCCTATTAGGCAAATGTGTCCACTTTTCAATATAGTAAAAGTAATAGGTGATCCCATAGCTATGATCCTGCTTGACGCTGAAGAAGCTTTTGATTGGGTCCCATGGGCTTGTTTCTGGGAGACAGTTAAGTGAAGGTACTAGGCCCTGGCACAATAACAGCGATACCGGCATTATATCATAATCTGACCGCTATCCTGCAAATATTGGGGATGGAATCAGATAAGATCTTAATTTCAAAAGGGACGAGACAGGGCTTTCCATGTTCACCCCTTTTATTTGCATTATATATAGATTCCTGTATAACTCAGCTAGGGAGGAATGTCTTAGTTAGGCCAGTAAGAAAAAACAATTACGACACAAAAATATTAACATATACATATACAGATGGCATAGCGCTCGTTACATCAGATCCCGGAAGTGTTATGGTTGAAGCAGAATGGGAAGCGAAAAATGTTGGCGAAATAGCGGTTTATCATTTAAATGAAAGGAAAACACAAATAGCTTGCTCTCAAGAAATCAACATGAGCGATGAACGAATAGTTGATATCAGTCGTCTACTTCTGTGAGGCCAAATCAGACATCAGACACGCCTGAGATTTCATCAGTCAGAGAACCCCTCACACCTCTACCGGGACTGGAGGGGCAGATGTAAGCCATTCTTTGGTTGGACACCAGATGCTGCCACATCAAATGACTCCTTTCTCGACCGATGAGGCGAATCAAAGGAGAATTTCTATCGCTGTCAGGGTATTTTGGCAACATGCACCACTGGAAAAACTTTTCTACATTCTTCTGGAATGTAGTTGTTTTACCTCTTCCCTATCACTGTGTAGTCCTCAGCGACTGATGGGCCAGTGAGATGCACCTGGATAAACCCCAACTACTCTCTAACATTAATAATAAATACAAACCACAAATATGAAGTTGAGATGATTTTGAATCTGCACATCTTCACTGAGGTGATGTGGACGCATTTCCTTCTATTTCAAATGAAAGTCTCTTTGCTTTGAAACTCCTGGTAAAAGTGTAAAAATATTCTCAACACTTTTTCCATTTAGACCACACTTATATATCGCATTTCCCACCTTCATTGCAATATCATATATTTAAAAAAACATCTCATGCGGTATAAGTCTAATATTGAAATGCGTGCATCCAGTGTGATACAAGATTGCTTTCCTTCTCCCCGGACGGTACGGTGGATGAGGGTTCACACTCCTCTCCCGCCGTGGTCTCCTGAGATATCCTGCCCATCCTCGCCTGTGAATTTTGAAAACAAAATCTATATTTCTGTGGAAATTGGTGAAGTGATATTAAAGTATAAGTACAGATGACTCAAAAGTAAGGCTAAAGGTTGCTTATTTTGAAGCTCAACTTAAGTCAAGTTTGTGAATGTTCAAGCCCACGATCTCTAAATATTAAATCAATTCTCATGCAATGGAAATGAATGCGAGCTCCCCTTTGATTGTGTTCCAAGGGCTCTGCAAGGGCTCGGATTTTGTTCTCTGTTTCCCACAGCAGGACAGTGCTTAATATTAATGGGATTCTTTTTATTGTAAGCAACTTGTTTTGAAGGCATGGGCAGCTCTAAGGCTGAGGTCTGGCTTGCCATCTAGTTTCACATCCCTGGAAGCTGCCTTCCCACGTTAGGGGAAACAGCGAACACCGGAATCTGGCTTTGGGTCAAAATGTGAGCTCTGCTCGGATGCTGAAACTAGATGGTGAAAACCTTTACTCGTGATGTGAACACAATGTTGTACGTGCCTCTCCGGTGACTGAGACAATCTCTGGGAAATGGTAGCCGATTGTTACTGTAAAAATGATGGCAAGTGATACTGAAGAAAACACCAGTCACAAAACCTTTAGCATACCCACGTTGAATTTATTTTAAATGTGTAAAGTACCACTTTGCAATAAAAAAATACTTCAGCGTTCATGGTTTTTATTTTTAAATAACAGTGAATTTGAGAAGGTGGACACTTCTATGTATGTGGATTTTCAAATTACCTTTGCAGATACTTTCTCCCCCTAGAAATAGTGATTTATCTATTCTGGTGTTTATCGATGGTTTGGAACGAAATTAATTTTTGGGGAATGGGGCTTATTTTTCGTCACCAGGCTTTGAAACAGGGCAAAAGAGATAAAAGCAGAAAAGGGAGAAGGGAGCAACAGAAAATAGTAAAGCAGAGGAAAATTGGAGAGAGCACAGATGAAAGAGAAACAACAAGAATGTATTAAAGAGACAGAAAGTGTACGGTTGGGGAGAGAAAAGAGGCATGAAGTGGAATCAAGAATAGGCAACCATGGCATTCAGCGACCCGGTCATCCAGAAGCATTTATACTGGGTTGCTAAGAAAAACTTTGCCACCCTGCACCACTTCTTCTTTTCTTTCACAGATACAGGGGCATATTTACAAGCTCCTTGTGCCGGTGGTGCGTCACTTTTTGTAATGCACCGACAGCGCAGTGTGCTGCGTGGCTTTTTGTGTCCTTATAAATACAGCCCCTTTTCACGCAGCACTTTGCTTGATAGGGGCATTCCGTAGGTGTTGCTGTGGGGGTTCCCATTCAACACCCATAGATTCTACCGCATTCCTAGATTTACAATGTTTAGTAAACCTGGGAATGCGTCAGAAACTTACGGCTCCCCAGAGGAGGCGAAAGGAGGCGCTTCAAGGAGAAATACTTTTACTTCTCCTTGTTTTTCCTCTTTCTAGAGGAAAACACCACTCGAGATTGCTTTTGTGCCGGAAGGTGTCCCTTCCTGCACAAAAAACAATCATCCCTGCAACACAGGCACCCTTGCATCTTAGTGCAAGGGTGCCTGCTTTGGGGCATGGCAGCCAATTGTGAGCCAGTACAGGGGAGAGCTCAGGGATACATCATATTGTTGTACATATGACGTGTCGCTTTGCTTCTGAAGTAACGCAGCGCGGCACAGCCAAATGGCTTGCGGCACCACGCTGCATTACTTCATTGTAAATATGGCCCTAATTACTTCTTGGAAACACATAGGTATTTGCTCCTGTCAGGCACAGATAATTTTCCAGGATGGGAGTATAGAGGTAATATACTAATACTTAAAGGGAAAATGAGGAAAGGTATCTCTCCAAGGGGAAAAAGCTTTGGGAGATTAAAAAAAACCTAGCGTGCTGTAGCACATTTGCACCAGATTTATGTATGCAGAATTTTCTACCTTCTGGGAGTCCAAAAAGGAGTAAATATGACACAATGGAGGGTCTCTACATATTCAACGACGGTTGTAGATTTCCTAGAGCTCTGTAGTGAATCTCCAATGAGTCAAAGTGCTTCCCAAATCTAGCAACAACCGATCCAAAGAACGTTTGAAAATCATGCCCATAAGATCTGTGGCCCGTCATGATGCCCATTCACATATTCACAACAGTATCCTATTGGTGTAAGCAGGCACCGGTGGTACAGTTTATGCACAGAGCTGTGCTTCACTTCCATGTATGTAATAGGATCTTTATAGCATCATCACACTTCAAATGCCTGCAAAACGAAAACAAAATATGGAGATAGGTACAGGCATTGCAGTATCTGACAGTGCGAAATTTAGATGGGATTAACACAAACAATGTTTGCGAATGCAGGGGCACATCAACGCACCTTCAAAGCACACTGGTCTGGTGCATAGCCGTCGTGCAGGGGAAGGATTTCATGCACTTAAAAAGAGAAAGCTTCATTTTCTCTCCTTGCGATGCTTCTTTGTGCATTCGGTTTCAGATCAATACCTCTGGATATGGAGGGTAATTTCATGCTCTCCCTCTTATGGTAATCCAATATGCTTGTTGTAATCAAGCCATTGGGAGCCCCTCTGTGGGAAAAGGGCTGCTGAGAAGAGACAGGCATAACACGGGATTCAGAAGGCGGTCCCCCTGGAGAGCTCTGGGGTAGAGGAATGGACTCAGCGCTTCTAAGGAGATGCAATCACAGGCAGTCTAGAGCACGAAAGAGGAGAGGTAAGTAACAATGCGGTAAAGGAAATACATGGGCAGCACTGTGACCTTTCCTCCAAGACAGGGCACCCACTGTAATGAATCCCTCAGCTACCTGGAATCCATTAGAGGACCGAACAAGATGAAGGTGGGCTGCAGTTGAAAGTGAGAACTGGAGTACTGCTTCTGAGCTGCCCCATAAAAGGAGAGCTAATTCCAACCTATTCAACAAGATGCTGATCAGAGACCTGAGGCCTGTATAGGATGGTAAGGGGCAAGGGAACCTTAACGCGCCAATTGCCCCTAAGGAAAAAAAACAAACTTTTAAGAAAAACCCATCAAGTGCTGTTGCCAGGCACCAGGCTTATGAGAGTGTGACTTCTCATTGTGTCTGAGATCTTTCTGCCCAAACACTCTGCCCGACTCACCCAGAAGTGACTGGCATAAGCACCCTGTAAATCAGCCTTGTACCAAGCATATGTACGCCCAACTCCCTTTAACCATAACAGCTATGATGGAAACGTGTTTCTTCTCCAGAGACACATTGTGCACAGTGAGATTCTGAAATATTTCCTCACAGAAGTGTTAGGAAATTCGGTGATTTTACCAAAAGTTTGACATTTGCTGGGCATTGTGAATAAGAAGAAATAACAGGATCTAATCAACCCACATCTCCCTGGACTTCTCCATGTGTCTAGTTTTCTGAAACAGGTGTTTCCCTTTGTGCAAAAAACGGTGAAAAAATGAAAAAGGAAAGGAAGATATAAGAAATAAAAGCAAGATAGAATGGAAGGAGAAATAAAGGAGCAGAGCAGTTAAAGGAGGAAAGTACATAGAAAAAAATAATAAAATAATAAAATTGCTCGTCGAGATTCGTATGATAAGCTTTAATCAGTTTGAAATTGTCAAATTCTCATGTGCACCGGGTGCCTGTTGCCCACAGGACGGATTATTGATTCCAAGCAGGTCATTTGCTTCACAATCCCACGATTATTGGACAAAGCTTTCTGTGCAATTATTTTTCTGTTTTATTTCTCTATCTCATCTCTAATCTCATGCTTAGCTCCAAGAGAAGGCTATCTAATCTTCTATAGCTGTGAGCAGAATGATTCTTAACAGTGGTGGCATCACAGTTAGGCATGCAGTGCTATCTAATATCTTTCATGTGTGAAGGGGTTGGAAAGAATAACTATAGCAAGAAACATTGCGCTGTGTGTTATTGTGATGGCTCTTTTATTCAGACCCTGGGTCAGCAGGACTTCCGTGTGCAGAGTTTAAAATGGATGCGAAATAAAATAAGTGACGGTAGCCTTTTGCTACATTTTTGTGGAGGGATGCGGATAATGATACCCTCTAAAACAGGGGAAACAAACAGAGAGAGAGAAGGTTAATGCATCAGCTTTTTATTTACAGTTATTAGCAGTGGGATTACATAAAATGATACTACTCCTTCCCCCACACCTCTCTGCAAAATGCAGTAAAGGTCCTATGAGACTTAAAAAGAGTGAGAACTAGTGAGAACTGAGCAGGGTATACAAATGTTTTAGGGTGAGTAGGTCTACTCTGAATAGTGCACGCTTCCTAAATCCAGGTTAGCTATAGGAGCTGTAAGGTCCTACTTTATGCAGTAGCAAATATCCGTGCATTATATTACTAGGCAAAAATGAAATGCGAAACATAGAAAACAAGAGACTGGAAAATAAACAACATTTTAATTCCAATAAAACTATAGATTTTGCACCTAAAGACAAATCTTGGGAAGAAAGAAACATTTGCAATTGTTTCTTATGAAAATTCAATAGAAACGATAATACGAATCACTGTCGAAATTCAGCAATTTAACTTATCAGCGCTTTAACTTAAATAAAGTTTATTAGGAAACGTTAATATTTTGCTCTTTCCAATGTTCAGTCTCACAGTTTCCAAACTGTTAGAGCTTGCCCTGTAGGAATAGCACGCTGGGCTCAAGGAAGTTTATTGTACGCCTCTGAGCAGAGAAAAGCACAGTAGCAAAAGCACAGTAGCAAAAGCACAGTAGCAAAAGCACAGTAGCAAAAGCACAGTAGCAATGCCAACATGTGTCTAATGGTTGTGGAGTAGCGCAATATGATAGTCTGCATAATTAATCCTTTTATTAGCGAAGTGTGATTTACATTTTTGAATAACGTGTGCATAATAAGCATATGATTTGTAGTAAGTGACCACATTTAGTCTTTATGAACAGCACCTGAGCTAACAAGCTATGTAACTTAAGGTTAGCCGATTTTTTTTGTCATGTTGAATGTCGTATTTTAAACATTTAAGGCTAAGAGACCTGCACACTTAATTCTGTTGCTTTGCACTGTTAGACCTGGCATTCTTGGTGTGGTTTAACCTAACTCTTTGCCTTCAGACCTGCTATTTTCTAGCTTCGTTTTTGCTGGCCTTAGGATTCGGCCACGTTATCACTGCTAACCAGTGCTAAATTACTTATAATTCCATAAAAGGTGGTAATATTGGCTTATCCAAAATAGGCAAATTTGATTTAATTATACATCCCTGGTATTGTGCACTACTTGTGCCCAGTGCCTGTAAATTAAATGCTACTATTGAGCTTGCAACCCTGATTGTACCACCCCCTTAAGTAGCCCTCTAAACATCTCAGGCCTGGCACTGCAGAGCCTGTGTGGGAAGTTTTAAACCGCCATGTCAACGTGGAAAGTTAAACTTCTTTCCAGGCCCAAACCTTTCTTTTTAATACATACAAGTCACTAGGGGAGACACTGGACAGCCCAGAGGGCACGGTGCAATGCATTTAAAAAGCAGAATATCTGCCCTTTAGTTTTACACGTCTTGGTAGAGAAAAAACTCTTAAATTTGGTAATTACTACTGCAAGGGCTATATCTCCCAAAGGATAACATTGGGATTACCATATTACATTTTAAGAGTAATTTTCAAAAGGGAAGATATGACTGGCTCATCTTTGGTGCCTTTGGAATTCAAATCCTAAATTATGTTGATGTTGGATTTTAAATTACAGTTGTAAAATGACACTTTTAGAAAGTTAGCATTTTCTTGCTTGAGCCATTTGGTGTCTACAGCCTGTCACTGGTCACATGACTAAGTGTAGTTGGCAGTTGGGCTTTTAGTATTCCACCTAGACAGCTGCACACAATGGGTGCTAAGGTGTGATTGAGTGGGCTATCCCTGACAGGATGGGAGGAAGGAGCCGGACCCAGCCTCACCCTGAATATGCTGTGCCATCTTCTCACACAAAGGGCTGCACACCCCCTGCAGATAATCCGTAACCAGGGCTGGCAGGGCATCTGTGCACTCCAAAAGTAGGTCTCTAGAAGTTCCTCCCCACTTCAAAGGAACATTTTTGTATAAAATTAGGACCACCACTTCAATACGCTTCTGGACCTTTGAATACTCTGCCACAAAGGAGTGGTGTGCTACTAAACAGACTACCACTCTTCTGGACTCTTGCTTTGCTGTGCTGACCTGATGCCTGTTGCCCTATTGGGCTACTTGGCCTGCCTCCTGATCTGAAGCTTCAGGGATATAACAGGCATCCAACAACCTTGCATCTGCATCTGGACTCTGCCATCTGTGAGTCTACCCTGCCAAGTGATGCCACCCGAGTCCTAGACCTTTGGAAATGGGCATAAGGTGCTTACCAGGGGAACCGATGCATCTACGATTGCCGAGCAGCACATCCTCGAGACGAACTGACACATCTCCTCGACTTAACGGTGCATCTTCAAGCCACATCGCCACTGCTGCATCGCCCTCCCTGTCTTCAGGGCTGATGCATCGCTGATGATGCAGCACATCTCCGACCCAGGTCCTTGCATCGTGCATCAATGGCAGCTTAACGCTGGCCTCCGCATCACATCTCCTGGGGACCAAAGCATCAAGAAGTGCGCACCACTTCCATGATGCCGGACTTTGCATCGCAAGAACCGTTGATGGGCTCCTCAGCAACGATGCAACAGGACCTCGCTTCACAGCCTCGCCGTATCAAGGAATTGGCGCATCGCTTTGTTTGAGCAGCGCTTCTTCGACCCAGACCTGCACAATGGTCCGCAATCAGAATTTAGGGTACTTCACTCAACAGACCTAACTGGGTCCCTGTAGCTGACCGATACTCCATTTCAATGATCCTGAACTTGAGACTTTGTCCCTGTCCAGCATGATCAGATATCTCTTGTTGGCACTTTGTGCTTTTCAGTTCTATTTTACCTTAAAACTTTAAAGTTCAATATCTCCAGTTACCCTGATTGAGTTTTTTCATTTTGGTTGTGTTTTATTTACTAAAATCTACTGTATTTGGGAACTGTTTGTGTGGTGTTTTCACTGTTTTGCTGCTTGAAGTGTTGCACAAATCCTTTACACATTGCCTCCCAGTGAAGCCTGACTCCTCTGTGCCAAGCTATCTGAGGGTGTGCACAGGTTAATTTGAGGTTTGTTTGTGTCTTACTCTTACTAGGATTGTGGTTGCTGCTTGACCACGGCTCACACCCTAGTCAAGCAGTAACCCGATTTCCGACATGCACATTATTTGTTTTTCAACAGCAGATGCTGTTTTTCCAGATGCCGTTTGTTAGCTAGGGAATAGTTTATTGCTATGCATTAGTCAACTGACAATAAGGTTCCTATGTCAGGAAGAAGGTGCCAAGATGGGAAACCAACTTGTGGGAATAGCAGACTGTGCTCCACAGTCTGTCCAGTGTAACTATCAAGGACATAGACATGCATGGACCACTGTATTGCCCGGGGAAAAAGGGGAGTTTACCTGTTCCCAGATTCTGGAGGAATATGATGGGCTCCCGAGAGTGAGAACAAGCTGTAATGGTGCAAACTAGTGCCTTGTTGAATAATAACAATAGTGTGTATTCTTCTGACTAGAGAGGAGATATTTGCTGACTCTGAACGGAGAAGTCCTTTCTCACCACTGCTGATCTCAACTGTTCGAGAACAAAGGCTTTATGCCTAATCATTCACAATCTCTCATCAGAGACCTTTGTTAGTTTTCTGGAGCTGACACCTTACCTTGTTTGATTAGCCAAACGCCCTTTCCAATCTATACCTGCTTAATTTAGATTAGAGGTTTCCTTAATGAAACAAACTTTTTAGATATGTCGTATTCTTTATGAAGGTTTTGTTAATGTTCCATTCCATTCTTGGATCATTTAAACTTAGAGAATGATGCGTAAATCTGAATTGTTATTAAATTAATGACCTAAGATTAACTAAATTGGTTATGTTAATAAATACTTTTTTAACTTACTATAATTTTCTTTGTCATTTGTTGGGGAGCCCCATTGGTCTTCACTGTAATGGAAATGTGTCTAAATATTGTTCCTAGATCTTTTCCTACTTAGATGAAAAAAGGGTCATACGTCCAGTGGGCAGGCTTGTGTGATGATTAAACCAATCATTTGAGGTTTAAGAATCACTACTCCATCAGTTGTATGCAAGAATACTGAGAGCAAAAACATTAATCTGACAAAATATCATGGCCAAAATATAGACTACCAGAACATCATGAATGTAAGTATGTATAGATAAGTGTAGATCTAGTATTCATAGCTCCACATCTACATACCTTAATGATTTATATTAGGGGTGGGTGGATTTTGCGAAATCCACTTTCGCAAATTATCGCGAAAATGTTAAAAATTATCGCAAACATGCGGAAATATCGCGAAGATGCGAAATTTTTTTCCCACATGTTCGCGAGATTTTCTGCATGGTTGCGGCTCGCCAACTTACCCATGTGGTTGCTCGCGGGCGCGGCCATCTTGTTTTCAGTTGTCTCGCGGTGCATGATCGCGAGAAGAAAGACGTGATCGCGCGACGCATGACGTTGTCGTACTTTAATATTCGGGACCGCGTAGGGGACAGGGCCCTACCCCTGTCTATCTTGGTATTAGCGAACCGCAAATGGTAAATGCGGCATGTACGAGTGTTTTATATACCGTTCTAGCTATGAATGCACTATGTACACGTTATTCAGCTTCACTACGCGGGTTCCATTTTGGAAGCAGTGGCCATCTTGTCATTGCCCTCACATAGGCTATAATGGAGTAAATACGGGCCTCACAGTACATGGGCTTTCCCTCTGACTTCTCTGTGACCTGGGCAGCTGGCTCTGCTGCCCCAGGCCAAACCGGTCTCACGAGCTCCCCTTCCTCCGTCCACCTGTGATTAGCATCAGGGCTTGACCCGTCATAAAACCCTTTCATTCTACACAATCCTCCGGCTAATCTCTTCCACACCTGCTTGTTCCTGCTTTATGACTTGTTTCCCAAAACAGGAGATGCTCATGTTTATTGGGGGGTCTATTGACATACGATGTGGGATCTGAACCTTACTGTGTAAATCATTGTGGGCTGGCCGAACTGGAATGTGGGATGGTCATCATGACTCTGCTTTTTCGTTTGTAATGTATACCTTTATATGGCCATATCGTAAACCAAGGAATGTGTGCCTGGAGCATGATATTTTGTACTTAAGGAGAAGTCCGTTCCTATGATTTTCAGCAGTCTCCTGAGAACATACACGCTGTTGTACTTCTAGGATACCTGTCATTGGTCTGCAGCCAATAAACGATTCTTTGACTTCACCCAGAAGACTCTGTGTTTCTGTAGGTCCGGAACAGGGTGAAACCCAGAAGTCATAGGGTGTGTGCCCCTGCACCGCTGGGTCTAAAATACCCAGTACTTCAGTTTGGCGCCCAACTCGGGACGATTTCAGCGGTACCAGTCCAAGCCAGAGGTTCGTGAGGAGCTTTGTGTGGAAATTCCGGAGGAAGGCCGCCACTTCATTGACCCCTGCATGTCGACGTGGTCCGAAAGTCTTTTCTGCGAGGTTCTCCGCGTCCCGACGGCTACGAAGGACTGCTGCCCTGATTAATCGACCTGTTTTGGACCCTTGACGAGTTTTGAGAGAGCGAAACAATCGAGAGAGTCATCTGGTGACGCCATCGATCAACAATATTCAGTTAAGTATAAGTGGAGCGTCTCCCATTTGTTTTTGGTATCCTTCGGGATCGTTTGATTTGGTAATTTGGTACTTTGGAGTTTGCAAACGCCAAAACCAGAGGACTCGTGTATTCACGAGAATATCGTAATCGATAATCCTCTGACGTTTGGATCTAGACTAGTGAGCAAAGATGCCTGGTTCTGGACTATTTGGTAGATTATTCTGTTTGGGTTGTGGAAAAGATTTCCAGCTAGAGGAATCATGTCCGGTTCCTCCGGTTGGAACTCCAACTTATGAGCTCTATGTAAAACATGGCGTAGGCCCCATTGCATATAACGAAGTGTGGATCCACTACACCAGGAAAGATGGTGTTTTAAAATGGCCCCAAAATGGTAGTTTTGATACCGATATTTTAGATAATTTAGAAATTAAATTGTTTAAGAAGAAAGCCCGGCCGGCGATGTTTGACTCTTTCCGCTTATGGCGAAAGGAAGCCAAACAAAAGGAAATTAAGCTAGCAAAAAAGAATAAGAGAGAGAGAGGTATGTCAGTAATGCAAGCAGCTGTACAATTTAAAGACAATGAGGAGGAACAGATGAGCGAGCAATTGCACAGGCAGCGTAAGTTAGGAATTGACAAATGTTACCCAGCTTTACCGCATTCTAAGCAGAATGAGTCCGAAGAAAAGGAGAAAGATCCCCTGATGTCACATTTGTTGAGTTCGCCACCCCCGTATGCTCAAACTGCCACGGCGCCTCCCCAGCTTGTAAATATGCCGCCTCCAGTACATATACTGCAAGCCTTGCCGCAACCGCCAGTTGCTTTGCAGCCGGTTCCTATCCCTGTAGCGCAGCCCTCTCAAGGACCGCCAGTTGTGCTTCCAACTGCCCCCGCACTTCCTGCGACTTTGTCTAATACAGCAACTGCCTCCCCTAACACTCTTCCTTCCACCACTCCAGTACCTGTCTCTACATCCTCTTTTCTTCCCTCTGTTTTTCCCCCGGTTCTCGCCTCAGCTTCTCCTTCAGCGCGACAGCGCTTAGCTAATGTGGTTACTACATTAATGTCCCCTCTCTTTGAGTCATCTGGTGCGACTCCTGGTTTACAGCGTAAGCAGTTGCGCAGCCAATTGCCTAACCCCGATGAGAAAAAGGTAATAGATAACATGGCGCGTAGATGGATCGTTTTTCCTTCACTGTATAATGTGGAATCAGTTGTCAACGTTTTACATCAATGGGATGCCCCGAAACAGAGATATGTGTTTGAGAAAATGTGCGAAATTCTCTGTGAAGAATTGGAGGATAGTGGTAAAAATCCGAACCCGCAGGAGTTGTGTAGAGTGAGGTTCGATTTTGGAACTGGTATAATTGTGGACCGCGAAGTAGATAAAGCAGTTGCGGTTGTATTGTCCTTCAGGAATGATGATTGCCAACAATCATTGTTTGAACAAGATGTCCTTGTGGGGAAAAAGGCAAAAGCGCGACAATACCCTATGAGAGAAGTTCCCCCGGTATGGAAGGAAGCGGTTGCAGCTGCCGGTGGTAACCCCGCTGTGGCAGCGCATTTCCAGCGTGTTTGGGTGCATGTTCCATGGAAGCGCTCTGAGGTGTTAGCGCTTAAGCAGTCCTTGCCTGATCCCCGTAAAAACCCAGCAGGTTATTATAAAGAGTTGTCACAGACTGCAGGGTCATGCATTATGAATCTGGCCGACATAGACATGTTGTTTGGTAATGTTGTTCCACAGCCTCTATGGGGATCAATTCGTAATGTAGATCACAATGCAGAACTAGGGGATACATGGGCTAGCATTGTTGCTGCTGATGCTAGACAAACGGGTGGTGCGAAACCAGAACCATTGGTAGCTGAATTGCCTGGTAGAATCATCACGTATATGAAGACAATAATGCCTGCGATGCGTGTAAATTGGGACAAGTTATCTGCATGCAAGCAGAAGAAAGATGAGACAGTGTCAGACTTCTTTACTAGGTTTGAAGAAACATTTATTGACCACAGTGGGCAGGATATGAGTACTGAGGGTGGCCAACGGCTGTTTGTGGATAAGTTTGTGCAGAATTTACTTCCTGACCTGTGTAAAAAGTTAAAAGATTCAGAAAGTTCTTGGGCTGTTTCTTCTTCAGCGCAAATACTGGCTACTGCACAGTATTATGAAAATAGAGATAAAGACGAGAAAGATAGAACAGAAAAGAAAACGAAGGAACTGAAGACAAAAGTCCTTTTACAGCAGGCCTATCCGCCACGTGGAGGTCAGAATAATTATAGGCAACCCCAAGGTGTCTATCACCAACCCCAACAGTTTCAAAACAATCAGCAAATGAACGGGTATTATCAACCACGTGTCCCTGTAGGTCCCAACCAATGTTCATACTGCAAAGAGGAAGGTCATTTTAAATACAGTTGCCCTAAATTAATGCAGCGGAACGGTAATGCGTATGGCGCAAGAGGTAGGGGTGGTCAGCAAGCTCCTAGAGGCAGAGGGCGTGGAAGTGTTCCCCAGAACGCGCGTCCTCTGCCGCCTCAAAGTACCATCAATAGCTTTGATCAGCAAGCTAACGCGATTAGTAATACGTCCCAGTATTATAATAATGATTATTATGCAGAGGACGGTGATGCAGAGAGTAATGATTACTAGGACAGCCGTAGACAGAGAGAGGGAGTTGTTTCAGTGCCAGTGGATCAGAGTGGACCGTATGTTGAGGTGACTACAGCAAATATAACGGAGCCTTTTCTGCTAGACACAGGTGCTGCAAAGAGTTCAATCATGCATTCAAAACTCCCTGGCGCACCTTTGTCTGGCGATATAAATGTTTCAGTAGGTTTTTCTGGCGCCCCAGTTAGGAACCCGATTTCTAGTCCCATGTCACTTTCTGTTGGACCTTGCGAGCTGAAAGCACCCCTAATTCTGACAACGGGTTGTGGTGAGAATTTGCTGGGATTAGATTTGTTGAAAAGATTGCACGCTACACTGTATTGTTCTCCTTCAGGAGTACAACTTACATTAGGCAAGAAAGTGATTTCCCCAATGTATTTGTCTAAAAATACAATGCCGCCTGAATTGTCATCCCTTCCGGATGCCCTTTGGGCTACTGGTCCCAATGATGTGGGCCTCTTGGAGATACCGCCATATGTGGTGACTCTAAAGGCTAATGTCAGACTGCCACGTATTCCCCAGTACAAGATCTCTAATGAAGGGCAGAAAGCATTGTTAGACATTGTCAGCGACTTGATTAATAAGGGTGTGATAGAAGAGACAAGAGGCAACGTTTGCAATAGTCCGATTTTACCTGTCTTAAAACGAACGGACCCTTCACAGCCACCTGTTTACAGATTTGTGATTGATCTTAGAGAGGTTAATAAGATTGTTGTGCCACAGTTTCCGGTTGTCCCCGATATAACTGCCTTGTTAACAATGATTCCAGCCTCTGCTGCATGGTTTTCAGTGATTGATTTAAAGAATGCTTTCTTTAGTATCCCAATTGCAGAAGAGAGCAGGGACATTTTTGGTTTTAGTCTGGGAGGCCGAAGCTTCCGCTTCAAACGCGCTCCCCAGGGCTACTGTGAGAGTCCATCCATATACAGTCAGGCTTTGAAAGCGCAGCTTGATGCACTTGTTTTACCTAGTGGCGCTATCCTGATTCAGTACGTGGACGATTTACTGATCGCCGCGGATACTGAAAAGATTTGTAAAGAAGCCACATTGTCACTGTTGCGCCATTTATCCGCTTTTCATCACAAAGTGTCTCTCTCTAAGCTGCAATATTGTCGACAAGAGGTGACCTACTTAGGTCATCTCTTATCGAAGGAGGGAAGGAAACTGACCCCAGAAAGAATTCAAGCCATTGCACAGTTGAGTGTGCCAAAAACACAGAGAGAAGTACGTGCTTTCTTGGGCATCACTTCATACTGTAGGCATTGGATCCCTAGTTTTTCTTTATTGGCAAAACCTTTGTTAGCCTTAACATGCAAAGACACACCGAATCCTATCCCATGGTCTGAAGAGTGCCAGAAAAGCTTTGTGGAATTGCGTAATGCATTATGTTCAGCACCTGTGTTGGGTACTCCTGACTACAGTAAGCCTTTTACATTGTATGTTCACGAGAAAGATGGATGTGCGTTGTCAGTGTTAACACAGCCTTTTGGCGACAGACCGCGCCCATGCGCATATTTTTCATCAACCTTGGACCCTGTAGCGAGGGCATTGCCAAGCTGTCTGAGAGCGACAGCTGCTGCAGCAATGTCTATCCGACAATCTGCTGGTTTGGTAATGGACAACACATTGATTGTTATGGTTCCACACGCTGTAGACACATTATTAAATAGGACCAAGACACAACACTTGACTAGTGCGCGGCTATCAGGTTATGAACTTACACTGTTAGCTAATCACATACACATAAAGAGATGCAATACGCTGAATCCAGCCACATTGTTGCCAATTCCAGCAGACTCAGATGAGATTGAGCAACATGACTGTCTGTTCAGAACAGAAGAAGAGACGAAAGGGAGAGTAGATCTAAAAGATACTCCCCTGACTGAGTGTGATGGCACTTTATGGGTAGATGGGTCATGTTTCAAGCTCCCTAATGGTGACACGACTGCCGCATATGCTATCACGACTTTACACACGGTCGTGGAAACTGCACGAGTGCCACATAATTCGGCTCAAGCAGCAGAATTAATCGCCCTCACGAGAGCATGTGTGTTGTCTGAAGGAATGAGAGTGAATATATACACAGATAGCCAGTACGCCTTTGGCGTGGCTCATAATTTTGGGCGTTTGTGGAAAGAGCGTGGGTTCCTGACGTCACATGGAGCTAAAATTCAGAATGGCAAGTTGGTGAATGATCTCCTTGAGTCACTGACCCTACCGTTGCAAGTTGCGATCATGAAATGCAGTGCGCACAGGAAAGTCACAGATGATGTTGGACGTGGGAATGCGTTTGCTGATGAGACCGCGAAAGAAACAGCACAGAATGTGAAGACTAGAATGTATGTTGCAGGCCCCGCAAGATGGGTTAATGATGTGGGAATGTGTGAGAACACAATAGAGAGTGTGAAGTCGCTTCAAGCTGAAGCCACAGAGGAAGAGTTAAGCAAGTGGAGAGAAAGTATGGGTAAGTTGGATGAGAATGGTTGTTGGATTGATCTGACAGAACATAGGCGATGGTTGTTGCCTGACGCATATGTGCTTCCAGTGGTCACTATGGCACATGGAATGGCACATATCAGTACGAAAGGTATATGCAAGTTGTTGGCTCCAGTATGGCAGAATGCTGGGATTCCCAAGTGTGCAGAGAATGTGGTCAAGAATTGCATAGTATGCTTGAAGTACAACCCTGGTAGGGGAACCCCAACTCCAGCTGGTCACTTTGCACCCCCATCATGTCCATTTGAAGTTTTGCAGTTGGACTTTATTCACATGGAAAGATGCAACAACCTGAAATATGTACTAGTGGTTGTTTGTGCTTTCTCAAAATGGATAGAGGCTTATCCTCTGAAAGATAACACTGCCCTATCCACAGCCAAAGCCCTTGTGAAAGAGTTTTTCCCTAGGTTTGGGATGCCAAGAATGGTGTGGTGTGATAATGGAAGTGAGTTTGTGGGTAAAGTGATGAAGAATGTATGTGAAGGGCTAGGGATAAAGCAGAAGTTCCATGCTGCAAATCACCCCCAATCAGCTGGATTAGTAGAACGCTACAATGGAGCCTTAAAGCTCAAGCTGGCCAAAATCCAGGCGAGCACCGGTCTTAAATGGCCTGACGCTCTGCCTCTAGCACTCCTGTCCACCAGAATGACCATACACTCACGAGTGGGGCTTAGCCCCTATGAGGTCGTCTTTGTCCGCCCGGCTAATGTATGGGGCGTGCCAAGACCGGCGAAATTTAGTGAGATAGAACATCCAGGACTGCTCGATTACCTGTATGATTTGACTGTTAAACTGCGTGTTTTGCACCAACAGGTACATGATACTCTTCCCCAAGCCTCTGAACCTCCTGGACACCCTATCAACCCTGGTACGTGGGTGCTAGTCCGAAATTTCCAGCGCAAGGGCAACGACAAGCCTCGCTGGATCGGCCCTCATCTTGTTCTCCTTTCGACAAGATCAGCAGTGCGAGTGAAAGGGAAGAAACACTGGATTCATGGTACCCACTGTAAGGTAGTCCCCTTGCCTCTGCCATATGACCAGTGGGTCAAGGAGGGTATCGCCGACTCAGAGACAGACACTGTACCTCGTTCCATACCATTCAGTGACGCACGCTTAAGAGGCACAGTTTCAGACCAAGAGAGTGACAATATTCTGCAGGAAGCTGTGCCACCATCAAGTCGACTGGACACCACTGAGCCTGAACTTTTGTTTCAAGACCAAACAGCACCTGGCCGTCTCCGCTATAATTTGAGACCTAGGCCCATGGACAAATAAAGATTTCCTCACTATTTTCCTTTTGACATTTTTTGCTCTCCCATCTGAAGGACTTTCTTGATTTTTGTTTTTCGAACCACCATCCGGGTTCTGCCGCAGGGTCGCGGTGTCAAGACTTTGGGGTACAGGCCGAAGACGCTAGGTCAACGGTTCTGGTTGGTCTAGGGCGTTTCCCTGGACTGACAGGCGTACTCCTTAGCAGAAGAAACTCATCCGCCGCGAGCGGCCCGAGTAGAGGATGGAGTTTTTTAAGATGGAGAGACCGATTGAGGAAATGAACTTTAACGCAAGGATGTGTAGAATTGTAAATAGTAAATGTTTTGTCTTTTTGTGCCTTTTTACACTGTGTAGTATCATAATGTTTATTGTAGGATTTGTGTTTTTCTCCGCTCAAAAGCCCATTGCACCCACTGAACAGCCTATACCTCTTTCTACTGCCTCCTCTCACTCCTTTCACCCTTTGCCTGAGCACGAACAGACCAGACGATCAGAGTTCGTAAATAACTCGTTTATCCAGCTCTTGCACCAGCACCAACTGGTAATGAATACGACCAATTGCTGGGTGTGTGGGTTAATGCCCCATACCATTAACAAGGGTATTCCCTACCTGGTGCTGCCGTATAGTTACAATGGATCGTCATGGGCATTCCAAACCATGTTTCTCTATGCTCTAGATACATACTCCCCTCGCCAACCGCGTTCCATCAGACCTATCACCAATAATAAGGCTTTGATGAAAGGAGTTGCCGATATGAGTAGGGATATCGATGCCTACTCATCCATTCCCAAAGAAGAGTTGAGACCTTATGTAGGATGGAACGCGACGGGGTATAGTATTAGTTTGGGTGAAAGACAGCGAAAAATCTCATCTCCAATCTGGGTCGTACCCCACATGGGTCGGTTCTGCTTACAGGGTAATGGTCAGAATCCTAGAGCTCAACTGGGAAGGAGTGACTGTACTGAAACGTACACTTTCCCGTCACAGTTTTCCCCTGCGTTTTTGGCTGCCAAGGGCACATATTTCATCTGTAATGACCGAGCATATACATGGCTGCCCCCTGATTTCTCGGGCACATGTTATATTGCGAACTTGCTACCGCCGACATTTACTGCTGCCTCTGACTATCACAAGACCAGAGTTGTGAGAGGTGTGATTAGTAAGGAGGATACTGCCGGTCAGGAAGCAGGAGACTTCTTCTTGGGTTTCCTGCCGTTTTGGGGACCTATGGTCAATAGTCGGAACCTGAGACAGCTGACTCGTGTGGTTGAATCCACTGTTAATGTAACGGCTGGTGCCCTTAGTAATCTGACAGCTGAGCTCCAAGCGGATCGCCTTATGACTTTGCAGAACCGCATGGTTCTAGACGTTATTCTTGCAGACCGCGGTGGGGTATGCAAGGTCATCCAATCCAGTTGCTGCATTTTCATACCAGATAATGCTCCAACAGTGTATCAAGCCATCTCCAAACTCCATAAAATATCTGAAGCCATACACGTGGATAAGGGAGATTGGTCACTGGTGGGGTGGTTCTGGGAATTGATATCTGCCTGGGGTTGGAAAGTTCTGATGGTCATTGGAATGATCTTAGCCATTCTTTTCCTGTTCTGTCTGTGTATACAGTGTGCTCCCGCGATATGTGGCCTCTGTACTACCTTATGTGTAAAGAAACCTGTATCGAGGGACGAACTAAGTAATAGGATGATGCTACAGCAACATCTCCATGACTTTGTGAACATTGACCTAGACTCGGATTAAGACGAGCATAGTGATTGCCTATGTAAGGGCAAAAGGAGGGTCTGTCGTACTTTAATATTCGGGACCGCGTAGGGGACAGGGCCCTACCCCTGTCTATCTTGGTATTAGCGAACCGCAAATGGTAAATGCGGCATGTACGAGTGTTTTATATACCGTTCTAGCTATGAATGCACTATGTACACGTTATTCAGCTTCACTACGCGGGTTCCATTTTGGAAGCAGTGGCCATCTTGTCATTGCCCTCACATAGGCTATAATGGAGTAAATACGGGCCTCACAGTACATGGGCTTTCCCTCTGACTTCTCTGTGACCTGGGCAGCTGGCTCTGCTGCCCCAGGCCAAACCGGTCTCACGAGCTCCCCTTCCTCCGTCCACCTGTGATTAGCATCAGGGCTTGACCCGTCATAAAACCCTTTCATTCTACACAATCCTCCGGCTAATCTCTTCCACACCTGCTTGTTCCTGCTTTATGACTTGTTTCCCAAAACAGGAGATGCTCATGTTTATTGGGGGGTCTATTGACATACGATGTGGGATCTGAACCTTACTGTGTAAATCATTGTGGGCTGGCCGAACTGGAATGTGGGATGGTCATCATGACTCTGCTTTTTCGTTTGTAATGTATACCTTTATATGGCCATATCGTAAACCAAGGAATGTGTGCCTGGAGCATGATATTTTGTACTTAAGGAGAAGTCCGTTCCTATGATTTTCAGCAGTCTCCTGAGAACATACACGCTGTTGTACTTCTAGGATACCTGTCATTGGTCTGCAGCCAATAAACGATTCTTTGACTTCACCCAGAAGACTCTGTGTTTCTGTAGGTCCGGAACAGGGTGAAACCCAGAAGTCATAGGGTGTGTGCCCCTGCACCGCTGGGTCTAAAATACCCAGTACTTCAACGTCACTGCGGGCGCGAACTGTCGCGAGACAGCGCAAATGTCTAAAAACAATACAACATCTCATGGAGAACGCGAGCGGATCAAGAAAACTTGTCGGCGAACGCAGTGATTCAGGTAAGGCGATCGCGCGCGCGCGAGAATGTATTATTTTACAGCGCGAGCAGGAACCAAATTATCGCTAAGCTGCGGAATGCGGAAATTCTGACATTTTCGCTCTTTCCGCGAAAATGTCAAATTATCGCAATTTCCGCGAACGGAACAAAATTTTAGCCCAGGCCTAATTTATATAATGGCAAGGTGCATGTAAACTGTTGTGATTACTGGGGCATACATTAATACAGCAAATTATGTTTATTCATACTCAGTAGTTCAACGTAGATGATTTAAGTGACCTGACAGAATGATCATAACCTTTTAGAATAAGCATAATACTTAGAATAGAGAACCAGACACTGTTCCACTGTTCCTTAAGGATTGCAGGGACCTATATGTACATCTATATATATTCACCCATATTAAATTGTATAATATATTTGCTACAATATTTTAGCAGGTCAGTACTAAATTCTTGAAGTAACCATTTCTAATAGCCCACAAGCAATTCAGCAGAATGGAAAACTTGAGACAGGGAGATATAATTTGATAGTGTTTAATCTAACCAACCTGGAGAGCACCAAAGCCTGAACGGAAGACAAACGGGAGAAGAGTTAAAAAGGTGTTTGACTACACAAAGTAAAAAAGTAAACTTCAATGTACAAGATTGTGTACTGTGATGAAACCTCAGAATGAGTGGCAAACCCTAGACTACAACTGCCTTTATAAAACAACAATTAGAAACATAGTGTTGAGTTAGTTACTAAAGTAAGCATAATGAACCCTCGTCTAAGGAATTGTCAGACGGACTCGGGAGAAGAGTACTTCAGTAGAATGCATGGGCCGTAGATTGTGTAAAAAAGTGCACACATAAATAAATCTCTGCACTATGATGTTGCTTTCATACCTGCATAGGAGGTGTGGCACCCCACCAAATGTGAGATCCGTTTATTGCGTAAATTAACACACAACTCAATTAATCACAAATCCTTGGAGAAGAGTTTAGGGGTTTCCTGAATGGAGGGTAGGGGGGATTAGGAAAAGGTCAGAGATGGACAAACACAACATTGATCAAGTTAATGAGCCTATCACATCTGTTGTGGAAGGAAGTTGACAGTTCATTCACCAAATGCAAACAGTCCTTCACTCCCTAGACTCCTAAATGACCTAATTGATTTGTTATTAAGCCTGGGTAGAGTTCGTGAACTCCATGAAGTGCAAAAAAACTCAGCAGCACTACGCGGAGCTCTGCGAGCAGCAGAGTGCTTTAAATGAATGCCATTTGCGGTGATTCTCAGTGCCAGTACCTTGTCTGTACTGTGCAATCATCGCAAACAGCACAATGCACAGCGCAAGTGGGCGCTGATTCCTTTCCGCCACTCGAATAGATTTTTACTCGAGGTGCAGCTTTCTGAACACGAACAGACGGTTTCTCAATGTGAGCGGTCGTGAGAATATGCAACCCCTGGAAATGAGAACTCTGACCGTGCACATTGAGAAATCATGCTGGAAGGTTGATTTTCCATGCTCGAACTTGCCAACTTGATGTTGACGATCACGAATAGGGAAAAATCTCGCCGTTCTCGCTTGTGTTCGCCAACTTGACGTTGTCGAACGCAAGTGAGAAAAAAACCTCTGCTCTGCGAAGCAGAGTTTTTCGAAACTCCATGAGCTCCACGTAACGGGGAGTGTGGAAAACTCTGCTAACTCCGTGAGCAGAGCGGAGTTCATCGCCCAGACTTATTTGTTATCTTGACCTAAAAAATGCAAAATACATTGGGCCCAAACAGTAAAAAAAAATTGTTATAGTTGGGAACAGAAAAATTATACTGTATGCAAATGGACTGTATGCAATTCTGGCATTGTTTGCATTGGGTGCATGCCTGAACCACCGAGCTGGAATGCTGTGGAGCATACTTTATACAATCGAGATGGTCCATGGGTGCAAAAATAAAATGTCAATATTGGGGAGTTAAGGTATGTCTGATGGTCCCTGGGAAACAGGAGGGCGTAGGCTGGATCAGGGGTGTGCTACTAAGAAGTGATAAGAGCCAGTCTCATAAAACTAATCCCACACTGTTAGATTCATGTACCCAGCTAATCACTTAAACAATAATAGCATTTTGATGTGTCCAGTCTGTGGTAAATATTTCATTACCGGTACTATTTTTTATGCGGTAAAGTCTAGGAAGAATAACTCAGTAAATATAAGAGGCAGAATCCGTGGTATTAGAGGTTTAAAAAGGCTTTATTCCTATACAAAGGAATGTAATTCGAATTACAGGCTTCTATTCCATCACCACGAAAGTTCAGGAAGGAAGGGCATACATTATTGACAGATAAAAGGCTTTATAGGAAAATGCATTTACAGTGAAACAGATGCAAGAGGCGTAACAGCTGATAAGAGAGATAAAATATGCATACGTAACCAAAAAAGGCGTAAACATGGGTGTAACTAAAATACGTCATTAAACATGATGTCACAAATGGGTGGATCCATAAGAGAATCCTGCAATGTCAGCAGAAATATTTGGCAGAGATGCGTGCGCAGCCGCATGACGTGTGATTGACGTGCAACTAGAGGGTGAAGGGGACTTGACATTTAGCTCTACATGTGGAGACAGAAGTCTGAGGGTCATGTCAACCTAATCCAAAATCATATCTAGTATCCTATGTTTAAAGAACTGTATTATCCAAAAGGAAAGGTCTCTCGGACGGAATCTATTCTATACTGACTGTTAGTGCGTGTACGGGCGTCTAAGTGTCTACATGAGATGCGAGGGGGCAGGAATCTTCCATGGTAACGGGGCTATGAATTACTTGCACGAGGACAGTGAGGCCTGGCCCCTTGCACGGTAGCTGGAGGAATGTTTACCTAAACTGCTAGACAGGAATGCATCGGATGAGGAGCGAAACAGATAATCTTGAAGGTGAAATACAGTTTTTGGCAGGCAACAGGCTGGATCAGGCACCGTTAGCCGCGCAGGGAGTAGGACAAAGTTCATGGATACAGATGCAGGCTCAGACTGGAGCTTTCAGAGGCAGAAGGCAGAAAAAGGCTTGATGACAGAATTCAGGGCCTACTCGCCTGAATCTGTAAAATGTGGAAAGTGAACCACATAAAGTCGGTGGCCTTTCATACTTAGGAATGGAATATCTGACCCATTTATGGCGGATCTGAAAGAGGACATGTTGACGGTGGACGCATATGTATTTGCGTCTTCAGAGCTGGAACTGGAGGGAACATACATGTACTTGTAGCATGCACATGGAGCCGTTGGGGTCTACGATAGGGGACATAACTGATCACAAAATTCATAGTTCCTCATTCCCTCCTTGTCCCCTACGGACCCTCAGGAGATATCGATCTTCATCAATCCATCGATCTGTTCATATAGCATCATTTGTTCTTCTTTCTTCTTCCGGGATTTTGAATGAAAACTTGGAGGTGGAATACACGATGTGGCACACAGGCCACAAATCGCTGGCCCACATTGTAGACATAAGCAGCAACTGAATAGTATGAGAAAGCCAATACCTAGGAAGGATAGGATTCTCCATCCCCAGGCCGACAACACGCCCCAGAACCAACCGGACCAAGTCCAGGTGCCTGGACTCTGGTGTATCTGGCTTATAATCTTATGAAGGCGGGTTATGGCTTTATATACTGACGGCGAATTTTCTGGTATGAAAATGCAGCAACTTGATCCGATGACCCTACAAGCTCCGCCCCTATCGGCCAGGATGACGTCAAGGACAAGACGATTTTGAAGCACAACAATCCGCATAGCAGACTGCTCTTCTGTTAAATTGCCTAAGGCGGAAATAGTCTCGTTCACTACTGCTTCAAGGGTTCTGGTTAATCTACGTATCAGCTTACTATTAGTGACTGTACCTATATAGGGAAAGAACCCTTTATTGAAATCTGTGTATTTTTCCCATGCTGTTTCAGTGTAATCGACAATTGGGAGATCTCTCTGTTGTCTATTGTGTACTAAATGGGTATTTCTGTGATAATCAGGAGGAGCTAGGAAAACAGGTGGCAGAAGGAATGCTATGTAACAGGTACCATCCCAATCTAAAGGTAAACATATATATGCGGTCTGGCCACATATGAAGTAGGAATGATGGGAAGCTCTAAATGTAGACTTGCCTTGATCACTGAATTTTATTACAGTGGTGCATTTACTATGGCCCATGTGTATGGAACCATTCTTTTGTACACATAATTCCCCTTTTACTGGGAATACTGACATGGCGGGCAAGATTGGTGTAGCTTCAGATTCAACGTTCAGGATCATGAGGTTAAGCGTAAAATTACCTAATCCATATACTTCATTTTCTAGATCAGTTCCTGTTCTTCTGGGAAGTCCCTCCTTGTTAGGGTAGCAGACTTTAAGCAAAACTAGGTTCAGGTTTCCCCACACCCAGTTGTCTTGGTAAACTGCGGAATTTGAATCTAAGGAATTAATCAAACTAAACCATGCTCCACAGGAGCCATTGTGTGTGAACGGATATGGAAAGAGGGGCAAAACTCCCTTATAGTTTTGATAGGGAGGGAGTCGGCCACATATCCAACAATTTGGGGCATTGCTGGTCTGATGGGAATGATGTAACATACTAATGAATGTGTTGTTGCGCAGCGCAAATCTATAGGACAACTCATGCAGAGGTAATTCGCTAAAAGAATGTTCTGCAGTTACATTGTAAGCACGCTTAAGAATAGGATAATACATATGCAATAGTATGCTGAAAACGATGATCAGAAGACTTAGAAAAAACAAAATTAATAGTGTTACTGTGCAGTGACTACGAAGTGATTTACAATACGCATGCTTTTTAAGCTGCATCTGCTGATTTCTTTCTCTATTCCGGTCTAGAGGATACATGTCAGAGACAAATTCAACCGATTCACCTTGGAGAGGACTTAAACAATCAAATTGTCTGACTTGCTAGACCTCAATTTTAGTTTATAAAGTTCTGGTTTGGACTGCTCAACCAAGGGGAGCTTTGAGTCTGTCTGTGAGGGGATACAAGGTTGAGTATTCACACTGGATGGTAGTCCATAAAATTTCTTGATATGACTCGAGTGCAACCACCCTTTGCGACCCTCAATCTTCACGGCTGTCCTTGTAGTGAGTAGAACCAACTTAGGCGACTTCCACCTAGGCTCCAGTTGGGTCTTCCGATCGAAATTCCTGACCAAAACCAGGTCACCAGGAACCACGTCATGGGGCTTCACCTCAGTATTATCGGGAATAGCTGCGGTTACCTGTGAACGACAAGATTGTAGTGCAGACATCAAGGAAGCCAGGTAATCTGTCAGCATATTACAGTCAACATCAGTGATTTTGCGAGGTATAGGCGTCCCCCACATATTTGGTGGTCTACCGAAGATCACCTCATACGGGGATAGCCCTGTTCGAGAATGTGCTACCATTCTCATGTAAAAGAGCGCAACTGGTAAGGCTACTATCCAATCGACACCTTTTTCTCTACATATTTTGGACTATCTAATTTTCAGAGTTTGATTATGACGTTCCACGAGACCTGCTGCCTCGGGATGTCGGACACAGTGGAATTTCCATTGGTAGCCTAACAAAAGGGAAACGTGTTTCATTAGTTCGGATGAGAACGGCTGGCCGTTATCTGAGTAGACAACACGTGGTAAACCGTATCGTGGGAAAAATTCTCGAACTAACTGTTTGGCAGTAGTCGGGGCGGTGTAATCTGAAACCGGGTAGGCTTCTGTCCAACGGGAAAGAGCACAGACAACTACGAGAACATATTTGAATCCTCGACATCGTTCCATCTGGATATAATCCATCTGGAGGACTTCAAAAGCATGATCGGGAGGTTGAAATCCACCCTGCTCTACGGGGATACTTTTACCTGGATTAAACTGACAACATATCATACAGGTACGAACTTTTTGTTTAGCTGCTGCTCGCAAGTGTTTGTTGAACCAAATGTGTTGAATGCTGTCTAGCATAGCTTTCTCTCGTGGGTGCGCTGGACTATGTATTGTATTAATGATGACTTGAACCATGGAGTCGGGAAGAAACCATATAGATTTTTCCTTCGTCATCCATCCTTGATCCGTTTGGATCCCTCCTAATTCAGTCCATTTCTTTATTTCTTCTGGTGTAGCATGTGTCTGTATGTCAATTACATCAAGGGCGGGATCCTTAACTGTCATGCAATGTGTTAGTGTCGGAACTATTGTCTTTGTCATGTCAGTTGTGTGAGTCTGATTCTGAGCAGTCTGTTTAGCTGTTCTGTCAGCTAGGTCATTACCCTGAGAAATGATATCGGTAACTTTTGTGTGGGCTTTGCATTTCATAATCGATATTGCAGTAGGTAGATGAATCGCGTCTAATAGGGCTTGAATGAGGGGTCCGTGTTGGATGTGGGCACCGTGAGAAGTTAAATAACCTCTCTCTCGCCATAGTACGCCGAAGTCATGGACGACTCCGAATGCATAACGTGAATCTGTGTATATGTTGACTTTCTTATTCTTGGCTTGAATACAGGCTTGTGTCAGAGCGATGAGCTCTGCTGCTTGAGCTGACAAAATGTTAATACAGTTTGTTTCAATGACTTCAGTGTCTGTTGTGACTGCGTAAGCGGCCACTAACTCTCCTGTACTTGTTCTCATACATGACCCATCTACATACAATGTCAAGTCTGGATCTGACAAAGGGATATCTGTCAAGTCTTGTCTGGGTTTCGTCTCGATAGTAATGACTTCGACACAATCATGTGCCAATGGATCTGTTCCGCCCACTGGTAACAGTGTGGCAGGGTTTAATGTATTACAACGTCTGATTTCTATGTGTGGCTGAAATAATGTCAGTTCGTAACCAGTGAGTCTCGCTATAGTCAAGTGTTGTGTTTGTGTGCGGTTCAAGAGAACCTCTACTGCGTGTGGTACTTGTACTGTCAATTGATGTCCTAACACTATGGCATCGCTTTGTCTGATAGCTAAAGCTGTTGCTGCCACCGATTTCAGGCACGCAGGAAGAGCCTGAGCTACTGGATCTAATGTACTAGAGAAATAAGCACATGGTTTGTGTGATCCTGCTTGTTCCTGAGTGAGTACTGACAAGGCAGTACCTTCGCGTTCTGTAACAAAGAGTGTAAACCGTTTACTGTAACATGGTGTTGTTAAAACAGGTGCTTGGCATAAAGCTTTCTTTAAGCTTTCAAAGGCATGTGTATGTTCTTGAGTCCAAGGGAGGACAGTCGATGTGGCTGCCTCCTGTGTTGTTAACTGGATGAGTGGTTTTGCTAGAAATGCATATTGAGGGATCCACTGCCTACAGTATGAAGTGAGGCCTATAAAAGCTCGTACCTCTTTTTGTGTCTTGGGTGGTGGCATGTTAGCGATTAACTGGATACGGTCGGGTGTAAGCTGCCTTCCCTCCTTGGACAGCGAGTGCCCAAGGTAAACAACTCGCTGGACACAGAATTGCAGCTTAGAAGGGGACACCTTGTGTCCCTTGTCAGCCAAGAATTTTAAAACCGTCAGTGACGCTGTTTCACATTCAGGTTCGCTTCGAGCGGTGATCAGCAGATCATCGACGTATTGAAGCAAGGCAGTGTTAACCGGCATGTGGATACTGTCAAGTTCTCGTTTCAGTGCTTGGCTATAGATGCTAGGGCTTTCTGTAAATCCTTGAGGTGCGCGTGTGAATTTAAAGCTTCGTCCATTTAAACTGAATCCGAACAGATATTGACTTTCCGGATCTATTGGGACGCTAAAGAAAGCATTCTTGAGATCAATTACAGTGAAGAACGTTGCTTCTGAATCAATAGCTGTTAGTAATGACGAGATATCTGGGACCACAGGGTATTGTGGTACAATACATTTATTTAATTCGCGCAGATCAATAACTAATCGATATACTGGTGGTGCTTTTGGATCCGTTCTTTTAAGAATCGGAATTATCGGGGAATTACATACATTGGAGTCAGTTTCGACAACCACTCCTTGTGCAATGAGCTCGTCAATGATTTGCAGCAAAGCCACAACAGCATCGGGTGGTAATTTGTATTGTCGTATTCGTGGTAGTATTACTCCTGTTTTTAGTGTGACACGATATGGTGTAATATTCATGCAACCAACATCAGTAGGGCCTTGTGCCCATAAATGTGTAGGTAAATTCTGCAGTCGGTGATCCATGTCTCTGGACACGTAGTGACCTTTGAAGTCACGTAGAAATAGTCGTACTCCTTCCGGAGAACAACATATTATAGCTCCTAGAGCTTTCAATGTTTTTATACCTAACAAGTTTTCTGGACAGGATTTAGTAAGCAATAAATCTGTAGTACATTTCAATGGACCAATCGTAAGTGGAAGAGGTTGTGTTACGTCATTTATTATAGGTTTTCCTGAAAATCCAAGGGAAATATTTTGTGAGCCTGAGAGGGGTGCCCCTGGAACTTCACTGCGTCTTATAGTTGTTCTGCTTGCCCCTGTATCAAGTAAAAACTTTCTGTCTTCCCCTAATAGTTCACTATGTACATAAGGTCCCTCTTGGTCTACAGGAACCTCTATAAGGGGTAAGCCAAATTCCCTCTCTAGGCTATTTCATGTGTATCGCCGATAATCGGGATAATCTGCTTGTGCATACTGATACATCTGTTGTGTTGTTGCTTGTGTTGCAGCAATAGGCTGCGCTTGTGGTGGTGCTACGGTCTGTTGTGGAGTTCCTTGTTGCGTAGCTAGTTGTTGCGGAGCTAACCTAGGTTGTGCATGCTGAGGGATTGGTTGTTGATTCTGATCCTGTCTAGGTGGACGTGGTCTCTCCTGGGTTCTACCTGTAGCAATATTATGTTTCAGGACTGGACAATCGTGTATATAATGACCTGGTTGTTTACAATAGTTGCATGTCCCTTTTGTAGGACCTGCGGAATCACCCTTTTGATGACCATTAACTGGGACTGACTGAGCAACAAGCATTTTCATTTTTGTATCTTTCATACGTCTTTGTTCGTGTTCTTGTTCTTCCTTTATTCTGTTGTGGTGATATTGTAACATCTGTAACATCTGTGATGGGGTATTACCTTGCCAGGTACTTTCGAATTTCAATACTCTATTCTTGACTTGCAGCAGGGAATTTTCAACTAATTTTGTCACAAACAGATGTGGATATGACTCACTACTGGCTTTTATGCCACTATTTATACCAAAACATTTTTCAAATCGGGAATAGAAATCACTAGTGTCTTCATCTGGTTTTTGTTTACAGGCTGAGATTGCACCCCAGTCTTCCTTTTTCGTAGTTAATAAACGTGGCAGTACCTGCACTAGTAGTCCTGCTAGTGCTGTAGTCTTTTCCCCAAGTCCTGCTCCTGCAGCTCGGGCCCTTTCTTCGTTTTCTAATGCTGTCCAATCTATCTTTTGGTCTCCCACCTCCCATTCCTTTTCTTTAAGTTTCTCATAAACACCAGCTGGTAATAGGATTTTTAATATTTTCATAATGTCGGGATAGGTATACTCTCCCATGAGTAACATGTCCTTTATTTCACGGTGGAAACCTGCTGGATCCTTGTCATGGCTGGGTACTACTTTCTTCATTTCTAATAATTCTAGTTTAGTTATAGGCATGTACACAAACACGCGTGTAAAGTTATTACCGTCACCTCTGATTGGGTGTACTTCGCGTAACGGGTTCTGTCTATCTATGTGATACATTTTTCTTCCTATGATGGGAACTGGAACGTGTTCTGGACATACGAAAGTTAAATATTGGTTTCGGAATTCTAGAATCTCTTTAATCAAATCAGTACCTGACCCTCTCCATATATTCGTGAGTAGTTCTGTCAATATGTCAGGTAAGGGTCCTGGATCGGAGTGTTGGCTTTTATATAATATAAGGAGGTGTTGAATCATGTATATACTAGCTAAACGCTGTTCGTATGGGTCAAGATTCAGAAACGTGTGTGCAAGTACATCATCATTATAGTCGCTGGGACTGTCAGCCCATTGTACTGCTGACCTAGCTAATTCTTGTTCGTCCATGGAATCGAGCATATGGTACCCCCTTCGATCTCGGAGTAATTTATCAACGGCTTGGAATAGGTGTTCAGG
Source organism: Triturus cristatus (assembly GCF_964204655.1). Taxonomy (NCBI): domain Eukaryota; kingdom Metazoa; phylum Chordata; class Amphibia; order Caudata; family Salamandridae; genus Triturus; species Triturus cristatus. The sequence goes on along the minus strand of NC_140590.1, from coordinate 894,072,351 downwards.
GGATTTTGTATTTAACATAGGATTTGGAAAATGCCTATTATATTCTGGACGTATTGGACGTATCTGATCATTAAAGCCTCTAGTATTATTATGGGGTCTTCCTCTACCTACGTAAGCTATCGTCTCCACTTGTTCTGAATCTTGCTCCTCCTCTTCTTCTGATTCTACTCTGTCTGTTTCTCGTCTTTCTTTATGTATACGTTCTACTTCCTTGCGGATTTTTCGACACATGGCGATTATACACGCCTGTCTATCATGTTTCTCTTCTGATATATTCTGACCCCATTTGACAAGTTTTTGCATGGTATCATGATCTGCCCCGGGCCTGTCTTGATTCCTAATTACACAATTTATGAAAAAACGTATTAGTTGTCTTTGTACATCCACTTTCTGGTATTCCATAGCTTCGTTAATACTTTCTGAACCTCGCCCTGTTTGGACAAAGCGATATATATTGTCTTAGGTGTTCAACCATTCCTGGTATCGTCATTAAATATAATGTAGCTCGTCGTATACGTAGTGATGATATGAGCAATTTGTCCTGTCTACCTGGCACTGGATCGTATCTACAATCCACAAGTTGTTCTTTAAACATGTCGGATGTCGCTAATTGGGGGGTACGTTGGAGTGCTAAATCTCTAAGGGTCTGTTTATTTCTCGGCGGGGTAGCAAACATGTCTGTCGTACCTCCTGTAGCACCATCTGAGGCGCTAGGCACGAAAGGATTCGTTGGACGTAGGATAGAGATTGTGGATGTGGGAAAGACTGTAGAAACGGACGGACCTGTGGGAACTTGTGTAGGAATTTGTAGTTGCGGGGATACAGACGGATGCTCTTGGTGTTGAACACCATCGGCAAGCGGTGTGGGTGGCATAGCATTAGCATACTCGGGAGCTACGTCATCTAAATAGGAGGAAAGGAAAACGTCCTTTGCTGTTTTGGGATGTATTTTGGGATGTACTTTTATCGGGAGTAATGGAGAAGTTAAGTCTTCTGGTATTTCCGGGATAGCCTTAGGTAACCCTTCGGCCAGAAGAGGATACATACCATTCATAAGAGTATTTCTTTGTCTATCTATTTGCTCTGAGTTTACTCGGGTACCTTCCTCAAGTAATAGATTTTCTCGGGTTTTATTTGAATTCTCTCTACCTTTCTCTTCCTGTCTGAGCGCTTTTTCTGTACGTCTATATGATTCTTTACGCCATAATTCAATGGCATCTTTCTGTGACTGTCTGGCTTTCTTTTTCCATAATTCTTCTTCTACTCTCATGATGCAATCTGCATCCCAGGTCCCCGCTGCGGGCCATCTCTGACTTTCTGGTAATTCTTTGGTGTAGTCCACCCATAAATCAAGAAATAATACGGCATCTAGGCCATGCTTATGATACATAAAATACCCTGGAGTGTCCCTAGGTGGAATGGGAACAGCTTCTTCGAGTACCCCTTTTCTGGTTTTGATCTGTCTTAGTTTCGAAAAGAGCGGCATTTTTAGATCTTATTATTAGAACACACTTAATACAGTAAACACAATAATGAACAGTCATTCACACCACAATGTATAGAACGTATTAAAACATTTAACATTTAACAGTTTTTAACGAACAATGATAACTAATAGAAAACTAGTTACTGACATAATACTGACACTAGGTAATACTTATTTATATGCAAGACATACTATATATACTGCTAAACAGTACAGATACACTGCTGAAACAGTGCAGACCGGATTTGTGTACCCAAACCCGTCTTGACCGGCACAGACTATGTGCACGTTAAGTGCCTCCCCGGTAATGGTACTCACCGGGTAGCTCGGAACGGAAGGCCTCGGAACGGAACTGAAACTGGACCGGACTGGACTCGACTCGACTGGACTCGGAACTTCGGAACCTGCTGGGCCTCTGTATACCTCGGATCTTGCTCTCTCAGCTAGGCTCTGGTAGGGATACTTCGCACTTCTCACCGCCTCGTCTGGGTGTTGATCGCAGCCTCAGTCACCCCCGCTTGGCCGGAGGGAGATACAGGAAATCCTGCAGGTACGCGTTTTTGTCCGTTCAGCTGTGGCAGGAGACCGGGCCTGCAACGCACCTCCGGCGCGTGAGATGAGAAAGTGTCCCTGTTCGGGCGCCAATTTATGTGGTAAATATTTCATTACCGGTACTATTTTTTATGCGGTAAAGTCTAGGAAGAATAACTCAGTAAATATAAGAGGCAGAATCCGTGGTATTAGAGGTTTAAAAAGGCTTTATTCCTATACAAAGGAATGTAATTCGAATTACAGGCTTCTATTCCATCACCATGAAAGTTCAGGAAGGAAGGGCATACATTATTGACAGATAAAAGGCTTTATAGGAAAATGCATTTACAGTGAAACAGATGCAAGAGGCGTAACAGCTGATAAGAGAGATAAAATATGCATACGTAACCAAAAAAGGCGTAAACATGGGTGTAACTAAAATACGTCATTAAACATGATGTCACAAATGGGTGGATCCATAAGAGAATCCTGCAATGTCAGCAGAAATATTTGGCAGAGATGCGTGCGCAGCCGCATGACGTGTGATTGACGTGCAACTAGAGGGTGAAGGGGACTTGACATTTAGCTCTACATGTGGAGACAGAAGTCTGAGGGTCATGTCAACCTAATCCCAAATCATATCTAGTATCCTATGTTTAAAGAACTGTATTATCCAAAAGGAAAGGTCTCTCGGACGGAATCTATTCTATACTGACTGTTAGTGCGTGTACGGGCGTCTAAGTGTCTACATGAGATGCGAGGGGGCAGGAATCTTCCATGGTAACGGGGCTATGAATTACTTGCACGAGGACAGTGAGGCCTGGCCCCTTGCACGGTAGCTGGAGGAATGTTTACCTAAACTGCTAGACAGGAATGCATCGGATGAGGAGCGAAACAGATAATCTTGAAGGTGAAATACAGTTTTTGGCAGGCAACAGGCTGGATCAGGCACCGTTAGCCGCGCAGGGAGTAGGACAAAGTTCATGGATACAGATGCAGGCTCAGACTGGAGCTTTCAGAGGCAGAAGGCAGAAAAAGGCTTGATGACAGAATTCAGGGCCTACTCGCCTGAATCTGTAAAATGTGGAAAGTGAACCACATAAAGTCGGTGGCCTTTCATACTTAGGAATGGAATATCTGACCCATTTATGGCGGATCTGAAAGAGGACATGTTGACGGTGGACGCATATGTATTTGCGTCTTCAGAGCTGGAACTGGAGGGAACATACATGTACTTGTAGCATGCACATGGAGCCGTTGGGGTCTACGATAGGGGACATAACTGATCACAAAATTCATAGTTCCTCAAGTCAAGTGCCCAGAAGTCAACCACTGAATTAGATCTTGCCAATTGATGTACTGCTCTGCATTTTCTTAAGTGTTGACAAGAACATTAAAAAGATTTGACAATTATTCTTGTCTTTGTAAATACACAAACTGTTCTCAGAAGAACCTCGAGCAGTTGGACTTCAGTTAAGGAAGTACAAATTAAAGTATATATTCCATTATGTGAAAGGCAAGCATTGATGCAGAATTATCCCCTCAAACATTACATTATCAGGTGTAGTTTACTAGAACCTCCCGTCCACCACAACATGATTCATTCCCATATATAGAAAAGGGGGATAAGGGCAAACCAAAACAATACAGACCGATATCTCTGATCGATAGTACGGCTATAATGATGAGTCAATTACTACTAAACAGATTGAAGGAGTGGGTAGAGGAGAGAAATGGTCTGATATTTGTCCAGTATGGGTTTAAGAAGGGAGAGGGGTCCATTGATCAATGTCTAAATTGAAGTATTATGGTTGCAATTTATACAGTGGCGAAAAAGGGCCATCTCTATATGGCATTTATGGACCTCTCGGTCTTGGATTCGGTGCCTATTAGTGAAATCTTACATATTTATACGGCAAAAACAAAGGCTATTGCGCCATATGGAGTCGCAGTGTGGAGTATGGTAGACACAGACCCCTTACAATGAGTGGAGGATGCCTTTGCCATGATATTTCTTTCAGTGCCCCAAAGTTGCTCAAATTACATCTGCCATAGTGAGTTAGGCCTCTTGTATTTTGATGATGCATTTCACCAAGCACATCTGTCATTGTGGCACTCCAATGGGGTGGTGGGGTGGTACTGCTAAATCAGGCAGTGTTAAGAGACTGTCTTAAAGTGGATCTTGTTAAAACATTAGCTTGGTTAAGATACGTTGATTCCACACCAGAAAGGTTGTTTTTATTTGAACTATTTGATACCCGCTAGATTGTGCCAGTTTTCCCAAGTCATACTGAAACTGATTATTCTGGCAGATGTGGCTGCCACTAGATGGATGGAAAACAAAAATAAATGTAGTGTTAGTTTATATTCTGTCTCCCACAGTAAAATCTGAAGCGCAGTTCAATTTGACCATTGTGAATTATTTGCAGCACCGTTTATTCCGGTTATGTTTTGCTTAAATTTTATACTACTTATGTTGGGATTTCCAGCACATACCCACACATATACAAATATTTCCCTTTGCCCTTGTGATGGTGTGTCTGTCCAGTCAGTTCAGCACATATTCCTTTGATTACTTTATTTCCATGAAATGAAAAGATGAAGAGCTCCCTATTTGCACAATGCTTACTGTGCTCATTATTGGATAGCACTGTTACTTTTTCAAGACCTTGAGGATCCTCTGGTGTGTTATGTACTTTCTACTTTTCTTTGGACAGCTGTGAAATGCAGGAAGTAACTTTAAATTTATGGAATTGAGCATGTGTGTCCTAAGAATATGTCTTTTTATTGGTTTCCTGGTTAGATGGATCAATTGTTTCCCATTGATTAGTACTTTTTCTCATGTTTGAAAGGCTAGGCAAAAATAAGATGTTGAAAGTGGCTCTAACAAGTGAGTATATGTCTTAGTTAACATGTTTTAATGTATCCTATAGGGTTTTTGTAAATTAGTCCCTAAGCATTAGATTATGGTTTTATGAGGAGTAATGATCTATATACGAATTGCAAAAGTAATTAGGTAATTAGGTGTTGTATTTTTATACTTTTTAAAAGGTTTTATTACATAGTACGCTTTTTAACTTAATAGTTTTAAGATATCTGGTTATTGTAAATTGTTTCTATAGACTGTGATGTATGATATTTTTTTGTGTATCTGCAATGATGCTAAATAAAGTTTGTAAAGAAAGAATAAACAAATTATTATTTGATAATACTCATTAATACAAATAAGGTACCTGTTCCTAATGTGATGTCCCAATTTATCTGCCTTCTCCATGGAAGTGACATGTAATATAGGGCAGTCTTTTAAATCTTCACTGGTAGCCCAGCAAGTTAATGAAATAAAGGAAGAAGATAGGAGACATCTTCTTGTTTTCTAGCTTCTTTTTAGGAACCAAAGGCTTTCTTTTGCAGTAGACTGTGAGCATTTTCTCATTTTAAGGTCAACAGTTAATCTAAAGGTTGAATTAGTATTTCTCAGGACTCAGCCAAATATTTGCAGTGTCCTACTTGATTAACCATCTCTGCCATGCACACTGGTCCAACCTATCTCATTTATTACTCACAGTAGGTGGTGTAAACCTCACACCAAATGTAAATTATATATATATATATATATATATATATATATATATATATATATATATATATATATATATATATATATATATATATATATATATTATCTACTGGCAGTCGCCAGTAGATAGTTATAGTTAGGATCGTGTTTCCATAGGAAATCTCAAAATTCTATTTTGAATAACTTTGGCGCCGGTTGACGGATCTTCGCGAAATTTTCAAAATTAATGGGGCGCTCCGCTCAGCTCCTACCCTGAAAGTCTCGGGGGGATTCGTCAAGCGGGGGCCGAGAAAAAAGGGGGGTCCCAAAACACATTTTCCGCATGCATTTTCCCATAGGACCTTTAGTCGAAGGTACAGCCCGAACGGCTGAACAGAATTACTTGAAATTTGGCAGAGAGGTAGTCCTCAGGTCAGGGATGTGCCTTTTGCATATATGGAGTCAATCTGTTCAGCAGTTCCTGAGAAAATTGCAGTTAAAAGCACATACATATCAATAGCCGCGCACCGTCCGTGCACCGTGCGCCCACCGTGCGCGCACCCTGTCGTGCGCGAGCGTAATTCTGATTGGTTGTTACATGTCAGTCAACGTTTGAATCGGTCGAAATCAGGAAGTGTCGGCTGCCATTTTGTTTGTTTTCAGTGCGAGAGTGGAAAAGGAAGGTGGCGAACAGGAAAAGGGGGCAGGGTAGAGAGTTCCTGACCCCCTAGCCTTTGTCAGGGGGTCCCTGAAGGACACCGAAGGCAGAAAAATACATGTAATGTTTTTTTTTTAAATCGCGGGGGTGCGTGCACCGTGCGCGCATGGTGAAAAACCATTAAAAAAAATACATTTTTAATACGTAGTTTATTGAAAAATAAATATATATAAAAAATAATAATACATACATAACTTAGCATTTAAAAAAACTTACAAATTCACTGAAAAAAACATAGGTTTCACACACGTTATAGTTAGGAATTAGCATTTAAAAAACCTTGCAAATTCACTTAAAAAACCATAGGTTGCACACATGTTATAGTTATAGGATATTTCACTCGTAAAAAACCAATGAAATTCCACTGTTATAGTTAGTTCAGATAACTATAACTCGCGCGACCGCCACTCTATCACAAGGATGATGTCATCAGTGATGTCAAGAGTGATACCACTGACCATGTCATGAGTGATGTAATATATGACGTCATGAGCAGAGGATTGCGGGCGCGCGAGTTATAGTTATCTGAACTAACTATAACGGTATAACTTCATTGGTTTTTTATGAGTGAAATATCCACCTAACTATAACATGTGTGAAACCTATGGTTTTTTAAGTGAATATTAGGCCTGGGCGGTAAATTCCGTTCCGTTCACGGAATTTGCGGAATTTGCGTAATTTCGCGTTCCGCGGAGAACGCGAAATTACCCAAAAATCTGCGTTCCGCGACTTCGCGAAATTTTTTGCTTGTTCGCGTTCTCAATATGCGTGTTTGCGAGATATTTCACCCCGAGCACGCAAACAGCGATCGCGAACAAGAAAAAAGTATCGCGAACAAGCAATTCTGCGTGTTCGCGGAATTTCTGCGTGTTCGCGGAGATTTTTTACCGTTTCGCGGAGATTTGCGTAACGCGATTACGCAAATTCCGCCCACCCCTAGTGAATATATATATATATATGTTACAAAATCCCAATGAAGGAGAGTCGACGCCGTGTCGTTCAGTCAATCTGATTTATTGTCAGCTGTTAATGTCAGACGCGTTTTGCCTGCCCAACAGGCTTGCTCACTAACATTTCAATAAAGTTTTTCCATCAATTTAACTGAAAATGTTGCCGTGTCATGTGAGGACTACAAAACAAAAAAGGTGAAGACAGACTTGTAGTTTAACTCAGAATTCATCATTTTAGCCAAGCCAGTGCCGTACCTTGTGCAATAGTTAAATTAATTATTCACAATACAAATGCAAGTGCAATATGTATTTTGACATTGATACACCAAAACTGATGAATATTAAATTATTAATTATTATTATTGCCAACATTGAACGGTCACATGACCAAATCACCGATGTTTCTTAAATTATAAACGCCTGATACCATTGATTTGCTGCCCAACAACCTTACATATTGAAGGTATTGATGTAGCCCCAGTGGGCTATTATTCAAATCCATATCTAATCCCACCACCCCAGTGTTCTATCTAATCTCCAAGGTCCACAAGAACAAATCCCCCAGGTCGCCCCATTATTTCAGCGATCAATAGTGCATTTGAGCATACATCGAAGTTTGTTGACTCCTTTTTGTGTCCTCTGGTCAGTAAGCTTCCTTTTTTTATCCAGAACACAGGGGACTTTTTACGAAGAGTCTATGATGTGCCATGGGAACCTGATTTCCTTCTAATGACTGTTGACGTTACAACCTTGTACACCAGTATTCGGCACAAAGATGGACTGAATGCTGTCAAATATTTCCTGGGTAGCAGACCAGCAGAATTTTGGCACCACACACAAATGTTGCCAGCCATGATCACTATGTGCCTGGAAAATTCCCCCGTTATAGTTAGTTCAGCTAACTATAACTCGCGCCCCCGCAATGCACTGCTGATATTACATCACTCATGACATGGTCAGTGACATCACTGATGACATCACTGATGACATCTCAAATGACATCACTGATGACATCACTGATGACATCATCCAGTGACTGTGTGTTTCTGTAAAGTTTAAATATGTTTTATATATATAGGCCTATGGAAGAATGAGTGGGTGTATAAGTGTGTGAATGGATTATTTAGTAGGTGTATGACTGACTCTATAAGTGAGTGATTAAATCTATGTAACTGCGGACTAGTGACTAAACTGTGTGAATGTCTGTATCTGTCTGTCTGTTGGTGTGTAAGCAGCTGCATGGGTTTGTAAACAGCTACTTGAGTGTCTATATGGGTTATTGATTGGTTGTCTGAGTATCTGTATGGGTGCCTGAGTGTTTGTGTGGGTGGAGTGTGTGTGACTCTGTGCATAGATGTGTGAGTGGGTGATTCAGTGGGTGTATGGTTTTAAGAGTGCATCTATGTGGGACTATATGGATGGGTGCGTGTCTGTATGGTTGTGTTAGTGAGTGAATATATATTTCATTAGTACATGTGTAATTTACTACATATGTGAATGGCAGTATATATGTACGTTGGAGTACAGAAATACCTATAACTGAGAGTGTGTGATAGTGTGAGTGGCTGTATGGATGAATGTATGCTTGTATCATTGATTATATAAGACCATAAGAATTTGCTAGTATTTGTATGAGTAATTGAGCTTGTACGCGTACAATTGTGTAGGTGAGTAAATGGCAGTGTGATTAATTACTTACATGACTGAGTATATGTGTGAGTAACTCTATGGATGAGTAGCGTTGTGGGAGTGTCTATATAGGTCTATGAGTGCATATGATAGTCATGTACTGAGTGACCATAAGTATGAGTGACTGTACGGGTGAGTGAGTGGATGAGTGTTTAGACCTAAGAGTCAGTGATGGGTATATACTTATTGGTGTTGGAGTGTCTATGGTTTTGAGAGTGGCAGTATGTAATTTAGAGTGGGTGTATCAAAGGTTATATTAGGGTGTGACAAGAAGCATCAAATGATCACATGAATGACATCATCAGTGATGTCATCAGTGATGTCATTTGAGATGTCATCAGTGATGTCATCAGTGATGTCACTGACCATGTCATGAGTGATGTAATATGTGACGTCATCAGCAGTGCATTGCGGGGGTGCGAGTTATAGTTAGCTGAACTAGCTATAACAGGGGAATTTCTATGGTTTTGTACGAGGGAAATGTCTAGCTAACTATAACACCCCTTTTTTCAGTGAATTTCTAAGGCTTTTTAAATGCCAATTCCTAACTATAACGTGCATGAAACCTATGGTTTTTTCAGTAAATTTCAAAGGTTTTTTAAATGCTAATTCCTATCTATAACTCATCTGTAAAGCTATGATGTTTAATTATTTTCATTGGATATGTAAATTTTTCTATTTTACTCTGTCAATTCCTTTAATTATGTTTTTTTAAATATTTTTTTTCACCATTTTTTAAACTTATTTTTTCAATTAAGTCTTTAATTTTTTTTGGATACGCGCACCCTATGCGCACCTTTCTCGATCCCTGCGCAAAAGCATCAGCGTACGGTATGCGTTGGATACGTAGTTTTTGTGCGCGATTGCTATGTGACCGGTATGCGACTCCAAGCCTGTACGCGACATGTACAAAGCACGTTACACGACGCTTGCGCGCTTCCGTGATACGTCATATGTGTGATGTTTATCTCCCAAAAATTTCAGTTTTCTTCCCTAGGAGTCGCGCACCCAACGCGTTAGGAACCGTGCACCCTACGCAAGAGAAATCGTGCACCCAACGCGTTAGGATGCGCGACTCCTAATTTTACCGTAAAAATAAAAATAACCCCTATCACAAATTTTTATTATCCCCGGGAACCCATCCCCCGGGTTTATTAAAAACGTTGGGGACTGTGGGGGGAGCCCCAACACCCCCACGGTTCCAGCCGGCTCCCCGCGTCCTTCGGGAGCCGGCATTGCTTTTCCACTTCGCGATTTTTCGAAACAAAATTAAAAGAAATTTTGGCCCTTGGGGTCCATCTGGGACCCCCTGACAAAGGCTAGGGGGTCAGGAATTGTCCACCCTGCCCCCTTTTCACGTTCTCCACCTTTGTTTTTCACCCCCTCAGACTGCGAGAGACAAAATGGCGGCCGACACTTCCTGGTTTCGACCGATTCGAATGTTTACTAAGATCTAACAACCAATCAGAATTGCGCGCGCGCGTACGGTAAGTTTTACCGTACGCGCACGGTGCGCGCTTATAGATATATATATGCTTTTAAATTCTATTTTCTCAGGAAATACTGAACAGATTTACACCAGAAGGCACATCCCTGACCTGAGGACTACCTCTCTGTCAAATTTCAAGTAATTCTGTTCAGCCGTTCGGGCTGTAGCTTGGACTAAAGGTCCTATGGAAAAATGCATGGGGAAACGCGTTTTGTGACCCCCCTTTTTCTCAGCCCCCGCTTGACGAATCCCCCCGAGACTTTTAGGGAAGGAGCGGAGCGGAGCGCCCCACCTATTTTGAAAATTTCGCGAGGATTCGTCAATCGGCGCCAAAGTTATTCCAAATAGAATGTTGGGGATTTCCTATGGAAACACGATCCTAACTATAACTATCTACTGGCGACCGCCAGTAGATAATATATATATATATATGCAGTGTTTCCAGATCCTTTCAGAAATGCCTGTGAACAAGAATCGTGGGATTCGAAACGCGTAAGGCCAATGAATTTCTGAAATGCTAAATGCTGTTTCCAAATAAAGGACTCTGCAGAGTTTATCTGCCTTGAGAGTGCGTCTTTAATTGAGGGCAACCTTATGATGATATATATATATATTATATATATATATATATATATATATATATATATATATATATATATATATATATATATATATATATATATATATATATATATATATATATATATATATATAAAAATATATATACACTGAAAGAAACTTAGGTTTCAGGGAAGTTATAGTTAGAAATGAGCATTTAAAAAACCTTAGAAATTCACTGAAAAAAGCCACAGGTTTCAGGGAGGTTATAGTTAGTTGGACATTTCACTCATACAAAACCAGAGAAATTTGTCCATTATAGTGAGTTGAGCTAACTATTACTTGCGCCCCCGAAATGCACTGCTAATGACGTCACATATTACATCACACATGACATGGTCAGTGACATCACTGATGACATCACTCATGACATCTCAAATGACATCACTCATGACATCATCCAATGACTGAGTGTTTCTGAAAAGTTTAGGAATGTTATCTCTATATACACCAAGGTGTATTGAAGAATGAGTGGGTGTATGAGTGTCTGGGTGGCTGATTTTGTGGATGAGTGAAGTGAGTGATTAAACGTGTCTTATTGAATGTATGAGTGTAGGAATGTGGGCTTCTGTTGCACTAACCCCCCACTTTTTGCCAGACTACTGAGGCACTTTTCCTTGGTGTGCCCTGGGTCCCTGCCAATCAGGTTCCCAGGAGTTGTGTTCTTTTCTAAGCCTGGGCAAAGCACTACGCTACGCTCACGTAGTTTGCGAAGTTCGCGCTACTTCGCACTACGCAAACTGCACGTAGCACAGTGGGAACATGCGTAGCGTAGTGTTGTGTAGTGCTGCGGTCATTTTTTGCTTGCTCGCGGTCCTCAACGTCAAGTTGGCGACCGCGAGCAAGCAAAATGACATCCCGGCGAGACTTTTTCCTTGTTCGCGATCAGCACCATCAAGTTGGCGATCACGAGCATGGAAAATAAACCTCCCGGCAAGATTCCCAACGCGAGGAGGTCAGGTTTCTCATTGCGAGTGGTCGCGTATGCTCGCGACCGCTCGCGATGAGAAACTACCAGTTCGCGTTGAGAAAGCTGCCGCTCGAGTAAAAATCTACTTGAGCAGCAGAAAACTACAGCTCGCACTGTTCAAGATGCCATTTTCAATGATTGCACAGTGCCGGTTGCTTGTCCGCACTGTGCAATCATTGAAAACGACATCTGGCACAGTGCGAACAAGGTACTACGCAGTTCGCGAAGTGCTACGCGTAGCTCACGTAGTGCGAACTGCACTTTGCGTAGCTTCGCGAACTACGCCCTATGGTTATTCTTTTCCCAAAACTAAACTCAAGTGGCATCTCTTGCCACAGGTCAGCCCCTAGTAAATGGTACCACAGGTACCCAGGGCACTGTGACCAGAGAAGGCCTCTAAGGGCTGCAGCATGTATTATGCCACCCTCAGAGGTCCTGTAGCACTACACTCACATACTGCCTTTGCAGGCTGCGTGTTTTGGTGCAGAACAAAGTGAAGAGTCGACATGGCACACATCCCTGTGTGCCATGCCTACAACCCACTGCTCTGGCATAGATCAGTCACCCCTCTAGTTGGGTGCACTATACCAATGGTGAGGGTACATGTGAATGAACCCTGTACCCCCACAGTGTCTAAGTCCATTCTTAGACATTGTAAGTGCACTGCTGCCATTAAGAGTATATGGTGCTGGGAGTTTGTCATTACGAACTCCACAGCCCAATAATGGCTACACTGAAAACTGAGATGTTTGGTATCAAACTTTTCAGCACATTAAATCCACACTGATGCCAGTGTGGGATTTAATGAAACATGCACACAGAGGGCATCTCAGAGATGGCCCCTGAAAACTAACCCACCTTTAGTGTCCCGAGTGAGTGGCTGCTTAGGCTGCCATCAACAGACATGTTTCTGGACCCCAGGATCAAGAGCCTGCTGCTCTCAGGGGGCCTGAAACAATGCACATCCTGGGACGAGGTGCCAATTCTCCTCCCCCAGGATGGGTAGGGTACACGAAGGGGAAGCTTCAAAGGCATGCTGCCTTTGTGAGCTTCCCTAGACCACTTGCTGATTTCAGCAATTGCACGCCACTGGTTCTGCCCCCCACTTTGGCCAGGAGAACCGGTGGGAAAAACAAGTGAGGGAGAGAGGTGTGCCCACCTCTGCCAACTCCACCCCTCAGGTGGGGGAGGCAAGGTGAAGCACAACTCCGAGTCCCCACCTTCTTGAGGATGGGGGACCCAATCAACCAGGGACAGGCTCATGCCCCCTCCCACTGGAGGGTGGCACAAAAGGGGGTGTGCCCATCCCAGGGAAGGGACCAATTGGTCCCTGCCATCTACCTACCTGTAACTCCCTAAATCTAGTATTTAGGGGGTACCCTGAACCTTACTTCCGCAGATCCAGAAATAACAAGAAGGAAAGAAGAAGAAGGACCGAACAGCCGTGCAGCCAGCGAACAAGAGGAAGACGTCCACTGACTTGGTCCCAGCCCTACAGGCCTGTCTCCCCATCGAACCTGCTCCTGCGAAATCCCAGTGTGTCCTGCAGCCAGCAACCTCAAAAACCTCGGAGGACCTGCCTGCCTTTACTTTCAAAGACTGCTTCTCCCGTGAACACCAGATTTGTTCAACTGCAACCTCTGGCAGCCGCCGGAGACCGCGAATCCAGCCCACTCTGCACCTGCCAAACCCAGTCCGAGCTCGAGTGGAAAAACATCACGCAGAGGTCACCCCGGCGATCCTGACCCAAGATCCGGTGGCCCCTGACCTGCCTCAAGCCTCCAGCCGATACCTGCAGCCTAAATCCAGGAGGCCCCCCTAACTGCGACCCAGAGCTGGTAAGAGGACATGACCACCAAAAGGCGCGCCTGCACCCAACGCTCCACAGAATTGTGTGCACAAACCGACGGTGCCTAAATAACCCCTAACTTCCCAACTTACCTCTCGAAGTGGTGGTCACACCCAGAAGTCCTTCTTCTCCCTGCCTGCAGTGTTTTTGCAAACTGGTTGTTCTCCATTGAAAACAACTGGGCACCCGATCTCGAAAAAGCACCCTGCACCCGGCCGCCCTAGTGCCGCTAAGGGTGCACCTTTTGTGCTACTTCGTTTCCCCATTTGCCCTGCGCTAAACCCTAGGAGCTTTGCTCCCACAACTCAGTGGCCTGCTTGCCAGCAGCCACCAACCGGAGGCCCCTATCCCCCATTGGATAACATTGGGCCTCAACACTCCGCACCCGGCTGCCCTAGTGCCACTGGGGGTGCAACAAGAGTGCATCACTGATCCCGGGTGACCCCTAAGTCTAACCCCAGAGCCTTAACTCCCACAGGCGATAACTTACCTGTGAACCGATAACCTATTTTTCCTCCATGGGATAAGATTGACAATTTTCTTCCAAAAAGTTTCTAAGCGTGGATTTCTGAAATCTAAGAAAATTCTTTAAAAATAGCACAAATAAGCAAAACGTATTTACTTACCTGTTTGCAGGAAATGTCCCAGTGCTGAATCTAGGTATCCAGCACTGAGTTAGAAAAGTAACGGACAAAGTAACTTACCTGTAATTTACTGAAAAAGCCTATTAATTTCAATGTACTTTATTTGCTAAGTATTGCAACCTACTGAATCTCCTGTAAGTCAAACAAAGTATCATTACTATTGCATTTTCAAACTGTTCTACAATCAGCAACCTATTACTGTAAAGTATTTAATGCTTACCTGTGCCAGGCTTGCTTGGTTTTAAAAATAAAACAACAGTATATTTTTTATACAAACACAATTGGCCTAGATTACAGTTTCTTAGTGTGTGAATTCATTTGCTGACTGAGTGTGTACATCAAATGCTTAACACTGTCCTCTGATACTGCCTTATTGTAAGGTTCTATCTAACTTTAACCTCTGCCTACCTCTGGGATCACCTGGACTCTATACACACTATACCTCATTTTGGTGTAGTGTATATAGAGCCAGTTTCCTACAATAGGTGAATGACTAATCTGTGTGAATATCTGTATCAGCCTGTCAGTTGGTGTCTAAGTGGCTACATGAGTTGGTGAGTAGCTACATGAGTGTCTATATGGATAAATTATTGGTTGTCTGAGAACCTGTATGATGCCTGAGTGTCTCTGGGAGTGGGTGGGGAGGTGTGAGACTCCTTGCATGGACGCCACCACAAGACTGGTTCTCAACCTGCCAAGACACTGCCACATCTCCCAGCACCTGTGCACACTCCACTGGCTTCCCATAGAGGCTAGAGTCACCTACAAGATACTCACCCACGCGGTAAACTAACATTACAACACGGCCAATAATACGCATTACCATTACCACGCATCTTTTTCTTCGCAGGTTCTATTACTACGCATGCTTTAACAACGCATGCTATTACAACACAATTACTGATACAACGCAAATAGTATCTAATGTGTATCAATGTAGCAAAGTAATACATATAGAAAATACTATTTTAATACCAGAGTATTAATTGAGTATTTAAATACCAGAGTATTAGTTAGTGTTGGAGAAAAATCGTTTTACCTGTTCCACCTTTAATCCATGGTTCTCGTACTTTCCGCCACAATCTAAGAGATTACGTAAATACATTCTAACTAAGAACCCGCAAACCACCTTCCATCTAACTATAGCTCGACTAACATTTATATTAAATAACTAGTTTGTCTAACTGGTTCTCCTGTAATCCAAGCTTCACATCCTTTCCGTGAAGATCTTCCATAAAAAGATTGTGTGTTAAAAAAAGATGATTAACATTCTTTCAGACGGAATAACATTGTAATGAATTAACACATTTGTCCTTTTTCAATTTTTATTGCCAAAAGAAGTACGTAGACGCATGAACGTAATAACGACATACGTCATAAGGAAGATCATCGCGGAAAGGACAAGAGGTAAAGAGGAAAGGTGACCAGGTAAGAGGAATTAAAAATTGAATGTAAAAGAAACTTGAGGTACAGATAAAGGGAAGGAGTGTTGCGGGAGGGTAGTTAGAACGTTATAACTTCAAATGGAAGATCGAGGCGGAAAGGACGGGAAGAATGGAGGAAAGATAAACAGGTAAAACACAGTTAATATGAACCAAAAATGCTTTGTAAAAGTGTCCATTGTATAAGAGTACATTCTAATAGTATTTTAAATGCATTTCTATGCAGATACGAACAAACTGTATGCAAACTTAAAAATTGCGTTGTAATGGTATTTGCGTAAAAAAACTATGTTGTAAAAGTATACATAGTAATGGTATGTGTTGTATCGACATATTTCCACCCACGCACACAAGGCCCTCCACGAAACCGGACCGGCATACCTGAACAGCAGACTCAAATTCCACGCACCCAAAAGGACCCTACGATCAGCCAAGCTCACCTACGCCGTGGTCCCCCTCACCAGAAAATCCAGATCGGGAGGCCGCTCCTTCTCCTTCCTTGCAGCCAAGGCCTGGAATGACCTTCCGCTCCACCTCAGACAGACAACATCGCTTCCCAAGAAACCTCAAAACCTGGCTCTTCGACATACCCCTCCTTGATGGACTGGAACCTGCATCCCAACACCCCTAGCACCTTGAGATCCCCATGGGTGAGTAGTAGCGCTTAACAAATGCCTGATTGATTGATGTGTGAGTGGGTGATTCACTGGGTGTATAGGTTCCTGAGTGCATGTGCGAAGGACTGTATGGGTGAGTGAGTGTTCATATGGCTGTGTTCACGAGTGAGTAGATATCTCAGTGGTATATGTGTGAGTACCTACATATGTGAAAGGCAGTATCTAGAAGTATTGGAGTATATAAGTGACTATATTTGAGAGTAAGGATAGTGAGAGTGACTGTACAGATGACTGTATACCTGTGTCAGTGATTGTATAAGAGAGTAAGTGTATGTTAGTATCTGTATGAATAAGTGAGGTGGTGTGTGTATACCTCTAAGGTAATAGGATTAATTCTTTGTGTGACTGACTAGGTGTGTGTATAACTCTATGGGTGGGTGGCAGTGTGGGAGTGTCTATATAGGTATATGATTGCATTTATCAGTGGCTGTATAGATGAGTGACTGTGTGAATGAGTGACTATATGGGTAAATGTGTGGATGTGTGTATCCCTATGACTCAGTGAATGGGTATATACTAACTGGTATTGGTGTGTATATTGTTTCAAGAATGCTACTCTATATTTTATAGTGACTGTATCAAAGGTTAGTTATGTGTGAAGAGATGCATCAGATATTAAGTGAATGATGTTATCAGTGTTGTCATGAGTGATGTCATTTGAGATGTCATCAGTGATGTCTCTGACCATGTCATGAGTGATATAATATGTGACGTCATCAGCAGTGCACTGTGGAAGCACGAGTTATAGTTAGCTCAACTAACTACAACGGCCGAATTTCTCTGGTTTTGCATGAGTGAAATGTCCAACTAACTATAACGTCCCCGAAATTTGTATTTTTTTCAGTGAATTTCTAAGGTTTTATTAAATGCTAATTTCTAACTATAACGTCCCAGAAACCTATGGTTTTTTCAGTGAATTTCAAAGGTTTTTTAACTGCTAATTCGTAACTATAACGTCCCTGGAACCACTGTTTTTTTCAGTGAATTTCTAAGGTTTTCTAAATTGTAATTTTTAAATATGCCTACATAGGTAGGACATGTGCAGAAAGAGGAAGAAAGGTGCAGAAAGAAGCAAGAGAAGTGCAGAAAGAGGCAACAGAAGTCCAGAAGGAAGAAGAAAGGTAGAAAAAGAAGCAAGAAAAGTGCAGAAAGAAGCAACAGGGGTGCAGAAAGAGGCCTACTTCAACTGTACCTTTCCACAGACTCATACAAAGTAGCCTAATCACTAATCCTTCTCCCAAGATGTCTTAAACCTCACTTTTCTCTTGAATGTTCACTATTCATCAACTGTTCAGAATGTTAGGCCTACTAAATGTAAAACAGCAATTCTAACATATCACTGCTCTAAGTCTGACCAAGTTTGGGAAGGTATGCATGCGTGCATATCTGCTTTTACCTGGTGACGTTATATAAAAATTAAACATACAAAAACTTGTATATCCGTGTTTCAAACAGCATACTCCGTAAATTTGTGTACAAGAAGATGCATGTATTTCTTTCTGCTCCTAATACAGGCCACATGCATATACAATAGTACATTTGAGGGGCTCTATAACACTTATATACATAACAAATGTCTACCTGTGCAACCGAATGACAGCAGAACGAACAAGATTTGACCACCTGTAAAAGAAGCTAAATGCTTTTTAAGCTACCATAGCTACCATCTTCAGATCCATAACACATGTGAGAATACATGTACAAGTAGATATTTACCTCGGTCACAAGAGCATGCAGACCTTTAAACTTAAAAGCTTTCACTTCCCATTTCAATATAGAAACAGGCGAGAGAAGTTCAGAAAGAGGCAAGAGAAGTGTAGAAAGAGACAACAAAAGTGCAGAAACAGGCAAGAGAGGAGCAGAAACAGGCAAGGGAGGTGCAGAAAGAGGGGCCAGAGGTGCAGAAAGAGGCAAGCGAAGTGCTGAAAGAAGCAGCAGAGGTACAGAAAGAAGCAAGAGAAGTGCAGAAAGAGGCAAAGATATACAAAAAGAGACAACAGAGGTGCAGAAAGAGACAATAGAGGGTCAGAAAGAGGGACGACAAGTGCAGAAAGAGGCAAGAGAAGTGCAGAAATAGACAAGAGAGGTACAGAAAGAGGCAAGAGCAGTGCAGAAAGAACCAAAAGAGGTACAGAAAGAGGCAAGAGAACTGTAGAAAGAGGAAAGAGAGGTATAGAAAAAGGGAAGAGATGTGCTGAAAGACACAAGAGGGGTGCAGAAAGAGGCAAGAGAGGTACAGAAACAAGCAAGAGCAACACAGAAAGAAGCAAGAAAAGCACAGAGAGAGGCAAGAGATACACAGAAAGAGGCAAGAGAGGTACAGAAAGAAGCAAAAGAACTGCAGAAACAACCAAAATTGGTGCAGACAGAGGGAAGAGGGGTGCTGAAAGAGGCAAGAGAAGTGCAGAAAGAAGCAACAGAGGTGCAGAAAGAGGTAAGAGAACTAGAACTACAGAAAGAGGCAATAGAGGTACAGAAAGAGGGAAGAGGGGTGCAGAAAGATGCAAGAGATGCAGAAAGAGGCAAGAGAAGTTCAGAAACAGGCAACAGAAATATAGAAAGAGGCAAGAGAAGTGCAGAAATAGGCAAGAGAGGTGTAGAAAGTGGAAGGAGGGGTGCAGTAAGAGGGAAGAGGGGTGAAGAAAGAGGCAACACGGGTGCAGAAACAGGCAGGAGAGGTGCAGAAAGAGGGAACAGGGGTGCAAAAAGAGGCAAGAGAGGTACAGAAAGATGAAAGAGGGGTGCAGAAATAGGCAAGAGGGGTGCAGAAAGAAGCAACCAAGGAACAGAAAGAGGCACAAGAGGTGCAGAAGAAGGAAGAAAGGTGCAGAAAGAAGCAAGAGAGGTGCAGAAAGAAGGGAGGTACAGAAAGTGGAAGAGATGTGCAGAAAAAGGAAGAACGGTGCATAAAGAAGCAAGAGAAATGCAGAAAGATGCAAGAGAGGCGCAGAAGAGTGGTTTGCGCAACATTAGTACCAATGTAATACCCACATTTAGCAATAAGTAACAGGTGACAATTCCAGGTTTGCAAAGTGCCTTCCACCATATTGTATCACTTTTTCCTGCATTTCTGGTAACGTTTGAGCCGTTTGAGCTAGAAACAAGTTTTTTTTGTTCAAATCTGCAGATTATGCAGCAGATGATGGATAATGTGGCAAATGCGAAAAATGTATATTTATGAAAAAATCGGTGCAGCCGAACAGTCGCATAATTCCAGTGGCCCTGCTCATTCCTCCGACTACGTCCAGAAGTGCTCCTCCGTGGTTCCTTCTTTTCTTTGTCTCATTGAGTTTATAGTTTAGCCTCTATGGAAAAGAGGAAGACTACACCTGAGGTTACCACTCCACAATACAGACTACCATACCACATAATTACTCTCCCTAACACATAATCTCACTCTACATAATTCCTATACACTAAATACCACCTACTTTCAAACTACATAATTTCACTGCCCAACTTACTGCATAATTCCACTACACACAACGCACATTCACTCCACTCCAAAAAACATTAGTAAAAAAGTTTACATTTACAACACCATTATCCATAACGTTCGCAAATGCGGGACCAATTACATTCCAAATAATTATTTAACTAGTAGTTGCATTTGCAGAGCGGTGGAGAAAAGGGGCTGGGCCTCTGACCAGCGCTCAGGAATTCCGCTGCGTAGGAATTACAGGAGGTATCAGGAAGGCCTCAGGAGTAAAGTGGACTTCATCCCCCAACCAGTAGTGTGCCGGGAGGTGTGTTTGCAGAGTGGCGGAGAAAGAGGTGTGTGTCCTTGAAAGACTATTTAGCAATCCCACTGTATGGGACTTACTGGAGGTAACAGGAGGGGTATTTGGCCCCCAAGGACATCCTTTGGGGCCATCTACCGCTTCTATTACCTCCAGTAAGTGTCCCACACAGAAGGATTGCTAAGTTCTCATAGCAGGCCATTCCCCTTTGCCCACCACTCTGTAAACACGCTACCTGGGGCGCTCTTGCTTGGGGATAGAAGTCCCCTTCTCTACTGGGGTCCTTAGGGGCCAACAAGCCTACCTGTTACCTCCAGTAAGCCCCACACAGGCCATGCCCCCATTCTCCACCACTCTGTAAACGTGCCTCCTGGAGTACTGCTGTTTGCGAATGAAGTCGACTTTAGTTCTGAAGTCCTCAGAACATAAGGGGACCTCATTGCCCTACCAGCAGTTCTGCAAGAGGCCCGTTTCCAGAGTGGTGTAAAAATGGCGTGGCCTCGTACCACCTCTCAGCAATCCCACTGTTTGGGGCTTACTGGAGGTCCCTGGTGGCCTAGTTGGCCCCCTGGGACCCTCAGTAGCGATGGGGACTTAATCCCCCAACGCACAGCATGCCAGGAGGTACAGGGGGGCCTGGGGCCTCCGGTGAGTTGCCGGTTTATTTTTATTTTAGGGAGAGGGTCTGCATGGCCCCCCTTCCCTAGAACCTTTTGGGCCCCGGGGACCTCATCCCCTGGGGCCTGAGTCAATTTAGATTTTTTATTTGATAAGGGAGGTGGGTTGCAAGGCCCCCTACCTAAGGCCGATTACAGCCCCGGGAACCCCATCCCCCGGGGTTAGGCCTTTCTTCATTTTTGTATCTTAAAAGGGAGAGGGGCTATGTGGCCCCCCCGGCCACTTTAGGCCCCGCGGAGCCATTCCCCCATGGCCTGCCTAGCGTTTATTTTTTTTAATTTTGGAGGGGAACCCAATCCCCATGGGCCTGGGCTTATTATAACTTTTTTTAAATTTAATTTGAAGGGGGAAGGGGGCCGCATGGCCCCCCTTCCCTGGGCCACTTTTGGCCCCAGAGACCCCATCCCCTGGGGCCAGCCCTCATATTGGGGACCCCGGGGGAGCCCCAATGCCCCTGTGGTCCCTGCTGGCTACCCACCTCCTACGGGAGCCGGCATTGCTTCTGGGCAAAGGGAGCTGCTAACATGCAGCTCCGTTTGCCCAAAAGCAATTCTGCTTTGCTTCATGGAAGCGAGAGCAGGATTCCTGCTCTCGCTTCCACAAAGCAAAGCAGAGTTTGCAATGACAGGGCGGGAGCATGGCTCCTGCCCTGTAATTGCAAACAGCAATGTCCTTGGGGTGGGCACCCCGGGGCATTGCTGGAGCTGGCCCTGTGGAGGTGGCGGTCCCCAGGGCAATCTAGGGTTCAAGGGGGTGGGCCCTGCAGCCCCGATCCATCTTATTTAAAGCCCCAGGAAGGTGGTGGTCCCTGGGGCCCGCAACCGACCCCATCATTTAAATAATTAGTGCCCCAGGGAGTTGGTGGTCCCCGTGACCGTGTGGGTGGCCTGCATGGGCCCCCTTCCCTTAATTTAAGTGTGGTTCGGGGAGGTGGTTGTCCCCGGGGCCGTGTGGAGCCCCCCCACAGTTGTTCATTTAAGTTGAAGCCCCAGGGAGGTGGTGGTCCCTGGGGCATGCAGGGGCCTGCAAGGCCCCCTGCATGTAATTTAAATTATGCCCCAGGGAGGTGGCAGTCTCTGGGGCAGTGTGGGGGGGCAGGATCCCCCCACACATTTTTGAATAAGAACCCTGGGGAGGTGGAGGACCCCAGGGCTGCGGAGGCCCCTGCAGGCCCCCTCATGATAATTTTGCATTGCCACAGGTTCTGGCACACCCGGGGTCTTCTAGCAAATGAAGCGCAGGAGCCCACTTTTAGTTTTTTTAATTTTTATCGTACGGATTCACGCACCCAGCACGAATCCCTCCAAATTAAAAAAAAAATCTTTTTTGGGCCCTGGGTGTCCCTGTGGGACCCCTGAGCTCGCCTAGGTGGTCCGGGTGTTTCTACCCTGCCCCCTTTTCTTAATTTGTAACTGTTTTTCTAATGATTCAGTTCTACCGAGTCACAAGATGGCTGCCAACACTTTCTGGTTTGTAGTGTTGGCAGCCAATCAAAATCAAGCACGTGATCGGGAGGGATCGCAAATCCTCCTCGGTCAACAGATATCGATATATTTTTATTTCTGTACTTCTCAGGAACAGATTTACACCATTTAAAAAAAGAACAATTTCTAAACCTAGAGCTTCCTTTTTGCCAAATTTGGTGTAATTCCGTTCAGCAGTTCGGGCTAAAGTTTCCTATGGAAATCAACATGGAGAAAATGCGTTTGGGGACCCCCTTTATTCTCAGCCCCCGCTCGACGAATGACTCTGAAACTGTCAAGACAGGACCTGACCTGAGTGAACCATTAGTTTTGACAATTTCGCGAAGATTCGTCAAACGGCTCTAAAGATATTGGCAAATCCAAATAAACATTTCCTATGGAAACTAGGTGCTAACTATAATTACCTACTGGTGACCGTCAGTAGATAATATATATATATATACCTGAGTTAACTATAACATGTGCCCCAGCAATGCACTGCTTATGACCTCACATATGACATCACTCATGATGTAACGTGGCCCCCCTCATTTCAAATATTTAGCCCCGGGGAGGTGGCAGTCCCCAGGGCTGCGTTGGGGAGGCTGGAGTCCCCCCACGTATTGTATTATAATTAAAAATAGACCCAAAAGGTGGTTGTCCCAGGGGCTGCACGGGGGCCACATGGCCCCCCACTTAGCCTCTGGGAGGTGGCGGTCCCCTGGGCTGTTGGCCCCCACATTTTCTTATTGCCCCGGGACCTCGCTCACTCGGCGGCCTAAATTAAACAAAGCGTGGGAGGACACACTTTGATTTTTTATCTCGGCGGGATTCGCGAATCCAACGCGACTCCCCTCAAAAATATACAGGCTGAACAGGCATGGGGGTCAGGGTGTTTCTACCCTGCCCCCTTTTCTTTTTTTAATCTTTTTGCTTGTGACTCGATTCAACCAAGTCACAAGATGGCCTCCAGCACTTCCTGGTTTGAAGTGTTGGCAGCCAATCGGATCTCAGGCACGAGATCAGGAGGGTTAGGTTGTGGTACCCACTTCCCGTAGCAATAACAATAGATCAATGGGTCTTGTACCAAGTACACCTCTGTTGGGACATACAGATAGTCTTGGGTCATCTTTAGAACTGTCATTGATGTTGCCTCTTGCTGTGCCTGCACCTCTGCACTTGATGTATTAAATCAACCGATTATGGAGGTTGGCACTAAACAAGACATGGTTGTTGCTGTTGATTTTGGAGTAGCAGGCAATGCTGCTGGCTGCTGCTGCAAAGACTCTGCATTGTGGTCTCCCATTGGCTGGGCATTAGGTTGAAGTAGTAAATTGGTTGTTTTGATTAGTTATTCTCCAGAAGCTCACTTGGGGTGATCCTACGGTTGTGTTTGTTTTTATTTCGTTTTTCAGGACTCATTGGCAGGAATTGTTGTGTTGTACCTAGCTTCCTAACAAGCAATAAAATGTGAGCAATAAGTTCATGTGGCAGTGTTGTAAAAGCAGTAGCATGCTGTCCTAATATAAAGGACAGACAAATATGTAGCTTGTAATCCAATTGCACAAGCACCTTTTGTTTTGCCATCTTCTCTGAGGGACTCCCGGCTAATATGTACCTCTTCCTAGCAGTGTCCTGTTTCTACTATAGGCTCTCTCCAGCACTCACAGTTTGGTAAATTTATCTGGTACGCCTGTAAATCCTCATGAAGTTAGCTCTTTACTTATTCATAGATTACCCGTCATCATAATGTCCTCATAGAGCAACACAATTGTGTTCATAATGAACCCCACCAAGCCCTATTACACCCTTGCAATGGTTTCAAATGTTTGTTTTAGCTATAGTTCAGAGTTATGGCAATCTGTTGTTGAGAAAGATCCTGTGGATTCCAATCGCATCTTGGAACCAATCATTTATGTCTCCTGGTTAAAATTCTCTACCCATGTGCCACAGCTCGACCCAGTAGAAACCTTTGCGAATGAGTAACTTCAATTTGTACTAGTAATAGAGAGCATTCATTATCACTGTGCAAAATGGTCCAGACAGCACACATTGTCTATTATACCCTTGACTCAGTGTGCAAACATCACCATGTTCCATAACCCATCTCCATACCTAGTTAAACAGTTTCCATAAAGTATTCCTATAATATACATTATTTGCATGACGGACAGTTTGCCAACATTTTTTGTTTCCATTTTGAAACAGTTAACATGCAGTGAATGAATGAAAGGAAATTTGTAAACGCGCTACTTAGCCCGAAGGCATCAAAGCGCCTAACCAAAAGCAATTAAAAAAAAAGGCAGAAATCAAATCTAAGAGTAGGCATTGGCAAATAGCCACGTCTTAAGGGCCTTCTTAAAAGCATGCACGGAGGGAAGAGATTTGATCTCCAAAGGCAGAATGTTCCACAGCTTAGGGGCCAGAGTTGAGAAAGCTCTGCCACCCCACTTGGCTTTACGGATCCGGGGAACTAATAGCAAGGATTTATTGGCCGACCGGAGGGTTCTGGAAGGTGTATAAGGGACCAACAGGTCCCTCAAGCCTCCGGACCTATTAGTGGCCAGAGCCCTGTAAATCAAAGACAGGGACTTAAAGGATATCCTGGCCTCAATTGGAAGCCAGTGTAATGTCCTTCTAGCAGTATGGGCAGAGGCCCGTTTGGGCAGGTCCAAAACCAGTTTGGCAGCAGCATTCTGCACCATTTGGAGACGGGTTAACAGGCCCTTGTTAATGCCTAAATAAAGAGCATTACAATAATCGAGTCTGGAACCTATCAGTGCCAAGACAATTTGTTTCCTGGCCTGAAAGGACAGATAGTGCCTGATCTTCCGTAGGATGTTTATAAGGCCCCAGCAAGTGGAAATGGTCCTCTTTACCTGTTGGTACATCCTCAAGAGGGGGTCGATCAAGACTCCTAAGTTTTTGGCCAGGATCGTCGGTGTCGGGCACACGCCCATAGTGGAAGGCCACCAATCAGCCGACCAGATATCCTCCTTTCCACCAAACACCAGAATCTCTGTCTTTTCCCATTTAAGCTTCAATGAATTACAGACCATCCATTGAGCGACTGCCTCCATACAGTTCTTAAAATTGGAGGCAGCAGAGATGACAGGTTGGGCAAAAGACAGCAGTATCTGTGTATCATCGGCATATGAGATTACCTCCATCCCAAAAGATCTAATAAGCCTGGCAAGTGGGGTCACATAGATGTTAAAAAGGGTCGGACTTAATGCCGACCCTTGAGGAACCCCACAAAGCACAGGAAGGGATGGAGACAAAAACTCCCCCAGCTTTACTCTCTGTTCCCTCTGATTCAGGAAAGATGCCAGCAAACTAAGTGCCGGCCCTTCCACCCCTATCTCTCTCAGCCTCGATGTTAGGACTGAGGGAGACAGGGTATCAAACGCAGCCGAAAGATCCAACAGGATAAGGAGAGTGGTCTGTCCCTTATCAACTCTGGTGCGGATGGTGTCAAGCACAATGGTAAGGGCAGATTCGGTACTATGTTCTCTCCTAAAACCATGCTGCGAATGATCTAACCGATCAAATGTTTCCAGAAAGTCGACAAGATGCTGATTAAGATGAATTTCCAGCATCTTGGCAGGAGCTGGGAGCAGCGAGATAGGGCGAAAGTTTTTAAGCACGCCCGGATCAAGTGTGGATTCTTTTAAAAGAGGTTTGACCACCGCTTTCTTCCATTGAGAGGGGAAGGTCCCTTCCTTCATTGCCCCATTCATAATACCCAATAAGGGAGGCAGAAGACAGTCCTTACACTGTTTAAGAAGTTTCAGAGGGCAGGGGTCTAAAGGGGACCCCGACCTAATCTTAGACAGGAGGACTTCAAGTTCCGATAAGGAAAGGGATGGAAAACTGGACAAACATCCCGGGGACACCTCCTCGGGTAATGGTAACAGGGTAACAGGAGAACATGTGGAGGTAGATAGAGTTACCTTTTGTAGCTCTAGCGCTGAGTGAATATCCACAATCTTAGAATTAAAGAATTGTGCAATATCGTTACAGAGCTGCTGTGAGCTGACCACAGGGTCTGGCATCTTTAGTGAAATGAGCGTGTCTACGATTTTAAAAAGGTCTTTCGGTGAAGAAAGAGAGGAGGTAAGAGAGGTGAAATACTCTTGTTTAGTTCCTATTACCTTCTTCTTATATTTCTTCAGAAGGATTTTATGTCTATCCCTCTCACGCAAGTCCCAGCTGGACCTCCAAAGACGTTCCTGTCTCCGTAATCCCTGCCTGAGAAGTCTTAATGATTCAGAGAACCAGGGAGCCGAGGGGGTTCTTCTAGCGGAATAGCACAGAGTGGCCGGTGCCAGTTCATCAAGAGCTATTTTGAAACCGTTCTCCAACCTCTCCACTGCCGAGGTTACATCCTCCCCAGGGGAGATCAATAATCCTGTGAGTCTGGGGGCGAGCACGTTATTCGTTAGATTTTTTAAATTGCGTCTCAGTTCCAACTTGCTAGTCTTATTTCCCTTATTGCTAGCCAAAGTGGTCGTTAAAACCAGAGGGATTGCATAGTGGTCGGACCATGAAAGAGGAAAAGGCACTTCAGTGGCCAACCGAGTGTCATTGGAGAATACCCCATCAAGCGTATGGCCAGCCGTGTGGGTGGGGCCTTTAACTAACTGTATCAACCCACACCCAGAGAAGATATCCAGAAGAGATTGAGTTTCAGTTAACTCCAAATTCTCCAGATGAAAGTTTACATCCCCCAGGACGGTGAAGTGGTCGCAACCAAAATGTGACTCTAAGATCTTAAGCACCTGATGGCCAAAATCAGTTTTGGTCCCTGGGGGTCTGTAAATAAGAAGGCCCTTGAACGACACTCCATATGCTCCATTAATGGAGAATTGGAGAGCCTGAAATGACTCCTGGAGATCCTCTAAGGGAGTAATATGGCAGGACAGATGGTCCCTATGAAGAATGCCGATCCCTCCCCCATCCGACCCACTCTATCCATCCTCACTAAGGTGTAGCCTTCCGGGACTGCCTCCACAAGATCCGGGCCTGAGGAATCCTTTGCCCAGGTTTCAGTTATAAAAACCCAGTCCGGGACTCTAGTCAGTACAAAATCCTTAAAGGCGAGATTGTTTTTAATTAGGGACCTTGCGTTTAAAAGAAAACCCTTATTGCTCCTTACCTTAGTATCGAATTTAGGCCTTGAATCAGCAGCTGAAAAGATCGGTCCCCGAGCAGGAGACCGGAAACATTGACAACTGGGGGAGGTCAGGAACCCCTCCGGAGCAAATCCGTGATGGCATGAAAGTGTGGGCGGTTTTAAAGCAAAGAACTCCTGCCTCGTATAAACTATCCTAGTATTCTCCCGGTCATTGTAGTCTATCCTTCCGCCGTCCAGCCCGTCCTTAGCGCGGACGGGCGCAGACGGGCTGGACTCTGGCGTGACTCCGGCGTGAGTACGGCGCACACGCTGCGCGAACACGCTGCGCGTCAGCATGACAGAGATATATAGGGCTCTAACCAGAACCACCTGCCAGCTGGAGCGCTACGTCGCGTCTGTTCCTGCCAGCCTCCCCTATCCAAAATGGCGCCGAGAATGCAAGAGAGGGCGCAGAACGCGCTGGGGGTAACCCGCTAAAGCAGCGGTGAGGGCCCGATTTAGAATGCAGGTGAGAGTGACATTTAAAAACAGGGAAGAATAACCAAATAATTAATAAACAAATACTAAATGGGGTACTTTTAAAAATACAATCCGCGCCTAAATATCCAAGCGCAGCGCTTAGTAATGAGCAGCCTTGAAGTGCTGTCGTACCTTTGAGAGCCCCTTATGAAGGCTTCCCCCGGTAATTGCCTCTAACCAGAACCACCTGCCAGCTGGAGCGCTACGTCGCGTCTGTTTCTGCCAGCCTCCCCTATCCAAAATGGCGCCGAGAATGCAACAGAGGGCGCAGAACGCGCTGGGGGTAACCCGCTAAAGCAGCGGTGAGGGCCCGATTTAGAATGCAGGTGAGAGTGACATTTAAAAACAGGGAAGAATAACCAAATAATTAATAAACAAATACTAAATGGGGTACTTTTAAAAATACAATCGGCGCCTAAATATCCAAGCGCAGCGCTTAGAAATGAGCAGCCTTGAAGTGCTGTCGTACCTTTGAGAGACCCTTATGAAGGCTTCCCCCGGTAATTGCCTCTAACCAGAACCACCTGCCAGCTGGAGCGCTACGTCGCGTCTGTTCCTGCCAGCCTCCCCTATCCAAAATGGCGCCAAGAATGCAAGAGAGTGCGCAGAACGCGCTGGGGGTAACCCGCTAAAGCAGCGGTGAGGGCCCGATTTAGAATGCAGGTGAGAGTGACATTTAAAAACAAGGAAGAATAACCAAATAATTAATAAACAAATACTAAATGGGGTACTTTTAAAAATACAATCCGCGCCTAAATATCCAAGCGCAGCGCTTAGAAATGAGCAGCCTTGAAGTGCTGTCGTACCTTTGAGAGCCCCTTATGAAGGCTTCCCCCGGTAATTGCCTCTAACCAGAACCACCTGCCAGCTGGAGCGCTACGTCGCGTCTGTTCCTGCCAGCCTCCCCTATCCAAAATGGCGCCGAGAATGCAAGAGAGGGCGCAGAACGCGCTGGGGGTAACCCGCTAAAGCAGCGGTGAGGGCCCGATTTAGAATGCAGGTGAGAGTGACATTTAAAAACAGGGAAGAATAACCAAATAATTAATAAAAAAATACTAAATGGGGTACTTTTAAAAATACAATCCGCGCCTAAATATCCAAGCGCAGCGCTTAGAAATGAGCAGCCTTGAAGTGCTGTCGTACCTTTGAGAGCCCCTTATGAAGGCTTCCCCCGGTAATTGCCTCTAACCAGAACCACCTGCCAGCTGGAGCGCTACGTCGCGTCTGTTCCTGCCAGCCTCCCCTATCCAAAATGGCGCCGAGAATGCAAGAGAGTGCGCAGAACGCGCTGGGGGTAACCCGCTAAAGCAGCGGTGAGGGCCCGATTTAGAATGCAGGTGAGAGTGACATTTAAAAACAGGGAAGAATAACCAAATAATTAATAAACAAATACTAAATGGGGTACTTTTAAAAATACAATCCGCGCCTAAATATCCAAGCGCAGCGCTTAGAAATGAGCAGCCTTGTCGGATTGAGAACTGCATTGTACTGCATATATTAATAGCTTTAGTTATGAAAAATGTAATGCAGTTTGCATTTAACATGACTATATGTACCTAGTACTCATGCATACGATGCACCAATACATGTATTAGCAGTTTCAATAAAATCCCAATGCATACAGTTTGTGCAGCTGCTGATACAGGAGTGCCAAAGTCCCTCTTCATCACCTGAAAAGGTGGAATTGCAGAGTGCGAGGAAAGTTAAGGGAACCCCCAATCACACATAATGCAAAAGGGATGAGGCAATGTAAAATTAAGGCGAGGAACATTGGTAAAGGAGAATTTTAATGTGTGTGGTGCATTATTAAACATGTTAATGTGGATGTGCATGTACTATATGTGCAAACAAGCATGCAAATATATAAGTTAAGTGTTAAACCTAAACATAGAAAGTTTATACTTATAATAAAACTTACTAATGATTCAAACCTAAAGAATCATCAATTGGTTTCCAAAATGTTTGATAATTTGGAGTATTATGTATGATACCAGATAACGTCAAATTAGCACCTCTCCTAGTAAAAATTATCCAAGCCCACCACGCATGAACTGATAATAATGAGGTATCTTTCCAATTAGTAGTAACTGATTTTAAAGCTGCAGATTTTAAGAAATCAAAAAGTGTGTTCTTTATCAGAGACATTTTACTAGAGAGTGAAGAGGATTTACAAATAAAGATAGTATATGATAAAGTGTGTGTGACATTCAATATTTCAGTAATTACTTGCCAAACTTCAGTCCAGAACTTCGTAACAATATGACCATCCTATAACATATGTCTTAACAAACCTATATTTAAAGAACAGTTGCAACAAGTAGAAGAAATTGAAAAGTTTTGCATTATATAATTCTAAGTGTGCCCATAGACAATTAAAAAATAGAAGGAATAAAAGGACGTAGAAAGAAAATGTATATTACCCCCTCAGAATTATTTATTTTTTATACAACAATGACAATACATTGGCTGAAGACGCTATTATTTGGATATACAATTCTAAATCAGAAGAAAAAATTGGAGGAAATTCATTCGGGAATGAATCATGTAATTCATCAAAACCTAAAAAGGCATTATAGTAATCCATGAAAGCCAAAAATGTGTGTGGTGAGCTAATTTTAATAATGGATTATGCCACAACGTTTTCAAAATAAAAGCTTTATGACACGCAAGTAAATCCGGTAAACTAAACCCACCATTGTTTTGAGACAGTTTCAGTTTTTTATAACTTAACTGAGGAAATTTATTATTCCAAATAAATTTACAAAAATGGCCTGGGCGGTAAATTCCGTTCCGCTTGCGGAATTTAGGTAATTTCGCGTTCTGTGGAGAATGCGGAATTGCCCAAAATTCTGCATTCCGCGGCTTCGCGAAATCTTTTGCTTGTTCGCGTTCTCAAAATGCTTGTTCGCAAGATATTTCCTTCCGAGCATGCAAACAGCGTTCGTAAACAGGAAAAAAGCATTGCGAACAAGCAATTCCACATGTTCGCAGAATTTCTGCATCCTCGCAGGGATTTTTTACCGTTTCGCTGAGCTTTGCGTAGAACGACTACGCAAATTCAGCCCACCCCTACTTATAACATTTATGAGGGAGTTGAATAAGTATCATTAAAAAAGATAAAACAGTTTTGGAGCCATAATCACTTTAATTGCATCTAATCTTCACCACCAAGATAAACGCAAGGAGGACCATTTTTTAAATGTATCTTTAATATAAGGCAAAGTAGATTCAAAATTCAATGACAGAGATTATTCTATGTTGCTAACAAATAATATGCCTAGATATTTAGGCTTATCTTTGTGCCAAACAATTTCTTTATTTGTAAGTATATCAGATGAACAACGAACATTTAAGGACAAAAATTCTGTTTTGTTAGTGTTAGGCTTATAACCTGAAATCTTAGAATACATATCAATTAAAGTCAATAGTGAAGGGATGGAAGATTCTGGATTAGCAATATAGAGAAGAGAATATCATCAGCATATGCTGATGTTTTTAAAGGGACTCTGTTCATCTGATGGACTTTGATTTCTATACAATTTCTAGGAGCAATTAATACAGGTTCAGTTGCAAGAAGAAAAAGTATAATGGGCAACCCTGTCTAGTTCCCCTAAAGAGGAAAAATTCATGGGAAAGTTGACCATTAATAAAACGTTTGGCAGACGGGCTAGAGTATAAAGCTGAAATCATACGAACAAACAATGTACCAAAATTGAATGCAGACAAGGTGCGAAAAAGGTATTGCCAATGTATTTTATCAAAAGCATTTTCTACATCTAATGCTAAAACCTCTGCTGGAAATGGAAGTGATGATCCAGCATTAATTGAATGAAATAATAATCTCATATTATTTGATGAATGCCTGTTTTTCATAAAGGCAGTCTGTCCACATGTATAGTGTGATGGAGCACAAGAGCTAATCAAGTCACAATAATTTTAGCATAAAGTTTACAATCTTGATTTAATAAAGAAATAGGGCGAACATTTTTAACTAGAGAACGGTCTTTGGGGCGCTTGCATCAAGATAAGGAATTGCGATTCCTTAATAGCGATTTTTAAGGAATCGCTTTTTAGGAGTCGCAATTCCTTATGCATGTAGCAATCACAAAAAAAGAATGGGAAAGCATTCGCAGTTTGCGATTATCAAATCGGTAATCGCAAATTTCAAATGCAATTTCAAGGGTGCTAAGGGGCCACGGCCCCCCTGTGCGGCCCCAAAACAGGTTAGTGTGCACACGTGGCGCATTCGCCACAAGGCACTTTGAAAAATGCAATTTTGTGCATTTTTGTAAGGATTTGGAAGTTACCATCAACTTGAAGTTGATGGTAATTTGCAAATCCTTAATTCAAAGTTGCATTTTTCAAATGCTTCATGCATTGCATTTAGGGAATCGCAAAGTAAGATTCCCTAAATGCATTAGCAAAATAGGTAATGTAATTACCTATTTTGCGAATGCATTTTGGCTTGATGCATCGAAAATGCCTTTTTACCGGTCGCAAACAGGCCAATTCTGCAAATTGGCCCGTTTGCCACCGTTAAAAAGCTTGATGCATGCGCCCCTTTATCCGGTTTTGGGGGGACTATAATCAACGCTTCAGAGAACGACCCAGAAGTAGATCCAGTGCTACTAAAATAAGAAAACAACAAAAGCAAATGCAATGTAAGGTGATGTGAAAATTCCTTATAACATTCTGCAGGAATACCATCAGGACCTGGAGATTTATGTAAATTCAGAGATTTAATTGTAGAAAGTATTTCATCTAAAGTAATTGAAAGATCAAATTTAGTTCTATCTGCTAGTGACATTTTAGGTAAATTACATCCTTCCAAAAATGTATCAATATGCAATATATCATTAGGAGGTGGTTTATTAGCTGAATCAAAATAATATCTCATGAATTCATTAATTATGTCTTTGTGGTATAAAGCGATTGAACCATTTATATTGTGAATAGCATTCATTTGCTTTTTATCTTTTTCTATACGGAGATCGTTAGTCAGAAGTCTACCAGATCTATTAGCACTAAAACAAAATGTAGCTTTGTTATTAGGGATGTGTATGCCTGCTCTGTTGCTTAATATAGAGTTCAATTCATAAAGGAGTTTTTGCAATTGTACCTTTCATGTGATGGGATTAGAAGTAATATATAGGCGTTCATATTTAGCTATAATTTATTTTCATGTGCCATCATGGATGTAGTTTCTCCTCTGATATATGTGTTAAATGCATTCCATCAATTAATGAAAGATGAAGAACCTTCGAGCTTGAATGAAAAATAATCATGAATTGTGGACAAAAGCTTTGGCTTATTTTTGTCACTAAGAGCAATATTGGTATTCATGGGACAATGACCTTGACCATGCTGACGGGAATTGAAACATAAAATGCATGATATGAGAAATATCTATATTCCGAATAATGGGATTCAAAATTGAGGATATTAGACTATGAGATATTAAAAAATAATCAAGTTGAGAATAAGAATTATACAGATTAGAAAAAAATTTAAACTGCTTGTCTGTAAAGTTATATAGATGCCAAACAACTACCATTTTGGTGGTTTCAAAGAAGGATTTAAGAGTGAAAAAAGCTTTTTGTGGACGGTATTTGGTTTGGGAGATTCTATACAACAATGGATCTGAAATAAGTTTAAAATCCTCTCCAATAATCAGAGGATCATTACCCAATGTGAGAACTACTGAAGTAAATCAGGATCATCATTTGTGGGCCCATATACATTAATTAGGTATAAAACTTTACTGTCGATTTTATTTTTGTCTATAATGAAACGACCATCAGAATCAGAACATTTCTGCAAAATCTGAAAATATAAATTTTTGCGAAAAGAATAGCAACTCGATTTTTCCTATTAAGAGCCAGAGAATAAATAATTGAACCCACCTATTTTTTATTCATGTAAGATACAACTGAATCATCTA
Source organism: Triturus cristatus (assembly GCF_964204655.1). NCBI lineage: Eukaryota > Metazoa > Chordata > Amphibia > Caudata > Salamandridae > Triturus > Triturus cristatus. Next base: position 894,038,254 of record NC_140590.1, on the reverse strand, counting down.
CATGAGTCTCCTAAAGAAAAACCATATCTGCATTATCCCTAGTTAAATAATCTAAAACCTTAGTACGTTTAATAGGGTGCCATAAACATTTAACATTTAATGAAACAATTTTAATACAGTTAATATTCGACATTCTGAGAGAAGGAAAAAGCTAGATAAAAGAATTGATGATTCAGATAGAATTTAAAAAGAAATGTAGATCTAATATATAAAGAGAAGAAAAGAAAGACATAAACTGACACAAAAAAAGACGACAACAGAGAAATATAAATATTGCTCTTGAATTGCAAACACGCATGTCAAGAAGGACCTTACTCTACATGCCCTTATAAAATACTTTAATCAACAGGCTAGCAATACAGAAATTCAAATATCATTGAGATCAGACATCTGTCTCATTTGTTTTCATGGAGGACTGTGTCTGTTGGTCCAAAAAGTGATGAGGATCATCTGAATGCTGAAAAGACTTAATGGACCCATCTTTAAATATTCTGATAGTGGACGGATCAAATAAACCATACATATACAGTCTGGGTCGGAGATCAGCAAATTCTCTGTGAATGTTGATTGTTTCCTTAGCGAAGTTTGGATGAATACAAAGTTTATTACCATTGACCATTAAGGAAGAAATGTCTGACTGCCTTTTGTATCAAAACTACGGAGGTCATTACGATGTTGGGTAGAATCACTTTCACCCGACACCCAGTCGGCAGTCCCAACCGCCTCATTAGGATGCGGACAAACACTGTTCGGTCGCATTCCTACATTTTACCATGGCAGCATGCATGCCTCCATAGTGCAATGTGCGGTGCGGTTCATCCCTGCACCCTGTGGCAGGCACCTCAAGGTGCCGGCCACAAGATGTAGAAATCAACTCAGGGGCACATATGTGACCTCTCCGTCTCCAACCAGAGGCTGTGCACCCAAGGGGGAACTACTGGGAGCCCCAAAGATGCTTTTGGATATGGTTTCCATGTTGGACTGGCCGGCATGGAAACCATTTTGAAAATCGCTATCATAATCTCAAGGGTGTAAAGGCCCCCCTTGAGATTACAGGCTGGATTCCGGCTAGCAGATAGGCTCTCTGAGCCCATCGGAAGCCAGTCAGAATGACCGGCCAGTTTCCTTTCCGGCCACCTCCATCGTAATAAGGCGATTGTAAATGAGCCGCATAGTCATCGGTCCCTAAATGGTGATGATGCAAAACTTTAAATATCATTAGATGAGTTTTATACTGTCTTGGATTATGATGAGAAGAAATTCTATGTGCCTTATCAATCTTACATTTTTCAAGAGATTTTATATAAAAAAGACCAGGCAATTAGTTTTCTAAATATAACATGCAATCATTACCTTCCATATCCTCTGGTAAATTAAAACTTTACAGATTATATTGCCGATTGCGGTTTTCTAAGTCCAGTTATAACCTATTCATTGGTACTTTTTTAGCTGCAATAGCCATAAGATGGTTAATTTTAGATATATTATCCTGAATTTTAATAGCATTGTCAGAAAATGCCATATCCTTTTGCACATTTTTTAATTTCAGACACAATGGGGCCCATTAGGATGGCAGTAGGAAAACCACCCCGACCGCCATGGAAGCGGAAAACAAATGCCCGCCCGCACCGTGGAAAAACCGGCGGCCAAATTAGGATCATCCGCCAAAAAACACCAACGTGGCAGAACAGGGCCAAGAGAAACCGCCCGTATCGGACGGTGATGGTTAAAATCCATCCGTGGCGGTCGGATATGCAGCGAAAAAACACCAACCCGCCACAAGTATAGCGAAGACACCACACGGAAAATTAGGATATCAATGATGGTCCTGCTGTTTCTGACCGCCGGGTCGCACAATGGGATGAATGGAAGAGCCAGCGGAAGAGCTTCAGCATAGCCACCGCTGCGGACGATCTATGAAAAATATCGCGGACGAGGCAAAAAAAACGCAAAAGCCCAAAAAGTGCACACAGCAAACTAGCCATGCCCCCCAATACACAAAACACACCCCAATGACACAACCACATGGCAAAAAGTAAAATACAATTCCCAGGACAACAAACCTGACAGAAATACCTCATTTGGACACCCCCTGAGTATAAAACCAGCCCCTTCCCTGACCACAATCCTTTGCAATACTCCAGGAGAGAAGGGACACACACCCCAGCTTAAAGGAGAGGCAAAGAACACAACATCACTAGCCACACCACACACAGCACCACCACCACTTCCACACCTGCACTACTACCCCCCCTGCACATCACACACCATATACATCACTATCACACCCACCACTCACACTCCTGCACCCACAACCACTTTGCACACCACACACCATGGCAACACATAAAATGCCCAAATTCGCAGAGAGTGAGTTGACAGTCATGGTAGATGAGATAGTCAGAGTGGAACCACAGCTGTTTGGTAGCCTGGTCCAACAGACGCCACAAGGACACAAATGTGGGCAAGGATAGCCCAAATGGTCAATGCAGTAGGGACCACCCCAAGATCCAAAAAGGAGATCATGAAGCGGTGGCATGATCTGAAGAGGGTTGTCAAGGAGAGGAGAAGCAAGAACTGTGAGCTGGCTCAGAGGACTGGCGGTGGCCCTCCTATTCCACCAAAACCATTCACACCATGGGAGGAGAAGGTGCTTGCCATACTGCATCCAGAGAGTCTCACAGGAGTAGCCGGGGGAGTGGATGCTGGTAAATACAAACAAATGACTACCACCACACTGCTATGTACTGTCTTGCGCAACTACAAAGCTACACCACCTAGGACAAATTCCATCCATCTGCACCACGCACCCACAAAAGCATGTCCCACAGATCCAAGATTCACCCACTCCCATTCACCCCAAACGTAGCTACCAACATTACCATGGGGGCATGTGTACAGGCAGCCAGCACTACAACTCGCACCATGCCCCCTGCCCCACAGCCTAGCAAGATGGAACCCTCCCCCACCCCACTCAGAAGCATGTGTCAGCCATTACATTACCCTCATCAAACTAACAGGTAGGTAGCCATCTTTCCTGGGAGGGTGTTTGTGGGCGGGAGGCCTGTACCACTACTCCCACCATGCCCTCTGCCCCAGCCCTCATCAGGATGGAGCACTCCCCCACCCCACCCAGAAGCAGTTGGAAGCCATTACATTACCCTCATCAAACTAACAGGTGGGTTAGCCATCTTCCCTGAGAGGGTGTTTGTGGGTGGGAGGCCTGCACTACTACTCCCACGATTCCCTCTGTCCCACACCTGAGCAGGATGGAGCACACCCCCACCCAGAAGCAGTTGGAAGCCATTGCAGTACACAAAACAAACTTACAGGTAGGTAGCCATCTTCCCCGGGAGGGTGTTTGTGGGTGGGAGGCCTGTACCACTACTCCCACCATGCCCCCTGCCCCATACCTGAGCAGGATGGAGCGCTCTCCCACCCAGAAGCAGTTGGAAGCCATTGCAGTACCCCAAACAAACTTACAGGTAGGTTGCCATCTTCCCTGGGAGGGCGTTTGTGGGTGGGAGGCCTGTACCACTACTCCCACTATGCCCCCTGCCCCACACCTCAGCAGGATGGAGCGCTCCCCCCACACCACCCAGAAACAGTTGGAAGCCATTACATTATCCTCATCAAACTTACAGGTGGGTAGCCATCTTCCATTGGAGGGTGTTTGTGGGTGGGAGGCCTGCACTACTACTCCCACCATTCCCTCTGTCCCACACCTGAGCAGAATGGAGCACTCCCCCACCCAGAAGCAGTTGGAAGCCATTGCAGTACACCAAACAAACTTACAGGTAGGTAGACATATCATTCTGTCTTATGACACCACTGAGCATGATATAAGCCTCTACCACATACACACAGATGTGCCACATTCCAAACCCAAAGGCAAGCATGTAACAGACTCGTAGCTAGTACGTCCACCCACACATTTGTCACAAAAGAAATGGTACCATATGACAACAACAGTCCTCCCATTGCACGAATATGCGCACCGACCCCATTGCCATGCACCGTGTGCACACAGGTAAGCTAAGGAAACTGTCACAGCTACCAAAGTGTGACACACCAATGCACATGTAGAAGAAAGTCTGGGCACAATCATGCACAGCACCTATTGACATGTGCATCACCATGGGGCCAGTGCAACAAGGACCATTCCAAAAATAATAAAGCATGTGTGATGGTACAAATCAGGATATGCACATGACAGGACAAAGGTATGCAGGAGATGACAATGGCCAGTCCATGGCCAGATGTGACGCCTGCCAGGTCAGACAAATCAACTAAGAGCCCTCAATGAAAAACATGTTGTGCCAGTCCCTAGATGGCATAACAGGTCCCTGTAATGAAAAATTATGCACGGGCCGCATGGTATGCCTTGACACCTCACACCATGGACAAGTATTCCATGTACCACTGCATCATGTCAGGAAGCACAGTAGTGCACATAGGAAACAATGTGATGATCAGTCAAGTGTGCAATGTACAAACAGTGAATGACACAAAGCTAACACAAAGCTTGCGGGGTGCACTACAATGACCATTTCCCATCTGATCAACTGGTGACCAAGAACTCACTACAGAGGACGACACCAGCAACCTGCAGAGCCAGTATCCCCCCTCCCTGGTACATGGACTCTCAGATGTACTACCAGGATTCTACGGATGATGAGCTCGAAGCCGGCCCATCTGGGGTGCCAGGGAGCAATAGGTCCCAGGACCCCATCGCTCCCCCCACCACATCTGCGGCAACAACAATTACACTGCAGACCTCTGCTGTTATGGCCTGTGCGGCCACCGCCACCACCACCACCACCACCAGTGCTGCCTGCAACACCCTCCCTGTCCCAGAGGATGACCACCCGTCACCACTGACAGAGGAGGGCAGGGAGAGGATGCAGGTGCCCACAGTGGTGAGGCAACAGGTCCATGGCAGCAGGGGAGGTGGGAGGGGCAGGGTCACCCACAGACACCAGGAGGCTGGGACCCAATCCCTGGAACACATCACCAAAGTCCTTGACGCATATGAACAGGCCCAGGGACGAACGGGCCAGTCGGACGAACTGTTACACAAGTTCATCCTGCTGATGAGGTCCATCGACACCCGCATGGGACAAATTGGGCCTGCAAGTGGCGGTACTGAGGGACAGGCCTGTGCCACAACCAACACCTCTCTCTGGTGGGCCGCAGGATGACAGTTCACCATCCTCCCCTGCGCCAACAGAGAGGGGTGAGTCCTCAGACCCCACTGCCAAAAGACGAAGGGGCTGTCCGAAGAAGGCCCTGGAGTATCTGGAGGCAAAGCACCTGCCAAACGCCAGTCATGGAGCCAGCCCTGATGGCAACCCTCTTCACCACTGCATTGACTTTTTGGACTGTTCTTCCCCACACTGCCTTGTGAATGGCATCTGTCTATTAGACTGGGTCACCACATCAATGTGGTAACTACTTGATTATCTCATTTATCATAACTGTCAACTCACTGCTCCACCACCACCTCAATGGAAATGTGCTCCCCCCTCACATGTCACCATTGCAAATAAAAATGCCTTACACACATTTTGTTGTATCTGCTCCGTCTTTATTGCAGGATGTATGTCTTCAACATGATCACAATGTACCCGGAGTATGGGCTGTATGTAGGCAAGGAGAAGTTGAAGGCACCTAGGGAAACACAACAGAACAACATTCACTGGTCTGGGTGTGGTATCACAGACATCACACAACACCTACCATTAAGATAACCCAACATGCACACGTCACAATGGGCAGCAAGTGTCAACATACACGTCCTGTAGATGTTCCCAAATGACCTGTCCCAGAAACATTGCCAACCACTGCTGAGTCTACAAGTGGCTATTGTGACAATTCTCACATACCCCTTCATGACAGCAGCAACATCAGCAGACAATGGGTATGTTGTACATTGTCACCCACCTTCAAGTGAAGTAGCGGATGATGAGCTGTTCATGCAGGTCAACACCTACCTCCTCTCCACTGTCCTCATCACTGGACACGGGTTGGTTTGCAGGCTGGGGCCTTGGGTCCTCACCATCATCCTGGAGCGGGGAAATACCCTTGCGAATGGCTAGGTTGTGGAGCATGCAGCATGCCACTACAATCTGACACACCTTCCCGGATGAGTATGCCAGTGCACCTCCGGTCTTGTCCAGGCAGCGTAAACGTGATTTTAGCAGACCAAAAGTACGCTCCACCACACAACGTGTCCTCCCATGGGCCTCATTGTAGCAGACTTCAACCGGGGTCCTGGGATTCCGCAGTGGGCTCAGCTACCACAGACAGTTGGGATATGCAGAGTCACCTAGGTATGACAAACAAAAATAGACATTGCAATGTCGCTGAGGCAGAGGGCAGCAGGTCACACACCCAGCAAGCCATACGACTAGGCATACTCACCCACAACCCATGCACGCTCAGGAAGCAGATTAGTCATCAGCTGGGGCACAATGCTGTTCCGCAGGATGTAAGAGTCATGGGCCGAGCCTGGGAATTTTGCACACATGTGAGAGATGATCATTTCTGCCAGGCACACCACTTGCACATTTATGGAGTGGTAATGTTTGCGATTCCTGTAAATGTGCTCACTTGCCTGTGGTGGCACAAGCCCGACATGGGTGCAATCAATGGCACCAACAACATTGGGGATGTGTCCAAGGGGATAGAAGTCTCCCTTCACAGCTGGCAATTCATTACCCCTGGGGAAATGAATGTATCTGTCCCCGTATATCATCATGGCGGACAGTGCATCAAGCAGCACCATGCTGAACATCGGTTGTAACATCCCACCAGCGCTGGCCACTGTCTCTTGGAATGATCCAGTGGCAAAAAAGTGCAGGGCTGCCATCACCTTATAAGTAGTGGTGAAAGCTGTTGGATATGTCCGGCAAAGCTGCAGGGGGGGGATCCAACAGATCACAAAGGGTTTTTAGGGTGGCTCTATCCAGACGGCATTTCCGGATGATCACCACACCCTCCATGTCCTCCAGCACCGTCAAGTGACAAATCAGATTTGGCCTCCTCCTATTTGAGATGTAAGTGGACACATGTCAATGCAATACATCATGGGATGGGCACAGCATCTCACGTTCTGGATGACACAACAACAACAATGACTGCCATCAATATTGAGTTACAGACCAGCTTACAAATAGGGACACCTTCAGCTACACAAAGGTCACACCTGTCAACTTACACAAAACAAGTACCTCAAACACCACCTTGGTCAATGTGAATACACATAGGGATATGGCCACATTTCACATGGGCACACCAGGGAGTATAGCATCCAGCATATGTGTAACAAATCAAGCCCACTGTCTCCTACCTAGCTGCTGTACCTGTCACACTTTCATGTGTCATTTCAACCTGGCACACATCCACAACACAATGACCAGAGTCGGCGCAGCAATGATGATTGTGTGCATGAGCAGACATAAGAGGCCATGCAAAATAGACCATCATTCGTTAAGACGAGCATTGCTGTGATTGTCACTGCACCTCAACACATTGACATATGTACACATTGTAGAGTCCAGAACAACACTATCCTGCCTACATGACCATCAAATTCATAAGTGACATGTGAGGGAGTACAGGCCAATCTATGAAATCACACACACAAACATGGCATGTGTAGTCACCAGTGGAGTATATGGAACATTGGCATTGTGTGCACAATGATGTGCCATTGACCATGTGGGACTGTGCACTGTTGATGTTTGCCAGATGGCCATTGCCATTGTATGGCAGCCATATCGTGGTAGCTACCGCCTGACCCCAGCGGTGTGTCACCAGCACCCCCATTCACACAAGTGCGGTAGTGATTGGCATGGAGACATGGGGAAATGGCGGTGGGCATGCTTCGCAAATTGAATCGCGGTGCCTCGTGTCAATGTATGGCACCCATATCGCGGTAGCTACCGCCTGGCCCCAGTGGTGTGTCACTAGCACCCCCATTCACGCAAGTGCGGTAGTGATTGGCATGGACACATGCCCAAATGGCGGTGGGCATGCTCCGCCGCCTGAATCACGGTGCCTCGTGTCAATGTATGGCACCCATATCGTGGTAGCTACCGCCTGGCCCCAGAGGTGTGTCACCAGCACCCCTATTCACACAAGTGCTGTAGTGATTGGCATGGAGACATGCCCAAAAGCGGTGGGCATGCTCCGCCGCCTGAATCGCGATGCCTTGTGTCAATATATGGCACCGATATCGCGGTAGCTACCGCCTGGCCCCAGCGGTGTGTCACCAGCACCCCTATTCACACACGTGCAATAGTGGTTGCCATGGAGACATGCCCAAATGGAGGTGGGCATGCTCCACCGCAAAACTCGCGGTAGCACACACTGGGTCCCAGCGGTGTGTCACCGCCATGGAGCATGCCCATACAGCCAATGGGAACCTTGATTGCTGTGGCATGATGCAATTTTGAAGATCGAGGTAGGCGTGCTCTGCCACTGCAGAGCTGGTCATTGGATGCATTTGAAAGATGCACCAACGCGGTAGCACCCACCTGGCCCCTGCAGTGTGTCACCGCCATGGAGCATGCCCATACAGCCAATGGGAACCTTGATTGCGGTGGCATGATGCAAATTTGAAGATCGCGGTAGGCATGCTCCGTCACCGCGGAGGTGGTCATTGGATGCATTTGAAAGATGCACCATCGTGGTAGCGCCCGCCTGGCCCCTGCGGTGTGTCACCGCCATGGAGCATGCCCTTATGGCCAATGGGAACCTTAATCGTGGTAGCAGGATGCAATTTTAAAAAACGCGGTAGGCGTGCTCCGCCACCACGAAGACGGTCATTGGATGCATTTGAAAGAGGCAGACCTGGACCACCAATTGATGCAGCTTGGCACCTTTGAAATTACCCCAGGGGGATATATATGTGTGGGAGTGAGCCTCACATTTCCACTGCTCCCAGAGCCTGCTGCCTGAGACCCCTCACCTGCTGCTGCCTCCAAGGACTGCTGCCTGAGACCCCTCTCCTGCTGCTGCCTCCAGGGACGGCTGCCTGAGACCCCTCACCTGCTGCTGCCTCCAGGGACTGCTGCCAGAGACCCCTCACCTGCTGCTGCCTCCAGGGACTGCTGCCTGAGACCCCTCTCCTGCTGCTGCCTCCAGGGACTGCTGCCTGAGACCCCTCACCTGCTGCTGCCTCCAGGGACTGCTGCCTGAGACCCCTCTCCTGCTGCTGCCACCAGGGACTGTTGCCTGAGACCCCTCACCTGCTGCTGCCTCCAGGGACTGCTGGCAGAGACCCCTCACCACCCAATTCTGCCGCTGTTGTCTCATGTCCACAGTGATGGCAAGGACAGAGAAGAGGGGCACTGTTCCTGTATGCGGGGTGCAAAAAGTCACCCACGCATAGGGGTGCAAATAGTCACCCGTGCATTGAAGATCGAAAAAGTGAACAGATAGAAAGAGACAGGAATTCCTAGGAAAGAAGGACCCAGATGGTGAAGTGGAACAAACACTTATTGTCCTCTGTTGCCCTCACACACCCCAAGAGGTGTCATGCTTCATCATTGGGCAGGTGCTCCTCGTAGGGCCGGCGCTGCAATTCCCTATGGGTCCCCCGAAGGGTCTCTTTATCGGAGATCTTTTTAAGGACTGCCGGATGGTGCATGTGGGTATGTGGGGTTAGGGTCCAAAAGAGAGTGAAAAAAGTGCATGCTAGGTAGTGAAAAAAGTTAATAAAGGGTAAACATGCAGCCAATGTGTGAATTGTAAACCCTTGGCAGATAATCTGCTAGTTAAAATCTAGCCCCGGAGGCACACTATGTCCGGGTATCAAAGAGGTCATAGGTCAACATGTTTCGCGCCTTGTGTCGCCTTAAGGGTCGTTGGCGCTTCTTCAGGACCAGAGCAAAAATATAAAGTGCACGTGATGAAAATTATTGAACCCTCTAACTCAACAGGGCGAGGCAGTAACCTGTATACCTATAGTGTGGCTACAGCTGCATGATGAACGAACGCTCCTGATGAAAACCTAGGAAAGAGAGCACAGAGTAAACAACAGATCAGAGCATCAGTGACAACTTGATGCTTCATAACGTGTCACATCTGTGTTCGCAGCAATATTTAGAGACAAAAAACAGGCACAGGAGGCATAAAAATGCGATCAATGGGGCAATGGCCCGGTGCGGTATTGCTGTTACACCATGCCATTCAGTCTTGTGGATTGTGGTACCACTCGTAGCCCCGCTTATATCCTATATGGAAGATTATGCCCAAAAGTGACAGCAGTTGATAGTATATGAATGTTGCTACGCCTATTAACGGTACCGGGAGGTTGTTAGTTTAAAGGATGCTTACCTCATAGCGTTATGAGGATACCTCCACCGGCGAGAGCAAGGAATGCCCGCACATTACTGGGCTGTAAAAACATTAAACACAGAGATGCAGGAACAAACACCAGACACAGGTTGTGCTGAGCAAATTACTTGCCATGTCCGACTCTCTGCCACAGTGATCTACTTACAATTTTGCCGGGGTGTTATCTCCTCTACACCTACCCCTTCCAAGTCTCTGCCGGGAGTGGAAAAGTGGCAGCAAACGTTGTGCTAATCATGTAATGAGATCAGGTGTGGGAGTTAACCATTTCCGGGTTGTCCCTGTTAATTAACTAGCGCGAGCATGCGCAATAGCAAGGGTAAAGAGCGCATGTGCGTTGTTAGGGAGAAGTACTCTCCAGTGCATGCGCAAAGGTTAGAGTGGGTAAATTTAAATTTTTCATTTTTTATAGGGTTCACAGAAATACCCACATGTTACATTACTGGAAACCCCCTACCTAACTTACTCGTGCTAAAGTATTTGTCGCATGAGCGCCGCTCTCACTTAGTAGATCCGGGACCCTACCCCGTGCTGAAAGGAGTGAGAAGAAAGTCTGTGTTTGATAGTGCCTGTACCTTAGTGTGTGAATCATCCAACTCTTAGAAATTAAGACCGTCGGAGGACGGGGGGGAAAATGAAGGGATGTCCGTGGGGCGGTGACCCTTACATACCCTCAGGACTACTGTTTCCTCAATATCATATTCGAAGAGGAGGGGGAGGGGGAAGGGGGGGGGGGTTTGGCTTTTTAAGGGTTGAATTCACATTCCGAAAATAATAAGACCCCAAATAAGAATAGTAATGCCTCATGTGCCCGTGAACAAGAAAAATAGACATACTAATGGCCCTCGGCTGAACCGCCGTACATAATTTAACACAACAAAAAAGAGGGGGGGCCATGGAGCTATTAAAGGTCCAGTGTCCATGCTCCAAAAGACTATGTTAATTTTAACAAGGGGGGCACTGTTCCTGTATGCGGGGTGCAAAAAGTCACCCACGCATAGGGGTGCAAATAGTCACCCGTGCATTGAAGATCGAAAAAGTGAACAGAGAGAAAGAGACAGGAATTCCTAGGAAAGAAGGACCCAGATGGTGAAGTGGAACAAACACTTATTGTCCTCTGTTGCCCTCACACACCCCAAGAGGTGTCATGCTTCATCATTGGGCAGTTGCTCCTCGTAGGGCCGGCGCTGCAATTCCCAACGGGGTCCCCCGAAGGGTCTCTTTATCGGAGATCTTTTTAAGGACTGCCGGATGGTGCATGTGGGTATGTGGGGTTAGGGTCCAAAAGAGAGTGAAAAAAGTGCGTGCTAGGTAGTGAAAAAAGTTAATAAAGGGTAAACATGCAGCCAATGTGTGAATTGTAAACCCTTGGCAGATAATCTGCTAGTTAAAATCTAGCCCCGGAGGCACACTATGTCCGGGTATCAAAGAGGTCATAGGTCAACATGTTTCGCGCCTTGTGTCGCCTTAAGGGTCGTTGGCGCTTCTTCAGGACCAGAGCAAAAATATAAAGTGCACGTGATGAAAATTATTGAACCCTCTAACTCAACAGGGCGAGGCAGTAACCTGTATACCTATAGTGTGGCTACAGCTGCATGATGAACGAACGCTCCTGATGAAAACCTAGGAAAGAGAGCACAGAGTAAACAACAGATCAGTGCATCAGTGACAACTTGATGCTTCATAACGTGTCACATCTGTGTTCGCAGCAATATTTAGAGACAAAAAACAGGCACAGGAGGCATAAAAATGCGATCAATGGGGCAATGGCCCGGTGCGGTATTGCTGTTACACCATGCCATTCAGTCTTGTGGATTGTGGTACCACTCGTAGCCCCGCTTATATCCTATATGGAAGATTATGCCCAAAAGTGACAGCAGTTGATAGTATATGAATGTTGCTACGCCTATTAACGGTACCGGGAGGTTGTTAGTTTAAAGGATGCTTACCTCATAGCGTTATGAGGATACCTCCACCGGCGAGAGCAAGGAATGCCCGCACATTACTGGGCTGTAAAAACATTAAACACAGAGATGCAGGAACAAAAACCAGACACAGGTTGTGCTGAGCAAATTACTTGCCATGTCCGACTCTCTGCCACAGTGATCTACTTACAATTTTGCCGGGGTGTTATCTCCTCTACACCTACCCCTTCCAAGTCTCTGCCGGGAGTGGAAAAGTGGCAGCAAACGTTGTGCTAATCATGTAATGAGATCAGGTGTGGGAGTTAACCATTTCCGGGTTGTCCCTGTTAATTAACTAGCGCGAGCATGCGCAATAGCAAGGGTAAAGAGCGCATGTGCGTTGTTAGGGAGAAGTACTCTCCAGTGCATGCGCAAAGGTTAGAGTGGGTAAATTTAAATTTTTCATTTTTTATAGGGTTCACAGAAATACCCACATGTTACATTACTGGAAACCCACTACCTAACTTACTCGTGCTAAAGTATTTGTCGCATGAGCGCCGCTCTCACTTAGTAGATCCGGGACCCTACCCCGTGCTGAAAGGAGTGAGAAGAAAGTCTGTGTTTGATAGTGCCTGTACCTTAGTGTGTGAATCATCCAACTCTTAGAAATTAAGACCGTCGGAGGACGGGGGGGAAAATGAAGGGATGTCCGTGGGGCTGTGACCCTTACATACCCTCAGGACTACTGTTTCCTCAATATCATATTCGAAGAGGAGGGTGGGGGGAAGGGGGGGGGGGGTTTGGCTTTTTAAGGGTTGAATTCACATTCCGAAAATAATAAGACCCCAAATAAGAATAGTAATGCCCCATGTGCCCGTGAACAAGAAAAATAGACATACTAATGGCCCTCGGCTGAACCGCCGTACATAATTTAACACAACAAAAAAGAGGGGGGGCCATGGAGCTATTAAAGGTCCAGTGTCCATGCTCCAAAAGACTATGTTAATTTTAACAAGGGGGGCACTGTTCCTGTATGCGGGGTGCAAAAAGTCACCCACGCATAGGGGTGCAAATAGTCACCCGTGCATTGAAGATCGAAAAAGTGAACAGAGAGAAAGAGACAGGAATTCCTAGGAAAGAAGGACCCAGATGGTGAAGTGGAACAAACACTTATTGTCCTCTGTTGCCCTCACACACCCCAAGAGGTGTCATGCTTCATCATTGGGCAGTTGCTCCTCGTAGGGCCGGCGCTGCAATTCCCTACGGGTCCCCCGAAGGGTCTCTTTATCGGAGATCTTTTTAAGGACTGCCGGATGGTGCATGTGGGTATGTGGGGTTAGGGTCCAAAAGAGAGTGAAAAAAGTGCGTGCTAGGTAGTGAAAAAAGTTAATAAAGGGTAAACATGCAGCCAATGTGTGAATTGTAAACCCTTGGCAGATAATCTGCTAGTTAAAATCTAGCCCCGGAGGCACACTATGTCCGGGTATCAAAGAGATCATAGGTCAACATGTTTCGCGCCTTGTGTCGCCTTAAGGGTCGTTGGCGCTTCTTCAGGACCAGAGCAAAAATATATAAAGTGCACGTGATGAAAATTATTGAACCCTCTAACTCAACAGGGCGAGGCAGTAACCTGTATACCTATAGTGTGGCTACAGCTGCATGATGAACGAACGCTCCTGATGAAAACCTAGGAAAGAGAGCACAGAGTAAACAACAGATCAGTGCATCAGTGACAACTTGATGCTTCATAACGTGTCACATCTGTGTTCGCAGCAATATTTAGAGACAAAAAACAGGCACAGGAGGCATAAAAATGCGATCAATGGGGCAATGGCCCGGTGCGGTATTGCTGTTACACCATGCCATTCAGTCTTGTGGATTGTGGTACCACTCGTAGCCCCGCTTATATCCTATATGGAAGATTATGCCCAAAAGTGACAGCAGTTGATAGTATATGAATGTTGCTATGCCTATTAACGGTACCGGGAGGTTGTTAGTTTAAAGGATGCTTACCTCATAGCGTTATGAGGATACCTCCACCGGCGAGAGCAAGGAATGCCCGCACATTACTGGGCTGTAAAAACATTAAACACAGAGATGCAGGAACAAAAACCAGACACAGGTTGTGCTGAGCAAATTACTTGCCATGTCCGACTCTCTGCCACAGTGATCTACTTACAATTTTGCCGGGGTGTTATCTCCTCTACACCTACCCCTTCCAAGTCTCTGCCGGGAGTGGAAAAGTGGCAGCAAACGTTGTGCTAATCATGTAATGAGATCAGGTGTGGGAGTTAACCATTTCCGGGTTGTCCCTGTTAATTAACTAGCGCGAGCATGCGCAATAGCAAGGGTAAAGAGCGCATGTGCGTTGTTAGGGAGAAGTACTCTCCAGTGCATGCGCAAAGGTTAGAGTGGGTAAATTTTAATTTTTCATTTTTTATAGGGTTCACAGAAATACCCACATGTTACATTACTGGAAACCCACTACCTAACTTACTCGTGCTAAAGTATTTGTCGCATGAGCGCCGCTCTCACTTAGTAGATCCGGGACCCTACCCCGTGCTGAAAGGAGCGAGAAGAAAGTCTGTGTTAGATAGTGCCTGTACCTTAGTGTGTGAATCATCCAACTCTTAGAAATTAAGACCGTCGGAGGACGGGGGGGGAAATGAAGGGATGTCCGTGGGGCTGTGACCCTTACATACCCTCAGGACTACTGTTTCCTCAATATCATATTCGAAGAGGAGGGGGGGGGGAAGGGGGGGGGGTTTGGCTTTTTAAGGGTTGAATTCACATTCCGAAAATAATAAGACCCCAAATAAGAATAGTAATGCCTCATGTGCCCGTGAACAAGAAAAATAGACATACTAATGGCCCTCGGCTGAACCGCCGTACATAATTTAACACAACAAAAAAGAGGGGGGGCCATGGAGCTATTAAAGGTCCAGTGTCCATGCTCCAAAAGACTATGTTAATTTTAACAAGGGGGGCACTGTTCCTGTATGCGGGGTGCAAAAAGTCACCCACGCATAGGGGTGCAAATAGTCACCCGTGCATTGAAGATCGAAAAAGTGAACAGAGAGAAAGAGACAGGAATTCCTAGGAAAGAAGGACCCAGATGGTGAAGTGGAACAAACACTTATTGTCCTCTGTTGCCCTCACACACCCCAAGAGGTGTCATGCTTCATCATTGGGCAGTTGCTCCTCGGAGGGCCGGCGCTGCAATTCCCTACGGGTCCCCCGAAGGGTCTCTTTATCGGAGATCTTTTTAAGGACTGCCGGATGGTGCATGTGGGTATGTGGGGTTAGGGTCCAAAAGAGAGTGAAAAAAGTGCGTGCTAGGTAGTGAAAAAAGTTAATAAAGGGTAAACATGCAGCCAATGTGTGAATTGTAAACCCTTGGCAGATAATCTGCTAGTTAAAATCTAGCCCCGGAGGCACACTATGTCCGGGTATCAAAGAGGTCATAGGTCAACATGTTTCGCGCCTTGTGTCGCCTTAAGGGTCGTTGGCGCTTCTTCAGGACCAGAGCAAAAATATAAAGTGCACGTGATGAAAATTATTGAACCCTCTAACTCAACAGGGCGAGGCAGTAACCTGTATACCTATAGTGTGGCTACAGCTGCATGATGAACGAACGCTCCTGATGAAAACCTAGGAAAGAGAGCACAGAGTAAACAACAGATCAGTGCATCAGTGACAACTTGATGCTTCATAACGTGTCACATCTGTGTTCGCAGCAATATTTAGAGACAAAAAACAGGCACAGGAGGCATAAAAATGCGATCAATGGGGCAATGGCCCGGTGCGGTATTGCTGTTACACCATGCCATTCAGTCTTGTGGATTGTGGTACCACTCGTAGCCCCGCTTATATCCTATATGGAAGATTATGCCCAAAAGTGACAGCAGTTGATAGTATATGAATGTTGCTACGCCTATTAACGGTACCGGGAGGTTGTTAGTTTAAAGGATGCTTACCTCATAGCGTTATGAGGATACCTCCACCGGCGAGAGCAAGGAATGCCCGCACATTACTGGGCTGTAAAAACATTAAACACAGAGATGCAGGAACAAAAACCAGACACAGGTTGTGCTGAGCAAATGACTTGCCATGTCCGACTCTCTGCCACAGTGATCTACTTACAATTTTGCCGGGGTGTTATCTCCTCTACACCTACCCCTTCCAAGTCTCTGCCGGGAGTGGAAAAGTGGCAGCAAACGTTGTGCTAATCATGTAATGAGATCAGGTGTGGGAGTTAACCATTTCCGGGTTGTCCCTGTTAATTAACTAGCGCGAGCATGCGCAATAGCAAGGGTAAAGAGCGCATGTGCGTTGTTAGGGAGAAGTACTTTCCAGTGCATGCGCAAAGGTTAGAGTGGGTAAATTTTAATTTTTCATTTTTTATAGGGTTCACAGAAATACCCACATGTTACATTACTGGAAACCCACTACCTAACTTACTCGTGCTAAAGTATTTGTCGCATGAGCGCCGCTCTCACTTAGTAGATCCGGGACCCTACCCCGTGCTGAAAGGAGCGAGAAGAAAGTCTGGGTCCTTCTTTCCTAGGAATTCCTGTCTCTTTCTATCTGTTCACTTTTTCGATCTTCAATCCACGGGTGACTATTTGCACCCCTATGCGTGGGTGACTTTTTGCACCCCGCATACAGGAACAGTGCCCCCCTTGTTAAAACTAACATAGTCTTTTGGAGCATGGACACTGGACCTTTAATAGCTCCATGGCCCCCCCTCTTTTTTGTTGTGTTAAATTATGTACGGCGGTTCAGCCGAGGGCCATTAGTATGTCTATTTTTCTTGTTCACGGGCACATGAGGCATTACTATTCTTATTTGGGGTCTTATTATTTTCGGAATGTGAATTCAACCCTTAAAAAGCCAAACCCCCCCCCCCTTCCCCCCCCTCCTCCTCTTCGAATATGATATTGAGGAAACAGTAGTCCTGAGGGTATGTAAGGGTCACAGCCCCACGGACATCCCTTCATTTTCCCCCCCGTCCTCCGACGGTCTTAATTTCTAAGAGTTGGATGATTCACACACTAAGGTACAGGCACTATCAAACACAGACTTTCTTCTCGCTCCTTTCAGCACGGGGTAGGGTCCCGGATCTACTAAGTGAGAGCGGCGCTCATGCGACAAATACTTTAGCACGAGTAAGTTAGGTAGTGGGTTTCCAGTAATGTAACATGTGGGTATTTCTGTGAACCCTATAAAAAATGAAAAATTAAAATTTACCCACTCTAACCTTTGCGCATGCACTGGAGAGTACTTCTCCCTAACAACGCACATGCGCTCTTTACCCTTGCTATTGCGCATGCTCGCGCTAGTTAATTAACAGGGACAACCCGGAAATGGTTAACTCCCACACCTGATCTCATTACATGATTAGCACAACGTTTGCTGCCACTTTTCCACTCCCGGCAGAGACTTGGAAGGGGTAGGTGTAGAGGAGATAACACCCCGGCAAAATTGTAAGTAGATCACTGTGGCAGAGAGTCGGACATGGCAAGTAATTTGCTCAGCACAACCTGTGTCTGGTTTTTGTTCCTGCATCTCTGTGTTTAATGTTTTTACAGCCCAGTAATGTGCGGGCATTCCTTGCTCTCGCCGGTGGAGGTATCCTCATAACGCTATGAGGTAAGCATCCTTTAAACTAACAACCTCCCGATACCGTTAATAGGCGTAGCAACATTCATATACTATCAACTGCTGTCACTTTTGGGCATAATCTTCCATATAGGATATAAGCGGGGCTACGAGTGGTACCACAATCCACAAGACTGAATGGCATGGTGTAACAGCAATACCGCACCGGGCCATTGCCCCATTGATCGCATTTTTATGCCTCCTGTGCCTGTTTTTTTTCTCTAAATATTGCTGCGAACACAGATGTGACACGTTATGAAGCATCAAGTTGTCACTGATGCTCTGATCTGTTGTTTACTCTGTGCTCTCTTTCCTAGGTTTTCATCAGGAGCGTTCGTTCATCATGCAGCTGTAGCCACACTATAGGTATACAGGTTACTGCCTCGCCCTGTTGAGTTAGAGGGTTCAATAATTTTCATCACGTGCACTTTATATTTTTGCTCTGGTCCTGAAGAAGCGCCAACGACCCTTAAGGCGACACAAGGCGCGAAACATGTTGACCTATGACCTCTTTCATACCCGGACATAGTGTGCCTCCGGGGCTAGATTTTAACTAGCAGATTATTTGCCAAGGGTTTACAATTCACACATTGGCTGCATGTTTACCCTTTATTAACTTTTTTCACTACCTAGCACGCACTTTTTTCACTCTCTTTTGGACCCTAACCCCACATACCCACATGCACCATCCGGCAGTCCTTAAAAAGATCTCCGATAAAGAGACCCTTCGGGGGACCCGTAGGGAATTGCAGCGCCGGCCCTACGAGGAGCAACTGCCCAATGATGAAGCATGACACCTCTTGGGGTGTGTGAGGGCAACAGAGGACAATAAGTGTTTGTTCCACTTCACCATCTGGGTCCTTCTTTCCTAGGAATTCCTGTCTCTTTCTATCTGTTCACTTTTTCGATCTTCAATGCACGGGTGACTATTTGCACCCCTATGCGTGGGTGACTTTTTGCACCCCGCATACAGGAACAGTGCCCCCCTTGTTAAAACTAACATAGTCTTTTGGAGCATGGACACTGGACCTTTAATAGCTCCATGGCCCCCCCTCTTTTTTGTTGTGTTAAATTATGTACGGCAGTTCAGCCGAGGGCCATTAGTATGTCTATTTTTCTTGTTCACGGGCACATGAGGCATTACTATTCTTATTTGGGGTCTTATAATTTTCGGAATGTGAATTCAACCCTTAAAAAGCCAAACCCCCCCTTCCCCCCCCCCCTCCTCTTCGAATATGATATTGAGGAAACAGTAGTCCTGAGGGTATGTAAGGGTCACAGCCCCACGGACATCCCTTCATTTTCCCCCCCCCGTCCTCCGACGGTCTTAATTTCTAAGAGTTGGATGATTCACACACTAAGGTACAGGCACTATCAAACACAGACTTTCTTTTCGCTCCTTTCAGCACGGGGTAGGGTCCCGGATCTACTAAGTGAGAGCGGCGCTCATGCGACAAATACTTTAGCACGAGTAAGTTAGGTAGTGGGTTTCCAGTAATGTAACATGTGGGTATTTCTGTGAACCCTATAAAAAATGAAAAATGAAAATTTACCCACTCTAACCTTTGCGCATGCACTGGAGAGTACTTCTCCCTAACAACGCACATGCGCTCTTTACCCTTGCTATTGCGCATGCTCGCGCTAGTTAATTAACAGGGACAACCCGGAAATGGTTAACTCCCACACCTGATCTCATTACATGATTAGCACAACGTTTGCTGCCACTTTTCCACTCCCGGCAGAGACTTGGAAGGGGTAGGTGTAGAGGAGATAACACCCCGGCAAAATTGTAAGTAGATCACTGTGGCAGAGAGTCGGACATGGCAAGTAATTTGCTCAGCACAACCTGTGTCTGGTTTTTGTTCCTGCATCTCTGTGTTTAATGTTTTTACAGCCCAGTAATGTGCGGGCATTCCTTGCTCTCGCCGGTGGAGGCATCCTCATAACGCTATGAGGTAAGCATCCTTTAAATTAACAACCTCCCGGTACCGTTAATAGGCGTAGCAACATTCATATACTATCAACTGCTGTCACTTTTGGGCATAATCTTCCATATAGGATATAAGCGGGGCTACGAGTGGTACCACAATCCACAAGACTGAATGGCATGGTGTAACAGCAATACCGCACCGGGCCATTGCCCCATTGATCGCATTTTTATGCCTCCTGTGCCTGTTGTTTGTCTCTAAATATTGCTGCGAACACAGATGTGACACGTTATGAAGCATCAAGTTGTCACTGATGCTCTGATCTGTTGTTTACTCTGTGCTCTCTTTCCTAGGTTTTCATCAGGAGCGTTCGTTCATCATGCAGCTGTAGCCACACTATAGGTATACAGGTTACTGCCTCGCCCTGTTGAGTTAGAGGGTTCAATAATTTTCATCACGTGCACTTTATATTTTTGCTCTGGTCCTGAAGAAGCGCCAACGACCCTTAAGGCGTCACAAGGCGTGAAACATGCTGACCTATGACCTCTTTGATACCCGGACATAGTGTGCCTCCGGGGCTAGATTTTAACTAGCAGATTATCTGCCAAGGGTTTACAATTCACACATTGGATGCATGTTTACCCTTTATTAACTTTTTTCACTACCTAGCACGCACTTTTTTCACTCTCTTTTGGACCCTAACCCCACATACCCACATGCACCATCCGGCAGTCCTTAAAAAGATCTCCGATAAAGAGACCCTTCGGGGGACCCGTAGGGAATTGCAGCGCCGGCCCTACGAGGAGCAACTGCCCAATGATGAAGCATGACACCTCTTGGGGTGTGTGAGGGCAACAGAGGACAATAAGTGTTTGTTCCACTTCACCATCTGGGTCCTTCTTTCCTAGGAATTCCTGTCTCTTTCTATCTGTTCACTTTTTCGATCTTCAATGCACGGGTGACTATTTGCACCCCTATGCGTGGGTGACTTTTTGCACCCCGCATACAGGAACAGTGCCCCCCTTGTTAAAACTAACATAGTCTTTTGGAGCATGGACACTGGAACTTTAATAGCTCCATGGCCCCCCTCTTTTTTGTTGTGTTAAATTATGTACGGCGGTTCAGCCGAGGGCCATTAGTATGTCTATTTTTCTTGTTCACAGGCACATGAGGCATTACTATTCTTATTTGGGGTCTTATTATTTTCGGAATGTGAATTCAACCCTTAAAAAGCCAAACCCCCCCCCCCTTCCCCCCCCTCCTCTTTGAATTTGATATTGAGGAAACAGTAGTCCTGAGGGTATGTGAGGGTCACAGCCCCACGGACATCCCTTCATTTCCCCCCCCGTCCTCCGACGGTCTTAATTTCTAAGAGTTGGATGATTCACACACTAAGGTACAGGCACTATCAAACACAGACTTTCTTCTCGCTCCTTTCAGCACGGGGTAGGGTCCCGGATCCACTAAGTGAGAGCGGCGCTCATGCGACAAATACTTTAGCACGAGTAAGTTAGGTAGTGGGTTTCCAGTAATGTAACATGTGGGTATTTCTGTGAACCCTATAAAAAATGAAAAATTAAAATTTACCCACTCTAACCTTTGCGCATGCACTGGAAAGTACTTCTCCCTAACAACGCACATGCGCTCTTTACCCTTGCTATTGCGCATGCTCGCGCTAGTTAATTAACAGGGACAACCCGGAAATGGTTAACTCCCACACCTGATCTCATTACATGATTAGCACAACGTTTGCTGCCACTTTTCCACTCCCGGCAGAGACTTGGAAGGGGTAGGTGTAGAGGAGATAACACCCCGGCAAAATTGTAAGTAGATCACTGTGGCAGAGAGTCGGACATGGCAAGTCATTTGCTCAGCACAACCTGTGTCTGGTTTTTGTTCCTGCATCTCTGTGTTTAATGTTTTTACAGCCCAGTAATGTGCGGGCATTCCTTGCTCTCGCCGGTGGAGGTATCCTCATAACGCTATGAGGTAAGCATCCTTTAAACTAACAACCTCCCGGTACCGTTAATAGGCGTAGCAACATTCATATACTATCAACTGCTGTCACTTTTGGGCATAATCTTCCATATAGGATATAAGCGGGGCTACGAGTGGTACCACAATCCACAAGACTGAATGGCATGGTGTAACAGCAATACCGCACCGGGCCATTGCCCCATTGATCGCATTTTTATGCCTCCTGTGCCTGTTTTTTGTCTCTAAATATTGCTGCGAACACAGATGTGACACGTTATGAAGCATCAAGTTGTCACTGATGCTCTGATCTGTTGTTTACTCTGTGCTCTCTTTCCTAGGTTTTCATCAGGAGTGTTCGTTCATCATGCAGCTGTAGCCACACTATAGGTATACAGGTTACTGCCTCGCCCTGTTGAGTTAGAGGGTTCAATAATTTTCATCTTGTGCACTTTATATTTTTGCTCTGGTCCTGAAGAAGCGCCAACGACCCTTAAGGCGACACAAGGCGCGAAACATGTTGACCTATGACCTCTTTGATACCCGGACATAGTGTGCCTCCGGTGCTAGATTTTAACTAGCAGATTATCTGCCAAGGGTTTACAATTCACACATTGGCTGCATGTTTACCCTTTATTAACTTTTTTCACTACCTAGCATGCACTTTTTTCACTCTTTTTTGGACCCTAACCCCACATACCCACATGCACCATCCGGCAGTCCTTAAAAAGATCTCCGATAAAGAGACCCTTCGGGGGACCCGTAGGGAATTGCAGCGCCGGCCCTACGAGGAGCAACTGCCCAATGATGAAGCATGACACCTCTTGGGGTGTGTGAGGGCAACAGAGGACAATAAGTGTTTGTTCAACTTCACCATCTGGGTCCTTCTTTCCTAGGAATTCCTGTCTCTTTCTATCTGTTCACTTTTTCGATCTTCAATGCACGGGTGACTATTTGCACCCCTATGCGTGGGTGACTTTTTGCACCCCGCATACAGGAACAGTGCCCCCCTTGTTAAAACTAACATAGTCTTTTGGAGCATGGACACTGGACCTTTAATAGCTCCATGGCCCCCCCCTCTTTTTTGTTGTGTTAAGGACAGAGAAGATCCATGCCAGTCCCTTCACAAGCAAGGAGCTGGAGGTCCTGGTGGATGAGGTGCTCACACAGTACCCAAGGCTATATGGTTCCCCAAATGTCGTGGTAAGTCCTCAACAGTGGGGGGGGGGGGGCACACATGTGGTTGGACTGATGCAGTATGTTCCTGGGATTGTGGGGTTGGGCCATGCACTGCCTAACATGCTGTCTCCAGGGGAAAGGTGTGTGTACCTAATGCCACAGTTTTCCTGCCTGCACGTCTGTATGAGTGACCTGTGTCATGTTATCAGCCATACAGTGACACAGAATGTTGTTTATGCAGGAGTCAGGACAGTGATTGCTTGGCTGAATGGCTGTGTGTGCCGCAGTAGTTCATCTCAGTGTGAGCCCACATGGCCAGCACAGTCCCCGCCCACAGAGACAAGGAGACATCACTCCACTTACAGAGTATTTTATCAGTCTTTTATCATTGCACTCCAGCTATGGGCCATCTCAGCACTGTAGGTTGCACAGGACCGGCCTTGTGATGAGGATTTTGGATTTGTGAGATCATGTCCCTCAATGTTACAATCATGACACAGTTATCTATTCACAGGGCAGGTACATTGGGGGCTGCGCAGTCTTGGACACAGTGAGTCCACCCCCAGACACAGGTCGATATGTGATGTATGTGTTGCTCAAACCAACAATGGACTGGAGATGTGGGCAGGCTACATAGGTGTTTCGGTGCTGGCATCCTTCATGTATGTGAGATGTGCAGGGACTGTGTTCCCCCTCACACCTGCATGTATTTTCATCAGATTTTCCCATGCAGATGTACCATGTGAGATATACTCTAATCTCTGATTGACATATCGTTGGATTTGTGATGAGTTTGTATCTTGCTGCTATACTGATAGATGTCGGTACATAACACTGTGTCACTGATCATTTCCCCCTCTTGTCTCCCATGCCTGCAGCTCAAGGTCCACCAGCGTAAGGCAGTGTGGAGGGCCATTGCAGCCAAGGTGCGAGCTCTGGTGGTCTCAAACCGACGGCGTACCCACTGCCCAAGAGGTGGGACGACATCAGCCGGCTGGCAAAGAATGTGGCGGAGATGACCTTGGGGCTGCTTCCTCACACTGGCTGTTTGGCACGGTGCAGAATGACATCACTAATGGGGTGCATCTTGGTGGTGACACAGCCTGAGCTGGCTGCACGTTTGAAGGAGTATCAGCAGCAAGCCAGGGGTGAGCATTTGGGGAGGGTGACTATGGCTGGGAGTGGCTGCATGTGTATAGAGCCTGTGCCAGCGCTGGCCTATGTGATGTTGGTAGTGTGATTCAGTGGCATATAAGTGGCTGCTGGGCTGGGTGCTGGTGTCATGCATTTGCCATTGCTGTACTTACGAAGATGATTTGAATGCTGTGCATTCTCATTGCATTCTGAGTTGTGCTCTTCAGGTTTCTTCTGCATTGGGGTAGTCTTGGGGTAGTCAATGTGCAAAAGTCCTTGGGGCCCAAAGTACAACATGGTGGGTGGCATGGGCTAATGGCCATTGTGGACTGCCATGTTGTAGTCTGTGTCTGTGTTGTACCCTCCTGATCCATTCAGATCTGTCAGTGGCAACAAGTGGTGTGCCCACATCATGTCCCTAGGTGTGCTCAGATCTAATTGTGTGTCTGGTTGAACAGAGCCACAACTAGGGTGTTGTGCTGTGTGTTCATCACATGGCTCACTCATGCCTGAATTTCCAGTTTCCACACACAGTTTGAGTCTATATTAGTGAGTTGGCACAATGTGATTGCACAGGTTGCTTGCATATGTTTGTTCTGTTGCTGCCACTGACCTGACCCTACATCTATCTCTCTCTCATGCAGCATCTCCTGTGGTCACGGAGGGACAAGAGATGGACACCAGTGGGGGTGAAACTAGCACGACAGCTGCACATGAGCACAGTGACACAGATGTCACCAGCGCCTCAGAGGGGGACAGGAGTCTGCTGGAGGAATCCGCAGCCTGAGACGCTAAGTACCACATCATCTGATGCCAGCGGGGATGAATCCATGCTGTCGGTCACAGGGAACGAGGACTCTGAATCATCTTTCACCATACAGCGGCCCATGCCCACCCTCCCAGCCACTTCCTCTGGTGCTGCCTATGTCCGGCTCAGTAAGAGGGTAAGTGTGTCCTGCACCACTGCCCCTGCCGCTGTCCCCCCTGCTGCCGTCAGTGCTGAGTCTCTGGACCTTTTGCACCAGCTGTGTGTAGGCCAGACAGCTCTCCTCAATGCCTTCATTGACCACGACAAAATATTGGCACAGGTGGTTGCTTTCATGGAGGGCATACATTCTGACGTGGGTGGGCTGCACCGGACTGTCCAGGCTTTGTCCTCCACAGTTGCACATACTCACAGTACAGCTCCAATCCCTTTGTCCACCCCCCTGGCATTGGCCACATCTGATGATAGTGACCACGGTCCACATACAAGTCACGATAGGGCACACGAAGCGCACAGC
Source organism: Triturus cristatus (assembly GCF_964204655.1). Lineage (NCBI taxonomy): Eukaryota > Metazoa > Chordata > Amphibia > Caudata > Salamandridae > Triturus > Triturus cristatus. The sequence continues at coordinate 894,012,829 of NC_140590.1, read as the reverse complement.
AGCAGCAACCCAAGCGGTCCCAGGCGCAGACACCATCCCCACAGAAGACCAAATCCACCCCAGAGTGCAGAGAGAAAAGCCCGTCAGGCGACACCAGGGGACAAAACGCAATGCAGCAGACCTCAGGCACACATGCCTCAGAGGCATCCCCATCCAAACTCTCCTGTTCCTAAAGCATCTCGCAAAGAGAAGCATACAGTTTCTGTGCCTACCGAGGAGGTGGTCCATGCCATGGGTACACCTAGGAAGGGCTCCAAGGCAGATTCACCCACCACCTCGACTCCCATTCCAAGCCCAGTGAAGCAGGGGAAGGAGGGCACTGTAGGGGTGACACCTAGTAAACAGGGGAAGGGGGCAGAGGCGAAGCCAGGCAAAGCATTCTGCTGGATCCAGCACATCATCAGAGGGGGTGCCAGCGTCTGCACCTGATGCAGCTTTGGTGGTGAGTGTTCCTGTTGTGCCCACACCACTTCCCATTGATCCAAAGTCAGGCAGGCCATTTAGGATCCCCAAGAAGTGGAAAGGCACCCCTGCACAATCTCCAAGCCACACTGTGTCTCCCGTCTGCATGACTGCGCCTCCACGTGCCACTACACCACCTGGTCCAAGGAGCCCACCAGCTTGCCAAACCACTGATAGCTCTACCTCAGCTGGTCTGCTCTCTCCCCGGCCAAGTGCCCCAACAGTCCCAGAGACACAGCCAGCTCCCAGTCCACCTGACAGCCAAGTCTGAGTGGTAGTCAACCTCACACACCTGTCTCTCATACAGGTGGGCCTGTACTGCACATTGTTACCCCCTGACTGTGTTGCTGACCATGGAAAGGTACAGTCGCACACATTCCCTGTGCAGCTTCTCATGGACATGTTCTGCACCCTGGACTGGCCACTGGCCTTGTTGTTCACTGCTGTTTCCCCCTTGCCTGTGCAGCTTCTCATGGACATGCTCTGCACTTTGCCCTGGCCACTGGCCTTGTCGCTCACTACTGTTTTGCCCTTGCCTGTGCAGCTTCTCATGGACATACTCTGCACTTAGCCCTGGCCACTGGCCTTGTGGTTCACTGCTGTTTCCCCCTTGCCTGTGCAGCTTCTAATGTACATACTCTGCACTTAGCCCTGGCCACTAGCGTTGTTGTTCACTGCTGTTTTGCCCTTGCCTATGCAGCTTCTCATGGACATGCTCTGCACTTAGCCCTGGCCACTGGCCTTGTTGTTCACTGCTGTTTCCCCCTTGCCTGTGCAGCTTCTCATGGACATGCTCTGCACCCTGGACTGGCCACTGGCTTTGTTGTTCACTGCTGTTTTGCCCTTGCCTGTGCAGATTCTCATCGACATGCTCTGCTCTTAGCCCTGGCCACTGGCCTTGTTGTTCACTGCTGTTTTGCCCTTGCCTGTGCAGCTTCTCGTGGACATGCTCTGCACTTAGCCCTGGCCACTGGCCTTGTCATTCCCTGCTGTTTTGCCCTTGCCTATGCAGCTTCTCATGGACATACTCTGCACTTAGCCCTGGCCACTGGCCTTGTTGTTCACTGCTGTTTTGCCCTTGCCTGTGCCTTACTCTTCTCTTCTCATTGTGGCTATCTGTGCAATATGTGAATAAAGACAGTTGTTTCTGTTGTCTATTTTGTCAGTGCTTACTGAATAAAGTTCTTTTGCTGTGTGTATATGGTTTACTGTGCCACATGGTCTGTGTGCCACTTCAACATAGTCAATGTTTGGGCTCACTTACTCTATTTTTTACAGGGGTGACAGTGTCTTCAGGACTTCCTGACCCAGATACTTGTGTGGGCAATGGTGTCTATTTTCAATGGGAAGCAGTTGTCATTTTCTTTTTTTGTTCATGTTGGCTATAATGTACATGTGTCAGGTTGGGGGGCACTGCCAGCACAGAGTGGGTTTCTGCACACAGTATTGCAGGCAGGCTGTCCAGGGCCATCATGTATGGGTATTCTTCCTTAATGTGTGCACAGTGGTGTATGTGTGTGGTCATCTTGTGACGGCCAGTCATCCTAGTCCCATGGATTACTTTCCATGTGTGCTCTTGGATGGTTAGTAAGTGTGCAGTGTGAAGGGGGTGAGTTTGTGGGGAGTGTTGATGTGTGCATGTCCCTGCAATGTCAACTACACACGTGTCACCCAGGAGTTGTATGCCTGTTGCTTTGATTGTTCAGCCCTGTGGATGTGGTTGTATGCACATGTGTGAGTTGTGTGTTGTGCACTGTGCAGTGCGTTGGTGTGTCCTTGCAGTTCTGTCTGACTCCTACTTGTTGTTTTGTCACTAGTGAGTTTGCAGAGTGTGTGACTGGCAAGTCAGTGTTGTGTGTTGTTGCACATCCATGTGTCTTGTTACTGTTTGTGGAGATTGTGCAGACCTGCTGTTCCACACTGCAATTGTGGTTGTGTTTTCTCATGCATTGCTATTACATGGTACCTTTTTGCCTCCAGTATGGCATGTTGTGTGTGTTGTCATACCATCCCCTATCTGTGCTTCAGATGCCTACCCATTGTGGGTCTGCACGCCCTCTCTTTGTGTATGGTACACTCTTGCCATGTCCCCTACTGACATGCAGTACACTTCACTTTGGTGTCAGCTGTTCCCTTGGTTTACATGTGTATGTGCCTCCCCATCATTTCATTTGAGACACAGTGCTTTGCGGTCCAGTTCTTTGGCCAGGATCAATGTGTCACTCAGGACATTTCCCCAATGGGTTGTATGTGATGTTCTTGTGCTGTGCTCCCATTGCCTTTCCACAGTTTAGCTGCACAGGGCATGTCTGTTCTTGTTGTGGTTCTGTGTGTGTTATGTGTTTGTCTGTTGTTTTTGTGCAGACATTTGTTGTGGCATCCCTGTGTGTGTGTGATGTTTTTGGCTACCCCCAGGGTGCATGATTGTTTGTGTGTGTATTGACTGGCAAATATTGCCAGCCTTCAGTGTGTTATACACTGGTGTTGTGTCCTGCTGGTGTGAGGGGGGGTATGTGTGTAGATTCCTACTGGTGTTTGTCAGTCATGGGGTGTGTCAATGGGCCCTGTGTGTAGTGCTGCTGGTGTACTCCTGTGTAGTAGTTGTATAGATGTGTGGCTGTTCACAGTTTGACTTCAGGGCATTCCTTTCGTGCTTGTGCCTATACATGGTTTGCCTTGCTGTCTCCCTGTGTTGTTGCACTGTGATGTCTGTGGTTTGACCTCACTGACTCTACCAGCCATGTGTGCTTTGATGGTCTGTGGGTGTTGTTCTCTGTTCCTTGTCTTGCATGTGATGTACACATGCTTGTTGTGTGTCTCCATGGCCTTCCATTAGTGTGCAGCCCACTTTGGACTTCCTATTTGTTGTGCTCCATTGCTGTTGGCATGTGGGGGTGTGTATGTGTATGTGTGTCAGTCTGTGGTATGTATGTGTGACTATGCAGGCTGTGTGTCCATTTGGATGTTTGTTCCTTGTATGTGTTTATTTGGTGCTTGCACTCATTTTTGTTTCTCTGAGTGTGGTCTTTTGGTTGTGTGTGTGTTTCCCTGGCCCTGTGCTACTGTGCTGTGTGTTGTGTGTTCCTGTGCAGCCACTCCTGCAGTGCCTGTCTCCCTGGTTGTTTGTTGTGTGGTGCAGGGTGTGTATTCACCTGGCTTTTTGTGCATGGGTTGCACAGGGGTGGCACATGGCATGTGCCTTCATGGGGTGTGCTAGTGTGTGGTGGGAGGGGGTGTGGCCCTGTGGTCTTTGTGCCCGGCTCATGCCTGGCACTGGCCCTGCCTTCTGCATTGTGCGCATGTATATCCTTGTGTTCACCGCTGCGGTGACGTGACCGGGACATTGCTGCATGGTCACGGGAGATGTGTGTCCAGGATGCAGAGGGGTGACTTGGCGGCAGGTGGGTGGTGATGTGTGGGTGCCCTTGTGGATGTGTTCCTGTCCGCACCAGGGTGTCTGATGTGGATTTTGACCCTGTGTCAGCCCATGTGTTGTGTGTTGTGTTTGTGTTATTGCGTTCCTGCGGCAGCATCCGCGGCGGTCCATGAGTTGCTGGTGATGTAGCAGGTACAGCACCGGAAAAACGTGTAGATCTGGATCCATGCCGCTCCTGACCGGGTGGTGTGGGCCGGGACTCTGGTTTTGCGCTCCGCTGTCAAGCTTCCGCCGTCTCCGGTTGGGCGGTTTCTCCTCTGCAGTGCGTCTGCTTGTTTGGGGCATCCTAATTTGTGGAGTGGGGCGGACGTCATTCCGCACGGCAGTGAGTCTCCATTGGCTTCCTCCGCCGTGGTAGCAGGTGCACTTTGATGGCGGTGCACGTCGCACGTCGCACCGCAGCGGACGGGGAATGGGCTATGTTTGGCCATACTCATATGGCAGACGTGAGGACTGCTGCTCACGGGCGGAAAAATTCATTTTTCCGCACCGCCAACACCTAATGGACCCCAACGTTATCTGTTTTGGAGCGCACAGCTTGTAATTCTTCAAGTAATGTGGATAATGAAGGCTTATTAATATACACTAATTTAGACTTAATTGGTGGAGGAAAAATATTTTGTTTGTGTTTAGCAGTCATAGCTTGTGTCACAATATCACTTGAAAACCAAGTAAGCAAGAATAAATACTACCTTAAAATGGGCTGTGAAGCGCTAAAACTAACTATTGGAGTGGCCTATGCCACAGCTGCGCCCTTTTCTGGGAGTTACTCCACCCTCCTGACAGGAAGTGTCGGCAGCTCCAGTACAGAAAACACCGGAGAGCAGTCCACCTCAAGTTGCTCCACACAGCAGACAGGGAAAGGCACAATAAGCAAACAGCAAACAGCCAGAAAGTTCTGTATAAGAGAAGACTCCTTGTTTCCTCAAAAGCGGTAGGACTAGCCTGATTATGCTAATAAATCATCGATAACAGTCAAACTCTGCTGCAGCTCAGCGGGAAGCAGACATCTTGGTCGGCACACTTGCGCAACTCCAACACACTGATAATTTTTGGGGTTAAACTGCCTTATAACATCTGAATCAGGACCTCTATTCAGCCAATTTTGTTGGCTTGGGATTAGTGGATCAAGGACATCTACCTCAAACTAAATTGCTGTAAAACACATCTGGTATGGATTGTCTCTAAGAATGTTCAGGAAGTGCACTAACCATGAAAAAATAAAAACCGGTATGCTCATAGACTGTGCTCTTAGTTCAGCACCTTGAATTGGAGCTACTTAAAAGAACGGGCTATTTCACTTTGAATTGTTGATGAAGATCTTCTGTGCCTGGAAGCATTCAAGCTCTAATTGCCGAGGTTGAACTCAGTCTGGAATTTGCCAATGGTATTAACTGTAGTCTTCCAGATTTTCTGGTTAAATGTATACAGTGACTCCAGAATGCAGACACAACAACCATCTTAGGAACAGCCTGATGAGTCCATATCACTCTAATACTCCACACATTCTGGTATCTTTCTCTACTTACTCTTTATATGATAATATGAGCCTGATTTACAGTTTGTACAGTTAGTGGAATTCTGTCTAAACGTGGTGGAATACCCTGTTTGTCAAACCCTCTCTTTGCCCACTCTCTTATGAAGCGAAGTGACAATCAACATGCTGATGGCAGTGCTCTCTCTGGTTCTGCTGTTGGAAAGATTTTCCACTGGCTCAATGGAGCAGGGGCTGTTTCTCCATTAGGGCTGTGGGGCCGTGCCCCTCTAAAATGACTAAACATTTACTTAAAATATATTAAATAGATCAATCAATTTGGAGAAACAATCGTATCTCTAAGTACATCGATGCATTTAAGTCTGGGCTACCTGTTTCAGGCTCCTTGCCCGCCTCACTCTGAAGCAGGAGAGAGAATTCAGGCTGTAAATCAACTTTCCGAACTGTGATGCAGGACGCAGGGCTTTCTGTTTAAAAGTCCTTAATTGCCATTGGGTGTATGGTAGCATGCACTGTGTGGGCCAGTGACACAATTAGCATCATGGTTTCAGGCATCAGAGACTTCATCCCTGCGTGACTTCAGACATCTGTCTTTCAAAGTCGTAGAACCAACCCTTTCGTCATACGAGACAGTGGATGCAAGCTCGTCTGATCCGGTGCCTTGTTCTCGGTAATAGGAACTGTTTTCATGCTAAAGTTGTATAATGTTTGTTGTGCTGAGACAACTCATCACGCTAACCTCCCCCATTGTGACACCCCAGGCCCTGACTGCACATCGCTGGCTCCATTAGAAGTGGAGCTGCAGCATTTGTTCCAAAGCGAAATGGGTCCAAATAACGAGCAGGGTTTGTTCTTGTTCCTTTGCGAAGTTGATCCAAACATCTGAGTCAAGAAATATGTGCTTACATGCAATGGACAGTTCTCTTATGTGTGACGTTAAAACTGCCCATGGCTTCATACCCCTAAGTTTAACACTGATGCTAAAAACTGATTAACTTGCAAACAATGAATGTTAAAAATGTTGAGGCAATACATTTCAGTGATTTAGTTCCACTATTATTTCTCATACTTTACTTAATCTTACATTCCCCAAGAGTTACCTATTTTATAATGTTGTTGTTTATATGTTTTTACTTCTGTATATACTTTGAGGCTTGAGCCATGCCAGGTGTTTATGAGGAGCTTTGATTGAGTGGGCAGGCACTAAGGCTGAAGCCAAACAAAGTGTGTGTCAGTGGGTTGGCCTCTCAGTAGAGCACATAGCACAATGTTTATGTATTCCATTTGCAATTGAAATTCTGTGGATGTGTGTGTGTGAAGGGGTACACAGATGTCAAAATAGTTGCAAGGCAAAAGTAAGAGAAAATAAAGTGCTTACATTTGAGGGAGTGCAGGGAGCAGTGAACTGACAGGGATGCAAGGAAGTGCATTGAGGGAAGGATGAAAAGTGGATGTTGAAGATGAAAGAGAGGGGGTTGAAGATGTGCAGATGTACAAGATATGCAGAGAAAAAGAGGACACATTTCCAACATAAAGTACACATAACTGAAGTCCAAAACTCCCTCCACAGGCCTCCATGCTATTTAATTTACAAACTTACTATTTCAGAATTGAAACATTTCCAATGGTAATTATTTATAACGAATCATTGTTGTTACTCATTTAATTTTAAACAGCTAACACCTGCTGGCAAAGCCAATCATAGTGAAAGGTTTTAAGTGTAGATAAGTTGTTATGTCCTTTATTTGGATGCAATTACATCTCAGAGTCAAACCAGTAAACCAAAATACTGGTCGGTTGGCACACTATGGGAATCACAAAAATGTATTTGAAATGTTCCCTTATAGAGAGCACCTACTTTTTTCATCCCATTTAAAGACCTGTCTGCAGCGAGCAGCTGTGGGTGCTTTCCGAAGGCTGGTGGTTACACCATTTCTTTTCAAAGTTAATGCTGCATGCAGTGCAAGACAGTGGGCAAGCAGACATTTTAAAGTGCAAAAGTTGTCACGCTGAACAATATACACATTACATCACCTGCTCAACATATTAATGCAGTAGGATATGGGACAGTTTTTAATGTTTTAATATTTCAAGACTATACTTTCACACTGTTTTATAAGCCTTGCTTTATCGCTACATTCATTTACTTCAAAATTTACCATTTGACAGTCTTTTTTTCATTTCTTTCTTGGAGAGGGATCCACCCTGGATTCCAGGTTTGTCCATTAAACCTGTTCACGTCACTCACTGTATATAACTAATGCTCAATGTTTATGCCTCACCTCGCCATGGCAGCAGCAGTGATCTCTAGATATGGTGCGCGGTAGTCCGTCAGACTGGTGGATGTACTATCATCGGTCAACTGCCAAACTTAAAATCCAGCCCTATTTATGTTACAACATTCTTTCCATAACCCCATAACCTGCATTCTTGTAGAAGTTAGGAAATGACAGGCATTCCAACCTAACAGAAGCTTACTCTCCTCTTCTGCAGCCAAATTAAAATAGGAACCACACAAGAGTGAGACCTATATAAAGAAAAGTAGCAGTGATTACCCAATGTATGTGCAATTCTTACCTAATGTTGGAGATAAGTGTATCTCTGGCAGGAATGCAGCATTAGCCCCATGTATGTTCAAGTAAGCAAAAAGTCTCCTTGATTTATAAGAATCATTTAGTTCCTGAACAATCAAATTTATGAATCGCTAAAGTGTTTTCTGAGTGACATCACTTGTGAATAGCTATTATTTCATTTGCCTGAGTATTTACCACAGAGTGTTCCTTTACATGTCAGAGATTAAACTTCACTAAAAATCCACCTAGAAAATTCATTACAAAGACACATCAACAACAAACTCAACATTACAAAAAATACATAACAAAGTAAGTATATGAATTGACCAACAAATAAAGTAAAAGAGATAAAACTAAATAATGTAATAAAAAAACAAAACATAGCTAGCAAATACTTTTCTTTTAACAGCTTCTACAGAAGTAAACTAAACTACAACATCACTGAAAGAAACTTCATCAACTAAAAATAGTAATTATATTTTTTATAACAAAATTAAAATAGTAAATAATCGAAATAATCAAATTAACTAAAACTATAAGGTTTTCTTTTATGTTTCACAGATTACACTTCACTAAAACTCCACCTAAAAAACTCAAATCAGGATTAGCTTTGAAAACAAGGACAAAATCATCATTAAATAAACATATAGAAATAAGTAAGTATATAAATTAACCAACAAACAGAGCAAACTAATAAAAAAACAATACATTAACTAAAAAAGCAAAATATAACTAACAAATACTCTTCACAGCTTTTACAACCTATAACATACAACATATATATATATTCACAGATAGACAAAAAATGGTAGAGGGAGCAAAATTCATCACATCACATACTTCTGTGTTTCATGGGCTACACTTATACGCAAGAGAAAATAAGTGGAAACAAAACCCATTGGAAATGTAGCACATACTACTCCAATTCTTGCTATAGGAGAGCCACAACACTAGAAACAAATGTAGTTAATGTCAGGGAACACAACCATCCCCCTATTGTGACAGAAATCGAAACAGAGATGTTCTAGAAACACTCAAAGAAGCAAGCACCAGCTCCTAACAGACCAGTACCCAAATAATAAAAAGCGTATTAACTAGGGACCCTGAACATGTCACAGGACAACTACCATCCATCCCCACTCTAAAATGATTAACAGCCAGAACTAAAAGGGTTACTGCTCAAACACCACCCACCCTCCAAACTTTTGCAGAAATAGAAATCTTACTGGAATACTTTGTCACCCACAAAGATGAGAAATTAATTCTTCATGACAATAAGAGTCATGAAAAACTAATTATCATCTTTGCCACCAACAACAAAATACAACAACGAAAAAACTGTGAAACGTGGATGATGGATGCCACATTTAAATTTGCCTCAAGCCTTTTTAGCAACTATATACCATTCACAGTGAATATGAAGACACTATCATCCTCTTTATATATGCACTACTCCATAATAAGCAAAATACCACCTACATAGAGGTCCTTACAATAACAATACAACACACCAACTACTTTCAACAAAAAATAATCATTGACTTTGAAAATGCAATGATTCAGTCCATTTTAAAAATATACGCACACTCTGCAATACAAGGTTGCTGTTATCACTCCAACCAAAGTATCTGGAGACACTGACAAAAATCTTCTCTAAGTATAGATTACGCCACCAATAGCAACTTTGCCTATCAAATAACAAAAATAATAGCCGTGGCCTATGTACCAACAAATGAAGTAGCCAACCACTATAAGATACTTCTTGAAAGCCCTTTCTCCCAAGCAAATGCAACAAAACTAACTCCCTTCCTAGATTACTTTGAAAACACTTGGGTGGGAAGGCTACATAGGCCAGGGCACCATAGACAACCAAAGTCCCAAATCCCCTTGTGGAACGTCTACAATAGCACTCTAGTTCAAAAAGCTAAAACTAATAACGCAATGAAAGGATAGCACAATGCCTTCCAAGCCATAATAGGAAGATGACAACCAACCTTACACAAACTAATAGAAGCCATAAAAAGGAACAGAGCTATCAAGAGCTAAGACTAGAGCAATCCTCAACTAAAATTGACCCTAAATTCAGTAAACAAACAAAAACAATGTATGAATACCTACAACATAAAACTCGACTATTTCCAAACACCAAAGGGCTTGAATACGTAGACATGATTGCTAAATCGATACTATAAACAAAAAACAATCCAACACATCATAAGAATTTTAAAATCACAAAACATTTAAACTACACAATTGTACTTATTTTTGAATGAATAATTACAATTACGTCATTTAAAAATTAGAAACATACATATAAATATATGAAATAATATAATTAATAAAATAAGAAAGAAACAAACAAACCAAATGTAACCAAAAACATTTCCCATCCATAATAATAAAAAATAACTTAGGGGGTCATTACGATGGCGGGTGGACCTGAGTTCGCCCGCCATTGTTGCGGTGTAGGGACTGCCCGCCAGACATGCAGCGGCCCCACCAATGCAATTAGGATGCGCCTGCCATACTGGTGTGCGCATCCAGGGCCTTTAACATTGCAGACGGTGCTGCTGGCTGCAACACCGTACGCAATGTTAAAATGGCATGCACTGCATTTCCTTGCCCTATGTGGCAGGCACCACGTGGTGCCTACCATGCAGTGCAGGGAAATGCAGGGGGTACCATGGGTACCCCCCACCCCCGACACAGAGGGGGCCCGCAATGGGCCCCCGAATACAGCCATCGCCTGTCCTTACGCAGTGGGATGACTGCCCCAAAAATACAGGCTGAAAGGGATATCGTAATCCTTCCACCGCAATGCTGCCCTGTGTTTTGGTTCCGCAAGGTGGAAAGAAAAGGACCACATTGCAGAACTGTGGTGGACAGACTTTCCATCCACCGCGGACAGATTGGGATTTCCACCGCCATCCTAATTCAGTGGTGGGAATTTCCTGAGTGATGGCAGAAGGACCGGCGGTGGCGGTTCTTCCTCCATCCTAATGACCCCCTTAGTTATGTTGCAGTAGATATCCTGAAAAACAAACTAATCCATACTAGATAAATCAAAAGACAAATCCACAATGCAAAAATACAACTGTAGAAAAAAAATCCAATGACGCAATCCTCTCAATAACGAAACCCACAAAAACCCCAAAATTAGCTTAACGAACAAAAAAGCTCTAACAAACCCAGAAAATAAAAAGGAAATGTAAAAAATTCACGTGTTTCAAAGAAACAAAATACATTTATGTCTTTTTTAATAATCTTGTCATCTGCACCCTCCGTTCACAAAACAGAAAACCTGTAAAGAAAAAAAACAACACCCTCCCACAATAACATGTACAAATCCACGAGCATTATTATCAACATTAAAAGCATCATAAAATAACTAACAACACATAACTAACACTACATAACACTCTACTTCTATCCAACACTACGTCAAACACATGAAACACTAAACTACCAAAACAACACCTACCTACACCAAACACGAACAGTTAACGTCCTAACAAAACTACACTACAACTACCTCGCCCTTACCCAAAAAAGGACCTTAAAAGTAAAATAAATCAAACTTTCCTTAAATGACTAAATACAGCTCCCAACCGCAAGGTTTCATCTTGCAAAATGATCTAAAAACTAAACAGATAGACAGAAAAGTAAGAAAAAGGAAAACAAATTGGTGCGTAGTAAAAATGAAAAAAAGACTGACTCCCCATAGATAATAATGGGGAAATAATAAAAAAAATCCAAAAAATTACAGGTATTTTTGTATTTATTGTAATTTTTTTTTACAAATGTTCAAAAAACTGTACACATTTAAAAAAAAATATACATTAAATATTATAGCACCAAAAAACTAAAAATATAATATTTAATATATATTAAAATGTATGATTGTTTCATGTACTCACCTTCAAAATATAAAATTACAATAAGACTATTGTAAATGTGCAACCAATATAAAGTTTTATCAAAAAATGTGACACAAAAATATATTTGTTAAAAAATTGTACATGATTTAATATATTAAATCTTATTTTCTTAATAATAATAATTCATATATTAAATAATAAATTAATGCACAAAATATAAATTTGTAAAATACATACTATATAATTTTGCAACACAAATAAAATTATATCAAATGTATTTAAAATAATTGTGAACAGAAATGTATTAAAATGTTTACTTTTTCTCATAAAAAATGATAAATAATATTAAAGTGTTTATAACTGAAGAACTAAAAATATATTTACTTTACTATTACATGACTATACTTCAGAAAATTTACCATTTTTCAAAACTGTTAAAAAAATATGAATGTAAAAATATATTTTTAATTTTGCAAATATATATAAAAATATGTTAAAAATAAGTTATACTTCATAATAAATTCTGAATAATATCAACATTTCTGAATCATGTTTTTAATATTGTCAAAACATGTATAACTAAATTAAATAAAAACAACTTAACTGTGAAGAAAAATAAACACATTTTTGCAAATAAAAACGTTAAAAATAAAAACTAACATACATCTCCTTTTTTATTTGAATGTACATATAAACTCTTTAAAAAGCTTCATAATAAACAATAAAAATGTATTATTCCTAACTACAAAACCAACTAAACTCAGGGAAAATGCTAGATAATAAACCATAATAAATTACTATTCCAACTCCACAACCTACTAAACTCAGGGAAAGTGCTGGATAACAAATCCATAAAAATTACTATTCCAACTCCAAAACCAACTAAACTCAGGGAAAGTGCTGGATAATAAGCCCCAAAAACATTACTATTCCAACTCCAAAACCAATTAAACTCAGGGAAAGGGCTGGATAATAAACCACCTATAAATTACTATTCCAACTTCAAAACCAACTAGACTCAGGCAAAGTGCTGCATAATAAACCATAATAAATTACTATTCCAATTTCAAAACCAACTAAACTCAAAGGAAGTGCTGGATAATAAACCATAATAAATTACTATTCCTAACTCCAAAACAAACAAACTAATAGAAAATGCTACATATTTTAAAATTTACAAATATGTAAAAATATAAAATATTTAAAAACTATGAAAAAAACAGTTTAAAATGTATTTCTTTAATCAAAATTAGACATTTAACACACTTTTTTTAATATGTTCCAAAATATTTTAATTAACAAATTTAAAACAAATACATGATTAAAAAATACAAATACTACAAAAATTATTATGAAAAATGTGAGATCCCCTTTCTCACAAAAATGAAAAAAAAAATATTTTATTAAAACTATGAGGTCCAGCCTGAGGTGGAGGGTGTTTCCCATTGTCCACATTGCCCACTCGCCAAAAATATTAGGTACCGCCGTGGCACATATTCAGACAGGGCACATGAGCATAGTCAACAGCCCATTCAGCGGTCTCTCACATGTGCACTAGATGAAGCAATTGAGAATAGAAGTGAGGGTGAACAGATTACCACAAGGGATGGGCAAGGAATACGGGTTATTCTGACAATAGATCGGCTATACAACATACTCCTGCATTAAATATAATAAAATATGGGCCCAGGGATGTTACATCTGCAATGGGGAATTTGCCCAGAGTAATAGAGGGATACATAATAGAGGGCCAGGTCGCCCAAACTCGGATGTGCTTAATCTACTGCCTTTATGTTGCCCTATGTGGTTAGTATGGCAAATGCCCCCCCACCCCCACCTGAGGTCTCCACTGAATCATCTATCCAGCTAAGGAACTAAGTCCTGCACTGATCATGCCAGATTTTATATTCCCAGTAACAGAAGCAGATTAAATTATATTGACATGGAGAGTAGGATGGATTGGGCACTTCAGGAGACTGTGTCATTATTACTTTTAGATATCCTAGGTGTGTGGGGAGGATCTTATATGATACTCATACAACCCTGCTGCCAGAGGGTAAGATATCACTTCTCCCCCTAGGCTTTTTTTATAGACACTTATCTTATGGAAGAGTAGGCCAAACCCCCAAACCTGCCTACTGCCCATCAGCGGGCAGTAAGGACTCTCAAATTACTCTTTCCAGTAGACTTGAGCAACTGAGTGAACTGCAGGACATACCCTAATCCATGTCCTAGGTAGCTGTAGGGACCCAGCAGCAGTGTTAGTCAAGATGACATAACAAAACCCCCTGCCCCAATAAGCTTATGATGGAATCTGTGGTATAGTATCATTGAACATTTCTGGGCTAAAGAATCAAGTAAACGCCAATGACTGGCTGAATATCACCTGGGCCTCACAAATAATTTGCATCCAAGAGACCTGGCAGGTGGACCCCATGCACATTGAGGGTTTTTACTCAGTGTTTACCCCTGCCACTCTGTTTCCAGCTGGGCGAGCAAACGGTGGGCTTCAGCTGCTGGTTTCCAAGTCATGACACATATTCCCCCATTATCAGTTTGTGTGGTTGACATTTAACACGGGGTCTGATGTAACCATTTTTAATTACTATAATAATGTATTTAATTCTACGCGGGGGATGTTGTGAGATACTTGGAGTCGGACTTTGATGTATTCCTCAGTCAATTCAATAGTGAACAGGGTTCCATCCGAAGCACGGAACCGAGACTGCCCTCCTCGCAGTAACGGAGGAGGCCAGACGTATTCTTGACCAGGGAGGTAACGCGGCGATTATTCTCTTAGATCTAAGTGCCGCGTTCGACACTGTAAACCACAATATACTGCTTCACCGACTTACCAACTTAGGTGTCTCGGGAAAAGCAATTACTTGGCTTCGGTCCTTTTTAGCAGATCGCTCCTTCCAGGTCTTTGAGGCCAACTCTGTTTCCTCCAGCCTCCCGCTCAGATGTGGCGTTCCTCAGGGCTCCTCCCTGAGCCCTACTCTATTCAACGTATATATGAGCCCCCTACCTGAGATTGTCCGTCCTTTTGGCATACAAATTATCACCTATGCCGATGATACACAGCTAGTGGTGGCTCTCAACCAGCTAAACGTCGTATCACCCAATCTGAGCGGCTGTCTTGAGAAGGTGGCTAATTGGATGACCCTTTCCTGCTTAAAACTGAACGGAGTAAAAACTGAGCTGATGCTCCTGGGACACACTCCTTTGTTCAATACTAACTTACTGTGGCCTGCCCGTCTCGGACCCCCCCCCCCACCCCAAATAGCAAAATAAAAAGTCTGGGCATTTGGCTGGACCAATCACTCAACTTCACTCACCAAACAGTTAAGCTATCTGCCTCCTGTTATGGCTTGATCAGACTATTACGCAAAATCCTTCCCCTGCTCCCATTTCAGGCGAGACAAATCATGGTCCAGGGCCTCCACATGTCCCGCCTAGACTACGGGAATGCCTTATACCTGGGGGCTCCTAAATCCACTGTCCACAAGCTTCAGATCATTCAAAATTGTGCCGCCCGAACCCTTCTTCAAATTCCCCGCTGACTCTCTACCAAACCTGGACTGAAAAACCTCCACTGGCTCCCAGTCAAGGAACATATTCAGTTCACGGCCCTGTGCATTGCTCCCAGAACCCTCTGGAAAACCGGCGCGTACATCTGCCATTCACTGATCTCCCCCTATCACCCTCCCAAACAGCTCCGATCGGCTACAGCCCATCTCGCCCTCGTCCAGAAAGTCAAGAGAGCTAGATGTGGCGGTCGCTCCTTTTCCTATAATTCAGCCAAGTTGTGGAACTCTCTTCAACTCCCGCTGCGAGTGGAGTCCAACATGCTGTCTTTCCGCAAACTTTTCAAAACTTCCCTTTTCAATTAAATCTTCTACTTGGCCTTTTTTTCTCACACACGTCTTGTCTATAGCGCTGGGAAGCCTCAGGGTAGCTATCGCGCTCTTCAAAAACTATTTTCATTTAATTTCTTTTCAATGTCCTATTATATGGGTTGGGGATTTCAATATTCAGAGGTGTTGTTACCCAGCAAAGCAGGTCTGTGGTTTTATGAATGAGGCTGCTGGGGGGTCTTTGCATTTTCTGCATATTGAGTATGGGGACCTTTTAAATAATTTGTTTCCATAGGTATGATTTATCACTGCTGGAAGGATCCAGTAACATTGGGAGTTCACAGACACACACATTTATACGGTGGGGGAGGCACACTTCAATTGACCACAGACTGAGTAGTGAATCTCTTGATCAGTTGGCCACTAGTTCTAGGCTTATATCAATGGAAGTCAGTGATCATAACCCTTTAGTTCTTTCCCTCCTAATGTCCTAATGGGAGCTCATTGCTCCACAGCCCCTACTAAGATCTCACCAATTACCCCAAGTAGACCAAATGGAAGAGTCTGCATTAAATGGGCAGAAATAGACCCTGAGTGTATTCTCCACAAGCTTTTGACCCAAACGTCTAATGAGTTTGAAATATGACTAGCCCCCAATGTGGGGAATTACATTTTGGTTCGAGCTTTTGAGGAGATCACTGTGGCTCTTAACCGTCTTTTGGTTCACCCGGTAAAATCAGGGCCATCATGAATGCACCCAGATCTTGAAAAAGCTGAGGACTGCCAGGAAAACAGGGTCCAAGATATTATACCCTTGTCAATCAGCTAAGGAAACAGTATAATGATGCCTCGACTGCTAGGAAGGTGGAGTTTGGGGAAAGGGCATGGTCAAACATGGAAAAGGCTGTAGAATGAACAACACCTCACTGTTTTGGAGCACCGTAAATATTTTGAAGTCCATTCCTGGCCCAGACTTGACATCGTTTGTCCCCCAGCATGCTTAGGTTCATCATTTTGAGTTTTGTTTGACCCAGTACAAATTAAGAAATCAATTTCTTTCTTACTAGTTTCTTATAATTCTCATGAGAACCCTTTTAATAATTTGTTTCTGGTATTTACCCTGGATGAAGTGTTTGATGCACTGGGTAAGTGAGTGAAAGGGAAATCCCCTGGATCCAATGGTGTACCGGTGAATGCGTTCCTAGGTTTGGGCAAACTATGGGCCCTAATACACACATGCATCTTTCATTTTCCTTCCTCCCGTGCTAAGTCACTTATAGTGCCTATATTTAAGAAAGCCAATAAAGCAGATCCAAAATGCTACCGCCCAATTTCCCTCCTAGACTCCTCAGCAAAACTCCTGGGAAGGGTTGCAATAAATGGATTAGAGGACTGGGCTCCTTATAAATCTATACTGTCTAAGGCCCAGTATGGATTCATGAACGAACTTGGGATGGTGCAGCAATGCCTAAACCTTTAACTCCTGATTGGGAAGTATACAAGAACCAAGGCAGGATAACTCAATTTGTGCTTCGCAGATCTTTCTAATGCATTGGACATAGTAGACCACTCAATTTTATGGCACGTACTGCTGTCTTATGAGGCCCCCATAAATATTGTTAGCCTCCTTGCACACTTATATGAGAACCTTTCAGCAAAAGTGCCGTTTGGCCCTCATGGGGAATTAACACTCCCTTTCATAAATAGGGGAGGCGTCCACCAGCTATTTGTATTGGCTCTCTTTTTATTTATTTTTTTCATAGTAAACAGGGTCGATGACACTTTACAGTCTTTGCAGGCCGATGTTCCGATAGATGCTGCCCACCCAATACTTGAACTTTTCTATGCAGACGATGCAGTAGTTATTTCAAGGACTGCTGTCAGACTCCAGAGCTTATTGGATTACTTTCCAGACTTCATGGCCTCCAGGAAATTAGTAAATCCAAACCTTTTATAATGAGCTGTGGGAAAACACCCAAGAATGTAAGATCTTTCTATCTTGAGCAAAGGTTATGTCCTTTTGCTCTTTGGGTATGTTGTTTACTTCTAAGTCTTCCTGGATAGATCTCGTAGCTACTGCCAGGCTGCAGATGAAAAGAACCTGTGAGGGAGTTTTTAGATTCTCCAGTATTAGGGCTGTCTACCCATTAATGAGATGGTCATAATTTTGCAGATTGAGGAAAATACCTTTCTGAAACATTTGCTGTGTACCCCACCCATGGCACAGGTTAACATGCTGCACAGAGAAGAATGTTTGGACCACTTGGATGATATTCTGGGAGTCAAACCTCTATCCTTGAGGAGGTCAACATGGGCCACAATGGAAATCGAACTAACAAAGACAATCATACAGGAATGTCTTACCCTAGACCACGCCCTAAAAATTCCATGGTTGTCTTTCATTGTCAAAACACTTAAAACAGTACTAAGTCTCTCAGGACTTGTAGACCCGACCAAGAAACTAACACTGGAGAAGGCAGCAATAATGGCTATTATGCTTGATGTCAGGACAAGACAAAGAGTAGCAGGTGATGAAAAGAAAGAGACAGTGGTAACATATAGGGCTCTCATATTTTACCTTTAGGCTCTCAACCCGATCTTACCCTGGTGACGAATTATCAGCATTGGAGCATCCTGACTACATTACGGTTGAATAATGTACTTCACTTGCCTCAGGGATCCTCCTTGTCCCCTCTACTTTTCAATCTTTACCTCACTCCCCTGATCAGCTCTCTCCGAGACAAAAATGTATCTGCATTTAATTATGCAGACGACATTCAATTAGTTTTCAATATCGACTCCTCGGACCAGTCAATTACCGATTTTCAAACCACCCTCTGTCACATCAGCAACTGGATGGGGGCTAACCATTTGAAACTGAATCCCGACAAGACCGAACTGGTTCTTGTCGGAGGCCCTTCCAATCCTTGGAACTCTAACTTCTGGCCCATCAGTCTGGGTTCGCCTCCCCGTCCTTCCACCTCGGCAAAAAGTCTGGGAGTCATCATCAGTAACGACCTCTCAATGAAACCTCAGATTAACGCCACTGTCTCTGCCTGTTTTTTTCAGCTGCGTAAAATCCGCAAAATTGCTCGCTTTCTCACTACGGAAGCCCTCACTCTGGCCCTCTTAGCTCTAGTGATTTCCAGAATCGACTACGCCAATTCCCTATATGTAGGCATCCCTGACTATCAGCAAAAGCGCTTGCAACTCGTCCAGAATCAGGCAGCCCGCCTCATTTTCCATCAACCTAGGCACTGTCACACTCGCCCTTTGTTAAAATCCTTGCATTGGCTCCCTGTCTCAGAACGTTGCAAATTCAAGCTGGGGTGCCTCATCTTCAAATCCTTGGCTGGTCTCAGCCCTGTGTTTATCTCTTCTCTCATCCACCCCTATGTTCCTACTCGCAATCTGCGCTCGGCCCATCTGGCCCTCCTCAAAGTTCCCAGAATTATGCGCAAGAAATGGGGCGGTCTTAGATTTTCGTTTCTCGCCCCGTCTTTTTGGAACATTCTCCCCTTGGATATAAGATTGGCCCCATCTTATCCCCACTTTAGATCTCTTCTCAAGACTCACTTCTTTCGTTTCGCTTATAACTAACTTCTCACCCTTCTTTTTCTCCCACCCCTTCCTCCCCAGGTAGCTGCTTACCCTAGCGCCAAGAAACCGCATGGTGAACGTTGCGCTTTACAAGTTTCTTTTACATTACATTACATTACATTACATTACATTCACTTGGTAGCATACCCTAAAGTAAATCAATGGGATTCAAGTACAACCCCTTGTCCCTGAGATGGAGCCTCCAAACAATGCATCGTTCATTTTATGCTTTTTTGTCAGTTTTACGCAAGCCCAAGGAAACAATTTTTAATACCAATTTTTACTGCACATAACATTAGAGATTTTCAAGCTGCTATGAGTTATCTGTTTAGCTTAGAATCCCCAGGTATCTGTTTTAATGTGACTTTCTCTATATGGAAAGCAATTTGCTTAGGGGAAAGAATGTTTTCAGAAGGAGGAAAATGCATGTGAATGAAGACTTGTCTGCTAAATTATTGAATCTGTCTAATTATATGTAATGGATTATGAATATTTATTTTTTACATGGATTTTTAGACAAAATGGTCTGTATTGTTTCATTATGTGCTTTTATGGTCTATGTTGATAGTGCCAAAATAAATCTTTATAGTTCTAATTCGACTGAGGGGGTAAGGTGAATGCTTTTTAGTGATTGTAGTCACATGGACAGTTGCCATGGGGAGGCGTGTAGGAGCGAGGAAAAACATAGAACATACCGAGATCCAGGCTTTTTCTTATAAAAGTGAGGATTTCCAAAATTAAATAAAAATATCCCTATGGATGCTCTCTTCTCTACAACTATGACTGGTCAGGAGGAGCACTCTCCCTGGGAGTGGGTATTCTAGCCAATTATCTATTTGCAAAGGTCTTTAAATCAATGTCACAAACTGCAGTACCTCAGCAAGTCTGCTGTAGGCCCTAATGCAAAGAAAATATGCCTGCTAGCCCCCGAATGAGTAGTAACAGGAATTTACCATAAACTTTTTCACAACCTTACTTTTCCCAAAGAAGCCATGTATAATATTAGGAATTTGCCTCACTAAAATCGACATCTGTAATGTAGGATTGTCTGTTTTCACTAGTAAGTGCATTTGACGCTTAAACTTTTATGCATATTCACTATGAATATTACATGTGCTTGATATTAAAAGTAAAAAAATTATGATTTTTTTTAGCACCTTCAGAGTTTTAAAATGACCCCCAGGTACTCCCTGTTTTAAATACCGTAGCAAAAATATCAAGTCCTGATTACAAATTAGGCAATTAATTGCGTCCCGTGCATAGACTCTTGTTTACGCACTGGACAGAATTATGAGTTTGATAATTATCAGACGCCTTAAATAACCCAACATTTGTTACATTTTGTCAAAACTGCTGAAATTTGACAGGGGAAATATGTATGGTGCAGGGGCATTACACAGGGGCCCTTGAGCTCAGTAGTGAGGCCTGAGAGCTTCGGATTAATTCCGGAGCGTGGCCCCTCCGTGTAACTTGCAGGGTGTGCCCTCAACTTTCATTACGCCACTGTTACGGTGTATACCGTATTTATGCGGATAAACATCAAAATTCACGTTATTCTCCAATAGCTCGTAATATCTGCTATTTATCGCACCCTGTAAATGACGAACCGTAGGGTTAATTACAAGATGCGATAAATAGCCCCTTTACTTGTAATCAAGCCCTAAGTATACCCCCAGGTGTGCAGAGCTGTTTCTGCTCCATGCAAATAGAACCCGATTGCAACCAAAGCGTTCTTAAAAAACTGGCAAACCTGCAAAAGCACGAAAACAAGAATTCCTTGTGTGCCTTTATCGCCTGATGTTCAAAGAGAGCTTGAGTTCGGCCGCAGGCCCAAAATTTACTCCGCTGTCAGTTTCTCTCTTTAAAAAAAAAAATATCTGTACTTGAAATGTAACAAAGGCACGTTGATAAAAGAGAAGGTATATTTACGAATTCTTGCAATCCCTTTAAAGTTTTTCAATAGTTCTAAATCAAATCCCTTTTGCCCTTATCTCTGTATCCGTCAGAAAATCCGGAGGGGATTCGGATCCAGACATCTATTGCGGCAAAGATCTTTCATTACACAACACAAACAAGCACTTTCGTTGAACAAGAACCCAATTACTTAACCCAGATGCAGGTTTCATTCGGCCCCGCTGCGTCCACCTTGACGCGGGGCCGCTAATCTCCTCTGACGGGCGTTGCTGCATATCACTTCTGATACCGATGATTCCTAACCTCCACAGCAGAGAGCCACTGATTAAATGAGGCGCGATGCCCATCTCAGCTTCCCTGGACCAATGAATAACAATGAGAGAGTTCGTAGATATAGACTTTTTGCTTTAATAAGGCTCTCATTGTGAAGTGTCAAGGAAATCAGCTGAGCTTTCACACTGATCCGGGAAGCAGTTAGCCGTCTCTTTTGCCATCTGCAGCATCACTTATTTAATAGTGCCATTTCGTGTCTGGCCGGTACTTACATTGCTGTATCGTGTTTTTTCCTGTGGTTACCTTTATGGAGTATCCGCACATCCTTGGTTATGCAGCAGCGCGATAGACAATTATAGCGTATTCCGACTGATTACACATCAATGCTGCCATCCTTTTGACATTGTTTAGCGCTATCCTAAGGAATATATACCCACCAAGTCGGTGCACGTAGAATTATTTGTCAGCAGGTGTGCAGTATTTTAAAAATAATGTGTAATAATAATATTAATATATAGAGGAATATATAATAATATAATGTATGTTTTCATATCAAATCTTTTATCTCGAATAGATAGTGCTGCAAGGGATGCTGGGCATAAGCAAACAATGTACGTGGGACATTGTTGAGGGGTACTACGTTTTATTCTAATATTCTTTTGTGGTCAAGGTTCGTGGTTTTCATTATGAGCATGCTCCCAGATCCTTCTAGTAACCAAAAAAGGCAGACATTGGGGGTAACTCACTAAGAAAGCAGTAAATCTGTTGCAGAAGGAGTTAGAATGAAACTCGTATTGCCTGACCTCAAGTTACCAAAGGACCTGGACTTGTGGCACGAACTAACCAGGGCCCTGAGTCCCCCCAGACGAGCGTCCACACTGAGCAGCTATGAAATAGGCACACTGAAAAACACGACCTCTGTATGGAGCGGAACAGATGGGTAACAGCTGCACAAGCATGGTACTCCCACAGACAAGACACGTCAAACCTGCTGCCCACACTACATCTCAGACCCTGCTGAAAGGAGGATTCTGTATACATTATATTCCGAATCCACACTTTTAACATTTTGTAATTTTTTTAATGTTAAAAATAAGAAAGAGATGAAAGTGCTTTGGTAACACTTTTCAGGTCTTCAGGGGGCGCCCGGTAAACACCAGAAGGGCCGTCACACAGGCCCTCATCACCAGCAGATTGAACTGTGGAGACATGCCCTACGTAAGAATCACTGTACGCTTCCTGAAGAGACTTCAAACAATATGGAACTCAGGGGCAAGACTCATACTCGGCCTCCCCAGAAGGACCCACAACACACCCTAGCTCAAGAAACTACATTGGATCCTGATTCAGAACAGATGCCAGATCAAGATGCTGATCCATGTCTACAAGGCCTTGCACACAAAGGACCAGCATTCACCAACAAATGCCTAACCTTCCGCCAACCGTCCAGACACCTCTGATCAGCCTCCCTCTCCATTGCAGACACCCCACGTATCTGTTGAGCTAACCGTAGAGGATGCTCCTTCTCGCACCTGTGACCCAAGGCTTGAAACACCTCCCCCTGCACCTAAGGAACGCACCGTCACTCCAACAATTCAGACTAGATCCAGAGACCTGGTTGTTTGAATAAACAACCTCAACGCAACGGCGAACATCTCCAGCACCTCGAGATCCTCACGGGTGATTTGCCCTGCCATATAAATGATTGATTGTTTGATTGAATGCATACAAGAACACTTGCATTCTACAGAATATAACAGTATGAATGTATAATATGTGACTGTGTAATAAAAACATTAAAAAACAAAGTAATAGATCTGTACCAGTAAAAGTACTCCCATAAAAGGGTGAAGTTTATTACTTTTTGGAATTCACAAACCTTCCCTGAAGGACTTCTGGAAAGCTGTGTCTGCGAACTACTAGTAACCTCATGAGACACATCAAGTATGTTCCTAATGCATACATCTATATAGCATAGATATAAATACTGGGAAATAGTGTTGGATATACAAATACAATGTAAGTTTGGAGTTGATGCACTACCCTTTACCATCATGTGATCATGAATTGTTGGGCAGCTGTAGATTACGGACATGTTGTTTCTCACTATTTTAGAAGGACATAGGTGATTCAATTGTTTCCTGTGCACAGACCTATTTGTGATTGCAAGTTTTTGATAAGTATCACAACACTTTTGCAAGAATGTGAAAACACCAGTATGATAGCTTTACACATGCCAGTAACTATAGTTTTAAAATACTTTTGCAATATTTTTCAGTTGATTCACTTGCAGTGACCCTCAAATGAGGTACTTGGGGCATTGTTTCACTTATTCAAGACGTGTAAATGATTATATTTCACTACGTGGCATGAAACTTGGAGCATACTGGTGTCACGTAGAATGGCATAAATGGGAAAGGTGATTATAACTTGGCATCATATGTGAAAGGTAGCGACCCGCCCTCTGCTGGAATGGAGGATTTGAGCTTAAGTGATTTTCACCCTGACTTCTATCACCATCATTATCACATGCATGTGGCACTTTGTCGGTGGTTGACATGTTTACGGTATGATGCCAGTATAATGCATTCACTGCATGGCTTTCGGAGTTAACAGACATGGTGGTATACCTATTACCTGGATATGATGGTAGCTGGATTTTGTGCCATGGATTGGAGTAATTCTGAGCATCCTTGAGTATTATTATCTCTATATTGTGCTGGCTTTGGATTTAATCTATGTTTGTTTGATCTCTTAGGTGTGATTGATGGAAAGCAGCATACTGAGGAGACCTCTCTAATAGTTTGGTGTTGAAACGTCAACAATATTCACCCATATGGTTAGGGACTTATTTTGACATGAGGGATTAGCCTAATGTACAGACTACCCAACAGACGTATTACAGTGATATAACCATTGGTGAATGTACAGTATGCTATTATTGTGCATTGTTTGTATTCCTTTTTATGTGAGGAGTCCATCATTTGTACCATCATTTCACTCTTTCACACTTGATATGTTGATCTTTTTTACAGTGATGTATGAATACATATTGATAAAGAAATCAATTATGTGTCCAAGCACGTGCATGTGTATAAGAGCATTATTATGATTCCAATTATTGAATACCAAAATATCCAAACATGTACAGTATTTTCTCCAATTAACTTGACTCTAAGGAATTTTAAAGTTTATTACAGAAGCTCGCAGACCTAAGTGGTTGTCAACTCTGGTTAAGTACGTCCCTCGTGACACTTGCTGTGATTTTGATTGCACAGCTTTTCCATCACTATTCCAATAACTTTCTGAGTTGCAGATTGATGAAGCCCATAGAAATAGTATAACCCGCCAGTGGTGTTGAAGTACCCTTAGCCTATAATGATAAGTTCCCAAACTTGGACCTTGGTCAACCTTAGCCAAACAGCCTCACAAAGTACTGTTACAGAAGTTTTCAAGTTTAATGGAGGGACTCTGTCAGGAGACAGCATGGACTAATGCTGTTGGTCCTACAGCAGCAATGTTAATCCACCCCTCCAAACTCACAACCACTCAAGCAAAATATCTCAGGGCAAGTGGCCAGAAAAGCAGGAAGGGAGATGTCAGGAATTGGGTCATTAGTTGAAAGGGGTGGAAGTCCTACTCAAATAATAAACACTGTCCTTGTCAAGGTGAACCATAAAAGTCACTAACTAAACCTGTGCATAGCCCTTTGTAGCACCACACAAAGCAGTCAGGGTTCACTTAGAGGCATTGTGTAAAGTATTTATGTGGCACACAAACAGTAATAAAGGGAGAACACAGCACATGAAAAATTCCAAACCAATTTAGGAACATAGCCAGAAATGTAATAAATAAAATGACACTAAATCTGTAGAACAGGAGATATGTTTTTTAAAGATTTAGGTGTGAATAGTGCCAGAAAAGCACAAAGTGCCACATGTGGTTATCTGGTTGTGCCAGACTGGAGCAAAGTCATAGGTTTAGGCAGACACAATGGAGTGGGGTCAGATACAGAGACCAGGTAGGTCCTGCTGAATAGTTATCTTCTCAACTCTAATGCAAAGAACATTTGTTCACATTGTCAGGCACACAAGAAGGTCATTGTTGGCGCAAGAAGCTGGTCGGGTGTTGTTGTAGAGCAAAAACCTAGTCATCGCTGGATCTTTGCTTTGGCAGTCATCGTAGGCAATCGCTGTCAGCATTGTGTTGGCAGTCATCAGGGACGGTCACTGATGGAGCAGGGAGCAGGTCCTACTGGAGCTTTTCACTGGAAGCCGTGATGGGCAGTTGATTCTTGGCATAAAGAGGTCATTTTGCAGGCACGCGGAGCCCAAAACTTCTGTATCTTCACCTTTTTTTCAGAAGGATTCTACTCTGATGCAAGCTTAGGGTCCAGGATCTGAGGAGCCTTCTTGAAGCCACCACCACCCTGACATGGCTGCTGCATTTCCGAGCAGCGCAACACAAGCCACCCGCTACAGTTGCTAGTGTGGGCTACACCAGGGTGGCACAAATAAACATCAAAGCTCTCTTATGTCAGAGTCCTCTTTTAGAATATTCATCATAGGTGACAATCTTTTCTTGCCACGTTTTACACAGGAGTGATTATCTTGAACTGCTCAGCTCTTTCTCTAGACATACGCCACAAGTGTAGCAATCCAAGTAAAAATCCATGTATACATAATTCCAAAAAACAAAAACCCTTCATTGTCAAGTAAGCTACTCAATTAGTAGTAAATCAAATAAGGGAAAAAGTCTGTGAAGATAGCTGACAGTACAATTCTGTCAGTGTGACACCCATATCTTTGATTCCCCACACTCAAACCTCAAACACTGGTCTGGGTTTGCAGTGGTGCATCTCTGCTAAAACAGTTATAGATTCTAAAATTGGCCCTGAACAAAGCTATTTTCCCCTGGATAAGTTAACATTTTTTGTCACTACACTCTTTTCTGTGAATATTCGATCCACAAAATAGTGAAGGAAAGACAATGTCATGTCTTCTTGATGCAACCAAAGTCTTGACATGGGTGCCTCATTTTATAGCAGCTGCGATGCTAGCCACCTGCTGCAATTGCCAGCTGTTGCTACACCAGGATGGCGAAAATGCCCAGCAAAGCTCGCTCACATCAGAGTCCCCTTTTGAAATATTTGTCATGGGTGACAATCCGTGTTGGGCACATGTTCTACACTGGAGCGATTAGCTTGCACTGTTCAGCTCTTTAGCACTTACTCTAAACACATGCCACAAGTGTGGCAATTCAAGTAAGACGCCATATATATGTAATTCCCAAAAACAATTACAGTTCATTTCCAAATAAGCTACACATTTAGGGGCCGATTCCGATTTCGGTCGATTGTGTCTGCCGGATTCCTTTCCGACCGAGCCATTCTGATGGGCTCGGTCGGAAAGGAATCCGACACGGATTTCCGGATTACGGATGACAGGCTCGGAGAGCCCGTCCGCCATCCGGAAATCCCTCAGTACTCCCCGGCCGCCTCTTTGCGACCGAGGGAGTACGATGGCAGTTTTACACTGCCTATTCGTGCTGGTTTTTCCGGCATGAAAAGGCAGTCGGAAACTGTCTATGGGGGCCCCCAGTAGGGCCCCCATGGATGCGAGGCTGCCGTTTGACGGCCTGGGGGCACTTATGGTGCCCCTCTGTGGATCCCTGCACCCGGTGGCAGGCACCTTGGGGTGCCGCCCACAGGGTGCAGGGATGAACTGCACCACTGGTTTCCACGATGCAGGCATGCATTCCGCTTGTGTTGCATACGAGTGTGACCGAACCCTGCTTGGTCGCATCGTACTAGCAGGGCCGTAACCGACGACAGCAGGTCGGTCGGTTACGGCTCCTAACTCCTAACCGATGTCGGACGGACCTGAGTCCATCCGACATCAGAATCTTCGCCTTAGTAGTAAACAAAATAAAGGTAAAATGCATGTGAAGATAGCTGACAGTACATTTCTGTCTGTGACATACCCATATCTTTGATTCCTAGCGTTATTGTGAAAGCAACTTCTACTTGCACTCATGTGGGGCCGAGTTAATGAAAGGAAAAGCCATTTATTAAAAAATATTCAAAACATCTATGTCCGTTGTGCCACATTAGCTCTTACTGGCCTTTCAGAACTGATTGAATACATTGTATTACAGCTCTGGAAACACGTACACACATACATCTCTTACAGACGAACAACCAAATCAACTGTAAACTCTTATATGGGCAACAGGTTCTAGTGGATGAAGGAGAGCTTACTATGTTTGAACAGAATCCAAAGATGCTTTTGCTAGAATATACAGAAAGTAAGACACCATTATTGGAATAGCCAGACATTTTTGGTGCATTGCCTCCATTGACATTGAAAGCAAAGAGCCTGAGAGTCTTTCTCATTACTGCACTCTCCTTCCTCCCCCAAGTCTCTGCTGTGTTCAATGGAATCAAGCTGCAACTTTCCATTCTTCAGCAAATTCTTCCACTCTTCTTTCAGGGCTAGTATGTGGAGTTATTGAAAGCCTTGGTGATATAATGGTTAAACTACTGCTCTATAGTACCGTGTACTATAAAGCCCAAAACATTTCGTTACCAGGTTGCAGCAGCTCCACAAAATCTGAAAAGGTAAGACCACAGTAGGCCAGACTTGGAGGTGCTTCACAAGCTTCTGGCACATTCTATGTTAAAAATATAAAAGTCACCACCCACTTCTCAAGACATACTGGGATAAAGTCTGAAGACACCAAAAAAGAAACACACAACGTTACAGGCCAAGTGAGATAATGCACAATAGATTCACACACCCAATTACCCAATAGCATTCAATTGAATTAAAAATTATGGCAGGACCCTGAGAATACAAGATTGTAGACTGTAGAATGTACTCTACCCAAGTGTGAGAGAGAGAGACAAACTACTTGTACGTTAGGAATGGCCTGTAAGCTGAGATGTTCTAGTTTGTGTATAATATTTTGAACTGTGGTATAAAAATGATTAAAGTTGGATTGCGATCACCAACACAATTAGTACAACCTACCCTATGCACTAACTATGCTACTCTTGAAGCGCGCTGAAGAAACATAAAGATAACACACAGCGATCTAATAAACTATAATATTTAAACAAGTATCTAATAATAAAAGATAGAAAATGATGTATATGATGTTTTCACAGATTGTTGTATATTAAGCGCAATCAAGATCTTATTAAAGCTTCATAATTGGGGGCATGGCTAAGACGCTGCGCAAGATGGCCGCCTAGGGATTCCACTCCGTCACAATGGGACCTTCTCAGACAGTGCTGATGCGGTTTCTCTTCAGCCTCAGTCTATGAGCTGCCCGTATTCTGTTCCGGAATGCTTCGTGCATCCGGTGAGGCTATTTCTGGAATTTAGCGCTTAGCGCTTCATGATGTTCTCTTCGCCGCATTTGTTCCCTGAGAGCGCCCGCCATTTTGAATATGCGCGCCTCATAATCGGGAACTGCCGCTTTTGCTGAGATGCTTTTTACAGGATGCTTTCTACAATGACTCCCTGTTTCTCCTCTCAATATCTGTTTAAACGCTGCAACCAAGGTGAATAATTCCTGCTCCTCTTGTCCCAGGCTGCTTTATTGCTGAGTTTGCTTCCTCACTCTGCCTGCCACTTTGTGTGTGACTCTCCTCAGATTTCTGACATATGGATGGGTTTGCTGCCTCTACTCCTTTGGTGTTCCCAGATGTCTTTGCATTTTTTCTACTGCTGAGGGATATATGAATACTTCTTTTGGGACATTTATTTACCTCAACTGCCCTCTTCGCTACATAGGAGACTCTACCTGTGAATGGTGTATACCCTTGACTACCCCATCTGCGTCTAAGCTCTACTCCATCAACTAAAACACCGTGCATTTTGCCCCCAGGAGGTTGGATATTTATGGG
Source organism: Triturus cristatus (assembly GCF_964204655.1). NCBI lineage: Eukaryota > Metazoa > Chordata > Amphibia > Caudata > Salamandridae > Triturus > Triturus cristatus. Next base: position 893,983,429 of record NC_140590.1, on the reverse strand, counting down.
AAAGTTGCGTAGTCCAAAGTTTGTTTTTATCCCTTCTAAGCGTGTTCCTTTGGCAGAATCTTCATCCTACTCAGCATCAGACTCTTCTTCTAACACAGGCCACATGGCTAGAGTTTCTTCCAATCGTCCTCCTTCTGCGCAGTCCTCCGCAGGCAAATCCTCTTCACCTGCTGCGTCCTCTAAGCGCCTGAAGCAGGATCCTCCCTCTCCTGATAAGGCTCCATCTCCCATTTCTATGGAACTTCTTCTGGATGAGATACGCGCTTTGCGGCCATTTGTAGAAGAAACCAATAACAAGATGCAATTTCTTGAGGAGAAATGGTCTGCTATGGAGAACAGAGTGTCGTCGGTGGAGCAACAAGTCTCAGTGTTTCCAGCTAACTCACAACGAATATCCTCTTTGGAGAAGTCGGTTCTCGCTCTTCAGCAACATGCTGAGGATTTAGAAAATAGGAATAGGAGGAATAACCTGCGTGTTTATGGATTACCAGAACCCTTGGAAGGAGATGACCCTATTTCATTCTTCACCTCTTTTCTTCCGAAACTCTTAGATATGCCATCTACCACTTCTCTCAGCATCCAGAGAGCTCACAGACTTGGTCCTCACACATCTACTTCTACAAAACCTCGGGGAGTCATCATTTTTTCCTGAAGTTTACAGATCTTCTCTCAGTCCTCTCTGCAGCTAGATCTAAACGTCAAATTTCCTGTATGGGTCAGAAGGTGTTTCTTTCACAAGACGTCTTCAATGCTACTGCGGCCAGAAGAAAATAATTCCTCAACCTTCGTGCTCCTTTGCGCTCTCTTGGCGCTAGATATGGTCTATTCCACCCATGTCTCTTTAAAGTCACATATCAAAACCAAACATGGACTTTTCAAAATCCTGCGGAACTTAAAAACTTTATTCATATTCATACTCCCAATGGCATGGAGACCTCCACTTCTTCTAATGGTTGATCATTTAACCTTCTTTTTTCCTTACAGGTTTTGTGTTCCTATATTCGCACTTCTTGTTCTTGTTCTTTGTTATACTGCAGTTTGGGATTTTTGATGTTCTATAAGCTGTTTTAGTGTAGTTCTCCTCTTTTCATGTTTTTGCTCTTTGGATAATATTAGTCTTAAGATTTGTTATCTTTCGTGTTGTTTGGTAGTTGGTTATTTCTCTTCTTTTATATTCATAGTGTCCCTTTGTCAATTGCTTTCTTTATTTTTTCATATAGATTGGTTGGTTTCTTTTTCTTCAATACGTGTGGCTCTTCTCCTACGTTCACGCATCCTGGTTCGGTTCGGACTCCCAATCATGGGAGGCTCATCTTGTTGAGTGTCGCCACTGTCCCGTTGTTCTCCTTTCTCATCTCCCCCTCAGGTATGTTGTCCTCAGTCATCCTTTTTGGACATGTACTGTCTCTTCTTGTATTTTTTCTTCCTTTTTCTTCCCCTCTTTTCCTTCTTTTTCCATTTTACTTATTGGTTAGACTTTTTTCTTTTCTTTTGTCCCTATCTATTTTTTCCCGTTCTATATATACTTTTTTCAATTTCTTTTCCTTGTACCTTTTCAATGCCTTCTCCACATTCCCTCTGTTTTCTCATCCTCTTTTGTTATTGGCATTCTTCTCTCTCTTTTTGTCGTCATCGCTGTTGTTTCTTTTACATTTTTACTGTTTTTACATTCAAAGTTATCTCCTGGAATGTAAAAGGTTTTATTAATCCTATTAAACCACAGAGAATACTCTCCCACCTGGCTTCTTATAACCCAGATATACTTCTTTTACGAGAGACTCATCTTACTGAAGCCGAATCGCTTAAGTTGAGGAGAAGCTGGGTGGGTACAGTCTTATTCTCCCCATCCTCCATTAAAAAAAATGGTGTTGCTATTCTGTGTCACAAGAAATTAAAATGTAAGATTGTATTCCAAGATAATGATACTGATGGTCGATGGGTATTAGCTAAATTATTAATTAATTCTGTACCTTTAACTGTCTTTAATGTTTATGGTCCTACACAACCTGATTATTCTTTTTGGCCTTTAATCACTTCAAAATGTGTGCAATACCGTGATGCTATGTTTATTTTAGGTGGTGATTGTAACCAGATAATTGATCCGTTTCTTGATCGCAAGTCATCTGTTCGTTTCACACCTCATAAGTCCCACAAACAATTTCTTGATACTATCTCCCAATCACATCTCATTGATTCATGGAGACTCTCACACCCTGATAACCTTGATTACTCCTTTTTCTCTCCCCCTCATGCTTCTCTTTCTCGTCTTGATTATATTTTTCTCTCTCAATCCCTATCCCAAAATCTCTTATCTTCTTCTATTGAACCCATAGTTATTTCGGACCATGCTCCAATTGTAACAGACCTTGATCTACTCCCTCCACATCCTAAATCTTCACGCTGGCGGTTTAATAACTCTCTTCTTACTGATCCTCTTTTTTCTTCTTCTTTTCGTTCCTTTGCTTACAAATTCTTTTTGCTCAATAATGACCCTACTTTGTCCCCTTATCTTCGTTGGGATTCCTTTAAAGCTACAGCAAGAGGGTCCGTTATAGATTTTGTTTCTAAGAAAAAGAAACACTTTCTTCACAATCGGAAAACTTTATTAGCTCATATAATGTCTTTAGAACATGAATTTTACACCTCTTCCACTAACTCCATTTCACCAGATCTCATACGAGCTAAACTTGAATTTAACAAATCCACTACTGATAATGCTTCTTCAATACTCCTTTGTAGTAGCGCTCGTTATTATGGCGGTCGGAATAAGTCAGGCAAGCTCTTGGCTAATTACCTTAAATCGCGTAAAGAGCGTACTTTTATAGATTCTATCTACACCAGAATCTCCTCCCACCCCCTCTCTTATTCAATCGTATTTTGAGAAACTTCCTACTCCCTCTACCTCTCATTTTAATGTTCTTGACCTTGAACATGATCTTTCACTTGCTGAACTCTCTAAAACCTTGAACACTCTCACTAAAGGGAAATCACCTGGGCCCGATGGTTTTTCTGTTGAATTTTATATGCACTTTTCTGATCTCTTACTTCCTATACTCTTAGTCCTCTTTCAATCATTCTGCCTATCCGGTAAGACAACTGGGACTTTCCAAGAGGCCACCATATGTCTTATTCCCAAGGAAGGCCGTGATCTCCAATTTTGTAAAAATTCTCGACCGATATCTTTAGTCAATGTGGATTCTAAATTATTCGTCAAGTTGCTTGCTCTACGCCTGGATCCTCTTATACCCCATCTTATTGGTAAGGAACAATGTGGCTTTGTTAAAGGTAGACTCACTTCTGATAACTCTCGTCTTTTCCTCAATGTTTTAAATAAAGCCTCATCCCTTTCCATTCCTCTAGCTGCTATCTCTGTTGATGCGGAGAAGGCATTTGGCAGAGTGGATTGGTCTTTTTTGTTTGCTTCATTGCGCTGGCATGGCTTTGGCCCCAAATTCATATCTCTTATCTCCCTGCTATATTCTGCTCCTAAAGCTTCGGTCCTAGTTACCGGTCAAGTTACCTCTTATTTTTCTCTTCAGCGTGGTGTTCATCAAGGCTGTCCTTTATCCCCACTTCTCTTTGTTCTAGCTCTTGAACCCTTTTTGACCGCTATTCGTAACAATGTTTCCATCTCTGGTTTTCCTTATGGTGATAGTCAGTTGAAACTTTCTGCGTATGCAGATGATATTCTTTTATTTATTTCTGCCCCCGAAACGTCTATTCCTGCCTTATTACTTGAATTTGATTCCTTTTCACAGGTTTCCGGGTATAAAATTAATTCCGATAAGACTGAGATTCTCCCTCTTACAAAATTCTGCCTCCCTCATCTCTTCTCCTCCACTGGGTTTGCCTGGAATGGTTCGAAAATTAAATATCTGGGTATATGGTTCTCTAATTCCATTGCCTCTTCCATTCAACTAAATATGTCTGCAGTTCTTTCCCCTATTGACAAGTCACTTTCCTCTTGGAATCCTCTCTTTCTTTCTTGGTGGGGGCGGCTGGACTCAATTAAGATGATGATAGCCCCTGTTCTAATATACATCTTTTCCATGCTTCCTGTTCATATCCCCAATATTCATTTTAAACGTCTAGACTCCTGTCTTTCCAGATTTCTTTGGAAAAATAAAAAATCTAGAATCGCTTTAGCATCTCTTCGCAAGCCAAAATCGAATGGTGGAGTCAATTTCCCAGATTTTCGTCTATATCATAAATCTTTCTCGCTACGTCAGGCCTCCAGATGGCTTGCATCAGATTCCTCTCCTTTTTCTTCCCTTTGGCTCTCTTTAGAGGAAACGCTGTTGTTACCCTTTTCTCTTAACGAAGTTATACGTTTTTACGCCAAGAATTCTTATACCCCCCCCCTTATTTAGACATACCTCTTCACTCTTGAAATCTTTGGTACACTCTAACCCTATTACCCGTGAATCCTTTTTAGAGACCCCCATTTGGCATAATTCGCTTATTCTCCTAAACAACAGACTCATTTGTTGGAATTATTGGAGATTGAAAGGTCTCATGTGGGTTAATCAGCTCTTTGATGTTCTCTCGCCTTGTTCATTTCCTCATTTTCAACTCTTATTTCATTGTCCCCGCTCCTTTTCACACAAATTCACCATTCTTTTGGCAATTATTTTCGACGTTTATTATTCCCTTCCTTCCTCATCTTCCTCTACTTCTCAATCTCCTCTCCTTAAAATTCTTTTTACCTTTCCTAAAGCTTCTCTTATCTATAAATTATTCCTATCTCTCAATCCAGATCGCTTGAAGTCTAAACTAGAACTTGCTTGGGAGTCGGATTTGGGGTGTGATTGGTCTGTTGCTCTTTGCAATAAAATTTGCCCCAGATCTCTAAAAATTTCCCGCTCCGCTTCTCTTACCCAGTCTTTGTTCTTTCTATATCATAGACTCTACTTTTCTCCAGTTTCTTTATTTCATTTCTCTATTTCTCCTGATTCTAATTGTTGGACTTGTGGCCTTCCTGATTCTGATCTTCCTCATCTCCTCTTTCTCTGTCCTCCTGTTGCTAAATTCTGGGATGAGGTCTGGTCATATATCTCTCGTCTCTTTACAATTTCTATTCCCTACTCTATACCTCTTCTATTCATGGGTAGTCTCTCAGATTCTTTAGACCTGCCCACACATTGTCTTCGTTTATTTGACCTCATGCTTGCTCTTGCATTTCAACACATATCTTTCAACTGGAACACCCTCACTAACGCTTCTATACAATGTTGGTGGAACTCCCTTCGTCATTTTCATAGACTTGATGTTTCATTTGCCTCTTCCTGCACTCCCACTCTTAACAGAGATCTCTTCTGGTTACCCCTTACCATGTACCTTGATCGTATGGTCTTGAAAAAAAATTCTCATATCACTTCTGAAAATTTTAAACCTCCTTGAATGATATTTGCTCTGTCCTCCTCTCCTCTCTCTTTTTATGCTCCTTATATTATATCTAATCTAATACTGAATAATATGTTTTGAATTTCTTGCAGTTGCTTACTAGTAGGCCTTATTTTTTATTCATATATATATAGCAATGTTAACATTCCCTCTCTTCCCTTTATTTATCCCTTTTTCTGTTTCTGTTTTTTTTCCTCTCTCTCTCCTTTCCCTCTCATTTGTAAAACTTTACAAAATGCTTTTGCCTTTCTCTAGATGGTATTAGCCTTACCTTTATTTCATTTTCGTATTTGATATTATTATCTGTACTTGCTGATATCTTTCTGTATTAACAAAATACTCAATAAAGCATTTCAAACCAAAAAAAGCTTCATAATTACTTGGTGCAGAATAGGCTGATATATAAGAAAAAAATATGTCTTTAAATGATTTCCTTTTGTATGGTTGGCAAAATGTATATGAAACAGTAAAAAACTGAGGACCTGTTTTATGGCATTTTGGCTTAGGACAGAGCAGCAAGGTGCCTTGTTGTGCCGCCCTATGCCAAAGTGAAAGGGTAGGAATGCACTGTATTTATGCAATACGGTGCATGCCTGTCCTTTCTGTCTGTGCTGGCGGCCCTTTGACAGCCTAGCGCCAACTTAGACAGTCTTGCACCATGGTGCATGGGTGCCTCTGTTGAAGGCAGGATTGTTTTTGTGGAGGAGGCGGGTCCTTCCTGCACAAAAACAATCCTAAAAGGTGTTTTTCTCTTTCTATGTGTGCTGCAGAATGCAGCACACATGGAAAGAGGAGAAAACAAAGAGAAATAAATATATTCCTCCTCTTTACACCTCACCTCAGGATGCATAGGGTATTGACACTTTTCCAGGTTAACATCACTTTGTAAATCTGGGGCAGCATCAAATTCCATAGGTGTTGCGTGGAAAAACCCACTGCAATGCCCAAGGAATGTCCTCCATGTTCAGATTAAGGCAACAAGTGATTTGCGCGTGTCATCTTACTCATGATTTATGAGGCAATTCAAAGCCATGCAGGGTGACTTTGTGAGGCGTCATTAATCTTTGAGAGTCCTTCATCACCCATGTACCACTTTGCATGGTTCAAAAGTGACGCAGGGCTCTCATGAGCCTCTTAATTTTTTTATTATTTATCTTTTAATGGTCTTGCCTTGTTTGACAGTTGTAAATGGAAGTTTTAGTCTAGCCACACTAAAACCACTCACAATGTGTATCAAACAATATGACATTGCAAAATGAGTGAGCATCACAACTATTGAGTGCTACAAATTGTCTTACACCCTAATGTCTGTATACTACAGATGCAGTATTACTTCTAAAAATAATAGAAAATGTGCATGGAGGCCATAAATGTGCATTTCCCCCATAAGTCTCCGTTCAAAGTAGTTAACTACAAGTCATTCACCATTTGAGCTATTGCATAAGCTAATTGTCATCTTGAAAGAAACACGCACATCGCTCAGCACAGAGAATGTGCACATCTATCATATTCCTGCCAGAACTGAATTCGTATTTTGAATAGCTTCAGCGCAGAGGAATCATTGCTAGATTTGTTTACAATGACAATGGCTTTGCCATCGTCTTTGTCACTGAGGAAAACAAAAAAGCGATAGCTGGAATGCTTGAATTAATCTCAGCCACAGGTAATTACTCACGACTGGATTGTGGCCCAGTATATTTACCAGTGGCTGAGATTAAATCAAGCCTTCCAGGCATCACCTTTCTGTTTTTTTCATTCTCTTTTCTAGTGTATGTGGCAAATAATCCTGGGTGTTCCATTTAACATGTTGTTTGAATCTCATTTTGCAGGACTTCCTCAGAAAGGAAAAAGAAAAAACAGATAATGTGTTGCAGAATGTCTACTGATGATAGTCAACTATTTATAGCCAGAAACAAATGCAGGAGCTGCAGAGAGCTAAATGCCCTCCCCTCATTCTCTTCTAAAGCAAGTGCCAAACCAAAGAAGCTTTACCGTCTTAATGTGTCAATGGTTGGACCAATACAAGGTCCTCAATGACATTGCAATTCAGAAGAAAGAGATGTGTCTGCATTTGCTGTCAGCACCTTGGGGTCGGGTATAATCGAGCACTTATTACATTGTTATTGCCCTTAGGTTATTTTCCGCAGACATAAAGGGCCTGATTCAGATCTTGGCATTAATGGTCCTGTCGTCACTTTTGCAGCTCATTCCCCGTCCATCAACTAGTTGATCCCCTCCATTTACATGCAGATGGCTCAATGGAGGAAAGACTGTTGCAGTGCTGCCGACTCCGCCACGTATGTTCACCCATGTTGATTGCACAATAGGCAAAAGCAACTATAGGATGGAGGACAGGCAGTTTGTCCACCAGTCCAATCACGATCTGCCTTCCCACTGATGTGACTGTGGTGGTAAAATCTTCACACCTGATTTGGCAGATTGGAAGAGATATAAGGCATAAACTCACCTTCTCTCACTTTCACACTTCCTTTACCGCCATGGACCTGATCTTCCAAGTGCTGTCCCTGCTGCTGCGAGATATCCAACAAAATAAGATTGAACAAAATCAATGGTAAGCTCCACTTTTACATGTTAACCTTTTGATTTGTCCGTTAACATTTGCACTGGACTCGTGCATTTTCAAATCTCTCTCACAAGTAATAGGATACCAATGTGAAATGGATATGTGTGTGTGTAATGTTGACGTTTAAGAAATTTGAAAGAAACATACCTTCATGACTACATTGTATTTAAAAATTTGGTGCAAGCTGCCTTACAAAAATGGACAATTGCACAAAAAAAGATATCAATCAAAAATTCAAAAAGTCACCATACAGGTGTGTATACAAACATTTAGCAAATTGTCAAATTGAAAACATATGCATTGCACATCAATTGGATACATACAACGTAACATGATGTAGAAATTGCAGTAGAAAAGGCGTAATTTTACCTTATTAATTAATTACCTGTAAAATCAATGACAGATCCAAATTTGAAGCATTCAACATATCTAGCCATGTAACATTTCCCCTTGTCTAGTGCAAGCCCTGTGTTGTAAAGGAATTCGCAGAGAAACTGACACCATACCTATTAGAAATGTACGCGTAAGCCTACGAGATGGGAAAACTACCTCCAACGCTTAGAGAAGCACTAATAATCACCCTACTGAAAAAAGATAAGCCACCATCTCTCTGTGACTCCTATCGGCCATTGTCATTTATTAATATAGATGCAAAAGTACTAGCAAAGATCTTGGCCACCAGACTCCAACCTTTGAAGCAAAACCTGGTACTCCCCTACCAATCTGGCAATATCCTAGATAGGTCAACATTGCACAACCTGCGTACGCTATTTACGATGTTCCAGATACTTGATCCCGATTTAAAGCGGCGGCCGTGATGCTTGATGCGGCCAAAGCCTTCGATTCCATTGAATGATGCTATTTATTTGACATATTACAATGAATGGGATTCCCTCCAAGCTTTACCAATTGGGTGAGGTTACTCTACACTAATCCCACAGCACGTACCCTTCGGACCCTATATTGAATGGCAGAGGGACTAGACAGGGATGCTCCCTTTCCCTGTTCCTCTTTGCGCTGGTGCTGGAGCCTCTGGCATGCATCATCAGACAATGCCACAGAGCGGCGGCACTCCGTTTTGTTCACCGCCCAGTGAGCATATCACTCTATGCAGATGATATGCTGCTTTTTATTAGAGAACTGCACACCTTTATGGTGCCACTACTGCAAGAATATATCCGGTTTGGACTGTTCTCGGGCTTAACCATTAACTTGTCCAAATCTGTGATGGTGCCGCTCACTGAGAGTACCTCTCCGCATGATCTCGAATTTCCTCTCATATGGTCAGTGGAGCCCGTAAAATATCTATGGATGTGGGTCCATCGAGATCCTGACCAGGTCATACGTGCAAACTATGGTACAGCCTACACGGTGTTGGATGAACAGCTGGATAGATGGGTGAAATTGCCTCTGTTGTTGGCTGACCACATAGCCCTCATAAAAATGGTCGTGTTGCCCAAATTTTTATATCTGTTTAGCAACATACGTATACCGTTGTCTCACACCTTTTTTAAAACAGTGCGGTCGCTGCTTATCCGGCTGGTTTGGGGAGGCAAGCAGGCCCGAGTGAGCTGGGAGACCCTTGTCTTGGACTACAAGAAGGGGGGCTTTAACGTGCCTGATATGTACCTGTCTTACCTATGTGCTCATGCGCAATATGCACATTAGTGGTGTAATAATGGTTTCATCCCCATGTTGCACTGGAGGATGGTGACGCGCATCCCATCCCCCTGAGATCCATATTAACACACACACGTAGAGATACACCTAAAAATTAAATCAACACAATTGACACCACGATTGCGGCCTGGCAGGTGCTCGGCCGCATGGCTGCGAAGCTGGCAATCTACTCCCCTCTGCTACCCATTCCATATCACGCGGAAGTGTCAGTGACGCAGGAAACAGGTGCTATGCGCGTTTTAACATTAGCTGGGATTGGCAAAATGCGGGACGTATTCCCCAATGGCGCTTTTCTTACGGAATATGATTTAAAGTACATGCAGAATAAGACACCACTGTTCACTTTGATCTTCCACAGACTGAAAAAGGTGATGCAAGCGCACTACACCACATTTCCACTTGAACCCCCGTCGCTGCAGGCCCTCCAAGCTGTGCTTGTTAGCCCAACAAGACATAAACTGGTCACCAACCTTTACCAAGTCGCTAAAATCACGCCTCAAAATAAAAAAATGGAACAGCGGAATATGAAGCTCATCCCACAGATCACGCAGAAAGAGTGGGAGCGCTGCTGTCAGCTTACCAACGCCCTTACATCGAATGGAAACCTGCGAATATTCCACTTCAAGTACATACACCAGGTCTGTCACACACCACATAAACTGTTCAAATATGGCCTCAGAGATAACAATGCATGTGAACGGTGTGGAACAGTGGGTGCTGACTTTTGGCATTTGGCCTGGGAGTGCAGACGGGTGGCTGTTTTCTGGGCTGATGTGATTTTCAGATTGCACAATATGATGAACACTGACTTACTGTGCACTCCACAACTATGGTGCCGATCACGATCCGGTAAAAAATTCCCCCGTGCGACTCGTATCGGGTCTTTTTACCGTACGAATCGTACAAATGCCGTACGAACTGGCAATCACGATTCGCATGGTAAAAAGTCCATACGACCCGCACCGGGAATCATTCCCCACACGTCCTCGGGTCGGAAAATGTGTCCGACACGTCCTCGGACGATTTACCTTACAAACGTAAAAATCCAAGTCCGACCGAGGAATCACGATCCATCCCGTGCGTCCGAGCCTACAACCGTATGGAAAAAACACCGTCCGCACCGAACACCAATAGCAACCATGGAGACATGTGCCCGCATACGCGCCCAACACTCCCCCCAGCCCCCGTACGTCCGACACGTACCCCCCGTATATGTATACCCCCACCCGTCTATGTACACCCCAGTACGTTCCAGTCGTACCCCCACCCCAGTACGTGTCGTACCACCGTCAATGTAAACCCCCCCACCCCTGTACGTGTCGTACCACCGTCTATGTACACCCCAGTACGTTCCAGTCGCACCCCCACCCCAGTACGTGTCGTACCCCCCGTGTACCTACACCCCAGTACGTTCGAGCCACACCCCCACCCCAGTACGTGTCACAGCCCCGTCTACCTACACCCCAGTACGTTCCAGTCGTACCCCCACCCCAGTACGTGTCGTACCACCGTCAATGTAAACCCCCCCACCCCTGTACGTGTCGTACCACCGTCTATGTACACCCCAGTACGTTCCAGTCGCACCCCCACCCCAGTACGTGTCGTACCCCCCGTGTACCTACACCCCAGTACGTTCGAGCCACACCCCCACCCCAGTACGTGTCACAGCCCCGTCTACCTACACCCCAGTACGTTCCAGTCGTACCCCCACCCCAGTACGTGTCGTACCACCGTCAATGTACACCCCCCCACCCCTGTACGTGTCGTACCACCGTCAATGTACACCCCCCCACCCCTGTACGTGTCGTACCACCGTCAATGTACACCCCCCCACCCCTGTACGTGTCGTACCACCGTCCATGTACACCCCAGTACGTTCCAGTCGTACCCCCACCCCAGTACGTGTCGTACCACCGTCAATGTACACCCCCCCACCCCTGTACGTGTCGTACCACCGTCAATGTACACCCCCCACCCCTGTACGTGTCGTACCACCGTCTATGTCCACCCCCCCACCCCTGTACGTGTCGTACCACCGTCCATGTACACCCCAGTACGTTCCAGTCGTACCCCCACCCCTGTACGTGTCGTACCACCGTCAATGTACACCCCCCCACCCCTGTACGTGTCGTACCACCGTCTATGTACACCCCCCCACCCCTGTACGTGTCGTACCACCGTCAATGTACACCCCCCCACCCCTGTACGTGTCGTACCACCGTCCATGTACACCCCAGTACGTTCCAGTCGTACCCCCACCCCAGTACGTGTCGTACCACCGTCAATGTACACCCCCCCACCCCTGTACGTGTCGTACCACCGTCAATGTACACCCCCCCACCCCTGTACGTGTCGTACCACCGTCAATGTACACCCCCCACCCCTGTACGTGTCGTACCACCGTCTATGTACACCCCCCCACCCCTGTACGTGTCGTACCACCGTCTATGTACACCCCAGTACGTTCCAGTCGTACCCCCACCCCAGTACGTTCCTGGCGCACCCCCAACACAACCTCCTAAGTACGGAGCGCACCCCATGCCCCAACATCACAACCGCATGTACGAGTCGTACAAAGCCACACACAAGGACCAAATCGTACAACCAAATGGCCCATGTACACACCGTACACACGCTCAAAACGCACGTACACAACAAGGACAAAACAAAACAACTCAACAATACACCATTCGAAAGGCACACAGCCACTAAACATGGCCAACAACCACTAAAATAACACAATCACTGACCTGCAACTGTCAAAAACAAACAGAGGCCCAATACACCACCACTCCTTATAACACACCCACCCAAAATTCAAACACTGCCACACCCACCCATGGACCAATAAAAAGGGCCCACACACACAAACCATGAGCCTTTGCAACAGACCCACTGCTGCCAGACACCACAGAACCAGACTACAAGCGACACCACATCTTACACTTGCACACCTTCACACGACCAACCTCACAAACACCCTCTCATCACATTCACACACACACACAACCATCCACACCCCCCCCAACATCCACACACCCCCCACACCCACACCATCCCCACCCACACCCCTCACCATGCCCACTACCAAGAATCCAAAGTTCAGTCACCGAGAGTTGGAGGTCCTTGTTGATCAAATCCTCAGAGTCGAGCCACAGATCTTTGGAACATTGGTCAGAAGCACCAGCCAGGCAGCCAAAACAGCCATGTGGCAGACCATCGTCGATGCTGTGAATGCTGTTGCGGACACCAGGAGGACCAAGCAGGATTGCCAGAACAGGTGGTACGATCTGCGGAGGAGGGTCAGAGCCAAGAGACAGGAGGAACACGACCAGGCCAACGCCACTGGAGGAGGGCCCTCCCGCAGACCCGTACAGTACCATCCCTGGGAGGAGAGGGTGATGGCCATACTGCCGGTGGAGGCAGTTGAAGGAGTAGAAGGACTCCGAGACCCGGGTGAGTACACAAACAACGCACCTCACATGGGGGGAACTGCAACCACAAACAAAATTACTAACAGGCACGCAACCACCACAAGCCATCGCATTACTCAACCACACTCCATGAGCAGGCACATGCCACTGCTGCCACCATGCCCCATGCACCCAGCTGGACAATGTCAAGTCACAGGCCACAGAAGACAACAACACATGACACGGTAACCCGGATGGCGGGAGTGTGGGCACCAAGAATCACATAGTGCGACTCCAAAGCAGACAACAATGCCCTCTGCCCATATGGCCTAGGTCACAGCCAGACAAACACTGTGTCCCAACACAGGAATGACTTGCCAGCAAATGGCGGATGCCTTGCATCAACACATGGGGGTGAAGGCACTGTTTTGCACATGCCAGCAGCTAATGAACAGCCAACAGTGTGAAAGAGTGGCAGCACACACCACCACAGCAGCAGCGCACAGACACACAGCAGACAAAATGGGTGCCTGGAGATCAGAAACAAACTCACATCAACAGGCCAAGGGCCACTCAAAGATCTGCTAACAGTGTGTGCCCAGGAAGCTGGGCCAAGGTGACAGAGGGTGACACACGGAGGGAGGGAGAGGGGGACACAGAGGGAGGGAGAGGGGGACTGAGAGGGAGGGAGACACAGGAAGATGGACAGAGGGAGGAGGCTGACACACAGAGGGAGGGAGAGGGGGACACAGAGGGAGGGAGACACAGGAAGATGGACAGAGGGAGGAGGCTGACACACAGAGGGAGGGAGAGGGGGACACAGAGGGAGGGAGAGGGGGACACAGAGGGAGGGAGAGGGGGACACAGAGGGAGGGAGAGGGGGACTGAGAGGGAGGGAGACACAGGAAGATGGACAGAGGGAGGAGGCTGACACACAGAGGGAGGGAGAGGGGGACAGAGAGGGAGGGAGAGGGGGACAGAGAGGGAGGGGGACACAGGAAGATGGACAGAGGGAGGAGGCTGACACACAGAGGGAGGGAGAGGGGGACAGAGAGGGAGGGAGAGGGGGACAGAGAGGGAGGGAGAGGGGGACAGAGAGGGAGGGAGACACAGGAAGATGGACAGAGGGAGGAGGCTGACACACAGAGGGAGGGAGAGGGGGACACAGAGGGAGGGAGACACAGGAAGATGGACAGAGGGAGGAGGCTGACACACAGAGGGAGGGAGAGGGGGACACAGAGGGAGGGAGACACAGGAAGATGGACAGAGGGAGGAGGCTGACACACAGAGGGAGGGAGAGGGGGACACAGAGGGAGGGAGAGGGGGACACAGAGGGAGGGAGAGGGGGACACAGAGGGAGGGAGAGGGGGACAGAGAGGGAGGGAGAGGGGGACAGAGAAGGAGGGAGACACAGGGAGAGCAAATCAGTCCTTTGGTGTGTGGGAATGTCTGCTCGTCAGCAGGTGGACTGCGTGCATGTAGACAAGGGTGCCCAGTGCCAGAACCCCCCCTCTTCATCATGGCAAAACGCAGGGCCATGTTACAACCTGTACACGAGCACAAGGACAGCCACCTGCATCATATGAGTGTGTGGATCCACTCCATGTGCACATGTACAGTGCTACAAGGAAGGCGCAAACGCATAGCTCGGCACACATGCACACTCCACTGCTGACTGCAGTCACACTTGACGCAGAAAGTAAGACTGTGCCACACATAGTTAAAGGGGCCAAATTGGTGCCCAAGGGACACACACATGCACAAGTGCACTGTGAGTGGAATGCAAGACAGATCCTAATTCCAAGAGGAAATGTGCCAACTTTGTAACGGATGCAACATGGATGTTGCATGGATCAAAAGTAACATTGTCTCTCTCACACACAGGTCAACGTCGTGCTGCACCCCCCAACACTGGGGGGGAACACTCACAGGACCCGGATCTGCAGGAGACCGATCCCACCGGCAGCGACCACTCTCACCACTCTGCGGACGACCCCGACCGACCTGGCCCCTCTGGTGTCCAACCACCTGCAGCACCTGCGTCAGGTACAACCGTGCCAACCACCACCCCCACTCCTGCCACATCCCAGGAGACACCCAGGATCCCTGCCCCAACACCACAATGCAGCCAGGCTCGCCAGGAGGGACACGGTGTCCCGGGCACCCAGGAGGAGGCAGGCGACAACGCCAATGCCACCCCTCAGGGGTCCCGGAGACCCCATGTGCCCACAAGTGCAGGCCAGACGCAAGTGGGCAGGGGTGGTGGGAGTGGAGAGCGGCGGAGGCGCGAGCCTGACCAGTTGGCTGGGGATCCGGTATTTTCCCATGTCCGTAACATCCTGGACTCATACCGGCAGGACACCACGGGCATGGCCCAGGTTGTGTCCGTCCTCGAGGGGATCAAGGTCCAGCAGGCCCAGCAACATGCGGAGCTAATAGCCTGTCTACAGCTACACCAACGGAGGATGGAGGACAGACAGGCTGAGCAAGTGACGGCGTCCCATGGGATTCACGCTGAACTCCGTCGGATGGCCGACACCATGGCCGACCCTCCCTGTGCCAGAAGGCGGAGAACATCACCACCCACAGGGAGGGATCATGAGGAGGAGGAGGAAACATCCGACGGAGCATCCCAGACGTCGTCACGGCCTGCTGCTGAGGTTCCCCGCAGGAAGCCGGGTCGTCCACGGAAAGGACCGTGAGGGTGGCTGCTACATCACCATCTCCCAGGACACCTGGCCTGGCACCTGGCCCACTGGAGCAACAGCATCACAGCATCAAGAGACATTCTCTGCCACATGGCCCTGCTGGTCACTGGCTGACCAATGTTGACAAAGACTGTGGCATGGACTCTGAGGATTTCCAATGGCAAGGACACCAACTCCCCTACTGAACTTTGGATTCCCTAATCCCGGAAAGGCCCTCTCTTGGCCCCCCCCCCCCCAATAATAAATCACACTATTAAGAGTAGATGCCTGCTGGTAGCATTATTACCTAACATGTGTCTTGTACAGTCTAAACATGCCTGAGTCATCTGTTCACTTCAACCATCCACACCCTGGGGCCTGAGTCTGGCACAGGACACATGGGTCACAGTTTTCTAGGCAAGACAGACATGGAGCACCATACACACCCGTGATGGTCAGAACCAGCTGAGGGGGTGGCCGAACAACCGTGCTGACAGACACATTGAGTACAGCAACAGTCATGCGCAGAGGTCAGGGATCCTGGCCCGTGTCCTGGGGGGCACCCAGGTACGTGTAGACAGGTGGCAGAACCATGTCCTGCAAGCTTGAGTCCGGTGGATGCAGAGAATGGGGTCATGGACAACGTTGGATGCATGGGGATGGCACATGTCACAATACCCACACAGTCATGGACATCATGCCCATTACACAGTCTCAGCACACACACACAGCTTGCATCTTGCCACTCGACACATTGACACATAGCCACAATCAGGGAATACCATGCCAGACATGCAGGATGCACCGTGCCAACACACCAGCATTGACTGAGAAGAGGCACCTTGGAGGCATAGGGACACCTTTAATAGTCATGTGTTTGGGATTGCAGAGGCAACTTGAAGTACACATGAACACATCATGTGGAGTAACATGTGGCTCCAACACTGGCACCCCCCTTCTGCAGCACAAATGCGTGATAGCCATGGAACTGGCACACAAGTGTCGGATAATAGCTAAATACCCACAGCTGCTCACGGAGAGCCTGCCATACACCATACTTCCGCTGATGTGGAAGTCCCACGCCATGTCAAGACAATGTTAACCGTATGTGTCCGAGGGCAGTGTCACACACATTGATGCCTTCATCACAATCCACCATCCCATCACTGATGACTGACAACCAGGCAGCCCATCTATTCAGGTGTACCCAGCTGCATGTCGTGTCCCATGGGGATGCCACATGTCTGCAGAGGACCCAAACCCCGACCGGGGCAGTGTGCACACATCGTGAACAACTGCCACACCCAATACACCCCAGATGCATCCCTTACCCCATGGAGACTTCCAAACGTGTCCGTGCCTGTAACGCTGAGTCAGCCCACGATGCCATGTCCATGAGGAATAGCAGTGCCACAACAATGCAACCAGCAAACGGCATGCGCAGGTACCTGGGGAAGAGAGACACACAAGAAGTCAGCCACAAGAAGCACAGCCACTTGCATGTGCATGTACTCGACACATGTATGTATGACAACATGCTAGGTCACAATTATGTCTGGGGAAATACTACCATCACTGCCACCATCACTCCAGTGACACACCCACACACACCTCTGACCCACGTGCCATACATGCAGGTGGAGACACACATCACAACGCATGCCACACGGGGACCAATGCGTGCACACTCAGACCCTGGTACTCACCACTAAGCAAAGAAGTCGCGTATGAGCCGAGTCCGGATGTCCTCTTGCGGCTCCAAATCCTCCACATCACTAGCCCCATTGCCAAGCCCTTCGTCCTCCACGGGTGGATGGTCCTCGTCATCTTGATCCAGGATGAGGGGCACAGCTCTTTCAACTGCCATGTTGTGCAGCATGCAGCAGACCATGAAGATCTTGCAGACCTTCGCCGGGGCATATGGGAGTGCGCCGCCGGTCTTGTGGAGGCACCGGAATCGGCTCTTCAGCATGCCAAACGTCCTCTCTATCACTCGCCTTGTCCGGCCATGGGCGGTGTTGTAGCGGAGCTGGGCCGGCGTGATGGGGTTGCGGAGAGGTGTCAGCAGCCAAGGCATGTTGGGATAGCCAGCGTCCCCTAAATGGAAAGCACATGGATATCGTTAGAACAGGCGAAGCGGTAGTGCTGCTCGGCCAAACAGAATACAGGACAGACAGACTGTACCCACCAACAACACATGCACGTTCGTTGCGCAGCTGCATCATCATATCAGGCATCCCGCTACGCCTCATGATGTAGGCATCGTGTGCTGATCCTGGAAAACGAGCACAGACATGTGAAATCACCATGTTGGACAGACACACCACAAGGGCATTGATGGAGTGGTAGTGCTTCCGATTGCGGTACGCCACCTCCCGTGTGTGTGGTGGTACCAAACCTACATGTGTCCCATCTATGGACCCAATGACATGGGGCATCCCTCCCAGGGCATAGAAACCACGTTTGACCTCAGTCATCTGTTCAGGGGTTGGGAACTTGATGAAGTCATCCAGGTGAATCAACATGGCCTCCAAGAAATCATGCAGCACACCGCTGAACATGCTCTGGGACATGCCACCAACATGAGCTATGGTATATTGGAAGGTACCCGTGGCAAGGAAATGTAGGGCAGCCATTACCTTCAGCTGGGGTGTCAGTGCCGTAGGATACCTGTGCTGCGGTTGCAGGTGTGGTGCCAGTCTCGCCGTCAGCTCCAGAATCAACGGTTGGGTGAAGCGGTAGAGCCGGATCCTGTCATTCTCCTGCATGGTGGCCAAGTCTGGAATTCTTCGGGCAACAGGAGGCGCTCTGCAGTAATTTGGAAGTGACAAGGAAGAGTGAGTGCACTACGAGAACAACGCATGTCTACTGAGCACATGTAAATCTGCCAATACACACATGCCACATAGGGAGTCAGGCATGTGCTACATGCCCAGGACACGTATGGATGCAAGGTGACACTCCTTCCAAGACCCAGCCACACACGGTGATTGAGAACCTCCCCATGCCACGCCATGGGAATAGCTGTGTCCCAGTGCAAGTGAACAGCCCGACGCAAGACAGAAGTGACATACACCCACACATCAGCAGAAGTAGGATGCCGATTGTAGAGACTGGTAGCGGAACACCGGAGCCACAGGTCACATGACATTACACTAGGCCTGCCCACACACCTTGCCATGAAGGTGCACATGTCATGACTCACCACACATTCCTTGTGAGGATGCTGACATGGCCTTGTCACGCTACTCCGTGTCCCATGCATACATGTGCACCTCACATCAGATACCACATGTGGCATGGTGTGCGGAACAGTGTTCAATGATAATCTACACACAGACACATGTTGGTTGCTGCAACGGCTGCAGCTTTTGAGGGTGCTACAACATCAACCTGATGTAAATCCCGGACACATAAATGACATAGTCACATTGTGCACTGTGGGTAGTGACAAGTCAGGTGTCATGACCCCTGTACCGGGCATCATGGGACACTTCCGTGTGTTGGTGTCCGTGCCATGCCAGTGACGCTCACCCCAAGTGCGCAGTACGACATGCACACATGTCAAAGGAGTCAAGGGCATGCCTGGCACACATTGCACCCTCACACAGTACACCTGTACACATCTCATCATACATCTGGTGCCTCCTCCACTCAGGAGGCATGTTCCACATCACAGCCTGTCACACCTGTGCCCCACACATGTAGTAATGCACAGACGATGCCTTGATGTCCATTCCTGGACAAGTATGTCCATCCATGGACAAGTATGTCCGCCCTATTCCTACCTGTGTGTCGACTATCACCACAGTGATGTGTACAAACCGGCGTACTGCTGCTAAGAGGGCCTGTGTATGTTCCCCAATCACTGTGGGAGTGCTGCCGTATGTGTACCCATCGTGATGGCGAGCGTACAGGCATTTGTACGGTCCGTACCACAACGAGTACGCATACGCGTGCAGACCCATAGTGATAGTGAGCGTACATGCGAGTGTACGGCCCTCTCACTATGGGTCTGCACGCGTATGCGTACTCGTTGTGGTACGGACCGTACAAATGCCTGTACGCTCACTATCACTATGGTTCTGCACGCGTATGCGTACACGTAGTGGTACGGACCGTACACTCGCATGTACGCTCACTATCACTACGGGTACACAGACCCATAGTGATAGTGAGCGTACAGGCATTTGTACGGTCCGTACCACAACGAGTACGCATACGCGTGCAGAACCATAGTGATAGTGAGCGTACAGGCATTTGTACGGTCCGTACCACTACGTGTACGCATACGCGTGCAGACCCATAGTGATAGTGAGCGTACATGCGTGTGTACGGTCCGTACCACTACGTGTACGCATACGCGTGCAGACCCATAGTGATTTTGAACGTAGGCATGCATGTACGGGCCGTTGCCATGCATTTGGGGTGCCCTAGGGCCCGGAAACGCACCGTACCTGTGTGTGATTCTCCTAATTACATAGGGGACAAGTATTAAGGCCTACATGCATGCTGGTTGTCATGGCGACCAGGTTCAAATTTCGATTTTGTTCTGGAAGGTGCACAGCAGAAGTCAGTTGGAATTCTTCTACTTTGTTGCAATGTGTTTGTGGGGCTGACATCATGCAGGAGAATGAAACCGATAGAGAACCCACAGACTGCTAGGTTTGAAGGGATTGGTGGAAACATAGGATGCAAATGTGAGTGACCAATCACTCTGTACTCCTGTGCATGAGACTGGGCAGAAGGCCACATATAAGGCAGCCAGGTCCCATGAGGGATTACTTGCCTGCACATCTTTGCATTTGTCGACCAAGCTGCTGCTACTGATTCCCTGGAACCATGTCAAGGGCTGTGGAGAGGACACAGCCATTCACCCTGGAGGAGAACATGGCTCTGCTGGATGTGATCCTCCCACAGTACCCCATGCTGTATGGGCGACCAGGGTATCAGGTGAGTGCATAGGCCACTGCCACAGACTGTCCCTATGTTGTGACTGTGTCTTCAGGCATTGTGACCCGGTGTGACACACATGCCATGTACTGTCGGGGGGGTACCAGGGGGGGGGTGCCTGATGTCTCCCAGCAGTGCCCTGAGACAGGAGGGGTGTGTGCAGAGTCCTCCCAGCAGTGCCCTGAGACAGGAGGTGTGTGTGCAGAGTCCACCCAGCAGTGCCCTGAGACAGGAGGGGTGGGGGCCTATAACTCACAGCAGTGCCCTGAGACAGGAGGGGTGGGTGTGGAGTCCTTCCAGCAGTGCCCTGAGACAGGAGGGGTGGGTGTGGAGTCCTCCCAGCAGTGCCCTGAGACAGGAGGGGTGGGGGCCTATAACTCACAGCAGTGCCCTGAGACAGGAGGGGTGGGTGTGGAGTCCTTCCAGCAGTGCCCTGAGACAGGAGGGGTGGGTGTGGAGTCCTCCCAGCAGTGCCCTGAGACAGGAGGGGTGGGGACCTATCACTAACAGCAGTGCCCAGAGACAGGAGGGGTGGGTGTGGAGTCCTCCCAGCAGTGCCCTGAGACAGGAGGGGTGGGTGTGATGCACAGTGTGAGCCTTGATCATTGATTGTGACATTGCCATCATTCCACCTGAGTACCCACTATGGCACGTACTGCCTTTTCCCTCACCAGAGGATGATGTCCCTATGACAGAGGTGCAATGCGTTGGCTGCATTACATGCCATGTAGTAACCAGCTATTATGTTCACATATGTCTCTCTGTGACATGTGGCTGGTGTATTGATGTGGTGTCACTTGTACTTCCTCACAGGTAGGCGCCTCTGCCAAGGAGCAGATCTGGCTGACCGCCGTCAGTGCCGTGAGGCGTGTGGATGGTCGGAGGCGGAGCCTGTCCCAGGTGAGGAAACGCTGGCAGGATATCCGGTGCTGGACGCGGAGGATTGCACGGCTCCTGCTGGGGGACTCACCTGAGAGCCACAAGAACCGCGGCCGCCGCCGTCTGACCCACCTCCACAGGCGTGTGCTGCCGGTGGTCTTTCCAGACCTGGAGAGGCGCTTACAGGCGATGCAGCAGGCGGAAGGGGGTAGGTACATGTGCGTTTGTTGTGTGTCACCGGCATTTGTAAGGGCACAGTGGCATTAATTCACTGGCAGGGTTTAAAGGTGCTGTGCCCATCCAGTTTGCCCAAGTGTAGCGCTGCGCCCCTGCCACCCTTCCCCTCCTTGCAATGTGTTCCCTGGTCTGTGTGTAGTCACTCCTTCACAAGGTAATGTAGGCTGGCGCTTTGTCCACGAGAACAATGACTGTAGCATCATGGGTGGTGGTGGTGGGTAACAGGTTGTGGGACCTTGCCTGTGAACTGTCAAGTTCACTGCATGTGGGTTCCATGTCAGTTGGCACTGATGCTGGCTCCAGACATGGGAGTTGGTCTCTCATGTGTCATGCCTTACAGCGCGCATGTCCTATGTAGTGGCCTGTGACATGATGTGCATGAGTGTGCGCTACGCATAGTGCAGGGATGGTGACGTGTGTAGCAGTCATTCCCATTCAGCCATTCAGTAGCATGTAGTTGCGTGCCCAATACTGTCCCCTGGGGCACCTTATCCTCAGTGTTGTTTGTGTCATCATCAACGTGGACACTCTCACTGTCTACAGCGTAGGTTGTGCTCTGTGCCATTGTCCCCTGTCACCATGTATATAGACGTGCTATTATGTACAGGTGTCCACTGTGCAGCCTGACCTGATTGTCCCTCTTCATACTCACAGTTGCCAGTGCCTGTGTGTCTTGTTATACTCATCTGAGGATGGGCACTGGTACCTCATTATTTGTACAGGCGCACCTTTGCTGTTTTGCGTCCAATCTTGCCTTTTGCCTGCCACTGTGTTTATCACCCAGACTATGAGATGTTGGTGCCACCTGTGTCTCAGCAATTAGCATCGTGTGGGGGTTGCTTGGGGCGGGCAATGCCTATGTGTCAAATCCTGATTCCTAATTGCTGGGTCTGGACAGTGTGTGATGTTACTGGACACACACGCAAGGTGCAGTGACCGAGTTATGTTGGGCATGTTTGCAGCATTACCTATGCAGCATGTGTCTCAAGTTCATGGATATTGTCCCTGGTCATAGGTATTTTCACAAACGCTGTGTGGTGCAGAGGCAGTGCAGGATTGTCCCCAGGGCCTGGGTGCTATGTCAGACTCCGTTTCCTGTCATCAGCTATTGTCTCATGCTCTCCATGGTATTTCAGTGGCATGGTGGCTCAACCAACTGTGTTTCATGCCCTACATCGGTACCTTGTTTTGCAGATGTTAGGGATCTGCCTCTTCAGGCTATGCAATGTTGACTATGTAGATTGGACTCATGTGACAGATGTGTACAGGTCTCTGATTAATTTCTGTCTCTCCACCCTGCCCACAGCATCGTCGGGGGACACAGAGGGAGACATGGACACGGACCAGGCGGAGGGACCGAGCACCAGTGGCAGCCGTGACATCGGGGCTGGCACATCGAGTGGGACAGAGGCGGAGGATAGTGTGGCCGAGGACCTGTCGACTGGCACATCAGACTACGAAGCTGACAGGTCCGAGGAGGATGTCTCAGGGTTGGCGGAGGCTGCACCAGCAGCTGACAGTGGAACAACACCTGCCACCGCCCCCTCAGTTCCCACCAACCGCCTCCCACTTGCTCGTGTCCCTTCCCAGCGTGCCCGGTCACCGCATGTCTCCTTCCTGCCAGGCACCGCACCCCCTGCCCCTGTCTCCACTGCTGCCGCCAATGCTGAGTCTATGGACATCCAGCGGCAAATGCAGGTTGGTCAGGCTGCGATCCTGAATGTCCTCCATTCCCACGGGAAAACCCTCACCAACATCGAGGCATTCTTGGAGGGCATTCATTCTTTGCAGGCTGACCAACGCAACTTGCTGAGGTCCCTAGACTCCACACTGACTGCAGCAGTGGGTCTCCTGCAGCGCGACCTCCCCCCACCTACCCCTGCCCCATCCACACTTCCCACTTCCATGCCTGTCCCACGTACACCCAGACGTCGGCATGCACCCACCACAACAGACACAGGCACCACACCAGCAGGGAAGGTCCACCGCACTCCTCCTGACACGCACACACAGGGTGAGATAGGCACACCCACTGGGTCGGGGGGCAAACGTGTGACACGCAGCCAGAGTGGGAGTCCGCATTCCACACAATCCACTCCCTCCAAATCCCCTCCCCTCAGCTCTCCTGGCCACATCTCCCCCAAGGACTCCTTCATGGCCGCTCTGTCCCTGAGCCCCACAGTTACGCCACCACGCAAGCGGTCAAGGAAGTCCTCGGTCAGGGTGGTTGAGTCTCCCCCCCTGTCTCCACCCTCCCCCGGTGGCGCTGCAACCCATCCCTCTGAACCCCCCCCCTCCTTGGGGCCTGAGGTCACTTCGGGTGCAGGGGACTCCCTGGAGGACCTTGCTAAGGTGTGTAGTGCCATCCTGGCCTCCGCCTTTGGCCATGACACACCCCCTGTGGTTGAGTCCTCCATCCCTGCACCCACAACGCCGCCCCTTTGCCCTGATGTCCCTGCGGTGCCTGTTGCTTCCCCCCCCCCTGATGCCCTCACCAGTATGGAAGACGATGGCATTTGACTGTGCAGGCAAGGTAGGGGACACACATCCCACTGTGTCCCCCATGCAGCTGGGAATAATTGACTGCCCTATGGCCTTTGTTGACTTTGAACTGCCGTTGATCCACGGACATTGTGCTCATGCTGATTAAAGCTTATTTTTTTTTTCATTATCACACTCCTGCTATGGTGGTATTGGTGTTGGTGGGGCTGCTACATTGTTTTGGGTGGTGTTTAAGGCTTTGGGTGTGTGGGATTTGTAGTAGTGTTCTGCTCTTTGGGGCCACCCTAGGATCTGTGTGCCATCACAAGGTGTTGGCTAACTTCCTTAGGTCATGTCAGCAGTTACTGCATGGTTCAATTGTCCCAGGGTGTATTCCTTCCTCTGTGTACCCAGTTTCTTCCCTGCAGGGTGTTCCCAATGTTTAGCGCAGAGCTGTGTGTACATGAGCTGTGTGTGTGACGGAGCCCTTCTACTTTGGCCATGCATGCATGGCCATGTCTCCACCTGCAACAATCGTGGCATCCTTGGTGATCACTGTACTTGTGTGTGGAGTCAGTTGACATGAGTTCATGGGGACATGTTCCCTTGTAGGCAGTATGGATGTGGGTAATTGTGGCATCACACACATGTGTTACACCCCTCCTGGGTGTGGACACTGCTGGGAGGACTCTGCACCCACCCCTCCTGTGTCTGGGCACTGCTGTGAGTGTTAGGCACCCACCCCTCCTGTGTCTGGGCACTGCTGGGAGGACTCTGCACCCACCCCTCCTGTGTCAGGGCACTGCTGGGAGGACTCTGCACCCACCCCTCCTGTCTCAGGGCACTGCTGGGAGGACTCCACACCCACCCCTCCTGTCTCAGGGCACTGCTGGGAGGACTCTGCACCCACCCCTCCTGTCTCAGGGCACTGCTGGGAGGACTCTGCACACACCCCTCCTGTCTCTGGGCACTGCTGGGAGTGATGGGCACCCACCCCTCCTGTCTCAGGGCACTGCTGGGTGGACTCTGCACACACACCTCCGATTTCTGGATATGTGCGCTTGGCACATACACGGTGGGGTTACGCACACTGCATTAGAGGTGAGGGTACGAGTCTACTGACACTGGTGTGGTGGGGGTACGCTCCGTACGTCCGCGGGTGGGGGTACGGGTCGTACTTACACTGTTGGGCTGGGGGTACGCTCCGTGCGTCCGCGGGTGGGGGTACGGGTCGTACTTACACTGTTGGGCTGGGGGTACGCTCCGTGCGTCCGCGGGTGGGGGTACGGGTCGTACTTACACTGTTGGGCTGGGGGTACGCTCCGTACGTCCGCGGGTGGGGGTACGGGTCGTACTTACACTGTTGGGCTGGGGGTACGCTCCGTACGTCCGCGGGTGGGGGTACGGGTCGTACTTACACTGTTGGGCTGGGGGTACGCTCCGTGCGTCCGCGGGTGGGGGTACGGGTCGTACTTACACTGTTGGGCTGGGGGTACGCTCCGTGCGTCCGCGGGTGGGGGTACGGGTCGTACTTACACTGTTGGGCTGGGGGTACGCTCCGTACATCCGCGGGTGGGGGTACGGGTCGTACTTACACTGTTGGGCTGGGGGTACGCTCCGTGCGTCCGCGGGTGGGGGTACGGGTCGTACTTACACTGTTGGGCTGGGGGTACGCTCCGTACGTCCGCGGGTGGGGGTACGGGTCGTACTTACACTGTTGGGCTGGGGGTACGCTCCGTGCGTCCGCGGGTGGGGGTACGGGTCGTACTTACACTGTTGGGCTGGGGGTACGCTCCGTACGTCCGCGGGTGTGGGTACGGGTCGTACTTACACTGTTGGGCAGGGGGGTACGCTCCTTGCATTCGTGGGTGGGGGTTCGAGTCGTACTTACACTGTTGGCATGGGGGGTACGCTCCATGCATACGCGGGTGGGGGTACGGGTCGTACTTACACTGTTGGGCTGGGGGTACGCTCCGTACGTCCGCGGGTGGGGGTACGGGTCGTACTTGCACTGTTGGGCTGGGGGGTACGCTCCTTGCATACGGGGTGGGGGTAGGGTCCGTACATATCCGTCCCCACGCTATGTGATGTTTGTGCGGCCCGTACCCAGGCCTTTGCCACGTGGGTGCGATCCGTCCCGCCATTGTTGGGGTGACGTGTGTGGGCGTGGTCCGACTCGTACCCACGCTCTTCAGGCGTGGGTACGGGACGTACCTGTCTGGTTGTGTTGCCGGTTCGCGTGGTGACGGACTTCCGTTGTGGCGGTCGCTGGATTATCAGGACACGCCCCCACCCCCTCGTGGTGACCAGGGCATGGGAGTCAGGTATGTCCAGGCCATGTGTAGTGTGTCACTCATGTGGTTGTTTTGTGGCCTGCCCTGGTCGTGCCACCCCCACCCCACCCCACTTTCCCCCCTCCCTTAGTTATTCTGACCTTCTGCGGCGTCTGCGTCGTAACCTGTAGAGGAGGTGTACTGCTATGAGGGCAGGGATGACTCGTAGGTTCGGGTCCATGTCTGTCCGTCGCGTACTGGTACTCCTTGCTCGCGTCGTCCTGTCGCGTACGGGTCCTCCTTGATCGCGTCGTCCTGTCGCGTACGGGTCCTCCTTGGTGGCGTCGTCCTGTGTGTCCGTCACGTACTGGTCCTCCTTGTTCGCGTCGCCGTCTGTCCGTCGCGTACTGGTGGTCCTTGTTCGCGTCGTCCTGATTTCCCGGCAGTTTTTGGCTGCCGCAAAATATTCACCGTGCGGGGTGACGTCGGTGCGAATCGTGATTCCTGGGTCGTGAATGGCTGGCTGCGTGCGTCCCGACGTCAGGTCGGCGCTTTCCCGGATCGCATTGGTAGGTGTTTTTTGTTCGGTCGGTCTTTTTTACGATTCGTACGGTAATGGTGTACCCGTGCGAATCGTAATTCCATGTTTGTATATTTTGACGACCGGGTACGCGTCGGACGGAGAATATGCTCCGTCCGACGGTTCGTACCCGGTTTTTGCCGGATCGTGATCGGCACCCTAGTCTATTGAGCATGGATCCGCTCCTGAAAGGTAGCATGGGTAAATTTGTGAGAATAGCTCTACTACTAGCCAAGAGGTGGGTGGCGATGACATGGGAGAGTACAGCTGGCCCGTCTTCTATTCAGTGGATAAGAGACCTAGTATATTGTCGTGAAAATCTGGCACTGTATGCAGATGAGCTCCCTGCCCCCTCTAGACCTAAAGACATTTGGGAACCTCTGTTGCAATACTTACGGTCAAGAGAGCTTAGTGTAATAGTGTTTAAGTCAGCCATGTGTATGGCATTTCATTATACTGCACAACAGGATATCTGAGGATAAAAATGTCCGTGTAATGTATAGTCACAGGTTGTTTATATTGTTAAAGAATCACATGCGATGTTTTGATGCTGTGTATGTAACATGCTTAAGAATAAGCCTGGGCAAAGCACTACGCTACGCTCGCGTAGTTTGCGAAGTTCGCGCTACTTCGCACTACGCGAACTGCACGTAGCACAGTGCGAACACGCGTAGCGTAGTGTTGCGTAGTGCGGCGTTCATTTTTTGCTTGCTCGCGGTCCTCAACGTCAAGTTGGCGACCGCGAGCAAGCAAAATGACATCCCGGCGACACTTTTTCCTTGTTCGCGATCAGCAACTTCAAGTTGGCGATCGCGAGCATGGAAAATAAACCTCCCGGCGAGATTCCCAACGCGAGGAGGTCAGGTTTCTCATTGCGAGTGGTCGCGTATGCTCGCGACCGCTCGCGATGAGAAACTACCAGTTCGCATTGAGAAAGCTGAAGCTCGAGTAAAAATCTACTCGAGCAGCAGAAAACTACAGCTCGCACTGTGCAAGATGCCATTTTCAATGATTGCACAGTGCCGGTTGCTTGTTCGCACTGTGCAATCATTGAAAACGACATCTGGCACAGTGCGAACAAGGTACTACGCAGTTCGCGAAGTGCTACGCGTAGCTCGCGTAGTGCGAACTTCACTTTGCGTAGCTTCGCGAAGTGCTACTTCGCGAACTACGCCCAGGCCTACTTAAGAATCAATAAAAACGTATTAAAAAAAAAGTCCCGTGTTGTATCCAAATGCAATAGTTACATTATGTTTTAAAGGTGGAATGTGTTTATTCTTATTAATAATCAAGATGAAATAAACACACCTGAAATAACACTTCAAAACATAATTTCAAATATCTATTTGTTTGTGCAAGTGTGCATTATCATGATGAATGACTGCACTTAAATACAAATGACCACCACATACTATTTTAACCAGTGTATGTACTTAACAAAGTAAACATTAAAAAATATGGGTTTTTATGCTGCCATAATGTTAAATAAAAATATGACAATTTTTGTCAGAAACATTGCTAGGAATCGAACAATTGCAAAGGAAAATTAATGTCAGGGAAAACTTGGTGAATTTAAAATAGTGGTTTATTAAATCAATGAGATACCTCTCTCAAAAAATAAATGAATACAATAATTATAATTGTATTTACTCCAATAGAACGTTGAAATGCACTGTTGTGCTGTAGCACTAAACTTGCCTCCTATTGAACTGCCAAGGAGAACCTTCTCAGGTAGGGGCATCTGGTGGGCACAGAGCAGGCACCTCGATGATCTTTCTTGGGAGGGGGGGATTTGGGTTTGGGAGGGGTGGTTGTGCCGTAGAGATGGGTGGTCTTGGGTGTGGGATGGGTGGCTTGGGTTTTAGAAGTGTGGTTTGTCATTTGGTAAGAGTTGGTTGGACTTTGGAAGGGGTCAAGGCAAGGGCAAATAATACATCTTCAGTGGGAAAATGGGTAGTATAGTTGTGAGGGAGTTTGGTTTGGGTGGTACAGGAAGTGACAATGGGTGATGTGTGTGTGTCTGTTGAGATTGCAGGTGAATTTGGTTCTGATGTATGTTGTGTACATTTGAGTATGTATTTTCTCCTAGGTTTATGTTGTTTGCGTGAGTGTGGGTATTTGTGTTTTGTAGGTGTTGTTTCCAATGTATGTGTGTGTGTGTGTGTGTGTGTGTTTACGTGTGCTGTTGAGGTGCTGTGGGTGGTTGTGGTGCTTGTGGAAGTTGTGGTGCATGTGAGTGTTGTCACAGGTTTGGTATCTGTGGGTGTGCTGGTGGTGGTGCATGTGGGTGGGTTGTCTTTGGGTGTGCTGGCAGTGGTGCATCTGGGTGTGAGATGGGGCAGCGTCTGTTGGTGTGCCTGTGGTGGTGGGTTTGGTGTCTGGGCTGGTGGTGGTGCCTGTGGGTGTGCTGGTGGTGGTGGTTGTGGGAGGTGGGGTGGGGTAGTGGGTAGTGCTAAGGAAGGCATGATAAAACAATCTTTTATGTTGAAAGTATACTAAAAAGCACCTAAAAATGTCCATAAAAGCAAGGTCTATAAAAATGTATTCTTCACTAAAAAGCATTTATATAAGGTCCTCTATATTTTGAATACAATGCCATTTATTTTCTGAGCACCTTGAAAGTCACTGCTTCATAAATTGAGCAGAGAGAAAAAACTAAGTTTGTTCGACCTCCAATTTGGTACATGTTTTAAAATTGCCCAAATTGTTCCCAGCACAGGAAAGGCCAGATTGTTTAATAATCCTTCCCTGAAGAATCAACATCACTGTACATGGCATCCGCAGGAGGCAGTCCCTCCAATACTTCTAGTATGATATCAAGTGCGCAGAGGTGGTCATAATCATTATTTCCCACAGCAGCCGTTGGGGAAGAAGTAGATGCCTGCTTGCCTGAGACTGATGCTTGCACTTCCATTGCAGAGTTGTTCTCCGGTCCAACAGGAGCTGAAGCATCCCATGGAGGCTGTAGGAATGCCATCATCAACATGGGAATACGCTGTGAACAACTGTGCACATGGGCCCGTAAAGGCGCCTGTCTATGTCCGGCAGCGCAACTGATGGAAGTGTTAGACAGAGGTGCAACAGCGTTCAAATCCGCAAAAGATGCAGCAGAATACTGGTAGGATGTAGTCAAGCCAGGCCGGTCTGAAAGACAGGAACCAATGCTCACTCCTCTCTTGAAGCCGAGGTATCCCCATTAAGAACACCAATCGCTCATGACAATGTTGCTACAGCAGCGCTCTCTCCATGTCTTGAGTGATGCTGACATCCATTTACTATGATGCATCAAGGCAAACTGAGTGCTGGGATGTGAGGCAGTGTGCGCCCAACCTCCTCCTGTTTGAAAAGGCTTCCTTGAGCTAATGAGCTGACAAGCTCTGGTTGATCCATCTGTGCCCAGCCAGTGTTAGAAACCTGAGAAGTCTTTGGACAGCATTTCCAGCACCCCCAAAAAGAATGTGTTACTCTCTACTGAAGAAGGACAACTATCCTGAAACACGTGTCTGGAGATACACAGCACTGGCTGCACCAACAGCGGTGAAAAACTAAAGCCTGGCACTGAAATAAGAGGGTCATTAGGATGGCTGATTGACAAAGTCCGCCCGCCATCCTGTCGAAGACTGGGACCACCCGCCATCGGTGCGGGGGTCCCGTTGCAGACATTAGGATGCGCCCACCACACTGGCGGGCACATCCTGCATTCCTAACATTGCAGCGGGCGGTGCATTCAGCACAGCCTGCCACAATGCCAGGAAGGCATGTCATGCACTTCCCTGCAAAACGTGGCAGGCACTGCGCGGTGCCTGCCATGTTGTGCATGGAAGTGCAGGTGGGTACCATAGGTACCCCCCATGTGCATCCCCACCCCCCAGAATCCCGGGGGCCCGCTACGGGTCCCCAATGGCAAATACCGCCTGCATTTCTGTGGCGGCGTTGCCACCACAGAAAGGCACTTCCCCGCATGTATGCTAATATGGATGGCGGTGTCTCCCTGACACCGCCACCATGTTATCTACTTTTCCGCCCGGTGGACTCTGCGACCGGGCGGGAAACCGGTGAGCAGTCTTTTCGTCCGCAGGGGTCCCCCCGCCATGGTAATGTGGCGGGGAAATTTTGAAGCGGGCAGTGTTTTTTAGCGGGCGGATCACCACCGCCATACGGGCAGTGGCGATCTGCCGGCTATACTAATGGGCCTCTAAGTGTTATCATGCACTGCATTTACTATGATGCATTTCGTCAAACTTAGTGCTGGAATGTGAGGCAGTGTAGATCCAACCTCCTGATGTTTGAAATCAGGATGCCCGCACCGGAAAGCAGGACCAAAGGAAGCCATCGAAAACGCTTCCAAGTACGGAGTGTATAAATGATGAAATCACTCCGAAAATGGTTTGAAAGGTGGTTAGAAAACCTGATCTAATGCTCTTAAATAGGTGTACTACCACTCGTATCAGACATTTTAAAGATACGATGGACCATTTCTCCTAAATGGAAAGGGAAGTTCATACAGACCAACACCTGTATCTCTGCCAAAGAACTTGCAACTTGGAGATCAAAAGACTCTCGAGCTGAAGTTAAGGCCACATTATGCTGAAACAGCTTGGCATTAAGTCTGCTCAGTGAATCATACCCTATGTTGGATACATTCAGTAAAGGCCACAGTGGGGCTTCCCTAACTGTGCGAGCTGGGGGAAACAATACCTGCTTACAACAAATAACCCTGGAGTTGACGGTCACTAGATAAGCAATGTCGGTCATCATACCACAGCAGCCTTGGTCATTCAGCATCAAGTAACTCCCATTTAAAAAGTAACTTGAAAACCGGATGAATTGTGGCAGCTGGAGAACTCTTCAGGTAGCAGGACAAGTTCACTATTGACGCATTACATGCACCGGGCAGTGATATTTCCTTTCACTCTAAAGACCCACTCAAGGCTTTTTCGCAGTTAGAACAACTCAGAAAAACCTCCTCGTCTTTATTCCTGTACCTATATGTGTACGGTAACTCCCAGGTTTCTCGTATGTACCCTTCGCCCAACACTTCATACCTGCCTACTGGGTAATATTTCAGGCAGTACTGAAATTGGAATGTTGTGATTGGCAGTGTGATATAGCCGTGGATTAACCATTTCGTAGATGGTGATTCTGCTACAGTAAAAGGTAACTTCTCTTGTTTTCCAATGAGCAGCATGGTGTACTTCGTATCTCTGTGAGCCATGGTCGTTTGTCAGTTGGTCAGATTGTAAGCCGAGAACAGATTTGTGCCTTTAATGTGTTGCTATGGAACGTGGCCAGAATGCAATGATTGATGCGTCCAGCTTAGAAGCATAATAGCGCATAACTGTGAAAGGTTATTAGTCTTTCCATCTGAACTTCCTGTATAGTAGCAAGAGGAGGTCTGTCGCTACTCAGAACCCCACGCGGCCTACTGTTGCGAATTGGCCACATGATGCGGTTTGATCAGATCAATGGAGACGAATCATTTTTTTTTTTTGCCAGCAAAAGGCGGAAGAACTGCTGTTCTTGTTCCCACGACCGCCAGGACAGGTACAACTGTTCTGTAAGATGGCTCAAATTCTCTTCTGTCTACAATCTTTTCCCTGACCAGGTCCCCAATCTTCGGGACCCAGGTAGATCGACTCTCGAATGAAATTGTTGCAGGGACTCCTGCATGTGCTGAGCCCAGACCCTCGTGTGCAGCTAGTATTAAACCTAATCTGCAAACTTTATTTGGTATTACTCTATCCCTCTCTCCTGGAATTTGAGCATGTGGTGTGTTATGCACATCCTACTTGTAGGAGTTCTTGAGTGGAAAGCCTTTTGGCTGGACGGGTGACCCGTTCTTTGAAGCATTGATAGCTACTAGTATATCTCCGTCTATTCTTGTGTGCGAATGAGTGATTGCGGCAACAACAGCAGTTCGCACTGTCGCCTTGGTGGCTTCATCAGTGTATGCCAACATGCTGATGGCTCAAGGTGTGAATAACGTGAGCCTGTGGCAAGCATGCTTTCAGCTTTGCCACTTGTTCCCATAACAATGTAAGTTTTATCGTGCCACCCTAGGTGTCTTTAAACCCATTCTTGCCCCAGTAGTGAAGATATTCATTGTAAGATTGCACACAGTAAAACAAATCACTCAGATCAGTGAGGGGCAGTCCCAATCCGTATACTGTAGTGCTAGTATCAGGGCTTTCAGTTCTGCCACTGCGCTGTACAATCTCCCAGAGATTGTGTAGTCGTATTGCTTGGGTGGAACTTACTATCCCGTTTCTGACCTTTCACTATAGCGCATGCAGCACTATACTGCTGTTTACTTCTTATGACAGGTTGCGCAGAACCATCAGTATAAATGATGTATTCGTACTGATCAAGAGGCAAGATTTCATTTGGTAGAAGGTATTCTTGTTCATATTGCAGAAATGCTTGTGCTTGTGTTCTAAGTCTTGGATCATATGTGTATTCTACATCCGTTGCAGTAAGAGAATTAGCCCATTGTATCCAATGTGGATGCAATGCATTTGCATTTGGAATGCTTGCTTTAGTTACCGCTTCTAAAGTTGGTATCTTAGTTACAACAATGATGTGTTTCCCCTGTGCTAGTGCTCTTTCTCCTACTACAGCAGTCTGTACTGCTGTCAGGATTTTTTCTGTTGCTGCAAATATATTTTCACTTATGGAATCCAAACACTGGCTCAAGTACAGCATTAAAAGTGAGAAAGGATTTGAAACATAAGGAACTAAATCCTGAGACGTTTAGTTGAAAAGGAAAGGAAAAGGAAAGACAAAAAGCAAGTGCTGACCAACTAGTAAACCACACAAAACCCATGCACAGATAATCACTTTAAATTTGTAAAATGTATTATCAAAATGTCATACACAAAACAATAATGGTGCTCACAAGGTTACATGAACAGTGTTACAATTCTAAACAATGACATGTGTAAACAAAGAAAACTTGGCTGAGGGAAGCTACAAAAACATGGTTCAAAACAAAACTGGGACACACAACAAAAAATGTATCCTCATCATTTAGAGCCACATGTTAGCGTTGATGGCGTTTCGACCCGTAATTAATTAAAGGGTCATCATGAGGACAAAACATCAGACATGAGAGCGTCCACTGGATATCAATAAAATATCTGTAATAAAATATATACACGGGTATCAGAAGATTAAGATTGTTCATGAACAAAAGCAAGGTAAAGGAGTCACTCATATGGCCCAAAGAAGGGGAAAGTTTAATATGTGATACAACCAAAGAGTAAATGAGTGTCAAAAAGGAAAAAAATAAGAAGACTATACCACCTAGAAGTGCAATAGTGAAATAAGAGATAATAAAAATGGTGCTCATTATGATGGCGGGCGGACATTAGTCTGCCCACCATCATAACGGTGACGGGACCGCCTGCCAGACGTGCGGCGGACCCTCCAGTGCAATTAGGATGCGCCTGCCATACTGGTGGGTGCATCCTGACTTTTTACCATTGGGGACGGTGCTGCTGGCTGCAGCACCGTCCACAATGGTAAAAGAGCATGCACAGCATTTCCCTGCACCACGTGGCAGGCAACTCGCGGTGCCTGTCACCTGGTGCAGGGAACTGCAGGGGGGTACCATGGGTACCCCCCAGTGCACCTGCATTGAAAATCTGTCTTCCAATTTGTTTTGCCTCCCAAACTTTGTCACATGACTGTAGCTTGATTGTGACATGGTTATCTGGATGGTTGCTATACTGTTTGTTATGAGCTTATGTTCATTATAATCATGATTGTATCTCTTTGTATATTGATTTTGAATAATAATATGTTTTCCACTATACTCATCTGCAATAATGACAATACCAGAATAGAGGTATTATATTTGCATGTAAACCAATTGATTTGGTTCTAACCCATATTCACCTTGAAAGGGCATGTTATGCTTTGATTCCGATTATTGCTCTCATGGATTAGAAAAATATTTAGCAAATTGACTGCTTGTATGATATGCATTTCTTGACTTTCGTTAGCGCATATCCGCTTTAAAAGTGTTTTTCTCAGGTTGTACAACTTGTAAATCATAACATTTTGTATGAACTGTATACGAAACTTCTATCAGTTAAATGGATGTTTATTAGCACACATATGCTTTACACTATCTTATGAGTTGGATTTATTCATAATTCTATTATGAAATTGTCCACAGCCTGATGTTGTTTATTTTAAAGGAACCATTTCAATGGTGTTCTTTCACATTCTTCTCTTGGGCTTTATGTACTTTATTCATGATTGATAATTTCTTCTTTCTCTGTTTTCATGTATACATAAACTCTCTGACATTTTTCGAACACGTCAAATATCGATTTTATTGCAACACATGCCGGGACAATATTATCGTATTTCTTGCGGGACTCCTCTATGAACTATTTGGTTATTTTTCTCTTGGTTTAGATAGCCTTATTACTCTAATATGGCATCTATAATTTTGGTTCCCAATAGTCTGGTCCTCCTTATTGTAGTGACTATTTTAATAGGCTGTCACTATTCAGATTTTTTCAGTTTGTCATTCTGCCCTTTATGTTCCATTACTAACTTAATATGTTTTTTTCTAATTTGTTTTGGATTTTTCGGTGGCATAATCCTTCGTTTCTTTAAAGTCCTAGTCATTACTCATTTCATCTCACAAAAGGGCTTGAATGTCCTGTCATAAGCTGTAGTTATTGAGTGATACACTCGTAACACATTCCTCTTTCCATGTCCATTCGTGGGACGCTATAAGTGTGTCGTGCCGGTGCCGTTTTCTATCTTTCGATTTCAGTGTAGGCTGTTATCCAGACCGGGATGCTGGTGGAACGATGCGGCGTAAATTTGGCAGTAAGTGGTTCCCCTTGGCCCTCCCGAGTACTCCTTTATTGTGAGTTTAATTTTCCCAATTGTTTTAGTTCTAGTCAAATCTATAGTTTGCAATGCTCTGTCGACTTTTCCATGCAATACATTTTTGCACTAGTTTAGCACCTCTAGAATGTTGGCATTAATATTACCCCTTGAAGTGCTGTTCTGGCTTGGTTGCACACAATTGTCCCATCTAATATATCACGCTCAATATTAGTCATTTTCATTTCTGTACCTCACTTGTAATTTTTTGTATGTTGCCCTTGCTGGCCACTATGTAGGCTGTTTCATGGGAGTTTAACTCCTGCTGATAACTGTTTCAATTTCAGTTGACCTTATAGACTGCAGGGCCTTCCTGACCTTTTCACCCCATACAAATATATTGCATAGTTTAGTGCCTTGTAACATTGGCATTAATGTTATCCAATTCACCATTGCACTGGGGTACTTTGCACACAGTTGCTTCTTTTAATATATCATATTCAATACCAGTCACTCTCTAGTTGTATTTCTGTATGTGACCTTGCTGGTCATTATAACTGTTGCCTTGCGTGAGTTGTGAACATGCCTTTATTGGCCTCTTTTTACATCTACAGCTTAAATGAGCACACCGACTGGTTTTACATTACCAGCATGACCGTTAGACTCTCTGAACTTGTGATTAGGTACCGCATGTAGTCTTTACATCCAATGTACTCATTAGTTGAGAATCTTTCATATTTACTTCTTTTTCATTCCCCTTTTTCTTGTTCCCTTGTCCCAATTACATCATAATAATTTTTCTATAAGCCCTGGGAATGAAGGATTCCAGTAGAAGTATTGATTACTCCTAATCTGGCAAGCTACTGCTTATAGGTATGTCTACAAATAGTTGATTTTAGGTTTTGTTTCTCTTTTTCCCTTCCTCCTCTTTCCCTTTACATCGTGATATAGTTTTTTGCTTTGCAATTGCTGCTTTGGAGGTTGTGTGCTTAATGCACCTTCTAATTGGAGGACTTCCTCTTGAAGATAAATGTCATTTCATCCTTTTTTCTCCAAAAATCTTTTGGGATACCTTTTACAGCACTTAGCGGCTCCTTACAATGGTGTAACGATCGCCACCGCCGAGCCGGAGCAATTGTAAATGCCAGGATTCTCCGGCCAGTATAGTAGGCGCATCCTAATTGGGCTGGTGGGACCGCTGCAAGTCTGGCGCGCGGTCCCATCACCGTTATGATGGCGGTGAGACTGCTGTCCGCCCATCATCATAATGAGCCCCTTATTTCTTATCTCTTATTTCACTATTGCACTTCTTGGTGGTATATTCTTATCTTTTTCCTTTTTCACACTCATTTACTCTTTGGTTGTATCACATATTCAACTTTTCACTTCTTCGGGCCATATGAGTGACTCCTTTACCTTGCTTTTGTTCACGAACAATCTCAGTCTTCTGATACCCGTGTATATATTTTATTACAGATATTTCATTGGTATCCAATGGACGCTCTCATGTCTGATGTTTTGTCCTGAGGATGACCCTTTAATTAATTATGGGTCGAAACGCTGGCAACACTAACATGTGGCTCTAAAGGAAGAGGATACATTTTTTGTTATGTGTCTCAGTTTGTTTTGAGCCATGTTTTTGTAGTCTCCCTCAGCCATGTTTTGTTTGTTTACACATGTCATTGTTTATAATTGTAACACTGTTTGTGTAACCTTGTGAGCGCCAATTATTGTTTTTTGTATGACATTTTGATAATAAATGTTACAAATCTAAAGTGATTATCTGTGCATGGGTTTTAGGTGGTTTACTAGTTGGTCAGCACTAGATTTTTGTCTAGAATTTTCCTTTCCTTTTCAACTAAACATCTCAGGATTTAGTTCCTTATGTTTCAAATCCTTTCTCACTTTTAATGCTGTACTTGAACCACTGTTTGAATTCCAGTATTGTTTAGCCCCTGGTTCAGGTTCTCGGGTTGCCCCTGTTGCTCGTAACTGCAAATCTATTTTCAGCATTTGGGTACAGATGAGGTTTGTATGCAATTTATTCAATGGGCAAGTTGTCTGCTTATCATTTTCCTGGATCAACCCCTGGATTCTTTGTACTATGGATCAGTAGCATACCCCTGCAAATGTCACAACTTGGTCATGAGAGGGCTTGTTGGTAAGTACTATCTGTCATTATGTTGTTTGGTTATTGTAAAGTGTAATGATCTAAAAATGTGTTAACATTTTATGCTAATTTATTTTTCATCCGATATAGGATACTTGGCTTATCCTAACTTATCATAGTTGTAAGCATTGCTGAGGACTCTAACAACACCATGAGAAGTCCATTTCAATGAGGCTCATGGAAGAACATGGAGGCCATTGAAGCAGGCGTTTGTGCTCCTAAAGGCCAGATTTCAATGTCTGGACAAGACTGGTGGAGCCCTTCTCCACTCACCCGAGAATAGCTTTCTGTGTAATGAGGAAAAATCTCTGTGCTGGACGTTTGTTTGAAAGGCTAAGTTAAGTGACATTCAGGGCAAAGATTGTTGTTGATCAAAGTCTTGACACATTGACTACTGTGATTGTTTGCATTCTTTATCTTTGATTGTTCTTGGAAAATGTGTCCTTTAATATGTTCGATTGTAAGGTGTCTATTTATATTTTAATTTAATAAACCTTTTTGTTTATCACTGTTTTAGGACCCTTCACCATGTCATTTTCAGGTGGTCATTTCAAGGTTGTGACATTTGCAGTTATATTTTCCTGTTGCAAAGTACAAAGGGAACATGGGTTGATCCTGTGGAAGACATACACAGACTCTGTGTGTATATATCTTGTACTGAGACAACTTGCACAGTGATTGAATGGAAGTTTGTAAAATTGCATTACACTTGTTTTCTGTTGAATGTTGGTGCAAAGCCAACATGTGATGCTTGATTTTTTCTAACTATATGTACTAGTTGACCCAATCCATGCTAATCTCCCTTCACATTGGCAAAATGCTCCTTTTGTGTTAAGTGTACGAAACTGTTGATGTGTCTCGCCATTGTAGAACTGACATATTGTAGCACACCACTTATAGTAGGTTGCAGCCATTAAAATGAGTACTGCCAGGATGTATGACTATTGGTGGGGTTGTTTTGCGATTTCTATTGTCAGGCAGAATATCTGGGTCCAGCTGATGACATAACTAATAATATTTTTCCTATTGAATCTGATTGTTTTGATTATATCCCCCTTCTTCCACGGTGGCAAGTTGTGGGACTGGAAATGTAAAAATGGCACTGAGTATTTATGTAATGTATGGTTTGTTGTGTTCAAGAAACATTTGATACACCAAACTATTTCAAATATAGCAAAATACTAGTTTTTGATTTGTTGTTTTTTGTATTTTGTTGTCATGGTTGAAAGTTCTGAGAAACATTACAATTCATTCATAAATAAACAATCATTTGATTGTTTACATTTTAAAATGTGCGATGGATAAAAACAAGGATCACTGACATAACATCGACACTCAAAATATTGATATACAAAATTATCGACACACAAATATCGATAACAGAAATATCAATACTCCATACTTATTTTTAAAATATACACAAATATAGATACAAAATTATCGACAATCATTAACATTGATATAACTAATATCGATCACAAAACTATCGTAATAACTAATATCGAAATCATTAAACAAAATGACACAAGTATCGAAAACAAAAATATAGATCACACTAATATCACCCCAAAAAAAAATCAAAACGTTAAAAATATTTTTACAACATCTTATATACAAAAATAATATAAACAATATCACAAACACACACAACTCATTAAATAAATACATTTAACACTAAACACATTTTAAGTTAAAAAAACGTTACCCTTTTTTAACTCAACAAATTGAACAAACAATTGAAGCCCGTGTTAGATGTGAAGGACATCTAACATGGGCTTTAATTGGAATTCCATAGAGCATATTATCAAGCCCATTATCGCCGTTTTAGCGGTAGTTTGCTGCTGCTAAAGCGGCAATAATTTTATCAACTGTCTTGATAATATGCCCCCAAGTTCCTAACTTCCCAGAAAGTAACATTTTTGTTATGTTATATGGGATTTGTCTACACCGAGGAGAAACAGACAGGGAACACATTTAGGGGCCGATTCCGATCCTGGAAAAACGCTGTACAAATTGTGGTATGGAGCGTTTTCCCCATACAACTCGTACTTGTAGGGATTCCCCTACAACCTAGGAAGTACGATCCGTACAAATAGACGCTCTCCATACAAATTGTAAAAAAGACCATACAACTCTTATATAAAAGCGATTCCGATTCGGATTGCCCTGTACGCGACGTTCACATGTATTCCCGGCAGCAGTTTACAACCCGTCAAGTACGATTCGTACAAACGGCACTACGCACGGGTCTTTTTTTACAGGAGCCAAAAAGTGCCGGGAAAACATTGTACATCCCGAAAACAGTACGAGACGGACCCCCCAAAATCGCTTGTGTACGCACCGTACCCCAAAAGTGCGTATGTACGGTGCGGACCCCAAAATAGCGTATGTACGGTGCGTACATGCGCGATGTTGGGGTACGCTCCATACACACGCCTCGCATGTGGGGGGACCCCTGTACGCCTCATACCACTATATGACCCGTACCCCGGTACGAGTCGTACCCCCAGAATGAGTCATACCAGGGTACGAGGCGTATAGGGGTTCGCTTCGTAGCCCGCATGCTGACAACCCGGTACAAATCGTACTTGACGGGTTGTACAGCCTTTGTACAAATTGTATGGTCTTTTTTACAAGTCCGTGTCGTACAGCTTTTCCCGATCCGATTTGTAAGGATCGGGCCGATCTGTATGTATTTTTCCCATACGAATCGTACTACACGGGTTGGAAGGGACTTGTACGATTTGTAAGGAAAAAAATACAGATCCGATTTGTATGTAAGATAAAAGTCCAGGATCAGAATCGGCCCCTAAATTGTAAATGCAGCAAATATTATTCAAATGCATGTTATGGGAGGGCTACAACTAAATAAATGACTATAATACATGTTAAGGAATATAACCACCCCTCTAACATTGCTAAAATAGAAGCGAGAGACGCTTTAGACACTGTGAAAGAAGTTAGCACTAGCTCTAAAAGACCTACTACTGAAATATTAAAAGATGTACTCCCCAGAGTTCCACAACATGTAACTGGCCAATTACCCACTGTCTCCACATTGAAAAGGCTAATAGCTAGACCAAAGAAACAACTGCTAACACTGCTAACACCCCACCTACCCACAAAATATTCAGTGAAATACAAATACTACCTGAACTCACTGTAAGTCATAATGAAGAGCAATTTCTACTTTATGACAATAAACCTAATGACAAAATAATTATTATATATGCAACTCCCACAAATGTACTTAAACTACAGAACTGTGATACATGGATGATGGACGGAACATTTAAAATATATCCCAAACCATTTACCAATTATATACAATCCATGGGCTATATCACAATAACAACATCCCCTTTATATATGCCCTGTTACTAAACAAACAAACCCCCACCTATATAGAACTCTTAACAAAAGTAAAGCAAGAATAATTACTACCCTCAAAAAATTATCGTAGACTTTGAACAGTCAATGATACAAGCCATCCTGAAAAACTACCCTCCAACAGCAATCCAAGGTTGCTATTACCACTTTAACCAATGCATTTGGAGGCACCTTCAAAAATCTACACTCAGTGTGGAGTGCAACTAATAGCAATTTTGCATATGAAATCAAAAAACTAATAGCACTAGCATTCATCTCAATAACTGATGTAGCAGAACACTACAATTTCTTAATAGAAAGCCCCTACTACCAAACAAATGAACAAAAAACTAAGGGGCTCATTAGGATGATGGACGGACTCAAGTCCGTCCGCCATCCTGGTGTAAACAGGACCGTCTGCCATGCATGCGGCGGTCCCGCACACCCGATCACGATGCGACTGCCACCATGGTGGTCGGATCTTGATCATTAACATTGCGGCAGGTGCTGCTGAGAGCAGCACCCACCGCAATGTCAATATGCCATGTTGCGCATTTCACAGCACTACGTGGCAGGCACCACACGGGGCCTGCCACGTAATGCTGTGAAATGTAGGGGATACCATGGGTACCCCCAAGTGCACCCTCACCTCCCCCAGCACAAGGGAAACCCAATCCCTGCCAGCCTTTCAATGGCCATTCCAGCGCCATGAAAAGGCTGGCTACAGCCAACATTGTAATTTGGCTGATGATGCCTGCTAGGCACCACTGCAGTTCTATTGATGAGGACCGCTCTGCCAGGCAATCGTAAGAATTGCCTGTGGTGGTTCCGTGGCGGATGGTCTTTGTGACCACCACGGTCACAGATAGATTCCCCCCGCCATCCTAATTTGGCGGGGGAACATTGTGGTTGGAAGACAGAAGGACCGCCACTACATGGCTAGCGGTGGCGGTCCTTTTGCCATCCCATTGAGGCCCTAAGTCCCCTACTCGACTATTTCCAGGAGACCTGGGTGGGAAGGCTACACAATTCTGGACACAGAAGACAGCCCAAATACCACATACCGTGGTGGAATGTATATAACTGTACCCTAACCAAAGAAGAAAAAACTAATAACGCTGTGGAAGGATGGCATAATGCTTTTCAAGCCACAACAGGCAGAACCCAACCAACTCTACATAAATCACTACAATGCTTCAAAAAGGAACAAAGCTACCAACTACATAAGACTTGAACAGTCTGTAACACAGCTAGGTCCAAAACTAACAGACTAAAACAATGTTCGAGCACCTAAAATACAATGTAAGACTCTACCCAAACACTAAAGGGCTCGAATAACTAGATACAATAGCTAGATGTCTACTTCAGAACAGTACTACAAAAACATAGCAATATCGTAATTCTGCGTTCAATTCCCAAATAAAAATTTCTCTGCAAACATACAAAATATAAAAATGATGTCAATTAACTTTAACTTACTTTGAAAAATTATTTGACATAATAAATATATTTTATATATTTACAAATGTCAATAAAAAGGACAAAAATTAAATTTCCCTCCCATAATAAATGATTGAAAATGTCTTACTTTTTTGTTGCTGAAGAATTGAATCCAACCTGCCATTAATAAATCCAAATGTGTAAAGATCCCCAAACTTACTTAAAACTCCGCCCCAAAAACGGAAAATTACAACTGTAAAAAATATAACATTTTTGACAACGTATCCGTAGACTCCAATCCATTAAAAACCCAAAAAATATAATTAAAATAAGAAACGTTCCAGGAAAACACGAAAAGTAAAGGAACTGGAAAATAAGTATTAGCTTACTAGAAATTAATACACAGTTCCTTTTAAAACATCATGCTTCTCTCAACTGCAACTTCCAAATCACAAAAACCTGTAAAAAAACACACAATCTCTCCTGCACTAATACACAATAAAATCATTAAAAAGCAAACATAAA
Source organism: Triturus cristatus (assembly GCF_964204655.1). NCBI lineage: Eukaryota > Metazoa > Chordata > Amphibia > Caudata > Salamandridae > Triturus > Triturus cristatus. The sequence continues at coordinate 893,939,908 of NC_140590.1, read as the reverse complement.
CACACTAATAATAACACTATATTCTAAACATATTTAAACATTTAATACATATATATATATATATATATATATATATATATATATATATATATATATATATATATATATATATATATATATATATATATATATATTACCTACTGGCGGTCGCCAGTAGGTAGTTATAGTTAGGACCCTGTTTCCATAGGAAAACCGCAACATTCTATTTTGAATAACTTTGGCGCCGGTCGACGAATCCTTGCGAAATTTTCAAAACTAATGGGGCGCTACGCTCCGCTCCTACCCTGAAAGTCTCGGGGGGATTCGTCAAGCGGGGGCTGAGATAAAAGGGGGGTCCCAAAACGCGTTTTTCCCATGCATTTTTCCATAGGACCTTTAGACACAGCTACAGCCCGAACGGCTGAACAGAGTTCCTTGAAATTTGGCAGAGAGGTAGTCTACAGGTCAAGGAAGTGCCTTTTGTAGGTTTGGTGTAAATCTGTTCAGTAGATTCTGAGAAAATAGCCTTTAAATCAATATATATATCTGAGCCAGCTTACGGTGCGCTTACGGTGCGCTTACCGTACGCGTACGGTGACGTGCGCGAGCGCGATTCTGATTGGCTGTTAGATCTTAGTAAACATTCGAATCGGTCAAAACCAGGAAGTGGCGGCCGCCATTTTCTCTCTCGCACTCTGAGAGGGGTTAAAAAACAAAGAGCAAAAACATGTAAAGGGGCTGTTTAGACAGCTCCTAAGCACCTAGCCATGTTGAGGGAGTCCCCAAAGTTCCCCTAAAGCCAAAAACGGAATTTTCATTTTTTCGATAATTTCGCGGATTACGCTTACCGTACGCGTACGTTAAAATTTTTTTTAAAAAAACAATATCCACACTCTCCCCACCCCATGTGCAAATGGTGCCCGAAGGGCACCATATGCGCATGGCTTTTGTCATATAGTGTAAAATTAAAATATTACCTTTCACAACGAAGCGCATCATATGTCCTCCATGTGCGCACGGTGCGCGAAGCGCATCGTGCGTACATGGCCCATCTAGCGTAACGTGGGCACGCGGTGCGCGTAGCGCACCGCGTGCCCACCGTGCGTGCACGGCACTAACTGCGTAAAGTGGGCGCACGGTGCGCGAAGCGCACCGCGTGCTCACTGTGCACGCACGGTGCGCGAAGCGCACCGTGCGCGCACGGAACGAACTGCGTTAAGTGGGCGCGCACGCCACGAATGGCGTAAAGTTACTTAGCATTTAAAAAAACGCACAAATTCACTGAAAAAACCATAGGTTTCACACACGTTATAGTTAGGAATTAGCATTTAAAAAACCTTGCAAATTCACTGAAAAAACCATAGGTTTCACACATGTTATAGTTAGCGGAAATTTTACTGATAAAAAACCAATGAAATTCCCCCGTTATAGTTAGTGCAGGCAACTATAACTCACGCGACCGCAATCCTCTGCTGATGCTAATACTGTATTTAGACACTTATTTGCCCATGTCTTCTTCCATAAATTTTTAGCTATACATATATTACAAATATTTTTTTTTCATAAAGACACATATGTCATCAGCAGAGGATTGCGGTCGCGTGAGTTATAGTTGCCTGCACTAACTATAACGGGGGAATTTCATTGGTTTTTTTATCAGTAAAATTTCCGCTAACTATAACATGTGTGAAACCTATGGTTTTTTCAGTGAATATATATATATATATAACACCTACCTATCAACGAACTAACTGCATTTTGCAAGTGCAAAACAACTAACAAAACCACACCAAAAACATAAAATTCAAACTACACATACACTATACAGTACTTAACTACCTTCAAACTGCACCTAAATTAAGCCTAAAAGTAATCAAATTAAACTTACCTTGAGCGATGCGACGCAGCTTCCAACCGCGAGCTTCTCCCCTCAGAACTGATGTTAAATAACACACATAGCCTACAAAATACAACTTAGTTTGGAAAATAGCTACCTAAATGAAGTTACAAAATACTTTTTTACATTAAAATCAATGTACATTACTAATACAATACTAAAACATTTTTGAAAAATTATAATTAATATTACTAATGTACTATATGCTTTTTCTTTATTGTTAAAACATGCTAACTATAATTTATATATTAGAAAATAAATAATAATATTGTACATTTGCAAAAAATATGAGCTGTGAAATGTAGGGGGATACCATGGGTACCTCCCAGTGCACCCTCACCTCCCTTCAACACAAGGGGGGCCCACAACGGGCCCCCATCTCGTGGGCCCCCATCTCAAATCCCCACCAGCCTTTCCATGGCGGCATCGCCACCATAGAAATGCCAGCTGTAGCCAGCATCATGATTTGGTGGACGGTGCCTGCTAGGCACCGCCACCATTTTTGGCTATAGGGTCCATCCATCAGGCAATCTGTAATATTGCTTTTGGTGGACTCGTGGTGGACGGTCTTTGCGCCCTCCACGGTCCGAGTGTGATTCCCTCCGCCATCATAATGTGACTGGTGGAAAATCGTGGTACGATTACGGAAGGACCGCAACCGCATGGCTGGTGGTGACTGGCTTTCGCAATCGTAATCGCCACCTATGTTATAAAAAAAATTATAAAAACCAGGGAACAACTACATCTTTAGTTGTAAAAAATGTACATATTTACCAAGTCTACATTATACATTTGTTTTTTAAATGTTTCATACTGACTATACTTAAAAATGATATGTTTATGTTTAAATATGTACTAAATATGTCTCCAAAAATAACAAATGTATTATTATTTATCTTTATGCCAATGTATATATTAAAAGAAATTTATAAAACAAAGTGAATATTATCTATTTGTTTTGCTCTTTCAATGAAAATAAAAACTTAAATAAAATATAAATATTGTGTTGTATTTAAGTTTTATATTAATTATTGTTTTCTGTATTTACTATCAAATAATTATCTTAAATAACAAACATATTTATTTTCTTAAACACATAGATAAAATATTATTACCACTTAAACATAGATTTGTATCATTAACATTACTACAAATTAAAGAACTACTATTTTGCTATTCCTACACTATATCAACTCAGGGAAACAGCTGAAGACTAAACATATATAATTTACTATTCCCACTCCAAACTGCAACAACTCAGGGTGGGTGCTGGATACTAAACTTATATAATTTACTATTCCCATTCCTAATACATTCAGTCAGGGAAGGTGCAGGAAACTAAACATATATAATTTATTATTCCCGCTCCAAACAACATTAAGTCAGGGAAGATGCTGGACACTAAACATATAATTTACTATTCCCACTCCAAACTATATTAAGTCAGGGAAGGTGCTGGACACTAAGGGGCTTATTAGGATGGCAGGCTGATTTGGTCTGCCCGCCAACCGCCATGCGTCCTACCCATCCAATTATGATGGGACAGCCACCGCTGTGATCGGATTCCACACCCTTAAAATTGCGGCGCTGGCTGCTGACAGCAGCACCGCCGGAATGTCAAAAAGAGCATGTTGTGCATTTCACTGCACTACTTGGCAGGCACTACACTGTGCCTGCCAATTGGTGCAGTGAAATGGTACCCCCCAGTGCATCCACACACCCCCAACACAAGGGGGCCCGCAACGGACCCTGGAAGACATTCTCCGCTAGCCTTTCAACCGCCACGGAAAGGCTGGCTTCCGCCGGCATCATATTTGTGCCAGCAGAGCCTGCTTGGCTCCACCGCCAAGCAGGCTTAGATGGATTTAGGCCCAGATCTCTGTACTGGGGTGAATGTATGACATTGTTCTACATTCTGTCCATCAATTGTTGTTTTTGCATTTGTCACCCCGAGTGGGAAGGGTATGCTCAGACGTGAGTCCCTTGCTCTCCATGCCACTGGAATCAGGCTATCCTGGCTGACGAGGGCTGAAAGCCCGAAACCGGTCCTAGGATGCTTGTTTCCAGTCCAGGGAGGACCTGGCTTGGCAGTTCGGGCTGGACTGTTCCCATGGGGCACAGGGTCAAGACTGATTTGCATATGGCTGGGTTCAAACTGGAATGGCATGGTGAGCAAAAAAAAGATGGATTTAGGCCCAGATCTCTGTACTGGGGTGAATGTATGACATTGTTCTACATTCTGTCCATCAATTGTTGTTTTTGCATTTGTCACCCCGAGTGGGAAGGGTATGCTCAGACGTGAGTCCCTTGCTCTCCATGCCACTGGAATCTGGCTATCCTGGCTGACGAGGGCTGAAAGCCCGAAACCGGTCCTAGGATGCTTGTTTCCAGTCCAGGGAGGACCTGGCTTGGCAGTTCGGGCTGGACTGTTCCCATGGGGCACAGGGTCAAGACTGATTTGCATATGGCTGGGTTCAAACTGGAATGGCATGGTGAGCAAAAAAACGATGGATTTAGGCCCAGATCTCTGTACTGGGGTGAATGTATGACATTGTTCTACATTCTGTCCATCAATTGTTGTTTTTGCATTTGTCACCCCGAGTGGGAAGGGTATGCTCAGACGTGAGTCCCTTGCTCTCCATGCCACTGGAATCAGGCTATCCTGGCTGACGAGGGCTGAAAGCCCGAAACCGGTCCCAGGATGCTTGTTTCCAGTCCAGGGAGGACCTGGCTTGGCAGTTCGGGCTGGACTGTTCCCATGGGGCACAGGGTCAAGACTGATTTGCATATGGCTGGGTTCAAACTGGAGTGGCATGGTGAGCAAAAAAACGATGGATTTAGGCCCAGATCTCTGTACTGGGGTGAATTTATGACATTGTTCTACATTCTGTCCATCAATTGTTGTTTTTGCATTTGTCACCCCGAGTGGGAAGGGTATGCTCAGACGTGAGTCCCTTGCTCTCCATGCCACTGGAATCAGGCTATCCTGGCTGACGAGGGCTGAAAGCCCGAAACCGGTCCTAGGATGCTTGTTTCCAGTCCAGGGAGGACCTGGCTTGGCAGTTCGGGCTGGACTGTTCCCATGGGGCACAGGGTCAAGACTGATTTGCATATGGCTGGGTTCAAACTGGAATGGCATGGTGAGCAAAAAAAAGATGGATTTAGGCCCAGATCTCTGTACTGGGGTGAATGTATGACATTGTTCTACATTCTGTCCATCAATTGTTGTTTTTGCATTTGTCACCCCGAGTGGGAAGGGTATGCTCAGACGTGAGTCCCTTGCTCTCCATGCCACTGGAATCTGGCTATCCTGGCTGACGAGGGCTGAAAGCCCGAAACCGGTCCTAGGATGCTTGTTTCCAGTCCAGGGAGGACCTGGCTTGGCAGTTCGGGCTGGACTGTTCCCATGGGGCACAGGGTCAAGACTGATTTGCATATGGCTGGGTTCAAACTGGAATGGCATGGTGAGCAAAAAAACGATGGATTTAGGCCCAGATCTCTGTACTGGGGTGAATGTATGACATTGTTCTACATTCTGTCCATCAATTGTTGTTTTTGCATTTGTCACCCCGAGTGGGAAGGGTATGCTCAGACGTGAGTCCCTTGCTCTCCATGCCACTGGAATCAGGCTATCCTGGCTGACGAGGGCTGAAAGCCCGAAACCGGTCCCAGGATGCTTGTTTCCAGTCCAGGGAGGACCTGGCTTGGCAGTTCGGGCTGGACTGTTCCCATGGGGCACAGGGTCAAGACTGATTTGCATATGGCTGGGTTCAAACTGGAATGGCATGGTGAGCAAAAAAACGATGGATTTAGGCCCAGATCTCTGTACTGGGGTGAATTTATGACATTGTTCTACATTCTGTCCATCAATTGTTGTTTTTGCATTTGTCACCCCGAGTGGGAAGGGTATGCTCAGACGTGAGTCCCTTGCTCTCCATGCCACTGGAATCAGGCTATCCTGGCTGACGAGGGCTGAAAGCCCGAAACCGGTCCTAGGATGCTTGTTTCCAGTCCAGGGAGGACCTGGCTTGGCAGTTCGGGCTGGACTGTTCCCATGGGGCACAGGGTCAAGACTGATTTGCATATGGCTGGGTTCAAACTGGAATGGCATGGTGAGCAAAAAAACGATGGATTTAGGCCCAGATCTCTGTACTGGGGTGAATGTATGACATTGTTCTACATTCTGTCCATCAATTGTTGTTTTTGCCACCGCCATTGTGAGCATGCTGACCGCTCCATCGGGCAATCGTGATGATTGCTACTGGTGGAAAAGCGGCAGATGGACCCTCCTTCCGCCGCGGTACCCACCGCCATCCTAATTGGGCGTTGGAAAAATCCTGTGTGATTGCGGAAGGACTGCCACCGCCAACATCACACACCTAAAATCCAATTAAATTTAAATATTTGTTAGATTAAAGCACTCCCCACCCTTATCACCTATAACCACAACATCCCGCTCCTAATAAAAAATAATATTTTTAAAAATGTTTTTCTAAATTTTTTAAAACATTTTTTTATTTCAAAACACTCCCAAACATTATCCCCCATAAACACAAAATCCTGCTCATAATTGTTTTTAAAAATTTCCTAAATATTTATTTAAAAAAATTAATATTTAAAAAAAAAATGTAAACCACTCCCCACCCTTATCCCCTATAGATCCAACATCCCACAACTAAAACACAATTTAAAATGTCATTAATATTTATAAATATTTTTAATATTATTGTTTCATATTGTTTTTAATTTAGGGGAACATATTTTCAAAACATTCCTCCCCACCCTTATCCCCTATAACCCAGCATCCTGCTCCTAAAACATAATTTAAAATTTAATTAATATTTTAAAAAATGTTAAATATTTAAATAACGTTTTTTAAACTCTCCCCACCCTTATCCCCTATAAACCCAACATCCTGCTCCTACAACACAAAAAAATTATTTACATTTAAAAAAAAAAATTCAAATATTTTTTAAAACACTCCCCACCCTTATCCCCTATAAACCCAACATCCCGCTCCTAAAACATTGTTTATATATCACATATACAATTTATTAAATATTATTAATACATTTAAAATTATATACTATATTACAAAAAGCCCATTTACAAAATCAGTATTTTTAATAAAGATATTTTATAAATCAATATTCTTAACATCGATTTTATATACAATGATATTTCTGACTTTCGACATTTAAAACTTGATATTATTGCACAACGATATTTAAAACTCAATATTTTGTCTAGCTATCTAAAAACAATAATAAATACAGAAAAAGAATACAACACTAATCTTTTACATTGTTAATTTTGATTTTAATAAAACCAAATAAACTAAAAAAGGATGTAATCCAAAAAGCAAACAAAAAAGGAAAAAGTCAGTCATGGTGAATAAATCCATTATTAAAGAGCCAAAATAGTTTGAAGTTCGGTATCCAAAATACAACTGGCATCAGAAAGGTAAATGTGTCCAGAAAATAGTAACCAAAGTGAATGTTAGTCCCACACGGAAGGAAATTAGGTTCGCCGTCTCTTGGTGGTGGTCATGCCATCCTCTCCTGCTGGTCCGGATGAACGTGTTCTCCTGCGGATGGCTGGTGGATCCACTGTTGCCGGGACTGAGGCTGCTGCATGTGGTGCTTCTTGTGGTAGGGCCTCCCTTTTTGTGGCTGAGGCAGATGTAGTTGTACCTCAGAAAGGGGAAGATGATGTTGGTAAACCCCTGCTTATATGGGTGTAAATGTCCTGCAGCACACCAGTCACGGAGCCCAAGTTAGAGTTCAGATTCTCCAGCTGTACATTGTGCTCTCTCTGCAACTGCTTCATGTCCTGGAGTTCAGTGAGGACCTGGCCCATCATGTCTTGGTACTGATGGATTGATCCCAAGACTTGGCTGAGAGTGGAGGGGGTGACAGTCAAAGCAGTGGCCTCACTATGCTGGCTCACAGTTTCCCTCCAACTATGCCTATCCCCAATACCCTGTGGCCTTCACTGAGTGTGCCCCATCCCGATGGTTCCTGGCTGAGCTGGAGGTTGTGGTGAGTCAATAGCAACCTGGACTGAGGGCACAAGATTGAAATGGTATTGGTTTGGGCACAGGAAGTGGATGTATCCATGAGCTGAGGTGTTGTAACAGTTGGGATGGGAGGTGTAGGTGTGGGCTGAGAGAGATCCACTGGGGCCATCTGCCCATGCAATCCAGATGGACCAAGACGTTCATCTTCATCTGGACTTTCAGGAGTGGCATCATCCCTGGATGCTTGTTTCTGGGCTCCTCGGTTTTCCCCCTGCAGTTTTACAATGTAGTAGGACAGACAATGGGAGCGTCATGGCTTGACAATAATCAGGAATATACCATATCTAGGTCAACTACTTCCTTTTAACATTCTACAAGAAAGGTATGGCATCCCGGAAACTCAGCATTTTAAATACGTACAAATCAGTGAGTTTCTGAATAAAATCAGGGAAGGTATAAGTACTGATTAGGTAACTTTGATGGATGCAATTATTGGTGGTGATAGTAAAATTAAAAATATATACTGTCATATCTTAGAAAAACTCCCGGATGACCTTGAAAAAACAGAGGCAAGCTGGGCTGGGAATCTTAGCGATCTGGATGCCAATATAGATAACTCACTGGCACTAGCTGCAAAATACTTTTATCGGCAAGCTTGAAAGCTCAGCATTTTAAAACAGTATTTAATTTCTATTACACACCGGCTAAACTCTTTGAATGGGGGAAAGGATAGATGACATGTGTCCTAGGTATTTGGAAGGTCCAGCTACCCTGACAGCAGCAGCTTTTACACGGGGTGGGCACCCGCCGCGGTGACAAACCGGGGTCGGCAGGCAGGCAGACACGCTCCGCGGGGTGTCTTTCTCGGTGGCACACGCCATGGTCACAGCACCAGAAACAGGCGCATGGGTGAGACCCGCCTCATCGCCAGTGTGGTTTCCTGATACACTGGGATACCCACGATGTGTGGTAGGCCGCAGACTGGGTTGGGTTACAAATGAGGGAACACTGACAAACTAGCGTAGTACTGGGACAAGACCCCGAGCGGTCGAGAGCCCCTTTATTTAAGCCCTCGGGCGAGCCCGCCCTCAGGGTGCGTGCATGCATGTGTAGCGTACGTGAACAGCCCGGGTGGCTCCGTCACTACACTGTCATATATTTACAATGTCAGTGCTCATATTTATTTATTACCTTCAGTAGATGTCACTCCCAAATGGTTATGGGCAAACATTTTCATTATGTGGCCTCTTTTACCCAGCGGTGATACTCAATTAGGCCAATGTTGCCATAGCTGAAGCCATATCTACATGGGCGCTTGTTTAGTAGAAGGCACCCATCCGTTTCATAATGAACTGATTCCATGTCTGCTGGACTTGCATACTCTATAACTGCGATGGTTCAAGCAGTCCTATTTACAACATTTGTACCAAATGCCACTCCTTGCTGCTGAACACCGTTTAAGAACGGGTGCACTCTGCGGATTTTAGCCATATCATTTATTCACCAAGAAGGCATGTGACTTTCTCAATGCAGGTGAAATAACCAAGTAGCACGGCATGAGTCATTTTGAATTGTTCCATAGTTCACTCCTATTGGAGGATGGACCGCCAATGACAGGAGAAATATATTTGCAAGGTCAGTGCTCGTGTTCAATTATTACCTTCAGTAGATGTTACAAGCCTGACGTAAATATATGAAAGGAGATCTTTTCAACAATGGCAGACATTTTTTTTTTCAAAACAAGAAGTAGCGCAAATGCTCTCCACACACGTCGCACTGCTGAAAAAGTATAGAGAAATCCTTTATTCCTCAGATATACCACTTTTATTCCTTTCTTTGTCTATGTTATATTCCACTAGTTTATCACACCACTTTCCATTGTTTAAATTGAGAAAACATGAATCTCATATTTTTCCAATGCTGGTGACATGCCTAACCAAGACTGACTCGCCAGAACGTGGGGTTCCGCAGCCAGAGGCAGTCTTGTCAAAGGTACCCAATGCATTTCTGGCTACTACCAGCCCTTCCTCAGGGGTAGCTGCAAAGTTGAAAACAAACATCAGTATGACGTATCTTGCAGCAGTTGTACTATCAGTTGTACTATCAAAATCTTTATGCCCCATTGTGCTCGGTACAATCCTTATTTATATGTCCCTCATATTCTGTTGTCCCACTATTATTGCGCCTGACCCGTGAAAAATGTGTAAAAATGTGTAAAACCACACTGCATTATCCAACTCATACTCCCCATCTCACCCCAACCAAAAAAAACGTTCACAATTACTACAAACTAAAATAATGGATAATCAACAGTATAACCATCCACACTCCCCTATCACTCACATTATGGTCCACGAGTAACATTGTACCTGCTATTTTGAAACAAATACTCTGCGAAACTGCCATCTCCCTCAGAACTTCCCAACACGCCTGTGCCTCCGCTGTTCTCCTCGTCATTCGACCGTTACAACCCCCCAAGTAATGCGTCTATTTCAACCCGCCGTAATGTTTAAACCACCCACACGATCGGGAAAACATTAAACATAGAAAAAAGTCTCTAGTGTCTTAAACTCAAATTGACCCTCCATATATATCAATGCGAATTTGTGAAACCATGCCATAAATAATGTAGAACATATTAAAACGCTGTACATGTCAAAATATCAACATAACAATAACGTTAACAATGGTTCATTAGTTATGAGTCCTTGGTGGAATTTCTGTTGTTCCTCTAGTTCTTTATGTGTCAATAGGATCTTTCCAAGCTGCCTTAGGGCTGAATATCCAATTACTTCTTTCTTTTTAAACCACTTTTCTTTTTTCTTGGGTGCAACCCATCGGAAGGGGTACAATATTTAATATCATCATAGAAATTATAGAATGCTAACCATTATCATTACCATTACCAATTGCAGCCAACATTATGCCATGCACGGCAGAGGACCCTGCACAGTGTGGGGTTGGCTGCTTTTAGGGGTTGGCCACAGGACCTGGCTGCAAGCCAGCCCCTGCAGCTGACCCCATCGCATGCCAAGGCCATGTACGGTGGCGGGGTAGTTTATAGGTATGGTAACAAAATATTATTTTATGTTAAAATACCCTAGAAAATCATTTAAGAAACAAAGGTTAAAGTAATGCTATAGTTAGGTATAACTCTCTGTGACAACGTAACGTATTAACATACAAGAAAAACTGAAATTCACCAGTTATAGTTATCTCAAGTAACTATATCTTGCACCCTCACTGTTTATTACCCCACATCTTACATCTCTCATTCCATCTTCTATGACTTCACTGATATCACTGCAACATTTGCATTGAAATTATTTATGAGAAAACTGTACATGGCGGGGGTGCGAGTGATAGCCCGAGCAAGACTCATGGACTGTGATTTGTATAATTCATCTGCTGCATCAGAATTCACGACCAAACTATCTGCAAAAATATTCGTCTGTAAACCGAACCTTTTGATACTGATACAGATCAGGGTATCAGAAATATGCCCACTACCACAGATAGAGTAATATTACAGTTACACGCACATACATTCATCATACGCTAGGGCCCATTTCACTAACATACGCTCCAATACTCTACCAGCAGCAAACATGTGGGAAGAAAACTCCTAAAGCACCCTGCATCTGTATCTAGGCGATAGGACCAGTTTAGTGGTTGCCTAACATAATATAAACAATCTATAAACAATAATCATAAGTCTTCAATAAACGACAAGGAAAGAAACAACCAACACCATGTTTAAAAGTTATATTGCTTTATCTAAAATTAGTCAGAGTAAATCAGAATAAATCATTTCTCATAGTTACCTATTCTAACTAGTGTCAGAACGGGTCAGGACCAGTCTCTCAAAATTCTTTTCAGGATAAGGTCCTCAGCATCAGTCCTCAGCAACGCAAGTTCACGCAGCAAGGCGACGAAAGAAAGTGTGGGGAGAGCCCTCCCTAAGCTAACATTTTATAATGCAAAATACAATGAAAACCCACATGAATTCAACAAGTAAAATTGTAGCACTGAGCGGAACGAGAAGGAAGGGATGTAACTTTGCAACATCTTGAAATCTCTGCTTAGGAAAAGTCATAATACGCAAGCCTCAGAACAGGAACCAAAGATTAGAAACTATTAAAGTTCATTTCCCTCGGCAAACCGGCTTTAGCACAGCGTTCTTTCTGAGGCTCTTTGTTTACCAAGGACAAATCATTTCTTTTGGAGATCCTCCAAACTTGCTGATGTCCTCCCGGAAATTTCCATATAAGGACTACGGTCAGTTGTCTGTAACCGAATTCCAGCAGGGGTCTCCCTTGTCACATCACAGATTTCGCCTGCACCACAGCTCAGCCAGGCTTCAAATCATTCTCAGTCATTTCACAAAGGCCTCCATAGGCCACAATAGACCATCTTTAATTAAAGAGACAAAATAAAGATTACTACATCATAATGATTAAACAGTGTTAACCCCACTAACACCCTTATGTGTATGCATTTATCTAGCTTTGCGACATATAGAGCATTAATTCAGACAGCGTTTTGTGCTCAAAATAAATAGCACACAGCAACGTTTAAACATGAAAACTTGCACGTTATTGTAAATACAAAAACAGCACACGCATGCTAACCCTCGTGTAACCTTCTCTTGTGTTAGGACAAACAGGTTGATTAATAGAACGCACTTGCACAAGACAAATAATTAGTTGTTAATTATTAATAAATTAATAAAACGCATAGACATGCCAGAGCTTCAAAAGCCCCAGAATTTTCTAACAGAAAACTCTGCTCCAGCAATCCCCCCTTTGGTGATTTTATCACCAAATAAACCCCAAAAAAAATTAGTGAAAATTTAGTCCCATTTTAGGAGAAATCAGAAATGTCTTTTCCCCTTACACAACATTAAACACCAGTCACTCTTTCATCATCTCTCTTAGTCTCTAAATAAACACTCTCCCTCAATTCTTCTAGTTCAATCTCTTCTGGTTCTCTTTTCGAATATTTTGAATTCTTATTTTTCTTTTCATTTTTCAATTTCTCTTTCCCTCTCCTGTTTTTACAACACACACACACTAATCTCAGTATCAGCAAAGCAACAATCATACAAGACAAGGGAAACAATATTCTACCTATAATAGTACTACCTATTTTTGCAATAAAATCCTTAACAGCTATCATCTTATTAACTAGTTTAGTCCATAAACTCCCAGTTTCAAGTGGTACTAAATCTTCATGCAAATCAGTAATATTTTTGATATAGACCTTCAGGTCTCTACTTTCATCAGGAATGTAAGTGCAACAATGTTGAACTTTCAAAATTCCACAAACTCCACCCTCCTTAGCCAAAAGAATATCAAGGGCAAGTCGATTTTGCATAGACATGGCACGTACGGCACTTAATTCCGTATTTACCAAAAGAAATCCTCCTGCGGTATTTGTCGATAAACGATCAACCACTGTGGACAATTTCCGAATTCCATAAGCATTTAAAGAAATTCCCACTGCTGGAATCAAAACCCCAAAAATATCACCCACAATTTCAGACCAAGTTTCTCTCTTAAAACGTTTTAATAGGTTAATATCTTCTACATCACTTATTTTATCTGTATGAAAAATCTTAGGAAAAACCAAACCCACATAACATGTGCCATACCAATGGTCAGGCAACTTGTAATAAGCCTTGTTCCCACACACATAGTACACTCCTGGAAAAATAGTATCTTCTCCACCTCTGAAACCCCAACCAGTCGCAACGAAGTATGTATCATGGCACTCACTAGTCCCCACAAAATACGTATCATATTGGGATCTCCTTCTGGTAATGCATAGTTTACCCTTCTGCGGTGCATCTAGAGCCAAAGTTGGACTAGCCCCATTTCTCAACTCTTTTCCCATCTCAATGTCCCAAATAGTCTCACTCACTTCATATTTTCCCCCTTTCTCATGCATGTTCACTCTCCTTTCCTCTACCATATCCAGGAAAGCTTTCTCCTCTTCTTTCAAACTGCAAGTTAAATTATTCTTAAAAATGTAATCTAATGTTAGTCCTTTTTCTTCAATAAAAATCTCACCAAAAGTGTTAGCTTCTTTAGCTGGATTCAGTTCTTTGTTCATTGGCAAATGCCCAAAAATACTATCTCTGTTAGACATCTTATAATCTATTTTCCCTAACAAATAAAAAACACTACTTAAAATACTACAAGAAATACCATATGTAGCTGGTAAATGGTGATAAGTAACACCCTCTGAAACGGATGCAGGTAACTGCATGCAGACATAGCAATCCCTTACTTCCATTGTCTTCACATATTCATATAACAGTTTAGAAAAAGCATTACTAGAAAAATTGTTAATTGACCTATCTTTGTGTATGTAATTATTTCTAATTGGAACTACTTTTTGTGAATTCTTCTCTATATTAGTCATATTTTCTGTATCCATCCCAAATTCAACCTTAAAAGTAACTAATAAAACTAAAACGCCCCATAGAAGCATTAATATTCCAGTACAACAGCAGCACATCTTGCACCACCTTCTAAAGAAGGCACATCTATTTTGATTATTCTCTATGTTAGCCATTCTGTTTTAATTTCTACTACTCCACTACTGTAATTAGAACTTTTCAAATCTCCAACGTTTGTTCCAAACTCTTCAACTTCTTCAAAGATCCTTCTGTTCACTTAGTCCAAGTGAATCCTTCTTTTACTCAGTTTGGATACTCATCATTTTTCACTCCAATTTCTTCAACATCAAATTGTATCAGATCTCCAACGTCAGAATCCTCAGTATCTGACTCTTCTCTGATGTCAGTCAAGAGTACTTTCAGAATTTCACCAGTATTTTCCTCAACCACTTCTCTCAAGACCACTTCCGGATTATCTTGAGTCACTGTTTCTTCTTTTCCTTCTTCAGACAGTGTCACATAAGACCATTCCGGTGATCTGTACTTTTGGTTGGGTCTTTTAACTCTTTTTATTTCTACTGGTTCTTTTGTTCTTCTTGATTCTTCTTCTTCAGCCTTTGAAGTTTGACTGGATACCTCATTCACTTGTTCAGCTCCCGATGTATTTGCTCTTATTATCCTGTATCTCAGTCTTTTCACTCTGTTGTTAGGCCAACGATCTCCTTTCACAACCTTTTTCAGCTTTTCTTTAACACTCCTTTCTCCAATCGAAGTTCTCTTTCTCAGAACTCGACCTTCTGTTTGTTCATTCTCATCATCCGATTCTGTTTCAATTGCCTTTTGCTTTCGTTTCTTAGCAGTTTTCTTTTCTTTCACAGATTCCTTCACCACTATTTGAGACTTCCCTATTTCTGTCCCTCCTCGGGTCTCCGACACGCAATCTTCTTGCTGTCTATTTGTCCCTTTACCTAGCTCCTCATCAATATTCCCTACACCTCCTCGGGGGTCTTCCGCAATCTGTCCCTCTCTATCTTCTTCTGACCCTGTTTCTTCAAGAATAATGTCAAGTGGCTCTTCAATCTCCTCCTCTTCTGATTCAGGAGTAGTCTCAATGTGTTTTCTCTTTTCTTTTCTTTTTCCTCCACTGCTACTCGAAACTTCAGGCTCTTTCACAGAATCAGAATCTGATCTCCCTTCTAATACTCGCAGTGAATCTCTTGAAGCTTTCTCTGCTTCTTTTCTCACTGATTCTGTATCTTCAGGATCTTCACCATCACTGGAATCTGACTCTTCATAATACTCTTCACCAGTCCCCTCTCTCGGACTTGGAATTCTCAGAGTATGACTTGCATGTACCCAGTGTCTTACTCCAGCACACTTTACTGCAGTCGTTGTAGTCAGAATAACTTGTCTCGGCCTTCCCCACCTTGGAATCAAGCAATTTCTTCTTCTGTGCACCTTAATCCTCACCCAGTCTCCTGGACTTAGATCATGGGCTTGCTTCTTCTCAAGTGTGGTAGCTTCTTCTCCAACCTGGTGAAACACAGAATGAACTGCGTCAGCCAGGCCTTTACAGTAATCCAAAATCATGTCATCAGTTATTGTCATCAACTTATTCACAGGCACGAATGCATGGCGCATTGCACGTCCCATAATGATTTCATGCGGACTCAATCCTGTAGTTCTGTCTGGAGTAGATCTCATAGTCATCAAGACTAGAGGCAGAACATCTGGCCATTTCATGCCAGTGGCTAAGCACATTTTTCCAATTCTGTTTTTGATTGTGCCATTAATCTGCTCAACCACACCAGAAGCCTCTGGTCGGTATGCACAATGTAGCTTCTGCTGTATTTTTAATGCTTCACAAATCAAACTAATGAGTTCATTTTGAAAGTGTCTACCTCTGTCAGATTCAACTGTAACTGGAAACCCAAACCTAGGAATCAACTCCCTCAACAGTAATTTTGCCACTGTTAATCCATCATTCCTCCTTGTCGGGTAAGCTTCCACCCACCTTGAAAACAAACAGACTACCACTAGGACATACCTCAGTCTGTTCACTTGGGGCATTTCAATGAAATCAATTTGCATTCTTGTGAAAGGACCTCCTTCTCTGCCAATTGTCCCTAAACTCACCACTGTCTTTTTCCCGGTATTAAACTGCTGACAAATTAAACACCTTTGACAGATGCTTTCCGCAATTGTCCTAAACTTTACATTATACCAGGTCTGTTTAAAGGACCTAATCATCGCGTCCCTCCCCAGATGTCCCTGACCATGATACATCCTTGCCATTGACGACAAAATTGAGTTTGGCATCACTGGTCTGCCATCTCTGTAGACCCAAACATGGTCTGTTTCTCTTGGAGCACATCCTGCCTTAACCCAATCTCGTTTCTCTTCTTCTCCTGCCTCATCTTGTAACTGTTTCACTTCATCCCACGTTTCTAGGACATTAGTAAACATCACAGAAGGGAAAGACATTTCCTTTTTTTCTCTTTCCCTGTTAATTGATTGGTTTAGTTTCGCACAATACTGTGCCACATCGTTAGCATATCTATTGCCAACAGTGATAAAATCCTCTCCTGAAACATGTGCTGCACATTTTACAACTGCTAACTCCTTAGGCAGCTGTATCGCCTCAAGCAATTTTCCAATCAGCTCAGCATTCTTTATCGGAGTTCCACCCGATGTCAAGAAACCTCTTTGTAGCCACAGTTGGCCAAAATCATGCACCACTCCAAACCCATACTGACTATCAGTCAACACAGTTGTTCTCAAATCTTTCCCAATCTCACAAGCTCTTGTCAATGCCACTAATTCAGCAACTTGCGCAGATTTTACTCCTTTCAATGGTGATGCTTCCATAACCTCTGAAACTTTGCACACTGCATATGCTGCACATAGCACACCATTATCATTTCTCAGGCATGATCCATCCACAAACAACACATGATCATTCTCAGGCAAGGGAACATCCTTGATATCTGGTCTTGGTTTCGTACAGTACTCAAGCACATCCAAACAATCATGATCATCTTCCATCTTTATACCCACATTCTCAATATCCGGCAAAAGTGTCGCTGGATTCACATTCGTACATCTTTCAAGAGTCACATTTGATGCTCCCAAAATCACTTTCTCATACTTAGTCAACCGACTATTTGACATATGCTGAGTTCTGCTTCTTGTCAAAAGAATTGCCACATTGTGAGGTACGAATACCCTTACAGGATACCCCATTATGATCCCCTCACTCTGTTCCAGGCTTCTGCATGTTGCAGCCACAGATTTTAGACAACCTGGTAAACCCACAGCTACAGGGTCAAGTGTCGATGAGAAGTACGCAATAGGCCTTCTCAATTGTCCATGTTTCTGGATTAACACTGAAAGTGCACATCCATTTCTCTCACTGCAGTACAGTTCAAATTCTTTTTCATAGTCTGGCATACCCAGAGCTGGAGCTTCACACATTTTTGTTTTGAGCTCTTCAAATGCTGCCAATTGTTCTGCATCTAGATCCAATGGATCTGTCATGTCACTTTTTGTCAATTTAATCAATGGCTTTGCTATCAGGGAAAAATTAATTATCCACTGACGACAATATCCCACCATACCCAGGAACATTCTCACTTCTCTCTGGGTTTTTGGAGCTTTCATTTCTCTGATTATTTTGATCCTGTCAGTAGTCACTTTTCTCAGACCTTTCTCAATATTATGTCCAAGATAATGCACCTCTTTCTTACAAAACTGCAATTTGGCTGGGGATACCTTTAACCCTCCATCTGCCAGATGATTCAGTAAAGCTATGGTATCCACTTCACAAGCTTCACGTGTCTTTGATGCCACCAGTAGGTCATCAATGTATTGTACTAGCACTGAGCTTTCAGGCATGATCAGACTTTCCAACGATCTTTTCAATAACTGATTGAATATCGAAGGACTCTCCGTATACCCCTGTGGGATACGACACCATGCTAAAATACGCTGGCCAAACCTAAATGCAAAAATTGGCTGACTGTCATGATGCAATGGAATTGAAAAGAATGCATGACACAAATCAATCACTGTATACCACTCAGCATCATGTGGAATTTGATACAGAATCACCGATGGATTCGGCACGATGGGACAACATGCCACCACAATCCGATTAACCTTTCTCAGGTCCTGCACGATCCTGAACTTGCCATTAGGCTTTTTCAGTCCCATTATCGGTGAATTACACGGACTACTCAGTAGTTCTCTTAGGACTCCCTGCTGAATCATTTTCTCAATTATAGGAGTTATCCCTTCAATTATCTCTGGTGTCATTTTGTACTGAGGAATGTTAGGATATGCAATTCCCTCTTTCACTGCAATTTTCACTGGATCTACATTATTCATCAATCCCACATCCTCTCCTGTAAAATCCCAAACTGCTCTTTTCACTGTGTCTCTCAGCACCTGAGGCAAATCCTCCGGATTGAACACTGGAAATGTACCAATTAATTCACTTTCTCTATTTTCTAAAGTCATCCGGTAGAAAACATCATCATCTGGTGTCTCAAAAGCTATTCCATCTGGTGTACAGAAAATTGTGCAGTTCATCTTGCATAATAAGTCCCTACCTAACAGGTTCACTGGGCTTGTGTCACAGACAATAAATCTGTGCATGTCTGAAAATTTCCCTATCTGTACTTTCACTGGTTCAGTAAGACGTGTTCTGATTTGTGTATTGGCTACACCAACTACTTGGATTGCTTCATCCGAGAGAGGAAGATTTCTAACATCTGTTGACCTGACAGTTGATCTTGTCGCACCTGTGTCTACTAAAAAAGTAACACCTTCTTCATTTATTTTCCCATCCACAAATGGTCCTGCCTGGTCTATTTCTAGAGTTGCACCAAGTATGCACTCCTCTTCCTCTCCTCGGCACCGTCAATAATCACCTTCAGACTCACTCCCTTCACTCTTTAACAAGTACTGTTGTACCTTGTTAGTACGTCTTGGTTTGTTTACCTGCTCATCATTGTAGAATCCCGAATCCTGACTGTACTTTTGTACCCCTCTATTCTGCGGTAAAGGTGGTTTTGGCTCTTGACTCTGCTGCTGTCTCACAACTTTCTGCTGTTGTTGCTGTTGCTGCTGGTTATTCCCTTCATTCTGCACCTGTTGATTTAAGGATTTACCCTCATTTAATGGTGGATTAGGACATTCCGACCTCCAATGTCCCAGTTGGCCACAGTTGTGACACGGGAACTTTTCCTTTGCTTCCTCAAGACTTCCTCTTCCTTTACCTGCAAATCTTGGTCTATTTCCTGTATTATTTCCTGGATTATTTGCCTGTTCCACCAACTGTGCTTCCTGTCTTTCTGCAACTTTCACTTGTGCCCACATTGCTTTTTCCTTCAGCTTTCTTTGTTTTGCTTCAATTTCATCACTGAAATATTTTGCATGTCTCAGAATCTCATCTACTTTCTTACTCTGCCAATCCACTGTGTGTTCACGAATTCTCTCACTAATTTCAGGTCTAAGACCATATACAAATCTGTATACAAAATGACTCAAATCTTTGTCACCCAGATGTTCATCTCCACTGAATTGTTTAAAAGCCAGTATCAGCCTTTCGTAAAAAGCATGAACTGATTCTTTTGCTTCCTGTTGTGTTCGATCTATCAATGGCATTTGCACTGAGAATATTGAAATGTTGTGATACTTGCCACGGTTGCCAGAAACATTCGTGAAAGGTACCACAAGAGCAAACAAAAAATACACACAAAAAATGTGTGAGTTACTAGTTCACTCACTTAACAAAGGAAACACCATCAAAAAGAAAACTCTTGCTTGATGTGAAAGATGACCACTCTCAGGGCTCTATTAGGATGGCGGGCGGCGGTGATTGGGTCCACCCACCATGCATGCGGCGGTCCTGTCTATTCAATTATGATGGGACCGCCCCCGCTGCAGTCGGCTTCTGTACCTTTAACATTGCGGCGGTGGCTGCTGACAGCAGCACCGCCGCGATGTTGAAAGGAGCATGTTGTACATTTTTTTTTTTTTTGCATAGTTTTATATAGCGTGAACTTGACCCGAATCCAATCAGGTATCAGAGCGCTTTACATAGCACCAGTTACGTTACATGAGGACACACATTCATTTTTTTTTTGTTAGGCACGGGGAGATTAAGTGATTTGCCCAGAATCACAGGATGTTCAGTGTCATTACCGAGACTCGAACCCAGTTCCCAGGTCCGAGGTCGAGCGCCCTAGCCGTTAGGCCAACTCCTCTCCCCAACATTTCACTGCACTACATGGCAGGCACTACACTGTGCCTGCCACTTGGTGCAGTGAAATGTAGGGGGGTACCATGGGTATCCCCCCGTGCACCTACACTTCCCACTAACACAAGGGGTGCCCGCAACAGGCCCCGGAAGACATTCTCCGCCAGCCTTTCAATGGCAGTCCAACCGCCACGGAAAAGCTGGCTTCCGCCGACATCATAATTGTGCCGACAGAGCCTGCTGAGCTCTGCCGCCGTTGTGAGCATGCTAACCGCTCTGCCGTGCAATTGTGATGATTGATACCGGCGGAAAAGCGGCAGACGGAATTTCCCTCCGCCGCGGTTCCCACCGCCATTCTAATTGGGCGGTGGGAAAATCCTGTGCGATTGCGGAAGGACTGCCACCGCCGGCTGGGTGGTGGCGCTCCTTCCACCATCCTAATCGACCCCTTAATTCGGTTACGCAGTCATACACATGTAAATCTAAATAGCACTCACCATATAATATCTACACAGCTAAAAGGCTTAATGCTCTTTATGGACAGTTATATCACAAAAACTAAGCGGATTAAAATTGTTTTATACAGGAAATTTGTACTTTCACTCATGTCCCAAGCACGTTTCGTTTCAAAAGCTTAATGTACTACTGTTTGCAAAATCACAATTTTTTCATGACATTTTGTGAAAAATGAATTGAAAATGTGTGAAAATTAGCTAAATTAACGTACTCGAATCTTGCATTAAATGCGAGTGCATACCTCCAAATCTTGCAACATTTTAATAAATTGACATATTCTGAAATTTGGGACTTCACTATCATAAAAACATTTTTGCACAGCTCAGCACTTCTGCATATTTCTGCGTTTAGAGAGTGGTGGAAATATTTGGTTGATGTTTGTCTTCAAGCAGAAGCTAAATGAACATGTAATACCTTTTTTTTTCAAATGTACTTTCCATTGCAAAACTTGTTTTGCACTGGAAAGTCACTGTTTGTCTTGCTTACAGCCAAGGGAGCATTACTTGGGTGGTGCATGGGCATTCCCATGTAACCACCCATGGTTTTTGAGGAAAACTCGTTCTACTAAAAAAAGTAGACCGAGTTTTGCAACAAAATATTATACCCTTTTGCAATAAATGCAATCAAGAAGAAAAGCTTTTATTTCTCCTTTTTTTTCTAACTTTGCATGTGTGCTGTACTTTACAGCACACATACAAGTAGGACAAGTCGTAAAGTCTAAGCATTGTATTTTGTACCAGAAGGGTACCGGTTCAGTACAAAGCCTATACTTGGCTCACGCAGATACCTTTGCACTATGGTGCAAAGTTGCGTTCGAGGTCCTTTGCAGCCTGATTGTGCACCAGTGCTAGGGAGAGGGGATGAGAGTGCCACATCTTTGTATCTATGGCACTGTCCAGATCTCTCCTTCTCGTACAATGAGGCATTTTTGGCTGCAGCTCTTCACTGAGTGAGAACTTAGTAAATAGATCCCATACACATATATCCAGACATGTGAGAGTGCGAGACTGAGTTGTTGATACATAGCCTTCAATTTAGAATGCATAGGCTGGTGTTGCAAAGGTGGAGGTGACAGGGGAAGAAAATAGAAATGTAACAAAAATGCATCTAGCTGTTTGACAGAACACCCCAAGCAGAAGGTAGCAAATAATGTATTAAAATCATTATCATGGCAAATTGGAATCTCGGCTGAGTGCCTACATGCCATTTTTCATTATATGGGGGTCTATGCACAGCCCTTCAGCCATTTCTGTCTCAGTCCACCTCATCAGTTCTGTGCTCTTGTTGTGAATCAAAAACAATTGTACGATCAGAAGCCGGCAAACTATATGACCAAAAGAAAATCATGCGAAGTACCCAACACCTTTCTAACATTCAAAAGGTACATGCATTATGCACGTTTTCATCAGTCAATTTTAAGATGGCAAATGGTTTTTTGATAGAAGCATTGCGCCAAATTTAGAGTTCAGATTGTAATTTACTTCTATGTGGGAGTTGAATGTATGAAAGAGTTCTTCCTTCATTTTTCAAGAGTATTTATTAACCCATTGCCTCATATTTTTATACAATAGTGTAGTAAATTGGGCTATTGGTTGAGAGGGGTGGAAGCTCTATTTAGGCCATAAGTGCAATTCTTGTGAGTATGAACCACAAAAAGTCACTAAATGAACCTCTGCTTCACCCACTAGTAGATTGGCGCAAAAGCAGTCAGGCTTAATTCAGAGGTTACATGTATAGTATTTATGCAGCACACAAACATTAATAACGTGAGAATACAACACGAGAAAAATGTAAACGAATTTAGATTTGTATGTTTTAATAAATAGAATTATAGCAGAATAACAAAAATACCATCAGTAGAACTTGAGATGTTTTAAAGTTTTAGTCACAATTATTAAATGCCACTTTTAGAAAGTCCATTGTCACCCTAGGTCTCTTGGAGCCTGGGTAAGGAAGTCTAGATGTTTTTCCCACTTTCCCACTTCAAGACTTGCACCGGGTATAAATATTTGACCCTCAAGCCAACTCTTAAGAATGCTCCTGGACCTGTGGAAGGCTTCAGAAGGGTTGCCTTGAACTTAAAGGTCTTCCTTGCATCTCAGGGTGCTGCCTTACTGCTATCAGAGGGCTGCCCAGCTACTGGAGGCTTGCTTTTTTTCAGAGGACTGCCCTGCTGCTTGAGGCCTGCCTTGTGAGTTGAAGGAGATTGGGCTATCTCCTTCTGCCCAGAAAGACCAGAGTAACTCCAAGGGTCAGTTGGCTGACCTCCTGTTCTGAGCTACAGGAAGACAACAAGTTCCAGAAGCCTCATAACAACTGCCAAGCTGACCTGCTGAAACTGAACCAGCTTGGACCTGGAACAGAACCTGTGTGAACGCTGCCTGACCCCCAAGAGATTTGGCCCCAAATCATGGACCCTTGGTTGGCATAGAGTGCAGTACTCTGGAAGTCAAGGGGAGATTCTGAAGTTTTGGGTTCTTCGTAACTCCAAACAGGCCATTTCACGGCAACACTCTGCAGCCTGTGATGACCGCCAACAAAAAATTCCGGTGAACTTGACTCTTCACATTACAGCAACTTCCAGCTATGACTGGCAACGCAAGATCTGCACTTCGCACTACAGCAGCGACAGCCCGTGGTAACCACCTACAAAGCCCGATCGGAGCTTCGCTCTACAGTTTTTTGCGTTACAGTGATGACCTTCAGCGACACTCACTTCACTCCCACAAGCCGCCTGTACTGTAAAATGGACTCTTCGCTCCAGACTTTGAGAAGGAAACTTTACATTGGGGCTAACTTGTTTCCTGTATCTGGCCAACACTCCATCGTGGACGGCCTTAATTTGTGAATTTCCTCCAATCTAGCATGACCCTACTCAAGAAACAACCACAATCTTTTTCAGGCTGAACAACAAAAAGTCACTAAATTAACCTGTGCTTAACCCTCTGGTAGCTTGGCACAAAAGTAGTCTGTCTTAACTTAAAGGCAATTTGTAAAGTATTTATGCAGCACTCAATAAGTAACAAAGTGAAAGCACAAGAAAAATCCCACACCAATCCAGAAATAAGGAGAGAATTTTAATAAATAAAATATATCAAAATGACAACAATGCAATTGGTCTAACTGGAGATATGCAATTTCAAAATCTTAGGTAAAAGGGCAAAGCACCAAATGGGTTATCTGGTAGTGCCAAACCAGGACTAAGTCATAATTTCAAGCTGACTGCAATGGTGCATGACCTGGATGCAGGACCGGGTTTAGCCCACTGGGCAATGTACCTGTATGTACTTGGACTGAGATGCAAGGTTTTACATTGTGTTCCATTGAGTTACATTGGTTTTGATGGGACCGTTGATCTGGAGCTTCAAGGTTCTGCATCAAGTTGCATCTTGCTGTGTCAGTAATTTTAATGCTACTGATCGTGAGCTGTGATGCAAAGTCCTGCATTGAGGTATGTTGCGCTGTGTTGGTTCCGAAGAGCCACTGATCAGGCACTGTGAGGCACTGCAATTTAAGGTCCTGCTTCTCTCTGCAAAGAGTTGTGGTGCGTCGGTTCAGAGGGAACCCATAGTTGGGCCAAGAGGAGTACACTCTGATGCTAGCCTGAACTTGAGGGGCACCTCTTGGCGATCAGGACTAACTGGAGGTAGAGACCATCAACAGCATACATGCAGTTCTAGTTTTGTTCGGGCAGATGGGCGATAGTGGGACTGGTCTCCAGAGCTTGTTATGTCCCTATAGCTCAGAAAAGTAGGCCAGTCAAGTGACCCTTGGAGTCACTCTGTTGTTTCTGGGTGCAAGGAACAGGTTTAGTCTTCCTTCCTTAGGCAGCAGGGTAGTCCGTCTTGCAGCAGGAAAGTCCTTACAGCAGCAGGGCAGCAGAGCACTCCTTCTTCTGAGTCTTCCAGAGGTCCAGAAGTGATCTTAAGAGTGGGGGTGGTCAGTAAACTCCTCTCCTCTGACTGAGCTTGCAGAGTTATGCCCACTCTGAGCTCCACAGAGTTTTGGAAAATCTGCATCAACTGTCACATAGCAGAGTTTTTTTTATCATGGCTTGCCAATAATAAATTGGAGAGTGGGAGCAATAACATAAATCGCTAGATCACCAGCTGCTGACATTTCCCAACTCAGATGGTTGCCGCAGGTCGCTACCACTCACATAGAGAGAGCTGCCACTCATGGTGAGCAAACTGCTGCTTGAGTAGAAAATCTACTGGAGAGGCAGAAATAAGCAGCACCCTCTAATACGATGTGTGGTGCCATTAGCACAGATTTTAGAGTGTGGGACAGGCTATAGGCACTAAAAAATCATTACGAGGAGGGTGACGAACCAAAACTATGCCGCTTGCGGAACTCCTGAGTTTTTGGGGAATGCCACGGAGTAAAACTCTGCAGAGTGAAACTCCATGCATTCCACCCAGGCCTACATAAGAGTTGGACTGAGGGTCCAATATTATATCTGGTGCCAGCCACAAAGTGGGAGAAACCACTATCCTTCCCTCTCTGGCTGTGAGGGGTCTGGGTTGGCAATAGACTAGTGTGAAGTCCTTTGTTAGAGTGCTGAGGCAGCCCCTTTACAGCGCAAGTGTGTCAGGTGGCAGCTCCGCCCCTCCCATCAGGTCAGACAGACAGTCCCCCTCTGTGATACTGCCTGGAAGGAATACACAAAGGCCAACTGCCAGCTGCATCTATTCATGTGACCCAGGATACATGTACCAAATGGTTAGGACAAGAAAATACTAACTTTTTAAAAGTGGCTTTTTCAGAATTGTGACTTAAAATCAGATTTTACCAATAAAGAGGGTTCAATTATGATTCATTTGACTAAATTTGACAGTCCTACCTATCCTCAATCAAATGTTATCACTTATTTTATCCTATGGGAGAGGTAGTTAAAAAGGAAGGTAGATGAAAACAAAAATCCGGGTGACACTGCAGAAAGGTCCGGAGACAATAAATATGATAACATTGCATTTTGCTACTTCCAAAGTGAATACAGGTGATTTAATATCTATTTTTTTATAAATATTATTTCTCCTTTGGTGTAATGGCACTTAGCAAGTTGGTGTCTGGGTGTGTTGAGATTTTGAGTGGTGTGGTAATGTGGAGGCAGGCTGGATGGTGCCACGAATTGTGCTTATATTTGCATATTCTGTATATATAGCAAATATTTGGATATCTAGATATATGAATTTCTAAACTATGATGAATATGACTTGTGTATAACGCCCGACCACCTGCCTCCAAATCATTACAGATACTGTTTCTAGTTTGTGTGATAGTCTAATGTATTCTAGATGTTGTGAGCTTGGTTTGTTTCAATTGAGCTAATTAGACTTGCCCACCTGTAATCTGTGATTAGTATGTGCAAGTTTCATAACTTGAGACCTGGATTGGCTTAGTCACTCCTATGTTTACGGTCGTTTGGGGTAGTGTGAGAAAATACAAGCACTTGCAATGTGGCATTTATATATAACAAGTCCTAACAATCAAAACACAACCTGGTGTGAGAGCACAGTGGGTGAAGAAACATAGCATTGCAACATGGTTCCTCTTACCATAAGGACTCTCATGTGCAACTGATTTTCATTCTTTCCGATCATTCTCTGATTATTTGTTCTTATCCTAACCCGCTATTGGAACTGATGACTCCAATCCTTGAGGGATGGACTTTATTTTCCTCACTAAAGCTTTGCACTTGTAGTTTTTCTCTTACTTTTCTTATCTTTTCCGTTTTTCTGGTTTTTCTGTTCCTCTTCTATTTCTTTCAAAATAGGCGTTTGGGGATATTCTCCTATAAACTATGTATGCAAACCAAATATTGGGATTTTGAGTAACATAATGTCAAATTTCATGTGCTTTAATAGGCTCTCGCCGTTTAACTGTCTGTATGTTTTTTCACCTTAAGTGCTGTCCTGGTGGATTATTATTATCATTGGATGTTATGTCATCCCTGTTGAAGGTTTCATGTGGAATAGGTTTTTCTGTCACATCTGATTCCTAAGAGTATGTACTTAAACAAAGTCAGTCCTGTCATAATGTATCTGTTCTTCTTGTATGTATTGTACATAATGTGTTTTTTTTTTTAAATTTTAAATGGTTTTTGGACTGATATATATGTATATATTTGTTATTCTACAGCCCTGAAGAAGCCCAATCTCTTTGGATGAAACGCGTTGGCTGATTGACTTGAAAAAGTTGTTGCTGTTTAATGAAATAATAAAGGATAATGTAAAGAACAACTCTGGATATAGTTTTCATATTTGTGTGATATTACTTGTAAAGTGGTGCACCACTTGCTTTGTTTGTGTTTGACATTGTAAAGTCCAGTTGTTTGGACTGCACCGCCGCAGTGGGTGCATATAGCGTGTGCACACAGCTCTGGGATATTTCACATCCCTTATATAAATCTGGTGATAGCAGGTTAGGTGCTAGTTCTCATTGGGTTTCACTGTCAACGATTGTACAAACATAGCATAGCACTTTCACATTTACACTTTGGTATGCACAAAACTCTACATACCAAATAGTCAGTGTACTGGGAGATTGGGTAAATGGTTCTATGGGTGGACAGCCAGATGACGGCATGAATGGAATTAATGCAACTTTAAATTTAGATGGCACAATCACCACCATGGCTATCAGTGAGTAGAGTAAACAAGTGGGCTCTTAAATACATAACTTCCCAAGAAAAAAATAAATGAGAACTAGGGCCATGCATCAATCAGGATGCTGATGAAATACAGATTGTACCTGCTGCTCTGATTCTTTAACACATCAAACAAAAGGTCCTGGAAGCTGAAGAAGATAGCCAGAGCATGATCAATCTGGCAACTATACAGCATGGTCACCCTGCGGGCTACTTCTCTCCTGTGCATTCCTTTCTCAGATTGTCTGTGGCGAAGGTTGTGTAGCCCACCCAGTAGACGCCACAAAAGTCTAATAAAGTGCTTTAACAGCAAAGTTTGCAGATGACTATAAAATCTTAAGTTGCAAGTTGCAGGGAAAGAGTTGAAATAATTAATATGTATAGCAGTGTCAAGAGAATGACTCCCAGGATGTTCTGCTCAACAGGCTTCAAGCAGGCATAAGGGTTTGATGCAGCGGCATCGTAAAACTGACTCAGTGAAATCTTTCAGATTTCACTGCGTCAGTTTTACGAGGCTTTCCTGCGACGGAACGCCCACCATTCGAAGGAACGCCCACATGAAACCTGACACAGGTTTCATGTGGCGCAGTGCTTTACAACGTGATGCATCTGCCTAGAATAACATACATATTAATTCTTTACCTACAGGGTGAGGGCAAATTGAGGGGTTTACGTTGAATTAGCCCTCAGCATGGGGCATGAAATGAAGTAGCCAGTGAGTACATATCACAGAATATGTCCTGGGGGTGCATAGGGCATGTGCACCTGTGGGGCCCTCAAGGCTACATTGCAGAATATGTCCTTGGGGTGCATTGAGTGTCTGCACCTATGGGGAACTGTGTGATTACAAAATTGGTTGCAGATAATAGTGGTGGTCTTTCTATAATATGTACTGTGTAAGGGCAATCATGAAGCTGGAACCCTATATGAATGAGCAATCACTTTTCCTTTGTGCATGCACTCGATTCAGATGCAAACAACCTATGAGGACATGCACTGACTGCACCACATATTGGGGATGCCGCTGAAGGCATCTCTCTGTAGGTGAGTCCAGTTGTGTTCTTCATCCGCACTCTCTTAAAAGTGTGACCAGTCCCTCTCTGTGAAAGAAGGATCCACTGTGTCAAACCATGGACCTGTCTTTCAGTAATGTGCTCTCACCGGTTCAGGTGCAAATTGACAGAGTCCAAACCTGCACTGACAAACGGTGTATGTTTTTGTAAATCAGCTGCACTATAGAGTTTCACCTAATTGATGGTGTACTGCGGCCCAGTTGTGCTGGAACAATTTTCATAGGGGAGTACTGGCACCGGGATTACATCACCTAAGTCATGGTGATATTGAAAAATCCAAGAATCACACAAAGAATAAGTATAACAAATGAGCCACGCCCATTGAAAAGGAGAGTGGTAATGGTGTGGGATATAGCATTTTCAGAGCACACTCATGTAAATGGTGTGGTAGCTTACCGTCATTTACAGACCGCACAAAGGGGGGAACCCATTCTAAACATCTCCAAAAAATGTTAACGCAACTTTACACATCGCAGCCTGTCGCTGGTAAATAACTCAGTGTCAACGTGGAATTCACAACACGGCAGTACCATGCGATAGTCCGCCCAAAACTCAGACAATGTCCGTGATACAAGCACCTCGACGGCGATATAAACACAAACCCCAACACAAAAAATCATGCGATGGGCCAAAGCGCGAAGAGGAAATCAGCGAAAAGCTGCGCCAGGCCTGCAATACACACAAGGCAGGCGGAAAAAATCACTATATAAGTAGAAAAAACACTCAAACACAAACTGACCAACACCCAAGCACCATGGAGGCAGCCGGAGCGTATGCAGAGGACGAGCACAACCCCAGAAGCACCCCGGACGACCAGCCTGGGACCTCGGGGACAGGGAAGGGCAAGGACAAGAAGAGGAAGACGCAGTTCAGTCTGCAGGAAATCAGGATCCTAGTCACGGAGGTGATTGAACACCATCAACAACTGTTCGTCACCTCCAACGTGTCATCGGGCACCAAAAATGGAATATGGAGGGACATTGTGGACAAGGTGAATGCCGTCGAAGAGCACAAGAGGTCAATGGACAAGGCCAAGAGGTGATGGATTGACATCAAGCGGAAGACCAAGGAGAAACTCGCAGCCAACCAGAAGGCAGCAATGCAGACTGGAGATGGGAGCCCAGCACCACAGCTGGTGCTGGATGACATGGAGGAGCTGGTGTCGACACTCATCAGTATGGAGACTGTGGCCGGAGTTGGGGGACCGAACACTGCTCGACAGGACCCAACACAACTGCAAGAGGGTGAGTGACCACCAGGTCCTGGGGGGATGGGTGGAGATGGTCACAATGGCATACATGCACAATCAAGCAGACCACTCTGCACACCCACAATGATTTTGGGTCATGGCCCTGATCCACAGACTGGCACAATGCCATGCTGTCTAAATATCAACATGTACCATGCGGCTACATACATATGGACACATTGTAATACACCATCTCCCCTTCACATTGCAGGAGCTCTGTCAACACCTCCTGCAGAGCAGTCCCAGCCACTCTTCACTGATGACAAGCAGGAAACCCCCAGCATCAACACCCAAGCCCTCCAAGACATCTTTGACATCATCCGCAAGTCACCTCCAGGATCAGGGCAGCTCAGCTGCATCGAGGAGACCCCACCCACTACCCAAACCACCCAGAAGGAGGCACCCACAGCCCTGGCAGTCTCCCAAGACCCCAGGAACAACACATGGCCTTCCAACGCCGTGTGCTGGAGACGGCTGAGCAGGTGCGGGTGGGGTTCAGCATCATGGCTACCAAACTGGACACCATCCATGGGTGTATAGGCTCGCTCCATGGTCTCCAACGAGCCCTGACTGACATCACTGGGGAACACCTGTCTGCTCAGAGTGGCTCCAGCGATGCCAGCCGTGAGCTGGCACACATGCGGAGGCTCATGGAGGACATGGTGCTGATGGAGGCAGAAAGGATGGCGGCCACCGCTGCACATCAACGAAATTTAGCTGAGATCTACCATGCCCTGCAGATCCTCATCATGGCATTGCTGCGACAAGGCGTGGCACTGATTAATGCTGCTGCGCCCACACCATCCACAAATCCGCCCCCTGGTGTGTCAGTGCCTCACGGTGCGGCAGGCGTATCCACTCCGGCACCTGATGTGTCACTGCCACACAGTGCGGCCGATAATCCTTTTACAGCCCCTGATGTGTCACTGGCGCACAGTGTCGCAGCCGGTACTGCAACACCCACAGGTGGGGCAGAGCACACATCCGAGGATGAGGACGTGAATGGGTTTGAGTTCAGACTAGCATTAATTTCCGCCACCTGGCCTGTTTCTGCTTGGTGCCGGGCATGGCCCCATGACCTTCCACTGACCCCCGATACACTGCGCTGCACTCACCTTTGACCGTGACATGGACTGCCATTTCCTGTACGATGAACAATGACACAGCGACCATACTGTGGACTGTGCCTTTCCTCTTCCGCAGTACTTGTCATCCCTGGATGGACTCTGGCCGACCATCCATGGGCCCATATTGTGTGGTGTGCTTGGCATGGTGCTGTACCGCTCCAGCTGCAAAACTCCTCTGGATGTGCAATAAACATCCCGTAACGCACTGCTGTGTCATGTCTTTCATCATCCATGTATGAATGCGTGGATGGATGTAGGGACAGGGATTCGACTTACGTCAATTATGCTCATCTAGTGGAATGCCAGTCACAGTGTGCTACATTGCATATTGTGTTCCGGGTGCCGTGGACACTAGAGCAGGGACACATGCATTAGTCACTTCCTTGTCCAGACATGGACTGAACCACGCCCAGAGCCCCCGAGTCATTGTTGCAAGCCCTGCACTGGTCCGACGTACGCCAGGCCAGACCACTCCGCTCACGCTCCGAGGGGAGCCCACATAGCTACCTGTCGCAGGCGTACTCGCTGGTCGTTTGCAGGTCACTGGTCTAGTTGTCAGCATGTAACAGCCACTCCCTGAGGGCAGGTTTGCACACACACCACACCCATCTGGCACAAGCGTCACAGGCCATGTGACCTCACAAATATAAGAGGCCGACAACGTTACATTTCCCTCTGCCGGTGGTGGCTGGATTACGGACGCTCCAGGGTTCTAAATCATAATGGGCCCACAGGGTTAGTGGCACTCGAAGCCTTGCGGTCGTCATGGGCCTACCACCAGGTGGCGCTGACTGGGGTTACAGAGGGTTAGTGGCACCCAAAGCCTTGTGGCTGTCACTGGCCTACCACTAGGTGACGCTGGCTGGTGGTTGCACAGGGTTAGTGGCACCGGAATAGATGAGCAGGTGTGCAGCCTGTGATGATGACGTGTGCACTAATGTGGTCTCTGCCATTGATGACTCAGGACTCAGCATCATATGTGGGACCTGCTGGCCAGGGGGAGCGGGTACACAGAATGTGGGCCATGCCATGGTGGGGGGACCGGGGCCTGGAGCTTGCATGGGCACGTGGTGTGCCCACTGATGGACACACCATTGGCAGCAGGTGAGCAGTGGGGTCTGGGTGCGAAGGGGCGGCAGGGTCTTTCTCTCTCTCCCTTCCCTTTCTCTCTCTCTCTCTCTCTCTCTCTCTCTCCCTTCCTTTCCTTCCCTCTTTTTCTCTCTCTGGCTTTCTTTCCTTCTCTGTTTCTCTGTGTCTTGCTCCTTTGATGTGCGCATGACCCACGTCCTGATTTTGTGCTTTATTTTCCAGGCTGTGATGTCGATATGGTCCCAGACGGACCTGACATGAGTCTTCCGCAGTGGTGTTTTGTGTTATATTTCAATAAAGTTTTTGGTTGTCTCTTCAGTGCTGTGTGACTGTTTCTCATTCTTCTGGGCACACGTGTATTTTTTTGGCAATGTGCGTCATCATGCTCTTTTTGTGGCCCTTGTGTCGTGCACAGTATGTGTATGTCCGGGGGGGGAAGCTGGGGGTGGTTGCGATGGTTGTTGTGGCCCTCATGGGTATCCGTGTTGCATGATCATTGTCACTATGGCATCTGTGGGTCTTCCGGTGTGGCTCTTGGCTGGGCCTCCTTTTATGCTGCAGGTAGTCGTCCTGCTTAGCACCAGCAAAAGGCAGGTGTTAATTCCCTGCTGCTACCATGGCTTATCACCTGTTTTTGGTTCACATTGCAGATCTGGCAGTTCGTTGTGAAAGTGGTGTTGTGGTTTTTTCGTGTGTTTTTGCACGGGAACGCCTACTCTGCATCACATTAGGGTTAGTTGGTGGTGTCCGCCATGGAGGTAAATATTGGGGCAGTTATAGCAGGAATACTGGCGATGTCTGCAGTTTGCACCGGCTTGTGAATGGGGTGTTACATCTATCTCCACTTTTGATGCGTTAAGGTGGGGATAAATCGGAGATAAGTCCTTGTGAATATCCCTCAATGTTCATTAGAATAGCCATCAAATGTGCAAGGACTTGCAGTTTTGTTGATAAAACTTCATAGCGCCTGTTGGAAAGTGGGTTATTGGTAGGGGCAAATGTAGGTCTGCCACTGGTAATAAGGCCAATCACATATGGTAGGACTCAGCATAGGTCTTAAAAAATTATTCCTATGCTCAACCCTTGGTAACGTGGCTGCGAGCAGACAAGCTTAACTTCAAAGACAGTTATGTAAAGCATTTAAAAACACCATTTCAGTAAATAATTAAGATACAACGCATAATAAAAATCCAGCACTAATATATAACAATAGGAAATATTTTCATTAAAATGACACCAATATGACAAAAATCTAATGTAGGGAACCGGAGATATGAATTTTCAAAGATTTAATAAAATATAGCACTTAGAAGGTTATAGCACCATATTGTGATACCTGCTCGCGATAAACCGGGGCAAAGTCAAAGTTTCAGGCCGGGCGCAATGGAGCCCTGAGCGGCTACAGCTCCCGGCAGGTCTCGGTCTCAGTCTCTACCTTCACACTTAAAAACTTTCTGGAGCTTTTTCTCTCAAGGGTCCTCAAAGCTCCCAGCCAGTCCTGATCCGGTGAGGGTTTGCCGGCTTGACTTGTCACGAGGTCCTGATCAACTTCCCTGGAGCGGACTTAGTAAATATTTCAAGATTTCTTCAGTGGGAGAACCCAGGAATCCAGGCTTACACACGATGGAAGGCAGGCGGCTTGGCTCTTGTGGTTGCTCCCGGTCACCTTTGATGGAGGTTTTTCTCGCAGGGTCTCTCGATGCTCCTCATGTAGCCAGATCTTGTAAGGGTTCACCAGCTTCAGTTTTCTTCTAGTCCCGGTCAAACTCTGGAAGTTGGACCCATGGAGCTTTCAGCAGGATGAACCTGGATGGCTTGGCCGGCTTGTGGTTGAAGGCAGGCGGACTGGCTGACCAGGGTGAGTCGGTCCCTCTATGGAGCTTTTTTTCAAAGTTGCTTCAAAGTTCTCCAAACTTCTTGAACTTCTTTCTGAAGTTCCTCGAGGGGTCACATAGTATCTCAAACTTGCTCCAAGGGTCTTGAAGCTCCAAGATGGTCCTTGAAAGTTGACAACGTCAGTTCCCACAATCCACTGATACAAAACCCTTACAAATCCACTGATGGTTCTCCAAGGTGTAGATTTAGTTGGTGATGTTCCAGAAGAGCTCTTTTCACCTGTAGCTTTCATGGAGTCCACTCTTTAGTTCTTTTTCAGCAAGATAATCCACAGGGTTGGAGTTTTCAGATGGTGCAGTCTTCAGAGGTCAGGCCTTAGAAATATTTGCACAGCAAAACTTCTCAACAGGGCACTTCTTGCTTCAGTAAGTTTCAAGCAGCAGACCTGGAGGGCTCTGCCCCTCTCAGATACTTATTCAAAGTTCTCTGGGTCATGCAGGAGGTCACTTCTGACCAATGGGAGCAGGGTAACTCCTCAAAGTTATGACACACATCCTGTAGAGTGTGGCATTATTTTGTCCCAGAGTGCATCAAATCTTCCAAATCCATAATGGCTGATTTTCCAGCAAGGAGGTAAGAGCTGTCTAAACACACCCCTAGGATGGCTAATTTATTTAGACTCTCCCCTCTGCATCTGCTCATTCCATCCGTAATCCTACCATCTGCCTGAGATGGTAAGTTCAGAGCTGTAAATGACAATGGTCTCTACTCTCCCCTTTGAAGAGCATAGTTTACGACTCCTCCACCTGGCCTAGCATTCCTATGGAACAGCACGCTGCCCTGTCAGCAGAGCGGATTAACCCCAGGGGCTCTTTATCACCTCTTCAAGGCAGCCTGGCTAATCCACTTAACTCTGACCAATCAGGGCAGACCACTGGAAGGTTGAATTTGGATTTTCAAACAAGAAAATCTTATAACTTCTTGTATGTAAACTTAAGGAGAAATTCAACAATATGATATTGTTGGATTTAATTATACCAGTCTGGGAAGTCTTTGAATGGCATTTCTATCCCTCTCCTACCCAAGTTATTAATCAATAACTTCCTACCATGTTAACCTATGTAACAGGGGGTTTGCAATGGGAAAAATGACTTTGGCCATTCTTCCAGCACCAGGACTTAGAAAAACAAATTTTATAAGTACTTGTCTTATATCTATCGGAACCCCGCCCCATGTGGAACTAGGGGAGACTTTAGGGGTTCTGAATCTGTAGAAATATTGCAGATTCTCCCTTTACAGTGTTCCTAGCATCAAATTCAAATTTAAATAGCACTGTACCACAATGTGGGGAGGGAAATGTGAAATTTCACTTTACCCAGGTACATAAAAACTAATTTTAGGGCATACCTTATAAATACCTGATCCCCCACCCCTGGGATACCTGGGGGAGACCCTGGGGTCCCTAATATGCCAAACCATTCTGGTTATCCATGTTTAAGTGCCCCAAACACCAAAGTCGAGTTCTGTCACAATTGACTTTGTAAAAGCGGTCCTGGCACCCAGTGCTGCTTTTAAACTGACCTCAGGGTACAGCAGTGCACATGCAAGTGCAAAAAGAGCTGCTCGCCTTTAAACTGCTATGCCCCAGGGTACTAGGGACATCTAGGTAGTTTCAATCTTCCTGCCCTATTATATACTAGGGGCTTATAGGGTAGGTCATGCCAATCACAGCGGTACCCCACCATACCATTGTGTACTCTAGTATATGTAGGTGTTTTAACTGTATTCTAATGTGTTACTTTCACCATAGTACTGGCCCTGGGCCTAGTTAGGCAGAGCCCAGAGTCAGACAGAGTCAGTTACCACCAGCATCAGTCAGCAAAAAGTTGGGGGGCGCCCAGGGCACAGGATGACTTTGCAACAGCGCACAAACGATAATGTATGGAAATCAGTTTTCAGAAAATCTTTACTATTTGCACGCCATCGAGTAAAGTGTCTTGATTTGCTTTGATCCTATTAACATATTTGTTTCCATTGCACTTCAGAATTAGAATACAAATTTCCTCCATTTGTGCTTTCCTAACTGCTGATATATTTTTGAATGTTTGTATAGTCATTTTACAGCTATTTACATTATGTTCTCTGTGAGAAAAACACCTGGCATCCTGTAGTCTTTCTTTTTGTTCCCTACACCCCACCAAGATTATCAGATAGTTCACTTTACAATTTTTTTTAACTTTGCATTCAGAGAAAGAAAAGTAAACAACAGTTTCCATGTTAGTGGAATAAACAGCAATGTGCCAGAAGACATGACCTGACATTCGACGCACAGCAAAGGAGATACGATGAAAATAAATGTAAAGCCATCTTAATTGCTCATTCACCTTATGAACTCCAGCATGGTTATTTTGGGGGTGCTGCAGCACCCCCCACACCCATAATTCCAGCACCTCTGCTGCAGCGCAACGAAGTATAGTGTCCCTGAAGTGTAAATCGGGCCCAAGGATTGGTTTTTTTTACGTAAGGAGATGGTTTTGTATTATTAAAAATGTTTGCAATCGGTCCTTCTAACTGGAGAAGAAGAAGGTGCAATAGACACCAGGGAATGTTTTGCTAAAGAAAGAGGTGGCTGCCATCCCAATGGCAAATGAGAGGAAAATGTGATTCCTTTGGGTGTAGTTCTGACATATGAGCAGATAGAGAGGGGGTAGCTTCCCTGAGTCTGCTTCCATTGGGGGACAGATAACTTGTGACAAGGAATAATAGGGCCAGCACAAGGCCAGGACCAGCAAGCCCTGCACCTCTTTCTGTTTCTCATTTTTTTCAGTGGTGGTCTGGTGGGATTTCCATCCTCTGGGATGGGCAGATATGAGGTACGTGCCCCAACCTGCCCTTCCTGGGGGGCAGTGAGCCACAAGACCACCATGGCAAAACAGATAACAAAGATATCAGAGGGGGGTTTTCCAATCCTGGCATTGGGTCCCCACAAATTTTCCAGGCCCAACAATATATCTGTCCCCCGTTGGAGGTCAGATTGGGGCATTAGCTACTATTATGCACTGCTCAGGGAGCAGAAAACCATACTACAAGCTCAGGAAAAATAGTGAAAAGGAATGAGGCGAAGTACTGTACTCTCTTGGCACCAGGCCCACCCCTCGAAATCAGACAGTATTTCTGACCCTAAGTGGAGGCAGAACAGATGTTTTACCCCTTCTCAGGCAGTACATATGTCAAAACTGCAACCAAAGAAATAGTCCCAACACTTTCTCATTTGCTATGGTGAATAGCTGCAGTATGCAGGCTCTGGGTCAGTGGACACCTTAGGAACCTTCGCATTCATGAGTATTTATGAAACATAGTGACCCAGGAAAATCCAGGTGGGTTGGCCTGCATGAATGCTCCCATTTCTGGATGGTTCAAATGTCTTCCAGGGTCAGCCAGTAACTAGGAAAGCTACCAACCCTCCATATTTCTGAAATATAAAGACCTAGAATAATCTGGGTGATTTGCCCTGTGTGATTCCATAATGCCCTGCAAGCATTAAGGCTTAGATAAAGAAATACAATTGTTCACATATGTGTTTCAAAATCACTTTATGAAAATGCAAATGCATCATCACCCTGCATTTTCAACACTTGTCTTGACGAAAATAGCCTCCCCACATGTGAGTGTATTATAGGGGTGGGCGGAATTTGCGTAGTCGCGTTACGCAAAGTTCAGTGTAATGGTAAAACATCTCCGCGAGCTACGCAGAATTCCGTGAGCACGCAAAATTGCATGTTCCGCCCGTTCGCGATGCATTTTCACTGTTCGGTGACGCTGTTTGCATGCTCTGAGGGAAAAATCTTGCGAAATTGCCCATGCAGTCGCCAATTGGCGTGGCCATCTTGTTTCACGTTTCCCGCCCGTTGGTGATGCGTTTTTCCTGTTCGCAAGCGAGCATGTCCGATGGTGCGTCCGAATTAGGTGTTCGCGATCGCACCCACTTGCGGGATCATGTGGCCGGCTACCTAAATCTCGTGGCTCAGGCGAACGGATATGAAAACTTGTCGGCGAACGCAGGGATCCAGGTAAGTCGCTACCGCGTGCATGAACACCCATTTTGAAAGCGCGAAGAAAGAAAAAATTCCGCTACGCCGCGGATCACGGTATTTTCGGCAATTCCGCGTTCTCCGTTGAATGCGGAATTGCCAAAATTCCACAAATTCTGCAAGCAGAGATGATTTTACCGCCCAGTCCTAGTGTATTAACCATATATCATAGGAACAGACCAAAACTCCAACTATATGAGTTTGATATTGACATTAGCTTAAGGCAGTCCAGATGTTAACCAGTGGCATACCTTTTTTGTCGTGAGAAGTGCTGGAATGCTGGAATGCTTGTTGGTAGGATGTTTGGTAACAGACTTTGGAACCTTCCCACACAGAAACGTGAGTCATTTCTGTGATTTTAGCTGAAAAAAGAGGTTTATGGAGTATTTTCTGAAAGAAAAAGCAGAGATCCACTCAAGCCACTCTGCCCTGGATTCAACTTAGTAGTTTCACTGAGAACCGGCCAACCCAGGATTTAAATTCTGCATCTATCGACACTCCGTGAATAATTGAAATTTAATGAAAAAATCTTGCTGTTTTTACATAGATATTTTGGAACTTTCTTCGTATCATGATCCAACCCACAAAAGTGAGGTACAGTGAAATGTGGGAACATTAAGTGGTAGAATATTTGTTAATCCTAAGTGATTTCTGAATTTTCTTTTGTGACACCTGAAACAATTCTGCAATTTTAGCCACAGTTTGTTTTCAGAGCATACTGGGTAAGAAAATCCACAAGCCACACCACCCGAAGGGGGTATGCATCACCCCTATTGCTATACTTAGGTCCTTAGGCACATGTAAAAAGTGCATAGCTTTTCTTCATAGTCATTCTTAGTGATTAGATCCTACCTTAGGAACTACAGATTAAAACATTGTCACTTATTTCTACATTGTTCTCCTTTCTTTTTCTTTTATTACAACAAATAATTTAACCGGGAAACCCTGATGGAAAGCAACAGAGTGCTGCACATTCATGCGATTGGGGGTGGGAGTGATACAAGATCACGTACATCAAATGGTGTGCTCCTCTAATGGGGGGGGGGGTATCTTTATTTAGATGTTTAGTTCAAGTAAATCCATTATAATATGACCACACCTGATTTGTAAATAGAACCCCCAGAACTGGAAGGGAATGCCACCAAAATATGATGTTAATTTACTAGGCTATCCTGTTTTACATTTTAACCTGCAATAACTGATAGAACCCTATCGAAAGAGAGCCACTTTCACAAGTGTTCACATATAAACACTGATAAACAGGTGCCCAACCACAAATTGAAATGCCATTCAAAGAAAGGAAAGTGATACAGAATAAGTAATTGTGGGGCATATTATCAAGCACGGCGTTAAAATTATCGCCGCTTTAGTGGCAGAAAACTGCAGCTAAAACGGCGATAAGGGGCTTGATAATATGCCGTAGAGAATTCCCATAGAAGCCCATGTTGACACCAGAACATGGGCTTCTATGGAAATTCTCAAAGGCATTTTATCAAACCCATTATCGCCGCTTTAGCTGCAATTTTCTGCTGCTAAAGCGGCAATAGTTTTAACGCCTTTTCTTGATAATATGCCCCTTAATCTCTTCCTGTGAAGGCTAACACAATGTACCTTTGTTATGCAGGGTAGCAACAAGAAAGACTGGCATAACATTATTATGTTTGAGTGTTGTTTATGGATGGCACTAAAATATTGTTTCTTCTTTCTTTTGTTTCCTCCAGTTTTTTCCAGAGATACAAACACAACTATCATACAGGAAAAACAAATCCTAAAAGGTTATGTGCACACAAAAACAGATCACATTCATAGGCACTCATTGACTTAACAGCAGATATCAACAGGTAATATTGGTAGTTAATTTCACAAAATAAATTGGGTACTGATTACAATCACACAAATTACACTTTCTTTTGCACTAGATGACATGGGGTTACTGGACAGTAATGTACTGTTCGCAATGTTTTTTTGCTGGTCAACATTTGGTTTGGTGTAAAATGATTAAAAGATGGCTGAATTTTATCTGCATGCTGGGCTCGGACTTTACAGTTTCACATGTGCCCAATTAGACAAAAGTCTGTATCTCATCAGCTGTTCGATAAACCCACAACAGTGACGCTGTACGTTACCACAAAAGTGGGGGATCCCTGAATGAATAATCTACGTCACATAGCTCTAAAGGAGCACCAGCAGTCAGACTCACTCTTTTAGTTGATAAGTGGACAGATGATGCCCAGTACTCCATATAACGCTTTCTTTACACATATTTGTGTGTACTCTTAGTGACATCTGTTTATGTGACTGTCATGAAGATAAGATCTGTCAATGTTTCATTTGCTTTTAGTGGTCAATTGGTATACTAGGTCTGGACATTTCAAAAATAAATTGATTAAAATCACAGCAGTCTTTTTTGGGATGGTAAGTCTGGTTATTGTTCTGGATACCCACTTATCTTCAGAAAGTTATGCAGGGTAGCAACAAGAAAGACTGGTGTAACATTAATATGCTTGAGTGTTGTTTATGGATGGTGCTAAAATATTGTTTCTTCTTTCTTTTGTTTCCTCCAGTTTTTTCCAGAGATACAAGCACAATTATCATACAGGAAAAACAAATCCTAAAAGGTTACATGCACACAAAAACAGATCACATTCATAGGCACACATTGACTTAACAGCAGATATCAACAGGTAATATTGGAAGATAATTTCACAAAATAAATTGGTTACTGATTACAATCACACAAATTACACTTTCTTTTGCACTAGATGACATGGGGCTACTGGACAGTAATGTGCTGTTCGCAATGCTTTTTTGGTGGTCATCATTTGGTTTGGTGTAAAATGATAAAAAATGGCTGTATTTTGTCTTCATGCTAGACTCCGTCTTTACAGCTTCACATGTGCCCAATTAGACAAAAGTCTGTATCTCATCAGCTGTTCGATAAACCCACAACAGTAACACTATATGTTACCACAAAAGTGGGGGATTCCTGAATGAATAATCTACGTCACATAACTCTAAAGAAGCACCAGCAGTCAGACTCACTCTTTTAGTTGATAAGTGGACAGATGATGACCAGTACTCCATATAACTCTTTCTTTACACATATTTGTGTGTACTATTAGTGACATCTGTTTATGTGACTGTCATGAAGATAAGATCTGTCAATGTTTCATTTGCTTTTAGTGGTCAATTGTTATACTAGGACTGGACTTTTCAAAAATAAATGAATTAAAATCACAGCAGTCTTTTCTGGGATAATAAGTCTGGTTATTGTTCTGGATACCCACTTATCTTCAGCAAGTGTTCTCCTCAGCTTGTTGTCCACTCGAGAAGCACACCTTTTACATACTTTTTGGGAGTGCACCACGTACGATTGCCCTTGCAATTAGGCAAACCAAACTACTAAATGCCATTTGAGTTATTTTATCTATATTATTAGAATTTAACCCTGGGCGTAGGACTACGCTACACTCGCGTAGTTTGCATAGTTTGCGCAACTAAGCGCTCCGCGAATTGCACGTAGCACGTAGCACAGTGCAAAAACGCATAGCGTAGCGGGCATTTTTTGCTTGCTCGTGGCCCTCAACATGAAGTTGCCGATCGTGAGCATGGAAAATAAACCTCCCAGCGAGATTCTCAACGCGGGGAGGTCAGGTTTCTCATGCGAGT
Organism: Triturus cristatus; assembly: GCF_964204655.1. Taxonomy (NCBI): domain Eukaryota; kingdom Metazoa; phylum Chordata; class Amphibia; order Caudata; family Salamandridae; genus Triturus; species Triturus cristatus. The sequence continues at coordinate 893,898,049 of NC_140590.1, read as the reverse complement.
GGTCGCATATGCTCGCTACCAGTCCGCATTGAGAAAGCTGCCGCTCGAGTACAAATCTACTTGAGCGGCAGAAAATGACTGCTTTCACTGTGCAAGATGCCGTTTGCAATGATTGCACAGTGTGGACATGCATCCGGCACTATGCAATCAGTGCGAACAGCATTTTGCACAGTGCACTATGCATTTCACGTAGCTACGCGTAGCTGGCGTAGTGCGAAGTGCACTTTGCGTAGCTATGCGTAGTGCTACAACACGAACTACACCCAGGGTTAATTGCCATGGATTACCCATTGAGGCATGATGTAAAGAGAATGAATATGTTTTGCCGAGAGTGGCATTTACACACATAGACACACACATTTGCCTGGTCTAAGGAGGGAACATTTGACAAAAATATAATTGGACAAAATAAAACACACACAAAAATCTAATTTGCAGGACAAAAGAGAGACAAAAAAGAGCCAGTGGTAGGATTAAGGGCCATCTATGAAGAAGTTCACACCAATAACCCCACAGTGCTGATAGGGAGCAAGGCGTCTGCACCTTCCCCACCATATGCAGGGATGGATGCACTCACACCAGCTCCCCCTACATTAGGATATTCAAACCCAATAATAGTTGAAGCCACAAGCCCCTCCACAAAAAGAAGGTCAGTAAGGTCCAAACCAGAGAAATCCAAAAGCATTCAAGCCCAGATGCCTCCAGTGCAGCCCAAGTCCCTAGGGAAGATTCCTAAAAGCTTGACTCCCCGTCCACCACACTCCATATGTGACACCTCAAAGGTGGGTAAAATACACATTCCTACTGGTTTAGGCCAGCGTAAATGAGTGTCAGGAAAGTATGTCTCGGATCGCACTAATGACTCAGCAAGCTCGGAAGGTGATAAAAGCTCAAGTCCCCAGGAACCAATGCCAAGGGTGGGACTTCAGGGGCTGCCCTGGTAGCTGAGGAGGAAATGGAAAGCAAAACCAGGCTAATGAAACCAGAACATAGCTCAAATCAAAAGTAGAGAGGCGTGAATTGATGCCAGAAAAAAAGAAAGAGTATGCAACTGAGTTAGAGCAAGGGTACATGACAGCGGACTATTTTCATGATGAAAGCGGGGCCAGGTACAGGGCCCAGCACTGGAAAGTGTCAGAGGTAGATAAAAGGTTACTAGCAGGGCTCAGAGCTATACAGTTCGGTCGACAAAGGAGAGGGGCTGACCAAGAGATAAAGGAACAAGGCAGCTTGGTGCTTACCCAACCCAAGATGCAGGAAAAACAAAATGGCACTTGTGCGTACACATGAGGGAAGCAGCAACAAAGATATGCGCTGCCCCTCATGGGTGCACAACAAAGATAAACTAACCCCGAGGGAGATAATAGCCAAAAAGGGAGGTAGGACATTTGCATACCCATTATGCGACTTGTTAGCAGATTGGACTGAGGAGAAGGAACAATATTAATGGTCATAGCAAAGGGAAGGATCATTTGAGCCAGAAGACATGGCAATATTGGAGGATTGCATCAGACAAGAAGGAGGAAACTTTGGACTTTCTCTACATGCAGCGATGCCTCGCAAGATGGGAACACTATGTTGAGGAGAAACCCGTAGAGTGACCAAGACTGAGTGTGCCCATTACTACAGAAGGGTGCGGCAGGGATTGTGAACATGCCATGAGCTCAGATGAATAAAGAGGGATTGAGGACAAAGTTACCATCAGTGCTGGATGGGGCAGGGAAATGGATGACATGCTTTGAGAAAACACCACAGGTATCAACCTAACGATAGGAGATATTCAGAGTCTGCTACACAGCCTAATTGGGGAACACACTAACATGATGTTCACCCAAGCTTGCATTCCAGCAATCATGCTAACAAATACCCAGCATAACTAGGCCACATTTATTATGCACAGGCACTGGATCTGAACCTCCCTCAGAGATATAGTCCTTAACTGCCCAGATGTAGGAGGGCTATTGGAAGAGACCATGACGCCAGAGGAAACTATAAACAATTTCTTAAATAGAATGAGGGAAAGATGGGGACAAGAATCCAGACAGCCATGGATCGATACTGGCCCACACGTCACATTTCTCTCCCATATCCTAAGAAAAGATTACCCGCCTAGATACATATTGGACTGGACAGCGTGGCTGGTTTAGATACCAAACCCTGCGGGTGATACCAGCTCTATACTACCCGACCATAAGAAAAAGCAAGATACGGATATAGAGAATCAGGAGCAGATCCAAAGAGACCACAAAATGAGTGCAGCATTAATTAAAAAAGACTGCCCTCGATGGGGCAGCGATGGCCGCAGCCATGGCATCTGGCACCTGTCACAGCCATTCAGATGGCACCAGTCACAATGGGAGCTCCACCGCAAAACTTTAGAGGGTTCCATACAGGTAATCCAGGAACATAAACAGGTTATGGTAGTGGACGTGAGGGAGGATGGTTGCAACCAGACATTAGAGAGTACTACTATTGCTGAAGGTGGGGTCACCTGGTAGAGGCATGGTGAACAAAAGCATACCACAAGCAGCAGAAACAGCAGAGGATAGAAAGCCAGGGCCAGCTGCCACACAACCACATGCAGCAGGATGTGATTAACATTCCCTCTCAATACTAAGCACAGGATAATTAGAACATATCATACACTCAGTCACAGGGAGGCCTACCGGTCACCACACAACTGCAGCAGGGATCAAGTAATTGGACAATGACGTGGCAGCAGTAACCGCAGATAGGCAACCCAACACCGCAGGGCCACAACCCCTGCAAGAAGGGATGACACTATTGGGAGGTAGCGCCTTCACACAATCACAGAACCAGAATCCACAGTAAAGTAGACCCCCAGTAGAAGAAGACAGGTAGTAATAACCCCAGCATCGCATCCCCCATTAGTTATAACCAACACCCCCTACCCCCTTTTCCAAAAATTGTATAAGAACAGAAAGGACTACAGACAGGATATATGGTCCATAAAGTTTTTTCTTGCTTCCAGGACGTCAGGGCTGCTGTCCGCTGTGTCAATCAGATGTGCACACTTGGTTCGGCATCAATGGTGAATCCATGGAACTACAGAATAACCTGGTTGCCTAGAGTGCTTACAGAAACAAAACTCCACTCTGCTGCTGATCACCCAGGTCAGGGTTCACTCTCTACACTCCAGGGGCAGGGCAGTGGCAGGGCTGGAAAGGAAAACTGGATAAAAAGCAAACACCCAAATCCAGTATCCAAAGTCTAATAGGACGCATTCCAATCACCACGTCAAAAGGTATCTATTTTCGGGTATCACGCCCATGCTTAATAATTCCTTTATGGTCTTTAGTTCTAACAGCAAACCAAAATGCTCTAAAAGACTCTGAATCAATGAAGGCCCCCATTTTAGTTAAAAATGAAGCCATCTTTAATGACTGGAGCAATGTTCTTCTTCTGCCTGCGATGGTAGGACCCTAAAACTTCACAGCACCCACACATGAGGGTCAGTAAGCTAAGAGACTTTAGTGTAGTGTGACCAGATGTCTCAAATTTGCCATGACAGTCACGTTTTTTGGGTTATCTGTCCCAGCAGATTTTTCTTTGTTTTTTGGAGAGGTTCCATTGAACTAGCTTCTGAGCTTCTACCCCTGCTTCAGACGGAACACAGGACACCAGTGCTCCCCTTCCAGGCTCACCTCCATTTCAAGCATAGTCCACTCACAATGCCCCAACCTTGCAGACACCATCCAGGAAACAGTTGCGCTGGCTGCCAACCACACGGGGCGGTATAGGGTAGGGGGGAAAAACCTCAAAGAATCCTCTCATCTAAACGCCTTAAAGATGCTAACCGATGGTTTTCTGACGATCTGAAGATCCAAAAACTTCAGCTCCGTCAAGCGGAACGCCAGTGGAGGCGGAACTACTGTCCTGCGGTTAAAACCCGCTACACTGCCCTTCTAGTACAATACAAGAAATCCATACTGGAAACCAAAAAAAATTACTTTTCATCTAAAATCCAGCTTGCAGAGAATCGGCCAAGAGAAATATTCTCCATCGTTCAGGATCTCGCTTATTCCGATAGAGCTTCACTTAAACCTTCCCCATCACAACCACTATGCGATTCCCTCAACTCCTTCTTTCTCGATAAAATTAGTAAAATTAAAGCTAAGATCCCCCCCCCCTTCCCCGGCCTTTTCTGGTCCTTGCTGTCCTCCAACTACAGCACGCCTTGACTCTATTCCCCCCCTCACGAATGATTCACTTTCCTCAATTCTTCCGCTAGTTAAATCTGGCTCCCCGTTGGACCCCTGCCCTGCTCATATTCTGAAGCGGATCTACTCTCACTGCCCCTCACCGCCCCTTACCTTTCTTAACAGCTCGCTATCTCAGGGTTTTGTTACTCCTGTACTCAAATCGGCAGTGATCGTTCCGATCTTAAAAAAACCCGGGGCGGACCCTTCGGATCCAGCCAATTACCGCCCCATTTCTCTTTTACCTTTCTTGGCTAAGGTATTGGAACGTCATGTAGTCAAAACCCTAAGTGAGTTTGTGGAAAGAAATAGTGTTTTGGCTCCGAGACAGGCCGGTTTCCGTCCAGCTCACTCAACTGAGTCTGTAATTATATCTGTCCTGGATGACCTACGTCAGGGAATGGATTCTAATCAACCACAGGCCCTGGTCCTTTTGGATCTTTCCGCCGCTTTCGACACGGTGGACCATACCATCTTACTCTCACGTGTCGAGGCGGCAGGAATTGGAGGGACGGCCTTGTTATGGCTATCCTCCTTCATGAATGGTCGGACTCAGGCGGTTCGTCTGGGTGATTACTCAGCTGATTTTCGGCCTGTCCAGTGCAGGGTCCCCCAAGGATCCTCTTTGTCTCCCATTTTATTTAATCTTTACATTGCCCCCCTCATTTTTGCCCTACAGCAGTTGGAGGTCTCTGTGTATAACTACGCAGACGATCTCCAGCTCATCTTTCCTCTCTCTTCCTCTCCCGAGTCAATATCCAATTTCCAGTCCGTCATGACTTTTATCCAGGACTGGATGAACTTCAACCACCTGAAACTCAATCCCGATAAAACGGAATTGGTGTTGACAGGTGGTTGCACCAGTCCCTGGTCCTCTTCCTTCTGGCCCTCCTCCTTAGGTTCCCCACCTATTCCGGTCCCTTCTGTCAAAACTCTTGGGTTCAAAATTAACAATCAACTTTCCCTACACTTTCAAGTTTCTGCCGTTGTATCCTCAGCCTTCCTCTCCCTCAGGACAATTCGTAAAGTCTCACGTTTCTTTTCCCCTGACGCGCTTAAGCTAATACTTCTGGCCATGGTAATATCTCGCCTAGATTATGGCAATGCCCTTTTTCACGGCATGCCTGCATATCTCATGAGACGTCTTCAATTGGTCCAAAACCAAGCCGCTCGACTGGTCTTCAATTTACCAAAATCACACCACGTCACTCCCCTCCTGGTCTCCCTGCACTGGCTCCCTGTCCGGCATCGCACCTTATTTAAGCTTGCATGTACCATCTTCAAAGCCCGGACAGGCTCTGCCCCTGCTTTAATTAACACAGCCATTCAAGACTATATTCCCTCGCGAGAACTTCTTTCTTCCTCTCATCACCTCCTTGTGGTCCCTCGTTTCAAACGTAAGAAGTGGGGGGGCTCCAAATTTTCGACCACGGCTCCAGCTTTTTGGAACTCCCTTCCTATCTACTTGAGAACCTGCTCCCAGTACCCTCTGTTCCGTAGGGGCCTCAAGACCTTTCTCTTCACCCAAGCCTTTTCCTCTTGAACGATCACTTTCCCATACTCTCCTGCCCCCCGAGCAGTAGTAGTCATTTAGCGCCAAGAAACCGCTGGGTGTATGAGCGCTCTACAAAACCCTTAAACTCAAACTCAAACTCCCCACAGGACAAAGCTAACATTGAATGGTGCAGCTCAAGGAAAATACCCAAAGCTAAAAGGAAAACCACCAAAATTTGCCCAAAAGGAAGATCCGAGTTAGTAAAGCGGGGTCAAGATCTGCCAAAGCCAGGTATCTGAGGCCACAAGGGAGGTCCACGTTATACACCACGTGCAGGGAACATTGAGATGCACAATATAAAAACATATTTCCAGAGCATGTGGCAAGCAGCAGCAACACCAAACGGCAGCACACCCCCTCATCCAACACTTTCCCTCACATACAACGATCATAAAGACTAAAATACCCAACTCATAGCAAGCACAACTGGAGGCAAAAACAGGTAGCCCCCGGTAGAGAACTAGTCTTGGAAAGGGGCCGCACAGCAACCACACACCGGGAGAGACGCCTTGGATAAAGCTAGTGACGCCCATGGAACTCCTGCTAAAGCCACAGATCTATCTCTCCCTGCACTCATGCGACCAATTCATAGACATACCTAACAATGATCTGACCACCCAGAACCAAAATATTGGAGAAGGTCCAAAAACACCAGGGTAGGGTAAGGGGAAGAGGGAGCTAAATGGCTCATAAATAAGATGGGCCCGATTCACAGAACTAACTAAAGACAAAATCCAAAACTTACTACCATTTTGGTATTCACAGAAGGCACTTACTCATTTTGGTATTCACAGAAGGCACTTACTCATTTCGGTATTCACAGAAGTTAGACTTAGGACTACTAAATTGAGAAAAATCCTAATTTTAAGACTTTCGGTATTCACAGAAGGCATTTAGGAGTCCTAAAGTTAGGAGTCCTAACTATACTACTACTAAACTGAGAAAAATCCTAATTTTAAGACTTTCGGTATTCACAGAAGGCATTTAGGAGTCCTAAAGTTAGGACTCCTAACTTCTGTGAATACCGAAAGTTTAGGATTTTGTCTTAAGTTAGTTCTGTGAATCGGGCCCGATATGTCTAGTAAATACTGTTATAGTAATCATACTTACTCCCCTAATGCCTGAACTGATTATTCAACAGGAGTCACCTTCTGATACCTCACTAATTTAAGACTAGTAGGTTGATGAGATCACCCCACTGTGGTAAAATACAGGTCCCCCAAGACCATTGACAATGTATACCAAATTAATGGTTCCCTCGGAGTGACATCTACCTCAAAACAGTTGGTTTGGGTTAGCAAAAATTGGGAAAAGTCGATGCAACCATGTCTTAGCTGTTACATCAATTGGTGCATTGTCACTGAAGAAACAGTAAGTTCAAGCCCTAACTCTGTGAGCATGCCTGCAAAAAAACACAAGGACGGGTATACTAAACCCATATAACCATACCTTTAGAGGACCGATGCTCTGGACACAAAATTGTGACAGGAAAAGTACTGGCTTTTCTCTTCCTGGTTACTGAAGCCGGCTCCGCCTATCCTCAAGCCTCGAGTCACGGGTGGGTGGAGCCGGCTTCAGTAACCAGGAAGAGAAAAGCTAGTACTCTTCCAGTCACAGGCACCCTTTCCTAGGCACGATTTTATATACCCGTCTTTGTGTTTTTTCGCAGTCCCGCTTACAGAGTTAGGAGTATGTGACCAAGGTAGATGTTACGAGAACAACATGCCGCAATATTACGTATGACTACTATGTACATGTATAAACTCGAGGTTATTTTTGCTTTTTGATCTTGTAAAATAACTTTCGTTGTTTGATAGCCTTTAGTTGCCAAACTGCGGGGGATATTATCAAGAACGGTGTTAAAATTATCGCCGCTTTAGCGGCAGGAAACTGCCGCTAAAGCGGCGATAATGGGCTTGGTGATATGCCCTAGAGAATGCCAATAGAAGCCCAGGTTCACACCATTCCTTGGATCTTCTATTGGAATTCTCAAGGGCATATTATCAAACCTATTATCGCCACTTTAACGGCAGTTTCCTGCCACTAAAGCGGCGATAATTTTAATGTCATTCTTGATAATATGCCCCTATATGTTTAAGTTAGACACATTCAGTCGGCCCACAGAAACGTGCTTGAAATGTTTCTCTGCCCCACTCGCACAACTGATTACATAAATGGTATTTTAAATGAAATACGGTACAATTAATCTTACTGTTTCTTCAGCAACAATGCACTAATTGATGTCACAGCTAAAGCACGCTTGCATCTTTCTTTCCCAATTTTTACTAACCCAAACCAACTGTTTTGAGGTAGATGTCACTCCGAGGGAACCATTAATTTGGTATACATTGTCATCCAAACCCAGGACTCCTTCAGTCAATAGTTACTTTGTCAATCAACATCAATAGAATGGTTATTTTGTCAAATTAACATTTGTAGACTGCTTTTCAGTTTCACACTATTATGATTTCAGTCAACTGCTTACACTGTGTGTTTTGTTCAAGTTAACAATAAAGTGGCTTGAAAATTAAATCCCACCTGTATTTTTCAAACAGGATTTGGATACCACCTTGAGTAAATGTGCCACTTGCCTACCCAGAGGAATGGGTAAGCCATATCCACAGCTAAACTAATAAAGCACAGCATAATAATCTTTTTTTTTGCAAGGAGCGCTTAGGGGGTTCACTAATGTTGTCTTTTATAAAAACACATTTTGGTGATGTTTGCAATTGCAGAGTGCGTTTTAACTCTGTATTATAATTTAACATATTATCTCTTCACAGGCAGTGCACTGACCAGGGTTCTCACGCTAGAGTGATTTTCACTCCAACCACTGGTTTTGCATATACTCCATTCATTTTACTTTGTGGTATTTGCCCTATAATCACTTTTTGTACTTTGGTCCTGATGAAAGCCACCACACCTGTGAGGAGGGATTAAGACTGAAACATTTCGACCTTCACCGTTCTATGACAGGTTAAATAACCCCCTGTCATTGTTTATGCTCCTAATCCTGACCTCATAAAATAAAAGAAAGTTTGTTAGGCATACCTGAGAGTTAGTTTTAGCCCACACACTGTCTTTTCTTTTTGCCCCTCACCACACCCTGCTCATCCACAGGTTTTAGTATACCTCTCTTACTTGACAAAAAAAACCATCCCTGAACTCCTCCCTCATAGAGATGGGGTTGTAGGTCGCACTGTGACTAGGTTGGTAGTGCGAGGAGGTTACCCTATGATGAAGCATGCCACCTTCGGGTGAGTGAGGGAAAGGGTCCTGTAAAAGGGATACTCCAGCACTCTTCTTTTTTCTTGAACACTGAGACCCAGGGGACCTTTTTGTGATTTTCTAGTTGTAATGGAGGGGAGTCGTCCCTCTCTGGTCTGTAAATCTCCTCAGGCCCTTTTTGTGTGTTGTGTTACACAGTGATGTGTACCATGTCGACTCTTCAGTCTGGTCTGCACCAAAACATGCAGCCTGCAATGGCAATGTGTGGGTATTAAGGTGAGCGGTCTCTGAGGGTGGCATAATACAAGCTGCAGCCTTCAGAGACCCTCTCTGGTCACAAGGCCCTTGGTACCAGGGGTACCTTTTGCAAGGGACTTTCAGGTGCCCTGGGGTTGTGCCAATTGTGGAGACAAAGGCACAGTGTTTTAAGAGAACACAGGCCTTGGGAGCCTGATTGACAGGGACCCAGGGCACAATCAGTCAAATTGGCATCATGTATCTGGCAAAGAGTTAGGGGGTAATCATGCAAAAAGGGGCACTTTCATACACTTGGAATCAGGCACTCAGACTACTGGGGAAGGGGCCACTTAAATGTACCTATTCGAAACCCCAGAATGGCCATCATACAAACATACCACCAACCAAAGTTCAGGTGAAACGGAAGGTCTCACTGAACCAATGAAATAAGGCTTTGGTATACACTCATCTTAATCACCAAAGTACAACAAAATGATCCCCTGTTGTTGGACTTGGCCCTTTTCGCAGGGTCGTCCCTAAACATTTTGCATTTCTCCTAGCCTTTTTTCTGCCATGGTGTTGGTGGTTTTATGCCTCTGGGCACTTTAGCACTGCTGTCCAGTGTAAAGTGCGTGTGCTCTGTGTGTTACACATGGTAAGATTGGTCAACACCTGTTTGGCCTATTTAATTTACCTGTCAGCCCCTTGTAAAGTGGTATCCCATATACCCAGGGCTGGTAAGTTAAATGCTACTGGTGGGCTTGCAGCGCTGATTGCGCCACCCACCAAAGTAGCCTTTCAAACCTATCTCAAGCCTCTGCCATTGCAGGGCCTGTGCGCGCAGTGTTACTGCCACTGTGACCTGGCACATAAAGTGTGTGTCATGTCCGTGACCCCCCTTTTACTACATATCAGTCACCCCTAAGGTAGGCCCTAGCTAGCCCTATGGGCAGGGTGCATTGTAGGTAAAAGATAGGACATGTACCTTAAGTGTGTGACATGTCCTGGTAGTGCTAAACAGCCATTTTGGTTTCCCACTACTGTGGGGCTGCCCTCCCATAGGAATGCATTGGGGATTCCCTGATAAGTGTTTCAGTGGTAATTCCTGATGTGAGAGGTGCAAGTTTGGTATGTTTGAAATAGTAATAATTAATGCTATGCAATAGTGTGCGCAGATTTATTATCACTATTTTAGAAATGGCACTTTTAGAAGTTGGCGTTTCTGAGTGCTATGTGTCTGCCTGCCTGATGTGAATTGCATGTCTGGCTTTTGAATGCCAGGGGCTGGTGAGGTGTGTGTGGCTCCAGGAGGGGCAGGGTGAGTCAGCACAAGGCTGAATGGGACATCTGCATTTGGAGTAGTGGGTGGAGTAGTCCCTGGTCCCTAAATAGGCCTGTGCCTAGTCTGTACAATGTTGGCTCCGCCCCCTGTGGTGTGTCGGATGATGAGCCCCCACCTGACAAAGGGGAAGAGGAGCCTTGTAAACAAAGTGTTCCAATTCCCCCTGAACCAGTTGCATCTGGTTCCCCTAAAGCCCTGTACTGCAGACAAAGGAAAATGTACTATAAAAATAGGGTCTGTGACCCCATGAAGGTGGTTGTTCCTCTGCTTGTTCTGAGGCTGGGGGCTGCTGCTGCTGGGCTCCAGTAGGAACCGCCACAAGGGACTGCCTCCCTGCTGGAGGGCACTGTGTGCTGGTCTGCCTGAGCCCAGCCTTGTGGCCCCCCCGACTCTCACCTAGGACCTAGCGCCGCATGTAGCGCTTCTATTGGGAATTTGCAGCACTGGGCAGTGACCTGGAGCTTCCCCTGCATAGCGTAGGGAGCAGGAGCCTACCCTGCGTTTTTGCCGCGGTTTTTGTGTGCTTGTGGCGGGTGCCCCCCCCCACAATCGTCTTTATTTAAAGAGCGAGTGCCCACCCCACATTGCCGCTGTTTTTGTGTGCTTGCTGGCGGGTGCCCACCCAGCATTGAAGCCTCCGTGAGCGGGTGCCCACCCCGCATTTGCCCAGTTCTGGGGAGCGGGTGCCCACCCCGCGATTGCCTTTATTTCAACGGGAACCTACCCTGTATTGCCACGAGAACAGAGAAGTGAGCCGCCACCGCTGTTAGCAGCAAAAACAGAAGCCAGGCACCCCCGCCTGACAGTGTGCAGAAGTGGCCTCGGAAGCAGGAAGAAGCTGAGCACCGGCAGGAAGCCCGGGAGGAGTAATGCCTGCGGACAGCGAGGAAAGCAGTCCACATGCTGCCGGAAGGAGAGACCACCAGGCAAGGTGAGACTTGCCCCATGGAGACCGGAGGAGGCACGGTGAGCAGCAAAGCAGACCCTGGTGAGTAGCTGTGCCCGAACTGAGGCTGCTAGGGGGAGCTCCGGCCGGGAGTGGGCCAGCCTGAGGAGTCCTGAGATGCCCCGGTGAGTGGGGGCTTCCAAGGCACAGGGGTGCCGAGTCGAGGACACAGCTGCTCCGCGAGATAGAGTGGGCAGTTGCAACGTGGTAGTAATTAGTTAGGAGACCCAGTGGGGCTCCACTTTTGCACGTTAGTGCCATTCATCTTTGGGGGTCTTTTTTTAGCAGTCCCTGAGTGGGACTGAGAGGCCGTTGTGGCCAGTGCCTCCGCTAATCTTCACAGCTGTACCGCAGTGGCGGACAGCTGCACCGTGGTGCAATCATTTTGTGTAGCTCTCTGAGTCCCAGAGCATGACCAGGGAGGCACTGTGAGCGCCAGTGTCTTTGCTGATCTTCACAGCTGCACCACAGTTGCGGGCAGCTGCAAAGATTGGGCACATTTGTCTAGAGGGCACAGTGAGTGCCAGTGCCCCCAGTTTTCAACACAGCTACACAGCAATTAGAAGCAGCTACAATGTTTAGGCCTGCGCCATTGCGCACTTTGGAGTACGCTGCATTGGCAGCCCAGCCCTGACATTTTGGACAAAAGGCGTTTAGGGCCCAAGTGAAAGGCCAGATGGCCTGGGGTCATTGTGGGTGAGATTGGTAGAGCGCCAGGCTCTACAAAGCTACATAATATGTTTTATGCCTAACGTGAGTGCGTAATGTGTTTATGCTTGTGATGCCTATGACATCATGTGATTATGTTTAGGATGTTTATGCATAATGTGTTTATTCTGGTGAGGCCTAGTGCGTAATGTGTTTGTGCTAATGAGGTTTGGGCCTAATGTGATTTATTGCCTAATGTCATGCTATGATATTTTAGGATGGTGTCTCATGCTAATGTGAAAATACTTAGGTCATTATGGTACCAGTGGTTACTGATTGTGTTTTGCATTTACTTACCTGTCCTGAGGGTTCTGACCATGACCGATTGGCCTGGTCCTGTAAATAATCCCCTGTGAATATTGCCAGTGCCAGTTGGCACAGTGTATATTGTATGATTATGTTTCTAATGTGGTTATGATAATACAAAGGCTACTTTTGATATAACCTTGTATGGATTTTTTTGTAGTGTGCCTAGTGTGTTGCTGCTGTGTGTGTGTGTTGCTTTACACATTGCCTCTGAGATAAGCATGACTGCTCGTGCCATGCTACCAAGGGGGTGAGCAGGGGTTATCTTCAGCGTGTAACTCCCTTGACCTGACTAGAGTGTTGGTTTGTGTCTGGCTTTGGCGCAAGCCTTAGCCAACCAGAAATCCCATTTCCTACACCTGTCATAAGCTTTCTGAACTCCAAATAGTTCAAGCATAACTTCTAATCAAAATAGGGAGCTTAGAAGACAGCAATTGATAAACACCTTTTAGAATACAGATCATAGAACAAGCAGCTTGGCAAGACTCCATTAACTTTGGAATTTCAAGAGATATTGTGCCTGATTGAGAGTTTGGCAGATGAGTACGACTTCAGGTATAACACACTTGTAATACAGCAGGCATGATATGCGTCACATTTGTGACAGAGTATTCCATCTGCCAACCATTAAATCAGGCCTGTGAAGCCAGCTTAACCAGAACTCACTAAATACATTCTCTCCCACACCCATGATCATAGAGCCATGCTTGCACTATATCCACAAGCAATTATGACCAGAAAAACAAGGGAGGCAGCCCGTCCGTGCAAAGATTAAAACTCTGCACAAGGTTCAACCTGGTTTACCTAGCAGGATACTAAATAATTTTTCATCTATCCACGATCATTTGTCGTTAGGAGTGTTTAAACGGACCGTGATGCTTTTTGATACAAAATAATAGATACAGGAATAAACAGAAATGTGTGGAGGTGGAAAAATTATATAATCAACCTCCCAGAATTAAAAAAGTAACTTTGTATTATAAAAACCAACTTGAGATTCTTAGTCATAGTTGAGTCTTACATTTCTCATGTTATTTTTATGGAAATAGATGTAATAGTTCAACTGAGAAAACCTTTTCACATGCTTTCAATATGGTTGGTGGATTTTGCAGGCATAAAGTCAATACATTTTGCTTTTTATAATTTTATTTCTGCACTTAATGATGCGAGAGAATAAACTGTGCAGTCAAAGCAGCAACAGACGTTTACACGCATATTAAGGGTCAGTGAGCAGTAGTAATTCAGTATGACAAAATGCCAATAACATGAATATACCAGAAGGATCTTTGTCTAATAAAATATTGAAGGTATGTATTTACCCTTCTCCAATATGTCAATAGTCTTGGTCTTAATATGTACCTATGGTTACTTTTTAATAAGTATTTCAGTGTAAAACAATTTTCAATATTCTCCTTTAAAAAGCAAAAAAGTAAAATGATTTGCTAAGTTACAACTAACTACATAGGCAAACCTAAGGACACGTTTAACGTCTATGAGAAAAATATGGCAGAAATCGAACGAAAAAGCATGCACAATTCTTTGAAGAATAAAGAAGAATCAGCGATAGAATATGCTATGGCGTCAAGTTCACAATCAATTAGATATGAAATAAGTATTCTGTGTAAACATTAAAAATTTGCCCATTATGTACCCCTATGAGCATATGTTTAACCTATATTTATTATCCTATGTTGTAAGTTATGGGATCTGATGACAAACTAAAATATGAGGCCTAATTCCAATTAAATTGTAAAGATCTTCATAGATAGCCCAAGATGGAAATTTAGGATCATATAAAACATCTTGTTGCTCAATATTTTTTTTACATTAAACATTTATTTTGGACTAGTTAACTTGAAGAAAGTGTTTTTCCTTTCAAAAAGTGAAAAATAATTCAAAACAAGACATAAAATGCAGAGCAGCACTCTTTTGTTGTCTGTAGAAAATACCTGCTTACTGATGTGGAGAAATGTGCAGAATTGTTGGAGAAATAACCATAGCTTTGTTAAAAACATATTACAGTTGCAGAGGGCAGAGGCAGAGACTGTTAAAGATGTTCATAGCAGTCGCAATTGCTGGCAAATAAATGTTGTGTGGTGGCGGGGCAGTAGCGTAGGGGGAATTAATATTTTTTTTAAATGTAGCTATCCGTTTCCCCATCGGCTACGATTGCTCTTGATGCCGAAAAGGCTTTTGATAAAGTTTATTGGCCCTTTTTAAAAGCAGTGCTTCAATCTCATAACTTAGGCGATTCTTTTATCAACAGGTAATGTCCTTGTATGCGCAAACAAAAGCTAACATCAGAGTCAATGGGGCTACGTCCTCCTTTTTTAATCTATGCCAGGGTACTAGACAGGGGTGCCCGCTATCACCCCTTCTTTTTCTTTTATCTATAGATCCACTCCTTCGGTTACTCAATCTGAATGAGAATATCAAAGGCTTCTAATTTGGTCCGCATATAATTAAAACGGCTGAGTACGCAGATAAGGTTCTCATCTTTTCTGAAGACATCGCTACTGCCACTCCTGCTATCTCTAATACCATTAAAGAATTTTCACAAGTTTCAGGATATACTCTGAACAGAGATAAGACGGAAATGTTCCTTCTTAATGCATTTTGCTTCCCATCTCACATGGGTGAAGCCGGCTTTAAATGGCAGTCGACTCGAATTAAATACTTAGGAATTTGGTTTTGTGATAACCTTTTAGATACTATTTCTTATAATGAATTCATATACTAGCTAAGGTTAAGGATCTCTTATCCTCCTGGTCTCTGAAATTCATCTCGTGGTGGAGACGACTTCAAACTCTTAAGATGATGATAACCTTGATTATTAACTTCTTATCCTCCATGCTGCCTGTGAAACTCTCCTCATCCTTTTTCCGGGAGATTGATCTATTACGTCAACATTTTTATGGAGTTATAAGCGTGCAAGAATTGCATATAAACATCTTAGAAAACCAGTTGTTTTGGGTGGATGCAATCTTCCAGATTGGAACTTGTATCAAATTGCCTTTTTATCATCTCAGGGTGCTCTTTGGTTTTTATCAGATTTTCTCCATACCCCCCCATGGCTATATATTGAACGCGAGCTGTGTTCTCCTCTTTCTACCCCTTCCTTTTTAACTGCTTCTAATCTGGTGCTACCCCATTCAAGCCGTATTATTTTAGACACTGTTAGTGCTCTAAAATATATTTATAAAAAAGTTTCCAAACCCATTTATAAATCAAGATGGTCTTCATTATGGTATAATCCTAAAATTGATACTGATATTGATCCTGTTACGATGGCTTCCGGGGCTAGTAGAGGTCTGACGTTGGTCAAACATCTTTATGATTCCAATCATAATCCTCTTCCCTTTTCTTCTTTAGCCAGCACATATAATCTTAATAATAGGGATTTGTATTACTTTTTCAAATTAAAGGTTGCTCTCTCTAGAATTGCCATTTGTAAAGACTCGACTACTATTTCACTTTTGTCTATGTGGTCTCGTCAAGGTCATATTGCATCGAAGATATACACATTTTTATCTGCACCACTTCCCTCTCAGGCTACTATTACAAAAGATAAATGGTCCCATCATTTTGATAGTGAGCTTTTCAATCATATCTCACAAGAGTCATGGCAATTAATTGGGAAGGTTTCATTAAAAAATAAGATTGTTCCCTCTCTTATGCAATCTAAATTCTTCTCTATGAATCTTCTGCATTGGACCCCTGTTCGCCTATTCAAGATGAAACTAAGAGATAATGATCTTTGTTGGAATTGCAATTTGGTCTCATGCACTCACCAACATATGTTTTTTGAATGCTTGTAACTACATTCCTTTTGTAATTTGATTCAGAAACATCTATCACTAATCTTTGATACTCCAGTGGAGCTTTCGTTACCTATGATTTTTTGGGGTCCGTGGGTGGCATGCACTCCTCTCCACTTGGATGATACTGATATGTAATTGTTAGATCTCCTCCTATCCATTGCTGTTAAAGTTATTTTAACCGACTGGAAATCCTTTAATCTCCTGTCCTATCATACTTGGTGGGCCTGGGTATCGTTTCTTCGTGGGGCTCATTCTTCTGTTGAAGAGAAACATTGTACTCCTTCCATCTCTAATACTATTTGGAGGTCTTCAGACAAGTATATGAAACTGTCCTCTCAAGGGTTGGTAGCCCAATATCCTTTTGTCTCTACTTCTTAATTTCTTTTCTTTTCCACTGCAGCGGGTGCCCCAATTTTTCAGTTTATCATTGTTTTATTTATCTATCTATTTATTTATCATGCCAGTTATCCATCATTTCATTGTTTTTATCTATATATTATTCCCTCTATCTCTTCTCTCCTGCTTTCCCTGTTCTTCCTTCTTCCTATAATATCTTTCTCTCTTCTTCTTCTTCTCCTTCTGATATTTTATGGACTATTTGCAATACAGCTACGTTTTTGCTATCATTCCAATATGGAATATTTTTTTATATTGTTTACTTTGATTTGGTAATATTTAAGATTTCGTTATTTTTCTGACATGGATGTTATATTAGTGTTTATATTCTCCTAAAAAATGTTTAATTACTTATTGATTACTTTGCCCTGATGTATTCATTACCATTGTATGAACTTTTACTTTTTAAAATAATAAAGATATTGAACAAAAACCAAAACTACAAAAAAAAAAAAAAGTACCTGATGCTGCCGGCCACCTCTCGCCTTGGTGCTTCTCTGCTTCCTGCTCCCAGAAGTCCATGGGACACCATCAGAGACTCCCCGTACAATCCCCATTCTGCTCTCATGCTGCATGAGAGTAACACAGAGATTGGCCTTAGCGGGCTGATTTAACCCTCCCTCAGGCACAGGGAGACTGTGCTGTTTCTTTACCCGGCTATGGAATACAGCTGGGTTAGAGGAACCTAACCGTGCATGTCTGTTCGGCTGGCCTAAGACAGCCAGCCAAACTGACATGCACACTTATAAGTGCACTGCACTCCACTCCTCCTCCCTCCCATGGACCCGTCCCGGCTCTACCTGCACACGCTTGGCTCAGTCAGTATCTGAAAATAAAATGATGATAAAATATTATTTCATTTTTCAGCTACTGGCTCTGAGCCAGTGGGGCCATACTCTGGTACCATTGCGGAGGATCTGCCATTGGTTCAAAGGCTGAGGGAACTGGCCTCCTGTTTGTCAGCGGCCGTTGTCGGCACTGGGCCACAGAGGCTGCAACTGCCGAATGGCTGATAAGAGTGTATCACCTACTGTGTGCCATTTTCTTGTTATGGAAGCTTAAGTTCAGCAATCCAGCCATGACATATGGGGTTTTCATTGTTGGAGGGAGGAGGGTTTGGGGATTTGGTTGTTTTATGTTTAAGTGGTTGTGTCTAATGTATAGCAATAGCTATCCGGCCCACTCTCCGGCTTATACTTTTTTCTTTTACTACAAAACAGAACAAAAGTGACATGCCATCTGCATTTTCATATCCGTTACACACTGTATGTTCAAGACATATAAATATCTTTCTCCACATTACACATTACTGTACATTACATTGCATCCTCTAGGCATAACAGCAAGTTATAGGGCATTGGTAAGATCATATTTGATATTAGTATGATAGGACAGGAGATTTTGCTACTTGAAAAGCGTTTAGCTCGCGCTGCACTTGCAACCGCCTGCTATATTGACTACGTCTGGTACCTTTTTAAAATATCCAGTTTTTCATCTGTGTTAGTTGTTATTTTACATTTACCCTGATTTTAAAATTGCGCCCTCTTACCTGCACATTAAAATTGTTGTCACCGCTGTTGAGCGGGTCCATTCCCTGGGATTTCTAGCGGTTGCCAGCCATATTGGGGGAAACTCCGGGACGCCTGGCGGCGCCATTTTGGAGGTTGACGCTCTAGCTGTCATAAGGACGCTAGACGGCTATTTAAGGGGAATAATGTAGGTGGAGTGTCTTGCTACTTGAAAAGCGTTTAGCTCGCGCTGCGCTTGCAACCGCCTGCTATATTGACTACTTCTGGTACCTTTTTAAAATATCCCGTTTTTCATCTGTGTTAGTTGTTATTTTACATTTACCCTGATTTTAAAATTGCGCCTTCTTACCTGCACATTAAAATTGTTGTCACCGCTGTTGAGCGGGTCCATTCCCTGGGATTTCTAGCGGTTGCCGGCCATATTGGGGGGAACTCCGGGACGCCTGGCGGCACCATTTTGGAGGTCGACGCTCTAGCTGTCATAAGGACGCTAGACCGCTATTTAAGGGGGTCATGACATCGCGCAGCGGATTCGCGCAGCGGGATCGCCGGATTTTCACCGGAATTACGCCTGAGTTCAGCCCGTCTGCGCCCGTCCGCGCTGCGGCCGCGCTGCAGGACAGGCTGGTTACCGAGAATATTCAATCATCACCTCAGGTATGTGGGTCCTATTCATTGCAGGAGCTGATTACTCTTAAACCTCCTCCGTTACCATGTCACCATAGGTTTTCACCTGAGGGCCTTCTACGCGCTACTGTTTGTCATACCTGTAACAATAGTCTTTGGCCCTCGCTTGTTAGGGAGGAGGCGATTCATGCTCCTATTATTAAAGCGAATGATATTCAACATCGAAAGGGTTTCCTAGTTAATGCTAGGTCCCTAATTAAAAACAATGTGGCTTTCCATGACTTTGTAACTGCAAGGAAACCCTCTTGGGTTTTTGTTACCGAAACCTGGGCGTTGGACTCTTCTGATCATGACTTAAGGTTGGCTGTCCCTGATGGCTATGCTTTACAGAGACTTGATAGAACAAGATGTAGGGGAGGTGGGCTGGCTATTCTTTATGACACGTCATTGGTCTGTTGTACTAAAGCCTTATCGGTGTCTTCGGACCTGTTTGAGGCTATGTACTTCTGTATCTCCTGCTCTCCGTCGGTATCTTTTACAGGAGTTCTTATTTACAGACCCCCTGGTCCTAGATCTAATTTTAGGGGTGAGTTGTTTAGAATCCTGGAACCGTATTTTGGTAAGCCCCATCTGACCATCCTGGGAGACCTTAACTATCATTTAGAAGATTTGGGCTCCAATGATACATTCTCATTGATCGACTCACTGTATGCGTGTGGTTTTGGTCAATTGGTAAGGGTTCCAACCCATCAAGCGGGTCATATTTTAGATGGGGTGTTTTCAAACGATCCGAGACTGTCAGTCGGTTCCCCTGTTAGGCTGATCTGGTCCGACCATTTGGCAGTGCCTTTGGACTTAGCAGTTCCCTCTGCAGGGCCACCCAAATTGAGCTCTTTCAATAGAGTATCTAAGAGGTGCTATAAGAACATCACCAATGAGTCTCTTATTCCTTTCATTGGGGCTTTTTCATATTCCCCTTCGAAAGATGTAGGGGTGGCTGCGCAGGAGTTTGCTAATTCCATATCTAGAGCCGTTGATGCATTGGCCCCCTCTTCTTTACGATATGCAGCAAGACTCAAACCTTCTGCTCCGTGGTTCTCTGAACCCCTAAGGCTTTTGAGGCAGGGCGTTAGAAGACAGGAAAGAAAATGGCGGAAACGTTGGGATCCTATGGAAAGAGAGGCATATAAACATCTGTTGCGAGTGTATAAGGCTAGGGTGATTGAGGAAAAACAGGAGTTTTTTTCCAATCTTACCTCATCCCTTTCCTCTTCTAAGGAGCTTTTTAAGATCGTAGACTCCTTGTGCTCTCTTCAAATGCCTGATCCTGTGGTAGGGTCGCAAGAGTTGTGCAATAAAATCTCGGAGTTCTTCCATAACAAAATCGAGGACATTTACCTCACTTTGGAATTACAGAAGAGCACTTTGGGATTGCATCTCTCTTCAAATTGGCTAAAATGGAGCTGTGGAATAGGGATCCTTCTAAGACCCTCACCCACTTTCCTCCGCTGTCCCTTGAAAAGCTCGGCCTGTTGTTGGAAAAGACCAAATCCGCCTCTCCCTTGGATTCCTGCCCTCTGAAGGTTTTGAAATCGTGTCAGGATACGCTATTACCTCCTACGATGAAGGTTATGAATGATGCCATGGCACAGGGAATTTTCCCAGCTGCCTGGAAAAAGGCGATAGTGAGGCCCTTGCTTAAGAAGCCCAGCTTGGACCCAGAAATATTGAAAAATTTCCGTCCTATATCCCTGTTGCCCGCCCCAGCTAAAATGCTTGAGTCCTACCTTAACTTTCATCTGTCAAACTTTCTGAATTCCTCTGGTTATCTAGACAATTCCCAGCACAGTTTCAGAAAGTACCATAGTACGGAGTCAGCTCTAACTATGGTGATGAATAACATCCGAATGAAGGTGGATCAAGGTCAGACCACAGTTCTGGTCCTACTGGACCTTACGGCAGCTTTCGATACCCTATCTCCCTCAACTTTAACATCTCGTTTGGGGGAACTAGGTGTATCTGGTCCGGCTCTAAGCCTTCTGTCCTCTTTTTTAGAGCTTAGAGAACAGAGGGTTAAGCTTGGAGAGTTTCTCTCCCCTGCTAAATCCTTGCAATGTGGAGTCCCACAGGGGTCGGCCTTGAGTCCGACCCTGTTTAATATCTATGTGGCTCCACTGGCTAGGCTGGTGAAATCTCAGGGGATGGAAGTGGTGTCATACGCCGATGATACCCAAATCATGGTGTCCTTAGCTCATTCGGCCTGCACCTCCGCGCTCAGCTTCAGAAACTGCATGCAAGCAGTTGCAGATTGGATGATTTTAAACTCCCTGAAGCTGAACGGCGAAAAAACAGAGGTGCTGATCTTTGGTAAAAACCAGGATGTGTGGTCGAGTGAGTGGTGGCCCCCATCGTTGGGTATCTGCCCTACGCCTGTTGGCTCGGCTAGAAATCTCGGCGTGATCTTTGACAGCTCACTGAATATGACTCTGCAGGTTAACAGAACTGTGGCCACCTGCTGGGGGGTCATCAAGATCCTGAGGAGGATTACTCACTATCTCTCCCCTCAGGCTCGTAAGCAGACGGTGGTTGCTCTGGTGGGTTCAAGACTGGACTACTGTAATGTTTTGTATGCTGACATCAACAAGGGTCTCATATCGCGCCTCCAGGTAGTACAGAATGCTGCGGCAAGATTTGTTATTGCTGCTCCCATTCAGTCCTCCGCTACTTTAGCCAGGAAAAGTCTCCACTGGCTTCCGATTCAGCAGAGGATTTCTTTCAAACTCCTTTGTTTGGTGTTTGGAGCTCTCTTCTCTGGATCCTCTAATGCTCTGCGTTCTTTACTAACTCCTTATTTGCCCAGCAGGAGCCTGCGCTCTTCTGAGAAGAAATTACTTGTAGTTCCTCGTGTGAAGAAAGTTAGATGGGGTGGCAGAGCTTTTTCGAATCTGGCACCTCGTCTTTGGAATTCACTTCCCGCAGAAATTAAGGCCCAACCATCATTGGTTCAATTTAAAAAGGCGCTTAAAACATGGTGTTTTTTTCAGGCATACCAGTAAGTAATTATTTTTGATCTATTTTAGCTTTTTGGTTAGGCGCCTTGATGCCCTTTGGGCTTAGTTGCGCTTTATAAATCGGATATCATTTCATTTCATTTAATTTCATATGGATTTTCCAGTAAATTAGCTGTTAGAGGGGCCCATATGTCTCTCGGGAGTGAAGAAACTGGCAGCTCCTCCTCATATGTCTCCAAGGTGTCACTACAATAAACCATATTCAGCAGTCATCTTTTGTGTGTGGGCATTAAACATTGTCCCAAGTGCTTAGCCACCTTCCTCCTGGACAACAAAAGTGCCACAGCAACAAATTTGCGACTTCGGGCTTTCACCTTCTTAACCAGACCCGGTAAACACATCTGAATAGTGCTGTCAACTGAATCTGTGGTCATAGAACCCAGATCCTGTGCCACTTTAAGCCAAAATTCCTGGTCCGGGTCACAGTGGAAATCTGCATCAGTCACCCCGCATCTTTTACAACTTGAATCTTCCCACGGCCCATATCTACATAGTCTGGCTGGTGTGTAGGACATTTTCTGTAAGTACTTAAAGTGTATGATGCATAGGTTTCAGTTTGGGGTTAGCAGTCCCCTCTATGTGCAGCAGAATTTCTATTCTTCCTGTGTCAAGGGTGTGTCTAATGTGGTGTTCCACCTCTCCAGCACTTTGTTTGTAAGCGGTGGTCTGTCTTCCTGTGCAACATTGTACAGTTTTATAACCAGGTGTGTGCGTGGAGTGCTAGCGATCAGACTCTGTCAAGTGCACAGTGTGTAGGGCTCTTCTGGAAACAATGGGTAGAAGGCTGTGATAGCCAAACATAGACAGTAGTATGTAAATGCAATAGCGGTGTCTCATTACTTATAAATGTCAGGTCGATAGGGGCAATTTTTTTTCCCTCTGGGTACATGTCTCCCATTGGCGTGATTCCTACTTGTTTATGAAGGGCAATAGTCACGTCCTCTAGCGTTACTGAGATTGCTGGATGATTTCCCATTGGTAGTGCTGTGGCGTACAGAGGGAGCTTGCAGGCTTTCACGCTCAGAGCATTCCATGCTGCTGTTCAGCAGTTTAATTCTCTGCAGTTTATTGTGTTTATTTCAGTGCATGGTATGTCCTTATGTGTGTGAGGCAGAATATTTCTTAGTGGGGTGGGTTGGGCATCTTCTGCTTCAACTGCTAAATGGGACGTATAGGCGTGAGGCTGATCCCAGTAGTCCACAAATTGTGCTTGGGCACATAGGTAGAATACATAGAAGTCAAAGCCGCCCCTCGCATATACAGTGTCATTATATTCTACTCTGGTCTGGGTTGTTTATCCAGCCATGCCAGTTTTTAGCCAGTGCGTGTGAAGCGTTTTAAAAAACATGTAGGTAGCACTATAGGGATATTACTGAAACATGCAAAATTATCATTTTCCTTATAGCCACTCTGTCACCTCTCTAACTGATCCTTCAGTTTGGATATCTCTTTGCCATAATTGTTGCACATCACAACTTTGCGTTTCTTTGTATCCTCAGCCCCAGTTATTTCACTAGACCGGTGCACCATACCAGAGGGTATTCTAGTTTATGCAGTGTGGTGCAGAAGGTCAGTGGGAGTACCAGCAATGTCCCCCTGTTTATGCTGAGGCCAGAGTGTGTCTCAGAGCAGATATATTTACTAAAAACAGGCACTATGTGCAATGTGGGGTGTCTTACATAAAGACCATGACATCTGCATATCGCGATATGCCATTGGGGCGCTGCCAGAATTGAAGTGCTGCTCCAGCATGTCATTGTCCGGTCACGCAGGCAAGCAGCTCCAGGGCCCGTGTAAAATGGATTGGGGAAAGTGGGCAGCCTTGTCTCGTGCACCGGTGTTTCTGCAGTGGTGTTGATGTGTGCCCGTTGATACAGACCCTCACCACTGGGTCTGTGTACATCAGTTTCAACCATTGCAGAAAGCTATCTGGTACTCTCATGCTCCCCAGTATAGTGAACATATAGTTCCACTCTATAGAGTTGAAGTCCTTGGCTGCTTCAAGTAGTACCGCCACTGCCTCCAGCTCTGCGTTCAGTTGATGTTCGAGCGCAAATATTGTGCACAGATTGTGTGTGGTGGAACGAGTTAGGACAAAGCCTGATTGGTCTGGTAGTATTACATTCGGCAGTAGGTGCTGGAGCTTGACAGATAAAACCTTCGCTAGAATCTTAGTGTCATTGTTGATAAGCAAGAGGGGATATTACTGGTCACATCTCTCCAGCTGTTTGTCTGGTTTCAAGAGTGCTATGATAAGGGCCTCACGCAGTGTTGGTGGAAGGGTTTGTTTAGTATAGGCCTCTTCACACATGACTTGGAAGTAAGGTGAACCCAGGTCCACCTAGTCCTTATAGAATTCACTGGTTACCCCATCTGGTCCTCCTGCTGCCTTCCCATTGGGCAAGGACCATATAGCTTTGCACACGTCCTCTATCTCTTTGGGTTGAAACAGGTATTCTCTTTGTCCCTCTGAGAGCCATGCAAGGGCTATGTCATCGAAGCATGCAGTTATCTCTGCTGCTTCAGCCTTCACGCGAGAAGTGTAGAGAAATCAGTAGAAGTCCCAAAACACACCTAAGATCCCCAGC
Source organism: Triturus cristatus (assembly GCF_964204655.1). NCBI lineage: Eukaryota > Metazoa > Chordata > Amphibia > Caudata > Salamandridae > Triturus > Triturus cristatus. The sequence goes on along the minus strand of NC_140590.1, from coordinate 893,873,475 downwards.
ATGTCATTGTGGTCAACTCCCCTACTGTCTGTGATTTTCACCACATGCTTTGGTCCTCCATTTGGTCGCAGTTTAGTGGCTAAATTGTGCCCGGGTCTCTCTCTTACTCCATATGCTTTCCCCATATATCGACGCAACATGTAATGCAATTCCCACTCCACCATGTCAGTGTAGTTAGTGAGGTGGTCTCTAATGTTGGCTACGGTGGCGGCCTGGTGCAATGTGTTTATACTCTTTTTCCAGTTGCCATAGTGTTTTCTCTAGGTTTTGTAGCTGTGTCCATATATCTTTTAGTATGCCTCTGTTTGTGCTGATACATATTTCCGTTAGTGTCATAGGACTCCTGCCTCAGATACTGAGTCCTTCTTTATGTCACAGTATTCACCTATGGCTTGCTCGATGGTCTCCCTGTATAACAGATGTCATGTAATGTAATATGTTCTTATATAGCGCTCTGTCACCCTACAGATATCCTGGCGCTGAGAGAGTTACCTTGGTGTTAACTACATACTAGTCATGCAGGTATAGATACTAGGCAGGGGAGGAAGAGATAGAACTGCATGTTACTCCTTTCTCGGGAACAGCCAAGTTTTCAGTTTTTTCCTGAAATACCTGAGATTGTCAGACTATCTGATATCCATCGGGAGGTTGTTCCATAACCTGGAGGCCACCGTACTGAAGGCTCTCCCTCCTGTTCTAGATCTTTTGAATTTTATGGTATTTACTAGATAGGCTGAGGAGGAACGGAGATTTCTCGCTGGCAAGTACCACGAGAATTTTCTCGGTAATCGTTTAGGGCCCAATTCATGAAGAGCTTTAAAAACAATGCAGAGAGACTTAAATTGTATTCTTTGCTGCATAGGCAGCCAATGTAAGTCTCTCAGTGCCAAAGATGCAGATGACCTGCGTTGTCGATTTAACGCCAGTTTGGCTGCTATGGTTTGGATCCTTTGCAACTTTCCTATCAAGGAGTTTGGAGCTCCAAGGTACAGGGAGTTACAATAGTCCAGCCTGCTCATGATGGCACTCCTCACTATTTCTATTCTAGCTGAATTGGGAAGTAGTAGGCGGATCTTTCTTAGTGCTCTAATTAAGGAGCAGCAGGTACCCACAGTTTTATTCACCTGCAAGTCCAGCTGAAGATTGTTGTCCATCATTACCCCTAGGTTACGCACCAATTTAGTTGGAATTAATGGTGTGCCTGTGGGGGTCAGCTGGAATTCCGTACGGAGTGGGCGGGTTATCTTACTTGAGGTACAATAGACAACCTCTGTCTTGTTTCCATTAAATTGAAGGTAGTTCTTCCTAAGCCAATTGGTAGTGCATTGCATGCACTCATGGAACTTATCCATAGACACTGATTGGTTCCCTTCCACTGAGAACACTAGCTGCGTGTCATCAGCATAGTTGATCACTTCCACTCCAAAAGATCTAATAAGGGGAATAAGTGCTTTTAAGTAGATATTGAATAGAATCGGGCTGATGGCAGACCCTGCTGGATGCCATGTTGAAAGGATGTCTTTAGAGATGAAAAAGGCAGGATGCTCACTGCATGTGTCCTATCTGTCAGATATGACTAAAGCCATTTGAACACCTGACCCTTAACTCCAATACTCCTAAGTCTTTCAAGCAGTATGCCATGGTTCACTGTGTTGAATGTGGCTGACGTGTCCAGCAGTACTAAAATAACTGATTGGCCATTGTCAGCCCGCATTTTCATATCATCCAGTACTATTACCAGGGCCGTTTCCATACTGTGTTTGGGGCAGAAACCGAACTGCAGTTCATCCAGTAAATGATGGTCCTCCAAGTACTGGGATAGAGACTTTATAACCACTCACTCCAGAATCTTTACCGGATACGGAAGTAAAGAACTGGGTCTGTAGTTAGACAGACAGCCCAAATCGAGTGTTGGTTTTTTGAGGAGTGGGGTTACCACAGTCTGTTTCCAGCATTTTGGGACTTTCCCCTGATTTAAGGATTGGCAACAGATTTGGCGGAGAGGAAAAAGCTCTGCCCTAATTCTTTCCAGGTTTTTTGAGGGAGAGGGTCCAGTGGAGATCCAGATGAAACCCCCAACGCTAATTTTGAAAATAATTCTTCAGTGGGGATTTGAACATTCTCAAAGGTGGCTTGACAGCTACCGTCTAAGTCCACCTTCTGTTCCTCTACCCATGCTGATGATAGAGGTGTGTTCTCTTCATTCGTAGATAAAATATTTTCAACGCTCTCCTCGATATGATTATGTGGGGCAAGGTCCCTGATGGTTTTGTTGATTTTTTCCACAAAAAAGGATGCGAGGTCATCGCATAACTTTTGCGTGGCTGGAATCTGATTGCCAACACACTCTGGTTTGGCTAGATCCAAAAGTAGCTCTGGTACTGTTGGATGCTTGCAGGATGACTTTGGCGAAGTATTCCACCTTGGTTTTAACAGATCTAATAGTACAGTGGCTTTGAGTTTCCAGGTGAATTGTGTGGGAGTGTGTGTTGGGTCAGCAAGAATGGTTTTACCTGCTTGTGGTCTGATAGAGTCCTCGCGAGATGGCATATGTCCAATGCCCAGGTATTCACCCCTCTAATCATCAGCCAGTAGTCTAGACGGGACCAGGTGGAATGCACCACCGAAATTAAGGTGCTCTCCCGCATTTCTGGGTTACACAACCTCTACATGTCTACCATAGGGAATTCCTCCATACTTTCCAGGAGTGATTGCCTACCTTGGCCGGGTGCCTGGGTCATCTGCCTTGTGGTAAATCGAGTGTCGTGTTCATATTGCTCCCAAAATTATTTCGGAGTGGGGCAGGGTATGAAATTTGTTCCATATGTTGTTGTAAAAGGAGGGTCACCTATGCTGGGGTCAAGCACATTTACCAAAATAACCAGGGAGCTGTAGATTGTGCCCTTTAGTATTACTTATCGTGATTGATCATCAGTGAGTGTGTGGACGATGTTGAATGGCACTCCTCTTTTGATCAATATCATCACTCCTCTGAAGTACGAATAGTATGATGTGGCTAGCCTCACTTCAGCCCTCCTCATTCCTATAGTGCCCTCTGTTTATTTTGATAAATGTGTCTCCTGGAGGAGAGTGATCTGTGTGCGGTGCCAGTCCAAAAAAGGCCAACTCCTGGTGCGTCTTACAGGAAATATTCAGCTCCCGTATGTTCCAGGTTATCAGATATACAGACCCAGACTGCTGGGGTCTAGTCACCTGTTCTATCTTGGAGAATGCAGAGACAGTGTGGTATTGATGCTGGGGTGTGCAGTGGTTGCGTGAAAGTTTGCAAAGCTGTAGTAGGTACATGATACAATGAGAGGCTGTGGTCCTGAACTCCTCAACCTCTCTGCAGCGTTCAACTCTGTCTCTCACAACACCCTCATCATAAGACTCAACAACTTAGGCATACAGCAAGATGCCTTCAAGTGGGTCACCTCCTACCTCAAAGGATGCACACAGAGCATACAACTTCCTCCCTTCACCTTCGCACCCAAAGACATCATATGCGGCATGCCACAGGGACCATCCCTCTTCCCCACCCTGTTGAATATCTACATGACCCCCCTCGCAGATGTTGTCAGATCCCATGGACTAAACATAATCTCCTACGCAGACAACACTCAATTGATCCTCTCACTCACCGAGGACCCATCCAACACCCAGCACAACTTTTGAGACGCCATGACCAACGTAGCCAAATGGATGTGAGGCAAGCACCTCCAACATAATTCTGACAAAATTGATGTACTGATCTTCAGGAAGAACAGCTGTGTATGGGACCACAGCTGGTGGCCTGCAGAACTCAGACCTACACCCACACTGACCGACCATGCATGCAACATCAGCATTGTCCTCAACAGCCAACTGACCATGAAATGACAAGTCAACGCAGTCGCCTCCTTCAGCTTCCACACATTTCACATGCTCAGCAGAAGCTTCAGATGAATCCCAACCAACACCAGAAAGACCATCAATCACTCAAGCCCTTGTTAACAGCCATCTTGACTACGCCAACGTCCTCTATGCCTGCATCTCCACCCAGCTCCTCAGAAGACTCCAGACCACACAGAAAACTGCAGCCAGACCCATCCTAGAATTCCCCAAATGAACCACGTCACCTCCCATCTCAGAGACCTCCAATGGCTGCCCATCCAGAAGTGATGCCAGTTCAAGACTCTAATGCACGCCTACAAAGCTCTCCATGACCTGGGACCTGCCTACTTCAACCATCAGCTGAACTTTCATAAAACCTCAAGACACCTGTTCTCCTATTCACTCATCCTCGCGCACACACACCCGGCATCCATTGCAGTGGGGGCTGCTCCTCCTACATCGCTGCCAAGACCTGGAACGATCTTCCCCTCCAGCTCTGTACAGCACGCTTGCATGCAGACTTTGGACAGACTCAAATCCTGACTCTCCAAAGGAGACTTAGCGCCCAGATACCCCTAGGGGTGACAGTTTTGCACTTTAGAAATGTTGCTTGATTGATTGATTGATGATGGCTCAAACATCCCTCCCCTCCCACTTTAGCATCCCAAACATGCTAAAGGTCTCCTTACATAACTCAACAGCTGTGAACTGTAGCTTTGATGTCAGCGACTGTTAGATTAAATAATCTGTGTGGGGTATACCTGTAGGTGGCAGTTAGAATCCCATTTCCCACCCAGTGGACAGGGGTTGCCGAGATACTCAGTCGTGTGTGGCTTCTGGGGCAGTTTAAATGTTGAAAGCAGAGGCAGCATATGCATGTATACCTTACATTCCCAAACAGAAGTGCTACAAGTAGGTTCTGCAGTTAAGACATTGCAATATCTCATATTTTTATCAATCAAATGTGGTGGCACAGAAGGCCTCTCACCACAGCCAGCCAGGCCTGCCATGCAGTTCATGGACTTCTCCCCCGTTGCATTAGCATGGTGACCTATGGTGTGGAAAATTGTAAGATTAATCACGGCAGTCGGCCGGCTGCTGTTCATCCTCTGTGTCTCCCTCTGCTGACAGTCCTCGGTCATATTTGCGAAGAGAGAGTTTATTGATGTAGTCTATCTCAGCTTGAGGTGTTTGGACAACCTTTGTTTTGCCTTGATGGTCGATCCTTAGTCTTGCTGGATGCAGCATAGCATACGCAACCTCTGCTTTTTGCAGCTTTTATTTGAGTGGTAAACATTCTTTGCTTGAGGCTTGCACCATCACTGTAAATTCTGGGCAAAGGGACACACATTCCCTTGGTAATTGGCATCTCTTTTTCTCACGTGCCATTCGTAGCACCATGTCTCAGTGCCTATAGTTTGAGTGCTTGCCTATTATTGGCCATGGAAGCAACTCCGGGGGCGGGCACGGCACCAGGGACCTATGTGCCCATTCCACTACTAGAATTTGTGACAGTCGACACCGAATATGTTAGTCAGCATGCGCTCAACATACACCTCCATTTTCCCAGTGGTTTTCAACTCAGGAAGTTGCCGTGGGAGCTTGCCTCCAAATCTTAATTTTTTTGCCTGGATTAGAGCAAGCAATTTCTTTCCATTATGAGGCATTTACTGTTCAAAGAGTGCATAATCTCCTCTAACTTAGAGAGCCTTTGTTTTTCTTCTGTCCGTCCGGATGCATGCTGGTTAATCTTGGCAGTGAGGTGACCCATTCTTGAGTTGAGATGGTCAATTTTACCATCTATCGACTGCAGACTCTGCTGCATCGTCAACAGGGTGCTTTCGGGGGACACAGTCTCCTGGGATGGGCTCTCCATGTCTAATATAGCCCCTGTCTCAGGCGAGCTTTGCATGCTTTTTCTGGATTCGTATGTCAGTTTGGGCAGAGATTTATCTGTTTTCCCCACTGGGGCCATCAATCATGCCAGCTGTCTCACAGCTTAGGTTAGTGGTACTTGCTATTCCCAACCAGGCTTCCCTAGAGTATGGGGGCGAGAAGTGGTTTACTGGGCACCATCATCTGAGCAATGTGGTCCCCACCTGTAGGCGGTCCAGCCCTTTTCGGCTACACCACTTTTTCGGCTACATAACTTCACCATTATTGCTAAGCAGGATCTCAACCTCCGCCAAGCTCCAGCACTATCCTCAGTATTGTTACCCAGGAAGGTCACGTCACCTCGTCTACCCTACCCAAGGGTATGTTCTTTGGTGCTGATATGCCAGTTACGGATTGTAGGCTCCAGATAAAGAGAGCACCACTCCAAAGTGTTTTCTACCTGTTACCGGCCCAGTTCTCCTTTTATTCACTTGGCATGTGGGCTGCAATGCTTAGGTGTGGTTCAGAAGTGGCATGCCACCCAGTACCTCATCGCTTCATACCCTCACGTTCAGGGTACTGTTGGCCGTCTAAATTTTGGTGTGGGCCTAAATACACGCTCAGTTTTCAGCATTATAGGCTAAGCTGGGGGAAAGTAGGCTAAGGCCCCCTCTCACTCTGGTGTTGGGCATGTGTCTGGGGACCTCAGGGTCAGCCCCAGTTGAGGGGATCTACAGGCTATTCCAGTTTTGCTCCCTCAAGCCTGCTCTTTAATGCTTGTGGTGTTCCACGCTTGACAGATCTTTTAACGTTTCCTTGTGGTTCTGTCTCCTCTCGCTGGGGCCCCACTCTGCATTGCACTGGTCCCTTACTTCATTTAGGCCCCTTGGGTCACCTTCAATGCTTCTTGTGGCTGTGACAGCACACCGCAGCTCATCCCTGAGCCTCGCTTTTCTCAGCTAGACCACCAACTTGAGCCACTGCAGCCACGCCAACACTGCATCCCTAAGAACTTCACCGGCCCCTTCAGCTTTCAAACTTCGGAGCTGAATTTGCCTGGCTCAGCCTATCAAGGGGGCTCTACTCAGGGTTGCTTGCAAATGTACGAGCTGCCCGCATCAGGGCTCCACCAGGTGCACTATGTTTCCCCTGCACTGTCTCCAGCTCGGGTCAGCCATGTCGGCTGCACATGACCCTCAGATTCAGCTGGCTTGAGGTATTTTTAACTGGGGTGTCTGCGACCCGCACAGCTCTATCACAGATCCAACTTCAGCTGCTGCTATTTTGTCTGTCGCAGCCCTTCAACTTGACCCTCTGTCTCAGAAGCTTATCAATCTCCATGCCGCCTGGAATTCTACATTTCACCAGCAGAGCCCTCTGCTGCTCTTCATCAGTCCATATTTGATGGTTGTTCTTTCCTGGGTAGCCAGATTGCAGGATCCTGCCATCTTGCCGTGGGCTCTCTAGTGCCCCCTCTCCGGCTTACACTTATGCATTACCCTGCCGTTCACTATCACTGCCCTGCCTCATAACCCTCCATAGGCACACCTTTGAACAGCTCACTTCAAATGTTCATGGGCTCAGCAATCGCTGCAGAACTAGTAGGATGTTGGAGTACCAACTAGTACGGTGTAGGAAACAGCTCGCTCTGACCCTTCAATGAGCATTTGCTTCCAAGTGGTCCCCACGATGGTACTTCTCCTTCTACACCACCTACTCTAGGGGAGAGTGCTTTCTTATGCTTTGTCATGCTTCATCATCGGGCGGGTGCTCTTCGTCGGGCCGGTGCTGCAATGCCTATGGGTCCCCCGAAGGGTCACTTTAGTGGATATCTTTTTGGTTTTTTGACATTTGATGAATGTGAGGTTGTCCTAGTGGGTGGGGAAGAGTGAGTGCAAAAGTGAGTTAAAACTGGCTAGGGTATATCAGACTGGTTTTAATAAAAAGATTCCCTTGTCAGATTAAAAAACCTGAAGGTTGGCGCTACTATGGAGGTAACAATGTCCCCTAGTGGCTGAAAGAGAGTTCAACATGTTTTGCACCTCTATTGGTCAAAATGATCCATGGCACTTCATCAGAACCAAAAACTGTGGGAAGATGGTGATCCAACCCCACATATAATCTCAAGGTGAGCGGTCCCCCTCTAATTGGGTGGTACCTACTTGTGACTAATATCACTAGTGGTTCGACCTAGAGGACAAGGAGAAAGGAGAGAGGCCATAGACAAACATATAGTACAGCAGTGTTCTTTTTTCCAGAAGATCCCTTAATGTGGAACGCTGTATGCGTCTGGAGCCGGGATAGTCACCGGACATTAGAGACAGATATTTAAGAATCCCACAAACAAACAGACAGAATTATTGTTGCAATCAGTTTGGCACCAGTCAAGTATCTGTTTTTTGTCTAGTCATGGTAACATAATTACATTCACCACAAGTCCCCTGATTGATTGTTAGTATTGCTTGCGCACTGTGGCAAGTTAGTAATGAATCTAATGATGTGAACAATCATGGCAACATACGGTATAGAGGAGACTATATGATCTTATCTAATCGTCACGGTAATCAAATTTTATGGGTTCACGCAAGTCAGAATGCACAGTTGCAGGCTACAAAAGATAAAAATGTCAAAGAAAAGAAAGGCCATGCTTGATTACATATGTTATCGCTAGCATGGGTGGTGGTGGCTGATCAAGACTGTCATGCGTGATATTGGAAACCGACAGTTTTACTCACGGTTTTGCCAAGTGCGCTCCATGCAGCACCTACCCTCGACCCTGTGTATCCGGATGGTCTCTGTGTGGTCGAGCAGAGCTCGTAATGCAGGCTTTTGTCAGTTTGATGTATTCTGGGATGGTTCTCCAGGCTACGGCACATGTCTCACCGCCATCTGGAGTGGTCAAATTGAGTGTGAATACGTGAAGTAACTAATGCTAAAGAGTGCTAGGAGGTATATAAGTTCATCCTCGTACTATGTATTACATAGTAATAGGGTGGAATTTGCCAATGTTGTGTGATTGTAAATCAAAATGGTTTCAATTCATAGGAACAAGGGGATGTTAGCTCCCTTGTGTTAGGGTGTCTGTTTGGAATCGTGGATGTGAACTAGTAGTGAATAAATCAATAAAAATGGATACACCTGATGAGTGTGCAATATTTATCTTTGTATAGGTCACAGGAATATACCCCATTGGGGTCCATATAGGTCACAAGGATGTGCATATCACTGGTTAGGCTCTTTATATGGTAGACCATATTTTGGAGTCAATGTGGTCTTGTGCTTTTAGGTTATACTTAGTGACCACAAAAGGGTCTTGCGTATTGTCTGTTATAATAAATTAATGGAGTCCAAGTACAAAAAAATTGGATTAGAGTTCAATCCAAGGGATGTCGTCATTCATTCCCCTCTTATGTGTTTGAAACAGAATGGGGATGGCGGAACACCCAGCGTTGTACCCGTTCTGAATAGCATGGTGGTGATCCATGAAGGGTGTGCCTCTTGAACAGTGTAACTAATATCATCTGCAGATTGTTTAGATTCCGTGAAATGGTTGCACATCCTTGTGTTGATATGTCTGCATCGGATGGTGCTTTTGTGCTCCCATATATCGATCTTGACAGGTCTAGATTTCATACCTATGTAGAGGAGTTTGCAGGCGCACGTAATTAGATAGACACAGATTCTAGTGTTACAATTGGTGTGCTGTCTCTGTGTCCAAGTGAAAGTGCTTGGATCTAATGAATCCAATAAATGCCATTACTTTCACAATCATCTCTTTCAGAGTGTTTAAGATAATTTGGTATATAGCTTATCTGTGAGATTATTCACAATTTTTTTTATTGCATGCCAAGTTAAAACTGAGATCATGATCATTGTATTTGATGTGTGAGTTATAATGTGCATGGATGTTCAATAAATTATTGATTGTGGTGCTAATCATAATATGAGAAAGTATTTAATATTTGGGATGATTGGTAGTCCATCACAAGTAATAATGACCCTATTCTTGTTAGGTCCAGTAAAGGTTTCAGTAATTTAATGACTGTCTGACTGTCTAAAGGTTGAACTAGAGAAACTGCACATGCCTCCCACCAACTTGGTGGCCCAGGTACACTACAGACCCCTGTCCCAAGTGGTACTTGCTGGCCCTGATAGTCAGACCGACCTGCTGCAGGCCCTGATGCACTTCCGTGAGATGGGTCAGGTGTTCAATCAACAGTGATGTCATCAAGATGGTGCCCGGCACATGTAAGAGTGGTAGGAAGTTGGGGCGAGGGCGGGGGGTCTTTGAGGGGCATTGACAGATGACGGGGTATGTAAAATAAATTAATAAAACCACTTACCTTGCTTCCGCCTCATTGCCGAGTAGATAGGAGACCACTGCTGCCTTCTTTGCTGGCTAACAGTACTCCATCGCCCGCATGCTGGCGGGAGTGCGCCAAGCCGATTTACATGTTCTTATTGTGCTTTTGGTGTCCTGGTGGTGGAGGCCATGGTGGTGTGGAGAGAGGTAAGTACTATTCATTTTCATTTCAATATACATATATGTTGTGAATATGTCAAAATGTACATGTAGGTAATGTGTACAGCCCATTTTTGTTACATATAGTATTGCACACCTTCAACATTTATATACCATTGAATGTACGCCCACACCCAACACAAAAGCCTACCTTAGACGCCAGTGGCAACAGGGTGGCTAAGCATTGTGGTCAAGTAGCAGCAGAACAAGAAGGACCTGGACAATGGCGTTCAAGACAGATTCAGTGGGGGGACCCCAAGAAAAGGTTTCATTTTTTATTGATTCCGCCAACTCGTGCTTGGAGGTTCTTCACCACAGTTGCCTCAACGGAAAGGCACATCGTAATCTAGACGGAGGGAATCTTAGTGGGACTCCTTCTGACAGAAGCTTCTGTCTCTGACACTGTCAAAGCTGGAGAAAGATTCTGACAGAGGCAGCGAAACTGCAGCTGTCTTTCCTATAGTGTATGGCCAACATCTAAATCGAGTAGACGGACTGCCAAGGTGGCCGGCAGGAAGACCGCCAAAAAAGAAATCATGGGACCAGTCCACCAAGATCTTGATGAGGCCCTGAGTCTCCCTTTTAATGTCCTGACTTGCAGCAGTCCAGTAGCACCCATGACTTCACAGTGCCAAAAGGTTTCTTCACCCTTGTGCCCTCTCCACTTAGGTTTGGAAAACCTTTGGGCTCCCCCACTTGAGTAGACTTTTGCAACCCTCCAGCCAACTCCTTTTTATCCTTGTTGCTCCCTTCTTTCTGTTGAGGGAGGCTGAACCCCCTTTCTTGGGATCATTCCACTGGGGCATCCTAGTGCTCACCCATGTGTTTTCTGCCTTACCAAGCTGCCTGGGGTCACGCACCTTGCACTAGATTCCTGTTTATCTCCGAGTAACAAGTACTCCAGATGTGCTCCTGCATAATCAAATTAAAAAGCCCATCTTAAATTGTGACTCTGTGCCTTTCACCCTTTCTCTCTTTTAGTGAGTGCTGGACCTCGCCCTTTTTGCAGGATCACCTTCAGGTTTTTGCCTTCTGTTGCTGAATCCATTTTTGTTACCAGAAGGACTCTGTGCACTTTGCCCCTGTCAACCAGTGGTAATGTGTTTATACTCTCTCCGTAAAACATGGTATAAATGGAATACACCTAAATTGCACATTCAATTTACTTGAAAGTCCCTAGTTCAGGGCTACTATATTAAAGTCTAGTAGATGACCAGCAGCCCTCATTGTGCCACTCATGAAAGAAGTCTATTAGAACATGTCTCGGGTCTGCCCTGGCAGCCTGCAGCGAAGTTTTAAACTGCCATTTTGATCTGGAAAAGTAAACCTTTTGCCAGGCCAAGATCTTCCTGTTTAGTACCTCTAAGGTAGGTCAAAAAAGTTCAAATGGCTGCATTGAGTTTAAAAAGTAGGACATGTGTACTTATGTTTTACATATCTTGACAGAGAAAATCTCCTAATGTTGTTTTTTACTGTAGTGCTTATTTCTCGTATTGACTAACACTGGGTTACCTTATTATATTTATTAGGTGCTAAATTTAGATTGCGATCTGATAGAGATTTGCCATTTACATTCAAATAAACTGTAATTAAAATCATCTTTCATGGTAAAGTCAGATTGTAACTGAGAATTATGAAAATGCCACCTTTAGAAAGCTACAAAAAGAACAATCGATGGATGGAATGCTAAACAATGTTAAACACTCACCCCAGTCAGAGATCTGGGCCAAAATCTATTGCTTTTCTTCTCACCACTCCACTTCAGTTTGGACACAGCCATACGTAAATCATCATCATCAATCAGTTTTATTTCGACTATACATGACATAAAAGCATTCTTAGATAAAATTTTAATATATAAGAATAAAATAATAAAATATTGTTCATACATGTGCAAATAGGCGTACGACATCAACTCAGATAATAATACAATAGGAGGAAAAAACATGTCATGAAAAACATTGTAGTGTATAAATAAGAATAAGTAAAAGCATTAGAATAACGCGCCAGAACCTGTGCACGGGGATAATAAACTGGTTCCACATCGTGGAACGGACGAATTCCACAACATATTTTAAGCAAACAGAATGATTTCAATTAGGTTTCAGTATTGTTTCATTACTGTTTCGCTAGGGAAGACAACAATTTTGATCTTATGGTCCATATCCATCTTTAAAACTTAGCGACAGGAATTGAATATCGAGGAGAGGGATCTGTACACAAAATACTCAGGGCAACTTTCCTATGTCTGGTACCTAAGTTATTGCAGATTTGTGAGAACCATTTCTTGCAGGGGCCTACATAGGCTGGACAGATAAACAGCACATGGGGATAGGCTTCAACATGCTCTATGCAATGGGGGCATTCATTGTCATCAGGCGAGGACCAATTAGAAGTAAATGATTTTGATGGGAGAGAGCCCCCTCTGAATTTAAAATAAAGTTTCTGATCAAGGGGCTTTGAGATTGTGTCCCAATAGAGCTCAAAGCTTGGGCAGCGACTGAATATCCCTGTCAGAGTAGTGCTGTCACTTGTTCTGAAAGACATTTGCCCAACCATTTCTCAATAGCTTTCCTTAATTTCTTCTTTAGTGGGAAACTGATTTCTATATGGGTTTTCCCATGGATTCAGCATTCCCATGCTGGTCCAAACACCTTTGATGTCACGTAGCCAGACGATTTTATGAGAACGGTCAGCCTCGATGACATCCCCAAGAGCATTAGCATAGGTGGCCTGCTCAGGTGTAGACCAGATTCTAGGGCATAGTCTAGCAATGTTTACCAGCGATTTCCTTCATAGGTCATTAAGCATAGGTGTCAGTGGGGTAATTTGCAGTAAGCTAGTGATCATTTGGAGATACCTAATCTCTCATGTAACGAGTTGGGTCATTTTCTCAAAGCCCCATAATTCTGACCCACATAGTACCGAACTCAACAGTTTTGTGTTGTAGATCTGCAACACAGGGCTAGCTGGCTTCATTAGAGATGTTTTGAATTTGTTGTGTAATGCACCAGCTAGCTGGTGATGTTTCAATGCCATAATTTCAATGTGAAGCCTCCAGCTCATTTTTTTTTCAGTATGATTCCTAAATATGTGAAAGCACCTACCTGTTCTAGGGGCTACCCATCCAAAAAATTCTACCCCTGAATGCTCTGTGCTGAATAAAAGCCATAAATGTAGTTTTTGTTGCGTTAATTTCTAGCCTTCATATGTTGCAGAAATCTTCAAATCTAGATAGTGCACGCTGTAACCCACTAGGAGTTTTTGAGATGATAAGCGTGTCGTCTGCAAACATTAGGAGCGGAATGTTTATGCCTGCTAAGACCGGAGCGTCTGTAATTAATGTAGCTAAAAATTCAGAAACTCCATTTATATAAAGGGAAAATAGTGTACAGGACATTACACACCTTTGGCGAACTTCCTTTTCTACTGGAAAGGGATTAGTTACATTCCCCGGTGAGCCCCAATGAATTTGTGCAAAATTATTCTCATTTAGTAGAATAATATGAGATAGCAAGTTTGTAGGCATTCCCAGCTCCTGGAGAACCAACCATAGCTTATTAAGTGAGACTAAGTCGAAAGCTGAGTTAAGGTCTAAAAAAGCAGCTAAATGCCCAAAATCTCATCCTGCACCTAAATCAATATATTTAATCTGCATATACTTACCTCCTTAATGCATCTATATACTTTCAATATACTTATGGATCCATATGTTTATCTCTTTCTTCTAATTTAGCATTTCCAATGCATTACCCTATTTCTCAGCCTATACTTCTCTCAATATATCTTCTAGCCCAACTTTCTGACTCATCTCAAACTTCTTTCTACTGCTCTTTCCAATACACTACCCTGTCTCTCACCCTATACATCTATCAATATCACCAAAATAACCCTTTCTAGACTCTCCCCTACTCTACCCCTCCTTGTATCATCTGACACCTATTTTACTATACCGATCCTGCAAAACAAACCTTTCTAAACTCTTTCCTCTGACTCTTCCCCTCCAAAACCCCTTTTTACTCTCATCCAAGGGCCTCCTCCTACGGCTATGACCTCCAAAAAAAAGAAAAAAAAATTCAAATCCTTAATTCTTCTATCCCTCCACTATCCTTTTCAATCAAAATAACAGACTAACATGTTCACTTCTCAAATTCCATATTCCACTATACTAACTCACCACTAATCCTTTATGGGTTCCATAGTAGCATACTACTCACCAATAAAGCTTTTCAACACCCCATCAGGGTTACAAACCCTATATAAATGTAAACCTTTTTCCTTTTTTTACCCCTCCCCAACCCTTCTCAATCCGAATAACTGACTAACATATCCACCACTCAAATTACTTTCATGTTTCACCATACTAATTTAACACTATTCCTTATGGGTTCCAGAGTAGCGTGCTACTTGCCAAAAAAGCACTTCAAACACCCCATCAGGGGTATCAAGCGCTATATAAATACAAACCTCTTTCCCTCTTCTATCCCGCCACCTACACTTCTCTATCCAAATAACTGAATAAAATATCCACCACTCAAATTACTTCATATTTCACTATACTCATTTTCAACACTAATCCTTTATGTGTTCCGTAGTAGCGTGCTGCTCGCCAGAAAAGCGCTTCAACACCCATCAGGGGTAACAGGTGCTATATGAATGCAAACCTGTGTTCCCCTTCTATCCCTCAGCTATCCTTCTCATGCCAAATAACTGACTAATATCCACCACTCAAATTACTTTCATATTTCACCATACTAATTCACCACTAATCTTTTCTGAGTTTCTAGAGTAGTGTGCTACTCGCCCAAAAAAAAAAAAAAAGCGCTTCAACACCCCACCAGGGTAACAAGCGATATATAAATAGAAACCTTTTATCCTCTTCTATCCTTCTGCTATCCTTCCCAATCCAAATAACTAACTAACCTATCCACCACTTAAATTACTTTCATGTTTCACTATACTAATTCAACACTAATCCTCTATGGGTCCCGGAGTAGCATGCTACTCGCCGAAAAAGCGCTTCAACGCCTCGTCAGGGGTAGTAAGCGCTATATAAATGCAATTACAACACAATGCAATACAATACCTAACACAACAGTTTGCCAGTATATTAGCAGAAAGAGGAAGGCTTTGTCTATTGCACTGATATGTGCTCGAAAACCCTCCTGAAAAGGGGTTACGATGTCATTAATATCGATCCAATCCTGGACTTTTGCCAGGACAAGGCAGGCTAACACATTTTGAATTAAGTCGATTAGGCTTATGGGCCTATAGTTTCCTGGCAGACAAAAATCTCCCTTATTATATATTGGTATGATCTCTGCACCCCTCAGAAATGAGAGCACCATGGGCAATAGCATTTGCTCACAACATAATGCTCCTGACCTAATTATCCTTTACATACAAAAAGACATCAGATGGGACAGTGTCATTGTCAGGGGCTCTGCCCCCGTAATTGCACTGAGGGCAGCTCTCACTTCTGCTAGCTCAAAGACCAGTTCAATTGTATATGGATGGATAGCAAAGGTCTCGCCTTCATGTTCGCCATTGTGGGCATATTGTTTAGCAAAATGTTTAACCCAGGCACATGGGGCTTCATAGTTTTGCAGAGGAAGAGGATGTCCACCCCTACCCCATTTGACTAAATTTCTAAAATATTTGAGAATATTTCTTGTGCACGCCAATTTAAGGTCTTGCCATCTATTTTCATCCCAGTCCGTTTTAGCACTATCCTGAGCTTCCTTATAACATTTCCTAGCTTTCTGTACACTGCTCAGGTTTTTCGATCTAATAGCTTCCACTAGAAGCCTGCGAGCTTGCTTGCATTCTTTATTAAAGCAATGAGGCTGTGTCTTAGCGCAATTATCCTTAGCACTATGGGGTCTAAGGAAATAGGTTCGCATTTTAACAAAAATAATTTGTTATGAGTAGCTGTTATGGCATCAGACGACTGTGTATTAAGGAGGTGCATCTCCATTTCAGCTGATGCATGCTCAATGTCCCTGGTAATATTGGACAACATATCTGTTTTTTCCATTATCTTTGGCCATTTAACTCGTCCCATATCATTGGAGGTTAACAAATCTCTAGTAGAGAGCAAATCAGTCTTAACCCTGCTCCCCATGGGAACAGTTCAGCCCGAACTGCCAGGCCAGGTCCACCCTGAACTGGAAACAAACATCCAAGGATCTGTTTCGGGTGATCCACTCCTGGGCATCCCCGCCCAACTTTGAGTGACAAATGTAAAAGAACAATTAACGGAGGGAATGCTGAACAATCTCAAACACTCACCCCTAGTCAGAATTCTGGGCCTACATATATTGGGGTTTTTTGGCTCTCCACACCACCCCAGTTTGGACCCAGCTAAACGCAAATCCGACTTGACGCTGCTTCCCATGTAAACAGCCCAGCCGAACTGCTAGGCCAGATCATCCCTGGACAGGAAACAAGCATTGTAGAATTGGTTTTGGCGTATTACCCCTCACCAACCAGGGTAGCTTAAATCTAGTGGCATGGCAAGCACAAGACCCATTTCTGGGCATCCCCATCCCACTTGTGTTGACAGAAGAAAAAAGGAAAACTGATGGACGGTAGGCTGATTAATGTCAAACACTCCAACATTTTTATGCTCACGACACCAGGCCAGTTTGGACCCAGCCATATGCAAGTCAGACTTGACCCTGCTCCCCATTGTTCTTTTTGCATTTGCCACCTTTAGAAAGTTGATATTTTCTTATCCCAACCAATTGAACCTTCTGCCAGTGTCTCAGGTCACATGACTGTGACTGCCTCCATGGTTGGGGTTAGTGTATTGCTTCCAGACAGTAACACAAGGGATACTAAGTGTGGACATGATGGAGTACCCAGGCAGGATGACTTGGACCAGGCTGATGTACCCAGCCCCACTTACACTTCAAAGGGCTTTGCCCCTTGCACACACAAAGGGCCATTCCACCTGGTCTGCCCTGCCTTTTATCACCCCAGACAGAACCAGAACGACTCATAACTACACTCTTAGTACTGTGGAAATTACAGAGGGATGCAGAGGACTGCCCTGATGCTTATAGGACTGCCCTGCTGTCTCCGAAGGAAGCCTAAACCTGCTTTGCCCTTTACCCTAGACTAACCGGAATGACTCCAAGTGTCAATTGGCTGACCTCCTGTGTGACCTACAGGGAAACAACACTTTTTTGAATCCTCCCTGCAACTGCCCAGCTGACCAGTTTGTACCTGCAAATGGACCTTCCTGAGCCCAGCTGACCTCTTTTAGAGTGAGTCCCTGATCCTCAACAGGGGACTTTGCTGGCATCAGAGTAGAAGTGAAAAGCCTGCAATTTGGACTCCACACAACTGCAAACAAGCCCTTTTGTGCCAAGACTTTTCTGTCTGCGATGACTTTTGACGAGAAGTACCGGTGAGACCTGCTCTTCATGCCAAAAACAACTGTCTGCCACGGCCGGCAGCACAAGCCCTCCACTCCGTAGTACAGCAATAGCAACCTGCGACAACTGCCAAAGCAAAGTTACAGCAATGGTCATCCATGAAGCTCAACCAGCTCTTCCTGGTATGGACATCCGGGACACCTGACCAGCTCTTTGCTCAACTGCAACGACCATCCACGATGCTCAGCCTCCCCCTCCCTATCTCCTCCAATGCAAATGGGACTAAACACACAAGGCTCAGATAGTAACTTTTCAGCAAGACTGACCTTGTAACTTTTCCCTGGTCTAGCGCAACCAGATGACAAAAAGAGGTGGATTTTGATTGAATGTGCTATTTTCACTAAAAATGTTTATATTGCATTTCTCTGGGCCTAATGATAGGATTTTTGTCATTCTGGTATCATTTTATTTATTCTAAATTGCTTTGGGATTTTTCTTGCATTGTATTTTCACTATATTGCTGTTTGAGTGCCACATAAATACATTACAATTTTAAATTAAACGTGACTATTTTTGTGCCAAGATACCAGAGGGCTAAGAACAAGTAAATTTGATATTTGCTTGTGTTTCACCCTGACAGAGATTGTGGTTGCTGCTTGAAAGATGTAAGCCAATGTTACCATGTTTAAGGAAGAGAGCACAAGCACTATAGCACTGGTTAGCAGTGGAAAAGTGTGCAGAGTCCTAAAGTCAACAAAAAGAAATTCAGCAAAAAAAGGAGAATGGAAGGCAAAACGTTGGTGGAAAAGCAGGTCAAGGATGTCAAGTAACAGGAATCATTCATGTGAGTGTAGAAATCAGCTACCCGCTCACCACAGGCGTGTATCCCTCTCCATTGATAGTACTAACTCCCATATGAGGGATCAATTTGTTATTTACTTCAGAAAATAGAGTTTATTAATTCCTCCACATTGTTGTTTGCATTTACAAGGTTTCTGTGCCCGGATGCAGTAGGATTAACAGGGCAAACCCCTATTCTTAGTGAGAGGTACTAACTACCACAGTATGGCTCCCCAGTGCTATTGACCTACACTTTGAGTTCCTATTTCTGATTTATAGGAGGCAAACCATTTGTCAATGTTGTCTCCAACCACAAAGCTAGGCTCAATACTTTTAGGAGTGTGAGGTGTATGTACCTCCCGCAGATACCTCATGTTCGCTGCCATCATCTTCAATGGGCCTGAAGCCCAGCCTGGCCTAATTTCCCTCTATTTTCTTTCTTCTACTATTAGTTTCTTCTTCTTCATGGCTATGGCTGCCAGTTTGGCCAGCAGCTCCCTTGCTAATTTCCTGTCATTCTGCTCCAACTGGCCATGGCTAGTGCTGGCAGAGCCCACTTCACTTCCACCCCTGGATAATGCACCAAAGAATCCTTGTTCAGACATGTTGTCGCACTCTTCTACATCTACTGGAGTTGCCTCTTCCTCAGAACGGTCAATGCCTCCCTTACCTGAGGACCTTCTCAAAATCCCCTTTCTTGGCATTGTGGCCCAGTTTCAGTTTTTTTTCTTTTTATAGTGCCTTCAACTCCACCACTGTAAGAGTTGTCAAGGTATCATGATACAACTCTTTGTTCCCTTAGACTTTGTGTTTTAAAGGTGTAAAAAAGAAATCCAAAATAATTTTGAAAAATCAAAAATGACCCAATCAAAGACCTGACACCAATTTAAAATAGAAAGTAATTGTTATTTTCAGTTCAATTTAGGGATTTGCCAACTTGATAGTTAAGTGTTACTGCTTAACAGAGGTTTTGGATCTCTAAGCTAAACCCCAATCTGGGAAAGTGGGCTATTAGATGGGGTGGATTGTACCTCACTGCACATGTTAATGTCACTGTTCTTTTTAGACCAGTAAAGCTTTCAGTAATTAAAACCTGAGCTCTGTCCCTGGTGCCTTAGCTACCAGCAGACAGTCTTATCTTAAGAAAATGTGTAAAGCATTAAAAAAAAACCTGTTAAAAGTCAAAAACACTACATAATAAAAATCCCACCCCAATGTTGGAAAATAGAAAATATTTTTAATGAAACAAAGTACACCAAACTGTAAAAAATCCAATAAGGGAAACTGTAGGAATGATTTTTTAATGTTTTAAATAGCACCATAAGGTGCAAATCCTTAACTGCGGGCAGCTGGTTGCACTAGACTGGGACTAGAATATGTTTTGAGGTTAACTGAGATGGTGCAATGTTCAGGTATGAGGAAGAGTTTGGTACCGGCCAAAGAGTTACTTTTGGATTTAAAACTTTTATGGAGAAAAGGCTGTTGTTAAGTCATGGGGGGCAAGCTGACAGCTGGATACAAACAGGGGATCAACAATGGTGAGTTGCTGAAGCACGGGGTCCTGGTGTGGTTGACAATAAAAATGCGAAAGCATTGCGATGGCAACATCAGAACTCCGTGCCTAGGAGGTTCTCAAAGTCAATCGGATGCTGCTCGGCATCAGTCCCATTGAAGCCTTCAAGTTTGAACATAGAAACATTTCTGGAAATTGGATTTTCTTCAGCGGTTCAAATTAGCAAGTTGAGTTGACTAGTGATCCGATGGCTGGGGCTTCAACAGTGACCATAGTTTCCACTGGTTCTCTGGACAGAAAGATGGCAAAATGTTCCTAAGGCTCAGTCTTTGCACTTTGACAGTATGAGTACTCTCTAACAACAGTTAAGGGTTCAAGGACCTCAGGGACTGCACTTGGGGGTAAGGACTTATGCCAACAGAAGCCACCAGCAGGGTCCAAGGTCAGGATTTGTTGTAACGGGTCAGCTGGAATCTTTCATAGAATAGCCAGGTTACTAGTGACACGTGCAGTCATGCTTTGCATTGTCATTGTAGTGGTGGCACAATATGTGCTGCAGTCACTGGTGACATTTAAGGATTCAACTTAGAGGTCCTGGCGACACTGTGTGCCATATACTAGCGACCTATAAGTAGGTTAGAGATGCCAATTTGGAGTATGGCCAACATGATTTAGGGGTCAGAGCACATGCACTGGAGCGTGGTTAGTAGAGTGAAGTGCAGAGTCAAAAAGCCAAGAACTTCTGTCCAAAAGATATGGGGATGATCATGCAAATGAGGCATAACCTTCACTGCACTTCAACTGTGCACACATGCATGTTGCTCTTTGTGACTCTACGGCATAATGACAGTAAAACGTTCCAAAAAAGCTTCATTCTGTTACTACTTTCCCAATATGGTTATTGGGATATTCATATCGTTGGTAAAAATTGTTGTTCAGAAATATTTGTATTATTTTATCTGGGGTTACCAAACAGAAACATGGACTATTGACAGAGTTTGCCTCTCATTGCCATCTTTGCTCAGCTCCAGGTGAGTCAACGAATTGTCATGTGTGCAGAGCGCATTAGAGACACTAGCGGCTCATATTTTGACTGTCAATTGTAAGAAAACTATGACGTGTGAGAAACTATTCACACAGGTCACACAGTCACCTCAGCCCATCCCATTTGGCCTGATGCAGCTCTGTATTAGAACCTGAACCTTTCAATCCTGTGGGCGCTTTATCATCCCTGTCCTGCATGCTGGTTATGTCCGTGGAGAGCGGGCCATTATGTCAGCACAACAATTTGAAACATGAATTGCTTGACCTGGTTGGCCCTAGGAGGCAAAGTGCTCTGGCCTCTCAAATGGTTTTGTAATAGGAGAACTTGTACATCCACTTGCAAGCACAGTTGGATGTCCTAATCTGTTGGTTGTGCATGAAATGATTCTTGAAGGACACCAACAGTCCCCTAATTGCCCAATATCATTTGTGCATGTGGTGTCATGCCCATGGCATCGCAAATGCTTATCTTATAATTGGGTTAAAAGTTGTGAAAACTGAAGACGAGAGCATGCATCTACTAACATGGGTCATGTTGATATAACATATGAAAAAGATGGTATATTGAGGGCTACACAAAAATATTCAAGTTAAATAATTTAATAATCATATTCAAACTTCCACTTTGATAGCGTATTGCCAGACAGAATCAGCTCTTGTTACTACTCTGAAAGGGAAAGTATTTTAGTAAAGGTCTAGAAACTAGAGTGCCTTCTATTTATTTCAAATATCTTGTAAAGGGTTCCATAATCATGACAAACTTGATGCTAATGTCTGCACATTTCCTTTGATGATGCACAGTGGAAACCAACACACCGCCTACAAATATCTATGCTATTCTCCCCTTTCAACTTACTCATTCCTTACGTCATACAGACATATCAATATAGGAAAAGTCTTTATGGTATATTTCTTATATGTGTATTAGTTGACTCGTTACTTCCAAATTTTCTACTTTCTTTATTCAGTGAAAAAAACTTGTTATAAAATATCTGAAATAGTAGACTGAGGCAATTAAATAAAATACCATGCGATACTAAAATGCAACTGCAACTCACAACCATATTTGTAAGATACGAAGTGAGGGTGCGCCTTGGGCTTGTAAGAGTTACACACGGATTGCACTCTTTTTCTTATGTTGCTGCAAAAAGCTACAACTCTTTGTGTAAATACAGCAGAAACATCCCCAGCCATCTTGCCATTTGTAAGGCTTTAAAAACCTAGGGGCAGATTTATAAGCCCTGTGCGTCACTTTTGCGCCGCCGTTGCGTCACTTTTGTGACGCAGCGGCGGCGTAAAGCCAGCGCCATGCTGCGGCAGATTTACAACGTGTAAACATTGTAAAGCTTGCGCGACATGTGGGCGTACTTTCACAGGGGGGGGGGCGTTCCGGCACAGGAACGCCTCCGAAAAGTGGCTGAGTGAAATCTACAAGATTTCACTCAGACACTTTTCCGGCCATGCTGCGTCAAATCCCTGCGCCTGCTTGAAGCAGGCGTAAGGATTGACGCAGCATTGTACCGATAGGGCACCCCCGAGCCTTGCTGGAGCTGCGTCGCGCTTGCGACGCAACTCCAGCAATGCGCCGCCATTCCGCCATCAGATGCGTCACGCATCTGTTTATCCTTGCGCCACGATGCGCTGCATTGTAAATGCGGCGCATCTATTGTGGCGCAAGGGTAAACTTGTGTGACGCATCTTCCCTGGCGCATCCATGCTGATTTGCAGGGATGCACCAGGGAATATAAATCTCCCCCCCTAGAGAGAGAGTAGGTACAGGGAGTACAGGAAGGCGCTGTAACAATTTCAGTATTAAAGTATTACTAAGAGAGGCCGCCCACAAAACAGAATAAGGCCACCACTTACCTGGGTCTATTTTGGGTGGTGTTCTGGAAGCCAGTATTGGCCAAGCGCACTGAAACCTCCTGGGGTACAGGGAGCCATACCGACACTGAATAAGCCCATCACTTACCTGGGCTGATATACCGCGGGAGGGATCCACAGGCCCCTCCCCACACTACTCAACAGAAAGGATCCGGTGGCTCGTAAACTAGCCTGATTTACAAACCATGAAAGGGCTGTGTGTGGACTTGTTACATAATCATTCTCAATCTATTACCGTCGGGGAAATTGTAGGTACCCGTATGACAAATATTCTATAAATCCATTATGATATAATGTGGTAACCCACAATTGTCCACGAACCTGGGTATCGATCGATATAGAAAAACAATGGTCCCAGATTTATTATTCGTTACAGTCTAGTTAAAAAAACTTTCATTATTCAAAACAACACATCAGATATGTTTATGATTAGCATAGGATAGTACACACCTAGCTCTCCAATCTGTACATCCTCTAATGACTCAACGGCATCCAGTATAGCTACAATAGTGATTGTTTATTATTTTTCAATTGCCATTATAACATATCACTATAAATAAATACTTCAACCGAAAGGTTGCTCCAATGGGAGTGTGAAAAAGGGGAACAAATGTGCTCTTGAATAGGACAGAAATGAAAGAGGGGAATCAAGTCTGTATATTTCCAAAAACACGGGCAAATAATTCTTTGCTATCTACTAGCAAACTGGCTATGGTTCACAATGACGCCAGATCACAATTATGCCTGTCCCTCATATATAGTTCCAGTAGCTATACTGGATGCCGTTGTGTCATTTCAATAAGTCTGCGACCATAGTTTTTCTATATCAAATGTTCTATAAAAGCATGACCTTTACAACCTGAACCGTGCGCAGCGCGGCGGGGCCTGTGTCGCAGTTCAGCAGCAGCGTGTGAGGAAAGGACACAGGGACACCACTTAGACCTCGTGGCCGGAAGACCCCGAGCAGTCTCCGACCCATTTATTTATACCCTCGGGGCGAGCCCGCCCCGAGGGGTGTAGGAGTGCGTGAGTGTGACTGATACGTTGTATGAGAGAGTCCGGATGGCTCTCTACATCCCTCCTTTCTTTTAGTTGAAAACCACCAAGGTCCTTCCGTCATGGAGACATATATACAAAGTCCTTCAGCCTCTGACTCGGGACTGGATTCGGCCGGAGACCATACTTCTGGCTTCAGACACAGGGTTCCGGGGAGATGCCCACCGGGACACTCCCGCCCCCCTCGGTAGCGGGGTTCGGGCTGGTTGGCTGGATATTGTCCTCATGGTCCTGACGGACTGGCGACGGGGTGAGCGTTGAGGCGCTCCCCTCTCCGGGCGACGCATGGGCAGGAAGGTGTACGGTAAGTCTGGATAACTAGAGCCATCTCGATTTGTATCCGCCTCCGAGATCTTCTTGAAGCTCGATACGTTCCTTGTGATGGATTGCAGTCCCTGTTTGGCCGTGACCATGGTCCCTTGAACACTGACCACTCCCCACACCTCAGGCTCATAGGGAGTTCGGAACTTCCACCCTGGGTGGCGGTCCTTGATCACCACGTGGGCTCCCACTCTTAGCTGTGGCTCTTGGGCTCTGCGGGCCTCGCTGGCCTTCTTATTAGTGGTCTTCCTTCTCTCCTGAATTGCCGCGTCATCCCGCACAGCCGGTACCCACCGCGGGTCTGACGGAATGCTATCCCGTGGAGCTCTCTTGAACAGAATGTGAGCCGGAGCACACTTGGTGGTGCTGTGAGGCATCTGGTGGTACGCGCCTAGGAACTGGTCCAGAGCGGCTTCTGGGTCTTCTCCTTTCTCCACAGCGACGCGCAGGGCTCGGTTGATCGTCCTCATGAGCCGCTCCACTTCTCTGTTTGCTTGGGGCCATAGGGGGGTAATCTTCTGGTGGCGGACCGCTAAACTTGCAAGGTAGTCCTGGAATTCTCGCCCCTGGAAGGGGGGTCCGTTTTCCGACTTGACCTCTTCAGGCAGCCCCATCGTTGCAAACACTCGATCCAGGACCTTCCGTACATGGGGGAAAGCAGTGGACGCTATCACTTCAACGATGGGGAATTTCAAGAACGAGTTGACCACGACCAGCATGTGACGACCATCTTGAAAACTCCCAAAGTCCATGCTGAGATGCGTCCACGGTGTCTTGCTCGCTTCTTCTGTGATTACCGGGGCTGGCGCAGGGTCTCCTCCGGTGATGGTGCAGGCGTGGCATTGTCGGACCATCTCCTTCACTTTGGATTCCATCGCTGTGAACCAGACCTTATCGCGCAGCCTGGCTTTGGTTTTGGCCATCCCTTGGTGGCCCACATGCGCCAGCGCCAGGATTCTTCTCTGTAGGCTTTCCGGGACCACTATGAGGCGTGCCCTCAGAATGACTCCTTCTTCCCCCACACTGAGTTTGCTCCGGACGTGCCACAACTGTTGGCGAGCAGGGCTGACTTCTTGTCATAACGCACGAGCTCCATCCATGAAATGGGCCCACCAATTACTGTCAAGCGCTTTACGAACGCGAGAGAGGGTGGGGTCCTCTCGAGTGGCGTGACCCATCTCCTCCAGCGTCATGGCCTTGGGACATGCCCCTTGCGACACCATGCTGACAAACGCTTCGGTGTTGCAGGTGTCGTCCGATGAAACTGGTAGCCCCGGCGACTCCGGGTGACGGGACAGATAGTCTGCTGGGTTGTGAGCTCCGGGACGGTAGATCACTTTGAAATTGTATGCTTGCAACTGCACTGCCCATCGCTCGATCCTCGTTGGCGCCAGCCTCGACAATCCAGCAAACAGTGGGAGCAGCGGCTTGTGGTCCATCACAACACTAAAGTCTTGCCCACACAGGTACAAATGGAAATATTGGCATGCCCATTTGATGGCCAGCGCTTCCCTTTCAATCTGTGCGTACCTCATCTCAGTGTCTGTGAGAGCTTTGCTGGCATATGCGACAGGCTTCCACACTTCGGGGCCATGTTCCTGCATGAGGACCGCCCCTAGGAACACCGGGCTGGTGTCTACGACCAGTTCTGTTCGCCGTCGGGGGTGAAAGTACGCCATGACCATCTTGTCTAACAGCCCTGCTTTGATATCTTGAAACGCCTTGTTGGCCGCTGGCGTCCATTCCCACTGGTGTTCGTGGCACGTGAGGGCACGTAACGGCTCGGACATGGCTGCAAGATTGGGGATGAACCGCCCACAGTATGTGGCCATCCCAAGGAAACTCCTTACTTCGGTGGGACTCTGGGGTGTGCTGGCCGCCCTGATTGCTTCAGCCTTCTTCGGGTCCACCAGGAGCCCTTCACGGGTGAACGTGTATCCAAAGAAGTCCACTCTGTCTTGGTAGAAGGAGCCCTTGGCTTGGTGTAGTCAGTCCACACTCCGCCAGCCTCTTCAGCGTGGCCCGGAGGTGAGAGTGATGTTCCTCGAGCGTGGCGGAGAATACCAGAATGTCATCACTGAGGTTGATCACCCCTTGCAGCCCTGACAGTGTTTCACAGATTGCATTCAGGAAGACCTCTGCGGCTGAAGACACACCGAAGCTGAGCCTTTTGTATCTCCGGAGGCCAACATGGGTTGAAAAGGTGGTAATGTACCGGCTCTCTGGGTCCAGTTACAGCTGTTGGTAGCCGGCGTTCAGGTCTAGATTCGAGAACCATTTTGCCCTGTTGAAGTCCGCCACAATGTCTCCATCGTGGGGGTGATGTGCCGTTCCCTCTTCATGGCTGTGTTGGGCAGTCGCATGTCAACACAGAGTCTGATGGCCCATGGTTGTTTGGGCTTGGGCGCCACGACCAGCGGGGACACCCAGGGAGTGGGGCCTGAGACCTTCTCGATGACGTCAAGCTCTTCGAGCTTTCGCAGCTCCTCTTCTACTTGTGGGCGTAGATTGAATGGCACCCTCCGATGTCTGAGGGCCACCGGTCGTACTGACGGCTCTATGTGGAGCTTGAACTTCTTGCCCTTGAGTTTCCCCAGGCCGGTGAAGATTGCCGGGAACTCCCTCAGTATTGTCTCCGCATGTGAGTCGTGAACCTGGTTCGCAAAGAACACAAGCCCTAGGTCCTCTGCTGTGTGGCAGCTGAGAAGAGTCCCTTTCTTGCCTTCAGTGACGTGGAACTGGGTGTAGGTCGAGTAGCTTCCGCTCGCGATGGTGGCATGAATGACGCCACGGAGGGAAAGAGGATCCGTGCCTCCATACGTGTATTTTTGTGCCTTGGACGGCGTCAGGGGGGGTCGCAGTGACAGGCGGTCACACTGGTCAGAGTCCATCACATTGACAGACACCCCTGTGTCAATGAGGGCGTGTACTTACGTGCCCGCTACTGAGACTGAGCACATGGGAGGCGGTCTTCTCCGGGAGCCTGTCCAACTGACATATGACACCACAAACACATCGTCGTCTTCGTCTTCATATACCGGGTGTCGTGCCTGTGGCTGGTCTTCCGAGCTTGGTGGTGGGTCAGCAAGCGAGACTTGGCGAACCTGCGGTGGCCCGGACCTGGGTCTCGACGACGGCTGCCAGAACCGCCCTCCGCAGCACACTCTGGCGTAATAATTTAGCCTTCCACAGCGGGAGCACGTTTTCCCTTTCGCTCCACAGGTGGCCATTGCCGGGTGATCTTCGCCACAGTACTCACACGACCCACCTGGTGGTGGTTTGGACGCCTGTCGAGCCACAGCGGGACGTCTTTGGATGGCCTCCACCTTTTCTTCCTCGACATGCGGGGTCCTGGGCACCGATCCCGTGGCAACCGGAGTGTGTAAGGCCGCTTCCATCTCTTCTGCCCGGGCGTCAGATAGTTCATGAGAGCAAGCCAGGACCAGGATCTCGTCCAGCGAGATCCCTGGCTGTCGGAGGATCAGTTTTCGCAGGAGCTTTGAGCGGCAGCCTAGGATGATCTGGTCCTGGATCTCCACCCTCTGGGCTGTGAAGGGGCACATGCTAGCCAGCCGACGTAGCCGCGCATAGAACATGTCGACTGAATCGGTCTCGGTCTGCCACGCCCTCCGGAACTTGAATTTTTCGAAGTCGGGGTTGAGCAGTGGATCGAAATGTCTATTGAGCGCGGCGACTGCCGCATCGTAGTCGTCATCATTCCCAGTGTTGGGGAGCGTTTCGAACAGGTCGTAAATCTCTGCTCCTCCGTAGTAGATAAGGAGTGATAGTTTTACAGTTTCATCGGTTTCACGCATCCCCTTGAAGTAATGATTTAGCCGCCCTACCCAGGCCTTCCATCTTGGTGCAGCAGTGACGGGATCCGACGCCTCTCTGAATGGGGGTAGCGGTGCGACTGCAGTGTGGGTGACCACCGATGGGGCCCCAGCAGCCGGAACTTGCCCTCCGCCTTGCTGGGCTGCCGCGCCTGCGGCAGGTGCGACGTTCATCTCAACCAGGCAGGGGTGCACCGGTGTGGGGGCGCAGCTTGCTCGTCCCTGTGCAGTTCTGGGGCGTGTGCCCTCACCCTTCTCCTAATTGTGTTGGCGGTGCCGGGATCCCGGTGACCGCAGGCGGGGGTGTAGCTGACGTTGCGGCGCCGTACTGCGCGTGGGGGTGTGCGCCAGCCAATCCACACTGTCAGAGCCCTTTAAATTGAGGCTGCCAATGCAGTTGATATGCAGTGCCCCAGCTAGGCTTAGGATTTAATTGCTTTTGCCAGTGTATGTTGTCCTTGGGGTAGCCTTTCCCCTTCTCATGCCTTTTGTATCTCTTTCCCTCCTTGTGGTTTTTTGAGTTATAAAAACCCCAGGCAGGCAGTAGAGGGGGCAGCCGGTGGAAACAAGGCCCTCAAGCACACCGGTTGAAACAGGTGGGGTGAGCGCCAGTCAGAGCCGGAGCGGGGACGGCCCTCGCTGAGTCGCTGCAGCGCTGTCGATGCCTCCCCACTCACCATCTTCAGCGCGCGCAGGGGCGCCACCAGCTGAACGCGCTCCCCAAGGCAGAGGAGACGAGTGGGTGGGCGCCGCGCGATCTCTCAGCGGCCACAAGAGGCAGAGACAGCTCAGCGCTCAGCCAGGCAGCCACGTGGAGCGGTGCGGGTGGGCTCCGCGAGCTCCGGAGGCAGGTGAGAAGGCAGGCAAGTGGCGGGAGAGCAGGCAATGCGGGTGGGCTCCGCGCACTCCCAGGACCGGAAAGCACGCGTGGGGTGCGACCGGCCTCGTCGCCAATGTTGCGCGGCGGGGCCTGTGTCGCAGTTCGGCAGCAACGTGCGAGGAAAGGACACAGGGACACCACTTAGACCTCGTGGCCGGAAGACCCCGAGCTGTCTCCGACCCATTTATTTATACCCTCGGGGCGAGCCCGCCCCGAGGGGTGTAAGAGTGCGTGTGTGACTGATACATTGTATGAGAGAGTCTGGATGGCTCTCTACACCGTGTTCATGAATTCAGTGATAAAGTGATTACAGAAGCTGCCACAACCACAGCACCTCACAGATTCTTGCATTCAGCCAGTGACAATAGTAATATCCAAGGCTCACAAGCCTGACTCATGGGCAGGTGCTTTGAGTCTAGAGCACACCCGACACCCCTGAATGCTCGCTTTTTTGGAAGGAACAGACAACAGTATGGTGCCAGGAGATGTTCACACCCCTCAATGTTCAGAGACCCAGATCACCATCGGTAGCTTATATTGCGAGTCATTTAGTTACAGCACTGATGGACTACATTACCCACACTACATTACACTTTCTCTTATATAAGTTATTGTTATACTTCCAATTGCTTGTCCTAACAATGTCAAATAGCTCACACAGCCTAAAATTAAAAACATAATAATAATGGAATAGGCTCGCCTATAAGAGACCGTTCTCTTTGATTCTGTTATTCCGTGATTGTTCATTATAACTAAGTGTTTTTGCTGACATTTCTTTTGTCAAAAAATGTTGTGGTTTGTCGAAAAGGCAGTATGTTAGGTGTATTTTTTTTTTTTAAATAACCAAATCAGAATATACGTTGAATGAAGGTTTTTACTAATTTGTGCGAGGCAAATTATGTACACAATGCACATTTTCGGAAGCTTGTTACCAAGATGGATAACTTTAAACTTGGATGTTAGGCAGTACAATTGCATCTTTGCACAGGACGTCAGTCTGCATTTTTCAATAAGTGATCATTGCTTCAGTTCTACGGTGATTTATTTAATTGTCACGATTATTCCATCGATGTGAATGACTACCGGCGCACGCATAACGACGAGCAATAATATGGGTGTGCGCTGATTGTGTTGCACCTTGTGGAAACTAACTTCTACACATGGGCGCTGAGTCCCCATATATCACTACATTGCTTCTGGCTATCACAGTTCATGGTGATAATTAGGGCGGTGCGACTAGTGTAGTTGCAGCTGCACCTGGCACTGAGCTGGGGGATGCCAGGGGGTGCTGTGCTCAGGGCCGGACTGACTTCCGGGCGTTTTGGAATTCCGCCTGAGCAGGGGGCTGATTTGATTTCACTGCGGTGGGGGCTGATTTTGTTCATGGACCTGCCTGTACTTCGAAATAATTAAAGCAAAACGAATTTCGTTCAGTACACGCAGGTCCCCATCAACGTAATCAGCCCTCAGCTCAGCAGCATTCCAAAACTCCCGGTAGCCAGTGCTTAGAAATAACATGGTTTTAAAAGCACATTCTGCAGGGCTCCGTTTGTGTCAGGAAACAATACAAATGATAACTCTGGTGATTAATGTTCCTTCCGGAGAGAGATGGAGTTTTGTTTAGTGACAGTTTTGACTCATTATAAAGAAGCACAGAGGGTTAATGCCCCTGCTGCAAAACACATGTAAAATGCAGATCACAGAGCTTTATTGTATGTGGATAGCTCAGTGAGTAACTGCTTTTTTCACAGAGATTCTTTTGTTACCTGCAGTTCAAAGGATACAGTGAGCTATGACTGTCATCAAAGGGCTGCATACAAACTGCATGGTATACGTTATAACGTGATTCCTACACCTTGCAATCCTCATCATTTTATGTAACATTTGTTATAGATATAATATACACATTTAATTCACTGCCTTTGTATCATGCGTGTGTGACGGAAAGTGCATTAACACCCTGGAAAGTGCATTAACACCCCACACTGGTACAAGTAGCGCAATAAACTAAATGAAACGTATGTGAGAGAGGGGCTATAGAGAGGTGAGAGGCACTGTTGGAGGGTGGCAGTGAGGGAATCCATGGATAAAGAGGTCATTAGGAGTGCCAAAAATGATTGTCCCACCAGGCGCCACCAGTGCTAAAGCTGGTCCTGGCGATCATTATTCGAATACACCAAAATGACGAATGCTTGTGCCTGTCACTCTTTGTAGGTCTGGTGTTGGCCAAAAGCTTGTATTTGTCAAAATAAATTCTAAAGACACTTGCATACACATAGTTGCATAAAAGGGCTTTCAGTCAGTCCTACTCTTCTATTGGTCTTTTGTAGTATCATTCATATGTTAATTCCACCCACCGCAGCATGCAGCACAGGGCGATAGGTTTGCCTACCTCAAGCCAGCCATTTCGTCCACTCACTCTTAGTGACAGCATTTTGCCTGCACACAAGTTGCATATCTGTGACGAAATATTCATCTTCAGTGCTAGTGACTATTGGGCCAATGTGTTTTTTAAAAGCAAAAAACTATTTGTATTCTCTTTAACTGCTGAGACTTTTCCTACCCCAGTCCTTAGTCTTTGTTTATGTTTAGAACACTTCGTGCTTAAGCCTTCCAAACGTTTTATTCCATAAAGGGCATCTGGGCTAAATCTGCTTCTTTTTTCTCACATGTTCGGGTTTCTAAAGGCACCACGGAGGGAGCAAAGAAAATACCTACAATATAGTTTTGTTTTCTTAAAATAAAATGAAAAACGTGAGCTACAAAATTACATATATTTCATTTGTGTAGCTCACTCATGTTTTCTCAAAGAATACAATCATTGAAACAAATATTCGTGAAGATATGTAGGAAAAAATTGAAAATGTAGGAAAAAATAGAAATATGTGACAACGTTTCCATCTGTACGTATTTGCATGGATGGCCAATTTACAAAAGTAATTTACCTTTACGTTCTCCAGGGCCATCAGAGGTTACTGCCTGTTTCGACTTGGTGGTAAGGTGTATGTGCACAACAAGGCCCATGTTTCGACAATAGACATTGCAAATGCTTTGTTCTTAACATTTGGGATAAATTATTTGGTAATCACAATTTGCAATTTCTTTTCCGAATCAATATCGGGTCAGATTTTGTGCTAAATATCGGAAGCATGCTTTTGTACATCATAAATCCCACATTATGGAATTGTTAATCATTTTGTGAATGATTACCATATTGCAAAACATTCTTAAATTTGGTTGTACAATACTAAATGTCTGCCAGTTTATGCAACAATAGTTTTGGTGAAAAAAGTAATTTTCATTGGCAAATCATCAGATAGGAACTAGGACTGCGAGGTTCTAAAGTATTACCTTATAGCTTCTACATTTGGAAAGGGGAATGTTGTGTTTTGGACAGTGCAACATTTTATCCCCCAACCAGCAGCGCCCCAAGAGGTGCATTTGCAAAATGGTGGCGAAAGATGGCTGGCGGGAGCATTTTTAAAACTCCTGCCTAACAGGAACACACTCTGAGTCTGCTCACACGGGGTGGGAGGTTTGAAAATGTTCCCACCGCCTGAGAGCAGACTTTTGATCTATTTCCCTACCCGCAGAGACGCGGCCAGGGAAACAGATCATGAGATTGCTCCCCTCCAGATGGAGCAGCATAAATAGCTGTTCCCTTCGGCCTTGTGCAATATTGTGTTTGCTCCTATTTGGCAGGAGTTTTAAAAATGCTCCTGACATATGGGAGCAAACACAAGTTTCCCTGCCTGTGCCTGTGCCGGTGCGGGCAGCGAAACTACTGTGTCCTGGTGGCCACAGCAAGTGTGCCTGCCCCAGTGGATAGCCTACCTGGGTCAATTAACCTCTTCGCTGCGGCACAAATTCCGCCGCAGCGCTCCCGCAGTGATGACATTCCGATCGTGGGCGTGGTCATGACGTCTCCCGGCCGTCGTCCGCACACGCCCATCGTGACTCATGATGGCCGGGAGACGTCATGAGCATGGAAGAGGTTAATGGCTTGGGTATATGGCTTTTGTATATAGGTAACAGCCTTGGGGGATGAAGCCCCTGGGGCCTAATAAGGCAGGGGAAAGGGGGCGAGGCAGGCCACTCCAATTCATGATGTAATGCGGTTCAGGGGGATAAGGCACACAATGCGTCCCTACTTAATATAATTATGAAATATGAACCCCATTGTGTTTCTTTTTGTGCATGTTTTTTCACATTAGGCTCATCCTACCACATGTTTGGCATATAATGATTACTTGATAGTATTTCGTGTATTTCTCACACCTGTACATTGGAGTTTGTATGATTTATGTTTTTGTCAGAGGCCCCTGACGAAGGGACAGGGAGTCCCGAAATGCATTGGGCATCCGTCACCTGAAGCGGACTGATCTTGTTTATTATATAATTGTGACTCCGCCGTCAAGAGGCCTATATTTCATGTTGATTTATGATATTTGTCCCTATGAAATATTGACTAATTAACTAGTTGAAATAAATACATGGTTTGATCATGTTATCAATATGTGTAACTAAATGGCTGATCGTGTAAGTAAATATTTCATTATAATGGTGCACACCCTGTCCAAGTCACCTTTGGGACTTGGCCCCTTCGACTTTTAAAAAGTTGCCATTTTACTGACTTAGTCATTTCGTGCCTGTAGCCTGTCTCTGGTCACATGACTGGGTGTAGCTCACAGTTGAGCTTTTTGAATTTCTCCTAGACGGCCACACAATAGGGGTGTAGCTGACATAGAGCTTAGGTGTGCCTGGATGGGCCATCATGGGCAGGATGGGAGGGAGGAGCTGAGCACAGCCCCACTTACACTTTATTAGGCCTTATCCTGCCCCATACAAAGAACTTCAAAGGGGAAACTCCAGAAGCTTCTTCCCACTTCAAAGGCACTATTGGGTATAAATACTGTACCACCGACACTAACTCTTCAATACACTTCTGGACCACTGGATACTGTGCCAGGAAGAAAGACTGCTGTACTGCTGAAAGAACGGCAACTCAGCTGGACTGCTGCTCTGAAGCAACTGCTGCCCTGCTGCGCTGACCTCTTGTCTGGGAAGGAAGAATTGGACCTGCAACTTCATCTTGAACCCAGGGTTCCCAGAATGACTCAAAGGGCTAGTCTGCTGACCCACTAATCTGAATCTCAAGAACATAAAGTCTCCCCAACATCCTGCCCCAGCCCATTGAACCAGCTGCATTGAGTGCCTGACTACCAAGTGGTGCCTTTCATGTCCTGGACCCTTGGTGTGGCTCAGTGAGCTGAAATCAAGCTTTTGGGCTTTTTGTGACCGTGAATGGCCCTGTTCATACCTAGACCTTGCTGCTTGCACCATGGTCCAGCGCAAAACAACACCAACCTGAATTTTCTCTCTCCAGCATCAGCTGCTTGCAGGAACCTCTAACGCAAAGCTCCAGCAACGCCGGCCCGTGATGCCGGATGGCTCTTCGCGCTACACCGTCAGCCTCCCCTGATGCTCCCTCTGCTCCTCTCGGCCCTCTTCAACCTGAACAGGACTCTTAGCAGGGACTTGAGAAGGTAAGCCTCAGACGACCTAATCTGGTGACTGTATCTGACCTGTGGCTTGAAAGTTTGACTTTAACAAGGTCCAGTGCATCTAAAAATCCTGATTATGCGCTTTGTGCTTTTTGCCACTATTTTCACTAAAATCTTTGAAAAATACAATATTTTGATTCTACTGATTGGATTTATATTGTTTTGGTCTTGTTTAATTTATTCAATCTTACTAAAAATGTTTTAACTTAGTGTGGAATCCTTTTGTGGTGTGAATTCACTGTGTTACTGTTTGAAATGTTGCACAATTACTTTACACATTGCCTCTAAATTTAGCCTGGCTACTCTCTGCAAAGCTACGTGAGCGTTGAGCACAGGTTAATTTAGGGTTTGCTTGTGCTTCACCCTGAGAAGAACTGTGGTTGCTGCTTGAGAAGGTCCCCCCCTCAAACGGTAACCCAATTTCTTACAGCTAATTTTTGCCCACTGTTCCTTCCACCCCCTTCTCGCACATAGCTCTTCACAAAAACTTGATATTTCAAAATGTAGACTGTTCGTTTACATCACTGGAAATATTAAGCAGATTTGGCAAATGGTATTAAAGTTATAAGTAAAGCAAAAATTGTTGTTTCAGTAGAAACTGTTATCTAACTATAATTACAGTTTACCTTTTTAAGCACCACTTCCTTTTCAAACCAAAGCACAGTTCTGAAAATATTCGAAAATGGAACATCTATAGTCGTTATGCAGAATGAGGAAAACTATGAAAGGTAAACTCTCCGCGACCCAGGCATTTGCTGATGTCCTTGTGTGTAAATCGAAGCACTTTTCTTGTTTAGTTTTTGTTCGAGCCCTTTACTATTGAGGTCTCCATGCATAAGGTCTTTTGTTGCTTGTCCTTGGAGTTAAGCATTTACTCTTGAATGTGCCCAGAGGTATTTATGGTGCTTTAGAGGTTCTGTCGTGTTTTTTTACAGAAAGAATAATTGCATGACTGGGAAGGAATATCAAGGACAAACTATATGAAATAAAACATATGTTTTAGCTTTAGTCGCCGTATATTCTGCCTTTGTCTGACGCTGGCTGTTTGTTGAAATCAGGTGTAAGTGGTTCATCCTATACAATCGAATCTTTGGTGTGAGTCCCACGCTATCGACTATTAGCTTCTCCCATAGTGAGAGTGAAACGGAGAGGTTGTTGATTGGGGAAAAGTAGAGTTTTGCAAAGAGTTTTGCATCATGTGATAATACTGCTTTGAGATATAAGGAATGGCTTTAACCGTGGGTATTATCTTGGGGCTGGGAAAGCAGCAATCAGTTAATGTAAGCATAGATATCTACAGGGAACGCATGGAGAACTATTTTCCAAATGTTAATCTTTCACACTGGCTGAATTGGGTAGAATGTTCATTTGCAATAATTTTGATGAAATACGTGATTGCTGAGCTTTAGTTATTTGTAGGGTAAATACTGAATACTGGCCAGCCATCAGTAAGTATGGACGATGTCTTAGTCTGTAACCCCACTTCTTGACAGTGCATCCATGTAATAATACATGTCACTCCTAAACCATTGCCTTTGTCTGAATCACGGTGGACCCCGAGGCAACATGGAAGTAGCTGTAAGTTGCTATGATTTGAAAATAATTCAAATAAAAAATATTGCAGATTATTTAGCGAAATGTAAATTGACTGCAATATTTCAATTTTAATGCCGAATTTTAAAAGCAACATACGTTGTAGTGAGTGGCATCTCACCTACTCTGTGGGCTGTAAAAGCGTGTCATTGTAACGCCCAGCTGAGCTGCCTGCGAAACAGCAACATGTTCAATGACGTAGCACTCCATGTATTGCTGGGCGGGTTCCAGGGGATCAATTTCGAAAACGGTCTACTGACTCCCCTTATGATAAGAGACTATATGGCAAGGCAGGAGGGTCTTATACTACTTCTTAAGTTGTTTACGCTTAATACAACAAACATGTACTAATGAAGTAGCTAAAACTACATGCTCAGTTTGGTTTGATGGTTACATAGTTCGTCGATGATGAAATAACTCTGTCCCTACTTTTGCAATGCTTCCCTACTCCAGCTGCATTACAGTCTGTGCTCCCCATACCCAGCCAATGTGGGCAGATGGAAAGACCTCGAAAAGCGTTTTTCATTAGCATCTGGTGAAGCATATTGTGGTTTTATGCTTATGCACAACAGTTGTTCTGTGATGTAAGTTGTGTTACCTCTATCTCTGCTCTTAATTCTCCCCAGTCCCCCAGATCTTCACTTCCAAGATGCATCTTTAGTCTTGGAAGTGCATGATATTTTCTCAAAAGACTAAATGGCAGTAAATCTTCATGTGAACCTTGCAATTGCTTTTTCCTTACTGAAGGTTTCTGTTTTCTTTTTGTTTGAACCATGGTACAGCATATAGGAAGGAGGAGTAAGAAAAATTAAAGAAAGTGTACATTCCTATATTGTCAGCTCAGTTGCATCCTCTGTAAAAACAAGTTTGTTTAATTTAATGGAGTTAAGAGAACTTCAAATTTCCGTCAGGAAGGAATTACAGGAGGTGCTTCATATGAAATTCCAGGTAGTTCAGGGAATCTTTCCATAATTCAGCATCCTGTCTTCTGAGTAGTCGCTCATGGCACTACATTTTTGGAGGCCTGAAAAGCTGCACATGTCCTGTACTGACCGAAGATGGACTGTTCATAGCCTTCTATCCCTGATAAAACTATTGTCACACCATCAGTTGGTCCAAAATTGTTGACTGTGTTCTTGAAAAATGGCATGGACTCAAAAAGCACCTTGACAGAGCTTGGTAATCATGCCAGAGATAAATCCTTGCTGCTACAAGCCCCAAAACAAATGTTTGTATAGAAACATCAAAAGAGTGATGCGCCACTGTAGGAGAGTAGGATCTGCTTCACATGGGTACCCCCACTTTTGCTGGTGTTTCACTGTTTTTCGACCTTAGTCTGGCTGTGGCCCTGCTAATCAGGACCACAGCCTAGCTGCTTCTTCTCTAAAATGATTTGCATGTACATTAGGTACATATCTAATTGGATTCTGGAGTGCCTTATAAGCCCCTAGTATATGGTATACTATGTACCTAGGGCATAGGTACCTCAGAGGCCTACCAGGGGCTGCAGCATGTATTATGCCACCCCTGGGAAGCACTCCAAAATAGCACCACAGGTCTGCTACTGCAGCCTGGGTGAGTGTGTGCTTGCACCCCTTACAGTGGTATAGGCTACCTTTACCCACCTATATCTACAGACACATATAAACCTATGAGCCACTCCTATGGCAGGCCTTGACAATCCTGAAGGCAGAGTGCTTGGTTTTGTGTAAGAGCATGAGCTGAGCCCCTCTGCAGCTTTCGGAATTACTTCCTTATGGCTGTTCTGTGATACAGCCACACCATATACTCTTAAGTGCATTATAACCTCGCGGTAAATGCTAACTTTGGAATGGCTGCATCAAAACATGTCGTGTTTGATGTCAAATGCTTTGGAATACTATCCCATCCCCCCGCCAGTTCTGGCGGCGGGGGT
Organism: Triturus cristatus; assembly: GCF_964204655.1. Classification (NCBI taxonomy): domain Eukaryota; kingdom Metazoa; phylum Chordata; class Amphibia; order Caudata; family Salamandridae; genus Triturus; species Triturus cristatus. The sequence continues at coordinate 893,835,380 of NC_140590.1, read as the reverse complement.
AGCATTCCACCCTTCTGGAGGGAGAGATATGTTCAAACTAGTCAAACCCGGTAGTCACAAAATGGATGCCTCTGCCACAGACACAGGTCTGGCCTCCTGCTGCTGACTGAAACTCCGGCAGGGGAGGCCTGGACAATAGGTTTCCTGTCAAAGGGAGGTGTAACCACCTCCCCAGACAGGCAGATGTGTATTGGGGCTGGGCGGGAGCACTCTCTGGTGCTTTGAAGTCCTGCACTGGGGGCACATTTGGTGTCCCTGTGCATAGTCCAGCTCAAACCGGTTGCAGGGGCTACCTGCCCCTGCTCTGGCATGAAACTGGACAAAGGAAATGGGTGTAACCATCCCTCTTTACAAACCCACCCATAGGTGGGGCATTAGAGTTAGTCCGTCCCCGAAACTTGGTATAAGTATAGGAATCCAGTCCCTAGGACTTTAGATTACCCTGGACGAAACTCTGTATCATATATCCTGGCCCTTCGACGTTCTATCCTCACTAGAAGACTGAATAAATCTCCCTTGGTCCCCTGCTTGGCAGGCACCAAAGAAGCAACTGACCGGTCTGCATCGCTGAAGCTCCCACCGGATGCCGAAGTCTTTGCATCACCAGAGGTGGATTTCCAGACTTCCCCAAGGCTACCCTGAGTCCCCAGCAAAGCTGAGGCCCGTGGCTATCGTGGGTGACGTGGAACCATGACCCCTGGCCATCTTGAACTTTTGCAGCAACACTATTGGTCCTCCTCAGTAAAAGAGATAAAACGGGCTAAATCGGTCTATTTCACCACAAAGATTACGGAGGCTACTATCTCCTCTAAGGAGCTATTCAAAACAGTAGCAGAGCTAGCTAAAGGTCCGGGCGATGAGAGGTTTCAGCCGGATCAAAGTTTCGTGGAACAACTGTCTTTGTTTTTCCAGAATAAAGTACGGATGGTATACAACACACTTCTGACTACCGCAGGGGTTCAGCAACACAACACTGCGGCTTCCCCGAATCACCGGGATACCCCACATAGGCTGTCCTGCTTTTCGACCTTGGAAGAGGACCAAGTGGCCAATCTGGTGCTCCAAACAAAGTCATGCTCCCCATTGGACCCATGTCCGCCTTACATATTACATCTACTACCCCACAAGATTAGCTCTGTCCTGACACCCCTAATGAACGCCGTCATTGCCTCTGTGGTTTTTCCCACGCCGTGGAAAAAAGCTTGTATTAGGCCTATTTTGAAGAAACCCTCTCTAGATCCTTTGGACGTAAAACATTATCGTCCAATTTCTTGTCTTCCATTACCATCTAAGATCTTGGAAAAAGCTGTGAATTTACAACAAACAAATTATTTGGATAGGAATAATCTGTTGGACTCCACACAGCACAGTTTCTGCTCGTCTCATTCCACCTAATCCGCATTACTCATGGCCACTGAACAGATGATGGATGGGGGAGGCAGAGCCACACTTATCTTGTTAGATCTGACCGCGGCCTTCGATACCGTGAACCATTCGGTGTTGGTGCAGCGGCTGAAGGATGCGGGTATTGTAGATATCGCCTTGACCCTACTCACCTCCTTTTTAACATCTCGTGAGCAACAGATTCACTGGAATGGCCAACAATCTGGATTATTCCATCTTCGGTGTGGAGTCCCGCAGGGCTCTGCATTGTCTCCTACTCTTTTTAATTTGTATGTCAGACCTCTGGCACAGGTAATCACTGAACATGGCTTAATGCTGGTGTCTTATCCCAACGACACTCAATTAGTGGTCTCCCTGTCTCAAAGTGTCGGGCGAACAGCTGAGAGGTTCCATAACTGTCTTACAGATGTAATGGCGTGGATGACTAGGAACTTCCTGAAGATAAATATGGACAAGACCGAGGTTATTGAGTTCAGCCAACTCCCTTCCATCCGGAGCCAAACTTGGTGGCCTCCAGAGGCAGGCTCCTGTCCAGTCCCTGTAATTCGGGCAAGGAACCTGGGAGTGGTGTTTGATAAAGATCTTAAATATGCCTCTCAAGTTAATCAAGTCACCTCAGCCTGTTTCTTTACATTGAAAATCTTACGTAAGATTTAACCTTTTATCCCGCTGTCTCAACTGTAGTTGGAGCTCTTGTCCTTTCTAAAATTGATTATTGCAATGCACTCTATCTTGGTATAGGTAAGGGACAGATTAAAAAACTCCAATCCCTCCAGAATGCGGCAGCGCAAATACTCTATGATCTTCCCAAACATCATCCGACCTCGGCAGTAATTAAAGAACTACACTGGCTTCCAGTGTGCCAGAGAGTAAATTTCAAAGTTCTCTGTTTGGTGCACAAGGCAATCTACCGAGGTGGAGCTTTGGATATTCGAACGCTGTTTCACGTGTACCAACCCTTACGTACACTTAGGTCTGCTGACACAGGGCTGGTTTGTGTCCCCAGAATTAAAAGAGCTAGATGGGGAGGAGCTGGTTTTTCTTATCAAGCTTCTATTTTGTGGAACTCTCTTCCGGAGACAGTCAGGCTGGAACCCAACAGGGCTCTTTTTAGGAAAAAGATAAAGACCTGGCTTTTTCCAAGACCCTAGGATTTCTCGTTGTTTATTTTAATTCCCCCAGCGCCAAGACGCCACGGCATAAGTGCGCTTTCTAAATGTTTCAGTCAGTCAGTCAGTCAAAGTTGTGCTTTGGGCTGCGAGTAGCCCCAGCCTTGAGCATCTCCTGCACCCAAGATTGTTGGCCTCCACTCCATGAGTGACCCGTGGGCCAGCTTCAAGTGCGACCGCTCGATGCTCCTTCGCGATCACTAGCCCGCTGGCTAGCAGGTACCTACGAAGGCAACTCCTTTTCTAATTGGGCTTTCCTGGTTGCTCCAGACTTTCCCTGACTTACACTCACTGGGTGAGTCCCTCAGACCTTGCTGGTTTGCACAGCAGTCCTTTCGCTGAATTCCTATAACTTGCCGTTGCCAAGGTTGTTGGGTCCAATCTGGTCGTCGACGCCGCAGCACTCGACAGACTTCATGGGACATCTCGAATCCAGCTCGTGGACTTCGTCAAAGCCTCCTGGACCTCGTGGCTGAAGAGTCAAGACACCCATCAACTCACCTGAAGCACCCGACATCTGTGGGCATTGGTCTATCATGCCCTTGGTCACTGGCTAGTGACCCATACTCTGTCCCCTCTCCTTTCGGGTTCCTTCCATCCTTGATCCAGGCTTGGATCTCTTCGGACACTTCTCCTCATTACGGCAGCAGTAGTTCTTTGCAGGCTTCCATTGCAATTGACGACGCTACCCGACACCAAAAGACACCTATGCACCCGGCTTCCCTGGTTGAGGTAACTCGAGTACTCTGGTGCTCCCGTGGGTGCTAGCCCTAGAACTTCTTAATTTCAAAAGGGTTTGGTCCTGACTTGATTCTAAGTGTCCCTAATCTTTAAATTTCCAACCGCGACATTGACCATAGAAGCTAACGGGAACCCGCAGTTGTGTTTTCACACTGCATACAGTCCCCATGGGTCCCCTGTGTCACTACCTTGGGTGGTTCCTTGAGGTCCCAGCGATTATACAGGCTCTAGGCCTTGTGTCTAGTTCAGTCGTGGTTCTTATACCACTTTTTTGGTAAATGGTTTGGTACGCCGCTAGGGCCCAAGCGTGTATTTGTGCTATTACTGATTCTTGTTAACTTGTAAACAAAGTACTTCGAACTCCAGTCTCATAAAGAAACTAGAGGGGTGTGTTTTATCCTATATACATATATTTTGAATATATACCTGGTGTGGTTGTCCTTTCATTTGATCATTCAAGAGATTATAGACTGGTAAAACAAGCTGCTTTACATTCCTTCAAGACTTAGCCTGAAGGCTGCTCTCCATAGCTACCACTAGGATAGCTTTCAATAAAGGTTGTCTTTAACCAGTCACCATAAGGGGCTGTTTGGACTTATACAAGGCGCCCACTAGAACTAGTGGACAGCATATATCAGGCCACCTTCTCACACCCACTAAATATCTAGAGGTACAGTTTGATTTGAAACAAAGATATATCAGTATTACAAGCAAAGCCTCAATTTCACAATGAAGAATGAGGTACTTCTCATTAAATCTGACAATGAACATGGTGAACTGACATCATCCAAGCGAGGTAATGCGGCAGGGGGTGCCCAAGTTGTAGAGGTCTGACGCGGAGAAGCCAGTTGCCTGACCCCAAGATGGTGCCCGATCATGACGCTCCTACAGTTCATAGGCCCAATTACAGCAAGTGAGGGGACGAAGCAATAAGTTAAAGGTGATGCAGATGCAACCCTAACCTGTCCCCACACGGAACCAGCAATATTTGGCACAAGGACAATACATATCAGATGTAGAGAAACTGGAAAAGGGAAAACGGCCTGACCAGGAAGGAGTACAGCAGTGAAGGGGAACAACCCTCAGATAATCAAAAAAGGATGCAAGAGCCGCTCAGTCACTCAGAGAAACATAGATAGTTCTCGCTGGATGGGCTCAAAATTAAGTCTTCAGGAAATCCAGGCCCGGGTTTGCCTGACCCTAAAATGGCCACCAGAACAAATCTACAATGTCGCTGTGGGGGGCTATACAGGACTAAAGTCTGACGAGGATCAGGTCTCTAGGCACAACTCCTCTTCAGCTTCACCCCTGCCAAGAGGTTTGAAGGCTAGAATGATGGGTTGCCCTACAATCTGCCGACTTTGGACTATGTCCCTTCCACCTCTTCTCTCACCATTTTTGTCCTGTGTGCCAGCTGGAGAACATAGCAGACGGCGCTTCCCAGTAACACCAGGACCTGTGCCTTTCAATGGAACTTTGACGATGCCCCCTGGGCCGATACCATAAGGGTTTGTTCTTACCTCGGAGCACAAGTAACCTTGGCCGAGTCCCGGTGGAGCAGTCCTATGCAGCTATAGAGGAGTTTTGGCTCTGGTTCACCCCCTCGGCCGACACCTACCCAGCCGGACATCTGACATTGTTTTCCTCGTCGCCCCATTGTGTTTCCTTCCCTCAGCCACGTCTCATGTTTTGTTTTCTCCTATGTCTTTACTTGAAGCCTGCAATTGATGTAACCATGTAACCTGTAACGCTCTGATCCTCAAGTAAAGAGCTCTGATACCTCCGGGTCTAGCCAGTGCTATATAAAACTTTTCAAATAAAATAAATAAATAAATAATAATGAAAGAAAAACAAAATTGTGTGTTGGATGATGAAAGTACACAATTTTAATGTGTTTATTTTATTTTCCCTTTTTTAATATAACAATTATAATTTATCTCCCAGATCATCCCCAACTGGGGGATTTGATCATCAGAATACATTTAAAATCTCCAAAACTGCCAGTTCTGATATATGTCAAATTGTGGACTGTCATGAGCCTCCGAGTTTTTCACAATTGCATATGGAAATATCAGTTACAGAAAAATGATGCTTCTAAAATATTGTGGCAAAATATCAAGGACTACAATTTCAAGAAGGTAAGTGCATATAAGAAAGTCTAGATTTACTATTCTTAACTCTCCATCTAAATACCTTTAAGAAATCTATTGTCAAGATACAAATATTAAAAGTTAAGTGAAGTAAACCGTAACTTAGGCATATATTAATACCATCACAATATTTTGACCCCCAATATTTTTGTTCACAGTATTCTGGTAGCATGATATTTTGCTGCCGATATTAAGTGGGTGTACAGAGTTTCACAAGTCTATTGAAAGCATAAATTCTATGTCACAGAAAGCAAGGTTTATGCATCTTTATTCATCTTAGCAACATAATATTCATGCATATTCATGCCCCAAAATCTCAAAACTCGTTGCCATTAAGGTCCAATTGGCCCAGGAGGGTGGTGTCAGAATTTAAATGTTACAAATACACCACTCTCCCCCAGATAAGATCTGAAGGCTGTGAGCTGAACCTACCGAAAATGACACCGTTTTTGTGAGAGGAAATGAGATAAAGGAGGAGAGGAAAAACACACACTGGCAGACTGGATTTTATTTCATGGAGTCTTAGGGAGCATAAGCGTGTCTCACTCACATAGAAAGGGGAGAAGTGATGTAACAATTATTTCTTCATATTTGTAAATCTTGAAATGATCACCTCCTTAAGGGTTTCAAGGCACTGGGGGCCATCGGGGAGATAAAGTGAGCTATTTCCCAGAGTCACATGATGCTTAGCTGAGCTGAGCTGCTGCCGGTGCCAGGGATCGAACCTTGAAACAGTAAATAAGCTAGAAAGGTAAACATACACAGTGTGAGCATCAGCATATGGTTTTAAGGATGATAGTACAAGCACAAGACCATTTACTTTATGACTTTCTTGATCTTCTGATAGGAAATGCTAGTTACATATAAAGAAAGAGAAAAAATCCATTTGATCCATATTGATTGTCTTATGTCTAATTAGTACTCTATGTTCTGACCTGGGAAACACTATACAATTAACACATTTTGGAAAAATAAAACATTTATTTAACATTTTTTAGCCATCCTTTAGTTCAACTTGATATCATCAATACATGTGTTGCTTTAATATATTCATTGGTATTGCAATATTTGTTGTATCATTACATCAACATGTAACATAACAAACAAGAGATGATACTTAGAACCCCCATCCTGGACTCATTCATACATACGACAAACATACCTATCATACACTCCTTACATACCACATCTCAGCACAAACACACATACACACAGCGATAAAACACTGGGGAAGGCGTTTCTCTTTCAACCGTTGAGATGTTGTGGACTGAGACCACTTTAAAAATGGTTAAAGCATGTTTCGGTTGGGATATTGTTTTTGGCCAAACAACTTCTTCAGGACCACACTATTTGAGTATACTTCTGAAGGTGGCCAGAAGGGGGTAATCTATAAAAATATTAAAATCAACCAGTCAAAACATACATGGGACAATCACTTTTTAAATAATCTAATTTAATCTGGGGTGTACCATGGATAAATCAAGTGCTGCAGACCATGTATAGTAGAGGAACGACACTGTGTCATCACAAACAAGATTGTGTCATCACAAAGAAAAGGATAAAAGAATATTAAAGAAGAAAGTTTAGAGAAAATGTAGCACCACAAAAATCCACTGTCACCTCTGTGGTACATTCAAGGCCTACTGTGAACTAAGATGCCATATATCTGATATAGTATAAATGAGTCTAAGTATTGTGTGGAAAACATCCAAAAAGGACAGCACAAAACCAAATCCCAATAAAACATGCACTTCCCAACAATGCACACATATTTCTGGTCACTGCAATGTGACAATTTCCAATTTTTAATTTCTAAAAGGCTCACTCACACTAAAGAATTTTTTTTGAAGGAGGAATTCTTATTTATGGTAATAATCATGTGTGCCTCCATTATACAGGAACAACATGAACAGATTGAAAGCATTCCTGTACTGCCCACTATGCAAAAAAGACAACAATACAGACTGGATCAAAACTCACTGGGGAATATTGCACTTAAATAGAAGTGATATGTTTCTGGAGACAGAAAAAGAGACAGCTGTTTACCTATTATTGAAACTTCCCTCAAAACGGATGTAATATCTTTATGCGATATTTTGATGAGTCATCCTGTTGAGTGTTTCTGCGTTTACCGGCAGCGATTTTCAGCAGTGTTAAGAAAGGAAGTTCATGAGAGATAAAATCTAAACAGCCTTTCAGATGAGGAAACATAACTGGCAATGTGCAAAAGGCTAATGTCAAGCCCCAAGAGCTTTGAAAGGAGACAGAATGTCAGGGATTTATGGCCAGCTAGGAAACCATGACAGGAATACTTACATCCATGTGTGAGCAGGCACTAACGGAAACTGTTCTAAATGAGGAAATGAGGCAAGTGAAAGAAAATAACGAAACTGAGTTCAGCTAAACTAAAATGTAATAATTGCCAAAAAGAGGGCGTTCCTGTATGTATCTAAATGGACAAAAGACCAATACTATTCGGGATTCCAAGCAAAGCAAAAGTACCTAGCATGCACAGTCTCCCCCTGTTCCAAGCTTGTAAAATGTGCGTTTCAGAAATAACTAAATAAACATATAGGGACTGTTATTAATAAAGGGGCAAACATGTAAGGCACCCTTTTGGGGCCATAACCAGGAAAAACTTGCACTGAAAAACATGTTGCCGTGTATAAAGAAGCCCTCCTGCCTTGAGGCCGAAGTAAATCTGCGGGAGAAAAATTGTTGCAGGCAATCTAACCACTCTACAGAAAGCGGCATCTAAAACTCACCAAATGTTCTATTCCATGAGCTTTGCCTTGGAAATGTTCTACGTATGGCTCACAAAGCAGTAGAGGTGCTCTTAGGCAAAGAATATGGAGAAAGTGTGACAAGCCACCGTAAGCCTGAATTTATAAGAACTGAGATTCACATCAACACCTGTGTTAGCTTAGCCATCAGCTGGAGCATCTAGAATTGGCATCTTCACTAAGAACAGTTAAAAAATGCATCATCATGAAATGAAATACTTGACCAAACAAAAATCTTTGCTCAAAAATATGGCTGTTAGCTAAAGACGCTAATGAACAAAAACTCCCATTATGCCTAGGGAATAAAGCAGGACCAGACTGCCTACCGGGCGTTTTGGCATGCTGCCGAGCTGTGGGCTGATGCACTGCGGTGGGGGCTAATTTCATTGATGGAGACCTGCGTGTGCTTCAAAATAAACAGAGCAAAATGAATTTCATTCATCACTGCAGGTCTCCATCAACGACATCAGCCCCCAGCTCGGCAGCATGCCAAAACGCCCGGTAGGCAGTCCGGCCCTGGAATAAAGTCATCGTCTTGAAGTACTAAGCGTGACGCAGCAGAATCAATGTACATAAATACCCAGGGTGCACAGTGGACAGCAGGGCATCCTACCGAGTGTATAATATCCCATGAGTCTAGACCTCTGTCAAAGTATGTTGATACTTTTATCTGTCCTATTACAACAAGCTATGCTTCATACATCAGAGATACAGGAGATTTGATCTCTAAAATTAAAAATTAACCATTTAATCCGTGTCAAGAGATTCTAGTCACCCTTGATTTTGAAGCACTATATACAAACATCCCTCAACAAGAGGAGCTTGAAGCAGTTGAAAACCTGGAAATAGATCCAACTCATTCATTTTGGAATGTCAAGAAATTGTGCTTTTCAACAACTTCTTTGAATTTAATAATGACATCTATCAGCAAATCAAGGGGACTAGAATGGGGCCTCCTGTGCCCCCAGTATATCGAATACCTACACAAATGAATAATAAAGAAAACATAGCTTTAATGAATCTGCACCCTTCTTTGAGGATGTGTAAATGTGTTCCCACTTCATAGACAATAGAAGACACACATTTAGAAAAAAATATATTTGCATACAAGGTGGAATGGAAATCTTAGAGGGAAATTAGTACATGCCAGACTGCATCAAAATTCAGGAAGCAAACAAAGAGCCATAAGAGACACTGACCTGATTAGAGGTAACCACATATGAGGAACATAACATGCGTACAATGCAGCTCTAGTGACAGAAAGGTGAGACTAAAAAGGACGCACAGGACATTTGAAAGACGTGATGAACTGCAGAAGTCAATACATAATCATTGTCTATCTTATCATATGCCTGTGTGGCTTAGGCTACATTGGGGAAATGGGAAAGGAACTCAGAGTCAGATATGGAGAACACAAATCAGCAATCAGGACAAAGAAACTACGGACACCAATGGTTCAGCACAGTGTGGAACATCAACCCATAAAAAATGATCTGAAGTGGCTCATTCTGGAAAAAGTTAAACAATGGCAGGGACACAATATGATTGAGGTAGGTAAAGAAAGGGATACTTATTGGACTTTCTCTCTTGATACAGTGAAGGAGGGCCTCATGAAGAAATTACATGGAAGGTTACTTAGATTCCTGTGAAACCTCTCAATATTGAGGGCCAGATTTGTGCTTTAACAGGAAGTAAAAATAACTTTTTGATATCTTTTCCTAAGGTAGGATTTAGAAAACATTTAGACTTATACCCCCGCCTGGTTCTCTTTTCAGTGTTAGCACCCTTGCATTAAAACAGTGAAATACAGGTTTTAGAGCCAAAATAATAGGGAAGAGAGATAGAGATCTTTTTCATTTTCTTATTTTGAGACAGTGCCCTTCTTTGATTTTTGTTATTATTTCCCTTAACCTTCGCCTGTTTTTTATCATGTAGGAATTCTTGTTTTTTAAGCACAGGAACTAGGATTTTTCATCGTTAATCCATTAAATCACCTGTGTACCCTCGCATGTTCGCTATATTCCTGCGACAGGCGGTTGTAGAATGTATTTATTTTGTTTTTTTTCTGTATTATTAAGTTTGTCCTGTATTGTTTAGTATTTAAAGACAGTCAGAGCTCATATGTTTTGCTAATAGCGGAAGATTAAGGACCCCCCCCCTTTTTTTCTCCCTCCATCCTTCACTTCAATTTTCTGATATCGGCAGTCTAGACTCATAGGATATTTTACACTCAGTGGGATGTCACGCTGTCCACCGCATGTTCTGGGTATTTATGTACAATGATTCTGCTGCCTCACACTTAGAACTTCAAGATGGCAACTTTTGTTGCCTACGCATAGCAGGAGTTTTTGTTCCTTAGCATCTTTAGCCAAGAGACATATTTTTGGGTCCATTTTTCTATTTCATGTTAAGTATTTCAAGATGGCAAATTATTTCCCTGTACTTAGCTGGAGATGTCAACCTGAATCTCAGTTCTTTTAAATTCAGATTTGCAGTGGCTTGTTACTTTCTCTCCATATTCTTCTACTGAGACTGTCTCTGCTACTTTGTGAGCCGCGTGTAAAACGTTTCTATGGTAAGCTCACAGGACAGGACATTTGGTCGGCAATAAATTCCTCTTTCTGTAGAGTGAACATATTGCCCGTGACATTTTTTCTCCTGAAGATTTACTTCTCTATACACTGCCACATATTTTTCAGTGTACGTTTTTCCTGGCATGGCCCCAAAAGGGTGCCTTCCATGTTTACTCCTTTCGAAATTTGGGTCTGTCTAACTTTTTCATTTTTTCTGACACATTTTACAAGCTCCGAACAGGAGGAAACTGCATGTTGGGTATTTTTTCTTTGCTTCTGATCCCGAATAATATGGGTCTTTCTTCCATTTAGAAATATACAGATGTGCCCTCTTTTTGGCATTTGATACATTTTAGTTTAACTTAACTTAGTTTCATTATTTTCTTTCATTTGCCTTATTTCCTCTTTTGAAACGATTTACGTTAGCGTCTGCTCACACGTGGATGTCAGTAAACCCGTCATGGTTTCCTTGCAGGCCTCAGTTCCCTGCCATGCAGTCTCCACTTAAAGCACCCACGGTCCAGCATTTGCCTTTGTCATAAAGTGGGCGGAGTGGATACCATACTTTTGCACATTTTGAGATATGTTTCTTCATCTGAAAGGCTTTTTAGATTTTATCTTTCGTGAACTTCCTTTCTTACCTCTGCAGAAAATTACTGCCCATAAAGACAGAAACACTCATCACGAGCCAGGATGACTCACCAAAATGTTACATAAAGATATTGCATTTGTATTTGAGGAAAGTTTCAATAATAGGTAAACATTTGCCTTTTTTTCTGTCTCCAGCACCATATCTCTTCTAATTAAGTGCAATATTCCCCAGTGGAATTTGATCCAGGCTCTATTTTTGTCTTTTATGCATAGTGAGCAAGACAGGAAAGCTTTGAAATGGCTCATGTTGCTCCTGTATAATAGAGGCACATATGATTATGACTATAAATAAGAATTACTCCTCCAAAGAATAATACTTTAGCATGAGTGAGCTTTTTAGAAGTCTAAAGGTGGAAATTGTTACACTGCAGCGACAAGAACATTTACTGTATTGTTGGGAAGTGCATGTTTTATTGGGGTTTGGTTTTGTGCTGTTCTTTTTGGATGTTTTCCACACAATAATAAGACCTCATTTACATAGCATATATCAGATATATGGCATCTTGGTTCACAGTAGGCCTTAAATGTATCACAGAGGTGACAACAGTGGATGTTAGTGGTGCTACCGTTTCTCAAACTTTTCTTCTTTAATATTCTTTTATCCTTTTCTTTGTGGTGACCCAATCTTGTTTGTGATGACACAGTATAGTTCCTCTACTATCATTGGTCTGTAGCACTTGATTCATCTATAAAACAACCCAGATTAACTGAGATTATTTAAAAAGTGATTGTTCCATGTATGTTATGACTGGTCGATCTTAATTTTTTTATAAACTGCCAACCTCTGGCCACCTTTAAATATCCTCAAATAGTGTGGTACTGAAGAAGGTATTTGGACAAAAGCAATTTCCACACCATTTTTAAAGTGGTCTCAGTCCACAACATCTTAACTGTTGAAAGAAAAAAGCCTTCCCAGTTGTTTTATCGCTATGCGTATTTGTGCTGAGATGTGGTATGTAAGGACTGTATGATAGGTATGTTTGTGGTATGTACGAATGAGTGCACAATGGGGGTTTTAAGTGTCATCTTTTGTTTATTTTGTATAGTTTGAGCCAAATAAGTGTTACATGTTGATGTAATTACAACAAATATTGCAATATCAATGAATATATGAAAGTAATACATGTATCGATGATATCAAGTTGAACTAAAGCATGTCTAAAAATGTTACACAAAAAACTTTTTTTGACAAAGTATGTTAATTGTATAGTGTTTCCCAGGTGAGAACATAGATTACTAATTAAGCATGAGAGAAGCAATACGGGTCAGGTGAGTTTTTACTCTTGCTTTATTGGCTGCTCCTCTCTATCCTAGACTTAGAATTACTTTATATGGGGTACCTCATCATCTTAGGTAATGCTAGTAATGTAGACAGGTACTACCCAGACATGCTTCCATACCTTGTGAACACAAGTAGATGGTGAATATCAGAATGTGACTTTAGACTGAGGCAGGATATAACCGGTCCAACAATGACAGAGAAGCCAGCTTTGGAGTACACAGAAGAAGGGAGAAATACGAAGGAGTGTAAATGTAAATAAAACAAAGGTATGGGGATCGCAAGTAGGGTGAAAGAACTGAAGGAAGTGGGACCTTCTGACTGAATAATTGCGAGGCAACCTCTTCCTGCATCTCTGTTGCTTAAATTGTCATGGATGATTTCCTTTTATTACTCTGATTCATTCTTTTGTTCTGCCTGACATGGACTGCCCTCACTCTGTATCTCAGCTCCCACAACCACTGAATTGTCTCCCATATCCTTCAGGTTTCAGATCTCACTTTCTTTTTGTATCTCCTTGGTGTTCTTGTTTCTTATCTGATCCTATGCTTCTTGTCTGCTTCTGATCCTTGTCGAGTCATGATACCCATCAACCATCTACACAAATTTGTATCTATAGAGAACTAAGAAAAGTCAGTCCTGCTCCTAGCCAGAAACATGGCATTTTTAAGAGCTTCTATGGAGTCCAAATCATCCTTTTTTTATATCATAGATGAAAAAAGTGACATAATTCAAACAATTTGTTTTTTACAAATAATATATGATAATGACGGCTCTTAATGGTGCACCTTCTGACAACTTCACAGCAAGCAGGTTTTCTGGGCACTTTGTAGGTCTTACATTTGACAAATCATCTGTATGTAGAATGGGCTCTGAATCTGTCTCTTTCCACTATAGACCTTCTTCGTCCAGACTCCAGCCATTGGGTGGTAATTTGTCAGACATGTTTTACGCCAAACCAGTGGGGTTTTCATTTCTCACATTATTGTCTTGCCTGTTTGAGTGTATCCTTCTGCCTCCACTCAAGTGCTTACATTGATATGCATAAGGAACTACTTTAAAACTACGTCCCACTCTGTCCCTCCTGTGGCTCACTTCTGTGCCTTCTTTTAATGTACTAATGCTGCTGGCAATTGCACATTAAACCTTGACCTATCAGCTTTTCCAATGGTTGTTTTAAAATGGTCTTTGTTAATGTAAACAATAAGCATAACATACTGAAATAGGCATTTCTATGAGATTAATAAAAATTGCTCGCATAAACAAGTAAAAAATAAAAAATAAATCCAAATATTTGATTTTAACACAGCAAATTAGAATGTTCATCACAACATTCAGCAATAATACAAAAATAGTGCAAAAGTGTATGAACAGTATAGGGGAAGAAGTATTGCAGCGCCACCGCACAAGAATAGATGCTAGTGAGGTTGACAAATAAACATAGCTTAATATTTAGAAAATCAAGGGAACATGCAAATACTATTGAGGGATGCCTGCAAACAGTGCATTGGAGATGTACAATGGAATGTAAACCGCCATCATTACATTTATTTGTTCAAACAATTATATCTCAAAAACAACAAAGTCAGTGTGATATAAACAGGGCTACTTTGCATCAAAAGAGCATAGGTCTACAGGCTCAAAACAAACATATATGTTGTTGAAAGGAACAAGAACCTACTAAGATAATACAGGTTTTGTATAAAGCCCTCACTCTCCAACCTGGTTGGTGACATGCTTCATCCTCGGGCTCCACTGGGTATGGCCGAATGCCATCCCAGTGTGCTGCAACGCCAGGTTACTGCGGAGCGGGGTTCGTGTGAGGTGACAGTGAATTTAAAAACTTCCAATTGAGTCAAAAAAGTGAATTCATTGGTTTTGCTAATTGGAAATATTAAAAAAGAGTGAAGGTCAAAAAAATAGAAGACCGGTTTCACTCAGTGGCGGTCAACATGTTTCTGCCTTAATGAATGTTCAACAGGCTTTCGTCAGGACCAGAGTGGGAGTGCAGAGTCCCGGTGGTGTGAGCGCGCTAAGGTTCACCCTACCGTGGACTACTGTGTGAAAAATATATACAGTGAAAAGTCCGCCAAGAGTTATCGTGGTGGAGAGAAACGAGTTTATTCTGGAATTAAAAAGACACACAAACAAAAGACAAAACATGAAAGAATTGTAAATGTTGATGGTCAACTCGTAATCAAACGCTGTAGAATCAAGCGGAAAACTTGGTGCTCAAATGAAGAAGTGCCATTAACGTATACCTCAGGTGCAAGAATTGTGAAAACAGTGCACCTAAAAGTATTCGGATACGGGTGTCAGGTAAGTAAATTAAGACTTAGCCTGAATAACGTGTCTAATAATGTATATCGGAACACACGTGGAAGTTATACTCTGTGTGAGCTTCTAGAATCACATATGGGCGGGGGCACGGCAAAACGTGCCCCTGTGTAAGTCATAAACATAGACTTATACTGCCAGGAGAATGGAGAACCAATCTTACTAAGAGGCATATCCATTTGAAGCCTCAGGGATCCCGGGAGGGGGGTGGGAGCAATATGGCACACCCTGCAGGAGGAAAAGAAGAAAATGACAACCACAAGCATAAAAACACTTGGACCGCTTACCGTAAGAAACGGGAGGGAAAAAGGAAGTTACTCACGCCCTCGCTGCTCGGCACACGTTAAGAACCTAGAGCGCCTCTTGCAACCGGGTCCAGAATGTGAGGGTCCGTGGCGAGGGGCTCGTATAAGTAATGGTGAGAATGTCCCGTGATACGAGAAAACAGCAAAAAGAACGAGTCACGGGGATTAGACAGACTCTGCCACCGCTGTGATGTGATTGGTTGGACTGACGGCTGTAGAGCCAATAGTATCTTGAATGAGGAAACGGCAAGGTCGTACAAAGTAATGAGCGGGGTTATTATTGAGAAAAAACTTTATTAAGCGTGGGATTTAGACTCAAGGGTCGTGGAAAGATCGCAGGTATAGCCAGGAAAGGGAACCCAACATCGGGAACATAGGAAGAATAGGAAAAAGGCCCTCACCAAAAGCGAGTACGCTGTATATTGGTGTGTGAATCATAAGGTCCAGAAGAGAGATAAAGGGAATGAGAAATTCAGCCACTCGTGAATAGCGAGTGCGGGGTCTGATGATGAAAGCATAATGGGGACCTCCACAGGTGGGGTTCACCAAGTATAGCACATCAGACACGCAGGTGTAGAAATTGAAGTGCCTGGGCTGATGGAGAGTCGGATGAATCAGAAGTACTGAATACTCTGCATAGCTGATAGGCTAACAAGAGGGACTTATAATATGGTGGTCCAAGGTATGTTATCATTCAGGCCACAAAGGTTAGTTCCCAAGCGGTAAACCCATCTCTGTTCCTTTTCAAAAAGTGTTTTTTGAATGTTTTTTCGTGCTGTGATCTCCTCAATGACAGTCCATATTAAGTCATTGGTGGTATGGTTGACAGACAGGAAATGCTCACTCAATTTGGTAGTGACGCGCTTGCACCTAATATTACTCCGGTGTTCACATATTCGGAGTTTGACTTTCCTGGTGGTCATCCCTACGTATCGTAGACCACACTGACATGTGATTAGGTAGATTACATTGGGCGTATTACAGTTGGTGTGCCCTCTTTGGGTCCAGATCCTGCCTGGTTCGAGATTAAGAGTGTTTGTATGTGAGGTCAGATGACATATGCTACAATCGGAGCAAGGAAAATGCCCAGTGATCTTAGGTAGGCCCCAAGCTTCTGTGATAGACCTTTGGATTGTGTCTGGTTGTACGGTGGGGCGTGTATGTACCAGGCTGTTGCGCAAGCTCTGAGCTCGTTTGAAAGAGAACAGAGGTTTCTCCCATTTGCGATTATTGATATTAATGATACCCCAGTGTTTGCTGATGGCTTTCTTCATTTTGTTGGATAGGGTACTATAAGTAGTAACACATGTTAGTGGTGTAGGCGTGGCCTCTTTTACGTAATCCTCCAACAGCACTTCCCTGGGTTGATTTCTGGCACGTTTGTAGCTTCTAGAGAGTAGAGGAAGGGGATACCCTCTGGCTGTCAGTTTGGAGGTCAAATCATCGGATTGGTTTTTGAAATCACCCAAAGAGGTGCAATTCCGCCGAAGACGGAGAAATTGCCCATATGGTAAATTCTCCCTCAATGTGCGAGGGTGAAAGCTCGTAAACTCCAAAAGGTTATTTCTGGAGGTGGGTTTGTAGTACGTCTTAGTGTGAAGTGCTCCTTGCTTTTTTGTGATTAAGACGTCAAGGAATACTACTTCAGAGTAGTCGTAAGTATGGGTGAATCTCAAGTTGGGATCCAAAGTATTAACCCAATCGAAAAAAGTATGGAGGGCGTTAATGTTGCCTTGCCAAATTAGCAGCACATCATCTATATATCTTCTCCATAAGCCTATGGAGGATATATATGGGTTAGTTTCAGGGAGGATGAATTTTTGTTCGAAATCGTACACATACAATCCTGCCACACTGGGAGCGAAGGTACTCCCCATGGAAGTACCTGTAGATTGTAGATACAGATGTCCCTGGTATTCGAAAAAGTTCTCTTTCAAGGCCAGAGTGGCACATTGAATGATGAAATCCTTAGTAGTTCTGTATTCCCATGGGTGGGAGTTAAGGGACTCCTCTAGGACCCTAATAGTCTCATCCTGGGGGATGCTCGTGTATAGGCTTTCGATGTCCATCGTGACCAGGATGGTGTCCTCTGAGCATGTAATGTTGTTCAATAGCTTCAAAAGGTCCTTTGTATCTTTGAGATATGTAAACGATTGTTGGACCAATGGCTTCAGGAAATGATCAAAGAACCGTGATAAAGGTTCCAAAAGAGAGCCAATCCCCGAGACTATGGGGCGTCCAGGGGGGGGAAGTCTGTCCTTATGAATTTTTGGGAGAGTATAGAAGTACGGGATGGTTCCCTGACTTTCGGTTAGAAATCGTGCTTCTGGGCTGGTGATAATCCCTTGTGTCAGGGCTTCTTCAACTATTCCCTTGATCTGATTTCTCAGATCATTAGAGGGATCACAGGGGAGTGGCGTATAATTCTTACGATCACTAAGAAGTCTAAGGCACTCCTGATCGTAATCGACAGTATTCAATAATACCACTGCACCCCCTTTGTCTGCTGGTTTTATGGTGAGCTTGGAATCCTGGCGCAGGGAGTTGATGGCTTTAAACTCCTCTGCACTGAGGTTTTTAAAATTGGAGGGGATGTCCAAATTCTCTATCTCTGCAAAAACTGCACGTTCAAAAGTCGTGATCTCCACTGGTATAGTATGTGGAGGAGGGGTGAACGTGGATTTCGGTCGTAGAGATGTGTCACCTTCGTCAGATTCTGCTTGTTCTAGGGTGCGTTCTTCAAAAAAAGCCTTGAGTTTCAGCTTTCTAAAAAATGCAGAGAGTTCACAGTGAAGACGGAATTTGTCAGGATGTGCTGATGGGACAAAACCCAAGCAATTATATCCCTACTAATTTCTTGGAGACATATCATCTAAATAGGGTGCTAGTTCCAACAGAATCTTTTCTTAGCATAGTAATGTTTTTGGGGGGTAATTATCCTTGCAAGTCTCAATAAAATATCATTTGTTGTCTGCTCTCGTCCAAGTACTAACCAACCCTCCCTGGCCCTGCTTGACATCTGAGATCTGAAAAGATCGGGTGCATTCAATGTGGTTTGGGCATAGGCTACTTTGTTCTCTGCTTTCATCCTCTATCACAATCCAATCTCCAGATATCCACCTTGTGGATATTGCTGAGATTGCAAATGTATTGCAATTGCCCTTTTGGCTAATAAACAGTTGAGAACAGTAAATTCACAATTAGATTTGACATCCTTCAGATGAGGCATCAGGTGGGAAGACATATCTGACGGGAGCATAACCCACATCTAACCTGTCAAGGCAGTGGTGAGTTGGGTCACTGCAGTCCACAATGTTTGAAGCTGGGGACATGCTCATACCATATGTAAGAAATTGGGTTATTCAGCAGCACATCTCAGCCAGTTACTCAGTACTCCTGGTAATATTTCACAGATCTGCATGGGTTAGATTAATATGGATTAAGTAATTACATTGAAGGAAATTTAACTGTAGCATGTTACTCAAGCACTTGGCTTATAACCCAGCCTAGCCAACCACTTCTGACCTGAAAAGTTCTCTTTTCAGATTTCCTTCCTATTGTGAGGGAGCACAAGCCATGTTTAATAGGTAATGGGTTGGTAGAGGAAAGTAATCAGTTTCCTATTCCCACCAAGGGAAATTAATACATGCCATTAGTGTTGGGTTCAGTAGTGCTCCAGTTCCAAATCAGCTGAGCAGCTCTAACCAGTGAATTGAGTGTGAAAACTTGTCTTGATGATTTGCCATTTTCTTGTCTAAAGTTAATAAAATCGTGTAGCAGACCACGTTCATGCAGATCTCCAACCTGTGTCAAGCCTGCGCCCATCTACAGGTTTAATGTCGGTCTTCCATCCAGATTGTGAAATCTGCTAGAGCAGACCTCTGGCACCCTGCAGAAAAGTCAGATGAATTACCTCCCACAATAATATATGGCTGCAGTTATCATGATGCGGTGTGAATTAGCAATTCTAGCATTCCCAAACAGATTGTCAGCAAACGTGCAGTCAGCCAGTGAGAATTCAATTAATTCAGTTAATTCACACCAATGGACAGTACTCAATCAGCCTCCCATAGGAGCTGTGCTGCTTAGTAACATATTACAGAGTTGATGGCTGCTCATCCCTCTGCAAGCAAGTATAATTTCTTCAGTGCTACCCTGTGCTGGTCAGCTCCCCAGTAGAGCTCCTTTAGCAATGTGTTAATTTTGTTAAATATTTCTCACCTGAGAACTATTGGACTATTAGCAAAAGACACAACAGTTTAAGGAGAACAACCTATTTTGCTATGGCTGTTTTGCCCATTTGTGAACAAAGGAAAACGTTTCCACACGCTAATACTGGATCGAACTGTGGTTACAACCTTATTGGCATTATCTGTAATGAGTCTTCTGCTTGTTGATAAATTGTACCCCCAAATATCTACAACCAAGGCCGGACTGGCGGTACCACTATTGGCCATTACACCGGGAGACTGGAAGGGCCGGTATTGTCATCAGGGGTGGGTTATTTTACTGGGGAGCTGGTTTGGCAGCAGTGCTGTAATATCTGCCTCCAGTAACAAAATCAGCAGGCCTGCATAATCAAATCAGCACTTTCATTTCCAGTCTCCCTGTGTTTTCAAATATATCATGGTTTTAAATGCATCCCCTGAAGAGTTCCTTGTATATTCAGCAGTTTTCAGCAACAATAAAAGTGTCAAGATACCGCTATTTATTAATCTTACTGCTGGAGAAAGATCAGAGATTTGTCTAGTAGCTGTTTTGACTCATCTAAATTAGTGCAGAGGGTAAATATCCCTGCTGCAAAGAATGTGAACCAAGCAGATAAACTGACTGTTTTTTACTTGCATAGATCAGTGAGTTTCTGCTCTTGTCACAGAGATCCTTTTGTTACTGTACAGGCCATTACAATCATAATCTAGCACAATGATCTATGAACTGCCATCAAAGAGCTGTGTCCTAATGTTGCAAAAAAGGGTTTGTTTGGGTAGAAATAAATATTTATTAGTAAAGCAAACCCTACCCACTGGGTTATGTTTTGAATCCTCAGTTTGTGCTTCTCCAAACCAAGCACTCTTAAAACATGCCCTCCAGTGTGGATGACGTCAATTCTACATCTTGAAGTCCCCTTTGCCTAAAGTAACATTTTCTATACACAGATTCTATTTCAATTCCCTGTGTAATCTGATGTCCCTTATGCCTGGCCTCATGTACCGGCCACAATTCATTGCTAAGTCCCTCAGTTTTAGCACAGGCCATGGGCACCGCAATATAGAAAATTGACCCACGAGATGAACTAACTGCCAAATCTCTTTTTATTGAGGACTTTAAAGAAGAGTTCCCAAAAAAGTGCATGAAAGGTTCTTTCTAGGTTAATCAGTCCTACAACTGACATTGAGTATGCATTTCACAGCATTTCTAATACACGACATGCCCTGTGCACACATTAAAGTGTTCCTGGCAGAATTAACTGGTTTTGGTTTTGGTGGACAGGTTTTGGGAAAATCTACAAACAGCCTTGATGGCAGGAACCTTCCCAAGTATCTGCGTTCAATAAAAATAAGAACCAATTTGGTGAGCTTTCAATTTCATCGCAAATGGATTTTGGTTGGATCACAATTACGGATTCCTTCGCACCAAATGCATTGTTGGTAAATGGACCCACTAGGTATAAATTATAAAGTGTTTGAATCAGAAGTATGAAATTCAAATGGAAGTCCATCACTGCCAACAGATTTGGCAGAAGCTACTACCACAGTCTCATCGCTTCACAGTAAAAACTATTACAAATATGCAAATGTAACTATTGCAAAACCCAGCTAGAGGGAGTCCAACAAAATTCCTTCTTCTCATTGGACTTGGTTCTTAGATTAATTAACAGAACCCTAGTCAACCCTCTCATGCAACCTACCACCACATCCTTTCAACCCAAAGCCCATGGCACTTTAGCAAGAAAACAAAGCCCTTTACAAGTTTGTGACATTTGTACTTCATACGGGGCACACATTATCCCCAGACTACTTTATTGACATTTTCACACACAAGACCCTCATCAAGAATCTACAATCTGCAAATCACAACTATTTGGTCACATTCAAAGAATCATTTGCAGTGTCTAGGTTTCAATCTATTTACGTTTGTAGTCTTCACTGGAACTTGCTTCCTCCTAATGTCCCAGTCTACCTCTCACTCATTGAGCGTAAAAGTAGTTTGAAGAGCAGTCTCATGCAATAAGTGTTTAGACAAAATATGGAGTTTATAATATCGAGAGACATAAATATCAGAAATTAAATATTGTGACATTGATGCACAAATATCATTGACCAGAATATCATTTTTTAGGTGAGTAGTACAGTTTTAAAGAATACAGATGTTTTAATATAATTTTCAGTAACATAATTGTTAAAAATATAGGGGCCCATTATGTTATCGGTGGAACCGCCACATTAGGGTGCGGTCAGTTGGACCGCATTAGCCCAGGGACGTAAGGCGGGGATTTCCGATTCCCACAATGGAGGCGGTGCCTTTTCAGGAACCACCATGGGGATTGTGATCCACCTTTCTGCCAGCCATTCAACGTTGGCTCTTCCGACGTGAAGAGGCTGGTCTAAAGGCCTTTTTGGGGTCCTTAGCAGCACCCCTGTCCCCCGAGTCCCTCCGCTATGGGCCCTGGGGGCACCTGTGGTGCCCCTCTAAACATTCCTGCATCATGTGGCAGGCACTGCATGGTGCCTGCCGCATGCATTTTGGCATTGGGGCTTGAGCTGTGGCCCTTTTCCGGGCTGCAGCACAAGCCTCAATTCAAAGAGGCATGTTTCCGACCACCTCCATGGAGGTCGGATCTTAATTTGCCAGGATGGGCTGCCGGTCCCGTTCCTGCAACTATGGTGGTCAGACGCTCGTCCGACCGCCATCGTAATCGGCCCCTTAGTTTTGTTAAAAATATTTTAATGGTTTTTAGTTGATATTTTAATTGTTCATATAAATGTACTTTAAAAAAAAATATTGCTTGAAATTTTAAGTCATTTAGAACTTTGTATTTATTTATCAATAATAATTCATAATGTCATAGTGGGTTATTGGGTTTGTAGGAATTTAGAGTGGGAAGATAATTTGGTAATCATTAATTCCGAAATATTTAATAAATTGTATTTAATTATATGATTATTACTTGTTACGTAAATTATGTAACACTGATTTATTTTTAGTATATGTAACTTCCATGGTGTTAGGTTTGTAGGGGCGTAGGGGCGTAGGGTGGGAATTTAATTAGGCAAAAATGACTGAATTTACAATTTTGGTTAATTAATTATGTAATTGATTTTTAATTATATAATTTATGGAATACTTATTTTACATATATTTTTATTTTAGGCTGCTAGGTTTGTAGGGGTCTAGGGTGGGAAGCTAATTAAGTAATCAATAATTGATTATTACTTGATAATTAAATATTGAATTGTTTTTTAATTACGGAAAATATGGAATACAGTCTTATTGCACTTAGCTTTTTGTTGCAAGATGCTGGGTTTGTCGGGGTTAAGTAATAATAAATTAAGAATTATTTATTAATTGTAACACTGGGCAGAGTATGCTGAGTGGTGCGCTGCGTAGTTCCACAGAGTTAAAAAAAACTCTGTGGAACTACGCTCCGCTCCGCCCCAGGCCCACGGGCGCAGTTCACGCAAGACATAATACGTACGGGGACGCGAGGAGGATGACGGAAAGAAGGAGACACTGCGGCGAGGAGGAGGGTGGCCCGCAGAGAAGGTAAGTGGGTTATTAAAATACATTTCTAAAGTTTGCTGGCCTTGGCTGAGGGGCGTACTCCGCTCCGCCACGGAGTCGGAGTTTTGCCGCAACTTTGCGTTCCCAGCGGAGTGCGTAGTTGATAAAACTCTGCAAACTTCGCTGGTGGAGTACTTGGCCCGGGGTTAATTATTAATTATTTAATTGATTTTTAATTATGTAAATTATGGAATCATTACTTATTTATTTTACATTTTCATTGCGGGCTGCTAGATTTTTAAGAGGTAAGGAGAAGGACGTTAATTAAGTTAATATTGAACAATTATTTATTACTAGTTAGTTAACTATTGTGGTGAGGACATGAGATTAACTGCAGGCATTGCTAAAGTTAGCCTAAATTAGGAGATGCTTGGATGCCATTTTGCCGCTTTTGAAGGCGTTACTACATGGCTCTGTTCTCGTAAACACTCTGCTTACACTTTTTCACATGAGAACTGTCTGCCTTTCACACATCTAGCTGTACACTGTGCTCCTCGTCTGCACAGTGTGTTCAAGGTCGAAAAACAATGTATGCAGTTGATTCACTTTGGTCAGTCCCGCACCAATAGACATAACATACAACACAGCTGCACTACTGAAACTCGGGTGCTTTTAATATGGCATTGTATGCGTGTAGAGGCACTTAGAGAAAATCATTCCAACGAAGAAGAGTTGTGTTTGTCCATAGATGTAAATCCTTGCATCTAAACTTGGAGGTATGGGTTCACCCTGACAAAGCCTAGAGGTCTTCTATAATTATAACAAACTAACTCTTAGCACGGGGAGGGTGGTATGGCACTGTAGTCCTGTTTCCACTGTCATTATAATATGGTTTCCCCGTTCGTGCTTTATGGAATTGTAACAATGCTGATTATATTGTTCTAATGCATATTTGCTGCTAGTATTGGCTTGTGTACTGCATTATAGAGCACGTTAGTTTGAATAAACATTTTAAACAGTGTCTCTGTTTACTCATGCTGTGGACAAGTTTGAGTGTTTGAACGAAAAAGTGTTCTTGTTCCCGCGATTCCTGAGAGGGTCGGAGTGACATGTTCTAGGATGTCTAATCATTGGTAGCTTCGCTGTAGTACGGAGAACGAATGAGACACTATAGCTAGTCGGATTGGGGTTCTGGGCACCGAGGTGAGTTATTTGGTACACCACTTAGCACCGAGTTCCTGGTTTCCTGCGCATAGTTCTGTGTATGTGCAGAATCCCTGCAACATGGCGCACTTAACATTTGGTCTGGTACTTATTTACGAGGCACTTTGGTAGTACTTGCATTTGTCCACGATACCCTCACCTCTGTTTTCCAGAAAATGGCTGTGACGGCATAACCTACCTATATTGATGTTTTTATAGTTTTTTTCAAGCTTGATACAATAAAAAAAAGAATCTTTTGAATTACTGACCAAGTGCGCTGCCACGCATTAAGTTGTTATTCTTTCTTAGTCCTTATGGCTGATGTTGATATTGCGGCACATAGCCGCCCTCCTCTCCGTCGTCATTGGAATGCCTATGGAGTGCCTGATGCGGGTATCACACTTATTTTTGTGGTTGGGGCTGATCCAGCTTTCCACTTTGAGGTGTTTTATTCATGGGTAATCTTTCCTGCAGTAAATAGAGATGATAACTTGTTCCATGTACACACTCACACTGCAACACCTAATGCATATCGGCCTTATAGAATTCTTGACGTTCCAATTTCGGCATGGCAACACCATATTTGGTTTAATGGCGCCCTACCCCATTAAACTCCGGTCTGTTTAGGCCCTATATCAATTCCAGGGGCTACTTGGCCAGTCTTGGCCGGGTACGCACCACATCCATGTTATCTAGCAGTCCCAGTAGACGACCCGCGTGTCTTGCACATCTCCTTAATCGAGGTGCATAGGGCTCTAGTACAATACGTCCCACGCAATCTCCAGGTGGGAGCACCTGGGGTTGCTGCGCAAACAGCTGGACCTTGCGGACTGACTATTAGTCCTGTCATTGTTAATTTGGTTATGGCCAAGCGTCCACAGAATAAGGATGATTTACCTTACTGGCTTGTTGAGAAATTTAACCAGCTGGAAGCGGTATTTCCAAATACCACTCCTGTGGAAAAACACAGGATTTTAACTATTAGTTTGCAGAAAGACTTAATACTTAATACCTGAGGTAACCTATTGTGAAAATTGGAGTAAAATGTTCGCGGCGGTGTATGCGAAGTGTTTTGGCACACCTTCTATGACTGTGCTCCCCTCCATGAATAAGCGTGTTCAAGATGAGCATGGACTGGAGGCGGCTGTGGAGTTGGGGATGAGGTTAGTTGGAGTGTTCGACGTAGTTGCTGATCTAATCCTTGCTAACGTCAGGGAGAATGCAGTTAACTTTCAAGTGTCTAATGCTTTGCGCCTTGCCTCAGAGGACGATAAGCCCCGTGAATTACCAAAAATTATTGCAGATGCTTATAAGAACATTGAACGCAATAGTTTGGGTGTTAAACCTTTTGCTAGAATATCAGCACAACAGCAAACACAAACGGCGCAGTCTAATAAAGACGACCGTCCTATCTTTCCTAAAAAGAATTGGAAAAATAAAAAGCAGGGGAGGCAACAACAGAAACAAGGGTCGCGTGCAGCATCACCGGTACCCGAGACTTCTGAGCGCACTTATGATTTGCGCGACGGCGCGAGAATTAGGTCTCCTGACAGGTTTCAGGTTCCTGATCAGCGTTCTCGTTCTTCACAGGAAACATCAGGCTCACAGGCCAGTGGGGGGAATGCCAGGAATGCCAGGAATGCGGCAGAGGTCGGGGTGCCCCGCAAGGTAGTGAGCAACCTTGTCAGACTGACGGAAAAGGGAAGAAAGACGATTTTCCTCGTCAGCACCCACAGTTTCAGAAAAAGAAAGTTGCAGCTGTAACAGCGAGATATGCCACAGACGGTGAGGACCCAGCTCCGGAACCTAACATGGGCAGTAACGCTGCTAGACAGCGCAGCGGAAGTTACCATAGTGCAGCAAGCACTGTGTCCATTTCTGGAGGCGACAGCAACTGAAATGTTCATCACAGTTGAAACGGCTGACACCCGATTGGCTCACCCTGACAGATTATATGATATTGTTCTTCAGATTGAAGGTGACATACAGCGTCTGATTAAAGAGATTTTTTGGAAAAATCTGACTTCTTCTTATGACATTTTGTTGGCAGAGAAATAGTATGATTATCCAATTGGAATGTGGAATAAAGCACCCCAGGAGTATTCACTTGTGGTCGTAATTCATCGGGTTGGATGGTGCAGGGTTGGTAACCCTTCTGAACACAAGGGTATGTATTGATTAGCAAAGCATTATTTCCCTTGGGAGTAACGTCCCCAACTTTGCACTCCTGAAAGATTTCAACAAAGTTCTGGATGATTGTGTTCAATATGTACTTTTCTTTATTTAGCGGGTTTCATAGTTGTAATCACTTTTTCATGAATTCAATTATTAGAATTGGTTCCATACTATTAAATTCATAGTATTATTGTGTGCCCAATGCATTTCGGGCTTTGCCCTTCTTCAGGGGAATAATTTTCTGAAAGTACAAGAATAACAAATATTGGCAATACATTTAAACCTGTTATTAGCATGTCAAACATTGATAATGAACTGATGTAAAAGTGCATAAACAGAAGTCTGTTTAAAGTTCCCTTCTGATACCAGTTGATAAACGGTTTATGTTTCTGTGCGTATTTGAATGACCACTGTGCGCTCGGCCTGGTCGCCCCCACACCTCCCGCCTGCTCCTTACCTGCTGGGCCTCCTGCTGCCGCCTGCCGCCTGAGCCACCACAGGGCCGCCGAGCGCTGCCCCAGCCGCCACAGGGCCGCCGAGCGCCGCCCCAGCCGCCACCGAGCCCCCAGGTTCCCGCCGCTTCCCATGAGACCCCGCCCCCCCGCCCGCCGATTGGATCCCGCGCTCCCCGCCTCCCCGCAGACCCTCCCTCCTGGCTCCCCTCTTAAGGGGACCCTCTCCTCTGCCCCAGGTGTGACCACTGTGCCCTCGGCCTGGTCGCCCCCACACCTCCCGCCTGCTCCTTACCTGCTGGGCCTCCTACTGCCGCCTGCCGCCTGAGCCACCACAGGGCCGCCGAGCGCCGCCCCAGCCGCCACCGAGCCCCCAGGTTCCTGCCGCTTCCCACGAGACCCCGCCCCCCCGCCCGCCGATTGGATCCCGCGCTCCCCGCCTCCCCGCAGACCCTCCCTCCCGGCTCCCCTCTTAAGGGGACCCTCTCCTCTGCCCCAGGTGTGACCACTGTGCCCTCGGCCTGGTTGCCCCACACCTCCCGCCTGCTCCTTACCTGCTGGGCCTCCTGCTGCCGCCTGCCGCCTGAGCCACCACAGGGCCGCCGAGCGCCGCCCCAGCCGCCACAGGGCCGCCGAGCACCGCCCCAGCCGCCACCGAGCCCCCAGGTTCCCGCCGCTTCCCACGAGACCCCGCCCCCCCGCCCACCGATTGGATCCCGCGCTCCCCGCCTCCCTGCAGACCCTCCCTCCCGGCTCCCCTCTTAAGGGGACCCTCTCCTCTGCCCCAGGTGTTACCACTGTACCCTCGGCCTGGTCGCCCCCACACATCCCACCTGCTCCTTACCTGCTGGGCCTCCTGCTGCCGCCTGCCGCCTGAGCCACCACAGGGCCGCCGAGCGCCGCCCCAGCCGCCACAGGGCCGCCGAGCGCCGCCCCAGCCGCCACCGAGCCCCCAGGTTCCCGCCGCTTCCCACGAGACCCCGCCCCCCCGCCCGCCGATTGGATCCCGCGCTCCCCGCCTCCCCGCAGACCCTCCCTCCCGGCTCCCCTCTTAAGGGGACCCTCTCCTCTGCCCCAGGTGTGACCACTGTGCCCTCGGCCTGGTCGCCCCCACACCTCCCGCCTGCTCCTTACCTGCTGGGCCTCCTGCTGCCGCCTGAGCCACCACAGGGCCGCCGAGCGCCGCCCCAGCCGCCACAGGGCCGCCGAGCGCCGCCCCAGCCGCCACCGAGCCCCCAGGTTCCCGCCGCTTCCCACGAGACCCCGCCCCCCTGCCCGCCGATTGGATCCCGCGCTCCCCGCCTCCCCGCAGACCCTCCCTCCCGGCTCCCCTCTTAAGGGGACCCTCTCCTCTGCCCCAGGTGTGACCACTGTGCCCTCGGCCTGGTCGCCCCCACACCTCCCGCCTGCTCCTTACCTGCTGGGCCTCCTGCTGCCGCCTGCCACCTGAGCCACCACAGGGCCGCCGAGCGCCGCCCCAGCCACCACAGGGCCGCCGAGCACCGTCCCAGCCGCCACCGAGCCCCCAGGTTCCCGCCGCTTCCCACGAGACCCCGCCCCTCCGCCCGCCGATTGGATCCCGCGCTCCCCGCCTCCCCGCAGACCCTCCCTCCTGGCTCCCCTCTTATGACGCCCCCAGAGCGACCGCGCAGCGGACGCGCACAGCGGGAGCACCGACTGAGCGCCGAAGGTGCGCCAAAGGTAAGCACGTCTGCGCCCGTCCGCGCATGGACCGCGCCCAGCGCCAGAACCCCTGGCCCCCGCAGAGGCCACCCGACTCGCCGGACTTACGATGCCGCCACCCTCAACGCACTCAACACCGGCCGAACCCCCGGGTGCTACCGAGCCACTCCGAGACGCACCCACGGACCCTTCAGCTGCCTCACCTGCAAGTTCACCTGCATCTGGACCTGCCCCACACCAGCACCCGCCAAGCCGAACACCAGCAGCAACCACCTCAAGTGCATCCTGCTCAACACCCGCTCCGTCCACAGACACGCCATTCAACTCTGGAACCTCCTCGACACCACAGCTCCTGACGTTGCCTTCCTCACGGAAACCTGGATGAACGACTCCTCAGCGCCCGACTTCGCCATCGCCATCCCAGAGGGCTACAAGATCATCCGGAGAGACCGCGACAACCAGACTGGAGGAGGCATCGCCATCATCCACAGGGACACCATCTGTATCTCGACCAACGCCGACAACACCCTGACTACCGCCGAACACCTGCACTTCCAGATCCACACCGACCCCAAGACCACCCTCAGAGGCACCCTGATCTACCGACCCCCGGGACCACGCACTCAATTCAGCGAAGACATCGCCGACTTCATCAGCCCGCACGCCCTCCCCTCTGCCGACTACATCCTCCTCGGGGACATCAACTTCCACCTGGAGAACAACAATGACCGCAACACCACCACCCTGCTTGACAACCTCGCCACCCTCGGACTCAAGCAGCTGGTGACCTCCCCCACCCACCTCGCCGGACACACACTCGACACCGTCTTCTCGTCCAGCAAAGACATCTCCTTCAGCCACTCCACTGGACTCCACTGGACGGACCACAGCTGCATCCACTTCACCTTCAAAAGAACCACGGTCCACCACCACCAGCAACAGGCTGCACGAAGAAGCTGGAACAAGATCACAGCCGAACAACTCACCGCATCCCTGAGCCAGCACCCTCCCGCCAGCTCACCGAACCCCAGCCAAGCCGCCGACAACCTCACGAAATGGATCTCCACCTGCGCGGACGAGCTCGCCCCTCTGAGGACCCCACCCAGCAGACCCGGAAGCAAGAAGGCCCCGTGGTTCACCGACGAACTCAAGAGCTCCAAGAAGAACTGCTGAGCCCTCAAGAAAGCCTGGAAAAGAGACCCAACGCTGGACAACATGACTACCCTCAAGCTCGCCACCCGAATGCACCATCAACAGATCCACGCCACCAAGAAAACAGCATTCAAGGACCGGCTGGACAACAACGCACACAACAGCAAGGAACTCTTCAACATCGTCAGAGAGCTCTCCAACCCCAACGCCGGAACCAACGACATCACCCCATCGCAAGACCTCTGCAACTCCCTCGCCTCCTACTTCCACAACAAGATCGCTGACATACACCACAGCTTCAGAACACAACCAACGCTCCCCACGACCAAACCAACACCCCCCACCACCACCCTCAACGCCTGGACACCGATCAACCTCGAAGACACCATCAGCACGATGAACTCCATCCACTCCCGATCCCCAACCGACCCCTGCCCTCACCACATCTTCAACAAGGCCGACGCTGTCATCGCACCCCACCTGCGGGACATCATCAACACCTCCCTCGACACCGCCACCTTCCCTGAGAGCTGGAAGCACGCCGAACTCAGCGCTCTACTAAAGAAACCAACGGCGGACCCCACCGAACTCAAGAACTACCGTCCCATCTCGCTCCTCCCGTTTCCAGCCAAAGTCATCGAGAAGACCATCAACAAGCAACTGGCAGCCTTCCTCGAGACGACTGGTTCCCTCGACCCTTCCCAGTCAGGCTTCCGGGCCAACCACAGCACCGAGACCGCCCTCATCGCTGCCACCGACGACATCCGAACCCTGCTGGACAACGGAGAAACAGCGGCCCTCATCCTCCTGGACCTCTCCGCGGCATTCGACACTGTCTGCCACCGCACCCTAGTGCAGCGCCTCAGCAACGTCGGGATCGAGGAGAAGGCACTGGAATGGATCATCTCCTTCCTCACCGGAAGGACACAGAGAGTCCGCCTGCCCCCGTTCAGATCAGAAGCCACGGAAGTCATCTGCGGCGTCCCTCAGGGCTCCTCGCTCAGCCCCACCCTCTTCAATGTCTACATGAGCCCCCTTGCGGCCATCACACGCCAACACAACCTGAACATCATCTACGCCGATGACACCCAGCTGATCCTTTCCCTGACCAACGACCCCGCCACCGCCAGAGCCAACCTACACGAAGGGATGAAAAACGTGGCCGAGTGGATGACGACCAGCCGCCTGAAACTGAACACAGACAAGACGGAAGTTCTCATCCTGGGCTCCTCACCCTCCGCCTGGGACGACTCCTGGTGGCCCCCCGGCCTGGGCAACGCACCCAAACCGACCGACCATGCACGCAACCTGGGCTTCATCCTGGACTCCTCCCTCTCCATGACCAGACAAGTCAACGCCGTCTCCTCGTCCTGTTTCAACATCCTGCGCATGCTACGTAAGATCTTCCGGTGGATCCCCACCGAGACCAGGAAAACGGTCACCCAGGCCCTCGTCACCAGTCGACTGGACTACGGCAACGCACTCTACGCCGGTACCACCGCCAAGCTCCAGAAGAGACTCCAGCGGATCCAGAACGCCTCGGCGAGACTCATCCTCGACGTCCCCAGACGAACTCACATCTCCAGACACCTGAGAGACCTGCACTGGCTCCCGATCAACAAAAGAATCACCTTCCGGCTCCTCACCCACGCACACAAAGCCCTACACAACCAAGGCCCGACCTACCTCAACAGCCGCCTCAACTTCTACGCTCCCAAACGCCACCTCCGCTCACCAGTCACGCCCTCGCAGCCATCCCCCGCATCCACAGAGCGACAACAGGAGGAAGATCCTTCTCCCACATGGCCGCCAAGACTTGGAACGCCCTCCCCACCGACCTACGCCTGACCCAAGACCACCTCTCCTTCAGGAAGAAGCTCAAGACCTGGTTGTTCGAGACAGCTATGTCAATGACATCAAGGAGCAGACTGGTTCAGCAGTTGATATCAGGGGGGATCGCAAAGGGACAGAGAGTTGTGCCTGGAGCTGGTGAGTTTGCTTGAATTATGTTACATCTCCATGTAACACCTCAGTGCTATGGTGTGAGCTGTCATTTGTGGTGGTACCCTAACCAGGTTACATGATCCTCATCTGTTGATGCTAAGTACAGTTAACCACATGTAATACCAGGTCAATCACTAACACATTTGCAATTTCTGTGTTCCAGGGGATGAAGAGGATGCGGATGACGGAACTACAACCAGTGTGGGCCGACGGCCAATCATTGGAGAGAATCCACTGATCCTCCAGGCAGTAATGTCGGCAACAAGTGCTGCATAAGAGGAGGAGGCAGTTACTGAGGATAAACACTTGGAAGATGATGGCGACTATATGTCCATCCATTCCAGGGATGACGATTCAGATGCCATTGACAGCAATCGTACCACATTGCCAAAATCATTCACGGCATTACATCCTCCGCCCAGCAACGTACGTAAGACTCCTCCAAAACAAACAATTGCCTGTCCCCAGCACAGAGCTAACCAGTCACAGCTCTCACGCTGCCCAACACAGGCATCACTCCCTCACAGCCCTCACCTCCAGGACTGACATGGTGGTTCCCCTACATGCTCTTCCCTATATAGTGTACCCTGTTATCCTCTCCACCATTTGGGGGAGGTACCGGCCTTGATGTGGTGCAGGTATCCCCTGGGCACCATTCTCCTGCCCACAGGCTTCCACCAGCCACCCCTCCTGATGTTGGACCTGCTGGTCCCATCCACCTGCAGACACCTGCAGAAAGGGCCTACACCTGGCTATGGTGACCAGTGGGAGCAGGACTTCTTCCAACAGCAGACAGATGTGAGGCATGGGGGCTACCCTGTCAGACATGTCTGAGTCCCTGCAGGACATGGTCCAATTCCCCCAGTTGGTGGACAGACTGATCCATGTTTTGCATAGGATGGATAGAACTTGGCAGGACATGTCCAGGAATATGAGAGGCATTATATCCATCCAAAGGGAAGAGAGTGCAAGACACCATGCCTTGGCCATGAAGATGATGGAGGGCATGCTGTAAGTGATCCAAAGTCTCCCTTCACGGTCAACGCAGGGAGAGGAGCCATCATATCTGCCTACAGGACAGCACATTCATACACCTGTACCACCAAATGCCCAGGACCACAGCAAAGGTACACATCTACACTGGCACCCTGAACAGGCACTCCCACCACCTGCACAGCCACTAGCAACCCCTGTACAGGCACCCCACTACCTGCACAACCATCAGCAACCCCTGTACAGCCACCCCCACCACCTGCACCACCACCAGCAACCCCTGTACAGGCACTCCCACCACCTGCACAACTACCAGCAACCCCTGTACAGGCACTCCCACCACCTGCACAACCAACAGCAACCCCTGTACAGGCACATGGACAACACCCACATACATGTAGGCGACAAGCCAGACCTGATCCCTCAAAGCAATCATCACCTCCAAAATTGCGATGTCGCAAGCACTATCGCCATTGACAACATCCCAAAAACAAATTGACCACTGTGAATATGTGTACAGAAAAAGTAAAGATCTTCCCAAGTAAAAATCTGTTGTGTATCATGTCCTGTATAACGATGTAGGTGGCCTGGAGATGTGAGGAGGCATGTGTGTGTGTGTGACAGAGTTACAAGTGTTACCCATTATTGCAACAAGCCATAATGTGCATAGCAGATGACTCACCAGTAACGTGTCCATTTTCTGTACCAGACATTCACATGAAGTCAAACAAGTTAAAGTAAGTAGGATTCCTCAAAGATATTTATGTATGATCATAAGAACAACCATCGTTTGGAAGGGAGAAAGGAAAACAAATGATGATCTTAATGCAGATGGAGAGGGGAACTTGGAATGGGGTGGGGCAACAAAAATATAACAAGTCAGGGAGCGTCAGGGAAACCAGTCTATTTACAAGGGGAAAATACATTTTTGTCCACAAAGATGTACCAGTTAAAAAGTCAAGTGTCCTTCTGGTCATCCTCTACTACCACAATGTCCAGATCCTCCGAGTCTGATGCAGGCACACAGCTGGCCGGTGCAGGAACAGTCACCACATGGGTTCGGGACACACGAGGGGTACGGGGGAAACAGTGTGGGCCAACGGACAGGAGGAGACATTGACGGTGGTATGAGAAGGGAGTTGGGAAACAACAGACGACATGGCTGTGGCCAGGTAATTGATGCTGGTGGTGAGGGTGGCCAGAGCTCCGACAATCTCCACTCACATCATGCGTATCTCCAGACACACATGCAGCATGATGCAAGCGGACATGTCTGGCTGACCCTCGCACATCCACCTCAAGTCCTCTGGGACAGCCACAGGAGGAACAACACAGGGAGGGGCCTGGGTGGGAGAAGAGGGATGTGGTGCCTCAGGCCTGGAGCCGATGTTGTGGTCGAGCAGGCAGCTACAATGAGGGGGACTGGTTGCAGGGGATGCAGCTGGACTCCCCGATGGAATGGGGGCCTCTGGAGGTAGGAGGGGCTGATGGCAGGCCCAAGTTTTTTATTGGCCTGCCCCAGGGACACCTCGACCGAACCCACAGGTGAATAGTCTGGGGAAGAGTAGCTCTCCACCACCCCATGGCCAGAGGTGTCGGGTTCTTCCCCCCCACTTCAATGTCCACAGCCTCCACCCGGCTGTAGCACCAGATTTATGTTCCTTGTCAGTCTGGGTGGGCGAAATCCCCTTGCCTCCAGATGTTGAGGGTCCCTCCTCATCCTCTTCTTCCTCACTGGTCGAAAGAGGTCATAGCCGCCGGTGCACTGATGGCCTCTCACTCCGGACCTGGTCCTGCTGTTCGGCCATTTGGCCAGCTGTGCCCACTGAAATGTAAGCAAAATCGTTATGTAGTGTTTGTTTTATTCAGGACGAGACATATACATAGATGAGCCAAGGTCAGACTTTGTTTTCCTCTGATCACACTATACAGTTATCAGTGTTTATGAGCTTACATTATGTGTATGTTCACTCTCATCTCCTAAATTGAGTCTGACATGGACATCTCACATGAATATTTGTGGCTTACACAACTGTATTGGCCAACCCTCAACTTTGGCATTTTTGTGATCTGTGTTTCCTATCACTGCTACATGTACAGGTTCCAAAACCAGTCCACGAAAAGTAACAGAGAGAGTCCAGATAATCGAAATGTGCCAGTGATATGTAGTCGCAGCTCTTTTACATCTGGACAAATGTCATCGGCTGTGCAGCATTGTATAGGACAAGACAAAAGCCGAATGTGGGTCACACATCCACATAGTGTCTGGGCTATTTGTTTTGCTACATTGTGAGTCTAGGCTTTTGATGCCCCATCACAAAATCTGACAATCCCATGCCACATATTGGCTTTGGTGACTGATGAGGTAGTGCAGTACACCGGTGACCAGTGGTGGGTCGTTGTGACTGCTACCTGTACATGTGAAATGTCATACAAGCCACTGAGGATAAGACGTGTGTTAGTGGACACACTTTGCAAATTTAGAAACACTTAAGAGTGAGTCAGGGATCTCAAAGTCTGTCTTGCCTCCATGGCACATTATAATCTGTCTCAATTAAAACCCAAACTCAACAAATGCAGTGCAAGTCGCAGCATCCAATAGCCTTTGGCCTGCCATGCACACACTGGACAGTGTCTGAACCATTGCTCATCCAATGCACACATCAGTTTTGATATCCTTGGTTCACTGGTAGTGGTGCTGGCAGAGCAAATAAAAAAAAATGCACAAGTGTGGCTCATTTACCCAGTTGTCATGAAGAAACTACAACTCCCAAAATGCACTCTGCCCTGTACAGTCCATATGCCACAGTGTGCCTTTTTATTCTTGATGACTGCTACATGGACACAGAATAGGTGAATGGGGGCATGGGACACACAATGGTACTGCACTGTCTTCACTCACATCATACTCCCAGACACATATTGCATATGATGCACTTACCAGGTCTCTGCTGCTCATGCTCCTCCAGCTGAGCATGGAGGGTCGGCCAAGCTGCTCGCAGGACCCTCCTGTACAGTGGGGAGAGGCAAGGATGATGCACATGGTGCAGGGTAGACTGGCCCACCAGCTCCTCAGCCTTGTGCCGGCACCAGCATTTTGAGTCCTCCCAGCACTTGTGGCATGCCTTAGGAATCCTGGTGTGGAACACCCCCTGCACTGCAGCGCTCCCAGATGTTGGCCCATAGCCTGGGCCGGGCTGTATTGCTCAGCTGGTGTTCTGGATCCCCATGTAGCTGAGGATATTTGGACAGCACCCCCTCAGCTAAGATGTCTAATTCCCTTTCAGTGAAAGGGCGTGCATTCTCTTCATAACCCCCAGCCATTTTTAGGAAAATAAGTAAGATGAGATCAGCAGGATGTCAGAGGATCTGATCTGTGATAGAGGATGACTCAGAATGAACACAAAATGGCTGTCAACAACTTCCTGTGATGTATTTCCTGTCTCTCACTTCCTGTAAATCTTTTCCTGTATGGAATTATGTGTTCTGGTTCATTTTCGGAGATTACGGCCCGAGAATGTAGTTTCCAGTTCTGGAGCGGCAGGTCCGCATCCGCGCATTACTGTCCGAAAACGGAAATTACATTTTCGGGCCGTAACCTCCGAAAATGACCCGGAACATATTATTTCATACAGGAAATGTTATACAGGAAGTGTGAGACAGGAAATACATCACAGGAAATAGTTGGCAGCCATTTTGTATTCATCCTGATCCATCCACCATCACTAATCAAATTCACTGCCATCCTGCTGTTTTGTTGTGGAAAAACCTGAAATGACAGTGCAGGTGAGAATCATTAACATGTAATAAAAGGGGGAACAGACCATTTAATGACATTTCTGCGTGGATGAGGGAGGGAGGGCTGACACAACATCAAACCCCAGTTTTGTTTTCTCCTACTTTGCATTATGGTACATGTAGTCCATATTGAGTGCTCATTACAAGAGTTGTGTGATGTGTTGCGTAACATTGGGGTGGAGCAGTGCTGTATATCACAGACACACGGTGCCTGATTCACCCATGACATCATCACTCACGTTGTGGGCCCATCATTTGTGGGGGGAGTCAAATCTGTTGAGGGCACAGGCCTAAGAATGCAATGGTTATGGCCTTTTGTGATTACGGGACCCATTCTCATAAGGTCCAGGTGGGTCTCTCAGAACATGCATCATTTTTCATCTGCGTGAATAGATTTTTAAGGGACATCCACTACACTGATCGCTGACATGGGCACATGACCTGAGGCACGCTCGACCTTTTGACTACTGTCAACAGCTGTGATTTACAGTTTCAGGATGGAATTTAATGACACAGTCGTGTATATCCAAGTTTCATCATTGACAACAGACAGCAAACCACATTTTGTCCATGACACTACAGGTTGCTCATGTGAAAAACGTGGCAATGAGCTGATCATGGACTTACATACACTGACCTCAGTTATGTGCAATGGCCCGGTGTTAGACCTGGCACCTTGGCGTGGGTCTCCCTTCCATTTTTGTTGTTGCCTCATGTGTTTTTTGCTGGTGTTAGTTGCTCAGGGCACTGTGCCACTGCTGTCCATTGCCACAGTGCAAGTGCTCCCTATTGTAAAGTGTTGTATGAATTTGTGATTCCATGATTGTCTGGTTTGGTTTACCTGTCAGACCCTAGTACAGTGCACCAGGAGTGCCCAGGGCTTGTAAATCCAAATACTGCTGGTGGGCTTGCAGCACTGGTTGTGCCACCCACAGAAGCAGACTGTAAAAGTGTGTCTAAGATCTGCCACTGCAGAGCCTGCATGCAGTCTGGTACTGTCATGCTGACTGGGCAAGTGCACCCACTTGTCAGTCCCTAAACCTTCCCTTTTCTTCATATCAGACACCCCTATGGTAGGCCCAAGGGCAGGGTGCATTGGAAGGATAAGGTAGGACATGCCCTGTGTGGCATGTTCTAATAGTAAATTACAGCCATTTTCGTTTTTCACTATTGCAAGGCTACCTGTTTTCCATAGGCCAGAATAGGCAGTTTGGTTATTACATTTTATAATCCTAACTGACTCAGGGAACATGTTAGAAATTCGAATTTAGTATGCCTGAACTCAGAATGATAAAATACATATTTTAGTGAAGTTGGTTTTAACATTCTGTGTTTCAAAATACCACTTTTAGAAAGCAGGTATTTTCTTGTCTACCCATTCCAACCTGCCTCTGCTAGGCTGTGTATTCCTTGTCTGGAGTTTGAGTGACAGGGCTGGGGAATTCCAGGAGACAGGGTGTGGTGGCCCAGTGGTGAATAGAGAGATTTGCATCTAGATGGGTGGGAGGAGTAGCACCTGGGACCTGAATAGGGTTGTGCCTTCCCTCCACAATGCTGGCTCCACCTCCTGTGGTGCGTCTGATGTCTCTGCCCTGTACTCTGAAAGGAAAGAAGGAGTCAGGTAAACAAAGTGCTCCAGGACTGACCAGAACCAGTTTGAACAAGGCAAAAGCCCCTCTGCCTTCAGAGGACAAAGGATTTTGGGGTATAAGTATTGGGACTCTGATCCCAAGAATTTAGATCACTTTGGGAAAACAAGAAGAAACCTCTGCTGAGGAGAGGAACCAAGAAGAAGCTGAGGAGAAACTATCCCTGAAACTGGGGGATTGGCCTGCAGTGGTTGCCTTACTTCCAAAGAGGGGAGAAAGGAACTTTGTGTGTACTTTTGCTCAACTTGTGAAGGATCTCCAAGGGCTTGGAAAAGAGCTTGCCACCTGCTGAAGTCTCAGGACCAACGTACTTCATCCCCCAGCTCCCCAGAGTTCTTTGGAAGTGCCTGCTGCTGTTTTGGGCCTTCTGAGGGATTGCGTGTCACAAGGAGCTGGAAGCGCGAGTCAAGAAGGAGAAGCGTGCCGCCGTCAGAGCCGCTGTCGTAGCATCGCGTAAAGTGGTGCCACCACTGCAGTTGTCGCATCGAGTGGAAGCGTGTCGCATCATCGAAGAAGTGTCTCGCAACGCCGAAGAAGCATGTCGCCATCGCAGCCATCATAGCTGACGCATTGCACCGCATCAAGAGAAGAGTCTCGCATCGAGGAAGAAGCATGTCGCCATTGCAGCCATCGCAGTTGTCGCATTGCACCGCATCTAGAAAAGCACCTCACATCCACGGAGAAGCGTGCTGCTGTCAGAGCTGTTGTCGTCGCATCGCGTAAAGTGTGTCACCGCTGCAAGCTATCGCATCGAGCAGAAGCGTCTCGCAACGTTGGAGAAGAGTGTCACCGCCAAAGCCGCTGTCGTCGCATCGCGTAGAGTGGTGTCGCCGCTGCAGCTGATGTATCGAATCGAGCCGGATCTGGAAGATCTTCATGTCTTTATTTCTTTGCACCAAACTTTCATCACATCAACATAGTTGCAATGCTTTTGTTGCCCTGTGTGTCGCATCTAAAAGGTACATTGACTTAAAGTGTCGCATTTAATAACTAAAGAGAGCTAAGCTAAATTCTACCATCTTAAAGAAACAGTATTGTGGATTTTTGTCGTTTATGGTCTTGTGGTAAATCTATATAAAGAATACTTATTTTTAATATAAAACCTGTGTGGTGTCCATCTGTAGTGTTGTCACTTGATTACTGTATGTGTTCACAAATGCTTTACACACTGCCTCTGAGATAAGCCTGTCTGCTCGTGCCAAGCTACCAAGGGGGTGAGCAGGGGTTATTTTAGGAGTGTACCCATTTACCCTGACTAGAGGTGAGGGTCCCTATTTGTCACAAGTGCATACCTGTGCCAACTAGAGACCCCCAAGTCTAACACCCGGTTTCCCAGATTCAGAGCTCGCCGAGGTTCCAGAGGTATGTGGAAGCCATGCGTTAAAGCAATGTTGTGCAAAACACAACAGGCTTATGTGATCTTGCACACGACTTCTGGGGAGTACAGCAGCACATCCTCTGTACAGTCAAGACATCTGCATCGCGACTTCAACAGACCAAAAGTGTGCTCTATGATGGGTCTAGTCCGTATGTGTGCCATATTGTACCTACGCTGAGGTACAGTGTTTGCACACCTGTAAGGGGTGAGGATATGTGGGGAGAATGCATACCCAGCGTCGCCTGAGGAGGAAAGAATGGGCAGTTGGTTACATTTCCCTCTTAGATTTGCACAGGACTTGATATATACCTTAGTAGGTGCAGTGTCTGTTGGGCCATGTATGTAGCTTTATGATTCTTATTGTACAATAGTTAATGTTGGGTGGCATTCAGACATTTCAATAACACATATCCCTCGTTTTTAGTGCTTGGTACTTACCCAGTAGCCACATGTTGCCAAATTCTCCCGCAGCCATCCGCCGGGCAAGAGGTGACATGTGGAATACGAAGCTGTCATGGGTACTGCCTGGGAACATTGCATGCACATCAATGAATCTCCCACTGGCATCACAGACAGCCTGCACATCGATGGAATACCATTGGTGTCTGTTGCAGAAGATATGTGCAATGCGGTGGGGTGGCTGAAGGGCCACATGGGTCCAATCAATTGCACCCAGCACACGTGGGAATTGTGCAATGAGATAGAAATCTTGTGCTGTCCTTTGTCTCCTTGCCAGTGTATGGGGCATTTGTATGTGGTTGTGGGCTCTAGCAGTGATGCATCTCAGTACCTGATGCAGGCACCGCACCTGGCTTGCCTGGGAAATGCCTACATGGTCACTGGAGACCCTTTGGAATGACCCAGTGGCAAAGAAATGGAGAGCAGAAAGGATCTTGAGATATGCTGGCTGGTATTGCATGTGAGCAGCAGGTCACAGAGTCAAGTTCCTGCTCTCATTCACATACCATATCCAAGATGACTTCTGGAGGGAAACGGTACCTGGCCCTTACATCTTGGCTGATCCTCTGGTTGATCCTCTGTCTGAAGATACTCTCAGCTCTCCTCCTCCTCCTCAAGTAGTTTTGCCGCATGGCAAGGGGCAGAGCAACAAACACATTCAGAGAACATGTTGAAAGGGTTTGTGTGTGTCTGCTCTGCATTCATACATGCTGCAGGGCTGGGATTGGCTGCAGTGTGTCAGCTGATGCATGGTGGGGGAAGATAGGCACTTTACCAGGTATTTACCCTTGAGGAAAATGATCAACAGCCACAGTGCGTGTATTACGGTCCGGAATCAGAGATTCCGCCCAGTAAGTGGAGATTCCGGCCCGAGAGCGGAATTCCCGCTCCGGGTGCGGGAATTCCGGCCCGAGTGCGGACGTAAAGTTAGCAGTCGTAAATCCATTCTATGAATACCGAAAGTAGTAAGTCCATTCTGTGAATACCAAAAGTAGTAAATGCATTCTGTGAATACCAATATGGTAGTAAATTTAGGATTTTGTCTTAAGTTAGCTCTGTGAATTGGGCCAAATGTTCTGCTCTGGTAGACAGTCTTGTTCGTAAAAAATATAAAACTAAGCTAGATATTTCCAATAGCTTTTTCAGTCACAATCTTTCCCCTGAAAGCAGTCAATGGACCGCTTTTACCGCCGGCGGAAAACAAAAACAATTCCGGCGATAAGCCATGGGCTATAAGAATAGCCCGGGTGTGTTCGCAGCCTGTGTTTTCTCTTAGTTAGACGGCATAGACCCAGATGCGTACTCATAGGTTGATGATATTTATCTCACGGACGATGAATTCTGGCCGCATCTTTGTCGCGTGGACCGCATCATTCTTTTGCTTTACGGACTACGGTTACAAATTTAACTTTGCAAAATCACACATTGCAAAGTACACAGTGTTGTTCTTGGGCTACGAGCTCAATAATGAAGGTCGAGGCTTGGCACCTCACTTCTTGGAGAAATGCGCACATTTGCATCGTCCTAAAACCCTGAAACAACTACAGTCTTTGCTGGAATTTTTAAATTTTGGCCGAACTTACATTCCCGAATATGCCCAGCGTATAAGGCCATTGTATGCTTTGATACAACCTAAATTTTCTAAAGCCTGCTGGCTTGCGGAACATTCAGCTATCGTGCAATCTTTGCAGTCTGATCTTCTTGCATCTAAATACTTGTTGACACGTGATAACCACGCAAACCTGGTGATACGTATCGTGTCATACACGGTGGGTTTCACTTACTTGACATTTAATGAAGGTGACACAGTGCCTATTGCTTACAAATCACATATGTACACTGCGGTTTTCCACTGTTGAAAAAGTCTTGACAGCTTTCCAGATGGTGATCCTAATGCAGCTCGCTCTGGCGCAGGGGAAACGCATTTTAGTTGTGACACCATATCCTGTTCTTTAAGCTGTGATGAAAGCAAGTGTACCAAACTCAAAGGCTTTGCATCCGCGTTGGATACAATGGGCTGCTTCATTGACATCTCCGGATGTCACCTTTATCTTCGACTCCTCACTGCAAACACAAGAGTTTTTACAGTATGAATTTGTTCATCCTCCTCCTCTGTCAATGCGTCTGTTGGAGGAGTACCATTGTATCATTTACACTGACGGTTGGGCGCAACCGGCGACCGGGTCAAAGCATTCTTATTCAGCAGCATACGCCATTGTGGCAGGTGCCATAGTGAACGGAGAGTTCAAGTCCAGTGTTGTACACACACAGGCTCTAGGTAACTGTACCGCCCAATTAGCAGAGCTGCGCGCTCTGGTGTTTCCACTAGAGTTTGCAAATCTAGATGTGACTACTTTAATTGTAAGTGATTCTTACTACTGTGTTCAGTCTTTCAATGACAACTTATTCTTTTGGTCTCAAAATGACTATTGTCTTCTAAAGGCAGCGCAATTAAGCATAACATGCTTTGGGTTAGAGTCGCAGATCTTAAAGAACGTCTGCCTCTCACACATGTGATTCATACTCTTGAGCACCAGCGCGTAGGAGTACACGCGGTGGGCAATAGTTTGGCTGATGAAGCAGCTAAATCGGCAGTAGCCACGTGTTCAGGTGCAGCAGTTACAAGATCCATGAATAAGATTGATAATGACATCAAGGGTGGCAATTACCCGCAGGGTTTCCCTTCAAAATACTCTTATCATTTAATTCTCGATAAGGTTCCTTATGTGACAATTCATGACGTTGGTGACAGGTTGATTC
Organism: Triturus cristatus; assembly: GCF_964204655.1. NCBI lineage: Eukaryota > Metazoa > Chordata > Amphibia > Caudata > Salamandridae > Triturus > Triturus cristatus. The sequence continues at coordinate 893,792,560 of NC_140590.1, read as the reverse complement.
CCAAAGCAGACCGCAGAACTTCTCAGGTAACAGCCGCACGTGAAGGCATGGCTTCGGTGCACGCTAGCGTGTCAGCAACTGGTTCTATCTTGCAGCAGCCTTACTGGTGTCATGGTTTATATAAACAAACCCGTAATGATGTGCTTTCTTGTGACATTTGCCAGCAAATTAAACCATCTACAGTAACCCGCCCACCACAAACGCAGCTGTGCATTTCTAATAAACCTTTTGGATGTGTTTATCTGGATCACTGAGGTACGTTTTCTTCAGATACTGCCTATAAATTCATCTTAGTTGCAGTTGATTCATGCACACATTTTCTTTGGGCATAGCCACAACACAGTACTGACGCATGAACTGTCATCAGGGATTTGTGTGTCTGTGGGAATTTTTGCATGTGGCACCTTTCATTCAGACTAGGGTCCCACATTCGCCTCTAAGGCGCACAAGGATGCCATGAGGTCTTTGGGGGTGCAGGTCAAATGTTCGTCTCCATACAGACCTGAGGGCAACTCAGTTGTGGAGCGAATGAATCGTGACTTAAAGCAATCCTTGACAGCTAGAATCATAGGTACTGGCAGGAACTGGTTTGCCGATTTGTATAGCATACAACGTGCACTTAATAATCTCCCTAGAAGATCTCTGGGTGGGCGGACCCCATACGAAATGCTCTTTGGCATGAAAATGTTTGTGCCAGACCTTGATGGTCTAGACATGGCGGCGGCTGCCGCATCCTTTGACGCAGATAATCATTCTGCTATATTACAGAACCTACAAGAGACCCACTTGCAAAGGAACATTTACCCTCTGTCACTAATGCAGCACTGCAGATTCAGGTAGTCGGCTGGCTACCCAAAGTCAGAGACCTAGTCCGAGAGAAGGTAGAGAACAAAAAAGAGTTTGGCCCCTCTTCTCGTGCACCTGTCCCAGTGCTTGGTGTGACGGGAACTCGTACAGTAATTTTACCACCACTTCCTGGGCACAAAGAAACATATACATCTTTGTGGACAATGTCAAGCTACAACGTCTGGTCGATCCTGAATAGTATAACACCAGTGGCTTCTTGTCCAGCAATATCCATAAATCAGGTGGAGGGCGTTTCTGACAACACGCAGCGTGACACTGCCATAGAGATGGACTCTGTAACTGATCCCTTGCTAAACCCCCCTGCTACTAGTCATAATGAAAAAACTGAATATGCTTATCCCACTACCGAGTCATTGCCTGATTTGCATCTGGATACCCTTAACTAGTCACGTTTTTCTTTTGACTCAACCTCCACATCATCATTAGCCCCTACCAAATTTTCTATTTTTGTCACCTGGTTTAAACAGACTTATTTGGTTCCGCCTTGGACATACATCTGGTTGGTGCTCATCGCCATTTTTCCATTCATGTCAATTGGATTTGTGACATTTTGTTTTCCTTCTAATCAATGGTCACTACCTAACTGAACGCTCTGCTGTAGAACTGGTTGATGGAACTTTGGCTCCGCACTCTTCTTTTCACATCATGAAAAGAGACCAGACTCTTGTCAACATCTCCTCCTGGCCAGTTACGGATGGAATAGTTTGGTATGCAGTGGAGTTCCAAATTCATGTCCCTACAGAGATCATTAATGTACCAAATGTACTTCGTATGATGTAGTGAAACATGCCATATGGTCTGATGATTGGGATGTACAAGCCAAACAATCTTTGTTTTCAGATTTGAAGTATTATGCTGCATTTGATGCTGAAGATCTGTATTTGAATACTGCAAATTATGCTGATTTGTTTTGCTACCAGCATTATGGACATCACTACCTTCATAAAGCTAATACATTTAGAAATGTTTTTAATTACACACAGTGGGAACATTGCCTGACTTCTTTGGGAGGTAGCTCAAAAACGCTTTTGAAAAAATTTACATATTTTACAGATTTTGATAAGTCAAAACCGGAGTCATTCTATTTTAGATTAAATGCTTCATCCAATCCTAAAGTCATGCTCACCTACACTAAATTAATGTATTCCAAAACCTTTATTAATAAAATGTTGGTGGGTGGCTATGATCTGTGGAAAGACACAGTATATCTTAAATCTGTTTGGGGTTCTAGATCCTGACAGGTGAGGGGCACAGAAGCTTTACATCGCGCGTGCCTCATCCCAACTCAGATTTTATTTTTGAATGGTTCGGTCTATCAGACTACTTGTTTTGGATTGGCTACTTCGAAGCAAATTAATGCCCCTATCATTCCTGCTCTGGCTACATACCAGAACTGGAGCAGTGATACCAATTAAACCATAGAACATTTGCAATCATGGTTTACAAATGATACCTTTAATATTTCAAGTCTAGAACCCCTAGGTCGGTTGTTTTGGCAGACCAGTTTGGATGCATGCCAGCTCCGTTTCCATGACAAGGCCCCTTGCTACACATAGGTTACTACCGATTCAGTGGGAAAGTTATGTCAAAATTGGTTACGACATTCAAAAATATCATCGCTAAAACAACATTTGTTGTTATTATCGGGTGACATTGCTTTGACAGATTTAATAAAAGGGCCTGCTGGTCCTAGATCAAAAGATTTATTTACACGGCTTACAATGAAATCTGGAAGCTGTCTCAAATTGAAGCCGCTTCATGTTTAAGGGCAATAGACCAGGCTAATCTAGAAAAGGTACTTTCAGTTGATGATAATAGTATTAACACACTTTCTTCCTGCATTTACACATTGGATAATATTGTTTAATCTATTGTTGATATTGGACAGGATGATGTGTCTGTTTTTATCCTGGTCAAAATAAATGGCATTCAGTTATGCAGTTTGCATGGACTTTACAAACTTTAAAGATGGGGAAAGTTCCATGGGATTATTTAAATGCATCATCTTTATTTTTGCCTTTTAACTTGATCGACAAACAGCAGTTTATGTCCATGAAAGATGCTACATACACTCTTCTACATATTGAAAAGTTAGATCCTTTACCATTCCCTGTCGCTGAAATGGACTCTACTGTCTGGCTCATCCATGGGGTAATAACCCTGCCGTTTTCTTTGTTTAAATTCAGCTCTTGCATGAAGCATTATCCACTAGGCCACTTCGAACCCTTAGGCAATGCATTCCTTCATGAGGTGTGGCCGTTACCATTCACATACAGATGCCTATGGGATGACAAAGAGTTTTACCTTACTGGGGAATCATGCGATTCATCAGTAGGTCATTCTCGAGTTTGCAAAAATATACAGTTGCATGGGGCTTGTAACCTTACGGCCCCAAATCTTGCATGTGTTTTGAAGGGAAATCCAGTACCAGCTATTACACCTACTTTCACTCTGCTTGCAAACAGTAGTTATCTGCTTTTAAATAATGAGGAATGCTGCGGCATGCTTGCCGGCATCCCTCACATTGTGACAGTCTCACAACGTGTGGTTTGCTGTAAAAATTTACACGGGAGGCTCAATAACTCAATTTGGCCTTCCATTCCGACCAGGAAAGCAGACTTCAATAAGTTGAGCAGAATAAGGGCTCTATTATCCCAAAAAGAGGTTTCGCTCACATCTGCCCGTAAGACATTCGTCCTTCATGTGGCTAACACCCGGACAGAGGTGCAAGCCCTTCTTAAGACTGACCTCTCGCTGCATTTTGTTTGGTGCATTAATTCATACAATTTTCAATGCCTCTCATACTGCAGGCTTGGCCCATTTTTTAAAGGTTGTGGGCTCTGGCCTTGTGACTTCTTTTCAAACTATATTTGGTGTAGTACCGGCATTTATTCACTTTATTTTTTCCAGCGTCTTCAGTGGGTTGCCACTGTTACTTGCCTTAGCTGCTGGAGTTCTGCTGTTGATTTGCCTGCTGCGAAATGGCTGCTATTCCTGTGGCCCTACACAGCCCAGACCAGCTGCAGATGCTTTGAAATCGTATGCTTGAATGATACGGTACTCTGCCCCTGGCCACACTCAGCGTGGCTTATGGATTATCCTTTCGTTTTGCATACTACACTTGCGTGCAACCAGTCTTCACCTGCTTGGAATGTTCCTTTGAATGGATATTGGATCTTTGCCTCTCCAATACGATATCTCCTGCACCAGATTTTGGCACAATAGCATATCTGTGCAGCTGCACAGGACTTCCTCCAACGCAGTTATATCGACTATCACGCAAGTTGTCCTGTGATGGGGCTGAAACACATATGTTTGTTCTGTTTGCTTAATTGAATGGCGTCTCTTTTTCTCTGACAATAAAAATGACTTCCTCTTGGAAGCTGTTGCAACTTACTGCTCATACACTGATGGATTAACTTGGTTGGCGCTCATCACCAGCCGGATATATTTTTTTTTCTCAAGCTTTTGTACAAGATTTCAAAATAACTCTCTTTGCCTAAATTTGAGGTCACATCGATATAGAAGCTCTTGATTCTTTCTCACATTTCTTGAACTCTGTGTTCTCCATAAACCTTTGTCCGATGACCTGACCAGGGGAGGTTGTGGTGAGGACATGAGATTAACTGCAGGCATTGCTAAAGTTAGAGTAAGTTAGTAGATGCTTGGCCGCCATTTGGCCGCTTTTGCTCACGTTACTACGTGGCTCTGTTCTCGTAAACACGCTGCTTATGCTGTTTCATATGAGAACTGTTTGCCTTTTACACATCTAGCTGTACACTGTGCTCCTCGTCTGCATAGCGTGTTCAAGGTTGAAAAACAATGTATGCTGTTGATTCACTTTGGTCAGTCCCGTGCCAATAGACATAACATACAACACAGCTGCACTACTGAAATTCGGGTGCTTTTAAATGGCATTGTATGCGTGTAGAGGCACTTGGAGAAAATCATTCCAATGAAGAAGAGCTGTGTTTGTCTGAAGATGTAAATCCTTGCATCTAAACGTGGAGGTATGGGGTACCCCTGACAAAGCCTAGAGATCTTCTATAATTATAATAAACTAACTCTTAGCACGGGGAGGGTGGTAAGGCGCTGTAGTCCTGTTTCCACTGTCATTATAATATGGTTTCCCTGTTCGTGCTTTATGGAATTGTAACAATGCTGATTATATTGTTCTTATGCATTTTGCTGCTAGTATCAGCTCGTGTACTGCATCATAGAGCACATTAGTTAGAATAAACATTTTAAAGTATACAGTGTTTACTCACGTTGTGGACAAGTATAAGTGTTTGACCGAAAAAGTGTTCTTGTTCTCGCGATTCCTGAGAGGGTTGGAGTGACATGTTCTAGGATGTCTAATCATTGGTAGCTTCGCTGTAGTACGGAGAACGAATGAGACACTATAGCTAGTCTGATTGGGGTTCTGGGCACCGAGGTGTGTTTTTGGTACACCACTATACACCGAGGTCCTGGTTTTCTGCGCATAGTTCTGTGTATGTGCAGAATCCCTGCAACACTATTTAATTGATTTTAAATATGTAAATCATTAAATGCTATTTTAAGTGTGGTCTGCTAGGTTTTATGGGGTATAGGGTAGGAAGTTAATTAGTAATTGAGTAACAATTCTTTATTATCTGATATTTAATTATTTCATTGAATAGTAATTATGTAAATTGGTTAATTTTTTTATACACATGTGTTTTTTCAAGTTACCTATTCATTTTTATATTAAGAGAGTTAATAGTTTTTTCTACATTTGTGAGGTTACTCACATATGTACTGTCCTTTTCCTACTCTTGTTTAGAGTGCAGCAGTAATTTACCTCTTGGCAGTTCAACACTTACCATACTGTTGCCTTTTTTGGAGTGGACATGGTAAATTTCATTCCTCAGAAATTCAAACACTTTATCTACTGTTAAACAAAATGGAGTGGGAATAGTGAATGTTACCCCTCCAAAATCTAACACTTTCCCTACTGTTGCGTGGTTTGGAGTGGGAATCTTAAATTTTACCCCACTGAAACCCGACGCTTTCCCTACTGTTGCTCTGTTTGGCGTGACTCCTCCAAATTCCAACCCATTCCCTACAGTTGTGTTGTTTAGAGTGGGGATAATAAATTTAACTCTTTTGAAATTCAACGCTTTCCCTACTGCTGAACAAATTTGAGTGGGAGTAGTACATTTTACCCCTCTGACGTCCAACACATTCATAACTGTTGTACAGACTGGATTGAGAAAACTAAATGTTACCCATCAAAAACCAACACTTTCCCTATTGTTGCAATGTTTGGAGTGGGAATAGTAAATGTATTCCCCTCTCGATTTCCTAAGCTTTGCCTGCTGCTGCACAGACTGTAGTGGGAATAGTAAATGTATCCCCTCCAAAGTCCACCCCTCTCCCTGCTATTGTGATGACTGTAGTAGGAAAAGTCTAAACGAACTTCATTTGCATGATTAATTAAAATATTTGCAAGCCATTATTAATATTAATACAGATGAACCAAAAACATCTGACTTATGCAATTGTAAAATTAAGGTCAGCTGTAAACTGCATGTAATAAAGTGCTATAAATATATGTAGGATTTGAATTGTTGTATTAAATACATTTTGACCATTAAAAAATAATTTTAAGCAATAGTATGTAATATATGACTCAAATCTTCTCTATGAACTTGGAGAGAAACTTTACCGGTCTATTATTCAAGTGGGTATTGGCATCGTTCAGTGCCACTATAATGGCCTGAACTTTGAGAATATCAAACGATCTAAGCACAAGCTCTCTACCTTCTCTGGAAAGTGCCGGGCACAAACATCCTACGGGCATGAGGATTTATTTTCCAGTATTGCAGAGTCTGCAGGTAACGTCTATAGGCCGTGTGTGCTACTTAGGCAGAAGGTCTAAAGTTGAAAAAATAAACTTAGTATAAACTTAAGATTGATGAATTTCAAATAACCTGTACCCAGATAGACCTAGTTCCTTTATAGTGTATGTGTTTATCGTCATTCATGCATGCCTTTGCCATGCTAACATATTCTTATCCTATGGTTTGCAGAGCTTGTGTGTACTGATGAAAACAGCCTTTTCAAACACTGCCTGAGCAACCTTCTGATTCCACAGTTCCCTAGCCTGGAAAGTATCTCAGGACTTTTCCAGGAATCAAAGATGCATTGAGTTGCTCAGGCTGCTTCTAATTTCTTGCCAGTTAAAATTATTCAGGGTGCCAAGCCTAGAAGCTCTTAGTTTATGACGTAATATGAGAAATTCTTGCTGTCTGGCTATCACTTGATTTAACAGACCAAACTTTAGATGCACTTGTGCTGGGGAGGCCGTCCTTGGAAAGTGAAGAACATAGTTGTATACTTTGCCCACCAAACCATTCAAACGAATTGCTTCCTTTTCCAACAAGGTTTCACTCCCATATATTATTGATGGCAACAACTTCGCCTTTATGGCCTAAAGGACTGGTTCTAGGCTGCAGCACCATTGACGTTTTGAAGCAATTGTAAAAGTATATTGTATGGCCTGACCTTTATTTCTAATTGATTATTTTGCCATTTCAGGTTTTCTCTTGCATCAATTCAAACTCCTAATGACTTATACAATATCATGCTATCAAAACTCTCATTTCTCCAGAGCCAACCTTCTCTTTTGTTGCCCCTCTTGCCATAGATGACCACTCTGGTTTTTGCCAAATTCACATACAGTTCATTTGACCTATATTCATCTAACTTATTGATTAGTAGCTAAAGGCCCACTTTTGTTTTGCTTAACATAACCAAATCATATGCATACAGGAGATTAGATAATTACTTTTCTTCCAGTTTTGGTGGTTGTGAGTTGACAAGATCCAATGCCAATGTAAGATCCGATATGTAAAGATTAAATAGCTATTGGTCTATGACACTGACTTCCTTATGCCCAACTGTGGGTCTAGGACACAGACTTGCCTATGCCCAACTGTGGTGTGGATATTCCTGGCTACACAACTGCCATCACCTAATTTCAACCTTGTCCAGGAATTTCAGAATACGAGTTCTATTGTCCTTAACAATTTCACTGGAATAGACCATTTTGTAATTTTCTTCATAATTGCCTTCTAGAGACCCTGTCAAAGGCAGCCTTAAAATCTACAAAGCAAATAAAAAGTAGTGGCTGCAAGCAATTAGCATGAGCCAAAAGCATAAAAGGAGCCAGTAGGTTCAAGATGAAGCCTTGTTTTTGTTGTAATCCTGTCTGATTTGTTTCTATAGATTGAACTCCGTTAATAAAACAATTGTTTGGCAAAACAGGAACAGTTTGTTCAATTAAACATTACAGCTGGGAGAACAGTTACAGGCACAAGGTCTGAGGACTGTCTCAATTTACAATTGGCATGTTTCCTTCTTTTGTACAAAACATGATGGGTTATAAAAGTATCCGGCGAACCATGTATGGTGAAGAATGTTGGTTGCTGCCTTTTGGAGTCATAAATTAATCATCTAATGGATACTACAGATGGGTTTCTACCTCACATGGACATAATGTAACCAGTGGATAATGTGTCCAGATGTCCAGCATGGGGAGAGCATGATCACTGTATGTGCTAGGTCCTGATTGGCTAACTCATGTGGCATCTGACTTTTCATGGTGTCTTTAGGAGCATGCGTACCCCCTCCGGCCATGTGTGCTTTATTGGGACAATTTCCCTTGACCCTTGTAATGTTGCTGCTTCTATCCTTTCGATTGACCAAGAGTTTCCTGGCTGAGAGTTTGCCTGACAGCTACACACCCTCTCTCCTGTGACCTATCAATAAGCAATCTCAGGCCTTGGTCTCAGGGCCTGCTTAACTACTAAGGACGATGTTGGAAATAGCCCTTTCTAGCGTGCTTTCCCTCAACCTTTTGCTTTTCTCCTTCCCAGTTTTCTGCTTTTCCAGGTACTAGCCTGAGGACTTTGAGCATGTTTGACAATGTCATTCAGTGCCAAAGTGCTGTGCTTGTCATATACATACTGGTAATTGTGTATACATGGTTTGGAGGATTCGAGTTAGCTGTAAGTCCCTCGTCTAGAGGTAAGACATATACCCAGGGCATGCACCTTGAATGCTCCTCCATGGGCCTGCAGCACTGGTTGTGCCATCCACGGAGGTAGCTCATCGATCATGCCACAGGTTTGCCCTGGTGGTGTCTGTGAGCGCAGGTTACTGTTACTCGGCTTGGCATTCAAAATGCTTTGTGCCAAGGTTCTGCATGTTTTTTGCTATATCTGAGTTCTCCCTGGTGAAAGTGTGCAGTGTTGGGAAGAGGTAGGGCTTGTGCACCAGGTGGTGTGCTCGGTACAACAAGCCTGCTTCTTGCATTGGATTAGTATGAGGGAATAGAGGGAAAGTTATTGATCAGTATTTCCTATGTGCAGAATAGTAGAAGTATAGTGTTTGATATCAATAAGTTTATAAAGGCGTATCCTCTCTGATAGTGCGAGTGGATCCAACATTACGTATGTGGGAATGTCACTTTGGGAAAATGGGCATTTCGATGCTCACGGTTCTTTGTACCTGTCAGCTTGTCTCCAATTCACATCTGGGTGCTGGGGTGACAGCTGCACATGTGTATTCCTGATAGAAGGCCATACACTAGGGGCTTAAGGGAAACTACGGACCTCTGACTTTGAGGGGCCTAACATGGGGGTGGAATTGGCACCTGTATTCCATGGAGCATGGTCTTGGCCCGCCTAAAGATAGTAATCAAACCTCCCGGTGGAGGATGGCACACAGGATACAATTTAGAGATGGCCTGTGCATTTCAAAGGTGGCATTTTGAACTGATTGTATCTTTAAAGGCCAATGTGGGTATAAGAACTTAGGCTTTGACCTCCAAAAGTAGAGATGCTTTTGGATTTGGAACCATACTATGCTGGTTCGATGCTGGGATATCGACAAGAGGAATCATTAGGGTAGAAAGCACTGCAACAGGATTATGCACAGACTTGTGGTGGCCTGGAGCTTGCTCTCTAGAAAGGGGACTATCACTTTGTAAATTTTGCCTGAATGTGGCTGGCATGCAGCTAAGTGCCAACTGTTGTGCCCCGGGTACCTAAGTGCTCTCCAAGGCCGTTTGGCTAACTTCCTGTCCACAGAATCTCCAGGACATAAAGGCTTGAGCCGTTTTCTCAAGATCGTAAGGACCACACAGGGTGTGGTAGAAAAGGGTGGATGGGATCGTCGGTTGGGACAAGAACCGTTCTGACAGACACTGTGATCACACTGTGCAAAGGAGTGTGCTCCTAAAGATCAGCAGCCACCTGAGGTGCCTGGATGTGAGGAGTTTGAGGAGTGCAGGAGAAAGCTTGCAGAGTCTGAGGGTCCCATGCTTGCAACCAGGGGATCTGTGCTCGCTTGCGCTCCAGAGCCTGTGGTGTTCGAGGAGTGTTGGGGGACATGAGCTGGCAGCTGAGACTGTCTTTGAACACAAGATTGGGACAACAACAGTGCCTGACATCGCTGCCTTCCTCTGAGGTCACCAGCTCCCTCTCCCTGGACTTACGCCACAAGGTACTTTGTGTTAGAGAGCATCATGATGGGGCCCGAGGGGTTTCATTGTGCCTTCTGAACACCTACGCCTTGCTATGACAAGCTACAGCAGCTCTCACCTACGCCTGGGGGGAAACATTTTCCAAGATTTGAAAGCACCCCAGCTTCCTGGGTCACAATCTTTTGTCTACGGTGGGATAGCAATCCCAAACTCGTGCAGGTGCCACAGGGCACCTGCAGGCCTAATCTGGATGGGCAAAACTAAGTATCTGTTTCTTTACATTTTAGGTAGCTCCGCCAATCTAACTAACGTGGCGCCAGCAGGGGCAATGTGTAACATTGGCTGGTGTAGTTCAGTGACTGAGCGGCTGGGTCATGAGGTTTAGTCATAGATCTGTGATTGCTCGACCATTGCAACTGTTGGATGTATGCGATATTGAGTAATGTCATGTTGGATGAATATCTCTGATTAGGGCCTAAATGTTCATGCCATTGTGCTCCTTATGGGAAAGTTTGTCAATTGCACATAGCTGTATGGTGTATATACAATGTGTATCTCATTTTGATTTCAATGGGAAAGTTCGACAATAGCATATAACTGTAAAGTGTATATACAATGGGTATCTCGGTTATAGTTCAATGTGTGTGTAATACAAAAGCCAGTGTTTTATACATACTGTGTGGAGTCTTTTTGTGGCATATGCAGCATTTTGCGAGGGTGGGGTTGTGCCAATACTTTACACTTGGACCCTATGGATAAGCCTGACACCTCATTGCCGAGCTACCCAAGGTTGAGGACAGGTTATTGGATAGGTGTATCGTACTCATCCTATCTAGAGAGGTGGATTCTGACTTGGTTCGATGAGTCCCAGCCAGTTGGAAACTACTGTAACTAACAGATGTGATTTCATTTTCATCATGAATACATCAATTTCCATAATAACAGATTCATAGACATTATCTCCTTTTTATTTGGCTTCCACGTCTAAAAGTGTAATGAGTCGGTAACTGGTTTGATAATTCCTCCTCCCACCCTTAGAAATGGAATGTATTATTTAACCCCTGAAGAAATTCAAAATCTCCTTCTCAGGGTTAAACTAACAAAAAAAAGAAGTTGGCACAGAAACTGAAATGTAAAAGAACATCTTTATTAAACTCAAAATGAGTGTGACTACATCACCCAGAAGCCGCAGCAACTGAATGAGGCAGTCCAAAGAGAGCAGAACACTGGGGCCTTATATATGTGAGGGTTACATACTCAGCATAAAATAAAGGGGCAGTCCTGGCTCATGCAAGCATGCAAAATGCCAATATGGACATACAAGATCTGCCAAATATTAGCCAATAGGAAAACATTCAAAACAAGGCATCATGTAACCAGAACGTCCCCCTTGAGTCGTGTTTTTGCCCAACCCCATAAGTCAATCAATAACAGCACCTGTAGGTCAATCAGTAACGGCAGGACATGTTTGTGTGCTTCAAAGGACAACTTGCAAAATAGGATAATGTGGAGAAAGAATACTGAAGGCCAACAAATAGTTGGGACAACGATTAGTCAGTATAGGCAGGGATTTAGTCAGTCTGGCTAGTTCCTGGAATTGGCTTCACAACAAGGAAGGGAAGGTTATTTGACACGTGGCAGTACAAAGGGCAAAAACACTCGGTTTACCAAGCTGCCTGAGTGAGGGCAACAAAATGGCGACAGAATACAGAATGGAGTTAAAACTGAATTACCTCAGACCCTCTTTTTTCCATTACTCAGGCAAATCCTAATTCATTGCTAGGTGAGCATTTTCCATTCTACACATTTCATTTAAGCAGGTATATGTAAGCTATCAACAGGGATACAAAGAGAACAAAGCTTCAGGTCATAATTAACATTCAGATAGCAGAAGAAAGTAATGACCATTATTACAAACAGGATTATCATTTTTTCACAACCCTAGGCAAAAGCAAATCCTAAAATTATTTAGCGACCCTTTTCAGGGCTCCTATGTATTTCAGTGACTATTGTATACTCGGGTGAAACAGTGGCGATCCTTATCAATGCTCTCAGGTGAAATGGGGATACTCTTCAACAGAGGATAGACCTCATTCTGCTTTTACTAAACAGAATACTACTCTAAAACAATGCCAGCAAAACAATAAGAATCAGTCTCCTACCACCCATTCTATGCAATTGCACGGGAACCGCTTGTGCAACCATAACTATGCCAAAGTCCGTTCTAAGCCTCTCTGGTAGGCTTTTATCGTCCATCTAATCTGCTTCTGTTGTTTTCTTCCGCATTGGGCCTCTTCATTCAGGCCTTCTATGAAAATCGTGCTTCTCAGTATCCGTTGGAGTGCCCTCCTGGCAAACACTCACAGCTTACTCGAATGTCTCAATGTCTCAAGGCAGTGCACCAATATATTTCCTCTGCGGCAGGCACTACAGATATTGTGCTCTTCGTTGGTCATGGGCACAGATCATCTCGTGCAGACCCAAGTACTATTAATCGGAAAGAGCAACAGACTTTCACGCTCAGCAACACTTTCAGGCTCCAACACTCGCTATTCAGTGTCAGAGGATGTTTGGGCTGCTCTTTCATTTAATTTTCCTTTCATCATGTAGTGCCTTAGATCCTCCGGTGCACTGCCCTTCCGTTGGAGCAAAGAAAAGAGAGGGGGGGGGGGAGACCAAAACTCAGGCCAAGGGGCTCAAGGGACTGCACACTGTCAGAGGTTACCAGCACATGACAGGTAGAAAACTGAAGCCTCAAACCAGCTCTGCCATCAACAACAGGGATCCTTCTCTTTCGCTCTTTTACACTGAAACTCTGGTTTTGTGATGTCCAACTCCATCTAATGGAGCAAGTACGATGCTTTGGAGATACCATTGATGGCGCGCTGGCGATCGCTGTCCAGCCTTGCTACTTTCTGAGTGCTGGGACTGTAGGGCCAAGACGTCCGTCTTTCATATGTAGCTGTCACTGATGGGAATTAGGCTTAAATCAGTGTTCTGCAGCTTATTATGACTTAATTCCTGCAGAATCTAGTGACATAGGAAATGTGACACAGTTGTTAGTTTCCCTCAGTTTAGTATAAAAACAGTTCATTGTATTTAACAATGGGACTGCAAGCAGGTGGCCTACAATCTGCAAGGGAGTGACCATACGCCAGAGGACAACTCTGGTCTAGAATACACTGTCATTCTCAAAAGCAGTACTTCTAGTCTCTTCAATCTGGGTACCCTTCATTATCCTCTGCCATCTGAGGGTAGATATTTACATGGGAATTCTATCACATGGTGGCATTGCCTAATGGGGTAAACATTTTTTTTTTTCTTCAATGATTACGTCTAGGTGTTCCTAAATTCCTTATCTAGAACACCTCAAAAGAGAAATTACATGATACAGATTATCAGGGACATGTAGATACCTCCCTTTAATAACTGTGCATCAGGTGCACTATGCAATACACAGGCTTATAATCAAATGTGGAAACAAAAGACAAGAACTAGAGAGTCCTGGTATTTCCATGATTTAGAACACATCTGATCCCACCGAAAATTTAAGAAGCAGGAACAAAAGGGTAAAAAACCAAATTAAAATAGTCATTGAAAATTTGTCATGTTCAAAAAAATAAATGTAAGGTATCTCCTATTGAGGTGGAAAAACTTGTCTTACTATAGTATTGAGTCACTTAACCAGTCCATCACTACCCTGACAGTCAGACTGGAAAACATCGAAGTAGGCCTAAAGAAAATTCTTAAAAACCAGTCTGGTCATACAAAAAGGTAATTATACATAATATGGGGGTCCCTGGTACATTACTACAGTCTGGAAATGTGAACCTGAACAATACACCAATAATAATAAAAGGGCTGACTGATGAAAGGAATTCGAAAAAGAGAAATGGGACTAGGACATAGCTAAAATCCCCAATAACTAGGCACATTGCAACATCAATCAGGGGAGAAGCGGCAAAAGAAAAATCTATAGGAAGAACGAAAAATTACTCGGGTGATAGTCAAGTTTGTGACACAATACCAAGAGTATGGGTGATACACAAAAGTCAAAATAGTACACACATTTTAACTCTACCGCTGGCCCCTACACCATATATGGTAATCTCAGCTAATGTTCCAGTTCCTCACAACACCATATCATGTACTTTATGCATTATGAACCTGCATCCCAAAACCCAATATTCGGGCCTGCTTAATTTGTCAGGCTTAAAATGAAAATTACACTTTTTTACTTTCCTAACCCTCCGTTTGACAGCTGGTCACCAGTTAGTGGTGACCGGCTGTCAAATATAACTTACTGTGTCGCTTCTGACACACAGGACAAGCAGGAACAATTCATAGAAGGACAAAATGCAAAAACATGGAAAACACACAAACATTTTGTTTTGTTTTCAAAGAAGTCATACAAAAAAAATCATCTTGTTTCAACCTACTGCTGATACTTCACATAACAAACAAAATATCAATTGTAACCAACCATCTTAAATTAAGGCAACTACATGGACAGTATTTTCAAAATCAAAAATATGAATGTATCACCCCCTTTGAGGCCCTGCTTTGAGCGAGGCCGTGCAAGAATGCACTTCTCGACCTTGTACAGTCCTCCAAGAGCTAAGAATAGCACCTCAGCAGAACTTTCTGGGCTGCTATCCAGCCTCTGCCAGCATTCCTGGTCCCCGCCACTTTTCAAGGTTCCTATAGTGTGCAGGCATTAATGTCTTCTTGTCAGAGAAGCTTTTCCAAGCAATGGTTTCTCCATCTGTTTACACTTACTCCTAACTCCCACCTTACTGACCTCAAGGTCAAAATCTGCCTCGCGTTCTGTGCTCCTCAGCCCTGTCTCTCTCCTCACCCTGAAGCTTGTCACAGACGAAAAAAAAACTTTCTAACTCTTCCTAACCTGCAATAATTAACCCTTTTAAAAAACACATGTTATATATATTACTTCTTTTAGGGGCTACAATTTATTTATATTCTTAAATTATTAAAATATTTACTGTGAATAACTCACAGAACATAATAACATAACATACTAGCTTTAGAACAAATGTTTGTTACTACCCTATGCAACGGTACTTAGTTCATCAACCTTAAAAGGATGAACGTCTCAGTAGGTCTAGCTAGAGTTAGAACCTTCAATCTTGATATTAAACCCAAACCTCTGCACTGAGCACATTGGCTCACTGAGACATTAAAAGCAACCCCAAATGGGAACAACCTGCAAATTTGTATTATACCTAAATATTTGCATTTACTGAAGCCTAAGGCACTTTAAAGCTACTGTAAAGGGCAAGAATGCTGTTAAATAGTCTATTTTACCCAATTTCGACTTTGATATTTGGGGCACTTAAAAATAAATATCCTATAATTGTGCTACATATTAATCATCCTCAGAATGTTCTTTACAGATTGCAGATATTGGACATTAGACATATCTCTTGCAAATCCTTTAGAAAAATGAGTTTTTTTTTCGCCACTTTTTTTTTTTTAACAGAATAATTATTTTAACATTAGAACCAAAAATATTCTTATAAAAATGCTTAAAGAGAGGAAACCCTTGATTGAAATGTCTTCTTGTAATACAAAATAATGAACCTTAGTTTTGGAACCTTTTTAAAACAACATTTTGAAATACAAAGTTTCACCCGTGTTCAACTGAGGGCGAAGTCCTGGCTGAGTAAACATTCCTGTCTATTAGAGCTGCTTGCTTAGCGACAATAAAAGCTTGTCTCTCAGTGTTGTAACATGAGCACGGTGGCCGTCTTTTTCAAACTAAGACATATCAATGCGTGTTGCGTTTGAGTTCAGCAAAAATGTACTTCAGCTGAAGTGTTTGCCTGTTAATATCTAATACGATGTATGTAAGTAAAAAATACTATAAGTTTATTTTTCTATAAAACACACAATTTCGTTTTTGAGGCCATTGTATTCCTAGTGAATGTAAATTTTAATTTTATTTTTTTAAGCATTTAACAGTTTGTACATGTGCATAATTGCTTACTCTATAAATTATATAGCAACATATAGCTATTCAGCATATCACATGGTTAATTTCTGGATTTTTATTTAATTTCTACTTAATATTAATTAACTGACATTTTGCTTAACAGACTGAAAACATAAAGAAAAACCACAAACACACATTGAGCTCATTTCAGACATAAACAGAAAGGGGTCAAACACTCAGGACACATATATTTATCCCACAGAAACACACATTTAACCCACAGATCAACACTTAGGACAGAAACAAAGGACAGCCCACAGACTGTACTTAAACCAAACCATTTGTAAATACTAGTTGCAAGTCATATTTACAAGAAACGCTTCTTAATAGTGTTCCAAAAGACTGCAAAAAAAAAACAGCCCAACAGACTGCTATATGTCCAAGAAGCCACAATACACTCCATTCATAAGATTGCGCAGAACAAAGGATCCTTGTATGTATTATGTCCATATGTTAATTCCCTGGGGATACAGAATCACCAAGGAAGAAATATGTTTTTATACCTAAACCTATTTAGGTATTCCCTCATGGGAGCCAGCTAATTTAATTCACATCTCACTATGGTACCTTCAAAAGCAACCCCTTCTTCGATGTGAGCTTGAAACAGGCATGCCAAAAAAATACTGCAGAATATGCAAGTATTTATAATCAAAGTAGTGCTTAAGGTACTCTCTGTACGTTGCACGGTTCAAATTTTATACAAAGTAGAGAAAAATCTCATGATCTGCCTACACAAATTGCAATTTGCATATCAATCCAATACAAATCCAAAGTTGGCCAACACAAATTCATAATGACTCTTACCAATAAAAAAGTTGTTCAAATTCTAACTGCCAAGTTCTGAATGACCTAACGGTCTTTTTTTAGAATACTCACGCCCAAAAAAAAGTTCTCAGTCAGGAGTGATATCATGTGGGGGATGAAAATCAGGAAGATCAGAAATATTCTGGGCTGCAGAGACAAAGAATCTCCAGAATCTCCGTGCACAGAGTACCTCCTTAGTAGAGTCCTGTCCTGTCCTCCTCAGTAGATTTCAGTCTCCTGACAAGATCGCTCCATCAGATAGCCACTCCTTATGATCCTCAGAGAGGGCACCAATTGAAGAAATTCAAAATCTCCTACTCAGGGTTAAACTAACAAAAGAAAGAAGTTGGCACAGAAACTGAAATATAAAAGAACATCTTTATTAAACTCAAAATGAGTGTGACTACGTCACCCAGAAGCCGCAGCAACTGAATGAGGCAGTCCAAAGAGAGCAGAACACTGGGGCCTTATATATGTGAGGGTTACATACTCAGCATAAAAGAAAGGGGCAGTCCTGGCTCATGCAAGCATGCAAAATGCCAATATGGACATACAAGATCTGCCAAATATTAGCCAATAGGAAAACATTCAAAACTAGGCATCATGTAACCAGAACGTCCCCCTTGAGTCGTGTTTTTGCCCAACCCCATAAGTCAATCAATGACAGCACCTGTAGGTCAATCAGTAATGGCAGGACATGTTTGTGCGCTTCAAAGGACAACTTGCAAAATAGGATAATGTGGAGAAAGAATACTGAAGGCCAACAAATAGTTGGGACAAGGACTAGTCAGTATAGGCAGGGATTTAGTCAGTCTGGCTAGTTCCTGGAATTGGCTTCACAACAAGGAAGGGAAGGTTATTTGACCTGTGGCAGTACAAAGGGCAAAAACACTTGGTTTACCAAGCTGCCTGAGTGAGGGCAACAAAATGGCGACAGAATATAGAATAGAGTTAAAACTGAATTACCTCACCCCCCAGCGATCTGTAACTTCTTTCCTTCTGAAGATCTGCAATGAAGAGGGGGGCTAGTGTCATTTGGACCTGGGGCACAATCAGCTTGTGAAGACACAATAGGTCTCTGAAGTTGCCTGCTAATTACTTCTAATGTAACCAGTGGGCAAGCTTCCGACATGGCTGACCTAAGCTCTGCCCCATAAGCTTCTTTTGTCCACTGTCTGTTCACAGTTCATGTTCCTCAACTTCCAGAGGAGTTGTTAGATACTTTATCTAGTCTTGCTCTCAAAGGCTGGCATTACCACCTGCTAGAACCTTGCAGAATTCTTAGACTTGCTAGCATACACTAGCTTCGCCCAGTATTCCTCAGAGTTGGCCTTCTTGTATAGCCAAATCTAATTTTTAAACTTTTAGCTGCCCAAATTCACATCTACTATTAGTTAATTATTACATGGGCTGGCTTGCAATAAGTGGAGATGCCTGTTAAGCTGCTTTGTTATGAACCTAATTCCTGGGGGAGTCCATTCTGGTGTTTTCCTTCCAATGGGAAGCCAGCAGCACTAGCTTTTGTGGAGATTTTGATGTTATATGTTCAATGAACTGTTCCCAGTTGCCAATCTGATCCTCTGCTTCTGTATTTGAGGTGAAAAATGCTATGCTCTGCTCGATAATGGCCCACTCTGTTCCACTGTAGCCCTTTTAAGTTTGTAGTGTGCGCATCTACCAATAGTTCCTTAGATATTTGGGGTGCTGATATTATTTTGGATAAGATGACAACTTGCGGGTGGTGATCAGTTTCAGATGTTAAATGATATATTGCAGGATATGTCTATATAAAGAAAGAGATGCCATAGTGTAATCCTTATATGAGAACTACTTCTCAGCAGTCCATGTCCATGATGGGGGAATGTTGTCTGCAAACCGGCCATGTAACACTCTCAGTCCTGCTATTGTACAGAAAGTAAGAAAACTTCTCCCCACTTTATCCGGTTAGAGCTTATCCGGCAGGTCCTAATTGGCCCACCTTGGCATCACCTTGGCTTCAGAATAAATTGCCATTATAATCTCCTGTCATTAATATTTCTGAATTTGTGGGCTCTGCTTTGATATCCATTATTGCTTTCCTTAACCTTTCCAGCATTATTATGTTATTCCTCCTGTTAGGATTGATGTATGTAGTAATACATATCAATTACGATTCTGCACCCTTTAATGCTTACTGCCAGGACCCCTAGCTCAGTTTTCACAACTTGTGGTAGGAAATGCAGGTACAACTTCTATATGTCGCAAGAACGCCTTTTGGGCGCCCTGTTTTCTTACCCTTTTTTGCCACGCTCCTATTTTCGGCAAATTAAAAGGCACTGAAGTCTGTGGCCAAGCCCCTTGCAACATAAGAACTGTTTGCAAATAATAGAGCAGGATGTGGCCATTAATCTTTTGATTCAAGCCACCCAGATTGCAGCAACATATTTTAGCCTCCTGCAGCCACCTCTGCCAGCTATACTGCAGGGGGTGCCTCGCTCACCTCTATTGCTCTCCTTCTCCTCTCTTGGGGGTCTGCCAGTATCTGCCAGTATCAGCTGACGGAGAGTACACCAGGGAGGACTGCTGGGGGTAATTCAAGCTCCAGATGTTCACTGAACCGCTTGGGCCTCTGGGACCACCTGCCAGCTCCTCCAACCTCCTCTACTTTGCCCAGCTCCCTATGGTCTCCCACTGTACTTCCCTACCACCAGTAGCACTCTCTCCTGGTTCTCACCTTGAAGTGGTGGCGGCCGGCCAGAGCAGAGCTAGTGACAGCAACGGGCAGGAGTGTGATAGCGGGCCACAGCAAGCAGCAGTGATGATGGTGGTTGAAGATTAAATGGCAGGACATCAACTCAGCCCGTCACAGCAATTCACTGCAGCCAGAGGCACATGCAACCTCATCCCCTCCTTTCCTCTGCTCTGCTCTGTGCTCCATACTCCACTCTCTTGCCTGTGATGCCAAATGAAATGAAGTTGTGATTTTGTCTCGTAAACAGAAGCCAAAATGACTAGGAATAGTGAATCTAACCTCTCCGAAGTCCAACACTTTTCCTACTGTTGCATACACTAGTGTGGCAATAGTAAATTTAATACTCTTAGACTCCAATAATAATTTTTTATAATATTGGTTAAACATATTTTATATCATTAATTCTTTTTTTCAATATTTTACACTTTTTGTTTCAATTTTTACATTTATTTGAATGTTTATAGTATTTTTAGTAAATGTGTGTTTACATTTTTTATATTTTGCTTGTTGCATATATTAAATATTTTATTTTTGCTATTGAATTGTTTATATTGTAATGGATTTTTGTGCATAGATATATATATATAGTAGTGGAATGCATTTAATTTATATTATATTAAATGTATATATTAAAATATATATTAATTTCCTACTTTAAACTCGACTTATACAAAAAAAATCTATACTTTTGTATATTTTTGGATGATATTAGTGTCAACTAAAGTTTTGTTCTGATATTTTGGTTTTGTATCATTATCACTATAGGAGCCTGATATTGTGGTAACTTATATTTTTGGCACAGTATTTTTGTCACCTATATTGCTTACCACAATTTTGTTTCAGTGATCCTATGCAATCAAGAAGGGCATAGTAACCAAAGATGAATAGTGTATCTAAATGGTTTAGTTATTTGTGAAACTTGTGTTATTTGCTGATTGCAGTTATGCAAAATGACCACAAATTATGCACAATTGTGCAAAATGCATCTCAAACATATTACCTGAACGGTTAGTTTGTGTTAAAGTTCAAATCAAACTGAAAAAATATAATTTTGAGTTTATTTCCATCACTTGCATTCAAAACACTGCCGGTTGCTCTCGGATTTGTAGTTTTGCACTAAAAATTTACCAAAACCTTCTGTTGGGGTAAAGAAATCTCCCTGAAATTTTTGTTTATCATCCAAAATAAAGGAACTGCTGATTGCATCCAAAACACTGCCACTCGCATTCAGATTTGTACCTTTGTGCTCAAAAGTTACCCAGATCATTCGCACTGGTAAAAACTCTATCCGAAATATTTGTTGTTTGCCTGTGTTAAAAGTTTGCTGCTCATTCTCAAAACACTGCAAGTTAGGTGCAAAAATTACCTGAACTGTACGTCTCGCTTTACAATTTCTCACTGAACAGGAGGCTCAATATGTAGACTCAATCATTACTCATTATGTAATAATGTAATCTCTGTTATTTTGTGGAAATGTTGTTACATAAAATTACTAAAATTACGCCGGCGTTATTATAATTTCACCCAGGTCTATTGTCAGGCTCCACCACGGATCATTTTAACTGGTTTCCATTTATTATTATCTGACGAACTACAAAGCCCTTGTAGAATACTTATATCACTTTGATTAATTTTAACCATCAAATCTGCTGTCCATGCTGGGCCCAGATGTGTTTTATAGACCAATGTTCTTTTTGAAATATTAATGATAGAAGTGAGATTTTGGATTACTCTGGGAGGGGACAAGTCGCCAAAATAATGACACAATATCTTGGTGAGTTGGTGAGTTATAACGGTTATTTTAAAGAGAACTCCTAGGCCTAACCCTTTAAGCTAGGGCCTACAGCAGCAGGCGTACCCAGAGATGATGCATGTTAACTACCAAAACAGCACCAAAACAACATTAAAGAAAACTAAGCAATATCATAACCAAACGGTATAAAAAGGCAGACATGTAAAATAAAGAAAATGATTCAAAAATTGTGATGGATTCAGCTGCTGAAATCTGTAACCTGCAAAGTAGGGACCTTTGTTTGCAGATCTAGAATTATTGAGCCAGGGAATTGCAGGCCCAATTATCCCAGTACGTTTTTTATTTTGAACATTTTTGGTTCTTATACTTCTCCAGAAGGGCAACACGGGAAGAGGTAGTCAATGAAGCTTCATCTCAGCAGTCGTGCAATAACAATGAGTACTGCTTGAAAATACTCCCAGCTGGGTAAACCAGCAAAACATATCTGCCAAAGAATAATCTTTTTCAGTGACCCTTCGCATCTCTTTCTGGCCGTCTTGAATTAAAAGAAAATTCATTACCATTACTTTTCTGAAAGTGACACCCTAGGACTTGACTCAGCTTGTGAGGAACCCTGAGGTCCAGGCTACAGGTAACACCAGGGTGCTGATTCTACTACTCACTCCATAGATGGCTCTCATCATTGTCCAGTTCTGCCCACTATCAACTACTTACTTGGTTCTACTTCTCACACACTCTTCTTGAGACTCTTCCTTCCTGGTGGGTAACAGGAGGACAAATTTCCTGACCTGTAGGAGCCTTTCCTGAGCATGGATACAAGAAAATGCAGGTCAAGACCTTAGACCTTCTCTGGTATGCAGGAGCTTCACTGTAGGCCATGGTCCTCTTCTGGCTCTTGAAGTCCTGCCTAAAGTCCAGCTGTGTTCTTATGAACTGATGGCTGCATCCACTTTTAGCCAATCACCTAGCCAGTGATTGATTGCAAATATGATCCAATCCCTGGAGAATATCCTTAGCCCAGCCATCCCTCTGTTTTTACCACTGTTTGTGATTTATTCCAAACTATACAATACGCCTTTGCTCAATTTTGCAGAATCCTTGCTTTGCAGTTCAGAACTCTCATGCAGCCTGTCTCATTGAGATGAGATTCCACTCCCCAGAATTCATCCCTTGATTAGTGATAGAAACCAGTTC
Organism: Triturus cristatus; assembly: GCF_964204655.1. Lineage (NCBI taxonomy): Eukaryota > Metazoa > Chordata > Amphibia > Caudata > Salamandridae > Triturus > Triturus cristatus. Next base: position 893,769,687 of record NC_140590.1, on the reverse strand, counting down.
AGCATAAATGGTACCACAGAAAAGATGTTTGGAAAGGAGCATAGTTCAAAGTCCTGCCTCACTCTATGCCTCTATTTGCAATAAATTTGCTAAAAACGTTAAGCCTCAGTGGGATATTTTTTCCATCTGTTAGTTCTATCCAACCCAAATTAAAAAAGTGACCCCACAAAAAATGTGCCTGTAAATGAACAGTCAAACACATTCATACATCTGAGAAAGTGATTGTATTACCTCCCCAACTTAGACCCTGTGAGGTCTTAAGCTTTATTCAATAGAGTGTGTCACATGCACCAGCTAATTGTGTACTGTCTTTGTGTATATAAGCACAGATGGCTGTGATGAAGCTCTGGTCAAACCTTTCAAATTTCGATGGACCTTTGTTTTAGCCTTGGAAGAGAAGGGGTTACTGACAAATTTAGATACATAACTGACCAAATGTGACAACACTTTAAGAGTCCATATTCTAAAGTTTTTTTTTATTGAGCGGACATAGCAGATAAATCACAATTCTTGAATGATACATAGTGCAATCAAAATGAACCATGAAGAAAATACCATTGCACATCAATTTAAACAAATCATATAAAATGCACAGTAAAACATCTATAAATAATTCCATTCATTATGTATGTTGTAAGTGTTCATTTCTGCCATATATTGTTTCATTACTTAGAATAACTAGAGAAATGCAGACTGATTAAATGAAACTACTTCTAAAACGTACTTATCCACTTCTCCACCGCCTCTGCTCTAAATCACATATTCAATCCTGATCTAGCATTTGTAAAGAGCAAGTACAAGAGTGCTATTATATTGACATAAACATGTTACCACTTTTTCATTCTGTCCATTTATTAATTCATTAAAGGAAAACAAGTGCCATGGTGCTAAGAATAATATAATCAAATATAAATACACTGCTTCAGAATAAAGTGTGTTAGTGCTTCCAGTGAATCGTATATCTTTGGGTGCACTGTAACTTCAGTTCAAGAAATTGCCTGATCAAAAGTAGATCTAAATTAACCAGTGTTGTCATGGATTGACATTTTGGAAAAGAACCTGGAATTCATCTAACAATGGATAACCAATTCATTGTTACCTTAGAACTCTACTTCCAAAATTACCAAGTGGCCTTGTATCTTTTGAGTCCCCCTACTAACTTTGCATAGGCCTCTTCAAAGTTCATGGTACATGTTGTTTAATCCTTCCAGTGCATTTTTATATTAGACTTACTGGTTCGAATTCTGAAGGATCAAGAAACGTGCAATCAACAATGATAGAAAAATAAAATATTGTCGACCCTTTTTAATTGTTAACTCCTTTTGGAGACACCAAAGAAAGCCAAATTAGGATCTGGTAGAACTGTACAACCTATGGCCTGACCTATATCCTGAAATACTTGACACCAGAAATTGGTAAGGTGTGGACATGTAAAGAACTTATGAAGCCATCCCCCTTCACCTAATTGCTGATATCGAAAGCAGTTGTTGGAAACTGCTGGGTACATTTTGTGGAAAATCTAAGGGGTATAATATGCCAGCCATCTTGAAAGAAATGCCATTCTTTTATAACTGGCTGCCTGTAGAGATTTATAGCCTAACTTTGCAAATAGTTTCCACTCGCTCACTGATAGATGACATTGTGATTTTGCTAGCACCCTTGAAAAAAGTCTGCTAGATTTAACTTGTCGGAAACTTCCTTTAATGTTCTATACCAATTTCCAATTCCTTGCAATTTGTCCATATGGAGAATACTGCTAATCGATTGAAGCTCTTGTGTCTGATTTTTGTAGTGGTGCTGCAAGAAATGCCTTATCTTATTAAAACCTAGAAAGTGTTGCTGACACTGAGGGCCCATCCTAGCAGTTAGATCTCCTCATGAGATAGATTTTCCTTGACTCATGAAGTCACCGATAATTTTAAAACCTAAAGAATTCCAAAATCTGATCACACGAGCTGTCAGTGAGAGGCCCAAGTAGCTGCCCTCTGCTAATTTTAGTGAAATTCCATCAAAAGAGGACTTATATACTTTACCCAAGGTGCCCACCCGACTATATTTATCACCCAAAAACATATATCTAGTCCTTTTTGAAGCTTCGCTATTTTTAAAAGCACTGGTACTTATATCTAATTCCTGAATCATCTTTGTGATGAAAAAATGATCTAATCCCCCACTTCTGTTTAAGCACCGAGAGAGAACATCTACTAATGCTACCTGGTAGCAAATACACATATTGGGACATGCCAACCCTTTATCTTCTTTCTCAAATTGTAGCACCCCCAACTTCACCCTGGCATCTTTTTATTCCAAAGAAAACTCATAAAAACGGAATTAAGTTCATGAAAAAAACAATTAGGAATTTATATTAATACATTAGAAAATAAGAATATTCACAGAGGGAGGATAGATATTTTGATCATGCGATCTATGATGGCCAAGGGGAACCTAGACCATCTGCCTAATAATCCCTTAATTTTACCTAGTCTTTTTTCATAATTCAAATGGAAAAGACTAGAAAAATTATTTGTGACCAAAAAAAACAAGATATCTAATTGGAGACGCTATTTTATCTTGCGACTGTAAAGAAGAAGGAAGGTCTTCTTCTGTCACGTTAAAAAGCAACAATTCTGTTTTACTCTGATTTATCTTGTCTCCTCCAATCCTATTAAAATCCTTTATCAACTGTATAGTTAATTTTATATTATCCTCTTCTGGCTGAAGAAATGATATCATATCATCTGCAAATAATTTAAGCCTCACCATGCCTTCAATGGGTGCCCTGATGTTAATATTGTTGCGAAGTTGAATTGCCATAGGTTCGATGAAAATTGGAAACAGAATTGGTGAAAAGGCACGTCCTTGAAGAGTGCCTCATTTAATCACAACCAACCCTGCCATCTTGGAATTCACCAACACCTTGGCTTGAGTGCCTTTATATAGATATATATCGGCAAACACTGTGAGGGAAAACCAAACCACTGGGGACAATAGAATAAGGCATCCCAAATCTCCAGATCTAATGCCTTGTCAGCATCGACCATCATGACTAGGGCTTTGATATGATTCATTGAAAAATAATCAATGATCTGAATTGGAAAGTGGGTGTTTAATGCCACTGACCGGCCTGCTATAAAACTAATTTGATCCATATGTATTAGCTGCTGTGAGGGGGGCATTATATGCACATCTCAGTTCTTTGTTAACAATTTGTAGTCTGAATTAAGCATACTAATCGGCCTATATGAATGAACAGATGTTAGATTTTCATCTTTCTTAGTGAAAGAGACTATTTTTTTGTCTTGAAATATAGGAGAGATCTCACCCCCTTCTTTAATAAAGTTAAAAAGATTTACTAAAAATGACGGAAGCACTCTGAAACATATTTTATAAAATTCTGTCGGAAAACCATCATTTCCACATGCTTTGGCATTAGGCATTTGCTTTAAACCATATTCAGTCTCGGTTGGTGTTATGGGATTCACAATTAGCTGGAAGAAGGACTTGGCTAAATGAGTAAGAGGTATTGTTATATCCTGCGTATCTTGGTATATGTATCCCAGCTTGGCCATTTCCCTGCTGATCAGCCAGTGAGTGTCTTGACAGTAGAATGTTGGTGTGCCTGTGATGCTTGGAATGCTTGGGTGCCTGTGTGGATGAGTGGTGACAGTTGGAAGATGGGCTAAGCAGCAAGTAGGCTGCTCCTAGTGGGGCTGGTGTAACAGGAACACCAGGCTTGATGGACTGATGTACATATTTACCTTCCTCCAAATTGAAGTCTATAAAGAAATACTTAAAATACAACTCGGCTTCATCTGGTAAGATACAACAGGTATGTTCTTATAGTACTGTTGAATCTGACTTATTGGCACCATATATTGAGTCTGATAAATATCTGAGTAATGCTATCACAAGCGTTTCGCGATCTCTTCCTGATCATGTACTAATTTTCCTGTTAAAGATCTCGCTAAGGAAATAATTATTTCTGTTTTGTTCTTTACTCGTGTGGAACTTTCCAATGTGTTGATTTTCCTCATATTTTTTTTGTTGGTGGCTATTAGAATTCTTTATTTTTTGTAAAATAAAGAAATCTCTTAGAGTTTGTTTTACCGTTTCTACTTGGCAGACCTCAGGATCGATCTCTCCACTTCACTTCCTGGCCCCAATGGCTTTATCTAATGCTATCTGGAGACTTACTATCTGCTAAGAGGGTTCTTTTCTTCACCTGCTTTATATGCTATCACTCTCCCTCTTAAGCCTGCTTTAAAAGCTTTCCAAATTGAGAAATAAGAGGCTGTAATTCAATGATAATAAAAAACTCGGCAATGAACTGTCTAGTTTGAAAAAGGATTTATTGTAAACTCAAAACCAAGGTAATATGAATCAGATCCAAAAGCATATTTTAAATATACAGAATTGTTAAATGAAGGCCATATCGACGAACAATATTGGTCCTTCACAGCAAAGAACAAATCAAGATTTCCGTAATTGCAATGCAAAATATTAGGAACTAAGCGTGATGAGTAGACGAATGGTTTCGAACCTTCTCCCCAAACACTGGAAAGAGTTGCAGTATCTAGCTATCTCTACACTAAACTAAGAGTTAAGGAAACCCTATTAATCAAGAAGCAAGAAAAGGTGTCAGAATCAGAACTTCTGTAAAGGTCCTATATGCAAAAGATCTTTTATAGCATAAAGCCACATGATCAGAAGTCAGGAAAGATCTGTTTCTCTCGAAATGTAAAGGACAACTCTCTGACTACAAGGTAAGTTCACTAATAAGTAACACACAGAAAGTTTGAGATGCATGACCTCACATTATTCAAGCTCATTATTTCGATCTCCCATGAAGAGTTCCACCGCCTTGTATAATACTCCCATTTTCCAGTCTTTGCTTCTGAGGCATACTTGAATTACTCCCTTCGACAGGTATCGCAAACAGATAGCACTCCTTTGTCCTTCTCATTAAATTTAATAGACCTTGCCAGTTCTTCCTTGCTTCACTATCTTAAAATACAATGTTCTTTCACTAAGTAAGAATGGTTTGACCTGCACCTGCAAAAGGGAAAAATATATCTCAAACAACTTTCACCTTCAATGTTAAATGTCCCACCTGTAAGCTTAAAGCCCACAGTCAAACTTAGCAGGTTACTTTCAAAAGCATATAATTGTGCAACACACATACAATCCTGTAAATACATTAATACATATACGTTTATTAAGCTACATCGCACTTTCGCACATGAATACACTTTTATTTATTAGAACAACAAAAGACCACATTATAGGCACAACACCAACAATCTCATGATTCATTCTTACCTAACCTATGGAGAATGCACAGCATCAAATGCAGTTTAGCACAACCTCAGTGTATTTTTTGCCTATAGATGAATTTTGTTGACGGTCCAGCTGTTCCAAAAAGAAAAATAGTTAATGCACATATTCATTTAGAACACTCTGTTACTGCACTTCTATACTAGTGCACTACGTATATTGATCATAATTGCTAAGGCCAAAACTACACACACATGTATTTGGCCTTATCAAGATAAAATAGTGGAGCAAAATTATGCTACTCCAATCCCCCCCTTGTAATCAAGCCAGATTCTTATCCAATTATCAGAGAAGATCAATCAAAACCTTGTAGTTTTAAGCAATTTTCATCTAGACCCCTCTAAGCGCTTCATGTCATCGGGGTACCTACTCTGGTCTTCCTCCATTTCCACATCCGCTCTCTTTCTCTTTGTCTCTTGTTTGCTTCATCTAACCTGCACATACTAGTATCCTTTGAAGATCATAAACTTGATTAATGCATAAAGAATGATAATCACAAAAGGTTTCAAAATAGCACCTAAAAGACCACTTCCCACTTATGAAGGCTTCCTAAACACCTGTTGCTTTCAGTTCCTTCAAATCTATCATCAATCCAGATATATACTTTATATATCTATCAAAATCCTTACTCTCATCTGAAATATATGTGCAGCATTGCTGAACCTTAAGCATCTGACAAACTTCACTCTCTAAGGTCTAATGCAAGATGATTCGGCAAAAGCATAGACCTTATCGCTACCATCTCGGTATTCATAAGCAGTAAAGAATTTGTAGTACTGGTGGCTAACTAATCCACAATAGTAAAAAACTTTCTAATTTCTATATCGTTCAAAACTACCCCTACAGATGGAATCTTAGCACTAAAAATTTCCCCTACTACTTCCACTGCACTAGTACCTCTTTTTGATCTTGGTTTCTTTTCCCACATTGGATCTTTAAAATGTTCAACATGATAAATCTTTTGAAACACTATACCTAAATAACAAGTGCCATGCCATCCATGTGGCAGCCTGAAATACGCATTCTGTCCACAAATGAAATTAACTCCAGGTATCAGAGGATCTGGTCCTTTTAGGTAATGAGTACACCTCGCTCTAGCGCTAAACACATGTTCACAATCACTTTCTCCTAAAAACAAGGGATCATAAAAACTATGATCAACAGGTATGCACAACTTTCACTTATGGTGCCAATCTAAAACCTAAGCTGGCAAATTCCCTTTCTCTTAGTGTTTCTTCTCTTCATCACTCCACTATCGATCCTTAAGACACAGTGTTTGACTTCAATTTCCTCCACCTATCCTCAACTAAGTAGAAAAAAATATGACTCTATTTCTGACAATATACAAGTCAAATTATGTCTCTGAGCATATGCACTGTCTAATGTTTTTAGTGAAGTAATATTTTCCCACAAACGCAGCACCCTTAAAATAAGGATTCTTATTTAAATGTTTGACAAGAGCAACTTGAATAATATATGCAAAGGAATATAGTGATATGTTAAACCCTCTGAAAGAATAGCAGGTAATTGGGTACAAACATTACAGTTTCTAGGACTTGCATTGTTTACATATTCGTTAAACAACCTAAAATAAACATTTGAAGTATAGTCCCCTCTAGATGCATCTGTGTGCAACTTTTCAAATCCACATACTCGCTGATCTCTATCTTTAGGATATGATGCATTAAGGGCAATAGTAAGTCTAATTTCTACTGTCTTATATGTGACTGAATATAACCCAGTTAGTGCAATTATTAGTACAACTACTACAGCTATTAACATACCTGTTATGATGTATTTGCGCTTTGTAGTATTATTATTAATATTGGTATTGGCTTTCTTTTTTATATTGGAAACTAACTCTAGGGTGGAATATAGTAGCTGCAGAATCTTCTCTGTCGACTTTCACCTCTGCAAATGACAAAACCAATCTCCAAATGATATCCTTATATATATATAAGGTCTTTGTGAGACCTCAGCTATGCCTTGGTACTCTTCTTTCTTCCCTGCAAATTATGCAAAGTCTTAGATAATAAATGGTTCAATTCCATTCATTATCAGTCCATGAATGAAATTGTTTAGTTCATCAACTAACAGAAAAAACTCATGTGCATCCAAAAAGGGAATTTCAATTACAACAAAAATAATATGTCTCAATGTACTCAGTCTTACCAATAAAAGAAGTTCAAAAATAAGATTGATTTGGAGATCAAGTTCCTGCAGTATCAAGGTAGTATCAATTGAATTTTCACAGTAATCCTAGAATTTTCAAAACTAGTTCTTCTTGTCATTAGCGAGGAAGTATGTCCATTCAGGAGATATGTATTTGCAACCAAGTAACTTATCTCTCATAGATCTTCTTAGTACTGACTCTTCATCGCACTTGCTTAGATCTGAATCTTTTGTTTCTTCTGGGACACTTTCTCTTGTGGAACCATTTTCCCCCTCTCCTGCCTCCTCAGCCAGCATTCTTCAACTGCCCCTCCAGGTTCCCTAACACTTCGACATTTGTCAGGGTCTGCATCAAGTTCTGCAACTACTACTGGGCTAAATGCTTATTTTGCAGCTCTACCACCCAGTTCTCCAACATCCTCCTCAGGCTGATCAGGTGCTATTTCAGTTACTGTATATTCCCATGCATATTGACTAACCTGCTCCTACAGTCTCGCGACCACAACGGAGTCTTCTGGGAGAGGCTCTGTTACTTCATCAAGGGTACACAGAATCTTCCGAGTGTGGGCAGCGTGAATCCAATTAATGAGACCTCCACACTTCGCACCATTTCTAATCACCAAAATATTTTGATAGGATCCACGTGATCAAGGCTCCAAGCATGACTACCGTACGTATTTGTTCACCGAGACCCTTTATCTGGGACTAAGGTAATGGCACTGCTACTGATGTGGTAGTGCTGTAGCAGTTTCAACCTGGTGAGACACAGAACGCATCACGTCAGTGAGCCCTTTACAGTACTCCAGTATCAAGTCATCTGTGATATTAAACAAATGTATTGACAGGCACAGCTAGAAATCTCATTGCCCTTCCCATGAGGATTTTGTGAGGGGACAGCCGTGTTCTACGATCAGGTGTGCTGTGCAAACTCATCTATACAAGTGGCAAACCATCTGGCAATTTCAATGACATTGAAGCACACACTTTAGCAAGTCTCAATTTCAGTGTTCCATTGACTTGTTCCATCAGGCCTGATGCCTCAAGTCAGTAACTATAATGCAGCCTTTGGTCAATTTTTAGAGCAGCACACAACATCTTCAACGCTTCACTATTGAAGTGTGCCCCTCTGTTAGATTCCAAAGAAGTTGAGAAGCCAATTCTCGGAATAAGCTCCCTCAACAACAACTTAGCTACTGTAAGACTATCACATCTGTGTGTAGGATATGTCTCAACCCATCGTGAAAAGAAACACACAATGACCAGCACATATCTCAACCAATGGCACAAGGACATCTCTATGAAGTCCAAATGCATCCTGTTGAAAGGACTACCTGACCTCCCTCCATGACTCATGGTCACTGCAGCTCTTTTCCCCATATTGTTCTGTTGACACACATCACATCTGTGGCACATGTCATCAGCCATCAGCCTGAACTATGGGTTAAACCACTTCTGCAGAAGCAATCTCACCATAGCATCTATCCCCACATGTGTCGGACCATGGTAAAGTCATGCCATCAGAGGTAACAATCTGTATGGCAACATAGGCCTGCCATCCACTGAAACAGAAATTTCATCCTCATCCCTTTTAACACAACCTGAATTCACCCAACGTTGTTGTTCTGACTCTGTCACTTCCTGTTGCAAGCATTTAACTTCTTCCCAGGTATCAGCGACTGTAAGCAAAAGGTTGTAAGTGGTCTCATCTGTTCCCTCATTTACATACTCTCCATTAAATATACAATCATTGTAAGTGCAGTATTTTACAATGTCATTGGCATATCTGTTACAGAGAGTCACATAATCATCTCACTTGCAATGGGCAGAACACTTCACAACCACAACTTGCAAATGTTATTGCAAAGCCTCCAACAATTTTTTCACTTGTTCACCATTTCGAATGGGGGATCCTGATTATGTCAGAAATACCCTCTGAGACTAAAACTGTTGAAAAGTCATGCTCTACTTTATCTTCCTCATTTTCAGTGTCTGGGAGAGGTAACAGAGTAGCAGGATTTAACACAGAGCACCTTTTCAAAGTTACATTGTCAGCCACCAGTAGGATCTGCTCATACAGAGTCAGTCGGCTGTTAGTAAGATGTTGTGTCCTAGTTCTCAACAGAATGTGGAACATACACAGTTAAAGGATGACCCATCACTATACCCTCATACCATTCGATGAAGAATCATGTCACCGCCATGACTTTAAGGCAAATAGGCAGCACTGCGGCAACCGGATCTAACGTGGCCAAAAAGTAAGCAACTGGTCTCCGAGCTCCCCTATGGCTCCAGGTTAACACCAAAAGGCACAACCTTCTCGTTCACTACAAAAGAGCAAAAATGCATTGCTGTAATCAGGCATTTTCAGTGCCGGAGCAGACAGAGGTTTTCTCTCAATTACGAGAGTGCAGCCAGACAATTATTGTCCCAAGGCACCAGATCCAACACAACTTTGTGCGTCAGCCTTAGTAGAGATAAGCCACTAGGGAAAAGTTAGATATCCACTGATGACAGTAGCCCACCATTTCCAAAAACACCCTGACTTCTTTCTGCGCCATTGGCTGATTCATCTACATGATCACCGAAATTATCTCTTGCAACACCTTTCTTGGACTTTTATCAATGTGATGACCAATATACACAACCTTTTTCAAGCAGTACTGTAGTTTATTTGGGGACACCTTATGTCCATTTTGAGGCAAGTGGATTAGCAGGGCAATAGTATCAACCTTGAAAGATTCCTGTGCATCTGATGCAATCAACAAGTCATCAATGTGTTGCACCAGAACTGAATTTCAGGGCATAACCAAAGATTCCAAGTTCTTTTTAAGAATCTGATTAAAGACAGACAGACTCTACTTATACCCCTGTGGAACTCGGCACAATGCTAAAACATAACTACCCGACTGGGATTAAAAAATAAACTATCTTTCTTCATGCAATGGTATGGAGAAGAACACCTGACACAAATCAATGACAGCTAACCACTTAGCCTCACATGGAATGTGAAATAGTATTACAGCAGTATTTGGTACCATGGGACAACAAGGAATCACAATATTATTTATTTTTTGAAGGTCCTGCACTATGAGGTACTTACCACTAGGCTTCTGCAGGATCATAATGGGTGAGTTACATGGACTTCCCATTATTTATTTCTATATACCTTGCTGGATCATTGTATCAATTACTGGAGTGATTTCAGCAATGGTTTTTAGGAGTCAAATTGTATTGTGGACATCTCAGGTATTCGGCATTTGGTTTAATCTGAATTCGGACAGATTCAACATCTATAATAATTCTAATGTCCTCTCCAGTGAAATCCAAACCTGAGTCTCTGAGGTCCAACGGTAGATTTTTGGTTGTTATCATTGGATACATTCAAAATTCAAATTTGGAGTTGCCATCTTAAAAGCAGGATCCTCATCATGCGTCTGTAACTCTATCCCTTTTGGGGTGCAATAAATGGTGCGATTTAATTTACACAATAAGTTACATCCCAACAAACTCACAGGAATGGAATCACAAACTACAAATTGATGATTATCCTCAAAACTCCCTATCTTTACAGGTACTTCTACAGAGATTGGGTTTCTCTTTTGCTGATTAGCAATGCCTGCAACTTGAATAGCCTTTCCTGAGAGGGCTAGGTTTGGAATCTCCACTGTTCTTACAGTAGAACAAGTAGCAGCAGTTTTGACCAAAAACACAATGTCATGCCCCTTTGGCTCACCATGTGCATAGGAGACACTATGGCCTACCTACAAGACTTTGCCAAGGACGCAATCTTCCTCCACCTGCGGCACAATCAGTCCGACTGATCGAAACCTCCAGTTCCATCCATCTCAAACTAGGAAAATTACTGATTTAACAGTCTGTGCCATATTCGGATTCATATTTGGGACCTTATTTGCAGAAAATCTAGGACCACCTAGCGCCTGCTATGTCATTGAAGGTTGGGGAACCTGCATCACTGGAGCTTGTGATCAGGTAAAAGTTTAAGTTCTCGGTCTGGTTATTCAGAGTTGTACCAGCCCGTGCAATCTTACCCTGATTTACAGAATTTGCAGGATCAAAATGACATTCATGCTTCCAGTGCTGCAATCTATTGTTATATTGACACAGATTAGACTCCTTAAATGTAGCCACATAAATACCAGTGCTCCGATCTATCGGAACACCTCAACCTCTAGCTTGTACCTGAAATCCACCACCACCCCGCAGCACCGGAATTTCTTATAGATATACTTATTGATATACTCCCTGCTTCAAAGGGGTATTTCTGTTAAACGGTGCATTGTATATTCCCCTTTATGCAGCCTTCATTTGTACTACCATCAAGTTCTCTAGTTTTTCAGCTTTATCTCAAATTCATCATTACAATCTTTTGCATATCGCAGAATTTCATCGGCATATGTATTTTGCCAGTATAATAAATGCTGCTGTATCATCATGCTAATTTCAGTTCTCAATTCTGTCACAAACCTGGGCACAAAATTAGGCCTGGGCGGTAAATTCCTTTCCGCTCGCGGAATTTGCGGATTTGCGTAATTTTGCGTTCCGCGGAGAACGCGAAATTGCTCAAAAGTCTGCTTTCCTCGATTTCGCGAAATTTTTTGCTTGTTCGCGTTCTCAAAATGCGTGTTCGCGAGATATTTCTCCCCGAGCACGCAAACAGCAATTGTGAACAGGAAAAAACCATCGCGAACAAGCAATTCCGCGTGTTCGCGGAATTTCTGCGTGTTCGCGGAGATTTTTTACCGTTTCGCGGAGATTTGCGAAACGCAATTACGCAAATTCCGCCCACCCCTACACAAAATGTCCCATATTGTTAGGATCCAATGTATCCATCCCACTATATACTTTAAAATCCTGAAACAATCTCTCATAGTAAGCATGAATTGTCTCTTTTTGTTCCTGAGATGTTCGGTCAATCTTGACCCAATCAATATCTTGAGATGGCACCTTGGACTTCAACCATGTCATTACCTGGCCATACTTTCTCAGTAATATAGCTGAAAGACCATTAGTCATAGAATCCTTTGGTAGCTCTTTCTCTGGACACTCCACAGCTATCTAACATGCTGTAAACAAGTCGCTCGGAACCACAATGTCAAACAAAGTGTTTTCACATATCACTCAACCTGTTAACACCACTCCACAGGCTTCTCTCTTAACTTTGGAAATGACTTTGTAAATGCTACAAGGTCATCACTCCTACTCACAGGTACATAGACATACCCTCCACCAGGTACCTCTGGCAAAGGGAAGCTTGTAGCTCCCTTTTCTCCTCCTCCAGGAGGAGGCAGCTTTCCCATCATTGTCTTATGAGTGACCCTTTTGGACCATTTAGCCTCCCATTTCTCTAATTCGCTCCAAACCCTGATATTGTGAATCGATTCTCGAACATGCCTATTCATTCCTGGTATTCCCATATACTCCATGTCCTGATAACTGAAGGCAAGCCGATGGCTCTTCTGTTGAGCTTTGGTCCCTTACAAATATTGGGCCAAATCAGATCATTTATCATGTGCTTTCCTTGCTCATCTTGTAAAATCCTTACTCATGAACAAATGTTCACCCTGTTGATATGTTTTTATTTGATCCAATGCAAGACACCCACTAATCATCTCATCCAATTCCAGTTTTAATTTCCAACCCTCAATCAAAATTACTTTCAATGAGGTCTGTAGAGTTCCCTTACTAGCTTCTGTACTCACATTCGATGTGGCATTAAGAACTTTCAGTAGCTCTTGCAATTCCTGGACCTTAAGACCAGAATGTTAATCTAGGGTTTTAGATACCACCTTAGGGGTGCAAGTCTGTGGGTTTAAATAAAAGCAGTTCCCAAGTAAGTAAACTCCGTTGTAGGGATTCTGCGCAGTCACTGAACAATGCTTGGGATCATAGATGCCTAACACAAATATGGTCAACATACTAAGTAGTCCATAAATCATGAAAGAAGCTGTCATTGTTTAAGACAGAATAGCATAACCTCCCTCACTGTCTACAGAAGAAAAAATGATTATGTATCAGAAGATCTCTGGGTGATGGCAGCAGACCCCCTACCCTAGCATATACAGATGAAAGTTCTACATCTCAATTGTTGTCATGATCTCTTCCCTGGAAAGATCCCTCTCCAAATGTGTTTTGTTAGCTATTCATGCCTACCCATATGACACAAGTACGTGTTCCCAAACAACAGCTGCATTTCTGTGTTTTGTCTAGGTGTTAGGGCCTGACAGAACAGAACAACAAGGGACATTGTTGTTTGACCTACAGTGTTCAGACTGAATCCCAGGAACGAACAGAACATGAAAACAACAGCAGGTTCTGTGTGAAAGTACAATGTGGCACAAAGCAAAATATATTTGTATAGTAACATGCACAAAGCAGAGGGCAGTCTGTAACATTCTCATGCTATCATAGGGAAAACGACAATGGTCCTGCACGGGACATATGACAAACCAATTCTGGTAACCCAGGGAAGGGCAATAATCTACAGACGGATAAGCACTAGCGGCATAAGGAGAAATCGCATCAAATGCATATAACAGGAAACATTCTCCAACTCTTTGTCTTACAAGTGCAACCTCTGGAGTTTGTTGTTGAGTAGAGGTGATTCTCTGTCTTGTCTCCTCCTGAACCGGGCTTGTATTTAGAAGCCACAGGTCCAATCGTAACAGAAACTTTAAGTGCTTCTGGAATAACACAGCCTGTGGAGTCAAGTCACTGAGTTTCCTACCATCCATCTTTGATTTGTTGTAACAGTTCCCCTCAAACTCAGTTCTTTCTGCTCAGGAGAGACCTCTATGATATTAGTACTTGTACTCACTGGTGCAGTAGGCACTCCCATATTTATTCTGACATCTCCCTCACCTTCTCTAATTCGAGTTTCATGATACTGAGGGGGTTGTTCAGACATCAGTACATCTAAAAGACTATCACTAGTGTCACAATCACTATCTTCAGCTTTTTACCCCACTTCATTAGTATTGTTTTTCTCCTTCTTTCCAGTCCCTTCTTTGGCATCTAATAGTAGATATAATTTCACTACTTCTATCATGTCCGTCCTCCAGTGTTTCAGCTCTGTATCCCATATTGCATCCAAATAAGTGCATTCTGCCCTTCTCACTCAACCCTGATATTTTTCTCTTTCTCTTGCATGGGCTGCACATTCCCAAGCATTAAGCACTTCAAACTGTGCAGGTCTTGGTTGTGGTTGAATTTTGTATATTTGTTTCCTTAAATGTTCAATGTTCCAAACATTGAATGTACCACATATTGGAGACACTAATGCACCTTCTTTCTCAGTGATCCTGTGCCATTGTTCAAGCCAAATACATGTATGTAACCATACATTTATCGCCATATAATGACCTGCGGTATCTACTAGTGGGGCCTCTTCACCCTCTGAGAGATATCTGCACACCTCCTCTAAACAAATCTCATACAACTTTCAATGCTTTCATTTTCAAACATGCATACTATTATTTCTCAACCCAAATGCAATGTTTTGCACCCAAAACTCACTTTGGTTCATCAACCAATAGCAGTGTGCCACCCTGTTGCCATAAACCACCAATAAGAGCACATCGCCACACCAACTGACCTATACCAGTGTGTCACACTATGATGATAGTCTCACTCCTCGCAGCAGCTCACCCTCCTTTCCAAATTCACACAAGCAGTCTCTCGTCAACCTGCTTACAGTGAAATATAATACAACAACAAATAAAAATTGTCTGCTTCTCTAAAAGAAACAAAAGAACACAATCACACAAGAGAGACCAGAGCAATACTTCCCAGTCTATGCCAACACACATGCAAATTAAACTTCAACCAGTGGGTTGTCACCCTGATCAGTACTGTTTTCCTCTGCGCATAGGTCTGCCACACTCATTATACTTCACTTTTATACCTCGAAAAATTTCCCTATCTCATTTGGGCTTGTCAACGATGTCTCACAACACAACCCACAAAACTTCAGCAGTTAAATACAATACAGTGTTTCTTACACCTTTATATCATCCCTGAATCTTAGGCCATGTCAGACCCAATAACAACTTTACCATAATAATAAACACTACGCTCACAGCACCAACCAACCATTACACACAATCTCTGAAAGACATCGCACAATTCCCACAGCACTGCAAGCTATGCATAAAAAATTTACACAAAACCCTATTGATACTCACTCCTCCGCTGTTATAACTCGTTCTCGAAACCTATGGAACATCACCGATTCTTCAGCTCACCGCACAGACATCTAAGGCTAATTAAACCTAAACTGTTCCAAAATGGGACAATTCTTGACCCCTCTACCTCAGGTACAAACCATCTTAGGTCTGCTACCATCTGATGAAGGTCTGGGCCAACCTTTTAATTTTCCTGAGAAGAGAAGGGGTTACAGACAAGTCTAGATCCACAAACTGTGTGACCAAATGTGACCACACATTAAGAGTCAGAGTCCGAATCTTAAAGTGGAAAAACAATTTATTATAAACTCAAAGCAAAGGTAATATAAATCAGATGCAAAAGCATACTATAAATATACATAATTCGTAAAGGAAGACCAAATCAACATACAGAATTGGTCCTTAAAAGCAATAAACAAATTAAGAGTTCCATAATTGCAGTGCAAATATTTAGAACAAACTCTGATGAGTGGATGAATGGTTTTGATCCTTCACCCCATATATGGGAAGGAATGGCAATTATCTAACTATTTCTACACTAAGCTAAGAGTTAAACAAACCTGAATAATCCAAGAGCAAGAAAAGGTGTCAGCATTTGCACTTCTGTAGCAGTTTGGTAAGCAAAAGATCATGTATAACATAAAGCCACACAATCAGAAGTCAGGAGAGATCTGTACCTCTAGAAGTCTAAAAGACATCTCTCTGACTACAAGGTAAGTTCATTATTAAGTAACACACAGAAAGTTCGAGATTAAATTATTTAACCTCATTATTTCCATTTTCCATTAAGTGTTCCAGCACCTGGTATAATACTCCCATTCTCCAGTCTTTGCTTCTGAGGCATTCTTGAATTCCTTCCTTCGACATTTACCGCAAACAGATAGCACTCCCTCGTTCTTCTCATTAAATTTAATTGAGCTTGCCAGTTTTTCCTCACCTCACTATCTTAAAATACAATGTTCTTTCAATAACTAAGAATGCTTTGATTTGCTCCTGTAGACCAGAAAAAACATAGCAAAAAACGTTCACGTTCAATGGTAAATGTCCCAACTGTAAGCTTAAGGCCCACGGTTACGCTAACTTTTAGCAAGTTACTGTCAAAGGCATATAACTGTGCAACACAGACAATCCTGTAAATACATTAATACATATAAGGTTATTCATCTATATTTTTCTTTCGCATATGAATACACTTTTATTTATTGAACAACAGCTGACCACGTGATAGACACCACACCAACTCTCATGATTCATTCTTTCCTTGCCCATGGAGAATGCACTGCATCAAATGCATTTTAGCCCAACACCAGTACAATCTTAGCCTATAGATGAATTTTGTCAACGGTCCTGCTGTTCCTTAAAGAAAACTTGTTAATGCATATACTCATTTAGAACACTCCATTACTGCACTTTATGTACTAGTGCACTATTATACTGATTATAAATGTATTATGCGAATGCATGAGACCAAAAGTACACAAATGTATGTGGCCTTATCAAGATAAAAGAGTGGACCAACATTATGCTACTCCAGCTGGCAGGAAACATACTTTCACAGCAGCAAAATATTTTGGGGCAGATTTACAAGAAACTGACGCATCTGTATTGATGCGTCAGTTCCTCTGCACATCCATGCGCAACCCTCAGCAAGGAACAGGTGTCTCCTGTACCACAAATTCTACCAACTATTTTCAACTGTAGAGTACTTTCTTTGTCTGCATTGAAGAATTTTTCTTATATTTTATTTATAGCATTTGAAGTAACAGTACCACTATTCTAAGCCCATCTTTCTGTGAACAACAAAAATCACAGTGCACATCTTGACAGTGACATTGATTTACTTGTCATTTTTTCTTATTGTCAGAATTAGCAAAATTGTACTGTACAAAAATATGAATTTGCTTTGTACACAATAAGGAACAATGTATTGAATAGATTTATATGCAGTGTTACAAAAACCAAACATATAAAATATTGAGTTTCATCATTTCTTTTAAGATCTATTGTGCAGTCCTATTATAAGCATGTAGTATATGGTCTCTGGAGTGACTAAGACCTCTATACAGACTAATTCAAAGGTCCATAGTGAAGAGGTCAGGGAAGACCTTTGGGAAGTCTCAAGTGCAATACAAGCCGTCTCAATACAGCCTGTAGATGTATCGATCTGATGTCTTCAACACTTCGACATAGGGGATCCCTTGGCCTCTGTGTGGGGGTGCCGACACATTTCGACCTTCGTGTATGGGACCGAGAGGATTTTCAGAAGGTCTTCCTCCGGGCTGGGTGTTTATCTGTAGGACTCTGTGTTGGGAGGGAAACAGGGATTTAGTGTGGTGGTGAATAGTGAACATTAAAAATGACATCAGAGAGTCACGTCTTGCTAGGTGAGAAGATTAGTGGGGTTACCCATACTTGAAGTATATCATCAATGTTGCTGAGACATGCTTCAAGATAGTTGTTTTCCAGTGCCTAGCATGTATAGTCTTATAGCAAACATGCTCAGCTATAGCCTACACATCAAATGCTATTTTGGTGTACCCAAAAGGAAGCTAATATTATGTAGAGCATGTACCTCTTAGTCCCTAATTATGAGCTGCATGGTACTGTGGCAATTTTATCATGCAATGTTACAATTTGTGTGTGGTAAAATTGGCCCAGTTCTGTGCAATTATGAGTAAAAATATATGGCATGGGAATAACCATGTGCAGTTGATTTTTCCTGCTGTGAAACCACACAAAAGTCCCTCTTCTGTGTATTTTTAACATAAACATTTGCCATCTGATCTGAGCAGATGGTAAATGTAATTGGATGCAGTACATGTGATGAGGGTTAAGGAGCGGGATGAAAGAAGAGGCAAGGAAAATAAAAAATTTTAGTAGTGCGAAGCATTGTATGTTTCACCTTGTTACAAGTAAAACAACACAAGACTAGGCTGATGATGCAGCTAAAGAATTGTTGTTTTTTCTGGCAGTTTTTTATTTTGGGTAGGAAACTGGGTCATATTTTTTGTAAATGCAGGTGCAGAAAAACCTAATCACTAATAATAAGAATGCATTAATTTAATACCAACAGACTTGTGTAAACAGGCCTTTAGCGGAGTTCTTTGCTATGACATTACATTGTCTGCCTGGCACACAGGACTTGCTGCACAGTTCTGTGCAGCCATTAAATTTGTCCAAGTGACTCCAGAAACTATGGTAAACTTTGGCTCTTTGGTTCGGTCTCCATTTAATCTTGTGTCACAGCTGCACTTCCGCCTCCACCATATCTTTCCCAATTCTTTTAGCTAAAGCTACTCTTTGATACCTCTTCACTCCTCTCCACTGAATGTGGATATCAATAAGTCACCTGTTAGTAGGCTTTATAAGCCGTAAGCTAGGGTGCTTAATATTTAATTGTAGGACATGCAGAAAGTTAATGTTAAACAGGTCCTTATAGTGACTAGCACCTGAAAGCCATTTTCAAATTAGCAAGAATGGCTATTCCATCGAGAAATAGGGGGATCCACTATTAAATTTAATAATGCTATATTAGTCTAGGAAACACCTAGCAATGTCATTTTAAGACTCTTTGTAACATTTGTTGATAGCGAATTCACTAGAAAAGTTAAATGTTTAATATATATCACGGAAAAGGTTATTTTTAGAAGTTACTCTTTTCCTGGCCTCCAGCTGCAGTCTTTGGAGTTCTCAAGCCCTGAATGAGGTGTGAAAACTGTTCCCAGAGACAAATGCCTGATTGTCAGGAGGTATTTCTGTTCATCTGTCAGGGTGACCATGTAGGCAGTGCCAAGGGACTGAATTAAATTCAAAGGGGCCTCCCCTGTCACAGGCAGATGTCACATGAAACCTGGACAGGCCCCTTCTCCCCAGTCAGGCAAGCTCCAATCCCAGTGGCATGGGAGCTGCTCCCAGAACTGTTATAAAGTGATCACAGAAGAGGGTATGCTAGTTTCCCTAGTCACACCTCTGGGGTGGGTATACAGCTCTACACAAGGAGAGAAGAGTTTCCCCATACTGGATTTAGGCAGAACGGGGCACTGGGGTTTGCTTGCAGTAGGATGCACAGGAAGTGTTGCATAAGTGGGTAGGGTTACCCCTGGGAGCTTTTTCCCATTAGTTAGGGAAGAGTCACCCCCACCCACAATCTAGTGGCAGGCATAAAGGTGGCCTTCCTGGGCACCTCTTTCAGAACATTCTGGACCTGTGAAAGAACAGAATAAGGACTGCACCTGCTGTTTGAGACTGGTGAGGGCCTGAAGAGCTGAACCTGTTCCCACATCTACCCAGGACATTTAGGTGGACTCTAAGGGTCATTTGGAAGACCTCCTCTTAAGCTATTAGGCCACAACAAGCTGCAAGTAAACTTTTCCTGCAGAGCCCAGCTGACCAGTTCCACCTGCAGCTGCCCTAGATCCTGCTTGTGGCTTCTGCTGGAGTTTGTCTTGAACTCCAAATGCTGTTTCTAAGGTTCTTGGACACTTGGAGTTTTTCAGCTCTGAGCTTTTCTGCAGCAGCAACTTCTTTCCAGTGCAACCTCCTGGAAAATGGTTAACCTTGCAGAGCCCACTTTAGCTACAGCCTGCTGCCATTTTCCACTGGAAGGAGCCAAGATCAAAACAAATGACTGCATTTGAAAGTCTATTCAAGAGGGGGTGTCCTGTTTCTTTTCCAGACACAAGTGAGGAGGGTACAAGGGAAAGAAACCTTTGACCTCTCAGATGGTAAGGCATACCTGGACTGTAACATGCCAGGGCACAATAAGGGACAGTCTGTTCCAAAAAGCCCCCCACCGGTGGGCAGTTCAAATGGATTACAAGTATATGAATTGGGGTGGACGTTAGCCAAAGAGAAAATAATCTAGCTACTTTAGCTTCTTTATTCTCTGTGGGTGGGGTGGGGTAGGTTGGGTTGGAGGTAAGCCCTAGCCCCTTTACCTCCCAGCAGGGTTGAGTGCAGGCAATGGCTAATCATCAATGGGACTAAGGTAGAGGCTCGGGGTGATACAGGAGAAACCATGACCATAGAGGATTGACCTGCTGGTTTCCTGAGAGAAGATTATCCCTGATATTCTTCATAGGAGTATAAATGCTGGCATTGATGTGAAATTTAATATATAGCAATGGTCACCATTGAGTGGTAAGTGGTTACTGGCCTAAAGAAGGTCACTGTCAGCCATGCAATGCCAGGGAGTGTCTTTCGGGACACATTCTGGAAACCTCTGTTTGGCTTACCTGGAATGGAGGACCCATGCTGGAATGCTGGGTCTTCCTGATTGGATGTATGTAGCTTTAAGGGCCCAGACAGCCCATCAAGAAAGTCAAGGAAAGCAATGGACCATTTCCAACTAAACCTGCCTTGGACTCTGCAGGTGGCTTCTGCTGAAGTGAGTCTTACCCCCAAATGCTGCTCCTAAGGTCCTGGGAACCTTGGCTGTGTGAAAGTGTACTCTTCCAAAATTCCTGAAAAACCTGGGACTCAAAAACCTTTTGGCGCCAAAGACCTTCAGAGGGCCAGGGCAAAGCTGCCAAGTCAATCCCACCAAAGTGCATTGCTCCTGGACTGTGGATTCTGGTTTCCCATGCTTGGAGCTTTTCGGTACAGCAAATTGGGCTCAGCGGGATCTAGCAGAGAAGGTATACAGCCTCATGGAGCTGTTTTTGGCTAGATTCTGCTGCCTTTTACCACTGGAGAAATGTGAGCACCAAAACAAATGAATGAGTCCAAATGCAGAAAACATGGAAAGGTGAGAGCACCAAAAGTATCCAGCCTGCAAGAGGACTTCCTTCTGAGTGAATTTAGAATTTTCTCACTCTGAGCTTATTCCAACTAAACCAAGTGCTTCACCTGGACCTTATCCAATGCCTATCTGACATTTTGGAGCCCTTCTCTGATCCAGTCTTCTGCCTTACCGCACTGATGGATGTTGACTTCCATTTTCAAGACTAAAACCAAAGATGATATCTCCGAGTAATTGAACTGAGCTAGTGTATCAGACAATGGCCCCATCTTAGTCAGATTCAAATCAAACTTAGGTCCCTGTTGTTAGAGCTGGAATCCTTGGCATGGTTTTCTCCTTACCGTTTTGCCTTCCACCCTCCTATTTTGCTGACTTAGTTTTTACTGGCTTTAGACTCTGTGCACTTTAGCACTGCTAACCAGTGATAAACTACTTTTGCTCTCTCCCTAAAACTTGGTAGAATTGGCTTATACACAATTGGCATATTTAATTAACTAGTAAAGTGGAACTACCTGGGCCCAGGGCCTGTAACTTAAATGCTACCAATGGGCCTGCAGCACTGATTGTGCCACCGACTTAAGTAGCACTTTAAACATCTGTGTACAGTTTTAAACTGCCACGTCAACCTGGTAAAATAATCCTTTTACCAGGCCCAAACCTTCTTTGTAACCTACATATAAGTCACCCCTAGGATAGGCCGTGGACAACTCAGGGGGCAGGGTGCAGTTTGTTGAAAATTTCAGTCATGTACTCTTTAGGTTTACATGTCCTGGTAGTGAAAAACTTAAATTCATTTTTCACTGCTGCAAGGCCTACCTCTCCCAAAGGCTAACATTGGAGTCACATTGGTACATCTGATAAGTGATCATTTCCAAATGGGAGCAGGTAAACAGTTCATGTTTGGTGTCTTTGGAAATGAAATTAAACATCCTCTCTCAAGAGGAAGTCAAATTTTAAATTACAATTTTGAAAATGTCACTTTTAGAAAGTTGGCATTTTTCTGCCTTATACATTTAGTGCTCAAAGCCTGTCCCTAGTAGTTGACAGTTAGGCTGTGTGTATTCCTCCTAGAGAGCCAAACACAATAGATAGCTTAGGTATGTTTGAATGGGTTATCACTGACTATATGGGAGGGCAGAGCTGGGCTCAAACCCTCCTTACACTTGAATAGGCTGTGTCCTGCCTTGACACAAAGGGCTGCATACCCCCTGTAGTTAGTCCGGAGCCAGGACAGGGAAGGCAGGATGCCTGGGGACTTTAAAGGGGAACCTCTATAAGCCTCTCCCACTTCAAAGGAAGTGTGAGACTTGGCATACAGAGGTATGAATATTGGACCCCAGGCACCAACTCTTTGGTGTACTTCTGGGCCTGTGGATATTATGCCAGGAGGAATGACTGCTGTGCTGCTGAAAGGAAAGGACTGCGGCTCTGCTGGACTGCTGCTCTGGAGGACTGCTGCCTAGCAGTGCTGACCTGCTGGCTACTGCCCTCTTCATTGGGTGAGGATGACTGGACCTGCATCTTTTTTATCCAGTAATTCAAAGTGACTCCAAGGGATAGTTGCCTGGCCTCCAATCTAGAGCCCTAGGGACAGAAGGCTCCTCCACCCTTAAACCCAGCACCTTGACTCTGCGATTTATGAGTCCTACTGTGTGAAGTGGTGCGACCCCAGTCCGGGACCCTTAGAAGTGGGCCTGAATGTGCTCTGCCAGCCCATCTGGTACAAAATGTTGGACATTTACTTCTATGTTTTTCATATCCTAGTAGTCAACAATTCACAAATGTTTTCACTACTATACGACCTACCTCTCATATTGGGTAACATTGAGTCACCTTATTCGATTTAAGAAGTGATAACATTTGTTTGGGAACAGGTAGAAATTACAATTTTGGTGTCCAGAACACTGTGGTTGTAAATCCTCTTTCATTATAACATCAGATTTTAAGTCACAATTCTGAAAATGCCAATTTTAGAAAGTTCAATTTTACAATTTTATGGACACAATAATAATTATTGTAACCTCTGCATAAGGTATATTAACATTTATTATCAGACTGGTATCAAGTTTAAAAGCACGTTTGAGAGTGTTTTTCCATTTTTTGAGTTTTGTATGCACGCAGTATTATAAGTTTTGTAATGTTTATTTTCGATTATTCAGTGCAAAAATGTGTTATGAGTGTGAAACGTGGCCTGGAAGATATGTTTAAGTGTATATGAAATATTCATATGAGCTGAAAAATTCAAAGAATTAAATTCTTGGGCCAAGAGAATTCATTTACATGACCCAGAATCTAAAAGTGTGAGTTTCAAATTATAGCTTGGGTAAATTGTTCATTTGTCCTTTGAAGGTGGCCCAACCCAGCCCCCCAAATGCATATACATTTAACAAGTTGGCATTTCTTGTCATAATGGTTTGGTGCCTGCAGCCTGTATTCTGGGTCACAAGACTATGTGTAGTTGGTAGTTGATCTTTGTGTATTCGTCCCAGACAGTCCCACAAAGGGGCCTGGATGTTGGCAGGTTGGGCCAACCTGGCAAGATGGAAAAGGCAGAGCTGTGCACAGTCCCACTTATATCTCAACTGAGCTGTCTCAGCACACAAACACAAAGGACTTCACACTAAACTTTTGTGACCTCAGAACCTATGGAGCCTGGGCAGGGAGACAGGAAATTCCAGAACCATCTGTGTGGAGAAAACAACAGACGTTTCTTCCACATCAAAGCTGGCACCAGGTATGAAAATATGACTCCTAGACCCGCTCTTCTGGACCTGCAGAGGACTCTCAGATGACTGTCCTCCTGCATGAGGCATGTTATAAACTTCAGAGAACTGTCCTGCTGCTACACAAAGCCTGTTCTGCACCTGCAAGGACTGCCCTGCTGCTTAAGACCTGCTTTTCTGCTTAAACCAAGCACCTGCAGATTGTCTCCAAGGGCTAGTTTGCTGGCCTCCTGATCAGAACTACAGGGAGGCAAAAAGCTCCAACAATTCCAAAGTGCACCTTGACCAAGCCTGAAGTGAGTCCTGGCTGTCCAAGTGATGCCCCACAGCCCTGGACTCTTGGAAGTGGTGCTAAATGTGCCCAACCAGCCAAAATCCCAAGCTTGGGACTTGAAACTTTTTCTGCCAAAATGTGCTCTGAGTACCGAGAGAGTCCGAAACTAAAAATCTTCTTTGTGAGTTTGTCCAGCAACTCCTCGATTACAATGCCTCCTCCTGACGATACTGCAGGTTTGGCTTGACCCGCTGAATTTCACCTTCTCTGATATTTTTCTCTGAAATGTCTTCTAACTCCGAAGGTAAGCAAAGACTAGGCCCACTCCACCTTGTATATCTAAAACACGCTCGACCACAAATTTCGAGTTTGCCCCAGTCTCGCACAACTAGATGTCTGCAGTTGGCGCTTTGATCTTTTAGGCACTAGATTGCACTGAAAACGTTAAAAAATCATAACTCCTGTTCTACTGATTTGATTTTTGTCATTTTGGTGTCAAATAATGTATTACATTTTACTCAATTTTTTATTCAGTGTGGGATTTTCCTTGTGTTGTGTTTTCACTTTATTGTTGTTTCAGTGCTGCTTAAATAATTTACACATTGCCTCTATGTTAATACTAGCTGTTTTGTGCCAGGCTACCAGAGGGTAAAGCACAGGTTATTTAGTGACTGTTTGTGGTTAACCCTGAGAAGGAATGTGGCTGTTGCTTGATGCCTTAGGGTAACTGTTGCACTCTACAAATTACAAATCAATCAATCAATCAATTGAAGGGCTCATAACCCCCTCAACAAAAACCCAGTTTCTCACAGTGGACTTTCTTCTCATTTGGATAGCAGGATTGTTGGGTGTGTGCCCTCTGTGAAAATAGTTGCAACCATTAGAGAGCCTGAATGTTGATGCTTTGCAATCTGAAGAGGTCTATAGGTAGAGATGAGGCCTTGTGGCAGTCGAGCTTCTGCCAAGAGGCTGAAATCAGGAGTTGCCCTCCAGCTGAAATCAGAACAGTGATGTCCATATAACATTCCCACTGTGACTCACAGAGACACCTGTGCACCTCCATTTTTTCCACTAGGGCACTGCTGACACATTAGTGGTCACCAAAGACTTATGGACTGATCACAAAGTCAACATTCTAAACAGAAGTCCAATCACTCCATCACTGCTAGCATTGCCTGTCTATTTTCCTGTAGTTCATTAAGATATTCCTGTATAAATGCTGCATAAGTTGTGCAGTATCATATTGTGTATAGGTTAAATTAATTAAGTTAGTACGTTTATTGTTTAGTTAATTAAAACCAAAGCAAATTTTAAATAAAAGATCGGATAAAATTACAATATAAAACTGTTAAATTTCAAAATAAAATGTCATATTTTGTACAGTGCACATTTATCGAACGATCAGTGGAATTCGTTTATATCAGAATGTACTTGATTTTCCTTTCCTAGAGCCTTGTAACGTTGGGTAAAAGTCCGGCAAACTTCATTCTTAGCAGAGATAGGTGCCAATTACGATCCGGTAAAAAAAATTCCCGTACGACTCGTATCCGGTCTTTTTACCGTACGAATCGTACAAGTGCCGTACAAACTGGCAATCACGATTCGCATAGTAAAAAGCCCATATGAGTCGCATTGGGAATAATTCCCCACACGTCCTCGGGTCGGAAAAAGTGTCCGACACGTCCTCGGACGATTTACCGTACAAACGTGAAAAGCGAAGTCCGACCGGGGAATCACAATCCGTCCCGGGCGTCCGAATGTACAACCGTATGGTTAAAAGACCGTCCGCACCGAACTCCAATAGCAACCATGGAGACGTCCAAACAGATGCCCGGTACGCGCCGTACCCCCCCCCAGCCCCCGGATGTACGCGCCGTACCCCCCCCAGCCCCCGCATGTTCGCGCCGTACCCCCCCTGCCCCCGCATGTACGCGCCGTACCCCCCAGCCCCAGCATGTACGCGCCGTACCCCCCCCAGCCCCCGCATGTACGCGCCGTACCCCCCCAGCCCCCGCATGTACGCGCCGTACCCTCCCCAGCCCCCGCATGTACGCGCCGTACCCCCCCGTGTATGTACACCCGAGTACGTGTCGAACCCCCCCATGTATGTACACCCGAGTACGTGTCGAACTGTACGTGTCGAACCCCCCCGTGTATGTACAGTGCGTACCCCCAGCGCGTAGCGCTGGGGGTACGCACTGTACATACACGGGTGGAGGTACGACTCGAACGTACACGGGTGTACATACATGGGGGGGTTCGACATGTACTCGGGTGTACATACACGGGGGGGTTCGACACGTACTCGGGTGTACATACACGGGGGGTTCGACACGTACAGTTCGACACGTACTCGGGTGTACATACACGGGGGTACGGCGCGGACATGCGGGGGCTGGGGGGGTACAGCACGTACATGCGGGGGCTGGGGGGGGTACGGCGCGTACATGCGGGGGCTGGGGGGGGTACGGCACGTACATGCAGGGGCTGGGGGGGTACGGCGCTTACCGGGCCACCTACTCTGGTCGTTTCGCGCCGTACTTCGCTTTTCCGGCACTTTTTGGGTGCCGTAAAAATATTGCCGTCCGGACTGCTGTCGGTTCGAATCGTACTTCCTGGGTCGTGAAACGCGGCCTGAGAGCGTCCCGACGTCACATCGGCTCTTTCCCCGGATCCCATTTGTATGTTTTTTTTTGTCGGTCGGTGTTTTGTACGACTCGTACGGAAATGATGTTTGTAAAGTTTTACGACCGGGTACGAGTCGGACGGAAAAAAGCCTCCGTCCGACGGTTCGTACCCGGTTTTTGCCGGATCGTAATTGGCACCACTGTGTTTATTTTCAGTATTCGAAGCACAATTTTTAAACCATCAAGTTCCACATATTCATGTAGGTCATAGATGCAGTGCCCCATCATGGCCACAAAAGATGGCTGGGACTTTGTATTAAAAATAGGAATCATGACATTAGGTTTTTTGGAGGTTGGGTACCTTGAGTGATAATTGGTACTGCTGACAAAAACGTGACTCCACTTACTACAATGACCAGTAATGTATGACATTTCCTTTTTTTAAATGTATTGATTTATTTAGATTTTGTATTAGCCATACGAATGATGTAATACATTACAAGCAAGCACTTAAGTAAATAACATTTAACCAAATCCATTAAAAAACAAAAGATTACAGAGGAGAGAGCTTGCATTATACAATTGAAACAGGATATTAGAATACTTTATTAAGCATAATTAAATAGCAATAACTAATACAAACAAATTTCATGCGTAACACAATTCTAGTCCCACTGAACACTGGACCACATCCGTTTACATTATTGCCAGGAGCATGGGCCTCTGACTTTAGAAAGCGCCAGCTCCATTTCTTGGATATGTCTTAAGAGGACCCAAAATTCTTTAATACTTGGGCATGTCTTTTGGATCCCAGCTGGAGCAATACAGAGACGGGCACATACAATTGCAGTAGAGACAAATAATCTTGTAAGACAGCCCCGATCTTGTATTGCCCCCAAAACTATATCCTTCTCCGTCATTCGAATATCATATCCAGCCAGTGCTGAAAGGGCAAGATTTACATCCGACCAAAATGGGATCAGCCTTGGGCTTGAAATAAGCATGTGTCTTATATCAGCAGCACACTCTTGACATTTTGGACAATATGATCTAAATGAGGACGGTTGATTCACAGCCCATTTAGAAATGAGCTCAGGGGTATAGTACAGCATAAATATGAAACTGTGCTGCTGCAGTTTCAGGTTCACAAATGCTACTGCTGAATCTATGGTTTCCAAAGATCCCTGTAAATCTTCTTTCGCTATAAGTGAATTAAAAGTTTGGCTTAATTTTATTGCAATCTGTATGCCATCATCACCAACAGCAGCTAATAATTGCTGATATACTTTGCCTATTAGCGCTTGACCTGAACTCTGATAAAGTACAGATAGCACCTCTGATGAACTAGGCATCTGCAGTAAACCCAAACCACGAGTACAATAGTCCCTAATTTGCAAATATTTAAAGAATGAGTTGAGCAGTAAATGACCAGAACCCTTGTTCATCATACAGGTGGCCAAGCTGTACTATCCCCTTACTTAGCCACCCTCTCCCTACAGAATCATGAAATATGTCGAGTAATATGGGGTTTCCCCATAATGTAGTATATGCATGTATTTTTGGAAGAGCATATGCCTTACAAATAGCGTGCCATATCCTTACAATGTCTCTAACTACCTTAAATCGAACCCTCTTGTAATAATTTGGATCAGCAGTTTTGTATAGCAAAACCCCTGTATCGGGGCCACAGGCCAGTTGGTATATGAAAACCAGACTGTTCCAGTATCGGGTCCCTTAAGCAGGCTTTGAATTTGACCAGAAAATGTAGCCCAGAAGTATAATTTAAAATCTGGAAGCTTAAAGCCACCTTGATTATATGGCAACTTAATATACCGCGGGGCTCTCCTGGCCCGCCAATAACTCCATATGAAGCTACCTGTAGCACTGTCTAGGTACTTAAAAACTGCCAGTGACACCCTTAGTGGAATTGTACGATATAGGTACATAAACTTCGAAAGGACATTCATTTTTACAAAATTACACCTCCCAACTATACTAAGAGGGAGCTTGTGCCAGCTACGAAAGTTTGCCACTACCCTCTTAAGCAAAGGTTCATAGTTTAGTTTAACCACCTCCTCTATTTTACTACTAATACAGACTCCTAAGTATGTTGCGGTTTGTGTAATCCCCAATACGGCCGGGGTCGTGTCAGATTGATAATTTAATATTGTCTGCATCTTATCTAGATTAAGTTT
Source organism: Triturus cristatus (assembly GCF_964204655.1). Taxonomy (NCBI): domain Eukaryota; kingdom Metazoa; phylum Chordata; class Amphibia; order Caudata; family Salamandridae; genus Triturus; species Triturus cristatus. The sequence goes on along the minus strand of NC_140590.1, from coordinate 893,740,421 downwards.
ATACCCAGAAAAAGACCCAAAGCTCTGAGCTTCAATTGCAATTTCAGTTATAGCATCTTCCGGTCTAGTGGAAAAAACTTCTATTTCGTCTGCGTATGCAGTTAGTTTGAGTTCTAAATCATTGAGACGTACCGGGAGGATCCTAACATTATACAACAAATGTTTTATATAGGGCTCAACGTATAGAGCAAACAATAACGAGGACAAAGGGCAACCCTGTCACGTACCCCTTTGAAAGTGAAAATAGGGTAAGGAAAGACCGTTAAGCTTAACAGACGCCGTTGGGTTATTGTACAATTTCTGGATGGCCGAAATAAACCTACGGCCGAGACCAAGTGCAGTCATTGTCAACCATAAGGATCCCCAAACCACCTGGTCAAAGGCCTTCTCGGCATCCAGCATCAGGATCCCAACGCGCTGATTAAGTTGACCGGAGACATCAAATGCGGCAATAGCTGAATTTATGTGGCCCGCCGTGTCTCTACCAGGGACAAAACCATGCTGTTATAGAATTTCCATATAGATAATAAAATAACTAAATACTTTTTTTCATTTAGTATAAAACACTGGCTGGATGTTGGTATTTAGTTATTTATTTACTGATTAATTAAGAGCTTTTATTGTGTGTTACTGTGCTCTTAGTCTCTAAACCCACATCAACTTCTATGAATACATTTTAGACTACTTAACACACTGGCCTGAAATTCAAGCATTAACCTGTACGTGATGCTCAGTTTCCAGAGCTCATAGTAGGATGGTCCTGGGATACTAGCAGAAATAAGTAGCATTTAGGCCAGTAATCCTTTTGTGCCTCGAGGTCTCCCAAATTGATTTTACCAGTTTTATCCTAAAGTTCATACACAGAATTGCGCATCTGATTACTACATCTTTACCAAGCTGTTAGTCGATTGGGAGAGTAAAAAAACCTAGAACCATCACTGAGTTGCTAATTGCTATCTTAGGCACTTCCCTCGCTACCTCTGGTTCCAGAATGAATCAAGATAGCCATAGTAAACAGTAGAAACAAGCAGGGCTCTTACAGGGCCTTTTCCATGTTGTGGTTGCCACTCTTTACTTTTTTATTACCTCTCTGTAGCCAATGGGAAGCTGTTAGGATGGTACCGATGGGACACACCATCCACACTCTGGTGTCATGGAAAGGTCAAGGGTTCGGCGGTGTCAGTTCTGCTGCCACTGCCAGTTTGCTGAATTGACCTTCATGGTACCTCGTCAGCCTTCTGTCCTCTGTAATGAGTAGGAAAAGAACTATTGCTAAGGTTTTCGAATAATGCTTTCCCCAGCATTAAAAGTAATCACATGCGGTACACACGCTCTATTTTACGCCAATGAAAACTGCACTTTGCAGCCATCGCCAGATATAAGTGCGCAGGCTTTAAACATGTGCAATTCGTGTTCGGTTCCTAATTATAGCGCAGCCTAAATCTATCTACACCGTCGCTGCTGTTCTTGGGAGTTTGATGTACAAGCCATCCGGCTAATAGCAGTATCATCAACAAAAGGTTATCCCACGTAATGCAGAGATAAATAACAGATTAATGAACTGCCCTGGCATAATGGGGCCTAATGAACGAGGAGGAACTGGATCGGGGGAATGAAAAGTCGCTAAACGCTCCTTGAAATGGTGCCTCATTTGTCTGCACTATTGGATTAATTTAAATGAACACGCTTGCTTGGAATCGATCTTGTTTGTGCAACTGAGATTGCTTAATTTTTCACGCCCGATTTTTGATTAATTAATTTCTTTCACTCGGTGTGTGTGGTCTGCTGGGGAAACAAGGTGACGACGCCCTCGGTGTTTCAGTTCTCGGTCAGCGCTGTATGGTTCTCTCTGTCATTTCAAGAGAGAAGAAATACACCATATTCCTCTGGCTGAAAAATGGCAGCCGTGCTCAGCCATGTTTATATGTTCCAGCCCGCCCTAAATGGGCCTCTTCTGCCAGCTCCACGGCAATCCTTGTCAGGCTAATAAATAAATACAAATAAAAAACATCAGTCCTTTTTATTCCCACTTCTTCCAAAACGCTGTCCATGTTGGTTGATGAATTAATGTTTCATGTAAGTGATAGCGCAGAGATCTTATCTCGTTTGTAGGGGTGCCATCATAATCACAGTCGAGTGCACCCTTATATAATCATTTGTTGAATCTACATGAAGTGTTAGAAATGTGAACGGATTTAACATGGAAACGTATTGTAGGCCATTGCTTAGAAACCTTAAGAATCAACATAGAAAACGGGGGAAGCATTACGGAGCCGCTGTCGTCTTTGAGGAGGAAACGCTGCCATTGATCTTTAACGTGCCTACCTGGTACCACCGTAGCAGAGCCCTGCAGTCCTGGTCGCACCCGCCGCCGTGCCTTTACATCGCGCGGCCGCGGAGCGGTGCGGACCACAAATCCCAGCTTGCCCTGAGACTCCGCCCACTGCCCGATTCCCGCGCCGGAGGAGCTGAAAAGAGGGCAGGTTCCTCCGCCTCGCGGACGCGCACGTGCGGCGCCGGGCTGAGCCCGGGCAGAGGGCGGGCCGTCTGTGGCCGTCCGGGGCAGACCGAGGCTGGGCTGGGCCACGACCCTTGTGACTTTATCCTGGACACGTGAGTTGTCTGTTAATCCTACACTTGGAGGAATTGGATTGTTGTGGTCTGGCGTGCCTCTTTTTTTTTTAAGTTCAAAAGGTTTTTATTGGATAAGTAAAGGTGTCAATACATGAGAAAGAATACAAACATATCTTCAATTAGAGGAGAAAAGTAAAACATGGCAATGAAAATATACAATTAATCAGAGGATAACAGAAGTTTAAGGCTAAGTAACAAAAAGCAGCGCTGGTAATAATGAACAATAAAGTAGCTTATATGAAAAGAGTAGTACAAATGAAAAGCAATGTCACTCAGGGAGGCTTAGAGACCTCTTGCTGAATGGGTGAAACATGAGAGGAACGTTTAGCACAGGTATCTAGATACAAGGTTACAGGAAGCCATAAATCATGTCGTTTAGCAGCCAAACTAAGGGGGTGCACAAAAGCAGTATCTAGCCTGTGATTGTAACAAACATTGTACCACCATGCTTTAAAATAAATATTCGCAAAGTTTTTCCAGTTGACGGTAATTTGCTGGAAAGCAACAGCTAACAACAAGTCAACAATTTGCGTATTAAGATCAGTGTCATCCCAACAAGGAGAAAGGCTACCTAAAAAAATGTTGACAAAAGAGAAGGGAAATGTAGTGCGGAATATGGCATTGATTTGGGCCCAAACTAGTGTCCAGAAATTTTGCGTGAGAGTGCAAGAGAAAAGCATGTGGAAGAGAGTGGCCTTAGGAGCAGAACAGGACCAACAAAGATCCGGTGTAGAAGGGAATCTCTTATTCAACACCTGGGGAGAAAAGAGAAGTCTGTTGTATGTGAAAAAGAGAGTTTGTGTAAGAGAAGCAGCTCTAGATGTCTTGCGAAGTTTGGTCCATAATTTATCCCAAAGGGAGGTGGGCCAAGAGATGGCAAGGTCAGATTCCCACTGTTCCTCAACTTTGGACTTCGGCCTAGGTGCGAGAGTCGTATGAAATGAGTGGTATATTGAGGAGGCTGTAGGGTGAGTGCGCAAGAAGGAATGAAGCTGTGAGGTATGATCTGGAGGATGGGTATGCATGAGGGGGTTAGAGAGAAGAGCATAAGTGGACATGACTGCATTTTTAAGCATAAGATACTTGCAGGCAAAAGAACGGGGGAGATGGAAGTGTTGGCTGAGAACGGAGAAGGATAAGAAATCAGAATTAGAGAAGAGTTGAGATACCCAGATTAAACCCCTCTGTCTCCAGGTTTTCCAATAAAAGGGCTTGCGATTGATGGTTATACTATTGTTGTGCCAGATAGTGGATTTGAGAAACTCTGCTATAGAGGAAGGGGGGCTTGGAGAGGTGGAAAGAAGCAGCTTGGCAGTAAACTTGTGGATAGGAATGGAGGAAAAGTGAGGCTTACGAGAGAATGAGAGGTATTCAGCAAAAGTGAAAGGGGATAAAGAAAGTCGCTCAATGGCAACCCATAAGGGGGACGGCTCAGCAGGGTCCTGCAGCCAATGGGAAGCTTGCCGCAGAAGGAATGCTTTGTGGTAAGCGGGAAAATTCGGGAAATTAACTCCACCTTCGGATTTGGGGAGTTGCAATCTAAGCAGGGACATACGTGCTTTTTTGCCGGACCAAAGAAAGGAAGAGAGAATAGTGTTAATTTTCTTAAAGAACTTAGCAGGGATAGGAATTGGGATGTTGGAGATGGTGTAAAGGACTAACGGGGAGAGCATCATTTTAATCGTATCAAGACGACCCCACCAGGAAAGGTATAATGGGTGCCATCTGGAAGTGAGGTCGGACAATTTCTGGGTGCATTTATTGAGGCACAGCGAGACAGTGTCGGAGAGGGAGGGAGTAATGTGTAGACCTAGATATTTGATGTGTGAGGGGCTCCAAGTAAAATTGGATGCCATAAAGTCCGGTTTAAAAGTGAACTTGGTAAGGGGTAAAATCTCACACTTGTCATTGTTTAGCTTATAACCTGAAATCTGGGAGTAGTCATGAACTTCGGCTAGGAATGCGGGAATAGAAGTTGCGGGATTAGACATGAATAATAGAATATCGTCTGCGTAGGCTGCAAGTTTAATATTAGTGTGGGGGATTTGGAAACCATGTAAGCTGGGATTCTGACAAAGCTTTGAAAGAAAGGGTTCCAGGGCCAAATTAAAAAGAAAAGGGGAAAGAGGGCATCCCTGACGAACACCCCTACCTAGATTGAAAAAAGAGGAAACTAGACCATTGGCGCAAACCGCCGCTCTAGGCCTGGAATAAAGGAAGGAGATAAAGGAGATGAAATGTGGGCCAAATCCAAACCATTTAAGGGCGGAGAAGAGGAAAGTCCACTCCACTCTATCGAACGCTTTTTCTGCGTCTAGGGCAATGGCTGCTAGTGGGTGTTGGAACTGTGGGGATTTGGAGAGGACATTAAACAAAAGTCTGGTGTTATCTGTAATGAAGCGACCTTTAACGAAGCCAGATTGTTCAGGGCCTAGCAGTTCAGGAAGATAAGGGTCTAGTCGAATGGCGAGAGATTTGGCATACAGTTTATAATCAATGTTGACCAAAGAAATTGGTCTGTAATTTTTACAATGCTGGGTGTCTTTGCCTTCTTTGGGTATAATACAAATGTGGGCGTCTGAGAATGTACCTGAGGAAGAACCATTTAATATGAAGGAATCAATAAGGGAGTGGAGTCTGGGTAACAACAATTTGGAGAAATGCAGATAAAATTCAACTGTGAAACCGTCTGGCCCAGGGGCCTTATCCTTCTTGAGTGACTGAAGTGCTTTGAGTAATTCATCACCGGATATTGGTGATTCAAGGGCAGATAAATCAACAGGGAAATTGGAAGGTGGTTGGATGGTGGCAAAGAAAGTAGCAAGAGAATGAGCAGTGGGGTGCGTCTCAGAAGAATAGAGTCTGGAATAAAACTGGGAGAATTGCTCTAAAATGTCGGCATCTGTATGCTTTAAAACAGAATTAGCATCATAGATAGATTCAATATTCAATTTGTTTTGTTTAACTTTTAAATAGTTGGCTAAGATCTTTCCCGCCTTATTTTTACCACCATAGAATTTTGAACTGGATTTCAACAAATACAATGAAGCATCCTCAGTGGATTGTTTGTTAAACTGCATCTTAGCAGCAATGAGGACGGTCAAACTTTCTTGCGAATGGGATGTATAGAAAGAATGTTCTAACTTTTTAATCGTACAAAGGAGGTCACTGGTGCGTTTACGAGCATTCTTGCGTTTGGTAGCCACAAAGCTGATAATAAAACCTCTAGCTGCTGCTTTATAGGCGTCCCAAACAACGTGGTTAGGCACAGTGGGTGTGTCATTATTGGTGAAAAATTCTGTGGTGAAATCTACAAAGGAGGCGGAGAATTTGGGGTCGAGGAGTAAAGTGTTGTTAAAGCGCCATCTCTTTGGTCCAGTGGATTTGGGTAAGATGTCAATGTTTATCAAAACGGGGGCATGGTCAGAAAATAAGATGGGGCCTATATCAGCGTGGGTTAGGGATTGGGACAAATGGTGGGAAAGGAAAATATAGTCAATACGCGACTGGGAATGGTGAGTCGGGGAGTAGAAGGTGAATTCTTTAGAGGTAGGATTGCAGAGACGCCAAGCATCAATGAGTTTATGTTGGGATATCGCTTGAGCGAAAAGCTTGTGAGATTTGTTAGGGACAAAAGGTACCTTGGAGTTTCTGTCTAAAAAAGGGTCAAAGGGAAGGTTACAATCACCGGCTAAAATAAAATTATCATCAATATATTCAGTGATACGGGAGGCCATTGCACGCCAAAAAATCTGATCACCACCAGTAGGGGCGTAGATATTAAGAAGGGAGAGAGGGGCGCCCTTTGAGGAGAGTTTGACGTACAACCATCTACCTTCAGGATCTGATTCAGAAGTCAGGAGCAAATGAGCAAAGGATTTACGAACTAATACAGCCACCCCGTTTCTCTTACCATCACCCGGAGATGAGAATACAGCACCCACCCAGCCTCTCTTAAGTTTAGCAGCCTCAACATCAGACAAATGGGTTTCTTGTAAAAAGGCAATGTCTACATTCAATTTGGCTAAATGAGAGAGGATTTTTTGTCTCTTGATAGGAGAATGCAGACCTTTAACATTCCAGGAAACAATTCGAACTGACATTAAGGATTAATCAAAAAGTGGATCAATTGGAAGGTAGGACAGCAAGGAAATGTCTCGCAGCGAGTAAGGGGACAGGAGAAAAAGAGAGTAAGGTGAGAACTAACGTGATGGAACAGGGGTAGAAGAAAAAGTGAGAGAGGAACCAGGGCAGCCATAGAAATAGGAAAGAGCCAAGAAAATAGAAAGAATGATAAGAAGATACAGTAATTCTTAGAGATAGTGATGAGTAAGGTCCGAGGGAGAATCAAATAGGTAAAGGAAGATGAATACAAGCAAGAGAACCAATATATAATGAGGAGAAGAAAGAATGGCGAAAGAGAAGTGGAGAAGAACCATGGAAGAGGTAATGACACCAATAAATCTGAAAACAACGAGGGGAAAGGTGAGATAAGAAAACATAGAACGTAAAAAAACATGATAAATAAGGAATGAAGAGTACTTACGAGGGGTAGCATGGGAAAAATACAATCAGGAACTGGGAACAAACGGAAACACATGTGGAGATGAGGGGAGGGAGGTAGGGCCAACTGGGAGAGGCAGGGCAATCGGGATGAGGGAGACGTCCAACCAGAGATAACACAACGGAACGCAAAACAATGATCTGTGAAGGAAGAAAAAGAACATGGTTAGAAACTCGAACACAACGAAGATAAGAAAGAATCATGTGACCAACTGAGGAACTGAAACAACACTATCAGACGATAAAATGAGAAATATAATCTTAACTAGAAGTCATACAATCTGAAGAACCTGCAAAAATGAAGGCAATAAAGCAGAACAAATTAGAGGATCAAATTGCAACTACAGAAACAAGTCATGGTGGGTGGGAAGAGGGACCGGCTGTCTCCATGTCATGTTGACCACAAGAGTTCAGGAAGCTTCGAAGGTGCGCTGGATCCTCATATGTCGTAGTCTTGTTATTATGAGTGACCTTAAATAGACAAGGATGAAAAAGCCCATATCTGGCACCAATGGAGCGAAGGTCAGGTCTCATATCAAGGAAGGCCTTACGGCGGTTTGCAGTGGTCCTGGCATAATCCTGCACAAAAAACAAAGTGGAGCCTGACCATGTGAGGCGAGGGGAGGCTTTGGCGGCTAAGAGGACTTTCAACAAGTCTGTGTACTCTAGAAAGTACATTATTACACCTCTAGGCTTCGTTGACGTGGAAGGAGAGGAGGAAGCTCGACCAAGCCTGTGGGCACGTTGGATATTTAGTGAGGTGTCTTCAGGTAGGTGAAGAAGCTTCGGGAGAAAGAACTTGAAAAAGCTGATGGGATCATTTCCCTCACAACCCTCCACCAAGCCGTAAATACGGAGATTGTTGCGCCTGTTGCGATTTTCAAGGTCCTCCACCTGCTTCTGAAGAGAGGAAATCTGCATGTGCATGTGGGAGACCTTGGACACAGAGTCCTGAAGAGAGGAGACATCATGCTCCACCGACGATACTCTTTCATCCATCAAAGCCCAATTGTCAGTGAGAATCTGCAACTTAGCATTAGTCTCTTCCATGTAAGGGCGCAAGGCCCGTATCTCTTCGAGAAGTAACTCCATAGAGATGGGCGAAGAGGACTTAGGAGGCGAAGGGGGGTCCTTTTTTAACCTCTTAGAGTTCGCTTTTGCTGAGGGTTGTGAGGGGGTGTCCGCAGTCGACGTCATCTCAGTTGAAGCTTCCAAATGGGCTAGTGCCGTGAATAACTTGGAATTTTTAATGAAATTGCGCTTTTGAACTCTGCTGGAGCAATCCGCCATCAGCACGCCTATGGAGCGTGAGGTCTTAAGATATACTATTGCCCGACTCAAAAAAGGATCAGAAAGCAGATTAATACAGAAATATGTCAGGCCGAAAAGTAGGACTCATAGGTGTTGGAGAGTGGAGTCCTAAAGATGGCCGCTCTTCATGAGGAGAGGTGAAAATTCCAGTCAAAACATGCAAGATGATCTCAACGATCGACTAAAAAAGCTCCAAAGGACAAATTAATGTAGAGGCGTGCCAGACAAAAACTGTGGATGTAAGTATCAAACACTAAAGTCATAAAATGGCCGCCGTGTATGAGGAGAGCCAAAAATTCCAGTCAGAACCATGAAGAAAAATAAAGAAAAGTCACCTTAGAATATTGATCCGCCACATTTGTGCCTCAGAGGATGCTGGGGTCATTTGAGTGCGAACGAGGCATCCAGGAATCCCATGCGCGCTAGGACGCGCTGCTGAAGCGTTCGCGGGCAAAAATAAACAAAATGGCGGTCGCGGCCGATGACAAGCCGCGACCGAAGGTAAAATGGGCTGTAAAGTCCAAAATAGCTGTGCCCTAGGAACGAAAGGGGAATGAAAGTGAGCCTGGCATCTTCCGGTGTAAGGGGCTTCCCTCCGTTACTGGAAACAGGTGCGCGAACCGCCGGTATCCTCCGGTTCGGACGGAGCCGTCACCCGAACGCCGCCATCTCCTACGGGCGCCTAGCCACGCCCCCCCGTCTGGCGTGCCTCTTAGCCCTGATATTGGGCCAATAATTTTGACTGGGTGTAGTATATACCTCTTTGGTTTGGGGCTGGCACTTTCATCTGTGTACTGACTATGTTGAGCACCAAAACGGATATATGTACAGTTGCGGCTGGCCCCATGGATAATTACTTAGTGAAAGTGGTCAATAAAATCAATAATGACCGCAGACTATCTCTTGGGAGGGGGGGCCCCCTTGTTCACCCTGATACTTCTTGTATACCTGTGGATGTTAACCCTGTTGACGATATGAACAGTGTTCGAGTTAGTCCACTCATAACTGTAGAAAGCCAGGTTGTCCTTGAGAACTTGGTAGATTGTCTCGATCCTCTGGATCTGGCTACCGCTGCAACTGAGGATGTTCTCCCCAGTCCAAGACCAATGAGAGCGTGTAGAAAACAATTAAACAAAAGGGGGGGGAGGCCCACTAAAAAAAGGATAGAAGCCTTACACAAAGCCCAAAATAGTATTGCCTCTGGGTCGGGTCTACAGGAAACAAGCAGTTTGGGTGGTAATATTCTATATCCAGCTCAATTTGTTTCACTTATTGCTACTCTTGAGGCTAAATTTGAGACTCTGTTAGCTGAGCACACGCAATCCTTACTGCTCCAATTACAAAACTCTAACAAGGAAGTACAAAGGCTTGGTGATCTGGTAGCGAAACTTTTGCCAGGTCGTGGGGTATGTAAGTCATCAGATATTGCCTGTGCTGGGGTCCCTAATGATAATTTAAATAAACCGTCGCCACTACCTTCCCAGGCACCCGCTCCTCTAGTTTCTGCCTGTTCTGATCCTCCACCTCCTATTATTCCAGTTAAGCCACCCTCAGCGGGACAAGGTGGTACTTTTACCCCTAGACATGGTATTTCCTCAGGTTTTACCAATCTCCCTCCTGAGTGTGCTCCTTATGTAGTCGTCTTGACTAATGTGCCTGTTTTAGGAAACTCGCACGCCCATACTAGTGAGGAAACACATGAGTCGCTAAAAAATAAAACTGTAGATTGGCTCAACAGTAGATGTGGCTTTCCAGTGCATCTTGCTGATCAAATTATCTCTACTAGAAGGACTAAGTGGGTTGGTCCGTCTCAGAAAAGCTGCGGTGGGGACTGTGTTATAGTTAATTTTAGACCCCCACAACATGTTAATACAGTCCTGATACGTGCAGCTTCCTTGACGACCGGAAATACTAGTGTGTGTGCGCGCCCGTTGGGTTATTTTTATAAATGTCATGGGAGTGTCCTAAATAGACCGGCTTTGAAACCCCTTGTAACCAGGGCTCCCCAGAGATCTATAGAACCACAGTGGGATAATATGGCAACTTTTTGCAGGGAAGATCATAACATTCCCACCCGCAATAGATTTGAGGTACTCTCAGGCCTAGACGCCTGTGTTTGACAGGAGGATTCTGTAATCCAGGGGAGCGCCAGTGTGGTTACTCCTGACTCCAGAGAAATTGATGAAATTATAATGCACCATGGAACCCCACGATCAAATCCTGTTAATATTGTATCTGATTCTGGTGAAACCATAAAATTTATGAGTTGGAATATTGCGGGCCTACGATCCAAGAAGAATGACCGTGGTTGGTTAGACATTTTGCAACAATATGACATCATTGCCCTACAAGAGACTTGGGATAAGGACTGCGACTTCTGGATGGATGGTTATACCTCCTATTTTGTACCAGCCCTGTGGTCTAATGCGGGAAGAGATAGGGGAGGCCTCATGTTCCTCGTTACTGTAAATATTTTGGGCTGTGTCAAGCAGATTGTAAGCACCTCCTATAATTGCCTTATTCTGGAAATTAGCTTGGCAAATGATGTTAAGTTCTTGTTTATTAACTGCTACAATTCCCAGCAAGAAAAGTCCCCTAACGAGCATATTCTTTGGCTGACTGAATTTTTAAAATCCTATAAGGACAATCATACCACTTTTTGCCATTATAGTTTGATGGGTGATTTTAATGTTCATTTATGTAATGCTAACTGCCACTATAGAGATAAGGATGGCCCTGAATTCTCTAACCCCCAACATTTTGAACACAGTCCAAAAGGGGTTGCCATGGAGTCCCTTTTGTCAAATACTGATCTCTATGAGGCAGGTTTTCGGGACAAGTATTCTCGTGTCCCTACCTATGCTGCTAGGGATAGGGAAACTATAATTGATTATATATTTTTATCTGCGGGGCTTTTAAATTACGTGTTTTTTTATAACGCCCTGCGCTCCTGTTTTAGTGACCACAACCCGGTGATATTGATCTTGGCCAATGTTTTCCCAATTTTAGACAAACGCAATTTGACACCTGTGGTGGTTTCAGTGAATGCCAAAGACCAAGGGAGGAGATTACATTGGTCCAAGGTTATTCCTGAAGATTTCCTTGATTTAATTATATCTAAGACTGGCTGCCAATTAAATATATGTACTGACCCATCCTCTCATGAGATAGACATAATAACGGCCTTTGAAACCATTTGCTCTCAAGTAGCTATGGAACTTACCACTAAAGGTGGTCCCGCTAAACCTAAAACTGACCAAGGCTGGTTCAATCATAGCTGTACCTCAGCCTTAAACCAACTTAGGAAAGCCCTCAAGGAAAAACCAAGGAATAAAGGATTGGTCACACAGTTAAGAAAAGCTTACTCTCAAGTATTACTGACACGGAAGAGGGAAATTAAACAGGAAGCTTGGGTAGCCTTAATGGATAGTGCTATCCTGAAAAACAGTTCCAAATTCTGGGAAATCATTAATTCCCCTTTTTTATCTGGTTCCCAGAACTCGGCGCTGGAACTGAATATCCCCGAGGAAGATTGGCTTGCCCACTTCGAAAATATTTATGGGAGTAATCTCGAGCAGGAAGTATTTAAGATCACTAATTCCAGCTCTCCCCTCCCTCCTATTATTTTTACCATTGAAGAGGTGGAGAAAGCTATTGAGGGCACGGCCGGACGTAAGGCTCCAGGCCCTGATGGGGTGCCTACGGATATGTATAAGGCTAATACCAAGTACTGTGCCAAAGTTCTGTTAAATGTTTTTAATTCTGCTTCTTTAGTAGCCCCACCAAAATCATGGTCCCAGGCTATCATAATCCCTGTGTTAAAGAAGGGTCAAAGGGGTGATCCTAGATGCTATCGACCTATATCCCTGTTAGAATCCTCATTTAAAATTCTGGGAAAAGTTATTCTGACAAGGATAAATAATTGGGCAACTGATAAAGGGGTTATCTCTAATGCCCAGTATGGGTTTAGATCAGGGAGGGGTACAGATGACCAATGCTTGAATTTACATCTAATCATTGCAAAGTATACCAAAGCTTCTGAGGGCTCGATTTTTGCAGGTTTTATGGACCTATCTACAGCTTTTGACCTGGTTAACAGGTCCAAGCTTTGGTCAATACTTTTAGAGTTAGGCTTAGATAAGCCCCTTGTGTATTTTATGGCAGAACTACACAAAGACCTGAAGGCTTCAATTAGGATGACTAAGGAGGGGAAACGCACTACTAGCTTTAAATCCGGTAGAGGGGTACGCCAGGGATGTATTCTTGCCCCTTTGCTATTTACTTTATACATAAATTCCCTGGAAGAGAGTCTGCTAGCTGCCTCTCTAGATATCCCTAGAATTGATGGTAATCCTATACCTGTGCTCCTTTATGCGGATGACACCGTTCTTTTGGCGCGGACATCACTTGGTCTCCAAAGATTATTGAATGCTTTTGGTAATTTCATGTTATCCTTGGACCTGGTGGTTAACAACGGCAAATCCCACGTAATGGCATTGGGGAAGGGAAAAAACCAACCCAAAACGTTTTACTGTAATGGGGCGGCTATCTCAAGAGTAAAAGTTTTCACCTACTTGGGTATCGTTTTTGACGACAAAGGCAACTGGTTACCCCAAGTAATTTCTAAGGCGAAAGCAGTGCGTAGTTCTTCGGCTGCTATATTGAGCTTCGCAAAAAGGTTGGGAGGGAAACCATGTGAGGCTATTTTGAAAATTTACCAAGCTAAAACTATATCAGTAGCTAGGTATGGGGCCGCTATTTGGGGGTACATTAACCCTGATTCCATTCAAATAGAAGAGAATAAATGTTTTCGTGCCCTTCTTGGCCTCCCCCAATCCACCGCGACCTATTCTGTACATTTAGAATTGGGGATGGGATATATCTCTGACATTTTAAAGTTAGCCCCACTTTTGCTATGGATAAGAACCTGGTTGAACCCGGATCTTACAATGAATCATAATATCCTAAAAGAATGCTCTAAATTGGATAATTGGAAGAATATTCAGTGGTTGTCTCATATTAAATTGACTGCAAAGATGATAGGACGACCTGAACTTTTTTCCAATCCCGAAAGTTTAAGGAAAGCTGATTTAAGGTGGGTTAAGACGTACTTTATTAAGCACTGCGAGGTGGAGCGAGAATCTCAAGAACTCAGTAAAACTTCAGTAAGGGCTCACCTCTTGCTTAATTTATCCACGGTCATGCACCCATATTTATCTATGGTTACGAATAATTACCATAGGTGGCTTTTGATAAAGTTTCGTTTTAACCAAATACATCAGGTTTTAAGTGTTCCGCAGGGCTGGTTCAGATTTGAAGATGGGGTTCCCTGCAGATGTGACAATTTCTCCGCCCAAGATACGATACATTTCTCATTTTTCTGTCCATTTTACCTAGAGGCCAGGAAAAGGTTTATCCGACCTATATTGAGAAAGGAGGCTTTTGTCCAGGTAAAACCAGCATTATTATTCCTGCAACTAATGGAATCACCAACAACTATGTTCTGTGTGGCTAGTTTTTTGGTTGCCTGTATTAGATCAAGGAAATTGAGATTGACAGCTTTGGAAGAGATCATTTAGTTTCTATATTGTGAATCACCGGGAAAAAATTATTTATTTTTTTAACATGTATATGATGGATTGTCTTCTCTTTTTATCTGTATAAAATATCCTGTACACTTTTATGATTTTAACTAATCGAATAAAGTGGTTTTGATTGATTGATTGATAGCATAGAAAACGAATGTAACTAGCAGAATCATTTTATGAAGAACCTGTGTTGTGCAACAGGCAATTGTACATATATTAGATGTGCTTATTAATTTTGTCATTTCATACATAGATAAATGCATTAGTTGAAAGTGTCTTAGCATTATGTGGATTTGTAAAGCTTATATGATGCTTTCTTATGATAGCTGAATTTTGTAGGCCTGAAATGCAGTTTGAATTTCATGTGTGCTGTGGAATTTGTTCTTTCTCACATTTTTGTGCTGCAGGTGAAAGATGCGCTCTCACTAGATAGAATAATGCATTTGTTTTACAAGTTAGGCCAGGAGAGAAGAAGTTACAATCGTGTGGTTTGAGCTGATAAAGGAGGGTTCTTGTGCTACACACAGGAGAAATTGTATCAAGGAAGATGCACTGTTGTCCCATGGAAATGTTTCTTCAGGACTGTACCCAGGGTGGATGGCATGATCTAAAGAGCACAATGGGAGTGCCACCTGGGAATAATTGTATGTTGGAATTAGGGATAGTGCGCCACTTCTTCTTTGCCTTCATAAAGCATCTTAGAAAGAGCTCTGTCTTTGGTAGCTTTTTGCTACTTGACCTATTGATCGTGGGGAGACTCCTTGGGGAGACGCCACATATTGACACCTTTTTATCCTTCCTCCTGAGAATGCTTAGCTAGGATGTCACCTTAATGCTAGAGTAGGGACTGATTAATGCTTTTTACTCACCATCCTTAGATGCAGGGAAAATTGGATTCATGCTTCCTGATTTTCTCTATCCGACTTCTTGATTAAATCGTATTGCTTATGCTGCACCGTCTAAAATTGATGTGCAGATTTGGCTTCATGCTGATTCCCATTTACTTATATAATCTTGTGTTTTGGTGTCTTTATGTTCAGCGGTTTTTGTCTTTGTAATAAATTAAGTAACCTTAAGTAGTTGTTCATGAGTTATTATGTATCAAAGGGAATTGATAGCTAATTGATTGTTTCCTTAATGACTTTTCTCCCCTTTACACTTTCATGCTGTGAAACAGAACCATTGGATTGTGACTAGAACAGGTCAAGAACGTATGGGCTGAGCCCATTCATAAGTGCTTCTATTGTAAAATATCACTTTGCACTTTTGGCAACGACAGAGGAAGCATGAGCATGCATTAAAAATGAAGACGCTGAGCACACTGAGTTAATGTGTTATATATATTGTAGTCATTGATTTATTATTGCAGCAAAACTAGGAATAGACAATAGGTTCAACGTCACAAGTGGGTTTTTCATATGGGAGTAATGAGTGCAATGTTGTCCTCCTCTAAAGGTCCTCTAGCGCCTGCCTGGTGGAAGGTGCAGAAGAGTGGTCCAGGTTAGAATGAATGAGGAGCCAAACATATCTTCTCACCCTATTCTACTGATGCCTGTTCAAAGATTTGTGGAAGACCTGATATCTACTCTCTCAAGATTGTATGTCTGAATATATTATTCAGAAATATAATCTGACATTCATTTTGCCTCCTAAACATTGTTTACAAACATATTGCCCCAGGAGGTGTAGATTTGTTTTTTTCACTACAATGTGACATTCTTTTTTGTTAACGATATTCAGGACAGGATATTTATGTCAGATGATATTATGGCAACGATTATCTGGCACCGAATCTTCATGGTTTTCCTGATACCAAAAAAGAACGCAAAATTATTTTTGGCTCTCAACTCTGGACAAATACAGTGCAACAGGTTATCTTCAGCAATTCCAATGTACACACCTTACCCTAATATTGAAATGAATACCACTAGAGAGAGCAGTGTTGGCTAACAAGTGGCTGCACAGGTGTTAGTACTCGAAGTAAAATAATGCAGCCCTCAACCCCTCAATGGCCCTACTGCTCTGAGACCATATGTCAAAATTGTACACACAGAGGGAGTGCTAATAAAGTCCAAAGAAATAATTTGAATGTTCAGAATTAAATTGATGCTAAACATTTTTTCAAATTCTTGTCGCATGAAAATGCGAGCCTTCTAATTATCCAATAAAGTGGGAGCCATGGTTTAATGTTTCAGTCAAAATGTTTCTTTATTCTTTTTGTAACATCCAACAGTAGCCCAGCCAACGCATTTCGTCCCCAAAATGGCACTTCATCAGGGCTGAAAGCAAATAAAATATACATTTATGTACAAATGTAAGGAAAAAAAAACAAAGATAACATCACTTTACATGCAGCTCACCATCGTGCCTTTAAAAATGTACTTAAGCTGCTTCAGTAAAACATACGAGACTCCCCACACCAACATAAAACATACAAAGACATATAACATCATTGAATATACATCACCTAACACATATGATCTAATAAATATAGTAACTCTGCGTTAATAAGATTGTACTCAGTCCATCATTACTCTTATTGGGCAGTATATACATTGACTGTATTTTGTAACATGTGAAACGGAAGTACCCATACAATTACTTTCAAACATATATAATGTGTAATTATTACATAACCCTTTACCTGGCCAAAATATCCTACATTCCTAACACAGATTGTTGCAAAAAGTTGTTATATTTCAATACAACTTCGCATACCTTCTGAGCATTAAAACCAGTCAAGAATGTAGAAAGAACTAACATTACATTTCCCAGTCTTAAATCACTTAGATAAATTATAGCCAAGTATAAATAACCTGCGGAAACACCTCTGTATTTATTTTTATTGTTCTCATTCACCTTAATTACCTTCCAAAACTGACCTTCAAGCTCTACCTCTGCCAATGTAAACCGCCCTTGAGGATATCAAGAATTCTCTGCTGAGGAAGTGGGTAACAACTTATGTGAAAAAAGACCCGCCACCAGGTCCTAACCCCAAATGGCTATAATCATTGGAACATCTCAGGAGGCCATCATCCACAAGAACCACTCTTTTTGTAATCCTTGGATTACATTCTATCTTCCCCTTCTAACCACTTTATCAAGGGGGCACACGTAATCTCTACTGTGTTTTTTACATGTGAGCATTTCAAGTCCATCTAGCAAACGTAGATCGCTGAGTTTAGCCATTTGACCTTAGAAGGGCCAACTGGGGATATCCACTGTTTACATATTTTTCTTCAGCCCAATAAAATCAGGTAGAACAGCAGTTTACTATCAAATGCCTGTGTGTCTCCTACTTCCGACAACCACCCAAAAAATGATTAGTTCAGGGCTTACTTTTATACAAGCATGAAAGACAGCACTTATCAACTTACTGATCTCTCCCCAAAACTCCTGTATGCTGGGACAGAGCACGAAAATATGAAGATTATGGGCTTGAAGTAGTCCACATTTCTTGTAGCGCGTATTTTCAGTACCCCTCAATTTTGATTGATAAGATTATTTCTTCTAAGCTCTATGGGTTTCACCAAACTGTTTCTGTTGATCCTTACATCTGACATAGTTTCCCCACACAAAACAATGGGTAAACCAAAGTCTCCGTCCGTGATATCCAAATTTACCTCAAACCAGAATCCCACTTCCTTCTTCTGGTGGGACACAGTAATCAACAACTCCCCCAACTCATTTGTGTCACTCTCTTCTTCATCTCCCAGAGATCAGGCCCAACTTTGCAATTGATAAACTTTAAACTTGGATACCACACCCATTGTCCTAATCTGAAACTCTTCCCCCAAACACATTTTCCCATTCTGAAGAACTAGGCCCGCTCCGTAATACCATCCTGTCAGACAGACAGGGGCATATTACGAAAGCATGAAAGTTTTATTACTCGCCTAATCTGAACCCACAACTGGGCAGCCTCCTGCAGGACTTTCAACCTCACCTCTTCAAAGAATCACAGATTGACGAATTTATACATACATTTCAACCCTCCACCTCATTTAGCAAAACTTTTCTAAATTGTTCTCCTCAGGACCATTCTTGTCCGACAGCAAAATCCTTACATTTTTCAATTGGAAAGCCCAGGCATACAACTGAAAATCTGGGAGTGCGATACCCCCTTTATCATATTGCCTCCTTAACTTGCTCATTGCAATTCTAGCACCCTTAGACGCCCAGATAAAAGAGTCTACTTTTCCATGTAATTTTTGCAGCCAACTATTCTCGAAGTGCAGAGGGATCATATTAAACAGTAAGGTACATTTCGGGAGGATGGACATTTTGATCAAATGTGCTCCTCCAAACAGTGTTGAAGATGAGACCAACATAGTATCAACCTATTTGTCTCTGTCATGGCCATGTTAAAATTTATTTCAGCTGTTTTCTCCAGTGAACAACGGTTAGACTTGGCATCTTTTGCCGTGTTTCTTCTGAGTTTTTGCTTTCCGACCACCGGGTTTCTGCACACTTTTTGCACTGCTGATCAGTGGTAAAGTGCAAGTGCCTCTGTGGTAAAATGTGTTATGAATTGGTGTTTCCATGATTGGCCTATTTGATTTATGTGTCAGTCCCTAGTAAAGTGCACTGGGTATGCCAGGATCTGTAAATCAAATGCTGTTAGTGGGCTGCAGCACTGGATTGTTCCACCCACGTAAATGTAACTTTGGCCTGCCATTGTAGAGCCTGTGTTCAGTCTGGTAATGCCATGGCGACTTGGCAAGTGCACCCACTTGCCAGGCCCTAACCTTCCCTTTTTGTACATGTCAGTCACCCTAAGGTAGGCCCAAGGTACCCCTGTGGGTAGGGTGCAGTGGATGTGAAAGGTAGGACATGCCCTGGTGTGTGTGGCATGTCCTTATAATGAATTACTGCCCATTTCGTTTTTCACTATGGCAAGGCTACCTGTTCCCCACAGGACAGAATGGGGAGTTTGTTTATAACATCTTATAAACATAACTGGCCCTGTGAACTAGGTAGGAAAATAACATTTAGTATGCCTGGACTCAGAATCTAAAGATGCATTGTTTAGTGAACGTGATTTTTACATTCTGCGTTTGAAAATACCACTTTTAGAGGTATTTTCTTGCCTAACCAACCAGTGTGCCTCTGCTGGGTTTGTGGATTGACTGTCTGGGTTTTGGATGACAGGGGCTGGGGAGCAGGAGTGGCTCCGGATAGTCTGGGTGGGTCAGGAAAGGGCTGGATAGACCTGGGCTGCTTATAGAGTAGGGGGAGGAGATTTCCTTGCACCTGAATGGGCCTAGCCTGCCTTTGACAATGTCGTCTCCACCTCCTGCCAGGAAGCCACACCAGAGAGGGCTGAACTGGTTCTGGCTAGGTACGGACACCCTCTGCCTAAGAGGACAAAGGATTTTGTTGTATAAATATTGGGGCCAAAACCCCTGAATTTTAGAACTCTTTTGGACCAAGAAGATTGCCAAGAAGAAGAGCTGGAGAAGCTGTGAGGACGAAATACCACTTTGCTGAGCTCTTTGCTGTGTTGCCTTGCAGTGACTGCTTCTGTCTTGGGCAGTGAAAGGACTGGACTGAACGTTCTGCAATCTAGTTTCGTGAGTTTCTCCAAGGGCTTGAGGTAGAGATTGCCCCCTGTTCAAGAAGTCTCAGGAACAACAAACCCTTCAAATTCTTCTGTCCTCAGCCCTGGGACTGTGTGTTTTATGCTGTAACAGAAGAAAAAGCAACCCGATGCTGTCTACGACGCTGCTGTCCAATCTGTGTCATGAAGGCACCGCAGAGAGCACCGCCACAATGCATCACCACCCTGGTCTCACCGACGACGCCTGCTGATGCCACCATCGAGTTGCTGATTGCACCGTGACCTGTGGGCATTGCACGCCACCGCCTTGGTATCCTCGATGACGCCGCTCCACGCTGAAAACGATGCCGCTGCTTGCACCGTGGTTCAAGGGCACCGCTCGTAATATTTCACGACGCACTGCCCTAATCCCGCACCGCAGCCTTGGCCTACCAACGCCGGTGCCATCGACTCCAGTTCATCAGCCGACAACAGTGCTTCAGCAACGTCGACGCCGCTGCTTGCACCATGACCTGCCAGCACCACGACGAGCACTGCATTCACTTCGCACAGCGACCCTGGTCTCACCAACGACGCCATCTGACACTGCCATGAGCCGCTGCTCGCACCGCGACCTGAGGGCACCGCACGTCGCACTGCTGCACTTCGCACTGCAGCACCCGGTGCCTGCCAATGCCAGCGCTCCTGACTTCAACAGAGAGGAGCTTGATCTGCAACGCGGGTGACTTCCAGGGCCGGACGACTCCTGCACCGACCTTTAGAACCGATGCCTGCTGATGCCATACTTTCGGAAGCTCAAAGAGAGGTCGCCGATGCCCTGCATTTCTAAAAGATACTGTTTTGCAGGACTTCCCGACACCATAGCTGGCCTGCAAAGCCGTGGTCAGTCAGAACTGTTTGGATTTGTTTGTTCACAATGGAGCTATCGACATTAAGGAACTGTTTTTCAAGGTTATTTTGATAACTGAAGATTTCTAAGTACTGTATTGTAGATTTTTATCCTTTTTGGCCTTGTCTTGAGTATACAAAAATATTGAATATTTTTCTAACCTGGTGTGGTGTCCTTTTGTAGTGCTTACACTGTATTACTGTTGGTTATGTGCAAATGCTTAACACACTGCCTCTAGAATAAGCCTGACTGCTCGTGCCAAGCTACTAAGGGGGTGAGCAGGGGTTATTTTAGGAGTGTAACTCCCTTATCCTGACTAGGAAGAAGGGTCCCTATTTGGACAAAGGTACCTACCTCTGCCAACTAGAGACCCCCATTTCTAACAACAACAAATCTTAACATTGAAATATTTTACTTCTCTTTTTTTAACAATCTATGGTATTCCTCCGTATTCCACACATTAATCTCTGTTTTAGACCCGACACTTGCCCAAATGTTGCTATGACCTGGTCTAAGTTACCTAGAGTAGGAGTTAAGTCACTTGTATAGACTATTACTTCATTGACGTACAGTGACATTTTCTTGTCCCAACCACCATAGGGGAACGAATGAATTGCTCTACCCCTCCTGATATTCTCAGTCAAGGTATCAATATATAGAATGAATAGTAAGGGAGAGAGAGGGCAGCCCTGTCTGGTCCTTCTTTTTATGTTAAAGCTACTTGTTAAGTGTCCGTTCCACAGAATTCTAGCTGAGGGGTTCTTATAGACTTCCCGTATCACCCTGCAGAAGTTATCACTCAGATTATGATGGCGTACTAGAGTGTTCAAATGTTGCCAGTTCACCCTGTCAAAAGTCTTAGTGGCATCTGATGTTATTATGGCAAGGGGAGCCTTATTTGCTACCACCAAATTGATAGCCCCCATTAACTCATGAGTTAATTCATGCATAAACTCCCTTTTAAGAACCCTTTTTGATCTTCTACTATCAATCCTCCAGCAATTTTAAGCCTGTGAGCCAAACTATTTGTGAATAACGTGTAGTCGCTATTCAAAAGAGAGATTGGCCTATATGACTCACACATCAAGGGGTCTTTTTCTGGTTTATTTTAAAACGCACCTAATCACAGCCTCTTCCCAAGGTTTCAGAAGGGGGGCACCTTCTTGAAAATGTACAACAAAACGCTGAGTCAAAATCGGACTTATTGCATCCTTTAGTATCTGGTAAAATTCATTTGGCAGCCCTTCAGGCCCTGCCGCCTTTGCTTTCTTACACTTACTACTCAATATGCTGTATCTCCTCCATAGTTCATGCCTCATTTAGACTCTTCCTCTCCTTTACTGAGAGTTTTAATACTGTCAGACCCTTCGCCCATTCATCAACCTTGGCCTTCGGTATATTTAAATGGTCTGTATACAGAATACCCCAAAAATCTAAGAAGGCTTGTTGCACCTGCTTTGTCTCCCCCATCTTTAACTGTGGTCCTACATCTTACCTCCCTCAGTTCATTCCGCACTTGGCTCTCTAGATCTTCCAGGACAGAAGTTTTCCTGCATTTTCACTATACTCAAAATGTGCTACCTTGTAAATGCTCCCAACGAGCCCTAAACCTGCATTCCACAACTGCAGCCAAACTGGCCTTCTGCTTCTGAATCTCCTTCAACACAGCCTCATTTGTGATCCCAGAGAATTCCTTCTAGAAAAGCAACCTCCTGCTCTAGCTCCACAACCACTTTCCTACGTTTCCTGTTTTTCTGGGCTGAAAGGCTGATCAACCCTCTCCTTATAAAGGCCTTAAAGTTGTCCCACACTACATGTAATGCAGTGTAGTTAATATTAATCTAAAATAAATTAAACAGCCCTTGTTCTTAATCACTTCCTGATCATTCAAATGATCTAATGAACTTATTCTTATAATTTTAACATTTTCTATCTTCAAATCCACAACCACCACTGCTTGGTCAGACAGGTGAGCAACCAAATGTTGAACATTTTGTATATCTTCTTTGAGGGAGTGATCTACCAGGAAGTAGTCTATCCTTTACCGACATTTATACTTCTTGTTACGGAATGTATATCCACTTTCAACAACTTTCCTCTCTCTCCAAATATCAGACATGGCCAGTTGTTTAATTAGGGAACTGATAAATACCTGGGGCTTGGAGCAAATCCATGATCTATTATTGCTAGACCTATGCAGAAGAGTATCCATCACATTAAAATCACCTGACATTATTATCAGATGGGGAGTATCTACCAGTTCAAGGACTACATTTTGTAAGGGTTCAATATCATCTACGTTTGGACCTTAGAATTCCACCAGCGTGAAGATTCTCTCATATAATTTAATTCTTGATATAACCCATCTTTTCCTTCAATCAGCCTTATAATCCAGAATAGAGGCCTTGGACTGTTTCTTAATGGGGATAACCACTCCTTTGGTATGGCTAGTTTGGTCCGTAAATGCAATCTGCTGTACCCATCTCTGCATCCTAAAAATATCTATATATTCAAGCTTGGTTAGAAGAGATTCTTGCTGTAGAATTATCTGGGCTGTAGAGTCTCTCAAATATTGAAAAGCTTTCTCCCTCCTAGTCCTCACTCATAGCCCATTAACGTTCCATGATAGGAATTGTATTTCTTTAACTTCCACCCCCATCTCTAGTTATGCCTCTGGGACTAGAGCTAACCATTAGATCACGTAGCGTTAGAGGCCATCTTTCTATATTATTTGTTCCCTCAATGCTCCCAACCCTGTCCTCCCCTTGCCAATCTCATGCCTTCCCACCTCCCCGGAGATACCTTCCCCAGATGATGTTTGGCTATAATAGCCATTTTGGTACACAACCAGGAGTACGGAGGTGCTGTGCCTATTACAAAGCAACAACAAAAGAAGGCAGAAGCAATAAATATATACCTAATAAATTATAAAAAAGAAAAACTAAATGTAGGTAATCTGTAGTTAAGTGAGAGAACCTGGGTTCAGTTAAGAAGCTCTTCCACCCATCCTCCTATCAAACATGACTGGATCTGAACTTATCGAGCGGTTCATCTGCTTCTTCATGGTCTTTCAGGTGATATAATTTCTTGTTAAACATCACCTTCAGGGTTACTGGAAATTTCAGTTGGGCTGAACGCCCATTATCTTAATCTCATCAATCCTCTTTCTCAACTCTCACTGCCTATTTAAGGTAGCATAGGAGATATCCGATCTGATTTCAAAAGAGAAATCTCTCCTGGTTGATGAACCTGCCTTTAAAGCCTTATTCAGAATCTTCTCTTTCATGGAATAAGTGAGGAAGTTTACCAAAATCCTTGGAGGTTTACTTTTACTTGCAACCCTACGAAAATGGTCAGATGTACTCTTAGAATGCCCTTAACCAAACTCTTCTCCAGCCCCTCCATCCTGGTCTTACACACCAATAGTTCCTCTACAAGTGCCTTTATGTCCTCCACCTCCCTTTCTTCGGCACATTTGGCAGCCTGATGTTGTTTCTCCTCAAATTGTTTTTCAAAGATTCTACTTTATCCTGGCTGTCCTTAACTTTTAACTTCAACCTATCCATTTCTTGCCTATACCAGGAGGCGGATTCCTTTAACTCCACTACTGAAACCTTCAAAGCTTGAGTCCTCTGCGACAAAGAATCCAATTTATGGGCAAGCCACTTGCACACTCCCTGTATCGCCTTTTGGTTTGCTTGAGAAATGGAAAAACCATTTCTAACCTCTTCTGCAAGGGACTTCAACATCTGCTCCACCGAGCTAATCTGCTGTGAAGTATTTTCAAAGTTAGCTGCACATTGAGGAGGGTCGCTGTTCCCCTCATTAGCGACTGTTGGATTAGCCTGATTTTCTTCTTGCTTTCTTCCTTGCCTGGGTCAAATGAGGTGTTGGAAGTCACAGGACCAAGAGGCTCATAAACCTAATTTTTCCCTCACGTCCTCGGTCCCATTCCTGCTGCTGATCCACCCATCTCAGCCAAACACTGGTACTGGTTTCGTCCAGCTGTATTTGGTTCTTCCCCCATTTGGATTTGCTGCTATCGTGATGTTGCCTTTTTATTCAACTTATTGGTGGGGGTAATGACATTGACCTCAAAACCGAACCCTTTTTGGGATACACAGAAGTAGAGGCAGATGGTAGGGGACTGGACTCTAGTGGATTTTCCCATACCTTAAAAATGATCTAAGGACAGGAGTAATCTTTAGTTTTTTCATATGGGGGGTTAGGATTCCCTTGAAAAACCTCTGTGGCAGGTCCTGACTAGGTGAGATTTTGTGTAAGGGGGGACCTTCCCCTGTCTTGTAGTAATTTCCTTTCCCTCCCTTGAAACCTTCACTTGTAATTTTATAGAATCCGCTGGTAATTTATCCTTGCTTGAGGGCTTATGGGTTTCTCTACTTTCCCCCTCATCTGCTGATCTCTTAACACATTCCTACCTTTAGGAGCAGAGGTCTGTATGCCTCCCCCTTCTTCCTCCACAACATTTGCGGATTTCACTGTCTTATTTGCCTCTTTCTTCTCACCTGATGAGGGATCACCCATCTGCTGTATCTACTCTGGTACTGCAACCCCCACAGACTTCCAAAAGAGCTCCGAGATAGGCTTGCCGGTACTGCCTCTACTGCAACCACTCCTCCCTCTCAGCATGACCCTGGAAGTGAGTAAGAGCCTTCCTTACTTTCTGGGCTACCCTTCCCCAGTGCTGTCTCTGCACGACTTCCAGTGGCTCCTCCGCTGTCCTTGCTTCCCTTGCCTCGACAAAGTCATCGATCTGACGTGGCCAGAAACCACCGGACGAGCTCTCAAAAATTTTCCAGGTATGTTCTTCATG
The DNA here is from genome assembly GCF_964204655.1 of Triturus cristatus. Classification (NCBI taxonomy): domain Eukaryota; kingdom Metazoa; phylum Chordata; class Amphibia; order Caudata; family Salamandridae; genus Triturus; species Triturus cristatus. The sequence goes on along the minus strand of NC_140590.1, from coordinate 893,715,042 downwards.
TAGAGTGCCTCACACCATTGTTTTACCGCCTTCCTCTGCCACACTCAACTCAGCTATAGCATATCCACCTCAGCTCCTGGTACATGCCGCGGTCCAATGCTAACTGGCCACCATGCTCCCCCATTTCCACCAAACACCTCTCTGTACTACAATTTATACAATCAGTACCCAACTTAGCTACCCCTTACTCACATTTATTGAGTTTGTTAGGAGCTTCCTCATTAATCGTGTGCGCAAAATAACCAGAAAGGTAGAGTTTCCTTTTCCGCAGTGGGACCTATGAGAACAGAATAGTATCAAGGGATGTATTCAGATCCTTGCCTCAAATATTGTAACTAGTACATACACAACTCACAATCATCAGAACCTTTACTATTCTAGTAAAGGACAAAAATCCTTATAAAATAAAAATCAAGCACAAATCAGTATGACAATTACTCAAATAAAAAATCCATCTCTCTCCTACAGCGCCCTTGTCCCCGACATTCTAATTATTTAATAAAAGCAGCAGCCCCAAAATCGATATTTGCTGTTTATGTTTAGGATCAATTAACCTCTGAACATTCAAATGAATTTCTTCAGACTTCTTAAGCTCTCCCTTAGTGTATACAATTCCTAATAGAGGAATACTCGGTTTTGTAGCCTAGGGCACATTATTATGATGTGGTTGATAAATGTGATTACCACTTTCACAATTCACTCTCAGAGGCGGTTCCTCCACTAGGGCGGAGGAGCATCGTCCCACTGCTTTCTCGCAATGTGAGAAGCAGAACCATAAAATGGTAATAACTACCATTATATTTTTCTGCTTCTCGCACTGCGACAAAGCAGAAGGGTTTGGTTGCGGGCAGGTGAGTGGGCGAGGCTGCTCTGCGAGCAGGGAGGGGAGGAGTGGTGTGTCCCCTCCTGAGGGCTCAATGACTGTTTGATCAGCCCTTTGGGGCCGCCCAAACCAGTCAAGCGCACTCTGCCCTTTCTCCATGCAAGCTGCAATGCAGTCTACATGGAGAAGATGGCTTCCCCATAAGCCCCTGGCTGGACCGTGTCCCCACCAATCACAACGCTGCCATTGCAGCGTTGTGATTGGTTTAGGGGAGGGGAGGAAGGCTGCCTGCTTACTGTTCCTGCCGGAGGCAGGAGAGCAGGAGCAGGCACTGAGAAAACACGGGACCCGGCCGGGGGACAGGTACGTTTTTTTTTTAATTATTAAATTAACAATTAACAACTTGAACTGCCAGAGTTGTCAATTCAATACATGTTCCTGTATCCTTGAGTCCCTGCCATGCCAACATGTCATAGTCTCTTCCAGACGAAGTAGCAGGGACATTTTCTTCACAACAATGGAGGTGCTAGGAGGCATCCTTTGCATTGTCTTTTTCCAGGCTTTTAAATTCCTGCTCTCCTCCAATTTTTCGGGTTTTCGTAGTATGTTGTAATTACCTACCAACTGGCTCTTCTACTCCTCTAATAAGTTCCTGAGTGAAATATATTTCACAAGATACGTTTAAGCAATCTGTGAGCAGAGATTTAACACATGAAGATCTACAATAACCATAAGAACTGGGACACGAGAATGTGTGCTTTTGAAAACGGATATGGTGCTGGAACAGGTGCAATATCAAATATAGAAGTACAAGGTCCAAGATGCAGTAAAAAAACAGGGAAAGGGAATAAGGATATTAAAATGAGAGTACACATACCTGATAATTACTGATTTTCACCACAAAAGGCTCTGCTTCTAAAACTTTTATCAATAGCGTTCTACCTTGCATTCCATGACCACTGTCTGACTGAACTGGGACCAATAGGAATGAGAAATCAATATTTTCTTTAAGGAGTAAAATAATATACCAAGTATTATAACTATATAGTCATACAAAGTGAAACAATACAATAAGATTTCAGGGCAAGATAAAGATTAGAAGTCTCCAGAGGAAAAACACATGCTCAAGGTTGTTTGTTGACAATATGTATACCTAAAGTCAGGCAGACGAGAAGGCTATTTTGAGATCAGGCTACTTCAACTAATAGGACTCATGGAGAAAACACTGCTATCTGCATATAGGACAAAGATTCTAAAAATTATGCCAATTCCAAATAGTTTTAGATTGGTCAGTGGCACCCAAAAGAGGATTGGTTGTGGTGATGGTGCCTGCACGTTACCAAGCATAACCCCAAATAATTCATTGAATAGCTATGCATCCATCTGCATATTATAGGAATCAATCTGTTAAAAATGGGAAATGTTTCATATGATTTGTGATATCGGGTTATTTCGAATGTATTGCTAGAGCAAATAATGTGGCGAGTTAATACTTGCTTCAGCTAACAGAACGATAAGAATAGAAACCAATCCATAGACAAAATGCTACTTAAATACATTTAAAAGGATGCAGATATTATTTTAATGGATAAGAGTCTGTGCAATGCTCAAATAAGTACTTGTATAGAAGTCTGGTATTGAGGATGCCTCTGGCAGCCTAGGCTATGCATCGATTCTGAGGAGCTGTGAGTCTGCGGTGAGAGAACCTGCGTTTTTGTTGAGGCTGCCGTTGATGAGAAATGCAAGGGCCTTTTTTCGGGAAAACTTAGTGCCGGCAGTGGTTCTGATACAGTGCGGGTCGATGCAAAGTCCTTTGGTTTAGAAGAACCCTCGCAGCTGAGGTGATGCGTAGTTTCCAAGGCGATGTGTCCAAGAGCAAGGCGATGTGCCGGTTCTACTGGAGATGCACAATGCAGGGGATAAGTCGGTTCTGCTGGATCCCCAGATAGGCTGGCAGAGCATCTTCAGGTTCACTTTCAATTGTCCAGGACTGGGTTGACACCACTTGGCAGGGTAGGACTCATAGATGGCAGGGTCCAGATACAGGGTTCAAGGTTGCTCGAACCCTCTGTCTCAGAGGCTCTGGTCAGGAGGTCAGGCAAATAGCCCTTGGAGTCACTTTGGAGACTGTAATTCAACAGATGTGGGTCAAGTCCTTCTCACCCAGGCAAGAGGGCATCAGGTCAGCACCACAATGCAGCAGGTCCTTAAGAGCAGCAGTCCAGCAGCGTTGCAGCTCTTTCAGCAGCACAGCAGTCCTTCTTGGCAGAATATCCACAGATCCAGAAGTGTAGTTAAGAGTGTATTCTAGAAAGTGATTGACCCTTCTAGAAATTCCCTTTGAAGTCCCTAGAAATCCTGCCGCCTTGTCCTTGCTCCAGACTAACTACTGGGGGTATGCAGCCCTATGAGTGGAGGCAGGTTACAGCCTATTCAAGTGTATGTAGGGCTGTGCCCAGTTCTGCCCTCCCATTCTGCCAAAAATGGGCCATCCTGGCATACATAAGCTCTCTATTGTGTGTGACTGTCTAGGAGGAATGCACAAAGCCCAACTGCCGGCTGCACCCAGTCATGTGACCCAGAGACAGGCTAAAGGCAATAAATAACTAAGCCAGGAAATAACAACTTTCTTAAAAGTGGCATTTTCAAATTGTAATTGAAAATTCGACTTCAGTATGAGAGAGGATTTTTCATTACAATTCAAAAGACACCAAATATGAACTGATTACCTGTTCCTGTTTGGAAATGATCACTTATTAAATGTAATAAGGTAACTCTGGTGTTAGTTTATGGGAGTGGTAGGCCTTGCAGTACTGAAAAGCAAATTTAAGGGCTTTCAGAAATGTCCACTACCAGGACATGTAAAACTTAGGAAGTGCATGTCTAACCTTTTAAATACGCTGCACTCTGACCTCTAGGGTGTCCACAGCCTACCCTGGGGTAACTTATATGTATTAAAAAGGAAGATTTGGGCCTGGCAGAAGGTTTATTTTGCCAGGCGGAGATGGCAGTTTAAAATTGTACACACAGGTTGCAGTAACAGGCATGACCCATATATGCAAGGCATAATTATTGCTGCAGGCCTACTAGTAGCATTTAATTTATAGGCCCTGGGTACATGTAGTACCATTTTTATAGGGACTTATAGGTAAATAAAACATGCCAATTGGGTATAAGTCAGTGTTTTCAGCTTTTAAGGAGAGAACACAAGCATTATAGCACTGGCTAGCAGTCGTAAAGGGCTCAGAGACCTAAAAGATAACAAAAATGGGTTCAGAAAACAGGAGGCTGAATGTAAACATTTTTAGGATGACCCTGCTGAAAAGGCCAAATCCAACATCAACCTTTAATCATTTGTATAGGTGTGTATAAAAGGTCCATGTTGCATCTTCACAAATTGCATGCAAATTGTGTGCTTGTGAATTCATGAAGGGAAGAGGGGGACCAAGCCATGGCCACATCTGTCTCCTGTCATTGTCAAGTATGGTCATGGCCTGTTTCAGGTATTTCTCACTCTTGCCCCATTCTTACCCAAGTTCATAACTTAGGAGAGCCCTTCTTTCTTTTGAGTACATCTGTAGTCAAGAAGCTAAAAAGCTGGAATATAGTCTAAGACATGCACTCAACTAGAGGGGTCCACTGCCACTTGCTTTATTTGCAATCCTGTCTGGAGACAAGTCATTGAACATTAATAGCAAGCTTAAACACAATGTGACAACATTTCTGGTTGGGTCAGTTGTAGCTCCTAGTGTAGCGTTGCAAATGGGGTTCAACCAAATATAATTATAGTGGGACAATTACACCATTCTTGCTGTTGAACCAAGGTGAAAATTGTCTCATTCATTCATTGTTACATGATTACACCTTTGGCAATAATATCAAAAAGAGCTAATCTTAACTCATGGGCTACACAATGGAAAAAAGGGTAGATGAGGTGGAAGGACCAGAGCTGCTACTTTGGATTTGGGGAACCGGGTACAAATATTGGCACAGGCTCATCATTCTGTGATTATGGATAAATCACTCAATCTGCTTGTACCTGAAAAAGCTACGTGACCTTATGAAATGTAACTGGTGCTCATGAAATGGAAAAATGAAGTGATAGAAAAGAATTATATCGTTTTAAAGGAAGAAATAAACATCAGAATATAGTGAGAGATAGACAACTGGCTAAAATACATAGAGATGAATGTGAGAATCTTTACGTTTGCCCCCAAATTTGACAATGTGATGGTTCCAAAAATAAAATCTCTGCAGGCTGGTGATTTCAATAGCCTCTTTATTAGGGCGAGTAGTACTGCTATCTCATCAATTGGTGAAGCAGGTAAGTGTGGATTCAATTTCAAGACTGTACGGCTAAGCAGTTCCTCAACTGTTTTAGAAGAGGTGCTGAGATTCAGCATAGGGAACAAGCAACAGCAAGAAAGCTTTACAAAACGAAGAGGGGGTGAAAGAAAATAGAAGAAATAGAAAAAGTGGGTGTATAGAAGAGAAATCATAAAAATAAAATAAAACAACAACATGGTCAACCAAAAAATTAAATACAGGACTAGAAATTGCAAAGGAAAATTCACAATCTGAAACAGCTTCAGAGTTGGTTGTTGGCAATAATTTGTTTAATCATGGTTTGACCAATCATGAAATGGATGTGTCAAATAAAGGTCTGGGCTTTTGTCCTATGCACAGTAGAGTATTTTTGACACACATAATGATTTTTATAAATTCATGAGGAATGTTAGAATAAAATGTCGCTTCACCATATATGAGCACAAACCTACTGTTACATCCTTTAGACCAGAATTGTCTCAACTATCTGTATCACAAGAGAGGGATATTAAAAAATTCTATCTATTGATTCACAGAACACAATGAGTATGGATGAATTAATGAGTGATCTTTAAATTGTACCAGAATTATCCGGTGATAGTGGATTGAAAGCCCGCAACAAGTTTACCCCTCCAAGAGCTCAACTTGTAACTGCAGTGATGTCTTCATGTCATGAGTGATAGAAGATCTGTACTGATTTGAAGATAAATGCAGCAACATTAAAGGATTTTTTTCTAACGATAATCTTGCAAAGGAACAAAGACTTGCCCTTAACAGCTTAAGAGATGATAATTCAATTATTATCCGAGAGGCAGATAACGGGGGTAATGTACTAATAATAAATTGTTCAGAATAGGAATAGGAGGTTTTTAGACAGGTAGATGATCCTGTCTTCTACAAGAAATTACAGGGTAATCCATGCAGAAAGGTAAAAATGATGACTAATAGGAAACTGATACACTGGAAAGAAATTAGATTGTTAACAGAAGAAGAATAAAACTTCTTATGGATTGACAAGCTGAAGTTTCCTAGCTTATACCTATTATCAAAACTACATACGATAGTTCCTTTTCCACCAGGCCGTCCAATTATTTCAGGTAAAGGGTCTATGACAGAACATATTTCACAATAAGTGGACATGTTTTTGAAACCTTTAGTCAGCCTATTTCCCCTTATTTATTCGAGATACCAATGATCTCCTCAATAAATTTGAGGATCTGCCACGGGATCGGTAATCAATGTGCTTGGTGACTCTGGATGTAGAGTCACTCTATACCTGTATTACGTTTGGTCATATAGCTTTTTATTATTTTTTATCATCACGAAAAGCTAACTATATGGAACACAATGAGATGCTCTTAGAAATGGTTGACCTTATTCTATCCAATAATTTTTTTATTTAAAAGCAGGATTGGTTTCAGCAGCTGCAGGGGACTCCGATGGGGTCTAAATTTGAAACTTTGGATGCAAACCTTTTTATGGGGTGTTGTGAAAAGGTGCTTGCTTGGGCCCATGAGTCTGGAGAATGGGTAAAAGAAATATATTACTGGGAGGGATACATCAAGATATCACTACTGTATGGACAGGGACAGAAGAACAGATGAAGTCTTATCACGAGTAAGTAATTATAAATAGTTTACTTCGGGCACAGCTCATAAAACACGTCAGATCAATACAGCGAACATACATTTTAGATACTTTAAAAGTTATACAATATAAAAACATGAAAACACAAGACATCAAATACAGATGCCTTACTGTAAAAATGGTTAAAAAACATTGCATCAAGATAAAAGTGCTAAAGACAGATGTGGACCTAGCAGGATAACCAATTATACACTTTGGTGATAAGTATTCCAACCATTCCTAAAATATTCAAATTGTCATAATGGGGAGAATGTGCAAAATAGCAATCGTGGGGACTGTATAGGGAAAGGATTAGCAAAATAAATATGTGCAACAATTTATAAATACTTGATGAAAGGAAGGGGAGATAAGGCAGTTCTCGGGATTCAGATATACAGATAGCCTTCTTTCTTAAATCCAAGCAATATATAAGTACTTAGAGACTGCGAGAGCTAAGGGTACTCTAGTGTCACTTTTGAAGAGTCTCTCCACTTCCCAATAGTGTCTCACACCCATGAGGTTACATACGGCAACCAGACGTTTTTTCAGACCTTCCTGTATAAAGCACTGAATAGCATAAAGTGGGACTCCGTTTCCACTAAACTCAGGCAATTTGGGCAACAATCAGCCTGGCAAGTAGCATTAGCCCATTTGGAAGTGTGTGATCTCAAGTGCAGAACCCCGCACCTATATTGTACGTAAACACATTTTAGCTGGTATGGGTGCATTCTGTTTAGATGAGGTTCAACCCTGGGCGTACTTTTAAGAATCAAAAATTTGCCTGTGAGAGAGTTGGTCTGGTGCATTTCCCACAATTGGAGTAGGACTGCCTCCCAGTAAGACTATTTTATTTTTAAAGCATCTCCTTTTACTATTGTCTCCGGGGCGATCCATAGCTCACTCATTCATATTATGTGCGTTAATTCTTTAATGTGTTTCGGCCATGGTGTTCTCAGATTTCTATTGAGAGCCAGAGGATCTTTCACGCACTCTCTATAGGCTGCCAATTCATTAGTGGTCCATAATCTGGCCCAGTATAGGAAGGGTTTTAAAACCACTGTTAAATGTATTGGATTGAGAGCCAGGTTTAAGCGTAGCGGTGTCGTAGGAGAGCTTAAGGGAAGTTTAAAAAGTGTTTTGATGAAGCTGTTTTCTATTTTTGTTAAACTCTGAGCATCGGCGTTGCCCCCGATCTCGGCACTATATATTGCTGACACTACTGCTGAGGATTTATGGATGGTGATGACCGGAGAGACAGCTCCGCTAGATCCTGCTGTGCACTGCCTCACTATGGCAGAGGCTTTCTTATGGAGGGTGGTTTTACTTTTTTCCATATGGGGGCCCCATGCTTGGGTGTTGCTTAGTCTCACCCCAAGATAATCAAAGTGGTGAACTACCTCTAGTGGGAGCCCTCGATAGTCACACTACCTCTGCACCCTTTGTGTATTGATCATCATAACTTTTGATTTTGACGAGTTTAGCTCTAGGCCTCTCTACCCCAAAAATTAACAAAAGCATTTAGTTCAGATTGTAGGCCCATAGGGGTTCGGGAGATCAGCAGGGTGTCATCGGCAAACATTAACATTGGGTTTGGTTTTCCCGCCACTCTCAGGGAATCATATTTACATTCCATCATTCTCTTCACTGCACCATTAATGAATAAGCCCAACAATGTTGGCGCAAGGATGCACCCTTGTCTCACCCCCTTCAAGATCTCCATCTTATCAGTCGTGTCCCCGATAGAGTTCCATCTGACCCTCGCATATGTGTTATCGTGTAGGAGCATGAGTATTCTTAATAGATCTAAGGGGATGCCAGACCCAGCTAGTACCTCCCAGAGTGTGTTACTCAGGACCAGGTCCTCCGCCGCACTTAGGTCAATAAAGGCGACGTATAAATGGTCACGCATCAAGGTGATATATTTCCAGTTTATCACCTTGTAGCGGAGGACCATTTCCAATGTGCTGACCTTAAATCTAAAGCCTGCTTGAGACTCTTTCAGAAGATTATTCTTTAGTATCCGCTCATTTAATTTGAATAAGACTTGTCTGCAGAATATTTTTGGGGAATTATCAAGTAAGCTTATGGGCCTATAATTTGAGGGAATGGTTCTGTCCCCTTTTTTAAAAATAGGTATAATAACGGCGCCTTGCCATGAGGGTGGAACCATATTCTCATTTAATATACTGTTCAATAAAACAGGGCCGGGCTGACCATAGCGCGCACCGGGCGTTTCCCCGGTAGGCCGCTAGGGTGGGGGCCGGTTTTGGGCCCCCGGGGGGCTGTTTTTGTTACTGGGGGTCGGCAATATCGGCCCCTGTAACAAAATCAGCCATAACCGGCCCTCGCAAACTGCTCGGCTGCACTCCCCCTCACCCCAGGGGGGGCCAGCTGAGCAGTTTGCCAGGGCCGGTTTCTGTTCCCAGTCCGGCCCTACAATAAAACATTCAGATAGGGGGCCCAAATGTATGGTTCGGAGAGGAAGAGGTCTCCCAGAATGCCATCCATCACTGGGGCCATACCCTTTTCTGTTTGTTCAATTGCTTTGAGTGCTTCAGATAAAGTAAATGTAAGAGTAGAGTGTGTAACTGGGATGGAAGTTGGACTAGTCGAATTAAGGGTTAACCTCTTCAGGGAGAGGGGTCACTATGGTGTTGTTTTGCGGCGAGCAGTCGTATAGGTTGCTGAAGTGTGTGACCCAGGTGTCAGGGTTAATTGTTGGGTCTAGGGGATAGGAGTTGAAGGGGTTCACAGCTATAAGTTTGCCAAAAGTTTTTGGGTCATCCTTCTCTAGAGCTTCAGCAATCATTGCCCATTGATCCTGCTCCCATTCTTTTTTGGCTTTCACTAGGAGAGTTTTGTGATCTTGCCTGGTCTTTATAATTTCAGGCCTTGAACCCCTTTTAATTGCACTCAGCAAGAGGGTCTTTCCTGTTCAACAGGCCTTGTCATACCAAGACGGTGTTAACTTTCTAGAAGCTCCTCTCCTCTGTTGTTTCATGAAGCACGGTCTCAGTGTGTCCACAAGATCACAGTGTGTGGGGACAAAATTGATATTATGGATATTAATTGTGTCGATCTGAGACAAACAGATCATAAATAAAGAAAATGTGTTAATCGTCTACCACCATTTCTGCCCACTTGACATTTCTCACCTTGTTGGAAGTTGTAATTTGGGTAGTTGATACGGCCGCCTCTAGTTTTGTGTCTCTACATCTGGTCATTAGAAAGGATGCACTTAATGCCTGGTGGTCACTGTCTGGTCTGGAGATAACTTGCATATCCTGCAGTTCTGACCAGAGGTCATTATCCACTAGCATATAGTCAATTCCAGATTTACTAAGGCCTCTATTGAAGGTAAAGCAAAGGGGACAATCAGATTTGGTGTTGCCATTTGCTATTCTTAGGCCATAGTTAGTAATTAGATCAACTATTTGAGTGCCCACCTCCAACGTTTCTGTTATTTTCTTAAGTTTGTGAGGGGGCGATAAATCTTCATGTATGTGCCCTGCAGATATTGGGAGGCAGGTATCAAAATCTCCCACTATAATTTTTAGGGATTTATGGGCAAACTGGCCCAATAGATAGTCTAGCTCACTTACTATTGGGGATTGAACATTTAGGGGTATTGATCTGCAATATATATTTCCTAGGATTATGTTTGTGGAGCCTAACCAATGTTAATGTTAATTTGCAGGGCAAGTAAATCTTTAGAGGTAGTTGGTAGGATTTTGGCCACTGGGAACAAATCCATTCTTAGCTATATTAGGAGGCCACCTGATGATCACCCTGCCGGAGATGGAACTGCACTTTTGTTAAAAGCAACATAACCTGGGCGATGCACCGGCTTGGTAGCCCAAGTTTCTTGTAGCAGGATAATATGGTGAGAATCAATAAATGATCCCCACTTAGGGTCAGAGAGTTTGGATTTAATGCCCGCAACATTCTATGATAAACATTTTAGGTGTTCACCGTCCATCGGCCCTAAGGACCGCGTAATCATCTTGATGGATTTTCCCTGCAGTGTTGTATGCCCATCTTTGTCGTTGTCTTTAGCTGAGCCCCTGTGCCCTGACATCCTATCTCTGCCTACATTAGCGTGAGGTAGAGGCCTTTAGGCAGATGTCGTACGAGGTGGTTGGATTGAGGTGCACGGTGCTGGGCAGTGGATAGTAAGTCAATCGATGTCTGATGTATTAGAGGTACAAGCACGAGCAGTTTTCCTGGGGTTGGACGTCAATACGCTAGAGGCCAGATTTTTATGGATGTTGGGGGGGTGTAACCAATGTATGATACGGGGGGTTCATTTTTAGAGATATTTGCAAGTCTGTGTCTGGTCTGAAACAAAGTTCTAATGCAATTGTATCTTTTGCTAGGGCTAGATCACTAAAAGGCACACCTATGTAATCCCTTTCAGGTGTTCCTGTTGGGAACCTCTTGAATCTTGTTATGTCCTCTTTATAATTGAATGACACCTCCTTTTGTAATGAATCCATTAGGTTACTTTGTTCACTGGACCCTCAGATGTTTCTGTGTGGGGCCTCTAGAGCTTTGAGACATTAATCATGTAGAGGTCAAATCCTTGACTGTTAAGGGGTCCTTTGTTGATGTCACCTGTGTGGGATTTCTTTGTGGAAAGAGTATTGGGCTTATGGTTCCAGGGTGCTTTGGGAGGAATAGCAAGTTGAGCATGCATCAATTCCCTAGGGGGAGCGCAATCCTGTTTGCGTATATTGTCCTCATGCATGGTGTTGTTCCTGGTTTGGCTTTGTGAGTGGATGAGTGAGTTTGTATGATGAGCAACTGGGAGATTAAGGTACCCATTAATGAGCATCTTGGAGGGCTCATTTAGTGCAATACTTTGGGGGTCACTGTACCCTCGTAGCATTGGTGCACCCCGTGCTGCTACAATTTCAGTCAGTGTGTCCATTTTTTCGAATAACTGATTTGTCATCCTTTCCATTACTGCCTTCAATGATTTAACTTCCTGCTTGAGGTCGTTCAATTGGTCTGCCAAGTACAGGCTAGTCAGAAACCCACCTGCTCCTGATGTGAGCACTAATTTAGGTGGATGTGTGGGGTCGTTTTCACCTGTCTCCTGATTGGCCGGGGGCAAGTGTTTGTTTGCGCAATCTATGTTGATAACGTAATGGTCACTACCATTAGTAGCAGGGTCTGTCACACTAATCATGGGTTGTTGCCAATGCCCAGTGCATGGGCTTTGGCTAGGGGAAATGATGGCTGAGCTTGAGGCTGCGGAAGTCCCAAAGTAGGAAGCTATGCTTTTAGGATTTGAAGGTTGTTTCTCCAGGGGACTTTTTCCCTTTCTCTTGCTCTTTGGCCCAGATGGTCTAGGATGGGGAACTAGGAGGACTTCTACCTCCTCTATTAGCTCATCTATTTCAGTTGTGTGTCTCTGGATTTTCCTTACACTCCCTGGGCCCATTCTTTTGTCAGGCGCTTTTCTTTTACCCATAATGACCATGCAAGAGAGGTGGCCGAGGGAAGTAAAGCCGAGAGGATTGCAGAATGAACCCAGAGGTCACAAAGTGCAGTACTTACGATTTTGAAGTGCAACCAGCATGGGACCAAGGGGGATGGCCCTGCCCTTCCCTTGTCTGGCGCTGACGGGCGCAGACAGGCCCCCCCCCCCCTGGCTCGGGCTTCGACCAGGCGCAGCCCAGGTTGGCCCGCGTGTGTCCCATGCTGTGGGAGTGTCGAGCCCCTTTTCTGTGCCTCTAGGCGCAGCAGAAGATTGTCGGTGGCCTTTCCTGCTGCAAAGGGTGTTGGGCAACGAAAATCACAGACCCCTCTGGCCCCGGTAGCTCTGCTTGTGTCCCGTGCTGCGGGAGTGTCAAGCCCCTTTTTTGCATCTCTGGGCGCAGTGGAAGAATGTTGGCGGCCTGTCCTGCCACAAAGGGTGCTGGGCAATGAAGTTCTCAGGCCCCTCTGGCCCCCGGTATATCTGCTGGCGTCCCTCGCTGCGGGAGTGTGGAGCTTCTTTTCTGCACCTCCAGGAGCAGTGGAAGATTGTCGGTGGCCTTTCATGCCACAAAGGGTGCTGGGCAACGAAGTTCACAGGCCCCTCTGGCCCCCAGTAGCTCTGCTGGCATCCCCACGAGTATCTCAACCAGTATCCATATAAGGTCAAATTGACCCTTAGAATGTCTAAAGAGAGAATAAGCTACTTCAGCTGCGGTGCATGCAGGTAACAGCAGTGTGGCGGTGGGGCTGAGTAAGGGGGGGTTTCGTGGGATGATGCCGAGGGAAAATTAAATAAATAATTAATTTTCCCTCGCCATTGTACCTCGAAATCCCCCCTTACTCGGCCCTAGCGTCCCACTGCTGTTACCTGTATGGACCTTCTTAGACATTGAATTAGGGGTCGAAGACAGGCTGTCGGAGACGGTGGTCTTTCAGCAGTCGGCTCAGAGTGCAGGAAGTATGCACCGTAATCTGGCAGTCAGACCGTCCGCTTCCGACAAGACCACGATGGTCCAACCGCCTCTGACAGGACCGTGGAAGTTGGTCCAACCGGCATTGTAATCAGGCACTTGAGTTGTTAAAGTTATTATCTCACCCTGGAGTTGCCTGACCAAGGTAAAAATTCCAGCTAAATCTGTACTCGAGCTGCAAGAGATTGCCTAGTTGGTAATTGTGGAAGAAAGATTGGGGGCAGGGTTGCTAAGTGCCCCCATGAGGTCTACCATTTTGCCAAGAGATGGAGAAAGTGTAGCAAGGATGGCAAATCTGTTCATGCACATGGGCAGAGACGTCTGTGGCCATGTATCATGAATAGATAGTACAGAAAAAAATGCAGGTGAAGACGGGGCTATAGGCACAGCGCTTGGTGTTGCAGTGGCCCGGTGAATCTGACTTTGGGCCAGGGACTTGGGCTTCGTCTGTCTAGAAAATATGGGGGTAACTTTATTGGGTGCTTAGGTTATTCATGACTGTCAGCACAGCAACCCCAATAATGTTTTGACCTCTCCTATTAGGGTGTCTATGTCTTTGAGTGTGTGTGAGGAGTGGGGCCTAGCATGAGCGGTGTTTAAGGTGGGCTAAAGCTTTTGATTATCTTCCCCGCTGAAGTGTCAATTGTTTTATATTTGACCATGCCTATGTTTCTCGTAGGGGCCAAGGATGGAAAGTTTAAACTAGTAAGGGAGAGAGATGGTGGAGAAAAGCCTATAATTTGCAGGTAAGCTCACACTATGGAACAAATAAATACACCATAAAACATTCCATAAAATAACTCAGCAAGGCTCAGTCCTCTTTAGGGGAAGAAAAGCATGTGAACCTGGAGTCCAAGAGCCCAATCAAAGTTAGTCATGCCTGATCAATATCTAGCTCAGTCACGAGTAACCCACTCAGGCCTGTAATTATCACAAGACAAAAGACAGGCAAGGAAAATGAGATGAGGGGGGGTGAAGATGAACAGATGACAATGAGCAAAGCAGAAGTACCTAGAGAAGCCCAGTGATCTCGGAGGACACACTCCAGACAGGACTCCAGCAACCACTGATGGCCTCGATCAAGAAGACTTCTAACCTTGGGCTGTTTAAATTTTTCCTCTTACACTATGAGGGAAATGTCTCATAATGCTGAAAGGCGTGTGCAAGTTTGATGAAAGTTGCCCTTGTCTATACCTTCTTCAACCGGCAAGACACGGAGGGAAAGAGACCGCCCAGCCAATGTGGATGGAAAAAACTGGTGGCCGAGAGAGGGGCACTTGGAATGCAGAGGTGGAATCTTACTACTTACAGCCCCAGAGTCCCCAAACGCAAGGCCAAGGGGGAGTGGCCCTGACCTGCCTCTTCCTCTGGCTGACGGGTGCAGGATGGGCCCGCCTGGGTGCGGCCTGCTCCCGTCCCACACCACGGGTCACAAGGATCACTTTATAGTGCTAGCAGCACAGGTGAGGACCGTTGCAGGGCTTCTCCTCTGCCCTGTTTAACTCTGGGACAGGTAGTCCCTCACTTGCGCCCAACAGACACATCCATTGCCGCGGGTCACAGGCAGCTTTATAGTGCTGGTAGCACAGGTGAGGATTGTTGAAGGACTTCTCCTCTGCCTTGTTTAACTCAGGTAATCCCTCGCTTATACCCAATAGACAGCTCCTATATGGGCAGTGATTTATGAAAGACATTATTTGGCCTTGAATAAACTGTTATTTATCTTCAGTGCGAATATTATTAAAGTTTTGGCTCCCCGAATTAGGATGACAGGTTGCACTGAACATGTAAGTAGTTTTAATCGCCCAGATCTGCTCCATGGTGGCAGTCCAAAACAAGTTTAGAGTGCCTGTGATTAGACTTGTAGCGTATAAAAAGAGACAAAGGACCACAGGTACATGTGTGGCAGTTTGATGTGAGGATGCACGTTAGGCAGACATCAATTTTTTTCATACTTTCTGGCTTCATGTGTACCCGTTACAGTAGCGGCTCCTCGAGGGAGTGCTGCGGGGCGGTGGGTTAGGTGGGGTGGGGGAGGGGAGGGGCTGGGTGGGGGTTAGTACACTCCGGCATACGTCCGACCAGAGTTCAGTAAAGAAAGAAAGAAATAAAACTAATTACATTGCGCTCTGCATAGCCGATTTGGCTTTGCAGCGCGCGCAATATAATTAGTTTTATTTCTTTACTCAACTCCGGTCGGCCGCATGCTGGAGTTTACTACACCCCACCCAGCCCCGGCTCACCACCCCACAGCACTCTCTCGAGGAGCCGCTACTGCCGTTGCAGGTCAACATTTCCACATACTGAGGATGCATAATTTAATACTGCGCCTGTTCACTTTTCTAAGAAACTGGAAACATAAATTACCGCAGTCCTGTCATTGTGCAACTTGCAAACAATACAAGGTAATCATGAACTTTTTTACGGGTGCCTAAATTAATGTTTAGTTTGAAGCCAGATTTTGAATTCGCAACTGAGGTGAGAATTTGTGGCGCACCGTTTGGTTGTTTTTCAAATAAATAGACTGTGAGAAATTCTGTGAAACTAGTCCTCATCTATATAAAATAATGTCCATTTGTGTATGACTCACTTTCTTTGATTTTTAATTTGCCATATTTTCAGGCCTAAAATGATTTGACTTGTAGTACTATTCTGGTTTTGTCTCTATATGGGTGTGTCAAGATTCTGAGTACTTTGCTCTTGTGTAGTTGTTAACAAATGAAAGTAAAGCTTGTCTCTTGAGCAAGAAGCTTTCCCTATGTATATTGCATCTTATGAAATATCAATTTTTACTGCAAAAATGCAGTATGCCAATGCATTGCATTTGGTATTTTTGCAATGTATATAACAATATAGGTGATGTTTTTAACTTTAGAATTAAATTTATTAAATATTTTGCACAGATGAAGCTATTGTATGAGCGAAACTCGCTGGCTGTTTTTTGGCTGTTTTAAAACGAAGAAAAATGAATAAAGAATCTTTTTAAATGACTTCGCCTGGGAATCTCTTGAGACATTGATGGTTGGCTTTCTGAACCAAATAACTACTAGAAACTGGACTAATAAATGTGTTGCCTCTCTGTTCTTTTGCACACTCGCTCATCAAATTCCCTCAAATGGTTTGCGGTCGCGTTCGCGCTATTTAGAACGGCAAAAAATAAAACAGTTGAAAAGTCCGCTAAATAATCTGCCTTTTCAGTGTGTTCTCACCAGAATTTTATTTTGAGAGGTGTAGAACACTGACATTATGGATCGGAGATGTCTGCAGATTTTGTTTAACAACTCTCACAGCACGTGCTTGAAACATGGCACCCCTTTTGCAAGTGTATATTGCCATATTTTACTTTTATGTAATTTCAAAGTAAAATTGAGCAGACAGCACGAGTGGAGGTAAAATCAAATTCCTAATATGGAACTCTAAAATTGCAACCAATATGGGACTAGAAATGTTGCAAATGTCCTTCAAGGCAACTTTGTAACACTTCAGAGAAGATTACAGGACTTAAGTGTCAAGACAAGTGTTTTTGGCATATAATGTCAATTTGCACACTAAAGGGCAGATGTACAAGCCCCTTACGCTGCCAGGACGTCACTTTTGGTGATGCAGTGGCAGCGCATTTCTCTGCCCCATATTTACAAGGACAGGAAAAGCCACCCTGCGTGGCTTTTCCTGTACTTGTAAATACTGCCCCTTTACATGCAGCACTTTGCGTGAAAGGGGAATTCCATGGGTGTTGCTGTGGGTGTTCCCACGCAACACCCATGGAACCAGACACATTTCCAGATTTACGAGGAATCGTAAACCTGGAAATGCGTCAGGTCAGTATTCTACGCCATGTAGCGAGAAGCAACGAGGAGAAATGCTTTAATTCCTCCTTGTTTTTTCCTCTTTCAATGCGTGCTGCATTCTACAGAACGCATTGAAAGAGGAAAATGCCTGTAGTGATTCTCTTCATGCAGGAAGGTTCCCCTTCCTGCACAAAAACAATCTCCCCATGGCGCAGGCATCCTTGAACCATGGTGCAAGGGTGCCTGCGCCAACGCATGGCAGCCCATTGTGCGGCAGCACAGGGGAGAGCACAGGAATGCAACATATCATTGTAAATACGTCGCTTTCCTGTGCTCTGAAAGTGCCGCAGCGTGGCGCAGCCAAAGGGATTGTGGTGCCGCGCTGCTGAACTTTCTTGTAAATCTGCTCCTAAGTGTATGGCTACTGATCATGTCACGGAGTTCCATTCTTCTCCATTTGGCATTATTTACTCATTTGACAATAGCTCTACATTGCACATTTTGTCAAATGGATTACTGGGACTTTTTTGGGTGTAAATGCAAACGGTCCCTGCTGCTCCTTTGAGGAGGTCGGTGCTGTGTGCTTATATGGTTTATTTGTAAATATAACTATAATTATAATTTGCGTACCTACCTTTCTCATCTCCTCTATCACACGGCTAGGAACTGTGCCATAAGACAAGACAAGAGCCCCTCTTTGGTCACACATACACAACACGACAACGTTTCCCACATAGGATCTCAAAAAAAGCAGCACTCTTGCTAGCAACTCACTCTACCATGGTATAGCATGCTGCCTGTCTGAAAATGCGCCTTGGAGTCCCCCATAGGAGTATGAAGTGCTATATAAACAACACACTATAAAATGAACTAATCTGATACAAGTCAGCCAGCCATACGTTGACATTAACTTGCTAGGCTAATTTGCATGATGTTCAGATTGTGAAATGGCTGTTCTAGCAAAAAAGATTTTTCTGCTTAAGTAGGAGTGGCAGTCTGCACGTGAAATGATGCAGAGTTAAAACGGTTCTTTGACAGGTTTGGCAAGGAATCTCATACATTTTCGTTCCAAGACATTATGCAAATTAATAAAAATGCAAAGCTTTGGCAAATATGATTTTTTTTTTAACAATTATTTCAAGCATTATTTTTACAAATGTTAATTTCTGCCTCTCCTTAAACATCTTTGAAACCGGGTCTCCTTATTGTGGCTACTGCTGGGGCTACCTGCAGGGAATTTTCATTCCATTCCATTAAACTCTAGAGAGCTGTACGAAATGGGAACCTTCCACACAATTAGTTCTCGCCAAGAGACAAAGAAGTCCTCTTATGCACAGTGTGTGAGCTCCCTGTCAGTCATGAGAAGAGACACTGATTAAAGGGCTACGATGTTAGAGAAGCTCTGGCCTGAGTTTAGCAGTACTGAATAAAGGAAGGGAGGTAAGGTTGAAATACCAGCCCTGGCCCTTTGAGTGGTGGGGCGGGGCAGGGTGGGGGGGAGTCGACAGATGTAAAATGAAATAAAACTACTTAGGTTGCGCTCGCGCCTCGGCGACGCGGCGAGCACAAGGTAAGTGGTTTTATTTATGTTTTAATTTCATTTGATCTAGCCCGTCATCTGTCGACTTCCTGCCCTGCCCCAGTCCCGCCCCTGCCCCACCACACCGCTCTTACCTGGGCTGGCCGTCACTGCAAGAAAGGACAGTCTTTCAAGGGAATCTCATTGATAAAGGACATGTAATGTAATGTAATGTAATGTAATGTAAAAGTGCATTTATAAAGCGCAAACTGTCACTCCGCAAGGAGCCTCCTGGCGCTAAAAGGACAAGGTGGAAGAAACTGAAATAAAAAGAACGAGGGGGAGGAGTTAGATTAATGCAAAGCAGAGGTCATCTGGACATTTATAGATCCAGGTTTTTAGTGCTTTCCTGAAAGGCGTCTCCGATTGTTGCATACGTAAGCCATCCTGTCACCTCCCACAAAAGAGCATACTGGCAGGTGACCAGTGGGTGGGCATGGGGTCATATTTGATCAGGAAAGGGCTGTCTATGAGTAGCGTGAAAAAACTTGAAGTGAGGCTTGAAATCTCAATGGCGGGGGTCTGACAGAACCTTCCTACAGGTTTCTAGAAAGTTTAAGGAAGGTGCTTCATGGGATAGTTTTCTTAGATAAAATACAGGTGGTGCTGCAATGCATAGTAGTGATAGCATGGGAATTTCCAACAGATAGGTTTATAGAATGGCACTAATCCATAGTAGATTAACATTATAAAAATATGTTCCTACAACTTTGAAGCCAGAATGCTGCTGGACTCTTGGAAAACAATACAGGACTGATGACGGTGTACTACTTTCATCTAATAATATACTTTCTTTTTAATACCAGTTTCTTAAAGATATTCTCAGGATGATGAACGCTTGCCACCTGGTAGGTCTCAGGGGGAAAATCACTCAGGACACATTTACCAGAAGCACCAGCAAGGATAGTTGTAATTCGACTTTACCTTGATTGCTGACTGAAGAAAGTGCATGTGAAAAAGTATGACTTTTGGCCTGGTCACCTGGATTTTTGGGTGGATTGATGCTGCTGGCATTTGAATTCTGCACACTGAGCACTGCTGTCCATAACCAAGTGTATGTTCTCTGACCCCTAACATATGATAGGATTGGCTGACTGCTACTTGAAATATTTAACTTTCAGTGAGGCTATAGTATATGGTGCAGGGAAATACCTTAAGGTATTGGGAAGATAAATGTCATCTGGAGACTGCAGAAGATGTAGTGCCTTCCACTAGTCTGGCAAAGGAAACATGGCGTCAAGACTGCCTGAAGCCATCTGAAGCTTTTAAACCTGCAACTGAACCTGTGAAACTACCCCTATTTTGCAGAAAAGAAACCTACTGTTAGAAATGAAGTAATTCACCCCCAAGTAGTCCTTGCAGCTTACAAGGTACGGAGTCTAGCATTTATAATGGTATTGTTGGCATGTACCTACAATGCTTGGCCTCCAAAGTTATTTTTGCTGTAAATCCCAGTAGTTGTCCCTGTGAGAAAAACTAGATTATAGATCAGATAAAATAAAATCGCCGCTAACTCAAGTTTGGGTAAAGCTACAAAAGTGTTTTTTAATGAATTTCAATTTCAATTCACTGGTGAAATCGGATTTTCGATATTTAGTGAAAATTAACCTTCAAATGTTAGATTTTGCCTGCCTGCAGGTCCAGTAGGCTAATTAGCATTGAATTTCCAGATGCTGGTCCCTGTCAGTGCTTCCCCTTAATGGGGTGTGAACACTGCTCCCAAAGTCAAAACAATGGCTTAGGCATTTTGGCAGCAAAGTCTTGGAGTGAGATATGTGACTTCTCTCAGCTCAGCAAGTGCAGCAGGGGATGGTTCAGGAACTTCATTAACTTGAAGGGGGAAGAGGCCAGGCCTGCCGTTTCATGGGTAAAAATAAAAGGAGACATGAGGAAGATAAGTTTTCGTTCCTTGGGCCAAACGTTGCCAGCTTGGCACGAGCTTAGTGGGATAGGGAGAGGCTCACAGATTGCTATGGTTTTAAAGAAGGGGACTGCTCATTTCACTAGACACGTTCCAGCCACACCAGACACCTTCAAGGGCAAAAGGGGTGCTGCAGTGTTGGATTTTACTCAGAAAAGTGCACTGTGGTATAGTTTGCAGCAAGGCAAACATGGTGTGCTGCAAGGGTGGGAAGGGTTGCCCTTGGGAACATTTTTGTGATTGGTTAGAAAGAGTCCAGGAGTCACCATCAACTACTGACTAATTAATGCTGTAAACATTGCACCTCACTCCTAGCACATTTGGACATGTGGATGAACAAACGAGAACTGGACTTTTTGTCTGTGACCTGTGTGAAGACCTGAGGGGATGGACCTGTTCCCCCCCAAACCACTTGCTAATTGCTGCTACAAAATTGCAACTCACCTCCAGCCCATCACAAGACATCTGAACCTGTGAATAAACAAAAGAAAAGTTGACCTTGTGTCTGTGGCCTGTGTGGAGACCTGAGGGGCTGCACTTGTACCTAGTACTGAGACGTGGACTCCAAGGTTTAGTTGGCTGACCTCCTGTGTGGATACAGCAACACAATCTGCTTCGAGAGGCTTTTTTGTGAAGTGACTAGCTAACTAGAAGCAACTAGACCTGGTTTAGACCTGCTGATGGCCTCTTCTGGAGTAAATTTTGGCCCCCAAGTGCTGTGCCTTACATCCTGGAAGCCTTAAAAAAGACTAAAAAGAATGGCTCCAAAAAGTCTGAAAAGTTGGATCTTTGAATTTCTTTTGACTTTCAAGACCTCTGTATCATCAGCAGGATATTACTCCAAAGGTGTCCAACTTCAAGATAGCTTTTGACTTTTTGCCCCAGATCCTTGTGAAGATAGTCAGTAGGGTACACATTTATTGTAGATTTCTGCTTCAAGATAACGTCATGAAAAACAGCTTACAGGTTTGTCTCCGAGGATTTTGTGCAGCAAAAAAAGAGCCCAGCTCTGAAAATAGAATTCTTAACTTGGCCAAGGGGCTAACAGTATCTAACTGATGAGAAGAGTAAATTCAATTTTTTCTGCTCAGAGCTTTTACTGCCAAAAAGAATGTCTTGAGTGTAACCCCATCCAGTGGCTGTTTGACTTTAAGAGGACTTTGCCAGATACAGCCTGCAACTTTCCCCACTGGAGGATTTTGACTTTCAGAGACTAAATCAGAATGTAAAATCTTTGGCTGGGACAACACACTTGTTGTATCTGTTGTCCACACCATTGCAATTGGCCTCTAATTACACCTAAGTCTGTGCCAACCATGAACAGTGACTTTAACCTCCTGTTTTACTTCTTCTTGGCACGTTTTACCCTAAATCTATCACAATAATAGTTGTGCTATGCCTGTTATATAATTTGCACAATTTTCCTTAAGTTAAGCTTGCCTGCTCAGTGCCATATCTACCAGGTTGTGTACCATGTTTATTAATTGTACTTGTGCGGTGGCCCTTAAAACATTTAGGATCTATTTCTTGAACAGGATACTACCCCCTCTTCAATAACCTATTTTCTTACTGTGGTTTAAAAGCATTTCCTTGAATGTTTTGAAAACATACATTTTTTTTTTTAGCTGAAGGCAAATGGTTTTACATTCTTGAGGACCTGAACAAGGTAACAATGCTGCCTGAAGAAGGTGCAATCTTGTGGGCAGGAAAACAAGTTTGTCCTGCTAGGAGATTTCTGTTGGATGAAACAAAGGTTGAGCTGGACTGAGAAGATAGCTGACATTATGATACCATACCCAAATGCAGCTTCGAATCTTGCCCTGCTATATATTTTCATTTATAAAAAGTGACTGTGAGAAATTGGGTTGTTGGTTAAGGGGGATCTGAGCCCTTTGCAAGCAACATACACAATCCATGTCAGGTGAACCACCGAAAATCACTAAATTAACCTGTGCTTAATCCTCTGGCAGCTTGGCACAAAAGCAGTCAGGCTGAATTTAGAGGCAATTTGTAAAGTATGTATGCAGCACACAAACAGTGATAAAGTCAAAACACAGCACAAGAAAAATCCCACATCAATTAAAAGAATAGAGTAAAATGCAAAAAATGATTTCCCATCAAACAACAAAAATCCAATCAGTAGAACCAGAGATAGGCAATTTCAAATATTTAATGTAGTTATAGCTCCTAAAATCATAAAGTGGCACTTGCTTTTATCTGGGCACGGAAGACTGAATGAAAGTCATGAGTATAGGATGACCACTATGGAGAGTGGGCCGGTTACAGGGGCCTGGTTAGTCCCACTGAAAAGGTTACCTTCTAAAGTCTAGCATAAAGAATTCCATTCACGGTGGAGGAGGACGCGGGGGACAGGGAGAGCGTCATGGATGATCGCTGCTGAATCACAATAAACAGGCCCGATGTCACAGATGGTCGTCATTATAGAGCGCAGATCCTGTCAGGTGTAGTGTATGATCATTGCAGGAGATTCGCTTTGGCGATTACCGGGGACTATCAATACTGTCGCACAAAGTGGAAGCCTCACGTTGCCGTTTATTGCTGGCAGTTACTGTAGCATGAGGAGTCAGGTTCGCTGGAGCTTCACATTGGCAGTCAGCAGAGGCAGCAAGATTGTGGCAGCGATGGGCATGTTTGTGGTTGCGAAGAGTCCAAATCTTCAGGTTTTTCCTCTTTTCTTTAGGAAGGAGCACACCTGATGCAACACCAACGTTCTAAGATCTGGAAGGCACCTCTTGGGGAACAGGAATTTACTTCAGCCGAGGCTAGCAGGGCTCAGGCAGGTCCAGGCAGCAGGTCAGCTGGACAGATGCAGGGAGGTCTCTGGAGCTTATTATTATGTCCATGTAGCTCTAACAGGAGGTAAGTCATAAGACCCTAGGATTCACTTAAGCCTGGGATGAAGGGTGCATGTCCAGTTTTCTTTCTCAGCAAGCAGGGCAGGCCTCAAGCAGCAGAGAAGCAGTTCTGTAGTATCCACAGGTCCTGAAATGTAATGAAGAGTGGGTCTGAGGGTCTCCTTTTTATGCCTGGTACTTAAGTTGAAGTGGGAGAAGCTTCTAGAGTTTCCCCCTACCAAGATGAATGGAATTTGCTAACTCCCTGCCCTGGTCCCAGTCTGTATGGTGGCACAATAGGCTAATGTGAAGTCCTTTGTAGATGAGCTGGGCTAGTGACTTTGAAGTGCAAGTGTGGTAAGTGACAACTCCGCCTCCACATTGAACTAGGATGGTCCATCCTGCCAAACCCTTAGAGCCTCTATTGTGATGCTGCCTGGGAGGAATAAGCGAAGCACAAAGGTCAACTGCTAACCACATCTAGTCATGTGACCCAGGAACAGACTGCAGGCACAAAATGTTTAGGACAAAAAAATGCCAATTTTCTAAAATTGTAATTTTCAGAATTGTGACTTAAAATCCAACTTCAGCATTGAAGAGAGTTTTAGATTACAATTGATCTGACACCAAACATGACATTCCTACCTGCTCCAAATCAAAAGTTACCACTTATTAAATGTAATAGGGGAACTCAATATTATCCTATGTGAGAGTTAGGCCTCACAGTAGTGAAAAACATATTTAGGAGCTTTTCACTATCAGGACAGTTAAGACAAAAATAAATAGCCAACTTTTTTAACTACACTGCACCCTGCCCTAGTGGCTGTTTAAAGTCTACCTTAGCGGTACTTTATAAGTATTAAAAATGAAGGTTTAGTCCTGGAAAAGGGTTTATTGTCACATAGACACAGAAAACCTTGAAATTATCCAAGGGAGGGAACTAGAGGCTACAGGGTTTTTAGGGTGAGCTGGCCTCCAAACCTATCAAATGCACACACCAAAAAGGCTACCCTAAAATATTGGTCACTTACATAATGTAACCGTATCCCCACAAAACACTAGGTAAGTAGAGTGCTGAACATCTCAAAAAAAGTTAAGAACTGTCCTCACACACTGTCAAGATTCCCCGGGCTGCACGTAGACATCTTCCCTCCAGCAGGGTGGGAATAGTCAGACGAGGGGACCCGCAGCAGCTGTCTTACCGTTTGCCCCTTAGGACACCTTTGGCTCCAGCTTTAGGGACTCATTTTTCCATGTAGGTGTAGTTCACACATTCCCACATGTCATCTTTAGGGTATGGGGGTCCGTCTATACTTGTTCCTAAGTGTGGAGGGCTCTGAATATGTCTCTTTATTGTTGCCCATTGTTTTCTTTCTTGATTAATCGTTCCTTTCAGCCTGCTGCGGTTGCAGACGATCCTTGCCGGCCCTGTGCGGTTGGGGCAGTGTGATCGGCATAAATAGCAGGCCCTTAGTGGCTGGATCCGCACGTCTCTGTCAAGTCGATGACAACATCTGCAGCTGGGGCTCACGCAACGGGTATTTAAACCCCGCCTAGCAATGCCCAAACTGCTTCTCATTGCAAAACAGCCTCGGAGCAGTCCTGCGGCTCTTCTTTCCTTCCATTGGTGTTCCGGTTGGTGTTTCAGGACAATAGCGAGAACAGCCGTCGGAAGCTAAGTTCTATATACTACAATTCCCCTTTGATTCTTGTATTGCTCACTCGTGCAGTAATTGGGGTCAGAGTCACCAGAAGGCTTTCCGGTTTATTACATTGTGACTGTTTACTTTTCTTTTATTATTATTATAACATTTGTCGCTCACGAGACTTCGCCTGTGTATGTGATGAATATTCAGGGGCTTGCTAAAAACTGTTGCTGTTTATAGAAAAATTTCATTGTTTATTTGAATATTATGTTTCCTTGATACAAATATATCAGTCCCTGTTTGGCTAAAGGATTTGGTAACACTCCCAAACCTTTTGGGTATATGGGTGCAAGAGTGTGAGTGGTGTAATTATTTGTTTTCTTTCTGTGTATAATTTTTCTGGAGTCTGTGTCTGCCAAACAGTTCCTCCAGATATTTGAGAATCAGGTATGCCTTGATGTTTGCCACAAGTAAGTTTTTCTGGTGCATTTGTGTAACTTAGAGCTGGTCTCCATTTTCCTCATAAGGACTGCATCTTAAAGAGGATTCAGTGACCCGGCGTTTGCATTCTCCATCAGCACGAACGTGCACCAGTTGTTACCTTCTTTATTTTATCTTGTTATTTTAATTCTTTATTTTAACTTATTGTGTGTTCCCAAACCCCCTTCCCTTGAGGTAATGTAAAGAGTACCGGTGTTTTCTGATTCAGAACTCATTGGATGGTTTCGGGGGATCGTTGGGTTCCAGCTGCCTCTGCGAGTTTGGCAGAGAGAAGAACGTGTTCCAACGTTCATCACCCCAGCTTCATTTCCTGATATACACCACCAGGTGTCATGCTACATCATAGGCATTCATCACTCTCTAAAAAACAGATTTGATAGAGAGAGGGCCTACACCTGGTGACAGGGAGGCACTTTTAATAATCTAAGTGGGAGATACGTGAAGTAGTGATTTGAAAATCAATGTATTACCCCAAATTACATGTAATTGCAGGGTATTACTTGGTGTTTAAAAACTAGAATGTGGAGATTAGGGGAACTATGACCCCATTACCACCCTTATCGTCAACATGTTTCTGATGTTGGCCCAGGGGGGTCTGCGGCATTCATCAGGATGGAAATTGGGCTCCTATCTTACCAATTTGGTTCCAGATGTTACCACTATGTATGGGTGATCTGTGTCATCCTCTAACTAAAACTGGTATTCTTTTATACATGTAAAATATACATATTTTTTGTTATTCAATTAAATGCGTTTTTTTCAGGTAAGAGATAGGAAACATCATACACACCAGACATATGCAAAAGTGCATTCGAGTGTGAAAACATGTGACACTGCAAACGTGGAACACACTATCAAAAACATAAATAAATTCATGAATTTTGAGACCAGCTCAAAATCTTACCCAAATATATGGTCCTAATTGCCCCATGGGAAGAGGGAAAGGGACCCCTGTAGTCACACTCTAAGAAAGGTAAAATTTTAAAGTAGATGTGATAAAGAATTTTAAAAGAAAATTGACAAATATGCATTCCATGTGAGATACGCCATTTTTCATTCATACTCCCACCCATACTCTTACTGCCTCAAGGTGCGTCTCTCGCCGTCCACCATAAGATGTCCACTCCTGTTCCCCAACAATGTCAGAGAAGGGTGAAAACATGTGCTTATATAGGTGTGTCCTAATCATGAAATTAGCCAGCCTGCTGCATCTGTGTGCAATTTCAGATGACCGCAGGCAATTCATTACAAGGTCTGTTGCCCGCACTGCCTCCTGCCTGGGGACCACATCATGTATGTGAAAATAACCTGTTGTTAATAGCCGCTTGTGCTGTAATTGCCATGTTCATTCTGGAGTCCCGCTCATCATGCCTAGGGGCCACGTAATGTCGCAACACCCCAGGGGAGATGCGGCTGTGAGTCACCTCCGGTTAATTAACAACAAGCCGGGTAATTGCCACGTTTGTTCCGGTGTCCTGCTCACCATGCCTGGGGGCTGCATGATGAAGTGACACCCCGTGAGGGAGCCGGCTTTCCCAGCGAGGGAAGGTACTTGATAGTACTAGGGTATGAGTCACTGTGCTCGGGGCCACGTAATGAAGTGGTACACCCGGGGACGTGGCCATGACATATAAGACAAATAACACGGCTGCCTCAACAATCTAAGAGGCAGCTCATGTCATTGAGTGCTGAGCAAAGGTCACTGCCTAGCCTCTGTATGTTTCTTGGAACCACCAGGAAAATCAGAGGCATTGTAAATGTGGAAATAAAAAACAAATCAGGAAATCGCCCTATTCGTTACACAATTTTAACCATGGGCCTACTGCACATAATTCTATTGGATGGAAATCTTATCTGAGATCAGGTAAATGGCTTATCTATATAAATGTTCAATTTTGAAACATCCATATCCCATTCCATAGAGGGTTCATCACATTGTAGGTGGATGTAGTACAAAAACATGCTGGTTAAATGAACTTAAAAAACCATTCATTTATATAAACGTGGTAATCCTTCACAGGGGTATAATCTATTAGCCGCTTGGTCTCATTCAGTGTATAGGGTGCATTGATTAAATATGGGCCTCAAATGAGGCCGGGAGGAGTGGGAAGTAGAAGCAATTCTTGTGTTCATTAGTGATCACACAGTAATTAAATGTTTGAAATCAGGATATGGCGATATGTTCAGAGATAAAACATCATTTCTTTCAGTTTTTGTCATCTGCAGCACTCTATTCTGTATCATTTTCTCTTTGTGCTTGTGGTAGCATGCCCCTGTGGCTAGCAATTGAGTACCAGAGGTATTGCTCATTGTTCGATCTGTAACCATGGGATATCGATGTTCAGTCCATTTTCCCACGTTCTTAAATGGTACACCCATTGCTGTTCGCGGGTGTGAAGTCTTTTCTGGACATGTGCACATTTCCTGGTCCTCTGCCAGTGCCCCCTCTCTTTCCCCTCCTTGTCTTGCCCCCTGCATGGGGCACCCGTTTTGTTCTCTGTTGCTCTTTTTTATCCTCTGTACCTTGGTCCAACCGGTAGTGAGAACCAGGTCGTGGAATCAGAAAAAATAGGTGATGTAAATGTGGTGAATTTGACTGAAAAATGTTTTTCTAATGATGCAATATCAGTTTTGACTAAAGGAATGGGTTTTTGTCCTAGCACTGTGGGTGACATATGTGATCTCAAAATAGATTTGTTCAAATTTGTGAGACGAATGAAGATTAAGAAACATATTCATTTGAACAATGTTTGAAATAAAGACATGCAACAATGCTATGGGCTATTTTCTTCCAGTGAACTTACAATTCAGGATGTTATTGACAGCAAGCTGTTACTTTCTTTGACAGACTGTGAGGATGAAATGATCACATCGGATGTCATGAGAGATCTGAATGTTGTCAGTGACTACTCGATCACCAGCGGCCTCAACAGAGGACAAAATGGACACCTACTTTGTTCACAGGAAATAATAGACATTTTTCCAAAAATTAGTTATGACTGATTTAGACAAACATATGGATAAAAAGAGACAAGCGATGTATGCTAGGAACATTCTGACTGTGAAGGAACGAGAGGCACTTAAGGAGTTGATGAAAGATGACAGCATCATGATTCGTGAAATAAACAAGGGTGGGAACATAGTCATAATGCAAAGTATAGACTATGAACAAGACATTCTTTCCCAATTAGATGATAAAGAGTATTCTGAGCTACTCTACTCCAACTAGATTGGACACTCACGGAACATTTAAATAGACATTTAAAACAGTGGCACGGGCTGGGTTTACTGGATGAGGATGAGTTCACTTACTTACAGGGTGACCGTCCCAGATACCCGTTCATTTACACACTACCAAAAATACATAAGGACCTCCCTTTTCCTGCAGGGAGACCCATCATATTAGGAAATGATGGGCCTACCGAGAGGATTTCTCAATATGTGGGCACATTTCTGAAACTGATGGTTAGTAACTTACCATCGTACATCCGTGACACAAAGCACATCCTGGGCATTCTTACAGATTTGAATTGGGAAGATAATATGACCTAGCCACCTTGAATGTCATGGCTCTGTACACCAGTATACAGAGAGAAATTGGGTTACATGCCATTATAAAGATTCTCAATACCAGATCTGCTAGTGCATAGAACCATACAAAGATGCTGATTAACATAATTGAGCTTATCTTGGATAACAACTTTTTTTGTTCAAAGATAAGTGGTACAGATAAAAACAAGGAGTGGCCATG
The DNA here is from genome assembly GCF_964204655.1 of Triturus cristatus. NCBI lineage: Eukaryota > Metazoa > Chordata > Amphibia > Caudata > Salamandridae > Triturus > Triturus cristatus. Next base: position 893,685,771 of record NC_140590.1, on the reverse strand, counting down.
GACTCCAGATTTTCTCCCTCGTATGCCAACCTTTTTATGGGTTGGTTCAAAGAGATGATGATCTGAGGTCCCATGGGCATGACTCTATCCTGTATTGAGGCAGGTACATCGATGATTGCTTGATTATCTGGACAGATACCACTGACAAACTCTTGGGATTTTTTGAATACCTTAACAGCAACAAATATAACATCAGATTTACTTTTGAATTTAGTACAACCAAGATTACTTTCCTAGATGTAGAGCTTTATGTCAGGGAGAACAAGATACACAGCAGACTTTTTTGCAAAATGACTGCTTGCAATGCTATACTGCATGCATCTAGTGCACACCCTGCGCCCAAGATTAAGGCCATCCCGTTTAGGGAATTAATCCGGCTACACGTAATTGCAGTTGCGATCCTGAATTTGAGGAGTGTAAGAAAGGGATGATGGCCCGTTTCCAAATAAGGGGTTATGATGAACACACACTTTCCAGAGCGGAACAGAGAATACACAAGATCAAAAGATAGGATACACTGAGGGAGCGGATCAAGACTGCCAAAAAAGATGAGAAGATACACATGGTGACCAATTATAATACTTGGTCCAGGGTGTTAATGCGCAGTTTAAACAGACATTGGCATAATTTGAGAGCAGATAGAGCCTTATGTGGATCAATTATGGACAGGCCAGACATTACCTATCAAAGAGGTGTATACCTTTGGAATTTATTGAGCTCAAGTTACCCTGGGATAAGAGGGGACGAGAGTTGGCTGACTCCTCGTACGATTGGGTTTTATGGATGTGGACACTGCAGTGCATGCAAGTGGGTGAGTAAGAAGGCCCTTTTCAAGGGCCTAAGTGACAAAACATATAAGATTAGGTCCAATATTTACTGCTACTCAATTAATGTTGTATACGTGATCGAGTGCAGATGTGGCAAAAAGTATGTGGGCAGCACCATAAGGGCTCTGCGTGAGAGAATAAGGGAACACATGGGAGCTGTCAAACAAGGGGATATCAGGTATCCCATTGCTGCGCACATAGCACAATGCCCCACACAGACCATGAATAGGGTATTCACGTTTTATGGCATTGACCAAGTCCTGAGGCACCCAAGAGGGGGCAACAGGGAATTGACTTTACGTAGGCGCGAAGCCTTTTGGATTCTCAGATTACGCAGCATAGAGACAGGGCTCAATATTGACCAGGAGATTCATTACTTTCTGGGGAGATAAATGGTGTTCGTCATAATGTGTACATTATAACATGCCTCATTCAAAGAGGGTAGGTGCAGGTTACGTCATCTGCATATACGTTTGCAACACTTTGCTTTGTATTATCACAAATATTGTTTTGGTTGCCTCAGTATTGTACAAACATAAGATATGTATGAGTTGGGTATGTCATTTGACATATGCGACCCCCTGTTAAATGCACCGTTAATTCCAGCCATTCGGTTCATATGTTTTTAAACACTGTTATCCTTGTACTTTTACAAGGAGATGGAGAAACATAATGTATTTTGAACATAGCTCAAATGAAGTTGTAGGATTTGCGATTTGGAGGCTTTACGCTTAAGACCGTCAATTTTAAATTTTGCATGCCTAGAATAAGAAAGGTTTCATTCACGATGAGAGCTTTTTATTAGCAAGCTCTCACAGCAGGTACTGATTCAACACGCATTTGTCTGGACAGTCAGCAATGCGTATTTTCATGAACACACTAGTCAATGGCGCTGTTTGATGATGTATCAGTCTATTAGACATGATTTGTGGGTCTGTTGGATTGTGATAACCAGATCTGGGTATGAATCAATATTTTTTACCTAGCTTTAATGCACACATTCATACGTTGAAAGTTTGACTTTTTAATATCACTAAAGAATTAATCTTCGATTTGTGGACACTTCTGATTTTGTTGTAGCTATGCGATTAATAGATTGGGGTAATCGGGTTCTGTTATTCACACGCAGGACGTGATTAGTTTAAGCACTACTGTGGTTAGACTGAAATTACTTATTATCTATATGGAATTGACATTTTCACACTACAAGATGGTTGCCATGGTTAGGCAGAGTTAGTCGTCTTTCTATTATAATAGCTCCAGGTATATAAGAGCGGTAAACTCTCATTGCCGGCTATCGCACTGAAGTACCAGACAGGCTGATCTAGTTGCGGCTGCACTACAGCACGGAGCTGTAAGTTTCTGGGCGTGCGACCAGAGTTTAAACAGTGTGGGAATTTGTTTTAAATTAAAGGATCTATTACTTGTGAGCTCTATACAGTTAGTAATGATTTTGGAAAGTGTATCAAAGTGAGCACTTATCGTCAGGGAAGCCGGTCACATCAGAGCTTTTTCCTGCTCATTACAGGGGTGCTTTTACTGAAAATTACGGATTTGCTGACTTCGAAGCTAGGATACTAGACTCACTCACAGTCTAGAGCGTGTGAGATGGAATTATCACCACATGGAAAGTAGGTGGTGACATGATACATAAGGCTATTTTGGGAATATACTGATCAAGAGGATCAATTTGGACAGGCTCGTAACTGTACTTTTTTGTTTATTTCTGCATAAGAAAAAATCTCACAATGGTGATGCATGTAGTTGGCAAGATGGGTGAGATAGTGATCATGCCTTTTGGTCTTTGAGGGCTTTATTTATGTACTGACAATAATGAGAGAAGGGTTTGACATACACGGCCCAGGTGGCTCTTTATGGTTTTGGTCTTGTGTATTTGTGGCTTGGTCTAGATGCCCCTATACAGTTTGGGGCTTTGGGAGCTTTTTAATCATTAGGTTTTTCTCCATCACCTTGATTTAGAGATTTTTATTATGATATATTCTTGCACAATTAGCTTGTTTTATCTTCACAAATTGATGCTCACGAAGTCACTATCATTGACTAGAGGTCCACCATGTGCATGCTTTTGCACTTGCACATTATGTCATGTTTATATTTGAATTGAGCTTGTGCACACCAGTTTTACGTATGGTGTCACAATGCCCATTGTTCTTTTTATTTTTTATTTACTCAGCCTTGAGAAAGTCACGGGACGATTTCCCAGTTTGTGCGACGAAAACACGTGTTGGCTGATCAGAAAGAAAAGAATAAAAGAAAGAAGATTTCTGAAACTGTGTTTATAATTTGTGTATACTTCCATTGGTATTTAATATTACTCTACAGACGTGTGCTGAAGATTTTGTGAATTTATATGTTGGCTTTGGCCACAACTTTGGGGGAGGTTGGTGTTTCTCCTCACCTTACAGCACCATACCTCAATACTATCCTGAACTGATATATGTGCGATTGTTTCTAAGGCGCCGTATAACCTATAACTATACCAGTGTCTATTAAATTCAGTAAGCAGTAGACTGCACGAATATCAGTGTAAGTATCTGAGCACGTGACCTGAAACGCTTTTTTTTTTTAGTATGATGTTACGATCTGGCACTTAATGTTTATCATTAGGTGAGAATTCTGAAACATCCTGAAATAAATTGGCAAGAGCGATACATTGTCATGTATTCTCTGTAGCAATGTTTGTGTTACGCAACAACAATATATTGCTTCAACAAGGAACCCAATCCCATTTGAATACCAATAGTGCTGTGTTCAACAGCTTTTTATTATGCATATATTTCTCCACTCCATTATATGTCATTAATGAGATAATTCTGATTCACACAAAAAACACACCTCATATCACTCTGCAGAAAGAGGTTATCTCACATATCACGATATACTCTTGCTAGACTATGTATATTTCACTTAATTAGGGCATTTGATGCCAGATTGCGATGACCTTATTGGATTAAAAGGCCAATGAGTAGTTTATCCTTAATAGCCCAAGATAGTCCCTTCTATATTCCAAGAGAAGGTATGGGTTGACTGCAGTCTGGTAATGGACCCACAGTTCAAAAACATTTCCTATCATTTAACCACTATCTTGCAAGGCCTTTGAGAAAGAGACTCTCTGCCACTTGGGCTGAACCTGAAATAGGGACCCAACCTTTGTCTCCTTCATGTCTTAGTGGAAGTAGCTACTCTTTGATATGTGTTAGGCACAGGAGTCAGTGATGTAATCAAGTTACAGTTTATAACCTGCCTTTTATATATATATATATATATATATATATATATATATATATACACACACACACAACTACAAACATTATCTAGCTTGGGCATCTGTAGACCCTGCAATATGTGAGAATTCAGAGCAATATGGCTTTAGCGTTTCTCTGATGATAGAGAGAAATTCTTGCCAGAGTTGTATTCTGGCCCTACGCAGTTTAGTGTAAAAATAATCTGGAAAGGCATGGAACATCAATAGAAACTATGAAACAGCTTCCACTACCACATAACATTTAATCCTCTCTCTGTCTTTTTGTATCACTTATCACATGCATAGAGGTATGTGTGTAGCACAGTGATTCAGCTGTGAACTGTTGCATGTGATTTCATCATTTTGACTTTGTTTAAGAGAGGAAGCAACGCTGCAAGTTTCCAATTAACTGTAAAAGGCACATGTTCTAGTAAAGATAACTGGGACCGCCCAGGTGGTCCACCAGTTAAGCCGCTTACCTTCATTTAGTATGCCAGTATTTTTTACTTTTTTATGTGTTCATTAGAATTTTTGCATAGAGTTAAGCAACAGCTTCAGATATAGCTTCACACATGTTATTGCAGTATCACAGGGTACATGTGATATCTCCTTGCTGAACAATGCAGATGGTGGCACAAATGTTCCCATGGTGAAAATGTCAATAATAAACACAGAAACAAGTCAGAATGTTATAGTAAACCAAACAAGCACAGAAGTCTGGATTAAGTGTGTGGGGAGTCATGTCGTGTGTGAGGGGGTGAACAGCCAGGGGGAGAACCCACTAGGAGTATGGTCCAGACAGGATGTGGGAACAGATTATGTGGGGGCAGGGGGAGGTCACAACCCCTGAGGGGACAGTCGATGGAAGCAAAATTAAAGTGAAGGTCCATTTGTATCAGTAGAGAGGTGTGCAGTTTGTTGACTTTGCATCTGTGGGTCCCTGCGGTCCCCACACATTTATTGGGCGCACTCACCTCACCTGCTCACTTGCATGCTCCGACATGAGTGTTGTGCGCATTGGTGTGGGTTCAAGGTGGACGAACATTTTTTTTTAGCTTCTACATTTAGAAGGAAGTTGCACGAGATCCATTTCATGTGGAGCAACTGCAGGGTGTGAGCCTCTGCCCGAGTCCCCATCAATAGAGCATGGAGCCAATGCTGGAAATCAGGAGGGACGGGTGCCTTCCATGCCATGGCCACCTGACATTTGAACAGAACAAAGGCTAGGTCAATAAATGTGTGTAAATGTTTGTCACATTTTGCATTGGGCGAAACCCCAGCAGGCAGGAACTAGGTGTGAGAGTGAGATCATGTGCTGCCATTTCTGCCACCACCGCAGTCAACCTGTGCCAGACTGGTTGCTACACCGGGCAATCCCACACCTTGTGATAAAACCCTGCTTTCTGTAATGTACAGTTGGGACATGTGGGGGAGAGCATCAGGAACATGTGCTTGAGATGCTGAGGGGAAAGGTAGGCCTAATGTATGTAGTTGAATTGTGTGAAACAAATCCTAGGGTAACGGATACCCTCTTTACCATCTGAAATGACCAGGACCAAGCCACATCTAACAGAGGCTGCGAAGATACTTTATCCCATCTGGCGCACACCCCCTGCGCATTGTCCAATGGGGCCACGTTAAGTGCAATGTGAAGAGTGGTGATAGCATGCTGTGTGCCATCGGATCACAGCAGCAGGGGCAGTACCACCAAAGTAGGAGGATCCTCCTTCCCCATTCCAAGTGGCTCACTAGGCATGTTGTATGGTATAAAAGCTTAGCGACTGATCAGCACTAAAACAATAGGTGTCTGTCAAGTCTTGAAAGAACATGACGATTCCCTCTAGATAAAGTTCCCTGAATGGTACGATTCCCGTGCCCCTCCAGAGGATCGTTTTAATGGGCCGTGACATGCCTCACAGCCGCGGTAGGTCCCAGATAGTAATTACCCATGAGTATGGAGGATGGAGACCCTGAGAGTGTACAAACTTGCATCAACAGGCATGGGCCACTGTAATTTGGGCCTTTTAGTGCCAGGGATAATGGAGGAGTCAGAGAACCATGTGTAAATGCTCACTTCAAACAACACTTATTGAATAAGAGGTTGCTCAGGACAAGTAGTAGAGCATAACCAATCCATTGGCCTCTGCAGTTGTGACGCTGTATAGTAAAGTTCGGAGTTGGGTGCTCCGAATCTGCCATCCTGCAGTGGACGCTGGAGTGTAACCATAGTGACAAGGTGACGGCCGTCGCTCTGCATCAGTTCGAGCAATAAGCCATTAAGTAGTAAAATAACTCTCCAAGAGTAAAGCCGAAAGGGCAGCAAAAAAATACAGCAAACAGAGCAGAACCAGCATTTTGGATATGGCCACCCGACCCAATGGGGACAAAGGTAACAACCGCCAGAAAGGCAAGGACCGAGTGATAGAGCCAACTGCCCTGTCAATGTTGCTCTCCCGGAGGTCCTTCTCAGTGTGACAGAACTGGAGCCCCAGGTATTTGAAGGAGATTAATACCATTTAAGGCACATACCCGGTGACCCGGCCCTGTGTGATTCTGGGTGTCATGCTAGGGGGAAAAAACAGGATTTGGGCCAATTCACACACAGGCCCGATATGTCCCAAAACTCATCTAGCAATCGCAAAAGGCCAGGGAGGGTGATCTCTATGTTCAGGAGATAGACCAGGGCATTGTCCACATACAGCTATACGATGTGATGGATGCCTGTTTCTTGGCTACCCCATTTCCATTCCAGGCTATGCAGGCAACAAGTAAAGGACTCCATGGCTAGGGCTCAAATGAGTGGAGACAGCGGGCAACCCTGGTGGGTGCCCCATTGAATGCTAAAACTGTCAGAAATCAATTGGCCAGATATCACCCACGCAAATGGGTCGGTGTACAGGGTACGAACCTAGCCTAGAAATCCAGGCCGATACCACATAGTAGAGGGTCTAAGATAGGTAATCCCAACTCAGAGTATCAAAGGCCTTTTCAATGTCCAGCGATACTGCCAACTGAGGCATAGGTCTCTGGAGGGATGTTTTGCATAACACAGAGCAACCGTTGGATGTTAAGAAATGTGCTGCATCCCGGTACAAAACTGGATTGCTCTACATGGACAAGCAAGTTAATGATGGGTAGCAAGTGATTTACCAGGACTTTGCCCAGTATTTTGCAGTGTAGGTTTAATAATGAGAGGGGGTAATACAACCTAATATCCAGTTGGTCTTGGCTGGGTTTAGGACAGACCACAATCAAGGGCTCCCAGAGAGAGCCAGGAAGACTTCCTCAGTCCCTGGCTGTGTTAAACATGGCCATAAAGTGCTGAGCAGTCTGTACAGCGAAAGTGGTATAATACTCAATCAGAATCCCATCGGTGCCCGGGGTCCTGTTCTGGGTGATCTGTGAAATGGTTGCACGAATCGCATCCATCTGCAGGGGCTCCTCGATATCTAATTGCTGTAGGGAGTTCAACCAAGACAATGAAATCATATGAAAGAACTCAGATATGCAGTCCGGGGATGGGGGACCGGGTGCTGTGTACAGCTCCTGGTAGTAATCTCGAAAGAATGCATTGATGGCCAGCTGGGAGGTGATGAGCTCACTGTCCGGCAGATGATGCACACCAATGGGGGCATGCTGTTGTTCCTCGTGGACAAGCCACGCTAACAGTTTGCCAGATGAATTGTCCTGGGCACGATGCAGGGTTGTCTTCGTCCTGTACTCATGCCTACTCATGGACACCTCCGCCTCATTTTGCTGCTCGCGCATACGTTGAAGCCATTCAGGTGATGCCACTAAACTAGCAACTGGCAATTCCAGTGAGCAAAGATCCCACTCAATAGTGTTGAGGTCTTCGATCAGGTGTCTGAGTATACACCCGGAGGCCGCCAGGCAGTGCACTCAGACCATGACCATGTGAGCATCCCACTCCAGGGCTCAGGACAAGGCAGAGCCATTGTTCGCCTCAAAGTATCATGTGATACACTGTGCCATTTCCTCGCAAAATGGGGGATCGGACAGAGCCTCCACCTGCAACTGAATAGTGGGTATGGTGGGGCATTGTCTACCCCAAAGCACGGTGATCATCAGAGGACAATGGTCTGACAAGGAGGGCTCCAAGTATTCTGACCGGTTGATCGGGGGGCCAAATTGGTCAGTGCACAACAAGAGATCTATCCTGGTGTGTACATCATGCACTGGGGAGTAAAAAGAGTACTCATGCTTTTGTGGGTGCCCCAGGTGCCATGCATCTGACCATTGGTTAAAGTGGTGTGTGATGCAAGTGCTAGCAGCTTTGCACAAGGGGGGTGGAACGATCAAGGTGTAAGTTTGGCACACAATTAAAATCACCCCTCTATAGCCCGGGGCTTAGCAGCTCTTGAAAAAGTGCTGGTGTAAGCGCATCCAAAAACCTCCTTGATTGGTGTTGGGGGTGTAGAGTGCCACCAACATGAGGGGAGCCCCATCTAGGTGACCCTCCAGTATCACTTCCCACCCATCTGCATCCACCTGTTGAGTGCACAGGGCAAAGGGCACCCCCGGGGGTGATCCAAATAAACACCCCTCTTACATAAGCCAACATGGATGTCCCATATACCTGTCCCCACATTTCATGCGCACTTTGTGAGGTTCAGTTATAAGAAGGTGCGTACTTTGGAGCATGGCAACATGGGTGTGCCAGCATTTTAGATATGCATAAATACGATCTCACTTGGCCGGAGTGGCCATACCACGCACATTCCGTGTAAGAATTTTGTATTGCAGGATGTGGTAGTTAAGTGTTAAATCCAGACATGAGCTTCAGAGATGCAGATTAGTACAGGGTGTGTGTAAAGGCACCCACCCCTCCAACAAGGCTGGTACCCACCCTCAATGCCCTTCCTAGCTTGTACAAATGCCCATGTGGAGTGTATTTAGAAATTACAGATCCTGTGGTAGTCATACTTGGAGCAAAACTTGCTAACAGAAACAGTAACCAGCAAGTGTGACTGTTTTCCACCCAAGGCAGTAACTCCGAAAGGACCTTCCCATAAATCCCCCCCCCCCCCGAAACAGGAACAATACAGGAATAACAAAATAATAACAGTAGTCCACATGGGAGTATTGTTGGGATGTGGCAAAGTAGCGAGGGCCATGTTCCAGTGCACAGGCTCCCACAGACAAGAAATGGTAGTAGCCTACAAATCTAAGTCGGTATGCCATTTTTGCCAGGAAGGTAGAAAAGTCAGTCAACAGCCAGAGTGGGTGAGTCATATGATGTAATCTACTGATCTTAGAGTAACCTTACAAACAAATGTGGTAGAGGAGGAGGAGGTGTTGGAGGCACAAGTATCGGAGCTGGATTCCTCAGACAGCTTTTCTCAGAGGGCAGCAAATGGGTTCTCATGATGAAGCGCAGCCGCCTCTACCACACATGCCTGTTCCGCGGCCTCCTGGTCCTGGTTAGGATGTGTTTGCGGCACCCTGTGTTAGGAGCTACCCAAGTCTCTTCCTCTTGTTCTGCATTGGTGCTGCTGATGAGACCTTTTGAGTTGAGCTAGGTCCAGACATCCTCAGGTGTAGAGAAGACGTGAGAGAAGTCATTAATGATGAGCTTGAGCTTTACTAGAAACAAAAGTGCATAACTAAGTTGCAGTTCTGGTAAATTTTGTTTGACTGTCATATAGGAACCACGCTTGCCCTGGACTTCTATTGTAAAGCCAGGATATTCCGCAATTGTTGTATTCTCGAAGTGCTTAGGACCCTTTGTGTGGAAAAGTTGAAGGATAAGGTCGCGGTCGCAAAAGTTGAGAAAACGTGCAATGAGGGTACGAGGCAGTGCCCGAGCCAGAGGTGGGTGCCCTAGGACATGGTGCACTCTTTTCACAGAGAACAGTGTGGGGATGTTGTCCTTTAGCACAGTTTCCATGTGCCACTCCTCAAGAAATTGCTCAGCGTTGGGCAGTTCAGAGTGCTCTGGAAAGCTAAGGAAGCAGACGGTATTATGCCGGGAGTACCCCTCCGCGTCCTTCGCTCTCCAGTGTAGGGATGCCACTTCCTCCTGTACACAACATAACCACATTAGTTATTGTGAACTTGCCCAACAAAATACTTACCAAAAATGAAGAACAAGTCCTCCAGTTATGACTCAAATTTGTTCGGAACGCCCGCATGGATTTTGCCAGATTAAAAACAGAAGCAATTGAATTTTTTTTTGCAAAGTGAGACTCAAAGCTTTTTTAGCTGCAAACGAGACCTCTGATTCCCAAGAATCATCTGGGTTAGCCAATAAATCAAACTTAATTCCCCCGGCACACACTATTCCGAAAGAAATCTTAGCCTTTGAGCAAGTTGTCCTTTCATCCATCCAACAATTGGAGCACAAAAATGTGTGTTGTAAAAACAACTTAACCTCTGCACAACAAAGACTGATACAGGCCCTGAAAGAAGATGACTCTATGGTTATCAAAGCAAGCAGATAAAGGGGGAGCGGTGTGTATTTGGCCAAAGGACTTGTATCTGAAGGAAGGAAGAAAGCCAGTACACGACCTCACATGGTATAGACCAATCAAAGAAGATCCTTCTCGAGAACTCAAAGACCAGATAAGCCAAATGGTCGAGAATGGCTTAGAACAAGGTGTATTAGGCAAAAAAAGTCTGGATTCCTCATCAAGAAACATCTCAGGACTCCAATGATATACTTACTCGCCAAAATACACAAGCAACTACAGGAACCTCCAGGAAGACCCATAGTATCGGGATGTGACCCAATCATGGAACCCATCTCCAAGTACATCAAGACGTTCCTTAAACCGTTCCTGGTTGAGGTCCCATCGTACCTAAGGGATACCAGTGATTTCATTAACAAAGTAGAGGGCACACATTTTGATCAATCACAGCATTGGCTGGCCTCTTTCGATGTTGTCTCCTAATAAACCCAAAGCACACAGGACGAAGCACTGGAAGTCAAATAGTTCTATCTGGAATATAGAACTCGACCCCACCGGGTACCTATGGAATTCATAGTGCAACTAGCGGCAACGGCACTTAAGAAGAACTTTTTCAAGTTCGAGGATAGCTTCTTTTCGCAAACCAAGGGGACTGCCATGGGTTGTCCCTTTGCTCCAGAAATGGCCATACTGTATATGGCAAGATTTGAGGACAAGTTCGTTCACAATAACAATCCCTTTGTACAACACCTTACCCAATGGTACTGGTACATTGATGATATCTGGTGCCTGTGGAGGCACATACGCCTATTTGGATGGGTTCCATGAATAGCTAAATTGTAGACATCCAGATATCCAATTTATCCTGACAAAAAGTCAAACGAGTCTGACCTTCCTTGATGTTGAGGTTAAACCGTACCACCATTCACTTATGACTACATTGCACAAGAAACAGACGGACAAAAATGCAATTCTGCACTATGAGAGCTTCCACCCCAGGAACCCTAAGGAAATCTTACCTTACGGACAACTACTCAGGATCAGACGAAACTGTTCTTGTAAAGAAGATTTTGAAGTGCATGGGAACACCTTCTGTGAACAGTTCAAGGATCAGGGCTATCCTAGAAAACTGTTGAAACATGCCTTAAAACGAGCTTGGTACACGCTGAGGGAATGTCTTCTTACAAAAAAGATGAGGCCCAAAACTGAGAAATTGGTGTGTGTATCTGCATACGGTCCACACACGGACAAATGTATTCAAATTATCCTAAGAAATTAACATCTCATGCAAAACCTTGAATACAGACTAGAAACACCACTCTTCGCTATGAAGAAAACCATGAGCATTGGCCAATGGATTGTACGAGCTGAGATAGCCCCCTCCACCAAAAATCTGGATCTTAGAGCTCATTTGAATTTGAAACCAGTGGTAGGCCACCACAGATGTGGCAACTGCTCAGGATGCGATACTGCACTAGAAGGTACAGAGTTCACACACCACAACATCAAATGGACAAGGCAACAGTTCTCCAATTGCAAAACGAAAAACGTGATATACGCCATCTTCTGTCCATGTCATAAAATTTATATTGGCAAAACAAATCAGGAGATAAGACAACGAATTGTACAACACCACTCGAGGATCAAAAACAAAGTTATGACTGCTCCCATGGTAAATCACTTCACCGAAAAAAATCACGGCAAACGAGAATTCAAATGGACTGTCCTATCTGTCATTAAACCACATCCAAGGGGAGGCGACACTGAGAGATATTTTTACTTAGAAAAGAAGCCTACATGATTGCTTGATTCAACAGCATTACTAATGGATTAAGTGAAATGTCAGAAACAGGGATGATTTAAGGTTCTTTCTTCCAACCAGACTCCAAAAATATTAAGGTGTTTCCCTCCAGGATTCAATTTCCCAGAGTACAACAAGTTGGGTCACCGGTATTTAACAGCTTGGAACCCGGAAGTGAATGCATTAACGAAGAGAGATGAAGGCCCGCTACATGCCTCCACGAGTTCCCGATGAAAGTAAGCCAGTATTGTTACTGTATAAGACATTGTAATTTACTGTGCCCACAGTTCCCCTCATTAAAATGGGCTGTTTAATTTTATCAATTCCAGTATGACCGGTTAAAGATTGAGCGCCGCTATGTTGTAAATTGAAACAACGATGTGATTAAGCATTTACTAAAGACATTAATTCCCCTTTTATAGATCGTGTTTTCTCTGTTATGTTGACCGAAGCTTGGACTCCATTTTGTATTGTCATGCTTTCACGTGTTCCCCACGAGAAGAGTCCAACCTCTGTGTTAGTTGCTCTTGCAATCTGCCTAGTAACAGTCTATAAATAGCTCCTTTGTCTATCTGGCACATGCCCAGACTTGATCACATCTGTTATCAGTTAGGATTGCTTGACCATGTTTTCGCGGGCTCAAGGAGTGCGTTAGCTCCGCCCACATATTGATGCAGTATCGAAAATGACCATAAATGGTAATGTTCTTCGGCCTCATGTTGTATCCACCCACTTATGAGCCCCTCTATTGTGTATAAAAGGGGACCATGTACGTAAGTTCTTTGTGCTACTCTATGCAATACTGAAGAGTGTTGTGTGGATTGTAGGACCACCCTTAAGGGTTAATAAATGCTGTCTTTGTACTTTGCAGTTTCCGTGCCAACTTCCTTATAGATTCCATTACAGGAGAGCGAACCCTTGTGTCCTGTGGGCCTAGCTGGGGCCTGTATTCATCAATTGGCGCCCGTCACGTGGGGCTCATCGGCGACTCGGATGCTCGAAGGACTGGTCGCGACGAAGGTGAGGAATTGGGCCGGGGACGTGATCACTGCCAGCGGCGCCTTAGCCCTGGCATCCCGAGGTTTTTCTTCCTTCCCTTCCGAGCTGACCGTCTGGGTGGCGCCGGTCCTCGACTGAGACCTCTTCTGTCGGTCCTGCCGTGAAAGCCGTTTGGGCGATTGTGGAGCTTGGCAGTTGGAATCTGGACTCTTGATTGGTAAGAACCGGTGTACGGTACTTGCTCCGAGTTTTTGAAGCCTGATCTGGCTATTTGAGTTTGATTTGTGATGACTAGTCATATTTTGTATTTGTCTTTGTGAATATATATGCGTTGCAACACATATAGGCAGGTAATGTGGAGAGATTTCTCCGGAGCTGTGTAACTTTGAACGGCGCATCGATTAAGTGCCATTTTTCTATAATATTGCATATTTTGCATTATTTCTGAGCATGCCTGCTTTCAGCGCACTCCGTAAGTGGTGTTGCTGTTTTGGGAACCGGTTGAACCTCGAGGAATCTGCTCCAGCTCCCCCAGAGGGGACTCCTAATAGGGATATGTATGTGAAGCATGGTCTTTCTTCCATAATGTACAGCACAGTATGGAGGAAATATACAAAAAAAGATCCTGAGTTGCGATGGCCTTTGTATGGATCGTTTGATATACGTAAGATTGAGTATGTGGAACAGTGTATGTGTAAGCGGCGTGCTCGTCAGGATATGTTTGAGTGTGTGCGGTTGTGGGTGAAGGAGGTGCGTGAGCGAGAGAAGCGTGAGAAAGCGCTGTTTGATAAAGAACAACGGAAGAATGATCATGTGCGAGCACAGGAAGCGAAGCGTCGGGAGGACAAAGAGCAGACGGACAGGCAAGAGAAGGAGCGTAGGCTACAAGTTTCGGGTCAATATGCTGTCCGGCAGCCACTTTATCCTGTCCTTAATAATCTTGATGATGATTTTTATTTACTAGATCGTTCTCCGCCCCCTTATGTCGGCGCATCTGCTCCAAGGCCGCAAGATTCTGTCCCGGGTACGGGTAAGGTAGATACGCGGTCCATGTTATCAGCCGAGCAAATGGCTGAGCTTCGGCAAATTTCCTTCCGTGCACTTAACGGCAAGATATCCATAGAGGACTTATTCCATACTTGGGGGCCGTGGCAGGAGAGAGATAAATTGTATTTTCTGGGTCATTTTGCGGAGGAAGTGATTGATGCTTTCCGGAAACGTTCTGGTGTTTTTGAGCCCGACGAAGTGTCATCGGATGCTAAAGCATTGCGTAATGGTGTTTTCTCTTTTTCTAAAGCTCCAGATATGGCTCGGCGGCTGTTCGCCTTGCGGGACGTGGTGCTGGTCTTTAAAGAGAAAGCGCGCCAGCGAGCAGGGGAGGAGAAGCAGTCGGATTCGTGCACAACAGAGGGCCACTCATCCACCTCCCAGTCAGATAAGGATGACATAGTGCATGTTAAACCAATGCGAGAGGCGGCGCCTTTGTATGTTCCTCCTAAAGGAGCGGGGACTAGCTCGGACATTACCTCCGCCGATGCTAAGGGATATTTTGTGTATAATTGGGTTTACACTCCATGGCATAGGGCTGATGTTATGGCATTGAAGAATGCGCTGCCCGACCCCCGCAAGAATCCAGCGGCCTTCTATAAAGAAGTCGAGGGGGCCTTGAATTCTTGCGTTATGACTTTAGCAGATATAGATTTGTTCTTTGGGCTTATTCTACCACCAGATATGTGGCGATCTGTGCGAAAGGTAGATGATGTTGCCACTTTTAAGGCTCGATGGTCTGAACTGGAAGATGAGGATAGGGAGAGGAAGCCTGCGCAGAAACCGCCCCAGAATATTTTAGATCTCCCTGCTGCTATTGTGGCTAAGTTGAAGACAATTATCCCCCCTAAAAAGATTGACTGGAATATGTTAGCTGCATGTAAACAGAAAGTTGACGAGTCAGTTGCGGACTTCTTTACGCGCTTTGAGGAGACGTTTCACGATTTTAGTGGACAGTCGCTTACCGACGATACGGGACGCCACCTTTTCGCGGATAAATATGTGGCTAATCTGCTGCCGGCAGTTGCGGCCCGTCTAAAAGCGAGTGAAAGTTCTTGGTCTTCCGCTACACCGACGGCCCTCCTGACTATCGCTCAGTATTATGAGCGTCAGGAGCAAGAAGCAAAGGGTCAGGAGGAAAAGAAATCGAAAGATTTGAAAACAAAGGTGATGTTGGCACAAGTCTATGGCCCGCCTCGACGGGGTAGTAACAGAGGTAGGGGAGGATCTTATGGTCCTCCCTCGGGCCGGTCTGATTTGAATAGGAATCAATGGGGCATATGCATCAACATTAGCATTTGCGATTCCTTATTAGCGAAAAATAAGGAATCGCTAATAAGGAATAGCAAAAGGCTATGCATGTAGGAATCGCTATTCAAATAGCGATTCCTTAACATTCCTTATTACCGAATCGGTAATACCGAATCGGTAATAAGGAATACCTACCCATTCATTCCTATGGGCTTGGAGGCCCATAGGAATGAATGTAAAGCCATTCTGTATTAGCGATTCGGTATTACCGAATCGCTAATAGCTGGAGCACTTTCAAGGGTGCCAGGGTGTCAAAAGGACACCCTGTTGCACCCCTGAAAATGATATGTGCACATATGTTGCACACACACATGCTCTAAGGGCATGTGTGTGCGCAACATGACACTTTGAAAAATGCACAAAAGTGCATTTTTCAAAGTTTTTGCAAATTACCATGCAGTTCATCTTCATGGTAATTTGCTCCCCTTATTAGCGAAATCGCTAATTTTTTAACTTTGATGCATTGCATTTAAGGAATCTCACTTTGGGATTCCTTAAATGCAATCGCTATTTAAGGAATCGGTATTTAAGGAATCCCTATTTAAAGAATCGCTATTTAAGGATTCCTTAAATACCGATTTCTGCTTTTGGGTTGATGCATTGGGATTGGGTATTTTTTACTTAATACCGGGAGCTAATAAGGAATCGGTATTTTACCGACTGGATTTTGGCTTGATGCATAAGGGTGAATGTGCGTATTGTAAGCAATCGGGTCATTGGGCTAGGGACTGCCCGGTGTTGCATGCCTCGCGTCAGGGGCATACCCACGGTGGCCTGCGAGGTAGAGGGGGTTTCTCCAACTTCCGAGGGAATTCTAACGTACAGGCTCGTTTTGACTCTGCTGGGCAGCACCGAGATAGCTCAAATGTTTTCGATCCCCAGCATCAGTATCAAGCATCAGGGATTGACCGGTCGGGGTACCATGACTCTCAGCATGCATAGGAATGCGTTGGATGGGGGTTAGAATCAGTTGAGGTGCCGGTCGATCAGAAGGGCCCTTATGTATCGGCTGAGGTTTTGGGCTCTACTGATCAGTTCCTAGTGGATACTGGAGCGACACGTAGTGCGCTATCTAAGCAATTGGTTCCGGGGGCTCCCCCATCCGGCTTAATGGTCACATCGGTAGGGTTTGACGGTACACTCTCCCGAAGCCCTCTTTCACAGCCCCTCATGTTTAAGGTTGATTCTTTTTCTGCACCCTGTCCGTTTCTGCTTGCCCCGTACACACCGGACAATATTATGGGTCTTGATATGTTAAAGCATTTTAGGGCTACTATCCGCTGCTCCCCTGCTGGTGTGCGGGTAATATTGAATGACAATTACCCCCGATCTGAACGGATGTGTGCGATGTCAGAGGATGCGCTGTTATCTACCCTCCCTCGTGCTTTGTGGGCAACTTCGGATACTGATGTGGGACAAATGGTGATTCCACCGGTCCACATTAGCG
The DNA here is from genome assembly GCF_964204655.1 of Triturus cristatus. Taxonomy (NCBI): domain Eukaryota; kingdom Metazoa; phylum Chordata; class Amphibia; order Caudata; family Salamandridae; genus Triturus; species Triturus cristatus. Next base: position 893,668,646 of record NC_140590.1, on the reverse strand, counting down.
TCCAGGAGGGGGCGGTATTACCACGCCTCCCACAGTACCGTATTTCCCAGGAGGGGGAGGAGGCTCTTATACAGATAGTGCAGGATTTGATAACGGTAGGGGTAGTGGAGGAAGTCCCCTATAACATTTGTAACAGTCCGATTCTTCCCATTCTGAAAAAGGATACGGATGCCAGAGTTTACCGGTTTATAATTGATTTGAGAGAAGTGAACAAGATCGTGATACCCCAATACCCAGTGGTTTCTGATATCACGACATTGCTTACCTTGGTCCCGCCTACGGCGACCATGTTCTCAGTGATTGATTTGAAAAATGCCTTCTTTTCCATTCCCATTCACCCTGATAGCCGATATCTTTTTGGGTTTACATTAAATAATAGATCTTATCGTTTCTGTAGGATTCCTCAGGGCTATACAGAAAGCCCTAGCATTTATAGTCAGGCTTTGAAACGACAATTGGATTCCTTTGTTCTGCTCGAGGGGGTCGCCCTCATTCAATATGTTGATGACATCTTGCTGGCGGCTGACACCCTGGAGTTGTGTGAAAAAAGTACGTTATCCTTACTTTCCTTTTTAGCGTCCCATAATCATAAGGTTTCTAGGAAGAAATTGCAATTCTGTAGACCAAAGGTGACTTATTTGGGTCACCTTTTGTCTAAGGAGGGACGTGCACTCACACCGGATCGTATCCAAGTAATTTTGGATACACCGAGACCGTCCACACAGAAAGATGTGCGTGCATTTTTGGGCCTTGTTTCTTTTTGTAGACAGTGGATACTGGGGTTTTCGCACATAGCTAAGCCATTGTTAGCCCTCTTGACAAAGGACACGCCTATCCCAATCCCTTGGTCAGATGAGTGTGATACTGCTTTTCAGCAACTACGACAGGCCCTTTGTTCAGCACCAGTGTTAGGGACCCCTGATTATGCAAAACCCTTTTCGTTGTATGTGCATGAGAAAGATGGATGTGCATTGTCAGTTTTAGTGCAGATGCATGGCGATAAGCAGCGCCCATGTGCATATTTTTCGGCTGTACTGGATCCTGTCGCCCGAGCATTACCAGGGTGTTTTCGCTCGGTTGCGGCGACAGCTGTGTCAATACGCCAAAGCGAGGGAATTGTGTTATCTCATAAGCTGTTGGTATTAGTCCCCCATGCTGTCGATGCCCTGCTTAATCAAACAAAGACGCAGCATTTGACCAGTGCCCGTTTAACGGGATATGAGTTGACGCTTTTGGCTCCTCATATTACGTTGAAAAGGTGCGTAACGTTAAACCCGGCAACATTGTTGCCATACCCCGAAACCCAGCCTGAGGCGCGGAAAGCGCATGATTGTATTCTCGTGACTGAGGAACAAACAAAGGGTCGTATTGATCTCCAGGATACGCCCTTTCCAGATGTAGATGGAGAACTGTGGGTGGATGGATCCTGTCTGAAGCTACCAGATGGTACGACTTCAGCAGCATATGCAATTACCACATTACAAACGATAGTGGAGACAGCACGCATACCACAGAAATCAGCTCAAGCAGCGGAACTGATAGCATTAACACGAGCATGTGAGCTCAGTACAGGACTATGTGTGAATGTTTATACAGATAGCCGCTATGCCTTCGGAGTAGCGCATGACTTCGGCCTACTCTGGAAGGAGAGGGGGTTTTTAATGTCACATGGAGTACAGATAATGCATGGAGAGTTAGTTCATAATCTTTTAACTGCATTGACATACCCAAAGAAAATTGCCATCGTTAAGTGTAGCGCCCATAGGAAAGTGGTTGATAAAGTTGGAGAAGGAAATGCGTTAGCGGATCGAGTAGCACGGGAGACTGCGATGCAGCCCGGTACTACTGCCATGTATGTAGTGAAATCACAGGTGGAGAGATGGCATGACGCGAAAGAGGAAGTGCGAGAAATGCAAAGGACCGCTTCTGACAAAGAGCGGGAACAATGGGCTAGCGAGGGAGAACTGGATGACGAGGGTTGCTGGAGAAATAAGCAGATGGATAGATGGAAATTACCCACGGCCTTTGTACAACCTATGGTTCAGATGGCACATGGGCTAGCACATGTTGGAGCTTCCGCAATTGTAAAATTGCTTACCCAAGTCTGGGAGCATCCAGAGATTGCTAGCACAGCGAAGAGGGTGGTGCAGACCTGTATGATCTGCCTGAGGTATAACCCAGGAAAAGGTACTCGAACCCCAGCAGGAGGATTTGTGACACCCACTGCACCCTTTGAGGTTCTGCAGATGGATTATATCCAATTGGAGCGCTGTAATAATCTGAAGTATGTTCTAGTAGTGGTCTGCGCTTTCAGCAAATGGGTTGAAGCGTACCCTACGAAAGACAATACTGCGATGACTACTGCGAAGATGCTGCTGAAAGAGTTCTTCCCTCGATATGGCGTCTGTAGACTTCTGTGGAGTGATAACGGCCCTCACTTTGTAGCGGATGTTATAAAGTACGTCTTGAAGGGCCTAGGCATCACTCAGAAGTTCCACGCCGTGTTTCACCCTCAGTCTGCAGGCCTAGTTGAGAAGTATAATGGTACACTGAAGCTTAAGATCGCCAAAATTCAAGCTTCGACGTCTTTGACTTGGCCAGACGCTCTGCCACTGGTGTTATTGTCAATTAGATCAGTACCGCACTCTTGAACTGGCCTTACGCCGTACGAGATTGTCTTTGGACGCCCAATGAATATTTGGGGTCCACCAAGACCTAAGGCTGTGTATGATGTACCTTGTGTAATGATGAGCGATTATCTGGCACAGTTAACGGATAACTTGGTTTCTATCCATCAACAGGTCCGAGAGGCGCTCCCTGATCGGTCTACTGGCGAAGGACATGGTCTCCGGCCTGGTGACCATGTCATGGTGAAAGTCTTCGACAGAACGAACAGTTTGGAGCCGAGATGGGTGGGCCCTGAGCAGGTCCTCCTCGCAACGAGGACGGCTGTGCGAGTCTCCAACCGAAAGAATTGGATCCACTCTCTGCACTGTAGGAAGGTGCCGCCCGGATTGGTGGAACCTGCCGTGCTGACCGATCAACGAGAAATTTTGGCTGCAGAGACAGGCCGTGCTGCGGAGCCAAATGCCACTGAGGAGCTCTTTCCGGACCACGCGACTCCTGGAGGAAGGCGATATCATCTTCGACCAAGGAAGTGAGTTTCCCAGTACCGGGACATACTGTCAGAACGGCCCTTGGGTTAGTGAAACGGAGAGCCGATGAGGCAAGGGGGGGGATCAGCCCTGCATTAGTGTAGCGACACCCGTCTTGGCCCGCTGGTGAAGAAATCAACCGCTGCCCAAGGAGAAGAGTTCTGACAGACTTTTAGTTTCAGGAAGATATTGGGTTTTATTTTTGTTTTGATATGGAGAAAAAGAAAATCCTTTGTGCATTAGGGTTCATGTTGACAGTAGCCATTGTTGGGATAACCACATGGTTCGTGGAGGATGTAACTCCCGCTCGGAAGATTCTTGTGTTGACAACTCCGGTGCCTGAGGAGCACTACTTTTATACATTACCGTATCAAGAGTTGAAGCATCGACAATCTTACTTGAATAACACTTTCATCCAGATGCTGCATCATACCCACGTTGCTACGAATGCTACGAACTGTTGGATATGTGGGATGATGCCAGCTCATCAGAAGAAAGGAGGAACGCCATTTATACCACTTCCTTTCTCTCATAATGGCTCTTGTAGAGCATGGTATACTTTGCTTTTTGCCACTCGGAAACCGACAGTGGGACGATTGCTTTTTAGACTTAATAAAGAATGCCATCAAGACAAAAATGGGTATCCACAAGCGAATGGGACAATTTGGGAGTGGGAAGAGTACCGACCAGACAATGAATCCATTCCCTACATCTTCACGAACACAAGAGACACTGTGGGAAAAGACAAATTTGTGATCCAAGTAGCACAAGCTCAGGCGGACCTATGTGTCCAGAGTGTGGGTTTCATCCCTGTTGGTGTTAGTGATTGCATTACTGTTTTGAATATTGATGGGTTGAACAATAGTACCTTTTTAGCCTCCCATAATACGTACTTTGTGTGTGGAAATAAAGGTTATTACCGTCTGCCGGCTGGGTGGTCTGGGGTATGCTATGTATCATTTCTATTACCTCCTGTATTCCTAGCACCCGCATCATATCATAAGGATCTGAAATTATTGAATAATGTGACTGTAAATAGGTATAAACGTACTTTATCAATTGACGATGTAGATCAGACTGACACCAGTCTGCAGCAGTATATTGATTTTAACTTAGGACTGTTTTTCTTTGTTGGAGCAGCCCTGAACAGTAGGAAGATCCGAAGATTAACAAGAGTGGTAGAAGCTGTGACAAATCAGACTGCTGCTGCTCTTGGGAATCTTACGGAGGAATTGCAGATTACTAGAATTGTTGCATTGCAGAATCGTATGGTATTAGACGTTATGCTAGCTGACAGAGGAGGAGCATGTAAAATTATTGGAAGTAGCTGTTGTGTGTTTATTCCTGATCATACGCCATCAGTTTATAATGCCATCAATAAACTGCATAAAATTGCAGCTGAGATCCATACAGAAAACGGCACTTGGTCCTTTTCTGGATGGTTTTGGGCGTTAATTACCGCCTGGGGATGGAAGGTTCTAACTGGTCTCTGCATTATTGTAGCGGTTCTGTTTTCATGCTGTATCTGCATTCAATGTGGTCCCTTGCTTTGCTCATTATGTGTATCATTCTGTATCCCTGATAAGAAAGCTATTGCCGATGTTGCCCACCAAAAACGTTTAGCTAAAGAAGTTGAAGAAATGATGACAATTAATATATATGATGATTATCCTAACAAACCGGATGTCTTCAGTAAATGCTGAAAGGGTCGTCTGTTGTAAATTGAAACAACGATGTGATTAAGCATTTACTAAAGACATTAATTCCCCTTTTATAGATCGTGTTTTCTCTGTTATGTTGACCGAAGCTTGGACTCCATTTTGTATTGTCATGCTTTCACGTGTTCCCCACGAGAAGAGTCCAACCTCTGTGTTAGTTGCTCTTGCAATCTGCCTAGTAACAGTCTATAAATAGCTCCTTTGTCTATCTGGCACATGCCCAGACTTGACCACATCTGTTATCAGTTAGCCTTGCTTGACCATGTTTTCGCGGGCTCAAGGAGTGCGTTAGCTCCGCCCACATATTGATGCAGTATCGAAAATGACCATAAATGGTAATGTTCTTCGGCCTCATGTTGTATCCACCCACTTATGAGCCCCTCTATTGTGTATAAAAGGGGACCATGTACGTAAGTTCTTTGTGCTACTCTATGCAATACTGAAGAGTGTTGTGTGGATTGTAGGACCACCCTTAAGGGTTAATAAATGCTGTCTTTGTACTTTGCAGTTTCCGTGCCAACTTCCTTATAGATTCCATTACAGGAGAGCGAACCCTTGTGTCCTGCGGGCCTAGCTGGGGCCTGTATTCATCAGCTATGCCGGCCCATGAGGCTTTTCCACAATTTGCATTGAACAATCAAAAAGACACAGCTGTCCCTCCATACTAATGAACCACTACCGAGCGCCCTTAAGATAGTGCGCACATTCTAAACGTATTGTTTACAATTCAGACGGAGTCACTTGATACTCCTTTGGACTTCTGGGTTTGTGCCCACATGAGAATAAGAAACCACTTCACCAGGTACAACAACGACTTACGCATATAAGTAAATAGCATGTAGGAGACTTTAGAAATCGATTTTGTAATAATTACCCATTCTTCCTCTTATGGATCACATCCAGTCTATGCCCTGAAGAGAATCCTTAAAGCAACACTGGGACTCGAAAGGCATAAGCACATCACATCACGGGGAACCTCCACTTGATTAATTCTGCCTCTTGTAGGGAGTTGCACAAATTTTCACCTACTTATTAGGATTAATAATTATTCCCCTGGGTTCAGCAGCACCACAATTTGTTAAAATAATTTGGTTTCAAAAATTGCTTAGCTGCTGCTGTTGTTTTGAAATACAAGGCTGGTGTATTAATGTATGTAATTCTTGTTACTTTGTGTATCGCAATGTTTGTTGTGTTTTACTTCGAATTTTTGTTTGACATGTATTGTTTAAATTAAGCCTGGGCAAAGCACTACGCTACGCTTGCGTAGTTTGCGAAGTTCGCGCTACTTCGCACTACGCGAACTGCACGTAGCACAGTGCGAACACGCGTAGCGTAGTGTTGCGTAGTGCTGCGGTCATTTTTTGCTTGCTCGCGGTCCTCAACGTCAAGTTGGCGACCGCGAGCAAGCAAAATGACATCCCGGCGAGACTTTTTCGTTGTTCGCAATCAGCAACTTCAAGTTGGCGATCGCGAGCATGGAAAATAAACCTCCCGGCGAGATTCCCAAAGCGAGGAGGTCAGGTTTCTCATTGCGAGTGGTCGCGTATGCTCGCGACCGCTCGCGATGAGAAACTACCAGTTCGCGTTGAGAAAGCTGAAGCTCGAGTAAAAATCTACTCGAGCAGCAGAAAACTACAGCTCGCACTGTGCAAGATGCCATTTTCAATGATTGCACAGTGCCGGTTGCTTGTCCGCACTGTGCAATCATTGAAAACAACATCTGGCACAGTGCGAACAAGGTACTACGCAGTGCGCGACGTGCTACGCGTAGCTCGCGTAGTGCGAACTTCACTTTGCGTAGCTTCACGAAGTGCTACTTCGCGAACTACGCCCAGGCCTAGTTTAAATGTGTGACAAATGATACAAGGAAGCATCACCCATGGTCTGATCTATGAAATTATGTACCTATATCTTAAAAAAATGAAACTGATATAGTAAATAAATGCTCAAGACCACATAATTCACTTAATGGCCTTCAGTCTGTTAACCCCTTCGAAGCGCATGACGGAACGGTTCCGTCATGCACGTCGGTTGGGCTGTGCTTATGACGGAACCGTTCCGTCATGGCCTCGCCCGCGCTCAGAACCTTCAGCGTGGCGCGGAAATCCGCGCCGTGCTGAAGGGGTTAAATAACGTTAACAGCGAATAAAACGTGATGTCTAGTACATTTTTAGGTCTCGCCTGACCCAGCGCATGCGCTGGTCTGGCAAGACTTATTGAGAGGGCTCCAAAAAGTGCTACCAGGCCAGCCTAGAGCTACAGTGCATGTGCGCGGGCGCGCGCGCCACGCTTTACCGCGATTACTTTCACTTTCGCGGCCGCACGGCCGCTTTCATGTTTGATCGTGATCGCCATCACTTTCGCGGCCGCTTTGCATAGCCAATAGGTCTCGCTTTTGGAACCTTATAAGTATTTAGTTATGCAACTGTTGCATAGCTAAACACTTATAAGGTCCCAAAGGCGAGACCTATTGTCTATGCCAATGCTTGTTTCCTGTTGTAATTCCTCCTGTACGGCATCAAACCTAGCCTGCAGATCACGCATCCATGGGCTCAGTTTATTTAGCACCGATTCCGACTCGCCGACCCTATCAACATGTTTGAAGTGGTCTGCCCTAAGCACACATCAAGAGAAACTGCGCTGATTTGTGCTTCCAACGAGGTCTTCGTGTCCAGGATGGCTTTCTGAACCTTTACAAATTGTTCCGAGTGTTTATTCGAGGTGCTGCAGAGCACCCATATCTGGGTCCGGGGAAGATGAAGAAGGGACTGTTGTGACGTACTCGGCGCGTAACACCCTATTTCATCTGCTTCTCCCATCATGACATGCGGCAGTGGAGAGGCCCCGAATAAGCCCCTCCCAGAAGTGTCAGCAGAGTTCCCAAAGTGGCAGGAGGAAAATAACGTCACAATCCCCAGTTCGCAGGAAGTTGCAGGTGAGGGAGCAGAAGGGCACCAATGTCAGGCAGCCAGGCATCAGGGAGGACAACCAGCCACAAGCAAGATTCTGACAATCAAATAGCTTTTTCGAACACAGAATCTGCCACCCTGTGCCACAGAGAAGGTACCTCAGTCAATCTTCAGACAGGATGTATAGCTCCTCTTCGAAATTCTCGAGCTGCCAGAGGTGTAGGCGTTGGGGTACTCAGGAGTCACAGCCACTGGGGGGTGTATCGGGGGCAGGGGGTTCACTACAGCAGCCCACTCACAGCAGCATGCAGCCTCGTTCTGCCCCTCCACCCACCCACCTAACGATGTCTCCAAGGCCTCAAGGCAAGCAGGATACCACACAAGCCCACTCAGTCTAAGGGCCTCGGAATAACACCAGCAGACCTCCGCCTACATCGCTCTTCCGCAATGTACCCCAGTGGCTCGTCAAGGCAGGCACTGCTTTTTCAGGCCACCAGGATGGTCTGTGGCTTCAGGGTCAGCTTCACCCCAGGGCAGGCATCACAATCTCCACAGCTAGGCAGGAGCGAGGCCCGCTCAACACAGCGGTGTCACCGCAGGGCCACTGAATCCAACGGCACCCCCGCCAGGCCTCTTTCAGCCTCGGGAAGGGTGGGCGGTCTCGCAGCGAGAGGCCCAGGTTGCAGTGCCCAGCAATCAGCAGTAGGTGGTGCCAGCACTCTGCAGTCAGCGCTCGCCTGCCCATAGAAGTCACTGGTCAGAGAGATGCCGCCCTCCACGGCCATGTTTTTGCCCAAAGGTATGATCTCACAGGGCCTAGAGATTCAGGAGCAATAGCGGGCCTCCACAGCCAGTCAGGACTAGGCCGCTCTCCAGTCAGTGCCAATGCTGGCAAGCTGCTGCGTCATGCGAGATGCGGAAGCCACTCCTCACCCACCGGCCACCAAAGTGACACTCCAGAAACTCTGCGGGAAGCAGGCCCCATAGCAGGAAATATTCCTTCCACCAACACTACAGGCCGAGCTCCTTATCTCGCCCCAGCGCTATCCAGGCTTTGCATGCTCCAATGTTTTTTCACAGGGGGGCATTTCAGTGACGTCACTCTAGGCGTGCAGTTCACATCCCTGATCAAACATATGATGTTGCCACATTACACCTCGTTTGAGAGAGAAAAAACAAATGGTACTACTGTGTCTACGAAAGGTACTTATACAGAGAGCTTCTCCTAACTGATGATTACATCTGAATACATATTGAAATAAGAACTATCCAAGCCCAAAAAAGTAGTAGCAGTACAGAAACCAAATAACCAGTTAACAATCAGTACAAACCCGAGGTAACTACAGAATAGGTGAGGCTTTCAACATAGCATAAAACTTTAAAACATCTCCCGAGAAAATATTTAAGACTTCAAAAATTGATAGCGTTGTGTCTCATGAATTTGCATCAGCAATTACCTGTGTAATTGAATCTGTATGATTATTGCATTATGTCATTAATCATATCTTAGCCTCAGTTGGAAAAATGTTATTATAAACAAGAGTGAACTTTAAATTAAAAAAACTAATTACAGAAGTGAAGAACAATTCTAATGATATGATTGGTTGGTTGAGTTCATGATTAATAACATTGCGTGTACCAGCAGATACATCCCTATTTAAAAGTAACGTCCTATCAGTGAGAGATGGCCGGGGTCACATCTCTCGCCCAATCTTGAATGTAACTATGGGTGTCAGTGTGGATGCTAATCAGACCTCCCAAAGAAAACAAACGTAGACCTCCGCTTGAACATACTTTACGTTTTCTTGGAATCCGCTAACATTCCCCTGGGTATGTCTGAAATGTTGTGAACGCGCATATTTCCAGGCGCGTTACTAGCATTGTTAGGCAACCTTTCCTGTAGCCTCCTATAACCACTTTGGGGACTCTTATATGGTGTAGAATTGTGCACAGAGGAAAATGATCCCACTGTGGGAGATCACTTTTTCTCTCCACAGGGAACAATTTTTGTTCTTCTTTGGAGAAAGTTCTTCCCCTACAACCCACACATCTGGGAGTGGTCCGCTCTCTTTCTGAATCTGGGAAGGAAATTATTATGCCTGTGGCTGGAGGCAATATCCAACATTTTCCAGGGTCAGATCGTTGATTGAGAACGGCTAGAAATGCTCACGTTTGTGGACATTCCAACTTTTGTATGCAAACACACGTTGGAACCCCTCTTCCACTTGTGACAGAAAAAATATGCAGGTACAAGTGCATTTACACTAGCCAGACATCCCTTTGCGAATTCGTGGCAGGCATAAATAAGGAATTTTCGACTGTAAACTTATGTTTACGGTTGAAAATAACTTTGTGAATAGCCTCCATTGTCTCACGGACTAGGAAAATCTATTTCCCAAAATAGGTCCAACTTCTGTGGCCTATGGTGTGATTCCGTGCAGCACTGTGACCACGTTGGTTCTTCGCTGAGTGTGTGAATTGCCTGTTCTGACCCATTACTCAACGAATTGAGAGCACAAAGGCCATCTGTGCGACCCCAGGGTGGCCGCAGGACGGATTATGAGTGATCTGTCCTGCCTACTGAGCCTCAGCCAACACATTTGAAATCATCTTTGTGCCAGTCTGTTGTCTACAAAATGAGCCCATCTGATCACTGTCTGACATCAGGGATGGACAGACTGCGGAACAGGGAGCTGAGAAATCGAGTGGGTAAAAATATGAAGGCGCATTTTAATTTCCAGAGGCTGCTGTCTCCTCTCCATGTTTCCAGTGTTAATGAAGACGAACATCCTGCCCAGGAAAATCCAAAGTTTATACTTCGCAATATATTGCAGTCCAACAGTCCTCACTCAGCCATCTCAAATGTGTAGCTTTCTGGCAGGGAGCGGGATGCTAATTGTATGTGGTTTTATATCCCTTACTGCACAGTTTTCATACAGTATATCCAGTTATTGTACTGTATCTCTTTCCCAAGTGGTTTCAGACACTGGGGAACCAGCATTCCTGCAACTATGCATACACCAGGCCATCATCACTCAACGTTCCTAGGCTGCCTATGGGAATGATGGGCTGAGATTATTCACTTCACTGTAAACATGTCTGCACTGGTCAGATAAAAAATACATTTTGTGTTTTAAAGGCCTTCCTTTGCTAATTGCTGTCTATCACTTCAAAATGTTGTGTTCTCTATTACTTTGTAATTTGCAACATACATTATTTTATGATAGGTTAATAAATACCCCTTTCTCATGGAAACTGCTGCAGTTCAAGCTTTGTCAACATATCTCTTTAATGTATGTCACTTGGAGAAGTCATGTGATGGGTCCTGCTTACCAAGGTGTTACTTCCTCCTAACCCAAAGCAATTCTGTAGGTAGCAAGGAAGAGGCATGGGGAGGCAGAGCTGAGGGAAGGCAGGAATGAAGGAGACTGATGTTCAAGGAGGAACAGTACCGGCTTCCTCTCACCAGTCCTAACATGTGAGGATGTACCTAGTAGGAAATAGAGCACAGCCGAGGCAGAAACCACATGAAAGTTAAAGTACTCCAAACTTCTGTTCCTATTTCATGAATCACTAAAAAGAAACAGGAAGTGAAAGGGAGTGAAGACCAGAACCCGATCAAAGCCAGCCATCATCGAGTGACAGGGTTGCTGAAAGTGATTACCCACACAGGCATACCACAGGCATTAGCTAAAACAATCCCTAGGAACTGCCCAGAAGGAAGCCACTGCATGAGGGAATTGCCACCTCCTCCTCCTTAGGACTGGCAAACGGAAGCCCAGAGGAGGCCTACAATGACAAAATAGGTGGTGGAATCCAATGACAAAGAAAGCACTGGAAATATATCCTCCTAACCTGAAGGACTGAACACAGACACTAAACAATAGAAGGCAATAGTGCAGAACAAAATACACAGACTCTGGCACATGACCATATGGGGCAACATACAGCTCACAGAAGAGTGGGAAGCTGGACAAAAGAAATGAAAAGCCAGTCAAAGTACTTTATTTCGATCACTGTAGATCATAAAAGTACATTATAAAACAAGACAATTACAAACACACAATACAAATAAGACGTAACATTATAGATAAATATTCACATTCAATTTACAGTCCCAGCAAAGATAGAACGGTCAAAGTGCATCAGTGTTTGTACCAAGAGAAAATTCATTGTGATAGCAGCATGATGGAGCACTAAAAAATACATCATTATTTATACTTAAAAGCTTCAATCATAAAATACTTTAAAAATGGCAATTAAATATGTTAAAAATAGTTTTCACTTAAAATAGCACAGGGCCCACGATACGACTTTAGCAGGCGCCATACAGTATGGTGCAGCCTAGAAACTATCAGGGAAGTACTTAGTGCGCCTGATTCACATGGCCATTAAGAACTTGTCTGTACAGAATACAATCGTACGCGTTGTGTTTGACTGCAGTATTCTATAAGCCTCCTTGTACTTTCTTACTCCCAGATTTCTGCAAGGAGGGGCAATCCATTTAGTTCGAGATTGGTAATACAAGGGACAAAAGAATAAGATGTGTTCAGGTGACTCAGATATCCCTTGGCAACAGGGACAGTGTGCTTTAACCCTCTCTCCTACTTTTCACAAGGTTCTTTTAAAATTATTTACAGGTAGGCAACCATATCTAAACTGTAGGTATAGTTTCCTTGCTAACTGGGGTTCTATCGTGGCCTCTAATGACAGCGTCTGTTTAAAATTCATAAAAGCAATCGAAAGTGATCCCTTGCAATTCATTATCAAATCATTATCAAATCAGTCTAAACAGTGCCCCAATATACAGCTTTGAGACTGGGTTTATTAATCTGGCTAAGTGTTTCCGGCTGTCTCCAGTAAGCATCCAGTCCTTACTTAAGTAGCAAATCCTTAAGTGTGCGCATCCAAGAAATCTTGTCCACACAAGCTGCTGTCATTAGTTCACTGAGACCCACCCTATAGGAAGAAAGTGCTGCAGTACCATAGCCAGTGCCAAAACATCAGTATTAGCATGGCAATTTAAAGTGCAATTCTTTTCTGGCCAAGATCTAAGTAGAGTGGAATCTACGGGGTGGACACCAGAAGGTTCAAAAGGGATCTAACAAATTTTGTTCAGTAACTGAAAGGTTGCTACAATTAGAACAGCCCCACAGCTCCGCACCATATAAGGTTGCACCTAGAGCTTTAACAGTATAAATCTCTAGCACTAGTGCCAGCTTTCTGGATATGGTTTTCCTATGAATTTTCACTATGTTCACCGTTTGATAAATCAGGATTATCTTTGCTCTTTCCAGTTGTGGGACCCAACTCTTATTCTGTGTTGGTTTAATACCAAGATCATCAAACTCTGTTACTAGTTCTAGGGAGGTGCCGCCCACATAGAGGTGCTTTTTGCATATAGTCTTTAAGCTAGATAAAAAGAGCATACATTTTGTTTTAGAACTATTTAGCTCCAACCCCCGACCCAGGCAAAATGCCTGAAAATCATTTAACAGCTGTTGGAGCCCACGGGGTGACTTTGATATGAGCAGAGTGTCATCCGCGAAAAGAAGAGCGGGGACCCATTGCCCTCCTATTTTAAAAAGCAAGAACTCAACTGACAGTGAAGCAAGAAAAACAATGTTTGAAAAATTGGATTGTGATGAACGCTCATAATCACCTTCTATGGGAAACAAATGCAGAGAGGGTCTGAAACACAAAAAAGCATCTCATTCATCCACATGTGAGTAAAGTGAGTGAAAGGCCAGAAGAAAATAACACCATTGCATAAAGAATGTCCAGAGGGATATGAGACAGGGGCCCACAAAGAGAAACCCACCAGAGCGTGAAAGACAGGGGACAAACCCTACAAAAAAACAACAGCCTCCACAGGACAATGCACAATCAATCCCCCTCATGAAGTGAAAGGTCAAAAGCAGAAAGAAGAACAAGGAAACCAGTGATCAAAAGAAGCTGAAACAGCCCCGAAGGTACTCACAGAAGGTAATCTGACAGACCCATGGCAAGGACAGAGAAATGGGCATGAGGCCCTGGATGCAATTCCAAGGAGGAATTCCAAGAGGAAGCTAGGGGCAAAGACAACAGTACAAGAGAGAACTGGACCACCAATCCAGTTGAGAGCAAACAACAGAGGACAAGTGGCAACATAAGCGTAATGGCTCTGGGACAAGCCAAAAGGATAGGAAGGAAGCAGATAATTCATGACAGGATCAAAAGTAGAACCCTGTTGGCCAACCACACCTGGACATGAAAGACCCCTCCGAGCGCTGGACACTAGAAGCAAGTAGCCAACTGGCCTGCACTTAAGAAACCAAAGACCCTGACGGCACAGAACTCTACAATCACAAGAGGAAACCAGATCGAGAATCAAATAGAAAGTGAACAACCAAGACCCAATAGAGGGAAAGCTAAAATAGAAACAACCTCCCATTTGAAACCCAACCTCTGAATCAGTAACCATTGGCACCAGGGGAAACAACAAGGCCAGAGCATCCATCACAGCGAGGACTACCAACAGTGGTGGCTCCTCCGCTACGGCGAAGGAGCGTCCCCCCACTGCTTGTTGAGCAGTGCTAAAGAAAAATAAAATGATAATAACAAGAAGTTATTATCATTTTATTTTTCCGTGTCACTCAAACCCATGTTAGGTGTGTGGCAGGGCTAGGATCCCCGCCGTCAGAGTGAGCAGGAGTTGTTTGCACTCCCTAAGTGTACATGACTGCTTGGCCAGCCCTCTAGAGCCGGACAAACAGTCATGCGTACTTAGCATGTTCTCCACTGGGCAGTGTTGCATAGTTTGGTGAGGAACATGTCTATCCTCCCAGGTACTCCCTGAGCATCCAAACAGGTCACTCAGACCAAACATGACGCAGAATCGGGATTTGCTGGGAGAGGCTGGGAGCCTTGATGCTCCTGGTGCTGCAGAGTAAGGACGGAGGAGAGACGTTTGCCAGTGAAGAAGGTACCTTTATTTTTTATTATTTTCATCCCTCCCCCCACCATCCCTGTTCTGAGGCAGCAACCACTGACTTCCAATTACCCCCATCTATCATTAGTACTCAAAGGTAGGATGGGGAGAGGAATTGTCCTAACGGCTAGGGCAGTCGTCCTCGAATCTGGAAAACTGGGTTTGAGTCTCGGCAATGACGCTGAACATCCTGTGATTCTGGGCAAATCACTTCATCTCCCCATGCCTAACAAAAAAAAATGTGTGTTCTCATGTAACGTAACTGGTGCTATGTAAAGCGCTCTGATCCCCGATTCGGGTCAAGTTTGCACTATATAAAACTCTGCAAAAAAAAAAGGGAAACTGCAAACAAGAACACATAATGTATGCAAAAAGGTTAGAAAACATGTGCTGGCAGCTGACAAGTGGAGCACAGAAGTAAAGTGCCAAAAAGCCAGGATGCAACTACCGTAGAAAGAAATGTAAACAGTGCTTCCTGAAGGAAGGAAACATGTAAGAGAGAGCAGTGAATGTGCCTAAGGATAATCAAAACACTGCCGATCAACCTGAACTCAAAACACACAAGAAAACACTTCAAGTCATGGGGTAGGCAGCTGAAAATCCCTCGTTGAGCCAAGGGAGGCAAGTATCAAAGTAAAAGGCAGAAACGAACAGTGAACATGGATGTAGTATAGAAGACAAAAGACAGGCACACACCCATAGGAATTGTGGACATTAAGAGAGAATCTACCTGAGATAAAACAGTAACAGTAGAAGTCCATTATAAATTACTGTATATCTTGGTAACATTAAATGTGTATTTCTAGTAGATTCACAATGAGGAGAAAAATAGGCACTATTGACATTTATTGGATGGACAATGTAGCCCAACTCAATGGCACACCGGTTATCAACTGTGAAAGGATGGAATGCTGAGGGAAGCTACTGGGGTGTGACAAGTTACCCTGGGCCAAATACAGATCCCTTCTGTACAATGGAAGAGCACTTGCATTAGAACATATCAAGATATGTGATGTCAAAGTGAACCAAATTGTCACTAAGAAACAAGTAGAAGTGAAGATTATGAAATTGCGAGCCAAATTATTCTGTGCTGAATTGAAGCATGCAGTAGAACCAGAAAACATCTGAGAGAAAAAGTGTCTTAAGAGCACTGTAGCTTCTTCTACCTCAAACTCAACTAATGAGGAAAATACTCAAATTGAGCCCTGGGATTGAGAGTTCAAGTAAGGAGACACCTGAGACTTGTTCGTGTAAAAACCATCAAGTGACACGCATCATGCCCGGAGAGCAAAGTGATGATTTACAAGACCTTACATGAAAATACTACATGAAATTAACCAGTGATGAGAAATGTCATTGGACATGCATGCATCCCACCACAAACGTTCATAGAGATGCATTTTGCTGTCTCTAGCTGTGCTGAGAAATTTGTATATTGCTAACCAAGACAAACACATAGAGGAAGAGAAAGTGGAGTAGGTGAAACGTGGGGAAGGATTGCAGATCCATGGTAAAAGGGATGTGTGGATTCAAAATGGCCGTATATTTGTAAGGTTCAGCAAACTGCAAATAGGTGCTATTGTACATTGAACAGCAATTGTTTGCAGATAGATTGATCCTACTGCCTTAAAGATCTAAGAACAACAGTTAGCATCAATTGTGGATTGTAGTCCTGAGGCAGAACAGTGGACACCATAAAATGCACATGGAGGAGGAAGTGAATCAGGCATTGGTAGAACATAGGGTGAAGTGCATCCATAAGATGGCAGAATTTTGACTAAACAAATCCCCAAATGGTACCTGGATCCACAGATACCATGGGCCAGAGAATTGTGATCTGGCCTGTACGTTCATGGAGACATTAACTGCAGCTGCTACAGGACAGAAGGAATTGAATCCTGTTCCATTCCACTCAAGGGACAGATTTTTAACACTTTTTTTGTCCATTCCCCTTTAAATCACAACAGTAAGGTTGCCCTTCACCTAGATTATATTAAATCTGTTTGACGTTAAAAAGAAAAAAGTGCCCTTGGAATCTGCTTACAGGAAAATTTGCTGTACAAAAATCCCATAACTGAGTATTTTGCCATGGCTTAAATTTCTGTTTACACAAGAGATGCACTGTTTGATTTCTTGTTTATATTCTATGTCTTGTCAACATGGTAAGTTTACAGAGAATATGAGAGGGGGTATATCAAAAATATGTTTATCGATTATTGTAATTTAGGGGCATATTGATGTAGGTTTTTCTATACCCTTGAACCACGCAAGGGCGTCACACAACCTAAGTAGGATTTATCAAGCCCTGAGTGGTTCTGAGTGGCTTATAGATTCAGTGCAAAGCAGAGCAAATCACTGCATTGCGCTACTCTGCCCTGTAAAGGGGTTCCAAGGTTAGAGCCTGGGTGTTCCCAGGCTTCCACCCATGGATACTGAAGCATTCCCAGATTTACCAATACTGGTAGACCTGGGAATGCGTCAGAATGATACGCCTTCCCAGGTGAGGCATAACATATATCCAGTTGCCCTTATTGGATTTTAGTCATTTTGGTGTAATTGTACTCATGAAATGTTCTCTATTTCATAAATTGGTTGTGGTATTTTTATTGTGTTGTGTTATGTTTTAGCTGTTTTCTTAAGTTAAGCCTGTCTCTTCTGACTCATAGCTAACAGGGGATTGGTCCCAGGTTTGAATGATTAAAACTGTGTGTTCCCCTGACAGGTTTGTAGTCTTATTCCCTGTTGGCTCGCATCAACCACAAATAATATCATTCAACTTTGAACTCCTATATTTTCATAAGGGAGGACTTTGTTACTGCTCTCAACTGATGTGGACAGAAGTCAGCAAGTGAACTCCAAACCAGTTCATCTCACCCTCTCCCTTCCTTGACCAGATATCTACCACAAGGAAGTAGTTGCCTTTGCTCATTTGCACAGTACTTTCGGGACCAGGAACCCAACACTTTGGATGCTGGTTAATCCTTCTTGATATCTCCTCAGCTTTTGATACTGTGAATCCTTACATGCATCTAGGAAATGTTTGGAAATTATGTATTTTCTACTTGAAGGCCACACCCAACACATTTTAATATTCAGTCTTTCTTGCGTACCTAGCGCACACCATATGGTGTTCCACAGGGTTGTCATCCACTTATATTTTTAACCTATAATGAAATATCTTTGCCTCACTTTGGATAAAATATTTATTAGGTTTTGTCATATTTAATATACATGAATGTATCTCACAATAAACCTCAGAAGGAGTGGTAAGCCTCACAGCTTGATTATCTAAAATCAAAATATATGTGGATCAGCATTTTTTCAGCCTGAAGCTCCATGAAGGTAAACTCATTTGTTATTTCCACCGACCACTTCAAATTTTTTCTCTAAAATGAGATGTGCCAGTTGGCATCTGTTGATATTTCTTCCACTATCTTATGCTCACACCAATACCTTAGGGCGAGGAAGCAAAATACACATAATTGATGGACGGAATGCAGAACAAATCAAAACATTCACCCCCAGTCAAGAGATCTGGGTTAAATCCATCATTCTTTTGCTCACCATACCACCTCAGTTTAGACCTGGCCATATGCAAATCAGTCTTGACCCTGTGCCTCATGGGAGCAGTCCAGCCCGAACTGCCAAGCCAGGTCCTCCCTGGACTGGAACCAAGCATCCTAGGACCAGTTTCGGGGTTTCACTCCCCTTCAGCAAGGATAGCTTGAATCCAGTGGCACAGTGAGCCCGGGACCCACGTCTGGGCATGCCCGGCCACTTAGGGCGAGGTATGCTCAGACGTGAGTCCCCTGCTCTCCATGCCACTGGAATCAAGCTATCCTGGCTGAAGAGGGGTGAAACCCAGAAACTGGTCCTAGGATGCTTGTTTCCAGTCCAGGGAGGACCTGGCCTGGCAGTTCGGGCTGGACTGTTCCCATTGGACACAGGGTCAAGACTGATTTGCATATGGATAGGTCCAAACTGGAATGGCATGGTGAGCAAAAAACCGATGGATTTGGGCCCAGTTCTCTGTACGGGGGTGAATGTATGACATTGTTCTGCATTCTGTCCATCAATAGTTCTTTTTGCAATTGTCACCCCGAGTGGGACGGGTATGCTCAGACGTGAGTCTCACGCTCTCCATGCCACTGGAATCAAGCTATCCTGGCTGAAGAGGGGTGAAACCCCGAAACCGGTCCTAGGATGCTTGTTTCCAGTCCAGGGAGGACCTGGCCTGGCAGTTCGGGCTGGACTGTTCCCATTGGGCACAGGGTGAAGACTGATTTGCATATGGCTGGGTCCAAACTGGAATGGCATGGTGAGCAAAAAAACGATGGATTTAGGCCCAGATCCCTGTACTGGGGTGAATGTATGACATTGTTCTGCATTCTGTCCATCAATAGTTCTTTTTGCACACCAATACCTTGGCTCATTGGCAAAGTATCACTTCACATTATTAAGATAAAACAAAATCTTTCATCTCTGTATGTGTTATAAACCTGCAGCCCGAGTCCTAATCCCCTAATCCTGTAAAAAATGTATCCTTAACACTAAATTAGGCCATCTAAGGGAAGACATTCTTGCTGTAGCTCATATAGTCTACATATCCTAACTTGCTAAACAAATCACACCAATATTAATTTACTTTGATATTCAAGACAGCAGCGTTTAACTGTCCCATTTAATTACACAAGAAAATACAGATCTCTGTTGAATAATACAATGCTAATATGTTTTAGTTTGTAGTAACGTGCCTGTACTCGCATTAGCAGTGATAGTCATTTTAACTTGCATTGTCCTACTGTCACTCTAAGTGCTGATTGACCCCTGTTAAATTTTCAGATGTAATCAGGTATATAATATATATCTTCGCCCTGATAACATTGTATATTCATATGCTGGCTCATCTTTTTAACAAACCCAGTAGTAAAAATCTCAGGAAATTCATGAATTTCAATTCATGCAAAAATTGTGAATTTTCTAAAAAAATGTGCATTGCACAACTTGCAATAGTTGTTTCGACCATAGGAGACTGCCTTGCGCAGAAACCATCTCGCCTTCCTGCTCAGACTAGTTTCTTGCCAGTGTCCAACAAGATTCTTTATGTGAGTTACAGTATCCCATGAACAAAGGAATACATAATGCTAGAAAACCATATTTCCCACTAACATATTTTTTTCGTGTAATTTAGAGTAATTGTCCTAACACTTTATGAGACAAATTGTACATATTTCTCCTACAAGTGTCTGCTAATCTTAGCTTTTCCCATTTTAAAGGGGGGCTGCCAACTCCCACCTCCCGTTAGCTTAATGTTTGCCCTGTAAAATATTATGCATTCATTTTTCACTATGTTCTAATTCAATTCTGAACTCTATAAAATGTTATCCATGTTTTGTTTAATCAATCCTAATGTGCACAGCGCTTTAACGTCCACTGGGAACCGAGATGCACTTTAGAAAACCGTGAAACAAATAAATAAATGAACAAATACATTATTGAATTGATAGGTGTATGCCTGTTCTCTTGGGATAATGAAGCATCTGTTACTAGATTCAAGTACTACAATCGGGTTTGAAGTAGAGGGTCTCAAAGGCTTCCTTCTGGGAAAACAGTTTCCTTGTTCTTTTTCTTTTTCAGACAACAGGTATATTTTAATGTAAGAAATGTCAATGATGAAGGTGTGACTAAAACGCATGATTTGAAAAAGACCAAGGAAACAAACACATAAGGATAATCAAAAATATGTATAAATATGGCATGTAGATTTACTCCATCCCTTGGTGTAGCACTGTCAAATTGTTTTGCCGAAAATAGCAGTTGCAGTTTAGAGACAGTAGTAGATGGCATGTGCAAACGGAAACTTGGAGAATGTTGTCTTCAAGCATGATAATGAAAATTGATACAAAGCAATTAGTTAACACAGACCTTCCACATAGAAAGAATAATGATATATATATAACGAATGCAAATTTGGAACTAATTGTACAGAGTGCAAGACATTGAAAGGCAGGCAATGCAAGGTCAAGGAACAAATCACACGACAGAGCGTGAGATCTACCCAGAGTTCTCTGCTTCTTTTTTTTGGCATAATTTATGCGTCACTCTTTGCCTAAAAAGGTTTTGTTTTGACTTATACTGGGTGCTCTCTTTTGTCTGGACAAAGCTCTACCTCTCTGAAGAGCTCTAATGAGAGCGAACAGGTGTCAGGGGTTGCTTTTATTAATTTCAGGTTGGCTTGGGTGATATTTTACTAATCCAAAACTGTAATACTGTGCCTAGAGTGGTAAAAGGTTTGACCATTTTACATCTCGGCATGATTAGCTCTGTGCTAATCCTATGCTTAAAGACTTTGCTGTAGACATGGCAAAAGAGGAATCAAAACATTATTCAAAGAAAGTGCAAAGAGTGCATACATTTCCAAATGCGCAAAAATGCAAACATCCAAAAAGTGCTGGTCGAAAGAAGAACTTTAAAGCACATCTATTTTCCAAAGTGCATCCCAGACTACCGTTCTAATCAGGAATTACAGTTTAAAAGTGTTAATTCCCTTTGCTAGCCTATTAGAGGAGTAGGCCGCACGGTAGTGAAAAACAAATTTAGCTATCTGTCACTACCAGAACATGTAAAACTTAAAAATACATATCCTAACTTTTAGTTACACAGCACCCAGCCAAAGTTGGGAAAAGGTTTCATTAAAATTGTTCTTTAATAAACGTTTTCATGTAAATAAGATTGAGGTGCCCAAACTATGCACAGGCATCTCATTCCAAAATGCAATTGCTCACTGTAAGAAAGAGTGAAGGCTCAAAGTATTGCATGGAAACCATAGAAGAAATGAAAGAAAGAAAGCAACTTCTTGAAGAACATGGAGGGGACTGTATGAAAAAAGTGAGACTCTAAAGAAGAGTAGATTTCAGAATGGACATTTGTAAACACTCAACACTAAAAACTAAACCTAAACTGAAAGCGTAACATAAGCCATCATAGCTGGGCAAAGTACAGATGTGAGAAAAGATGATGAATGCAAGAAATGTGAATATCCTGAGGGGGATGCAGAAATTATTCAGTATGACCAGCTTAAATGGGAACATTGGTTAAGGCTAATAAGCAAAAGATTGAGGAAGCCATTAAAAACATGTGAAACGAAGAAATGATATGATTTTGTGAATATTTTGCCGCTCGAAGCAATAGACTGTAGAGATTAAGGACAGCCGAATCAGAAAATTAGGCAGAACGGCAAATTCAAAACCAACATTCCAAGCAGAAATGGAAAAGGTTGAGTTGTGAAAATATAACAAAGGGAGAAGCTGAAATATTAACTTAAGCAGGATAGAGAAGTGTCTTGGATTTTTATGGTTGGGATTGTAAAAAATCAAAAATCATAGAGGCCTCAATAAATCAAGGCCGAGACCTTGGTAAGGAAACAAAAATGTGGCAGTCATCTGCATAGAAATTAGCATACTGATTTTTCACCCAAATACTTTGGCTCCAGAAACTCCAATAAATCTAGCTGTTAGAGGCTACACTCCTCATGAAAAATATACATTTCAGCAGAATAAAATGAAGCACTAAAATAACCAAGTTCTAAGTAAAAAATAACACAAAAAGGATTAATTACATAATTATTAGTAAATGGCAAATGCAGTACGGTTGTATGACGTTACCCCGCATGCATTTACCCCGCAAGCTTTCACCCTGCAGTTTTTACTCTGCAAAGTCTTTTAGAACGCAGGTCTTTACAACACCCTCTGTTACAACGCATTGCCCATTACAACGCAATTACTATTCTAACTCTAGGGGTTCGTTACTTGGGGAATGCATTATAACAGTTTGCGGTGTAAAGCCCTGAGTTGTAAAAGTTTTTGCGGAGTAAAAAATTTGGGTTAAAGATATGCGGAGTAAAAAATGCTGGGTAAACAATGTTTTCCCATGCAGTATAGAGTAAAATGCATGAATTGCCTTAAGGGCCCAATTACAGTAAATCAGAGACAGAAAACTTAGTCCCAATTGAATACGTTTTACAAAATCCCCGAGTGAAACTCATAAAGAGTACTGACAGCATTCCCATAAGAAGATCTAAGTCAAATGGACATCAAAATGAAAAAATCTTACAGCAACAACAGCCCTAGTAACAAATATAAAAATGACCCCTGTGATTTTAAAGCCCTTGGACTCGATAGACAAAGATAAACTGAGATGAAGTCTAACTTTACTTCTTTTGGTATTCGCAAAGGGCATTTATGAGTAGTAAAGTTAGACTTTTGTCTCAGTTTTGGTCTCAGTTAAACTTAAGATCAAAACTTAAGTTTAACTGAGACAAAAGTCTAAGGGGCATTTTCGCAAGGAGCTATCGCCGAATTAACGGCACTTTATCGCAGCCAAAGTCGTGATAAATTTACCTCCCCATTCACAAGCTGGTGCTAACTGCCCACAACACCAGTTTTCCCACTATAGCAGCCAAAAAAACATTGCCACAGATGATCCCCGCAACTATCGCTTATGAGATGCAGAGTGGGCGTTCCCATGCCAAAATCTGCGACCACACCACTCCTCACCATTGTCAACGACCAGACAGCGATAAGAACACAAAACCCGCGATAAGGCGCGTTAGCACCAGGAAATCTACACCTGCTCTGACCTGGTGTTAAGTAGGACGGCAGCCAGCACCACAAAAGGGAGACCAGCCCAGGGCCACATCGGAAGGGCAACAGATGCCATGGAGCCACACATCATGTGGCCCGGACACCCAAGAGGGTCACAACACCCACTGACATCACCCCCCAGACCACCACTCCATGGCAACTCCCCCATGACATGCCACATCAGCTACACAAAAACATGTACAAAATATTCTGCATGATGTCGCACAATCACAACAGTTGAAATGCATGTGTTGTCACAGAAATGAGCATCACACATTCACTTTCGAAGCAACAAATAAAACTTTATTAAAATGAACAACAAAATCAAATGAAGACACATGGCGCCTCCCAGTGGGACAGTCCGTAGGTCACAGCCTGCAAGACAAAAAACATGATGAGAAGGTGTGTCCTGCGCACATCAAAGGATAGAGAGAGGATAGAGAGAGAGCGAAGGAGAGAGAGAGAGAGGATGAGAGGGAGAGAGAGAGAGAGAGAGAAGAAGAGAGAGAGAGAGAGAAGAAGAGAGCGAAGAAGAGAGAGAGAGAGAGGGGGAGAGCGAGAGAGAGAAGATGAGAGGGGGAGAGAGAGATATAGAAGAAGAGAGGGGGAGAGAGAGATATAGAAGAAGAGAGGGGGAGAGGGAGAGAGAGAGAGAGGGAGAGAGAAGAGAGAGAGAGAGAGAGAGAGAGAGAGAGAGAGAGGGGGAGAGAGAGAGAGAGAGAGAGAGAGAAGAGAGGGGAGAGAGAGAGAGAGAGAGAAGAAGAGAGGAGAGAGAGAACAGAGAGAGAGAGAAGAAGAGAGGGGGAGAGAGAGAGAGAAAAGAAGAGAGAGAGCCGCCCCTGCGCACACAGGCCACACTGCTCACCTGATGCCACTGCTGTGTTTCCAACCACTTGCCAGCATGTAGTGCAGTCCATTAGGTCACACATCTGAGTCAGAGCCGTTATCTGAAACAGAGTCCAGATACGTGACTGGCACAGTACACACACTCGATATCAACGAGAGATGTGTAGTTCCTACAGGGTGGGAAGTCGAAGGGGAATAAAGTATTCCGAACCCAGACTTTCACCTAGTGAATGTAGGTGCACAAGGGAAGGGAATCCCTTAAGGGTGGAACTGAAACCCTCACACACCCAGCAAGCTAGGTGTCATGCTTCATCATCTGGGTTCGGTGACGCGGGCAGGTTTACTCACCTCCAGGGGAATTTTGCCAAGGAACGAATGTGTTTCTCCCCCTGTTGACGCGCCATGCACCTGATGATGAGATTTTTATAAAAAGAAATGGTGACCCCTTTTTAAAAACAAAACATAAGGTAGGGGCACCTATTAAGGGTTGACTAACATATTAGTTTTCACCCTTGTTTTTCACACCACACTGTAGATAGTTTTTGAGCACATTTCACTTTAGTATTATAGGTCCTGACGAAGCGCCATGAGATCCCTCTGACTGACTGGGCGCGAAACATGTTGACCAGAAGAGTAGAGCGTAGCTAGCCACTCCTCCTTTGTGAGCAAATATAGCTTTGACGCCACTCACCCCCCTTTTAACTAGGTGGTTGACTGAGCCAATAAAATTACATTTCAGATTAACCAACCTTTTTAAATTCACTTACATCTACACTCCCGGGCCCTCACACGCATGCACCATACGGCAGGGAACAAAAGATCTCCGTCAAAGAGCCCCTGTTTGGGTGCCCGTCGGGTATTGCACCGCCGACCCGACGAGGAGCAAAACCCAGATGATGAAGCATGACACCTAGCTTGCTGGGTGTGTGAGGGTTTCAGTTCCACCCTTAAGGGATTCCCTTCCCTTGTGCACCTACATTCACTAGGTGAAAGTCTGGGTTCGGAATACTTTATTCCCCTTCGACTTCCCACCCTGTAGGAACTACACATCTCTCGTTGATATCGCTACTTAGGGCCTATGTGTAGGACCTCTATAAAAATAGCCCACCTTTTACTCTCCTTCTCTTTGTCGAACAGTACACACACTCACACAAGAAAACAGCGCCTGCCGCCCATGCACACCCAGGCAGAGGCATCACATAGGCACCCACCACCCACGGAGAATGCACACCCAGGCCCCACTGCTCACCTTCCGCCACCAGCATGTAGACTGGATGGCCCACCACGTACCGCTGCAAGCCACAAGCCCGGGGCCCACAGACATGGCACCCTCCACACCATGCAGCCACGCTCCGCAGGCCACCAGGTCTCATGTGTGTTGCTGGGTCTTAAATACTCCATGGCTGCGGACATACCAGGGCATCCGGCAACATCGCAGGCTACACACCCGCTCAGTTTTGATTTGTTCAGCATTACATACATCAATTTTGTGTCTTTTGCACACCCGATCAGTCCAATGGGTGCCACTATGTCTGTTACCAGGAAGCGAGGCCACATTGCTGTAGGCCCATGCTGCCCGCTGGCTCTGGCCTACACTGCAGTCCAGCAGGGCACACGAAACCTGAGTTGCTCAGACAGCCGGCGTGGGGCATCAACGCAGGGTGCCCACCCGCTCAGCAGCTTAAGGTGCCACTGACTAAGTGCACCTAAAGTCACCGACCCGTGGCGGGGTGCCTGTGCCTGCCACAATGTGTGGGGTGCGACTAACCCTGTGCAACCCCAGTCAGTGCCACGTGGTGGTCGGCCTGTGCAATACGCAGGCCTGGGTTGCCACTACACAATATGGGCCTGTGTAGGGCCAGCCAGAGTCCATCCGGGTAGGAAAAGCCCTGCTGAAGGGAAGCGTGCAGTCCGCAGCCTGATCGCCGTGTCATTGGTCACCAATCCTGAAGTGGCAGTCCATGTCGCTGTCCAAGGTGAGTGCAGCGGAGTGTATCGTGGGTCAGTGGAAAGTCTTGAGGCCAAGTGCTGGACCAAGCAGACACAGGCCAGGTGGTGGTAAAGAATGCTAGTGCCTGGTCCTTCTGACCACAGTCCCATCCACGTCCTCGTCCCCGGGTGTGTGTCCTGCCCCACCTGTGGGTGTTGCAGAACCAGCTGCCTCACTGTGTGCCACTGACACATCAGGGGCCTGAGTGGATACATCTGCTGCACTGTGTGCCACTGACACATCAGGGGCCTGAGTGGATCTTGCAGCCGCACTGGGAGGCACTGACACACCACGGGATGGGGATGTGGATGGTGTGGGGACAGCAGCATTCATCGGCGCCACACCTTGTGGCGGCAATGCCATGGTGGAGGTCAGTAGGGCATGATAGATCCCAGCTACATTTCGATGATGTGCAGTGGTGGCTGCCATCCTTTCCGCCTCCATCCGCACCATATCCTCCATGAGCCTCCGTATGTGTGCCAGCTCATGGCTGGTATCACTGGAGCCACTCTGAGCGGACAGCTGTTCTACTCTCCGTGTCATAACTCCAGCAATGTCAGTCAGGGCTCGTTAAAGACTATGGGGAGGACATAGACACCCAAGGATGGCATCCAGTTTGGCAGCCATGATGCCAAAGCCCACCCGCACCTGTTCAGCCGTCTCCATCTGGCACTCAGGTACATGGCATTGGAAGGCCGTGTGTTGTTCCTGGAGATCTTGGGAGTGTGCCGGGGCTGAGGGGCTGAGGGTGCCTCCTGCTGGGTGGTTTGGGTGGTGGGTGGGGTCTCACTGATGTAGTTGGTCTGCCCTGAGCCTGGAGGTGAGAGGCGGATGAGGTCAGTGATGTCTAGGATGGTTTGGGCATCGATGCTGGCGTTGTCCTCCTCGTCATCCGTGAAGAGTGGCTGGGACTGCTCTGCAGGAGGTGTTGACGGTGCCCCTGCAATGTGAAGGGGAGATGGTGTATTACTATGTGTCCACATGTGTGTAGATGCATGGTACAGGTTGACATTCAGACAGCATGGCATTGTACATTGTGACAGTCTGTAGATATGGGTGATGACCCAGAGTCATTGTGGGTGTGTACTGTACCCTGCTTGATTGTGCATGTGCGCCATTGTGCCCATCTCCACCCGTCCCCCCAGTACCTGGTGGTCACTCACCCAGTTGCGGTTGTGTTGTGTCCTGTCGAGCAGTGTCCGGTCCCCCGACTCTGGCCACAGTCTCCACGCTGATGACTGTCGACACCAGCTCCTCCATGTCATCCAGCTCCAGCTGTGGCGCTGGGCCCCCACCTCCATTGCTGCCTTCTGGTTGGCAGAGAGTTTCTCCTTGGTCTTCTGCTTGATGTCATTCCATCACTTCTTGACCTCGTCCATTGTCCGCTTGTGCTCTCCGACGGCATTCATCTTGTTGAAGATGTCCCGCCATATTGTAGTTTTGGTGCCCAGTGACACGTTGGAGGTGAGGAAGAGTTGTTGATGGTGTTCCGTCACCTCCGTGACCATAGTCCTCTTCGCCTGCAGACTGAATTTCGTCTTCCTCATCTTCTTGTCCTTGCCCTTCCCTGTCCCCGTGGTCCCAGGCTGGTCATCCAGGGTGCGTGTGGAGTTGTGCTCATCGTCTGCGCCTGTTCCGGCTGCCTCCATGGTGCTTGGATGTCGGTCAGTTTGTGTGTGGGTGTTTTTTCTGCTTTTGTGGGGATTTTTCCCACCTGTCAGGTGTGTGTTGCAGGTGTGGCGCTGCTTATCGCTGATTTCCTCATCGTGCTTTGGCCCATCACAGGTTTTTTGGTGTTGTGGTTTGTGTTTTTATCTCCATCGAGGTGGTTTTATCGCAGACATTGTCCGCGGTTTTAGCAGACTATCACATGCTACCGCCTTGTTGTGAATCCCACGTTGTCATGGGGTTATTTTCCCACGATGGGCTGCGATATTGAAAGTTGCGTTACGCTACTCTTGCGTTAGTTATCCTACGTTGTTGTGAATATACCCCTCACTTTACTACTCCTAAATGCCCTTTGTGAATGCCGATAGTTTCAAAATTAGACTTTCATCTCAGTTTACCTTTGTGAATCGGGCCTCAAGAGTTTCTATAGGTAAACAGTAGAAGCAAAGTAATTTATCCACCACTTGAGGTCTCCAGAGACCAATAGATCTACAAATTAGAAATGTTAATGATAAATATTCTTTAAATTATCTGAGGGGCATTAAGGATTCATCACACTTTGTGACTTGTTGTCTTATTATTGTTTATAATCTAGTACTAAATGGGTTATGTGTATGCCCCTAGTTATAGCACATTATTTCTCTGTGAGGCCCACATTTTGAATGTCCCTGTTGTTCTGAAGGGGTAGGTAGTTCAAGTTTCTGGCCCCATCAGAATTTTAAGGTCCATGGTAACTGCAGAATCTGCACATTTGAGCTTGGCATTTGGACAGCAGAGAACAGTCAAAATGCTCAGATGAAACTCTGGGAAGAACTGACTAATTACCCAGGGTCCAGCATCCATTTTAGGACATCCTCATTCCTCACTCCTCGTCCCTACTTCTCATCCCTCATCCCTAATTCTCATCCATCATCCTTCACATCCATCATCCTTACCTCTCATGCATCATCCCTACTTCTCATCCCTATTCATCATCCATAATCCATTATCCCTTCTTCTCATTCCTCATCTTTCAGTCATGCCAACACACTTTAAATGTTATGAAACACCGTTTCACACTAATTGATTGGTAACAGCCAATCAGAATAAAGAGAGTGTGCTGCATACCAGTTGTCTAGCCGCTGAAAAAACAGCTGCCTTCTCAGTGTACATGCTGGTTGAGGACAGAGGAGAGCAAATGCAATCAATGTTTGCTTCCAGTGAATCCAAAGCTATACAGCATTTCATTTTGTTTAATTATGTGCTTTTCTGTTTACACAGGCCTCTGTGGAAAGCTCTGACCTTTGGGGAAGTCAAGGAGCTTCCAGCCTGGGCCATAAATCAACACTTGGTGAGAAGGCTACATAGTTCATTGCAAACCTTTTCTGGTTTCAGTTTCATAAATAACAAATTTGTCCAGACAATGTTCTTCCTGATTTCCTACACAACTGAAGCCAACACTCTGAAATCTGCTAACTGCAAGAATAGAAAAAAATGCAGCTTTCACAGCAAAAGGAAGCTTCAGACTTAAACATTTTCTTTGTTACAAATAAAACTAAAACCAGACAAGGTTTTTGAGTCCTGTATACCTCTGTCTCCAGGTGTTGATTTGTGGCCCACAATAAAACGATGTACTGCCTTGTAATCAGTGGAAGCAAACTTCACAGTGTGCAATGAGAAGGCTGTTTGTTTTTTCCATTGGCTAGACTAATAGAAAGCAGTCCTCTCTCTAAACTCTTGATTGGTTATTGCCAACCAAGCAGTGTGAAAGTTTGTTGGTATGACTGAAGGATGAGGAATTAAAAGTAGGGATAATGGGTGAGGTATGGGAGGAAGAAATGAGATTTAGGGATGATGGATTATTAATGAGCTGTAGGGATAGAAGATAGGGATGATGAATGATGCATGAGAAGTAGGGCTGAGAAGTATGGATGACGGATAAGAAGTAAGGAAGATGAATGAGAAACAGGGATGAGAAGTAATGATGGTTGATGAGAAGTGGAGATGATGTATGATGGATGAGAAGCAAAGATGATGGATGAGAAGTAGGGATGATGGATGAGAAGTAGGGATGAGAAGTAAGCATGATGGGTGAGAAG
This sequence comes from Triturus cristatus, assembly GCF_964204655.1. Classification (NCBI taxonomy): domain Eukaryota; kingdom Metazoa; phylum Chordata; class Amphibia; order Caudata; family Salamandridae; genus Triturus; species Triturus cristatus. The sequence continues at coordinate 893,638,670 of NC_140590.1, read as the reverse complement.
TAGGGATGATGGATAAGAAGGAGGGATGAGAAGCACGGATAAAGTATGAGAAGTAGGGATGATAGATGAGAAGCAGGCATGAGAAGTACGGAGTATGGATGAGAAATAAAGATGATAGATGAGAAGTATGGGTGATGGATGAGAAGTAAGGATGATGGGTGAACAGTAAGGATTATGGATGAGAAGAAGGGATGAGAAGTAAGAATGATGGATGAGAAGTAGGGATGATAAGTGGTGATGATAGATGAAAAAAAGGGACAAGAAGTAGGGATGAGGGATATGAAGTAGGGATGATGGAAGAGGAGTTGGAATAAGGGACAAGTAGAAAGAATGATGGATGAGAAGCATGGATGATGGATGTGAGGCAGGGATGATGGCTGAGAAGTACAAATGGTGGATGAGAAGTAGGGATGATGAATGAGAAGGAGAGGTAATGGATGAGAAGTAGGGATGAAAAGTATGGGTGAGGGATGACAAATAGGAATGGTGGAAGAGAAGTAGGGTTAATGGAAGAGAAGTAGGGATGATAAATTAAAAGTAGGGATGAAAAACAGAGAAGAGAAGAAGGGATCAGAAGTAGAGGTGATTGTTGAGAAGTAGAGATGTTGGATGATGGATGAGAAGCAGAGGTGATAGTTGGGAAGTAGGGGTGATGAAAGAGAAGTAAGGATGAGACGTAGGGATGAAGAACGAAAAGTATGGATGATAGATGAGAAGTAGGGTTAAAAAGTATGGATGATGGATGAGAAGTAGAGGTGAGAGTTGATAAATAGGGATGATGAAAGAGATGTAGGGATAAGAAGCAGGGATGATGGGTGAGAAATAGGGGTGGGGTATGATAAATCGGTACAATGGAATAGAAGTAGGCATAATGGGGAGAAGTAGGGATGATGGATGAGAGGTAGGGTCGATGGATGAGAAGTAGGGCTGAGAAGCAAGGATGAGGGTTTAGATGTAGGGATGAGAAGTAGGGATGATATTTGAGAAGTAGAGCTGATTTATGATGATGAAAAGTAGAGATGATGGATGAGAAGTAGTGTTGATGGATGAGACGTAGGGATGAGAAGTAAGGATGGTGGATGAGAAGTAGTAATGAGAAGTAGAGATGGTGGATGAGAAGTAGAGATGAGAAGCAGGGATGAAGGATGAGACGTAGGGATGATGGTTGACAAGTAGGGATGAGATGTGTAGGTGATTGGTGAGAAGTAGGTATAAGAAGTAAGAATGATGGATGAGAAGTAGAGATGTGATGCAGGGATGAGGGATGTGAAGTAGGAATGATAGAAGCGAAGTAGGGAAAATGGATGACAAGTAGGAATGCGAAACAGAGATTAAGGATGAGAAGGAACGATGATGGATGAGAAGTAGGGATGAGAAGTATGAATTATCGATGACAAGTAGAGATGATGGATGAGAAGTAAGGATGAGAAGTATGGGTGATGGATGAGAAGTAAGAATGATGGATGAGCAGTAGGGATGAGAAGTAGTGATGAGGGGTGTGAAGCAGGGATGATTGAAGAGATGTAGGAATGATAGATGAGAAGTAAGGATGATGGATGAGTAGCATGGATGATGGATGAGTGACAGGGATAATGGATGAGAAGTGTGAGTGATGGATGATTAGTAGAGATGAAGAAGGAGAAGTAGGGATGATGAATGAGAAGTAGGGATAAGATGTACAGATGATGGATGTGAAGTAGGTATGATGGATAAGAAGTAAGGGTGAGGCATGATAAATAGGAATAATGGAGGAGAAGTTGGGATAAGGGAAGAGACGTAGGGATGATGGATGAGAAGCAGAGATGATAGATGAGAAGTAGGGCGGATGGATGAAAAGTAGGGATGAGAAGTAGGAATAAGTAATGATGATGGTTGAGAAATAGAGATGATATATGATGAAAATGAAGTAGAGATGAAGGATGAGAAGTAGGGGTGATTGAAGAGAAGTAGGGGTGATTGAAGAGAAGTAGAGATGAGAAGTAAGGCTGATGGGGAACAGTAGGGATTATGGATAAAATGTAGGGATTAGAAGTAAGAATGAAGGATGAGCAGTAGGGATGAAATGCAGGATGAGGGATGTGAAGTATCAATGGTAGAAGAGAAGTACAGATGATGGATGAGAAGTAGCGATGAGAAACAGGGATGATAGATGAGAAGTAGGGATGAGAAGTAGTGATGATGGATGAGAAGTAGGGACAGGAAGCAGGAATGAGGGATGTGAAATAGGGATGATGGAAGAGAAGTAGCAATGACGATTGAAAAGTATGGATGATGGATGAGAAGCATGGATGATGGATGAGAGGCAGGGATGATGAATAAGAAGTACAAATGATGGATGAGAACTAAGGATGAAGAATGAGATATAGGGACAATAGATGAGAAGTAGGGATAAATAGTACAGATGATGGATGAGATGTAGGGATGAGAAGTACTGGTGACGGATGATAATTAGGGATGACGAAAGAGAAGTTGGTATAAGGCAAGAGATGCAGGGATAATGGAAGAGAAGTAGGGATGATGGATGAGAAGTAGTGATGAGAAGCAGTGATGAGAAGCAGCGATGATGGATTAGAAGTAGGTATGATGATGAAAAGTAGCGATGAGAAGCAGGGGTGAGGGATGAGAAGTAGGGATAAGAGGAAGGGATGATGGTTGAGAAGTAGAGATGATGTATGATAGATGAGAAGTAGAGATTATTGATGAGAAGTAGGGGTGATGGATGTGAAGTAAGGATGAGAAGTAAAGATGATGGCTGAGAAGTAGGGATGATGGATGAGAAGTCAAAATGGCAAGTAGAGATGATGTATGAGAAGTAAGGATGGAAAGTATGGGTGATGGTTGAAACATAGGGATGAGTAGTAAGGATGATGGGTGAACAGTAGGGATTATGGATGAGAAGTAGGGAGGAGAAGTATGAATGATGGATGCAAAGTACGGATGAGAAGGAGTGATGATTGATGAGAAGAAGGGATGAGGGATGTGAAGTAGGGTTGATGGAGGATAAGTAGGAATGATGGACAAGAGGTAAGGATGATGGATGAGAAGCATGGATGATGGATGAGAGGCAGGGATGATGGATGAGAAGCATGAATAATGGATGAGAAGTAGGGATGAAGAATGAGAAGTAGGGATGATGGATGGAAAAGTAGGAATAATAATAACGGATGATGGATGAGAAGTAGGGATGATGGTGATAAATTGTGATGATGAAAAAGAAGTAGGGATAGTGGAAGAGAAGTGGAGATGATGGAGGAGAAGTAGGGATAAGAAGTAGGGATGGTGGTTGAGAAGTAGAGATGAGAAGTAGAGTTGAAAAATTGGGATGAGAATTAGGAACAAGGAGTGAGGAATAAGGATGTCTCAAATGGATGCTCTACTAGGGAATTAGGTGCGGAGCTGATGCTCCCCTATGTAGTTTCACATTTGTTAGGAATCCCTTTGTGTACACCTTGTAATAATGCTAAGCCCCATTCCTCACCGAGACATCATTAATATTGATTTTGGGCATTGTAGTGAGGCCCTTCCATTAGTATTGAAAATGAGATGGACATGTTAGAAGTGGCATGCGTTAATGTTACCCAGATGCATATAGCCACAAGGGCCAAAGTAGAATGGCAGACACAACTTAATGTGGACCATATGCATGGTGGCAAGCGCTGAATATACATTATAAGGCTTGGTATTAGAGGTAGAAAATCTGAGAAAGAAAGGCGTATGTTTCAACAGGAATGTATTCTCATATCATTCTCCAGGACAATGGTATATATCATCTGTAAACCTGTACTGAATGACTGGGGATGATAAGGGGGTGCTTTAATGTTTTACATGTGAGTCAGTGTGGTAGGGGTTTAGGGATATTTCTGTTTCACCATGCAGGACTGAAGAATTCTGAAGTATAGGAAAGCAACAATGTCCAACCGGATATTATTGACAACCAAATTTTTTGGAAAGTTAATTATAGCAATTACTCCTATCTATTACAGAAAGCATTCATAATATGCACAAAGCTTTAATAAATATTTCTGTTTTGGACTATATTAGACAGATATGGAAAGAACACATTTGGAAACATTAAATGTCGCAACACAATAAATATGAGCGGTCCACAGATAGTGCTCTGTGGAGTGAGTGGTCATAAAGTGGAAGTGAAACAAACAACATCCAGAAAATGCCCAATAAAGTGTGATCTATATGGTGACAGATATTAAAAGCACATCCATTGTAAAGTTAAAACAGAGAATAATGTATAAGTAACATAAAGTTAACAATATTCAGTGCTCTTTTGTAGTCAATATAATACCAAAACATCCTTATGCTATGAAATGTCAAACACTGTTGGTGTTCCAGTGTCATCATCAGGACGTAGGAAATTCCAGAGCCCAGCGTAGATCCTAAGGAAGATATGAAAGGTGAGAGAGTAGTAACAATGAGGCATTAGTTCTAGTATAAGAAAATAGTTTGATAAGTATAAGGATGAGGATTCCTTTTGGTAATTCTGTCCGTAAAACAGGAAACAGCCAGATATGGTGGTCCACTGAACGAACCAGTCAGCAATGGGTAGTGACCAAAGGAGGTCAGAGATATTTATAAAGTGCTTGCAGACATTTATTGGTTGTTGTTTGTTTCACTTGCACTGTGTGACCACTCACTGTAGAGAGCACCATCTTTATGTAGATCTCTCATACATATTGTGTTGTGACATTTAATGTTTCCTAATGTCTCCTTCGCATGTATGTCTATAAAAGAAGTTCAATGCATATATGTATCTCTGAGCAATTGTGCATAGTTTGAAAACATTTTCTAATAGATAAAAGTAATCACTAGCTGTAAAAACATTTTTTTGCTGTTAGTGATACCTGGTTGAACATGGTTGTTTTGCTATAGTATTACCCAGTCCCTCCGAGGTCTACGGCTTCCTCCAGTCCTTATTTTACTCCACAAAATGTTGAAGTGGCAAGGGTCCCAATTCTAACCTATAAAAGACAGGCAGACAGCAAAGGTTTGAGATGATGACTTCTGTGGTGGACTTAGTTTGGTAATGACAGTTACCATAGGCATTGGTGTATCAGATATTACGCTAAACACCGATCAGACTCTGTGTTACAGGCACTCTGTACAGCCTGTTCCCCTGACACAGCAGCAACAACACTATTTGTGACAATGGAAGGTGGCAATGGTAGCTGTGACTTGCAACACTGGATCTGTAAAAGAAATAAGAATCATCCATATATGCACTTGACAGTGCAAGCATTGTGGTTTGGATACCAGTCTACAAATAATGAATGTGATGCCAGTTCAGATATGGGAACAGAAGGATGATGGAATGTGCAAACTACATGTGAATGTGAAGAGTGGGCACTGTGTTATTGACTAACGTGTATAGAAAATGTGGGTGACGACATGAAACAAGCATCCTTTCTTGAATGTGTAAACAAGTTGTGCTCTCCGATCAGTCCAGGTGACATGCAACAGCTAGGATTCTTATTGGTGAGGTTGTAGGTGGCTGTGAAGTTGATTGGGCTGCGCAGTTCAGAATAAGTTACTGAACATGCACTAATATGCGTGTGGGGCAATATGATTATTTTTTTATGAGTGGAACTTTACTTTGTTGTCAAAATCAATTCTGATGTTTGTGACATCACTTTGCTATGTGAAGCTGGTTAAAGGGTTTGATGCTAAGAATGTAGTGTACAGTTGGTGAAACGTACATTGCTACAATTTGCATTTTGTGATAGTCTTCCCTATCCCTCATTACCAGGGTGTTTTTTATTTAAAGTATTTTATTTTATTAAGTTAGTACACATATACTGAAAATGCTAGGGGTCAAAACACCTTCAGCCAACAATAAAGAGCACATGATACAGAGAAGCACTAATATAACCAACTAGAATAAAGCAACATCAAAGAAACACAAGAGAAGACATGCAGAAGCAAATAGTATTGCAAGATAAATAAACCAATCCTACACAAGCTCTTACTGTGCCGGAAATGTTTCGTTGTAAGGCCACATTAAGTGCTTCGAAGGGTGCCAGCAAAACGACTGATCTTGAGGTCTCGGTTGTTGGGGATAGCCCTCCTTTGTCTCCTGTAGTTGTTTCTGGGTGTTGTGTTCCTATTGTGCCTTGTTTTAATAGGTTTTCCCCATTGATGAACAAACAGGAAGTTAGTAATGTGGCTTCACTCGAGCCTCTGTTGTGTTCTCCCAATTCCCTTTCTGGTAACCTTGCTGAGTCACCTAATAGCACCTTACATGATCTTATAAAGATGGTTAAGTTGCTGAGGGATGAAATCGGCTTATTGAAATCAGTGGTAGAGTCTCTGACTAGTAAAGTTGGGTTGTGTACTGCTGCTCCATCCCCTGCCCCTGGTTCTATCCCAAGTACTACTTTACCTGCTCCAGTAGATCCATTGGGTCCTCAGGATGTTTGTCTAGGGCTTTCCAACCCCTGTCCCAAAGGTATTGATACTTATAGCAATGCTGTTAAGGCTGGAATGAACCAACCTTCGGTTTGTCCAACAGCAAATGCTAGTAGTACTTTGCAGGCTAGAACGAATTGTACAAATAGGCTGGGGGCGTGAAGTGACCCTGTCAAATTTGACCAGCGGTCACTGGTTGGCCGGGGTGCTTATAATATTCAACTTAATGTCCAATCTAATGGTAATGCCATGGATTGTCCCAATAAAATTTTCATGACCAACGTCCCTAAATTGACTTCATTTAGTGGCACAGAGTCTCCTGAGTCGTTGACTAACAAAGCGATTCATTGGTTTAGACATGTTAGGGGATGTCGTTCAGTCATCAGGGAAGACATTTCCAGAGCCATTAGACTTTCTTCATCTAGGGTCCCTGTTGATTGCATTGAATTAACTCTTAAAAGTAACTATCTCGCTGAAAACCTTCTATCCTTGGAGTTTAGATCCAGTCCCCCGGAAGGCTCTACCATCCAACTGCGAAGTTACCCCCCGCACAACCTAGGGGGGTTTAAGAGTGGTCATTTAGCGACAGGGTGGTGGCTGGTTCTTCCCTGAATAATATTGACTGACTTCATGACGAGGGGGATGTTGCCCATTGGGACAGAGGCGCTCGGGCTGTGACCAATGAGTATCAAGAGTCTACTATGGCCGGCCTTTGTATCGACCCCTATTCCTACTCTGTGTACCCATTCCCTATAGCCCCAAATATTTGCCACTCTATTTCTGCCCCAGATTTACGCCAGGGGCTTGATCAACCCCCCAGTGGTCTTTTAGCAGACGCGCAACTCACCGTTTCTGATCCTGTCGGCCTTGCCTTGATTGGTGGCTCCTTATGTTCCTGGAATATTGCAGGCCTAAATTCTAAGCTAGCTATTGCTGATTGGGTCACATTTATTAACACAATGGATATCTGTTTATTCCAGGAGACCTGGCTCTTAGAGCCATGCTTTTGTGTGGGCTACCTAAATTTCCATATCCCGGCAACCAAGGGGTCCTATGGGCGTCCATCAGGGGGCCTAACTATCTGGTTAAGAAGCAAATTGTGCTTGACTACTAAGCTCCTCCACACGGGTAATCGTGATATTCAACTGTTGAGGCCTGAGCTTGGATTAATGGGTAAAATTGACATCTATAATGTGTACGTAAGGAGCTGTAGGGGTGTTAAATCCTCGGTCATTGATGATCTTTTACGCCTGTTGGATCTTTACTCAGCTGATACCTTTGTTATCATAGCAGGTGACTTCAATATAACGTTTGAACCTCTTCTTGAAAACAAGTGGGATACGCAGGATAACGAAGAGTTAGGTTGGGGTATCCTCCCCCTGGAGTTGTCCCCTTTATCAAGGTGGCCTGAAGTGGCCATTCAGATTAATTCCCTTTGTATGGATAGGGGCTTGAGGACCCTGAATGGTAGGATGCCTAGTGACCGCGAGGGAGCCTGCACTTTTAATAATGGAGTGAGCAGGAGCCAAATTGACTATATTTTGGCTGACATGAAATTATGGCACTCCCTTGTCGACATGAAGATTGTGTCCCTTCCGGACAGTGATCACAACCCTCTCTGTTTATTACATAGATGGTGGAAGGTTGATAGTGGCCCTGCCGAGGATGGGGAGTTGAGTCCTCCTGAGGTAGTGCCATCTAATGACATGCGCCGTTTGAAATGGTCTGGTCTTATGGGGAACCCTGTCACCTTAGCTCAAATCCAAGAAGAGGTGGATGGTTCCATTATTACTATAGAGTCAGTTCTTGCCTCCAACGGTAATCTATGGGACGTAACATCTGCGCATGATAGTTTATTTACCAGCCTGAAGTCTAATTTCCTTATCAAAGCGAGACCAGGACCAAGAGGTGCTACCCATCAAGCCTCCTGGTACAATAAGGAATGCAGGGAAGCTAGACTACTACTTGGGAATGCTTTGAAGGGTGGGGATGTCTCCCTGGTTCGCCACAGAAGAGTCATTTATAAGAATTGTGTGGCTAGAGCTAAACGCCTTTGGGACGGGAAAAAATGGGAGGGCCTTCTTGAAGCAAGCCTTCAAAATAATAGTAAATTATTTTGGAGTATTGTAAAGTGGGGTTCTGGTGGTCAGCCGGAGTGTCCCCAAAATAATGTCTCCCAAGAGAAGTGGGTTGAGTATTTTAAACCTCAGTATGCCGCACCCATTGATCCCTCCGAAAGTCAGGGGTCCCACCAGTTGTTTAAACCTGATGGTGATTTTACCAGCACCGAGGTGAACTTAGCACTGGTTGGCGTGGCATCTGGAAAAGCCCCCGGCCCGGACGGTGTACCTGCGGATGTCTTCCTGCATGACATGCTCAGATGGGGGAGATATATCCAGCTGATTGTTAACGCGCTGGCTCATGGTGCCCCAATCCCTAGCTCATGGAAAGCTGCGGAAATAATCTCGGTGTACAAACAGGGGGACCGCTCGCTTCCGGAGAATTACCGGCCCATTAGTTTGATTGACGCTATCCAGAAGATCACTGGTAGATTAATCCTCAACCGTGTTCATCTCTGGATAGCGTCAAACAATATCTTATCTTCCTTCCAGGCAGGTTTTCGCCAGTACACTAGTACCATCGATCAAGTATTTCGCTTCATCCTTCTCTACTGGAAGTCGGTTGTCCTGGGCAAGAGGAATTTGTATGCGGTGTTTGTGGATCTAAGGGCCGCCTTCGATTTAGTACCACGTCCCAAACTTTGGTTGACATTGAAAGATCTAGGGCTTCACGGCGGCTTGTTGTCCTTGATCCAGAGGCTGCATGCGGATAACTCTGCCAGAATCAGATGGGGAGGGCAGGGAACAACGACTGAGGACTTCCCTGTCCAAAGAGGTGTTAGGCAAGGTTGTGCAATGGCCCCAACGTTATTTTCCCTATATATCAACAATATAGCAGATCGACTTTTGAAAGCCCATGTAGATGCACCCATTCTTGGCAACACTAAGGTCCCTATTCTAATGTTCGCCGATGATACGCTTTTAATTGCTAAAACACCTTGCGGACTCCAGCTTTCATTGGATATTTTTGAGACCTTTTGTGTTGACCGTGGCCTTGAGGTTAATATTAAAAAAACCAAGCTTATGGTATTCAGGCCACATAAATCTTTTAAAAATAATTTTGTTTTCTTTAAAAATCCGCTAGAACAAGAACAGGCTTTTAATTACCTAGGTGTTAACATCCAAAATAACTTCTCGTGGAAATTACAGCGAGACTTGTCTACCCTTAAAACACAGGCAAATTGCTGGAGCTCTAGCTGGCGAATTTAAAAAGTCCCCCTCGAAGCCTATTAGACCTGTGCTTCAGGTGTACAGTGCCAAAGCTGTGAGTTCGGCTCTTTATGGTGCTGAACTGTGGGGATATGAGAACCTGTCTCCTCTAGCTATCTCGGAAAACAGGTTCTTGCGTAGCATCACTTCTCTCCCCCAGAGCACACCTATAGTTCCCTTAAGACATGACCTTGGTAAGAACTCAATAGCCGATGTAGCCAGGCTTCGTCCTATTCTCTATTGGCGTCGCCTGTGGACCACCCCGGATTTAGCCCAGTACGCGGAGGTTTTTTTAGATATAATGTCTTTGGTGGGCTCCCGGAAGATCGTTTGGCTTAATGAGACCAGAAAATCCCTTGTGGCCCTAGGGATGAGCGATCTCTGGGAGAACCCCTTGGCTGCTTCCTTCCCATCTAAAGCGCTTATGAAAGAAAAATACTGGGAGTTGGTAAATGCCAAGGTACTTCACGAAGCTAAATCCCTCTCGCTAACTGATGAATTTCTGAGCATCAAATCGGCCCCAAGGTTAGAACACTTCTGGGATCTCGTTACCAAAGTGCTTGATAGGAAATTATTTTTCCAGATGCGGGTGGGAGTGTTGCCTCTAAACTCTTTTTCAGCTAGGTGGAAGCCTACAAGTAGCAACTTATGTTTTTACTGTAATTCCCAGGTGGAAACCCTAGCACACATGTTTTTCGTTTGCCCTGCCTACGCGGCACCGAGGTGTGTATGGTTGAGACCTGTTTGTAAACTACTGGGTACTAGACGGAGTTTTGAAGCTGTAAGACTCCTTCGTACCTGCACAGACCCGGTAATTGTTGTGGCCGTTGCTAAATTTCTGGGGTGGGCATGGGTTATTAGAATTAAGAGCATTAGCTAGTAGCGTTAGCAGCCCTGGATGTTACCCTCAATGATCTTTTTGTGTTTTATATGCTTTTTTTAAAATGTGTAAATATTTTAAATAGCAACATTTTTATATTGTCTCCTTGTCAACTTATCTGTGTATCATGTACCTGTACTTGTTTTGTATCGCTTTTATGACTTCTGTCAAATAAAGCTGTTTTGGATTGGATAAATAAACCAGACCTACATCAAGCCTGGGGAGGGCCAGGTGAAAACCTTTACATAGAACTGAAATGGAGTCCATCAATCTGCAATATTCTCATTGATCTTGCTACCTAATCAATGGATCCCAGTTAAACCCTTTCCATGTTCTTTCAAAATTCTTAAGCATGCGGATGCCCCTTGCTCTGGCCAAGGCCTGTCCCTAGTCGTTTTATTTGCCGGATGACCTCCCACCATTCAGTAGCTTGCGGGGGAACTGCTGACACCCAAGATCTAGCTATGCATAGTCTAGCATAAACATAGACATCAACCATCTTAACCAAATGTCACATTCCAATTAAAAGGGTGTCTGAAACAAACTGTCCACGCAACATATGGGGGTACAAAATGTCAATGACACCTGTTCCTTGTCAGTGAGTTGGAGATGGGATCTACCCACGTCGACCACTGGCCTTAGTGTTTTCCACCTGTGTTCTAGTGTATTTATCCTTCACAAGTCACTTCTCAACCCAACACATTTTATTTATGTCACCACAGCTATGGCACTCACCAGCTTAGTGAAAGTGGTACATGGACTACTTGTGTACCACATTGAGGGTGCATGGAGAAAGACTGAATTGTTATTCATAGAGAACGACCGTATGGGTGCCAATTAAATCTAACTCCTCTGTGTAACGTGCCTTCCTTTTCATTATACATGGACCGTCTGAGTGTGAGATTATTATAATGCTCAGTTGAAGTAAAGATGGCAAAAAGGCCAAAAACAACTATGTAACTGTTTGCTTTGTTGATGCTTTAAAAGCGAGTATACTTGGTGTCAAATGTGGATGTTTTCCTCTTTCCTCCATTCGTATTATTCGGCTAGGCATATGTAACTCACAAAGGGCCATATGTAGGTAAATTACATTTACCGATTCTTAAATACCGAATTTTACCGATTCGGTATTTATGAATCGGTAAATGTAATGTAGGTAAAAAAATACCGATTCGGTAAGTGTCGGTATTTTAGAATCGGTATTTACCGATTCGGTAATGGTAACCTGTATCTCATTGATTCCTATGGGCCAGGAGGCCCATAGGAATCAATGGGAAGCCAGTTACCATTACCGAATCGGTAAATACCGAATCGGTAATGGGGGGAGCTCAATCAAGGGTGGCAGGGTGTCACATTGACACCCTGTTGCACCCCTGATACCTGCATGTGTGCACATGTGGCACACATACATGCCCTGAGGGCATGTGTGTCTGTCACATTGCACACATCTAAGGGCCAAATAACGCCTTAACTGAGACATTCGTCATTTACCACCAACTTTCAGTTGGTGGTAAATAACGAATCCCCACACCCACCACACACTCCCCCTACATCTCATTTCTGTATTCGGTGTTTACCGAATCGGTAAAATTTTCGATTTGGTAATTTTACCGATTCGGTAAATTACCGAATACAGAAATGATCCCCCTACATATCAAAAGCCTAAATACCGGTCGGTAATGGTATATTTACCGAAAATCGGCTGTTACCGACCGGTATTGGGCTACCTACATGAGGCCCATAATGTTTTGTGAATTGAGCCAAGAGGTTTTGTGTGGCAACTGGTACATATTTAACCAACATTGTTGTTATTTTATTGTTATAATGAGCAGCTCGGTTATAAAAACCTCAACCATGAAATGCTCCAACCGGTAACACTATGTGACCATATAATGGTCTTTAATTGAAAAAATGGCACATTAAAAAAATACACAGGCATACTTTGGAGCTGCATTTTGAGAAGAATTCATAGGCCCTGATCACAAAAAGAGTAAAAGTATGAATGGGGAATTATTCCCAGAAGAATGCATTAATACTTTCACCAGGTGCATGTTGCAAAGTTTACTCCAATGGGATGTTGTCACATTTATTGAGGGTTCAAGTTCAACCCCACACAAATCTACTAAAATGTTTATTATGGAGAAAGCCCTTCCTCTGCATCTACACCTAGTTTTCTGAAAGGGGAATTAATCCTGCCTTCGGCTGGAGTAACTGTGTCTATGTCAATTGTGGGAAGATTATAGTGTGTGATTGCAGACAAACATTCATGATATATCCGTTCTCCTGAAAAGCGTAAATGTGTATTTTTTAGCCATAAACATAGATGTGTAAGCCAAAAATATATTTGTGAAAGAACCTATATTTATTCTTTGACTGTTTCAGAATGGTTAGACTCAAACTTTTCCCCAAATGTTTTGGAGCAAACAAACTTCTTCAAGTAATTCTAAATGTTTCCCCAACCATCTAAAAATAATTGTCTTGCCCAGGCTTTCTGAGGGGTATGTTCCCATGGGTGAGGGCACATTTTAGGACAGATATGATTCGAAAAACAAGTGTTCATAAAAAGCACCTGTCTTGGAGTCATGTGCAGTTCCAAGTAGCTTTTCATAGAGGGTCGGGGAAAGAATGAAGCCGCCCCGTTGCTGCAGACAGAGTAAGAACAGAAATGAAAGTAACTATTATCATGCCACGCATTATAAAACAAATTGTCTCTTAGTGGCAGCGACAGGTAGTGCTATTACTCAGATTAATCGGAAGCGTTATTTTGGATTGGAAGAGAAGGATCTCTGCCAAGTCAATTCATGTAAATATTTGATCTCAGAGATAAGAGTATAAACTCTTTCTACTCTGATATAATAATAAGAGATTTTTTTATTCTAAAGGGAAGAAACAGTTGCCGATCGATCTACAAGTGTCTTGGACGTGACAGTAATTAGGGCATTTGGCAGAATGGATTTGGCTGTCAGAGTCCACCCGCTTGTATGAGTCCATCAAACGAACCTTAGAAAAATCACCTGCAACCGATTGTTTTTAGCATCCGAGCCAGTCTGTCATGGGCCCTAGTATAAGGAAGGAAATGGGCCTGCTGGCTGATGTTTAAATTATAAGTGAGTTTATTTATCTATTCATTTGTTTAAAAAAGAAATATAGTGCGAATCAACTTGTTGCTAATTCAGGGGCAGATTTATAAGAAACTGACGCATCTGTATTGATGCGTCAGTTTCCCTGCGCTTGCGTGAAAAACCCTTGCGCCACCATAGATGCGCGGTATTTACAATACGGTGCACTATGGCGCAAGGATTGACAGATGCGTTAGAAATTCACACTCATCTGTTGGCGAAAAAGTCATGCATTGCTGGAGTCGTGTCGAAAGCAAGACGCAACTCCAGCAATGCGTGTTGCAGCCTATTCTCAACACACTGCGTTACTCCTTACACCTGGACGGATTGGTGTCCTAAAAGTCACGCAGTGAAATCTTGTAGATTTCACTGCGTCACTTTTGTGAGGCTTTCCTGCGTGGGAACGCCTACCCTGCATACATTATACCTGACGCAGGTATAATGTCACGCAGGGCTTTACAATGTGACGCATCTCCCTAGATGCATCACGTTGTAAAATTGCAGCATTTTTTATGTCACCGTTGCATCACAAAAGTAACGCAACTGCAGCGTAAAATTGACACAAGGGGCTTGTAAATCTACCCCTCAGTGCTTTGCACTAAGAGCATTTAAGCTCTGAAATGCCACTTAATGTAACATTGCACAGGAGCAGTCAAAAAACAGACACTATTGCCATTATATGACATTCCTTGATAATCAGTGCACAATTCTCCAGAGTGCTGCCTATGGTTCATCTGTAACCACCAATAACCCTAATGAAGATTCATGGCTGCAGTGACAGTCATTTTTTATTTTTTATTTAATCTTGATGTTTTGATGGAGTTGGCTACCGAACTCAAGGATTTCACGATATTTAGTGGCCATATAAGTATTCCTCCTAAAGGGAAATCACACTATTCCTGTAAAAACTGTACGACTCTGATGAGGATATGGAAAAAATAAGGCCGTCTCTAAGTTCCTGGAAATAATCAGATACCTGTGGATGCAGTGAACAATGTTCTAATACTTTTACGGTACTGTGTTTTTACTCCCACTCACCCCATGTTTAGTCTCACGGCTAATGCAATACACAAAAAGTTAGGTTGCATATTTGTGTTGCATATTGCACAAACGGTGCAATGGGACTTGTCTTATTAAGAAAGATACGGTTGCGCTGTACCATGAGAGTATGTGACAACTTTGATGTAACACTACAGTCAACATTGTCAACACTGAGGGGAGCGCAAATTGTGGACTGCATGTATCATGACGCCAAGGAGCAAACTTTTCTGGGATGTGATGTAGTGTCTGGCCACACACTTTTCCCTGCCCAAACAGATTTTCATGACATCCTCCACCATTTATCATATGTTCCTAATGTTCCTTTTTGTAAAGATTGCATTCTGGCCCATTGATTACACTTAGGGGCTTATTATGATGGCGGGCGGACTTCAGTTCGGCCGTCATCATAACGGTGTTGGGACCGCCCGCCAGACGTGCGGCGGTCCCACCAGTGCAATTAGGATGCGCCCGCCATACTGGCCACAATATTGTTTTCTTTCTTTTTACTGCTATAGGAGCAATTCCCCTGCAAACTGGCCTCTTCAAAATGACAATGAAGAGGCTTGTAAACTTAAAAACAAATGGAGGACATGAAATAATGAAATAAGGAGGTTATTTATTTTTCCAAATAAACAAAAGGGAGCTAAATAAACAGTTACGACAGAGTGGTCATGATGGAAATTGGCAGATTCAATTCAATCAAGCTTTATTCGGTTAATAAGAAACAACCATAAAAGCATTCTAAATCGTTGGAAGATATTTTACGTGCAGTCATATATTGTTTCTGCAGTGAATGACAGACTGAGCTTATTAGTCTGGCGAATAATACTGCTCCATGCTGCTAACATGATATTGGGACAGGTGTCTTCAGAGTGCTTTATAATTTAATCATACAGTAAAAAACCTAGCTTCAACACTCAGTAAATCCCAGAGAAATTCATTTTTCAAATAGGTTTATTAGGTTTTGTTATCCTAAGTTATGAGTTTGAATAACACGTGTGATTGTAACAGCACTTGGCCTTCAGCACAAATGTTTGAGGAGAGAATTGAGATGGAGAGTAAGGGGCATATTTACAAGAAAGTGGCGTTCGCCTTCTTGGCTTAACGACGAGCTCCACCAATTCTGAAACGCAAGGCTGCACTGTATTTACAAGAATACGATACCCCTGCACTGGCACTAATTTAGCTGCCTAGCACCAATGCAGGCGCCCTTGCACCATAGTGCAAGGGTGCCTGCATTGAGGGGAATGATTGTTTATGTGCAGGAAGGTGTCTCTTCTTGCACATAAACACAGTTTGGGAACCACTGTCCTATACCAGTAGCTAATGGTCCACAACTTTAGACTCCAATCAGAAAGAAAGGATCACATAGGATCTGCAGATAACATATTGCCCAAGAGACAGGATGTGACAGAATCCCAGTACTCCGGTGCAGAGAACAGTATAGGTGCCTAATACGAGCCCTACAATACAAACAAGCAATACCTAACTCTTCCTAGCTATCACTAACCTAATGCCGCTGAAGACACTGCTGGCAGAAATCAAACAAATCCAAGTAAGCAAGGAAAGTCTTTGAGGTGACACTGAAGAAAGAAATCCAAGAAGTGCCACAAATGAAAAGTCTGAGAAGATGTTCTTTAATTCTGGCTTGAAATTAATGTCAAATGGAGAGTCAGAGACTGAGGTGAAGACCTGAGCCTGAGCAGAGGAAAACTTGTAAAGAACAAAGACCAGGCTGAAGCTTCCTTTCATCAACAAAGAGGATAGCAACTGGGCAGCACACATGTAACAGCCCCAGTACTGGGAGGCATGACTCCTGTCAGAAAGCACAGATGACATCCTGAGTGGCAATGCCCTTAGCAAGTGGTGCAAAGGATGATAAAATAATGCCCAGGACCAGAGGTGGATGGGAGTATTTATGAGCACCTGTGACAAGTAATAATATGGACTTATGGCAGGCAAGATGGAGGTAGAGTGAGAATGGCTGCTATGGGCCCTCCCATCTGCCCGGTTTATTAAACTTAAAATACGGGCCTCCCCACCTTGATGATAGAAATGAGAGGATTAAAAGAACCCACAGGATCTCGGGCTGGCATTTGGGAATTTTTAGCAAGGCGCATGGCTGAGACTTACCTCGTTTGGAGACGGATCGGCAGACGGCTGATTGACTACGTGGCTTAGACTGTTGCTGTAGGTGAAGCGGAACAGGAAGGTGGGCTGATGTTCCACCGAAAGCCTCAAGAGGAGCAAGAAGCCACGGCAGCGCTGTGGAGCGGATCTGAGTTCTGCTCAGCCGTATAGTGTGCCGGTGGCAAAAAAGCTCACGGGAATTCCGGATCGGGCAGGAACTGCTACAAAGGGCTCTGCCACAGAAGCTGAGGGATCGTAGGCAAATCTGTTTAAAAAGTCCCCATGAACAACAGCTCTTAAAAAGAGCAGAAGGGACTCTGCCACAAGGGAATTGCAGCAGTGAGCCGAGCTCCTGCCAGAAGCCAAGATAATGGAGGAGACATCAGCAGTGCTCAGAGCGGGGAGCAGCTTACCAGCCTGAATCGCTCAGAGCCGTCACATCCTGAAGCACAATCTATGCCGGTCAGCACAGGTGAAGAGACTAGGAAGAGAAGACATAATGAAAGCGCGCCATGTCGACTTGGGAGTGGGGGGACTGATGATGTGGCCGGGGAGGATAGGACCCCAGGCCAACATGGTGGAGCAGGGCTGACCCCAATGGAGACATACAATATACCCCTATCTACACAAGGTGAAGGTACACCTAGTGGTAAACGGGGGCAAGACGAAGAGTTTGGGGATACGTTTATTTCACCATCAGATATTTCTGACTGGTCAGAGGGAGAGAGTCACTGTCAAGAAAAGGAATCAAGCAGTTAAAGGCTAAACAAGGCGAACCCCTGAAGTACATTACTACAGGCAAAAGGGACAAAAAGTTAACATCACGGGAGAAATTGAATAAAAGTGAAGTAAGGGCACTGGGCTCCTCTGGGATTATTCTAACTCCCCAGCCTTAGAAGGGGAAGGCTTAGCAAATGGCAATCCTCCACAAGGAGGTGCAGAGTCTGGCTCACTAGAATCCATATATCAAAGTATTATGGCCCATAGAGAAGAGACAGACTCAGAACGCTGCAGAGTACAGATGGCTTGTCAAAAAAATGCAAGGGACTATTCGTAATGTCTCTAAAATGGGTACCGAGTTCGATTTCGAAAATAGGCTGAGACGCAACAATCCTAGGATTTGGGGTATTTCAAATTTGTTGTTGAGTTTGTAAGGGTGCTTTCCCTGCACTGGTGAACTGGGATTGGGTTCAGGAGATTCAACGTGCCCAAAGATTTCCATTTAAGCAGAAGATGCCTATTTCACTGGAAGGTGCGCCAGGCAATTTTTGATTTGGCCCGACCAGACTG
Source organism: Triturus cristatus (assembly GCF_964204655.1). NCBI lineage: Eukaryota > Metazoa > Chordata > Amphibia > Caudata > Salamandridae > Triturus > Triturus cristatus. The sequence continues at coordinate 893,620,464 of NC_140590.1, read as the reverse complement.
CCAGTGCTCTTCAATAGTTGCAAATTTTTTGTCAGGCCTGACATCCGTCATTCCACGGTAGAATGCCGCTGGCATCTACACCAGATGATTCAACCGTTCCAGAGTAAGGGAGCTCGGGCTTTCCTATAGAATCCAGCTAAATTGAAAATAGTCTTGCCAGGAAAGTTGCTTTTTGTTTTCATCAGAGATTAAGGCCAAAGAGTTTTTGCAAACTCTTGCATAAGACAGTCTAAGGCTAAAATGTATCACTGTAGATCATCATGTGGGTTTTGGGACCATTATAGGTATAATGCTGGTTGGCTTTTCTCTCCTTTACTTTCGCTGGCAGAAGTTAGTGGGGATGGATTTTTAGAGTTGATTCAAAGGCGGGCATGGGAGGGGCAACACTCCATCACAGGACCTGGCTGGTCCATTTGCTTGTGAGAGGTGGTGGGGGGAGTGGGAGAGGGGGTTGGCTGATGGAAGGAGGGCAGGGTAAGGGAAAATAAGTAATTGTATTCATTGTGTTAATTGTCATATTATCCTTAACTTTGGCTGTAGCAAGAACAATGATACTGAAAAGAGCACTAACTTAATCTGCATCAGTTGTAGAACATGGCTACCTAATATCAAATGTCATGGTTGGAGATAATATTCGGATCTGTTCGATCAATATCTGTGGTCTCAATGATAAGAAAAAAAGAGCAAGGGAGCTAGGAGCATACGATTTATGCAGGCAGAACTGGTATGCCTTCAAGAGACCCATATACTTTGGAATAATCAGGGGTGGCTGAAAGATGTGGGGTTTACTATATTGGCCTGTACTCATCAGGGGCCAACGTCAAGAGGGGTGGCCGAGATTCATGAATGTCATGAGTAAATAGGGGTAGTAGAAATCAAATTCATGTGTAAGGTGGTTGAGAAGCAGGATAGCCAGGGGAGTCAACAAGAAATAGCAATCCTGAAATCTAAAATTAATCAGTACTTTGGGGCTGATATGGCATTGAAATGTATGCAATTTAAGTCTGTATCCTATGGGCTGAGGGAGAATACAGGACGGCTATTAGCAAAATGCATTTGGCAAAAGGAAATGACCATCTGAATCTTAAAGATTAGAAACCAGTCAGGGCAAGTACATGAGACACCATTGAGTGTGCTCAGTGTTTTTAAGGAGTTTTATGAGCAACTCCATGCTGAGGAAACAATTCCATTAGCAGGTGAGGCTGGGAATTGTTTTACAGATTTAGATACAGCTAAGATTTGAAATGAACAAAATGGTAGGCTGACAGCCTGATTAATTTGGAAGAGATTGAAGCGGCTATATACTCTCTAGCCATGGGTAAGGCCTCTGGACCTAATAGCATTCCGCTGGAATTCTACTGGTCATTTGTCCAGGTACTACAACAGGACATGCTGCAAATTTTTGTGTAGGCTCTAAGGGGAGGGAGGCCTATCTCTTGACAAACTAATACTATTGTGGTGTTCAAAAAGAAAGGAAAGCCAAAAATTATACCTGGCTCATACAGACCAATCTCCCTTATCAATTATGATAGTAAAATCTATTCTAAAATACTTGCAGGCCATCTGGGGGAAAAGATTGCTTCCCTAGCGTCAATGCGTCAACATGGGTTTATCCCAGGCATCAGCACGAAAGATCATGTCTGCCGGGTTATAGTCCTACTAGACTGGGCACAAGCTACAAAATCACCAGCAAGAGTAGTTCTATTAGACTCTGAGAAAGCGTTTGAACGAGTCTCATGGTAATTTCTGTGGTCAGTTTTATGATGGAAAGGGCTCTGTTAGAAGTTTATTGGGGTGATTAGAGCACAGTATTATGCATCTTGGGCTGTTATCTGCATACTGACAAGACTCAGAGGCATTTTATTTTACAGGGGCCACTAGGCAAGGATGTCCATGCTCCCTGCTACTATTTGCCTTGTATATTGATCCGTTTTTTTGGCAAACTCGAGAAAAATAGCATCATTAAACCGGCAATCCTAAATATGATAGAGTTTAGAGCTTTGGCATACTCTGATGATATAGTCGTGGCCACTACTGATCTGACCACGGCACTCTCTGAGATTGAGGACTTAGCTATCCAGTTTGGGGCTTGGTCAGGACACAAACTAAACGTTGATAAAACACAGATTTTCTGCATGGAAAATTCGCAATGCACAGATCCACGGGAAGGCTCTGAGGTGATTTATCTCGGGGTAAAAATTACAGCTGACCTGGATAAAATTGCTGTCTTGAATATGGCTCCGATTGTAGATAACACCAGAAGGGAGCTGGAAAGAATGGATCATTTCCATCTTTCATTGTTCAGTAGGAGTAATGTGCTTAAAATATCAATCTTACCTAAAGGTTTGCACATTTTAAGACTATCCCCTTCGAAATTAGTTAATTCCGGATTTTGAGCTTGGAACGGATCTCTTTTAGGTTTTTATGGGACTATCATAAACCCAGAAGGGCATCTAAATGGATTATTCTCCCAAGACAGTGTGGCGGGTGGGCAATCCCTAGATTTCCCTGTACTATTGGGCATACATGTTGCAACACATGGGCGTCCTGATCTCTAAGAACCTAGCAAAGATTAACGATGCAGAGAAACGGACTATCTATGAGTTACTATTGTGGAATTAGGTCAGGGGATGCTTGGTCAATATACTAGAACCCAGCTACTACAAGAAGACAAGATTTACAATTTTAAAAACAGCATATGGAGTGTGGAGGCGGGTGAAGCGGAAATTAAAAATTCCTAAATTAAACATTTACACACCATTGATGACACCAGTTACCCTTCCTTAACGTTTGGTTGGGGGAAGAAGGGGTTAAAACCCCTGGGTGATATGTATAGAGATGGCCAGCTATCCTTCTCAGAACTACAAGAGTTATATGGGTTAGAAAAGGGAGAATTTTTTAAGTATTTACAACTGGATGCTTCATAACTAGACATATGAAAGATATAGGATCAACTAGGAACATACCACTAGTCGAAGCAATGAAAAATAAGGCTTGGATAGGTAAAATACATGAGATATTGAATTAAGGATTTCCTGATGAAGTCGAAGCACAAAATGTGAAATCGGAAGCCAGTTTAGGAATAGAGGGAATGTATATTGAGGAGTCACTGGAACTGGCAAATAAGGTGTTAATCACAGGGAGCCTTAATAGTCAACATTTTGGTGCCGATTCCGATCCTGTAAAACCCGGGTACAAATGGTCGTACGGAGCGTTTTCTCCATAGGACTCGTACCCGGGAATTCCACCGTACAAACCAGCAAGTATGATTCGTACAGAAATACCATTTCCGTACGAATCGTAAAAAACACAGTGCGGCTAAAAATACATACAATTCCGATCCTGGACAGCGCGTCCGCGACGTCCGCACGGGGTCAGGCAGTGTTTTACGGACCAGCAAGTACGATTCGTACCCACAGCACTCCGCACGGCTATATTTTTACGGGAGCCAAAAAGTGCCGGAAAAGCTAAGTACGCCGCGATGCACGAGGAAAAGGGGGCCCGGTATGCGCCGTACATGCCATCACCATCATCGTACGTGTCATCATGTACGGTGCGTACCCCAACATTGCATATGTACAGACTGTACCCCCAGCACCCCCGTATGTACGCACCGTACCCCCAGCCCCTCCGTATGTATGCGCTGTACCCCCAGCCCCCCGTATGTACGCGCCATACCCCCAGCCCCCCTCGTATGTATGCGCCATACCCCCAGCATACATACGGGGCTGGGGGTACGGCGCGTACATACAGGGGGGGCTGGGGGTACGGCACGTACATACGGGGCTGGGGGTACGGCGCGTACATACGGGGGGCTGGGGGTATGGCGCATACATACGGGGGGCTGGGGGTACGGCGCGTACATACGGGGGGGCTGGGGATACGGCGCGTACATACGGGGCTGTGGTACGGCGCGTACATATGGGGCTGGGGGTGTGGTGCGTACATAAGGGGGTGGAGTGGGGGGACCGTACGACTGGTACCCCGGGCACAAGTGTACCCGGGTACGGGTCATACACAGTTCGCTCCGTACGGGACGTTTTCCATACGCTTGTGCATTCGGAATGCCGGTATGGATCGGACTTGTGCGCTCGGACTTCAGTTTTACGACTCGTACGTAAAACTGTCCGGGGACGTCTCGTAGACTTTTCCCGAGGCGAGTGGTATGTATTTTTCCCGTACGAATCGTACTTCACCGTTTGTACGGTACTTGTACGATTCGTACGGGAAAAAAAAAATACAGGATCGGAATCGGCCCCTTTATGTCAATTTTCGATCTGTATTACACACCTGCAAAGGTCGCTAAATTGTGTACCAGGATTGGGGGGAAAACGTTACAGGTGCGGGGGACAATCAGCCAACAGCTTGCATATGATTTATTCTTGTCCTAGATTCAAAATTTTGGTTCAGGATATCAGTGAATTTCTAGAAAAGATCTTAGGTGCACCGATCGCTATCACTCCTGTTCTGATGATCTTGGGGGTTCTAGACAGCACCTAGATGAGTGAAGTGGTAAGGGTGGAGACATGCTTATTATTTTAGCTATGGCTATAGCTCAACTTTGTATCACCTCGTAATGGTTAAATGTGGACCCCCTACATTCGCAAAGTAGAGTGCATGGATGCTGGCTATATATAATACAGAAACCCCTTTGTACAATCTGAAAGGTCGAAGGAAAAATAATCTGGGATGAAAGATAAGGGCTCCCATTACTACATGGATCAGGGACAGTGAGGGATAAATAGATGATTAGACAGCCCTTCATGAGCAGTCCTTTATCGGGTGAGCAAGCGCTTGCTCATGAGAAACCTTATGTCACAATTCCACTTTAGGATCTTTGGGGAATCTACAAATTGTCAGCTGGTACTTGTGAGGGGAAGAACATATTTTTTTCTACTATATTTTGTTATTACCCACACAAAATCTGTATCATCTTTTTCTAAGAAACTGCTATCATCTGTACTGTATCCTAAGGATTGAGAGTCACTTTGCACTTTATGCATATTGTAATACTCTTAACGCTGCTGCTGAAAGGGCAGGATAGATAATTGTATGTATATGCTTGTACTTGTCTTCAGTAGGAGGGTAAGAGATTAATTCTATCTTATATCTGCAATATAGGAATTTGGGAACATTTTCAAACTGTATGTCCATTTTTCTATGAGAAGAATGTATTTTATATTCCGTATATCACTCATATGAAATATGAACGATCAGCTTTTATAAAACAAGATCATTAGTACTGTATTCAAGGATCATGAGGCACTTGCACTTTATGGGAAATAGAAACACCTATAACGCTGCTGTAAAAAGAGAATAGTTATATCTTCATATATGTCTGAATATGTATGAACATTTTCGAAAATGTATTACTAATTTAAGCTGGCAGAATGAGTTATGAGGAGTATACTGTAAAGATTGCTATTGACACGTACAATTTGATTGTGTGGAAGAATAAATTAATAAAAAAATAAAATAAAATAAAAAAAAGACATCCTGAGTGGTAATGTCCTGAGCAAGGAGTGCAAAGGATGATAAAACAATACCCAGGACCAGAGGTGGATGGGAGTATTTGTGAGCACCTATGACAAGTAATGATATGGAGCATGCCTCTTGAGCCATGAGGTGTCTGGTGTTGAAATGCCCTGGAATGGAAATAGCCTGTTACCCAAGAGAAGAAACATTTTACTGCGAAAGATTTGGGGCGGGGGGGTATTTTAGACCTGTACTCTTCCGTTTGGTACCGCTGCATCTGATATATTCAGGTGAATTTCGTTATGTACAATCCAGTCATTATAGACATCCTGATTAGATAGTTTGGAAACCTCCTCGGACAACTTTTTTTGCAGAAAGACTTCAATACTTACCTTTTTTGGAAACATATCCACCTTGTCAGACTCATTAGTATCGAGGAGACTTGATCACCTGTCTGAGAAAGGCAAGTTTCCTTTTTCCTTTCAGGGAATTGTATACTCCTGAAAGTCTGCTCAGTGAGGTTATCCACTTCATTACTCACTCACCACCCATTTTCTTCTGGTTTTAACTACAGACTGAATGTTTCCTTTTACTCTGAAAAAGCTTCAAAGTCTTAAGTAACCCTGGGCGTAGTTTGCGTAGTAGCGCTACGCATAGCAACCCGAAGTGGACATCGCACTACGCATGCTACGCGTAGCTATGCAAACTGCATAGTGCGGTAGGGAAATCCTGTTTGCACTGATTGCACAGTGCCAGATGCTTGTCCGCACTGTGCAATCATTGCAAACGGCATCTTGCACAGTGCAAGCGGTAGTTTCCTGCCACTCGAGTAGATTTGTACTCGAGCGGCAGCTTTCTCAACGCGGACTGGTAGCTTCTCATCACGAGCGGTCGCGAGCATACGCGACCACTCGCAATGAGAAACCTGACCTCCCCCGTTGAGAATGTCACCGGGAGGTTTATTTTCCACGCTTGCGATCGGCAACTTCATGTTGCTGATCGCGAACAAGGAAAAAGTCTTACCAGGATGTTGATTTTGCTCTCTCGCGGTCGCCAACTTGACATTAAGCAAGCAAAAAATGCCCGCTACACGTTTTTGCAGTGTGCTACGTGCAATTCGTGTAGTGTGTAGTAGCGCAAACTACACACGCTCTGCGAGCGTAGCGCAGTACTACGCCCAGGGTTAGTCTTAAGGTTAGTTTTTGAATCTCCTGAAATTTTCGCATTCAGTCAACCTTGCGTCCTTGAGAGTTGGCCACTTTGGACCCTTGAGTCGCAGGAAGAATTCTATGAGGAGTCGTTGACACTCTTTTTGACTGTTAATGTTAACCCTAATCAAATTCTTGACGTCCACTTCCCCCCCTGGCAACAGCTTATTCAAGTAAATCCCTTATGACCCATTGTGGCACTTGATTATTATATGTGCACCCTTCTAATTCAACTTCTTTGTACATTGTGTTATTCCCCATGACTCACATGTGGTTCTTGGGAGTTGTTCCTCACTGCTCAGCCAGGCCAAGATACCAAATTGTAGTCTAATTCAGTTTAATTTAATGTTTCTGTTCCAAGGCACTGAGTGATGTTGACCACAAGTCTTAAATAAATGATTCATTCGTGTGTCCCTCTTGGTGAGTGACATGATTAGTTGCTTCATGTTAGCAATAAAACTGAAGAGAGGACTGGGCACATGAGTGTTAAGGAAAACAGTATTAGAATACATAACCTAAATGCATAAGTTACAGAAAGCACAAGATGTTCTTGAGCTAGAGTGATCCAGTTGATCTTGGGAGCAGAGAGTGATGATTTTAGGCAATGAGAGAGGCCTACTGTATGCAAACATGGGTGATCCTAGTCCACCCACAGCCTTTATCAAGAGCCTCAGGGGTTAAGATTGCTGCAATAGATAGATAGATAAATCAATAAATAGATAACTTACTAACTAACTTAATATATGTATTGTGCAAGATATGTGCTTTGATCATGAGGGATTTTGAGTGTAGAGTGGGAAGGCCATATTGGTGCATAAGTGGGAAAAGTAAGAACAACATCAAGTATTGAGACTCCTACCTTGAAAGATTAAGGAACGGACTGTAGAATGTTTTGACCTGAGGATTGTGACTATAGTGATTAAAGATTTTCTGCAAGGGGGATTCAGGGTGTATTTTAGAAATGCTGAAGAGGTTTTGGCAAGAACATGTATAGATAAGGTAATGGAGATTGCGTGTTACATTTTGCAGTGCAAATGCACAGCAAAATTGCACAGTTGCTGTGAAGGGAAGTAACATGATGTATCAGAAATCAGTTTTAAGTAATGGATAAATGCAAAGGCATCATCATTTGTGCCTTGAATGCGATTGCCATGAAACTGCGTACTTGAGGGTTGTCCATTCTAGGTTCAGGTGAGAGAAATCTATTTCAGATTTTTATGTTATTCATATAGGATATAATTTAAATTGTTAGAAATTGGGTTTTTGGTTGGCAGAGGTATGCACCCTGTCCAAGCAGGAACCACATTCCTAGTCAGGGTAAGTCAGAAACACACTTTCAATTAACCTGTGCTCACCCTCTGGTAGTTTGGCACAGAACAGTCAGGCTTAACTTAAGAGGCAACATTTAAAGTATTTGTGCAACACTTCAAAGAGTAACACAGTGAAAACACCACAAAATACTCCACACTAGTTTACAAAGATAGATTATTATTTTATAAATAAAACAAGATCAAAACTACAAAAGTCCAATAAGTAGAAGTCAATATGTTTATTTTTTAAAGATGAAATGCAAAAACAGCACTTAAAAACAGTAAGCACCTAAAGAGTTAATTTTTCGCACTGGCCCAGGACAAAGTCAAAATTTCAGGCCGACCGTGATGGAGCATGGGCCGGATACAAGACCCACGCAGGCCCACTGAGCAAAAGTGCCTTAATCGTGGTCGAAAACAATGAAATGCAGGATGCAGTTGAGAGGTGCTTTGGTGACGACCCCACAGTTGAGGAGATGCGTTGGTTTTCTCCACAGAATGATGGTGATGCACTGGTTCTGAAGATGAAGCACTGGTTCCGAGATGCATTGGTTCTAAAGCCGATGCACCATATTTTTCACTCAGTCAAAAGGAGTTGTCATTCGTCCTTTTCCAGGGCTGGCGATGTAGTGGTTCCAATGTTGCGGTTCTGATTGCAATGTGCTGGTTCTGAGTGCTACGCACCAGTTGTCATTCTGCAACAGTGGCGATGCATTGATTCTTCTCTCACAGCAAACGATGCATCAGTTGTGCTGTAGCATGCACTTGGGTTCACTTCCAATAAACCAGGCACAGGGGCAGGATGGAAGACTTTGATGACCCTGAGTCTTCTACGAACAGGAGGCTAGTCAGCTAGCCTTGAAATCACTCTGGGGCAATTGATGAAGGTCCAGTTAAAGAGAGAGCAGAGGGCAGCAAGGCAGCAGTCTTCCAGAGCAGCAGTCCAACTGCTTGGCATTCCTTAGCACGGCAGTTCTTCTTCGAAAGTTGGTTTCAAGTCTAGAAGTGCACGCAGTTGGTGGGGTCAGAGGTCCCGTACGTATGTCCCTTGGAAGTGGGTGTGACTTTAAAAAGGGTCTTAGAAGTGCACAGAGGTCCTTTCTCTCTGTCCTGGATCCAGACTCACTGCAGGGCAGCAAGTAGCCCTTTGTGTGTGGACAGGACCCAGCATACTCAGGTGTAATTGTGAGGCTGAGCCCAGTTCCCCCCTCTCTTCCTCCCAGGAAGATGCATGAAGTCACACTCAGCCTTCCTTTGTGTGTGATTGTCTAGAGGTAATACTCAAAGTGAGCTGTCACCCAGTCTAGCCAGTGACCAAAGAAAGGCAACAGACACCAAATGGCTACTAGCAGGAAAATGCCTACCTTTCTAAAAATGGCATTTTCAGAATAGTAATGACAAATTCAACTTTACCATTAAAGAGGATTTACCATTACCATTCCATAGGTAATGAACATGAAAAAACAATTAGAGCTCATATAGGAATTACAGTGTATTACATGTAATAAGGAATCCCCAATGTTAACCCATGAGAAGGGTAGGCCACACACAAGTGATAAACGAATTTGGTAATTTTTCACTTCCAGGACATGTAAAAAACTTAAAAGCACACGTCCTGTCTTTTTATTACACAGCTCTCTGCCCTACGGGTTACCTAGGACCTACCTTAGGGGTGACTTACATAAAGGGCTCCCTGTTTTCCCTTTTCACAGATAGTTACAGATAAACACAGACAGAAAACACTGTCTCTCTGGCCTGTATTTATTTTTAATAGTGGAAAAATACAGATAATTAGTGATTCACCATGCGTAGATTAATGACTTTCACGCCAGTGGCTGTACATAATGACAGCGTGGGCAGCTTCAAAGTTTAATGTGATGCACTTAAATTATTGCATATCTCAACCTGTATATGTGTTATTACACTATTTTGTAATGTGGGTTTATTATTTTTGGCTGTGTAATGTTCTAAAGCCTGACAGGCATCAAAGTATGAGTCCACATTTATCCGTTAAATAAATGCAGAAATATATGAGTTATCACCTCATCTGTTTACAAAACACAAAATAAATATGGATAAATACCAATAAGATCGCCAAAAAATAAATATGGATAAATATATACGGAAATGTTAAAAAACATAAATATCATAAAACCAGGAGCACTACTTATATATAATAAAAGGGGAGATTAAGGCTTGGCAAGGGTTTTTAAATGCCAAGTCAATATGGCAGTGTAAACTGCACCCCAGACTCTGCAGTGGCAGGCCTGAGACATGTTTAAGGGCTACTTGAGTGGGTAGCACAAACAGTGTTGCAGACTAACTAGTAGCATTTAATTTACAGACCATGGGTACACGTAGTGCACTGTACTAGGGACTTACAGGTAAATTAAATGAGACAATTATGGATACGTCAATCAAACCATGTTTAGAGGAGAGAGTACATGAACCTTAGCACTAGTTAGCAGTGGTAACGTGCTCAGAGTCCTATGGCCAGCAAAAAGGATTCAGCAAGCAGGCCAAAAGTGTGGGGAAGACCACCTTTGTGCTGTCAGGTCTAACATGCATCCCCACCCAGCTGAAAGTGGGGAAAGCTACCTAGCCTCTTGGGAGTTCTCATCACTAAGGCGGAAGAACTTGTGAAGACCATCAGCATTGGTGTGATCTACCCCAGGTCTGTGTTCGACCATAAAGTCCATTCCCTAAAGGGAGATGGACCACCTCAGCAATTTTAGATTCTCACCCCTCATTTGCATTAGCCACCAGAGAGGCCTGTGGTCTGTCTAAATCAGTGAGTCCCAAACAGGTATGGTCTCAACTTCTTCAGTGCAAAGACCGCAGCAAAGGCTTCCCTTTCAATAGCACTCCACCTTTGGTCCCTGGGTAGTATCCTCCTAGAGAGGAATGCTACATTTTAGTTTAGGGCCTCATAATTTAACTGTGATAAAACGGTCCCATGCCAGGCTCTGAGACATCTGTTTGCTCAATGAATTCCCTGGAAAAGTAAGGGGTCATGAGCACACAGGTGGTGTGCATGGCCTGCTTTAGGGAATCAATTGTTTTTGCATCTGTCTATCCAAATCACATTTCTGGGCTGCTTCTTTGTCAGTTATGTCAAGGGGACATCAATGATGCCATATCCTGTGACAAACCTCTTGTAGTACTCTGTGAGGCCCAAGAAGGCCCTCACCTCAGTTTGGGTTTTGGGGGGCTCCCAGGATTTGATCTATCTTGGTCTAGATGGGCTGTGCCATACCCCATCCCACAAGGTCTTGTAAGTATGCTGGAGTGAGGTTTTCCCTAAGAATCGTATACCTCCTCCATTTTATCATTTTGAGTTAGAATGAATAACTGATTAACATTAATAGTATTAATGGTTTGCTGTGTTTGATTAATCAACATTACTAATTAGAAAATACACGTGGGAATCACATTTGCATGGCCTAATTGATATGTAAACTAATTTTCGTACGCATACTAATGTCAGATATTTAGAATTTGCATGTTATATGTTGCTTTTGTGATGTGATTTGTGAATCGTGCTTTAAATTGTGAGTATAAACCGCATTGCGTGTTGCTTTTGCTAGATAAATACACACACATAGAGGGTTTAGTGAGGGAATAACATTTTAATAGTCATTTCCATGTATTAATTACGTTTTGTGTCTCTTTGCTTAAGTTGTCCTTTCTGGAGTGGCCACAAAATGGCTGCCATCTCTATTTTGACGGACAGACGAGATACAGAAGTCACTGAGTGAAGTGCGCCTGCGCTAAAAGATGAGCAACAATAACCTCGTCCTGACCTCAGGCAGACTGTACTCATGAAGGACGCACCGGGAGGAGTGCCAATCCTCAAACAATGAACTTCCATAAACTAAGAACTGTTATAATTGATGACACCATGGACAGAAACCCGCATGGGAATCAACATGCCCTGAATGGACTAGAAACTGTTACAATTTTATTAATAAATTGAGAACTACATCTAATGCAACATTGAATGTATGAGAATCAGGAAGAATGATCCTGGTTCAACCAATTGGATTTGTTCTAAAAACATGTATTGTAACATTTTATCATTGATTTTACTATAAAAGAAGTAGACTAGAGAGGGTAGGTACCACTTCTTGTCGTGCTTTACCAGATTTCCTGACGTTATGCTGACGGAGAGGACGGTGACACTGCTGGACAGCTGCTTGCCAGAGACTCTGATGGACTGATCAGATGCCCAATTAATTTATGAACTGATTGATCGATTTATGGGCATAGAGACGAAAGATCTGAATTTGACATAGAGGACGCCATTTAGCCAGATTAGGTAAATATGCAAACTAAATATTGAATGCTTTATGATTTTCTTATGCTTTAATTAGATAAACATTTAAATTCATTTAAGAACTGTGTCGGGTTATTATTTGAAGTGTTTTGATGTATATTGTTTAGAGGTATTGAGTGTCGCTCTACCCAGCAACTAAGCTGATCCATGGCCTATAACATGGGAGGAACTACTAGGTTATAAAGGTATTGAGACCCTGGTGAGGTAGGGATGAATAGGTGAATTTGTTATTACTCATCAGGTGATTGGTGAAAGTCTTCCTCCCATAGTTTCCAGCGCATGGAAAGAAGAGAAAAGAGTTTCCCTTCTCTCTCTCTCTCTCTCTCGAGAGAGAGAGAGAGGACCATTGATCTAAAAGTAGAATGAATGATTGGTGTTATGGGCCCCACCAGCGAATGAGGGAATGAATGTTGGTTGTTGAAGAAGATCTGTGGTTTGTGACGTAGCGAGAGGATTTTTGGTATTCAACGCTGGAGCAGTTTTTCTTGTAGCAGAATGATGGTTAGCTATTGTTTTGTCTTGGTCTAGATGGGCTGTACCATACCCCATCCCACAAGGTCTTGTAAGTACACCACAGACCCATTCCCTATCTGGCACTTAATGGCCTTGATAGTCAGGCCTGCCTGTTGCAGGGCCTGAAGCACTTCCTGCAGGTAAAAAAGGTGGTCCTTTCAGCTGCTACTGAAGACAGCTATGTCATTCAAGCTGCACTGAAGGGCTTCATACCAGTCAAAACCTGGTTCAACAGCCTCTGGAAGATGGCAGGGGCATTATTTTAGTTTAAAACAAAGGGCATCACTCTGAATTGGTAGTGGTCTTCTGGGGTGGAGAAGGCTGACCTCTCCATGGCTCCTTTGGTTAGGGTAATCTGCTAATACCCTGACACACAGTCAAAGGTACTCAGGAACTGGGCAGCCCATAACCTATCAATCAGCTCATCTGCCGGGGAGTTGGGGTGAGCAGCAGTCGTGGTAATTGAATTGAGCCCCCTATAATCTACACAGAATCGGAGTTCTGGTGTAGTTACCAGTGAGGAATTTTTGGTAGCAGCACCTCAGGGCTGGACCAGAGGCTATTGGAGGGTTCAATCATCCCTGACTCAAGCATCTTAGAAACCTCATCTTTGATGCTGGCCCTCACTTTGTCAGACAGTCTGTAAGTTTTATTCTTTACAGGGCAGCGTTCTCCTGTCTCCACATCCTGAGTACACATGTGGGTAGTCCCAGTAGTGACGAGAACTGTCCCAGTAAAAGGTGACAGTCTCTCTACTATTCTGAAGTCAGGGTAGGATAGAGATTCATACCTTCGACTGACCCATCCTTCTCTTCGGATGCTAAGAGATCAGGGAGAGGTTCAATATCCTCTTCCTCCCTTCCATCTGTCACCTGCAACATGGTGACCTCAGCCCTCTCAAAGTGTGGTTTGAGACAGTAGATATGGAGCACCCTTGTGGGGATGCCTGGAAGTCTAAAGGTCTACCAAGTAGATGACCTCCCCCTTCCTCTCAACTATCCCATAGGGCCCAGTCCAACAGTCTTGGAGGACCCTGGGCTCCCTGGGTTCCATCACCCACATGTTCGGCCCAGGCTGTAATTCCACAAGGTTAGCCCTTTGGTTGTACCACTGATTTATCACCTTCTGGTTGGCCTCTAATTTGTAAGAAGCTTGCTTCCACAACTTGCCCATCTGGCTTCTGAAGGCCACCATGTATCTAACTACATCCTGGGGAGGTTTCCTGGGAGTTTACACCAACCCTTCCTTCACCAGACTGAGAGGTCCCCTTACAGGATGACCCTACAGAAGCTTAAACGGGCTAAATCCAACCCGCTTCTGTGGTACCTCTCTGTAAGCAAAGAGAAGGCATGGCAAAAGGACATACCACTTACACCTCAGAACCTCAGGGTGGCATTTAATCATTCCTTTGAGGGTATTGTTGAATCTCTAAACATGCCCATTGATTTGGAGATGGTAGGGAGTGGAGAACTTATAAGTAACTCCACAATCCTTTCACATTCACTGCATATACGCAAACATGAAGTTGGTGCCCCTGTCAGGCAGCACTTCCTTAGGGAAACCCACTTGAGTAAAATCCCCATTTGGGCCTTACACACTGCAGGTATAGTTGCAGTCCTCAGAGGTACAGCCACTGGATATCTTGTGACATGCTCTACCAGTACAAGCCAGAGGTTGTCTGGGGATCCATAGGCCCAACAATGTCAATGCCCACTTGCTCATAGGGGGTACCAATGACAGGCAAGGGATTAAGAGAGGGTTCTCAGTCTGTGCCCTGTCTTCCCTCTGGCCTGGCAGGTCAACCACGTCCTACAGAATGCATAAGACGAAATCTTCGTCCTGGGCCAGTAAAAAAGGGAGACAAGCCTGGAAAAGGTCTTGTCCTGCTCCAGATGTTCTGGTGGGGGTATTTCATGAGCCAGCTCCAGTAGCAAGGCCATGAAGCATTCGGGGACCACCAGGGACCTTGTTGCCCCATGCACAGTTGCCTTAGGCTAACTATAAAGGAGGTTGTCCTCCCAGTAAATGTGGTGATTCCCAGAGGCATCGCCTACTGCCTGGGCTTTGGCCGGTTGCCTCATGCCCTCAAGTGTTGGGTTATCCTACTGTGTCTTGCAGAACTCCTTCCTGTAACGGTACCCCTTCTACTTGCCATCCAGCAAGTTTAGGCAGGTCACCAGGGGAGGCAATGTCCTCCTCAGTGGGCTCTGCTGTGGCCTTTTCTTGCGTCCCCTCCACCCCACCTGGGACACATGTTTGGGGATTTCCCACACCCCTTGCCCTTCCCACTTTGGCAGCTGCCTAGTTCATTCTTCCAGGCTCCATGCCTCATTGAATGCCTTCCTGGGCAGCCATGGACCTTGTGGTAACACATATCCAATCAGGCAACCCAAACAATTCCAGGTGTGCCTTAAGTTCCACTTCCTTCCAGGCCAGGTAGCGTGCTAAAGGTCATTTCCCAACAAACCGTCCACAAACCTGACAGGGCTCAGCAACTTTAAGAAGACCTGAGACCACCCCACCCTCAAATGGAACAATGGCCATTGGGGAGTGACCCTTCCTGTTGTCAACCACCACAACCTGGTATAATGCATTGGGTATAACTTGCTCTGCAGCCATCAGCTCCTTTTCCTGTGTCCCTGAGATCCTCAACACCTTGCCCATTGATGGTAACCCATTGCCTATACTTTGAAGTATTGGATGGCACATTGATTTTAGGAACTATCTTCAAGTCACCCAGGGACACTAGGGTAGCCTCATTGTGTTCCCCACCACTTACTGGGACACACTCCTTCCCAAGCACTATACTTGCCTTCCATGGTGTTTTACCTACACTTTACACATTGCCTTTAATGTAAGCCTCACTGCTTTTGTGCCAAGCTACCAGAGGGTTAAACATATATTATTAATGTAGTGATTTTTTGGGTGGTTCACCCTAACAAGGATTGTAGCTGTTGCTTGAGTAGGGTTTCACCTCATCAACCAAAAACCCAATTTCTCACACTGCCTCCTAGTGATACTAGATTTGCCAGTAGGACTTTACACCATCAGCAAGAAAATACTTTCAACATTATCCAAAAAAGTGGGATTTAAGAGAGACTCACCTCAATATCTCAGTTTACTTAATTAGGCCACTTGCAATCCCTGACCCTCCCCATAGATTGCTGTGTTGCACAATGTTTTATTATCTCCCCCTCACTATTTAATCTTTATATGGAACTCCTTGGTCAGCTACTGGTGGAAAAAGAAATACTTATGACCAATATACACATAACGCATATCTCAATCTTAAAGTACGTAACAGTACATTTTCCAGAAAAATACTTTATATAAGAACTCCCAACTCTACCAGGGTGTGGATAGGCACCGATGATGAAGCATGCCACTATTGACTAGGCGAGGCTTCTACACCAAAAATCTTTGGAAGTCTTAGTAGGACCTTTAAGTGGTTTCTCTCTATTTTTCTTTATTTCCCTAGTTGTCTCCAAATAATGCTAACAACGTATTTGGCCTTATGTTGACTCTGGTTGGTCTACTGAGGTCTGTTCTTCTTGGTCTCTTGAAGTTCCCTTTCGAATGCTGGCAGTTTTCATCATAACTCAAAAAAACACATATTTCCACTTCTGAAGCACCTCATTGTCTATTCAGTGAACCCACAAATGACTTTAAAATGGCTAACACTCACCACAAAGAGTTGCATCTCAGATTTACCAGTTTTGCGGACAACAAGCTGTGCATAAAAGCCACTAGCACATGCATTCTCTGGCCTAGTCCTATGAATATGGAACCAATGTGTATTATGTCTCCCCATTTCGAATCCCAAGCCTTTTTTAGGAAGAGGTACAGGACGTGGGCGAGGAAAGAGAAGAACAGCACAACAAGTTCAGTGGAACACCCCGTCCTCACCTCCAACAGTACACAACACACGGAGTACCAAGAGAGGCCAACAACAACCGGGCACGAGTGCGGAGATCTAGTAGTGAACCTCAGTTCGCACACTCTTAGTGTGGATGAATGCAGAGTTCTCAACCGTGGGTTAGGCTTTGTGCCCATGAGGGGGACCCCTTCATAATCCGACAGGAACTAGCCCAGTTCTTCCGTAAAGTAAGACTGCACTTCTTTCTTAATAAATATGAAACTAGACACAGGGCAGATAGAGAGCACTGGACTGAAAACAGAAATCTACTTTCAACCCTCCTCAACATCTGGTCTCGGATAAAGTGATGACATTCGAGAAGGCAGTGGTTCACGACATCACGGATTTATGTGCCGCACCAAAACATGTTTTTCAAAACCTTCCTAGAAACGAGCAACAAGCCGCACGAGATTTAGCGAATAATCCGTCCTTGACTATAAAATCAGCAGACAAGTGCGGAGCAACTGTCGTTATGGACACTTCTACTTACCATACTGAGTGCTTACGACAGTTGGGAAATAGAGAGTCTTATTGTGTCCTACAAGGAGATCCCACTAGGAGATTAATGAGTGAGATCAAAGACCTAGTGACAGAGGGAGAAATGGCAGGATGGATTACGCAACAGGAGGCAGGTCACCTGGTAACTACCCACCCTGTCATTCCATATTTTTACGTACTCCCAAAAATCCATAAAAAAGAAAGACCTCCACCGGGTCGCCCTATCGTCTCGGGGATAGGGTCGGCTCTAGAACCTTTGTCGACCTTTGTAGATCACTTCCTTAGACCATTGGTTTTGGAAATGCCGACGTATTTGAAAGACACGAAAGATATACTTTCTTTACTACCTAATCTCCCTTTTGACTGTGCACTTGATTACCTTGTAAGTTTTGATGTGGTATCACTCTACACCTGCATCCCGCAGGATGAGACTTTGGATACCATATGTGCACAGTTAGAAGAGAGAGGACAAGATTTAACCACACCTGTTCATTTCATTATGGAGTGTGCGAGGTTGGTTATGAAGGAGAACTTCTTCCAATATGAGGATACCCTACATCTACAAACCTCAGGGACTTGTATGGGAAGTGTTTGTGCCCCTAGTTTAGCCAACCTATATATGCACCAGTTTGAACAGGACCATGTCTTTGCAACCACTAACCCCTTCCGGGATTGTGTCATCACCTGGAAGAGGTATATTGACGACATTCTGGTGGTTTGGCGAGGAGAACCTGCTAGCATTCTGGCTTTCCAGACGTGGTTAAATACTAGAAATGAGTACATTCGATTTACGGTCGAATACAGCAAAGCAAGGATTGCATTTTTAGATCTCCTAATATACAATTCTGGTGAGGGTCTGAAAAGTGAGCTGTACAAAAAGCCAATGGCAAGGAATTCCCTTTTACTGTATGATAGTCAGCACCCCAAATCCCTTCGAGAAAATCTTCCTGTGGGTCAATTTCTGCGAATCCGACGGAATTGTACAGAAATTGAAAAATTTGAAAAGCATGCGCGTCAGTTGACCAATGACCTTAGAGAGAGACATTATCCTAGTCATCTAGTAAGAAGGGCATTCAAACGAGCTGTGAACAATAATCGGGAAGCCCTTTTGGAAACTCAAGTGGAAAAACCTCCTCTGGAGAGATTAACGTTTGTAAACACCTTTAGTACACTCTCCAACAGTGTACAGAAAATTGTACGGAAGCACTGGAGGATTTTAAACATAGGGATAGAATCCATCCCTAAACCACTTTTTTCCTTTAAACGGAACAAAAGTTTGCGAGATCAACTAGTTCATACTAGACCTAAAAACAAAACCACATGCACATCACTAACACAGACACTGTGAAATTTGCCACCTGTTCAAGGCCATTTTCCGTGTGGATCATGTTCGGTTTGCTCACAGACTCAACATGCTACCACTGTAGATATAGGAACAGACAAGCCATGGGTTTTGAAGACTCACATTAATTGTAACAGCGAAAGAGTTATTTACCAAATAACATGTCCCTGCCAGAAAAGGTATATTGGTATGACCACGAGGAAGGTAAAAATACGGATTGGAGAGCATAAAAGTACGATTAGATGTAGCAGACAAGCGACAAAATTAACCCACCATTTCATAACACTAAAACACAAGCCGGAAGATATGAAGTGGGTTGTTTTGGAACAATCGTACATCCCACCACACATTTCAGACATAAACAGTTATCTGTTTCAAAGAGAGCAGCGCTGGATTTTTAAGATATCCAGCGACACCATGGGTCTGAATGATGAAATCCAATGGACAATGTGCTTGTAGATCTATTGGGAGTGGTCAAGAGGTTTGCACTAACCCCCTGAAGAATACACCATTAAGAACAAACAAAGAAAGGATTTTGGCAAGTCAGTAGGGACATCTAGTTATGGTATATTAGACAGTTACAAATAACAGCCGTAACTGTCAAGGATAATACAGTGGCATATCCAATTTTGGCCGTGGTAATCTGTAAAAGTAACTAGCTAAGGGTTATTTAAAGTGACGACACATAAATATTGCGGCCCCTTTAAGTTCAATAACACTATACAGGGCCAGACGCGATGACGTAAGCACGTGGTCACGTTGATTGCGTGATACGCGCCAGAGAGTATGTAAACAACCGCCGAGACCGCGACGGTACCTCTGGTTGCGGCCTCGGATGCCTGGGTTACCGATGGACAGGTAGGGGGGTTTAAGTTTTGATACTATTTCGCCTATGCGATGCGCTAGCGGTTAAGCAATTTATCTAGTCCAGTAAGAGCGCCAGTGGCATTTTGAACTTTAAAGCTTGCAAATGAGCAAAGAAAAGATGTGGTCTTCTTTTTGAGAGACTGGATAGGACCCAGATTAACATCAACAGTAGGGTCCTTATGTATATACAAAAAAGCCGTCTGCTATGGTTGCTGTTTTTAGAGTTTCTGTTTAAAAGATCACACCATGCCCTTAAGCAAAGCAATAAAGCATGGTGGTTGTATTTGTTTTTTTGTAGAGCGGTGCCCCACGCCCTGTGCAGCAACAAGGTGAGGTGAGGCTAGCATCCCAGTAACACGGGGTAAGCTTTGTATGAATTTTTAATTGTATAAAGTATAAGACACTTCAGTATGTAGAATACTAACATTGATGTGTTTGATTAAAGAAATAATGTATAGAGAGCTAATGTATTTGTCACTCATCGGTTTCACTTTGTATGATGTTTCTTTCTAGATGCATCAATTTCCTGTGACACAACAAAAGGATGCACAGGACGCAGTAGGTTGTATTGTTTCAACCACTCAAGTTTGTGTTTCTCACTTTATTTTCACATAATTTTGCAGTAGTATCTATCCTGGGTCCTGACGAATGCCTCGACCATAGTCTGGTCATTGGAGGCAGAAACATGTAGACCATTTTTTCTATCTATAGGATTGGGGCTTATTCTGTTAAAAGCCCTTACACTGAGGTATTTTTAATCTTGGCACGATGTTAGTTTCCATAAAGTTTTAATATAGCATTGTAGCCATTTTTAACTGATCACTGTATCACAACAATAATAAATCTATGCATTGCAACCCATCATTTATAACCACCTTAAAACCATCTGTGCATCTGGAAGTACAAAGGGTCACCACAACCCGACACCTTGGGAAGTTTTTCCTATAATTGGTGCGGGTAAGAAGGTGATAAAACTAAACCCAGATGATGATATCAGCCTTGGAGGCTAATGATGGGAATCTTTCTAGGCATGTGCTGACAGATGCTTAGTTGGGAGAAATGTGGTGAATAGGGTGCGTTGGACAATGCATATTTAGCTCTCGGGTTTTCATTGAAGCCTTCCTAGAGACCTCCTCTACCCGGTGTTATATGACTCTGGTTGGTCTACTGAGGACTGTTCTTCTTGGTCTCTTGAAGTTCCCTTTCGAATGCTGGCAGTTTTCATCATAACTCAAAAAAACACATATTTCCACTTCTGAAGCACCTCATTGTCCATTCAGTGAACCCACAAATGACTTTAAAATGACTAACACTCACCACAAAGAGTTGCATCTCAGATTTACCAGTTTTGCGGACAACAAGCTGTGCATAAAAGCCACTAGCACATGCATTCTCTGGCCTAGTCCTATGAATATGGAACCAATGTGTATTATGTCTCCCCATTGAAAGCGTTATTCGACTTTTTTACTTGATGCTTGTAAAAGGCTCCACTGCCACTGTGGTTAGTACCACAGTATGCAAATATCTCAATAAAATAAAATAATAAAATTGAGCGTTATATTTGTGTTGACATTGATTTGTGTAAAAGGGATACGTTACACTAATGGGAATAATAATGTAGATTTCGCACCAGTATCTTTAACCTTTAGAAAGTGGAGAACAATGAATGCTTTCCATTATTTAAAAACCCATTATGAAAAAATGATGGGCTAATTCTGCTCCTTTCTTTTCCTCCTGCAAAATGAGGACATGTGACTTTCGATTAGGATACAAAACACGTGTCGATGATATCAGATTTGTGTAGACGGTAGTTCTATATGTCAGCTTCACATTTATTAGTGCATGTTGTTGGAGCCATTTTGCACGACTTGATATATTTGTTATTGTTGTGGTGATATTTTAATAAGTATATTTTTGCAAAACAAATAAAATACCTCTCACAGTTTTACCACAGTGGAATTCAAATATAACTAACACAATTTGTTTACATGAAATGATCAATACTGTTGGCAATTTCAGTTATTTTCCTTTCAAATTCAATTACAACTAGAAAACAACTATTTACCTAATGTTGGTTTAGCTAGCAATAATTCCTTTTTTTTCTCCATTCTGCATAACGAAAAAAGGAAAAGCCGCATACACTGACTGTAGTCTTCTGTTTTCAACTAGTGCAGCTCTGTACTTTGCATGTGTGTGAATTCCTACAGTATTTGGCTAGATTGCATATATCGGGGATGTAAGCTGTTTTCAAAGACAAAAGGCTCTCAGCTCCCACGTGTGAAATATGTTTTCACAATCAATGTTTATATTTTCGCCCAGTGAGTGGTAAATTGTGCAGATTCAACTCTTTTGTGCATGTAGACACAACACAAAGATACCTCTGTTTAGAAAATCTGCTAAATAGCAACTTTTGTTGGAGTAATTTGCCTAAAAAGATGCTTTCTTGAGGGTGGATTTTACAGAGGGCTATTTTCATG
Source organism: Triturus cristatus (assembly GCF_964204655.1). Taxonomy (NCBI): domain Eukaryota; kingdom Metazoa; phylum Chordata; class Amphibia; order Caudata; family Salamandridae; genus Triturus; species Triturus cristatus. Next base: position 893,598,522 of record NC_140590.1, on the reverse strand, counting down.
CAATGGAAGATTCTGTGTTAACAATTTCGGATTTCATATATTCTTGATCTGATGCTAATATTTCTAAATGACAATATATTTTTAATTGCTGCAGGGTAGAAGCGCCTCGTTTAAAAAGCAGCCTCAAAGCTCAGCACGTTCTCGATTAACTAATTTCATTTTATGGCTGGGTCAAGGTTAGGGATGAGGGAAATTAAATTGAACTGGCGTTTTGTTTCCTCATGAATAAATAAGGCGGCAGAAAGATGATTGCAGGACAGATATGAAACCCAAGATAGCATGATTTATTATCATTGCTGACTATAGCACCTTCCTTCATTTCCGTGGCGTGGCATTGTCCGGTACTCAGCATTGTAATCAGTAATAACTAAAAGAGACAAATGCAGCTGACAGTAAGCTAGCAGATGCACTGTGAGTAGGGGAACACACTTATTATGTACATTTTAGTATTATTGTGGCCAACAGCAAGAACATTATTTTATATTTTTAACAAAACCAGTAATAGAAATAAAACTGTTGGGCGTCTAGTGAGAAAAGAAGACACTCCATATGTCAGCTACCCACGAAAAAACAAGACAAACTATTTAGGCTGATAGAGCAAGCGATGGGTGAAAACTATGTTGCAAATGGCGTGTGAGATCAGTGGGTGAAAGCTCGCAGCTGACATTCACTGTGATCTGCAGGCCAAGCAAGTCCAAATCAGGATGTCATCCTACCAATATTGGTAAATTAAGAACCATTAAAAGTAGGTAATTGCAACACCTGTCATGTACAACACTCAGAGCTAGTAAACGAGTGAAATGAAGGTATATCTATAAACCACATTAATATAATTGTGATATGCATTTTTCCAAACTATAAAGTGGTTGAAGGCAGAATAATTAAATGTTACGGAGATACAAAAAAAATGAAAAAATGTCAATATGCAAAGGTCGGTAAGCAGTGCAAATGACTGTCTGCATGGTTAAAGCCAGAGCCACTGTAAATATGCAATTTTGTGTCTCTAGTGTTGTCCACATCTTTATGTTATTTGCTGCATTTGCCACATAATCCATCATCTGCTGCATACCATGAAGACTTTAGCAAAACAATGTTTCCATATCGTAGGGTTCAAAAATTATTAAAAACACAGCAACAAATGTTGAATCATTGTGGAAAGCCCATTGCTGACTTTTATTGACATCGAGTATGTAAGTCCAGGTGGTGGAAAGGAAGCCAGCTGGCATTACAGCACCAGGGCCGGACTGGCTCTAGCGGGCACCGGCCAATCCCCTGGTGCGCCGCATGTGTGGGGGCCGGTTTTGGGCCCCTGGGGGCCGTTTTTGTTACAGGGCCGTTTTTGCAGCATAGCTGCAAAATCGGCCCTGTAACAAAATCGGCCGAAAACCGGCCCTGGCAAAAATGCTCGGCGGCAACCCCAACAACCCCCCTGCCCCCCCGGAGGGGGGAGTGTGGCCGAGCACTTTGCCAGGGCCGGTTTTGGTTCCCACTCCGGCCCTGTACAGCACCTAAAATGCAGCAGCCTTTTCAAATGAAAGAAGAGCATTGGAAACATGGTGTCCTGACCACATTATTTATTTATTTAGTGTTTTATATAGCGCAAACAAGACCCAGAAATGGGTATCAGAGCGCTTCACATTTACATAGAATTGTCGTATTAAGCAGTACCAGAACGGATCAAATATATATATATATATATAGCATTGAAGTTTCAAACAGTGCAATAGAAACCTATAAATGTTGTTACCTCGATGGACATGTGAGGTGAGGAGAAAAAAAATAGAGAAAAATATTTGTACAATCATTAATACAATTAGAGTGGCCTAGGTTATAGCTTTTCATACATTTGTGCTTGTTCTGGGTATTCTCAGTGTGACAATAGGGGAAGCAGTCTTCAAGTTTTGGTGCGAGTACGGACCATCGCGATGCGCCTAGTGAGGAACTTCAACTAGAGTCTGGTAATGGATGAGCTTACAGAGAGAGATACTCTTCAGGCTTGGTTGGGTAGAGTGATTGTCTGAATGAGGCTTCTAGGACATGTAATGAGCGGGTTACTGTGGATTAAGGGAGGAATTTGCTCAAAAGGAAGGATTTAGCTTCTTTTTTCAATGGCGAAGTAGAAGAGATTTTCCTGATGCCTGGTGGGAGCGAATTCCATATTCTAGGTGCAGCTCTGGAGAAGGCTCTGTCGTAGGTTTTTTTCTTTTGAAAGAGTGGAGGTTTTAGAAGAAGAGCGCCGGCGCTCCGTGAGAGTGTGCTTCCTCCAGAAATCAAGATTTTCTCTTCTAGGTACAGTGGGCTTTTGTGATAGATTGCCTTATGCGTTATGCAAGCCATCTTTAGTTGGATTCTTGCTTCATGAGGCAGCCAGTTGAGAGCTTTCAGATGAGGGGTGATGTGGCCAAATTTTAAAGACCCAGTAAAGAGTCTCGCAGCTGCATTAAGACAGGCTTTAAGCGGGGCTGCTGAGACTTTTGGTAGTCCTGATCGAGTGGTACATCCATATTCAAGTTGAAAGATAACTAAGCCTGAACAGCAGTTTTGAGGTCTAGTGGTTCGAAGTACGGTTTCATTTTTCTAAGGTAGTTGAGGTGAAAACTGGCATTTTTAGCCATCAGATTGATGTGTGATTGCATATTAAGGTTTTTGTCTAGAGTGATTCCTAGCGACTTGGTGGAGTCCACCAGGGTCGGAGTACAGTTTAGTGCAGTGATTAGCTTAGTCCAATCTTTCCTAACTGGGGAGTTTTGGGGGGGGGGGGTAGTTTAGAAGGAATTCGATTTTTTTGAAGAGTTTAGCTTACGGTGATTGTTTGTTAGCCAGTGGACGGTGTTTTTTAAGGCTTGGTTCATCGTCTTAATTTCGTCCAGGGAAGTGATCTTGATATATAGCAGAGTGTCATCCGCATACATGTGGAAGATGTTAGCCTGTTGTGGTATTATGGTTAAGGGTTCGATATAGAGATTAAATAATGATGGGGATAGTGTTGAGCACATGAAGTGAGATGGCACCTCTAACAAAATCTGAACGCAAACACGCCTAATAGGTGCCTGAGAAAAATGTGAGCAAATCTGCTGTCTTGTTTGGCCTAGTGTGCTATTCCTCTATCATGTTTTATGCATCTTATGCAAATGTCAGATACATTCAATGCATGGTGAAGTTTGCACTCAACTCAAAGACTTCCGCATGAGTAAGACAAGATGCACATTCTGCATGCTGTCACTGTACACTCTAAAGACACACACAAAATATTTTACTTTGGAAATAGGTTGTAATTGTGAACATGGGAACCTGCATTCCCTGTATAAAAGCCCATTGCTAATTCTCTTACAATAGGTAACTTGTGACATCCCTAATCGCCTGTAGTAAAATTAAGTAGCAGCTCAACGGTAATAAGTGATTACGGGTGAATACTGAAGGTGAATTTTGAAGTAACAATGTTTGCTGTCAAAGCCTGCAACTGAGAGAAAAGGCTGATAACAGACATTAATTAAAGATGCAGCTTGAACAGAAAAAAGAAATCCTGACTTTTCCTACTTCTGTTCTGTTTAGGTAGATGAATACTGATGAGCTGAAAGAAGATATTTATGATGCAATTTGATTTTTTCCATACTTTAGATGGTTATTGGAAAGATACAATCTCTCTGCATGCTTCTACACATTCTGAGCAATAGGTTGCTTTTAATCTTACTTGTATTAATCTGATTCTAATATGCTTTTGCAACAAAAACTTAATTGCTCTTTGGTGTGTTTCTGTCAGGTTATCAATGCACTCTTACCTGCAAGATCTTGCTTTCTTACCTGTAAGGTGCTTGACTATGTTTTCGCAGAGACGCTATGAGCCAACCTCCCAGAACCCCTAGAATATAACCAGTATTCAGTTGTTTTATACTATGTGGCTACAAGATAGAAATCAGGGAGGAGGGCCGGACTCGGGCGTTGATGATTTTTCCTGTTGTCGACATGCGAGGCAACAAGAAGTGTTTTTTAAGGACGTGAAAAATAAGTACAGGTGTTAACGAACTCTACTACTCTAGTCCTATCAGTCAAGTCAGGCTAACTGGACTATGCAAATGTCCTACCTGCGAATCACAGGAATGGTCTTGGTGCCCTGGTTGTTGTCGTGGGATGATGATAGTTGTTCAAATGTGGTTGGTGTAGTTGTGTCCGTATTGAAGAAGCACACGATGTTCTTCTCTATTGTAAACGTGATAAAAGAAAATACAGTATGACTTCTCCAATTCAATTACACAAAAGGCTTGTCTCATATTATGTTAGTTCTTTTGCCTTTTCAATTCACTTACTGATATGAGGTTGCTTTTGAGTTCTTCCCACGAATCTGAATTAAACCATAATAAGAGAATGTGCACCAAAAAACGTAACATTCTACTGTTTTAAAATTGCTACACTACAACAGGTTTTTTCTTTCGGTATAATGTCCAAAACACCAAATGTGCTTTTAAAAGTTCTTGAGTATTTTCTGTTTTGGTTGACAAAAAAGGTTTCCAAAAAATTGTCTTTATTCTTCTGCGCGCTAAATATTCATGCTGTCTTGCGATGGGCGCCTTTTGTATTAAAGAATTAAAAAAGTACTTAGCTTTCTTTCTGTTTCTCTGTTCTAACAGGAGCCATGGATTTTCTAGAAGCCTCTGAAGTCGAACGCGTTTCCAGGAAACCGGAATAACTCAGGTAAGTAGCGATGTATTCTGGACTGCAGAAGGAAGGCTAAGTGCCTTCCAGAACTCGGTGTGGCCTTTTTTAGCTGAGCCACACCCGAACCGCACCCTTGACGGCTGCTAGGTTGGACGCGTTCAGACGCGAGACAACGAGCACCTGGAACAAAGCTTCTTTGGGTTGCAAACTCTATGCGCTTGTATCGCGATGGACTGTTCCGAGATTTACAGGAAGCAAACACCCGATTTCTACATAAATCCAGGATTCAAGCAACATCTTTGGCAGTTACATCGCTGAGCATATACAAGAATAAGCATTGGCAAATTACATAACGTACATTGCTGAGCATACACATAAACAAACATTGGTAAACTATATAACACACTTGCAGAATAAATGAGTACAATCATATTCACGTTTAGAGTTTTAATCACCCAGGCCTACATAATCTTTGGAGTGCTGGATGCACGGGATAGGGGTGGGTTTCTAACGGGGAATAAGCAGGTTTTAAGCCTGCACATAGGAGGCATAGTATGTGTCGGGTACAGAAGCATGACAGTTTTATTTTAGACTACAGATTTTAATTGTATTCATGTTTACTGTGGTATTCTGGTTTGTGTACAAGCTAGGTGGGTTTGTGGGGATGTAGAGATGATTTGGAATGAAGTGGATGTCATCTAGAATTAAACTATGTCATATGGAATATGAATATATGGGTTTGGCTGTTACAAGTACACAGCAGTTATGAATTGGTGTTGATGGCTGCAATAGAGTTTTATGCCTAATCCTGAACTTACTTGCTCGACTTGTTTCTGTAATTTACTTTCAAATAAAGAAAACTTACTACTACCTGCCAAGAGAAGCCAGGCCTGATTCACAAAGGTAAACTTACACTTTTGTGTAAGTTCACTACTTTTCAATATTCACAAATGTGACCTTAGACCAAAAGTCTAACTTTACTACTTTTTGGTATTCACAAAGGTAAGTTACTACCAGTAAAGTTAGACTTTTGGCCTAAGTATACCTTTGTGAATATCGAAAAGTAGTAAACCTACACTAAAGTTTAAGTTTACCTTTGTGAATCAGGCCCTTTATCTTTATTTGTCTCATTTACAAACATCCTATCTTTCATATATGAAAGAGCACCTCACCAACCATTAAAGCATTTTTTGGGAGGGGTGATAGCATGTCTATGTATTGAAAAGAATAAAGTACCACCTTTCATTCTTATATTATAAGATTATTGCAAGTAACCTCAAAGTGTATGACCTTATAGAGGAAGTAGGCCTTCGATCTTATTCCGCTGTATGGTCACAGAACTCTTCTTTGACTTTAGTTTCAATATCCTATAATGTACCATTGGGGTTACTTTATCCCATATACTTAAGAACCTGCAGCCACTGTATAAAAGCCTGTCTATAATTTCTTTTTTACAGCCGCTGCTAGTCATCTGTATTAACAAAATGACTTCTTAGATGCTCAGCTGTAATAAGTTATTACTATTTTGATCTACACTCACAAACCAGATCTCGCAGCCTTCGGCTCCATTCATGTATATGGCCGTGAAACTCTTTGGTTACTTGCAATATCCATAAATGGACTGTAAAGGGGGATACTTTACCTCATATAGAGCCAAGCCAAATGGAGTTATGTGACAATATGGAGTAACATTATTCAACTTGGTTAACAAAGTTATGCAGTAAGTTTCGGACAATTATACAGCATAATGCCACAATTGGAACAGAATTATTTTGTCATTTTTCATTTCAATATCTGTTAATACATCCTGAGCAAAGTTGCACCTCATTAGCACCATTATATGGTACCAGGTTTGGTGCATTTTCAGTAACATTTTATATTTTTGAGCTAGAAACGTTTTTACTGAAATCTGCAAATTATGCAGCAGATGGCGGATTGTGCCATGAATCCATAATTATGTGAAAACTCGATGGCCATGCTAGCAGAAAATTCTAGTGGTCCATTCTATAATTCATAGATCATTCGACTACTCGTATAACACAGGGGAGGGAGAGGTGTGGCACAGTGGTCAGAGCGGCTGACTCTACCACGGGGACTGTAATTTGATCCCCCTCGCTGGCAGCAGCTCAGCATCATGTGAGTCTGGGCTCACATAATCTCCCCGACGGTTCCCAGTGCCTTGAAACTCTTGAGGGGTGATATGTTCACCTCTAAAAATATCAATCAATCAAAAGCACACACAGGTCACATAAAGCTGTCATTTCAGTTCCCAGAGAAAACAAGAGAAAACCTCTCAATTAAATAAAGTACAGCACAAGTAGTGGGCAGTTGAGATCCAAATCTGAGACAAGCAGTGGGGGTGGTAATGGGTATGGATGGATGAACTGGCAAATTAGAAACCAGACTATATGCTGGTTATTGAACTAAATTAATGCTTTCAGACAAAATAATAAGCATGTGTGAATATAAAGAAAAAAACAGGAGTTGCATTTAATACATATGTCAACTTTCAAAGGGTCTTCTGACTGTCAGAACAGAAATATTTCCCAGCCTCTGTCCCGTCTTTTGGACAGAGGGCATTTCGGCCCCAAAGAAGGCCAGTTGGCCTGGGGTCATCTTTGTGGTATTGGTAGAGTGCAAGGCCCTACAAGGATGCATAATGTGTTTATGCCTGAAGGTGATGTATGCACCTAGGGAGTTTTACTACGGTGCACTTCTAAATGTGATTTACACCTAATGTGTTTATGCATAATATATTTCCACTAAGTACAGTATTTTGTCAGTATTTACTGGTTGTGTTATTACCTCTTGCAATGGTTCTGACAGTGGCCTGATTAGGCCCTGTCATGTATATAATCCCCTGTGAAGTATTACCTAGCGCCAGTTGGCAAAGTGTATATTTGTGGTTATGATCTAATGTGTTTATGAGTAATACAAAGGCTATTTTTCATATAACCTTGTGTGGAGTTTCTTTTGTGGTGTGCCTAGTGTGTCGCTGCTGTGCTGCCTCTGGGATAAGCCTGACTGCTTGTGCCAAGCTACCAAGGGGGTGAGCAGGGGTTATCTTCAGAGTTTAACTCCCTTGCCCTGACTAGAGTGGTGGTGTCTGCCTGGCTTTGGCGCGTGCCCTAGCCAATCAGAAATCCCATTTCTAACAGACCTCATCTGAGAGTGCATGCAATTTGCCGATCCTCCCTGTAGTAGGATCCCACAAAACACCTGTGAATGAGTGGGAAGGCCAATAAAACAAACACTTGTAATGGTGAAGGTAGGTCTGCACCCATCACTCCATGACCATGTGCTATGTGGTGTCTCATACAAACACACCGATTGACTGTGTATGACTGTAAGAAAAGACAGCAAACACACGGCACAGGCTTTGTGTTCACGTGCATGCAACATGCTGATGTCATGCACTTGACTGCACAAGCAAGTACATGATTTATGGATTAGTTTGGTGGGGCCACTGTATGAGAGATGCAGAACATCTGATTGTCAAAGTAGATCAATTAAAACAAATAAATATTTTGGTGAGGAGCGCTGGACCAAAGATTTGAAGTGGTACCATATTGGCAGGCAAATTGAAAGAATATTAGTCTTTACATATGCAGTACACCGATAAAGTTTAATTCATAACAACTCAGATGCCTTCTCATTTTAAGTGACACTTATGTAGACTTCGATATGGGATGGAATTATATTCTTAAGGCCACTCCAAGTTATTAATTTTGCTGAAGCTATTCATATAAACTTTAGTGCACCACTAACTACCTGCACATCTGCGTAGTTATGTCATTCTTTGGCACAAGTTCTGGTCCCCAGTCTCACAACGGACGGCAATAATGGAGTCGCTCGTACTTAAAAGCAGGCTGCCGCAAGAGCCTATCATTTGGGCCAAAGTTTTGGAATCATACTGGCACAACATGGAAACTCTTCCCACACAGGCTCAAAGTAAGACAACAGTCTTTCATCTGCACTCCCGCGCAGTGTAGAGTGCTGCCGCATGGACAAGCATTTCAATACCCCACACTGACTTACTAAGCGATATATATATTCTATAAAAAAAAATACTTCCAGAAGTTGATGGTACAATGGAGTTGAATATGTTGAATCTGCTAATCAAATGTCCACCCTACGGTTCGGAGACGTTGGGGGACCTTATGTTCTCAACTTTACACCTTAGCCCAGGACAATCTGCATCTCTCCAAAAGGACGTCGCTATCAGAATGTCACTGCTTTCCTGAGGTTCGCCATATGGACTTTTAAAAGTTTTATATAGAGTTAGATTATTGCAAGAGATAAAACAATCCATAACAAGTTACCATAAAAACCATCGGTTCAGCTACCAATTAAACAAAAACTGATAACATTAGAAGTGACTGTATGTATAGTGTTGAACGATAGAAGGAAACCAAAAAGAAAGAAGAAAAGAAAAAGTCGCCATACGGGCTGAACTTGTTATTAGTGTCACTGCTTGCCGGCGGTTCGCCACCTGGACTTGCACTGAACTCTGGCCCCAGTCGTCTCCTACTCGCGGCCTTTTTGCAAGCTACGGTCTTTCTCAAAGACGAAAGCGGAGTCGGAGGACAGTAACAATCACATTAGCATTGACTTCTTTCGACATTTTAATACTCTGAAACAGTGAAAAGTTCACCGTTGATCAATATTACGGTTATGCAATTGCAATGTTCATGCGTTCTATGCAAAGAACATGAATTCTGTTTAATCATGTTAACTTCGGGCTTGAGCATCATTGGTCAGTTTCTGTCCCGCAAACCAGCGATCTCCCCCGCCACCTTTGGGTTAAATGAATTCTCTTTGCTAGTTACAGCGGTGAGCGCGGAGGCCGAGGTTTCACATGCCTTTGTGTCATCAAAATGATGGAATATTTTGATACTTGTATTTGATTCCTGATATGCAGAACCTAGAGAAGGAACCGAGTCATTCTTGGATACCGACCTCTGGCACTGCAAGGTCAAAGTGTGACCGGCACATTGAGATTGGGGGCACCATTCATCAAAGCCGCGCTGAATTGTTTGCATTTTGATGCGCGAGATCTATTGCCGAAGGCTCCCCCGTGTCTCTCGAGCTCTCATTTGAATATCCTGACTTAAACGCGGTGTGTTTGGGTCGCGTGGAACCATTTTCATATTTATTTTATGCATGCGCTATAACTTCCAGTTTATCATGGCGGCGAGATTTTCCCTCCTAATGCTGCCACCGGAGCTGTAATTGACCCATGATATGATATGAATTCCTGTGTGTGGAAATCTGAATAGCATTAATTAAACAGTATTTCGTGACCACCAGGTCATGCACGCGCAAAACAAATATTCTGACATTAGTAAGATAAACGTTTGCAAAAATAATAATTAATAAATGTAGGCTATAATGCAGAGAGATGTCACACACTGAACCGGGAGTGCCAGCTTTTCAAGGACCACAAGGGATACATGTGCATGCACAGGGGCTTAAAGGCAATCATTCACACAGCTAAATGTGATGTGATAGGGACGCAGCCCACCTGAACCAATGGTGATCACCACTGGTATAGCTAAAAAATGTAAAGGTTGTATTGGCCTATTTTTAGGTGCTTCCTTCCAAAGTGGTCAAAGAAACGGTGTAATTTTCAGAGCACATCGAGTCTAAACACAACAAAGACAACACCTGACATGGAGATGAAATTGAAGTTATGCTCTGGAGTGTGACCCCAATGGCTAATTGCAGTGGAATGTACCGGAAGGGCCCTGTGTATGCCCTGAGACTCATGCAGCTCTGCTCCTAGAGGACCAAGTCACGCTAGAATTTCATGATACCGGCACGAGACCACTTCACATGGAAGGCACCAATAGGAGAATCCCTTACACAGATGGAGCTCAAGCTGACTGCCAGCTCTATAGAAAGCTGTTTGGCACTCTAAAAGACAACTCAGCATAGGTCCATATACCAGCACTGCCAAGCTTGCTGCCCAGAGAAACAGCTCCATCCCAGCAGGTTAGAGAGCCTTCTCTTGAGAATGAGTGAAGCTTGCAGGTCACTGGTCTCAAGATAGTCTTCCAAGTCAAGGCTGTAGCAAGTCAGTGCCACTTGAAAGTGCCATTATGTTTAAGCGGTACTGCAGTAATTTCATGCTGACCGGAGTGACTGCTCTGCTGTCCTGTAGAATTTGAGATTGATGAAGTGGATCCGCAGTAATACCGATGGTCGAGGCCTAGTTTACTCAACCCGCCTTCAAAACCTTTTAAATCAGAAGCAGCTCTATAGAATGCTCAAAGGTGTGCGCAGCGGCTGCAGAGTGCATTGTGAAGCATCTGTGGCTGCACTGCTGGAGGGGTAGGCCTGTGAACTGATCTGAGAGGTGGAGCAGCTTTCATCTAGACCATGGACCAGGCCAAGAAGGGTGAGTCCAAAGCCCACCTGCCTGCTCCTGCATTATGTACCAGAATATCCAACTGGAGATGTTACAGTAGTAATGGAATTGATGCAGTTGCAAGTGTAAATTTATATGATTAATGGTCTACATTTTTATGAGCCATCAATGTATTACCTGAGGATGACAATCTTCACAGTATCGCTGCAGCATATGGCTGATTAATTTACGGTGATTCATTACTCCATTAATTTACTGGCGAATGAAGTTACTGTAACTCAGAAGCACATTAACTGGCGGGTGCATACTGGCACAGCAAAGAATTACTCTATTAAATAGCTAGATACTTAACAGTGAGCCTCACCGCTTTAATTGACTGCTAGAAAGGGCTGAGGGATTTTATGAACCAGGGTCAAAATTTAGCAATCCCTTCATTAGTTCCTCAGTAAATATTGGTCGATTTGCTTGCTATTCACGAATTAGGCAATTACTATTTAGTGCTGTCAAAAATTATCTTTTTTTTCCTTCAATTAATTGTCTTTTATCGTGAATATTTTCTTTTCTTTCACATGTCTTGATTAAAAACAGGTTTGCAAAAGGAGTAGAGTTTTGCAGATAATCTAAAACATAAAACCTGCCGTCATGCTGCAATTTGTGTTTTTCTGTAAAAAAACATTCCCAAGACTTTCTGAGGGATAACATAAGTGCAGATCAGCGCACTGACTATGTTATTGATAATGCCCTAAAAAATTAGACGTTTAGAATTGACAACTTGGAAAGAAATTTGAATATGTACAAGGCGCGAGAATATAGAGCAGATGTAATATGTGCTGAAGAACTTGTCTTGGTGGTTATTTTTTCAAGACCGGTCCATGTCAGTGATGATTGGAAGTTGCAGCAATGGTGTTGAAATGTGATGGCTTCCTGGACATCGAAATGCATTTTTTTAGGGGTTCTTTGAGTAAGGAGGCACCCTGCACACAAGCCTAAATCAAAAATGAATATTTGGTATTTAATACCTTGAAGAAAATAGCACCAACATACCCTTCACTAGCCAGCCGCAGTTCTGCATCAGATCATGAACGTAAGAAACAATAGATCAGAAATACGGGGGCAAGGCATCCTGTAACCAAAATGAATGTGATGGTTTGGGCTAACGTGGTGAACCTTTTCAGAACCACAGAGACTTTCCTCTTTTCTCTTTCCCCTCTCCAGACAAAATGACAACATCATAATATTTACTTCATTGAACAGCTACCAAAATTTAATTGAACACGTTTTATTTTGGGTTTTTTCAGCACAACCTCCATTCAATGGTCTATAAGCTACTGCACAGACATTACGAGAAGGCATTATATGATACATCTTTTCAAGAAGAGTTTCATTTTTTTCAGTATTATGTTGAAAAATGTCACACGCCACATATTTTGATTTAGGCTTCAGAGCTCTGCACACACACACGGAGGGCAAGGAAAGGGCACGTGTTAAACAATATACCTGATCAAACTGTGTTTAATCATTTCTCCCTCAGTGTGCCAGATTTCTCACATGTTGCAAAAATATGTCTACGGCCATCAGCACAAATGCACAGGAAATGGGTACATCTGCCTGATGTTTTAGGAATATATTCATACATAATATCTTCGTCAGTTTCACAGCAATTGAGCCTGCCTGCCTGATGGTTTTGGAACATTTTCAAACGTGGTATATACTTCAGTTTAAGAGGAGATGTGTACGTCTGCCTGATGTTTGAGGAATATTTTCAGACGTGCAGTATACTTCAGATGAGAATATAGATAATCCAATTTGTAAACACACTCAGGGCCATAATTATGACTCTTGTGGTGCAGGGCAGAGCCGCAATTCACCGTGCTGCACTGCCCAGGTGTCACAGGGAAAGGACAGGAATGTGACATATCTATCAAATATGGTGTATTTCTGTCCTTTCCCCTTGCGCCGTTTTGGCAGCCATGTGCTAATGCAGGCACCCTTGCACCGTGTTGCAAGGGTGCCTGTATTGTAGGCAGAATGTTTTGTGCAGGAAGGAGCACCTTGCTGCACAAAAACAATCCTGAGAGGCTTTTTCCTGTTTCTATGTGTGCTGCAGAATGCGAGGAGACATAAACATACTTCTCCTTGCTACGCCTCCCCCAGGAAGTTGTATCTTTTTTACACATTCCAAGGTTCACCAGGTTTCATAAATCTGAAAATGTGTCAAAAACCATAGGAGTTGAGAGGGAACACTCACGTAATGCCCATGGAACTCCTCACCTTGTGCAGAGTAAAGTGGCTTTGCGTGGCTTCAAAAATATGACTTTAGGTTTGAGTCGCACGTTCATCAACTTGCGTGGTGCACAAGTGACGCAAATTGGGTAATAAATATGGCCCTCAGTGTTTTGTTTTTCATTGTTAACAATCCTGCTGGAGTTTTCTGTAAGTACGTGCGTTCCCGTTTCAGACTCCAAAAGCTTTATCTCTTAATAATGTCCATTTGCTTATATTTGTAATGTTAAGGACTTTCAGAGTTTGGACCCTGTCTTCTAATTGACATTGGAGACATTTCACTACACGTTGCCACCTTTCATACAGTTGTGGAGGCTGTGGGTTCTTCCAATGCTTCATAATTACTTGTCTAGCAATGAAAATTAAAGAGAAGGAAGACGTAGCCTCTATCTTGGGGAAGTTTTCTTCTGGCTCAATGATCGTTGGAGTAATGTATCTCAATGTGAGGGTAGCCTGTTTTGGGGAGAATATTGAGATTCATTTATTGGTAATGACTTTCCAGAATTCTGCTAACTAGGGGCATTGTAGAAGAGTACGGGTAATGGAGCCGCTAGACACATGCATCTCTGACAGTGACTATACTTTCTATTCTTCCGTGTGTACAAATTGACAGGAGTATAGTAAAAGTGATATCTAAAGATATATTTGTTAAACATCGTGGGAGACCGTGATTTCCATAAGTAATTTCTTATTTTACTCTTTCCTTCTGTCTGAGTTTATATCCATTGCTGCCTTTTTAAACCAGGAGTCAATTATCTTGGTTTCCAGCTCTTCCTCTGTCTGTAGCAGATGGTAATACTGTGATGCATAATTGTGTCTCTGTATACTTGCAGTGAATGTTCCACCTTTCTTCTAGGTTCATTATCTTGATTTTGAGGTAGGTGGTAGTCCACTACGTGTAATAAAGTTATAACCTTTTAGGTTCAGCCAAAGGTTTCAATATTTTAAGCTGGAGCTCAACCCATGGTAGCTACGACCCAGAGCAAACTGGTGAACTTAAAGAAGATGTATAAAGTATTTAAAAGTAATAAAACAGTTAAAAATTCAAGACAAAATGCAGTAAAAACTAACCCTGGGCGTAGTTCGCGAAGTAGCGCTACGCGTAGCTACGCAAAGTGCACTTCGCACTACGCGAGCTATGCGTAGCACTTCGCAAACTGCGTAGTACCCTGTTCGCACTGTGCAAGATGCCGTTTTCAATGATTGAACAGTGCGTACAAGCATCTGGCACTGTGCAATCATTGAAAATGGTATCTTGCACAGTGCGAGCTGTAGTTTTCTGTAGCTCGAGTAGATTTTTACTCGAACGGCACCTTTCTCAACGCGGACTGGTAGTTTCTCATCGCGAGCGGTCGCGAACATACGCGATCACTCGCAATGAGAAACCTGACCTTCCCGCGTTGAGAATCTCTGCGGGTGGTTTATTTTCCACGCTCGTGATCGGCAACCTGATGTTGCTGATCGCGAACGAGGAAAAAGTCTCGCCGGGATCTCATTTTGCTTGCTCGCGGTCGCCAACTTGACGTTGAGGACCGCGAGCAAACAAAAAATGACAGCTACTCTATGCTATTAGTGTTTGCACTGTGCTATGTGCAATTCGCGTAGTGCGAAGTAGCGCAATCTTCGCAAACTACGTGAGCGTAGCGTAGTGCTTTTCCCAGGCTTAGTAAAAACCCTCACTCTGATTTAAGAAAAATGAAATGAGCAAAGTGATACCAAAATGACAAAAATCCAAAAGGGATACCCGGAGATATGAATCTTTACATGTAAGTGGAAATAGCACCAAGGGGCACACTGGCGGAGGGAACATGGCGGCCAGCTAGGTAGCCGGTCGCGAGTCAGACGCCCTGGCCAGCTTCTATTGCTTTGATGGTGCTGATATTTAGCTGAGTTTTGAGGGGGTAAATACTGCGAATACACTGTGGAATATATGATATTGGATCCTCCCTGATTTCACCTGGTCTGCCGGAGCCTTGTCCCCTGGTGATCGAGCGGTCACTGCCGGTCTGCTGCCAGAGGGATTCGCGCATTGCTCCGGTCGCGTTTGCTGTTCGGCCCCCTGCTTTGCGGCGTTCGGTTGTGGCGGCCGATTGGGGAGGTCGGCTTTGCCTTGGCCCTCCTGTTGCCTTTTCTGCCTTTTCTCCCGTTTTGCTGCGTGGGGAGGGGGGTGGTTTGGTGGCTTCCCGGGGTTTTTTTTTTCATCTTGTTTCCTGCTTCCTGTTTGTCTCCCCTCGGCTTCCGTAGTGATGTTTTGATTGGAAAGAGAGGGGTCGAGGGACTGAGGGAGACAAGGGAGATGCTGGGGAAGAGGAGAGAGGTCAGGCTGTGGACTGCTTATGGTCTGTCGACGAGGAGGATAGAGAAATGCTGGTAGGCTTTTTTTTTGGGGGGGGGAGGTCGATCTGTATAATTATCCGCACAAATACTCTGAAGCATCTTGAAGTATTTTAGAACCTATAGATAAGCGAGATAAGCGAGATCTGCCTGTTAAAAGCAAAGCAATCATAGTTCAGTTGGTTATTTTCCCGGCGTTATTTTCTTTAGGGCAGCTGGTGCAGTCGCGGAGCATCGTCGGGTCTGGTGCATTATTAATCCTATTAGTGCTCCTGATACTTCTGGTAGGGTTAGGTCTGGAAATAAGTATGGTTTATCCCCTGAGCCTTACACAGATCTAAAGGGGGTGATAAGACAGAGGTTGGCCCCGTTTTATTCCCATTCCGTTTTTTTGAAAGAGCAGATAATACAGGGCACGAAAGTAAGATATGAGTCTTTCCCCTACCTTATGGAGGTAGTTACTCAACAATCTGATCGACAACCTGGTTCCCCTAAAGCCGTATTGGCGGCCAGGGATGGTCAGCTAAGTGCGGAGTTTCTTGATATTCCAGGCTGTTTAAGTCCCACTATCACCTCCACTACCTCCATTACCACTACTAATAAACCTCCCACAACCTCCCTCACTTCTTCTCTAAAATCAACTATAGAGTCGTCTCGGGGGAGGAGGTATAAGTTAAGGTCGTGTACTTTTTTAGGGTCAGATCTTCCGGCAGCGCAATTTCACCATACCTCTGAGATCTGCAAAGGTGCAACCAGACAGAATCCTAATCAGAGACAGTTATCTAGTAAGCTGAATAAATCGGTGAAGCCCACTCCAGTAAAGTGAGACAGACAAGAAGAGCTTGAAGAGGTGGGCTCTATGCCTGTGGAGGAGGCTGCTCAAAGTGCTGATACAGTACAGGGGCTGTTAAAACAGCTGACCGTGGAAGTTGGGGCACGCTTTTCCACTTCGGAACTGAATCAGAACAAAATACAAGACACCTGCACCAGTTTAGAAGAAAACCTTTTGGCACTCAACCATAGGATGGACGAACTAGAACTAAAAGTAGAGGACTTGAGCAAGGAGGTAAAGGACAATGCCCAAGAGGTATTAAGCCTTAAAGCCAAGGAGCGGGAAATGGCAGAGAGACTGGAGAGGCTGGAAAATATGTCAAGAAGGAACAACATTCGGATTTTAGACTTAAAGGAAGGGCTGGAAGGAGATAATTGAAAATCCTATATTGTTGGCATTCTGACCAAAGCTTTCCCCCAGATTGCTTCGGCTTCGGTTTGGGAATCCGAAATCCAACGGATCCACAGAGATCCCTTTAAGTTAAATCCTGCTCAGAAAAAACCTAGAAAGATCTTGGTTTTCATACAGTCTTATTCTCTTAAGGAGCACTTATTGGGGGCAGCACTCAAACTTAAAACCATTCAGGTTAAAAGACGCGTCCTTTAGAATTCGTTCTGACATTTCCCGGGCTACGGAGGATAGGAGATGGGAACTGGGAAAGCGCATGGACGCCTTAAGGGACCTAGGAAATCAGGTGCAGTTGCGGTTTCCTGCTTTTTTGAAAGTGGTCCTTGCGAATAAAATGCATAATTTTAGGTTCCCGGAGGAGGTGGCTAGCGTTCTTGCAAAGTGCAGCTCCACAGAGTAAGACTCTTGAATCAGCATCTAAGTTTTTTTTTTTTTTTTTGCTATTATATTTTATCATAAGAAGCTAGGCTATGGGTCTGTGGCTCAAAGGGCAATACTTATTGCCAATTGGTAGCCGGGAGGGTTCCCGTAGGGGTGGGGTGGGTGGCTGGGTGGTCATGGAGGCCAAAGGGGGTTTTCACAGAGTTTGGTGGGGAGCATTGGAAAAAAATAAAATATATATATATATATATAAATATTAAATTCATGTGACATTACAACCTCTAGTAGCAACTGCAGAGAATGGATTATGTGCCATGATGGGGGATAGCTCTGCTCGTAATGGGAATCAGTATCTTGAGTGTCTTAGCTGGAATGTTAATGGTTTGAGAGTCAGAAGAATGCAACGTTTGTATTTGCAATATTTAAGAAATAGTTCAGCTAAACTGCTCTTGATCCAGGAGACTCATCTTTTGCTCACAGAATGTAAGGCATTATTCGCTAAACAAAAATGGGTGGATAAAATCATTGCTTCAGATCAGCAATGTTGCTCTAAGGGGGTTGCTATAATATTAAAAATGAACTCGGGAGTCGAGCTTATCAAGTCTCAGCTAGATAGTAGAGGACGTTGGGTTATTGCCGAAATCAAATTTAAAGGGGTTAAGTACACTTTAGTGAGCTACTACGGGCCTAACGAAGATTATATTTTTCCTTTGCATAACCTTTGTTTGGCCCTTGCAGATTTTGATGCTCCTCTGATTCTGGCTGGTGACTTTAACATACTTTTAGACAATAACCCCGATAGGTCCTCCCCTTGAACTCATATTGCAGCCCCTCGGGTCAAAGCTCACTTGATGAATATTTTGCAAAAATTTCAATTTATGTGATTTGTGGAGGAAAAAAAATGGTGATCTTAGAGAGTATTCTTTTTACAGTAAAAAGAACTCCTACTATTCCAGGATAGACTATGTGTTTATCGATTAGGTGGAATCTCATAAGGTGAGCTTAAATTAAATATCTGCCCATTCAATTATCGGACCATGGAGCCATGGCATTTAAGTTAGATTTTCCTCTGGATCATTGTTTAAGGAGATGGACATTAAATAGAAGGTTTCTCCTGTTATCTTCTACTCCAGGCCTCTTGAAGTCTGAAACTGACACCTTTTTTAACAACACTTTAGGGTCTGCCCTCCAACATATCCTCTGGGACACCTTTAAGGCCTGGTTGAGGGGGATCTTAAAAGGTGCGGTAATTGGGTGGGCTAGGTCAGAGAGGGAAGATTTTGTTAAGTTGGAGCAACAGGTAGCGGAGGCTGAAACTGATTTGAAAGTAAGACCTCATGACGATCCAGAGAAAGAATATTGGGTAAAGAGAGTGGAGGAGCGGTAGTTAAAATTTAAACTCAAGACAGAAGAAATCCTACACCAAAAGTGGGAGATAAGTAAAATGCGTGAGTTCGATCAAGGGGAGAACTGCGGTAAGCTCCTTGCTATTAAGTCACGGATCGATAGAGCTAGTACGTATATCAGCAAGATTAAAGTGGGTACACAACTTATTGTGGAAAAAGATGAAATAGAACAGGCATTTACGGGGTTCTTCCAGGATCTTTACCATGAAGATCTCCAGGAGCTAGAAGAGTCCATTGATAGTTGGCTGGAACAAAACAGCTTTCGAGATTAACTGAGGCTAGTCAACAATTCCTCTTCTCGGAAATAACAGGTGCTGAGATTTTGGAAGTGTTTGAGGTAGCTAAAAAGGGGACAGCAGCAGGCCCTGATGCGATTCCGATGGAGGAGTATTCCATACTGAAGGATGAAATTATTCCAGTTTGGTTAAAACTGTTCAATGAAATATTAAAAGGTACATCCCCTTTGCCAGATTCATGGTCTGACGCGGTTATTACCCTGATTCTGAAGCCTGCGAAGGACCCCTCTCAGTGTCAATCGTATCGCCCAATTTCCTTATTAAATGTTGATTATAAGGTTTTTGCAGGCATATTGAACAAACAACTTTGCAAAATTGCACCCCAAATAATCCATGAAGATCAAAAGGGTTTCCTTCCGGGTAGACAAATGTCAGACTTGGTATATACTTTAGTTGGTACAGTGCATCTGGCTTCTTCTAGGGGTCTTCCTTTGTCAATTATCACGGTCGATGCGGCTAAAGCCTTCGATCGTGTGAACTGGCACTTTTTAGATAGAACCCTGAAGGTTATGGGTTTTACTCCCGGCTTTAGAGATGTTATAAAAAAAATATATAGTACTCCTCGGGCCTGGATCTTAGTCAATGGAAATCTCTCTTCTATTGTCAACATAGAACTTGGCACTAGGCAAGGCTGCCCTATATCCCCTATCTTATTTGATATTTATATAGAGCCTTTGGCTCAAAGTTTAAGATTAAATAATAGAATTGTTCCTTTTGAATCTGGTGGGTATAGCAGGAAATTAGCCTTATACGCCGATGATCTCGTTGTGTTCTCCTCTAATGTGGACAGTAGCCTATATGAACTTATACTTGAAACTCAAAACTTTGGGAAACTATCGGGTTATTAAATAAATAAAGATAAGACTGAGGTTATGGCTTGGAACATTGTTAATCAGGTTCAGCCATCTGCGACAGAACTTAGATACCTCGGAATAATAATAACTCGCGATCCCAGGAAAATCCCAAAGGTTAATTTAGATAGAGTTTCAAAGGAAGTTGAGTCTCTGTTAAAAAGATGGCAGAACATTCCTATATCTCACTATAGTCGGGTTAATCTGGTTAAAATGTGTATCCTCCCGAAGTATGCCTACCTTTTTAATAATATTCCCTTAGAATTCCCAAGAGCTGAGATTCTTAAAATTCAGGACAGGGTTTCTTCTTTTATTTTGGCAGGAAAAGGGATTAGGCTGTCCTGGAAAAAACTCAGGCGCAAACTAATACAGGGTGGTATGGGTTTACCAGACTTTCAGCTTTACTGTTGGGCCTATCAGCTGAAAAATGTCAGAATGCTTCTGCACACACCGGATACTTCATTAATTGGTAATATGTTTAAAGCCATGCTGGTGGGTTCAGAGGAGCATGGTTTTATGTATAAATTCAGCTCTCCGAAATTCTATAAAAAGGTCCGGCTGAAGACGCTACGAATGGCGGCCAAGCTTTGGTCGGATTGTCAAGCCTGTTTGGGGCTTTCTTATTACAGTGAATGGGCTCCGGTGTGGGACTCACCTGGAACTCCCGAGTGCCTTTTGGATGCTTTAGCTCAGCCCCTGATAGCAGCAGGAGTCCTCCATTGGGGGTACTTGGTAGTGGACAGTAAATGTCATCCTTGGGAGATCTGGCACCATATCACAAAAGGAACTTTGTCCAGATTTAAATATCACCAGCTCTCCTCTTGGTGTAGTTCCCCAAACTGGTTGCCTTGTGAGGAAAATTTCATGGAAAGTGACTTGCAAAATCAGAGTCCGAGGAAGAAAGAAGTTGTTTTATGGTACAACTATTTTCAAGCTGCAGTAGAACGAGGGTCGGAAAAGCCTTACCAGGTCTGGGAGAACTACTTGCCAAGTGAGGATTGGAAAGAGTTATGGCAAGTATCTAATGATCTGCTTTATTCCGTGGTTAAATCTGCTGCACTCAGAAGGAATCATTTCTTCACACTCCACAGGATATACTGGACCCCTTTCAAAATTTCTAAACTGAAGGGTGGAGGAGAAGCTAAATGCTGGAGGTGCGGAATTCAGAAGGCGGATGATGTCCACATATTTGCGTCCTGCCCTAAGATACTTAAATTCTGGTCGGATGTGGGTAAGACTATCTCCAGGGTCATGGGTCCGGAAGTAGAGGTAAGCCCAATTCTTATTCTTTTTGGTTTTGTGCCTAAGCCGGGTGAGACTCGAGATCACCTTGGATCCCAACATAAATTGATAGTCCATTTGACTTTACTGGCCAGGAGAGAGATCTGTTTGTTGTGGCGTCAGGAAACCCCCCTTAGTTGGAATGCTTGGCGGTATTCAGTCAAGTATTACCAAGCTGTAGATCAGAGGGTTAACGTTCTCAGGGCAAGGCACGACAACGGTTTGTTTTGGAATTTGTTGGATGACCTCTTCTGAGTACTTTTTGGGTCACCCAAGGTCTGTGCTCTCTATAGGAATTTCCCAATGATTAATACCTCTGGGTCAGCTCAAGTTAAGTATAAACGGGTATCCCCCTGTTTGGAATACTTCAGCTGAAGACTAAGTACCACCAAATAGTCATCTGCGCCAGTGGTGGGATAGGTTGAGAGGCGACAGTTGCTACGGAGTTCATATGAGGAAAAAAATTAAAAAAGAAACACAAAGTGCCAATGGAAGTCTATAATCACTGTAGACTGAGTCCTAATGAAACCCTTCATCCCTCCCAATGACCTCAAGCAAGTCACTCAATCCCTAGTGCTGTTCAGACTATACTACGGGAACGCAACACTCACAGGAACAGCAAAGCCTCACCTGGCTCCCCCCAGATCAACTCTGAATGCGGCAACCAGAATGGTCACCGGAGTCAAGAAATACGAACACATCTCCCCGGCTCTCAGAGACCTAAAGTGGCTCCCAATCGAAATGCGTGCCAATTTCAGAACTGCCTGTCTCACGCACAAAGCCCTGCACGCTGGAAAACCTGCATACCTGGCTTCCAAACTCAAGAAGGCAGGCCAAACAAGGTCCCTTAGGAGCAGAAACACTTTACTCCTCACTTCTCCGAAAACTCGCAAACAAAAAACCCTATCTCTATCCTTCTCAGGAAATGCGCCCAAAATATGGAACTCCATACCAGTCCCTATCAGGACTACTCCCTCCTTCTTAAAATTCAATAGGCAGCTCAAAGACTTCTTCATCAACAGATCTCTCCCAAATGGATAGCTGTTGAACGAGCTCAGAATCCTGACCACTACGACTCACCGCCACCTTAAAACTAAGTCTCCTACCTCGACCACCCCCGTCTCGTTCCATGGAATTCTCCTCCCTCCCCGAACGGATGTCGTTCACGAGTCAATGTACATACCATCGTTATAGTGTTGTGATTTCTATGATACCAATTTTTGTAAAGCGCGTCGATACTTTCGACTTGTCATGACTCAACACTTATACTACTGCCATACTATGTAACCTTTCTGCTGCTAATGTTGTAAAGCGCTCCGATACCTTTGGGTCTGGCCAGCGCTATACAAAACTCTTAAATAAATAAATAAATAGACACATTTTGAGGCAGACTGCAATGGAACTTGGGACATTTAAACCAATTGGATTTGTCGCAGTGAAATTTTAGAAGTCAAAAAGTTCAAAAACGTTTCTTAAGTCCTACTTCAGAAGAGGACTTGTCACTTTTATGGAGTAAAGAATTGACATTTCTTCTAAGTCTCAACACAGGAAGGAATTTGAATTTGAAAGTGATTTATATAGCGCATGGCTACCTGGAGGTTTCCCCATGCTGCCAATAAGAGCTGTGATGAAAGACAATAGGCCCCTTAATGGCTAGATGGGAATAACCAGGTCTTCAGCTTTTTCCTGAAAATGAATTCATTTTGCTGCCCTCTGAGGTCCAGCTGGAGAGCATTCCACAGTTTTGGCACCAAGTGGGAGAAAGATCTGCCCCCAATAGAGAGCACCCTCGCGACCTATATTTCTTTCATCACAATGAAACTGAATTTAGTATGGGCTGAACAACAATGTAGTCATATCAACAAGAATGTTAGAATAAAGTTGATTTTAACATGGTTGTTTATTTAGCTTCTTTTTAACATGAAAGTATATGTATCAAAAATTTCATTGATTTATCTCATGTTTTATATAAAACCAAATATACATTTGTGGTAGAATAATTATTTCACCTTTTTAAATTTTTTGTTTTATAAATCTTTTATATATACATATATACATACATATATACATATATATACATATATATATACACACATCAATATAAAAAGAACTCCTACATGAAACTCTAGAATAAGTACAGTACACTACTGAGCTAATACCCCCGAATGAGAACAATTACACATACAAAAAAATACTCATGCATACTGAAACAAAAACCGTCCAAACTCATACATCATTCACGCAGGCATATATATCTGGGTAAAGGGGAGACAATAGGTTGCAAGGTCTCCACGACCATGTAAGATAAATGTGTTCAGCAGGATCTAAACAATCAAGGTCGTCGCTTGTTTTGGTGGCATGTAAAAGGTAGTAAGACCACCTTCCTAAGGACCTTTCCAGATACCAGAGAATCACAAAACACCCAGGGGATGCATGCTATATTAATGCGAGTGTTGTTTCGATAGAAATGGCCACTGTGATGCTGTCATAATGCGCAGCAATATCTTATAATGAAAGGTATTCTAGAACACTCACATGTGGTGTCCTGTAGGCTGAGAGTCAAATTACCGGATGTATCACAACGGTACTCATCTACTGATTGAGTGAGGCATAACGCCTGCTCAAATGTATTTTATTCAAAGGGTTACAGCAATGCGGGCGACTCTTCAATGTTTATGATAGAAAGTCATTCTTCTGGAAACAGGTGCCGGAATGACTCGGATCAGTCTGATTTAAAGTTGTACGTGGACCATCAACATACTCAGCCTGGATGTAGTCACTTGTAATATGTCCGGTGGATATCCATGACATTTGATGTAATCTTTCCTGAAAACTCTCAATCAGGCTTGTTGTCTCTTTTTTAAAAGTCCTCCCCAAGCAGGTCACTGCTCACAGTTTTAGAAGCCTCCATATAACCGAAGGCAGGACATTGTCTGCAGATTTGGCAATTTCTCCATGAAAACGTTCTACGTCCCAACACAGAATGTGACTGTTGGCAAGTGGCCCTCTCTGAAGGGTCTCCCCATCCCCAAACCTTTTGAATTCCTCCTTTTTTTCTGACCTTCTTTTTGTTTGTTTTAGGACTCTGTGAATTTTACCACTACAAACCAGTGCTAAAGTGCATGTGCTTCTCCTCTAAACATGGCAACATTGGCTCATATATATTATCTACTGGCGGTCGCCAGTAGATAGTTATAGTTAGGACTGTGTTTCCATAGGAAATCTGAAAATTGTATTTTGAATAACTTTTAACGAATCCTCACAAAATTTTCAAAACTAATGGGGCGCTCGCTGAGCTCCTACCCTAAAAGTCTCGGGGTGATTCGTCAAGCGGGGGCCGAGAAAAAAGGGGGGTCCCAAAACGCGTTTTCCCCATGCATTTTCCCATATGACCTTTAGTTGAAGGTACAGCCCGAACAGCTGAACAGAATTACTTGAAATTTGGCAGAGAGGTAGTCCTCAGGTCAGGGATGTGCCTTTTGCATATATGGTGTCAATCTGTTCAGTAGTTCCTGAGAAAATTGCAGTTAAAGCACATAAATATCTATAGCCGCGCACCGTGTGCGCACCGTGCATGCACGGTGCGCGCACCCTAACGTGCACGAGCGTAATTCTGATTGGTGGTTACATGTCAGTCAACGTTCGAATCGGTCGAAATCAGGAAGTGTCGGCCGCCATTCTGTTTGTTTTGGGTGTGAGAGTGAAAAAGAGAGGTGGCGAACGTGAAAAGGGGGCAGGGTAGAGAGTTCCTGACCCCCTAGCCTTTGTCAGGGGGTCCCTGAAAGACCCCGAAGGGTGAAAAAACATATATATATATATATATATATATACACACACACACACACACACACAAACACACACACACCCAGGAACCCTTTTATTTAAACGGGGAGGGAACAAGACGCTGCGGGATAGGCATGTGTTAGATTTGGGGGTCTCTAGTTGGCAGAGGTAGGTACCTTTGACCAACTGGGGGCCCTTGCGTCTAGTCAGGGTAAGGGGGTACATGCCTAAAATAACCCCTGCTCACCCTCTTGGTAGCTTGGCAGGAGCAGACAGGCTTATCTCAGAGGCAGTGTGTAAAGCATTTGTGAACACATACGGTAAGACAGGGACAACACTACAGATGGACACCACACAGGTTGTATTATAAAAATAAGTATCTTTATATAGGCTTAACACAAGACCACAAATGACAAAAATCCACAATACTGTACTTTAGAATGGTAGAAATAGCTTAGTTCTCCTTAGATGGTAAATGCGACACTTAGAGTTCAATGTACCTTTGGATGCGTACCGCGATACAAACAAAAGAGTTGCAGGGAAGGTGATGCGTCGATTCCTTACATGCAAGTACGGTGATGCGTTGGTTCCTTGCTTCGGGGGAGGTGATGCGTCGGTTCCCTACTGCTGCGTAGGGGACGGTGATGCGTCGGTTTCTTACTGTGCTTCTGTGGCGATGCGACTAGCAACGCCGTGATGCTATGACGACCAGGTGTAAAGAACAAAATGGCGTCTTTTTGATGTTGTGACAACAAAGGGGTGATGCGTGCACGCCCAATGGCGGTGCGGCGACTCAGTGAATCTTCTTGAGCCTTGACAAGCCCTGCGACACGCTTCTTTGGTGATGCATTGGCATCTGCTTCGACGGCAACACTTTTCTCCAGTAATGCGGGGCGCTTCGGCGATGCGATGGTGACAGCTGTAGCGGCGGGACGCTTCCTCAGCGATGCGACGACATCTGCTGCGACACGCTTCTCCGGTGATGCGACGGTATCTGCTGCGATGGCGACACTCTTCTCCGGTGATGCGATGGCAACAGCAGCGGCACGCTTTCTCTGCGATGCGACGACAGCTGCTGCGGCAGCGACACGCTTCTTCGTCTTTAGTCGCGTTTCCAGCTCCCAGCAACACGCAGTCTCTCAGAAGCAACAGCAGGCACTTCAAATTCCCAGCAAGGGAACTCAGGGGAGCTGGTTGGTGAAGTCTTGAATCCCTGAGACTTCAGGCACAAAGCAAGCTCTAGTACAAGCCATTGGAGATCTTTTTACACGTTGATGAAAGTAGCACAAAGTCCTTTCTCCTTTCTTTTGAAATCAGGTAACCACTGCAGGCCAATCGTCAAACGGCACAGATCATACGAATAGTCTTCTCCTGCAGTCTCTCTCTCTGATTCCTCTCCTCAGCAAAGGTTCTTCTTGTTTCCCAGAAGTGATCTAAAGTCTTGGGGTCTGGGCCCCAGTATTTACACTCATATTCTCTTTGTTCTCTGAAGGCAGAGAGGCCTTTGCCTAGTCCAAACCAATTCTGGTCAGTCTTGGAGCACTTTGCTTACAGGACTCCTTCTTTTCTTTGACAGTGTGGGCCAGGGACATCAGACGCACCACAGGAGTGGGAGCCAGCATTGTGGAAGGCAGGCACAGCCCTATTCACGTCCCAGGTGCAACTCCTCCCACCACTCTACATGCAGATCTCTCTATTCAGCCTTGTGCTGACTCACCCTGTCTCCTGGGGTTCCCCAGCCCCTGTCACTCAAACTACAGACCAGGAATTCACAACCTAGCAGAGGCAGGCTTGGATAGTTAGGAAAGAAAATACCTACTTTCCAAAAGTGATATTTTCAAACACAGAATGTTAAAACCAACTTCTCTAAAAGATGTATTTTATCATTCTGAGTTCAGGCATACTAAACTCGAATTTCTACCATGTCCCCTGGGTCAGTTAGGACTATAAGGTGTTATAATCAAACTGCCCATTCTGGCCTAGGGGGAACAGGTAACCTTGCAATAGTACATAACAAAAATGGCTGTAATTCACTATTAGGACATGCCACACACACCAGGGCATGCCCTACCTTTTACTTACAATGCACCCTGCTTACCTTAGGGGTGTCTGATATGAAGAGAAGAGAAGGTTTAGGGACTGGCAAGTGGGTGCACGTGGCCAGTCATCATAGCAGTACCAGACTGCACATAGGCTCTGCAATGGGAGGCCTGAGAAACACTTTGCAGGCTGCTTTGGTGGGTAGCCCAACCAGTGCTGCAAGCCCACTAGCAGCATTTGATTTACAAGCCCTGGGCACACGCAGTGCACTGTACTAGGGTCTGACAAGTAAACCAAATAAGCCAATCATGGAGTCACTAATCCATACATCAATTTACAATAGGGAGCACTTGCACTGTGGCACTGATTAGCAGTGGCACAGTGCCCAAAGCATCTAAAACCAGCAAAAACATATGAGGCAAAAGCAAATAATGGAAGGGAGACCTACGCCAATGGTGCCAGGTCTAACACATGTCCCCTCCAGTTGAAATGTGGGAAGAACTACCCTACCTCCTGGGAGTTCTCATCACTAAGGCGGAAAAATCTGGACAGACCATCAGCATTGGCGTGTTCTGTAGCAGGGCAGTGTTCCACCATGAAGTCCATCCCCTGTAGGGAAATGGACCACCTCAACAGCTTTGGATTCTCACCCCACATCTGCATCAACCATCTGAGGGGCCTGTGGTCTGTCTGAACCCGGAAGTGATTCCCAAACAGGTACGATCTCGACTTCTTCAGTGCCCAGACCACAGCAAATGTCTCACGCTCAATCGCACTCCACCTCTGTTCCTGTGGAAGCAACTTCCTACTGATGAAGGCTACAGGTTGGTCTAGGCCCTCCTCATTCATCTGTGACAAAACAGCCCCCACACCATGCTCTGAAGTGTCTGTTTGAATGATAAACTCATTTGAGAAGTTGGGTGCCAGGAGCACGGGCACCGCGCACATGGCAGTCTTTAGGGCATCAAAAGCTTTCTGACAGGTGTCAGTCCAAATCGCTCTCTTGGGCTGCTTCCTGGAAGTCAGCTCTGTCAAGGGGGCAACAATGCTGTCATACCCCTTGGCAAACCACCTGTAATGCCTAGTGAGTCCAAAAAAGGCTCTCACCTCTGTCTGGGTCTTGGGAGGTTCCCAAGCCAGGATGGTCTCAATCTTGGGCTGTAGGGGCGCCACCTGGTCCGCTCCCAACTTGGTGTCTCAAGTACACCACGGAACCCTGCCTGATCTGGCACTTACTCGCCTTGATCGTGAGGCCTGCTCTCTGCAGCGCCATCAACACTTCCCAGAGGTGGCGCACATGTTCTTCCGAACTGGTGCAGAACACTACAATGTCAATCCAGGTAGGCGGCACTGAATTCTTCCAGTAAAGCCAACACCTGGTTGACCAACCTCTGAAACGTGGCAAGGGCATTCTTCATTCCAAAGGGCATAACCCGGAACTGGTAGTGCCCATCTGGTGTGAAGAATGCTGATCTCTCTCTTGCCCCATCAGTCAAGGCGATCTGTCAGTACCCAGACATTAAGTCAAACGTGCTGAGGTACCGTGCAGCCCCTAACCGATTGATGAGCTCATCAGCTCTGGGGATGGGGTGCGCGTCATTCCTGGTGACTGAATTGAGTCCTCGGTAGTCCACACAGAACCCCAGTTCTGGCGTGACACCCGGTGCGTCAGCCTTTGGGACCAAGACCACTGGACTGGCCCAAGGACTGTTAGAGGACTCAATCACCCCTAATGCAAGCATCCTGGAGACCTCCTCCTTGATGCAAGCTCTCGCCCTGTCAGTTACCCTGTAAGTTTTGTGCTTAATAGGAGGACTGTCCCCAGTGTCCACATCATGGATGCACCAATCAGTGACACTGGGAATCAGGGAGAACAGATCAGAAAACTGTCCCAGAAACTGGTGACAGTCATTCTGTTGCTCCGGGGTTAGGGTGGAAGAGAGGTTTACACCATCCACTGAATCATCTTGCTCTGTCGCAGACAGGAGGTCAGGATGAGGCTCAGTCTCCTACTCCATTCCAGCATCTGTCGTTAAGAGCATGCCCACTTTGGACCTCTCTAAGTGGGGCTCCAGGCGGTTGACATGTAGGACCCGCAAAGGGTTCCTTGGAGACCGCAAGTCCACCAAGTAGGTGACAGGACTATGGTGCTCCACCACCTCAAATGGTCCGGACCACGTATTCTAGAGCACACAGGGCTCCACTGGGGCAATGACCCATACTTTCTGACCAGACTGAAGCTCAACCAGAGTGGCATTCTGGTCATACCACCGCATCATCTCCTCCTGGCTGGCTTCCAGATTCACCTCATCAAGTTGTCTGAATTGCCTTGTCTGGTTCCTGAAGGTCAGCATGTAACTATATACATCCTTGGGAGGTTTCCTGAGAGATTGCACCCAGCCTTCCTTGACCAGACTCAGAGGTCCTCTCGTTGGGTGGCCATACAGAAGTTCAAAGGGGCTGAACCCTAAGGACTTCTGTGGCACCTCACAGTAAGCAAAGAGAAGGCATGGTAAGAGGATGTCCCTCTTATGCCTCATGGGTTCCTCAAGACCCATAATCATGCCTTTGAGGGTCCGGTTAAACCTTTCAACCAGCCCATTACCTTGGGGGTGGTAAGGAGTGGTGAACTTGTACGTTACACCACACTCCTGCCACAGAGACTTCATATGAAATGAAGTTTGTATCTCGATCAGAAACCACCTCTCTGGGGAACCCCACATGGGAGAAAATCCCCATCAGTGCACGTCTCACCACGGAGGCTGTCACTGTCCTGAGCGGGATGGCTTCCGGGTATCGGGTGGCATGGTCCACCAAGACCAGGATGAACATGTTGCCCATGGCTGTCTTAGGGGCCAGTGGCCCCACAATGTCAATACCCACCCTTTCAAAGGGGGTGCTGACCACAGGGAATGGCTGGAGAGGAGCCTTTTGCTTCCTCCCACTCTTTCCACTTGCCTGGCAAGTCTGACAGGTATCTGAACTCTTGCGCATTTGGGGCCAATAAAAGTGGGTGACAAGCCTTTCAAAGGTCTTGTCCTGCCCCAAATGTCCTGCTAACGGCACATAATGAGCCAGCCCCAGTAGGAAGGCTCTGAAGCACTGGGGTACCACCAGCACACCGGCTGACCCAGGCTCAGCAACCTTAGGCTCACTATACAGGAAACCATTCTCCCAGTAGATCCAATGTGACCCGGACTGATCACCTGCTGCCTGGTTTGCCGCCTGTTGCCGCAAACCCAGAAGAGAAGGGCACTTGTTCTGCTCCTCACTGAACTCTTCCATGGAGGGTCCTCTTTCCTGCTGCCAAAGGGTCAGCTCAGGCAGGCCCCCCAGTTCAGCTACCTGTTCCCCTGTAGGCTCCAGGGCATTCCCATCAGGGTCTGCCTCCTCCTGGACTGTGGGTGCGGGTTTCCCACGCCTCCGGTCTCTTGTCTTCAAGGCAGGTAACTGGGCCACTCTTTCAGGCTCCAGGTTCTCTTGAACACCCTTACTGGCTGCCATAGACCGTGCATGCCCACTCAGGCAGGCCCAACATCTCTAAATGAGCACTTCGCTCCACCTTAGACCAATGGGAGCTCCCAAAATTGTTACCCAACAGACAATCAACAGGCATGGCTGGCCTCACAGCTGCTTTAAGAGTCCCTGAGACCCCCCCACCCCACTGAAAGGGAACCTGAGTTACCTTGCAGTGGCTCTCTGTGTTGTCAGCGGCAACACCTGGGTAAAATGCGTTGGGGAGAACCTGCTACTCAGACACCAGCCGACAACTGACAGCTGTCACACTGGCTCCGGTGTCTCTCAGAGCCTTCACTCTTTGGCCATTGATGGTCACCCACTGCATATACTTCTTAGTGTTATCAGGCAGCTGGGTCCTGGGGACCGTTTCACAGTCTCCTAAAGAGACTAGGGACATATCTGTGTGACCCCACCCACCTGGGGCACCCATCATCTCCCCCAGGGCTACACTAGCCAACTGCCGGGGAGCTGCACCAGTGGGTGCTGTCTCCCAAACTAGGGACATGTAGGATCCCATGAACCGTGCCCCGCTAGGCCACACTTAAAACAGTTCAGGGGCCCTCTTTGGACAGGTTTACCTGTCGAGGCCCCTTGCTTCTTTTCAGGGGGAGGCTGGGAACCTTTCCCTCGGTTCCCTTGGGAATAACTTTGGTGCCCTTTCTGGAACACGCTCTGTTTACGCTTGTCCCCCCCACTCTTCTGCTAGGGACCCTACCCACCCTTGGCGGAGTCTCCCAAGTGACCCTTGTGGACTGGGTGCTCACCCAGCGGTACGCCTCCTCAGCAAGCTTCCTAGGGTTAGTCAGCCTACTATCAATCAGGTGCTAGCTAGCTCTGGAAAACAATTACTTGACAAGTGCTTCTCACTAAGGAACCGCACCCACAACCCCGCTCCTCAATCCATCTCTAGGACCCGGTGGGAGGACATGGCTACCTCATAAGCCTTGAATCACTGCCCAATGTCATCATTGTTATAAAACTCTTTCACCACATCGTTAGGGATATACACTCTTGCTTCTACAGGCACGGACGGTGTGCTGCCACCAGAGGGAGTAATCTCTAAGCTCCTCACTTTCAACTCCAACTCCCTCACACTTCTCTCATGCTCCATTTGCATCCTCTTTTCCCCTAGGGCCAATTTCTTATTCTCTAACTGCCCATTCAACTTGAGCTTGGTCAGCTCCATCTCATGCATCCTACTCTTCTCCCTGTCCTCCAGCTCCTCTGGGGATAGGCCCTTGGCAGAAACACTGCTACCTGTCGGGGAAGGTGCTCTCCTCCCCCCTGGACCCAATGGTCCTTCCAGCTGCTCAACTGCATCTTCAGCCCCCTCCACATGCTCAGGGGTGCTCCTGGCTTCCACCCAGGCTCTCAGCACCTTTTGGAACTCATCCTTCTTGGAGAGACCGGTCATAGAAACTTTAAATCTCCTTCAGAAGTGCTTTAGCTGTTTCACATTGTAGCTTTCTAGTTTCTCCTCTTCAAAATCATAATCCACAGATGCAATGGATGCTGCTTTACTCATGGTGATTAAACTTGGCAGTTCTTGGCAAAAATAGGAAATCCCAGGAAACAAAAATCTACCAAAATGTATGTGGTTGTGTTTGGTCTGCACTCACTAGTAGTGTCTACCAATCACTGTATATCAATCACAAATGCAAGTCCAAAATCCTCACCGCTGACCACCAATGTTAGATTTGGGGGTCTCTAGTTGGCAGAGGTAGGTACCTTTGACCAAATAGGGGTCCTTGTGTCTAGTCAGGGTAAGGGGGTACACTCCTAAATTAACCCCTGCTCTTGCCCTTGGTAGCTTGGCACGAGCAGACAGGCTTATCTCAGAGGCAGTGTGTAAAGCATTGTGAACACATACAGTAATACAGTGACAACACTACAGATGGACACCACACAGGTTGTATTATAAAAATAGGTATCTTTCTATAGGCTGAACACAAGACCACAAATGACAAAAATCCACAATACTGTACTTTAGAATGTTAGAAATAGCTTAGTTCTCTTTAGATGGTAAATGCGACACCAAACGTTCAATGTACCTTTGGATGCGTAACGTGATACAAACAAAAGAGTTGCAGGGTAGGTGATGCGTCAGTTCCTTACATGCAAGAACGGTGACGTGTCGGTTCCTTGCTTCGGGGGAGGTGATGCCTCGGTTCCCTACTGCTGCGTAGGGGATGGTGATGCGTCCGTTTCTTACTGCGCTTCTGTGGTGATGCGACTAACAACACCGTGACCCGATGACGACCTGGTGCAATGAACAAAAATGGCGTCTTCTTGATGTTGCGAAGGGGTGAAGCTTGCACGCCCGACAGCAGTGCAACAACTCTGTGAATCTTCTTGAGCCGCAACAGGCCCTGCGACACGCTTCTCTGGTGATATGACGGCGTCTGCGACACTCTTCTCCAGTGATGTGGGGCGCTTCGGCAATGAGATGGCGACAGCGGCAGCGGCGGTGCGCTTCCTCAGCGAAGCAATGGCAGCTGCTGAGGCAGCGACAAGCTTCACCGGTGATGCGACGGCATCTGCTGCGATGGCGAAACTCTTCTCTGGTGATGCGAGGTGCTTCGGCGATGCAATGACAACTTCTGCGGTGGCGACACGCTTCTTCGTCTTGAGTTGCGCTTCCAGCTCCCAGCGGCACACAGCCTCCCAGAAGGCCCAGCTCAACAGCAGGCACTTCAGATTCCCAGCAAGGGAACTCAGGGAAGCTGGTTGGTGAAGTCTTGTATCTCTTCACCAATCCTTTGGTTTTTGCTTTGTTCGCCATAAGTTGGCAGGGTATGCTCAGACGTGAGTCCCTTGCTCACTTTGCCACTGGATTCAAGCAAGCCTGGCTGAAGACGGCTGAAATGCCAGAAACTGGTCCTAGGAAGCTTGTTTCCGGTCCAGGGAAGACATGGCTTGGCAGTTCGGGCTGGACTGTTCCCATGAGGCACAGGGTCAGACCGATTTGCATATGGCCATGTCTGAACTGGGGTGGCAGAGTGGGCTAAAGAATGGTGATGGATTAAACCCCGATCAATTGACTGGGGGTGAGTGCTTGCAATGTTCAACACTCTGTCCATCATTTCATTTGGTTTTTGCTTTGTTCGCCATAAGTTGGCAGGGTATGCTCAGACGTGAGTCCCTTGCTCACTTTGCCACTGGATTCAAGCAAGCCTGGCTGAAGACGGCTGAAATGCCAGAAACCGGTCTTAGGAAGCTTGTTTCCAGTCCAGGGAAGACATGGCTTGGCAGTTCGGGCTGGACTGTTCCCATGAGGTACAGGGTCAGACTGATTTGCATATGGCCATGTCTGAACTGTGGTGGCAGAGTGGGCTAAAGAACGGTGATGGATTAAATCAAGATCAGTTGACTGGGGTGAGTGCTTGCAATGTTCAACACTCCGTCCATCATTTCCTTTGGTTTTTGCTTTGTTCGCCATAAGTTGGCAGGGTATGCTCAGACGTAAGTCCCTTGCTCACTTTGCCACTGGATTCAAGCAAGCCTGGCTGAAGACGGCTGAAATGCCAGAAACCTGTCCTAGGAAGCTTGTTTCCGGTCCAGGGAAGACAAGGCTTGGCAGTTTGGGCTGGACTGTTCTCATGAGGTCCAGGGTCAGACTGATTTGCATATGGCCATGTCTGAACTGGGGTGGCAGAGTGGGCTAAAGAACGGTGATGGATTAAACCCCGATCAATTGAATGGGGGTGAGTGCTTGCAATGTTTAACACTCCGTCCATCATTTCATTTGGTTTTTGCTTTGTTTGCCATAAGTTGGCAGGGTATGCTCAGACGTGAGTCCCTTGCTCACTTTGCCACTGGATTCAAGCAAGCCTGCCTGAAGATGACTGAAATGCCAGAAACCGGTCCTAGGAAGCTTGTTTCCGGTCCAGGGAAGACATGGCTTGGCAGTTTGGGCTGGACTGTTCCCATGAGGCACAGGGTTAGACTGATTTGCATATGGCCATGTCTGAACTGGGGTGGCAGAGTGGGCTAAAGAATGGTGATGGATTAAACCCAGATCAGTTGACTGGGGGTGAGTGCTTGCAATGTTCAACACTCTGTCCATCATTTCCTTTGGTTTTTGCTTTGTTCGCCATAAGTTGGCAGGGTATGCTCAGACGTGAGTCCCTTGCTCACTTTCCCACTGGATTCAAGCAAGCCTGGCTGAAGACAGCTGAAATGCCAGAAACTGGTCCTAGGAAGCTTGTTTCCGGTCCAGGGAAGACATGGCTTGGCAGTTCGGGCTGGACTGTTCCCCTGAGGCACAGGGTCAGACTGATTTGCATATGGCCATGTCTGAACTGGGGTGGCAGAGTGGGCAAAAGAACGGTGATGGATTAAACCCAGATCAGTTGACTGAGGGTGAGTGCTTGCAATGTTCAACACTCTGTCCATCATTTCCTTTGGTTTTTGCTTTGTTCGCCATAAGTTGGCAGGGTATGCTCAGACGTGAGTCCCTTGCTCACTTTCCCACTGGATTCAAGCAAGCCTGGCTGAAGACAGCTGAAATGCCAGAAACTGGTCCTAGGAAGCTTGTTTCCGGTCCAGGGAAGACATGGCTTGGCAGTTCAGGCTGGACTGTTCCCATGAGGCACAGGGTCAGACTGATTTGCATATGGCCATGTCTGAACTGGGGTGGCAGAGTGGGCTAAAGAACGGTGATGGATTAAACCAAGATCAGTTGACTGGGGATGAGTGCTTGCTATATTCAACACTCCGTCCATCATTTCCTTTGGTTTTTGCTTTGTTCGCCATAAGTTGGCAGGGTCTGCTCAGACGTGAGTCCCTTGCTCACTTTGCCACTGGATTCAAGCAAGCCTGGCTGAAGACGGTTGAAATGCCAGAAACCGGTCATAGGAAACTTGTTTCCGGTCCAGGGAAGACATGGCTTGGCAGTTCGGGCTGGACTGTTCCCATGAGGCGCAGGGTCAGACTGATTTGCATATGGCCATGTCTGAACTGGGGTGGCAGAGTGGGCTAAAGAACGGTGATGGATTAAACCCAGATCAGTTGACTGGGGGTGAGTGCTTGCAATGTTCAACACTCCGTCCATCATTTCCTTTGGTTTTTCTTTGTTTGCCATAAGTTGGCAGTGTATGCTCAGACGTAAGTCCCTTGCTCACTTTGCCACTGGATTCAAGCAAGCCTGGCTGAAGATGGCTGAAATGCCAGAAACCGGTCCTAGGAAGCTTGTTTCCGGTCCAGGGAAGACATGGCTTGGCAGTTCGGGCTGGACTGTTCTCATGAGGCACAGGGTCAGACTGATTTGCATATGGCCATGTCTGAACTGGGGTGGCAGAGTGGGCTAAAGAACGGTGATGGATTAAACCCAGATCAGTTGACTGGGGATGAGTTCTTGCAATGTTCAACACTCCGTCCATCATTTCCTTTGGTTTTTGCTTTGTTCACCATAAGTTGGCAGGGTATGCTCAGATGTGAGTCCCTTGCTCACTTTTCCACTGGATTCAAGCAAGCCTGGCTGAAGACGGCTGAAATGCCAGAAACCGGTCCTAGGAAGCTTGTTTCCGGTCCAGGGAAGACATGGCTTGGCAGTTTGGGCTGGAAGTGTTCCCATGAGGCACAGGGTCAGACTGATTTGCATATGGCCATGTCTGAACTGGGGTGGCAGAGTGGGCTAAAGAACGGTGATGGATTAAACCCAGATCAGTTGACTGGGGGTGAGTGCTTGCAATGTTCACCACTCCGTCCATCATTTCCTTTGGTTTTTGCTTTGTTCGCCATAAGTTGGCAGGGTATGCTCAGACGTGAGTCCCTTGCTCACTTTGCCACTGGATTCAAGCAAGCCTGGCTGAAGACGGCTGAAATGCCAGAAACTGGTCCTAGGAAGCTTGTTTCCGGTCCAGGGAAGACATGGCTTGGCAGTTCGGGCTGGACTGTTCCCATGAGGCACAGGGTCAGACTGATTTGCATATGGCCATGTCTGAACTGGGGTGGCAGAGTGGGCTAAAGAACGGTGATGGATTAAACCCAGATCAGTTGACTGGGGGTGAGTGCTTGCAATGTTCAACACTCCGTCCATCATTTCCTTTGGTTTTTGCTTTGTTCGCCATAAGTTGGCTGGGTATTCTCAGACGTGAGTCCCTTGCTCACTTTGCCGCTGGATTCAAGCAAGCCTGGCTGAAGACGGCTGAAATGCCAGAAACCGGTCCTAGGAAGCTTGTTTTCGGTCCAGGGAAGACATGGCTTGGCAGTTCAGGCTGGACTGTTCCCATGAGGCACAGGGTCATACTGATTTGCGTATGGCCATGTCTGAACTGGGGTGGCAGAGTGGGCTAAGAACGGTGATGGATTAAACCCAGATCAGTTGACTGGGGGTGAGTGCTTGCAATGTTCAACACTCCGTCCATCATTTCCTTTCATTTTTACTTTGTATCTCTGAGACTTCAGGCAGGAGGCAAGCTCTAGTTCAAGCCCTTACAAGTTGATGAAAGTAGCACTAAGTCCTTTCTCCTTTCTTTGGCAATCAGGTAACCACTGCAGGCCAATCCTCAAACAGCACACAGCATAGGGATAGTCTCCTCCTGCAGTCTCTATCCCTAGTTCCTCTCCTCAGCAAAGGTTCTTCTTGTTTCCCAGAAGTGATCTAAAGTCTTGGGGTCTGGGCCCCAGTATTTACACTCATATTCTCTTTGTTGTCCGAAGGCAGAGAGGCCTTTGCCTAGTCCAAACCAGTTCTGGTCAGTCTTGGAGCACTTTGTTTACAGGACTCCTTCTTTCCTTTGACAGTGTGGGCCAGGGATATCAGACGCACCACAGGAGGTGGAGCCAGCATTGTGGAAAGCAGGCACAGCCCTATTCAGGTCCCAGGTGCAACTCCTCGCACCACTCTACATGCAGATCTCTCTATTCAGCCTTGTGCTGACTCACCCTGTCTCCTGGAGTCCCCCAGCCCCTGTCACTCAAACTCCAGACAAGGAATACACAACCTAGCAGAGGAAGGCTCAGATAGTTAGGCAAGAAGATACCTACTTTTTAAAAGTGGTATTTTTAAACACAGAATGCTAAAACCAACTTCACTAAAAGATGTATTTTATCATTCTGAGTTCAGGCATACTAAACTCGAATTTCTACCATGTTCCCTGGGACAGTTAGGATTATAAGGTGTTGTAATAAAACTGCCCATTCGGGCCTATGGGGAACAAGTAACCTTGCAATAGTGAAAAACAAAAATGGCTGTAATTCACTATTAGGACATGCCACAAACACACCAGGGCATGTCCTACCTTTTACTTACAATGCACCCTGCCCTTGGGCCTAACTTAGGGGTGTCTGATATGATGAGAAGGGAAGGTTTAGGGACTGACAAGTTGGTGCACTTGGCTAGTCAACATGGCAGTACCAGACTGCACATAGGCTCTGCAATGGCAGACCTGAGACACACTTTACAGGCTGCGTTGGTGGGTGGCACAACCAGTGCTGTAAACCCACTAGCAGCATTTGATTTACAAGCTCTGGGCACATGCAGTGCACTGTACTAGGATCTGACAAGTAAACGAAATAAGCCAATCATGGAGTCACTAATCCATACATCAATTTACAATAGGGAGCACTTGCACTGTGGCACTGATTAGCAGTGGCACAGTGCCCAAAGCATCTAACACCAGCAAAAACATATGAGGCAACAGCAAAAAATGGAAAGGAGACCCACACCAATGGTGCAAGGTCAACAGCAGGGTAAGCTGGCCTCCAACCAACATATAGCACACAAGAAGAAGCTACCCTGACTCAGTGTCTGATTGCATATACAAGATATGGCACATTATGCTGATGAATCAGGCGGTGATGGGCATATAAAAAAAATTATGGACTGCCCTCACACACCACCAGGTGTCATGTTTCATCATCGGCTGTCCTCACCCTTTAAAAAACATGTTTGCTGGAGACAGGGAGGCACTTCTATAACTAAGTGGGGGCCCATGTTGAATAAGTGAGTGAGTGACGTTAAAAATTGATGTATTCCCTACGTGAAATTTTAATTGTGCGGGACGTGCTCAATATTAAAAGTAATGGTGGAGACTAGGTGGTTTAGTACCCCATCTCCATCCGCATTGGCAACATGTTTCTGCCACTACTGCCATGCTGGCAGGAGGGTCCATGGCATTCATCAGGGCGTAAATAAAAGGGCTCCTATCTTGTCTCTATGAGACAAATATGAATCCATTCACGTAGGCTGGCTCTAGTCCATCTCTACCATGACATTATCGGACCACCCTATTAAAGGTGTAGGGATGTCCCATGGGAAGGGAGGAGTAGAGCGACCACTGTAGTCAAACTTGTTTCAAGGCGCATTCCTCGCGATGCTCCTAAGGTGCTTAGCCATCGCTTGGGAAGCGACGAGGAATCACCTGCACAATTAAAATTTCACCTGTGGCACA
The DNA here is from genome assembly GCF_964204655.1 of Triturus cristatus. NCBI lineage: Eukaryota > Metazoa > Chordata > Amphibia > Caudata > Salamandridae > Triturus > Triturus cristatus. The sequence goes on along the minus strand of NC_140590.1, from coordinate 893,559,689 downwards.
TTCCTGGAATGGAGGTAAAGACATGGAGCTGGAACCTGACAGAGCCCTCTGATGGGAGCAGAGACTTCGGGGTCTGATTGGGTGTGGTGTTCCCTAAGTGCCTGGCTATAAGGGACATTTGAAGAGCAACATCCTAGAGGTTGGCCTTTTTTGATCTGGGACTGTGCAACATGGAGAGGCACTTGAGATGGAAGGGTGTGGATGGAGGCCCAATAATGACGGCTACCCACTCCCATAGTGTCACAGAGGAGAGGGGAGAGCATACAGACAACGGCCCACCTACTACCTTGGGGGCTACCTTGGACTCCATTCTTTTGGGGATCAGAGACTCTAGGGATACCCTGGAGCAAAAGATGGACATAGTGATGGCTGACCTCGGCATACTGCTGGATGATCAATGCAAAAGGGAAGAGCACATAACAACTACGGAGCGAGTGGTGGGGGACATGCAGTCAATGTTGGGAAATCTTGCAGGAACAGATGCCAGAGTTGAAGGGGAAGGTTAAGGTGCTGTAATTCCGGGTGCAGGATGCGGAGGGGCAGATGTGCAGGAACAATGTCAGCATGGATAGACTTCCAGAGTGGATTGAGGTTAGGGACCTGGTAGGGTATTTAGAAACCTAGCTTAAAGAAACCATCGTTCAGAGGGGTTGACCCCCTTCTACGCTCTGGAGTTAGCCCATGAGGTGCCGGCAAAGCCCCCACTTGGTCTTCGTGCAGCCAAGCTCTGGAACGCTATGCCACTCAACCTAAGACTCGAACAGTCTGAGTAAAGTTTCTGCAAAAATCTGAAGACCGGCTCTTTAGTCAGAGTTAGAAGCCAACTTGCTTATGACTTTCCTGACCGTGATATGATGCTACTGCTTAGTGCAGGGACACTCCTTCGGAGTAACCAGGCGCTTTATAAATCCTAAATTCATTCAATTCACTACCTGGGAGTGGCTGAGGCCTGTGGTGGCCAGACTGCTACATTTATGGGACAAGGATGCGATCTTGCGCAAGGTTCTGGAGCTTGGGGAACTCTGAGTTGAGAATTGTAAAGTGATGGCGTTCCTGGATTTCATGCTACAGGTTCAGAGGCAGTGCACCACCATCCTCACGGATAAAAAGTTGGGAAAGGTGATAAACTCTGCTTCAACAGATGAGTATGCAGGGTTTTACCACTCGGAGCTCCACAATGCACGTAGAGTTCTGAAAAAACTCTGCTAACTGCTGGCGGAGCAGAGTTTGCCAGTGTGCCTACCCCTAACTTCATCTCCCATGAGTAATGCACCAGGAGGCTCATTTGAAGAGTGGGTGAGAAAGGGGACACAGCCTTCGACGCGGTCTCAACAATCCCCTGTGGGGGGCTGACTTGTGGCACTAATAGGGGTTCTTGGCCCCCAACGACCCTCAGCAGCCAAGGGGACTTCATCCCTCAAACAGTAGTGTGCCAGGAGTCCCCATTTCAGAGTGGTTGAAATAGGGGGCAGGGCCGCTGGTGAGGTGTCGTAACGGAATAAATGGTCCGTATTCGGGATGGTATCTTCATGTAGTTTATTAGATAATAAATAAATGAAGTAAGATACAGGAAACCAAACCCTAACAGGAGCAGCCTGCTTGCTGCTCAGCCCTACTCTCAACTGACATTCATGCACGCACACAACACTCTATGACATCATACATTCATGCTAACATTCTACACCATACACTGGCTGAGCAGCAAGCTGGAAGCAGACACCACACTTCTCCCCCTTTAATAAAACACCAAAAATGCAAATGTAAAGAATACGCATAATAGTGACATTAAAAGGAAGAAGCAAACAGTCTGAATGTCAATAAAGGAAAGTAACTAAAAGAGAACATATTGCAATTATTATGATAGAGGATTCTGCCATAAAACAATGGAATTAATAAGCAGACTAACAATGAGAAGATAACACTAAAATAAGGAAGCAAAAAGGGAATGCAAACCTCGACAAGGAATAACAGGAATAATCCAAATAACACACACCCATCTTCCCCCTTTAATAAAACGACAAAAGAAAACATGAATAGAAAGCGCAAAAGAAGAGGAAAAGTAGGAAATGTCAACAAGCTAAAAAGAACAAACAAATACGGAAGTACAACAAAACCGTAGCAATAGAAATGAAACACACCTAACAAAAGGAATTGAAGCTCCAAATCACCACCTAACATACTAGTTGGCCCTACCAGAATGAAGATGGCAAGAAGAAACAGCAAAAGAAAACAGACAGAGCAAGCCAAAGACAAGAAAAACACAACTCAAAAACTCAATGAATAAGAGATGTGTAAGGAAAACTCATTTGGAATTAGAAAATACACATGAGAATAGTAAAATCCCATTCTCGTCGCCAGTGTCGTAACGGAATAAATGGTCCGTATTCGGGATGGTATCTTCATGTAGTTTATTAGATAATAAATAAATGAAGTAAGATACAGGAAACCAAACCCCAACAGGAGCAGCCTGCTTGCTGCTCAGCCCTACTCTCAACTGACATTCATGCACGCACACAACACTCTATGACATCATACATTCATGCTAACATTCTACACCATACACTGGCTGAGCAGCAAGGTGGAAGCAGACACCACATGAGGTCTCATCAATTCTGGGACCAATTGGAAGAGGACATGGGGGCCCCAATCACAGACACAGACTGGGTGTGCATCCTAAATTTGTCTCCTCTGGTGACAAGCAACGCTTGCTTTAATGTAATGAATTTCAACTATTTAAAAATGCCATATTTAATACCAGGTAAAATAAACAAGGTTTTTGCAGGTGTGGAGATGTAGGGACTGAGATGATATACATGGTGTGGTAATGTGCCCAACTTACTACCTATTAGACAGAGATACTAAATCTGACTAATGATGTGAATGGATGCAACCTACAGCTGCTACCCACAAAATGTCTGTTGTGGTTGTTCTTTAGGCATAGGCACAAGATAACTATGAGATTAATTGACCTGGCATTCATCCTTGCCAAGGAACAGATTACTCTTAACTGGAAAAAACCCGAACAGTTCCTAGGTGGCACACTGGTGGGCGGACCTTATTCGTTAGCAGAATATGAGTGTCAACCTCCTTTGGTGTGCAAGAGAGGGAAGAGCATGCTTGAGACGGCACAGGCCTGGGAGGGATTCATGCAGGAGATTCAAGAAGAGGAGTGTAGCTCAGATAGGGGAAACTTTACCTGGCACACTGGGTGCAGCTGGGACTTGAATGAGGAGATGAAACCATTGAGGGTCGGCTGGCAAAGTAGGCCCTTGCCTGACATGTGAGGCCTCTAATCTGACTCATGGGTACCGTTTTAGCTGCTTACGTCAGGAGATAGGGGTTGGGCCGGGGGACCATTAGCACCTCTTAGTATGTATACAGGACTGCTGGATGATGGGACCAAGCACAAGGGAAGTGAGGAGGGATTCATCTGTTTGTTGTTCTGTTTGGAATGGATGTGGGATAGTGAAGGACACTGATATTGATAACTGCTGAAGGCTCATGTTGCTGAACATGCTGCCAGTTAAGTTGAGAAGGTGTCATGAGATGCGAGGAAGCATGGTGTGCCTGGGGACTGACCGACTGTATGATGGACAGTATTTCAAATGTCATGTTAACCAGTACTCATTCTGAGCATGTAAGGTTTATTGAGAAATGCTAATGAAATATGGTTACAAAGAAATGACAGAATTGGGGTCGAAATAGAGGATGCTTGTCGTATTCAACCTGAGCCTGAGATGGCTTTTGTCCATTGAGTTTTCTGCAGCAAGAATACAGTTTTGAAAATTAGCCATAAGGAGTACCTGATTCCCATCTAGCTGTCGTACTAACTGTGTGGCATCTGTGTTGCTATGTAAAGAGTGAGAAGATGAGACCCAGACAAAAGGCCTACGGAATCCCACATGTAACAACCCAATGCAGAGAAATATAGTGTTCAAGTTTAACGCTTGTCATTCAAATAAGAATATTGTAAGCCTGTCAAGCAGTCTAGGGCTTACCACTTACTGACAACAAGTTAATTAGTATAGTATGAGAGACAGTATTGAAGGTAGCCATTAAATGCAGTAGGGTTAAAGTTGCTGAGCTAACTTTTTCTATCAGAAACTGGAACCAATACTGAACTAATGCCAATGTGACCTAAATACCAGGTACTGCTCGGAAGCTACCTTGGGCTCAGTGGAGGCTGTAATTTGAAAGTCGATCTCTGTTAGACTTGCCATACTTGGCGTGGTTTCCTCTAACTTTTTGTCTTCTGACCTCCTGTGATTGATTGTTTTTCTGACTTTGTTTTTGCTGGTTTTATGACTTGCAGCACTTTACCACTGCCAACCAGTGCTAAAGTGTGTGTGCTCTTTATCTAAAACATGGTACCATTGGTTTATCCCCAATTGGTATATTTAGTTTACTTATAGGTCCCTAGCAAAATGTACTATCTGCGCCCATGGCTTGCAAATTAATTGCTACTAGTGGGCCTGCACCACTGAGTGTGCCATTCACTTAAGTAGCACTTTAAACATGCTCCAAGCCTGCTCTTCATAGACTGTGTGTGCAGTTTTAAACTGCCTTGTCGACCTGGCAAATTAACCTACTTGCCAGGCCCAAACCTTCCTATTTACTACATATAGTTCACCCCTAAGGCAGGCCCTGGACAACCCGTGGGCAGGGTGAAGTAAATTTAAAAAGTGGGACATGTACTTTTAAGAGTTACATGTCCAGGTAGTGAAAGACTCCTAAATAAATTAGTCACAACTGCAAGGCCTATCTCTCCTATAGGATAACATTGGGAATGACCTATTACAGTTTAGAAGTGCAGTTTCCAATTTGGAAAAGATTGTCTCCGGAATCACAATTTAACAATACAACTCATGGTGAAGTTGTTTTTTAAATTGTAGTTCTGAAAAGGCCACTTTTAGAAAATTGGCTTTTTCTTATTTAAATCATTTGTTGCTTTTCTGCCTGTGTCTGAAATGCACATCTGAAGTAGGTGACAGCTGGCTTCCTGCATTCCCTCTAGACTGCCACACACAAAGGAAGGGTAGGTGTGACTGCCTAGTCATGTTGATAAGTCATCCTTAACAAGAGGGGAGGGAGGAGATGACACTCTACACCTGAAAGAGCTGGGTTCTGTCCTCACAAAAAGGATTGCATAACCTCCTGGAGTGTGTCTGGAGCCAAAGCAGGAAAGGCATGGTCTTGTGCATTTCAAAGCATCTCTTTGAAGTTTCCCTACTTCAAAGGCCAAATGGAGTATAAGCACTGGGCCTCTGACTTCACCAACTCTGAACACTGCTGGAACTGAGGACATTCTTCCAGGAAGAGGAGCTGCTGTGCTGTAGGAGGGACTGCACTCTGTTAAACTGTTTCACTGTGATGGCCTGCTTCACACCGAATGCTGTTCTGTAGAAGGGGTTGCCACTTTACTAAGCTGCTTAATTGAGAAAGACTGAACCTGCTTTCTACATGCTTGAACCCCAGTTTTTCCAAGGGCTTGTTGGTTTGCCTCCTGTTATGTAAGTATCAGGTATATCAAAGGCTTCACCTTTCATCTTCAACTCAGCACCTGGACTTTACTTGCAGTAAGTCTTGCTCTGTAAAGTTGTGGCAATCCAGTTCAAGTCCCTTGGAAGTGAGCTTAAAGTGCTGCGTCTGCAAGGAACCTGCACATCGATGCTACTGCAGGGACTGGTACCAGTGTATCACACTCTAAACTGCTGCATCGCTTCCGGTATCACTGCACTGGAAGCAAAGCGTCACAACTACTTCATGGAGAAGATCCCCACATCACCCTTGCAGCGAGGATTAACCCGGCGCAGCACTCTTGGAACCGCCGCACTACGGAGTTGGCGTTTCCCCCATGAAACCAACAAATTGCCACTACTGCATCTTGTGCTATTTCCAGGATTAAGGTAATGTGTTCAGTGGGCCCTCCATGGGTTTTATACCCAGCCAGCACTCATACACGGGCAGCTTGAATATTTGACTTGGTGCCAGTTCAGCGCAACCCTGGTTAACCCCTTAAGCGCTATTTGCTTCTAAGCGCTTTTTTGACACTTATTCCTTAAAAACTCCTAATTTGACTTCTACTTATTGGATTTTTTTTGTTGTGGTCTTGTTTTGTTAAGGAAATATTAATATATTATAAACTGGTGTGGAGTCTATTTGTGGTATTTCACTGTCTTAATGTGTCTCGTGTGCAATAATACTTTACAGAGAGCCTCTTGAGTTTAATCTGCCTGCTTTGTGCAAGCTACCAGAGGGTGAGCACAGGTTAATTGTTGCTGTGTATGTGACTTACCCTGACTAGGATTGTGGTTCCTGCTTGGACAGGGTGTATACTCTATGAACCAAAGACTTAATTTCTAACAATCTCTTTTTTGGAGACTGGTTACTAACAATAGTGCGCTCAGCTGTGGGATTCTTTTAAAGCCATGTGACCATAGTTTGTTTCCTTCAGCTACAGTGGCCACAGAAAATGACTGCTTTACAATGGCTGCAATTTTAGAAGCAATTATGACATTTGCAAAGGTTTGAACGCTAATAATTGATGATCTTGGGAGTGTTGGTTATCAGGAGCAGAGGAAATGGCAACTGGATTAAACTCTACAGAAAAGGAATACTGAATGTTGAATATTTTCTCTTTGAATAGCAAGGTCAGGTTGTCAAATATATCGTAAATTGATGTCATAACAGATGTGCAGGCTTTAGATTCACAGAATTAATTTTGAATTGTAAAGGTTTTGTGGAAGAATTTGGACAATACCATAAAAATTGACAGTATTACAGAAAAGAAACGCTTTTGATCTCTGCCCCCTATTTTTTAAGAAGAGAGGACTCTCTTGCTTTTGCTTCTGAGTATAGTATAATGCCAGCTCTAGTGCTTTGCAATGTCCCCTATGCAGCATCAGAGATTCTGTGAGTCACAGAGCGGATGTCCGTGTGCAAAAAGAAACTGAGGACGATATGATGTGAAGAGTATTTGACATCCAAGCGATAAAAGAGGCATGTGTCATTTCGCCCTATTTTCAAGTTAGAGATCTATTTAGTTAATGAGATAAATTGTTAGTATACACTTCGCTGTGACCAAGTGTAACAGACTAAGTCGAGCAAGTCCTGGATCAAGTGGCAGGAGAAGCAAGACATATGAAAAGGAAATGGCAGAGTGATCCGGCCAGGGGATGGGAATAATGCACGAACCGAGGCATAATTAGGGGTGGCGAAAAACAGATCATTGTGATGGTCGTCAACATGAGAGGCCTGGGGCATAACAACAACCAGCAATAATTATCGCTAAGCGCACTGGGCGCTAGGATAATTATCGCCGGCTAGCGTGGATTTTTATCGCTGAGATAGCGTGCTATTAGCAACGCTTATCTCAAAACCGATAAAAATCCTAGCGCTAACTGCCTAACGTGAGTATATCGCTGGAAACCCAGCGATAATCTCACGAAATGTGGCGTTAGCTTGTTGATAGGGACTCACAAACTTAGCCATGATACCCTCCTTCCATAGGATATCATGGCTAAGTCAGTCCTGAAGCAGGCGTAAGGAAAGTAGCGATAACAGGGGTTATTGCTACTTTTCCTGCCGCTATGCTTCATAGCGTGGGGCTTGATGATCTCCTGTCATGTCAGGTCAGGAACGCCCACTTTGCATCTCATTAGAGATGCAAAGCTGGGCGTTAAGATTTCGTACGCTAAAGCAAGGTTTCACGCGTTAGTGTGACCTTGCTAATTAGGCAATATAATTATCGCCGCTTTTCGGCCGAAAACGGCCGCAAAAGCAGCGATAATTTTCTATCGCCTCGCAACGAGGCGATATTATATCGCCGCTTTTTTGTGGCCGTTTTCGGCCAAAAAGTGGCGATAATTTTATCGCCTAATTAGCAAGGTCACGCTAACGCGTGAAACCTTGCTTGAGCGTACGAAATCTTGACGCCCAGATTTGCATCTCTAATGAGATGCAAAGTGGGCGTTCCTGACCTGACAGGAGAAATGTCGCTAAGCGACATTTCTCCTATCATCAAGCCCCACGCTATGAAGCATAGCGGCAGGAAAAGTAGCGATAACCCCTGTTATCGCTACTTTCCTTATGCCTGCTTCAGGACTGACTTAGCCATGATATCCTATGGAAGGAAGATATCATGGCTAAGTTTGTGAGTCCCTATCAACAAGCTAACGCCACATTTTGTGAGATTATCGCTCGGTTTCCAGCGATAATCTCACGTTAGGCAGTTAGCGCTAGGATTTTTATCGCTTTTGAGATAAGTGTTGCTAATAGCACGCTATCTCAGCGATAAAAATCCACGCTAGCCGGCGATAATTATCCTAGCGCTAAGCGCGCTTAGCGATAATTATCGCCGGTTGTTGTTGATATGCCCCAGAGTGAGTCCTAGAGTAGTGGAAGCGTCCAGCAAGATATTTGTAGGTGGAATGTTATGGTTATTGGCCCAAATGAAGTCATCATTCAATAGGAATTTCGAATTTTTAAAATATTAGTAGTGATACCAATTCAGAAAGTTCAGTACCAAACGGAGAATCACTACCTGGAGGTTTGTTGTTGCGGATTGGTCGGCGTCAGCAGAAAGGGCAGTGCGTAATTTCAAGTAAATGAGAATCTGGTTTAATATTTGGAGGTAGTTTGCATATGAAGTTAAGTCAGAGCGAGAGAGCGCACAGCCAGCGCTGCCAAAGCCCACATGGATAAAACCGAGGATGCTGGTGGGGGTGTTTGTTGTGCCTGCAGAAACTGCTGCACTTCCCAACAATATCAAAATTCTATGCAGAGGCCATTAGCCTGCAAGGCATATTAGGAGAAGTCTTCTGTTCTGAGCTGTCCCCTTTTCTTTTACCTGCAGGCGATGAAGCAGATTAGAAAGCCTGGCATGAGGCTAATGTGCTTGAAGGTGTTCGCCGCTCTACACAGATCAAATAAGGCGTGCTAATTATTTTAAAAACCCACACCCCTCTCTGGCTCTTTAGAGGCTTGATTTTGGGCGGCCTGCTGATTTGGACAAAATCCTAAAGTTTCAGCTTTTAAGAGAGAGGCAGAGAGAGCCAATGCACACTTTTTATTCCACTAAATAATGGGTTTTGATCAGTGAAAACCGTTTTGCGCGAATGAATAGTAGTATTAATTAATGCATGTGATGCTGTGCAACCAGGGGCGTTACATGGGCCCCTGCGGCCCAGGTGTAGGTGGGGGCAACCCTTCAAGTGGCCCCTTTCAGCCCAATGAATGTTAATTAGATCTGAGAGACTCAGGGGCCCCTCGTCACATTCTGCAGCAGGGGCCCCATTATTTTGCGTTACCCCACTGTGTTTTTTTTTTTTGCAAACATTTTCAGTAATGTTATGAGCTCTGGACTTATGATCTCCGTATCTGTTGTATTTGGTGTGTGTGCCAATGGTTTTCATAAGTGTATGTTACAAAAGGGTGGTTAGATAGAATACTGGGAACAAAGATATCCTGTGACAAAATATTCTGACAAGAATATGGAGGACAAAAATATCGTGAAGGTAAATTTCTCTAGCTAAGCAATGTTTTACGATATATAACTCCACATGTCTGTACCTTGACAAGACATATGTCTTCAAGGTACGCAGAGGTGAAGTTGAAAATAGTAAATCTATTCTTCCCTATCTGCACTTACCTTCTCGATTTCTGGTCCTCGATATTTCTGACATGATATTCTTTCTGCAACATATTTTTATTTCCGATATTCTGTCAGTGATTCTTTTAAAAGCACCACACACTTCTGCATAGTAATTTCTAACTCTGCTCATACAGGTGCATCTGAACAATGCATGCTGGTGCATGTGCGTTCTCCTTTCAGGTTAGAAACTTCTGAAACTCTCTCTTAGAAATACTTCACATTTAGAGGCGCTCCTAAATGCTAGTTTATACCTCACAATACATTTCCACAAGCTTTGAGTCCATGGATTCCAAACAAATACCTGCAGGAATCTATAAATAATGAATACATATATTATTGGGATTATACCTCCACAGGGATCAGGCAATTCATTCACGTGTTCTGATCAGTGGTTGATTTGTAAAATAAACGGTTCCGGGCTGTCCTTAGGAATCAGCGCTAACAGGAGAAATGTGCTGGTGCAAACTGCCTCCTGACTAGAGCCCCGGCACTTTTTATACTGGAGAGGATTTGGTCTAATGTCTAGAGCTGCCAATTTCAGAGCTGGGGAACCAGGTTCAAGTCTCAGCGTGGCTCAACATCCTGTGATTCGGGGGAAAATCATGTGCCTTCCAAATGAGTGTGTCCTGCTGATATAAGCACTGGTGCTGAGGATTAGGAGCCGGTGCTGAGCATTGGAAACCACCAGCTCAAATTAAGCACTGGTTCTGGTCAAAAATTGCATGTAAACCTTTTGCAAATCAACTTTGATTTTGTAAAGCAGCCTAAGTACAAATAGGTTGCATTACAAAATTACCAGTCATATGAGTCACAGAATGATCTAATGTATATTAATACGGTAGATTACAATTTGAGAGGCCCCGTGATCAGCTGCAAACACAAGAATGGTGGCCTGTTAGGGACTGGTTTCTTAAGAGAGCTGTTGCCGTTTTAAAAAAAATTAAAAAATTATTTTGGGAAACACATCTTGGAGTGCAGGCAGTGATCCACAGGACCACTGCTTACTCCCACCAAGGCTGCCAACAGCATTCCAAGAGGATCTCTTTGTCTTTGTATTTAAGCTACCACCTCCTTTTAGGCAGCGTTAATTATTTAATGTATTGCGATTGAATAGAGGATGCAAAACATTGATACATAGGATTACAGATAGCAAATTGAAAGGAACTTCCCATTTATCCCTCTTACAAACTGAGTTTTAATATGGGCCACAAAATCAGTTTTATGAGAGTCAAGAAAGATTATTTTGTAAATAAGAAACAGGCATTTTGTTGTCGCAAACCCAGTGATTTTGCAAATCTAGGGGTGTATGATAAAAATTGTTTTATATACCTGTTCCTAAAAACGATATTACCAAACTTGTGTTTATGCAAGGTCAGAAGATCTTGGCTAAATCTGGATTTGGGCTCAGTGTTCTTCAGCCATATTAGCTAATCTGAGACGTGGGCCTGACATGAGGTTGATAGGCTCTCCTAGTGGGTCACCCTGTCTCTCCACTAGTGTATTAATCAACAGTGGGCACCGTATAAGCACAATTATACTTACTTGCCACTTTTGCCCAACTCTACACCCCAATGTTCTACAAACAATTTGCACAAAGAAGAAATGTGCGGAGTTATTTTATAAGGGCTGGTTCACCCCAGAGATGTCTCACACTTTTCAAGAGGCAGATAACATTTCCAGGTTTGGGGCTTCTAAGCAGCAGAGGGAAAACTTCAATACAGCCCAGTTTCATTCCCTCTGCCTTTTGTCCTCTCAATATTGCATTAATGTGCCCAGCCAGGTGACCTCCACCCACTACGGCGCTCCTTCAAAACTATGATAATGTGCAGCAGATACTGTCTATAGCACGGGTAAGAGTTAATTGATATCAGAAGATGAATAATTCCAACCCAATCTCACCAGAGAACATCAGGTAGTTACCCATATTTGTATTCATTTTGGAGTGTGAGCTTCATATGGAATTTCATAAACAATGACCAGTCTGTTAGGGAGGCAAGAAGAACAGGAGTACGTGCAAAAATAAGCCAACAGGAGACATCAATAATTGATTTGCAATTCTCTTGCTATGTTACAGGTGTGGAAGTTCTATTGTGAGCGTGTGTGTATCAAACATTTTAATATACATCAGAGTAATCCGTGATATTAGATTGAAATGTTTTACTTTTGTTCCCACAGTGACGATACAATATTACAGAGTCCTTATTTTGTCATAGGTCGTTAGGTCAAAAAAATGTATGTTACATTTTTAGGAACTTCATTTACAAGGAAGAATATTTTCTTTGGTGGGAGATTAAATGAAGTTTCATAATGTAAGTTTCTAGATGTATTTTTGACCTTTTGTTTACTGTTTAGGTTGTATTTAATATTATTAACTGTTGGACCTGGCTCTCTCCGCAGGGTCACCTCCAAACCTTTTGACCTCAGCCCTCCTGTTTGCTTTAGGACTCTGTACACTTAACTACTGCTATCTAGTATAACATGCTTGTGTTCTCTCATTTAAACATGGTAAAATTGGCTTATACCCTACTGGCACATTTAATTTACTTGCGAGTCCCTATTAGAGTGGTACTACATGTACCCAGTCCCTGAAAACTATATGTTACTAGTGTGCCTGTAGCATTTATTGTGCCACCCATTTAAGTAGTCTTTTTAAATGTCTCAGACCTGCCATGGCTGCCTGTGTGTGCAGGTCTAAATAAACCTTTTGCCAGACCTAATGTTTCGTGTTTATTATATATAAGGAACCCCTACAGTATCCTTTTTATTACATATAAGGCACCCCTACAGTAGAGCCTAAACAGCCCATAGGTCAGAGTGTCTTGCATTTAAAAGGTTGTACATGAACGTTTCAGTTTCACATTTCCTGGTAGTGAAAAACTCTCAAAGTCATTTTTCACTATGGCAACGCCTACCTCACCCATAGGATAACATCTGGTTACCTTATTACATTTGCTAAGAGACAACTTTTCATTGAGCAGAGAGGAAGGTCATGATTGGTGTCTTAGAAATTGTAATTTAAAACCCTCTTTTATGGTAAAGTCACAATTCTGAAAAAGCAACTTTTAGAATTTTGGAGTTCTCTTGTTCTAAACATTTGGTGCCTGCAGTCTGTTCCTGGGTCACATGACTAGTTATAGTGGGCAGTTGGCCTTTGTGTATTCCTCCCAGACAGTATTTCAACAGAGGTTCTGGGTGATGGCAGTATAGGCCATCTCTGGCAGGATGGGGGGGGGGAAGAGCTGGTACCTACCATACTTGCACTTCAAAAGCACTTGCCCAGCTCACACACAAAGGATTTCACACTAGCCAATGTACCCCCAGACAGATTGGGACCAGGGCAGGAAAGCAGGACATCCCAGACACCTCTGTAGGGGGAAACTCCAGAAACTTCTCCCACTTCAAAGTGGGTAGCGGGTATAAAAAGGGAACCCTCAGACTCACTGTTTCGTACACTCCTGGATCTATGGACAGAAGAAGGATGCCCTGCTGCCCTGCTCCTTGAGGGCTTCCCTGCTTGCTGAGATGGACTAAACCTGGCTAAAGTGACTTCAAAGATCAGCTGACTGACCTTCCTTTCTCAGCTACAGGGACATACCAAGTGCCAGAAACCTCCCTGCATCTGCCCAGCTGATCTGCTGTCTGGACCTGTAACTGAAACTGCCGGAGTCCTGAGAGCATCTGCAGGAGTGAATGTCTGATCACAAGATGTGCCCCTCATGCCTTGGGCCCTTGGTGTGGGGTCAACTAAGTTCCTCCTTGAAGAAAGGAGAAATCCTAAAGGTTTTTGGCTGCCCCCCAAAGGGCTAGTTTGCTCCAACATCTTGCCTCCTGCACTGACCGTCAATGCGAACCTCCAGTGAACCAGACTCTAAGGGCTAAAGTGACTGCCAGCGATAACTGCAAAAACAAGATCTGTACTTCGTGCTACAGCCTTTTCAGCCCACTGTGACCTTCAATGTGAATCTCCAGTAGCAACAGTCCTCAACACCGACAGGATCTTCACTCTACAGTGACGACCATCTGCAACACCCGGCCTGCTCTTCGTGTTACAGTGACAAGCATCTGCGATGCTCTGCGTGCTACTCGTGGCCTCCTCTACCGCAAACTCGACTCTTCACGCTAGAGTTTAGAAGGTAACTCTTTTAGTGGGCCTGACATGGTCTCTGCATACAGCCTGCACTGCATCGTGCTCGCCCTGCACTTGTGTCTTTCACCCAGTCTTGCATGACCACAAAATATAAAGTGATACTTTGTGCTTTTATGCACCATACTTACCTTAAAATGTTTTAAACTGAATACCTCTGGTTCCATTGATTGGAGTTTTGTTGTTTTTGTGTCAAATCATTTAGTAAATTGTCCTGTATTTTTCTAAATAGTTGTGGGATGTTTCCTGTGTTGCTGTTTGATTGCTGTATGAATTATTTACACTTTGCCTCTAAGTTAAACCTGACTCCTTTTGTGCCAAGCTGCCAGAGGGTTAAGCACAGGTTAATTTTTTTACTTTTGTTGTTTGCCCTGACAGGGATTGTGCATGTTGGTTAAGAAGAGCTCAAACTCTCCTCAACCAACAACTCAATTTCCCTCACAGGCCCTGGGTACACTTTAGGGACCAAATAATAGGGACTTATGAGTAAGTTAAAGAAGCCAATTAGGGTTTACCAATTTCATCACATTGAAAATATGATGACACAAGCCCTTTACCACTGATTAGAAGAGAGCACATAATTCTATAGAGAGGAAATATAGGATACATCAAAATAGCCACCATTTCAGGGTGACGCTGAACAAAGGGCAAATTTACAAGAGATATCATATTCCATTTGAGTGCTGAGAGCAAAAACTTTAGCAGCGCTACCATCTCCAGTTCACAAAAAATAGTTATGTGACTGCATGGAAAAAGGAGATCAAACTGAAGCAAAACAATATATTGAAAAATGGAAACAATGCAAACATTCAGACAAGATCACAACTTTGACAAAACAATGATGTGTGGGCCATTATGGTAGTCCAAGCTGAGGAGGTTCCTAGGCCGTCAAAGTTTATTTACAGTGGTTTTATCATGCTCTAATTTGTTGATTGTCAGCACCCTCACAGTGCTCCAGTCCAAAGGAATTACAAATAATGAGAAATATTTAGTAGACATGGTAAATGTAAACAAGTGTATCAGTTTTTGCATGTCCTTCGCTCCCACATTTTGTTTTGGTTCTCCTGAAAATAGAACTCCTTATCCTAAGGCCACTGCTTAGGAGTGTTGTAGCACCTGTGCTTTACCCCTAAAACATGTATTGCACATTGTGTTTACCTAATTGACTTATTTAACTTTCCTGTAAGGGATAGTAGATAGCACACTCAAAAAATGCATCAATGCAATGGGAGTTAAATGGTAGGTGTAGCTCCAGTTTGCATTTACACATCTCACATATCTGACAAAAATCCATGGCTTCAAGGAGCACCAGTGTGCTCTGGTTGGGCTGCATTTGAAAGACTACAGTGCCACATGGCAAGAAAAGGTCCATTACAACGTAGAAAACCCTACTTTAAATATTCAACAAGAAACCCCTTAAGTGTTTTTTCTTAGCCTCACAGTGAATAACTGTCAAAAAGTTTTTTTTACTGTCTAGGTAAAGCTAAACATTCCAAGAATAGTACTGGACTGGATAACAAGCAATATTTCGTATCTCCACAATGATTCAAATTATTTTTAATTCAGCATCAAACACGTAATTCAATTGAAACATAGAAATTTGGTAAAACCTATCAGTCTCTCAGCCCTACTCCAGAGATTCAATGCACATTCCTGTCTGAGAGTTACCAACCATGCTGCTAGGGACAATGGCTTGGCCATTGACCAAGGAGGGTAGTAGTGTTGCCAATTAGTAACCACTTGAAAGGCATTAGCCTTCTGGGAAGTTGACAGAAAAAGGTGGGATAACAAAGGACAAGCATAAACACTTCTTTGAAATTCCAGATGGAACTAGTTGGCCCTGCTCCCATTCATTCACAGGGTCATTCTAGGCTTTCTGGCTCCAAACCTTCCATGAGGAAAGAACATTTGGACCTTGACAGAACAGAACACATCTTGTCTCAGTAGGAGGTGACTGAGGAAGGAGCAGAGCCTCTCCAGATGAAGAAAGGTATAGCCATCTTTGATTTATGGCTTCTAGGGATGTTTTCAGTGAAATAAACAGGATGAGAGAAAAAGGAGATGGTCAATTTGGGCTAAAATAGGTTTGGCAGGAAGAAATTATCCCAACAACTGGCACCTCACCATCAACTCATCAGTACACACCGGTACCTGAGAAGAAAACATGTTGAAGAAAGAAACCTCCTACTGCCACCCACAAAATTGGACTGTTTACAAGGTTCAAAATGCTGGCCTCCTATTTGCCTGGTCTAGGAGCAACCCACTGTTTAGGCACATGGGGACATTGCTCTGGTTATAGGCCATGTTAAACTCAGAGCATGTGATCTACAGAATGAAACACAATTGAGCATAGGAGCAAGATGTTGAAGTTAAAAGATTTCAACCATTGTAATTCAGCTAACATTATTTATGCTGTTTGGTTCCTCTGTGATTTATTATGCATTGGACATTCACACAAAAAATAAAAGAGCGGGTTCTACAGCATTGCAGCAGAATAAGACCCAATCTATAGAAGGACTAATAGTTGAACATTACAAGAACAAAAATTAATTCGACGGACGAAATACAATGGCAAGTGATTGAAAATATTACATAGAATCCCGAAGAGATTTTTGTGGTCATGAATACTCGTGTGTGTAAATGGATGGGCGTTATGAAGACCACTGAAGACTGACTTAACAAGTATGAGCAATGGGGGCATGGCTGGTGGTAATAGCAATATGGTACATATTCAAGAGACCGATCACTCTTGCTAGAGTCATACGCTTGCATGCCAATGCAGCCTCTCATCCAGTTATTTATAGTGAGTGTGTATCAACATGTGTTCGCGCACTCAAGCTTGTACATTTTGTGTCTAGATTTACTGAGCACAAAGAGGCAAAAAAAACATAAATTGCACAAATGCTAGAAAACAATTCTTTCTGGAGTCATCAGTGAGGTTAATACTTCTTTTAATAGTTCCACACCACAGATGCGTGATAGAGAGCAGACGCAGCCAACACGTTTCACCCTGAATAGGGCTTCATCAGGCCTGCAAACATGATATGAATACACTCAAACAACAATACAATAACAATACAAACATATCATAAGACAAACACAAAATTCAATAAGCCCTGTCAAGATTCCTATCAACTCGTAAATAAAGTGCTATCACCACTATTATTTGATCTTAATCAGAGGAATTTTTATAGTTTACCCAAAAACTTTTTATTAGGTAAAAGTTTCATTATAAGAAAGTGTCTAAGAAAAGAAGAAACTAGAAAGTTAAAGAAAAAATAACCACCAAGCACAAGAAAACAATCCATAAGAAGAGCCACAAGAATAAAAACCCAGTGACAAAAGGAAGAACAGAATAGCAAGCGAAAGAATTCTGCAATGGAAGTACTCGACTAATATGTAGTGGCTAGGATATGCCACCATCAAGACACAGCACAATAGGTGCATTATTCCTCCACTGAAGACATTAACAGCAAACCTCTAAACCAACAAATTCAGTCCTTACCAATAGTGAGGTTTGGGATATTTTGGAAAGAGCACGTCGATTCATATAACGTCTGTACAGGCTAAAAGAAAACACACAAAATGCCAGCATCATAACCTGAGTAAATTCAGAAGACGTGATACCCACGTGCTTGTGGACGCACCCTTCAACAATGAAAATGTGTACACAGCGAACTTTGGGGCATATTATCAAGCCAGGTGATAAAATTATCGCTGCTTTAGCGGTAGAAAACTGCCACTGAAACGGCGATAATGGGCTTGATAATATGCTCTATGGAATTCCAATTGAAGCCCATGTTAGATGTCCTTCACATACCTTACTCAGGTTGTGATGCTGGCATTTTGTGTGTTTTCTTTTCGGTCGGACTCCCATAGAAGTCAATGGGAGCCGGTCGTACGACTCGTACATGGGCTCCCATTGACTGAATGGGAACGTCGCTGACAAGTGAGCCCCCTACAGTGGGCACGCGTCTGTGCCATCTGCACCGTACATTCCTGTGTTGGGGAGAACCATGTGTCTCCCCCTGTGTCCGAGTCATAGGGCTGCGGGTGACAGGGGGTCCGACGCGGACCCCCAAAGGCAACCACCCGGACAATTTGCGAGCCGGACACTCCGGCTCGCACAGGCTGTCCGATGCGTGCATCGTACTGGCTCGGTCGTGAATCGCATCCATTGCACGCCACGGTTAGCTTCCGACCGAGACGTACGGAGCGGTTCGGACCCGGAAACGACTCGTCAGTGAATTTCATGTAGCTCGCATCGTACTTGCTCGCTCGTACAGCTGTATGAATCGGCCGGAAAACACGCGTACAGCTCGTAGTTTTTCCGGCCGGATCGCGTTGGGTGCCCTTCCGACCCGGATCGGAATCGGCCCCTAAGAGGAATATTTTAAACCACAACTATGGTGTATCATTTCAGAGATCTTTAAGGTATGTTTTATATTTTTTGTAGAGTGGGTGACACTCATTCCATCAAAGAAGAGGAGATTTTTCCATACAGTACAGTCTATTTATGAATGAAAAACTACTGTACATACTTAGTGAACCATTCCTATGTCATGCTTTCTAAGGTTTATCCAGTAAGTTCTGAAGAAGACCTCTTTTAAAGTTTATTGGAAGTCAGAACGTCAAAAATATAAGTTGTTTTTCAACTGGTGTTTTCAAAACTAATGCTATAAATGGACAAATCAACATGATGCCAGCAGTTTCCTACCAACGGATTAATTTGAGCCGGTGGTTACCAGTGAGGGTACCTGCACTTATTTTGGGGGACTGGCATTTTTGTACTAAGGAGAACTAGGAAAGAGGTTGTGGGGTTTTTACCCTTTTTTTGCACAACAAAGCAGACAGCCTGCTTTGGGACTCAGATGTAGGAGTTTTTTGTGGCCAGTGGAGTGGGAATAGGAGTTGGTATAATTTGTGCAGGAGATGCACTGTCTCAGGAGCCCAGGGATGTGAAGCACAATCTAAATCTCAATTAGTATGGCTTTAATATCCTTCATTCCTTATTTTAGGACCACGTGCACCACTGCTGTGACAGTGTTGCTCTGGACAACAGCCTAAGAGAGGGGAAATTGAAGCAGGGGAGACACCCTCGCTTAGGCCTCAGAATGATGGCAGAGCGGAAAATGGGGCAATATGGAGGCCAATGTCTTCAACAAGGTGCAGAAAAGACTGCCCTCTTCACCATGCATTGCTCTCATTACGGAAGCAGGTGCAATGGCACAGTGGTCAAGAGTGTGGTCGGCCCACTACATAACAATTATGACTTCATTAATTTATAAAAGAGGATTGGAGGCTCATTATACTTGCTAGAATTACAGCTAAACCCAGCTTCTTGGAAGACAGCACTCATCGTACCTATTTTCAAGAAAGGCAACAGGCAGGATCCTTGCTGCTATCGGCTAATATCAATATTGGACTCTGTGGTAAAAGTGGTGAGTCGAATCATTATGTATAGGGTAGAGGACTCGACAAAACATTCTGGCGCCATTAGTAATGTCCAGTTTGAATTTAGAGAAGGCCTAGGGACACAGCAGCAGTGTCTACCTCTCAGCTTACTGATTGGTAAATACATTATTGTCAAAAAGCGCTCCTTTCGCACATCCTTATCGAGATTGCTTTGCCTTTACATGCTTTACTCTTTGGGGTTACAGCAATGACCAGATATGGAATGGAAGGGGAATGCACAGAGACTTTCAGGTTGTCCAGAGGTGTATGACAACGGTGTGTTTTGCAACCAATCCTGTTCCTTTTATATATGAATGGCCTGAACTCATTCCTTCTAATAACTGGGAAAGACCTGCCTGGGGTAAACATAATGTCAGTTCTAGCTATGCTTTATGCATACAATGCAGTTTTGTTAGCTCTTACACCCAGTGGTTAACAGGGCCTTGTTGAGAATTGTGCCCTCTATTTGGACAATTTGGACCTTGAAGTCAACATAACTTAAACCCACTATATGGTGTGTGGGAGGAAAACATAAAATTCAGGCCCATTCCCATAAAGGGTAAATATATATAAAGGATTTCTGAATCCTCCTAACTCGGGGTGACCTTCAACTCCTGTAGTAGTTTTCTGCCTTGCATTGCCAATCACTGCCTTCATTTTAATAATTCCTTATGGCCTTACTTGATTTGTCCCGAAACGTTGGTGGAAAACATTTATTACCCCTCTTAGAAACATATAAACTGAAATGCTTATCAGTTTTGACTTATGGGGCTGTAATATGGGGATTTTGTTATTGAACTAAGTTACAGCAGGAGGAAAATCCTTTCTGCAAGCGCATTCTGGGCTTAGGACCCAGTAGTCCATAGTATGTTTTACATGAAGAGCTTGGCTTGACCCATGTGGCAGATCAGGTGGGGTTTGCCCCGCTCCTCCTTTGGATTTCTTTATGGAGTAATGAGAAAGCGGCGTTCAGCCGTGAAATCATAATCAACTGCCTTGCTTGAGAGCTTGGGCTTATGATTTCATGGCTGAACCACAAAACAAAATGGCAGAACCCTTAGGCGGACTGGATCTGTTTACCTCGATACAGTTCGTTAGCAGAGGAGATGGCACAAGTGTGAATGACTTCGTCATGAGGTTTGCAGCTGCCAATAGAGAAAACAGGGCACTGATCCTGCCAACTGTGAGGGATTTAGTTATCATCCAAACCAGCATGTGAATGGAACTATACCTAGCTATAATAATCAATGTGTGAAAAAGGGGTCATTTGACTAAGTTTCATTTAGGTACCATCAGAAGATATTTATGCCTTCCCCAGGGCCAATATGACCCTGAGTCGATCCTGCTTTGCCCTTCTGATGAATCTTCCCCCAAACACTGCTCCATTTCTTTCTTTTTTGTCCATTTTATCAGCTTTTCACAACATAAATATGTGGTGCCTGTTCTTATATATCTAGGTTTTTATCAATACCGGCCAGTTTTTACTATCTTCATATCATATCAGACCCATTTGTGTGTTATTGTGTCGGAGGATTTCTAAAAAATGCTGTTCGTTGGGGAAAGTCTGTTGAATATTAGTTTTTATTCATGCGTTAGCATATCTTTTTTTTCACTGTCTCAAGGTCAACTGTAAATTTTGTGTCCATGCAGGGTTGCTGAAGCAACCATATGAATGAGTTTTTTGGGATGGGTTTCTCACTTAATCATACACATCACCTTTTTATCTTGCACCTCTGTTTGCTATATGCCTTTTAGGGGGTTTTATATATCGATAGGTATAGCAGCTTTGATGTTTGCCATAATGACTTTTTATCAGTTGAGCTTTTTACATGAAATTTACGTTTTATGATATATATTCTTATGCATATTTGCACTCTCAAGATTGTGTTAAATATTAATCCTCATCACCTGTTACTGATGTTTAAATATTTATCCAGGAGAATTTTGGCTTATGACACACATTTAATTGATATTTGTATACACAAATCTGACAGTGAGCTCCTATATATATTGACTGTTCTTCTGAGGAAATATATTAATATTAAAAATTCCTCTTCTAAATATTGAAAGTAAATAGTGATTTGCTCCTACAGAATCATTAGAATGTGTTCTCCTGCAGACTCCAACAAGTCCCAGTTGACTACTGAGGTACGGACCCAGCAGGACCTCTGCCTAGTGTGAGACCTACTGCCTAGAAACCCAACCTGAGGGCTGAAGGAGTGACCAGGAGGAATGATTCCAGTTGTTGAGGAAAAATGGCACTGACATTTTCTTTCGACTTCCAGAGGTCTAGGATGAAGTTCTAAGTCTTCTGCAAGGAGGTAGCATCCTAGGCAGCCAAGAAAAACAAGTTTGCTCCACTCAGAGCATCTTGATGTGCTGAAATTGGATCCAAAAGTATCTGTCCTGCAAATGTCTTGCCTATCATCATTTTCCTGTCTTGCCCTGCTAATGGACTTTGAGGATCACAAAAGTCACTTAGTCTAAAGAGGAACACAGGCAGTAAACATCCCAGTGGCAAAGCTATTTAGGGGGAATATTTACCAGAATGGTGTCACAGGGCAGCACAGCATGTTATCTTGCTGCACTGCCCTGCGCCACAGGGAAAAGGGCAGGAATGACCTGTATTATCCAATATGTTGGATTCCTGACCTTTCCACTTGTGCTAGCACCATTTTGACAGTCTAGCACCAATGTAGTCACCCTTACACCATGGTGCAAGGGTGCCTGTGTTGTAGGCAGGATTGTTTTTGTGCAGGAAGGTGCACATTCCTGCATAAAAACAATCTATATAGGCATTTTACTCTTTCTATGTGCGCCACAGAATTCAGTACACATAGAAAGAGGGGAAAAAAAGGAGAAATAAACATATTTCTCCTTGTTCTGCCTTCCCTAGTAAGGAGTAAGATTTTGATGCATTCCCATGTTTACTAGTCCTTGTACATCTGGGAGTGCATCAAAAACCATGGGAGTTGCGTGGGAACCCTCACTGCAATGCCCATGGAAACCCTCCCTTACTCATCGTAAGGTAACACACAATTTCTGCTGCATTGTATTACTCGATATTTGTGTGAAACCATTCAAAGCCATGTAAAGTGGCTTTGCGTAGCTTCATATATGACTTGGAGCATGTACCACATTGCGTGGTACAAGCATGATGCAAGGCCCTTGTAAATATGCCACAGCTGTATATGGATTCCAGCTTTGTTCTGCTTGGAGCTTTTGATGCCAATAGCATGACCTTAAGTTGGAGTTCAATGATGGCATATCCGACTTCAAGTGACACTTGCTGGCTTCAGTGTTGGAACTAGTCCTGCTGGAAAACATTGAAAAACAGAACATAGCCTACATCACATGGTGAAAACTCTGACCAGTGTGAGACACGTGCCTTACGTGATGTCTGCTCCAATCATGTATGGCCTGAAATCACTCCTAAGTCCCAGTCAAGTATGAACTGATTATTTACATTGGTTCTTCAATTTTTCTTCACGTTTTTGCCTTCAAGTTTTATAAAATGTATCTGTGGTTCCCCGTATCATTTTTTGTGTCTTAGCTTATTAGATGTGTTCACACATTTTCTATTTAGAAATTTGATAGATTGTTTTCCTGATTTTCAAATTGTTGGTAGTGCTTGAATGTAACCTGCATCTCTCTGGTAAATTGCTTGCTGCTTGTGCTAAATCTTCCAGGGGCAGAGCAGAGATTATCTAAACACTGTGTTTAAGTGTAATCAGACTGTTTTTGTTAAGTTTGCAGTGGTAACTCCCTCCAGTTTAAAAACAATTGAACTATTGGACAGTAAGGCACAAGGGAAGGGTTAATTCAGGTTTGAAAGTGACTATAATATAGTGAGGTCAAATTGATTTGGATTGAATTGAAATGAAATGAATTATTGCAGGCGTAGATGGTCCGTTTAGTACAGAGGAGAAAGGAAGATAGATAGGAACCTCTCTAAGAAGATATTAGCAGAGTTGAAATTTGAGTTAATGTTAGCGTTCCTGCCACCTTTTGTGGTTTCTGAGATCCATTTGATTGAAGCTTTTCCCTTGAGTCTTTCTTTGAAGAGTTGGCATTGGTTAAATAGTCACAGAAATAGGCAAGCTTGTTTGGTCTGTTCTCTTGATGTGAGCAAAGGTGGAGAAGGCTTATAAATTACTTGCACAGATATTGGTACAATGACCGCTTTAATAAATATGTATTAGGGAGTTTCTTGAATTTAGGGAGAGAGTGTTATGCTCTTAGGGACGATTCCAAAGCATGACAGAGCTTTCTGTTCTTGGACTCTGCGTGATCTACCTTCTTACTTCTGGCGATTTAATCCAGTATTGGAGAGTTTGTGTGTTTTTGATTATCTCAGAGATGTAAATGGTATGTAGTGAGTACCTAGTTTCATAAGCTCTGCCGTCTATCTTTAGATATGAGAATCTGCACTGGTTCTTCAGTTTGATCCTTGCCGCAACAAGGACCAAGTGGATTTCAGCAATCAGAATTATATGATCATGTCTTTTTTGGTTGCAACAAAGCTTTATTTATTTATTTATTTGGTGTTTTATATAGCGCGAACAACACCCTAAATAGGCTATCGGACCGTTTTACATTTGCATACCATTAAACTTAGAACAACACGAACGTCATGCCATTTCAGTAAACCTAATCAGTGTACAGCAAGTTGCTAGAAACAGGTATGCTACAAAGTCATAAGTAATTGTACATTGATTTGTGAGAGAAACATTTGTGCTTTAACATTCATATCTACAAGACCAAAATGAGGTTAGTGGTCGATGTGTAATAGCATGTGTGTGAACAAGAAGGTCCTCTGATAATGTCAGGTCTGCTGAAGTTATGGAAGGAATTTGCTCATAAAAGAGGATTTGGTTTCATTTTTAAAAGCAGAGATGGAAGAAATGTTTCTAATGTTAGTGGGAAGAGCGTTCCAAATTCTTGGTCCTGTGCCAGAGAAAGCTCGGTCATAAGTTCTTTTCTTTCGCAAGAGGGCCGGTTTCAGTAATAGATCTCCATGATTCCGTGAAATGCGGCATCCTCCCGATAGTGTGATTTTCTGGACTAGGTACATTGGTGTTTTGTAGTGTATCACTTTGTGAGTGATACATGCAATTTTTAGTTGTATTTTTGCTTCGTAAGGCAGCCAGTTTAGCGCTTTCAGATGAGGGGTGATGTGGTCGAATTTTCTGGATCCCGTTATAAGTCTTGTGGCCCCATTGAGACAGGCTTTTCGTGGAGCTGTTGAAATCTTGGGAAGACCGGCTAGAGTTGTGCAACCGTACTCGATCCTTGATATGACTAGTGCCTGGACTGCTATTTTAAGGTCTGAGTTATTTATGAAAGGGTCCAGTTTTCTGAGGTAGCTTAAATGGCAACGGGCGTTTTTTGCCATCATGTTAATATGTGTAAACATGTTCAGGTTTTTGTCTAGCATAATTCCCAGTGATTGGGTTGAATCTACAATCCTCGGAATACAGTTTAGCGCTGTGATTAGTTTGGTCCATGCCAGGATATTCGTAGCGCTTTTCTGGGGGGAAATCAGAAGGAATTTAGTTTTATGCGGGTTAAGATTGAGGTGATTACTAGTTAGCCAATGGACGGTTTTCTTTATTGCCCGGTTCATGATACCGATCTCTTCTATCGATGGGATCTTGATGTAAAGCTGTGTATCATCTGCGTACATGTGGAAGTAGATGTTTGCTTGCTGTAAGATTTCTGTGAGTGGCTCTACGTACAGATTAAATAGAGCAGGGGATAGTGTTAAGCCCTGTGGTACTCCAATACAGTTTCTGGATGAAGCTGATAGTGTTTGGTTCACTTTGAATTTTTGCATCTGTTCTCTAAGAACAAACTAAACCACTTTAGGACTGTACCCTCTAAGCCTATCCTTTTTTTCAGGCAATCTACTATTTTGGCATGTTTTACAGTGTCGAATGCCGATGAAAGGTCGAGCAGGATTAGGAGACAGGTTTTGTTGCGGTCGAGGGCAAGTAGAGCATCATCCACGATGTGCAGAATTGCTGTTTCAGTTTTGTGATTTGGTCTAAATCCTGATTGGAAGTAATTCAGCAGTTTGAATTTAGAGACGGTTTGGCTCAGTTGTTGTTGTACACATTTCTCCAGGACATTGGCTAGCATGGGAATGTTTGTTTGTGGTCTAAAATTGATAAGTTCTGAGGGGTTCTCTGTTGTTTTTTTTAAGATTGGAGTGATTTGCCCTGTTGTTAGGCAGTACAGAAGTGAGCCGTGCGAAAGCGAAGCATTATTAAAGTTTGTCCATGAGGGGATGAGCAGATGGTTTATTGTAGACCAACAATTTGAAGGTAGAGGATTGTTGAAGTGATTGTTTGGTATTTACAGGCTTGAATTCTGACCGTAAAGCTTTATGTTTAAGCATGGCAAGTGCTGGTTGATATTGAGGCTTAGCTGAGGTGCTCTTTTTGATCAAAGGGCATTCTGCACCCTTTTTGAGCTCCACCTCCATCGATATGGCTTTGGCTGTAAAGAAGGAGGAGAATTCTTCGTTCCTGATGTTCAATTTTGTAGCTGTTGGTGCAAATTTGGCTGTTGTATTGGATTGATCTTTTAGCAGTTCGAAAAGTTTCCTCGGTCTATTTTTTGCAGTATCCAGTTCTTTTCTAATAAAGTATTTTTAAAATTTGGAATGCTTTTATTGTAGAGTTTTCTGGCCTGTCTTAGTTTGAGTAAATGGGGTGAGGAAGGGTGTTGTCGCCATTTCTGCTCTCTGAGTCTGAGTGATCGTCTTTCTTCATTGAGGGATCCGTTAAACCAGGGGTTTTTATCTTTTTCAGGGACCCTTTGGATTTTAATGGGGCTATGTCCTCTATTATGCTCACCATTGTCTTGTTGTTATAATCTGTGAGGTCACTGACATCAACCAGGTTATTAATGGGTTGCAGTTCTTTCTCACAGCATGTTGCAAGATTTTCCATATTGAGCCCTCTGGTGTCATGAATCCATTTTCTGGATTTTATTGATTGTGATTTTTATGTGCGGTATTTGGAAGGTAATGATGTGATGAACAGACCAGTCGCAAGGGATAATCTCGATTTTATCGACAGTTTTTTCTTTAGAGATGATACAGTCTAAGGTAGAGCCTTTAGAATGGGTTGGTAGATGGCATTCTTGAACCAGCGATTGATCTTCAATGAAGGTTTTGAGTAGATTGATCTGATAGTCAGTATAATCCTCCCAGTGAAGATTGAAGTTTCCTAGGAAAATATCATTGGAATGGGGAGTAGAGTTTGCTGTGATGATTTCCATCAGCTGGTGTTAGACTTGGCCCTTTTGGCAGGTTCACCCCTAAACCTTTTGCATTTATCCTAGCATTTGTCCCTATGTAGTGTTAGTGGTTTTCGGCCTCTAGGCACTTTAGCACTGTGTCCCACTGTAAAGTGCGTGCGCTCTGTGTTACATTTAGTGAGATTGGCCTGCCCTCCCATAGGAATGCATGAGGGATATATGTGTCCATGGTAATTCATGATGTGAGAGGAGTGCAGGGTCAAGTTTAGTATGTGCGAACTCGTAAGAATAAATGCTGCGCAATGATGTGCGCAGATTTATTATAACTATAGGAGAAGTGCCACTTCTAGAAGTTGGCATTTCTGTGTGCTGTGTGCCTGCCTGCCTGATGTGGATTGCATGTTTTGCTTGTGATTGGCAGGTGCTGGATGGTGTGGGGAATTCCAGGAGCCATGGTGAGTCAGCCCAGTGGTGAGTAGAGAGATCTGCATGCAGATGGGAGGGAGGAGTTGCACCTGGGACCTGAATAGGACTGTGCTTTCCCTCCACAATGCTGGCTCTGCCCCCTGTGGTGCGCCTGAGCACCTAGCCCCCACCTGACAATGGAGAGAGGAGCTGAGCACAACAAAGTGCTCCAAAGCTCCCCCAAACCAGTTGCATCTGGTTTTCCCCAGCCCTGTGCTGGGGGAACAAAGGAAAAATGTGTACAAAAGAAGGGGCTGTGACCCCATGAAAGTTGTTCTCTTCTGTGCTGGTCCTGACGCTGGGGGCTGCTGCTGCTGGGCTCCAGGAGGAACCGCCACAAGGGACTGCCTCCCTGCAAGAGGGCCCTGTGTCCTGGCCCGCCTGAGCCCAGCCTTGTGCCCCCTGGACCTTGCTTGGATTCTGGGGAAAGAGTGCTTCACTTTGTCCCTGGACTTTGGACTTCACCTCTAGTGCTTGGGGAGCGTTCTGCTTCTATTCTGAAGAGCGCTTTATTTGTCAGTGGGAAAAGCTCTGTATTCCTGTCCTGAGGAGCGCTTCTGTCGTTGGGCCTGCAGCGCTGAGCTGCCATCGATGCTGAGGGAATCCCGAGCGTAGGGATCCCCCCGTGCTACCGACCCAGCAGGAGCCCACCCCGCATTATTTACCGCCTTCGGAATTGCTTTCGGTAAACGGGTGCCCACCCCGCATTATTTGCCGGTTTCTGAGCATATTAAAACAGTGGGAGCCCACCCCACTGTTGTGCTTGTTGAAAGAGCGGGTGCCCACCCCGCTGATATTTGCTTTCTTTGGCGGGAGGCCACCCCGCACTGAGGAGCCACCAAAAGAAAATCATACCGCGGCCAGGGAGAACCGAAAGTCAGGCACCGTGTTGTCTGACGTGAGGCGGGACCTCTGCTTTCCTGAGGGAAACCCCGCGCCCACAGAATTGCAGAGGAGAGGAAACCCCCAGAGCCACCGAAGACGAAGATCGAGGCAGTGCGACGCTGCTGGCCGGCCAACGGTGACCAGGAGCCTGTCAGCACCTGAGTGGGGCTCCCGTGTGGAGAGGAGAGCCCCAACGGTGAAGAGGAAGACCGGAAGAGCATCCCCGAGCCCAGTGAGTGAGGGCTGGGGCAGGATACTCTGGCCTTCAGCTACTTTCTATGAGCGAGCCCGCCCTTGCGGGCCGCTTCAACGGTGTGTGCCTAGTTGTCCCAGTTGTGCCTGGGCTGTCTGATTGAGTAGGATCCCGCCTCCTGCTGGCTGAGCGGTCCCGCACCTGACAGCACGCCATTCCAACGGTGCCCAAATTGTTCTCAGAGCCCGTGGGGCTCCAACGAGGGGAGGAAGAGGCACCTGTATAGGCCCCAGAGCGCTGTTCTGCACCACAGCTGCACCGCCATAGCGGGCAGCTGCAATGGTGCCCATAATTTATTCTTAGGGCCCCAGTGAGGGGCCAGGGGCACAGTGGTGCCCGAGTTTGCATCGCTAATTACAGTTGCCCTGTGAGAGCACAGGCAGCTGCAACGTTTGGGGCACAATTATTTTGTTAGAGCCCCCGTGGGAGACAGAGAATGCCGTGCCCATCTTTTGAATTCCCAGCTGCCCAGCAATTAGTGGGCAGCTGCCACGTTTAGGTGGTGCAATTGCGCACCTTGGCTTTACTGCTACATCGCATCGGGCGCCACCGCATCTCCGGTAAGCGTATCGCAGGGCCTGTCGCGGCTCATCGCCGGAGAAGAGGATCGACGTCGCATCAGATGCCGCCGCGTCACCAGGAAGAATGTCGCAGGACCTGCCGCGGGTCGCATCGTTATGGAAGCAACTCGCATCGCCAGGGGAAAGGATCGACGTTGTATCAGATGCTGCCGCATCACCGAGAAGCGTGTCGCATCAAGAAGTGAGCGCCATCTTTGCTTCTTTGCACCGGATCTTCAGCGCATCGCCGTCCTTGCAACAATTTCGTTGTCTTGCGTTACACATCTTAGGGTACATTGAACTCTGAGTGTCGCATTTACCATCTTAAGGGAAATAAGCTAATTCTACCATTTTAAGTACAGTATTGTGGATTTTTGTCGTTTGTGGTCTTGTGATAAGTCTATATAAAGAATACTTATTTTTTATATAAAACTTGTGTGGTGTCCATCTGTAGTCTTGTCACTTGATTACTGTATGTGTTAACAAATGCTTTACACACTGCCTCTGAGATAAGCCTGTCTGCTCGTGCCAAGGTACCAAGGGGGTGAGCAGGGGTTATTTTAGGAGTGTACCCCCTTACCCTGACTAGACGCAAGGGTCCCTATTTGTCACAGATACCTACTAGAGACCCCCAAATCTAACAAGAAAGATAATGGTTTGGAACCTATGCAGATAGGTAGCATAAAAGGTCCATTAGTTCTAGAAGAAAAAGAAAGAAGTCGCAAAGACAATCTCTGTTTATAGTGTGGAAAGCCAGGGCACTTTGCTAGAGGGTGCTCAATTAAGCCAAAAAAGAAAAAAGCAATTGCTAGCATCGATACTACCCACTCAGAGTTGGGAAACTAAAATTCTCGAAGGATGTTGGGATCGACCCTTCGAGAAAGTCTCAACTTCGGGTCTCACAATATGTTACTAATGTCATCAATCTAGTATCACGACATATGACCATTAGAATAACCTTTATAGTGTCAGCTCAACAAAGACACAGTCTCTCTGTTCTTCTAGATTCTGGCATCACAGGAAATGTATTTGATTTAAAACTAGCCCAAAAGATAGGGATCCCACAAATAACAAAACCTTCCCCTGAGCCGGTAATAGCAGTTAATGGTTCAGCTCTGTCCTCTGGACTTATTCGTTTCCATACTGCTCCCCTAACCTTGGTATCTGAAAATGGTCATACTGAGCAGGCTATGTTTGATTTGATTGACACTCCTGCTTTTGGAGTAGTACTTAGATTGCCCTGGTTGGAGTTACATAACCCTAAGATAGATTGGGCTAAAAGGACAGTGACCCTAGATGCTGCCTTTTGCAGAACACATTGTTATAAAGAAGTTCAAGACCCTATCATTCCTTTACACTGTGCTAACACTCTGATTCGCCCCCACAATTACCTTCTGAATATCAGGATTATTGTTTTTGACCCCATTCAAGCAACACAATTACTACCACATAGGGTATATGATTGTAGAATGTATTTGCTTCCTGGGGCTGTTCTACTGTGCAGTAGAATTTATGCACTCACTGAACCTGAGACTCAATACTTAAAAAAATACCTTGATGAACTACTAGATTTGGGATTTATTAGACACTCAACATCTCCTGTCTTCTCTCCTCTTTTTGTTGTGGCAAAAAGTCAGGCGATCTCAAGGCTTGCATAGACTGCCGCACAGTGAACAAGGCCCTCATCAAGAATAGATATCCGTTACCACTTATTCCTGTGTTGTTAGACCAAGTGAAAGGCTCTATTTATACCAAACTGGAGCTTCGCGGTGCTTACTATCTAATTTGCGTAAAGGAAGGCGATGAGTAGAAGACTGCCTTATGCACCAAATTTGGCCTTTTCTAATACACTGTCATGCCATTTGGTCTATGCCACGCTCCTGCAGCGTTTCAGTACTTTTTAAACGAAGTACTCCATGATTTTTTTAGACATTTGTTTAATTGTCTATATTGACAATTTACAGATTTTTTCTAAAAATGTACAAGAACACGTGGAACATGTACGAGCTATCCTACAAAGTCTCAGGGAACATTCTCTCCCCGCTAAAATAGAGAAGCGCGTCTGTCATGCAAGATCAGTAGAATTTCTGGGGTACTTTCTTTCACCTGAAGGTATCACGATGGATCCAAAAAAGGTTGAAGCAATCCACAAGTGGCATTCTCCCAGCACAGTCAAGGAGATTCAGCGAGTGTTGGGTTTTGCCAATTTTTATAGGCTTTTCATTGTAGATTTTTCTGAGATAGTAATGCCCATTACACAGTTGTTAAAAAAATGACAGGCATTCTGTTTGACCGAAGAAGCTGAAAAAGCATTTTGCACTCTTAAAAAGGCATTCACTTTTGCACCCATTCTTTCTCATCCCAACCCATATCAACCATTTCTTGTATAGGCCGATGCTTCCCAATCAGCGTTAGGGGGAGTGTAATTGCAGAAATATCCAAGGACTGGACATTTGCATCTTTTAGCATGCTATTCACAGAAACTACTTCTGGGAGAACAAAATTACACCATTGCTAAGCGTGAACTTTTAGCAATTGAAGAAGTCTTTTCTGAATAGAGACATCACCTTTTAGGGCAAAGCATACCATAACAATGTTTACTGATCATAACAATCTTCTGTTTTTTTACCTCAGTAAAAGCACTCACTCCCAGACAAATCAGATGGTTGCACTTCTTTAGTGAGTTTGATTTTTTGATGACATATCGTCAAGGACAAAAACAAATATTATCTGATACCTTGTCTAGAATAGAGGAAAAAGAAACTAAGATTAAAAACCTCCCCAGCCAAAGTATAATTCCAGCCAATAAAGTAGTTGACGTGACAGAATCTGATAACTTTCTAAACGAAGTCAAAAAAGAATCCTTAAAAAACAGTGGTTACACAAAACACAAAATTCAATTAAAGATGGTTACTTTTTCCATAACAATGCTTTGTAAATTCCCTCGAAACAATTGAGGAAACAAATCTTGATTTGGCATCACGATTCCAGCACTTTAGCACATCCAGGCAAACACAAGACTTCTGTGGAGTTATGCTTGAGAAACTTCTGGTGGGAGAATATTTGTTAAAAAAATAATATTTATTTAGTGCTGGGACACACTAGCTAGTGCAGCCATGCGCTTTATAAATTTGATTTGATTTAATTTGAAAAGAACTACAAGAATATGTTAAGGCATGTCCACCACGTGCCCATAACAAACCACCACATTTAGCCTCAGCTGGTCTTTTACATCCATTACCTGTTCCGTCTACTCCATGGCACGCTATTAGTTTAGACTTCATTACCGAGTTACAAAAATCTAATGGGTTCACCACTATTCTTGTTGTTGTAGATACGCTTTCTAAGATGAGTCACTTTATTCCATTAAAGAAATTACCCACAGCCATCGAATTTAGTGAAATATTCCTTCATCACATTGTAAAATCACAAGGCCTCCCGAGTAAAATAATTTGTGATAGGGGCCCCCAATTTACATCGAAATTTTGGAAACACTGATGTACAGGTTTAGGAATAGAAGTAGCATTGTCATCAACTTTTCATCCACAAACTGACGGACAAACTTAGGAAGTTAATCAATACCTTGAACAAAGTTTGCGGTGTTTAACATCTGACATAACTTCTCAGTGGGACCAAGCTCTTCCCTCAGCAGAATTTGCATATAATAATAACACTCATACTGCTCTGGGATGTTCTCCTTTCTATTTTTAAACAGGTTTTCACCGACGTGCAAATCCAACATTACTTCCTTCACACTCAAATAACATGCCATCAGTTTCTGATCAATTGAAGCAGTTACAGGATATACATGTTGAAACATGGAAAAATGTAATCTTAAACAAAGATAACACCAAATTACAGGCAGACAAACATAGAACTCAAGGGCCTCCTTATAACAATGTAGAACTTGCTTGGTTATGCACTCGTAATATCCAGTTAGATGATCCCAGAAAATTGCAACCAAGGTTTATTTGTCCTTTCCGAATTGAACAGGTTCTGAATTCAGTCACTGTAAATTTACGACTACCACATGAATTAACAATACATCCAATATTCCATGTCTCTCTCATTAAACCCTATCATCCAATGACTAGAAAAGACAATCCCCCTCCTCCAATTATTATAAACAATCAGCCTGAGTACGAAGTACAGTGTATTCTTGATTCCAAGAGAATGCAAGGAAAATAGTTTTAGCTAGTGGACTGGAAGGGTTATAATGCCTCTGAATGTT
This sequence comes from Triturus cristatus, assembly GCF_964204655.1. Classification (NCBI taxonomy): domain Eukaryota; kingdom Metazoa; phylum Chordata; class Amphibia; order Caudata; family Salamandridae; genus Triturus; species Triturus cristatus. The sequence goes on along the minus strand of NC_140590.1, from coordinate 893,526,779 downwards.
CATGGGAACATGCATGATATGTGCATGCACCAAGACCTGTTCGTCATTTCCACATTCTATACCCAAACAAACCTCTCCCAGTAAGAAGACCCTTGGGGGGGAACTGTTATGAATCTGGCCACTGCACAGGTCAGTGTTCAACTTAATTCGACTTGATTCCCCCCTCTCACTAGTCATGAGGTGCTAAACGGACTTAGCAAGGCGGATTGATAAGAAACAAGCATTGAGAGGGTTAAGGAAACATGTGCATATTTGTATTTTGAGTGTATTGGTTTGAACACTTGAAAAATGGAACTACATTTGAACATCCAATGTGAATCACAAACACGATTATGCAATGGATCATCCAATGTGAACTATAAACACGAGTATGCGAATGTGAGAAGCATTGACAGTTGACAGCTCTCTGGTTTCTCCCACACGTGTACACATGTTAACTGCTAAAACGTGCTACAGGAGTGAGTGAGTCAGCGGGATGCATCGAAGAGTATTTAAACCACACCCATCCCATGAGACTTGCTTAGTCTCGTTGCTTGCGTCACTCACCTGTTTTGAGATACCTCGTCGGCTGTGTCCCCGGACCGGCTCCTCCTCTTGGCTCCACTCTTCTGGACTTGGCTGCGCTTCCGGTGGGTTTGTCTTGTGACTCCTTCCTTCTTCCTGTTTCCCAGCTGGGAATTCCGGAACCTGTAATAGAAACATAAACAGCCTAAAAATAAGGATCACAATTGACCACATATTCATATCATAAGATTAAAGCAAACTTCAGCACATAGTTGTCAACACTTTCCTGTGAGTTTATCTTAAAACTTATTTACCTCTGAGACTGCAGACTTTGGTTTGGTTGGAGAATTACAACGAACTTTGTACTTTTGGTTATTTGAACTTGACAAAGAGCAAGAAGCAGTTTAGGTGAGTAAATACTGCAACTGAAAGCAGGACAATTATTTCTTTAGAGACTTTTGTATAAGGACCTTTCTGCTGAACTCTCTATTAACTACTTGAATGAAAATTGTTCATTTGCATTTATATGTGGAAGAGAATAGTAGTTAAGACATAAACAAAGGAAGAATAAATCCTGTAAATTGAAAACATACCTGTTAGCAGGAATTAGAATTATTCTGGTTATCACACAACTGCAGATTTATAATTACATGTATTATATTTTGTGTTTTGGAAAGACATTAAGTCTTTACTTGTATGAATAATTGCCTTGAAGGTTCATTTGTTACCGCATCAGAATCCAAAGACTCTAGGTATTAATAATTAAGTTTACAGAGAAGATTAGTTACATGATTATTGGAATAGTTGATTAAGTGTTTGCCTTTTCCTTTGTATTGAGTGATGATTAGAGAAATCACGTTGTCAGTATATGACTAGAACAAGGCAAGATTCATACTACCTTACCACTACTGAGAAGCTACACTTCGCGATTATCCTGAGAGAGAACATCCTGTGCAGTAAGAAATATTAATTGAAACATGTAAATACATTTTCAAGATCCCAAGAATAGTATCACTGGTGCAGATCCGTTTAGCATATTACCTTACAAAGCAAACTATTGCCAGACGGTGTGCTTTTCTCAGACTCCAGCATTCTAATGAAAATTCAATTAACAAAATACTGTTGTTAATAATTCCAAGCTCCTCGCTGATGCCTTTCAAATTCTATTTGGAAAAATCTACAGCCACCATGCAACCACAAGCCTTATTGGCCTTGTCATTACCAAAAGCAGATTTTAAAAAAAATGAAATAAGTTGATGAAGACAACATCATTGCTAGAGGACAAATTGACATTGATTATGTGATCTCATGGCTGGATGTTGTTCAATACTTATAATTTTTCGAAACCTACACCTGATTTTGGATAAACCTTGGCGGTGTTTACAAAATACACATTTCTGAACCTAAGGTTAGGTCCATTTCTGACTAGTCGAGAAACCACCCTGACTTGGTAATTTTGGTATTGCCTATAGGCCTTGTGAGGCACAAAAAAATAATCTAATCCATTTGTGTTTGTATCTGCCCACAATTAAAACAAGCAAGATGAGAACTATTGAAAATTCTCTTTTACTCAAGACGGATACGAACAGGCAGGCAGGCAATTATTGCCTGTCTATACCCAGAGGATACTGTGCTGAACTGTCAATTTGTTATATTTCTCACTAGGTTGTAATTACTTATCGAGAGAAGATGTAACAATGTCTGAGCAACAGACATAATTAATATCTTAGTGCCTTATTACGAGTTTAGCAGTCTGTGAACCGATGTACCATTGGTCCAACCACCGCGAGCTCGGTGGTCCAATCGCCGTATTACGAGATGGGCATATTGCTATTGCAAAGAATGAGGCTGAACCACCGACACCGGGGCAAGGTCGGGGAAAAGCGCCAGCCATAGGGAGGTAGAGAGGAGTTTCACTGCCATCCATATTACAAGCTGCCTTTCTGAGGAGCCGACCGCAGAGGTAGGAACGCTGGATTTGAGTCCACGGAAACTAAGGATTTGGGATGCATACGCACCCCTCTCCTGTTCTACCTGTCAGAGTTTGGGGTAGATCCCTTTCTCTTGGTCCCCTCTTCACAGCAACATCTTCACCCTGAAGGATATGACCCTGTTAACAGCAAAGTACCGGTAAGTCCATTTTATACCATATACCCATTGGCTGCACTGGCCACATAGGAGCCAGACTCTGGCAATGGGTAGGTGGTATTTTTCCACATGTATCATGCATATGTGTACATTCAACACGTACAGATGAAATATACACACAGTGATCGAAAGATATGGAAAACCATTGCCTACCACTGCAGCCACACCGCAGGCCCCGCGGTAAACTCGTAATACGGTGGTCAGGAGAGCACCAGTGCTGTGGTCTTCTAGCAGCTGATGTGTTCAGGCTATTGTGCTGCCAAACCTGTAATCAGGCCCTTAGTACAGTATGTATTATTTCTGAGATTATAACTTTCAGCTTGTATCTTTTTTAAATCTTATTTTGAACATTATCTCCATATTTTATTCCTTTAATTGTGTGTCGAATGGGTCCTATGAAAATAGTATTAATTGCAATGATTTTGATGAAGTTAAACTGAATTGAACAATTAAACATTATGGGACTGATTACGATGAGGCGCTGAAAGCCTCCGACCATAGGTCGGAGGCTTGCCGAGTCTCATTGCGGTTTCAGTTTCGACCGCCACATTACAATGCAGGTGGTCAAAACTGAAACTGGCGGGCCATTCCGGCTGGATACTGACAGGCTCAAGGAGCCCGTCGGTCAGTTGGAGATCCGAACGTAATCCCAATGGATGGCATTTCCGCCGTTGGGATTTCGATGCCGGTTTCAGACAGGCTTTTCATGTCAGGCTTTCTGACATGGAAAGCCTGTTAGAAAGCAACATTGGGGGACCCTATCTGCGCCCCCTTAACCCTGCGGCCTCCGGTTGGGGGCTGAGGGGGCACCAATGGTGCCCCCATGTGACTCCCAGCACTGTGTGACAGGCACTGTAAGGTGCCTGCCACACATTGCAGGGATTCACACTAACTCCTATTTTTCTATGGGAGCTTATGCTATGGCCAGTTTACTGCTGCAGCACAAACTCCCATGGGGAAATGTGAGTTTGCGACCGCACCATGTGAGGTTGCATTATAACTTGGTATGCAGAACCACTGACCCAGGGTCCCATACCAATACGGTTGCGTCCACCCGATATCGTAATAAGCCCCTATGTATAATTGAATATGTTTTTATTTATTAGAAAAATATTTAATCTGTTATTCCTGCATGTTAAAAATATAGATTTTTTGGGTAATAGTGCGTTAGAAGTAATGCTATTTTTTATTTTAGAAATAAATAGTTATGTTTTATCATAGAGTATGTATTTGTATGTAATTCTTTTACTTTCTACTACCTTCTCCTATGTGGTTAAATTGGAGGGGGAATAGGTAATGTGACCCCTTCATTGACCAACAACTTCCCCAAAATGGTTTAGTTTGGATTGGGGATAGTAAACGTGACCCCTTTAGTACCGTCACATTCCCCAAGATTGTTTGGATTGGAGTGGGAATAATAAATGTGACCCCTTTAGTATTTAACACTCTTTCCAAAAATCGTTTAGATTGGAGTGGGAGTAGGGAATCTGACCCCTTTAGTGTCCAACACCTTCCCAAAAATGGTTTAGATTGGAGGTGGAATAGTGAATGTGACCCCTTTAGTGTACAACACCCTCCCCACAATGGTTTAGATTGGAGAGGGAATAGTAAATGTGACTCCTTTAGTGTTGAACACCTTCCCCAAAATGGTTTAGATGGGAGTGGTAATAATAAATTTTATACTAGAGTCCAAAACCTTTGTTAAAATGGTTTTGTATGCAGTAGGAGTAGTTAATGAAATGTAATTAGAGTCCCAGATTTTCAATAAAATAATTCACATAGGAGTTGGTTATGCACTTGTAATATACCATATTTATATTTACATTGTTTTATTATAATAAAGCTGCTTAACACAGTTTGTAATTTGTATTATTTCTGTTTAATATAATATTTACATGTCTTAACAAATATGACATTGCAATTATATAAAACCTTCTTTATACTAATATTTTATTGCAATTTTAGTATTAAATAAACCATGTAAATTATGTTTGAGACTTTTGCGTTTTGTACATGTTCTGTAATTTTTCCATTGTTTTGCATTTAAACACATTAATACAGTTCTTTTAAGAACTTTTTTTAAATATAAATTTTACATAATTTGTTTAGTATGTAATAACAAATTGTACATTTTTAAATACGAATATTTAACTTAGACTTTATTTACATATTTGTACAATTTTTGTTAAATGTTTAACATTTTAAAAAATTTTATACAATTGTCAGCATTTTTTTCATTTATTCACATTGTTTGAGAAAGATAGTATTTATTTTGTTTATTTAGCAGCCATTTGTTACCACTAACTTCTATTTTGTAATCTATTTGTCTCATTTTTAGTCTATTTTCCTGGAGGGAGGTCACAGGAAGGTGCTACTGTTCGTCAGAACAGGCAAGACCTATTAAAATGTTTTTTAAGGGTTTTTAGGGTAGGAGGGTTAAACGTGGGAGTTGTAAACTTTAGTTATAGTGTTCTTTTTGGGTATTTCATAGATTTAGTTGTATTTGTTGTAGTGTCATTCACTAGTGTGTTGGCCTATGTGATGGAAGAGTTTGTTAGTAATATATCGTAATGTTATGCTACATTATGTTATTTTTTCTGCTTGTTGATGAATAAATGTGATGTAAATGCTATTTTTGAATTTACTGCTTTAGAAGGGTGGGGATCGTGTTTTACTTTTCGGGTTTTCTTTAGCCAATGTCCTTTATCTACATTTGAAGTTAGCCTTTTTCTTTAAAGTAAATCAATTTTCGTTTATAGTAAACCAATATTTTTTACCTTGATTTCCTTTCTTTTTTTGTTTTTCCAGAAGCATTTCTTATTTCTTAAGCACTTTTTTTATGGTTCATGAAGACTTTGGACTGCTTTGATTGCTCTCTTTTGGACTAGTTTGCTTTTTCTTTAGGCATACTTGGAATTTCTTTTCCCATTTTCGGTGGATTATATTTTTTGATAACTTGGATACACGGGAGGGTTTGCAGCTATGCAACAGTAAATACTATTTAAGTTTTTTTTCTGGGTTGGAAATGTAATATTTTGTGAAGTATGACAGGTTTATGTGATTTGTATTTTCACAAATATATTTTGTGTGCTGTAATTTATTTTTATGATACATTTTTGCCAGATGTACGACCTGCCAAATAGCGTCTCGCAAATTGCGTCGATTTGCAACTCGCAATTTGCGAGGCGCTATTTGGCATGTACACCAGTGTGTTTAACACTGTTTGCGATTCCCAATGGGGTCGCAAATTGCGAGGCTCATGAATATTATTAAACCTCTCGGAATTTGCGAGCACATTGGGAATGGTTGGCCCTCCCAGGGATGATGGCCGGCTGGGCTCAGCAGAACACCATGTCTGGGACTGCTTTTAAATAAAGCAGCTTTTTTATTTAAATGCAGCCTGTTTTCCTTAAAGGAAAACGGGATGCATTGAAAAATGAAAAGTGAAAACATTTTCGTTGAATTTTGGGACCACTGCCTGACCTTAAAAAATAATATTGCATGCATTTGCAAATGGGAAGGGGTCCCCAGGGGTCCCAAATGCATTACCACCTACTTGAAGTATTTGGTAATTTGCGAGTGTTTTGTGACCGCAATGGATGTTGCAAAACATTGTTACATAGCTTTGCAGTCGTTATTAGGAAGGGAACACCCCTGCCTAATAGCGAGTCGCAAAAAAGTATTTTGCGAGTTGCAATTTATTTGCAAGTCGCAAAATACTGTTTTACATGGGCCAATGGTTTTTAGCGTGTGCAAACGGGTCTAAGACCTGTTTGTGCACGCTATAAAGTGTTGTACATCTGGCCTTTTATGTCTTTTCTGAGGTGTGGCTGGTGGGATTCATATTTTTTATATAAATAATATGCATAACATTTTTACTCATCCTTCTTATTTGAAATTATAGTTTCATCAATTTTTGGCTGATTTTAAAAATAATGTGCATATTATCTTTTTTTAAATAATCTTGTTATGCTCGATTGGATTATGCTTTACAGTTTTTTGGGGATTTTGTGCGTTCATTTTACCTTATACTCAGGTTTTGGCTATCGATTCTAAGTTGTGTACTTCTTCATTGCTTATAGAGTTTTACTTCACATTGAAGCATGTCCTACATTCTAGTGGTTTGTTTGCAAATTTTTGGTTTTATTTAGGTTCAATTCATAGTTGTTTAGGAGCTTTGTTCATTTTTGTAGGGCTTCTTTAAATGTATAGAGTGTAGGATGGGTTCTGACTAGTGTGGATTGGAATGCACTGTGCCATCCTTTCGCTGCTTTGTTTCTTTTGGCTTTCTTTGCCACGGTGCTGTCATAGACATTCTTCTATGATATGGAATTTTGGTTGGTGTCTGTATCCAGAGTGATGCAGTCTGTCAACCCAGGTTTCTTCAAAAGAATCCATTAGGGGACTTAATTTGTGTTCATTTTGTTGATAGAAAGGACTTTCTATAAGTACATTGTAGTGGTTAGCTACCTCTGAGACAGGGACATATGCTAGTACAATTTTGTTTTTTAATTTCAAAAGCAAATTTGTAACATATTCTAGACTCCATGCAGATTATTGGAGATGTCTCCAAATGCTTTGATTGAAGTGGTAGTAACAGCCTTGTATGGCTCTGTGTGGGTAGGTTTTTTCAAATGGATTGAATTAATTAGTATTTTATGTGGGCAGTAGTGGTTTGTTTCAATTTTAATCTGGTTTAGTAGTGCAAAATAAATGCTACTCTGTTTATTAGTTCATAGGGCATATATGAATGGTATATTTGTGGTTTATTATTTACCATGCATGGTGTGCATCTGAGTAAATTGTTTGGGGCACATTTTGAATAGGACTGGGTGGAACTTGTGGAATTCCACTGTGTGGAATTCTGCAGAGATACAAAATATGCTGTGAGATTCTGCGGATTTCCACCCATGAGTGAAGAATGTTCATACTGTTTTTTGCACTGCTTTTTCCATACCAGTATCACATTCCGTGCTGAAAAATCAGTGCGAACGGCACCACGCGGTATGCAACGGGAAGCCATTTTGTTTAACTTGCCCCTGTTTCTCTCTTCTTTCTGGCTGCCTGCTCAACTGAATCCAACCTGATCCATTCCCTTCTGATCTTCCAGTCCCGAATCCCAACTTTTCTTTACTCGCTTGTGTTACTGACTCACTTTCCTTGTGTTTATTCTATATTTTTGTGTTTGTTTTGGGGACTTTTTTGTACTTTGTTTTTTGTTTTCCTTTCCTGGCCTGTCATATTTGTCCCTGCCACTGATTCTTTCCTTCCGTATTCAGTCCAGTTTCCTCCCAACGGCAGAAGTTGCAGCAGAAGCTGACAGTGCCACCCGCACTCCCTGTGGGTGATGCAGTGGACAGGGATGCGGCCCGCCCCATCTTCAGCATGGTTTGTTTTAATTTTAATGTGGTTTAGTAGGTTGTAGCAAATGCTACTTTGTTTATTAGGTCGTAGGGCATATAGGAATAGTGTACTTTTGGTTTGATATTCGCCATGTATGGTGTATATCTGAATGAAAGGTTTGCGGGACAGTTTGAAGGTCCCATCCATCATCCAGGTTTGACAATGCCTTAGTTTCACTGAGTTATTTCGTGTAGAGAATATAAGAAATTGTTTCATATTGCTTGGGTTATCATGTAAAAGGAAATGTTCCTCATTATGTGTCATTATGTGTCAATTGTGTTGGTGAGCTACCTCTGAGACAGGGACATATGCTATTACAATTTTGTTTTTTCATTTCAAAAGCAAATTTGTAGCATATTCTAGACTTCATGCAGATTATTGGAGATGTCTCCAAATGCTTTGATTGAAGTGGTAGTAACAGCCAGGTAAAGCCACGCAGGGTGGCTTTTCCTGTCCTTGTAAATATGGAGCAGTGAAATACGCCACCAGTACATCACAAAAAGTGATGTACTGGTAGCGCAGGGGGCTTGTAAATCCACCCCTTTATTGTCAGCCTCCTTATCTCTGGCCATTGGCGCATTTTTCCATTCTAATAGACCAATGGATCTTGATCCAGGTAGATCTCTTTTGGTCATCCAGATAGTGTTGGACCACACCCTGAATGGTTATTGGTTCTGCCACTTGCTTGACCTCTGTTGCCTTCGCCTCTGCACTTAACTTAAGCCCTGCCACTGGAAACCAAGCCATTGCAAGGGTTGGGTATGAATCTTTTGCTACTGGTGTCGTTGCTGGTGTTGTTTCTGGTACTGGCAGCTATAAGACAACAGTACTGCCCTCTGTGCTGCATTCCATAACTTCTGCCCAAGGCTCTAACTTGCAGCCATTCTTCTTCCAGGTCTCTTACTTGCTTTACAATCCAAGTATTTTTTGTACTGTGGGTCAAGTATTGTGGCACAGATTGGAAAAATTGGAGATCAAGATCCCTCTTTCCAGCCTTGCAATTAACAGCCAAGTGAAGGATTAAGCTCTGGACCAACTCAAACGCTTCTTCGTTCACATGGGCGAACCTTTATAACACATTTTTTAACTGGTTCTGTAGCAGGTGCAACAATGGGATTCTTGACTCACAGTACTGTGCTCCTTTCTGACGTCTGTCTGAAAACCTCAATAGGAAGTAGCATTTGTGTCAGTCATTCGACTAGCCCTCCATGTGTCCATCTCCATGATCATGCTTTTCCCAGTTGTATCCCCTCCTCTTTGAAGGAAAAAGTCAGCGATTGGTCTATAGTGCTCAAAAGATGTTGCAACATGCAGTAGGGTGAGGTCACACATGGTGGAATCTCCTCTATGAAGGAACTCCATTAGCATGCTGAATATTCCTCAACTGTTTCCGGCCTTTATAAGAATGACTAATATTAGTGCAGATTATTCTGCAGATGGCCAGTATGTTGCTGACGGTCTTCTTTTTGTAGAAAGTCCTGTACAATCAGGTTGATGTAATGCACCAAACACAGGACCCAAAAATATCCACCATGTGCCATGGCCTTGACGATATTACAGCCATTGTCTGAAGCAAAAAATCAGATTCTGAGACCTCTGGATGGAAGCCATTCAAACACCTTACTTTGAAAGTCTGCAAGATACTTGATGCTGTACGGGATTTCTCCATGGTGAACACCGCTACTGTTGCATGACTCTGAATGCCCTTAAAACATTCTTAAGTGCTGAGACCTGCAGAGAGATGTTGCCTAGCCCCCATAAAAGATATCCAGTGTGCAATGAGGAACATGTAATCAGTTGCTTGACACCTATCCACGTCTGTCGTCAGGTGGCTAGTCTGAACAACACTCTCCTGTAAAGCTTGGTCAACCAATTGCAACTCATCATAATGGAGCACTGGGCAGGCAACATTTTAGCAAGCTTCCCATTTTACAAATGTGCTATTGGTGGTTACGTTCATAGGGTCCCTCCTGCCTACACATGCTTGTAATAATAGCTTTGAATTTGTTCATTGTGGTGCTACTGACACAGGTGATTTTCAGAGAGAACCAGGACATGATAGACCTATTGTGCATCTTGGGGTAATTATTGTATGTGGTGGTGTCGGCATCTGAGTCCTGTGCCATTTGGAGGTTGCTGATGCGGATGATGCTGGCACACTGCAGGGGATAGGGCTCCTTTGTGTAAAGCTGTCGTCCTCTTCTTCCTCATCCCCTTCCTCTATCATCATGATCAGAGCTGCTTCGCTCTTTCATCACCACCACCAGCTACCTTTTTAAGGTGCTTCTCCCACCAGAATGTGTGATATTTTTCCACATGGGACATTTGGCCTCCAGTACCACTGTGTGAACCAGGCTTACTTCGATGAACAAAATATAAACAAAGTTACCAACTGCCTACAGCAAAGGGATATAAATGAGCCCAAAAACTGGGTCTGGATTAAATAAGCAACCAAATACCGCGACTGACACAGCGGGGCAAAAGGACAAGAAGAAAAGATTTTCAGAATCAATTTATTTCAATATAAAGGATCAGGATACTTGTCAATAAGAAAGAGAATAAATAACAAATTACACAATACAGAAATATATAAGTCCTACACTAAACAATCATACACACATTCATTCCCACAACATACTCATTTATTCAACAAACACATATTTCAAAAACAGATTATTTCATACATAGGTTAAAACCAACAGTGTTAAAGAAATAACAATTCCAGAGAATAACAGTTCCAGTGGGCTCGTGCTCTCCCAGTCGAGTGGATAGACGGGGTCTCCAGGTAGGCACGAGATAATACAAGCCAACGCACGTTTCGGTGTTGGGCCCACGGGGGGCTACACCTTCATCAGGGCAATAGTAATTACAAACGTGTGGGACACACAATTGACACCTTAAATCAGGTGGGTAGCTGATAGTAGCCCTCTAATGGAGGGAAGGAAAATTTCAGGGCCTCAAAGGGCTCAGAAGGGCGATTCCAAGAAATTAGACAGGCACCGAGCTCGGGATTCATTCAACATATAGCGACATCCAAACGTATATCCAAAGTGAAGGGCGGGAAGCGCCAGGTATTAATTCCGATGAGGATTTTAAATGCGTCTGTCAAGTACCTCAGACGAAGGAATTAGGTTGATTCCGTGAGTTTTCTAGCATCAATGTAGTGGGTGACCGAGTTGCATCGTCAGGGTAAGAGCAAAGGCTTCGATGAACACTCACATGGCAATCGGAGCATATTGCAATGTTATCCTCCTGCTTGCTAATCGTAAAGTAGTCCCAACCTTGGGAGGGGAATGTTTTAGTGTGCCACTGCCAATGCCTGAAGATCTAGAGCTAGGAGGGTGTGTTGTTTGCCTCTCTACAGTGCATACTTCAACTGAGGAAGTGGTGGATGCTAGTCTCAGCCAAACCCTTACAAATATGGGTGGTGGTGGTGGCACGCAGTGCTGCATCACTATGAGCAGGTTGAACAGGAGGGGTCACCTCGGTGTCCTCTGAGCCACCTTCCATACTGCTATCCACTGGCTTGTCCTCATCACTGTCACTTTCCATAATTCTAAGACTTTCAGGAACTTTCCTTTTCCTTTTTTTCTTGTGGTGGGTCTTGAGTCAGCTGGGGTCCAATCCAGGTCCAGATCATCAGATGGGGCTTGGAGAAGATGGTGGAGTACCCCTTCTTTTTCTTGCATGAGATCGTGAAGCCAATGGTTCAAGAGCTATATCTTACTTATGACAAAGCTCAACCTCCTGTTCTGCTCTTACTTCAGGAAGAACTGTTGCTCCAGTTGTACACTTTGCTCCGTTCCCTATGAAAATTGGGTACCTTGTGGCTGAGACAAATACAATTCAGACTCACTGCTCGTTGCCTTGATTGCAATGACTGCTTCGCTGAGAGAAATAGGATTGGGCTTAGGACTGGATGATCCATTGATGCTGGAGTGCTGCCCCCAGCTTGCTTCCCGAGTATGGTGCGGGAGGCACTACACGTTTCCTGAAAAATATATAGCGCGGCATGCCAGTGGTGAGAAGCTGCTTCTTCTTCTCCTCGTCACTGGCTACTTTCTTGGCAGGAACACCTTTCTTTGGGGCCATCTTCAAGCTCTGTAAGTTGGCACTTAGCTGTGGCAGCAGCGGAAGACTCAGGTGGTGTGGTGTCACTTTGTGCCAGCCCTCTGTCTGGCAGTACTGTGGGTGATGCTATTGTGCACCTTAGTGTGGTCTTCCCTAGACTTTTTGCCTTCTGAATTCCCATTTTGCAGATTCTTTTTGTTGGCCTTAGGACTCTGAGCACTTCACCACTTTTAACTGTTGTGTAGTTCCTATATACCCTATACAGGATCTGCATGTATTGGATAATATAAACTGTGGGTTTGGTGGCAGACTGATTCTGTGCATCCTCACCGGATATGTTACACTGTTTTGCATCTGCTAGCTCACAGTGTCACTAGAATCTCCTCTTATCAGGGAGAGAATATTTTCTTGGCAACCTCAGAACATCACAACCCTTTTCCCCCAGGATTGTGGAAACACTGTACTACTTTTCGCTCAGTCACTCGTGCTCACTTAGTTTTGTCTCAGAGATACACAGAATAAACAGGCTGGGATTTTCAATAAGTATTTATTGAACAGTTGTTATTGTAGTGTAGAATATATGAGATGCAACAACCATTAGACAGTAGCAGAGATATATGATCAGCAATACTACAAAAGTAAAGGTTGGTATAGCTCTACCATCTTGCAATAATCATGAACACATACAAGTATATAAAACACATGATAAAAAGTGAAACCTAAAAGTGCGTACTCGTACAATGTCTCCCTAACTAGTTGTACCTAAATGTACCTAGCATCTGTGTAGGTGTTATGCCAAGATTCCCTCTAGGATCTATTCCACCCCATTACCTGAGAATGCAAGAATCAGGGATCCCGTCCTGGTCTCGAATTGGACACCCAATGAGGAATGTTAGGCATCTGCTAGTTGGAGCTTTTGCATGCAGGAACCTCAGCGTCTCTAGTCAGTGTGTCAGCCGGGAAGTCACTGTCTCCTCTGTCTTTCTAAGCAAGATGTGATGTATTTATACCAATAGGTCTCCCCAGGGGTCCTACCTTTCTGTGTTACTGTGTCAGCCTAAAGGATGACATCAGGTCTGAACTTTATACATAGATATTATACAGGAGATGGTAATTCTGTTGTTAGTCCTGCTGTGCTTCCAAGCCTCATGCATAATGTATGAGAATCGAACTAGGGAAAACCTGTGTTCTCAATGCAGTTTCATATCTGGGTAAAAGGTCAGTCCTCAAGAATCGTTATGTATGTAATGTAGGGAAGGATATAGTTGAAAGGATAGAATGTTACCTGTATAGGGTACCTATATGGAATATAACACCCACTCCTCTTTTGACTGGACGACATATGCAACTAAGTAACGTATAACTAATCTAACTAGATAGTGGTACGCATACTCAAAGAAAGTTTTAAAAACATTGAATGTGCTAAAAAATGTTTAAAAACTTCTTAAAAGACTCTAAAAACTTAAAATGTAAAAAAATTATGCAATCCCTAGCTTTGAAATGTTCGTTTTTAGAGTCCGAAGCACTATAAGAATTAGAAAGCCATTGTATGCCCAATAAATGAAAGGACTGTCAATTTTGTTTTTGAGTTTCAAATTTGTGCTTGTTTAAAAAAGGGCAAATTTCTTCCCAGCACACGACGAGCCAAATGTTTATGTGTCCTGGCTGGTGGACGCAACATTTCCGTTGCTTGCTTCCTCAGTAGATGACCCCTGTAACACCTCGCAGCGTATTCCATCAACATTGGAATACGTTGGGGACATCGCAGAACATGGGCCGTTATCAGGTACAGTTACGCATTCACGTCCAGTTGTGCACATGATGGGAGTGTCAAACAAAGGTCTAACACGCATTCTTCTCCACAAAACAGGCATCAGAGGACAGGTAATATGCACACCAGTCAGGCTAGTCAAAATGACAAGAACCAAGTTGCACTGAGTTCTCTTAGGCGAGGCATGCCTAGATGTTGTACCATGCGATCACGGTATTTCTGCTCCAGGAGTGCTTTTGCCATCTCCTTGGTGACTGGCACATCCATTGCATAGCAGATAAAAGACAATCAGGATACCTGCCATTAGAAACAGGATCAGCGGACGTCCTCCAAAGATGCTTCCGAATAGGGAGTGTATGAATTTGGTATACCTCTAAGTACCATCTGAAAGGTGCTTACAAGTCCAGAACCTATGGTCCTAAATAGGTGAACAATGCCACTCATGTCAGACATGTTAAAGATACGATTAACCATTTCTGTGAAATGGGGAGGGCAGTTTGTATGAATAAGCCCCTCTATCTCTGCTGAAGACCGTGCGATCTTGAGAATAAAAGTCTCTCAAGCTGAGGTTAAGCGCACAGACTTCTGTAGAAGCATGACTTTCATTCTATTTAGAGTATCAAACCTTATTAAAGAAACATTCAGTGAAGGTTATAACGGCGCCTCCCTGACTGTATGTGTCGGTGGAAACAATACTTACATACAACAAGTAACCCTGAAGCTCACGGTTACCAGATATGCAATGCCCGGAAGCATTCCGCAGCAGCCTTGATCGTTCCGTATCAGGTAACTACCATTAGAAAATAGTCTGAATGCTGGAGTAATCACTGCATCTGGTGCACACTTCAGATGACAGGACAACTTTGCTACGGGAAACAACCTTTACAACGCAACTTTTACAACGTAATGCTATTACAACGCATTTTTTACAACGCAAAAACGTTTACAACGCATGCATTTACAACGCATGCTGTTATATGGTAAGTACTTTTACAACGCATATACCATTACAACGCATTTTTTATAAAAAAAATTATTTATGATGTTTGCAAAATAATTAATTAATATTTTATTATTTATATTAAATACTATAATAGATAAATATGAAAGAGTAATTATTGAGTATTTAATAAAAAAAATAATTAATATTTTAATATTTATATTAAATACTATAATAGAAAAATATGAAAGAGTAATTATTGAGTATTAATTATTTAATATTTAAGAAACATTTAAAAATATGAGTAGTACTTTAAAAGATTAATACTGGAGTACTTTTAAAATATGAAAGAGTATTTTACAAAAGAAATTAAAAATGAGTAGTATTATGAGAGTTTAATACTTGAGTATTTTTATCTTTCTTAATAAAAATGAAAATTATATAATAAAATATAAAAAGAAAAAAAAAGTACCTTTGGAGTATGTTAAAAATAATTAATTAATATTTTATAAATAATATTAAATACTATATTCTAAAAATAATTATTGTGTATAATTTATTTAATTTCTTTTGAAAAAATAAAATATATGATTAGTATTAAAAAAGATTAATACTTGAGTAATTTTAAAATCAGAAAGAGATTTTAAAACTTAAAAAAAAACATAAACAAATAATAAAAAATGTGTAGTATTATGAATAATTAATACTTTAGTATTTTTAAACAAAAAAATTAAAAATAAATTAATGAAAAAAAGTATTTTAAAAAAGAAAAAGTACTTTTGGAGTAATAAAATAAGAAAAATGAGTAGTATTATGAATAATTAATACTTGAGTATTTTTACACAACAAAATTTAAATTAAATTAATGAAAAAAAGTATTTAGAAAAAGTACTTTTGGAGTATTAAAATATGAAATATAAAAAATGATTTAAAAAAATTATATTATATCTAAAATAATCATAGAGTTATTAAAAATGAATTTAACATAATATTAATACAAAAAAAAATAGAAATAATAATATAGAACTTACTTTAAAAAAATTCCCACGCTTTTGCATTGAAGTCTATGTGCTAAATTGTCCTTCATTTATTTTGGCAGCTTCAGAATATACAACCCGCGGAACAAGAAAAGAAGGAGCGAAAAGAGAAGAAAAAGCAAGTTTGAAAGGAAAAAGTAAATAGAGTCGAGGTAAGGAACACATTTAGTAAATTTACAAATTATAATTAACATTTTACATGTTTAAATAACAATTTTATAAATAAATAACAGTAAACAAATAAGGTTTATTAAATATTTCTTTATTAGAAAAAACATAGAAAAAACTTTAATGTTTTATTGTTTTTTATAACATAATGTACATTTATTACAAAACATATACATAATTTATTTATATTTCTAAACATTTATTTACAGAAAAAGTAAATAAAATAGTCCTTTTTTTACATTGATGCACGCGATGACGTCATGACGTGAACGTAGACGTAAGGCGCCATTTTGAAGAGCATCGGAGGAGGAAGCAGCAGGAAGCTGATCTGCGTCCAGGTAGGAAACTTTTTCACTTTTATTTATAGATAAAACCTTTAAAAAAGATACATATATAGTAAAAAAAGAATAAGGAGAGGTTGCGGAATAACTAATTGATGTTTAAAATGTTTTAAAACATGTCCACATTTATGTCATTAATGTATGCCTATGTCGGGTCGCGAAAATGTATCGGTTCATTAAAAAATGTAAGTAACTGTAAAAGTAATTTAAGTTACTGTTAACAATGTTTATTTCATAACTTCGGAACCAATACTAATGATTTATATCTTCATTTAAAAAAAAAAAAAATGTGCGTATTCTTAATTTTTGATAAAAAAGATTGTTATTAATTTGGTGTTTATGCAGCAATGTGCATTTTGGAAAATGGATTGACTTATGAAATTTTGAATAGTTGGAGTTTTTGTGGATTTTAAGGGTGGTAGTTACTTATGAAGTTTTCTAATAATTATTTACTGGCCTTTGGTTTTGGAAAAGTTGGTCGAATATTATGGAAAAGTTGATTTGGTAACATTGGTTGTTTAGAAAAAAATGAAGATTGGAAAAAAAAATACAATCATTAGGAGACCCGACTTTTACATTTGAAAAAATGTTTGAAAAATAATTGTATGCCAATTGTAATTAAAGGATATTTAAATTTGAAGCAAAGCAAGAAAGTAAGTACAAAACTAGTTTTAGAAAGAAAGAATGTTAGAAAGATTTTCCAGGTAGTCTAGAGCCACACACAACGTAAATTGTTGTAATATAGCCAATAGTCTCTCTGACATTTCCTTAGTTTTGACAGTTACTCGTGGGTTTAGACCACCTGCAAGTGTTTGGGCTAGTCTCATTTCTTGAAAACTTTGCTCCTTCTTCAAAGTTTCCAAAAAAGAGTAGAAATTTGGATGAGGTTTGCCAATTGTATGGTTGAAGGAGTTATGCCATCCCTCAATGGCATTGTTTGTTTTTGCTTCTCCCTCTAAACAGCTCGTGTAGCAATTCCACCACTCCACATGGAATCGTGGCTTCCTCCTGCGACCCGATCTGCTTAGGTGCCCAATCCATGTGTCCTCGAAATAATTTAGGATGG
This sequence comes from Triturus cristatus, assembly GCF_964204655.1. Classification (NCBI taxonomy): domain Eukaryota; kingdom Metazoa; phylum Chordata; class Amphibia; order Caudata; family Salamandridae; genus Triturus; species Triturus cristatus. The sequence continues at coordinate 893,509,330 of NC_140590.1, read as the reverse complement.
GTGCCAATTTCTCTTCATTACTTGTATAATAAACAGATTCTATAATAGCAGTGTAGTACTCGTCCACACTATCGGGAGGAACAAAACAAAGTGCTGTTAATTTTTTTAGTTCAAACTGTAGTTTGCTATCACGAGAATATTCTGCAACTAGGGATGTTTTTTGTAATTTACGCCAAAAAGCCTGGGAAAAATGGAAAAAACATCCCTGAATTTGGGTATCCGTGTACGTTTTATTGATCACATTGATCATGCTCAATTCAAAATCAATTATTATTTTCCTAGGACTTTGAGATGTTTTACTTTTAATAACTGATAAAAGTTCAGAGTATGTTGCAGAAGTCTTATCAGGTAGCAAACTATATACTAAGGGAATTACATTATTGTTAATTTTGGCATGTATAGTGTAAATTTGAGTGAAAGGATGGGGTGTACTTTTAAACGTCCCATCCATCATCCAAATTTCACTATTTTCTAACTTTGCAAGGTTACGTGGGGTACTAAAAATTAGAATTCGTTTCTGAGGGTTTTGGTTGTCATGCAAAAGGAAAGGTTCATCAGAAAAAGAAATAGAAAGATCATGTGGAATTCTAATATCTGAAAAAGTATGTGGTGTAGATAATTGGATGTTACTTGCCTGCTTTTGTCTTTGAATAATTCGTCTCAAATTAGGAATTATAGGCATGTTACTAGCAACATGACTGGGGACATGCTGTGCAACCTCTCTTAAAATGGATCCTGTAGAATCATTGGAGGTGCTTGCAATAGCTTTCATTTCATTAACAGTAGTTTCTCTTATTTCTACCTCCATTGCAGAGGCAGAGTGGTTATGTTCTGTTGTTTTCACAACTAAATTATCAAGTGTAACCGCTCTGCCACTGCAATGGGTAGTGTAGTATTGCACACACCTCCAATGATTTCTAGGAAAACTTATTCTTTCCTTACTATATATGTATCCTCCATGGTTTAATAAATTTTTTCCTTTCCTTGATTTAATGTATTTAGCTGCTTCAAGACTAGACATTATCTGAAAAGAGAAGAGAAAAAAAAATATTAGGATGTAAAAGTAAATACAATAGCTCTAATGTTACCCCTACACCATCTAACACTTTCCCTACTGCTGCACCTTCCTGGAGTTAGAATAGTAAATTATACCCCTACACCATCCAACACTTTCCCTACTGCTGCACCTTCCTGGAGTTAGAATAGTAAATTGCACCCCTACACCATCCAACACTTTCCCTACTGCTGCACCTTCCTGGAGTTAGAATAGTAAATTGCACCCCTACACCATCCAACACTTTACCAACTGCTGCACCTTCCTGGAGTTAGAATAGTAAATTGTACCCCTACACCATCCAACACTTTCCCTACTGCTGCACCTTCCTGGAGTTAGAATAGTAAATTGTACCCCTACACCATCCAACACTTTCCCTACTGCTGCACCTTCCTGGAGTTAGAATAGTAAATTGTACCCCTACACCATCCAACACTTTCCCTACTGCTGCACCATCCTGGAGTTAGAATAGTAAATTGTACCCCTACACCATCCAACACTTTCCCTACTGCTGCACCTTCCTGGAGTTAGAATAGTAAATTGTACCCCTACACCATCCAACACTTTCCCTACTGCTGCACCTTCCTGGAGTTAGAATAGTAAATTGTACCCCTACACCATCCAACACTTTCCCTACTGCTGCACCTTCCTGGAGTTAGAATAGTAAATTATACCCCTACACCATCCAACACTTTCCCTACTGCTGCACCTTCCTGGAGTTAGAATAGTAAATTATACCCCTACACCATCCAACACTTTCCCTACTGCTGCACCTTCCTGGAGTTAGAAAAATAAGTTATTCCAACTACAACCCTTATTTTATGCATTTTGGGATCTTATTAAAATTAATAAGTAAATGGTATGACTAACATATTGATGGCTTAATAACAGTGTTGTTTAAAAAGACCTTGTTTTTTTTGGATTTCTTTCCTTGGTGAGGCTTCTGCTGTGGTATTGGCCTGCTGGCTGGAGTTTTCAGTTATGTGTTGAACAGAATTTTACAACAATGTTGAAAACAATTGTCTGGAAAAATGAAAAAAAAAATGAAAAAACTAAACACTTTCACAACGTTGGTAACAAATGCAAATTTTGATTACATTTTTGAAATTATGACATTGTATTTAACTATTACTACATAACAATTTTCATACTGCTGCACCTTCCTGGAGTTAGAATAGTAAATTGTACCCCTACACCATCCAACACTTTCCCTACTGCTGCACCTTCCTGGAGTTAGAATAGTAAATTGTACCCCTACACCATCCAACACTTTCCCTACTGCTGCACCATCCTGGAGTTAGAATAGTAAATTGTACCCCTACACCATCCAACACTTTCCCTACTGCTGCACCTTCCTGGAGTTAGAATAGTAAATTATACCCCTACACCATCCAACACTTTCCCTACTGCTGCACCTTCCTGGAGTTAGAATAGTAAATTGTACCCCTACACCATCCAACACTTTCCCTACTGCTGCACCTTCCTGGAGTTAGAATAGTAAATTGTACCCCTACACCATCCAACACTTTCCCTACTGCTGCACCTTCCTGGAGTTAGAATAGTAAATTATACCCCTACACCATCCAACACTTTCCCTACTGCTGCACCTTCCTGGAGTTAGAATAGTAAATTGTACCCCTACACCATCCAACACTTACCCTATTGGACTGCTGGCTGGAAGTTTAAGTTATTTGTTTTACTGATTTTATCCACAAAGTTGCAACCGATTGTCTGTGAAAATGAAAAAAAAATGTAAAAGTTAAAACAACTTTGACAACGTTGGTTAAAAAAAAAAATGAGACAAATTGTTTGTAAATCTGATATTTTATTTCACTGTATCTACATCACATATCATATTTTCCATGGTGCTGCATCACACTTGAGATTGAATAACAATTGGTACACCAAAACATACTACACTTTCAATACATTATGAACTTAGAGTAGTAATGGATACCCCTACACCATCACTCAATTTCACTACTGCTGCACCTTCCGGGACTTAGAATAGTAATAGTTACCCCTGTACCATCAAACGCTTTCTCTACTGCTGTACCTAAGTGCAGTCATATTAGTAATTGTTACCCCTGCACCATCGCACAATTTCGTTTATGATGCAGCGTGAATGTTCAAAAAAAATAATATTAACCCCTATACCATACAACACTTTTGCTAATGCTAAAAATATATTTTTAAAATAAAAGAATTTAAAAAAAAAAAATTAAATTATTTACCTTCACAATATCAAAGGTGAGTTGATCACGTTGAGGTGATGGAAAATTAGGGAAACGATATCTCGCTTTTGATAGAAAAACAACTTTCTGTTTTAGGAAAAACAAGTAGATGTTTTAAGTTGGTACATATTAAAGTTTCTTTAGTGAAAAAATATTTGAAACAGTACATTTTATAAATTAATAAAAATATTTTTAAAGCATATTTTGTAAGGAAATAAAACATGATTTAGGACAAAACAAGGTGTTAAAATATATTAGTGACTTACTAGTAGTTGCAAAGTAACAATGCTTCTCCAAAGGATTGCAGTGTTCTCTCAGTCGAGGTCACAGTCTAGGTGTCAGAGGGTCAGGTTTTTACGTCTGGTCTCTCTGGTAGTTGATAATCAACTGATTGCAAAATGGTGTCTTCCTGGTATTTATAAGTTTTAGTCAGTGTCACTATTAATTTTTTTTAAAACAGCGTTCGTTGTGTTTTTTAGTATATTTTATTTTGCTGTGGAAAATGATAATTTAAAAAATCATTAACAGATGTATAGTTTTCATTTGTTTGCTCCGTTTTGGCATCCATTTTGGAACATGTCTTTTGCTATTGTTTTCATAGAAAGTGTTGTAGGACAAGTTTTAGAAGTGAGATGGATAAAATGGCGACTATGTGTATGTGTCTTCTGTTTTCATCCGTTATTTTTCTGATATAATCATGATTTAAATGTATATGAACTGTTGTTAAATTTTTCGTTATTTGTGTAAAACTTTGAAATGTGTGAAAACGGATTTTTGGGGGAAATAGGAGTATTAATTTTAATACTCGAGTATTAATTTTAATACTCGAGCATACATTTTGTAATGCATTTCAGTAGATTTACGTTCAGTTTTGTACCACATTTTAATACACTTCCCCACCCTAAAACCCCTAATTTCCCTGCATCCCGTGCCAGATTTTATTGAACTTTTTAATAAAAAATATATTTATTTTGCGTTGTAATGGTATGTGTTGTAATGGTTTTCGTTGTAAAAGCACTTTTAAGTATTTTAATAAGTTTGGCGTTGTAAAAGTATTCGTTGTAAAGTATTGCGTTGTAGTAGTGTTTGCGTTGTAAAAAATGCGTTGTAAAGGAAGGCGTTGTAATAGCATGCGTTGTAACGTCATACATCCCTTTGCTACAGAACCATTACAAGCCCTGTGCAGCAATATATCCTGACATATGAATGATCCACTTAAAGTGCTCTAGCAGTTTGTACCGCTAATAAACACTTCTCGATCCCCACTCCTGCATCAAAATCTGTATGGTAATTCCCATGATTCCTTAATGTATTCCTTACCCATTTTTACACATCTGCCTGCCTGTTTTTGTTAAAGGCAATACTGAAACTGAAAAGTAGTGACTGGTAGAGTTATCTGGCCATGGATTAGCCTTTCTCTGGATGGTGATTCCGCCACTGTAAATGGTAACCTATCCAGTTTTTCAATATGCAGCATTGTTTATTTTGCTCCCCTTTGTGCCATTTCTATCTGTTTATCTGTTAGATTGTATTCAGAAAACAGAGACCAACTGTTGATAAAACGCCAAGGCACATAGCCTGCACGAAAAGATTGCAGCATCCATCTTAACAACACAATAGAACGTAATTGATATTGCCCGTATTGTAATATTGCTAAATATTGTTCCAGTATGTCTCTCGCAGAAAATACAATGTTGCCTAAGGAATATATCTTGGAGGTCAATGTTGTTAGCCCATTGTCTACCACTGCTAGAGATTTTCCTAGTTTCATACAGTCTATTTCCCGTAATCTCTCCAAGGCCTCTTGTTGGGATATTTTCTATATTTCATTGTAGGCAGCATAAATGCCAGCATATATGAAACATTTCTGACATGGTTTCCTGGGACCTAGTAAAAAATCCCCAAGATCTACATCTTGTGGGAGTAAGGATAAGTGTTGTTTCACCTGTGTGAGTGTTGAGGTTTTTAGCCAATCAAGGCACAACTACCCAACACTGTTGGATGTCACTACCCCTGGATGTTGTCATTGTACATAACGTGGATCTGGTCCATGGATAGTAAACCCTTTGGTTTTACCCATGAATCTTTCCTGACAACTATTGGTGTCTGTGGGCCAAATCAACCATTTCTTCCAATCGGGGGTCTGATCTATTGTATTGTATGATGTCATCTAATGTAACATCTCTTTGTGATGTTTCATTACCCTCGGTCAGTCATGGTGTTGGCAGCCGAGGTGTGTTCAAGTCTTTGTTCTTGGCTAGTCCAAGTCAAGATATCTGTTGCACTGTCTCGTTCAAAAACATGATCTGTTGAGGGATGAGGCATGCTCTAAATAAAGCTTCCGTTCCCTGCACTTGCCATTCTCTAGTACCATAGACTGATTTTAAGTCTATTGTGTCTTTTCATATGTTTAGTCCATACACAAGGTAGTGGTGGATAATGAGTCGCACAGTCACTTGAGCAATTTAAATCAGATAGTGGGGCAGTTCAATACAATAGGTATATCCAACTGTAACACAATATAAGGAAGGTGCCAATCGAGATCAGATATCCCACTACCAAGGATATCAATTGAACAGGCCACACATGGCCCGTAGTAGAAGCAAAAGGGAAGACCCCGGCACTCTTCAACTGATTAATAAACAATATACATTCGTTAGAAATTAATCACATACGCTGTATGTACCAAGTCATAGAGAGAATAACCAATTCACATAAGGAATATCAGGAAACAAACAGATATATGCTGTGAGTTTAGTTTAATGATTTTTAAACACAGAGCACTTCATCTAACATATTGCATCATACATCGGACAAAACATCGGACAGAGAAGAATGTCTCCCTTGTTAATATGTATGTCCCAAATCTTGCAGTTCTTGTAAATGCTAAGTTTTGACACGTAGAGTATTCTCTCTGAAACAGCCAACGCGCGTTTCGTCACCACCGTGACTTCCTCAAGGCTGTAAGGTAATGGTAAAGCAAACATTGAAGTGTCCTGAAATTAGTACCCAAGCTGCTGTAACAGTCCTTTATATACGAATTTTTTAAAATTCAAATACTGTAAGGAGCACTAAACGTCATTGACAAGAAGACTGATTAAAAACAAGTCCTATATACAATGTCACCCTCAATATGTGAACCAGAAATTGAATAAAAAAGACTTGCTAAGAAAAAAGGAGTAATGTGTGAAGCATAGAACAAGCTCCAGATTTAGAAGAAACAGTCGTACCCAATAGTGAGACACTCAGAATGACTCGAAAGGTGTTCATAGCTACGCAAGAGAAAGTTTAGAAACCGGTGAGAAAGAAAGAATATATGAATCCGTGTTAACTTCCTGAATAATTTGCAGAAAGACGGCTCCATTGTTAAGAGACCAAGCAAGAAAAAGAAAATTATAAATCAAATTCTCGTATGTTATTATGTCACCTTCAGATGTGATGGTTGCATAAATGTTGGCAATGGCTATAATGGGCCCGATCCCCTATATCTCTCCGAGGTCTCCAGATAGTAACTCGATGAATCCAGATATTTATTATCTCCTAGAGTTGCAAGAGTCGTAGCTGGAAAAGGGAAAGAGAGCGCAGCAGTCCTTGCAAGATTAGATAATTCAGTCGAGAATGCATTAATAATTATAAGGCATAGGTATTCTACTGTCTATACCCATAGCCGGACAGCCAGACATTAACCTTTATTAATCTTCAAGTATGTAGTAAAGCATATTATGCTGTAATGGGGCCGTTTAGAACCTCCAAAATCCTGTTGAGTATAGAGATCCCGTAAACCCGACGTGGTGTTGTACGGTTTGGCAAAGACTGCATATGAGACAGATAGAGAACACAATTGTAAGGTAGTTCCTAGAAACTCATTTGAAGATTTGTCAAGCTTAATAAAACGAGAACGCATTGTATAAGTATGACTTACGTACACATTAGAGTTTAAGAACACCGGTTTTTAGATTCAGGAGTAATAGATGTCTCTTGTCATTTGAACCAAGTTAAAATACATCTATGGAAAATAAAGAGTATGCACATTAGATGCATACAACAAACAACTAAGTTAATTAAAAGATGAGACACCTCCTAGTCAATATCCATTACGGAATAGCAAAAGTACTTAAATCTGATATAAGAGCACTTACGCAGTCACCAGCAAGCTACAAAGGCTCTGCTATTCTTCAAATATCCCGTGTATTCTGCTTAAGGAACCATGATAAGGTCCTAAAGTATAAGGAAAGTATTTATAGAATTATATATCACAATCATTCAGCTTACTTGTCCAAAATTAGACTGATATTGGCAAAATTATAACCGTTTGGCAAATAGAGAAAATAGGTATTACATCTTTGGCTAACCTTGGTGCTACACTTTCTATTAACAATGTTCAAGGCAAAGGGTCTACGCAGGTGGGTATAACTACTATTAACCATCAACGCGGGCCTCCCATCACACACCACACTATCCACTATATATGCCCTCTATCTCAAAGTATTAACATTAGAGGTTTGAGCCATTTTTCAAACAAGGACAGAAGAGTGATGCATCTTGTATCACTCTTGTTAATACACAAACCATTTAAAACGTTTCAAGCAGAATATTTTCTGTTAGCGAGTGTAACAGCTGGTAGTACGTCAATGCAGACCTCCCGCCATGCGCCACACTACCCACTGCAATTACCTTCGGTTTAGGAAAGTTGTCGTCCTAGGAGTCCTGTCGTCCTGCATCAAGCAGTACCGCCCGAGGTCTGGTTTTTGAACCAATTCTGTCCCGGAAGTGTTCCTAGCTCTGTGCCGAGTGCGCGAGCACACACGTACATTCAAAGACGGACTAAAGTGCGACGGTGCGGGCGCCATGTTGGAGTAGTGAATTTAGGAAAAATTGAGATTCGTTTGTTAAGGTCCCCACCGACCCGATTTTTTAAAACCATGGAATGTCCCAAAAATTGGTGAAAAAAAGGAAAAAGATGAAGTATTCCTTACATTGTATCGAGCAAAAAAACACATATTAAAAGATGGGTAGTCGTTTTTTAGTGCGGTCGCCATATTGGACTGGGGGAATTTATAGAAATTCATAAGATTGTTGGTGAGTCATATATTAAGGTCGCCCCTAACCCAATGTATAGAAAGTTGAGACCCCAAAGATGTGATGCATGAAGTTGATATTGAAAACAACATATACGCTTCCAATATCAGTACATAAGTAAATTTTCAAAAGATAAAAAAGAAAAAATAGAAAAAAGGAAGGAGAGGGAAGTGCACAGAGATTGGGAGGGGAGTGCAGATAGATCCCCATCCGTCTTTATTCTAGAGTTCAATATACGAGTGTATCTTTTTCGCATCTAAACATTCTCCAAAATAACCATTAGAGGAGTGCTGTATACAAAGAGCAAGGTAATCATTACAATTCATTTAGTAGCGGTATTAAGTAGTTATGGTGGTCATCCAATACAACATGGCATATAGCAAGTTCAGAGGTGTGCAAAGTCAGACCCCAATATGTCATCATTGCATGTGGAATTCTCTACATTTGGTCTCCATTAGTTTAACCACATGGGCAAAGGACATCTTAGGCGCATTTTAACTAAAGCATAATTATACATCATGAGATCACATTGCACATTACAGTAACCTTCTTGATTATGAGCCCATAGTACAGAGACATATTCTAGTATACTTTCTTGAGCAGAGAATCCATCTGTGACATTGGCTAGCACTACAAGTAGTCACTCAGACAGGAAGACATGTAGTTCCTTATCAAAGTTTAGGCCCTGTTCTACCGCTCTTAATTTAATGATCCATTGTGTCTCCGTTCTCCGAAGCCTTAGGACTCGGTCACCCCCTCTTTGATGTGTCTTGATATGGGTGATGCCATGAAACCGGATATCTTTCATATTCTCTAGCAAGTGTGAATCATTAAAGTAGACCGAAAATGGATACTCTCTGTTGTTGTTCCTTACTGCTCTGATATGTTCCTGTATCCGCTCTTTGAGTGGACGCAGTGTACTGCCCACATAGATAAGGTCACAGATACAAACTAGGCAATAAACCACAAAACAGGTATTGCAATTTATAAATTCACGCACCGTGTATTTGACTTGGGTGTTGTATTTGAAGTCCATTATTTTGCTCAGTGCGAAGGGACAGACATTGCATTGTGATCATTTAAAAAAAAACCTTCGGTTTGTTTGGAAGCCAAGTCGTGGTTTGGCCTTTTCATATGTTGATACCTTGTTTGGACAACTGGGCAATAAAGGATGCAGAGTAAATTTGCTTGGTATGTTGTTAGCATATTTTTCTTTTCTGATGTTGGTGCACTCTTATAATATGAGGCTGGGTCAGGCATGTTAAATCCTGAAAAATATAGAAACTTTTGAGTGGACGTTTTTGAACTGCCCTTTGGCGGTGTTGGACAATGTTCCCACTGGTGGTATGTGAACACTTTTCTAGGATTAGCATAGTGTTGAAAACAATACATAGATTCGTAATCTGATGCACTTTCCAATGTTTCACTATTAGAATATGCAGCAGATTTTTCTAAATCAAACAACATGTTATTTACAGTTTCAAAATCCAAATCATCGGAAAATGTACTTGAGGTAATGCTATCACTTAATGAAATTATAAATAAATGTGGAATCTTTAAAAGTTTGGTCTGGCCAAATACATCGAAATCAACATTGTCCTAAACTATACCATCAGGTATAGGAACTGCTGTAATGTTCAGTGATGACAAGTCTCTTCGTTCTCGATGAGATAACTGATGTGGTTCACCTTTTGGGCTGCAGAGCTTTGCTGAATGTAATGTCCAATAATAAGCATGTTAAAAACTGTTACTAATCCTAACCAGAAAAGAAAGAATTGTACCCCAGTGATAACCCATAGTTCTATCCAAGGTGATACCAGGCAAGTCTTTTTAAGACAGTTCAGAAAGTCTTTAACATGCTGCTTGCATGATTTTCGGGCTAGCATCGTTTCAGGTTCACTTGGTTCCAAAGGAAACATATAAAAGTTAATGAAGTAGCCAGAAGCAGTTCGATCAATTGTTTGAATTGCATCAAAGTTTGTTGAAATTGTAGTTTGCTCTTGTGGAGGCACGTTGACGTAGACATCTGTATTTGGTCTAATCGCGATTTGATTGTTATTTTGAGTTTGATTTTATATATTTTTTTATTTATAAAGTTTTGTATAGCACGAATATGACCCTTACGGGTATCAGAGCGCTTCACAATTTTGGGTGAGAGGGATACAGTATTGGGAAGCAAAAACATTTGTTCATTACATGATAATACAAGATGCGTACAATAATCTAGTAGGTGTCCGAAACCTGCACAGGAGGTTAGGGCGGATACAGCAATGGGTGAAGAACATTCAAACATATATTAGTACAATGCATGCTAAATAATGGTATTCCTGGGTATATAATCATGTCCAAAGTCAATCAAGATGAGCAAATAGAGGGCAGCAATGTAGTCTACTAGTCAAGGCCTATTCAGGCAGGAACTTGAGCATTAGGATTTTTTTTACTTCTTTTTTGAAGGAAGCGGTCGAGGAGATTGTACGGATTTCTGGAGGAAGAGAGTTCCAAATCTTTGGGGCAATGCCAGAGAAGACTCTGTTACTCGATCTCTTTTTGTGGAAAAGCTGTGGTTTCAGGAGCATTGTACTTGCACTTCGTGACACTCTGCAGCCCCCTGATAGTTCTAGTTTTTGAGCCAGATTGATGGGGGCCATGAAGTGGAGGGCTTTGTGCGTCATGCAGGCAATTTTTAGAGGAATTCTGGCCTCGTATGATAACCAGTTTAGGAACTTTAGGGCTGGAGAAATGTGATCTTTTCTTTTTGTCCCAGTAATCAGCCTCACTGCGGCATTAAGGGAAACCCTTAACGGGGCAAGGCTTAGTTTGGGGAGACCACACAGTGTGGAACTGCTCTAGTCTACTTGGCAAGACTAAAGCTTGTACCGCCAATTTGAAATCTTTCTGTGGAAGGAATGGTTTGAGATTCCTTAGTATACTCAACTGATGTTTGACTCCCTTGCATTTCTGATATGGTTCTTCATATTCAGGTGCAAGTCTAGTGTGATTCCGAGCTATTTAGCTGACTCAATGATGTGGGGGGAACAGTTGAAGGTTGTAAGGTGTTTCATCCAAAGGTCAGTCTTGGGAATGTGATTAAGGGGAGCGATGAGAAGGAATTCCGTTTTGGATGTGTTGAGCATGACGTAGTTGTCCTTGAGCCAGTTTTGAGTGTTCATCAGGATTGAGTTGAGTGAGATGATGTCTTCTAGGGAGGTAATTTTCAGATAGAGTTGAGTGTCATCTGCATACATATGAAAAAGGATGTTCGCGAAGTTTAAAGCATTTGCTAGCAGTTCCAAGAATAAATTGAAGAGTATGGGTGAAAGAGCGGACCCCTGTGGAACCCCCATAGATACTGTATGGGGCTGAGATAGAGTATGATTCAACGTTATTCTTTGTGATCTGTTTTGAAGGAAGGAAGTGAACCACTTCAGTACTGACCCAGAAAGGCCCATCCTGTGTTCCAGAGTAGATAGTAGTTTGATGTGATCCACAGTGTCAAAGGCAGAAGATAAGTCTAGGAGGATCAATAAGCAGGATTCATTATGGTCTAGGAATTTTAAGATGTCATTCGTGATGTGCATGAGTGCCGATTCGGTGCTGTGTCCATTCCTGAAGCCAGACTGATGATGATCCAGCAGTTGGAATTTTTCTATGTGTGAGCAGAGTTGGGTTAGCGCGCATTTTTCAAGAAGTTTTGCCAGTGTGGGTATGTTGGAAATGGGGCGGAAGTTGTTCAGATCGGAACTGTCTGCGTTAGGTTTTCTTAGGATAGGGGAGACCTGTGCTGCTTTTAGACATTTGGGGATCGTGCCTTGCACTAGTGAAGCATTGACAATCTTGGACCAAAAGTGGAGGATGGAGGCTTTTATTTCCTTGAAGATGGGAGGGGAAAAGGGTCGCTGAAGTGGTTAGATGGCTTGATTGCGATGAGGGTGTTGTAAATGTAATCTTCATTGAGGTGAGTAAAGGTGTGCCAGGATGCGTTGTTTTTGAGGGTTAAACTAGGGGGGATGAGTGGCTCTTGGTGGGTAGGTAGGGCTGTGGCTTTATATATTGGGAGAAGGGCCCTCTTTGATTCAATGTATAAATTGATGCTATTAGAGAGAAGAAGGCAGCTAAATCATCACAAGAGGGAGAGTTGGGATCTGAAAAAGCCGTTTTTTGCAGTCTTGAATTTTTTGTTGTAAGAAATCCTAATAGCTCTAAGCAGCTTTAAATATTCGGTGGAAGGCATGGATCTCCATGATCTTTCAGCAGCCGTCAGCTTGCGGCGTTCGGAGTTTAGGTCGGAATTGAACCAAGGTTTGGAAAGGTTTTGGGAGGCATTTATTTGCTGTAGAGGGGTAATAGCATCCATGGTATTAGAAATAGAGGAATTATAAAAATCAGTGAGGAGTTGTACATCCTTCAAGTCTGTTTGTGGGGACAAGGTATTTTTGCAATGGGTAGCTTGTTCTTCAGTGTTTATATTTCGGAGGGTCCTTTTCCATTGCTTTGTTTTCATGGGCTGGACCAACTTTACTGATACCTTCCTGTTGATGAAGAAGAGGATGTAGAAGTGGTCAGACCAATCGCATGGGTTAATGGAGTCCAGAGTGAGGGTGTTACCTTTGGCTATAATGAGATCCAGAATTTCACCTTTATTGTGAGTTGAGTTATCACAGAATTGTGTAAGTTCATGATCCGACAAGAAGGATTTCAGGCAATTCACTACATGATCATTGTGGTTAGACCAGTGTAGGTTAAAGTCTCCTAGGAAGATTTGGGACACTAGAGGGTCGTCATTGGAAGAGATCATTTACATTAAGTGCCAAATGAATGGAAGATTGTCTCCTGGAGGGTGGTAGAATGTATGTAGTTTGCAAACCGGGCAGGCTTTGCACGCAATAGTGATGCATAGGTATTCACTTGAACTTGAGGTTCAAGAGGAATGAGTTACATAGCATTGTTGCACAGTCCTTCATTATGTACTGGAGGCTCTTCAAATGTGACGAGCCTTTCCATTTGAACTTCTTGAATTGTAGCGAGAGGAGGGAATCTGCTACTTTAGAGTTCACGTGGCCTACTGCTCAGTATCAGCCACATAGAGTGGTTTGATTAGGTCGATTGAGACAAATCTTTTCTCCTTTTTTCCGGCAAGAGGCAGCAGAAGTACAGTTCTTGTTCCTTCAATAGCTAGGATCGGTACAGGTTTTCTGTTTGATGGCCCAAATTCTTTCTTTTCCGCTTTTTTCTCTCTAACCAGATCCCCGACTTTTGGGATCCAGACATGTCTTGCCATGACTGATTTGTCCTCCCCAGTGGTGGTCTGCTTCAGGTGGACATTACTTTGTCCTGGATTCATTTAAATCCTGTAAATCAGATAAACGATCATGGATGGCAAATGGTTTTACATCCGCCACTACGCCTTCACAATCAAGATCAGGTACCCGCATTCTTGTCCCAAATAGGACTTATGGAGTGACTCCCCTTAGAGAACTTCTTGGCATATTGATAAGGGCCCGCTGGACTCCATACAGGTGTTTTACCCAACTCTCACCCCTGCCTAATACTCTAGCTGTCAAAGATTGCTTTAAGTCTCAGTTTTTTCTCTCCTCAACCGAATTTACCTCAGGATGATACGGAGATGAGTTTTGCAATGCTACACCAAATCCTCGCATGGGCTCTTTGTAAGCCGGAGAGCTAAACGCAGGGCCCTGGTCAGAATGTAATGTGTCAATTGTGTATGTCCCTATAAAGACTAGCAAATCTTTGATGACAGTTTGAGCATCAGCCGAGTGCTGGAGCCACACCCATAGGAATCTCGAGCAGCAATCCACTGCTACCATGATATACCTGTAAGCCCTGTCTCTTTTTAAGGGGCCACAGTGGTCCGAATAAACACACACTAGTAGTTTGTCAGATATTAACAATGGTGTCTGCGCTGGACGTCTTACGGTGGAACCCTTCATCTGCTAGCAGACGTCACATTTCAAGAGATAGTCTTTAGTCTTCTTTGTTAAACCAGTCCACGAGTAGCATTGTTTCAACAAAGTAACAGTCACAGTAACTCCTGCATGTTCAGAACCTATCCCTTTGTGTACCACTAGGATTAAACCTAACCTATGATCCATGTTTGGAATTACTCTATCCCCCACTCCAGGAATCTGAGCAAATGGAATGTTATTGGCATCTAACTTGTAGGAGTACTTGAGTGGAAACATTTTCGGTAGTGCTGTGCTGTTTTTGCGTGAAGCAATGACAGCCACCATAATCTCACAGTCTATACTTGTTTTAGAACAAGTATAAAACAAGTAATCGCTGCTACAGAAGCCATGCGTACAGCCCCTTTTGTGGCTGCTTCAGCCAATGAATTCCATTCAAGGTGAACGCCGTCACGCTGATGACTCAGTGTGTGAATCACATGAGCCCTCAGTAGTTCTGTTTTCAACTCCACTACCTGTTCCCATATTATTTTATGCCTAATTGTGTGACCTTTTGCGTCTTTGAACCCGTTTTGAACCCAGTATTGCAAATATTCATTGTAAGGCAGTACACAGTAAAAGTAATCGCACATAATTAGTGTCAGGAATTCACGAACCATATTTACTAGTGCCAGTATTAGCCCTTTTAATTCTGCCAACTGTGCCGTGCAGTCTCCAAGAGACTGTGATTATGTGCAACTGAGGTGGAACTTTCCATTCCGCATGCGACCTTTAACGATTGCACATGCTGCGCTGCATTGTTGCTTACTCCCTATGGCCGGTTGAGCAGATCCGTCAGTGTAAATAATATTTTCATACTGATCAAGAGGCATTATTTTGTTTAGTAGAGGGTATTCTTGTTCATATTGCAGAAATGCTTGTGTCTTTAAATTTGGATTGTACCTGTATTCTACATCTGTTGCAGTGAGTGAATTAGCCCACTGTATCCATCTCTGATGTAAGGCTTTAGCGTTAGGAACACTCGCTTTTGTCGCAGCCTCTAAGGCTGGAACCGGAGTCACTACTATTATTTGTTTCCCCTGACCCAGTGCTCTTTCTCTCACTGCAGCAGTCTGTACTGCTGTTAGAATCTTTTCTGTAGATGCGAAGCGCATCTCAGCATTTGTGTACAAATGTGATTTGTATGCAATTGGTACTGTTTCACCTTCATTGTTGGCAGATAGGTGTACCCAGATTGACCCGCAATTACACGGATCACTAGGTTGCGTACGTTTACGCGTGTCTGTAAGTGTTTGGAAGCTATCATGTCAGCTTGTAAGGAACGAAGTGTATCTGTCTGTTCCTGTGTCCGCTTTTTAAGTGAAAAGTCAGGTTTTATTAAGTCGTAGAAAGGTTTTACTCTCTCTGGGTAATATAAAATGTATGTTCTACCAAAATTTCGGAATCCCAGAATTGACTGTAGATATTTTAATGATTTTGGAGGTTGGAGCAGCTCACATTTTTCTAAAAAATTAGCTGCCTGGCTTTCTCCTTCACTTGAAAGCTCATATCCTAAAAACAGGACACTGAGGTGGGCAATGTTTGATTTATTAAAGTTAAATTTGTAGGCCTCGGATGCAAAACCCAAAATTATGGTATTCACTCTGTTCAAGTGTTCCTCTAGGTGATCCTCCGTCAGATAAATATCATCCACATAGGACAATGCCTCTTCATCTAATTTCTGAAGTAACTCAGTTACTCTGGCCAAAAACAACCCCAAGCTGTTCTTATACCCTTGGGGGAGTTGACAAAATTGACTCAGAGTCCCTAGCGCTGGGAAGGCTGTCAAATACCTGTCAAATACCTGGCAGAAAAATCCATTTGAGATATCTAGTGTTGTTTTGTATTTTTCCGCACAATATTATTCATTAATACGGCACTGTGTGCGTGTGCCTTTTGGACTGCAAATGTCTTAGTGCACATGTTTAAATGTCTGTAATCTAAAACTAGATAATATGTATTGTCAGGTTTCATGACAGGAAACAAAGAATTGGTCATTTGAGAGGTGAAAGTTTCAATCACCCCTCGGTATTCAAGTTGATCTAAGATCTCCCTGACCTGTTTTTTAGCTTCTTGCTTTATTTAATACTGCCTCTGTGCAGTTGGAGTATTTTTTAAAGGACTTATGTGGTGGGTTGAATCCTCATCTCATTCAACATGGTTTTTATAGAATGCTGGAGCCTCTGCTACCGCCCACTCCTGCGCATAAGTATGCTACAAGTGCCTGGGAATTTGATAAGAGAAGGCTGGTAGAATTACCGTTTCTCCCTTAGGGTAATCTATGACGAATGCTGGCGGCCAATCTTGTTCATCTAACAAAATGTCATAGCCAAACGACTCTCACTTTACTACTTTTATCCCCCTCCATTTGGAGAATTATTTCATTTTCTTTATGTGGGACACTTACTCTAATATCAGGTGTTTCTACCGTGACATAATCATTCAAGACCGCTGTCACCAGAAATTCCATCAGGTTCTAGCAAGTTATTGTTACTTCTGCCGCACTGTCTAGCATTGTCAGAGCCCATTGGCCGTTCAGTAGTCGAGTCCTCAGAATTCTTGGCATGTCTTATCTTTCTTTAGACCGGCAACCTTCTTTTTCTTGAACTGTGGCTCTTGATTTGGCTTTTCTTCTTTTTTAGAAGAGTAATCTTGAGCATGCTGCTTGTCTCTGGTCTTTGTACACTCTTCTTGTCTTTCTGACCGTCCTTCCCTCTCGGAATTTTTCGATGAACCCTGAAAGGAATGAGAGGAATGTGTATCAGTATCCTGATACCTGTCAGGTTTCCTAATATTATCCCTATTCCTAAGGTTCTACCTCTTTTCGGAGGGCTCCTGTGGAGGAGATCTACCTCGGGATTGAGATCTGTTTCCTTTAAAGTTTTTTAATTTTTTTATTGTCCCACTTCTTTTTAGAAGAAGCAGGTGTCTGCTTGGGAGTGTCCTTTTCAGGACTGCCCATCAGTTGTGGTTTTAAAGCTTTCCCACCCAAACTGTCTCTGCCTAATTCTGCATATGCAGTTTCAATTATTTTGGATAGTTTGTGTTGTTGAACTAAAGGACTGAACTCCTTTAGATGTTGGCAGAATGACACTGAAGATGCTTCCCCTTTAATATTAGCTAGTATTATGGCTAATACCTGGTCATAGTTACCTAGTAACTTCATCCCTAAGTTCAGAGTAGGCTCTGCTCCATATTCGTTTTGCATTTGTCCTAATACATCTGGTACCACTGCTAATGAAGGAATACCATGAGTCCTGGTATAAATGACACAAAGTGGTACAATCCTCTACTTGTGGTGTTATCCCCATGAAAAAGCGGATTGTTAGCATTCTGTGTTTTTCATACAGGGTAGTATTCGGGAATACTGCCTCGAGCGGAGGTATTTTCCGAGCTACCCAGAATGGCATTTTGTTCACGTTTCGTGGGCATTTTACCCATTACCCCGTGTAATGTTTGTGGTGTGATTTTAGTTGCTGTACCCTGAGCTTGAGTTCCATTTGTTGCAACTATTGCTGGTTGGACAGTGAATGTCCTCATGACGAATTGTGTCAAGTTTCTATAGTAAGTCTCCTGGTGGCATTGTTTCAATGTCAGGATGTGGTGTGTAGGCCACTAATATGGGCCCTGTTGCCCCTTCTCCTCCGAGCAGGCCTAATCTTACTCTTCTTCTTATGTGGGGTAGGGTGCCTTTAAAGCAGTATAAGTGTTCATGGTACATGAGCGGAATCTCTATGTCCTCAATGGACCATATTCCACTGGTGCATCTCCTTCTGTGTAAGAGTGAAATACCTTTGTTCTTGCATTTGCTGCTGGGAATATAAACACAAATAAAACACCTGTTTTGTTTGATTTGTGTGCCTCAATCACAAAAACTACTAAGCCACCCCTGGCTGATAAACCATTTTCTAACAGTTTCATGGTGACTGTATGTCTGAATTTGGGTGAGATTTGTATTGCATCTGCATCTTCCTCATCATCTGTGAGGGGGAGTGCTTGTTGTAGTGGGTCTAAGACCGGGTTAGTCATTGTTTTCAGAACACTGAAAAATATTTTTCAAGGTAACCAAGATAAAGGTTTTAATGTACAATTTTAGGAACACTGGGGCAGATTTACAAGCCCCTTGCGTCACTTTTACACTGTCGCTGTGTCACATTTGTGACGCAGCTGCAGCGTAAAGGTTGCGGCCCATTTCCAACGTGATGCATTTAGGGAGATGCGTCATGTTGTGAAGCCCTGCGCCACATTAAACCTGCATCAGGTTTAATGTATGCAGGGTGGGCGTTCCATCGCAGGAAGCCTCGTAAAAGTGACGCAGTGAAATCTACAAGAGTCACATTTACGTCCATGCTGCGTCAAAAGCCTGCTCCTGCTTGAAGCAGGCGTAAGGAGTGACGCAGCATGTTAGGCACAGGGTGTCCCTGAGCATTGCTGGAGTTGCGTCGTGCTTGCGACACGACTCCAGCAATGCATGACTTTTCCGTCAACAGATGCGTCAGAATTTCTAACACATCTGTCAATCCTTGCGCCATGCTGCGGCGTATTGTAAATACGGCGCATCCATTGTGACGCAAGGGTTTTGCATGTTGGCACAGGGAAAGTGACGCATCACTACAGATGCGTCACTTTCTTGTAAATCTGCCCCATTGTGTCCTTCAAGCATGATTAACCAGCAGCTAATAAATAGGATTTTGTAGCCTACTCAGATGTGGCGGAGTTTGTGCCCACCCACTCCAGACGTCTCTGGTGTTTTGTGAGTAGGGGTCTCTGAGAACAGCATGACTGAACTACTCTGATTCTACTATTAAATAAGTACCAAACCAACGTTGGCGGTGCCATGTCGTGTAGTTCCTATATACTCTATACAGGATCTGCGGATAACATAAACTGTGGGTTTGGTGGCAGACTGATTTTGTGCACCCCCACAGGATATGTTAGCCTGTTTTGCATCAGCTAGCTCACAGTGCCACTAGAATCTCCTCCTATCGGGGAGAGAATAGTTTGTTGGCAACCTTGGAACATGACAACCCTGATGCCCCATGATTGTGGAAACAATGTACTTCTTTTCGCTTAGTCACTCGTGCTCACTTAGTTTTGTCTCAGAGATACACAGAATAAACATGCTGGGCGTTTCAATAATTATTAGTTGAACAGTTGTTACTCTAGTATAGAATATATGAGCTTCAACAAACATTAGACAGTAGCAGAGATATATGATTAGCAATACTACAAAAGCAAAGGGATGGTATAGGTCTACCATCTTGCAATAATCATGAATACATACAAGTATATAAAACACATGATAAAAAGTGCAACCTAAAAGTGCGTACTCCTACGATGTCTCCCTAACTAGTAGTACTTAAATGTACCTAGCATCTGTGTAGATGTTATGAAAGAATCCCTCTAGGATCTAGTCCACCACATTACCTGAGAATGAGAGAATATGGGATCCTGTCCTGGTCTCGATTTCGACATCCCGCAAGGGATGTTAGACCACTGCTAGCTAGAGCGTCTGCATGCAGGAACCTCAGCGTCTCTGGTCAGTGTGCCAGCCGGGAAGTCACAGTCTCCTCTGTCTTTCTAAGCAAGATGTGATGTATTTATACCCATAGGTCTCTCCAGACGTCCTACCTTGCTGTGTTACTGTGTCGGCCTAAAGGATGATGTGAGGCCTGAACTTTATACATAGATATTATACAGGAGATGGTAATCCTGCTGTTAGTCCTGCTGTGCTTCCAAGAAGCCTCATGCATAATGTATGAGAATCAAACTAGGGAAAACCCGTGTTCTGAATACAGTCATATCTGGGTAAAATGTCAGTCCTCAAGAACCGTTATTTATGTAATGTAGGGAATGATATAGGTGAAAGGTTATAATGTTACCTGAGCCTATATAGGGTACCTATATGGAATATAACATAACCAGTGCTGAAGTGCATGTGCTTCTCTTCTAAACATGATGGAATTGGTGTATACCTGAACGGCATATTTGATGTTATGCTAAGTCCCTTGTAAAGTGGTAAACATTATATACCCAGGGCCTCTACTTCATATGCTACTAGTGAGCCTGCAGCACTAATTGTGCCACCCACATAAATAGCCTTTTAAGCCTTTTCAGGAATGCCACAACAGTGCGTTGTGTGTGCAGTTTACTGCTACTTTGAATTGCCATTTAAAACTGCTTGCCATGCCTTAAACGTCCCTTTTACTACATATAAGTCACCCCTAAGGTAGACCCTAAGTAAATCTAAGGGCAGGGTGCTATATAAGTAAAAGGTAGCATATGTACTTTTATGTGTTGCATGTCCTTGTAGTGACAAACAGCCTATTTCATTTTTCACTACTGTGAGGCCTACCCCTCTCACAGGCCAACATTTGCAATTCCTTAATACACTTTTTAAGCCTTAATTCTTTACCAGAGAGGAATACATTTTTCATGTTTCATATCTTTGGAATAGCAATGATAAATAGATGAATTTAACAATACTCTTTTAGAAATGCCACCTTTAAAAAGTGGACATTCCTCTCCACTTACTGATCTATGTGTCTGACAGCTTGTTTCCAATACACGTCTAGGTGGGTGATAGCTATACTTTGTGCAATTCTTTTAGACAGCGACAAACACAGGATGGTGAGGCTCATCTGGATTTGTATTGGTCTTCCTGGGCAGTAAGGAATGAGAGGGGCTGACAGTTACACTTTAATAGGTAGTGTCCTGTCTACAAACACAGCGCTGATTTGCCTCCCTACAGAAAGCCTCGCAAACAGTACTAGGTTGAAAGGGATCCTTGTGCACTTCAAAGAGCTGCTTTGAAAGTCTTCACTACATCAAATGCATTTTTGAGTATAAGTGCTGGGTCTCTGTCCCCTCAAAATTCAGACACTTCGGAATCTCTGTCAGAAGGACTGCTGTGCTGCTTAAAGAATTCAACTTGACTGCTTTTCTATAAGAGCTGCTTTTCTGCTTGTTGCCCTGCTGCCTGCTGCTCCCTTACTGCCAAAGATGAGCTGGACTCTGCCTTCCCTCCAAGTGATCTCCAAGGGATTTGCTGGCTTGCTTCCTTTTTTATGAAGTCTCCGGGACACAAAAGACTTCCTGCAATCCGGCTTCTGTACTCTGCGTTCTGTGAGTTCGACCATTTCCTGAGGTGCCTCTCCAAGTTCTGGGCCTCAGAAGTGGGTTCTGCAACTGTTTTGCTACAAAACTGACGCATTGTCACCATTTATTAATTCGAACAAACACATTCCCCTTGGAAGCTGGCATGCAGGCTATTCGACAACAGTGGGCCTACAGACAGCCCGGCCCGATAAATATGCAGTGCAGGGCTCGGCAACTATGCATTGCGCTCAACTCAGTGACCAGACTGCGTAGAAAAACTCAACCCATCATGCACTCATCGTGAATTCTGATGTGCGCCAATGGCCTAGGAGACCTATGGTAGTCAACGGGTGCAGGGTGAAATGGAATAATCCTTAAAAGACTGAATGCTGGAATGTGTCTATGTCAGGCAGGGGGTATAGGGGATAACAGCATAATTTTTAAAAGTAATGATGTTGTATGCCTATGGCAGGCAGGGGGTGCAGGGGAGACTTCATAATTAAAAAATAAATAATGCTGGTGTGCACTTAAGGCCTAAGAGACCTATGACAGGCACAGATTGCAGGGCAAAAATTAATAATGCTTAAGATAATTAATTCTGATATACACCTATAGCCTAAGAGACCTGTGGCAGGAAGGGGGTGCAGGGGAAAATTGAATAATCCTTAAACAAATGAATGCTGGTGTGTGCCTATGGCCTAAGAGACCTATGGCAGGCAGGGGGTGCAGGGAAAAATCAAATAATATAGAAAAATTGAATGCAGTTGTCTCACTATGGACAATGAGAAATCCTTTGGGAGGCAAGGAGGTGCAGGGGAAAATGGAAAAAATGCATATAGTGTGATATAAACACTGTACAAACATACTACAATGATCTTCAAGCACATCAAACTTATATCAGGGAAAAATGTTTAAAAAAATGAACAAAAACAAAAAGACATAACCCTCTTCTATCAATGTCCCTAGAAAATGGCTTTCAAAAATGGCAAAAAAGGATTTAACAAACTGACTGGCTATAAAAAACTGGATGCCGACCACATGTTGGTACAACAAGAAGCTAGAAGGCATGTATACCAAAAACACATGCAGGCCTATAGCAAAAGCTCACTGGCTGGCTACACAAAATGGCCATTGGTTATATGTTCAAACAACAACAAGCAAGAAGGCATGGAGAACAACGAACACATGGAAGCCTATAGCAAAAGCACGCTGGCTGGCTACACAAAATGACCGCCGGTCACATGTTCAAACAACAAGCAAGAAGGCATTGACAACAAAGAACACATGGCAGCCTATGGCAAAAGAACACTGACTTGAAGCAAGAACAAGAAGCAAGTAGGTATAGACAACGTAGAACACATGCATACTTATGGACACTGAATACAAAAAATGGCCGCCAGCCACAGGGCATGGAGAACAAAGATAACACAGTGGTCTATGGCAAACTCACACACACACACACACACTAGCCAGACAAAAAATAGCCATTCCCCAGCAAACAAAGGAGGCATTGTAAACAAATGAGAAAACACTACAATTAATTCAGCAATGCCAAAAATTTAAATTGTCAGCTTCAAGACATTTCCAACAACACACATACTCACATGGCATCAAAATATAACCCCACCCAAATAAACGTTTTGCAGAAAAAAAAAGAAATAAAAAAAACACATTTTGCATTTAATCCAAGGCTTAAATCATAGATGTTTTAAAACAACATATACCACAGAAACAGTAGTTTCATGCATCCAGTGCCTAGTACTGGGCAGACTAGGCCACATGGTAAAATAAATGAATAGGGCATATTTCACAAACATGGCTAAAATATACATAAGTGTGCAACCTTTTACCCTTCTAAAAGCTAAAAACGTAATTGCAAACAAATAGACCTCTCCTGAAACTCCAGGCCACCCACCACAACCACAATCAGATTTAAAATTTGAATAACCGGTACAAATCCATACTGATGCATGCCCTCTATCAAACAGCACACTTATTCAAAAGTGTATAAGGACCTTAACTTCCAATGATATATTTGTAGCAGTAATTTCAGACAGAGAGAGTGACCCTTTCATCTCGGAATCCAAATAAAAAGGGACCCGGAGATGCACAAAGCACTGAAGGGAGCTTTCTGGACAGGAAGAGGAAGTTTGAGTCTCTGTGGCATATCCATCTTGTTGAAAAGAAAAGTCAGGTAATAAAAATGCTTTTTGCACTAAAAAAAGACCTTTACTGCCCTCTTGAGTAGAATATTCACTCGAAAAGGAATTTTCAAGTTGATTTAGCTGCTTGTCGAGTAGACAATCTACTGAAGAAGCAGCCCCGACCAGTCGGGACCGCCAGAGTCACAAAATGGCATCAGAAGGCTCTGAGGCAACCAGAAATCACACCAAGGGCCGGCAAATCTCCCTCATGTATGTTGATGGAGCCTCGCGTTCTTCCCTGAAACATCACAAGACTTCATCTTTCGGAATAATTGCACCACCGGCCAATTGGCAGAGTTTGGCAGGAACTCCATATTACAAGCATAACACAGATTTGCCAAATTCTGTAACTTTCGCAAACGGAATTATAATTTCACTTGGGCCAGATTTTGAAGGTCTCAGCCATCATCCATGTTTGGCAATGGTTTAGTTTTAGTAAGTTATCTGTTGAAGAACATATGAGGATTAGTTTATCATTGTTTATTTTTTCTTGTAAGAGAAAGGGCTCCGCATTATGTGCAATTGTTAACTGTATTGGATATCTTGGTGTCTTTTAGGGACTGGAGGGATATCGCTTGTGGCTTTTTTAGCTCATGCTATTAAGTGTTTTAAGGTGACTATAGCTGGAAGTTGGCCTGTGATGTGTTCGGGACTTTAGGAAATATACTTTTTAGGATTTCAGTTGTGGGCCCTTGGGGGCTAATGCTTGCTTCTCCTATATCTTGCAATACATATCTGACTTATGTTTCTGCCTCATTTGGGGGGTGTTTGTGTTCCTTAACATTAATTACAACATCATCTTTTGTAGTGGCCTGCCCATAGCAAGCATCAGAGTAACATTTAGTACATATCCGATTGACAGTTTCCATGGCTGTATTTTCTTGGATGTAAGTGTTACTCATGTGAGATAATAATTGCTTTCCTTTCTGTGATGCACCTTGCTCTTTCTGTCATTATGTCTAAAAGTAATTTAATAGTATGAACTAAATTTTGTAGTTGTATGATACGTTTGTTATTCACATACAAACGTATGCATCCATGTTTCTGTTTTATACTTACATATATGATCTTGCTAGATGTTGCACACTGTCTTTAACGTTTTCTCTTGAGGGTCTTGTAATGTGGAAAAGGTGGTTTGTTTTATGTTGGTTTAAAAAAAGTGCATTACTTTCATTTTAAATGTTTGTTTGTTGATAGGTAATGGGGCCTAAGTTTGCTAGGATTTATGTTTTAACTGTTTTAGGGTGAGTTCCTGTTTAGTAATAATCTTAATTTACTTACCTTTGGTATGTCTTTTTCCTAGCATGTGGCTGTTTATATTGTCTGGTAGATTAGCAGTTTCTTAAAGCTTTTTTTAAAATTTATTTGAACAGGAAAATACACGAAATCGAGAGTAAACAGTCAAGTTATATTACATTAGACATAGTGCATAAATAATGACAAGATGCAAACTAGACCAAAACAACATGATTATAAATTCACCCTTAATAATGGCTATAAGACTCACTCCTATAAAAAATACATAGTAGATCTTATCCGAATAATTTTAGAAAAAACATGGTTCAAAAAGGTCCACATTATGATACCGCTAAAAGATATAGAAATTCCCCATAATTTCTACATTGCATATACTCCAATCTAAAAAAAATACCAATACCCGAATGGAAAACATTATTGCTTGATTAAAGTGCATACAATTCTTACAACGGATATCACTCTAATCACATAAAAAAGTGCAATGTGCAGAAGAGTAAAATGCATACAAATCTAGCAGCAAATATACTTCTAAAAAAGTGACATGTGCATAAAATTATTTAAATTGTACGAGCGGACCCTATAATACTTAAAGTGCATTGTATTTGTAGCGAGGATCACCTATATCCTGTAATCATCGTTCGTCCGCGAGCTCATTAAAAGAAAACTTTCGCCAAATACCCCAGAATCTTACAGTTGCTCCTATTCGTTTGCATAGGCCTCTTCTAATCTACAGGTCCTGGACATTTTATTAAACCAGTGTTCAATACTAGGTTGTTTATTGGTTCTCCAGGTTTAAAGGACAAGTGCAAACTGCAATAGAAATTAATATAAAATATTGCTGATGTTTTGTGAAACACTTCACTTCACCTGATGAGCCAAATAACACCAACATAGCTGATGGCTCAATAGGCAAGGAAAAAATCAGAGACATTTCGGCAAAAGTCGCCTTCCAGAAGTGCTGCAAATCATTACATTCATAGAATGTATGCACCCAGCCACCATTACCATTTTTGTTACATTAAAAACATTGATTCGGGCTCGTTTGAAACATTTTGGATAGTCATTCGGGTGTATAATATAATAACCATCTAGATAGTTAGCCCCTCTAAATGCTTTATTTGCTAACTCACTAAGCTGTTTCCATTCTTTGACATTAAACTTACTGCCAGTCTCCGAATAGATTTTTTGAAGCTCTTTTGTCAAGATCTCATCTGAATTGGCCTTTTGATGAAGCAGCCGATACCAACAGCCAACCCCCACCATTTTATTCGCCATCTGCTTAGTGATTTGACGTGCCATTTCGCCCATCATAGAATAATTGATTTTAAGAAAATTAACCAGCTGTAAGAAGCTAAGAAAGAGGCTGGTATTTGGTAGACTGGATCGGAGTCGAACCGTTTCCTAGGTAATTAATGTTTCATGATTATAAAAATTCCCTAACTGGAGAAAACCTAGCTTTTGCCATACCTGATAAAGCCCTCTTGACAGTATGAGACCTTCTGCTTCATAATCCTGTACAGGGGTATATGCATGCAATATAGGAATATTTCGAGATTTAAAAAATAACTGAGTTCTTTCAGCTAATATCAGTACCACCCTGTACCTTGTTTTCTTCAGATGGTTTGCCAAACGTAGAAAAACGGGGAGTATAATAGCACTTTCCTTCAGCATATGAGTTAGCAGAAAATTATCATAAACTGACCTATCTTCACCGAGTTGAGAGAGCAAGTTAGCTAAAGAAGCCTGGTAATACATAGGAAAATGTGGAAGCGCCAAGCCTCCTGATGTTACATCTAATTGTAATGTAGCTATTTTAACCCGGGGATGTTTGTTATTCCATCCAAACTTCCTGATTATTTGATCTAGCTGTTTGAAATATGCATTCAGGATTTTCAAAGGAAGATTGTCAAAAAGAAACAAGAATAAAGGAAGCACCAACATTTTGACCATAGAGATCCTCCCTATTAATGATAATGAGAGGATAGACCATTTGTCTAATAGTTGTTTCACTTTCGTGAGCATGCTGGTAAAATTTAAGAAAAATAGTTGCCTGTAAAGTGTATCCCCAAATATCTAACTGGATGTGGTGATTTTAACTGAATGGAAGATGGAATATCCAAAGGAATCACATTGAATGTTAAAATTTCAGTTTTTACTTGGTTTACTTTATATCCGAAAACCTGTGTAAATTTCTGGATTTCATCAAGGGCATTCTGTATATTGACTGCCCCTGCTCTAAGATATAGAATAGTGTCAACCGCTTATAGCTTAATTTTTGTCATCCCCATAATTGGAGGCAAAATCATTAAGCTCTTCCGGATACTGACAGCCAGGGGTTCAATAAAAACTGAAAATAAAAGAGGGGATAATGGACATCCCTGGCATGTGCCTCGTTTAATATTAACTTTGCCAACTTCTGAGCCATTAATAATGATTTTAGCTTCAGGACAACAATATACCTTTTTTAACACCTGAATGAATTGTGACGGAAAACCAAATTTATCCAAAAATAAAAAATAAAGCTCTCCAATCTACCAAATCAAAAGCATTTTTGTCATCCATCATCATAATCACCACCTTGGTTTAATTAGTAGAAAAATTATCAATGGCTTGTGTTAAAAAATATGTATTAGAAGCCATGAGACGTCCTGAAATAAAACCATTTTGGTCACTATGAACTACTTGTTGTGCACAGGGTGCTATCGTTTTTGCCCAAATTTTTGCCCAAATTTTCATGAGCAGTTTGTAATCTGTATTTAGCAGGCTGATAGGGCGATAAGAACTGGGATCGGAGGGATCTTTATCTTTTTTTAAGAAAATTATCAATACTGATTCTTTAAAACTTTTTGGGATAGCTATAGATTCTTTAATATGATTAAATAATTTTGTTAAAAAGGGAAGAAATTCTTCTTGAAATGCCCACCAGAATCCCATCTCCACCATAATTCCTATTTGAGCATTTAATGTCTCAGAAAGCTGTTGTGATACTAAGGGTAGTTCTAGTTCTTCGAAATAACTCCTCAATGCTAGCTCATATATTATTTGAGTTTCTGAGTATATTTGATTAAAATGTGTAAGAAACACCTCAGCATTTGCCTCTTTATCATCCTCTAATATACCCGTTGATGGATTTTTAATTTGGGTAATTAACTGAGCAGCTTTTGACATTTAGTAGACCAAGCCAGAAATCTACCCATCTCTTGGCTTTCCTCGTAGAGCTTCTACTGATAGGCCCTACTACCTGTAATCTCCTCGAGTAGAAAAAAATCCTTCAGCTTCTCCTTGGCTCTATCTAACTCTTGCTGTTGTGCCTTAATAATAGGGGTGGGCGGAATTTGCGAAATCCACTTTCACAAATTATCGCGAAAATGTTAAAAATTATCACAAACACGCGGAAATATCGCGAAGATGCGGAAGTTTTTTTCCCGCATGTTCGCGAGATTTTCTGCATGGTTGCGGCTCGCCAACTTACCCATGTGGGTGCTCGCGGGCGCGGCCATCTTGTTTTCAGTTGTCTTGCGGTGCTTGATCACGAGAAGAAAGACGTGATCGCGCGTCGCATGACGTCACTGCGGGCGCGAACTGTCGCGAGACAGCGCAAATGGCTAAAAACAATACAACATCTCATGGAGAACGCGATCAGATCAAGAAAACTTGTCGGCGAACGCAGGGATTCAGGTAAGGCAATCGCGCGCGCGCGAGAATGTATTATTTTACAGCGCGAGCAAGAACCAAATTAACGCAAAGCTGCGGAATGCGGAAATTTTGACATTTTCTCGCTTTCCGCGGAACGCGAAAATGTCAAATTATCGCAATTTCCGCAAACGGAACAAAATTTTAGCCCAGGCCTACTTTATAATAGGCAATGGTGTATCCGTTAAAACAACATTTAGTCTAGCTTTTTCTACGGCCGTCTGCAATGCCAGAATCTTTTGTTTCTGAATATTACCTCTTTTTGCCTTATATGATATAACCTGGCCTCTAAAGGTGGCTTTAAATGCCTCCCATACCGTAAACAACGGAGCCATATTTAGATTAAGCTGGAAAAACTCTTTAATAAACCATCTGGCTTCTGTCAACCAATTCATATCTTACAGTAGGGATTTATCAAACTGCCACCTTGATCTCTTTCTTATAACGCTTCCTAATTTCAATGTAAATGAAACTAATGAGTGATCTGCGAAAGAATTGGCCAATATTTCTGTCGGGCCATTGGCAACCAACTTATCTATTAGAAAGTAATCCAAACGGGAGGCTGATCTAAATCTTGCCGAATAACAAGTCAATTGTAAGAGACTAGGGTGCCCAGGTCTTCAAGGATCTATTAGGGAGAATCATTAGAAAGCCTATTTATTAATTTTGCGGTTTTGGGCTTTAATTGGCGTTTTGCTTTATTTGCTGTATCAAGGGCCAGTTTCTGAATAAAGTTAAAATCACCTCCCAAAATTAATATACCTTCAATTGGTGCTATTAATTGATTGATTTGCGCGAGTGCTTCGGTATCATCCTCAATAGGACCGTAATAGTTAACCAGATTCAAAATTGTTTCCTGCAGCTTTACCTTCACCCAAAGCTATCTGCCCTTCCCATCACGACGAATATCCTTAACCTTCCAATCTAAAGTATTAGATAATAAAACCGCTACTCCACGAACTGCTAAATTAGCAGATGAGAAGTATGCCTGCTGATACTTCTTAGGAAGTGATATTTTTGGGGCATCAGTCCTAAAATGCGTTTCTTGCAAAAATATAATCTCAGGAGATGGAGACGTTATCTAATTTAAAAGAGGAACACTTTTCCGCGGGTTAAGTAATCCATTCACATTACATGTTACAATTTTTATATCCTGCATTTTTGAACCCAGCTTATCTAATTTTAATTTTCTCCCTCATTTTGTCTCAAGATCATTCTCTGGAATCTTTTCGTCCTTTTCAGCTTGATTCTAAATAGTTTATATTTTTCCTGTTCTTTATTTGCTTTTACATATTTTTTCTATTCATTTTTTGCTACTATACTACCCAACCCCCCCCACCATCAACCCAAGGAAACCCCCCCAACAATGTGTTCAACCCTGTAATCCCCGCAAACCACATTTGTCCCCTCCCTTCTATGGAGTGCACTTTCTTAAAGCTGTAGTACTTCCTCTATACTAAATAAAGGAATAGAAGTAGTAGTGTGTTTGTTAGCAATTTGCTATTTGACATTTTTAATTTTAAATAATTTTATGGTTTCACTTGAAACTATGTATTACTGACTTTGAAATCAGTTGTATATGTGTATATATATATATATATATTACCTACTGGCGGTCGCCAGTAGGTAGTTATAGTTAGGACCCCTTTTCCATAGGAAATCCGCAACATTCTATTTTGAATAACTTTGGCGCCGGTTGACGAATCCTCGCGAATTTCTCAAAATATGTGGGGCGCTACGCTCCGCTCCTACCCTGAAAGTCTCGGGGGGATTCGTCAAGCGGGGGCTGAGATAAAAGGGGGGTCCCAAACCGCGTTTTCCCCATGCATTTTTCCATAGAACCTTTAGAACGAGCTACAGCCCGAACGGCTGAACAGAATTACTCGAAATTTGGCAGAGAGGTAGTCCCTAGGTCAAGGAAGTGCCTTTTGTAGGTTTGGTGTAAATCTGTTCAGTAGATTCTGAGAAAATAGCCTTTAAATCAATATATATATCTGAGCCCGCTTACGGTACGCTTACCGTACGCTTACGGTAAGCGTACGGTGGCGTGCGCGAGCGCGATTCTGATTGGCTCTTAGATCTTAGTAAACATTCGAATCGGCCGAAACCAGGAAGCGGCGGCCGCCATTTTGTGTATTTCACTCTGAAAAAAAAGAGTGAAAACAAGAAAAGGGGGCAATGAGGAGAGTTACAGACCCCCTAACATTTGTAAGGGGGTCAAAGAAGGACAGAAAAGTACAAAAAAAACATTTATTGATTTTTTAAAAAATCACGGGGTACGCGTACGGTAAGCGTATGGTAAAAAAAAATAAAAAAAAAATAAATGAAATGCAGAATTAAGAGTTTAGATATTAGGGAGCTCTAAAAAGAGCTGTTGTGTTTATGAAGTCATTTTTTTAAGTGGTACTTACAAGTAAGTACCGATGCAGAGTCTAAGGTTCAAAAGGAAGACTCTGTTCCCTTCATCATTGAAGTGCACACCATCTCCTCTATAAATGTCTTGCATGTCATAACGCAAGTTGTTGTGGTAAATGGCACCCATACCATAGTCACGGAGGAAAGCAGAAACAGATTTGTTGACGTGCTTTCTTGCTTTGTCAATCTGCGGACAGAAATGATTGGACCAGTTCCATTTTTGCCTTTGGCATATGTTGGAAAACACAAAGGCAGTTTTAGGGAAAAGTGAAAACAGTTGTGCAAAGGTGTCCTTCATAAGCATTTCCAGACCTACCCCAGTCAAAGTGCCTAGGTCATTGCCACCACAGTGCACTATTATGAGGTCAGGGTGTTGGATTTGCATGAAGGATTTCACCAATGGCATCAACTGGTGCCACTTTAACCCTCTCTGACCAATCCATTTAATGTCTACATTTGGCAAAGCAAGGTCTCTCACCATATCTGTTTTCTCTGCAAACTTTTCACTCCAGAAGACATAGCTGTGCCCTACAATCCACACTGTGAACATCTTCAAAGGAGAACTGGATGCACTCAGGAGGTGTCTTTCAGTAGAATGGCAATATGAAAAGAAAGACAGTTTGGAAATGGAGGCATACATATTTTTTTCAAAACAAAAAGAACTGATTGGCTGTTTCATACCATTCTAGAATAAAAACTAGGCTGTATGTGTAAATTAATAGAAGCATGTTTTGTATTGGTACATAAAAATGTGTTACCAAAGAACAGTACTATGGATTTGCTGTTAGGTTTGAAAAGTCAAGCACTCTTGCTCTGTGGAATTGAAACATTGTGTGGCGAACTTCTGACCTAACTCCACACAGCAGTGTTCCATGAGCTGTTGCTATGGTAGCAGGCAGAAGTCAAGTTGGGGGAAGGGTACTAGGCAGAAGTCAAGTTGGGGGCAGGGTACTTTTCGAAAAGGGTTGGTTTTCAACCAATAGAAATGTGTGATTACATTTGAAAAAAAGGGGGAAGCACTGAGATTTGAAACTTACATGTATATGTGTGGAAAAATAGAGGGAAAGTTTGCCATTATCTGGTTCTGCTGAGAGGAGAGAGGTGAACACAACAGAGATCCTGGCTCTGATAATCTGCTGTTTGAGTGCCACATTTCTTTCACAACTAACTAATTTTAAAGGTGAGTTATGAGTTTGAGAGGGGATGTATGTGGTAACTTAAGAAATGAATAATAGAAATGGAAATTCTTTTTGTTGAAGTTGCGTTTATCATTTTCTGTTTTGGGAGAAATTTAAATGTGAGGAACATGTAAAATAATATGGACTATGTTTTCACAATAAATTAAGGTGTACTGGAAAAAAAAAGAATAGTTTAAGGGTTTGAGGTTGGACTCAGTAATGCAAATACATTCAGCATCACTAAGGCTGGTTGCCCTTGCTGGAATGTAGGCAGCCACCCAGGTTACACATGGTGGTGGTCTGAAAAAGCAGTTTGGACATGTGCATTTAAGAAAATCAAAAAAGTGGTTTCATAATGTGTCAGTCTGTAAAAGTGATTTTCACTTGCCAAAAAAAAAAGAGCAGTAAGTGTGCTTTCAAATTGGCAAAGAAATTTCGTTTTGTGACTAATGTGAAAACATGACTCTGTGTGCAAAGAGGAATTAGAGGCAGAGATTTATTGCGTTTTTTTCTGGTGATTTCACAGTTGCATTAGTAGGAAAAAGGGGGAGCGATTTTTTGGGGGAAGAAGCAGACTCTTAGCACACACCCATCTGCTTGCCATGTATAATCATGCACAGTATTTACAAGCCAGTGGGGTTTTTAGGTTTCAGCCTGTAATGCAAATACATTCAGCATCACTAAGGCTGGTTGCCCTTGCTGGAGTGTAGGCAGCCACCCAGGTTACACATGGTGGTGGTCTGAAAAAGAAGTTTGGACATGTGCATTTAAGAAAATCAAAAAAGTGGTTTCATAATGTGTCAGTCTGTAAAAGTGATTTTCACTTGCCCCAAAAAAAAGAGCAGTAAGTGTGCTTTCAAATTGGCAAAGAAATTTCGTTTTGGGACTAATGTGAAAACATGACTCTGTGTGCAAAGAGGAATTATAGGCAGAGATTTATTGCGTTTTTTTCTGGTGATTTCACAGTTGCATTAGTAGGAAAAAGGGGGAGCGATTTTTTGGGGGAAGAAGCAGACTCTTAGCACACACCCATGTGCTTGCCATGTATAATCATGCACAGTATTTACAAGCGAGTGGGGTTTTCAGGTTTCAGTCTGTAATGCAAATACATTCAGCATCACTAAGGCTGGTTGCCCTTGCTGGAGTGTAGGCAGCCACCCAGGTTACACATGGTGGTAGTCTGAAAAAGAAGTTTGGACATGTGCATTTAAGAAAATCAAAAAAGTGGTTTCATAATGTGTCAGTCTGTAAAAGTGATTTTCACTTGCCAAAAAAAAAGAGCAGTAAGTGTGCTTTCAAATTGGCAAAGAAATTTCGTTTTGGGACTAATGTGAAAACATGACTCTGTGTGCAAAGAGGAATTATAGGCAGAGATTTATTGCGTTTTTTTCTGGTGATTTCACAGTTGCATTAGTAGGAAAAAGGGGGAGCGATTTTTTGGGGGAAGAAGCAGACTCTTAGCACACACCCATGTGCTTGCCATGTATAATCATGCACAGTATTTACAAGCGAGTGGGGTTTTCAGGTTTCAGTCTGTAATGCAAATACATTCAGCATCACTAAGGCTGGTTGCCCTTGCTGGAGTGTAGGCAGCCACCCAGGTTACACATGGTGGTGGTCTGAAAAAGAAGTTTGGACATGTGCATTTAAGAAAATCAAAAAAGTGGATTCATAATGTGTCAGTCTGTAAAAGTGATTTTAACTTGCCAAAAAAAAGAGCAGTAAGTGTGCATTCAAATTGGCAAAGAAATTTCGTTTTGGGACTAATGTGAAAACATGACTCTGTGTGCAAAGAGGAATTATAGGCAGAGATTTATTGCGTTTTTTTCTGGTGATTTCACAGTTGCATTAGATGGAAAGGGGGAGCGATTTTTTGGGGGAAGAAGCAGACTCTTAGCACACACCCATCTGCTTGCCATGTATAATCATGCACAGTATTTACAAGCGAGTGGGGTTTTCAGGTTTCAGTCTGTAATGCAAAAACATTCAGCATCACTAAGGCTGGTTGCCCTTGCTGGAGTGTAGCAGTCTGGACATGGGCTTTTTAAAAAATCTGAAAAGTGGTTTCATAATGTGTCAGTTTGTAAAAGTGATTTTCACTTGCCCAAAAAAAAGAGCAGTAAGTGTGCATTCAAATTGGCAAAGAAATTTCGTTTTGTGAGTATTGTGAAAAGAAATGTAGTAATATATTTAAATAAAATAAAGGAATTTTTTTTTTAGTTTTTTTCAGGTATTGCTGAAGAGCAGTGAACAAAATTTAAGATGCCTACAAAATCCAGAGTTCAAAAAACGCTAAAAAAAAAACTATATTTGAAGACAACTAGAGGATCAAAGTTAGTAGAAGATGCTGATGTTGGGAGGAAGAAAAAATCTTCTGGTAAGCAAAAAAAAGATTTTCTAAGGAATATATTAAAAAAAAGGAAAAATGTACAAAATGTCTGTACAGGAAAGAATGATTTCAAACAAAAAGGACAAGAAAAAATTGAGAATTTAGTTAATGCAAATATACCTTCTGCAACTAAAAAGTTAAACTTAAACAGAAAAACAGCGTTTAAAGAGATACGTAGAAAAATGTTTCAGAGAAGAGTTATGTCCAATTTGATAAAGGATGTGAAGAAATATAAGCAAAAGGCAAAGTTTTATAAGAGAAAAAAAGAAATTGAAGCCATTGCAGCAAAGGCATTAGAATTAAAAAGGAAACTATTCATATTAATTTTGAATAGGATGCGTACATTAGACAAAATGGTTAATGTACTGAAATCACATAGCAAAAGGAAAAGAGTAGTGAACAGAACAAACTTTTGTAAAGTGTTTTTAGGAAAGTGGATGCATAGTTCAAGTACTGAACCTTTTTTTAATGAAGAGAGCTATTTTCAAAGTAATAGTTTGCTGCATGCAGTTGACACCAGAGGTCGTTCATACGAAGTAAAAAATGGTTGCATAATGGAGAAGGAGATAATGGTTCCAAGAGATGAGGTACAAGTGATGGCAGATGAGGCAATGGGGAGACGTCCTAAAGCCCCAGTGTACACTTGGAATTGTAGTAGTATTTGCACTGTGCGTCAGGAATCTATTGACAAATTTCGAGAGTTTCTAAGAGAATATAGTAAAAAAAGTATAAAACAGAAGATTAAGGTGCTTCAAAGTCTGGATCCATGCAGAGTGAGAGAGAATACTGGTTTGCAGGGTCATTCTCTGGCTTGTCTATCTAGAAAAGTGTGCAATAGTGTTTTCCATCATTTTAGGATGCTGGCTGTTCATCATACTGAAATGAGAAAGTTTGTGAGACGGTTGTATTTTGCCAAAAGTCCAGCAATAAAGTTAAATGAATTGAATAGGGCTCTGTTCCGAGGAACGGTATCAGATGTAGAGAAGGTTGTTGATGAAATTCAGTTTTGTTACTTTGGTCCTGAACAAAACAGTGCAGAGAAGGACACAGTAAATGAGGAAGAAGTGGAAGAGAATGTAGAACCCTCTGTAAGTAACACATTTAATGATCACATAACAAAATTTGCAATAGTCTCTAATGAAAGACCAAATTTTACTTGTATTTGTTGCCGCAGAACTCATTATAGAAAACAAACTAGGAATGTTGATCTCTACAGAAAGAGTGAAAATGAAGATAATTATAAGTGGAAGGATTTTGCCACATATATATTTCTAGAAAATTGTTTTGAATTGGGTGAAGATCAGCGTATTTGTAAATACTGTTACAACAAGTTAGAGGAAAATAGAATGCCGACCAGAGCTGTACATAATAATTTAGAATTGGATGCTATTCCTGCTGAACTTTCTGAATTAAATACATATGAGTCTATACTCATTCAATGTGTTCATCCGTTCCAGACCATAGTACGTATGGAGCCCAAAACTGGTAAATTACCTCCTTCAGATTTACTGAGAGGTTTAAAAGGTAGAGTGGTGTATTTGCCCTTGGATTTGAAAAAAAATATGGAAACTATTGATGCGGATACTTTGGAAACTGAACCATTAATTATTCTGGTTAATGGTGTACCTACAAAGAATAAGAAGATTTGGCAGGTGCTGGTAGATGTACGGAAAGTACAAAAAGCAAATTTGTATTTGAAAAGGAATAACAAATGGTATGAATCAATTTATATAGAAGAAGAAGAAGAAGAAGAAGATTTACAAGAAGACACAGAAACACCAACTGGACAAATTGAAAAAGTGGACAAGTCAAAGGAAGAAGAAATTTATGAACATTTTAGCATACATCCTCTTCATTCAAAAGAAGTTATGGGAGACAATATTGATCTCTTTCAGATGAAGAAAGCAAAAGGAACTCCCGTGAGTGTATGGGAGGAGAGCTTGGAAGCTCGATGTTTTCCCCAGCTGTTTCCTAAAGGAAAAGGAGGACGATACGATGAACGTCCAGAACAGATTCCAGCTTCTGAGTATCGGACTACAAGACTATATGCTGAGGATCCCAGATTTCGACAAAGTATTCCTTATTTGTTCCATCTTTTATTTGAAAGCGACTTGTCTGCACTGTCTTATGCAGTAAATCACATTTTAAAAAGTGGAGTACATTTACAAAATGTGTCTGCTAAGGATTTTATGGAGAAAGTGCAGCACCGAGATGATCATTTGGAAACACAACTGATCAATCTGATGGCTTGTCAGCGTGGGACAAATGAATATTGGTACCGACGCCATGGTGAACTAAAATGCATGTTACGGAATTTAGGAACACCAACATGGTTCCTTACCCTAAGCTGTGCCGAGTACGCTTGGGATGATTTACTGGATTTTCTACGAGAGGCCAATTCAAACATTAAAAACATCGAATACAAGACAGCAGGAGAACTGTGCTCATTGGATCCGGTTAATGTTTGCAGATATTTCAATCATAGATTTGAGGCTATGATGTCCTTCATCTGCAATAAAAAAAATCCACCTCTTGGAGAAGTAGTGGATTTCTTTTGGAGAAAAGAGTACCAGGCAAGAGGTGCTCCTCATATTCATATGCTGTTGTGGATCAAGGATGCCCCAAAGTTTGGAACAGATACTGATGAAGCAGTGTTATCTTACATTGAAGAATATGCAACATGTGCTATACCAAAAAGCACAGAAGAGAACAAGTTAAAGGAGCAAGTTTTACGTTTCCAAAGTCATCGGTGTGGAAAATACTGTCGACGGAAATACAAGAGCAAAGAAAAATACTACACTAAATGTCGATTTGGATTTCCTAGACCTGTTCTTTCAAATGGAAGAGTAAACAGTTTTATGTCAGCTGTGAGACATACTATCACAAGAAAATCACCTAAGAATACCTACAACCTTAAAAGAAAAGAAGAATCAAAAAATATAAATGACTACAACCCAGTCATTTTATCCATGTGGAACGCTAACATGGATATACAGTATGGTGCCTATCACGATCCGGCAAAAACCGGGTACGAACCGTCGGACGGAGCATAATCTCCGCCCGACGCGTACCCGGTCGACAATTTTTACAAACAAGGAATAACGATTCGCACGGGTACACCATTACCGTACGATTCGTAAAAAAGCCCGACCGAACAAAAAACACCTACCAATGCGATCCGGGAAAGCGCCGACCTGACGTCGGGACGCTCGCAGCCAGCCATTCACGACCCAGGAATCACGATTCGCACCGACGTCACCCCGCACTGTGAATATTTTGCGGCAGCCAAAAACTGCCGGGAAATCAGGACGACGCGAACAAGGACCACCAGTACGCGACGGACAGACGACGACGCGAACAAGGAGGACCAGTATGCGACGGACAGACATGGACCCGAACCTACGAGTCATCCCTGCCCTCATAGCAGTACACCTCCTCTACAGGTTACGACGCAGACGCCGCAGAAGGTCAGAATAACTAAGGGAGGGGGGAAAGTGGGGTGGGGTGGGGGTGGCACGACCAGGGCAGGCCACAAAACAACCACATAAGTCACACACCACACATGGCCTGGACATACCTGACTCCCATGCCCTGGTCACCACGAGGGGGTGGGGGCGTGTCCTGATAAGCCAGCGACCGCCACAACGGAAGTCCGTCACCACGCGAACCGGCAACACAACCAGACAGGTACGTCCCGTACCCACACCTGAAGAGCGTGGGTACGAGTCGGACCACGCCCACACACGTCACCCCAACAATGGCGGGACGGATCGCACCCACGTGGCAAAGGCCTGGGTACGGGCCGCACAAACATCACATAGCGTGGGGACGGATATGTACGGACCCTACCCCCACCCCGTATGCAAGGAGCGTACCCCCCAGCCCAACAGTGCAAGTACGACCCGTACCCCCACCCGCGTATGCATGGAGCGTACCCCCACCCCAACAGTGCAAGTACGACCCGTACCCCCACCCGCGTATGCATGGAGCGTACCCCCACCCCAACAGTGTAAGTTCGACCCGTACCCTCACCCGCGTATGCATGCAGCGTACCCCCCATGCCAACAGTGTAAGTACGACTCGAACCCCCACCCACGAATGCAAGGAGCGTACCCCCCAGCCCAACAGTGTAAGTACAACCCGTACCCCCACCCACGAATGCAAGGAGCGTACCCCCCAGCCCAACAGTGTAAGTACGACCCGTACCCCCACCCGCAAATGCAAGGAGCGTACCCCCCAGCCCAACAGTGTAAGTACGACCCGTACCCCCACCCGCGTATGCATGGAGCGTACCCCCACCCCAACAGTGTAAGTTCGACCCGTACCCTCACCCGCGTATGCATGCAGCGTACCCCCCATGCCAACAGTGTAAGTACGACTCGAACCCCCACCCACGAATGCAAGGAGCGTACCCCCCAGCCCAACAGTGTAAGTACGACCCGTACCCCCACCCGCGGACGTACGGAGCGTACCCCCACCCCAACAGTGTAAGTTCGACCCGTACCCCCACCCGCAAATGCAAGGAGCGTACCCCCCAGCCCAACAGTGTAAGTACGACCCGTACCCCCACCCGCGAATGCAAGGAGCGTACCCCCCAGCCCAACAGTGCAAGTACGACCCGTACCCCCACCCGCAAATGCAAGGAGCGTACCCCCCAGCCCAACAGTGTAAGTACGACCCGTACCCCCACCCGCGAATGCAAGGAGCGTACCCCCCAGCCCAACAGTGCAAGTACGACCCGTACCCCCACCCGCAAATGCAAGGAGCGTACCCCCCAGCCCAACAGTGTAAGTACGACCCGTACCCCCACCCGCGAATGCAAGGAGCGTACCCCCCAGCCCAACAGTGTAAGTACGACCCGTACCCACACCCGCGGACGTACGGAGCGTACCCCCACCACACCAGTGTCAGTAGACTCGTACCCTCACCTCGAATGCATTGTGCGTACCCCCACCGTGTATGTGCCAAGCGCACATATCCTGAAATCGGAGGTGTGTGTGCAGAGTCCACCCAGCAGTGCCCTGAGACAGGAGGGGTGGGTGTGGAGTCCTCCCAGCAGTGCCCTGAGACAGGAGGGGTGGGTGTGGAGTCCTCCCAGCAGTGCCCTGAGACAGGAGGGGTGGGTGTGGAGTCCTCCCAGCAGTGCCCTGAGACAGGAGGGGTGGGTGCCTATCACTCCCAGCAGTGCCCTGAGACAGGAGGGGTGGGTGTGGAGTCCTCCCAGCAGTGCCCTGACACAGGAGGGGTGGGTGCAGAGTCCTCCCAGCAGTGCCCTGAGACAGGAGGGGTGGGTGTGGAGTCCTCCCAGCAGTGCCCTGACACAGGAGGGGTGGGTGTGGAGTCCTCCCAGCAGTGCCCTGAGACAGGAGGGGTGGGTGCAGAGTCCTCCCAGCAGTGCCCTGAGACAGGAGGGGTGGGTGCCCATCACTCCCAGCAGTGCCCTGAGACAGGAGGGGTGTAACACATGTGTGTGAGGCCAGAATTATCCACATGCATACTGGCTACAAGGGAACATGTCCCCATGAACTCATGTCAACAGACTCCACACACAAGTACAGTGATCACCAAGGATGCCACGATTGTCGCAGGTGGAGACATGGCCCTGCATGCATGGCCAAAGTAGAAGGGCTCCGTCACACACACAGCTCATGTAGACACAGCTCTGCGCTAAACATTGGGAACACCCTGCAGGGAAGAAAGCTGGGTACACAGAGGAAGAAATACACCCTGGGACAAGTGCACCATGCAGTAACTGCTTACATGAACAAAGAAAGTTAGCCAACACCTTGTGATGGCACACAGATCACAGGGTCCCACCAAAGCGGAAGTACACTACTACATATCCCACACACCCAAACCCTTACACACCACCCAAAACCATGTAGCAGCCCCACCAACACCAATACCAGCATAGCAGTAGTGTGATAATGAAAACAAAATTAAGCTTTATTCAGCATGAGCACAATGTCCGTGGATCGCAGGCAGTTCAATCTTCACAAAGCCCATAGGGCAGTCAATGATTCTCAGCTGGATGGGGGACACAGTGGGATGCGTGTCCCCTACATTGCCTGCACAGTCAAATGGCATCGTCTTCCACACTGGTGAGGGCATCAGGGGGGGGGAAGCAACAGGCACCGCAGGGACATCAGGGCAAAGGGGCGGCGTTGTGGGTGCAGGGATGGAGGACTCCACCACAGGGGGTGGGTCAGTGCCAAAGGCGGAGGCCAGGATGGCACTACACACCTTTGCAAGGTCCTCCAGGGAGTCCCCTGCACCCGAAGGGACCTCAGGCCCCAAGGAGGGGGGGGGGGGTCAGAGGGATGGGTCGCAGCGCCACCGGGGGAGGGTGGAGACAGGGGGGGAGACTCAACCACCCTGACCGGGGACCTCCTTGACCGCTTGCGTGGTGGTGTAACTGTGGGGCTCAGGGACAGAGCGGCCATGAAGGAGTCCTTGGGGGAGATGTGGCCAGGAGAGCTGAGGGGAGGGGATTTGGAGGGAGTGGACTGGGTGGAATGCGGACTCCCACTATGGCTGCGTGTCACACGTTTGCCCCCCGACCCAGTGGGTGTGCCTACCTCACCCTGTGTGTGCGTGTCAGGAGGAGTGCGGTGGACCTTCCCTGCTGGTGTGGTGCCCGTGTCCGTTGATGTGGGTGCATGCCGACGTCTGGGTGTACGTGTGACAGGCATGGGAGTGGGAAGTGTGGATGGGGCAGGGGTAGGTGGGGGGAGGTCGCGCTGCAGGAGACCCACTGCTGCAGTCAGTGTGGAGTCGATGGACCTCAGCAAGTTGCGTTGGTCAGCCTGCGATGAATGAATGCCCTCCAAGAAAGCCTCGATGTTGGTGAGGGTTTTGCCGTGGGCATGGAGGACATTAAGGATCGCAGCCTGACCAACCTGCAGTTGCCGCTGGATGTCCACAGACTCTGCATTGGCGGCAGCAGTGGAGACAGGGGCAGGGGGTGCGGTGCCTGGCAGGAAGGAGACATGCTGTGACCGGGCACGCTGGGAAGGGACACGAGCAAGTGGGAGGCGGCTGGTGGAAACTGAGGGGGCGGTGCGAGGTGTTGTTCCGCTGTCAGCTGCTGGTGCAGCCTCCGCCCACTCGGAGACATCGTCCCCGGACCTGTCAGCTTCGTAGTCTGATGTGCCAGTCGACAGGTCCTCGGCCACACTCTCCTCCGCCTCTGTCCCACTCGATGTGCCAGCCCCGATGTCACGGCTGGCACTGGTGCTCGGTCCCTCCGCCTGGTCTGTGTCCATGTCTCCCTCTGTGTCCCCCGACGATGCTGTGGGCAGGGTGGAGAGACAGAAATAATCAGACATCTGTACACATCTGTCACATGAGTCCAATCTACATAGGTAACATTGCATGGCCTGAAAAGGAAGATTCCCAACATCTACTGAACAGGGTACCGATGTAGGGCATGAAACACACAGTTGGTTGAGCCACCATGCCACTGAAATACCATGGAGAGCATGAGACAATAGCTAAACACAGGAAAAGGAGTCTGACATAGCACCCAGGCCCTGGGGACAATCCAGCACTGCATCTGCACCACACAGCGTTGGCGAAAATACCGATGACCAGGGACCATATCCATGAACTTGAGACACATGCTGCATAGGTAATGCTGAAAACATGCACAACATGACTCTGTCACTGCACATTGCGTGTGTGTCCAGACACATCACACACTGCCCAGACCCAGCAAGTGGTAATCAGGATTTAACACATAGGCATTGCCCGCCCCAACAAGACCCTACACGAGGCAAATTGTTGAGACACAGGTGGCACCAACATCTCATAGTCTGGGTGATACACACAGGGGCAGGCAAAAAGCAAGATTGGACGCCAAACAGCCAAGGTGCGCCTGTACAAATAATGAGGTACCAGTGCCCATCCTCAGATGAGTATAGCAAGACACACAGGCACTGGCAACTGTGAGTATGAAGAAGGACAATCAGGTCAGGCTGCACAGTGGACACCTGTACAAAATAGCACGTCTATATACATGGTGACAGGGGACAATGGCAGAGAGCACAACTTACGCTGTAGACACTGACAGTGGCCACGTTTATGATGACACATACACCACTGAGGAAAAGGTGCCCCAGGGGACAGTAGTGGGCACGCAACTACATGCTACTGAATGGTAATGACTGCAACACACGTCACCATCCCTGCACTATGTGTATCGCACACTCATGCACATCATGTCACAGGCCACTACATGGGACATGCGCGCTGTATGGCATGACACATGAGAGACCAACTCCCATGTCTGGAGTCAGCATCAGTGCCAACTGATATGGAACCCACATGCAGTGAACTTGACAGTGCACAGGCAATGTCCCACAACCTGTTACACACCACCCCCACACATGATGCTACAGACATTGTTCCCGTGGACAAAGCGCCAGCCTACATTACCCTGTGAAGGAGTGACTACACACAGACCAGGGAACACATTGCAAGGAGGGGAAGGGTGGCAGGGGCACAGCGCTATACTGGGGCAAACAGGATCTGCACAGCACCTTTAAACCCTGCCAGTGAATTCATGCTACTGTGCCCTTACAAATGCCGGTGACACACAACAAACACACATGTACCTACCCCCTTCCGGCTGCTGCATCGCCTGTAAGCGCCTCTCCAGGTCAGGAAAGACCACCGGCAGCACACGCCTGTGGAGGTGGCTCAGACGGCGGCGGCCGTGGTTCTTGTGGCTCTCAGGTGAGTCCCCCAGCAGGAGCCGTGCAATCCTCCGCGTCCAGCACCGGATATCCTGCCAGCGTTTCCTCACCTGGGACAGGCTCCGCCTCCGACCATCCACACGCCTCACGGCACTGACGGCGGTCAGCCAGATCTGCTCCTTGGCAGTGGCGCCTACCTGTGAGGAAGAACAAGTGACACCACATCAATACACCAGCCACATGTCACAGAGAGACATATGGGTACAAATTAGCTGGTTACAACAAGGCATGTCATGCAGCCAACGCATTGCACCTTTGTCATAGGGACATCATCCCCTGGTGAGGGAAAAAGCACTACGTGCCACAGTGGGTACACAGGTGGAATGATGACAATGTCACAATCAATGATCAAGGCTCACACTGTGCATCACACCCACCCCTCCTGTCTCAGGGCACTGCTGTGAGTGATAGGCCCCCACCCCTCCTGACTCAGGGCACTGCTGTGAGTGATAGGCCCCCACCCCTCCTGTCTCAGGGCACTGCTGGGAGACATCAGGCACCCCCCCCCTGGGACCCCCCCGACAGTACATGGCATGTGTGTTACACCTGGACGCAATGGCAGAAGTCACAGTCACAACATAGGGACAGTCTGTGGCAGTGGCCTATGCACTCACCTGATACCCTGGTCGCCCATACAGCATGGAGTACTGTGGGAGGATCACATCCAGCAGAGCCATGTTCTCCTCCAGGGTGAATGGCTGTGTCCTCTCCACAGCCCTTGACATGGTTCCAGGGAATCAGTAGCAGCAGCTGGGTCGACGAATGCAAAGATGTGCAGGCAAGTGCTCCCTCATGGGACCTGGCTGCCTTATATGTGCCCTTCTGCCCAGTCTCATGCACAGGAGTACAGAGAGATTGGTCACTCACATTTGCATCCTATGTTTCCACCAATCCCTACAAACCTAGCAGTCTGTGGGTTCTCTATCGGTTTCATTCTCCTGCATGATGTCAGCCCCACAAACACATTGCAACAAAGTAGACAAATTCCAACTGACTTCTGCTGTGCACCTTCCAGAACAATTTCGAATTTTGAACTTGGTCTCCATGACAACCAGCATGCATGTAGGCCTTAATACTTGTCCCCTATGTAATTTGGAGCATCACACACAGGTACGGTGCGTGTGGGGGCCCTAGGGCACCCCAAATGCATGGCAACGGCCCGTACATGCATGCCTACCCTCTCCATCACTATGGGTCTGCACGCGTATGCGTACCCGTAGTGGTACGGACCGTACACTCGCATCTACGCTCTCCATCACTATGGGTCTGCACGCGTATGCGTACCCGTAGTGGTACGGACCGTACACTCGCATCTACGCTCTCCATCACTATGGGTCTGCACGCGTATGCGTACCCGTAGTGGTACGGACTGTACACTCGCATCTACGCTCACTATC
The DNA here is from genome assembly GCF_964204655.1 of Triturus cristatus. Taxonomy (NCBI): domain Eukaryota; kingdom Metazoa; phylum Chordata; class Amphibia; order Caudata; family Salamandridae; genus Triturus; species Triturus cristatus. The sequence goes on along the minus strand of NC_140590.1, from coordinate 893,464,616 downwards.
ACTATGGGTCTGCACGCGTATGCGTACCCGTAGTGGTACGGACCGTACACTCGCATCTACGCTCTCCATCACTATGGGTCTGCACGCGTATGCGTACTCGTAGTGATAGTGAGCGTAGATGCGAGTGTACGGTCCGTACCACTACGGGTACGCATACGCGTGCAGACCCATAGTGATAGTGAGCGTAGATGCGAGTGTACGGTCCGTACCACTACGGGTACGCATACGCGTGCAGACCCATAGTGATAGTGAGCGTAGATGCGAGTGTACGGTCCGTACCACTACGGGTACGCATACGCGTGCAGACCCATAGTGATAGTGAGCGTAGATGCGAGTGTACGGTCCGTACCACTACGGGTACGCATACGCGTGCAGACCCATAGTGATAGTGAGCGTAGATGCGAGTGTACGGTCCGTACCACTACGGGTACGCATACGCGTGCAGACCCATAGTGATAGGGCCGTACACTCGCATCTACGCTCTCTATCACTATGGGTCTGCACGCGTATGCGTACTCGTAGTGGTACGGACCGTACACTCGCATCTACGCTCACTATCACTATGGGTCTGCACGCGTATGCGTACCCGTAGTGGTACGGACCGTACACTCGCATCTACGCTCGCCATCACGATGGGTACACATACGACAGCACTCCCACAGTGATTTGGGAACATGCACAGGCCCTCTCAGCAGCAGTACGGCGGATTTTACACATCACTGTGGTGATAGGCGACACACATGTAGGAATAGGGCGGACATACTTGTCCATGGATGGACATACTTGTCCAGGAATGGACATCAAGGCATCGTCTGTGCATTACCACATGTGTGGGGCACAGGTGTCACAGGCTGTGATGTGGAACATGCCTCCTGAGTGGAGAAGGCACCAGATGTATGATGAGATGTGTACATGTGTACTGTGTGAGGGTGCAATGTGTGCCAGGCATGCCCTTGACTCCTTTGACATGTGTGCATGTGGGACTGCGCACTTGGGGTGAGCGTCACTGGCATGGCACGGACACCAACACACGGAAGTGTCCCATGATGCCCGGTACAGGGGTCATGACACATGACTTATCACTACCCACAGTGCACAATGTGACTATGCCATATATGTGTCCAGGATTTACATCAGGTTGATGTTGTAGCACCCTCAAAAGCTGCAGCCGTTGCAGCAACCAACATGTGGCTGTGTGTAGATTGTCATTGCACACTGTTCCCAACACCATGCCACATGTGTTCTCGGATGTGAGGTGCACATGTATGCAAGGGACACGGAGTAGCGTGACAAGGCCATGTCAGCAAACTCACAAGGAATGTGTGGTGAGTCATGACATGTGCACCTTCATGGCAAGGTGTGTGGGCTGGACTAGTGTAATGTCATGTGACCTGTGGCTCAAGTGTTCCGCTGCCAGTCTCTGCAATCGGCATCACACTTCTGCTGATGTGTGGCTGTATGTCACTCCTGTCTTGCGTCGGGCAGTGCACTTGCACTGGGACACAGCTATTTCCATGGCGTGGCATGGGGAGGTTCTCAATCACCGTGTGTAGCTGGGTCTTGGAAGGAGTGTCACCTTGCATCCATACGTGTCCTGGGCATGTAGCACATGCCTGACTCCCTATGTGGCATGTGTGTATTGCCAGATTTACATGTGCTCAGTAAACATGAGTTGTTCTCGTAGTGCACTCACTCTTCCTTGTCACTTCCAAATTACTGCAGAGCGCCTCCTGTTGCCCGAAGAATTCCAGACTTGGCCACCATGCAGGAGAATGACAGGATCCGGCTCTACCGCTTCACCCAACCGTTGATTCTGGAGCTGACGGCGAGACTGGCACCACACCTGCAACCGCAGCACAGGTATCCTACGGCACTGACACCCCAGCTGAAGGTAATGGCTGCCCTACATTTCCTTGCCACGGGTACCTTCCAAAATACCATAGCTCATGTTGGTGGCATGTCCCAGAGCATGTTCAGCGGTGTGCTGCATGATTTCTTGGAGGCCATGTTGATTCACCTGGATGACTTCATCAAGTTCCCAACCCCTGAACAGATGACTGAGGTCAAGCGTGGTTTCTATGCCCTGGGAGGGATGCCCCATGTCATTGGGTCCATAGATGGGACACATGTAGGTTTGGTACCACCACACGCACGGGAGGTGGCGTACCGCAATCGGAAGCACTACCACTCCATCAATGCCCTTGTGGTGTGTCTGTCCAACATGGTGATTTCACATGTCTGTGCTCGTTTCCCAGGATCAGCACACGATGCCTACATCATGAGGCGTAGCGGGATGCCTGATATGATGATGCAGCTGCGCAACGAACGAGCATGTGTTGTTGGTGGGTACAGTCTGTCTGTCCTGTATTCTGTTTGGCCGAGCAGCACTACCGCTTCGCCAGTTCTAACGATATCCATGTGCTTTCCATTTAGGGGACGCTGGCTATCCCAACATGCCTTGGCTGCTGACACCTCTCCGCAACCCCATCACGCCGGCCCAGCTCCGCTACAACACCGCCCATGGCCGGACAAGGCGAGTGATAGAGAGGACGTTTGGCATGCTGAAGAGCCGATTCTGGTGCCTCCACAAGACCGGCGGCGCACTCCCATATGCCCCGGCAAAGGTTTGCAAGATCTTCATGGTCTGCTGCATGCTGCACAACATGGCAGTTGAAAGAGCTGTGCCACTCATCCTGAATCAACATGACGAGGACCATCCACCCGTGGAGGACGAAGGGCTTGGCAATGGGGCTAGTGATGTGGAGGATGTGGAGCCGCAAGAGGACATCCGGACTCGGCTCATACGCGACTTCTTTGCTTAGTGGTGAGTACCAGTGTCTGAGTGTGCACGCCTTGGTCCCCGTGTGGCATGTGTTGTGATGCGTGTCTCCACCTGCATGTATGGCACGTGAGTCAGAGGTGTGCGTGGGTGTGTCACTGGAGTGATGGTGGCAGTGATGGTAGTATTTCCCCACTCATAATTGTGACCTAGCATTTTTTCATCCATACATGTGTCGAGTCAATGCACATGCAAGTGGCTGTGCTTTTTGTGGCTGACTTCTTGTGTGTCTCTCTTCCCCAGGTACCTGCGCATGCCGTCTTCTGGTTGCATTGTTGTGGCACTGCTATTCCTCATGGACATGGCATCGTGGGCTGACTCAGCGTTACAGGCACGGACACGTTTGGAAGTCTCCATGGGGTAAGGGATGCATCTGGGGTGTATTGGGTGTGGCAGTTGTTCACGATGTGTGCACACTGGCCCGGTCGGGGTTTGGTTCCTCTGCAGACATGTGGCATCCCCATGGGACACAACATGCAGCTGGGTACACCTGAATAGATGGGCTGCCTGGTTGTCAGTCATCAGTGATGGGATAGTGGATTGTGATGAAGGCATCAATGTGTGTGACACTGCCCTCGGACACATACGGTTAACATTGTCTTGACATGGCGTGGGACTTCCACATCAGCGGATGTATGGTGTATGGCAGTCTCTCCGTGAGCAGCTGTGGGTATTTAGCTGTTAGCCGACACTTGTGTGCCAGTTCCATGGCTATCACGCATTTGTGCTGCAGAAGGGGGGTGCCAGTGTTTGAGCCACATGTTACTCCACATGATGTGTTCATGTGTACTTCAAGTTGCCTCTGCAATCCCAAAAACATGACTATTAAAGGTGTCCCTATGCCTCCAAGGTGCCTCTTCTCAGTCAATGTTGGTGTGTTGGCACGGTGCATCCTGCATGTCTGGCATGGTATTCCCTGATTGTGGCTATGTGTCAATGTGTCGAGTGGCAAGATGCAAGCTGTGTGTGTGTGCTGAGACTGTGTATTGGGCATGATGTCCATGACTGTGTGGGTATTGTGACATGTGCCATCCCCATGCATCCAACGTTGGCCAGGCCCCCATTCTCTGCTTCCACCTGACTCAAGCTTGCAGGACATGGTTCTGCCACCTGTCTACACATACCTGGGTGCCCCCCAGGACACGGGCCAGGATCCCTGACCTCTGCGCATGACTGTTGCTGTACTCAATGTGTCTGTCAGCACGGTTGTTCGGCCACCCCCTCAGCTGGTTCTGACCATCACGGGTGTGTATGGTGCTCCATGTCTGTCTTGCCTAATAAACTGTGACCCATGTGTCCTGTGCCAGACTCAGGCCCCAGGGTGTGGATGGTTGAAGTGAACAGATGACTCAGGCATGTTTAGACTGTACAAGACACATGTTAGGTAATAATGCTACCAGCAGGCATCTACTCTTAATAGTGTGATTTATTATTGGGGGGGGGGGGGGACAAAGTGAGGGGCTTTCCGGGATTAGGGAATCCAAAGTTCAGTAGGGGAGTTGGTGTCCTTGCCATTGGAAATCCTCAGAGTCCATGCCACAGTCTTTGTCAACATTGGTCAGCCAGTGACCAGCAGAGCCATGTGGCAGAGAATGTCTCTTGATGCTGTGATGCTGTTGCTCCAGTGGGCCAGGTGCCAGGCCAGGTGTCCTGGGAGATGGTGATGTAGCAGCCACCCTCACGGTCCTTTCCGTGGACGACCCGGCTTCCTGCGGGGAACCTCAGCAGCAGGCCGTGACGACGTCTGGGATGCTCCGTCGGATGTTTCCTCCTCCTCCTCATGATCCCTCCCTGTGGGTGGTGATGTTCTCCGCCTTCTGGCACAGGGAGGGTCGGCCATGGTGTCGGCCATCCGACGGAGTTCAGCGTGAATCCCCTGGGACGCCGTCACTTGCTCAGCCTGTCTGTCCTCCATCCTCCGTTGGTGTAGCTGTAGACAGGCTATTAGCTCCGCATGTTGCTGGGCCTGCTGGACCTTGATCCCCTCGAGGACGGACACAACCTGGGCCATGCCCGGGGTGTCCTGCCGGTATGAGTCCAGGATGTTACGGACATGGGAAAATACCGGATCCCCAGCCAACTGGTCAGGCTCGCGCCTCCGCCGTCCTCCACTCCCACCACCCCTGCCCACTTGCGTCTGGCCTGCACTTGTGGGCACATCGGGTCTCCGGGACCCCTGAGGGGTGGCATTGGCGTTGTCGCCTGCCTCCTCCTGGGTGCCCGGGACACCGTGTCCCTCCTGGCGAGCCTGGCTGCATTGTGGTGTTGGGGCAGGGATCCTGGGTGTCTCCTGGGATGTGGCAGGAGTGGGGGTGGTGGTTGGCACGGTTGTACCTGACGCAGGTGCTGCAGGTGGTTGGACACCAGAGGGGCTAGGTCGGTCGGGGTCGTCCGCAGAGTGGTGAGAGTGGTCGCTGCCGGTGGGATCGGTCTCCTGCAGATCCGGGTCCTGTGAGTGTTCCCCCCCAGTGTTGGGGGGTGCAGCACGACGTTGACCTGTGTGTGAGAGAGAAAATGTTAATTTTGATCCATGCAACATCCATGTTTCATCCGTTACAAAGTTGGCACATTTCCTCTTGGAATTAGGATCTGTCTTGCATTCCACTCACAGTGCACTTGTGCATGTGTGTGTCCCTTGGGCACCAATTTGGCCCCTTTAACTATGTGTGGCACAGTCTTACTTGCTGCGTCAAGTGTGACTGCAGTCAGCAGTGGAGTGTGCATGTGTGCCGAGCTATGCATTTGCGCCTTCCTTGTAGCACTGTACATGTGCACATGGAGTGGATCCACACACTTATATGATGCAGGTGGCTGTCCTTGTGCTCGTGTACAGGTTGTGACATGGCCCTGCGTTTTGCCATGATGAAGAGGGGGGGTTCTGGCACTGGCCACCCTTGTCTACATGCACGCAGTCCACCTGCTGACGAGCAGACATTCCCACACACCACAGGACTGATTTGCTCTCCCTGTGTCTCCCTCCTTCTCTGTCCCCCTCTCCCTCCCTCTCTGTCCCCCTCTCCCTCCCTCTGTGTGTCAGCCTCCTCCCTCTGTCCATCTTCCTGTGTCTCCCTCCCTCTCTGTCCCCCTCTCCCTCCCTCTCTGTCCCCCTCTCCCTCCCTCTGTGTGTCAGCCTCCTCCCTCTGTCCATCTTCCTGTGTCTCCCTCCCTCTCTGTCCCCCTCTCCCTCCCTCTCTGTCCCCCTCTCCCTCCCTCTGTGTGTCAGCCTCCTCCCTCTGTCCGTCTCCCTCCCTCTCAGTCCCCCTCTCCCTCCCTCTGTGTCCCCCTCTCCCTCCCTCTCTGTCCCCCTCTCCCTCCCTCTGTGTGTCAGCCTCCTCCCTCTGTCCATCTTCCTGTGTCTCCCTCCCTCTCTGTCCCCCTCTCCCTCCTTCTCTGTCCCCCTCTCCCTCCCTCTCTGTCCCCCTCTCCCTCCCTCTGTGTGTCAGCCTCCTCCCTCTGTCCATCTTCCTGTGTCTCCCTCCCTCTCTGTCCCCCTCTCCCTCCCTCTCTGTCCCCCTCTCCCTCCCTCTGTGTGTCAGCCTCCTCCCTCTGTCCGTCTCCCTCCCTCTCAGTCCCCCTCTCCCTCCCTCTGTGTCCCCCTCTCCCTCCCTCCGTGTGTCACCCTCTGTCACCTTGGCCCAGCTTCCTGGGCACACACTGTTAGCAGATCTTTGAGTGGCCCTTGGCCTGTTGATGTGAGTTTGTTTCTGATCTCCAGGCACCCATTTTGTCTGCTGTGTGTCTGTGCGCTGCTGCTGTGGTGGTGTGTGCTGCCACTCTTTCACACTGTTGGCTGTTCATTAGCTGCTGGCATGTGCAAAACAGTGCCTTTCCCCCCATGTGTTGATGCAAGGCGTCCGCCATTTGCTGGCAAGTCATTCCTATGTTGGGACACAGTGTTTGTCTGCCTGTGACCTAGGCCATATGGGCAGAGGGCATTGTTGTCTGCTTTGGAGTCGCACTATGTGATTCTTGGTGCCCAGCCTCCCGACATCCGGGTTACCGTGTCATGTGTTGTTGTCTTCTGTGGCCTGTGACTTGACATTGTCCAGCTGGGTGCATGGGGCATGGTGGCAGCAGTGGCATGTGCCTGCTCATGGAGTGTGGTTGAGTAATGCGATGGCTTGTGGTGGTTGCGTGCCTGTTATTAATTTTGGTTGTGGTTGCAGTTCCCCCCATGTGAGGTGCGTTGTTTGTGTACTCACCCGGGTCTCGGAGTCCTTCTACTCCTTCAACTGCCTCCACCGGCAGTATGGCCATCACCCTCTCCTCCCAGGGATGGTACTGTACGGCTCTGCGGGAGGGCCCTCCTCCGGTGGCGTTGGCCTGGTCGTGTTCCTCCTGTCTCTTGGCTCTGACCCTCCTCCGCAGATCGTACCACCTGTTCTGGCAATCCTGCTTGGTCCTCCTGGTGTCCGCAACAGCATTCACAGCATCGACGATGGTCTGCCACATGGCTGTTTTGGCTGCCTGGCTGGTGCTTCTGACCAATGTTCCAAAGATCTGTGGCTCGACTCTGAGGATTTGATCAACAAGGACCTCCAACTCTCGGTGACTGAACTTTGGATTCTTGGTAGTGGGCATGGTGAGGGGTGTGGGTGGGGATGGTGTGGGTGTGGGGGGTGTGTGGATGTTGGGGGGGGGTGTGGATGGTTGTGTGTGTGTGTGAATGTGATGAGAGGGTGTTTGTGAGGGTGGTCGTGTGAAGGTGTGCAAGTGTAAGATGTGGTGTCGCTTGTAGTCTGGTTCTGTGGTGTCTGGCAGCAGTGGGTCTGTTGCAAAGGCTCATGGTTTGTGTGTGTGGGCCCTTTTCATTGGTCCATGGGTGGGTGTGGCAGTGTTTGAATTTTGGGTGGGTGTGTTATAAGGAGTGGTGGTGTATTGGGCCTCTGTTTGTTTTTGACAGTTGCAGGTCAGTGATTGTGTTATTTTAGTGGTTGTTGGCCATGTTTAGTGGCTGTGTGCCTTTCGAATGGTGTATTGTTGAGTTGTTTTGTTTTGTCCTTGTTGTGTACGTGCGTTTTGAGCGTGTGTACGGTGTGTACATGGGCCATTTGGTTGTACGATTTGGTCCTTGTGTGTGGCTTTGTACGACTCGTACATGCGGTTGTGATGTTGGGGCATGGGGTGCGCTCCGTACTTAGGAGGTTGTGTTGGGGGTGTGCCAGGAACGTACTGGGGTGGGGGTACGACTGGAACGTACTGGAGTGTGGGTAGACGGGGCTATGACACGTCCTGGGGTGGGGGTGTGGCTCGCACGTACTGGGGTGTAGGTACACGGGGGGTACGACACGTACTGGGGTGGGGGTACAACAGGAACGTACTGGGGTGTGGGTAGACGGGGCTATGACACGTCCTGGGGTGGGGGTGTGGCTCGCACGTACTGGGGTGTAGGTACATGGGGGGTACGACACGTACAGGGGGGGGGTGTACATGGACGGTGGTACGACACGTACTGGGGTGGGGGGGTGTACATTGACGGTGGTACGACACGTACTGGGGTGGGGGTACGACTGGAACGTACTGGGGTGTGGGTAGACGGGGCTATGACACGTCCTGGGGTGGGGGTGTGGCTCGCACGTACTGGGGTGTAGGTACACGGGGGGTACGACACGTACAGGGGTGGGGGGGTGTCCATGGACGATGGTACGACACGTACTGGGGTGGGGGGGTGTACATTGACGATGGTACGACACGTACTGGGGTGGGGGGGTGTACATTGACGGTGGTACGACACGTACTGGGGTGGGGGTACAACAGGAACGTACTGGGGTGTGGGTAGACGGGGCTATGACACGTCCTGGGGTGGGGGTGTGGCTCGCACGTACTGGGGTGTAGGTACACGGGGGGTACGACACGTACAGGGGGGGGTTGTACATGGACGGTGGTACGACACGTACTGGGGTGGGGGGTGTACATTGACGGTGGTACGACACGTACTGGGGTGGGGGTACGACTGGAACGTACTGGGGTGTGGGTAGACGGGGCTATGACACGTCCTGGGGTGGGGGTGTGGCTCGCACGTACTGGGGTGTAGGTACACGGGGGGTACGACACGTACAGGGGTGGGGGGGTGTCCATGGACGATGGTACGACACGTACTGGGGTGGGGGGGTGTACATTGACGGTGGTACGACACGTACTGGGGTGGGGGTACGACTGGAACGTACTGGGGTGTGGGTGGACGGGGCTATGACACGTCCTGGGGTGGGGGTGTGGCTCGCACGTACTGGGGTGTAGGTACACGGGGGGTACGACACGTACAGGGGGGGGGGTGTACATGGACGGTGGTACGACACGTACTGGGGTGGGGGGGTGTACATTGACGGTGGTACGACACGTACTGGGGTGGGGGTACGACTGGAATGTACTGGGGTGTGGGTAGACGGGGCTATGACACGTCCTGGGGTGGGGGTGTGGCTCGCACGTACTGGGGTGTAGGTACACGGGGGGTACGACACGTACTGGGGTGGGGGGGTGTACATTGACGGTGGTACGACACGTACTGGGGTGGGGGTACAACTGGAACGTACTGGGGTGTGGGTAGACGGGGCTATGACACGTCCTGGGGTGGGGGTGTGGCTCGCACGTACTGGGGTGTAGGTACACGGGGGGTACGACACGTACTGGGGTGGGGGTACGACTGGAACGTACTGGGGTGTGGGTGGACGGGGCTATGACACGTCCTGGGGTGGGGGTGTGGCTCGCACGTACTGGGGTGTAGGTACACGGGGGGTACGACACGTACAGGGGGGGGGTGTACATGGATGGTGGTACGACACGTACTGGGGTGGGGGGGTGTACATTGACGGTGGTACGACACGTACTGGGGTGGGGGTTCGACTGGAACGTACTGGGGTGTACCTAGACGGGTGGGGGTATACATATACGGGGGGTACGTGTCGGACGTACGGGGGCTGGGGGGAGTGTTGGGCGCGTATGCGGGCACATGTCTCCATGGTTGCTGTAGGAGTTCGGTGCGGACGGTGTTTTTTCCATACGGTTGTAACCTCGGACGCACGGGATGGATCGTGATTCCTAGGTCGGACTTGGTTTTTCACGTTTGTAAGGTAAATCGTCCGAGGACGTGTCGGACACATTTTCCGACCCGGGGACGTGTGGGGAATGATTCCCAGTGCGGTTCGTATGGACTTTTTACCATGCGAATCGTGATTGCCAGTTCGTACGGCACTTGTACGATTCGTACGGTAAAAAGACCCGAGACGAGTCGCACGGGGGAATTTTTTACCGGATCGTGATCGGCACCTATGTTGCTGACAATTCCATTGCTGTTGCTCGATATGTAACGTCTTACATTACGAAATCAGAAAAAACAGAATTGAAGGAAATGTGGGAAGAGATTTCTCACGAGAAGACTGTCAGTAAGAAGCTGTACAGTTTCAGTTTGAAGATGTTATCGCATCGAGAAATTGGATCCTACGAATGTTCAGATAGGTTATCTTCTGCAAGTCTCTACTCGAAGTCAAGAAGAATAATTTGGGCAAGTTTAGGCCTTGCAGCAATGAGAAATCGGGTACTGAAATCTGTAGGAGAAATTGAATATTTGGCCGAGAATGACCCAGAAAGTACAGATATTTTGAAATCAAACATGTTGGACACTTATTATCCCAAGAGAAGTCATCATCTGGAGAACATGTGTCTCTATGAAGTGTTGCAGAACTACATTTATTCACGGAAAGCTGCAGAAGACATCAACAATGGAAAATATAAAGTCGTTGGTGAAGAAGGATGTTTGGTGAAGCAAACAAAAGGAAGTTTGATAAATCACCGGAAGCTGAGTTGTGACACTACTGACAAGAAGGAATTTTACTACTTGGCTCTTTTACAGTTGTTTAAACCATGGCGTACAGAGGATGAACTACTGGGAGAATTTCAAAGCTATGAAGATTCTTTTAATGCTTGCAAAGACAGCATACAATGCAGTACATTCTCAACTTATCTGCAAATGTTAAATGAAGAAATTGAACAGGAAACTACAATTGCAGCAGAAATAGCTAGAGACAGTTCTCAGGACAGCCAAAGTTCAGGAACACTCAGTTAAGATCCCCTAGGACAACCAATCGTTGAAAATGAAGCATCAATAGCCATGAATGAAGTGGAAACGGCTATGAATCAAGCTCAAGAAGAATTTATAGACTTAGAAAATTTGGAAAGACAACTGAATCAAGAGCAGCAACAAATTTATGAAGAGATCAAAAACAAAATTGATCACGGATTTCTACATGAAAAAAAAGAGTGCTCATGCACATCATTTCATCCAATCAGGATGTATGTAAGCGGACAAGCTGGAACTGGAAAAAGTTTCCTAATAAAAGTCATCAGAAGCTACCTAAAGCAAAAAACGGATTCTACTTTGTCTTGTGTGGTTACTGCTCCAACTGGGTTAGCAGCATATAACATAAAAGGAATCACTTTACATCGTTTGCTAATGTTACCAGTGGAGCATGAGAACAAAATACAATTCAACAAGCTAACTGGAGAAGCATCCTTGGAAGTTTCAAGAGTATTGAAGAAGATGCAAGTTCTCATTATTGATGAGGTGAGCATGGTATCAAACTTAATGCTTGCCTTTGTGCATTTAAGAATGCAGCAAATTTTGAAGACAGACTATGACATGTTATTTGGTGGAAAACACGGCATAGTTTTTGGAGATCTTTTGCAACTTACTCCAGTTAAAGGACAACCAGTATTTAATACTGTCACACATGAAGACACAAAGAAGTCATTGGGAAGCATCGGAAATACAAATATTTGGTCCTTCTTTGAGTACAAGGAACTTACTACTAATATGAGGCAAGCAAGCGATGAAGAATATGGAAGTATTCTGAAGGATATCAGAATTGGACTACTCACAGAAGTTGGCAAAAAAGCATTACAGAGTCGGCTGCTACATAATTTATTTCCAAAGGAAGAAATAGTTGCAGAGAAGATATACAAGAACATTGCAGAAAACAAAAGTGTCATCTGCTTAATGCCAACTCTACGTGAATGCTCAATATTCAATGAGGAGCTTTTGAAATTGGAAAAGGAAGAGATCAGGAAATTGGAAGCAGTGGACAAAATTGAGGATGGAAGAATTACTGTCACAGTAACAGGCAAAATGAAAAATAAATTGGACTCACTAGAGAAGAACATCTCCAAAACAGCTGGATTAGAAAAAAATCTATATGTTTGCATGAACTGTAGAGTATTTTTAAGAAGAAATTTGGATGTTGAAAAAGGTTTAGTTAATGGAGCTATGGGAAGAGTTGTGGGTTTTATTAATTATCAGAAAAAAGAAGGAATTGAATGTTTAAAAATAAAATTTGATCAGATAGAAGAAGTTAAAGATATTTGTCGTTGTACAGTTCGTTTCATGCTTGTGAAAGACTTATATGTACGTAGGAAGCAGTTTCCGTTTTCTCTAGCATATGCTGTAACTATTCACAAGTCTCAAGGATTGACTGTAGATTGTGCATTTGTGAACATTGGTTCAACTGTGTTCAAAGAAGGTATGGCATATGTTGCTTTGTCACGAGTGAAAACATTATCAGGTTTATTCATGATAGAGTTTGATGACTCAAAAGTTAGTGCTGATACAAACTGTGTAAAGGAGTATAATAGATTAAGAAGAAGCTATGCTCCTCATTTAGGTCAGTATCCTGTGTTAGAGAAACGTGTAGTTTCTCGTAAAAGAAAAAATGACAATATCTGTAATGAAGATGTAGAGAAGAGGAAAAAAAAGAGGAGTGATGTAATTGCAAGCAAAAAGAAAAAGGAAAATGAAGAACAGGTTGTAGGATGTCATTTTGAAAATAGCTCTGGTGTCAACTGCTACGCAAATGTAGTGCTGAATGTTGCATTTTATCTGGGAAGTTTGCAAGAGCAGATAATAGTAAATCAGGGAAAAAGATTCTGTTCAGAGCTGAGTCTCCTTTTTCAAAAGCTGAGTAAAGATAAAACTCAAATATAAAGTGCTACTGAAATTAGAAAACTTTTAGATGTATGTTCAGGACGAACACAGTTTTCTCAAAATGTACAGCAAGACGTACTGGAATTTTTGATGTATTTTCTTCAGGTAGTGGAAGAAGAAGGAGTTCCCATTGACATTTTTTTTGGTCTCTCTTATAAATGGGAACATAGTTGTGATAATTGTTATAATATATGTGGTTCTAATGTTGATAATGAAAGGTTTATTTATTTGACATTGCCAGAAAGTAAAACAGTTACTTTTGCAAAATTAGTTAAAGATGCTAATCATAGCATGAAATGTGGTGAGTGTAAATCTGACATGTTTTCAACATTAATTTTAAAGGAATATGGACAGTATGTAATTTTAATGATGCAACGATGTAGAGCTGATGGTTCAAAATTGGATACTTTAATAAAGAAGTTTACAGGACAGCAATTATCAATTTCAGGAAAAACTTTTGTAACTGTTGCAATAATTTTCCATGATGGACCTACTGTTACTTCTGGACATTACACAGTTTATCTTAAATGTGAAAAAGGTTGGACACTGTGTAATGATTCCCAATTGATTTTCAAACAACGTTTGCCTTTTGATTTAGCAAATTCCTATCTAATCTTCCTGAAACCTAAATTTTAGACAGATTTGGCAAGATCTGGACAAAATAATTTTACCATTTTACTGGATTACCATTGCAATTTTGTAGAAAAAAGATTTTTTAAATTATCATTTGGCCTAATGGAAAGATAACCAATTGTAATGTGGACTTTTTTAATTTTTAATGAAACTTTGAAAAACCAATAATTTAGAGATAATCGGTAACATCTGCACAATTTAAATTTTGGAATGTTATTGGACTGCCATTGGAATTTTTTTCAAAAATGATTTAAAAAATTACTATTTGGCCATGCGGAAAAGTAACCAATTCTATTGTGGACTTAATAAATTATTCCAAAAATTTTCGTGAACCAAAATGTAACAGAGAATCGGTGAGATCTGGACAAATTAAACTTTAGAATTTTATTTGATTACTGTTGGAAATTTATTCCCCAAAAAATTTTACAATTACTATTTGGCCTAAAGGAAATGGAATCAGATGTATTGTGGAGTTATTTGAGATATAATATTGTGATTATACTTCTGAAACAAACATATCAGACGGTATTTTAAAGAAATAACTATTGGTATTAGATGATATTTTTTTAGAATATTATGCATTTCTATAATGTTAAGTTTAAGTAAAAAGAGATTCTGGGCTTTTTTATTACAATCTTTGTGATTGTTATTTTTTTTTGCCCGCTGTAAAATGATGAATGCAATTGCTTTCACAATTTATAGTGAAATGCAATATATTCTGAAAACAGCAAAAATAAGGCAAAAATATTTTTTGGAAAAAAATGTAAATATGTGTACTGTATTATAAAATGTTTTAAAAATATTAATACTTTTTTCTTTTTTTTCAGATTCATATAGAAAATTTTCGAAAACTAGAACCATTTTTAAAGCTATTTTTAAAAAAAACAAATGAATAAATATTTTTTTGAGTGAGTATGGTAAGTCAATAATAATAATTGTAGTCTCTCAAGGACCTTGTAATGTGATAATTGATTTTTAGTGTTTTTTTTAAAAAATAAAAAAAAAGTACGCGCACCGAACGCGTACGGTAAAAAAAAACAAAAAAAAGTTTTTAAAAACATATGTAAAAAATAGATGAAAGATAAGGTTGGCTCTTAAAAGAACCGTTGTGTTCATGCAGGGACAGAGGAAAGAAAGCATGGGAAAATTATTCAAAGTGACAAATGTGCTGATCTATTTTGTTGTTCACTAGGGAAACACTGGTCTCCCTATGGCAAATTAGATCTTGACAAAAGGCGCATCGAATATCAACCCTTCGAAATCGAGGGTTCATTTCCAGAGGGCCAGCAAAAGTAGATTCTCCCCCCACAGATGAAGGGCTCACCTGACCTGCAGAAGAAGGAGTCAGCTCTGCAGATGATGGTCCAGGCTGAGCTGCTGTGGATGTACTTGCTTGTCTTTCTGAAGAGTTACCTCCAAAAAGATGACCATGTGTCCTTTTGTGTACATCCTTGAGGTGTCTCTTCATGGTGTGATTCCCAAAGGAATACTTCCTGTCAGGATTACCTCTAGAAAGTACACGCTGGCACAGCCTGCAAGTTACTAAGGGTGCATTCACCTTTTGCTGGCCTTCAGGAAAAGTACAATAATCCCATACATAAGAGGGCTTTTGTTTCCTCGATCTCTGCCTCAAGACAGTGCTGCTAGTGCTAGCCTCACTCTCAGAAGAGCTCTGCTGTTCTGCCATCGTATCCCAAAGACAAACCAGCTCCTTCTCCTAAGGGATCACAAGCAGAAATGAGGGGAATGGGTGTGGTGTAGGAGAGTTCTAGAACTGAAAGTAGTTTCAACCAATCAAAAGTTGTGTTTCATGATCACATGACCTACCGTACGCTAACGGTACGCTTACGGTACGCTTACGGCAAAAGTGCGCATGCGCGTAAAAAAGACACGCGCTTGCGCGCATGCGCATAACAGACACTACCCGACACTTCCGCGTAACGTGCGCGTGTAGCGCACACGCGTACGCGTCCCACGCGGAGTACGCGCGGCTACGCAAATTGCGTAACTATACGCAAGCAGCGTGGATAAATTACGGACGTAGCGTAAACCGTACGCTTACCGTGAGCTTACGGTACGTGTACTAAAAAAATAATAAAAAAAATTAGAAAAAAAGTACTGCAAATAAATTTTACATGTTTATTTTAAAAAATATATTAAAAAAAACATATTAAAGAATTTTAAAAATGTAATCATAGTCTTTATAAAAGGTAAGAAAATTAAAAAAAATATATGTTAGAAAAAATAGAAGAAAAAAAAAAATTAGCATTTAAAAAACCTTGCAAATTCACTGAAAAAACCATGGGTTTCACACACGTTATAGTTAGGACTTAGCATTTAAAAAACCTTAGAAATTCAGTGAAAAAACCATAGGTTTCACACACGTTATAGTTAGGAATTAGGATTTAAAAAACCTTAGAAATTCAGTGAAAAAAACCATAGGTTTCACACATGTTATAGTTAGCTGGACATTTTACTCGTAAAAAACCATTGAAATTGCCACGTTATAGTTAGTTCAGCTAACTATAACTCGCGCGCCCGCAATGCACTGCTGATGACGTCACATATTACATCACTCATGACATGGTCAGTGACATCACTCATGACATCACTGATGACATCTCAAATGACATCACTGATGACATCATCCTTGTGATAGAGTGGTAGACCTCCTCTCACCCTAATATAACCTTTGATACACACATACAAAAATAGAGACTAAAATTTACAAAAGAATGGACATACCAATAACAGTTACAACAACCTCTTCAGTAATTCTAAGATCCACATACACATCCATTCATTCACCAACAGTTCAATACAGTCACTCATACATGTACTCACTTATCATATGTACTCATACACCTATACATCCTGTTACACAATGCCACTTATCCATAGAGCTACTCACACACATAGTCACCCATGCTAATAAAGAATAAAACATACATTTACTTGCATATACAGTTATTCACACACCACCACACTTACTTCTACGGAAACTTACACATACTTAGTCTTTTAAACAATCACTTATAGAAACACATACTTATTCATACAGGAACTCTTCCAATGTCTCACTCTCACATATACTCACTTATTTACACCAATAGTCACATATACTAGTTTAAAACATATGTAGTTACTCATAAAGACACTATTGAGACAGTCATTCACTCACTAACACACCCATACACACACTCATCCACCCATACAGTCCTGCACACATGCTGTCTTCAACATATACAAAGAGTGAGCCACTCATTCATGCACCTATGCACTACGTAATACCCGCCACCGAACCATGAAGACACTCAGACTGATACTCAAAAAACCAACTAATAACCCATATAGACACCCATGTAGCTACTCACCAACCCATGCAGCCACATATACACAAAGTGAGAGACTTATACAGATATTTCCATATTTAAACATTACTCACTAAGCCATGTATTCACTATGATACACTTAATCAGTCAGCTACACAATCAATTTTTCAAAAACAAATCATCCATTTAGACACTTATATACCCATTTATTCTTCCATCGACCTTGACATATACATAAATAAAACATATTTAATTTTCAGAAAAACACACATTCACTGGATGATGTCATCAGTGATGTCATTTGAGATGTCATCAGTGATGTCATGAGTGATGTCACTGACCATGTCATGAGTGATGTAATATGTGACGTCATCAGCAGTGCATTGCGGGCGCGCGAGTTATAGTTAGCTGAACTAACTATAACGTGGCAATTCCAATGGTTTTTTACGAGTAAAATGTCCAGCTAACTATAACATGTGTGAAACCTATGGTTTTTTTCACTGAATTTCTAAGGTTTTTTAAATCCTAATTCCTAACTATAACGTGTGTGAAACCTATGGTTTTTTCACTGAATATATATATAGATATATATATATATATATTCACTGAAAAAACCATAGGTTTCACACACGTTATAGTTAGGAATTAGCATTTAAAAAACCTTGCAAATTCAATGAAAAAACCATAGGTTTCACACATGTTATAGTTAGTTGGACATTTCACTCGTAAAAAACCAATGAAATTCCCCCGTTATAGTTAGTTCAGCTAACTATAACTCGCGCACCCGCAATCCACTGCTGATGACGTCACATATTACATCACTCATGACATGGTCAGTGACATCACTCATGACATCACTGATGACATCTCAAATGACATCACTGATGACATCACTGATGACATCATCTAGTGAATGTGTGTTTTTCTGAAAATTAAATATGTTTTATATATGTATATCTCAAGGTCGATGGAAGAATAAATGGGTATATAAATGTCTAAATTGATGTTTTTTTTATGAAAAATTGAATATGTGACTGATTCAGTGTATCATAGTGAATACATGGCTTTGTGAGTAATGTTTAAGTATGTAAATATCTGTATCAGTCTCTCACTTTGTGTATAGGTGGCTGCATGAGTTGGTGAGTAGCTACATGGGTGTCTATATAGGTTATTAGTTGGTTTTTGGAGTATCAGTCTGAGTGTCTGCATGGTTCGGTGGGGGGTATTACGTAGTGCATAGGTGCATGAATGAGTGACTCACTGTTTGTATGTGTTGAAGACAGCATGTGTGCAGGACTGTATGGGTGGATGAGTGTGTGTATGGGTGTGTTATTGAGTGAATGACTGTGTCAATAGTGTCTTTATGAGTAACTTCATATATTTTATAGTAGTATATGTGACTATTGGTGTTTTTAATTGAGTATATGTGAGAGTAAGAGATTGAAAGAGTTCCTGTATAAATAAGTATGTTTTTCTATAAGTGACTGTTTAAAAGACTAAGGTGCCGATCACGATCCGGTAAAAAATTCCCCCGTGCGACTCGTATCGGGTCTTTTTACCGTACGAATCGTACAAATGCCGTACGAACTGGCAATCACGATTCGCATGGTAAAAAGTCCATACGACCCGCACCGGGAATCATTCCCCACACGTCCTCGGGTCGGAAAATGTGTCCGACACGTCCTCGGACGATTTACCTTACAAACGTAAAAATCCAAGTCCGACCGAGGAATCACGATCCATCCCGTGCGTCCGAGCCTACAACCGTATGGAAAAAACACCGTCCGCACCGAACACCAATAGCAACCATGGAGACATGTGCCCGCATACGCGCCCAACACTCCCCCCAGCCCCCGTACGTCCGACACGTACCCCCGTATATGTATACCCCCACCCGTCTATGTACACCCCAGTACGTTCCAGTCGTACCCCCACCCCAGTACGTGTCGTACCACCGTCAATGTAAACCCCCCCACCCCTGTACGTGTCGTACCACCGTCTATGTACACCCCAGTACGTTCCAGTCGCACCCCCACCCCAGTACGTGTCGTACCCCCCGTGTACCTACACCCCAGTACGTTCGAGCCACACCCCCACCCCAGTACGTGTCACAGCCCCGTCTACCTACACCCCAGTACGTTCCAGTCGTACCCCCACCCCAGTACGTGTCGTACCACCGTCAATGTACACCCCCCCACCCCTGTACGTGTCGTACCACCGTCAATGTACACCCCCCCACCCCTGTACGTGTCGTACCACCGTCCATGTACACCCCAGTACGTTCCAGTCGTACCCCCACCCCAGTACGTGTCGTACCACCGTCAATGTACACCCCCCCACCCCTGTACGTGTCGTACCACCGTCAATGTACACCCCCCACCCCTGTACGTGTCGTACCACCGTCCATGTACACCCCAGTACGTTCCAGTCGTACCCCCACCCCAGTACGTGTCGTACCACCGTCAATGTACACCCCCCCAGCCCTGTACGTGTCGTACCACCGTCAATGTACACCCCCCCACCCCTGTACGTGTCGTACCACCGTCAATGTAAACCCCCCCACCCCTGTACGTGTCGTACCACCGTCTATGTACACCCCAGTACGTTCCAGTCGCACCCCCACCCCAGTACGTGTCGTACCCCCCGTGTACCTACACCCCAGTACGTTCGAGCCACACCCCCACCCCAGTACGTGTCACAGCCCCGTCTACCTACACCCCAGTACGTTCCAGTCGTACCCCCACCCCAGTACGTGTCGTACCACCGTCAATGTACACCCCCCCACCCCTGTACGTGTCGTACCACCGTCAATGTACACCCCCTCACCCCTGTACGTGTCGTACCACCGTCCATGTACACCCCAGTACGTTCCAGTCGTACCCCCACCCCAGTACGTGTCGTACCACCGTCAATGTACACCCCCCCACCCCTGTACGTGTCGTACCACCGTCAATGTACACCCCCCACCCCTGTACGTGTCGTACCACCGTCCATGTACACCCCAGTACGTTCCAGTCGTACCCCCACCCCAGTACGTGTCGTACCACCGTCAATGTACACCCCCCCACCCCTGTACGTGTCGTACCACCGTCAATGTACACCCCCCACCCCTGTACGTGTCGTACCACCGTCCATGTACACCCCAGTACGTTCCAGTCGTACCCCCACCCCAGTACGTGTCGTACCACCGTCAATGTACACCCCCCCACCCCTGTACGTGTCGTACCACCGTCAATGTACACCCCCCCACCCCTGTACGTGTCGTACCACCGTCAATGTAAACCCCCCTACCCCTGTACGTGTCGTACCACCGTCTATGTACACCCCAGTACGTTCCAGTCGCACCCCCACCCCAGTACGTGTCGTACCCCCCGTGTACCTACACCCCAGTACGTTCGAGCCACACCCCCACCCCAGTACGTGTCACAGCCCCGTCTACCTACACCCCAGTACGTTCCAGTCGTACCCCCACCCCAGTACGTTCCTGGCGCACCCCCAACACAACCTCCTAAGTACGGAGCGCACCCCATGCCCCAACATCACAACCGCATGTACGAGTCGTACAAAGCCACACACAAGGACCAAATCGTACAACCAAATGGCCCATGTACACACCGTACACACGCTCAAAACGCACGTACACAACAAGGAAAAAACAAAACAACTCAACAATACACCATTCGAAAGGCACACTGCCACTAAACATGGCCAACAACCACTAAAATAACACAATCACTGACCTGCAACTGTCAAAAACAAACAGAGGCCCAATACACCACCACTCCTTATAACACACCCACCCAAAATTCAAACACTGCCACACCCACCCATGGACCAATAAAAAGGGCCCACACACACAAACCATGAGCCTTTGCAACAGACCCACTGCTGCCAGACACCACAGAACCAGACTACAAGCGACACCACATCTTACACTTGCACACCTTCACACGACCACCCTCACAAACACCCTCTCATCACATTCACACACACACACAACCATCCACACCCCCCCCCAACATCCACACACCCCCCACACCCACACCATCCCCACCCACACCCCTCACCATGCCCACTACCAAGAATCCAAAGTTCAGTCACCGAGAGTTGGAGGTCCTTGTTGATCAAATCCTCAGAGTCGAGCCACAGATCTTTGGAACATTGGTCAGAAGCACCAGCCAGGCAGCCAAAACAGCCATGTGGCAGACCATCGTCGATGCTGTGAATGCTGTTGCGGACACCAGGAGGACCAAGCAGGATTGCCAGAACAGGTGGTACGATCTGCGGAGGAGGGTCAGAGCCAAGAGACAGGAGGAACACGACCAGGCCAACGCCACCGGAGGAGGGCCCTCCCGCAGACCCGTACAGTACCATCCCTGGGAGGAGAGGGTGATGGCCATACTGCCGGTGGAGGCAGTTGAAGGAGTAGAAGGACTCCGAGACCCGGGTGAGTACACAAACAACGCACCTCACATGGGGGGAACTGCAACCACAAACAAAATTACTAACAGGCACGCAACCACCACAAGCCATCGCATTACTCAACCACACTCCATGAGCAGGCACATGCCACTGCTGCCACCATGCCCCATGCACCCAGCTGGACAATGTCAAGTCACAGGCCACAGAAGACAACAACACATGACACGGTAACCCGGATGGCGGGAGTGTGGGCACCAAGAATCACATAGTGCGACTCCAAAGCAGACAACAATGCCCTCTGCCCATATGGCCTAGGTCACAGCCAGACAAACACTGTGTCCCAACACAGGAATGATTTGCCAGCAAATGGCGGATGCCTTGCATCAACACATGGGGGTGAAGGCACTGTTTTGCACATGCCAGCAGCTAATGAACAGCCAACAGTGTGAAAGAGTGGCAGCACACACCACCACAGCAGCAGCGCACAGACACACAGCAGACAAAATGGGTGCCTGGAGATCAGAAACAAACTCACATCAACAGGCCAAGGGCCACTCAAAGATCTGCTAACAGTGTGTGCCCAGGAAGCTGGGCCAAGGTGACAGAGGGTGACACACGGAGGGAGGGAGAGGGGGACACAGAGGGAGGGAGAGGGGGACTGAGAGGGAGGGAGACACAGGAAGATGGACAGAGGGAGGAGGCTGACACACAGAGGGAGGGAGAGGGGGACACAGAGGGAGGGAGACACAGGAAGATGGACAGAGGGAGGAGGCTGACACACAGAGGGAGGGAGAGGGGGACACAGAGGGAGGGAGAGGGGGACACAGAGGGAGGGAGAGGGGGACACAGAGGGAGGGAGAGGGGGACTGAGAGGGAGGGAGACACAGGAAGATGGACAGAGGGAGGAGGCTGACACACAGAGGGAGGGAGAGGGGGACAGAGAGGGAGGGAGAGGGGGACAGAGAGGGAGGGAGACACAGGAAGATGGACAGAGGGAGGAGGCTGACACACAGAGGGAGGGAGAGGGGGACAGAGAGGGAGGGAGAGGGGGACAGAGAGGGAGGGAGAGGGGGACAGAGAGGGAGGGAGACACAGGAAGATGGACAGAGGGAGGAGGCTGACACACAGAGGGAGGGAGAGGGGGACACAGAGGGAGGGAGACACAGGAAGATGGACAGAGGGAGGAGGCTGACACACAGAGGGAGGGAGAGGGGGACACAGAGGGAGGGAGACACAGGAAGATGGACAGAGGGAGGAGGCTGACACACAGAGGGAGGGAGAGGGGGACACAGAGGGAGGGAGAGGGGGACACAGAGGGAGGGAGAGGGGGACACAGAGGGAGGGAGAGGGGGACAGAGAGGGAGGGAGAGGGGGACAGAGAAGGAGGGAGACACAGGGAGAGAAAATCAGTCCTTTGGTGTGTGGGAATGTCTGCTCGTCAGCAGGTGGACTGCGTGCATGTAGACAAGGGTGCCCAGTGCCAGAACCCCCCCTCTTCATCATGGCAAAACGCAGGGCCATGTTACAACCTGTACACGAGCACAAGGACAGCCACCTGCATCATATGAGTGTGTGGATCCACTCCATGTGCACATGTACAGTGCTACAAGGAAGGCGCAAACGCATAGCTCGGCACACATGCACACTCCACTGCTGACTGCAGTCACACTTGACGCAGCAAGTAAGACTGTGCCACACATAGTTAAAGGGGCCAAATTGGTGCCCAAGGGACACACACATGCACAAGTGCACTGTGAGTGGAATGCAAGACAGATCCTAATTCCAAGAGGAAATGTGCCAACTTTGTAACGGATGCAACATGGATGTTGCATGGATCAAAAGTAACATTGTCTCTCTCACACACAGGTCAACGTCGTGCTGCACCCCCCAACACTGGGGGGGAACACTCACAGGACCCGGATCTGCAGGAGACCGATCCCACCGGCAGCGACCACTCTCACCACTCTGCGGACGACCCCGACCGACCTGGCCCCTCTGGTGTCCAACCACCTGCAGCACCTGCGTCAGGTACAACCGTGCCAACCACCACCCCCACTCCTGCCACATCCCAGGAGACACCCAGGATCCCTGCCCCAACACCACAATGCAGCCAGGCTCGCCAGGAGGGACACGGTGTCCCGGGCACCCAGGAGGAGGCAGGCGACAACGCCAATGCCACCCCTCAGGGGTCCCGGAGACCCCATGTGCCCACAAGTGCAGGCCAGACGCAAGTGGGCAGGGGTGGTGGGAGTGGAGAGCGGCGGAGGCGCGAGCCTGACCAGTTGGCTGGGGATCCGGTATTTTCCCATGTCCGTAACATCCTGGACTCATACCGGCAGGACACCACGGGCATGGCCCAGGTTGTGTCCGTCCTCGAGGGGATCAAGGTCCAGCAGGCCCAGCAACATGCGGAGCTAATAGCCTGTCTACAGCTACACCAACGGAGGATGGAGGACAGACAGGCTGAGCAAGTGACGGCGTCCCAGGGGATTCACGCTGAACTCCGTCGGATGGCCGACACCATGGCCGACCCTCCCTGTGCCAGAAGGCGGAGAACATCACCACCCACAGGGAGGGATCATGAGGAGGAGGAGGAAACATCCGACGGAGCATCCCAGACGTCGTCACGGCCTGCTGCTGAGGTTCCCCGCAGGAAGCCGGGTCGTCCACGGAAAGGACCGTGAGGGTGGCTGCTACATCACCATCTCCCAGGACACCTGGCCTGGCACCTGGCCCACTGGAGCAACAGCATCACAGCATCAAGAGACATTCTCTGCCACATGGCCCTGCTGGTCACTGGCTGACCAATGTTGACAAAGACTGTGGCATGGACTCTGAGGATTTAAAATGGCAAGGACACCAACTCCCCTACTGAACTTTGGATTCCCTAATCCCGGAAAGGCCCTCACTTGGCCCCCCCCCCCAATAATAAATCACACTATTAAGAGTAGATGCCTGCTGGTAGCATTATTACCTAACATGTGTCTTGTACAGTCTAAACATGCCTGAGTCATCTGTTCACTTCAACCATCCACACCCTGGGGCCTGAGTCTGGCACAGGACACATGGGTCACAGTTTTCTAGGCAAGACAGACATGGAGCACCATACACACCCGTGATGGTCAGAACCAGCTGAGGGGGTGGCCGAACAACCGTGCTGACAGACACATTGAGTACAGCAACAGTCATGCGCAGAGGTCAGGGATCCTGGCCCGTGTCCTGGGGGGCACCCAGGTACGTGTAGACAGGTGGCAGAACCATGTCCTGCAAGCTTGAGTCCGGTGGATGCAGAGAATGGGGTCATGGACAACGTTGGATGCATGGGGATGGCACATGTCACAATACCCACACAGTCATGGACATCATGCCCATTACACAGTCTCAGCACACACACACAGCTTGCATCTTGCCACTCGACACATTGACACATAGCCACAATCAGGGAATACCATGCCAGACATGCAGGATGCACCGTGCCAACACACCAGCATTGACTGAGAAGAGGCACCTTGGAGGCATAGGGACACCTTTAATAGTCATGTGTTTGGGATTGCAGAGGCAACTTGAAGTACACATGAACACATCATGTGGAGTAACATGTGGCTCCAACACTGGCACCCCCCTTCTGCAGCACAAATGCGTGATAGCCATGGAACTGGCACACAAGTGTCGGATAATAGCTAAATACCCACAGCTGCTCACGGAGAGCCTGCCATACACCATACATCCGCTGATGTGGAAGTCCCACGCCATGTCAAGACAATGTTAACCGTATGTGTCCGAGGGCAGTGTCACACACATTGATGCCTTCATCACAATCCACCATCCCATCACTGATGACTGACAACCAGGCAGCCCATCTATTCAGGTGTACCCAGCTGCATGTCGTGTCCCATGGGGATGCCACATGTCTGCAGAGGACCCAAACCCCGACCGGGGCAGTGTGCACACATCGTGAACAACTGCCACACCCAATACACCCCAGATGCATCCCTTACCCCATGGAGACTTCCAAACGTGTCCGTGCCTGTAACGCTGAGTCAGCCCACGATGCCATGTCCATGAGGAATAGCAGTGCCACAACAATGCAACCAGCAAACGGCATGCGCAGGTACCTGGGGAAGAGAGACACACAAGAAGTCAGCCACAAGAAGCACAGCCACTTGCATGTGCATGTACTCGACACATGTATGTATGACAACATGCTAGGTCACAATTATGTCTGGGGAAATACTACCATCACTGCCACCATCACTCCAGTGACACACCCACACACACCTCTGACCCACGTGCCATACATGCAGGTGGAGACACACATCACAACGCATGCCACACGGGGACCAATGCGTGCACACTCAGACCCTGGTACTCACCACTAAGCAAAGAAGTCGCGTATGAGCCGAGTCCGGATGTCCTCCTGCGGCTCCACATCCTCCACATCACTAGCCCCATTGCCAAGCCCTTCGTCCTCCACGGGTGGATGGTCCTCGTCATCTTGATCCAGGATGAGGGGCACAGCTCTTTCAACTGCCATGTTGTGCAGCATGCAGCAGACCATGAAGATCTTGCAGACCTTCGCCGGGGCATATGGGAGTGCGCCGCCGGTCTTGTGGAGGCACCGGAATCGGCTCTTCAGCATGCCAAACGTCCTCTCTATCACTCGCCTTGTCCGGCCATGGGCGGTGTTGTAGCGGAGCTGGGCCGGCGTGATGGGGTTGCGGAGAGGTGTCAGCAGCCAAGGCATGTTGGGATAGCCAGCGTCCCCTAAATGGAAAGCACATGGATATCGTTAGAACAGGCGAAGCGGTAGTGCTGCTCGGCCAAACAGAATACAGGACAGACAGACTGTACCCACCAACAACACATGCACGTTCGTTGCGCAGCTGCATCATCATATCAGGCATCCCGCTACGCCTCATGATGTAGGCATCGTGTGCTGATCCTGGAAAACAAGCACAGACATGTGAAATCACCATGTTGGACAGACACACCACAAGGGCATTGATGGAGTGGTAGTGCTTCCGATTGCGGTACGCCACCTCCCGTGCGTGTGGTGGTACCAAACCTACATGTGTCCCATCTATGGACCCAATGACATGGGGCATCCCTCCCAGGGCATAGAAACCACGTTTGACCTCAGTCATCTGTTCAGGGGTTGGGAACTTGATGAAGTCATCCAGGTGAATCAACATGGCCTCCAAGAAATCATGCAGCACACCGCTGAACATGCTCTGGGACATGCCACCAACATGAGCTATGGTATATTGGAAGGTACCCGTGGCAAGGAAATGTAGGGCAGCCATTACCTTCAGCTGGGGTGTCAGTGCCGTAGGATACCTGTGCTGCGGTTGCAGGTGTGGTGCCAGTCTCGCCGTCAGCTCCAGAATCAACGGTTGGGTGAAGCGGTAGAGCCGGATCCTGTCATTCTCCTGCATGGTGGCCAAGTCTGGAATTCTTCGGGCAACAGGAGGCGCTCTGCAGTAATTTGGAAGTGACAAGGAAGAGTGAGTGCACTACGAGAACAACGCATGTCTACTGAGCACATGTAAATCTGCCAATACACACATGCCACATAGGGAGTCAGGCATGTGCTACATGCCCAGGACACGTATGGATGCAAGGTGACACTCCTTCCAAGACCCAGCCACACACGGTGATTGAGAACCTCCCCATGCCACGCCATGGGAATAGCTGTGTCCCAGTGCAAGTGAACAGCCCGACGCAAGACAGAAGTGACATACACCCACACATCAGCAGAAGTAGGATGCCGATTGTAGAGACTGGTAGCGGAACACCGGAGCCACAGGTCACATGACATTACACTAGGCCTGCCCACACACCTTGCCATTTAGGTGCACATGTCATGACTCACCACACATTCCTTGTGAGGATGCTGACATGGCCTTGTCACGCTACTCCGTGTCCCATGCATACATGTGCACCTCACATCAGATACCACATGTGGCATGGTGTGCGGAACAGTGTGCAATGATAATCTACACACAGACACATGTTGGTTGCTGCAACGGCTGCAGCTTTTGAGGGTGCTACAACATCAACCTGATGTAAATCCCGGACACATAAATGACATAGTCACATTGTGCACTGTGGGTAGTGACAAGTCAGGTTTCATGACCCCTGTACCGGCCATCATGGGACACTTCCGTGTGTTGGTGTCCGTGCCATGCCAGTGACGCTCACCCCAAGTGCGCAGTACGACATGCACACATGTCAAAGGAGTCAAGGGCATGCCTGGCACACATTGCACCCTCACACAGTACACCTGTACACATCTCATCATACATCTGGTGCCTCCTCCACTCAGGAGGCATGTTCCACATCACAGCCTGTCACACCTGTGCCCCACACATGTAGTAATGCACAGACGATGCCTTGATGTCCATTCCTGGACAAGTATGTCCATCCATGGACAAGTATGTCCGCCCTATTCCTACCTGTGTGTCGACTATCACCACAGTGATGTGTACAAACCGGCGTACTGCTGCTAAGAGGGCCTGTGTATGTTCCCCAATCACTGTGGGAGTGCTGCCGTATGTGTACCCATCGTGATGGCGAGCGTACAGGCATTTGTACGGTCCGTACCACAACGAGTACGCATACGCGTGCAGACCCATAGTGATAGTGAGCGTACATGCGAGTGTACGGCCCTCTCACTATGGGTCTGCACGCGTATGCGTACTCGTTGTGGTACGGACCGTACAAATGCCTGTACGCTCACTATCACTATGGTTCTGCACGCGTATGCGTACACGTAGTGGTACGGACCGTACACTCGCATCTACGCTCACTATCACTATGGGTCTGCACGCGTATGCGTACACGTAGTGGTACGGACCGTACACTCGCATGTACGCTCACTATCACTACGGGTACACAGACCCATAGTGATAGTGAGCGTACAGGCATTTGTACGGTCCGTACCACAACGAGTACGCATACGCGTGCAGACCCATAGTGATAGTGAGCGTACAGGCATTTGTACGGTCCGTACCACAACGAGTACGCATACGCGTGCAGAACCATAGTGATAGTGAGCGTACAGGCATTTGTACGGTCCGTACCACAACGAGTACGCATACGCGTGCAGAACCATAGTGATAGTGAGCGTACATGCGAGTGTACGGCCCTCTCACTATGGGTCTGCACGCGTATGCGTACTCGTTGTGGTACGGACCGTACACTCGCATCTACGCTCACTATCACTATGGTTCTGCACGCGTATGCGTACACGTAGTGGTACGGACCGTACACTCGCATCTACGCTCACTATCACTATGGGTCTGCACGCGTATGCGTACACGTAGTGGTACGGACCGTACACTCGCATGTACGCTCACTATCACTACGGGTACACAGACCCATAGTGATAGTGAGCGTACAGGCATTTGTACGGTCCGTACCACAACGAGTACGCATACGCGTGCAGAACCATAGTGATAGTGAGCGTACAGGCATTTGTACGGTCCGTACCACTACGTGTACGCATACGCGTGCAGACCCATAGTGATTTTGAACGTAGGCATGCATGTACGGGCCGTTGCCATGCATTTGGGGTGCCCAAGGGCCCGGAAACGCACCGTACCTGTGTGTGATTCTCCTAATTACATAGGGGACAAGTATTAAGGCCTACATGCATGCTGGTTGTCATGGCGACCAGGTTCAAATTTCGATTTTGTTCTGGAAGGTGCACAGCAGAAGTCAGTTGGAATTCTTCTACTTTGTTGCAATGTGTTTGTGGGGCTGACATCATGCAGGAGAATGAAACCGATAGAGAACCCACAGACTGCTAGGTTTGAAGGGATTGGTGGAAACATAGGATGCAAATGTGAGTGACCAATCACTCTGTACTCCTGTGCATGAGACTGGGCAGAAGGCCACATATAAGGCAGCCAGGTCCCATGAGGGATTACTTGCCTGCACATCTTTGCATTTGTCGACCAAGCTGCTGCTACTGATTCCCTGGAACCATGTCAAGGGCTGTGGAGAGGACACAGCCATTCACCCTGGAGGAGAACATGGCTCTGCTGGATGTGATCCTCCCACAGTACCCCATGCTGTATGGGCGACCAGGGTATCAGGTGAGTGCATAGGCCACTGCCACAGACTGTCCCTATGTTGTGACTGTGTCTTCAGGCATTGTGACCCGGTGTGACACACATGCCATGTACTGTCGGGGGGGTACCAGGGGGGGGGTGCCTGATGTCTCCCAGCAGTGCCCTGAGACAGGAGGGGTGTGTGCAGAGTCCTCCCAGCAGTGCCCTGAGACAGGAGGTGTGTGTGCAGAGTCCACCCAGCAGTGCCCTGAGACAGGAGGGGTGGGGGCCTATAACTCACAGCAGTGCCCTGAGACAGGAGGGGTGGGTGTGGAGTCCTCCCAGCAGTGCCCTGAGACAGGAGGGGTGGGTGTGATGCACAGTGTGAGCCTTGATCATTGATTGTGACATTGCCATCATTCCACCTGAGTACCCACTATGGCACGTACTGCCTTTTCCCTCACCAGAGGATGATGTCCCTATGACAGAGGTGCAATGCGTTGGCTGCATTACATGCCATGTAGTAACCAGCTATTATGTTCACATATGTCTCTCTGTGACATGTGGCTGGTGTATTGATGTGGTGTCACTTGTACTTCCTCACAGGTAGGCGCCTCTGCCAAGGAGCAGATCTGGCTGACCGCCGTCAGTGCCGTGAGGCGTGTGGATGGTCGGAGGCGGAGCCTGTCCCAGGTGAGGAAACGCTGGCAGGATATCCGGTGCTGGACGCGGAGGATTGCACGGCTCCTGCTGGGGGACTCACCTGAGAGCCACAAGAACCGCGGCCGCCGCCGTCTGACCCACCTCCACAGGCGTGTGCTGCCGGTGGTCTTTCCAGACCTGGAGAGGCGCTTACAGGCGATGCAGCAGGCGGAAGGGGGTAGGTACATGTGCGTTTGTTGTGTGTCACCGGCATTTGTAAGGGCACAGTGGCATTAATTCACTGGCAGGGTTTAAAGGTGCTGTGCCCATCCAGTTTGCCCAAGTGTAGCGCTGCGCCCCTGCCACCCTTCCCCTCCTTGCAATGTGTTCCCTGGTCTGTGTGTAGTCACTCCTTCACAAGGTAATGTAGGCTGGCGCTTTGTCCACGAGAACAATGACTGTGTAGCATCATGGGTGGTGGTGGTGGGTAACAGGTTGTGGGACCTTGCCTGTGAACTGTCAAGTTCACTGCATGTGGGTTCCATGTCAGTTGGCACTGATGCTGGCTCCAGACATGGGAGTTGGTCTCTCATGTGTCATGCCTTACAGCGCGCATGTCCTATGTAGTGGCCTGTGACATGATGTGCATGAGTGTGCGCTACGCATAGTGCAGGGATGGTGACGTGTGTAGCAGTCATTCCCATTCAGCCATTCAGTAGCATGTAGTTGCGTGCCCAATACTGTCCCCTGGGGCACCTTATCCTCAGTGTTGTTTGTGTCATCATCAACGTGGACACTCTCACTGTCTACAGCGTAGGTTGTGCTCTGTGCCATTGTCCCCTGTCACCATGTATATAGACGTGCTATTATGTACAGGTGTCCACTGTGCAGCCTGACCTGATTGTCCCTCTTCATACTCACAGTTGCCAGTGCCTGTGTGTCTTGTTATACTCATCTGAGGATGGGCACTGGTACCTCATTATTTGTACAGGCGCACCTTTGCTGTTTTGCGTCCAATCTTGCCTTTTGCCTGCCACTGTGTTTATCACCCAGACTATGAGATGTTGGTGCCACCTGTGTCTCAGCAATTAGCATCGTGTGGGGGTTGCTTGGGGCGGGCAATGCCTATGTGTCAAATCCTGATTCCTAATTGCTGGGTCTGGACAGTGTGTGATGTTACTGGACACACACGCAAGGTGCAGTGACCGAGTTATGTTGGGCATGTTTGCAGCATTACCTATGCAGCATGTGTCTCAAGTTCATGGATATTGTCCCTGGTCATAGGTATTTTCACAAACGCTGTGTGGTGCAGAGGCAGTGCAGGATTGTCCCCAGGGCCTGGGTGCTATGTCAGACTCCGTTTCCTGTCATCAGCTATTGTCTCATGCTCTCCATGGTATTTCAGTGGCATGGTGGCTCAACCAACTGTGTTTCATGCCCTACATCGGTACCTTGTTTTGCAGATGTTAGGGATCTGCCTCTTCAGGCTATGCAATGTTGACTATGTAGATTGGACTCATGTGACAGATGTGTACAGGTGTCTGATTAATTTCTGTCTCTCCACCCTGCCCACAGCATCGTCGGGGGACACAGAGGGAGACATGGACACGGACCAGGCGGAGGGACCGAGCACCAGTGGCAGCCGTGACATCGGGGCTGGCACATCGAGTGGGACAGAGGCGGAGGATAGTGTGGCCGAGGACCTGTCGACTGGCACATCAGACTACGAAGCTGACAGGTCCGAGGAGGATGTCTCAGGGTTGGCGGAGGCTGCACCAGCAGCTGACAGTGGAACAACACCTGCCACCGCCCCCTCAGTTCCCACCAACCGCCTCCCACTTGCTCGTGTCCCTTCCCAGCGTGCCCGGTCACCGCATGTCTCCTTCCTGCCAGGCACCGCACCCCCTGCCCCTGTCTCCACTGCTGCCGCCAATGCTGAGTCTATGGACATCCAGCGGCGAATGCAGGTTGGTCAGGCTGCGATCCTGAATGTCCTCCATTCCCACGGGAAAACCCTCACCAACATCGAGGCATTCTTGGAGGGCATTCATTCTTTGCAGGCTGACCAACGCAACTTGCTGAGGTCCCTAGACTCCACACTGACTGCAGCAGTGGGTCTCCTGCAGCGCGACCTCCCCCCACCTACCCCTGCCCCATCCACACTTCCCACTTCCATGCCTGTCCCACGTACACCCAGACGTCGGCATGCACCCACCACAACAGACACAGGCACCACACCAGCAGGGAAGGTCCACCGCACTCCTCCTGACACGCACACACAGGGTGAGATAGGCACACCCACTGGGTCGGGGGGCAAACGTGTGACACGCAGCCAGAGTGGGAGTCCGCATTCCACACAATCCACTCCCTCCAAATCCCCTCCCCTCAGCTCTCCTGGCCACATCTCCCCCAAGGACTCCTTCATGGCCGCTCTGTCCCTGAGCCCCACAGTTACGCCACCACGCAAGCGGTCAAGGAAGTCCTCGGTCAGGGTGGTTGAGTCTCCCCCCCTGTCTCCACCCTCCCCCGGTGGCGCTGCAACCCATCCCTCTGAACCCCCCCCCTCCTTGGGGCCTGAGGTCACTTCGGGTGCAGGGGACTCCCTGGAGGACCTTGCTAAGGTGTGTAGTGCCATCCTGGCCTCCGCCTTTGGCCATGACACACCCCCTGTGGTTGAGTCCTCCATCCCTGCACCCACAACGCCGCCCCTTTGCCCTGATGTCCCTGCGGTGCCTGTTGCTTCCCCCCCCCCTGATGCCCTCACCAGTATGGAAGACGATGGCATTTGACTGTGCAGGCAAGGTAGGGGACACACATCCCACTGTGTCCCCCATGCAGCTGGGAATAATTGACTGCCCTATGGCCTTTGTTGACTTTGAACTGCCGTTGATCCACGGACATTGTGCTCATGCTGATTAAAGCTTATTTTTTTTTTCATTATCACACTCCTGCTATGGTGGTATTGGTGTTGGTGGGGCTGCTACATTGTTTTGGGTGGTGTTTAAGGCTTTGGGTGTGTGGGATTTGTAGTAGTGTTCTGCTCTTTGGGGCCACCCTAGGATCTGTGTGCCATCACAAGGTGTTGGCTAACTTCCTTAGGTCATGTCAGCAGTTACTGCATGGTTCAATTGTCCCAGGGTGTATTCCTTCCTCTGTGTACCCAGTTTCTTCCCTGCAGGGTGTTCCCAATGTTTAGCGCAGAGCTGTGTC
This sequence comes from Triturus cristatus, assembly GCF_964204655.1. Lineage (NCBI taxonomy): Eukaryota > Metazoa > Chordata > Amphibia > Caudata > Salamandridae > Triturus > Triturus cristatus. The sequence continues at coordinate 893,431,514 of NC_140590.1, read as the reverse complement.
TACATGAGCTGTGTGTGTGACGGAGCCCTTCTACTTTGGCCATGCATGCATGGCCATGTCTCCACCTGCAACAATCGTGGCATCCTTGGTGATCACTGTACTTGTGTGTGGAGTCAGTTGACATGAGTTCATGGGGACATGTTCCCTTGTAGGCAGTATGGATGTGGGTAATTGTGGCATCACACACATGTGTTACACCCCTCCTGGGTGTGGACACTGCTGGGAGGACTCTGCACCCACCCCTCCTGGGTCTGGACACTGCTGGGAGGACTCTGCACACACCCCTCCTGGGTCTGGACACTGCTGGGAGGACTCTGCACACACCCCTCCTGTCTCTGGGCACTGCTGGGAGGACTCTGCACCCACCCCTCCTGGGTCTGGACACTGCTGGGAGGACTCTGCACACACCCCTCCTGTCTCTGGGCACTGCTGGGAGGACTCACCACCCACCCCTCCTGGGTCTGGACACTGCTGGGAGGACTCTGCACCCACCCCTCCTGTCTCTGGGCACTGCTGGGAGGACTCACCACCCACCCCTCCTGTCTCAGGGCACTGCTGGGAGGTCTCTGCACCCACCCCTCCTGGGTCTGGACACTGCTGGGAGGACTCTGCACACACCCCTCCTGTCTCTGGGCACTGCTGGGAGGACTCTGCACCCACCCCTCCTGGGTCTGGACACTGCTGGTAGGACTCTGCACCCACCCCTCCTGTCTCTGGGCACTGCTGGGAGGACTCACCACCCACCCCTCCTGTCTCAGGGCACTGCTGGGAGGTCTCTGCACCCACCCCTCCTGTGTCAGGGCACTGCTGGGAGGACTCTGCACCCACCCCTCCTGTCTCAGGGCACTGCTGGGAGGACTCCACACCCACCCCTCCTGTGTCTGGGCACTGCTGGGAGGACTCTGCACCCACCCCTCCTGTGTCAGGGCACTGCTGGGAGGACTCTGCACCCACCCCTCCTGTCTCAGGGCACTGCTGGGAGGACTCCACACCCACCCCTCCTGTCTCAGGGCACTGCTGGGAGGACTCTGCACCCACCCCTCCTGTCTCAGGGCACTGCTGGGAGGACTCTGCACACACCCCTCCTGTCTCAGGGCACTGCTGGGAGGACTCCACACCCACCCCTCCTGTCTCAGGGCACTGCTGGGTGGACTCTGCACACACACCTCCGATTTCTGGATATGTGCGCTTGGCACATACACGGTGGGGTTACGCACACTGCATTAGAGGTGAGGGTACGAGTCTACTGACACTGGTGTGGTGGGGGTACGCTCCGTACGTCCGCGGGTGGGGGTACGGGTCGTACTTACACTGTTGGGCTGGGGGTACGCTCCGTGCGTCCGCGGGTGGGGGTACGGGTCGTACTTACACTGTTGGGCTGGGGGTACGCTCCGTGCGTCCGCGGGTGGGGGTACGGGTCGTACTTACACTGTTGGGCTGGGGGTACGCTCCGTGCGTCCGCGGGTGGGGGTACGGGTCGTACTTACACTGTTGGGCTGGGGGTACGCTCCGTACGTCCGCGGGTGGGGGTACGGGTCGTACTTACACTGTTGGGCTGGGGGTACGCTCCGTGCGTCCGCGGGTGGGGGTACGGGTCGTACTTACACTGTTGGGCTGGGGGTACGCTCCGTACGTCCGCGGGTGGGGGTACGGGTCGTACTTACACTGTTGGGCTGGGGGTACGCTCCGTGCGTCCGCGGGTGGGGGTACGGGTCGTACTTACACTGTTGGGCTGGGGGTACGCTCCGTACGTCCGCGGGTGGGGGTACGGGTCATACTTACACTGTTGGGCTGGGGGTACGCTCCGTGCGTCCGCGGGTGGGGGTACGGGTCGTACTTACACTGTTGGGCTGGGGGTACGCTCCGTACGTCCGCGGGTGGGGGTACGGGTCGTACTTGCACTGTTGGGCTGGGGGGTACGCTCCTTGCATACGGGGTGGGGGTAGGGTCCGTACATATCCGTCCCCACGCTATGTGATGTTTGTGCGGCCCGTACCCAGGCCTTTGCCACGTGGGTGCGATCCGTCCCGCCATTGTTGGGGTGACGTGTGTGGGCGTGGTCCGACTCGTACCCACGCTCTTCAGGCGTGGGTACGGGACGTACCTGTCTGGTTGTGTTGCCGGTTCGCGTGGTGACGGACTTCCGTTGTGGCGGTCGCTGGATTTTCAGGACACGCCCCCACCCCCTCGTGGTGACCAGGGCATGGGAGTCAGGTATGTCCAGGCCATGTGTAGTGTGTCACTCATGTGGTTGTTTTGTGGCCTGCCCTGGTCGTGCCACCCCCACCCCACCCCACTTTCCCCCCTCCCTTAGTTATTCTGACCTTCTGCGGCGTCTGCGTCGTAACCTGTAGAGGAGGTGTACTGCTATGAGGGCAGGGATGACTCGTAGGTTCGGGTCCATGTCTGTCCGTCGCGTACTGGTACTCCTTGCTCGCGTCGTCCTGTCGCGTACGGGTCCTCCTTGATCGCGTCGTCCTGTCGCGTACGGGTCCTCCTTGGTGGCGTCGTCCTGTGTGTCCGTCACGTACTGGTCCTCCTTGTTCGCGTCGCCGTCTGTCCGTCGCGTACTGGTGGTCCTTGTTCGCGTCGTCCTGATTTCCCGGCAGTTTTTGGCTGCCGCAAAATATTCACCGTGCGGGGTGACGTCGGTGCGAATCGTGATTCCTGGGTCGTGAATGGCTGGCTGCGTGCGTCCCGACGCCAGGTCGGCGCTTTCCCGGATCGCATTGGTAGGTGTTTTTTGTTCGGTCGGTCTTTTTTACGATTCGTACGGTAATGGTGTACCCGTGCGAATCGTAATTCCATGTTTGTATATTTTGACGACCGGGTACGCGTCGGACGGAGAATATGCTCCGTCCGACGGTTCGTACCCGGTTTTTGCCGGATCGTGATCGGCACCTAAGTATGTGTTAGTTTCCGTATAAGTAAGTGTGGTGGTGTGTGTATAACTGTATATGCATATAATTGTATGTTTTAATCTTTATTAGCATGAGTGACTATGTGTGTGAGTAACTCTATGGATGAGTGACATTATGAAACAGGATGTATAGGTGTATGAGTACATATGATGAGTGAGTACATGTATGAGTGACTGTATAGGACTGTTGGTGAATGAGTGGATTTGTATGTGGATCTTTGAATTATTGATTTGGTTGTTGTAACTGGTATTGGTATGTCCATTATTTTGAACATTGTAGTTTCTATTTTTGAATGTGTGTATCAAAGGTTATATTAGGGTGAGAGGAGGTCTGCTACACAATCACAAGGATGATGTCATCAGTGATGTCATCAGTGATGTCATTTGAGATGTCATCAGTGATGTCATGAGTGATGTCACTGACCATGTCATGAGTGATGTAATATGTGACGTCATCAGCAGTGGATTGCGGGTGCGCGAGTTATAGTTAGCTGAACTAACTATAACGGGGGAATTTCATTGGTTTTTTACGAGTGAAATGTCCAACTAACTATAACATGTGTGAAACCTATGGTTTTTTCATTGAATTTGCAAGGTTTTTTAAATGCTAATTCCTAACTATAACGTGTGTGAAACCTATGGTTTTTTCAGTGAATTTGCAAGGTTTTTTAAATGCTAATTCCTAACTATAACATTTTTGAAACCTTTGGTTTTTTCAGTGAATTTGTACGGTTTTTTATATGCTAATTTTTGTATTTTTAATTAAAGATATTTTTTTTTAATAAAAATAAAATTACTATATATTCATTTATATATTATCTGTATCTTTTTTTTTATTTTTTTTTTTAAAAAATTCAATTAGGATAATTTTTTTTTTTTTTTTTAATTTTTTTAATTATTTTTTGTCCACTTTTTTTTTTTTTTAATATAAATTCTTGGGGTGGGCGCTCTGAGCGCGCTCCTAGTACTATTTCGTACGTTTTTTATGAATTCCGGCGTACGTTATTTACGTACGCAAATATACTTCATGGTGCGCGCTGGGAGCGCGCACCCAGTACGTATGCGTACGTACGTACGCATGCGTGCGTGCGTCCTACGCGCTCGACGCGGTTTACTTCCGCATACGCTAAAATTACGCGCAATAACGGTTGCGTATACGCGTGCTCAACGTATGCGCGCTAGGTACGCGCATATGACTGTATGCACCTGCGCGCTTACGCGTTCGTGCATACGTCATCACGGGGTGCGCGCTCGGAGCTTGCGCAGTGCGCGCACCTCGGGTTTATACATAATAAAACAATATTTCTTATTGGTTATCATTACTTTCAGTTTCTAATTGTTTCAATACCACACCCAATCCCCTCATGGCAAGTCATGTGATCAAGAATCATCACTTTTGATTGGTTTGAAGTACTTTCAGTTCCAGATTCTTCCCAAACCACACCTACTCCCCTCATTATTAGTTCTGATTCCTTTGGAGAAGGAGCTATTCTGTTGTTGAGAGACAATGGCTGAACAGCAACCTACTTCAGACAGTGACCAGGACACTCTTGAGAGGCAGAGGAACAGGAAGCAGAAAGACAGCTTTATATGGCAGTTTTTCACTTTTCCAGAAGGTCAGAAAAAGGTAAATGCACCGAAAGTTACATGTGTACTTTGTCAAAAAGTCTTATCTCGTGGGAATCCTAACAAGAAATATTCTTTTAGCATTCACACTATGTTGAGACATGTTAACAAAATGCATCCAGTAACTTTTCGTCGAGCTTCTGGAGAAAACCCTCCACCTGCTCAGCCGACGACATCAGCAGCAGCTCAGCCGAGCACATCTTCGGCAGCTCAGGGGAGCACTTCAGCTGCGATGGTGCCTTCACCTGTTTCTACACCTCTTGTTGGTCCACCTTGTTTGGCGAGGTTGTCTACACGGTGCACTGATTGCGGTTCTCTTATTTCTGTGGGGGAGACCAGTCTTGATCTCCTTCAGAGAAAATTTGATGCGCATCCGTGCACTAGGCCATAGATGTTTTTTCTTTTTTTGCGTTTTTCTCTTCCTGTTTCCCTCCATTAACTCAAGGGCTCTTTTAAGAGCCACTTATAAACTAAACCCCCCAAATTTTTTTTTGAGATATTTTTTTTGAAATTTTTTTGAGGTGCGCGCACCCAAGGTTTTTTTAAATTTAAAAAAAAAAAATAAATAATAATTAATATACAAAAAGAGGTGAAGAAATGGAAGCACACAGAGTCATGCCATCATTTTAAGCACATAACACAGGCTGCCCCTTTCATGGGCTGCATTTCTTTCAGAACAACAACTTCACAAATTAAATCTCTACTAATGCAACTGTGAAATCACCAGAGCAAAACGCAATAAATCTCTGCCTGTAATTCCTATTTGCACACAGAGTCATGTTTTCACATTAGTCACAAAACGAAATTTCTTTGCCAATTTGAAAGCACACTTACTGCTCTTTTTTTTGACAAGTAATAATCACTTTTACAGACTGACACATTATGAATCCACTTTTCAGATTTTTTAAAAAGCCCATGTCCAGACTGCTTTTTCAGACCACCACCATGTGTATCCTGGGTGACTGCCTACACTCCAGCAAGGGCAACCAGCCTTAGTGATGCTGAATGTATTTGCATTACAGACTGAAACCTCAAACCCCACTCGCTTGTAAATACTGTGCATGATTATACATGGAAAGGAGCTGGGTGTGTGCTAAGAGTCTGCTTCTGCACCAAAAAATCGCTCCCCCTTTTTCCTACTAATGCAAATATAAAATTACCAGAGTTGTACACAATAAATCTCTGCCTATATTTCCCAACATGTGTAACCTGGGTGACTGCCTACATTCCACCAAGGGCAACCAGCCTTAGTGATGCTGAATGTATTTGCATTACTGAGTCCAACCTCAAACCCTTAAACTATTCTTTTTTTATACCAATACACCTTAATTTATCGTGAAAACATAGTCCATATTATTTTACATGTTCCTCACATTTAAATTTCTCCCAAAACAGAAAATAATAAACACAACTTCAACAAAAAGAATTACATTTCTATTATTCATTTCTTAATTTACCATATACATCTCCTCTCAAACTCTAACCTCACCTTTAAAATTAGTTAGTTGTGAAAGAAATGTGGCACTCAAACAGCAGATTATCAGAGCCAGGATCTCTGTTCTCTACACCTCTCTCCTCTCAGCAGAACCAGATAATGGCAAAGTTTCCCTCTATTTTTCCACACATATACATGTAAGTTTCAAATCTCAGTGCTTCCCCCTTTTTTTAAAATGTAATCACACATTTCTATTGGTTGAAAACCAACCCTTTTCCAAAAGTACCCTTCCCCCAACTTGACTTCTGCCTAGTACCCTTCCCCCAACTTGACTTCTGCCTGCTACCATAGCAACAGCTCATGGAACACTGCTGTGTGGAGTTAGGTCAGAAGTTCGCCAAACAATGTTTCAATTCCACAGAGCAAGAGTGCTTGACTTTTCAAACCTTACAGCAAATCCATAGTACTGTTCTTTGGTAACACATTTTTCTGTACCAATACAAAACATGCTTCTATAAATTTACACATACAGCCTAGTTTTTAGTGTAGAATGGTATGAAACAGCCAATCAGTTCTTTTTTTTTATAAAAAAATATGTATGCCTCCATTTCCAAACTGTCTTTCATTTCTTTTTCCCATTCTACTGAAAGACACCTCCTGAGTGCATCCAGATCTCCTTTTAAGATGTTCACAGTGTGGATTGTAGGACACAGCTATGTCTTCTGGAGTGAAAAATTTGCAGTAAAAAGAGGTATGGTGAGAGACCTTGCTTTGCCAAATGTAGACATCAAATGGATTGGTCAGAGAGGGTTAAAGTGGCACCAATTAATGCCTTTGGTGAAAACCTTTCTACATCTCCCACAGCCTAACCTTATTATTGTGCACTGTGGTGGTAATGATCTAGGCACTTTAACTGGGGTAGGTCTGGAAATGCTTATTAAGGACACCTTTGTGCAATTGATGTCGCTTTTTCCACAAACTGCCTTTGTATATTCTAATATATGCCAAAGGCAAAAGTGGAACTGGTCCAACCAATTTTGTCCGCAGATTGACAAAGCAAGGAAGCACGTCAACAAATCTATTTCTGCTTTCCTCCGTGACTATGGTATGGGTTCTATATACCACAACAACTTGCGTTACAACATGCAAGACATTTATAGAGGAGATGGTGTACACTTCACTGATGAAGGCAACAGAGTCTTCCTCTTGAACCTTAGACTCTGCATCGGTACTTACTTGTAGGTACCAAAAAACAAACAATAAACACAAGGGCTCTTTTTAGAGCCACCTTATATCTAAACACTTAAATGCGATTTTTTTTTAATTTGTTTAATAAAGTTTTTTTCCGGGTGCGCGCTGGGTGCGCGCACTCGGCGATATTTTTTAACAAAATATAAATCTTTTTTTTTGCCCTACAAGGTCCTACTGTGACCCCCTTACAATGCCTACTGGGTCAATTTCTCCCCACTCTGCCCCCTTTTCAAGTTCTCCCCCTTTGTTTATCACCCCCTCTTTATGCGATAGACAAAATGGCGGCCGCCGCTTCCTGATTTCCACCTATTCGAATGTTTACTAAGATCTAACAACCAATCAGAATTGCGCTCGTGCACGGCAAGGTGCGCGCACCCAGCGCACACGCTGCGCGCTTACAGATATATATATATTTATTTAAAGGCTATTTTCTCATAATCTACTGAACAGATTTACACCAAACCTACAAAAGGCACTTCCTTGACCTGAGGACTACCTCTCTGCCAAATTTCTAGTAATTCTGTTCAGCCGTTCGGGCTGTAGCCCTGTCTTAAGGTCCTATGGAAAAATGCATGGGAAAAACGCGTTTTGGGACCCCCCTTTTATCTCAGCCCCCGCTTGATGAATCCCCCGAGACTTTCAGGGAAGGAGCGGAGCGTAGCGCCCCACCTATTTTGAGAAATTCGCGAGGAATCGTCGACCGGCGCCAAAGTTATTCAAAATAGAATGTTGCGGATTTCCTATGGAAACAGGGTCCTAACTATAACTACCTACTGGCGACCGCCAGTAGGTAATATATATACATATATATATAGATGCAAAAAAAAAGGAGAGAACTCTGGGTAGTTCTCAAGTTTAGGTGGAAAGCAGGTCCTGTATAGAGCACTCTCAACACCAGCGACACTCTAGATCTGTTCACCTTAAATGTCTGCTTTTCTATCAAAGTTTTTAAGCATAGGATTAGCACAGTGCTATCCACGCCGAGATAGAAATGGACAAAATCTTGCTGAGCTGTAAATTAGAGTAATTAGAGTTGAGAGTGCTCTATACAGGAGCTGCTTTCCACCTAAACTTGAGAACTACCCAGAGTTCTCTGCTTCTTTTTTTGCATAATTTATTCTTCACTCTATGCCTGAAAGGGTATTCTTTATACATATATATATATTCACAGAAAAAAACATAGGTTTCAGGCACGTTATAGTTAGGAATTAGCATTTAAAAAACCTCAGAAATTCACTGAAAAAAACATAGGTTTCAGGGGTGTTATAGTTAGCTGGACTTTTCACTTGTACAAAACCATTGAAATTCCCCCATTATAGTTAGTTCAGCTAAGTATAACTCGCGCGCCCGCAATGCACTGCTGATGACGTCACATATTACGTCACTCATGACATGGTCAGTGACATCACTCATGACATCACTGATGACATCTCAAATGACATCACTGATGACATCATCCAGTGAATGTCTGTTTTTCTGAAAATTAAATATGTTTTATATATGTATATCTCAAGGTCGATGGAAGAATAAATGGATATATAAGTGTCTAAATGGATGATTTGTTTTTGAAAAATTGATTGTGTAACTGACTGATTAGGTGTATCATAGTGAATACATGGCTTAGTGAGTAATGTTTAAATATGTAAATATCTGTATCAGTCTCTCACTTTGTGTATAAGTGGCTGCATGGGTTGCTGAGTAGCTACATGGGTGTCTATATAGGTTATTAGTTGGTTTTTTGAGCATCAGTCTGAGTGTCTGCATGGTTCGGTGGGGGGTATTACATAGTGCATAGGTGCATGAATGAGTGACTCACTGTTTGTATGTGATGAAGACAGCATGTGTGCAGGACTGTATGGGTGGATGAGTGTGTGTATGGGTGGGTTAGTGAGTGAATGACTGTCTCAATAGTGTCTTTATGAGTAACTACATATGTTTTAAACTAGTATATGTGACTATTGGTGTATATAAGTGAGTATATGTGAGAGTGAGAGATTGAAAGAGTTCCTGTATGAATAAGTATGTGTTTCTATAAGAGATTGTTTAAAAGACTAAGTATGTGTAAGTTTCCGTAGAAGTAAGTGTGGTGGTGTGTGTATAACTGTATATGCAAGTAAATGTATGTTTGATTCTTTATTAGCATGAGTGACTATGTGTGTGAGTAACTCTATGGATGAGTGGCATTGTGTAACAGGATGTATAGGTGTATGAGTACATATGATGAGTGAGTACATGTATGAGTGACTGTATAGGACTGTTGGTGAATGAGTGGATGTGTATGTGGATCTTAGAATTACTGAAGAGGTTGTTGTAACTGGTATTGGTATGTCCATTGTTTTGAAAATTTTAGTCTCTATTTTTGAATGTGTGTATCAAAGGTTATATTAGGGTGAGAGGAGGTCTGCCACTCTATCACAAGGATGATGTCATCAGTGATGTCATCAGTGATGTCATTTGAGAGGTCATCCGTGATGTCATGAGTGATGTCACTGACCATGTCATGAGTGATGTAATATGTGACGTCATCAGCAGTGCATTGCGGGTGCGCGAGTTATAGTTAGCTGAACTAACTATAACGGGGGAATTTCAATGGTTTTGTACAAGTGAAAAGTCCAGCTAACTATAACACCCCTGAAACCTATGGTTTTTTCAGTGAATTTCTGAGGTTTTTTAAATGCTAATTCCTAACTATAATGTGCCTGAAACCTATGTTTTTTTCTGTGAAATTCAAAGGTTTTTTAAATGCTAATTTCTAACTATGCCTGCAGAGATAGGACATGTGAAGAAAGAAGAAAAAATGCACAGAAAGAAAAAAAAAAAGAAGTGCAGAAAGAAGCAACAGAAGTCCTCAAAGACGAAGAAAAGTGCAGGAAGAAGGATAACATGCATAAAGAACAAAAAGAAGAGCAGAAAGAAGCCTTGTTGCAAAATCATCCTGTACCCTCAACTTTTTCAGACCGATACTGGTGGTAACTGAGTCTGACTAACCAGTCCTAGAGCCAGTGCTATGTTAAAAGACACTTAGAATACAGTGAAAACACCTACATACACTAGGGAACATTATGCGTTGGGGTCCCCCTGTGATTAGCATGACCTCCTCTGTAAGCCCCTAGTATATAATAGGGCAGGGGGATTAAAACTACCTCTTAAAACAGGCCACAGGGCTTTTTTGCACACGTTAACTCAGGCCCCGTCCCCTCCCTTCACCACTGTGTAAACACGCCCTGTGTCCGTTTTTAGTTGGGAGATTAAGTTCATTTGAATCCTGAGGGTCCCTAGGGTCCAACTAGCCCACTAGGTACCTCCAGTAAGTGCCACAGAGCTGCGTTGCAGAGAGGTGTAAAAAGTGGCACGGCCTGGACCACCTCTCTGCAATGCAGCTCAGTGGCGCTTACTGGAAGCACTTGGTGGGCTAGTTAGCCCCCAGGGGCCCTCAGTATTGAAGGGAAATTATATCCCCAATTTAAAACGTGCCATAGTGCGTGTTTGCACACGTCACCTCAGGCCCCGTCCCCTCCCTTCACCACTGTGTAGACGCACCCTGTGGCTGTTCTAAGTTGAGAGATTAAGTCCCCTTGAATCCTAAGGGTCCCTAGGGTCAAACTAGACCACTAGGAACCTCCAGTAAGCGCCACAGAGCTGTGTTGCAGAGAAGTGTAAAAAGGGGCTTGGCCTCAGAACACCTGTTTGCAGCGCAGCTCCCTGGCGCATACTGGAGAGGCCTGTTGGGCTAGTTGGCCCTCAGGGACCCTCAGTATTGAAGAGGAATTAATTCCCCAACTTACAACTCGCCAGGGGGCGCGTTTGCAGAGTGCTGCAAGGAGGGGGCGTGGCCTCCGGCACGATGTCAGTCTTTTATTTATTTTAATTTTTTAAGAAGGGGGGCTGTGTGGTTCCCCTTCTTATTCTAATTTATTGGCCCTGATGACCCCATCCCCCAGGGCCTGTCTCCTAATTATATTTTTTTGACCCCAATCCCAAGGACCGGCCACTGTTTTTTATTATTTTTAAAAAATATATATTTATAGACACACCTAGGACATGCTGGACAAACCGTACGTACCTATCACCATGACGATTTGCGTGATATTCATTAAAAGGCGACTATGCATACAATGAATCCACGTGGAATGTATTTACACCACTAGTGAAGCTCTGACATGTCTGATGCCCTACCGTGCCTAATCCCAGTAGACACCCTTGTCGTTTATTTATACAAACATGGGTAGCTATTGAAGGGCACATTTAATACACATGCACACCAAGCCATTCAAAGGGGATTCGACAAAAATTCGACCAAAACTATGCAAGAAACCCCCCTCACGGTTAATAAAACACATATCCACTGCCGGATGGGTAATACTTTTTATTTTACTCTCTGGAAAGGGGACGAACATCACTTGAGAGTCACAGCGCGCTCCTGGCAGAGCCCAATGCTGTGTTACACCCACCATTGCCTGCCGAGTGCCACACACCTCTGTGTTGTATTCCACCAGCCAGTGCATATGCTATGACACTCTCTAGCCCATGTGCACTGTAACACCACCCCGTGAATATGTCATGCCACACTTGTCTTCGCACGGGTTATATTGCCCCATCTAACGTGCCTTCCTCGATGCCTATGTTATAACGCACAGTGCTATGCCATACATATTACAATCTGGGATCCATATCTTTGTCACAGTGCATATGCAACGTTACACTCCCCAGCACATATTTTATATTACAACTTTAGAGACTAGTTAGGTTACACAACACTGCCCTGTGCATATTACACTCTAAGGCGCACATCGCATAGCACGCGCTAGTGCCTGTGCTATCTCGCGCTCTCCAATGAATCTGTCATTGCGCACAATGTATTGCATATTATATTTCACGCCCGGTTCATCTTATATCACACTTTTTGGTGCATAGTTTATACCATACACTATATCTAGTTTTCATTTTCAATCGTGCTCTCAGGACTATGTTCTATATAACACTGTGTTCACCTACCCTTTTCATGGGCATTACATTTTGCGATAGGGGGTGGAGGGTCAGGGGGTGTTTCTGCCAAGTGAGCCCGGAGTCACAGTCACAAACGTCCTCTTCTTCCTGAATAAAAGTGAGATTATGCTGCATACTTGTTCATATTTTAAGTAGTTCGCACAGACACACGTTTTACAAACAATAAAGTTCCTAATACCCGCCTTCTCTGAACAGTTAGCTTGCTGCCCCATCCCCCTCCTCCCTATCCTCTGTTGTGTGAATCCATGGACAAGCCTCCTCCCTCCTGCCATGCATGGTCTGATGTGCTGCCACTGCCCTCAATTTAGTATGATGTACCAGTCCACTCCTCCTGCCCTCCATTGCCCAATTCTATGCCCCATCATTGACCTCCTGCTTAAACTCTGTGCTTAGCTTTCTGCCTCTATTCTCCTTCCCCCTGCCCTCCGATGTCTTTGTGCATGCCCCTGTTCCATCCTTTTTGCCCACCATGTTCCATGGACCTGCCACTCCTATCTACTCTGAGTGTTCTGTTGAGCTGCCACTCCCCTCCCACCTGCCTAGCATTGTCAGATGACTGTAACCTGTCACTGCCACCTCCACCCTGCCTGTCCACATGCCATGCCCCTATCCTCTTCCTCCTGTCCTACATGGTCCATTGTACTGCCACACCCTTCTGCCCTCCCTGGTCTGTTCTGCTGCAACTGCTCCTCCTGCCTGCCCCGTGCGGTCTGTTGTGAGGCCCCTTCCCCTGAACTTTCTTGTCTGTGCACAGGTCCTGACCCTGCCTTCTATCCTCCATCGTCCTTTGTGCATGCCCCTGCACCCTCCTTCTTGCCCATCATAGCCATTGTGCTGCCACTAACCCTCCCACTTGCCATGCATGGTCTTCTGTGCTGCCATGGCCCCTCCTACCTTCCCTGTGTGGTCAGTTAGCTGCCCCTGACCCCCTCCCACCTTCCCTCCATGGTCTGTGTGTATGCCATCACAGTCTCACTGTTGCTCTTCATGGTGTGTCTTGCTTCTAGTGCCCATCCTGCCTGACCTCCATGGCTATCTTGCTGCTCCTGCCCTGCCCCCTTGCCCCCAGCCCTCTGTTTACATGTGCAGACCCCTACTCCCTCCCTCCTGGCTTGTCTGTTCCATTGTAATGCCCCTGATCCGTCCCTCCTGCCCTTTATGGTCTGTTATGCTGCAGCTTTCTCTCCTGTCTGTCCATTATGGTCAGCTAGCTACCATTGCCTCTTGCACCTCTGTTGTCTATGTGCATGGTGCTGTCCCCTCCCTCTTGCTTTCTATGGATTGTTGTGCTGCACTCCCTTCCCGCATGCCCTGTGTGGTGTATTGTGCTGCTGCAAGCCCTGATGCCTGCCCTGCAGGGTCAGTTTGGTGCACCTCTCCATGTCCCTCCTGTCCTCTGTTATCAAAGTCCATGTCCCTACCCCATTTCCTTCCATGATCCAATGTACCATACTTGCGAACATTTTCAACTTGGTAAGAGGGAGATTGAAGAGGAGATTGTAGACAGGAGACAGATCAAATAAAGCCCATTTGAGCTTAAAAACATTGGACGTTTCCTGGCTGAATCGGGTCTGTTGGCATGTATGGTTGTACTACCATTGCCTCTTCCTTCTGCCCACAATGGTCTATTACATTGCCACAGCCTCTCTTGCAAGTCCTGTATTGTTGGTTTGTTGCCCCTGCCCCCCTTTCCACTGCCCTCCATAGTCTGTTATGCTGCCACGGCCCTTCCTGCCTGCTCAGTGTGGTTAAATTGTTTCCTTTGCACCCTCCTACCTGCCTTCAATTTTCAGAGTCCGTGCACCTGGCCTCTGCCTCTCAACAGTATCCTAATGAACAACTAGATTGCTAACATTCTATATTTATTACAAAGGTGTGGAACGCCTGACGTCATCTTGATGTAATCAAAACTGTAATACCTAGAGCATTTCCTTTAGAAATTACATATATGAGAGGGTCTTATTGGCATCAAAATTATGGTTAGTGCTCTAAAAGACTAAAATGAGGACATATTTTCTGAGTTTTCAAATAGCGACAAAGCACTTTTAAATTATTTGTTATCTTTATGTTTTTTTATCCAGTTGACCACTTGATTAAATGTTGCACTTAGGGGAGAGGATGTGGTGTTACTTCCAGAACTGCAGACTTTGCAACTGGGGAACCAGGTTGGAGTTTCTGCTTCAGCTCGACATTCTGTGATTCTGGTCAAATCACTTAGTCTCCCCATGTCTACAACCAAAATGAATTTGTTCTTCTGTGATGTAACCAATGCTCATGTAAAGCACTCCAATACCCGACAAGTCTGCACTATATAACACTGCAAAAACACAAAATAATAAGTGTTTTGCACACTTCTGTCATTGGGCTATATTTGGGCTACATCTGGGTGATTTTGGGCTACATTTGGGCTCTTTTGTCTCCGGTGGCCATCTTGGGAGATTTATTTGTTATGAAGTTTCCTAATTTCCTCATGTACTGCAGTCTCCTCAGTAGGAAATGCTTTCAGTTTTTTACTTTGATTCCATCATGAAGGTATTCAGATATGTCACATATTTGCCATAAATTCTGAATGTTAGCACTCTAGTTGCTCATTAGATCACTGTAGTAAAACTACTGTTCACCATGGAAGTCTGTTCCTTGTATTTAAAGTGCATGTTTCAGTCTGCATGTCAGAATTTTTTAATGAAATAGAAGAGGATTTGAGAAGTCACTCAAAATGTGCCCTCATTTTCTTTCTTCAGCATTAATCATAATTTCTATGGCAAAATGAACCCCCTCATTGTGTTCCTTTTTAAATTAAATGTTTTAAGTGTTACCAGTTTATTCCAATCAAGATGGCTTTAGGTGTGCCATACTTTTGTCATAATGAAGACAGTAAGCGCTCTAGTTGTTTTTAAGAACACTCTGGGACATTCTGTCATTGGGCTATACTTGGGCTACATCTGGGTGATAGTTGGGCTACATTTGGGCTCTTTTGTCTCTGGTGGCCATCTTGGGAGACTTATTTGTTATGAAGTTTCCTAATTTCCTCATTTACTGCAGTCTCCTCAGTAGGAAATACTTTCAGTTTTTTACTTTGATTCCATCAAGAAGGCATTCAGATGTGTCACACATTTGCCATAAATTCAGAATGTTAGCACTCTTTTTGCTCATTAGATCACTGTAGTAAAGCTACTGCTCACCAAGGAAAACTGCTGCTGGTATTGAAAGTGCATGTTTCAGTCTGCATGTCAGAATTTTTTAATGAAATAGAAGAGGATTTGAGAAGTCAAAATGTGCCCTAGTTTTTCTTTCTGCAGCACTAATCATACTTGTTATGGAAAAATGAACCCCCTCATTTTGTTCCTTTTTAAATGAAATGTTTTAAGAGTTACCACTTTAATCCAAGCAAGATGGCTTCAGGTGTGCCATACGTTTATCATAAGTAGGACTGTTAGCGCTCTAGTTGTTCTTTGGAACACTCTGGGAAGCTGCAGTAGAACACAAAGGAATCAACTGACAGTCTCTGCCCTTGTTGGATGTACATGTTTTACTGAGAATGTCAGACTTTATTCTCATATGACTGAGAAAGATAATGTGAATTTACAGAAAATAATCTCTCAGTTTAGTTTATAGATCACCTTCCAAACCTCTGTGGGAAAAGCATGAGAAAATATTTTTCTCTCAATCATGATTTCCCATCAGAAGGCTTTTTCACATGGTGAAATCACCTTAGAACATACCACAATTCCTAAAATGAGTATGGTACCATCAACAAATGATTTATAACGTAACTAAAGTCTTAAAACCTTCTACTAACTGCAATGCTTTTTAATGAGGTGCTATCATGTATATTGGTCCCAAGATGGCTGCCAACACTTCTTGGATGAAGTGCTGACAGCCAATCAGATCTCAGGATGAGATGTGTGGTTAGGCTCCGCCCACATATATATATGATTTTACTTTTCATTTTTTCAGGAACTACTGAACAGATTGACACCAGACCTGCAAAAGGCACTTCCCTGAGCTGAGGACTACCTCTCTGCCAAATTTCAAGTAATTATTTTCAGCCGTTCGAGCTGTACCTTGGACTAAAGGTCCCTATGGAAAATTGCATGGGGAAAACGTGTTTTGGGACCCCCCTTTTTTCTCAGCCCCCGCTTGACGAATCCCCCCGAGACTTTCAGGGTAGGAGCGGAGCGGAGCGCCCCACCTATTTTGAAAAGTTCGTGAGTATTCGTCAACCGGCGGCAAAGTTATTCCAAATAGAATGTTGCGGATTTCCTATGGAAACACGATCCTAACTGTAACTATCTACTGGCGACCGCCAGTAGATAATATATATATATATATATATATATATATATATATATATATATATATATATATATATATATCTCCCACACTTGCAGTCTCGTAGAAATCCGTATCAACGAAAAGTAGAGACCACGCAAATCCAGATAAGGCACAATTGTTGTTGTTTTATTTCAAAGCCGAGTTTTCACCAATCTGACGCGTTTCGGGCATCCGCCCTTGCTCACAGACAGTCAGTTAAATAAAATGAGCCCATTTTATACATTAAGACTTTCAATTGGCTACATTTTTTTCACCATTTTTTTTACACCATGTGACATTTGAAAAGTGAAGACATACTACTCCGAATTGCATAGTCTGTTTTTCAAACAATTTCGTTTCAAACCACAATGTATGTAATTGGTAAATAAATAACAGGTTAAAATCCAAAACCCTCCAACGTGAACCAATTATTCATTATATAACAATAATGGCAAGATTATTATATGGAACATATGTAAATGAACATAATTTCTTGGCATAAAATTCAATAGATCCATAATTTTTATCATAAAGGTATCCAATCTTCATTGACTGTGCAAATAACGCAATAAAGTGCATATGTTTCAGATTAAAATTCATTATATCACTAATATGTAAAAAATAGTATAAAAAACTTTTTTCCAATGTGCAAATTACGCAAAGATGTAAACACAAAAAAATGTGCAAATTATGCAATTTTATCAATTTTATAATATTTCAGATATGGATACCAAACCATAAGAGTCATAATGAGATTCACACAAATGCATAAAATGCAATTCATGTTATTAAAATAATAACGTTGTTATATTATAACAAAACATTGTGGGTGAACTAGCTATTGTTAAGTTTATGGTCTAAACAGACACATCGCTGAGTCTATGTCAAATAAGTAGAGTGAAAATAATGTATATTTATGTATCCCTGAGTGGTGCAATTCTTCACACAGGGAAAAAAAAAAATGAGAATGTAAATAAAAAGAAAAAAGGGCAAATAAAAAATGGAAATTCATAGTATATTTACATGGAAGCGGTCAGGGCAATACACTCAAAAGAAAACTGACCAAAAACAGTATTCAATAAGATGTTAAAGAAACACATGTAGATCCTCCGCTGTATTTAGCCCGTTAGGAAATCTGCTATCTAGTTTTAGAATAAATTCCGATTCTAATCTTCTAAGCAATTTGTCCCGGTCACCGCCTCTCTTAGTTACTGGAACCGAGGCGATTACAAAATAATTGAGGCATTGTAAGTTGTTATTGTGACAAAACTTAAAATGCCTCGCCACCGGATACGATGCATCATTGTTCACAATGGCACGTAAATGCTGAAGAATTCTAACATGTACTGGTTGCCGGGTACTCCCAACATATCTAAGATCACAAGTACAGGTTAGTACATAGATGGCAAATTCAGTTTTGCAAGTAAAAGATCCACATATAGCAAGCGGATCCGGGCTAAATGGTGTGCAATATTGGGTGGTGTTTTTTCCAAATTTGCACGCTCTACATGTGGAGCAGCGCTTGAATCCCGGCCGGGATTTCAACCACTCTTCTTGTTTTCTAAGCTCAGGAAAATCATGACAGACATGGCTTCTTAGAGAGGGCCCCCTCCGGTACGTAATCATAGGCCCATCTGGTAATCTTGGTTTTAAGACCAAATCCGTTTTCAATATCGGCCATCGTTCTTGAATGATAGACCTGATTTGTCTCGCCTGTTTACTATAGGCTGTAATAAACCTGGGGGATTGGCTGGTGTTTTCAGAATCACTATCAGAAAATATATTGGATGTAGAGAGAAATAGCGATTCACGAGTTCTAGCTTGTGTTTTAAGAACTGCCCCCCTCAAGATAGATTCCCTATAGCCCCTTTGTCTGAACCTTTCCAATGCTTCAGTTGTACAGATTTTTAGATCACTGGCTTCACTACAGATCCGTTTGAGCCTTAATAATTCTCCACTGCTGGCATGGAGAGTGTTATTACCAGCAGTGCTTTTTCGATAAAGTTTAGTAGCCAGATGATTCTGATGTACAAATACTTTAACATCTAAAAATTCAGCTTCATCTTTGCTGATAGAAGAGGTAAATCTCAAATTTTCCTGATTAATATTAAGGGAAGTGACAAAGTCAGTTGCACTGGCATAATCCCCACACCACAAGATAAAAACATCATCTATAAAGCGCATCCAAAATACCACATGTTTGTTATATGCGTCATAATGTGTATGCCTGAGGACATGCTCCTCCCACCAGCCTACATGTAAACATGCATAGCTGGGAGAGAAGCATGCCCCCATTGCAACACCATGCTTCTAAATGTAGATGTCCTTGCCAAATAAGAAAAAGTTGTTGTTGAGACACCAACTAGTAAGTTCCATCAATAATTTGTTATGATTATAACAATTTATAGGCCTCTTGCCTAGGAAAAATTCCAAGGCTTTGAGCCCAGATGTGTGGTCAATACTTGTATAAGGCGGCTCGATATCTAAGGTAATAAATAGCATATCATCGCTCCAACCAGCATTTTTGATCTTACTAATGAAATCCTCAGTGTCTCTAATATAAGTAGGAAGTCCCTTCACCAAGTCCTGCAAGAAGTAATCGATATATTCAGTCACATATTCCGCTACTCCTGCAATGGCAGAAATGATAGGCCTCCCAGGTACTGGAACAACTTGTTTATGGACCTTAGGCAAGAGATATAGTTTCGGTAATAAAGGATGCTCAACATGCAGAAACTCAAATTCCTGTTTGGAAATCATGCCTTCTCTTTTGTATTTCCACAATAACTTTTTTAATGTCTCTTTAGCTTCATTAAAATCTTTATTGGTACTCTTGGAATAACAAGATGGATTATTGAGTTGATTCATTGCTTCCTTAATATAGTCTTCTTGTGGCCAGATAACCACGTTGCCTCCTTTATCCGCGGTGGCCACAATGATCCTATGGTCCTCACTCAATTTTTTAGTTAGCAATGAATAGTCCTTTTCATGTTGGCTCTTGTATCTTTTTTTGTGCTTTATCCTGTGGTATAGCTTTTTAAGATCATCTACGATAACATCTTGAAAAACATCAATCGAATCCCTAGGCATTGTGGGAATAAATTTTGATTTAGGTATAAATGGACTCAGGTTTGCTCCCAACTGCTCAACCGACGCCATTCTAAGCTCCTCCTGAGTAGATGTCATATCAAGATCAATCGTATCATTGGTTGCTAGTTGATGCATTGTCAAAAAGGTTTTGGTGTCTTTAGCATGTAGGTTCAAAGGATTCATTACAGCAGCAGTGTTAATGGATGAGTCCTTTTCATTTTCATTATGACCCTCCTTAACACAAAAGAACTTTTTTTGTTTCAGTTTTCTGATGTATAGATAGATATCAACCCTCGTTTTTGTATAGTTGAAATCTGAAACCGGACAGTACGTTAATCCAAGGCTTAACAGTTGTTTCTCGGCTTCACTTAGGGTAATCGTGGATAGATTTATAATTTCATTATTTATTATTGCTTTTTTCGCCGATATTGCTTTTTTAGTTTTTTGGGCGATTTTATGCTTTTATGTTATATAGATATATCTCCACTTCTGTCTCCAGGCTCTGGTATGATAATAGGGCAAAATCTCCTCTCTTTTCAGCTTTTGTAGGTTTTGTTCCAGTGGTAAGTTGCTAACATTTGTGTGCCTTTTATATTGATGGTTTAATTGTTTATGGGATTTAATTAGTCAAGTTTGTTTATGGTAAGTTTAATTAGTTTTCCTTAGGTCAAGTTTTTTTTTAATTTATGTACTTTTATAATGAATGCTAATTAATGCTTATTTTATTATGTTTACCATGTTAGATAATTTTGCATTTATTTTATATTTATATATATATATATTTGTAAATATTGTTGAAATGTTTGTGGTTTAAACTAGTTGTATTATTGATTTTGTGATGTGTTTATTTTTGTTTTGCGTTGTTAATATTTATTTTAATATGTTTAAATGTTGTTTAATGTTTATTTTCATATTTTGTTTAAGGTACAAAGTTGTTGTTTTTATGTCTGCTAATTGTAAATTCATTATTTTTCTGATATTAATGTAGTCGATATCTGGGTATTGATATTTTGGGCTACTTATATGTTTATTTAAAGGTTACAACAATTTTTCTTCAGAATATGTTTGTCATCGATATTAGTAAAAACCTACAATTATGACAGCAATATTTTTGTTATCGATATTTGTGTTTGTCTTAGTTAAGTTTAGGAAGCAGATATTTTTGTGAACGGTATATCATTTCCAATATTGGATCAATATTGTGTGCATTGGTAGTCTGTCACTGACCCCTATATTTTTATCTCTATATGCTGAATGAGGACTGGAACAAAGGCAGTTTATTTCACTTGCTAGGTAGCACTGCAGAGGCTCTGCAGGACATGAGGGTTAGTCTAGAACAGGGAAACTGTGGTACATGCATTTCCACATGCGGAGAGCCCCACAAAGGGGCAATGGAAGCCCTTGTTGAGAGAGATCCTCCTTTTGCTGCAGGCAGACTCCAGCAAACATGATCGATCTTTGGCAGTACGGCAGCAACCCACAGCCAATCAGTGCTATTGGGGTTTATGCAAAGTTTTCCTCCTGAAAGAGGATGGTTGCTTGAGCAGGACATGCCCTGTGGAGACTCTTTAGAGACTGGGGCTTACCTAATAGCTGGCAAGTACTTTTTCAAGCATTTATGGCATGATTATGATGAAGGTGGGACCGCCATCGTAATGAACATTCCCACCCACCACATTAGAATGGCGGGTGGCCGTCGGAAGGAACATCGATCCCTACAATGGTGGTGGTGCCTGCTATGCACCACCGTAGGGATGATGATGTCCCTCCCTGCCGGCAATTTCATGGCAGTTTTGCATCCTAATTCGGCTGGCGGGACCACCAACTTGTAGTCGGGCTGTCCAGTTTCTGAATGGACGGCGTCAGACGTAAGTCCTTCTGCCATCCTAATGAGGCCCTAAGTCTCGAGGGAATCATTTGGTATTTCTTTGAGAAAATGTCTTGTAGATAAAGGTGCAACAAGGAATAACATGGGATGGGCTGTAGCTGTTTTTATATGTGAAGAGCAGCCAACCCTCCACCTTACCTCCATAATAAATACAAAAACAAATTGTCGTCTAAGGGTAACTCAAATTACTAGATTAAAGAAGTTGATCATGAACACTCTTACTTCCACACTTATGTGATGTTTGCAGTCATTATGCTGATAATGTTCCACAACTTTAATCTTCATGAAAGACAAACACATTTAAATAAATCCTAAAAACTATTTTCATTGGTCACTGGGCTTAACTGATAGAAGGTGACCAGTAGTTGCCTCCGCTTCTGCACCCCAGAGATACGCAAATGCTGTAATCAGAGAGGACCTTGGTAAGGAGAGTAAAGGGGGGGCTATCCCCTTGAGAATACAAGGTGGGAAAGCCAGTTTAGGGTCTATCATTTTCGAGCACATGAGATTCACAGTTTAGGGGTCATTTAGAACAGGGGGCCCTTAAACACAGCCAAAAATGGAAAATAATTTGAAGCTTGAGTGACAGTAAAGTAAATAGGTGGCTAGGACAACAGGTTGTCATTCACATTGGTCTTTGCATCGTATATTGTTTATGCTTACAAATTCCTCTGTGATCTCACTCAGATCAAGGCTAATCAAGCAGGAAAGGGTGGAGGTCTTTCTGGACTTTCATAACTTTAGCCTCAAGCTTCTAAAGAAGAGGATGCAGAATTTTAAAGCAAGGACTTTAAGAAAGAAAAAAATCTACAAATAACGTATTGAAGAAAAATATCGGAGAACGGACCATATCTCTCACTCTAAGCGACACTCGGACTAGGGGTGGGCGGAATTTGCGAAATTCACTTTCGCAAATTATCGCGAAAATGTTAAAAATCTCCGCAAACACGCGGAAATATCGCGAAGATGCGGAAGTTTTTTTCCCGCCCATTCGCGGTATTTTCTGCGTGGTCACGGCTCGCCAACTTACCCATGCGGTTGCTCGCGGGCGCGGCCATCTTGTTTTCACTTGCCTCGCGGTGCATGATCGCGAGAAGAAAGACGTGATCGCGTGACGAATGACGTTACTGCAGGCGCGAACTGTCGCGAGACAGCACAAAAGGCTACCAACAATCCAACATCTTGTGGAGAACGCGACCGGATCGGGAAAACTTGTCGGCGAACGCGGGTATTCAGGTAAGACGATCGTGCGAATGCGAGAATGTATTATTTTACAGCGCGAGCAAGCAAAAAATTTCCGGTAAAATGCGGATTGCGGAAATTTTGACATTTTCGCGCTCTCCGCGGAACGCGAAAATGTCAAATTATCGCAATTTCCGCGAGCGGAACGGAATTTTAGCCTAGGCCTAACTCGGACTTCCTAAACATAGCTGAACGTGCACAGGGTTTTATGGTCAGAGATGTAGAGCTGGTGTTCCTCAGTCCAGCCAGGAAACACCAGATGCAAAACAATTGCTGGAGGATGCCACAACAATTGTGATTCAATAGCATGAAAAACATCATGACTTTTAACAACATGTCAAAAACTGACCTCTTCACTGTCCTTGTCCTGTGTAGTTGCTATTAGCATGTTGAAAGTTAATAGATAACTGGGGCATTCAGATTCTCTCCACCTCTTACTGACTTTGCCACCCATATGACCAGCATGTGTATATCAAACTAGATTGCTATTAATATAAATCTCAGGAAAATCTACAACATTGCAGTATTTTCATTTTACATTATTGGTATGTTTAAGATAATAGAGAGAGGGCCATATTCACAAGGAGCTATCACCGAATTAACGGCACTTTATCACAGCCAAAGTCGTGATAAATTTACCTCTCTATTCACAAGCTGGTGTTAACCCACAGCACCAGTTTACCTGTGATAGCAGCCGCAAAATACATCGCCACAGAGAATTGCCGCAACTATTGCTAATGAGATGCAGAGTGGGTGTTCCCGTGCCAAAAGCCGCGACCACACCACATTCTCAACGACCAGATAGATCGGCAATGAGAACACAAAACTGGCGATAAGGCAAATTAGCAGCAGGAAATCTACACCTGCTCTGACCTGGTGTTAAGTTGGACGGCAGCCAACACCACAAAAGGGAGACCAGCCCAGGGCCACATCGGAAGGGCAACAGATGCCATGGAGCCACACATCAGGCGGCCTCGACACACAAGAGGGCCACAACACCCACCAACACCACCCCCTGGACCACCCCTGCTTGGCACCCCCCCACAAAGACATGCCACATCAGTTATACAAAAACATGTACAAAATATTCTGCATGACGTTGCACAATCACAACCGTTGAAATGCATGTGTCGTCACAGAAATGAGCATCACACATTCACTTTCGAAGCAACAAATAAAATTTATTAAAATGAACACTGAAAATAAATGAATACACATGGAAGCTCCCTGGGAGAGAAAGAAGAGAGGGGAGAGAGAGAAGAAGAGAGGGGGAGAGAGAGAGAGAGACAAAGAGAGGGGGAGAGAGAGAGAGAAAAGAAGAGAGGGGGAGAGAGAGAGAAAAGAAGAGAGGGGGAGAGAGAGAGAGAGAGAGAGAGAGAAGAGAGGGGGAGAGAGAGAGAAAAGAAGAGAGGGGGAGAGAGAGAGAGCGAAAGAGAGAGAGAGAAGGAGAGAGTGAGCCGCCCCTGCGCACCCAGGCCACACTGCTCACCTGCTGCCACTGGTGTGTTTCCAACCACTTGCCGGCATGTAGTGCAGTCCATTAGGTCACACATCTGAGTCAGATCCGTCATCTGAAAAAAAGTCCAAATACATGATTGGCAAAGTACACACACTCGCACAAGACAACAGCACCTGCCTGCCCATGCACACCCAGACAGAGGCATCACAAAGGCACCCGCCGCCCACAGAGCATGCCCGCCCATGCACACAAAGGCCCACTGCTCACCTTCTGCCACCGGCGTGTATACTGGATGTCCCACCACGTACTGCTGCAAGCCACATGGCACCTTCCACACCATGTAGCCACTCTCCGCAGGCCACCAGGTCTCACGTGTGTTGATGGGTCTGGAATACTCCATGGCTGAAGACATACCAGTGCACCCGGCAACATCGCAGGCTGCACACCCGTTCAGTTTAGATTTGTTCAGCATTACGTACATCAATTGTGTGTCTTTTGCACACCGTATCAGCCCAATGGGTGGCACTAAGTATGTGACCCGGAAGTGAGGCCACGTGGTGGTAGGCCCACGCTGCCCACTGGCCCTGAGTTACCCGGACAGCCGGGACGGGGCATCATCGCAGGGTGGTCACCCGCTCAGCAGCTTAAGGTGCCACTGACTCAGTGCACCCAAAGTCACCGTCCCTTGGTGGGGTGCCTGTGCCTGCCGCAATGCGCCGGGTGTGACTAATCCTGTGCAACTCCAGTCAGCACCACGTGGTGGTCAGCCCGTGCCGTACGCTGGCCTGGATTGCCACTAACCCTGTGCATAACAAACCTCATGTGCCCTTCATGAGTGGGAACCGTGGCGTCTGTCATGCAGTCACCACGGGCAGAGGAGAATGTGACATCGTCGGCACAGGCGTCACTTGGTCAGTGACGCCTGTGCCGGATGGGTGTGGTGTGCATGCAAACCTGCCCTCAGGGAGTGGTTGTGACATGCTGACAACTAGACCAGTGACCTGCACACCACAAGCGAGTTCGCCTGCGACGGGGAGCAATGAGGGCCCCCCCCAGAGTGTAAGCGGAGTGGTCTGGCCTGCCATATGCCGGACCAGCGCAGGGCTTGCCACAATGTCACGTGGGCTCTGGGCATGGTTCAGTCCATGTCTGGACAAGGAAGTGAGAGATATGTGTGTCCCAGTTGTAGTGTCCACTGGACCCAGTACACAAAATGCAATGTAGCACCCTCTGACTGGCATCCCACAGGATGACCATCATTGACGCAAGGGAAATCACTGTCCCTACATTCATCCACACATGCATACATGACTGATGATGGACATGACACAGCAGTGCATCAATTGATGTTTATTGCACATCCAGTGCAGTTATGCAGCCGGAGCGGTTCAGGGCAATGCCCCGCACACTACATACTATGGGCCCGTGGAGGGCCAGCCAGAGTCCATCCGGGGATGACAAGTCCTGCTGAAGGGAAGGGTACAGTCCACAGCCTGGTTGTCATGTCATTAGTCACCAATCCGGAAGTGGCAGTCCAAGTTGCTGTCCAAGGTGAGTGCAGCGGAGTGTATCGTGGGTCAGTGGAAGGTCATGAGGCCATGTGCGGGACCAACAAACACAGGCCAGGTGGCGGTAATGAATGCTAGTGCCTGGTCCTTCTGACCACAGTCCCATCCTCGTCCTCGTCCCCGGATGTGTGCCCTGCCCCACCTGTGGGTGTTGCAGAACTGGCTTCCGCACTGTGTGCCACTGACACATTAGGGGCCTGAGTGGATACGCCTGCCGCACTGTGTGCCACTGACACATCAGGGGCCTGAGTGGATCTGGCAGCCACACTGGGAGGCACTGACACACCAGGGGGCGGGGATGTGGATGGTGTGGGGGCAGCAGCATTCATCGGCGCTACGCCTTGTGGCGGCAATGCCATGGTGGAGGTCTGTAGGGTACGATAGATCCCAGCTACATTTCGATAATGTGCAGCGATGGCTGCCATCCTTTCCGCCTCCATCCGCACCATATCCTCCATGAGCCTCCGTATGTGTGCCAGCTCATGGCTGGTATCGCTGGAGCCACTCTGAGCGGACAGCTGTTCTACTCTCCACATCATGACTTCAGCGATGTCAGTCAGGGCCCTCTGGAGACCATGGGGCGGACATAGGCACCCAAGTATGGCGTCCAGTTTGGCAGCCATGATGCCGAAGCCCACCTGCACCTGCTCAGCCGTCTCCATCTAGCACTCCAGCACACGGCGTTGGAAGGCCATGTGTTGTTCCTGGAGGTCTTGGGAGGGTGCCGGGGCTGTGGGTGCATCCTGCTGGGTGGTGGGTGCAGTCTCATCGATGTAGCTGGGCTGCCCTGAGCCTGGAGGTGAATGGCGGATGAGGTCCATGATGTCTTGGATGGTATGGGGGTTGATGCTGGCGTTATCCTCCTCGTCATCTGTGATGAGTGGCTGGGACTGCTCTGCAGGAGGTGTTGACGGTGTCCCTGCGATGTGAAGGGGAGATGGTGTATTACTATGTGTCCACATGTGTGTAGACTCATGGTACAGGTTGACATTCAGACAGCATGGCATTGTACATTGTGACAGTCTGTTGATCTGGGCGATGACCCAGAGTCATTGTGGGTGTGCACTGTGCTCTGTTTGATTGTGCATGTGTGGCATCGTGGCCATCTCCACCCGTCCCCCCAGTACCTGGTGGTCACTCACCCTGTTGCGATTGTGTTGTGTCCTTTCGAGCAGTGTCGGGTCCCCCAACTCCGGCCACAATCTCCACGCTGAAGACTGTCGACATCAGCTCCTCCATGTCAATCAGCATGAGCTGTTGTACTGGGCCCCCACCTCCGGTCTGCGTTGCTGCCTTCTGGTTGGCGGAGAGTTTCTCCTTGGTCTTCCGCTTGATGTAATTCCATCGCCTCTTGACCTCGTCCATTGTCCACTTGTGCTCTCCGACAGCATTCACCTTGTCGATGATGTCCCGCCATATTGCAGTTTTGGTGCCCAGTGACAAGTTGGAGGTGACGAAGAGTTGTTGATGGTGTTCCATCACGTCCATGACTATGATCCTGTACGCCTGCGGACTGAACTTTGTCTTCTTCGTCTTCTTGTCCTTGCCCTTCCCTGTCCCCGTGGTCCCAGGCTGGTCGTCCTGGGTGCTTGTGGGGTTGCGCTCGTCCTCTGCGCCTGCTCTGGCTTCCTCCATGATGCTTGGGTTTAGGTCAGTTTGTGTGTGGGTGTTTTTTCTGCTTTTATGGAGATTTTTCCCACCTGCCAGGTGTGTGTTGCATGCCTGGAGCTGCTTATCACTGATTTCCTCATCGCGCTTTGGCCCAGCGCAGGTTTTTCGGTGTTGTGGTTTGTGTGTTTATCTCCATTGAGGTGGCTTTATCGCAGACATTGTCCGTGGTTTTAGCAGACTATTGCATGTTACCGCCTTGTTGTGAATCCCACATTGTCACGGGGTTATTTTCCCGCGATGGGCTGCGATATTGAAAGTTGCGTTACGCTACTCTTGCGGTAGTTATCACATGTTCTTGTGAATATACCCCAGAAATGTTAACAATATTGTAAAATGAAGTGACAACTGCCTAACACGTCCCTCTTTTGAAATCCGAAAGTTCTTAGGAGTTTGAACAAAGTGATTTAGCAAAAACTTACAACTAGCATGATTTTAGAGTGACTATGATATAAAACATAAAAAATATGCTCTAAAGCAACCCAAATATAATGAGACACTCTAGAGACAGCTAATAAGAAAAATGAAAATCGTATTTACAGCATAGGCAGGGATTTAATGTCATCTTTTTTGTAAAATACCGAACAACTTCCAATCGCAAAATAATTATAGTTCTGCCAATGACTTTATCATTCAAGCACGTTAATGGTAAAAATAATTTATCATTTTATTTTAGTACACGAAAGTCGCATCCCTTATCCACAGAAGGATGCCTAGACTACTATCTCACTTTGTAGCCTGAAAAAAGTGCCCTATTCAGTCTCCTCACTCTATAATTTAGGGCTTTGGTTTCAGACCGCAAATCAATACCATTGCCTGATGCTTACTGCTTGGGACAGAGAAATAAATAATCGAGAATTAGATACTAAACGGTGAGGAACACATTGTTCGCGTGGCTTCTTTCACTATCAGTTACTTACTTGACTATATTTTTTTTAAGCAAACCTCCTTAGAATTGGTCAGCCATGACACAAATGTTTTAATTACCAGTGAAACTACACTCGGTACATTTATAAAACTCCAGACACACCAGGGAAACAAAACAAAGCATAAACTAGGAAGACAAAGTCACTGCTATATGGATGCTAGAAGTGCACAGTGTAGTAATAATTGAAATATTTTAGTAAATATGATTAAGTCACTAGGCTCAGATTTACCAACTTTTTGGGGTATATTTACCAAATTCTCATGCAGTGCAGCAGCCAAAAATGCTATGTTGCACTGCGTGAGAAGGAGAGAGTAGGAGGGCACCATATCTACAGAAAGGGCACTTTCTTCTTTCTCCTAGCGCCATTGCACAATCAGGCAGCCACGGTCCAAGCACACACATTTGCACCATAGTGCAAAGGTGTCTGCATGAGTCTAGAGTAGGTTTTGTACTGGAAGGGTACCCTTCTAGTACAAAATACTATGATTAGACTAACTTTAAAAATGTTCCCACTTTATATGTGTACTGGTCAGTGCAGTACACATGCAAAGTCAGACAAGAAACAAGAAATAAAAGAATTTCTCCTTGATAGCGTCTTTTTTAAATGGGCATTACTTATTGCAAAAACTATTTCTACTTTTTTTAGTAGATAGGGTTTCGAATCAAAAACCATGGGTTATTGCATGGGAGCTTCCATGTACCACCCATGGAACGCCCCCTTGAAGCTAAGTAGTGCATAACTCTCAAGAGAATTTCCAGTGCAAAACAAGCTTTGTGCTGGAAAGTAAATTGGGCAAAAAAGATTTCGCATTGATGCATACACTGTACAAGTACTTAGTAAATAAATCCCATTGTGTTGGTGATTGCACACTGTAAAGCGGTACAAATTGCAGAGCCAATCAATTTTTTCATGCAAAATTATTTTTGTACTAAAATTAAACTTAACAGCATTAACAAATTATTGTACAACATAGAGCGCCAAAAGCGTGATGATATATGTAAATTACATGTAATGGGGAAGAATAGAGCAAGAACAGAGCAAAAACACTGAGAAATCCACCTAAATTCTATCTGCTAAACTAGCATGACTAGGCTTAAGATGCAATTTTAACACCAAATTAAACTAGACTCAAGCAGTGGTGAAGGAAAATGTTGCATTATATTCCCAGACGTTGGGGCGTTTTTACAACTTTTGAGGCACAAGAAGCAAATCACCTGACTGTCCTTCCTCACAGAGAAAGGGCAGGAATGCGCTGTTTTTAACCAACACAGCACATTCCTGCCCTTTTCCCTTGCGCCTCTTTGGCAGACTAGTGCTAATGCAGGCACCTTTGCACCATGGTGTAATGGTGGCTGTGCTGTAGACAGGATTGCTTTTGCACAGAAAGGGGTACCTTCCTGCACAAAAACAATCCTGAGAGGCAACTTTCTCTTTCTGTGTGTGCTGGAGAATGCAGCACACAGTAAGAGGAAGAAACGAGGAGAAATACATATATTTGTCTTCGTTATGCCTCACCTGGGGAGTCAAATCTTTTTGGTGCATTCCCAGGTTTTACAAGGTTTTATAAATCTGGGAATGTCTCAAAACTCATGGGAGTTATTTGGTAACTCTCACTCAACACTCATGGAATATCTACCCAGCGCAGAGTAACCCAACACAGAAATCTGCCCTGCATTGCTTCAGATTTTTTGAGCCACTCAAGGTCCCGCAAAGTGGCTTTGTGAGGCTTCAAAAATCTGACTTACGGTTTGAGTTGCTCTTGCACCACAATATGTGGTGCAAGAACAATGCAAATAGGGTCATAAATATCGCCCGCATTGTGTAAATTCTGTTGCAAAATGTTTGCAATTTCTCCATGATCGTCACGTACTGGTTTGTCTTGTAGAGCGTACATTGAGTAGATATCTGACACAAGACACTGCTTGGTCATCTTTGCAATGTGGCACAATGCTCAGAATCACACTAAAACAAAAATGTTTTGATCGAATGCAGCCAATGTCTCAGATGTTTGTGACCGTAAATATGGTGCTGCAACTTTTTCCCAACTGTGGCAATGCAAAACCGCAGATTTTAATACAGCTCTGTGTGTTTTTTAGTATATTAGGTCCCAAGATTCTTGTTTATAAATGAAGACACTCCAAATAGAAGTGTGATAATAACTGGTGATCTTATGAGACAAATGATTAATCCTCATCCACTAATTAAAAGAAGTCACCACTTCACATAGGAGGCACCGACCTTAACACAAGAGGTCGTTTAGGATTTATTGGAAGAGTAGACAAGTAAGTGTTAGGACTCTAGACAATTGCTAATTGTTGATCATTTAGACTACAATCATTGCACTGTTTGAAATATGTGCACCAAGAACCATATTTATAGCCATAAAGTCTAAATTGGAAGTTGTGTGCTGTGTTGGTTTTCACCGCGGGGGTCCTAGTCTGCACCTCCCATGTTGCCCGGTTTGTCGGGGCGCGGCGTTTTCTCTCCCATGATGATAGTGACGACTCCAGGTCCTCTTCCAGGTCCTGATGCCTGATTTCCGGGTGCCGGGCGGGACTTACAGATTTTGGGGGTTCTGAGCGAGAAATACTATGGGGGACCCAGTTTTGAAAAACATTGAACTTTATAACTTATTTTTGGCTAATTTATGCTCTATGTTGCCTAATAATATTGTCACAAGGGGCCCCTTGGTAGGTGAAGGCGCTGGGCAATTGCCCACTTTGTTCATGCCTTAAAACATCTCTGGTGGGGATTCCACAGATATCATGCCCAATAAGTAGTTGCTAAGAGTTTTCCGCATTCAGATGGGGAATAGCATGGATTTTGGTGCTTTCTGTACCATATCCGGTATTTGCTAGTATTTACAAAGCATTTACCGCTTGTAAATTTTATCATCTTTAACCCAGGCAAATTTCATCTGGGGAGAATTGCGGGGGATGCCGTAATTACTGTTAAACTTATGACACAATTTCTTTGCAAAGGAGTTTGAGCAGGGATCGGGAAAAATGAGTCTGTTATAATTAGGGTCTAATACTATCACTACTGCTGTATGCCATAATATTCTATAGTTTTCTCATTAAATAATGCATATTATTTTATCTAGAGTTCTAATCTTTTTGTTAGTGTAACTGTATCTGAGGATATTTTGGGCAGAGAGTTTTAAATCCCACCATAAAGTCGTTTTGTTTTTAAAACTTGAAATGCTCACTGTAAATTTGTGTTTCATTTGGCATGCGCAAACCACTTTTACCATGTTGCAGTCTGCCCCCTTGCTCAGTTCAATGGAGGGGAAGTCTTCAGGATGGCATTCCCCTGTTTCTGTTGTCCACCTAGCCCTCGTACGAATTTTGAAAAAAAACGTATGTGTTTTTAGCTGCAGGCTGGGCCTTAGTTCTTCCTGTTTGATTAACAGGGAGACATGCGGCAGTGGGTGGTGCTCAGATATTTGACAGCACAGCAGGTAGGCTCACAGGCAGCTCAGGCTCTGAGTGAGAATGTCGGTTGGACAGGTGTATTTCTGTGTCTAGGCTGACACGCGCACTCGAGGCCACTCCCTACTTGCACAATGTTTGTGAGCTTGGCAGATTACAACTGCAGCCCTCAGGTCTCCAACGGAGTGCTAGGTTCACCTGACCCAGCCAATCCTGGAGCTCCTCTCATGCTGTTTGGTAAAACAAACAGCAAGGGACCAGCGTCTGGTTTGGCTCAGCAGATGTGGATAGGCCTCTATTCCTGCATGAGGTAACGCTTGGGTGGGATTCGGCTCAGGTTGACAGATCAATCACTCTGTATGGCAGAGGTCTTCAAACTGTCATGCACCCCTCCCTGGGGGTCCATAGATGTGTTCACAGGGGCCAAATAAGTCCTCAATTACATGTAAATTAATATAGCATGAAAGCATGAAAGGCGTGTATGGAAGCTATCTTTATTTACATGCATCAGTTAAAGTCCACAAAAAAGTATGAGGACGGTACTACTGAGTAGCATTGGACAATGTCTGTGAGTTTGGAGTGGGGGCTCAAAGACATGGCTAAAATAAATAAAAATTGTTCATTTTGTTCGTTTTTACTTTTGAGATACTGCATTTAAAAAGCACGCTCACACCTCAAAATAAAAATTAATTTAAGCAAACTAATCAAAGGGAAATGCACTCTTTTTCCTTTTGAAACTTCAGTTAGCTAACGGTGTTCACTGCAAATTTCTTCGTGTGTGACCAAAAAATCACAGAATTAATGGCCACATGTATCAACCATTTTTGTGTTTGCAAAATCGGCCCGTTTGCAAACGCAAAAAAGGGTTTTCACATGGATCAAATCCAAATTGCGATCTGGTAACATGTTACTGAATTGCAATTTGCATTTGCGATTCTGTATTAGGAAGGGGGGTGTTTAGGGCCTCCCTTCCTAATACCGAATCGCACTTGCATTTTACCACCTACTTCAAGTAGGTGGTAACCCATTTGCAAATTGCAAATTGGAAGGGGCCCCCAAGGGACCCCTTCCCCTTAGTGAATTTTTGTAAAAGCATTTTTTGAGAGCAGGCAGTGGTCACACAGACCACTGCCTGCTCTTAAAAAATTAAAGGAAAATGTTTAATTTTTTTTTTGTAAAGTATCTTGTTTTCCTTTAAGGAGAATGGGCTGCTTTACAAAAAAAAGAGATTGCTTTAGTTAAAAGCATTCATTGACATGGTGATTGGCTGACCCCAGCAGGCCACTATCCCTGTGATTTTTGCGATTTCTAGGGTGTTGCAAATTGCGACCTACCTCATTAATATTCATGATCTAGGTCATTTGCGATCCCCTAGGAATCGCAGAAAGTGTTCAACACACTTTCATGCATGTGGTTTTGCAATTTCCTAATTGCGAATCGCAAGGATTCGCAATTAGGATATCACAAAACAGGGCCCTCAAACATCTGGCCCTTTATCTTTAAGGGTGCAGTGGGGAATAGTGACTTATGTATTTACAGTATTACAAGATCGCAGTCTATGACAGAAAGCACTTTAAGTATCATTATTTTAAAATGGAATTACACAGTATAAAACAGACTGCTGCAAAATACTGTTTAAGATAAAACAATATGTTTTCAATTAAAAGGGTGCACTTATTTTTAAAGGACACATATATTAGCTCTCAAAGTAAATACGTATTTTTCATCATGAAGCTCCATGTGACTCCATTAATGAAAGCCTACGCTGTCTTCAAAGCAGCCTTTATATTTGGTAATTAAGTAATTGCACACATTTAGATTTCTTTCTGTTAGCATGCACCCTGGTGAGAAGGCATGTTTCTTTTTTAGCAGCTCTCTATCGCTCTCTCTGCAGCACAGGAGACCCCCGCACATTCTGTGAGGGGCCACTGGACCCCAGTTATGGAAGTCTTACTATGAAAAACAACGTGGGGTTTGCATTAGGGCCCATGTCACCGTTTCTGTGCATTGAACAGGGCCCAAGTAACAGCAGGGGCAATGGGGCTAAATGCACTTTTTTGCTTGTTTTGTTTACACAAAGAAGCAAACACCCTACTTTGGGCACTAGAACTGATAGCCCTGTTCAGTGAGCAAAGTAGACAGCCTGCATTGCAGAGCTGTAGGTATCTTTGGTGCTGCAGCTGCTTTAGAGACCAAGGGAATGCTTGCTGTGCCAATGTTGCTTTAGTCTTTGAAGCAATGGCCCAAGGCAGGGGAAAATTGAAGCAGAGGAGACAACTTTATTTGAGCATCAGAGAGATGAGGGGGGAAGCGATGATGGAGAGGAGGGAGAGGGATGAGGTGTGATGGGAGCTCATGTCGTTAACGAAGGTCAGAGGCGACAGCAAGGCAGTATTTATCATTAGTGAAGCAGGTGCAGTGACACTTTTACCCAGAGTCCCACTGCGTCACCATTATGAATGCTTTAGTATAAAAAGTGGGAATGAGGGCGCATTTGCCTTGCTAGTATTAGGGCAGATGGAGCCTCTGTCGCAAAAAGGGGGGCAACATGCAGTAGCCAATTTTATTTCAGAAACAGACCCGGCTTGTTTCGAGATTGAAGTGATGGTCAGACGTGGTGGGGAAGAAGTGAAAGAAGAGAAAATAGCCAGCTTCTCAGGGCTACAGCCATCATTACTCCAGCAGGTGGAGTTGCATTGGGGGCCACAGTATCCCAATTATAGGGAGTCGTGTTTTGGTCAATTCTGCAATTCAGTTTTTTTTTTATACAGTTGCTTTATTTAAGTCCCACATTTATTGCAGATTATAAGCTGCAGAAAAGCACCATTGAAATGATCTCATTATCTCCTGCTCCCTGTGATCATCCCTAGCCCTCCCACTCCCAAATCATTGCCATATAGTTTTGGGGGGGCCAAACTTCAAAAAACTTTGCTTAGGGGTGGCTCAAAGCAAAACGTTTGAAGACTTTTGCTATATGGCATTATTATGAAGCCATACAACAATAAAAATCTATTAAAAAAGTGTTCCTGCTCAAGGGGAGATCAGATTCCTAAAGTAAAGTTTGTCTTTAGATACCTTTCTACAAGGTTTCTGAATAAAGTTGTGCGAAGTGTGATGTTTTGTTGTCGCAATTGCAGTTGCTCTGTGCCAGGATTTGCTTTCTATTTAAAAAACTAAGATTTCATATCAATATTAAATCCACCCTGTGCCACCCTCCAGGTCTGAGGACACCCTTCCTTATAGACCATTGACTCAGTCCCATGCTTACAGGATTCCCAGCTGTGGCCCTGTAGACAGTGTGAGGTGGAATTAATATTAAAAAAAACTCTCAGATTTTACTTTATAAAACAAAACAGTAGACAGGCTTTATGAAAAAGATAAATCACAAATTAGTGTGAGTAATACGCGTGAGTGTGGAGGTAGATGATCATCAGATGTAAGCATTGAATCAATGTGTGGACAAAAGTAGGATGGCTCAGCTCCCGCAGTACACACAGATAACCTTATGTAATCCCTCACCATGTTTAAAGTTTTTTCGTTAATCACCCTGAATTTATCTGAATGAAAGGACTTCCCTGGGAATCTCTGACTAATCTCTTATCCATGAGCTGGATATGCTTTGTCTTTATCTGTTACCCATGGTGCCCTTCAGCTGTTTCTAACTGAACTGCATGATTTTGTAGTCTTCTGCAT
Organism: Triturus cristatus; assembly: GCF_964204655.1. Classification (NCBI taxonomy): domain Eukaryota; kingdom Metazoa; phylum Chordata; class Amphibia; order Caudata; family Salamandridae; genus Triturus; species Triturus cristatus. The sequence goes on along the minus strand of NC_140590.1, from coordinate 893,395,993 downwards.
GATGACTAGTGTGACAGAAGTCATCCAACCAAAGCAGGTGCATTTTAGCCAGTCCCATATTTCAGTGTATATAATATACAAAAACCAGATTTAGCTATTGGTTCCTACCAGGGCTGTATTGGTAACTCAAAGCAGCCCTGGCAATGTTGATGGACCAGCCCCCCCACCTCCCCCCAGTGCTGCTTTTTTTTGCTGGGGCTGTATCAAAAAAGGGCCCTCGCCACTGCGAAATCGGCCCCCACCCTACCAGCCTCCCGTCAAAATACCCGATGCCCGCTAAAGCCAGTGATTGTTTTTTTCTTAACATCATACAGTGTCCAAAATGTCAACAGCCCTGAAGAAGGCCTTCCCCAAAACACATTGCAGAATGATGATGGATTAAACCCAGATCAGTTGACTGGGGGTGAGTGCTTGTATTGTTCAACACTCCGTCCATCTTCCCCTCTGGTTTTGCTTTGTTCGCCCTAAGTTGGCAGGGTATGTCCAGATGTGGGTCCCTTGATCACTTTGCCACTGGATTCAAGCTAGCCTGGCTGATGAACGCTGATTAGCCATATACCAGTCCCAGGATGCTTGTTTCCGGTCCAGGAAAGACATAGCTTGCCAGTTCAGGCTGGACTGTTCCCCGGAGGCACAATGTCAGACTGATTTGCATATGGCCATGTCTGAACTGGAGTGGCGGAGTGAGCTAAAGAATGATGATGGATTAAACCCAGATCAGTTGATTGGGGGTGAGTGCTTACATTGTTCAACACTCCGTCCATCACCCCCTTTGGTTTTGCTTTGTTCGCCCTAAGTTGGCAGGATATGCCCAGACGTGGGTCCCTTGCTCACTTTGCCACTGGATTCAAGCTCGCCTGGCTGATGACTGGCTGATTAACCAGAAACCTGTCCCAGGATGCTTGTTTCCGGTCCTGGTACGACATGGCTTGGCAGTTTGGTCTGGACTGTTCCCATGAGGCACAGGGTCAGACTGATTTGCATATGGCCATGTCTGAACTGGGATGGCGGAGTGAGCTAAAGAATGATGATGGATTAAACCCAGATCAGTTGACTGGGGGTGAGTGCTTGCATTGTTCCACACTCCGTCCATCATCCCCTTTGGTTTTGCTTTGTTCGCCCTAAGTTGGCAGGGTATGCCCAGATGTGGGTCCCTTGCTCACTTTGCCACTGAATTCAAGCCAGCCTGGCTGATGACGGCTGATTAGCGAGAAACCGGTCCCAGGATGCTTGTTTCCGGTCCAGGGAAGACATGGCTTGGCAGTTCGGGCTGGACTGTTTCAAAGAGGCACAGGGTCAGACTGATTTGCATATCGCCATATCTGAACTGGGGTGGCGGAGTGAGCTAAAGAATGATGATGGATTAAACCCAGATCAGTTGACTGGGGGTGAGTGCTTGAATTGTTCAACACTCCGTCCATCATCCCCTTTGGTTTTGCTTTGTTCGCCCTAAATTGGCAGGGTATGACCAGACGTGGGTCCCTTGCTCACTTTGCCACTGGATTCAAGCCAGCCTGGCTGATTCCGGCTGATTAGACAGAAACCGGTCCTTATTATGCTTGTTTACAGTCCAGGGAAGACATGGCTTGGCAGTTTGGGCTGGACTGTTCCCATGAGGCACAGGGTCAGACTGATTTGCATATGGCCATGTCTGAACTGGGGTGGCGGAGTGAGCTAAAGACTGATGATGGATTAAACCCAGATCAGTTGACTGGGGGTGAGTGCTTGCATTGTTCAACACTCTGTCCATCATCCCCTTTGGTTTTGCTCCGAAACACATTGCAGGCCCACCTCCGAAGGTCGAACGCGTCAAGATGGAATCTAGGATCCCACCCTGGCATTAACTCATGCTCTGACTCCAAACTTAACAGGACCTTGTAGTGGCATTCAGCACTACACACAAGAGGACTGAAGTGGTAAAAGTCCCTAAGACAATACACTATAGGACACTAGACAGGCAACTGCATTTGGTCTGTTGTACGTCTGTAAACCACGTTTTTATTGTAATTATGATGTCATGATTTTTTTGTTGCACATAAACTGTCCCCCTGTTTAATCCTTCACATGAATTTATTTAATGTTGTTTTATAATTGTTGTTTTTCACAAGTTTTGTCCCTATTTATGTAAATGTATAGTATGATCCTCCCAAAAAACTATGTATAAAAACAAACAAAAATAAAAATGCCTAGATTTAAGAAAAAAGATTTGTGATTTATTACATTATAAAAGCACAAAGAAGACCATTCACACAGTTGTGATACATCAGAGTGCATACTATGGGCAAAAGATTGAAAATAATAGGTCAAATTAAAGACAATTGAAGGAACAACATTCAGGTCCCTTATTTAAAGCACTATTTGATCAATGGTCTGGGAGGCATTACCCCAATTCAGATTCTTTCATTATTGATTCCAGGCTCCACAGTCCCAAATTGAATCACTCTCCAATTTAGGATATCTTTTAGAAAGTTGTCAATTTCTTAGCCTAACAATTTGGTGCCTGTATCCTGGATCACATAACCAGGTGTAGCTGGCCTTTGTGTATTCCTCCCAGACAATATCACAATAGAGGGAGTCTTTGTTGTCAGGATGGACCATCCTGAATTGATGGGAAGGTGGAGAAGTCTCCAACCACAATTGCACTCCAAGGGCCCCATCTCAGCTCACACACAAAGGACTTCACACTAGACTATTGTGCCTGTAGACAGACTGGGACCAAGACAGGGAGAAAGAAAATTTCAGACACTGCTTTAGGGGTAAGCCTCCAGACATTTCTTCCCCTTCAAAGAGGGCACCAGGTATAAAAAGAGGATCCTCAAACCCACTCTTCACTACACTCCTGGACCTACAGAAAAAAGACTTCCCTGCTGCAGGCTACTGTCGTGTTGCTTGAGCTCTGCACGCTTTCTGAGAAGGAAGATAGGACTTGCACCCTTCATCCCAGGCTGAATTACTCCAAGGGTCAGCTGACTGACATCCTGTTCAGAGCTTCAGAGACACAACAAGCTACTAAGGCCTCTCTGCACTGGTCCTGCCTGGGCCTTCAACGGGACTCTCCTGTGCCTTGCTGGCCTCTGCTAGATTGAGATCCTGGTCCCCAAGCGGTGCCTCCCAGGTCCTGGAGCCTTGGTGTGGAATTAATTGAGCTCCTCCTAGAAATAGAGGAGAAATCCTGAGGTTTTGGGGTGCTTGCAGCCACGAACTGGCATGTTTGCACCAAGATCATGGTGCCCGCACCGAACACCAATGCAAGGCTCCTGTGAACGCAATTCTTTGCTTCAGCGATGTCCAGTGATGACTGGCAATGAGAGATCTGCACTTCGCATTAAAGCATTGACAGCCCAGGGTGACTGTCAACACGAAGCTCCAGCAGCACCCATCCGCAATGCTCGACAGGACCATCGTACTGCATCGATTACTGCCACGACACCCGTCCTGCTCTTCGCAGTTCAGTGATGACTATCTGCGATGCTCTCGCTACTCCACGCAGGCTCCTCCACTGCAAACTGGACTCTTCGTGCTATACTTTGGAAGATACATTTTTAAGCAGGAATAATCTGGGTCATGTTTCTGGACCATGCTCTATCAGGGATGGACTGAACTTGAGATTTTTACCCAGTCACACTCAACTAGATAACCGCAAGTAGCACTTTCTGCATTTAGGCACTTTACTTACCTTAAATATTTGAAATTTAATATCTCCGGTTCTACTAATTTTTGTTGTTGTTTTCGTGTCAAATAATGTATTAAATTTTACTCAATTTTTGTAAATTGGGGTGGGATTTTATTTGTGTTGTGTTTTCACTTTATTGTTGTTTGAGTGCTGCATACATACTTTACACTGTTCCTCTAAATAAAGCCTCTTGTTAGACCTGGCATCTTTTGGCATGGTTACCCCTGACTTTTTGCCTCTACCTCCTGTATTTTTGATGCTATGCTGGATGTCGTTTTTACTGGTATAGATGCTTTGGGCACTTTGCCACTGCTGATCAGTGTCAAAGTGCAAGTGCTCCCTAGGGAAATTGTGATGTGATTGGCTATACATGTTTGGCATATTTGTTCTACCTGTAAGGCCCTAGTAAAGTGCACTGAGAGTGCCAGGGCTGGCAGTACAAATGCTACCAGTGGGCTGCAGCACTGATTGTGCCACCCACAGGAGTAGCGCTAAAATGATGTCTTAGGCCTGCTTGCAGTGCCTATGTGCAGTCCTGGACTGCCATGTCGACCTGGCCAGTGCACCCACTGACCAGGCCTTATCCTTCCCTTTCTGTACATGTAAGGCATCCCTATGGTGGCCCTGGGTACCCCCCTGGGCTGGTTGCAGTGTATCTGAAAGGTAGGGCATGTACTGAGGTGTGTAACATGCCCTGGTAGTGAATTACAGCCATTGTCGTTTTTCACTGCTGAGAGGCTATCTTGCCCATAGGACAGAATGGGGGAGGCTGTTTACATGCCTATCTTCCCCTAAATGCAAGATAGAAAATCCAAGTTTGGTATCTTTGTGTTCAGAATTTAATTATACATCTTTTTAGAAAGATGGTTTTTAAATTCACTGTATGAGAATGGCACTTTTTAGAAAGTAGCTATTCTCCTGTTTAACCTTCCTGTGTGCCAGTGTGCAGATTGGCTGACTGGTGTCATGTGATGGGCTAGGTGGCTCCAGGAGTCTGGATGAGTCAGCAGCAGGGTGAATAGGGAGATCTGCTCTAGATGGGTGGGAGGAGTAGCCCTTAGGTTTGAATAGGGATGCCTCTGCCAGCACAATGCCGGCTCCACCCCCTGCTGGCCAGGCTGAGGACTCTGCCTCTGCCAGCACAAAGAAGGCTCCACCTTCTGCCGAGCATCTAACGACCCTGCCCCTCACTCTGAAAGGAACCAGGTGCTCCAGGGCAGAGCACACCCAGGAACCGGTTTGAGCAGGGGAATCCCCCCACTGAAACAAAGAGAGACAAAGACTTGGAGGGGTATAAGAAGAGGACCCCAGACACCTAAACTTTAGATCACTGTGGAACTAAGAAGGAACCTCTGCCAAGGAGAAAGCTGGAAGGAACTGAAGAGGAGAAGACTGCCTGCTTGCTGTTTTGCTTTGCTGCCAAGGAGAGGGGAAGGACTCTGCTGTGTCCCCCTTCTTTAGATTCTGATCTCCAAGGGTCTGAGGAGAGCTGGCTCCCTGTTAAGAAGTCCCAGGCACAAAAGGACTTCACCACCAGCTCCCCTGGAACTCTGCTGAGGGGGGTTCTGACCTGCCTTGGAGTGCTTGCCTAGTCTGGGGGCCGCAGGTGGTCGTTTGGCTGTGTTTGGGAGCTGGTAAGCAGAAAGCGTGAACAAGAGTAACTGGTACCCATCGCATCATCCGGTTGAGAGTCGCAAGATCGAGAGTGCGAGAAGAATTTCATTGCGGCGTCATCGCAGCACCCAGAGTCCCCGCATCGCCGAGTGCGTCGAGCATCGTCCCGGTGCGCGAAGATTTCTGACACTGCGAAGGTCATCGCAGAACCAGTTTGCAGGCCGCACCACTGCCGGTGCGTGAAAGTATCCAGTCACGGCGTGCGTCGACGCAGAGTCCTGTCCCGTGGCGCATCGAGGGGTGCGGCGCCAGAAGTCAACGCTGTGCCGTGCATCGCACCGCATCGAAGATCGTCACCATCCACGGTCGTCGCACCGTACCTGTGTGTGAAGCTTCCCCCTAAGAAACCTACGCAACGAAAGCCAAAGTCATCGCATCCTCCCCATACAGATCGGAGCCGGCGCATCCACCTCTGCTGCATGAAGCAGGGCTGCTGCAAAGCCTCCCCATTGTCTCAGGAGTATCGCATCGCCTTTGCCATCTTCATTGTTATAGCTTTTGGGAACCTCAGCGCAACTACAGGTGTCGCATTTTGTGCATTGAGAGTCGCATTGTGCAGGACATTGATTTTTACATCCTGGAGTACTTTCTACAAACTCTTGAACTATCTTTAAATTAACCTTTTTAATTGTTTGGTGGTTTTTCTGTAGTATTTGCTCTTGTGAAGTTTTTAGTAAAGATACCTTATTTTTCTAAAACTGTTGTAGAGTAAATCTGTGGTGTTTTCACTGTGTTGCTGTGAGTGTTGGTTCAAATACTTTACACATTGCCTTTGATAGCCTAGACTGCTCAGGCCAAGCTACCTAGAGGGTGAGCAGGGGTTATCTTAACAGTGTATCCCCCTTTCCCTGACTAGAAGCAAGGGTCCCTACTTGGACAGTGGTACCTACCCTGCCAAATGGAGACCCCCAGATCTAACACTCTCTTCTTTTTTTTTTCTTTTGTGACAAGCTACCAGAGGGTTAAGCACTGATTAATTTAGTGACTTTCCTGGGTCACCCTTAAAAGGAGTTCGGCAGTTGTTTGAGAAGGGCTCACACCCTTCTCAACCAGCAACCACATTTCTCGCAATATAGATGCAAAAGAGCAGTGTCACTGGGAGCACATATTAGAACCTCATGATTAGAAACAAACTGATCCCCATAGGCTACACTGAAAACTGAAGGCAATAGTATGCAATTTATTAAAAAAGCTAACAATACCTTAATGGGAGATTTTCTAAATTTAAATTTTCTCTGGGGAAACCAGCCAAATCCCCCCGGATGCCAGTCGGGCTCCTTCACTCACTTCTCTCATGCTTAATGAAACAATATTCCTCAACTTTTTTGTCTCACCACTTTCAATCTTTCCAGCTGCCACTGAAAGCATAGGGACTATAAGAGTGCTAAACAACGCTCTAGCTGAACATTTCTAGAAATATCAGTGAAGAGATTAGCTTTGCCAAGAGTGGACGGTCAGGTGTTACCTATTCACCATGTGCAAGCTCAAAAATGTTAAAAACAGTAAGCGAGACACAGGGTGGGATTATAAATGTATGTCAAATAAAAGAGCACTCAATCGGTCCATCAATAGTGGACTTGCTAATTGTTTAAACAATGTTCCAGTTTGGACTACTAAACTCAGTGTGGTTGTATGACACAAACATGACTAATTAAATATAGAAATAAAGCAGCTCTCATTTAAAAGGATGTTTTGTTGAAAGTTTTAAAGCATAGTCTCTTGGAAGAATGTCAACATTAGTGGGTAGTATAGATAATGACTTTATGCTTAGTAATGGACAGATAAATAATACTGTAGTCACTTAGCGGAAGGTTTTTTCAAGTGCTCAGAGAGTAAAGAGCAACCTATGTAAGAAGGGGATAAAAGTCAGGAAATGCAATCACTCCAGGCAGGAATAGAAGGGAGAGTGCATTAATGTTTACCAAGGTCCATTAGAGGCATTCTATGTATTCAACGAGAATTCAAAAGGCACTAAGTGGAAACATTACAAGGCTATCACATCAAATGAGCAATTACAAACATTATTGTATTTACAATCACACAGGCATCTATAGTTTCGCTTTTGAAGATGAGATGTTCACTTGACATTAGTTTTACAAATGAAGAGATTTCTATCTTACTATTTCTAATAAATAGTGGCCCGAGTGATGTTTATAAACAAGCTGGGGGGTTGGAAAGGAAGGCTATTTTCAGGTTCTGGTTATTCTGCTGGGATTGGAGAATTTCTTCAGACCAACTGAGGAGTCCATTGGCTGTATAAAGAACATGGATATTGAACCTGGCTCAGATAGGCAGTCTGCCAGTCTATGCTTTCTTATGGAGACATTGGAGGTAAAATTGAATGGTTGCCGAGAGGAAATACACCTAATTTGTGTTTTGCTCCCTGGTCCTTTATTATTTTGATGTTGGGACTTTAGACTTTTTTGAGTGGTCTGCAAACATGTCCCGGGCCCATGTGCAGGGTTAGCTTAGTATGCTTCTGTACATGCTCTCAAACTCATATCATGATATGTCTGCCCTGAGGCTGTCGTTCATTCTTGGGAAAATATTAATAGAAGATAGAAGCTTTATTTTTTGGGAGCTAATCCTGCTGGGAAGGGGTCAGTAATAAAAACCGATGTGCAGTCTAATCCATCCTCTAGCTTCACATCACTCATTTGTGTGCTGTGTGGAAGCACTTGCAGCTTTTCCTGCACACATCATGGAGTTTGCTGGAGTAGGATCAGAGCCAAAAATTGGTTGAAATTCCACCCCAACAAACATACTCTTCCTCCACTCTATTTTGAGTTGAGGAAGCACTGGATTTACACCAGAATAGCCTCCACTGGCTCCACTGCTATAAACCTCTGACCTGACGGTCAATGCACCGCTGCACCATCAATTCAGAGTGACAGTGCCCCTTGCTTAGTTTGGGCACAGTGAGCATGAATGGATTTCCCTGGCCATGACTGCCATGCGAGGCAGTGTGGTTCCGGACAGGGAAATCTCCCTGTGGTTCCACGCCACAGGAAAGAAGCTCCTTTCATTTCAGCGACATTGGCCTTTATATTTTCAAGAAACAAGCACCTGCTTTTGGAGTTTGTTACATTTAAATTAAGTAAAAAGCTGCAGAATGAGCAAATCAAATATTGCCCCTCTCCAGAAAAGATGAAGTGCCTCTTTTGGAACCTCCACATTAAAAGCTGCATTGAAGGTACAGCTATCCTTGCCTGAGTGGCCTGCATCTCTGCATATGGCAGGCGGTCCTCTCCCAGGCGAAGAGAGGCAATAGCTTCTCTTAGCTTGGTAGGTGGAACACCACTGGAAAACTGAAAATGACCTCATGGCCCTTGTGAATACATTTTTGTGAATAAATCTTTTTGTTTGCTTTTGTTTCGATCTGCAATTATAAAAATACAATTGATTTGCTGGGAAGTACTCAAATCAGTACCCAGATCTGATCTATTTTAGTTTTGTGACTTTGGACACCACATATTTTATGCCTAACCCAGCCGTGGCCCATGCAGGTAACAGCGGTGGGCCAGGTGGGGTGGGGGGGGGGGGAGGGAGTTTCGACAGACGACGATGAGAGAAAATGTATTATTTATTTAATTTTCCCTCATGGTCATCTGTCGAAACCCCCCCAACCCAGGTCCACTGCCCAACCACTCTTACTTGCATGGGCCGCGGCTTGCCTAACCCAATGATAATAGCCTAAAAATGCAAACATTAAGAGGGCAACTCTCACAACGGCTTCAAACTCCATCCAGGAAACCAAGTTTCATCTCTTGCCTTTCAATATTCTTCATGAAAGACGAGTGCCTCAGGTTTCAAAAAGTACACTCACCAAAGTGAGGACAAGGGGAGAGAGAACAGCATGTGAGTATTGCCAAAACAATTCGGATTTCGCAGGAGGGCTGGTTTCAATTGATTCCTTTCTTGGAGAAGACCTTACAAGACAGACAGTCTCAATGACAAATTAGACTTCTCATGTGAGTGTCAGGGCCGGACAGCCCTTTGATTTCACCAGGCATTTCCCAGGTGGGCTGCCCTTGGAGGTCAGTTTAAAGGCTCAGTGACATGCCTGGTACTTCTGTCACTTTTCCCAGATGGCCAAGATTAATTTTAGCAGGCACGGGCAGTCTACAGAAGAGATAAAGAAAGTGAGGGAAGGAAGGGGAGGTAGAAAGAAAGGGAAGGAGAAGGGAGAATATCGAGAGATGAGTGAAGGAAAGAGAGAGAATGGATGGATGAACAAAGAGTTGTAGGACGAGGAGATGAAGGGGTGGGCCGGAAGGAGCATGTTTGTCAGGACTGTTTTTGGTCCCACAGTACAGCCCTGGTGTGTATTGTCAGACTGTGCTGAAATCATTTTGAAATAGTGTGGATAGAGTTACTCAGCAGGAGGGAGACAGTGACTCCTGAGCACTCAGGCTATTCAATGTCATCTACAGTGCTTATATTTTTTAGATATTAAGTGCCAGGGCTCTGACCAGGAGGCCACGGGAGCTTGCACCACCCATCGCCCTTGTCATTGCTGCCAAAACAACTACTAGCCATCTCTCTTGCATGTAAATGTGACAGCTTGGATTATTCCAGGTCCCCAAAGCTAAAGGAATGGCTGGGGAGGCAGGTGATAGTAATATTTTTATGTATATTGTATTCCTAAACAACCGTTGTTCTGCTCATCACTAAATTAGATGAGCAGCGCCATCATGTGGTAGACTGTTGGAAGTATGGTGTTGACAATTAAGTGCTGGTGCTGAGCACCAGAAACCAATTAAGTGCGGGTGCTGAACACCGGAAAGCTTTGGCTCAAATCAAGCACTGGACTCAGCTAGGATCTCAGAAAACAGTGCACACTGGAAAATATTGGTAACAATAGGCACGGGAACTGTATCACTCTGAAGTAAAAGTGAGCAAGGTACTTAGGGACCATTTTACAGATTTGTTTGTTATAGAATATAAACTCCTCTGCTAGCACTTTGGAACCTGCTTGTAACATGAAAGGAGTAGAAGAAATATCTTCGTTTTCCGCAAGACATTTTTTTATTTCCTACCAGTGGAACTACAAAATATTTTGGCTACTACTGATACCTTATGTCTCTGTTTCCAGGATTTATTCTGCAACTGAGGAAGACAGTTCCCTAGTATGGACTTCGGGAATATTTTGATTTTCATGTGCTTGAAAACGGCATGTTAGATGGAGCCTGCTTAGCGGGCTGCGTGCTAGGATGCTGAAAAGCTCCTGCTCCCTTAGAGGAGGTGTCCCCACATATAAAAAAATATTAAATATAGAAAGTGCTAAAATTCGATTCCCGAAGTCCTATGAAGGATCCTGGAAAGCTAGGGTTCATCCTGATGACCTGCACCTGTTCCTCTGTGAAATGCTTGAAAGGACAGTCATGGCAAGTACGATTAAGTTAAGTGGTGCTCTCCACAAATGTTGTCAAAAGTGCAGAACTCACTTTGAAGTATGTGAACAACTTTGAGATCTGTTTGAATCTCTTATAATGTGGCAACAGTGGGGGCAGTGTGTTTCGATTCAAAATAAGTGGGTATTCATTAATCTTAGCACGTGTGTACAATCAATGAAAAATGTCAGTGCACGGCTGACCTCTGATGCAGGGTTATGGTGAAGGAACATGGGGCGTCATTTATGAGGAAGCCGCTCAAGTCACCTTACTGTGCTGTACTCGGTGACAGAGAAAGGGCAGGGATGCTCCATAATTAGGGCACAACAGCATATTCCTGCCTTTTCCCAGAGCTAGCACCTTTTATGGCAACCTAGCGCCAACGCAGGCACCCATGCACTGTGGTGCTAGGGTGCCTGTTTTGCAAGCAGGATTGTTTTTGTGCAGGAAGGTAACCTTCCTACACAAACCCAATCCTGTGAGGCATAATCCCCTTTCTATTTGTGCTGCAAAATGAAGCACATATTAAAAGAGGAAGAAACAAGGAGAAATACAGTTATTTCTCCTCATGACGCCTCCCCTGGGAAGGCGCATCCCCAGGTTTGCAAGTTGTAAATGTAGGAATGTAACAAAATCCATAGGAGTTGCATGGGAAGTTGCATGGGATGCCTACCCAGTTAGGCTAACACAACACAGTGATTAGAGATGTGGTGCATTCCACCTGAATTTTGAAGCCACACAGAGCCACGCAAAGTGGCTTTGCATGGCTTCAAACATCTAACAAAGAGGTTTGCGTCATGCATGTACCACGTTGTGCGGTGCAAACGTGAAGCTACCCTCTGCTAAATTAGGCACTTTCTTCTTGTAGCATTATTTTTCCCCAATCCTCTCTAACAATGTCTTTCGATATCCTGATCCTATCATTTCCAATTATAGTTATATTGAATGCACGTCTGTGTAATGGTTCTTATATATTTTTTATCTTCTTTCTTTCTTTCTTCTTAAACAATAATATTGCCTGCTTGTGATGTTGCACATTTCAAATTTTCTACGAGGATTGTTTCCTTGCTCTGGCGTAGCTATCAAATGTCAGCCAAGAAACAGAAGGTAAATCTCTTTACAACCGCGGAATGGGTTGTAGGACATAGAGTAACAGATCCCTTTATCACGCTCATAGTTGTCTTGCTTGATGAATTTAACAAACAGCAGGACTCTATCGATCCATCTGCTTATTTCAGCCACAATAGAGACTGTAACTCACCCACTCTTGTCTTTCACGTAAGGTTATTTAAAATGACGTGTACACTCAAAAGAAGCTACCCTGGATTGATATCTGATTCTATATGTGAAACCAGGTTCACTACGCTTACTTAAGTGGGGTGCCAGGCATCTAAAAAAAAGTGATGGACTGTCCTCACACACCACCAGGTGTCATGTTTCATCAATGGCAGTCCTCACTCTCTAGAGACCGTGTTTGGTAGAGAGGGGGCCTTCACCTGACGACAGGGAGGCACTTCTAAGAACTGAGTGGGGAGTCCGTGAAAAAGTGAGAGGTTAAAAATGTATGCAAATGCCAAATACGCGACACGGATGGAGATGGGGTACTAAACCCCCAGGTCCCCACGCCTTACTTTTAATATAAAACAAACACCTAACAAATAAATTGTATTTGGTGTTAGGAATTATTTTTTACCTCTCACTTTTTCATGGGCCCTCCCAATTAGTTCTTAGAAGTGCCTCCCTTCTTCAGGTGAAGGCCTGTTCTATACCAAACTTGGTTTCTAGAGAGTGAGGACGGCCAATGATGAAGCATGACACCTGGTGGTGTGTGAAGACAGTCCTTCATCTTTTTTGAGATGCCTGGCACCCCACTTAAGTAAGCATAGTGTGCCTGGTTTCACATATAGAATCAGATATCTATTCACGGTAGCTTCTTTTGTGTGTACATGTCTAACTTGGAGGCCAGCTTACCCTGAACCCCGTAGCCTCTAGATCCCTCCCCTAACAAGCACTAGGGTTTAGTGTGTATATATTTAAAATGACGGTCATCATTTTAGAGCATTCAGAAAATAGGACTTTTTTATTCATGACAATACCTTTGTGCAGTGATAGATCACGTGATGTACGTGAATTATGATTTGGTTGCAAACTTCCCACGTGCACTTTGAACCATCTTATTATCCACACATAGTCCCAATGTAGCCACACGTTTAACCTGTAGTTTAGCAAACATGGCAGAACATGTTAACAACATATCACCAAATCTTACTGTGATATGTTTATAGGAATTTAATTTCATGTATTCATTTGTAATGGAAGGTAACAAAAATTGGAAAGACGATAAGGGCCTGATTAAGAAATGCTTAGAAACAATACAATAAAGGGGTAAATCGATCATGCACCCTTTTGGAATTTGCTTAATAAAGCAAAATAAAAATATTTGCTCTCCTTACATCATGAAATGTAGCAAATATTTTTGATCTCCCTCTTTCAAATATGAAAGATTAATCTAAGCCTGAAGCAAAAATACTTGAATTTTTTTGCTTGATTGGTACTGCGAAAAATGCAGAATTCAGTTACCCCATTTTGAATTTATTTTCTTTATAGACCAGTTTTTTTTGCTTGTTTTTTGCTTACTTGTGGTACAAATAATTTGACCAAAACATGCTTTTTCATTCCTTAAAAAAGTTTAAAATGTATATATTTTTTTACCAAATCTAATTGTTCCTATTATGGACTTTTGTGTGCAATGTCCTGTACATCAACAAGAACGTGACTCAAATATTTGTGTTAATGTTTTGCTATCCATAATTGACTGTTATCGTATTATAAATGTTTATGGAATTAAAATCTCCGTTCATCTAAAAAACATAATGTCATGCAGCCCCATCTTGTCAACGTTTGTCGCATAAGAGAAATGAAAGAGGCGCATAAAAAGGCATTCTTTTGTCTCTAATAACAGGTGTTGTGATAAAAATCCTGTGAGGCAGCTATCAATTCTATTGTGCATACTACCCTCGCAGTGACAAATGCCACCTCAATCACGACTGCTTATGCCAATTAGTAGCCATAACGACTGCTTTGATAGGAAATGTCATATTGTTCACCCTCAATCTGTTCTGATACCCTCCAGAAAGAATGCGAGAGGAAAAGTATTCAAGGCTTTTGCAAAATGCAGATCACGGGAAAGCTCAGCTAAATTATTTGTCGGCGCCATGACATTGACTTGAGAGAGCAAATCCTTTCAACTGATGAATTATCCGGAAATAGGGACTGCGCCATTCCTATTAGACCTGGCAGGGTCCAAATTAATTACAACGTAAAGCCTCACATTTAAATATCAAATATGTAAACATTATTTTATTTACAGATTAGCCTGGGATTTATTGCCTGGTTTTCGTGATGTGTTGGCATCTGTCTTCGTTAAGCTCAGGAAAATGGGATCTCAGAGTTCCATTATTTATAACATTGCAGCTTTCCCATAGCAACCAGGGCTTATTAGGGGAACACTTGTCACTGAGCCACAACCTTGAAGCAAAAGGCCTGCTTTTATTGATGGCAAATGCCCATTTAATCAAGGCATTCCTTTTTAACATTTTGCGTGGCCTGATTCCCACAGTGATGTGTTTCGTATTATGTCACAATGTTCAACAACTCTTCTACGTAGAGTGTTGGCCATAACATTAAGCCCCTCCTTGCTCGTTAATGTTTACCTTCCGGCTCAGTATATCCTGGAAGTACAGAATCTTGGGGCATATTTACAAGCTCCTAACACCACCAGATCGCCACTGTTTCTGACGTTCAGGTGGTGTTGCTCCATACCCCATATTTACAGTCCGCTGCAGCAAAGGAGCATGCAATAGGTGTTGCTGTGGGCGTTCCATCACAACACCCACTGCTTTTTCACGCTGCTCCATATTTACTAGGTTGGGGCAGCACCAAAAATGAAGGCCAGTTAACACCTGGTCTTAGGATGGCGATACGAGGGGAAATTATACATTTCTCCTTGTATTTTGGTCATAGAAACAGCAAATCACCGGTAAAGATTTATTATGTGCAGGAAGTTGTCACTTCCTGCACATAAACAATTGTCCCTGCAGCACAGGTACTCTTGCAACATGGCGTAAGGGTGCCTGCGCTGGCGCTAGGCAGCCTTTTTGAATGCCAGCACTAGGGGAAACAAAGGGGTGTGCCATATTTTTGTAAATACGGTGCATCTCTGTGTTTTGAAAATGTCGAAGTGCAGCATTACCAAATTTAGCATTACACCGGGCTCCGACATTTTCTTGTACATATCCACCCTTGTTTCTATTAACATTCTGACCCCTCCACACACTTTTACTTCTAAATAATGGTCTGGGTGTGTTACAAGTGTGCCAAAGGCCCTCTGGTAAAATGGAATTCTCTATATACGTAACAATATTTTTGTACAATGAAGACAAGTAGGAAGGAATTAATGGCCATGTGTGATATCAATGTTGACATGCACAAATTTTAAACAATTTATTTAACTATGTTCACTAAGTTGACGAGGGCAAGGAAAACCCTGAGTGAAGTCCACTTCTCAGCTGCCAATGGCCTATTCATCGTCCGTTGACTGAGACTGGGAGACTGCTGGCTGTACGGAATGGGTTGGATGAAGTTACGCATCCGTGTGTGATTAGTCACAATTTTCGTAAGAGCATCACTGCCACCTTTACAGTTTCAATAGAAGACATGAGCAGCACATATTCAAAATAATGTGTTGGTCTCTGAAAGAATGTGCAGTCTGGAACACTCTGAAATATTTGCACAGATTGAAGATCTAGATGTTCCTTGTTGTATTTGCATACCGCTCACCTTTCTGGCTGTAGTTTAGAAGTAGGGTGACATTGAGGGGATTTGGAGGGTGAAGACTCTGAAGTCAATGTAGAATAAAACAAGTCTATTGAAGACATTTTGTTTCTTTGGAGTATCAGCATGAGTCCATGGAGGCTGGCATCATCAAACGAGGATTACTTGAGAGGTAAGTATCGTTTTCTATACTGGCATTAATGTGAACCAAGTTCTCCAACACATAAGGCTCTTTGGTCCAGATAAGACTTAAAACATACTTTGCTGACAATTTCCACCTTTCATGGCCCCAACAGTATGTACTAGAAACTCAGGGGGTATATTTATGAGGAGCTTTGCTTCGCGTCGGTACCACACAACATGGTACATGCACGACACAAACCTTAAGTAAGGCATATGAAGCCAAACAAAGTCACTTTGCGTGGCCCTGAGTGTCTTTATAAATCTGGAATAACACATCGCAGCGCAAATCGATGCATTGCATTACTTTGCCCTGGGAAAGCATTAAATGGGCATTGCGTGGCTGTTCCTATGCAACTCCCATGGTTTTTGATGCATTCCTAGATTTACAAGAACTGGTAAACCTGGGAATGTGCCATAAGATACACCTTCTCAGGGGAGGTGTAACGAGGAGAAATAGCTCTATTTCTCCTTGTTTCTTCATCTTTCTATGTGTGTTGCATTCAGAAGCACACATAGAAAGAGGAATATGCCTCCCAGGATTCTTTTTGTGCAGGAAGATGCGTCTTCCTGCACAAAAACAATCCAGCATGCAACACATGAACTCTTGCACCATGGTCCAAGGTTGCCAGTGTTGGTGCAAGGCTTCCAAAACGGTACCAGAGCATGGGAATGGACAGAAATATGCCAATATTGCCCTAAATACAGCACATTCCTGCCCTTTCCCTGTAACGCAGTGCAGCAAGGTGACTTGATGTGCTGTGATGTGCTGTACTGAGAGACTTCTTCATGAATAAGCCCCTTAGTGTTATTTTCTTCCAAGGCTAAGTCTATTCCAGGTCTCCTTACTTTCATCACTTTTTTTTTAAAGAAACACTTTTTCATTTAAACAATTCCAGTGGATTCTGAGAGCACAAATCACTTGAAAATTTCGTTCTGAGACAGCGATCTGCAATACCGAAGGCACTGAAGGCGTTATATTTTAATTGACATTTAATGTAGGTTCTTCATTAACTTATAAATGAAACTTGTTATTTCTGAATGCTCTCTTGTAACAGTTACCCCGCTTCAGTGATGTGCTTACTTCATTCGACTGCTCACTTTTCTTCAAACCAAATTTCCTGTGTTTTGGGAACATCTGTAACTGGGTTTACAACATCACTGAGAAATCTACCGCCAGGATGTTCTGGCAGCTGTCACTGCATCTTCAATGAACTGCCTTTTTCACAGCAGTATGTTCAAGGATAATAAGATGCATTTATGAGGTTGCATGTTTCCCGCTGCATCGTTTGATAATATTTCATACATTTAAATTCAAGGGAGTATGTTTTTTCAAAGTTTGCAGCTCAAATAAGTAAACTAAAAGCTAGAAAGCTGTCTGAAAAAAGGACATGTTTTCCCAGCTTCTTTGTTGGGTTAAATAGGAAAAAAGAGGATTATCTTTGATAAGGCATTGAGACCTTGCATGGGATGCTGAAGCTTACTCAGCCAGTGAGGCACCTTACAATGCAGACTTTACCTACTGTTATTCTGAACTAAGTCTAACATCAGTAAGAGAGTGAACAGGCACATGGAGTAAACAGGGACAGTTGTCCATCTGTCTGCCTGTGTTGGGTAACATTAAGGGTGTGGGTAGTAACTGCCTTCCTGTCCACGCGTTGCTAGATATGAACTGATGGCTCCATGCTAAATGCAAGAGACTCCCTCACTAGGTGCCTCATGCATTTAGCTCATGCCCAGAATTGCAGTAAGGGCAATAAGGAGGCATGTACAAACTACAACAACGGCCACCCACTACTTGCTGCTGTGATGCATAACAGCAGGCTGGGCCATGAACACTTTAAAGGAGAAGCACTCAATAAGTGTCAGTCTGAAAAAAACTATTATATTAGCATAAATAAAATAAGTACAATTTAGAAAAAGTAAATTTTATTCAAATTCAAAAACAAAATATTATAGTCCAATGAGTAAGATAGGGCACATTTTTATATGGAAGCCAATCAGCTGCATGAATTCATATCAAAGAACTTTGGGGCAAATTTACAAGCCCATTGCGACACATTTACGCCACCGTTGCGTCACTTCTGTGACGCAGCGGTGGCGTAAACCATGTGCCATGTTGCGCCTTATTTACAACGTGACACATCTTGGGAGATGCATCACGTTGTAAAGCCCTGCACTACATTAAACCTGCGTCAGGTTTAATGTATGCAGGGTGGGCGTTCCATCGGAAAAAGCCTCAGAAAAGTGATGCAGTGAAATCTACAAGATTTCACTGAGTCACTTTTCCGAGGCTGCTGCGTCAAACCCTGCACCTGCCTGAAGCAGGCGCAAGGCGTGACGCAGCATGTTAGGTATGGGCAGCCCCGGAGTTGCGACACGACTCCAGCAATGCGCCGCCCTTACGCCATCAGATGCGTCACGCATCAGTTTATCCTTGCGCCACGACGCGCCCCCATTGTAAATGCGGCGCATCTGTGGTGGCGCAAGGGTAAACTTGCATGACGCATCTTACCTGGCGAATCCCTGCTGATATGCAGGGATTAATCAGGGACTAATCAACGGATCGGGACCTGCGATCCTTAGGGGTCTGGTCACCCCCTACATTGCACCAAGGGCCCTACGGTCGGAGAACGAGCACCTGGCCAACATCCCTAAATTCAAAAGAGCACGCACTGGAGGCCGACGCTTCTCTGTTAAAGCGTCCACTGGTTGGAATTCTCTCCCACGCTCCCTCAGACTGGAACCCAACCACCTGACATTCAGGAAAAAACTTAAAACCCTTCTGTTCCCTAAATAAACCCCCCTCCTCTCTCCGCCTCAGCAGGACTCAATATTAACAGCGCGGGGATGCCTCCGGGTCACCAGGCGCTATACAAATTGCTAAATAAATAAAATAAATAAAAATAAATTTGCCAGTCCTTGTAAATCTGCCCCTCTGTGTTCAGCAATGCACAGAAATTCCACTTCGTTGCTCATGGTACCAGTGACAACAAGTATGTTAAAAAGTTAATTCTTTATTTTCATCTTGAGAAATGCAACATGGACATGGACACAGCCAACGTATTTCGTCCCTTATACATTGGAACTCTTCAGGGTTGTTAAAAAATATACAGACACTAACATAAGCCACGTGCAATTCACAAACAATTGTGAATATGTATTTGAAGCACAAAAAAACAACGCACAAAAGACACAAGTTCAAAAACGCAATACACAATACACAGTAAAACACACAATATACCAGAATCAATTGTGAAAAAGAGTTTTAACAAAATCAAACCCCAAGAAGAGAAACACACCCATTTGTAGTATAAGTACCAATTACACTTATATTTCAATCGAAAGAATAAATTGGCAATCAATAACATACATCACTAATAACTTCATGATTCAAGTCTTGTATTCACTCCCTATAAACCATTTGCAATAAACGTCCGTGGTGCTTCAGTTACACTTGGGTAAGTAATAAAAGTTAACTCAACTGTAGCCTTGTCCATTCGTGAACAGACTAGACCCCTTTTTATAGTAAACATTTAAGTGCCAATCCTAAAAGAATGATGTGGAGGTATGGCTAGGATTTTTGTATTAATTAACCAGAAAGCGAAACTTACACTACCTTTATTATGCAGTTCAAATCATTGCTAAAAGAATATTATATAGTAATCCGGTATGCAATCCATATGTCTTCCACCTCCATATTCTCGTTGGACTACATCCAAATCCTCTACAAATTCTGTGGGTGGGAGACTTTAACATCAGGGACTGCCTGACTAGGCTGCTCAGGATAGAAGACCATAGGAGTGAGCCAATTATTCTCTTCACTCATACAAAAACATGGCACTGCCCTGAATAATGTACTGAAGACTTCCAATTAGAGCCGCAAAATGAAATTGATTTAGTACCTGGACAAATATCCTCCACCTATCAGGGTGCAGAACGCTGTTCTGCGATCAATTATATAATTAAGTGTGATTTTTTAAACACAACTATTTTTAAGATAAAAGTCTTGTTTACCGAATACATGCGCTCATGTGTGGTATGCCGCCAAGAAAAGCTTTAGTTAAGTCACCCCTAAACCTATTTTAGCTGGCAAAATCGCTTCACCTTAAAGTGGGACAAAGTGGACGAGCCTAAGCTACTTGCAAACCTTCTAGCATCCAACTATGAGGATTTTCACCGTTGTTTAGATCCACAATAAAAGCAGAAACCTGGTGATAGAAGCTTTTGATAATATTTAAGCAAACATTAAAAGCCTATTGACCCACCCAACTTCCACAAAAGATATAGCCAGGCCCGATGTTTTGATAAGAATTGTTCACTAGCCTCATATACCCTTCAGAAAGCTCTAAAAGCTTTACCAGGAGATAAGGAGCACATTCCCGTACTAAGGAATTTGTATAAATTAGCCAGGGCAGAAAGACAGAAAGAGATGAAAGGTGAAGCTTTGGAAACATTAACAAAAGCATCTGCCCTGAAAGATAGTAAAACTTTCTGGAATGTGGTTAATTCAGTCTCCCTTCTAGATAAGGGTGGCCACTCTCTGGACGTTCATATAGAGGAGGAGACATGGACAAGCTACTTTCAGTATATTTTTCATAATTAGGCGGTCCTTAGCCCCATGTCGGACAACTTGTCTATCAAGGCATTAACCTGTCTTTCATTCCAACTTGAGGAAATAGAGAGGGCTTTTTCACAGTCACCATCCCTAAAAGCAGTAGGGCCCGACGGGGTCTCAACTGATATCTCTTTGACCAATAGACAATTGTGGTCACCTATATTGACCGTAGTTTTTAATTCAATAGCATTAATTGGTCCCCTGCTCTCCTGGAAAACCTCAGTAATTATAACTATCTATAAAAAAGGCGATGCCTCTACTCCACTAAACTACCTCCCCATTTCCCTGCTAGATAGTATCGCTAAAATAATGGGTAGGTTACTACTAAATAAGTTGGAAATGTGGGTGGTAGAGAAGAAAAGTCTCACCGAAGTGCAGTATGTGTTCAGGCAGGGTAGGTGTACCATTGACCAATGTCTTAATTTGATGTTATTAGCTGCAAAGTATTCCTTGGAAAAAAAAGGACAGGTATACATGGCCTTTATGGATCTGTCAAAGGCGTTTGACTGTGTGGTACAGAGCAAACTGTGAGATATCATGGGGGGCCATGGGAGTGGAGGCCGCAATTATTAATTTTATAAGAGAGTGTTATCTAGACGCCTCTGCCTCGGTTCGATTTGGTCGACATGGGGAATGCACCAAACCTTTCAAAATTGAAAGGGGGGTCAGACAGGGCTGGGTTCTGGCCCCCTTTCTATTTGTTCTTTAAACAAATAACTTGTATGAAGCCCTAGTTAAACAATCAACAGACACCCCTCAAGCTCAGAACACCACCCTTCCGATTCTGCAATGTGCGGATGACGCAGTTCTTTTAGCAAGAACCCCCATAGCATTTAAAAATCTCATCACTGATTATACGGCCTTCATGTCCAATCTGGACCGCAAAGTAAATAAATCTAAGACCCGTATTGTAGCTATGGGAGGTGCCAACAAGAAACCCCCAAGTTTTTATCTTGATGGGGAAAAAATAGAACAAGTTCCAAGCTTTAACTATTTAGGGGTGGTCTTTGACTCAAAACAATCATGGAAGGCGATGGTTCAGAATAGGGCAGATCGCATAGGCAAGAGCATAGCCGCAATTTTGCATTTTTCAAAAAATTGGGCAGTAAGCCCGTACCGGATATGATTCAAATCTATCTAGCTAAATCAAGATCTATCGCCACAACTGGACAGCGATTTGGGGGATAGTGGACATCGTACCCCTGCAATAATAGAAGACAACTTTATTAAGTGGGTACTAGTGTTTCTAACAGCTTGCAACTTTGTCGCTCACAAGGAAGTTGATCCGCCCTATATTACTGATGTTATCAAATTGGCCCTGCTTTCCTTGTGGCTGTGGAAAAGGAACAGCGTTGCACTAAATCAACGGATTCTGAAAGACTTTCTTTCCTTAGATCATAACCAGAAAACCCCTTGGCTTTCCTAGTTAAAACATACTTTTACATCACTGGTGCTATCAGAACTTTTTGACACTCCTAGCCTCTGTGAAGGTTTTCCCAAAAGGCAAAAGGAACTTTTTACTAAGAAAACTGCTTCTGATAGGTGGGATAGATGTAGGGGTAAAATGTCTGTCACGACCTACTACGGTCGACCCCACTTAAAGCAAGGTCTTGCATCCTATCTTTCTTTTGTTGAGAACATCCAGCCCCGGTATATTCTAACTAGGTTTCGTTTGAATTATGGATTGATAATGCTGAGGTGTTCATCGGATGTATTCTCAATGTCACAACTCCCCCTTGCCGGTGCAATAAGTCACCTCAATCCACCTTTCACATATTGTTCTTTTGCAACTTTTATACAAAGGATAGGAAACAAAATATTATCCCTGTGATGAGGAAATGTAGCTATTGCTCCCCAACATTGGCTCTTGCAATGTTACAAAACGTAGAAATTCCGTTTGTTTGCCTTACAATGGTCCTCTTCTTACAAGCTGCGTTAAGAAGTTGAAAGGCCGAATGATGTTACACTGGGGTAGACCATGACCTTAGCTGCCTCTCTCATTCAGTTTTTTTTATGTTAGCTAGATTTGCACAATCAGCACTTGTATGTATGAACAAAGCAAATGTTTATTGTCTCTCGTGCTGATTTTACCAACCTTGGCCAGATTTGTCTTATTCAGCACGTATGAACCAGTTAACGGTTTATCTGTGGAAATGAATTCTGTTTTTATCACTGTTTTTTATCTTTATGTATGTCATTTATATGTGTTTTACCTTTATTGATCAATATACGGAGCTCTGGCAAATGGTTTTATTCTTTTGGAGAAAAGAAAATTATTCGTATTTTTTGCCTGTTTTCCTTGTAATTGCATTTGTACTCTGCGGTATGTTGTACCGATTATATATACACTGTTTTATTTATGTACTTTTATGCATTCACCAAATGCGAAATAAATAATAAATTGAAATTAAATTGAAGTATATCCCCCTTACCCTGACTAGGAAGAAGGGTCTCCACTTGGACAAAGATGCAAACCATTGCCAACTAGAGACCCCAATTTCTAATAATGCTCTATTGAAATAACTACTCAACAAAAGCAAAAGACCACAGTAAATATAACAACTCTCTTGAGGGTGCCCATTAATCATTTAACTACACCATTGGCTTGGGGACAGAGGGGTGGATTCTTTTGTTGTGTGACGTTGAGTTGGAGAAGAAACTCTTTGAACTCCTTGCTGTTAGTTGAGGGAACCGCACTCAAATTTGGAGTGACCTTTTGGTGGCTACGATACCATGGTGTCCTTCATGGGCCAGCTCGATGACCTGCTATGTTAGGCTTTCAGGTATGAGGATTCTTGAGCCTCTCTGTATTACACCTTCTTTGGTGACTGCTAACTCACACTGTAAATTTTTTAACTTTTGAAATTAAACATCATCTGCAAGGGGCCGGGTACTTCTCCATGATTGCGTAGTAATAAGTTCTTTAACAATGAATATGGCTTTATCAGCATTGATGGCAGCAATGATTTGTTCCACCGATAGAGCCGCTGGTATGCTGGATCTCACAATAAAGTTAGGATATGCTTTAGCTGTCTTGGATGACAAACTGTGACAATGTAGCGACACTCGTGAAAAGTAATCTGTTGGGTTTTCATCCTTCCCTGGTTTGTGCTCATTTTCATAGTCATACTCTTGCAGTCTGTACCCCCTTCTCTAGGTGCGCTTGGGTTACCAAAAATTGTGAGTAACGCCTGGTGATCTATGATGAAAGTGAATCAATTTCTGCAGAGGAATACATGAAAAAATTTGCAGGCCCACACCACAGCCAGACTCTTCTTCTCCGTCTGAAAGTAGGCAGGGTCTGGCTCAGACAGGCACTGACTGGCATAAGCTGCAATGTGTCTCTGAGCATCCGGATGGCCATTGTGTTGAGCAAGGATTGCCCCTTGCCCTACCAGGCTTGCATCAACCGTCATTTTAGTATGTAACTTAGGGTCAAAGTAGCCTATTTCAGTTGCATTTTAAATCACATTTTCAATATCTCTGAATTTTCTGTTGTATTATGGAGCCCATTGAACTGAAACATTTTACTTTGGCAAGTCTCTTAATGGGGGCTTACTGTAGCAAAGTTGCAAATGTATCTTAAGCAATAACTGGCCATGGCTAGTAATGACTGTAACATCTTGGGGGAGGGAGGCTATTGAATAATAGTACTTGCAGCTTGTCCGGGTCTGCAGTTATTCCCCATAAGAGAATATGTGCCCAAAAAAAATGAGTATGGTTTTGTGAAACTTGCACTTTACAGCATTCAGGGTGGGAACGGCACCAGCAAGTAACTGGCACACTTAGTTAAGGGCTTTATCGTACTCTTCTTGTGTTCTCCCAAAAACCAGTATGTCATCACTATAATTGAAAGCATGTGTAATAGGTTAAATAACTCGGCAAATAACTTCTTGGAATTTCTCAGCAGCCAAGGATACTCCAAAACTCACTCTCTTATATCTTATCAAACCAACATGAGTCACAAAAGTAATAATGCACTTCCAATTCAAGTTGATGGTATACTTTAATTAAGTTGAGACACGAAAACACTTTGGCTCTGTTCAATTGCATGATCATGCCCGCTATGTGGGGACCAGAGTGTCTCTTCCTCTCTATGGCTTTGATTGCCTGGTGCGTATCAATGCGGATGTGCTCTTCTCCATTACTGTCCCTTTTTGGTACCACTACTATGGACAAAACACATGATATGGGGCATGTGGAATGTTCAATGATGTCATACTTTAAGCGTTACAACAAACAAATGATGGACGGAATGCTGACAATGCAGACATTCTCCCCCAGTCAAGAGATCTGGGTTAAATCCATCGCTCTTTTGCCCACTACGCCACCCCAGTTCAGACATGGCCATATGCAAATCAGTCTTGACCCTGTGCCTCATGGGAACAGTCCAGCCCGAACTGCCAAGCCATGTCTTCCCTGGACCGAAATCAAGCATCCTAGGACCGGTTTCTGGCTATCAGCCGTCATCAGCCAGGATAGCTTGACTCCAGTGGCGTAGTGAGCACGGGACCCACGTCTGGGCATACCCATCCCACTTAGGGACAAAAGCGTTACAACAAACAAATGATGGACGGAATGCTGACAATGCAGACATTCTCCCCCAGTCAAGAGATCTGGGTTACATCCATCGTTCTTTTGCCCACTACGCCACCCCAGTTCAGATATGGCCATATGCAAATCAGTCTTGACCCTGTGCCTCATGGGAACAGTCCAGCCCGAACTGCCAAGCCATGTCTTCCCTGGACCGAAATCAAGCATCCTAGGACCGGTTTCTGGCTATCAGCCGTCATCAGCCAGGATAGCTTGACTCCAGTGGCGTAGTGAGCAAGGGACTCACGTCTGAGCATACCCTGCCAACTTATGGCAAACAAAGCGGTAACGCTTTTCGCCCTAAGTGGGATGGGTATTCCCAGACGTGGGACCCGTGCTCACGACGCCACTGGAGTCAAGCTATCCTGGCTGATGACGGCTGATAGCCAGAAACCGGTCCTAGGATGCTTGATTCCGGTCCAGGGAAGACATGGCTTGGCAGTTCGGGCTGGACTGTTCCCATGAGGCACAGGGTCAAGACTGATTTGCATATGGCCATGTCTAAACTGGGGTGGCGTAGTGGGCAAAAGAACGATGGATTTAACCCAGATCTCTTGACTGGGGGAGAATGTCTGCATTGTCAGCATTCCGTCCATCATTTGTTTGTTGTAACGCTTTTTGCCCTAAGTGGGATGGGTATTCCCAGACGTGGGACCCGTGCTCACTACGCCACTGGAGTCAAGCTATCCTGGCTGATGACGGCTGATAGCCAGAAACCGGTCCTAGGATGCTTGATTCCGGTCCAGGGAAGACATGGCTTGGCAGTTCGGGCTGGACTGTTCCCATGAGGCACAGGGTCAAGACTGATTTGCATATGGCCATGTCTAAACTGGGGTGGCGTAGTGGGAAAAAGAACGATGGATTTAACCCAGATCTCTTGACTGGGGGAGAATGTCTGCATTGTCAGCATTCCATCCATCATTTGTTTGTTGTAACGTCATACTTTAAGGGCACTTCCAACTTTTCGCCTACAGCTTCTTTTAGATAGGAAGCAACTCTACGGTGTCACTGAGAAAAAGTATGAATCTCTTCATTGATATAAAGCTGTACTTTCATTTTCTTGAGTTTTCTCAAACCATGAAAAAACAATGGGAATCAACTTGTGATCTCAGACCAAGCCTAGATGTTGTAGTTCAGGGATATTAAGCCCATGTCTCCATTGCTAGCAAAATTGAGAAAACAGGCCCTCAACAAAGTACCTTGTAGATCATGAATGGTGGCTTGCACCGATGTCTTTTTGTGTTGCATTGCCACCATAATAGACCCTTGGCTTTGCAGTGGCTCAGAGGGGCTCAGGTGTAGACATGTATGCCTTATGGAGTGAAGTGAGGCACAGGGAATAAGCCCTTAAGCTTTTCCACAGGCATAATATTAATCGACGCACCAATGTCTATGATAAAAGTTATTAGGTGATCGTTTACTTTCAATGTGATTTTGGGACAATATTCAAATGAAGTTTGTTGCTTTGTTGGGGAGAGTTTTCTTTGACCTATGATATTCTTTACAGGTAGCCAATCCCACATGGGCCTGCCTTCCTTCGGTAGACATCATCAGTGCACACCCATCTTCTTCCCTGGTACTCGAAAGTGATGTTGAAGAACCTTTGTTTGATGACCTTGATGACAACCGATTCTGCCTGGTTTCAATTTGTCGTAGGTGATGATGCCTTTTGATTTGTGGGTATGGTGAGAGTGCTTTTGGAACGTTCTTGCGCCCATCTTTTCTTTCCATTGTGGCACATTTGATTTTTTTTTTGTCAGGCATACACTTATGAAATGGTTCTTTTTCCCAAAGCCTTTGCAGACTTGCCTGATGCTGGACTTTCACCTTCAAGGGGATTCAAAAATCCACATTAAAAGCATAGATTTGATTTTTTCGAAGATGTGCATCTTGCTTTTGTTTGTGCTTGCTTTTCACAGTCAAGGCCAATTCATTGCGAATTGTTCCAACTTCCATCTCAGCAGCTTCTCATTCTGCTCACTCTTCTACTTTTGCAGCCATCAGCATTTCCTCTAAACTGTGTGTTTCTCTCAGAATGTGTCTTCTAAATAGATCGAAAAGGTGATTGTCAATGACTCTGAGGTGCAAAGCTACTTTTTCTGTGAAGTCACAGAACTTGCCATGTTTAATGAGTTTATCAAGTCTTTTGACAACCTCACTCTTTGTTTCACCCACCTGTTGTAACTCTTGGTTGAAGATTTACCTTTCATAGTGGACATTCTGCATTGGATTGAACTTGGCTTCAACACTTTTTTTGAACTTTTGGTACGATTTTGCCTCCGTTTGTGTAATTTTCTTTAGCACTTCTTTCACTCCATCACTTGAAAGATTTTTAAAGTATTTGATGATCTTTTTTCATCTTCTTTTTAAAGTGCATCTATGAAATCTTTGAATGTTTCAATACATGCACCCCACCTGGCACCAATGTTCTACTTCATGGAAGTGTCGAAAGGCGGTGGTAACTTCAGGAACACAGCGGCATTGTATTTTGCCCTCCCTTTTTCTGCCATCGAGAGCACTTGCTGTTCAGATAACTTTTGTTGTACCTGGCAGCACCTGCAACTTCTGCAAAGAACAACCCTTTTGCTTGAACTTGGATCACCACATGTGATTTGATGTCATAGAATGCTTCACTTGTCCTTGACAGTGAGTACATTCTCTATTTCTTATACATGGTCATCTATACTCACAACACACTGTACATTACATAATACTCAACATTAACCAGAGCCTGACCCCTCGTCGCATATGATGTAGTTCCTGTTCAGAGTCAACACCAGAATCATGAGGGTCCAAGTGCGTATAACATCAACATGCTACAGATCCTATTCACAATTCCATTTAGAAGTGCTCCCAATGTGAGGACGTTGAGTCCAATCAGCCACATTATGTGCCTGCGAGCCTACCCGATGATGAAGCATGCCACTGGGGAACTCTGGTGGATGAGGTTCTCTTAAAAACCTTAATGGATTTCAAGTTCAATTAGGTTTTTCTGGGGCCACTCACTCCCCTTCGACATTTGTAGTAGATTAGCCCACTCCTCTTGATTCTTTCATATTTATCGGAACAAAAGGGGGTGGTGAAGGACGGAGCATCAGAACCAATCAAACACTCACACCCAGTCAACAGATCTGGGTTTGATCCATCACCGTTCTTTAGCCCACTCTGCCACCCCAGTTCAGACATGGCCATATGCAAATCAGTCTGACCCTGTGCCTCATGGGAACAGTCCAGCCCGAACTGCCAAGCCATGCCTTCCCTGGACCGGAAACAAGCTTCCTAGGACAGGTTTCTGGCATTTCAGCCGTCTTCAGCCAGGATTGCTTGAATCCAGTGGCAAAGTGAGCAAGGGACTCACGTCTGAGCATACCCTGCCAACTTATGGCAAACAAAGCGGTACAACAGGGGGTGGTGATGGATGGAGCATCAGAACCAATCAAACACTCACACCCAGTCAACAGATCTGGGTTTGATCCATCACCGTTCTTTAGCCCACTCTGCCACCCCAGTTCAAACATCGCCATATGCAAATCAGTCTGACCCTGTGCCTCATGGGAACAGTCCAGCCCGAACTGCCAAGCCATGCCTTCCCTGGACCGGAAACAAGCTTCCTAGGACCGGTTTCTGGCATTTCAGCCGTCTTCAGCCAGGCTTGCTTGAATCCAGTGGCAAAGTGAGCAAGGGACTCACATCTGAGCATACCCTGCCAACTTATGGCGAACAAAGCGGTACAAAAGGGGGTGGTGATGGACGGCGCATCAGAACCAATCAAACACTCACACCCAGTCAACAGATCAGGGTTTGATCCATCACCGTTCTTTAGCCCACTCTGCCACCCCAGTTCAGACATGGCCATATGCAAATCAGTCTGACCCTGTGCCTCATGGGAACAGTCCACCCCGAACTGCTAAGTTGGCAGGGTATGCTCAGACGTGAGTCCCTTGCTCACTTTGCCACTGGATTCAAGCAAGCCTGTCTGAAGACGGCTGAAATGCCAGAAACCGGTCCTAGGAAGCTTGTTTCCGGTCCAGGGAAGGCATGGCTTGGCAGTTCGGGTTGGACTGTTCCCATGAGGCACAGGGTCAGACTGATTTGCATATGGCCATGTCTGAACTGGGGTGGCAGAGTAGGCTAAAGAACGGTGATGGATCAAAACCAGATCTGTTGACTGGGTGTGAGTGTTTGATTGGTTCTGACGCTCCGTCCATCACCACCCCCTTTTGTACCGCTTTGTTCGCCATAAGTTGAGTGGAGGTTGTTTATGTACTTCTACCTCCCCGTTTTGATTATTGAAAAGGTTTGTTTTGCAAGGTCAAAATGGCAGTTTAACAATGCACTACAGGCTACAATGGCAGGCCTGAGACATGTTTGTAGGCTATTTGAGTAGGTGGCACAATGGGTGCTGCTAGTACCATTTAAGTTACAGGGCCTGGAGATATGTAGTACTTATAAGTATGCAAATTAGGTATAGGCCAATTTGATCATGCTTTAGGGAAAGAGCTCAAGCACTTTGTTACAGGTTAGTAGGGGGGAAAATTCCTAATGCCAACAACGAGTTCAGCGAAACTGGGAAATGAAGGCAAATCATCTGGGGGACTACCACTCATAGATGCAAGGTCTAACACCAGGTGTTGGGGGTACATGAGCAGGTGGCAAGGGTACAGTTTAACCCATTCCATAGACAATGCCAAGGGGGTTATTACATAATTGTAGAGGGAGGAGCGAAAAAATCCTGTGCATAAATATTAAAATTGACTAGAGGTTCATTTACAGGCTGACAGGCTTTCCGTTGGGGTAGATGAAGGAAATCTGGCATTTTCTGCAGCCCACATGGCAAGGTGCATGGTATTTAAAAGTAGAACATGTAGAAATATGATGTTAACATGTCGTTACAATGACTAGCACCCAAAAGCAATGTTCACTTTGGCATACCCAGCTGCCCAATGCTATTGGGCAAGAAGAAACAATAGGAAGGATTAACCAATTAGCATCCTTTAGCAAGACAGTGTGGTTTTTTAATGCTATTTGACAAAGCAGGTAGCATTATATAAAATCTCCTGTACTTTTTAATGCAGTTAGTGTGGGGCACATCGTCACTATCTGCTCTGCGGTGAATTGGGGATATAACAAAATGCTCACATCCCTTGTGAATAAATACTGGGTGATATATTCCAAGTCCCCTGCCCATGGGCAAGGCAGGTGTGCTGCAAAAAGGTTCCCTCACACTTGAATTAAGGGGGGCTTTAAGGAGAACATAGCCTCCGAACTCTTTGGCAAGTCATGAGGTGTAATTTTAGCCGCATGTTTTGACACAGTAGAGAGTGGTAGGTGCAGAAATGGCTTGGGGCAGGTGTGATCTGCCTAACATTTTAATCTTTTACCCCTTTAACTTTTGGGATGTAGAAATACACATGGCTATCCCTCAGGCAATTCCAGAGAGGCTATTATAGTGATCCCCTGCCACAAGGCAAGGCCCTGGTTACATGCAAAAGAAGAGAATTCAAATCTTTCTCTCTAGATGCTCTATAAATCTGGAAAAGCTTTCACCCTGGCCTAGGATGACCCGAGTGTATCCTGTCCAGATAAGGTGGGTGTGAAGATTAATACCTCTTTTTCTATTTTTTATTTTTTTTAACTTAATACCTCTTTTTCTATGGCCCCTCCCCATTCCATATGACAAGCTAGGGAGAGATCTCCATAAGATGTACATAAGTCATGTGCATAAGTTCACAAGTCCATGGTTTATTGTCCTGGAGCCTGATAAGACATTTGCAGTTAGGTGGGGTATGGGCAACTGCAGTGGCAAAAGAAGCATTTGTAAATATATTGTGGCTGTAACATTGGTTAAAACCTTGTAGAATTTATTTTCCACTTTCTAAGTGAGGGGTGGTGGGCTTAACTTCGTCCGCCAGAGAATCTTTGAGACATTTACTGTCAAGGGGTACATTCAAAAGTATTGTAGGCAAGTAGTTTGATGTGAACATCAGTCTGGTCTAAAGAGTAAATAGGGTCTCTTTCATAAGGACGTTTCTGGGAAAATTAGTTGCAAATGATGAATTTTGTCTAATAGCATTGGTCAAATCTGGTCTGATGCAAAGACCTCTTTATAAAGATGTGTGAATGGCTCTTTCACCTTGATTTTGTTGAAAACTGCAGTCCTAAATCCCTACAGACACAGCATACCTAAAATGAAATTTAAATGCAACATAAGAGCACAAACACTACTTCTGCATTTTGCACCTATTTAAAAGTTGCCATGGGCTCAAAGATCCATATGAAGGCAACTTAGCATTTGAATTGGAGATACAAGAACATTTGAACAAATTACATCAAAACAGTAAGTGGGGTGTGCGTACACAAACACCATCTGTGCATCCAGCCCACATGATGCATGTGTGAACTTGTCTGCATCAAAATGATGTGTAGTCTCTTGTTAGTAGAGATGCTGCCTCCTCTCCATAACCAACACACCTATCTTCTATCACACTTTACATCTCAAGACGATCATTGCATGTGCATTTCTTGAGTACTTGTTTCCCTAATTCATCTGTCAGGGCATATGACTATAAACTACTCTGTCCACTATCTCTCACACATCAATTATGCTCCTGTGGACTGATCTTGTAAATTGACTTTATACCTTGTTCAATACACTTACTCCTGAAAAGCACAATAGACACCAACACCAAGGGCTCAGATCATTCATTTGGGCTCATTACCTCTAACTCACCCCACTCAAGAAAATACTTCTCAGAGTACTCATAAAACATCATATTGCCGTATTAAACAGAGCTAGAGCTACTGAACACAATGAATTATCAATATGCTCAAGTAACTGCCTAAGTATCACCTTCTATCAGAGAAACATCTCCAACAAAACACATTAAAGCTGCCCACCTGATCTCTAGATCTGAGGTCTCTAATGCAACATCAACATCTGTCCTAATCAGAGATTGTGACTATGACATTATTGCATTCACTTGGTCTGCTTCTGCTTGTCTTCTATAGACACCACTAGGTAACAATTTCCTTCACCTCAATAGACAAAATCAATTGGTGAAGCATTATCTTCATCCATCAGGAGTCTTTAAGTGGAGGTTACAAGCACTACGCCTAAGGCTGAACATTCACCTGGCAGGAAAAAAGGCAGTTTTATTAGTGGTTTTCCTGATTGTAGCGCCGATCAAGTCACATCTGCTTGTGATCAGATTTGCCATGGAGAATTCAATCTCTGATCAGATTTGCTTGGGAGAATTCATCCTCTATTAGGAAAAAGATAAAGCCTCTAGTACATTCTTCTTCAAATCCTTCCTATTAGATGGCAACCTATTTGAACATATAATCTACGCTGCCTATAAAAATGACTCTACCGTAGACCTGATTTTGATCAAGAAACACCACAAATAAACCTCTAAATATCTGTGACTAGACTGGGTGTAGATCTTCATTCCTTAAAAAAATTCTGACCTTAACTTTCAACAACCTACACTAATTCAGAGATGGAACATGTTCGAAATTGGGTTTCTGGTTGACAGAAGTATGCACCCTGTCCAAGCAGAAACTACAATCCTAGTCAGGGTAAGTGTAGTACAGACTAAAAATCTACTTCTGCTCACCCTCTGGTAGCTTGGCACAGAGCAGTCCAGCTAAACTAAAGAGGCAATGATGAATACAGGCCCCAGCCAGGCCCGCAGGACACAAGGGTTCGCTCTCCTGTAATGGAATCTATAAGGAAGTTGGCACGGAAACTGCAAAGTACAAAGACAGCATTTATTAACCCTTAAGGGTGGTCCTACAATCCACACAACACTCTTCAGTATTGCATAGAGTAGCACAAAGAACTTGCGTACATGGTCCCCTTTTATACACAATAGAGGGGCTCATGAGTGGGTGGATACAGCATGAGGCAAGGAATGTTACCTTTTATGGACATTTTCGATACAAGATCAATATGTGGGCGGAGCTGACACACTCCTTGAGCCCGCGAAAACATGGTCAAGCAAGGCTAACTGATAACAGATGTGGTCAAGTCTGGCCATGCGCCAGATGGACAAAGGAGCTATTTATAGACTGTTACTAGGCAGATTGCAAGAACAACTAACACAGAGGTTGGACTCTTCTCGTGGGGAACACGTGGAAGCATAACAATACAAAATGGAGTCCGAACTTCGGTCAACATAACGGAGAAAACATGATCTAGAGGAGGGAATTAATGTCTTTAGTAAATGCTTAATCACGTCATTGTTTCAATTTACAACAGACGACCCTTTCAGCATTTACTGAAGACATCCGGTTTGTTAGGATAATCATCATATATGTCAATTGTCATCATTTCTTCAACTTCTTTAGCTAAACGTTTCTGATGAGCAACATCGACAATAGCTTTCTTATCAGGGATACAAAATGACACACATAATGAGCAGAGTAAAGGACCACATTGAACGCAGATACAGCACGAAAACAGAACCGCTACAATAATACAGAGACCAGTTAGAACCTTCCATCCCCAGGCAGTAATTAACGCCCAAAACCATCCAGAAAAGGACCAAGTGCCGTTTTCTGTATGGATCTCAGCTGCAATTTTATGCAGTTTATTGATGGCATTATAAACTGATGGCGTATGATCAGGGATAAACACACAGCAGCTACTTCCAATAATTTTACAAGCTCCACCTCGGTCGGCTAACATGACATCTAATACCATACGATTCTGCAATGCAACAATTCTAGTAATTTGCAATTCTTCCGTAAGATTCCCAAGAGCAGCAGCAGTCTGATTTGTCACAGCCTCTACCACTCTTGTTAATCTTCGAATCTTCCTACTATTCAGGGCAGCTCCAACAAAGAAAAACAGTCCTAAGTTAAAATCAATATACTGTTGCAGACTGGTATCAGTCTGATCTACATCGTCAATTGATAAAGTACGTTTATACCTATTTACAGTCACATTATTCAATAATTTCAGATCCTTATGATAAGATGCGGGAGCTAGAAATACAGGAGGTAATAGAAATGATACATAGCATACCCCAGACCACCCAGCCGGCAGACGGTAATAACCTTTATTTCCACACACAAAGTACGTATTATGGGAGGCTAAAAAGGTACTATTGTTCAACCCATCGATATTCAGAACAGTAATACAATCACTAACACCAACAGGGATAAAACCCACACTCTGGACACACAGGTCCGCTTGAGCTTGTGCTACTTGAATCACAAATTTGTCCTTTCCCACAGTGTCTCTTGTGTTCGTGAAGATGTAGGGAATGGATTCATTGTCTGGTCGGTACTCTTCCCACTCCCAAATTGTCCCATTCGCTTGTGGATACCCATTTTTATCCTGGTGACATTCTTTATTGAGTCTGAAGAGCAATCGTCCCACTGTCGGTTTCCGAGTAGCAAAAAGCAAAGTATACCATGCTCTACAAGAGCCATTATGAGAGAAAGGAAGTGGTATGAATGGCGTTCCTCCTTTCTTCTGATGAGCTGGCATCATCGCACATATCCAACAGTTCGTAGCATTCGTAGCAACGTGGGTATGGTGCAGCATCTGGATGAAAGTGTTATTCAAGTAAGACTGTCGATGCTTCAACTCTTGATACGGTAATGTATAAAAGTAGTGCTCCTCAGGCACCGGAGTTGTCAACACAAGAATCTTCCGAGCGGGAGTTACATCCTCCACGAACCATGTGGTTATCCCAACAATGGCTACTGTCAACATGAACCCTAATGCACAAAGGATTTTCTTTTTCTCCATATCAAAACAAAAATAAAACCCAATATCTTCCTGAAACTAAAAGTCTGTCAGAACTCTTCCCCTTGGGCAGCGGTTGATTTCTTCACCAGCGGGCCAAGACGGGTGTCGCTACACTAATGCAGGGCTGATCCCCCCCCCTTGCCTCATCGGCTCTCCGTTTCACTAACCCAAGGGCCGTTCTGACAGTATGTCCCGGTACTGGAAAACTCACTTCCTTGGTCGAAGATGATATCGCCTTCCTCCAGGAGTCGCGTGGTCCGGAAAGAGCTCCTCAGTGGCGTTTGGCTCCGCAGCACGGCCTGTCTCTGCAGCCAAGATTTCTCGTTGATCGGTCAGCACGGCAGGTTCCACCAATCCGGGCGGCACCTTCCTACAGTGCAGGGAATGGATCCAATTCTTTCTGTTGGAGACTCGCACAGCCGTCCTCGTTGCGAGGAGGACCTGCTCAGGACCCACCCATCTCGGTTCCAAGCTGTTTGTTCTGTCAAATATTTTCACCATCACGTGGTCACCAGGTCGGAGACCATGTCCTTCACCGGTAGACCGATCAGGGAGCGCCTCTCGGACCTGTTGATGAATAGAAACCAAGTTATCCGTTAACTGTGCCAGATAATCGTTCATCATTACACAAGGTACATCATACACAGCCTTAGGTTTTGGTAGACCCCAAATATTCATTGGGCGTCCAAAAACAATTTCGTACGGTGTAAGGCCAGTTCGAGAGTGTGGTATCGATCTAATTGACAATAACGCCAGTGGCAGAGCGTCTGGCCAAGTCAAGGACGTCGAAGCTTGAATCTTAGCGATCTTGAGCTTCAGTGTACCATTATACTTCTCGACTAGTCCTGCAGACTGAGGGTGGAATACCGTGTGAAACTTCTGGGTGATGCCCAGGCCCTTCAAGACGTACTTTATAACATCCGCTACAAAGTGAGGCCCATTATCACTCCACAGAAGTCTACAGACGCCATATCGAGGGAAGAACTCTTTCAGCAGCAACTTCGCAGTAGTCATTGCAGTATTGTCTTTCGTAGGGTACGCTTCAACCCATTTGCTGAAAGCGCAGACCACTACTAGAACATACTTCAGATTGTTACAGCGCTCAAGCTGGATGTAATCCATCTGCAAAACCTCGAAGGGTGCAGTAGGTGTCACAAATCCTCCTGCCGGAGTTCGAGTACCCTTTCCTGGGTTATACCTCAAGCAGATCATACAGGTCTGCACCACCCTCTTCGCTGTGCTAGCAATCTCTGGATGCTCCCAGACTTGGGTAAGCAATTTCACAATTGCGGAAGCTCCAACATGTGCTAGCCCATGTGCCATCTGAACCATAGGTTGTACAAAGGCCGTGGGTAATTTCCATCTATCCATCTGCTTATTTCTCCAGCAGCCCTCGTCATCCAGTTCTCCCTCACTAGCCCATTGTTCCCGCTCTTTGTCAGAAGCGGTCCTTTGCATTTCTCGCACTTCCTCCTTCGCATCATGCCATCTTTCCACCTGTGACTTTACTACATACACGGCAGTAGCACCGGGCTGCATCGCAGTCTTCCGTGCTACTCGATCTGCCAACGCATTCCCTTCTCCAACTTTATCAACTACTTTCCTATGGGCGCTACACTTAACAATGGCAATTTTCTTTGGGTATGTCAATGCGGTTAAAAGATTGTGAACTAACTCTCCATGCATTATCTGTACTCCATGTGACGTTAAAAACCCTCTCTCCTTCCAGAGTAGGCCGAAGTCATGCGCTACTCCGAAGGCATAGCGGCTATCTGTATAAACATTCACACATAATCCTGTACTGAGCTCACATGCTCGTGTTAATGCTATCAGTTCCGCTGCTTGAGCTGATTTCTGTGGTATGCGTGCTGTCTCCACTATCGTTTGCAATGTGGTAATCGCATACGCTGCTGAAGTCGTACCATCTGGTAGCTTCAGGCAGGATCCATCCACCCACAGTTCTCCATCTACATCTGAAAAGGGCGTATCCTGGAGATCAATGCGACCCTTTGTTTGTTCCTCAGTCACGAGAATACAGTCATGCGCTTTCCGCGCCTCAGGCTGGGTTTCGGGGTATGGCAACAATGTTGCCGGGTTTAACGTTACGCACCTTTTTAACGTAATATGAGGAGCCAAAAGCGTCAACTCATATCCCGTTAAACGGGCGCTGGTCAAATGCTGCGTCTTCGTTTGATTGAGCAGGGCATCGACAGCATGGGGGACTAATACCAACAACTTATGGGATAACACAATTCCCTCACTTTGGCGTATTGACACAGCTGTCGCCGCAACTGAGCGAAAACACCCTGGTAATGCTCGGGCGACAGGATCAAGTACAGCCGAAAAATATGCACAAGGGCGCTGCTTATCGCCGTGCATCTGCACTAAAACTGACAATGCACATCCATCTTTCTCATGCACATACAACGAAAAGGGTTTTGCATAATCAGGGGTCCCTAACACTGGTGCTGAACAAAGGGCCTGTCGTAGTTGCTGAAAAGCAGTATCACACTCATCTGACCAAGGGATTGGGATAGGCGTGTCCTTTGTCAAGAGGGCTAACAATGGCTTAGCTATGTGCGAAAACCCCAATATCCACTGTCTACAAAAAGAAACAAGGCCCAGAAATGCACGCACATCCTTCTGTGTGGACGGTCTCGGTGTGTCCAAAATGACTTGGATACGATCCGGTGTGAGTGCACATCCCTCCTTAGACAAAAGGTGACCCAAATAAGTCACCTTTGGTCTACAGAATTGCAATTTCTTCCTAGATACCTTATGATTGTGGGATGCTAAAAAGGAAAGTAAGGATAACGTACTTTTTTCACACAACTCCAGGGTGTCAGCCGCCAGCAAGATGTCATCGACATATTGAATGAGGGCGACCCCCTCGAGCAGAGCAAAGGAATCCAATTGTCGTTTCAAAGCCTGACTGTAAATGCTAGGGCTTTCTGTGTAGCCCTGGGGGATCCTACAAAAACGATAAGATCTATTATTTAATGTAAACCCAAAAAGATATCGACTATCAGGGTGAATGGGAATGGAAAAGAAGGCATTCTTCAAATCGATCACGGAGAGCATAGTCGCCGTAGGTGGTACCAAAGTAAGCAACGTTGTGATATCGGAAACCACTGGGTACTGAGGTATCACGATCTTGTTCACTTCCCTCAAATCAATTATAAACCGATAAACTCTGGCATCCGTATCCTTTTTCAGTATGGGAAGAATCGGACTGTTACAAATGTTGTAGGGGACTTCCTCCACTACCCCTACCGCTATCAAATCCTGCACTATCTGTATGAGAGCCTCCTCACCCTCCTGGGAAATACGGTACTGAGGGAGGCGTGGTAACACCGCCCCCTCCTGGACGCGAATGTGGACCGGTGGAATCACCATTTGTCCCACATCAGTATCCGAAGTTGCCCACAAAGCACGAGGGAGGGTAGCTAACAGCGCATCCTCTGACATCGTACACATCCGTTCTGATCGGGGGTAATTGTCATTCAATATTACCCGTACACCAGCAGGGGAGCAGCGGATCGTAGCCCTAAAATGCTTTAACATATCAAGACCCATAATGTTGTCCGGTGTGTACGGGGCAAGCAGAAACGGACAGGGTGCAGAAAAAGAGTCAACTTTAAACATGAGGGGCTGCGAAAGAGGGCTTCGGGAGAGTGTACCGTCAAACCCTACCGATGTGACCATTAAGCCGGATGGGGGAGCCCCCGGAACCAATTGCTTAGACAGTGCACTACGTGTCGCTCCTGTATCCACTAGGAACTGATCAGTAGAGCCCAAAACCTCAGCCGATACATAAGGACCCTTCTGATCGACCGGCACCTCAACTGATTCTAACCCCCATCCAACGCATCCCTATGCATGCTGAGAGTCATGGTACCCCGACCGGTCAATCCCCGACACTTGATACTGATGCTGACGATCAAAAACATTTGATCTGTCTCGGTGCTGCCCAGCAGAGTCAAAACGAGCCTGTTCGTTAGAATTCCCTCGAAAGTTCGAGAAACCCCCTCTACCTCGCGGGCCACCATGGGTATGCCCCTGACGCGATGCATGCAACACCGGGCAGTCCCTAGCCCAATGACCCGATTGCTTACAATACGCACATTGGTTCCTATTTAAATCAGATCGGCCCGAGGGAGGACCATAAGATCCTCCCCTACCTCTATTACTACCCCGTCGGGGCGGGCCATAGACTTGTGCCAACATCACCTT
Organism: Triturus cristatus; assembly: GCF_964204655.1. Lineage (NCBI taxonomy): Eukaryota > Metazoa > Chordata > Amphibia > Caudata > Salamandridae > Triturus > Triturus cristatus. The sequence goes on along the minus strand of NC_140590.1, from coordinate 893,357,036 downwards.
TGTTTTCAAATCTTTCGATTTCTTTTCCTCCTGGCCCTTTGCTTCTTGCTCCTGGCGCTCATAATACTGGGCAATAGTCAGGAGGGCTGTCGGTGTAGCGGAAGACCAAGAACTTTCACTCTCTTTTAAACGGGCCGCAACTGCCGGCAGCAGATTAGCCACATATTTTCCGCAAAAAGGTGGCGGCCCGTATCGTCAGTAAGCGACTGGCCACTAAAATCATGAAACGTCTCCTCAAAGCGCGTAAAGAAGTCCGCAACTGACTCGTCAACTTTCTGTTTACATGCAGCCAACATATTCCAGTCAATCTTTTTAGGGGGAATAATTGTCTTCAACTTAGCCACAATAGCAGCAGGGAGATCTAAAATACTCTGGGGCGGTTTCTGCGCGGGCTTCCGCTCCCTATCCTCATCCTCAAGGTCAGACCACCGGGCCTTAAAGGCAACTGTATCATCTACCTTTCGGACAGATCGCCACGTATCCGGTGGTAGAATAAGGCCAAAGAACAGGTCTATATCTGCTAAAGTCATAACGCAAGAATTCAAGGCCCCCTCGACTTCTTCGTAGAAGGCCGCTGGATTCTTGCGGGGGTCAGGCAGCGCATTCTTTAATGCCATCACATCAGCTCTATGCCACGGAGTATAAACCCAATTATACACAAAATATCCCTTAGCATCGGCGGAGGTAATGTCCGAGCTAGTCCCCGCTCCTTTAGGAGGAACATACAAAGGCGCCGCCTCGCGCATTGGCTTAGCATGCACTAGATCGCTCTTATCTGATTGAGAGGTGGATGAGTGGCCTTCTGTAGTACACGAATCCGACTGCGTCTCCTCCCCTGCTCGTTGGCGCGCTTTTTCTTTATGGGCCAGCACTGCGTCCCGCAAGGCGAATAGCCGCCGAGCCGTATCAGGAGCCTTAGAGGGAGAAAAAACACCGTCATGCAATGCTTTAGCATCCGATGTCACTTCTTCAGGCTCAAAGACACTAGAATATTTCCGAAAAGCAGCAATCACTTCCTCAGCGAAATGACTCAAAAAATACAATCTCTCTCTATCCTGCCACGACCCCCAAGTATGGAACAATTCATCCACGGACACCTTACCCTTAAGTGCACGGAAAGAAATTTGCCGAAGCTCAGCCATATGCTCAGCCGATAACATGGACCGCGTATCTACCTTACCCGTACCCGGGACAGAATCTTGTGGCCTCGGAGCAGATGCGCCAACATAAGGGGGCGGAGAGCGATCTAGTAAATAAAAATCATCATCAAGATTATTAAGGACAGGATAAAGTGGCTGCCGAACAGCATATTGACCCGAGACTTGCAGCCTACGCTCTTTCTCTTGTCTCTCCGTTTGTTCTTTGTCCTCCCGACGCCTCGCCTCCTGTGCTCGCACATGATCATTCTTCCGTTGTTCTTTATCAAACAGCGCTTTCTCACGCTTCTCTCGCTCACGCACCTCCTTCACCCAAAACCGCACACACTCAAACATATCCTGACGAGCACGCCGCTTACACATACACTGTTCCACATACTCAATCTTACGTATATCAAACGATCCATACAAAGGCCATCGTAACTCAGGATCTTTTTTAGTATATTTCCTCCATACTGTGCTGTACATTATGGAAGAAAGACCATGCTTCACATACATATCCCTATTAGGAGTCCCCTCTGGGGGAGCTGGAGCAGATTCCTCGAGCTTCAACCGGTTTCCAAAACAGCAACACCACTTACGGAGTGCGCTAAAAGCAGGCATGCTCAGGAATAATGCAAAATATGCAATATTATAGAGAAAATGGCACTTAATCGTTGCGCCGTTCAAAGTTACACAGCTCCGGAGAAATCTCTCCACATTACCTGCCTATATGTGTTGCAACGCATATATTTTCACAAAGACAAATACAAAATATGACTAGTCATCACAAATCAAACTCAAATAGCCGGACCAGGCTTCAAAAACTCGGAGCAAGTACCGTACACCGGTTCTTACCAATCAAGAGTCCAGATTCCAACTGCCAAGCTCCACAATCGCCCAAACGGCTTTCACGGCAGGACCGACAGAAGAGGTCTCAGTCGAGGACCGGCGCCACCCAGACGGTCAGCTCGGAAGGGAAGGAAGAAAAACCTCGGGATGCCAGGGCTAAGACGCCGCTGGCAGTGATCACGTCCCCGGCCAAGTTCCTCACCTTCGTCGCGACCAGTCCTTCGAGCATCCGAGTCGCCGATGAGCCCCACGTGACGGGCGCCAATTGATGAATACAGGCCCCAGCCAGGCCCGCAGGACACAAGGGTTCGCTCTCCTGTAATGGAATCTATAAGGAAGTTGGCACGGAAACTGCAAAGTACAAAGACAGCATTTATTAACCCTTAAGGGTGGTCCTACAATCCACACAACACTCTTCAGTATTGCATAGAGTAGCACAAAGAACTTGCGTACATGGTCCCCTTTTATACACAATAGAGGGGCTCATGAGTGGGTGGATACAGCATGAGGCAAGGAATGTTACCTTTTATGGACATTTTCGATACAAGATCAATATGTGGGCGGAGCTGACACACTCCTTGAGCCCGCGAAAACATGGTCAAGCAAGGCTAACTGATAACAGATGTGGTCAAGTCTGGCCATGCGCCAGATGGACAAAGGAGCTATTTATAGACTGTTACTAGGCAGATTGCAAGAACAACTAACACAGAGGTTGGACTCTTCTCGTGGGGAACACGTGGAAGCATAACAATACAAAATGGAGTCCGAACTTCGGTCAACATAACGGAGAAAACATGATCTAGAGGAGGGAATTAATGTCTTTAGTAAATGCTTAATCACGTCATTGTTTCAATTTACAACAGCAATATGTAAAGTAGTTGTGCACATAGTAACACAGTGAAAAAACAACAAAGGTACTTTACACCAGTTTAGAAAACAAGACCAAAATGATACAAATCCAACATACACAACTCAAGACAGGAATTTTGGAAAATTAATTCAAAATCCAGCGCTCAGAAAACAATACTCAAACTGCGGCTATTTGGTTGTGCTTGACCGAGGCAAATCCCAAATGTTCAGTCCAGCCACGATGGAGTGCAGGCTGGATATCGGAGTCACACAGACTCTCTGATAGTACCTAGGATACATCGAAGCTCAGGGACGATACGTTGAACAAAGGAGGGGATGCATCGCTATCGAAGGCAATGCGTTGTTTCCAAAGTCAGGCAATGTCATTGATGCTTCGATGTCGAGAGCGCTGTGCGTCAATCTGATGTGCTGATATCGAACCGCTGAACTGTAGGTGATGTTTTGACGTGAAGATGCACATGGTAGGAATGCGTTGGAGTCAGGTACGGTGCATGGCAGACGTTGTCGATGCGGTGTCCAAGACTCATGCAGCAGCAGTGATTTGGAGGTGCTGAGTCCGCAAAGTTCCGGGCTATGTTGTAAGTCAAGGCCAATGCATAATTCAGTCAGTGAGCGGTGTCCACAGTTTTGATGCAGGCAGCGGTGATGGCATCGATATCGCAGAGAAATGCACAGCTACTGAATGAAACTTCTTGTGTTGATGCATTGGTTTCTTGAGTTGCAGCATCAAACACTCACTTCCAAGGACCCAGGACTGGATTTGGCAGAGCAGAACTCACAGTAGAGGAGACCAGGGGCTGTATTACACTAGGTAACCCGGGGGCACAAAAGGCGTTTGCGCCTGCTTTGAGTGCCCCTGGGGCACTTTGGTAATACAGAAGGGGCCACAGGCGCTTGTGCAGCCCCTTCTTTAATACCGATAGCGCTGGCGCACATAAAGCACCAGTGCTATCTTCAGGGGGCGTTCCCTCATTTGCATTGGGGCATGCCCTATGCAAATGATTCTATACCTTTGCCTCTGCGCCTGAATCGTATTACAGACTCAGTAGAGAGTCAAAGAAGCTCTCAGGAGGTGCACTGACAGTGGGCCAATAAAAGGTGGTGCACTGTCAGTGCACCCCCTAAGAGCTGCCCTCTGTAAGGGGGAAATGGGGCCTATGGACCTCCAGACATCCCCTTGCAGGTGGATGCAGTCACTGACTGCACCCACCTGCAAGAAGTTCTCTAATCCCCTTTAAATGTGCAGGCGGGTGCCGCCTGCGCTCTGAAAACATGAAGCTGCTTCAAAGCAGTCTCTCTGTCTTTCACATGAATGTGCTGCCTCCAGGGCAGTGCAAGTTTGCGGCTTCCCTGAGGGCAGCACATTTATGATAATATGGCACATTTGCCTTCATTGCAATGGGGGCACCTTTAAAAAGGTGCGCCCGGCACGATTAAGCAAAATGTGCTGCATGCATAATGCATGCATAATGCTGCCCCAGGTGCTGGTAGCAAGATGCAGGTGAAGTCTTTGAGATCCCTGAGACTTTAAAAAGAGGAGGCAATCCCAACAAGCCCTTGGAGATCCTTTTGTGATGTAGGATGTAGAGAGTCAGGTCCAGTCCTCTCACTCCCAGGCAAATAGCAGCAGGCCAACACAGCAATGCAAGCACTAAAGTGTCAGGCCAACAGCTCTTCTTCCTGGTAGAATGTCCTCAGTTCCAGAAGTGTTCTGAGTATATGGATCCAGAGGTCCAGTATGTATACCCATTTCAGTCTTTAAAGCAGGGAGACATCAAAGAAAGGTTTTTGTTACGTACAAGACCTTGCCCTTTCCTGCCCTGGCTCCAGGCACTCTACAGGGGTGTATGCAACTCTTTGTGTGAAGACAGGCACAGCCTTATTCAGGTGCAAGTGTCACTTCACCCTCTCACTAGTTCAGGAAGACCCATCATCAATGAACATCAGGATATGCAGGGCACGATAGGATATGGAGGCAAGATGGCGGCCGATGCTTCGGCCAAGTGAGCTGGACTAAACTCTCCCTGCTGCTGGTGCTCCCCCACTGATTCCGCTACGGAGAGGACTGAGCGGTTTGACCCTCGGCGCAAGATGCAGGTTTCACCGATTACTTACGTTTAGGAGGTGATGGTGTTCGTGGTTTTTCGGCGATGATCTGGCTTGCAGCTGCATCCCTGCTGACTCCGCATAGAGGCAATTGGCTTCTTGGTGCTTTTCGTCTCTCTGCCCACAGCTTTTTTGCCGCTTCTGTTTCTGTGGCTCTCGGCGGTCTTCAGGGGGCTTGTGGAGAGATGCCGCCTAAATTAATTAGCAAGACTTCTGCCAGGAGTAATAAGCCCCGCAGTGCTCAGCCCACAACTGGTACGGATATTTCGGGAAATCCCGGCGGGCTCCCGAAGACGCAGAAATCTCCCTCGGCAAACGGTCAAATAGATTTAATGAAGACATCTGCTGGTAAGACCCCGGCTGTTTCAGCAAATTTTGCTAAGACTACTGCCCCACTGTTTACCAAACGCTCTTTGAAACAAAGCGTATCTAAAAATGTCAGCACTGAGCTTCCCTCGGAGGTGTCTTCTAACCCCCTTTTGATGGGCACTCAATTGCATTATTCTCTGGGCCAAGAGTGTGGGGGAGTACAAACTCCCTCGGACATCACAGCTTCTGAGCTTAAGGTGGATAGCCAACCTGCAGGATGCATTATGGGACTTGCAGTCCCCATTATTCCTATTATCCCTGCTTCCCCTGCCGGTAGGGCTATTGAGGCGCCAGATGCTATCCTTGAGGCCGAGCCCCCGTCGGGGGCTTGTGGGGGAGGTCCAGTGGTCAAGGTCAAGGTCATAGGAAGAACTGAGCCCATTCAAGATAACAATGCGCTGGACAAATTTTTTTCTCTCTCTGACGAGTCATCAACCACCGATGACGATGATGTTACTGGCGGAGACTGGGCTGAGTATGATGCTGGGTCTGCTAGCCAGGGTGAGATCGATGATTGTTTGATGGGTGGTTATAGGAACACGGCTCTACTCGATGGCACAGTTCGGAAAATCAAGCCTTCAGGCAGACAGGTTTTGTCTGTAAGCTCCGCACCAGCTAACACCACCCCTGACCCTCTGGTGGAGAATCTGGCCTGGGACTACTCGTTTTCAACCACACAACCACCAGCAATTGGCAATGATGTGAGCGAGGGGATCTCAGCCACTGCTAGCTCTTCTGATCCTAATAAACCGATTACCCTTGAAATGATTTATGACACAATGCTTTCACATAGGGCTGAGTCAAGACTTGAGAATGCCAGAAAGCAGTGGGCCTGCCGTAAGCTTCAAAACGCAATTAGACGCATAAGCAAGACATGTTCTGAGATCGGCACCAGAGTAGGGGAGACAGAATCTCGCATATCTATCGTAGAGGATGAAGTAGCAACACAGAGAGGAGTGGTCAATGAGCTAAGGACCCAAAAAGAAGTTGTCTCATGGAAACTAGCCGAATTGGAAAACCGGTTGAGTCGTAATAATCTATGGGTTTTAGGTATTCCGGAGGGGGCAGAAGGGGTCGATACGAGACAATTTGTCATCCAGCTGTTTGTAGATGCTTTCCCCGAACTCTCCCACTGGGACTGGGAGGTTGAGATTCAGAGAGCCCACCGCTTTCCCTTCCATAGTAAACCGCAAGCTGCTCGTCCTGGACTAGAGACTCCCTACTCCCGTGCCATTTTAATTTCTATAAATAATTTTCTTGCACGAGAAGCCGTTTATGATCTAGCTAGACCTAACCAGAAGAGATCCGCCAAAGGGGTTAACTTCTTTGTAAGGCCTGACTTTTGTCACGAGACAGTTGCCCGGAGGTGGCAGCTCCGCCAACTAATACCTCTCTTTCAAGCTAAGGGGGGTCAAGCATTTCTTCTTAATCCTGCAAAGTTGAAAATTGTGTATCAGGGCCAGAATAAGTTTTTTTCTTCCGAAGTTCAGGCCAAAGATTACTTATATTCACTTAAGACTGGCTCCTGAAGCAGGAAAGGCATAAGCTGGGCATACAAATAGGTCCTCTCCGTAGGTTGTCTTCTCTTGTTTGTTATGTTGATGGTCCAGGGGGGGCACCGCAGGGAGCGTCACCAGCTTCCCATCACAGGGGCTTAGGTCCCATTGCCTTAGGGAAGGGAGGGTGTGGGGGGGGTGGGGGCTCGAAGGGAGGCTGTGTGGGGTGGGGGTGGGAAGGTCCGGGGGGGGTTTATAATTAAAAATTTGTTCCACAGTACATTTTCATATTTTTACTCTTTTTCTGTCTTTGTTTATCAGTTTTTTTAAATGAAAAGGTTTAAACTTATTGGTAACTCATTACATGTCGGTCTATGGCTAATAAGGGGATAAGAATAGTCACATATAATGTTTGTGTCCTCAATAATTATGATAAGCGCACGAAGATCCAGGCTGAATTAAAAATTATTAATCCTGATATCATTTGTTTGCAGGAGACGCATATCTCCTGGACTTATAGACAGAAATTAGCTGATCTGGGATACACTACTCTTGCTATCTCTAAACAATCTGATACGGGGCGTTCTTTAGTAGACAACCACGGCTGGTGGGCAATCCTTGAATGTTTAGTGGGGGAGACAAGATTTACCCTTTGCACGGTATATGGCTCCAATTCAGATGAACCGGACATCTTTAACTATCTAAACGGGGAACTTGCTCTCTGGCCCACTCACCTAATATTCTGCGGAGATTTGAATATTCATTTATCTGGTGACTGGGCTTGCTCCCCTTCGTATGTCTATATGGGTCGTAAACCCAAAGTTTTTCATTTCAAGCTCTGCATAATTGAATGGATGATCATGGGTTGGCAGATGTCTGGAATATAATTCATCCGCATGATCCTGGGTATACTTTTTTTTCTCCACCTCATAGTAAATTATTTCGCTTAGATTATTTTTTTGTATCCGCGGCCTGGGCTCATAGTATTCAAATTCAAATTTTTCCTAGATTAATGTCGTCTGACCATGCTCCCTTAGTCATTTCCCTTTATAATGTTGCTATTTCTAGAGGTGTTAAGGCCTTCTCCTTTGACAGAAAATTGCTATATGATCCTCTTTTTATAGATTATATGAAAAAATGGATTCAGAACTTTTTTTTGTGTAATCACGGCTCTGCCTCCCCGGCGGGTGTATGGGATGCTTTTAAGGCCTGTTTTCGTGGTGAGGTCCTTAGTTATGGATTATTTGTGCAAAAGTCACTTAAACAAAAAATGTTAGAGCTTCTTTCTCTTCTTTGGAATGCTGAATTGGACCTCGCCACTCAGCTTCGGGCAGCAGCAGATCCTTAAGAAATCTTAGCTAAGCTTGCCCAGTGCAAGGCCAATATTAATCTTATATGGGCCCAGGAGCTCGCACTTAAACATCACCTTTACCGGAGACAGCTTTATGAATTCGGTGAATCCTCAGGGAGATTTTTGGCCCAAAGAATACGTGCCAAAAGTCAGGTTTCAAAGATTAATGCCATCTATGATGCTCAAGGTTCACTAGTTCATGATCCTCAGACTATTATGAAGGTGTTTCACCTTTTTTACTCTGAGTTATATAGCCAACCGAACACCGGTGATCTTCCTATGGATCTGGGGCTTCCTGCACTGACTTGGGAACAATTAGACCCGACTGATGTAAAGAAAATGGATATGCCGTTCACTTTTGAGGAAATTGATCAGGCATTATTTAAAATGCCTTCGGGAAAGGCTGCTGGGCCAGATACCCTCCCTATGGAGGTCTATAAGGTATTTTTTCACGAACTTCGAGAGGATATGCTGAAGATTTTTGAGGCGGCTAGGCAGGGATGCCCTCCTCAATCTTGGGATGATGCGCATATTGTTATATTTCCTAAAAAGGGGAAGCCTCCTGATCAGCCGGGATCCTACCATCCCATCTCCTTGGTTAACTGCGATGGTAAACTGTATGCCAAACTCCTTGCTAATCGAATGGCCCCGTTTGTTGCTGGATTGGTTTCATTACAGCAGCATGGGTTTGTTCCCGGTCGGTTGACCATGTTAGCCGGGTTGTTGCTCTTCTCGACGTCGCGCAGGTGGAGTCCAGATCTCTGGGTCTCGTCCTGCTCGACGCCGAGAAGGCTTTTGACCGGGTTGCATGGAGTTTTCTCTGGGAGATAATGGTGCGTATGGGGTTTGGGGCTGGTTTTATCCGCGCTCTTCAGGTTTTCTATCAGACTCCTACTGCGAAGATATGCGCAATGGGAATTAAATCGGAGGTGGTTCAGATCTGCAGGGGGACCCATCAGGGTTGTCCCTGTTCTCCTCTTCTTTTTGCATTTTATATTATTCCCTTTGTGAAAATGTTGGAATTAAACCCGCAGATTCCCCCTTTTATTGTTCAGAACCTGCCCTATATTGTTTTTGCTTATGCTGACGATATCACTGTGGTCACCTCTAACCTTGATATTGCCTTGCCGGTCATTGAACATCTTGCTGACTCCTTTGGTAGATATTCAGGCTGTAAGTTAAATACTGCCAAAACTCAATGCCTTTGTACAAATCCAGCTACAGCATCTGATCCTAGGGTAGTGGAGTAAGTGGTGTACCTCGGCATTAAGATTAGATCTAATTTAAATGATATGATCTCAGTTAACTGGAATGATATTTTGGATAAAACTCCACTCTGGATTCTTGGCAGAGTCTCCATCTTACTCTTGTGGGCAGATCCAACCTGCTAAAAATGGTTATTTTACCAAGAGTACTTTACTTTTTTCGCGCTGTCCCCTTACTAGTCAAAAAGCCTCAGATCCGGCAGCTTCAGTCACTATGCGAAAAATACCTGTGGGCCCCTGGAAAGATTAGAAGAGCCTCCCGTTTGATGACGCTACCATTTGCTCGTGGTGGATGGGCTATCCCTGATTTTGGGTTTTATCAAATGTCATGCCTACTTCTGAAGATGCGTATCCTTCTTACAGGGGAAGAAGCAGGTAATCCCTCAGAAGCCCCTACTATCTACCAGATGACTCTAGGTTGTTGTGCTAAGAACTGTTTGCAAATTGAAGTTGATGGCAGTTATTATAAACGCACTCGTTTTAAAATTATTGCTTCTGCCTTTTCTGTTTGGAAAAGTCTTAAAAAGATGTTTCATATTCCCAAATATACAGTCTATACTCCTCTTGCTGCACCTCATTTGCTACCTCCAATTCTTTTTGATTCAATAGCACGCCAATGGCATATCAAAGGGATTACTCGGTTAGGGGCTTTTGTTTCTACAGAAGGCGTTTATCTTTCTTTTGATGAACTTAAAAAGAAATTTGATTTAGTTAACATTCAATTTTTTTAATTTCTTCAGATTCGGGATTTCCTGCAGAAACATACTTCTCATCTTGTTTCTATTCGTATTATAGATGCTGTGAGATCGCAATTACGAATAGGTTCTATCTACCATATATTATTGGATTCTAGATCAGACGATCTCGATAAAATAAATGCGAAATGGAGGACTTGGCTTTCATCTCCTTCTATCCCTATTGAAGATTCCATTGGCATAGCTCATAAGATTTTTTATTCTGCTTCATTAAAAGCCCAGCACTTTAAAACTCTATTTAATTTATATTATACTCCTGCGGTTATCATGAAATGGGGCAATCCTTCACAAGCTTCAAAATCTGGGGAATGTTTTCGTTGCCAAGCTGGCAACGCTGATATAGTGCACATCTTTTTTTCTTGCCCCTCCTTACGTTCTTTTTTTAACCAAATTGAAAGTTTTTTGTTTCACATTTTAGCTAAACCAATCACTGTCTCTTCAAGTATGATTTTATTAGGGATTGATGGGGTTTCATCTATTGGACAGCCTCTTTGTAAATTTCGTTACTTTTTGTTCATTATTGCGGCTGTAACGCAACTTTCTATCGCCACTGCCTGGTTACAACCCGAGGCCCCGAGTTTTGATCTATGGCGAGCCAAATTATTTAATCTTTACAATTTAGAAATTAGTATGTATTCGCTGAAAAAAATGCGTAAAAAGAAATTTGGTATGGCTATTTGGCAACCATTAATAGATCATTTTTCTGAATAGTTTTTTTCTTCTCCATTAGCTGTCGTTGGAAAAGTCAATCGTACTGTATGTTTTCTTTGTTTATGTATATATGTACATGTGGAACTTCAAATAAAAAAAAATAAAAAAAAGGATATGCAGGGCACACCTGAGCTCCCTTTGTGTGTGACTATCTAGAGGGAATGCACAAAGCCCAGCTGTCACCCAACCCAGACGTGTATTCCAGGGACAGGCAGAGGCAGAGAAAGGCTAAAGCCAGAAAAAGCCAACTTTTTAAAAGTGGCATTTTTAGACCTGCAATTTAAAAACCAACTTTACTAAAAGATTTGTTTTTAAATTGTGAGTCTAGAGACATCAAATTAATGTTTCCTATGTTTTCCCACTTAGAAGTTACACTTGTGAAGTGTCAGAAGAAGGCAGCGCTAATGCAAACCTATGTTAGAGATAGGCTGTGCTATAGTGAAAAACGAATTTAGCAGTTTTTCACTACCAGGAAATGTAAACTTCCAATGTACATGTCCTACCTTTTAAATAAACTGCACCCTGCCCATGGAGCTACCTAGGGCTTACCTTAAGGGTGACTTATATATACTAAAAGGAATGGTTTGGGCCTGGCAAGTAGGTGAACTTACCAGGTCGAAATGGCACACAAAGGCTCTGCAGTGGGCGGCCTGAGACATGTTTTAAAGGGCTACTCATGGGTGTCACAATCAATACTGCAGTCTGGGTAGGAACATTTAATTTTCAGGCCCTGGGCACATATAGAGCACTGCAATAGGAACATATCAGTAAATCAAATATGCCAATCAAGGAAAAGCCAAATGCCATTCTTATTTTAGACACAGAACACATGCACTTTAGCACTGGTCAGCAGTGAAAAAGTGCACATAATCCTAAAGCTACCAGCACACAGTCAAAAATAAGAGCTTTGAAGGCAAAAGGTCAGGGGACAACATGCCAAAAGATGCCTGGTCTAACAGAACACACAGTATACTAGTGATATACATCCATGAAATTGAAGGCTCTACATCAGGAGTTCCTATATTGCTATCTCTATAGTTTGGGATCTACTATTGAATAGGATCAAAAAGTGGGTCAGTGTTTATTTTTCATACCATTGAAAAAGCATATACTTATGTGTAGAAACATAAAAAATATTAACTTACCTGCAATATTGAACTATAATGGTACTCCTGAGGTAGGGACTTTTGATGTGATGACCACAATGCAGTGACTCTTAATGTTGTTCATTGCGATATAGTGACACACAACCATAGCGGAGAAATGTCTCTGGGCTACTGTCTATTTATGTGCGTCAAATGTCTATGCCATGTTTTTTAATCCCCAAGCTTGTGATGATGCTGTTCTTATTTTCATACATTTGTGCTGTTGCTGCCATGCAGCATGGCAAGCTACTTACATGTAATAAAAGGCACAGATACGGCAGATACAGAAACAGGAAGTTTGAATACAGCCAGCACTGAAATACTGTGGGCACATTTGTGCATGACAGCATTTGCTTGTTTTAGCACATTAAATACATCCTTGTCTGTATTTCTCCTTGCACTTTTTAAAATCTTTAGGGTGCCCTGAAAGTTCTAGAGACCTTGGTTATACAACTCTCTAATGTTTTGTCTAGGCAGTAGTCTGCATTCAGATTCCAACTTGAAAGATCAAGGAAACGGTCTACAAGGGTGAGGTTTAAACGCTCCGGTGATGCACAGAGGCGGCTGATCCAGGTACTGGTATGGCTGAGCAGTGTGGTGGTTCTCACTGGCCCCTGGAAATAGAAGGTCCATGTCCTCCTCTCTGTGCCTAACTGTTAGAACTGGTGATCTCTAACTAGCAGAGGTATACACCTGTGTCCAAGTAGGGACCCCTGCTTCTTGTCAAGGTGAGGGGGATGGACACTTTAGACCCCTGTTTACTCCTTTGGTAGCTTGGCACAAGCAGACAGACTTATTCCAAAGGCAGTGTGCAAAGTATGTGTACTCAAAACACACAGTAATCCAGTGAAAACACTACAAATGGACATAACACCAGTTTACAAAAATAAGGTTTATGTAAACCAAACAAGACCAAAATGACAGAAATTCACCATACAGGTAGTATAATCCAACTTTAGGACTATTATTTTAAAAAATTGAACTTGTAGAGAACAATTAGCTCCCCTTGGGGCTATTACAATGTCATGACAGGCAATAATTCAAAGTACGACGCCGACTGTCAGGTGATGACATCAGGCACAGAGTCACACGGACCCCCAAACAACAGTAACTATGAACTAAGTCGATGGACAATGCATGAATTTGTGGAGATGAGGCATCAGTATAGAGGTCCAGGCTGGCTCCCTGGCTTCCACAGGGGAGGTGAGGACCTGGGCCCGCGAGGAGGTGACGTGTCGACTCCAGGACAGGGGAAGTCAGTTGCGTTAGCAGTGAGTCATCGATTCCAGTGAGGCGATGAGAAGTCAGAGACTCCTGGAGTCACCCAAAGCGGTTATCGACTTCGCAATCACAGGATACAGGCGAGCTCCTAACCGATCAATGAGCTCATCGGGTCTGGGGATGGGGTGTGCATCAGTCCTGGTGATGGCATTCAGCCCACAGTAGTCCACACAAAACAGTAATTCAGGAATGGCACCGGGTGCAGCAGCTTTGGGAACTAAGACCATGGGTTGCCAGAGGACTCGATCACCCCTAATACCAACATCTTGGAAACTTCTTCCTTGATGATAACTCTGACCTTGTCAGCCAACCTGTAAATCTTGTCTTTTACAGGTAAAGTGTCTCCAGTGTCCACATCATGGACACACCAATTGGTGATTCCTGGAGTCACAGAGAACAGGGAGGCGAACAGTCCCAGCACCTGGTGACAGTCCCTCTGCTGCTCTGGGGACAGGGTGTAGAGAGGTTCACACCATCCATTGACCCATCATGTTCCTTGGCAGACAGGAGGTCAGGAAGAGGCTCACTCTCCTCTTCCAGTCCTTCATTTGTAGCCAGGAGCATAGTCACTTCAGACCTCTCAAAGTGAGGCTTGTGGTGGTTCACATGCAGGACCCTCAAAGGTTTCCTAGGAGTCTACAAGTTCTCCAAGTAGGTTACTTCACTCTTGTGCTCCATCACTGCAAATGGCCCAGTCCACTTGTCTTGGAGTGCACAAGGCTCCACTGGTGCCATCACCCACACTTTTTGGCCAGACTGAAACTCAACCAGAGTGGCATTCTGGTCATACCAAAGTTTCATCTCCTCCTGGCTGGCTTCCAGGTTCACATGAGCGAGCTTCCTGAAGCGCTGAGTCTGGTTCCAGAAGGCCAGCATGTAGCTGAACATATCTTGGGGGTCTTACCAGATGATTTCTCACAGCCTTTTTTCACCAGACTGAGAGGCCCTCTCACGGAGTGTCTATACAGCAATTCAAAGAGACTTCACCCTAAGGATTTCTGCCGTACAACCATCTAGGCAAACTACAAGCATGATAGGAAGATATCCCACTTAGGTCTCATGGCTTCTGTAAGACCCTTTATCATGCCTTTCAAGGGTCTGTTGAATCTCTCAACCATCCCCGTTCCTTGGGGATAGTAAGGAGTGATTAATTTGTACCGTACCCTGCACTTCTCCCACAATGACGTCATATACCTAGATATGAAGTTTGACCTCGGTCAGAGACCACCTCTCTGGAAAACCTCCCGTGGGAAAAGATCCCCATCAATGCTCGGATCAACACAGGGGCCTTGACTATCTTGAAAGGGATAGCTTCCAGGTGCCGGGTGGCATGGTCCACCAAGACCAAGATATACGTGTTGCCTGAGGCTGTCTTGGGTTCCCGGGGCACCACAATATCAATGCCCACCCTCTCGAAAGGGGTGCTCACCACAGGGAAGGGTTAGAGAGGAGCCTTACACTTTCCTCCACTCTTGCTGCTTGCCTGGCAAGTCTGACAAGTCCTACAATGTGTGTCAGTGTGACTTCCCATTTGGGGCCAAAAGAAGTGCATGACAAGCCTGTGAAAGGTCTTGTCACACCCAAATGTCCTGCCAAAGGTGCATCATGAGCCAGACCCAGTAGGAAGGTCCTGAAGTGCTCGGGTACCACCAGCACATGGACTGACCTCGCTCAGGAACCTTAGGGTCACTATATAGGGGACCATTCCCCCCATAAATCAAATGAGATCCTGTCTGATCACCTGCTGCCTGATATGCAGTCTGCTGCCGCAAACCAATAGTTGGGTACTCCAACTGCACCTTGACGAACTTCTCCATGGTGGGATTCCCTTCCTGCTGCCAATGGGTCAGCTCAGCCAGGTCTCCCAGCTTGGCAGTTGCTCTCCTGTGGGTTCCAGGGCATCCCTCTCAAGGCTTGCCTCCTCCTGGACCGTGGGAACTTTTGGGGCGGGTTTCCAGTGCCTTCTGCCCCACCTCTTTCTGGCAGGTCCCTGGGCCACCGTTTCAGGCTCCAGGTCCTCTTCACAACCCATACTTGCTGCCATTGATCGAGTGGTCAAACATGCCCACCCAGGCTGAAACACCATCTCCAAATGAGCCTGCCTTCCACCTCCTTCCAAGGGGAACTCTCCAGGTCATTGCCAAGCAGACAGTCAACAGGTATGGATGGACTAAAAATGACCTTCAAAGGACCTGAGGACCCCCCCACACTCAAAGAGAACCTGCACCACCTTACACAGGGGCTCAGAGTTGTCTGAAGCAACTACAGGGAAAAGTACATTGGAGAAGTGCCTGCTCCTCAGACACCCATTGTCACCTGACAGATGTCACATTGGCTCCTGTGTCTCTCAGAGCTTCCACCCTCCTCCCATTGACGCTCACTCACTGCAGGTACTTTTAAGTGTTATTCAGCAGGCAAGTTCCCTGGACTATCTCTCTATCTCCTAATGAGATAAGGGTCATCACAGCTGGCTCCTCACCCTCACTAGGAACCAATTCCTCCCACAGCACTACACTAACTAACCCCAGTGACGGTGCACCAGAGGGTGGTGGTGATGGTGGCTTGGGACACTTGGCATCCCCCTGTATGTGGCCCTTCTGACCACATGCATAACACCTCCTGGTACCCCTATTGTCTGGCCTATCCCTGGGGGCATGGCTTCCTAACACTGGGAGGCTGGGAATTTTTACCATGGGAACTATTTTGGGGCCCTTCACAGAACTCATTTTGGTTACCCTTGTTCCGCCCACTCTTCTACTTGGGACTCTGCCCACCCTTGACTGCGTTCCCCATACACCCCTTGTAGACCCTGGTACTCATCCAGTGGTCTGCCTCTTGAGCAAGCTTCCTGGGGTCAGTCAGCTTGCTATTCATCAGAAGCTGGTGCAGCTCTGGAACACAAAGACTACTCATGTGCTCCCAATCAATCAGATTTAACAACCCCTGGTAATCAGTTACCTTGCTGCCCTTTATCCAACCATCCAGTGCTCTGCAATAAAGAGTCACACAGGCAACCCATGTATTGTACTCCAGCTTCTTGAAAGACCTACACTTTTCTTTATACTGATCAAGGCTGAGCCAATACCTGTGGCATAAAGCCTCCTTCATATTGGGATGTCAGAGCACTCACCTCCTCAAAAAGTGTCAGGGTGTTCCACCCACAAGCCTCTAAGTGTTTTCACAGGCCCACCCCCAATGCTTCTCACAGACCTCATTCATACGCAGTGCTGCCTCATAAGCTGCAAACCAGGCATATATATCTGCACCTTCTAGAAATTCTGTACTAGGTCTTTTGGAATGTATACTTTACCACCTTGCACTGACTGTCCGCTACCCAAATTCGCACTTGACTCTACCTGTTTGGCCTTGATGTCCAGCTCTCTCATGCTTAATTCATGAGGCAAGATCAATTTCTTCTACTCCAAGGCACAAGCTTTCTCACTCTCCTCTGCTATCTTATCCTTCACAATGGCAGATTTTTAGTTCTCCATTTCCAGTTGCTTCATCTGGAGCCTCCTAACTTCCAATTCATTATTCCTGGCCCTTTGCCTGTCCTCCATTTTCACTGGAGTAAAATTTCTGGATGAACTATTGCTGCCAGTCACAGAGGCTGTTCTCCCAAAAGGCAAACCCTGGGATCTGAAGCTGCTCTCTGGTACACCCCATCAACATCTGCATCCTCTGCCTCACCAGCTTCTCTGGCCTCCCACCAGGTACTCAAGGTCTTCTGCAGCTCCTGTTTCTGAGAGGTGCTCATCCAAAGGTTCTGCAAAGTTGTTTGAGCTGACCTTCTTTGTGGGTGTAGGTAGAGACAGCATTGTGCAAGGGAGACACGCACTATTCAGGTGCAAGGAGAACTCCTCCAACTACTCTAAATGCAGCCCAGGTCTATTCAGCTCAGCTCTGAGTCATCCAGGAAGGGTCAGGTACACCTCAACCCCCCAGTGACTGTCTACAGTGAATGAACATCCCTGGCCCCGGTCACTCTCAGGCAGAGGCACACAGAATGGTTAAAATAGAAAATACCTACTTTCTAAAAGTCACACAAATGAGGGACGGAATGCAGAATAAATTAAAACATTTACACCCAGTCAAGAGACCTTGATTCAATCCATCATTCTTTTGCTCACAATGCCACCCCAGTTTAGACCTGGCCATATGCAAATCAGTCTTGACCCTGTGCCTCATGGGAACAGTCCAGCCCTGGCTGATGAAGGGTGAAACCCTGAAACCAGTCGTAGGATGCTTGTTTCCAGTCTAGGGAGGACCTGGCCTGGCAGTTTGGAATGGACTGTTCCCAATGGGCGCAGGGTCAAGACTGATTTGCATATGGCTGGGTACCAGTTTGGCTCGGTTCAAACTGTAATGGCACTTTTTTGCTAAAGGAACCCTCTTGAGGGTTGGCGTAACCCAAAAATCCTCTGCTAAAGCACGAAACTTGTCTTCAAGCCTTTTCCAATTTAGTGCATCTTCCAAGCCACATATGGATTCCCCACCCAACAATGTCAAGGGCAGGCCTAGGCAACTGAAAGTCCAGTAACCCAACCAAACTCCCCAGCAGCCTTAACACACAAAATACATACCACCCATCAATTTGACACCTCTCCCTAGGCCTCAGAGCAGTCATGAATTAATGCAGGGCCGGTAGGAGGACCCAAATGCCCAGAGTTCCAACCCATGGAAAATGCAGCACTGGGCGAAGAGGCTACCAACCAAGTTGACAAGAAAGGGACCCTGTCAAAGGTGGAAGTGCACCTTTAAAACAGCCACCTAGTCAACAAAAGGTTCAAATGAGAAACTATTTCCAATCTTTACCAAACTTCAAGCTCAGGTATGTGCATCAAAGGCCACAGGAGACCCCATCCACTGTCCCTGTCACTTTGAGACTAACTTTCTCATGAGCGATTTCCCCAATCCAAGCCCCGGGAGGGCCGAGTTAGATCACCACAGGCAAATACGCCTCCAGGGTTCTTACATCAACCCTTAATGGATCATGGAAACAATAACTCAAAGAAGCGTAGAGCAACTGAAGCAAAAATTGCACACATTGACCTGAGTCCAGCTCCAAATAAGGAGCCCCCCACGTCACTGACGGGTCACCATTGAATCAAATAGGCAAAAAGTCCTGTTGGTGCCCCAATATGCCTCATAAGGGACATATGACATATTAAATCATAGCAACCTGTTGAGGCTTTTCAAAAACATTAAGTCTCTTGGAATCCAAAATTCGTCGAATATCTCTTAGGTAGCATTTGTAAAACCCAGAGGATCCCAATTGTCAGAACCCACGTTGATTACCACGGCATCAGCCGATATAGCTCCAAAATTGTTAAGAGAAAAATAAACCTTCTGGGAATGGGGCATCAAGATCTCTACTTTCGATAACAACTGCTACCCATCACCATTATTATCCACTCAGGAGTACTTGGAACAAGCGTATCCCGAGAAATAGTCTCACCGGACAGTACCAGCTGTACGATACATCCGGTGCTCCTGGAGGGGTATATGAAAACCTGGAAGTTCACCACCAGACTAAGCAGCTAAGGTTGCCCAAAGGGGGGTTACAAATTTACATCTAACTGCAACTAAATCTTCAGGTTAAATCTATACTTTTCATGGAGAACTTGCTCCAGGAGGTCAAAAGCAAGGGCTGGGTCCAAAGGGTAAATAATCCTTTAATTCTACTGAATGTATCTCATAACCCGGACCATAATTCAAAGCTGGCGGTGGCCTCAATCCTGGAAACAATAATTAACAACCTGAAATCAGTACATGATTCACAATTCATAATAATCTTCGGGGACTTCAATTGCAACCTCTTCAACCCACAGGAACACAATGATAACTCTCAAGCAGAAGATGCAATATGGAATATCCCCCAGTAGGCTTCGTACCTAACAGGATTGGGGCTACAAATCTTTAATGGGAGATTCCTAGGGGACACACCCCCAGACTGGATGCATATATCTAGAAGGTCATTAATAGTGATAGACTGTAAGGCAGCTTAACAAGCCCTTTTCAAGTACATCACAGACTTTATAATTGAAGAGTGTGATGACAGCGACTACAATCCTCAGTCAATTGTAGTAAACCTTCAGCCTGTCCTTAACACACCAGCCAATAGCTCATCCTCTGACTCACACTCATAAAACATGATGCAGCTGTGATGGCAAGTACAAAGGCAGGCTGAAACTCTATCAGACTGCATGAATCTATTAAGAGAATATCATCACACAGATAAACGCAATTAGTGACAGTGAGCAGCACTGTAGGATTTTAATAGCAAGGTATGGCATCAATAAATTCTCACCTTTCCTATTAACTGCTAAGCAGAGAACCATGTCCTTGATTTCAACTTTTGGAAATTGATCCATGGGTTAAACAAGGATAACACTGAGGTTTGCAGTGTAAATTTAGGAGAGGTGGCCTGGACTCAACACCTGCAAAAACATTATTCAATAAGGCTGGAAGAGCCCCTGACAGTCCTCAGCTGAAGGAAGTCAACAAGGCCACAGTTGTCCCCTGACTTAGATGCAATCACTAGACCACCCTGATCCGCAGGGCATCAACAGGGATGGGCACAAACGAGGAGGGCTGCCACTTCACGAAATACGATCGACCGTGGAAAAACCCAGGATGGGGCACCCCAACAGGAAACAAGACACAGTTGAAATGAACCAAAAACAAATAGAAACCATAATAAGGAGGAGCAGATCGGAGAGCACCCAAGGGCTGAACAGTCTATCCACTCTTTGTACAAAAACAATTAATATAAATTATGGGCAAAAAACATCTGCCTTGTTTCAGTACCTTGAATCTCCACCAGGATGTTCCTGATTCATGGTGGTGATCCGTAATCCATCGGATCTTCAGAGGTGGAAGACAAAGGCTTCTCAGCAAATTATAGATTAATAGCCCTGCTCTTCATTGAGTCCAAGTACTTTGCAACACTTGTGCTGCAAGATCTAAAAGAACGGTGGTATAACTCAGCCATCATTTTATGGAAACAAACAGAATTTCATGCTGGCCAGGGAACCTTATTCAATCTTGCCTCCATGGCACTCTATTTTGAGAAGGTCGTTATTGTAAAACATCATTATATGCCTGCTTCATCAATTTTAAGGCTGCATTTGATAGGGTCCTCCGAGATCTATTGTGGCAGAAACGTAACAGTATGGGGATATCGCTGAAAATCTTATGAGCCATCCTACTTCTTTATACTGAAACATAGCTATGCATCAAACTGAGTGATGGCTCCAAGCTTTCTGAAATAATTCACACCCCATCGGCATGAAACAAGGATGTGTGTTTGCCCCCTTGCTCTTCAACATCTGTCTCTCAAACCTGTCCACAGAATTGGATTCTACAAATTCACACACCCTAATCTTGAGTCATCGCCTAACACACATGTTATATGTAGACGACCTGCTCCTGATAAGCATGACCCCAGTGGGTTGCAATGGCTCTTCGGTGTCCTCTCAATCTTCACCAAGTGATACAATCTTGAAATCAACTATAAAAAAACGAATGTGGTGAAATTCAGCAAGAAAAAAAACATATCAGGAGCTTGGTTTATGAACGGACTCAAACTACCAGGCGTACAAAAGGATAAATACCTTCTGATATTATTTGACTCAGGAAGCACCTTCGCAGCACAAATGGACATCATGAAATCAAAAGACACCTCTTTAACCTCTAGTTTCCACACTCCCTCAGGATCTTTACAACTCTTAAGTTAGGCCCACTTCAAAAGGCCATGGCAACAAAGCTGCTTCTCTCCATTTCATATGGCTTTGAAATAATGACAGGAGAGAAGGTGGCAAGGCTGTGGGACCTGCTAATTGTAAAATCAGTGCTTACTTTGTAAAAAAATAAGTGCCAGGGCCCTCGTCAGGAGGCCACTGTAGCCTGCACCACACATTGCCCATGTTGTACTGTCACAACTACTAACCATTACATTCCTACAAGTGCGATAATTCAGACTTTTTCAGGCCCCCAAAGTTATTAGACTGGCTTAGGAGGCAGGTAATAGTCATTTTAATGTATATTGAATTAATAATTAACTGTTGTTGTGATAATCTGTAAATTAGCCATACAGTTCCAGCTTGTGTCAGACTGTCACAGGCACCTGGTGTTAACAACTAAGTGACGGTGCTGTGCACGGGAAACCACCTGCTCAAATTAAGCACTCTGTAAAATCCTACCGGATCGTTTATAGGCATCCCATGCCCAACTACGTCTAGAACTGGACCTAACAAAACCGTCTATTGCCATAAAAACCTCTTTTTTTTAGATGTGCCACAGATTCAGACTAGCGGAGGACAACACATTAGCTGCATGCATCTGATCAGCAATAAATAAGCCAAATTCAAAGTCTACATTCAAATACTGCCTTCACGAGGTCCTGCAGCTGATGCGAGCATCTGAATTTTGGAGCACCAAGGCCTCTCTCAGCGTGTTAAAAAAAATCTCAACAAAACAACCAGACTCCATTCCATGGTAGAAGATAAAGTGAGCTGTTGCAGCGCGCACGTGCCTGGCAAAGTATTAACTCTTACAAGCCCTTAAAGCCACAAGTATATATACTTTGACCTGGGATTGCCTGGGACAACCATTCAACTCAAAATGCAAGTTCATGCGACTACGCCTAGGCATTCCGCCAACTTTGGATAAATCACCCCCTTGGTAAACACCAGCCAAATTGATCTGTAGACTCTGAGGTGCAGACAAAAAGACTCTAACAACACGTCCTCTGTATCTGCCTGGCCATGTTTCAATATTTTAGAATGATGTTGCGGGGCGCCATTAAACAGGCATCTATTCGCACATGCTGGGCCTTATTACAGCACTCTAGCCAAAATGTACCCACCTCAACAAAAGTGGCAAAGTTCTGGAAAATCTTTGACGCCAGAATAAAGGCACAACAGAGCCATAAAGGTCGCCTGCAGCACTGGCAAATTAGACTTGACACAGGAGTTGCCCCCCAAAAAATGTGACGGCACCTCAGACAGATTTGCACGCACTACAGTAGCCGGGCTAAACCTAGAGCAGAGACTGAAGAGGAGTGGCTCCTAAAAAAGATGCCAAGCCTGATCGTGTCAACAAGGTGACGACAGCGGGGCAATTTCAGCGGCAGGCAAGTTCTATGCCATTCGAGTGGCTACCCCCACGTTTTATTCAGACGTATTTGAAAATGCACTTTAACTGTTTTGGGCTTAAATGAAAGAGTAACTATATTGCATTTGATTTTATCACCACCTCTCATAAAAAACAAATGTGCTTTTGCCCTCGTGATTGGTCCGTGTAATGGTCTTAAATAACACTGCACTTTGAAAATGAAATTTGAATTTGAGAAAGAAATGGAAAAGGTTGCTTATATTAAAGACCACAAAAGAAGTGAGCACCAAGTCTCCCCTCCTTCTGTTCAATCCTGGATGGATCGGCTGAATTTACTCAACAATAAACCCATCATTGTCGACAGCGCTAAATCCCTAGGTGTCATACTTGACAAAAGACTCAACATAATCTCCCACATCAACTCCATTGTCAAGAACGCACGTTACCAGCTGCGCTTCTGTGGGGGATTCGTCGGTTCTTCCTGGAGAAAGACCTAAAAACCATGGTCCAATCGCTAGTTCTCTCCAGACTGGATTACTGCACTTCTCTTCTGACTGGCCAACCCAAATCTCACCTCTCCCCCCTCAAATCCGTCCTCCATTCAGCATCTCGCTTTATTTCAGGGTCCAAATGAAGTGATCACATCACTCCTATCCTGTCTTCTCTTCAATGGCTTCCCATTGAGGCAAGATCTATTTAAAAAACGGCCTGCATCACCCACAAAGCCTTGCACACTTCCTCCCCTCGTTACCTGGCGAATAAACTGAAAATGTCTGGAGGCTCGAGACCTTCTCGGAATGCAGAAAAGTTTCTGCTTGAGCCCCCCTCCTTCAAAAGGGAAAGATCGGTGGCCCAATCGTTCTCAGGTAATGCGGTGAGAATCTGGAACTCGCTTCCTCCATTGCTCCATGCCACAACCTCTATCCGGATCTTCAAAGCTGACCTCAAATCTCTTCTCTTCCAAAGACACTTTCAGAACAAATACCTTCATTCTCAGACCCCTCCAGGAAGTTCGTTCATCAGTGTAAATTTGTAATATTTTCTTGTACATTCCTCACCCTTGCTTGGTGTGATTGATATTGTGTTCTTGCATTCTATGGTTTTACCCTACCACTTCTAGTCTCCTGTTTATTTTTGTAACGTTCTATTTTGTAACATTTCTCTCATGTAACGTAACTGGTTCTATTGTACAGCACTCTGACACCTTCGGGTCAAGTCCGCGCTTTATAAAAATGCATAAAATAAAATAAAATAAAGAAGCTCGAGAGAACGCGAGCAGAAAAGCAGGAAGTGATGTTTTTGTCAAGCTTTGAAAGCACTGCGGCTTTAAAGGGGCCTGTTTGCACAGACAATATTGGACAGCACGCGGCGCTGGAGAATGAAGCCAAATCAATACCATTGTTTTCAATTAGACCCTAGGTATTTAGAGGGGAAATAGGTTTTCATATGGAAAGCTGTAAAACCACTACGGAGCATAAACAACATTTGAAATGCTATCAAGCAACCTCCTGTACCTGCTCGCGGATTACAGTGCTCGGTGCGGTCTGCATCCGAGGCAGATGGGCCACTGGGGCGAACATTCATCAAGAGCAGGGTTTTACGACCCCATAAAATGTAGATCCTGGCTGCAGACATTCTCTCTGCAAAGCCAGCTCCGCCGAGAGTCCCCGTGGCACTGGATTTACCCAGCCAGCATAAAAGCAATTACGACGAGCTTCAAGATCTAAAGAGAGAAACAAAGAGATCCGCTTTTGAAAGTTTAGTTTGTATCGCATTAATCCATGAACGTGTTGCAAAAAAACATTCACCCATGAAACAGGGAAAGGCACCCCTTGGCTTGCTATTCATACAGTGTTGCTGGCTTCCCATGGAGTTATAATTTATGCTTAATATTCAGAAAATTAATTACAGTGGAGATAATTACAATGCCCTCCCCTTTTTCCGCATAAATACTTGAATCACGGTGCTCATGCAGCTGATGATTTCGCCACTGTGATGATGCAAATTGCTGTTTCATTTGAAACACAATGGGGGAGAGCTCTGGCGTTTCAACAGGCCTTTTAGACAGGCTGCACACAGAAAGCACAGCAATCTGTTATTTATTTAAAGTTTGCCTGAGTTGGATGTCTCGACATAGTGTTGAATATGACGCCAATGAAATAATAAAAATACAACAATATATATTATTTCAGCCAACAAAAATGGGAAGGAGTAATGCAGTTTGTATGGGCAAGGGTGTTAGGTCTCACATCCTTGACAAGGTATTCTCCCAGACTTTTTGCCTTCACTCCCTGATTTTTGCTAGACTGGTTTTGTTGGCTTTGGGACGTTACCACTTCTAACCATTGTTTGTGCTCTCTTAGTCAAACATGGGAAAACTGGACTACACCTAATTGGCACATTTAATTTACTTGTAAGTCCCTAGTAATATGTACTACATTTACCCAGGACCTGTAAATGAAATGCTACTAGTGGGTTGTAGTAGGATGGCGTCCCTACTGACCAATCGATCATAAACATCATGAGCCCATTCAGCAATTTGATCACGCTATTAGGAGGCCCACACCTCAAAGCACAAAAGTCTTCCAACCCTAGTACAATCAGCAGAGACAAGTTCCGAACAATCTTCGCACCTGTCTGAAGCAATAGAACACAAAGGCCAGAACTCCAGCCAAACCGTATTACTGGAGGAGTCGTTCTTCCAGTTCGAAACACTCAGAACTACTCCTTTGATGCCATCCCTTCAAATCAAGGATCCAAGGAAAAGGGACAAATCCAGCAGGTCCCCGGGATGTCAGAGCGACTCTCTTCCTGCCTTCCTCAGCAACAGGGATCACCATGCTCAAGCTCCCTCCGGTGAATCTAGTTGTTCTCCAACATCCTTTGTCTGGCCACTTCTGATCAATACTTTGGATACCATCGGCAAAGCCATGACCATCCACGTTGACAAGCTAGATACTCAAGTAGATCTTTTAAAAATTCTAGCAATTGACGTCCAGGAGGTCGAACAGAAACTACACAGCTTTAATGAGATGATCACAAAGGTGCAGGGGGACCGGGACACCACATACCAATCATGCCACTGCCATTGCACTCAAATCATTGACAAACTTGCCGCTGTTCCAACATTACTGACAGATCTCCTGGGCACCACCAGGGAAGCCCTACTAAACATCTCTCCTCAGGCTGGGAAAGTTCACAAGGCCCCACGGGAAAAGGAAACGGCAGGCTCCAGCCCCGTGGAGGGTCAAACTACTGTCAGCACGGGCACCCCCCAACACTAATACAAGCCAACACATCGGCACCCGCGGCCGCAAGCGCCCGTGATAACTCCAACTTTTTGGCTTCCCAATCCTTGAACAATAGCGATCAGTCACCAGGAAGACTGTCAAAAGAAAACAAGCCACTAACCAAGCGGGAGAGAAAACGCCTTAGAAAAGCGAGAAAAAGCAAACAACCAATACAGTCAATTAACGCAACTTCCGTCAAACCTGAACAGGGAAGGAAAGAAAGCGAAAATGACAACGTCTCAAATGTTTCGGAAGCAAAAAGCAGTAAGGAAGCCTCGACCGCTCCACTTGACCCCCCTACTACACTCAGTAGCCCAAATAACATCAAAAGGGGAAAACCGCTGTCAGACAAACTATACAGTTTATTCAAACCTACAACCAGAAAAGAGAAACAACATCCCAACACCCCGGTCATACAAATAGCAAAACCTGTATCCCCATCCAGGATTGAAATGAAAGAAGTAAGCATAATGCACCCTAGAGAGGTCAACATGATCAAGGAAAACGCCGGGAATGTTTGCTGCAACCTAGTGATAACTGACAAGCCGAGCCCGGGATGCAATGACATCACCAACAAAAGGGTCAATGAAATTCACACTCAAAACAATACCAACGTCTCTCTGCACCCACCCTTGACGCACTCAGAGTCAAAAGGGGCCGTTAAAACAATTATAAGGGGTGCCGACCACGAGGTGCAGCATGACCATTTCCTAAACAACAAAAAAACTGGAATTCATCCCACACTATGTTTCAAGGGGTAACCATGACATCATCAACAGAAGTGTTCTATTAAAACTATTCAAAGCTCTTCCCCCCTTGAGCCATATCAATACTAGGGACATCGAGAGCACAGAGTTCAAACAGAACCCGCATTCCACGGAATTCCAAGAAACAACTACAGCCATGTTCGTAGACCCCTCTTCACCGAGCAAGTCTGGCAGCAGAGGGACCCTCTCGAGAAGTGAGGCATCAAGCTAAAATAGATCGACCCTCTGTGCTATCCTAGCCCATTAAACCTGCCAACACATTCAGCAGGCCTGTTAAAATGTGCCAAAGGCCCAGATAACTGCAGCCCTCTATCAGGCATAGTTTCAAAGGCAAGGTGATATTCAGGAGTCATCGTTGGTTTTTTACTCTTGTTGGATAAATCGTGTCATTGGATTTGCCGTCTAAACATCACACTGGTAAGGCAGGCTTTTAGCAGTAGCATGGCCGCACACTCTATCACACAGGGCTAGTTTGTAACCTCTCACTCGGTATTCCATGTAGTTGGAAGCTTAGGTAATGTCACAGTAATGTTCCGCCCTTGCGGCGTTGACCACCATTTTCTGGTTCTTTTCTCCTTTATCACATTTTTTCTTTTTTCCTCTCATTTCCTCTCACTTTGCACATTCTTTGTCATTTTGGATTCTCTTCGGAGTAACATTTCTTTCCTCTCTGTTACTTTGATATCATAAAATTGTGTTTTTGTAAGTGTTCTCATGCTTTATATTACTACAGCCCTGAAGAAGCCCATGCTGGGGCGAAACGCGTTGGCTGTTTACACTGTGTGAAGCACTACAGAGAATAAAAGACATCTAAAATTTCATTCATTTGTATCTGTTTATACTCTTGCATATTTAAATGTGTTTGAATATTTGTTTTCTAGTTTTTTCTATATATTGCCTCTCATCCAATTGTTTCGACATTCAAAATCACCTTTGCTCACCCCGAAGCCAGTCAGTCAATAGGATTTTGGCACTCAAACAAGACCGGAACAACTCAAGCCAGGGCAGGAAAAAACCCACAGATAGCCATTGATCCACCCAAGGGCTACAAAATCTGTTCCCGGCACGAAACTAGAAGATCCAGACTTTATGGAGTTTATCACACAGTAAAACATATTCTTCTTTCAGGAAACATGTCTAACAAATTATACATCCCTAGTCGGCTACAAGGAATTCCTGAAACCAGCTAAGAAGGGGGCCAACAATGGAGAGCAAAAGGGGTCTCTCCACTTTTAATTTGACTGATAGCTGCGGTCTTGTCTCTGCCATAGACCTCATTCCTCCTGGTTGCAATGCGTCAAACTTGACACCCCACCTTCAACCAGCCTGCTGTGAACATTTACATGCACCCTGCGCTCAAACAAAAACGAGCAAGTATTGAGCATTTACTAGCCTCACTTGCCACACTAAAACTCGCCTACCCTGACGCTAACATCATCCTGTCTGGGTACTTCAATATGACCTTATTGCAAGAGACAAAAGGCACTAGGGGACACACTCAGGCCTCACATTGACGTGACACCCTCGGCAAGAGATGCGCAGCTCGCCTGTACGACCTCTCAATGCGTATGCTCAATAGTCAAAGCCCGACAGACTGTCCAGCAGCATACACAGGGGTCACTCAAAAGTCAGCTTCAACCATCGATTACACCCTCACGGACCACGACCTTGCTCCCCACATCACAAACTTTCACATTTTGGATAGAGTAGATAGCGACCATCAACCGCAATCCTTCACGCTCTTAAGAAACATCGCAAATCCTATCCTTGTCAACGCAACGCTACAACAACTTAACTGCCACAACCTTAAACGTCTCACGTGGAAAAAGGCCAACATATGCGACCTTATGGGTACATGCGTTAGCATTTTGGAGAAATCCAAAACAGAATCATCAAGCATCCTGGCCTGGGAGTTATTTATCAGAGAACTAAATCTAAAATGCTCTAATCCAGTAACTGTCAGTAAAGCAGGAACATCTCTAGGGGCAGTATAGTTCACCAAAAGCCTCAGAACTCAAAAACATCATTTGAATAAATATTTAAGTCAATTAAGATTTCGGGGATCACCCTTTTCCCAAGACCTCCTGCTTCAAATTTCTAAAGCCCGAAAAGACCTTAAAAGAGACATAAAGGCGGCCAAGAAAGCGTTCCATGAAAACATCTGGATGAAACTCCATTACTCTTGTAAACAACGAGAAACCAAGCTCTTTTGGGAAATCATTAACCAGCTCACCAACGGTAGGAACTGACACCACAACTCGAATGTAATGGAGGAAACATGGAGATCTCATATTGAATCACTATACAAAGAACCTCCATCCCCAGGCATCGCTGACTGTGGCTCTCAAACAAGGAACGGAGCTGCTGCCAGAGACCTAGTAAAACACGACTCCACCTCTGATTTACTAGACTTCTCCCCGCGGATCCTTAATGATCAAGTACTAAAAATAATAAAAACTTAACATCCAAGGGTGCCCCAGGGCCCAACAGCCTCCCAAACGCCTTGTTTCAGCAAAATCCACAACTGTTGTCGAACCATCTGACTTCACTTTTTTCGGATGTTTTAGCCTCCAATACGATCCCTGACTCCTGGAGGGGATGTATTCTAAGCCCAATGTACAAGTCGGGTCCTCGTTCCGATCCCTCAAAGTATAGATTGATTGCGTTAATCGATGTGGAGGTGAAAATATACTCATCGAACCTGCTGGCAGATTTAGAGGACTGGGCGGCATGAATAAATCTTATCCCTCACATGCAAACCGGATTTAGGGCTGGGA
Organism: Triturus cristatus; assembly: GCF_964204655.1. Taxonomy (NCBI): domain Eukaryota; kingdom Metazoa; phylum Chordata; class Amphibia; order Caudata; family Salamandridae; genus Triturus; species Triturus cristatus. The sequence continues at coordinate 893,327,748 of NC_140590.1, read as the reverse complement.
TGGGCACTCTTACGAACATTTCTGCTGTAACCCTCCTATTCAACCAAGCCCTCGTAAAATCAAGGCCACTGTATTCATGCTTCATCGACCTTAAAGCGGCCTTTGACAAAGTCTCGAGAGCCACGCTATGGGCAAAAATGCATAATTGGGGGGTTCCAGCCAATTTGTTGTAGGCTATAATCAACCTGTATTCTCAGACGTGGGTGCAGATCAGGAAAGGAGACGGGCTCAGCATAACTAACTAGATCACAGCTCTCAACGGATTAAAACAAGGGTGTGTGCTGTCGCCTTGCCTTTTTAACATTTACATCGCTGACCTGGATGAGCACCTTCGGTCGATTCAATCTGACCCTACAAGACTCGGCAAAATTCCTACACCCAGCCTTCAATATGCGGATGATATCGCTCTCCTAGTGCAAACACCGGTTGGTTTGGAACGATTATTCACCATACTCGGAACCTATACCACCTCGGTTCAATTAACCATCAATCACCCAAAAGCAAAGGTGATGCGCTTTGTCAAACATCTTAAAGCAGTGAAAAAACGTAAATTTACTTGGACCTTGGACTAGCGACCTCTGACCGAGGTGGATTCATATAAATATCTAGGCTTCCAAATTGACGGCCATCTCAATTTCAAGACACACGTGGACCAAGGTCACACAAAATCCAAACAGCTGCAGTTTGCCTTTAAAATCTTAAAAAACAAGCTCGCTGACTGCTCTACCGGTCATCTACTAAAGGTTATTGCAGCAATATTCCTCCCCTCCATCTCATATGGTACAGAAATTTTGAATGGCAAAGATGCCACAGGGCTGAACCTAGCACAAGCAATCCTTTTCAAGAAATTGTTTGCAATCCCCCCTCACATCCCGCAAGCTGAAATTCGGCTAGAATACAGTCTAAGAAACCAGATCTCCAATAAACAAGGCGCACTAGTCAAGTACTATTGGAGGATGAGGGGCGTAGAGGACAACACACTCGCTCACTATTGCTGGGTAGAGATTGAAAACCAAGCCAGGCTTAATAATTCAATCTTCAAAGTTCTGAAGGCTTTGCTCTCGGCTTTGCAGCTAGAGGAGGCTTGGCTTACTGCTCCTACCTACACGGCTATAAATTTGTGGTCAACAAAGCGATAAAACGGTATTCATTATCATTAGATAAAACAGCTCTAGCAAAAAAATCCCACGCAGGGACTGTGATACCGACATACCAGAGGCTGCAACCCCAACCTTATTTGCTAGATCATTTTCCTCATCAGAAAAAGCACTTCTTCACTTTACTAAGGCTTGGGTCATATCCAACTAAGGACCTCAAACCGAAATGGAAATACCCATGGCAATCAATGGAATGCCGTGTTTGCGGGGTAGGGGATGAGTCCTTACTGCATCTAATATGTATCTTCCCTGTCCTAGCAGAAACACGCAAAACGGTCCTTCGGGAGATGTTCAGGAAGGAACAAGTAAGAACTTGTAGAGTAGCAGTGATTCATTGTCTCGGAGGCTCATCAATCCCACTGTCCTGCAGTGCCATAAACTTTTTGAAAAACGCGGCAAAAGAACTGGACAAAATAAAATCTGCCAACCAACTCAAGTAGTTTCAGATCATTCAGCCGAGAAAAACCCCTCTATTCCACTGCTTGCAAGTTTAAATACCTTTTTAACTATCGCTCCTTGCTTTTTGACAAATTTTTCTATGTCCTGTTCCATATTTTCAAAATAAAAAATTTATATTTCATGCACGTTTTATCCATTGTGTTTTATTCCATCTTTTTATGATTTTTTTAATGAAATCAAATAAAAGTATATTTGACTAGTGAGGTGCAGGACTCATTGTGCCACCCTCTAAAGTAGCACTGTAAAACAGATCTCAGGCATGCCACTGCAATCTGTAGTGCAGATATAAACTGTCATTTCGACCTCGAAACATAAAGCTTTTAATAGGCCTAAAACCTTTCTTTTCAATACTTATATGTTACCCCTAAGGTAGGCTCGAAGAGCTCATAGGGCAGAATTCATGGTATTCAAAATGTAGGACATGTGTATTTCAGTTTTACATGTCATCATGACAGTGAAAATTCCTAAAGTAGTTTTTCACTGATGTAAGGCCTGTGTCTCCCATAGACCAACCCTATAGAGGAGCGAGCAGCTATGACTAGGTTAGAACTCTCAGCCTCCCAATCTATCTGAAGTATTTACACTATGGAGGGTTAACCTCTTTTTTTTAATCCTGTTTTGTTGCGCAAGATAGTTGTTTGGCCCCTAGTATATCACTGCAGAGTATGAGATCAACACCCAGGTGAATTGGTGTGATCAGCACTTCTCTGGGATATTTTTGTTGGGCCCTCACCTACAGGTACTACCTGTGGCCTGCTTCATTATCGGACCCACACCCTACTCACCTAGTGTGGGTGGGGGGGCTCAATGCGATTGTAAGCGGAGCTCTTAAGCTATGGTCTAGGGACTAAGAGTGAGTAACAATTTCCAGCCGGATCCTAATTACTTGTTTAATCAGAAGGTCCTTTGGCAAGGTTAAAAACAGTGAGATGCATGTCACTCTATTCCCTAGGCCATAGCTTTAAGCTCCTCTTACAAATGCTTTGAGCCCTACATCCTCCATGTATTGTACCACTCGTGGGCACACATACACCCAGCACATGCACTCAGCACGCACGCACTGCTCAGTACTGCATTATCCCTGCATTGTGCCCTTCCCAGGTATGCATACGCCCAGTGCAGATACACCACTCCTGCACTGTGCTGCACTTTACAACAAACTGAAGTAGGGTTATGCTGGAGAAAACAAAGTATTTTTTTGGAAACTGATGTCACCAGAAGCAAAAAATAGTCATAACAACTGAAAGAAGTCTCTCAGGATATTCCTGGAAGTGCATTATGGATCCATTGTTCTAGGAGTCTGATTCTAGGAGACTGAATAGGCACAACAAATTACATCAAACAGATTTATAGTACTGTTAGTGCCAAAGTCTAAACAAGCATTAAAAAATGAATAGGTCTCGCCTTTCATTAACTTAAAGCCATTTGCTGTGCTATACAATACCATTAGCAAAGCAAATGGCTTTAACTTATTCAAAGGCAAGACCTATTGCATGTTCAATGCTTGTTTTCCTTTTGGTTCCAGTTCTAATCGTATCTCTCACCTCGCTTCAGGTTTCCTTCTTCTTCTATGGCCTTGCATCTTTTTCAAATGGATATCCCCCCATTGGGTACTCTCCACCCCCGCTGACGTGTTGTCTTATTTATCTAAGCATCCCCGAGGTCACCCCGGGGTCAGTCCTCATTTCAAACTCTCAGTTTTCTTCTGCTCAGCGAGATGTCAGAATTGCATCTTTATCGCCCCTCCTCCTCTCACCCCTTTAAAAAATGTTCCCTGACCAGACCCCACAAAAGAGATGTCTCTCGTGCCCCGTTCACCTGAGCCTAACTTTCAACAGAAAATCCCACAGCGGGAACCCCAGCGACTGCTTGTCCCACCAACAGCAGACCAAGGAGAAGCCACGAGAGCTCCTAAGACGCAGAGTGGTAGCAAAGGAGGGGTGGGAAGACAAGAAAAGGGGAGGGTAGAAAACACGAGAAAGTGTAGTAAGAAGATAGATACAGTATAGAGGGAAGCTGGAGGGAGGAAAGAAAACGAGAGAAGAGGTGGAGTAAGGGCTGGGAAAGATGGAGAAAAAGGAGAGCCAGGAAAAGGAGTGAAGAAAATGAGGGGGCGAGAAAGAGAATTATAAACCGAGAAAGGTGAGGGGTAAAAACAGGAGGAGAGGGGATGTAAGAATAGGTGAGGTATGGGGAGGGAATGGAAGGTGGGGGTGGGGAGGGAGGAGAGCGGGAGGAGTAGGGATGGACACAGCATCCCTAAAAGAGGAAAGGGGCGGACACTGCGGACATAGTACGTGCAATGGAGGTGGGAGGGGGCCACGGAAAGGAAGCCTGCAGAGGGGTGGAGATGATGGTACCAGGAAGTAGAGAGGGTGGTAGGAAAGGGTGAGAGGAGGGAGCAAAAGCGATGGGAAGAGATATGGAATGAATGAGGCAGAAAGTGAGAAGAGGAGAAGAAAGTGAGGCAAACTGAGATTGTTAGCAGAGTAGGGAGAACTACAGTACAAAGAAGATAGAAAGGGAAGAATAACCTTTGGAGGCATTGGGAATTATTTATTATTTTGCTGAATGTATTTAATTTCTTTATTTCCAGGGGAAACTGAAGATCTGCCAGAGATCACAATGCGTACTTGTACCGACGATGCAGGGACGCTACCTTGGTTACCCAGTTTCAGGGCAGGCTACTCTGCCTCTTCTGCCCTGGAAGGAGGTTCTCCGTGCCAAGCCAGACATTGGCAACTATACAACTCGTTGCGTATATAATCTTTGTAATGCACCATTAAACGTTTTGAATCTGTGTCGTGTTCGCACCTGTAGGTGTAAGTACCAAAGCAATCCTTTCACATTCCCCATAGTGTGGTGAACTGCCTTTTATGGACACCACATTGGAGGGGTCAGCAGACACCCCTACCCTACCCCCCCTTCACGGGGACAGCATGATTATACCTCTTAATCCTTCTGCTTCCCCTGGAATGCACGCTCCCGCTTTATGGAGCAGTGCATTCCAACAGTGGAGCAGTGCCATCTGGTGGTAAAAATTCCTGACTCTTTTGCAGATGTTTCTTAAAAATGTAAACAAGCTGTCGGCGTTGTGTGAAAAATATAGTGCGTACCAGCTAATGAAGGAGACCGTGTAACGTCGCAAGTGAGAGATCCAATTCCCAGTGGGCGGGGCCAAAAGGGGACAGGGCGGTAACAAAGAGGGACTAAGAAGTCTCCTTTTCAATCGTGAGCCAGCGTTCAGCATGGAGGATGATGCCATTGAATGAAAAAGATGGGTGGGGCGCGCGCTGCTAACGCCAGGCAAGACCTAAAAAGGACCTGCTCACTCCTACTGATCACTGTATGATATGGGACAATACGACGCTTTTTCAGTCTAGCTGCTGGTAAAGTAGCCTTCCACCACTCTGAGGATAGCTCTTTGGGCAGCCCTGCCTGCCTAACAAGGCCACAGTCCGAGAGACAGACCTATGTCATGGCGCACAAGGATAATCTGTGTTTGTCTATGACAACAATAATCAGCATTAAGGATCCAGACATCTACAGTTGAGCACTCAGAGCAGGGGTGCATGTTCACTTTTCCATCCCAACACATTGCCTCTAAATTAAGCCTCACTGCTTTTGTGCCAAGCTGCCAGATGGTTAAGCACAGGTTAAATTAGTGACTTTTGTGGTTCAACCTGACAAGGATTGTGGTTGTTGCATGAGTGGGGCTTCCACTTCTTTCAACGAGTAACACCATCTCTTACAAGAGGCATCATCAAGAATAGTACACTAGGTACAGTGACACCAGGGATCTTTGCTATGCCCAACAAGTGGACAGGAACCCAATTTTCCTTGCTTGCTTTTGATCATAACATCCTTCCTGTGCCATGGTAGAAGGGGGTCAGATGAATGACTAGAGATCTGTCATCAGGGACTTACTGTCTGCAAAGAATCAGAAATGGGCAAATATCACACCCTTCTTCACGTCACAGAAATGACTTCACAAGACTTTGCTGAATATAATCCCACTGTAAAAGGCTGAAGACGCTTAAGACTACTTGGCTTACAAATGTAAAGTAAAAGAGGAAACATAATTATCTCAGATTTATAGCAAGGGCATGATCTACTATGCTGTGCCACGCGAGGTGTAAATATAATGCGGAGAATTTATCTTAATCGACAGATGTAAAAACGGCGTCAACAAACCAAGGAAATCAATCCCTCTCTGATTGGAAGCACCAAGGGGCAAAGGATGTGGCCAGAAACTGAAGGACATGGGGCACAACTGCCAGGGTTTTGTGATGGTTAGTCAGAAACTGGGAAAGAAGAGTACATTCTATTGCGCGATGCACCAGAGCAAGAAAGGGAATGATTGGAGGGAGACGTGCGTTCGTGTACAGTGTAAGAAGCATGGGCAAGACAGATAGGATTACCCTGTTATTGCAGAGCATAACATTTGTGGTAGAACCCTGGCCGCATTATTGCCCCCATATAAAGAACAGGTGATGATTGGCACAAGAGGCAGATTTGTCCAGAGAAGGGTAGGATGATCTGGGTGCTACTTTCATTAGGCCATAAAGGTGCAAGGCCTGGAGCTCGGTTGCAGAGAATAGGCTGAAGTGAAGACAAGTACAAAACGTAGAATACACCCAAAGAAGATCATAAATAGGGCTATAGCTGAGGGAAGAGAAGGTATTACATGGGGGCTTGACAAAATGGCAAGTTAAACATTCTGTGGGACTGACTTCAACTCAAACAGCCTTGAGGTGAGCGAGATATAATGCACATAGAACACTGAAGCAGAAGCAAGTCAGGCAAGAGTTGAAAGTCTGTTGTGTAATATCTTCAAAGATGCAGTGAGTAGGACAAAAGGTCCAGAGGAAGAGAGCAGACGGGATTCAGTGAAGAATAAATAGAATTCGAGCTGAGACACATAAAATACGATAGAGAGGGAAAATTACACAAGGCTCCGCAAAAAAAGAGAAGAGAGAGTCTCCCTCGACTTGAAAATGCGAGCAAGCAGTTAATGAAGTGGACAAGATGGCTACAATAGGGGAAACAAATATGGCCAGCCTTTTTGATGCGTTATGGAGTAACTCTCTAGAGAAGCCTGGAAAGAGAGAGCAAGCAGTCCAAAAGGATACATAAGGTGTTAAAAGGAGTGGTTAGAATTGGTAGAAAAACGAGAGATAGATAGTGTGGTACTTTGGGATTTTTTTTTTAAATAGACATTGAAAAATGGAAGAAAGAAGTAGGTAGGGAAATGGGTAAAGCGAGCAGAGGACTTTAAAAACACAAGGACGTAAATCAACCTAGCACAGTAGGGAAGGGAGAAGAGGCAACACAGGGAAAACTCTCAAACAAGGATCTTCATCGGGATAGCAGACAAGAGCAAGGCAGGGAAGTTGTTTAGGGTGACAAATGTTAATGGTAATCTTAATAGACCGTTTATAGACACAGGTCAGGGTGCGCTATGTGGCAGCCTGTGTCGTACCTCCAGTATGGGTATGAATGGAAATGGTCGTGAATACCATGTACAAGGCCTTGTTAGGCATTCCAGAGCCTATCTCCACCTACACTCAAACAAACACTTCCTGCAGAGTTTTAAACACAGCAGGGTCAGTGATGTAAGAAAGAGAGTAAGACACCCAATGAGGAAGACAATGTGGAAAAATCAGCAAGAAGAATATTTTTGAATGTTTACCAAAGAGAACATTTTCGAAAGGGAATTCATGTATATATGTAAATGTTATTTTGAGAAATATATTGTAAGGCATTACAAATGAGTTTTGGCGAGGACAATAAGAGTGCCCTCAAGCATTAAACATAAGTGTTGATTTTTTAAAGTGTTTGATGAAAAATAATCTAAATTATTGTTGACCAATCGCAATGGACCGCACTCCGCTAGCCCCTCCTCCGGGTCGCCCCTGGGGAAGATGGTATATGAAGTTCTTGAGTGGTTCACCCCAATGGGTGCAAGTAAGTACTTGTTGAACTGATGATCTCTAACATGAAGTTCTTGAGTGGTTCACCCCAGTGGGTGCAAGTAAGTACTTGTTGAACTAATGATCTCTAGACCCGATACATGTCCCGGGTTTTAGAATATCGCCCGAGACATGGCTCGGGTTTCGGGATAACTTCCCTCCTCAGTAGAGAAAATAGTTAGGGGTGGAAAAGAGGGCCGCCAAACAACCGTCAAAGGCCTCGTTGCCCGCACAGGCACGCAGGTGCGTCGTCCCGGAGCTCGTCAGCTCAAAGCTCGAGGGAGCCATATTTGTAGACCAATCGCAATGGACCGCACTCCGCTAGCCCCTCCTCCGGGTCGCCCCTGGGGAAGCTGGTATATGGAGTTCTTGAGTGGTTCACCCCAATGGGTGCAAGTAAGTACTTGTAGAACTGATGATCTCTAACATGAAGTTCTTGAGTGGTTCACCCCAGTGGGTGCAAGTAAGTACTTGTTGAACTAATGATCTCTGGACCCGATACATGTCCCGGGTTTTAGAATATCGCCCGAGACATGGCTCGGGTTTCGGGATAACTTCCCTCCTCAGTAGAGAAAATAGTTAGGGGTGGAAAAGAGGGCCGCCAAACAACCGTCAAAGGCCTCGTTGCCCGCACAGGCACGCAGGTGCGTCGTCCAGGAGCTCGTCAGCTCAAAGCTCGAGGGAGCCATATTTGTAGACCAATCGCAATGGACCGCACTCCGCTAGCCCCTCCTCCGCGTCGCCCCTGGGGAAGCTGGTATATGGAGTTCTTGAGTGGTTCACCCCAATGGGTGCAAGTAAGTACTTGTTGAACTGATGATCTCTAACATGAAGTTCTTGAGTGGTTCACCCCAGTGGGTGCAAGTAAGTACTTGTTGAACTAATGATCTCTAGACCCGATACATGTCCCGGGTTTTAGAATATCGCCCGAGACATGGCTCGGGTTTCGGGATAACTTCCCTCCTCAGTAGAGAAAATAGTTAAGGGTGGAAAAGAGGGCCGCTACATGGACCACAGTTCTTTGGGGTAACACGCAGGTAGGTCAGCAGTGTGCGACCATTTTGATGTAACTAAATTATTGTTGTTCATGTGTTGGGTGCATTAAAGTTATCAAAGTTTGTTTTCGGGAAGTGACCCAGCTGCAGTATGATGAGGAATTTTGCTCCAGGATCAGTGGCGTCGCCTCACTGCCTTTCTTCAGCACAGCAAAAAAGGAAAAATAAAACGATAAGAACGAGATGCTATTATCATTTTATATTTCTGTGCCTGGGCAGTTTTGTGGGGCGAAGCTACACTGCGCAGGGGGAGTAGTGGTGTCAACCGCCTAAGTGTTCATGAATGTGGCCAAACTTTCATGCGCACTTTGCATATTCTCCACCCAGGCTGCTTTACAGCCTGGGTGGAGAACAAGCCCAAGCTTACATTCCCCATCTGAACGCCGAACCACGGCGCTCAGGCCAATCACAGCGCTGCATTTCAGCATTGTGATTAGCTCAGGGGAGCGTGGGTGCTTACCAATCACAATGCTGCATTGCAGTGTTGTGATTGGATTAGGGGAGTCTACCGTGCTTCCTGCTCCAACAGAAGCCAGGAAGGGGACGTAGGAGAGGCAGCGGCCTGCCAGCCGGCCGGCCGTCAGGTAAATGATTTTTTTTTCTCACCCCCATCCTCTTCCCACCCGCTGCTGATTCGCGGGGACAACCATGTCTGTCCAGGATGTGTGAAGATCAGTTTATAGTATGGGAGAAATGTAATGCAGAAATATGACTACAGTGTAGGAAAGCCTGCAGATAAGATCAAGAAACACATATCACTGGTGGATTCCCTTTCCTTTCTGCCCCTTTTTTTATACCTCATCAGTGCTTACACTGGTGGTTTACGGTGGGGGCTCCCGGTGCTCATTTTTGGGGACCTGCACTTATTTTGTTCCATCAGACCTCCAAGGAGAGGACCAGAAGTTAAAGCACCCAATGCAGTAAGATGGAGGAAAAAAATAAGGAAAAACCCTCAGAAGGAGAGAAAGCAGGAACCTCAAGAGTTAGATAAAGGGGCAGGGATGCTTTGTAGCATATTAAAGGGGTGTGTGAGGGATTTAAGACTATGCAGCCTTAGTATTTGGCATGCTGACATTTAATTGCACTGGCTGCGGGCTTCTGTGCACATCTTTGGACACCGGCACTGAATCTATTACAGATTAAATACTGGCCATCACACACAAAGTAAGGGGGATGTTCAACAGAAGGTGCAAAGTTGAGGAGGGTGAGCATGGTGGGTTCTCAACTAAGGGATTTTTATTTATTTATTTATTTATTTAATGCATTTTTATATAGCGCTGCCTTTACCCAAAGGTGTCAGAGCGCTTCACAATAGAATCAAGTACGTTACATGAGGAAATTTACATACTTACACGTTATAGATACAAACGAGATAGATGAAAAGGTAAAATAAAACAATAGATGGCAGTCACACAAAAATCAAAAACACATTAGGATTAAGATTGTACAGGCATAGATTACATATTTACAACATTGTAGGAACTTCCTTGATGGTCATGAAAAGGGATGTATTAATTCTGGACGTGTCTTTGGAAGAGAAGAGATTTGAGGTCAGTTTTGAAAGTCTGGGTAGAGGTGGTGGTATGGAGTAGTGGAGGAAGTGAGTTCCAGATTCGAACCGCATGGCCTGAGAAGGATTGACCCATCAGTCTTTCCATTTTGAAGGTGGGGTGCTCAAGCAGTAAATTATCCGCATGACATGAAGGTCTAGAGCCTCTAGAGCTTTTAAGTTTATTTGCCAGGTATCGAGGGGAGGAAGTGTGCAAGGCTTTGTGGGTGATACAGCCAGTCTTGTAGATTGACATTGCTTCGAAGGAAATCCATCAAAGAGAAAACAGAATGGGTGTGATGTGGTAACTTCTTTTGGCCCCAAAAACAAAATGAGACGCTGAATTGAGTACGGATTTGAGATGGGAAAGGTGGGATTTGGATAGGCCAGCAAGCAGAGAATTGTAATAGTCCAATCCAGAGAGAACCAGAGATTAGGCCAAGGTGTTAATGTCTTTCTCCGGAAAGAAACATCGAGTCCCCCAGAAAAGGCGCAGTTGGTAACGTGCATTCTTTGCAATGAAATTGATGTGGGAGTGTAGATTGAGTCTTTTGTCAAGTATGACACCAAGGGATTTAGCGCTGTTGACAACAATAGGTTTGTTGTTCAGTAAATTAAGCTTATCCATCCAAAATTGAACAGGAGGAGGAGAGAGTGAGGTAGAGAGGAGGAGGAGGAATTCAGTTTTGGAAGGATTCAGAATGAGTTGATGAGCTAACATCCAGTTTTGAATAGAGTTGTGAGTAGTATTGAGGATTGAGATGTTCTGTCCGAAAGACACCTTAGGTAGATTTGGGTGTCATCAGCATAGAGGTGGTAAAGTATCTCAGATTTACTTAGGAGATTTACCAATGGTTCCAAATAAAGATTGAACAAATTGGGTGCGCGTATCGATCCTTGAGGGGCGCCTTGACCTACCGCCATTGAAGACTAAAGGCTGTTCGCTATTTTAATCACTTGAGATGTGCCTGAGAGGAATGAAGCAAACCATTTAATCACTGTGCCTGCCAAGCCTATTCGCTCTTGTTTTAAGTGTTTAGGAGAGTGTTGTGACTAACAGTGTCAAAGGCTGCAGAAAGGTCTAGAAGAATCAGAAGACAAGACTCCCCTGAGTCAAGTACATGCAAGGCATCGTCGATCACTTGCAGCAGGGCTATTCCAGTGCTGCAGTCTTGCATTAAACCAGATTGGAATTTGTTGAGAAGATTGTTATCCTTAATATATAGGGAAAGTTGTTTCGCTACACATCTTTCTGTGATTTTCCCCAAAAAGGGAGGTTGGTGATGGGGCTGAAGTTGTTGAGGTCATTCACATCAGCTGAGGGTTTTTTAAGAAGTGGGGTAACCTGTCCTGTTTTAAGGGGAACAGGAAGCAAGCCTTGGCTGAGGAAGAGGTTAACCAGACTGGTCCAATAGGAAAGAGTGTAGGTGTAGAAGTCAATGGCGATGTCACTCGGGATGGGGTCGAAAGAATGGTTAGAGGGTTTTGTTTCAAGAATGCATTTGAGGAGGGCATCTTCAGAGATTACATCTAAGTTCTGCCAAGTGACTAAGGACCTGCGCTCCTTTAGGGGGGTAAGATGAATGACCTGATCCACCAGTGATTTCACTTTTTCATCAAAGAATATAGCGAATTCTGCTGCTCTCTTTGGAGGATCGTCAAGCTTGAAGGTGGAGGGAGAGAAGTTTGTATTTTGATGAGGGCAAATGGTTTTTTGGGTCTGTTTTTGGCGAGGAGGGTTCTGAAGTGTGACGTTTTTTCATGGAAGATATGTTTGTGATATTTTGATCTTTCTGAGCGCAGAATAGAGCGATTAGTGGTGGATAGAAATGTTCTCCATTGTTTCTTCAGGAATCTCAGGTTCTTCCTTTCTTCATAAAGGGATTTATTGAACGATGGAGCAGAAGGAACAGGCCTTTTATTTTTGCTTTGAAGTGGAGCAACATTATCAATTTCGACTGCAAGGCTGGAGAGGCATTGGGAGGTAAGATCGCTGACATCCGAATTAGGGTCTAACATTGGAAGTGATAGCATTGCAGAATCGCAAAGAATGCCAAGGTCAATGTTTTTGGTTTTACTGAACCAGGTAGTAGTCCTTTTGGGTTGCCCAAGAGTTACAGAGTGAGATACGTGAAGAGAGAAGGGGATGAGGAAGTGGTTGTACCAGTCTACTGAAATAGGGACAGCAATAGTTAGCATATCTGCTTTGGATATAACAAGGTCAAGAATTGAGCCCTTGGAGTGTGTTGGTTCTGTGCAGTGTTGGATAAAATGATTAACTGAGAGAAAAGTGGCAAGCCTATTGGAAGCTTAGACTTCCAAAGAGCCCCGGTGAAGATTAAAGTCTCCCAGAAAAATCTGTCTGTCACTTTGAGAGTATTGGTCGCTGGCGAAGTCTGTGAGTTCCTCCAAGAAAGAGGAGCAGTCACCAGGCGGGTGATAAATGGCATGAAATCTGAAAGGGGAGCAGTGTTGCACTTGAAGCTCCAGAGAAAGGCATTCAAATGTATGGAAGGAGCTGTTAGGAAAAACCTTGAATTGAAGGGAGTTTCTGAAGATGATTGCAACACCTCCCCCAACTTTAGCTGTTCTGTCATTTCTAAAGAGGGAATAGTCGGTGAGCAGCAGAAGATCAAAAATAGTATGAGAGGTGTCGTTGAACCAGGTCTCAGTGAGGAAAAGAATGTCAAGATTGTGAAGAATGATGGTGTCAGAAATTTCCAGCTTGTGTTTAATTGCATATCTGCAGTTGTGGAGCAAACAGTACAACTCTGACAAGACTGATTTGGTGAAGGGGTCATTTGGGCTTATAGGGGTGATAGGGATAATGTTCCTGTATGAGAGTGCCAGGGTAGAATAAGGCTGATGTTTAGTTCTGGCAGAGGGGATGGTCGGAATAGTGCACAAAGTAGACTTAATTTGAGAGGAGAGGGGAAGGGAGATGGCGTTAGGAGTCTTGTAACTAGCCAGTAAATTAGCGATGTCTGCAGATGACAGATTGTGTGTGGCTTTTTTGGGGCGCGGAAGCAAGGTATTCCTCGGGTATTTGGGGAAGTGGGTGCTTGCCAGGGGAATTGGGTTGTTGGGAAAGGTGGACATTTTAGCAGTTAGATAGATGAGATAAGAAATCCTAGTTTGTTTTCTAAAGAGAGTGGGGCTGAGCACGGAATGTTGGGAGGATCGATGGGTTCCAGAGGGAGTGCAATTGGCGAGGAAGGGCAGGGAGAGGTGGGGGTGAGGAAGGAGTAATGGGGTGCAGGAGTGAAAGTTGGAGATAGATGGTTGTTCAAAGAAGTTGTCGGAGTATCTGAGGTGGAAAGAGAGTTATCTTTGCAGCTGTTGAACAGAGGAGAAGAACTGAGTTCAAATTTAGGAGGAGATAGGTGAGGAAAGAATGTGGGGAGGGGAAGAGAGGAATCATGGAATGGCAGGAGGTTAGGGGAAAAGAGAGGAGAAGGGGCTGGAGAGGTCCCGTGGGCTACGAGAGGTGAGTGTAATGGGACTGGCACCAAGTAGAGTGGGGAGGATTGACCTGGAGGGTAGTTGAAGAGAGAGTAAGGTTCTGTTAGACCCAGGGGAGGGAAAAGGAAGAGATTGCCGGGGGGATAAAGGGTTGAGCAGCAATACTGTAGAGATGGGAGGTTGAGGAGAGAAGAAAGGGGTTTGTGCAGAATTCAGGATACAAGGAGGGGGGGAGAGCGGGTAGGGTAGAAGAAAAGGGAGGGAATAAGGGGGAAAGTACACAGAGTTAACTGGGCGATCAGGCTGTTGGAAAGATGGATTTAATAAGGGGGTGGTGGTGAGGGTTAAGGGGAGAAGGTTACTTCAGAATTCCAGGATGGTGCAGAGAAGAAAAGGAGAGTGATTGCCATAGGTAAGGCTGATGTGCTGAGGGTAACGTCCCATTTGGAAGGGGGAACATTGGGAGAAGAGGGGCAGAGGAGAGGGGGGCAAAGGGTCGGCTAGGGGGAGGCCTGTGCCTCCCAGAAGAGCAGTCTATTGGAGTTTAGGAGGATCAGGGGAGGAGATAAGGAGTAAAGGGAGGAGTTAGATGAAGAATCAAGGAGATCAAGGTCACAGGAGTGGGGAGAAGGGAAGGGAAGAGGTGGTCGAAAAGAGATAGGCAAGTGTGTTTTGCTTGAATCAAGACATTACCATTGTTATAGAGTGAGATAGTGAGTGAGCCATTAAAACAAGTAGAGGGGGAGATTTTTAGTTTTTGCCCATGTGGGATAGAGAAGGAGGTGATGTTGAAGAAGTTATAGAAGCTGGTGGACCAGGAAGGGATGTCCTGAGTGAAGAAAATGAATTCAGTTTTGAGCCTCCCATAATGACCACTATGGAATTGGTCAACAAAGAGGGAATCAGGAAATAGTTCAAGGGTATTATGTTTGACCCGTTTTGCTGAAGTTTTGAACAAATTAGGGGGTGAATGATCTTGAAACAGTAACACAAAAGAGACAGTGTATTGTCAGTGCCTACGATGTGTTAAGGGGCTGCCAATTTGGACTGGGTAGGGTAAATGGAAATGAAAAAAGGCCCTCAACGAGTGGACAGGAATCCAAGGTCATATTACATTTGAATGATTATATTTTGACTTTGAATCCCGAATATTCTGTGATAGTGGGTGGCGACTTTAATTGCCAATATGAGCCACTAAGCCTGCTAGATTTAGAAGATCCAGCGGCGGAAGACACACAATGGAATATCCCTGAGCCCTTGATTCCTTTAGTCAAAGCCTGGACCCCATTAGTGCTTCAAATCCTCGATCTTACTTTTTCTCTATCCTTGAGGGCTTGCAACGGCAGATTTAAGTCTGACCGTCCTGGACAAGCCACTTTTAACAGAGCGGGACAAATGTCGATTTTAGACTACATCCTCATTGAAACAAGATCCTGGGACAAGGTACTTGACTTTAGGGTGATAGTTTGAGATGATAGCGATCATAATGCTCTTACTATGAAACTAAAATCAGGAAGCTGGGGATTTACAAGCTATGACGTTGTGGTGTCTACATCTCTTCAACCCCTTACTTTGCATAATAATAGACGCAGAGTTAGGTGGCTCTGTATCTCTGCTTGCCCGAACAAACTGGCAGAAACTTACAGACTGGCACTGCCCTGTCTTAATGATATGGCAGAAGCGGCGTTTAACTGCATTTCTATTGAGAGATCATCTAGGCCTGTTAAAATCCATAGCCAGTTAGTAACCCAACTCTTGGATGTCTTCTCTCGGGTTGGGTCTAGGAGGGCCCATTCGGCCAATAGACAAATGTGGTACACTCCTGAGTGTAGGAAATTAAAGAGCGAACTGATCCTGGCAATTAAAGCCAAGGATAAAATCAGGACTAAATTACTACGGGCACAGTACAAGCTAATGATCCAAAGGGCAAGGAAGTCCTGGGAAGATGATAAGTGGGAAGAGTTAAGATTAGCTCTGCAGAATAAAGACTTTAAAATCTTCTGGGCCATTGTTAGTAATGGTAAGAAAGAACCTGACACTATTACTTGTTCTAACATAGCCCCTGCAGCCTGGGAAGAACATTTTGGGGGTTTATATTCAGACATAATCCGTACTTCACCCTCTTTAACTGCTTCCCCTCCTAACATAGATTGCCGAGCCGAGGATATCCCGACAATCATGATTAAGGAGGTTGAAAATGCCATCCATTCACTCAAACCCAACAAAGCGCCGGGCCTGGACAAAATTCCAGGAGACCTTTTTAGGTCGGAACCAAAGGTATGGGCCCCGTATCTGTGTGTTTTGTTTTACGCCATCTTGCTTGGCGCAGAACCACCAGAAACCTGGTGAGGCGCTGAGATTGTGCCAATACACAAAAAAGGTTGCCCACTTCAGCCCTCGAATTACAGGCCGATTAGTTTAATTGATACGACCCAAAAGTTATTTGGGCGCATAGTCCTGGATAGGTTGCAGCTGTGGGAGGCGGAAAACAATATTCTAAGTACCCTACAGGCGGGCTTCAGAAAGGGTATCTCAACCCTTGATCAGATCTTTCGTCTCCAGTTTATATATTGGAAGACTGTGAGTGTGGAGGGTGGCAGCCTCTATCTCATTTTTGTCGACCTAAGATCAGCATTTGATCTGGTCCCTCGCAAAAACCTGTGGAGAGTTCTTCAAACACTCAATGTCCCCACTTATCTTTTGAATGTCTTGAAGAGCCTCCACACGGGTAACTTCGCACAGGTCAGATGCGGGAAATATGGAGAATTATCTGAACATTTTCCTGTTAATCGAGGAGTCCGCCAAGGATGTGTACTAGCACCCACGCTGTTCTGCTTATATATCAATGGGCTTATAAAACATCTTGAAGGCATAAAGGATACTGACATACCTAGATTAGCCTCGGGTAAGGTACCAGCTCTAATGTTTGCTGACAATACCCTGTTGTTGTCGTGCACCCCCATGGGAATCCAGCGTATTTTAGATGGTTTTGTAGGCTTCTGTGGAAAAAGGGGTCTTGAGATTAATTTATCAAAAACGAAATTTATGATCCTTAATCCTCCCAAACATACATGCCCGAATCCAGCATTGAATGGTATCCCCCTTGAACGGGTAAAGACGTTTGGATACCTGGGGATTACACTTCAAGAAGACCTAGGATGGGGGGGCCAAGTTGCTAATTCCACTTTAAAGTTGACCCAAATCACGGGAGGAATGGCTAGATCGTTTAAAGGATCGGTCTTTAAACCTGCTACACCAGTAATTGAAATTTTTAGATTACAAGCAAGAGCTGCTACTACCTATGGAGCAGAACTTTGGGGCCACTCTAAAATCGACAGTTTATCAAGGATTGAAAATTCCTTTATAAGGAACTTGTTGAATTTACCATCTAGTTCCCCGTTGGTCCCTATCAGGTTTGACTTTGGTCTACTCCCTATGGAAGAGGTGGTGGCCGTGCGGCCGGTGTATTACTGGAAGAGACTCTGGTCTAACCCGGACTTGGAATCCTATAGAGATGAATTTATGGGGGTTTGGCCTATTATTAGAAATAAGAACATCCCTTGGTTAACGTATGTCAGGGACACTTGTGTCAAGATTGGCTTTCCTGAACTATGGGGTACCCCGGAAAGCTCATGCTTGGCTGTTTCTGAAGCCAGTCTGGTAGAACAGTTTAGATACTTTCACCTTTTGCGCTTGCACACGAACCCAAATGTTGGTAGGTTGACTGCCCAGTTTCTCCAGATTAAACCGAATTACGGGAGGGAGACATTTCTAGATCTGATCTTCCCCCCTGTTGCTAGGAAGCTGTATTTTCAGCTGAGAACGGGCACTCTACCGCTTAGGTCCTTTACTTCAAGATGATATCCTAACAAAAACATCACATGCCCTGCATGTGGTTACAAAATGGAGGATGAAAATCATGTTTTCTTTTTTTGCCCAACGTATCATCTGCAAAGAAAACGCTGGGTAAAACCTATCTGCAGAAACCTTGGTTTTAGAGAGTGCGATAAAGCTCTGCGAGTCTTGAAATATGACACCCATCCCCCAATTGTTTTTGCAGTTTCACGTTTTTTAAATGCTATGTGGTTGAAACGTAGGAAATTCTGCACTAACTATTAACTTTTGGCTTATGCTTAATTTTATTTCTCTTTTCTGATTTTGATGATATTTTTTTTTTATTATTATTATTAACAATGTCTGTAATATGCTGTCACTTTTATGGCCCTAGCGGCCGAAATAAAGTTTATGATGATGATGATGAAATGAAAAAAAGACTTACTCCACTTATGCTGGAGATAATGGAGGTGGATTGGACACTACAGCAAGCAGGCGGTACAAGAAAGATTTTAGAAGATTTCAGAGAGGTTCTAGAATTCCTTCAGACAGATATGTGACTTACTAAAGGGCTTAGAATTTGAGGTTGATGAAAGACCAAGAAGATACTAGATAAACATAATGTGAGCAGGTTGAGGATTCAACTCCCGGTGGGTCCACTCAGTCTTTCATCCTAAAGAGGTCGACATTATGAGCAATATTGAGTTGGGTAACAATAAAAATCTGTTATTCAGCGTCAAGATACCCTTGGGTGAACGTGCGCTTTACAAATATATGTTATGTTATGCCATTTTATATTTATTAAAGGATGGCAGTCTTTTTAAAGACATATCAGAAAGAGAGGGAACTGAGAAGCAGAAATCACAAGACATTTCAGAAATCCTGGAGTGCCACATAATGACATCCCCAGAGCCCAGAGTGCCTAAAGAGGTGGCAGGACAGGCAAGTCTGTACAGCAATATTAGAAACTGTGAATGTTTTCCTGATCGAACGCCAAGAGGTCTTTTGTCAACGTAACAGCATTTCTGAGTTACTTTTGCTAATATCTCAAGACTTTACACATCAGAACAAGAAAAAGTCTACATTGACCTAAGAATTGCACTCTTGAAGAATCTAATAGTGTTAGCTTTCTAAGTGGAGAATATTGCCTAGAAGCATGGCTTTGTGCCACACTTCTTGCTGATGAGAGTCAGCTAGGGTTCTGCTGATGAGAGGCTGCTGGGGGTTTGCTGATGAGAGGCTGCTGGGGGTGTCCTCTCACTGGCTATTCATGATTCACGGGCGATATCTTTCCCTCCCTCTCCTACACTTTTTACATTAGGTGATGTGCTTACAAAGAGAGAGAACTCTGTGCCTAGCATTTTGACATTACAGTAGTCTAGATACAAGAGGTTTATGCTACCTTGAAAATTCAGACCTTTTTTCCGGCTTCAAAGACGAAAGAAAGAAAGCAAACAAAAGAGGGAAGTACAATAAGGGAAGATTCTGGTACAAATGTAAAGTGAATGAACCGGCTGAAGGAAAATAGCTGTTTACTAGTAGTGTAGGTTCAACAGCTCAATGCATATGCAGCTTAATTGCTCCGAATTGAATCCTTTATTCCGCAGCCTCATACTAGTGCTTCGCCTCTAGGATTAAGCGAAGGGCTTCGAGAAAAGAACACACGGATTACTGCGAAACAGCTGGGTTGCTTCTTATTAACAAAAACAAATATTGGCGTGTGCACTTTTTAACAAGTTATATTTG
The DNA here is from genome assembly GCF_964204655.1 of Triturus cristatus. Lineage (NCBI taxonomy): Eukaryota > Metazoa > Chordata > Amphibia > Caudata > Salamandridae > Triturus > Triturus cristatus. Next base: position 893,308,514 of record NC_140590.1, on the reverse strand, counting down.
AGACGTTAAAATCTTCCTTGAAATATTTTCTAAATGTTTGATTTTAACCTAGTGTTTTGGATCTTCCTGAGGGCAGATACTCTACCCAATGTTTGTAGCTTGTTTTGATATACTGAAGTGCAATTCAACATGAGTAATTCATTAGGAGTCAGCATACGATTTTTTTCTCGCTCAAAGCAGGTACAACCAGGTACTCTTGGTTACACTGTTCAATCTGTTACAATCTATCTGTGCTACTGAGTTTTTTCAGATTGCACAGGTTTGTGAACAGGCTGCATGACATTACATTTTAAATAAGCATTGGCAAAGCCAAAAGGTTTCCCATATGCAAGATCTATTGGCTTCATCAATGTTCATTTAGCAGCGCAGGCTACTGTGCAACAAGACTTCAAGTAAAGAAAAAAAGCCTGATGATGCAGCTAGCTCTGACCACGTCATAGCACTCTTTTCTTTAAGACATGATGAACAGCCACATGCGCTGCTGTGTAATATGTCTAAAAATACGCTGAGGGGATGGAAGGAGTGAGGGAACAGAAACAACAGGCAACAGGCAGGGGGAAGCAACACGAGGAAGAGGGGGCGGGAGAAGCAACAACGGACAACGGGAGGGAGGCGGAGATGGCAGGCTGTACGTGCATGGCAAAAAGTAAGAACAAACGTTTGCAATGCAATAGGTCTCGCAATACTGAAAGTTTGAGCTGTTGGCGTTGCATTATTATTTGTAACCCAATAGTTCAAACTTTCAGTATTGCAAGACCTATTGCATTGCAAATGCTTGTTTTTACAAGTTGCATGGTGCAGAGGTTCCAGAAGTACTGGTGGCTGCTGCACACATTCTGGCCTCTATTGTGTGGTTACAACGTTTCAGCGCTGACATTTCCAGGCTCCATCGTGCATATTGAGCTGGCCCTGCTATTGGCTGCCTCTTACCTGCTTCGTCCAGGCCAAACTTTTATTTTGGCGATGGAACAGCAACCGCAACAGTGCATCTGCACCGGGTGTGTAATGCGCAAGCTAAACTACGTGTTGGGGGCTAGTTTACCAGGAGATGGGTAGCTGTGTTTACTTTGCTAGACACCACAAGCTCACAACTGCTTAATTTGCCCCTCCCCTGCTGCAAAATTAAGGTGGCCCTTACTTTACCCATTTACATTATTGTACACTGCTGGCTTGCTTTGTAGCTAGGTTTGCACTATACAAAGCTGCATACATGCATAGCGTCTTGACACAAGGTCTGCTCTTTGAAACAGGCCCGTTCATATATCCAGGAAAAACTCTGAGGGAGCCAAGTGCAGAGTCTTGTCAGGGCTTAAGGTTTACAACACGCTGATGAGGCGCGATCTAAAGGCCCAGGGCTGATTTCCAAGCATCACCTGGAAAAGGCATTAGTTAGTGGCGGCTTCTCCGCTAAGGCAAAGGAGCGTCGCCCCACTGCCAGGAGCAGCAAAGAAAGGAAAACATAAAATGATGATAACAATGGTATTATGATTTTATTTTTTCCTCCTGCTGCAGCAGTGTGTGAGGGTGTAGGGCTGAGCTGCAGGGGAAGAGTGGTAAACACTCCTGTGCGCAATGACTGGTTGGCCCTCTTGGGCCACCCAAAACAGTCATGCGCTGTTAGACTTGGCATCTTTTGGCATGTTACCCCTGAGTTTTTGCTTTCTGACCTCCCGGTTTTGACTCTGTTTTTGCTGGCTTAGTGTGTCTGCGCACTTTTCTCACTGCTGATCAGTGGTAAAGTGCAAGTGCTCCTGTAAACTGTGTTATGGATTGGTGTTTCCATGATTGGCATATTTGATTTACTTGTCAGTCCCTAGTAAAGTGCACTGGGGGTGGCAGGGCCTGCAAATCAAATGCTGTTAGTGGGCTGCAGCACTGGATTGTGCCACCCACACAAACAGCCTGTGAATGTGACTCTGGCCTGCCATTGCAGAGCCTGTGTGCAGTCTGGGACTGCCATGTCGACTTGGCAAGTGTATCCACTTGCCAGGCCCTAACCTTCCCTTTTCTTACATATCAATCACCCCTAAGGTAGGCCCAAGGTACCCCTGTGAGCAGTGTACAGTGTATGTGAAAGGTAGGACATGCCCTGGTGTGTGTGGCATGTCCTGATAGTGAATTACTGCCAATTTCATTTTTCACTATTGCAAGACTACCTGTTCCCATAGGACTTAATAGGGAGTTTGTTTATAACATCTTGTAAACATAACTGGCCCTGGGAACTAGGTAGAAAAATAAAGTTTAGTATGCCTGAACTCAGAATCTAAAGATGCATCTTTTAGTAAAGGTGATTTTTACATTCTGTGTTTGAAAATACCACTTTTAGAAAGTAGCCATATTCTTGCTCAGCCATCCAGTAGGCCTCTGCTGGGTTTGTAGATAGACTGTCTGGGTTTTGGATGACAGGGGCTGGGGAGTAGCCGTGGCTCCAGATAGTCTAGGTGTGTCAGGAAAGGGCTGAATAGACCTAGGCTGCATTTAGAGTACAGGGAGGAGATTTCCTTTCACCTGAATGGGCCTGGTCTGCCTCTGACAATGCCGTCTCCACCTACTGCCAGGAAGCTACACCAGAGAGAGCAGGACTGGTTCTGACTGGGCACAGACACTCTCTGCCTGAGAGGACAAAGGATATTGTGGTATAAATATTAGGGCCCAAACCCCTGAACTTTAGAACTCTTTTAGACCAAGAACACTGCCAAGAGGAAGAGCCGGAGAAGCTGTGAGGAGGAACTACCACTTTGCTGAGTGCTTTGCTGTGTTGACCTGCAGTGGCTGCTTCTGTCTTGGGCAGTGAAAGGACTAGACTGAACTTCCTGCAATCTATTTTTGTGAGTTTCTCCAAGGGCTTGACGTAGAGCTTGCCCCCTGTTCAAGAAGTCTCAGGAACAGCAAAGACTTCAAGTTCTTCTGCCCTCAGCACTGGGGACTGTGTGTTTTGTGCTGCAACAGAAGAAAAAGCAACCCAATGCCATCTACGACACTGCTGATGACTCCGTGTACTGAAGGCACCGCAGAGGGCACTGCCACAACGCAGCACTGTCTCACCGATGACATCTGCTGACACCGCCACCGACCCGCTGCTTGCACTGCGACTTGTGGGCAAAACACTCTGCACCACCTCATTTAACAACAACGCCTTGATATCCCCGATGACGATGCTCCATGCCGAAATCGATGCCGCTGCCTGCACCGTGGTTCGAGGGCGCCACTCGTAAAGTTACACGATACACCGCCCTCATCCCACACCACAGCCTTGGCTTACCGACGCTGGCACCATCAACTCCAGTTTGTTCACTGATGACAGCGCTTCAACAACGATGACGACGCTGCTTGCACCGTGACCTGCCAACACTCGAATGGCACTGCATCACTTCCCACCGTGACCTTGGTCTCCCCGACGATGCCACCTGATGCCGCCACCGAGCCGCTGCTCGCACCGCCACCTGAGGGCATCGCACTCCGCACAGCTGCACTACGCACCGCAGCACCCGACGCCTGCCAATGCCAGGGCTCCTGACATCAACCGCGAGGAGTTTGATTTTCAATGCGTGTGACTTCAAGGGCCCGACGACTCCTGCACCGACCCCCAGAACCAACGCCTGCGGACGCCATACTTTCAGAAGCTCAATGAGAGGTCGCCGATGCCATGCCTTTCTAAAAGTACTGTTTTGCGAGTCTTCCTGACACCGTGGCTGGCCTGCGATTCCGCAGTCAGCCAGAACTGTTTGGATTTGTTTGTTCACGACTCTGTTATAGCTCCAGAGGGAGCTATCGACTTCAAGGAACTGTTTTTCAAGTTTATTTTGATAACTAGAGATTTCTAAGTACTGTATTATGGATCGTTATCGCTTTTGGTCTTGTCTTAAGTGTATAAAAATATTGGATATTTTTCTTAACTGGTGTGGTGTCCTTTAGTAGTGCTTACTGTTGGTTGTGTGCAAACGCTCTACACACTGCCTCTAAGATAAGCCTGACTGCTCGTGCCAAGCTACCAAGGGGGTGAGCAAGGGTTATTTTAGGAGTTTAACTCCCTTATCCTGACTAGGAACCAGGGTCCCTACTTGGACAAAGGTGCAAGCCCTTGCCAACTAGAGACCCTAATTTCTAACACTCTTGTTATATTCTGTTGTCTCCTAGTTCCTTGCTGCTCAGCCTGTGTGGATGTGATGTAATAGAATATTCATTACTGCATGGCTTTGATGAGTGGTCAGTTGGAATGAGTGGGCCTGAGCAGCAGGATGCTGCTACCGGCAGGGCAATACATACCATCTTGCTTGTAACTGAATGAACCTACTTAAATATTATTAGGGGTGGGCGGAATTTGCGTAATTGCATTCCGCAAATCTCCGCGAAACGGTAAAAAATCTCCGCGAACACGCAGAAATTCCGCGAACACGCGGAATTGCTTGTTCGCGATGCTTTTTTCCTGTTCAGAATTGCTGTTTGCGTGCTCGGGGAGAAATATCTTGCGAACACGCATTTTGAGAACGCGAACAAGCAAAAATTTTGCGAAATCGCGGAAAGCAGACTTTTGAGCAATTTCGCGTTCTCCGCGGAACGCGAAATTACGCAAATTCCACAAATTCCGCGAGCGGAACGGAATTTGCCGCCCAGGCCTAAATAATATACACCACTGGCTACTGGACTGATTACCCACAAACGCCTTACTTCGTTTACAAAAGTAGTGACAATTGAAAATAAAGAATCCTGCATTAAAAGCTAAGAAACTGAAGAAACTGCACAAGAACCTAAGAGAAGCAAGCTGGAGTCTTAAGTGAAACCTAAGCAACACCCTGGATGCCCCACCAGTGTCTATTACAACAGACAGCCTACAGAATTGAAGTATTGGGCATTTAACCATTGTGGTTTAAAGACTGAAAGTCTATAGAAATGGCGTTTGATATAGGTGACTTGAAGACAGACAGCCTACAAACATTTGACCTATGGAGCTTGAAGACAGACTGCTTACTGAATAGAGGTTTGGGCCATGTCGATCTGTCAGATAGTCATCTGCAGTCATCTGAAGCCATCTGCATTTTAAACCTCCATTGGCACGTTTAAGGATTGTGTTGTTGACTGCAATTACAGTAGTTATTTGGAGTGAACTGGCAGTGTTATTTCAAGTGCAATTAGCAACATTCAAATGTTCAGGCAGCATTGAATTGGATGTGTACGTCGTGTAGCTATGTGGAGTTACACGCTGTGCGACGGGGAGTACTGCTGCAAAACTGTGGATCGGCATTGTCCAGAGGTGAGTTGCAGTGTAGTCTGGCTGTATGTGGAAATGTTTTAATGTGGATCATGTGCCAGACCAGGCAAGCTTTGTGAAGTGTGAAAACTGTGTGAAACAAAGCTTTCTGAGGATATACAGTGGGTCAGAAATATGGGTTAGCGTGCTGGCTTTTGGGGGTTAAATCAGACCTCTGTAGCACATCCTAGTGTACATTTGACTTTGGAGGTTTGTACAACATGCCGTTGCTGGCAGTGCATGCACAGCAACATTTTATTCTTCGACTGGACCGCAGTGCTTTCCTTACCGGAATCTTGTGCGCATGCTGTGGCGGCTGAAGTGCAGCCCTTCTGAGCACCATGTTTTTCCTTACGTAGACTGCAGCACGCGCTTCGCCGGAATCTTGTGCACATGCTGCTATTGCTGTGGCATCTCTTGACGGTTCTTCGGCATGTGACCCGGAACGCACTGGTTGTATCTAAGTCGGTGATTCCAGCCAATCAGAAACTGTACGTGCCTCAGCTGTGTGACAGCATGAGCTTCATGTTATTACCTTAGTAATCACTCTACGGTGAGTTGGAGGAGATGAGTTGTAGTTGGGAAGTGCAGGCAGGTTCCTGTTCGTTCCTGCACCACTTCAAGCTCATCTGAAGACACAAATTCATAATTTCACAGGAAGCCTGCGATTGAGCAGTGAATCACTCTCTGAGCTTTTGGACAGTTGTCACATGCTGCTTTTACATCCATATTATGTATTTTACAACGTCATGCCAAAGCTTATATTTTTTCTTTCTGGAAGCTTTTGTTGCTAATGAGAGTTGTGCTTTGGATGTGTGCTTGTGTCTCTCACAGTATGTGGTGTGTATTACAATTAATGTTGCACTGTGAAATTTCTAGATGTGTAAGAGTATGTTTTGATCAGGTTTTATATTCAGGCCGTGTGTCTATGTCAGAACACACCCTGAGTGAATCGTGAAACCCATTGTGTGTGTAAATGGGTTGGGAGAAGATATCCTGAGCGAAGATTTATGTTACTGTAATGTCTATGGTTGAAAGGTTAGAAGATACCTATAATTTGCAGTAGTGGAAGTGCGTAGGTCCTTTGTCCTGCATTGTGTGCAGCAGTGGGGACGTGTGGTTCCTTTGTCCTGCAGTGTGTGCAGTAATGGGAATGCATGGGTTTCTTTGTCCTGCAAGGTGTGCAGTAGTGGGAACATGTTGGTTTCTTTGTTCTACAAGGTGTGCAGTAGTAGGGGTGCGTGAGTTACTTTGCCCTGCAAGGTGTGTGAGGTGAATAAGTGTACACACTGCATCCTGCTATATATATATGGTGTCTGATCTTCCTTTACAATCCAACTCCAGAAAGTGGAATGATGTATGTAATGTGATCTTATGTGTCTGATCTTCCTTTACAATCGAGGGAGTAGAATGATGTATGTAATGTGATCTTATGTGTCTGTCCTTCCTTTACAATTGAGGGGAGTGTAATGATTTATGCAATGTGAGACTATGTGATCTTCCTTTGCAATTCTAGGAGTGTAATGATTTTTGTAATGTGATCTTTTGTGGTCTTCCTTTAAAATTCAAGGACTTTATTAATTCATGTAATGTGATCTTATGTGACGTGATTTTATTTTACAACCTAAGGAATGGAATCATTTATGTACTGTGGTCTTTCTTTGTAATCTATGGATTGGTTACTTATATTTACAGGAGGAGTGGAATGTGTATTTTCTTCCACTCAGCTTCCTGTTGTTTCTTTAGTTTCCTGAAGGAAGCAGATATTTTATATCCTGTTGCCTCTTAGTACCATGCTGCTCAGCCTGTGTGAACGTGATGTAATAGAATCTTCATGAGTGCATGGTTTGAATGAGTGGTCTGTTGGAATGAGTAGGGCTGAGCAGCAGTATGCTGCTCCCGGTGGGGCAAAACTTCCCATCTTACTTTTAACTGAATAAAACTACTTAAATAATGTACACTACTGGCTATTGAACTGATTGCCTACAAGGGCCTTACTTCGTTTACAAAACCTCCCTTCTTGGACTGTGGTCCTACTACAAAAAGTAGGCTCCCTATCCAGTGTTTTGTCAATTTTGAGGATAAATGGTTTCATGTAGCAAAGCTATATCTAGGTTATTTGTTGCTAGGTAAGACAAGGTTTTATTCCCTTTTATATAACTGCTAAGCCCTGGTACAATTAAAGAAACAATATTTAGATGTTTGGGAGCCGTTGTACAGGGGAGGACTAGATGAATGGGTAGTGCGGAACTGTGTGCCAAAGGATAGGGGTGAGTCTCAGAGTATGAGTACACAGTTGTATGTAGACATTGGTAGTCAAGTGGATATGGGCAAATCTAAAGTGTAACCTTTGATCGGGACATTGTAGCCTTTCCTAGTCCAGTGAACTGTATAATATCTAGATTTGGGAATAAATTTAATTTTATTTAAATATCACATCTTTCTTGGCGGGTTTAGAAGAGGCTCTAGGCTTGTCTCTGTCCCTTGAAGGCTGAGGTCGGTGGCTACATTACTGATCTTGTGTAAGGTGGGAATGTAATCAGTTATTGTCCTTTACTTTCTTCTTTATCCGTAGGATGCTGGCCATTTGCAAAATCGCCACCGTTGTACATTGCCACTGATGTGATTTCCCTTTCCTGTGGCATAAAGGATTCCAGGAAAGATTCCTGGAATGTAGGGTTGGTAAATTCATGAGTCTTGCCAACCTTCATATTGATCATTGTGACTGGTTCCAAAAGGTCATAGCATATATCTGTTTGTTTCAGTGTTGGCCCACATGGTGAGAAATCTTTTCCTGATTATCTCAATCTCTAGAGAAAAGTCTGCAGTTATGGTAATTGATTGTCATTTATATTGAAAAGGGCAATTTTGTCAGAAGAGTCAAAGGATAGCTAGAACATGGGAAAGGAAGCAAGAGACGATGGACCTGGGGTTTTCTGTGGATCATATTTTATGCACCCTTTGAAGCTGAGAGGTTGGTCAAATTTTGTGCGTAAGTGCTCAGGTATCCAGTTTGTCATGAAGTGCTTGAGGTATGACCCTTCTTCCTTACCTGGAACTTAACAAATACAGACCTTGTAGCGGCAGCTACAGTCTTCTAATTGAACTACCTTGCATTGTATGTGTATGTCTCAATCCGGTGTACTGTCCACTCGCTGTTTCAAGTCAGTTATTCTAGTCAGTTATTCTTCTCTAAGCATAGTCCAGCTGTGGTTTAAAGGTGCCTACCCTGTTCAGAGACTTTTCACGTCCTTGATGGATTCCAATGTTACCTGTTCCATAATAGTGATAGATAATTTAATGGCTTTCAGTTCTATCAGGATCGATTCTAGATAATTGGGTGTCATTTGAGATGCTGGGGTCTTTGTTGTGTGATATTGATAATCTGCTAGAGCCTAGTAAAAGAAAGTTGGCAGCATGTAGAGGAAGTGCCTCTGGCTCACGTTTTTGATATTGGGAGACAAAATCATTGTTTTCTTCCAGTGTGGCAGTATCCACTAATAGCACCTTGGAATTCATGTGCTGGACCACCTCCTTGAGTTCCTGCCTCTACACAAATCTGAATCTTTGATCTTTTCCTCCCCTTCTGGTCATCGCTTGTAGAGGGGGCTAACAGCAGGATCTAAGCAAGGCTTCTTAGGAAAGGAAGAATACTCCCTCCATAAACGATGCCTGCAGTGCAGCCTGGATCATCTGCTGCAATACTGCCATTGAAGGAGTACAGCTCTATGCTTTGGATCTCCTCACTTGGCCCCTCACGCTGCTAAAACAACACCACAAGAGCAGCTACTTCTTGCTTTTGTAGATGCCAAGCAATCAGCCTGTTAAGAACTTGCGCTGGTAATCGTTGCTTACTAACTACAAAAAAGACTGACCATGAACGTGCGCTCTGAAAGAGATGGAAGCTCAAGAGAGTGGCCTCGAGCCTGCAAGTCTGTGGCTCTTGAAGCACCACTCATGGCCCAAAACAAGACTGATGGCCAGCACGCACCTTTCCCCAAGTAAATGCGATTTAAGGAAGACGCCAGCTATTAACTGCGTGAGCCCGCTGTAGCACAGCCCGTTGTTTCCCAAACTGTTCACCGCAGCACCCTGGTGCACCATTAGAACTAGCCAGGAGAGCCACGCACATCTTGGGAATGTGGGAAAGGTAGTAGGTTCTGAAAAAGATATTTGTAATGTGGAAAGTTTGTAGATTTAGTGCCATATTCACAAGGAGCTATCGCCGAATTAACGGCACTTTATTGCAGCCAAAGTCGTGATAAATGTACCACCCCATTCAAAAGCTGGTGCTAACAGCCCACAGCACCAGTTTACCCGCAATAGCAGCCGCAAAAAACATCGCCACCGAGGCCCCCAGCAACTATCAATAATGAGATGCAGAGTGGGCGTTCCCATGCCAAAAGCCGCAACAACAACTTTCCTCAACATTCTCAACGACAGATCGGCGATGAAAACACAAAACAGGCGATAAGGCGCGTTAGCACCAGGAAATCTACACCTGCTCTGACCTGGTGTTAAGTCGGACGGCAGTCAGCACCACAAAAGGGAGACCAGCCCAGGACCACATAGGAAGTGCAACAGATGTCAAGGAGCCACCCATCATGCGACCCGGACACCCAAGAGGGCCACAACACCCACCGACACCACCCCAGGACCCCACCCCACACCCAGAACACCCCCCCGGACAACAACTGAGGCAGCGCTGACAAAGACAGCGGAACCCCAGGAAGCGTACCAGCCGCCCAGACCCAACCTCTGACAATGTCACCGTCCACCCAAGGCTGAAAGGGACAACCACCTCACGCATCCCGACCATCATCGCCCAGCAGGCCTGTGGCACCAACACAGCGGACAACCAACATCCCATCCCACACCAAGCTGCGGGCTTGGCTGCACCTGTTGGCCCCTGGCATCCCCAACCACCACCCGCCAGAGTCGGAGGAGTCTCACTGCCAGCCACATCCAAGTCCCTCACACCTGTCCTGGACATCACCATCACTCTGGTACCCCAGTCCCCATACGTCAAACACAATGCACAGGTCAAGCTGGAGACCAAGCAAGGACCATACACCCTAGCAGTATGCACACACATGTTGGCAGCAATCCACAGCACACATTTCCCATCTGTGCCCCCTGGTGACACAGCACACAATCACCACAACAGAAAGCACACATCCCACCCCAATGTGCAGGCAACAACAGAACACGGTGGAACCTCCCACAATGTCGCCTTCAAATACACAGCCAGTATGCATGATTCCTCCATCCTCCGACAGTCCATCAGCAACCAGCGTTGCCTAGGATGGCACAAAGGGAAATGCACAGTCCCTTGGAAAGTTCCATGAACACCTCACTCACCTCAACTCCATAACCATGCAAATCACAACTCTGGCAATGCACACGTCACAAAATCACAACCAACATGCACAACAACATGCCCACCCACTAGACACGACAGAACAAATCACAATGGTTACCTGGCCAAGCCGTGAGCATGAGCCGTCAACAGCATGGCACCTCAGCCACACAACAGCCGAATGTGGGGAGAGGTGGCAAACAGGCATATGTGAAGGATACAGGAGAACCATGATTGGGAAAGTACACAATGCCAAGAGTGGCGGAGATGTGCCGGACAGACCGCAGTATGCAGCACACACCCATATCCATGGCGACATACACCTCTGGTGTATGGAGTGTAGTGGACAGTGGACGCAACCATGTCACCACAGCCAGTGGGAGACTTCAAGGAAATCTTGCCAGTTACGCCCCCCCCAAGCGTGACTGGAGTGGGATGGCCTGGCGTACACCATGCCGGCATAGGGGTGTGAATAAAAATCACGTAGCCCTGGGTGTGGTCCTCTTCCGGAAGGCACAACGTGTCTGCCAGGGTGGCACCTCTCACCCGGCCACGAGGCCGAAGCCGACCTTGTGAGCGGAGTTGCCTGCGATGCCATGCACCTGTCAGAACCTGGCACGCTGTACCACAAACCCGCCAGGCCCGCCCCTGCGCAGCCAGGCCACACTGATCACCTGCCGACACCGGTGTGTGTCAAGGAGGGCCCACCACATGCCGGCGCAAACTCCAAGCCCAAGGTCCGCGACCTTGGCAGCCTCCTCAGTCCATCATGTCCTCCACGACACAGGCCCGGTTTACTTCTTTCTCATTGACGTACTCTACTGCCACCTTTGGACTACTCTTTGGCCCACTTGGTCACATGTGCAAAAATGTGTCCAGATTCATGAAAGGCAGTGACCCCAATTCCGGGCCAGCAGCCACAGCACCAGACCCACCCCGATCAGTGAGGCATAGTTCCATATGGGATATTTGGGACACGTGTTGCCAGTAACCCTGTTCAACGCCAGCCTGCGACGCGTGGTGCTACTAACCCTGTTCAATGCCAGCTACGACACGTGGTGCCATTAACCCTGTTCAACGCCAGTCTGCGACATGTGGTGCCACTAACCCTGTTCAACGCCAGCCTGCAACATGTGGATGAGGGACCAGGACTACCCTGCGGACCAGTAGGTCCCACATCCATCATCTTTGCACTAATCACAAATGGCAGAGTCCACACCAGTGGTTGCACGGAGAGGAGTAAGAGGAAGATGCGGCTCAGTGTGGACGAAAGCCGGGTCGAAGTCATGGAGATGAGTGAACACGTGATGCCACTGAACCTGAACTGCGCAGGCCGGTGGGGCCACCAACCTATGCCGGCAACACTCGCTGAATGGCCCGTGCTGACCGCTGCCTCCGGCCTACACTGCGGTCCAGTAGGTCACAGACTCTTCATTTTGCATTGGCTGAGTTCATATCAGCGTACCGGCATCATCGGTGTTGGTGGCTCCTAAAGGGTGATGGACACCATGTACGTGTCCTGGTTCGCATTCCATGGGTTCGACCCCCACCCACACCTGTTGGGTCACCTCCTTTTGGCATGCAGAAACATGGCATTGGGGTGTGATGTGTGGGTGGGTGAAGTGCTGTGAGCCAGCTGTGCTTGCGGGTGCTTCCTGCTGTGTGGTCTGTTGCAGGCTGGGTGTTCTCCTCTGAGTAGCTTGGCTATCCGGGTCCTGGTGGTGGTTTGTGTGGGATATCCATGGGCTGTTGTAGGGCGTCGGTGTCAATGGTGTGGTGGTCCTCTCCGGCATTACTGATGTGTTGTATTCTGTGCTTTGCTGAATGTGTTGTGTGCCCCTCTGCGATGTGAGGAGGAGGTGCGTATTGACTTTGTGTTGACATATGTTGGCGCATTGTGCAGGTTTACATGCAGACTGTATGGCAATGTACATTGTGACTGTTTGGGGGTGCAGGAATCTTCTGCGGGACAGTGTAGATTTGGTCTACATGACGGATGTGATGGCGTACGCGTACATTTCCATTTCACAGTTTCTGGCTCCGTTAGATGTAGTAGCCATGTTTCTGTGCATGTGCGGAGCCAGTTGTGTCCTCTGTTCTGCAGTGTCGGCTATGCGCGTTGTTCCTCGTTGTCGTCAATGTGGGTGTGCTGTTTGTGCTATATGTGTGTGCTGCAGTGTGCCAAGGGGATCGGGCCCATGGACCTGGGTGATTGTGGGTGTGCAGTGTGCTATACCTCGTTGTGCATGTATGCCATTGTGCCCACTCCCCCGTCCCCCGAGTCCCTGTTCATTGCACTCCCTGTTGATCTAGTGTCAGGTCCTCTCGAGCTGTGTCAATACTCTCTACTCCTTGCAACGTCTTCACACTGATGACTGTGGCCTGGGTTTCCTTCAGCTCCCCCGGTGGCACCTCCTGTCGCCGTTGCTGCTTTCCTGTTGGCTGTGGGTTTTTGCCTAGCTTAGGTAGTCACGTCATGCCAGCGCCTATTGGCCTCCTGGGCACTCCGACTGCAATCCAGGTGGTCTGCTAGTGGGTCAGTTGCTGGTAGTGTTCTGTCACCTCCGTGACGCTGGTTATGTTTTCCTGTGGTCTGCACCCCGTCTTCTTCGCCCTCTTATCCTTGGCCTTCCCTGACCTCGTTGTTCCTTGTTGGAATTCTGTGGGGGTTGTGGGGTTTGGGTTGGCCCCTGTGCTGTATCAGGGTGCATCCATGTTGCTACGCACTTTGGATTGTTTCTGGTGTATTTTTTCTGCGGTTGTTATGGGGCATAGTTCCGCCAGACGCATAGGATTTGCAGACCTGTGGCTGTTTTTCGCTACTTTTTGTACCGTGGCTGGCCTCATCACATGTTTTTTTGTGTTCGCGTATCACATTTATGCGGCGTGGCGTTGATTTTGATGCGAATATTTGGCACGTTATCTGGTGACTATCGCATGCTACCGCCTTGTTGTGAATTCCACGTTGGCACGGCGTTATTTCCCCGTGATAGGCTGCAATATTGAAAGTTGCGTTACGCTACTCTTGTGGTAGTTATCACACGTTCTTGTGAATATGCCACACAGTGATTGCGGCGCCGTGTAACCCATTTGGGACTGTTGTGGAGGTGTTACGAAAGCCCCCCTGTCAGCGTCTACTCTGAAACATGGTTTGGCCCAGCCCCAGCACGTAACGTGCTTCAAAAAGACTCCACTTAGTCGGGGTGAGGCGCAATCAGGACACAGCGATGCCGAGCGTTATTGCTGCCTTTGTTCTGCAGTGACTCTAGGCCATCGTTATACAAGTAGGTTCAGAAGAAAGGAAATGTGAGATTTACAATCGGGTAATCATGTGAGATTCCCTGAGCTCTACACCACATCATCTTTATATATGCAATTACACGAACTAATTGTTGCCATTTTAAATTTAAACTAAAGAGAATATGGGAAGTAAATCACCCATTCCTATTTTTATACAGTTCTGAAAGTTTTAGAACAACCTGCCAAATAGCAGTACTTGTGTATGCCCGTTGTACTTGAGATTCACAAGGAGAGATCCCGTCAAACTGGACTTTGCTGGTTTGCCGCAGTCATCTCCGAGCCTCTGCCATATGACTGCGAAGTCAATAAAACTCAGTTTTGGAAAACATCCCACTCACTCACAGCTCTAGTGCGGCCACCTCCCAGCAGACACTAATGAGCAATGAATGAGTGTGAAAAGCACACCGCCATGTCCCATTCACACACAAACACTGCAACTCTACGGCAGCTGCCTCCCAGCAGGCTTACACTCTGCACCACCCACTTTCCCCAGCCCTCTGATAATATAACACAGCTGCCCATGGGTACACCGCATGCACAAGAACTCGGGCACCAGAGAGTTCAAACAGAATAAGCACACAGGGAGGTGGTCTCATCGGTGGCAGAGTCACACTGAAGGGTGTATGTATCCCAAGGGGTAGCAGCACAGATGTGGGGGACCTCACAGATGGCAGGAGCACACAGGGAGAGAGGGTCTCACTGGTGGCAGGAGCATCATTGGAGAGAGGGTCTCACATATGAAAGGAGCACACAGCAAGGGGATATCTCAAACGTGGAAGTAGTGCACAGGGGGAGGTGGTTGTCACAGCTGGTAGTGACACAGAAAGGAAGGGTACTTCTGACTTCAGGGAAAGTGATGCATGTGAGCACCTTCAGGGACTCACTATGTAGGCTATGCATCAAAACACCTTTAGGGACAGAGTAGTCATGCATTTAAGCCATTTCAAATCAAAGACAGCGGGTACCTCTGGCCTATTCCTTATGGACCATGGTGGTGCATCTAAGCATCTTTAGGGATAAAGCGGAGCATCTAGGCGCCTTTACAAGAGTGATGGGCCCCTAAGCATTTTCAGGGACATTGAGCTGAATCGAAACATCTAATGTACGAGGGTAAGTTCATGTTGTGCTCGAGCTTTAGGTTTCGACTTAAAAAATACCAACACATACGTACAAACAGAAAGATTCTTCGAAACAAATGGAGGGAAACAGGAGGTGAATAGAAGCACTAACTGAGTCAGAAAGATCAAAGCACAGGTACAGTGAGATTAACAAGGACACCCAAAGATGCAAGAATGTTTCTATGCACTTACAGTCACTTAATCAATTAAATTTATCATAAAACGGCTGCTTTAATTTTTATATTGTTACAAATATAATTATAATATGTTCATCATATTCATCCCAATTATTTTCAGGGAGAAAAATGGAAGTACATTCAAGACGGGCTTACATCCCCCGCACCCAAGAAATAAGTAACATAATGGGGAGCTGCGGCTAATGGCCAATAGGTCAAGGGAGCCGCAAGTCATAAAAGTTTGGGAACCACTGGCACAGCCTCTCTGCTACATGCTTCTCTGCCCTTAATCTGACCGATTAAGTGCATGAGGAACAAGAGCTTGTTACAGCAAAGCCTCACCCCATTCATTTTAACCAAAGTACTTACCTGAAAATTTGCTTGCAGGAGATCTAGTGCAAGACTAAAAATACACAGGCAGAAGAAAGGGAAGAGCTTCCCTTTATAGGTAGTGTTAAGGAAAGAGGAAGGTGGCCATCTTAGGAGAGGGATGGGAACATCAAGACTGTTTATTAAAGCTTGTAAGGTTCTGGGAAGTAGCTATTGCTCCTTTAGTGATTACTGTGGCGAGGAAGACTGTGAGAAGGTAATGTCGCTGACATAGGGGTTACGGAGGGACAATAATAGAGAAATAAAGCAATACCCTTTTTGGACAACCATTGATAAAGTTGTTGATCGAGAGTTCAAGAAGTACCATGAACCAGATAAAAACCAGGTTGAAAGGATCAGAGAATGTTTAACTGGATGAGAGTGGGGTGGTACAGGGTGAGGTAGTTAAATAGCAATATTTATTAAAAAAAATAAAAAAGGAAGTGGAAGACCAGGCATGAATTGGATTCGGATGAGGGGTGGTTAGCTGTGGATTTTATGATCAGTGATTTGTGGATAATTGCCTTGAATAATTACGGGTGTTGCTGGTAGGCAGATTATGCTGCAAATTAGTTTCAGAAAGCTAAAGCAGTAATGTAGCAATGCAAAAATCAAAATAACAGCACATGGTGCTTATAAATTAATGCCACTAACACCAATCCTTGAGCAGCAGGTTAACCCTTGCAGTGAGTGTAGTTCTATCTTGGTTTGACATTTGACCCCAGGTTAGGGTGACCAGCTGAAAGCATCCATTGACGTCAATTCACCACAATTCCAAGGGTAGTGGACATCACATGCCCTTTGACGTTCACTCGCACATGCACCTACACACACATTCCCACTTACACTCTCTCTCACATAAACCCACGCTCATCCGCAAGCATGCACCAAACATGCATTTAAAAGCCTTTTTTAACTTACTTTAGCTGCAAAGGAATTTCTCATCCCACCTAATTGTACTCCATTTTTAATACACTTATAGTACATAATGCAATGGTATTCATCATTAGTGTAATAAACAGATTGACAGAAAACAAGAAGAGTGGAGCCCCACCCTACGTCCCTGCGTTTCTGGCACTGTTTTTGCCACTTCTGAGGCCAGGTGGCAGGGGCTGCAAGGGGACGGCCGGGGTCGCAGCTGTAACCCCTGGCGACCCTAAATGCCATCCATGATAGCATCTCAGGAATTATGCTTCAGTTTAGAAGTACCTGAAAGACAGCTGCCCGCATGAAAATGTCTCCTTCCAGCTCTGGAAAGGACATCTCAAATCCAGTAGAGCTGCAAAGAGTTAAACCTCAGCTACCTTAAAACCCCATCTTGACAAATGTCTGGCAATTTCCCTAATGCTCCTAAATGAAAGCAAAACTAGATTGCATGAGCCATTGCTGGGGGTCTGCTGTATATTAGCGCCCCTGCATCACAAAATATCCATCAGCCACCGCGAGGACAATGAAAGCATGTCAACAGCTGCCCGTTTCACAGGGGGTGAGGACGCATGGAGTTAAATTTGCCAAGGCCTTCTGACTGCCTTGTGGGTGTAATGTTCATTCCTTTGCGGTCTGCTCATATTTTAATGAGCAGCAAACCTATTGTCAGTGATGCCGGCATGGTTGTTATTTTTGATAGCAGGGGTCGGCCATATTTGAGTAGACTTAAGAGCAGAACTGCAGAGGCAGAACCACTGCAGGCGAGTCATCGGAACACAATTAACGGCGCAGCTCTCAAACTCCCAATTATATAATAAGCTCCATCAGACCTTTCAAGTTTTACCATAGGGGAGAGACTAAACTCAAACAGCCTCAAATTAGAGTGGTCTCGCTTTGTGGCTTTCTTACCCTCTATACACATTCCTGCTGCTTCGTTCCAGACACTTGAGAAGAAAAAGTTCAATAACATTCAAAATAATACAAATTATTTATTGGTGCAAGCTCTCCGAAAAAAACATAAAGAGCGTGGTAACTTGCTTTGCCCTTAGATTTCTCTTGATTAGCTCTGGTAATGGAACCACAGGTGAACGCGCCTAAAAATCAGAAATTTTTGTATATAATCTTACATTTCTCTACTCCCACAGTTCCCACAACTCTAGAGTACTCGAATGTCAAAGCTATTATATCAAAACTTTGAGTCGATGCCAGTTGATTGCACCGAGAATAGATGTTAATTTGGAGGCTCTATTACCTAAATTGCCCCGCTGATGCTAATGTGTGATGCTGTGCTCCTTAGTCACATGTTTCCTAGTGTGAGGTGATGCTGTATTGATGCATTTCATTTTGTTGCAGTCAATGCTGTTCTTTGGTAGCAAACATCAATGTACTGTCTTGGCACATGTTGTTTATATAGGCATAAACAAACTAAAAGAAGCGCACATACTAAGAACAGGTAATTCTGTTCATAATTTCAGACTGGCATAAATTACCACTATTAGGGTCACTTATGATAAACAGCACAGTTTTGTAAATTATCACTGCCGACAGGGCTGTTTATGTTTTTTGGCCACTGGATGTAGCAGCAGAGTTGTTCATCCAAACAAATAAACGATCTAAACATCATTACCCTCATCACTCCATCGTTTTTCCGTGGCAGTAGTAAATTTAGATGTGTAATCTGTTTCTACTTCCCTTGTGTGAGTAGGTCCCTTGAGTATTGATCATTGGGTATACATTATCATGTTAAAAGGACTATACACATAGGGCTATATTTATGGCAAAGTGAGGCAACAGAGCAAGTGACCTTGGTGCGCTGCACTACACAGCATCACACGGAGCAGGCAGGAATGTGCCGTATTTATCGGCACATTCCTGTCCTTTCCACAGCACTGGCGCACAATGGGCTACCTAGCACAAATGCAGGCACCCTTGCATGGTGCAAGGGTGTCTCCATAGCAAGAAGGATTGCTTTGTGTAGGAAAGGGCACCTTCCTGGACAAAAGCAATCCTGAGAGGCATATTCCGCAGAATGCAGCACACACAGAAAGAGGAAGTAACGAGGAGAAATACAGATAATTCTCCACGTTACACCTCCCCTGATAAGGTGTATCTTTTTGGTGCATTCCCAGGTCTATCACTTTTAGTAAATCTAGGAATGTGTCAAAAACCATGGGAGTTGCGTGTGCACACCCAAGCAATGCCCATGGAACAGCATTACTCCTGATTTATGAATCCACTCAATGCCAAACGAGGTGGCTTTGCATGGCTTCATAAATCGCATGTTAGACTTGCGTCACTCTTCCACCACGTGGCGTGGTGCAAGAACTATGACACTCCTCTTATAAATATAACCCTAATGTCCATATAGTGTATCCAGTAGCGTAACGAAACCTCTGGAGTACTCCTGCAAGGTATTTGAGGCTCCCCCTCATATCCTTAACCGACCATGTATCACATGTCACTTTCTTTTTGAGTGGGGCCAGTGTTCCTGGGTGTAGGAACACTGAATCCAATCTTTGCTGTGTGGTAATTCCATCTGGTAAAATTGCAGAGGTTTTAGCTACAGAAGAAATCAAATCTCATTGCCAGATCTTTTCTAGTGGCAGGAGGGTACATTCAATGCCCTCCTGCCTGATCTTATCTGTTCCTTCCCTCCTCTACTCCCCACACCCCTTCCCTCTCCTTTCAACCCTCATTTAGGCTCATGCATACATTTATCACCTGCTCAGAGAAGGTGTTAAATGTACACATTAACCCCATGGAATTGGGAATTCTATGTGGTTTTTCATCTGGTAAATCTGATTCCGCATGTTAATTTCCCATTATATGGTATTCAATTCATAATTGTGTGGTACTGGGGTGGCTTTACTTCACAGTAATGTAAATGTTGCGTGCAAATTTCCCATCCTACTAGAATTGTGTGAAACTTAATATCAAATCAGGCACTAACTGTCAAGGAGAAACCATACCTATATGAGATCAACATATTCTGAAGTCGCAGTGAAAGTAGCAGAAGCAATGGTTTTGGAGCTAGTTATTTACAAAATAGAAGTGCCGGGTGTGCATATGTGTGTGTACTGCAATACCAAGCACGCATACTTTCACAGGACCAAATGTAATTTTGGAAATGCAGTTATTCTAAGAGTGGAGGTTCACATTTTGAAAATGTTTGAACTAACCAAATGTTCTGAGAGAATAAATATACAAGATATTTAGCCATCTGCAGGGCTGAAAGTGTGCATTTTGAAAATTGTTAGACATTGTTAGAAATAGGGTCTCCAGTTGGTAGTGGCTCGCAAGTAGGGACCCTCACTCTAGTCAAGGTAAAGGAGTCACCCAGCTAAGATCATTCCTGCTCACCCCCTTGGTACCTTGGCACGAGCAGTTAGACACCTCAGAGGCAATGTGTAAAGCATTTGTACATACATACACAGTAAAACTGTGAAAACACTACAAAAGGACACCACATCAGTGTGGAAAAAAAGAACTAATATTTATCTGAAAAAGACAAAAAACAAAACATTTCTAACATAAACAAGTCAAGATAGGCACCAGGAAAGCAAATGATGCATTGGTTCCTTACTCCAAGGGCAGGTAATCCATTAGTTCCTTACTGCCTGAGGAGGTGATGCCTCAGTTCCTTACTGCAGCGCAAGAGAGGTGATGCGTCGGTTTCTTACTGTCAGGGAAGGTGATGCATCGGTTCTGTATTGTGAAGGGAGGTGATTCACTGATCTCCAGACAGACGGCTCGGTTCCTTACTGCTGGGCAATGTCTTTGAAGAAACTGGCGCCCAGGTACGATGCGCTGAAAATCCAGATGCGCTATGTCGATGCGGCAAAGCAGGCACTGCATCAATTTCACAACCGCAAAGCAGGTGATGAGTCAATTCTTCACCTGCAAAGCAGGTGTTGCGTCGGAGTCGGAGCGGGTGCCACAGACGTCAGTGACACGGTGCTGGGGAATTGGGCTGCAGCAATTTTCCAGCCGCACTGTAGGCACTGCATCAATTCTTTAGCCACACAGCAGCAATGCGTTGATTTTTCAGCTGCACAGTGATGCTGCATCGGAAAAGTGGGCAATGAGAGTCTATGTGTGGATTTTCTTCTTTAGTTACCAGATTCTACTTCCAATGGCCCAGGAACTGGATTTGCACCACTTGGAAAGTCAAGCTCTCAGCTGAAGAGCCCAGGCACTGGTAGGTGAAGTCTTTGATGGCCCTGAGATTTCTTAACTGGAGGCAAGAACGCACAAGCCCTTAGAGAACCTTGCAAGCAGGATGTAGAACCTCCCACGACAGAAGCATCAAGCAGCAGGCCATGACAGCAAACCAACCAACAGTGTCAGCCTCTCCTGCAGCGCCCAGGTCTTCTTCCTGGCACAATGTTCTTTAGGCCAGAATAGTTCTGGAGATATGGTGTCACAGGTCCAGTACTTATATTAGTTTTTTCATTTGTAATAGGCAAACTTCAAAGGAGTCTTTGTAGTGCACAAGACCCTGCCTTTTCCCGACCTGGCTCCAGACTTGCTACGGGGGTGGAGACAGTTTTGTGTGAGGATAGGCACAGCCCTATTCAGGTGTCAGTGACATCGCCTCCCATCACTCTAGCTCAGGAAGACCCATCAGCCTGGCGGTGAGCCATAAGGATATGCAGGGCACACCTCAGCTCTCTTTGTGTGATTGTCTAGAGTGAATGCACAAACAGCCCATCTGTCCCTCAGACATGGATTCCACATGCAGACAGAGGCACAGAATGGCAAAGCAAGAAAATGGCCCCTTAAGTGACATTTTCCAAAACGCAATTTAAAAACCAACTTCACTAAAAGATGTATTTTAAAATTTTGAGTTCAGGGACCCCAAACTCCAAATCTTGATCTCTTACTGTTGGAAGCCAGAGTCCCCGTCACGCTCCACCGTCACCAGGTGTGCGACCCGGGACTCCCAACTCATCATTAGGCCAAGTAAGGACACCGTTTGAGATAGCCCTGCTCACCCCCTTATTAGCTTGGCACGAGCAGCCAGGCCTATCTCCAAGGCACAATGTACAGTATGTGAAACCACGCCCAGAGCAACTCACTGATGACACCACAAATGGACCCCACACGAGTTTGATAAAACGAGTATAAACTTTATATAAAAAGATATACGATCAGACCACACGATACAAAAGCCAACATATAATACAGGGTAATATTCATTGCGGCTGGTTGGTAGGTGCAAATCCCAACCACCGCTTTCACAATGTTATGCTGGTCGCAATGCTAGAATCACACACGTTGCAATGAACAAACAATAGTGTGCTGCGTAACGATAGACTCCTGTGTTGGGCGACGGAGAAATAATACCATGCGCAACGATACACCCCGGTACCTTGCAAGGGGAGAAATAATGCAATACGTACCGCTACAATCATGTACTGCGCAATGAAGGAATAATGCAATGCGTCACACCCCAATCAAGAACTTTTCAATGAAGAAATAATGCAATGCGCACCGCTACAATCATGTACTTTGCAATGAAGGAATAATGCAATGAGTAGCTACAATGAAGGAATAATGCAATGCGTAGCTACAATCATGTACTTTGCAATGAAGAAATAATGCAAGGCGGGCCGCTACAATCCTGTATGTTGCAACGGAGAAATAAAGCAATGCGTAGCGCTACAATCGTGTTCTTAGTTATGCAGAAATAATGTCAGGCGTCATACGACAGTTCGGCAGTTTGTTAGCAGCAATATTTGGCAATGTGTATTACGACAGTTAGCCTCTTCGATAACAATTGCCCCCCACACGGATCAACAATGACATACAGCACTGCTTCTCACTCGGGCCCCAGTACTGCCACTCCTTTGGTCAGAACTTGCCCCAATCTGAGCCGAAGCAAAGGCTCATGTCGTTAGAAGGACTGAGAGGCCAAGAGAGTGTCCCTCCAAGCCTGCACCCTGCCCAGGCAATGCTCCATGTTACCTGGGGGCGCAACCCCACTCTCCTCTCTTCCCTCCGCAAACTGGGCCATCCATGTAGAACTTTCTCAATGAGCCTCAGCGGCTCGGACTGGCAGCTCAGATCCTCTGGGGCTGCCGGTCTGGGCCACGACTGTTAGGAAGGTCTCAGGTGGCTGCAGGCACACGTACTTACACCTCTGAGATTGCTTTTACTCCGGGTGCAGGTTCACCACAGCACCCTCCGGGTCTCCTCTGGCACGAAGCCACGCATACAACGCTGATGAGTTTTCCCGTCAACTCCAAGTGCACGCTCACAAGGCACTCCTTCTTGCTGTCTCAGTTGGCACCAAGACATGCACACTGTGCTGCAGAGACTCACATTCTTCTGCTGCTTCACTGAGACTTACTCCAACTCCTGGTGCCCTGATATCCAAGCGCTCTTCACCAAAGCCTTCGGCCACACCTCGACACACTTGCTGTGTCCGAGCCTCACTTCTCCTCTGGTGCACTGGATGACCAGGGGCTCCTCACCAATGCCTCCTGTGCACCCAGACACGCACCTTGCATGTCCGAGACTCACTCCGCTTCCGATGCACACATTGACCAGGCGCTCCTCACCAACTGCTCCTGTGCACCACGACATGCACCCTGCGCGTCCTAGACTCCCGTCACCTCCGATGCACACGCTGACCAGGCGCTCTCCACCAATTCCTGCGGTGCACCACGACACGCACCCTGCGCGTCCGAGTCTCACATCACCTCTGATGCACACGCTCTTCACCAACGCCTCCTGTGCACCACGAAGGTGCACAAAGCACAGTCCCAACAGCCTCTTCCTTGGTTAAAAAAGCAAACTGAAGACCAGCCCCAGATCACGAAGCAAGAGTTGGTCCTTCCCAGTAGTCTCTTCAGTTGTTAATTCCTTAGCAGAGGTTCCTCTTGACCACAAAATGGGTCCAAGCCTTTTCAGTCTCAATCCATTGCTATTCCAATGTTCAGAGGTCTCCGCTCTCATAGTTATACCCCTAAATGTCTTTGAAGTTTGTTGTGCTCAGGAATTCCTGACCCCTGCCTAAATTAGTTCTGGGTGTCTCCCTCCATGTGTCACCTTTCTCCCTTTGATAATGGGGGTCTGGATCCTTAATCACTCAGCTGGAGATGGGCCAATTGTTTTATAGCTGCAACCCAGGCCTCTTCACCTCCCGGGGTTTCTCCTATGCACCCTCTCCAGATGCAGGTCAGCCTGGTGCCATCTCACCCCTCCCCTCTTAGATCCAGACAGTCAATCCACATACAGCAGAGACACACAGAAATGCCAAAAGCACAAAACTCAGCCACTGCTAAAAGAGTGGTTTCTGAACACAGGTGACAAAACCACTTTCATAGAAAGATGTGTTATGACACTTTGAGTTCATACATACTAAACTTCACCTCTCCATTTTAATCTGATGGGAAACTAGGCTAACAAACACAATACCCAGCCTGAAAAGTGGTTACACTTGGCAGGACAACATGCTAATTTAGCAAACTGTGCGCAGGCCTGCACTGCAGACCTGAGTTCCCTCCTCCACGCACTCTTGCATTACTAGCCCTGGCACACACAGTGCACATCACTAGGGACTTTACTAGTAAGGCAACCTACTAATCATGGACAACTAATTATCATCACACTTTACTCAGGGAATCCTTTGTACTTTGACACTGCTCAGCAGTGGCAAAGTAACCCAAGCATCTAAATTGGCAACTCTATGTCAGGAAAACGGTCTAGGGGAAAGCAAAAAGTTTTATGGAACTTTAACCAAAAAGGCCAAGTCCTACACTTACCAATTGGCAGTTACACTTGTAAGAGGTTACAAGTTAGCTCCAATGATAATGTATGGAAGAGATAGCCCTTGCAGTAGTGAAAAATGAAATTAGCCGTATTTCACTATCAGGACATGCAAAACAGACCAGTACATGGCCTACCTTTTAAATACATTGCACCCTGCCCATGGTGCTATCTTTTACTTACATTGTGATGTCTTACATCATAACCCTGGGCGTAGTTTGCGTAGTAGCACTACGAGTAGCTACGCAAAGTGCACTTCGCACTACTCACGCTACGCGTAGCTACGCGAACTGTGTAGTGCAGTAGGGAAATGCTGTTCGCACTGATTGCACAGTGCCGGATGCTTGTCCGCACTGTGCAATCATTGCAAACGGCATCTTGCACAGTGCAAGCGGTTATTTTCTGCCGCTCGAGTAGATTTGTATTCAAGCGGCAACTTTCTCACTCGCAATGAGAAACCTGAGCTCCCCGCATTGATAATCTCGCCGGGAGGTTTATTTTCCACGCTCGCGATTGGCCACTTGATGTGGCTGATCGCGAACAAGGAAAAAGTCTCGCTGGGATGTTGATTTTGCTCGCTCGCGGTCACCAACTTGACGTTGAGGACTGCAAGCAAGCAAAAAATGCTCGCTACGCTACGCGTTTTTGCACTGTGCTACGTGAAATTCGCGTAGTGCGCAGTAACACAAACTACGCACGCTCTGGTAGCATAGCGTAGTACTATGCCCAGGGTTACTAACATGTAGAAAAAGGGAAAGGGATGGTATGGGCCTATCAAGTGGGTGCACTTGCCTGGTAGACATAGCAGTTTAAAACTGCTCACACAGACACTGCAGTGGAAGGTCTGAGACATGATTGCAGGGCTACCCATGTGGGTGGTACCATCAGTGCTGTAGGCCCGCTAGTAGCATTTGATTTACAGGCCCTGGGTGAACACCATGCAGTTTACTATGGACTTATCAGTAAATCAAACATGCGAAGCAGGGATAACTAATTACAGATACAATTTACACAGGAAGCACTTGCACTTTAGCAGTGGTCTGATGTGGCAAAGTGCCCAGAGTCCTAAAATCAGCAAAATGGTCAGAAGAAAAAAAGACAGGGGCATAACATGCTAAAGATGCTAGGTCTGACAGACATATATTGATGCATTTATTTTTAATCTCTACAATGCGCATGGTTATGAGATGTGGAGCCGGGAAACGTATTTCTTTTAAGTGAAATAAATAACAGAACATATAGTGTACAGAACGCAAAGCCTACCATCAGGATTCCCATGGGGAGGTGGTTGAACACTGAGGTTGGATTCTCAGTGTTCAAGGTAGACAGGCAAGCAGGAGAGAATTGGAGGGACCTGTGAGTCACACGACAATACCATTTTGGCTGCTTTCTACCACCCTAAAGACTAGAGGATCATTATTTTCCTTACCTATGTTGAGGTCCATAGCAATCTTGCAACACCATTGCTCTGAAACAAAAGGTAACAGTGAAGGGGATCACCCTGCTTTGCATTCTTCTGCAGAAGCTCAGCAGAGTCCTGCTTCCATTTTAAGTGCCCGTGTATATCTCAACAACTGAGGGCAACCACCGCCAGCACACAATGCACTGTGGGGCCTCAGTTGCATTTATTAACCCCCTGCAACCCTCACTGTCCTCTCTCTTGCTTCTGCTGCAAAGGCAGTTATAATGAGCTTGGGTCCAGGTTCCGGTCTGGCAAACTTCACTCACAGCATGGCGCTGCCTCAGATGAGCATGGTCTGCAGAGGACAGGGGACCGCTGAATGATAGTAATGGCTACAGCAATGGTTTCAGCCTCCAGAGATACTACTGACAATGTAATCAGACATCCCCCTGCAGCAGAGAAGGGGTCTATATCCCCAGACAGTCACCAATATTGAAGTTATCGAGATCTGACACTGAGGCCAGTCTGCTTCAGGCGTGTATGGAGGA
This sequence comes from Triturus cristatus, assembly GCF_964204655.1. Classification (NCBI taxonomy): domain Eukaryota; kingdom Metazoa; phylum Chordata; class Amphibia; order Caudata; family Salamandridae; genus Triturus; species Triturus cristatus. The sequence goes on along the minus strand of NC_140590.1, from coordinate 893,282,294 downwards.
ACAGCCCATGCTAAGCAAGGAATCAGCAATTGCTGACATTTTGATGGATGCAGCTCAAGCCCAGGCCCTAGTTCAGAATTTGGATTCATCTACCCCGGTGGCTCCTCCGCAGCTGATTGTGATCATGAGCTGCAGCAATGTTGCAGAGGCTCCTGCAGCTTCCACTGCTATGCAAGAAGGCAATGCTCTCACTGTTTGATGTTTCATGTTGATTCTGCTTGCTAGCAACTTGATGAGAGGGAGCAGCTACTGAGCGGGGGCAGGAACCTGCTGTAGATGCTGAGGAGGTTATCGAGGGGCTTCAGAGGGGTTACTGTGACCGAGGCGAAAGGCATGCTTGAGGTGTCAGAACATGAGGGGTTATTAACAGCTGTGGTCCCTCCTCCTGATTCACCAGCCCAGCAGGCAGAGGACTTGGAGCATGATACATCAGCAAGGCCCTCAACTGTTCTTGCTGTTGGAGGTAGTGAATGTACCAACATCTCAGATTTATCTGGTGCTCATATAGTAACGAGTGACACTCTTAAATTTAGTGCTGCATTTAGCATGAAATCACAAGTAGTTGAGGTGCCACAGCGGATGCAAGGCAACCTGCCCACTCAAAAAGGTTGAGGCAATGTGAAGAAAGGTACTGATTTACGAGGAGGGACTCGACAGGGCAACTCAGCTATTGCCCACATTAAAAGCCGCATTAAAGGTCGTCCACTAAGGAACTGAGTTACCTCCTATAGTGAAGTAAAATCTGTTATCTCACGGCTGACCACTGTCTGTACGTCTGAGCAACTTCCAAAGGTGGATGGTAAACGACCAACTCCAGAACGGCATTCTAACACCCCCCTTAGTCTTGAAGTCAGTTTGATTCAGGAGAACGTCTAGACTACTCTGGCAGCATAGCTTCAGGGTGTTCTTCACCAGGTGCCTCGACTCACACCTCTTTGCTGAGGCAACTACAGGTGTCATCTTTATCTGCAGCTTTACAGCTGTTGCAGTTCCAGCGATCTGAGGTGCAGCAACATTATGCTCAAGTTAGAGCAGATCATTTGACAATGAAGCAGTCCCTGGCATCTGTGACCAGAAAACTTACAACTCTTACTACTGAAATGGCTAAACTCCAGCAGCAGGTCGCAGGAGTCAAGAAAGTAGGAACGGCCGCAATCAAGTCTATAAGGGGCCATTAGAACTTACTTGTGATGGTTCGATCTAAGATTGAAGACTTGGAGAATTGTTAGCAACACAATAACTGAGGATTTTTGCGATACCCAAAGGAAAAGAAGTAGATGACGTGCAACAGTTTATTGTCAAGTTGTTTGAGAGAATGTTCTTCTATCTCTCAGATTGGGACATAGACTCACAAATACAACAAGCATTTCGGCTCGCAAGGGTTTGGACACAAGCTAGGGCAAAACAAATTAACATAATAATGTAACTATTACAAAAGTAGTAGTAGTAGGAAATACATTAACACACATCCATATCATCTGATTTAAAGTAAGTTACAACATAAGTTGTAATGATGGTGATGCTCTCATCCAAATACACCATGCCACTACTGGTGTTAACTAAAATGATCACAAACCATCAACTATTTGAATTTGTATTCAGTAATTGGTGACACACCGCAAGATTATATGTCATTAAAATGCACTCTTGATTGATTGTGAATTTTAATGGCATGCAAAATTGCAGTGTGTTAATTCTTGAAGGTTAATAAATTGATGTGTCAGTAATATCCATTTCACTAACCTGAAGCCACCGGTAGCAAGAAAGATGCAGTTAAAAAGAAAGCACGAAAGGACCCCAACAAGTTCTAGACAAGGGTTTGCACCAAACAATTAAACCTACTAGAGACAGGTGCAAAGGGAAAGAAATGTATTTATTTCTCCATACTTTTGCACTAAAAAACACACATACAAAGTTTTTAATGTTAGTATAAGCATGGTATTTTGTACTGGAAGGGTATCCTTTCCATACAATACCGATTCTGCAATGACGCACACACCTTTTTAGAATGATGCAATTGTGGGATCTCGGTGCCAGGTAGCCTGAATGTGTGCCAACACTTGTAAAGAGAGCAGCAGTGCCATATCGTGTTAGATATGGCCCTGTCTTACTCTCTCCCTTTCACAGAACACTTCACAGCAACCTTGGTTCTGCACTGCATTGTGTAAAACAATGGTACATTTGCCCCTGTGACTGCAGTTATGGCGCATGGCAGTCCTGGGCCATGTCCTTTTCATGTGTTCATCTCAGCATTAATAGTCTTTCACAGACGTTATCTGGCTAGCATGTCCTCTACAGTGGCAAAGGGCAAATGAACATTTTTCCAACAAGACTTTACTTACAATGGACTCTACACCATGCCCTCCACAGCTTTCTAGGGCCAGAGATGTTCTTTATCGGGCATTTCCTCGGCGGCTGAAGGTTTTGAGCGTTTTAGAAGGTTCAGGACAGAACCTGGCACCTCTGTCACTTTCTCTCACTCTGCAGGATTTATAGAAGTAAACACAGAGGGGTTGTTCTGCTTGGGTTTTCGGATCAGATAGAACCCACTCATCAGGGCCTCACTAACCCAGCCAGAACGTTACCCCCTCCCTAGAACCTATTTACAATCCTACAACCACATATATCTATCACCTAAGGACAGGGGATTCCTACTATGTATACCAAGATCTCACAATCGGCGGCCTCGCGATCCCCTACGAATCCAGACCTCTCTGCCCAAACGACAGTATCACAAGTGGCGGCCTCGCGGTCCCATACGAACCCAGACCTCTCTGCCCAGACGACAGTATCACAAGTGGCGGCCTCGCGGTCAAATACGAACCCAGACCTCTCTGCCCAGACGACAGTATCACAAGTGGCGGCCTCGCGGTCCCATACGAACCCAGACCTCTCTGCCCAGACGACAGTATCACAAGTGGCGGCCTCGCAGTCCCATACGAACCCAGACCTCTCTGCCCAGACGACAGTATCAGCACAAGTGGCGGCCTCGCGGTCCCATACGAACCCAGACCTCTCTGCCCAGACGACAGTATCACAAGTGGCGGCCTCGCGGTCCCATACGAACCCAGACCTCTCTGCCCATACGACAGTATCACAAGTGGCGGCCTCGCGGTCCCATACGAACCCAGACCTCTCTGCCCAGACGACAGTATCAGCACAAGTGGCGGCCTCGCGGTCCCATACGAACCCAGACCTCTCTGCCCAGACGACAGTATCACAAGTGGCGGCCTCGCGGTCCCATACGAACCCAGACCTCTCTGCCCATACGACAGTATCACAAGTGGCGGCCTCGCGGTCCCATACGAACCCAGACCTCTCTGCCCAGACGACAGTATCAGCACAATCGGCGGCCTCGCGATCCCCTACGAATCCAGACCTCTCTGCCCAGACGACAGTATCAGCACAAGTGGCGGCCTCGCGGTCCCATACGAACCCAGACCTCTCTGCCCAGACGACAGTATCACAAGTGGCGGCCTCGCGGTCCCATACGAACCCAGACCTCTCTGCCCATACGACAGTATCACAAGTGGTGGCCTCGCGGTCCCATACGAACCCAGACCTCTCTGCCCAGACGACAGTATCAGCACAATCGGCGGCCTCGCGATCCCCTACGAATCCAGACCTCTCTACCCAGATGGCAGTCTCATACGACAGTTCATCCTATGGTTACCATAACATACAAAAAGGGCTCACTATTCATCAGATCACACAAGGATTGTTAGTTTGAGTACAGCCTGTTCTCAGGTTCGAGGGGCTCCTCTTTCCCTTATTCAGTTACCACTTACCTGATCAGGGTTAACATCTGTTCATGTAGCCGCAGCTGACTAGAAGAATAGGCTACCCTCTTATACAAGAACACGCAGTACATGTTGGTTCACTACAAACTAAATATTTTATTACTCATTACATACATAATCACATAACATTACGATATAACACATAACCTGCAAAGAAAAGTGAAAGATTAAGTTGTACACTCTAATAAGAAAGGGTCGACATCACCTTAGTAGTATGTAGCCTGCACTCAGTGGTCATCTAGGTTCCCTTCTCGTCTGTATCTCGGCTCGCCGGGAGTCACCCTTCTTCGAGTCACTGGGACCTCTCCCTTATCGGCTACTCTCTCCTCTCTGGCTATTCTGCTAGGAAAGCATCTGTCTCTCGGTTCTTCTCCGCCTTCAAGATGGCGTCTGTCTTCCCTGGAATAAGTAGTAGCTTTACTGCTAACGGCCAGATGCCGCCTACGGACTGAACGTGTAACTGCCTAAGACTTTCACTAATATAGAGGTGCATTTCCTCATGGAAAATTCCGGCCCGTAACCTGCTGCCCACCAAATTCTTGTACCTCCCCGTACCAAGGACACGTTCCCAGCCGGCCGGCCTGATGTAGTGTCTTCGGCATGAAGAAAAATACAATCCTTCGATAAGGGCCGGCCTGAACCGGTTCTCTCCAAGCGGATAACACCTCATAACTAAAACATAGCTTTTGGCCTAGAAGCATCCCAAGCTGCCGAAGCAGAAAGAAAGATGGAGTCTCTCCCGTTTGAGGCCTAACAGGCCTGAATTCAGCACAGCTCCATGAAATACTCTCACTATAGGACAGGTTATCCCTAATACTAACGAATCTATCCCCTAGGCTATATATGCAAGCCCTGATCTATGGGGAAGAGCACAGAATCATATCAAAGTGCCTAGTAAATAGGCTCCATTCACTACTCTAACCCTTAGGCTTGAATGATAAGAGACTGAAGTCACATCCAATCACTTGTTAACACAAGAAGGCCAGGAAAATCGAGCAGAACATTTCACCCTTGACTTCAGTCTATTATACATTCATTAAATGGAACTAACATCTGTGGAAGAATAATATGAAACAAAACTAACTGATCTATGTCGAGTACCAGGTGTGCAGAATTGAAGTAGTGAAGGAACACACTGAATAAAGCAACAGATGGAAATCAAAATGGCGATAGTAATCAGAATACCTCCTAATATTTGACGTAAGAAATGCAAATCAGGTAACCAATTAAAGAGCCAGTCAAACCAGCCCTGATCAATGTGTTTTCTTACTTCTTCTGTCAAGTCATGTAGCTTGTTAATGTGAGCTCGAACGGATTGTGTATGATCAGACAAGTTAAAACAACAAAGACCCTCAAAATCGGAACAATCGTGTCCATGTTTAAGCAAAAGATAATCAATGGCCGCTCGATTTTGCAAGATAGCCCTTCGTTCACCCTGGGCGTCTAATAGCATGTCCGACAGGACTGTGGAAGTATTATTAATGGATTTCACCATCCAGCAGGCCATTTTCTCAATAGATTTGGCATTATAAACTGCCAAAGCAGGAACACCAATAATTGAAACAGCCAGGCTAAGATATTCGGACTTAGAATATAAATGCAAAGATGAGTCACAATCCTCCTGTAATCTCACTGTATCTCGAATCACACGAGAATTGGCATTCGGATGTGAGGAAAACATGAGTAGGCTCAGCCTAGTAATGGCACAAGGGCCTCCAGAAATATTTGCGGGGACATATGGCCAGGAAGTATTACCACATGAGAAAAGCCATCCGGCAGGTAGTAACATCGTGCGATAATGACTAGGGGTAACTACCAAACTCTTGCAAGTCATATTGTTCTGGACCGAAGCACATGTTTTCGGTGTCCTTTGAAAGCACAAAGTTCGCTCATGAAGGGTGAAGGAAGTAGCACCTTTCAATTTTAGACGCAGACATTCAGAAATTGCACTAGGATTACACGTAAGGAAAAAACACATATCTCCTTGTGTGATATTATAGGTAACTATTTGGGACTGGACGGGGGGTATCTGGTCTGGTAGTTCAGTACATAAGGGGCAATACGCATGGGTGGCAAAATCGCCCAGAAGAACATTGGGGCGGGCCTTTGAAATGTTAAAAATATTAGTCAAAGTTTCCAGCGAGGCAGGGACAGCAACCAGACAGGTCGCTAAGATGTCGTGTACAGATCTCATCGGCGTCAAACAAAAGTGAGGGGCATCGGTCACCCTTTTCGCCAGTAAGGTCCAAAAGTTCGATGACGAATCCCACGCAGCGAGGGAACGCGACACTCGGGTGCGTAGCTCATCCCGGGTTGACGGGATTCCTCCTCTCTCGTCGAACCAACCCGAAAATAGTCCGACGACGACACATCCTGCAGCACCAGTCCAAAGAATGATCTGAAAGAGAATCAAATACAGGCATTAATCATTCTCGTAAGTAACATTTGTCAGCCGGGACCACTTCCCAGCTATCTTTCCCTGGTCTCATAACTAAAATGGTGTTGTCATGGCCGGTGGCAATGACCTCTGCTTGTTCAGGGGGATTCTTAGGCGACTGCACCCAAACCCTGGCCCCAGGGTTATTTGTGGAGCCAAAACCTTTCTGGCCTCGTACAGTTAGCAAAGTTGGGGCAGTGCCTTTTACCATCCCACCACTGAAGACAGGCATTATGAGTAATTGAGCCACTCGGTCAGTTCGATGGATCAGCAAGTCAGCCTCACTGCTATTCAGCAGGAGCACCTTAATCTCTCCCTGATAATCACTGTCAATGACCCCTCCAAGTACCTGAATGCCTTTTACAGCCAGCCCCGATCTAGGGGCGATTAATCCAAAATTCCCGGGTGGTATATGAACACCAACACCGGTCGCGATGATGACCCGATCTTTACCTTTTATAACGGTGTCATCCATGGCATGCAAGTCTAAACCTGCCGACCCTGGGGTCGCTCTACATGGAGCCATAGCTCCGGGAGTAATTTCCCAGTACATCACAGTCTCTCCGATTTCATTTGGCTGAGCATTAACATTCGGAGGGAACAAACGCATAAGTGGAGATTCAGCATTTAGAAAAGGACGATTATTCAAAATTAATAGTGCTTGGGGCAAAAAGTCTCGCCAATTCTTGTATTTGTCATCTGTCAATTTACACAGCTGCTCCTTCAGCAGACCATTCAATCTCTCCACAAGACCCGAGGCCTGCGGATAGTAGGGGATATGAAATACCCAGTCAATATTGTTTTCCACACAGAATTCCTGTACCAATCTTCCACGAAAATGGGATGCATTATCAGATTGAATTTGGAATGGCACACCATAATACATCATAATCAATTCCAATGTTTTAATGGTATTCAATTGGGTAGCTTGCTTACAGGGAAGGGCCACCAACAGGCCACTGTATGTATCAACAATGGTGCAAACATATTGACAATTCCTACTCATAGGGAGTGGACCAATGTAATCAATCTGCCAAATTTGAGCGGGCACTTTCCCGCGATGTAAATGACCTTTAACAATTTGGGGCACTTTGCGCTGCCTGATATGCTGACAAATGGGACAATGTAAAATAACATTTTTAATTAAATCTAGGGGAATATAAATTCCTCTATCAGCAGCCCACCTGCTAGTGGCTTTCTCTCCAAAGTGTCCTGCTTTCTGGTGTGCCCATTTCGCCAATCCCGCAATATCAGAATCTTGCGTGTCCACCACTGCCTCAGCAATTTTAGATTTCTCATCTGCAATATTATGAAAGAATTTGTCAAGAGAGTCTATCGGGGTATGAGCATCCACATGGAAGATTGTAACAGTACTCCGTGGGAGCATTTCCCAAATCTCCTGCCATAATTCTTTTCCCCACAATTCCTTGGAATGGATTTTCCAACTATGGGAATGCCAAGTCGGTAACCAAACTGCCAGTCCATTGGCAGGAGACCAAGAATCGGTAAAAATATGACATATGCCAGGTAACTCTTGTTTCAGAACTTGATAAACAGCATAGAGTTCAGCAAATTGACTGCTCTTACCCTCACCAGTTGTACTCAGCAATTTTTGTGTGATCGGATTATAGGACACTGCCTTCCAATGCCGTTTCGTCCCTATGAACCTTGCTGAACCATCCGTAAACCAGACATGGTTTCTGTCCTCTGCGGACAAATCATCGAAAGGTTTACCCCACTTAACAGGAGATTCCTGTACTAAAGGATACGAAACATTCACTCTCAGTCTCAGTTGATGGCGCCCGTGCCACCTGCTCATGCAAAGATGCAACTCCTTTTTGTCCCACACGTGCCCTATCTTGTATATACCATTTCCATTTAATCACACTCGCCTCTTGAGCGTGTCCAATTCGGTGAGTTTTCGGCGAACTCATAACCCACTGCATGATAGGAATTTCAGGTCTCAAAACTATATCATGTCCCAAAGTCAACTGCTCGGTATCCACCAGAGCCCAATAACATGCAAGTAGCTGTTTCTCAAAAGGTGTATAACGCTCACCAGCATCAGGTAACTTTTTGGTCCAGAAACCTAACGGTACTCTACTCTTGCCTTGTTTCTGCCACAAACTCCAATTCGCATAAAGGCCTTGTACAGACACATTCAAATCCACATCACCATCACATACAGGCCATAAATCCAGAGCATGCTGAATTGCTTCTTTTGCCAGACTGAACGCATCTTGCTGTGGTTTATCCCATTCAAATGCATTCTTTTTTACGAGTGACACGGTACAAAGGGGCCAATATTTGACTCAAATGAGGAATATGCTGGCGCCAAAATCCAAACAAACCAATGAAGGTTTGGGCTTCTTTCCTATTTCTCGGAACTGCGAAATCAAGAATTTTCTGTTTAACCTGAGGGATCACTTCTCGGTGCCCTTCATGCCAATTAATACCCAAAAATTTTACAGCCTGGGACGGGCCTTGTAATTTATCCGGATTGATTTCCCAACCTTTCTCACGCAGGCACTCAATGACTCTGTCCAATTGGGTCTGAACTTCCTCTTGTGTTTCGCCTTGGATCAAAACATCATCAATATAATGACACATCTGAATTTGTGGATGAACCGGTACCTCAGTCAAATGCTCTGCCACCAGCCGGTGACATATCGTAGGACTATGTACATAGCCCTGAGGAAGACTTCTAAACGTCATCTGACGCCCATTCCACGTAAAACTGAACTGTTCCTGACACTCAGGGGCAATCGGAATCGAAAAGAAAGCATTAGCAATATCAATGGACGCATACCATGTACCTGGATGTTTTTGGATTCTTTCAATTAGGGTAATAACATCCGGTACTGCAACAGTCAAAGGGGGTGTGTGTCTATTCAATTCTCGATAATCAACAGTCATGCGCCAAGAATTATCACTCTTACGTACAGGCCAAACAGGATTATTCCAAGCAGAAGTAACTGGGGTGATAACACCTGCATCCACCAACTCCTGAATAGTGGTACTAATCTCTTCATGACCACCCGGAATACGATACTGCTTCTGACGAACCACTTTTGTCGCCTGGGGAACTTTTATGGGGGGCATTCTTAAACGACCAACCCGCACAGGCCTGGACGATATATAATGCCTAGTTCCAAATTGGTAACATCCATCATCTAAGTGCAAAGTCATTCCTTTCAAAATATCAATTCCAATTATAAATTCTAAGAGTGGCACCACTAATACAGAGTATTCTTTTCTAGGAATTCTACCTATTCTCATTTCAAGTAAGGTTTGAACTGCGGGAGTTTCCTTTCCGCCTAATCCGGTAATTGTAAAAGGCTGACCTTTAAACTTCTTTGATTTTCCATGAATAAGAGTGGCCTCCGCTCCTGTATCTACCAATGCTCGGGCCCTTTGGACATTACGATGTCTCCAATAAATATCAATATCTACATAGGGTCTATTATCTCTGTGAGCCCATCTGTGTACTGGAGCTTGACCTATTTCCTAGTCATCTTTACTGCGTTCTGTGTACCAGGATAAATCAGGATAAAGACTCTCACGTTTCCTAGGTATCAATACCTCCTGTTCATATCCATCTCCATTATGAAATGGATTACTGTTCCCTGCATTGTACTGCGGGTTTCGATCGGCCAATGTGTGTCGATCCTCTCTCCTTCTCAACTCAGGGGATTGATCCCTATCATCTCTGCGTCTGCTGTTAACATAATCATCTCTCCCCCTCTCTCTTTCCCCCTCTCTCTCCCTGTCTCTCTCACGACGGGGGGACAAGTCACGCACATAACGTCGATCATCACGACGATCAGAGCGCCCACGGCGGTCGTCATCACCGCTACCGTCAGAAAAACCACGATCACACTCAGTCGTCCGAACACGCCGGGCACCCTCCTTCCGATCCAAGCCACGTTTGCGAAACATTTCCCACAAACGAGAAGTAGTCTCACCATCAATGTCCTCTTTCCGCACACCATCGGCCAGAAGACCAAGAAACATATCACGTCTAGTAAGTTTATTGTCACCAGGAGTACGAGTGTCAGGCCGGGATTGCCGTTCAGGTCTAAACCACTCACCCAACTCACCGAGTTGGCGTACCGATTCCAGCACCACAGATAACATGTTACCAGTCTGATTAATCAATAAAGTCATCATAACCTGCTTATAAGCAACAGGAGAAGAACGAATAATACGATTCCGCACAGAAGATGTCAAGAAACCATCAAGCAACCTGTCAGCAGTATTCAGAAAAATTGCCGTTTTCATCACCTCCTCTTTGAGACGTTGCGTAGCATCGCGCAAAGTATACCACGGTTTGTCATTCACAGGCCAATCAGATTCAGTAGGATATTTTTGATTACAACCCTCAGTCGCCAATTGAAGCAAAGAAATTTGACCACCAACATTAAAGTTGCGAAAATGATCCTGTATAGTAGAATCCGAACTCAAGGAACAAAACTTCAAACAATCGCCAGCATCCAACATAATGCCAGCAGCGCCCAATTCATAAAGGCGCACCATCCATGTGAGTAAGGACTCACCAGCTCGCTGCCGAAATCTTTGTAAAATATCACTAATTTCTTGTTGAGTAAAATCCTCCAAAGAGTCTAAAGCAATACCATTCGGAGCACCGGGAGCCTGCTGCAACTTCCGCCGAAAAACCGGATGCACCGAGACCGCGGGACGAGCATCACAAGGAGCTCGACCAGTACACGTAGAGGAACAATCAGTGTAAGAAGCATCGACCCCACTCGAAGGACGAACGCAATCATGGAGTGCACCATCAGAGGCGCAAGAAGCAGATTTACAATCACGGCCGGAGCGAGAGGACTCGCGCTTGGCAAACTCCTCACCCGAGGAAGGAGAATCACTGGAGTTCCAGATATTACCATCCCATTCATCAGGATTCCAATCCAGTCCGGCTTTCGCCACGACCAGACGCACTTTTCGCTTCGAAACTCGACCACGCCGATTTTTGTATTTATAACGAGCAATTCGCACAGCCGCCCTCTCGGCAATAGTTTGGTACGTATCAAGTTTGTCGGCAAGCAACTTATTTTGACACCGCAACAAAGTATGAGCATTCTGAATCTCAACAAAATTCGCTTCCACAACCTTATGCACATTCTGTAATTTCAACAGCCTCTCATGCAGGATCCTCTACGCAGACAGAACAATCCAACCTCTGCGCCCCAAAACGGGAAGGTCATCACCCTTAGATATGGGCGCCTTCTGTAAACAAGCGATCACAGCAGCCGGCTCCGCCAGTTCCAAAAAAGAATTCCAATTCTCACTCAAACCAGTAGAATCAGCCCACTCACGGGCTAAGGCCTCATAAGGCGTTGAATCCCAGCCGGGAATATCAACGGGCAACTTAAAAGTAGATTTCGACTTTCTAGAAAACATGTTTGAAAATAAAGAAAAAGAGAGAAAGAAAAAGAAGAAAGAGAAAAGAAAACTACACTCACAGTTATGTAAAAATAATAAACAAACGAAACCACACACGCACCAGAAGCAAACACAATACAACCACAATGCACACAGGTTTCGTAAACGGTTCGTGACGCCAAATGTTCTGCTTGGGTTTTCGGATCAGATAGAACCCACTCATCAGGGCCTCACTAACCCAGCCAGAACGTTACCCCCTCCCTAGAACCTATTTACAATCCTACAACCACATATATCTATCACCTAAGGACAGGGGATTCCTACTATGTATACCAAGATCTCACAATCGGCGGCCTCGCGATCCCCTACGAATCCAGACCTCTCTGCCCAAACGACAGTATCACAAGTGGCGGCCTCGCGGTCCCATACGAACCCAGACCTCTCTGCCCAGACGACAGTATCACAAGTGGCGGCCTCGCGGTCCCATACGAACCCAGACCTCTCTGCCCAGACGACAGTATCACAAGTGGCGGCCTCGCGGTCCCATACGAACCCAGACCTCTCTGCCCAGACGACAGTATCACAAGTGGCGGCCTCGCGGTCCCATACGAACCCAGACCTCTCTGCCCAGACGACAGTATCAGCACAAGTGGCGGCCTCGCGGTCCCATACGAACCCAGACCTCTCTGCCCAGACGACAGTATCACAAGTGGCGGCCTCGCGGTCCCATACGAACCCAGACCTCTCTGCCCATACGACAGTATCACAAGTGGCGGCCTCGCGGTCCTATACGAACCCAGACCTCTCTGCCCAGACGACAGTATCAGCACAAGTGGCGGCCTCGCGGTCCCATACGAACCCAGACCTCTCTGCCCAGACGACAGTATCACAAGTGGCGGCCTCGCGGTCCCATACGAACCCAGACCTCTCTGCCCATACGACAGTATCACAAGTGGCGGCCTCGCGGTCCCATACGAACCCAGACCTCTCTGCCCAGACGACAGTATCAGCACAATCGGCGGCCTCGCGATCCCCTACGAATCCAGACCTCTCTGCCCAGACGACAGTATCAGCACAAGTGGCGGCCTCGCGGTCCCATACGAACCCAGACCTCTCTGCCCAGACGACAGTATCACAAGTGGCGGCCTCGCGGTCCCATACGAACCCAGACCTCTCTGCCCATATGACAGTATCACAAGTGGCGGCCTCGCGGTCCCATACGAACCCAGACCTCTCTGCCCAGACGACAGTATCAGCACAATCGGCGGCCTCGCGATCCCCTACGAATCCAGACCTCTCTACCCAGATGGCAGTCTCATACGACAGTTCATCCTATGGTTACCATAACATACAAAAAGGGCTCACTATTCATCAGATCACACAAGAATTGTCAGTTTGAGTTAACATCTGTTCATGTAGCCGCAGCTGACTAGAAGAATAGGCTACCCTCTTATACAAGAACACGCAGTACATGTTGGTTCACTACAAACTAAATATTTTATTACTCATTACATACATAATCACATAACATTACGATATAACACATAACCTGCAAAGAAAAGTGAAAGATTAAGTTGTACACTCTAATAAGAAAGGGTCGACATCACCTTAGTAGTATGTAGCCTGCACTCAGTGGTCATCTAGGTTCCCTTCTCGTCTGTATCTCGGCTCGCCGGGAGTCACCCTTCTTCGAGTCACTGGGACCTCTCCCTTATCGGCTACTCTCACCTCTCTGGCTATTCTGCTAGGAAAGCATCTGTCTCTCGGTTCTTCTCCGCCTTCAAGATGGCGTCTGTCTTCCCTGGAATAAGTAGTAGCTTTACTGCTAACGGCCAGATGCCGCCTACGGACTGAACGTGTAACTGCCTAAGACTTTCACTAATATAGAGGTGCATTTCCTCATGGAAAATTCCGGCCCGTAACCTGCCGCCCACCAAATTCTTGTACCTCCCCGTACCAAGGACACGTTCCCAGCCGGCCGGCCTGATGTAGTGTCTTCGGCATGAAGAAAAATACAATCCTTCGATAAGGGCCGGCCTGAACCGGTTCTCTCCAAGCGAATAACACCTCATAACTAAAACATAGCTTTTGGCCTAGAAGCATCCCAAGCTGCCGAAGCAGAAAGAAAGATGGAGTCTCTCCCGTTTGAGGCCTAACAGGCCTGAATTCAGCACAGCTCCATGAAATACTCTCACTATAGGACAGGTTATCCCTAATACTACCGAATCTATCCCCTAGGCTATATATGCAAGCCCTGATCTATGGGGAAGAGCACAGAATCATATCAAAGTGCCTAGTAAATAGGCTCCATTCACTACTCTAACCCTTAGGCTTGAATGATAAGAGACTGAAGTCACATCCAATCACTTGTTAACACAAGAAGGCCAGGAAAATCGAGCAGAACAGGGGTTTAAGCAGAAGGAAAGACAGTCCATGGAAAGTGACATAGAGGATACGATAGTCAAAAGAAGAGGAGAGAGACTGAGAATGGATGGATGGAAAGCAAGATGCAGAGGAAGTGGAGCAGGGCTAGGTTGAACATTTCTGCTAGGGCTGCCTTTGGTTAGTTCCCAGTCCGGGCCAACTGCTTTCTCATCTATAAACAAAATAATGTGACAAAAGAAGCACACGCCCATAGTGGATTCCCTTTTCTAAACTGCCAGAGTTATTGCCCCTCACCTGATGCATGCTAAAGGAGGTGTTTACCTTCATAACACCTTCTGAGCTAGAACTATCTTCTATGCTTTATTGGCAGATTACTCATTAACAATTCCTCACGATAGGTCCTCTAATTCCAAAACAAATTAGAGGAGTAACATCAATAACACACAAATTAGGAATAACTTATTTGCAAAGAAATTGGGTTATTAATTGATAGGGGTGTAAGCCCAACTCAAATAATAAACATAGGGGCATATTTACAAGCCCCTTGCGTCACTATTGCATCATTTTTCTCATGTTAAAAATGACGCAAAAGTGGCGCAAGGGCCTTGTAAAAAAAAATAATAGTTCTTGTCATCAAAAAGTCACTAAATGAACCTGTACTTATCCCTTTGGTAGCTTGACATAAAAGCAATTAGGCTTATCTCAGAGGCAATGTGTAAAGTATTTATGCTGTGAACAAATAATTTTAAAAAATGAAAACACATCACAAGAATAATCCCACACCAATTAAAAAACTAGGGGGCAGATTAACAAGGGCTTTATCTCCAGTTTTTTTACTTTAAAAACCAAAGAAGCGGAGATAAAAATATCGCCCTATCAACAACAGGGTGCTAACATGCAAAATCGCATGTTAGCACCCTTTTTCACTACGCTTCCCTTTGCATCTCTAATGAGATGCAAAGTGGGCGTTCCAGAGCAAAATAATAGGAGAAATGTCACTAAGCGACATTTCTCCTATTATCAAGCTTCACGCTAACCCTGTTAGAGACAAAAAAAGCAGCTCTAACCACGGTTAACACCTCTTTTTTACGTCTGCTAATGTTCAGATTTAGCCATGTAATCCAATGGGAGGTGGATTACATGGCTAAATCAAACATGGGCTATCAACAAGGATATCCCTATCCTTGTAGTTTTATCGCTGCATTACCAGCGATAACCTCCCAAAATGCCGCTATCGCTGGATTTTTTATCGCCTAGGCGGTTAGCGTTGTTAATAACGCGATAAAAAGGCGATATTATCCAGCGATAGCGGGCGTTAAAAAAATTAACGCTAAGCGCCCTTAGCGTTAATTTTCCCTGTTCCTTGTTAATATGCCCCAAAATAGAGTAAACGTTGTAATCATAAAATGAGACCAAAACGAATGAAATCCACTCAGTAGAACTGGAGTTATGAATTTTTAACTTTTTAGTGAAATCTAATGCCACAATGCACCAATCGCAGGTGTCTGGTCCCATGAGTCTAGGTCAAAGTCAAAAGTTAAAGCTGACCACGATGGAGCGCGAGTTGGATACAAGGCGTGGATTAATACCGGTCTCAGCTTACCTTCGGCCTTGGAAGAAATTTCAGAAAAGTTCTTCAGAAGGGAGAGTCTCAGAGGAGCAAGTCACCAGACTGTATCTGGCAGACTGTATCTGAGGAGTCATCAACACCAGAGTGCCACTGGATGAGGTCTTGGTAAAGCCATCAAAGAAGGTGGGAAACATTCAGAGCAGGGGAAGTCTGGAATCCATGCTAATTAGGTCTTCATCATCGATGGGATGCTGCTCATTGTCAAGGCGGGTGCAGATCTACAGCTTCAGTTTAGACATTGTTCTGGAGCTCAAAATACCCCAGCAGGATGAGGCTGCAGGCTGAAGCTCAAGAAGGCTCCATGAGGACAGCTACCATTGTCAAGCGGTCCCAATGAAAGGTATCTGCTGTGCAGGTGAGAGTATTTCTTGTAATTCTGTGTAGCATAATCACACAGAATTACCTAAGAATTCCATAAGATATGCTTAAACTATGCAAGAAAAGTAATTCTGCGTTAAGCTCTACTTCTTGGTGCACAAATGCTCCTCATATCCAACAAAGACAGGATGCATTTTGCTGTAAATGCAGCAGAATTTGAATAAACTAATACCGAGCACTAGTGGCTGCTCTCGCTTCCTAAATGTATTTTCACAGTAGGATTTTTACCCCACAATTACTCTTATTTACACAAGTTGAATTAATCATGTGATATTGGTTATTCCATGTCAAAGAATAACGCAGAATTACCGATATTACTCTTATTACTCCAGCGTATTCGAAATTCTGCACAGGCTAAATTTGCTGAGGAGAACGAAGTCCCTTAGGCAAAATCAATCCCCCCTCAATGCACCTTCATCAGATTGGCTTGCAGGTAGGTCCCAGTCTCCTGTCATCTGGTAGAGCCGTTTTTGCTGGATTGTTTTCAAAGTCCTAGTTTTTGGATTTGGAAGTCTTTATCATTACAACAGGGGCCCAGGACCTTATGGAGGCGCCACTTGGGGGCTAGGACTCACCCTAGCAGGGACCAGCAGTAGCAGGCAGGTAAATTGCTGGGCCTCTATAGCTTGCTGTGTCCCCGTAGCTCGCACAGGAGGCCAGTCAGCTGGCCGTGGAGTCACTTATTTGGTCCTGGGTTCAAGGAGAAGGTTCAGTCTTCCTTCCTCAGACAGCAGGGCAGCAGTGCAATCCTTTAAGCAGGAGAGCAGCAAAGCAGTCCTTCCACAAGCAGGGCAATCCTTCTTCTCAGTCCTCTATAGGTCCAGAAGTGATCTGATTTGGGGTCTGAGAGTGCCACATTTTATCCCCAGTGCCAGCAGGGAGGGAACACCTGGCCCACACCCCTGCCCTTCTTTGATTTGGCTCCTAAATGTCTGGGGTGACACAATGCTAGTGTCAGGTTCCTTTATGTGTACAGCAGGCGAGGTTCCCTTGAAGTGTCTGTGGGGCTGAGTACAGCTCACGCACAACAATCCTGACAGGATTGCTGTCAGGCTCTGAATCCCGTTGGCCCTGAATCTAAGGAGGGAGAAGAGACTTTACCTGACTGGCCCACACCTTTGTTTCCTTTCCAGCCCCTGGAGATTCAACATGACGTACATTACACCCGGATGATCCTAAATATATTTGCTTTGGGCTCTTGAAGATCGGAGAACCTGACGCTGAGGGGTCATCAAGCCATGCCCCCTGGAGGAGTGATCTCGTCACGCCGGAAGAAGAAGAGGAACGTCTAGTGCAGAAGGAAGAGGAGAGAGTGTTAAACTGGAAGGGAGGACCCGCTGAGCCAGAGGCAAGAGACACTACACGGCAACCATGAGGGGAGACGGCGAGCAAAGAAGACCTGCAGAGACCGGGTTACGGCTGTGACCCTTGCGAAGGAACGCCAGGAGGCCACCGACTCCATGAGTCGCCCATCCACGTTCCCAGGGAAGCGTGGCTCACACAGGTGCGTGCACGTTTCTTGGGGAGTGTGAGGCTGTTGGTAGTAAAGTCCCAAAGTAATCAAAAGGAAAGCCCTTCAGGAGTTCCCTAGAGCGACGGTTTGTTTGTGTTTCTCCTGCTTTTCGGTGGCGCTCTATCACTACTAAGCACCCATTCGAGCCTGAAAAACAGGTGTAATGTCTCCCGCACTCCCTTTCCCACATATGAGCAATAGCGTTTAGCGCTGACCCTTGTTTTTTTGTGGAGTCTCTCCCTTCTGCCTGGGTCGACGACATTCCTGGTGGAGAAAGTTGGAGCCTAAGGCAAAGAGCAATTCCCCAAGAAGAAGAGGAATACTTTTGTTTGTTTAGAACCAAGAGTGGCTATAAACCCTTTATGAAATAACCTGAATGGTCGCGTGATCCCTGCCTATACCTGACAATTGCCCACACTGTTGACACCTTGCCCCCTTAGTTACACTTACTGGCAGCAATACAGAACCGACAAAGGCAGAGTCATGTGAGCCATTCTACTATCAGAAAGGCAGAGTTGATATGGGCACACACATGCTCACTTTCTTAAAGTGCCATTTGTAAATGTATAACTTAAAATCCAACTTTCCTATTAAAGACAATTTTAAATTTCAATGTAAAAGAGACCAAGAAGTATTTTTCTGCCTCTTCCCTATCAAATGTTAGAATGTAAGTGTGCTTGTAAATTTCCGTGATCCCAGGGTGGTGAGTTATCTATGTTCCCACCCTAACATCTCGGGTGCTTCAGGAATTTTTGTTACAGATCTGTCATATTTTTATCCCCCCACACTCTTTCAACAGTCCAACGCCGGGTCACTCGGTTGGGAGAGGGTCACTAGGGGTCCTCGTAGAGTACAGGGCTTGGATTTCCATCTCCCACTATTAAACCCATATGCCCCGCTGAGTGATTTGGATGGGGTCGATTGACCTCTTTGTAACCATAGCCCCGTGCCTTACAGGTCTAGCGGCCGGGGCATGCCTGGACGATTTTGTACGGACAAGAGGTTCTCACCCCCTGGTTCTTCCTGTGACTGTCTGCATACACTCCCCTACAAGCCCCGCATTTCATCTGCAGATCTGGAGAGTTCAAATTTACCCCTGTCATGTGCTCCCAATACCACCAGCCATATATGCTCTGATGCGGTATTTGATATTGGTGGGTCGTCCCTAGTTCCTCCACCCCCTGTACAAATCGTTTCTTGTAACCCTGTAACCAAGATTACGGGTATTGATGGTGTCGAATTCCCCTCTGTATCTCCAACTCCATCACGCACCCCAATCCCCCCGGGCTCCCCCAGTTCTTCAACTCTACCATGCACTCAAATTCCCCTGGTTTCCCTTAGTTCCCCTGTTCTCACCCTGGCTTCCTGGAACGTTGCGGGTCTCCGTAGCAAATTAACTAACGAGGATTGGTCCGCCTGGGTCTCTACCCATGATATCCTGGCTTTCCAGGAAATATGGGCTGTTGACCCTGTTTGTTATTCTGGGTACGTAAACTTTTTTAAGGGGGCAATTAGTAACCCTAGGGGCCGTTCCTCTGGTGGTCTCTGTTTCTGGGTCAGGCAAACCCTGAAGTATAGCCTAACCGAACTGTCTATTGATAATCCCGACCTTCTGATCATCTCCCTGCAGAGCAACGATGAACCCTTAATATTGTTAATTAATGTTTACAACCGGGGTCTCCCAGGAGGTCGTGGAACCAACACATTCTTACAATTGGATGAGTTCCTGGAGACAGTTGACCCTAGCACCAACGTAATTATCATAGGTGATCTCAACTGCTGCTTTGAGCCACTGTACCCAGAATGCGATTCCTTGACCACGGAAATTGATATCATCTGGAATATACCTCTTCTCGCCCTCACCCCTATTAAACGATGGAGTGAATCCGCTGTTCAGTGGACAAGTTTATGCCTAGAACGTGGTTTCAGGGCAGCCAATGGACGAACCGCCTCGGATCCGTCGGGCAAAGTAACCTACTCCGGTGGTCGAGGATGTAGTAGTCGAATCGACTATGCTCTAATAAAAGTGGAGTACTGGCACACTCTGGGTGATATGATGATCTGTGAGCGAATTGAGAGTGATCATAACCCTTTGGTCCTGACACTCCTGCTCAGCCCCCAGTTTAGAAACACTCAATCTGAGATAACGACTGCTAATGCCCTTTTAACCAACAATCATCGCAGAGTGCGATGGGAAAAGGTTGCTCTTGATAGTGCTATACTCTCTGAGATTGGTGATAAAGTCTCCTCAGCATTTGCAGCCTTACAGTCCCTTAGGCTCGACAACAGTGACATTGTCGATGCTACAAACATACATACCAATCTGTTTTTGGACTTAAAATCCATCTTCTCAAAACCCTGCAAGGCTATGCCCTCCAAGATTCCAAAGCAAAGCTCTTGGTATAATAAGAACTGCCGAGATTCATACAATGCTTTGAAAGCAGCCATTGCCACTAAGGACCAGGCTACTATTAGATCCGCGAGAAAACTCTACACCAGGGCCAAAGTCCAGGCGAAGCGTGACTGGGATAACGATCACTGGAGTGCCTTACTGGCAGCCAGTAAATTAAGGAACCCAACCCTGTTCTGGCATACCTTGAAATGGGGTAACACATCAAACTCACAGGTCCCTTCCAACAATGTTTCTCCGGACAATTGGGTATCCCATTATGAATCCCAGTTTTCGGATGTTGATATGGCTGCTACATCCTTCGAACCACAAAGACGGGACCCGTTTACACCTTCTAACATTGAGTTTGATGTTGAAGAGGTCAAGATGGCAATATCGAGGGTTCCAAATGGCAAGGCTCCAGGTATAGATTCTGTCCCTGCGGACCTCTTTAAATCCGACCCTGGTAATTGGGCTCCCTACATCGCCCTTTTGGCTAACGCACTAGTTAGAGGGGCCCCTATCCCCGACTCATGGAAGGGCGCAGAGATTTTGCCCATCTTCAAAAAAGGTGATCGTTCGTGCCCGGGCAATTATCGCCCCATTAGTCTTATTGACTCTGTCCAAAAAATCGTAGCCAGAATGATTTTGGTAAGGATCCAGCTCTGGGCTGAGCAGTTTGACATCATTTCGCCCCTACAGGCAGGATTCAGATCATGCATTAGTACCATTGACCAGGCTTTTAAATTCCAACTAATTGTTTGGAAAACGGTTTATCTCTGCAGTGGTACCATTTATGCAGCTTTTGTAGACCTCCGGTCTGCTTTTGATTTGGTCAATAGGACTAAACTCTGGGGTGAATTAGCGGAGCTTGGGCTATCTCCGGACCTTTTGAACATCATAATTAGGTTACATGATAACAATTTTGCCCAAGTCCGCTGGGGTAATCAAGGGCAGGTCACTGACAAGTTTAATGTCAACAGAGGCATCCGACAAGGGTGCGTTCTCGCACCCACATTATTCTTATTATTTATTAATAGAGTTGTCCAATATTTCTCCAACAAATCTACGGATGCCCCCATGCTAGGAGGGTCCAAGGTCCCGCTGCTTATGTTTGCGGACGACACCCTACTCCTCTCACAAACTTTGTCCGGGCTGCAGTCGGCTTTGAACTTATTTTCTTCATTTTGCTCCGACTGCGACCTGGCAGTTAACATTTCTAAAACCAAATATATGGTTTTTAACAAAGGGAAACCTGTGAGGGGGCAGGTGACCATGGATAGTGGTGTTCTGGAACGCACTAACGTTATGACCTACCAGGGCGTTTTGTTTGAAAATAAGTTGAACTGGGGACCCCAAATCGACACTCTCTCTCTTAAATTTGTCCAACTATCGGGCTGTCTGATCAAGGAACAAAAACAATCCCAGGCAAAAATGATAGGCCCTCCTATCAAAATATTCGAAGCCAGAATCAACTCAGCAATCTTATACGGTGCTGAATTATGGGGTTATACAGATCTTTCTTCCCTGGTTAAAGCCCAAAACAAATTTTTCAGAAAATTAACGGGACTCCCCAGCTCAACGCCAGTGAAACCACTTCTTTTGGACCTTGGCTGTTGTTCGTTTGATGATATTGCCAGGTTTAAACCTCTGGCTTATTGGAGGAGGCTATGGACAGTCCCTGAATTGGCCCCCTTTGCCAAAGCCTTTATGGATGTTCGTTGTATTTTGGGGGCGGGCGACCTTCCCTGGTGTAAACATGTTAGTCTCTTATTGGACTCTATGGGCTTAGGTACCCTCTAGTCTGACCCAGCTAATGGCTCTTTTCCCCCGAAAAAAAGTTTTAAGACCCTCTATTGGTCTATGATTTCCCAAAAACACATTTTATCTGCTTCCCCTGAGTCCCTGACTGGCAAGTTCTTTGGATCTAAACAAACCCCTGTTCTTGAAGAGTATTGGGATATCATAACCAGGCCTAGTGACAGGAAACTATACCACCAATTCAGGGTAGGTTCCTTACCCACCAACTCATTCACTAAAAAATGGAAGGGTGGTTCTCGTGATACCTGTAGGTGGTGCTCGGATTGTGTTGATTCTGTCGGTCACATTTTCTTTGCCTGCCCGGCTTACGTTGCACCTCGGGCAAAATGGCTTAAACCCCTCTGCCAGAATATGGGCACCCGGCAGGGCTTTGTAGCCCTCAACATTCTGCGATTCGACACTAGTGAGTGTGTTGTAATCGCTGTGGCTAAATTCCTTGGCTGGGTTTGGATTATCCGTAATAAGTCTCAATAGTTGCCTGGTATGATGTTGTGTCCTCCCTCTTCCTCTTCAGTGTTTTAAGGTTTATGTTTTTCCTGTTTTTAACGATATTGTATTTTAAATTTTATGACTGTAAAATGTCTTTCTTGATGAAATTTTATCGAAATAAAGACTATATGAATGAAGTCAATGGGCAAGGTAGGCCTTCCCATAGTGAACAAGCATTTTTAGAAGCAATAGTGCTTGCATTTTCGAGCATTTAAGCGATTGGCATTGTAAATGGCAACGCCTTTTATTTATGTGTTTTTCAAGGCAACGCATATATAAAAGGCATTGTTATTTCTAATGTCAATAGCTCCACCTCTCGCAAATGTGAGACCACTTTAATGGTGGCTGCGCCCCCTTCTTTAGATGCTGCTCACCATAGTAAAGTTACAGTGTGGAGCGTCTAAAGAAAATGGCGCAAAAAAAAAAATATTAATAAGAAAGCTTCTGTAGCTTGGCCGCTAAAGTGAAAGCTGCCTGTGCTGTGAGTTAAATATTTAAATGAGCGCAGACGCTAAAATGAAAGCGGACCCACTATCGTTAAATCAGATGACGCTGTATTTTAAATGAATACATTAATAATAATATAAAAGTTTGTGACATGCTGTGATGTCGTGGGTGGAATAGGAGAAGATCATTAAATAAAATAGTGTTCACTAACTACATAACGCAGACCGTGTAACAACGCAAGTAAAACGTCCAGTTGTTATGGGAGGTTACAAATACAGACATGGCGGCACCAAGAAGGGACTATTAAGCCTATTCGCGAATGAAAAGCAATGATTTTGCAAGAGCAATAATAGGAGCCATTTGAAAAGATGGGTGGGAAATGGGCAGTGGTTTGAGGGTAGTGTGGGAAATTGACCAGTTTGTTGTAAAAGGTAATAAAAACAACCATTTGCAGTGCAATAGGTCTCGCATTTACAAAATTCTCGAAAATGTGAGAACTATTGCATTGCAAATGGTTGCCTGCAAAGGCACCCCATGTCACGCTTTCAATTAAATGGCTGCAGCGCCCCTTTCCTTAGATGCTGTTAATTTAAAGAAAGGGTTATGCCTGCCATTTACGTGAAAGAGCGGCATAGGGTGCTTTCACAAACAAAAGTTAAAGAAAAGAAAAAACATACAGCCGCGTGCGCACCGCAAAGTGGTTACCAATAAACGAAAGGCGCGGCCGCCACTGTGGCGTGCTGTGCTATGAGAAAATAAATAAAGCCTTACGAGAGAGTGTCGTGAAAAGCCTTTAACAGAATAGTTTTTTGGAGGCTGTAATTATAGCCTACCGAGCACTAACACATGTAACACTGGGTGTCCTCATGGGAGTTTACAAATGAAGAAAAGACGGTACTAAGGAGGGACTAACACGCCTATTAATTAATTAGAAACCAGTATTCACCAAGGACAATGACACAAGCCAATTAAAAATATGGGCAGGAAGTGGGCGTTTCTTCAAGTCCATACCTGAATACAGCATGCCTCGTAGAGCAGCGCATGCGCTGCCCAGGCTCGATCTAAAGAAGAACAAAAATTGGGAAGCTTTCTAAGAGAAGCAACATTTTTGAAGACTCCCCATCATGTCATTATCACCTTTGCAATATATGAAGAGAGTGCAGAGCCTCCATACATGATTTAGGAGTGTAAGGGTTCCAGCTCACTTTAGTGTTCCATGCAATAGAAAAGTCCTTTCCTTACGGGCCCATGTGACACACAGCGGCAGCATGGCTGCTCTGCATTTATGATGTGAGTTTTTGCTTTAAAGAGATCAATGATCAGTTGCAAATGACAAGCCTGTATTAAAGCGTCTCTGATCGCAGCAATATTGCAATTATTCATGGCTAATGCACACAACATCGAGCAGGAACACTGATGGATGTGCCTCACTAAAGTTTCAGACATTCGTGGAAAGCAAAGATTCCGCCAAATGCGCAGAGGACGAGAAGACGTTCTTCCCTGATTGCCTGCAGAAGCGATCTCCCTTAATGCGGGATAAGTAATAGCAGAGCCATTTGCAATGTACATGCATTGTAATGAGGCATGAAATAGAATCCACTCAACCTCAGTGCAGCCTTTTGGTGTGGGTTAACATGATGAAGTATCACTAATAAAACAAGGGGCAGCCGAGTGGAGCCACCTCTCCCACGGTTCACAACCAGCCTGTCCTCAAGAGACAAACCCCAACCACCTCCGGGAGGGACCGTTTAATAAAGAGTTGTTGTTGTACTCACCCCTCACTCCAGCGCAAATAGGGGCATATGAGCAAGGAACGGCGATAACATTATCGCCGCTTTAGCGCCAGGAAACTGCCGCTAAAGCGGCGATAATGGGCTTGATAATATGCCGCAGAGAATTCCAATAGAAGCCCAGGTTCACACCAGAACATGGGCTTCTATGGGAATTCTCTGCGGCGTATTATCAAGCCCATTATCGCCGCTTTAGCGGCCGTTTTCTGCCGCTAAAGCGGCGATAATGTTAACGCCGTTTCTTGATAATATGCCCCATAGAGAGGGAGAGAGAGAGAGAGGGAGGGAGAAAGAGAGAGATGTGAGAGCCTAAAATAAAATTGTAAGTATGATATGAGCCAACCTGATTCAGCGGCCGATTATCTATAATCGTGTTCTAATTTCTACTTCGGATGCCTTTATTTAGGTGCACATTTACTTCCATTGACCTGATTAGAAACCACCAACATGCCAGCTATTAAACACATCTAGAGATTGGACTTTCACACAAAAAAGAGCTGTATTTCTGGTCCACATTTCACTCAAACTTTTAGAGTATTCTTTATCTGTAGTGGACTCTCTGCATACAGCGCCAGGATACCCTCCAGGGCGATAGAGCACCCCACAAACCTGCATAACATAATAAAACATAACCAGGGGGCATATCAACAAGGGCTTTATCTCTGCTTTTTTGGCTTTAAAAGCCAAAAAAGGAGAGATAAAACAAGCGCCCTATCAACAACAGGGTGCTAACATGCAAATTTGCATGTTAGCACCCTTTTACTCTACGCTTCCCCTTGCATCTCTAATGAGATGCAAAGG
Organism: Triturus cristatus; assembly: GCF_964204655.1. Taxonomy (NCBI): domain Eukaryota; kingdom Metazoa; phylum Chordata; class Amphibia; order Caudata; family Salamandridae; genus Triturus; species Triturus cristatus. The sequence goes on along the minus strand of NC_140590.1, from coordinate 893,257,011 downwards.
GGGCGTTCCAGAGTAAAATAATAGGAGAAATGTCACTAAGCGACATTTCTCCTATTATCAAGAATGTCGCTAACCCTGTTAGAGACAAAAAAAGCAGCGCTAACCGCGGTTAGCTCTGCTTTTTTACATCTGGTATTTTTCTGACTTAGCCATGATATCCTATGGAAGGAGGATATCATGGCTAAGTTTGCCAGTCCCTATCAACAAGGTAACGTGAGATTATCGCTGGGTTTCCAGCGATAATCTCACGTTAGCCTGGTAGCGTGAGGATTTTTATCGCTATTGAGATAAGCGTTGCTATTAGCACGCTATCTCAGCGATAAAAATTCACGCTAGCCGGCGATAATTATCCTAGCGCTAAGTGCGCTTAGAGATAATTATCGCCGGTTGTTGTTGATATGCCCCAAAGTGTTTTATTGGGGTTCGGTATTTGGACTGAAGAAACAGGCGTTATTATATTCTCTCCGAATATAAAAGTACGCAATAAACATATTTCGTTTTTTTTTATAGCGAACCTGACCTGAAGGTATCAGGTAGCTTTACATGAGCACCAGTTGCTTTACATAAGGACCTATTCATTTTTGTTAGGCACAAGGAGATTACGTGATTTGCCCAGAATCACATAATGTTGAGCGTCGTTGCCGCGACTCGAACCCAGATTTCAGGTCAAGCGCCCAAGCCGTTAGGCCACATCCTCTCCCCGCTATTAAGGTTAGCATTCAGACAGAGATATAGACACATTTGTCTTCCCGTCTTCTTTGTTTATCCATAGATGTATTTTGCACAGCTTTATGAGTGGCGAATAACACAAGAGTCAATTTAGACTTCATCTATGATAAATCACCTTTCCAGCAACGAAAGGACATTAATGTAACATTAACACAATAAAAACACTGACACTTTAATAGAGTATTAATGCACTGACACAACGATGCAACTACACACGCACACACTTTATTGCAGTCCTCATACTATGAGTAATGACAATGTGATTTAGCGCCTGAATGTGTTTCAGCAATGTTCACATCAAATAGAAGATGTGCTTCCGTCACTTTATGGCCGTCGCCTTGTTTACGAGCTCCTCGGAAAAGGGCAATGTATTTACTACACCTGCTACATATGGATAGCGCAGGTGCAGTATTTACTGAGTGCAGTAAATACAGTTAAAGGCTTCTACTCAGGAATGAGGAGTAAAGTGAAGAATTCTCATCGAACCGATCTGAATTTCGCATGGTGTTCCTTTTAACCTCACATTTACCCCAAAGAAATGCTATCAGGTTTGACATGGCCTACCGGGAGAACATATCTGGATGCGGAATTTACAGAATGACTCCGAATTCTGGTCCCTGTGTAAACTAGGCCTGGGCTAAAATTCCGTTCCGCTCGCGGAAATTGCGATAATTTGACATTTTCGCGTTCCGCGGAGAGCGCGAAAATGTCAAAATTTCCGCAATCCGCATTTTACCGGAAATTTTTTGCTTGCTCGCGCTGTAAAATAATACATTCTCGCGTGTGTGCGATCGCCTTACCTGAATCCCCGCGTTCACCTACAAGTTCTCCCGATCCGGTCGCGTTCTCCACGAAATGTTGGATTGTTGGTAGCCATTTGCGCTGTCTCGCAACAGTTCGCGCCCGCAGTAACGTCATTCGTCGCGCGATCACGTCTTTCTTCTCGCGATCATGCACCGCAAGACAAGTGAAAACAAGATGGCCGCGCCCGTGAGTAAGTTGGCGAGCCGCGACCACGCAGAAAATACAGCGAACGGGCGGGAAAAAAACTTCTGCATCTTCGCGATATTTCCGCGTGTTTGCGGATATTTTTAACATTTTCGCGATAATTTGCGAAAGAAAATTTCGCAAATTCCGCCCACCCCTAGTGTAAACTCCCATTAGCACAGAAATCAGAATTGCTTTTGTAGTCGAAATCTGATCCTATATGGGTTTTGTCAAAAACTGTTTCTTCACAAAGTTATTGACCACTATAAAATAAAACTGCAGTGTTTTCTTATGCAGCCGTTAGAACAACACTGTCTACAGCAAACCACATGCAAGCAAAATGCTTGTACAACGATTCATTAATGCAGTTAAAGTGCAAAGCTCATTATTTAAAAAAAAAAATCAGATCACCAAAAATATAAATTGTGTGCTACACTCTCCCGCTAATGTTGAAAATCAAAAGCACTCAGGGGTGTAACACAGACCCCTGTAGTCCTTGTGGACCAAGGGGGCCCACATCCTTCATGGGGTCCCCATTCATTCTGAGACCTATGCATATCTCAACAATATGGATTCTGAGGGGCCCATCACAGTATTCTGCAAGGGGATGACAACATTTTGCCTTACTCCTCTGGAAGCACTCTACTACTGTCATCCACACCCCACCTTTCTCATTCAAACCGTATTTCACAAAAGCAGGAGTGCCTCATGGTTCTATTATCCCCCCATGCTTTTCAACATCTAAATGAAGTAATTACCGGCACTGATCAATCAATTTCACCTCAAGTGCTACAACTATGCAGATGACACACAAATACTCCTTCAAATGGAATGCCCCAAAGACATTGAAACTCGCCAATTTTCAGTTGTCTCAGAGCCGTGGATCAATGGATGATGTGGAGCCACCTCAGATTGAATGCTTCCAAAACGGAAATTCTCACATGTGGCGATTGGAAACGTTATGACCTGCTCGCCGTGTGGCTTGATGATCTGGGAACACCACCTAAAGTATTGATGGAAGTAAGAAATCTGGGAATGAACATGGACTCCAAGCTATCTTTGAATGCCCAAGTGGACAAACTAGCAAGATCAAGCTTTGTTACTATAAAAACTCTGCAACAAATCTTCCCCCATTTGTGATTTCCAAACAAGGTCCAGGTCACCATCTCCCTTGTTCAGTCCAAACTCAACTACGCCAATAGCCTTTACCATGGATCACCTTTAACGACCATGAAAAGACTACAATGGATTCAGAACTCAGCTGCCAGACTATTCTTACATCTAAAACCGCAAGACCATGTCTCCCCTGCCTTGAAAGCCCTGCATTGGTTACCGGTTTGCCGAAGATCCACGTTCAAGATGCTTGTTATTATCACCCACAAAGGGATACATGGAACGGGATCGCTCTTTATCAGGACTAAAATTACCAAACACATGCAACAAAGGAACCTCCATTCTAGAGTGGCACCTTGCCTCAAATTCCCAAGATAGAAAAAAACCATGGGCGGCACATCATTCTGTGTTCAAACAGCCAAACTATGGAACTCTTTACCCCCAAAATAAGATCCACGGATAACCACCTTATCTTCACAAAGCTGCTCAAGAATTGACTCTACTCCACATAAACACCATACGTAAACAGAAATATACAGCATATCTCCCTGTATGGAAACATTTATTTGTACTTTAAATATGTACCTATATATGTGTATTGCTTTGTATAAAGTTGTAGAATGACTATGTTTAAAAATAAAATTAGATATTCATTAGTTCTGCTTAACAAATATACATATTACTGATAGTTACATTATTCTATGTTTTTAACATATATGTAAGTAACTGCATAAATAAGTAAATCTTTTATCATAACAATTTATCTACAATTTCTTCACTATTGATTTAAACATATATATATATATATATATATATATATATATATATATATATATATATATATATATATATATATATATATATATATATATATATATATATATATATATATATATATATATATATATATATATATATACATATATATATACATATATATTAAAAAAACATAGTTATAGTTAGGTGGATATTTCTCTCGTAAAAAACCAATGAAATTCCCCCGTTATAGTTAGTTCAGATAACTATAACTCGCGCGACCGCAATCCACTGCTGATGACGTCACATATTACATCACTCATGACATGGTCAGTGGCATCACTCATTACATCACTGATGACATCATCCTTGTGATAGAGTGGCGGCCGCGCGAGTTATAGTTATCTGAACTAACTATAACGGGGGAATTTCATTGGTTTTTTATGAGAGAAATATCCACCTAACTATAACATGTGTGAAACTATGGTTTCTTAAGTGAATTTGCAAGGTTTATTAAATGCTAATTCCTAACTATAACGTGTGTGAAACCTATGGTTTTTTCAGTGAATTTGTACGTTTTTTTAAATGCTAAATTATGTATGCATTATAATTTGTTTTATATATTTATTTTACAATAAACTATGTATTATTTTTTTTTGTGGTCTTTTATCGATCTTTAAGTTTTCTCGGTTTCATCCTTTACCGCACAACTTGCAAGGCAAGTAGTTGTTTACTTACCATTCACGTATGAATCAAGCCTAACCTTTTTTAAGTGATCTACAAATGTGTGCTTCTCTTTTTTTATTTTGTCCCAATTTAGGACACTTACAGAGTGACTCCTCCAATATTTTTTTCCGCGCTCTTTTTACTATCAATTTGATGTACCTCAGGATTTAAACTCGGGTGAGTGTTAAATTTAATACAGTGTACCATTGAACCATTTTTTCATTTGTTGTTGATGTTATATTTACTAGTATTGCACGACCCATGTGAGGGTCTTTGCATTTTTGTTTTAGGTTCCTTCAAGGTCAATCCACCCAGTGAGAGGTGGCATACAATGTGCAGCTGCTTTGGTCATTTCGTTTTGATAATTCATACTGTATATTTTATCAAAAATAAGTATCTTGTTACGTTAAATAGAAACCCAATTTGAGCGCCTGCCCGCCACACCCTTTTGTTCTAAAATTGAGTTGTGAATAAATATCATTCATTTATTGATGTTGTTAAACTTATAATTGATGTACACGACTAGAATAACTGAAAAATTATTTGATTACCCCCAATGAGATATTTTTTCTTTTATTATTAATTTTCTACAGGCTCCCTGGATTAACGTATATAAATTATGCCCTGAAGAAGGTGGCACCCTTATTGTTGGGTGATTGCACCGAAACGCGCGTTGGCGTGTCTTTTTGTATGATCTGGTGGTGTTATTAAATGCTAATTCCTAACTATAACGTGTGTGAAACCTATGGTTTTTTCAGTGAATTTGTACGTTTTTTTAAATGCTAAGTTATGTATGTATTATAATTTGTTTTATATATTTATTTTACAATAAACTACGTATTATTATTTTTTTTGGTTTTTCGCCGTGCGCACCCCGCGATTTAAAAAGAAAAAATTAAAATATTTTTTTCTGCCTTCGGGGTCCTTCAGGGACCCCCTGACAAAGGCTAGGGGGTCAGGAACGCTCTACCCTGCCCCCTTTTCACGTTCGCCACCTTCCTTTTTCACTCTCGCACTGAAAACAAACAAAATGGCGGCCGACACTTCCTGATTTCGACCGATTCGAACGTTGACTAACATGTAACCACCAATCAGAATTACGCTTGCGCACGTTAGGGTGCTCGCACGGTGCGCGCACAGTGCTCGCACGGTGCGCGCACGGTGCGCGGCTATAGATATGTATGTGCTTTTAACTGCAATTTTCTCAGGAACTACTGAACAGATTGACTCCATATATGCAAAAGGCACATCCCTGAGCTGAGGACTACCTCTCTGCCAAATTTCAAGTAATTCTGTTCAGCCGTTCGGGCTGTACCTTGGACTAAAGCTCCCTATGGAAAATTGCATGGACCCCCCTTTTTTCTCAGCCCCCGCTTGACGAATCCCCCCGAGACTTTTAGGGTAGGAGCGGAGCGCCCCACCTATTTTGAAAATTTCGTGAGGATTCGTCAACCGGCGCCAAAGTTATTCCAAATAGAATGTTGCGGATTTCCTATGGAAACACGGTCCTAACTATAACTATCTACTGGCGACCGCCAGTAGATAATATCACAACACTCACACGTCAGTGCCGAGGCACCGAAACTGCCTTTCCCCCGCCTCTGTCGATGGCGGTCCGTGGGGAGGAAGCGAACCTCTCACTATGCACAAAGTAATTTATTGTGCAGAAACGGCCCACTCAGAGTGGGCCGTTTCTACACAATAAATTACTGCATTTAAAAGCCTGAAGAGTCCGTGGCTGCTGCTTTTTTTCGGATTTTGTAAAAGATCCCAGCTTTGGTGCATATATATATATATATATTCACTTAAAAAAACATAGGTTTCACACACGTTATAGTTAGGAATTAGCATTTAAAAAACCTTGCAAATTCACTTGAAAAACCATAGGTTTCACACATGTTATAGTTAGCTGGACATTTCACTCGTAAAAAACCAATGAAATTCCCCCGTTATAGTTAGTTCAGATAACTATAACTCGCGCGCCCGCAATCCACTGCTCATGATGTCACATATTACATCACTCATGACATGGTCAGTGGCATCACTCATGACCTCACTGATGACTTCATCCTTGTGATAGAGTGGCGGTCGCGCGAGTTATGGTTATCTGAACTAACTATAACGGGGGAATTTCTTTGGTTTTTTACGAGTGAAATGTCCAGCTAACTATAACATGTGTGAAACCTATGGTTTTTTAAGTGAATTTGCAAGGTTTTTTAAATGCTAATTCCTAACTATAACGTGTGTGAAACCTATGGTTTTTTAAGTGAATTTGTATGGTTTTTTAAATGCTAAGATGTATTTATTAATTTTTTTTTTTTTCAAGGTTTTTCACCATAGATATTTATATGCTTTTAAATGCTATTTTCTCAGGAAATACTGAACAGATTGACACTAGACCTGCAAAAGGCACTTCCCAGACCTGAGGACTACCTCTCTGCCAAATTTCAAGTAATTCTGTTCAGCCGTTCGGGCTGTACCTTCGACTAAAGGTCCTATAGAAAAATTCATGGGGAAAACGCGTTTTGGGACCCCCCTTTTTACTCGGCCCCCCCTTGACGAATCACCCCGAGACTTTCAGGGTAGTTGCTGAGCGGAGCGGCCCATTAGTTTAGAAAATTACGGGAGGATTCGTCAACCGGTGCCAAAGTTATTCAAAATAGAATTTTGAGATTTCCTATGGAAACACGATCCTAACTATAACTATCTACTGGCGACCGCCAGTAGATAATATATACATATGATAAATTTGAACATGCAGCTAATGTGGTGTTTTAGAGGCTGGTGCTGCGACTTCTCTTCACTGCCTGTGAACAAGAGCCGTGTGGCTCGAAACGCGTCAGGCACTATGAAGAATCCAGACGTAACTGCCAGTTTCACGCGTGCATAATTAAAAGCTCTTGCTTGGAGAAATCTGCTACAGAGTGCGACCTCGTTTTTTTGGACATTGTTGTTAACATAAATACGGCTGTCCCGCCGTGAGGCACGCACCGCCATGAAAAATTGCATTGGAGCTGCAGGGGCATCGAACTTTTCACGGCCCGAGGCAGCTGTGGCAGAACAGGAACTGGTAAAGCACACCTGGAGGCCCACTGGAGAGCTTTATTAAAACAAAATCAACTTTGAAGGGAAGGAAATCGAGCACACCCACTGGAGGGCGAAAAAGTAGCACTATTGCACTACATGTTCCAGCATGCCAAGCGGAATTACACTCACCTGAGAGGCCTCACGGAAGGGGTTTGATAAATTTGAACATGCAGCTAATGTGGTGTTTTAGAGGCTGGTGCTGCGACTTCTCTTCACTGCCTGTGAACAAGAGCCGTGTGGCTCGAAACGCGTCAGGCGCTATGAAGAATCCAGACGTAACTGCCAGTTTCACGCGTGCATAATTAAAAGCTCTTGCTTGGAGAAATCTGCTACAGAGTGCGACCTCGTTTTTTTGGACATTGTTGTTAACATAAATACGGCTGTCCCGCCGTGAGACACGCACCGCCATGAAAAATTGCATTGGAGCTGCAGGGGCATCGAACTTTTCACGTCCCCGAGGCAGCTGTGGCAGAACAGGAACTGGTAAAGCACACCTGGAGGCCCACTGGAGGGCTTTATTAAAACAAAATTAACTTTGAAGGGAAGGAAATCGAGCACACCCACTGGAGGGCGAAAAAGTAGCACTATTGCACTACATGTTCCAGCATGCCAAGCGGAATTACACTCACCTGAGAGGCCTCACGGAAGGGGTTTGATAAATTTCAACATGCAGCTAATATGGTGTTTTAGAGGCTGGTGCTGCGACTTCTCTTCACTGCCTGTGAACAAGAGCCGTGTGGCTCGAAACGCGTCAGGCGCTATGAAGAATCCAGACGTAACTGCCAGTTTCACGCGTGCATAATTAAAAGCTCTTGCTTGGAGAAATCTGCTACAGAGTGCGACCTCGTTTTTTTGGACATTGTTGTTAACATAAATACGGCTGTCCCGCCGTGAGGCACGCACCGCCATGAAAAATTGCATTGGAGCTGCAGGGGCATCAAACTTTTCACGTCCCCGAGGCAGCTGTGGCAGAACAGGAACTGGTAAAGCACACCTGGAGGCCCACTGGAGGGCTTTATTAAAACAAAATTAACTTTGAAGGGAAGGAAATCGAGCACACCCACTGGAGGGCGAAAAAGTAGCACTATTGCACTACATGTTCCAGCATGCCAAGCGGAATTACACTCACCTGAGAGGCCTCACGGAAGGGGTTTGATAAATTTGAACATGCAGGTAATGTGGTGTTTTAGAGGCTGGTGCTGCGACTTCTCTTCACTGCCTGTGAACAAGAGCCGTGTGGCTCGAAACGCGTCAGGTGCTATGAAGAATCCAGACGTAACTGCCAGTTTCACGCGTGCATAATTAAAAGCTCTTGCTTGGAGAAATCTGCTACAGAGTGCGACCTTGTTTTTTTGGACATTGTTGTTAACATATATATATATATATTTATTCACAGAAAAAACCATAGGTTTCAGGCACGTTATAGTTAGGAATTAGCATTTAAAAAACCTCAGAAATTCACTGAAAAAACCATAGGTTTCAGCGGTGTTATAGTTAGCTGGACTTTTCACTTGGACAAAACCATTGAAATTCCCCCGTTATAGTTAGTTCAGCTAACTATAACTCGCGCGCCCACAATGCACTGCTGATGACGTCACATATTACATCACTCATGACATGGTCAGTGACATCACTCATGACATCACTGATGACATCTCAAATGACATCACTGATGACATCATCCAGTGAATGTCTGTTTTTCAGAAAATTAAATGTTTTATATATGTATATCTAAACAATGATGGAAGAATAAATGGGTATATAAGTGTCTAAATGTATGATTTGTTTATGAAAAATTGATTGTGTAACTGACTGATTAAGTGTATCATAGTGAATGCATGGCTTAGTGAGTAATGTTTAAATTTGTAAATATCTGTATCAGTCTCTCACTTTGTGTATAAGTGGCTGCATGGGTTGGTGAGTAGCTACATGGGTGTCTATATAGGTTATTAGTTGGTTTTTTGAGTATCAGTCTGAGTGTCTGCATGGTTCGGTGGGGGGTATTACGTAGTGCATAGGTGCATGAATGAGTGACTCACTGTTTGTATGTGTTGAAGACAGCATGTGTGCAGGACTGTATGGGTGGATGAGTGTGTGTATGGGTGTGTTAGTGAGTGAATGACTGTCTCAATAGTGTCTTTATGAGTAACTACATATGTTTTAAACTAGTATATGTGACTATTGGTGTATATAAGTGAGTATATGTGAGAGTGAGAGATTGAAAGAGTTCCTGTATGAATAAGTATGTGTTTCTATAAGTGATTGTTTAAAAGACTAAGTATGTGTAAGTTTCCGTAGAAGTAAGTGTGGTGGTGTGTGTACAACTGTATATGCAAGTAAATGTATGTTTGATTCTTTATTAGCATGAGTGACTATGTGTGTGAGTAACTCTATGGATGAGTGGCATTGTGTAACAGGATGTATAGGTGTATGAGTACATATGATGAGTGAGTACATGTATGAGTGACTGTGTAGGACTGTTGGTGAATGAGTGGATGTGTATGTGGATCTTAGAATTACTGAAGAGGTTGTTGTAACTGGTATTGGTATGTCCATTGTTTTGAACATTTTAGTCTCTATTTTTGAATGTGTGTATCAAAGGTTATATTAGGGTGAGAGGAGGTCTGCCACTCTATCACAAGGATGATGTCATCAGTGATGTCATTTGAGATGTCATCAGTGATGTCATGAGTGATGTCACTGACCATGTCATGAGTGATGTAATATGTGACGTCATCAGCAGTGCATTGCGGGCGCGCGAGTTATAGTTAGCTGAACTAACTATAACGGGGGAATTTCAATGGTTTTGTACAAGTGAAAAGTCCAGCTAACTATAACACCCCTGAAACCTATGGTTTTTTCAGTGAATTTCTGAGGTTTTTTAAATGCTAATTCCTAACTATAACGTGCCTGAAACCTATGGTTTTTTTCTGTGAATTTCAAAGGTTTTTTAAATGCTAATTTCTAACTATGCCTACAGAGATAGAACATGTGAAGAAAGAAGAAAAAATGCACAGAAAGAAAAAAAAGAAGTGCAGAAAGAAGCATCAGAAGTCCTCAAAGACGAAGAAAAGTGCAGGAAGAAGGTTAACGTGCAGAAAGAACAAAAAGAAGAGCAGAAAGAATCCTAGTTGCAAAATCATCCTGTACCCTCAACTTTTTCAGACGGATACTGGTGGTAACTGAGTCTGACTAACCAGTCCTAGAGCCAGTGCTATGTTAAAAGACACTTAGAATACAGTGAAAACACCTACATACACTAGGGAACATTATGCGTTGGGGTCCCCCTGTGATTAGCATGACCTCCTCTGTAAGCCCCTAGTATATAATAGGGCAGGGGGGTTAAAACTACCTCTTAAAACAGGCCACAGGGCTTTTTTTGCACACGTTAACTCAGGCCCCATCCCCTCCCTTCATCACTGTGTAAACACACCCTGTGTCCGTTTTTAGTTGGGAGATTAAGTTCATTTGAATCCTGAGGGTCCCTAGGGTCCAACTAGCCCACTAGGTACCTCCAGTAAGTGCCACAGAGCTGCGTTGCAGAGAGGTGTAAAAAGTGGCACGGCCTGGACCACCTCTCTGCAATGCAGTTCAGTGGCGCTTACTGGAAGCACTTGGTGGGCTAGTTAGCCCCCAGGGGCCCTCAGTATTGAAGGGAAATGATATCCCCAATTTAAAACGTGCCATAGTGCGTGTTTGCACACGTCACCTCAGGCCCCGTCCCCTCCCTTCACCACTGTGTAAACACGCCCTGTGGCTGTTCTAAGTTGAGAGATTAAGACCCCTTGAATCCTAAGGGTCCCGAGGGTCAAACTAGACCACTAGGTACCTCCAGTAAGTGCCACAGAGCTGCGTTGCAGAGAGGTGTAAAAAGGGGCTTGCCCTCAGAACACCTCTCTGCAGCGCAGCTCCCTGGCGCATACTGGAGATGCCTGTTGGGCTAGTTGGCCCTCAGGGACCCACAGTATTGAAGAGGAATTAATTCCCCAACTTACAACTCGCCAGGGGGCGCGTTTGCAGAGTGCTGCAAGGAGGGGTGTGGCCTCCGGCACGATGCCAGTCTTTTATTTATTTTAATTTTTTAAGAAGGGGGGCTGTGTGGTTCCCCTTCTTATTCTAATTTATTGGCCCTGATGACCCCATCCCCCAGGGCCTGTCTCCTAATTATATTTTTTTGACCCCAATCCCCAGGGCCGGCCACTGTTTTTTATTATTTTTAAAAAATATATATTTATAGACACACATAGGACATGCTGGACAAACCGTACGTACCTATCACCATGACGATTTGCGTGATATTCATTAAAAGGCGACTATGCATACAATGAATCCACGTGGAATGTATTTACACCACTAGTGAAGCACTGACATGTCTGATGCCCTACCGTGCCTAATCCCGGTAGACACCCTTGTCGTTTATTTATACAAACATGGGTAGCTATTGATGGGCACATTTAATACACATGCACACCAAGCCATTCAAAGGGGATTCGACAAGAATTCGACCAAGACTATGCAAGAAACCCCCCTCACGGTTAATAAAGCACACATCCACTGCCGGATGTGTAATACTTTTTATTTTACTCTCTGGAAAGGGGACGAACATCACTTGAGAGTCACAGCGCGCTCCTGGCAGAGCCCAATGCTGTGTTACACCCACCATTGCCTGCCGAGTGCCACACACCTCTGTGTTGTATTCCACCAGCTAGTGCATATGCTATGACACTCTCTAGCCCATGTGCACTGTAACACCACCCCGTGAATATGTCATGCCACACTTGTCTTCGCACAGGTTATATTGTCCCATCTAATGTGCCTTCCTCGATGCCTAACGCACAGTGCTATGCCATACATATTACAATCTGGGATCCATATCTTTGTCACAGTGCATATGCAACGTTACACTCCCCAGCACATATTTTATATTACAACTTTAGAGACTAGTTAGGTTACACAACACTGCCCTGTGCATATTACACTCCAAGGCGCATATCGCATAGCACGCGCTAGTGCCTGTGCTATCTCGCACTCTCCAATGAATCTGTCATTGCGCACAATGTATTGCATATTATATTTCACGCCCGGTTCATCTTATATCACACTTTTTGGTGCATAGTTTATACCATACACTATATCTAGTTTTAATTTTCAATCGTGCTCTCAGGACTATGTTCTATATAACACTGTGTTCACCTACCCTTTTCACGGGCCTCTTCTTCCTGAATAAAAGTGAGATTATGCTGCATACTTGTTCATATTTTAAGTAGTTTGCACAGACACACGTTTTAAAAACAATAAAGTTCCTAATACCCGCCTTCTCTGAACAGTTAGCTTGCTGCCCCATCCCCCTCCTCCATATCCTCTGTTGTGTGAATCCATGGACTAGCCTCCTCCCTCCTGCCATGCATGGTCTGATGTGCTGCCACTGCCCTCAATTTAGTATGATGTACCAGTCCACTCCTCCTGCCCTCCATTGCCCAATTCTATGCCCCATCATTGACCTCCTGCTTAAACTCTGTGCTTAGCTTGCTGCCCCTATTCTCCTTCCCCCTGCCCTCCGATGTCTTTGTGCATGCCCCTGCTCCATCCTTTTTGCCCACCATGGTCCATGGACCTGCCACTCCTATCTACTCTGAGTGTTCTGTTGAGCTGCCACTCCCCTCCCACCTGCCTAGCATTGTCAGATGACTGTAACATGTCCCTGCCACCTCCACCCTGCCTGTCCACAAGCCGTGCCCCTATCCTCTTCCTCCTGTCCTACATGGTCCATTGTATTGCCACACCCTTCTGCCCTCCCTGGTCTGTTGTTCTGCAACTGCTCCTCCTGCCTGCCCCGTGCGGTCTGTTGTGAGGCCCCTTCCCCTGAACTTTCTTGTCTGTGCACAGGTCCTGACCCTCCCTTCTATCCTCCATCGTCTTTTGTGCATGCCCCTGCACCCTCCTTCTTGCCCATCATAGCCATTGTGCTGCCACTAACCCTCCCACTTGCCATGCATGGTCTTCTGTGCTGCAATGGCCCCTCCCACCTTCCCTGTGTGGTCAGTTAGCTGCCCCTGACCCCCTCCCACCTTCCCTCCATGGTCTGTGTGTATGCCATCACAGTCTCACTGTTGCTCTTCATGGTGTGTCTTGCTTCTAGTGCCCATCCTGCCTGACCTCCATGGCTATCTTGCTGCTCCTGCCCTGCCCCCTTGCCCCCAGCCCTCTGTTTACATGTGAAGACCCCTACTCCCTCCCTCCTGGCTTGTCTGTTCCATTGTAATGCCCCTGATCCGTCCCTCCTGCCCTTTATGGTCTGTTATGCTGCAGCTTTCTCTCCTGTCTGTCCATTATGGTCAGCTAGCTACCATTGCCTCTTGCCCCTCTGTTGTCCATGTGCATGGTCCTGTCCCCTCCTTCTTGCTTTCTATGAATTGTTGTGCTGCACTCCCGTCCCGCATGCCCTGTGTGGTGTATTGTGCTGCTGCAAACCCTGATGCCTGCCCTGCAGGGTCAGTTTGGTGCACCTCTCCATGTCCCTCCTGTCCTCTGTTATCCAAGTCCATGTCCCTACCCCATTTCCTTCCATGATCCAATGTACCATACTTGCGAACATTTTGAGCTTGGTAAGAGGGAGATTTTGAAAAAAAACTGGGGTATTGATTTTCCCCTTTGAGTTACATTGAAAAAGAGGAGATTGTAGACAGGAGACAGATCAAATAAAGCCCATTTGAGCTTAAAAACATTGGACGTTTCCTGGCTGAATCGGGTCTGTTGGCATGTATGGTTGTACTACCATTGCCTCTTCCTTCTGCCCACAATGGTCTATTACATTGCCACAGCCTCTCTTGCAAGTCCTGTATTGTTGGTTTGTTGCCCCTGCCCCCCTTTCCACTGCCCTCCATAGTCTGTTGTGCTGCCACGGCCCTTCCTGCCTGCTCAGTGTGGTTAAATTGTTGCCTTTGCACCCTCCTACCTGCCTTCAATTTTCAGAGTCCGTGCCCCTGGCCTCTGCCTCTCAACAGTATCCTAATGAACAACTAGATTGCTAACATTCTATATTTATTACAAAAGTATGGAACGCCTGACGTCATCTTGATGTAATCAAAACTGTAATACCTAGAGCATTTCCTTTAGAAATTACATATATGAGAGGGTCTTATTGGCATCAAAATTATGGTTAGTGCTCTAAAAGACTAAAATAAGGACATATTTTCTGAGTTTTCAAATAGCGACAAAGCACTTTTAAATTATTTGTTACCTTTATGTTTTTTTATCCAGTTGACCACTTGATTAAATGTTGCACTTAGGGGAGAGGATGTGGTGTTACTTCCAGAACTGCAGACTTTGCAACTGGGGAACCAGGTTGGAGTTTCTGCTTCAGCTCGACATTCTGTGATTCTGGTCAAATCACTTAGTCTCCCCATGTCTACAACCAAAATGAATTTGTTCTTGTGTGATGTAACCAATGCTCATGTAAAGCACTCCAATACCTGACAAGTCTGCACTATATAACACTGCAAAAACACAAAATAATAAGTGTTTTGCACACTTCTGTCATTGGGCTATATTTGGGCTACATCTGGGTGATTTTGGGCTACATTTGGGCTCTTTTGTCTCCGGTGGCCATCTTGGGAGATTTATTTGTTATGAAGTTTCCTAATTTCCTCATGTACTGCAGTCTCCTCAGTGGGAAATGCTTTCAGTTTTTTACTTTGATTCCATCATGAAGGTATTCAGATATGTCACACATTTGCCATAAATTCTAAAAGTTAGCACTCTATTTGCTCATTAGATCACTGTAGTAAAACTACTGTTCACCATGGAAGTCTGCTCCTGGTATTAAAAGTGCATGTTTCAGTCTGCATGTCAGAATTTTTTAATGAAATAGAAGAGGATTTGAGAAGTCACTCAAAATGTGCCCTCATTTTCTTTCTTCAGCATTAATCATAATTTCTATGGCAAAATGAACCCCCTCATTTTGTTCCTTTTTAAATTAAATGTTTTAAGAGTTACCACTTTAATCCAAGGTGTGCCATACGTTTATCATAAGTAGGACTGTTAGCGCTCTAGTTGTTCTTTGGAACACTCTGGGAAGCTGCAGAAGAACACAAAGGAATCAACTGACAGTCTCTGCCCTTGTTGGATGTACATGTTTTACTGAGAATGTCAGACTTCATTCTCACATGACTGAGAAAGATAATGTGAATTTACAGAAAATAAGCTCTCAGTTTAGCTTATGGCTCACCTTCCAAACCTCTGTGGGAAAAGCATGAGAACATATTTTTCTCTCAATCAAGATATCCCAGCAGAAGGCTATTTCACATGGTGAAATCACCTTAGAACATACCACAATTCCTAAAATGAGTATGGTACCATCAACAAATGATTTATAATGTAACTAAAGTCTTAAAACCTTCTATTAACTGCAATGCTTTTTTAATGAGGTTCTATCATGTATATTGGTCCCAAGATGGCTGCCAACACTTCTTGGATGAAGTGCTGACAGCCAATCAGATCTCAGGATGAGATGTGTGGTTAGGCTCCGCCCACATACATATATGATTTTACTTTTGATTTTCTCAGGAACTACTGAACAGATTTACACCAGACCTGCAAAAGGCACATCCCTGACCTGAGGACTACCTCTTTGCCAAATTTAAAGTTATTCTGTTCAGCCATTCGGGCTGTACCTTGGACTAAAGGTCCCTATGGAAAATTGCATGGGGAAAACGTGTTTTGGGACCCCCCTTTTTTCTCAGCCCCCGCTTGACGAATCCCCCCGAGACTTTCAGGGTGGGAGCGGAGCGGAGCGCCCCACCTATTTTGAAATTTTCGCGAGGATTCGTCAACCGGCGCCAAAGTTATTCCAAATAGAATGTTGCGGATTTCCTATGGAAACACGGTCCTAACTATAACTATCTACTGGCGACCGCCAGTAGATAATATATATATATATATATATATATATATATATATATATACATAAATAAATAAAATTAATTTAAAGTACAACACTTGGACGGCGGAGTTCATTTATTGAATCTTTATTCTACATATACTGCTTTCCTTTATTTAGCTATACACCTTCCATGTACTTATGTCTCTATATATTTATTACTTTCCTTTCTAATTCAGCATATCCAATTCACTACATTATTTTTCACCCAATACCGCTCTCAATATATCCTCTATCTCAACTCACTGACTCTTCTCAAACCTCTTTCTACTACTCTTTCCAATACACTACCCTATTTATCACCCTATACCTCTATCAATATATCCTATACCTCCACTCTCCCATTCATCCTAAACCCCATACCACTACTATGAACCCCAAAATAACCCTTTCTAGACTCTTCCCTACTCTACCCCTCCTTGCATCATCTCATACCTCTTTTACTATTCTGATCCCCCATAACAAGCCTTTCTAAACCCTTCCCTCTCACTCTTCCCCTCCACCTCCCTTTTACTCATCCCAAACCTCCTCCTACTGCTATGAGCTCCAAAACAAACAAACAAACAAAAAATAAAAATATTTCTAAATCCTTCGCTCTTCTATCCCTCCACTATCCTTTTCAATCCAAATAACAGACTAAAATGTCCACCACTCAAATGAATTTCATATTTCACTATACTAATTCACCTCTAATACTTTATGGGTTCCATAGTAGCGTACTATTCTCTGAAAGAGCACATCAACACCCCATCAGGGGTAGCAAGTACCATATAAATGCAAACCTTTATTACCTCTTTAAATGCTCGACTATTGTTCTCAATCCAAATAACTGACTAACATATCCACTACTCACATCACTTTCATATTTCACTATACTAATTCACCACTGATCCATTATGGGTTCCAGAGTGGCATGCTACTCACAGAAAAAGCACTTCAACACCTCGTCAGGGATAGTAAGCGCTATATACATGCAATAACAATACAATACATAAGAATTTTCACTGAAAAAAAGCAAACGTTAAAGTGATGTGAAAGTTAGGTGAAAATGTCAGTGGAAGCATTAAAAATAAGTTGCAATAAATCTCCTGGGTCATTGAATACTATATCTTATAAAGTGCTCTCAGCTGCAGCTGTATACTCTTTAGCTGGGGTGTGAGGACCCCTTGTGTTTCGTCCCATATCTGCATTTTGTGGCCTGAAGATTGTTAAAGAAAACCTCAAAGACACGGTTATGGTTGTTTTGAGTTGAAATGTTTTCTTTAAAATAAAACTATGCCTTTTATATTGCTACTTTACATTATAAAACCTTAGACTTTCACTGAAAAAAAAGGTCAAAGTGATGTTATAATTAGGCATGGTAATAATATCTTACTTTGCATTAAACAACACCTTGGAAATTCAGTGAACAAAGGTTAAAGTGATGTCACAGGTGAAAATATCTGTAAAAACGTAATATTTTAAACTAAAGAAAACCAACTGAAATTCACCAGTTTTAGTTAACTCAAGTAATTATAAATTGAGCCCTCTCTATATATAGTGTTGTCATTAATGATGTCGTCTCATATGTTTGTTCTCTGGCAGCATGCATAAGAGATGGTACTAACTTTGTTTTGAATATACAAGATATTCCATGGCTTGATGACAAAATAGTGATAACTCTGAATGCCTCAGCAGTCTACAGATTATCAGACATGAAGATGAAATAAAGGCATGTGAATATTATCTAAAGTGCAGGCCTCTCCACTATATGATGCACTCTAGAATGCTGTTGGATGTGTTCAGTTTCTTTGTAGAAAATAACATGTTCCTGTTAGACCTGATTTTTCCAGCTGGTTTATTCCCCGACTTTCTGCTTTTGGGCCTCTTTTTTTGGACCCTGTTATTTTTGGTTTTAGGACCGTGGGCACTTTACCACTGCTGATCAGTGCTAAAGTGCATATGCTCTCTGTGGAAATTGTTATTAGGGATTGGTGTTTCCATGACTGGCTAATTTGATTTACTGCTAAGTCCCTATTACAGTGCACTGTGTGTGCCCAGCGCCTGTAAATCAAATGCTGCTAGCGGGCCTGCACACTGATTTTGCAACCCACACAAGCAGGGTTCTCAGACCTGCCACTGCAGTGTCTGAATGCAGTCTCTACTGCCATGTCAACCTGGCAAGTACACCCACTTGCCAGGCTCTACACTTCTCTTTTAGTACATGTGAGTCACCCTTAAGGTAGTCCCAAGGTACCCCTGTGGGCAGGGTGCAATGTATGTGAAAGGTAGGACATGTACTGATGTGTGTGACATGTCCTGATAGTGAAATACAGTGTATTTTGTTTTTCACTATCGAAAGGCTATCTGTCCCATAATATAGAATTTTTTTTTTATAACATCGTATAAGTATAACTTGCCATTAGGACAAGATAGAAAGATGAAGTTTAGTATGCCTGAACTAAGAATATAAAAATGCATCTTTTAGTAAAGATGATTTTTATATTGTGTGTTTGAAAATACCACTTTTAGAAAGTCAATATTTACTTTCTTAGCCATCCTGTCTACCTCTGATGGTTTGTGCATTCACTAGAGAGACACGTGCTGGGGATGTGCATTCACTGTAGACGTCCACTGGGGGGTGGGAGGGTTGAGGTGTGTACTGCCTTTATTGAATGAGTCGGGCTGGGCTGAATAGACCTGGGCTGCACTTAGAGTAGGGGGAGGAGATTTCCTTGCACCTGAATGGGGCTGACATGCCTTACACAATACTGTCTCCACCTCCTGCCAGGAAAATGGACCATAGATGACAGAACTGGTTTTGGCTGAGCACAGAGCCTCTCTGCCGCAAGAGAACAAAGATAACTTGAGTACACATATTAGGGCCCAGACCCCAGAACTTTAGAATACTTCTGGACTCAAGAGGAATCTCTGTCAAGGAGCAGAGCTGGGAAAGACGAATGAGCAGTACTGCCCCTTTGCTGTGTACTGTCTTGGGTTGGCCTGCAGTGGCTGTTTCTGACAAGGAAAGGACAAAGACTTTGCTGTGTGCTGTGTATCCTGCTTGAAGAAGATCTCCAAGGGCTTGAAGTAGAGCTTGCCACCTGTTCCAAAGTCTCAGGGACACAAAGCTGTCAACACCAGCTTCCCTGAGCTTCCTTGCTGGGAGTTCTGACCTGCCAAGAGAGACCTGTTCCTGTGTTGGGCCTCTGGAGGTTGTTCCTGATGCTGGGAGTTGGGAAAAGAGAAGTAACTAAAGAAGTGTGACACATCTGCACACGTTTATGATGCAACACCACCATGCCGCTAAGGAAACCGTTGCAGCGCCTACTCACGGCTGGAGAAATCGCCACAAACTGAATTGCGTGCACCGATCCCAATGCAGGCCCTGCTGTGCAACTGCAAGAACCGACGCTTCTTGGGACCGCGGCTGGAGAGATCATCGCCGCACGTTGCTTCCGCCGCAACGCCGTAGCCGCAGTAAGAAACCGATGCATCACGTCCTCTTCAGTAAGGGACTGACGCATCACCTTGCCTGCTTGGCAGTAAGGAACCAAACCTCCCCTGGAGCAAGGAACCGATGCATCACCTTCTCTGCGCATAAGGAACTGATGCATCACCTTCCCTGTGGGTGTCTTTGTTTATGATTTTGGTGCATCCAAGGCACTTTATGTTGAATCTATAGTTTGCTATGGACAGAACTGATTTACCTTTTAAAAGTCATACCTTGATAACTGTATGTTGGATTTTTGTTGTTTTGGTCCTGTTTGGTTTAGATAAAGATTACTTATTTTTCTGTACTGGTGTTTTGTTCATTTTTAGTGTTTTCACTGTATTACTGTTTGTGTGCACAAATGCTATAAACACTTCCTCTGAGATAAGTCTGTCTACTCATGCCAAGCTACCAAGGGGGTGAGCAAGGTTTGTCTAAGGGTGTAACTGCCTTACCCTGACTAGAAGCATGGTCCCTACTTGGACAAATTTGCAAACCATTGCCAACTTGAGACCTCCATTTCTAACAGTGCCTCCTACAAGATACTTCCTATTGCCAGATAGGCCAATGAGATAAGAACAATTGATATGGTCAGAAACATATTTGTATACAGAGTCTGTGGTCACATGGCATTGCTACATAGAAAATTTGTTTATTTTATTGCCTGGCATAAAATTATTGCAAAGGAATTCATACGCGTAAAATTTGAATTTTAAATGCACAAGCAATGTAGACAAGGAATTAATTGTGTTTTAGATTTTTATTTAATTGTAATACCCTTTTACATAAGAAAACAACTAGAAAATATTTGCTGCGTGTCTCAGGTACACATCCATTGACATTAAAATTAAGTATTTACTTTGTAGAAATATTTCACAGTAAAAAAAATGGCAGTAAAATAGTGGATTACAATGTGGAGAAACAAACTGCACTTGAACGAGGATTTTCGCAACACTTGTTAACAACAGCGTTTGAAAAAGTAGAAAACAAACAGAGGCTCGAATTGCTCACTAAACAAAAAAGCATGAAACACTCAACTATATCAGTCTGATCATAGTTTGCAATATAGAAACAAAACTAATTATTAAAATAATAGAGAAATATTTGAGAGTTTTCCATTCAGATTGTGTTCTGAAAGGAAAATTGAGAGTTCATGCTCCATGCTCAAATTACTGGAAACATCGGGTACATCGCAGTGTTTACACCGCAATACCTTTACAACGCGGGTATTACAACGCAAGTCATTACAATGACTTGCGCTGGATGGCGCTCTAAGGTAAGGAATAGCATGATTTACTATTCCAACACTTTCCCTACTGTAACGTAGGCTGGAGTTGGAATAGTAAATCATACTATTCCTAAGTCCAGCGCCCTCCAGCGCAAGTCGTTGTAACGACTTGCGTGGTAATGCCTGCATTTTAAAGGTATCACGGTGTAAACACCGTGATGTAACGTCGTATATTCTCAAATTACATATCGGAATGCATCTTGTTTGAAATTTGAACTTGTTTCAAGTTTAATTTAATGTCAAAACAAAACTTTATATACAGATAATTCTCTCATAAAACCTGCGTACATTCAGTAATTTTAAAAGAGATAACAATATATCACTTACTATTCCCCAACCACTCATCCCTTAAGCCACAAAACAATCCACATAAAATAACCCAGCAATCAATCAATCAATCAATCAATCAATCAATCAACCAATCAGGGATTTTTGAAGTGGGCTACTCACCCGTGAGGGTTTCAAGGCCGCTCCGTATGTCATCCGAAGAGCCAGGTCTTGAGATCCTTTCTGAAATGGTGCAGTGTTGGGCTTCATCTGATACGGAGGGGGAGTTCGTTCCAGGTCTTGGCCGCTGTGTAAGAGAAGAATCTTCAACCTGCTATGGCGCTATGGATGAGGGAGGCTGTGGCTAGGGCTAAGTCGGCAGAGCGGAGGTTTTTCTTGGGGGTGTGGAAGGAGATTTGTTCATTGAGTTATTGAGGTCTGGTGTTATGGAGGGCTTTGTAGGTGTGTGCGAGGAGTTTGGAGATTATTATTTTTTTGATCGGGAGCCAGTGGAGGTCGAGGAGGTGTTGGGTGATGTGGTCATGTTGGGGGATGTCGAGGACGAGTCTGGCTGTGGCGTTCTGGAGTTTGCAGAGGAGTTTTTTGTTGATTCCGGCATAGAGAGCGTTTCTGTAGTCCGGTCTGCTGGTGATGAGTGAGTGGGTGACAGTCTGCCTGAAGTCAGGGGCGGGATCCATTTGAAGGTCTTGCGGAGTATGCAGAGGGTGTTGAAACATGTGGAGAAAACGGCGTTGATCTGGCGGTTCGTGGTAAGTGAAGAGTCAAATATGATGCTGAGGTTGCGCGAGTGGTCCGTAGAGGTGGGTGGGTTTCCGAGGGCATGGGTCCACTAGGTGTTGCCCAATACGGAGGGGGTGGAGCAGAGGATGAGGACTTCTGTTTTCTTCGAGTTGAGCTTCAGGCAGCTGCTGCTCATCCAGGTTGGGCTGTCCTTCATTCCTTCTTGGAAACTGTGCTTGGTGATGTCAGATTCTATGGTGAGGGAGAGGATGAGCTGGGTGTCATCGGAGCATGAGACTATGTTGAGTCCATGTTTTCTGACAATGGTTGCAAGGGGGGCCATGTAGACTTTGAAGAGTGTGGGCCTGAGGAAGGATCCTTGGGGTACTCCACATCTGATCTCTGTAGGTTCAGAGAGGAAGGGCAGACGTCTTATTCTTTGTGTTGTGCCTGAGAGGAAGGATTGAATCCAGTCTAAGGCTGTTCCCTGGATGCCGGCCTTGTGGAGTTTGGCAGCTAGTGAGCGGTGGGAGACGGTGTCAAAGGATGCTGAGAGGTCTAGGAGGATGAGGGCTGCTGTGTGGCCTTGGTCGAGGAAGGAGCGGATGTCGTCGGTGGTGGCTATAAGGGCGGTCTCTGTTCTGTGGTTGCTACGGAATCCAGATTGAGAGGTGTCGAGGATGTTGTTGGTTTCTATGAAGTGTGCTAGTCGGGTGTTGGCGACTTTCTCGATGACTTTGGCAATGAAGGGGAGAAGAGAGATGGGCCACAAATTCTTGAAGTCAGTCGGGTCTGCGGAGGGCTTTTTGAGGAGGGGTTTGACTTCGATTCATTTCCAGTCGCTGGGGAATGTGGTGGTCTCGAAGGAGCAGTTGATCATTCATCATAGTTCGGGTGCGATGGCAGCCCTGAAGATGTGCTGTGGGCAGGGGTCAGAAGTTCTCCAGAGTGGATGCTTTTCATAGTCTTTGCGTGTCTTCTGTGGTGAAAGGGGTCCGAGTGAGGAGGGTCTGCGGGATGGCATCACTGATCTGGGGTGTTGGGTCGGTGCTATGGTCTTGGTCGTCAAAGTTGTCATAGAGCATCTTGATTTTGTGGTGGAAGAAGGAGTTGAGTTTGTTGCAGAGGTCTTGGGAGAGATGGACATTGGTAGTTTCGCTGTTGGATCTGGTGAATTCTTGTATGATGGCAAAGAGTTCCTAGGAGTTGGAGAGGATTCTGTCTTGGATGACGTTTCTCTTTGTTGATTTGATGAGTTGGTGGTGTGCCATGGTGGCAGCTTTGTAGGCAGAACGTGCTTCCGGGGCTTTGCTGTTTCTCCATGCTTTCTCGAGTCATCAGCAAGAGCGTTTGGATTCTCGAAGGTCCATGGTGAACCAGGTGACTTTCCCGTTGTGTCGTCTGGTGAAGTTCTGGAGGGGGGCAAGAGTGTTGGTGCAGTTGGCAATCCATTGGTGCAGGTTGTTTGCTGCTGTGTTGGTGTCTGTCGTAGGAGGGGGCAAAGTGCAGCTGAGGGCGGAGGTGAGGTGTTCTTCAAAAATATTTGCGCCAGTTTCTGCGTGGGAGGTGTGGAGTGCGCTTGTGTGCGGTGGGTTTCACGCAGGAGAAATGGATGCAGTGCTGGTCTGTCCTGAGCGGTTCTGTTGCATGGCTGAAGCAAATGTTGTTTTCTCTGGTGAAGATGAGGTTGAGAGTGTGTCCTAATGTGTGTGTGGGGGTGGAGATAAGTTGCTTCTGCTCAACATTGGTGAGGTTCTCCTGGAGGGGGGTGGTGTTGGGATCGCTGAGGATGTCTAGGTGAAAGTTCAGGTCTCCGAGCAGTATGTATTCCATGGAGGTGATGGCGTGGGGAGCGATGCAGTCTGTGATGGTGTTGGTGAAAGGGGAGCAGGGTCTGAGTGGTCTGTAGGCGAGTGTTCCGTGGAGCATCATTCTGAAGTTGGGTTGGATTTGGAAGTGGATGTGTTCCATCAGGGGCGAGGCGTCATCCAAGTTGGTGGTTGTTAGTCGGAGGGACGATGGCGAGGCCTCCTCCTGGGCAGTTGGGGCAGTCTTTCTTCCGTTTGGGATGGTGGTTGCGATGTCTGTGGCGGAGTTGGCTTTGGCCCAGGTCTATGTGAGGAAGGTGATGTCAGACGAGTGAGTGTTGAGGAGGTCCCATATTTCTCCAGCGTGTCTGTGCAGGGAGTGTACATTGAGGAGGATGCATCTCAGAGGCTTGTGCATGGTGATGTCCTGTGGGTTGGGGGTGGCTGTCAGGGTTGGGAGGTGGGTGAAGGTGCAGCAGCAATGTCCACAGGAGAATGGGCCTTGAGAGTTGCTTGGTGTTGAGAGCTGGCAGTTGTTGTTGCATCCAGGGTTTAGTGCATGGAAAGTGCTGGGGTCGTAACAGCAGGGGTCGGGGGACCAGGGTCCCTCGCTCTGGTTGGGTCACGGATGGGCACAGATGGGCTTGCCTTTGGCGTGCCAGGGGTGTGTCCGCACAGCAGCCACCATTAAGTAGGGGAAGGGGGAGCAGCTGGGAGGCGGGAGTGGGAACACGCTGAGACAGAGGGGCCGTAGGATCAGCAGCAGTGGTGGGGGAAAAGGCAATGCAAAATAGGAAAACAAAAAGAAAAAGAGAGAAAAAAGGCTAAAAAGGCAAAACAGGCAAATAGCAGGAAAGACAGAGAGGCAAAAACATAAAGAGGAAGACACATACAGAGTGGACTTCCACTAGACCACCAGGGATGAGGTGCAGGCAGGAGCCTGCAGGTGGCAGAGGGCCTCGAACACCTTACCTGGATGACCATAAGGTGCTGAGGTCAGTGCCTTAATGGTGGAGCTGCACGCGGCGAGCAGTTACCCTGACCAAGAGATCAGAGGTCTTTCTCACCTTGGTGTGCAGAAGCCGCCATTAAGTAGAGATTGGGGGAGGGTGAGCAGCTGGGAGATGGGAGCAGGAACACGCGGGGGAGGGTCAGAGGGGACAGCAGCAGCAGCAAGAAAAAAGGCAATATAAACAGAAAAACGGAAAGAAAAAGTACATTCATAATCAAGCAACATACCGTCTTGGCTCGGAACTCCGATATTCCAAATATTAGCAGAAGTGTATAAAGAAAGCAAATATAAGGTCATACTTATAAAGTGCATCAGTGATCAATAAACATAACATAGCAGATCCATCTTTTATACTCCTAGCTATAAAGTGTATTAATAATATATAACCATTACGTAGCAGATTCCAACTATAAATACATTGATGGTGCTTTGGTAACTTAAAAAAATATTTTGTTGTGGTTGACTTTAAACACTTATACATACCTCCATTGTTTTAATCCTGAGTATTATTTTATTAAAAAAATTGCCGAATGTACAACTCAGCTTTTATATTTTCACATAGTATTACCGTACAACGCTACAAGACTATAGTCCTAATCCCAAGGGCCTTAGTCACTTGCAGTAATATATCTCTTCTTTCTTGTAAAAAGTCTGTACAAAACACCAGTTATTGATTCAGTGACAACATTCCATCTAAACAGAATGGGCAGTTTCAAACCAACACTGTTAAATATATTGGTGCATTTTTAGAATTCATCCAAAATACAGATTGTGGCACCTGTCCCAATCTTAGCTTCACCATCCATCTTCTGGGTCACCTTTCCTTTATGTTCTTTAATATTGCTGCATTTTACCTACACTCACTAAGTCCAACATATATGCAAGTTGGGGACATTATATGAAGTTCACATAGTCACTTAACAAGGCTGCATCTTTGATCAAGCATTTATTTACTTTATTTCTATCAACTTTTGAAAATGGAATAAAGAGGGCTGACCTAAAGCACTTTCATACATGTATATGCATGTGCATGTTTCTTTTTATTCCTACATGTTTTAATTACATGAGTCACACAATTAAACCTGTCTCTAATTCAGACCTAAAACGGACATCTCTGGAAATGACCAAAATCAGGAGCACAGTAGATGCAAGGCGTTCGCAAGCAAATTAAATCTCAATCAACTGAGGAGTAGGGTAGCAAATACAAACAAAAAGGTATGAATTGCCACACTAAACACTCCAGACACACCCATCAGCAGAATAGAAACACACCAACATCAGATGCAGTCGCACCCACAAGCCCGCCACAATAGCACACAAAATGTTGCAGAGATCAGGATGAGGATAGTTGAGGAAACAAATGCGCCACATACACTGAGCATCAGGCACAACAAAGTAAGAATTGAACGCTCAAGTTATAGGTGGTAGTTTAAAAAATAGCAGACATCAGACAAAACTGGCATTTCTTTTTTAATAGTGGTGTGCAATCGTGTTGCAGTCCTGTATTGTTCAGGCAAAACACGGAAAGCACAAAAAGCACTGGAGAACACCTTTTGAGCATTCTATGCTTCTGCATGACACATTAGAAGGGTGACAAGGCTGATGATCAAAATCACCAAGTATGAATCTCAGTCAAGTGGCAACTCAAGAAAAATTGAATGCAGGAGGACCACTGAAAGAACTCTATAAGCAACCACCTTTTGCACAGTATAGAATGTCACTTTCTGATTTGCCTTCCATTACCCCTATCACTTCAGACACTATCACCAATGTTTATTGTGCACCAATACAGTTACCCACTTCTGTATTAATTACTACAACATTAGTTTGTGACCACCTCCTGCACCACCCTGCGATCTTTTATTGTAAATCCCTCAGCAGTTTTGTGCACTTTAAGTGTGTACTCCCTTAACCTATCAAAAACATAGGAGATCCCTATGGGACACCAGCCGTCAATTAAATAAGTATGCATTCAATGTAACTGCCCATAAGGCTGTGTGCTTGTAGTATGCATTGGACTTCTCACATATTGCTTGGATGTGCAGTGCTTTTACCTTGTTTGTATTGGCATAAAATGAAATTCAGCGGATGTCACTCCTCTTGGCTCCGTATTGTAGCCTGTGCCAGTTTCCAACCACCCTTAGCTTTGTCCTAAACAGAGCAGCCATATTGGGGAGGAAACTAGATTCGACTGAAGGCACCATTTTTCAACAAATGCATATTCTGCTGATATCCAAAAAAGAAGAGCTTGCACCGAGCCCCTCACCTAGCTTGAAGGTCCTGCCAAGTTATGCAGTTCCCCCTTACCAAAAAATGTCCCAGTTCTTTAAAGTCATTTGTATTCCAATACCTTAAATGGCTATTTGTAGGCCCAGAAAGTTGCATTCCTTAAGCTGCAAATATTAAACCCCTCTGACAAGATTTGATCAGCACACACTAACTCGTGAAGTAAAAAAATCTCAAGAAAAATGTATTCATAAACAGTTACAATGGAATCTTTTTTGAAAAATTCTTTATTCTTTATTCTTTTAACCTTCACTGTGTAGCCAACGCGTTTCATCCTTATATAGGACTTCTTCAGGTCTACAAGACATAGATAACATACACATAATTTAAAAATCGTGTAGTATTATACAGTTCGACTACAAACAGTTACAATCTATATATATATATACATTTTAATTCATTTTATATTTACATCACCACTACGTGGTACAGCATCCATGTTGTTTGAGACAGCAACAAGTGCATGTCATTAAGCCATGCCATTTACATTCGTATTGCATAATTAACATTTCTGTTAAACAAAACAGTGCAGCCTCATTAATAACTTACCCGACAGAATAATCGAATGTCCCATTTTTTACTATCAGACACAGTTATATGTTGGAGGGAAGGAAGAAAAAACAAAGAGAAACAAGAAAAAACAAGTAAAGTAAACAAGGGGAGACCATGATGTTTAGTTTGTAATCCCAAAATTTCAAATACATCTTAAACAATGGTTGCCTCAAACAGGTGTCTTTCATATGCACCGGAATATAAGCTTCAGAATTTTTTTGTAAGGCAAGAAGTCTTCCTCTAAAATGGTTGAAATAGCCAGACATAAGTCTACTACTATGATTTCAATAAGCTCCTTTCTTAATATTTTATATAGTTTTCAGTATGGTTATTGGTATGGATACCTGAATCAAAGAATGGAAAATTCCATTGGGTCCAATTATTGAAAAGTAGACTATAATCCTGATCAGGTTTTTTTGGCCAATGTCGGCCACTGCACCTACAATAACTTAATACATGACGAAATTAGGGCAATAAGTTTTTAGATATTCACTTTCTACACAGGCCAACAGTATTTTGCTCATTAAAGCACTAGTCAGATGTTGATTATGGCCCCTATATGTTTATTTATCTTTCTAACAGGCCCCGCGGCCTGTATCTTGCTCTAATCAAATTTCGGTGCCCCTGGCGAAGACAGTGAGAGACACACAGTTGACAAAACCCAGATGCACCGAGAGGACCCTCTCAAGTGACCCTTACTGATCTCATGGGATCTTACCCTACCTACTAAGGGAAGTTCTACTCCCTTCATTTATCTAGTGGCACCAACATTTTCGGCCCACTGTAGATACAACTTTCTTACTCGGTCCTGACGAAGCGCCCTGGATCTCCCCCTGAGACCACTAAAGCGCGAAACATGTTGACCAGAACATATGCCCACTAAGAGACATATAGTTACCGAGCTACCAAGGGACATAATACCCCTTAAAGCAGCACCATACACTTTGTTTTAATAATGACAGAGGGATCCCCTTCAAAAAAATTAATCACTCTCCCTCCAGCCATTTTTTATACACATTCTAGGACTTCACTGCCACTTACACCCACGCCCCCATACGGCTTCATCAAAAGATCTCTGGAAAACAGACCCTTCAGGGGACCCGTAGGGCATTCCAGTGCCGAACCAACGAGGCGCAAAAGCCCAATGATCAAACATGACATCCTTCGGGGTGTGTGAGGGCATCAAGATTAGGACACACTGCCCCCCACAATTAGAGTAGCACACGACGAGAGTACCTCTTACTTCCCTTCTTTCTCCCTCTAATTAGGAACGGTGACTCCCTTTTGGTATAAGCTCTGAAATAAAAGCCACACTAAATTCCGTATTGCGACAACATAAAAGCCCTAGTATTACTCTATAGCAGTGCCCCGCTGTTCCGTGTTGCTGTATCCCTGCCGCTTCTCGGTCACATCTCAAGATCCTACCATTTTGCGACCCAGGAAGTGGAAACTGCTTCTGTGCTGTGAATTGTGGGACAGAGGAGGGTGGATTATCTAGCAGCAGTTCATGTGTGAGTTCCCGCCGCCAGGTCTAGAAACATTCCTTTGGTGCATTTTTCGCTTAACTGTCATACAATTCTATGCATGTAAATGCAAATCAGGTGGTCACAGATGTTAACTACTGCAGTGGTTGCCTGTAGTTGGGAGCATAGTCATGGAAATATGGCATTAGTAACCTCATTTGACCTCTGGATTTTTGCCAGGTGTAAGCACATTAATCACCTTGTCCCTGCATCCTTGCTTAATGTAGCTAACACCCCAAAACATCAGTTTAGATTCTTTATTTCCTCATTTGTCTAGTTTTCCAGTCACGTTTGTTTTGCGTCTACTCGATTTGAACTGTAGTATTGAGCATATGTTATTCTTTTTTTATAATAAGTGTGTGTTTCATTATGACAAATTAGATATTGCCTTCGCTGAGTTAATGTTGGTGATTGCATTTGACAATTCATCTGACAAAATGGGCATTGCAAACTATTCAGAAACTGGCATTTAATTGATCATGGTATTGTCAGTCTTTTTAATTACCTGCAATGGAAAACAAAGTTTACGTGACACTCCCTGGGAGTACAAGCTCGAGTATTTTTTGTCTCAGTCACTTGGAACGATGCAGACGAGCAGCCTCGAACGGAGGCTCCATTCCACTGGTGTACTTTATCCTGTAAGGAAGATTTACCGACGGCTCCTTCAAATCGCTCAGTTGTGGAGGGAAATGTGTCCCCATGCTGAAATTTGCCTGCACATCAGCATAAAAGAGCACAAAAGACACTTTGCTGTCATTATATAAAAAGACAAAAACCCCACTTTAAAATGAAATATTCAGTTGTACTCAGTTGTTGCTGTGCCCGGTCCTTGAGGCCTCGGAAATCAGGCAACGAGTTCACAGGCTTGTCTGCAGCAGAGCTCAGCCCGCCTGTGTGAGAGTACCACACAAACTGGGAAATCCTGGCTCAAAGAATTTTTTAAGTATAAATGCACGTAAACGAGGGATTACGGGTAGTCCGTTTAGAATCTCCTAAAAAATAATGAACTAGCTGGGTAATTGGTTATTCTGTCGTGTGCTTTACCTCTTTTAAGCAGTTAAAATTTAGAGGAGCCAAACACTGGATCTGCGGGAAAGCCTTAAACCTTGCCATCACAATGAGGGTGATAACTGTAGCTTCCGATCCGTCAGAATTAACAGGATTCTTGTAATGAGGCCTTCATGTTTTATTCTAATTTAACGGCGGTCAGCCACGGTCTCAGAGACACCATTCTGTTTTTAAGGCGCGTAAGACTGTTAAATTGCAAGCAAATCATGCGACCCATGTGTTGGTTTAAATAACAACATTTTGTCTGCTCAAGTGAAGGGTACAAGGACTAGGCAGGTGTTTGCCCTGTTAGAGACTTGTCTTGCCTCGTCCCTAACCTGATGAATGGGCTTTCAAGCAGGCTGCGCTCTGTCATATATTTGTAAGCCGCGCAGGAGATTTCTCCCAGGCCATAGTGGTTGATCTGAAAAATAATCCCATCATCAGCAAATCTACAAAGCTCCTTCTATGACCGGTGAGGTATTAGGAGGCGTTGTACAGCGATGAGTTATGCAGGCTGAGCCAGTGGCGTTGCCCCCGCCACAAAGATGCATGACATCTGAAGTGGCTGTACCTTAATGGACACACAGGGTTCTCAGAGGAAATTACTGCATGGCTGTAAATCATGGGCATGCATTACATGTAAGCAGACATAGTCTCATTATCTCAGGTCCCAAAAGAAGAAGCGTTCTAGTGCACTACATTAATTCAACATCCTCCTGAGATTGTTACACTAACTTCCACTCTACTCCACCAAGATCATTCAGAGATGCAAGGCTAAGAGCAGTTGCTGTAACCAAGGAGACGTCACTGTTAACTTTGAGTGCTGTACAATGTGCCAAGTGTCCTGAGAAATAGAAGAAAAATGAAATGGCGAAAGGCAGAAGGATTTAGCTATATATAATGGCAACTACCTAGAAGTCAGTCGTGCTAACATTGAGTTTTCCTTTGTTTGTTTTTTGTGTTGTTAAGTTGTTTGCAGCCGCGGTCGGTAAACGAATTTCGTTGCCCGCACTGCATCGCATTTGGGGATGCAGTGCACGCAACGAAATTCGTTTTATTAATTTATATGTTAATTTACCTATAAACCTTCGTAATCCATAGTTTACTACCCCCACCCTGCCCCTCCCCCTCCCCACGTCACTGCCCTGCAGTTACTCCTACTACCGACCGCGCACGGCTGGTTGTTTGTCTTATTCTCTTGTGTTATTGTGCAGTTCTATTGGATTGCATTTCATTTCTATGCTGTTGTGATGTTTGTGTATTATGCTGCAGCATAGTATTTGTTCTGTTTTCATAGTGTGTCACTGTGTTGTTCAGTTGAAATATGACTGATATATTCTTACATTGTTGTGTTTTTTTTGTATCATGCTGTTTTGAAAAGTTGTGTCATGCTAGTAGGGCATGTTGCATATCCTTTGTTTAAATATATAATTGGCTAAAGTGTTGTGTGGTGCAATTTTGGGTGTTGTTGTGTAGTTGCTGTACTTTGTTGAAATAATGTGCTAGTGTATTATGTTTACAGGCCCACGCATAATTTTGGTTGCGCTGTCATCATCTCATGTAATTCCCAGCATTTGACGTTATGTGAAATGCCCGAAGTCACACCATTTGCAATGTTGTGAACTGAGTTTCATTTGGATAAAAATCCTAATACGGGAATCTGAGAATAATGTGAACAAACATTATGGGAGCACCTGTTGTGCGCGTCAAGCACAACTTGAGTTTTTTCAGCGCAATATGGAGTCTCGCACCCCAAAATGAAGGTTAGGATGTATTTAACAATACAACATAATGCAAAATGCTGGTTCTGTGTTTAGTATAATTTCACATACTTTTTCGGGAATTTTGAGTAATTTCCACAAAGTAAGTTACGTTCATTTTTCATTGGCATAGTGTATTACTATTGTTTTGATGGTTTGATGTTGATGATGTTATTTAGGCCTGTCCGTGTGTTTAGTATCGTTACTCATGCATTCCAAACACAGGTACAGATTTATTAAAAAGACACGAAGCGCAGCACAGCAAGACAACTTGCTGCTCTTAATTGCATGACAGGGAGAGTGTTGGAATGGGACATACGTACAAAGATATGACACATTCCTGCTCTCTCCCTGCGCTGTAGCACCGAATGCTGCTTATGCAAAGCAGGTACCCTTGAGCCATAGTGCAAGTGTGCCTGTGTTACAGGCAGGATTGTTTTGTGGAAGAAGGGACTCCTTTCTGGACAAAAACAATTGTCAGAGGCATTTTCCTCTTTCCATGTGTGCTGCATTGGACTCATTCCCAGTTTTACTAGTCTTGTAAAGCCCGGAATGCAACAAAATCCATTGGTGGATCCATGGGAACACCCACACTTCACCCAGGGAATGCCTTCCCAACTCAGAGT
Organism: Triturus cristatus; assembly: GCF_964204655.1. Lineage (NCBI taxonomy): Eukaryota > Metazoa > Chordata > Amphibia > Caudata > Salamandridae > Triturus > Triturus cristatus. The sequence goes on along the minus strand of NC_140590.1, from coordinate 893,224,290 downwards.
AACGCAAGGCAGTGACTTGCATTGCCTTATTTCACTCCAGATTTACACAAAGTGGCTCTGCGTGGCTTAGTAAAACTGACTTAAGCCCTTGCATTTCCTTATGTGATGCAGGGGCAACATAAGCACTTGATAAATCCGGCCCAAAGTGTTTATGTTCCTAGTGAAGCAGCCCAGGCTGTTCACTATCATGTGGTAATGAATTGGCCTATGAGGAACCATGGTTTCCCAAAAAATCCATAGTCCTTATTTATAGAGGTAACAGCGATAGTTATCAAGATACATTTTTGAAATTAATAGTTCATGATAACAAGCTCGGATCATCCATAGAGGAAAGTGACATGCAACACCAGGTATTTCAACACATTGCTTGGCAAACCATAAGAAGAGGCTGTCCTGATGGCTGTTGAGATCAAGTTTCAAACTCTTGTGGTTTACCCTGTGAAAGGTTCCTTGAGTGATTATGTTTTTTATGGCGGACAAGATTTCAAGGAGTTGGGTGGAACACTGGACATGACTTTGGCATCTGTAAATGGCCACTTTCTTTACAACATAGTTTAGGTTTCCAGACAGGTGAATTTTTTTTATCCCTACTGGTGAAATATGGGCAAACTTTCCCAAGCCAGTTACAAGCCATGCAGCTGCTTTAGAACTGCTTTGGGATAGGCTAGATGTAGCTTAGCAATTCTTATGAATAGTAAATATTTATTGGCAAACCTCAATAGCAAAAGGGATCAAAGGACTTATTTGAGTTTGGTGGATGCAGGCCATCCACCAAAAAGTGGCAGATGTCTCATCCACCCTATTTAGCATACATAGATAGCGAGAAAAAATGCACTCAAGCACACACATTCCGGTTTACAACAATAGGTCTCTTCTTGATAAAGTTCTGTTGAAATGATTACATCCAGTCCAAAAGAGTCACATTCTTCCACATCGTTTTTACTTCAAAGGTTAGTTTTCATACAGTATTGTCCAAAACACCGCAGCTGACACTTGTTTCGTCCACCTGTACATTTTCAAGGCTATGGATATTAGTCCGAACTGTTCCTAGAGTCCCTCCAAGAATGGTGTGTAAAAAGTATTGATGCCATTCCTTCTATCTGAAGCCTCTAAATAGTGGTTGTCCCAATAATGGACGAACCTTCGAGTAAGATCCCCAACTTGTGTAAGCTTCAGAAAATCATGTGGTGAGTATGGCATGACCCTGAAAAGCCTGTGGCTCTGCCGTATCCGGGGTTGTGAGAACGCCATTTTGCAGTCATTAGAGCTTAGTCACCGATGTTGTATCTGTATCATAGTATACATAGATGTTGACGTCAGGTCAATGCAGTCTCAACCTGCTTCCCCACGCTCTTCATGCTCTGCAAAATATTCAAGTGGTTCCCCATCAGTACCAGGAAGGTGGTGACGCAGGCCCTCATCACCAACCGATTGGACTAGGGAAATACTCTCTATACAGGCACCACCTCCAAACTCATAAATGACTCCTGACAAACCAGTAAGCAGAGCCAGACTGATCCTCAACCTGCCCAAGAGGACTCGTCCAGCACTTGAAGGACCTCCTCTGACTCCCAGTCCAGAAGAGATGTCATTTCAAGCTCCTGACCACGCATTTTACGACGCAGCGCGCGCAAAGGAATTCGTTTTATTTATTTAAATGTGTACTTACCTCCGTTCATCCATATTCTGGTGTTTACATTTCCCCACCCTGCCCCTCCCCCGCCCCACCTCACTGCCCCACCAAACTCCCTCCACGGGCCGCTACTGGCTCACTGAGAACTGCTGCAAGTGCCTGGATGCCCTCTTGGGTGACAAGTTGCGCTTTACAAGTGTGACCTGATTGATTGATTGAGACATCAAACCACTCTAAATAGACTAGATGGGACATCCGCCTCTATGTTCAGCTCTATTAAAGTTGTCTTCCCTTCCATTGCACCCTGCACTCCTCCTTCCTTAATTCTCTTTTCTCACACATTTCTCTATCTCCCTTCTCTTTGTCTTCTCCTGCCCTTATTGCTTTTGTTTCATCTTCCCTTCTTCTGTTTCTCCTTCCACTCTACTGTCTACCCTTCTCTTTCTCCTATAGTTGGTATCTGACACTCATCTTTATCACATTCCTCTCTTCTTTTTCATAATTTTTGCTCTGTCCTTTCAATAGTTCTTGCACTGTCCTCTGTCTCTTCTGTCCTCTCTTTTATTCTTCCACTCTATCTGATCCACCCCATGTTCAGCTGACTGTACTCTGTTTCTTGGATTGTCCTTCCCTCTCCTCCACTCAACTGTCCCATTCCCTTTTCTCTCTTTTTGCATTTCAACCTCTTAAACTCGCCACTCTTCAGTTTACTTCTAGCACTATCTTATCCATTTTCGTTCTTGTCTCTGCTGTTTCTTGCCTTCTTCTAACCTTCACTCTTCAAAAGGTATCTTCCTGCTTTGTTCCCCTCCTGTCTCTTACTGACTTTTTATGTAAACTGTACACTCCTTCAGTTTAACACTCCTCACTCTTTCTCTCCTACTGTCCTCTACCTTCTTGCTTATACTACCTTATACTCTCCTTTACAGTCTCAGCCCAATGGTCCCATTTTGTACTCTTGAACTAGTCTAATCGCTGCCTCCTTCTCTTCTTTCTTACATTCTGCTCTCAGTACCCGTTAGACTCACCTCTTCTTCCCTTTGCAGTTTCCACTCTTTCTTACTCTTATCTCCTCTTTTTCTCATGTTATCCTCAATCATGCATTCTTACTCTCTCCTCCATTTCCCTTGTACTATCCTCCTCTATGCTTCCCCAGATGCCCTCCTCTTCCGCTCCTCACATCTCTTCCTCACTCTCTGAAATCGTTTTTTAAGATATGATCAGAAGCAAATGACATCACCACCATTCAGCCCCATTCTTAAAGCACTTTCAGAATTGATGTATCATGTCACAAGTTGATGACAGCTCCAAGAGTATGAGAAGGCAGGATCTTCTGTGTCTACTGTAGGACGTACATAATTTACTTTTTTAGTATTGCAGTCTCCATGCTGCACCCTATGCTGGTATCTGAATTAAGACATCTAAGAGGTCATTTTCATCAATGAATGTTTGAGCTGAGCCTTTGAGCAGAGCCACTATGCTGCCTTTTAGGATCGTCATCAGAAAATGTAGGTAAACATGTTTGGAAATTCTTTGAGTTGAGTGGATCAGCACCAGATGTTTGTACAATACAGAAGCAAGCCCGACCTACTTTTAAACTGTCAAGAACTGTTCCTCCTGCCTGAAATATGATAATCAGCACCATTAACGTCTTGTATAATTATAATATTGACGTATAGAGAAAATTGGCTCTAGGAAATGAGAGAAATGCTTATTTCTGAACATTTCCGTTTCCTTAACCTCTCTAAAGGAAGACAATGTATCCATATAAATGTTGACATTGTCAAATAGCTCCCGGACCATCTGGAGTGTAGAAAAGGGACTTCTTTTTTTTGCCTTTTCCTCGGAAAGGTAAGATCTTCTCACATGTTTCATTGAAATAGTTGTCAGCCCCCTTTGAAGGATGGTCAGTACAATGTTCACTATTTCAAAATCCTTTATAAGGAATTTTTGTCATTTCTGATGGAAGAATGGAAGCTTTTGGTTTGAAAATATGCTTTGTGTATTCATGCCTCTCATATCTTACTTGTGAAAGTCTCTCCAAGGAGGGATTTTAATGCCATATGTGCACTCTTTCTCCGAGAGCTTGAGTGCAATTCTGAACACCATTGCTGTATTTTTCGTTTTTATTTTTTTTAGCATTTTAGGTACATTATGATTTTGCCATGGTTTGTGAGTACTGGGTTGCAATTTCAATTAATCAGATCTAGATGATTGTCAAGATGAAGCTCTTTAGCGGTTAGGGTGGTCACTGATCCATTGTTTAGGTCTCTAAGATTGGCCTGAGGTCTCAGTTTGGGAAAAAAAGTAAACAAGGGATATAGATAAGTGATATAAACAATCCACTGGGATCAGTGTTTCGACCATAAGTTTTCCCTCCATTGGATCATTGGTGAAAATTAAGAGCTATGCTGCTGCCTGTTCCTTATACTCTCCGGGCCCGATTCACAGAACTAACTTAAGACAAAATCCTAAACTTACTACCATTTTGGTATTCACAGAAGGCACTTACTCGTTTTGGTATTCACAGAAGGCACTTACTCATTTCGGTATTCACAGAAGTTAGGAGTCCTAATTTTAGGACTCCTAAATGCCTTCTGTGAATACCGAAAGTCTTAAAATTAGTATTTTTCTCAATTTAGTAGTAGTAAAGTTAAGACTCCTAATTTTAGGACTCCTAAATGCCTTCTGTGAATACCGAAAGCCTTAAAATTAGGATTTTTCTCAGTTTAGTAGTAGTATAGTTAGGACTCCTAACTTTTGGACTCATAAATGCCTTCTGTGAATACCGAAAGTCTTAAAATTAGGATTTTTCTCAATTTAGCAGTAGTAAAGTTAGGACTCCTAACTTTAGGACTCCTAAATGCCTTCTGTGAATACCGAAAGCCTTAAAATTAGGATTTTTCTCAGTTTAGTAGTAGTAAACTTAGGAGTCCTAACTTTAGGACTCCTAAACTGAGAAAAATCCTAATTTTAAGACTTTCGGTATTCACAGAAGGCATTTAGGAGTCCTAAAGTTAGGACTCCTAACTTCTGTGAATACCGAAGTGAGTAAGTGTCTTCTGTGAATACCAAAATGAGTAAGTGCCTTCTGTGAATACGAAAATGGTAGTAAGTTTAGGTTTTGTCTTAAGTTAGTTCTGTGAATCGGGCCCTCCCACTGTAAATTGAAGGCTAGCGGGAAGACATTTCTACCTGAGGACATCTCATTTTTATTGAACAATCCAACATGTGATTACCCGACTATTATGTTTTCCACTGCAGATGGTCGATGACATGAAGTGTGCCACTGGTTAGGTCAACCATTGTTATTTTAAGTGAACACTGAAAAGTTGAGAACTGGTAAATTGTTAAACAATTGGAAGTGGCCTAGAGGAGGGTCATAGTCCGTCCCCAGATGTCCAGTGACTTCATTCTGGTAAATTGATTACCATTCTTGTCAGTAGAGCTGGGAGGGGTGGCCACCTAGGGTGCCCTGAAAGCTGTGGTTTCTGGGGGTACTACTCAAGTTTCAAGTTTATTTTATTATGATAAGGAACTCTTTATGAGGTCCACATAAAACAACATATACATACAAAACCAAAAAATACATAATATAATAATCCATCACAATTACTCAAGCTTAATACAGGTCCAAAAAACATTTTAAAAAGTTGTACAGTTTAAAAACAAACATTTCATTAGGTGGATTAATCAAGGCTGCCTTAAATGAAGAAGCAGATAATATGTTGAGTTGTAAGCAAATTGGTCTCAACCATCTACGCCTGCAAGACATCAGTGCAGGACAAACAAACATGACATGATCTAAGTCCTGATCATACAATTGACAAAGATCACAGCATGCCGAATGACCATACCAGCTGGCATGTAGAGCTTTCAGGGGAAGCAAATTATGTCTTACTAAGTACACAAGGCGTCTGACGCCATGAGAGATGTTCCAATACATATACGGTTGAGCTTTCCGCAGGGTATAAGATTCAATAACAGGCAAACCACCTTTTTTCGCTAAACAGAAGTCTCTATCCTGACGAAACCCCAATTCCCAAGAGGCTGACTTCAGAACAGTTTTTAATTGATGAGAGGATAATAAAAATAAAGTCCCCTCATCCAATTTTAATTGCAGCACGGCAAATCTGAAGTTTTTTACAATCAGGGAGAAATCGTTAAAAGATCCTAATAATTCATTTTTTATAAGATCTCTTAGGGTATTAGGTTCACCTTTAGATAAAGCTACTACCCAACGTATTATACTTGCCAGCCCTTGAACCCAACTGCTACGTAAGCCCAATTCCTGTCTCAAGGAAGCAGTCGAATTTGCTGTACCTACAGACATTAAACTGCGTAAAATTTTCCCTTCCGCAGAGTTTAAAAAATTCCACTTTTTTACATCCATTAACTCAATTCCGTACAACAGGGAGGCCGGAACTTTCGCTCTGAAAACATCTAAAAGAATAGAAAAATGCCTTCTACCTGTGGCTTTAAACATGAGTAGTACCAGATGGAAGGGAAAGAGGTGGAACCAGTGCACAGTGGGAGGACCAGCAGATCACAGGTCACTAGCTCTGAGAACGGAGCAGCCCAAGACTGAACCTCATGGGCCACTTTGGACCCTGAGGTGCTCCTTTTGCTGTTACAGAGACAAAGGGCTTTAGACATGCAACCACACAGACCCCTGTGTGACACAGAGTGTGTCACCCTTGAGAAGTCCTAGTTCCCCAGGTACCTGTTTAGCAACAGTATACTGACATCGAGTTGAGTGGCCAGTCTCTGGTACGACCCCTTAACTGGTGGAGGGAGAGTGGAAATAGGATGCCTAACTCCCAGTGCTGTTGCCCCCTACTCTGAGAAACTTCAGAGGTCAGAGAACCCCGGATGGTCCATGTATGGCTATTGACACTGATCAAATGTCAGTGGCCTCTGCTGGCTGTTGTCCTTTGGTTTGGGACAGAAGTCTGATCCAAGAGGGAGAATGGCCCATGTCACTTTATTGGCCATGGTTGTACTGTCTGCATACTGGGATGCATCTGTGAGAAAACTAAAGTTAGGAGGGTCACAGATAGGGTCGACAGATGAAGAGAAGGGCACCCCATGAGTCAGTCCAGTGGCTAAAGAATGGGTAGACAGAGGGATCCACCTGAGTTCAGAAGGGCATAGAACTGACAACTGCCTCTGCAGTAGAGTACCAATTATTGTCCATGTTCTATCATCAGAGCAGGAAAGCCCATCAAGGTATTGATTAGTCTACCCTGGCTTTAGGCTGGAGGGGGTCATGTAGGGCTTGGTCCTCTATGCAGGGTCATCCCCAAAGTTTTAGCTTGTTTTCTGTGTTACGTGACTCAGTGTATTTGGTAGCTGTTCTTTGTGTATTCCTTCCAGGCAGCCACACAATAGATTGCCTTGGTAATGGTAGGATGGGCCATTCAAGGAAAGATTGCAGGGGCGTAGCTGTGCATAGCCCTACTTGCGCTTCAAAAACACTGCCTCAGCTCATACACAAAAAACTTCACACTAGCAAATTGTGACTGCATATAGACTGGGACCAGAACAGGAGGGCAAGAAATTCCAAACACCTGTGTGGGGGGATAACACCAGAAGCTTCTCCTATTTCAAAGCTAGCACTAGGTATATAAATGTAATCCTCAGAGACACTCTTCAGTACACTCCTGGACCTGTGGACACTACAGAAAAACTGCCCTACTTCTAGAAGATTGCCCTACTGCCAGACGCTTGCCCTGCTGTCTGAGAATGAAGACTGGGTGTGCTCCCTTCATCACAGCCTACCTAAGTGACGCCCAGGACTTATTAGCTGACCTCCTGTTTTGAGCTAGAGGGTCAAGAGGCCTCCCTAAAACTGATCAACTGCCCTGCTGCACTGCACCTACCTCGACCTGTAACTTCACTTTTCTGAGCCCTGCTGGCCTCTGCTAGAGTGAGTTCCCAACCCCAAGAGGTGCCTCACAGGTCCTGGACTCTAGGTGTGGGATCGGTGGAGCTCTTCCTGGAAGAAAAGGAGAAATCCTGAAGTTGTGGGGTCTTGACACCCACACCTACCCCCAATGCAAAGCTTTAGTGGACCTGACACTTCACACTACAACAATGACGGCCAGCTGTGAGTGCCACCCCAATGCCCTGGCAATGACCATCAATGTACAAAATGCTCTTCGTGCTACAACAAAGACCATCTGCAACAGTCTCCCTCCTCCTCACAGCCTCCTCCACCACAAACAGAACTCTTCATCTAGAAGGGAACCTTTTCAGTGGGTGAAGCCTTGTCCCTGTAACTGACCTATGCTACATAGTGGATGGCCTGAACCTCTAACTTTACCTTGTCTCGCACTACCAGATAACTGCAGGTGGCGCATTGTGCTTTTACGCCCAATGCTTATCTTAAATCTTTGAATTTGTATATCTCCAGGTCTACTGATTGGATATTTGCCATTTGATGTCAAATAAATTAATACATTTTACTTTATTTTTCTAAATTGGTGTGGAATTATTCTTGTATTGTGTTTTCACTTAATTACAGGTTGTGTGCTATATAAATTCTTTAAACAATTCCTCTAAGTTAAGCATGACTGCTTTTGTGCCAAGCAGTGATAAGTACAGACTAAGTTCCTTATCATATACCATAGCAGGGCCCCATTTGCGAGGCTCTTTATTGCTTGATGGTTTTGATCATTAATTTACTTTGATACAGAAGCTTCTGTGGAAGTTTCTGAACTGGATATTCACAATGGAAAGAGAACTCATGTCCTCGAGAAGTCTTTTTTTATTTGTGATGAGAGTGCCTGAAAGTGCATTTTAGGTCACAGGGCTCACGGCGCCTTCATAATTCCTGATATCTGCTTATTCCCGGGTCTTGTAGGTAATGATCTCATCCTTATGCTGGGCAGTAATTCTGACTCTAGTGGTGGGCTTTGTGTATAGAATACAAGAAAAAACTGGAGGTCTAGAAATGAATGTAACCCACAAAAAACAATGACCAAAACAAATGTAAAAAGAGAGTCTATAGAAAAATGAATGAGGTCCCATCACCCACCAAAGTGGCTTGCTTCATCATCTGGGAACTCTTGATGAACCTGGCCCTCATAAGAAAATGAAGAGTTGTGGTTTAACCGGAATAGCAGCAAAAGCTTCTCATGTCTGAAAAAGCCCTGTGTTTGTTTGCGGGGTGATGTTTGCAGTGCTGGTAGAAAATTGTGCAAAAGAAAGTGATTTAAAATTGACTAACAAGACACAAACAATTTGATTCAGCGCTGTCTTGGTGTCAATATAAAAGCAGTGCATATACAGTTTTAACAAATAAGTGTAAGATGTATCGGTTTACATTTTTCAGCCCTTGGATGTTAGAATCCCGGCTTTCGTCAGGACCTCTGTTTTGTAGCTACTGCAAAACATTTTTTGCTTCAGTGTACAATACTAAATCAAAAATAAAATCAAGGTTGATAAACCATACAACCTGCGCACTTCTGTGGATCCAAATTGGAAGAGTACAGACAGTGGTACTGGTAAAATACCTAATGAAAATAGAAAGACTCACATAAACCTAGTGTCGAATTTTCAAAACATTCATTCTGATCATTGTAACAGTGGGTTAAATGATTCAAATGTGATACTCGAAATGTATCAAAACATCATCTAGTGTGTTAAAAAGCTAAACTATTTTTAAAAAACCAAAAAAATTTGTTTTGCATCAGTCAAATGCACTTACCCGGCTTTGTGCGGGTGCGCACCTCACCTCACCTGGCATCCGCTCAGGACGTGAGGCACCGCTCTATGTGTAAAAAGAAGTGACAAAACAACCGAGATTAGAATCAACATCTTCTGATCATCGTGACTGTCCACTCTAAATATATGTTTTATATCTAAATCACACGGTTAAAAACCAATGGCGAAAGACCGATCACAGGAGCCCTTATACCCTTCTTAAAATGGCTCAAAAACAGGCTTTTAGACAGACTCTGAAAGGTGCTAGTCATGATTGGAAACGGAGTCAAAATAAGCATCAAAATTACTCCCACTCAAAAAAATGGTCATCATTAGATTACGTAAACAAAGTGCTTCACTCTTCAAAAACCGTGCCAGCATCTTAACCGATACAGGTAATATTTTCCAAGGTCAGACTTAACAGTCCTTTTAAAGAACCAAAGGAACCAACGGTACACGAGGAAAGAACCAAAGTGGTGCAGATATTCAATTCCCACATGTGAGAAGGACAAAGCCCCGTTGCTTACCTCTCCATCGGTACCCCTCGCTGAATCTAAGCTGGAAGGGGAGGTATCCGACGGGGAGGGAATCGTTCTTTAAATACTCTCTTCATTAATTACCTGGACCGCCCGCATTGTATCTGGAGACGCCTCTGACTGATGATGGTGTCCCTGTATGATGACGTCATCACGTCAAGTCACGTGAGCGCTGTATGCGTCATGTGATGGTCTTAGTAGTTCGCGACAGCGATATGGATCTCGCATTCTGTAGTTTTATGGCAATGCTCATTACAATCTGGGAAAAAGTATCTTATACCTTTGTATCATAGTAAACGCCACTATTTAAGGAGGGAGATTCAAAGACATGTCGATTCGAGAATTATAAAAAGTAAATGGCATATTTTTTGCCAATATATCGAGACCTCCCTACTTTTTTATAATGTTTACGATGTCCAGACAGAAAGCATGGTATAAAAATTATTTTTCTAGATGTCTGGACATTGTCAGGCACATCGGAGAGGTAATTGATAAATGTACAAGGCCACCTGAAGCTTAGTGACTTGATCATATGAAGAAATATTTCTCACTATGAAAATCACAATGTCTAGATGTTGTCAGGTATACCGGAAAGGTTACCATAAAACACAACCTTATGCTTAATTGTGGAATTTTACAAGCATGAAACATTGTTATAATGACACCCAAGGTATATCGTCATTGAGTCCAAAGCGGTCACTTTGAAGTTTGTACACCCAGTTTTGTTCTTTTGTGAACAAGAATTTTGTTACATCTACAATGTGAGGTGGAATAAAAGGATGTTCCAATACTATCCAGCTTAAGTCCTCAGCTTTATGTTTAGAAGTCACAAAATGATTTGTGAGTCTAGTTTCCAGTTTGTTACGTCTGATGGTACTTTTATGTTTGTTAATGCGAACTTTGACTTTACGTGTCGTCATCCCTACATAACAAACGGAACAAGGGCACGTGATCAGGTAGATGACTCTTTCAGTATTGTCCCCAAACACAACACACTAAAACACTAAACACTAAAACAGTGGACATTGGGACAGGTACACCGTGAGTCCTTAGGAAGCACACAAATTGCAATACTGAAAGAGTTATCATGTTGAAGATACTATAGAACTCAATAATGGGTGTTAGACCTGGCATTCATGGCGTGGTTTCCCCTATCTTTTTGCCTCTACCTCCTGTATTTGTAACTGTTATGCTGTACTTTGGTTTTGCTGGTTTGTGTACTCTGGGTATATTACCACTGCTGGTCAGTGCTTAAGTGCAATATATCCACAGAAACTACCAATCATGTATCCTTTGTCTGATCAGGTTACACCATTCCCCATCAGAAATGGCTTAAACCTGTATGCAGATTATTGGGGACTCAAAACACCCACTCTGCACTCCAAATTGTTAGATCAGACTGAATCTCCTATATGCATGTGCCATTGAAAAAGTTTCTGGGCTGGATATGAGTTGTTTCAGCTAGATCTGCTAGGCTGACTGTAAAAAGGTACAGGCTTTTAATACTAGGGAAACATCGATTGCTTTTCATCATATTCTTTATTTGATAACAGTCAGTTCTGTTCAGTATTGGTTTTATCCTCTTCTTCTTCTTTTAGAGAATATGGATCAACCAGGCTGGATTTCACCCTCAAAATATCGAGAGACCACAGGTAAGTGCAATGAAATAGTAATCACTTCTTGTCTTATGTTATCATGGGTTGAAGGGAGGGTGGGGGACATGAGGACACTGTAGGAAAAGTAGTCTCTCTGTACCACCACATGGCTTTTCATCTGAACTGAACAGAAGGTACCGGTCCTAGTGCCCTCACTAGGGGTACTTTAATCAAATATACAAGCCGATATGCATGCAACAAAAGAGAAGTAGTGAAGCGAGGTGCAATCAGTGTTTTATGCCTAATGTGAGTAGTTGGTGTTTAACTAAGGAAATACTTCAAACAACACAGGGCGTTTGAACTGCCGACCAGTCTTCCCCTCTCACGCCCGCAGCACCCGCCTCTCATAATGTCCCATGAAACAGCCCAAAACCTGGCTGAGCCACATTCGTCCTGGAATGTGGCTGGGCGATTCGTCTTCCCAGGGGTCCTTCCACATCTTCTGCTTGTTCCGGGTCAGGGTCCCAGCTCTGCTCCTCATCTCCTCCTCATGTGATGAGATCTCTGATCCACTACATCTCAGCTCTTCATGAGAGGCTCCTCTGCAATCTTCTTCTCCATCCCACGTTGCAAATAGCATTGGGGCACTCCTTCATGCCGGATGCCGCTCCCTCATTGTGTTTGACTTCCATACGAAGGCTAGAAGAAAAGAACGGGCCAGGAGGTAAGGTCTGTTCCCTCAATATTGGCCAAGGAATGGGGTCAAGCTTGCTGTCCCCACTGAGGTCTGCTTGACACTGACATACATGTCTTTGTTTAATTTGTGCCTTTTGATCTCTCATAAGAACTATTATAGTGTGCATCACTTTCAGAGCAGGTCTATGTAGGTCTCCCCTAAATCAAAATGTTGTTTAGTCTCATTTACATTTCTTGCTGGGTACTCATGCAGAGTATTAAACTGTCTAAAAGTCCCACAAAGGGTGTGCTGTTATTTAAAACCTTGTGTCATTTAGCATCCAATATAGGATTTTCTTTAATCACAATCTGTGTGTGTGAATGTGTGTATATATATATATGTGTGTGTGTAATTTTTATCCTCAAGGAATTTTATTATTTTATGCTGCGATGCTCTGGTTCTCATACATGATTGTAACTGTATCACTTAGTCTATTTTTAGTTATGTACATGCTTGAATGTATGTGCTTCTATGACTGATCATCGAATAAAGTTAATTGATGATGATGATGATGAATGTCTTCTAAATAGATAGCCTCTAGGCATACATTTGTTTAGAATAGTCCCCAAAGACATTCAGAATTATGTCACTGTCTGGCTTGGGCCCCTGCTGTCCTGTATTGCATATTAGTGCATCTGGGTAACCAGGCCATAGTTCTACACCGTGTCTCTACCTTCCAAATTAATGGACCCTCATGTTTGTACCCAAAAAGGCTGTTTATCCCTTTCAGTTTCCCTAAACAAAATAATGTTGAATGTATCCCAAATGTATCGCATCACCACTGCTGCTAGAAAAGCTTATATTCATTGCGATCACATACATATCTGAGTACACCCACTGCTTCCATATGCCTCTGTCTTTTATTTATACATTACAGATCTCCGAGTCCGCATCCAGCTCTGGCACTTTCAAGCAATTCAACAACTGATTCCAATGTTTCAATACTCACTTTAACATCAGTACTGTCTTATGTAAAGGGTGCACTGCCCATGTTTCTGCTGTGGCACTTCTACCTAATATTTAGCACACCCTATGACAGATAATGCGTGCCCTGGGGGCAGAGCATTAGTGAAAGGTGAAGCAGCTCCTTGAAGCAGTCGCTCCATATTTGACAAAGCAGAAGGCACCCGGCCTGCTTTACAAAGTGGGACAGAGACTCTCTGCAAAAGGGGCTGAACCCACCTGCATGCCTTGAGGGGTCCCTGGGAGCCCCCTTTCTCTATTCCAAGAGGAACTTTCAGGGGGCACATTGACTTACACCACCTCTTTGTATTAGAGAATGGGCTGAACAAGCTTCTGTGGCACTTTCTGTACTACCAAAGTGCCTTAGGGAAGAACAAATTAGCACATGCCTGTTGCACACTGGACACTTTATGTAATATGGCCCCAGATATGCAAATACATTTCCTATTCCTGGCAAAAAAAACATACAATTGCAGGTTTTTACTTGTCCATCACCATCAACTTGCAAAACATTCATTTTGAGGTTCACATTTTGCCCCCAGTTTCCCTGCTTGCTGCCTTACATAATAATGACACAGTGAGGGCCACTTGCCTGTTCTACCTGCTCGCCCATGAATGGGTGCTTCTGTCCTCATGCAATGTTGTGGTCTTTTGCTTCAAGAGCCTGCCATCCTGCGGCACACACCACAAGACACGCTGTGGAGGTAGAATATATTCCACAAAGGAACATACAAGGCGATTGGTGATTGTTTTATTGCAAGTTGTACCTACAATAAAGCTGCAGCCACCAAAAAGAATCTTGACCATATGGAAAATCAGAAAGGAAACAGCTAAAATGGAAGCATTTACATGTTGAGATTTAATGTGTGCAGTGACAGAGAACTCTAGAATTGAGCGGTCATAAAATGCTCATAATATTTTCATTTTGTGGTGATGAGAGACTCATGAGGGCATCTGCCTGGCTGGAATCGCTGGCACTATTTTAGTTTTTGATGCAAATAACATACTGAATTATTTCTAGTCAATACATTGCCTGTCCCTGGTACACTCTTATTTCATCTCTGTCTACTTTTTTTCCTTCCTTGTTACACTCTTTTTTCATTTCTGTCTACGTTTTTTTCCTTCTAAAAATAATGTGAATAGCTCAGCCAGCTTCATCCCTACCCAAGTGTTAGCCAAGATTGGGAACATTTGATGCACCTGAGGTCTTTTATACTCTGAAAGTGGCAACACAACTTCTTAAAACTGACAACTTTTGGTGACCTAAATCCCACAGATAATAGGAGAAGAATGACCTTTGACTTAAATGATTTTAGACGTGCTATTTCAACGATGTATTTGTCTAAGAGCCTTAGCTCGGACTCTTAGGGATCTGTCATATACAAATATTGCTTTTACTATTTGCGGACCGGCTCACGCTTGTTTCTTTTTTTCTTGCTTTTCATTTTCTGTTTTAGCAGCAAAATGCTTTTGTCTTGCTACCTGGATGGTCTGCAGTAGTGAGAATTGTGTGATATCTTTCAATGGCCCAACTTTCAGTTGTATTTTCTCAGATATATATTATATGTCCCTCCATGTACATAAAACTGGCGTGTTCTTTATTCTTCCATCAATGTTATCGTGTCTAATGCCAAAACAGAAGCGTTTCATCCGATGGCTGCAGAGTGCTCGTTTCTTTATTCTGATGGCATAGTGTATCTCCAGCTGAACTGCTTATCATCTCTGCAGAGGTCTCTTGATGATGGCTTTGAACCTCTCCACAAGAAACCGACAAGGGCATTTTAGCCGGTGCATGGGGACAGCTTGCCCTTGGTGAACCTGATTCGGAAGAACATTGCCAGCGAAAATTCATCTGCGCTTCCAGGCTTCTGAACATTTTAGTGCTGCACAAACTTCTGCCAAAAATACTTGATTCGGGCCTGCAGGGGATAAATTACCAGGGATCTAATTTCCGCATTGCTTAGATTGTGACCTGACAATTTCAAGCTTCGTTCAAAAGAGAATTGCAATGTGTTCAGCCAACCTTTGACTAAAGTTCTCCCACTGCTAGCTTCCTGTGCTCCCCAGAATTACAACACAACACAGATGTACCTCTCACAGCAACCCTTTTTGAGTTTTAAACCTCATTAAATCATTCACTGGTGTTTCTTAACGAGTAAACAAAAATGGGGAATGTGGTTGTGTTATCCATCCTTCAAAGGAGGAGAGCGCGCCTCTATTTACAAGATACTACACAGGAAAAACATTAAGTGAAAGCATTAAGCACACTCAGAATTAAATCACAATCCATGACAAAGACAAATAACAAAATAAAACACTATTCAATATGAGGAATATGAAATGCAAAGTCCTTTTTTCTATGTCTGTAATAGTTCTTGGGACAGAGGTAATAAGGTTGTTCAAGGGAGAAAGAGGTCAAATAAAAGGTTCTTGAATTTCGTGAAAATAGTCAGGGGCAACAAATACCTCCATTCTTTAGGAGGATTGAATATCTTTTTCTCAAGAGAGATTGAGGACAGAACTGGGCGTGGAAATAAATATATTGAATGAAAAAGGAAATATTTTAGTACATACAAATGTTTCTGGTATGTTTTATCTGTTTTCGAAAAAATCTGTGAATGTTACAGTAGCGAACTTGGGGGCATATTATCAAGAAACGTCATTACAATTATCTCCGCTTTAGCGGCTTTAGTAGTTATACAAACAATGGGGTAACCCAGTATCCCTCAGAACCTGGGCAATAAATTGTAAAGAAAACAGTGGTTCTGTTGGGTGAAAGAATTTCTTTGCGCATAAAGCATTAGTCAAATGCTATCTGAATAATATGCAATGTCATGTTATAAGCAACACACCAAACAGTTTGTATGTTAATCTGATTGTTTATATAAATTAAGTCATTCATATATGCATCTATATTATCCACAAATATTTTGGAGAGACCGTCAAATAACAATGTGATAACAAATAGTGACACAGTGACAATTGGTGCTCAGTGACAACGTGCGTGATATATACACAATAGTTAAAAACTTGAAAATTTCAAAAACGGCCAGAAGGTCGAATATTTATAGTAAGACTGCGCAATAGAAGAATTCGTTTTAACACAGATTCTATATGCTGGTCCAAACGTTAAAGTCGACGGCCTTAGTGTGACTAAAAATCAAATATGGTCTGGGCCCTTCTACCAGACGAGCAAGGACTTTTTGCCTACCGCCCGCGTTTCCGAATGAGTTAACTTCGTTTGATGAGCAAGGATTTTTGCCTGGCGCCTACATTTACGAGATAGAAGCGCCCGGAATAGAGACGGCACTTCATATGAAAATAGATACATTTGTGGAGCCCCGAGTGCTACGTGACCAGTGATTCAACTGCTCTCACATGTAACATAGGCCCATCACTACCACATAATTCGTAAAATTGGAACCCCATCCCGAGATTCACGTCGGATGTGTACCACTTTGAAGGGCCCAGACCATATTTGATTTTTAGTCACACTAAGGCCGTCACCTCTTGCCCAAGTCCTGATGAAGACCCGCACTGACCTTACAGTAGTGCAGTATGAGGGTTGAAACGTCGACTTTAACGTTTGGACCAGCATATAGAATCTGCATTAAAACAAATTTTTCTATTGCGCAGTCTTACTATAAATACTTGACCTTCTGGCCATTTTTGAAATTTTCAAGTTTTTAACTATTGTGTATATATCACACACGTTGTCACTGAGCACCAATTGTCACTGTGTCACTATTTATTATCACATTGTTATTTGACGGTCTCTCCAAAATATTTGTGGATAATATAGATGCATATATGAATGACTTAATTTATATAAACAATCAGATTAACATACAAACTGTTTGGTGTGTTGCTTATAACATGACATTGCATATTATTCAGATAGCGTTTGACTAATGCTTTATGCGCAAAGAAATTCTTTCACCCAACAGAACCACTATTTTCTTTACAATTGGCGGCTTTAGTGGCAGTTTTCTGCCGCTAAAGCGGCGATAATTTTAACGCCATGCTTGATAATATGCCCCATTGTTAATAGTGTGGTTAGTGGAAAAAGAATGGACACTAATTTTCAGTAAAAGAAGAAACAGCCTCCATATCTATCTTCATACCACGTTTTCACTTTTAATGCTTATGTACGGGTTTCACATCAACTCAATATATAGAAATTCTTGAGTCTATGTAGGTTTCCAATGAGAAATGACCGTAAAAAGTTCACAAAAATCTCATAAACTAAAGACCACAGAAAGTGTAATTTAAAAAGTAAATCTATCACATAATTCATGTATCGTTGAAACACTAATCAACTGCGGTTGCACAATCAAATACTAGTGGATTCATATTGGTGGCCGCCTTTATGAATCAGTGCCTGAATCTTTACTAGAAGGACCTATCAGAGCCCTTACACCGTTACAATTGACTTAACTTCTAGGCAGATCCATAGCCTTTACGAAATATACTTGAGAACGTGACGCATTAGTCACTTGTTCCAACGCTTGCTGACTAATTGACCTCCGCATGAACAGGCTTGGAAATCTGTAACGGGGTGTATTTCAAACCCCATTTTCTCAGATGCATCAACGAGGACCTTTCTGTCTGAACAAGTTTCTAAAATTTGATCAAATATGAAGAACTAAGGACCGATTAAATATTTTTAGATAGTGCTTTGGCAATTGAACCAAAGTCTCGCTCTCAAGTGTTTACACATCGTTATACACAGAAAATAGGCCTTGATAAAGTTACGCATAGTAACGAAACGCGTGTCGACTGTCTTGGACTGCTTCCCCAACGGGGTTTTTTTCTGGCTGCTTCCTAATCACCACTCTTTGGAAAGTCCCAGGATTAAGACTTCCGAAATTGGGTTATACATTTGCTCATAGTGTCCTAGTAAAGAATATATCATTGCAATATTCAAATTCTGCATTAAACCATATATGATGTGCTCTTAATTGTTTGAAATCACATATATTGTGTTTTAAATTGTATACAGCTTTTCCTAAGCAGTAAATATTTTTGTCTAAACAACATTAAATCATATAATTAATGTTCTTTTTTTATGCTCTTTTCTTCTTAACTGATTTTTGTATCATCTATGCTCTCTTGCTTATGAGATATAAGAGTTATTGACATAGGACCTCTCGAATAAGCTCTCTGTTAAATGTCATTTACCTTACTAGAAAACCACAAATGTTGTTTTTATTAAAACACTAGAGTGCCGAGGTACATCTGTTTGATAACATATGTAACAACAGGTTTTTTACGAAACTCCTGTTTATCCAACATCTTTGGTAGTGGGATGTTTTTTCTACCTTGATGGGCACCGTAATCTCGCAAAATAACACACAGGTAACAATAGAGGATCATGTAAATTACAGAAATTGATGTGCGACTGTCGAAACCACCACTACCATTGTAGAATTTTCTATTTTAATTGATGTTTGACACTTGTTGTTTATTGATCACCTGTTTAAAGTTGTCTGTCTATAACAATTTTTAACAAAATCACTTTTAATTTGCATTTGCCATGTTCGCGGTGATAGCAAAAGTCGCAATGACGTTGTTATTCGCAGATACTTCGTGTTTTACAGTAACTCTAAAAGACATACATACACCTATTATAATTGATATTTAACACTAAGGGCCCGATTCACAGAACTAACTTAAGACAAAATCCTGAACTTACTACCATTTTCGTATTCACAGAAGGCACTTACTCATTTTGGTATTCACAGAAGACACTTACTCACTTCGGTATTCACAGAAGTTAGGAGTCCTAACTTTAGGACTCCTAAATGGCTTCTGTGTATACCGAAAGTCATAAACTCCTAACTTTACTACTACTAAACTGAGAACAATCCTAATTTTAAGGCTTTCGGTATTCACAGAAGGCATTTAGGAGTCCTGAAGTTAGGAGTCCTAACTTTACTACTACTAAATTGAGAAAAATCCTTATTTTAAGACTTTTGGTATTCACTAAAAGCATTTAGGAGTCCTAACTATACTACTACTAAACTGAGAAAAATCTTAATTTTAAGGCTTTCGGTATTCACAGAAGGCATTTAGGAGTCCTAAAGTTAGGAGTCCTAACTTTACTACTACTAAATTGAGAAAAATCCTTATTTTAAGACTTTTGGTATTCACAAAAAGCATTTAGGAGTCCTAAAGTTAGGAGTCCTAACTATACTACTACTAAACTGAGAAAAATCCTAATTTTAAGGCTTTCGGTATTCACAGAAGGCATTTAGGAGTCCTAAAGTTAGGAGTCCTAACTTTACTACTACTAAATTGAGAAAAATCCTTATTTTAAGACTTTCGGAATTCACAGAAGGCATTTAGGAGTCCTAAAGTTAGGACTCCTAGCTTCTGTGAATACCGAAATGAGTAAGTGCCTTCTGTGAATACCAAAATGAGTAAGTGCCTTCTGTGAATACCAAAATGGTAGTAAGTTTAGGATTTTGTCTTAAGTTAGTTCTGTGAATCGGGCCCTAGTTGTTTACTGTTCTCTTCTTTGAAAGCGTCTGGCTATAGCAATTTTTTAACAAATTCATTTTTATTTAGGTCCCATTTTCCCGAAGACAGCAGAAGTCGTGATGATGTTGGTAATCGCGGATATTACATGTTTATCAACAACTTTGAAAAATATGTATAGAGAGATATTGTGAACAAGTTTCAATATAGCTATTCACTATTATAGTATTGAAAGTTTTGCTTTTGTTTTCATTTTTAAAGCAAACTACTTCTGCTTTGACACGGTAACCGCGAATATGTGAATTACCGCGAATATCAAGCAGATAGGGACATCTACATCAGTTGCAGCAGCAACAATTCATGGCCACAAAGTCCCTTCAGAGGTCCAGACTACTACTTCAGATATGGCTCCAGAGCTTTTGTGAATGGCCATATATTTCATGGACTGTGGTGTTGTTATAAGTGCTGGTGAGCAGTATGTTGCAGCTATCTCCAATGCTCCTAAAAATCATACGTAGTTCTCAGTGTACATTTTATGAGTTCCTCTTGTCCCAGTTGCCATTTTTGTTACCACGAAAAAGAAAAAAAATGTAACGTTACAAAACCACAAAAAAATTCTTAAACAAAAAAAGTTCCTTTTACAGTTAAACATTTTTAAATTATGCATGAGTGTTGTAATCAGTGTATGACTGGTGTATGGATGATTGCATGGCTGTTTGACTGGTGCATAGATCTTTGAATGAGTGCAAGAGTGGTGCCTGGGTGATTCTATGAGTGCATGGGTATTGCCTGGGTAATTTTATGACGCCATTGGTTATGCCTGGATGATTGGATGATTGTATAGAAACTGCCTGGGTAATTAGATGAGTGCATGGGTAGTATCTGGGAGATTGGGTGATTGGATGAGTGCATGGGTAGTGCCTAGGTGACTGTATGAGAGTGTGAGTAGTGCCTAGGTGATTGTATGAGTGCACAACTAGTACCTGGATAATTCCATGAGTGCATGGGTAGTGGTTGGGTGATTGGATGAGTGCATTGGTAGTGTTTGGGTGATTGAATGACTGCATAGGTAGTGTCTGAGTGATTGCATTAGTGCATGGGTAGTGCCTGGGTGATTGGATGAGTGCATGTGTAGTGCCTGGGTGATTGCTTAAGTGCATCAGTAGTGCCTGGTGATTGCATTATTAAATGGGTAGTACCTGGTTGATCTGAGTGTATGTGTTGTGCCTAGGTGATTGGATTAGTGCATGTGTTGTGCTTGGGTGATTCAGTGAGTGCATTAGTAGTGTCTAGGTGATTGGATGAATGGAGGGGTTATGGCTGGATGAATGGATGAGTGCATGGGTAGTGCCTGGGAGACTGCATAACTGCATGGGTAATGACTGAGTGATTGTATGAGTGCAAGTGTAGTATCTACATGATTACATGAGTGCATGTGCAGTGCCTGGATCATTGGATGAGTTCAAGTGCTGTGCCTGGGTGAATGAATGAGTGCAAGTTCAGTTCCAAGATGATTGCATGACTCCATGGGTAGTGCCTAAGTGAATGGATTAGTGCTAGTGCAGTACCTGGATGAATGGATAAGTGCAAGTGCAGTGCCTGGGTGAATGAGTGATCACAAGTGCAGTGCCTTGGTGAATGGATGAGTACAACTGTGGTGCCCAGGTGATTCCATGACTGCATGGATAGTGTCTGAGTGATTGTATGAGAGCATGTGTACTGCCTGGATGATTAAATGTGTGTAAGTACAGTGTCTGAATAACTGGATGAGTGCAAGTGCAGTGCCTGGGTGAATGAATGAGTACACGTGCAGTGTTTGGGTGATTGCATGGCAGCCTGGGTACTGCCTGAGTGAATGGATGACTCCATGGGTACTGCCTGGGTGATTAGATCACTGCAAGTGTAGTGCCTGGGTAAATAGATCAGTGCAAGTGCAGTGCCTGAATGAATGAAAGAATGCAAGTATAGTGCCTAGGGGCCAGATGCATCAAAGGGTTTTACCCATTCCGAGTCTATGGGAAAATGTGTTGATTCATATGGCCCTAGGTGATTCCATAACTGCATTAATAGTGCCTGAATGAAGGGATGACTCCACGGTTACCTCCTGAGTGAATGGATGAGTACTTGAGTTGTGGCTGGGAAATTGGATGAATGCAAGTGCATTACCTGAGCGATTGGAAGACTGACTAGGTAGTGGCTTGGTGATTGGATGAGTGGAACTGTAGTGCCTGTGAGATGGGATGAGTATATTAGTAGCGACTTGATGAATCTATCACTAGATAAGTGATTTGACAAATGTGATAAATCACAATCTCCAACTACTGTGAAAAAATATAAACAGAGAAAAATGTATTAGAATTTCGTTTTGAAAATCAGGCAATCAAAACAACATATAATATTTTTTCTCCAAAACTTTAATTCAACATAGACACATGTTTTACTGTTTTATACTGTTTTCAGCTTTCATACTTCTTCACTTACAACAGTGCTCTGTATGAAGCATCATCATAAAATAGTGGGGAAAAAGGAATCAATCGATTACAAAAAAATGCGCACAGTACATCATTACAAATATGTCATACTGTGCACTCCACTCATAACAAGTTTTTAATTTTAAGAGAGGCTTGCTGATATGTTATTACCTTAATGAAAGCAACTATATGTTAAAACTGTTTCTGATATTTGTATATCCGGTACAAAATGTCCAACGATTATGAAGCAGTCTTCATTTTTGGATATCTTTTTGTAAACATCATCCCTGTTAAGCCAAACGATGTCTAAAATGTTATTGGCAATGTACAAAAAACATAACACACAGTTCTACGTACAAGTTGCTGCAGCAGAAACAAAAAGGGGCATTTGTTTGTGGTGAAGAGACTTCTTAAATGCAACTTAAGGTTACTACTATTATAGTACCTCCATTTAGTTTTTATAGTAACTGAATGTAGTCCTCAGATATTTTATAACTTCCTTTCCTGCAGTTAAAAAGAATCTTTAATTTCTAATAGCTTGCTGTAGACAATGTCTTATATAGGCCGAATAATGACTCAGAAACACATAATCCATAGATATGTCAACACAATACCACATTTTCTTATTCTCAGTTCTCCTTAGAACTTGGGTTCTAGAAATAGTAGATATGAGTTTGGTAACTTTTTAGGTAGTCTTGATTTGAATGTCACTTGTTTGTCATTACACTCTGTCCATCCTGTTTGACATCTTAAATATATTGTTTAGTGTCCAGAGGTTATATTAAAACTCCTTCATGAAATATGATTGCTATAGTTGTGAAAGTTCTTTTTAAAATGGAAATTTGTCCAGCTCCAAAGTTTGTAATTTCAGTTCCTAATTTAGTACCGTCCACTCTGCATCTTTGTAGCCTGACTATGACATATTTTCCACACCTTTTTTAGAAACAACATTGACCTAAATTCTTTTTTTTTTTGTCCTCATATAACCTCCATAGTATAGTATAAGCGTCCTCTCTGGACTAGCCAGCCAGTTGTTTATATCTTGGCGTCTGATTTCAGCTGATGTTCTATTGGAACCAGCTCGTGCTGCACATCATAAGCTGACCAAGAGGTGTAATCATTGGACAGTTCATACCAGTCATACCATCTACTCCGGGTCTAGTAGTTTCCAGAATAGCCCAAGCTCATTTCTTTTATTATAGGAGTTAACCTTTTGATCTAGGTCTCTAAAAAATCTTACTGAGTTCCACCATCCCCTCCAAGATGGAGGGTCTGCCTAGCAACATCTTTTGGATATTTATCGTCTTGCTAAGAGGGTTAAGTAGAACACAAGTTTATACCGCTCACCCGTGAAGTCCGCCTCACCCTCTGAAGGCTGTGCACTGCCAAAGAAGATTAAAGTAGGGCTTACCTCCACACCTTTGCCCGGTGCTTCTGACAAGGTCTTACCCACATTGTCCCAATATTCCTTCAACACTTGACAGGTAGAAAACTTGTGGATGTCATCTACCTCGTGGATACGGCATCTTGTACATCTGGCATCTACACCTCCCCTTATTTTGGATATCTTAAACAGAGACCAGTATATCCTGTGAAGGGTAAAAAGGTGGTCTTTCCTTAGCGCAGCTGATTTGATTAAAGGGTATAGTATATCTAAAGATACTTGCCATACATTTTGCAGCTCTTCATCCGGCAAGCACTTCTCCCAGACCAAATGAGGAGGATCTAGCTTCCTGTCTGCAGCAACAAGGAGATGATTATACCAGAGAGCTATCTCCTTTTTCCTTGGGTTTAGATCTTGAAGGTCATCCTCCATTGCATTGTCTCAGGGGAATTGCCAATGTTGGTTCTTGCACCACGTTGAAATTTGGTAATATTTGAATATAGAGATCCTGCTGTTTGTTAAGTTCTTCCAAGTGTACCAGGGCAGACAACTGCTTCCTTCAACTATATCGAACTATATCGACCCAACGCAGAGATAGGGCATCATTCAGGCACTCAGGTGTGCCCGGTGAGTCCCATACGGGGGCCCACTCGCTGTAGTAGGGTATACAGAGAATTACGCGGCAGTCAAACCATAATTTGGCTGTAGCATATAGAACCTTCAGGCGGACGTTTAAGAAAAACTTTGGGGCACCAAATTTGTACATGAAAACCTCAACTGGGCTATCCTGCAGCATGGCCTTACACATACAACCAATCAAGGTATCATCTGGTCTGAGAAGGAGCATCCTGCTATTCTTTAATTGGTATGCCCAGCAATATAATTGTAGATCTGGTAGACCCAGACCACCATTTGTGAGCTTTCGTCTAAGCTTTTTCCACGATAATCTGTTCCCCTTACCATCCCAGCTAAAAGTAGAGATCCTTCCCTGAATTTTACTTAAGAGGTTTTTATCAAAAGTCAGGGGGATATTATTAAAAAGATAAGCGAACTATGGCAAAACACATATTTTAACCAGGTTAGACCTCCCATAATGTGTAAGCGGAAGATTCTGCCATCTCTTCAAAAGAATATTGGCCTCCTTAGAGACTATAGCTATATTTATTTTGGGCAGTTCTTTTAACTCTTTTGTGATAATTATTCTTAAATACCTTAACTCCTTTGAGACCCTGAACTCCAGCAATTCTGGCTTGATTAACATTGGATGTAAAAAGTATCAAATCATCAGCATAAAATGCTAATTTCCTTGAAAACCCGTTTGCAGTGAAGGGGAACATTTCTTTATTTAGCCTTAGGCTTTGAGCCAAGGGCTCAATATATAGATCAAAAAGAATAGGAGACAGCGGGCACCATTGTCTGGTGCCACGCCCTATTGATTTAGGAGCAGAGAGGTTACCGTTCACTAAAATTTGAGCTCAAGGATTTTTGTAAATTCTTTTAAAGATTTCTCTAAAGAGCTCATCAAAACCAAAAGTCTTCAATACTCTAGAAAGATAACACCAGTTGACCCGATCGAAGGCTTTTGCAGCATCTAGCATTATAGTTGATAGAGGTGCATTACCCACCGTTGCTAAATCTATTGCTCCAACTAAGGTAAGAACAAGATCGTTCATCTGACGCCCGGGGAGGAAACCCTTCTGGTCTTCGTGTATTATAGACCCTAGATCTCATTGGGGATCAAGTCTGGGCCTGCAGCTTTGCCCTTCTTAATTTTCTTAAGGACATCCAAAATTTCACTCCCTGCTATATCTTGGTTAGCAGCAATACATTTTCAGCGTTCAGCTTTGGAAGCTGTTTTCCAGCAAGCCTTTGATCTAGGGTAAGCTTGTATACCTCTAAATCCTCCTTGTACAAGTCCTGGAAGAATTTACAGATCTCCGACTCTGTCTTGCCCATGTTGTCAGCGAACTGATCAGAAGGCTTGCCACCACTTTCAAGTCTGATGTTTCTGACGAAACTTTGGGACCTATCCATTCTGCTCTTCATTGCTAATAGTTTCCCGCAGCCCTCACCTTGAACAAACTCTCTCATTTTACTCGCTTCCCATTTCTGTAATATAATTCCTTCCATTACCAGCCTATATTCCTGTTACAAATCCTCAACTATGCTCACTAGGTTTTCTTTTTCCTCCCCCTGGGCTTGGTCTGCCTTTAAACCTGCTTCGGCCTTTATTAACCGCTCCTCCAATAAGGCTATCTTTTCTTTTTCTAGTCTGACCCTTTGACCTAAGTTCTGATCTGCAGTTTGGACAGGTCATATCTTGATGGGCATTTTTAGTTACATTTTTAAAGGCCACAGCTTTACAATCTGGTAATGTCAAAGGGAGGAATCATTCTGAATTGGTTTCAATGCCAGAAGTAAATTCACAATCTTCACAGTTATGGTTCTATTTATAAGTTAAACCAAATAATTCACATCTTCTTCTTATAATAGTCCTAGCATTACCATTAAAACATTTTGAGCATCCTGCTGAAGGTTTCGAGAAAACACTACTATTGCAGTACAGTCATCTGTAAGTTTTCTTCTTCCAGTAGCAGAATGTATAATACTTCTGTTAATTCTTCAAGTAAACTACATAGTTGTGAAGACATTTTGTATCTACCATTTCTTTAATGGAATTTGTAAAATGAGGCAAATTGTATAGTCCATTTAGCACTACATTTGCATAACAGTCCACTCCAGATTTAATATCAAAGTGATACCCTTCTATTTCCTAATTGTGCTGCAGTTTTTTTCCTTAGGTCCTGGCTGTTTTTCTCTTTGTTTATCTTTCTGTTCAGTTCTGATAGACTGCTTTGATATTTTCCTCTTTGGACACATTATTGGTTTTTAAAACACAGGATACTGGCCTAAATGAGTAGCATATTGAGCTCTTAAACAATTATACTCCCTTTCACAGATTACATCAGCACTTACTTTCTTCTCATCAAACTCAATCAGAAATAAACCAGACAATGTTCAAATTCATGACAAAGGTACATATGTAATTCCTTCTTTGAATTCACTACTACCAATATTAACAAGAGTTGTATCAATACTTAACCCATTACGTGCTTCTGTCGGCCAAGGGCCGTCGCGCGCACTACTTCTGTAGTGCTGCGCATGTCCATTTACCGACGCGACCCCGCCCACTCATCAAAGGTGCCGCAATTCCGCCGTGGTAAAAGGGTTAAACCTTGTGATTTGTGGACAGCTACAGCATAAGCTAAAGACACTGGGAACTGCTTTCGCTGGACATACAAGCTTTTCTCGAGTAGGAAACGTACAACGCATCTACCAATTTTCTTAACTTCACCAACATCATCAAATTTTATGGCTAAGTATTCCACGTTATTTCTGTTTGGAAAATTAATAAATTACATAACTTTACCTATTGTGCCATTCACTAGCCCTTCTTCAACATTTAAATTACAATGTAAGAATACACGACAACTTTCACTGAGATATAACTGTTATTCTAATACTGCCGTTTTTTACAGATTTTTCTAAACTATCCAATTTTGATTGCAGTTTCTCTTTTAGTAGCACTGTAACTCCTTGATATTCCATCTTATCGTTTGCTCTAATTTTTTATTATCTCTTCTTTTTCCAGTTGCAATAACTGTTCATTGAATTTTCTACACACCTCAAGAGTTGGCATCAAACAAACAATAGACTTCTCTTACTTAACAACATTATACATTACATTTGCAGCTGAAACATTAGTTGGAAACAGTTTTTTGATGAGACGGGTTTGTAATACTCTCTTACCTTCTTTTGTAAGAACTTCCACCCAAATGTCCTTTAGCATATCTCCATATTGCATATCTGATGCTAGGCGCATATTTTTGATTAACTCTTTGTATTCAAAGTTTTCCCAAATTCCTAGTTTCATTTTGTAGTATTGCCTTGAAGACATGTTGTCCTTTGACTGGAGTTAGTTGTAGCAGGTCTCCAAAGACTACTAAGGGGCATATCTACAATGCGGCGATACAAAATTATCGCTGCTTTTGCGGCCGTTTTCGGACGAAAAGTGGCAATAATTTTATCACCTAATTAGCAAGGTCACGCTAATGCGTGAAACCTTGCATTAGCACACGAATTCCTAACGCCCAGCTTTGCATCTCTAATGAGATGCAAAGTGGGCGTTCCTGACCTGACATGACAGGAGAAATGTCGCTAAGCGACACTTCTTCTATCATCAAGCCCCACGCTATGAAGCATAGCGGCAAGAAAAGTAGCGATAACCCCTGTTATCGCTACTTTCCTTACGCCTGCTGCAGGACTGACTTAGCCATGATATCCTATGGAAGGTGGATATCATGGCTAAGTTTGTGAGGCCCTATCAACAAGCTAATGCCACATTTTGTGAGATTATCGCTGGGTTTCCAGCGTTAAACTCACGTTAGGCAGTTAGCGCTAGGATTTTTATCGCTTTTCAGATATGCGTTGCTAATAACACGCTATCTCAGCGATGAAAATCCACGTTAGCCGGCGATAATTATCCTAGCACTAAGTGCGCTTAGCGATAATTATCGCCGGTTGTTGCTGATATGCCCCTAAGTGTTTTCCTCCAAAAAAATGTTATAGTCAGTTTTTAATATTTTGCTGAATTCTTAATGTATAAAAGCTAGCATTAGGTTAGATACCATGTGGACTTCATCAAGAAGTAGTAGCTTTGATTTATTTAATAGTCTTGCTACTTCATGATGATAAGCATCACCAGATAATTTGTTGTATTGTAATTTGTTGTTGTGTTCAACAGGCAGCACTAATAATCGATTAAGGCTAACTTCTTTAATTTTATGTGCAGCTAACCCTGGCGAGGCTGTAACTGCACATGATAAATTGTAATCTGTTCTCTTCTGTAGATAACTTGTTAGTACGTTAATCAAGAAGCTTTTTCCAATTCCAGTTTGATCACTTATGTACTGGTTTATATGTAGAACAAACACACTCTTTTTTTCTCATGCAGAAATCCATGTTTTGTTTTACCTTTCACTTCATCGAAAATGTATTTTCTTATCTGTATTCAATTGCTGCGTTAGTTCTTGTACATCTAGAGTTTCCTGTCTTGCTTGCTGTATTGCATTCTCCACTTCATTCATGGCTATTGCAGCTTCATTTTGAATGATTGGCTGCCCAGCAGGATCTTGACTTTTAGGTGCTGAACTTTGAATGCTCTGAGAACTCTCTCTTGCTATCTCAGCAGCAATTGTTTCTTCTTGTTCAATCTCATCTCTCATCATTTGATGATACACTGGAAACACAGAGCACTCAATGCTATCTTTCACAGTGTACAATGGGTCGTCATAACAGTCAAAATCTCCAAGTAGCTAGCCTTCAGTTTGCCTTGGCTTGAACAACTCTAACAAGGCTAAATAGAAAAGCTCTTTTTTTTCTGGAGTTTGGCAACTTAGCTTTCTATGGTTGAGTAAACTTCCTTTGTTATGTATGACTGAACATCATTCACATCCATCAACAGCAAACTTTCCGTCTTCTATGTTTTCACTGACATTATGTCTTTATGGATAATGTTGAAGTATTTCATACAGACACATGCTTTCTAGATGAGGACTTCCTTCTTGGATAATACATATGCAGCATGTTAGTCTTCAGAATATCTTTACTGTGTGGCTTAAATGCCACAAGATATTGGATTTCAGGAAAAGACTTCAGCACTCTGTTATGAGTATTAGCAAGCCCTAAGCTCACCCACAGAACTCATCTAGATTTAGAGAACAAGGGAGCTGATGTTAACCTGTCTTCACATTCATAAGAGCATTTTCAAACTAAAACCATACAATTTCTTTGTAAGACTCTTTTCTATTGAACTCTTCTCCCACATCTCCTTCACAGCAGTGGCCCATGGAGGTAAGAGTGGTGGGGTAGGGTTGGGTTGGGGTGGATTCAACAAGTGACCATGAGGGAAATTTAAATAAATAATCAATTTTACCTTGTCGTCATCTGTCGAAATCCCCCGATAATATTTTCCACAGGTATGGTATTGGAATCTTGGAACTTGTTGTCTTAATATTTTATCAACACTCTCATTTGGGATGCTGCATGTGACATACTGCTCTATGAAAGTCAACACAAGCTCATCAGTGTCTGTTACAAACTTTGGAGCATCTTTTACCCATAGTAGCATGTCAATATGTGGAGCACCTCTGGCTTGGTATTCTTTGCCCCAAAAGAAATCAGTCACTACACCAAGAGGTGGATTGCTCTTGTTGCAGATAAAAGCCATCATGATTTGAAATCTGTGGTTAAAATATCTGCAAACATTTGCAGGGTCCAATGAGCAGAGTATTCCTGGTGTCTTTAGATCAATATTCACCGTGACGACGATACCAATATTCATTGGTCCCACGTTGACATGCCGTGAGATTAATCAAGTTTTATTCCAGTTGTTAATCTTTTCGGTGGATTTTCTCAACAAATTCTCTTGCAGATAGATTTTGCAGATTTACACCTGTTTAAAAAATGTGTTTTACAGCATAAAATGATGAAGACAAATCACTTTCAAATAATAGATGAAACATAGAAGAGATACATTGATGATATCAAGGATCCTCTGAATAAAGTCTAGTAGATCTGTACTCTGCCGCAGGCCTTTGTACAGACCAATCATCATACCTACCACCTACTTCGGGAGGAAAGACATGACAGAAAGAGCGAGGTTCTAAACTTTTTCCCCATACACTTAAGGGAGTTCCTTTTGCTTCTTTTAGTTGACATAGATCAGTAGCATCACCAATAATCTCTTTTGAATGTAGGGGATGGATGCTATAATGTTCTTACATTTCTACAACTCTGCTTCGATCCACTTTTTCTATCTGACCTGTTGATGATGATGTGTTGTCCTCGAGATCTGTGATATCTTGAAGAATTTTTGCATTTTGTATAATATATTCTTATTTTGTACCAAATATGAAGTTGCATTTTTAACTTTGCTAACATCTATTAACTCTTGCCATATTTTTTTACACTTGGTTGGGACACCATTTACTAGAATTACAAGTCCCTCTTCCAAATTTGTATGTACCCCTATAGCTTCAATATTTTCCTCAAAATCTAATGGCAAGTATACAACTCTATCTTTGGGACCTATCCGGAGCACAGTTGGAGGTATTATCCGTGTCTTTGGCTCCATGCTAACTGTAGCCTGAAATGGATGTACAGAGTGTATTAATACAGATTTATTAACATTCAAATCTTTAAGTACTTCTTGAACACATACTATTTCTAAGTTGTTGTGTACTGCTCTAGCAGGCATTTTGTTTTCCTCTACCTTATTATAGCAGTACTTACATTTAACTTGTTGGATAGACAAGTCAAACCGTCCATCTACAAACAAATAAACAGCAAATTCTCGCCAGTTAATATTCTTCTTCTTTTCGGTTTTAATGTACAAATCAACATTACGAGTTAGATATTTGTAGGGACTTCGTCTGCAAAATATACAACCACAGTTTGGTTGCTCTGAAGAAACTGCTCTAATCTTTCTAATCTCTTTTACAAAATTACCAACACTAATACATTTGTTCTGCTTCACAACTCCTGTTGTTACCAACTCTTAATTTTCCCTGCACTCCTGTTCTGGTCCAAAAAAACTAAATTCAACATCATCACTAACCTTTTCTGCTTCTGCTACACTACCATGCAAAAGAGCTTTATTCATTTCCCCTAAAAATAGAGCAGGGGTATTTACATAA
Organism: Triturus cristatus; assembly: GCF_964204655.1. NCBI lineage: Eukaryota > Metazoa > Chordata > Amphibia > Caudata > Salamandridae > Triturus > Triturus cristatus. The sequence goes on along the minus strand of NC_140590.1, from coordinate 893,193,028 downwards.
TAAAGCCTTCTAACAAAAGTTCTCATTATTGATTGGTATGCACCTAACATTCTAAATTATGAAAGCGGCTTTGACATACTTTTTTAAACAGCCAAGCTAATGAATGTCCATGTAAATTAGTATGCTTTCTTACTTTGCATGGATCTAATCCTTGCAGAGTATGTATTATCAATTTGAAACTTCTGGAAGCAAACATACGGAGAAAATTTCTCAATATATCAATTAATTGTTGATTAATACTACACACACTACTACAATGACATTTGTACACAGGGGCCTGTTATTGTCTTCCTTGTATCTCTTCAGCAATCTCCTCATCAACATTTTTAGGTACCATACTTTCTTTGGAATAGGCATACTACTTTTCATCTCATAACATCGTCCAGATTCATCAACTGCATGCACTAATATGTTGTCTTTGAAATAGCCTTCTTCATTAAAGAACGGCTCAGTACTTGAAGTATGTATCCATCCACCACTAAAAGTTTGCAAAAGTTACTTCTATTCACAAGTCTTTGTTTCTGTCTCTGTCTCCTCATGGACAACACTATTTTGTCCAGTGTCTTCATTCGGTTTAAAAACAAGATAAATAGTTTCCACTTCAGAGAAAACACCTTATCAACTACAACTTCAACATATTCCTTTTGTCTGATTGGTTGTGTTCTTCTTTTATAGTTCTTCATAGATGATAACAAGTTGCAAATTACTCTAGTGTGGAACATCCTACCTCTGATTTCCTTGAACTGGCTCTGCCTTTTGCTTAAAGTCTCTCAGTTTTTCAATGATTTCCTACTTTTTACATCAGAGTCTTTTTGTGCCTTAACACTCTGTGTTATAGTTTATTTTACTGTTTGTACTTTTCTAGCTGTGCACAAACAATTTTAAGTTATGTCTTGGTTCTCTTACCAGCAAGCCTTGTCTCTTCGACAATTTTTTCAGCATTTTGCCCCTTTTGACACTCTATTTGCTGCTGCTTCTTTCTTCTCTGACTCTGTGTAGATAGCTAGATATTGATGTCTGAAAACAAAAATAGGAAAGTGCATTCATCACTTAATTATATATTGTCAAATTATATATTTTACCTATTTAACGTTTAAGTTTACATGAGGAAATATAGCTTAGGCAATCTTCAGAGTACATGAGTATACTTTTAACTATGTAGTACCCATCCTATTAACTATCAACAGCCTACCTTACTGCTCAGTTATATGTATGGGTGAGTGACAGTTTGCTCATACAGCTACTCATACACACACACTTACTCACTTAGAGTTACTCACCCACCCTCTCACTCACCCATACACCTACTTACATAGATATTACCTTAAAGGAGCATACCCTATTGACTGAATAATTCCTACCTCAGGGGACTGTCATATGGTGTAGAAGAGTAGCTTAAAACTTAACAAAGGCTTTACATGTTAGACTTGAATGTGTCAGTTATTTCACCTATATCTGAATAACTGTGTGAGTCCATATCAAGAGCTTATATTCCATGAGTATGTAAGTTTGTGGTAAATGGTTGTCTGTCTTTGTGATAGCTACGGTCCTCTAAATGTGTCTGCAAAATATTGGGTTATTGAAGTGTGTAAGAAACTGCCTTCATTACCACCAGATACATATCCGTTGTGCCTGTCTGTGTCAGTGAATCTTTGCATGCTTCTCTAACTACCTCACTAGGTGTTTCAGTGTCTGTCTCCTTTTGTACTTAGGTATATTGGATTTAAGTCTGGGTGTAGGCTGGATGTATGTTTGGGCACATAAGTTTCTATGAGTGCATTTAGCTCACTGAAACATCAAACTGAATCTTTTACTTTATAAGCAAATATCTCCCTGCACTATGGCCTAGCTACAGCATATCTCATTGTTCATTTAAATGTGGTAAAAGAGCAGTCTTCACCTTGTGTAGCACTTTTAGGTGTTAAGACATCTCTACCAGAAAAACTACATGCCCAAGTTGAAGTATACCAGGCGTGAGACATAATGCAAGCAATACTTGTCTGCATGGTAAACTTCAAAGTGCCAGTTGTTTAGCAGATATCTGAATGAGCTTTTCAGTTCCTATCTGTGACTGTGATTCCATGTGTATGTTAACATTTTACTAAATCACTGCCTCTCTTTATGTGATATGTGATTGTCTGAATGTCCCTGTAAGGGCCTGCATATTTTTCCTCCTTGGTGTATTAGTGGATATTGGGTTATTTAAATGTGTAAGAAACTGCCTTCATTACCACAAAATACATATCAGTGTTGCCTGTTTGTATGAGTGAATCTTTGCATGTTTCTCTAATTATCTCACTAGGTGTTTCAGTGTCTGGCTGCTTTTCTACTTAGGTATCACAAATTTAAGTCTGGGTGTAGGCTTAAACAAATAGCTCCCTGCACTATGGCTGAGCTACAGCCTAGCTCACTGTTCACTTAGACATGGTTTAAGGAAAATATATACCATGTGTAGCAGTTTTAAGTGATAAGGCAGCCCTACCAACAAATCTTCATGCCCAGATCAATTCATATTCATAATGCAAATACAGCTATAGTGCATACATTCCACTGTCAAAACTGAGTGTTTTATTCATACTTTAAAAGAGAAAAAATAAGACTACAGCGCCCAGAATTCAAATATTTTTTTTGTCATAAGCAGCACATCATAAATACTCATATAGAACTTTGACATGATATATTAGTAGATAACATATAGGTGTAACCATTAGTGTGCAGTTTGTTCTCCTACCATTTCCAGAATGTAGTAAAGCAATACAACTGCAAGATTGACCTCAATGGAAACGCATTTTAAACTAACTTGACAGACCTCTAATCTGCACCTGAGACAAACTATGTCTTACTGACCTACTAATAGATATATAAAAAAACTTACAATTTGCTTTATATATTATCCTTTCTTTTTTTAAATCATTATATATGTTTCAAAATCTTTTTATTACAATATGACATAATTATTAGGGGTGGGCGGAATTTGCGAAATTCACTTTCGCTAATTATCGCGAAAATGTTAAAAATCTCCGCAAACACGCGGAAATATCGCGAAGATGCAGAAGTTTTTTCCCGCCCGTTCGCGGTATTTTCTGCGTGGTCGCGGCTCGCCAACTTACCCATGCAGTTGCTCGCGGGCGCGGCCATCTTGTTTTCACTTGTCTCGCGGTGCATGATCGCTAGAAGAAAGACGTGATCGCGCGACGAATGACGTTACTGCGGGCGCGAACTGTCGCGAGACAGCGCAAATGATCGGGAAAACTTGTCGGTGAACGCGGGGATTCAGGTAAGGCGATCGCGCGCACGCGAGAATGTATTTTATTTTACAGCGCGAACAAGCAAAAAATTTCAGGTAAGATGCAGAAATTTTGACATTTTCGCGCTCTCCGCAGAACGCAAAAATGTCAAATTATCGCAATTTCCGCGAGTGGAACGGAATTTTAGCCCAGGCCTAATAATTATATACCTCATTGTTAATGTTTTTGACTTACAAACAAATTCAATTAACATACCAGAAGATTGAGTTTGTTGATAAAATTGATTTTTTTTCTCTTATAACGTGATGCAATATTCTGACGGTTTGTAAAAACTTAGCACAAGAATGGCACACCACTCTCATACAAAGCAATCATGAATGGTAACCTTCTGAACTTTGCACTGCCTGATACTGCAAAGTCAACAAATAAATAATTACTTTCATATTTAAGCCTTGTAACTAGGGGTGGGTGGAATTTGTGTAGTCACACTACGCAAAGCTCAGCGAAACGGTAAAAAATCTCCGCGAACACGCAAAAGTTCCGCCAACACACGGAATTGCTTGTTCCGCCCATTCGCAATGCTTTTTTCCTGTTCACGAACGCTGTTTGCGTTCTCGGGGAGAAATATCTTATGGACACGCATTTTTAAAGTGCGAACAAGCAAACAATTCCGCGAAGCCACTGATCGTGGAATTTTTGGCAATTTTGCGTTCTCCGCGGAACGCAAAATTACCCAAATTCCACAAATTCGTGAGCGGAACAGAATTTTCCACCCAGGCCTACTTGTCACTACATCTCTAAATGGTTACTGTCTGTAAACCCTTCAACTCCTGTTTGGAGGTAGCCCAAAATGCATGCCTTTGTGTCAACACTTGCAACGTATTCGCAATCATCGCAATCATCGCGATGTATTCAGGAAACAAAACAGGAAATGGTTTTACAGGACTACAATCATGAATAATGGTAGCCTCTGGTCTTGTAATGAAGTAGCAATTTTTCTAATTAAATGCCAAGAGAATCTGAGTTCCAATAAAGACATGGAGGCTAACATTATCCCACCTACCCATCCCTGGAGTTGGTTGTATAGGTTTGGATAACAACATAAATAATAATTAAAAAAAATTAAAAAAACAATACACAACTAAAGCAGGTTAATAAAATGCAAAATTGTAATAATTCATGATTGTTATATATATTGTATTTGTGTATGTGCTACTGATGTATAATGTCTTACACCTATTAAATTGTTCTAATATTCCTGTCAAGGCCACAAGATTCTTCTTTCTGATGTCTTGCACAGGAACAGAGATGCTGATTCCCAACTCCCCTTCAAGGATATTTCTGCGGGCCAGTTAAATATCTAGACCCTCAAATCTACCCCCGGGGGGGAAAGGGGAGTGGATAAAACAATAAACAAGAAGAGACTGGTCCTGAAACGGTCTTCTCTCTTACGTCTGCTTCTTAGTTCTATCCGCAGACTGCGTGTCAACTGAGAGAATCTAAAAATCAAGCATCAAGTTATACATTTATCCTACATGTACTGTGTCCCAATTTATTCTGCTCCTATGATGTTAACCTACCCTTCGTTTCTGGCACTGTGCCTCTCCTCTATATTTCTTTTCTTTCTCTTTGAAAATAACACTCTGGAATTCACCTGTCAACAAGATACCACAGAATGTAAGTATTTCCTTATTTCCCCTTACGCTCTCCTATTCTCTTAATTAGTATATCTACTTACTTGAGTGTGTGTACTTATTTTCTGTAGATACTCTTCATAAATGTTACTGACTTCCTTGCTAGTTGTAGTCTAAGACCTTTCTAGCTGCACCGTATTTCCCTCTCAGAAATGCCTTAACGTTCTTCCCTTTTCTTGCAGGAATTTTGACGTATTTCTTATCTTTCTGTACGTTCTATCCAAGTCTATATTATTTACAATATTCACATATGTCTTGACATCTTCTATCAATTCTATAGATCACTTAGCTTATAACTTCTTTTCAGCCCAGGATATTCTTCGACGAGTTTCTTACACCAGCCTTGGTTTATCACTTGGAAGAGGCGCCACCAACTGTCGCTTCAGCAAACTTCTCCTTGTTGGCAATATACTCGGTATGAACTCTAACTGTTTTCTTTCCTAACTACTTCCGACGGAGGTAGCGAACGAAAACCGGACGAAAGCCCGACGAAATATTCTCTACACTAATTCTGTGGAGAGATAGATTAACCCTGCGTACTTCGTGAATTCTCTGGTGAAGTGCGCGTTTGTTCCAGCGCGCGCGCCTCAAACTGCCTCTGAGCACCTGTGGGGAAGAAATAAACTAGACCGCCGCGATGATTAGAAGGCGGCGGCCATCTTTAGACTCCTTTTCCGATTCAACCTGGTCCAGCCATTGCCTCTGGCCCGTACTCTTTCTCCTGGTCCATGACCTCCGCCCAACACTGTGCCCGCTACTGTTAAGCCATCTTTTGGAGTCCTGACAATTCCTCTTCAATTTCAGATAATTCCTAGTGGTTTGTGTCTACATGTCTCCATCACCTGGAAACCTGTACGAACTGAGGAGCATATTTACAATGAAGTGGCGGAGCACGATGTTAGCCTCCTTGGCTTAACGCTGCGCAACTTCAGTAATGCAGATCTGCACCATATTTCAAACAATATGGTGCAGTCCTGCGCTGCCGCTAAACTTAGCAGCCTAGCGCCAACACCATAGTGCACAGGTGTCTGTGCTGAGGGGAAGATTGTTTATGTGCAGGAAGGTCTACTTTCCTGCATATAAACAGTCTTTAAATGGCGTTTTGTACCTTTCATATGTGCTGCTTAATGCAGCACACATTTTTTTATTGTTTATTTGCAGGAAGTGTCACCTTTCTGCACATAAAAAGTCAGTGGCAATTTGCTGTTCTATGTGTTTTTGCAGAACGCAGCACATATGAAAAAAGCAAAAACGAGGAGAAATAAAGCATTTCTCCTTGTTTCGCCTGTTTAAGACCAGGTTTTCCCTGGTCTTAATTTTGGTGCAGCCATCCTTGTAAATAGGGGGCAGCATCAAAATCAATGGGTGTTGTGGTGGAACGCCCACCGCAACACCCATTGCCCTCCTAAGTACAACGTGATAGGATGCCTCATTTACAAGGCAGAGTTAAGTCACGTTAAGTGGCTGGACACTGCCTTGTAAATAAGGTGAAGCCCTTCTCGCTACCACAACATCACTAAAAGTGACATTGTGGTGGCAATAGGGGCTTGTAAATAGGCCCCTGAGTGCCTTCTTTCCTTGGTTCTGCAATACATGTTCTTCGTTGTTTGAGGAGTTTCTACATTTCCTGTTGTGCATACCGTTTTGGGACTTTTTGTAATGCATGATTCATACCAATACTCCACAAGTCAGACCAACTCTATTCCAACATCCAGCGTCCCCCTCCACAAGTCGTTGTTACGACTTGCGGGGTAATGGTATGCATGGTTGCAACGCGTTCGTTGTAACGACCGAGTTGTAATTCCATGCGGGGAGAAAGAATGCGTTGAAAAGAGGTATATTCGTATTCGGTAAATATCGTTTACCACGAAAACGTTTCCCCGCAGGGAATTACAACGCGGTTGTTACAATGACTGCATTGTAACACATACCATTAGTCCGCAAGTCTGAACAACGACTTGCTGAGGGGGCAAAAGGTGTTGGATTTAAAATCTAACACCTTCCCTACTGTTGCACAGACTGGAGTTGGAATAGTAAATCATACTATTCCCAACATCCTGTGCCCCCCTCCACAAGTCATTCTTACAACTTGCTGGATAATGGTTTGCGTGGTTACAACGCAGTCGGTGTAATGACCGCGTTGTAATTTCCTGCGGGGAAAAAGAATGTGTTAAAAAGAGGTATATTCGCTGTATTCTGTTATAGAACAATATCATTTGTGATGTAGTACTTCAAAGTGGCTCTGTGGTGTGGAGTTTGCAATAAAGGAATAATGCATTATGTTAGCCTCCATGTTTATAATGAAATCCAGATTCTCTTGGCATTTAATTGGGAGAATCGCTATTTCCAAGCTCTTCAAGTCATGAATGTGCACTGTGGTTGCAATGACTTATGCACATTGACTGGGGTACGGCTGGAAATCCTAATGAAGAAAACCTTTGCAGAACTGATCTCTCTTTTCCATCACACTGTCTTAGAGTACTCTAATTTATGCTAAAGACAGAAATGGAAGTGGTCAAATCAATTCTCTCCACAGTTTGATAAAGCCAGGAAACATGTTAATAAAACTGTTTCTGCTTTCCTCAAAGACCATAATATGGGCTCTATCTATAACAATAATATGTGTATTGACATGCATGGAATATATAGAAGTGATGGAGTTCATTTTACAAAGGGAGCAGGGTGTTTCTAAACAACCTGAAAATCTGCATACAGTATTATCTCTAGCTATTTTTCCACTCTCAACACTAAGGCTCTCATCAGAGCCCCCCAAGAGAGCAATACTTTGTTCATTTTCTTTTCAAATAATTTCTTTTTTGAATCTCTGAAATCCGCGACGACGTTGCGATGATCGCGACCACGTCACGAAATTGCAAAACAAATGCAGACATTCAATGACCACCACCACATCTAAAAAAATTTACGGAAAAAAATAATTCTAACTATTACAATACACACATTACTAACCACATTACTGCTTGAAAAAAATATTTGTACACATATTTTTCTAGTAAGTTTTTAAAGAAACTGCTTAAACCATACTTTCCATTTTCGCGATTACACCAAGAGTAAACCTGGGCACAGACCTCCACTTCACCAGCGGAGTATGTAGAGTTTTGCCAACTCTGCACTCTGCTGGGAACACGGAATTTAGCAAAAAATTCTGACTCCACTGCGTAGCGGAGTTTGCCCTGCCACCCTCCCCATCGAGACTCACCTGTACAGGCTTTTTGGCTTACCTGGTCATGCCGGTGCTTCCATGCCCTTCCTGGGCTGTCCTCCTCCTGGCTGTCTCCAGTCCTCTCCACTGCAGGCTCAGACGCTCTACGCCACTCTTGGGAGGACTGCGCATGCGCGCTCGCACGTGCATGCACAGTCCTCCCAGGAGTGACATAGAGCATAGGAGTTTTGTTTTACCTGGGGAGTCGGACAAGCCTGGAGTGGAGAGAGGAGACAGCCAGGAGGACAGCCCTGGAAGGGCACGGAAGCACCGGTGTGACCAGGTAAGTCTGCCGCAGCCTTGGGGTGGGTGGCAGCAGGGGGCGGAGCAGAATTCCATGGAGTTTTTAGCCAACTCCAAGGAATTCTGCAAAGTGGCACTCTGCCTACTCCGCCCAACCTTAACCAAGAGTAATGATGACACCGGTAACCGTGACGATCACACCTTTTTTAGGGGATGCAAAACACATATGCACAGATCTGACAGTATTTTAGACACTAGGGATTTATTACTGCACTGTTTTAAGTCATATTTTTGTAGGAAGTTTGTATAAAAACAACCATTTAAACTGATTTTCCGTTTCCGCGGTGGTGTCGGGAGTCACAATAATATCTATAGCTGCGGTCACCGCGAATACATAGCCAAATGACAAAACAAGTGCAGACTTTCGATAGCCACACCACATTCAAAACTTATAACTGTAAAATGGATTATTACCAACACACTAAACACATTACTATCTAAATGACTGTATAATAGCATGTACAACTCCCTTAATATCCCTGCAACACAGTGCATAACTTTTCCAGTGTAACTTATGACTATATACGTCACTGTATCACTAAGTTTTTCATTCCCTGTATAAGTATGTGAGAGGATCTGTGAGACGGTGCATCATTCTATCAATACTTCTGTAATGAAATGTGTGACAGCCTCAGTACATCTATGAGTGGGTGCATCAGTGTCACAATGGGTCTGTGGTTGTGCAAGTCTCTCACTCAATCTGTGAGTAGGTGCATGAGTGCCTTTGTGCATTTGTAAGTAATTATATGACTGACTGGATCTGTGAGTGGATACATGAGTGTCCAAGTGGGTGTCTGAGTAGGTGAGTGAGTGGGTGCATGAGTTTCTGAGTGGATCTGTGAATGAGTGCATTAGTCTCTCAGTGGGTCTATGACTGGCAGCTTGAGTGTCTGAATGGTTCGGTCAGTGGGTACATGAGTCTCTGAGTGTATAACTGCCTGGGTGCATAAGTCTCTGGGTGAGTCTATGAGTGGCTGTATGAGTAACTATATGGGTGTGTGAGTATCTCAGTGGGTCTGTGAGTGGATGTATGAGTGTCTGATTGGATCTGTGAGTGGGTGTATGAGTGTCTCAATGGGTTTGTGAGTCTCTGAGTGGGCAAGTGAATGGGTGCATGCATGATTGTCTGAGTGGGTCTGTGACTGGGAGGGTGAGTGTCTGGGTGGGTCTGTGGGTAGATGCATGAGCCTTGACTGGGTGTGTAAGTTGGTGCGTATATATCTGATTGAGTTTCTCAGTGGCTGTGTGAAATTCCATGACTGACTGAGTCCATAAGTATCTGAGAGGGTCTTGACTGAGTGTGAGAGTATGGGTGTGTGAGTGGGTGTATGATTATCTGAGTGGATCTGTAAGTGGGTGTATGAGAGTCTCAGTGGGTCTGTGAGAACATACATGAGTGTGTGAGTGGTCTGTAAGTGGGCGCATGAGTCTCTGAATGGGTCTGTACAAGGGTGCGTGACTCTCCAAGTGAGTATGTAAGTGGGTGAATGAGTATCTGAGTAGATCTGTGAGTGGGTGCATGAGTGCACAGGTGGGTCTGTGAGTGGGTGTAGGAGTCTCTAAATAGGTCTGGGACTGTACGTATGAGTCTATGACTGAGTCTCTAAGTAGGTGCATGACTCTCTGAGTGAGTCTGCAAGTGGGTGCATAAGTACCTGAATGGGTATGTGAGTGAGTACATAAGTATCTAAGTGGGTAAGTGACTGGATGTATAAGTGTGTGAGTGGGTTTGTGAGTGCATACATGAGTGCATGATAGTGACAGGCTAATTTATACAAATATATATTTTTTATATATTTTCACTAATGTTTGCGATAACTTCGCGATATTAACGATGTCCCTGCAATGGTACATGGGGGGCCGTGCTGGTGATCATGTCGGCTTTGCAAATATCACGTGTGATAAAAAATCAATTTTGGAAACATAACTTGTGTAAATAACATACCCATTTCTCAAATATGGGGTCAGATTATCTCCATCCTGACCCATTATATTAGCTTTCACACAAATTTTCAGCCCCAGGAACTATTCACAAATGATAAAATGGTGGTCGCAACTTTCTGTTCAAGTTGTGTCTAGCCAATCACAGCATTCCGGATGGCACGCACATCCACGAATAATCACAAAACCACCAAGAAATATCTGCAGCCAGAGATATTGCTATCATTTTCAGCTTCATTTTCTCAAAACTACTGGACGGATTTGCACCAAATAACAAAAGCACAATCTGCTTAACAGCATCTACCTTTCTGCCAAATTTGGTGTAATTTCATACAGCGGTTGGAGCAATAGCTTCGAGAACGCATTCCTATTGGAAGTAACTTTACAAACACACCCTTTTTTCATGTCTCTATATCTCGGACCCTACTGTACAGATCACCCCCAAAATTTCCATGACACACAGAACCTACTTTGACACTTTATTGGGAAAATTTCATGGAGATTCTCAAGCGACGCCAAAGTTATGGGCAAGTCTAAAATTCTTTTCCTATGGGAAGCAGGACCTAACTGTAACTATCTACTGGTGACCGCCAGTAGGTAACATAACCTACATACCATACACTGCTTGTTTCACCTGGTGAAGATATATTGGAAACAGTTGATAACCCTGTCCCTCACGAACATAGTTCAGCCCACATCCAGTAGTATGTTTCATTTTTGTCTGGAACGAAGGAAATGAGAACAAGTTAGTGCCAGTTTTAAGTTAATAGGACTCTTACAAACTAAAACTAAAAGGGATTATCCAGTGGATGATTTTAGTATATGTATAATTTGTGGTCTGAGAGAAACTAATAAACGTGCTCCAGTGTCTGATAAGAATTTGTTGAATCTGTCAATAAAGAGAAATCCTTTTTATCAGAAACGTAAAAGGAGAGAAAAAGAGATAAAGAAGGCAAAAAATAGCGAATATATGGAGGAAAAGAGAAGAACTGGTTAAGGAAATGTTTGAAAGTAATAAAGATGGCAGTGAAACATTACCAAATTCTTGCACTTTTGCGAAAAGTCAAGTGAATACTCCCAAGAAATTATTATAAGGTCTGAATCAAGCAGGCATAATTTAAATGAATAAATGGTGGGAGAGTATCAAGCTTAAAAAATATATGGAGTGTAATAGAATACCTTGAGATTTGAAGATTTTTGTGTTACCTACACTCAATTATATGGATCCAGACTTAATAAAACAATGGCAAATGGATTCCACTGAATGTTCAATGAAATTGATCAATACTTTGATAATTAATGCAGAATGACAACTGGCAGTGGCCTCAGGAAAGATCAAGGATTTGGAAAAAAAATTTGGAAATTTATAAAAGCATGGATGAAGGAGCAAAATCCTTTGGGGATTTGGAGAAAAATAGGAGAAGCATGAAAATAAAGTTCAAATAAAGAAAGCAAGAAATTGTAAAGGGGATAAAATTGATTATGAATGTGGAAGAGTATATACATTTTCACAACGCTTTGCTGATCTGTACAATAAGCAAGCTATGGATCAAGTACTGGAGAAAACTATAGTTCCTTCAATTGCTGAAGTGATGTCATTTGAGATGCCATCAGTGATGTCATCAGTGATTTCACTGACCATGTCATGAATGATTTAATATGTGACGTCCTCAGCAGTGCATTGCGGGGGTGCGAGTTATAGTTAGTTCAACTAAATATGAGGGCCGAATTTCTCCGGTTTTGTACGAGTGAAATGTCCAACTAATTTTAACGTCCATGAAACCTGTGTTTTTTTTTCAGTGAATTTCTAAGTTTTTTAAATGTTAATTTCTAACTATAACGTAACTGAAACCTATGTTTTTTTCAATGAATTTCAAAGGTTTTCTAAATGCTAATTTATAACTATGTCTACAGAGGTAGGAACGAAAGAGAAAGAAAGGCGCAGAAAGAAGCAAGAGAAATGCAGAAAGAGGCAACAGAGGTCCACAAAGACGAAAAAAGGCACAGAAAGAAGCAAGAGAAATGCACAAAGAGACAACAGAAGTCCAGAAAGACGAAGAAAGGTGCAGAAAGAAACAAGAGTTGTGCACAAAGAACCAAAAGAGGAGCAGAAAGAGGCCTTGTTGCAAAGTCATCCTGTTCCCCCAACTTTTTGCTGACGGGTACTGGTGGTGACTGACTCTGACTAACCAGGCCTAGAGCCAGTGCAATGCTAAAAGAGAACACCTACATACACTAGGGAACACTATGTGTTGGGGTACCCCTGTGATTGGCATGACCTCCTCTGTAAGACCCTAGTACATAATAGGGCAGGGGGATTAAAACTACCTCTAAGTCAGAGGTGCAGAAAGATGCCTCTTTAAGTAGTAGCCACATTTGCAGAGTGGTAGAGAAAGGGTGCTGGGCCTCCGACCAGCGCTCAGGAATACCGCTGCATATGACTTAGAGGAGGTACTAGGAGGACTTATTGGTACCCAAAGTCCCTCAGGAGTAAATTGGACTTCATCTCCCATCCCGTAGATGTGAGAAAGTGCCCTCTTTCTTGCATGATATGCCCCCACTTCTAGCTGAATTGCTGATGTTCTTGACAGAGTGTGCCCTGGGCTCCTGATAATCGGGTACCCAGGGCCTATGTTCCTTCCCGAAAATTGCATTGAAGTCTAAATTTAATTGGCATCTCTCGCCACATGTCAGCCCCTGGTAAATGGTACCACAGGTACCCAGGGCACTGTGACCAGAGAAGGCCGCTAACGGCTGCAGCACTTATTGTGCCACCCTTAGAGATCCTGTACCCTGACACTCACAAACTGCCTTTGAAGGCTGCGTGACTTGGTGCAGAACAAAGTGAAGAGTCGACATGGCATACATCCCTGTATGCCATGCCCACAAACCACTGCCCTGGCATACATCAGTCACCTCTCTAGCTGGGTGCCCTATGCCAGTGGTGAGGGTACAGGTGCATGAGCCCTGTACCCCTACATTGCCCAAGTCCATTCCTGGGCACTGTAAGTACAGTGCTGCCATTAAGAGTATATGGTGCTGGGAGTTTGTCATTACAAACTCCACAACACCATAATGGCTACACTGAAGACTGAAAAGTTTGGTATCAAACTTCTCAGCACATTAAACCTACACTGATGCCAGTGTGGGATTTAATGTAAAATGCACAGCAGAGGGTATCTAGGAGATGCCCCCTGAAACTCAATCAACTTCTAGTGACCTGACTGAGTAGCCCCAGTGCCGCTGAGGGTGCACCTTTTGTGCTACTTTGTTTCCCCATTTGCCATGACCTTAACCCTAGGAGCTTTGCTCCCAAAACCCAGTGGCCTGCTTGCAAGCAGCCACCAACCGGAGGCCCCCTATCCCCCATTGGATAACATTTGGCCTCAACACTCTGCACCCGGCCGCCCTAGTGCCGCTGAGGGTGCAACAACAGTGCATCACTGACCCTGCGGGACCCCTGAGTCTAACTGCAGAACCTTAACTCTTACAGTCGATTACTTACCTGTGAACCGATAACCTGTTTGTCCTCCATAGGATAATATTAACAATTTTCTTCCAAAAAGTTTCTAAGTGTGGAGTTTTGAAATCTAAAAATATTCTTTAAAAATCGCACAAATAACCAAAACGTTTTTACTTACCTGTTTGCAGGAAATGTCCCAGTGCTGAATCTAGCTATCCAGCACTGAGTTAGAAAAGTAACGTAAAAAGTAACTTACCTGTAATTTACTGAAAAAGCCTATTCATTTCAATGAACTGTAGTTCTATTGCATTTTCAAACTGTTCTACAATCAGCTACTTATTACTGTAAAGTATTTAATGCTTACCTGTGCCAGGCTTGCTTGGTACTAACAATACAACAACAGTATATATTTTTATACAAACACAATAGGCCTAGAGTTCAGTTCTTGAGTGTGTGAATTCATTTGCTGACTGAGTGTGTTCATCAAATGCTTAACATTGTCCTCTGATACTGCCTTACTGCTCGACCACTCTACCACAAATAGAGAGTAAGGTTCTATCTAACTTTAACCTCTGCCTACCTCTGGGGTCACTTGGTCTCTATACACACTATACCTCATTTTGGTGAAGTATATATAGAGCCAGTTTCCTACAGTAGTCTGCCAGGAGGCGCGTTTGCAGAGTGGTGGAGAAAGGGGGGCATGTCCTCCGAAGATGTCCTAGCAATCCCACTGTGTGGTACTTACTGGAGGTAACAAGAGGGTTAGTTGGCACCCAATGACAATCTTGGGGGCCAACTACCTCTCCTATTACCTCCAGTAAGTCCCACACAGCAGGATTGCTAAGTTCTCATAGCAGGCCACACCCCCTTTGTCCACCACTCTGCAACTGCGCTCCCTGGCGCGTTCTTGGATGGGAATTGAAGTCCCCTTTGCTGCTGGGGGTTCTTTAGGGGAGAACTAGCCTACCTATTACCTCCAGTAAGCCCCACACCGTGGGATTGCTGAGAGCTGGACAAAGGCCACGCCCCCTTTCAACACCACTCTGAAAACTCGCCCCATGGTGCGTTGTAAGATGGGAAATTAAGTCCCCATGAATACTGAGGATCCCTGGGGGCCAACTAGCCCACCAGGTACCTCCAGTTAGCGCCACATAGCTGGTTTGCAGAGAGGTGGTCTGAGACCACACACCCTTTTTACACCACTCTGCAAACACAGCTCCTGGCACTTGTGTGCTGAAGTCCTCAGGACACAAGAGGACCTCATTGCCCCACCAGCAGTGAACCACAAGGCGCGTTTGCAGAGTGGTGTAAAAAGAAGAGTGGCCTTGGACCACCTCTCTGCAATCCAGCTCTGTGGCGCTTAGTGGAGGTACCTGGTGGACTAGATGCCCCCCAGGGACCCTCAGTATTGAAGGGGACTTAATTCCTCAACTTAGAACATGCCAGGGGGCACGTTTGCAGAGTGGTGCAGGGAGGGGGTGGGGCCTTCGGCGAGATGCCGACTTTCCTATGTTTTAAATATTTGTAGAAGGGGGGCTGTGTGGTCCCCCTTCTTTTACTATTTTTGGGCCCTGTGGGGCCGCATGGCCTCCCTTCCCTGGGCCGCTATTGACCACGGGGACCCCATCCCCTGGGGCCTGGACTTTGACTTGGACTTTGGCACATTACGCTGAAGCGCTTTCTTGGGTATTTGCATATTTAACTTTGGCACATCGCGCTGAAGCACTTTCTTGGGCATTTGCATATTGGACTTTGGCACATCGCACTGAAGCTCTTCCTTGGGAATTTGCATATGAAACTTATTGTGCAGTTACAAAACATTTGTTGGAATTTGCGCTGTGTTTCTAAACAGTGTTTAGTGCAAACCGTAATCTAAGAAAGAGACATTGTGACTAACCCTGGGCGTAGTGGGCATAGTGGGGCTACGCGGAGTGCCACGGAGTTTAAAGCAAACTCCGCACACACCGCGTAGTGCCGGACACCCGTGCATGCGCAGTTGTCATCAAGAAGTCAAGATGGAGGAAGAGGGCAACCCGGGGACACCGCAGCTCAGGTAAGGCGTTTTACTACTCTATATCATGTTTTTTAAGCTTGTAAAATAGTTGTTAATAGGGCGGGTGGGAGGCGCGGGGGCTGGTCAACTCCGCCCCACTGCGCAGTGTGCAAAGTTTTGCCTACTCCGCCTACTTCGTAGAGCACGGAGTAGGCAAAACTCTGCACACTCACCGGGCAGAGAGGAGCTCCCTGCCCACCCTTAATTGTGACAAAAGCCAAAAAGTTATTTTTATATCATAATGTGACTCGCTTTGGAGCATAGTTGTTTTATGAAAATTCTAGATTAATCATAGAGTTTATATTATTATATTTTCGAGGATTATAGGAGCAGCCATTCCATAAATTTTGGGAGAAGTTTATTAGAGTGAAGACTTAAAAGACTTATGCAACAACTGTTTCATATGTAACCTGCTTTTCTTTACAGGTATGTTATTGTTGTTTAATCCATGCTCAGTATAAGTATCGCCTAAATGCTCACAAGGTATATCAGGAAATCTAATTGAGGACAACGTCTCGTTCCAGGTCTCCCTCACCGCAGTACCCTTTCAAAATCCCTTCCCCCCGTCTAGCCACTTTGATACTCATTGTAGTTAAGCTTGAGTCAAGGCTGCTGGAAGGTGGGCTTCTTGAGGTTACTGCTCCTGAGGAACCCAACAGTATTTTACCAGTTCTGACACCTACAGTACTGAATCCACTCTCCTTATGATGACCTTGGCTGTGTGTCTATCTGTAGATGATTGTGGCTTGGCTGCAATTATTCTGTTAGATTTAAGTCCCTCTTTTGATAAGGTGTTGCATGACGTCCTGCTATGGGGACTTCATGAGATAGGGGTGCCCAGCCTGGGCTTGGTTAGCCTCTTTCTTAAGAGATCATTCATTTCAAGTGATGTCCCCCCTTTCTCATCTTCAAAAAGAACTTTGAATCACATCATCCCTCAAGGCTCAGCCAAACCCCCACCATTTTTAACGTCAACGTTAGATCACTGACTGATATTGTGAAATCTTTTGGGATGACTTTGGTATCCGATGCAGATGACAGTCAGCTTACCACCCCTCTGTCAGCAGGGTCTATGGATGGTGTTGTCAACTTACAAAATTGTATGACCGCCATTGCTAATTGGATGCATTCTATATGCCTGAAGTTGAATGCCGATAAAACAGACTTTCTCCTGCTGGGGATGCGCTATCAGTCTGGGGTGACCACTGGTGGCCAAGGGTGTTAGGGTTTTCCACCAACACGAAATCTGCTGAAAAAAAGTTGAGTGTCTGGCTTGGTGATGCACTATCATTGAATCACAAGTCAAGGCACGGTTGGGAACATGTTTTGGTACTCTCAGAAGCCTTAAATTCAATTATTGACTTATTCCGTCCCCATGTTCGGCAAATGATTGTACAGTCTCTAATCATCTCCCAACTTGATTATTGTAACATTCTTTATCTGTGCACCACTTGATTTGTAAATAATAGGTTGCAGATTGTTCAGAATGCAGCTGCAGGATTACTTTTTCATCTGCCTAAATTATACCCTGTCTCTAAGCAGCTTTGTAAACTTCATTGACTTCTAATAGGGAAATGCATTCAGTTTAATCCTTTTGGTGCATAGGACGGCCGGGAGTTGTCTGACACACTAGTGCTCATGTGCTCCGGCCGTCCAAGCACATGGCACAGGAAATCCCCCTGGTGCCCGCACCAGAGGGATTTCCTTTTTGTCCAAACAACCTCGGGAGCTCCTGACGGTGTTCTTATCATTTCTCCGAAATGACGGTCGGCGCACACATCATTTTGGAGAAACAGAAACTGAACCTCAGTTTCAGTTTCACTGCCTCAGTGCTCAGGGGGCCTTCTCAGTCCCCACCCCTTCCAAATTCTACAGCCTATCTGCCCGCCTCTGGGAGGCAGATGGGGGCAATAGCCTCCAATCTGCACCATGGGGGGGCAGAAAGCACACTATGCACCATGGATTTTTTTTGCTTTTTATGGCAGTAGGGGTGGGGGCTGCCAAAAATGGGCATGCCAATGCCCCCACAAATTCCAGTCTTTCTGCCCCCCCCCGGGAGGCAGATGGGGGCAATAGCCCCAATCTGCCCCCAGGGGACAGAAAGCACAAAAAACACCAGGGATTTTTTTCTTTTTACGCATGTAGGGGTGGGGGCTGACCAAAATGGGCATGGCAAAGCCCCCGCCCCCAAATTCCAGTCTTTCTGCCCCCCTGGGAGGCAGATGGGGAGAATAGCCCCCAATCTGCCCCATGGGGGCAGAAAGCTCACAAGGCACTAGGGATTATGTTGTTTTACATAGGAGTGGGGGCTGCCCAGAATGGGAATGCTAATGCCGCCACACCCAAAAAAGTATTTCTGCCCCCCCCCGGAATTCAGCTCAGGGCAATAGCCCCTTATCTGCCCCTCCAGGGGGGACAGAAAGCCCACTAGTAACGAGGGATATGTTTCTGGGCATGTCAAGGAGAAGCCCCATAGGTACGGGCCACACCCATTTTTTTAGGCAAACATTTCGGCTGTTTCAGTAAAATTTTTAGTGTCATCTACCTCCAAGCGGGGGCCCGAAAAACAATAGAAACCAGGGAGAGTTTGTGTGTGTGAACTGGAGTTTGGCTGATGGTCAGCGTGTACTGACCTTTCACTGGCATTTTGTTGGCGGTGTGTGTTGGCTTGCACTCGGTTAATGGTGTGTGTTGACTCGCGCTTGATGACGATGTGTTTAAATTGGCACTTAACTGGTGGTATGTGTGGAGTGGCACTTGCTGGCAGTGTACATGGACTGGCACTTGGCTGATGGTGTGCATGGATGACACTTGGCTAGCGGAGTGCATGGATGGCTCTTGGCTGGCAGATTGTGTGGATGGTAGGCCTGGGCGAAAATTTCGTTCCGTTCGCGGAAATTGCGATAATTTGACATTTTCGCGTTCCGCGGAAAGCGCGAAAATGTAAAAATTTCCGCATTCCTCAGCTTAGCGATAATTTGGTTCTTGCTCGCGCTAAAAAATAATACATTCTCGCGCGCGCGCGATCGCCTTACCTGAATCCCTGCTTTCGCCGACAAGTTTTCTTGATCCGGTCGCGTTCTCCATGAGACGTTGTATTGTTTTTAGCCATGTGCGCTGTCTCGCGACAGTTCGCGCCCGCAGTGACGTCATGCGTCGCGCGATCACGTCTTTCTTCTCGCGATCATGCACCGCGAGACAACTGAAAACAAGATGGCCGTGCCCGCGAGCAACCACATGGGTAAGTTGGCGAGCCGCAACCATGCAGAAAATCTTGCGAACATGCGGGAAAAAAACTTCCGCATCTTCGCGATATTTCCGCGTGTTTGCGATAATTATTAACATTTTCGCGAAAGTGGATTTCGCAAATTCCGCCCACCCCTACTGGATGGCGCTTTGCTGGCTGTGTGCATTGATGATGCTTGGCTGGCGGTGTGCATGGATGGTGCTTTCCTGGTGGTGTGCATGAATGGTAGTGTGCGTGTACTGACTCTTGGATGGCGGTGTAGCTTGCATGGATCCCCCAGTGTTTTCTTACCTAGAATCCCCTGCAAACATCCAATTTACTTACAAAGTCACATTTTCCTCACATTTCTATGTGGGTAAGTTGTAAGATCATCACGTGCACAAGTTTCCTACCACCCAGCATTACCCTTGGTCTGCCAAGAACAATGATAGCTCACTTGTGTGGGTGCCTAAAGTAGTGTCAGCCTAAAAACATATAAACAAACTGCATTTTAGATCTGCCTTGGGCCCCCCTCAATCTCTACATGTTTTTGGCCCTTTCATGTCATAGGCACTTGGCCCATCCGCAAAAGTAAGGTATCATTTTTATCGGGAGACTGAGGGGAATTCTGAATGGTATGAAATTTGTGCCATGCAGTGATCCCACATCTTTCCCACACAGATATTAGAGGAAAACATGACTTTTTAGCTAAATTTGATGTTTGCAGTGGATTCTGTGGAGGAAAATGTTGAAGGATCAATGCAAGCCATACCTTTCTTCAACTTCCACGGGTGTCTAGTTTTCAGAAATGTCTGGGTTTTTTAGGTTCCACTAGATGTCTGCAAGCCTGGGACCAAAAACACAAGTGTCCACATATCTATAACAAAACTAGCTGGTGTTTCAAGGGTGTCACCTGGGTTTTTGGTCCCGGGCTCCGCAGCCATCAAGGGAGACCTACCAAACCCAGACATTTCTGTAAACTAGACACCTAGAGGAGTACAGGGCAGTGCAACTTGCGTGGATCTCCCAACATTTTCCTACACAGCAACCCCTGTAAACCTCAAATTTAGCTAAACAAAATCACATTTGCCTCACTTTTCGATATTGGAAAGTTGTAGGATCACCCGACCGCCAAAGATTTCCTACCACCCAGTGTTCCCTCCAGTTTCCTGATTAAAAATGGTACCTCACTCGTGCGGATAGACCTAGTGCCCGTGACAGGAAACACTCTAAAACTTACTGTGGAGACATCAAAATTACCTATCACAAAACGACCTGGTTTTGCAAGGGGGCTCACCTGGGATTTTTGGCCCCAAGTTCGGTGGCCATCTAGGGAAATATACCAAACCTACACATTTCTGAAAACAAGACACCCAAGAAAATCCAGGAAGGTATGGCTTGTGTGGACCCCCCAACGTTTTCCTACCTAGAATCCCCTGCAAACCTTAAATTTAGCAGAAAACAATCACATTTTTCTTTGTTGGAAAGTTGTGGGATCACCAGGCTGACACAAATTTCCTACCACCCAGCATTCCCCAAGGTCTCCTGATAAAAATGTTACCTCGCTTACGTGGGTGGGCCGAGTACCCGCGGCAGGCAAGGGCCCAAAACATATTGTGGAGACATCAAACTTACCTCTCACAAAAACACCTGGTTTTGCAAAGGGGGGTCACCTGGGATTTTGTCCCTGGGTTCGCGTCCATCTAGGTAAACCTACCAAACCTACACATTTCTGAAAACTAGACTCCCAGGTGAGTGCAGGGAGGTTTGGCTCGCGTTGATCCACCAACGTTTTCCTACCCAGAATCCCCTGCAAACCTCAAATTTAGCTAAACAAAATTACATTTTCCTCAACTTTCTTTGTGGGAAAGTTGTAGGATCACTGGGCTGACACACTTTTCCTACCACTCAGTGCTCCCCCAGGTCTCCTGATAAATATGGTCTCATGGGTGAGCCAAGTACCTGTTACAGGCAGGGGCCCAAAATGGATTGTGGAGACATCAAAATGACCTATCACAAAACAACCTGGTTTTGCAAGGGGGCGTTAACCTGGGTTTTTGGCCCCGTGCTCGGTGGCCATCTCGGAAAACCTACCAAATCCACACATTTCTGAAAAGTAGAGACCCGGGGGGGGTACAGGGAGGTATGGCTTGCGTGGATCCCCCAACGTTTTTCTACCCAGTATCCCCTGCAAAACATCAAATTCGTTTTGGGCCCTTGTCTGTCGTGAGTACTTAACCCACCCACACGCGTTGTCATGTAGTTCCTATATAACCTATACAGGATCTGCACGTTTGGACAACGTACACTGCGGGCTTGGTGTCCAGACTGATTGCAGACACCCCCACGGGGTATGTTGGTCTTTATACCAGCTAGCTTACAGTGTCACTAGAAACTCCTCTTACCAAGGAGAGAATAGTTCCTGGCAACTATCGAACATGACAACCCTGATGCCTCAGGACCGTGGAAACAGCGTACTACTTTTCTCTCAGTCACTCATGCTCACTTAATCTCAGAGAAGTACACAGAATAAATGGGAGGGACTTTTTCAATAAGTATTTATAGACCGGTCTTTATTCTGGTGTAGAATAGATATGCTGTAATGATCATTAGACAATAGCAGATACAAATGACTAGAAGCACTAGGAAAGTACAAGGATGGTACCATCCTGGAATAATCATGAATACTGGCAAGTATTTAAAATACATGACAATAAAATGATAATACAAATGCGTACTCCTCCGATGCTACCCTAACTAGATGTATCTAAGTGTACCTAGCATGTATGAAGGTGTTAAGCCAAGAATCCCTCTAGGATAAAGTCAACCCCTATTACCTGAAGTGAGAAACTGTGGGACCCCATCCTAGTCTCGGGTTGGACACACTGCAAGGGATGTCAGACCAATGTGGAGTGTCCATGTTGCGTTACTGGCCATTTCCTGCCGCAGGCACTAGGCCTACCCACACAAGTGAGGTGCCATTTTTATCGGGAGACTTAGGGGTACACAGAATTGTAGAGCAACTGTTATTACCTATTGACTTTCGATGCATTTCTGCCTTCCAAATGTAAGACAATGTGTAAAAAAGAAGTCACTTTGAAAAATGTTCTTTAATTCACATGCTAGTATGGGTACCCACAAATTCAGAGATAGCTACTGTTTCTGAACTCTATGTTTTGTTCCCATTTCGGAAATACATAGGTTGTCTTTGATGCCTATTTTTTACTCTTATTTTACCAAATGAATTGCTCTATACCCGGAACACAATGAAAAACCATTGCAAGATTCTGCTCAGTTATTGGCTCTGGGTTCCTCAGGTTCTTGGTGAACCTACAAGTCCTCTATATCCCCAAAACCAGAAGGGTCCAGCGGATCCAGTGGATGTAACGGCATATTGCTTTCAAATTCTGTCATAATTAGAAGAGGTTACAGGTGAAAACATTGGCACAAATGGCTGGTTTTTTCAACTCATTTTCCATTTTTCTTATTTTCAACTGTTAGTTTCCATTAAAAAAAAAACTTGAAGTATCTACACAAATGAACCCTTGCTGAATTCAGAATTTTGTCTACTTTCAGAAATGTATAGCTTTCCAGGATCCATTATTGCTTTCGTACCCATTTCTACCACTAACTAGAATGAGGTTAAAAGCACAAAAAAAGTAGGAAAAATAGGCTACGTCCCAGTAAAATGCCAAAATTGTGTAAAACAATTTTGTTTTTCTGACAAAAGTCTGCCTGTCTCTGAAAGCTGGGAAAATGGTGATTACAGTATCATAAACCCTTTCTTGATACCATTTGCTGGGAAAAAGCCAGACACTTTCTTCTGCAGCACTTTTTCACCATTTAAAGAAAAAAACATGGGTACCTTTAGAATCCTAAGGATGTTGGCAAAAAAGGATGCAGATTTGGCGTGGATACCTTATGTGGACAAAATGTTACAGGGGCCTAAGCACAAACTTTCAGAAATAGTCAAACAAAGGCTTAGCATGGGGGAAAAGGCTAGGCCTGGGCGGTAAATTTCGTTCCACTCGTGGAATTTGCGGAATTTGGGTAATTTCGTGTTCCGTGGAGAACGCGGAATTGCCCAAAATTCACCGTTCTGCGGCTTCGCTGAATTTTTTGCTTGCTCGCGTTCTCAAAATGCGTGTTCGCGAGATATTTGCCCCCGAGCATGCAAACAGCGATGGCAAACAGGAAAAAAGCATCGCGAACAAGCAATTCCGTGTGTTCGTGGAATTTCTGCGTGTTTGCAGAGATTGTTTACCGTTTCGCGGAGCTTTGCGTAGCGTGACTACACAAACTCCGCCCACCCCTAGAAAAGCCCTAGCAGCGAAGGGGTTAAAGTATTGTGCAAAGCTCATCGCATTATGAACAAGCAGGGGGGCAAATAGCTTGGCATCCCCGGTGCAGCCGTACATACCTATGACTACTCTCCGCTCTGCCAACCTGATTTTGGCTCTTATAGCTCATACTAAAAGAGTAAGGATGGGAGGTCGCTCTTTCCAAGAGATGGCTCCCATTTTATGAAATTTCCTGTCTTTACATTTATGGAATATTCAGAACAGTCTTTATTTTTTAAAGCAACTAAAGGCCTGCTCATTTGCAGCATAGTCTGTTCTGTGATGGCTCTGTGCTGTATTACCTTGTTAATAGGTTAGCACTGGGAAGCCCAGTTTTTGGGGCAGCTATGCACTTTAAAAGTCTTTATAACATAACTAAAACTGAATAGTGTTAGATTTGGAAATGTATTTCCAAACAATAGTGGGAGTCCACATCCTGCACCTGCTTCCTTAGTGATTGTCCTCTTATCACTGGCACTCTGAGGGGGATATTCTCAAGAACGTGTGATATTCATCGCAAAAGTAGGCTAACGCAATTCTTTACATCACAGTCTATCGCGGGAAAATAACACTGTGTTAACATGGCATTCTCAACATGGCAGCACCATGCGATAGACCCACGACAATGCGTCAACTGACCGCATTAAAACCTATGCGACGCCGCAAAAATGCGAAACACGAATGCCAAAAAAGCTTCGATGATGCCAATCACGATACAAAAATCAGCGATAATCAGCGATAACCAGCGATAGGCCTACAATTCCCACGCGTCATGAGGGAAAAGGCACCATAAAAGCAGAGTACAAAAATGGTGAGATGACAATGTACAAGCACAACCCCACATCCGTGACGTAGAACAAATGACCATTGTCCCGCATCACATAGGCATCACCTCACAGTCACAATGTACATTGTCATGCAGTCTACATGTAAACTTCGCTAATGCAGACACATGCATGGAACACACAGTGAAACCATATCTCCCCTTCATAATGCAGAGGGAAAAGCAACCCCCATCACACAGACGTGTAATTGCCATGATCAATCAATAATGACAGCGTGGACGAATGTAGGGGCAGTAACTCCCGCTTATGTACATGTTGCCCTTGTTGTGGGACTTGAGTCACAGGGGACATCCCTGCATCATGGTGGTACATAACTGACCCCAAAAGGAGCCCTGTTGTCACCTATAGGTCACAAATGGCAGACAAAATGGAATGATCTTGGACACACGTGAGTGGGATACCCTACTAACTGTGACACACAGAACTGGCATTTTGAATACGTGACACACCAAACAGCCCCTCTGCACAGAGGTGACACACCCACCATCCATGAGCACATCATAAAATCGTCATCAACACATGACGCACTCACACTAGTCTGAGTGATGTGCCCGAACAGATGAGTGGCATGCATTTAGGGAATGTGATTTTGGAATGCATTTATTTGCACATGCTGTGCTTGCGGTTATTCTGTACTGTCCCATGATTGCCAAGGACTGTCACAATTTGACGTGATCATGAGAAGAAATTTACGATGATGGTGTCCCTGCGGGCTATTCCTGCTGTGGCTGCAGTGGAGTGTGGTCCACTTGCCTCATCTTCATCACCATCGTCCGGTGCCTCTGGATCTGGTATCCATGGTGCCCTGCTGCGTACACATATGTTGTGCAACACAAAACATGCAACAATCATCTTGCACACGATGTCAGGGCTGAACAGGAGCCTTCCACCTGTGATGTCCAGGCACCTGAAACGTGACTTCAACACGCCAAATGTGCGTTCCACGATGCCACTGGTGCGTTTGTGGGCTGCATTGTACTGCCACTGGGCCTGTGTGTTTGGGACTCGGAGGGGCGTCATCATCCAAGCGCAGAGTGCATAGCCTTGGTCACCTGTGACAGTACAGAGATATGAGTCAATAGTTGATTCTGCATGATGTGTTGGCAGACTCACTGGTTCATAGGTGTGTGATATGTGTGACTTTGTGATTCCTGTATGACATGTACTGCTTGTTGCAAATTAGCAGCATAAATGTGCATTATGTAGCCTCACTGCTGCTCCTCCCTCCCCCTGAGCCTATTCACTAGTGTGCGCAGCGCAGTTGCATCACTTGCACCCCTATGGCACACTATTGTCATGCCCGTCTGCGCATGTCCACAAGCCTGACAACGACACAGTGATGTTGTGCGCTGTGAAGGTGGGCGGCCACATGTGTGTAGGCCTATGGTTGGGACAGGGCAGACACAGATGTAGAGTTCATGCCTGGCTGAACTCACCCTGCGGTTGAGGGTAGACCTTTGGCTCATGCTGCGGAAATAGCGACACACACAGTAGTTGGCATGTATGATCCCAGGCCCCAGGAGGGCTTGTTCACCCTCATGTACCCCGAGGCCGAGGCCGCACTCTTTGGGCATGCTACATGGCAACATTGCCCATTGCGTGACAGCTAGCGCAGTCACTACACCAGAGACACTGGCATCAGTTACCTCCTTGTCAAGGCCTAAACTCAACCAAGTCCAGAACAGCATGTAGAATCACCACACCCCTACGCTGTACTGCTGTACGCCACTCCACTCACTTACGCTCACAGGGGGGTCTGGCACAGCTATATGTCCCAGTTTTACCCCACTGCCTGAGGTGACAAGGTTGTGCACGCTGTACACAGCACAATGTGATGTGTTATGGCCCGGGGTCCTCAGTCATACATAATGACCACACGGACACACTGAGAGAATTTGTGGAACTGGCTACGGGCGCATGCTCCCGGCACCTTTTATTGCCAGGGTCACACGTCCAGTGACACCTGTGCTGGATGGGTGTTGGGTAGTGTAAGCAACCCCACAGGGGTTGGTTGGTGCTGGCAACAACTACAACAGTGATGAGACAATCAGAAGTTCAAAGTACAAACAGCAAGAGTTCATGATGTGAGCTGCACAGAGTTAGTGGCCCCGGATGTCCTGCGGCCGGCACAGGCACACCCGACAGTACCGGTGACTTGTGGTGCACTGAGATAGGGCCACGAGTGCTGAGCGGGTCCTCGTTGATGCCCAAGGAGAATGTTGCGGAGTGTTACGGGAGACAGTGGAAGGTGTCCATCCAGGGCATGACGCAGAGGAAGCAAAATGAAACAGGCATTATGGAGGGGTTGAATGCTACAGTCTCCTTTTTTCTCACCATGTTAGCATCAGCTACATGATGAAGACAACCCCCAGGCCATAGACTCAGACGCCAACAAAGTTCAGCGGGAGAGTGCCAATGACTTCCGTGGCACAGAGTCAGTGGCACCAGAGCTGTGAGAGGATGCAATCTGCGATGAGGCCTGTACAATTGTTGGACTTGGCCCTTTTTGCAGGGCCATCCCCGAACTTTTAGCCTTCCTCCTGTATTTTCTCTGACCTGTTGTTGGCTGTTTTATGACTCTGGGCACTTTACCACTGCTGATCAGTGCTAAAGTGCATATGTTCTCTATTGTAAATTGATGTATGGATTAGTGACTCCATGATTGGATTATTTGATTTACTGGTCAGATCCTAGTACAGTGCACCATGGGTGCCCAGGGCTTGTAAATCAAATGCTGCTAGTGGGCTTGCAGTACTGGTTGTGCCACCCACCAAAGCAGCCTGTAAAGTGTGTCTCAGTCCTGCCATTGCAGAGCCTGTGTGCAGTCTGGTACTGCCATATTGACTGGTCAAGTTCACCCACTTGCCAGTCCCTAAACGTTCCCGTCTCTTCATATCAGACACCCCTAAGGTAGGCCTAAGGGCAGGGTGTATTGTAAGAAAATGTAGGATATGCCCTGATGTGTGTGGCATGTCCTAATAGTGAATTACAGCCATTTTCGTTTTCCACTTTTGCATGGCTACCTGTTCCCCATAGGCCAGAATGGGCAGTTTGAGTATAATACCTTATAATCCTAACTGACCCAGGGAAAATGGTAGAAATTCGAGTTTAGTATGCCTGAAATCAAAATGATAAAATACATCTTTTAGTGAAGTTGGTTTTAACATTCTGTGTTTAAAAATACCACTTTTAGAAAGTAGGTATTTTCTTCCCTAACTATCCAAGACTGCCTCTGCTAGGTTGTGTATTCCTTGTCTGGAGTTTGAGTGACAGGGGCTGGGGGATTCCAGGAGACAGGGTGAGTCAGAACAAGGCTGAATATAGAGATCTGCATGTAGAGTGGTAGGAGGAGTTGCACCTGGGACCAGAATAGAGCTGTGCCGGCCTTCCACAATGCTGGCTCCACCTCCTGTGGTGCGTCTGATGTCCCTGGCCCACACTGTCAAAGGAAAGAAGGAGTCCTGTGAACAAAGTGCTCCAAGACTGACCAGAACTGGTTTGGACTAGGCAAGGGCCTCTCAGCCTTCAAAGAACAAAGAGAATATGAGTATAAATACTGGGGTGCAGACCCCAAGACTTTAGGTCACTTCTGGGAAACATGAAGAACCTTTGCTGAGGAGAGGAACCAGAGAGAGAGACTACAGGAGGAGACTATCCATATGCTGTGTGCTGTTTGAGGATTGGCCTGCAAGGTTACCTGATTGCCAAAGAAAGGAGAAAGGACTTTGTGCTACTTTCATCAACTTGTAAGAAAATCTCCACGTGCTTGAACTAGAGCTTGCCTCTTGCCTGAAGTCTCAGGGATACAAGACTTCACCAACCAGCTCCCCTGCTGGGAATCTGTATTGCCTGCTGTTGAGCTGGGCCTTTCGAGGGACTGCGTGTCGCTGGGTGCTGGAAGCGCGACTCAAAATGAAGAAGCGTGTTGCCGCCGCAGCAGTTATCGTCGCATCGCTGAGGAAGCGTGCCGCCACTGCCGCTGTCACCATTGCATCGCCGAAGCGCCTCGCATCACCGGAGAAGAGTGTCGCCTTCGCAGCAGACGCCGTCGCATCACTGGAGAAGCGTGTCGCTGTCGCAGCAGCTGTCGTCGCATCGCTGAGGAAGCGTGCCGCCGCTGCCGCTGACGCCATCGCATTGCCGAAGCACCTCGCATCACTGAAGAAGAGTGTCACCGTCGCTGCAGATGCCGTCGCATCACCAGAGAAACATGTCGCAGGGCTTGTCACCTCTCAAGAAGATTCACCAAGTCGCCGCACGGCCGTCGGGCATACACTCATCACCCCTTTGTTGTCACAACTTTAAGAAGATGCCATTTTTCTTCATTGCACTGGGTCGTCATGGCATCGCGGCCTTCCTAGTCGCATCGCCACAGAAGCGCAGTAAGAAACTGATGTATCACCTCCCCACGCAGGGAAGAACTAACGCATCACCTCCTCTCAGGTAAGCAACCGACGCATCACCATCCCCTACGCAGCAGTAGTGAACCAACGCATCACCACCCCCGAAGCAAGGAACTGACACAACACCATTCTTGCGTGTAAGGAACAAACGCATCACCTTCCCTGCAACTCTTTTGTTTGTATAGCGCTACGCATCCAAAGGTACATTGAATGTAAAATGTCGCACTTACCATCTAAAGAAAACTAAGCTATTTCTACCGTTCTAAAGAACGATATTGTGGATTTTTGTCGTTTGTGGTCTTGTGTTAAGCCTATATAAAGATACTTATTTTTTATAATACAACCTGTGTGGTGTCCATCTGCTGTGTTGTCACTGTATTACTGTATGTGTTCACAAATGCTTTACACACGGTCTCTGAGATAAGCCTGTCTGCTCGTGCCAAGCTACCAAGGGGGTGAGCAGGGGTTATTTTAGGCGTGTACCCCCTTACCCTGA
Source organism: Triturus cristatus (assembly GCF_964204655.1). Lineage (NCBI taxonomy): Eukaryota > Metazoa > Chordata > Amphibia > Caudata > Salamandridae > Triturus > Triturus cristatus. The sequence goes on along the minus strand of NC_140590.1, from coordinate 893,163,796 downwards.
CTAGATGCAAGGGCCCCTATTTGGTCAAAGGTACCTACCTCTGCCAACTACAGACCCCCATATCTAACAACAATGATAATGACTCTGCAATGAACAAATCAAGACTCAGTTCCAATTGTGTGTCCTACTCAGCCAGCTCCTCCTGGATCTCTAACACACGGCGTTGGAATGGCATGCGGAGAAGAATCCTGGTTGACGGAGGTGGGGGCACCAGAGCTGAGCAGGTGTGCACCCTGCGACAATGGGGTGTCATGCCTGGGACGGACTGGATTGTATTTGCCTGAGGCCTGCTGGACCGGTGTGTAGGCCTAAGGCAGAAGTCCTCTGGGGCCCACAGACACGTGTTGTCAGAATGCTATGCACAGAGTTTGTGGCACCACATTGAAGGGATTGTAGGGACTTAAACTATGCCACGATTATGCACTCTGCAATTGTGTAATCAAGACTCATTTCCAAATGTGTAACCTACGAGTCAGCTGTGTATGCCGGTGGGGCGCGTCAACAGGAAAGGAGTACTGCGGGCCTTGCTTGCGGAGTACACAATGGTCTGAGGAGGCTGCGAAGGTCGCGGGCCTCTGGCTTCTAGCTGGCACAGGCATGTGGTGGGCAATCTTGGAGACACGCCTGTGTTGGCAGGTGAGCAGTGAGGCCTGGAATGTGGTGGGGCAGACGAGACTAGTTCTGGGAGCAGCGGCCCGGGCTGCAGCAGGCACCCAGGATCGCCGGCACGACCGCACATGGCATCGGCCTTGTGGCGGGGTGAGAGGCACCCCCTGGCAGACACGTTGGGCATTCCGTAAGAGAACCACGCCCAGGGTTACGTGCTTTTTATTCACACCCCTACGCTAGCCTGGCATACACCGGGCCAGCCCACTCTGCACACGTTTACAGCGGGACATAACAAGCTACATTTCCGTTATCTTCCCCACTGGCTGGGGTGAAATGGTTGCGTTCATTGTCCACAACACTACCAACACCAGCATTATATGTCGACATGGGTATGTCTGTGGTCTGCATACTGCAGTCTGTCCAGCACATGCACGCCACACTTGGCATTGTGTACGTTCTCATTCATAGGTCAGTTGCCTCCTTCGCACATGCCTGGTTCACACCTCTCCCCACATTCTGCTATTGTGTGACTGAGGTGCCATGCTGTTGATGGCTCATGTACATGGCTAGTCCAGGTTGCTACAGTAAGGTGTGCTGTTTTGTCTAGTGGGTGGGCATGTTGTTTGGCATGTTGTATGTGGGTTTGTAACGTGTGTATTGCCAGAGTTGTGAGCTGCATGATTGTGGATTGGAGGTGTCTGGTGTGTTAATTTGGTACTTACCAACGAGCACTGCATTTCCGTAGGTGCCATCCTGGAAGTGCTAGTTGATGATGGACTGTCGGAAGATGTATGAGTCATGCACACTGTCTGGGTAGTTGGCAACAACATTGGTGAAGTGTCCACGGTGGTCCACTATTGCCTGCACATTGATGGAATGCGTGTGCTTTCTGTTGCGGTAATTGTGTGTCGGCAGGGGACACAAGTAGGACATATGTGCAGTCAATTGCCCCCAACACGTGCAGGAATGCAGCTATGGGGTAAAAGTCTTGCTTGGTCTCCAACTGTTCCTGCACATTGTGGGGGAAGTCTAGGTACTGGGGTACCAATCTGAGGATGGCATCCAGGACAGGTTTGAGGAACTTGGATAGGGCTGGCTGTGAGACTCCTCCAACTCTAGTGGTTGTTGGTTGGAATGTCCCAGAGGCCAACAGGTGCAGCACAGCTAGTAGCTTTGTCTGCAGGGGTATGTTGGTTGTCAGCTGTGTTGGTGCCATCAACCTGCGGGCAATGATGTTCAGGATGCGGAGGATGGTTGTCCTTTTGAGTCTGTAGTGGGCAGTTACATGCTCTGGTGTTAAGTCTGATGCGTTTCCTGAAGGTCCGCTGTCTTTGTCTGCGCTACCTCTGTGGTGGTCCGGGGGGGCAGTGGAGGTCTGAGGGGGGCGGTCCTGGGGGTGGTGGCGGTGGATGTTGTGGCCCTGTTGGGGCTCCGAGCTGCATAATGAGTAGCTCCATGGCATCTGTTGTTCTCCAGCTGTGGCTGTGGGCTGGGCTCCCTTTTCTGGAGCCGATTGTCATCCGCCTTTGCACCAGGTCAGACCAGGTTTTAATTTCCTGCTGCTAACCTGCCTTATCGCATGTTTTGTGATCTTATTGCCTATCTAGCTGGTTGTTGAGAATGTTGCGGTGTTGTGTTGTCGCGTTATTTTTTTGCTCGGTAACGCCTACTCTGCATCTCATTAGCCATAGTTGCCGGGGTCATCCGTGGCAATGTTTTTTGAGGCTGCTATCGCCGGAAAACTGGTGATATGGGCTGTTAGCACCAGCTTGTGAATGGGGCGATAAATTTATCGTGACTTTGGCTGCGATAAAGTGCCGATAACTTGGTGATAGGTCGTTGAGAATATGCCCCTGAAACAATTAAATGGAACACTACCAAGAAGCAAAGCACAAGAACATGGAGTGCTTATAAAAATAGGCAAGGTAAGTAAACCAAGAATACATGTTATAAGTAAAATAGAGAATAGATGTATACAACATCAGCATTCACCTTACAAAGTTTTCAAAAGAAACATAAAAACTGAAAATAGAAACAGTAAAACAGCATGAACATTGCATATAAAAATCCTTAAACCTTTCAAGCCTTAAGCATCACACACTGATTTAGTACTGACACGTGATGAACCAGGGCTATCAGAAAAATGTGCAGAGAAATCCACATGCATATTAATACCAATAAAATCCTCATGTGACCTGGTGACAGAAATTGTGGGGTCTGAGGAAATAAACCCATTGGATGTTGCACAAGCTGAATCAAAGAGGGGGAGATACAGACTGTGAAATCAAAGCGTATTCTTCAAATGTAATCCACCATGCACTGTCACAAGTGGAAGAGGAGTCTGCACCACAATGGCTACCATCACCTTTGTTCAATACAATTCTTTTGGCTTGTTTCTGAGACAGATTGACTACATTTTTGCACCCTTATATAGCTTCACAACCTGAACTGGAGACATAAACTTGGAGCCCTCTTTTTTTGTTTTATGCTGTTTTCTGAAAATAACCCAATCACCAATATTAAGACTTAGGGGCATATTATCAAGCCAGGCGATAAAATTATCGCCGCTTTAGCGGCAGAAAACTGCAGCTAAAACTGCGATAATGGGCTTGATAATAGCTCTATGGAATTCCAATTGAAGCCCATGTTAGATGTGAAGGGCATCTAACATGGGCTTCAAATGGAATTCCATAGAGCATATTATCAAGCCCATTATCGCCATTTTAGCAGCAGTTTTCTACCGCTACAGCGGCGATAATTGTATCGCCTGGCTTGATAATATGCCCCTAATATCTTTAACATGATGTTTCTTGTCGAAATTTGCTGTTCATAAAGCCTGTTGATGTAGCACCCTAGTTGCAACTGCATAGTTGGAAATTGGCACAAAGCCATATGGACATTATGGATAAGAATGTAACTCCTTCAACCAATTAGAATGTAACTTAGATCTGGCAGTTCTCCTTCCTAACAGTTTAAACGGAAAAAACCCTGTTGTACTGTTAGTGTGATTCAATAAATGCACAATATTAGTCTTAAATAAATCCTACACGTCAGTTCCCAAAACCAAAGCAGATTGAACTTCTTCCTTCAAAAACCAGTTTATTCTCCCACTAAACCATTAGAAGTGAGCGAATACGAGGACACCTGAAGATGTTTAATATGATGTGAATTGATAAATTGCTTCATAAGCGGGGATGTAAAATGTGTGAGTGACAGGAATTATGTAATATCCTCTCACATTATTTTCATTAAAAAATTGAACAAATCATTGCTGATATACAAAAAAGGGAACAGATTGGACTACTGTAACTCATTGCCTTTAGGAAGTCGTGACTATCTACTCAAGCGGCTTCAAAGGATTCAGGAGATGGTTGCCAAGTTAGTGTAAATGAAAGGAGATGGGATTCTGCAACTGATATGCTGAAGGAACTTCATTGGCTTCCTGTGAAGGAAAAGTACATTTTTAAGGCTCTATGCATATTGCATAAAGCATTAAATGGCAAGGGACACAAGTCCTTAAAACAGAAAGCAGGGTTCCATGGACCGGCACAAACTTTGAGATCAGCCTCCGCCCACCTGGTGTCTGTGTCTTCCTTTAAAAAACACGATTTGGAGGCAGGGCCTTCCAGATTGGAGTGGCTCAACTGTAGAAAGATCTTCAACTCTCCCTAAGAAATTATTGCAATATGTTGAGTTTTAGGAAAAACTTTAAAAACTGGCTCATTTCCCAGTGATGACATTTTACCAACTAGTCCTATGTAACAAATCACAGACTATCCTCTATACTGATATTAGTGCCAAGATGCCCGTTGGGAAATAGTTGTGCTCAATAAATGATTAATAATAATATTTATAATTTTCTTGGGTGTCCCTTCAATTAGAAAACTTTCCCTTAAAAAATGTAATCGTGTGATTTATGCCTTGGTATTGTTTTCTATCTTTTAAAAACGCTAATAAACACATTTAAACATAAAGAATGTAATCACTGAGTTGGCTTTGCGGTCAGGAGTAAATTCAAAATACACCCACTTAGAGGAATAGTAAATTAAAACTAACATAAATCTCTTCTCCAAAGGCTACGTCTCAAAGTTTTCAGTGAGTCCAAAGCGACCTTTATCGAAACATCATCTGGTAAAGGAACCATGTGTAATGGAGATTCATGTGTTTATCAATGTTTATCTAAAAGCAGGCAGGTTTTACATAAATATAGGCCTGGACAGATGTTTGCAGAGTCACGCTACTTGGAGGTATGGAGTGCTAAAAACACTCCACTGTTCTAACCGGAGTTCCGCGAACGAAGGGTCCATTATGTCACCCTGATTGCACTAATTTTTAGTGCCAGCAGTTTCTCCTGTGATGTAAGACAAGCATGAACAGCATCACGGAGTGCTGCTTCTCTCTGTCGCTTGAGTAGATTTTCTGCTCGAGTGGGTGCTTCCTCAACGTGAGCAGTAACTTTCTCAATGTAAGTGACAGCAACCTGCCCGCAACTACTCGCGTTCAGAAATCTTGTAGGGAGTTGGTTTAGGGCATGATTTTTCTCACTCGCCAACTTAATGTTGGTGAGCTGTGCAAGAGACAAATTCCACTTTGCAGAATTCTTTGCAACTCCACGGGGAGCACGTAGTGGGCAATTCTTCACCCACCTCTACAAAAATCAACCCACTTGGCAACCTGTGCATCCATAATTAGCCACCAGTAATACTGTTGCGGATTGTTCCAAGTAACATTGATGCCTAAATGACCCTCATGAGCCGCTCTAATCAGGAGGCATTACGTTGGCAAATGTTGGAGGAACGCACTGCACACATCATGTCACCTCAAAATGCCCTTGACCTCCGACAGCTCCTAAGATACTTGAACAAATGAGTTTAAACAAAACTCCAAATTCCACTCCTAAAGCCATCCTCTTTTGATGTAATGCAACCCTTTATGCAGAACATCATTCTGCTTCATGGCTTCCAACAAGACCTGTGGTGTAACTATACCCTTCCCATCTAATATGTCCTCAACAGGTATGACAACACATTCTACATCCTCCTGTGTATCAGAAAGATTTTATGGTATCCAAAGGCATTCTCGACAAACTATCTACCCTAATGTTCTTACCACCAGGAATGTATTTAATATTCAAAGTGTATTCGTGGAGACGTGACAATCCCGGCCTCAGGATCCTCCTCATGGCCTCAGAAAACAAGGTGACTCTGTGCCGACAAAAAAAAGTCAAACAGCACTTCACCACAGCAGTTATCTACGGCGTCCCAATTGTGTGGCCGATGCAGAAGCCAATACAAACGACCAAGAGGAGGCACTGAAGAAACCTGCTGATTAGTCTAGTTCCCACCCATCCACAAAAACATCTGAAGCTGCGAAAATGAACAAACTGCTTCAAAATTCACACTCATTGCCAGATCTGAAGTCGACACTGTACACCGAATGCTGTTGAACCTGGAAGTGTAATTAAAAAAAAAAGTGGGAGTCCACGTCCTGCTCCTGCTTCCTCAGTGAATGTCCTCCAGAACTGCCACAATGGATCAGTTGAATGGAGCACCACCATGACGCACGACACGAGAACATGGTATGCTTCTTGAAATAAACAAGGTAAGTAAATGGAGAATACATGCGGTTATAAACAGATAAAACATGCATCGCACACTTGGGTTTCAAAGGTAATGAAAATGTAGGACTTCAGCAGGGCCACTGATGGGACTACCACCCTTTTCCTACATAGAGCAAGCAGCTCTCCTTCACACACACAGGGCTTGAGATCTTTGCCTCCACATTGAGGGAGCAGCACCACTCCCTCAGATCAAGCATCAGGCTAGGGTGGGTCCAGCAGCACACAGGCAGTGTCAGGACTGATGTCTCACATCTTGACACCACCCATAAAATAGAATGGAATACCATACATCTAATAGTCGTTTATTTACCTAAAATTCAGTTTTGCAGAAGACATATGTTAGAACTGGCGATTTCTGGTTGGCTAAGGCTTGCGCCAAAGTCAGGCAGAAACCACCACTCTAGTCAGGGCAAGGAAGTTACACGCCAAAGATAACCCCTGCTCACCCCCTTGGTAGCTTGGCACGAGCAGTCAGGCGTATCTCTGAGGCAAGGTGTAAAGCGTTTGCGCGCGCACCCAGCAACAACACCCAAGGACCACCACAAAGGAAACTCCACACAAGGTATTCTATAAAAATAACCTTTGTATTATACACAACACATTAGATAAGAACACACACTTTACAATGTGCCAACAGGCACGGGCAGAATTTACAAGGGATTATATATACAGGGGACAGGGCCACATGGACCACTGTCAAGAACTAGCACTTTTAGATATTTAGCACTTAGCACCAAATATAAAATTACTGTAGCACAAAAATAACATATATATAGCACACAACCAGTACTTACTGGTAACAAGAAAGTACCACCTACGCAACCCTAACCACCTTAGGAGACTATCACGCAGGGACTCAGAACCTCCCTAGTACCACCGGTACCAGGGGAACACAACCACCTAAGTATCACAATACCTGTATGGGAAAACACACATTACACACGATGCATAAAACATTCAGAGGTGCAGAACATGGTGAACACATGATGCATGAAACATTCAGCGGTGCTCTGAAAGAAAACACATGATGCAGAAACTACATTCAGCGGTGTCATAAAAGAAAACACATGATGCATCAAAAATACATTCAGAGGTGCAGGTAGGAACGTTAGCGTGAAACTCACATGAGCCACCACCTGTGGCAGTCCCTAGGCCAACTGGCCTTGTCGGGGCTAGGACACTCTGTCCCAATCAAGCTGCGCCAGCTGCGCAAGCTAAAAGCGTAAATATCCCCACCTAAACGTTGCAGCTGCCCACTAAGTGCTGGGCAGCTGTGGAACGAAATTCCGGCACCGGCGTGCCTCTGGAGCCCTCTCTGGGCTCTGACCATTCAAAATGCCCCCTAGAGACTTCGTGGCCCTAAACGAACAACGCCCCGTCATGGGACAACTGGTGCCCCCTTAAGGTGGAGCCTCGATGGGCTCTTGCCAATCTTGACCCGTCGTTGGAGCGCCGCGCGCTCGGAAACTACAGTGTCCCTTACGTTGGAGCCTCGGGGCTCTGAGCACCAGACAATGCCTCCTAGAGCCTCACAGGCTCGAGCAATCAATACTTTGCCCCTCCGTTTGAGCCACGGGGCTCAGAAACCCATGCGCCCCGTTTGGAGCCTCTTGAAGAATCAGCCGGTCTGGGACCGGCACCCACAGGCACACGCACGGAGTCCCCCAGCCCTCCTCACTTACCGGGCTGCTCTCGGGGGACTCCCGCGTTGTCTCCGCTTCCCGCCGTCTGCTCCACGGAACCAGGATTTAACAAACAGGGGTAACCCTATAACCCAAGGAACCTGGGCATCAGTATTATAATGTAAACAGTGGTTCCCTAGGGAAACTGTTAATTTCAATCATAATCAATCTGAAAATATATCAAAAAACCTGAGTACAACACAGCATAAATAAACCAATCGAATAGTCAATTAATCACTTCTGATCAATGAATTATAATTTGGAAAACGACAATTTATTCTTGGTTCATTTCCATTTGGTATCAACTCATTCGAATCTAAGCAATTAAACACAAATCCTACTCAAAAATTGAAACAGGCTGTATATACACTTTTTTAGAAAAACGACGCAGTGACAAAGTGAATAAGGTGACTCAGTGCAATAGTGAAAGTGTAAGTATTTACAATGTAAGCACACGTTTCCTAAATAAAATCGAAATATACAAAAAACCTATTATTGTAAATAGTCCTCAACTTCCTTATGGATATATAGTAAACCTTGTAAGGCACATGTCCTATCGTTTTTATAAAAACAAGGAATCCAAAATGGTCACGGACTGTGGAACCGTCAACATTTCGACAGAAATGTTGCAGTTGCCACTCGTTATGAATCAAATGGTTGTCGGAAGCGAGCGGACCATCTTTTGAAGTGAGAGGAATAATTGAAATACATCAGTTGAATTCGTTTCCTGATGGCTGTGTCTACCCTTGTAGGGATACACGCTAAGTCTCAATCTTGAAGCCAGTAACCCATAACAAGTCTCGCCAATTGAAGGGTGAGTGACAGGAAATAAAAGAAAAAAGAAAAAATCATTCAGTTAGATTTAGATGGACCCCCCCTTTTGAACAAAGACTCTCCATGATTCTGGCAGTTCCTTTTGATTCATAACGAGTTGCAACTGCAACATTTCTGTGAAAATCTGTTCCACCACCTACTACCCAGGCTGTTATACTCCTCCAGTGTCCTGAAGAAGACCCGATATGACTGTTTACAACGAATGGTTGATGTAGGGTCGAAACGTTGACGGTTCCACAGTCCGTGACCATTTTGGATTCCTTGTTTTTATAAAAACGATAGGACATGTGCCTTACAAGGTTTACTATATATCCATAAGGAAGTTGAGGACTATTTACAATAATAGGTTTTTTGTATATTTCGATTTTATTTAAGAAACGTGTGCTTACATTGTAAATACTTACACTTTCACTATTGCACTGAGTCACCTTATTCACTTTGTCATTGCGTTGTTTTTCTAAAAAAGTGTATATACAGCCTGTTTCAATTTTTGAGTAGGATTTGTGTTTAATTGCTTAGATTCGAATGAGTTGATACCAAATGGAAATGAACCAAGAATAAATTGTCGTTTTCCAAATTATAATTCATTGATCAAAAGTGATTAATTGACTATTCGATTGGTTTATTTATGCTGTGTTGTACTCAGGTTTTTTGATATATTTTCAGATTGATTATGATTGAAATTAACAGTTTCCCTAGGGAACCACTGTTTACATTATAATGCTCCACGGAACCGGCAGCACTCCTCTCGCGGCGGGGCAGTCTCGTCCTTCTCTCCTGGGGAAGCGCGGGGTAGGCTCCCGCCCGCTTCCTCCCACGACGTCCTCGCTTCACCTGGGCACTTCCCTAGCACTGCACAGGAGCGCGGGGTGGGCTCCCGTCCGCTTCCTGATCTGGAAACGAGGCTTCCGTCCCGCGGCACGCCCCCAGCCCGCCTGACTTCCGGTCCGGGCTGCAGCGGTGATTCTCGGCCGTCAGAGGGGTAGGCTCCCTCGTAAGCAAAGCGAATAAGCGGGGTGGGCACCCGCCAACGAAATCAAAGCGCACACAGCGCTATAAAGCAAAACAGCGCTCCCAGCACTATAAAGATAGCAAGTCCAGGAAAACAGTGCGCACAGCGCTACAAAGTTCAAGGAGCGCTCCCAGGCGCTGCAAATCAACAAAAAGGTCCAGTAAGAAGTCCTTCAAGAACAGGGGGGCAAAGGCTGGGCCCAGAGCCAGCACACAGGGCCCTCCAGCAGGGAGGCAGTCCCCAGTGGCGGTCTCTCCTGGCACCCAGCAGCAGCAGGCCCCCCCTCAGATGATCCTGCAAGAGAACACCCAATGTAAGGGGACACAGCCCCTTTTTATACAGTACAAGTCTTTGTCTGAAGGTGCAGGGAAGGGGCGAACCAGTTACATCTGGTTCCTGAGCACTTTGTTTTGCTCAGCCCCTCTCCCTATTCACTGGCAGGCCAGGGTCATCAGACGCACCACAGGGGCCGGAGCCAGCAGTGTGTGGGGAAAGCCCTGTCCTATTCAGGACCCAGGTATACTCCTCCCCAGCCATCAGTATGCTAAACTCCCATTCACCACTGGGTGACTCCTCCTGTCCCTGGGGATTTCCCTAGTCCGTCACATGACCTCACCAGCCAATCGCCAGACAAGCCACACATTTCATACTGCACACTGAAGTGCCCACTTCTAGAAGTGGCACTTCCACACTAGGTACATGCACGCCACACACATCAACGCGCAGCATTCACTCACACGAGTCCGCACATACCAAACTCGGGCCTGCACACCCCACGCATCAGGAACTACCAGGACACATACATTCCCCCATGCATTCCTATGGGAGGGCAGGCCAACCTCACAACACGCACGCACTTTACCCTGGGACACAGCGGTAAAGTGCGCAGAAACCCAAAAATCACGAAACCAAGTCATCAATAAAAAGAAAAAAGTCTCGGGGGTGAACCTGCCAGAAGGGCCGGGTCCAACAACATAGAAACAAATGTTTTTAAAAATCCAGGGGAACTGGTGTGAAGATCAGTGGGGATAAGAGGATTCCATGAAGAGACATAAAATCACTTCTCTCTGACAAGGCTTTTCTGAGTAGCATTCCTGCTGTAAGTAATTTAGTTGGACCCTAACATCTCAATTCTACCAATTGTCAGCTGTCATGGATTTTTGTGATGGGTAACGTTGAGGGAAATATATGCTCTACTCCTTGTCTGCGAACATTGCAAACCCAATAACGAATTATGGCAAGTATTTAAATGGGACTAGGTAATGATTTTGTATAGTAATAAACAACCATTTAAAAGGGAATGTGAGAATCGTTAGGTAATAAAATCCTCCATGTTATTGATACCAAAATAAAACGAGTCTTTCTTATGCAATTCAACATTTATGTCTGTAAATCTACATTATTCAGTCGCTATGAAATACCATATGTAAATGCCTCTTAATATCAGTCTGACAGCTGAGTCAAAATGCTGGTGCACAGTCAAATAATACTAGCGAGGAAAATGCATTATGAACTTTTTATGGATGCAAATGCATCACCGTAGAAAGATGGCAGGCTGACCTGGCGCTGCTGAGAGTCAACCTTTAGAACATCAGCGCCGTATTCCAGAAACTTGGCATTAGTGTAAAGAAAAGGGGCAATTTAATTTCCACCATTTGCGATGCTTCTGTAAAGGGCAACAGACTGAACAGCCTATGCATGAGGGTACCATTTCACAAACTAATATCACGTTATTTGTGCTTTGTTTACATAATATGAAGTGAATCAAAACCATTTCCCTCTGCTATTGAAATTTAAAAAATCAGACTAAAGCTGAGATAAACCTTCTCTTTTTTCATTTTATATTAAAAAAGAAACACCCTTAGTGGAAAATCATTTTAGAATGTTTCTACAATCCATTTCGTCGTTCTTTTTGCCCGGATACAAACTCTTTTCTATTACAAACAGAGAAAAAGTGCAAATGGGCTTGCCAAGGGTTTTATTTTCCTTCATTGCAATATTACTTTAATGTGGCATCGGGTGGCACAGAAATCTATGCAACAAGCACTCCACCCTTAGAACTATCTTCCCCAGATGAATAGGCACACACTCATAGCGCGGACAGTGTTGTGACGCTGTAAACTAGCGCTGTTGTATCATGCATGCATGGCATTTCTTTGGGAAACGCGGAATGACAGGCAGCTTGGCTACAGTAGCAGATCATTGGAAACATATATCATCGCCCTGGTGTCAAACATCTTGTTTGAAGCCCAAATTTCATTCCAATAACCACAATAGAGCAGCAAATGGGTTTGCTGTTCCCCATTCTTCTTAATTAGGCGAGTGTGGGAGTACATTTCCTTGCGCAGCAGGTGGGCGCGCACACTTAACCCCACAGTCGCAGTGTGCTTGGCAGGGCTGCGCGCTGCGATTATGCCTTCTGGGCACGTTAGACAGGAGGGAAGCGGCTCCAAGAGGCACTGGTGCCAGGCACCTGCTCTCCCTATTCCCCATGCATCTGCTCTTCCTTCTGCCACCTCTCCCACTAGTTTCCAAGCCCTCCTCCCGCATCGCTGGCCGTGGTCCCCAGGCAGGACGCTCTTTTCATGTGACCGGGAGGGCTCGCGCCACTTCTGAAGAACCACTCGGAATGGAAGCCGCTGGAGCAGCACTTCCAAGTCCTGCGTGACGTGCCCGACTCTGAAGGACAGCGAGGACCGTGCAGCTTCACTGCCATTAGAGCACTGCTCTCTGAGGCAGAGAATTCCGCCAGCTGCCTAAGTGGCGAGCTCTGAACCAGTTCGCCACTTGTTTACTGCGGCGCTCACAATGGGCGCAGATGCACACTTTTCTCACTGTATACTTAAGTTCAGAAATAAATGCAGAGCTTTGTCGCGCTGGCTGTTGCTTGTCAAGAGCAGAAAGGCGAGAGAGTGTCCACTGAAAAACATAACAGCGCAGTGCCTGATCTGTGGCCCTGCAACCCCATAACCGACAAAACTTCAATAAATGTATTCGAATTTTCTGAAAATATCTGTCAAGTACCCACCATTTCGCTCCTCGCAGACAGACGCACTGTCGTTCAGCATCGGGCGATGGGCGATTGACCCACGTGATTTTGAGAACATTTTATTGTGAGGTTGGAAAAAATGCAGGAGTATTAAAACCTGCACACTGTACTGTGGGGCTTATCAACAAGAGTCTGCGTTAATTACCGCTGACCGCGTTTAGCGCGGTTTCGTCAACGCCGACTATCGCTGCAATTTATCGCCATGCTTGCGATGTATTAACAACGCATAGCGCAATGGCGATATAAATTCCAGCGATAGCTTGGAAATCGCCGTTTTGCAGGGAACATCGCTGGTTTTTCAGCGATGTTCCCTGCAAAACAGTGATGTGCTTGATGATACGACCCTGTGGTCATGATACAATAATCCACCTCCCATGTTACACATACATTAGTCGGGATTTTAGCAGACGTTCGTTTTTGGCGAAAACCGCGGTTTTCGTCAAAAACTAATGTCTGGTAAAATGCTGTGGGCCGCCTTGTAAATAATGCGATGTGCACTTAGCGATATTTTACAAGTCCCCCTGTGTGAGGTACGCCCAGTGACGCCCACTTTGCATCTCATTAGAGATGCAGAACGAGGCGTCGGGGAAAAGGCTGCTAACATGCGTTAATGCATGTTAGCATCCCCTTGTAGATAGGGCGATAATATAATCTCCGCTTTTTTGGCTTTTAAAGCCAAAAAAGTGGAGATGAGGCCCTTGTTAATATGCCCCTGTGTGTTTGGAAATCCCCAGGCGATTAAGAAGGACAAACAACACTTACAGTCATGGAAAAAATGAGCAATCGTTGAAACTGACTTGTTCTTTTCGCGTAGCAGCCCTCAGGGAGATAGCGTGATCCTTCAGTCCACCAATCAGTTGAGCGTTAGAAGAACATTTATTTTTTCGATGCAGGTAAGTGAAAATAAGAGAACAAATAACGTAAGGTCCATGGGGCATATTATCAAACGGCAGCGATAATTATCGCTGGCCACGCTTAGCATGAATTTTTTTTTCGACGGCTATCGCTGGAAATTATTGCCATGCTAGCGCTGTATTAACAACGCATAGCGCAATGGCGATAATTATTCCAGCGATAGCAGTGTTTTCCATGGAACATCGCTGGTTTTCCAGCGATGTTCCATGGAAAATGGCGATAACCTTGCCGATACGACCCTGTGGTCGTATCAGCATTATCCACCCCCAATGTTAAGTATACGTAAGTCAGCATTTTAACAGACGTTAGTTTTTGGCGAAAACCGCGGTTTTCGCCAAAAACTAACGTCTCCTAAAATGTGTGGGCCTCCTTGTAAATATCGCGATGTGCACATCAGCGATAATTTAGAATGCAGTACTGCCCAGTGACGCCCACTTTGCATCTCATTAGAGATGCAAAGCGAGGCATCGGGAAAACGGGTGCTAACATGCACTAATGCATGTTAGCACCCACTTGTGAATAGGGCGATAGATTTATCTCTGCTTTTTTGGCTTTTAAAGCCAAAAAAGTGGCGATAAGGCCCTTGATAACATGCCCCCATTTTTGAAAAGTGTGATTTAGCAAATGCAGAGATTTAGAAAAGGAACAATTGATCACAGGAAGTTGGAAGATGGACCTCAAAATTTGGAAAGTTCTCTTCTCATGGTAAACTCAGCCCTCAGGAAAAGATCTTATGTCCTTTAATGAGTTAAAAGCACCAATGTGACGTGCACTGTGCCTGCAGCTCAAGAATTTGAATCCTCTGGCGGCCACAAGGCATTTATTCCTTTCGAGGAGAGTAAACTGATTGATATTACAATGGGTGATAATAACACCCATCATTAACTGAACTCAGAAAAAACTGAAGTGTGCAATGAAGTGCCAAACTGGCACCTTTGAACATTGTACCTCTCCACCATCTTCATTTTGCTCTCAATTAAGAAATTCTGCTGCAGTAGTTGTTTTCTACCTTGCAAAGAAAGACCGTATCACTCTGAGAAGTAATGGCAGAAACCTATATGCACATATCCATACATCAAAATCTACCTTTTCAGCAAGAACCACATTTCAATTCACCTGTAGATTCTGGATAGGAGAGACACAATGTGACTGCTTGTACAATTTAGACACTTCTACTATATTGCAAGCAACATTTGAACATGCGGGGCTCCTTGGAAATAAGGTTTCATTTCAGCACAGGCTCTTTGATTTAACTTTTGAAAGATGGTCACTGTAGAGACATAACAAACACAAGGAGATAATGGACGGAGTGCTGAAACTCTTCAAACACTCACCCCCAGTAACAGATCTGGGTTGAATCCATCATCATTCTTTAGCTCACTTTGCCACCCCAGTTCAGACACAGCTATATGCAAACCAGTCTTGACCCTGTGCCTCATGGGAACAGTCCAGCCCGAACTGCCAAACCATGTCTTCCCTGGACCATAGACAAGCACCATAGGACAGGTTTCAGGCTAACACTGTATAGACATATTCAGGCGACTTCCAAAACCTGAGAAATTAGATCTTTTTTCCACATGTGAAGTGGAAACAGGTTTGCTGACCTGAAAAACATGGGGGAAGAAAACACCCAACACAATTATTTTTAGCAGCAGTGGGAGGGGCCAGGTAATGTTTTTAACGTAAAGATAAATGCAATAAGGTAAGTACATTGCCCAATCCCTGTCATTGCTTTTGAAAGAAACTTCCACAACAGGGAAAGTGTTATGCAGCGAATGCCTACAAGAATGGTACAAGAGTCCACCTAGCTCTCTACGAAGCAGGTCCCATGCGCAGATCCGGGTCTTTGCATTGTAATTAACCTAATGCAGGTTTGATTCAGGTTTTTACAATGTACAACCTCGGACAGTGCTCTAGGACACAAGAAGTATTCATTTTCGCATTCCTCAAATTGAAGGAAAAGCAATATCGTGCTGCTGAGCATTCATCCTGTATCTGCCTGTCATTATTCGGGGAGGCCATTTCAAGACGAGCGGAAATGGGCAGAATTGCTGGAAATTTCGCATCTATTTAATTTAGTTTTAAAAAGCCTACCTACCTTAATAAAGAAGTTATTTAAGTGAAGGTTCAACTGAACTGATTCTGCAACTCATACATTACTTTGTAATTTTTATTAGGGATGTGGATTTTTGTTAAATTGCTAGCCCACGTTTAAGCAATTCCTGATAAATACCTTTAAGAAATTGGGATACTGGTTGAAGGGGGTGATATCCTACTCAAGCAGCAATCACAATCCTTCTCAGGGCAAAGTCACAAGCAAACCGCAAATTAACATGTGCTTAACACTCTGGTAGCTTGGCACAAAAGCAGTCAGGCTTAACTTAGAGGCAATGTGCTTATTATTTATGCAGCACTTCGAACAGTAATAAAGTGACACAACACAAGAAAAATCCTGCACAAATTTAGTATAATTTCATAAATCTTTCACAACAAAAATCCAATCAGTAAAACCAGAGATATGATATTTTAAACATTTAAACCACAAAGCATCAACTGTGGTTATCTGTTTGTACCGGACCAGGACATTGTTGGGCCCACAACAATGGAGAGCAAGACAGCTACAGGGACCCAGTTAAGCCCACTGAACAAAGTACCTTAAATCTCGATTGTGAGTTCAAGGATAAATCGCGCAGAGGTGGATTTCAGGGGCTGCAAGGTCACAATGCGAGGTCCTGCATCGTCTTCAAGGATGCTGTGGAGGAACTGCTTGCAATGCAAAGTCCAGCATTGAAGATGCGTCACCCACCAGGACTTGCGATGAGGATACCTGCCTCATCATCGAGGATGCCATTGATGAGTGGCTTGTGAGGGGATGGCTTCCGTCGAGGATGCATCATGCAGCAGCTGTTTCTGGAATGCTGTGGAAGAGGCAGTGAAGTTCTGCTCTGGGGATACGAAACGCAGTGGTCCCAATGCAGAATTTGGTGAAGTGTTACACAGTGGCTCTGATGCAGAGTGGTTGAGAGGTGATGCATCTGTTCCATTTCCAAGGGTCCAGTACAGGGATGGTACCACTTTGGAGGGCAGGACTCACAGCTGCAGAGTCCAGGTGCTGGATTCAAGATAAAGGAAGCATGTTCTGGCCCTGGGACTTCTGATGAAGAGGCCAGTCAAATAGCCCTTGGAGTCATTCTGGTGGTCCTAGGTTCGGTATTTGGCTCCTGTCCTCACACAGTCAGGGGGGCAGCAGGGCATTGGGGCAGCAGAGTGGGAATCTTTCCTGCAGCAAAGCGGCAAAGCAGCACAGCAGTCCTTCTTCTGAGGTCCAGATGTGTACTGAAGAGCTGGAGTCTGAGGTCCAATATTTATGCCTGGTGCCCACTTTAAAGTAGGAGAAGTCTCTAGGTCCTTCCAATCCTCCGATGTGTGAGGTATCCCCTTCCTCCCTGCCCTGACCCCACATTGTCTGGGGACACAAAAGACTAGTAACAAACACTTTGTGAAATTGCTCAGGATGATTCTTTGTGATGTGCAAGTGTGGAAGGGGACAGCTACACCCCTTCATTAAGTCAGAGTGGCACATCCAGCCAACACCTATCTTACCTTTGTCACACTTTCTGGGCGCCATATGCAAAGACCAACTGCCAGCTAAACCTAGTCATGTGACCCTGGGACAGTTTGCAGGCATGAAATGGTTGGGATAAGAAAATGCAAACTTTGTAAAAGTGGCATTTTTAGAATTGTTGCTAAAAATCTGACTTTACCATTAAAGAGTGC
This sequence comes from Triturus cristatus, assembly GCF_964204655.1. Classification (NCBI taxonomy): domain Eukaryota; kingdom Metazoa; phylum Chordata; class Amphibia; order Caudata; family Salamandridae; genus Triturus; species Triturus cristatus. Next base: position 893,146,298 of record NC_140590.1, on the reverse strand, counting down.
TTTTAATTACTATTCTTTAGACATCAAACTTGAGCTGTCTACTTACTCCCAATTGAAAGTTATCATTTATTAAATGTAATAAGGTAACCCAATGTTATCTTATGGGAGAGGTAGGCCTTGCAGTAGTGACAAACACATTTAGTAGTTTTTCACCACTAGAACACGTAAAACTTAAAAGTACATGTCCAACCTTTTACATACACTTCAGCCTGCACTCTGGGCTGTTCAGGGCCTCCCCTAGAGGTGATATATATTGAAAAGGAAGGTTTGTACCTTGCAAAAGGTTTATTTTTCCAAGTTATAATGGCAGTTTAAAGGAGAGAGCACAAGCACTTTAGCACTGGTTGGCAGTGGTACAGTGCACAGAGTCCTAAGGTCTATAAAATCAAGACCAGCAAAAATAGGAGATGTTTAGGCAAAATGTATGGGGAGAAGACCAACCTAAGGCTGAAAGGCCTAACAATGACATTCACATGACTTGTGCAGTTTCTCTGTTTTCTGCCAAGTGTATTTCTTCCCTCACAGGTGTTACTTTTTTCTTTAAAATAGGTATTTTTTTAATATTGTGAAGCCACATTGCAATGACAAATCCTGGCCTTTTGTACAATAGTGAAACTTGTATAGCTTTTTCTTGCAAAGCCTTAACACTCAGGAGGGAAAGGCACTTCAAAGTATACATGCTTAAAAAATCATTATGAACATCCTGATTTCAAACTGGAAGCTCCAACTCATATAGAATATTTGGGCCACTATGTATTTTGGATGTTTTTCCCAAGTATATGCCAAGGTTCCGATTTTGGATGTTTTTCCCAAGTATATGCCAAGGTTCCGAGTTCATAACATCACACCTTCACACACCACTAATTTATAGACTTTCAAAAAGCTATTGACATGTATATAAGACTGCACGAAGTTGGGCCATTGGTTGAGAGGAGTGAAAGACTTTTTTAAGCACCAACCACAATCCTCATCAGGTTGAATCACAAAAAAAAGTCACTAAATTAACCTATGTTTATCCCTGTAGTAGCTTATCATAAAGCAATCAGGCTTATCTTAGAGGCAATGTGTAAAGTATTTATGTAGCATTCGAACAGTAATAAAGTTAAAACACAACACAAAGAAAACTCCACACCAATCTAAAGCATTAAAGAGCAATTTTTAATAAATAAAATTATATTAAAATAACTCAAATCCGACCAGTAAACCAAAGATATGCTATTTCAAAGTCATAAGTAAAAATAGCGTCAAAAAGCACAAAGTGCCAACTGGGGTTACCTGGTCACGCCTGATCAGGGCAAAGTCACAAATTGAAGCCGAATGCAATGGAGTAGGACTGAGTTTGGCCTGCAGGTCAATGTGCCTGGTTGTACTTGGACTGAGGCGGAAAGTCCTGTGTTACCATGCATCGTATTGCATTGGTTTAAATTGGGCCACAAATCAGGAGAAGCAAAGTGCTGGATTGAATTGCGGCACACTGTGTTAGTTCCGATGAGGCTGTCGATCAGTAGCTGCAAGGTGCTACAATACAAGGTGCTCCACTGAGATGTGTTGTGCTGGTTCTGGGGAGGCCACCATTCAGGAACTGCGAGGGGCTGCAATGCAAAGTCCTGCATTGAGATGCAGCATTCTGCATCAGTTCCAATGAGGCCACAGATCAGAAGCTTTGAGTTGCTGTGATGTGAGGTCCTGCATTACGATGTGTCAGTTCTGAGGGAACCCAAAGTTGGACCAGGAGTTGTACACTCTAATACCAGCCAAGGGTCTAGGCTCTGGGGGGACCGCTTGGGGATCAAGACTCACTCCAGTAAAGGCCAGCAGCAGGGCACAGGCAGGTCCATTTGAGTCTGGATAGCTGGGCTGATTCAGGATAGGTCTCTGGAGCTTGTAATGTCCATGTATCTCAGAAGAGGAGACCAGCCAGCTAGCCATTGATGTCACTCTGGTGCTTCGGTGTTCAAGGAACAGGTCCATTCTTACTTTCTCAGGCAGAAGGGCAGTCCTAGTTGAAGCAGGACAGCAGAGAAGTCCTTCCAGCAGCAGGGCAGCAGAGCAGCCCTTCTTCAGAGTATTCCACATGTCCAGAAGGGATGCTATGAGTAGTTCAAGAGGGCCAATATTTACACCTGATGCCAGCTTTTAAAGTGCAGTTAATACATCAACCACCCCCACATCTGCTGCTGGAAACTCCCCCCCTCCCCTTTTCGGGCTTCGAGTTGTCTGAAATCACAATAGGATGGTGTTGAGTTCTTTTGTGGGTGTGCGTTGGCAGCCCTTTGAAATGTAATAGAGTGAGAGAACAGCTCAGCCCTCAACCATCTGGCAGAATGGCCCTTCCTGACAAAAACTAGTCCCCTTTTTCAACACTGTCTAGGAGGAATACACAAAGGCCAGTTGCCAAATACATCTAGTCATGTGACCCTGGGCACAAGCAGCAGGCACCAAATGATTAGGACAAGAAAATGTCAACTTTCGAAAAGTGGCATTTTTAGTATTGTGACTTGAAATCCAGCTTTACCATCAAAAAGGGTTTCAAATTACAATTCATTTGAGTGTAAACATAATCTTCCTATCTGCTTCCAAAGTTAGGATCACTTATTAAATGTAATAAGGTAACCCAATATTATCCTATTCGAGAGATACTCCTTGCAATAGTAAAAAAAATACTTTAGGAGTTTTTCACTGCCAGGTCATGTAAAACCTCAATCCACATGTCCTGCTTTTTAAATACCCTTTGCCCTAGGAACCTTTAAGGACTACCTTAGGGGTGGCATATATGTATTAAACAGGAAGGTTTAGGTCTGGCAAAAGTTTATTTTGCCAGGTCGAAATGGAAGTTTAAAACTGCATTACAGGCTGCAGTGACAGGGCAGATAAATGCTTTAAAAGTCTGCTCTACTGGATGGTACAATGGGTGCTGCAGGCCGACTAGTAGCATTTAACTTGCAGGCCCTGGGTACAGGTAGCATCACTTTACAAGAGACTTACAAGTAAAATAAATATGCAAATCAGGTGTAAGCCAATTGTACCATGTTTTAGGTATAGTACGACACACTTTGGCACAGGTTAGCTGTGGCAAAGCACACAGAGTCCTAAAGTAAACTAAAATAAATTAAGCACAACAGGCGGGGTGAAGGAAAGAAGTTTGGGAGTGACCCTGCAGAGAGAGCCAGGTACAACAGAGACTAATCGAGAATGGGTGTAAAAAAAAAATCATGACTTTTTAAAATATGCTGTTTTAGTGGATTGCAAGAACTTCCATTCTAGCTTCTAACCTAACATTTATGTTAGAAAGCTGTGGAATGAAGTGCAATTCGTCAGGAAGATTTTTCATTTTTATTAATGACCCTCATAAGCAACACATATAATATATAAGTTGTCTAATGTTCATAGACCTCTGAATCTTAATTTGAGGGCAAATCCATTGAAACAATGCACTTTACCTGGGATTGTCCAACCAGTCCCATCTCCAAGGAGGGTGTTAATTTTTACTATGCCAATGCACAAACTAATCGTCTCCTTTTCCAGTGTCCACTGATATCATAGAAGAATTATGAATGAAAGAATGAATGAAAGCATGCTATTTATAAAATGCACCAAAACCCCGAATCATCGTGCCCTGGTGTTAAAGAGTGCCTGGTGCCTGGAAGGAGAAAACAAAGAAAGAACCATATTTGGAGTTTCTTCCAAACCTGAGTGAAGCTCTTCTCAGAGCAAAGTTTCTAACAGCAAAGTATTCCAGTGTTTGACAGAGCGTTAAATAATTCAGCATCCATGTCTCTTGATTCAAAGCACACAAATTAGGTGAACATTAGAAGAACAATGATTTTTTTTCAATGCAGGTAAGGAGCAGTATAGTGATCAGTATCTTGGGGTCCTTTTGACGTGCCAGATGACAAATCCAGAGATTTGAATAACGAACGTCTGGTTTAATGAAGTTGGTAGAGGGTCTAAAAACAGCCTGAGATAGAACATTGAGATTGAAGAAATAGCAGATGGCTGACCTCTTTTGTGAGAAACCAGGACCTGTTTGCAGTGTCCCCCCTCTTTTTCCCCACATTTTGACTACTAGCTGATAGTTTTCTGACTCTGATTGTGCCTTGGGCTCTGCTAACCAGACCCAGGCCTGTGCTCTGATTAAAAGTACATGGTAATTAGGTATAATTACAATTGGGACTGACAAAAACTTATATTCCAACACAAAGACCCAATCTACTTGGTACAGAGATACTTTCAACACTGTGTAAAAAAGGAATGAGAAGTATCAACTTAACTTCTTCTGGCCCACTCCCCACCATATAGATTTGTAAGAGGGGTTCCTGTTTCACAAGAGTCTGTACTGATATAAAATCTGCAAGAACCTTATCCAAATGTAGCTGTCACAGTGTTCAAATATCAATTTGTGAAAAGAACCCCGTATAGTCACAGAGGTAGACTACCCACACCGTGAGTATCAGTGAAAAATGTGTGCAAAACAAGGTAGAAGCTCACGCGCGCAACACCACAGCGGGCTGACACTGGTTAAATTATCACCAGTATTGCCACGTTTCTCATCATAGGTTACTACCTTGGGCAAAAAAAAACTGGACAAATGTACCAGAAAAAATTAATCAACAAAGGTGAACATATGTGAACATCACACACCAAAGTCCCAAGTTAAAATTGATTAAGAGCCATGGCCACCGTAATTTTATTCTTAGCTCATGGGTCAGTTCAAAAATAAAAAGTGCTGTATCTTGACAGACAAAATGCCATTAAGCCGACATGTTTCATTGCCTTACTCTTATGGCAATTTCTTCAGGGCACCAGGACTTCATCCCCCATATCAGCACACTTGTAGTGAACTATTTGTGACTGCGTAAAACAAAAGGACAGGTTCTTGCCATTACACACTGAACGCCAAAACGGAACACCTCAACACCACTCTGTATTCAAACACTCTTTTATATGTAAAAACATAAAAAATTATCATTACCCGCTGTCAGCCAAGGTTTTTCATACCAGCTCGACACCGTGTCAAACAGGCACTGTCATCTTTTCAGTGATCCTGTATTTCAAAAACCCTTTTGCAAAATGGGCGTTCTGTAGGGAAATAATTCCAATCAGAGTTTATCTGCATAACACTGATGTCGAAAGCTCTTCATATGTTGATGACACAGAGAACATTTCACACTTCCATGCCCCTTTTACCCAGATCTCTTGACTGGGGGAGAATGTCTGCATTGTCAGCATTCCGTCCATCATTTGTTTGTTGTAACGCTTTTCGCCCTAAGTGGGATGGGTATTCCCAGACGTGGGACCCATGCTCACTACGCCACTGGAGTCAAGCTATCCTGGCTGATGACGGCTGATAGCCAGAAACCGGTCCTAGGATGCTTGATTCCGGTCCAGGGAAGACATGGCTTGGCAGTTCGGGCTGGACTGTTCCCATGAGGCACAGGGTCAAGACTGATTTGCATATGACCATGTCTAAACTGGGGTGGTGTAGTGGGCAAAAGAACGATGGATTTAACCCAGATCTCTTGACTGGGGGAGAATGTCTGCATTGTCAGCATTCCGTCCATCATTTGTTTGTTGTAACGCTTTTCGCCCTAAGTGGGATGGGTATTCCCAGACGTGGGACCCATGCTCACTACGCCACTGGAGTCAAGCTATCCTGGCTGATGACGGCTGATAGCCAGAAACCGGTCCTAGGATGCTTGATTCCGGTCCAGGGAAGACATGGCTTGGCAGTTCGGGCTGGACTGTTCCCATGAGGCACAGGGTCAAGACTGATTTGCATATGACCATGTCTAAACTGGGGTGGTGTAGTGGGCAAAAGAACGATGGATTTAACCCAGATCTCTTGACTGGGGGAGAATGTCTGCATTGTCAGCATTCCGTCCATCATTTGTTTGTTGTAACGCTTTTCGCCCTAAGTGGGATGGGTATTCCCAGACGTGGGACCCATGCTCACTACGCCACTGGAGTCAAGCTATCCTGGCTGATGACGGCTGATAGCCAGAAACCGGTCCTAGGATGCTTGATTCCGGTCCAGGGAAGACATGGCTTGGCAGTTCGGGCTGGACTGTTCCCATGAGGCACAGGGTCAAGACTGATTTGCATATGACCATGTCTAAACTGGGGTGGTGTAGTGGGCAAAAGAACGATGGATTTAACCCAGATCTCTTGACTGGGGGAGAATGTCTGCATTGTCAGCATTCCGTCCATCATTTGTTTGTTGTAACGCCCCCCTTTTACTTCTATGGCATGTTAACTGTGGCTAATTAAAATCCATTACCCTTCTAAACTGCAAGTCCCTCATCAATTACAAATTCGAATGCGCATCCACATTAAGAGCAACAGTAGTCATTCCAGCATCTCTGACCACTATTGCCTGGATTTTACCGCGAAACAATCGCGTCCCGAGCTTCGTCTCAGCCGCGTAATGCCTGCCGCGCGTCTCACCATTATACACGCCGGCTCTTACCCAAAGCACGTTTACCTTCCATGTCACGTGATATGTAGAACACGGAGAAGCGCCATCTTTAAACAGGCAGTCATTCATTGCCTTTCTCAAATTCCCACTCGTTCAAATCAGACAGTGAGGCAAACCTGCCCTAAAAAAGTGAAAATTTGCCAAATATTCACAACCAAACACAACTCGTGTTTGGCATCATCGATTCACCCGAGATAAGTACTTGCATACGGGGATAGGTCAAAAAACACACATGGGGCTCTCATCTGATATTTAAGATTAATGAAAACCATTAACTCTAAAGAGATATTTTTCTTTTCACTGTCGACTTTTCAATAACTTTATTGAGATACCTTTCTATCTAAATTACAGATTATCTGCCCTGTCATATTAGGCATGGAACCCAATGGGCAGAGTAGCAACCCACTTCAGCACAGTGTTCGCTGTATTCAAAGCCCTGGATTGTATGCCACCACCCAATCATTTTGTTTCCAGGAATACATAAATACTCTACTGACACAAAGGGACAGCCGTCCATTTCATAGGGAAATGCTATTCCATTCAATACAGTCATTCAATCCGACCTTATCTACTCTTTCAGAGAAGATCCAACGCGCTTCTTTGCTGGCTAGTAATCTATCCATACTTGAGACCTCACCTTTTTTTCTTTCCAATACTGTCCAAGTCAAGGATCTGGCGTCATGCTTCTCAGTGACAAAATGCTGAACAAATCTCGTAGTCAATTTTCCTATCCTGATGGTACTCAAATATTCCTGTATACGTATCTTGACTTTCCTCGAAGTCAAACCAATATAATGCAGCCCGCATCTACACGTAATACGATAGATGACGTTGGCTGTATTACAGTTGGTAAACTGGGTCAAATGCCAAATTCTGCCATCCGTCAATGTTACTCTGTTGGATTTTGAAGTCAAATCGCATACAGAGCACGACCCACACGGATAATGGCCTGCAGGTAGTGTGGATGTGGATTTTTCAACTCTTGAGCATGAATGCACTAATTTATCCTTCAAATTGCATGCTCTTTTAAATGCAAACCTGGGGGGAGGCATCTTGAAGTCTGCTGTGGACAGTAAGTCCCAATTTTTACGCATCATTTGTCTGAGTTTACTCGCTAGTGGATCATACGTCATAACATTTGGTAGACACTCACTTTTTGATCTTTGATTCTTTTCCAATAGAACACTCCGTGGGGTATTCAAGGCTCTTTTTCTTGCATTTTTTTACCACTACTCTAGGATAGTGTCTCTGAATCAATTAATCACACAAGCCTTCAGATTGTTGCATAAAATCAACCGTGGAAGTGCAGTTTCTCCTGTAACAAAGAAATTGGCCCACTGGCAAATTATCTCCGAGGGCCCGTGGATGGAATGAATTACACAGCAACAAAGAATTTCTATCCGTAGCTTTTTGATGGACCGTCGTTCTTAATTGGCCCTGTTCGGCATGGATATCAAGAACCAAATAAGTGACAGACTGGCGGCTGTACGTCCAAGTAAATCTAAGGCTATCATCTAGCGTATTCAGCCGGTTGAGAAACAACAACAGCTCATCCTCTGTGCCTGCCCAAATGCATAGAACATCATCAATATATCGCTTCCAGAGGTGAATACTCCTCTGGAAGGGATTAGCTGGATGGTAAGTATGATGTTCTTCAAACTGGCCTACATAAATGTAGGCCAGACTGGGCGCAAAAGTTGCGCCCATTGAAGTGCCGGAGACTTGTAAAAACAAGTCGTTCTTGTAACAAAAATAGTTCCTAGTAAGTGCAATTTCAATGCATTGTAATACAAACGACTGTGGTGTGTCGTAGAACTATTCTTGTTCATCCAGAGCACGAGCTGCTGCCACCAGCGTCACATCCTGGGGTATACAAGTATATAATGACTCGATATCAATAGTCACTAAAAATTCAGATCGTATATCGTAACTAACAGTCTCTAGTACATTCAGGATGTCTCTGGTATCCTGCATGAAAGAGGTTTGTTTAATAACTGACTCTCTAAGAAAAAAATCCGCAAATTGCAAAAGGGGCTCAAGGACTGATTGTACCCCCGAGACTATTGGACGTCCGGGGGGTAGCCGTACGGCCTTGTGAAATTTCGGTAAAATATAGAATGCCGGTGTCCTAGGTTTAACATTAACAAGGAACTCGGCTTCTTTTACAGTAATCCATTTCTTTTCTTTTGCTGCGGATACCATAGTTTTAATGATCTCTAATAGTTCATTAACAGGATCACGAGTCAAGGGTTGATAGTTTTCACGTTTGCCCAAAAGCCTCAGCACCTCTCCTTCATAATCCTTAGTATTCATTATAACTATCGCACCACCCTTGTCCGCTGATTGTATAGTGACAAGGGGATTATCCTGCAGGCTTTTGACAGCCGACCAGTCTCTTTTACTCATGTTGTTAAAAGTATGATTGTCAATCTTATTCTCCAAGGTATTAATTTCATCAAGAATTTTATTCTCAAACGGCGCCACCTCTGGACCCATGCTTGCTGCTGGAGGGCAAAAATGTGAAGGGCAACGTAAATCAGAAGAAAACAAAGAGGTAGGATCTTGTGTCTTATTGGCAAAGAATTTTTTGATTTTAATCTTTCTCATTGTTTCGTGGAATTCAATGCGGCATTTGAATTTATCATGTAACGGGTTGGGAACAAATCCCAACCCTTTGTTCAAAACTCGTCTTTCATCATCTGACTGATTGTAGTCAGATAAATTCACTACAATGTCATTCAAAGTTGGTTCCGTCCTCGACTGCGTGTTATTCGAGGGGAAAAACCATGCCATGTTTCATCTTGATTGAGTCGAGTCTGGCCTCTGCCCCTCTGGCCTCCTCTTCCTCTGTATCCTCTCTGATTCTGTCCTAAAAAAGACCTCAACAATAAACCCAGATATTTATTGGATTGCTCAGGTTGATTAAACCTTACCCTGTTGGTCTTTTCACCTTGTCCACTGACCTCATCATCCTCACTGGATGTGTTGTCAAATGTCCAGTTATAGGGTGACCGTCTAAAGGGCTGTCTCCCTCCCCTGGCAATTCCCCCACGCTGTCTAGTATCAGTTCTCTGTTGGTAATAACTGTCTTCGACATATGGGAATGCCCACTCATGGGTGAAGCGTTCTAGATTGTGTTTCAGACCCTTTATTTTTTGATTTATCATATAGTTTTTACAGTCAGAGAGATCCTCCTGAATTCTAGATAACTGTTCCTTTGTGTCAGCAAGTGTAGTATCCCTCTTGATACTCTCCTCCAATTCAAAATCTCTTTTAGGAGGTCCTCACTTAATCTCTTTGCCGTATTAATGATTAAAATTGACCAGTCATGGGTACACTTATTTGCGATGTAACTCCAATCAATCCGAGACTGGCTGTCCTCAAGAAAAATTTGTGGTTAAATTCGTACAAGGAGACTCGCAGACCTGTTACTGACAAAAACCTACCTGACATTGCCTGTTGGCCTAGCAGTATTCATAAGACATTACATGTTGGAGGAGGATAGTCCTAAATTATGTTTATATCTGTTATTCATGAGTTTGTATTTAAATACAAGTTATACATTGATTAAACCCAATACCCTGTTTATGGGAAGTTATTTAGTAGGCTTGAGTGATTATATGTCTCTAGGTAGTCCTCCAAGGATTAAAATATTATAATGTGAAGTGGAGGAAAATGTAGATTTAAAACTAAGAACTGTTTCTTACATTTTTATAATAGAATGGGATGTGAGAAATACAACACACAGGTATTTAATCCGCAGCTAGAGTTGGGAAAATTAGGCAAATAAAAATAATTAAAAGGAAGATTTATAGTGGTTAATGATTGTTCCAAGAAGACTATGAGGTGACTCTTGTAGGACATAGTGTGTAAGATGTGCTTTTTGAGAATCAGCATAACTCACTGAGGAGGAGTCTCCAGTAAGGGGCCGATTCCGATCTCGGTCGGAAGGGCACCGAATCGGGTTCGGCCGGAAAAACTACGAGCCGTACGCGTGTTTTCCGGCCGACTCGTACAGCTGTACGAGCGAGCAAGTACGATGCGAGCTACATGAAATTGACCGACTGAGTCGTTTCCGGGTCCGAACCGTTCCGTACGTCTCGGTCGTAAGCTAACCGTCGCGTGCAATGGATGTGATTCACGACTGAGCCAGTACGATGCACACGTCGGACAGCCTGTGCGAGCCGGAGTGTCCGGCTCGCAAAAGCTCCTGGAGTCTAACTTTGGAGGTCCGCGTCGGACCCCCTGACACCCGCAGCCCTACGACTTGGACACAGGGGGAGACCTATGGGTCTCCCCAACACAGGCATGTACATTGCGGGTGGCACCGATGTGAACCCACTGTAGGGGGCGCACTTGTTCGAGACACACCCATTCAGTCAATGGGAGCCCATGTACGCGTCGTACGACCGGCTCCCATTGACTTCTATAGGAGTCCGACCGAGTTCGACAGCATACGTGGGCATCTTACTCGCTTGGCCGGACTGTAGGGGTCCGGCTCGGTCGGAAAACACTCCGGAACCGACTCGATCAGAGTGCTTTCTAACCCGGATCGGAATCGGCCCCTAAGTAGTGATGAGAGAACTATGGTGGGCTGAATACTTGTTTGAGTGTGGCCAAGTCTACCATCCAGTGGTCATTTTCAGTTTTTTTTAACGACTATACTGACCACTTTGCTTTGTTTTGCGAACGAGTTTGTTCTTGCTGGAACATTTGAAATCAGATCTCTGCATGTGTCTCCATGCTAACATTTACAGGGGCTCTTACCAAAATTGGACTAGCGGATAGCTGTGACGAAAAATAGGTGAGATCATTTGTACTCGCAAAAAGATGGTGAAAATGGGATCTAGGCAAGAAGTACTGGCACCTTCCAATTAAATGTATTACAGTAGTGCTGAGAAGTGCAGGTACTCTCTCCTTCAAATGAAAGAAATACGGGTATTCAGTACCGGACCAGACCTGCCCATTTAAAGCAATGGATTTTGCAACCAAAAAGATTGCAAAAATCCCAGCCTCCTTCATGTATCAAGTATAAACGCATAGATGGGTCATACAAGAATTACGCATGCCATGCAAGAAAAAAAAAACATTGGCATAGCCAATAGGTCTCGCCTTTGGGACCTTATAAGTGTTTAGCTATACAACAGTTGCATAACTAAATACTTATAAGGTCCCAAAAGCGAGACCTATTGGCTATGCACTTTTTGGAGCCCTCTCAATAAGTCTCGCCAGACCAGCGCATGTGCTGGGTCAGGCGAGACCTAATGACCTTATTTCTCCTACCCAGTGGTCATAAGTTTTGCAAGACGTGTTGCTTTCCTAAAAGCTAATTCACTTTAATAAAGTATCTACTGTATGCATACTGAAGGGCGGTTTGAACTCTCATGCCTATGGTCAACTTTTCATCCTTCTAATGTTGACAAAATGATCACTAATGACTGGGTTGAATAAAAAAATCTGCATCCGAGACAATTACTTTTATTTTTCTGTGCCATGTATACGGTAATATGCCGGTCTGCCTTTTCCCTAAAGTTTATTTCACTCCTTTCACTGCCTTAAATACATTTCTTATGGGCACGAAGACCTTCTAAAATGATTTGCTTTGCACTATGGAGGAGCGCTGCGTATGTTCATGCAACCGTAGTTATCTTCTTGGGCTAAATCAAAGGGAACATAATGTATTTGTTTTCTGTAGTCAAACCCTTCAGGCCCAGAATCGCAACATAGCGCGTAGGAAAGCAAAGTACTGTCAAAATAGTTTTACAGGTGGTGGTTGTATTTATTCTCTCATGCAGTTAATTGAATTTTGTGCAGTTCCCTGTGCATTATAATAGACGTCTTTGTACTCCGCCAGGATACGTGTTTTTAAACATGGGCGGGTGCATTAAACATGACATAAATATTCAACAAAGGAGAGAAAAACACTTCTGGAAGACTATAGCAATTTTACAGTCCCTGACTCCAAATACAGTTTTGGAGGACTCTTTAACTGCATTAGCAAGTCCCGCGTGATTGTCAGGCGCGCGCGCGGGTGCTCTCAAAGACATGTCGTATCCATCCCGCAGAAGAGGCGCTCTTAAGACTGTCGTCATCCGCGGGAGGCTTGTCAGTTTAAATCGCCACTACTTGTCAAGCGGAGAGATGGGCTCTGATAGTTTGTCACTGTGGATGACAACACGCTGTCATGTGTCTTTAGAGCGATAGTGGATTTGCAGTGTCTCTGAAAATCAATAGAGACGTGGCCCGTGATGGGAGGGAGTGGATGTCATTGGGCATTGCACGTGTGTTCTATCTGGCAGCAGATGCTTCACATTTTGACCTTGATGAAAAGTTGAGCTGTTTCATTATTCCCTAATTTGGAATTATGAATATATATAAACAATGTATGTTCCTACCAATTACTAAAAAGGAGCTGATTGTGAGAGTAGTGGTTTCTCTGCAGGCAGTGCTCCATTGAGTTGCAGGTGGTACTCATCAGCGCTCATTTTTGGGGACCTCTCTTATTTTTTCTTATCAGACTTTGACCCAGACCAAGAGAGAGATAAGCACAAAGGGCGAAAGAAGGAGGAACAGAAAGATGCAAAAACCGTGACAATTGGAGAAAGCAGAAAACGCCACATGGTTGTGGACTAAAAAGGAATGAGGGGCCGAATCTAGGGGGTATTAGGATGGCGGAAGGACCGTTTCACCCACCGCCCAATTAGGATGGCGGTGACTACTGTGGCGAACGCAAAGTCCGTCCACCACTACACCGAAAAAAGGCAATCGTGCCGATTGCCTGGCGGACGGTGTGGGGTGCCTGAAATGGTGGCGGTGCCTAGCAGGCACCGTCCACCAAATCAGAATGTTGTGTGGACAAGACCTTTCTATGGTGGCGATGCCGCCATAGAAAGGCTGGCGGGAATGGGATTTAAGGGCCCGTTGTGGGCCCCCCTTGTACCGGGGAGAGGTGGGGAGAGGTGTTCCTTGCACTACGTGACAGGCACCGCGTGGTGCCTGCCACGCACTGCAGGGAAATGAAGTGCATGCCATTTTGACATTGCGAACGGTGCGGCATCCAGGAGCACCATCCGCATTGTTACTGGCCAGCGGGTAGTCCTTACCACCGCAACAATGGCGGGCGGACTCATGTCCGCCCGCCATCGTAATGAACCCCCTAGTGTATGCAGCCTTAGTATTTGGCACAACAATGTTCAGTAGCGCTGGTTTGGGATTCTGTGCAAAACTTCGGACTCAGGCACTTATTCTTTTACAAATTAAGCACTGTCTGCATGCGATACCATATCACCCAATTCCAAGTGGAGTGGGTGTAAACAACATTCAGTAACGTTTTTGTTTTTCTGCTCAGAAATTCCTATGCCGATTTTTTTCTCCTGCTTTTTGTGGAAGCAAATCCTCATCCTGTAATTTTTGTGCAGACATGGGCCTGCTTTCTTGCAAAACATGTGCGAAGGGGCCAGGTAATACCGGCATCTGCATGTTAGTCTTCATTCTGGACATAAACTTGCAATTGCACTGTATCTTGTAGTACTTAAACTAGTACTATGGTAGTACTGCTCGTATATTCCAAATTCTGTTCCCAAACCCACATCTAGAGCCCTTGTATCTCCCATGTTTCTGTGCAGAGATGTCCACAAAGGTGGTAAAGAGCTCCACACACGGGGGAATGACCATGATGATGGCGGCATCAGAGGCTTATTAACGAGCTCCGTGTACAGCCCAAATCATAATCCTTCCATTTCCTGCCAATCCGGCCTTACCTGTGTCTCTGCGACTGCAGGGCCTGGTTTCGCCGTCAGGGACTCCAATATCAGTGACAGATAGCCGAGCAGCACCAGGTTGCTCCTGCCAGTGGTGCTTGCTGAGCTGACTGATGACGGGGCACACCACAAGGCCTTTGAGCCACGCCCGAAGCTGCACAGAGGCCAGATCACATACCTTTAACAGTTGGAGGTCGGAATGGACCTTCCCACTACCACAGGGTGTGCACCTGGAGACAGGATATGCCCCCCACAGTAGGTAGGACCCCAAGAGACATTGCTCGGCTGCGTGGAGTGGTGGGGCCATCCAGCACTCCTGGCAGGGGTGAGGCCGTGCCTGCGGAGTGAGACAAAGGTGGGGCTTATCACAAAGTCTCTTGATGCTCTCTGGAGCTTTGCAATAAACCGATCACATGCCTTACAGCTCGGGGTAGGAAGTGAGCTGCCCTCACGCCTGCAGTATGTGTGCTCTGCCGCAGAGACTGTATATGCCGCCTGCTACTGGTAGCAGCAGCCAAGACCTCGAACGGGGTCCACTGCAATGAGAGGTGCGGTCATCCAGGGCTCGGGTGAAGGTGAGGCACTACGCATTGCGTCAAAGCTTTGTGTGGGCCCCGTCTACCCCTCCCGCATTTCTTGCTTGGCCCAAGTTGGTCTGAGGCTGTTCCATTTTCACTGTGACACCCGGCGGCCTGCGGCCTTTAAGCCTAATGTGCTCCATCCTGACCTCGCTATGGAAAAACCTGGAGGCCTCATCATGCTGCACTTGTTGTCACGTCTTCCCCCCTTCTCTTGAGGACAGCGATTTCCCCGTGGTGGCCATGGAGGGACCCTTAATGTGTCTGTGCTGCAGGGGCCATTTGTAAGTCATCTGTTGCTCCGTCTTCTCTAGGCCGCCTTATGCCTGAACCAGTGTTTGGTGTCCTCGTCCTACACACTTTCTGTCTCTTCCATGACAGTTAGATTCATGCTTTGCCCTCTGCTGCCCTGATAAGCCCCTCCATGCCTTACTGCAGGGGTGAAGGAATAGTGCAGCCATGGGATGGATCTGGTCGGCCCCCTTGCCCTGTGGCCCTCCTCCTTTTGTCATCATACAAGACTGTACCTCCACCGATAGCCTGGCTTGATTGAAGGACATCCCCATCTTCTCACTGTGCATACACTACCGAGGATAGTCTTTGGGCCCTTGATTGACCCAGACACTAGACAACCGGCCTTGCGTCCTGCATTTTCTGCCCACATTTAATGAGCCATCCCTTGTGGGTACACTGACTGGTTTGCTAGGACCTTGATCCCCTCTAAAGGTGTACTCCCTTCTTATCCTGGGTGCACCAACACCCACCCCATCTCATTGACTAGAAATGGTGTACCCTTGGTGGGACTGCCGGACATCTATTGCACCTCTTGCTTCTCCACCACCCCAGGACTCGCTTAGACTGGCTTACAATAATGGGGAAACCCAGACCACTAAATCACTGTCCACTGGCACCGGGGAGGTGACGTCAATATCCGCACAGGCGGAAAGACCCTCGACAGCCTCCAACACCTTGAAGCTACTCTTCAAAATCATTCCACTGAGTTCAACAAAGTGCTACAGGCCATCATGAACACTAAAACCTCCCTGGAAGCCTGCATTGACACTGTCCCACTAGACATGAATGTGCTACAAGCTGATCACCACAAGTAAGTGGACAAAGTAGGGAAAACGGAGTCCACCCTTGCTAGAGTAAGGCCGATGGTGAGGGACCTACAGGAGGGGATGAAATACATGGAAGAGGAGGTTACTAATCTACATTGCAGAGGGGAAGATGCAGAGGGGCGGCCCGACATAATAATATTCACCTTTTGGGCTTTCCCAAACATTCAGTGGGTCCTGTTTTGGAATTGTTCTTCGAAGACGAGCTGGTGAAGACTGTATTCGAAAATAGGGTGCCAAAGTTCCTCTCCATTGAGCATACACATAGGACGCCAGGCCGGCCACCTATCCCGGGTTCTCCACCACATCTATCTTAGTTTTTCTCCTTAATACCGAGGCCTGCTGCTGCAACGCAGGGCCCTTGGCAGTCTGAAAACGCAGCAATCACAGCATTTCCTGACTTCACGATCGAGCTACAGCACACTGGGGTTCTTATTCCAAAGTCAAGCAGTGTCTCAGTGAGTTGGAATTTAAGTATGTGCTCTTGTATCCAGTGAAGCTCAGGGTGGTCGATGGAGGCACGGCCAACATATTCCACTCACCAGAAGATCCAAGGAGCTAGCTCCATGCTAAGGATCTGATGCAAACTCCAACCAAAGACTCAAGTGCTGGAGACTGGTTGGTGTCCAAATCTAGACAGCGCAAACGCAGATTCCTTAAAGAAAAGCAAACCAAGGATCAAGTGGCAGCTGAGCAGGCCCTAGTGGTATTGGAGGCTTAGCTCCATAGCACAAACTCCTTTGCTAATCTACACCATGAGCCCCATCGGAGTCGTGAATCGGACTTGGGTGGTTCGCTATCATCGACAGCTGGGGTCCACTGAGGCCTGAAAGTCACCCCTGTGGTTGGCGGATGACCTACAAAGCAGCTCATCCTGCCTGCGAGGTGAATGACCCATTGAGATTCAATTTCTGTTGTGTTTATGACCTTCCTGAAGGTAAGCAGCACTGATTATGAGGGCTGTATGCTGCATTATCCACTAAGGGCCCTCTCAAAAGAAACTTTGAACACTGACATTTTCACACTCCATACAGCTTCACCTGGACCGCTCCCTACCAGAGTATTCTGCATGGACTTGAATATGTTGAAGGAATTTGTTGTTTGCCAGTTTAACTGTTTGAGGGGTTGTGGCATGGGGCTAGAAGGCGGTCAGGTTTCACAGACTCGTTTGATTGTTTTCTATTACCTAGCTGGTTGGCGGAGTAACCAAGATGAAGGGGAGGGACGGAGGATATTGTGGGTCTTGATAATCTCAGGGAATGTAGTTTGCACACCTGGATACCACCTTCCATGCTCTAGCCTGGAACATTCATTGTATGGCGACCCATGCCAGGATACCCATAATATATGACTATCTCCGGCATATTCATTTCACTTGTCTCCAGGACACCCACCTGACCACAGGGGAACTTGGCAAAGTAAATAGGCTGTGGAGTGGGCAAGTACATGATAGTGGACACTCAGCCTACGCCTGGGTGGTCCATATCTGCATCTCTCCGGAGGTAACATTCATGAAATCAAGAGTGCTTGTTGATAAGAAGGGTCGTCATGTAGTCCCTGGCAGCTTCGTATGGAGACCTTACAAGACACGGCATACTGAGACATCATCTGCACACACCTTTCCCGGTATGTTGAAGAAATCACTGGGTTCCCGTCGGTTGGAGTGTGATGCCATGAAGGTGGTTAGGAAGGGGCACTGCATTACGATGACATGGGGGATGCAGAGACAGACTATTGACGTTGAAATATCGAATTGCATGAATATCGAGTCCGATGGTGGAAACTATGAAGCTAAGTTTTTTCGTTGTTTAAAATATCAATTTTTGTGTAATGTAGACATATCGATTTTGTAAATATCGATAGCAAATATATTGTTGTAAATAACATCGACTGCACATTTTTTGTTTTTGTTTAATGTTGTTTTTGTAAAAATTAATTTGGTAGTAGGTATTTTATATTTTTCAATTTATCTATCTATGTGAAAATGTTTGTTTTTATTGTATTTTAATTTAATTTTAGGAGCAGGATGTTGGGTTTACAGGAGATAAGGGTGGTGAGTAGTTTAAAAATATTTATTTAACATGCTTTATATTTTTTTAATTTTATGTAAAAATGTATGAGCGAGATGTTGGTTTTATAGGGGATAAGGGTGGGGAGTAATTTAAGAATGTTGGTTAAAAAGAAATTTAAGTAAAAACATTATTGAAAGATATAAATAATTTAGAAAAAACTTTAAATTAAAAATTTCCCAAAATGTTGAATTATTTTTTTATTAGTGCTAATATTTTGATGTAAATTTTGTAAAATATATAATAAATATTTTTTTATACATTAAAAAAATATGATCAGTTTATTATTTTAAAAACATTCTTACATAACTTATTATTGTTTTTGCTTTGTTATTTTTTTAGTTTCAATAATAAAAAGTAACATTTGGATGATTTAGAATTTAACATTTTTTACATTGTATTTGTGATTTAGAATTTAATAATTATTTTTTAAAAATGTTTCCGAGAAGGGGTGTGTCAAATTTTTAATAAGAATTTTTTTAATTGTATTTTTTAATCATTTAGGGGCCGATACCAATAGCAGGTCGGACAGCTGCACGTAGCCTTACCGTGCGACCGACACGTACCCAGAGCCGGTCCATCCTGTAGAGTAAGTACGATGCGCATAATGGCCAAAAACACGACCGACATGTAGGCTGTGATTCAAGCTCCATTCTCCGTCCGAGCCGTAACTCCTAACGATGAACCGAGTCACCCGGAAGCAGTATCCATAGCAGTTTCCGGCATTACAAGTACGATGCGTACTTCCTACGTGCCGGACGGGTCGCCACGTACGGCACGTCACAGCATCCGGAAAACAAGCATATCAGCTACGATTCGTGCCACAACTCAATACACGGCTACGAGCCGGACCAGCTTGCAGAGGGTACGAGACGGAGCAACAAGCAGCGTGTATGACACGAACACATCATGAATCCCATCGCGCAGATCATACCAGTACTCTACATCTATGACCGGCTCAGGAACCGACGCCGACGGCGCAGGTGGTAAGTCAGACACCTACCACATAAACAAACGACACGTACCCGCATAATGGCACACACACACAGGGGATCCACATGCTGGCCACTAACAACAGTCCACCAAAGGGGTTGCATGGCCAGCACCACTAACACCCCCACCCATAGGGGACCTGTTGCCCATCACTACTGCCACCCCCAGCCATAGGGCCAATGTTGCCCATCATCCCTGCCACCCCCACTCACAGGGGACCTGTTGCTCATCACCCCTGCCACCCCCTCCACAGGGGACCTGTTGCCCATCACCCCTGCCACCCCCACCCATACGGCTGATGTTGCCCGTCACTCCTGCCACCCCCACCCATAGGGACTATGTTGCCCATCACTACTGCCACCCCCAGCCATAGGGACCAGTTGCCCATCACTACTGCCACCCCCAGCCATAGGGCCTATGTTTCCCATCACCCCTGCCACCCACACCCAGAGGGCATATGTTGCCCATCACTACTGCCACCCCCAGCCACAGGGCTTATGTTGCCCATCACTACTGCCACCCACACCCATAGGGCTGATGTTGCCCATCACTCCTGCCTACCCCAGCCATAGGGACTATGTTGCCCATCACTACTGCCACCCTCAGCCATAGGGCCTATATTGCCCATCACTCCTGCCACCCACACCCATAGGGCTGATGTTGCCCATCACTCCTGCCACCCCCACCCATAGGGACTGTGTTGCCCATCACTACTGCCACCCCCAGCCATAGGGCTTATGTTGCCCATCACTACTGCCACCCACATCCATAGGGCTTATGTTGCCCATCACCCCTGCCACCCCCAGCCATAGGGCTTATGTTGCCCATCACTTCTGCCACCCCCACCCATAGGGACTATTTTGCCCATCACTACTGCCACCCCCAGCCATAGAGCTTATGTTGCCCATCACCCCTGTCACCCCCAGTCATAGGGCTTAGGTTGCCCATCACTCCTGCCACCCCCACCCATAGGGACAATGTTGCCCATCACTACTGCCACCCCCAGCCATAGGGTCTATGTTGCCCATCACCCCTGCCTCCCCCAGCCATAGGGCTTATGTTACCCATCACTCCTGCCACGCCCACCCATAGGGACTATGTTGCCCATCACTACTGCCAACCCCAGCCATAGGGCTTATGTTGCCCATCACCCCTGCCACCCCCAGCCATAGGGCTTATGTTGCCCATCACTACTGCCACCCCCAGCCATAGGGCTTATGTTGCCCATCACCCCTGCCTCCCCCAGCCATAGGGCTAATGTTGCCCATCACTACTGCCACCCCCAGCCATAGGGACTATGTTGCCCATCACTACTGCCAACCCCAGCCATAGGGCCTATGTTGCTCATCACTACTGCCACCCCCAGCCATAGGGCTTATGTTACCCATGACTACTGCCACCCACACCCAGAGGGCTGGTGTTGCCCATCACTCCTGCCACCCCCACCCATAGGGACTATGTTGCCCATCACTACTGCCACCCCCACCCATAGGTGACCTGTTGCCCATCACCCCTGCCACCACCAGCCATAGGATGGGTGATGCGCAACACATCCAGCATACTCCAACATCAGGTATGTCCGCAAAATACATCCCCCCTAACATCATGTCAACAGTGTGTAGTCTGTGACAAATGCCCACAGCAGTGATAATGGCTACGAACATACAATGTAAGTAACAGCACATGTGTGACCAACACATGAGTGTGACATACACAAGGCAAGCATCACCATAGCACTGTAGCAATGTAAAAAGAACACCCCCTCACTGTGTAAAACAGAAGTTAAGTGGGGACTTCCAAAATGCAGCAGATGTTGAGCATTGTGGTGATGGGGACTTAACCCCCCTCATCACAGTGACCAAAAGGTAAGTGTCATCATGGTCAAAGCTGCAAATAACAAACAGCATGTATGATCCCTGCTCCCAACACAGCAAACACTTCTGGGGCAAACTAGTGGTTGTGTCCCATACACACAGAGATGTGGTGAGGCTAACAGTGCTGTGAAAACATAACACACTCTCGGCCATGTGCAGACAAGCACCAAACATGGGGGCTGACAATGCATACAGTGTACAATGACACAACAGCAGAAGTAACCATCACCAAGCATGCACACATCTCGGAAATAGACACACCAATCAAAACAACATGCGTAGACTGTAGGTGTCAGCTCCCAAACTCACATTCCATGCCAGCAATGGCACCTAACAACCAGGATGAATGTGCACAATGATGTGATATGACTCACAGGGACAGCATTCAAAATCACAGAAACAGCATCCAGACAAAGGCCCACAACAGCAATACCAATGCACTGGTGCAGATGCACAAACACAAACAGGCAACCTCACACTGCACATCTGACACATCCTGTGTGTGTGTGTCACAGTATCCCCAGGCAACTACACAACACATGAGGGTGGCTGAACAACAGTGACACAGATGTGGACACAGTGCCATACAAAAGTAAACCATCATTGGGACACCCTCAGTGGGCAATCAGTCATTGGGAGATGAGAGGGAGCACAACAGACACATGTGACACAAGCTGGAATGAACACCAACTAACACAGCAAGAGACTGACACACAACCCCACTACCCCCAGGGAACAGACATTGGGGTGACACAAGCATGCATGACACCTCCACTGTGATGCTAAAGGAAGATGTCGTACAAACTGGGAAACCCAGACATGTGTCCTGTGCCACAAACATACATCACACATACATGAACAGAAATCATCACTCAGCAGGGCCCCTCATCCATGGACAAACGGGAGAGAGGGGACCATCCATGCAAACATTCACATCATTCCACCCTCAACACCACACACCCAGAACTGCAACAATGTGTTTTTGTGAAGCCCACATGGACAGGTGACATTGCACATGCACCCATGACAAACACAGGAATATTGGGAGAAACTAAGGTGCACAGACACATCACACAAGGACAGTTTACAACCCTGGGGAATGACAGACATACTGCACAGTATACGGTACATGGCCATGACCTCAAAGCTCACGTAACCTTCAGAATCCCTGCCACAGTCCCAGGACAATGCAGATGCCAAGGAGAACCACAAGGCACACATGCTGACACCTGCTAGCATCGCAGCCATGAACCCGACAAGTGGGAGCAGTCACACACACAGACAAATGTCTCAATCACTGAAAACTACCACCTAGGGACAACTACATGATTTAGCAAAGAAACAGGTGCCTTGAGGAACCCTGACTGTGTCCCATCTGTGTCTGACAACATCATCACCACTCAGAAGTGACAAATCCCACTGATGAAACACCAATTAACAGTAGTGTGTCATGCACGCACACATCTGGTAGTCCATTGGAAAAGTAGTGGGATGAACCCAGTACCACTCAGCAAGCATCAACAACAGGAACATATCAAGGGAACACTGTCTGTGTATGAACAGGGATGTGGACACACACACATGCCCATACAACAAACACCATGGGCCCAGGCCATGTCACTGGACAACACACTTACTTGAGGGGACCCAACTCCTGTGGGAGCCCAGCTGTGCCAAACATATTCACCGCAAGTCCCACTCATGTCTGCAGAACACTTTGTCAGTCAGCCATCATTTACCACACAATGAAGGTTCTGGTCACAACAGCCTGGATACACGAGTCTCCCCTAAGTCATCTGCACATACCCAAAACATATGTCTAGCAAGTTGCACAGAGGACCCAGTTGCTCCTATTACAATGATGCCCACACCTGTAGGTCCAGTGTTGATGAGCACAAAGTATGTGGAAGTGACAAATTGGGCAATGGGAAGCACATCATATGTGCAGGGGTGCAAGCCAGAGATGTGACCATGCAAATGAAATGCTCACAGAGAGATGTCCACAAATAGATGATCCTGACACACCCAGGTAACTGCAAAGGATGACATGTATACCCACCAGAATAGGATACATATCTCATGGACCACAGGGAGTACCTCACAGCAACACATCAGAATTCAACATTGTAAACAAAGCATCACAGGTGCAAGGGCGTGTTAAACATCATCAACATAATGTACAGCTAAATCTAGTTCACAGGGAGAAAGAAAAAGCTTTTTTCAGCATTTTAAATGTTAAACGTCTGTGCAAACTAAAGGCCAATGGCCAGTCCATGTCCAAATGCCAAGGAGTGAATTAGAGGGACAACTGTCACACCTTGCTTGCCTGCACTGCTAAGGACCGGGGTCATCCCCTCGGAGGGGCATACATGGGGGCAGGCCAGGCACCGCAGGGACAGGATCAGGGCGCAGTAGAAGGAGGCAGTGAAGAGGTGGGGGATGCAGGAGAGACACTTGCAACTGCAGTGGAGCTGACTGAAGTGATGGGTTCTCTCACAACTGTGTGGCACAAGTCAGATGGTGGGGGTGCCGGCACAACTCCAGTGGGCAGGTCAGATGGAGTGGATTGTCTCACCACAGCAGTGCCCAAGTCAGACGGGGTGGTCGTGGACTCCAAAGCAGTGCCTACATCCATGGGAGCGGAATGGGGGACAGGTGAGGTTGGCAGGGCAGGGGGGGGACATGGTCCCCACATCAGGGGCACTAACTGTCTGACCAGGTGTGGAGGAGCAAGTGCTAGGGGGATGGCCTTAGCATTTTGGGGATGGTGTATCTATGGGTGGGGGAACCCAGGGCAGGGAGTGGCGGGGGAACCTATGGAGTGGTGGCCTGGGGGATGGAGGACGGAGACTTTGCCTTGGAGCTGCGTGGTGGCGGGGGGTGTTGTTCTTCTTTCGGCGGGAGGGACTTGCGGGTGGGGGTCTCTGTCTGACTGTGCCTGGGGGAGGGTGTCTGGGTGTGAGGGGCACTCCCATCTGTGAGTTGGGTCTTCCTCTTCCCCTTGTAATCAGGATCTGCAGGGTCAGTGGGGAAGAGGCCAAGGTCACAGAGGAAGAGCTTCTGGAAGGATGGGGTTGCAGGTGAGGCAAGGGAAGGGGGCTGGGAGGGAGAGGTCTCAGAGGACTGCGGAGTGGTTGTGGATGACTGTGTGTGTTTCTGTAAACCAGCCCCTGTGAGTGTGGAATCAGTCCCCTGCGCTTGCTTGTGTGCACGTCTAGACCTTGGTTTGGGGGTTTCTGTGCTTGGGACAGGTAGGGTGCTAGGAATCGTGGGTGGTGCAGGGGTAGGAGGGGTGCGAGACTGTTGGAGGAGGGACACTGCTGCCGTAAGGGAGGAGGCCACGGACTGATTGGTCCTCTGTAGGGCAGACATGCCCAAGGAAATGCCCTCCATGAATGATATCAGTTGTGTCAATAGACCTGTGTGTGCATGGAGGACCTTCAGCATCGACGTCTGCCCAACATGGATCTGTCAAAGTAAGTCCACAGACTCCTCACTCAGGGCCGCAGGGGACACAGGGGCAGGGAGTGCGGTGCCTGGCACAAAGGAGACATGCTCACGAACACGGGAGGGGGGGATGGGAGGGGGGTGGTGGTGGTGGTGGTGGTGGTGGTGGCGGTGGTGGGGACAGCCTCACTAGCTGGGGTTTGGTGGCTTCTGAAACCCGCCTCCACAAGGGAGTCATCCTCAGAGCTGCTGTGACCCTCAGCTTGGGGGGATGGTGCTGACGACTCCTCTGTGTGGCTCCACTCGCCCTCCGTGCCACTGGATCCACCCGACTCCTCTCCTTCTGTCCCTGTAAGGCTCTGTGGCTCCTCCTGGTCCATGGAGCTGCCCCCTCCTGTGGCCATGGATATATCTGGATAGGAATAGGAAGTAAGAGAACAACATCAGTCACCTGCACCGACTGCACACACCACAGTGAGTACATCACATCACAGGGCAAGCCCTGGCATCATCAGCTGAACACAGCTCAAAGTGCCAACACTGTTTAGGATAAGACAATTGTCATTCTCAACATCAACCATGGCACACATATCCCTCCGTGACTTGCACACATATGTCTGTTGCATGTGGGATGTGCCAACATGCACCACCCACACATTAGTTGTACATGCAAGTGAACATGTAGGAGTATGTAACTATACATACAGTACATATCTTGCTACTGACTCAGTACAGGTGTCCGGATGAAGGGATGGGCAGAGACTCATTTCACATGCTTGGGATGCATGCCAGCAACACACACTATGATGTACTCATGTCCTGATGAGCAATGCCACAATGGGGTGCATGGTGCATACTTGAACACAATGCAGGCTCACTCATAGCAAGTTAAATGCCATGGCACTGGGATGCCCTGAAAGTCAGTCAACACTGTCTCCTGTCACAGGGGCAGGGCATCCAGACAACAACAATATGCACTGACACACAATCCTAGCTCAGGGGTAAAGCTAACTCTGCAGATGACCGTCGCACTTGCCCATACCATGCAAACAACATATTCAGGACCCAGAAGACCCCGCATCATGCAAATCATACATATGAGTCTCTGCAAACACAAATCCCTGTACATTAACACATCACACGCTGCCATGCATGTAACCCAGCTGCATGAAGGACACAGTTGCATACACCATTGTGCGCTGCCAGACGATCAGACACCTATACGTCACACAGGTCTTGTCTCTCACAGTCACATCGCAGATGTCATGCTGACCCTCTGAATCATGGACACCCCAGTTGTACGTAACAACAAGCCACACCCTAATGACACAGAGGCAGACACCTGAGGTGTCATGTCACTAAGCACAACCTGCAATTTCATACACAGGAGTGGGATTACAGAGTGGTTCTAAGTGCCTTTGAGGAGGCATGACTGGCCAGGTATGCGTGAAACAGTGTTTGGCCCTGGACAGTAGTCAGGTGGCTAAGCAAGTGTGACATACTTGATATACATACTCCTGAGGCCCAATAATTGGAGTCCCCTGCTGCATGGGTTTGTTTTGAATACCCCAGACACATGTTGCAAGTCAGACCAGCAATTGGTACACATCTCAAGGGCACACACAGATCACATGTCCGATCTCAGGCATTGTGTAAACAATTGACCCACCCATGAAACACACAATAGAGTTACGAGAACTGATGCTGACCGGTAGCTGAAGCCTAGCTGACTGCAGGGACACAGTGCCCTAGTGACACAAGCAACAGACTGGAGGGGCAAAACCTGTGGAACAGATGAGGAGGGTGCATCACACAATTGAGGGACCTGAGTTTTGGACTACAAGATCTATGTAATGTGGAAGTGTGATCAGGACAATAGACTGCTATTAGCATGTCAGACATATTACACAGATCAGACATGGATTCACTCCCTTCCTGCTGCTGTCTGGCCTTAAGCTACCTATCCAGGTCCGGGAAGTCCACCGCCAGGATACGGAGCATGTGGGGAGTCAGGGTCCGGTGTCCGCCCCTCCTGTGTGGAGGGGACAGCTTCAGCTGGACTCTAGCTATCGTCCGGGTCCAGCCCCGAATGTCCTGCCACCTCTTCTGGCAGTTGCGGGGTCCGGCGCTTGTTGACCCCCACAGAACTAACAGACGGGCGATGGTCAGCCAGATCTCCTGCTTCTGGTGGTCATCAACCTGTGATGAGGACAAAGTGAAAAGTACATTAACACACATGCTCCAGATTTGTGCAGCACACATTTGGATATACATGTCATCATCACAAAGTGAAATGAATTACACAGGTTGCGCAACCATGGAGAAGGAAAAATCACCTGCATGTCTGACATGTTAACAATGCATGGATAGTTTAAGCTTGCAATAATGCACTTTAGCAGCAGGAAAACTCTTCATTACATGTACCTACACACTTTGGGGGATGAAAGTAGTCAGTGAGAATGCTTGCCACTGGTGTACACACTGCTAGTACTGCTAGTGAGACAACATGCATAATTAGGAAGGCAGTGGACTGCACACTCACCTGGTCTCCCATAGAGCTTGCTGTACTCTGGAAGGAGCCCGTCCAGCAGGGTCTGGTTCTCCTCCTCAGTGAAGGCTGGGGCCCTCTCCAGAGTGCGTGACATAGCAGTAGCAGAGGCAGACTCTGTGCCATGTGTCCCAAGTGATAGGTCCAACACGGTTGCATTCTATGAATCTGGCCAATCCATTTAAAAGTACGACTCATACACGCCTTCTGCATCGTTCAAATCTTTGCCTTCATGGAACACATGAAATTGCAACATTGTTGTAGGCATCCAACTGAATTTCCAGTGCACAACTCGTACAAGTTTTGAATCCGCATCCAACTCCATGACAGTCCGGAGCCAATGGGTGCGTCCTGCTCGTTCAACTGACTGTACAATGTGTATTTTGAATATACATATGCCCCCGTCTCCATACGATTCAATACGCCTGTCTCGGACCATGCCTGTCCGACGCATATGCATGATAGTCACCCGCGTCGGACCTCATTGCATTCAATGACAAAGCGTACTCACTGCTCGTACATGATCCGTGCAATGCGAACGCATTGTCACCCGCGTCGGACCTCATTGCATTCAATGACAAAGCGTACGCACGGCTCGGACATGACCCGTGCAATGCGTACGCATTGTCACCCGCGTCGGACCTTATTAGTGTGACTATTATACGGATGCAACACACATATACTGGCCAGGGACACCTGTGCACACCTACCACACTACAGCATTGGCCACACAGTGCCCATGGCATGTAAGGCTGCATTGCCTGGGTGTTTGGGGGGGGCACATATGTTTTTTTGGCTGGCCCTTTGTGCAGCCACTCCCAGGCTGTGCACGTGTACATGGGGGCACAATCCTTTGTGTGTTATGCACATTACCACTGTGATGTGCAGTTGGACAGTAATGGGCATGAGTCACGGCCACAGTGTCAGGTTGGATATGTTTAGGACAGGTCACATACACCCTGAGTCCTGGGGGTGGTGGCATGTACATCACAGTGAGACCTGTAGCCACAATACTGATGTGCACACACAGTCTGTGTGCATGTTGTGTCTCAGATGTGTCTGATCAAATGTTCCCAATGGGTGACAGTCTCCACATCCATGTTGCATATGCATCAACCTTGATGGGGTGTGTGTCTAAGAGACATACATGTAGGGCCGTCAGGAACAACAGTGGCCACTACCTGTGGGACATATGCTTGCCTTTTGGTGTGTACGTGCTACACCATGTCCATTGCTGTGTTGATGTGGCAATACAGGGAGCCTAGGTTTCTGCATGGCAAAGATCTGTGATGCCTGGGAGACCTGAGGCCTCAATTGTCACTGTGGTGTGTGTTTGGAATGTTGCAGCAGCACATGGGTTGGGTGACGCAGCCAGATGTTTGGCCATTGCACTCCATGGGACTCATGTGGACATGTGAAATTGAGATGTGAGGTGGTGGTCTTGTAGGTGACATATGTGTTCATGACCAACAGCACACACCTCAGTACATTGTGTAATGTCATGAACTAGCATGTGATATTGATCATGGTCATGGCCACATGGGTGGATGTACTGACAATCTTCCTTTGTGCATCTCTGTACTGCAGGGCACCAGCTGTCCATCGGCCGTTCCCAGATGTTGCAACCATGCAGGAACGCGACTGCATCAGACGGTACCTCTTCACCAGGCCACTGATTGCGGAGTTGGTGGAGCAGTTGGCGCCACATCTGCTACCTGGCCGGACATACCCTACAGCACTGACCCCAGAGGTGAAGGTGATGGCAGCCCTGCGCTTCTTTGCTACTGGTACCTTCAATAACACTGTGGCTACTGCTGGTGGGATGTCGCAAACAATGTTTAGTTGGGTGCTACGCGATGTCTTGGAGGGGATGTTGCAATTCCTTGACCTGTATATCAAGTTCCTGAATCCAGCTGAACTCCCTGAAATAAAGGATGCCTTTTATACACTGGGGAGAATGCCGAACGTCATTGGATCTATTGATGAGACACATGTTGCCTTGATACCACCACAGGCACATGAGCAGGCATACCGGAACAGGAAGCACTACCATTCGATCAATGCTCTGGTGGTCTGTCTTGCTGACATGTCGATCACACATGTATGTGCACAGTTCCCTGGTTCTGCGCACGATGCCTACATTATGAGGAGTAGTCGCATTGCAACGCTGATGTCACAGATGCCAGCTCAGCATGACTGGCTTGTCGGTGTGTACTGACTGTTTCACATTGTGTGTTTGTCAATGATGTATTCCGCACTCCTACAAAACTCAGCTACTTGTTCATTTTTGTGTGTGTAGGTGACTCCGGTTACCCCAACATGCCGTGGTTGCTGACACCCCTCCGGAACCCTGTGACACCAGACGAGATGCGCTACAATGAGGCACATGGTCAGAGCAGGAGGGTGATTGAGCAGACATTTGGCCTCCTGAAAAGCCGCTTTCGCTGCCTGGACAAGACCGGAGGGGCCCTCCCATATGAGCCTGCAAAGGTGTGCAAAATAATCCCTGTCTGCTGCATGCTACACAACATGGCGGTGCGGAAGGAGGTGCCTCTCATCCAGGATGACGATAACCAACGTCCGGCACCTGTGGAGGATCCCGGCCTAGGCCAAGATGCCAGTGATGATGAAGATGATGGTGACGTCTCCTCACAGCTCATCAACAACTTCTTCACCTGAATGTGAGTTTCCAGGGTTGTTCTGCGAATGTATGGAGGTAGCCTGGAAAGAGTTGTGCCAGCTCTGTTGCTGTCTGAGTGTGTCTGTGTGCCACTTGACTGGATGCGTGCTGTGATGTGTCCATTCATCTGGTGTGTACTCCATAATAGGTTAGTACTGCTAACTAGTGTTTGTGTAGGTGTCTTGCAACATGTTTTGTGTATGTGTATTGCATTTCTCTCCTGTTCTTCTGTGCTTTTGACTGTATCTTGTCTGTCCTTCCCAGGGTACTTTGCCTGTTGTGTGGTCAAGGCTGACCCCCAACACTCAGAAGCCAACACCAGTGTGTAAGTTGACAATTCCCATCAACTGATGTACCACACATCCCTGGACTTCCATTCTCCAACACATTGAGAGCGTGTGTCCACTGTTACGTAGAATTACCGTGCAACTATTGTGGAATAAACGTGTTGCTGATGTGTAATGAACCTGTGCTACACTTTGTTATGTGTGTTGTCTGTCTTCCCACATCTAAGTGACATCTGCTTACCTCACCTGTGGACTTGTTACCACTGACTGGGGTTGGTGTTGTGTCTGTGCATGCCAATGCGTTTCAGGACTACATCATTGTGTGTGATGAGTAACATGGCCATGGTGAGTATGTTTTGTGTTGCCATAGTGGTGTGTCTCCCTCACATGTGTCACATCCCCATGACTCACCTTACTTTGGTCACATTGTTGCAGTATTTGGCATGCACTGTGTTGTGTAGCAGATCGACATCTCCCTGAACATGACAAGTTGGAATCACAACAGAGGCAAGTATGGTGTACTGGTGAGTTTATTTACAAACATGTGTGAGGGAAGTGCACAGGATGGTGGGTGCTGTACATTTGTTTGGGAATCCAAAGTTCACATTGGAGTTGGAAGTGCTGGTAGATGAAATGTCCAGAGTAAAGTGCACAGTCATCTGATACATTGGCCCAATATGAACCCTCCATATCATGTGGGCGAGTTGTGTGCGATTGGACAAGGTGAACGGGTTGCGCACAAAGGACATTGTCCAGAACAGGTTTAGAGGCCCTGGGGGATGTGCTGGGACATCTGCCTCTCACATGTCCTTCTTCGGACGACCCCTCTTCTTCCGGGGGGGATATCCTCATGTGCAGGCCACTGCGTTGCAGGGGACTCTCCGCCAGAGTCCTCCTCCTTCCCTGTGGTGCTGGCAGATGGAGTTGCGACAGATGTTGTGGGCACACAGGGGGGTGTGGACAGGTTGGTGTTGATCTGGCTAAGGCATTGTAGTATGTCCTGATGCACCGCAGTAATGTCATCCCACTTGGCCTCCATGCGGGCATGGTGGGCGACCTGCTCGTGTTGCAAGTCCTTGAGGATCCCCACTACCTTGCCAAATCCTCCGGTGCTATCCTGGTACGCATCTAAAATGGTGGGGGTCATCATGCAGTCCAGACCACTTTGCAAGGCACGCCCTGTGCCTCCCACCCCTCCCAGCACCCCTCTCCACACGGGCAGGACCAGCAGTGGGACGCACAGGTGACACTGTGACCCCTTGGGTGGTGTTGCTGGTGGTGTTTGCTGTAGCTTCCGGGGGGTCCTGTGTCCCTGTGCTGTGGCTGATGATTGACCTTGGTCTGTCCGTGTTGGCGGGGGTGCCCTGTCGGTGTCCAGATGCTGGAGGCGTGGGTACAGTGGGGGCAGATGTTGATGCTGCTGGTGCTGCATGATGGCTCAAACCGGAGGGGCCAGGTTGGTCGTCGTCATCCGAAGAGGACAGTGAGAGAGTCAGATCAGAGACCTCAAAGTCCACCAGAGTCTGGGACTAGCTATCCTCATCATTTGGTGCAGGGTGCCCAGCACCACCTGTGTTTTATGTTTCTACATGCATCGTTGGTTCACAAACATTACATTTTCTGCTTTTCGAACAGATGCCTGCCTGTACACTGCTTTTCGCCAGCTTGTCACGGACAGAGTTTGATATTGTTGTTGTCCCTTTCCCAGCATGGCCTTGTGCTCCCCACAACAGAGCCCAGTGTCAGACATCTTGTCAGTCCCTTCCCACTCCCTGTGAGGCAAGTATGGTTCAGTTTGATCTTGCTGGGCCATGCGGGTGGGTGTAGGTTGTCTGTGACTGCAAGTCCCATCATACTCTTGGCTACACCCCCTTCCCAGCATGCCCATACTTCCTCCCTCTTGACTCTGCTTCCCTGTGAGGAGGTGTGACAGCAATGGCATGATGGCTGACTGTGAAGTCCTGATGTTTGTTGTTGCCCATTTCCCAGCATTTCCTTGTGCTCCCCACAACAGAGCCCAGTGTCAGACATC
Organism: Triturus cristatus; assembly: GCF_964204655.1. Classification (NCBI taxonomy): domain Eukaryota; kingdom Metazoa; phylum Chordata; class Amphibia; order Caudata; family Salamandridae; genus Triturus; species Triturus cristatus. Next base: position 893,114,437 of record NC_140590.1, on the reverse strand, counting down.
TTGTCAGTCCCTACCCACTCCCTGTGAGGCAAGTATGGTTTAGTTTGATCTTGCTGGGCCATGTGGGTGGGTGTAGGTTGTGACTGTGAGTCCCATCATACTCTTGGCTACACCCCCTTTCCCAGCATGTCCATACATCCTCCCTCTTGACTCTGCTTCCCTGTGAGGGGATGTGACAGCATTGGCAAGATGGCTGACTGTGACATCCTAGTGTTTATTCGGCTACAAGTTCAAAGTGAGCCCCTGTGCTTCACACAGCAGCACCCAGTATGGGGTATCTTTTGCTGATATTTCAATGAGGTGTGTATCAATGCATTGTACCCGGTGAGTTGTGTGGAGTTTGTGTTGAGGGGGGGTCTCCCCATGCTGATTAGTATAGTCAGGGCTGTCAGTCCTCCTTCCCATCATGAAACGTGCTTCCATTGTAGGGCATGCAAGTTGTCTTTCAGGATGTCAGTCAGTGGTGTCCTGCTTCTGATTTGCACACAAGCCCTAGCAGGGCCTTGTGCTCCCCACAATCAGGAGGAGGAGCATTATCTGTGACTACAGGCCCCATCATGCTTTTGGCTACACTCACTTCAGCTGCATCCCCACTATTCCTTCCTGACAGTCAGCTGCACTGTGAGGTGGTGTGTTTGTGGTATCAAACTGTCTGGCAGGGTCTATTTGGATTACTGCCACTGGCTTGCTCTATTTGTTTGTAGGTTGGTGCATGTCATGACACAGTTCCCAGTCACTCTGAGATGGCAGGTATTGTGTTTGTGTGACTGGCATACACACCTTGGGCTGATTATCTATTGGTTAGTGTAGCTTTGCGTGCGGTGCATGGTTTCACTGTCCCCTTGCCACACAATCTTGGGTATGTTGTTTGTGTACTCACCAGGCTCTGGGATGTCTGTTAGGCCATGGACGCTCTCTGGTGGTAGGATGTCCCGCTCCTTCTCCTCCCAGGTCCTGAAGTAGACTGGTTTGGCAGGAGGGCCACAGCTGGTGCACTGACTCAGGGCGTGATCTTTTTCAATGAGTTTCTTGACCTTCTTGCGCACATCATACCACCGGTTCTGGATGTCGTCCTTTGTGCGCCTTGCTGGTGCTTGGGCATTCACCTTGTCCACAATCCTCGCCCACATCTTGGTTTTCTGTGATATGGGGTCCTTTGGACCAATGTACCAAACAAATGTGGCTCTACTCTGATGACCTCGTCTACCAGCACTTCTAACTCACTATCTGTGAACTTTGGATTCTTCTTTGGAGGCATGGTGATGGGTGGTGGTGGTGAGGGATGTGTGTGTGAGGGTGCAAGTGATGGTGGGTTGGTGTTGGTTTTGCTGGGTGTATGTGGGTGTGCTTTTGTATGAGGTGCGTGTGAGTTGTGTGATGTGTGAGTTGTGAGTGTGTCTGTGGTTGCTGTGTACTGGTGTTTGCTGCTGGCTGTGTCTCCTGTTTGCAAGGGATGATGGTAGTGATTGTAGTCCTTTATATAGTTGGAGTGGTGGGTTTGTCTTTGTCCCATGTTTTTTTCTTTGGTATTTATTGGCTTTGTCATTGCTTGTTTGGTCCTTTTTTTGTCTTTTTTCCTTTGTGTTTTGTAGGCATAAAGGCGACGTTCATGTGACGTAAACGGACGCTGCTGTTGTCTCGTGCGGGCTTCTCTGCCTCGTTCACGCTGCCTATCTTCTGTGTTTGGTACACGTCGTTCGTGGCGGTCTCTTGCTTGTGTGCCGGGTTGTCTGTGCGTGTCGGTCATGCGGCTTGTTCTCCGTGCGAGTCAGTCTGGTTTCTGCGCATATCGTACATTGCGGGTACGGGTCGGTCGGCTTCATTTCGGGTTCGTGTCAGGTGGTGACATTCGCGTCGGTTTTCCATCCGGATCACTATTTTTCCCTACAGCTCGGTCGTACGGCTTGTATTCCGTACGTGTCGGTTGTAATTCACACGCGTTGCATCGTACTGCACAGGACGTACGGTGCTGGTCCGTGTCGGTCGGTGTTCGGTCCAGGTCCGTGTCAGTCGGTTCGTTTTGCGGCCGGAATTGGAATCGGCGCCTTTGACTTTGAAAAAAATTTCATGTAAATTCTTTGGAACAAATATAAAAAAATGTGTTTCATTTGTAATTGTGATTAAAAACATGTAATATACATTTATTTTCCCATAGTTTTGAAATATTTTATATTTTGACATATTTGTAATTTTTACAATATGCAGCATTTTCCTTTAGTTTTTTTTTTGTTCTGGAGTTAGGAATAGTAATTTTATGGGTTTATTATCCAGCACTTTCTTTGAGTTTAGTTGGTTTTGGAGTTGTAATAGTAATTTATTATGGTTTATCATCTAGCACTTTTACTGAGTTTAGTTGGTTTTGGAGTTGGAATAGTAATTTAATATGATTTATTGTTCAGCACTTTCCCTGAGTTTAGTTGGTTTTGGAGTTGGAATAGCAATTTTGGTGGGTTTATTATCCAGCACTTTCCCTGAGTTTAGTTGGTTTTGGAGTTGGAATAGTCATTTTTTGGGGTTTATTATCCAGCACATTCTCTAGGTTTAGTTGGTTTTGGAGTTGGAATAGTAATTTGTTATGTTGTATTATCCAGAATTTTCTCTGAGTTTAGTTGGTATTAGAGTTAGGATGAGTACATTTTTATTGTTTATTATGTATATTTCAAAAGAGTTTATATGTACAGTCAAATAAAAAAGGAAACGTATGTTAGTTTTTATTGTTACATTTTTTTGTTGCAAACAAATGTATTTTTTTTGTTCACAATTAAATTGTTTTTATTTAGTTTTGTTATGCATTTTTTGACAATATTAAAAACATGATTCAGAAATTACAATATTATTCCAAATTTATGATAAAGTATAATATATTGTATTTTTCATGTACATTTGCAAAATTAAAATATAGTTTTACATACATATTTTTTAACAGTTTTGAAAAACTAAATTTTCTGAAGTATAGTCATGTAAGAGAAAAGTTCATATATTTTTACTCCTTTAATTATAAACACTTTGATTTTTATTTTTTATCATTTTTTATGAAAAAAAGTAAATATTTTAGTACATTTCTATTTATATTTTATTTAAATTCATTTTATATAAAAAATTTTGTTTTAAAATGATATAATATGTATTTTACAAATTTATATTTTATACATTTTTTATGTAGTATAATAAATATTATTTAGAAAATATTATTAAATATATTAAATGAATTGCAATTTTTTTACAAATGTATTTTTGAATCATATATTTTTTTATAAAACGTTGTTATATTGGTTTCACATTTCTTATAGTCTTATTGTAATTTCATATTTTGAAGGTGAGTACATGAGACAAACAAACACTTTAAAATATGTTAAATATTATATTTTTTTGTTTTTTGATAAAATAATATTTAATGTATATTTTACAATTATTTGTACATTTTTTGAACATTTTCAAAAAGAAATTACAATAAATAAAAATATACATTTGGGGCTCATTACAATGGCGGTCGGACATTGTTGCGGTGCTGGGGACCGGCTGCCGGTAGGGCGGCGGTCCCGCTAAGTGCATTACGATGTTCTCTCCACTATGGCGGGCGCATCTAGGGCCCTGAACATTGCGGACGGTGCTGCTGGCTGCAGCATCGTTCGCAAAGAGAAAATGCCACGTAGTGCATTTCCCTGCACTACGTGGCAGTCTTCACGTGGTGCTTGCCACTTCATGCAGGGGGATGCAGGGAGGTATCATAGGTACCACCCCAGTGCACAACCACCCTGCCCCCACACAGAGGGGGACCACAACAGGCCCCCAAACCCAATCCCTGCCAGCCTTTCCATGGCGGTTTCACCACCGTGCAAATGCTGGATGATGCCAGCATTGTAATTTGGCTAGGCACTGCCACCATTTCCCCGGTCCTGGCTGCGATGCCAAGCAATCCTAACGATTGCCTGTGGCGGAAGCGTGGCAGGTGGTCTTTGCGCCTGCCATGCTTGCGGAACAATTCCCCCTGCCATCGTACTGTGGCAGTGGGAAATGGGCTATCGGAAGGCGGAGTGTCTGCCATCACACGGCTGGCAGTGGCGGGCCTTCCGCCTTCCTAATGACCACCTTAATTTTTGGGGATTTTTTAACAATTTCTCCATTCTTGTCATTGGAGAGTCAGTCTTTTTTACATTTTTATAATGTAGCAATTTTCTTTTCTTCTTGCCAATTCACTTCTATCAAGCTTTATTTGGTATGTAATATACAACCATAAAAGCTTTCAAGACATAGAAATTTCTCAATCGTTAATCATTGTAGTTATTTAAACCAGTTTAAGCAATTCAGTGCATAACAATAGTCTGTCTTATAATATCCTATAAAAATAACTACACCATTATTGGCCACAATATTTATGTTAAACATGTTAAAAATAATTCAGTGCACAATAATTTCTTTACCTAACAATACAATAACTATGTAAACTTAAGCTCACAAATGTAAAACGAAGTGCAGTGCAAAGTTGTAGTTCATTATGGGTAATTTCACAGTTTGCTTCTTATTATAGTTATGCAAACAGTAACTCTATAGGGTATGTAGATAAGATGCGAGGCAATGGCAATAATCTGGCATAAAAATATTAAAACCTTGTCGTAGATAAAAAAAGACCTACTCATTTTCATATGTTAGGGCTTCCAAAGAAGAAATATCCTTTCTTCTCCTAATTGCCATTTGTATAAAAAGAATAACTGCATTACATACTTTTACATTTTCCAGGCTACAGGCTACAGATATGGTTAAAAGCTAATCTATAGAAATATAGTTTATTATCAATAAACACTGATCGTAAAAATTATAAAGTGCAGTGTGGTGTGTAGACACTTTCCATCACAAGGACAGTTAGGAAGGTTAAGGCTCCACTTACCCCATCTAGGAAATGCGATCAGACAAAGTTGTATACCCATCCTTAACCCTGTTAAATAAAATCTATGTTGCACATTTCGTATTCAGATAAGGTGCAGTTAGATACCCACCGAAAGTGGGCCTTCACAAAATAGTCTAACACTTGATTTTGTACTCATCCCAACATCCCTTATGGATTCCCTTGAATTTAGTAGCCTCATATTTAGGTCCCCTTTACTGTTCATGCATGTTTCTGCCTGAGAAGATCAGTGAGGGGACTAGCTACTTCCGAATATAGAAGGATGAATCTGAGGTAATATCCTACCTGGCCTTAGAAAGTTGTATCTCTTTCCTGATAGTAGGTTGGGGGATGTTTTGTATAGCCTCTAGTTTATTAGGTTGTGGATGTATGGTCCCTTCACTTATGGTGTACTCCAGGTATTCTACATGATCATTGCAGAGGGTGGTCTTTTTAGGATTCATTGTGAGGCCTGCTTGTTTTAAAGAATCAAATACTTGTCTATGTGATGTAAATGGGTCTCCCAATAAGGGCTGTAGACAACTATATTATCTAAATATGCCACCACATAATGTTGATGTGCTCTTAGCAAAATATTCATAAGCCTTTGGAATGTCGCTGGAGTCCAGTGAAGGCCGAATGGCATAACTTTAAATTGATACAGCCAAGAAGGTGTTGAGAAGACAGTCTTTTCCATGGTGGAGCAACTAAGGCGGATTTGCTAGTATTCTTTTGTTAAATCAATGGTAGACATGATTCCTGACGCCCCTTGTCTCTCTACTAATTATGGGTTGGCATTTGACTGACGGAAGTCGATACAAAAACAGGGACTCCTGTCCAGTTTGGGTATGAGGACGATGGAAAAATGCCAGGCACTTTGGGAGAGTTTGATTATGTAAGTTTTCAACATTGTTTCTATTTTCTGTTCTACGGGCAGGCTTCTGGCTTCAGGTATTCGATAAGGCTTGAGATTTACAATTTTCCTTACTTCTGTGATAATGTCATTAGCAATTAAGGTAGTACAACCTGAGTTGCTAGAACTGAGAACCGGGAAGTGGTCTAACAGGTCAACCAGTTGCTGCACCTGGTCTTGGGAGAGTTTTTTTCCTACATTAGGTGTCTCTACTGTTACCTCCCCAAAAGACTACAAGGGTATCTCAAAGGGCTTCATGAGGGTCACATGCTGTATAGTAACTGCTAAGTCCTTTACGAACATCATGGGGTCTTTCCATTTTTTAAACATATTTATGTGGTATGACTGTCCTGTACCTCTTGTTTTTGGTATTGCTAATCTATACGTAACTGGTGTTAGCTTCTGTGTAACAACACAAGGGCCCTGCCATGTTGTTAATAGTTTCTTTTCAGAGGACAGCAAGAGTACCAGCACTTTATCCCCTATTGTTAGTGCTCTTATTTTGCTACCTTGATATTAATATTCTTTTTGTTTGCTTTGGGCTTTTTCCATGTTTCTGTTAACCTCCTCCCATTGAGTGGTTAGTCTCCTTCAGCCTTTGCATATACCCTAACAAGGGTTTTCTCTCATCTTCTTCCGTTTCGCTACCCCTTGTAAACTACCAAGGGGTAGTTTACAGTCCCAGCCCTTCCCTGTGATGCTGATAGTCTTTCGGAGTACAGTTTTAATTGTTCTTTTGGAGCTATCCACCAGTCCCTCCGTCTGAGGATGACATACAGCTGTACGGATCTGGTGGAACCATAGGAGCTTACCTATTTCCTTCATCAGCCGAGCCATAAACAGAATCCCTTCATCCGTCAGGATCTCCTGAGGGAAACCCATCCGAGAGAAGAACAAAATCATTGCTTGTGCTACGGATAAAGTGGTCATGCTTGTTAGGGGAATAGCTTTGGGAAACTGTGTGGCATAATCTACCAAGACAAATATGTATTGGTCTCCCCTGGCTGAGGGCATCAAGAGACCAACCAAGTCCATTTCTATACATTGGAATAGAATATCAATAATTGGTAATGAGCATAGATGAACCTAACTAGCACCTAGGACAAGTAGCACAAAATCTTGTAGTTTCCCTACAGATACCAGGCCAAAAGAATTGTTCCAACAGGTATATCACGGTATGTTCTTGCCCATAGTGTCCGTCTCCAGCCTGACTGTGGGCCAAATGTAGGGCTGTTCTATCTTATGATCGGCAACCTTACTAACCCTATACAAGAGTCCCTTCTTAATGCAAAAATAAGGGCTACATTATGAGGGTCTTCCTCATTTGCTTGATTCCAAGCATTCATTAGATTTCTGTCATCTTTCTCGGCTGTCCGAGAGCTACATGAAGGAGTGTTTCTGCTTTCTGGGAAGGAAAGAAAATATGCAGAATAGTGTTGGCAGCCCGTTTTATAATTTTCCTTTTCTTTCTGATTTTCTGACTTGGTTTTCTTTTCTTTTTCTACAAGACACTGTATTTGTTCCTCAATGAAAGGTGCTTCCCTTAGCCAACCAGTAAAAGGGGTTGGTTTTCTCACACTCACCAGATAATCATGAAAGTGTGGTAAATCTGTACCTAAGAGAACATTTTCTGAGAGCCCTGCGACTACCCCTACTCTTCTTACTTGCTGGTACCCATCTATCTAATAGTACTTTGGCTAGGGGATAAGATCAGATATCCCCTTGAACACATGAAACTTGTACCTTTTCGACCTCACATACTTTTGTTATCGGTATCAACTCCTTAGAGACAACAGTGCGGTGACATCATGTGTCCAACAGTGCTTCAATAGGTCAACCATTTAAACAAATTAGCTTTTTATACATTTCCCTTCCTTCCCCTGTAACCAATATTCTCCCCCTGGACAGACATACTTCCATAGGTCCTGAACTATCGACCTGTAAAGGAGAGTTCCAGGCTTTATGGCCCCATTCAGCACAAACACTGTGGACCTATATGTACCTGGGAAGGGTTTAGAGGGGGTTTACCCATGAGTTTACTCAGTCCTGTCACCCTACTATCTCCGCCTGCTGTCGTTGTTCTAGAGACAGTTTTAGGGACAACCATAGAGGTCCTCCCATGGTGTACTTTAAAATCAGGGCACCTATGGTGTGCACATGCCTTCTCTACGTCAGACTGTGTTGTTTGATGGGGTTGTTGTATCACCCAAGCCCTTGTATTCATTGTTAGAGCCTCGAAATCCAGATAGACCTACTTTGTTACTTCTTCTAAAGAGGAAGAGGTAGATCATAGCCAACGGTTTCCGAGATCGCTAATCCTATAATAAAGAGCCCGGCGATTGTCATCGGCTGCCCATTTTTCTTTACGGAACTGAGCCCTATAATACTCATGGTTGCATCGCAACCTTTCAAGTATAGCCCTTTTTATGTCTGGAAAAGTGGTAACTACAGCTGGGTCGGATCTCTGATAGGCTGGCTGAAGCTCCCTGGATAAATAGGGGGCAATACACCATCCCCATCTTACTGGAGCCCACGTAGCAGTTGTCTCTACCCTTTCAAAATTAGTAAAAAATAGTCAGAATCGTCCCCGTCCTGGAATTTTCGTAAGACACCCTGGGACATCTGGATGTACCCTGGCACTTGATATAGCATCAATCAGTGAGCCGTAATATCGCTGTGTCCTGGATCTGTTGATCTGTTGTCATAAGGGCTGCTTGTTATTTGAGCGATGTTTCTCTCTTTCTTTCTCTGTATTTTGGTTTTGTTGTTCCAGAACCGACTGCAAGTGTCTTTGCCCTTCAGCTGTTTGCACAATCATGGATTCCGTGGTAATGGGTTGTGTCATCTTTACCCACAGATGACGATCCCACTTCTGACACCACTGGACCTATAAAGGGAAATGACAACCTCTTCTAGAATGCAAAGGGAAAGTTTTTACTCAGGGGCCGATTCCGATTCCGGCCGCAAAACGAACCGACCGACATGGACCCGCACCGAATACCGACCGACACGGACCAGCACCGTACGACCCCTGCAGTACGATGCAACGCGTGTGAACTACAACTGACACTTACGGAATACAAGCCGTACGACCGAGCCGTAGGGAAAATAGTGATCCGGCCGGAAAACCGACGCAATTATCACTGCCCGACACGAACCCGGAATGAACCCGACCCGTACCTGCGATGTACGATTCGCGCAGTACAATGCAATGCGTGTAAAACCAGACAGACTCACACGGAGACCAAGCCGCACAACCGACACGCACAGACAACCCGGCACACAAGCAATAGAGACCACCGCGACTGACGCGTACCAAACACAGAAGATAGGCAGCGTGAACGAGGCGGAGAAGCCCGCACGAGACAACAGCAGTGTCCGTTTCCTTCACATGAACATCTCCTTTATGCCTACAAAACCCAAAGAAAAAAAGAAAAAAAAGGACCAAACAAGCAATGACAAAGCCAATAAATACCAAAGAAAAAAACATGGGACAAAGACACACCCACAACTCCAACTATATAAAGGGCTACAATCACTACCATCATCCCTTGCAAACAGGAGACACAGCCAGCAGCAAACAGCCCTGACCATACTTTCCAGCATGGGGAGACACCCCCCCTCAACACAAACTCCACACAACTCACTGGGTACAATGCATTGACACACACCTCAGTGAAATATCAGCAAAAGATACCCCGTACTGGGTGCTGCTGTGTGAAGCGCAGGGGCTCACTTTTTACTTGTAGCCAAACAAACACCAGGATTTCACAGTCAGCCATCTTGCCACTGCTATCACACACCCCTTCACAGGGAAGCAAAGTCAAGAGGGAGGAAGTATGGGCATGCTGGGAAGGGGGGTGTAGCCAAAAGTAGGATGGGACTCGCAGTCACAGACAATCTACACCCACCCACATGGCCCAGCAAGATCAAACTGAACCATACTCGCCCCACAGGGAGTGGGAAGGGACTGACAAGATGTCTGACACTGGGCTCTGTTGTGGGGAGCACAAGGCTATGCTGGGAAATGACCAACAACAATATCAATCTCTGTCCGTGACAAGCTGGGAAAAAGCAGTGTACAGGCAGGCATCTGTTAAAAGTAGAAATAGTCATGTTTGTGAACCATCGATTCATGTAGAAACATAACTCACATTGTGTGTCTCTTCCAAACACAGGTGGTGCTGGGCACCCAGCACCAAATGATGAGGAAACCCAGTCCCAGACTGTGGTGGACACTGACCTCTCTGGTCTGACTCTCTCACTGTCCTCTTCGGATGACGACGACCAACCTGGCCCCTCCGGTGTGAGCCATCATGCAGCACCAGCAGCATCAACATTTGACCCCCTGTACCCACGCCTCCAGCATCTGGACACAGACAGGGCACCCCCGCCAACACGGACAGACCAAGGTCAGTCAACACCCACAGCACAGGGACACAGGACCCCCTGGAAGCTACAGCAAACACCACCAGCAACACCACCCAAGGGGTCACAGTGTCACCTGTGTGTCCCGCCGCTGCTCTTGCCCGTGTGGATAGGGGTGCTGGGAGGGGTGGGAGGCAGAGGGCGCGCCTTTGAGAGGGGTCTGGACTGCATCATGACTCCCACCTGGCACGCATCTTAGATGCGTACCAGGATAGCACCGGAGGATTTGGCCAGGTAGTGGAGATCCTCAAGGACATGCAACTCGAGCAGGTCGCCCACCATGCCCGCATGGAGGCCAAGTGGGATGCCATTACTGTGGTGCATCGGGACATACTCCAATGCCTCCACCAGATCAACACCAACCTGTCCACACCTCCCTGTGTGGCCACAACATCTGTCGCAATACCATCTGCCAGCACCACAGGGAGGCAGGAGGACTCTGGCGTAGAGTCCCCTGCACCGCAGAGGCCTGCACATGAGGATCCCCTCTCCCCGGAAGAAGAGGCGTCGTCTGAAGAAGACATGTGAGAGGCAGATGTCCCAGCACATCCCCCAGGGCCTCTAAACCTGTTCTGGACAATGTTCCTTGTGCGCAACCCGTTCACCTTGTCCAATCGAACACAACTCGACCACATGACATGGAGGGTTCATGTTGGGCCAATGTAGCAGATGACTGTGGACTTTACTCTGGACATTTACTCTACCAGCACTTCCAACTCCAATGTGAACTTTGGATTCCCAAACCAATGTACAGCACCCACCATCCTGTGCACTTCCCACACACATGTTTGTAAATAAACTCACCAGTACACCATACTTGGCTCTGTTGTGATTCCAACTTGTCAGGTTCAGGGAGATGTTGATCTGCTACACAACACAGTGCATGCCAAATACTGCAACAATGTGACCAAAGTAAGGTGAGTCATGGTGATGTGACACATGTGAGGGAGACACACCACTATGGCAACACAAAACATACACCATGGCCATGTTACTCATCACACAAAATGATGTTGACCTGAATCACATTGGTACAGTCAGTGGTAACAAGTCCACAGGTGAGGTAAGCATATTGTTATATCCTACTTAATTGTTTAACATTGTAGTCCAGCACTGCTGCCACTAGCTGCTCAGCCAGAGCGTGAGATGGTCATAGAATGTTGGTGTGCCTGTGATGCATGGAATGCCTGGGTGTCTGAGTGGATGAGTGTTGGCAGTTGAAGATGGGCTGAGCAGCTAGGGAGGCTGCTCCTGGTGGGGCTGGTACCACACTAGGCTGGCTGGAGTAGAGACAGATGTAACCTGAACTGGAGACTGAATAAAGATGGCTTAAGAATACCTCCTGGCTCCAGGTGTCTTTCTACAGAGATCACAACATTTATTTTGGCGACGAGCGGACTTGAACCCTAGAGAATCTTGGTTTACCACTGAAACAAAGGAACTACAAAGGAAACAAGGAGAAACCAGGAGATCCTACAAGCTACTACATGTATTAAGAAAGAATTCCCAGGAAAGCCAGCGCCAGCCCCACCAGTGTCCTTTCCAATGGACAGCCCACAGAGAAGTGTCATCACTAAAGACACTACAGCCTGGGGATATCTCAACCATCTAAAGGATTACAGTGAGTTGGAGGAGTAGCTAAGCTACAGCCGCATCTGGTGTTCCAGCCACAACGTTTGCCACATAAAGGATTATAGTGAGTTGGAGGAGTAGCTAAGCTACAGCCGCATCTGGTGTTCCAGCCACAACGTTTGTCATTTAAAGGATTACAGTGAGTTGGTGGAGTAGTTGCATTACAGCCACATCTGGTGTCCAGCCACGCGGTTACCTACAAATGGGTTTGGTGAGTTGGATGGGTAGCTTCTCTACAACTAGGTGTTGGTGTTCCAGCCACATCGCTCTACAGAGTATGCAGTGTTATTAAGAAAAAAGGCAAAAATTTGGATTCATAGTAATTAAGATGTTTGATCAAACAGCGTGTTGTGGCTGCACATTTGGTGAAGTTTTGGTGCTTAATTGACATTCGCAGCGATCTATAGTGCCTCCAAGACCACTATGTCTTTATAATGCTACTTGTGTGTTTTCCTGCCACATCGCCCAATGAGATTATCTAGGAATGGATTACTAGTAACTACAGCACTTTAAAGCAGTCTTCATGCTTTCTACAGAGGTGTGAATTTGGTTGTTTGGCAAGTGGAACAAGAAGTTTGGGGCACTGCGATTTTTGTCTGCACAACATAACGCTCCAGACTGAGGTCAAGTCCGAAAGTGAACTTTGCCCATTGACTTATGATGTTTTCTGTGAGTGGCACATCTTTCGTCTCACATTGATGGCTTCATTTTGCAGAACCCAACCGCAGTATAGAATTCAAAGATGCTGCATGTGGAAACTGTTTTCCCAGTGATTGTGTTACCTGGAATTAAAACTATCAACTTCCATGATGCTAGGAAGTACTTATGAAAGGAGGTGCTTTCCGACATGCTAGGTGGCAGGATATGATGTTGAGTTTTGTGACCTCAAGTGGTGAGCCTTATTTTTATTTGTTTTTAATCATCTGTGCAGCGCGATAATTTTTGTCAGTTCAACCGCTGGACAGTGATTTGAAAATCTTAGCGCGTGCTGTGCCCTGTCCGCGCGCAGCCTTACCTCCTCTGTGTCTTCCTTCATCTCCATGGATTCCGGGTGACGTCTTTTAGTCTTCGTGCTGCCTTGCTGTTTCCAAGAACACAATGCACTGACGTGCTGAGAGCCATCCGGCAGCACGTCAAGTAACGTGCCGCCATCTTGTGGTTGGCGGTCTTCCGCATTTTTGCCAACCACGCTCCTTCTGGTTCATTTTGACGCTGTTTGGGCCGTTATTGATAAAGTTTTGACGTTTGTCAACGGGATTTTCACACACGGAGGTGTGCGTATATACACAGAATTGGGGAACTACATGCAGGATGTGGTGTGGTCCAGTACTTCGTGGCAAGTTTTCAAGATCACATCCTCATTGGAAGCCCATTTCTATGGTTGGTTCTAGCAAAGAAGAAAAGTAAAAGTTCACTTTTCTGTTTCTTTTTGAGATAACTGTTATTGGTGGACTTATTGTTTCCGTGGATTACAATGAACGTTTGTGTGGATGTGATATTATACCGTCGTCTGGATATATTCAGTGTGGAATCTTTTGTTTCATGTATACCTTATCCAGTTTGTGGGTTTGATTTTTCAGGCGCCACTCGGGTGAGTGGGCGCTCACCAGCGTGTTTCAGGTGTGCATACTTATGTCTTTTGGGACATGTTTAGATGTTTTGCCTAGAGTGTGGTATTCAAATCAAATTTAGTTCACAATAGTGTTTAAGTTAATATGTGTTTTCTCAGCAGCACATTTGATGTCGTGATGTCACAGGTTTACAGTTTGAGAATGGGTTCCTGTGGGTGGTCATCACATTGTTCCCATACACAAGGGAAGGTTGTGGGTCACGGCCCTTTGCTCAGTTATGTGTGTTACTCCCATATGGGGTACGTAACCTCCACAAGGGGGTTAAGAGCTCGTTTGTAACCTCTTCAAGGGGTTTGGAGTACCTAGGTTAACCCTCACACTGGGTTGGGTTATGGCTTTGTCCATAGATAGTTGCGCGCAGTACTAATGTACATTTTTTATGGTTAACCCTCACACAGGGTTGAGTTATTGTTGCACACAGGGTTGAGTTAGTGTTGCACACAGGGTTGAGTTTTAGTTGCGCGCAGTACTTATGTATGCCCCTTCATGGGAGTTTCTATGGGTGACGACCCATATACTCATCCACTCAGACACCCAGGCATTCCATGCATCACAGGCACACCAACATTCCATGACCATCTCACGCTCTGGCTGAGCAGCTAGTGGCAGCAGGGCTGGACTACATGTTATTCAATTAAGTAGGATATAACAGTATCCTTTTTTCTCCAAAGAAAACGAAACAAGAAAGTGATATAACATCAAGCAAGAACTATCAACAAGAAAAATGAATAATGGAACAAATCTCACGGATGCAGACATAAGATAAAACATCGCAGGAGAAAGAACCATTAAAGCAAGAAAAGACGGACAAGATACATACATTTGAACAGTAATATCTCCCATCCCTCCCTAAAAAGAGATTATAAAGAATTTTGAAGCAAGCTTAGCATTACCAGACATACATTTGAAGCATTTTCTTTTTATCAAACACTGTGACGTAATGCACCACAACGCAAAGGGTAAAAGACCCCACAAAACCAATGCCCAAAAGCATAACCTAGAGTAGCGCTAAGGTAGCATACTCTGCAACTACAATCCCCAAGAGAAAGGGAAACAAACATGAATATGGGTCGTCACCCAAAAACACCCGTGAAGGGATGTACATTAGTACTGCACGCAACTATTTATGGACTAAGCCATAACCCAACCCAGTGTAAGGGTTAACCTAGGTACTGTAAAAGAATGAGGAACTGAACCCACGTCCCAATCTCCTTGTGGAGATTACGTACCCCCTTGTAGGAGTAACCAAACGAAACAGATAGGAGCTCCTGACCCCCATGTGGAGGCTACATACTCCATGACGGAGTAACAAAACAAAATTGAAAAAAACTGTCACCCAAACCCACACTGCGGGTACGGGACCAACTGTGATGACCACCACCAGAACTAACAAACGATCCATCCTAAAGTCCCTTCATGGGAGTTTCTATGGGTGACGACCCATATACATGTTTGGTTCCCTTTCTTTTGGGATTGTTGTAGTAGAGTATGCTATCTTTAGTGCTACTCTAGGTTAGTACTTTGGGCATTGGTTGAGTGGGGTCTTTTACCCTTTGAGTTGTAGTGCATTATGTCACAGTGTTTAATGCAAAATGCTTCAAATGTATTTCGGGTAATGTTATTCTTGCTTCATAATGTTTTTATCTTTAACGAAGGGATGGGAGATATTGTTTTTCAAATGTATTTATCTTATCCGTTCTTTGTATAATGGTTCTTTCTCCTGCGATGTTTTATTTTATGTTTGCATCCGTGGGACTTGTACCACTATTCATTTTTCTTGTGGATAGTTCTTCTTTGATGTTTATCACTTGCATGTTTGTTTTTGTTGAAGAAAAAGGGATAATGTTATATCCTACTTAATTGTTTAACATTGTAGTCCAGCACTGCTGCCACTAGCTGCTCAGCCAGAGCGTGAGATGGTCATAGAATGTTGGTGTGCCTGTGATGCATGGAATGCCTGGGTGTCTGAGTGGATGAGTGTTGGCAGTTGAAGATGGGCTGAGCAGCTAGGGAGGCTGCTCCTGGTGGGGCTGGTACCACACTAGGCTGGCTGGAGTAGAGACAGATGTAACCTGAACTGGAGACTGAATAAAGATGGCTTAAGAATACCTCCTGGCTCCAGGTGTCTTTCTACAGAGATCACAACACATATGTCACTCAGATGTGGGAAGACTGACAACGCACATAGCAAAGCGTAGCACAGGTTCATTACACATCAGCAACACGTTTATTCCACAATAGTTGCATGGTAATTCTACGTAACAGTGGACACATGCTCTCAATATGTTGGAGAATGGAAGTCCAGGGATGTGCGGTACATCAGTTAATGGGAATTGTGCACTTCCACACTGGTGTTGGCTTCTGGGTGTTGGGGGTCAGTGTTGACCACACAAGAGGCAAAGTACCCTGGGAAGGACAGACAATATACAGTCAAAAGCACAGAAGAACAGGAGAGAAATGCAATACACATGCTCAAAACATGTTGCAAGACACCTACACAAACACTAGTTAGCAGTACTACCCTATTGTGGAGTACACACCACCTGAATGGACACATCACAGCACGCATCCAGTCAAGTGGCACACAGACACACTCAGACAGAAACAGAGCTGGCACAACACATTCCAGGCTACTTCCATACATTCACATGACAACCCTGGAAACTCACATTCAGGTGAAGAAGTTTTTGATGAGTTGTGAGCAGACGTCACCATCATCTTCATCATCACTGGCATCTTGGCCCAGTCCGGGATCCTCCACAGGTGCCGGAGGTTGGTCATCGTCATCCTGGATGAGAGGCACCTCCTTCCGCACCGCCATGTTGTGTAGCATGCAGCAGACAAGGATTATTTTGCACACCTTTGCAGGCTCACATGGGAGGGCCACTTCGGTCTTGTCCAGGCAGCGAAAGAGGCTTTTCAGGAGGCCGAATGTCCGCTCAATCACCCTCCTGCTCCGACCATGTGCCTCATTGTAGCGCAGCTCGGCTGCTGTCAAAGGGTTCCGGAGGGGTGTCAGCAACCACGACATGTCGGGGTATCCGGAGTCACCTACACACACAAAAATGTAAAATGTAAAAGTAGCTGAGTTTTGTAGGAGTGCGGAAGAGAACATTGACAAACACACACAATGAGAAACACACCGACAAGCCAGGCATGCTGAGCTGGCATCTGTGACATCAGCGTTGCAATGCGACTGCTCCTCATAATGTAGGCATTGTGGACAGAACCAGGGACCGTTTAACACACATGTGTGATCGACATGTCAGCAAGACAGACCACCAGAGCATTGATCGAATGGTAGTGCTTCCTGTTACGGCATGCCTGCTCATGTACCTGTGGTGGTATCAGGGCAACATGTGTCTCATCAATAAATCCGATGACGTTTGGCATCCTCCCCAGTGTATAAAATGCATCCTTTATTTCAGGGAGTTCAGCTGGGCTCGGGAACTTGATATACAGGTTGAGGAATTGCAACATCCCCTCCAAGACATCGCGTAGCACCCGACTAAAGATCGTTTGCGACATCCCACCAGCAGTAGCCACAGTGTACTGGAAGGTACCAGTAGCAAAGAAGTGCAGGGCTGCCATCACCTTCACCTCTGGGGTCAGTGCTGTAGGGTATATCCAGCCAGGTAGCAGATGTGGCGCCAACTGCTCCGCCAACTCCGCAATCAGTGGCCTGGTGAAGCGGTACCGTCTGATGCAGTCGTGTTCCTGCATGGTTGCAAGGTCTGGGAATGACCTATGGACAGCTGGTGCCCTGCAGTACAGAGATGCGCAAAGGAAGATTGTCAGTTCATCCATCCATGTGGCCATGACCACAATCAATATCACATGCTAGATCATGACATTACACAATGTACTGAGGTGTGTGCTGTTGGGCATGGACACATATGTCACCTATAAGACCACCCCCTCACATCTCAATTCCACATGTCCACATGAGTCCCATGTAGTGCAATGGTAAATCATCTGGCTGTGTCACCCAACCTATGTGCTGCTGCAACGTTCCAAACACACACCACAGTGACAAATGAGGCCTCATGTCTCCCAGGCATCACATATCATTGCCATGCAGAAACCCAGGGTCCCTGTATTGCCACATCAACACAGCAATGGACATGGCGCAGCACGTACACACCACAAGGCAAGCGTAAGTCCCACAGGTAGTGGCCACTGTTGTTCCTGCCGGTCCTACATGTACGTCTCTTAGAAACACATCCCATCAAGAGTGATGCATATACCACATGCATGTGGAGACTGTCACCCATTGGGCACATTTGATCAGACACATCTGAGACACAATATGCATACAGACTGTGGGTGCACATCAGAATTGTGGCTACAGGTCTCACTGTGACATACATGCCATCAACCCCAGGACTCAGGATGTATGTGACCTGTCCAAAACATATCCAACCTGACACTGTGTCCGTGACTCATGCCCATTACTGTACAATTGAACATCACAGTGGTAATGTGCACAACACACAAAGGATTCTGCCCCCATGTACACGTGCACAGCCTGGGAGTGGCTGCACAAAGTGCCAGCCAAAAAAACAGATGTGGCCCGCCAAACACCCAGGGAATGCAGCCTTACATGCCATGGGACACTGTGTGGCCAATGCTGTAGTGTGGTAGGTGTGCACAGGTGCCCCTGGCCAGTATATGTGTGTTGCATCCGTATATTAGTCTCACTAATGAGGTCTGACTCGGGTGACAATGCGTACGCATTGCATGGGTCATGTCCGAGCCGTGCCTACGCTTTGTCATTGAATGCAATGAGGTCCGACGCGCGTGACAATGCATACGCATTGCACGGGTCATGTCCGAGCCGTGTGTACGCTTTGTCATTGAATGTAATGAGGTCCGACACGGGTGACAATGCATACGCATTGCACGGGTCATGTCTGAGCCGTGCGTACGCTTTGTCATTGAATACAATGAGGTCCGATGCGGGTGACAATGCGTACGCATTGCACGGGTCATGTCCGAGCCATGCGTACACTTTGTCATTGAATGCAATCAATGCGTCCACATTGCACGGGTCATGTCCAAGCCGTGCGTACGCTTTGTGATTTAATGCAATGAGGACGGACGCGGGTAACAATGCGTATGCATTGCACGAGTCATGTCCGAGCCGTGCATACGCTTTGTCATTGAATGCAATGAGGTTCGACGTGGGTGAATATCAAGCAAATGCGTTGGACCGGCATGGTCTGAGACAGGCGTACGCCTTGGCCATTGAATCGTATGGAGACGGGTGCATGTGTATATTCAAAATACGCGTTGTATAGTCAGTTGAACGAGCCGGGCGCACCCATTGGCTCCGGACTGTCATGGAGACGGATGCAGATTCAAAACTTTTACAAGTTGTGCACTGGAAATTCTGTTGGATGCCTACAGCAATGTAGTAATTTCAAGTGTTCCATGAAGGTGAAGATTTGAACGATGCAGAAGGCGTGTACGAGTTGTACTTTTAAATGGATTGGCCAGATTCATAGAATGCAACCGTGTTGGACCTATCACTTGGGACACATGGCACAGATTCTGCCTCTGCAGCACAGATATAAGGCTGGCTGGCCCCCAGGGAGCTCACTTGCCTGCACTACATGCTACTGGACCACATCCCTGCTACCACTGCTGCTGTCTCTGCATCCTCTGGGTCCTGCTATGGCACGTACTCTGGAGAGGGCCCCAGCCTTCACTGAGGAGGAGAACCAGGCCCTGCTGGATGGGCTCCTTCCACAGTACAGCAAGCTCTATGGAAAACCAGGGGAGCAGGTGAGTATGCAGTCCACTGCCTTCCTAATTATGCATGTTGTCAGACTAACAGTACTAGCAGTGTGTACACCAGTGGCAAGCATTCTCACTGACTACCTTCACCCCCCAAAGTGTGTAGGTACATTTAATGAATAGGTTTCCTGCTGCTAAAGTGCATTATTGCAAGCTTAAACTATCCAGGCATTGTTAACATGTCAGACATGCAGGTGATTTGTCCTTCCCCATGTTTGCACTACCTGTGTAATTCATTTCCCTATGTGATGATGACATGTATATCCAAATGTGTGCTGCACAAATCTGGGGCATGTGTGTTAATGTACATTTCACTTTGTCATCCTCACAGGTTGATGCCCACCAGAAGCAGGAGATCTGGCTGACCATCGCCCGGGCTGTTCGTTCTGTTGGGGTCTACAAGCGCCGGATCTGCAACTGCCAGAAGAGGTGGCAGGACCTTCGGGGCTGGACCCGGAGGATAGCTAGAGTCCATCTGAAGCTGTCACCTTCACGCAGGAGGGGTGGACACCGGACCCTGACTCCCCACATGCTCCGTATCATGGCAGTGGTCTTCCCGGACCTGGATAGGCAGCTGAAGGGCAGACAGCAGCAGGAAGGGGGTAAGTCCATGCCTGATCTGTATACTATGTCTGACATGGTAATAGCAGTCTTTTGGCCTGGTCACACTTCCACATTACATTGGTCTTGTAGTCCAATACTCAGGTCCCTCAATTGTGTGATGCACCCTCCTCATCTGTTCCACAGGTGTGGCACCTACAGTCTGTTGCTTGTGTCACTAGGGCACTGTGTCCCTGCAGTCAGCTATGCTTCAGCTACCGGTCTGCATCTGTTCCCGTGACTCTGTTGTGTGTTTCATGGGTGGGTCAATTGTTTACACAATGCCTGACATCTGACATGTGATCTGTGTGTGCCCTTGAGATGTGTACCAATTGCTGGTCTGACTCGCAACATGTGGCTGGGATATTCCAAGCAAACCCATGCAGCAGGGGACTCCAATTTCTGGGCCTCAGGAGTATGTATATCAAGTATGTCACACTTGCTTAGCCACCTGACTACTGTCCCGGGCCAAAGACTGTTTCACGTAGACCTGGCCAGTCATTCCTCCTCAAGGGCATTTAGAAACACTCTATAATCCCACTCCTGTGTATGAAATTGCAGGTTGTGCTTGGTGACATGTCCTCTCAGGTGTCTGCCACTGTGTCATTAGGGTGTGGCTTGTTGTTACGTACAACTGGGGTATCCATGATTCAGAGGGTCAGCATGACATCTGAGATGTGACTGTGAGAGACAAGACCTGTGTGACATATAGGTGTGTGATCATCTGACAGCGCACAATGGTGTATGCAACTGTGTCCTTCATGCAGCTGGGTTACATGCATGGCAGACTGTGATATGTTAATGTACAGGGATTTGTGTTTGCAGAGACTCATATGTATGATTTGCATGATGTGGGGTCTTCTGGGTCCTGGATATGTTGTTTGCATGGGATGGGCAAGTGCGCCAGTAATCTGCAGAGTTAGCTTTACCCCTGAGCTAGGATTGTGAGTCAGTGTATATTGTTGCTGTCTGGATACCCTGCCCCTGTGACAGGAGACAGTGTTAACTGACATTCAGGGCATCTCAGTGCCATAGCATTTAACTTGCTATGAGTGATCCTGCATTGTGTGCAAGTGTGCACCATGCACACCATTGTGGCATTGCCCATCAGGACATGAGTACATCATAGTGTGTGTTGCTGGC
The DNA here is from genome assembly GCF_964204655.1 of Triturus cristatus. Classification (NCBI taxonomy): domain Eukaryota; kingdom Metazoa; phylum Chordata; class Amphibia; order Caudata; family Salamandridae; genus Triturus; species Triturus cristatus. Next base: position 893,093,409 of record NC_140590.1, on the reverse strand, counting down.
ATGCATCACAAGCATGTGAAATGAGTATCTGCCCATCCCTTCATCCGGACACCTGTACTGAGTCAGTAGCAAGAGATGTGCTCTGTGTATAGTGACATACTCCTACATGTTCACTTGCATGTACAACCAATGTGTGGGTGGTGCATGTTGGCACATTAGGGTGATAGCATCCCACATGCAACAGACATATGTGTGCAAGTCACGGAGGCATATGTGTGCCATGGGTGATGTTGAGAATGACAATTGTCTTATTCTAAACATTGTTGGCACTTTTAGCAGTGTTCAGCTGATGATGCCAGGGCTTTCCCTGTGATGTGATGTACTCACTGTGGTGTGTGCAGTCGGTGCAGGTGACTGATGTTGTTCTCTTACTTCCTATTCCTATCCAGATACATCCACAGGAGGGGACAGCTCCACGGACCAGGAGGAGCCACAGAGCCTTACAGGGACAGAAGGAGAGGATTCGGGTGGACCCAGTGGCACAGAGGGCGAGTGGGGCCACATAGAGGAGTCGTCAGCACCATCCCCCCCAGCTGAGGGCCACAGCAGCTCTGAGGATGACTCCCTTGTGGAGGCGGGTGTCAGCAGCCACCAAACCCCAGCTAGTGAGGCTGTCCCCGCCACCGCCACCACCACCACCACCACCACCACCACCACCCTCCCATCGGGTCCCATCCCAGAGGTCCCTGTGGGCTCCCATGTTCGCGAGCATGTCTCCTTTGTGCCAGGCACCGCTGCCCTGAGTGAGGAGTCTGTGGACTTACTTAGACAGATCCATGTAGGGCAGACGTCGATGCTGAAGGTCCTCCATGCACACACAAGTCTGTTGACACAACTGGTATCATTCATGGAGGGCATTTTCTTGGGCATGTCTGCCCTACAGAGGACCAATCAGTCCATGGCCTCCTCCCTGATGGCAGCAGTGTCCCTCCTCCAACAGTCCCACACCCTTCCTACCCCTGCACCACCCACGATTCCTAGCACCAAACCTGTCCCAAGCACATAAACACCCAAACCAAGGTCTAGACGTGCACACAAGCAAGCACAGGGGACTGATACCACACTCACAGGGGCTGGTTTGCAGATGCACACACTGTCATCCACAACCACTCCGCAGTCCTCCGAGACCTCTCCCTCCCACCCCCTTCCCTTGCAACACCTGCAACCCCATCTCCCCAGAAGCTCTTCCTCTGTGACCTTGGCCTCTTCGCCACCAACCCAGCAGATCCTGATTACAAGGAGAAAAGGAAGTCCCCACACACAGAGGGGAGTGCCCCTCCCACCCGGACACCCTCCCCCAGGCGCAGTCAAACAGAGACCCCCACCCGCAAGTCCCCCGGCGCCTGAAGAGCAAGACCCCCCCGCCACCACGCAGCTCCAAGGCAAAGTCTCCGTCCTCCATCCCCCAGGCCACCACTCCAGAGGTTCCCCCGCCACACCCTGCCCCGGGTTCCCATACCTACAGATTCACCATCCCCAAAATGCTAAGGCCATCCCTCCCTAGCACTTGCTCCTCCACACCTGGTCAGACGGTTAGTGCCACTGATGTGGGGAATGTGTCCCCCCTGTGCTCTGCCGACCTCACCTGCCCCCGATTCCGCTCCCATGGATGTAGGCACTGCATTGGAGTCCACGACCACCCCGTCTGACTTGGGCACTGCAGTGGTGACCCAATCCACTCCATCTGACCTGCCCTCTGGAGTTCTGCCGGCACCCACCCCATCTGACTTGTGCCCCACAGTTGTGACAGCACCCACCACTTCAGTCAGCTGCACTGCAGTTGCAAGTGTCTCGCCTGTATCCAACACCTCTTCACTGCCTCCTTCTGCTGCGCCCTGATCCTGTCCCTGCGGTGCCTGGCCTGCCCTGATGTATGCCCCTCCGAGGGGATGACCCCGGTCCTTAGCAGTGCAGGCAAGCATGGTGTGACAGTTGTCACTCTACTTCACTCCTTGGCATTTGGACATGGACTGGCCATTGGCCTTTTGTTTGGACAGACTTTTAACTTTTAATATGCTGTATAAAGCTTTTTTCTTTATCCCTGTGAACTAGATTTAGCTGTACATTATGTTGATGATGTTTAACATGCCCTTGCACCTGTGATGCTTTGTTTACAATGTTGAATACTGATGTGTTGCTGTGAGGTACTCCCTGTGGTCCATAAGATATGTATCCTATTCTGGTGGGTATCCATGTAATCCTTTGCAGCTACCTGGGTGTGTCAGGATCAACTATTTGAGGACATCTCTCTTTGAGCATTTCATTTTCATGGTCACATCTCTGGCTTGCACCCCTGCACATATGATGTGCTTCCCATTGTCCAATTTGTCACTTCCACAGACTTTGTGCTCATCAACACTAGACCTACAGGTGTGGGCATCATTGGTATAGGAGCAACTGGGTCCTCTGTGCATCTTGCTAGAAATATGTTTTGGGTATGTGCAGGTGACTTAGGGGAGACTCACGTACCCAGGCTGTTGTGACCAGAGCCTTTATTGTGTGGTAACTGATGGCTGACTGACCAAGTGTTCTGCAGACATGAGTGAGACTTGCGGTGAATATGTTTGGCACAGCTGGGCTTCCACAGGAGTTGGGTCCTCTCAAGTAAGTGTGTTGTCCAGTGACATGGCTTGGGCCCACGGTTTGTGTTGTATGAGCATGTGTGTGTGTCCACATCCCTATTCATACACAGACAGTGTTCCCTTGATATGTTCCTGTTGTTGATGCTTGCTGAGTGGTACTGGGTTCATCCCACTACTTTTCCAATGGGCTACCAGATGTGTGGGTGCATGACGCACTACTGTTAATTGGTGTATCATCATTGGGATTTGTCAGTTCTGAGTGGTGATGATGTTGTCAGACACAGATGGGACACAGTCAGGGTTCCTCAAGGCACCTGTTTATTTGCTAAATCATGCAGTTGTCCCTAGGTGGTACCTTTCAGTGATTGAGACATTTGTATGTGTGTGTGACTGCTCCCACTTGTCGGGTTCATGGCTGCGATGCTGGCAGGTGTCAGCATGTGGGCCTTGTGGTTCTCCTTGGCTTCTGCATTGTCCTGGGACTGTGGCAGGGATTCTGAAGGTTACATGAGCTTTGAGGTCATGGCTCATATATCTGAGTAACCCATCCCCAGCCCTTAACTCTCACAAGGAGCTGTACATGTATCATCTTCTGCAATAATGCATAGGCATAGAACATGGCCAACTACAGTTTTAAATTAAATCCCACTATCTACACTACAAATACTAACTTAGTAATCGCAAAAGAGCCTGTTCATACATATGCCCCTGAATGTCTTACGCTAAAAATGAAAAAATGTAAGCATATATTTTGGGCAGTAATCGGATTTATGCTAGGTATATACACATCCAGAAACGTTTCCAGAAAATATACAAAATGTAAAACATTTTTTTTAAATAATAGGAATTAAAGATACCATTTTGTCTTTTTGGGCTGTTCTGTTTTTATATATTTGGTAGACTTGCAAATCCAGGGGCAGATTTACAAATCCCTTGCGTGACATTTGCACCGCCGTTGCGTCACTCTTGTTGTGGCCCAGTTACAACGTGACGTCAGAATATCTGATGCATCAGTTAATCCTTGCGCCATGGAGCACTGTATTGTAAATAAAGCTCATCCATAGTGACGCAAGGACATTCGGCGCTGATGCAAGGAAACTGACACATCTATGCAGATGAGTCAGTTCCTTGTAAATATGCCTCCTATGTTTTATCGCATTTATGGTCAAAACACTTCGGCCCATTTTAAAAGTGACGCAAAAGTGGCGCAAGGGGCTTGTAAATCTGCCCCTTAGAGGCTTATTTACAAGCCCCTTGCGCCACCTGTAAGTCACTTTTCCCATGTTGAAAACAACACAAAAGTGATGCAAGAGGCTTGTAAATAAGCCCCTTAATTGCTTACTGGCACGCGTGTTTTCAAACAAAATAACCATTCCTAAAGAATAACCTGAAGATTCTTCTTGGTTGTTCCATAATACTAAGTTCAATTTGTTTTTGTGAACTTTTGAATTTTAACACTAATGTTGTGAACTTGGTGTGAATGTAATCCGAATCTCAAGGTGTAGTCAGTTGGCTGGCTAAAGTTCAAAGAATGTTTGCATTCTTATTACGATAACCTCCAGCATAGATTCTTCTCTGCCCTCAAAACAACGTCTTTGGAACATTCTGAGACCTCATCTTTCACGATGTCAGAGATCAACTAAATCAAGTTTCTACACGTTGTACAACTCAATTGCTACCCTCTTGTTTTTGTGTGAATTTCACTGTAGTGAAACTGTGGACAGCATTGATGAATTTACCTTCTCCGAGTGGGAAATATTCAAACATAGAATGAAGAAAGACGTGTCTTCACTAAAATCACTGCTATTCCTTTTTTTTTGTATTTTTGTTTATTTTATTTTAAGTGTGCACATAGGCTGGAGAAATCAGGCTTCAAAGTGCATACATAAACCCACGCGATAACATTAGATGCAAATGCCGCATAAAAAAACTAAACACATAAAATGGTACTGAAACTTTTCCATTTATTATAACACATAAGATTTTCTTTCTTCTACAATAACATTTGAATATGTGACGAAGACTTCAAAGTATTTCATAAAGCAATTTCACCTATTTTTATTTGTTTATTGAATTTTATAAAATGCGAACATGACCCTTTCAGGTATCAGAGCGCTCGCTTGACAACATGGAGGCAAACAGATAAGCATTACAGATGACACTTTCAGGTATCATAGTGCAGTAAATCAGGAAAAATAAACATTTATGGGGCATATTCACAAAGACTTATCTCCGATTTATCTCCACCTTAACGCAACAAAAGTGTAGACAAATTTAACACCCCATTCACAAGCAGGTGCAAACCGCAGACATCGCCAGTATTCCCACGATAACAAAATCTAACACCACGGCGGACACCAGCAACTAACTCTAATGAGATGCAGAGTAGGCGTACCCGTGCAAAAACACACAAAAAACAACAACACCACTTTCACAACGAACTGCCAGAACTGCGAAGCGAACCAAAAACTGTCGATAAGCCGCGGTGGCCGCAGGTATTTAACACCTGCCTCAAGCAGGTGTAAAGACGGACGCCTACCTGCAGTAGGCAACGGAGCCCCGCACACAGCCATACCCGAAGAACAAACGATGCAATGGAGCTACTCATCATGCAGCTCAGAGCCCCAACAGGGCCAAAATACCCACCGCAACCACCTCCAGGACCGGGACTCGCCACCCCCCCCGGACCAACACAGAGGCAGCGTAGAGTGAGACAGCGGACCTACCGAAAACGCCTGCGGAAGTCATTGCCCACTACAGCCTCAAAAGGACAACCATTCTCTGCATCATGACCCACATACCCCACAGGCTGACGGTCCCAACACAGCAGAGGACCAACATCCCACCACAGACAAAGCTGCTGGCTGTGCTGCACCTGTTGGCCCCTGGTACCTTTCAACCAACAACTGCCACAGTCGGAAGAGTCTCACAGCCAGCCCTATCGAAGTTCATCACACCTGTCCTGGATGCCATCCTCAGCTTCATACCTCAGTACCTTCACTTCCCCAACACTGCGCAGGACAAGCTGGAGACAAAGCAAGGCTTCTACGCCATAGCCGGATTCCCGGCCATGTTGGGGGCAATTGACTGCACACATGTTCCACTTATGCCCCCTGCGGATACTGCACACCACTACCGCAACAGAAAGCACACACATTTCATCAATGTGCAGGCAATAGTTGACCACCGGGGACTCTTCACCAATGCCGTCGCCAACTACCCAGGCAGTGTGCATGATTCCTTCATCTTCCGACAGTCCATCATCAACTAGCGCTTCCAGGATGTCACATATGGAACTGGACTGCTCGTTGGTAAGTACCAAATCAACACACCACACATCCCATACCCAAGAACGCACAAAGCACATCAGTGGAGATGCACACATGACCAAGCCACATTCAACTAGTCAGACTACACGACCAGCTACCAGACATGACTACACCACTCCATGGTTATCTGGGGCTACTCCCTGAGGGCTGGCTTACACTCACCCCACACACAGCCAGCACAGGCATCACTGAGTTGGTGGGCCTCCCATCACATCCTGTCGAACCAAGTATTGACTCTTTTCTCCCTGCACTGTCACAGGTGATCAAGGATATGCACTCTGCCCTTGGATGATGACACCCCTCCGATACCCGAACACACCCGCCCAGAGGCAGTACAATGCGGCCCACATACGCACCAGGGGTATCGCTGAACGCACATTTGGCGTGTTGAAGTCACGTTTCAGGTGCCTGGATGGCCCAGGTGGGAAGCTCCTGAACAGCCCAGACGTCGTGTGCAAGATGATCGTTGCATGTTGTGTGTTGCACAACATCTGTTTTCACACCAGGGACCCATGGATCCCAGTACCAGAGGTACCGGGTGATGGTGATGGGGCAGGTGGGCACATCCCACTGCAGCTGCGGCAGGAAAGGCCTGAAGGAACTACATCATTGACACCTACTTCTCATGAGCATGTCACATTGTGTCGGTCCTCAGCAATCATGGGACTGTAGTAGATGTCCAATTGCACTGCATGTGTGAATTAAACATTTTTGCAGGTTGACATTTGGAATTGTGCATTGTCATGTTACATATGCCTGGGGTTACGGATGTGATTTGCCTCGTTGTGCACATTTGCCAGTCCAGGTGTGTCCTGTGTTCAGTTGTGCAGGGGTTGCTGTTTGTACCGGGATGTTGCCAATGTTGAGGTGCACTTCTGCTTATGTGCGTACGCTGCACGGTGGGTGTGTCGCTCAAGCAGATCAGATTTGTCTGCCACTGGTCTCTTTCATGCGGTGTGCCTGTCAGTTCTGTCCTTCCACAGTGCTTAGATGTTGTGGTGTGCATGTTGTCCTCTGCAGTTGGCCAGGGTGCATCCGTGGTACTCTGCTGTTACTGTATTTTGTTCAGTGGCATTTCACGTATGCTGTTCCTGTGCTTGTTCCCGCATTGGGCGTGAGTATTGCTGCTCTCGTGCTGCTTATCCCAGCTTTCCTCATCGCGGAAGTTCTCATCACAGATGTTCTGGTGTTGTGGTTTGTGTTTTCATCTCCGTCGGGGTGGTTGTATCGCAGACATTGTCCGCGTTATCTGGTGGCTATCGCATGCTACCGCCTTGTTGTGAATTCCACATTGACACGGGGTTATTTTCCCGCGATGGGCTGCGATATTGGAAGTTGTGTTACGCTACTCTTGCGGTAGTTATCACATGTTCTTGTGAATATACCCCTATGAGTATACAAATGCAGGTGAACAACAAAAGTGAGTAAAAGTACGGAAAAGGGTTGAACTACATAGTCTTGATTCAGAATGGTCATTAAAAAGTATGTAGAGTGCCACCCAAAATAGTACATCTTCATTGGGGAAGGAATCCGATCATTATTAGTAGTTGTTTTACTCTTTGTTTGAATAGGGCAGTCGAGGGGATGGATCTGGTATCTGGAGAAAGTGAGTTCCAAATTTTGGGGGCAATTCCGTAGAAGGGGTAATTGAGTGGTCTTCTTTATCTTTAAATTTGTGGGGCTACAGTAGAAGGGAGCCTGTGCTTCCTAGTGGTTTATTCTCATCTGTTAGAATGAGTTTCTTGGCCAGGTAAGTTGGAGTGTTGTGGTGAAGAGCTTTGTGAGTCAAGCAAGCAATTTTTAGGTGGATCTTTGCCTCATAGGGTAGCCAGTTCAGAGTCTTGAGGCCTGCGGTAGTGTGATCACTTTTTTGGAGGAAGTAATGAGTCAAGCTGCCGTGTTAAAAGTTGCCTTCAGAGGTGGCAGTTTTGCTTTTGGTAGACCCACTTGGGTAGCACACCGTAATCTAATTTGGAGATCACTAGCGTTTGTCCTGCTGTCTTGAGATCTGTAGTCGGAATGAAAGGTTTTGATTTCTTTAGTAACTGCATTCAGAAGTTGGCACCTCTGGTGGCGGCTCTGCTGTGATCCTTCATAGAGGAATGGTTGTCCAGGATTATTCCCTGCGATTAGCTGAGGTTATGATGTGTAGGTTACCCTTCAGGGCTATTAGATCAGCAAGCCATTCTTTGATGTTCAGAGTGTGGGTGGGAGGAGAAATTAAAAAGAATTCTGTTTTAAGTGCATTCTTTTTCAGGTGGTTGTGTGAGCCAGTGATGAGTTTTTGTCAGTGTGCTGCTGAGAATGCTAATGTCTTTTAGAAAGGCGTTTTTTAGGTAGAGTTGCGTATCATCAACGTACATCGATATGAGATGTGGGATAGTTGGAGGATTTCAATCAGGGGTTTCATGAGCAGGTCGAAAAAGGTGAGGGGGAGAATGAGGAGCCTTGATGGACACAACTTGTGACTGGCGTCTGGATGGATAGAGCTTGATGAAGCATAACTCTTTGAGTTCTGCTGTGTAAGAATGAAGTGAACTATTGTACCATGGTTCTCCGATAGGCCCATCCTACTTTCCAGGAGGTTAAAAAAGTTCTCATGCTTAGCGGTGCCTAATGCAGCTGACAGATCATGCAGGGTTAATAGGCAAGATTCATTCTGGTCTGGAAGTCTCAGGGCATCATCAATAATATGGACCAGGGCAGTTTCAGTATTGTGATCTGACCTGAATCCTGATTGTATTGGTCGAGGAGTTGGAGTTGTTCTACATGGTTACATAGCTGTTGATGAATGCATTTTTAGAGAATCTTGACCAGAGTTGTTATGTTGGTAATAGGGCAGTAGTTGTTAGGCTCTGATTGATCAGCATTGGGTTTTTAAATAATGAGGGACCAGGCCACATTTTGGACAATCTGTATGGAGCCTTGTGTTAGAGAAGTGTTTATTATCCTGGTCCTTGAAGGAAGCAGGGAGTGTTTGATCTACTTGAGAAGTTTGGAGGGTAAGTTGTCATTGTTGTGGTTAGAGTATATCAAAGAGGATAGTAGATCTAAGGTGTTAGATTCATTAAAAGTCTTAAAGATGGACCAAAAGGTGTTGTTTTTTGGTGTAGAGGAGGGGCTTTTTGGGTTGACTTCATGAGAGATTGAGGGGAGGGGGAGGTGGCGTAACAGTGATGTATAGGAGCTCTAGAGTGGTTTGGAGTTCAGTGTCAATTTGCTTAGTTTTCTCATTGCAAAAGGAGGAAAATACATCACAACTGGGCTGAGTTAAGATCAGTGAAGAAGAAAGGAGATCGGGTTTCCTATTGGTTTGATTTTTGACAAGATTAAATAGTTTTTTGGGATGGTGTTTGACCTTGTCAAGTTGTAGTTTGAAGAAAGATGCGTTGGCTCTTCTGATATGCCTGTTGTAGGCTTTCTTTCTTAGTTTCAGTAAATTGAGATTAGTCAGGTAGGGAGCTTCCAGGTTCTTTCCGGTGCTCTTAGTGACAGTACTCATCATTAAGTCTGTAGTCGGACCATAGGTTGGATTTCTTCATCTGGATTCTTTTTAATTATCTGGGTGTGCTGGCATCCATGATGTCTGACATGGAGTTGATGTAGTGATTGGTGAGGTCTTGTGTGTCTGAGATGTTAGTGGGTGGAGATAGAATGTTTTTACTGAGAGTAACTAGTGTGAGTCGGTTTATGTTTCTGATGTCTGTGGTCCAATATTTGGCTTTCACTGGTTGGCCATTTAGAGATAACTACTCTTTCTGCTAGGGAGAATAGGATGGAGTGGTGGTCTGTTCAATCACATAAGGTCTAAGAGTGCCCCTTTATTGTGAGTCGGGCTGTTGCAGACTTTAACCAGTTGAGGCCGTGGAGGAATGATTTGAAGTCAATAACTAAAGGGTCATTCCAAATGAATAATGTCATAGCTGGGAGGACCAAACACATCCAGTATGGAGGAAAGTCAAAAAGTCATGTTTCAGGGAGTAGTAGGATGGTCAGATCGTGAGTAAGGATAAGGTTAGCAATATCAGCAGCATGCTTCGCTGCAGATCAGAAATTGAGTAACACTTATTTTAGGATAGTTTTGGTGACAATTGTTGGAAGTTGATATATGAGGACTGGTTTGAGGTTGGATTTAGTGAAGGACCTTAAGGTGGGATAGGTGATCATGATTGTCTGTATTTCCGGATTTTTCCCAAGGGCATGGAGTGGTTGATGGGTGTCTGGTTATAGGAGGTGAGCAGGGAGAGGAAATAAGTGTTTAATACGTTTCTAACCAATCTATTGGGATGGGAGGAGAGGTCAAGATTAAGTTTGCAGCTATATTTAGGTAAAGGGGCTCTGGTATTGGCAGGGCTGATGGTAGTAGGGCATGTGAGTGGAGGAGTATTTTGAGTCCTGTAATGCTTTTTAGATTTAGATAAATGTGTTCCAGATTAGAGGTAGAATGTATTAGGTTCTGGATGTCTGCCCTCATCAAATGTAATTCGGATTTTAGCTAGTGGAAGGTTGATTAGATAGTGGAGGTGCTGTGGGACTGGATTGGGGGAGACTTGTGAAGGGTTATGGCCAATCGTGGGGATATTAGCGGTTTGCGATGGCCCTGGGGTATGGGGAAGTATTGTTGGCCAAGGACCATGCGATGTTACATGATGTGGGGGTTAGGTGTAAGGGGGATTAGGGCATTGGGGGAAGTACGTTGATTATGAATTGGATCGGGGAGAGTATTGTAGTGGAGGGATCTAGTGTTTTCTGGAGAAGCTAGTCATTTGTGATAATTGACCATGTGGGAGATGCTATTGTCATTTCAGCGTTGATATTCAGTTCACTCAGGAATTGTGAAGGAGAGCAAGTAGGTGGTTAATGGAGTGTTTGATCCACTCCGATGAGGAGGTGGTCTTTAGTGCTGTGGTGATGTGGCGACTTGGGTTAGGGTCTTTGTTGACAGGGGGGGAGTGGAGAATCTGGCTTGAAGTGGGGCCAAGGGTGGGAGGCCCAAAAATAGGGTGTGAAGATATGAAGGAATTAGTTAATGGCATATGGGGATCTCTCTGTATGGAGGTAGTTAGTGTTGGGGATGGGGGTAGGAGTCGCTTCATTGCAGATCATAGATTTAATGAGGGGGAAGTGATCCTTGGAGAGTTCCAGGTTGCGGTTGGAGGGTTGGCTGAGTACAGTGCCTTTGTTGTAAATGGTACTGGTGAGTTAAGCTTTATGCACAGAAGAGGGTGTAATAATAAGTTTGAGGCTGTGCGGTATCTTCTTGGTGGAGGTGACCTTGAGTGCAAAGGATAGTGCTTTCATCAATTGAGAGGGACGGGTGTTGAAAAATATTAGGTCATTTATTATTTAGCCCCTGTTGACAAGAAAGTAGGAGTCGAGGAAGAGTGTTTCTATATTCAATTCAAACATTTTGTGATTTGGATTTTGTGTAGCCATTTTGGTTGAATTTGGTGGGTAATCAATTTTTAGAGAATATGTCCAGCAGGAGATGGAAGGGGGATTGGTGCCTTGATGAAATGTGAATCCATGGTGATCAAATTGTTGGGCTGGGGGAGTTAATATAAGAGGGAGAGGAATATCTGTCTGTTGTTGGTAGAGGGAAAAGAAAGAGAGTAGATATAGGGAGCTAGTGGAGGGAAAACGATTTCCAGGATGTCTGCTACTTTGGAGAGTATGGAGTGTAGAACTATTTCTATTGCTATGGTAATACTGGGATGGGTATATACCTTTGTTGCTGTCAGTGTGTGCAGGGGGGTCTCAGGGCTATCCAGGAGGACAACTGCAGGAAGGAAAGTGGCAGCCGAGAACTTGTGAGATTTGTAAAGGTGGAGACAGGCAAACTACTTGTGATCTCTTTAGTAGGACCAAAGAGTAATTGTAGGTAAGGTCCTAGTAACTTCAGATGATGCTGTTGAGAATATAGGGGTGAGCTTGCCGCTAGAGTATAGTGGTGTTATTTGTGTAGTTGACTTTAGACTGGAGCCAACCCATTCCAAGTTGGCTGCCTAAACTGAAGGTGGAAGAGGAGCTTGGGTTCCTGTAGTCCTTTTCCAGTTTCTATTGTGAGGTGAGAGGTAGAAGAAGGACTTCAGACAGTTACTGTGATATGATGGATGGGGAAAACCAGGGGCACCCAGGAGATGATAGTCCCTTTTTTATGTCCATGTCAGATTGGCCAGGACCTGGGACAATGGGAAAGATGAAGTGGGATCTAAAATATCAGCCCTAGATAACAGGAGTGACCAGGGACACCAGGTCATTCACCAGACACAGCACCATTCCCACTCACTAGGGACTAGACAGGTCAGGTGGTGAGCCCATATGCATGGGGGCAGCAGGCAACTGCGGGTCATGCCACAGCAAACAGCACTCACCGCTAACATGGGCCCTTAAACATTAACAGATGTCTCCATACACATAGAATGGGTAAAACCCTTTTATTCTTCCAGACCATGGTACCTTAGAGGTTTTCTTAAAATGGAACCAATCCTTCAGATTGATAGGGATATGTCCGTCAACAGCTATAAGTGTAAGCTCATTGCACTTCTACATAGTACCTCATTGAGGGCCTCATTAGGATGACGAGCAGACTTTTATCAGACCGCCATCCATTCCAAAAAGTGACCACCCAACTACAAGTCGTTGGTCCTGCAGTCTGAATAAGGATGCGAATGCCACTGCGGCAGTCACAGTGTCTATTTTATGTATTGTGGTAGTTGCTGCGGGCTGAGAACCCGTCCAAGTGCATAAAATATGCCTGAAACACATCCCTGCACTACGTGGCAGACACCATGCGATGCTGGCCACATGGAGCAGGGATATGTAGGGGGGCACCATAGGTTCCCCTAAAATCCAAAACTGAGGCCCAGGGGTCAAGGAGGGCCCTCTACAGGCCCTAATGTCCCTGTCCGCATGCCTTTTCATGACGGTGAATCCGCCATGAAAGGACCGATGGAAAGGTACATTGTAATGCCTACGGCGGTGCCTGGCAGGCACCGCCACCATTTTTGGCATTACCCTGCCTCCGACAGACTGACAGGTTCCTTGAGCTCGTCTACTCCGTGGCAGTCAGTCTTACCGACCACCGCACATCCGGCCGGCATCCTAATGTGGCGGGCGTAAAAAATTATTCATTTGACAGTGGGCCCGCAACCGACAGGCTGTTGTTGGTGGTCCCACCATCATCGTTATCGGCCCTTAGTGCTCTGCAGACTGGATGCTCCTTTAAAACGTATCCCATCTGCCATATGCCATCTGCCATATTACAAATGCAGACAATGCATTTGTACTAAGGGGGAAGGGGCATGTGTCATGTTTGTGATGGAATATGCCGTTCACCTAAATTAAAATACGACAAATAATCTTTAATTTCCCGCAAGTAGCTAGTTTGAATCTCCCTCTAAAATATCTTCTTTGTTGACCAATCATATATTATCTAAGCCTATCAACATACAGATACACCCACTGCACACAGACGTCTGCAATGCAAGGTTTATCAATGAAAGGCTAATATATATTTCAGCCTTTGAAACCAACGTCATCATCACCTCTCTATCTTTGGAGGATGCCCCTTTCAAGATAAAACATGTCTTCATCATGTGACTCTCTTAAAAAATGAGTTAGGGACACTGCAAAGACAAAAAAAACTGTGGTGATAAAACAAATCTCATTGCATTCAGAGACTTGTCAAACTTCACAGAGGTGCACATACCATGCTACTTAATATCAGAGAAAATACCTCACACACATGATCAGGGTCTGACCTGCTCTCTGACTCTTTCAGATCTTACGGACATCCTTATGTGTTGTGTTTATTTACTTTACTTATTATTTGCAACATGCAACAATCACCAGGAGTCCAGCTATAGAAGTAATATGTATCAATAACCAAAGATACAGCAATCTTGAATATGCAACACATACGAGAGGATAACAAACTGCACAGTGAAAGATATAACAATCAAATCAAATGAGCCTTGTCTAGAGGTTGAAATGGAGCAAGCCTGTTTGCTGGTTAAGCAGGAATGATTTTAGGCTTCACTTGAAGCTGAAGAAGATCTTGCTCATTCTGAGGTCCTTGGGGAGGTTTTTCCATAGCTTTGATCCAGCTAGTTTCAGAGATCTTTCAAATAAGGTTTGCTGCTGTTTCGGAATGATCAGTTTGCAAACAACGTAGGAGGAAAGAGGAGCAGTAGGTTTGCAGAATTGGAAGGTGCTGGATATTTAGTTAAGAGCTTTTGTTGTGGTTGCTTTGCAAATTTGACAGAGTATCTTGAATTATATCTAGCATTCTGGCTTGTCAGGTGTATTGGGATCTGAAGGTACATGGTTGTTCATTCTCAGACCAAAGATGAGGAGGATGGCTCTGTTTTGGACCTGCTAGAGAATTTGAATTTCTTTGTTTGGCTACCTGCATGCATTATTGTAGCCTGGCTGCTGTGCTGTTTGACTGTAAGTGGGGACACATTTTATTGAGGTATATGCAAAGAATCCAACACAGCGAGTGTGGCCAATAGGACAAACATTCAGGTACAAGAAAAAATTTGATAAACATAAGATATACCAGTCCTGCTGGCTTGTCCCCAAGCCCCATCCATTTGAAAAAGGAGTTAAAAAAAAGTAAGTGGAATACATCTCAGTTACATAACCCATATTCTTCGATAGATCAGTGCGGTACAGTCAATTTTGGGCTGTGAAATGTCTGAATTTCATCTTCCATAAAGTGGCACTAGTTCAAGGCCTAGGAGGGAGATCTTATGTTTATTGCCAGCCACATCATTTATAAAATGGAGGAGGGCCACCTGCTGGTTAAATGGGATTAGCCAGGACAGGACCTGGCCCAAGCATGCGATCACCCCCCATCAAAATCCCTCCAACTCTCGGCAGCGTCACACTGTGTGAAATAATGTGCCTTCCTCTGCACTAATGTGGACACATGTGGGGATAGCGATCACCCACATATGCCACAGCCAGTGTCCTGTCAGATCGACCCTGTGGAGGTACTTAAATTGAATTAGGCAGAGCCTTGCTGCAATTGCCGCTCCCCTGGGGGAACCCACTATCTTGGTCCAGTCTTCATTTTCTAATGTTCCTACATCAGCCTCCCATGCCGTGTGTAGAGCTCCAAAAGTGTCTGGTTGGTGAGAGATCAGAGTCTGGTAGAACTTGTCAATTTTATGGTCATCTAAGTCACCCATAAGTAATTTACCTTCTAACGGATTAAATTCTGGAAGATCAGGCAATGTCATTATATGTGGACCCAGTGCACAGCGGAGTTGGAGCAACTTGTGGAACTGGCTGGGATGCAGCTGAAACTTGGTCTGTAGTATCTGGTGAGAATTTAAGGCTGTGCCCCCTAAATGACATCCCCCAATGTGGGGATCCTAATGAGGTCTCACCTCCGGAACCCCTCTATGTGGCCACTTGTGGGAGCATAGCTCCACACCAGAGTGGCATTTGTTCCGTTAGTATGCCCCACCATTTCATTTGCCGAAGGGTTGACTGCCATAAGTCCAGGACCACTTTTGTCCCCGGGGGAAGAGTGGCGCCTCTCCAATATAAATGTGCTTGCAGCAGAGTCAAATTGGAAATTTTACAGCTGGTAGAGAAATCTGGGCACTTATGAGACCATCTTGAAGATCCCTGACCATCCCGTTAGAGACAGTGGGAGTCCAGACCAGATCTATATGT
This sequence comes from Triturus cristatus, assembly GCF_964204655.1. NCBI lineage: Eukaryota > Metazoa > Chordata > Amphibia > Caudata > Salamandridae > Triturus > Triturus cristatus. The sequence goes on along the minus strand of NC_140590.1, from coordinate 893,077,808 downwards.
CTTCTTTCAAACAAGTGACTATTGGTTCTATATTAGTGTTCCACGCAACTATAGCCACTGGGGAATATAAACCCATAGGTATTGGAATCTGTAGCCACTCATATGCATACCACCCAGCTAAGTCTAAGCGGGCCTGGCCCCACTGTGTATATCATGGATTTAAAGGTGTTTAGACAGAGGCCTGCGGTATACCCAAATAAATGCATTATCTACAACACATGAGGTCCTGTCATGTCCAGCATTGTGATAGAGAAAAAGATGTTGATGGCATATAAAATGATCCTGCCTGACTGCCTACCACCCCACTTGAATCCCCGGACGTGCACACCCATCCTCACCAATCACAAGGGGCTCCATGGCAATTGCAAACTGTTGGAGGACAGGGGAAAACCCTGTGTCATCCCCCTCTGAATGGGGAAGATACCTGACTCAGCTCTGGCTGCCTGTACTGATGCAGTCAAGTCCATATATAATATTATGATGTGAGAGATGAACCACAGACCAAAGTTAAGGCTCTTAAGTAGAAGAAATAGATATGTCCAGTTTACAGAGTTAAATGCCTTATGTATGTCAGCTAGGAGAAGCATCGCCGACACCCTCAGCTGGTACACCATTGCCAACGCATTTAATGCTTGGATGAACTTGGATTGGTTGGGGTGGACCAAATCTGGGATGTGAGTGACCAGTCTATTTGGTAGAATCTGGGCTAGAATCTTAACTTCTAGGTTTAGGAGAGAGATAGGACAATACGATGCAGGATGGTCTGCCCAGGGCGTCCCGGCTTGGAAAAGTCCATGATCTCTGCATGGTGCCAATCTGGAGGTATGGTGCTCACTTCCGCAACAGACAACACGGACTCCAGGAGTTGAGATCAAAACTTCGACACAGGTAGTTTGAAAAATGTACTGGGAAAGCCATTTTGCCTGGCCCTTTGCCCAAGTTCAAATCAGCTGGGGACGCATGAAGTTCCTTCTCGGTAAGAGTAGAATCCAGCAATTCTCGGACCACGGGGGACAAGGATTGAAGAGGAAGGGCCTGTACAAACTCCTCTATTTGTATCTCCTTAAGTACCTCTCTCCTGGCATTGACCCCCTCTAGATGGAACACAAAAACATTCACTATGATGCTAGATCCATAAGTGGGACAACTCTTTCACTTCCAATTAGGAGTAAAGGGGGTGCTTTTGGGGCACCCTGGCATAATCTATGGAGAAATTGACTTGATATATCACCCCACAAATAAATACGACTCTATGAAAGCCTGCCAGGTGAGCCATGCCTGACCCATCAGGGCTTGATAGTAGTGCTCCTGCACCATTCCAAGTTGTTTCCGTGCATAATGGCCCCCTGGTTGGTGACCTCGTCTGTCCAGCTCCAGGACCTCTGTCTCCACAGCAACTATATCCTGCAGTCTGCGCTGGCGTTCCCCTGTACAATAACTGTCTGCCCCCCAAAGAGTTAGATTCAGGGCCTCCCATAAAGTCCTTGGGGACTGCAGTGTATCCATATTATGCGCAAAGTATCCATCTATGCTGTCTTCCACGTGTTTGCGATATTCTGGGTTCTGCAGATGCCTTGGCGTGCGGAGCCAACAGAACACCGGGCATCTGTGTCCCATCTGTAGGCCCAGGGCTACTGGAGAATGATCTGAAAGGCCCCAGGGTAGCACTGTTACATCCCTCACCCTGTGTAAGTGATTGTCGGGGATCAGGAGTTAGTCTAGATGTGAATAGGAGCCATGTGGGGAAGAGTAGAAGGTGTATCCACCCGGGGATTGGTTGTGAGCATGCCACACTTCAATAAGGAATACCTCCTCTGGGAAGTCAAAGAAGATTATTTTAAAATGATATCTCACTGAGTTTGGCTGTATATTGATGCATACTATTTCCACCTCTCAAATTACTTTCATATCTCCCTATGCTAACTCACCACTTATCCTATATGGGTTCCAGAGTAGTGTGCTACTCGCCAAAACACGCTTCAACACCCTATCAAGGGTAGCAAGCATTATATAAATGTAAACGTTTTCCCTCTTCCATCCCTCCACTTTCCTTCTGAATCCAAATAACTGACTAACATACCCACCACTCAAATGTATTTGATATTTTACTCTACTAATTCACAACTAATCCTTTATGTGTTCCGAAGTAGCCTGTTACTTGCTGAAAAAGTGCTCCCCGTTAGGGGTAGTAAGCTCTATATAAATGCAATTACAATTGCAATATATCTGATATTTAACTCACTGAGGCGCTGTTTTACATCCTGAAATGATTGATGCTGCTGCTTTATTACCTCGAGTAGTCTGGAACTATTATAATAACATGTGATTGGTACATCAGTTTTTCCTGTGATCAGGCATGCTTTAGGATAGTGTCTCGGTCCATATAGTTCAGACGTTTCGCAATTAATGGGTGAGGCGTGCTTCCAGGAAGAGGTTTGAAAACTAATGTCCTGTGGGCCCATTTGACCAAAAAACATGGGGGGAGGTCTTATGTTAGTATCAATTCCCGAAGCCGTTGATCCAAGAAGCCTTCCATAACTGTCTCCTCGCAACCTTCTTCAAATCCGATGAAGCGTAAGTTATTGCGGCATGCCCTTCCCTAAGCTTCTTCCACGTGTGCCACCAAATCCCTGGTCACAGAGGTAAGTTTGGATAGAGTTCCCTGTAGGGATGCAACAGAATCTTTTACCCCCGAGACCCAGGTCTCCATGATCCTCTCGACAGCATTGCATAGGTCCTGTCGCAGTAGCATCAACTCAGAACCGGCCCTCCTGATTTTAGCATCTAATACGTCGCAACATTGACTGAGAGCGGCCAGCAGGACCACATTATCCAGGGCAGCGCCCTCTGTTGTCACATGCAATGTGGGGACACTGGGTTTGGTATATTTATCTATTGTGCTTTGTTTAGGTGCTGGTGGGCATTTGTCCTGCCCCATGTTATACTGGTGGTCTGAGACTCAATCCGCTTTCGCCTTCTGGGTTGATTTGCTTTTGACCCGCTAGGCCCCCAAATCGGTTTCCTGATGCAGCACGAGCAGTTAGATCCACATCCCACCTATACTTCAGGCCCCTATGATCTTTGAATTCAGAGGTTGACACCAGCTGAGTCCCACCCTTATCACCAATGAGGGGGACACACTGTGTCACAAACCGCACCAGAGCCTAGTCCGGTCATCTCCATAACCCAGTGCATCTGCCCTCAATGCTTTTTCCTAATGGGCTTAGTCCATAGGTATTCTCATTGTGGGTTATATGTGGCAGACTCCCTCGAATACCCGCTCTGGGGGAGGCTGGTGGCTATCACTGCTGCCAATGTGTTGCTACATGGCCGGTGCATGCCCCGTGGTCTCATAAATCCCAGAATCTATGTGAGCAGGACTATGGTGGTGCAGATCGTGATGACTTAGATGTCTTCAAATAGCTGCCATCTGGGGCCAACGTTGAAAGACAGATGCACGCTTCCACAAAAAGGGGCCAGTGCTTTTAACCTGTAAGCATGATTGTCTCAACTGGCTATACGTGTGCCTCTGGTGCATCCCAGGGTACAATTGGTCCCACGCCCCACAACCTGACCACGAAAGCCTGGCTCCCTTTACCATGACAGTGAGGTGGTTATGGTGTGGATCTGCTCCGCCGAGCCAGCTGTCTTGCTCCAGAAGGCCAGTCTGCTTTTCTGAATGAGGGTGGCATTACTGAGGCCTACTCACTCCTTGCTCTTTCACTGGCTGAGTCCGGGAGTCTGCCTGGGCCCTGGGGTGAGCTGTCACGCACAATGGTGTCCACTGGGCCACATGACCGGGGAACTCCCTGGCTGCTCACACCCAGTCTTCTGTCACACCACACCGCGTCTCCTCTGGGGCTTTCCTGTTGCGCTGGTTTCTCAGGTGGTAGGATGGGCATGCCTTACCCTTTACACCACGGTGCCACTCTACACCAGAGCACCAGGTTTCCCCATAGGATGTTGTGGGGGTTCTCTAAACCTGTGGCATCATAGATGAGGGTGCTCATTGTTCATGCAGGGTAAGATTATGTAGTATTGCGGGCAGCCTTGCGGAGCCAAGCTAAGATGCGGCTGCCGTATTCAGCTTTCAGCCCACGCCTGTGTGGAATAGTTTTTTCATATGGTACATAAGTGGAAACTGGTAGATTTGATAGTAGGCTGAATCTTTATGGTAAAAGATAATTGTGAATCAAAAAGACATTTACATTTTGAACCTCTTCTGCAGGGGATACTAGTTGATTTAATTCAGTAAGGCAGTAGTTGGATAAAATAAAATGAGGACCATTATTTATTCAAATTATTTCAGTTCTATTACTGTTTAGACACGTTCATCCATTTTTTTATTTATATTCGGCTGTCCCGTTGTACTATTTTGTTTGAGTCTTTACTTTGATTGACTAGGAATTGAGTGGTGACATATGCATACATCCACTTGTTTAATCCCCTTTATTTTTCTAGCTGGCCTAATATCATAAAGCAGATTTAAAGAGGAGGGTAGCAATGTTAATTCTTGGGGAACTTAATAGTTTAGAGTGGTTATGTGTGAGAGAGCTTACAAATTTAATGTGTTGACTCCACTCATGCAAGAACAATGTCAGCTGGTTCTAAGCTTTCTGTGAGATAATAAACCACACTTAGAAAGTATATTAGAGGCACCTCACCATCCATGGTATGGAAGGCTACCAAATAGACTAAAGGAACTAGCATCACCAATCAAGCATAATCCTGCAATTTCTCTCTGATGTCCATGGTAGTGGATTATGTCCCTCTAGTTGGGAAAACACCTGTAGCTTTTTGAAGAACCACTGTGTTGCAAATGGCCATCTTTTGTGTGGTATTCCCCCGTATTTGTGCCTTCTTTAACTTGGTATTAGCACTCTGTGGACTTCTAATCAGTGGTAATGTGCTTGTATCCTCCCATTTAAACATGGAAAAAGTGGCATATATATTTCATTGTCACATGCAATTTTGGAAAATATGGTGAAAGTGGCATACATCTAATTGGCATATTTAATGTAGCCCCTAGTGCATGGTACTGAATGTACTAAAAGCCTGTAAAGTAAATGCTATGCACTCATTGGGACAACAACTAATGTAGCACTGTAAAACATGTTTTCAGACGTGACCTTGCAGCCTGTGAATACAGTTTTAAACTGCCATTTCAACTTGGCCATGTCTAATCCTTCCTTTTTAGTACTTTTAACTCAATTCTAAGGTAGGACCTAATGCCCATTGGGTGAAAAACCTAAGAAGATATTTTTGACTGCGGCAAGGCTGACCCTCCCATATAAAAACACTGGGTTAAACTATGACAAATTAGTGCCTAATTTCAGTTTGTAAGCTGCCAGAAAGATGTTTCAAGGACTTATTTTAATAGTAATTTAAAAGCCAGCTTATTGGTAGAGTCAGATTTTATGTTACTATTTAGAAAATTTCACTTTAGAAAGTTGGCATTCTCCTGCCTAAGCCAAATATACTTTTCCTCCAGTGTCCAGTGTCACTTCACTGTTGAGTCGCTTCCTTGTGGTGAGCTGTGGATTGCTTACAGACAGTGGATTTAGCTCACACATAGACCTACCTCCCTTTGTCTTCCTAGTCATTTTGGCTCCCAACCTGGTGCGAGACGGGAGCTCCCCAGAACCGGTTATGAGTGACCACATGGGAGGGTTTACCAATTGCCCTAGCCACACCTCTGGGTGGGCAAACGGAGTTCTGACCGATGGAAGAAGGGTTCTGCCTTGTTGTATTTAGGCCAAGAGAGGTACTTTGGGATAGCTTACTCTTAAAGTTTGTACTTGGACATTTTTAGCCAACTTTTCATCCAAAGAACTGGCTGAAACCGGGACTGCTGTCAAGCCTAAGCTATTGACTTTGAATCGCTAGTTGGATTCAACTTGCTGTTTGGCCCCGCTGAAGATCTGACTTCTAGAACACTTTATAAGTTCAAATGTAGAGAGCTGCAACAAGACTGATGCCAAGCAGCATCCCATCAATATTGAGACCTCCCTTAACCTGAACTTTGAACCTCGCCCATTTACAGCTTTTCTACCTACATTGAAAACCGTACTTGGACCCCCCTCTCCAGCAACGTGCCATCGTTGAGCCTTGCTTCAGATCCAGCTTATAACTTGCCACGCTGATGACTCCAGAAAAATATATATGGCAGAAGGTAACATTTTCACCTGGATGAACCTGGACCCAGCATTTGAACCATGCTCCATAGATGCTGGCATTAGTTTTTGACCTTGACCCAGTCTAGTGCAACCAGATAACCACAGTTGGTGTTTTGTGCTTTGTGGCACTAATTTTAACTTAAATTTTAAAATTTCAAATCACCGGTTATACTTATTCGATTTTTGTCATTTTAGTGCCCTTTTATTTATTAAAATGTATTCTATTCCTGAAATTGGTATGGGATATTTCTTGTGTGGTATTTCCACTGTTTGTGAGCTGCATAAATACTTTACAAATTAACTATAAATTAAGCCTGACTGATTTGTGACAAACTACCAGAGGGTTAAGCACTGATTGATTTATTCACATTTGTGATTTACCCTGGCAAGGACTGTGATTATTATTTGAGATGGGTTTTCCTCCCCTCCAACAGTGCTGGCTTGAGTGCTGGTGGCGGCTGGTGCAACAGTTTTTTTTGGCACCCCCGACGACCTTCTCCGTGAAATCGCTCACTACCAACAGTGCTCCTCATCTCTCCATAGCCCCTCACTGACATGCACTATATTTTTTATAGCACTACTCATACTTCACTAACACTCAGGGGGATATGTACAAGAAAGTGGCGGAGAGAGGCGTTAGCTTTCCTAGCTTAACGCCTCTCTTCACCACTTCTGAAAAGCAAGGCTGCATCATATTTACAAGGATATGATGCAGCCTTCCGTTTGCCCTGCGATGGCGCTACACTTAGCAGTGTTGCACCAACGCAGGCACCATAGTGGAAGGGTGTCTGCGTGCAGGGGAGGATTGCTTATGTGTAGGAAGGTGTCCCTTCCTGCACATAAACAATCCCAAAATACAATTTTGTCACTTTCATGTGTGCGGCTTAATGCAGCACACATGATAATCACATAATGGCATTTTTTAAAGATTGTTTATGTACAGGAAGGACCTTCCTGGACATAAACAATGCATGGCATTTCGTTTTTTTCCATGTTAGCTGCACAAGGAGGCACACATGGAAAAAGCAAACCCGAGGAGAAATTATGCATTTCTCCTCATTTCACCAAGTTAAGACAAGGTTTTCCCTCGTCTTAATTTTGGCGCTGCCTCCTATGTACGCCACCCTTGTACATAGAGGGCAGCGTAAGAAACAATGGGTGTTGCGGTGGAACGCCCACCGCAACACCCACTGCCCACCCCTTTCACGCTAACCATTATTTACAAGGCAGCGTTAAGCTACGTTAAGTGGCTGATCGTGCCCTGTAAATAAGGCTAAGGCCCTATTGCCATCACATCATCTGTAAAAGTGACGTTGTGGTGACAATAGGGGCTTGTACATATGCCTCTCAGTTCTGTGATCTGCATGGTACACGTTTTCTGCAGCAGGCATATGAACCCTCCGCACTACTTTAGGAACATTAATCACCAGAGTTATCATGACATTTTTCTTGTTGCCTGAAAACTGCTTTACACCTAAGGAACTCTGCAGCACATACTTTTAACCTATACGCTATTTTTAAACACAACGCCAGTTGCAGCTACAGTGGCCGCACTGCCCTAATGCCGGCCCTGCCTTCCAATAAAACCTCAATTTCTTATACTTTGCTAGAGAGGTAAGAATGGCTTTCAAGTTTCTGAAAGTAATATCGTTTATTTTGCTGTCCCTCAAAGGCCAGCTCTTTCACATGGGGTCATATTTTCAAGAAACGGCGTTAAAATTATCGCCGCTTTAGCGGCAGAAAACTGTCGCTAAGCGGCGATAATGGGCTTGATAATATGCCGCAGAGAATTCCCATAGAAGTCCATGTTCTACATGGGCTTCTATGGGAATTCTCTGCTGCTTATTATCAAGCCCATTATCGACGCTTTAGCGGCAGTTTTCTGACGCTAAAGCGGCGATAATTTTAACACCCTGCTTGATAATATGCCCCTTAATCTCTTCAACATTTACGTGGCTCGGCTATTTTCCGGTAGCCACCATACTGATACTGACCTTATGCTAATATACGAAATAGTAAGGAAAGAACTGATGAGCTATAAAACTTTGTTAACTGCCTGAAGGGCACTAAGCAACTTACGAAACTCAATTGGATTGAGTTTTCATAGTGGTGGCACCATGACTAAATAATTACAATGCAGCCAATGCAAGGTTGCCGAAAAGATCTTTTTAAGCTTCGAAAGGCCCAAAACCATACGGCCAGGTTTATGATTCATCTAAAATACAATGGCTACATCTCACTGCCCACAATACACTTCGATGGTTACCAGTGAATAAATGACTAGAATTCAAGGTACTGCCTTTGTCCCCAAAGAATTGCATGTTTATTTTATGTAGATTTCCCATCCTTATCATCCCTTCAATAATATATAGACTGACAATCTTAAACTTATTGCCACCAGAGCTTACAGATACTAACAATTCGTGGACATATCACTCTATGTAGAGGGTTCAAAAACAGTGAAAGCCATTTCTGCATGATCTGAACACCTTCCTATTTGTTGAGCATTTGATTAGACTTTTCAATACCCTAGATCCCCCATTCGACTCTCTGCAGTCTACTCACAGGCCTGAGACTGAATTTTCAGCCTGATGCTGCAGATCAATGTCCTAATGAAAGCCTTTTTCTTCCCACTAATGATATTAGTCCTTCTGATTAATCCTCAGAAGCAGTACCCACAAGAAGCACCTATTCCAGCAATGTTGGCACCTTCTACCACAATTTAACAAGAGGATCAGAATAGCCAGTTGAGGAGAGAGGGTTTTTGGGACAGTAAAGTGGGGTAGGATATGTGGAATAGAAGAGGTCTACAGGTTACTTGTTATATTTTCCTAAAAGCGAATAAACCTTGAACATCATATGTCATTTTATTCTATAATCCTACAATGGGGATTTTAAATAATTAGTGTTCTCCATAGAAAGAGCAAAAGGTCTCCTAGTCTCCTTCATTGATTACTGAATTCAGGCTGCTATGAAAATAAATATAAGATACATAAAGACTACGGGGCATATTTACAAGGGCTTTATCTCCGCTTTTTTGTCTTTTAAAGCCAAAAAAGCGGAGATAAAACTATCGCCCTATTAACAAGAGGGTGCTAACATGCAGCGCATGTTAGCACCCTTTTACCCAACGCCTCCCTTTGCATCTCTAATGAGATGCAAAGTGGGCGACACTGGGCAGGACAACCTTGTAAATATCGCTGATGTTTACATCGCAATATTTACAAGGCTGCCCCAGCATTTTAGCACACGTTAGTTTTTGGAGAAAACCGCTGTTTTCTCAAAAAACTAACGTCTGCTAAAAAGCAGACTTACCTATCCCTAACATTGGGGTGGATTATGCTGAAACGACCCTGTGGGTCGAATCAGCAAGGTTATCGCCGTTTTGCAGGGAACATCGCAGGAAAACCAGCGATGTTCCCTGCAAAAGATTTCCCCGCTATCTCTGGAATTTTTATCGCCCTGTAGTAACGCGTTATTAATAACGCGTTACCAGGATTATAAATTCCAGAGATAGACAGTGATAAATAACAAAGCGCTGAGCGCGCTTTGCGTTTATTTATCGCCGTCATTGTAGATATGCCCCTTATTCTTTTAACAAACATAAAATAAACTGTTTATATACTCACTTCAGCTTTGTAAAAGGAACTTTTACCCTCAAGATTCAAAGTCCACCATCTGATTTCTTGGCAGGAGGTCTAAGGTTCCTACAATTAGGCCTCTTTTTCCTCTTTTTGCAAATCTTTTCTTTAACGTCCGAAAGCTATAATTTTTAAACAGTCTTTTCCATAAAAATAAAGAACTGATTACCTTTAAATTAATAAAAATAATTAAGTCTCTTGAAAGTGGCCCCTCTTGATATGGCTTGACATCAAATGCTTTTTAAACCATGTATTGCTGTCAAGATATATGCCTAACAAGACTCAGGTGACAGATTGAGGGGTATTTAACCATTCAAATCCTTGCAGGAGACACTAGGATTCCAAGGAACTGATTTACAAACTCTATTTTGTAGGATGTTTTGTAGAATTATAGAAGCACCACAAAAGCTACTATATAGTGCTATTCACAAACTGCGTTTTCATAGTATCTTACACATTTAAGTAAGTCTATTACTTTCAGTATTCATAAACTGCACTTTTGAAATAACTTACACATTCCTTGTAACTTACACTTTTATAATAAGTCATTACCTTCATAATTTTCTACTGGAGGGTATTGCAGTAACAGTAGATGCCCAGATATAGTGATGGAGTTACTACAAAGTGTAAGTTACTACAAAAGTACAGGTTGTGAATAACGAAAAGTAGCAAACTTACAAAAAAGTGTAAACTTATGCAAAAGTGCTGGTGGCGCCAGATGCAACAGTTTTTTATGGTGCCCCCCCCCCCATTACCTTCCCCAGGAATTCCCTCACTACTAAATGCCAACAGTGCCCCTCAATTCTCCATAGCCCCTCTAACATGCATTTAATTTTTGATAGCGCGACTCATAGTTCAGGCAGCAGGTCTTGTTCGAATCTCCAAGGCATCTGAGGAGACAACGCTCAAACTGACAAGTTCTGGAAGACATGTGCCCAAGTGTCAATTTCTAGATTGCTCGATAAATTGGCAGGGCTGTTTAGAGTATGGCTCCTTAAATAGTCCTGCAGTCCAAAATCCTTACAAAGATTTTGTGAATTTGCTTGTGATTCAGCATTCACTGTGGATTTCTCCCCCAAATCCTAATTCTTTCTCCCACCTTGTCGCCAAACTTGGAACACCCTCCCCTCTACCTCCAAACATCACCCTGACTGAGTGGCTTCAGGAACAAACTCAGGACCTGGCTCCTCGACTAAGCCCAGCAACTCAGAGCCTGGATACCCTCACAGGTGAAAATCTGGGCTTTACAAGTACTGATTGATTTATTAATTACTTTCACATACTGCTTTACATAGTCAACCAGTAAATCCTTTTGACCAAATAGTAAAGTGCCACCAACCTTTGCCCTTTGCAAGTGTTCTGCTGTACCTTACCACACAGTTTTCAGGCACAATCTTGTTTCGGCCTCCATGAAAGACGCCAACCAAGCAGGGCAAGATGGGCTAAGGCAGGAACCTGGGTACTCTTGATACATGCTGACACTTAAAATCCTGATGGTCTTCTGGGGATCTGATCTCAAGGGAACCGTTATACCTCGGGTGTTGTATTCTGCAGATATATTTTTAGTGCTCCTTTTAGGTTAGGGAGCCCCTCAACTGGTCTCGCCAATCTGTAGATCTGAGGGCGTGGTCCCACTCAACTCTTGTTGCAGAGGTCTGGTGAGAAGACAATATTTTGGGGGGTCACAAATACAAATTGGGCTGACCCTCCCTTTCAAAAATAAGTCCATTAGGCGTTGAAAAACAGGGCTCGCTACATTTATTAAATAAATGCACATATTCAAGACCATTATGTGCACAGTTTCAGCACTAACAATCACAAATAGTGAACATAATTGCCTTTGAAGCATATGTCATTAAGGTTACCTTTGTGCTGTTTAGAAACATCAAGATGTTGAGATGATGATTTTATTTGTATAGTGCAGCACGCACCCAAAAATGGTTGTTAAGAGCCTTCGAGTCCCTTAAGAAAATATTAGTAGAAAGGCAGGTCTTCAGACCCATTCTAAAATGAAGATAATGAGTTACTTGCTGCAGATGAATGAATAAGGCATTCCAGTGTTTGGGAGCAAGATAGGAAAATGCACAACCTCCCATATGTGTCAGAGTAATTCCAGAGACAGATACCAGGGAAGATTCAGCTGAGCACAGCCTGCTCCTGGGAGTATACCATATGATTCTAGCGCGAATAAGGCAGGGTCAAGGTCCTCCAGTGCATTGTGGCAAATGCATATTGCCTTGAAACTCATATGGTTTTCTACTGGAAACCAGTGCACTGCTCTGAGATGATCAAAGATAGAGCAGCAAGAAAGGAGGCTTAAAATTAGCATAGTAGCAAGATCATTAATGGGCTGTATGCATTGAATAATGAATATAGGAAGACAGAAGAGAGAGTTACAGTAGTCAATGCAGTGTAGACTAATGATTTGAATCACTAATGTCCAAGCATACACAGAGAGTAACAGCACTATCGGCATAGCATACACAGATAGTAAAAACATAAGAATGAAAGCAAATTGGCATTTATGTGCTTTTTAAAGGTCAATGAGGCATCCAGAGCCATTGACAAATGTTTGGCATTCTGAGGGGAAAATGAGGAATCTAGCTCAGGAGGCACCATTTCGGGGACCAAAGTGACAAGCATCGCCAAATAGCAACAACAATGTTTTGTCACCATTTAACATAAATGAACTAGTCTTCAATCAAGCTGCCAGAGCAGAGACAGACATTAAATTTGGCGGCAGTGGTGGAGGATTGAGGAGACAATGATCTTCTTATCATCGACATATGACATCAAAAATAACCCAAAATCATGGATGATATCAGACAAGGGGGTAGGATAGATATTACAAATAAGGGGGCTCATGGAGGATCCCTGAGGAATGCCACACTCAAGAGCATTCATAAGAGAATGGAAAGTAGAAAGAGAAACAGACTGAGTGTGGTGCTCCAAGAAGGCAGAAAGCCTGCAAGAACCTCCAGTGATTAACCAGGGGAGCTGTTTGGACATTTTTCCGGATTCGTGATTTATGTTGTGAGATCCTCACTCTTACTTCCTGGTTAGTTTTGTCAATGTACAGTTTCCAGCATGGACAAATGATTCCGTACACAACATTTTGGAATACATAGAGTGATTGTGATTTGTTTTGTTTTGTTACAGCCTTGTCGGTCCAGAGGAGAACACTGTTGGAGGGAGGACCACCGGGGAGTCGGGGAGACTATTCCGGGGCACCTTCCTACCGCAAAAGTAAAGCCGAGCGCCGCTGAGAAGCCCCTGCAGGGAGGTCCTTCTCCTATGATCGTACTAGGCCCAGTAACACCACCACACAGGACTCAATATCAGTTGCTTGACTTGGTTCTTTATCAAAAAGTAGTACGTTCAATATTTACAGTGGGATCGAGGGATCCAGTAAGAGTCTCAAAGTCTGTTAGAGGGGTAAGGTAGCGGGACAATCTTAGTACCAACCAGGTACGGGAGGGCTCTGCGCCAGACCTTGAGTGCGGGTCTCAGAGCAGCTCGGACGTGGGGAGCCGCGACGGCGTCTGCAGGGCTCGGGTGTTAGTTCCGCTTGGGTCGAGCCGCGACAAAGTCAGCAGGGCTCCGGTGGTAGGTCCGCTTCGGTCGAGCCGCGACGAGGTCAGCTGGGCTCTGATGGTAAGGTTTCCACAAGGTCGGGCCGCGACAGTGTCAGCAGGGCCCCAAAGGTTCGTGAAGGTCTTTAAGCACGGTGGAGCCGCGACGTCGTCAGCAGGGCTCAGGGTGTGGGTTCAGGATGAGTCTTCTTCCGTAGGGTCAGCCGCGATCCGATCAGCAGGGCTCTTGACTCCGGGATACAACTACTGTCCTGTTGTCGGGTCGCCCCAGATATAGGACTGGAGCCCTTTGATGTCCGGACCCTTGCGCCCGGAGGGGCGGAGAGGCCGGGTAGGGAGCGGCCAGACGCCCAGCAGGAGAGGCGCCAGGCCCCAGAGAGCTGTGGGGTGATGGCACCTAGGTGTGGAAGGACGGTTGGGGGTCCCATCGATACTGCCCTCTCCGCCGGGAGTGGGAAGGGTTCACGTGGTATCCCCGGGCCAGGGGTTGGCGCCTCGATGTCGGGCCTCGCTGGGACAGAGGCCGGGTGAAGCGGGGTCACGCAGGTGGTCACGTGGAGTGACGTATAGTCCAAAATGGAGGAGCCCCGAGGTGCATGGCACCTCATGCGGCTTAGCGCGGGGAAACAGGACCATGCCACGAGGCCGGCTCTCACATGTGTCCCCCCCAGCTGAAGGCAGGGAGAGTCACCCATCTCCTTGGGGGTTCTCCTCGCCGAGGCGGAAGAATCGGGACAGGCCGTCAGCATTGGCGTGGTCGTTGCCGGGCCGGTGTTCCACAGTGAAGTCCATCCCTTGCAGCGAGATGGACCAGCGCAACAGCTTGGGGTTCTCGCCCCGCATTTGCATGAGCCACCGCAAGGGCCGGTGGTCAGTTTGGACCTTGAAGTGGGTGCCGAACAGGTAGGGCCGGAGCTTCTTGAGAGCCCATACCACAGCGAAGGCCTCCCGCTCGATGGTGCTCCACCTCTGTTCTCGCGGCTGATAAAGGCCACAGGTCGGTCGAGGCCCTTGGTGTCCACCTGGGAGAGGACCGCCCCGATTCCGTACTCCGAGGCATCGGTCTGGACTACAAATTCCTTGCTGTAGTCAGGGGCCTGTAGTACAGGGGCAGCGCACATGGCCGCCTTGAGAGCATCAAAAGCGGTCTGACAGCGGGGCGTCCAGTGCACCGCCTTGGGCTGTTTCTTTGAAGTGAGCTCCGTAAGGGGGCCCACAATGCTGCCATAATCCTTGATGAATCGTCGGTAGTAGCCTGTGAGGCCTAGGAAGGCCCAGACAGCGGTTTGGGTTGCGGGGGGCTCCCACGCCTGGATGGCGTCGACTTTTAACTGGAGGGGCGCCACCTGGCCACTCCCCACCTGGTGGCCCAGATAGGTCACAGATCCTTGACCGATCTGGCATTTACTGGCCTTAATGGTGAGCCCGGCTCTTTGGAGAGCGGCCAGGACTTCCCCAAGGTGTCCTAAGTGCGCGGCCCAGTGGTCGCTGAAGACGGCAATGTCGTCGAGGTAGGCCGCGCTGAAGGCTTCTAGTCCGGCCAGGACCTTGTTTACTAGCCTCTGAAAGGTCGCTGGGGCGTTCTTCATACCGAAGGGCATTACCCGAAAGTGGTAGTGCCCATCGGGGGTGGAAAAGGCGGATCGTTCCTGGGCGCCAGGAGTGAGCTTGATCTGCCAGTACCCAGCGGTGAGATCAAAGGTGCTTAGGTAGCGGGCGGCCCCTAGGCGATCGATCAGCTCGTCGGCTCGTGGCAAGGGGTGGGCATCGGTCTTGGTGACTGCGTTCAGGCCCCGGTAGTCGACACAAAATCTGAGTTCGGGGGCCGTGCCGGGGGCGGCGGCCTTCGGCACCAAGACTACCGGGCTGGCCCACGGGCTGTCGGAAGGCTCGATGACTCCGAGGGCGAGCATCTTGGCGACCTCGGTCTGTATGCAGGTTCGGACTCGGTCAGGTACTCTGTAAGCGCATTGTCGTACAGGGGGGCTGTACCCTGTGTCCACATCGTGGACGCACCAGGGGGTCACCCCGGGCGTGAGAGAGAAGAGGGTAGCGAAGGGTTGCAGCAGCTTCTGGCAGTCATAGCGCTGTTCTGGTGTCAGGGTGGCGGAGAGGCGGATGCCCTCCACAGAGCCGTCTTGGCCCGAGGACCTCAGGAGGTCTGGTAGGGGCTCGGAGTCACTTTCGCCCCCATCGTCGGTAGCCAGCAGTAGGCTTAGTTCAGTTCGGGCGAAGTGGGGTTTGAGCCGGTTGGCGTGCAGGACCCGGAGGGGGTTCCTCGGGGACTCCATGTCGACCAGGTATGTGACGGGGCTCTTCCTCTCAACTACCTTGAAGGGCCCGGTCCACTTGTCCTGCAGGGCGCAGGGGTCCACGGGTGACATGACCCAGACTTGCTGGCCAGGCTCGAACTCGATGGCTGAGGCATTTTCGTCATACCAGCGTTTCATGTCTTCTTGGCTGGCTTCGAGGTTGGCTTCTGCCAGGGCACGGAACTTCCGAGTCTGGTTCCGCAGGGTCAGGAGGTACCGGTAGACGTCGGGGGGGGCATCTTGGACGGCCGCCTCCCAGCCCTCCTTGACCAGGCTGAGGGGCCCTCGGACGGGGTGCCCATACAACAGTTCGAAGGGGCTGAAGCCCAGGGATTTCTGTGGTACCTCCCGATAGGCGAACAAGAGGCAGGGCAGCAGGACATCCCATCTCCTCCTCAGGGGCTCTTCCAGGCCCTTGATCATCCCCTTCAGGGTTCTGTTGAACCGCTCGACCAGTCCGTTCCCCTGGGGGTGGTAAGGGGTGGTGAATTTATAGGTGACCCCACATTGTTGCCAGAGGGATCTCATGTACTTCGAAATAAAGTTCGTACCCCTGTCGCTCACCACTTCTTGGGGGAACCCCACCCTGGAGAAGATGCCCATCAGGGCCCGGCCCACCACTGGAGCTGTCACGGTGCGGAGTGGGATGGCCTCGGGGTATCGGGTGGCGTGGTCGACCAGTACCAGGATGAAGCGGTGCCCCAGGGCGGTTCGGGGGTCGAGGGGCCCCACGATGTCGATTCCCACTCGTTCGAACGGGGTGTGGACGGCTGGAAATGGTTGGAGGGGGGCTTTCACTCACCCCCCAGTCTTCCCGCTAGCTTGGCAGGTTGGGCAGGACCGGCAGTGATGGTCCACGTCCCTTCTCATTCGGGGCCAATAGAAATGGGCCACTAAGCGGCTGTAAGTTTTGACCCGCCCGAGGTGTCCGGCGAGAGGCACGTCATGTGCCAGGTTCAGGAGGAACTCTCGAAATCGGGGGGGGACCACCAGCACCCGGCCGGCCCCTAGTTTGGCGACTTTCTGCTCGCTATACAATAAGTCATTGTCCCAATAGACCCAGTGGGTTCCCGTGGGGTCCCCCGCAGCCTGGGCGGCCGCTTGCTGTCAGGCCCCCTCGAGGGACGGGCAGGCCTTCTGCTCTTGCTGGAATTGTTCGTGGGTGGGGCCCCCGTCGTGGCGCCACTGGGCCAGCTCGGGGATCTCGCTGAGGGAGGCGGCCTCGTCGGGAGAAAGTTCGGATGGCCCGGCCTCCTCGTCAGGTTCCTCCGTGCCGGAGGAGGGTGATAGTTCGGGGCCCGTCGGCTTGTCGGGGGCCGTGGCAGCGGCTGGTTGGGCGGTCATGGACCGGGTGGTGGCGCAGGCCCACTCGGGCAGTCCTAGCATCCCCAGATGCTCTCGGCGTTCTACCTGGGCCCAGGGTGAGCTCTCTAGGTCATTCCCCAGGAGGCAGTCTACTGGGGCGTCGTCGCGGACAGTCACTATCAGGGTGCCGGACACTCCTCCCCACTCGAAGGGGATCCTGGCCATCCGGCACATGCTCTCGGTGTTGTCCGCGGTCCGGACAGGGCAGAGGACATGCGGCAGGATTTGTTCGGGGGTCACCAGGTGGCAGCGGACAGCGGTCACGCTGGCCCCAGTGTCCCGGAGGGCCTCGGCCCGTCGTCCATTGATGGTGACCCACTGTTGGTACTTCTGGGTGTTGCTTGGGATGGCGGCTCGGGGCACCATTTCTCGGGAGCCCAGGCATACAAGCGACATGGCAGCTGGTTCCCACTCGGGGGACCCGTCGTCGTGGTTTTCCTCCTCGTCTTCTCCCTCCCCCAGGGCTGCGGCGGCTATTTGTCGGGGAGGGGGCCCAGTGGTCCCGTTCCGTCGGTTCACGGGGCAGGCCGGGTCGCTCGCATAGTGGCCGGTCTGCTGACAGCCGAAGCAGGTCACTGTCGGTCGTGGTCCAGGCCGTGCGATAGGGGTCCCCCTTCGGCCCTGGGTCGGGGAAGTGTGGTTGGTGGCTTGACCTCGTGGCGGGCTTCTGGGCGGCCCGGCCGGGAATTCTCGACTGCGGTGGGACCCCCCTCCTCCGCCTCGCTGGCGGGGAGGTCCCGTGGTACTCCGTGGATAGTCCCCCACTGGGTTCCGGGGGACCCGGGTGTTGACCCATCGGTCTGCTTCGGCGGCGAGCTTCCGGGGCTCGGTCAGTTTACTGTCCAGGAGGTGTTGCCTTAGTTCAACAAAGCAGTTGTTGGCGAGGTGCTCCCAGACAATGAGGTCGAACAGTTCATTGTATGAGGTGACCTTGCTTCCTTTTATCCAGCCTTCCAACGCTCGGCTGAAGAAGTCCACGTATTCGACCCATGTGGTACCGGGGAGCTTCTTGCAGTCCCGGAAGCGCTGCCGGTACATCTCGGCTGATAGTCCGTAGCGTGTGAGTAGGGCTTCCTTCATGTGGTCGTATGAGGTCATCACCACTTCGGGGAGATGCAGCAGGGTATCCCGGCCTTCGCTGAGGAACCTCCCCCATAGGCCGGCACCCCAGTCCTTCCGGGGTACCCGATGGGAGGTCATGGCTGCTTCGTACGCTCGGAACCATTGCTGGATGTCGTCATTTTTATAGTACTCTTTGACGACATCCTTGGGGATGTGAACCTTTGGTTTGGTCAGGGGCAGAGCGTCCCGGGTTCCGGGGTTGCTGGTCTCCCCCGTTTTAGCTTTGAGTTCAAGTTCCTTAAGGCTCCTCTCGTGCTCGAGGGTTAGCCGTCTCTCCTCTAGTTCCCGACGCCGTTTCTTTTCCTCGATTTCCTCTTGCAGCCGTAGTTGCTCCAAGGCTATCTTCTTCTCCGCCAGTAGGAGCTCACCGTCCAGCCGGAGTCGGGCGAGGTCCATTTCGTGTGTCCGGACCCTCTCCCGTTCTCGCATTTCTTCTGGGGAAAGGCTGGTTTCTGGGTCGGCTCGCCCCCTATCTGTCGGGCTTGGGGTCGGCAGGTTTCCGTCCCGGGCCGAGGTCCCTTCGGTTCGGGGTGGAGTGGTCTCGGGTTCTGTCCAGGCTTTCAGGGCTTTCTGCATCTCTTCCTTGGTGCCCAATCCTGTGGTTGCGATCCCTTTGTCTTTGCAGAATTGTTTGAGTTCTTTGTGGGTGTATTCTTCCAGTTTTTCCAGCTGGAAGATTGCGGCCACGGTTGCTTCTTGGCCGTCCATGGTTCCCTTTTTCTTTTTCCGTCTGGTCAGGTAGTGGGTGCGTTACTTGCCT
Organism: Triturus cristatus; assembly: GCF_964204655.1. NCBI lineage: Eukaryota > Metazoa > Chordata > Amphibia > Caudata > Salamandridae > Triturus > Triturus cristatus. Next base: position 893,058,839 of record NC_140590.1, on the reverse strand, counting down.
GTACGATTGCGTCTGGCTCGGATCCCGTCGCTGGCCACCAAATGTTGGAGGGAGGACCACCGGGGAGTCGGGGAGACTATTCTGGGGCACCTTCCTACCGCAAAAGTATAGCCGAGCGCCGCTGAGAAGCCCCTGCAGGGAGGTCCTTCTCCTATGATCGTACTAGGCCCAGTAACACCACCACACAGGACTCAATATCAGTTGCTTGACTTGGTTCTTTATCAAAAAGTAGTACGTTCAATATTTACAGTGGGATCGAGGCATCCAGTAAGAGTCTCAAAGTCTGTTAGAGGGGTAAGGTAGCGGGACAATCTTAGTACCAACCAGGTACGGGAGGGCTCTGCGCCAGACCTTGAGTGCGGGTCTCAGAGCGGCTCGGACGTGGGGAGCCGCGACGGCGTCTGCAGGGCTCGGGTGTTAGTTCCGCTTGGGTCGAGCCGTGACACAGTCAGCAGGGCTCCGGTGGTAGGTCCGCTTCGGTCGAGCCGCGACGAGGTCAGCTGGGCTCTGATGGTAAGGTTTCCACAAGGTCGGGCCGCGACAGCGTCAGCAGGGCCCCAAAGGTTCGTGAAGGTCTTTAAGCACGGTGTAGCCGCGACGTCGTCAGCAGGGCTCAGGGTGTGGGTTCAGGATGAGTCTTCTTCCGTAGGGTCAGCCGCGATCCGATCAGCAGGGCTCTTGACTCCGGGATACAACTACTGTCCTGTTGTCGGGTCGCCCCAGATATAGGACTGGAGCCCTTTGATGTCCGGACCCTTGCGCCCGGAGGGGCGGAGAGGCCGGGTAGGGAGCGGCCAGACGCCCAGCAGGAGAGGCGCCAGGCCCCAGAGAGCTGTGGGGTGATGGCACCTAGGTGTGGAAGGACAGTTGGGGGTCCCATCGATACTGCCCTCCACCGGGAGTGGGAAGGGTTCACGTGGTATCCCCCGGGCCAGGGGTTGGCGCCTCGATGTCGGGCCTCGCTGGGACAGGCGGGGTAACGCAGGTGGTCACGTGGAGTGACGTATAGTCCAAAATGGAGGAGCCCCGAGGTGCATGGGACCTCGTGCGGCTTAGCGCGGGGAAACAGGACCACGCCACGAGGCCGGCTCCCACAAACACCAATAATCAATTTGGGGTGTTCGAAAAGCGCCGACCTGTCGGATTTTGGACCTATTGAGTGTTTTTTATATGTTTGAAATATTTGGATTTTTGGATGATCATTGTGAAATTCATTCACCTTAGGTCTCTTTTTTCTTTCAAGTAGTGTTTCTTTAAACTATTGTGATTTATAAAACCTGCTTTTTAGCATTTGATGAGGGTGTGTATGAATGATTGGTTGCGTGGCTGTTAGAATGAATGTGTACAAGTTCGAACATTGAGTGTGAATCTAATTAGGAAATGTGTTCAACATATGATTGCTAGTATGAGAGAGCTGTTTATTAGTGAAATATGGGAGCTATTTGATAAGTAAAGGATTATAATGATTTTGAATAGTTCATTGATTGATTTTGTTGTTCAAATAAACATTGAAATATTCATTAACTGAGAAGAAAAAATTCTATTGGTCACTTTGTTTTGTTTCTTTGTGACGTGTTTAAAATAAGGTTAAAAGACAGATCAGTATTGGCATTCTGTTGTTAATTGTTTAATCGAGGCTCTGCCTTGCTGATTATGAATCCAAACCCTGGTTGTTTCAACTAGTTATAGCGGATGTTAATCCGTGTGGTTTTCTTGCATATGAAATAAATGCGTTGCTATTTAAGGTGCGTGAGTGAAATTGGGAGTTGCCAAACGTCGGGTAACCTCCAAAGTCCATGATTGTTGAGTTATTAACTTTTTGAGGATTTTGTTTGAAGTGCTGGATGAGAGGCCAGTAGGAGAATGACAGAGCGTGAAACTTTTGCCTATAGCGAGTGTCAGGAATTCCCGTCACACAAATCATTGTTTATCCTGCGTTATTTGCAAACACCCGTATGGTGGAAAACGTAATCATATTGCAATACTGCAACAAAAATTGCCTTAATTGAAACCTGTGTCTTTTGTTATGTTTTAGTTTTCTATTTGTTTTGGCCAATGCTTATTGTCTATAGGAATCCTTTGCCAATGTTTGTTGAAGTGTATGTATCAATGCTTGTTGTGTTTATTAAGCAGTGACACCTGTATTAAAATGAGGGCTGCTCTTGGCAGTTGAGAACATGAGCACACACCCGGACACCTGTATTAAAATGAGGGCTGCTCTTGGCAGTTGAGAACATGAGCACACACCCAGCGACGCCCAAGATCCTGACTATAAATAGCACAGGGTTTCTGTCACTCATTGATTGGCTTTCTGTTTTCCCATCAAAGAAGGATTCCTATCTGCGCGTCATCAAGGAGAGCATCATCAAGGATTAGAGCCTCGCCGTGTCAATATCCCGTGACCACAGCTTGAGAAAAAGCTCTCCGTCTTCGAGCCGGCTGAGACGGAGTGTAGGACCTTTCAGAAAAACAGATCACGTGTGCGGGGCAAATCGGACATCGCGTGAAAGAGCTAAGTGTTCTTGTCACGCCAATTCATTTGGTTTATTTGTCATGTCTGAAAGAACTTGAAAAGCTTATGTGTTTTAACTCATAGATCTTTGGGTAATTTGTCACTAGTTGATTTGTTTGTTCGAAATAGCAAACATTATTATGATGCTGATGTTTTTAGCAGGTACTTGTTGTTCGCGCTTTGAGCAGTTAAAAAGTAATCAGTATTCCTGGAACTTTTAAAACACCATCAAGTTGTGTGCACGCGTATTTTGCAGCATGTGGCCAATGCGATCTTGTGTAATGAGAATTGTTTTATATTTTGACGCATATCATGTTGGGTGCTATTGGGCCCTATTGAGAGCATTTAAAAGCACATCAGACTTTATTTGAATTTTAATTTTCCCAGAGTTTGGGGTCCTTAAGCACAGTTGAGCAAGGTGTTATGTGGTTTTTTTTGAAGAGACATTGTAACGCACAATATGAAAAACTGAAGTTCCATGCCTTTAATGTTTATGAGAGACAACTTATGCAAAGTAACCTAACACCAAGAAAAGGTAATTTGAATGTAAAAATATTATGGTGTAGTATTGCTTTTAACTCTGGGTAGTGAGGGTTTTCTATGCTTATGTATATATATTCTTTGTATGTTTTAGGATACACATAGGTGGTTTGCCGTGTCAACTTTACAGAACCTGGCTGGTCCAGACGGTACACCCACTTCTTGGTGAAGCGCAACCCGTAGCAGTATCTTTTCTTCTTTGTCTCTCCTCCCAAACCCCCTTTCCTCTTTGGGCACTTGCCAGGGCTTCTGTTTTGGTCAGCAGCACTGAGGGGTGTTCAAGGAGGGTTGTGGAACAAGCATCGTTCCTGCAGACGGACCTGGTTTTCAGGTGAGTGGCTGGACTCACATTTAACAGCGAGGAACACATTAAAAAATTGCTAGAGACTCCTCCCATCTTTGCCTCAGCCTCCTTGAGTGCTACAGATAAAAATCAAAATGATTCAGATAAACTCTTAAGATTACAGAAAAAACAAATTAGAACTGACCTTCATGGTCACTTCCTAGTTCAACATTTGAAAGCTGGTACAATCCCGGGTGGCATACAAATTCATAATGTGCCTGTAATTTTTACGGAAGACCCGTTGTACAAAAAGGGTTATAGCTATATTGAGACCAAATGTAGCAGAGATCTTATGGTCCTAACTGTGGAAACAGCACTGAGAATCTCCAAAAAACAACTGGAACCAAACTATGTAGAGTCCAAAGCATTGTTGGAGAAAGTCGATAAGGAAATTGGGGAATTTAAAGACTATACAGTTAATCAAAAGAGCAATAAATTTGAATAGGATACTAAAAACTTCAGTTTGGAAAAGGTGTATCCATATCTTCAGACAGACTTCTATTCAAGAGTTGAATCACGCAGATACCTACAGGAATATCAGGGAAGATCAAAAAGTATCTTTCTAACATTTTCAGAAACTTCTTCCTCCTCCATTGGGAGTGAGAATGAGAAAAGGCCGTAGGAATCTAAATAGAAGAGGTAATTTCCAGCAACAACAAACTTCTTTTTTAGGACGAGGCCAGCAGAAAGCCCATGGAAAAACCAGATTCCATGATCAACCATGGGAGATGTCTACAAGAAGACAGAAGTACAAAAACTGACGGTCTCTCCCATTTTCAATCTTTCCAACAAAACGTTATCTGTCAACGAGCAACTGGTTCTGGAAAAAGGATTATCTTTTGTCCCTACAAAGAGTACTAACTTCGTCAGACTGAAAATAGAGGTCATTGAATTCTGTGGGAAGATACGGTTAAAATCATTTTTTGAGTAAAATTCTTTCTCTCCAAGTATGGAAGTTACAGGTCTAAGGAATAAGTCATCTTTCTGTCCCCCATCAACAAAAATTGCTAAGGAGGTTATTACGTTTGAAAGAACGGTTCTATCAGCTATTACAGAAATGGAAAAGAAAAAGAAAAAGTCTATCATCAAACATAATACATCAAAACTAGAGAAAGAAGCCCTTCTTAATTTGAAAAATGACCAATCGATAACGATTAAGCAAGCGGATAAAAGGGGTTCAATTGTGATCTGGGGAACAACAGACTACACGCTGGAAGTCATGAGACAACTAGGAGATGTGGAATGTTATAGAAAAATTGGCAAAGACCCAACCCTTGACTTACAGGGAGCACTTTTTGAAATCTTACAGTATGGGTTTGACCAGGGTTTCCTGGGCAAAAAAGAATATGAATATTTGCGGAATAAACATCCTAGAGTCCCACTGTTCTATGTACTTCCGAAAGTACATAAGAATGAGACTGCACCCCCTGGAAGGCCGATTGTCTCGGGTTGTGAATCATTAATGGAACCAATCTCTAAGTTCGTTGATTTTTTTCTAAAACCATTTATGTCCGAAGTTCCTTCTTTTTTACAAGACACAATTGATTTCATCAATAAGCTGGATGCCATACAATTTGGTCACACTAGATGTGGTTTCTTTATACACGCAAATCCCCCAGGATGAGGGATTAGCAGTAATCAATGCATTTTTGAGTGGTAGAGACAAACCGAAACAAGTACCAACAGATTTTATAATACAACTGGCCAGTTTTGCACTTAAAAAAACGATTTCAATTTCAATGGTGACTTCAACTTTCAAGTGACAGGAGTAGCTATGGGGTGTCCATTCGCCCCAGAGCTAGCTGTTCTTTACATGGCAAAATACGAGGAACAATTTGTGTATAACAACAATCCCTTCTCCCAATTTATTGGGAGTGGGGTACGATTCATTGACAACATTTTTATGGTATGGACAGGTTCTGCTGAACATCTTACTAAATTCCATGAATGGTTGAACAATAGGTCTGTGGATATCAAGTTTAGCCTTAATTTTTACAAAACAAAAATGCCTTTTCTTGATGTGGCGGTATATGCAGAAGAAGGCAGATTAGTTACAACATTGTTCAAGAAGGCCACAGATAGGAATAAAGCCCTACATTTTTCAAGTAACCATCCCAAAAGTCTAAAAGGTAACTTGCCCTATGGACAATTTTTAAGGATTAAAAGGAACTGTACCTACAAAGATGAATACACCTTTCATGTCACCAAGTTGCTAGGTGACTTGATGAACCGAGGTTACCCTAACAAATTACTGGAAAGAGCAATGAAGAGAGGGTGGTTTACCCCGCGAGAGGTACTGTTAGAAAGAAGAGAGAAAACATCGATGGACAGAATAGTTTGTGTATCAACTTTCTGCCCCAATTCTAATCATCTAAAAAAAAGTTATCCATCAGAATTGGCATTTAATTAAAGAAGTAGACAAGTCCTTGGCTTTAAAACCACTTTTTGCTTTTAAAAAAGATAGGAGCATTGCAAATCAAATTGTAAGAGCAGCAATCTCCCAACCAAAACCAAAGACAATACGTGATTATGTAGGTCTGTGTCCGGTAATTGGACATTACAAATGCGGCACCTGTTCCTGCTGCAAATCTACCCGAGACGGAGTATTGTTTTCACATAACTCCATTTATTTGAAACATGAATCTTTCACGAATTGCAAATCAAAAAATGTTGTGTACGGAATCATTTGTCCATGCAGGAAACTGCACATTGGCAAAACTAACCAGGAAGTAAGAGTGAGGATCTCACAACATGAATCACAAATCCAGAAAAATTTCCAAACAGCTCCCCTGGTTAATCACAATCATGTCGAAAAGGATCTTAAATGGACTGTCCTTTCAAAAGTTGAACTGGATACCAGAGGTGGCGATTTAGAACTAAAACTGACTCGCAGGGAAGCAATGTTGATTGTAAAATACAATTCAGCAGTAAACGGATTAAATTAACTATTTGAGAGTTTCATAAATTGGGATAAGATGTCCATTATATTGCATAACTGATCACATTATTCCTATGATGTATTTCTAAAATTACCATTTCAGCACCTATACGTTCATGCGCGGCTTGGACAATGAAAATATTGGCTGAATACACATTTCTTATGTCGTCTATTGAGGCAAACTATTAGAAAGACAATCTCCCTAAAAAGGATTTTAGATATTCAACAATATGCCTAAAACGGACCCTTAAAGTTAAGTGTAGACACGATCCTGTCTGTATGTTTTATTGATAATGCATTACATTGCTCCAATCACCACTATAAGTTCCTCCGTCTAAAACAGTTATGCTTATTGAGTCCTCTATAGAGATATCCACAACTACATCTCCCATGAGGTCTAGCGCCGGAATGCGCTTCAAGAAGAGCATGGCGATCACGTGATGTCTATAAACTAATTAAACCACGGCTATTCGGCACCACCACGGAAGTGAATACTTGCGGCGGTCTGCCGGATTTTGAAATCACGGGACCGCGAAGAGCTCGCCTCCTTGTTTGAACAATGAAAATATTGGCCAAATACCCATCTCTTATGTTGTTTATTGAGGCAAATTATTAGAAAGACAATCTCCCAAAAAGGGTTTTAGATATTCAACAATATGCCTAAAACGGACCCTTAAAGTTAAGTGTAATTACGATCCTGCCTGTATATTTTATTGATAATGCACTAGATTGCAAATTCCTCCGTGTAAAACAGTTATGCTTATTGAGTTCTCAATAGAGATATCTATAACTACATCTCCCATGAGGTCTAGCGCCAGAATGCGCTTCAGGGAGAGTTTGGCGATCACGTGACATTGATAAATAAATTAAACCATGGCTAATCGGCACCACCACGGAAGTGAATACCCGTGGCGGTCCGTCGGATTTTGAAATCACGGAACCGCGAAGAGCTCGCCTCCTTGCCTAAATCAGGTTTGCAAGTATTATGAAGTCCAGACACGCATTACAGAAGATTACCTGGCTAAGCAGGAGACTAATGGCGTTTTTCTTGTGCCTCCCGCTTTGTTTTAGAGTGGTCGTTCAATCGTGAAGCGATGCACCATTGAAGGGAGTGTTTAAAGAGTTCTGTAGAAGAATATAAAAGAAGTGCCTCAAGTAAGTCTAATTTTCTTGCCATATGCATATGAAGGACTGTATTCCTTTATATCAAACCGACTAAGTGGCCTATACAAATCTTTTCGTTATAGGAAGTACGTTGTAGGTTGTTACACTGTGTGAGCAAGCTGGCTCTATATTTTTTGTCTCTGGCTCCGTAAGAGAAAGTGCGCAGAGTTGTCACAAGTAAGTGCTTTTTGATGCTGTAGTACATCGTTTTTCACCACATGGGTGACTTTTTATATGAATGTGAAAAGGTTTTCTCAACGGTTGCTATTTGATTTATTGTTGCAGGCAATGTGCTAATCATCCTGCAGATAAATAGATCGGCTGATCTTTCAATTAAAAAAGCCAAGGTAAGCTTATGACTCTTGGTAGGAGTGAGAAAAGGAGGACGGAGGTTTGTTGGAGTACAGAGAGTGATTGTGATTTGTTTTGTTTTGTTACAGCCTTGTCGGTCCTGAGGAGAACACCAATAATCAATTTGGGGTGATCGAAACGCGTCGACCTGTCGGATTTTGGACCTATTGAGTGTTTTTTATATGTTTGAAATATTTGGAGTTTTGGATAATCATTGTGAAATTAATTCACCTTAGGTCTCTTTTTGCTTTCAAGTATTGTTTCTTTAAACTATTGTGATTTATAAAACCTGCTTTTTAGAATTTGATGAGGGTGTGTATGAATGATTGGTTGCGTGGCTGTTACAATGAATGTGTACATGTTCGAACATTGAGTGTGAATCTAATTAGGAAATGTGTTCAATGTATGATTGCTAGTATGAGTGAGATGTTTATTAGTGAAATATGGGAGCTATTTGATATGTAAAGGATTGTAATGATTTTGAATAGTTCGTTAATTGATTTTGTTGTTCAAATAAACATTGATATATTCATTAACTAAGAAGAAAACATTCTATTAGTCACTGAGACCTCCCTGATGGGGATGCTCTAAGACTCTTACAAGTGTGATCACTTCGAGTTTGCATACGGCAAGGTATAAAGAGTTTCAGACCGCCACGATGTATTCTATTTAAAAGTATGGGAGTGTCCTTTCCACCATCTAAGAAGAGAATATTTCCTCCAGGTGGATTGGATTTTAAAAATTGGCAGAATGCCTCTGATTGATAGTGCAAAAACAACAGTTGATGGACAGAATGCAGAACAATGTCATACATTCACCCCAGTACAGAGATCTGGGCCTAAATCCATCCTTTATTTGCTCACCATGCCATTCCAGTTTGAACCCAGCCATTTGCAAATCAGTCTTGACCATGTGTCTCATGGGAAAAGTCCAGCCCGAACTGCCAGGCCAGGTGAAACCCCGAAACCAATCCAAGGATGCTTGTTTCCGGTCCAGGGAGGACCTGGCTTGGCAGTTTGGGCTGTACTGTTCCCATGAGGCACAGGGTCAAGACTGATTTGCATATGGCCAGGTCTAAACTGGGGTGGCATGGTGAGCCAAAGAATGATGGATTTAACCCAGATCTCTTGACTGGGGGTGAATGTTTTGATTTGTTCTGCATTCCATCCATCCATTGTGTGTCTTTTGCTCTCTCGTCCTAAGTGCGCCAGGTATGCCCAGACGTGGGTCTTGGGCTCATTGTGCCACTGGAATCAAGGTATATTGGCTGAAGAGGGGTGAAACCCCGAAACCGGTCCTAGGATGCTTGTTTCCGGTCCACGGAAGACCTGACTTGGCAGTTGGGCTGGACTGTTCCCATGAGGCACAGGGTCAAGACTGATTTGCATATGGCCAGGTCTAAACTGGGGTGGCATGGTGAGCAAAAGAATGATGGATTTAACCCAGATCTCTTGACTGGGGGTGAATGTTTTGATTTGTTCTGCATTCCATCCATCAATTGTGTGTCTTTTGCTTTCTCTGATTGATAGTGGAGTGGGCTGCTGTCCAACTGCCAAACCTGGGCATATTAGTTAGAGTCCCACTCCACTTAGAAGAAGAACTTAGCTGCTGGCTGACTGTCTGACTGCTTGAAGATCCTGTCTGTACAAGGAGTCTCAAGAATCCATTTCTTCCACTCATCAGAGACTTTAAAAAACAATTATGAGTGGACAGCAGGTGTTTCTGAACAGCGTGCATTCAGATGATGTACTTTGTAGTGTTTCCTCGATTTCCCCATTGACTTGCAGGTAAGAGGAATTTCCTGACATCTAGTAAAGAGTGTTATATAATCATATGTATACAAAATTTGGTTGTGTGGGTTAAATTGTGTTGTATATTGTCTCGAATATATGGCTGCTTTTCCCAATAATAGCTGAAAATAGTTCATGAAAATGTCAATGCTGCAGCGACTAGCATTTTGCCTTTGTATCTGCCTAGTAGAAGGAATGTATTGTTCCATTTCTAATCGACTGTCATATTATGAACATAGCTCTGACGAAAGATGATGTGCTAAGTACTGTGTGTTCTTGTCCTTTCACCTAGGAGACAAGAACCTTCTTGTATAATGGCTGTTACCTTGTCAATATTTGTACTCTTGTAAGCATAATTGTCAGTACTTAATAAATGTTTACTGTCTGAGTCCACTTACCCTGCTCTCAGCTTTTCTCCTACCTCCCCTGTACTGTGCATGAGTGCCCGCATGGACAAGTTAAGCAGTGAACCAGCAGTCGTTTGTACATGAAAATTACACTTCTAGTGGCTTTTACAGGTTTTCAGTGTGCTTTCACAGCCGAGAGCGAAGATATTCAGCTACTTAATAACATTCACCCTTTTTTCTCATTGTAAGCATATAGCAGCTAAGCAAGCGCCTTTAGATGTCCAGCAGGTTCTTTTAATCTGTTGCATGTTGTCAGTGTCACTAAGCATGGTGACACTAGCATGAAAGCAGATAAGTTGGCAAAGATGCCAGTCATTTGTGAAACAATGGCAACTGAAATAATTTTGGAAATGGCGCCTCAAATGTTTTCCTTTGCAAAGCAATCGTTGAAACAATGTACTAAAAGGCATTACAAATCACAATTGTAATTCTGACTTGCAAGGCACAGGTTGAAAGTTCTTGCAAATCTCAAGAGAGTGTTTGTCCATTTGGTTATGACTCGCAGGGATATTGTAGTAACAGGCATATCTCTTTGAGATGGGATAGAATTAGAATAAGGCTATGTCATAAGAATGTATTGAGAATCGGTAATACGAGAATGTTATGATTCATTCTCCAGCTGTTCCTGTATTGAGCTGCATGCATTTGTACCTGGCTTCTAAATAAAGCTTCAATTCAAGTTCCTGCATTAAGTGTGATTACTACACTTAATTTGTCGACGAGCGGGCACCCAAAGGAGTTTAGCACGCATTGCCTGACGGATTCACGAAGTACATGAAGGAAGCGGGACGACGCTGTGCCGATCGCATATTTCATAATTGTGGATTGTGAGTGTCTACGCATAAATCTTGTACACTGTATGGAAGAAGATGGCGGTTGAGATAGCGGTTGATTTATTAGTAAGTGTATATTTATAATTACACTAGTACGCTTACCTAGTATATGAATCAACAACATTAGGCAATTTTTCAAATGCCGCGCTGTTGGCCCGTTACTGCGGAGAATCCTGGATGGTCAGCGTTCTTCCTCAACCGCGCGTCACAAGTCACCGTCACAAACATTGAAAGAGGACTGCACGTTTCCACGTAGTTACGCTGCGCTTCACGCACGGCGGCCATTTTGAAGGTATTTGTTTTTTAATTTGAAGTGAAACGCTCCGTGGAGAAAGGGCAAAGTGGACCTCTGATGTTTTGGAATGAAATAATGGTAATTTTGGATTTTGCACGCCAGGAAACCTCCAATTACGGTATTTGTTTATGACTGCTTAAAGTTTTATGTACATTTACAAGTGCACGCAGTGCTATTTACTTGAAGTTGAATACTGAAAAGATTGGGCCATCCGTCCTCGTTTTGAACTACCATGGTACTGTTTTTCTTTGGATTTTCGACATTTTCCAGTTGGATATATTGTGGTTCTGTCCACCGTGCGATTTTCTTCATGTGCAAGAAGTGTCTGTTTTTTAAAAGTATTACTGTTGCTTTCACTTGTTTATCATTTTACTTATCTCAAGTCATGCCTACCAATTCTACTGACGCAAGTTCATCAAGAACAAACGCTGCAGGAGATGTTAATTTGTCAAACATGCACATAAATTCTCCAAAATAATTTTTGCCAACACCTGGAGAACCTGCAGTGGCATGGTTGGACTGGAAAGAGTATTTTCTCAATTACATTGCGAACCTAGAAGATGTCAGTGGACCTTTCTCAGCTGAAAGGAAACAAAGGATTTGTTATATCCCTTAGGTCCAGAAGGGTTACGCATAAACAAATTGCATAAGCATGAGAGAAATTACGGTGATATGGATGTTTTTAAAATGGCTATCTAAGACCTTGATGACCACTTTTCCCCTTCTGTATGTATTGCTGTCACGAGGCACACTTTATTTCACAGGAAGCAGAAAAAACATGAAACAATTGAAGAATATGTGTCTGCTTTAAAAAAAATTGCAAGGGTAGGTTTGCACAACTACACGACGAGTTCATTTGTGACCAGGTTGTCATGTATAATAAAACTAAGAGTTTACAGGACAAGCTATGGGTGGAAGGCGAAGGGTGTTTAAAGGATATTATTGCTATGGTAAAGAAAGCTGAACTCTCTGAACGTTGTGCAAAAGCTACACTTTCTCAAGACAAAAAGAATTCTGAGGAAATTGTGGGGAAGGTCGTAGAAAAAAAATCAAAGTATAAAAATTACAGAGGTGCGAAGATGGAAAGAAGAAAGCCAGATAATACGGAACAAAAGAAATATGGTAATTTGATTTGTTACATATGTGGTAGTTACTCACACTCTGCAGTGTACAAGAAATGTCCTGCTAAATCTGCTAAGTGTTTGGAATGTGGCTTAATTGGGCATTTCTCTAGTGTTTGCAAATGTAAGCCTAAAAAGAAGTCTAAAGGAAAAGTTGCCTGTGTACAATAAGGGGAGGATGAAAGTTGCTCAAGCTCTAGTGATGATGAGATACAAGTTAACTGCGTCCAGAAGAAGAAAGTGGTACTAAATATCACTAGTGGTTCTTCCTCAAAACCGGTGTGTCTGGTGACTGGGGGCAATACAGTCCAATTAGCTGCAGACTCAGGGTCCCTCTTTACCATTGTTTCCTAAGAGGTATGGAAAAGTCAATTCATCAACAGTATTGGGGTATGGTTAGAACTAAATGACATTTCTGCTGAGAGTTTCACAGGGGAAAAAATTGACATGTTAGGTTTTAGAACCTTAGTATTTCGTTTTAAGGGGAGACAATCTGTTGGGAAACTTTATATAGCTAAGGAAGGACCATCGGTTTTGGGGTGGAAAGACCAAAAGTTGTTAAACATCATTCTGGATCCAAACAGTAAGGAGCACGTTTTAGTGTCATGTGATAGTGAGGACACTAGGAAGTGGGTGCTAAAAGAGTTTCCGGAAGTTTTTGACAATAGTATGGGAAAACGAAAGGGTTTTACGCATCATATTTGTCTAAAGGAGCGAGCGATTCCGAAAGTACACAAGGCAAGAAATATTCCCTTTATAGTTAGGGAGGAAGTTAAAGGCGAATTAGAGAACATTTTAAGCAATAACGTCAATGAACCTGTGGAAGCAGCCAAATGGGTTTCTCCATTGGTCGTTGCTCGTAAATCCAATGGGAAGGCCCATCTATGTGTGGACTTAAGATATCTGAATAACAATATTTTGATTGACCAGTTTCCCCTTCCCAGGATTTACGAAATGTTATATTTGACACGAAATGCTAAATGGTTTTCCACGTTGGACCTATCTGCTGCATATCACCAAGTGGTGTTAGACAAAAGGAGCAGACAGTTTACCACGTTTTGTACACCTTTTGGTTGTTTCAGATTTAAACGAATGCCTTTTGGTTTGGCATCAGCCGCTGCTGTATTTCAGAGGCTGATGTCAAACTTATTTGGTCACATTCGTGAGGTCGTATTCTTTCAGGATGACATCCTGATAATGGGAAAAGACAGATTACAGCATGATGCCATTCTTAGAGAGCTTTGACTATTCTTAAAGACAATGGGTTGGTCGCTGAAGGCAGCAAATGCAAATTTGCAGAAAAGTCTGTTACACACTTGGGGCATGAGATAGGTGGAACAGGCATTAAACCTAAGAGCAATTTGGTGGAAGCCATACTCAGTGCTCCTTCACCCAAATAAAAGGACGAGCTTAGATCTTTCCTTGGCTTAGCAGAATTTTATTCAAAGTTTGTTAACAACTTTTCACAGAAAACGTATGAAATGCGGTTACTTATGAAGAACAAGGCTACTTTTGTATGGAATGACGCTTGTCAAAGGTCATTTGAGAGCATCAAGGAAGCTATTGCCTATGCCCCTACGTTACAAGGATTTGATCCGCTCGCAAACACATTTGTAACTACTGATGCCAGTGGAACTGGTTTGGGGGGTGTTTTGTCCCAAATGTCTGAGCAAGGCAAAGAGGTTGTCACAGCCTTTGCGTCACGTTCTCTTTCTCCCACAGAAGAGAAATATTCAGTGATAGAACGAGAAACGTTGGCTTGTGTGTGGGTCATGGAGCACTTTAGGAAATTTATATGGGGAAGAAATTAATTTTACGCTCTGATCATAAACCGTTGACTAAACTGCTCACTACTGAGGGTCTTTCGAGAGCCTCGGCAAGAATTGCTAGGATGTCAATGAGGCTGCAAGATTTTGTGTACAAAGTACAATATGTCCCTGGAGCAAGAAATTTTATTGCCAATTTTCTCATTAGACTGTTCTTACCTATGAAAGAAATTGACCCCGATCCCTAGTGTGATTTTTGTGTAGCTGGAGTGTTTACTGACACTACTGGTTTGCGTAAGAGTGATTGGGAAGAAGAATATAAGAAGGACAATATTTTGTTAGATGTCAAAAACAGGATCACGATTCACGAACAGGTGGTCTAACGAGTGCAAACTCAATGCGGAGTTAGGAGCATTCTGGGAGGTACGTGACAAGTTGGGTATGGACGGTGAATTCATTTGTAGAGGAGAAAAAATTGTACCGCCTAAAGGCATGTGGGCAAGGATTGTTTCGATTGGTCATCAGGGACATCCAGGTGTATCTCATACTAAGAGAAACATTAAGGCATTGTATTGGTGGCTGAAAATTGATTTAGACATCGAAAGATTTGTACGTGCTTCCGTAAGTTGTGAGAGTTCAGACAAAGCACAAAAGACATTCAACCCTCCTATGTCTTCACTTGCATGTCCCAATTTACCATGGGAATGCGTCGCATTAGATATCATGGGACCCATGGTTTGGCAAGATGGTGTTACAAAGTATATTTTAGTATTGATTGACCTTTTTTCAAGGTGGCTGGAGGTTGATGTCGTAACAAAGGTAGACCCTGAGAGTGTTATTGATTTCTTAAGTAAATGTTTTTTAAGAGAAGGTTTTCCAGTTTCCATATTAACTGACAATGGAGTTCAATTTAAATCAGATTTGATTTAAAAGTTCATGGATAATACTGGGATTGAACAGAAATGTACTGCTTTGTATCACCCCAGGGGTAATTCTGTTGTTGAGAGAGTTAATAGAGTATTGAAAGGTGTCTTACAGTTAGCAAAAAAAAGCAACACGAATTGGGATGATGAACTCAACAAGCTGATTTGGTCCTACAGAATTACTGTCCATGATACAGTTGGGGAGAGTCCTTTTGGATTAATGTGTGGAAGGTTCCCTCATTGCAACATTAATCCCGGATGGATGGGTAGAAGTAAAAAGTACGACTGGGATTGCGAACAGGTAAAGGAATCTATAATCAACTCTCAATGCAAAAATAAACTGTATTTTGATGCTAAACATGGCACTAAAGAAGTTTGTATAAAGGTTGGACAAAGTGTCAGGGTTAAATGTGGAATTAAAGTGGGTAAGTTACAGTCTAGGTTTTCTGATCCAAGAATTTTGACTAAAGTCATGCCTAACACGGTTGAACTGGGTGATGGTAGTGTACATCACATGAGTCGTATTTCCATGCGTTTTATGGAAGGGAAAAAAGATTATTGGTGGATGGATGTTTTACCTTCTGTTGAGAAGGGAGAAGATGTGACTAAGAAGTCTAATTTGTCTGAGTCTGGTTTCCTTTCTGGGATCCTACTTCTCATTGGTTGGATAGTCCACGGGTTACACCAAGTTCAGACGGTGGAGTGAGTTTTGAAATTCTTCAGGAGAGATGTAGTTGTGGAGGTGAGCTGGGTATTGATCCTGAAGGGAGTGAATCTGATAATCATGTGAATGTTGGGGAATGTGGTTTGCAGAATGGAATCGTGACCAAAGAGAACAGTGTGGAAAACAAATCCAGCAAATGTGAAAGACGTATAATAACTCCAAAGAAATTTGAGGAATATGTTCACTTTTGAATTTTAATTTTTTAAATATTTTTTTTATTAAGAAGGGGGATGTGTAGTAACAGGCATATCTCTTTAAGATAGGATAGAATTAGAATAGGGCTATGTCATAAGAATGTCTTGAGAAACGGTGATACGAAAATGTTATGATTCATTCTCCAGCTGTATGCATTTGTACCTGGCTTCTAAATAAAGCTTCAATTCAAGGTCCCGCATTAAGTGTGATTACTACATATATGTATCAATGCTTTGTGACGTCTCCTGAAGTCGCAAAGTAATGATTGGATCCCCACTTCTCTTGACAGTCGCTGCCCATGAAATCTGTCAGTGAGGAAGGCTCCCAATGTTCTAATTGCATCTCCTGGCAACTGGGGAGAACACAAGGCCACTGCATGCTCCTCTGATGCCCTTTCATAATGGAGACATTGCGACCACCGCTGTTGAAGGGACCGTGTCACAATGCCAGCAAATAACAGAGACATAGTTTCCACTGGTGCATCATGTGCAGTGGCACTGGAGCCCAGAGGCATGAGGGGTCCATTGAATCCTGGTTACTACAGTATTTTATATTTCAAACAACAGCCATGCACTCATTTCCTTCCTTTCCGAGGGCCCATGACACATTGGCTTTGATACTGGCACATGCTGAAAGTGGGTGCAGAGATGGAGGACCAGCTGCCGCCAGTGCAGGTAAGAGCGGTGAGCCGGGTGGGGGGGGATTTCAACAGATGTTGGCAAGGGAAAATTAAATAATTATTTGCCCTCGTCGTCGTCTGTCGAACTACCCCCCACCTGGCCTCACCACTCTTACCTGCACGGCCCAAGACTGTGGAGGACTACTGTATCTTGTATGCCTCAACCACTGCATAGCTACTCATTCATAATGATTTCTAGAAGCAGTTGTGCCTCATGAATATTAACAATATTTGCATCATTCTACTCTGCTACATTAGTTCATGCAGTACAGAAGTGCCAGGTGGTGGTAGAGGTGCTGCAAGAATGCAGCTCAGATCTGCAACCAACTTATTAATACATTGGTTCTAATGTGTTCATTCATTAAAAGTAATACCGGCTTCATCTGTGTCACTCAAGAAGGCACAAGTAAACATTAAGGTTTTATTAGAGTGTTTTTGTTACTGGGTCAATGTTAAAAGTTAAGGCCAGCTGCAATGGATCATGGTCTGATACAGGGACCAGGTTCAATCCGGTTAAAAGTTTAACCTTCTGGCTTAGTCTCTGGAATAGAAGTCAACAATCCTCAGTGGAGAAAGACATCAGGCTGTGGCTGAGATGGGTTCCATGAGGCCAGATAACAGGTGGACAAAGTTGTGATGAAGCTGGTGACTTTTGCAGGGAAGCTCGGAGTGGGCGAAATTTGCACCCCTTTGCTGGCCTGATACTTTTGGTGACTTCCCCTTGTTGAGAGTTCTACCTTTGGACTTAAAAGCGTTTTTGGAAGTCAGGATACTTTCAGCAAGGCAATCCAGCAAGTTGTGGGAGTGCAATTTCGGTCACAGTGGCTCGATGACAGTCTGGTGGTAGCCTTTGGTTCTCTTCTAAAACTCCTTGGAAAAGTTTCTAAGTCACAGCTTTTAGGGTTAGGCAGGAGGGGCACACTCAAACACTTATCTAAGGACCCCAAGGAAAATCACTTTGGGGTCAGGACTCACTCTCCAATTTTCACTAGATCTTGTGCTGGTTTAATGACACCGAACACAGGGGCTCTGATGTCCAGATGTCAATGTATGAGCTCTGACACCTAAAGTATAGTTTGAAATGGCTGATACATAACTGGCATATTTAATTTACCAATATGTCCCGATGTATATGGTACCCTGTGTGCCCAGGGCCTGTCAGTTAAATAGTAACAGTGGACTGCAGCCCTTATTGTGCCACCAAGTGACTATGTACAGCATGACTCTAGGCCTGCCACAGCAGCACAGCTGGGCAGTTTTAAAACTGCCATTTGATCTGTTAAAGTCACCCTTTTGCGAGGCCTAAATCTTCTTTTTAAATAGTAGTAAGCCACCCCTCAACTAGGCCTTACTAGCCCCAAGGCACGGTGCATAGTATTTAAAAGTAAGAAATGTGTATTTAATAGTTTTACAAGTCCCTACTGTGAAAAGGCCCCAGCCCTTTCTTTAACTGTAGCAAGGCTGTCTGTGTCATAGAAAACACTGGTATACTTTCTTACCCTTAATAAAGCTAATTTTGGATTAGCACTAGCTAGAAAAAAAATTCAAACACAAATTTGTATAGTTAAACAAAATTCAACTTAATGCTAAAGTCAAACATTTTCTATTTCAGAAATCGTGACTTTCGAAAGTCTCTATTTTTCTGCCTAAGTGTATAGTAGCCTTTACAGAGTTAATCCCCAACTATAACCTGTCAAACTGCTGCCTACCTGCAAGGAGGTGTGATTGGTTCCCAGGAAAGGGAAAAGGGGTCTTGGTTGGGAGGAGGTGTGACCTCCTCCTGACAGGATGGCCTAGGTGATATACGACCAACTGTGTAGGCTTCATGGAGGCATCTCCTGTTTCAGGTAGATGTAACCCACACATAGACCTGCTCCTTACATTCCCTATGTAGAAAGGTGGACAGCAATCCCAGTAGCGGGGAAAGCTATTTCAGAACAGGTTTGAAAGGGAAGGCCCTCATTACCCTAGACACACCTCAGGAGTGTGTCCAGAGCTCTGCCCAGGGGAAGAACTGTTCTGCTATGTTGGATTTTGACAAAACAGTGCACTTTGGGATTGGTTACAGCCCAAACCACAGAAAATGCTGTCAAAGTGGGTAGGGTTTGCCCTAAACAAAGAAGTTGACCCCAAGGGTCTATAGGTCATTTGGCAGACCTCCTATTAAGTTAGAGGGCCAGCAAAGCTGCGACAAGCCTAGTTTTCTAAGAGCCCAGCTGACCAGTCCCAACTGGATTTGCCCTGGTCCCTGTTAGTGGCTTCTGAGAGAGTGAGCATTAACCCCCAAGTGCTGCTCACATGGTCCTCGACTCTTAGCTGGTGTTAGAGTTTCCTCCTCTGACCCTAAAACCTGCAAACCTGGACACTTAGAAATGTTTTCAGTAACTTTTCTACAAAGATCCAGTCATAGCCGGAGCTGCTGAAGTTGAACCGCCAGTCAGATGTCAGCCACTTTTCTCTTCAGCTGAAAAGATTATGACTTCCAGAATCTAGAACATAGATGTTGGCTGATGTTAGAGTGCACCCAGTTTGTCCCCAAACTGCAAAGATTGTGACTTTAAAACATTTTTTCAACTTTCTGCCTGGAGAACTGGCACACCAGGATTGCAGTCAAAGCAGAGCCATCAACCTCAAATCTCCAGTCAGCTTCAGTTTGCTGGTTTGTCCTGCTGAAGGACATCTGACTTCCAGAAATGTTTCTAAGTCTGAACGTAGAGGTCTTTATCAGGACCGATGCTGAGTAGCATCTGATCAGATTGATGTCAAGGACTATATCCGACCAGTGATCCATCATGTTCTCCCTTAACTTTTGGCTTTGACTTTGTCTACAGCAACCAGCTAATCGCAGTTGTTGCTTTGTGCTTACTGGCACTATTTTTAGTTCAAAGTTTTAAAAATCCCATTTCTGGTTCTACTTATTGGATTTTGTCATTTTGGTGTCATTTAATTTAACAAATGTTAGACCTGGCTTTTCCAGCGGGGTTATCCCCAGACTTTTTGCTTTTTGGCCTACTGTTTTGGAGCCTGTTTTGGTTGCTTTTATGACTCTGGGCATTTTACCACTGCTGATCAGTGCTAAAGTGCATATACTCTCTCTGTAATTTGTGTTTATGGATTGGGGATTCCATGATTGGCATATTTGGTTTGCTGGTAAGTCCCTAGTACAGTGCACTGTGTGTGCCTAGGCCCTGTAAATCAAATGCTTCTAGTGGGCCTGCAGCACTGATTGTGCCACTGACATGAGCAGCCTGTAAATGTAACTCAGACCTGCCACTGCAGTGTCTGTGCCCAGTTTGGTACTGCCATGTCGACCTGCCAAGTGCACCCACTTGTCAGGCCCTAACCTTCACTCTTCTTACATGTAAGACACCCCTAAGGTAGGCCTAAGGTATCCCTGTGGGCAGGGTGCAGTGTATGTGAAAGGTAGGACATGTACTTGTGTTTGTGACATGTCCTGATAGTAAAATACAGTGTATTTTGTGTTTCACTTTTGAAAGGTTATCTGTCCCATAGGATAGAATTGGAGTTTATTTGTAGGGTCTTATAAATATAACTTCACATTGAGACAAGATAGAAAGATGGAGTTTAGAATGCCTGAACTAAGAATATAAAAATGCATTTTTTAGTAAATATGCTATTTATATTGTGTATTTGAAAATACCACTTATAGAAAGTAAGGGGCGTATTTACAAGCCCCTTGCGACACTTTTACGCCACCGTTGCGTCACTTCTGTGACGCAGCGGCGGCGTAAATCATACACCACGTTGTGACTTATTTACAACGTGACGCATCTAGGCAGATGCATCACGTTGTAAAGTCCTGCGCCACATGAAACCTGCATCAGGTTTCATGTGGGCGTTCTGTCGCAGGGTGGGCGTTCCCTCGTAGGGTGGGCGTTCCCTCACAGGAAGGCCCCGTAGAACTGACACAGTGAAATCTACAAGATTTCACTGAGTCAGTTGTATGAAGCTGCTGCGTCAAATCCTTACGTCTGCTTGAAGCAGGCGTAAGGAGTGACGCACCACGTGAAGTATGGGCAGCCCCTGTGCATTGCAGGAGTTGTGTTGCACTTGCGACTCGACTCCAGCTATAGCTCCACTATAGCCCCAAATATTCAACTGTCCTACCATCTATGTACTCTTCAAAACTCAGTATGTATTCTCTACATCCTCACTGCCTTGACCTTTCTACAGGGCAACCACCCACCAAACATCACGCTTTTAAATATATCCTATGGCTGACAACGTAAATTCAAAAACTCCGTAAATGTACTATTTCTAACTTGTCCACAGATTAAAAAAACGATCAAATGTTCCTAATGTGATCAATTGTTATTAACAGCCAAAAAGGATATTTACATGCAGGGCCGGTCCTAGGATTCATGAGGCCCTGGGCAGAACAGGAAAATGCGAGGCCCCTATAATTTGTATAAGATTTAACTTCACAGGAAGTAATTTCAATTGGCCATTAATTATATTGGTATTGATATTGTTTATAGAGCATGCACATGTCCAATGGCGTCTTGGCAGCTGTAACAGTAAATAAAGCTAATTGGGCAACATAGTTGAAAAAAGCCAGGTTTTAAGTTGTTTTCTAAAACAGATTAAATTGGACTGGGCTTTGAAATGCAAATGCATTTTGTTTCAAAAGTTTGCAAGGAACGAGATAAAGCTTCTGCCACTCCAGGACTCTTTGTTTATTTTAGGTGTTTCCACTGTTCTCCAAGGGGTTGATCAAAGAGCTCCCCTAGGTGTGAACCATATGAATTTTCTCTTAAGGTACTCAGGACCTATGTTGCGCTCAGTACACAGTGCCTTGAAGGCTACTTCCTTTCTAATGGGAAGCTAGTGTAGCTCCAACAATACGTGTGAGAAAGATTTGAACTTTGTAATTCTCATTAGGAGCTGCTGTGTTTTGTAATATGTGCAGTTTATTCAGAGATCACAAATTATATGGCATTGTTGAAGCAAGAAGCTACTTACTTAGTTTGTAAATGAGTAAAATGGTTAAAAATATAATTAATAATACACATAAAATGCATACCTATATTTTAAATCTCTATTAAGTAGAAATACATTAAATCATTTAAAATTAGTTATTGTTCTATTGAATGGGATAAATGCTAACCGGGCATCCTGGCACTATGAGAGCTCCAAAGGAGAGGTGCATACTTTCCTAATGTGGAGAAAGGACAGTTTTAAGTGTTTTTGCAAAAGATTGGAGTTACACAATAGTTCAAGAGGGAGAGAGTTCCAGTCTTGCACATCTAGAAAGGAGAAGGATCTGCCTCCAATCAGGGACCTCTAAATTTTCGGTGGCACAGGAGTTTGGTTGGCCCAGAGTATAGGATTCTGGAATTAACGGAAGGAGTGTTGTACAAAGAGAGAACCTTTTAATGAAGTACATAATGATGAATTGATATTGCCTTGTAGATAGAGGGTTTCAAACCAAAACCCCAGCAGAAAGGTGAGAAGAATTGCCTGGCAATGCAGCAGTCTCAGATGAGGAGCCCCACACTGTTCTGGATGATTTGAAGGATGAATGTAAAAAAAGGTAAGAAACTCAAGATGGTGAGAATATAATGGACTGTATAACAGCCTTAATGCAGTGAGAGGGGAGAAAAGTGATGATTTTGTGTTACTTATGGATGTAGTAAAAGCAAGTGGATGAAACAAGGTTAATCTGTTCTGAAAAAAAGAGATGCTATAAAATGAATCCACATTTTTTTTGCTAACTGTTCAAATGTGGGTGATTGCCCAGGCCTATCTCCCAGTACTAACAGGGAATACCGTAACTGATTCGCATCTCTTTCATGCTTGGTTAGCCACTATAAGTAATGAACTTATTCCACCAGACAAACCTGACGAGACTACTAAATCAAAATCTCAAAAAAACCCTTGGTTCACGTCCGCTCTTGCACAAACACATCTACAATGTAAGCAACACGAGCGTAAGTGGAGAAGGTCTTACGATACAGGTGATAGATTAGCTTTTTAAATCAGTAGGAAACTCTGTCATGCCCAGATTAAATTAACTAAAAAAGAGTACTACGCTAACAAAATTTAAAAGCAAACCAAGACCAAAAAGCCATCTTCTTAATTGTAAAGTCCTTTACTATCCCAAAAATACTACAGAAAGAGATTCCACCTTCCCAAGAATTATGCGATCAAATTTCGGTCTTGTTTGAAGACAAAAATTAAAAAAATTCAAAAGGATTTTAGAACCCCCCCAGTCCTAGATGTCACCCAGCAGCATGATTCCGTTACCACTGCCTTTTCCTTACGAACCAGTATCAATAGAACAAACTCGCGATGCTATCATAGCATGCAAATCAGGTTTCCCCTTAGATGCCTGCCCTCCTATAATTCTCCACAAAATCATAGATATAGTTAACCCAATCATAAACCACATAGTTGATTCCTCACTAAGTTCAGGTACAGTGCCATATGAATGGAAGTTGGCATTGGGAAAACCTCTACAAAAAAACAAAACATTGACCCTTCGGTGCTCTCAAATCTACGGCCTATATCACTACTCCCACTATTGGGCAAAATCACAGAAAAGTTAGTTCATAAAGAACTCACTAAATTCATTGAGGCCGCTAACATTCTTCACCCCCAACAATCTGGTTTTCACCCAATGCATTCTACAGAATCCGCACTCCTAGAATTAACAGACACTTTAAAAATGTTAGCTGACAAAGGAAGAAAGGCGGTCCTGATCTTACTCGATCTGTCGGCCACCTTCGATACCATTTCACACTCTATCCTTCTGCAAAGGCTGAAATCCTGCGGCATCTCAGGCACCTCGTTTGAATGGATAAAGTCCTTCCTCACCAATCGCAGACAAGCAGTGACCCTAGAATCTTTTCTGTCTGTTTAAACGGCAGATCACAACAGGAGTGCCACAGGGCTCGTCGCTGAGCCTGTGGTTATTCAACATTTATATGACCCCTCTCATCTCTCTAGTATCATCTTTTGGGATTGAAGTTACTTCTTATGCAGACGATACCCAAATGATTCTTTCACTGGACAACAATTTTAAACATTGCCTATCCGAGGTTATCCAGTGGATGAAGTCTTATCACCTCAGATGCAATACTGACAAAACTGAGATTTTGCCAGTAGGAATAGATCTCCCTTTTCGGCCACATGAGTGGTGGCCAGATGGCACGACACCCCCACCTGACACGGTGAAGGTAGCTAAAAATTTTGGAGTACATTTTGATACTTCTCTATCCTTTCATCCTCATGTAATGGCAGTAGCAGGGACCTGCTTCAGCCTCATCAAATCTCCCAAAAAATTCTTTGATCCGATACCACTCTCCGCTAGGAAATAAGTGGCAGTGGCCCTAATCCTCTCGCGGGTGGATTATTGCAACAGCCTCCTGGCAGGAGCAAAACAATCAACCTTGAAAAGACTCTAAGTGGTCCAACACACGGCAGCGTGCTTAGTACTAATGCTGCCTTGTAGGTCATTGGCATTGGCAGCTTTGAAATCCCTTCATTGGCTTCCACTCCAAAAAAGAATACGTTTAAAAATCCTTTTAATCACTTTCAGAGCCTCACTCAAACTAGGACCTAAGTACCTCTCGGAGAGATTTACTCCCTATATCACATCCAGAACCTTCAGGTCTTCTTCAGCCAACCTCCTTAAACCACCTACCTTTAGATGCAAAACCAAAGGAGGAAAAACAGTGGCCGTTCTGGGAACCAAGGTATGGAACAAGTTGCCAACCCATCTGAGACTGCAAAAAAATGAAACCCAATTCAGGAAATTGTTGAAAACATGGATATTCAGTGCCACAGACGAGCTATGCCTGTACCTCATCTAGTCTCCCAGGGCACCATCTCTCACCTCTAACCAGCACCAGGATGCTCCTTTCGGAGTGGCAGTTAGCGCTTTATAAACTTCATTACATTACATTACATTGACCCAGCTCCACAAGCCAACAAAGAGAACACCATATGGTATGAAATCCTTTAAAAATTAGAACCCTTGATGTGTCACTATAAAGTTGTATTGAATTTGTCTTTATTCAGAAATTAACTGCTAGCATGCAAGACCAAACATATTCTTGGACAGATTGCCACTGAGGGAAATGAATGTTTGGGTACCAATATGCTCAAGATATTAACAAGAAACCAAAGTACTGAATGAGTAATGCTAATTGTGAATGATAAAGATTAAACAGCGGAGACCCAATAAATTCCACAAGTCTTAGGTTTAGTACATAACAGAAACAGGTGATGAGTGGATTGCTTCAGATTTCCCAAATAGGAAAGTGGTTAGCCACACCAGGGCAATACCTTAAATTCCAGTTTTTTTTTTTTTACAGGAGTTTTATATAGCGCGAACTTGACCCGAATTGGGTATCAGTGCGTTTTACATATCACCAGTTGCGTTACATGAGGACACATTTATTTTTGTTTTTTGTTAGGCATGGGAGATTAAGTGATTTGCCCAGAATCACAGGATGTTCAGCGTTGTTGCTGAGACTCAAACCCAGTCCCCCAGATTTGAGGACGACCTGTTAGGCCAAACTAGTTGATTTATAAGCACCAGCTGGGAAACAGTGTCAAATGTGGCACTAATATTTAGTAATATTTAGGCTGCTCTAACTTCATGAACAAGAGTGGGAAACATCCTTTACACCACAGTAAATACCACAATGTGCGTTTACACCGCAGTCCCTACCCCTACTGAGACATTACCACACATTCCTTTACCACGCAAGTTGTTACGACTTGCTTTAGAGGATGTGTTGTTGGACTACAATTGGAATAGTAATTCATACTATTCCAAAATCTAGTAACCCCCTAAGGCAAGTCATTGTAGTGACTTGCTTGTTAATGGGACGCATGGCAATGTCGCAGTTGGGGTACTGACTGTAAAGGTATGCGTGGTAAATGCATGGAGGGTCCTGTCATAAAAACCTCAAGAGTCAGCCACAAATCATCCGAAACAGTAGGCAATGCTACTTAAAACTTTTTTCTAGGATTTTTGAGGAAGGGACAACAAGGTGATGTCTGAAGATGCTTATAATTGTTGTGCCGTCTGAAGAGTATTAGAGCATTTTTAACTCCCCTTCAGACTCTTACTTTTTTGCTTCAACTTTCTCTTGCTGGTTCTGCCCATCTAACTTCCACCTCTACCCTCCTGTCTCCCTCCGCCCAACCTCTTAACATTTTTGGTGGTTCTACTTTCTTCCATCCACCTCTCACCACTACTTCTCTCCACTCTGCTTATGTTTCCTTGTGGGTTCTGTCTCTTATAAACACACACATCTTATCCACATGCCCCCTTAAACTCTCATCTCACCCCCAGCCTCATAACTTCTTTCCTTGTCCTGCTTCATTTACACCCATGTCTCCCCTTCCATCCTCCCGAGGCATCTGATCTTTTCTTGTTGATTCTGTCCCTCTTAAATCCACCTATCCCTCAATGCTCTACACTTTTTCTCAACTTTCTCTCAGAATCTGACCTTACCATGTGTACTCTGTTCATCATACATCCATCTCTCCCATGCCCTCAAGTTCATCCAATTACCAACTGGTTCTATCTCTTATATCCTCCTATCTCCTCAATGGAGAAAAGTGAGTGAAAGAGCTAGTGTAAGAATAATAAGCTCCCCTCGATAGTGGCACTAGCATCCATGCCAAGAGCAGTGTGCAAATTAGTATTAAAAAAAGGGAGTGAAAAACCTAATCTTGAGTAGTGACATGGATGCAGCCTCCAGATATAAGCATAGCAGATGTATTTCAGACACCTTTTCTAGCTTAAAGCAACCTTACTTTGATTTTAATTTGCGGTCTCAGAACAAAAAACGCATTTCTGAGATTCCGTTTTTTTTTACTTCCCTTTTAAGGCTTTTGATGGTCCATTTAAACTAAAGGGCTGCACTGACCAGTCATGTAGGATGTTAAAGTTAGCTGAAGAGTCCATTGAACATAAAATGTGCCCATGTCCAGCCCTACTAGACGTGCGGAACATATATTTAAAGTCAATGTTTAATGCTGAGGTCATAAGAACAATACCAGAGGCTGTATTATTGTGCTTTAAAGGCAATTCTGTAAAAGTGGTGGTTAACCCTGTAAACTCTTGAGACATACGGTTAGGCTCTGGGAGAATAATACTTAACTTTGTCTTTATTTTTTAATTAAAATGTGTTGAATTTTAATGCTGCTTTTTATCAGCATTTTGTGAAGTCTTATGTAAATTAATTATTGTATATAATTTTATGTAAACTTTAGACAATGAGGTATTCTCTCTCTCTCTCCTCAATGCTTTACACTTCACATCATCTCTCTACCTGACTCCTAGAGTACACATTGATTCTGCCCCTCTTACATCCACCTCTCACTAGTCCATCTCTCTCCCCCTCCACTTTAGTTCTCTGCTGGTTCTGTGTCTCTGACCAGCTCCCATCCATGTTTTACCCTTCAACTCTCATCTCTCACTCCAGCCTTGTACCTTGTCTCACTGTTTCTGAATCTCTTACATCCATCTGCCTCTTATTTTCTCACTGATTCTGATCTTCTATCATCCCCCTCTCTCCTCCCTGTTGCACACTTCATCTCTCAATTCTCCCCAGCCTCTAATCTTTTCTCATTGATTCTGCCCCTGTAATGGCTACCTCTCCCCTCCCTCCCTACCCAGCCTCCTACCTTCTATTGGTGATCCTGACCTCTTACATCCACCTCTCACTTTCCCCTCTTCCTTCTACTTACATTTTCCTAATGCTTCTGCTTTTTATTTATATCTATTGCTCCCATTCATGCACTGTCTTGCAACTTTTATTTTTCTCTCCAGCCTCAAGTCTTTTTCACTGGTTCTGCACTCTTAGATCCACCTCTTCCCTCCATATTCTACTCCTGATGTTTCAGCTCTCCCCAATCTCTACTCTCCTCTTGCTGGTTCTGACCCTGTAACATTTACTTCTGCTCTCCATGTGCTGATCTTTGCCACTCTTTCCCCAGTCTCTTATTTTGTTTTACTTGTTCTCCTCTTTACATCCACCTCTATCCTTCCTCTATCCCCAGTCCTTTTACCAGTGCTAGCTGGTGCCTGAGGCAGCTAGAGTATTTTTGCCTAGAATCAACAGGCCACAAAGAAGTTGATTTGAACAGCTTTGAAAGGCAAAAAGTATAAATCTCAAACTAGGTCAGTTTGCGTGTTTGATTTGCTCCTTTTCACACTCTTCACACATTCACAAGCCATAGAGAAGCTGAGCATGCTCCCTGGAATACACATCTGTGAATCACAGGAGCATGCTTGGGCGGTGATGCATTTGTAGCATTGTCACCCCAAGCCCTATCAGAAGCCATGATACAATGGGGCTGTAGAAGGGTCAGCCCCTGTTCCTATCCTGTCAGCAAACTCTTGGCAGAGACACAATCTCGAGGACTGAGTGAACCATAAATAAGAGTTGGTACCTAGAAACCTGTCTCAGTACCAGTTGGTAAGTTGGACTGTTTCCACTGCTCGTGGTTTCTCCTGTCTGTTTTGCTCACCACTGGCCAGGTTGTGTTTCCACACTAAAGCCTTAGCATGCTGTGCTGGTGGTCACACATTGGGTCAGCTTTCTTAGTCTATGATCACACTGTGTGAAACATCTTTGAGCTTGGAATCACCTATGATCATACAGTGTCACCTACCTGAGAAGACTGTCACAGCATGCTGACTTTTTGAGTGTCAAATAACAGAGCCTTATTGCATGTGTAAATAAAGATGTATTCTATAAGTAGTAACCATAATTGTACATTGAGTTTATTTTAAAAGCTAGGACAATGGATCAATATGGTTAGTGGGTGCTATTCTCTCAGATACCTCCTGTGTTGCAGTATTTCCTGTTTCCAAGTTTGAACATAAATGTATATTTTGTGAAAAACAGTGAGAGTCCTTGGTATAAAGCCGACATATATTAATGTGATTTAACTATTTTAGACTGGCAATGTCTACCGTTGAGTAGGAACATATTTCAAGGGGTGGAAATGCTTCAATTGCAAACAAAAGTAAATGGAACAATAACTTTTTTATAAATCGCTTACTTCCACACATTTGCTGCTCTGTAAACTTGTGACCTGCTGACCATTGCAATTATGGCAAAATTATTAGCAAAAATAATTTTCACTGGAATTAGCAGTAATGTTTACAATAAGAGTCACATGCAAATGGCGCTTACTTCTATTGTGTCCACTAAGAAGAGATGAGACAACGCAGGCACAGTACATATAGGATTTTAATGGTGTTCTAAAGAGAAAGGAGATTAGAGAGCAGAATGTTGCACACTAAGGAACAATACACAATAAAGAGAGATGATTCATGGGGGCTAATGTTGCAGACAGGAAAGTGTGTTAATTGAAAGGGTAAAATGTAGCATATGGGAAAGTGGGGATTACAGAAAGGAAAAGACAGGAGTGCAGTTCTTACATGACAATGAGGCACAAGAATAGGTCACACATGTGACCTCTGGACCACTTTTTATGGAAAATGGCCCACAAATACTATCTTCTGCCATTTTTCAAAGTATTCTTGAGGAGGGTGAAACCCCAAAACCACTAGGAAGTGTGAGGCATGCCTGGCACACAACAAATTATTGAATATTTCATTAGGAACCTCTGCATTTTAAAGTTCACCAGTTTCCCTGTCTCTTACCGTTTTGCATGGATTCTACCCTTCTTGCATCATTGCCTTTTGAATGTAATGCCCTTCACCTCGTCTCTTCATCTCTCTACCAGCCTGTTTGCATGGATTCTGTCCATTCCATCCATCTCTCCTCTTGCCTGTCTCCCTTTCTGCCAGCCACGCCTTTAAGCTGGCTGAAATAAATGAGTGGGTGTGGTTTATGTAATTAAGGGTATAACTTAAACAGGTAATCAAAATGCCTGTGATTCCACATAGAGTTCAATCTGACTAGCACTTTGTTTCCTATCTGGGCTTTCCATGATTGAATCCAGAAATATAACACAACTGACACGCACCTAAAAACAGCCAGGAGTATTGATTTTGTCAATGGTTGTTAGCTGTTTAGGATAAGTGAGTAACAATACATTATTTTACTTTCACCTCATCACTGTTTTGACCAATGAGTACCCCCTTCACACACATTTGCACAGAATCACAACTGCAACTTGAATACTGTACTGTTGCTCTGTGTTCTCTGCAGAGAGGCCATGTATTGAATGATCATGCATTCTGACCACCTTTTTGACCCCCAGGTAGGCACAGTGTGAAAGTTGTACTGCCTTCACCATCAACTTCAAAGCTCTCAATTGTAGCCTGTTATAAACACCTGGAGGCGACTCAGTACAAAGTGTGTACCATACAAGAGTAATATACTGTGAAACAATACACAGAAACACACATCCTGGAAATACCTAACATTCTTAAGGAATGCAAAATTAAGTGAAGAATGTGAACTACAAACAGGAACTAATTGTTTGCCATGTATTACCCTCACATGCATTGTCAGAGAGAGATAGGAAATAGGCCCCAGCACTGAAATAAAAAGTGTCCCCCATTAGTGAATTAGGCAGCTAGAAAAATGTTCCGTATTTGCAAATTAGAGCAGTTTGCAACTTGTAAAGACATGCTGTATACGATTTTGTAAGGTATGGAAGACTGCATAGATTTGAGTTTGATGCAAGCAATGTTTGTTTTAGTATCTCGAAAATCAACAGTAAGAAAACGGCTTATATGACCATAAAGTAGGTGAATAAACAGCCTATATACTGACCTGACAGATTAGGTCGTGGGGCACAGTCTGATTGCCCTATAGGTCAGTCCAACCTTGCAAACGTGTCATACCTTCATCGTGCTGACACTAGACCAGTTTTTATACAAGTCAAGTAAGGACATGAATATAGGACCAGATATGGGGCCCGTTTCAATGTTCCTTCTAATTTACTGCTGGGTCTAAGACACTTAAAGCCCTGCTCCAGCCCTAGTAGTATATGCTGTGTCTGCTCCTCTGCCTGCACCCCTTGTCTCACTGTCATACTCACACCTATCTGCTCTTCCCCACCTCACTTTAATCCGTTTGCCTTGCCCTTTTTTCTCACCTCTATGCTTCCTTTCCCAGTTTTCCCTCCTCCTATGTGAGCAGTTCCATTCCAGTCTAGACCCCCCTATCATCTTCAAATCTCCACAGTCTCATCTCCGTAAATCTCAATCAAGCTAGTTGCAAATTAACAGTGATCCATCTTCTTACCATCAGCCTTACAGCTACTGGAGCTACTTGATTCTCATATCCCGCAACCTTCCAAGTAGGATTTTCGTAGAGTTACTTTTCCTTCTCTATTCGAGCTAAAAAATGTAGCCTTGTGTACTATTCTCATGTCCATTTGCATGCCCAAAGTTATTGGACTGATCATTCTAATTCAAGTTCCCGAATCCATTTCCAACTCTCCTGGACCCTCGTATCTCCTGGTCAGATGAACCGTGATTGCCTCTAAATTAAGCCTATTTGGTGCCCAGCCACCAGAGGATTAAGCAAAGGATTATTTAATTACCTTAGTGGTTCACCCTGACAAGGGTTAGCATAATTATTTGAGGTTGTTTCTCACCGACCTCAGATAATACTCCAATTTCTTACAGATGCAGTACTATGTATGGTTGCATGCAGGCATTGGTCACAGTGTTATTTACAAAATGCTACTGATACCAAAGAGAGAGAGAGAGGTAAAATGGAGGGAATCTCCATACAGTAAAATTAAAAACATGAACAAATGTAACAATGCTTGGCAGGATTAAACTTAGGCCACAACCTCAGAGAAGTAATTCACGTACCTTCACAACCTGAAATAAATTCCTACTGTAGAGCACCTATCCACCCTACTAAGCTCCACTTTACCAGTCTGGAAGCAAAGCTGCAGATCATGTTGGAAGGGAACAGCCACAATTTTCCCAACAGAACCTGCGAAAGAATGGGCTGTTTGGAATGGTGAACACCCGAAATATCGATTCCAAAATATCAACTACCCAGAATATCGAAGTTTAAATATAGAGTGGACAGAATATCGAATTATCAAAATATAGATAGGTCAGAATATCGAAATTGGGGTACAAAATATCGATTTCCATAATATAGAATATAAAAGTATAGAATTCCATAATATCGAATATTAAAATATAGATTACCATAATATCGAATTTTTTTAGTGTTATGTATGGTAGTATATGTGTTAAAATTATGTATTATTTTTGTAATGTATGTTTTATTTATTTAAACTAGTGAATGTTATGTAATTTAAATTTGTGCGTAATTTAATTCCGTAGCGTGTTGTGGGTTTATAGGGGAATAGGGTGGGAAGTAATTTAATTATGGTTAATTAAATATTAATTATATTTATACGTTTTGATAATTAATTGATTGATAATTAATTCTGAATTGGTAATTAATTTTTATTAATTGGTAATTAATTTATATTAATTGATTAATTGTTAATTATGTTAATTGTATTTTTTATTATTAGGAGCGGGTTGTGGGTTTGTAGGGGAATTGGGTGGGAAGTAATTTAATTGTAATACAGTAAATAATTATTTTTTTATTTATGTGTATTGATAAATATTTGATAATTATTAATTGGTAATTAATTAGTATTAATGGGTAAATAATTTGTATGAATTGCTAATTAATTTTTATTAATTGCAAAATTATTTTTATTAATTGATTAATTGATAATGTTAATTGTATTTTTTATTATTGGGAGTGGGTTGTGGGTTTATAGGGGAATTGGGTGGGAAGTAAATTAATTGTAATAAAGTAAATATTTTTTTTATGTGTATTGATAATTGATAATTAATTATTAATTGGTAATTAATTTGTATTAATTGGTAATTCATTTTTATTAATTGATAATTAATATTTTTCAATGGTAATTAATTGTTATTAATTGGTAATTATTTGTAATTAACTTTTTATTGGTATTCATAATTAATGTAATCTTATTTTAAATGTAAATCATTACTTTCCCTACGTTTGCACTCTCAGGAGTGGGAATAGTGTTTTTTACTATCCGCTATCCAACTCTTTCCCTACTGTTGCACTCACTAGAGAGGGAATAGTCATTTTTACCCTCCTGCTATCCAACGATTTCCCTACTGTTACACTCTTTGGAGTGGGAGTAGTAATTTTTACCCCTACACTATCAAGCGTTATTCCCTACTGTTGCATTCACTGGAGTGGGAATAGTAATTTGTACCTCTACGCTATCCAACGCTTTCCCTACTGTTGCACTCCCTGGAGTGGGAATAGTAATTTTTCCCTTCCCGCTATCCAACGCTTTCCCTACTGTTGCACTCCCTGGAGTGGGAATAGTAATTTTTCCCTTCCCGCTATCCAACGCTTTCCCTACTGTTGCACTCTCTGGAGTGGGAATAGTAAATTGTATCCTCCCGCTATCCAACGCTTTCCCTACTGTTGCACTCTTTGGAGTGGGAATAGTAATTTGTACCCCTACGCTATCCAACGTTTTCCCTACTGTTGCACTCACTGGAGTGGGAATTGTAATTTTTACCCCTACGCTATCCAACGCTTTCCCTACTGTTGCACTCATTGGAGTGGGAATAGCAATATTTCTCTTCCTGCTATCCAATGCTTTCTGTACTGTTGCACTCTCTGGAGTGGGAATAGTAATTTTTACCCCTACGCTATCCAATGCTTTCCCTACTGTTGGAGTCACTGGAGTGGGAATAGTAATTTTTCCCTTCCCGCTATCCAACTATTTCCCTACTGTTGCACTCTCTGGAGTGGGAATAGTAATTTTAACTCTCCCGCTCTCCAATGCTTTCCCTACTGTTGCACTCTTTGGAGAGGGAATAGCAATTTTTACCCCTACGCTATCCAACGTTTTCCCTACTGTTGCACTCACTTGAGTGGGAATAGTAATTTTTACCCCTACGCTATCCAACGCTTTCCCTACTGTTGCACTCACTGGAGTAGGAATAGTAATTTTTACCCCTACGCTATCCAACGCTTTCCCTACTGTTGCACTCACTGGAGTGGGAATAGTACTTTTTCCATTCCCGCTATCCAACGCTTTCCCTACTGTTGCACTCTCTGGAGTGGGGATAGTAATTTTTACCCTCTCGCTATCCAACGCTTTCCCTACTGTTGCACTCACTGGAGTGGGAATAGTAATTTTTACCCCTATGCTATCCAACATTTTCCCTACTGTTGCACTCTCTGGAGTGGGAATAGTAACTTTTACCCCTACGTTATCCAATGCTTTCCCTACTGTTGCACTCACTGGAGTGGGAATAGTAATTTTTACGCTCTCACTATCCAACAAAATCTGTACTTTTTTTACATTACTTTTATTATGTTTACATTTTAAGCTTTTTTATATTATATTATGTATGTTTTTTTTAATTGTTTTTAATATTTAACTACTTTTACATTATTTTTAATACATTTAAAAAATTAGATATTTTAGCTAACTATATTTTAACATTCTATATTTTGGAATCGATATTTTAGTACTTACCTGTTTGTAGATAGGGAGTCGATATTCTGTCTTTCTATATTTTGGCGTCGATATTTTGTGTAGTCGATATTTTGTCTCTCGATATTATGTCACTGAACAGTTGGGAATCACTATTTTGGACTTCCACACCCTCAACCACAATAGTGTTAGAAATGAGGGGGCTCTGGTTGGTGCAGGTAAGTACCAGTGACAAGCAAGGACCCTTTACTTCTAGTCAGGGCGTAGGATGGCTCCTTAGAGTAACCCCTGCTCACCCTCTAGGTGCGTGGCGCGAGCAGTCAAGGCTAAACCTCAGGGCATACACGGTTAAGCACTTGCAATTATACACACAGTAAATCCTTTGCATGCACCACAAACGGACACCAGGCAGGTTGTATACAAAAATAGGGCTTTTATATATTTTCAGCAGACTTAGTACAAGACCCAGCAACGGTGAAACGGTGGGGCCACGATCTCTATTGTTACGGAAAGTTCTCTTTATACGGGAAGTTCTTCTTATGCGGGGCAACAAGGTGAACTATGGGCCTTAGCGCACTTCGCGCTGAGACGGTAACCGGGAGGCAAGCGTCAGACGGCAGGGAAAACAGAACGTTGCGGACCCTGGATCTGATGCGAGCTCGCAGTCGAGTTCGTAAGTTACAGTACCTTGTTTCTTTTCGTGAAGGCGGGTGCGGGGCGCTCAGCGGCTCTTCAGAAGGGCGAGGCAGCATCCGGGGCTCCCACGCTTTACGAGGGGGGTCTGGTCCTTCAGGCTCACAGCAAGAGCGGGGTGTTTCAGGTTGGCAGGTGAGCAAAGCGGGGCAGCCGGGCACGCTTTCCACGTCTGGGCCGTCCGAGGCATGGAGATGCTCACAGCGCCGATTCCGGCGGGAGGGGTGAAGGTGCGCAGCGGGCCTCCGACGAGCGAGGTGGCGGGGGCAGCGCAGCACGGAATAGGGAGAGCGGCTCAGATTGAGCGAGGCTCATCCCAAGGCAGGGGCGGCTAAGCAGTCCGGGCACGGCTCAAGGAGGGGCTGATGGGCACGGGAGTCACGGCTCCGGTGAGGGAAGGAACACCACAGTCCAGCGGTAGGCGAGTGAAGGTCAGGATGAGACCAATGGTCCTGGGGCTCAGTTCAGGGGGCAAGCTCGCTTCCAGGCCCTTGGAGATCGTTTTTGAAAGCACAAGTTTCTTGAAAATAAAAATGAAGCAAATTCTTTAGTAAAAGGTTCCTCTTCTCTCCTTTGGCAGCAAGCTCACCACTGCAGGCCAGTCCCCCAGGTTAGGGACAGTCTTCCTCCGTACAGCTTTCCTGGCGCCTCCTCCTCAGGCAGAGATTCTTCTTGGTTCAAAGCGGATCTGATTTCTTAGGAGCAGGGCTCCTACATTTATACTTCATTTCTTTTGTTCTCCCAGGCCAGGGGGGCCCTTGCCTAGTTCAGTCCAGTTCTGGAGCACTTTGTTGACGCAATACAGGCTTCTTCTTGCAGAGTGCAGGGCAGAGTCATCAGACGCTCCACAGTCCTATTCAGAGTCCAGGTGTACTCCTCCCACCCATCTACCTGTCAATCTTTCTATTCACCACCAGGCTACCTAGCCCTGTCCATCTGGGTTTCCCCAGCCCTGTCACTCACACAAGCCAGACAGCAGATACACATCACGCAGAGGCAGGCTGAAATGGTTAGGCAAGCAAAGGCCAACTTTCTAAAAGTGGCATTTGCAAACGCAGAATATTAAAATAAACCTTACGAAAAGATGTACCTTATTATTCTGAGTTCAGGCATACTAAACTCGATTTTCTACCCTGTTCCCGGGGTCTGTTAGGATCATAGGATGCAACAATCTTAACAGCCCATTCTGGCCTATGAGAACAGGGTAGCCTTACAATAGTGAAAAACGTAAATGGCTGTTATTCACTATTAGGACATGCCACACACATCAGGGCTTGTCCTACCTTATGCTTACAACGCACCCTGCCCTTGGGCCTACCATAGGAGTGACTAACATGAAGTTAAGGGAAGGATTAGGGACTGGCAAGTGTGTGCACTTGCCAGTCAGCATGTCAGTACCAGACTTCACGCAGGTTCTGCGATGGCAGACCTCGACACATTTTACCAGGCCGCTTCTGTGGGTGGCACAACCAGTGCTGCAAGCCCACCAGCGGTATTTGTATTTACACGCCCTTGCACTCCTGGTGCACTTTACTGGGGTCTGACAGTAAACCAAATAAGCCAATCATGGAATCCAACCAACATATCAATTTACAATGGGGAGAGCATATGCACTTTAGCACTGATCAGTAGTGGTAAAGTGCCCAGAGTCATAAAACAGCCAACAACAGGTCAGAAAAAATGCAGGAAGAAGTCAAAAAGTTTAGGGATGACCCTGCAAAAAGGGCCAAGTCCAACAAATAGCATACTTCTTTGTAATTTAATCAACCTTTCATTAACTCATGCTTCTGTAGCATGCAATTTGTCATTTTATGTTTTGTATGGCCTGTGTGACCACTGATCTATGGCCTGTGAGAAAAAATGAATTGTTGTATGCTAGTTGCTTTATGTAATGTCGCATATAATCTTTACTTATGTATTGCTGTCAACATTATAATAGCTCGCTGCGTCCGTATCATTCACACCAAAAGTCATGATCACGAGACTGTGTCATGGTACACATTGCCATTCAATACACATATCAGTTAAGTCTCTCCCTCCTGCTTCTTTATTTTGAGCACTCTGAGAAAAATATATAGTTCCATCTCAGTCTCTTCACGAAAACAGTAGTTCAGACACTGCTTTGCGGGTTGATTACTGTAATTTCCTTTATTTGGGATATAATGTAACGCTATGTCAGAGATTGCAGGTGGTGCGGGATGCAGCAGCATACCTCATACTGGACATCCGAAACACAGTTTTTGTTTTTTTTTGCTCCTTTTATATAGCGCAAACTCGACCCAAAGGTATTGGAGTGCTGTACATGAGCACCGTATTTACATTACATAATCAGGCACGGGGAGTTAAGGGGCATTTTAACAACGGCCAGCGATAATTATTACTGGCCGTGCTTAGCGATAATTATATTATCGCAGGCTATCTCTGGTATTTATTGCCCTGGTAGCACGTTATTAACAACGCGTTACTCCAGGGCGATAAAAATTCCAGAGATAGCGAGGTTATCGCCGCCCTTTTGCAGGGAACATCGCTGGTTTTCCAGTGATGTTCCCTGCAAAAGGGCGATAACACAGGGTCGTATCTGCATAATCCACCACCTATGTTAGGGATGGCTAAGTCAGGATTTTAGCAGACGTGTGCTAAAATCATGTGGGCTGCCTTGTAAATATTGCAATGTAAACATCAGCGATATTTGCAAGGTAGTCCATCTTGGGTACGCCCAGTTTGCATCTCATTGGAGATACAAAGTGAGGCGTTGGGAAAAAGGGTGCTAACATGCGCTTATGCATGTTAGCATCCTCTTGTAAATAGGGCGCTGATTTTATCTCCGCTTTTTTGGATTTGTAAGCCAAAAAAGCTGAGATAAAACCCTTGTAAATATGCCCATAAAAATGCAGTCATTAGACATGGCCTTAGGAAGGGGAAGAGGAAACATACTCTCTCTGGCCTGCTGGCAGAGGAGGGAAGTTTAGAGTCTCTCCTGTCATAGGGCACATCAAGAATGAACCTAGTGAGCACTAGGTTTACAGTTTTGGGGGTGGATACATTATGGGCCCCTCAAACTCAGTTTTATAGAAAGAAAGCAAGGGGAAATTCAGGAACAAAGAAAAATGGCGCTGATGGAAGTGAGTCAGTACATAGCGTGTTCGGGATTTAGGGGCATATCTACAAGGTGGCGGTAAAAAATTATTGCCGCTTTTGCGGCCTTTTTCGGCCGAAAAGCGCCGATAGTTTTATCGCTATATCAGCAAGGTCAGCATTGCATCTCTAATAAGATGCAAAGTGGGCGTTCCTTCCTGAAATAACTGGAGAAATGTCGCTAACCGACATTTCTCCAATTATCAAGGGAATCGCTAACAAGCATAGCGATAAGAAAAGTAGCGCTAACCTTGGTTATCGCTACTTTCCTTACGCCTGCTTTTGGTTTGACTTAGCCATGATATCCAATGGAAGGTGGATATCATGGTTAAGTATGCCCTGCCCTATCAACAAGCTATCGCCAAACGTTGAGCAATTATCGCTGGATTTCCAGCGATAATCGCACATTTGGCAGCTTGCGCCAGAAATTTTATCGCTTTTGAGATAAGCGTTGCTAATAGCATGCTATCTCAGCGATAAAATTCTGCGATAGCCGGCGATAATTATCCTAGGGCTAAGTGCGCTTAGCGATAATTATCGCCGGTTGTTGCTGATATGCCCCCACCTTCCCTAAGGGATGATTCATTCAAAATATCTTGATTATGTAGTGCATGATTGAGATTTTACCCTCACATAAGTATTTAGCTGTGCAGCTAACTTGGCAAAGAAGACCCCCAATGTTTGTCTTCTATAAAAACTTAACTCCTGAAGTCCTAAGAGGTGGCAAGACAAGGTGAGAAAACAAAAAGATGAATCTGAAAGATGTGCACCTTGAAGAGTCCTAGTGAAACTGGAAGATGACTTCTAAAGGCTTCGAATGCGCGTACACTTTGGTCTATAATAGGTAGTAAGTAAGTAAGACTCTTTATTGCATGATTAATAAAAACCTTTGCAATCAACTACATAGTAAAACACGCCTGCAAAATGCGTAAAAAGACACTTTTTGTAATAGAAAGGTTAGTTAACATTAATTTTGGAATTGCAATATATCCATAAAATTACAAGAGGAATATAAAAACTGGAATACAGTATAATCAACAATATAATGGGTAGCAATTAAAAAGAAAGTCAGCAAGCATCTCAGTTTTCTTTTTTCCTTATCTATATTTCTGCTGATCATCCGAAGCATAATGCCGGCCGGCTCCCAGCATGAGGTCAAATGATGCGGTTCATTTCTTGATGCCTTTAAAACACAGACAAGGTACTGTCTTTTGATAACAGTTCCTGGTATCTAATTAGCCAATGCTTACTGGTACCTACAGTAAAAAAGGACAGAAATATAACCAACCCACAAAATAAATAATGAGATGTGCTTCATTCTCTTTCTGAAGGTTAAAACGTCACAAATACTGTTTGCCATTTTCAATAGAAGAAGTCTACTTATGAAGTGTGAACAACCCAAGCTTCAAATTGACAATGTTAATTAGCGCATTGGGAGGTTTCACCGTTGTTTCCATATGGCTAAAATGCTGAAACTGTTCATTAACAAGCATTGGTAAATACATTAGGTTTCGCTCATGTGATAAAAATAGACTGCTTTTTGTTGTAAGTTGTAGCTTGCTCAGTAGTTGTACAATACAAGTTACTGAGAGTCTCTTAAAGTGTTATGAATTGTTTATGCACAAAAAGGCAATATTTATTTTGCTGTTACAAGTGGTGTAGTGCAAGTAAGCAATAGCAAATGTTTGAAGAAATGACAGAGGGAAAGGAGAGAATGAACTGATGTAATAGCAATATTATGTAGTTAGAAGAGTTCTGACAATCTTTGGGCCCAGAGCCAATGCACCTGCTGTACCATTCAAATCATGCCCCTAGTGCCTGCAAGATACCTGCATTTCTGACCGCCTGTTTTGTAGTAAAATACAGCAATGTTTGGTGTTGAGAGGAGTTATGACAACTTTTGGCCCTGATGCCACTGCACCTGCTGCACCATTCAAATCATGACTCTACTGCCTGTAAAGTAACTGCACATGTGACTGGCTGTTTAGTAGTAAAATATTGCAAAGTTTGGTGTTTAGATGGGTTCCTAGCACTATGGGTCCTGGTGTCACTGCACCTGCTGCACTATTGAAATCATGACACTACTGCCTGCAAGGTAACTGCACTTGTGACTGCTTATTTAGTAGTTAAATCTGGCAATATTCTGCGTTTAGTGGTGTCCCTAGAGCTTTTGTCCCTGGTGCCAGTGCACCTGCTGCACCATTCAAATCACACCCCTTTTCACTGCAAGATAACTGCACTTGTGACTGCCTGTATAGTGGTAAAATATAGCAATATTATGTGTGAAGGGGAGTTCTGTCAAATTTTGGGCCCGGTGTCACTGCACCTGCTGCACCACTCAAATAATAACCCTGTTGTCTGCAAGGTAACTGCACTTGTGGTTGCCTGTTTAGGAAAAAAAATAGCAATATTACGTGTTTAGTGGAGTGCTTGTAGCTTTTGGTCATGGTACCACTGCACCTACTGCACTATTGACATCATGACCATGGTGCTTGTTTGATAACTGCACTTATGACTGTCTGTTTAGTTGTAAAATATAGCAATATTAGGTGGTTAGAGGAGTTCTGACAGCGTTCGGGCCCAGTATCACTGCACCTGCTGCACCATTCAAATAATGACCCTGTTTCCTGCAAGATACCTGCATTTCTGACTGCCTGTCTAGTAGTAAAATATAGCAATATTTGGTGTTTAGTGGAGTTATGACAACTTTTGGTCCCGGTGCCACTGCACCTGCTGCTCCATTTAAATCATGCCCCTTTCAACTGCAAGATGACTGCAATTGTGACTGCCTGTTTAGTGTTAAAATATAGCAATATTCTGTGTTTAAAGGAGTTCCAACAACTTTTTGTCCCGGTGCCACTGCATGTGCTGCACTATTCAAATCATGACCTTAGTGCCTGAACTGCACTTGTGATTGCCTGTTCAGTTATAAAATATAGCAATAATCAGTGTATAGTGAGGTGCCTGGAGCTTTTGGTACTGGTTTCACTACACCTGCTGCACTATT
The DNA here is from genome assembly GCF_964204655.1 of Triturus cristatus. Classification (NCBI taxonomy): domain Eukaryota; kingdom Metazoa; phylum Chordata; class Amphibia; order Caudata; family Salamandridae; genus Triturus; species Triturus cristatus. The sequence goes on along the minus strand of NC_140590.1, from coordinate 893,017,975 downwards.
GAAATCATAACCTTTGCACTTGCTAGATAACTGTGCTTGTGACTGCCTGTTTCATTGTAAATTACAGCAATATTGGGTGTTTTGAGGAGTTCTGACAACTTTTGGCAATTTTAGGCGTTCAGTGAGGTGCCTAGAGCTTTTAGTCCCGGTATCACTGCACCTGCTGCAATATTGAAATCATGACCCTGTTGTCTGAAAGGAAATTGCACTTGTGACTGCCTGCTCACCTGTTTAGTTTTAAATTCTAGCAATAATCTACGTTTATTGGGGTTCCCTAGATCTTTTGACCAGGGTGCCCCTAGACCTGCTGTGCCATTCAAATCAAGTCCCTTTTAAATGCAAGGCAACTGAAATTGTGACTGTCCGTTTAGTGGTAAAATATAGGAATATCATGTGTTTAGAGGAGTTCTGACAACGTTTGGGCCCCTGTGGCTCCATGTTTAGTAATAAAATATAGCAAAGCTCTTGTATAACAACTTTATCTTTAATGTGCAATGCTTATTACAACATTTAGAATTTGATCCTAATGACAATAGATTAAGTTGAAAAAAGCAATCCAATAATGCCTACAAAGTGCAAAAAAATGCTGAGGAATAGGAAATGCCAAAAACATTCTAAAGCTAAAGCATGTTCTTTTCACAACTAAGTAATAAAAAGCAAGCCTTCCAACATTCTGTTAGAAACTGTCTGACTTCTCCATAGGAAGATATCTTATCTTGACAGTGAATGGAACTCAAACGGTGTGAACAACCTTAATAGAAGTATTGTAAATGTATGAAGCCAGGGGAAGTTAACAAAAATAAAGTTCAACACAAAAGCGAATGAACTGAGTAATACAGCACAGGAACTGATAAGAGCCCCCTTTTAAGACATATTAAATACAAGATATTTCAGCAGGTGAAACCTAAAAAGGCAAACCACAGTGAGGCAAAAGTAGAGTAAACTTTAACAGAAGGTGGTAGTTTTGACCTTTGCTGAATATTGGTGAGGATGAAATCTAAAGACAAGGCATTTTTGTTTTCAATTATTGCTTTTTGATGGTGACAAGTGATTAAATAAGTGTGGAGTCTTCCTGACTAGGCAAATTGTATTTACCAGGAAAGTAACCAGGATAATAACAATAACAAGTTTGAGATATAAGTTAGGTTCCCTGGGTGGTTGTCTAAGAGTAATGACACGTGAGAGTTTTGCGGGCTGAAAATATTGTAATCAATTGTTCTACTATCTACCCAAAGTCACAGCTTCCCCCAGTTGGCTCTCAGGTGGAAAGACTTGGGGGTAAATTTACGAGAAAGGTGACTGAGAGCGGTGTTAGCCTTCTTTGCTAAATGTCACGCTCTGCCACTTTGGAAATGCAGGGCTGCACCGCATTTACAACAATAAGGTGTAGACCTGCGTTTCCCCCTGTGCTGGTGCTTATTAAAGCAGCCTATCACCATCTGAGGCACCATTGCACCGTAGTGCAAGCGTGCCTGCAGCGTGGAATTTGAACCTTCCTGCACATGAGCAATCTTAAATGGCGACTTTTAACTTATATATATGCTACTTTGTGCAGCATATATAGAAGTTGCAACTCATCATTTTTAAAATGATTGTTTATGTGCAGGAAGGGATGCCTTCCTGCCCCTAAGCAATCATGCATGGTGTTTTGTTGTTTTTATGTGTGCTGAACAATTCAGCACACATAGAAACTGCAAAAACGTGGCGAAATAAAGCATTTCTCTTTGTTCCGCCATGTTAACACCAGGTTTTTTTTGGTCTTAATTTTGTCACTGCACCCTATATATGTCACACTTGTAAATATGGGGCAGCGTCAAAATGAATGGGTGTTGAGGCGGAACGCCCACCGCAACACCTATTGTCCTTCCTTCTCACGTTAAGTATAGCATGAAAGGGTGCCTTATTTACAAGGCAGCGTTAAGCTACATTAATTGGCTTAACCCTGCATTGTGAATAAGGCGAAGCCCGTATTGCCACAGGAACGTAAAAAAATAAGGTTTCTGTTGAAATAGGGGCTTGTAAATATGCCCCTCGATCAGGTGGCCCATCCACCATAGGGCCTATAAGTAACAATGTGAATGACACTTGATTTAGGGCAGGTCTTTCACCACACATTGTTCCATCCCATAGCTGCAATGTAAAGTATGGTGGTCCCAGGCAGTGAAATAGAAAATGTTACTAACATGCAGGGAGAAACCTCCCTCTGTGTTAGGTAAATTCACTTTAATTTTCCAAAACAACCCCTGGAGGGGTTTGTTTCTGAAATAGGAATGCTGATAAGACAGTGATAAATTGTTAGTCCGCGTACTAGGTTGGGTTCTATTAGGAAATATACTTTCAGCACAGACCTGTCAAGCAGGCAGGTATGCCTGAACAGGGCAGGCCATCTTCGTTAAATGGGACAGAGGCGAGGGCCACTGATGACACAATAGGGCATCAAAAACAAGATGATGGATGGAATTCTTGACTCAATCTCAGCGTCTCTGACAATCGATCCTGGATGAATTCCAATCCATCATTTTTAGCCCACCATACCACCTTAATTTGGACCCAGCAATATGCAAATCAGTATTGACACTGCTGCAATGGGAACAGTCCAGCCTGAACATCTAGGCAAGGTCCTCCCTATACCATAACACAAGCAACCCAGGACTGGTTCCACCCTTGTTGGGCTCATCAGCCAGGCATAGCTTGGTACCAGTGACACAGTAAGCACAGGACCCATATCTGGAGATACTGGTCATGCGTAAGGTATAAAATACAAGGTGATGTGTGGAATGCTTGAATAAATCTCATTCACTGGCAAAAACCCTGGACCATGTTACAATTCATAGTTTCTCACCCATTGTGTCACCTCAGTTTGGATCCAGCCATAAGCAAATAAGTCTTGACCCTGCTCCAATGTCAACAGTCCAGCTCAACCTACCAGACCAGATACTCTCTAAACCAGAGCACCAGTAATCTAGGACCAGGTTCCTTTTTTGGGGGATAATCAGCCAAACTTGGTTCCAATGACAGGGTGAGTATTGGAACCATGTCTGGGCATGCCTGTCATACTTAGGACATCAATAACAAAGTGATGGATGGAAGGCTTGAATCAATCTCAACCAGTGGCTTTCACTCTGGGCCGCATCCCAATCCATCATTTGTCAACAGTGGCGGTTGGTGTACTTTTAAAGTAGTGAGGCGTAAACTGGCAGTCACGGGCGGGTGGGGGAGAGGGGGTGGAAATGTATTTAATTTTATTTTATTTAATGCGTTTCTATATAGCGCAGACTTTACCCGAAGGTGTCAGAGCGCTTCACAATAGGAGCAGTAATGATACATAAGGAGAAAAATTGCAAGTTAGCATGTTACAAAATCAAATGGTACGTTACATGAGGCAATAGTGACAATTGTGCAAGTATCAAGAGCAAAACAGAATACAAGAGGTAGCAAACGATACGTTACAAAAGGAAAAAGTGACGTGTGCAGGTTAAAAGAGCATACAAAGTACACGTAGAGGTAAAACAATTTCAATAAATGGCAGACACTCAAAACACTAAAACAAAAGTTACGTTACATGAGGCAGTGGTGGCCATTGTGCATGTATCGAAAGCACACAAAATACAAGAGGTAGCAAACGATACGTTACATAAGGAAAAAGTGACATGTGTGCATGTTACAAAAGCGTTCAAAATACAAGTAAAAGTATAATACTGCAATAAATGGCAGACACTCAAAACACAAAAACACACTGGGAAGGAAATGGGAATGGGGTTGGCTCGGGGTAGGGGATGGGGGAGAGTTTGTTTAATTAAAAAAATACATCGAATAATATCAAACTTAACTTACCATCCTGCGCCACTGTCTTGATGTGTCCAAAGTCCGACTTCCGACTCCCGCCGTCCTGCCTTTCCCGAATTCAGTTCCGAGATCGTCATCAGCTAGCAGGCAGGCAGCCTCCCTCCCTACCCTCTGCCAAACACAACGCTGCAATGGCAGCGTTGTGATTGGTAACCCGCATTGGAGAGTGCTCCACAGGCGGGCCATTTTCTCTATAGAGAACAAAGGGAGAGTGGGCCGTCCTGCTCGAGGGCAGGGGGGGGAGTGGCTTGCCACTGTTGTGCATACTGACTGTTTGCTCGACCCTGGGCCGACCAAACAGTCAGTATGCACAACAGTGGTCAAGCCACTCCCCCCCTGCCCTCGAGCAGGACTGCCCACCCCCAACCAGGCACTTCTGCTTTCTCGCGGTGCGAGAAGGCAGAAACATAGATGGTAGTTATTACCATTTATGTTTCTGCCTTCTCGCACCACGAGAAAGCAGTGGGGCAACGCCCCCACGCCCCAATGGAAGAGCCACCACTGTTTGTCAACCACATTGCCACCTCAGTTTGGACCTAGCAATAGGCAACTCAGTCTTGACCCTGCTACAATGGGAATAGTCCAGCCCGAACTGCTAGTCCAGGTCCTCACTGGACCAGAACACAAGCAACCGAGGACAGGCTTTACCCTTATTAGGGATCATCAGACATGTATATCTTAGTTCCATTTGCACAGTGAGCATAGTACCCACTTCTAGGAATGCTTGTCACCCACATGCGTATGCTTGAATCAATCCGAACCATTGGCAATTGCTCTCAGCTGCATCCCAAACCATTCTTTTTTAATTCGCCATGTCACTTTAGTTTGGACTCACCATATGGAAATCAGTCTCGACTACTACTGTGAAGAGAGGGCATTGGGGATGCTTCTTCTATATTGATATACTAAGTGCTCAGAAGGGAGAAAAATAGGATTTTCCTGTGTGAAGAAAGAATCAATTCTCAGGAAATGGGTGGAGTATGCTCTGTTAAACAGTGTATATCATGTGTAGGGTTTTAAGGCCTACTTTTTGAGTTTATTTTGATTTTTAGTAGAAAGTTTCGTCTAATGACAATGGAGTTTAAAAACTCCTTAGACAACGTCTTCACAAATGGGGGAAAGGGTAGTAAGGTAAAATATTTTCTGGTTGGACTCGGTATCTTCTATTAGAGATGCCCTAATGTGTGGGGAAGTTCACATTACTTTTCAGCTATTTTAGAACTGTGAACATTGGTGAGCAAATTCATTTTAAAGAGAGTTAGCAGAAACAATTGATTTCAAGATATTTTTGCCAGACTTAACAAGGTTTGTATTTGTAATCTTAAAGTCAGCTTAGTATGAAACATTATATGTCTGACCCTACACCCAGATAAAAGAAAGCGCTGCTGGTGAGGGCGTTGATGAAAGGTAAAGAATATATATTAACTTTATCAATTGGAGAAACAGGTCAATATTTGGTTAATTTTTCTAGATTCAATAAATGGTTCAGTTAGTATCTATAGAAAATGCAATCTATAAATCTAAGGGTTGTATAACCAAATTTAACAGGATTTGCGGGAATTTACACGAGTTACATCACTAGGACAACATTTCCACCTTTCTTGGCTGATTACCTTGTCCCTCTTTTACATTTCCACAAGCTTGTTATTTATTCTTTAATATTCTGCTGAAGCCTCTACCTGGACAGCAGGATCAGAAAGCACCTCCAATGACGTACCCATCTCGATGGGTTCAACTTGAGAAGCAGCTACCGGTTGGCTGCTACAAATTTGGAAATGAAAAATTCTTACAAAACCCTCCCAACACTGCAGTAACAACAGCATGAAGCATTTTCACAGATGGCCTTGTACTCTAGAACGGACAAAAGCACAACATAATGCATTCATACTACACCTGAACCCTTCCGTACTAAGTAATAGTTTCCAAGGGTGGCTCAGTGTTCAAATGACACACCTGGACTACCTGCAACAACACAAGATCACATTTCAGCCAATGGAAAAAGTTATCTCACACTGAATGTGCATGGCATTTAAAATTTGGGATTGAGGTAGGGGAAAGGATATTTAAAAGGGCCATTTGAGAATAAAGAGTGAGGTTGAGGAGAGGTTACATTAATGGTCTCACTTCAAATTAGGGAGGGAGTATGTTTATGGGACTAGTTGGATTTAGGGAGGAAGATAGTTGAGCCACGTGGTGATAAAGAGGTATTTAGCAGATGGGGTAGAGTATTTGTACCACTTTATTTTGGTAAGGATTTAAGGCTAGATGTATGTACAACTGGTTGCAAAATAGTAATTCTGTTAGCAGTTTGGAAATTTGTGAAGTGATCTATGTACTAATGTGTCATTCTACAAATTTCTGATTCGTAGTGGGTCGCAATTTGACATACCTCATGAATATGAACGAGGTAGGTCACAAATTATGACTCACAAGAAATCGCAATCATCACAGGAATGGTGGCCTGCTGAGGTCAGCAGAACACCATGTCTGTGACTGTTTTCAAATAAAGCAATTTTCTTTCTTTAATTGCAACCCATTTTTCTTAAAGTACAATAGTATGCATTGAAACAGAAACAAATACAAGTGCAATTTTTATTTTTGAAGAGTAGGCAGTAGTCAAAAGGACTACTGCCTTCTCTTAAAACATATTTGTCTTAATATTCATGAAGAGAAAGGGGTCCCTTGGGGTCCCCTTCACACTTGTGAATTGGTTACCACCTTTTTTGAGGGTCTGATAAAGTATAAATATTTTGCAACCGCATTTCAGTCGCAAAACATTAATACAAACCACTATGATTCAGTATTTGGAAGGGATACCCTAAACACATCCCTTCCAAATACTGAATCGGTATTAGGAGACATACCCAAATTGTGATTCAGTAATGTATTGCCGAATTGTAAATTAGGTTTGATACATTAAAAATAGCCTTTTTACGGGTGCAAACAGCCGCATTCTGCAGATCAGGCAGCTTGGGACTGCAAAAAGTCTTCATACATCTAGTCCATAGTAAAGAGTTGTTTTATGATCACGTGAGGCTAAGGAAGAAGGTAAGATAAAGAGTACGTTTATGGGTTACTTTATTTTGGTGCTGAATGTGATCAGATTTGAGTACATGTATACATGCTAACATTAAAAGAAGTTCAACGCAACATCACCTCTTGTAAAAATGTCTTGTCGCATGTTTCCTCAATTGAGGGGAGAGCTTTCAAGCACATTATCATCATGCCAATGGCGTAGATGTTTTTCATCTTTTATAAGCACATTCACTCTGATGGTGAATTTGTGCAGTATACAATAGAGAATTACAATGTGGCCCACTTTCTCTTCAGAATACATCAGTGTCCATTACTGACAGGCAAACAACAGAACATTGATATCAATAGGTCAAAGGCAAGCCCACTAGTGCTTCATGGTTGCCTTTGCACAGAAAAGTCAAGTATATAAATGATGTCGTAAGTCACCACTGACAATTGAAAATATATTATTGATATGAACAAATGTCAATACATCATATACATTAAGTGTGCTGGGAAAGACAGTGATGGGTTTATGTATTAAGAAAAAAAAACGTTAATGGCACCTGTCAATAATCTCCAATGTATTTAAGATTATTATGTGAATTTATTATATCATGAGTGAGCTATTTATCAGCTTTGCAAAGAGTATATATATATATATATATATATATATATATATATATATATACATTCACTTAAAAAACCATAGGTTTCAGGGACGTTATAGTTACAAATTAGCATTTAAAAAACCTTTGAAATTCACTGAAAAAACCATAGGTTTCATGGACGTTATAGATAGTTAGACATTTCACTCATACAAAACCATAGAAATTCTGCCGTTATAGTTAGTTGAGCTAACTATCACTCGCGTCCCCGCAATGTACTGCTGATGACGTCACATATTACATCATTCATGACATGATCAGTGACATCACTGATGACATCACTGATGGCATCTCAAATGACATCACTGCTGACATCATCCACGTGACAATCTGATGCACCTCCTCACACCCTAATATAACCTTTGATACACCCCCTGTAAAATACAGACTACCATTTTCAAAACCATCGACACACCAATACCAGTTACTACAAACACACTCACTAATTCCTAGGTCTACAGACACATGCACTCATTCATCCATACAACCATCAATACATGTAGTCACCGATCAATACAACACTATCATATGCACTCATACACTTCTACAGACACTCACACACCACCACTCATCCTAGTCAGTCATGCACTAATCCTGGTCAGTCATGCAAAGAATCAATCACAGTTCCATTTACTCACCAACACAGTTATACACACACCACCTTATTTATTCATACAGATACTACTAACGCATACTTACTCTCTTATATAATCACTAATACGAGTATACACTCATGCATACAGCTACTCCCACAATCACTGACTCTCACCTATAGTCATTTATACACTCCAACTCTTGCATATACTGCCTTTTACTTTTGTACTTACTTGGACATCTACCACTGAGACATCCATTCACTCACCAACACATCCATACACATACTCACTCACCCATAGAACTGTTTGCACATGCACTCTTAAAGTCATACAACCAGTCAATCAACCACTCACACATTTATGCACAGATTCACACACCCCCACCCAATCACACACACCCCCCACCCAACCACACACACACTCAGTCTCCCATACAATTACTCAGGCAACTAATCCATAACCCATATAGACACCCGTGGAGCTACTGACCAACTGATGCAGCAGGTTATACAACAACAGACAGACTGATACAGACATTCACACCGTTTAGTCATGAACCCATGCATTCAGTAAGATACATTTAATCACTCACTTAAACAGTAAGTCACACACCTACTAAATCCTCTTTCCAAACACTTGTACATCCACTCATTCTTCAATACAGCTTGGTATTTATATAATACATATTTAAATTTTAAAGAAAACACATTCACTGGATGATGTCATCAGTGATGTAATCAGTGATGTCACTGACCATGTCATGAATGATGTAATATGTGACGTCATCAGCAGTGCATTACGGGGGCACAAGTTATAGTTAGCTCAACTAACTATAACAGCAGAATTTCTATTGTTTTGTACGAGTGAAATGTCCAACTAACTATGACGTCCCTCAAACCTATGGTTTTTTCAGTGAATTTCAAAGGTTTTTTAAATGCTAATTTGTAACTATAACGTACCTGAAACCTATGGTTTTTTCAGTGAATTTCAAAGGTTTTTTAAATACTAATTTCTAATTATTTTCTTCTTTAAACCTATAGTTTTTTCAGTGATTTTAAATTATCACTTCATTGTCCACCTAGTGAAAACAGCCAATATCCCCAGTTTTCCAGCAATAGCTTCCACAATTTTTTTATGTCACAAATGAGAACAACAACTAATGGTAATAATATACAGAGTAGATGTCCCAGTGTAAAAATTAACACTAAAGCACCAGTTCCCGATATTTTCACCATTTAAGAATGTTATCAGTACATCATTCCGAAATGCAAAAGTTAGTTAGAAGAATATACTACATGAAAAGTCCTGCATTATGTCTAAATGAAATGAATACAGCTCTTTTGCATGGTTCAGTGTTGGATGTAAAAAAAAATTGTGATGATATAGAGTTACGTTTCTTTTTTGGTCAAGAGGAGTGTAGAGAAAGTGAGAGTTGTGTAGGTGTTGAAGAAGAGATGGAAGATACTGATGTGAAGTTTGAAAAAGAAATAACAAAGTTTAAAGTAGTTTCTGGTGAAAATCCCGATATGTTTGTATTTATTGCCGACGTACTCACTATAAAATTCAAACTAGGAATGTAGATGTGTGTTTAAAAAGTGAAAAGGAAAACAATGATAAATGGAGAGAATTTGCTGCTTATCTGTTTGTGGAAGGCCGTTTTAATTTAGATACTGTACAATGCATTTGTAAATATTGTTACAATAAATTAGAAGAGAACAAAATGCCAGCTAGAGCTGTCCATAATGACTTAGAATTAGTTGTTATACCTCCTAAACTTACAGATTTAAATACATATAAGGCCATCCTTATACAATCTTTGCACCCTTTTCAGGATATAATTCGTATGCAGCCTAAAACAGATAGGCTGCCTTCAACAGATCTATAAAGAGGTTTAAAAGGAAGAGTTGTGTATTTACCTTTACATTTTAAGAAAAATATTGAAATTGTTAGTGTAGAAAGATATGATGAATGACCAGTTCAGATTCTAGCTTCAGAATACCGTACTTTACAACTGTACTCAGAACAACCAAGATTTCCTCAGTGTATTCCATAAATGTTTCATCTTTTGTTATATACACCTACACTGCGGTCAGCAGAGCTCACAATTTAATTTGAAACACGATTTATTTATTATAGAGAATTGTACTCTATGTCCTTGAACTTTGCCAAGAGGAAGCGACTAAAAACATTCATTGATGTCTGTTCTGTCTATTGCCTTCGATGTACACTAGCAATAGAAGGGCTCACAATTCACATCGAGTTGCGATTCTGTGGCTCGCCCGCACCACGCATCATCGCTGGCTGCACAGACACTAAATGCTTCTGATGCCCCTAGCTCACTGCGGCACAACTCATGCACCCTTTCTGATACAATATTTTGTGTATAATTTCACATCTGCTGTCCTACCTCAGTGTATCACAAGTCATGAACCCTTAGAATCTTTTCTGTATGATTTCATATCTGGTACCCGTACCTTAGTGCAGCACAAATCATTGACCCTTTATGACTGAATCTCTGTGTCTGATCCAATGATTACTGTTGTACTTTTTGCCAGCACCAACCATTCCCGGAGGGTTGGCTTACAATCACCCCACATGCATCCACCACAGATGTCACTGGACATGTGACTCTGGTAATAAAAAGGAGTCGAGCGCACGTGTCCGTACCCAGTTCCACTATCTATCTGTGTCCGTGTGTTTATTATGTGTGCAACATGCTGTCCCTAGGCCCTACCACATTACATAGTGCTCTGGACAGCGTCTGCAACCATCTTACCTTTGACAGTAGGGGAAACTTTTAGTTATGTACCTTTTTCTCGGTCATTGTACAAGTACGTACGTGGAGACTGCATCATTAGAGTACTGCAAGCAGAGTGTATAGTGAATTTATAAGCGCGTGAGGATCATCGCAGTGATTGCATAAGTACATATGTTGGCGCAGCCTAACTACGACAACAAGCTTAACTCTCTAATTGGCTGCCCTCCATGTGCCAAAAACAGGGCCCTGTATTGCTACAGCTGCAACACTCCACTGAATGTGCAATAAACATTCATATCCAAACAGATGTCTCATGTCCACCATCTTTCTTTTGTGGAACTATGGATGAATATAGGGTCAGTAATTCCCCGTACCTTCCATGTTGGCCATACTGTTGGACTTGGCTCACAGAGTGACACTTTGGCTTTTACAACCCGGGTGACGGTAGCACAACAACACGGACACCCGCATCCAGTGTTGTCAGATTTTTTAAGCTTTCTATAGCCAAAAGCCAACCAAAAAGTAGCCCAATATGGCTACTTTAGGGAAGAAGGAGCAGGGACAGCGTCAAGCAGGCGGTGAATGCATTGGAATTGAAGTTGCAGCAGGATGCCAAGTAAATATTTGTCTAATAAAGCGCTTTAACATACTACTTTGCTGGAGCACTGTATATATATTTATAATCTGGCAACTAGCACAAACCAAAATTTTACCACACAACCGGCAAAATATAGCCCAATTGTGCGTGATCTAGCCTAATCTGGCAACACTGATACCACAGCCACTCCCTCATGGCTGGTATACACCCACACCACACCCATCCAGCACAGGCGTCACAGTACAGGTGACCCTACTAAAAAAAAGACCGGGCACACGTGCTCTACGCCATTTTAGAGTTGCTCGCAACGCATGCACTGCGACCGGTACAGTCACACCGCCACGGTAATGGCCCATCCCAGTGGTCCGGACACTTGATGTTGTGTGTGCTCTTCTGCACCGCAGTGTAGGCCTGAGCCCAACAGCAAGGGCCTACCGCCACCTGCGTGGCCTCACTTCTCACTGAGTTAGTAGCACCGCAAGCACTGAGCGGGTGTATAACCTGCGATGATGATAGGTGCACTAGTATGTCATCTACCATGGTGATGTCAAGACTCAATTCCAAATGTGAGACCTATTAGCTTGCAGAACGGAGCTGCATGATGTGGAGGGTGCCGTGACCGTGAAAAGGTGAGCAGTGAGGCCTTGGTGCACAGCGTCGGGCAGATAACTCTGGGCAGCAGGAGTGGATGGGGTTCAGCAGCCTGAATGCAGAAAGACGGCAGAGCGATTTAGGCGTACACACTCGTATATACTCTGCCACAGCGTTGGATTGGTAACGCGGGCACTGGTGCAATACCCGAGGAGCTGGTGCCGAGTTCCAACTGTGTGCTGCTTTTTGGAGCAGTCTGGGGGGCAGATTTGGGCGGTGTCGCTGTTGTTTGGATACAGCCAGTGGCACAGTGGGTGTCTGAAAGGCCTTTCTGGAGGCAGATGGGCGTCATTACCTCACGTTTAGCAACAGGCAGAGGTGTAACTTTCTTTCTCTCGCAGGGCCGCCCATTAATGTATGCAGAAGTGGCCTCACTTGTTTTTAAGTCACCAGTGTGAACGAATCCGTGCATTTTTTTGTATCTTCTCCACCCCCCCTTTTTTAAATAAAATTTTGCCGAAGCAGTATTTTGAGGAAAGGCAATATGCAAATGTGGGCAACTTTTCTTTAACCATGCCCGGGCCGATTTTGAATCCTAATCCAATGCTGCTCTGCCATTACTAATTCTGCACTATCTTTCAGATGTGGGAGCTCGAGAGTTCCACTAGGTTACTGCACGTGGTTGGAGACAGAGCGGTGGTGTAAAGGTAAGCTGTGACGGTTTTGTACATAGTGTGGGCACTCACTGTCCCTCTTCATCTCTTCTTTTCTCTCCTTCACACTCTTTCTCTCTCTCTTCCTCTTTCTCACACTCTTTCTCTCTCTCTCTTCCTTTTTCTCACTGGTTCTCTCTCTCGTCGCCTCTCTCACTCTTTCTCTCTTTCTAAGACTGCCACTCTCTCTTTCTTTCTTTTTCTCTCTCTCTTCCTCTCACTCTCACTGTTTCTCTCTTTCTCTCTGTATTCCTCTCACTTTCTTTCTTTTTCTCTCTGTCTTCCTCTCACTCTTTCTTTCTCTCTCTATCTCTCTTTCTCTCTCCTTTGATGGACGCATGATGCACAATCTTGTCTCGCTTTTTATCTAGCAGGCTTGCAATGATGCGTGGCCATCCTGCAATCAACACTCAAACTGAATTGCTAGCTCCGCTGCGCAGCGTGTACACAATGGGTAAGGAGGTTTCTTTGGCAAGTGGTGGACCCTCTTCTACACAGGCCGGTGGCAGAAAGGTGAGCTCTGAGGATTTTCTCCACAGTGTCAACACTCACTCTCCCTCTCCATCTCTTCCTTTTTCTCTCTCACACTCTTTCTCTCTTTCTATGTCTCTTTCTCTCTCTCATTCTTTCTTTCTCTCTCTCTTCCGCTGTCTCACTCTTTCTCTCTTTCTCTTCCTCTCTCTCACACTGTTTCTCTCTTTCTCTCTCTCTCCTTGTATCTCACTCTTTCTCTCTCTCTTTTCTCTCTCTCTTTTTGTCTTGCAGGCTGTGATTCACAAATTGTGCACTTGTATGTACTCATCCATTACTGATTCCATACTATGTTTCAGATGACTAAGATTGAGGGCTGCCCTATATCCTGGCATGTGGGTGGAGACACACCGGTGGCACAAAGGTGAGCTGCGAAGATTTTCTCCAGTGTCAACACTCCCTCTCATCTCTTCCTTTCGCTCTCTCTCACTTTCTCTCTTTCTCTGTCTGTTGCTCTCTCTCTCACTCTTTCTCTCTCTCTCTCTCTCTCTTCCTCTCTCTCACTCTTTCTCTCTCTCTTCCTCTCTCTCACACTGTTTCTCTCTTTCTATCTTACTTGTATCTTACTCTTTCTCTCTCACTGTTTCTCCTACTCTCTCTCTCACTCTTTCTCTCTTTGTCTGTCTTGCTCTCCCACTCTTTCTCTCTTCCTCTCGTCCTCTCTCACTTTCTCTCTCTCTCTTCCTCACTCTCACTCTTTCTCTCTCTCTCTTCCTCTCCCTCACACTGTTTCTCTCTTTCTCTCTTCCTTGAAACAGAGAATTACGTGTGTGCAGTTGTATGTACTCTGCAATAACCAAATCTATACTATCTTTCAGATCACTAAACTGCACTATGTCCCGGCACGTGGTTGGAGACACACCGGTGACACAAAGGTGAGCTGTGAAGATTACCTCGCAAAGGAAGACAGCTGCGAGCCGACAGACTGGCTTCTAAAGGCATAGCTGCGAAGTGGTGATGTTGGGCACAGGGAGCGTGAAAGGGTTATCTTCCTACTGGTATCCTGGAGTGGAAATCGTACTGCCTGACGCTCACCTGTTTCTCCTTTATTGTTAATAAATCTTAAACCTTCGCTGCGTCCAAATCATCATTACTTAGAGCTCCGCCATATTAAATTGCCCCCGGAACCTTTATTTTATATTTTCACTCGATGCGAGGCACAAGATGGCTGCTTACAGTTCCTGGTTTGAAGTGTTAGAAGCCAATCAGAGGACACTTCCTGCTTTGAAGTGTTAGCAGCCAATCAGAGGCAAGCTTGTGCTCGGGAGTTAGGTACAGACCAGATATATATATATTTGTTTCCTTTAATATCTCAAAAACTACTGAACAGATTTACACCATTTCTACAAAACCGTGCTTTCTAGACCAAGACCTTTCTCCCTGCCAAATTTGGCATAATTCCGTTCAGCAGTTTGATCTGTAGCATTGTCTAAAGTTTCCTATGGAAAATGCATTGAGAAAACACGTTTTGACACCCCCCTTTTTGTTTCAGCCCCCCCTTGACCAATCACCATTAAACTTTCAAGATAGGAGCTGATCAAAAAAGAGAAACGTTTGGGAACATTTCATAAAGAATCGTCAAATGACACCAAAGTTATAAGCAGATGGAGGGCTCCAGGAGGGGGGCCGTGCAAACCCCCTCCCACCATGAGTGAAGCCCCGAGACTGCGGGGATCCCGGCGGGCCCCCACAGCCCCAGCGAGCCCCTGCGATTATTTTTTAAGAAATGCCCCCGGGACCTAGCCCATCCCGGGGTCTCATTAAAATAAAACACGGGAACCCGCGACCCCAGAGAGAATTGCGCCTATTCTTTTTTTTTACATGTTTTTCTTTACCTTGGGGTCCTTCTGGGACTCCCTGAGCAGGGCTAGGGGGTCAGGGTGTTTCTACCCTGTCCCCTTCTCTTCTTTTCTACCTTTGTTTCTCTGTTTTCTAGCGACTCGCTTCTACCGAGCCACAAGATGGCTGCCAACACTTCCTGGTTTGGAGTGTTGACAGCCAATCACAGTGAAGCTCATGCACGGGACTTAGGCTCCGCCCAGATAGCGAAACTATTATTTTTCAAATGTTTCAGCAACTACTGAACGGATTTACACCATTTTAAAAAAAGTCGTTTTCTGACCCACTCACTACCTTTGTGGCAAATCTGGGGTAATTCCGTTCAGTAGTTTCAGCTGTAGCCTTGCACAAAGTTTCCTATGGAAAATTGATTTTTTGAATTTCTCAAAAACTACTGAACGGATTTACACCATTTTTTAAAAAAAAAAGGTCGCTTTCTGAACCAAGCTCTATCTTTCTGCCAAATTTGGGGTAATTCCGTTCAGCAGTTCAGGCTGTAGCTTGTCGCAAAACTTCCTATGGAGATTAATATAGGGAAAACGTGTTTTGGGACCCCCCTTTTTTCTCAGCCCCCCCTTGATGAGACACCCCCAAACTTTCAGGATTGGAGTTGACCTGGATAGACTTTGTTTTTGGAGAATTTCACAAAGATTCATCAAACGACGCCAAAGTTATCAGCAAATCAAAAAATGCTTTTCCTATGGAAACTAGGTTGTAACTATAAGTACCTACTGGCGACTGCCAGTAGGTAATATATATATATATATGGATATATATATATAGATATATATATATCAAAGCTCCAAAGTTGCCCACGTGGCGGGAGCGCACTCGGGGAACAGCTAATACTATGTAGATGCTGCCAGTTCAGGAGATACAGCCTGACGCGTTTCGAGTGAAATCTCTTTTTCAAAGGCTTGTTAGTCTGGCTAGAAAAAGCTCACATGAGCAACAGCCTATCAGAAGGCAGCTGAATGTATTTAAAGGTGTGGCTTATAATGTCGTGTCAAGCAGACTAACTATATATATATATAATAAAGCTGCTTTGATGATCGAGTGGGCTCGTGTGGATTCTTTTCTTGGCCAGGAATCAACTGTTTCGAAATATATATATATATATATATATATATATATATAGATATATATGTATATATATATATTTATATTGCCTACTGGCGGTCTCCAGTAGGTAGTCATAGTTAGGACCTAGTTTCCAAAGGAAAAGCGTTTTTTGTTTTCTCAATAACTTTGGCGCCTTTTGACGAATCTTCGCAAAATTTTCAAAACTGGTGGGGCTCTCCGGTCAGCTCCTGTTTTGGAAGTTTCAGGGTGATTCATAAAGCAGGGGGTGAGAAAAAAGGGGGGTCCCAAAACACATTTTTCGCATGTTAATTTCCATAGGAAGCTTTAGACACGGCTACAGCCCGAGCTGCTGAGCGGAATTACACCAAATTTGGCAAAAAGGTAGCCCATGGTTCAGTAAGAGTCCTTTTTGTTAAATGGTGTAAATCCATTTAGTAGTTCCTGAGAAATTAGAAAAAGAAAGAATATCGATATCTATGGACGCTGTGGTTTCGGGAACCCTCCTGACCACAAGCTTTATTATAATTGGCTGCCAACAATCCAAACCAGGAAATGTTGGCAGCCATCTTTTGACTCGGTACAATCGAGTCACAAGAAAACACGAAAATGAAGTGTAAAATGAAGAAAAGGGGGCAGGGTAGAAACACCCTGACCCCCTAGGGTTGCTTAGGGGGTCCCACAAGGACCCCCAGGCAGAAAAATATATATTTTTTAAATTAAAATAATGGCAGAAGTCACGTTGGGGTCGCGACCCCTGCTGAGAAAAATAAAAAAAAGAAGCATGTACAGTTATTTTCAAAAAGCCTCCGGG
The DNA here is from genome assembly GCF_964204655.1 of Triturus cristatus. Classification (NCBI taxonomy): domain Eukaryota; kingdom Metazoa; phylum Chordata; class Amphibia; order Caudata; family Salamandridae; genus Triturus; species Triturus cristatus. The sequence goes on along the minus strand of NC_140590.1, from coordinate 893,000,926 downwards.
TGGGCCAGGTCCTGGGGACACTTGTGAATTCATGCACAGCCCATGGGACCGCCACCTCTCCGAGGCAGTTAATATTTAAATACAGGGGTCTGTTGCAGACCCCCGGGCCCCAGGGATCACCACCTCCCCGGGGCAATGAAAAGTAGGGGGGGGCCTTTGAAGGCCCTGGGGACCGCCACCCCCTAGGGCCAGCTCTTGCAGTGTCCCGGGGTGCCCACCCCTGAGACACTGCTGTTTGCGATGACAAGGTGGGAGTCGTGGGGCTCCCACCCTGTCATTGCAAACTCCTACATTGCTTCATGGAAGCGAGAGCAGGGACACCTGCTCTTGCTTCTATGAAGCAAAGCAGGATTGCTTTTCCCCAAGGGGAGCTGCATGTCAGCAGTTGCCCTTGTGGAAAAGCAATGCTGGCTCCTGCAGGAGGCGGGGAGCTGGCGGGACCATGGGGGCATTTGGGACTCCCCTCACGGTCCCCATGTGTGAGGCTATGCCCTTCGGGATGGGGTGCCTGGGGTCAAAATGGCCTGGGAGGGGGCCACGCGGTCCCCCTTCAATTTTTTTTTTAAAAATAATTTGGCATGTCCCCGGTGATGGGGTCCCCGGGGCAATTATAAATTAATAATAGCAGACTTTTTTTCGCGACCCTTGCGCGGTGCTTAGCGCGGCCCCTTAGTGTGAACACGAGGGGTGCGCAGCCCCTAGTGTGAACGTGAGGGGTGCACATCTCCCTGTGCGCCCCCTGATGTGAACGTGAGGGGTGCACGGCTCCCGAAGTTGTGTTGGGTGCGTGATTCCAAGCAACAAAAAAATAAACAAAAATCGTATAAACCTAGGTTATAAGTTGGGTTATTGAGTGGCTCTAAAAAGAGCCCTTGTTTTCATTGGAAGATTGTTGTAGCTACATTTAAGTGTGGATGCAGAGCTTCAGGTTGTTGAGAAACACTCTGTTGCCTTCATCAGTGAAGTGCACTCCATCACTTCTGTAGATGACATCCATATTGAAACTAATATAGTTGTTATAGATGGAGACCATCCTATGGTGTCTCAGGTAAGCAGAAACAGCTTTATTGACATTTTTCAAGCTTTCTCAATCTGAGGACAGAATTGATTGGACCACTTCCATTTCTGTCTTTGGCATATGTTAGAGTATACAAAGACAGTTTGGGGGAAAAACAAAGGTGTCCTTCATTAGCATTTCCAAACCAACCCCAGTCAATGTGCCTAGGCCATTGCCTCCACAGTGCACAATTATGAGGTCAGGGGCTTGGAGATGAAAAAAGGTTTTAACCAAAGGCATCAATTGGTGCCACTTTAATCCTCTCTGTCCAATCCACTTAATGTCTACATTTTGCAAAGCTAGGTCTTTGTCAATACCTCTGTGTTCAGCATACCTTTTGCACTAGAAAACATAGCTGTGCCCAACAATCTACACTAAAAGCATCTTGAAGTGATGACTGTAGGTAATGAAAAGATGTCTGTAGCTGAGGTAGTCAGTTGGCAGAATGAGAGATATCTAAAATGGTGGACAAGATGGTGTTTTTAAGAAAGTAGAGATTTGATTGGCTGTTTAAGAACATTGTACATTCAAAAATAGGGTGCTTTTTACTTTGTTTGAAAAGCAAGTTTCTTATTGGTTAGTAAAATGTGTTTGGAAGGTACAGCAGAAAGGATAAGGTCATGTTTTGCAAAGCCAACCACACCTGCTGTTGTCATTTGCAACATTGTGTGGTGAACTTGTGACCTGTTAGTTAAGTTGAATGTTGCATGACCTGTTCCTATGGAAACTGACATTAAGGAGAAGAGGTGAAGAAGTCAGTTGAAAAGGGTTATTATCTGTGACCAATGGAAATGTGTTGTACAATTTGGAAATCTCTGGGAAGCAATGTCATTTGTTGCTTATGCGTATTTGTATGGAAAAAGAGAGGGAAACCTTGCCATTACTGGTTTCACCTTTCAGAGTCTGGTGATTTATATTGACTGTGTGTAAAAGAAAATCCTGTCTGAGTGTGTGAGATTTTTCATTCAACAGATTTATTTGCAAGGTGAGTTATATATTTTTGAGGTTTATTTAAAAAAGATTTGACATTTTTCTAAAACTATGTTGTTTGAAATATATTATTAAATGTAGAGATGTATATTAGAATTAGTTTCATTGCACTGTCTGTACAGTAATATGTATATTTTTAAGTCTGTTCAAAGGTATAGCTGAATGATGCCTCATATTTTTAGATAGTTGGTTGAAGATGCAGTATAAATGTGTATTTTGAAAGATATTCATGTAAGCTGTAGTTTATTAGGCTTAATTTTTTCTTCTCTCTACAAAGGTACAGTTGAATGTTACTGCATAATTATTGATACTTTGGTAAAGATGCAGTACAACTGTGGTGTTTCAAAGATGATCATATATGGTGTTGTTGGACTTGGCCCTTTTTGGTAGGTTTACCCTTGAACTTTTTGCCTTAAGCTCTGATATGGTGGTAGTGATTTTAGGCCTCTGGGCACTTTAGCACTGTGGCCCAGTGTAAAGTGCGTGTGCTCTCTGAGTGCGTGTGTTGTGATTGGCCTGCCCTCCGATAGGAATGCATGGGGGATAAGTGTGTCCATGGTAATTCCTGGTGTGAGCAGAGTGCAGGGTCGAGATTAGTATGTATGAACTCGTGAGAATAAATGCTGTGCAATGGTGTGCGGGGATTTATGATGAGTGGTGAAGAAATGCCACTTTTAGAAATTGGCATTTCTGTGTGCTATATGTCTGCCTGCCTGATGTGAATTACATGTCTGGCTTGTGATTGACAGGCGCTGAGAGGTGTAGGTGGCTCCAGGAGGGGCAGGGCGAGTCTACTAGTCTGAATGGGACACCTGGAGGAAGAGTGGTGGGAGAGTAATCCCCCGACTCTGAATAGGACTGTGCCCAGGCTGTACAATTCTGGCTCTGCACCTGAGGTTTGTCTGATCACTGAGCCCCCACCTGACAAAGGGGAGAGGAGCTGGGCAAAACAAAGTGCTCCAATGCTCCCCTAAACGAGTTCTGACTGGTACCCCCAAGCCCTGTGCTGTGACACAATGGGATTTTGTAATTTAAATATAGGGGCTGTGACCCCATGAAAATGTTCACTTCTTGTTCTGTTCTGGTGTGCTGTTCCTGATGGAGGGGGCTTGCTGCTGCTGGGGCCCAGGAGGAACCGCCATGGGGGCTGCCTCCGTGCTGGAGGGCCTTGTGTGCTGGCCTCCCTGGGCCCAGCTATGCCCCTGAACCTCTCATAGACTTTTTTTCTAAAGGAGCTGTGGCTCCTAGCCCCTGAAGAGCATGGGGATTCCCCCCATATGGAGGTGGAGAGAGAAGCGGATGCCCACCCTGCATTTCGCCACAAACGGGAGCCTACCCCGCGTTCTACATATGAAAAACCTGCGGGTGCCCACTGCATTAGCAGGAGACCACCCCACGTCTCTGCCGATTATTTCACTTTAAAGAGATGCGGGTGCCCACCCCGCTGATTGATCGTAATTGCGGGTGCCCATCCCGCTTTGTATTTTGAATTGCTAGGGAGCCTACCCCTCATAGCCACCGAAGGAAACAGCCGGGCCGCGACTGAGCCCGGAAGACAGGCACCGTTGCCTGGTTGGGGGCGGGGCCTCGTCATAGGCCAGGAGTGCAGGAAGTCCGGTGGGAGCCCACACCGCCTTCATGGACGCGCTTAGGCACTGTGCCCTCCAAAGCTGCATGCCGAGAAATGCCCCCAAAGACACGGGGCTCTCCTGGCACAACAGGAACTGCCCCTCAAGCGTTGGAGCAGCCCGCTGCCAGACAGGGCCGCTCTGACTCTGTGCCTCGCACCGGCACTACCTCAGGGGAATGGCTCTGGGGGCAGGCACCGATCGTGTGCCTTGCACACCCCCCTCCCCTTCTGGTTCACTCACCGGACTCTGTGATCTCCTTCTCCAGTGCCGGTCACGGGACTCAGTACCCCGCGGTCTCCTCCTGGACTTTCTTGGGGGCGCAACATGCAGGGCTCTCTCCGCTGATGAGAGCCCTGCTGGGAATCTGGCCACCCTGTTGCGGCACGCGTGGCTCCATCTTCACCATGGGAACCCCGTAGGGGATCTTGTACCGGCGCTGCTTGTTCCGGCTGCATTTTACGATGTTTTTAAAAAAAAAGGGAAAACAACAAAACAAACTGTCCAACTTTGCAATTAAACTATCATTGCAAGAAAAAATAAAAAAAATTAACAAGAGTGGTTTCTTGTGGCAGAAACCACAGCATCAACAGGCTGCTCGTCATAGCAAACTACAGTCTTGCACTTGATGCAGTGCTGTTCTAAATTTACAAACTCGGGACGGATGTCGAGTCCACGATTTTCTGTAGAGGTGCTCAGTCCAGCAGTTTGCTCATCATGGTCCTGTGCTTCCTGGGCCCGACGATGTTGTTCGCGGGCCAGATGACGTGGATGCATAGTGTGCAGGTGCTTCAACATACTGGTAGTGCCATATGAATACTTCTTTTCACTTCCACGTGAAAGGACCCTGGGACATAACGTGCACCTAACTTTCCTCGCATTCACCTTCTTTTGCCCCTCAGGAATGGTAAAGAAGGTCCATACCACAGACTCCTTCCTCTTCTTCACTGGTTCTTCCAACTCTTCTTCTGTTTCCCAATTCACAGGTTCAGATGAAGAAGCCATTTTTCAGTGCACAAAAACACCCCAAAAATATACAGCCTAGTATAAAGAACACAACAGGTGTGTCTACTAGGATGCAGTCACAGGAATGAAAAAAAAGGAAGGGGTCCTTCACATTCTAGAAACAAAACCTCGTAAACTAATGAAATGCTTTCTTTTTAGATCACATGGGAGTCGCGCACCATGTGCACACCCGACGCGCACCTGGCGCGACTTACGAAAAATGTATTTAACAATAATATAACTCTATTGCAAATATAAATATGTACATTTTATAATTACTTTAGATAATCTCTTCCTTTAAAACACATACTAAAGTTATATACATATACTTTTAAAACATAAACATTTTACGGAAGTCGCCAGCCGTACGTGATGATACGTGGGGCAGGACACCGCGCACCCATCGCATACCACAAGTGCATCGATCGCAAAGTTTGAAAAATTTACTTAACACTAATAAACCTTTAATAAAATTACTAATATATGCTTCTTCAAATGTCATGTCATGAATGATATAATATGTGACATAATCAGCAGTGCATTGCAGGGGCATGAGTGCTATGTTGAAATACACTTAGAATACAGTGAAAACACCTACATGCACTTGGGTACACTATAGGTTGGGTTACCCTTGTGATTGGCATGACCTCCCCTGTAAGGCACTAGTACATAATTGCTGAAAGACGCAACAGAGGTGTACAAAGAAGCAATAGAAGTGCAGAAAGAAGCAAGTAAGGTGCAGAAAGAAGCAAGAGAAGTACAGAAAAAACCAACAGAGGTGCAGAAAGGGGCAAGAGGGATGCAGAAATAGGTAGGAGAGGTGTACAAAAAGGCAAGAGTGCTAAAACAAGAGGGGAGAGGGGTGCAGAAAGAGGCAGGAGAGGTGTAGACAGAGGGCAGAGGGGTGCAGAAAGAGGCAAGAGCGGTGCAGAACAAAGCAAGTGAGGTGCAGAAAGACGGAAGAGAGGTGCAGAAACTAGCAAGAGAAGTGCAGAAAGAGGCTAGAGAATTGCTGAAATAAGCAACAGAGGTGTAGAAAGAAGCAAGAGAAGTTCAGAAAGAGGCAAGTGAGGTACAGAAAGAAGCAAAATCAGTGCAGAGAGAACCAACAGAAGTGCAAAAAGAAGCGAGAACGGTACAGAAAAATGTAGAAGAGGTGCACAAACAGGCAAGAGAAATTCAGAAAGAGGCAGGAGGGGCTAAGAGAAAAGGAAGACAAGTGCAGAAAGAAGCAACAGAGATGTTGAAAGAGGCACAAAGGGTGCAGAAAGAGCAAGAGAAGTGCAGAAAGAACCAACATAGGTACAGAAAGACGCAACAGAGGTGCAGAATGATGCAAGAGAGGTGCAGAAACAAACATAAAGAAGCAACAGAGATGTAGTAAGGGGGAAGAGGGATGGAGAAGGGGGCCAATAGGGATACAGAAAGAAACAAGAGAGGTTCAAAAGAGGAAGAGCGGTGTAGAAAGAGGGAAGGGTGGTATGAAAGAGGCATAAGGGTTGCAGAAAGAAGAAACAGAAAAGTAGAAAGAGGTAAGAGGTAAGAGAGGCACAGAAAGAAGCAAGAGTGGTTTACACACCATTAGTACCAATTTAAGACCCCTATTTAGCAATAAGTAAAAGGTGACCATTCTAGGGTTGTAAAAGGCCTTCCACCACACTGTAACACTTGTCCCTGCATTTTTGGTAATGTTTGAGCCATTTGAGCTAGAAACAAAGTTTTTTTGTTGTTCAAATCTGCAGATTATGCAGCAGATGAAGGATTATGTGGCAAATACGGAAAGTGGGTAATTGTGCATAGGTCGGTGCAGCCAAACAGTCACATAATTCCAGTGGCCCTGCTCATACTTCTGACTAGGTCCAGAAGTGCTCCTCAGTGGTTCCTTCTTTTTTTGTCTCAATGAGTTCATAGTTTGGCTTTTATGGAAAGAAGGAAGAGTAAACCTGAGGTTTCAACTTCACAACACAAACTATCATACCACACAACTACTGTCAATAACACATAGTCCCTCGCTACATAATTCCTACACACTAAATACCACATATTTTCCATCCACATAATTTCACTGCATAACATACCACATAATTCCACTACACACAACCTACATCCACTCGACTCCATAAAACACTTTTACATTTCCAATGCCAATAGCTCTAACTCTCGCAAATGCAAAACATAGTACATAGCAAATGCTTCTTTAACTAGTAGAGTATTTTCAGAATGGTGGCGAAGGGGTGCTGGGCCTCCGACCAGCGCTCAGGAATTTTGCTGCGTTGGACTTACAGGAGCTACCAGGAGGGCTTCTTAACCCCCAAAGTCCCTCAGGAGTAAGGTGGACTTCATCCCTATCCCATAGTCTGCCAGGAGGCACGTTTGCAGAGTGGTGGGGAAAGGGGGCGTGGTCTCCAAAGACGTCTTAACAATCCTACTGTGTGGGACTTATTGGAGGTAACAAGAGGGGTAGTTGGTCCGCAAGGACATCCTTGGGGGCTAACTACCCCTCCTATTACCTCCAGTAAGTCCCACACAGCAGGATTGCTAAATTCTCAGAGCAGGCCACGCCCCCTTTGCCCACCACTCTGCAAACACACTCCCTGGTGCGCTCTTGGATGGGGATTGAATTCCCCTTCGCTGCTGGGGGTGGTTAGGGGCCAACTAGCCTACCTGTTACCTCCAGTAATCCCCACCCAGAGGGATTGCAGAGAGGTGGACACAGGCCATGCCCCCGTTGTCCACCACTCTGCAAACGCGCCCCCTAGCATGCTCTTGGTTGGGAAAAGAAGTCCCCTTACCGCCTGAGGGTCCCTGGGGGACAACCAGCCCTCCTGTTACCTCCAGTAAGCCCCACACAACTGGATTTCTGAGAGTGGTCTGAGGCCACGCCCCCTTTTTACACCACTTCGCAAACGCACCTCCTGGCACACTGCTGCTTATGGGAGGAAGTCCACTTTAGTCCTGAGGACCTCAGGACACAAGAGGACCTTATCACCCCACCAGCAGTGCGCAAAGTGGTGCGTTTGCAGAGTGGTGTAAAAAGGGGCGAGGCCTCGGACCACTTCTCAGTATTCCCGCTGTCTGGGGATTACTGAAGGTACCTGGTGGTCTAGTTGGACCCTAAAGACCCTTAGTATTAAAGGGGACTTAATCCCCCAATTCAGAACGCGCCAGGAGGTGTGTTTGCACAGTGGTGCAGGGAAGGGGCAGGGCCTCCGGCGAGATGCCGGCTTCTCTGTTGTTTTTCCTTTTTTTAGAAGGGGGCTGTGTGGCCCCCCTTTTCTTAAATTTTTTAGGGCCCTGTGGACTCCATGACCCAGGGCCTGACCCATTTTAAAAAAAACATTTAAAAAGGGGAAAGGGGCCGCACGATTTCAGCCCTGGGGACCCCATCCTCGAGCATGACCACATATTTTTTCTTTTTTTTCAATGGAGGGGGCAATCCTGAGGCCTTTATCAGCCTCATGGTGGCCCATCCCCAGCCCTTTTTTTTAACTTAAATATTTGGGAGGGGGCTGCCTGACCCCCGTTTCCCTGGGCCACTATTGGCCCTGGGGACCTGATCCCTTGGGGCCTGGCCATCTTTATTTGTAATTTTAGAGGGGGGGTGTGTGGCCCCCTCCTCAGGCCAATTATGGCCCTGGGGTCCCCATTCCCCAGGTCCGACTTACAATTTGTTTTTAAATAATTAAATTAAAGGGGAGGGAGCCGGGTGGCGCCCACCCCTGGGCCACTACTGGCCTTGAGGACCCCATCCCCCCTCAAAGTTGGGGACCATGGGGGATCCCCAATGCCTCCTTGGTCCCAGCCGGCTCCTTGCCTCCTGCGGGAGCCAGTATTGCTTTTGGGCAAGGGGAGCTGCTGACATGCAGCTCTCCTTGCCCAAAAGCAATTCTGCTTTGCTTCTTGAAAGTGAGAGCAGGTTTCCTGCTCTCGCTTCCAAGAAGCAGAGCATTGTTTGCTACGACAGGGCGGTAGCCAGGCTCCTGTCCTGTCTTAGGAAGTGGAAATATCCTGGGGTGGGCACCCTGGAACACTGCAGGATATGGCCCTTGTGGGTGGAAGTCCCCAGCACCATCGAGGGCTCCACAAAGGGGGCCGCGCGGACCCCCTCCAACATATGTGCAATGTCCCGGGGAGGTGGTGGTCCCAGGGGCCCGGGGTCTGCTATGGACCCCCAAATTAAAATTACTGTATGCCCCAGGGAGGTGGTGGTCCCCAGGCCAGTGTGGGGGGCAGGAGCACCCTGCCACACCTTTAATTAAAAAAAAGCCCTGGTGGCAATCCCCGGGCTGCGGGGGCCGTGATGCCCCGACACTTAATGATGATAGCTCCAGGGAGATGGCTGCATGGGGGCAAGAGCCCCCTATGCTTTTTATTTATATTTTTTAAATAAAGCCCCTGGTAGGTGGAGGTACCTGGGGCTGCGGAGGGCCACAAGCCCCCCCGCATTTGAATAAGGATCTCCCTGGGGAAGTGGCGGTCCCCAGGGCTGCTAGGGCCCCGCGGGACCTTGCCCACCCACCGGCTTTAAGAAAACAAAGTGTGGGAGACCGCACTTCGTTTTAAAAATATTTCTTATGGATTCGAGCACCCAGCGCAACTCTGATCGAAAATGTAAAAAAACTAATTGGGAGGGCCTGGGGGTCCCTGCGTTCTACCCTGACCCCATTTCTTCATTTTTGGCTATTCTTTTCCTTGTGACTTGGTTCTAATGAGTCACAAGATTGCTGCCAACACATTATGGTTTGGAGTGTTGGCAGCCAATCAGAATTAATCTCGTCCTCTGGAGGATTTGCAGCTCCTCCTTGGTGCTCAGATATCGATATTATAATTTTTTTAATTTCTCAGGAACTACTGAATGATTTACACCATTTAAAAAGAAAGGTGTTTTCTGGACCAAGAGCTACCTTTTAGCCAAATTTGGTATAATTCCATTCAGCAATTCGGGCTGTAGCCTGTTCCAAAATTCCTATGGAAATTAAAATGGATAAAATGCATTTTAGGACCCACCTTTTTACTTGGCCCCCACTTGATGAATCACCCCGAAACTTTCAAGACAGGATCTAACCTGGCGCCAAAGATCTTGGCAAAAGAAAAACGCTTTTAGAATAGAAATAAGGTCCTAACTATAACTACCTACTGCCTACTGGCGGCCGCCAGTAGGTAATATATATATATAGTTTTATGCCAAATTGGTGGCTTGGAAGGGCATGGGTTTATTATCTATGGACGAATACCAATTTATTAGGAATGATTACCCTACAGTCCCTAATATCTATTTTATTCCAAAAATTCACAAAGATGCTAGCAAACCTCTGGGTAGGCCCATTATATCGGCAAGAGGTAGTTTACTTGAAAATGCCTCCAAATACATAGACTTTTTTCTCCAAGAATACGTACAAAAACTACCCTCCTATATAAGAGACACGGGCGACTTCATCTCCAAATTAAGGGACTTTGAATGAGATAACAAATTTTATCTTTTAACTTTGGATGTGTCCTCTTTATATACTTGTATTAATCACAAGGATGGTTTAAGTGCAACAGAATTTTATCTAAACAAAAACAAGGCTACCTTGCCCCAACACAATACTATGTTATTAGGCATGATAAACTTTTGTTTAAATAATAACATATTCTTATTTGACAACTCGTTTTATCAACAAATGCGAGGCGTTGCCATGGGAGCCAGCTTCTCCCCCAGCTATGCCTGTTTATTTATGGGCTGGTGGGAGGAGCTGGTTCTCATGAGCAAACACAAGAAATACATTGATGATCATGTCAAACTATATTACCGGTATATTGATGATTTATTTATTGTATGGGGGGGAACCAAAGAACAGGCCTTGAATTTTGTTTCAGAAAATAACAAAAATGACATCAACCTGACTTTTACTTTTACCATCAACAAAAATAGTGTGAATTTCCTAGATGTAGAAATGTATGCTATAGACAATGCACTTCAAACCAAATTGTACATAAAGGAAACAGCAGGAAATGCCGTATTGCACTTTTCCAGTTTTCATCCCCGTCACTTAGTACGCAGCATTCCATATGGGGAAATGCTGCGACTTAGGAGGATTTGCAGTAACCCAGAGGATTTAGTCGCAGCTCAAGACAAGAGCAAGATGAGACTATTATCAAGAGGATACCCAATGAACATTATACAAGGGGCTATTGACAAGACTAAAAAATTGGAAAGAAATGATTTATTGATTTCTAACAAAATCAAAAATATGTCCCAGATCTCTGACAATAACTCTGATGAGTTGAGACTTATCATTACGTATAATGCTCAAGAAAAAGCAATAAAAAAGATTATATATAGAAACTGGGTTTCGGTTAAAAACGACCCCATAATTGGGAACAAGCTCCCCATTAAACCAAGTACCACGTATAAAAGAGCACCTTCTATGTTTAATTGCCTAGTTTCCAGCCGACCTGAATCTTCTAAAACTAGTAATTGGTTAACCTTTCCAAATGGTTTCACCAAATGCAAGACATGCAAAGCATGTCAATATGGCAAAAACAAAACCAGCTATCAAACTGCATTTTGCAAAAAAGAGATTAAAATCAATAAACCGTTCCATTGCAAAACTGAATTTGCCATTTACATATTAGAATGTACATGTCAACTCAGATATGTAGGCAGTACCAAATTGCCTGTCAAAAAAAGGATTCTACAACATATCCGAGCTATAAACAATGGTGATCCCACTTACCCTGTCGCTAGGCACTTTCGAGAAATTCACAATAATAACTTAAAGGATTTTTCATATTTTGTCATAGATGCCATACCCAAAACTAAAAGCGGGGGCAACAGAGAATATCAACTTAGAAAACTGGAGACCCGTTACATTCTTAACTTAGATAGCAAATCACCAGGAGGGTTAAACACCACGGAAGATCTCTATACTTGTTTATAATAATGTCCTGCCTCACTTGTGATCCCGCACAACTACTTTATATGATATAAACCTTATTTTAGATTTCTGTGAAATATATTTATATGATTGATGAGATTAGGTCCTCATGTTTATTTGGTCTTTCCCTTTTCTCTTTTTACAAAATGAACTAAAATTTAGCAACTCTAAAAGTAATATAAGGGAAAAAACAATACAAATTACATAGATGCTGCCACATCACCTCAACGGGTGAACATTCAGTTTTTTTTAGGTTCATTATATGCACTTTAGTATTTTACACAAATTTTTATTCATTTTATATGAATAAGAAGATGGGATGATTTTATCACTTTTTAGGTAGCACTTGGCACTTTATGTATGAACTGATGTTTATACTAATTTTATCCACTCTACGTGACTGTTCATTACTTTAAATAGGAGGTCATAGGGGATTGAACCCAATATTGTCTACACGTTAATTTAGTCAGTCTACTTCTCTTAATAACTCACGCTTCGTGAAGAGTATTTTATATCAGTTGTTTTTGGTATTACAATTATATATGTATATATTTATTATATGTTTAAACAACTCTTTTATATGCTAAATGGGGTTTTTTCAGGAGGTGATGTTGAACAAAGAGAGTTGATAATATATGCTGTAAATTTACTGTTATAGCTTTTATTTCAAAGTGACTGCGAAAGTATTTCTTCGATGAGTGGAATAGTATGTTTTCTTGTTCCATAGCCAGTTTCCCATCACGTGATAACCTACAGCACGATAAAGGGTCTGTTAGCACTATCAGCGCTGTCATGTGATCAAGGTCCGCTTCGGACTGAAACGCGTAATGGCCGACACTGAAATATAATTTTAAAGCACATCATTTTGGGTCCGTGTCTGCTTTGCTAACAAACTTTTTTATTGAATGGTGAAAAGCAGCGTGTGCTGACATATATATATATATATATATATATATATATATATATATATATATATATATATATATATATATATATATATATGTGTGTGTGTGTGTGTGTGTGTATATATTATCCGATCAAGCATTGTGAAAGAAGGATTCTCAAACCCAGCACAGATGAAGGTAAGACGACAAAACGTGTATGCAGGGGAGATGTCAATAAATTCTTTCAATAAACCCTGTGAGTGCTCCGACCCCCCTTACTTGAGTTGTTATGTAACAAACACGAGTTTCACCCTCGTGTGCGGAGACAGCACCTACCGTGAGTTCGGCAGTTCTGTTGAAAGTGTGGTCTGGATAAATATATATATATTATGCAGAGAACGCCTCCAATCACTAAGACCAAGAAAACAACAAGCGAATCTAAATCGAGGCGAAACAGAAAACGGAGGGAAAGAAGGCAAATAGAAGAAGCAACAAACAAAAGACCACCAAAATGACAGCAGAAGAAATTCTGGAAAAAATAGGGCCAACTAATATAGAAGCAACCAGTGAGAAAACAGTGATTAATTTAACAGACACAGTTCGGAACACTGCAGAAAAACAATTACTTGCCTTGGGATTATCCTTCGGCCCCGAAAGCTCATTCAGTTATGCCAAATTGCGTGTTGACATATACAAGAGCGTTAGAAAATTCAAGCTCCTTAAAAATCATGCACAGGCCAAACCATCAAAACCTGAAAATGTTGAATTAAATGCAAATGGAAACAGTCAGCCAACACAAGAAGAACATATGAAATCCACAAACAACCAAGAATCACAAAATATGGTGGATACCTTATATGACTTAATACATGAGGAAGATCATGCAAGTGAAATCATTGTTGGTAACACACTCACAACCAAAACAAAGTTGTGTGAGACACCATTCAAGCCACCCTCCACATTTTATCCACTTATGATCAAGGATACAATTGATATTTTTCAAGAGCAAGTAACTATTGGTTTAAAATACCTAAACAAAGCCATGCCCAAAGCAAAAAATAATGTTACTAAAAACAAAAAAGAGCTTCAATACCACCAACGTATGACGAAATTAAAATCCAATAAGGATATAGTAGTCAGATATGCAGATAAGGGTGGCAACGTTGTACTGTGGAGAAGAGAAGACTACTTAATGGAGGCAATGAGTCAACTGAATGATAAGTCCTGGTACTGCAGCAGCAACAGAATGACTCTTAACTTGGTGCAATCAACGTGCAAAATGAAATTGATGGGCTGGCGTGACACAGGCCTGATAACAACTGATGAATTTACATTTTTATGGACTGCTAATCCTACAACAGCCATAAAATATTTTATTCCTAAAGTACATAAAGATGAAAGAAACCCCCCAGGGAGGCCGATTATATTGTCTAGAAACAGTATTTTCGAAAACACCTCAATTTATGTAGATTTCTTTTTACAGGAACATTTCCACAAATTAGCCTCCTATATCAGGGACATAGAGGATTTTTTAGCCAAAATGACAAACTTTCCTTGGCAAGATGATTATCTTCTGATTACGCTCGACGTAGCCTCGCTATACACCTCCATCAAACACAAGGATGGATTAAGAGCTTTGCAATACTATTTGTCTAGAAGAGGAGCACAATACGCTGAGCACACCAAAATGATAGTTAGCATGGTGGAAATGTGTTTAATGAATAAGATATTTATGTTCCAAAATGCTATGTTCCAACAACTTCGAGCAGTAGCCATGGAAGCCAGCTTCTCCCCCACCTATGCATGTTTACACGTGGGCTGGTGGGAGGAGCTGGTCCTAATGGATAATTATTTGGAAACCATAAACAACCATGGCAAATGCTGGTGGAGATTTATTGACGATTTATTTTTGGTATGGCAAGGTACGGAAGATGAAGCAGTCTTGTTTATAGACACGATTAACACCAATGAATTGAATCTAAGCTTCACTGCCAACATCAGCAAAACTAGCATAGCATTCTTGGATGTTGAACTTTATGTCAATCAGGGCAAATTAGATACTAAATTGCATAGGAAACCTACGGCAGGAAATGCCATTTTACATGTCAGTAGCTCACATCCAAAGCATTTAGTGCAAAGCATACCATATGGTGAGTTACTGCGCTTAAAACGCATATGCAGTAACAGCAAAGACTTAGAAGTGGCACAATTGGAATGTCTAGCCAGATTCAAACAAAGAGGATACAGCAACAAATGTCTGGCCAAGGCATTGAGTAAATGTAATCTAAAACCAAGGGAAACTTTATTGAAACAAAAGCTGCAAAAATATGACCCTGATAAAATTCCAAGCCGTTTCAGGTTTATCCTGGAATTTAATCAACAGGAGTCAACAGTACAAAATATTAACAATAAAAATTGGTATATGATCAGACAGGACCCAATATTTGGCAACACAGTCCCCAAACGACCCTCCATAACTTATAGGAGGAACGTCTCAATGAAAGACACTCTGGTCGACAATGATCCTTGTGGCCCTCTCGTCAAGGGATCTTGGCTAACCCAAAGATTGGGGTTCTATAAATGTAAAACCTGCAAAGCTTGCCAGTACGGGGTGTCAACCACTAGCTATTCAACTCCCTTTGGAGGACCGGATAGACAAATTACAAAGGCCTTAAACTGTAAAACAGACTATGTGGTGTGTGTGCTGGAGTGCCCTTGCAAACTGAGATATATTGGTAGTACAATCCTACAGGGACACAAGCGGGTACTCCAGCACATACGTGCCATACAAAATAATGATCAGGGCTACCTGGTGGCTCGCCATTTTCATGAACGGCATGAGAACAATCCAAAGGACCTTAAATATTTCCTTTTGGATTCTGTTACAAAAAACAAAAGAGGAGGGAACAGGGAAAAGACCCTCCGTATACTAGAAATGAACTATATCCTAAATTTAGATACGAAGCAGCCCAATGGATTAAATAGTTCGGAAGAACTACATGTCAGTTTACAAAAATAATGGCCCGCAAATTTACTATAGTTAACCCTACCAGCACACCCTTTCAGCAATTTCCTGACCAAAAAGAATGAACAAAATTCTAACTATTTGTAATAATAATTGTGATTTAAGTTTCAGATAATTTATTTAGAGATTCCGCATTTAGCAAGATACTTATACTTGCTAGAAACCTCCCTATCATTTTCGAAATCACCATTTTTTTACTATTTAGGCACATTGCACTTTTTTTAATAGGCACATTATTTTGCACTTTGTCAGTTCGGCAACCAACAATAATTTTTTCATACGGGACCATAAAGGACAAGATTCAGATATTAATTTAAGTTTAGACCTAGGAAGAGATGAGATTCATAATATAAGCATAATACCAATATAATCGCCACACAACAATTAACAACTAGGCATCTATGCATGTTCAACAAAAGATCAACATAAATTTCATATATACAGAAAATGCAATGGGGCCAGCAATAATGCTGTAATCAATGATAATGGATTTATCCAATTATATTTCAATTGTATGTATTTATATGCTTTTAAATATCTAAATAATGAAATTTGTTTAACTATTACCAATGCTTTTACAGTGGCTACTTAATTGGTTTATATATATATATATATATATATATATATATATATATATATATTGCTTATATGTGTATTTATGTATTTATTTATCTGTACATTTGCACATCGAACAACCAATCCAATTTCCGGAAAAAAATCCTGAAATTAAGTTTGATTTTTTGGTCTAATAACTATAAGAATCAACCCCAGTCCTGTCACTGTGATGATGATTGTTTTTTCAGCACTGGTTACTTTAAAGTTGTAATCACGTGGTTCACACACACACACCAAAAAAAAACAAAAGGGGAAGGAGGAAAAGGAAATGGAGAAAAAAAGTGTAACCTTTAAAATGAAATGCCAATGGTTGATGCGCGTCATGTAATCAAGTCCCCAGGGAGGGCCGAAACGCGTAATGGCTGCCGTTTTGTTTGTGAAAGAAACTTAATAAACCGAGAGGTATTTTATGAATATCGTGGTCCAGGCTCTTTTCGTCCGACTGCCAGAAAAAAGGTGCGGCTGTGGAAGAGTGCTTCGCAAGATATATATGTATAAATATATATATGAGAAAAACTCCAACACCAATGAGGTCTTGAAAGAGGAAAGCACGCAGATCTCCGTTTCCACAGTGGTTTTATTACAGACCCCCTACCCCTCTAACAAACGCGTTTCGCCGTCTGGCTTCGTCAGTGTTAGCCGTGTGTTTACAATTCAACCATTTTAAACCGTGAAGCCTCACGGAGTCCCAATTGACATGAAAGGTGGACTTATACATTATTCTCCTCAATGGCGGCCATCTTACAACATGTTTTCTTTAGGACATATCTCATTCAAAAAGCGATTGAATTAAAAAAGAAATAAGTGCAAGTGCTATTATTATGTGCAAACAAATTTCTAAGGGTAAGAAAGTTTATACATAATGCATTAATATGACCTATTGTCAACTATTTTATGAAGTGGACTTCCTTCTCCTGTGCATGGCACCTATTCCATTCAATACAACGTATTTCACTGATTTTATCATTGGGTCCAACATTCAACCATAATTTCTTAAACATATATATTTCATATATATTAATATGCACTAAAAAAAACATAGGTTTCAGGGAACGTTATAGTTAGTTGAACGTTTGACTCATATAAAACCTGAGAAATTCGCCTGTTATAGTTAGTTGAGCTAACTAAAACTCGCGCGCCCACAATGCACTGATGATGATGTCACATATTACATCACTGATGACATGGTCAGTGACATCACTGATGACATCACTGATGACATCTCAAATGACATCAATGATGACATCACTCATGACATCATCCAGTGAATGTGTGTTTCTATAAAATGTAAATATGTTTTATATATATATATGCCAAGGTGTATTGAAGAATGAATGCATTTACAAGTGCCTAAAGGAATAATTTCATATGTGTGTGACTGACTGTATAAGTGAGTGATTGAACGTGTCTTCCTGAATACATGGGTTAGTGACTAAACTGTATAAAAGTCTGTATTAGTCTCTCCATTGGTGTGTAAGCAACTGCATGGGTTGCTGAATACCTACATGAGTGTCTAAATAGGTTATTGATTTGTTTTCTGAGTATCTGTATGGGTCCCTCAGTGTCTGTGTGGGTGGGTGGGTGTATGAAAATGTGCATAGATATCTGAGTGGGTGATTCAGTGGTTGTATGGATTAAAAAGTGCATCTGGAAAGGGCTGTATGCGTGAGTTAGTGTGTCTATGGGTGTGTTGGTGAGTGAATAAATGTCTCAGTGGTATATCTGTGACTAACTACATATGTTTTAAGCCACTCTATGTGAGTGTTGGAGTATATAAATGAGTATACGTGCGACTAAGTTATTTCAAGAGTGGGTGTATAAATAAGTGTCTACTTCTATCAGTGATTGTATAAGGCAGTAAATATGTGTTAGTATCTGTATAAATAAGTGATGTGGTATGTCTAAAAATAACAAAGTTGGTGTGTATAACTGTATACGTGATTAAATGGGTATTTGATTTATTCTTTGCATTACTGACTAGGCGTGTGTGTAACTCTATGGATGAGTGGCAGCGTGTGACTGCATGTATAGATGTATGAGTGCATATTATAGTCCTCTATTGATGAGTAACTACATGTATGTTTGTGTAGACCTAGGAAATAGTGAGTGCTATGTAGTATATGGCATTCTTCTGTGTATGGTTTCAAAAATAGTAGTCAGCATTTTAGAATGGGTGTATCAAAGTTTATATTAGAGCATCAGTATGTGCATCAGATTGTCATGTGGATGATGGCATGAGTGATGTCATCAGTGATGTCATTTGAGATGTCATGAGTGATGTCATGAGTGATGTCACTGATCATGTCATGAATGATGTAATATGTGACACCATCAGCAGTGCATTGCGGGCGCGCGAGTTATAGTTAGCACAACTAACTATAACAGGTGAATTTCTCTTGTTTTATATGAGTCAAATGTTCAACTAACTATAACGTCCATGAAACCTATGTTTTTTTTTGTGAATTTCTAAGGTTTTTGAAATGCTAATTCCTAAGTATAACGTCTGTAAAACCTATGTTTTTTTCAGTGAATTTCAAAGGTTTTTTAAATGTTAATTTCATATTTATCATATTTATCATTGTTTATAAAACCTATATTTTTTCTATAATATTTTTAAATATTTTGGAACTCTATTATACTTCTTGTTGTTAACTTTAAATATCATGTAATGTTTTACATCTTCTTGGGGGGGGAGAAAACTGCACTCCCATACCGGCAGCGTACCAAGCTCCAACACCACACGAATCCTATCCACCATATTGCTAAACTCGTAAATGATGCGCATTTCGTATCCGACAAGTTCGTGGCACCGCGTCCCACGTAACATCATTGTCACGGGGACACCACCACGGAGGAAGGACGGGTGGAGACGGTAATGATTGTTCGTTTCCACCCCGGCCACGGGACTCAAGCGGCCCCTTTAACCCGGACTGGAATTTCCTGGAGACAGGGTCCGCTGATCCGACGTCAGCATCGACAAACCAATCAACAGAGAGGCTGACGCGTAAAGGGAACCCGGAAGAGGACGACGGAGCGAAAGCCGGTGGAGGAGTCGGGGTTGGACAGACGGAGGTCGAGCAGAAGCAAGGAAACTGAGAAAAAAGCGAGAGATTGAGCGGAGAGGCCGGAGAAAGCGGAGCCGAGCAGACGGAGGAGCTAGGAGGCCAACAGATACGCGACTCGTCCCACCACGTTCCAGGAGGAGTGTGGCTGGGAAAGGTACGGGACCGAGTCCTGCGTTTTTCTTTCTCACGGGGAGGGACTGTGTGATTTAAGTTGGGGAGGTCACGAGGCTGTGCGAGGGCGATTTCTGGTTGACTACCTTATTTCTTCCCCCTTCCACTCACGCCTCTGACCGTAGCGCCGCCTCAGTTTTGTTTGAAGCACGAAAGATACGGTGGCAGCCCCGGTGACCCCTCACTCCCCTTCCTCTCACTTACCCTGCGGCCGCCAACAAACCTTCTCATCCGTGTGTTCCTGTGTTTGTTCCTTCTTTTCCCCTATCTACAGAACGGAGGAGGAGAACATCAACGGAAGGAAGATCCCCTCGCCGGGCCCACAAAGCAGGAAGACTCCAGAATATCCCTGACGGCTGTGAAGTACCAAATAACTAATAAAAGACATACTCTGTACACTAACGGGCCGTAGCTTATTCTACCCCCTACCCCTGATGCCATACCACAATTGGAGAGCCAGATAGGAGCTGTTGGAACCACCGTCCGATAAAGGATGGAGGCCCTTACACATCAGATGAAGGAGGGCCAGGCCAAACTTGAGTGGGCTGTAGAAAAGTCCTCCAATCAGGCAGAGGCGGATCGCGCCGTGTTTACTTCGGCGATTCAGAATCAGGCTGACAGTTTGTTGAAACTAGCCGAGGGACATGCCCAACTTCTAGTCACGCTGGGACAAGGCAGGGCAAGCAACCCGCCTGGAACAGTCGTCCCACTGCAGAAGTTCGTACCGGGAGACGACCCCTTGGCATTTTTTTTTAACTTCGAAAGGGCCTGGAGAACGTTGGCCTTTCTATCTCGCACCTCTTCTGACCGGAGAAGCACAAGCGGCATACCAGATGGTGAACAAAGACGGGACCGCCAACTACACTGTGGTAAAACAATACGTTCTGGACCGGTTTGGTGTGGATGACGAAACACACAGGTTACGGTTCGACAAGAATGAGGAACCGCGGGAGACTTACCAAAAACCCTATTTTTCAAACTAAAAGGAGCTGCCGACCTCTGGCTCAAACCCCATGAAGCCAACATGGAGGAGGTCATAAACAAGATCTATCTCGAACAATTTCTGGAGGCACTTCCGTATGCAACCCAACGTTGGCTGAAACAACAAGCAGGATTAACTCTGGAACAAGCAATTAAAATGGCGACTTCTTACGCCAGGGCACACGGCCGACCCCCTGTAAGAGAACCAGAGAGAAGCACACGAATAGCCGGCCCCGGGAAACCAGAAAAGAAGACCCGAGACCCCTACCAGAATCCACACGTCCCCGTGTGTTTCGACCAGAAAACACAGCATACTCGGGTCCCCAATGTTACGACTGTGGAGAATGGGGACACATAGCACGGTACTGCTGCAAGAAAAGAGACAAAGAGGAAGAAGCAATAGATGTGAGCTATGCACCCCGCTCTGTCTTTTTCGCCCAAGAAACCGGGCCGGTGTTTTACGTAAGTGTGTCTCTCAATGGGAGGGTGGTAAGGGCTCTCCTTGACTCAGGATGCAGACATTCGGTCGTAAAGCGGGAACTGATAAACCCTTCTTGTCTTTTACCTGGGAAAACCGTACATATTAGGTGTATACATGGAGATGTGAAGGAATACCCGTTAGCTAGGCTTTCCTTAGGTACTGATCTTGGTATACACTCAGAGGTGGTGGTGGGGGTGTTAGAGAGTCTCCCCGAACCGCTAATCATAGGGATTGACAACCCATGCTTTGGTCCCCTATTGCATGATGCCCTGAGCCCAACAAAACACCACGTTCTTCTTACTCCTGAGCCCTGGGCTAGGGATAACCACTTCCGGATGGCCCAATTGAATGACGCCAGCCTCACCCACGCATGGCAAAAAGCCCGAGACCACCAGAACCCTTTGAATAGGACATATCCTACCTTCATAGAACAGAAGGGTCTACTGTACCGACTCGCTAAACCTGACGCGCTCTCCCAACTATTGGTCCCTTTGGGGTTCAGGGACCAAATCCTTTTTTTTGCACACGCTCACCTCTTGGCGGGGCATTCCGGAGCAGAAAAGACGGGACAGGCCATCTTGCAACATTTCTTTTGGCCTGGGGTATATGCCCGAATCCAGAAATACTGTCAGGAGTGTCAGATCTGTCAACGACGTAATCCCTATGTTCCCCCTCCAGTACCCTTACACCCCTTGCCCATTATCGGTACTCCCTTTGATCGACTGGTTATGGACCTTATAGGGCCATTACCCAAATCAGCACGCGGTCATCAGTATGCCTTGGTATTGATTGATTATGCCACCAGATATCCAGAGGCCTTCCCCCTCCGAGCAGCGACCTCTGCCGCCATCGCTCAAAGACTCGTAGAGGTGTTTTCACGCATGGGGTTCCCCCGAGAGATCGTTACAGATCTAGGTACACCCTTCGTGTCGCGACTAATGAGACAGGTTTGCGACCAATTGCGGATTAAACATATAACCACTTCTGTTTATCACCCCCAGACAGATGGGTTGGTGGAGTGGTATAATGGTAGCCTAGGGCAAACCATGCTGGCCGTCCCATCTCATACTCAGCACAAGCTCTCAAAGACCTACAGCATCTTGCCCCCCCCGGTGTCTCCTAATTCCTACAGCCGGCCTTATGCGCCCTGCTCTACTCTCTCCATGTGGACGCACTCCTACAGTTAAACCGACCAGGAATGCCACTTCCATCAGGGTGTCATATCTGAACACCCGCTCTTTAGTAAAACACCACGAGGACATTGACATCCTGTTGTCTAATAACAACCCTGACATACTCCTGCTAACGGAAACTTGATTAACATCAGAATCCCTCCCAGATATTCTGGCGGCCCTCCCCCCTGACTACTACATCCTCCACGCCGATCGCCCCGGTGACCGGCCCGGGGGTGGGGTGGCAGCCATCATATCTAAGCGCCTGAACTCTACTTCTTCTTACTCCCTCCCCCTTCCAGAGGTGGACAACTTGCTGGTTAGCTTGGAAACTGACGCCGGTGCCCTCACCTTCCTCCTCTTATACCGGCCTCCACATCCTATGCCATCCTTCTCTACCATCATGAGCGAACAGCTATCCAATCTACTAACGCAACACTCCAGTTTCGCCCTCTTCGGCGACCTGAACTACTGGTTCAACGATACCAACGCTGGCCCTTGAACTCTTTGAGTCTCTCAACAGCTTAAACCTTATCCAACAGGTCACCCGACCCACTCATATCAAGGGCCATATCCTGGACCAGATCTGGACCTGCAATCTGGCTCTGTCTCAGCCAGCAATATCCCCTTGCGTCTGGTCAGACCATCATTTAGTTGACACTTCCATCACTGTCGTCGGCCGGATTCCTGCTCCTCTGATGGCTGGTGGCTCCTCACGGAAATGGAGCACATATGATTCCCAGGGCTTTCTCACTACCCTGGCCGACACCCGCCCAGTCTTTAATCCCACTGACAACATTGACGTTATAGAAAATGACATCGGTTCCTGGCTGAGGTCAGCCAGCGACCAGTTTGCCCCCCTTACCAAATTCCCCCGCACTAGGCATCATAACTCCCATAGGTGGTTCTCTGATGACCTCAAGCATCACAAATTAAAAACGCGCCAGCTGGAACGAATCTGGAGACGTGATTATTCTAACTCAGCCAGGTTGTCTTACATGGCTGCACGCAAAGAATACAAAACTGCCATTACCCTAGCAAAATCGGAACATTTTTCCAATAGGATCTCGTCTGCGGTTAATAAATCAAAGGAGGTGTTCAAAGTCATGAATGAACTCACCACAGATGACAGAACCCTCCCAGCCCAGACCCCCACTCAAGAAACATATGACACTCTCAACCTCTTCTTTGTGGAAAAAATCATAAAAATTAAAAACTCTATCCCTTCCCCATCCCAGCCACACTCTTCGGACACCTCCTCCAACAACCCTCTGACTCTTACCACCTTCCCGGCTCTGAACCCTATCTCATTAGCGGAACTCGCTACTCGTGTCAAATCTGGCTCCCCTAACGACTGCTGTCCGCCATTTGTCTTACAGAATATCTGCCTCAATCTACCTGATTGTATCCTAACCCTGCTGAATGGCTCACTCAGCAGCGGCATCGTTCCTAGCTCTCTCAAGGAGGCCATCCTAGTGCCCCTCCTCAAAAAACCTGGCGCTGACCCCGCGGAACCATCCAATTATCGTCCCATCTCCCTCCTTCCCTACTTTTCCAAATTAATGGAGGCCCACGTCACCCGATGCCTGTCTAATTTTATTGAATCTTCTTGCCACCTTGAGCCCAACCAAGCTGGCTTCAGACATGCCCACTCTACTGAGGCCGTCATTCTGGCAGTCCTGGACACGCTTAGGAGTAATGCGGACGCAGGGATCCCCCAAGCCCTTGTACTCCTGGACCTGTCGGCCGTGTTCGACACGGTGGACCATAACATCCTTCTCCACCGTGTCGGACAGGCAGGCATCCAGGGTACCGCCCTTAAGTGGGTCGAGTCCTTACTGGCCAGAAGAACACAGGCTGTCCGCCTGGGCCGCTATACCGCAACAAAAACTCTCACGACCTGTGAAGTCCCTCAGGGCTCCTCCATTTCACCACTCCTGTTAGACCTATATCACCGGCCCTTGATCCACTCACTTCAGAAATGGGACATTACTGTTTACAACTATGCCGATGATTTACAGATTGTCCTCCCTCTAAACTCACCTCATGCCATCAATACGTTTCAAACTGTTATGATCCATATCCAACATTGGATGAACTTGAATCAGCTAAAACTGAACCCCGGGAAAACCGAGCTCCTTCTCCCCAGACTCAGCCATGCTCACTGGGGTTCGCAGTTCTGGCCCCCTGAGCTAGGGGTGCGGTCATCTCATCTTGTATGTACCAGCTCCGGAAGATCCGCAAAGTTCGCCACCTACTTCCGCCTGCCGCACTCACCCAGGTCGTCATCTCGCTAGTACTTTCTCGTCTGGACTTTTCCAACTCCCTCTACCACGGTCTCCCACAATCTTTGCTGCACCGCCTTCAGGTTGTCCAGAATCAAGCGGCCCGCCTCATTCATAAAAATCCTAGATGGCAATCGGCAAAACCTCTACTTCACAGCCTGCACTGGCTACCAATAAGCCAAAGGGCAGCTTTCAAGGTGGCCTGCCTCACATTCCAGGCCCTCCACTGCGCCGGCCCTGCATTTCTCAAATCCCTAATCACTCCCCATCGACCAACGCGCAGCCTTCGATCAGCCCACCTTCATCTGCTAGTCACCCCCAAAGCCAACACCAAGAAATACGGTGGTCGTCGCATCTCCCACCTAGCTCCCGGATTTTGGAATCCTCTCCCTCTTTCCATCAAATCCAGCCCTTCCCTCCTGAATTTCAGAAAATCACTCAAAACTCACCTCTTCCCACCCCTTGGTTAAAAACATCATCACTCACGCTTCCCTCTCACTCACTCTGTCTTAAAGTGCTATGAAACCTTTGGTGTTAGCGCGCTCTATAAATTGCACTTAACATAACATAACATAACAAAGCTTACCTTAAAGAAACTTCTGTCTGGGGATGGAAAAAACTGGGACCAACTACTCCCGCTAGCCCTGTTTGTTCTCCGTAGCCAAAACCAATCCAGTTTGGGCACCTCTTCTTTTGAGCTGCTCTTTGGCCGCAAACCTCGAACTTTACTCGAAATCACGAAGGATAGTTGGGAGCGGGAGGGACTGCAGGAAGCCGAAGCACTCCTCGACTATACCCAACAGCTACAAACCCGGTTACATAAACTCAGAACCCTGGCCCATACCCAGTTGGCCGCATCACAGACCAGACAAAAAACTTTTTATGACCGTGGCACGAAGTGGAGAGAGCTGAACGTAGGTGACTGGACGCTGGTACTATTACCCACGTCCACCCACAAATTAAAAAAAGAATGGCAAGGCCCTTTTAAGGTAATCAGAAAGATAGGAAAAACTACCTACATACTACAGCTAGCAGGGAACAAGACACAAATGTACCACATTAATCTGCTGAAAAAGTGGTTAGGACCCCCTCCCTCCGTGGCCCATACTGTATCTATCGCCTCCTACATACCTCACACAGTCGAGACTCCCACTAATCCGGATCTCTCGCCTCCGCAAAGCGAGGAAATCCACTCTCTACTTCTGAAATTCTCCGATGTTTTCTCCGATCAGCCGGGGAAGACCCACCTGGCAGAACACTCCATTCCCACCCCACCAGGGGTCGTGGTAAAACAAAAACCATACCGGATACCCGAAGCCCGACGAGTCGCGTTTCAGGAGGAGGTCTCCCGGATGTTGGTATCAGGAGTTATAGTCCCATCACACAGCAATTGGTGTTCCCCAGTCGTCCTTGTCCCAAAGCCGGATGGCAGCATCCGGTTTTGCATTGACTTCAGGACCGTAAACCGAGTGTCCAAACAAGACGCCTATCCCCTTCCTAGGGTAGACGAACTGATAGAACGCCTTGGTGAGGCCAGATATATAACCACCATCGACCTCACCAAGGGCTATTGGCAGATCCTGTTGGCCCCCGCGGACCGGGAAAAAAACGCATTTTCCACCCCTTCCAGCCACTACCACTTCACAGTCCTCCCCTTTGGGTTGCATGGGGCAACGGCCACTTTTCAAAGGGCTATGGACACCCTCCTGGTCCCTCACCTACAGTACTTGGCGGCTTATCTTGATGACATTGTGGTGTTCAGTAAGACCTGGGAGGAACACCTCCTCCATCTGGGTAACATCCTTGGTAGTCTCAGACAGTCAGGGCTACACGTCAACGCAAAAAAATCGAGGGTAGCTTTTCAGAAGGTCCGGTATTTGGGTTATCTCTTGGGGGAGGGACACATCGCACCACAGACCGAGAAAGTGGCCGCCATACAAGCAGTCCCCTTTCCAAAAACCAAAAGGGGCTTTTTTGGGGTTGGTGGGTTACTACCGCAGATTCATAGCCCAGTTCGCTACCATAGCGGGACCCCTTACTGACCTCTTACGTAAAACACACACCCCTCCCCGGTTACAAGCCCCTTCCGATCATGAAGCACATGCCTTTCAAACCTTGCAGGATGCACTAACCACCTCCCCTGTATTGATGACCCCAGACTTCAGTAAATCTTTTATACTACAGACAGACGCCTCAGGTATTAGGATAGGGGCGGTCCTCTCACAACCGGACGAGGATGGACACGAGCGCCCCCTTCTTTATCTTAGCCGAAAACTATTTCCAAGGGAACAGGCGTATTCAACAGTGGAAAAGGAATGTCTGGCAGTGAAATGGGGGGTTGACAAGCTCCGTTATTATTTAGAAGGCAGGCCCTTCATTTTCTATATGGACCACGCCCCCCTTACCTGGCTTCAAAGGAACCGCGGCCATAATGAACGCATCCTCCGTTGGTTTCTGGCCCTACAGCCCTATCAAATAGACGTTCGTCACCGAAAAGGGGTAAACCAGGGGAACGCTGACTTTCTCTCCCGATTTCCTTGTTCCCCCGACCGGGTTACTCCAGGGGGAGGGAAATGTCACGGGGTCACCACCACGGAGGAAGGACGGGGTGGAGACAGTAACGATTGTTCGTTTCCACCCCGGCCACAGGACTCAAGCAGCCCCTTTAACCCGGACTGGAATTTCCTGGAGGCGGAGTCCGCTGATCCGATGTCAGCATCGACAAACCAATCAACAGAGAGGCTGACGCGTAAAGGGAACCCGGAAGAGGACGACGGGGCGAAAGCCGGTGGATTAGTCGGGGTTGGACAGACGGAGGTCGAGCAGAAGCAAGGAAACAGAGAAAAAGGCGAGAGATCGAGCGGAGAGGCCGGAGAAAGCGGAGCCGAGCAGACGGAGGAGCCAGAAGGCCAACAGAGACTCGACTCGCCCCGCCACGTTCCAGGAGGAGCGTGGCTGGGAAAGGTACGGGACCGAGTCCTGCGTTTTTCTTTCTCATGGGGAGGGACTATGTGATTTAAGTTGGGGAGGTCACGGGGCTGTGCGAGGGCGATTTCTGGTTGTCTACCTTATTTCTTCCCCCTTCCACTCACGCCTCTGACCGTAGTGCCTCCTCAGTTTTGTTTGAAGCACGAAAGATACGGTGGCAGCCCCGGTGACCCCTCACTCCCCTTCCTCTCACTTACCCTGCGGCCGCCAACAAACATTCTCACCCGTGTGTTCCTGTGTTTGTTCCTTCTTTTCCCCTATCTACGGAACGGAGGAGGAGAACATCAATGGAAGGAAGATCCCCTCGCCGGGCCCAACAAAGCAGGAAGACTCCAGAATATCCCTGACGGCTGTGAAGTACCAAATAACTAATAAAAGACATACTCTGTACACTAACGGGTCGTAGCTTATTCTACCCCCTACCCCTGACGCCATACCACAATCATATACGCATGAAGTCACCCCAGGTACTACTTTGTTATCCGAAGGGTACGCAGTACCAAGCCACGCGTTACGTCATGCACGTATGGGGTTGCGTCTGCTGTGCATTGCATATTCGATGAGTACACACTGCCAGGCCCTGTGTTACGTCACAGAAGTATAGTATCGCACCGGGTATGCCATGCCCCTTTTTGTTTTGTCTCAAAAGTATATCTAAATAACTTTAAACAGTATATGAGAGCACGCGTAAATCTAAATTATTTTAAACATTTATATATTTATAACTGTAATAAACTTATATTATGAAAAATATAT
The DNA here is from genome assembly GCF_964204655.1 of Triturus cristatus. Classification (NCBI taxonomy): domain Eukaryota; kingdom Metazoa; phylum Chordata; class Amphibia; order Caudata; family Salamandridae; genus Triturus; species Triturus cristatus. Next base: position 892,972,903 of record NC_140590.1, on the reverse strand, counting down.
TTTGTCAAAATCGCGTTGGGTGTGGCCTCCTTGTGCGATCGGTGCGCGATTGCTATGTGACCTTATAAAAAAGCATTTGATTGGTTCATAACATTTCCCATTGTAACAGTTGTATGACCCCTCCCTTTTTACTCATTCTCTCTACAGCGTTTGATGAGAGACACCTCTTCTGCTTAGAAAGCTTTTTTGAAAAGTGTTTTCCTGTATACACATATCTTATACTACACACAACATGCACGATCATCTTGATCAATATTCGTGCTCTGTACATTAGCCTTCCACGTGTGATTGCCATGCATCTCAAACGTTCCATCAAAAAAAAATATGTGTTACACGATGCCCCTGGTGTGTGTGTCTGCACATTATTGTGCTGCCTTTCGGACTGGGTATTGCTGGCTCTAAGGCGGATCATCAGCCACGGGCAGACTGCACATCCTAGAACACATGCCATCTCATTAACGATAGTTTCCGCCCTCCCGACACATGCTACACTAATTTAAGTTGCACACTCTGCGAGGTCAAAACTACTAAAGAAACACACATAAGTACACTTCCTGGCCAGGCAGGAACTGAACCACGCCCAAGTCCCCGGAATAATTATTCACATCCCTACGCTGGCCTGGCGTACGCAAGCCCAGCCCACTTTGTGTACGTATAAATAGGATAACCACGATGCCACACGTTCCTCTTCTTCCACACTACCTCAAATGATTTGCCGCATCCACCTCGCATATCACAATGCGCAATAAAAAAAAGAAATGGATCCATGAGGTGTACTCCATCCTAGCAATCAACACGGGCTCTAAATTGTGAGCCCTACTGCCCGTCGTCTACAAAATGGATCCATGAGGTGTACACTCTCCTGCAATCAACACTCCATCTGAATTGTGAGCACTGCTGCCCGTAGTGTTGAGCCGCGGCCCGTGGAGGGAGTTCCATGGGGCGGAAAGGCGGGGCGGGGGGTACTAAAAACCGGAATATGCATAATTGGAGGTAAGTTAACAATTAAATAAATAAAACGAATTTCGTAGCGCGTGCTGCATCACAAAATGCAATGCAGTGCGCGCTACGAAATTCGTTTTATTTATTTAATTGTTTACTTACCTCCAATTATCCATATTCCAGTTTTTAGTACACCCACCCTGCCCCTCCACCGCCCCTCCTCTCTGCCCCACGGAACTCCCTCCACGGACCGCGGCTGGTAGTGTTTGCTCACACAACAATGACAGCAGGTAAGCACAGCGGCGTGGGTGCACAGGGCCTCCAATTGAGCGAGCTGCGGCGAGAGGGGTGGGGTGCTTCAGCCTAGCTGCGCAGGTCCGAACAAATGATATTGCCATGTGTTATGATGTGAAATTTGACGTCATTCAGTCACATCTCTGTCTCATTTTAAAGACCTGCTGGACTCTACTGTAGGCCTGAGCCAGCGGGCAGCATTGCCCTACAGACACGCGGCGTTGGCTTTTAGGACACTGTAGTGAGCTCCTTACTAAGTGTACATGCACAAAGGCTCCCGCCACTGCATTACACACGCACATTATTCTTCTAGCATGCGCTCTGTTCCTTTGTATGTGAACGTTGGCATAACATATTATTATTTAACCTTGTGTATTCTTGTGCACTCCAACTCCTCTTTGAACCACGATTACCACTAACAGTTGGTAGATCGTACTTCAAGAAGGAAGGATGCACTCAACTGGTGTTCTCTATTAAGCTTGAAATAAACCTTCATTTACCTCAAGACTTTCCAACATTATATTATTTGTCCCTTTTCAGACACTGAGTTAGTTGCACCAAAATGCGCGCAGCAGGTGCTCAGCCCGTGATGATGCCCTGGGCATTCTGACGCCTTATATTGTGGTATCAAGACACCGTCCCAGACCGGAGACCTGCTGTGCCACCCTCAGAGAGGCACCACGGACAAGGAGCTTGCACCAACATGTCGTGGGACACACCAGTGGTGGCAGGTGAGCAGTGAAGCCTCGGTGTGCAAGACCTACAATTGAGCACAGTGCGGGGGAAGGGGTTGGGGTGCAGCACCGTGGGTGGACAGGTGCATGCAAGCGATTTTTCCGTAGCTAATAATGTATGACTATATTATCAAACAACAGCGATAACATTATCACCACTTTAGCGACAGGAAACTGCCGCTTAAGGGACGATAAGGGGTTGATAATATGCCCTGGTAAATTCCCATAGAAGCCCAGGTTCACACTAGAAACTGGGTTTCTAAGGGAATTCACAAGGGCATATTATCAACCCCTTATCGCCGCTTTAGCCCCAGTTTCCTGCCGCTAAAGCAGCGATAATGTTATCGCCCTTCCCTCATAATATGGCCCATAATCTCTGGCCTCATGTATTTAACTTTAAGGACTTGCTGAACCACACTCTTTCTCGCAAACCCCAGCGTCCTAGACATACGGGTGACGGAGGGTAAACACTAAGGGATGGGTGCAATAGGCCGACGCTCTGTCTCCTCCTCCCTCTCTTCTTTTGACTCTCCCTCCCCTTCTCCCTTCCACCCACTCCCTCTCCCTTCCATTCTCACTATGGTCCTTTCATTTGGACTACTTTTCTTGACCTCTATGGCGGAGATAATTTTAACGCCGTTCCTTGATAATATTCCCCTTAGATTCTAGTAGAATTACATACTAACATTCTACTATGACTTACAATGGAATACTACAGCAATGAGCTCAAAGTTTCATCCACGAGTCTTGACACCAGTAGGGGTAAGACTTTCGCTTCCCACTCCCTATTTTGTACAAACATAAACTAACACTCCTTCCACAAGTATGCTACAGCTCCCAGAGCACATCACTTTATAGCAATGAGCTCACAATTTAGGCTCACGGTTTAATCCCCGAGTCTTCACACCAGTAGGGATGAGTAGTTCGCTTCCCACTTCCTATATACTATAAACGCATAATAACACTACTTACACTCTTATACTACAGCGGATAGTATCCTACACCACCCAGAGCCCATCACTATACAGCAATCAGCTCGGTTTTATCCCCAAGTCTTCACACCAGTAGGCGTAACTACTTTGCTTCCCGCTTCTGGTATACTATCAACACACAGTAGCAGTCAGTAGTTCGCTTCCCACTCCCTGTATGGTATAAACTAGGGGTGGGCGGAATTTGCGAAATCCACTTTCGCAAATTATCGCGAAAATGTTTAAAATTATCGCAAACAAGCGGAAATATCGCGAAGATGCGGAATTTTTTTTCCCGCATGTTCGCGAGATTTTCTGCATGGTTGCGGGTCGCCAACTTACCCATGTGGTTGCTCGCGGGCGCGGCCATCTTGTTTTGAGTTGTCTCACGGTGCATGATCGCGAGAAGAAAGACGTGATCGCGCGACGCATGACGTCACTGCGGGCGCGAACTGTCGGGAGACAGCGCAAATGGCTAAAAACAATCCAACATCTCATGGAGAACGCGACCGGATTAAGAAAACTTGTCGGCGAATGCAGGGATTCAGGTAAGGCGATCGCGCGTGCGCACGAGAATGTATTATTTTACAGCGCGAGCAAGAAACAAATTATCGCCAAGCTGCAGAAAGCGGAAATTTTGACATTTTCGCGCTCTCCGCGGAATGCGAAAATGTCAAATTATCGCAATTTCCGCGAACGGAATGACATTTTTGCCCAGGCCTAGTATAAACGCCTACTAACACTACTTGCACACGTATGCTACAAACACCAGACCACATCACTTTACAGTAATGACCGCATAGTTTAGACTCTCGGTTTCATACCTGAGTGTAGCACCATATCATATCACCACCATGGCACTCTGAGCAACACTGCACTTTCAGACCGTTAACAGTGATAACTACCTACTGGCGACCGCCAGTGGGTAATCAAGAAAAAATTACAATAGTTCCTTGATTCTTTTAGCCTTCAAAAATTCTCTCTATTACTATCTTTCTACTTTTCCATATAAATAGTTTAATTAATATTCAAGAACACATCGAAGTCATAAATGAAACGTATTCTATCAGCAAACTTTCTAGAACGTTCTACAACACGTGGAGGTTAAAAGTTCATCAATTTTTTTAAACCTAACGATATTTTTTTGCAACATTTTCTCAAACGTTTAATGGCACGTGCAGGTTAAACGTTCACAATTGTTTTAAGTTCAAACAGTGCCTTCCAAATGCAAGTAGCAGGTGTGGTTGAGTTGAGCAAATTTTATCCTATAATATGTACTATAATATGTACGTGCAAACTGCTTTTTCTTAACCAATCACAAACATACTTTTCCACAAAACGAATGTGCAACCTACTTTTAAAAAACAATGCTTTTCATCTCCCAATCAGGTACCGTTTTGTATGCGAAAAGAAACTAGTTCCCCCTCTTTAAACATATCTCTTATTCTAAGAAGGAACTGCATGAGCTACAGACATCTTTCCATACCTTCCAGCCATACCTTCAAAATGATAGTGTGGATCGTAGGACATAGCTATGTTTTCTGGTGCAAGAGGTATGCAGAACAGAGACATATTGACTTAGACCTAGGTTTACAAAATGTGGACATTAAATGGTTTGGACAGAGAGGAGCACCAATTGTTGCCTTTGGTTAAAATCTGTTTGCATCTCCAACACCCTGACCTCATGATTTTGCACTGTGGTGGAAACAACCTAGGCAAATTGACTGGGGTAGATTTGGAAATGCTTATTAAGGACACCTTTGGACAATTGATGTTACTTTTGCCTCAAACTGTCTTTGTATATTTCAATATATACCAAAGACAGAAGTGGAAATGGTCCAAACAATTTTGTCCTCAGATTGAAAAATTTCGGAACAAAGTCAAAAAAGCTTTTTCTGCATACCTCAGAGACCACAAAATGGGGTCCATATACAACAACAACATATGTTTTGATATGGCGGATATATACAGAAGTGATGGAGTACACTTCACAGATCAGGGAAACTGAGTTCTCCTGAATAACTGGAAGTTGTGCATCCGCACTTATATGCAGCTCCAACTAATGAACACAAGGGCTCTTTTTAGAGCCACCCTATAACTTACAAATTAGGCCCCCTATTTTAGGGCCATATAACGCGAACTCCCGCACCCTCGTCAAAATGTATTCTCCACACAGCTGTGGTGCAGCGGCCAGACCATCTCACTTTGCAGCACAGACCTCTCCTTTGATCCCCAGCTCTACTCACCCATAGGGGTGAGTAGTTTGCGCTCTACAAATACCATATTGATTTACCGTCTTACTCGCTATACAACACCACCTAAGCACCATATACAAGCTACAATGTTCTAAATAAAAGTTTGTCCAAGTACCTATAACTATGTGCTGACACTACTTGCACAGATATGGCACAGCGGCCAGAGCACATGACTTCACAGCATATGACACACAGTTTGGGCTCACTCTTTAATTCCCGACTCCGGCAGCAGCTCAGCTTAGCAACATGAGACTCTGGACAATACCTCACATATATTCCGTACCGCAGGACTTTCATACCAGTACGGGTAAGTAGTTCGTCCTAGTAGTTATAAACACATCCGGCCACTACTTTCACAACTGTAGTGCAGCGGCCACGGCACATGACTTCACAGCATAAGACACACAATTTGGGCTCACGCTTTAATCCCCGAGTCCTGCACCAGCTCACCTTACCCGCATCAGACTCTACCCAATACCTCACTTAATTTCTGTAGCCAACCACTTACACGCTGGTAGGGGTAAATACTTTGCTTCGCACCCCCTTTATAGCACACCCTAAACACCCTACAGAGGTTACAGTGCTCCTACCCTCCTATTTCCCACTTTTTTTCCCCTTTTTTCACCTTACTTGCTTCAACGGAATCACAAAATGGCGGCCAACACTTCCTAGTTGCAACCGCTCACACCGCTCGCAGCCAATCAGCAAAAAGCTCGTGCTCGTAATGCCTCAGCTAATCAGATGGCAGAATTCCCATATATCGATATCTGTACATTTCGATATTTCTCAAAAACTACTGAACGGATTTACACCAAATAAACAAAAGTGTGCTTTCTAGACCAAGACCCTTCTCCCTGCCAAATTAGGGGTAATTCCGTTCACCCTTTCGACCTGTAGCCTTGTCTAAAGTTTCCTATGGAAATTAACATTGAAAAAACACGTTTTGGGACCCCCCTCTTTTCTCGGCCCCCCTTCACGAATCACCCTCAAACTTTCAAAATAGGAGCTGATCTCAACAAAGAATAAGTTTTGAAAATTTCGCAAAGATTCGTCAATCGGGTCCAAAGTTATTGGGAATAGAATGCCATTTTCCTATGGTTACTAGGTCCTAACTATAACTACCTACTGGCGACCACCAGTAGTTTATATATATATATACAAAGAACTTCACCACTGCTGCCACATACTCTGGAAGGACGAACATGGACCAAAGCGATTCAGTGTGTGAAGATTTGTTTAATCCATAAGTGCAACACGTACCACCATGACGCATTTCGGCCTCAACACGGAGGCCTTGATCACATGACGCCTGAGGAAAAAGCCAAATTATTTAAAGTGCCAGTGTCTGCAACACGTGATATACGGGCCAATAGACATAAAAGACATATCAATGTAAAATACAGAATGTGGCCATGAGACAGTGAGGACTGAATTCGATAATACAAATTCTTCGCATTGTACAACATAACATCATATGCAAAATAGCAAGATTGGCAAGGTATGAAAATGCAGCAACATTTGTAAAAACAGACTGTGAGCAGCTGTAGGTCATCTATTCGAGTTGTGATATTTAGGATTTTTTTGGTGCAAAATGCTAATTGGTTGTTGCTTAATTTATAAAAAAAACAACTTGCCAGCTACTTGGATAAAAACAAATGTGCAAATTGAGCAATGTGCAAATTACTGCAAGTGCAAGAAAACGGCATGTCAAAGATGCTCCTCAAAGTGAGGGAATGCCATCAAAATGTGCAACATGCTAAAGGGCAAATGCCATCAATTTTTAGTGCAAAAAAACAGTTACAGTACAATGTTCAAAATCTTAATGATCACAAGTTTAGTCAAAAATGTCTTCAAGATGCCCAACTCATAACCAAATGCTTTTAAAAAAAAAATTAAAACGGAACCACATATTCAATAATAGTGCATCATATGTAGCTCCCCACTTCATGTATTTGGATACTGAGTTGGTTGTAAAATATATCAACCTTTCCCACTAGGAGAACCAGATTCCTAAACATGCGGAATAACTTTTACTAAATATCTATTGCATCATAAATATTCAAAAATTGTTACCAAAAATTCAAAAAAGCCTGCGATTATATTATGATGGACAATCTATAGAGTCTCATATCTAATCTGCCCAGAAAGAATCACGCATCAGTGAAATATGTATACATAAAGAGGAGGGGAAAAGATAAAGATAATTATAAAAAAGTATATGTTACAAAAGCAACTCAGATGTTGATGTTTCAGATAGTATTACTATGTGCATGACAACAGTCGACAGGGATAAACTGCGCTAAAATAAAATTGGGCATCGAAACTAAATCCAATTATAGCCTTTGTATTAAGACACAGTGGTCCACTATTGCCTGGAGTACTAGATGTTGTTATAGACAGGTAAAGAGATCTTCACTAGCATTAAGACCATTGGGGGTTCTGGAGTCCAACATAAGGATATATCTGGTCTCCAACTGTCTGAGCAGGGACTCCCGGTCGCCTCCTCGACGGAGCCGTGGGACTGGGTCTACTGCAAAGTAGCTTAAAGAGTCTAGGCAACTAGCATGGATCTCTTTAAAGTGTCTAGTGACAGGGTATGCTGCATCATTGTTACTGATAGCCCGCATGTGCTGGAGAATACATTTGTGAACCTGCAGCTTGGTACTACCAACATACTGCAGGCCACACGCACACTCCAGCACATACACGGCAAATTCAGTTTTGCATGTTAATTTCTTTGAAATCAAAACAGGAACATCACTAAAAGGAGTCATATAGGATGTCCTGTTCCGACCAAGTTTGCAAGCTTTGCAGTTGGCGCACTTAAAAAAACCCTTAGAGCTCTGTAGCCAAGAGTTATTCGTACTGATCTCTGGGCTGCTTTGTACCAGCATATCATTCTTTGAACGAGATCTACGGAATGTGATAGCTGGGGATTTAGGCAACAACTCACCAATTACTGGGTCATTACGAACCAACGGCCAATTTTTGTTAAAAATAGTCCTCACCTTGCTGTGTTGACAGTTGTAGGTGGTGATTAGCCTTGGTGGTTCGAACACGGGACTGGTGGCATTAGACAGTGCAGTAGAATCAGAGCTGCATTTTAGTGCTGTTGAGCGAGAGATGGAATTAGCTTTCTTTATTGCTGTATCTAGCACTTTAGCTGTGTAACCTCTGTCAATAAAGCGTTGTCTACTCTCCAATTGAGCCTCTACATAGTCAGTATCCCTGCTACAGATCCGTCTGATGCGCAGCATTTCCCCGTATGGGATACTACGCACCGGATGGTCGGGGTGATGGCTAGAGGCATGCAGAACCGTATTGCCTGCCGTGACCTTATGATGTAGTTTAGTCTCAATGTGATTATCCTTGATAAACACTTCTACATCCAAAAAGTTGACAGAAGAATTGCTGACAGATGCAGTGAGTTCCAGGTTCAGATTGTTTACATTGATTCCCTCGATGAATATATTCGCTGAGGCTTAAGAACCTCTCCAGATTATGAACAAATCGTCTATAAAACGATACCAAGATATAACATGGTTGTCCAAAACATGACCGAAGCGGGACCTGAGGACTTGCTCCTCCCACAGTCCCATATGTAAATAGGCGTAACTGGGGAAAAAGCAAGCCCCCATAGCCACACCTCTCATTTGTTGATACACCTGACTCTGGAAGAGAAAGTAATTGTTATTCAAACAAATCTGAATCATATCAATCAGCATTTTACTGTGCTGCAACATGTGAACAGGTTGAGTTTGCAAGTAATGTTCAACTGCTCTTATTCCATCCAGATGATGGATACTGGTATACAAGGCAGTGGCATCCAGTGTTATCAGAAGGTAATCATCTTGCCAGGATACAGTACTTAATTTCCTTAGGAAATCCCCCGTGTCTTGCAGATAAGAGGGTAAGTTCTTAACATGTTCCTGGAGGAAAAAGTCAATGTACCGTGAGATGTTCTCCATCATGCTGTTTCTTGCGGAGATAATCGGTCTCCCCGGGGGTTTGGCAGAGTCTTTGTGAACTTTTGGAATCAAATAAAAAACAGGGATGACTGGATAGTTGGTTTTTAAACATTTGAATTCGTCACCACTGAGTAAACCCATGCTTTTCCATGATAACAGCTTGGCATTGAGGTCATTCCAGGCTCGATTGACAGCTGTCCAATCGCCTCGTCTGTAACAATCACGGTTGTTCAGATGGAAAAGGGCCTCTGTCATATACATTGATTTTGGCCAGAGGACAATGTTGCCTCCCTTATCAGATTGCCGAATTACCACACTATCATTACTTTGCAGCTTCTTCATTAAACTACCAAAGCTGTTGTTCTGTCTTTGGCGTTGTTTTTGAGCTTTTAAAGTTGAAATATGCAATTTTTTAAGCTGGGTAATGACCAAATCGTTGTAGATATCAATGTTATCATGTACCATAATAGGATTAAATTTGGCCTTGGGTTTAAAACCGGAACAACCAGGCATGTCCAGTCTAGGCTGTACATCATACTCAGGGGGATTTTCATCTATCGTGCCTTCCCTGTGTAAATCCTGTAAGTTGCAGAGTAACTCATACTCCCCTATCGTAGGGCAAGAAGGACTGAGATTAGCAACCATGCTAGTAACTGGAGTTGCGTGTTTGGATGTATTCTGAAGATGGAACTTCCTCAGTTTGAGTTTGCGAATGTGTTTGTACAGATCAATGCGGGTCTGCGTGTAGTTGAAGTCGTTAGGTGGGCAAAAAGATAAACCTAAGGAGAGGATTTTACTGTCAGCGGAAGTGAGATGGACATCGGAAAGGTTGATGATGGAAAACGAATTGTCACCCAAAGGGCTCATTTCTGAACCCATTTCCTCTGTTGCTTTCTGGAAGTCGGTTTGCCGCCGTTGTCTGTACTTGTGGCTTTCTCTGCGCTCACGCCGCTTGAGGTTTGCTCTTTGTCTGTCTTGCGATTTGCTGCCCGGGGTCTGAGGGTCTGTCTGCGGTCCTGGCGCAGACAATCTAACTCTTGGCCCAGGGAGAATATATATATATATATATTCACTGAAAAAGCCATAGGTTTCAGGCACGTTATAGTTAGTTGCACATTTCACTCATACAAAACCATAGAATTTCGGGCGTTATAATTAGTTGAGCTAACTATAACTCACGCCCCCGTAATGCACTGCTGATGACATCACTTATTACATCATTCATGACATGGTCAGTGACATCACTGATGACATCACTGATGACATCTCAAACAACATCACTGATGACATCATCCAGTGACTGTGCGTTTCTGTAAAGTTTAAATATATTTTATAAATATATTGGCCAAGGTATATTGAAGAATGAGTGTGTGTATAAGTGTGTGGATGGAGGATTTAGTAGGTGCTTGACTGACTGTATAAGTGAGTGATTAAATGTGTCTTACTGAATTCATGGGTTAGTGACTAAACTGTGTGAATGTCTGTATCAGTCTGTCTATTGCTGTGTAAGCTGCTGCATTGGTTGATGAGTAGCTACATGAGTGTCTATATGGGTTATTGATTGGTTGCCTGAGTATTTGTATGGGTGCCTGAGTGTGTGTGGTTGGGTGGGAGGTGTGTGACTTTGTGCATAGATATGTGAGTTCTTTATTCACTGGGTGTATGGGTTCAAGACTGCATGTGGAAACAGCTGTATGGGTGGATAAGTGTGTGTATGGGTGTGTTGGTGAGTGAATGGATATCTCAGTGCTACATGTCCAAGTAACTACATATGTAAAACGCAGTGCATGAGAAAATTGGAGTATATAAATGACTATCCGTGCAAGTCAGTGATTGTGAGAGTGCTGTATGGATGAGTGTGTACTTGTATCAGTGATTGTATAAGAGAGTAAGTATATGTTAGCATCACTTTGAATAAGTGAGGCTGTGTGTGAATAACTGTATAGCTGAGTGTGATTGATTCTTTGTATGACTGACTAGATGTGTGAATAACTCTGGATGAGTGGCGGTTTGTGAGTGTTTGTATAGGTGTATGAGTACCTATAATAGTGTTGTATTGATGAGTCACTGCATGTATGAGTGACTGTATGGGTGAATGAGTAGATGTGTGTGTAGACCTAGAAATCAGTGCATGCGTACGTAGTAACTGGTATTGGTGTCTCAATTGTTTCAAAAATGGTAGTCTGTATTTTAGAGTGGGTGTATCAAAGGTTTCATTAAGGTATGAGGCGGTGCATCAGATTTTCACGTGGATGATGTCATCAGTGATGCCATCAGTGATATCATTTGAGATGTCACCAGTGATGTCATCAGTGATGTCACTGGCCATGTCATGAATGATGTAATATGTGACGTCATCAGCAGTGCATTGCGGGGGCGTGAGTTATAGTTAACTCAAATAATTATGACAGCTGAATTTCTACGGTTTTGTATGAGTGAAATGTGCAACTAACTATAACGTGCCTGAAACCTATGGTTTTTTCAGTGAATTTCAAAGGTTTTTTAAGTCCTAATTTGTAACTATAACATCCCTGAAACCTATGGTTTTTTCAGTGAATTTCAAAGGTTTTTAAAATGATAATTTGTAACTATCACGTCTCTGAAACCTATGTTTTTTTTAGTGAATTTCAAAGGTTTTTTAAATGCTAATTTCTAATTATAATGTTCATTAAACCTATGTTTTTTTCAGTAATTTTAAAATATCATTCCATTCTCAACCTGGTGAAAACAGCTGATATCGCCAGTTTTCCAGCAATAGCTTCCGCAAAAAGAAAATCGCCACAAATGAGAGCAACAACTAACGCTAATAATAATAATAATAAAACAGGCGATAAGCTGCTTTAGCAGTAGGAATGTAACATCTGCCTTTTACTGGTGTAAAGTAGCACGACTACCTACAGTGTGAAAGGGATCCCAGCCCAGAATCACATCTGAAGACCAAGTCATGTCATGGAGCTGCTGATCATGCACCTCCCACACCCAAGAAGGCCACAAAACCCACTGCCACCGCCCTCAGGACCTCACCCTGGACCATCCCCCCTTCTACCACCGAGGCAGCGCACAACAGGACAGTGAACCTTCCAAAAACGGCATTGCCTCTCAGCCACACAATAGCTGAATGTTGCGAGATGTGGCAACCAAACATGTGTGAAGGACGCAAGTCACCCACCAATAATAATGCACACATTACCAAGTGTAGCGCTGATGTGCTGGACAGACCTCACTATGCAGAGCACAAACCTCTCCATGTGCCCATATACTGCTGGTGCTTGTAGTGTTGTGGACAATGGACGCAACCATGTTACCTCAGGCAGTGGGGAAGATCTCGGTCATGTACCTGTGTCATCATCCCCTGTAAGCGGAAGCGCAGTGGGCTAGTCCAACAGATGCCACTCCAGCGTAGAAGTGTGAATAAATAGGCCGGGGCTCTGGGCGTGGTTCACTTGTGTGAAGGCCAACGCGTCTACTAGAGCGGCGGCCATCACCCTGCCATGTGGCTGCCGCCATGACTGTGGGCCTCCTTGACACAGACCCCCTGCGAACACAGCGGCACAGCACCGCAGTCCAGTAGGCAAGACACATTTCTCCCAGTGTGGCCGGTACGGACCATGCATCATCGCACGCTGCGTACGCACTGAATGCCAAAGGTACCACTAACTCAGTACACCACAAGTCACCGACACAAGGCCTTACTGAGGCAGAATTAATTAGGCAAAAGACATTGCTACCAGTGTGGCTCACCCGGACCACGCATCTTCACAGGGTGCGCACACGCTGAGTGTTTCAGGTGCCACTATCTCATTGCACCACAAGTCACCGCCACGTAGCCTTATTAAGGCGGAATTCATTAGACAAAAGACATTGCTACCAGAGTTACAGAGTCCAGTAGGCAACTAACTACAACGTCTTCGAAACCTAAATAATATCCTTTTAGTATCTTTGCTTCAAGAACTTTTTTTATATCAATTATAGCTTTAGTACAATGATCAAATTCATCTTGCAAGTCCAAAGGAACACTGTATGGCAGTCTATACTGCAGACAGCAGAGCTCACAGTTCACATACAGTTTTGATTTATTTATTACAGAGTGAACTGTACTTTATGTCATTGGATTTTCTCAAGAAGAAGTCGCAAAAAGTATTCCTCGATGTCTGTGCTGACTATTGCCTCCAGTCTATACTGCGGTCAGCAGGGCTCACAATTCAAGATTAGTACCGATGGAAATTGTGTAAGAGACTATAATCGGTTAAAAAAACTAAATGCTCCCAATCTGTGCAGCTAAAGTCAACGCCACGTGGCTGTTGGCCTTTGCTGACCACTGCCTACACTGTGGTCAGCAGGGCTCACAATTCAAATTCAGTCTTGATTCATTAATTTCAGAGTCCAGTAGGCAACTTAATATAAAGTCCCCGAAACCTGCACATTTCCACAATGTATTCCATACATATTTCATCTTTTGTTACCTACACTGCGGTCAGCAGAGCTCACAATTTATATTAAGACATGATTTATTAATTGCAGACAGAATTGTACTCTATGTCCTCGGATTTTGTCAAGAGGAAGTGACAAAAAGCATTCCTTGGTGTCTGTGCTGACTTCTGCCTTCCATCTATATTGCGGACTGCAGGGCTCACAGTTCAGATCGAGTCGCAATTGCAGATGGCGCAGTCCAGTAGGCAAGAGACATTGCTCCCAGTGCGGCCCGCCCGGACCACGCATCATCGCTGGCTGTGCACACGCTGAATGCTTATAATGCCCCTATCTCAATGCAGCACAACTCATGGACCCTTTATGATACAATATTTTGTGTATAATTTCACATCTGGTGCCCCTACCTCAGTGTACCACAAGTCATGGACCCTTTACGATAGAATCTTTTGTGTATTATTTCACATCTGGTGCCCCTACCTTAGTGCAGCACAAATCATTGACCCTTTATGATTGAATCTCTGTGTCTGATCCAATGATTACTGTTGTACTTGTTGCTAGCACCAACCATTCCCGGAGGGCTGGCTTACACTCACCCCACACGCATCCAGCACAGACATCACTGGACATGTAACCCTTGTAATAAAAAGGAGTCGAGCGCACGTGCCCGTACCCAGTTCCACTTTCTATCTGTGTCCATGTGTTCATTATATATGCAACATGCTGCCCCTGGGCCCTACCACATTACATTTTGCTCTGGACAGAGTATGCAACCAACTTACCTTTGACAGTGGGAGAAAACTTTGGATATGTAACTTTGTCTCGGTCATTGTACAAGTACGTACGTAGAGACTGGATGATTAGAGTACTGCAAGGAGAGTGTATAGTGAATGTATAAGTGCGTGGGGATTGGCAGAGTGATTGTATAAGTACATATGTTGGCGAAGCCTAACTCCCAAAACAAGCTTGTCTCTAATTGGCTGCCCTCCATGTCCCAAAACTGAAATTTGGGCTTTGCATGGCCCTGTATTGCTACAGCTGCAACACTCCACTAAATGTGCAATAAACATTTGCATCCACACAGATGTGTCATGTGCACCATCTTTATTGTGTGGAACTATGGATGTAGGGTCAGTGAATCCCCGTACCTTCCATGTTGGCCATGTTGTGGGACTTGGCTCACCGAGTGACACATTTACACTTGCGACCCAGGTGACGGCAGCCCTACAACAAGAACACCCGCATGGGCATCAGTTGATTCCTCATACAGCTCACGATGGAGCCACGCCCATAGCTCCGGAGTAATTCTTCACAGCCTCATGTAGGACTGGCATACGCCAGGCCAGCCCACTCTGCTTACACTTACAGGGAAGGACAAAAAAGCTACATGGCCCAGATTTTCATTGTAGTGATCTGCTGGTCACAGGTCTAGTTGTCAGTATGCCACAGCCACTCCCTCTCATCTGGTATACACCCACACCACACCCATCCAGCACAGGCGTCACAGGACATGTGACTCTACCAATAAAAAAGATCGGGCGCACGTGCTCTACGCCAATTTTAGAGTTGCTCTCACCGCATGCACTGTGATGGCCCATCCCGGTGGTCCGGACACCTCATGTAGGCCTGAGCCATTGAACAGGGGTGACTAACACCATGTGCGGTGCCTCACTGGTCACTGAGTCAGTGGCACCGCAAGGACTGAGCAGGTGTGCAACGTGTGATGATGATAGTTGCACTAGTATGTCCACTGCCATGGAAAAATCAAGACGCAGCACCAAATGTAAGACTTGTAGGCTTGCGGAGCATGGCAGCATAATGTGGAGGGTGCCCTGTCTGTGAAAAGGTGAGCAGTGAGGCCTGGGTGCGCAGCGGTGGGCAAATACGTCTGGGCGGTGGGAGTGGATGGGGTGCAGTAGCCTCGATGCACAAAGGCAGCACAGCGATTTAGGCGTACGCAGTCATACATACTCTGCCATTACTAATTCTGTACTATGTTTCAGATGTGGGAGTTTGAGGGCTCCACTAGGTCCTGGCACGTGGTTGGAGACACAGCGGTGGCATAAAGGTGAGCTGTGAGGGTTTTGTCCACAGTATGGGCACTCACTGTCCCACTTCATCTCTTCCTTTCTCTCCTTCACACTCTTTCTCTCTCTCTTCCTCTCACACTATTTCTCTCTTTCTCTCTCTCTTCCTCTTTCTCACACTCTTTCTCTCTCTCTCTTCCTCTCTCACTGTTTCTTTCTCTCTCTGTCTCTCTCACTCTTTCTCTTTCTCTCTGTCTTCCTCTCACTCACTCTTTCTTTCTTTTTCTTTTTCTTTTTCTCTCTCTTTCTCTCACTCTCACTGTTTCTCTCTTTCTCTATATATTCCTCTCACTCTTTCTTTCTATTTCTCTCTGTCTTCCTCTCACTCTTTCTTTCTCTCTCTATCTCTCTTTCTCTCTCCTTTGATGGACGCATGACACACAATCTTATCTTGCTTTTTGTCTAGTATGCCTGTGATGATGCGTGGCCATCCTGCAATCAACACTCATCCTGAATTGTGAGATCGGCTTCGCCGCATGTGCACAATGGGTGAGGAGGTTTCTTTGGCACGTGGTGGACCCTCTTTGACACACGCAATTGGCATGAGGTGAGCAGAGAGTCTTGTTTCCGCAGTGGTGGCCAGTCACCTTCGGGCAGTGGGAGTGGATGAGGTGCAGCAGCCTGGGTGCGCAGCGGCAGGCAGTCACCTCCAGGCAGGCAGTGGGAGTGCATGGGGTGAAGCAGCCTGGGTGTGCAGAGGCTGTCAAACACCTCTGGGCAGTGGGAGTGGATGGGGTGCAGCAGCCTGGGTGCACAGCGGCGGGCAAACACCTATGGACAGTGGGAGTGGATGGGGTGCAGCAGCCTGGATACATAAAGGTGGGACAGCGATTTAGGCGTGTGCAGCTGTATGTACTCATCCATTACTGATTCTATACTAGGTTTCAGATGACTAAGCTTGAGGGCTGCCCTATATTCCTGCATGTGGTTGGAGACACACCAGTGGCAGAAAGGTGAGCTGTGAGGATTTTTTCCACAGTATCAATACTCAGTCTCCCTCTCCATCTCTTCCTTTCTGTCACTCACACTCTTTCTCTCTCTCTCACTCTCCATCTCTTCCTTTCTCTCTCTCACACTCCTTCTCTCTCTCTGTCTCTTCCCCTCTCTCTCACACTTTCGCTCTCTCTCTTCCTCTCTGTCACACTGTTTCTCTCTCTTCCTCTATTACTCTGTTTCTCTCTTTCTCTCTTCCTTGTATCTCACTCTTTCTCTCTTTCTCTGTCTTCCTCTCTTTCAATCTTTCTCTCTCTCTCTTCCTCACTTTCATTCTTTCTCTCTCTCTTCCTTTCTCTCACTCTTTCTCCCTCTCTCTGCCTCTCTCTCACTCTTTCTCTCTCTTCCTCACTCTCACTGTTTCTCTCTCTCTTCGTCTCTCTCACTCTTTATCTCTGTCTTCCTATCACTCTTTCTATCTTTTTCTCTCTGTCTTCCTCTCACTCTTTCTTTCTCTCTCTCTCTCTCTCTCTCGCTTTCTCTCTCCTTTGATGGATGCATGACGCACAATCTTATCTTGCTTTTTATCTAACATGCTGTGATTCACAAATTGACGTCCCCCCAACACCACCACAGCTGAACGAGTGAAGAACCTGCGATGATGCGTGGCCAGTGATAGTGGCTCCAGCGAGCTTGCCTGGGAGTTAGGACTCGTGCAGAGGCTCATTAAGGACAGGGAGCGTAAGCGTGCGGAAACAGAGGCTGACATGGCTGCACACCAGCAAATGTTAGCTAGGTCCCTCAATGCCATAAAGACCATCCTCATGGCATTGCTGCCACAAGGCCTGGTGCTGATGCATGCTGCTGCTACCACTCCATCCACATCTCTAGCCCCTGATGTGTCAGTGCCACACAGTGCGGCGGACATTCCACCTCTGGCCCCTGTGCTGTCCCTGCCACACAGTGCTGGAGACAGAACACCACCACCCACATGTGAGGCACATGAAACAGCAGAGGATGAAGATGCAGATGAATCTGCCCCCGTGGTCAGAAGGAAGGGGTAGCATTCATGTGAAAACATATGGCCTGTTTCTGCTTGGTTCTGCCCTCAGCATCATCCCCTTCCACTGTCCCCGACGCACTCTGCGACACTCACCTTGGACCTCAACATGGACTGCCATATTCTGTTTTGTCACCAATGACACAGATATCAGACTGCGGACTGAACTCCTCCACTACTGATTTACATGTCATTCCCTGAAGGACTCTGGCTGGCCCTCTACAGGCCAACGCTGCAAGGTGGGGTTTGCATGGCCCTTTACTGCTCCAGCTGCAACACTCCATTGAATGTGCATTAAACATTAATTTACACAACGGATTGTCATGTCTGTGATCTTGCAAGTGTGGAGGTATGGATGCATTTAGGGTCAATGATTTCACCTTACGTCCATGTCAGCCCACTCCGCTCATGCTCACAGGGGGGGACAACAACACTACATGTCCTAGGTCTTCCCTGTGGGGTTCTGCTGCTCACAGGTTTAGTTGTCCACGTGCAACAGCCACTCCCTCACGGCTGGTTCACACCCACACCACACCCATTTGGCACCGGCGTCACAGGACATATGACCCTGCCAATAATAAGCGCAACCCCCCTCCCAACATGAGTGAAGCCCCGGGTCTGCGGGGACCCCAGCGGGCCCCCGCAGCCACAGCAAGCCCCCGCTATTCTTTTTTAAGAAATGCCCCCAGGACCTAGCCCACTCAGGGGTCTCATTAAAATAAAACACAGGAACCCACGACCCCAGTGTGAATTGTGCCGATATATATATATTTTTTTTAAAATGCTTTCTTTGGCCCTGAGGGTCCGTCTGGGACCCCCTGAGCAGGCCTAGGGGGGCAGGGTGTTTCTACCCTGCCCCCTTCTCTTGTTTAATACCTTTGTTTCTCTGTTTTCTGGTGACTCGCTTCTACCAAGTCACAAGATGGCTGCCAACACTTTGGAGTTCTGACAGCCAATCACAGTGAAGCTTGTGTACGGGACTTGTGCTCTGACCAGATGTCGAAACTTTTATTTTTCTAATTTCTCAGCAACTACAGAATGGATTTACACCATTTAAAAAAAAAATTTGCTTTCTGATCCAAGCACTACCTTTTTGCCAAATTTGGGGTAATTCCATTCAGTAGTTTTGGCTCTAGCCTTGCACAAAGTTTCCTATGGGAAATTGATTTTTTTACTCTTTGGATTTCTCAAAAACTACTGAACAGATTTACATTATTTAATAAAAATTCGCTTTCTGAACCAAGCTCTACCTTTCTGACAAATTTGGGGTAATTCCGCTCAGTAGTTCGGACTGTAGCTCGTCGCAAAATTTCCTATGGAAATTAACATGGGGAAAACGTGTTTTGGGACCCCCCTTTTTTCTCTGCCCCTGCTTGACGAATCACCCCCAAACTTTCAGGATAGGAGCTGACATGGATAGACTTTTATTTTGGGGAATTTCGCGAAGATTCGTCAAACAAACACCAAAGTTATTAGCAAATAAATATAAGTAGATAATATATATATTTATTTTGATCAAACGCTTGGCAAAAACAGTTTTTAGGAGACAAACGGAGCCAACATCAAATGCGATCTTCATCCTACGTTTATTGTTAACGCACGTCAGCCATAACGAGTTTCAGCTGACACAGCAGCCTTGTTCACACAGTTTTACAGCATCTATGTCACTGTCCCTAACATACCATGTGCTCGACTGGCAGAATGGACAGACTCGCATTTATTTTGCGCTTCTTTACTTTTCATTAAATTTAGTAGATTGTTCTAACGAGTTAAAAATTCACTCGTAAGTGTTAGAGGGAGGTTTTGATACTACGGGGCATATTCTCAAGGAGCTATCGCCGAGTTATTGGCACTTTATCACAGCCAAAGTCACGATAAAATTACTACCCCATTCACAAGCTGGTGCAAACAGAAGATACCACCAGTTTCCGGCAATAGCACCCTCAAAAAACATCGCCACGGATGACCCCGGCAACTATCGCTAATGAGATGCAGAGTAGGTGTCGGGTTTGTCGAACCACTCACCTGAAATCCAGGTAGTTGACAGGAGCGATGAGATGAAAGTTCCCGAACCCGTCTGGACTATTTCTCAACCTCACTGCTAGTAACAATGACGCTGGCAAATACTCCAAAAGGGAAGGGGATTGGGACTACGAACTACACGTAAAGAAAGAGACACTGCAACTCTTCTCCTGGACCAGCCGGGTTCTTATTATAGAAGATTGCTTGCATGCGTCAACAGTGGGCTGCAGGAAATACAATACAATAACCTTACTCGAAAAACACTAAAATGATTGAACAAAAAGCATAGTACTCTTTTAATCGTACATCACATTCACAGTAAGAGCAATACCTTGTGAACAACTTGTCTTTCTCTCTAAGGTGCGCCTCCTTTCTGGACAATCACTCTCAGATCTTTCACTCCATGATGCTCAAGCCTCTTTTATATGAAGACAGCACCCTGTGGGGAAATAACCTAACGTGCACCCTAAAGCATTGACCTGTAAAACAGTTCTATCAGCCCCCATAGCAGGTTCTTGTCTTTACACATACATGTAAACTATTCAGCAGATTTAACATACATGAACACATAGTGCTTTACAGAAAACCAAACCTTCGTTTAACATCACTTGCATGTATTCACTGGAAAGCCAAGAGACCAATATCAAAAGATGAGCGCGCAAACAGATCGGTAATTCAATCTGCCCCAGGGCGCTCAAGGGCACACTTTAACGCATTTACCAATAAAGTCTTAAAAGTCTTTGAACGCGTTTAAATAAACAAGGTCCGTGCCCCCGAACACTCAATGTCATTCGTTAACGCGTTTGCCCAAAACAGTCTCTGCACGCGTTTAAAGCATCAAGCTCAAATGCTAAAAGCACTCGGTGAAGTCAACAGTAAACAAGAAACTCGGGACTTAACTTAGTTCCAGATCGGATGTTGAATCGAAGCAACTCTGTGGCTGTGACGACGTAGACTCCAGGCGCAGATGTCCTCCGGGGTGAAACGACGAAGTCAAGCACAGAGATTAGTAGTGCGTGCTATTTATAGTAACACCTGGGCGTTCCCTGCCTACGCACAAGTAACTAAGCAACCGATAAACATTCCCACGTGTGCCTAACAAACACGTTCCTGACCAGTAAAAGGAACGTTTGTACACGTGCTTTGAAAATGATGATTAGGAAGGTGTGTTTACTAAACAAGCATTGCTTAGTGTAACTAACAGATTAAACAAGCATTGTTAGAAGCAAATGGCAAGTTTATGCAAAACTGATTACTCAGGCTTTTCTGGTAAACAAGGAAGGCATACATGATTGCAATAATTACGCATAGATGTACAAATGACACAGTTTGCAAACCCCCAGAGACCACAGGCCTGTTGTTTCCTGACAGTCCTCCCCCTCAAAACCCCTGACACAGGCCGAGGTTTCGTGGGATGTTGCAAATGGAACAGTTTAATCAAGCGAGGAGCATGTATAGAAGATGCCGGTTCCCATGAATTTTCGTCTGAATCATAACCTTTCCAACTTAACAAGTAATACAAAACACCTTTTTTCCTCTTGGCATCCAATACTTTATCGATTTCATACTCCCATTGACCATTAACTTTGACAGGAGGCGGAGCTGGACCAGATCTGGTTTGTGCTACATACGGTTGTAAAAGAGAAACATGAAACACAGGATGAATTTGATAGTCAGTGGGCAAACACAATTCCATGGTGACTGGATTAATGACTTTTTTAATTGGAAACGGTCCCAAGAAACGAGGTTGGAGTTTTCTAGAACCACTTAACCTCAGATTCTTGGATGACAACCACACTAAGTCTCCTTCTGCATATTGTGGAGCTTTTCTTCTATGTTTATCTGCCTGTGTTTTTACTTGTTGTTGATATTGAGACAAATGATCAATGACTTTTTTCTGTATAGTGTGTAAGTTTGAATGGTGAGCAGAAACAGCAGGAACAGGAATGTCAAGATCTAATTGTGGAATGGGTAACATACGTGGATGGTAACCTAATAAACAATAGAAAGGAGAAACCCCTATAGCTGTGTGAACAGAATTGTTATAAACAAACTCTACCAGAGGTAAGGCCTTATCCCATTCTGTAGACCACATAGAGGAAAAACAACGCAGGAACTGTTCCATAGTTTGATTCAATCGTTCAGTTTGCCCATCTGTTTGTGGGTGGTAAGCGGAAGACAGGCGAACATCCATGTTCACGGAGGAACAGAAGTTTCGCCAAAACTTCGAAATAAATTGGGGGCCCCGGTCAGAAACAATGGCAGATGGCAAACCATGTAGTTTGAAGATGTGTTGAATGAATAAATCAGTAAGATCCTTGGCGGTGGGTATTTTCTTAAGTGGAACAAAATGAGCCATTTTAGTCAAATAGTCCACCACCACCCAAATAACATGATAACCATTTGAGACAGGAAGCTCTGTGACAAATTCCATACTGAGCGTATGCCATGGGGCTGGGGGAACAGGTAAGGGATGCAGATACCCTGCTGGGGCAACATGAGAACTTTTGGTTTGTACACAAATCGGACAGGTTTGAACAAAGTTTTTGACATCTTCTACAAGAGTAGGCCACCAGAACTGCCTTTTCACTAGATCAATGTTTTTTCGGCAACCTGGATGGCCAGCAAAGACAGAATCATGTGTCCAAGACAGGATTGTTTGTTGTAAATCCGTTGTTGGAACATACAAACGATTGTCATGAAACCACAAACCTTTTTTCTTTACGAGATCAGGTAGGATATCGTTTTCCTTTTGAGCTTTTTGAATTTGAACCTGAAAGTCCTGTGGACCACAGAGAGCAACGATTTTGTGGTCTGAAATAACTGGCTTACATTCTTCCTGATCTACCTCAGTACCTTGAAAACTGAAACGCGACAAGGTATCAGCCTTTTGTTGTTCTTTCCCTGGTTTATAGGTAATGACAAAATCAAATTTGTTAAAAAAAAGAAGCCAGCACAGTTGTCTTGGTGTTAAAGCCTTAACACTCTGATAAAATTGTAAATTACGGTGGTCAGAGTAAATAGTGACAGTATGACGTGCCCCTAA
Source organism: Triturus cristatus (assembly GCF_964204655.1). Classification (NCBI taxonomy): domain Eukaryota; kingdom Metazoa; phylum Chordata; class Amphibia; order Caudata; family Salamandridae; genus Triturus; species Triturus cristatus. Next base: position 892,950,166 of record NC_140590.1, on the reverse strand, counting down.
CAAATGATGACGCCATTCTTGAAAGGCTAATTTGATGGCAAGTAATTCACGTTCTGCTACCGTGTAATTCTGCTCAGCAGGTAACAGTTTTTTAGAAAAATAGGCAACAGGGTGAAGATGGCCAGAATTAGCATCTCTTTGTGACAAAATGGCCCCTACCGCTACCAGAGAAGCATCTGCTTCAACATAGAAAGGCTGAGTAGGATCAGGGTGATGTAAAACGGGAGCTTCGGTAAAGGCCTTTTTCAGATTTTGGAAGGCTCTTTCGGCCTCTTCTGACCAACTAAAACGAGCCCCTTTTTTTAGTAGCTGCGTGATTGGAGTAACAACAGTAGAAAAGCCAGGAATAAAGCGTCGATAGAAGTTGGCAAATCCCAAAAACCGTTGGACATCTTTTACGGATCTCGGGGAGTCCCAATGCAGAATGGCCTGAACTTTAGACTGATCCATGGCAATCCCTTGAGGAGAGAGCACATAACCAAGGAACTCAACAGTGGACACGTGAAACATACATTTCTCCAACTTAACGAACAACTGGTGTTCTCGTAACCGTTGTAACACTGCTCTGACGTGATGAACGTGCTCTTCGGTGGACATAGAGTAAATCAGAATATCATCTATATAACAGATGACACAGACATCCAAAAAGTCCTGCAACACTTCATTAATAAAAAACTGAAACGCAGCAGGAGCGTTACAAAGCCCAAAAGGCATTACTGTATATTCAAATAACCCGAACTTCGTTCGGAAAGCCGTCTTCCACTCATCACCTTCCTTAACACGGATGAGATGATAAGCGCCTCTAAGATCAAGCTTGGTAAAGATGGTAGAATTCCCAACCTGATCCAAGAGGACAGGAATGAGTGGAAGCGGATATCGGTTTTTAACTGTGACCTTGTTGAGAGCGCGATAGTCAATGCAAGCGCGAAGTTCTTTATTTTTCTTCGGCACGAAGAATAAAGGAGAGCTTACTGGGGAGGTTGAATGACGTATAAAACCTTTCAAGAGAAGATCATCCAAGTATTCTCATAAGTATCGTGTTTCAGGATCTGAAAGAGCATAGATTCTACTACAAGGCAAAGTAGCGCCAGGGATGAGGTCAATTCGACAATCAAATGACCGGTGTGGTGGAAGTTGGGTTGCCTGTACTTCCGAAAACACATCAGAAAAATCTGTGTAATGATGAGGTACTAAAGTTACTTGTTCTTTAGATGAAGAATCACCCACCACAGAGGCACAATGTAAAGGTGTGATAGACATTTTCTTGTCTTTATAACAAGAGTGAACACAAAAAGAAGAATCCAGGGTTACCGTTCTTTTAACCCAATCGATTTTGGGATTGTGAGTCTGGAGCCAAGGTATTCCTAAGATAGCTCCGAAAACAGGTGTGTCAATCAAATCAAACTGAATCTCCTCGGAATGACCATCAGCACAAACCATAGTTAAAGGTTGAGTCTGGAATTGAATCAAACCAGAGGTTAATTCGGAACCGTCAACAGCTCGAACTGGTTCCGGAATTGTCTTTTTAGAGGTTTTAATATCCAAGGTCTTAGCCAAACCAATATCCAAAAAATTCCCAGTAGCTCCTGAATCAAGAAGAATGGGAATAACTTTTCTGACTTGGATTGACAAAAACAAGGTGACAATGAGCATTAAATGCCGAGGAACTGTCGTTATGGTATTAGCTAGAAACTGCGGGGAGACCCAGGAATCAGACACGCTCGACGGGGGGGTCTCGTCCCTCATCGGGCTAAGGCGTTTCCCGACGTTTCATCTGTAGCAGAAGAGGAATCACTACAACCAACAATTTTTCTAGATGTGGTTGGTTTAGAGGAGCATTCCCGAGCAAAATGCCCAGGCCTTCCACAATACAGACAAAGTTTTAATCTACGTCTACGGTCTTTTTCTTCATTTGACAATGGCCCCCTGATCCCACCGATTTGCATGGGTTCTACACTTTCCGAAGGAGAATGATTTTGTTCTTTTCTTTCTTGCTTGAATACCAACACTCTAGGGGCGTCGGTTTTAGTTTTTTCCCCTTTACGTTCTCCTAACCGATGATCTAATCGCACCACTAGGTCCATGAAATCGGAGCAATCAGTAGGGAGATCAACAATCTGAGCTAATACATCTTTAAGTTCATCCCTAAGTCCACGATAGAACAAAGATGTCCGCTTTTCCTCAGGCCATTCAGTTTCAGCGATGAGACGATTGAAGGACGTCATATAGGTCAACAAATCCTTCGACCCTTGTCGTAAATTTAAAAGTTCGTTATCGCTGGCCTGAATAAACTGATGACAAGCAAACAACTTACGCAATTCTGTCCTAAAACGTGAAAAGCTATGTAAAATAGGATCATCCCTATCTACAAAAGGAATTGACCAATTTGCCGCGACACCACCCAAATATGATAATACAAAGGCTACCTTTGCTTCATCATTTGGGAAGGCCGCCGGGCGACACAGAAAATGTAACTGACATTGATTAAGAAAAATGTCAAACTTAGAATGATCCCCAAGGAAACGCTCTGGAGGAGCTAAAGGAACAGACGGTGGGGTTGTGACAGAGACATTAATGGGTGGTACAGAAGATGTCTCAGAAGTGGTAGTCTGAGTAAACCGAGGTGGCTGTAAAACCACTTTGGGCCGAACTGTAGAGTCCCAAGGATTGTCTCGAGGTTTATAACGTTGTAAATCATTTCGTAACTGAAAATTTTCTTGTTTCAAATTAGAAACTTCTTGTCGTAGGTCCTGTAGAACCTTCGACACGTCCTGCATGGACAGGTTAGTTTCATCTGTGGATGGCTCCATCGCTCAGGTCAACCGTAAATTTTATGGCTTGACTTTCTGTCGGGTTTGTCGAACCACTCACCTGAAATCCAGGTAGTTGACAGGAGCGATGAGATGAAAGTTCCCTTACCCGTCTGGACTATTTCTCAACCTCACTGCTAGTAACAATGACGCTGGCAAATACTCCAAAAGGGAAGGGGATTGGGACTACGAACTACACGTAAAGAAAGAGACACTGCAACTCTTCTCCTGGACCAGCCGGGTTCTTATTATAGAAGATTGCTTGCATGCGTCAACAGTGGGCTGCAGGAAATACAATACAATAACCTTACTCGAAAAACACTAAAATGATTGAACAAAAAGCATAGTACTCTTTTAATCGTACATCACATTCACAGTAAGAGCAATACCTTGTGAACAACTTGTCTTTCTCTCTAAGGTGCGCCTCCTTTCTGGACAATCACTCTCAGATCTTTCACTCCATGATGCTCAAGCCTCTTTTATATGAAGACAGCACCCTGTGGGGAAATAACCTAACGTGCACCCTAAAGCATTGACCTGTAAAACAGTTCTATCAGCCCCCATAGCAGGTTCTTGTCTTTACACATACATGTAAACTATTCAGCAGATTTAACATACATGAACACATAGTGCTTTACAGAAAACCAAACCTTCGTTTAACATCACTTGCATGTATTCACTGGAAAGCCAAGAGACCAATATCAAAAGATGAGCGCGCAAACAGATCGGTAATTCAATCTGCCCCAGGGCGCTCAAGGGCACACTTTAACGCGTTTACCAATAAAGTCTTAAAAGTCTTTGAACGCGTTTAAATAAACAAGGTCCGTGCCCCCGAACACTCAATGTCATTCGTTAACGCATTTGCCCAAAACAGTCTCTGCACGCGTTTAAAGCATCAAGCTCAAATGCTAAAAGCACTCGGTGAAGTCAACAGTAAACAAGAAACTCGGGACTTAACTTAGTTCCAGATCGGATGTTGAATCGAAGCAACTCTGTGGCTGTGACGACGTAGACTCCAGGCGCAGATGTCCTCCGGGGTGAAACGACGAAGTCAAGCACAGAGATTAGTAGTGCGTGCTATTTATAGTAACACCTGGGCGTTCCCTGCCTACGCACAAGTAACTAAGCAACCGATAAACATTCCCACGTGTGCCTAACAAACACGTTCCTGACCAGTAAAAGGAACGTTTGTACACGTGCTTTGAAAATGATGATTAGGAAGGTGTGTTTACTAAACAAGCATTGCTTAGTGTAACTAACAGATTAAACAAGCATTGTTAGAAGCAAATGGCAAGTTTATGCAAAACTGATTACTCAGGCTTTTCTGGTAAACAAGGAAAGCATACACGATTGCAATAATTACGCATAGATGTACAAATGACACAGTTTGCAAACCCCCAGAGACCACAGGCCTGTTGTTTCCTGACAGTAGGTGTTTCCGAGCAAAAAGCTGACACAACACCACTCCGCAACATTCACAACGACCAGCCTGATCTGTGATAAGAACACTAAACAGGTGATAAGGTGCGTTAGCAGCAGGAAACTAACACCTGCCCTAACCTGGTGCAAAGTCAGATGACAACCGGCTGCAGCCAAGAGAGCACAGCCCATAGCCAAACATGAAGAACAACAGATGCCCCCAAGCAACTGAACATGCAGCCCGGAGCACCAAGAGGGCAACAACACACACCGCCACCCCCCTTCCTTCAGACAAAGAAAATGCACATCAACTCCACGAAACCATGACCCAAAGAAATCGCCTGAAATCGCAAAACCACAGAAACCTAACATACAGGTGTGGCCATAAAAATGGAAACACACATCCACATCATATAACCAAAAAAACACATTTATTACAGATGAAACAAAAAAAACAATCACGAAGAGGTACGGCGGCTCTTCTCCGGGCATTCCGTAAGTCACAGCCTGCAAGACAGAAATACTGATAAGAAGGTGTGACATGCACCCATCAAAGGACAGAGAGGGAGAGCGACAGAGAGAGAGAGAGAGAGAGAGAGAGAGAGAGAGAGAGGGATGGGGAGAGGGGGAGAGAGGGATAGAGAAAGAGAGAGGATGAGAGAACCAGATTGGATGAGGGGAAAAAGAAAGAGAGAGGGAGTGAGGGAGAGACAAAGAGGGAGGGAGAGAGAAAGAGAGAGGGAAGAGAGAAAGAGAGAGGGAGAGAGAAAGAGAGAGGGCGACAGGGAGAAAAAACGAGAGAGGGAGAAAGGGAGAGAGAAAGAGAGAGGGAGAGAGAGTGCCAACACTGCGGACCCAGGCCCCACTGCTCACCTTCCACCACTGGCGTTTCTCTAAGAGGGCCCACCACGTGCAGGTGGGACCTCCAAGCCCATGGCCTGCACCTATGGTACCCTCCATATCATGCAGCCACGCACCGCGGGCCACCAGGTCACACACCTGATTCTGGGTCTTGATTTCTAAATGGCAGAGAACACATCAGTGCACAGGCATCATCGCAGGCTGCACACCCGCTCAGCCCAATAGGTGCCACTAACTCTGTGAACCGCGAGGCAACGCCAGCCACGTGGCAGAAGGCCCGCTTTGCCCAGTGGCTTAGGCTTACACTGCGGTCCAGCAGGGTTCACACCAATGCCACCATTCCGGACCGCCCGGACGGTGCATCATCGCAAGCTGCACACCCGCTCAGCAATGAAGGTGCCCCTATCTCAGTGCACCGAAAGACACCATACCATGGAGGTGTCTCTGTGCCTGCCACAGTGTATCTGGTGCCACCAAGTCTGTGCACCGCCAGCCATGGACCCTTTATGATTGAGTCCTGTGGTGTGGACGCCATCATGTCACCACCGGCCCTGGGCAAAGTGATGTGGCAGGGCCCTAGGCCCTCATGCACAACATATACCCACATGGAGACACCCATTTGGAGAGTGGAAATGGCATCCAGCACGTGTGCCAGGCACTTATTATTGGCAGGGTCACACGTCCTGTGATGCCGGTGCGTACAGTTATGTACAGCAAATCTAGACTTACTTACTAATCAATATTACATTTTCTACACTCTCTCCTCCATATTGTGTCTCATTGATATTGTGGTTTCAATATTTATGGGGCACACAGCTTGTACGTGCTTTCAATATTCAGAAAGCACATTGTGTCCATGGCATAGTGGATCCCCAATCAGCTCGATATCGATCAAACTGTGAAAAACTGTAGCCAAGGGTCATTGAACTATCCGAGCCACAGGGTAACAGGGTCAGCAATCTTCGGGAATCATTAAAGCACAAACTCTTTCTGATGTGGGTAAATATGATTGTGTCCAACTATGGTGAAATGAAGCGATGCGTGAAAGGAACTGGAAGACCTCCTTCCACCCTCGGTCTAGCTCATCCTGCTCTGTTTTTCATCATAACCATGTTTCACAGCGGATATGCAAGCAATTTCTTATCCATCTATTTTTGTTGATCAACTTGTTTTAAGTAGTCTTCAATGGTGATCTTGACTTATCTCTGGTGGGAGAATGATCATTCAGTTGCTTGTGTCCTAAAGTCTAGTTCCTCATCACTCCTTCCAATCTGTACATTTTAGCTGATGGAGATCTGACCCTGAGCCCTTTGGAGTGACTGGATGCCCATCCTGTGTCGGCAAATATGAGCGATGTGTCAATGTCGATAGCTTCCCACCTTGTGAGAAGATCTTCTAACTAAGCCTGGGCAAAGCACTAGTTTGCGTAGTTTGCGAAGTTTGCGCTACTTCGCACTACGTGAATTGCACGTAGCACAGTGCAAATATGTGTAGCGTAGCGTTGAGTAGTGCAGCAGCCATTTTTTGCTTGCTCGCGGTCCTCTACGTCAAGTTGGCGACCGCGAGCAAGCAAAATGTCATCACGGCGAGACTTTTTCCTCGTTCACGATCAGCAACTTCAAGTTGCCGATCGCGAGCATGGAAAATAAGCCTCCCAGCGAGATTCTCAACGTGGGGAGGTCAGGTTTCTCATTGCGAGTGGTCGCGTATGCTCGCGACCGCTCGCGATGAGAAACTACCAGCCCGCGTTGAGAAAGCTGCCTCTCGAGTAAAAATCTACTCGAGTGGCAGAAAACTACAGCTCGCACTGTGCAAGATGCCGTTTTCAATGATTGCACAGTGCCGGATGCTTGTCCGCACTGTGCAATCATTGAAAACGGCATCTTGCATAGTGCGAACAGGGTACTACACAGTTCGCAAAGTGCTACGCGTAGCTCGCGTAGTGCAAAGTGCACTTTGCGTAGCTACTCGTAGCGCTACTTCGCGAACTATGCCCAGTGTTACTTCTAACTGATTTGATTTCCTGAATCCTTAGTACGATTCTCTTTGGTAATAACCATAATTGCAGGGTCCAGTAACCCATAGCGAATGTCTACCTATTTCAAGAGAGGTGGAAAAGATGAGAACCTGGTCTTGTGTGAGAAGTCTTGGGTACTATGACTTTTGTGGATCGCTGACAGAATATCGAGGAGAAAAATACTGTGTGGACAGAATAGTGTGACGATCGAGAAGGTAGGTACAAAGAGGTAAGTATGGATATCCTATTTTTAACTCCACATTTATGTACCTTGAAGATTAATATGTAGAGGAGGGTGTGTGGGCTAATGGCAAGAGAGGTCGACCTCGGAGCTGGGGAACCGGGTTTGAGTCACAGCAGGGAATCACAACATCCTGTGATTCTGGGCAAATCACTTAATCTCCCTGTGCCAAACAAAATTACTGTGTCCATCTGTAAAGTAACTGGTGCTCATGTAAATACCAACAAAAGAAAATGTGGAGGTAAATATAGTAAAACTTTGCTTTACCATTGAAACTTACTTTCACTATATTTTGCCCACAATATTCTTGACACAATATTGTGTCTGCATGGATTTGATTTTGTGTCCAAACAATTAATTTTGTGCTCTCCATGCATGAGTGGTCCCCTTTGACTTGCTGCCAGTAGGGTTTCTCAGGCTTGTTAGTGGCATGGGCTATTACATGTTTTGATCTTGTTGGTACTCAGCAATTGTAGAGAAGGAACAAAATGCAGTTTTGTGAGCTCAGTGATAAAATGAAGTATGAACGTATTCAAATTGTATTTACAGAGGTGTTCTGTAATTAAAAAAAATTGTAGATAGTCCCTTTTGTTGCTTTACTCTAGCTTGGTGAGTTGGGTTTGTTAAGGTCTTTGAGCAACATATTAAGCTCAAACATAATGCTTTCCCTGTTATTCATAAAGTATGCAATGTTCTCCTTGGTGTAAGGGAGGATTATAAAACAAATTGCAAGATTTGTATTCCTAAGTTATCATCAGGCCAACAGAGTCCTCTGAGTGGGCTTCACCCAAAGTCGTAGCCAAACAAAAAGAAATCAGGGGAGTTGAGGTGATGTGCTGATTCAAGCACAATAAATAAAAATATGGTGGTTGAATGCCATCCTATACCCAAGATCCAGGACGTATTGGGAAATGTAGGTGAGGCTGAGGTTTTTTTTGCTTATTGATTTATGCTCTGCATATCATCAAATTGTTCTGGCGCCAGCCTCACAGGAACTTACAACATTTGCTACACCATTTGGATCTTTTTAGTATTGTAGACTCCTATTCGGGTTGGGGTCAGCAGCAAGCATATTTCAAAAGCCTATGGATAAGCTACTTGGTGATATACATGGGGGGCAAGCCTATTAAGGTGATATCCTTATATTTGCTAAAGATACGCAGACTCAAAATTGCATTCTGGACAAAGTATTGTCTGAAACTGACATGACAATCAAACGCAACAAGCGGCAATTTGCAGATCAGAAGCTAGAATAATTGGGTCACAATATATCTGCATCAGGGATAACACCTAAATGTTCCATTATAAAATCCACCAAAGAAGCCAAAGCACCAAAGGACAGAGATAATCTTAGGTCATTCCTGGGTCTTGAAGAATATTATTCTAGATTTTTGCAAGGTTACTCTCGCATAGTTGCAACTATTAGGGAAATGAATGGAGTTTGTTTGGAATGAGGAATTAGAGGAGGTGTTCGGGAGGTGAAAACGTTTATTGTCTAAGCAATTGCTTTGAAGGCTTACAAAGCTGAGTGTAAATGCATAATTACTGTTAATGCCAGCTTAACTCGAATTGGTGCAATTCTCAGCCAGTGGGTTAGGGCAAGGAACAAACTTTTTGTTTTGCTTCAAGAACACTGAAACAGTCTGAAAATTAATATAGCCCTATAGAACGTGAAGCACTGGCTTGGATTTGAGCAGTGCATAAATTTAAAGCGTATATTTGGGGTCATAAATTTGATTTGTTTACCCCCACAAACCATTGGTATATATACTCAAAGGCAAAGGCTATAACAGTACTTCTGCAAGATTGGTAAGATTCACAGCATGATGTTCAAGTATCTGTGACGACTTCCAAAGATATCCCTGAGTTCATCTCATTCACAGGTGGTAAAAATACCAAGTAAAGTTAGAGACTATGTGTTGTAGTAAGATATTTGTTCTGTTAAAAGGCGGGAGGTGTGATAAGAAGCTTAGAATAACAATGTAGGTTTTAGAATGTACGTCGTAAACATTCCCCTCTTGAGGTTCTGTCAGTGATTTATATATTGGTTGCTGCCAGGACATGAGGAGAGCAGGACGTGCTGAGTTTTGGGTGCTACATTTTGTAATAAAGCTTGCATTTCCTTGCCACTATGTGTGAAGACCCTCACTACAGAATATGCACACATTCCTAGCGATACCTGAATGTAACAATGCCACCCTTCAGCACCCGGGGCAACGGCTGTTGGAAGTCTATATATTCCTGACTGCTTTGGCTAAACTGAGTTACTTCACCATGTGGCAGGGAACTGCAAAGCTGCCATGGTGGATAGAGCCACAGTGAAACCTCCGAAGACTGCTGCCACACCAGGAAGAGGTGTGGCACCGCGGCCAGGGTGACTAACTCCAGAATTTGGGGATCACGTTCAATCCCCAGCACCGGCAGCAGATTAGCCCAGCACCATGTGACTCTGGGCAATAGCTTGCTTAATCTTCCCGATGGCCCCCAGCACCTAGAGACCCTTACGAGTGATTGTTTGCGCTTTACAAATGTGGATTATTATTATCTATCACGGTGCATGGCTCTTCCTCTACAATTCTATGAGGATACCAATAGCTAAATTGGTGAATACATAGTTGACAGCATTGTTACAAAGAGTTCCAACTGGATTACAGAACACACACCACTTGCTCACAAGATTATAGAACATTGAACTTGAGGAAGTTATTTGAATTTAATTGAATTTATTTAGCAGGTGCTTTTGGCATAGTACATGAGCTCTTCTAACATTTTTGATAAAACTGAATAAATGAACATGTCTTTCCAAAGTTAAAATTTAATTTAGAGGCAGTTTAGAGGTGAAAATAAAATAAAACCATATTTACTCATAGTTCCTTCAGATTTGATTCTTAATGTATTTCCATTTGTGTTCCTTTTGTTTAGTAGGAAAAACTATACAATCCTTGTCATTGTCTAATTGTTCTTTTTCCAGAAATGATATAATGATTTTATCTCTTAACTTCTGGTAAATTTCATAGTGGAGTAGAAAGTGTACCAGATGTTCTATTTGTCAGTATATACAAAGACCTGTTGGTGCTAGTTTTCTTTTTCAGCAGACCCTTTGAGGGGGAACTTGAGGAGGTAGACATGGGGCCAGATTTAGACTTTGGCAGACTTTATTGTCACAAATGTGATGGATTTCACATCTGTCTTATTTACAGGTGTCAAAGAATGTAATCCGTCTGCCTAACTCTAAATCAGGCCCATACATTTTACATTAGCTGTCAGTAACCTATATGGCAGTAATTGTCATGAATCAATCAAGCAATGGGTGGACTCAGATGCGCATCCCAAACATTTGCACTAGTATTATCATAGAGCCCAAGATGTGAGATATAGAAAGACATCCACAAAGCTGTGTGGTATTTGGTAGTGCAGGAGTTCTCACAGGCAATGCCCAACAAAGAAAAGCACAGTAATATGAAAAGCAGAGCAGAGTTATTTTGGCTCTACCTTTACATGTTTAACAAGGCTCACTATATTTTTATGTATGGCATTATGTACTTGTGAACCTTATTATCGTAATGTAGTTTGCACTGGAACAGTTACAGAAATTGCATCTACAATATAATCTCAACATTTATATGAGTGTGCATATTAAAGTTTTCCCTTACAGTAACGAGTTGCAGTTCTCACATATATATACATTTGTGCTGTTTGAATAGCATTGTAATTCGTATATGTTCACATATTACTGTAATTCTTATATGTTCACATATTTCTTTAAATAATACTCCCCATTTATTTAATAACTAAAAGTTTGAATAGTACTTTACATGTATATCATAACCGTACATATATGTGTAATCTGCATTTAAATGTATATTGAGATGCTTGCTGTACTAAGTTGATCAAAAGGCCTTTAGCACTGGGATTTCTTAACATTTAACATGTAACTTTTAAAGCAAGCCCTTGCTTTGGATGCAATGTTTTTATCTCCTCTGCAGGTGCAGTCGCAGTTGCATGGGCTCATGATTAAAGAAGGAACAATGTATGAAAGAGACAGTGAGGCTCAAAAAGAGTATCTTTTCGCAAGGATAAGAAGATTTAATGAACGAAGGGAGGAGTCCTGTCGGAGCGGAATAAGAAGATGGGAGGAATCCAAGGACATTCAACTGTGTGGACTAAAGGGAATAAATATTGAGTGTTGTTGACAAGTTGTGTTAGTTGAGGATAGAAAATAAGGAGAGTTGATATGTGATTATTGAAAGTTCTGTTGTAGGTATAATTGAGGATTGTACTTTAGCTTTGTTCAGAGTCCCTTTAGACTCTGGGAGGTAAAGACATTTCTGTTGTGTGGTTTTATACTATGCAACATTCTTTCCCTTTAGAGAATATCTACAGAGTTTCTACTATACTCACACCTTTCTATGCTTTCCTGACCAAGTAGGGTTCCTATGATTCTAGTTTAGAATAGGGTTTAGTAGATCTCCTTAGACAACCCCATGTATAGGCAAGGGGATCGAAACATACAATCTTCTCACCAGACTTTGTTTCTAATCATTTGTATAGCAGCTACAGAATTCCAGAATTGTCAGTAACACATATAATAAAAATCAGAGTACAGATCTTAAAGTTTCTCACACACCAGCTGGTTTCAATATGCATGCACAATTCAAAAAGATGAATAATAAAATATTATGTAAGAAGAATCTACTTAAAGTGCTATGTGCTTCTAAAACATTGCTATAGGTCATAGTTTTAAGCTTGCGCCAATCAGATGGAGGACATCAGCATAATCAGGGTGCATTGAGCATCTAGAGCATACAGCAGCCCATAAAAACAAACCTATATAAAAGCATGTTTCATCATCATGAAGTTGTTTTAGAAAAAGCAGTGACTGAGTGCATGCGTCAGATTTCTAGACTTAATTAAATGCATTAAAAACATCTAGGAGTATTTCTGATAAAAACCACCCAAAAATGTAAAATCCAACATCGACTGTTTGAAAGCATTATTACATGGGCATACAAGTGATTCTAAATTACACTGGAAACATAACGGAAGGCAGAGCAAATACTTTATTATGTCTGCCTAAAAATGGAACACTAAAGAGCATTCCCATCTTCATCTCCCTGCACATAGATAATTGCCAAGAGTGCTATCATGGTTCACTGACAAATGAGGCGAGATGTTTTTTTGTGTGTTTCAGCGCTTTGCCTTTTTTCCTGGGCATGAATTAGCAAGTGTTAATATCCATGATTACGATGTCATTACACACCATGATATCTGCAGGCCCGACCACAGCAATACCAATAAATGCAATGTCGATGCACGCCCTAAAATGTGACCGTATAACAAAATTGATACCAGTAGAAACAATATCAAGGTATGCCATAAAATATGCTTGCAGAACAATGTCAATACCAGTAGAAACAATGTCAATGTATGCCATAATATATGCATGTATAAGAATGTTAATATCAGTAAAGACAACATTGATGTATGCTATGACAACTGTGTACAAAATACAGAGGATGTCGGTAAAAATGAGGTCAATAACCTTCATGCTAATTGTTCTCAATTTTGTGAACTTAATGTATTGCTGTTAGATTCATCCTAGGTGAACCCCCTATAAACCCAAAGTTAAAGATACGTGGTCACAAAGGCCCCACAACCCAATTAGAGCCTACCGATTGACAGGTCACAGGTTGGGTTACACATAGCCCAAAGACAAATGTGCACCCAGGGAAAACCCTGAACGATACCACAGATAGACAGTCATTTCACAAACAGGTCAGAGGAAATTGGCCCCAATAAAACATGTTTGGCCAAAGGCACGCGTTCCCAAAGTACCACAAAGATAAATGCCACATACCGTTAGGAACACTCAGCCAAAGAGGACACAGCATGCACACCACACTTAGTTATCACACGCTCCCTACACACTGGCCCACACTAGCTCTTTCTGAGGTCGAGAGCCACCTGTGTCCCCCATATCAGATGGTTGTACTTGTTTTTAATGACTGGACCAAGAATGCAAGATCAGGTAATAGTACCTCACAAATGGTATAAGTGATCGGCCAAATCTCCTGTACAATGAGAGACTTTCTTTGGACACTATTCTGTCGACACTCTCTCAGCCGTTGTGTTTAATTAAGCCAACGTTTTCCTGTTTCACCAAATACCTCTTGTCTTTTCATTGTTTAAGGTAAATTCATATCCGAGCAACACAGTGATGTTTGAACTTGCTTCCTTCCCATTGCAGCCCATATGTCAGCATTAGCGAAAACATGGGTGAAGGCCAATAGCATCAAAAGATGTTTTTACATATGCTAACCATGGAATATCAATGCCTTTATCACACGTAAGGAAGACTTTTATTATATCTCTTGTTAATGACACCTCCTCATTTTTCCAAATAGAAAGCCATAACAATGGGGCAGATTTGATCACGGTCAGCTATATAGCTTAGCCACAGCTCATTATAGCAGATGAAGTGTGAAGTACAAAGTGGGATAGATAGAAGCTTCCGATGAAAGCATCTTTCCTCTATTTAAATTGTAGAGGAGTCCCAGATGCTCCAGACTCCCAACCCAGTGGTAGCAACCAGTACACATTGCATGGAATAAATCTGAAACATGGGAGCGAAAGCTTGACCCTCTGGGAGGGGCAGGCTTAAAAGTGAACTAACCACCTTAGTTAACTTGGTTCTCTGCTCAACTGTGATCGGTGTCTATGAGCCCGTGAAACTAAAGATCACTCCCAGGTAAGAGAATGTATTAATGTTGTAAAGGCAGTGTGTTCCTACCGAAATACTTGTTAATGGAATTCGCTTTGGGCACCAGGCCAAAAATTGGTCAGCAGGTCAAGGGTGCCCATGAATTACATGTATGAATGAACCAAAAGTTGGAAAGCTCTGGGGGTGTGTGCCAATAAAACTGCATCATCTGAATATAGCAGAACTGGGCATGGGTGGCAAACACCATGGGGAAATCTGACATGCAAGATGTTAAATGGGTCCCAAGTTTATTTATATACAAGATAAACAATAGGGGTACAAGCATGCATCCTTGTCGTACCCCACGACCAACTTGGATCTCACATATATGCTCTCCACTTGACCAACCCTTATTCTGGCTCTTTGTGTGCATGGATGCCAACAGTGGTACAAGTGGCTCCTTTATCCTCATTTCCAGCAGTATTTGCCACAGCTTTAACCAATCAACGCAGTCAAATGCCATGATGAGCTCCATAAATGCTAAATGCATAGGGGTAGGCTTCGTCAGAGTGTATTTACCCAAACTTAACCTAAAGCTCAGACACTGTTCCCTGGTTCCAATATGTTTGTGAAAGCCATATTGGCATGAATTCAAAATGTTATTATATTCCACCCACCCAATGATCATATTATATAGAACTCTTCCTAAAATTTAATCTGGTATGTCCATGAGGGAGATAGGCCGATAGCAAGTAGGTAAAATCGGTTGTCCATTTTTAAAAATGGTACAATCGTGGATGGTGCTAATGAGTCTGGTAAGGATGTAAAGTTTTTTATATTGTCTCAAACATTAGCCGGCAAGGGCTCCCATAAACTGATGTTACATTTAATCTGGTCGATGGGTATGCCATCAGGACCAGGTTATTTTCTGCCTGTGCTCTGCTGTATTGCAGCTGAAACTTCATGTATGGTCACATCCACAGTAGAATTTGGTTTGTTTACCTTACTAGCACACATGGCCAAATTCTCTGCCCAATAATTTTGAGAAAAATGTGCCTCCCATGCTTCATGCCTCAATTGTGAACCATACAACATTAGATTGCTATGCCATATGGCTTCCTTTTGATTCTGCCTTTAAAGCCCTAAAAGTATATCCATGACTTTAGTGAGGGCTTAATCCTCAAACATGTAAAGGTAATGGGAGAAATGCTTGCAAACAGTGGCATTTGCTCTGTGGAGCATTCCAGTCCATTGCTTTCACCTATTGTGCCAACCTGTCAGTGACCCACTTTATAAAAATCAGTACTGATCCTGCTCCTCATGGAACAAGTCCATCTCGAAGTGCCAAGTAAGGCACCCTCCAGAAGGACACAAGGAATAAAGCCTGATTTTGGCTTTATTAGGATTCTTTCTTATGTGAGGCATTGCCTGTAAACTGTGAGCAAGAGAACCACATCCGGGCAAACCTTTGACCACTTTTAGGAAGGGGGTTACATAAAACCCACAAAAGGTCATGCAAATAGTGGCAAATACTTTGGGTGTATTCCAACCTAGAGATTTGCAATCCTCTGTGCCACTCTAGAGAGGGGCCCGTCTTACATATCTCTATACGGTTCTTGCTTCTCATGAGAACAGTCCATCCTGAACTCCCAGACAAGGCTTCTCCCAGAGAGAACACAACCAGCCCTGGACGGGGCCTTTGATGCAAGATATTGAAGTGATTGAATCGTTTTTACATGCATTTTTGTAGGAAAGTATCGTCAATGTTTATTGAGTTTTATAAATTTGTTAGTTTTCATAACTATTTCAAATTTGACAAATAGCATTTTAACAAACAATGGGATTATTTAAGTGAAGTAACCTGGCTCGAGCATACTCAAATTCGTATATGCCCTAAGAAATGTGCACAAAAATTAAGAGCGTCTGCCTTTACAGATACATCATTTTGCACTCTGTTCATCGCGTGTTGCACCATAACCTCCACGGGCCCTACAGGAGTGCCAGAGGAACTGCCCCTGCTCTACCTACAGAAGAAAAGACAGGAAACAAGCCAAGTTTATTTAAATGTGAGAAAAAAGCAATTGCTAATAGCATGAGCATAAGGTATCACATTGAAGGCTCACGGTCATCAATCCCAAATATAAAAATGCCAGTACGTTTTAAGCACTCTCTGAATACCATTTATTTCTGCTTTATTAAACCATCTCCCAAATATAGAGCCACACATCATTACAATCTACTTAAAATCCTGCTTAATGCAGAGAGGAAATGAAATAAGTCAATGATAAGATAATGCATCCTCAGGAAAGACCACACCGTTTTTTCAGTGAGTCCTTCTAATTGCGTTTGTAAATGATTACCAACTTGAGAAAGGACCATTATCTGTAATGACTTCTGCCTTCGGCAGGAGAGGGCCCTTCTCTGCCAGCCGCCGTGGATGTGATCAGCTGAATCCAATTTAAGATTATAGCAGAAACTGAAAGCGATACATCAGAAAACAGAGCAAAGTACAGACTAATGGCACTGTACCCTTATTAAAATCCTATTTACATAGAATTAACATAAATACGGGGTGAAAAACCATATGCCACTACATCTGTTCCACTGTGTATTAATAATAAGGCAGTCCCCTACAGGACTAAAACATTATTATATATTTGAATATATGTACATTCTTGACAGTGTAATTTGTAGGTACCATGGACCAGCTCAGCTGCAATGCAGCTAGCGAAATATTGTTTATTGCCCACATATTGCGTTTGTTCAAGCATAAAACAGAATGAAAATAACACCTGGTAATCTACTATGAGGCATTTGAAACACTCTTCCATATGAAAGAAAAACATATTCTGTAAGCTAAATTTAATTTTAAAAAACAAGCAATGAAGTGCTAAGGTAAGTAAATTCATTTATATTTCATTCAAAAAATCTAAATGGTCAAAAAGACGTCAAATACTAAAATTAACAGTATTTTGCTTATTCAGCATTTAATCAGTTTTTAATTTGGCCAAAATTACATTTTGTTAAACATCACATTATTTTCCATTCCTATGTATGCAATTCTTGATAACGAAATAAAGAACACTTTTTCTCTTCCACTTATTTAACACTTGTTCGCAAAGAGGCTTTGCGCTGCCCTGCAAGGAGCCTCATCTCAGTTCAGGATTCCCTAACACTTTATTCTGTTAAGGATCTGTGCAGAGCGAAAGGCAAATCGCCCACATGATTAATGTTAATGATATGGGATTCGACTTTGCACGTCAGCAATGCTCAATAGCCAATCTTGGGATAGTGGCTTGCATTGGCTCACTGATCTGATTCAAATTGTGCGGCCGTCATTACTTCTGTCACTTAAAACCACAGATATCACCATGGGCCAGATGTACTAAGATTAGGAATACAGATTTCTTAATTGTAATGTCCTGAGAATCCCATTTAGGAAATCGCTATTCTTTATGTATGAAAGTTTTAAATTAGCAATTCCTCATGGGTAGTAAATCAACCTTCCTCATAAATATTAATTAAGTGGGTTGCAGTTTGCGACCCATTAGGAACAACAGCTGTCACAGGGATGGTGGCCTGCAAGGGTCAGCTGACCACCCATGTCTGAGATTGCTTTTTAATCAAGTATATTTTTTTTAAATCTAGTCTGTTTTTCTTAAAGGAAATGGGATACATTTATAAAATGGAAATTAAACTGTAACGTTTTGTATTTTAAGAGTAGGCAGTGTCCATGGGACTGCCTGCTCTTGAAAAATAAATGTTTACATTCTCAAAAGGTAAAGGAGTCCCACAGGGACCTCTTCTCATTTGCGAATGGGTTACCACCATGTTTGAATTGATCGTAAAATATTAATGTTTTACGACTGGAATACTGTCGCAAAACATTAATACAAACTACTGAGGAAAGTATTTGGAAGGGAAGTCCAAAACACAGCCCAATTATCCAAATACTGAATCGTAAATCATAAATGTAAATTGTGGTTCGGAACAATTTGGTAACAAGGTGCTGCTTTTTGACTATTTTGTGCTAGGTGCAGGCAGGGAAACTTGTGTTTGCTCCTATTTGGTATGGGCATTTTTTAAACTCCCACCAATAAGAGCAAACACAAAGTCTTCTTCAAGCTGGCTGGAGTTTTAAAAATGCTCCCACCAGCTGGCAAAAGACGTGTATTCTGTTTCCATGCCTGCACAGATATTGCACCTATACAATGCAAGAGCAGCATAAATAGCTGCTCCATCCAGGCAGGAGCAATGCCGGCTCCCGTACCATATGGGGAGCTGACTGGGGCCCACACGGATCTCCCCATTGGCCCCTAATGTGTTGTTTGTGGGTGTCCCGGGTGGGAACCGGGCCACCCACCTACATTAAAATCAGGCTCCATGGATGGGGTCCCTGGGGCCATAATAGGATCAGAGAGCGGGGCCATATAGCCCCACTCCGATGTAAAATAAAAACTGCCCTAGGTGATGGGATCCCCAGAGCCTAATGAGGCTAGAGTAGAGGGGCCACACACTCCCTTAAAAAAAATACAGCTTTAGGGGATGGGGTCCCCAGGGCCCTCTCCCAGCTAAAATTGTGGTTCTGAGGGATGAGATCCCTGGGGATTAATAAGGCTCAAGGAGGGGGGGGCGTGCACCCTTATCCATTTATTAATTACTCAGCTTCATGGGAAGGGGTCACCATGGCCAAATAAGACTTTAGGGGAGGGTGCATGGGGTCCCGAGAAGGCTCGGGAAATGGGGCCATGCACCCCGCTTTCAAAAAAATGAACAGCCCTAGGGGATTGGATCCTCAAGCCAATTAGGGCTCAGGGAGGGGGGGCTGCATGCCTCCTTCACCTTAGATTTTTGCCCAAAGGCTGTTCCTGGGGCCCAAGAAGGCTGAAGGCCGAAGACCCCAGGGCATATGAAGGCTCAGAGAGGGAGCTGCATGTTCCTCTCTACTATTTAATTTAGCCCAGGGGATAGGGTCCCCAGTGCCTTTATAAGCTTGGGGATGGAAGCCATATGGCCCCCCTCTAATTTTTATTGAGACTGGCCCGGGGATGAATTCCCCGGGGCCAATTAAGGGGTAGGGATGTAGCTGTATGCCCCCTCCACTAATATATACGTTTTCCCCAGGCGACGGGGTCCCAGGGCTCACAGGCGAACCCTACACTCTGCACAACAAATGCTGTATGTGGTGTGGGTTTAGCAGCCTGGTGGGATTTGGCCATGAGGCCTAGCGGCAGGCCAAGTCCTATGGCCAACACCCCACTGCAAAAAACCAAAAGCCTTGTGCAGCATTGTGTTGACTGCCTCCGGGGAGTTGGAAACATGGCCTGTCTACAAGAAAGGCCCTGTGGCTAACCCCATGCCATGCACTACCAAAGGATGTGCACGGCGTGGGGCTGGCTGCCTCTGGGTGGAAGCCTGTTGGGAGTTGGATGTAAGGAAATGCTTGCACAGCCTTTGGTCCGAGGAATCCATCTCCCGGGGCCAAAACACATATATTGAGGGGACGTGGTGAAGCCCACCTCCCCAACCTTGTTAGGCCCTGGGAACACCAACCCACAGGGCCACATTTTTTTAAAAAAGGGAAACTGGACATGTGACCCACTCCCCAAGCCTTAATAGGCCCCAGGGACTCCATCCACTGGGGTCAAATTCAATTAAAGAAAGTGAATGGGGCCATGGGCCCCCCTCCCAGAGTCTCATTAGTCCCTGGGACCCCATCCTCCAAGGACTAACACAATTAAACAGTGGAGGGCGGCGTGTGGCCCCATTCCCCCTTGCAGTCTTGGGCCCTGGATACCCCATCACCCAGGGAAAAATCCTACAAACAGAGCAGGTTTCTTCTGTCATTAACCTTACATACTCTGTTAACATTTAATAATAAGCACTGTAAATAAAGATACTTTCAAAATGTGCTTTATGTGCAATTCTTCCTTCTAGCTTTTCTTTGTTATTGTTCAGCTTCTGATTTACCTTATCGATAGGTGAGACATATCCATCTAGAGAGTATAGGTCAAACAACAACCCAGCTACAGAGGTTAGTAAGACAATTATCAAGACTATTAGGACCATTTTTTAGCACATTTGTGTCTGATATGCCATGTTAATCTATTTATATCTCAAGGCAGAGAAAACAGAAAACCTTGTACTTCGATCTCATAGTCAATCAGTATCAGTTCAGTTCTTTGTTTCATCATTTCAGTCCACACTCTTTGCTACATACCTCACTTTATATGGATTCTAAAATGACCAACAACTTTTTCAGCTGGATACCTATGGGCTGTAGAATCTTACAGCTGATGGCCCAAGGTACAAATGCAAATTGATTTCTCCATTCAGTGAGCTTTTGCAGGTTCAAACTTTGTTTCACATAATTCTTTCAACTTGACTACAGATTCTGCACTAACTGGAGGCTCTTAAAAGTCAACCTGATAGTCATTTAAGTCAGTGTCACCTCTCACAAACTAAGTCCATTGAAGGATTCGAGGCCTGAGTACTTCTATGGGGTATTCTGAACCTTCTTGGTCATATGACTTCTTTCTGCTGACTGTTGCTACCACTGTGCTCTACCTCATCTATGTCCTCTTGCTCTTCTAGCTGTCTTTCTTCTTTAATGTTCCCATGAGGCACAGAGTCAAGACTGATTTGCATATAGCTTTGTCTGAACCGGGGTGGCAAAGTGAGCTATAGAATGATGATGGATTCAACCCAGATCTGTGAATGGGAGTGCATGTTTGTAATGTTTCAGCACTCCGTCCATCATCTCCTTGTGTTTGTTTTCTTCTCTATTGACCAGGTTCAGGTCCTGGCAGGTCCAATGCAGCAGGTCAGCTGAGCAGTTGCAGAGGGACCTCTGGAGCTTTTTGTGTCCATTTAGCTCAGAGCAGGAGACCAGCTAGCTAGCCTTTGGAGTCACTCAGGTAGCCTAGGATGAAGCATGCAGGTCCAATCTTCCTTTTCAGACAGCCGGGCAGGACTCAAGCAGCAGGGGAGTCCTCTGGCAGCAGGGAAGTCCTCCTTCTTTAGTATTCACAGGTCCAGGAGTCTACTGAAGAGTGGGTTTAAGGGGCCTATTTATATACCTGGTGCTAGCTTTGAAATGGGAGAAGGTCCTGGAGTTTCCCGCACAAAGGTGTTGGAAATTTCATGCCCTCCTGTCCTGGTCCCACTCTGTATGCAGTAACATTAGGGTAGTGTGAAGTTCTTCATTTGTTAGCGGAGGCAGTATCTTTCAAGTGCATGTAGGGCAGTGCACAGCTACTCCCCCGCCATCCTGCCTAAGATGGCCCATCATGTAAACACCCAGGCGCACTATTTTGTTGCTGTCTGGGAGGAATGCACAAAGGACATCTGCAACTACACCTAGTCATGTGATTTTGGAAACAATCTGCAGGCACCAATGGTTAGGACAAAAATGCTTTCTAAAAGTAGTATTTTCAGAATTGTGACTTAAAATCTGACTATCAGTCATTCATCAAACAGCAAATATGATATTTCTACCTGTTCCCAATCAAACATTTTCACTTATGAAATGCAATTACATAAACAAATGTTATCCTATGGGAGAGGTAGGCCTTACAATAGTAAAAAGAAAAAAATTGATTTTTTTACTACCAGGACATGCTGCATCTTGGTCATTTTCTCTCCTCACCCAAAAGTTTGCACTTTTCAGTTCAAGAGTCGCAGAAATACTAATTGAACTAAAATGGAATAACTGCTGCTTCCCTATAGTACAGGTTCAATGCAGCGGAAGGCCAGGGCACTCTGCAGAGCATTTCTTCTTGAAATTGCAGCAACCCCTCCACGCGCAGGGAGGCTTATTCATTTAGAGCAGCCTAGGCGTGTCAGAATTACTTACTGACCCATCACTTTAAAGGTACCTGCGCCATCTTCTTCTGGGCTCTTTGCTACCTTTATAGGGCTAGCGGTTTAACCCTAGAAGGTCAAACTAAAAAACTACTGAGGCAGATTTAACAGGAAAGTCACTTTCAAAGCAAAGGGATGTGACATATTTACAACAATATGCTGCACAGCTGTGCTACCCCTAGCGCTGGCGCACAAACTGCTGCCATGCGCCGGCACAGGCATCCTTGCACCATGGTGCAAGGATGCCCGAGTCGTGGAAAGATTGTTTATGTGCTGCATTAGCACACATAGAACTTGCAAAACGTCATTGTTTTACTGGTTGTTTATGTGCAGTAAGGAACACCTTTCTGTACATAAAAAATCACTAGAGGTGATTTCCTCTTTCTATCTGTGCTGCAAAATGCAGCACGCATAGAAAGAGGAAAACACAAGGAGAAATAAATACATTTCTCCTCATTGCACCTCTCTACGCCTCCCCTGTGGAGGCGTAACATTCAAACGCATTTCCAGAATTACGATTTCTCATAAATCTGGAAATGTGTCTGGTTCCATGGATGTTGCCTGGGAACACCCCCAGCAACACCCATGGAACGACCCTTTCACACTGATGGAGCGGGTTAACAGCTTGGGTTACTCACACATACCATATACTCACTTGGGCCCATAACATTCATACAAGTAAGCTAGTCAAATCCCGCCGTCATCAATTTTGTGATTTACCTGTAATTTGATATTCACCTTTACCAAATCTTACCAACTCGATCTCCTTGTCAATACATTTCCTTTGCTCAATGAATCAGGTTGCTGAGTTAGTTTAAAGTAAAAATGACATTAACTTTACCTTTGATATAACCACAAGCTCGAAAAGTTTTAAAATCTTTATCTAATCAATATTTTTGTGAGTCAAAGATCAAATACAATACTAACATAGAGTTTTATTCAGGAAAGAAATCAAGTTTAGTTCAATAATAAATCTCAAAAAAGTATTGTGATGACAGTACCTGTAAAGGGGAGAAAAGAGAACAGGTACAAAGGCAGATTTCACAGATTTATATTTACCTAGGTTGATAGATGAGCCTAACTCCTTGAAGATGGGCCAGACGGAGTCCACCGGGACAGGTGGAAGACAGAGGATCAGGACAGGTTCAGAACTAGGAAGGTGACCTCTTCTAAGTGCAACGCCAGCGTCGCACCCCTCTCTGGCGCTACTCTCCTCGATCTTTCTTCCGCTATTCCCCTTCTAGATGATTGGTTTATCGATCAGTATTTTGGTCTCTAGAGCAGGGTCTCTGGCATCTGCAAGGTCTGAGACAGCGTATCGGACAGCGTCTGTGGCAGCATACGTGTCGGGTCAGATTCAGAGAAATACTCAGAACTAACTAACTTACCTCAATTATACTATTCTCTGTTCGTGTACCACCCCCCAAATGTTTCAATATTGTGTTTTCCCCTATTCTGATTGGACAGGGCACGGAGGTGAGTTCATCACACCATACTAAAAGTAATACTTTTCTTAGGACCATTGTTCTATGTTTCTGCCCCTTAATTTACTTTCCCAAAGCTTTATTCCCACCCGCATTTCACATTATGATCAATACATTTTGAAACATTATTTTAAGTTTCTTCCTTTGGCCGGGTCAATAGATTGAGTTATCAGGCCTCTCTATCCAGTGTGGCCTTGGCTGTGCTTCAACTGTGTCATCATGGTTTCCGGCAGGATTCTGTGCGCCTGCGCCCAAGTCAGGTGGGGTAGGGATTTCAGTCACCCTCCGAGGCCCAAATGCGAACTAATTATAAAGTCAGAAAAAGACACGATAGAATACGAAAATAAATAAATTCATTGTATACCACTTATCTCTACTCTATCCCCACTTACTTATTTTAATCTTTCACATTAGTGTTTAGTAGAACTTATAAGGTTTAGTTTAAGCAATAGCATGCGCCTTATCATTTGAGTTTCAAGCGGTTATATTAAGAGCTATTGCGCTTCTGCAAAGTTTCCCCCCAAGTATAGAAGACGTCATGCTAAGTAGATGCTGTAGACGCATGCACAGTGAAGTTCCCGCGTTTTTGGCGGCCATTTTAGGACACTCGGGTTACTTGTTAGTAATACACATATAAAAGCTTCCCTTAGATACAGTATGTCGTGTGTAATGCACTATTAGTATTTACAAAACAGATTGGTTACGTGATTACATGTTATTTGAGAGAATTTCATACAAGCAAGTTTCTTTTATACGAAACCTTGCTCCAGCAACATAAAGTGCTGCGTGCAAAGGGGCATTATTTATAAGGACAGGAAAAGTCATGCAGGGTGGCGTTTCCTGTCCTTGTAAATATGGGGCACTAAAATGCGCCACCGGTGCGTCACAAAGTGTGATGCACCGGTGGCGCAAGGGACTTGTAAATCTGCCCCTACTGAATCCAGAATGTCAGCATGAAAGACTGTAATCAAACAGGTAGCTGTCTCCACGTCAGTGTGTATGAGAAAATATTCCTAAAATACCACACCTTTACTGTAAAAAATAAGATATAGATGTCTACATTTCAATTTACATTTTACATTCAGTATTTTTTTGGGCCAGATTCGGGCACACAGATTTTTTTCTAACGTGCCTGAAGTCATAGACACTATGACTATACTCGGAAATTCACAAAATTCATTAAGGTTAATCGCATAATATGTTTATTTACAGTGATGCACTAGCAAGCTCTTATTATCAGGTACCTGATTCATTCGGTCCCTGGATTTAGGTACTAGTAAATCCTTTGAATGTGTACTTGAAAACCCTGCTGTGAAAGTTAGGAACATTGATTTTTGTCAGTTGGATGCTAACATTTACCTTAGATAAAAAAAAAAATCAATTAGAATCATATGCAGCCAGAATATGATGTGGGATATTGACTATAACTAGATGCTTTTTTCTGGCTGAAGTCAAACACGAATCATCGATCGTAAAGAATGATGATTGATGCTGAGGCTTAGAATGCAGCATGGCGGTGTTAAAATGTATGTGTGTGATTGGTGTCTAAATCAATGCAGTCTTTTCTTTTTACACTTTGGGAGATTTGTGTTCGCCACGATGAAGGTGCGAAGCAATAAAAAAGCTAAGACAGAGCAACTCACAGGAGGTGTAGGCAGAGGAGGGGCTAGATAGGGTTCCATAGTTTGTGTGAAAATAGAAAACACGAGAAAGCATTTCAGAAACCAGCCAGTGGAATGCATGAAAGGTTGAGCCTTTGATACATCTCTTCGGGTACAGGAAGACATCCTGATTTATCTTGCTCTAGCTACTAAATGTGAGCCCCAAAACTAAATCTTCATTCTGTTTTGGAGAATGTACCTGGTAATATACTTTTCAAATTCAGGACCTCTTTCCGAACAGCTAACCGGAAAATAATGGTACCATAAAGTGCCAAATTAGTTGGAGTTTAGGGGCCCGAGATTTTCTAATAACCCTGGGCTCGGAATACATAGTGGTGCATATTCTCAAGAACATGTGATAACCATGGCAAAAGATACTAAACACAACCCACAACATCGCAGTCCATCGCAGGAATTTTATGCCGTGTTAAGTAGGTATTCGATAGTCACCAGATACCGCGCCAACTGACCGCGATAAAATAAACGCCATGTTGCAAAAATGCGAAAAGCAAAAGCAAAAAAAGCTACGATGAGGCCAATCGCGATACAAAAATCAGCAAAAACCAGATACAGGCCTGCAATTCACACTTCACAGACGTCAGGCGGGAACAATCACCATAAAAGTGTAAAAAAAACTGACAAACAAATGCCAAACAACAGCCAAGCAAAATGGATGTTGCCGGACCAAGTACGGAGGAGAACCAGAACCCCACAACCTCCCCCCCCCTGGAGAACCTGCCTGGAACCTCGGGGTCAGAGAAGGGCAAGGACAGGAAGAATAGGAAGAAGCGCTTCAGTCTGCAGGAAAACAGGATAATGATAACGGAGGTGGCCGAACACCATCAACTACTGTTCATCACCTCCACTGTGTCATTGGCTACAAAAAATGGACTATGGCAGTCCATGGTGGACAAGGTAAATGCAGTCGGAGTGCTGAAGAGGACAATGGAAGAGGTCAAGAGGCGCTATAATGACGTCAAGTGCAACACAAAGCTGAAACTCACCAACAACTGGAAAGCAGCAATGCAGACTGCAGGTGGCAGTCCTGAGCCACAGGAGGAGCTGGACTACATGGAGGAAATGGTGTCCACAGCCATCAGTGGGGAGACGGTGGCTGGAGTCGGGGGACCTGACACTGCTCAACAGGACCGGACAAAACAGCACCAGTGTGAATGACAACCAGGGACTGGGGGGACAGGCGGAGATGGGCACAATGGCAACATGCACAAGTAAGCACAGCACATCTGCGGACAAACCATGCCCCAGACCCCAACTCCTACCAAGAGAACAATGTACCCAAGTATGCTATATATCAGCACTGTACAAGCACAGAAGTCAAAGGCACACTGCATGAAAGGGATAAGGGGCAGCAAAACAGAGCAGCAGGGGCCAACACCCCCAATTCAGCACACACACATAACATGCAGAGCACATCAACACTGACAATAAAGTGGCAGAAACCCCAACACGTCCACGCCAGAACACAACTGGTGCCGACAGGGTATAGACACTGGCCAATCACAAGTGGCAATGCATGGAAATCTGAGTTGATATTGTACAAGTACAAACACACATCTGTGATGATGTCGAAATGTCCACTGTCCCGCAGCAAATGTGCAGCCCATCCGAAACAGCCACGATGTACACAGTCATGCAGTCTGTATGTAAACCTGTACAATGCGAAAACACACATGTGAACACATTGTTAAACTGCATCTCCACTTCACATTGCAGAGGGACAATAAACACCTCCTGCTGAGCAGCCCAAACCTCTCTTCTCTGATGACGAAGAGGACCACCACAACTTTGACTCCGACGCCCTCCTAGAGTTCATTAACAGTCTCCGCAGCCCACCTCCAGGAGCAGGGCAGCCCAGCTGCAATGGGGATACCCCACCCCCTGCACAGACCACACAGCAGGCAGCACCCACCACCACGACTGCCTCCCAGGACTCCCCAAAAGAACACATGGCCTTCCAACGCCGTGTGTTGGGATGCCAGGAGCAGCTGGCTGAACAGATGCGGGTGGGCTTCAACTGCATGGAAGACAAACTAGATGCCATACGTGGGTGTCTAAGTCCCATCAGGGACCACTTACAGTCCCTAACAGACATCGACAGACCACTCCATGCCCTCCAAAGAACCATGGCTGATATTGCCAGAGTCTTCTTTGCGACAAGAACGACTGTCTAGTCAGGGTGGCTCCAGCGAGCTCGCCCGGGAGTTGGGACACATGCGGAGGCTCATGGAGAACATGGAGCGGGCCAATGCGGAAAGAGCGGCTGCCACGGCAGCACACCAGCGAGAGGTAGCTGGGTTCCACAATGACCTCAAAACCATCCTCATGGCATTGCTGCCACAAGGCCTGGCGCCGAAGCATGCTGCTGCTACCACTACATCCACATCTCCGCCCTCTGAAGTGCCAGTGTCACACAATGTGGCAGACATCCCAACTCCGGCCCCTGAGGTGTCACTGCCACACAGTACTGGAGAAAGGCCAGCACCACCCACACGTGAGGCACATGAAACAGCAGAGGACGAAGATGCGGATGAAACTGCCTTACTCGTACGGAGAAAACTGTACCATTCATCTCCGCCATATGGCCGGTTTCAGCTTGGTTCTGCCCTCTGCAACATCACCTTCCATCGTCCCCCAATACACTCTGTGACACTCACCTTGGACCTCGCAATGGACTGCCATATTCTGTTTGATCGCCAATGACACAGCGAACAGACTGCGGACTGAACTCTTCCACTTCCTTTGGACTTGTCATTCCCTGAATGACTCTGGCTGGCCCTCCAAGGGCCAACATCTGAAAGTGGGGTTTCCATGGCCCTGCCCTGCTCTAGATGCAACACTCCACTGAATGTGCATTAAACATTCAGAATCACACAGATGTGTCGTCTCTATGGTGTTTCAAGTGTGGTAGTATGGATGAATGTAGGGTCAGTGATTTCCTCTTACGTCCATGTGGCTCATGTTGTTGGACTTGGGTTGCGGGGTGACACAATGCCGATTGTCGTCCGGGTTGCGCTGACGCAACAACTGCGACACACGCATTTGTTACTTCCTTGTCCAGCCCCGTACGGAACCACATTCACGCCCATGCCCACGCCCACAGTCATTGTTCAAACCCTTACGCTGGACTGGCATATGCCAGGCCAGCTCACTATGCTTACGCTCCAGGGGGACACAACAACGCCACATGTGCCAGGACTCCCCTGTAGTGATCTGCTGCTCACAGGTCTAGTTGTCAGCATGCCACAGCCACTTCCTCATGGCTGGTTTACACCCACACCACACCCATCCAGCACACGAGTCACAGCACATGTGACCCTGCCAATAAATAGGGCAGGCGCACATGCATGATGTCATTTCCAACCTCTCTCTGGGCGTATCCGTGTGGTGTGCATGTAGGCATGGGAGCCCAGGGATCTGCGACATCACATCACGCAAGCCCGGAGGTGACCTGATGGCCTCTGCCCCTCGATACCCAATCATAGAGGGTCCATGACTAGCGGGGCACAGACTTGATGGCACCGCATACACTGTGGCCGGCACAGGCACACCGCCACGGGATGATGACTTTGGGTGCACTGAGGTAGGGGCACGCTAAGTGCTGAGCGGGTGTGCAGCCTGCGATGATGCCCCGTCCCGGCGGTTTGGACGGCTCAGGTTTTGTGTGCCCTGCTGAACCGCAGTGTAGGCCTGAGCCAGCAGGCAGCGCGGGCCTAACGCCGCGTGGAGGCACCTCCTGGATCACAGAGTTAGTAACACCTATGAGGCTGAGCAGGTGTGCAGCCTGCGATGATGCCGGGTGCACTGGTATGTCCTCTGCCATGGAGTAATCAAGACCCAGCACCAAATGTGAGACCTGGTGGCCTACGGAGCGGGGCTGCATGATGTGGAGGGTGCCATGCCTGCAGGCCCTGGGCTTGTGGCTTGCAGCGGCACGTGGTGGGCCTTCTTTTCTACACACTGGTGGCAGAAGGTGAGCAGTGAGCCCTGGGTGCCCAGGGGCGGGCATGCACCGCTGGGCGGCGGGATGGGCTGGGGTGAAGCTGCCTGGGTGTGCAGGGGCGGACAGGCGATGATGTTGCATGCGATTGTATGTACTTTGCCATTCAGGTATCTGGACTCTGTTTCAAATGATGGGTCTGTCTCAGATGTGGGACCTGGTGAACTGCACTACATACCGGCACATGGTTGGAGACACACCGGTGGCAGCAGGTGAGCAGTGCGGCCTGGGTGCGCAGTGTCGGCACTCTCTCTCCCTCTCTTCTTTTCGATATCTCTCTCTCTCCCCCTCTCGGTCCTTCTATCTCTCTCTCCCCCTCTCGGTCCCTCTATCTCTCTCTCCCCCTATCTGTCCATCTATCTCTCTCTCCCACTCTCAGTCTGTCTATCTCTCTCTCCCCTTCTCGGTCCGTCTATCGCTCTCTCTCCCCCTCTCGGTCCGTCTATCTCTCTCTCTCTGTCCGTCTATCTCTCTCTTTCTTTCTTTCTCTCTCTCTCCTTCACTCTCTCTCTGTCTCTTGATGTCAGGTTGGAGCTCCTCAGGGTCCGGTTGATGTTAAGTATGTCCACCTCCCGATATCCCCGGACTCCAACCAAAGGTTACGGAGCCCAGAGGCGATCAGGCGAGGGAAGGAAAGGGTAAGGGTCAGCAGGGAAAGGGTTCTGAAATGACAAAAGCAAATGAATACAAACCAAACACAATACAGTCTACTCTCAGTAGGTCTCACTAACGATAGGTGTTAACTATGTCCCACACCTTCAAAATAAACAACCAAGAAATCAGCCTAACCAGGCCATAACAACCACAGTGAGTTTTAACGCCCTATCCATGTCTCAATCTAAAGCACACTCCAGCTAGCGGAGTATAGGCAATACCGGCTTCCACGGTGAAAGCACCGACGCCAAGGAGTCCGGCGTTGTAGCGCTCCTTCACACAGTGAATATCAACACGCTAAGGTTCTACTCGTCACACCTAGCCTTAATACCCACGTAAGTCCCAAAGTCTCGCTATTACTTATGGTATTGCTCCTCCGAGCTATGATATAGTTGCGCCTCCTTGGACGCTGACAAAACGCAAGTGAGCTCCTCCGAGCTCGTAGGTTTGGGTGCTATCCAAACTCTGACAGCACGACTAAGCCAAGCCGCTGTCTGGCTAGAAAGGTCAGAAACGCGGGAGAGCCGCGGTAACGATATGGGGGCGGAGGGTATGTGAGCTCAGCCGAGCTCGGCCCACCGCGCTCACCTGCTACCTCTGGCTTCGCTCTGACTCCTCCTCCAACTCCCGCCGGGACACCTAGCTCCGAACGACGGGGGCTGGAAAAGGTCGTCGCGTCTCTCGCCTCTTTACTTCTGGTTTCCTCGGACGGCACCTCCCGCCTGGACGCCAAGCTCCGATGGACGGGGGATGCAGATTCGGATTCAAAATAACGCACGCCTTCTGCCATGCGCGACGTCCTCTATATAGACGCCTACTTCCTGGTGCTAGGGCTGCCGGGATTCGTAGTCTTTAGACGCTAGGCAGGCGCCAGGGTCCGCGATTCCTCACACTTGATGTGCGCAGGACACACCTTCTCATCATGATTTTTGTCTTGCAGGCTGTGACCTGCGGATTGTGCCAAAGGGAGCAGCCATGTGTCTTCATTTCTGTTCTGTGTTTATTTTAATAAATTATCATTTGTTGCTTTGAAGGTGAATGTGTGATGAACATTTTTGTGACTACACATGCATGTCACCAGATGTGATTGTGCCACATCATGCGGGTTATTTGGTACTTGATTCTGTGTATTTGATGTGGCATATCTTTGGCCAGGGGGGTGCCGGAGAGGGGGGGTCCTGGGGGTGGTGGTGGTGGCTGTTGTGGCCCTCTTGGGTTTCTGGCACAGATGTTCAGTAGCTCCATGGCATCTGTTGTTCTTCAGGTGTGGCTGTGGGCTGGGCTCCCTTTTCTGGTGCAGGTTGTAGTCGGACTTTGCACCAGGTCGGAGCAGGTGTTAGTTTCCTGGTGCTAACGCGCCTTATCGCCTGTTTTCTGATCTTATCACAGATCAGACTGGTCATTGAGAATGTTGGGGTGAGGTGTTGGTGCGGTTTTTTGCACGGGAACACCTTCTCTGCATCTCATTAGCGATAGTTGCCGGGGTCATCTGTGGCGATGTTTTTTGCGGCTGCTATCGCCAGAAAACTGGTGATATGGGCTGTTAGCTCCAGTTTGTGGATGGGGCGGCAAATTTATCGCAACTTTAGCTGCGCTAAAGTGCCGTTAACTCGGCAATAGCTCCTTGAGAATGTGGCCCACTGTGTGAAAATTTCCACCTATTCAGAGTTAAAGGGTATGAAGCTGTGCGTTTGGGTACTACCGTAATAAAATGCACATGTCCCAGTAAATGCTGAATCTTTTCTCCCATTAAATTCCGGAAGGTTTCACTTGCCAAAATGAATCAAGAGATTCAGACTTTATTGTACCTATTTGGTAGGTGGGTAGGTCATTTTCTGACCCAGCGCAAGGTTTTTAACATATAGATAATGTGAGTGCATCTATTTGGGCTTGAGAGCAACAAAGGGCAATCAGGCAGCCTGACTGGAGCACTGCCCTGAAAGAAAGGCCTCTTTCTTTGCTCTTTTCCATGGCTGTCTCTGCTATTTTCTTGTTGCTTAATCATTTATCTTGCTTCTCCCTAAGCCAGTTAGTGGGGATGGTGTTTTCCAGTGTGGCAAGTGGGCCTGACTTTTGGACATATCCAATATTGTGTCAGTCTTTATAAGCTTAGCTCCGTTCCTTGTTGTGAATGTGTGATGAACATTTTTGTGACTACACATGCATGTCACCAGATGTGATTGTGCCACATCATGCGGGTTATTTGGTACTTGATTCTGTGTATTTGATGTGGCATATCTTTGGCCAGGGGGGTGCCAGAGAGGGGGGGTCCTGGGGGTGGTGGTGGTGGCTGTTGTGGCCCTCTTGGGTTTCTGGCACAGATGTTCAGTAGCTCCATGGCATCTGTTGTTCTTCAGGTGTGGCTGTGGGCTGGGCTCCCTTTTCTGGTGCAGGTTGTAGTCGGACTTTGCACCAGGTCGGAGCAGGTGTTAGTTTCCTGGTGCTAACGCGCCTTATCGCCTGTTTTCTGATCTTATCACAGATCAGACTGGTCATTGAGAATGTTGGGGTGAGGTGTTGTTGCGGTTTTTTGCACGGGAACACCTTCTCTGCATCTCATTAGCGATAGTTGCCGGGGTCATCTGTGGCGATGTTTTTTGCGGCTGCTATCGCCAGAAAACTGGTGATATGGGCTGTTAGCTCCAGTTTGTGGATGGGGCGGCAAATTTATCGCAACTTTGGCTGCGCTAAAGTGCCGTTAACTCGGCAATAGCTCCTTGAGAATGTGGCCCACTGTGTGAAAATTTCCACCTATTCAGAGTTAAAGGGTATGAAGCTGTGCGTTTGGGTACTACCGTAATAAAATGCACATGTCCCAGTAAATGCTGAATCTTTTCTCCCATTAAATTCCGGAAGGTTTCACTTGCCAAAATGAATCAAGAGATTCAGACTTTATCGTATCTATTTGGTAGGTGGGTAGGTCATTTTCTGACCCAGCGCAAGGTTTTTAACATATAGATAATGTGAGTGCATCTATTTGGGCTTGAGAGCAACAAAGGGCAATCAGGCAGCCTGACTGGAGCACTGCCCTGAAAGAAAGGCCTCTTTCTTTACTCTTTTCCATGGCTGTCTCTGCTATTTTCTTGTTGCTTAATCATTTATCTTGCTTCTCCCTAAGCCAGTTAGTGGGGATGGTGTTTTCCAGTGTGGCAAGTGGGCCTGACTTTTGGACATATCCAATATTGTGTCAGTCTTTATAAGCTTAGCTCCGTTCCTTGTTTGCTTTTGCCCATTCCGTTCGATTACTTTGTTTTTAGCTTGTTATGGGTGGTGGGTTTTTCTAGCTTGTTTATGGGTGTTCCAGCAATGAACAGATTCCGTGCGTTTAGATTCATAGTAAATAGATGGCTAGCATGATATCAGTTGGATCTCAGTTGGATGTAGAGTTAGTTGGTTCTGGCTTAGTGCGGAATAATGATTTGTCTTTAGATAACTTCTCCACTAATTCTATGTCACCCGCCGTCCAACACCATGTGAGCCTGCTTTCATTCTTACTGATATAAGCAAGTACCTACCAATCCTTTATTCCTCCATGTTTGTATACTGATATAAATGTATTAAGGGGCACATACTCTTCCACTAGAGAGACCAGCTATACCTGGGTTGTTAAAAGCCTCCAAAGCTTTAAGCGTCCGGCGCAGAGTCATACTGTTATTTTTAGTCCTATTAAACTACCGGGTCCACAGGTCGTCTTTTTAGGTATAATTATGAGATCATGGTGACATGTGAGAATTGGCATAGAGGACACCTGTCAGTCGGTCCTCTCAATAACTCACTGGAAAAAAGACAAGGCAAGGGAACTGTAAATGCACAATAACATCCTTCATAATTAGTTGGACAGGCTGATGGTCATCGACTCCTGACTGGGGCAAGCCACGGGCCTGTATCTTTTGAGGTCCATTCATTACTGGTACACCAATATCAGGATGAAGTTTACATCTACGCAGTGTGGTAGGCTATGGGTGATTTTTAAAAAGTTGCCTCAGACGCATTTACACAGTTCTTTTATGTTATGGAATCAGTGCAGAAGTTGCATATCTATTGATCAGCCAAGCTATAACAAGATTTAAAAACCCTTTTTTAAAGTTCGGATTGTCCACAGAAGACAGAACTATATATTTTTGGTGCATATTAATAATTATGGCCTGGCTTGATAGTGCAGCTGTTGCCAGAAAATGATATGAGCATCACCACAAGAAAGGGGCTATGAACCCTCCCACGTGTTGGTAGATAAACTTACATAATTTGATTGGGCAGAAGTTCTGTGCTTCTTCAGAAAGAGTGCTTGTATTGCACTCCTATTGGTTGGTAAAGAGTTTAACACGCCCAGGATAGAGCATCGCATGCTGGAATTTGCAGTCCAAATACCAGGGTTCAGCTTCTCCTTTCAGCCTCAGGCCATGGTGTAAGTAGGCTACAATCTCCATGATGCTCATGCATAGTGACATCATGTACCAGGATGTGCAAAACATGGTGTGTGAAACAGTGACTTGTTATTATGGTGGTGGTGTTTGTTTGCATCTCCGACGTGTGTTTTTATGACTGCGCTCTCTTTTTCTCCTGGGGGAGGGCGCACTCATCCTGTTTCACTGTGCCTGGGAGAGGAGGTGAAATAGAGGGAAACAAAACATACAAGCATTGCCAAAGCCAATTAGTATCACCTACTTCTGAAATATTGTCTTTGGTAATTTTTTCTAGACAAACATTGACAAAGCCAACAGATCTTGGATAGACAAGACCTTTTGGCTTTGCCAATGCATGTTGTGTGCGGTCATTCAAATATCGAAGCAAAACTCATTTGACAGAATGTTTATGAAATGTGTTCTATAAAACAATACAATGAAGCCCTATGTGGGAGTCGAAGGTTTGGTGGGTATTAAAGCTATCCTATACCTTCGTTCCAATGTCTTGTAAATCCGAGAAACACAAGAATATGTATTTGAGGCCATAACTCAAAAATGTCAACGGTCAGACAGTTTTTGTACTTAGTGTTTTACTGTTTCCATCCAACATTTATGTAGCGATAAAAAAGATACTCCCCTTACATAGAAAGTAAGTGACTGATCCCTCCCTCCGTCTTCCCTTTCCAGCACTTTGAGGTGACGTGAGGGATGCATAATGGCTCTCTACATGCAACCAACATAACATAGCTGGTCAGTTGGAGACATGCACTTTACTGAAAACAAATGTAAATCCATAAAAGAAATATTTTACACTGAAAAGGCATACAAAAAACCCAAACTCTACCTAGAGCTATTTTGTAAGGACAGTGCCAAGTCGTGCGCCCACATAACCCAGAGACAAAAAGAACAGATGAGGGACAGAATTTTGAACCAATAAAAAATTCACCCCCAGTCACAGATCTGGGTTGAATGCATCATTTTTTTTGCATGCCACGCCATTCCAGTTTAGACCCAGCCACATGCAAATCAGTCTTAACCATGCTCCCGATGGGAACAGTCCAGCCCGAACTGCCAGACTGATTTGCATGTGACTGGGTTCAAACTGGGGTGGCATAGTGAGCAAAAGAACAATGGATTTCACCCAGATCGTTTGGCTCGGGGTGAATGTTTGATTCTTTCAGCATTCTGTCCATCATTAGTTGCCGTAGGACTTTTCGCCCTAAGTGGGATGGGTATGCCCAGACGTAGGTCCCTTGCTCACTGTGGCACTGGATTCAAACCAGCCTGGCTGATGAGAGTTGTTATCACGAAACTGGTCCCAAGATGCTTGTTTCCGGTACTGGGAGGACCCAGCTTGGCAGTTCAAGCAGGACTGTTCCCATGTGGAGCAGAGGCAAGACTGATTTGTATATGGCTGGGTCCACACTGGTGTGGTGTGGTAAATAAAATAACAATGGATTTAACCCTTTATTGGGGGTGAATGTTTGAATCATTCAGCATTCCGTTCATCACTTATTGCCACAGCACTTTTTACCCTAAGTGGGATGGGCGTGCCCAGGCGTGGGTCCCTTACTCACTGTCCCACTGTATTCAAACTAGCGTGGCTGATAAGGGGTGTTACCCCAAAACCGGTCCCAGGATGCTTGTTTTCAGTCCAGGGAGGACCTGGCTTGGCAGTTTGGGCTGGACCTTTGCCATGAGAAGCAGGTTCAAGATTGATTTGCACATGGCTGGGTCCACTGGGGTGGCGTAGTGAGCCAAAGAACGATGGATTTAACCCAGATCACTTGCCTGGGGGTGAATGTTTGTTTCATTCAGCATTCCATCCATAATTTGGTGCTGCAGCACATAACCAAGAGGGCACAGCTGTGGCTGCACAAACTTAGCCAATTCTGACAGACACTTGGTGCAAACATGGACTTCACCCATGAGCTGTGCCACACAACTGTCCAAGCAGTAGATAGACTGTCGCTATAACTGCATGTGCTAGGCACAGGACATGGATTTCAGTTAATGGCAGAGGTAGATTTTACCAAATGCACCCCAAAAAATGGCATTAGTGCGGAATGAAGCACTAGGTAGCAATTATAATGTGCTTCAGTAGTCAATTTCAGTAAACTTGTTACCACACCCAACTTACTCATGTTGATTGTAACGTGTACATAGTGAACGAGTCAACTCTAGGCACAGATGATTTGTGAAAGAAAGAACTATTCATTGCCAGATGGGCACACATCTGGAAAAGGGAGTCTTTAAAGAACTTCAGCAGATGTAGGGAATCACCATAGCCATCACCATAGCATCCCAGATGGCTACAGGATCACCCGCAGAGACCGCACCATCGGAGTCGGAGGAGGGATCGCCATCGTCCACAAGAACAGCATCAGGGTCTCGACTAGCACCGACGACACTCTCAGCACCGCTGAACACATGCATTTCAAGATCCACACAGACCCCAACTCCACCCTCAGAGGCACCCTCGTCTACCGACCCCCCAGACCCCGCCCCCAGTTCAGCTACTCCATCGCCGACTTCATCAGCACGCACGCCCTGACCTCCACCGACTACATCCTCCTCGGAGACCTGAACTTTCACCTTGAGAACAACAACGACAGCAACACCACAACCCTGATCGATAACCTCGCCAACCTCGGACTGAGGCAACTCGTCACCACGCCCACCCACTCTGCCGGCCACACGCTTCACCCCATCTTCTCCTCAAGCCTTCATGTCTCCTTCAACCACACCACCGAACTCCTCTGGACCAACCACCGCTGCATCCACTTCACCTTCCAGAAACCCACCCCACACCACCGCACCCAACAGATCCCCCGCTGCTGCTGGAGCAAAATCACCGAAGATCAACTTCATGCAAACCTCGCTCTCAGCCCACCCACCGAATCCTCCAATGCCGACGACGCTGCCCACAGCCTCAGACGCTGGATGGAGGACTGCGCGAACACCTTCGCCCCGCTAAAGAAACCCCCTACAGAGACACCAGCAAGAGGGCCAGCTGGTTCACCCAGAACTCCTAGCCTCCAAGCAAGCTTGCCGTGAGCTAGAGAAGAAACAGCACAGTGAACAGACCCCGGGCAGCCTCGCAGCACACAAGGACACCATCCGCAACCACCACCACCTCATCAAGGCTGCCAAGAGGACCTCCTTCAAAGACTGCCTCAACAACAACGCACACAACAGCAAGGAGCTCTTCAACATCGTGAAGGAACTCTCCAACCCCAGCTCCAACACCAACGACATCCCGTCAACGCAAGCCCTGTGCGACTCCCTCGCCACTTTCTTCCACCGCAAGATAGAAGACATCCACGACAGCTTCAACACCCAGACAGCCCCAACAAACAGCAACACAACAGACTCTCCTCACATCATCGACTACAACCCCCTGCTAGCCTGGGCCAGCGTGAGCATCGATGACACCATCAAGACCATGAGCACAATCCACTCCGGCTCTCCGTCAGACCCATTCCCGCACCACGTCTTCAACAAAGCAAGCAGCTCCATCGCACCCCACCTGCGCAACGTCATCAACCTCTCGAGACCGCGACCTTCCCAGAGAGCTGGAAACACGCAGAGATCAACGCTCTACTCAAAAGACCCAAGGCAGACCCAAGAGACCTTAAGAACTTCCGGCCCATCACTCTGCTCCCATTCCCGGCCAAGGTCATCAAGAAGATCGTCAACAGACAGCTAACCCAATGCCTCGAAGAAAACAGATTCCTGGACCTTTCTCAGTCAGGGTTCCACAGCACCCACAGCACCGAGACCGCCCTCATCACTGCCAGGATGACATCAGGACCTTGTTGGACAACGGTGAGACCGCAGCACTCATCCTCCTAGACTGTCTGCCACCGCACACTACACGCATGACTCCACGCTGCAGGGATCTGACACAAGGCTCTGGAATGGACCACATCCTTCCTCTCAGGCAGAACCCAGAGTGTCCGTCTCCCCCCATTCCGATCCGAAGCCTCCGAGATCATCTGCGGCGTACCCCAGGGCTCCTCCCTCAGCCCGACACTGTTCAACATCTACATGGCCCCGCTTGCACAGGTCGCCTGACAGCACGACCTCAACATAATCTCCTACGCCGACGACACTCAGCTGATCCTCTCCCTCACCAAGGACCCCATCACCGCCAAAGCCAACATCCACAAAGGAATGAAGGCCATCACCGACTGGATGAGGGCCAGCTGCCTGAAGCTGAACTCGGACAAGATGGAGGTCCTCATCCTCGACTCAAACCCTTCAGCCTGGGACGGCTCCTGGTGGCCGACGGCACTGGGGACAGCCCCGACACCCACAGACCATGCACGCAACCTGGGAATCATCCTAGACTCAACGCTCTCAATGACCAAGCAAGTCAACGCCGTCTCCT
The DNA here is from genome assembly GCF_964204655.1 of Triturus cristatus. Lineage (NCBI taxonomy): Eukaryota > Metazoa > Chordata > Amphibia > Caudata > Salamandridae > Triturus > Triturus cristatus. The sequence goes on along the minus strand of NC_140590.1, from coordinate 892,911,642 downwards.
CCTCCTGTTTCAACACCCTCCGCATGCTCCGCAAAATCTACAAATGGATCCCAACAGATACAAGAAAGACAGTCACCCAGGCCCTCATCTGCAGCAGACTCGACTACGGAAACGCCCTCTACGCGGGAGCCCCGACCAAGCTCATCAAACAACTACAACGCATCGAAAACGCCTCAGCACGACTGATCCTCGACATACCACGCCACAGCCACATCACCCCCCACCTGAGAAACCTGCACTGGCTCCCGTCAACAAGAGGATATCCTTCAAGCTCCTCATCCACACACACAAGACCAGCCCTGCCTACCACAACAGTCGACTCTCCTTCTACATCCCCAACCGCCAGCAATGCTCCGCCGACCTCTCACTTGCCACCGTTCCACGCATCTGAAGAACTACCACTGGCGGGAGATCCTTCTCCCACCTCGCTGCCAAAACATGGAACACCCTACCACTGAGCCTACGACAGACCCAAGACCTGCTGACCTTCAGGAGAACACTCAAGACCTGGCTGTTCGATCAGTAGCAGCCTCCTCCCCCAGTGCCTTGAGACCCTCAAGGGTATGTAGTGCGCTTTACAAATGTTTGATTGATTGATTGAATATGACTATGAAGTTAGAAGTTAGGGGTACAGAGCAAGCGGGCCAAAATCCTAAGTTCCCAAGTGTTTATGGGATACGTGGGTGGTGAATAATGTGGTAGCCGGTACAGTGAAAGTACTGACATGGACACGAGAAGAAGTGGATCGTTCATAGAGCCTATAGAATTCCAATGGAAGCTGAAGCAGCTTACCTTGAGTAATCTGTGCAGTTCAAGCAGGCACATTTAGTACAGATGAATACTGGAAAAAGGTGCACTGGAATGGTAAACAGAAGTCGGTCCCTTGTACTGGAAGAATTTGAATGGGGCTAGGGGACAGAATCATAATTTCGCAGGCCTGGAGTTGTTATCCTGTCAATTTTTGGAGATTCAATCCTTGAGGTAAAAAGTAAAATGCATGCTTAACTATTGGGTAAATTTCACAATGCACCAAAATGGTGATGTTCAGAGATCCAAATGTTTGAATTTTCACCTCACAATTACTTCTGGTAGTTGCATGCCTTTTCCTTCAAAAACAGGAGCACGTCCAGCCAGCTGCTGTAACCCTTCTGTGCACTGCACTTAAGGCAGTGAGGGAGGAGGGAAGTTATGAGAATGTCTACATATTCTAAGTGTGCCCTTCTGCTGTAATGAAGGTGGTATGAGCCGTGAGACCTGAAATCAAGAAAGCTGTTCTAGAATGTATTTACATAGCACTGTGCGAACACACACCATGAACTGAATTAAATCTGGTAAAAATAATTTCTAGAAAATGGATCATGCGTGCAAAAAAATGTAAGATAGAAAATTATGCATAACGTAGTCAAGTAATATAAAAATAAAGACAGCTGGACATAATTGGAAAATAATGGATTACATTGCTCACAGTGCTTAAACGCTCAGGTATTTTGTGGTTGACTATTAGTTATTTGTTTTATGGGATATACTTGGAATATCTACTGCTCACTGTTTATCGTAGCCACTGAAAAATAATGTACGTGCTTTGAAATGTATGTATCAATATAGGCCATAGTAAATGTGTCACAAAACAGAAGTATAATTAAATAAAAAGTAATGCACAACTTAAAGTGTTTCCCGAGAGTCAGCCTGAAGGTTCTCTCTGCCCAGCGACGGGGGCTACCTTCACTGTAGCTGCTGCAGCATCCAGCACTCACCCGTTGGACTGGCCTTTGCTACTCTTGCACTCAGATGCCCTTGACCTCAGAGTGAACAGACAGAGCTGCAATCTTCAGCGCAATGCCCTCAGCCATGTCACTGTGGGCACAGGCTGCTGCACCAGCAGTGTGGAATAATGTGATGCTTCTGCCCCCTGCATGCCAGAGCCTAGTGTCTCCAGAGACTGACGACATGCCAAGTCGGACAGAGGCGCATGCGCAGCCGAGAAAAAAGTCAACCAATAGAGGGCTATAGCTGATGGAGCAGAAACAAGGATTGTTTTAAATGAATCAAACTGCACCTCCTCGCTTAATGTTGTCCCAGGATTGCAGTTGAAACACAGTAATCAGAACAGAGAAAGGAGCTCCCTTTCAAAGCAGTGTTTGCGTGAAGCCTTTATGGAACGTGTCATGTAACAATGTCAGAGGCAGTGCTAAAAGGCTCCCAGGGCCTGAGGCTTCACATACCAGCGTCTTTGCAGTATCAATCACCAGCTGCGGGGCACCAAGCTGATAACATAAATGGCACGTAATGTTGAAACATGACAGTGGGTGCTCCACAGCTGATTAAAGAAAGATGGCAAGATTTACAACCCAGTTTACCAAAATGGCGGTCAAAGTTCAGTGTAGCTTAAAACATCTAGCTCTCCTTTGGAGTGCTCTTCCACAAAGGGAATAGTTGTCCCTTATACATTTGCTAAAATGGGACAAGTGGAGGGATACAAGTAATGCAGCACTGCTACATGGGATTGAACAACGCACGAAAAGGAGGGACAAAAAGGTAAGATTGACCACTTGGAAACAAGGATTTTTTAGGGACAATGAAACAAATGAAAAGCAGTGGTTGGGCTGCAAACCCACACATTTTATACAACACGTCTCGAAAGCTAAATCTAAAAAGCAGCCAGAGTCTGAAGCTGCCCCTTGTCGCTGTAGTTTAATGTTCAAGGGTTTGCCTGGGAAGGAAGAAAGGAAACACAGAAGGCTCTGTGGTCTGCAGTTGCCTGCAACATCTATCCTGGGATGGTGTCAGGCTGGCTTTAGCACTGGTGGTGCCTGGAGCAAACTTCCAAACCGGTCCCAGGATGCTTGTTTCCAGTCCAGGGAAGACCTGGCTTGGCTGTTCGGGCTGGACTATTCCAATGAGGCACAGGGTCAACATTGATTTGAATATAGCTGGGTCTGAACTGGGGTGGCGAAGTGAGCTAAAGAATGATGATGGATTCAACCCAGCTCTGTGACTGAGGGGTGAGTGTCTAAAAAGTTTCAGCACTCCGTCCATCATCAACTTGTGTTTGCTTTGTTTGCCCTAAGTTGGCAGGGTTACCCAGACATGTATCCCTTGCTCACTTTGCTACTGGATTCAAGCTAGCCTGGCTGAGGGGGGGTGTTACCCCGAAACCAGTCCCAGGATTATTGTTTCCAGTCCAAGGAAGACCTGACTTGGCAGTTTGGGCTGGACTGTTCCCATGAGGCACAGGGTCCAGACTGATTTGCATATAGCTCTGTCTGAACTGGAGTGGTGAAGTGAGCTAAAGAATGATGATGGATTCATCCCAGATCTGTGACTGGGGGTGAGTGTCTAAAAAGTTTCAGCACTCCATCCATCATCTCCTCGTGTTTGCTATATGTTGCATGACCCTGTGCCCCCAGACTGGTGCCTCCCCCTGACAGCGAGAGGTACAGTGACTAAGCTTCGGGCTGAGCCTGACATGTGCTGGCAGATCTCACTGCACACAGGCTGCCCCAAGTGGAGATTCTTTGAAAGCTAATATTGTCAGGTTTGTTTGGAGCTTCATAACTTCAGGAAGTGAAAGATACTGGTTTTCATAACTTGTTTTTACTGATGTAAGCATGATAAATGCAGATCTACTGCAAAAATAAACCAATGATCTAGATTAAAAGGCACAATGTTTTCCTGTTAACTGGTGAATTCAAAACACATAATTAGACAGCAGAAAAACTGATTCACTGTTTGTTCCAGGGAGGAGATAATGTGACAGCAAACAAGTAGGGACAAAATCAAATCATTTTTTCCAAAATAGCTGGCAAGATACTAGTCCACTCAAAAGCTTGCTGCTGACATCTGTATGTGAGCAGCAATGCAAGGAAGACTGCGTCATCTTCCCTCATGTATTAATTGTAGTCAATTGTTGCCACTCCAAGCAATTCTCAATCCCAGGGGCAGTACGCACCCTAATAATTGGCACCTGGATGGAATGTGTCTGGAACAAATCCTGGATAAATAACTATAGAGTAGACAGCTGGTATTAGCTACCTGTGCATATTGTTACTGTATAGACACCTCGTTAGCATGGTTGCTCAACAGATACAGGTGACAATTTTGTGGTGCTGAGCAGAATGAAAGCTATGTGAGTTGAGTTATTGTGTTTGACTGCCAGGACATTATTGAAGATTGATTACAATTCCGAGAAGCTGAGTTGCTTAATGTGCTAACAAAACATATGGGGATCAGTAACAATTGTTGTGAACTTAGGAAGCTAAGATAATAAAATAAAAGTGAATCAAACCATGGCAGGAGGAGCTTGGTTTCAGCCACTGTTTTGGCTGCACAAATGGCTGCTGCATGTTTTGGGTCCAGGCACGGGTTGGATGGTCTTAGGACTCTGCAGTAATATTGTTTCACTGGCTAAAATGTGCAGTTTTTAGCTGTGACCCTCACAGTTTATGTGGTAAAGACGGACTCCATCCTTGCAGCAATGAATCATGTCTCTCCTAGATGTCAAAAATAAATGAGAAAGTAGTTGGCGATCGCACTCCTGGTTGTATGGCTTGATTTTTAATCAGTTTATCAGGTACTGGGTGCTGATGGGCATCGTCTCCTGGGCTCGAGACGTTAAACTACATACATATTATTTGCGTTTTCCTCAATGGCAAAAAGTCCCCAATCTGCACTCCCTCAATAAGATTTTTAGCAAACATTATATGTCACCCACTGGCTTCTTCTAATCAACCAGTGCTTAAGTAAGTTCAGGATGACTGATGAATGGTTACAGGGTGAACAGTGCATGATTAAAGGGTGATTGGTGCATGAGTGCAGAGTGAGCAGCTCTCGAATGCGAGATGAATGGAGCATGAGTGCAAGTGAGTGGTGTCTCAGTGTAGGGACAGCAGTGTGTCTGTGGAGAGAGCAGTGTGTGTGTGTGTGTGTGTGTACAGGATGCACTGTGTAAGTACACTGTGTAACTGCAAATTGAGAGGTATGAGTGCAGAGTGAGTGGAGGTTGGCAGCAGGGTGAGTGGTGTCAGAGTGCAAGGTGACTGCTTTCTGACTGCAAAGTGAGTGTTATGTGCACAAAGTGAATGATGTTCAAGTGCAGAGAGAGCATTGTGTGTGCATGCAGTGTGTGGTGTATAACTACAGTGTGCCAGGTGTGTGAACAATGTGTGAGTGAAGAGTGAGCAGTGTGTGACAACAGGGTAAGCGATAAGTGTGCCCAAGATGAATGGCAGGTCAGTGTAGAGATAATGATGAGTGACTGAAGGGTGGGTAGTGAATGTTGGGTGAATAACGAGTGACTGTTGGGTGAGAAGTGTATGAAAAGTGTACGATTGCAGGGTGAGTGGTGTATGAATGCAGGGTGATTGATTTGTGAGTGCAAAGTGAGAGGTATGTAAGTGCAAGGTAACAGGTCTATTAGAGAAAGGTGTGTGAATCCCAGGTGAGCAATGTGGTGAAAGGTGAGAGGTGCACAAGCCATGTGTGAGTGCAAGGAGAATAGCAGGTATTGTCTGTGGAGGGTGAGTGGTGCATAAGAGAGCAGATGGTTGATGTGTGTGTGTGTTCAGTGTGCAGAGTAAGAAATGTGAAAGTGTTCAGGATGAGCAGTATGTTTTCAATGTGAGCAGTGAATGTGCAGTGTGAGTGGTATGTAAGTGCAGGTTGAGCAATACATGCAGGTGCAGAGTGAGAGGTGTTGGCGTGTACAATGCAAAATGTGTGCAAGACCAGAGCGAGTGGTTTAAGTTAAGGGTGAGAAGTAGGGGTGAAGTTTAAAAGGAGTGCGAGTGGTAGGTGAGAGGAATGTCAGTGGTATCTGACTGCATGGTAAGCAGTGTATAAGAGTAGCATGACTGGTGTCTATGTAGAATAAGCAGAATATGTCTGCAGGGTGAGCAGTGTGTGCATACTGGATGAGTGATATCTTAAGGCAGTTTAAGAGATGTCAGTGCAGGGTGAGTGTGCAGAGTTGATGTACAGGGTGAGTGGTATAAGGGCATGGTGAGACATGTGGAAGTGTGCAGGGCTAGCAGTGTGTGAGTGCTCTGGGTAAGCAGTGTGTTAGTGTTTAGAGCAGATAGGGTGTGAGTAGAGAGTGCACTTTCTGGGTGTGCAGGATGAGTAGGATGAGCAATGAGCAGGTTGAGCAGTATGTGTGTGCAGGAGATGAGTGTGTCTTTGTGCTGGTAAAGTAGTGAGTGTGCAGTGTGGGCAGGGGCAGGTGTGGAAGAGGTACAAAAATGGTGTGTCCTTGCCAGGTGAAAGTTTTATGAGTGCAGTGTAAACATTACGTGAGTGAATGGTGTGTGCAGGGAGATTTGTGAACAAGTATTGGATGAGAGATGTATGAGTGATGTGTGAGAGCAGGTTGAGCAGTGCCTTGAGCGCTGGGGAGCAGTCTCTGAGCTTAGGGTGAGAGAATGAGTAAAGGGTGAGCAATGTTTGAGTGTGGGATGATTGTGGATAGTGAAGCGTATCTGAGGGCAAGGTGACAGGTGTCTGAGCGAGGGTGGAAGTGTCCTATTGTAAGATGGGTGGTGATTGAAGAGTAAGTGGTCTCAGTGGGCAGTCTGAGAGGTGTCTGGGTGCAGGGTGGGCAGTGTCTGAGTGCAGTCTGAGTGATGGTTGAGAGTATGGGTGAGTAGTGTGTGGCATTAGAGAGAGTGGCTTGTGTGTGCAAGGTGAGTGGTGTGTCACTGCAAGGTGGTAAATATTGGATTGTGCAAGGTGAGATGTGGGAGAGTGAAGATTAAGTGGTCAGTGTGAGTAGTATTTTAGTGGTTTGTCAGTTCATAATGAGAGAAGTGTGATTAGTTCCAGGTTAAGGATGACCGGTGTTTGTGTGAAGTGTCAGAAGTAGGTGAGTTCAGGGTCAGCAGTGAACAAAGAGGAAACACTCTACTATTCAAAGGATAGTCAGTTTCCCAGATTCTTATCTATTCAAATCTCCACCTCAAACTACTTCGTAAGACATGTCAACTTCTTTTACCAGAGGATCAGTCAAACATTAATAGAGCCATAATCAACTCTAAAATTAAATATGGAAATGACTTGTTGGCAGTGATAAATAATAAGAGCAGTACACAATCTGCCAAAGTTGTGTTATTTCTCCACTGTTAGTTGGGATTTGCATTGGCTTGCCCAGAGCCTGCACCCAACCCTAACGGGCAATCAACATCCAACAAATCCAGCTTTTGGGCATTTACAGTGCACCCCCGATGCACATGGCCTTCAGCGGTATGCAGTGAGTGATGCCACATTCCAGGCCTTAGACCAATACGGTAGGAGAATCCTATGAGAAAAATCACATTTATTAAATATAAAAAATAAATTGGGGTTCATTTGGGCCCCTACACATGAGATCTAGGATCAGGTAATGCTACCTCTCTAGCCTTAAGGCTTTGTTTAATCATATTATTATTTTTGTGAATGTAGAGAAACAGCCCTGTGTGCTACAGTTACAGTCCCAATTGAAATGGCTTTGTTGTGGCCAGCTAATCTGTGCCTTCTGGTTTTCCAACTAAGGGCTTGGACCCATGGACCCAAAGTGGATAATGGAGCAAAGAATCTGTTGCTTAATGAGATGGCCTCTATTTTAGAATTTGGGGCTCTTTCTGCCCACAAATCTGGATTTGCAGACCATCTGCAGACTAACCACCAAGATATAAAAATAGTTTAACCCTTTCAAGTCCACCTGGCACATTTTGTAACTCTTTTACTAAAAATCTACTGAAACGATTCACAGCAAATCACAAAAAGCATGCGTTTTGAGTAAATTTCTACATTCATACCAAGACTGGCGTAAATCCATTCAATAAATTTACCTCTAGCAGTGAGAAAAAGTTCCTATAAGAGCTAATATATAAACTCTTGGGAAATTAATTCTCCAATTTAATCCAAGTAAACATGTTTCGGCTTTCGCCTTTCTCAACACTCGCCATTAAAAACATCATGACTTTGTGGCTGAACTTTAAAGCAGACAGTCACATTTCATTGAATAATTGCCCGTAAAACACAAAAGAGGACAGCCAGAGTTAAGACTGAAATATAGTATATGTGGTGGCCATATCAGTGCATGATGTTATTAGACAAGCCCAATGGTAAGTAACAGAGCAGTACTCAATTTTTTAAAATATAATCTCAAAATGATTCAGTTCAATCATCATGTTCCATAACCAAATTCAGCAGCGCATATATTAAAAGATGACAGATCACATCAATGGCATAATCAGTGCATTCCTCTTTAAATTCATAGTGCCATCATAGCGTGACTTGACATTAAATCATGGTCCTCATATTGCCACTGTCATGACCAAATTGCACTGTTTCCCTCAGGAGTAGGACAATTGACCATACCTCTAACAATTTGCATAACTGTCGAACCTGTTGACGGACTGCACCGTTCATGATCACACTTGGCGGTGCAGGCACAAAATAGCTCCATTTACAAAGTTTCACAAGTAACACGCCGCACTCAGGGCGGGTGCCTTCGTCACATGGGGGTGGACCCACAATATCTTAATTTAAAATATTCCTGAGGACATAGACGGAGCACTCTTGGGAAAAGAAAACATACAGCGAGAGAAAGAGAGGTGGTCAACTCACCACTAAAGTTATATTGCTCTGACTTCCATAGGAAGAGTGATTTTTTTTGTTTTGTAAATTTGGCACCATTTAATGAATCTTCACAAAACCTTTCCAAAAACGTTCATACACCTCAGTACCTTAATGGAAAGTTTTAGGGTGAACCCTTCCAGCAGGGCTGAGAAAAAGAGGGGTTTCCAATGTGCCTTTTTTGCATGTAATTTATATAGAGAAAATTAGATCAATATGCAGAAAAAACAGCTGAACAGAATTACCCCAAATTTGGCAGTAAGCTAGATATTTAGTTAGAAAGTATGCCTTTTTATATTTTGGTTTAAAACTCTTCAGCCATTTTAAAGAAATTAGAAATTAAAAATTAGCTGGTCTCTTGCTGAACTTACAGTTAAAATACTGGGAAATGGTGCAGTTACTGGATTTCCACGGACACATAATTATGAATTTTCTACATTTATTGCAAAATTTGCATATTTCACCCAAAAATATTTTTTAGCTCATATAGATGAAAATAATCCTGCAAGAGAATGTGCAGCATAAAAGACTCTTCCATAATGAAATATGTTCAATTAAAAATATAAATCATTTTACAGGTGAGATAATGTATCATATTTCCATTACCACTTTGAGGAACATGGCTATAAATGTTATATTCTGTGCTGCTTTGAGTATGTGTTGTTGTTTAGTTCCATTTTGGCTTCTATGTGGTGTTATTTAGTTGTTTAAGTATTGTGAGGACATAAACATTGGATTTGGTGTGTGAGCTATTGCTTGCATGACTGTTGTGCACGTTATTTATGCACTGTGATCCTAAGCATAACTTGCGAATTGTAGTGTTTTGGGGGGATTTAGTTTGATCAGTGCACTTAACCATGGCTTTCTAAGAGAATAACTAACATTATTTAAACTTTTGTTAAAGCGTTATAACTAAAGATACTATAACTCCACTTTCACTTTTACTTTTTTTCGGTGACTTTTCTATTTACAGCTTCACATGTAACATTTCCCTGTGTCCAAATAACCGTCCGTAGCCAGCCCCTGCTGCACATGGTCTTTAGCTATGCAAAGTAGGGTTAGCCAGTGTGACTGATCCTTGGCTATCCAAAGTGGGCGGCAATGAAGTAGATAATCCTTTAGGGTTTAAGATAGAAAAGTCACTTTTGGGAACTCCTAGCTATTGTTGGGGCCTCACTTGACAGATGTGCTTCAAATGTGCCTTGAAAAATCCAAAGTGAATGTCTTTTTAATGGGCAGTTTCCTACAGATTCATCAATTGGTGCCAAAGTTATTAAGAACAACAAAAATTGCATTTTCATTATAAACTCTGACCTAACCATATATGCAGAGGCTCTATCACAACATTTATAATATCGCATCCAGGGTTAGTATTTAGAAAATATATATAAAGGGGCAGATTTATGTTCCCTGGCGCATCCCTGCAAATCAGCATGGATGCGCCAGGGAAGATGCGTCACGCAAGTTTACCCTTGCGCCACAATAGTTGCGCCGCATTTACAATGCAGCGCATCGTGGCGCAAGGATAAACAGATGCGTGACGCATCTGATGGCGGAAGGGCGGCACATTGATGGAGTTGCGTCGCAAGCGCGACGCAGCTCCAGCAAGGCTCGGGGGTGCCCTATCGGTACAATGCTGCGACAATCCTTACGCCTGCTTCAAGCAGGCGCAGGGATTTGATGCAGCATGGCCGGAAAAGTGACTGAGTGAAATCTTGTAGATTTCACTCAGCCACTTTTCGGAGGCGTTCCTGCGCCGGAACGCCCCCCCCTGTGAAGGTACGCCCACATGTGGCGCAAGCTTTACAACGTGACGCATCTCCCTAGATGCGTCACGTTGTAAATCTGCCGCAGCATGGCGCTGGCTTTGCGCAGCCGCTGCGTCACAAAAGTGACGCAACGGCGGCGCAAAAGTGACGCACAGGGCTTATTAATCTGCCTCAAAGTATGTTGACCTTATTTTAAGACCTCTCATGATGGCATTACCATCTTATATCAAAGAATTGAAAGCATTTCATGGAAGAGAACTATCTCCTTATGACCCTTGATGTCACTTACCTATTCATAAGTATAAATCATAAGTATGGAACTTAAGCTTGCAAACGCTTTAAATAAATATGGAAATGTACAGTTCTACAACTTCATTTTTGCACAAAATAAATATGGATAAATGCAGGTAAAATGGCCAAAAAATTAATATGAGTGAATAAAGACGGAAATGTTAAAAAAAAAACCATAAAACTGGGAAACCTAGTTATAAATAAGGAATTGATATATATTCATCCAAGTAACGACCATCAAAAAACGGTTGAAATTCAGAGGAGTAAAAATCTGAACAATTGTAAAGGTTGAATGAGGAGAATGTGAGTGACATTTGCGCAGGTGGTAAATGAGAGGTGTAGAAAGTAGCTCATAACAGCTATGGGTTAAACAAAGACATTAAAAACTGTGAGGCTTAGCGAGGACCCCTGTGGTACATCCAAAGGTTGGATCTAAAAAGTGGTAAGGTAACCACTTGAGTAATATTTGTCAGAAAAGGGGAGATCCAGAGTAAGACTTTGTCTCAAACTCGCACCTTAGCCAGAAGAGTCAGAAGAATTTTATGCAGGATGGTGTCAAACATCACAGATAGATCCAGCAAGACCAAGGCCACTGCTTTGCAATAGTCTGCTTTAAGGCAGATGATGTCTAAAATAGACAGAAATGCTTTTTCTGTACTGTGATATGGTTGGAAAACAGATTGTGCTTGATTAAATTTTGTTCTTTATCAGAAAAGATGAGGGTTCAGCATTTACCTCCTTTTCTGGTATCAAACTAGGGTAAAGGGAGTAAGCCTGGGTGGGGTTCATGGAGTTCTCCTACGCAGAACCCCGCAAAGTGCAAAAAACCTCTGCAAGCGGCGGAGTGCATCGGATAAATGCTGTTCGCTGTGATTTTCAGTGCCAGGTGCTTCTCTGCACTGTGCAATCATCGCGAACGGCACCATGCACAGCACAAGGGGGCACTGCTTCCTTTCTGCCGTTCAAGTAGATTTTTACTTTAACAGCAACTTTCTCAATGCGAGCAGACAGTTTCTCAACACGAGCAGTCGCAAGCATACGTGACCACTCGCATGAGAAATCTGACTGCCTGAGTTGAGAAATCTCACAGGGAGGTTGATTTTCCACGCTTGCACTCACCAACTTGACATTGACGAATGTGAGTGAGGGGAAAAACTCTGCTCCGCTATGCGGGATGGAGTTTTTCAGAACTCCACTAGCTCCGCATAATGCGGAGTGCGGATTTCTCCGCAAACTCCGCGAGCGGAGCGGAGCTCACCTCCAAGACTTAAAAGCGAGCGGAAAAATTGGGTCCAGATTTATCAAACCTTTGCTTTTATATTTTTTCTGTGATTTATCTAAGTGTTCTCACGATGCACCGGTCTAAATTCCTTTCCATAAGGTTCCTATTTTCCTTTAGTCTCAATTCACCCTTTCTTCTGATTTCAGACTTTTCACACCTCATCGCCTATTCAGCTCCCTTTCAAGATGGCATGTCCAAATATCCAGAATCAGTCACTCTACCTTTTTCTAGATTCCTCTCCTGAGTCCCATGTTCTGCCTTTATTAGTGTACTCTGCCATGCTCAGCTAACCACCACGGAGGACTGATTGCATCCCAACAGTAATTCTTGTCTCCTCCGCTTACCACTCACAGGCTCAAGGACTGATTGTAGCCCTCCGCTGATTCTGACCTCAAATCCTTCCTCCTGCGCTGAACTTCCACTGAAGCGTGACTTTTTGGAGGATTACCTCACTGTCTGACCGATATCGAGACATCATTATCTCACCTGCTTAATTTCGCCCAGGTCAGTCTCGTGATACCCATACCTGATACCACTAAGTCCCAGAGTACAGGACTCTCTAGCCGCCCCCTTATATTTATTATTTGTGGCTAAGCCAGGCCCTTTCTCTGATGATATTCACTCTCCTCTCACAATCATACTCCTCACATGTAGCCTATGTTCTTTCTTTCCGGTGCATTCAATACCTTAAAATATGTGAGTACAACACACTATTCCAATCCTTGTACATGCTTACAATTGTTTGCTATTTTCACTAGTTCTGCAAATTTTCCTAACACAATTTCACTATTGTTTCAACTCTTTCTCAGGCTTGTTATATTACTTTGAGTCCTGATGATGACCTTGCCATTTACGATGGGATTGGAATGCTGATGACCTTAAAAAACATGGACTCTATTAGACTTTGTATTTTTGTGATGAGCCACGCTATTCTTGTTCAGAAGATGCACTTGTGGATCTCATTGTATCACATCAAAAGAGAGCACCAAGTACGTCTATTTGCATCAATACCTACTGCACCGTTGTGTGTGTTTTTAAATTGCTGAGAAATTAAAAAGCCATTTGATTCTTTGCATTGAAAATAGTATCACTTATTAAGTGTAATAAGTAACCCAGTGCTATTCTATGAGAGATATTGCCTTACAAAAGTGATACATGGCTTGAGAAGTTTTCACTGTAAGGACATATACATCTTAAAAACACATGCCCTACCTTATGAATACCATACACATTGCCCTATGAGCCTTCAGGGGCTTCCTTAGGGCTGACTTATAAATATTGAAAAGGAAGGTTTCAGCCTTGCAAAAGGTTTATTTTGTAAGATTGTAATGGTAGTTTAAAACTGCACTACTGGCCGCAGTGGCTGGCCTTGAGACATGCTTAACAGGGCTCGTTAACTGGTTGGAACAGTGAATGCTGCAGGCCACTTGTATCATTTAATTTACAGACTGTGGTAAAACATTTTACAATGTACGAGGGACCTATAAGCAAAATAAATAATCCAATTACGTGTTTATCAATTGTACCAAGTTCAGAAAGCAGAACACAAGCACTTTACCACTGGTTTGCAGAAGCAAAGCGCGCAGAGTCGCAAAAGCCAACGAAAACAGATTCCCTAATTAAAGGCAAAAATCTAGAGTGATACAGCAGAAAGGGACCGGTCCAACACTAGCTCAGTGAGAGACTGTAATAGACTGTAAGAGCACATTAGGCTTGGGTTTTAGAAATAAAATTATAGCAGCTTTCGTGAATCAAATGCTTGGAGGCCATACTTTTTTTCTTTTTGTAAATTTTTTTTTATAGTCAGGACTAGAGGTCAATACCTTTCAACATAAATAGCAAATAACAACATAACAGATCGAATTTAAATTAGATCATGGACTGTGGGGATACAGAATTCACAATTAAACAGTAAACTTATTATAATTATAGACAAATAGCAGGTTCATATTACAGTCAGAAAAAACAGGAAAAAAGTGGGGGGAAAAAAAAAGGAAGGGAAGGGGAGGAAATTCTCACATAAAAGATGACCCCAAATTCTTTCTAGCTTCTGCAGAGATTTAGCACCTCTAATCTTAGCGAGGGATGACTCCATATTATATGTTTCTTTGGCGAGTATCCACAACTCCATAACGTGTGGTGGCTTGCTTGATATCCATGTTCTAGCTATGATCAGTCTAGCACATCCCATTAAAATATTTATAAGATCTTCTTGTGGGCTGTTTAAAGTCTGTATACTAAACAATACATATGCCACATTAAGAATTATTGGTCGATGTAGTATTTGGGTTAAACCCTGCTTTACTTTCGCCCAGAACTCAGTAAGTCCAGGGCATGTAAAAAACATATGTTCTAAGCTTGCAGCTATGGAATCGCATTTGGGACACCTAGTCCGTTCGCTACTTAGGTTATTACTGGACCACTTTGAAATTCTTTCGGGAGTATAATATAACTGGCAGATAGTTTTGTATTGTTGGATTCTCAAGCTTGAGGAGTGGATAGACCGATTTAAACTGCAGATAGCAGCAGAGATCTGATTGGCTGTGATGTTTATACCTAGTCTTGCTCTCCATTTCTCAGCTATTTTCCCACAGTCATCTAATTTATAAGAAATTAAACTTCTATACCCCACACTAATAAGTGATCTAGCGTTGGTGGAATAGAAGCAATTCCAAATGTCAGAATCAGAAATATTTAATACCTTCATTTTGCGTATGAGATAATCGTAAATTTGAATATATTTGAAACGTGAAATTTCAGGTAATTTATATAGTGTTTTTAATGTCTCATATGCCAGAAAGCCGTCATTACCATATAAATCACCTAGTGTTTCTATTCCAGCCAAATTCCAAGCTTTGAATATCCCATCATGAAATATTTCTGGCAAGCCAGGATTTGCCCATAATGATAATTGGGGATGAAAAAACGAAGTGTTACATTTAGTTAAAATAAGTTGCCAGATTTTAGCACTGTCTCTAATAGTCTTAAATTTTACTCGCTTAAAGTAGTTTGGATCATTCACTTTAGCTAGAAACATATTAGAGTCCTCACCCAACATAAATTTGTAACAATAATATTGTTGCCTGTTCTGAATAAACAAACTGCGGAGACGACTTAAAAAAGCTGAAAAGAAATATAATCTAAAATCAGGAAAGTTAAGCCCTCCTTGACTAAATGGTAATTTAAGTAAAGTAATTGATCTATGGGCTTTCTTGTATCCCCAGATATAGCTAACTAAAGATCCCATCTAATCGTTTAAAATAAGTATTGTTAACCGAGAGTGGTATAGACCTGAATAAGTAAAGAAATTTGGGAAGTATACTCATTTTAATTAAATTAATCCGACCGGTAATATTAAGTGGGACCTTATGCCACTTTTTTAAAGTAATAGCAGTTTCTTTAAGAAGAGCCTCATAATTAAGGGTGACTATTTCATTGATTTTAGAAGAAATTTTGACACCAAGATATGTGGCTGTTCCACACAAACCTAGAACCGGGACCGGTGACTTATAGTTCATGATAACTTGTGTTTTATGGGTATTAAGTTTGTAACCTGATACAGACCCAAATTTGACGGCCTCCTCAGTGATACCCGATATAGCTTGGGTTACATTGGTTGAATAAATCGCTATATCATCAGCATAAGCCGTGATTTTTAGCGAGTTCAAACCATATTTGAATGGAATGATGTTGGGGTGGACTTGTAAAGCACATAAAAAAGGCTCCAAAGATAGCGCAAATAGCAAAGGTGATAATGGACACCCTTGCCGTGTGCCTCGAGAAATTGTAAAGCTAGTTGAGGTTATCCCGGCATAACTAAGATTGGCTGTTGGATGGTCGTAAAGAGCCTGTAGCCATTTAAGATATTGACCTTTAAACCCCATAGTTGTCAATGTTGTCCACAAATAGTCCCACCCCACTCGGTCGAATGCCTTCTCAGCATCTAAGAGTATCATACCGAGTGGGGTGGAGCTGACCCCGGCTACATCAAATGCTGTAATGGCCATGTTAATATGGGCTATAGTGTCTCTCCCCATAACAAAGCCATGTTGTTGAGGGGTCACCAGATGAGGGATAAGTGGAGCTAGTCGTGTGGCCAATACTTTGGCAAAGATTTTAGCATCTGCATTAATAAGCGAGATGGGTCTGTATGACCCACATTGATCTCCTGGCTTGTTTTGTTTTTAAAAAAAGACAATCCTTGTTATATTCCAGGATTTAGGTGTATTCCCAGCATTCCCTATATTACCTATCACATTAGATAATAGTGGTAATAATTCCTATATACATAGTTTATAAATTTCTAATGGGATGGTATCTTCCCCGGCAGCTTTACCTGTAGGAAGCGTAGCAACGGCCAATCTAATCTCTGCCTCGGTGATGTTTTCGGAGAGTGACTCAATTCCTTCAATCTCCTTTTTATTGGTTAAATTAGTATCTAAATATTCTTGAATCTTATTCATAGCCGGATATTCTTCTGGGGTATATAATGCGCTAAAAAATGCCACAAATTGCTCAAGGATCAGTTCTGGTTGGGTATATATCATATTGTTTTGGCCCCTAATTTCTTTTATGAGTGTTCTAGACCCCCGAATACTAGCTTTACAAGTATCCCAGACAACACCAGATGCAGCTGAGTTTAGATTGATTGCAATAAACTCAACTAAGTGTGCCTTTAATTGTGTTACGTAGTCCTTATTGGACATCAAATGTCTAGGGAACGTGAATGGTCTAGGTTTCTGCCGGCTCTGTAAGGTAGTAAACGATAAAATAATTGGATTATGGTCTGAGGCCACCCTCGGGCAAATCTCCATGAAGCTATTCGCTAAAATGTTGTCAGGAACCCAGGCCATATCAATTCTTGAACATAGTTGGTGAGGTGCTGAATAGTAGGTAAAGCCTGCAACGGTAGGGTACAATGTGCGCCATGCGTCTTTTAAGTTATGAATACGTCCAAGTTCAATAATGGCAGCTCGAGAGCGGCGCATCCTATGAAAAGCTCGGTGTCTGGTAGTATCAATGTCATAGTCCATAATAAGATTGAAATCCCCCATTATCATAAGTTCTCCACAGCTATCAAGTAATTCTATATTTAACCGATCTATAATAGAAGAGTCATCAATATTTGGGCCGTAAAACACACAAAAAGTATAACTGTTGCTGTCCCAAAGTATTTGAGCAATGGCCCATCGCCCCCCTTTATCAGCCTTTGTTTTAATGATTTCAAAGCTGAGCCTTTTCTGTTTTAAGATGTTTTAAGATAGCAACCCCTCGGGTTGGGGTATTACATTCTGAACAGACAATAACATCATATCCTAGTTGCCCGAGTAGCTTACGACCCTTATAAGTAATGTGCGTCTCCGACAGTAAAACTATGTGAGGATTATACATTTTGAGTTCTTCGGAGACAAGTCGCCTTTTATTCCTACTGTTAAGACCTGCAACATTCCATGCCATACATCTAATTCTATACATCATCTACATATGTTTCTCCCACCCGCCCATTCTTTTGTAATTCCATATAACGTTTCATAAAAAGCATATCATATCTCAGTAACTTCCCTCCCATCCTGATCATTTTAGAATTCTTTTCCCCCCCCCTACCTTACCCCTACAAACCCACCCAGGTGAACTCCACCCAGAACCCACCCCCTGTCCATAAGAGGAGGAGACCCTCTTATACCCTGCTGCCGCTGACTGGGCAGCCCTGCAGAGTAGCAGCAGAGGAGATCAACCCGTTAAGCTACATGTATGCATTTATTTATGTGCAATTTAATGTATAATAAAGTTATAGTTATATATTTTAAACATTCTATTTTTTCACCCTCTCTTTCTTTTTTTTCTTCCTTTTATCGACAATTATCAATTATTGTTGCTATACGTGTCAAAGAGACAAAATCATAGACATCAAAAAAAAAAAAAGGAGGTCATTAACTCTTACACCCCGAGAAAAATAATTTCTTCTTCCGTTTCTAGGTTGTTAATTTTGAAAGCACTTGTTCTGCCTCCTTCTCATCTGTAAATAGATATGTACGCCCCCCATTAATCACCTTTAGATTTAAATGGGTCTATGAGCTGGCGTAGCTTCCAGCATCTATCCATAGTGCTCTTCCTTAAATCAGATATGACGAAAAAAGATATAGTATCAATTAAAACCGGAGAATTGGGCCTAGCTTTAAATGAAACTGCCTGTCTTAGCAAAACATTACCAAAATAAATCAGAAATGGACGTGGGAATTTACTCCCCCTGTTCGATGAGTGAGGTGGCAATCTATGGACTCTCTGAAGCTGCGAGTCCCAGTCCCAGTCCGATAGATCGGGAAAAGCCTTCTGGAAGAGTTGTACAATAATGCCCTTGGATCAGCCCCTTCAGATCCTTCAGGTATACCAAATAGTCTGAGATTGAGACGTCTTTGTCGATTCTCCATATCTTCCAATTTATTCAGAAGCAGTCTGATTTGTTCCTGATGGTTATTAGCAACAGTCTGATTACAAGCTGACGTTTCTTCAACAGCCAGCACCCTTTGTTGTAATGTTTCCAGATCCTGCACAACTCCTCCAATTTTATTGTTTAAATCCTGGATGGAATTCTGTATCTTGATATTATCTTCCCTTAATTGGTGGAAGTGTTGCTGTGTTTCCTTATGTTGATCAGTCAGAGTCTGTAAGATAATATTTAGAGGGGGATGCTGTTTTCCAGAACTATCAGAATTGATAACAAAGGAAGTATTTGGCAGGTCGGGTGCTGGCTATAATCTGTTTAAGAGTACGTTCATCACCTGTAGATGAGAACTCATCTCCAACTGGCATTGCAGCATCAGTAGCAGAATTGAGTCCATATGAAGCTTTTAGAGTTATTGGTAGAACATTAGTGAGTCCGTAATTGGGAGACAGTGAAGAAGATATTAATATGTCAGCCTGTGTTTGAGATTGAGTTGGAGACATTTCTTTCGTCTGGTCTCCCACTTGTGGATTGATACCAGAGAGTCGTAGAGCCATTTTCTTCACCCTGGATCCATTTACGGAGTGGACTGTTATCAGCGATAGGTTTCCCACGTGGTTCTGGTATAGTTGCAGAGACTTTGGAGATAACCGGGACTTTGCCTTTTTTAAGTTTATATTTAGCCTTGGATTTTGCTTTTTTACGCATAATTTTTTTTGCCAATTCCGCCGTCAAATTACCCGAAGTCTCTGATTCCTCATTAAATTCCTCCTCTTCGTTATTGAAGCTGATACCTGTCTCTTCGGAATTTTCTGTGATCTCTATCACTTCTTTATCTACTGTTTCGCTCTCATCAGTAAAAGCGACCTGTATCCCTGAGTTAGAACCATCTGATTCAGCTGAGATAGAAGCACAGGTCACCACAGTAGCATTTTGGTGAAACGCTTCCGCTGAAAAGCAGTTGTGAGTTTCTGAGTTTGCGGTGCCTACTAGATCATATTCAATACACGTTGACCCGTTAGTATTCCCCTTGTCAGTTAAAGACTTCTCCTGACTGCCCGGGGACTCTGCCATAATTACTCTGCCAGCGCCAAACAAACCAGTGGTTGTAGAGTACGTATCAGTACAAGCAAGCATAGTCTGAGTTAAAACAGGCTCAACAGAACATAGTCCCAGTTTAGAAAGACCCACTGAGTCAACATTTTCATTAACTAGTACGTTATTATCTACAGAAGGCCTTCTTTTCTTGTCGAGCCGAGAATCACTTATGGCGACAAACAAGGGGGGACGGATCAACGGCTTACTAGGAGTTGATGCTGGTCTCTCAGATGGTCTCTCAGTTGGGGGTGGTATCTGTCTGTTTCTATCGTAGTTACTAGTCCCGCTCACAGCAGTGGTAAGATTCCCCTGAGTTACAACCTCGGTTGCTGCAGCTTGAGCATTCCGCCCAGTGCGAGTTCCCCGCGCTACCACCAAAGGGATTGCGTGTTTGTCCGTATCCGAGTCTGCAGAGTAGAAGGCTGGATACACCGGGGATACGAAGAGCGCGAGTCTCACTCTGTCAGGCAGGTGGGGCTCCGACCACCTGAACACCGTCGGCACAGCAATACGAGCTGCCCACAACAGCCGCCGCAGTGCTTTGAAAAGTTGATGCATCAGTTTTCAATTAGTACATGAAAACCTTCCGTCGTTGCACCTTATTCTTTATTTGCCGAATACAGTCCGTAACGCTGGTTTAGATGACCATATCACCACATTAATCTGCTAGGTTAGGCCCAATTTCTATTCGAGTGTAGCGCGTATAGCAGGGACCTCCAAGACGCTGCAACTCCGTGGCTTTTCAGCCCGCCATCTTGCTACTCCCCCCTTG
Organism: Triturus cristatus; assembly: GCF_964204655.1. Lineage (NCBI taxonomy): Eukaryota > Metazoa > Chordata > Amphibia > Caudata > Salamandridae > Triturus > Triturus cristatus. Next base: position 892,891,378 of record NC_140590.1, on the reverse strand, counting down.
GAGGCCATACTAAAGAAAATTTGGGAACAAATCTTCGTTGAAGCTACTTACGACGCAAAATAATTAGTTTTGCCAGTTCTGAGTTACCTTTTATAGCTCCGTAGTATTGCTTGTTCAGAAAGTAATTTGACTTGTGTTATTCGGTGCACCATTCACTTTAAACTTTTTTACAAAGCAATTTTTTTCCCTGCAAGTGTACAAAAATCAGAGAGCAGGGAGCATAGCCCTGTGATACAGGTAAGATTCAGGGGCTGAGAAAATGAAAGGCTGATCTAAGCTAGTTTGAACAGCTCACAGCTGTAAAGTCATTCCTAATTCTAAAGCTGGAGGAGTGATGAGTGCGTCTTTGTGATGAGTGATTTTGTGCTAACAACGTATCAGGACTTTTCGGGAGGGTCCCTGCATTTCTTTTTTATTTTTTTATTTTTTTTACAATTCCAATTGAAACATTTAAAATATAGATACATGCATACAGCTATTATCAAGCACCAGATAATACAAATCAGAGAAGGAGGGGTTCAAAGAATTATTTAACAGATACGGAATACATTACTTATACAGTTCAATTCATTATATCAATTATAAACAAATATTTTAGCCATATCGAACATATGCCTATTTTAATTAGCGCACTTTTATTTTAAATCGTTCTTATGGTTATACTCCAGGTTTCTATTGGGGCCCAGATCTTGATGCCCCGTGCTCTGGAATGACTCGCTGTAGTGGCATAAATAGCTTTTTCTTGAATGTATATTTCCAAAAAACGAGTTCGCCACATTTGGAAGCTTGGTGGATCTACATCTTTCCAGTGTGCCGCTAGTATTAATCTATATACTGCTGTACCGATGAACATACAGGACTCCTCTTCTTGGCTAAGTTCGATAGTATTGTCATAACCAAGATTATATAGAGTGGAAGATTCAGCTACTTTGTGCCCGAACACCTCTTCCCAAAATTCTGAAAGCATTTTTTTAAGTGAGGTTAATTTGTCACAATTATAAAACATATGTATTAGAGTGGCTGGACCGCTTCCACATCTAGGGCATTCGTCATTTGTCCATTTGCTCCAAGCATATAGCTTAGAAGGGGTATAATACAAATTATAAATTGTTTTATAAAGCTGGGCCTTTAGATTCGAAGATAGAAGCAGTTGTGATGTTAGTAACAAACATTTATCGATGTCCACATTTGGGTTAGCTAATTTACCGGCCCATGCCATCTCTGTTCGTTCTAGGTCATCTGGCAGCTTTTCAAGAAGAAGACTATATATGATGCCAATCTTTGTTCTTTGTTTATTTACAGTTTCTAATAAAGGGATTTTTCCCAGTGTAATGATAGGAATCTTTAGCTTCAAAATAGTGTTAACTTGAATGAATTTAAGATAATCGTTTCTAGGGATCCTAAATTTTTCCCGTAATCTTATAAAGCTGGCAGATAAGTCCTCACCCTGAAAGTCCCATATGGTAATGATCCCTTTGTTTTCCCACTTTCTAGCTAAGGCATCATTGGCTTGTACCGGTAGTATTGAGGAGTGCCATAAAGGAGAGTATCTGCTTATTTTGGGGAATGCCATGTGTTTACAAATTTTGTTCCATATCTTCCATGCACTGCTGATAGTTTTAAATTTAGTTTTTTTTAAATAGCTAGGCTCTAGTTGACTCAATAATAATCCTCTGGCCGTCTTTCCGATTGAGAGTTCATATATATTTATATATATATATATATATATATATATATATATATATACTTACCTGCTAAATACATACTTTCTTTTTTTAAAGGCATGAATATGTCTCGTTTTCGCCAGTTTGCACATATTCTATTCAATTATCTCAGATAGATTTTATGGCATTTTAAGGTCTATTTTTGTATAAATTCTTATTGCTCCGTATTTTATTGCATCTGGTTACACAAACTGGTATTTATACCAGGACTATTGGCATTTCATGCTATCCATCATACTTTGACCAATTGTTAAATTATCCGTTACCCCTAAAATAAGGAATGGATATGAAACTGCATCTTTTGCACATGCATTTTTTGCACATAAAAATGCTTCAACAAGTGCATAATGCTATTACCGATGCATGAAGTCATGACACAAATCATTGAGGTATTATTTATACCATGATTTAGACAAAGGATAAGTGTCTGATGGCTGTATCCATTAAACATATCATGTAATCAACAATCATAACCAGATTGGTGCCCTGTACTTTTTTGTATTTCAAAGGGGGTATTGTTTACAAAATGCACTGTCACTTTAACACTGTTTTTAAAAAAATTGAAAAAAATGGTATAAAACCAGTCAGGTGACTTACTTACGTGTCATGTGATCAAGGCTCCCTGGAGCCGAAACGCGTATTGGCCGACAGAGTTTGGAGGTAATAAACTAGATTCTGCGCATCTAACTGTGGCCCGTGCTCCATTTTGTTGAAACAACATAGCTGCTGTGTAGTGGAGTCCTCAGGATATTTAAAACCGGTTTTCGTCTTCTCCGGTTGCACACACTGTGACACACAAGGAAGACATCGTCTGGTAACGGACACCATTTTGACTACAAATCCAGGAGGATTTCAATGTATCCAGCCCCCCCAGCATCGCTACACAAAGCGGATTCCTACGGAGTAAGTAAGGCGAGACTGACTCGAGTCGGAGGACCCGGGGAAGGCTGTCGGAAGCTGAAGGTCGGACTGCTAATAACGCGCATTCGCTGGGTGAAGGGTGTGCCTAAGACTTTGGTTAATGACCTGGCATTCTACATAGAAAGTGTGCAAAGGTTTCGCTTTCCGAGTTAAATTTAAATAAGAATCTCCAAACAATGTCGGCTGACACGTTAAGAGATCGTGAGGCTGCTGCAACAGAAATGTTTAATGACACAAACGCACCGCCAACTAACTACATTACCCAGAATGCAACAACTGGAGCCAAGAACACAACGCTCCGTGACAAGTATCGAACTCTCGAAAAGTTCATGAAGAGCGAACAGAGCAAGTGGTGGGAGGGACGCTCCCTCCAACGATATCTAGATGTCGGACGAATCCCAAGAGGCTTGCACATACTAGTTGCGCCCAGTTATGAGATGCCCGATCCGCAAATGATGAAAGAATGGGCTGAAACAAACCTGGAGTCCTCCAGAAGACTGGAAATACTGTTGGTCAAATACGCCGAATCCGATCGTCAAAAACTACAGGAACAAATAGATGCCATAAATGAGGAAATAAAATTAATGGGACAGAGTGAAGAGGATAACAAACTGAGATGACACAGCGATTAAAAAAGGAAGAGGACAAAATACGAGAGCGGAAGACATACAAATATCACCGGGATAAGGCTGACTACAAGTGTGGACGGATCTTCACTTTCGCTAAAAAATATGAAAGCATGAAGATATCAAAATTCAGCGGCGTCCCTAAAACAGCAATGAGGGGCAACAAGGGCTCAAAACAAGCTGAATCGTCAGCCTCTGAACTGAGCTCAGCAGTGGAAAGCGATACTGAAGGTGATACCCGTGATAAGAGGATTCCAATTTCGATCTCACTTGTGTAAGAATTGGATTTTTTAGTAGAGGAGCGCAAACAAACATTACGACCCAAAAAGCAACAAACAAAACCGAAATCCACAAGCGTCGAGAAAGGAGAAGGGCAAAACAAAGGAGAGACCACCTTGTGATATCAAACGCGCCGGTGGAACCGCAAACAAACATAGAACAATCCAACTTGAGCAACATCACAGTGACAAACCTATCTACAGTAACTGTGAATCAGGCGGAGTTACAGTTACTGTCGCTAGGTCTATCTTTCTCCCCGGAGAGTTCCTTTGATTATGCCGCAACAAGAATGGACATATTCAAGGGCAAAGACGCAGCTGGTCATCTTGAGAATACAGACACTATAAACTCACCTCCTCTTGAAGACCCGCCACCTCGATTTGATCTCACAAGCCAAGATATGCCGTTTCTCAGACATCTGCAATCATTGGCACAAACAGAAACACAATGTGGGAGTCAAGAATTGCAAAATAATAATGTGACTGACAGTACCACGCAAAAAAAAGACATTCAAACCTTGTTTAACTTTTGTCCCAATTATGCCCAGAGATAGTATTGATGTATACCACGAACAGGTCATCGCAGGATTAAAACAATTAAATCACAAGATCAACAAAAAGAAAAAAGGCAAGAAAAACAAGCAGGAAATAAAATATTACCAGGTAATGAGTAAGCTATCGAATAACAAGGACATCATCATACGGAACGCTGACAAAGGTGGTAATCTGGTAATTTGGGGCAAAGCTGACTACATCAAAGAGGCATTGAATCAGTTATCAGACAAGGAATGTTACCGTAGATGTGATCAATCGGTGCTCAAGACGACGTATGAGAACTATTACACAAAACTGATCGCCTGGAAGGGTCTGGGCTTGATAAGTAAAGATGAGTATCTGTTTCTGAGGAACAACACATGAACGATACCTGTTCTATACTTTATACCCAAGCTACACAATTACCCCATAATGCCTCCAGGACGCCCCATCATTTCCGCTAACAACAGCTTAACTGAACACACGTCGCAATACATAGACTATTTCTTGCAGGATTTCGTCCAGAAACTCCCCTCATGCTTAAGGACACTGGCGATTTTTAGCTAAGATACGCAACTTTCGTGTGGCAAAGTGATTATTTATTAATAACAATGGATATCACTGCTCTTTATACAAGCATAAGCCACAAAGACGGTCTGAGGGCAGTTGAATACTATTTGGGACAAAGACCGACTGTACATAAAAATCATAAAAAAATGATCATTGATATGATTGATTTCTGCCTTCATAACAACATCTTCCTATTCCAACATATTTTGTATCAACAGTTACGGGGGGTTGCTATGGGGGCCAGTTTCCCCCCCCCAGCTATGCCTGTCTCCACATGGGCTGGTGGGAGGAACTGGTCCTACATTGGAAGCATGCCAAGACCCTCGGACAAAATGTGAAATGTTGGTGGATATATATAGATGATCTGTTTTTAATTTGGCAGGGCTCGAAAACAGAAGCTATATCATTTATTGATGAATTAAACCAAAATGGTATTAATTTGCAGTTCACTTCAGATAGTGGAGAAAAGGTTCTCTTTTTAGAAGTTGAGGTGTATATAGAGAGGGTCAGGATTGAAACTAGACTACACAGAAAATCAACCGCTGTAAATTCAGTCCTACATGCCACCAGCTTACATCAAAAACACCTCATCCAGAGCATCCCGTACGGGGAGATGATAAGATTAAAACGTATCTGCAGCACTGACAGTGAATTACAAAGAGCCCAACTAGAAAGTAAACACAGGTTTCTTGCACGTGGGTACAATGTAAAATGCATAGACGCTGCAATTTCCAAAAGCAATGCAGCCAACAGAGATAAACTGATAAAACTAGGAACACCTGGGTTAGGACCAGACACCAGTATTGATACTCCTGTACTGTCAGGTTCCTCCGTTCCGATATCCTCAGGGCTGTGTTGATGCTCTAAAGGGGCCCACCTCTGGACGACCCCAAGTCCAGCTTACAATACAACACGGACTGTTGGGGTAATCGAGCGGGGGAAGGAAAGGGTAGGGACCGCGGGGAGGGAGATCTGAAAGAGATACAAACCCAATATGAGCTCAGTTCCTGAATATACTAGTGCACTAACAGTTTAAATGGAAACTAACATTATACACAATGTCCCCCTCATCTCACCAGAAAAGCAAAGAAGGTGTAGCATAACACATAGAAGAGAGCAAGGGGCAGTGGCAAGGTCACTTCAGGCAACTAGTGTGTAAAACAAAAGAAACAGAAGAATATATGGATTTGAAAGGCACTTCAGTGATCGTGATACATCGAACAATGCTGGACTCAGTCTCTCTTAGTACACCTACCAACTTGTACTTGAAGCGAGTCTCATATGCCTAGCCGGTGTGGCAACACCCCCTCTCTGGATGCTCTCTCCTCTAATATGCATAGTACACAAGAAATACAATAGTGAAGACTGGCTACTGGACCATGAAGCAATACACGCCTTGCCTCTGCCAGAGTATGCGCCTGCCAAAATTAGTCATACATCGCCAGTACCACATGTAAAGCAATCCACGTAAATTTGCAGTAATTCTTTACTGCTCAGTGACGATATTTGCAGGAAATAACAGTTGCCAATAATGGTGTTGTCAACACAATCTCTGTCAACACACGGAATGCCAAGAAAGAGAATTACCAAGTATAAAATGCTCCCCCTCACGAGATCACCAAGATGGATCTCATCCAACGGAGGAGTTATGAGGCCCTTCTGGGGGGGCTCCATATAAAATGCTCCTCTGCACGAGACCTCCCAATCAGGTCTCCACCAACAGAGGAGCGAGGTTGCTTTGAGGGTTTTGAAACAAGAACGCCCCTCTGCATGAGACCGTCCAAACCGGGTCTCTGCCAACAGAGGAGCGAAGGGATGTACCAGCTAAGTTTGCCTACCTCGGTGAATGGCGATGCCTCCAGGGTGCGTTGCACTCTTACCGCCCAGAACCTTTGGGGTCGAAGGAATCCTGATGCCAGTATCTCCGGGAAGAATTATCGGCTCCGAAGAAGTCGTCCTTCGCCCTTTTACTTCCGCTACGGGCGTTACGCTGGTCACATGAGGTGTGCCTCGCAAAGCCTGCCGGGGAGTGTAGTTTCGGCAAGGCTGTGTCAAGAGCCGCTTTACGTGTGGAAACTGCAGTCAGGGTACTGCCGGTCACACGATCCTGACATGTACAATCAGTAAGACCCACAGATCAATCCAGTAATTAATTCAGAATGATTGTGGGATACAGTAAACAACATAAAGAAATTAATCGTATCATTCAAAGAAATTGGCCTCTGGTCAAAAATGATCCGGTATTAGGTCATACTTTGCCTCCTAGACTTTCGATCACCAACAGACGGGCCCCCAATATGAAAGACAGGTTAGTGGTAAACAACCCAGTGGATCAACCAAAGGGAAACTGGTTAGGCCAAAGGAAAGGTTTTTACAGATGTAAAACTTGTAAGGCCTGCCAATATGGCATTAATACCACAGCCTTTAAAACCGCATTTGGGGGTGGTGAACATAAGATCAATAAGTCTCTGTTATGCAAAACTGAGTTTGTTGTGTATATCCTTGAGCGCCCCTGTGGGCTTCGGTATGTCGGAAGTACCAAGCTGCAGGGGCACAAGAGGATTCTACAACATATCAGAGCAATCAGAAATCACGACCCAGTGTACCCGGTTGCTCGACATTTTAATGAATTTCACCAGGCAGACCCAAAATATTTGAAGTACTACATAATTGACTGTGTACCTTTTAAAAGAAGAGGGGGCAATAGAGAGAAAACCCTACGGAAGTTGGAAACCAAATATACTTTAGAATTGGTTTCCAAGAGCCCCAACGGTCTTAATATAACTGAAGATCTGTACACATGCTTGTAAAATATATCATCTTAAAAATACCTTTTAGTTTGCTCTGGTTTTATATACATATCTTTGTTTTTATCTGGGATGTTTTATCTTGGCTCCTGGATATGCAATACTATGTATGTAGTTTTGAAAATGAGAAAAACATTATAAATTCTATAAGATGGGTATTGTAATGATATCATATAATATTCACCTCATGGTAAACTCAAGAGTCCACTTCAAGATAAAGGCTTTTATCTTTTTTTAAACCCCCCCCCCCCCTGTTTTTTTACAATTTTTGTCTCACTTCAATACACACTACTAACGACAGAGGCTTCTGTCTATTTAGTACGGGTTATTGTGTACCTGACCCATGCTTAGCAATATAGTTTTACATATAATATATGAGCTGAATGAATATTTATGTTGATTGGCATTTTATAGAATGATTTTTAGACGGTAAAGAAATTCTCTTAAATCAAATTTGGTGTCTAACAATGATCTATTTGCATGTTTACATATTTATTTATTTATTGAGCATCAATTTGTAAAATATATCCTAAAGGATGAATATTATTCAATTCAAAATGGATGTATGGCTATTTAAAGCCAGTTTGCACAAATTCTATTCAATTATCTCAGATAGATTTTATGGCATTTTAAGGTCTATTTTTGTATAAATTCTTATTGCTCCATATTTTATTGCATCTGGTTTACAAAAACTGGTATTTATACCAGGATTATTGACATTTCATGCTATCCATCATACTGTGACCGATTGTTAAATTATCCGTTACCCCTAAAATAAGGAATGGATATGAAACTATATATTTTGCACATGCATTTTTTGCACATAAAAATGCATCAACAAGTGCATAATGCTATTACCGATGCATGAAGTCACGACACAAATCATTGAGGTATTTATACCATGATTTAGACAAAGAATAAGTGTCTGATGGCTGTATACATTATACATATCATGTAATCAACAATCATAACCAGATTGGTGCCCTGTACTTTTTTGTATTTCAAAGGGGGTATTGTTTACAAAATGCACTGTCACTTTAACACTGTTTTGAAACAAATAGGAAAAAAATGGTATAAAACCAGTCAGGTGACTTACTTACGTGTCATGTGATCAAGGCTCCATGGAGCCGAAACGCGTAATGGCCGACAGAGTTTGGAGGTAATAAACTAGATTCTGCGCATCTAACTGTGGTCTGTTCTCCATTTTGTTGAAACAACATAGCCGCTGTGCAGTGGAGTCCTCAGGATATATATATATATATACACATACATAGATACATACATACATGTATATATATATATACATACATACATACATAAATACATACATAGATATATATATATATATTACCCACTGGCGGTCGCCAGTAGGCAGTTACAGTTAGGACCTATTTTCCATAGGAAATCAGCAACATTCTATTCCCAATAACATTGGCACCGATTGACGAATCTTCGCGAATTTTCAAAAGTTTTGGCCAGCTCCAGTCCGCTCCTATCCTGAAAGTCTCGGGATGATTCGTGTAGCAGGGGCCTAGAAAAAAGGGTGGTCCCAAAATGTGTTTTCCCCATGCAATTTCCCATAGGACCTTTAGCCGCAGCTACAGCCCAAACTGCTGAACGGAATTACACCAAATTTGGCAGAAAGGTAGTCCTCAATGCAGACTTGTGCCTTTTGCTTAAATGGTGTAAATCCGTTCAGTAGTTCCTGAGAAAATCAAATGTAAAATCACATATATATCTGGGCAGAGCCTAACCACACATCTTATCGTGAAATCTGATTGGCTGTCAGCACTTCATCCAAGAAATGTTGGCAGCCATCTTGGGACCAATATACATGATAGCACCTCATTAAAAAGCATTGCAGTTAATAGAAGGTTTTAAGACTTTAGTTACATTATAAATCATTTGTCGATGGTACCATGCTCATTTTAGGAATTGTGGTATGTTCTAAGGTGATTTTACCATGTGAAAAAGCCTTCTGCTGGGATATCATGAATCATGTTTGAGAGAAAACTATTTTCTCATGCTTTTCCCACAGAGGTTTGGAAGATGATCTATAAGCTAAACTGAGAGCATATTTTCTGTAAATTCACATTATCTTTCTCAGTCATGTGAGTCTGACATTCTCAGTAAAACATGTACATCCAACAAGGGCAGAGACTGTCAGTTGATTCCTTTGTGTTCTACTGCAGCTTCCCAGAGTGTTTCAAAGAACAACTAGAGCACTAACAGTCCTACTTATGATAAACGTATGGCACACCTGAAGCCATCTTTATTGGAATAAAGTGGTAACTCTTAAAACATTTAATTTAAAAAGACACAAAATGAGGGGGTTCATTTTGCCATAGAAAGTATGATTAGTGCTACAGAAAAAAAAATTAGGGCACATTTTGAGTGACTTCTCAAATCCTCTTCTATTTCATTAAACAATTCTGACATGCAGACTGAAACATGCACTTTCAATACCAGCAGCAGACTTCCCTGGTGAGCAGTGCATTTACTACAGTGATCTAATGAGCAACTAGAGTGCTAACATTCTGAATTTATGGCAAATGTGTGACACATCTGAATGCCTTCTTGATGGAATCAGATTAAAAAACTGAAAGTATTCCTACTGAGAAGACTGTAGTAAATGAGGAAATTAGGAAACTTCTTAACAAATAAGTCTCCCAAGATGGCCAACAGAGACAAAAGAGCCCAAATGTAGCACAAATATAACCCAGATGTAGCCCAAGTATAGCCCAATGACAGAATGTCCCAGAGTGTTCTAAAGAACAACTAGAGCACTAACAGTCTTACTTATGACAAAAGTATGGCACATCTGAAGCCATCTTGATTGGAATAAAGTGGTAACATTTAAAACATTTAATTTGCAAAGGAACAAAATGAGGGGGTTCATTTGTCATAGAAATTATGATTAGTGGTACAGAAAGAAAAATTAGGGCACATTTGACTTCTCAAATCCTCTGCTATTTCATTAAAAAATTCTGACATGCAGACTGAAACATGCACTTTGAATACCAGCAGCGGACTTCCCTGGTGAGCAGTAGCTTTACTACAGTGATCTAATGAGCAACTTGAGTGCTACCATTCAGAATTTCTGGCAAATGTGTGACACATCTGAATGCCTTCTTGATGGAACCAAAGTAAACAAGCATTGAAAATGCAATAGGTCTCGACCTCGTTTAAGTTAAAGCAATTCTGTTTGTAATTAGGTGGCTTTTTAGCTTTGCTTTTATTAGTGTTTTTCAAACTTTCATGTACATAACATGCATATGTATGCATATATGTATATGTATGCATGCATTTATATTTGTATTTATATAGATATGCAGATTATATATATGTTTATATATGTATGTATATATATATTCACTTAAAAAACCATAGGTTTCACACACGTTATAGTTAGGAATTAGCATTTAAAAAACCTTGCAAATTCACTTACAAAACCATAGGTTTCACACATGTTATAGTTTGCTGGACATTTCACTCGTAAAAAACCATTGAAATTCCCCCGTTATAGTTAGTTCAGATAACTATAACTCGCGCGCCCGCAATCCACTGCTCATGACGTCACATATTACATCACTCATGACATGGTCAGTGGCATCACTCATGACATCACTGATGACATCATCCTTGTGATAGAGTGGCGGTCACGCGAGTTAGAGTTATGTGAACTAACTATAACGGGGGAATTTCAATGGTTTTTACGAGTGAAATGGCCAGCTAACTATAACATGTGTGAAACCTATGGTTTTTTAAGTGAATTTGCAAGGTTTTTTAAATGCTAATTCCTAACTATAACATGTGTGAAACCTATGGTTTTTTAATTGAATTTGTATGTTTTTTTAAAGGCTAAGTTATGTATGTTTTATTATATTTTTTATATATTTATTTTACAAGAAGCTACCTATGTATATAGTTATAGATTGACTGTATCCTGTAATATGGAATGGCTCGTTTAAAATGTTGTTTTTTTCACCCTTCGGGGTCCTTCAGGGACCCCCTGACAAAGGCTAGGGGGTCAGGAACTCTCTACCCTGCCCCCTTTTTACGTTCTCCACCTTTCTTTTTCACTGTCACACACACAACACACAAATTGGCGGCCGACACTTCCTGATTTCGACCGATTCGAACGTTGACTGACATGTAACCACCAATCAGAATTACGCTTGCGCACGTTATGGTGCGCGCACCGTGCGCGCACGGTGCGCGCCTATAGATATTTATGTACATTTAACTGCAATTTTCTCAGGAACTACTGAACAGATTGACACCATATATGCAAAAGGCACATGCCTGACCTGAGGACTACCTCTTTGCCAAATTTCAAGTAATTCTGTTCAGCCGTTCGGGCTGTACCTTCGACTAAAGGTCCTATAGGAAAATGCATGGGGAAAACGCGTTTTGGGACCCCCCTTTTTGCTCGGCCCCCGCTTGACGAATCACCCCAAGACTTTCAGGGTAGGAGCGGAGCGCCGCATTAGTTATTCAAAATAGAATTTTCAGATTTCCTATGGAAACTCGGTCCTAACTATAACTATCTACTGGCAACCGCCAGCAGATAATATACATACACATACATATATATAAATGCATGTATATATATACACATACATATATATAAGTGCATATGCATATATATGCATATATTATGTGGATATGTGTGCGTGTAGAGAGAGGTAGAGAGAGGTAGAGGTGTAGAGGTAGAGAGGTAGAGAGGTAGAGGTAGAGAGTAGTAGAGAGACAGGTAGAGAGGTAGAGAGGTAGAGAGTAGAGGATGAGTAATAGAGAGTAGAGAGTGAGTAGTAGAGAGTTGTAGAGAGAGTAGCAGAGAGTGAGTAGTAGAGAGTAGTAGAGTGAGTAGTAGAGAGTGAGTAGTAGAGAGTGAGTAGTAGAGAGTGAGTAGTAGAGAGTGGGTAGAAGAGAGTGAGTAGTAGAGAGTAGTAGAGAGTAGTAGAGAGAGTAGTAGAGAGTAGTAGAGTGAGTAGTAGAGAGCAGTAGAGAGAGAGTAGTAGAGAGTAGTAGAGAGCAGTAGAGTGAGTATCAGAGGGTAGTAGAGAGTGGGTAGTAGAGAGTGAGTAGTAGAGAGTAGTTGAGAGTGAGTAGTAGAGTGAGTAGTAGAGAGTAGCAGAGAGTGTGTAGTAAAGAGTAGTAGAGAGTGAGTAGTGGAGAGTGAGTAGTAGAGAGTGAGTAGCAGAGAGAGTAGTAGAGAGTAGTAGAGAGTGAGTAGTAGAGTGAGTAGTAGAGAGTAGTAGAGACAGAGTAGTAGCGAGTGAGTAGTAGAGAGTAGTAGAGAGTGAGTAGTAGAGAGTGAGTAGTAGAGTGAGTAGTAGAGAGTAGTAGAGAGAGAGTAGTAGAGAGTGAGTAGTAGAGAGTAGTAGAGAGTGAGTAGTAGAAAGTGAGTAGTAGAGAGTGAGTAGTAGAGAGAGAGTAGAAGGGAGTAGTAGAGTAGTAGAGAGTGAGTAGTAGAGTAAATAGTAGGGAGAAGTAAAGAGTGAGTAGTAGAGTGAGTAGTAGAGAGTAGTAGAGAGCGAGTAGTAGAGAGCAAGTAGTAGAGAGTGTGTAGTAGAGAGTGAGTTGTAGAGAGTAGTAGAGAGTGAGTAGTAGAGAGCGTAGTAGAGAGTGAGTAGTAGAGAGAGTAGGTGAGAGTGAGTAGTAGAGAGTGAGTACTAGAGTGAGTAGTAGAGAGTAGTGGAGAGCGAGTAGTAGATTATGAGTAGTGGAGAGTGAGTAGTAGAGAGTAGTAGAGAGTGAGTAGTAGAGAGCGAGTAGTAGAGAGTAGTAGAGAGTGAGTAGTAGAGAGAGAGTAGTAGAGAGTGAGTAGTAGAGTGAGTAGTAGAGAGAGAGTAATAGAGAGAGAGTAGTAGAGAGTGAGTAGTAGAGTAGTAGAGAGTGAGTGGTAGAGAGTAGTAGAGAGCAGTAGAGTGAGTAGTAGAGAGTAGTAAAGAGTGAGTATTAGAGAGAGTAGTAGAGAGTAGTAGAGTAGTAGAGAGTGAGTAGTACAGAATGAGTAGTAGAGAGAGTAGTAGAGAGTGGTAGAGTAGTAGAGAGTGAGTAGTAGAGAGTGAGTAGTGGAGAGTGAGTAGTAGAGAATAGTAGAGAGTAAGTAGTAGAGAGTGAGTAGTAGAGTGAATAGCAGAGAGTGAGTAGTAGAGAGAGAGTAGTAGAGAATGAGTAGTAGAGAGAGTAGTAGAGAGTGAGTAGTAGAGTAGTAGAGAGTGAGTGGTAGAGAGCAGTAGAGTGAGTAGTAGAGAGTAGTAGAGAATGAGTAGGCGAGAGTGAATAGTAGAGAGTAGTAGAGAGAGAGTAGTAGAGAGTGAGTAGTAGAGAGTGAGTAGTAGAGAGTAGTAGCGAGTGAGTAGTAGAGAATGAGTAGTAGAGAGTAGTAGAGAGTGAGTAGTGGAGAGTGAGTAGTAGAGAGTAGTAGAGTAGTAGAGAGTGAGTAGTAGAGAGAGAGTAGTAGAACGAAGTAGAGAGTGAGTAGTAGAGTAGTAGAGAGTGAGTGGTAGAGTGTAGTAGAGTGAATAGTAGAGAGTAGTAGAGTGACTAGTAGAGAGTGAATAGTAGAGAGTAGTAGAGAGTGAGTAGTAGAGAGTGAGTATGAGAGAGTGAGTAGTAGAGAGTAGTAGAGAGTGAGTAATAGAGAGTGTGTAGTAGATAGTAGAGAGTGAGTAGTAGAGAGTAGTAGAGAGTGAGTAGTAGAGAGAGAGAGTAGTAGAGAGTAGTAGAGAGTGAGTAGTAGAGAGTAGTAGAGAGTGAGTAATAGAGATTGTGTAGTAGATAGTAGAGAGTGAGTAGTAGAGAGTAGTAGAGAGTGAGTAGTAGAGAGAGAGTAGTAGAGTAGTAGAGAGTGAGTAGTAGAGTAGTAGAGAGTAGTCAGTCAGTGCCAGTCAGTGTCAGTCAGTCAGTGTCAGTCAGTCAGTGTCAGTGTCAGTCAGTCAGTGTCTATCAGTCAGTCAGTGCCAGTCAATCAGTGTCAGTCAGTGTCAGTCAGTCAGTCAGTGTCAGTCAATCAGTGTCAGTCATAGTCAGTTTCAGTCAGTCAGTGTTTGTCAGTGTCAGTCAGTGTCAGTGTCAGTCAATCAGTGTCAGTCAGTGTCAATCAGTCAGTGTCAGCTAGAGCAGCTCTGCTGACCTGGTTCTTAGGCTCTAGAGCAGCTCTGCTGACCTGGTTCTCTGGCTCTACAAGAGCTTTGCTGACCTGGTACTCTGGCTCCTGGCTCTAAAGCAGCTCTGCTGACCCAGTTCTATGGCTCTGAACCAGTTCTGCTGACCTGGTTCTCTGGCTCTAGAGCAGCTCTGCTGACCTGGTCCCTGGGCTCTAAAGCAGCTCTGCTGACCTGGTGCTCTCCCTCTAAAGCTGCTCTTCTGACATGGTTCTCTCGCTCTAAAGCATCTCTACTGACCTGGTTTCTCTGGTCTCTAGAGCAGCTCTGCTGACCTGGGTCTCTGGTTCTAGAGGAACTCTGCTGGTCCCTTGGCTCTAAAGCAGCTCTGCTGACCTGGTTCTCTCCCTCTAAAGCTGCTATTCTGACATGGTTCTCTCGCTCTAGAGCAGCTCTGCTGACCTGGTTCTCGGCCTCTAGAGCAGCTCTGCTGACCTGGGTCTCTGGTTCTAGAGGAACTCTGCTGACCTGCTTCTTAGGCTCTAGAGCAGCTCTGCTGACCTGGTTCTCTGCACTCACGATGCACGCACCCGACTTCGCGAAAATATATTCAAAAATAATATAAGTTTATTATAAGTACAAATATATTATTTTTATGAATATCTTAGATAATCTCTCCCCTAATATGTATATTAAAGACACATACATATCATTTTGGAACATAAATTTTTTTTGCGGGAGTCGCGCACCCCGCGTGCCCTAGCATGTATAGGACGTCACGCAGGACCTGGAACAACGCAAGCATCTTGTACCGTAATGTGCATGTGTCTCAAATGCATTGGACCAGGAGTCGCGGACTGGTCGCATACCAATCGCGCACATCACGTAATATTAAATGTATATGATGTAACTGAATAACACGCAGCCGTCGCACACCGTACGCGGATCCTTCATGACTTTTCTCAAATGGCGGCTAGAATGCGCGCACCCACCATGATATGATATGTACGCTTTGAGTTGCGTGACTCCGAAAAAAAAATGGATTTTTTCAGTTTGAATTTTTTTTTTTTTTGCAATTCTCAGAAGAATATATAATGTTATTTAATGAGTAACATTTTTATAAATAAACTGTTAAAAAACTGTAGAAAATCAGTACAAAAAAATAGGTATAAGTACTATCACACTTAAAAATTAGCATTTAAAAAACGTTTGAAATTCACTGAAAAAAAACATAGGTTTCAGAGACGTTATAGTTAGAAATTAGCATTTAAAAAAGCTTTGAAATTCACTGAAAAAACCATAGGTTTCAGAGATGTTATAGTTAGAAATTAGCATTGAAAAAACCTTAGAAATTCACAGAAAAAAACATAGGTTTCAGGGGTGTTATTGTTAGCTGGCCATTTCACTCGCACAAAACCATAGAAATTCCTCCGTTATAGTTAGTTCTGCTAACTATAACTCGCGCACCCGCAATGCACTGCTGATTATGTCACATATTGCATCATCATTGACATGATCAGTGACATCACCGATGACATCACTGATGACATCTCAAATGACATCACTGATGACATCATCCACGTGACAATCTGATACACCTCATCATACACTAGTATAACCTTTCATCACTCACTGTAAAATACATTGTACCATATTTGAAACCATTGACACATCAATACCAGTTACTACATACTAAGCCTGGGCGTTGAACTACGCTCTGTTCGCGGAGCTTGCGAAGTTTAGGTAACTTCGCGATTCGTGTAGAGTGCGAAGTTGCAGATTGCTACGCAATCTAGCGCGTAGCGTAGTAGTTTTGCTTCCTTGCGCGCTCAATATTCATTCTCGCGCGCGCGGTAACGTCTTACCTTGATTCTGCGATCGCCAACTTGCTTTTCTGTCCGTCCGCGAGCGCCACGAGATTTGTACTACGGCTGCCCAAGCCTGCGAGAGTGTGCGAACCCGAACACGTCATTGGTGCGCGCGAGCTGACTTCCGGCGGCTGTTTTGGTAAGATCGCGATGCCGAACATGGAAAAACTGCAATCTGGCAAAGAATATCTCGCGAGCTTCACAAAACCTTCTCTAAAATGATCATTTTGCTCAGAAAACTCCTCAGATTGTGATCTTGCTGTAGTCTTTTGTGAAAGAAAGAGTCCTTTAATTTTTTTAACTCTTTTTTTTCAAGAGGAAGGAAGTGCCCCTGAGTCTACAACTTCCTGTTCCTGTCCAGCAGGCTCCTCCCATGTGCTTTGTGCATGTGTTGTTCACTTTCATTTGGATTTGGAGCTGGAAGGATCACTTTTTGTGTCTGTCTGCTGCATCATACCATTGGATTGGATTTATTTGAGGAATTTTTGATTTGAGATTTAATTTACTACAAGTAAGTTGGAGAATTGGTGTGTTTGTTTCATTGGGGCTTGTTTGTACCTACATTTTTCTGCGATTTTTATTGTTTTTTAAAATTATTGTTGTGGTGGGTGGCCTGTACTACTTTCAATAGGGGCCTAGTTGTTTTTCTCTGCAATTTCAGCCAGTAGGGTACCCATGGGTCCATGTGTTGTGGTGTCTGTAGAATTTCTACATCATGTAGGGCATGGACGGCATAGGATTGAAATGCTAAACATGGCTGTGGTGTATTTCACTGTTGGTGTGTGTGTGTGATTTACCTTTGTTGGATGTGTGTGCTTGATGTCATTGAGCTGTAGGTTTGGAGCAGGGAGAAGCTTTTATTTGTCTGGAAAACATTTTTATGAGAGGGAGTAAGTTCCACAGACACTACAACTTCCTGTTCCTGTCCTTTGCAATCACTTTTTGTTTATTATTGTGGTGGGTGGGCTGAGCATGTGTGTGATGGCCATTTTAGGAAGGCATGCATTGTGCCTTTGCCATAGGCGTACATTGACTGTCTCCCATTTCTTGTGGTTGTGGGTGTGTGGCGGCCATTTTGTGGAGCCATCCAAGCAGTGTGCTTGCTTTTGCCATCCGGTTCCAAGCTTGTGGCTTAGTAGTCTTCCAGTAGGCCCAGAGGTAGTCGGCCTCCAATCTGTGGCGCGTGATTTAAATGTACAGTTGGTGTTGTCTGCCGATTTTCCTTTACTCCATGGATGGCTTTGGATTTTATTGCAAAAGGTGTGTTTGGGGTGGAATAGCATTTTTTGGGTGTGTGCTAAATAAATTGGGCTTTTTTAGCCAGTATGTAAGGCAAGGGATTCAGCTTGCGAACTTTTGGTAACTCTGCACAGCGCGACAACGCGGACTTAAAGTTTTCGTCATTTTTGCGCTCGCAATATGCGTGTTCGCGCACACGAGAAAGCCTTTCTGTACAGTTCGCGATCCCGAACACGCAGCTTTTGCAATCTGGCAAACAATATCTCGCGAGCAACATAGACCCTTCTCGAAAACGCTTTTTTGTGCATTTCTGCACAAAAAACTCCTCAGGCTGTCATTGAGCTGTAGGTTTGGAGCAGGGAGAAGCTTTTATTTGTCTGGAAAACATTTTTATGAGAGGGAGTAAGTTCCACAGACACTACAACTTCCTGTTCCTGTCCTTTGCAATCACTTTTTGGTTATTATTGTGGTGGGTGGGCTGAGCATGTGTGTGGCGGCCATTTTAGGAAGGCATGCATTGTGCCTTTGCCATAGGCGTACATTGACTGTCTCCCATTTCTTGTGGTTGTGGGTGTGTGGCGGCCATTTTGTGGAGCCATCCAAGCAGTGTGCTTGCTTTTGCCATCCGGTTCCAAGCTTGTGGCTTAGTAGTCTTCCAGTATGCCCAGAGGTAGTCAGCCTCCAATCTGTGGTGCGTGATTTAAATGTACAGTTGCTGTTGTCTGCCGATTTTCCTTTAGTCCATGGATGGCTTTGGATTTTATTGCAAAAGGTGTGTTTGGGGTGGAATAGCATTTTTTGGGTGTGTGCTAAATAAATTGGGCTTTTTTAGCCAGTATGTAAGGCAAGGGATTCAGCTCGTGAACTTTCGGTAACTCTGCACAGCGCGACAACGCGGACTTACAGTTTTCATCATTTTTGCGCTCGCAATATGCGTGTTCGCGCACGCGAGAAATCCTTTTTGTACAGTTCGCGATCCCGAACACGCAGCTTTTGCAATCTGGCAAACAATATCTCGCGAGCAACATAGACCCTTCTCGAAAACGCCTTTTTGTGCATTTCTGCACAAAAAACTCCTCAGGCTGTCATTGAGCTGTAGGTTTGGAGCAGGGAGAAGCTTTTATTTGTCTGGAAAACATTTTTTTGAGAGGGAGTAGGTTCCACAGACACTACAACTTCCTGTTCCTGTCCTTTGCAATCACTTTTTGTTTATTATTGTGATGGGTGGGCTGAGCATGTGTGTGGCAGCCATTTTAGGAAGGCATGAATTGTGCCTTTGCCATAGGCGTACATTGACTGTCTCCCATTTCTTGTGGTTGTGGGTGTGTGGCGGCCATTTTGTGGAGCCATCCAAGCAGTGTGCTTGCTTTTGCCATCCGGTTCCAAGCTTGTGGCTTAGTAGTCTTCCAGTATGCCCAGAGGTAGTCAGCCTCCAATCTGTGGTGCGTGATTTAAATGTACAGTTGGTGTTGTCTGCCGATTTTCCTTTACTCCATGGATGGCTTTGGATTTTATTGCAAAAGGTGTGTTTGGGGTGGAATAGCATTTTTTGGGTGTGTGCTAAATAAATTGGGCTTTTTTAGCCAGTATGTAAGGCAAGGGATTCAGCTCGCGAACTTTCGGTAACTCTGCACAGCGCGACAACGCGGACTTACAGTTTTCGTCATTTTTGCGATCGCAATATGCGTGTTCGCGCACGCGAGAAAGCCTTTTTGTACAGTTCGCGATCCCGAACATGCAGCTTTTGCAATCTGGCAAACAATATCTCGCGAGCAACATAGACCCTTCTCGAAAACGCTTTTTTGTGCATTTCTGCACAAAAAAATCCTCAGGCTGTCATTGAGCTGTAGGTTTGGAGCAGGGAGAAGCTTTTATTTGTCTGGAAAACATTTTTATGAGAGGGAGTAAGTTCCACAGACACTACATCTTCCTGTTCCTGTCCTTTGCAATCACTTTTTGGTTATTATTGTGGTGGGTGGGCTGAGCATGTGTGTGGCGGCCATTTTAGGAAGGCATGCATTGTGCCTTTGCCATAGGCGTACATTGACTGTCTCCCATTTCTTGTGTTTGTGGGTGTGTGGCGGCCATTTTGTGGAGCCATCCAAACAGTGTGCTTGCTTTTGCCATCCGGTTCCAAGCTTGTGGCTTAGTAGTCTTCCAGTAGGCCCAGAGGTAGTCAGCCTCCAATCTGTGGTGCGTGATTTAAATGTACAGTTGGTGTTGTCTGCCGATTTTCCTTTACTCCATGGATGGCTTTGGATTTTATTGCAAAAGGTGTGTTTGGGGTGGAATAGCATTTTTTGGGTGTGTGCTATTTAAATTGGGCTTTTTAGCCAGTATGTAAGGCAAGGGATTCAGCTCGCGAACTTTCGGTAACTCTGCACAGCGCGACAACGCGGACTTACAGTTTTCGTCATTTTTGCGCTCGCAATATGCCTGTTCGCGCACGCGAGAAAGCCTTTTTGAACAGTTCGCGATCCCGAACACGCAGCTTTTGCAATCTGGCAAACAATATCTCGCGAGCAACATAGACCCTTCTCGAAAACGCTTTTTTGTACATTTCTGCACAAAAAAACTCCTCAGGCTGTCATTGAGCTGTAGGTTTGGAGCAGGGAGAAGCTTTTATTTGTCTGGAAAACGTTTTTATGAGAGGGAGTAAGTTCCACAGACACTACAACTTCCTGTTCCTGTCCTTTGCAATCACTTTTTGTTTATTATTGTGGTGGGTGGGCTGAGCATGTGTGTGGCGGCCATTTTAGGAAGGCATGCATTGTGCCTTTGCCATAGGCGTACATTGACTGTCTCCCATTTCTTGTGGTTGTGGGTGTGTGGCGGCCATTTTGTGGAGCCATCCAAGCAGTGTGCTTGCTTTTGCCATCCGGTTCCAAGCTTGTGGCTTAGTAGTCTTCCAGTAGGCCCAGAGGTAGTCAGCCTCCAATCTGTGGTGCGTGATTTAAATGTACAGTTGGTGTTGTCTGCCGATTTTCTTTTACTCCATGGATGGCTTTGGATTTTATTGCAAAAGGTGTGTTTGGGGTGGAATAGCATTTTTTGGGTGTGTGCTAAATAAATTGGGCTTTTTTAGCCAGTATGTAAGGCAAGGGATTCAGCTCGCGAACTTTCGGTAACTCTGCACAGCGCGACAACGCGGACTTACAGTTTTCGTCATTTTTGCGCTCGCAATATGCGTGTTCGCGCACGCGAGAAAGCCTTTTTGTACAGTTTGCGATCCCGAACACGCAGCTTTTGAAATCTGGCAAACAATATCTCGCGAGCAACATAGACCCTTCTCGAAAACCCTTTTTTGTGCATTTCTGCACAAAAAACTCCTCAGGCTGTCATTGAGCTGTAGGTTTGGAGCAGGGAGAAGCTTTTATTTTTCTGGAAAACATTTTTATGAGAGGGAGTAAGTTCCACAGACACTACAACTTCCTGTTCCTGTCCTTTGCAATCACTTTTTGGTTATTATTGTGGTGGGTGGGCTGAGCATGTGTGTGGCGGCCATTTTAGGAAGGCATGCATTGTGCCTTTGCCATAGGCGTACATTGACTGTCTCCCATTTCTTGTGGTTGTGGGTGTGTGGCGGCCATTTTGTGGAGCCATCCAAGCAGTGTGCTTGCTTTTGCCATCCGGTTCCAAGCTTGTGTCTTATTAGTCTTCCAGTAGGCCCAGAGGTAGTCAGCCTCCAATCTGTGGTGCGTGACTTAAATGTACAGTTGGTGTTGTCTGCCGATTTTCCTTTACTCCATGGATGGCTTTGGATTTTATTGCAAAAGGTGTGTTTGGGGTGGAATAGCATTTTTTGTGTGTGTGCTAAATAAATTGGGCTTTTTTAGCCAGTATGTAAGGCAAGGGATTCAGCTCGCGAACTTTCGGTAACTCTGCACAGCGCGACAACGCGGACTTACAGTTTTCGTCATTTTTGCGCTCGCAATATGCGTGTTCGCGCACACGAGAAAGCCTTTCTGTACAGTTCACGATCCCGAACACGCAGCTTTTGCAATCTGGCAAACAATATCTCGCGAGCAACATAGACCCTTCTCGAAAACGCTTTTTTGTGCATTTCTGCACAAAAAACTCCTCAGGCTGTCATTGAGCTGTAGGTTTGGAGCAGGGAGAAGCTTTTATTTGTCTGGAAAACATTTTTATGAGAGGGAGTAAATTCCACAGACACTACAACTTCCTGTTCCTGTCCTTTGCAATCACTTTTTGTTTAATATTGTGGTGAGTGGGCTGAGCATGTGTGTGGCGGCCATTTTAGGAAGGCATGCATTGTGCCTTTGCCATAGGCGTACATTGACTGTCTCCCATTTCTTGTGGTTGTGGGTGTGTGGCGGCCATTTTGTGGAGCCATCCAAGCAGTGTGCTTGCTTTTGCCATCCGGTTCCAAGCTTGTGGCTTAGTAGTCTTCCAATAGGCCCAGAGGTAGTCAGCCTCCAATCTGTGGTTCGTGATTTAAATGTACAGTTGGTGTTGTCTGCCGATTTTCCTTTACTCCATGGATGGCTTTGGATTTTATTGCAAAAGGTGTGTTTGGGGTGGAATAGCATTTTTTGGGTGTGTGCTAAATAAATTGGGCTTTTTTAGCCAGTATGTAAGGCAAGGGATTCAGCTCGCGAACTTTCGGTAACTCTGCACAGCGTGACAACGCGGACTTACAGTTTTCGTCATTTTTGCGCTCGCAATATGCGTGTTCGCGCACGCGAGAAAGCCTTTTTGTACAGTTTGCGATCCCGAACACGCAGCTTTTGAAATCTGGCAAACAATATCTCGCGAGCAACATAGACCCTTCTCGAAAACGCTTTTTTGTGCATTTCTGCACAAAAAACTCCTCAGGCTGTCATTGAGCTGTAGGTTTGGAGCAGGGAGAAGCTTTTATTTGTCTGGAAAACATTTTTATGAGAGGGAGTAAGTTCCACAGACACTACAACTTCCTGTTCCTGTCCTTTGCAATCACTTTTTGGTTATTATTGTGGTGGGTGGGCTGAGCATGTGTGTGGCGGCCATTTTAGGAAGGCATGCATTGTGCCTTTGCCATAGGCGTACATTGACTGTCTCCCATTTCTTGTGGTTGTGGGTGTGTGGCGGCCATTTTGTGGAGCCATCCAAGCAGTGTGCTTGCTTTTGCCATCCGGTTCCAAGCTTGTGTCTTAGTAGTCTTCCAGTAGGCCCAGAGGTAGTCAGCCTCCAATCTGTGGTGCGTGACTTAAATGTACAGTTGGTGTTGTCTGCCGATTTTCCTTTACTCCATGGATGGCTTTGGATTTTATTGCAAAAGGTGTGTTTGGGGTGGAATAGCATTTTTTGGGTGTGTGTTAAATAAATTGGGCTTTTTTAGCCAGTATGTAAGGCAAGGGATTCAGCTTGCGAACTTTCGGTAACTCTGCACAGCGCGACAACGCGGACTTACAGTTTTCGTCATTTTTGCGCTCGCAATATGCGTGTTCGCGCACGCGAGAAAGCCTTTTTGTACAGTTTGCGATCCCGAACACGCAGCTTTTGCAATCTGGCAAACAATATCTCGCGAGCAACATAGACCCTTCTCGAAAACGTTTTTTTTTGCATTTCTGCACAAAAAACTCCTCAGGCTGTCATTGAGCTGTAGGTTTGGAGCAGGGAGAAGCTTTTATTTGTCTGGAAAACATTTTTATGAGAGGGAGTAAGTTCCACAGACACTACAACTTCCTGTTCCTGTCCTTTGCAATCACTTTTTGTTTATTATTTTGGTGAGTGGGCTGAGCATGTGTGTGGCGGCCATTTTAGGAAGGCATGCATTGTGCCTTTGCCATAGGCGTACATTGACTGTCTCCCATTTCTTGTGGTTGTGGGTGTGTGGCGGCCATTTTGTGGAGCCATCCAAGCAGTGTGCTTGCTTTTGCCATCCGGTTCCAAGCTTGTGGCTTAGTAGTCTTCCAATAGGCCCAGAGGTAGTCAGCCTCCAATCTGTGGTGCGTGATTTAAATGTACAGTTGGTGTTGTCTGCCGATTTTCCTTTACTCCATGGATGGCTTTGGATTTTATTGCAAAAGGTGTGTTTGGGGTGGAATAGCATTTTTTGGGTGTGTGCTAAATAAATTGGGCTTTTTTAGCCAGTATGAAAGGCAAGGGATTCAGCGCGTGAACTTTTGGTAACTCTGCACAGCGCGACAACGCGGACTTACAGTTTTCGTCATTTTTGCGCTCGCAATATGCGTGTTCGCGCACGCGAGAAAGCCTTTTTGTACAGTTCGCGATCCTAAACACGCAGCTTTTGCAATCTGGCAAACAATATCTCGCGAGCAACATAGACCCTTCTCGAAAACGTTTTTTTGTGCATTTCTGCACAAAAAACTCCTCAGGCTGTCATTGAGCTGTAGGTTTGGAGCAGGGAGAAGCTTTTATTTGTCTGGAAAACATTTTTATGAGAGGGAGTAAGTTCCACAGACACTACAACTTCCTGTTCCTGTCCTTTGCAATCACTTTTTGTTTATTATTGTGGTGAGTGGGCTGAGCATGTGTGTGGCGGCCATTTTAGGAAGGCATGCATTGTGCCTTTGCCATAGGCGTACATTGACTGTCTCCCATTTCTTGTGGTTGTGGGTGTGTGGCGGCCATTTTGTGGAGCCATCCAAGCAGTGTGCTTGCTTTTGCCATCCGGTTCCAAGCTTGTGGCTTAGTAGTCTTCCAGTAGTCCCAGAGGTACTCAGCCTCCAATCTGTGGTGCGTGATTTAAATGTACAGTTGGTGTTGTCTGCCGATTTTCCTTTACTCCATGGATGGCTTTGGATTTTATTGCAAAAGGTGTGTTTGGGGTGGAATAGCATTTTTTGGGTGTGTGCTAAATAAATTGGGCTTTTTTAGCCAGTATGTAAGGCAAGGGATTCAGCTCGTGAACTTTCGGTAACTCTGCACAGCGCGACAACGCGGACTTACAGTTTTTGTCATTTTTGCGCTCGCAATATGCGTGTTCGTGCACGCGAGAAAACCTTTTATGTACAGTTCGCGATCCTGAACACGCAGCTTTTGCAATCTGGCAAACAATATCTCGCGAGCAACATAGACCCTTCTCGAAAACGCTTTTTTGTGCATTTCTGCACAAAAAACTCCTCAGGCTGTCATTGAGCTGTAGGTTTGGAGCAGGGAGAAGCTTTTATTTGTCTGTAAAACATTTTTATGAGAGGGAGTAAGTTCCACAGACACTACAACTTCCTCTTCCTGTCCTTTGCAATCACTTTTTGTTTATTATTGTGGTGGGTGGGCTGAGCATGTGTGTGGCGGCCATTTTAGGAAGGCATGCATTGTGCCTTTGCCATAGGCGTACATTGACTGTCTCCCATTTCTTGTGGTTCAGGGTGTGTGGCGGCCATTTTGTGGAGCCATCCAAGTAGTGTGCTTGCTTTTGCCATCCGGTTCCAAGCTTGTGGCTTAGTAGTCTTCCAGTAGGCCCAGAGGTAGTTAGCCTCCAATCTGTGGTTCGTGATTTAAATGTACAGTTGGTGTTGTCTGCCGATTTTCCTTTACTCCATGGATGGCTTTGGATTTTATTGCAAAAGGTGTGTTTGGGGTGGAATAGCATTTTTTGGGTGTGTGCTAAATAAATTGGGCTTTTTTAGCCAGTATGTAAGGCAAGGGATTCAGCTCGCGAACTTTCGGTAACTCTGCACAGCGTGACAACGCGGACTTACAGTTTTCGTCATTTTTGCGCTCGCAATATGCGTGTTCGCGCACGCGAGAAAGCCTTTTTGTACAGTTTGCGATCCCGAACACGCAGCTTTTGAAATCTGGCAAACAATATCTCGCGAGCAACATAGACCCTTCTCGAAAACGCTTTTTTGTGCATTTCTGCACAAAAAACTCCTCAGGCTGTCATTGAGCTGTAGGTTTGGAGCAGGGAGAAGCTTTTATTTGTCTGGAAAACATTTTTATGAGAGGGAGTAAGTTCCACAGACACTACAACTTCCTGTTCCTGTCCTTTGCAATCACTTTTTGGTTATTATTGTGGTGGGTGGGCTGAGCATGTGTGTGGCGGCCATTTTAGGAAGGCATGCATTGTGCCTTTGCCATAGGCGTACATTGACTGTCTCCCATTTCTTGTGGTTGTGGGTGTGTGGCGGCCATTTTGTGGAGCCATCCAAGCAGTGTGCTTGCTTTTGCCATCCGGTTCCAAGCTTGTGTCTTAGTAGTCTTCCAGTAGGCCCAGAGGTAGTCAGCCTCCAATCTGTGGTGCGTGACTTAAATGTACAGTTGGTGTTGTCTGCCGATTTTCCTTTACTCCATGGATGGCTTTGGATTTTATTGCAAAAGGTGTGTTTGGGGTGGAATAGCATTTTTTGGGTGTGTGTTAAATAAATTGGGCTTTTTTAGCCAGTATGTAAGGCAAGGGATTCAGCTTGCGAACTTTCGGTAACTCTGCACAGCGCGACAACGCGGACTTACAGTTTTCGTCATTTTTGCGCTCGCAATATGCGTGTTCGCGCACGCGAGAAAGCCTTTTTGTACAGTTTGCGATCCCGAACACGCAGCTTTTGCAATCTGGCAAACAATATCTCGCGAGCAACATAGACCCTTCTCCAAAACGTTTTTTTTTGCATTTCTGCACAAAAAACTCCTCAGGCTGTCATTGAGCTGTAGGTTTGGAGCAGGGAGAAGCTTTTATTTGTCTGGAAAACATTTTTATGAGAGGGAGTAAGTTCCACAGACACTACAACTTCCTGTTCCTGTCCTTTGCAATCACTTTTTGTTTATTATTTTGGTGAGTGGGCTGAGCATGTGTGTGGCGGCCATTTTAGGAAGGCATGCATTGTGCCTTTGCCATAGGCGTACATTGACTGTCTCCCATTTCTTGTGGTTGTGGGTGTGTGGCGGCCATTTTGTGGAGCCATCCAAGCAGTGTGCTTGCTTTTGCCATCCGGTTCCAAGCTTGTGGCTTAGTAGTCTTCCAATAGGCCCAGAGGTAGTCAGCCTCCAATCTGTGGTGCGTGATTTAAATGTACAGTTGGTGTTGTCTGCCGATTTTCCTTTACTCCATGGATGGCTTTGGATTTTATTGCAAAAGGTGTGTTTGGGGTGGAATAGCATTTTTTGGGTGTGTGCTAAATAAATTGGGCTTTTTTAGCCAGTATGTAAGGCAAGGGATTCAGCGCGTGAACTTTTGGTAACTCTGCACAGCGCGACAACGCGGACTTACAGTTTTCGTCATTTTTGCGCTCGCAATATGCGTGTTCGCGCACGCGAGAAAGCCTTTTTGTACAGTTCGCGATCCTAAACACGCAGCTTTTGCAATCTGGCAAACAATATCTCGCGAGCAACATAGACCCTTCTCGAAAACGTTTTTTTGTGCATTTCTGCACAAAAAACTCCTCAGGCTGTCATTGAGCTGTAGGTTTGGAGCAGGGAGAAGCTTTTATTTGTCTGGAAAACATTTTTATGAGAGGGAGTAAGTTCCACAGACACTACAACTTCCTGTTCCTGTCCTTTGCAATCACTTTTTGTTTATTATTGTGGTGAGTGGGCTGAGCATGTGTGTGGCGGCCATTTTAGGAAGGCATGCATTGTGCCTTTGCCATAGGCGTACATTGACTGTCTCCCATTTCTTGTGGTTGTGGGTGTGTGGCGGCCATTTTGTGGAGCCATCCAAGCAGTGTGCTTGCTTTTGCCATCCGGTTCCAAGCTTGTGGCTTAGTAGTCTTCCAGTAGTCCCAGAGGTACTCAGCCTCCAATCTGTGGTGCGTGATTTAAATGTACAGTTGGTGTTGTCTGCCGATTTTCCTTTACTCCATGGATGGCTTTGGATTTTATTGCAAAAGGTGTGTTTGGGGTGGAATAGCATTTTTTGGGTGTGTGCTAAATAAATTGGGCTTTTTTAGCCAGTATGTAAGGCAAGGGATTCAGCTCGTGAACTTTCGGTAACTCTGCACAGCGCGACAACGCGGACTTACAGTTTTTGTCATTTTTGCGCTCGCAATATGCGTGTTCATGCACGCGAGAAAACCTTTTATGTACAGTTCGCGATCCTGAACACGCAGCTTTTGCAATCTGGCAAACAATATCTCGCGAGCAACATAGACCCTTCTCGAAAACGCTTTTTTGTGCATTTCTGCACAAAAAACTCCTCAGGCTGTCATTGAGCTGTAGGTTTGGAGCAGGGAGAAGCTTTTATTTGTCTGTAAAACATTTTTATGAGAGGGAGTAAGTTCCACAGACACTACAACTTCCTCTTCCTGTCCTTTGCAATCACTTTTTGTTTATTATTGTGGTGGGTGGGCGGAGCATGTGTGTGGCGGCCATTTTAGGAAGGCATGCATTGTGCCTTTGCCATAGGCGTACATTGACTGTCTCCCATTTCTTGTGGTTCAGGGTGTGTGGCGGCCATTTTGTGGAGCCATCCAAGTAGTGTGCTTGCTTTTGCCATCCGGTTCCAAGCTTGTGGCTTAGTAGTCTTCCAGTAGGCCCAGAGGTAGTTAGCCTCCAATCTGTGGTTCGTGATTTAAATGTACAGTTGGTGTTGTCTGCCGATTTTCCTTTACTCCATGGATGGCTTTGGATTTTATTGCAAAAGGTGTGTTTGGGGTGGAATAGCATTTTTTGGGTGTGTGCTAAATAAATTGGGCTTTTTTAGCCAGTATGTAAGGCAAGGGATTCAGCTCGCGAACTTTCGGTAACTCTGCACAGCGTGACAACGCGGACTTACAGTTTTCGTCATTTTTGCGCTCGCAATATGCGTGTTCGCGCACGCGAGAAAGCCTTTTTGTACAGTTTGCGATCCCGAACACGCAGCTTTTGAAATCTGGCAAACAATATCTCGCGAGCAACATAGACCCTTCTCGAAAACGCTTTTTTGTGCATTTCTGCACAAAAAACTCCTCAGGCTGTCATTGAGCTGTAGGTTTGGAGCAGGGAGAAGCTTTTATTTGTCTGGAAAACATTTTTATGAGAGGGAGTAAGTTCCACAGACACTACAACTTCCTGTTCCTGTCCTTTGCAATCACTTTTTGGTTATTATTGTGGTGGGTGGGCTGAGCATGTGTGTGGCGGCCATTTTAGGAAGGCATGCATTGTGCCTTTGCCATAGGCGTACATTGACTGTCTCCCATTTCTTGTGGTTGTGGGTGTGTGGCGGCCATTTTGTGGAGCCATCCAAGCAGTGTGCTTGCTTTTGCCATCCGGTTCCAAGCTTGTGTCTTAGTAGTCTTCCAGTAGGCCCAGAGGTAGTCAGCCTCCAATCTGTGGTGCGTGACTTAAATGTACAGTTGGTGTTGTCTGCCGATTTTCCTTTACTCCATGGATGGCTTTGGATTTTATTGCAAAAGGTGTGTTTGGGGTGGAATAGCATTTTTTGGGTGTGTGTTAAATAAATTGGGCTTTTTTAGCCAGTATGTAAGGCAAGGGATTCAGCTTGCGAACTTTCGGTAACTCTGCACAGCGCGACAACGCGGACTTACAGTTTTCGTCATTTTTGCGCTCGCAATATGCGTGTTCGCGCACGCGAGAAAGCCTTTTTGTACAGTTTGCGATCCCGAACACGCAGCTTTTGCAATCTGGCAAACAATATCTCGCGAGCAACATAGACCCTTCTCGAAAACGTTTTTTTTTGCATTTCTGCACAAAAAACTCCTCAGGCTGTCATTGAGCTGTAGGTTTGGAGCAGGGAGAAGCTTTTATTTGTCTGGAAAACATTTTTATGAGAGGGAGTAAGTTCCACAGACACTACAACTTCCTGTTCCTGTCCTTTGCAATCACTTTTTGTTTATTATTTTGGTGAGTGGGCTGAGCATGTGTGTGGCGGCCATTTTAGGAAGGCATGCATTGTGCCTTTGCCATAGGCGTACATTGACTGTCTCCCATTTCTTGTGGTTGTGGGTGTGTGGCGGCCATTTTGTGGAGCCATCCAAGCAGTGTGCTTGCTTTTGCCATCCGGTTCCAAGCTTGTGGCTTAGTAGTCTTCCAATAGGCCCAGAGGTAGTCAGCCTCCAATCTGTGGTGCGTGATTTAAATGTACAGTTGGTGTTGTCTGCCGATTTTCCTTTACTCCATGGATGGCTTTGGATTTTATTGCAAAAGGTGTGTTTGGGGTGGAATAGCATTTTTTGGGTGTGTGCTAAATAAATTGGGCTTTTTTAGCCAGTATGTAAGGCAAGGGATTCAGCGCGTGAACTTTTGGTAACTCTGCACAGCGCGACAACGCGGACTTACAGTTTTCGTCATTTTTGCGCTCGCAATATGCGTGTTCGCGCACGCGAGAAAGCCTTTTTGTACAGTTCGCGATCCTAAACACGCAGCTTTTGCAATCTGGCAAACAATATCTCGCGAGCAACATAGACCCTTCTCGAAAACGTTTTTTTGTGCATTTCTGCACAAAAAACTCCTCAGGCTGTCATTGAGCTGTAGGTTTGGAGCAGGGAGAAGCTTTTATTTGTCTGGAAAACATTTTTATGAGAGGGAGTAAGTTCCACAGACACTACAACTTCCTGTTCCTGTCCTTTGCAATCACTTTTTGTTTATTATTGTGGTGAGTGGGCTGAGCATGTGTGTGGCGGCCATTTTAGGAAGGCATGCATTGTGCCTTTGCCATAGGCGTACATTGACTGTCTCCCATTTCTTGTGGTTGTGGGTGTGTGGCGGCCATTTTGTGGAGCCATCCAAGCAGTGTGCTTGCTTTTGCCATCCGGTTCCAAGCTTGTGGCTTAGTAGTCTTCCAGTAGGCCCAGAGGTACTCAGCCTCCAATCTGTGGTGCGTGATTTAAATGTACAGTTGGTGTTGTCTGCCGATTTTCCTTTACTCCATGGATGGCTTTGGATTTTATTGCAAAAGGTGTGTTTGGGGTGGAATAGCATTTTTTGGGTGTGTGCTAAATAAATTGGGCTTTTTTAGCCAGTATGTAAGGCAAGGGATTCAGCTCGTGAACTTTCGGTAACTCTGCACAGCGCGACAACGCGGACTTACAGTTTTTGTCATTTTTGCGCTCGCAATATGCGTGTTCGTGCACGCGAGAAAACCTTTTATGTACAGTTCGCGATCCTGAACACGCAGCTTTTGCAATCTGGCAAACAATATCTCGCGAGCAACATAGACCCTTCTCGAAAACGCTTTTTTGTGCATTTCTGCACAAAAAACTCCTCAGGCTGTCATTGAGCTGTAGGTTTGGAGCAGGGAGAAGCTTTTATTTGTCTGTAAAACATTTTTATGAGAGGGAGTAAGTTCCACAGACACTACAACTTCCTCTTCCTGTCCTTTGCAATCACTTTTTGTTTATTATTGTGGTGGGTGGGCTGAGCATGTGTGTGGCGGCCATTTTAGGAAGGCATGCATTGTGCCTTTGCCATAGGCGTACATTGACTGTCTCCCATTTCTTGTGGTTCAGGGTGTGTGGCGGCCATTTTGTGGAGCCATCCAAGTAGTGTGCTTGCTTTTGCCATCCGGTTCCAAGCTTGTGGCTTAGTAGTCTTCCAGTAGGCCCAGAGGTAGTTAGCCTCCAATCTGTGGTTCGTGATTTAAATGTACAGTTGGTGTTGTCTGCCGATTTTCCTTTACTCCATGGATGGCTTTGGATTTTATTGCAAAAGGTGTGTTTGGGGTGGAATAGCATTTTTTGGGTGTGTGCTAAATAAATTGGGCTTTTTTAGCCAGTATGTAAGGCAAGGGATTCAGCTCTCGAACTTTCGGTAACTCTGCCCAGCGCGACAACGCGGACTTACAGTTTTCGTCATTTTTGCGCTCGCAATATGCGTGTTCATGCACGCGAGAAAGCCTTTTTGTACAGTTCGCGATCCTGAACACGCAGCTTGTGCAATCTGGCAAACAATATCTCGCGAGCAACATAGACCCTTCTCGAAAACGCTTTTTTGTGCATTTCTGCACAAAAAACTCCTCAGGCTGTCATTGAGCTGTAGGTTTGGAGCAGGGAGAAGCTTTTATTTGTCTGGAAAACATTTTTATGAGAGGGAGTAAGTTCCACAGACACTACAACTTCCTGTTCCTGTCCTTTGCAATCACTTTTTGTTTATTATTGTGGTGAGTGGGCTGAGCATGTGTGTGGCGGCCATTTTAGGAAGGCATGCATTGTGCCTTTGCCATAGGCGTACATTGACTGTCTCCCATTTCTTGTGGTTGTGGGTGTGTGGCGGCCATTTTGTGGAGCCATCCAAGCAGTGTGCTTGCTTTTGCCATCTGGTTCCAAGCTTGTGGCTTAGTAGTCTTCCAGTAGGCCCAGAGGTAGTCAGCCTCCAATCTGTGGTGCGTGATTTAAATGTACAGTTGGTGTTGTCTGCCGATTTTCTTTTTTCTCCATGGATGGCTTTGGTTTTTATTGCAAAAGGTGTGTTTGGGGTGGAATAGCATTTTTTGGGTGTGTGCTAAATAAATTGGGCTTTTTTAGCCAGTATGTAAGGCAAGGGATTCAGCTCGTGAACTTTCGGTAACTCTGCACAGCGCGACAACGCGGACTTACAGTTTTCGTCATTTTTGCGCTCGCAATATGCGTGTTCATGCACGCGAGAAAGCCTTTTTGTACAGTTCGCGATCCTGAACACGCAGCTTGTGCAATCTGGCAAACAATATCTCGCGAGCAACATAGACCCTTCTCGAAAACGCTTTTTTGTGCATTTCTGCACAAAAAACTCCTCAGGCTGTCATTGAGCTGTAGGTTTGGAGCAGGGAGAAGCTTTTATTTGTCTGGAAAACATTTTTATGAGAGGGAGTAAGTTCCACAGACACTACAACTTCCTCTTCCTGTCCTTTGCAATCACTTTTTGTTTATTATTGTGGTGGGTGGGCTGAGCATGTGTGTGGCGGCCATTTTAGGAAGGCATGCATTGTGCCTTTGCCATAGGCGTACATTGACTGTCTCCCATTTCTTGTGGTTCAGGGTGTGTGGCGGCCATTTTGTGGAGCCATCCAAGTAGTGTGCTTGCTTTTGCCATCCGGTTCCAAGCTTGTGGCTTAGTAGTCTTCCAGTAGGCCCAGAGGTAGTTAGCCTCCAATCTGTGGTTCGTGATTTAAATGTACAGTTGGTGTTGTCTGCCGATTTTCCTTTACTCCATGGATGGCTTTGGATTTTATTGCAAAAGGTGTGTTTGGGGTGGAATAGCATTTTTTGGGTGTGTGCTAAATAAATTGGGCTTTTTTAGCCAGTATGTAAGGCAAGGGATTCAGCTCGCGAACTTTCGATAACTCTGCACAGCGTGACAACGCGGACTTACAGTTTTCGTCATTTTTGCGCTCGCAATATGCGTGTTCGCGCACGCGAGAAAGCCTTTTTGTACAGTTTGCGATCCCGAACACGCAGCTTTTTAAATCTGGCAAACAATATCTCGCGAGCAACATAGACCCTTCTCGAAAACGCTTTTTTGTGCATTTCTGCACAAAAAACTCCTCAGGCTGTCATTGAGCTGTAGGTTTGGAGCAGGGAGAAGCTTTTATTTGTCTGGAAAACATTTTTATGAGAGGGAGTAAGTTCCACAGACACTACAACTTCCTGTTCCTGTCCTTTGCAATCACTTTTTGGTTATTATTGTGGTGGGTGGGCTGAGCATGTGTGTGGCGGCCATTTTAGGAAGGCATGCATTGTGCCTTTGCCATAGGCGTACATTGACTGTCTCCCATTTCTTGTGGTTGTGGGTGTGTGGCGGCCATTTTGTGGAGCCATCCAAGCAGTGTGCTTGCTTTTGCCATCCGGTTCCAAGCTTGTGTCTTAGTAGTCTTCCAGTAGGCCCAGAGGTAGTCAGCCTCCAATCTGTGGTGCGTGACTTAAATGTACAGTTGGTGTTGTCTGCCGATTTTGCTTTACTCCATGGATGGCTTTGGATTTTATTGCAAAAGGTGTGTTTGGGGTGGAATAGCATTTTTTGGGTGTGTGTTAAATAAATTGGGCTTTTTTAGCCAGTATGTAAGGCAAGGGATTCAGCTCGTGAACTTTCGGTAACTCTGCACAGCGCGACAACGCGGACTTACAGTTTTCGTCATTTTTGCGCTCGCAATATGCGTGTTCGCGCACGCGAGAAAGCCTTTTTGTACAGTTCGCGATCCTGAACACGCAGCTTTTGCAATCTGGCAAACAATATCTCGCGAGCAACATAGACCCTTCTCGAAAACGCTTTTTTGTGCATTTCTGCACAAAAAACTCCTCAGGCTGTCATTGAGCTGTAGGTTTGGAGCAGGGAGAAGCTTTTATTTGTCTGGAAAACATTTTTATGAGAGGGAGTAAGTTCCACAGACACTACAACTTCCTGTTCCTGTCCTTTGCAATCACTTTTTGTTTATTATTGTGGTGAGTGGGCTGAGCATGTGTGTGGCGGCCATTTTAGGAAGGCATGCATTGTGCCTTTGCCATAGGCGTACATTGACTGTCTCCCATTTCTTGTGGTTGTGGGTGTGTGGCGGCCATTTTGTGGAGCCATCCAAGCAGTGTGCTTGCTTTTGCCATCTGGTTCCAAGCTTGTGGCTTAGTAGTCTTCCAGTAGGCCCAGAGGTAGTCAGCCTCCAATCTGTGGTGCGTGATTTAAATGTACAGTTGGTGTTGTCTGCCGATTTTCCTTTACTCCATGGATGGCTTTGGTTTTTATTGCAAAAGGTGTGTTTGGGGTGGAATAGCATTTTTTGGGTGTGTGCTAAATAAATTGGGCTTTTTTAGCCAGTATGTAAGGCAAGGGATTCAGCTCGTGAACTTTCGGTAACTCTGCACAGCGCGACAACGCGGACTTACAGTTTTCGTCATTTTTGCGCTCGCAATATGCGTGTTCATGCACGCGAGAAAGCCTTTTTGTACAGTTCGCGATCCTGAACACGCAGCTTGTGCAATCTGGCAAACAATATCTCGCGAGCAACATAGACCCTTCTCGAAAACGCTTTTTTGTGCATTTCTGCACAAAAAACTCCTCAGGCTGTCATTGAGCTGTAGGTTTGGAGCAGGGAGAAGCTTTTATTTGTCTGGAAAACATTTTTATTAGAGGGAGTAAGTTCCACAGACACTACAACTTCCTCTTCCTGTCCTTTGCAATCACTTTTTGTTTATTATTGTGGTGGGTGGGCTGAGCATGTGTGTGGCGGCCATTTTAGGAAGGCATGCATTGTGCCTTTGCCATAGGCGTACATTGACTGTCTCCCATTTCTTGTGGTTCAGGGTGTGTGGCGGCCATTTTGTGGAGCCATCCAAGTAGTGTGCTTGCTTTTGCCATCCGGTTCCAAGCTTGTGGCTTAGTAGTCTTCCAGTAGGCCCAGAGGTAGTTAGCCTCCAATCTGTGGTTCGTGATTTAAATGTACAGTTGGTGTTGTCTGCCGATTTTCCTTTACTCCATGGATGGCTTTGGATTTTATTGCAAAAGGTGTGTTTGGGGTGGAATAGCATTTTTTGGGTGTGTGCTAAATAAATTGGGCTTTTTTAGCCAGTATGTAAGGCAAGGGATTCAGCTCGCGAACTTTCGGTAACTCTGCACAGCGTGACAACGCGGACTTACAGTTTTCGTCATTTTTGCGCTCGCAATATGCGTGTTCGCGCACGCGAGAAAGCCTTTTTGTACAGTTTGCGATCCCGAACACGCAGCTTTTGAAATCTGGCAAACAATATCTCGCGAGCAACATAGACCCTTCTCGAAAACGCTTTTTTGTGCATTTCTGCACAAAAAACTCCTCAGGCTGTCATTGAGCTGTAGGTTTGGAGCAGGGAGAAGCTTTTATTTGTCTGGAAAACATTTTTATGAGAGGGAGTAAGTTCCACAGACACTACAACTTCCTGTTCCTGTCCTTTGCAATCACTTTTTGGTTATTATTGTGGTGGGTGGGCTGAGCATGTGTGTGGCGGCCATTTTAGGAAGGCATGCATTGTGCCTTTGCCATAGGCGTACATTGACTGTCTCCCATTTCTTGTGGTTGTGGGTGTGTGGCGGCCATTTTGTGGAGCCATCCAAGCAGTGTGCTTGCTTTTGCCATCCGGTTCCAAGCTTGTGTCTTAGTAGTCTTCCAGTAGGCCCAGAGGTAGTCAGCCTCCAATCTGTGGTGCGTGACTTAAATGTACAGTTGGTGTTGTCTGCCGATTTTCCTTTACTCCATGGATGGCTTTGGATTTTATTGCAAAAGGTGTGTTTGGGGTGGAATAGCATTTTTTGGGTGTGTGTTAAATAAATTGGGCTTTTTTAGCCAGTATGTAAGGCAAGGGATTCAGCTTGCGAACTTTCGGTAACTCTGCACAGCGCGACAACGCGGACTTACAGTTTTCGTCATTTTTGCGCTCGCAATATGCGTGTTCGCGCACGCGAGAAAGCCTTTTTGTACAGTTTGCGATCCCGAACACGCAGCTTTTGCAATCTGGCAAACAATATCTCGCGAGCAACATAGACCCTTCTCGAAAACGCTTTTTTGTGCATTTCTGCACAAAAAAATCCTCAGGCTGTCATTGAGCTGTAGGTTTGGAGCAGGGAGAAGCTTTTATTTGTCTGGAAAACATTTTTATGAGAGGGAGTAAGTTCCACAGACACTACAACTTCCTGTTCCTGTCCTTTGCAATCACTTTTTGTTTATTATTTTGGTGAGTGGGCTGAGCATGTGTGTGGCGGCCATTTTAGGAAGGCATGCATTGTGCCTTTGCCATAGGCGTACATTGACTGTCTCCCATTTCTTGTGGTTGTGGGTGTGTGGCGGCCATTTTGTGGAGCCATCCAAGCAGTGTGCTTGCTTTTGCCATCCGGTTCCAAGCTTGTGTCTTAGTAGTCTTCCAGTAGGCCCAGAGGTAGTCAGCCTCCAATCTGTGGTGCGTGACTTAAATGTACAGTTGTTGTTGTCTGCCGATTTTCCTTTACTCCATGGATGGCTTTGGATTTCATTGCAAAAGGTGTGTTTGGGGTGGAATAGCATTTTTTGGGTGTGTGCTAAATAAATTGGGCTTTTTTAGCCAGTATGTAAGGCAAGGGATTCAGCTCGTGAACTTTCGGTAACTCTGCACAGCGCGACAACGCGGACTTACAGTTTTTGTCATTTTTGCGCTCGCAATATGCGTGTTCGTGCACGCGAGAAAACCTTTTATGTACAGTTCGCGATCCTGAACACGCAGCTTTTGCAATCTGGCAAACAATATCTCGCGAGCAACATAGACCCTTCTCGAAAACGCTTTTTTGTGCATTTCTGCACAAAAAACTCCTCAGGCTGTCATTGAGCTGTAGGTTTGGAGCAGGGAGAAGCTTTTGTTTGTCTGTAAAACATTTTTATGAGAGGGAGTAAGTTCCACAGACACTACAACTTCCTCTTCCTGTCCTTTGCAATCACTTTTTGTTTATTATTGTGGTGGGTGGGCTGAGCATGTGTGTGGCGGCCATTTTAGGAAGGCATGCATTGTGCCTTTGCCATAGGCGTACATTGACTGTCTCCCATTTCTTGTGGTTCAGGGTGTGTGGCGGCCATTTTGTGGAGCCATCCAAGTAGTGTGCTTGCTTTTGCCATCCGGTTCCAAGCTTGTGGCTTAGTAGTCTTCCAGTAGGCCCAGAGGTAGTTAGCCTCCAATCTGTGGTTCGTGATTTAAATGTACAGTTGGTGTTGTCTGCCGATTTTCCTTTACTCCATGGATGGCTTTGGATTTTATTGCAAAAGGTGTGTTTGGGGTGGAATAGCATTTTTTGGGTGTGTGCTAAATAAATTGGGCTTTTTTAGCCAGTATGTAAGGCAAGGGATTCAGCTCTCGAACTTTCGGTAACTCTGCCCAGCGCGACAACGCGGACTTACAGTTTTTGTCATTTTTGCGCTCGCAATATGCGTGTTCATGCACGCGAGAAAGCCTTTTTGTACAGTTCGCGATCCTGAACACGCAGCTTGTGCAATCTGGCAAACAATATCTCGCGAGCAACATAGACCCTTCTCGAAAACGCTTTTTTGTGCATTTCTGCACAAAAAACTCCTCAGGCTGTCATTGAGCTGTAGGTTTGGAGCAGGGAGAAGCTTTTATTTGTCTGGAAAACATTTTTATGAGAGGGAGTAAGTTCCACAGACACTACAACTTCCTGTTCCTGTCCTTTGCAATCACTTTTTGTTTATTATTGTGGTGAGTGGGCTGAGCATGTGTGTGGCGGCCATTTTAGGAAGGCATGCATTGTGCCTTTGCCATAGGCGTACATTGACTGTCTCCCATTTCTTGTGGTTGTGGGTGTGTGGCGGCCATTTTGTGGAGCCATCCAAGCAGTGTGCTTGCTTTTGCCATCTGGTTCCAAGCTTGTGGCTTAGTAGTCTTCCAGTAGGCCCAGAGGTAGTCAGCCTCCAATCTGTGGTGCGTGATTTAAATGTACAGTTGGTGTTGTCTGCCGATTTTCTTTTTTCTCCATGGATGGCTTTGGTTTTTATTGCAAAAGGTGTGTTTGGGGTGGAATAGCATTTTTTGGGTGTGTGCTAAATAAATTGGGCTTTTTTAGCCAGTATGTAAGGCAAGGGATTCAGCTCGTGAACTTTCGGTAACTCTGCACAGCGCGACAACGCGGACTTACAGTTTTCGTCATTTTTGCGCTCGCAATATGCGTGTTCATGCACGCGAGAAAGCCTTTTTGTACAGTTCGCGATCCTGAACACGCAGCTTGTGCAATCTGGCAAACAATATCTCGCGAGCAACATAGACCCTTCTCGAAAACGCTTTTTTGTGCATTTCTGCACAAAAAACTCCTCAGGCTGTCATTGAGCTGTAGGTTTGGAGCAGGGAGAAGCTTTTATTTGTCTGGAAAACATTTTTATGAGAGGGAGTAAGTTCCACAGACACTACAACTTCCTCTTCCTGTCCTTTGCAATCACTTTTTGTTTATTATTGTGGTGGGTGGGCTGAGCATGTGTGTGGCGGCCATTTTAGGAAGGCATGCATTGTGCCTTTGCCATAGGCGTACATTGACTGTCTCCCATTTCTTGTGGTTCAGGGTGTGTGGCGGCCATTTTGTGGAGCCATCCAAGTAGTGTGCTTGCTTTTGCCATCCGGTTCCAAGCTTGTGGCTTAGTAGTCTTCCAGTAGGCCCAGAGGTAGTTAGCCTCCAATCTGTGGTTCGTGATTTAAATGTACAGTTGGTGTTGTCTGCCGATTTTCCTTTACTCCATGGATGGCTTTGGATTTTATTGCAAAAGGTGTGTTTGGGGTGGAATAGCATTTTTTGGGTGTGTGCTAAATAAATTGGGCTTTTTTAGCCAGTATGTAAGGCAAGGGATTCAGCTCGCGAACTTTCGGTAACTCTGCACAGCGTGACAACGCGGACTTACAGTTTTCGTCATTTTTGCGCTCGCAATATGCGTGTTCGCGCACGCGAGAAAGCCTTTTTGTACAGTTTGCGATCCCGAACACGCAGCTTTTTAAATCTGGCAAACAATATCTCGCGAGCAACATAGACCCTTCTCGAAAACGCTTTTTTGTGCATTTCTGCACAAAAAACTCCTCAGGCTGTCATTGAGCTGTAGGTTTGGAGCAGGGAGAAGCTTTTATTTGTCTGGAAAACATTTTTATGAGAGGGAGTAAGTTCCACAGACACTACAACTTCCTGTTCCTGTCCTTTGCAATCACTTTTTGGTTATTATTGTGGTGGGTGGGCTGAGCATGTGTGTGGCGGCCATTTTAGGAAGGCATGCATTGTGCCTTTGCCATAGGCGTACATTGACTGTCTCCCATTTCTTGTGGTTGTGGGTGTGTGGCGGCCATTTTGTGGAGCCATCCAAGCAGTGTGCTTGGTTTTGCCATCCGGTTCCAAGCTTGTGTCTTAGTAGTCTTCCAGTAGGCCCAGAGGTAGTCAGCCTCCAATCTGTGGTGCGTGACTTAAATGTACAGTTGGTGTTGTCTGCCGATTTTCCTTTACTCCATGGATGGCTTTGGATTTTATTGCAAAAGGTGTGTTTGGGGTGGAATAGCATTTTTTGGGTGTGTGTTAAATAAATTGGGCATTTTTAGCCAGTATGTAAGGCAAGGGATTCAGCTCGTGAACTTTCGGTAACTCTGCACAGCGCGACAACGCGGACTTACAGTTTTCGTCATTTTTGCGCTCGCAATATGCGTGTTCGCGCACGCGAGAAAGCCTTTTTGTACAGTTCGCGATCCTGAACACGCAGCTTTTGCAATCTGGCAAACAATATCTCGCGAGCAACATAGACCCTTCTCGAAAACGCTTTTTTGTGCATTTCTGCACAAAAAACTCCTCAGGCTGTAATTGAGCTGTAGGTTTGGAGCAGGGAGAAGCTTTTATTTGTCTGGAAAACATTTTTATGAGAGGGAGTAAGTTCCACAGACACTACAACTTCCTGTTCCTGTCCTTTGCAATCACTTTTTGTTTATTATTGTGGTGAGTGGGCTGAGCATGTGTGTGGCGGCCATTTTAGGAAGGCATGCATTGTGCCTTTGCCATAGGCGTACATTGACTGTCTCCCATTTCTTGTGGTTGTGGGTGTGTGGCGGCCATTTTGTGGAGCCATCCAAGCAGTGTGCTTGCTTTTGCCATCTGGTTCCAAGCTTGTGGCTTAGTAGTCTTCCAGTAGGCCCAGAGGTAGTCAGCCTCCAATCTGTGGTGCGTGATTTAAATGTACAGTTGGTGTTGTCTGCCGATTTTCCTTTACTCCATGGATGGCTTTGGTTTTTATTGCAAAAGGTGTGTTTGGGGTGGAATAGCATTTTTTGGGTGTGTGCTAAATAAATTGGGCTTTTTTAGCCAGTATGTAAGGCAAGGGATTCAGCTCGTGAACTTTCGGTAACTCTGCACAGCGCGACAACGCGGACTTACAGTTTTCGTCATTTTTGCGCTCGCAATATGCGTGTTCATGCACGCGAGAAAGCCTTTTTGTACAGTTCGCGATCCTGAACACGCAGCTTGTGCAATCTGGCAAACAATATCTCGCGAGCAACATAGACCCTTCTCGAAAACGCTTTTTTGTGCATTTCTGCACAAAAAACTCCTCAGGCTGTCATTGAGCTGTAGGTTTGGAGCAGGGAGAAGCTTTTATTTGTCTGGAAAACATTTTTATTAGAGGGAGTAAGTTCCACAGACACTACAACTTCCTCTTCCTGTCCTTTGCAATCACTTTTTGTTTATTATTGTGGTGGGTGGGCTGAGCATGTGTGTGGCGGCCATTTTAGGAAGGCATGCATTGTGCCTTTGCCATAGGCGTACATTGACTGTCTCCCATTTCTTGTGGTTGTGGGTGTGTGGCGGCCATTTTGTGGAGCCATCCAAGCAGTGTGCTTGCTTTTGCCATCCGGTTCCAAGCTTGTGTCTTAGTAGTCTTCCAGTAGGCCCAGAGGTAGTCAGCCTCCAATCTGTGGTGCGTGACTTAAATGTACAGTTGGTGTTGTCTGCCGATTTTCCTTTACTCCATGGATGGCTTTGGATTTTATTGCAAAAGGTGTGTTTGGGGTGGAATAGCATTTTTTGGGTGTGTGTTAAATAAATTGGGCTTTTTTAGCCAGTATGTAAGGCAAGGGATTCAGCTCGTGAACTTTCGGTAACTCTGCACAGCGCGACAACGCGGACTTACAGTTTTCGTCATTTTTGCGCTCGCAATATGCGTGTTCGCGCACGCGAGAAAGCCTTTTTGTACAGTTCGCGATCCTGAACACGCAGCTTTTGCAATCTGGCAAACAATATCTCGCGAGCAACATAGACCCTTCTCGAAAACGCTTTTTTGTGCATTTCTGCACAAAAAACTCCTCAGGCTGTAATTGAGCTGTAGGTTTGGAGCAGGGAGAAGCTTTTATTTGTCTGGAAAACATTTTTATGAGAGGGAGTAAGTTCCACAGACACTACAACTTCCTGTTCCTGTCCTTTGCAATCACTTTTTGTTTATTATTGTGGTGAGTGGGCTGAGCATGTGTGTGGCGGCCATTTTAGGAAGGCATGCATTGTGCCTTTGCCATAGGCGTACATTGACTGTCTCCCATTTCTTGTGGTTGTGGGTGTGTGGCGGCCATTTTGTGGAGCCATCCAAGCAGTGTGCTTGCTTTTGCCATCCGGTTCCAAGCTTGTGGCTTAGTAGTCTTCCAGTAGGCCCAGAGGTAGTTAGCCTCCAATCTGTGGTTCGTGATTTAAATGTACAGTTGGTGTTGTCTGCCGATTTTCCTTTACTCCATGGATGGCTTTGGATTTTATTGCAAAAGGTGTGTTTGGGGTGGAATAGCATTTTTTGGGTGTGTGCTAAATAAATTGGGCTTTTTTAGCCAGTATGTAAGGCAAGGGATTCAGCTCGCGAACTTTCGGTAACTCTGCACAGCGTGACAACGCGGACTTACAGTTTTCGTCATTTTTGCGCTCGCAATATGCGTGTTCGCGCACGCGAGAAAGCCTTTTTGTACAGTTTGCGATCCCGAACACGCAGCTTTTGAAATCTGGCAAACAATATCTCGCGAGCAACATAGACCCTTCTCGAAAACGCTTTTTTGTGCATTTCTGCACAAAAAACTCCTCAGGCTGTCATTGAGCTGTAGGTTTGGAGCAGGGAGAAGCTTTTATTTGTCTGGAAAACATTTTTATGAGAGGGAGTAAGTTCCACAGACACTACAACTTCCTGTTCCTGTCCTTTGCAATCACTTTTTGGTTATTATTGTGGTGGGTGGGCTGAGCATGTGTGTGGCGGCCATTTTAGGAAGGCATGCATTGTGCCTTTGCCATAGGCGTACATTGACTGTCTCCCATTTCTTGTGGTTGTGGGTGTGTGGCGGCCATTTTGTGGAGCCATCCAAGCAGTGTGCTTGCTTTTGCCATCCGGTTCCAAGCTTGTGTCTTAGTAGTCTTCCAGTAGGCCCAGAGGTAGTCAGCCTCCAATCTGTGGTGCGTGACTTAAATGTACA
Organism: Triturus cristatus; assembly: GCF_964204655.1. Lineage (NCBI taxonomy): Eukaryota > Metazoa > Chordata > Amphibia > Caudata > Salamandridae > Triturus > Triturus cristatus. Next base: position 892,848,947 of record NC_140590.1, on the reverse strand, counting down.
GTTGGTGTTGTCTGCCGATTTTCCTTTACTCCATGGATGGCTTTGGATTTTATTGCAAAAGGTGTGTTTGGGGTGGAATAGCATTTTTTGGGTGTGTGTTAAATAAATTGGGCTTTTTTAGCCAGTATGTAAGGCAAGGGATTCAGCTTGCGAACTTTCGGTAACTCTGCACAGCGCGACAACGCGGACTTACAGTTTTCGTCATTTTTGCGCTCGCAATATGCGTGTTCGCGCACGCGAGAAAGCCTTTTTGTACAGTTTGCGATCCCGAACACGCAGCTTTTGCAATCTGGCAAACAATATCTCGCGAGCAACATAGACCCTTCTCGAAAACGCTTTTTTGTGCATTTCTGCACAAAAAACTCCTCAGGCTGTCATTGAGCTGTAGGTTTGGAGCAGGGAGAAGCTTTTATTTGTCTGGAAAACATTTTTATGAGAGGGAGTAAGTTCCACAGACACTACAACTTCCTGTTCCTGTCCTTTGCAATCACTTTTTGTTTATTATTTTGGTGAGTGGGCTGAGCATGTGTGTGGCGGCCATTTTAGAAAGGCATGCATTGTGCCTTTGCCATAGGCGTACATTGACTGTCTCCCATTTCTTGTGGTTGTGGGTGTGTGGCGGCCATTTTGTGGAGCCATCCAAGCAGTGTGCTTGCTTTTGCCATCCGGTTCCAAGCTTGTGGCTTAGTAGTCTTCCAATAGGCCCAGAGGTAGTCAGCCTCCAATCTGTGGTGCGTGATTTAAATGTACAGTTGGTGTTGTCTGCCGATTTTCCTTTACTCCATGGATGGCTTTGGATTTTATTGCAAAAGGTGTGTTTGGGGTGGAATAGCATTTTTTGGGTGTGTGCTAAATAAATTGGGCTTTTTTAGCCAGTATGTAAGGCAAGGGATTCAGCGCGTGAACTTTCGGTAACTCTGCACAGCGCGACAACGCGGACTTACAGTTTTCGTCATTTTTGCGCTCGCAATATGCGTGTTCGCGCACGCGAGAAAGCCTTTTTGTACAGTTCGCGATCCTGAACACGCAGCTTTTGCAATCTGGCAAACAATATCTCGCGAGCAACATAGACCCTTCTCGAAAACGTTTTTTTGTGCATTTCTGCACAAAAAACTCCTCAGGCTGTCATTGAGCTGTAGGTTTGGAGCAGGGAGAAGCTTTTATTTGTCTGGAAAACATTTTTATGAGAGGGAGTAAGTTCCACAGACACTACAACTTCCTGTTCCTGTCCTTTGCAATCACTTTTTGTTTATTATTGTGGTGAGTGGCTGAGCATGTGTGTGGCGGCCATTTTAGGAAGGCATGCATTGTGCCTTTGCCATAGGCGTACATTGACTGTCTCCCATTTCTTGTGGTTGTGGGTGTGTGGCGGCCATTTTGTGGAGCCATCCAAGCAGTGTGCTTGCTTTTGCCATCCGGTTCCAAGCTTGTGGCTTAGTAGTCTTCCAGTAGGCCCAGAGGTACTCAGCCTCCAATCTGTGGTGCGTGATTTAAATGTACAGTTGGTGTTGTCTGCCGATTTTCCTTTACTCCATGGATGGCTTTAGATTTTATTGCAAAAGGTGTGTTTGGGGTGGAATAGCATTTTTTGGGTGTGTGCTAAATAAATTGGGCTTTTTTAGCCAGTATGTAAGGCAAGGGATTCAGCTCGTGAACTTTCGGTAACTCTGCACAGCGCGACAACGCGGACTTACAGTTTTTGTCATTTTTGCGCTCGCAATATGCGTGTTCGTGCACGCGAGAAAACCTTTTATGTACAGTTCGCGATCCTGAACACGCAGCTTTTGCAATCTGGCAAACAATATCTCGCGAGCAACATAGACCCTTCTCGAAAACGCTTTTTTGTGCATTTCTGCACAAAAAACTCCTCAGGCTGTCATTGAGCTGTAGGTTTGGAGCAGGGAGAAGCTTTTGTTTGTCTGTAAAACATTTTTATGAGAGGGAGTAAGTTCCACAGACACTACAACTTCCTCTTCCTGTCCTTTGCAATCACTTTTTGTTTATTATTGTGGTGGGTGGGCTGAGCATGTGTGTGGCGGCCATTTTAGGAAGGCATGCATTGTGCCTTTGCCATAGGCGTACATTGGCTGTCTTCCATTTCTTGTGGTTCAGGGTGTGTGGCGGCCATTTTGTGGAGCCATCCAAGTAGTGTGCTTGCTTTTGCCATCCGGTTCCAAGCTTGTGGCTTAGTAGTCTTCCAGTAGGCCCAGAGGTAGTTAGCCTCCAATCTGTGGTTCGTGATTTAAATGTACAGTTGGTGTTGTCTGCCGATTTTCCTTTACTCCATGGATGGCTTTGGATTTTATTGCAAAAGGTGTGTTTGGGGTGGAATAGCATTTTTTGGGTGTGTGCTAAATAAATTGGGCTTTTTTAGCGAGTATGTAAGGCAAGGGATTCAGCGCGCGAACTTTCGGTAACTCTGCACAGCGTGACAACGCGGACTTACAGTTTTCGTCATTTTTGCGCTCGCAATATGCGTGTTCGCGCACGCGAGAAAGCCTTTTTGTACAGTTTGCGATCCCGAACACGCAGCTTTTGCAATCTGGCAAACAATATCTCGCGAGCAACATAGACCCTTCTCGAAAACGCTTTTTTGTGCATTTCTGCACAAAAAACTCCTCAGGCTGTCATTGAGCTGTAGGTTTGGAGCAGGGAGAAGCTTTTATTTGTCTGGAAAACATTTTTATGAGAGGGAGTAAGTTCCACAGACACTACAACTTCCTGTTCCTGTCCTTTGCAATCACTTTTTGTTTATTATTGTGGTGAGTGGGCTGAGCATGTGTGTGGCGGCCATTTTAGGAAGGCATGCATTGTGCCTTTGCCATAGGCGTACATTGACTGTCTCCCATTTCTTGTGGTTGTGGGTGTGTGGCGGCCATTTTGTGGAGCCATCCAAGCAGTGTGCTTGCTTTTGCCATCTGGTTCCAAGCTTGTGGCTTAGTAGTCTTCCAGTAGGCCCAGAGGTAGTCAGCCTCCAATCTGTGGTGCGTGATTTAAATGTACAGTTGGTGTTGTCTGCCGATTTTCTTTTTTCTCCATGGATGGCTTTGGTTTTTATTGCAAAAGGTGTGTTTGGGGTGGAATAGCATTTTTTGGGTGTGTGCTAAATAAATTGGGCTTTTTTAGCCAGTATGTAAGGCAAGGGATTCAGCTCGTGAACTTTCGGTAACTCTGCACAGCGCGACAACGCGGACTTACAGTTTTCGTCATTTTTGTGCTCGCAATATGCGTGTTCATGCACGCGAGAAAGCCTTTTTGTACAGTTCGCGATCCTGAACACGCAGCTTGTGCAATCTGGCAAACAATATCTCGCGAGCAACATAGACCCTTCTCGAAAACGCTTTTTTGTGCATTTCTGCACAAAAAACTCCTCAGGCTGTCATTGAGCTGTAGGTTTGGAGCAGGGAGAAGCTTTTATTTGTCTGGAAAACATTTTTATGAGAGGGAGTAAGTTCCACAGACACTACAACTTCCTCTTCCTGTCCTTTGCAATCACTTTTTGTTTATTATTGTGGTGGGTGGGCTGAGCATGTGTGTGGCGGCCATTTTAGGAAGGCATGCATTGTGCCTTTGCCATAGGCGTACATTGACTGTCTCCCATTTCTTGTGGTTCAGGGTGTGTGGCGGCCATTTTGTGGAGCCATCCAAGTAGTGTGCTTGCTTTTGCCATCCGGTTCCAAGCTTGTGGCTTAGTAGTCTTCCAGTAGGCCCAGAGGTAGTTAGCCTCCAATCTGTGGTTCGTGATTTAAATGTACAGTTGGTGTTGTCTGCCGATTTTCCTTTACTCCATGGATGGCTTTGGATTTTATTGCAAAAGGTGTGTTTGGGGTGGAATAGCATTTTTTGGGTGTGTGCTAAATAAATTGGGTTTTTTTAGCCAGTATGTAAGGCAAGGGATTCAGCGCGCGAACTTTCGGTAACTCTGCACAGCGTGACAACGCGGACTTACAGTTTTCGTCATTTTTGCGCTCGCAATATGCGTGTTCGCGCACGCGAGAAAGCCTTTTTGTACAGTTTGCGATCCCGAACACGCAGCTTTTGCAATCTGGCAAACAATATCTCGCGAGCAACATAGACCCTTCTCGAAAACGCTTTTTTGTGCATTTCTGCACAAAAAACTCCTCAGGCTGTCATTGAGCTGTAGGTTTGGAGCAGGGAGAAGCTTTTATTTGTCTGGAAAACATTTTTATGAGAGGGAGTAAGTTCCACAGACACTACAACTTCCTGTTCCTGTCCTTTGCAATCACTTTTTGGTTATTATTATGGTGGGTGGGCTGAGCATGTGTGTGGCGGCCATTTTAGGAAGGCATGCATTGTGCCTTTGCCATAGGCGTACATTGACTGTCTCCCATTTCTTGTGGTTGTGGGTGTGTGGCGGCCATTTTGTGGAGCCATCCAAGCAGTGTGCTTGCTTTTGCCATCCGGTTCCAAGCTTGTGTCTTAGTAGTCTTCCAGTAGGCCCAGAGGTAGTCAGCCTCCAATCTTTAGTGCGTGACTTAAATGTACAGTTGGTGTTGTCTGCCGATTTTCCTTTACTCCATGGATGGCTTTGGATTTTATTGCAAAAGGTGTGTTTGGGGTGGAATAGCATTTTTTGGGTGTGTGTTAAATAAATTGGGTTTTTTTAGCCAGTATGAAAGGCAAGGGATTCAGCTTGCGAACTTTCGGTAACTCTGCACAGCGCGACAACGCGGACTTACAGTTTTCGTCATTTTTGCTCTCGCAATATGCGTGTTCGCGCACGCGAGAAAGCCTTTTTGTACAGTTTGCGATCCCGAACAAGCAGCTTTTGCAATCTGGCAAACAATATCTCGCGAGCAACATAGACCCTTCTCGAAAACGCTTTTTTGTGCATTTCTGCACAAAAAACTCCTCAGGCTGTCATTGAGCTGTAGGTTTGGAGCAGGGAGAAGCTTTTATTTGTCTGGAAAACATTTTTATGAGAGGGAGTAAGTTCCACAGACACTACAACTTCCTGTTCCTGTCCTTTGCAATCACTTTTTGTTTATTATTTTGGTGAGTGGGCTGAGCATGTGTGTGGCGGCCATTTTAGGAAGGCATGCATTGTGCCTTTGCCATAGGCGTACATTGACTGTCTCCCATTTCTTGTGGTTGTGGGTGTGTGGCGGCCATTTTGTGGAGCCATCCAAGCAGTGTGCTTGCTTTTGCCATCCGGTTCCAAGCTTGTGGCTTAGTAGTCTTCCAATAGGCCCAGAGGTAGTCAGCCTCCAATCTGTGGTGCGTGATTTAAATGTACAGTTGGTGTTGTCTGCCGATTTTCCTTTACTCCATGGATGGCTTTGGATTTTATTGCAAAAGGTGTGTTTGGGGTGGAATAGCATTTTTTGGGTGTGTGCTAAATAAATTGGGCTTTTTTAGCCAGTATGTAAGGCAAGGGATTCAGCGCGTGAACTTTCGGTAACTCTGCACAGCGCGACAACGCGGACTTACAGTTTTCGTCATTTTTGCGCTCGCAATATGCGTGTTCGCGCACGCGAGAAAGCCTTTTTGTACAGTTCGCGATCCTGAACACGCAGCTTTTGCAATCTGGCAAACAATATCTCGCGAGCAACATAGACCCTTCTCGAAAACGTTTTTTTGTGCATTTCTGCACAAAAAACTCCTCAGGCTGTCATTGAGCTGTAGGTTTGGAGCAGGGAGAAGCTTTTATTTGTCTGGAAAACATTTTTATGAGAGGGAGTAAGTTCCACAGACACTACAACTTCCTGTTCCTGTCCTTTGCAATCACTTTTTGTTTATTGTTGTGGTGAGTGGGCTGAGCATGTGTGTGGCGGCCATTTTAGGAAGGCATGCATTGTGCCTTTGCCATAGGCGTACATTGACTGTCTCCCATTTCTTGTGGTTGTGGGTGTGTGGTGGCCATTTTGTGGAGCCATCCAAGCAGTGTGCTTGCTTTTGCCATCCGGTTCCAAGCTTGTGGCTTAGTAGTCTTCCAGTAGGCCCAGAGGTAGTCAGCCTCCAATCTGTGGTGCGTGATTTAAATGTACAGTTGGTGTTGTCTGCCGATTTTCTTTTTTCTCCATGGATGGCTTTGGTTTTTATTGCAAAAGGTGTGTTTGGGGTGGAATAGCATTTTTTGGGTGTGTGCTAAATAAATTGGGCTTTTTTAGCCAGTATGTAAGGCAAGGGATTCAGCTCGTGAACTTTCGGTAACTCTGCACAGCGCGACAACGCGGACTTACAGTTTTCGTCATTTTTGCGCTCGCAATATGCGTGTTCATGCACGCGAGAAAGCCTTTTTGTACAGTTCGCGATCCTGAACACGCAGCTTGTGCAATCTGGCAAACAATATCTCGCGAGCAACATAGACCCTTCTCGAAAACGCTTTTTTGTGCATTTCTGCACAAAAAACTCCTCAGGCTGTCATTGAGCTGTAGGTTTGGAGCAGGGAGAAGCTTTTATTTGTCTGGAAAACATTTTTATGAGAGGGAGTAAGTTCCACAGACACTACAACTTAGTCTTCCTGTCCTTTGCAATCACTTTTTGTTTATTATTGTGGTGGGTGGGCTGAGCATGTGTGTGGCGGCCATTTTAGGAAGGCATGCATTGTGCCTTTGCCATAGGCGTACATTGACTGTCTCCCATTTCTTGTGGTTCAGGGTGTGTGGCGGCCATTTTGTGGAGCCATCCAAGTAGTGTGCTTGCTTTTGCCATCCGGTTCCAAGCTTGTGGCTTAGTAGTCTTCCAGTAGGCCCAGAGGTAGTTAGCCTCCAATCTGTGGTTCGTGATTTAAATGTACAGTTGGTGTTGTCTGCCGATTTTCCTTTACTCCATGGATGGCTTTGGATTTTATTGCAAAAGGTGTGTTTGGGGTGGAATAGCATTTTTTGGGTGTGTGCTAAATAAATTGGTTTTTTTTAGCCAGTATGTAAGGCAAGGGATTCAGCGCGCGAACTTTCGGTAACTCTGCACAGCGTGACAACGCGGACTTACAGTTTTCGTCATTTTTGCGCTCGCAATATGCGTGTTCGCGCACGCGAGAAAGCCTTTTTGTACAGTTTGCGATCCCGAACACGCAGCTTTTGCAATCTGGCAAACAATATCTCGCGAGCAACATAGACCCTTCTCGAAAACGCTTTTTTGTGCATTTCTGCACAAAAAACTCCTCAGGCTGTCATTGAGCTGTAGGTTTGGAGCAGGGAGAAGCTTTTATTTGTCTGGAAAACATTTTTATGAGAGGGAGTAAGTTCCACAGACACTACAACTTCCTGTTCCTGTCCTTTGCAATCACTTTTTGGTTATTATTATGGTGGGTGGGCTGAGCATGTGTGTGGCGGCCATTTTAGGAAGGCATGCATTGTGCCTTTGCCATAGGCGTACATTGACTGTCTCCCATTTCTTGTGGTTGTGGGTGTGTGGCGGCCATTTTGTGGAGCCATCCAAGCAGTGTGCTTGCTTTTGCCATCCGGTTCCAAGCTTGTGTCTTAGTAGTCTTCCAGTAGGCCCAGAGGTAGTCAGCCTCCAATCTGTGGTGCGTGACTTAAATGTACAGTTGGTGTTGTCTGCCGATTTTCCTTTACTCCATGGATGGCTTTGGATTTTATTGCAAAAGGTGTGTTTGGGGTGGAATAGCATTTTTTGGGTGTGTGTTAAATAAATTGGGCTTTTTTAGCCAGTATGAAAGGCAAGGGATTCAGCTTGCGAACTTTCGGTAACTCTGCACAGCGCGACAACGCGGACTTACAGTTTTCGTCATTTTTGCTCTCGCAATATGCGTGTTCGCGCACGCGAGAAAGCCTTTTTGTACAGTTTGCGATCCCGAACAAGCAGCTTTTGCAATCTGGCAAACAATATCTCGCGAGCAACATAGACCCTTCTCGAAAACGCTTTTTTGTGCATTTCTGCACAAAAAACTCCTCAGGCTGTCATTGAGCTGTAGGTTTGGAGCAGGGAGAAGCTTTTATTTGTCTGGAAAACATTTTTATGAGAGGGAGTAAGTTCCACAGACACTACAACTTCCTGTTCCTGTCCTTTGCAATCACTTTTTGTTTATTATTTTGGTGAGTGGGCTGAGCATGTGTGTGGCGGCCATTTTAGGAAGGCATGCATTGTGCCTTTGCCATAGGCGTACATTGACTGTCTCCCATTTCTTGTGGTTGTGGGTGTGTGGCGGCCATTTTGTGGAGCCATCCAAGCAGTGTGCTTGCTTTTGCCATCCGGTTCCAAGCTTGTGGCTTAGTAGTCTTCCAATAGGCCCAGAGGTAGTCAGCCTCCAATCTGTGGTGCGTGATTTAAATGTACAGTTGGTGTTGTCTGCCGATTTTCCTTTACTCCATGGATGGCTTTGGATTTTATTGCAAAAGGTGTGTTTGGGGTGGAATAGCATTTTTTGGGTGTGTGCTAAATAAATTGGGCTTTTTTAGCCAGTATGTAAGGCAAGGGATTCAGCGCGTGAACTTTCGGTAACTCTGCACAGCGCGACAACGCGGACTTACAGTTTTCGTCATTTTTGCGCTCGCAATATGCGTGTTCGCGCACGCGAGAAAGCCTTTTTGTACAGTTCGCGATCCTGAACACGCAGCTTTTGCAATCTGGCAAACAATATCTCGCGAGCAACATAGACCCTTCTCGAAAACGTTTTTTTGTGCATTTCTGCACAAAAAACTCCTCAGGCTGTCATTGAGCTGTAGGTTTGGAGCAGGGAGAAGCTTTTATTTGTCTGGAAAACATTTTTATGAGAGGGAGTAAGTTCCACAGACACTACAACTTCCTGTTCCTGTCCTTTGCAATCACTTTTTGTTTATTGTTGTGGTGAGTGGGCTGAGCATGTGTGTGGCGGCCATTTTAGGAAGGCATGCATTGTGCCTTTGCCATAGGCGTACATTGACTGTCTCCCATTTCTTGTGGTTGTGGGTGTGTGGCGGCCATTTTGTGGAGCCATCCAAGCAGTGTGCTTGCTTTTGCCATCCGGTTCCAAGCTTGTGGCTTAGTAGTCTTCCAGTAGGCCCAGAGGTAGTCAGCCTCCAATCTGTGGTGCGTGATTTAAATGTACAGTTGGTGTTGTCTGCCGATTTTCTTTTTTCTCCATGGATGGCTTTGGTTTTTATTGCAAAAGGTGTGTTTGGGGTGGAATAGCATTTTTTGGGTGTGTGCTAAATAAATTGGGCTTTTTTAGCCAGTATGTAAGGCAAGGGATTCAGCTCGTGAACTTTCGGTAACTCTGCACAGCGCGACAACGCGGACTTACAGTTTTCGTCATTTTTGCGCTCGCAATATGCGTGTTCATGCACGCGAGAAAGCCTTTTTGTACAGTTCGCGATCCTGAACACGCAGCTTGTGCAATCTGGCAAACAATATCTCGCGAGCAACATAGACCCTTCTCGAAAACGCTTTTTTGTGCATTTCTGCACAAAAAACTCCTCAGGCTGTCATTGAGCTGTAGGTTTGGAGCAGAGAGAAGCTTTTATTTGTCTGGAAAACATTTTTATGAGAGGGAGTAAGTTCCACAGACACTACAACTTCCTCTTCCTGTCCTTTGCAATCACTTTTTGTTTATTATTGTGGTGGGTGGGCTGAGCATGTGTGTGGCGGACATTTTAGGAAGGCATGCATTGTGCCTTTGCCATAGGCGTACATTGACTGTCTCCCATTTCTTGTGGTTCAGGGTGTGTGGCGGCCATTTTGTGGAGCCATCCAAGTAGTGTGCTTGCTTTTGCCATCCGGTTCCAAGCTTGTGGCTTAGTAGTCTTCCAGTAGGCCCAGAGGTAGTTAGCCTCCAATCTGTGGTTCGTGATTTAAATGTACAGTTGGTGTTGTCTGCCGATTTTCCTTTACTCCATGGATGGCTTTGGATTTTATTGCAAAAGGTGTGTTTGGGGTGGAATAGCATTTTTTGAGTGTGTGCTAAATAAATTGGGCTTTTTTAGCCAGTATGTAAGGCAAGGGATTCAGCTCGCGAACTTTCGGTAACTCTGCACAGCGTGACAACGCGGACTTACAGTTTTCGTCATTTTTGCGCTCGCAATATGCGTGTTCGCGCAAGCGAGAAAGCCTTTTTGTACAGTTTGCGATCCCGAACACGCAGCTTTTGAAATCTGGCAAACAATATCTCGCGAGCAACATAGACCCTTCTCGAAAACGCTTTTTTGTGCATTTCTGCACAAAAAACTCCTCAGGCTGTCATTGAGCTGTAGGTTTGGAGCAGGGAGAAGCTTTTATTTGTCTGGAAAACATTTTTATGAGAGGGAGTAAGTTCCACAGACACTACAACTTCCTGTTCCTGTCCTTTGCAATCACTTTTAGGTTATTATTGTGGTGGGTGGGCTGAGCATGTGTGTGGCGGCCATTTTAGGAAGGCATGCATTGTGCCTTTGCCATAGGCGTACATTGACTGTCTCCCATTTCTTGTGGTTGTGGGTGTGTGGCGGCCATTTTGTGGAGCCATCCAAGCAGTGTGCTTGCTTTTGCCATCCGGTTCCAAGCTTGTGTCTTAGTAGTCTTCCAGTAGGCCCAGAGGTAGTCAGCCTCCAATCTGTGGTGCGTGACTTAAATGTACAGTTGGTGTTGTCTGCCGATTTTCCTTTACTCCATGGATGGCTTTGGATTTTATTGCAAAAGGTGTGTTTGGGGTGGAATAGCATTTTTTGGGTGTGTGTTAAATAAATTGGGCTTTTTTAGCCAGTATGTAAGGCAAGGGATTCAGCTTGCAAACTTTCGGTAACTCTGCACAGCGCGACAACGCGGACTTACAGTTTTCGTCATTTTTGCGCTCGCAATATGCGTGTTCGCGCACGCGAGAAAGCCTTTTTGTACAGTTTGCGATCCCGAACACGCAGCTTTTGCAATCTGGCAAACAATATCTCGCGAGCAACATAGACCCTTCTCGAAAACGCTTTTTTGTGCATTTCTGCACAAAAAACTCCTCAGGCTGTCATTGAGCTGTAGGTTTGGAGCAGGGAGAAGCTTTTATTTGTCTGGAAAACATTTTTATGAGAGGGAGTAAGTTCCACAGACACTACAACTTCCTGTTCCTGTCCTTTGCAATCACTTTTTGTTTATTATTTTGGTGAGTGGGCTGAGCATGTGTGTGGCGGCCATTTTAGGAAGGCATGCATTGTGCCTTTGCCATAGGCGTACATTGACTGTCTCCCATTTCTTGTGGTTGTGGGTGTGTGGCGGCCATTTTGTGGAGCCATCCAAGCAGTGTGCTTGCTTTTGCCATCCGGTTCCAAGCTTGTGGCTTAGTAGTCTTCCAATAGGCCCAGAGGTAGTCAGCCTCCAATCTGTGGTGCGTGATTTAAATGTACAGTTGGTGTTGTCTGCCGATTTTCCTTTACTCCATGGATGGCTTTGGATTTTATTGCAAAAGGTGTGTTTGGGGTGGAATAGCATTTTTTGGGTGTGTGCTAAATAAATTGGGCTTTTTTAGCCAGTATGTAAGGCAAGGGATTCAGCGCGTGAACTTTCGGTAACTCTGCACAGCGCGACAACGCGGACTTACAGTTTTCGTCATTTTTGCGCTCGCAATATGCGTGTTCGCGCACGCGAGAAAGCCTTTTTGTACAGTTCGCGATCCTGAACACGCAGCTTATGCAATCTGGCAAACAATATCTCGCGAGCAACATAGACCCTTCTCGAAAACGTTTTTTTGTGCATTTCTGCACAAAAAACTCCTCAGGCTGTCATTGAGCTGTAGGTTTGGAGCAGGGAGAAGCTTTTATTTGTCTGGAAAACATTTTTATGAGAGGGAGTAAGTTCCACAGACACTACAACTTCCTGTTCCTGTCCTTTGCAATCACTTTTTGTTTATTGTTGTGGTGAGTGGGCTGAGCATGTGTGTGGCGGCCATTTTAGGAAGGCATGCATTGTGCCTTTGCCATAGGCGTACATTGACTGTCTCCCATTTCTTGTGGTTGTGGGTGTGTGGCGGCCATTTTGTGGAGCCATCCAAGCAGTGTGCTTGCTTTTGCTATCCGGTTCCAAGCTTGTGGCTTAGTAGTCTTCCAGTAGGCCCAGAGGTACTCAGCCTCCAATCTGTGGTGCGTGATTTAAATGTACAGTTGGTGTTGTCTGCCGATTTTCCTTTACTCCATGGATGGCTTTGGATTTTATTGCAAAAGGTGTGTTTGGGGTGGAATAGCATTTTTTGGGTGTGTGCTAAATAAATTGGGCTTTTTTAGCCAGTATGTAAGGCAAGGGATTCAGCTCGTGAACTTTCGGTAACTCTGCACAGCGCGACAACGCGGACTTACAGTTTTTGTCATTTTTGCGCTCGCAATATGCGTGTTCGTGCACGCGAGAAAACCTTTTATGTACAGTTCGCGATCCTGAACACGCAGCTTTTGCAATCTGGCAAACAATATCTCGCGAGCAACATAGACCCTTCTCGAAAACGCTTTTTTGTGCATTTCTGCACAAAAAACTCCTCAGGCTGTCATTGAGCTGTAGGTTTGGAGCAGGGAGAAGCTTTTGTTTGTCTGTAAAACATTTTTATGAGAGGGAGTAAGTTCCACAGACACTACAACTTCCTCTTCCTGTCCTTTGCAATCACTTTTTGTTTATTATTGTGGTGGGTGGGCTGAGCATGTGTGTGGCGGCCATTTTAGGAAGGCATGCATTGTGCCTTTGCCATAGGCGTACATTGACTGTCTCCCATTTCTTGTGGTTCAGGGTGTGTGGCGGCCATTTTGTGGAGCCATCCAAGCAGTGTGCTTGCTTTTGCTATCCGGTTCCAAGCTTGTGGCTTAGTAGTCTTCCAGTAGGCCCAGAGGTACTCAGCCTCCAATCTGTGGTGCGTGATTTAAATGTACAGTTGGTGTTGTCTGCCGATTTTCCTTTACTCCATGGATGGCTTTGGATTTTATTGCAAAAGGTGTGTTTGGGGTGGAATAGCATTTTTTGGGTGTGTGCTAAATAAATTGGGCTTTTTTAGCCAGTATGTAAGGCAAGGGATTCAGCTCGTGAACTTTCGGTAACTCTGCACAGCGCGACAACGCGGACTTACAGTTTTTGTCATTTTTGCGCTCGCAATATGCGTGTTCGTGCACGCGAGAAAACCTTTTATGTACAGTTCGCGATCCTGAACACGCAGCTTTTGCAATCTGGCAAACAATATCTCGCGAGCAACATAGACCCTTCTCGAAAACGCTTTTTTGTGCATTTCTGCACAAAAAACTCCTCAGGCTGTCATTGAGCTGTAGGTTTGGAGCAGGGAGAAGCTTTTGTTTGTCTGTAAAACATTTTTATGAGAGGGAGTAAGTTCCACAGACACTACAACTTCCTCTTCGTGTCCTTTGCAATCACTTTTTGTTTATTATTGTGGTGGGTGGGCTGAGCATGTGTGTGGCGGCCATTTTAGGAAGGCATGCATTGTGCCTTTGCCATAGGCGTACATTGACTGTCTCCCATTTCTTGTGGTTCAGGGTGTGTGGCGGCCATTTTGTGGAGCCATCCAAGTAGTGTGCTTGCTTTTGCCATCCGGTTCCAAGCTTGTGGCTTAGTAGTCTTCCAGTAGGCCCAGAGGTAGTTAGCCTCCAATCTGTGGTTCGTGATTTAAATGTACAGTTGGTGTTGTCTGCCGATTTTCCTTTACTCCATGGATGGCTTTGGATTTTATTGCAAAAGGTGTGTTTGGGGTGGAATAGCATTTTTTGAGTGTGTGCTAAATAAATTGGGCTTTTTTAGCCAGTATGTAAGGCAAGGGATTCAGCTCGCGAACTTTCGGTAACTCTGCACAGCGTGACAACGCGGACTTACAGTTTTCGTCATTTTTGCGCTCGCAATATGCGTGTTCGCGCAAGCGAGAAAGCCTTTTTGTACAGTTTGCGATCCCGAACACGCAGCTTTTGAAATCTGGCAAACAATATCTCGCGAGCAACATAGACCCTTCTCGAAAACGCTTTTTTGTGCATTTCTGCACAAAAAACTCCTCAGGCTGTCATTGAGCTGTAGGTTTGGAGCAGGGAGAAGCTTTTATTTGTCTGGAAAACATTTTTATGAGAGGGAGTAAGTTCCACAGACACTACAACTTCCTGTTCCTGTCCTTTGCAATCACTTTTAGGTTATTATTGTGGTGGGTGGGCTGAGCATGTGTGTGGCGGCCATTTTAGGAAGGCATGCATTGTGCCTTTGCCATAGGCGTACATTGACTGTCTCCCATTTCTTGTGGTTGTGGGTGTGTGGCGGCCATTTTGTGGAGCCATCCAAGCAGTGTGCTTGCTTTTGCCATCCGGTTCCAAGCTTGTGTCTTAGTAGTCTTCCAGTAGGCCCAGAGGTAGTCAGCCTCCAATCTGTGGTGCGTGACTTAAATGTACAGTTGGTGTTGTCTGCCGATTTTCCTTTACTCCATGGATGGCTTTGGATTTTATTGCAAAAGGTGTGTTTGGGGTGGAATAGCATTTTTTGGGTGTGTGTTAAATAAATTGGGCTTTTTTAGCCAGTATGTAAGGCAAGGGATTCAGCTTGCAAACTTTCGGTAACTCTGCACAGCGCGACAACGCGGACTTACAGTTTTCGTCATTTTTGCGCTCGCAATATGCGTGTTCGCGCACGCGAGAAAGCCTTTTTGTACAGTTTGCGATCCCGAACACGCAGCTTTTGCAATCTGGCAAACAATATCTCGCGAGCAACATAGACCCTTCTCGAAAACGCTTTTTTGTGCATTTCTGCACAAAAAACTCCTCAGGCTGTCATTGAGCTGTAGGTTTGGAGCAGGGAGAAGCTTTTATTTGTCTGGAAAACATTTTTATGAGAGGGAGTAAGTTCCACAGACACTACAACTTCCTGTTCCTGTCCTTTGCAATCACTTTTTGTTTATTATTTTGGTGAGTGGGCTGAGCATGTGTGTGGCGGCCATTTTAGGAAGGCATGCATTGTGCCTTTGCCATAGGCGTACATTGACTGTCTCCCATTTCTTGTGGTTGTGGGTGTGTGGCGGCCATTTTGTGGAGCCATCCAAGCAGTGTGCTTGCTTTTGCCATCCGGTTCCAAGCTTGTGGCTTAGTAGTCTTCCAATAGGCCCAGAGGTAGTCAGCCTCCAATCTGTGGTGCGTGATTTAAATGTACAGTTGGTGTTGTCTGCCGATTTTCCTTTACTCCATGGATGGCTTTGGATTTTATTGCAAAAGGTGTGTTTGGGGTGGAATAGCATTTTTTGGGTGTGTGCTAAATAAATTGGGCTTTTTTAGCCAGTATGTAAGGCAAGGGATTCAGCGCGTGAACTTTCGGTAACTCTGCACAGCGCGACAACGCGGACTTACAGTTTTCGTCATTTTTGCGCTCGCAATATGCGTGTTCGCGCACGCGAGAAAGCCTTTTTGTACAGTTCGCGATCCTGAACACGCAGCTTATGCAATCTGGCAAACAATATCTCGCGAGCAACATAGACCCTTCTCGAAAACGTTTTTTTGTGCATTTCTGCACAAAAAACTCCTCAGGCTGTCATTGAGCTGTAGGTTTGGAGCAGGGAGAAGCTTTTATTTGTCTGGAAAACATTTTTATGAGAGGGAGTAAGTTCCACAGACACTACAACTTCCTGTTCCTGTCCTTTGCAATCACTTTTTGTTTATTGTTGTGGTGAGTGGGCTGAGCATGTGTGTGGCGGCCATTTTAGGAAGGCATGCATTGTGCCTTTGCCATAGGCGTACATTGACTGTCTCCCATTTCTTGTGGTTGTGGGTGTGTGGCGGCCATTTTGTGGAGCCATCCAAGCAGTGTGCTTGCTTTTGCTATCCGGTTCCAAGCTTGTGGCTTAGTAGTCTTCCAGTAGGCCCAGAGGTACTCAGCCTCCAATCTGTGGTGCGTGATTTAAATGTACAGTTGGTGTTGTCTGCCGATTTTCCTTTACTCCATGGATGGCTTTGGATTTTATTGCAAAAGGTGTGTTTGGGGTGGAATAGCATTTTTTGGGTGTGTGCTAAATAAATTGGGCTTTTTTAGCCAGTATGTAAGGCAAGGGATTCAGCTCGTGAACTTTCGGTAACTCTGCACAGCGCGACAACGCGGACTTACAGTTTTTGTCATTTTTGCGCTCGCAATATGCGTGTTCGTGCACGCGAGAAAACCTTTTATGTACAGTTCGCGATCCTGAACACGCAGCTTTTGCAATCTGGCAAACAATATCTCGCGAGCAACATAGACCCTTCTCGAAAACGCTTTTTTGTGCATTTCTGCACAAAAAACTCCTCAGGCTGTCATTGAGCTGTAGGTTTGGAGCAGGGAGAAGCTTTTGTTTGTCTGTAAAACATTTTTATGAGAGGGAGTAAGTTCCACAGACACTACAACTTCCTGTTCCTGTCCTTTGCAATCACTTTTTGTTTATTATTGTGGTGGGTGGGCTGAGCATGTGTGTGGCGGCCATTTTAGGAAGGCATGCATTGTGCCTTTGCCATAGGCGTACATTGACTGTCTCCCATTTCTTGTGGTTCAGGGTGTGTGGCGGCCATTTTGTGGAGCCATCCAAGTAGTGTGCTTGCTTTTGCCATCCGGTTCCAAGCTTGTGGCTTAGTAGTCTTCCAGTAGGCCCAGAGGTAGTTAGCCTCCAATCTGTGGTTCGTGATTTAAATGTACAGTTGGTGTTGTCTGCTGATTTTCCTTTACTCCATGGATGGCTTTGGATTTTATTGCAAAAGGTGTGTTTGGGGTGGAATAGCATTTTTTGGGTGTGTGCTAAATAAATTGGGCTTTTTTAGCCAGTATGTAAGGCAAGGGATTCAGCTCTCGAACTTTTGGTAACTCTGCCCAGCGCGACAACGCGGACTTACAGTTTTCGTCATTTTTGCGCTCGCAATATGCGTGTTCGCGCACGCGAGAAAGCCTTTTTGTACAGTTTGCAATCCCGAACACGCAGCTTTTGAAATCTGGCAAACAATATCTCGCGAGCAACATAGACCCTTCTCGAAAACGCTTTTTTGTGCATTTCTGCACAAAAAACTCCTCAGGCTGTCATTGAGCTGTAGGTTTGGAGCAGGGAGAAGCTTTTATTTGTCTGGAAAACATTTTTATGAGAGGGAGTAAGTTCCACAGACACTACAACTTCCTGTTCCTGTCCTTTGCAATCACTTTTTGGTTATTATTGTGGTGGGTGGGCTGAGCATGTGTGTGGTGGCCATTTTAGGAAGGCATGCATTGTGCCTTTGCCATAGGCGTACATTGACTGTCTCCCATTTCTTGTGGTTGTGGGTGTGTGGCGACCATTTTGTGGAGCCATCCAAGCAGTGTGCTTGCTTTTGCCATCCGGTTCCAAGCTTGTGGCTTAGTAGTCTTCCAGTAGGCCCAGAGGTACTCAGCCTCCAATCTGTGGTGCGTGATTTAAATGTACAGTTGGTGTTGTCTGCCGATTTTCCTTTACTCCATGGATGGCTTTGGATTTTATTGCAAAAGGTGTGTTTGGGGTGGAATAGCATTTTTTGGGTGTGTGCTAAATAAATTGGGCTTTTTTAGCCAGTATGTAAGGCAAGGGATTCAGCGCGTGAACTTTCGGTAACTCTGCACAGCGCGACAACGCGGACTTACAGTTTTCGTCATTTTTGCGCTCGCAATATGCGTGTTCGCGCACGCGAGAAAGCCTTTTTGTACAGTTCGCGATCCTGAACACGCAGCTTATGCAATCTGGCAAACAATATCTCGCGAGCAACATAGACCCTTCTCGAAAACGTTTTTTTGTGCATTTCTGCACAAAAAACTCCTCAGGCTGTCATTGAGCTGTAGGTTTGGAGCAGGGAGAAGCTTTTATTTGTCTGGAAAACATTTTTATGAGAGGGAGTAAGTTCCACAGACACTACAACTTCCTGTTCCTGTCCTTTGCAATCACTTTTTGTTTATTGTTGTGGTGAGTGGGCTGAGCATGTGTGTGGCGGCCATTTTAGGAAGGCATGCATTGTGCCTTTGCCATAGGCGTACATTGACTGTCTCCCATTTCTTGTGGTTGTGGGTGTGTGGCGGCCATTTTGTGGAGCCATCCAAGCAGTGTGCTTGCTTTTGCTATCCGGTTCCAAGCTTGTGGCTTAGTAGTCTTCCAGTAGGCCCAGAGGTACTCAGCCTCCAATCTGTGGTGCGTGATTTAAATGTACAGTTGGTGTTGTCTGCCGATTTTCCTTTACTCCATGGATGGCTTTGGATTTTATTGCAAAAGGTGTGTTTGGGGTGGAATAGCATTTTTTGGGTGTGTGCTAAATAAATTGGGCTTTTTTAGCCAGTATGTAAGGCAAGGGATTCAGCTCGTGAACTTTCGGTAACTCTGCACAGCGCGACAACGCGGACTTACAGTTTTTGTCATTTTTGCGCTCGCAATATGCGTGTTCGTGCACGCGAGAAAACCTTTTATGTACAGTTCGCGATCCTGAACACGCAGCTTTTGCAATCTGGCAAACAATATCTCGCGAGCAACATAGACCCTTCTCGAAAACGCTTTTTTGTGCATTTCTGCACAAAAAACTCCTCAGGCTGTCATTGAGCTGTAGGTTTGGAGCAGGGAGAAGCTTTTGTTTGTCTGTAAAACATTTTTATGAGAGGGAGTAAGTTCCACAGACACTACAACTTCCTCTTCCTGTCCTTTGCAATCACTTTTTGTTTATTATTGTGGTGGGTGGGCTGAGCATGTGTGTGGCGGCCATTTTAGGAAGGCATGCATTGTGCCTTTGCCATAGGCGTACATTGACTGTCTCCCATTTCTTGTGGTTCAGGGTGTGTGGCGGCCATTTTGTGGAGCCATCCAAGCAGTGTGCTTGCTTTTGCTATCCGGTTCCAAGCTTGTGGCTTAGTAGTCTTCCAGTAGGCCCAGAGGTACTCAGCCTCCAATCTGTGGTGCGTGATTTAAATGTACAGTTGGTGTTGTCTGCCGATTTTCCTTTACTCCATGGATGGCTTTGGATTTTATTGCAAAAGGTGTGTTTGGGGTGGAATAGCATTTTTTGGGTGTGTGCTAAATAAATTGGGCTTTTTTAGCCAGTATGTAAGGCAAGGGATTCAGCTCGTGAACTTTCGGTAACTCTGCACAGCGCGACAACGCGGACTTACAGTTTTTGTCATTTTTGCGCTCGCAATATGCGTGTTCGTGCACGCGAGAAAACCTTTTATGTACAGTTCGCGATCCTGAACACGCAGCTTTTGCAATCTGGCAAACAATATCTCGCGAGCAACATAGACCCTTCTCGAAAACGCTTTTTTGTGCATTTCTGCACAAAAAACTCCTCAGGCTGTCATTGAGCTGTAGGTTTGGAGCAGGGAGAAGCTTTTGTTTGTCTGTAAAACATTTTTATGAGAGGGAGTAAGTTCCACAGACACTACAACTTCCTCTTCGTGTCCTTTGCAATCACTTTTTGTTTATTATTGTGGTGGGTGGGCTGAGCATGTGTGTGGCGGCCATTTTAGGAAGGCATGCATTGTGCCTTTGCCATAGGCGTACATTGACTGTCTCCCATTTCTTGTGGTTCAGGGTGTGTGGCGGCCATTTTGTGGAGCCATCCAAGTAGTGTGCTTGCTTTTGCCATCCGGTTCCAAGCTTGTGGCTTAGTAGTCTTCCAGTAGGCCCAGAGGTAGTTAGCCTCCAATCTGTGGTTCGTGATTTAAATGTACAGTTGGTGTTGTCTGCCGATTTTCCTTTACTCCATGGATGGCTTTGGATTTTATTGCAAAAGGTGTGTTTGGGGTGGAATAGCATTTTTTGAGTGTGTGCTAAATAAATTGGGCTTTTTTAGCCAGTATGTAAGGCAAGGGATTCAGCTCGCGAACTTTCGGTAACTCTGCACAGCGTGACAACGCGGACTTACAGTTTTCGTCATTTTTGCGCTCGCAATATGCGTGTTCGCGCAAGCGAGAAAGCCTTTTTGTACAGTTTGCGATCCCGAACACGCAGCTTTTGAAATCTGGCAAACAATATCTCGCGAGCAACATAGACCCTTCTCGAAAACGCTTTTTTGTGCATTTCTGCACAAAAAACTCCTCAGGCTGTCATTGAGCTGTAGGTTTGGAGCAGGGAGAAGCTTTTATTTGTCTGGAAAACATTTTTATGAGAGGGAGTAAGTTCCACAGACACTACAACTTCCTGTTCCTGTCCTTTGCAATCACTTTTAGGTTATTATTGTGGTGGGTGGGCTGAGCATGTGTGTGGCGGCCATTTTAGGAAGGCATGCATTGTGCCTTTGCCATAGGCGTACATTGACTGTCTCCCATTTCTTGTGGTTGTGGGTGTGTGGCGGCCATTTTGTGGAGCCATCCAAGCAGTGTGCTTGCTTTTGCCATCCGGTTCCAAGCTTGTGTCTTAGTAGTCTTCCAGTAGGCCCAGAGGTAGTCAGCCTCCAATCTGTGGTGCGTGACTTAAATGTACAGTTGGTGTTGTCTGCCGATTTTCCTTTACTCCATGGATGGCTTTGGATTTTATTGCAAAAGGTGTGTTTGGGGTGGAATAGCATTTTTTGGGTGTGTGTTAAATAAATTGGGCTTTTTTAGCCAGTATGTAAGGCAAGGGATTCAGCTTGCAAACTTTCGGTAACTCTGCACAGCGCGACAACGCGGACTTACAGTTTTCGTCATTTTTGCGCTCGCAATATGCGTGTTCGCGCACGCGAGAAAGCCTTTTTGTACAGTTTGCGATCCCGAACACGCAGCTTTTGCAATCTGGCAAACAATATCTCGCGAGCAACATAGACCCTTCTCGAAAACGCTTTTTTGTGCATTTCTGCACAAAAAACTCCTCAGGCTGTCATTGAGCTGTAGGTTTGGAGCAGGGAGAAGCTTTTATTTGTCTGGAAAACATTTTTATGAGAGGGAGTAAGTTCCACAGACACTACAACTTCCTGTTCCTGTCCTTTGCAATCACTTTTTGTTTATTATTTTGGTGAGTGGGCTGAGCATGTGTGTGGCGGCCATTTTAGGAAGGCATGCATTGTGCCTTTGCCATAGGCGTACATTGACTGTCTCCCATTTCTTGTGGTTGTGGGTGTGTGGCGGCCATTTTGTGGAGCCATCCAAGCAGTGTGCTTGCTTTTGCCATCCGGTTCCAAGCTTGTGGCTTAGTAGTCTTCCAATAGGCCCAGAGGTAGTCAGCCTCCAATCTGTGGTGCGTGATTTAAATGTACAGTTGGTGTTGTCTGCCGATTTTCCTTTACTCCATGGATGGCTTTGGATTTTATTGCAAAAGGTGTGTTTGGGGTGGAATAGCATTTTTTGGGTGTGTGCTAAATAAATTGGGCTTTTTTAGCCAGTATGTAAGGCAAGGGATTCAGCGCGTGAACTTTCGGTAACTCTGCACAGCGCGACAACGCGGACTTACAGTTTTCGTCATTTTTGCGCTCGCAATATGCGTGTTCGCGCACGCGAGAAAGCCTTTTTGTACAGTTCGCGATCCTGAACACGCAGCTTATGCAATCTGGCAAACAATATCTCGCGAGCAACATAGACCCTTCTCGAAAACGTTTTTTTGTGCATTTCTGCACAAAAAACTCCTCAGGCTGTCATTGAGCTGTAGGTTTGGAGCAGGGAGAAGCTTTTATTTGTCTGGAAAACATTTTTATGAGAGGGAGTAAGTTCCACAGACACTACAACTTCCTGTTCCTGTCCTTTGCAATCACTTTTTGTTTATTGTTGTGGTGAGTGGGCTGAGCATGTGTGTGGCGGCCATTTTAGGAAGGCATGCATTGTGCCTTTGCCATAGGCGTACATTGACTGTCTCCCATTTCTTGTGGTTGTGGGTGTGTGGCGGCCATTTTGTGGAGCCATCCAAGCAGTGTGCTTGCTTTTGCTATCCGGTTCCAAGCTTGTGGCTTAGTAGTCTTCCAGTAGGCCCAGAGGTACTCAGCCTCCAATCTGTGGTGCGTGATTTAAATGTACAGTTGGTGTTGTCTGCCGATTTTCCTTTACTCCATGGATGGCTTTGGATTTTATTGCAAAAGGTGTGTTTGGGGTGGAATAGCATTTTTTGGGTGTGTGCTAAATAAATTGGGCTTTTTTAGCCAGTATGTAAGGCAAGGGATTCAGCTCGTGAACTTTCGGTAACTCTGCACAGCGCGACAACGCGGACTTACAGTTTTTGTCATTTTTGCGCTCGCAATATGCGTGTTCGTGCACGCGAGAAAACCTTTTATGTACAGTTCGCGATCCTGAACACGCAGCTTTTGCAATCTGGCAAACAATATCTCGCGAGCAACATAGACCCTTCTCGAAAACGCTTTTTTGTGCATTTCTGCACAAAAAACTCCTCAGGCTGTCATTGAGCTGTAGGTTTGGAGCAGGGAGAAGCTTTTGTTTGTCTGTAAAACATTTTTATGAGAGGGAGTAAGTTCCACAGACACTACAACTTCCTGTTCCTGTCCTTTGCAATCACTTTTTGTTTATTATTGTGGTGGGTGGGCTGAGCATGTGTGTGGCGGCCATTTTAGGAAGGCATGCATTGTGCCTTTGCCATAGGCGTACATTGACTGTCTCCCATTTCTTGTGGTTCAGGGTGTGTGGCGGCCATTTTGTGGAGCCATCCAAGTAGTGTGCTTGCTTTTGCCATCCGGTTCCAAGCTTGTGGCTTAGTAGTCTTCCAGTAGGCCCAGAGGTAGTTAGCCTCCAATCTGTGGTTCGTGATTTAAATGTACAGTTGGTGTTGTCTGCTGATTTTCCTTTACTCCATGGATGGCTTTGGATTTTATTGCAAAAGGTGTGTTTGGGGTGGAATAGCATTTTTTGGGTGTGTGCTAAATAAATTGGGCTTTTTTAGCCAGTATGTAAGGCAAGGGATTCAGCTCTCGAACTTTCGGTAACTCTGCCCAGCGCGACAACGCGGACTTACAGTTTTCGTCATTTTTGCGCTCGCAATATGCGTGTTCGCGCACGCGAGAAAGCCTTTTTGTACAGTTTGCAATCCCGAACACGCAGCTTTTGAAATCTGGCAAACAATATCTCGCGAGCAACATAGACCCTTCTCGAAAACGCTTTTTTGTGCATTTCTGCACAAAAAACTCCTCAGGCTGTCATTGAGCTGTAGGTTTGGAGCAGGGAGAAGCTTTTATTTGTCTGGAAAACATTTTTATGAGAGGGAGTAAGTTCCACAGACACTACAACTTCCTGTTCCTGTCCTTTGCAATCACTTTTTGGTTATTATTGTGGTGGGTGGGCTGAGCATGTGTGTGGTGGCCATTTTAGGAAGGCATGCATTGTGCCTTTGCCATAGGCGTACATTGACTGTCTCCCATTTCTTGTGGTTGTGGGTGTGTGGCGACCATTTTGTGGAGCCATCCAAGCAGTGTGCTTGCTTTTGCCATCCGGTTCCAAGCTTGTGTCTTAGTAGTCTTCCAGTAGGCCCAGAGGTAGTCAGCCTCCAATCTGTGGTGCGTGACTTAAATGTACAGTTGGTGTTGTCTGCCGATTTTCCTTTACTCCATGGATGGCTTTGGATTTTATTGCAAAAGGTGTGTTTGGGGTGGTATAGCATTTTTTGGGTGTGTGCTAAATAAATTGGGCTTTTTTAGCCAGTATGTAAGGCAAGGGATTCAGCTTGCGAACTTTCGGTAACTCTGCACAGCGCGACAACGCGAACTTACAGTTTTCGTCATTTTTGCGCTCGCAATATGCGTGTTCGCGCACGCGAGAAAGCATTTTTGTACAGTTCGCGATCCCAACCACGCAGCTTTTGCAATCTGGCAAACAATATCTCGCGAGCAACATAGACCCTTCTCGAAAACGCTTTTTTGTGCTTTCTGCACAAAAAACTCCTCAGGCTGTCATTGAGCTGTAGGTTTGGAGCAGGGAGAAGCTTTTATTTGTCTGGAAAACATTTTTATGAGAGGGAGTAAGTTCCACAGACACTACAACTTCCTGTTCCTGTCCTTTGCAATCACTTTTTGTTTATTATTGTGGTGAGTGGGCTGAGCATGTGTGTGGCGGCCATTTTAGGAAGGCATGCATTGTGCCTTTGCCATAGGCGTACATTGACTGTCTCCCATTTCTTGTGGTTGTGGGTGTGTGGCGGCCATTTTGTGGAGCCATCCAAGCAGTGTGCTTGCTTTTGCCATCCGGTTCCAAGCTTGTGGCTTAGTAGTCTTCCAGTAGGCCCAGAGGTAGTCAGCCTCCAATCTGTGGTGTGTGATTTAAATGTACAGTTGGTGTTGTCTGCCGATTTTCCTTTACTCCATGGATGGCTTTGGATTTTATTGCAAAAGGTGTGTTTGGGGTGGAATAGCATTTTTTGGGTGTATGCTAAATAAATTGGGCTTTTGTAGCCAGTATGTAAGGCAAGGGATTCAGCTCGTGAACTTTCGGTGACTCTGCACAGCGCGACAACGCGGACTTACAGTTTTCGTCATTTTTGCGCTCGCAATATGCGTGTTTGCGCACGCGAGAAAGCCTTTTTGTACAGTTCGCGATCCCGAACACGCAGCTTTTGCAATCTGGCAAACAATATCTCGCGAGCAACATAGACCCTTCTCGAAAACGCTTTTTTGTGCATTTCTGCACAAAAAACTCCTCAGGCTGTCATTGAGCTGTAGGTTTGGAGCAGGGAGAAGCTTTTATTTGTCTGGAAAACATTTTTATGAGAGGGAGTAAGTTCCACAGACACTACAACTTCCTGTTCCTGTCCTTTGCAATCACTTTTTGTTTATTATTGTGATGGGTGGGCTGAGCATGTGTGTGGCGGCCATTTTAGGAAGGCATGCATTGTGCCTTTGCCATAGGCGTACATTGACTGTCTCCCATTTCTTGTGGTTCAGGGTGTGTGGCGGCCATTTTGTGGAGCCATGCAAGTAGTGTGCTTGCTTTTGTCATCCGGTTCCAAGCTTGTGGCTTAGTAGTCTTCCAGTAGGCCCAGAGGTAGTTAGCCTCCAATCTGTGGTTCGTGATTTAAATGTACAGTTGGTGTTGTCTGCCGATTTTCCTTTACGCCATGGATGGCTTTGGATTTTATTGCAATAGGTGTGTTTGGGGTGGAATAGCATTTTTTGGGTGTGTGCTAAATAAATTGGGCTTTTTTAGCCAGTATGTAAGGCAAGGGATTCAGCTCGCGAACTTTCGGTAACTCTGCACAGCGCGACAACGCGGACTTACAGTTTTCGTCATTTTTGCACTCGCAATATGCATGTTCGCGCACGCGAGAAAGCCTTTTTGTACAGTTTGCGATCCCGAACATGCAGCTTTTGCAATCTGGCAAACAATATCTCGCGAGCAACATAGACCCTTCTCGAAAACGCTTTTTTGTGCATTTCTGCACAAAAAACTCCTCAGGCTGTCATTGAGCTGTAGGTTTGGAGCAGGGAGAAGCTTTTAATTGTCTGGAAAACATTTTTATGAGAGGGAGTAAGTTCCACAGACACTACAACTTCCTGTTCCTGTCCTTTGCAATCACTTTTTGTTTATTATTGTGGTGAGTGGGCTGAGCATGTGTGTGGCGGCCATTTTAGGAAGGCATGCATTGTGCCTTTGCCATAGGCGTACATTGACTGTCTCCCATTTCTTGTGGTTGTGGGTGTGTGGCGGGCATTTTGTGGAGCCATCCAAGCAGTGTGCTTGCTTTTGCCATCCGGTTCCAAGCTTGTGGCTTAGTAGTCTTCCAGTAGGCCCAGAGGTAGTCGGCCTCCAATCTGTGGCGCGTGATTTAAATGTACAGTTGGTGTTGTCTGCCGATTTTCCTTTACTCCATGGATGGCTTTGGATTTTATTGCAAAAGGTGTGTTTGGGGTGGAATAGCATTTTTTGGGTGTGTGCTAAATAAATTGGGCTTTTTTAGCCAGTATGTAAGGCAAGGGATTCAGCTTGCGAAGTTTCGGTAACTCTGCACAGCGCGACAACGCGGACTTACAGTTTTCGTCATTTTTGCGCTCGCAATATGCGTGTTCGCGCACGAGAGAAAGCCTTTTTGTACAGTTCGCGATCCCGAACACGCAGCTTTTGCAATCTGGCAAACAATATCTTGCGAGCAACATAGACCCTTCTCGAAAACGCTTTTTTGTGCATTTCTGCACAAAAAACTCCTCAGGCTGTCATTGAGCTGTAGGTTTGGAGCAGGGAGAAGCTTTTATTTGTCTGGAAAACATTTTTATGAGAGGGAGTAAGTTCCACAGACACTACAACTTCCTGTTCCTGTCCTTTGCAATCACTTTTTGGTTATTATTGTGGTGGGTGGGCTGAGCATGTATGTGGCGGCCATTTTAGGAAGGCGGCATTGTGCCTTTGCCATAGGCATACATTGACTGTCTCCCATTTCTTGTGGTTGTGGGTGTGTGGCGGCCATTTTGTGGAGCCATCCAAGCAGTGTGCTTGCTTTTGCCATCCGGTTCCAAGCTTGTGTCTTAGTAGTCTTCCAGTAGGCCCAGAGGTAGTCAGCCTCCAATCTGTGGTGCGTGACTTAAATGTACAGTTGGTGTTGTCTGCCGATTTTCCTTTACTCCATGGATGGCTTTGGATTTTATTGCAAAAGGTGTGTTTGGGGTGGAATTGCATTTTTTGGGTGTGTGCTAAATAAATTGGGCTTTTTTAGCCAGTATGTAAGGCAAGGGATTCAGCTTGCGAACTTTCGGTAACTCTGCACAGCGCGACAACGCGGACTTACAGTTTTCGTCATTTTTGCGCTCGCAATATGCGTGTTCGCGCACGCGAGAAAGCCTTTTTGTACAGTTCGCGATCCCGAACACGCAGCTTTTGCAATCTGGCAAACAATATCTCGCGAGCAACATAGACCCTTCTCGAAAACGCTTTTTTGTGCATTTCTGCACAAAAAACTCCTCAGGCTGTCATTGAGCTGTAGGTTTGGAGCAGGGAGAAGCTTTTATTTGTCTGGAAAACATTTTTATGAGAGGGAGTAAGTTCCACAGACACTACAACCTCTGTTCCTGTCCTTTGCAATCACTTTTTGTTTATTATTGTGATGGGTGGGCTGAGCATGTGTGTGGCGGCCATTTTAGGAAGGCATGCATTGTGCCTTTGCCATAGGCGTACATTGACTGTCTCCCATTTCTTGTGGTTCAGGGTGTGTGGCGGCCATTTTGTGGAGCCATCCAAGTAGTGTGCTTGCTTTTGCCATCCGGTTCCAAGCTTGTGGCTTAGTAGTCTTCCAGTAGGCCCAGAGGTAGTTAGCCTCCAATCTGTGGTTCGTGATTTAAATGTACAATTGGTGTTGTCTGCCGATTTTCCTTTACGCCATGGATGGCTTTGGATTTTATTGCAATAGGTGTGTTTGGGGTGGAATAGCATTTTATGGGTGTGTGCTAAATAAATTGGGCTTTTTTAGCCAGTATGTAAGGCAAGGGATTCAGCTCGCGAACTTTCGGTAACTCTGCACAGCGCGACAACGCGGACTTACAGTTTTCGTCATTTTTGCGCTCGCAATATGCATGTTCGCGCACGCGAGAAAGCCTTTTTGTACAGTTTGCGATCCCGAACACGCAGCTTTTGCAATCTGGCAAACAATATCTCGCGAGCAACATAGACCCTTCTCGAAAACGCTTTTTTGTGCATTTCTGCACAAAAAACTCCTCAGGCTGTCATTGAGCTGTAGGTGTGGAGCAGGGAGAAGCTTTTATTTGTCTGGAAAACATTTTTATGAGAGGGAGTAAGTTCCACAGACACTACAACTTCCTGTTCCTGTCCTTTGCAATCACTTTTTGTTTATTATTGTGGTGAGTGGGCTGAGCATGTGTGTGGCGGCCATTTTAGGAAGGCATGCATTGTGCCTTTGCCATAGGCGTACATTGACTGTCTCCCATTTCTTGTGGTTGTGGGTGTGTGGCGGCCATTTTGTGGAGCCATCCAAGCAGTGTGCTTGCTTTTGCCATCCAGTTCCAAGCTTGTGGCTTAGTAGTCTTCCAGTAGGCCCAGAGGTAGTCGGCCTCCAATCTGTGGCGCGTGATTTAAATGTACAGTTGGTGTTGTCTGCCGATTTTCCTTTACTCCATGGATGGCTTTGGATTTTATTGCAAAAGGTGTGTTTGGGGTGGAATAGCATTTTTTGGGTGTGTGCTAAATAAATTGGGCTTTTTTAGCCAGTATGTAAGGCAAGGGATTCAGCTTGCGAAGTTTCGGTAACTCTGCACAGCGCGACAACGCGGACTTACAGTTTTCGTCATTTTTGCGCTCGCAATATGCGTGTTCGCGCACGCGAGAAAGCCTTTTTGTACAGTTCGCGATCCCGAACACGCAGCTTTTGCAATCTGGCAAACAATATCTCGCGAGCAACATAGACCCTTCTCGAAAACGCTTTTTTGTGCATTTCTGCACAAAAAACTCCTCAGGCTGTCATTGAGCTGTAGGTTTGGAGCAGGGAGAAGCTTTATTTGTCTGGAAAACATTTTTATGAGAGGGAGTAAGTTCCACAGACACTACAACTTCCTGTTCCTGTCCTTTGCAATCACTTTTTGGTTATTATTGTGGTGGGTGGGCTGAGCATGTGTGTGGCGGCCATTTTAGGAAGGCATGCATTGTGCCTTTGCCATAGGCGTACATTGACTGTCTCCCATTTCTTGTGGTTGTGGGTGTGTGGCGGCCATTTTGTGGAGCCATCCAAGCAGTGTGCTTGCTTTTGCCATCCGGTTCCAAGCTTGTGGCTTAGTAGTCTTCCAGTAGGCCCAGAGGTAGTCAGCCTCCAATCTGTGGTGCGTGATTTAAATGTACAGTTGGTGTTGTCTGCCGATTTTCCTTTACTCCATGGATGGCTTTGGATTTTATTGCAAAAGGTGTGTTTGGGGTGGAATAGCATTTTTTGGGTGTGTGCTAAATAAATTGGGCTTTTTTAGCCAGTATGTAAGGCAAGGGATTCAGCTCGTGAACTTTCGGTAACTCTGCACAGCGCGACAACGCGGACTTACAGTTTTCGTCATTTTTGCGCTCGCAATATGCGTGTTCGCGCACGCGAGAAAGCCTTTTTGTACAGTTCGCGATCCCGAACACGCAGCTTTTGCAATCTGGCAAACAATATCTTGCGAGCAACATAGACCCTTCTCGAAAACGCTTTTTTGTGCATTTCTGCACAAAAAACTCCTCAGGCTGTCATTGAGCTGTAGGTTTGGAGCAGGGAGAAGCTTTTATTTGTCTGGAAAACATTTTTATGAGAGGGAGTAATATCCACAGACACTACAACTTCCTGTTCCTGTCCTTTGCAATCACTTTTTGGTTATTATTGTGGTGGGTGGGCTGAGCATGTATGTGGCGGCCATTTTAGGAAGGCATGCATTGTGCCTTTGCCATAGGCGTACATTGACTGTCTCCCATTTCTTGTGGTTGTGGGTGTGTGGCGGCCATTTTGTGGAGCCATCCAAGCAGTGTGCTTGCTTTTGCCATCCGGTTCCAAGCTTGTGTCTTAGTAGTCTTCCAGTAGGCCCAGAGGTAGTCAGCCTCCAATCTGTGGTGCGTGACTTAAATGTACAGTTGGTGTTGTCTGCCGATTTTCCTTTACTCCATGGATGGCTTTGGATTTTATTGCAAAAGGTGTGTTTGGGGTAGAATAGCATTTTTTGGGTGTGTGCTAAATAAATTGGGCTTTTTTAGCCAGTATGTAAGGCAAGGGATTCAGCTTGCGAACTTTCGGTAACTCTGCACAGCGCGACAACGCGGACTTACAGTTTTCGTCATATTGCGCTCGCAATATGCGTGTTCGCGCACGCGAGAAAGCATTTTTGTACAGTTCGCGATCCCAACCACGCAGCTTTTGCAATCTGGCAAATAATATCTCGCGAGCAACATAGACCCTTCTCGAAAACGCTTTTTTGTGCATTTCTGCACAAAAAACTCCTCAGGCTGTCATTGAGCTGTAGGTTTGGAGCAAGGAGAAGCTTTTATTTGTCTGGAAAACATTTTTATGAGAGGGAGTAAGTTCCACAGACACTACAACTTCCTGTTCCTGTCCTTTGCAATCACTTTTTGTTTATTATTGTGGTGAGTGGGCTGAGCATGTGTGTGGCGGCCATTTTAGGGAGGCATGCATTGTGCCTTTGCCATAGGCGTACATTGACTGTCTCCCATTTCTTGTGGTTGTGGGTGTGTGGCGGAAATTTTGTGGAGCCATCCAAGCAGTGTGCTTGCTTTTGCCATCCGGTTCCAAGCTTGTGGCTTAGTAGTCTTCCAGTAGGCCCAGAGGTAGTCAGCCTCCAATCTGTGGTGCGTGATTTAAATGTACAGTTGGTGTTGTCTGCCGATTTTCCTTTACTCCATGGATGGCTTTGGATTTTATTGCAAAAGGTGTGTTTGGGGTGGAATAGCATTTTTTGGGTGTGTGCTAAATAAATTGGGCTTTTTTAGCCAGTATGTAAGGCAAGGGATTCAGCTCGTGAACTTTCGGTAACTCTGCACAGCGCGACAACGCGGACTTACAGTTTTCGTCATTTTTGCGCTCGCAATATGCATGTTCGCGCACGCGAGAAAGCCTTTTTGTACAGTTTGCGATCCCGAACACGCAGCTTTTGCAATCTGGCAAATAATATCTCGCGAGCAACATAGACCCTTCTCGAAAAGGCTTTTTTGTGCTTTCTGCACAAAAAACTCCTCAGGCTGTCATTGAGCTGTAGGTTTGGAGCAGGGAGAAGCTTTTATTTGTCTGGAAAACATTTTTATGAGAGGGAGTAAGTTCCACAGACACTACAACTTCCTGTTCCTGTCCTTTGCAATCACTTTTTGTTTATTATTGTGGTGAGTGGGCTGAGCATGTGTGTGGCGGCCATTTTAGGAAGGCATGCATTGTGCTTTTGCCATAGGCGTACATTGACTGTCTCCCATTTCTTGTGGTTGTGGGTGTGTGGCGGCCATTTTGTGGAGCCATCCAAGCAGTGTGCTTGCTTTTGCCATCCGGTTCAAGCTTGTGGCTTAGTAGTCTTCCAGTAGGCCCAGAGGTAGTCAGCCTCCAATCTGTGGTGTGTGATTTAAATGTACAGTTGGTGTTGTCTGCCGATTTTCCTTTACTCCATGGATGGCTTTGGATTTTATTGCAAAAGGTGTGTTTGGGGTGGAATAGCATTTTTTGGGTGTGTGCTAAATAAATTGGGCTTTTGTAGCCAGTATGTAAGGCAAGGGATTCAGCTCGTGAACTTTCGGTAACTCTGCACAGCGCGACAACGCGGACTTACAGTTTTCGTCATTTTTGCGCTCGCAATATGCGTGTTCGCGCACGCGAGAAAGCCTTTTTGTACAGTTCGCGATCCCGAACACGCAGCTTTTGCAATCTGGCAAACAATATCTTGCGAGCAACATAGACCCTTCTCGAAAACGCTTTTTTGTGCATTTCTGCACAAAAACTCCTCAGGCTGTCATTGAGCTGTAGGTTTGGAGCAGGGAGAAGCTTTTATTTGTCTGGAAAACATTTTTATGAGAGGGAGTAAGTTCCACAGACACTACAACTTCCTGTTCCTGTCCTTTGCAATCACTTTTTGGTTATTATTGTGGTGGGTGGGCTGAGCATGTATGTGGCGGCCATTTTAGGAAGGCATGCATTGTGCCTTTGCCATAGGCGTACATTGACTGTCTCCCATTTCTTGTGGTTGTGGGTGTGTGGCGGCCATTTTGTGGAGCCATCCAAGCAGTGTGCTTGCTTTTGCCATCCGGTTCCAAGCTTGTGTCTTAGTAGTCTTCCAGTAGGCCCAGAGGTAGTCAGCCTCCAATCTGTGGTGCGTGACTTAAATGTACAGTTGGTGTTGTCTGCCGATTTTCCTTTACTCCATGGATGGCTTTGGATTTTATTGCAAAAGGTGTGTTTGGGGTGGAATAGCATTTTTTCGGTGTGTGCTAAATAAATTGGGCTTTTTTAGCCAGTATGTAAGGTAAGGGATTCAGCTTGCGAACTTTCGGTAACTCTGCACAGCGCGACAACGCGGACTTACAGTTTTCGTCATTTTTGCGCTCGCAATATGCGTGTTCGCGCACGCGAGAAAGCATTTTTGTACAGTTCGCGATCCCAACCACGCAGCTTTTGCAATCTGGCAAACAATATCTTGCGAGCAACATAGACCCTTCTCGAAAACGCTTTTTTGTGCATTTCTGCACAAAAAACTCCTCAGGCTGTCATTGAGCTGTAGGTTTGGAGCAGGGAGAAGCTTTTATTTGTCTGGAAAACATTTTTATGAGAGGGAGTAAGTTCCACAGACACTACAACTTCCTGTTCCTGTCCTTTGCAATCACTTTTTGTTTATTATTGTGGTGAGTGGGCTGAGCATGTGTGTGGCGGCCATTTTAGGGAGGCATGCATTGTGCCTTTGCCATAGGCGTACATTGACTGTCTCCCATTTCTTGTGGTTGTGGGTGTGTGGCGGAAATTTTGTGGAGCCATCCAAGCAGTGTGCTTGCTTTTGCCATCCGGTTCCAAGCTTGTGGCTTAGTAGTCTTCCAGTAGGCCCAGAGGTAGTCAGCCTCCAATCTGTGGTGCGTGATTTAAATGTACAGTTGGTGTTGTCTGCCGATTTTCCTTTACTCCATGGATGGCTTTGGATTTTATTGCAAAAGGTGTGTTTGGGGTGGAATAACATTTTTTGGGTGTGTGCTAAATAAATTGGGCTTTTTTAGCCAGTATGTAAGGCAAGGGATTCAGCTCGTGAACTTTCGGTAACTCTGCACAGCGCGACAACGCGGACTTACAGTTTTCGTCATTTTTGCGCTCGCAATATGCATGTTCGCGCACGCGAGAAAGCCTTTTTGTACAGTTTGCGATCCCGAACACGCAGCTTTTGCAATCTGGCAAATAATATCTCGCGAGCAACATAGACCCTTCTCGAAAAGGCTTTTTTGTGCTTTCTGCACAAAAAACTCCTCAGGCTGTCATTGAGCTGTAGGTTTGGAGCAGGGAGAAGCTTTTATTTGTCTGGAAAACATTTTTATGAGAGGGAGTAAGTTCCACAGACACTACAACGTCCTGTTCCTGTCCTTTGCAATCACTTTTTGTTTATTATTGTGGTGAGTGGGCTGAGCATGTGTGTGGCGGCCATTTTAGGAAGGCATGCATTGTGCCTTTGCCATAGGCGTACATTGACTGTCTCCCATTTCTTGTGGTTGTGGGTGTGTGGCGGCCATTTTGTGGAGCCATCCAAGCAGTGTGCTTGCTTTTGCCATCCGGTTCCAAGCTTGTGTCTTAGTAGTCTTCCAGTAGGCCCAGAGGTAGTCAGCCTCCAATCTGTGGTGCGTGACTTAAATGTACAGTTGTTGTTGTCTGCCGATTTTCCTTTACTCCATGGATGGCTTTGGATTTCATTGCAAAAGGTGTGTTTGGGGTGGAATAGCATTTTTTGGGTGTGTGCTAAATAAATTGGGCTTTTTTAGCCAGTATGTAAGGCAAGGGATTCAGCTCGTGAACTTTCGGTAACTCTGCAGAGCTGGACAACGCGGACTTACAGTTTTCGTCATTTTTGCGCTCGCAATATGCGTGTTGGCGCACGCGAGAAAGCCTTTTTGTACAGTTCGCGATCCCGAACACGCAGCTTTTGCAATCTGGCAAACAATATCTCGCGAGCAACATAGACCCTTCTCGAAAACGCTTTTTTTGCATTTCTGCACAAAAAACTCCTCAGGCTGTCATTGAGCTGTAGGTTTGGAGCAGGGAGAAGCTTTTATTTGTCTGGAAAACATTTTTATGAGAGGGAGTAAGTTCCACAGACACTACAACTTCCTGTTCCTGTCCTTTGCAATCACTTTTTGGTTATTATTGTGGTGGGTGGGCTGAGCATGTGTGTGGCGGCCTTTTTAGGAAGGCATGCATTGTGCCTTTGCCATAGGCGTACATTGACTGTCTCCCATTTCTTGTGGTTGTGGGTGTGTGGCGGCCATTTTGTGGAGCCATCCAAGCAGTGTGCTTGCTTTTGCCATCCGGTTCCAAGCTTGTGTCTTAGTAGTCTTCCAGTAGGCCCAGAGGTAGTCAGCCTCCAATCTGTGGTGCGTGACTTAAATGTACAGTTGTTGTTGTCTGCCGATTTTCCTTTACTCCATGGATGGCTTTGGATTTAATTGCAAAAGGTGTGTTTGGGGTGGAATAGCATTTTTTGGGTGTGTGCTAAATAAATTGGGCTTTTTTAGCCAGTATGTAAGGCAAGGGATTCAGCTTGCGAACTTTCGGTAACTCTGCACAGCGCGACAACGCGGACTTACAGTTTTCGTCATTTTTGCGCTCGCAATATGCGTGTTCGCGCACGCGAGAAAGCCTTTTTGTACAGTTCGCGATCCCGACCACGCAGCTTTTGCAATCTGGCAAACAATATCTCGCGAGCAACATAGACCCTTCTCGAAAACGCTTTTTTGTGCATTTCTGCACAAAAAACTCCTCAGGCTGTCATTGAGCTCTAGGTTTGGAGCAGGGAGAAGCTTTTATTTGTCTGGAAAACATTTTTATGAGAGGGAGTAAGTTCCACAGACACTACAACTTCCTGTTCCTGTCCTTTGCAATCACTTTTTGTTTATTATTGTGGTGAGTGGGCTGAGCATGTGTGTGGCGGCCATTTTAGGAAGGCATGCATTGTGCCTTTGCCATAGGCGTACATTGACTGTCTCCCATTTCTTGTGGTTGTGGGTGTGTGGTGGCCATTTTGTGGAGCCATCCAAGCAGTGTGCTTGCTTTTGCCATCCGGTTCCAAGCTTGTGGCTTAGTAGTCTTCCAGTAGGCCCAGAGGTAGTCGGCCTCCAATCTGTGGCGCGTGATTTAAATGTACAGTTGGTGTTGTCTGCCGATTTTCCTTTACTCCATGGATGGCTTTGGATTTTATTGCAAAAGGTGTGTTTGGGGTGGAATAGCATTTTTTGGGTGTGTGCTAAATAAATTGGGCTTTTTTAGCCAGTATGTAAGGCAAGGGATTCAGCTTGCGAAGTTTCGGTAACTCTGCACAGCGCGACAACGCGGACTTACAGTTTTCGTCATTTTTGCGCTCGCAATATGCGTGTTCGCGCACGCGAGAAAGCCTTTTTGTACAGTTCGCGATCCCGAACACGCAGCTTTTGCAATCTGGCAAACAATATCTCGCGAGCAACATAGACCCTTCTCGAAAACGCTTTTTTGTGCATTTCTGCGCAAAAAACTCCTCAGGCTGTCATTGAGCTGTAGGTTTGGAGCAGGGAGAAGCTTTATTTGTCTGGAAAACATTTTTATGAGAGGGAGTAAGTTCCACAGACACTACAACTTCCTGTTCCTGTCCTTTGCAATCACTTTTTGGTTATTATTGTGGTGGGTGGGCTGAGCATGTGTGTGGCGGCCATTTTAGGAAGGCATGCATTGTGCCTTTGCCATAGGCGTACATTGACTGTCTCCCATTTCTTGTGGTTGTGGGTGTGTGGCGGCCATTTTGTGGAGCCATCCAAGCAGTGTGCTTGCTTTTGCCATCCGGTTCCAAGCTTGTGGCTTAGTAGTCTTCCAGTAGGCCCAGAGGTAGTCAGCCTCCAATCTGTGGTGCGTGATTTAAATGTACAGTTGGTGTTGTCTGCCGATTTTCCTTTACTCCATGGATGGCTTTGGATTTTATTGCAAAAGGTGTGTTTGGGGTGGAATAGCATTTTTTGGGTGTGTGCTAAATAAATTGGGCTTTTTTAGCCAGTATGTAAGGCAAGGGATTCAGCTCGTGAACTTTCGGTAACTCTGCACAGCGCGACAACGCGGACTTACAGTTTTCGTCATTTTTGCGCTCGCAATATGCGTGTTCGCGCACGCGAGAAAGCCTTTTTGTACAGTTCGCGATCCCGAACACGCAGCTTTTGCAATCTGGCAAACAATATCTTGCGAGCAACATAGACCCTTCTCGAAAACGCTTTTTTGTGCATTTCTGCACAAAAAACTCCTCAGGCTGTCATTGAGCTGTAGGTTTGGAGCAGGGAGAAGCTTTTATTTGTCTGGAAAACATTTTTATGAGAGGGAGTAAGTTCCACAGACACTACAACTTCCTGTTCCTGTCCTTTGCAATCACTTTTTGGTTATTATTGTGGTGGGTGGGCTGAGCATGTATGTGGCGGCCATTTTAGGAAGGCATGCATTGTGCCTTTGCCATAGGCGTACATTGACTGTCTCCCATTTCTTGTGGTTGTGGGTGTGTGGCGGCCATTTTGTGGAGCCATCCAAGCAGTGTGCTTGCTTTTGCCATCCGGTTCCAAGCTTGTGTCTTAGTAGTCTTCCAGTAGGCCCAGAGGTAGTCAGCCTCCAATCTGTGGTGCGTGACTTAAATGTACAGTTGGTGTTGTCTGCCGATTTTCCTTTACTCCATGGATGGCTTTGGATTTTATTGCAAAAGGTGTGTTTGGGGTAGAATAGCATTTTTTGGGTGTGTGCTAAATAAATTGGGCTTTTTTAGCCAGTATGTAAGGCAAGGGATTCAGCTTGCGAACTTTCGGTAACTCTGCACAGCGCGACAACGCGGACTTACAGTTTTCGTCATTTTTGCGCTCGCAATATGCGTGTTCGCGCACGCGAGAAAGCATTTTTGTACAGTTCGCGATCCCAACCACGCAGCTTTTGCAATCTGGCAAACAATATCTCGCGAGCAACATAGACCCTTCTCGAAAACGCTTTTTTGTGCATTTCTGCACAAAAAACTCCTCAGGCTGTCATTGAGCTGTAGGTTTGGAGCAAGGAGAAGCTTTTATTTGTCTGGAAAACATTTTTATGAGAGGGAGTAAGTTCCACAGACACTACAACTTCCTGTTCCTGTCCTTTGCAATCACTTTTTATTTATTATTGTGGTGAGTGGGCTGAGCATGTGTGTGGCGGCCATTTTAGGGAGGCATGCATTGTGCCTTTGCCATAGGCGTACATTGACTGTCTCCCATTTCTTGTGGTTGTGGGTGTGTGGTGGAAATTTTGTGGAGCCATCCAAGCAGTGTGCTTGCTTTTGCCATCCGGTTCCAAGCTTGTGGCTTAGTAGTCTTCCAGTAGGCCCAGAGGTAGTCAGCCTCCAATCTGTGGTGCGTGATTTAAATGTACAGTTGGTGTTGTCTGCCGATTTTCCTTTACTCCATGGATGGCTTTGGATTTTATTGCAAAAGGTGTGTTTGGGGTGGAATAGCATTTTTTGGGTGTGTGCTAAATAAATTGGGCTTTTTTAGCCAGTATGTAAGGCAAGGGATTCAGCTCGTGAACTTTCGGTAACTCTGCACAGCGCGACAACGCGGACTTACAGTTTTCGTCATTTTTGCGCTCGCAATATGCATGTTCGCGCACGCGAGAAAGCCTTTTTGTACAGTTTGCGATCCCGAACACGCAGCTTTTGCAATCTGGCAAATAATATCTCGCGAGCAACATAGACCCTTCTCGAAAAGGCTTTTTTGTGCTTTCTGCACAAAAAACTCCTCAGGCTGTCAATGAGCTGTAGGTTTGGAGCAGGGAGAAGCTTTTATTTGTCTGGAAAACATTTTTATGAGAGGGAGTAAGTTCCACAGACACTACAACTTCCTGTTCCTGTCCTTTGCAATCACTTTTTGTTTATTATTGTGGTGAGTGGGCTGAGCATGTGTTTGGCGGCCATTTTAGGAAGGCATGCATTGTGCTTTTGCCATAGGCGTACATTGACTGTCTCCCATTTCTTGTGGTTGTGGGTGTGTGGCGGCCATTTTGTGGAGCCATCCAAGCAGTGTGCTTGCTTTTGCCATCCGGTTCAAGCTTGTGGCTTAGTAGTCTTCCAGTAGGCCCAGAGGTAGTCAGCCTCCAATCTGTGGTGTGTGATTTAAATGTACAGTTGGTGTTGTCTGCCGATTTTCCTTTACTCCATGGATGGCTTTGGATTTTATTGCAAAAGGTGTGTTTGGGGTGGAATAGCATTTTTTGGGTGTGTGCTAAATAAATTGGGCTTTTGTAGCCAGTATGTAAGGCAAGGGATTCAGCTTGTGAACTTTCGGTAACTCTGCACAGCGCGACAACGCGGACTTACAGTTTTCGTCATTTTTGCGCTCGCAATATGCGTGTTCGCGCACGCGAGAAAGCCTTTTTGTACAGTTCGCGATCCCGAACACGCAGCTTTTGCAATCTGGCAAACAATATCTTGCGAGCAACATAGACCCTTCTCGAAAACGCTTTTTTGTGCATTTCTGCACAAAAAACTCCTCAGGCTGTCATTGAGCTGTAGGTTTGGAGCAGGGAGAAGCTTTTATTTGTCTGGAAAACATTTTTATGAGAGGGAGTAAGTTCCACAGACACTACAACTTCCTGTTCCTGTCCTTTGCAATCACTTTTTGGTTATTATTGTGGTGGGTGGGCTGAGCATGTATGTGGCGGCCATTTTAGGAAGGCATGCATTGTGCCTTTGCCATAGGCGTACATTGACTGTCTCCCATTTCTTGTGGTTGTGGGTGTGTGGCGGCCATTTTGTGGAGCCATCCAAGCAGTGTGCTTGCTTTTGCCATCCGGTTCCAAGCTTGTGTCTTAGTAGTCTTCCAGTAGGCCCAGAGGTAGTCAGCCTCCAATCTGTGGTGCGTGACTTAAATGTACAGTTGGTGTTGTCTGCCGATTTTCCTTTACTCCATGGATGGCTTTGGATTTTATTGCAAAAGGTGTGTTTGGGGTGGGATAGCATTTTTTGGGTGTGTGCTAAATAAATTGGGCTTTTTTAGCCAGTATGTAAGGCAAGGGATTCAGCTTGCGAACTTTCGGTAACTCTGCACAGCGCGACAACGCGGACTTACAGTTTTCGTCATTTTTGCGCTCGCAATATGCGTGTTCGCGCACGCGAGAAAGCATTTTTGTACAGTTCGCGATCCCAACCACGCAGCTTTTGCAATCTGGCAAACAATATCTTGCGAGCAACATAGACCCTTCTCGAAAACGCTTTTTTGTGCATTTCTGCACAAAAAACTCCTCAGGCTGTCATTGAGCTGTAGGTTTGGAGCAGGGAGAAGCTTTTATTTGTCTGGAAAACATTTTTATGAGAGGGAGTAAGTTCCACAGACACTACAACTTCCTGTTCCTGTCCTTTGCAATCACTTTTTGTTTATTATTGTGGTGAGTGGGCTGAGCATGTGTGTGGCGGCCATTTTAGGGAGGCATGCATTGTGCCTTTGCCATAGGCGTTCATTGACTGTCTCCCATTTCTTGTGGTTGTGGGTGTGTGGCGGAAATTTTGTGGAGCCATCCAAGCAGTGTGCTTGCTTTTGCCATCCGGTTCCAAGCTTGTGGCTTAGTAGTCTTCCAGTAGGCCCAGAGGTAGTCAGCCTCCAATCTGTGGTGCGTGATTTAAATGTACAGTTGGTGTTGTCTGCCGATTTTCCTTTACTCCATGGATGGCTTTGGATTTTATTGCAAAAGGTGTGTTTGGGGTGGAATAACATTTTTTGGGTGTGTGCTAAATAAATTGGGCTTTTTTAGCCAGTATGTAAGGCAAGGGATTCAGCTCGTGAACTTTCGGTAACTCTGCACAGCGCGACAACGCGGACTTACAGTTTTCGTCATTTTTGCGCTCGCAATATGCATGTTCGCGCACGCGAGAAAGCCTTTTTGTACAGTTTGCGATCCTGAACACGCAGCTTTTGCAATCTGGCAAATAATATCTCGCGAGCAACATAGACCCTTCTCGAAAAGGCTTTTTTGTGCTTTCTGCACAAAAAACTCCTCAGGCTGTCATTGAGCTGTAGGTTTGGAGCAGGGAGAAGCTTTTATTTGTCTGGAAAACATTTTTATGAGAGGGAGTAAGTTCCACAGACACTACAACGTCCTGTTCCTGTCCTTTGCAATCACTTTTTGTTTATTATTGTGGTGAGTGGGCTGAGCATGTGTGTGGCGGCCATTTTAGGAAGGCATGCATTGTGCCTTTGCCATAGGCGTACATTGACTGTCTCCCATTTCTTGTGGTTGTGGGTGTGTGGCGGCCATTTTGTGGAGCCATCCAAGCAGTGTGCTTGCTTTTGCCATCCGGTTCCAAGCTTGTGTCTTAGTAGTCTTCCAGTAGGCCCAGAGGTAGTCAGCCTCCAATCTGTGGTGCGTGACTTAAATGTACAGTTGTTGTTGTCTGCCGATTTTCCTTTACTCCATGGATGGCTTTGGATTTCATTGCAAAAGGTGTGTTTGGGGTGGAATAGCATTTTTTGGGTGTGTGCTAAATAAATTGGGCTTTTTTAGCCAGTATGTAAGGCAAGGGATTCAGCTCGTGAACTTTCGGTAACTCTGCAGAGCTGGACAACGCGGACTTACAGTTTTCGTCATTTTTGCGCTCGCAATATGCGTGTTGGCGCACGCGAGAAAGCCTTTTTGTACAGTTCGCGATCCCGAACACGCAGCTTTTGCAATCTGGCAAACAATATCTCGCGAGCAACATAGACCCTTCTCGAAAACGCTTTTTTGTGCATTTCTGCACAAAAAACTCCTCAGGCTGTCATTGAGCTGTAGGTTTGGAGCAGGGAGAAGCTTTTATTTGTCTGGAAAACATTTTTATGAGAGGGAGTAAGTTCCACAGACACTACAACTTCCTGTTCCTGTCCTTTGCAATCACTTTTTGGTTATTATTGTGGTGGGTGGGCTGAGCATGTGTGTGGCGGCCTTTTTAGGAAGGCATGCATTGTGCCTTTGCCATAGGCGTACATTGACTGTCTCCCATTTCTTGTGGTTGTGGGTGTGTGGCGGCCATTTTGTGGAGCCATCCAAGCAGTGTGCTTGCTTTTGCCATCCGGTTCCAATCTTGTGTCTTAGTAGTCTTCCAGTAGGCCCAGAGGTAGTCAGCCTCCAATCTGTGGTGCGTGACTTAAATGTACAGTTGTTGTTGTCTGCCGATTTTCCTTTACTCCATGGATGGCTTTGGATTTAATTGCAAAAGGTGTGTTTGGGGTGGAATAGCATTTTTTGGGTGTGTGCTAAATAAATTGGGCTTTTTTAGCCAGTATGTAAGGCAAGGGATTCAGCTTGCGAACTTTCGGTAACTCTGCACAGCGCGACAACGCGGACTTACAGTTTTCGTCATTTTTGCGCTCGCAATATGCGTGTTCGCGCACGCGAGAAAGCCTTTTTGTACAGTTCGCGATCCCGACCACGCAGCTTTTGCAATCTGGCAAACAATATCTCGCGAGCAACATAGACCCTTCTCGAAAACGCTTTTTTGTGCATTTCTGCACAAAAAACTCCTCAGGCTGTCATTGAGCTGTAGGTTTGGAGCAGGGAGAAGCTTTTATTTGTCTGGAAAACATTTTTATGAGAGGGAGTAAGTTCCACAGACACTACAACTTCCTGTTCCTGTCCTTTGCAATCACTTTTTGTTTATTATTGTGGTGAGTGGGCTGAGCATGTGTGTGGCGGCCATTTTAGGAAGGCATGCATTGTGCCTTTGCCATAGGCGTACATTGACTGTCTCCCATTTCTTGTGGTTGTGGGTGTGTGGTGGCCATTTTGTGGAGCCATCCAAGCAGTGTGCTTGCTTTTGCCATCCGGTTCCAAGCTTGTGGCTTAGTAGTCTTCCAGTAGGCCCAGAGGTAGTCAGCCTCCAATCTGTGGTGCGTGATTTAAATGTACAGTTGGTGTTGTCTGCCGATTTTCCTTTACTCCATGGATGGCTTTGGATTTTATTGCAAAAGGTGTGTTTGGGGTGGAATAGGATTTTTTGGGTGTGTGCTAAATAAATTGGGCTTTTTTAGCCAGTATGTAAGGCAAGGGATTCAGCTCGTGAACTTTCGGTAACTCTGCACAGCGCGACAACGCGGACTTACAGTTTTCGTCATTTTTGCGCTCGCAATATGCGTGTTCGCGCACGCGAGAAAGCCTTTTTCTACAGTTCGCGATCCTGAACACGCAGCTTTTGCAATCTGGCAAACAATATCTCGCGAGCAACATAGACCCTTCTCGAAAACGCTTTTTTGTGCATTTCTGCACAAAAAACTCCTCAGGCTGTCATTGAGCTGTAGGTTTGGAGCAGGGAGAAGCTTTTATTTGTCTGGAAAACATTTTTATAAGAGGGAGTAAGTTCCACAGACACTACAACTTCCTGTTCCTGTCCTTTGCAATCACTTTTTGGTTATTATTGTGGTGGGTGGGCTGAGCATGTGTGTGGCGGCCTTTTTAGGAAGGCATGCATTGTGCCTTTGCCATAGGCGTACATTGACTGTCTCCCATTTCTTGTGGTTGTGGGTGTGTGGCGGCCATTTTGTGGAGCCATCCAAGCAGTGTGCTTGCTTTTGCCATCCGGTTCCAAGCTTGTGTCTTAGTAGTCTTCCAGTAGGCCCAGAGGTAGTCAGCCTCCAATCTGTGGTGCGTGACTTAAATGTACAGTTGTTGTTGTCTGCCGATTTTCCTTTACTCCATGGATGGCTTTGGATTTAATTGCAAAAGGTGTGTTTGGGGTGGAATAGCATTTTTTGGGTGTGTGCTAAATAAATTGGGCTTTTTTAGCCAGTATGTAAGGCAAGGGATTCAGCTCGCGAACTTTCGGTAACTCTGCACAGCGCGACAACGCGGACTTACAGTTTTCGTCATTTTTGCGCTCGCAATATGCGTGTTCGCGCACGCGAGAAAGCCTTTTTGTACAGTTTGCGATCCCGAACACGCAGCTTTTGAAATCTGGAAAACAATATCTCGCGAGCAACATAGACCCTTCTCGAAAACGCTTTTTTGTGCATTTCTGCACAAAAAACTCCTCAGGCTGTCATTGAGCTGTAGGTTTGGAGCAGGGAGAAGCTTTTATTTGTCTGGAAAACATTTTTATGAGAGGGAGTAAGTTCCACAGACACTACAACTTCCTGTTCCTGTCCTTTGCAATCACGTTTTGGTTATTATTGTGGTGGGTGGGCTGAGCATGTGTGTGGCGGCCATTTTAGGAAGGCATGCATTGTGCCTTTGCCATTGGCGTACATTGACTGTCTCCCATTTCTTGTGGTTGTGGGTTTGTGGCGGCCATTTTGTGGAGCCATCCAAGCAGTGTGCTTGCTTTTGCCATCCAGTTCCAAGCTTGTGTCTTAGTAGTCTTCCAGTAGGCCCAGAGGTAGTCAGCCTCCAATCTGTGGTGCGTGACTTAAATGTACAGTTGGTGTTGTCTGACGATTTTCCTTTACTCCATGGATGGCTTTGGATTTTATTGCAAAAGGTGTGTTTGGGGTGGAATAGCATTTTTTGGGTGTGTGCTAAATAAATTGGGCTTTTTTAGCCAGTATTTAAGGCAAGGGATTCAGCTTGCGAACTTTCGGTAACTCTGCACAGCACGACAACGCGGACTTACAGTTTTCGTCATTTTTGCGCTCGCAATATGCGTGTTCGCGCACGCGAGAAAGCCTTTTTGTACAGTTCGCGATCCCGACCACGCAGCTTTTGCAATCTGGCAAACAATATCTCGCGAGCAACATAGACCCTTCTCGAAAACGCTTTTTTGTGCATTTCTGCACAAAAAAATCCTCAGGCTGTCATTGAGCTGTAGGTTTGGAGCAGGGAGAAGCTTTTATTTGTCTGGAAAACATTTTTATGAGAGGGAGTAAGTTCCACAGACACTACAACTTCCTGTTCCTGTCCTTTGCAATCACTTTTTGTTTATTATTGTGGTGAGTGGGCTGAGCATGTGTGTGGCGGCCATTTTAGGAAGGCATGCATTGTGCCTTTGCCATAGGCGTA
This sequence comes from Triturus cristatus, assembly GCF_964204655.1. Classification (NCBI taxonomy): domain Eukaryota; kingdom Metazoa; phylum Chordata; class Amphibia; order Caudata; family Salamandridae; genus Triturus; species Triturus cristatus. Next base: position 892,805,566 of record NC_140590.1, on the reverse strand, counting down.
CATTGACTGTCTCCCATTTCTTGTGGTTGTGGGTGTGTGGCGGCCATTTTGTGGAGCCATCCAAGCAGTGTGCTTGCTTTTGCCATCCGGTTCCAAGCTTGTGGCTTAGTAGTCTTCCAGTAGGCCCAGAGGTAGTCAGCCTCCAATCTGTGGTGCGTGATTTAAATGTACAGTTGGTGTTGTCTGCCGATTTTCCTTTACTCCATGGATGGCTTTGGATTTTATTGCAAAAGGTGTGTTTGGGGTGGAATAGCATTTTTTGGGTGTGTGCTAAATAAATTGGGCTTTTTTAGCCAGTATGTAAGGCAAGGGATTCAGCTCGCGAACTTTCGGTAACTCTGCACAGCGCGACAACGCGGACTTACAGTTTTCGTCATTTTTGCGCTCGCAATATGCATGTTCGCGCACGCAAGAAAGCCTTTTTGTACAGTTTGCGATCCCGAACACGCAGCTTTTGCAATCTGGCAAACAATATCTCGCGAGCAACATAGACCCTTCTCGAAAACGCTTTTTTGTGCTTTCTGCACAAAAAACTCCTCAGGCTGTCATTGAGCTGTAGGTTTGGATCAGGGAGAAGCTTTTATTTGTTTGGAAAACATTTTTATGAGAGGGAATAAGTTCCACAGACACTACAACTTCCTGTTCCTGTCCTTTGCAATCACTTTTTGTTTATTATTGTGGTGAGTGGGCTGAGCATGTGTGTGGCGGCCATTTTAGGAAGGCATGCATTGTGCCTTTGCCATAGGCGTACATTGACTGTCTCCCATTTCTTGTGGTTGTGGGTGTGTGGCGGCCATTTTGTGGAGCCATCCAAGCAGTGTGCTTGCTTTTGCCATCCGGTTCCAAGCTTGTGGCTTAGTAGTCTTCCAGTAGGCCCAGAGGTAGTCAGCCTCCAATCTGTGGTGCGTGATTTAAATGTACAGTTGGTGTTGTCTGCCGATTTTCCTTTACTCCATGGATGGCTTTGGATTTTATTGCAAAAGGTGTATTTGGGGTGGAATAGCATTTTTTGGGTGTGTGCTAAATAAATTGGGCTTTTTTAGCCAGTATGTAAGGCAAGGGATTCAGCTCGTGAACTTTCGGTAACTCTGCACAGCGCGACAACGCGGACTTACAGTTTTCGTCATTTTTGCGCTCGCAATATGCGTGTTCGCGCACGCGAGAAAGCCTTTTTGTACAGTTCGCGATCCCGAACACGCAGCTTTTGCAATCTGGCAAACAATATCTCGCGAGCAACATAGACCCTTCTCGAAAACGCTTTTTTGTGCATTTCTGCACAAAAAACTCCTCAGGCTGTCATTGAGCTGTAGGTTTGGAGCAGGGAGAAGCTTTTATTTGTCTGGAAAACATTTTCATGAGAGGGAGTAAGTTCCACAGACACTACAACTTCCTGTTCCTGTCCTTTGCAATCACTTTTTGTTTATTATTGTGTTGGGTGGGCTGAGCATGTGTGTGGCGGCCATTTTAGGAAGGCATGCATTGTGCCTTTGCCATCGGCGTACATTGACTGTCTCCCATTTCTTGTGGTTCAGGGTGTGTGGCGGCCATTTTGTGGAGCCATCCAAGTAGTGTGCTTGCTTTTGCCATCCGGTTCCAAGCTTGTGGCTTAGTAGTCTTCCAGTAGGCCCAGAGGTAGTTAGCCTCCAATCTGTGGTTCGTGATTTAAATGTACAGTTGGTGTTGTCTGCCGATTTTCCTTTACTCCATGGATGGCTTTGGATTTTATTGCAAAAGGTGTGTTTGGGGTGGAATAGCATTTTTTGGGTGTGTGTTAAATAAATTGGGCTTTTTTAGCCAGTATGTAAGGCAAGGGATTCAGCTCGCGAACTTTCGGTAACTCTGCACAGCGCGACAACGCAGACTTACAGTTTTCGTCATTTTTGCGCTCGCAATATGCGCGTTAGCGCACGCGAGAAAGCCTTTTTGTACAGTTTGCGATCCCGAACACGCAGCTTTTGCAATCTGGCAAACAATATCTCGCGAGCAACATAGACCCTTCTCGAAAACGCTTTTTTGTGCATTTCTGCACAAAAAACTCCTCAGGCTGTCATTGAGCTGTAGGTTTGGAGCAGGGGGAAGTTTTTATTTGTCTGGAAAACATTTTTATGAGAGGGAGTAAGTTCCACAGACACTACAACTTCCTGTTCCTGTCCTTTGCAATCACTTTTTGTTTATTATTGTGGTGAGTGGGCTGAGCATGTGTGTGGCGGCCATTTTAGGAAGGCATGCATTGTGCCTTTGCCATAGACGTACATTGACTGTCTCCCATTTCTTGTGGTTGTGGGTGTGTGGCGGCCATTTTGTGGAGCCATCCAAGCAGTGTGCTTGCTTTTGCCATCCGGTTCCAAGCTTGTGGCTTAGTAGTCTTCCAGTAGGCCCAGAGGTAGTCGGCCTCCAATCTGTGGCGCGTGATTTAAATGTACAGTTGGTGTTGTCTGCCGATTTTCCTTTACTCCATGGATGGCTTTGGATTTTATTGCAAAAGGTGTGTTTGGGGTGGAATAGCATTTTTTGGGTGTGTGCTAAATAAATTGGCCTTTTTTAGCCAGTATGTAAGGCAAGGGATTCAGCTTGCGAACTTTCGGTAACTCTGCACAGCGCGACAACGCGGACTTACAGTTTTCGTCATTTTTGCGCTCGCAATATGCGTGTTCGTGCACGCGAGAAAGCCTTTTTGTACAGTTCGCGATCCCGACCACGCAGCTTTTGTAATCTGGCAAACAATATCTCGCGAGCAACATAGACCCTTCTCGAAAACGCTTTTTTGTGCATTTCTGCACAAAAAACTCCTTAGGCTGTCATTGAGCTGTAGGTTTGGAGCAGGGAGAAGCTTTTATTTGTCTGGAAAACATTTTTATGTGAGGGAGTAAGTTCCACAGACACTACAACTTCCTGTTCCTGTCCTTTGCAATCACTTTTTGTTTATTATTGTGGTGAGTGGGCTGAGCATGTGTGTGGCGGCCATTTTAGGAAGGCATGCATTGTGCCTTTGCCATAGGCGTACATTGACTGTCTCCCATTTCTTGTGGTTGTGGGTGTGTGGCGGCCATTTTGTGGAGCCATCCAAGCAGTGTGCTTCCTTTTGCCATCCGGTTCCATGCTTGTGGCTTAGTAGTCTTCCATTAGGCCCAGTGGTAGTCAGCCTCCAATCTGTGGTGCGTGATTTAAATGTACAGTTGGTGTTGTCTGCCGATTTTCCTTTACTCCATGGATGGCTTTGGATTTTATTGCAAAAGGTGTGTTTGGGGTGGAATTGCATTTTTTGGGTGTGTGCTAAATAAATTGGGCTTTTTTAGCCAGTATGTAAGGCAAGGGATTCAGCTCGCGAACTTTCGGTAACTCTGCACAGCGCGACAACGCGGACTTACAGTTTTCGTCATTTTTGCGCTCGCAATATGTGTGTTCGCGCACGCGAGAAAGCCTTTTTGTACAGTTTGTGATCCCGAACACGCAGCTTTTGCAATCTGGCAAACAATATCTCGCGAGCAACATAGACCCTTCTCGAAAACGCTTTTTTGTGCATTTCTGCACAAAAAACTCCTCAGGCTGTCATTGAGCTGTAGGTTTGGAGCAGGGAGAAGCTTTTATTTGTCTGGAAAACATTTTTATGAGAGGGAGTAAGTTCCACAGACACTACATCTTCCTGTTCCTGTCCTAGGCTAGATGTCCGTGTAGTGGTGTGGACTGGAGTAGAGTGTAGTGGTATGACGGACAGTGGCGCATTGATTTAGTCACTTCATTGGGAAAATTCTAGGTTGCTGCAGTGCATATGACATTTCTCTGGCTCGGTCAAAATGTAAGTAAGGGGTAGGGTGCCTGGCCTGTGCCGCGCTTCTCCTGTTCTGTGGCTGTGCTGGCTCCTGAATCCTGTCCCGTTTTTGTTGTACCTTAATGCTGTAGAGTAGACACTATGTAGCCTATCCAAGCTGCCTCAGTCTGAAAGTGTTCTCTCCAGAGTGTTGTCTTGCACTCCACTGTAATTGAGTTTATTGTTGTAAATGCTGTAATTTTTCAATACCCCGTTTGTTTTTCCATCTACACTTACAGGCCGGCCTTTACCTTGTGCTACAGTGGGAGAAACGACTCACACGTACCTTACCAATCCGCATCAGGCAGGCAGTGGTACCCAAGATTGATGTGCGGAGTGTCCATGGTAGGGAGGACCAAGAGGAATGACGAGAATGATGCAACTCCACATTTGGACCAGGATAATACAGTAACTTTAGTATCATCATTCATCTTTACATTTATTTGCTTGCTTTTTTCTCTTCAATCATTACGACTGTGTGTTGTGGTTTGTTTGTTAATTGATCCAACTTTTTTTTAATTTCCTTAGCTAGCTTGAAAAATAAAAGTAACCCCGGTACAGCATGTAATTGGGTTCGGTCTGAGCTCTGAGGGCGGCAGACAGGCAAGGCAAATTTCAGTTTCGTCCCTGACTGTACTGTCTCATTGGGTCATAGTAGTTAACGTACAACTCATTATCATTAACCATCAAGTTATCCTCCTAAGCATGCATGCATTTGCTTTCTCTCACTTCATACTTTGATTTCTTTGATAATGGATCATGGTCGTCTTACAAGATTGTGTTTTACTTTTGTTGTGTCCATGCATATTGTCTGTTTTTCTTTCTCAAACCTTTCCCAAAACTCCACTTCCCATCCAATCATCAATCCCTAACCCTCTTCCCCTGGGCTGTGTGATTTATATTGAGGTGTGATGTGATGACTATGTACACCAATTGATCACACGCTTGCTGGGGCAGATGTGGTGAAAGCAACACTAATTGAATTTCAACTAAGGCAGGGCAAGGATCTTCTTCTGCTTGACCACCCATGCTGTTGTTTACTTTGTGTTCTGTTCTACTACTCCTCCCAGAGTCTCAGTCAAGTGACTTTCTCTTTCTTTTTTCAAACGCTATTGCCAGTGTCTACTACTACCACCACAATAATGGCATCTACTCCGTCAATTTGAGAAACCAACCATGCAGCCATCAGTGTGCCGAACTAGGACTAGGAGGAGAGACTGACAGTACTATTATGACAATTAAAAATAACTCAGTGAGGGGTACTGCATCTATCGGTTTGTGTGTTACAAAATCGGCAGATCTTTTAAATCAAACACTGGCTGTGGGCATGCAGCAGCACGGAAACAAAGTAAACAACCATGTAACTTACATTGAATTCGGAAAACTGTAACCCACCACAAAACATTAACATTGTATCAATAAATAGTAAGTATATTTTTAATGTCCCCTAACAAAAATAAACTATCCCGCTCTGACCTAACCCACCCCCCTCCCTAACCCCAACGAAACGAAACGAAAGTCCAAAGTCCCAATGTCCGTAGAAATCCCCAACGCCCACAAACCCACTCACCAACAAAAGGATTTAAAAAAGGGGCAAACGACGAGGTCCGCTATTGTCGGCGGGCCTTAAGGTGTTTGTCCACCAGGATCTTTACCCGCTCCTCCATGTTCTCCTCCAAGCGGGCCATCCGGCGGAGCAGCTGGCGGCGAAATGCCCTACATGTTACATCCAGGGTGGGGGGCAGCAGTGCTGGAAATAGAGGCGCGGCGGCGGGCGGATGCCGGACCACGGCGCCGTGAAAGTGGAGGCCGGGCCTGACTGGGGCCCGGGGCATTGGAGGAGGCTGCAGCTGCAGCCGCCTCCTCCTCCTCCTCCTCCTGAGCCACCAGCCGGCGATAATGCTCGCAGATGGCCTCCAGTTTCCGGCGCCGGGCCCTAGCGGCCAACTCCTTCCTTGATGGTTTAGTGGAAGGAGTATCATCTATATCAAGAAAGAAAAAGAACATGTTGGAGCCAATACTCTTAGCAAAACAGGAACACTAAAATCATTCAACACATAGTGTCACAGTATCACTAGCAAGCACAGTTCATAACATTTGGGATTTGGTGGTGGGGTAAGTATCTCTAATCCGACTTCCTTGGACTCTAACATTTGTGACAGTTTCCGACATTATTTATAAATATAATCGTACTATGTATGTACTCCGGTACACCAGTCGTGCTGTTCTTATCTGTAGTTTAGCCCAATTACATAACCTTGTTGTAGGCTGCATGCCAGCTCCATCAGCTAAGCTTGCACCCAAGAGAAATAGATATGAGCCACATGATGCAGACTCACGTTAGTTTTATTTACTACTACTGTCTGCAGGTGGGGAAGCTCATCTTTTTGTCTGACGCCTTACGGCCGTTGGCACTGGTCATACTCTGTTACATGAGGGCAAATGGCATGCACAATTTCACTTACACCCTGCCATGGGTACTACAAAAAGGCTGATTATTTATCGGATCCAACGATCATTGCTTATATTCATATTATAGATGCTGCTAGTGCTAATACGATATACGACATCAGGTCGGTAGCGGCCGGTGGTGGGAGTGCTGCCGGTCGGTGACGTGGGAAGGTGCAGGGTGGGGATAGTAAACGATGGATTAAGGACATTCACAGGTAATTAAAGAATACATTAAAAAAAAAAACATTGCTGCACACAGTAGCACACACTGCATCACATTCGGCGGTGCAGTGCGCACCTTGAAAATAATTTTATTTATTTTTATGTTGATTACCTGTATTTGGCCGTAATACAAAGTTTACTCGCCAGTGCCACCCACCCGTCCCCTCCCCATGTCACCGCCTGCCAACAATCCCACCACCAACCGCTACTGCAGAGGGTACTTTGCTTTCATTGATCGTGTAACCAATATCCATAAACAACAGATAGGCCACCCTTTGCAGGCTGGCTGCCCCAATCAAAAATACATTAATAATAATAGGTAGGGAGTGGTCCCCAGAGTGGGAGGAAGGGGTTTCCGCTTGATAATATATGACGTGCTTGCAAACTACTGCAAGTGTACTGTATGCTCATAATACTACCTTGATTCCCCTAGGCTTTGCTACTGTCGCGCAGTTTCTTTTACATTTTCTTCAAAGTAAGAATCTCCAGTGACACTTTCCACCTATACTGTCTCTTGGTGATAGTACATCCAGGCATACATCCATTAAAGTAAACGTCTATCCTTTTTTATATATCTCTTAACAAACCTTAGTTGGTTTCACCAACAAACAACCATGGTTCTGCTCCTCCCTTCCTTGCCTTGGCTTTGAGTTTGAACCAAAAACACCGCTGATTCTTGCTATCTAGTACTATCCACCCATACTGTGTCGCCCACCCAGACAGGCATTCTTTCACCTTCCACCCATCCTTCAACAACCCATGCATCTGATCTTATTACTATCAGCCACCTATGCATGCTTCCAACAACATATCCTTCTCTGCCAGTCAGTCATATTGTTTATCTCGCCCGTCCTTCCACCCTTAGTGCTTTCCCTCTTTGTTCAACACATCCATGAAGGTCATCTGATCTGAGTTTGTCTTCTCCATAAAACATTCACAGCTGATTTTGGAGTCAAATAGAAGAGGCCATTGGTTACTCTACTTACGCTGGTAATGCTACGTAAAGGGTGTCTTCTTCAACCGTTGTATAATAAGTCGCACAGTACAGTGAAATAGTGAACACAGTTCCATCTAGCTGTAATGTCAAGAAGTAATGAATATAACTTACCGCCGCCGGCCACTGCTGCTGGATCCCCCCTGGGCCCTGTGTCTCCTGCAGGTGCCGCCAGTTCGCCTGCCCCCTCCGGAATGGCCGCATCGCTGGCCCCGATGGCACTGGTGGATGGTAGTGTGCCTAGAAAAAAGCATCACACATTTTTTAGATGCCTGTAAAGCTCCCCCTATTTTAAGTGTTCACTTGGAACATTGAAAAAAAAGTTAATGCGATGCAACATACATCAGCACTAGACAGTAAGTACAGTCAGTAGACAGACACTAGTAGGATATGGTTCCACTTCCTAGGGTCATCTAGTCCTACTCTACTCTTTTGAAAGTTAGCCTGAGTAACCCTTTTAGATTCATCATGTCGACTACTACTCTTTTGGTGCATATTATACCTGCCAGCTTATTGACATGTGCAGTAGATGCCTTTAAGGCCGCTTGACTGTTGCGTACAAGTGAAGAGGTCGGAAAAAAAACAACTTATTGACTTTGTTTAGTTTATATTGCTTAGCCATCACATACATGTTATGACTGCAAAATGCTAGCATTCACCAGTATACTATCTAACGGCTAACTCGCAGCGTTTTTCTCATATATCATAGGAGGAAGATTCCCTTCTACAAACCAGAGATTTACAGAGCATATTGGATGCAAGATGATGTAACCAGTATTTCTACGTTCTACGGTGAGGGGTCTTCCAGAATTCAAAAGATCTTGGCTCTTGTTCTTGTTGTCAATCATGCACTTGTAAATGTTTACTGTTTTAATGTTAGGCTTTTTGCTGGCTTATTGACTATGGCTGTAGTAAATTAAATTTCATATTAACGATGTACAGAGTTTGATACTTGTTTCAAATAAACCTTTTGAACTTACACATAGACTCTGTGGTATTTGGTGTGGTGGAGTGGACTTACACAAGTGTGTGAGCAAAATGGTGTTTGTTATTATGTTCTGGGTTGTCTCTGTCTCAGTCATCATCAACATTGTGTATCGTCTTCGTGGGGGGGGTCGGGAGTGGGACCCTAATGTGAGACACTATAGCTAGTCGGTCAGGGGATCCTGGGTTCTTCGGACTGAGGTGTGATCAGTAAGATCCAACCTCCCATTAGCAACATCCTATTTTGTTATGTATAGTTCTGTATGTGGCTCTGCAGAATCCTAGACAATAGTAGTATCATGTACTATCCGATCAAAAATACTAGTCAAAAATCTGGTTGGGCATTTTGTTTGTGGTAATTGTCAAAGCCTCAACATTGAGAAGACTTGACGAGGACAACCCAAAGGACAGGACCCAGTGGCTAGAGCTATTGGTCAATCAGAGTTTTATTGTTGCAAAGAAAACCTTCTATTAAAGAGCGGGCAACTGTGCAAGCTTCGCTACACACAGAGTAATAATAGTAATAGTAGTAGTAGTAGTAGTAGTACAGAGAGTCATAGCAGAGGGAGTTAGAAGCAACTTAGAGGCAGGGATAAACAGAATTAGTAAACAGATAGTCAAGGTCAAAGAAGTAAGCTTTTGTAAAAAAGAGATTCAGAAAGTGGAACCATAATTTAGAGTTTGGGAAAAAAAGATGCAGTAACATAACATTTAGGGAAATATAAATGTCAATCTAACCAATGGAGGACTTACTGGGGCCAGCTGCAGGAGCCTCAGTAGAGGAGCGGTCCTGGGGTTCCCCCGCCGACTCCGACCCCGTCTTCTTGCCCCTGGGTGGTGCTGATGATCATGTAAAATATAATAAAGAAAGAGACCAACATTAAGGAGTGCTGTGAGAAAAATAATAAATCATTTGGAAAAATAAGTCAAAGAACATTTTAGGAAACAACAAGTGCAATAAAATTGACCTATCTAATCAGATGGATCGACTACTGGCTGCTTCCTAGTGCATTTACAGATCGTCTACTTATTTATGAACACTCCAGTGTTCCATGATCATTCTGATTCCAAATACTAACAAAGCCTAGTAAGTACCACCTGACCTACACCACCTATTCCAGACGGGCCAATTGTTCACTAAGTCTGCACTTCAATTTTTTTCAGCCATCAAATGCATAGATGAGATGGAGGACACATGCATAGTTGCATACATTAGTGCATACATACAACAAATTGTGGGTTGGTTGCATAATTCTGATCTAGTTCTGCTACTGACTGACCATGCTAAGCCCACCACTCACTAAACAAAGTACAAAAGGTTCGACGGAGTACTGGGGTAAGCAGCACTCAGTGACAGAGGATGCGTCACGCAGACCGCATAAAACAATTAGTAACTACTACTAACAAACTAAACCTAGTATCCAATATCCATCCACCACTATTTCACAGTAGGACAATGGAAGGACTAGAGTCTCTCTAGCAAATCGCATTACCTAACTTCAGTTCTGTAAAGCAAACTCTTACATAATCAGCATTAGCACAAGCTAGCGCAAACTAAGTTGCAAACAAGTAAGAGTACCACCGTGCACCTGGGTCCTTAAATCAAAGAACATTTTGCTTTTTGGAACGTAATTTACCAGCAACGCTTGGCACGCAGCAGTAATCTTGTTGTTCATCTAATTTAATATACACAATCAGTTACTCACCAAGCCCGACGACCTCGACACCTAGCAGGTCCAACAGGTCCTGCTCCCGGTCCAGGATGTCGGACCACCGGTGGGCTAGCTGGTTGTGGGTGCGCCGGATCCCAGTGCACCGGAATACGGCCCGGCGCACCTTCGCCCACCGACGGTGCGCTCCTGGGTAGCGTACCCGGAGCCGGGCCTGCCGCCTGCTGCCAAGGTCAAGGGGAGGAGGCGCTGGATGAAGAAAACAAGAGCCGCCACCTCCTCCTCCCCAAACAGTTGCCGGGCCTGCACCCCTGCAGGACGCATTCTGCCGCAAGGCAGGCGGCGCTTCTCTGCGCCTGCAGGTCCCTTGCCCTTGAGACTTGGTGTGCCCTTGGCCATGGTTCTGGGGTGGGTGGGAGGCGGAAAAGAAAAGTCCGAAGGGGAAAAAAAGTTAGGGGGAAGAAGATAGAAAGAACTTTATAAAAGTAACAAAAACACAGTAAAAGTAGAAATAAAATGCAAAATATAAACTGAGGCAAACAGAGAGATAGATAATAACTAAAAAAAAGTCAGTAAAAAGGCTTTAAAGACAAAGGATTGCTAAGATAAAGGGAGGATACAAAAGTAGGCCCAGAAACATGGCATAGAGTGAAAAACAAGATGGCCGCGCCCATTCGCGACCGCGTGGGTAAGTTTGCGCGATATTTCTTGCGAACATGTACTATTCATCGCGAACAAGTAAAATGCGCTCCCGAACACGTCAATGCACATCGCGAACACGCTATCCGCGACCCGGAACAGGAAATAAGGCATCGCGAGCGGGCGGGACTATAGAAAAACAAGATGGCCGCGCCCATTGGCGACCGCATGGGTAAGATCGCTTGATATATCCCCCGAGCATGCAAACAGCTCCCCGAACATGCTTACCGCGCTCGCGAACAAGAAAAAGCCATCGCAAACAGGTTGCCACAAGCAACTACGCAAGCTCGCGAAGCTTCGCGAAGGTCGCGTAGTGCAATGACATCTTCGCGAAGCTTCGCGAAGCTTCGCGAAGCACGACTACGCAAACTACGCCCAGGGTTACTACATACCGACTCACTGATTCCAAAGTCTACACACACAACTACCCATTCAACAACAGAATCATTTATACATGCAGTCACTAATTAATAGAACACTATCAAATGCACTTATACACATGTATAGACATTGACACATCAGCAGTCATCTTAGTCGGTTATGCAGTCATCCTACTCGCTCATGAAAAAAATTAATCACACTTACATTTACTCACTTACACAATTATCCAACAACACCTCATTTATTCAAACACATAGTAACTCATAGTTAGGGAAACATCCTTTACCACGCAACCATTACAACGCGGTATGGTTACATCGTGGTTTTTACAAAAAAAGTCGTTACACCGACTTGCACTGAAGGGCGCTCTAGACTAAGGAATAGTGTGAATTACTATTCCAACACCTTCCCTACTGTACGTAGACTGGAGTTGGAATAGTAATTCACACTATTCCTAAATCCAGCGCCCTCCAACGCAAGTCGATGTAACGACTTGCGTTGTCAAAACCGCGATGTAACATACCGCGTTGTGATGGTATGCGTTGTACCATCATACATCCCACAGTTAATATGTTAAAAAAAAACACCATTACAATTATACACTCATTCATACAGTTACTCTCACAATCACTGACTCTTACACATACTTATTTATATACACCAACTCTCACATACAATGCCTTTTATTTTTTTACTTTGTTGAAGATATACAAATAAAACATATATTCGCTCACCAACACACAAATAAATACACTCATTCACCCAGACAACTGTTTCCACATGCACTCTTAAACCTATACACCTAGTCAATCAACCATTCACACATCTATGCATAGAGTTACACACACACCATCCAAACACACACAAACTCAGTGCCCCATACAAATACTCACCCAACTATTCAATAACTAATATACACACTCATGTAGTTAGTGACTAACTGATGCAGCATGTTACAACAACAGAGACAGTGATGCACATAGCTTAGTTACTAATCCATGTATTAAGTGAGACACTTTTAATTACTCACTTAAACAGACAGTCAGACAGCTACTAAATCCTCCATCCAGACAGTTATATATCCACTCAATCTTCAACACAGATTGGTATATATATATATAATACATATTTAAATTTCAAACAAAGCCACATTCACTGGATGATGTCATCAGTGAAGTCATCAGTGATGTCATTTGAGATGTCATCAATGATGTCATCAGTGATGTCACAGACCATGTCATGAATGATGCAATATGTGACATCGCCAGCAGTGCATTGCGGGCGCGCGAGTTATAGTTAGCAGAACTAACTATAACGGAGGATGTGTAGCGGCTTTTGCCTGAGCCGCGGAAAGAGCCCCGCTGCTGTTCAGCTGTTCAGCATGCCCTGCGGAGACGTCAATCGGCGTAACTGCGAGAGGGACAGGAGCCGGTTTTTGAAGGAACTATCAGGATTGCGTGGTGTCAGAGCCTTGCACCACAACCCACTTGGGACATCTTACTAACTTTATTTGAGGCAAGCCACAGCAGCTCACTGTAGTAACACTGAGGCACTACAACTACCAATGGGTCACGGGGTGGTCACACCCACTGAGGCGGGGTGTTGAATATTTATTCAGGTGCCGAACAATTGCTGTATTCTTTGCCTTTGAAGTCCATTACCCATGAGGAAGTGCGTGTAGCACGAAACGTGTCGGGGCTGGACTGTTACTTCTGTGAGGCATGGTGTTTGTCCCCGCAATTTTCCTCCATTAAAGAATTGTTTGGCATACTTACCTGGTGGTGGCCTTTCTACAGCAGGCAGCTCTTTGGTTGGATGTGTAGCGGCTTTTGCCTGAGCCGCGGAAAGAGCCCCGCTGCTGCTCAGCTGTTCAGCATGCCCTGCGGAGACGTCAATCGGCGTAACTGCGAGAGGGACAGGAGCCGGTTTTTGGAGCAACTATCAGGATTGCGTGGTGTCAGAGCCTTGCACCACAACCCACTTGGGACATTTTACTAACTTTATTTGAGGCAAGCCACAGCAGCTCACTGTAGAAACACTGAGGCACTACAATTACCAATGGGCCACGGGGTGGTCACGCCCACTGAGGCGGGGTGTTGAATATTTATTCAGGTGCCGAACAATCGCTGTGTTCTTTGCCTTTAAAGTCCATTACCCATGAGGAAGTGCATGTAGCACGAAATGCGTCGGGGCTGGACTGTTACTTCTGTGAGGCATGGTGTTTGTCCCCGCAATTTTCCTCCATTAAAGAATTGTTTGGCATACTTACCTGGTGGTGGCCTTTCTACAGCAGGCAGCTCTTTGGTTGGATATATATACTTACCTGCTAAATACTTACTTTCTTGTTGTAAAGGCATGAATATGTCTCATTTTCCCAAGGACTTGCTCTAGGGGGGACGGTGGATGTTGGACAGTGTAATTTACTATTCCAACTCCAGTCTGTGCAACAGTAAGGAAGGTGTTGGATTTTAAATCCAACACCTTCTGACCCCTAGAGCAAGTCGTTCTTCTGACTTGCGGAGTAATGGCATGTGTTGTAACAACACAGTCGTTGTAACAACTGCGTTCTAATGGCATTTGGGGTTCCGGATTCGGGGTAAACAATGTTTACCAAAGGGATGCAAGGTAAAGACGCATTTGTTGTAATGAACGCATTGTTAAGACATGCGTTGTAATGGCATACGTGCCTCCGTCATACAACCGTTTTTTCCTTCTTTAACTTTTTCTGCCTGCTTGCAACCCACCCAGGAAGGAGCATGCAAGCCATCATTATGAAGAGGAAAGCAATTGTTTTGGAGGCGACAACCCTTACAGTTATGTTTGTTGTAAAACAATACAAACAACAAGATTGTCTGTCTCTATTCACCCTCAGTGTGACAGAAGGCAGTTTATAGCAGGATGCAACAGATTGTCATTGAGTGAGGGTAGAGGCCCCCACCATGGAAGGCATATCAAATGACAGGATGACAGGAGGCAGGTGACGAAGACATTCTCCAGGATTCAACTCACTGCACCACTACCTGGAGGACAAACTGAATCCTGTCTCGTCTCAAACCCCTCAAGGAGGATGTTGTCTTCACAATGCATCCTTACCTACACAAATGTTTTGCCAGGTAAGAACGTAATTCTCCCCTCTCTCTTTTTCACTAAAAGCAAACCAGAAATCACTCACCCATATCTTGCCTCCACTCATACCTGCATTGTATTGCTCTAAAATACCCTCTAGCACATGCCCTATCATTTAATACTCTGTTTCAAAGTAGTTCTATTATTTTGTTATCAATTATTTTATACAGCTACTCATTCTACTCATTCTATCAGCTTGGTAGCTTTAGCTGGGACAGGAGGCATTTTAACAACAGCAGGGCAATACACAGGCAGGTTTTGCAATGCATCCCATTGACACACACAGGTATGCCCTTAAGCTTAGAATCATACTAACATACTACAGACTACTTGTGGCATGTGTTTCATAACAATATCCTAATAGTACATTTGATAAAGTTTGTTTGACTTTTTTGCAATGTAGGCTAAAATAATTGTAATAGTTATACTCTTAAATACCCCAAATTTTCTTTAAATTAGATTACGGCTCTGTGACGTTCCACCACTGCAACATCTGCACCTAGCAGTGCTCCAATGCCTGTACTGACACCACACAGCAGACAGATGATAGAGACTGGTAAGTTACATGTCTGATCTTTTTCCCTTGGATCTAACTGTGTCGTTTATTATTGATGTGGTATCTGTTTGTCTTTTGTTATTATAGTGATAAATGTAAGGGTAATAAAGATATCTGTTTCTCAGTAGCTTAATTTGCTGTAAGCCATTTTTGTAAGTCTTCAACATAATATTTTAGACCTTTGTATAGGCTTTTTTTGTTTGTTTTTACACGGTTCAATACCCTATCTATGTGTATATCTTACTCCTCTGTCAGCTTCTGTAAAGCAGCAGCCTCTGCTTCCCACTGTCAGAACAACAACCATGACATGAGGGACCACCCAGAAGCTCTATTATGCCATCTACTATCCGTTGTTCAGGTAAGCCTTAGGCATTGTGCAGGACAAGGATGTAGAACAATCTACATGAGGAGGACCGCAGACAAAATAAGAAGAATATCCACTCTTTCTCAAAGCAACAGTATCTGTTTAAAATGAAAAGGAGGAGGAGCAGGATCTGATCCAGGAGAAGAAACAGGATGAGGATGAGGACATTGCTCCCCAACAGAACACAAAGAAGGAAATGTTAGACCTGTCATCCTTAGGGTGGTCTTTCCCCAATTGTTTAGCATTTACTTACTGTTTTTTTGGCTGATTCTTTTTATTGGCCTTAGTGCTCTGAGTACTTTACCACTGCTAATCAGTGCTAAAGTGCATGTGCTTCTCCCCTAAACACCACCAACTGAACACCCACCAACTCACCCATCAACAATACAAGACCAGTCTTAACCAGTCTCACAACTAGTCTTGCATAGGCAAAGCAGTAGGAGTAATCCCCCCAAAATAACTATGACGTTTATCAGAAATTTCTATTTTGTCACTAACTTTCACTGTTAACATGCTCTCACATTAGAAATACACACTTCTTTTTTAATCATACGCTGTGTCAAATTTTCATCTGTGGTCAATGTTTGATGCTCCATTATTAGTATGTTTAGTCACTCAGTAGGTGTACTACTTCTGCTTGTTGTTGCTTCCTCCTCCTCAGTGGAGGCAGAAAGGGTTCATACCTGCATCTCAGTAGAGGTTCTTGTTTCTTGACCTGAATCCTGCTGGAAGGCTCCTCGGCCTGTCTAGTCCGCTGAAAAGTAATGTGAGAAAAGGAGAGGCATTTTGAATTTATTGGGTCAATAAAGTACATCTACACAACGTCTGATAAAGGTGAATTATTTTCCCATAATACATGTTCTGACATTGTGCATTCTTTAACAAACCTTTCACTATCCTTTGCTTTCATGTTCACATATTGGTATCTGCAAATGATTATCACACATAAACTGTGGAACCAGTTGTGTTAAGAGGCAATTTATGTGAATTATCCACTTTAAAATGTTGAAATTGTTGTTTTTTAACATGTTTCACACATTGCGATAGGAGAGAGATTTAAAACAATATAATAAAGCATTGCAAAGAATTTTGAACTTGTCTTTGTTTTTAAACAAATGTTTCTCAGATTAATAAAACATTGTGTGAAATTTGAAGATAAATGGTAATAATTACATGTTAGTTAGGAAGTGAGTAAAAGGTACACAATGTCAACATCACATCAATCAAATCTGGCAAAATGGAAAGGTATGGAATTGCTATCAAAGACATTTTGAATGCAGTTTCATTATGGAAAGATCAGTTTATCAGTTGAAACTTAACAAACAATAAACATGCATGCTTGCAAAGAAACTTTCATACAGCAAAATAATACTTATAAAATAATGCCACTTTCAAAAAATGCATGTGCACTTAAGTGATTAACCATCATCATATACATGTACTGTTTCTATTCTGCTCAGCCTCTTGCAGCTGAGCATGGAGGGCCAATCAGGCAACTCTCAGGACCGTACAGTAGAGTGATGTTGTACGGGGGTCCTGAGAGCGTGGCTGGGAGAACAAGTCCATTGTGTACTGAGCCCTAATCTGGGCACAGCGACAAAGGTCCTCCCATATCTTATGGCACAGCTTCCCCTGACAAGTTTGTCCAACCACCGCACTGCAGCACGTGGTGATGTCCCATAATGCAATGCTCAACTGGGTTTCTGATCCACCATGAAGCTAAGGGTACTTGTCAACTACCCCCTGGAGGGATAATGGCTAATTCTGCCTCAGAGAAGAGTGGGGTCCACTCTCTAAGTCCCTCAGTCATTTTGAGGGAAGGAATAGCCAAGGATTAGCAGGAAGGAGTAGGATGCTGTTGTGGCATCAAAGAAAAGACAGTCAGAAATAATATAAAATGGCTAACGTCCTCTACCTGTCTGTTGTTTCTTTTTTGTTGCAGTAGGCAAAGCTCTGTGCCTCGAGTTTAGATTCTGGGCAGTGAGCTCCACCTACTGGAGCAAACCTTCCATACTTGGAGCAAAGACTCTGCACGCGGGAGGAACATCTCACATGCACAGGAAATGCAACCACATGCAGAAGGAAGTGCCCTGCGTTTAGTAAAGTGGCTAATTTTTTTAAATATAAAAAATGTGTACCTCATGGATGTGTACTACAAAGACATGTAGAAAGTTTTGTACGGTGTCTCTATATTTCATGTAATACATCATGCCTACAAACATAGTGGATGAAAGGGTAATGTGTGTATTGTGTTGTTGTGATGATTGAGTATGTTAGACATGGCCCCTGATGCACATGTAGCCCCAGTGTGAGGTGTTGTTACTTACCAATGAGTTACATGCCTCTGAAATCCACAGCAATGAAGCAACATGCAGATGCAACTGTTGGAAGATGTAGCTGTTGAGTGAGTGTCCAAAAAAGGCAGTGTACACTTGAAGCAGCCCTGCCACTGCAAACAGTTTGCACGTTGATGGAGTGTCAGCTGAGTCTGTTGCAGAAAAGATGTGCTGTTTGCTGAGGTGGCTGAAGTGCATTGTGGGTGCAGTCAATGGCACGTACCACATAAGGGGAGTGTATAAAAGCACAGAATTTCCTTGCCGCCCTTTAAATTTCTCAAGTGAAACTGCCATTGTGATAAACCGATGCAGTCTTTTGTTTATGCATCTCAGTACCTGATGCAAGCATCATGACTGGCTTGCTTGTGAGGAGCCAAAATTATCTGAGCCGACCCTCTGGAGAGAAACAGTGGTCATGAAATGGAGTGTAGCTAGTATTTTGACATGGGCGGTGTGAGAAAGTGCCATCTTTCTTGCATGGTATGCCCCCTCTTTTTGCTGAATTGCTGATGTACTTTGACTGAGTGTGCCCTCAGCTCCTGCCAATCAGGTGCCCAGGGCCTGTGTTCCTTCCCTAAAACTGTGTTGAAGCCTAAACCCAATTGGCATCTCTGGCCACATGTCAGCCCCTGGTAAATGGTGCCCTAGGTACCCAGGGCCTTGTGACCAGAGATGGCCCCTAAGGGCTGCAGCACTTATTGTGCCACCCTTAGAGGCCCTGTACCCTGACACACACACACACTGCCTTTGCAGGCTGAGTGTCTTGGTGCAGAACTAAACAGAGAGTCGACACGGCACATATCCCTGTGTGCCGTGCCCGCAACACACACTGCCCTGGCATACATCAGTCACCCCTCTATCTGGGTGCCCTATGCCAGTGGTGGGGGTACAGGTGCATGAGCCCTGTGCCCCTACAGTACCCAGGTCCATTCCTGGGCACTGTAAGTGCAGTGCTGCCATTAAGAGTATATGGTGCCGGGAGGTCGTCAACATGAACTCCACAGCACCATGATGGCTACACTGAAGACTGAGAAGTTTGGTATCAAACTTCTCAGCACATTAAACCTGCACTGATGCCAGTGTGGGATTTAATGTAAGATGCACAACAGAGGGCAACTTAGAGTTGCCCCCTGAACCTAACCTACAATCCACGTCCTGTCTGAGGGGCTGCCTAGGCTGCCACACAGCAGACATGTTGCTGGACCACTGGGTAGAGAGCCATCCGCTCTCCTGGGCCTGCCACAATGCACATCCTGGGCGAGGTGCTAGGTCTCCTCCCCCAGGATGGGCACGGGAAGTTTCAAAGGCATGCCACCTTTGTGAGCTTCTCCAGGCCACTTGATGTACTCACCAACTGGCCTCCACTGGTTCTGACCTCCACTCTGGCGGGAAGACTGGTGGGAAACCCCAAGGGAGGAAAGGGGGTGTGCCAGCCTCTGCCAACCCCACCCCTCAGGTGGGGGAGGCGAGGTGAAGCACATCTCCGGGCTCTCACCATCTTGAAGATGGGGAGCCCTGCCCAATCAGGACTAGGCTACTGCCCTCCTCCCACAGGAGAGTGGCAGGATAGGGGGTGTGCCCACCCCAGGAAATGGACCCATTGGTCCCTGCCCTTTACCTACCTGTAACACCCCTAAATTTAGTATTTAGGGGCTCCCTGAACCTTCCTTACTGAGACCTGCCGTGCAGCTGGGGAAGAGGAAGACACCAACTGATTTGGCCCCAGCCCTACAGGCCTGTCGACCCTCGAACCTGCTTCTGCTAAACCTTGGTGTCTCCAGTGGTCAGCAACCTCAAAAACCCAGGAGGACCTGACTGCCTTGTGACTCTAAATAACTGGGACTCCCACGAGCAGTGGTTCTGCTCAAATCAAGTAACAAGCCCCTGGCATCAGCCAGGAACGGCAACTCCTGCACACTCTGCAGTCTGCACCCGCCAAGCCTGACCTGTGCCGGAGTGGGCAAAGACCACGAGGACATCCCCACCAGCGTCTGTGACCCCGAATCCAGCACCCAAGGACCCTCCTCGATGCTCCTGATGACGCCTGCAGCCTCAGAACCGGGGACCCCTCCAACCGCGACCAGCTGAGGGTAAGATTTCCTGACGCGAAAAGACACCACTGCACCCAGCGCCCCGTGGCCTCCTGTAACCAGCTCCTGGATGCCTACCTATCCTACAACTTCCCAACTTACCTCTCGAAGTGGTGGTCGCACCTGAAGAATCTTCGTCCCCGAGCTTGCTGCCTTTGTTCGTCACTGAGCTTCTCCATTGAAATCCATTGAGTCCCCGACGGCTCAAAAGCACCCTGCACCCAGCCGTTCGAGTGCCCCTGGCAGTGCAACATCTATCCTAATCTAATTCCCCACTTCCCCTGAGTAAGTGACCAGGAGTCCAGCTCCCACAGCCACATTGCCTGCTTGCCAGCAGCCACCAACCAAAGGGCCCCTGCCTTCTATAGGGTAACTTTGGGCCTAACTCTCTCTGCACCCGGCTGCCCCTGTGCCGCTGAGGGTGTAACAACTGTACCTACCTGACCCTGGGAGACCCCTGAGTCTATGCCCAGAACCTTAACTCTGCCAGTCGAGTACTTACCCAAAAGCCGATAACTCACGTTTCTTCCATAGGGTAACATTGACTGGTTTCACTTGGAAAATATTCCAAGTGTCGATTTTTGAAACATTAAAATATTCACTAAAAATCAGCCGATCAAAGATAAAGAAATTACTCACCTGCTATCAGGAGAGATCCCACTGCTGGATCCTGGTGCCCAGGACCGACCCTGCAAAATAATTACAACCGTACTTACCGCTAACTTAATTTCCTCCATAGGATAACATTGCCTGGTTTTTGCCAGATATTCTTCTGTGTCGATTTTTGAAACTTACAAATATTCCTCAAAAATCGCCTGTCTAACATAAACGATTTCTTTCAACTGTTTACAGGAGATGCACCAGTGCTGGATCCAGGATCCAGCACTGAGTTAGAAAAAGTAACGATAACCCTACTTACCTGCTATGTGAATTTCCTCTCATAGGATAACATTAGTGATTCTATGTGAAAAAGTGTCTACTTTTAAAATACAATAATATTCCTTAAAAATGATCCTGTAACCAAAACGTATTTACTTACCTGTTTCCAGGAACTGTCCCAGGACTGAATCTAGGATCCAGTCCTGTGGTTAGAAAGGTAATCCTAAAAGTAATTAATTGCATTTACTTAGAAATTCCCATTTAGCTCAATGTTATATTGTGTTTGAATTATGTTGCTCATTGCAACAACTGTAACTATTGCATTCAAAAGTCTATTGCCTAATGAAAAGTAATTAACTGAAGCATCTCATTCTGAGAAAGTATATTTTGATACCTAGTGTTGGTTCTAAAATAAAACAACTACATATTTTTTATACAAACCATTGGCCTAGAGTTCAGTTCTGGAGTGTGTGAGACCATTTGCTGACAGAGTGTGTACAACAAATGCTTTACACTGTCCTCTGATACTGCCTTACTGCTCGACCAAGCTACCACTTTAGAGAGTAAGGTCATATCTATCTTTAGCCTCTGCCAAACCTCTGGGGACAGTGGACTCTGTGCACACTGTACCTATTTGGGAACAGTATATACCGAGCCACTTTCTTACAGGCAGGGATAGCCTGGAAGTGGGCTATAGGTGAATCAAACTCCTGCTTCCAGTCTTCAACCACATCAACGATCACATCATTTTAGAAGCAGTTCTGGCAATTACTTCTTCTCTGGTCATTATTTTCTGCTACTACTCCATCTGGATGGAGATGTCTGTATGGTAAAGTATAGGGAAGATCTCCCTATACTTTACAGTATTGAGATCTCCAACCCCAACTGCAGAGTCTCCCTATGGTGAAGTACTGGGCAGAGTAAAGAATTTAATTAATTTGAAAAACAAAGTAAATTATTTGTATGCTAAATCAGTGCCTCACAAATATTTTAGAAGCACAACCCAGTTATTAGATTGGCAAACCTTCGTGACCCACCTAGCTTTAATGGACATGAGGTGTGAAATTTTTTAATGTAACTAAAGCATTGGGTAGTAGCACACTGTCATTTAGGAGACAGCACATTCATCTTTGAAATCTCCACTAAATTTGCACAGACACACAGTTTTACTGATAAACTTTTTTCACACAAATAATAATGTATGGAAATCGGGTTCAATATCATTTGTGCGTCACTGAGTAAAGTGTCTTGATTTGTCTTGATCCTATTAAAATCTTTGTTACCATCATACTTCAGAATGACAACAAAATGTGCTTCATTTTTTATTTCCAAGTTGCTGAATGTGTTCAGTTCACATTTTACAGGTATTTACATTTAGTATTTACATCCTACAGCCTATCATTTCACTTTCCCTAAACCCCCAAAAGCTTGTCACATAATTCACTTTCCTTTCCTTTCTCTGACTGCAGAGTGAGAGGAGTTTGTAAACACCAATCTTCGGGGCATATTCTCAAGTACGTGTGATAACTATCGCAAGAGTAGCTTATCGCAACTTACCACATCACAGTCCATCGCGGGAAAATAACACCTTTGTAACGCGGCATTCCCAAGCTGGCGGCACCATGCGATAGTCCCACAAGAACGCGTCAAATGTCCACGATGCCCCAAAAATTCGAAAATGCGAAACACCAATGCAAAGAAAGCAGTGATGAGGCCAAGCGCAATAAAAAAAATCAGCAAAAAGCAGCCACAGGCCTGCCAATCCAATGCGTCATGCGGGAAAACCCAATCAAACTGCGTAGCACCATGGATGCACCCGGACCGAGTGCAGAAGACAACCCGAACGCCACAAGCCCCACGGAGGACCAGCTAGGAACCCTGTGCTCCTGGAAGGGCAAAGAGAAGAGGAAGAGGACGGCAGGGTTCAGTCTGCAGGAAGACCGGATCATCGTCACGGAGGTGACAGAACACTATCAACAACTGTTCGTCACCTCCACTGTGCCATTGGCAACACAAATCGAAATATGGCAGTCCATCGTCACAAACGTGAATGCAGTCGGAGTTGGGGGTATGGACACAGCACGATATGACCTGACCCAACAGCAACAGGGTAAGTAACGACCTTTGGTTTTCCTTCCCTATCAGGTGTTGGGTTAATCATTGGCACTTCCTATAATTCCTATAGTGAGGTTCTGTGTCCGTTTGTAAAGAATTCAATTGCACCTCCCTCTTTTGTAAATGTACTTAAATATCTTCATTAGTACATTTTCCACTACCTTCTCCAAATGCACATCATTTGGATGTTTCCTGTGCTATTGCTGGGTTCAATTGTCTGTTCAAATAAAGTTTTTCATACATGAATATAGTCCCAATGTAGCGTTTTTGTCCTTTTTGAATAGAGGATAATTACTTACCATTATTACGCTAGATGAGGTTTCCTATGCGTAAATACCGGGTCTGATAGTTTGTTCCTAATAAAGTTTTTTTTTAAAACAAGAACGCGGTTCAAAGTCAGTGTTCTAGTCTTCCAAAAAGGAACCAACCTTTTGCAATCGGTGATTACGCAACCACGTAGCGGTCACGTGATATCACATTCCCGGAAGTATACTCAAGTTTTGGCGCGTTCAACTGAAAACCCGCTAGTATTTATTCCCCGTTTTATGAAGCAATACCTACCTCCATGCCTGCAGGGACCCAGTAGGTGCTTCGGCTGGCGGTTGAACCTTTGTTGAGTGAGTAGCTTTTTTTTCCATGGGACCGTGCCGTTCTTATCGGCAGATTTTTAACGGATTTCTGCACACATAAGAGGTTATTCTATACCAATACCTCTTTGTGTTTACTTTCAGATTTACATTGAGGCTCCCGCTACCCAGCAGTTCCTAAGGAACAAAACTTTCCTATTTTTATGTAAGCCCTGTGTTTCTCATGATTTTCCATGCATTATGTTTGTATGTTAATTAGTCTGCCATTTGTCGAACTAGCATCCTGAATGTGGTTCGAGTAAGTCATGTTCTTTGATCAATAATTTTATTAGCTTTATAGTCGCTAATATGTTCAGGAAAAATATGCCTGATTTAACATTATGGTAATCATGGAAACAGGTTATTGACCTATTATGTACCTTTTCTTGACAATTGGACATAATATTTAATGACATTGAATTCAATAGTCTTTTTTGTAAAGTTCAATTCTATTTCTTTGAATGAAATATAGTTCAAATGAATACATACTACTGATTGATATTCATGGTTAGCAGTGATAACATTTCTTTTTCTGAAAATTGGGAGAGTCACTTTAAGAACACTGAAAGCAATCATATCTAATGTTAATTTTAATTAGAATAAAGAAATGTTTTCCTTTTGTTATTTCAGATTCCATTGGCTTTCGGGAAAATCCTGAAGGTCTTCACATAAACGTGAGTTGCCAATTAAAATCACACCACAGGTTAGGGTAAGCCTTAGTGTGCTTATACCGCCGTGGTGTTTTCTGGTCCTGACGAAAGCTTCAAAGAATCTAATATGGAAGCTGAAACATGTTGACCACATTTTCTTAGGATGTATCTGGTCAATTAATCACCAGTTAGGGACATCCACCTCACTCTATTTTAACTGGTGTCCTTTTTGCCCATAATTAGAATTATTTTTTGGAACAAGAAAGGCCCCCATTTTAATTACACCTTCTCCCTCACCGGAGGTTGTAAGATACAAATGCTCCACTATATTTAAGCATCGTAGCACACCAGAAATGCATGTGGCATTTCTGGTGGGGACCCTATGATGAAGCATGTCACCAACCAGGTTAGTGAGTGAGGGTTCCATTTTTCACTTTGAGAGACTCTTTCCCTCTTTAAAACTTTCTTATGTGGAGACACTCTTTCGTTGTTTGATTATGATAATCCAGGGGGACTAATAGTGCTTCCTTTAAAAAAAAAAATTGTTTACCCTCTCTCTCTTTTTGTTTTGTAGCACAATGGCACACATGCACAACCATGCCCAGCTCACTGAACACCCACAATGAGTGTGGAACATGTCCCTGATACCCTTGGCACACTGCAGCGCACATAGAAACACCAAGTAGGCCCCACTGCACAATGTGCACAAATAGGCCCCCCTCCACATCACCAATGCCACTACCTACCCATGCACATTTACTGAAGCAAGTAAAGCGGTGGCACTGTGAGCCACATGGACAATGCAAGTGACACTGCATGACACATAGCATGGCTGCAGTCACAATACATTACCTAGTGCACGAAACAACTTAGAGTTAGCTGAGTGTGGACCACATCAGTAAAGGAGCAGGTCACACTCTGACACATCCACGTGCACATACAACCCATGACGTCAAACACACATCTGCAGACAAACAATTCACATGAGTACAAAAATATGTCCAACAGCACCAATGACCCAAGTCGCAAACATCACAGCACCCGAAAAGCACACAATTCAAATGCACATCGACTCATAGAGATGATGTGCCGCCAAATCAGAGCTGCAGGGCCGACTAGCCAACAATGCAGCACACACACATAGCAATCACAGCACATCAACATTGATGACAATGTGGTACAAAGTGCAACACCTATACCACATGACAGAGGACACAACTGCTGCAGCTCGTGCTCAGAAACTGGCCAATCACATCTGGCATTGCTTGACACAGTGAGATGATGATGTATGAGTACAACCTCACATCCGACGTGTAGTCGAAATGTCCACTGTCTCCCATCAAATAGGCAGCTCCTCCAAAACAGTCACAATGTGCATTGTCATGCAGTCTGTATGTAAACATGTACAATGGGCAACATACATGCAAAACACTGTTAACCTAGATCTCCCCTTTACATTGCAGAGGGACAATCAACACCTCCTACAGAGCAGACCACACATCTCTACAGTGATGATGAAGAGGACACCCTGCACTTCTGCTCAGACACCCTCCAATGGCTCGTGGACAGCCTCAGCACCCCACCCCCAGGAGCAGTGCAGCCCAGCTGCATCGAGGTGACCTCACCCCCTGCACAGCCCACACAGCAGGAAGCACACACCACCATGGCTGGCCCACAGGACCCACACGACCAACACTTTGAATTCCAACGCCGTGTGTTAGCGTGCCAGGAGGAGTTGGTTGACCAGCTGCGGGTGGGTTTCGACCTCGTGGCAGCCAAACTCGATGCCATACGTGGGTGTCTGGGTCCCAGCACTCTGGGACACCCACTATACACACCATGCTCGCCAACAATCCTTGGATTACCTTGCTGGGGCCATCACTCGGATACAGGAACTGGCTAGTCAGACAGGCTCCAGCGATGACAGCACAGAGTTGACACAGATGCGGAGGACAATGGAGACCATGGAGCAGATGCAGGCTGGGAGTAGGGCCGCCGCGGCTGAATACCAGCGACATGTAGCTGGGATGTTCCATGCCTTGAAGATCCTCATCTTGCCATTGCTGACACAGAGACTGTACCAGATGACTGCTGCAGGAACTTCGACACACACATCTCCCCCCTGATGTGTCATAGGCACACAGTGATGCAGCCCTTACACCTCCGCACCCTGAAGTGTCAGTGGCACACAGTGATGCAGCCATAACACCACCAAACATACCTGACACACCGGACACAGAAGACATCTCAGAGGAGTAAGATGTGGAGAGCAATAACTGTGTCAGGAAGAAGACAGTAGCAACTGTACCCGCCACATGGCCAGTCCCTGCATGGTTCAGCCCCATGCATTATGCCCAGGTACAATGCATCCAACTGTCCCCCGGAACACTCTCCGACATTCCCCTGGACCCCGACATGGACTGCCATATTTGCCCTTGTACCAATGACACAGCAATCCGGCTGAGGACTGTACTCTGCCTCTTCAGATCAACTTTGCATTCCCCTAAGGACTCTGGTTGGCCCACCACTGGGCAACCACTTAATGTTGGCTTGAACTGGACAAGTACCCCTCCATCTCGGAGACTCCCCAGAATGTGAATAAAACATTCCAAATCACACAGATGTGTCATGTCTATGTTCACCCACGTGTACAAGTATGGATGAATGTGGAGACATTGATTGCATCAAGAGGTACACCCTGGTAAATGTCAGAAATGCGCAAGTTTGATCTTGACCCACATGTCCAATTAGATTACTGTGAAGGTGTGAACTAGTTGTGGCCTCATTGCACATGCACAATAATCTCGCATCCCCCAACGTAGCCCCACATCCATGTGTCACATAGGGCTGTGTGTGTCAATGTCAGAATCGGTAGCCCGCCTGAAGTAGTGTCCCTAATTGCATGTGGCTACGGAACTCCTCTTCGCATGACGTACTCACACACATCAGTGTGTACACGGTCTGCTTCAATGGATCATATCGATCCACAAGGCAAGTAGTTTGATGCCATACTCACATTGCTGAAGACATGTAAGGGCACAGGTCTACCAGCAAGTATCCCAAACCCAATGTGTGGCTCACAGAGGTGGAGCTGCCAATAGGGATTCACCACCTATGTACCAGAGGCAGTCTGTCTCTCCCTGTGTACGGACAATGCTCATTGATACACACGATTTTTCCAACTAGTCAACACTCATCACAGTTGTACACTGGTGAAGTTGCGTATGCCTTATTAGCATGTGCATGTCAGTACAGGCAAGTGATGGGCCCCAACAGGCAGACAAATGCTGAATACACTTACAGGCTGAATGGGAACGTGTCGAGGTGCATGGACTGGGGTGGCAAACATATACACATATCCTTACGGTTGGCAATGGTCTCAGCCCACCTTGCCTTGCTGGTCGAGTCATGTGATGTTTGGCGTCTGCTCATTGCCCCGTGTCAGGGGACACGACTCACAGATCATGGGATCTGCATGGAGCTTTCCCACCGGACTGCACCGACTGTGTGCTCTGCTGACACTGAGCAGGTAAAAGGGACCAACAAGGTCACATGTCGTGCCACATTGGCATTAGTGTAGTCTACCTCCAGTAATATGTCAGATGTGGAATCTTTGCCAAAAGACAATATGCAGCTCCGCCCATGGGGCTGCAGCACCTTGCACAGGTGTGTGGCAACACAAGTAGGTGCACGCACATGCATTCTGAGTCCGTGCAAATGCAGAATCGTCCACTGTTGTACTGGCTTATGGGACCAATCCTCCACGATGCAACACGGTGTTTGGACCTGTGCTCTGGGTGTCAATCAGTTGTGTATGCAGGAAGGTAGTTACTCGTCCATGAATGCAAGCGCTGCTTCGTGGGCAATCAGTTCCAGAAGTACGTCATTCTCAGATCCAAGGAACACGAGGGAGAGTCAATCCATTAACTGGTCCGGACAGATGTGCTCCGACCACGCAGTTTCACCAATCCGCAGCACAGCCCAATAGGGGAGCACATCGATGTGGTCACTGAACATGATGGCTTGTGCAATCTCCCATCCACTGCTGCTGGCACAGACACCACATATCAAGGCATCCCATGCCTGGGTATCCCGGTTGCACTCCTGTTCGTGTGCTAACAGGGGTCGCACAAACAAGTCTTAATCCAGTTCAGCTTCCGCTGTGTTGGATAGGCAGACCTCCATGGGCCACTCGAATGTGCATGATCGACAGTGGAACCAGAGCTGGACGCATGTGACGTATGCAAGCCGGAAACTCAGACGGTAACTGATTCGCGGACTGCCATTGGCAGAGCTCCCAACAGATGCAGCATCCGTGCACGGTACAGTTCCACGTGACTGTGGATGTGCATGTGCCCAGGATTGCCTGCCATTGCGTTTGTTGGTCTCGTACCACCGGCACTCCTCAGACCGGCGGCGGTTCTTTGGACGATATGCCACAGCTCGGAGTAATGAGTCGTATGTGTGTTCAATGTTTTGACGTAGGGGTTGTCTCTTGTTCTGATTTGTTGGGTGGCATGCCATGCAGGTGTAGCTCGAGCAGGGACAAGTGCATGTGGGGTGTAGACAAGTCGCTCTTTCATTAGCGCAGTTCGTGGTGTGGGAGTCGACAGAGTCTGGTATGGTATCTCACTCAGGGGGTGCCGTGCGCATTGGAGACCAAGGTTGGAGGTTCGGATGTCCTTCCGCCTTGTGTTTTGAGACACAGGAGCTTTCATGCCTAATTTTAGTCTGACTACTGCTTGTGTTTCTGAAATGTGATGTGGCCTTCTCGCTTGATATGTTGCCAGGTCTCAGGTTTTGGGTGCACCAATTGTGAGACACATGCAACAGTTGGCATGTATGTGCCAAGGGCACGATTTTCCTTGTGCTCCTTGTTCAGTCTCTCCCTATCTCTCTCTCTCTCTTTCTCCCTCTCTCTGTCCTTTGATGAGTGCCTGACACACATTCTTATCTGAGATATTGTCTTACAGGCTGTCACTTGCAGATTGTCCAGGGATGACCCGCCATGACTCTACCAAATAGTTGTTTGGTGTGATATTTGATTGTGATGTTTTGTTTGTACTTTCAATGATGAAGGATTGAATCTGCTTTTTCTGTCCTCACATGGCTGTTAGTTGCTGTGTTTCTGTGGCATTAGGTGAATGGTTTTGTGCACGATTTTGTGAAGTTGATGTGCATTCTCTTGGCCAGGGGGAGGTGGGGTTGGCCGGGGTGTGGCCCTGGGGGAGAGGCTGGCTGTCCTGGGTGTGATTGCAGGGGGTGTTGTGTCCCTGTCGGGGCTCCGAGCTGCATGATCAGTGGTTCCATGGTGTCTGTTGGTCTTCATGTGTGGCTGTGGTCTGGGCTCCCTTTTCTGTTGCCGGTTGTCGTCCGACTTTGCACTAGGTCGGAGCAGGTGTTAGTTTCCTGCTGCTATCGCACCCTAACGCATGTTTTGTGATCTTATCGCTGATGTGGCTGGTCATTGAGAATGTTGAGGTGTGGCATTGTCGTGGCTTTTTCCTCGGGTACGCCTACTCTACATCTCATTAGCGATAGTTGCCGCGGTCATCCGTGGCGATGTTTTTTGAGGTTGCTATCGCAGGTAAACTGGTGGTATCGGCAGTTTGCACCAGCTTGTGAATGGGGCGATGGATTTTTTGTGACTTTGGCTGCGCTAAAGTGCCGTTAACTCGGCGATAGCTCCTTGAGAATATGCCCCTTCATGTTTAAATAATAGGCAGCAATTTGTCAGACAACATAACCTGACATCTGACCTCTGTCTTTGAAGTGCAACAAATGTAACAGGTTAAATACGTAATTTAAACACTTCTTTGTTGCATTTTTGCCACCCACCAAAAATAAGCTGGGGAACCACCAGTGGGTCTTGACCCACAATTTGGGAAACACTAGGTTAAATGATATTGTAAATTAATTGTATATACCTATTTAAAATCTGGAGCAAAAGAAAAATGCTGCAGCATTAATAATTTTTTCCAAATGTAAACTTTAAGCAGTTTGAATATATTAAATTAAATAAACATTATGTTTTGGAAGTTTAATTACAAAAACACTCTAAGTAAAACAAATTCAGATTTGGTAGCATGTGTTAATAATTATTTAAGGTGATGTATAGGATTAATTAAAACTAATTTAATTACATTTTTTATAAAATGTAATGCCACAGTTATGAGATCGAAAGTATTATAACATATGTTGAAAGAATAACAATATTGTTTTATTTTTAGATTTTTTTTTTAATACATTCAGATTTGTATTTTTAGCTACGTGATTAAATGCATATCATTTAACATGATTTCCTATGAGGATTTATTTTATGTCCCTGACTATTATTTCTATGGGAAATTGTTGAAGTACCAGTGTTTGGCCATGAGTCATGCTGGACTAACTCCAGCTCTGACCTGGAGTACATTTACTATTGTTTTAGGTCCATTTTGGCAATAAAAAGTGCTGTTTGAGGATAGGAGTGGGCTTACCTTTTCATGGGTGGGTGCAGGTTTCTCCTTAAACACCTAACCCTCCATCCGCTCCTCTTTGGTCCTCCCATAAACCATCCCCTTTTGTCATAAATAATCGCCTTTTCGAGGCTCTCCCCCCATCCATCTCTCCTTTATTACTAAAATATATACCTATGTGTGCAGAAACCCAACAGTTAGGGCAGACGTCTCCACACAGAATAAAATAGGACCAGTGGAGGTGTAGACCGCCACATGTAGGGCTTGATTCACAAAGGGCCTCTGCAGTCTTGGCGGAGGCCTTGCAGTCGTGGGGGAGTCTCTGCACTTGGGGAAGAATCTTTCAATGAGAATTCTCATTGCAGAGATTCCACCCCGAGCAGAGACTCCCCCATGACTGCGAGGAGTCAGCCACGACTGTAGAGGCTCTTTGTGAATAAGGCCTGTTGTATGTAAAGTGCAGTTCATGAATAGGCCTATCAGCCAGCAGGGGTGAGGCTAAAATGAGCAATGTCATCCCAATGATCCCAGTGCTGAACGTTGCATGCGCATGAAGCGTTTCCTGTGCATTCATTGGTTTGTAGATAACTCTTGCATACAAAGTCAAATCTTTTGCTGAACACAGAAATAATGGTATCAGGGAAATATATCTGTGTCACTATTTTAGATCAATGTTACAAGCTCTGGTTTACTTCATTAATGGCATTTTAACTAGGGCTTCAATCAGGGGATAAAGTGACTCAAGGAGAGAATGTTGGCACAATTAAGCTAAAAGACTGTGACTTAAAATGCACAGAACAGTATATGTGATTGGTTCACTTACTTTCTCACAGCACAGAGGTTCAAACCAACAGTATCTCATTATCACCAGAGCAACATCCCCAATTGGTCCATTTGGGTACTTGAATTCAGAGACAAGGGAACCCTGGCAGCCCATCTTTGATGTACTTACTTCCGCTTTCCAGTAAAAAACTGTCATCAACAGACCACTTGGCACTGTTGCTTTTTTTGGACTGGTTAGTATTAGTCTCGGGACAGGCAACAACCTTAGAATGTGACTGAAATCAATAGGCACTTTTGGCAAAAATGACGATAGCAATAATTTGGAAAGGAGTGTATTGATTAAAAAGCCATTGATGTATTACCATTGGAAAATTGAGATATAGCCATAAATCAGCAGGCTCACAATAAAATCTCTAACGTTTCATGTAGCAGGTGTATACTCGGAACATATTTTCGATGCACATGTGGCAACTGACAGTATCAGAAGGAAGAAACGTGGACAGACAAATCATGGTTGAACTGAGCAGGAATTCTATCACAAACAATTATGCAGGTCCCTCAGAAATATCACAGGATGTGGAACAGTTTGGATTAGAGTTAGAAATTGTCATTATGTGGTTCTGTGTCAATTATGATAAATATTTCGCCCATCTTCATTTCTAGATGAAACAGTCAGTGTAAAAAGCAAGCAGAATCCTGTGTTTTCTGATTTCCTGTATGTCTGAGTATGGAATGCTAAGAGTGAATGATGTAATAGAATGCAGGTGTGTGGTCTGCAAAGGAAGCTTGGAAACAGCAGTAGTTGGAGGGAGGATGGCTTGCTGACAGGACCTAGCTAATATTGCTGTAACCTCAGGGCCTACCATGTAATAAAGAACTCGGCCTCTACCTCAGTAGCTCCTGACTCTTTTATGAGGACCCTGCCTTGTAACTACAACCAACTAAAATGAAAAAAGAAACTACTCTGCTAAAATATCAACACCTTGTCAACACCTTGTATGGTGTGCCCATATTTATCCATTTGTAAATATGAAAATAGACTCTGCAAAACATTTGCATTGTATTTTCTTGAAGGAAGTGTCCCAATTAGGGTCACCCGGTTCACTCACGACCACCTCTCAGTCTTCCATACCAAATGAAGAGCCGGTCAGACAGTAAAGAATACAAACTAATATCTGTTTATTCAGGTGCACTCAGAGTGGAGTCCAGTCTGCCCAGTCACTTAGGAGTGCTGCAGAGGGACTGACATCAGCAAGCACAAAGATACATTATGTACATCTCAGAACCAATAAAGGCACGCCCACTGTGGAATTTTCCATGCAGATGGAGCAAAGCAGTGAAGTACAAAGAATAAGTTTCGATTCTGAGGCCGGACACACACTATCTACTACTCAAGGTCGCTCTGCCCGTGCCCGCCACTAGACAAGTGGGAGAAGGCCTCTATCTAGAGGGAAAGGCATGCGCTAATAAGAACAGTGTGTTCATTAGTCAAGCAAAACTTAACCTTGGAGAAACACAACTCAACAGAGGCCTTTTCTCGGAAATAGCAAAGGATAAGTTTTGATTATAACTCAAAATTGCGAAGACTTCGAAAATGGTGCCGCAAATGCTAACATACATAAAATAATACGCAAGCATGAATTTTTCTATTCTAACATCCTCTCATTCATTGACGTATGTTGTTGGTCTGAGAACCAATTGCTATAGTCTGCTTCAATTTTCAGTTCAAAAACAGACTTTGCAATGAATGTTGGTAGTGGTGAATTTGCTGTTGTCGCTTCCTACACTAGGGACTTTTTGCACTGCAACTGCACTTATGTATTTCTTTTTCATCAAAAAGGAATGTTTCCTCCAGGTCAAGAAGAGCAATATGCACATGATGATACTAGTAACACTGCTTGTATGGAAAAAAGAGAGGACCATCCCTATTAGATGGACACCTGCTGCATATGTGAAAGTCCTACTTCTTTTCAATCGAATGTATGCATCTGTATTAATGTAGTATAGCAGTTAGTGATGAGTTTTAATCTCATCATTTACCTTGAGTCTCAAACGCCAACATAACTTTTGAGAAAATGAAACAAGCAGGCGAAATTTATCAGCGTCGCTTTGTGGCTCTCATTTTTGATGTCCAGATAGAATACAGAATTTGGGAAACAGTACAATGGTAGGAGTTTTGGGAAACTATGCAACTAAAGAAATGTTAACGTATTAATATTGGGATTCACCCAAGGCTTTCGCTTGGGCTCACTCACTTCACTGAAAGGACTCTGTTCTAGTCATTTTAAGGCAATGGATCCATGAGCTATATGGTTATAATATATGATGAAAACGGAATGACTACAAAAGTAACAGCAGCAGAGAACGGCTTCCCCATCAAGGCAAACATGTTTTGCAGAAGACTCTGTGAACCCTGTTAGATTTTAGTCTCAAGCATTATGAAAGGTCATTAATTGGTGGTAATATCTGTTTGAGTAGTTTTGTTTGATAATGTTACCTAAGTAAAGATCTAAATTAGAATAAACTAATCTCAAAGCTCGTATAGCACTTAGGGTTTAAGGCACTGCAAAACAGTCCAGAACTGAGTTAAACTGAACATCAGGTTCATCAGCAAATGCTCATGGCACACCTTACATCAATCACCTTACGTGAATCCTATACTAAGCTCTTCATGGATGGCGGCACTGATATACCTCCACCCATTTTTCTGACTATTTTGGACGCAAAAATAACTAACATTGCTCCTATTAAACTCAAGGGGAAACACTTCTGAAATATATACCCAAAATATT
The DNA here is from genome assembly GCF_964204655.1 of Triturus cristatus. Classification (NCBI taxonomy): domain Eukaryota; kingdom Metazoa; phylum Chordata; class Amphibia; order Caudata; family Salamandridae; genus Triturus; species Triturus cristatus. The sequence goes on along the minus strand of NC_140590.1, from coordinate 892,771,582 downwards.
GAACAATAACATATTGACACCCATTTCAACACGTCCCCTCCAAACACCCGACATATTGTACACTGTTAATTAAATAAACCATTTCATGCCTCTCCTCTTTACCCCAGCCCCATCATACCATTTTTAATAATCCCATTCCCCCGGTACACTCCTATACCCTCCATAACATCCCACCTCACCCTAACCCAAACAATCCCTCTAAAACAATCTCGAATCTCACTGCCCCACCCACTTCCTATCCCCAACATACCCTGTACAAATAAAACAACCTATCCCTCACTTATTCCCCCAACATACCCAGTACAAAGGAAAGACAGTCACACTTCCGCCCCCGATTTCAACGCTAACATTTACTCCAAAATTGAGGCATGAAAAGAAAACAAGATCAAATGAAATGTCCCTTTTCTCATACTGGAATGCCCCCTCAATGTACTCCTCCAGTCACCACATTTGTCGGCTCACTGAAAGATTGCATTAACAGAATTGAAATGTTCTTCTAGGTTTTTTACAGATGGGCAAACTTTTTTTGAGAAAATAGGATTCATGAGTTGTAAAAACCTAAGCAAAGGTTTGAATTTCCTAAGAAGGCCCGTAAGAAAATTACTAAATTTGTGTAATTTGCAACGTTTCACTGGGTAGTCACAAAAGGTGTTTTTTGGGGGGGGCGGGCTGCGAAAGAAAAATCTTGACAACTTCTCACATCACTACTTTTACTCAGTATTGTTCCCCTGCAGATAATACGTTTCATGACCGTGGATCTGAATAAATATATCTCAGCTGTTTTTTAGGTCAAGCCTGGGCAATGCATACGCTGCTGCGAGGCATGCAGTATTGGAGTATGGCTTTGAAGCCGCGCCCACTCTCCACCCATATTTTTGTGACATTGGCCTTTGTAAATGCTGGCTTTTGAGTCATTATTTGGCTTGTTAGTCCCTCCTTAGTGCCGCCTTTTCTGCATTTGTTACCTCCCATAACAACTGGAACTTTTATTTGTCTTGTTACACAGTCTGCTTTATCTTGGCTGTGAGCACTATTTTGTTAAATCATTTGCCGTTATACCACTCAATACATTGCAGGACCCGCTTTTATTTTACTTGTAATTACTAATGCCAATCACTTTTAACTATAGCGGCCTCCCTTACTTAATTTTTTTGTTTTGTTTATTAGCACCCATGCGGCACTTTCACATTCATGAAGGCTGTACCCATTTCTTTAGACAAACCACGTCTAAAGAAAGGTGCATGGCCACTATTAAAGTGAAATCGCGACATGGATGATTTTACAAAAAAAAAACATGTGGTTGTCAACTTGACAAACAGATGCTTTTTTTTCTAAGCACCCAATGCCGCGGTTTCACTTTAATGTCAGCCACTCCGCTTTCTTTCATTGTGGCTTGTCTAAAGAAAAAATCTCAGCCTCCATGAATGTGAAAGCGCCAAATGGGCGCTTGTAATTTACAATGCAATAGGTCTAGCATGTGCAAGAGTTTAAGCCATTGCATTGCCAATAGCTTAAACTATCGTAAACGCGAGACCTATTGCATTGCAAATTCTTGTTAAACTAGTTTGCACTTTTTAAATGAGGTTTTCAGTGGCCCCACCACTGCATTGTAAAAACTGCAGCAGAAACTCCAAACTCTGTTTTTAAGAGTAAGATACTGAAAGAGTATGCTGCACAGTGTTCATGTTGTGAACAAAATAAGTGAGGAGCTTGCGGCAGCCCATTGGTCCTGTCAGCCTGCCTACGAGAGAACCAACACAACTACTGACCATGAAGCCCTACACTTGCGACAATCCAGACTACTCCAAGCCCACAAAGATGTAGGAATGGCTTGGAAGGCAGATAGTGGCACTTTTAAGGTATAATGAATTAATACCCAACTGTTCCTCTGGTCCTCTCTATATTAGATAAACAGCACCACCATGTGGCAGACTTTTGTAAGCGTGTGTTGACAATTAAGTGCCGGGTAATAACACCTGAAACCATAAGCTCACATTAAGCACTGATCCTGCAGTAAAAAAGTGTGGGGATACTAGGTTTTGCTTTTGTATATCTCGGCTAAGAGCATGTCGCACGAGACGATTCTTAAGCACTGAAGAGTAGTATTGACAGACTCATGATGTTATGTCTGTTATTTGAGTAAAGTACAGATTTTAATGAACAGTTAGCAATATGAAATCTGTAACCATAAATGAATTTGAGGAAGAACGAAGACTTGTGTGGTAAGGCCTCGGGAGAGTCACTATGCCCCCTTTCACCTCAATGATAATAAATAAATAGCATATCATATATAAGGCCCATAGTCCATGTATGCAGACTGAATATACGGATTATGACATGGCTGTTCTGCATGTGTTGTGATTACAAGCAACTGTATTTACACTGAACTAGAGGACCAGGGAGCTGTAAGTACGCTTGATCCTGCCTACTCTGCAATACTATTCAATGTGGTTATAAATCTGAGAATATGCCTTTTTAGGCCGGGCCTGAGTCAGCTCGCATGCGCTACTCTGCGAGACTGCTGTTGTGGAGTAGGGAGGAGACCATGTTTGTCATTGGCTTGTGTCAGTGTCCTTCCTAAATGCTGCCTTCTGATTCCTTAATAGGCTTGTTAATCCCTCCTAGGTACCTCCTTATCCTTCTTTGTAACCTTCCATGACTACTGACCCCTTTACTTCAGTTGTTCCATGGTAGTGTTATTTAGTCTTGTAAGCACTGCACTTTTTTCTTTATTGAACTTCTCTTACAGCAGGCACGATGTGCACTGCTTACATTCGGTGTGCCATGCGTGCTTTTTGTTTTCAAACAACTGGAACAATGGCTGCCACTTCTTTCGAATGCGATTGGTCTCGCATTTAAATGTGAGACCTATTGCATTGCAAATATTTTTTCTTTGAACAACAGCGCGGCATGCCGTGGGATTTATTCCTAATAATGGCAGCCACGCCCTTTCTTTTTCTTCTGTGTAGCTGCCCAAATACATAGTTTCTATATTAAATGCTTTATGAACAGCGGAGCGTGCTGTGCGATTCATCCTCAACAATGCACGGCCGCCCAACACTGTTTCTTCACACTTGTCGGTTTAAAAGTTCAACTGACTCTTTCTTTAACAATGCCGGTACAGGAACCAGTTCAAAAGTGGTGGTCACGCCCCTTTGTTTACTTTTGTGCAGCCGCCAAACTCTGTGTTTTTTCAAATTTGGGTGGTTAAAAGCGCAGATGGCTCTTTCACAATACCGGAACCGGACTGGTTCCACAATGGCAGTTGCAACCATTTCTTTACTTTTGTGCTGCTGCCCAACTCTTTTTTTGCTAAAATTATATTTAAAAAATTGCAAGACTGATAAATAATCCACCTGTTTGGCTATCTATTGAGAAATCAATAGTACATCCACTCCCATTACCCTCTCTGATAACCATGTCTAATAATGCAAAAAAAATTCACAATTCAGTGATTATTAAATCCACTAAAATGATATTCAACGATCTAGACTCAATTTTTCTTTTTCCCATGAATAATACTGAAGAATTATCTTTTTGGTATAGTAATGTCATTAAATTGAATAGAAATGTTAGTTTCTGGTTTTCATGGATCAAGGCGGGTATTTTCTATCTTAAAGATGTTTATTCCAATAATGCATTCATTTCTTTTGAAATATTACAAACAAGATTTGGTTTATCTCAATCCGACCTTATTAAATATCAATATTTGTGCAATTCAATTTTAGATTCTTTCCCCAATGCAATTCCCTCTAATGTTGCAGCTGACTTATCAATTTACAATCAAACAGTTTCCACTTCTTCTCATGGTGTTTTTATTTTATATAAAAAGTTTTCAAATACTTTAGGTAATAATATAGATATGATTTCAACCGTTTGGAACAGTGAGCTTTCACTTTTTTTATCTATTAACACATGGAAAGATATCTGGCTTAATAGTATATCTGGTTGGCTACCGGTATCACTCTACCAAACTAATTCTTATATTTTACTTAATCTGTTATGGACTCCATTACGTTTATTCCAAGCTAAACTTCTTCCCTGTGCAGAATGTTGTCATTGCAAAATGCAACCAGGTACTCTACAACATATGCTTTTTGACTGTCCTTTTGTGTTTAAATTCTGGTCTGAAGTTTGGGATATTATAAAAAAGATTTAAAAAATTCATGTTGATGTTTCTTACCAAATGTTAATATTAAAATCTGCTTCTTTATCACAAAACTTAAATGCTTTAGAAGGTAAACTTTTCAATTTCCTAATTTCAGCAGCTTTGAAATCCATTACTTATTACTGGAAAGATATTTCTATATTATCTGTTAATGCATGGTGGTTGTAGGTTATTTTTACAAAAAGAGGTGCTCAGTTATCCCTGAATGGGATTCTTCATAATTCTATCTCTTAACAATCTTATTGGTTACCTGTTGATGTATATTTATCCTCTAAGTGATGTGCTGTTAATTTATCTTTTGATTTTATTACTTCTCGATTAATCTATCCATATGATATAGTCGCTCTATTGATATTTAATGCACTAGTTTTATAACTTTCCTTCCCTCTTTTATGTTTCATATGAATATGTTACATCTTCTTACCTACTGTATTTTATTAATGGCGTTGATAATTTTATGACTTGTGATTAGGTATTTTCGCTATATAGTATTATTTTCTGTAAAGTCTTTGTCTATTGTCTATATACAAAACTCAATAAAATATTTTGAACTTTAAAAAAATGCAATACTGGAACCTGAACCAGGAGAGTTGATGCTGGGGGCTCCAGGAAATAAAGTGGAAGGCAGATGAGTTCTGGGGCTGGCAGCCGGTGGGTTCAAGCTCGCCCCACCCACGCATCCATAATCAACGCCTCATTCAGTCCCAATCTAGCAATAGGCCTGCTTACGCCCCAGTTCCTTGCCGCTTTTAGTGACGGGACTTTCTCTGGAGGAGAGCTCTTAAAAAACGATATCTTACCACCAAGTAATGCTGTGGACGTGCTCTGTTTTCTTATTTCTACTGAAAAACAGATTAATTGCTGCTGCTCTAAATGGCAGGAGGAGCCATGTGTTTTCTTTCCCTTTCTCTAGATTTTGCATTATATCTGTTTCTTTATGATTCTGTTTGTTGAGATGCACCCACGCGTATGTTTTTGTTTTACTGAGATGTCATATTTAGTGGGGGAAGGTGGCTGTCATGCAGTATGGCATACTGTAATTTTAAGCCTCTGCTAACTTCAGTTCTACAAAGGTGAAGCCGCAGAGGGCATTAAAGGTGGATGGTGCCGTTTTAAAACTGATAGATTATTATCGGTCTTGAACTGGGCTCTCACTGCACTCCTGGTGTCTGAACTCCACACGGCGGCATAATATGTGCACACTTTAATGTATAGTTCTGATTTAAAATGGCGAATATGGAACTATTGCTCTGTGCACTCTGCAGAGAGGCCAAGGATTAAATGTGCAGCTTTCTGTCCCACTGTCAGGCACAATAAGAAGCTCACAATGCCTTCATCCTAAACTCCAAAATTACTAAATCTTAGCCCACCATGAACACTAATGCACGCCCTGAATCCCCAGGGTAGGGCGTCAATCTCGCTGGAGCTTTCTGCCCAATTCTCAGTTGTCCTGGAGCTTTGCAGCCACCATGCTCACCAGGATAAGCCATGGTTTCGCTAAAAGCATGGTGGTTGGGACACTTTCTTTTCCTTACATGCATAAAAAATGTAAGCATTTTTCTTTTGCGTTCTTCCGTTCATGCTGAAGAAAATGGATGCCTTTTACTTTTATGTTTGCCACTTTGGACGGCCTGCTGTTTTAGGAGGACACACAATTCCTTAACTCTCCTTACAGCCTGATTTATTGCTGTTTGGGTACAAGAATCGGGGGATGAGGGTAACATACATTTAATTTCTGGCTCTATGGTAAGGCATTTTCAAACAACATATTTAAGGATTAATGTTTTTACTCATAGTGAGTAAAAGAATAATGTTTGGAAATCGTTTTATTTCATGACCATTTTTTTGCAGGTCCTTTTCGTTCCTCTTTATTAGGCAGTAAGCAAAAATGGCTCTGGCCTGCCATTTTTAATTAAGTGAGATGGTCTCAGGTTGGGTTTCTTCTATTTTAAAAGCATCGTGGTTGAGGCCTTTTTCCTTAAATGTAGAAAATTGAAGCTTTTGGTACTTCAGAGGGCCTGCTGTTTTGTTTTTAGAGGACACATAATTCCTCAACTCTCCTTACAGAGTGATTTATTACTGGATTGGTACAAGAATCGGGAGAGGAAGGGTAACACATATTTCATTCATTGTTATAAGTTAAGGCATTTTTTGTACTTCATATTTAAGGATTAATGTTTTTACTTACTTGCTTCTTGTACTACTGTTAGGAGTTTCAGTAGCAAACTTGGGGAGAGGATGTGGCCTAGCGGCTAGAGCAGTCGACCTCGGAGCTAGGGAACTGATTTTGAGGGTTGGCAAGGACGATCAATATCCTGTGATTCTGGGCAAATCACTTAATCTCCCTGTGTATATCAAAACGAATGAATGTGTCTGTCTATAACGCAACTGGTGCCCCTGTAAAGTGCTCTGAAACCTTCAGGTCTAGTTTGCGCTATAAACTCAAAAAAACAAAAGAAAAAAAAGTGTTCTGCTCCTACATCTTTCTTTTTTTTAAAAAAGTGGGACCTTAATTTGCTTCACATTGCTATTCTCCTCCTCTTTCTCCTTCCTGATGCCTCATGTTGCTTTATTCCTTACTCACCATCCTTGTGCCTGACGCTTCTCTTCTCCTCCTCACTCTCCGTCCTTGTGCCTCATGTTGCTCTTCTTCTCCTCAGACTCCGTCCTTTTACCTCATGCTCCTCTTCTCCTCCTCTCCTCTCTCCTTGTAGCTCCTCTTTTCCTGACTTTCCTTCCTTGTGCCTCACGCTCCTCTTCTCCTCCTCTCTCTCTGTCCTTGTACCCCACGCTCCTCTTTTCCTGACTTTCCTTCCTTGTGCCTCATGCTCCTCCTCTCACTTCCCTTCCTTGTGCCTCACGCTCCTCTTCTCCTCTCTCTCTGTCCTTGTACCTCACGCTCCTCTTTTCCTGACTTTCCTTCCTTGTGCCTCATGCTCCTCCTCTCACTTCCCTTCCTTGTGCCTCACGCTCCTCTTCTCCTCTCTCTCTGTCCTTGTACCTCACGCTCCTCTTTTCCTGACTTTCCTTCCTTGTGCCTCATGCTCCTCCTCTCCTTCCTTATGTTTCATTCTGCTCCACAAATAACAATTCCAATCCAACCCACTTAATTCCACTGCATATACATACAAACACTCTATAACACATGGGTTAAACACATTGCCATGTACAAAGCCAAAAGCTCAAAATCAAACAAATGCCAGACCTCTTGCATTTCCAATGCTTATTTTCTACACTTGTCGATCAGTTATTGTGCACGTTTTCACTTGCACTCCATTAACACAGTTTAACACCACCATAAGATCGTCTGAAACCACTGAACGATTCGAACATTGCTGCCAAAAGAGTATGCTAAATCTACTCTCTTCAGATGTCAGGACAACCTACCTTTAATAACCGATATCAACTAATTAATGTTTACTGTATAAATAGTACTGTTCCTGCCGGTACTCTTGGGTGTGTCGTTGAATGTGAATGTGCATGTACCTCTTATTTACACCGCAGGATACTCAGTTCCGGTATATTTCAGATTAGCCAATCGTCGCCACTGAGGGCGCATCTACTGTGCTGCGGTGGTGATTGTGTCCTGCACGTGAGGGCGGATGCCGACAGCTTAGCGACCTTTAACCCCTTTTGGTATTAAGCGGCAATCAATCAGAGACGACCAATCGCAGACTAGTGACCCCACTATTCGCAGGCTACCATATCTGCATATAATTACTATAAACATTACTTAATAAACCACACGCTCCCGCAGCTGTTCTTGGTAATATTAATAACAGAACTGTCCCCTAAAGGACTCTGAAATTAATGTGTATTAGGCATATGTCTAGTGATAACGGAGGCTTATATATTCACACTTGCCTGTTTTCGAAGCGTATTTAATGGATTATTTTTCGGTGCCTTCAACTAAACATATGTCTTTGCTTTCCGGCCGACAGTTGGCAGTGTCTGGTCTGTTCCCCGTGGTTCTAGTGGCAGACAGGCATGAGTTCATTTAATTTGCATATTGTGTTAACGATATACGGTTCGTAGTTTTTAGATATCTTTGCTTCTCTACAATGTGAAAGGAAATAATCTGCAATGTAATTAAGGAAGCTTTTATTGTTTGGTTAAATAAACCCGTCACAATGTTATGTGTTTTGTTTAAACCCGTGCGTTCATATCCATAAATAGAAACCTTCAAACATTATTCCAAGTATAGAATAATACCGTACAGTACATGTTTTCATCTTCTCAATAAAACCAAATATACTCATTCCCTCTAAAAACTTTCTCATTTTTTAAATTATTAATTATACTAAGAGAGATGAGTGGACTTCCATTTTAAGCAGGGGGACAAAGATGTTTCCATGGGAGACAGGAGCATGGACCAACCTGAGTAGCAGAACAGATCTGGAGAAAGATGCATCAGCAGCTCAGGGCTGGCAGCCTCATGACATGTTTGGATCAACTGCTGGAGCAGCAAAGCACGAGTACACTGCCCAAGATTCCCATTCAGGGACAGGTTGGTAAACATGATGGCAATACCAAATTCAAAGCAAAGACATGTGAAAAGTGCCCCTTGAGGGGTAAGATCTGATTAACACCAACACTACATAATTTGTTTTTTTAATTCACCAAAGGTGAATAATGTATGGCATTGTGGATAGTGTGGAACTCAGTTTCTGACTAGAAGTGGGAGGGCTGTAAAGCCACTGCAAAATATGAAACAATGTGACAGGTCCAGAAACTCTAAGTCCCTTGCATGTATTTCAACGTGGTTGTTTTAAGAACCCATTTGGGGGCCACATGGCAGACAGCATCTACTGCACATCAACCACATGTCCGTCACCACCCTAGAAGAAACCGCCACCACTATGAAGTCTATCGGTGCTGATGTGAAGGCCGTGGTGAGAAAGAGGATTTCTAGGTCTAGTTTGGTAAAGCAAAGTCGGCGTCAGTCTATGCATATACCAGGTTCAGTTTTGCAATGCTGCAGCTCTGATGCAGGTGTGGAACCATGTGTGGGAATCTCTTTGGATGATGGTGGTGTGGCCCAGTCTGGGCCGATGGCAGTTGCAGCCCCAATCCAGTCCATGGTGATCACGACAGGTGCAGCCCCCAAATGGCATCAGATAGATGTAGCCCGACTGGACCTACGATGATCACAGCAGTTGTTGCAACCCCTCACCCGGGCCAAAGGTACAGCCGCTTGTAATAGATCCCATCAGGAACAGGAAGTGAGCCTCTAAGAAGATCCTTTGTTGAACAGGTTAATCCCAGCTTTCCCTCACGCAGTCAGCTCTCTGTGGAAGCCCTTTAGTCGCCCAGAACATGCTGGGCCTCTCTCCTACTGGCATCTTTTCCTGCATGGTTTAGCAGAATTCTTACCTCTCTCATCAGATAGGCTTCTAGGTGCTTCAGGTAGATCCACAACTATTCCAGTAAAACGTAGAGGCTTTCAGTGTTGCCCCCTTATCTTTACAAGGCACCAGCCGTGGCTGCACAGCAGCGCTCTGAGTACTCTGTGGAGCACTAAATCCCTGGCTTAAAAGGACTTGGAACAGGAACGAAGTTTGGTGGTTTGGGTCCCACTTTATATACATCTTCTAGAAAGAGAAACTGTGCAATCCATTTCGGATGGTTCGACTTTCAAATGTCCTCATCAGGCTGCTCTCTCTTGTCACATCCTTTTTGTAGAATGATGCTTCTCATAGCAGGCAGCACTGTGGCTTTCTCCAGCTTGCAGCACCACAGCACCACAGCACAACCACAATGACGTGTGAGGTTTCTGTTCCGGGCTGTCATAAATCCAACTGAAGGAGTAATCAAGGACAGATGAAAGAGCTGACCTAGTAACATCCTCACCTTACACAAGATAAACTGAAGCTCCACCCCTTACTCTTACCATTCACCAAATGGCAGCGCTTAAGAAGACTAATCAGAAACTCTTTGATAACAAAAATCCTCCTGCCATTCTAAAGGCAGCCTTGTCCCCATCCCCCTCACTTGAGTACCAGGATTCCCTTCATTACGTCACATGAAGGCAGGCAATGCATTTCTTTTGTCTGGGAGAACAGTCCTAACCATCCATCTTGTGCAGCCCATTTTATCTTGAACAGTTACAGGCTATACCGGCAACTTGGCGCCCACACATGCGCCATGTGCTCAGAGGTAGCTGCTCTAGTCTCTCACCCACTTCCGGGTGACGCGCTCCCCTACGCCGATGCTCTCGTTACTTAGTCCTCCTGCAACAGGACACCCGCCTATGGGCAGGACCGCGGGATACTGATGTAGGTCGTAGCGGGTCCACTGTCTTGATGAAGTAAGGTGTAGACGCTCTGATGTTTTTTACAGTTTTTTAACTCTTTTGCCTCATATGCGCTAGCTTTCGTATACAGATAATCTCCATGTCCAACTTTCACTCATGGTGCCTTCCGTTTCCTTCCCCATCCGCAGAATGTGACTACAGACTGTACTCCTCCTGGGCCTTGAAACGCTGCCACACACTTCAATTTAGTGTAAATATGTTCTCTTTTTAAATGCACCTCTTGCAATCTAGTGTTACAAGTTTTCGCTGGCCGCATGTGTTTTCTACGACATGCTGGCCACTCTGGCTACAACTGCGCCGAACACCAGATACTAAGAGTATCCCCATACCTAGAGCAAACACTGGGCCACCAATAGCCCAAAACCATTAGAACTACAACAACATGCCGCATTTCCTTTCTAGTGCTCGTATAGAATAGGTTCACTCATTTGAGTATGTGCATGTTGTTTTTTATAGTCACAGCCAAGTAATTGCCATAATCCATACATTGTCATAGCACCTTTTCCACCCGGCTGCTAGACCATACAGACTTACTGCTGTGCCTACCTGAGACTCATTTACAGGCACTTGATCAAGCAAAAGATTGCATTTTATGTTGCTTCCCCTTTTTATGTGTCTTGTCTTTTTCCTTACAGGTTTCCATTAGTAGGGTCGTAAGTATCGATACCACTCATTTTTTCAACACACCTCAGCGCGTGTGTTATATATTCAATATTCACGTGGCTAGATTTTGCCGCTCACTCACTTTTTCACACGGTCCTGACGAAAGCCCATTAATTTTCGTCCCTGGGCTGAAACATGTAGACCTACTGTAGACGACTAAGAGTAAATCACTCTATTAGTTTCGCTCTTGGATTTTAACATATCTTGGGCCGCCACGAATAAACACATTTGGCAAGGATTCCCAGAGATATTTTTAACTTGCACATTATCACTTCACACAAATACACACCAGCTCCGCTGTAATCAGGCATTGTAGCACAACCGGGGCACATTCGGCCACCCGTTTGGGATCCCAATGATGAAGCATTATACCAACCAGGTTGGTGTGTGAGGGGTCTTTTAACAAAACCTAATGGCTCCTCAGCACTGTTTACTACTACAGTGAGTCTAAACCTTTTTTCCTACTCAGTGGGTGCGTCCACATTGTTTGCTTACCTTATTTGGGGATAGGAACGTACCCCGCCCTTTCGTCGCTCTCCCCTTGGTTCATACAGTAAACTATTTTATACCATAGAGTTGAGGTGCTTCCCTAATGCTCTCTGGCAATTCCTGCTCAGAGTTCTACATTTTAGTAAAGTGGTGTGCACATGGTGGAAATCAGCTGGTTAATCCACTTCGGTCTTCATGGTGAAGTGGGATTTTTATCACCACACTCTTCTACCATGTATCCCTCCTTCCATGGATTTCCAAGTTGGATTTTGTTTTGCAGACAATTGTGCATTCAAAAATAAAGGGAATGCTATCTTGTCTCTCACAGCCTCATTTATACTTTACCACTCATTGCACTTGTTTTTCGTCCATTGTACACTCATACGAAGTTAATCTTTCCACATGAGCGGATTATGGTTGTGCTGCAATTGCTCATGCTCTAGCAGAGGTCTTTCTTTTTTTTAATTTCCTTTTTCAATTTTCAATTTTCAATTTCAAAGCTTTATTTCGACTTATATTGTCATAAAAGCAACATACATAAACATTACCAATAACATGTACAGATACACAATCCAAATTCCAAGTAATACATACGAAGGTCAAACCACAATGAATTATATCCCAGCTATGCTAAAAACAAAACATACATTATAAATTAATTAAAAAGCCAGATGATATTTTGAAACAAATCCTAAATACATATTAAAAGGGGGAATAGATAAAGTTCATAGTGTCTAGCCAGGCCAGGAAATGGTATAACCAGCCTGTGTATGTTACAACTTGCAGCCTATCTGATTCCTTATAAGGTACACGTTAAATAGGAATCTACTTATACTAAACACTATAGGTTGCGAAGTATTTGACTTAAATGTGCGTTCTGCCTCTTTAAAGAACCTGAACCCCATATTTTTACATAAGGGTTTAATCCATCGGTCCCTTGGTTTTTTATAAACTGGGCAGAAAAACAGTAGATGGGTGTCATCTTCTTTTACTTTTTGGGAACAAAGGGTGCACAATCCTCTATCATCATTGCCCCTCCAGCTACTAGTATTTACAGAAGTCTGCAGGACCCCATATCTAAATTGTAAATATAATGTTTTTGCTAGGGGGGGTCTTATCTCGTCCATAAATTGTTCGAGTGCAGGAGTATCCTTAATAATCAAAAATCTCTGCGTCAATGTACCTAATAAGGAACTGGAGAATACTTCATCCTTGATATATGTCCAAAAAGCAGATTTCAAAAGTTTTTTGGAAGATGGTGACATATTCTGGGGTTCTTCCCAAAAATGGGAGAACCCTAACCTTATAAACCACTGGGAAATATGTTTTAACCATGTAATATTTTTGTACTCATCAATTCTAATTATTTCCATCAGTCCATTCTTATAGTCACTCAGCTCAGGGGTTGTCCATAATCTAACCCAGTAAAGTAATGGCCTTAGTGTGGCTTGATGATCAGTCCTTTTAAGGTTAATATCCATAAACACTGGAATTATCGGGGTTCTTGTTGGTATTTTAAGCAACCTGCGTATGAAGAGATTTTCTTCCTTCTTAAAAGTATTGTTGCAGGAATGGCCCCATACCTCAGCGCCATATAATGCCGCCGATTGAGCCTTTGCTTTAAATAATTCTAGTGCCGGCGTAATCGCTTTAGATTGACTACTGCCATGCACCTTCAGAATAGGCAATACATTTTGTTTCAAAGTTAATTTACTTTTTTCCAACTGCCCCTTCCAAAAAGGCATGCTATCCAGCATAATGTCCAGATAATTAAAGCTCTCCACATACTCCAATTTTTGATTATTTAAGGCCAGATTCTTTCTAAAAGATTTCTGAGGGTTTATGGACATATATTTTGTTTTGGATGAATTTATTTCTAACCCCTTCTCCACACAGTAATTATTAAAAGTATTTACTAGGTTTTGTAGACCCTGTGGGGTTTGTGAGGTGAGGATTGTATCATCAGCAAAAAGTAATGCGGTGATCGCCTCATCTCCTAATTTCGGGGAGTCATGTTTGCAATCTCTTAAGTAGGTGGGTATATCGTTAACATATAAAGAAAAGAGTGTGGGCGCCAACACACAACCTTGACGTACACCCCGACCCACAGGGATAGCTTTTGAAATTTCTCCTCCCTTACCCCATCTAACTCTAGCATAATTCCATGTGTGTAGTCTAATTAATTCCTTAAGTAACTCACTAGGAACTGCCATATTTTCAAGAGTAGACCACAGTAGTTTACGGGGTACAAGGTCAAAAGCGGCCCTCAGATCAATAAATGCTACATACAAACTGCCCTTCCTTATATTAATATATTTCCAGCAAATGCACATAAATCTAGATACCTGATCAACCGTGCTGGTTTTTAACCTAAATCCTGCTTGGTATTTAGACAAAATCTGTGCCCCCTCTATCCATATTAAAAGTCTATTTAAAATGTGTCTGGCAAAAGTTTTTTGTAAAAGATCTATTAAACTTATAGGGCGGTAATTGGCCGGATCATAACGATCCCCTTTCTTAAAAATTGTTACAATTTTAGCCCCTTTCCAGGATTCAGGAATTGATGTTCCAGCCACTATAGAATTACATAAAAAATTAATATAGGGTCCCCAAACTTCTATATCATGCTTTAGCAAATCACCAGGGATTTTATCAGGACCAGGGGCTTTGCCCATTTTTATAGCCTGTAGCGCCTCAACAGTTTCTTCTAGACTAAAGTGCAAAAGGGTGTTATCAGTTGATATATTAGTCTCCTGGTCCTCCATAGCCATCCCCTCATTAGTATTACAGTATAATTTAGAAAAATTATCACACCAAGTTTTTTCATCGAGGTAGATATCCCTGGATGATCTGCCTTTTTTATTTCCTTTAGAGATTAGATTCCAAAATGTGCCCTGATCTTTCCGATTGGCCGCATTTAAAAGGTCATCCCAAAGTGCATCGTCCCATGCTTTTTTTGCTTGGGCCAATATTTTATTATTTGCTCGTCTACTATCTTTATAGCACGCCTATTGTTTGTAACCTGGAGTTCTCCAGCGGGGCTATTTAGCATGGCTTCCATGCTTGTATTAGATATAAAAGGCTCTGGATGTAACCATAGTTGGAGGGGGAAATGATCACTCTCTATTCTATGGTCTATTTTAAAATCAATTATTAGAAACCATAGGCTCATGGAAACCAATACAAAATCTATGTGTGACCTATAGTTTCCCCTACCAAATGTTGGAGCCGCTGGTCTATCAGACTGAAAGCGGCCATTACACGCACTTAATTCATGGTTCACTGACGTTTGTAAAATCTGCATAGCTGCTATAGAATTTTTAACTGTGCCAATGGACTCCAAAGGCAGGACATTATTAGCTATGTCCTGATCATCAAATAGAGTGTCCAAGCCCAGTACTGGTTCATATTGGCAGTTAAAGTCTCCTCCAACAATTATCTGTTCATTTGGACTTAGAGTATTTAAAAAAGAATCAAGAAGTTCTACCACCTTTGATTCTTTATTAAGAGGGTGCGGTCTGTTATATATATTTAGTAAGTGTATGATTTCTTTTCCCCTTGTTACTATTTTTAGACCCATTAAATCAGGGGAAGAAATCGACAGTAGGGTAATATCTAACTCCAAGGTAACCCTTACCCATACCCCCAAACCCCCAGATGCTCTTCCTCTTACTGACGGGATTGCGCCGCAACTGAATGTTCTATATCCCATTCTATGCGGTGTTTCTATAGCCCAGGTCTCCTGAAGGAGAACAATATCATACTCCTCAATATAGGAGCACCAAGCTTCATCCTGCAGGTTCCTGGTTAGCCCTGCTATGTTCCATGATGTTAATCTAACAGATAGAGGTTCTACTACACTATCCGCAGGGCTGCTTAGAACGTTAGTTCCGTCAAATGATGGCTTTGTAGTATTTATCCCCACATTCTCGATATACCTAATGCCACATTGTCCAGCCTCACCTAGACTAGCATTGATAGTTCCTAGATTAATTTGTGGGTTAAGCAATTGACATAGGATTCGAAGTCGGGATATCATGGGACAATATAGGGGTCTCCATCCTTGTTTGTTCGAACTCTGCGTTAGGTTCCACTGTAGTCAAAATCCTGTCCCCAACCTGAATGCCTATCTTAGTCTCAACATCTAGCTTATTGGCTGGTGTTAGTCAGTCATTCTGATCCAAGGTACTTAATGCCAAATACCTATTACTTGTGTTGGTCTGAAATGGTAAGCATTGGTTAAGATTTTGGGACATATTTGGGATATTAGTCTGGGGAGCCCTAGCTAGATGACTATAGAAATATCCTAGAGGATGTACACCCACACTATTCTCTCCCAATACCAACGATGCTGCTCTAAGTAATACGGTCGCAACATGTTGGGAATATTTAAAGTTTACGATTATACAATCGCCTTTGCAGGTTTTCCTGGCACCCCCAATCCAGGGGACCCGTCTAGTTGATAATATCTGGTCCGAGTAGTTGGCAGGGAACCCACAGTTGTTGTTTAGCCAGGAAACTGTTTTCCGTTTGAGAGAGTCATGTGATTCGTTTCGTGCATTAGACTGCGTAGTGTCTATGGGTGGGACGTTTGAAAGTACTACAACGTATGGCTCACATTGTGGGGGTAAGTTAGTAGAGCGTATTTTTTTAGCTTGGACCAACGTCCATCCTGTGCTAGTTAAGGCTGCTGTTGGTGGGGTGATTTTATCCACCATCCGACTATCTACCGTAAGATTAAGTGGAGGAGTACTCTCCTTTATTGGGAGTTGTACAATATTTCCATGTTGTTCCGGTGTCCCACCTTGTGAATTATTCTGAACATCAATTATTGTAGATAGGGAACCACCTAATCTAAGCACTTCTGCAGATAATAAATCTATTTTGTCAACTAGTGGTTTAACAGCAGCCTCTAGTTTATCCTCAAATGCCTTAATAATACAGGACATGCTTTTTGTGCTCATATCTATGTTAGTACCGCAATTAATAGTCATAGTTCCCTTATGGCAGGAAGAATTTTTGTGAACAGCTTCAAAAGATGATTTATGCTGTGCACCCCCCCCCCCCCCCGCTTAGGTAGCGTTTTTCTGCACTTCCTTACCGCCCTTTTTACAGGGGAGCACACTAAAGGGTCGGCTTTAATTTCCTTTTTACTTTGGCGCTTGGAAGAAGAAAGAGTAGCGTGGCCTGCTTGCTTCTTGTTGCACCAACATTTTCTGAGGCAAGAGACAGAGTTGGAGTGTGGAAGTGTGATCAGTGCGGTCACTGTCACTGATCCGGTAAGTCAACTAGGTTCAATCATTTTGGGGACTTTAAAAACGTTATTAACCATCTATTGCAAACAATGCCAACTCATACAAAATATTAGTAGCTTCCCCTCCCACCCGAAGAGGGCGTCAGGCAAGTATAAATGAGAGTGTTGTATTGTCTTGTGCCCAGTCTATGTGGAATGCCTCTCGCGTTCCATGTAGGTGGTCAAGGAGACAGGGGATTCTATGTGAGAGGTGGGTAGTAGGCGTGTAGGTTGACAGCTCCCTATTCTTATAGGATGAACTCATGAAATATAGAAACGTACTATATTCTAGCAGTCGTTCTCTCACTGTCGACAAGGAGGGTCGGTGAAGAGGAGAGCATTGTAATATAAGAGTTGGCAGTGGGGAGCTGTGCTACTGCCAAGGATTGAAGTGCCTCCACATCAAAGAATATTGCCGTTGCTGCTTGTGGAGCTGTGTGCAGAAGTGGAGAAGGAGAGTGACATCCTGTCACAAAAATAGAAGAATGGTAAGGTCAATTTCAATAAGGTGCTGGGGAAAGAGACAGGAGTGTGCGCAGCTTGCACATGACTGTAAATATAGATTTTGCTGCGACGCATGATGTGAGCAGCAGCGATCTTGGAGTACATTGCTGAACAACACTGTGTGTACCACAGCTTTTCCCTTGCACTGCTCATATTGTGAGCAGCGGCCTCCCTCCAGTGTGGCAACCTTATTAACACAGCATTTGGCAATATCATGTGGCCTGTGGTAGTGAACTTGTTAACATTACATGCTACTTGTGCATGAATAAATAAAACAGGAACAAACAATAATAAAAAAAACACACAGAAAACCATTGAAACATCCATTGAAACAATATTAATATCCTGATGCTTGCTGGAATTATTATCAATTTACCAAACCAACATTAAGAACTATTATCTGTATTCCATATGTGTATATAATGGAAGGCATGATGGCCCGTGTACATTTTTTAAACATGCCAGGTGAGCCTGTTACCATGTGGCAAGTTTGGAAATAGGCTTTCAGGCATATGTTGAGGTTGTTGGTGGATACATTTACTACCTCCAATAAACTGTCCATGTTAATACATTGTTTAGGGGCAGAAGGATGTCAAGTTCTTAAACATATACCACAATTACCGGAGGAGGATAATAAGGAAACCGATGATGATGATTATGAAGTGGCAATGAAAAATCTGGATTTAAACTATGTAAAGAAAAATAAGGAGATGGTGGAAAGATGTAAGTTTTTTCAGAGAGCTCAAATGCCAGCAGAATCCATAGATAGCAGTATTATAAAAATTAGCATCCACTTGCAATTACCGAGGTTTCATAGATAAAATGCTATGTGATGAACTAGTACAGAAAACTGGCTACAAATGCACACAAGAAAAGCTCTTTGTTAGACCTGGCACATTGGCGTGGGTCTCCCTTCCATTTTTTGCTGTTGCCTCATGTGTTTTTGCTGGTATTATATGCTTTGGGCACTGTGCCACTGTTGTCCAGTGCCACAGTGCAAGTGCTCCCTATTGTAAATTGATGTATGGATTAGTGATTCCATGATTGGCTAGTTTGGGTTACCTGTCAGACCCTAGTACAGTGCACCAGGAGTGCCCAGGGTTGGTAATCCAAATGCTGCTGGTGGGCTTGCAGCACTGGTTGTGCCACCCAGAGAAGCAGCCTGTAAAAGTGTGTCTAAGGCTTGCCATTGCAGAGCCTGTGTGCAGTCTGGTACTGCCATGCTGACTGGGAAAGTGCACCCACTTGTCAGTCCCTAAACCTTCCCTTTTCTACATATCAGACACCCCTATGGTAGGCCCAAGGGCAGGGTGCATTGTAAGTATAAGGTAGGACATGCCCTGATGTGTGTGGCATGTCGTAATAGTGAATTACAGCCATTTTTGTTTTTCACTATTGCAAGGCTAGCTGTTCTCCATAGGTCAGAATGGGCAGTTTGATTATTACATCTTATAATCCTAAATGACTCAGGGAACATGGTAGAAATTCGAGTTTAGTATGCTTGAACTCAGAATGATAAAATACATCTTTTAGTGAAGTTGGTTTTAACATTCTGCATTCTCTCATCATTGCCAAAGCACCTCGCATCGTCGGAGAAGAGGATCGACGTTGCATCAGCCGCCACATCACCGGGAAGCATGTCGCAGGACCTGTCCCGGCTCGCATCGTTGCCAAAGCACCTCGCATCACCGAAGAAGAGGATCGGCATCGCATCAGACACCGCAGCATCACCGGGAAGTGTGTCGCAGGGCCTGTTGCGGCTTGCATCGTGTCGCACCAAGAAAAAGACGCTACCTTTGTTTCTTTGCACCAGATCTTCACCATCCTTGCAACACTTTCGTTGCATTGCGTTACACATCTTAAGGTACATTGACTCAAAGTGTGGCATTTTAACATCTAAAGAGAACTAAGCTAATTCTACCATTTTAAGTACAGTATTGTGGATTTTTTTGTCATTTGTGGACTTGTGATAATTCTATATAAAGAATAATTATTTGTTATATAAAACTAGTGTGGTGTCCATCTGTAGTGTTGTTACTTGATTACTGTATGTGTTCAGAAATGCTTTACACACTGCCTCTGAGATAAGCCTGTCTGCTCATGCCAAGCTACCAAGGGGGTGAGCAGGGGTTATTTTGGGAGTGTACCCCTTTACCCTGACTAGACGCAAGGGTCCCTATTTGTCACAGGTACCTACCTATGCCAACTACAGACCCCCAAATCTAACACTCTTGAACACTGAAAATGTGACATTAGTAAAAGCTATATAAATAGAAAAGAAAGAGGAGGGTACTGAAGAAAGAATCAAGGAAATGGCGCCAAGCAATAAAGTAAACGTGGAGGTGGTTTAAAGTAGTTTACACAGTACCGCTAAGGACAAAAAAAAATGATGACTTCTTAAAAAAAACTGATTGGATAGTGAAACGAGCTACTCATGTTACACATGTCGGTTGAAGGGGCATGTGGCTACTGATGCTATTTAGTTATTTTTATTTAATTATTAAATTTCTAAAGCACAACTATCACCTGACAGGTATCCGGGCACTGTTGTACCTACTAGGGGAAAGAAGACAAGTTTCAAACATTGTAGCAAATTCTCAACCATGCAAATGTAAATTAGCACTAAATGTTGGTAAGTAAGTTTTGAGACCCTTCCTGAAATGCAATAAATAGGTAGAGTCTCACTGTGTCCGGGAGTTCGTTCCAGAGTCGGGCTGTCTCAGTCGTAAAGGACTGTCCTCCTTGTCGGACTATTCTGTATCTCGTCACACAGGCAAGGTTGGCAGAGGCAGAGCGTCAACTCCTACCAGGAACATACCATTTTAGTCTCTTCTGCAGAGGACCAGACCAAAACCATGCAGAGATTTAAAAACAATGCAGAGGTACCTAAACAATTTTCTTTGTTATAGAGGTAGCCAGTGTGAATCTCTCATTGCCAACGAGGCTGATGTTCTTCTTGGCCTGTTAAGGGCCAGTCTGGCTGCTGCTGCATGATTCCTCTGAAGCCGTCTAAACAGATAGTCTGGAGCCCCAAGCAATATGGTGTTACAGTAAATATATATATATATATTTATATATATATATATATATATATATATATATATATATATATATATATATATATATATATAAGCTACCAGTGCTCTAGAAGAGTTGGGAAGTAGAGGGGAATCTTACATAGTGCTTTAACTAAAGCAAAACAGGTCCCTGCTGTCTTATTGACGTGGGACTCCAAGCTAAGCCTCCTGTCAAAGATCACTCCCAGATTCCTGATGGCCTCCGAGGGTACAGGAGTCTTATCAGAGGGTACTGGCCAAAAATCCGATGGAACCGAGGATGGAATCTTAGTCACAGGACAGCACAGGAACTCTGTTTTATCTCCATTGAACTTGAAGGAGGTAAATTTAAGCCAGCTGCTTTGGCTGCCCATTACACTTTGAATGGTGAAGAGTATCTGAATAGATTTCCCAATCATGAGTCGTGTGTGCTGGACATCAAACTTGTGGCTTACAGGAACAAGCCCATAGAGTTGTTGGGATTCCTTGAGGGCACTTTGGAATTCCAAGGCAAAAAAGACACATTCCAAATTATACATTGCCAAGGATGGCGAATGTCTTCTGGGATGGCCACAACAAAGAGATTTATTCATAAAACTGGGCTGCAATCCTCCTAATCAGATGTTGGGAGCTTGAATGATGTAAATGTGGTTTGTGACAAAAAGTGGCAAAATAAATGTGTTCAGAAGCGAGTTGGAGTTGCTCAAGGGTTTTGCACACAAAATAGTGTGAAAAGATGTTGTGCGTCTAAAGGTGCACAAGCCTCATAGTGTGCTGTTGATAATGAGGAAGCCTTTAAAGAAAGATTTGTTGAACCTGTGCGAAGTAGACATTAGTAAGGCAATTGAAGCATCAGAATGGTTGGCCTCTGTGTTTTTGGCAAAAAAAACTTAACAGGAAGTTAAGGTTGTGTGTGGATCTACACGACCTTAATAATGCTATTTGGGTGGACAGACATCCCTTGCCAAATATTGGTGAAATGATGACAACCATCAAGGGAGCAATAATATTCTCTACCTTTGATTTGTTGTTGGCTTATCACAAAATTTCCGTGCTCCCTATCTCGAGACACCTTAGATCATTTGTCACCCTGGAAGAGGCATTCAGGTTCATAGGCATGCCCTTTGGTCTGACGTCAGAATCAGCTGTGTTCCAGAGAGAGATGCACCATCTATTTAAGCGGGAGAGCAATGTTACCTACTTCCAAGATGACATACTGATTTTTACAGAGAGTTAGGAAAACAGTGCATCCTGTATAAGCAACTGCTGCTGTCTATATATCCCTAGGGATTTCAAGACTGCCAGAAAAAGAGGAAGAAAAAGAGTGAAAGCAGGGTTAATTGCTTTCCCTCCAAATAATCTTCAGGCAATGGAGCATCCAAACATGGCAGTGGGCAAGGCGAGATACGCAGGTACTCCAGCAGTGTCTGTACTTTGACGAAAGTGTAACTATAAGACTGCACCAACAGCCTGATCCGCGTGGTGCGATATAGTAAAACCCGGTAGAAAAACTACTGGAAAACATGAAATACAGGTGAGCGCATTAGGCCTCATTCTTATGCATGGAATGCATGCTTTTTTCTAGAGCAGGGATACTTAGTAGTAGATTATTCAGCCCTGAAGAAGGCCCCAGACCCATGTGGGCTCACGGTGAGGGCTAAAACATGTTGGCATTTTAAAGGGGGTATAACTGAACCAATATATTCAGTAAAACCCCGTTTGTTTCACGTTTTTATCCCATACCCCAGGTACTCACCTATTAAACATATTGTTTGGGTATACCTAAATGTATTTTTAACATCACTCATCTGGTTCCCTGCATGGCATCTTTGGTTGAGTCCGCCCAGGAAGTGCCATCTCACCTGGGTGTGGAAAGACGCCTATGATGAAGCATGTCCCAATACGTGAGTGAGGCGTCTTCTCCAATATCTTTGGAGGCCCCATCGCCCGAAGATTAATTGGAGGGAAACCAATTAACCCTTGCGGACCGCTTTCACTCTTTTTCTTTCTCTTTTTCTGGCAGTCTTGACATCCCTAGGGATCTGTAGACAGCAGCAGTTGCTTATATGTAATGCAATTGTACCCGGGAGACTGCAACCTACCAGCTTTTCTCTCACTCTCTATTGTGAATAAGAGTTAGGAAAACGTGACATTTTGTCTAAAGTGTTGGAGATTTTACAAGAAAGAGGGTTGACTGTAAAGTTAGAGAAACTTAAAATTGGAGTCAAAGGGGTTGAATATCTTGGACATTGGTTTGATGGGAGAGGTGTGTCACCAAAGCTGAAGCTGGTGAAGGCCTTGAATATGCCCCATCACCAAGGGACAAAGATCAGGTGAGGTCTTTCTTGGGGTTTGCAGAGTACTGTTCACGGTAAATCCACATGTTTATGGACAAAACTGAGTGCACACGTATGTTGATGTTGAAGAATACTGCATTTGATTGGTGCACCGAGTGTTAGCGAGAAACTGCATATGCTCAGGTGCTCAAGTCTTTTGACACACATGACAAGAGCATTGTGTATATGGATGCTAGTGCCGTAGGTTTGGGTGCTGTGCTCTCGCAACTCAGACAATAAATGGAGGTCACCATTGCTTACGCTTCAAGAGGTACATTCATATCCTACGATCGAAAGAGAAGCATTGGCCTGTTGGTGGGTGGTGAATCATTTCAAGAAATTTGTATGCAGAACTGATTTCCTAATTCGCACATATCACTGCCCTTTGATTGAGGCGTTTGCCAATAATAGAACGTGTCAAGCACCATCCAGAATCTTACATTGGGTTCTAAGAATGTTGGAATTATCATATTTTAAGGAGTATATGCCTGGTAAAAAGAATGTTGTGGTGGACTATTTTTCAAGGTTGCCAGTGAATGACCCAAGCAACAATTAAGATGATGGGAGTGACAAGATGGTTGCTAGCGTGTGCATGGTTATGGAAGGCTTCATATTACACGAGGAGTGGTTGAAGGCTGTCAGAGATGACATGACTTTGCAGGAGGTTGTGGAGTATATCACAGTTGGCTGGCCTGCTAAAGGAAAAACTTCAGATAAGGAGGGGAGACATTCCAAAATAAAAGCACTGAATTGTAATTGGAACACTGAGTCTTGATGAGAGGTGAGCTATTGGTGGTGCCCGAGGTGCTTAGAGGGCGTATCTTTTTATTGACTCATGAGGGCACAGTGGCATGACTGTAACCAATTGTGGAGTGATAGCAGAGTACTGTTGGCCAGGGTTAGTCAGGGATGTGGAGAAAATGATGAGAGAGTGTTTGTCACGTGCTTGGAACAATAAATCTCAGAGGACTGTGGAGTATCCTCCTGTTGATGTGGAGAAGATGGATTCGCCATGGAAAAAAATTGTTCTTCACATTTCTAGGATGGGTAATACGTTAGGTTCTCACCCCAAGTGTGCTATGGTGACGGTGGATAACAATTCAAGGTGGCCTGAAGTTAAATTTATGGATCAGGTTATGATGCAAGATGTAACCATGTTTCAGGAGGAGCTGTGGGCAAGAGAGGGCATTCCAGAAACCATTGTAATGGAGAATGGAGTGCAATTTGTATCGCAGGCCAGGAAGGTTTTTTATGGTTGAATAGGGGAGAGCATATTAGATCGGCTGTACATAACCCTTAGAAGAACGCCGTGTGGAAAGGTGGAACAGAACTTTGAAAGAAGGCATACATTTGGCTTTGTGTCAGGGTGGAAGGTGGAGAGATGCTGTGAGGAAATCGGTGTGGGCATATTTCACCACACCCAATGGTGTCACTGGCAAGGTAACATTTGATGTAATGAGGGGAAACACGGCCAGAACGATGATGGTGAAGGGCGTAGTGAGAAAGAAGTAGAGTGTGTTGTATCTGAAGGATCAAAGGATAGTGACTGTACAATTCAAAGTGGGTGATTGTGTGTGTGTGAAGAAGGAATGGAAGGAGAGTAAGGGGTTAACAAAGTATTCTAAACCTCTTCGGGTCAGGAACGTGAATCAGTATATCGTGTTGAGCGATGGAAATGTGTGGAACAGCAAAAAAGTGGCGAAGATGGCAGATTGTTTGTTAAGAGAATGTGAATGCACGGATGATATGGAATCTTAGAAGACTGTGAGCAGGCAGGGCTGGGTCAAGAAAGGATTTGCCGTGCCCCCAGGTGGTTTAATGATTACATCACAGGTCATTAATTGTGATGAGAAGGAAGTTGATTCATTTTTTTTGTTGGGTGTTTTTTTTAAAGGAAAAAAACTTTTGTTTATGAAATATTGCTGCTTTATTAATTGTATGTGCAGCATAGATATGCTTAGTGGTTTAGAAGGTTATTTCTTTCCGTATTGTATTTGTGGGGAAAGGAGATGTGTTGTATTGTCTCATGCCCAGTCTGTGTGGACTGCCTCCTGAGAGGCAGACTGTTGGCATGTTGGCTGACAGCTCGCTCCTCTTATCTTATGAACCCGTGAAATAAAGAAACTTACTATATCCTGGCAATCGTTCTTTCAGGGAGGTAAGAGGAAAATTTGTGATAATGAATCGGAGTGAAAAATGCTCGTTTACCACATTTTTTCCACACCGTCCAGTCCAAAAATGTGCTCCTTTAACTGCTCTTTATCCCCTCATTGTGGTCATGGTTTAAATACGAGGACAAGCTGCAAAGTCCAACTGCTCTTTTTCCTCATCTTTACACGATAAACACCACATTTTTACCAACTATAAATGAGGGTTAGTACCCAGTTTCGGACTCTATATACACAGGACATTGACAGTGTGTCTACTAGGACTGTGCAAAGTGTAGTGGTGTGAAGTTTCGGATTTTTGTCCTATCTATAGCTTCTATATTTTCATGCTTTTCCTTTTGTTACTCTTCAACTACAAGTGCATCCATTGCTTACCTTTGCTCTTTCAAGCACTCTGAAACCCTGCCACTTCATAGTTCACAGGCATTCAGTATGTTGGTACTTTCTTGACTTAGCTTTTCTCAAGAGTACTCGGAAACCCTGTTTCACTGGTAACCCACAAGCATTTTCTATGCAAGTGCAGGCCATGCTTACATTTTCCTTATGTTTGACCTAAAACAAGGTCCGGCTTTTAGGATGGGCAAGCTGGCCACAGGCCCAGGGTACCATTATTAAGAAGGACTCATGGAGTTGTCTGCATTAAGATTATTCAAACAGCAGAATCCTTCTTATCTGGCTCCAGCAATTCACTTTAAAGTGCTTTTTATCATTTTGTTTTTCACTGACACTAGTATTGTTTTTAACAACCCACCAGCCTCCTTTCTTGTCTCCCATCTCCCTCTAAGCCCCTGCCACCACACAGCAACAATTTTCTTGAAATAACTTGTCACCAGCGTGATTTGAGCTAAACTCAGTGGCGGCCGGCACGGATCGAGAGTGGCGGAGCGGGTGGTGGGGGGTAAGCGGGTGTATAAAAAAAAAGAAAAATGAACATACCTCCTCACCGCGTCGTGCCTCCGGCATTGTCTCTCCACTTCTCTGTCAACCGGAACAGGACGCACCCAGGCTCCCCTAAGCCAATCATAATGCTGCAAATCAGCATTGTGATTGGTCTGAGCGCTGTGGTTTGGCGCTCAGGCTGGGAGCCTGGGCATCTTCTCCACCCAGGCTGTAATACAGCCTGGATGAAGAGCATGCAAAGTGTGCATGACGGTTTGGCCGGCCCGAGACAGCCGGCCACACATTCATGCACACTTACATTGTGCCCACCACTCTTCCCCCTGCTCTGGGAGTTATCATTTTTTCCCCTTTATTCACACTGCTGAAAAACAGTGGGGTGACGCTCCTCCGGCTCAGCAGAGGAGCTGCCACTGGCTAAACTGCAAGTGATTCAGTAGAGGTGGGGAAGGTGCAGGGACAGTTGTGTTAAGAGGCTAGTCTCTGCTCTGATGTAATGAGCCAGAGACTTAACTGTTAACACAAAAGGAGCTCTCTGATGCATCATTATATTCACGAGCAGGGGCGCCAAATTTCTTTCTACCGAGGGTGCTGTCCTAAAGAAGGCAGAATGTGCTCAGTTAAAAAAAAATTCATTTAAAAACCCTCACAAAAGTCTTACTTTACACATGGAAGAACCCTTTGAGCCAGGCTACGTGTACCTTACATCGGTCTGGTATTTTTTGGGGTGAATTATGCCTACTTGCAAGGAAAACATTATGCCACGAGTAAATATGTGTGCATTAACCTATTTAAACAATCTCAAGGACTAATACACTTAGTATTTTTTTTCTCCATAGTATTATCATGATACTATAAGGGCTGAGAGGCCGTATTATTTGGCACTCTAAATAAACAATTCAAAGATGCAAACCGATAGCATTCAGCATTGTGGAAGTGCAGTTAGGACTGGACACGAGGACCCACGCACGTCCGCTTTCCCTGTAAGGAGCAGCAGTTCTGTCATCCACTTCAGCTGCTCATATCTTCTGCAATGAAGCCCACATTTGCCATCCTTTTGTGATTCGTATAATTGAACAGTGCCGCATCCTGACATTGAGATTCAATTTAGGTAAAGAATCGCATATTCCACCCCGTGGGCTGAATACAAAGTTGCGAAATGTGCCTTTGGTAGTGAAAAGTTAAGGTCCACTGTTCTTTATCGTGCCACATGATAATAGGCCGACAATGAGGGAAAGCAGCGTCGTATTTTTCAATTTCTGATATATTGCCTCCTGTCAACAGCAGATTCCATCAGATGCTGCACAGTGTAACACAGCGTGACTTCAGATTTCCTAATGGAATGGAATGCACTGTGGGACCTCGGAGATGTGAGGAGAGTTGCATCTTCAGTGTGGTAGCAATTACTTGACCCAGATTTATATGCCACCGATGTGCTGCACATAGAAAGGTACTTTCAAATCGGCCAGCACCACAGTGGCTGTTCCCAGTATTAACCATATGTGGCTCGGAGCCAGAGCCGTCAGATCGTTCAGTTCTAATGTAATGTTTAGAGAGTGTACTCAGCTCAAACCGCACACCCCTAGATATGTACTGCCCGCCATTCCACGAGAGAAAATATGTGTATCTTCAGCCCAAATGCTGAGTTAAAACGAATGTAATCGCATGCATGAAAAAGGTGAATATTATTGTATTGAACATTTCCACATGAATCACGTCATAGCTTAGACTCATGAAAGAAGTCCATACCACTTAGATAGATATATAGGTAAGAAGGATTCTACCACACTGGGGAATATCGTTAATTATCACACTCAGAATCCCAGTTCCTGGCAAACTATCGCTCTTGCCAACTGTTTGAAATCAAGATCGTGTTGACTTGCTTTTAGTTTACACAACCACATTTTATGAACTGCAACGAAGCCTGTGGTATTTCTCACTGGTAACCCAAAATTTTGCACAGGGCCAGTGCAAAAAGTAATGTTTGGTCAGTAAAAAAGCGGTTCTTGCAGAGATGGTTCAGTGCAAATTTAATTTTGCACTTGCCAGTCATGGAAATTGTCACTTAAAAACTGCGCAGTCACCAGTGCATAGTTTTTCAGTCATCCATGCAGTGTCTGTAGTGGGTCCTGTGGAAACAAGCATTTGCAATGCAATAGGTCTCGCATTTGCAAGAGTTTAAGATATTGGCATTGTAAATGACTGGGGGTCATATTAACAAGGGCTTTATCTCCGCTAAGCAACATTTCTCCTATGATCAAGCTTCACGCTAACCCTGTTAGAGACAAAATAAGCAGCGCTAACCACGGTTAACGCTGCTTTTTTACGTCTGCTAATTTTCAGATTTAGCCATGTAATCCAATGGGAGGTGGATTACATGGCTAAATCCACCATGGGCTATCAACAAGGATATCCCTATCCTTGTAGTTTTATCGCTGCATTACCAGCGATAACCTCCCAAAATGCCGCTATCGGTGGATTTTTTATCGCCTAGGCGGTTAGCGTTGTTAATAACGCGATAACCAGGCGATATTATCCAGCGATAGCGGGCGTTAAAATTTTTTACGCTAAGCGCCCTTAGCGTTAATTTTCCCTGTTCCTAGTTAATATGCCCCAAAGCCTTTAATTTACCTATTTTGATAATTAAACCATAAATGAAAGGCATTGCCATTTCCAATGCCAATAGCTCAAACTCTTGTAAATGCAAGACCTATTTCATTTCAAATAAGCGTCCACCATTGTCTCGGACTGCTTGCAAAGTGAAAGCGTGCATGGCACGCTGAATGTTGCAGGAAAGCATGTTGTGCCTGCAGTAGGATAAACTCATTAAAGAAAATAGTGCTTACAGACTAGATAGGACATAATGTTTAACAACAGAAGTAAAAGGGCCAGTCCTCATTGGATGTTACAAATGAAGACAAGGCAGTACTAAGGAGGAACTAACAAGCCTATTAACGTATCAGAAGCCAGCATTTACAGAGGACATTGACATAAACCAATGACAAAAATGGGCGGAGCTTGAAATCCATCTTCGATTACAGCATGCCTCGCAGAGCAGCGCATGCGTTGCCCAGGCTTGACCTAAACAATCATCCAGAGTGAAGTGATACCGTAAGGCATGCAATAAATACAGAGGTCTGATGTTCTTCCCATAAACATCTATAACATATGCCTTTGGACAATAAGAAGGCAGAAACATTCAGGCTTTTTAAACACTCGCTAGTGAAACATCTCAAAAAGCTCCTATGTCATTTATGAATGCAGTATTACGACATTTTGTGTTAATACGTCGATGTTACCACAGGGCTGTGCTCAAATTATAGCCTTACTGTGATAGTGTGATCTGATGAAGACGAATATATTATTTAAAAACACCCTGGAGACAAGCCAAGCATAGTTTTCAGTCTTTCTCATGAACACCTTTCTATGCAGAGAATACAAGATTAAAATACACCTTTCTATGCAGAGAATACCAGATTAAAATACACCTTTCTATGCAGAGAATACCAGATTAAAATACACATTTCTATGCAGAGAATACCAGATTCGAATTTCTCCCTATCGTCTCTTCCCTGCCCGGGCCAAAAAAGTGGCTAAATGTCTCAGATTCCTAAAGGTATTAAAAGTTTCAGGCACTCTCTTACCCAAAAACAAAGCATGGCCTTAAAATGATATATAATGGGCGCTGTCGTTTTCTTTACGAAAGAAACAGTACCGTCTACCTTTTTGCAAAGTCAAAGGTCAAAACTTTTGGAAAAAACAATGGTCTCCAAAGGTTCCCCTTCTATCTCTTTCCCCTGAATAGATTTCACATTTCCTATGTGAACCGAGCATTCCTTGTGTTGTATGGCCTATCGTGGGAGTTTATTTTAAGTCTAGGGGGGGGCAGGTATTAAAGAAGCTGTCTCAAATAACCTTTCCCAAGGTTTGCTGGGATGGCTGTAATTTTCTGCTTCGTTCTCCTGCTTCCACATTCTAGACCCCAGTGAAGTCAGGGCGAGAACAAATTGCGCTGCAGGCTCCCGGCTCCCCATTGCGATCGTAGGAATACGAAAACAAGACAGTTTGGAACGCACTTTAAAACTTCTGTTATATTTAAGTTACACTTAAGAAGCGCGCGTCAAAGTGGATACAAATCGCTCAAATACCTTGGTTTAACAGGAATAAAACATTGTGTTGCTGCCCAAGGGAGATGCAGATCACACATAGCCGAAAACTATCCCTAAATCACTAAAGTGGCTTTCAGTCAGCCCTGGTTTTGCAGCCAACAGCACTGAGCGTCTTTGGACTTCCTACTGGTAATGGTGAGACTGAAACACGCGCAGGCCTCCTGGCTAAAATAAACACATCTGGGTAAAAGTAGAAGTGTGCACATAAAAAAAAAAGTTTTTCCACCCATACAAAGTTTAAAAAACAGTGGCCAACAAGGTGAGAATGTTCTCTTCCTGCTTTTGTCTTGAGCATTCCTTCCTCCCTTCTTCACCCTTCACTTCCGGTCTACCTCGCCATGAGGCCTTCATTTCCTCCTGCTGTTCTCTTCTTTCTTCCTCCACAGCGTATCTAAGGCTGGTTCATGGCATTCACGTGTGGTTTTCTCCTCCATGCTTCACTCCGTAGCTTTAAGCTCACATCCTCTGAAACTGTAGTGAATGTACTGTATGAGGAGGGCCGGCCTTAGGACTGTGCGACCGGTGCAGCCGCACCTGGCGCTGACCTTGGTTGGCGCCATGTTTAAAAATTACTTATGTATTTTAAAAGATCCTGCTACAGACAGAGTTCATTGTTTGACCAGCAGTTTTCAGGCAACAACTCTTCCCGGAGACCAGAGCCAGTCCACGCCAGGGAAGCTGCGAGGAGAATGGCAGGCACAGGCAGCTTTGTCCATGCTCTGAGGCAGGCTGCCACACAAGGTCTCTGTAGGTCTGGCTCTGCTGTGAGGAAGGCTGGAGCCTGCTAACTGATTGGAAGGGGGAGGGAGAGCAGAGAGTGTAGTAAAGGAGAAGTTAAAAGACATGACACTAAAAGCAAAACAAAACCGGCGCGGCGTTAGTGAAATGGGCGTCGCGCTGACAAAGTATGTCCACAACTAATTAAAACAAGTGACAGGCTGCTTGGAAAGTGATATGGGCAGGGACTACCGAATTTCCCCCTCCCCACCCGGTCATAAACACATTTGAAATGAGGGACATGAAGAGATAATGACTTTTTGGAGGCGGGGGTCGAACAACCCCCGGCCGTATTTATTAAAATATGAAAACAAATTAAAAATTTTAAGAGATAAACATTATTTACATTTTATACGCAGAAACATAACACGACGTTTGATTACAATATAAATGCACAGATTTCAGATGGCTAACCTTAACATATCACTAATACATAGTTTTCCTATCCGAATCTAACATAAAGATCATAATCATACATTAATTACTTTCTGCGTATCCTATTTGGGCCTACGGCAAGGTCATTAACTGGTGTCAGATCCTTATCAATTTAACCGCGCCCCCCGTAGGGTTGCGCATGCGCAGGGGGCCCGCTTACCGAGAGGGTACTTCCCCCTCCCGGTTACCCCCATACGTTAACTGAACTCCACGCCAATTTGGGGGGTCTTGCACTCTGCGCCATTTAATGACGTCCATGCCAGTGCGGGGTGGCCAACCAGCCTAAAAGAAAGCGTGACTCCCCCCCTTCCCCGCACCCATCCAGCCAACCGGATGTACCGCCCCTGGAGTTATAGGAGAGACCCCTTGTCCCTCCCCCTGGGCGACCCCATCCGAGAATGAGGCCGCCCCCTAAGGACCTTAAATTTACTGCTCACTAGTCATGACCTTACCGCCTGACCAAGGAATAGCAATAAATACGACGATTGAAGACCTGCAAGCGGGAGAAAACGCCTAAGGAAGGAACAACACCGTCACTTACAACAGCCATTAAATAACTTGCAACAGGGGATGGAGGGTGGGGAAACAAAACAGTTAAGCAGCCTCCTAGAGGGCTGCGACCAGGTGCTGTAAGAGCGCGGGACAAAGAGACAGAGTCCCGCGCTCCCCAGCCCTTTAAGCTCGTACCTGGGGTCAAACCAGTTCTAACTGGTCTGACCTCCAGCCCCCCTAACTCACCCATGACCCGGAAGCGCATTAACCGCTTCCGGGCCATAGGTCACCATTGTGGACCAATCGAACGCACGTCACGCCCACCGCGTCATGATGACGCGGTGGTCAGCGCCGCTTGACCGACACACAAGGGCGAGGGGAGGAGGGGGTCGGTGCCCCGCCATATTTGCGGCGGGGCCGATCCCGGCCCCGCCTTTCGATATGGGCAGGGACTACCGAATTTCCCCCTCCCCCCCCTGGTCATAAACACATTTGAAATGAGGGACATGAAGAGATAATGACTTTTTGGAGGCGGGGGTCGAACAACCCCCGGCCGTATTTATTAAAATATGAAAACAAATTAAAAATTTTAAGAGATAAACATTATTTACATTTTATACTCAGAAACATAACACGACGTTTGATTACAATATAAATGCAGAGATTTCAGATGGCTAACCTTAACATATCACTAATACATAGTTTTCCTATCCGAATCTAACATAAAGATCATAATCATACATTAATTACTTTCTGCGTATCCTATTTGGGCCTACGGCAAGGTCATTAACTGGTGTCAGATCCTTATCAATTTAACCGCGCCCCCCGTAGGGTTGCGCATGCGCAGGGGGCCCGCTTACCGAGAGGGTACTTCCCCCTCCCGGTTACCCCCATACGTTAACTGAACTCCACGCCAATTTGGTGGGTCTTGCACTCTGCGCCATTTAATGACGTCCATGCCAGTGCGGGGTGGCCAACCAGCCTAAAAGAAAGCGTGACTCCCCCCCTTCCCCGCACCCATCCAGCCAACCGGATGTACCGCCCCTGGAGTTATAGGAGAGACCCCTTGTCCCTCCCCCTGGGCGACCCCATCCGAGAATGAGGCCGCCCCCTAAGGACCTTAAATTTACTGCTCACTAGTCATGACCTTACCGCCACAGGCCAGCATAGTTGGCCGACTATCTGGCCCCCCCCAAACCATCCCTCAGAAAGGTCATGCCCCTTCCCTCAGACCCCCTAGCCAAGCCATGAAATTCTCTAACATCAAGTCATTACCCACCTTAGTCAAGTGTACCCCGTCTTTTAAGAAGCACAGTTCCCCCCTAACACACCCATGTGCGATGCACTGTAACTTGGAAGATCGGAACAATTTCCCTATTTTATTATTGACCCTCTTTACCGAGTGGTTCAAAGCTCTCACAGAGTCCCCCCCTCTCCACTTAAATCTGGGTACCATGTGTGACCAAACTATGTAAGCCCCTTGGCACACCTTGGCTAACCAACCAATCTCAGAGATTATGCTCTCAAATAAAACCCTCCTGCCCAACCTGACCAAGTCATTGCCCCCCAGGTGTAAAATAACGATAGAGGGAGAAGGCTTGTGTTTTTTCAGCAGATCGGTCATAAAACCCCTAAAGTGACTAAGGCAAAGGCCCCCCTTTCCATGAAAATATACTGTGAACCCCTTCTGTTCTGCCCGTTTCCTATAGTCACCTGCAAGAAAAACAGATTTCATACGCCGAACATATGAATGCCCCACAATCCACACATTCCGCGTCCCTGAGACCTGTAGTTGTGCTGATTCTTGCGTAGAACGTTGTTGCTGGCGAGATGGCAGTTCCCCCCCTGCGTGACAGGATTAAGAAACTGTGAAGCAAACGACAGACAGAGAGGCATCAGTAACACCATTTTAATGTGCCCTCACAACATGTGCAGCCGCACATAACGCTTGTAACTGTTGGAAACCCATCGCCCAATCTTCTGTACCTTACTGGGATGCAACCCCCTAGCCGTCGCCTCAGTGGCAGCCCCTATCCTAAAAGAATGTGTTCCAAAAACACTTGGATCCATGCCTGCCCTGGTGATTGCCATACCTAACACCATTTTGAACTGGTACCTGGTAAGTGGTGTACCGTCTGCATGTACTAATAATGCTCCACCCAACGCGCTGCCCCTCACACTGAGGAAGTTTTCCAAATGCATTACTGGGCAACACGGGTTGTTTAGTGCTCTATGCAGTACCACCCCTTCACCCCGCGCATCCTGATCTGTTTTTGATTTTTGGATGGTCAAAAGCAAAATATCACCTTGTATCTTTACATACTCCATTAAGAGGCCACCCTGCCTGTCCTGCTTGTTTCGAGCCACCAATTCACCCACTCTAAATGCCCCATAGAAAGCCAATGTAAAGGCAGCTCTGAATAATAGAGTCTCCACCACCGAACTGCAGATAGCACCCAGCGCTGACAGCAGTGCGCTCAGCCGCGCCAACCCTATCGGCTGCCTGGTGTCAGGAACCCCACCCTGGATTCGTCGCCACCCCTTCAATGCCTTCCTCACGATGAAACTCTTTGTGGGATCGTTCGTGTCACTAATCTGCGCAAAGAAGGAAACTGCCGCTACATGTCGCCTGGCAGCCGCAACCGTGCGCCCCCCCTTGTGTAAGCTGTCTAAAAACGAGAGGAATGCTCCTGACGTACGCCATCTCTCCTCCCAATCGTGACCCAAAAAGGAACTGTAGGACCCAAATGCCCCTTCATAAGCTTTCCGGGTCCCTGGAGCTAGGCTAGCAGCCACGAGGTTCTGTAGTTGGGGGCACCAATCTGCCAAAGAACTTCTGGAAAGTGTGATGATGTCGCCTCCGCAGATGGCAGATGATCCCTGAAAACCTGCATCTTGAAGCGAGAGAGTGCGTCAGCAGCATTATTCCGCACTCCCGGGACATGCTTAGCCTTAAACTGTACATTTAATTTCATACATAACAGCACTATCTCTTTCAACAGGCGAAGAATCATTCTACACCTTGCTGCCTGTTGATTGATGGATTCAACAACTGTCATGTTATCCGACCAAAAAATTACAGACTGGTTCTGCAGATCCTGGGGCCATACCGTTAACGCAACCCAGATGGGAAACAATTCCAAAAAACCTATGTTAGCTGTTAATCCACTCTCACACCACCACCCTGGCCACGGCTGAGCCACCCACTTGTTCCCAAGTATGGCACCAAATCCCACACTACCCGCCGCGTCAGTCCATAGACCTAATGCAGCCGAAGTAATGGGAGGACAGGGCCACACCACTCTGCCATTGAAACCCTCCAGGAATGCTATCCAAATCCGCATGTCCTGGCGAACCTCAGATGACAATCGCGTGTGATGGTGTTTTTCGTGTAAGCCTGCCATAGCCTGAGAAATGGAACGGGAAAATGGCCGAGCGATGGGTATCACCCGTAGTGCAAAATTCAACTGGCCTACCACTTGCTGCAATTGGTGTAATGTCACTTTGTCTTTTAACAAACACTGCTGCAATGCAGCACGGAATTTCCTTATCTTTTGTTCTGGCAACCTGAAACAACCCTGTACTGAATCAATTTCGATGCCTAGGAACTCAATTTTGTTTGTTGGCCCCACTGTCTTCCCCTGAGCCAGGGGGACCCCAAATGTGTGCATGAGGGCACAGAATTCCTCCAAGGCGACCAAACATTCCTGAGAGCCCGCCGGTCCCAGAAAGAGGAAATCATCGAGATAATGCATCACAAAATGATGTCCTGTAACTTGTCTGAAAACCCATTCCAAAAACGAACTAAATTTCTCAAAATAAGCACAGGAGATTGAACAACCCATAGGCATGCACCTATCCATGTAAAACTGACCTTTGAATGAGAAACCCAGCAAATGATGATCTAAAGGATGCACTGGCAAGAGTCAAAATGCAGATTCAATATCAGATTTCGCCAGCCAGGCCCCCGGGCCCAACACCCTCCGAAAACGAGTACCTTATCGGCGCGTGCGCGCGCCGTTCCCCAGGGCTCACAAGCCTCTCTACCGCGTCTCAGCCCGATCTCGAACCGGGACCTTCCGCGCACCAGGGCACACCGATGCCTCAGCTTCCCTGTTCGACACACGAACCAGTCTCCGGGAGCCGCACCCAGGACGATATCAACCGCCAGCCGCCCCGCAGGAATCACGACCAGGAACCAGGATACCCGACACCGGCACTACCAGTAAGTGAAGCGAACCTGCAGAGGAGAAGAAACAAAACAGTTAAGCAGCCTCCTAGAGGGCTGCGACCAGGTGCTGTAAGAGCGCGGGACAAAGAGACAGATTCCCGCGCTCCCCAGCCCTTTAAGCTCGTACCTGGGGTCAAACCAGTTCTAACTGGTCTGACCCCCAGCCCCCCTAACTCACCCATGACCCGGAAGCGCATTAACCGCTTCCGGGCCATAGGCCACCATTGTGGACCAATCGAACGCACGTCGCGCCCACCGCGTCATGATGACGCGGTGGTCAGCGCCGCTTGACCGACACACAAGGGCGAGGGGAGGAGGGGGTCGGTGCCCCGCCATATTTGCGGCGGGGCCGATCCCGGCCCCGCCTTTCGAAACCTGGCCTGGTGCGCTAAATGTTGCAGGAAAGCATGTGCAGCCTGCAGTAGGAAAAACTCCTTAAAGAAGGGGCATATCAGCAACAACCGGCGATAATTATCGCTAAGTGCACTTAGCGCTAGGATAATTATCGCCGGCTAGCGTGGATTTTTATTGCTGAGATAGCGTGCTATTAGCAACGCTTATCTCAAAAGCGATTAAAATCCTAGCGCTAACTGCCAAACGTGAGATTATCGCTGGAAACCCAGCAATAATCACACGAAGTTTGGCGATAGCTTGCTGATAGGGCCTCACATACTTAGCCATGATATCCACCTTACATAGGATATCATGGCTAAGTCAGTTTCAAAGCAGGCGTAAAGAAAGTAGCGATAACGGAGGTTATCGCTACTTTTCTTGTCGCTATGCTGCTTTGCGTGAGGCTTGATAATAGGACAAATGTCGCTTAGCGACATTACTCCCGTTATCCTGGGGAGGATCGCCCACTTTGCATCTCATTAGAGATGCAAAGCTGGGCGTTAGGAATTCAGGCGCTAAGGCAAGGTTTCACGCGATAGCGTGACCTTGCTGATATAGCGATAAAATTATCGCCGTTTTTCAGCCGAAAACGGCAGCAAAAGCGGCGATAATTTCATATCGCCGCCTTGTAGATATGCCCCGTAGTGCTTACAGACTAAATAAGACATACCCTGTAACAACAGAAGTAAAAGGGCCAGTATCCACGGGAGGTTACAAATAAAGACAAGGCAGTACTAAGGAGGGACTAACAAGCCGATTACTGATTCAGAAGCCTGCATTTAGGAAGGACAAAGACTCAAGCCAATGAAAAATATGGGCGGAGAGTGAGTGCAGCTTCAAGTTTAATACTGCATGCCTCGCAGAGCAGTGCATACAAGCTGACTCTAGGCTCGACCTAAAAATATGTTGATATCATCAAACCATATTTGCTCTGGAGAACCATGTCTTAAAGGAGAAGGGCAAAGTATGAAGTGAAGTGTGCATCTCTTGATTAGATCTCTTTGACCCAGATGTCCATGCTTTTTGACAGCGATGGCTAATTCAGGGTTTCAACTTTCTTAAATTAATAATATTAGAACCAGTGAGCTAGGTCAGAGTAAAACATAGAAGCCAAACAAGGAATTTCAGTTTAAGTTGTTATAGTCAAATGGCCATTTTGAAAGAAGGGTAACAACAAGGCCTCCTGTTTCACCCAATATTTTACAAGATCACCAAATTGTGCCTTTTCACTTACGATAAAAAGATTTGTTGTACTATCAAAGAATCATCAAAACACTGAAACGGTCGTGGAATGCCTCTGAGCACACTTCGCCTGTGAAACATTAGAGCTTTGAGTGACCTTGGTTTTCTAATGAAGTCAATAGGCTCACTTGCTGACCTTAGAAAGGAGGCACTTTGACACTTCACGACAGGAGTCTGGCTATGCGCTGTAAACTGTAAATATACCTGTTGCAATTTAAAAAGATAAAAACATGTAAATATGTTTGATGTAAGCATGTAATAAAACAAACGTGCTACTTTTATCTAATAATGTCTCAATTGCATGTTTCCTTCCCCAACTCCATCCAACACTCTTTGTTCACAATACTCTTGCAACAGCAATGTCTTCTACTACTACGAGTTAGATCCTTGGAATAACACATATTTAACAAGCATTAACAATGCATGAAAAGGTCTGTCTTAGAGCAGAAAGGGCCATTCATGTTTATGGTGAATTAGGCACGTAATTAGTCATCATAGACGCACTACGGGGCATATCAACAAGGGCTTTATCTCTGCTTTTTTGGCTTTAAAAGTCAAAAAAGCAGAGATAAAACTAGCGCCCTATCAACAACAGGGTGCTAACACGCAAATGTGCATGTTAGCACCCTTTTACTCTACGCTTCCCCTTGCATCTCTAATGAGATGCAAAGGGGGCGTTCCAGAGTAAAATAATAGGAGAAA
Organism: Triturus cristatus; assembly: GCF_964204655.1. Classification (NCBI taxonomy): domain Eukaryota; kingdom Metazoa; phylum Chordata; class Amphibia; order Caudata; family Salamandridae; genus Triturus; species Triturus cristatus. The sequence continues at coordinate 892,733,254 of NC_140590.1, read as the reverse complement.
TGTCGCTAAGCGACATTTCTCCTATTATCAAGAATGTCGCTAACCCTGTTAGAGACAAAAAAAGCAGCGCTAACCGCGGTTAACGCTGCTTTTTTACGTCTGCTAATTTTCAGACTTAGCCATGATATCCTATGGAAGGAGGATATCATGGCTAAGTTTGCCTGTCCCTATCAACAAGGTAACGTGTGATTATCGCTGGGTTTCCAGCGATAATCTCACGTTAGCCTGTTAGCGTGTAGATTTTTTTCGCTATTGAGATAAGCGTTGCTAATAGCACGCTATCTCAGCGAAAAAAATTCACGCTAGCCGGCGATAATTATCCTCACGCTAAGAGCGCTGAGCGATAATTATCGCCGGTTGTTGTTGATATGCCCCTACATAACTCTTTCTTCCACTCGTACATCCATTCATCTACCGACTTACTCATTCTTGCATTAAACTATAGCCCATGCAAAATGAATCAAATATATAAAATGAACACAACAAGCATACGGAAGACTAATTACAAGAATTAAAGAAGAAAAAAAGAAAACATGCTGCCTCCTTATCCACCAATTGTTCTAAGGTTCCAACAAAGCTATCACAATATAAAGAAACGTGTTGGCCATCTTGATATAGTGAAAACAATGACATACTTACGCTATGCACACTACCATTCCAAGACGATTGTTCGGTAAGCATTGCACTGAGCGGTCATATTCAAATGCTAAATAGTTGTGTGCAAAATTCACGCAATGTACTTTTGCATTACTATGCAAAATGTCAGCAAAAATTGCGAAATGCAAATCTGTCCTTTAGGGCTATATCTTACCGCAAAATGGTCCTCACGTCAAAGTTTGACACAAAAACGCATTTCATGCTAAAAGAAATTTGTTCAAAAAGGCTGCATTCATTTTGTTGCTCCTGTGTGTGTAACTATGGGAGGTGGCGTAATGACGTAATTTCAGGAACTTTGCATAAAAAGTAATGTAAAATGCAAAAAATGTAACAAAATACATCAGTAAATTAAAATTTCGTCGAAGCCTAGTTCTAAAGTGGGTAGCATACCACTGTTGTATGGCTAACGTAAAGAGTGTAAACAAGATGGTAATCTTGTAACTGTAAAACAATGATACACTATGAACGTTTGGCTGTCCAGTTTAAAAATAGTGACAGCACATGATGCAGCGCAGTGCCGAAGAAATACAGAAGCAAGGATTCTGGTTGGACTGACTGGGTAGTTGGAGGATGCTCTAAAAAACAAATGAAAGGAGAATCAAAACATTATGGGAAGCTTTAAAAGAAAAAGTAGGAAACTAAAGGACTGTTCACTGACCCTGACATTGAAGGGCAACTAATTTTTGGGAGGATGTGCACATGTGATCAGGAAAAAATGCTGTTACTTACAGGGCAATAGAGGCAATTTCAGAAATGGGCTAACTCATTGTCCATGCAGTATGCTGTCATGGGGAGAAACAGAATGTAATTGACACTTGATCAGACAGTAGAGGGCTGACTGTCAAAATACTCTATGAAAGCATATGTACACAGAATGTTTTGATAATTTTTTTTTATTGCATGGTCCTTGCAGCCAACCTCATTTGCCATGGCCCACTAAGAGAGCGTCACTAGTTTTATCATAGTGAATTCTTCTACCTCCAGGGTTTGTTAAAAGAAGTAACCAACACCAAAATCCTAGCTTAGCACGCACGTCTGAGATATTCGATGTAAAACAATCCCTGTCTAGAGGCATTAACAAACTGTAGTATCAGACCAACTGTAAAAGACTATTGACTCTAACAAATGTTTTTCACAAAAAATGAATTGGGCCTATTGCCTTTGTTATAACCTTTCATATTAAACAGTTCTTACCTATGGCATCAGATATAACTTTTCCCAATGAACCATTCAGGCCTAAAGCCTTTGTCATTGGCTCATGAAAAAAACCAATTCAGGCCTCCTGCTTTAGGCATAAAGCATAAGCTTGCATACACGGTAGGCATCGGGTATAGAATCATGCAATTTGAGATTGGTGCCAAATGAGAGTTATCCAAACCATATACAATGCCTATGAAGAGAACCTTACAAGGATTCTTAAAATGCACATCTTCTACCCCAGAGTTTAGTCAGAGAGGTAACCAACACCAGTCCCTTGCCTATTGTATTAATGTATGAGAATCCATGTAACAATATGCTTGTCTTATAGCAATGAAATGGGGCAGGAAAGCTGTACTGAAATGCAGAGATTGGGTAGTAGATATGATTTACTGCAAGACACAGCTGGAAACATATGCGGAAGAGTTACCACAGGCTTCTCGGCCGAGGGATTTTTGGGAACCGCTGGTACAATTTCTAGCTGCTACACAGACTGATGTTTGATGTTGGACTTGTGGAAATTTAGCTCGCAAACTGAACATTATCTGCGCCATCTTGCCCCTCCCCAGCACCACGCACCAGCAAACGCACGGCCGCCATTTTAGGCACCCCACTCTCTCCCCGCTCACTCTCGACCGCCAGCGCTTTCCCCTGGCGCTACAAGCATCCCCCGCGCGCCGGCCACCCCCGCTCTCTCATACAGGCCATAAACCCTCTCCTCCTGCGCGACCCTGCTACGGAACCACTTCCAACCGACAACCCATACATGGTCATGCCTCTCCTTTGATAAACCCCCTTCCTCTGCGCCCCATTGTCTGAACCGGTCCCAGGCCATCACCTAGCCCTGCGGATGCAGTTTACTGTCCCTACTGTAAGGGAAACACCCCACATCAAAGAGATTACAGTAGATCAAAGCCCCTACCCCCTGAGACCCGGCCAGTTGCACACACCCCCGGGAATTAGCGGAATTCCCTGCTGCGCGATAGCCATCTCCCACTGCGGGTAGGGTGGGAACTTCTACTGTATCTATGTGTGGGATCGGATCTGAGCCGGGGCTTCAGGGGATGTTCTTTCAGGCATCAAGGGAATCTCAAGAATGTACTATGTGTAATAAAGCAATAAACCAGTGTATAAGAGACCAGGTCTCAGAGATGCAGTTAGAGCACCTCGTGACGATACCTCGCTGTCTGATCTGATGTGTTCTGCTCCGACGGAATAAAACTTTGTTTCCTGCCTTCCAGTCTCCGGCGCCTGCCTCTTTCATTGGTAAATTATCAAGTGGTATAAGAGGCGATTACCGCCGGGCAAATACTTGAAAGGTTATCGACTGAAACTGCCGCTACCATTTAACAATTGGCGTCCCAAACGTGGGGCCCATCAGCGACACGTGGATCCAGTGGGAGAGGTCCCGACGACAGAGTGAACGACTGCAACGATCGGGAGAGCTCCTGCCCAATAGACCCTCGTCTGGCAGCCGATCATCCGAACTTCACTGGTTCCGAGCAGACCTCTCTCGAGTGATCTACGGTCCTGACTGGTGTGGTAAATAAAATTCCTTTACCTGGACTGAATTTGATACAGAATCATAATAAAATAGCTCAGTAAAATGAGAGGCAGAATCCGTGATATTAGAGTTTCGGAATGGGCTTTATTCCAATAATCGATTATAATCGGATGCTCCAAGTTCCATCACCACGGGGGTTCAGGAAGTGAAGTACATACTTTATTGACAAGAAGTAACTTTTATAGTGCATACATTACAATGAAGCAAATACAGTAGGCGTAACAATTGATAAGGAACTTGACGTGGTACCTGCGTAGCCGAAAATGGGTGTAATAAGGAGTAAAAAGAAACATGATTGGTTATGATGTCATGTATAGGTGGATCTATAAGATAATACTTGGCATAGATGCGCGCGCAGCAGCATGACGTGTAATTTACGTGTAACTAGGGGGTAAAGGGGACTTGACATTAGCTCTATATGTGGAGACGAAAAGTCGGGGGGGTCAAGTCAACCTAATCCCAAATCATATCTAACATCCTATGTTTAAAGAACTATGTTATCCACAAAAGAAGGACTCTCGGACAAAATCTATTCTATACTGACTGTGCGTGCGTGTACAAGCGTCTAAGTGTCTACACTGAATACGAGGGGGTAGGAATATTCCATGGTGACAGGGCTATGAATTACTTTGCATGAAGGACAGAGAAGCCGGGCCTTTTGCTTGGTAACTGGAAGAATGTTTACTTAAACTACTAGGCAGGAATGCATCGGCTGAGGGGGAAGCAGATAATTCGAAGGTGAAATACAGTTCTTGGCAGAGAATAGGCTGATGTCAGGCTTCGTGAGCCGCGCAGAGAATGAGACAAAGTTCATGGTCACAGATGCAGGCTCAGACTGGAGCTTTCAGAGGCAGAAGGCGAAAGGAGTTTGATGACAGAATCAGGGCCTACTTGCCTGGACTGTAAAATGGCATAAGTGAACCATATAAAGCCGGTGGCCTTTCATATTTAGGAATGGAATATCCGGCCTATTCATGGCGGATCTGACAGAGGACATGTTGACGGTGGATGCACATGTATTTGCGTCTTCATAACTGGAACGGGAGGGAACATACATGTACTTGTGACATGCACATAGAACCGTTGGGGTCCAAGATAGGGGACATAACTGACCATGAAAATCCACATTTCCACATTCCCTCCTTGTCCCCTACTTGCCCTTCAAGAGATATCGATCTTCATCAATCCATCGATCTGTTCATATAGCATCATTTGTTCTTCTTTCTTCTTCCGTGATCTTGAATGAAATCTTGGTGGTGGAATACACGATGTGGCACACAGACCACAAATCGCTGGTCCACATTGTAGACATAGACAGCAACTGAATAGTATGAGAAGGCCAATACCTAGGAAGGATAAAATTCTCCATCCCCAGGCTGATATCACACTCCAAAACCAACTGGACCAAGTCCAAGTGCCTGGGTTCTGGTGTATCTGGCTTACAATCTTATGAAGGCGAGTGATGGCTTTATATACAGATGGCGAATTTTCTGGTATAAATACGCAGCAACTTGATCCGATGACCCTACAAGCTCCGCCCCTATCAGCCAAGATGACGTCAAGGACAAGACGATTTTGAAGCACAACAATCCGCATAGCAGACTGCTCTTCTGTTAAATTGCCTAAGGCGGAAATAGTCTCATTCACTACTGCTTCAAGGGTTCTGGTTAATCTACGTATCAGCTTACTATTAGTAACAGTACCTATATAGGGAAAGATGCCTTTATTAAAATCTACATACTTGTCCCATGCCGTCTCAGTGTAATCGACAATGGGGAGATCTCTCCGCTTTCTGTTGTGTACTAAATGAATATTTCTGTAATAATCAGGAGGAGCTAGAAAAACAGGCGGCAAAAGGAATGCAATGTAGCAGGTACCATCCCAATCTGGAGGTAGACGCATATATGCAGTCTGACCACATATAAAGTAGGAGTGGCGAGAAGCTTTAAATGAAGATTTGCCTTGATCACGGAATTCTACTATAGTATTGCATTTACTATGGCCCATAGGTATGGAACCAACCTTTCTTACACACAATTCACCCTTCGCTGGGAATACTGACATGGTGGGTAAGACTAGTTCAACTTCGGATACGACATTTAGAATCATGAGATTAGGTGTAAAATTACCTAATCCATATACTTCATTTTCTAGATCAGTTCCTGTTCTTTTGGGGCGACCCTCCTTGTCAGGGTAGCAGACCTTGAGTAAAACTAGGGTCAGGTTTCCCCATATCCAATGATCTTGGTAAACTGCTGTGTCTGAGTCTATGGAATTGATTAAACTAAACCATGCTCCACAGGACCCATTATGTGTAAATGGATGTGGAAAGAAAGGCAGGACTCCTTCATAATTCTGATAGGGAGGGAGTCGGCCACACACCCAACAATTGGTGGCATTACTAGTCTGATGGGAATGATGTAACATACTAATGAAAGTGTTATTGCGCAGCGCAAGTCTATAAGATAATTCATGCGGAGGTAAGTCACTAAAAGAATGTTCAGCAGTAACATTATAAACATGTCTAGAAATAGGGTAATATATGTGCAACAACATACTCGTAATAATTATTAAAAGACTCAATAAAAACAGAATTAATAATGTCCCCATACAGTGGCTACGCAGTGATTTACAATACGCCTGTCGTTTCAACATTTTCCGGGTATTTTCTCTACTCAGGTCCAAGGGATACATGTCAGAGACAATTCAACCGCTTCACCTTGGAGAGGACTTAAACAATCAAATTGCTCGACTGGTTGGGCCTAAGCTTTAGTTTGTAGTTCTCAGAGTCATTCGGTTCAACAAAGGGAAGTTTTGAATCAGTCTGTGAGGGAGTGCAGGGCACAGTGTCTATATCCGAGGATAGTCCATGAAATTTCTTGATATGACTTGAATGAATCCAGCCCTTGCGGCCCTCGATCTTCACGGCTGTCCTCGTGGTCAACAGGACCAACTTGGGTGCTTTCCACCTGGGCTCCAGCTGAGTCTTTCGGTCGAAATTCCTCACAAACACAAGATCACCCGGAACAACGTCATGGGGTTTCACCTCAGTGTTGTCGGGAAAGGCTGCAGCTACCTGTGAACGACAAGATTGTAGTGCAGACATCAAAGAAGCCAAGTAATCTGTCAGCATATTACAGTCAATATCAGTTATTTTGCGTGGTATGGGCGTCCCCCACATATTCGGTGGTCTGCCGAAGATCACCTCATACGGGGATAGCCCTGTTCGTGAGTGTGCTACCATTCTCATGTAAAAGAGTGCAACGGGTAACGCTACTACCCAGTCGACACCTTTTTCTCTGCATATTTTGGACATTCTGATTTTCAGTATCTGGTTATGTCTTTCTACGAGACCTGCTGCCTCGGGGTGTCGGACACAGTGGAATTTCCACTGATATCCTAACAGAAGTGAAACGTGTTTCATTAATTCGGATGAGAACGGCTGGCCGTTATCTGAGTGAACAGCACGTGGTAAACCGTATCGTGGGAAGAATTCTCGAACCAACTGTTTGGCAGTAGTCGGGGCAGTGTAATCTGAAACCGGGTATGCCTCTGTCCAACGGGACAGAGCGCAGACAACTACAAGAACATATTTGAATCCTCGACATCGTTCCATCTGGATATAATCCATCTGGAGTACTTCAAAAGGATGGTTAGGAGTATGAAATCCACCCTGTTCTACGGGAACGCTTTTTCCTGGGTTAAACTGACAACAGATCATACAGGTACGGACCTTTTGTTTTGCTGCTGCTCGTAAATGTTTATTGAACCAAATGTGTTGAATGCTGTCTAGCATAGCTTTTTCTCCTAGATGTGCTGGACTATGTATAGTGTTAATTATAACTTGGACCATTGAGTCAGGAAGGAACCATACAGACTTTTCCTTCATCATCCATCCTTGGTCCGTTTGGATCGCTCCTAATTCAGTCCATTTCTTTATTTCATCTGATGTAGCATGTGTCTGTATGTCAATTACGTCAAGAGTAGGATCTTTAACTGTCATACAATGTGTCGGTGTCGGGACTATTGTCTTTGTCATGTCGGGGGTTTGAGTTTGAGCAGTCTGTTTAGCTGTTTTGTCGGCTAGATCATTTCCTTGGGAAATGATATCAGTAACCTTCGTATGAGCCTTACATTTCATAATTGATATTGCAGTGGGTAGATGTATTGCATCTAATAAGGCATGAATGAGGGGTCCGTGCTGAATGTGGGCACCGTGGGAAGTTAAGTAACCTCTCTCTCGCCACAGCACGCCGAAGTCGTGTACAACTCCGAATGCATAACGTGAGTCAGTGTATATGTTGACTTTTTTATTCGTGGCTTGAATACAGGCTTGTGTCAGAGCGATGAGCTCTGCGGCTTGAGCTGACAAAGTATTTATACGATTAGTTTCAATGACTTCAGTATCTGTTGTGACTGCGTAAGCGGCCACTAACTCTCCTGTACTTGTTCTCATGCATGAACCATCTACATACAATGTCAGGTCTGGATCTGACAATGGGACATCGGTTAAGTCTTGTCTGGGTTTCGTTGTTATCGTAATAACTTCAATGCAGTCATGGGCTAGTGGGTCTGTTCCAATTACAGGTAGAAGTGTGGCAGGATTCAATGTGTTACAGCGTCTGATTTCTATATGTGGCTGAAACAATGTAAGCTCATATCCTGTAAGTCGTGCTATAGTCAAGTGTTGTGTTTGCGTTCTATTTACAAGAACCTCTACTGCGTGTGGTACTTGAACTGTCAATGGATGTCCTAACACTATGGCATCGCTTTGTCTGATTGCTAAAGCTGTCGCTGCTACTGATTTCAGGCATGCAGGCAAAGCCTGAGCTACGGGATCTAATGTACTAGAAAAATAAGCACATGGTTTGTGTGCTCCTGCTTGTTCCTGTGTGAGTACTGACAAGGCAGTACCTTCGCGTTCTGTAACAAAGAGTGTAAACTGTTTTCTGTAACACGGCGTTGCTAAAACGGGTGCTTGACATAAAGCTTTCTTTAGGCTTTCAAAAGCTTGTGTATGTTCCTGAGTCCAAGGGAGAACAGTCGGTGTGGCTGCCTCCTGTGTGGTTAACTGAATGAGTGGTTTTGCTAGGAATGCGTACTGAGGGATCCACTGCCTGCAATATGACGTAAGGCCTATGAAAGCTCGTACTTCCTTTTGTGTCTTGGGCATTGGCATGTTAGCTATTAACTGAATGCGGTCGGGTGTAAGCTGCCTTCCCTCCTTGGACAGCGAGTGTCCAAGATAAACAACTCGCTGGACACAGAATTGCAGCTTAGAAGGGGACACCTTGTGCCCCTTTTCGGCTAGAAATTGTAAAACTGTCAGTGACGCTTTCTCACATTCGGGTTCACTTCTCGCGGTGATCAGCAGATCATCGACGTATTGAAGCAGAGCAGTGTTAACTGGCATGTGGATACTGTCAAGTTCTCGTTTCAGTGCTTGGCTATAGGTGCTGGGGCTTTCTGTAAATCCTTGAGGTGCGCGTGAGAATTTGAAGCTGCGCCCATTTAAACTAAATCCGAACAAATATTGGCTTTCCGGATCTATTGGGACGCTGAAAAAGGCATTCTTGAGATCAATTACAGTAAAGAATGTTGCTTCGGAATCAATAGCTGTCAATAATGACGAGATATCTGGGACCACAGGAAATTGGGGCACAATGCATTTGTTTAACTCGCGCAGATCAATAACCAATCGATATACTGGCGGGGCTGTAGGATCTGTTCGTTTAAGAATCGGAATTATCGGTGAATTACATACATTGGAGTCTGTTTCTACAACTACTCCTTGGGCAATTAGCTCGTCAATGATTTGTAGTAAAGCCACTACAGCATCTGGTGGTAACTTGTATTGTCGCATTCGTGGTAGCACCACTCCTGCCTTGAGTGTGACTCGATATGGTGTAATATTCATGCAACCAACATCAGTAGGGCCTTGTGCCCATAGATGCGTAGGTAAAGTCTGTAGTCGGGGATCCATGTCTCTAGATACATAGTGACCTTTAAAATCACGTAAAAACAACCTTACTCCTTCCGGAGAACAACATATTATGGCTCCTAGGGCTTTCAGAGTTTTTATTCCTAGCAAGTTTTCTGGACATGATTTAGTAAGCAATAAATCTGTAGTTCGGGTCAAAGGTCCTATCGTAAGTGGAAGAGGCTGTGATACTTCATTAACAATAGGTTTTCCTGAAAAACCAAGGGAAATATTCTGAGAGCCTGAGAGGGGTGCCCCTGGAACTTCACTACGTTTTATAGTTGTTCGACTTGCCCCTGTATCGAGTAAAAATTTTCTATCTTGACCTAATAATTCACTATGTACATAAGGTCCTTCTTGATCTACAGGAATCTCAATAAGCGGTAAGTCAATTTCCCTCTCTAGGCTAGTTCATGCGTAACGCTGATACTCAGGATATTCATACTGTGCAGTCTGATACATTTGTCGTGTTGTGGTCTGTGTGGCAGCAGCAGGCAACGGTGGTGCAGCTGGCACAAACTGTATTGGCTGTTGTGCGGCTGGCATGGCCTGGGCATGCTGCATAGCTCCTTGTTCATTCTGATCCTGTCTAGGTGGTCGTGGTCTTTCTTTTGTATTACCTATGGCGATATTATGTTTTAAAACTGGACAATCGTGTACGTAATGACCTGGCTTTTTACAATAATTGCATGTCCCTTTTACCGGTCCTGCTGAATCGGAATGTGTCATACCCTTTTTATGTCCTTCAGCTGGTACTGTCTGGGAAACTAGCATTTTCATTTTTGTGTCTTTCATGCGTCTGTGTTCATGTTCTTGTTCCTCTCTAATTCTATTGTGATGGTACTGTAACATTTGTAACATTTGTGATGGAGTGTTACCTTGCCAGGTACTCTCGAATTTTAATACTCTATTCTTCACTGGGGGCAGAGCATTTTCTACTAATTTTGTTACAAACAGATGTGGGTATGATTCGCTACTTGCTTTTATGCCACTATTTATACCAAAACATTTTTCAAATCGGGCATAGTAATCACTAGTGTCTTCGTCTTGCTTCTGTTTACAGGCTGAAATTGTACCCCAATCTTCCTTTTTCGTAGTTAATAAACGTGGCAGTACCTGTACTAATAAACCTGGTAGTGCTTTAGTTTTATCCCCAAGTCCTGCTCCTGCAGTTCGGGCCTTTTCTTCCGCTTCTAACACTGACCATTCTATCTTTTGGTCTCCTACCTCCCACTCTTTTTCCTTGAGTTTCTCATAAATGCCAGCAGGCATCAACACCTTTAATATCGTCATAATGTCGGGATAGGTATACTCTCCCATGAGTAACATGTCTTTAATTTCTCGGTGAAAACCCGCTGGATCTTTGTCATGACTGGGTACCACTTTCTTCATTTGTAACAGTTCTATTTTTGATATGGGCGTATATACAAATACGCGCCTAAACTCGTCATCCTCGCCTTTTATTGGGTGTACTTCTCGTAAGGGATTCTGTCTATCCATGTGATACATGGTTCTTTCCTTGCCGGGCAATGAGGCATGCTCTGAGCATACAAAAAGAATATACTGCTTTCTTGACATTAGAATTTCTTTAATTAATTCAGTACCTGGACCTCTCCATTTATTTGTAAGCAATTCAGTCAATATGTCAGGTAAAGGACCAGGGTCCGAATGCTGACTCCGATATAGTATAATGAGTTGTTGAATCATATAAATCCCAGCTAACCTCTGTTCATCTGGGGTGAGATTCAAAAATGTGCGTACTACTGTAGCATCACTATATTTTCCGGGACTGTCCACCCAATGGACAGCTGCCCTGGCTAAATCTTGTTCATCCATAGAATCGAGAAAATGATAACCCCTTCGTTCTCGGAGTAGTTTGTCGGCAGTTTGGAACGAATGCTCGTTAGACCTTATATTAATTATAGGTATTTGGAAATTCTTGTTATACTCTGGACATATCGGACGTATTGAGTCAGTATGACATCTAGTCTGATCCCTATTACAAGATCTTCCTCTACCTACATAGGCTATGGTGTCCAACTGTCCTGCGGGCGGTCCTGACCCTTCTTCCTCGCTTTGTTCGAACTCGTCTGTCTGTAATCTCTCTTCGTGTATCCGTTCTATTTCTTTACGGATCTTTCGGCACATGGCTATTATACAATTTTGCTTATCGTGTCTCCCTTCTGATATATTCTGGCTCCATCTTGTAAGAATATGCATTGCATCCGGGTCTACCCCCGGTCGGTCTTGATTTCTGATCACACAGTTTATGAGGAAACGTAACAGTTCCCCCTGTATCTCTACTTTCTGGTATTCCATAGCTCTGTTAATACATTCTGGATCTCGCCCTGTTTGAACAAAATGATATATTTGATCTAGATGCGCAGTCATTCCTGGTAACTTCGCTAAATACCCTGCGGCTCGTCTGATACGTAATGATGCCAGGATCATTTCGTCCTCTTTACCGATCACCGGGTCATATCTACAATCTATAAGAAGTTCCTTAAGCGCACGTTCACTTACGAATTTGGGTGTACGTGAATGCGCTGACTCTTGAAAAACAAGTTTATTTATTCTAGGTGGCGTAAAAGTATTGCTAGCACCTCCCGTGGCCCCATCTGGGGCGTCGGGTGTGAAAGGATTCGTTGAACGTGACACGGCAACTATAGGTGTGGACACAGCTATGGAAGTACCTGTAGGGACAGATGCGGAAACAGATGTGCTTGCCGGAACTTGTGACTCGATTTGTTGCTGTAGGGATACAGGTGCTGGATCTTGGCGTTGGACCTCCCTGGTATGCGGTCTATGTGGAGCGGAATTAGCATACTCGGGAGCTACGTCATCTAAATATGAGGAAAGAAAAACATCTTCTGCGGTTCTAGGATGCCCCTTAGGATGTACCTTAATTGGAAATACTGGGGGTGGCAAGTCTTTCGGTATCTCTGGAGTAGCCTTAGGTAATCCTTCGGCTAGAAGGGGATACATACCATTCATGAGGGCATTTCTTTGTCTGTCTACTTGTTCTGATTTCACTCGGATACCTTCCTCAATTAATAGATTTTCTTGAACTTTATTTGAACTTTCTTTACTCTTCTCTTCCTGTCTACGTGCTTTTTCTGTACGTCTATGAGATTCTTTACGCCATAACTCAACGGCGTCTTTCTGTGACTGTCTGACTTTCCTTTTCCATAACTCTTCCTCGACTTTCATGATGCATTCTGCATCCCAGGTTCCCGCTGCGGGCCACCTCTGACTTTCTGGTAATCCCTTGGTGTAGTCTACCCATAAATCAAGAAATAATATAGCGTCTAAGCCATGTTTGTGATACATGAAGTGCCCTGGAGTATCCCTAGGAGGAATAGGGACGGCTTCTTCAAGTACCCCTTTCCTAGTAGTGATCTGTCTTAATTTCGAAAAGAGCGGCATATTGACAACTGATCCGATACTTAATCTTGAACACACTTAATACAAAAGCACACTAATGAACAACCATTCATACCACAATATGCAAGACGTTTAACACATTAGACATTAAACATTAAACATTTTCTTAACCTTTAGAATAAGCAACAATGATGATCGTCTGCATAACTAATCACCAAGCATAATTCTTGACAATAACTAGATACTTCGGAATACTTGATATACTGCTAAACAGTACAGATACACTGCTAAAACAGTGCAGACCGGATTTGTGTACCCAAACCCGTCTTGACCGGCACAACCTATGTGCACGTCAGAAATGCCTCCCCAGTAATGGTACTCACCGGGTAGCTTCGGAAACGGAAGGCCTCGGTAATTTGAACTTGAACCGGACTGGACTCGACTCGACTCGTCGGGAACTGGACTTGACTTCGAACTGGTGGGTCTCGGTATACCTCGGATCTTGCTCTCTCAGCTAGGCTCTGGTCGGGATACTTCGCACTTCTCACCGCCTCGTCTGGGTGTTGATTGTAGTCTCAGTCGCCCCCGCTTGACCGGAGGGAGATACAGGAAATCCTGCTGGTACGCGTAATTGTCCGTCCAGCTGTGGCAGGAGACCGGGCCTACAACTCACCGCCGGCGCGTGAGATGAGAAAGTGTCCCTATTCGGGCGCCATCATGTGGTAAATAAAATTCCTTTACCTGGACTGAATTTGATACAGAATCATAATAAAATAGCTCAGTAAAATGAGAGGCAGAATCCGTGATATTAGAGTTTCGGAATGGGCTTTATTCCAATAATCGATTATAATCGGATGCTCCAAGTTCCATCACCACGGGGGTTCAGGAAGTGAAGTACATACTTTATTGACAAGAAGTAACTTTTATAGTGCATACATTACAATGAAGCAAATACAGTAGGCGTAACAATTGATAAGGAACTTGACGTGGTACCTGCGTAACCGAAAATGGGTGTAATAAGGAGTAAAAAGAAACATGATTGGTTATGATGTCATGTATAGGTGGATCTATAAGATAATACTTGGCATAGATGCGCGCGCAGCAGCATGACGTGTAATTTACGTGTAACTAGGGGGTAAAGGGGACTTGACATTAGCTCTATATGTGGAGACGAAAAGTCGGGGGGGTCAAGTCAACCTAATCCCAAATCATATCTAACATCCTATGTTTAAAGAACTATGTTATCCACAAAAGAAGGACTCTCGGACAAAATCTATTCTATACTGACTGTGCGTGCGTGTACAAGCGTCTAAGTGTCTACACTGAATACGAGGGGGTAGGAATATTCCATGGTGACAGGGCTATGAATTACTTTGCATGAAGGACAGAGAAGCCGGGCCTTTTGCTTGGTAACTGGAAGAATGTTTACTTAAACTACTAGGCAGGAATGCATCGGCTGAGGGGGAAGCAGATAATTCGAAGGTGAAATACAGTTCTTGGCAGAGAATAGGCTGATGTCAGGCTTCGTGAGCCGCGCAGAGAATGAGACAAAGTTCATGGTCACAGATGCAGGCTCAGACTGGAGCTTTCAGAGGCAGAAGGCGAAAGGAGTTTGATGACAGAATCAGGGCCTACTTGCCTGGACTGTAAAATGGCATAAGTGAACCATATAAAGCCGGTGGCCTTTCATATTTAGGAATGGAATATCCGGCCTATTCATGGCGGATCTGACAGAGGACATGTTGACGGTGGACGCACATGTATTTGCGTCTTCATAACTGGAACGGGAGGGAACATACATGTACTTGTGACATGCACATAGAACCGTTGGGGTCCAAGATAGGGGACATAACTGACCATGAAAATCCACATTTCCACACTGGGAACCATCAGGAGTGCCGCGGCAAATACGGAGAATAGAGGACGATCGGGCGCTGGAGGCGGAAGACGAGAAACTGTCCACGCGGTCCGGGTAAGGTCGTGAAATACGACAAAAGTGCGAAATAATTGATTGATTGTTTGAATACTAGTATTGCTCATTGATTGTGCTCATTGATTGTTCTCTTTGAGATATTCGCTGTCTACAAACGGGGAGGAGTAGAAATACTCTCTCTCTCTCCCTTTGCAGATAGTGAAGGGTAGGTAACGCAGACTTTTGTCCCCGTTGAAACCCGTCGTGCCTATCTTTATCTCCCCATTGATTGATTGTCCGAACATTGATTGTTTTGAAGAATAGTGCTTTTGAGATATTCTCTGTTTGCAAATAACGTAGAATAGGAATATTCTGTCTAGTCTTTGCAAATAGTGAAGGGTAGGTAACGCAGACTTTTGTCCCCGTTGAAACCCGTCGTGCCTATCTTTATCTCCCCATTGATTGATTGATTGATTGTCCGAACACTAGTTGTTCGATATTGGTTCTTTGGAGGTATTCTCTGCTTACAAATAACGAGGAATAGAGATATTCTGTCTAGTCTTTGCAAGCAGTGAAAAGATAGGTAGTGCTGACTTTTGTCCCCGTTGAAACCCGTCATGCCTATCTTCTCCCCACTGATTGGTAGTTGGTTCTGCCCGGACCGCTTATTAGAGGTGAACCACCCGGCTCCACTGGAAGGCACCCCTAATAAGGACATGTTCACTAAATATGGACTAGTCGCCGTAGCTTATAGCAAACTGTGGCATAAATATACCAAGAAGGACCCCGAAAGTCAGTGGCCACTGATGGGATCCTTCGACGACCGCAAGATAGAAGCGCTAGAAGTAGCTCTGCGTAGCAATAAGACGACGCCTACTATGCTTGACAGTATTGGCATGTGGCGCAAAGAAGCGACGCAACGGAAAAAGAGGGAAGAAGTAAAAGCAGAAAAGGAATTACGAAAAGCAGCTCACCTTGCCGCTAAAAAGTTAGAAGAAGACATAAAGGAGAGAAGGGAAACTAAACTAAGACAGGAGCCCGAAACCTCAGGCCAGTACGCTGTTAGGACCCCTTCTTTGCTCTACCCTGAGCTGTCCTCCAAGCAGCGAACAAATGACGAATTACTGTTAGGTCCCCCGATCATTTACATGCCCCCTCCATATGCACCCTCCCAATCGGTAGTGCAACACCCACAACCCCCGAACACGAGCGAAAGCAGTACAGGGGCCTCAGCCCTCACGGCCTCCGCGCCGGCTGAGCCTCTTGTGCCGAACCCAACGTCGACTACAACGCTAGACGACCATGAGATAGGAAAGAAAGAGTCCACCAGAATGAATCGATTAACTAAGGATGAACGAACAGGAATTGACAAGATAGTAAAGGCACTGGTAGGATCCTTTTTGACCTTACAAAAACTAAAATGACGCTAGGAGTTAGCCCTTTGTGGGACATATGAAACCAAGGGAAGGAGTCAAGCTCACGGTCGAGACGACCACGAGGTAGCCCGACTCCATTACTCTCGCTACCTAAACATGTCTGCCCTACTGCCCACCCCGCCCAATAAACATGACAAAATCCCGCACAAACGGAAGCCTGCTGACACCCACCATCGACGTCACCGAACTAGGGCTAGCTCGCGCACAATTGGGCTATGTTATTTTTCCGATTGCACAGTCACCTCCTTGTGCTCGTCATCAGACTACAAATATGTACAAACACTCCAACGAAGTAATGTAGTTATAACATTTTAATAACTTATAGGATATAACAAACACACCAACAGGGTAAACAGGTTAAAACACGTTTTAAAACAACTATTTACATGACAGTCTGCTGCAACCTCCATCCCAAAGCCTTAACGTCCACGTGACACCGTCCTCGCCTCTCCTTCCTCGAAATTGCAACATTGGCCTGTTTTGGGCGGTCCCTCTTAGTTGACTTTGGGCTATAAAAGCCATGCAAAAATCCATTGACATCAGTGGCGAGCGATTGTGCGAATAGGCCGGAGGCTATACGAAGCGCCGAAGTCCTGGCAACACCAAGGCGGAGCCCGCCACGCTGTGCGGACCTTCCCGTTTTCTTTCTTCTTTCTTCAATTATGGCTGCTGCCCTGGCGGGGGGAGGCGACGCGGATGGGCCTCCCCCACCTCCCCAGGTGGAGGCTTGCCAGGCACCCCAACCGCCTTTGACTCGCCGGCCAGCTAAGCTGCACCCAACCGTCTTTAATTCGCCGACCAGCTAAGCTGCACCCAACTGTCTTTCACTCACCGGCCAGCTAAGCTGCACCCAGCCATCTTTTTCATCGGCCTGCTGAATTTCACCCTGGCGCGCCGTGCGGATCTTCCCATTTGCTTCTTTCTTCAATAATGGAGGGTGCCCTGGCGGGGGGAGGCGACGCGGACGGACCTCCCCCACCTCCCCAGGTGGAGGCTCGCCAGCAGATGAGGGCACCCCAAACCACACCTTTCACACATCGGCCAGCTGAGTTGCGCCCTGCCACTTCATTCGCCGTTCGGCTGAGCCGGCACCCCTGCACGCGGCCGCCAGGCAACCACCCAAGCACCGGGTTCACCAGGACTGCCGCTAGCACCCGACGTGAGGAGTGGGCCCCCGCAGCAAGGTAATCGGGGACCCACCCCGGTGGTGATACCATCCAAACTGCTGTCGTCACTGCTACTGGAATCACCCCGGTGGCAGCACCACCCGAACTGCTGCTGTTACTGCTGCTGGCTCCTCTCCGGTGACTGTACCGAAGAGCTGCTGCTACTGCTGCCCTTGAACTCCGGCGGTTGACCCCTCCGGTTCCAGGCCTGGCCCACCGTGAGACAATTCTGGACTCGAAAGCTTGTTTGCTAGGGCATGGGCCCCACCCTTGACGGAACGCTCCCCTCAGCCTTGCAGAATTGGTTGGAGTCATTTGACGTCCGACTCCTGCGGACTTCCGGTAAGGACAAAACCACCACCATTGCTCTTTTTGCCCCCGGGCGGCAGCCACCTTGCCTCCGCTTGATACAGTGAGACAGTAAAGCGTCGGCGGAAGAACCCGCCTGCTGCCCCGCCCTAAGAACAAACCGTGGCTTTGCTACAAGGTTGCAGTGACGCCATGCTGACGCAAAGTTGACGCTAACGAAAGTTCTCGAACTACCGAAAGGGATTCTGGTTCAACTGCTAATTCATGGAAAGACTTAGACTGTGCACTGGCCCGAACCCGCCCTAAGATGGCGCTGATGTAGGAGTGGCCTACAACTCCTTGTGGCGTTCCAGTCACGTGACATTCGTGTTAAAAAGAGATATATATACATGTATGCGATGCTTTCACACATGGCAGTGGGGGAGAGGGGGGAACCGATTTTTATGTTAATGTAGTGTTACTCATGTTGCTTGACGCCTCTCGCACCGTGGCCGGCCTATAGCGGCTGTAGGCCCGTATTTCCATACTGACATTGTTTTAAATAAAGGGCTTCTTAAAAAGGAATTACGAAATCAGTGTCATGACTAATCATCTAGGTTGTCGAAGGTTTTTCTTTTCAATAAATGATTGTTACTCCTAAGCGAAGGCATACAGATAATACAGACTCAATTTGCCTAAAATATTTTTGTTTAACGGAATTTGTACCCATCACGCCTGCCCCCTTTTTCCAAGAATTGTCAAATCAATAATGAACTATAACTTAAGGTATATGTCGCATGCAAAGTATGGTATCCTGCACCGTGATACACGACCAATTGAGAAATACATGCACGACCAGGGAACGCGAATTTAGGGGATGAATGAACTAAAGCATCTTTTGCCTCAAACTAAAGAATAATGGGTCCGTGGTATTACCCACCCCTGCGGCTAGCCTGGTACATGGTAAGTAGAACCTTTCGTGTCTGCGCGCGCTGGGGTATTTTGAATACTGCACCTCCCCTCCCCTCTTATTTCCCCTCTATAGGTCACGACGAAGTTCCGACTGAAGAGTGGAGTGGACCTGGACCGCACCGAGTTCAATATCAGGGAAAACATAGACAAACGTTGTGAGATAGTGCGTAAAATTACAGACCATCATTGGGAACATGAAAAACCGTATAATATGATTGTGTGTGTGTACTACGATTATACGCTATGAATGTGTATGCATTTCATGTTTGGATCACTTGAAGAGAGCGTCACTGTATGATTGGAGTGCTTGTCCGCCGATCAAAGGGAGGAGAATAAAGGGGTCAGACACCCCCTAAGATAAACTACAAAGTACTAAAGGTACGCAGCATGCATAGGAATAGAGGACAGGAAAGGAGAGGTCCCCGTGCTCGACGCAACCCTGAGTCTCCGTCTTGTTGCATGTACTGTCATACCCTATCCGGCATTTGTGTGTACATGATCACCGAATTTATGTCTTTTCCCCGCTTGTGTTTTCTTACATGGAACAGACCCATGCTACTCCATGTTGTGTGTGCACCAAGTAGCCTATTATCTTACCCATCTCTCTCTCTCTCTCGTTTTGTGTCGTATGTACGCCAGAATAGCCTACTTGATGCACACGTCTCTCTCTCTCTCTCTCTCTCTCTCTCTCTCTCTCTCTCTCTCTCTCTCTCTCTCTCTCTCACTCTCTCTCCCCCTCCCTCGCAAAAGGCTCTTTCTTGTCCTCTTTCTTCTTGAATAAATTAACGACGTACACCTCTTTGGTAAGTGTATAATTGGCCCAAACACGGTGGTGTTCGAACAAAATTGACAGAAACAAAAACGACCATACTTTACCACGATTTCTGTCAGAAGGTGCGCTGGAATCTCCACGGAGGCAGAATGTTGCTTTTTCCCAATGCCCGCCTCCCGGAGCTCACTGCGTTAAGCAGCTTCTCCAGGCCGGGGGAAAGGGGAAGTGGACAGAGAAGAGACACTCGTGCTGGACCTGAACTCCTTCGTCGTCTTTCTTAGATGATACAGGAGCACCTAATGCACAGAGGGAGACAACACTTCAATACTACACTTGTACCTACTTCTGCCTTCTTCCTCCTTATCGATCTCTCTCTCTCTCTCTCTCTTTTATCCTACCAGGTTCTGCGTGAGTATTGCTTCTCTTCTTTCTTTTTCTGTATATTCAGTAGATTGCAGCTGGGATTGAGGGACAGCTACTTTCCTAGTGCACATGGGAGAGAAAAGGAACAGTTACACTCCCTTCCTAACCTAATTCTCTAATTCTTCTATAGGCCTCTCTTCCTACCTTTCTCGCTAATGCTGCGACTACCCAATAGAGGATTCTGGTTTACAACATACAGCAGTTTGAGTAGTCTTCTTGAAGAAAACGATTGTCAATGCTCATTGCTTTTCAAATCTCTGGAGGATAGGCGAAGCCTTGAACTGAAAGTTGATTTTTCCTAATGCTCAGCTCCTAGGACTGAACGCGCAAAAAGGAAGCCAGGTAGGAGCAAGGGTGGAGGTAAGAAAAGGGAAGCACGCATGAAAGGCAGGGGGGAAGGGGGAAAAGGAGACTGAGCATTTATTATCACAGAGTTGGAACTTGCTGTGTTCACGACGCAGTCTTTACCAAGTCTAATTCTTACTTGTCTCTGGTCACACTGGTATTCCACTGGCTCACCTCATATTTGACGGTAGCCTACCGGAGCTGTGAATGAGTAGGAAGCTTCTCAGGAATTCGACGAGCAGCGGGAAACTTTGAACTTCTCAGCGGAAGGGGCAGCACAGTTGACCAACTGCCAAAACGAGGAGCTGTGAGGAGGACGAACTGGTCTGAATGCTGCTCTTCTCTTCTGAAGAGAATGTGCAAAACGAGGAGGAACGCTACCAGTTTTGACAGAAAACTGTAGCGCGACACGAAAATACTTCTACTCCAGTCAAGACTCAAATTGAAGTGCGCAATGGAGTGCGCGCGCGCCGAGGATGAAATCTCGGTTCACGCGATATCCATGCCTTAGCACAAGTACATCAGAAGAATTAGCAATTAGGGCGGCCATCTTGAAGGGGTCAATTCCGCCTAAACGTTTACCCAACAATTGCAACTAGAGGGCTTCACAATAACCCTACGATTGCAATTCTGATTTTCCATTACAGAAATGACGTTCACTAGGTTCCTGACAGTACCCCCTCTCAATGACCGATTGATCGGTCTTGGTTTGAAGGGGTGTTGCAAATGAAAACGTTTTATATGTAATGGAGCATGAACCTCTTCTGCAGGTTCCCAGGATCTTTCTTCAGGACCATACCCCTTCCAGTCAATTAGATAAAATAGTTTTCCTCTAATCTTTTTAGAATCTAAGATCCCTTTAACTTCATACTCTAAATGTTCTTCAATCTTTAAAGGGGGGGGTGTCTTACTTTTCCTAAGATTTGATGCCACAGCCTTTAAGAGGGAAACGTGAAAGACAGGATGGATACCCAAATGAGCAGGTAATTTCAATTTAACAGTCACTGGACCCAAGACCTGTTCTATAGGAAAAGGACCCACAAAACGAGGCTGAAATTTTCGATTGCCTTTCAATCTGAGGTGACGTGAGGACAACCAAACTGAATCTCCCACTTGATACTCTCTTGCTCTCTTCCTATGTTTGTCTGCTTGCTTCTTATAGCTTTCTTTTGCCTTGAGTAGGTTAGATTCCGCTGACCTATGAGCTGAGGATAACTCTGTGAATAGATCCTTAACTGAAGGTACCCCAAAATCTCCTTGAGTGGTAAAAGGATTTGGATGCCTCCCAAAATTCAAAAAGAATGGGGAAAAACCGGTGGAGACATTCTTTGCGTTATTTTGTGCAAATTCAGCCATCCACAACAGGTCGGACCAATCGCCTCCCTGATCCAGAAGGAACAGCCGAAGGTACTGTTCTAACTCTTGATTCCTCCTCTCGGTCTGACCATCTGTCTCAGGGTGGTAACTAGTGGAGAGTCTGACCTCTACTCCTAAACCCTTCATAAAGGCTCTCCAGAAGTGGGACACAAATTGGGGACCTCTGTCAGAAATTAGAATCTTGGGAATCCCATGTATTTTTACTATATGTTCACTAAAAAGCTTAGCTAACTCTGGAGCCGAAGGAACCCCTTTTACTGGGATAAAGTGGCTCATCTTAGTGTAGGTGTCTACTACTACCAATACTGTGTTGTAACCTCTACTCAATGGTAGGTCCACTATCAGATCTAATGTGACAGTATGCCAAGGGTGCTTTGGGATGGGTAATGGTTGCAGAAACCCCTGGGGAGCCTGTCTAGTGGATTTCCCTCGGGCACATAACTCACAGGAATCTACATATTGTTTAATCTGGGTTTTCATGTGGGGCCACCAGAAGTAACGTTGAATTAGATCGGTAGTTTTCAGGATGCCCTTATGGCCAGCTAAAGGGTGATCGTGACAATCTTTCATAACATGTTCTCGAATCTCCTTAGTCGGCACATAGAGGGTTCCATTGAAGTATGGTAAAGAATCCACGATCTCTCTTCCCTCTTCCTGACTTGCCCATTCTGTCATTTCAGAAGGAGACATGTGTTTTCCAATTTCTTCTTTGTAGTCGGTCAGAGAGAGAGTACATACAATCTTTGATTCTGGAATGATCGGCTGTGGATCTATCGGGTGTTCTGAGGCTTCTGTCTGAATTCGCGATAAGGCATCCGCCTTGCCATTCTTGTTTCCTGGACGATAAGTAATTACAAAATCAAAATCTGCAAAATAAAGGGACCATCGCAATTGGCGAGGAGTTAAAGTTCGTGCGGACTTGAGGAATTGCAAATTCTTGTGATCGGTGAATACTGTAACCGTATGTCGAGCTCCAAGCAGATAATGTCTCCATTCGGCAAAAGCATCTTTGACTGCCAATAACTCCTTCTCAGCAATGGTGTAATTGATCTCGGCTGGACTAAGTTTTCTTGAATGATATGCCACAGGATGCAATTGCCCAGTAGTTTTGTGCCGTTGGGACAAGACTCCTCCAATAGCTTGATCTGAAGCGTCTGCTTCCACATAGAATGGCTCGGCTGGGTCCGCATGAAGCAAGATTGGGGCTGAAGTAAAACTCTTCTTGAGGTACTCAAAAGCTTGTTCCGCCTCAACTGACCACTGGAACTTTACACCCTTTTTGAGCAATCGAGTAATCGGGACAATTTTTTGCGAAAATCCTTGAATAAACCGGCGATAGAAATTGGCAAACCCCAAAAAGCTCTGGATCTCTCTGACATTCTTAGGTGGAGGCCATTCTATTACAGCTTGAACCTTCTTAGCGTCCATTGTGATCCCACCAGGAGACACTAAGAATCCCAGGAACTCTACTGACTGTACACTGAAAGCACATTTTTCTAATTTGACATACAGTTGATGTTGACGGAGCCTTTCTAGTACAGCCTTAACATGACCAGAATGTTCTTGAGGATCCCTGGAGAAGATTAAAATGTCATCCAAATAGATGACAGCAATCTTATCCAACAAATCTCCCATGATGTCGTTGATAAAGTGTTGGAATGCCGCTGGGGCATTGCAGAGGCCAAATGGCATAACCTGATATTCAAACAATCCATATTTGGTTCTGAAGGCAGTTTTCCATTCATGCCCCTCCTTCATGCGAATAAGGTGATAGGCCCCTCTCAGATCTAGTTTGGTGAATATCTGAGCATCTTTAATCTGATCAAGAAGAACAGAGATCAATGGTAGTGGATAACGGTTCTTAATAGTTGCTCTGTTGATTGCACGATAGTCTATGCACGTTCTTAAGGAACCTTCTTTCTTTGGAATGAAGAACAGCGGAGAAGAGACCGGCGACTGAGACGGTCTAATGAAGCCGTTGGCAAGGTATCTATCGAGGTATTCCTTAAGGTAGCCGTTCTCTGCTTCGGTCAAAGCATAAATCCTACTGCAAGGCAGAGCAACTCCTGGTTCCAAGTCAATGGCACAGTCATAAGAACGATGTGGTGGCAACTTCTCAGCCTCTTGTTCACTGAATACTTCCTTGTATTCTTCATATTCCTTTGGAATCTCCAAGGTATCAATAACTCCAATGGATTCTCCCCCATAGGACAACAGAGTTGCTAGCGAGGGCTCCAAAATCTCTTCAGCTTGCGGGAAACAATGTTCTGAGCAAAAGGATGAATCCATGTTGACTGTCCGATGTTCCCAATCAATATTAGGGTTATGCAAGGAGAGCCACGGAATACCTAGGATAATTTGAAATTGCGGAGCATCAATTAAATTGAATTGGATATTTTCTCGGTGGCCGTTGGACTGAATGAGTTCCATCAATTCTGTATGATGTGTAATAGGGCCCGAAGAGAGGTTGGTTCCATCAACTGCTCTAACTGATTCCTTACGATCCTTAAGCACCGCTTGGATTCCCATCTTTCTGGCATATTTAATATCGCAAAAGTTACCAGTGGCCCCAGAATCAATCATGATGACCACTCCGGTGATTTCTTTCTTGCTGAATCGTACAGTCATTTGCAAGGTTAAATGTGGACTTAGAGTTTGAAGGGTATTCATAATTTGATGGCTCACAGGAGTCGGATTCCCTAGTTGCACCACCTGAGCGACTCCGCCTACAGATGGTTTTGGGAGTTTCCCGAAGCTACGGTCTTAGGTCTCTTAGGACACTCCTTCACAAAATGTCCAGCACTCCCACAATACATACAGAGCTTCTTTTGTCTTCTTTGTTCTTTCTCTTCTCGGGTTAAGGGACCGCGAACAGATCCTATCTGCATAGGTTCACCTTCCATGGAAGTTCCTGAACTCTTACTCTGATCAGCTCTTGCTCTATCGAATCGTGGAATATTCCATCGAAAATCTCGTGACCTCTTTTCTCCTTTTCTCTCTGAACTTCGGAAATCAATCTCCAACACCAGGTCCACCAGTTCCGAAAACTCTGTAGGCCGATTTGGAATCTGTGCCAATGTATCTTTGATGTCATCACGTAATCCCCGATAGAATAGGGCAGATCTTTTTTCCTCTGGCCAGTTTGTTTCTACTAAAAGTTTATTGAAATGAGTCAAATACGTTATAAGGTCTTTGGATCCCTGACGCAACTCTAACAATTCATTGTCTGTAGCTTGGGAGATTCTGCGTCTATCGAAGAT
Source organism: Triturus cristatus (assembly GCF_964204655.1). Classification (NCBI taxonomy): domain Eukaryota; kingdom Metazoa; phylum Chordata; class Amphibia; order Caudata; family Salamandridae; genus Triturus; species Triturus cristatus. Next base: position 892,708,521 of record NC_140590.1, on the reverse strand, counting down.
CCTCAAAAATTCAGCCTTGAAACGTTCAAAGTCATACAAAAAAGGATCATCCCGTGAAACTAAAGGCATGGCCCAGTTGGCAGCATCCCCACTCAGGTAGGATAATATAAAGGCTACTCGTGACTGAGCATCTGGAAAGAGAGTAGAACGACACATAAAATGTAAGGAGCACTGCGTTAGAAAAAGCTGGGCCTTTTGTGGATCTCCACTAAATCTTTCTGGGGGGGCCAAGGGAATGAGTGGAGAAACTGAATGCACTACCTGTGCTACTGTGCGCTGGTCTTGGTCAGCTGAAATGTTACTAGACAAGGACTGGGACATGGAAGCTCCTGTCGTGATTTCACTAACCCTTTTAGAGAGTAACATTGTCTCTTGACGGGAAGCTAATATATCCTGCCTTAAATTTTTGTTGTCTTCACTAAGTGTCCCCATTTCTCGCTGGATTCCCTCTAACATTTCTCCTAAAGCCTTTAAACTAAATCCCTCAGCCATTCTGCCTGGGTGAAGGAAATTCGTGGGCACTTCAATCTGTCAGAAGGTGCGCTGGAATCTCCACGGAGGCAGAATGTTGCTTTTTCCCAATGCCCGCCTCCCGGAGCTCACTGCGTTAAGCAGCTTCTCCAGGCCGGGGGAAAGGGGAAGTGGACAGAGAAGAGACACTCGTGCTGGACCTGAACTCCTTCGTCGTCTTTCTTAGATGATACAGGAGCACCTAATGCACAGAGGGAGACAACACTTCAATACTACACTTGTACCTACTTCTGCCTTCTTCCTCCTTATCGATCTCTCTCTCTCTCTCTCTCTTTTATCCTACCAGGTTCTGCGTGAGTATTGCTTCTCTTCTTTCTTTTTCTGTATATTCAGTAGATTGCAGCTGGGATTGAGGGACAGCTACTTTCCTAGTGCACATGGGAGAGAAAAGGAACAGTTACACTCCCTTCCTAACCTAATTCTCTAATTCTTCTATAGGCCTCTCTTCCTACCTTTCTCGCTAATGCTGCGACTACCCAATAGAGGATTCTGGTTTACAACATACAGCAGTTTGAGTAGTCTTCTTGAAGAAAACGATTGTCAATGCTCATTGCTTTTCAAATCTCTGGAGGATAGGCGAAGCCTTGAACTGAAAGTTGATTTTTCCTAATGCTCAGCTCCTAGGACTGAACGCGCAAAAAGGAAGCCAGGTAGGAGCAAGGGTGGAGGTAAGAAAAGGGAAGCACGCATGAAAGGCAGGGGGGAAGGGGGAAAAGGAGACTGAGCATTTATTATCACAGAGTTGGAACTTGCTGTGTTCACGACGCAGTCTTTACCAAGTCTAATTCTTACTTGTCTCTGGTCACACTGGTATTCCACTGGCTCACCTCATATTTGACGGTAGCCTACCGGAGCTGTGAATGAGTAGGAAGCTTCTCAGGAATTCGACGAGCAGCGGGAAACTTTGAACTTCTCAGTGGAAGGGGCAGCACAGTTGACCAACTGCCAAAACGAGGAGCTGTGAGGAGGACGAACTGGTCTGAATGCTGCTCTTCTCTTCTGAAGAGAATGTGCAAAACGAGGAGGAACGCTACCAGTTTTGACAGAAAACTGTAGCGCGACACGAAAATACTTCTACTCCAGTCAAGACTCAAATTGAAGTGCGCAATGGAGTGCGCGCGCGCCGAGGATGAAATCTCGGTTCACGCGATATCCATGCCTTAGCACAAGTACATCAGAAGAATTAGCAATTAGGGCGGCCATCTTGAAGGGGTCAATTCCGCCTAAACGTTTACCCAACAATTGCAACTAGAGGGCTTCACAATAACCCTACGATTGCAATTCTGATTTTCCATTACAGAAATGACGTTCACTAGGTTCCTGACAATTACTACCTCTCCTTTCTGCGAACGTTAAGCCTAATCGGCTGAGAAGGAAAGGACAGGTAAGACGACTGATGTCTCCCAATCTGACCCTCAACACGGGGACTATATGTCGGTGGTTTTTGTTCTTAAAGGACACCATCTCCACCACCCAGAATTACCCCTGACCAATTAGCCCGAAATAGAATGTCTAAAGCACCCTGTTCTCCCGGAGATAACTCCAGCCCTATACTAAGCCGTCTCAGAGTATCCCGAACGAAACAACTGATGGCCCTGTTTTAAACTGATAAGGGGTCACCTACTGTATGAAAGGGATACTCATGAACGCATGACAGTAGCACCTCGCACTTACGGGTACTACCAAACCTTGTATTATAAGGCGCAGAAACCGACACCTAGAAGGCCAGACGATGGACAGGGACACCCACAGAACCCTGCACCACAGCAGTAATTAATAGATTAGTAACACGCACAGTAACATCAGAGTTAATAGGCACCAATCATGTAGTAACAGATAAAAGCATTTCCGCAACTACTCAGTGGTTGGGAGAGAGAATGGAGTATGTAAATGTCTTCCCTGCCAAGATCTCTAAGACTTTCGTTTCTTGTAACCTATTCAAGGATAACCTGCAGCCATCGGAAGAGAGGGGTCGGACGTGACGCACAGTCTGGCTGAGGATCATAAAACATCTATGGCATCGACCAAGGGGGAAGCGACGAAGCAACAAGAGTGTGAGATGAGGCACCATTATCAGAACGATGAGCGCGAAGGGCTACATCGAGGCCCCTGCTCACTGACCAGCGTGCCTGAAGTCTCAACCCGTCGGGCCCGATTGATGGGCCCAGTGCTGAAAAGATTCTGCCCCCCCCCCCCCTTGGTCCGCATTTTTTGATCTGATCCCATGCCACCCCATTCTCTCTTCCTCTTTCATTTGGACTATGACTTTGACCTACTACCGAGGAACAAAAGGCCGGCACCCTGTCTCAAAAGTACCTGTGGTGAACTGTGTTAAGGAACAGGACTGTGATCAAAGAACAGTGAGTGGTCACACCCTGCCACGTGAAGAAATCGGATTGAGCTGGACCTTAGTTCCACCGCCGGTGCTCAACAGTGCCAACGAAAGAAGAACAACAATGAGAGCTTACCAGTGATAGCTCTTTATAAAACAAGGACACTGGAAAGAAGAACACATGTCAAAGTTAAAAATACTCTCCCAACCACCTTATTATATTAACTATCTTCTTATCAAGTTTTCATGATGTTGCATCAATCACTTCCGACTGTACACTGAGAAGTTAAGAAAATGTAACTTTGTATAGTAACATTCATACAACACCAGCCATGTACACGACTATACTGCAACTTTGAATGTACTTCCTCCTCGCCTGCTTCATCAAACTGCATGAGACAATGTACAAATGTGTCAGATTACTCCTGCCTACCCTAAAGACTCTGTATCTTTAAATGTGTGACGAACATTGACGATACTGTAACTGAAAGGCTAACAAAGGCGAATATTGGCCGGACAAGCTGGCGAGATATGTTAAAAGGGAGGACTGTGGAAATTTAGCTCACAAACTGAACATTATCTGCACCATCTTGCCCCTCCCCAGCACCACGCACCAGCGAACGCACGGCCGCCATTTTAGGCACCCCACTCTCTCCCCGCTCACTCTCGACCGCCAGCGCTTTCCCCTGGCGCTGCAAGCATCCCCCGCGCGCCGGCCACCCCCGCTCTCTCATACAGGCCATAAACCCTCTCCTCCTGCGCGACCCTGCTACGGAACCACTTCCAACCGACAACCCATACATGGTCATGCCTCTCCTTTGATAAACCCCCTTCCTCTGCGCCCCATTGTCTGAACCGGTCCCAGGCCATCACCTAGCCCTGCGGATGCAGTTTACTGTCCCTACTGTAAGGGAAACACCCCACATCAAAGAGATTACAGTAGATCAAAGCCCCTACCCCCTGAGACCCGGCCAGTTGCACACACCCCCGGGAATTAGCGGAATTCCCTGCTGCGCGATAGCCATCTCCCACTGCGGGTAGGGTGGGAACTTCTACTGTATCTATGTGTGGGATCGGATCTGAGCCGGGGCTTCAGGGGATGTTCTTTCAGGCATCAAGGGAATCTCAAGAATGTACTATGTGTAATAAAGCAATAAACCAGTGTATAAGAGACCAGGTCTCAGAGATGCAGTTAGAGCACCTCGTGACGATACCTCGCTGTCTGATCTGATGTGTTCTGCTCCGACGGAATAAAACTTTGTTTCCTGCCTTCCAGTCTCCGGCGCCTGCCTCTTTCATTGGTAAATTATCGAGTGGTATAAGAGGCGATTACCGCCGGGCAAATACTTGAAAGGTTATCGACTGAAACTGCCGCTACCATTTAACAGACTGAGAAAAAGTTTTGTGCCTACAGTTGGATGTATCTTGTTTGTACCTCAGCGGGATGGCAGGGCGAAAGGAGGAATGGTGGACTATGTGCTAAATGAGGCACATGTATGCGTTTTTTGCAAACTGGATAACTGTTATCCTATGTTGACCCTCGCATCCTATGTATAAAGTGAACCTGTAATATTTTGGGTATTATGGATGACTGCAAGATTGTGTGTAATCATGATTAACCGGACATGTAATGTAACCAATCGTATGCATATCTGTAATATGTTGTCTTTTTTCTGTGAAGGACCGTCATAAATAAAAAGGAAAACAAGTTAAAAAAAAAACAATATGCTTTTCTAGAAGCTTTAACACACTTTAATGACAAACCACCCTTTAAGCCCTAGTGTCTTTTCATAAGACTCAAGTCAGTCCTACTGCTTTTGACAAAAAATATAGAACTCCTCCTTAGAACGTCTAACATGGGGTCTTGCAGTGCTAATATGTTATCCTGAGAGTGTTTCAAAGGGGTAACAACACCAAATCATTGACTCCTAGGGTAATCTATGATATTTCATGTAACAAAGTACTTTTCTAGAGGTTTTAACACAGTTTAATAAATCCACCTTGATTGCCTTCTAGCTTTAACATTTGATGTTTACTATATAAATGCCAAAGCTACTGCGTTTATCATAAATCTTCAAAATAAACAGAAAAGACCTGGGGCATCCTATATCACTTTTCACAATAAACCAATCAGGCATATAGCTTTTATGATTGGCTTGTTGTAATAAAAAAAATCAAGCCCAGTGTATTGAGCACAAGATTTTCCACAAAGCAACGATCAGTGTACAGTCATAAAATTACAAATAGGAACAAAATTACAGTTGCCACAGCAATAGACAAGCCTTCCTAAAATGGCATACGATTGATTCTGAAAGTTCAAATCATTTACTCTTAGGGTTTGTTACTGGGGTAACTAACACCAAAGCCTTGCCTTCTATGGTAATCAGTGTGATTCCCTTTAGCAAAATACCTGTCTACAAGCTTTTAGACAGCGTATTGGCAATCCACCATCACATTTCTCAGCCTTGAGGATGACCTTCTTCAAAATATGACCCACCCCCTTCCACCAGAAGGTCAAACACGTCAGCCTTAACAAGGAAGCGTGATCAGTCCCAAACCTAATGATGATATGTGATTTAAAAAAAAATAAATCTTCATGATTTGAGCATTGTACTTTCTGTGGCAAACGTTTTGCGAATTTTGTATGTGGTGTGTACAAAATATTTGTTGTCTAAAAATCATATAATAACAGGTCATTACACACAGCGCATGATTCCTTCTTTTTTCACTTAAGCATTGACTACAATGGAGCAAAAGGAGGAACAGTGAGTGAGTATGAGGGGGAAGTAACATGAAGTTGATCCAATTAACTGGATGCATATACCCAGATTAAATATGTTGTAAATGAAATGAATTAAGCCATTCTATGTCACTATTCATACCAGGCACATCACTCTTCACATTGCCACTTTCCCCCATGTAGAATTGTGTTCACAATATTACCTGTCTCCATACTCCTACCCTTTAGATATACTTCTCCCAAATACCAGAACCATCAATAATATAATTTCTCAGGACATCAAGAAGACTCCCTTACTCAGGCAATCTCTCAAACCCCCACCTCTTCAGACATGAAAGATCGCAGGCATTTAACCCTTCTGCTATTTGTCAACCCTCAACCCTACACTTATTCGACAGCTATAAATCAGCCTTTCCACTTAGGTTGCCATTTCAGATATATTTGTATGTATTTGTATTTTCTGAATTTCCTTTTGTAGCAGACATAGTTTCAACAGTAAACAAAGGTACCTAAGGAGAAATTTTAAGTCGAAAATAAAGAGTGCTATTATCAATCAATCCAATCTCACTGTTGTTCATGTTTTGTCCCCATAGTTTTTTTCTCATGTTTTGATCTGTTTTATTTCCTTCTAATTGAAGGAACTGCAAGGAAAAATGCAAATTCTCATCAGAAGCACCATTGCTGTCTCCTAGGCTGAAGGAGATGTTAGACCAATTTCCCTTTCCTCTTTGTCCCAAGAGGACATCACCCTTGGTCACTCTATTGCTGTAAGTTTTATTGATTTGTGAGCTATACTGTAGCTGCAGACCGGGAGAGATGCAAATACGCAGCCCATGACAATACCAATAGACCTCCCGGCATTGGGCTCCATTTGTCCCAGACAGATAATTGCAACCACCACAGAAAAAGTGAACAAGAAAGTGATAATGCACACTTGAGGTTTATAGAAAATGGGACGATTGTAAAAACTATTGGGGATCCATCTTTACTTTTTCAGTTGAGGATCATCACTTTGTATAAAAGGTTGCTAATCCAGGGAATAGATCTTGCCCACATATGCACAACAGGATTAGCCTATGCCCCACTCAGTCTTGTTTTCCTTCTTCGTTGAACTGCCTGGGGGATATACATAAAATTCCCTCTCAGAGATTTTGTGCCTGGACAGAAATATATTCAGTAACCTATTAACACTATAATCACAAGTGAATACTTGATGAAGTACAAAATGCTTTGCTCAGCATTACCCATCCTTCCTGAAAGCATAAATGTTAAATTGGATGAACACTAGTTTAATTCAAACGTAGTTTATTCATATAAAGCACCACCAACATAGACATGCTACTCCTCCAGTGTTAAGCCTCAACTGTCTTCCCATAGCGGCATCGCCATGGAGACAGGAATGCTGGAGCAAGCACAAACTACATCATAACAATACAACGCATGCGAGGAATATAACACATCCCCTATACATAACAAGGCAAGAAAATTAAGGTAATTGGAACAAGAAGAGAGAAAAGAAATAAAAAAACAAACTTTTAGGAATCATTCAGATGGAAATCATTAAACCTTGCGGGAACACGATGTGATCTTTGAGGAAACCTCCTAAACTGGACATGACCAGAATCTGGTGGATGAGGAGAAAGTGGAGTCCTATCAAAACCAGGAGGAGAGGAAGATCTAGGCCCAGTGAATTTTACAAGCCTTGACATATTCCACTTGCAACCATTTTGCATCGTAACAACATTCCTATGAATTGAAGTGATCATGAAGGGACCCATAAATTCCGAAACCCCCTTTTTGTGAAATCTGTTTTTTTTTACCAACACCCACTCACCAATGCTCCACAGTTTGAACTTAGCAGCATTCTTGGAATCAAAACGTTCTTTGTACTTTTTTTTAATAAGAATGAATTCTGGAATCTACCTCCTTCTCATCCAATGAAATAATATTTTGAGAAGGAAGCCAACCAGGATTCAACTTAGACCGGGCATGCCTACCACACAAAAGTAGGAAAGGCGAGTAATGCATGATGTGATTAACTGTGGTGCGGTGAGCCCACCAAGTGTCACGTAAAACATCTTTGAGAGGGGACTTTGTATTTAAAGCTGTTTGTACACAACTTTTGACCACACGGTTCATACGTTCAGCAAGACCATTTGCCTGGGCAGAGTAAATAGCTGTTTTAAGGTGTATGATTCCAAAGTCATCTAGACATTTGTTCATGTCAGAGGAAACAAATTGTACCCCATTGTCTGTAATAAGACATTTAGGGATACCTTCACATGCAAATTCATCTTTTAAAAAATCAAGGAAAACTTTTGTGTTGACTGTACTCACACACTTGGTAGATACCCATTTAGAAGTGTAGTCTACTAGAAGGATGACAAATCTTTCTGAAGGCGCAAGTAAATCAAAGGGACCCATCAAGTCTAGGCCCAATTTCGTCCATGGTTGACTGGGAACCTCAACCGGAGACAGGGGAGCAGAATTAACAACTTTAGACTTATCATTAGACGAACATTGATAACAATCTTTAACTACATTCTCCACTTGAGGATCCATGTTAGGCCACCAATATCTTTCACGTAGCCGTGAGTGGAGAAACCACTTCCAACTTGAATGGCTGTAGTTGCAATGCACAGGTTACGCCCAACATGCCACAAACTAGAACTGGATGCAGCACATGAAGACCTATGTCTCAAAAAGAATAGTATGTATGTGCAGATGCCTTCCTGATACTTTGGTTGGGTGCTTCCAGTTTGATCATTGCTAAAAGTAAGCCTAATGTTCTGGCTGTCTACTACCTGCCCTGCTGCTGCTGACTTGAGCTTGCATGCAGTTCTCTAGGAGAGTCCTGGTTGTGCAACATCTTCAAACTTACAGCACCAAAATTCCTTCCTATCACCAGAGACAGAGGAATCACAAGCCGAAAACTTTTTAAAAATGTAGGTTAGTCATTCTGGAGGAGGGAGCATGTTCCACACCCCTAATGTATGCATGTTTAGTATATTGACTACGCAGTGGTACCTCATCCTCGGGGGTTCACATCTAGGTGATTATTTGATTAGCCAGGTTGCCATAAAAAGTACCCACTGCCCATAATTGATGTTCACACTGGCCCTGCACAAATTTGCAGAGGTCTGACAATCACTTGGCTCATGTGATAGTAATAACTCAAGCATATGAACTTGTGAGCGAGGTTCCTTTGAGTGCCCTTCTGTTGCCCATGGTCATAAAGTAAATTGCTCCAATGGCCAGAGTCCATTCCAACCACATTATTCAGAAACAGTAATTCTCTTAGTCCTAAATCTTATGTCTTGAATTGCTCCATGTTCCAAGTTATTCCAGAAGTCTTTCTCCCTAAATCAGGGCACAGAATCACCAAGGAATCTACCATGGAAATATATTTACTGCATATTATGAATTCTCAGATCTCCTCACCACCTTGTCCACCCCTAATGCCCACACCACCTCTAAAACAACAAAAGCTCCATAAAAGCAAGAGACCCCTCACCTCAGCCTCATTGATACACTTAATATGGTACTGCATGTTACCCAACCAACAGACTCCAAAGACCCCATTATTGACCATGTCTTCTCAACATCACCAGCAATCCAATGCAAACTTGGAATTACCACTTTGCCATCCCTACCGCCTCAACATCTTACCAAAAAACCAAGGTCAATCCAAAGGAGAAGACAAGACCTTCAATTCCTTCAAAGACTTCTCCTTAGACAACCTAATGCTCAATCTCATCTCACCCTATCAACTCCATGGCTGTTGCAAACACACTTCAAAACAATGTAAATAATTTTTTGGAAAGCTGTGTAGACCTCCATGCACCAACGAAAACATGCAAGTTCAAGCTAAAACGTTTACCATCCTGGAACTTTAACGACCTTGCTGACAATAAACACTCAATCTGCAAATATTAATGGAAATAGAAGAAAAACAAAACTCTTGATGACCTCATGATACTGAAGTCCCTCCTCACAATTCACAGACAGCTCATCACATTGACAAATCTAAAGTACACATCCATCAAAGAAGCTGTCAATAGAAATGGGACGCTTTCCAAAATAATAAAAGACTGCATCAACTCACTGCCAGACCCACATATTCCACTCACCACAGACAAGTGCCTCTTCAGTGTAAAAATACAGAAGAACCAATAGCACATCAATAACACCAGGCCTTCTACTTCTCGTATTGTCATGCATTCCATTAGAATCTCACAATAGTCACCCTTCAAAGCCCTATCTCTTGTATATCTTGTTAACATACTTAACTCCCTAAAAGCAACATCTTAGGGGGAAGGTGCCTTACCTTAATCTTTCATCTAAGCACTATTCAGGGAAGCTTCTTAATCCCTGATCACCAATGACAATGCTTTGCCCCACTAAAGGCAGATTTCCGAAAGCTCTCAAGACAGGCCTGATCCTTCCACTCCTACATAAACCTACAGTAGACCCTGATGACCTTGCCAACTACTGGCCTATCACTCACCTACCCTTCATCTACAGTATCATCAAAAATGCAGTCTATGCTCAACTCCAAGATCACATCAATGCTTAACAGCTCCTGAACGACTTTCATTCAGGCATCAGATAATGCTGAACAATTGTAGACCGCTACCTTACATATCACAGATGATGAGTTACTCACTACAGATGATGACCTATACCTCCTGATTTTCTGGACCTTTCAACAACCTTTGTCACAATCAAACATCCACAGTTAATCTACAACTTGGAGTATCGAATGGAATTCACTGGCAATGTCCTTCAATGGTTCTCCTCCTACCTTTCCTACCTGAAACTGAACACCTAGAACCAGCTGTCTTTCAAAGGGATTCTCAAGCTCTAAAATGTCTTCAATGAAGGAAGGACACACTCCTTCTAAGACTTACAATCGGGATAACATGTTAATGCATATCTGTGTGTGAAGCTTATGCGTGATTTCTACACCAAGCAAACCAAAGCAACATGAATCACTTATTGCAATTCATCTTGTTAGTGGACAGTGAGGATGAAAAATTATCCACCCTAGTATTGATACACGACAAAAGTCCATGAGAAGCAAGGATGAAATGTGACTACTTTAACATTCTGCTTAGTTGCCCTTCATAGGCCTTTTCCGGGGTTTGTGTCCCAAACACTGTATTCGTCCTGCTGGGGATACCTTCAGCCAAATTATGACATAGTCTATATGTGTGGTCCTCCTCCAGGATCACTGGAATTAAATATGGGGAAGTCAAGCAGTGGTTATGTTTCAAAAACACTGCTTTGTTGGCCACGCTCTAAGACATATCTGCCATCAAACATCTCATGAACCACTAAAGAAGGTGGTTTTCTATGCTTCTGACAGTGGTGAAAGTGCATAGCCTGAGGTGGTAGAAAACAAAATTGACACCAAAATGCTGAAGCCAGCTGGAAGAGATGGTGGAAATGTAATTCTGCACATTACATGGAACCCTTTTCATAATCACCATCAGAGTACACATCATATACCACATATCATACAATCAACCCTTCTAACTGAACACTTGTGAGTCAATCTTTCCTGGAGCTCACCAACCAATACCGAATTCTAATAGTAAAAAAATGAGGTGATTTCCCAGAGATATCGTATCAATTTGTTGTTTTGAGTGGTATGTTTGGTTAGCGGACCAGGCTCAATTTCCCACTACTCCACTTGCCCTATCTACCACGCACCAGTTACTTCCGTTTTTATTTTATGAACTTCACTTTAGTAATATCCTTTGGATGATGAAGAAGCACTGCAGTGGGACAGATGTGGTCTTTTTCCTCTATTCTGTTATATACTATAATTTCAATAATAAAATGTTTACAAAAGAACAGCTATCCTTTCAAAAGTGAGCAACAAAACACTTGTTAACTGTCAAGTTTTGATCATTAATTTTCCTAATTGAGTGGCAGAGATGGGAGCGCATTAACTGTCCATTTCAGCTGCTGCTTTCAATCACTAGAAAGCAGGATGTTATTAAATTCTAATGTTTTCCTGGAACGCGCATTAACTCAAACCTTTTTGCATAGATTTGAGACATAGTGACTCCACCTCTTATATGACAGAAAAAACTACCAAGTCCTCCATGTAGATCCAACACAACAGTTAAGGACAGAGAATAAAGACCTTGTGGACGCTACAAAAACGAAAACATTGATTTACAAGAACGAGGCAGAATTCCTCTTTCCCATCAATCCAAAAACGCCACATTTCTATATGCTACCTAAAGTTCATAAAAACAGGAACCCCCCACTAGGTGCTCAATAGTGTCAGGGATTAGTTGCCTCCTGGAACATCTGTCGCACCTTTGTGACTTCCATCTAAAATGTTTGGTACAAGGCACATCTACAAACCTAAAGGACACAAAAGGCTTATTAAACCTACTGAATGACATAAAGTATGACTTGCCAGGAACATACTACTTAGTTTGGATGTAGAGAGCCTGTACACAAGCCTCCCAAAGGAGGTCACCCTTACAGTCATCCAAGAAACCCTAAACCAAGGGGAAATAACTTTTTCAAATTTGAAAGGACCCTCTACCTGCAAACCTTTGGAATATCTATGGGCAGCACATTCACCCCAAGTATGCCAGGGCTGTATGCATTTAAGAATAACATATTATTTTGGAGATGTTACATTGATGAGCTCCTGATAATCTGGGAAGGGGACTGCAGTTCTGATACACCCTTCCTTGCATGGCTAATGACAGTGATTCCAACCTCCAGTTCATCCACAAGATGGAAATCAATCCATCACATTTCTACATGTGACTATCTTTGCTGAACAGGGCAAGCTGTTCACCAAATCATATCATAAGCGTACTGATAGAAACATGTTATTAGGTTTGACAGCATTTAGCCCAGAACACTGTAGGAAACTTTCTGACACCCAGAAGAAAAATTACTAAAAAATCAGACTTCAACATCCAGGCCATGGCCCTAATGGAAAAATTACGAGTCCATGACTACCCAGAAAGGTTTATCAGGACCAAGTGCAAATTAGCAAAAAATCAAAACAGAGAGACAATGCTGAAGAATAAGATATAATGAATGTAACGATGAGTGTTACAACTATGTGTGCACCAGAGAGTAATATCTAGTAGATAGTTATTAACTTGCAATTAACTTTTGAATTATAATGCAAAGGAGCGGAGTAATATTACATAATATAAACAAATAAATGTTGTAGTACAACAAATGAATTTATATTATTTGTTTTTATTTCTCATTGTTTATATTTCTTAATATTGTTCCTTCCTGATTTTTTCAATTATTCAATCATTAAATAGTATTCCAATCAACTAATACATTGGTTTTCATCTAAACCTATACATGTACAACTGTTATATTAATTCCAACTAACACTATTCAAAATTTCAAACAATATAATAAATCCGTTGAGTGAATATTGCTCAATGTACATAGCCATACAGCCGACGCATTTCGTCCTGTCTAGGACATCATCAGGGCTGTAATGAAGGAGGAAAGAAAAAAGAATATCGTATCTCTCTCCATTATTCCATGTATGATTCTTACTAAGTACCTATACAAGGAAGAAATGTATCCCTAGTATACAGAATATACCTATTGAACAATACAATCATTAAAATAAAAATCAAAAATATCCATTTATGATTGAACAGTGTTAACAATTATTTTCCATTCTAGTGATGAGCTAATCGCTACTTTGACCCCTGATTTTCCAGTTGTGCCCTTGGTCCCACCCATGGCCGTATTATTCCTTTCACGTGTTCCATTACAGAGAGGATAACCCACAACATTCTGCCTATAATATAACTGTTTACAAAATCATTTGTGACCACGTACTGTTCCCAACAAAATCAAATTTACAGGGCTCTAGGAAAGAATTGGGGTCTCTTAAAAGGAGTGACAGGCTTGATGAATGTAATTGGAGACAAGCCGGGGATTGTATTTAAACGCAGTCCTACCATTAAGGAAATGGTGACTAGAAATTATATAGAACCATTTACTGGTGGGGGTAGGGCGTGGCTACCACCACCTCCGAATGGTTTCTACACTTGTGGCACCTGCAATGTATGCAATATGGGTATTAATAAGATTAAGGAGTTTTCATATAACACAAAGAGGAAATATCCCATCAGGGAATTTATAAACTGTAACAGTACGGCTGTCATTTATGTTATAATTTGTGCATGCGGAAAAGTGTATATTGGTAGTACAAAGCGCAATTTAAAATTGCGAATACAGGAACATAAACGGTCAATTAATAATGAGGATATCAGGTCACCACTGTTTCAGCATATTAAGGAGGTACATCCACTGAGTAAAGATGTAAGGTTCCATGGTATACGGAAAATAGAACAAGGACGTAGAGGAGGTAACTGGGAACTAAAGATCAGACAGAAGGAGGCACAATGGATTAGTAGGTGTAGAACAGTGGAGCTGGGTTTAAACAGCGATTCTGAGCTCCACTATTTTTTGGAATAAAATAATTCCAGTGGTATCCTCTGCAGTATTGCTAATGTAGATGGGTTGTGATTGGATTATGAGGTGGAATTTCTAGCAGGAATCGCAATAGATTGCGGCCGGTATTGGTGACAGAGGGCGTTTGACAGGTATGATTCTTCAGTGTTAACCAATTTTGTAAAATTAGGGATCTGTCCAGGAATAGACAATACTAATTGTTGTAAGGATCCTTTCTAGATACTGGTCTGTTGATGTATTGAATAGGTGTTCCCTTATCTTTGTCCTTCATGGATGTTGCGTGAGGCTAAATGGGTCGGATAGGGAACTATCTGAGCCCAAATGTGAATGAGGCGTAGTACCTTGGAACAATAATTAGCTTGACATTGTCAATAACGGTATTAGCGAACAGGAATAGTCATCCTTATATATTTTTCTTTTCATTTATTTTTATTTTTGTTCTTCACGGACGTTGGGTGAGGGTAATCGGACCAGAGAGAGAGTTACTTGAGCCCTTGTGTAAATGAGGCTTTGAAACCAGAAATTATAATTGATCGGTAACGTTTAGAAAGATATGCAGATATTGCTAGAAATTTGATGTGGTTAAACGTGATTTGATTGGAGGTTTAAACTGGTGGACTAGAATGACAACACCCAAATGGGACATGGTAACGGGACTTAGAAATTAGAGATAATGATTGGTCGGTAATGTTTGAAACGATACTTAGACATGGCTTAAAATTTGATGTAGTTGACGTGATTTGATTGGGAGTTCACACTGGTGGACCAGAATGGAAACACCCTGGTTACGTGGTTTGGAAAAACCGAGAAAATGATTGGTCGGCAATGTTTGAAAGACGTTCAGACATTGCTTGGAATTTGATGTAGTTAAACGTGATTTGATTGGAGGTTCAAACGGGTGGACCAGAGGTTTGGAAATCGGAGAAAATGATTGGTGCTTGAATCCTTCAAAAGGAGAGTTAACGGTATCAGGCTACAGAGCTAGGCTATCGGACCGGCTGCAAGTCACAAGGGTTTTCTGTTGCAAGGTACGTGTTTGTAATAGGGCGTTTTATTTTTATTTTGGAGGATTGATAGTAGTGATATTAATGTGGTGTCTTTTGGTTACATTTACAGTTAAATAGTCAGTGAACAGGAGGATAACAAACAAGTTGAATTTGCAATAATATTGATGGAAGCTTGGAGGTTTCGAACGGATAATGGCGATTATAAGCAACTGAGCGGGATCATTGGATCAGATGTGGGAGTTGTGAGGACATAAGATTATAGGTACGATAAGGAAATTGGACGTGTCAACTTACTAATGGAAGGATGGAAAGGATTGTTATTACTAATGTATCTTTTGTTATTTGTTACAACATTTATTTGTTTATATTATGTAATATTACTCCGCTCCTTTCCATTATAATTCAAAAATGCTGAAGAATAATACTGCCAATGATACCTCTATCCCCCTTACGTGGGTTATTACCTACAGCACCATTTCCAACTAGGTGAAAGAGATAATCAACAAGCAATGGTAGATATTGTACACCAGGAAACTGAAATGGGAAAGAACCCACGCCTTGTTTAAAGAGGTCAGCAGCATGAAATACAGGTTGGTGTCAACCTGTCCAAGAAAAATCCCACAGATAATACCTACTGCTCTTAACAGTTGGGAGCCTACCTGATATAGTGTATCACTACAGTTTTGGAAACTGCAGTGAATGCCACTTAACCAACACCACAGAAACATTGAACCTGTAACCAGGAAAAGTGGGACACAAAAACTGTAACTCCACTAATATGGTATACTTAATAGCATGCTCATGTGACCTCCATTATGTGGAAATGACGACAGAAAAATACTATGCAAGTGGAACACCACTAAAATGACAGAACATTTTCTCAGGGAAGAACATACAACAAACGATATGAGAAGGGTTGTCATAGAGCAGGTGGAGACCTCCACTGGTAACATGGAAAGATGACTTTTTGAAAAAGAGCAACAGTGGATATACATGTCGACACACAGAACAGGGCTGAATGACAACATTCCAAGGCATACAAAACTGTTGTAATGATAAATACCAAATATCTGTTTCTGTGTACATGACATACATACCAAAGCAAAAGAACGCTGAAGGGATAGTACTCCTCCCCAGTGATATAACAAACTTACAGTTTGGGGGTTGTTATTATATATATTTTTTTTAAAAAAATCTTCAAATGGTTAATCACACTTTTCTGTGTAACTAAGAAAAGAACAGCTTCATATACACACCCAAAAAAACCTGTTCCATCATGGTTTTTTAACCTTGGGATAATCATCCAATACATGTTGGTGGAAAATATACATTCTCTAAACACACACACACTCACTAGATGGTAATGGGAATACCTTGGTATTTACCTGAGATACATCCATGATACTCATGGTATTGCCGTGATCCCTATCATGTTAAAATCTTTACATTCTCTTAGTCTACTAATGTATGGGCCAAGTTACATTCAACAAAACATTTCCCTTCGGGGAGTAACTTGATACAGCAGCGTATGGATGCAAAGCACCAATAAATGAAACCGGACACTCCCAGGTATGTCAGGTATGTCAGAGAGGTGTGGTGCAGTGGCCAGGGCAGCTGACTTCGGAGCACAGGGCTCACAATTCGATCCTCGGCTGCGGCAGCAGATCAGCTCACCACCATGTGACTCTGGGCAATAGCTCACTTAATTTCCGCTACGGCCCTTAGCGCCTTGAGAAGGGTGAGTAGTTCACGCTTTACAAATAACGGATTTAGATCACAGTGATGGGGTTTTCACAGCACCAATCACACATGTAGCTCGCGCGTACTTAGAGATGCCACGAGGCAGCAAGCTAACAGTGTTCAGTCTGATGCAATGGCATAATGGACAAGATGCAGAGGTCAGGGGGAAAGAATCCAGGTTGACAGAGGGTGAGACATCTTGATGAAGTAAGTCAGGGAGATGGGGGCAGCATTATTGACATTTGGTCGACAAAGTACTGTAGTCATCCCCTATTTTAAATAAAAATTATGTCCTCATTCTGAATGTTTTAAAAAAAGAAATGTATGTTGTACGCAAAAATATTCAAAGTATTAATTGCACTTTTTCGTGGCACTAAGCAAGGAGAAGCTTCATATGCACATTGTTGGACTTGGTCTTTTTCGCATCGCATCGAGTCGCCATTTTATCGCATCCCACGAGATCGTTGCATCCCATCGAGATGCCATCTTGTCACATCGTAACCAGAAAGCAGTAAGAAAGTGACGCATCCCCTCCTCTCTGGTAAGGAACTGACGCATCGCCTCCCCTGCGCTGCAGTAAGGAACAGGTGTGCCGCCTCCCTGGAAGCAAGGAACTGATGCATTGCCAACGAGAGACCCCCATTTCCAACATTGGTGGTCAGCGGTGAGGCTTTGGACTTGCATTTGCGATTTACATACAGTAGTTGGTGTACACTACTAGTGAGTGCAGACCATTACACAACCACATACTGTTTTTTCTGTATGCTGCTCTCCTCCTTGAAGTATTTTTTGATACTAAGACTCTGGTTAGTTGTTGCAAAATGGAACTTAACTTCTAGCATCTACACAATGAAGGAACTACATGTGTTCTGCAAGGAAAGGGGGTTGCATGTGAAGAGAAGTTCTAGGGAGGATCTAGAGGCATCACTATTTCATTATGAGTTACCCTGCTGGGGGGCAACACTACCAGTTGAGACTGAGGAGGAGGAGTTCTCTGAAAGTGAGGAGGAAACAGAAAAAGATGGCTGGCTTCTGGCTTGTGAGCAGAGGCTGAGGGAACTTGATGAGGAGCTCGAGAGAGCTGAGGCCAAGAGGGCCTTAACCCAAAAAGAAAAAATGTGTGTAGCTCGGGAAGTGAGCTTGGCTGGGTTGGAGGTGGAGTCCAGCTCAGATGGCGGCGGCGAAATTGAGTTATCTAGTGCTGAGGGAGCAGTACACACACCCAGAGAAGTGGCACCTGACTTGAAGGATGGGATTAACATTCACCAGGGGGTTCAAGGATATGAGGTAGCTCCAGTGGTGAGTAGTGTCCCTGAGGTGGATTGTGGAACTGGTACAGGGGTTCATAGTCCTAGTGGTGGGAGGGACACTCTATTGACTCTAGATGAGAGGTGCAGGGAGAGATATTCCCCCATGGTTAAAGTCCTGGTGTGTGAGTGTGCAGACCGCCCAGAAGAGTGTGGGTTGAGTGACAGAGACAGTCAGATACTGTCTTTCCAATCTCAGGAGAGTGGTGTGGGGTATGTGTGCGAGGCACTGGATGGTAAGGTGAAGGAATGTTTGGTTAACACCTTGCGGAGCTGTGTTATTCATTTGTGGGAGAGCATGTTGTAAGTCCCTGTTTTCCAGACCTATGCCAACACCTGTGGGGGTGTGAGTTCTCTGACCCTAGGCAGCTCCCCCGGGATCTGACCTTTTGGTGGATTCCAGAGGGTCTGAAGAGGCATTGGGGAGTGACCCTAAGAGAAGTGGCTCATGTATCTTCCAGTCCAGAGTGGTGGGAGAGGTTCAGAGTAGCCGAGCTCGGTCCCGGTGTAGTGGGAGGATTGTAGGGCCTCACGTCCTGTCTCCAAGGAGAAGGAGGGAGACTGAGATGCATCGCGAAGTGCCTCAACCTCAGTCTCAGGGCCTGGAGAGTTCCTTAAGGGAACACCAGGTAGGGAGCCTAGGCTGTCCTGATAGACCATCCGTTGAGGGGGATCTCCCAGTGTCAGGAGAATTTGGAGTGTCTGTAAGCGGACCTGCATCAGTTCTGGGATCTCTCAGTGCCACTCCTAAGTGGAGGGTGCAGAAGTCCAGATGGTGTGGTGAGAGGGGGGTGAGTTCCTTAGTGGAAGAACCATTGGGTCAGGGGCCTGCCATAAGGGCTGAGCCTCCTAGGAGTGATCATGGTGACACCACTTCTGTCCTGTGGGATCTTTGCGCACTGTCAGATGGACAGGGCTCAAGAGATCTGCACCAGGCAGACTGTCACACAACACATGAGTTACCCTTGGGGGGGCATGCATGCTCCCCAGGAAGTCCTGGTGTGCCAGGCGAGTGCTCAGCCGCAGGGCTTAGTCCCTGGGTTGGGAAGCCAGGTTCAGGTGTTGCCTGACCTGGAGGGAAGGGCAACTGCTAACAGTGCCACAGTGCCCCTACTGGTTTGACTTCTGGGGGCACCTCTCCAGGTGGGAGGGTGCAGGGCCCCATTAAGGGGGGCGGGGAAAGGGCAGCCTCACCCCTGACCTCTGTCCAGTCTAAAGGTATAGACCATAAGCTGCTATCCCAGTTGCAGGATAGAACTCCTGAACTGGTGGGCGAATTGTGCAGCACACCTGCCACAGGTGCCCTGAAAATTCTGGAAGGGGGTACCGCTTCAGGTGGGAGGGTGCAGAGGCCCGAAGCGGAGGACCGAGTGTGGGAAAGCCCACCCCAGTCTCTTGTTCAGCCACCGGGTACAGGCCCGGGGTTGGTGGGTCAGTGTCAGGATGTCATACCTGACTTGACAGGAGGGAGAGTGGACCAAGGGGGTCAGGCACCTGGGGCTACTGCCACCGCTCTCTGATGACACAGAGGTTGGAGAACCATGAAAGGCCTGGGGCCTGGTTCTAATACCTGACAGCTGTCAGAGGCCACTGTGGCTTGCTGTCCTGGTGGACAGAGTTGCCCCTGGGACGGGGACATGAGTCACACTCCAGGGGTGGACTGGGCCACACCACTGTGTTGTCCATGTGGGTACTGTCTGTCTGTTGGGACACACCTGTGAGCAAGCTACGGTTAAGTGCTGCACAGATGGTGTCCACAGGTGAGGAGAATGGTTCCCCATGGGTTAGATTAGTGGGCCCTTTGGGTATGGACAGAGGGATCCAAATAGGTTCAGATTGGCATGACTAGAGTACGCCCCTGCAGTTGCGGGCCGGGGTCCATGTTCTATCGCCCCAAGCAGGGAATGCTATCAAGGTATTGATTAGTCTACCCTGGCTTTAGGCTGGAAGGTGGTTGTGCTTGTGTTGGACTTGGTCCTTTTTGCAGGGTCCTCCCTGAACTTTTTGCCTTCCTCCTGCATTTTTTTCTTACTTGTTGTTGGTGGTTTTATGTCTCTGTGCACTTTACCACCGCTGATCAGTGCTAAAGTACAAATGCTCTCTTTTGTAAATTGTGTTATGGATTAGTAATTCCATGACTGGCTGGTTTGATTTACTTGTCAGACCCTAGTGCACTGTACTGTGGGTGCCCAGGGCCTGTAAATCAAATGCTGCTGGTGGGCGTGCAGCACTGATTGTGCCACCCATAGAAGCAGCTTGTAAAATGTGGCTCAGGCCAGCCCTTGCAGAGCCTCTGTGCAGTCTGGGACTGCCATGTCGACTTGGCAAGTGCACACACTTGCCAGTCCCTAAACCTTCCCTTTTCTACATGTTAGTCACCCCTAAGGTAGGCCCAAGGTACCCCTGTGGGCAGGGTGCATTGCATGTGAAAAGTAGGACATGCCCTGATGTGTGTGGCATGTCCTGATAGTGAATTACAGCCAATTTTGTTTTTCACTGTTGCAGGCTATCTGTTCCCATAGGCCAGAATGGGTAGTTTGATTATAACGTCTTATAAACACAACTGAACCAGGGCACACGATAGGAAAATAAAGTTTAGTATGCCTGAACTCAGAATGTTAAAGTGCATTGTTTAGTGTGGGTGATTTTAACATTCTGCGTTTGAAAATACCACTTTTAGAAAGTAGGTATTTTCATGCCTAACCATCCAGTATGCCTCTGCTATGTTTGTGTATTGCATGTCTGGCGTGTGAGTGACAGGAGCTGGGAGAGGGCTGCAACTTCAGCACTCTGATGAGTCAGGGCTGGGCTGAATGGGACCTGGGTTGAATTTAGAGTAGGGGGAGGAGATTTCCTTTCACCTGCCTGGGCCAGGTCTGCTTTCAACAATGCTGTCTCCACCTCCTACCAGGAAGCTGCAACAGAGAGGACAGAACTGGTTTTGTCTGGGTACACACACTCTCTGCCTTCAGAGACAAAGGATTTGTGTATAAATAGGGGGACCCATACAGGGACGTCTTAAGGATTCT
This sequence comes from Triturus cristatus, assembly GCF_964204655.1. Taxonomy (NCBI): domain Eukaryota; kingdom Metazoa; phylum Chordata; class Amphibia; order Caudata; family Salamandridae; genus Triturus; species Triturus cristatus. The sequence continues at coordinate 892,687,342 of NC_140590.1, read as the reverse complement.
GGGGGCCCTTGTTCAGAACAGGTTGAATTTAGAGCAGGGGGAGGAGATTTCCTTTCACCTGCCTGGGCCAGGTCTGCTTTCAACAATGCTGTCTCCACCTCCTGCCAGGAAGCTGCACCAGAGAGGACAGAACTGGGTTTGGCTGGGTACAGACACTCTCTGCTTTCAGAGACAAAGGATTTGTGTATAAAAAGGGGGACCCAGACAGTGACGTCTTAAGGATTCTGGGAGCCCTGGGCCAAAGTGATTTTGGGGGTCCTTGTTCAGAACAGCTTTGAATTTATGATCCAGTTTCAGGTCTTTCAAGCCCTCTTTAACCAGGTCACTAACAGTGCGCAGGCACCCTGGTACGAATTCTAAATGTGTCTACATCTAATATTCCGAGATAGTGATGTGTATTTTCAATATTGTAACACAGCTGCAGCAGCTCACTAATATTACTCCAAATAATCTCTGAGACACCCTACCATTTCTCATATTTCAGGTCCTTTTTTGATCTCAAAGAAACTTTTTTAATGGACGTTGCCTGAAACATAAACACAACATTTGTCAGAAAAATGTCTGTAATCGACTCACACACTATCCACATTAAAAATATATTAAAGGAAAACGCTATTTACAACAATCATTCAGAATTATTCAAGGTCAAGACTCTCTCAGGGGGCCCCTGACAGGCTGTGGCCCCATGGCCTCACATGTTTTAAGGCATGGGCCACTTTGCCCATGCCTTAAAGCGTCTTGTGACCCAGACCCCAGAAATGTAGATCACTTCTGGGAAATCAAGAGGAAGCTTTGCCAAGGAGAAGAAACCGGAGAAGCTGAAGGAGGATTACTGCCCCTGTGCTGTTTGCTGTTTGGGGTTGGCCTGCAGTGGTTACTTGTTGCCAAGGAACGAAGCAAAGGACTTTGCTGTTTGCTTTGTCATCTTGAGGAAGATCTCCAGAGCTTGTCTCCTGTCTGACGGCTCAGGGATACAAAGACTTCACCACCAGCTCCCCTGAATTTCCTTGCTGGGAATTCTAACCTGCAGAGAGGAGCCTGCTGCTGTTCAGGACCTCTAGAGACTGTTTGTCGCTGGGAGCTGGAAGTCCGATGCAACGACGAAGGAGCGTGTCGCATCCACACCGAGACCCGACGCATCGCCGAGCCACGGTGAAAAAGCGTGCCGCATCTACACTGAGTCTCGACGCATCACTGAGAACATCGTTGCAGCGCCTGTCGTGCGGCTGCAAAAGTTCAAGCATCGGATCGTCTCATCGCATCAAGCCGCCATTTCATCGCATCGCACCGGATCGTTGCATCACAGCGAGGCGCTATCTTGTTGCATCGTAACCGGAACGCAGTAAGAAAGTGACACATCCCCTCCTCTCCAGTAAGGAACTGACGCATCACCTCCCGTGCGCTGCAGTAAGGAACAGGTGTGCCGCCTCCCCGGAAGCAAGGAACTGATGCTTTGCCTTCCCTGCGACCCATTTGTTTGTTTTGATTGACGCATCAAAGGTACTTTGTTGGAAAAGTGTTGCATTTACAACTTGCATTGAACTGAACTATTTCTACCTTTGAAGAGCCTATTTTTGATACTGTATTGTGGATTTTTGCCGTTTGGTCTTGTTTAGATAAAGATTTCTTATTTTTCTAAACTGGTGTGGTGCCCATTTGTAGTGTTTTCACCGTGTTACTGCATGTTTTCACAAATGTTTTACACACTGCTTCTGAGATACACCTGTCTGCTCCTGCCAAGCTACCAAGGGGGTGAGCAGGGGTTATTTTAGGAGTGAATCCCCCTTACCCTCACTCGAAGCAAGGGTCCCTATTTGGACAAAGGTGCAAACCATTGGCAACTAGAGACCCCTATTTCTAACACACATAAAAATAAAATGTTCCATCATGGTTTTTGCATTCAGATACCAACTCTTCAGTACCCTTCTGAAACTGTGAAGAGCTCTGCCAGGAAGATGGCCTGTTGTGCTGCTGAAAGGATGCCACTCTGCTGGATTACTGCCCCAAATGATAACTGCATTGTTGTGCTGGCCTGCTGCTCTGCTGACCTCTTGCCTGGGTGAGAAGGACTGGACCAGCAACATGCACCCAGGACTATCCGAGTGGCTTCAAGGGATAGTCTCTTGTAACCAGCACCTGGACTCTGCAACTGTGAGTCCTGACATGCAAAGTGCTGCTACCCTAGTCCTAAACCCTTGAAAGTGGGCCTGAAAGTGCTCTGCCAGCCCATCTGAGGACCCAGCAGAACCGCTGCATCGCATCTGCTGTGCAACCCCAAGCCGAACCCGCACATCGCCTCTGCACCAGGACTTTGCATCACCCTCGGAGCCAACAACCCCATAGAAATTTCCACTGCACACATCCCTGATGTATGGCCTTGCATTGCAGCCTTGCAGGTCCCCTGATCAACGCTGTGCAATGTATCACCAGCCCTGACCCTGTATCACATTAGCTGCGTGATGCATCCTTGATGCAAGACCTCTCAATGCTCCACAACCAAGATTTAATGTACTCTTGTTCAGCAGGCCTAGTTGGGTCCGTATAGCCATTCTGTCATAGTTGACCTGAACTTGTGACTTTGTCCCAGTCTGTCGAGACCAGATTACCACAGTTGGCGATTTGTGCTTCTTGGTGCTATAGTCACTTAAATCTTTAAAATTGCATCTCTCTGGTTCTACTCTTTGTCGATGTATATGTATTCTAGAATATACTTGTGCTAGCGGTGGGAAAAAAAAATCTCTCTGGTTCTACTGATTGGATTTTATTATTTTGTGATTATTGAATTAATTAACATTTAGTCTATTATTCTACTTCAGGGTGGGATCCTTCTTGTGTTGTGTTTTCATATTATTACTGCTTAAAGTGTTGCACAAATACTTTACACATTGTCCATAAGTTAAGCCTGACTGCTCTGTGCCAAGCTACCAGAAGGATGAGCACAAGGTTAATGGTTGATTTGGGGTTTGCTTGAGACTTCACCCTGACAAGGACTGTGGCTGCTGCTTGAGTAGTGTTTCATCACCCTCAACCTCTAACCCAATTTCTTACACCCACCACTATGGTCTTGTGGTGATCCACTTCGTGTAGACCGTTCAAAAAGAAACTAAGCACCACCCAATATGGCAGTGCTTAGATTTTGTGGTGTGAGTGAAGCACTGTGCACGAGCTACAAAATAGCTCAGTTATTAATGTTTTTGGCGAAGAGGAAGTGAGTTAGGTAATAAGCAGTGTGATCTCTCGGGGCAGGCAATGGAAAAATCTGGGAACATCTCCACTGCCTTCAAGAGTTCAAATTCAAATGTAGCCAGGGAATAACTGCTCGAATCAGCCAGTATCCGCACATTATAAACATTTTTGAACCAGAATTCGAAACTTCCACACGAATTCGAGCAGGAGCTCCAAAGCATACCAATTCTAAAGCCGACTCAGAACCCACAGTCTGGAGAACGTCGGTTCGTATTGACGCAGATAATAAACCCCTCTCCGACTTCAACGCCACCTGCTTGCCTGTCTTTAGAGGAGCCTTCGATGTACATTATTAAACCGAAAAAAGCTCTATTCTTTTAGTAACGCAAGACACTTAGTCCAGCTGGGGGCTGTGAAACGCTTCGGTTCTCCTGCTGGACAGAGACATTAGGCGACCAAGGTGACAGGATGATTGCGCGTCTTCCGAGTCACGCTGCTGGAAGAGCAGAGTTTGTGCACAACTTCACAGGGCTCGACTGCTGAATTGAAGCACCTCTGGTCGCATCTGCCCGTCGCTGAGCCGGGCCTTTACCAGCCGAAACAAGGAGGCTTCTTTCATCCTGACAAAAGCCTCGCATTCCTGCCAGCTGAGGTGACATTGTGTTCACTCAATAATAGTACAAGCCCCTGAGGTCCGTCAGCGAGAAAGATAACAAAGAAAATCCTCATTAACTAACAGAGAGAGAACGAAGGTCATCCCACTGAGAGGATTCCAGGCCCACATGTCCGTAAGAACATTTGTTCTTCATTAATTCTTTAAATCCAAGCTGGGATATCGTCTCGCAGCATGTTAATACCTTGTCCTCTGGCAGAAATGACTTAGATGGTGTTTGTTTCCTTACACTTTCCTTAAGAGGCCATTTCATTAATGCTTGACATTATATCATTGGCCACTAATAGTATTTCAGGATTGTTAAGTGATTGCATTTAATGTGCACGGTAATAGTTTCGGAATACTGAGCGGAAATTAATGTGTGCCATGGTAATACTGTATATTTAAAGAAACTCATTATGAGTGGACATAAAAGTTCTATCACTCACGGTTATTTCCACGCGTGCTTTGCTTTAGTTATAGCAGAGTATAAAAATGTGGACTTATTTTGAGTGAATCAGAAGAACCCGTTTCTATCCGGTGCAATATGTTAGCACCTAATTAGGCCAACAGTTATACAGCAAGCATAGAATTTTATGCAGGCTATTACTTAAAGCAAGTGCCTTGGGTGCACAGCAGGGAATACATTGCAGAAAAAGCCTTTGTGATATGCATGGGACTTCCACTTTTGAAACGCAAGGAGTTCTGGACGCTTATGTCCCTCGCCGCATCCACTTAATCTTCTGCATGGATATGTGGGCCAGTCAATACACCTTACTGGTTTTATTTCTGTTCCCAGCTATGCTACAAGGTATGCCATGCATCTTTTAAGAAACAGCACATATTTTTATCCTGACAGCCTTATTGCTGAGTCTTCCAATCATGCTCTATAATCCAGCACAATGTTGCCTTCCTGAAGCCAAAGAGCCTGACTTGGGGCCCACGGGATAGGGTAGACACAAAGGTGCCCTCTTCAATGGAGCAACACATGGGCAATCACTGAAAACAGTTATGTGGCAATGGTAACATTGAATGCACCTCTTCCCTTTCCCGAGCTTGACAATTCTGAACTGTGTGGCAGTCGGAATCTGGTCAGAGTTGGGATAGTCATCCACATTTATCTAATTTGCCAATGGAGCAAAATACATAATCAAACTCACATTCTTTGTCATAATCTATTGTAGATTCTGATTGGCATCCCCATTTTATGGTGTCACCATTTAGGTCAAAAGAATTTCACTATTAAACAAATATGGGGCATATTTACGAGCAAAAACTGGAGCAAGCAGTGGATTTGGGATTCAATTTCCACTGTAAAATTTCATTTGTGCTGGGATGTAGACCAAAAGTAACTCAAAGTAGCTTCAAGGAGCATACCATTGGTGATACATGGGTGTTCCCGTGCCTCAACAGTTGGTCATTGATGCCAAACTGTATGTACTAGCATTTATAGACAAGGCTTTGCACCAAAGTAATAATGTATTTTTGAGGATGGCGTTAACCTGAAGAAATTTGCAAGGCTTTGCACCAAAAAGTAATGTCTCTTTTAGCTAGGTGTTAACTTGGAGATATGATTTTATTTCTACAAACTTTTCAAACTTTGCATGTGTGCTGCACTGTACATCACGCATGCGCAATGGGAAAGTATTAATGTATGTCTAAGCATAGTATTTTGTTTTGATAAGGTAATCTTCCAGTACGAAACCTATGCTTTACACACACACACACACATACACACACGCACACACGCACGCACGCACGCACACGCACACTTACCCTCCCTTCAATGTAGTGCAAATGTGTGTGCCTTTGCACAAGGCAGCCTAAGGTGTTCCAAGTCAGGGGGAAAGAAACAGAACCTTAGATTTTTAGATATGGCGTTGTTCTGCTCTTTCCCATTTATGCAAAACAGCACAGCAACTTTGGTTGCTGTACTGTGTTGTGTTAAATGTTATTAAATCTGCCCCTATGTATCTTAAAGGCGCTCGTTAAAGATATGGTCAGAGATACCATTGCATGAGTAATACAAGAGTTGGGAATGGGTCATTAAGTCAGAAAAAGCTACATCTGCTAAAAAGTCACGTCTGTCACCCATGCACAGTGAGGACCGCATTCATAAGGTCCTTCGCACTGCCGGAATATCCCTTTTTGTGAAATTCTGTGGTGCAGGAGCCTGCTCCATTTTTACGAGGCAGGACTAAGCCTCTTTTTTTAGCTTAATGCTGCCTCGTAAATATTGTTTCCTTTCTCGCAGATTTTTGCGTTAAAGGGGCGTGCAATGAGTGTTGCTGGGGGTGTTCCCAGCAACATTCATGACCTTTTGAGAGTGCCCCAGCATTCTACAGCACACATTAAAAGAGGAAAGTGCTGCTTGTGATTGTTTTTGTGCAGGAAGGTTTTCCTTCCTGTGCAAAAATAATCATCCCCGCAACACAGGCATCCTTGCACCATGGTACAAAGGTGCCTGCGTTGGCGCATGGCAACCCATTGTACGCCAGCGGAGGGGAAAAGGACAGGGAATGCGCATTCCTGCCCTTTTTCTTTGTTGTAGGGCAGTGCAACAGGAAGGCCTGCAGCGTGCCCTACGGCAAAACCGCATAAATGAGGCACTAAGTGCTTCCACTGTCATTGAGCTGTGAACGCCTTAAGCATGAATTACTGGCCCTCTTTACAGGTATCAGTGATCAATAAAACATGAAAACTTTCAAGAGAAGAACTCGTCGTAAACGCCAGTCTCCTAAAACAAGCAAAAGTGTGAAATTAAATTCTAGGTGTGAATGTAAAATTAGGAAACATAAACACAAAGTCAAAGGAGCAGAGCTTCCTATGCCATATTCGTTAATCCACCAAAGCTAAACAAGTTACTGAAAGCTGCAGGGTGGGAGAATGTATGGCTGCCATGGGCAGAATCTCAAAAAAGAGAGGAGCCTGTCCCTTCACACTCCTTCAACACAATTGGTCAAAATGTTCGCTTAGAGCTCTTTTTCTTTTTCATCAGAGAGACAATCATTTTCTAGTACACATGAAAACCAAGATGCATAGCTTCTTCATAGATTTTTTTCTCCTAACATGAAAAATTGTGTAGCATTTGTGGATTTAGATTGTATATGTGATATCAGCACAGCAGGTGCTCACTGTTATTCCAAATTGTTCTGATGACCAGTGAGAGTGATTTTAGGTGGATAGTAACCACACAATAAAATCGAAATATCCAGCATGTCAGTGCAATGCCTAACATGAAAATGTTTCTAAACATTTCACATTTGGATAAAAAAGCGTTCAAAATGAGAAGGGTGTGATGTGTTGGAAATTTATCATTTCTCGATGTTCACCCCATATTTTTTGCCTTATGCTGGACCGTATAATTTTGCTGTTGAACTCTGTGCACTTTAAACCTGCTAACCAGTGGTGAAGTGCTTGTGCTTCTCCTTTTAACATTATAAAATTGGTATACTCACAATTTGTACATATAAAACTTACCTAAAACTCTCTAGTACATAGTTGAAGATGTACCCAAGGACTGGATGTTAAATGCCTCTAGCAGACAGCAGCACTTATTGTGCCATCTACTACAGTTGCAGTGCCACATGGCTGCAAGCCTGCCCTGTGTAGCCTGGGTGCGGACATGAATGTCCTTTAGAGGTTGGCAGGGGTCGCAATTGTGATCCCTGGATTGCAGCTTGTGATCCCTGGCACTATCTTTGCAACCCCTGGCCTCAGAGGTGACAAATCTGTGGTCTGTACACCGGTGAAATCCGCATTTATTATTTTCTGCCTGTCTTTCATTATACTAAGAGTGAATAATATTTTGTTATTTACTGTCATTATATTAAAAAAAGGAAGCTGTGGTAAGTAAAAATAGTGTTAAATATATGTTGCGTGTGTGCTTGCCGGTGAGAGTGCATTTATGTGAGGGAGCAAAAGTGTGAGCACACATCTATGTGTAAGCATGTGAGTGTGTATGAGTGAAAATGAGTGAGAATTAGAACATCTAATGAGTAAAATTGTATGGGACAGAGACCCAGATTTACTACACAGTTTAAAAGTTGCTGTGCTGCCTTGCGAGAAACAGAAAAATGCACCATTTCTACTAAGATATGGGCCACTTTTGACCTCCCTGTGTGCCACTGTACTGTTGACAGTGTGGCCCCAACTCCCACACTCTTGTGCCATAGTGCAAGGATGTGTGCCCTCTCAAAAGCATAGGTTTTATACTGGAAGGGGCCCCTCCCAGTAAAAATACTATGCTTTAAGGCTTTTCCCACCTGGTGTACTGTACAAAGCAGTTCAGTTCAAAATAACTTTATTTTGGCATTAGCCATAAAAGTATACAAGAAAGATTAAAGTGCACAGTGCATAAAAACAAACACAGTCACCTGAAACCATCATGCATTTATACAATGTACTAATTGAACTGAGGCAATACATGGTATCTGAAAGTAAATACAATGATAAAATATATAAGACAAACCTGGTAGCAGCAAGGTAATACAGCAGTTGACAAATAACCTATTAAAATAAGTATTCCTAAACAAGCAGTGAAAATGCAACAGGTCTCACCCTCGTTTAAGTTAAAGCAATTCTGTTTGTAATTAGGTGGCTTTTTAGCTTTGCTTTTATTAGTGTTTTCCAAACTTTTACGTACATAACATGCATATGTATGCATATATGTATATGTATGCATGCATTTATATTTATATAGATATGCAGATGTATATATATATGTGTATATATGTATGTATGTATATATATATACACATACATATATATAAGTGCATTTGCACATATGTGCATATATATATATATATATCTCATGTTTGCAGTCTCCAAAAAATCCGTGTCCACGGAAAGCAGAAACCACGCAGATCCAAAGTCAGGCACAATAGTTGTTAGTTTATTTTAAAGCCGAGTCTTCACAAATATCTGACGCGTTTCGGGCATCCGCCCTTGCTCACAGACAATCAGTTAAATAAAATGAGCCCATTTTATACAACAAGACTTTCAATTGGCTGCATTTTTTTCACCGTTTTTTTGCACCATGTGACATTTAGAAAGTGAAGACACACTACTCCAACCTCGAAAGTCTGTTTTCCAAACAATACATTTAGGACCACATTGAATATGTTGTGCAATTGAATAACAGGTTAAAATCCAAACAAACTCAGGATCATTATTTAGTGTAAAATACATAAAACTCCATATTCATTGATTCAATGATATCCAAACTTGATTGACCGTGCAAATTACGCAATAAAGTGCAAATATTTTAGATTAAAATTCAATATATATACAAATAATGTGCAAATTACGCAATAATGTAAACACAAAGAATTGTGCAAATAATGCAAAAATTGTCAATGATACAATATGTTTTTTGGATACAAGTACCAAACCATGGAGATAAAAATACAAAAAATATCTAAACGCATATAATGCAGTTAGCATAATCAAAATGATGACCATATTGTATTGTTAAGCACCTGAGAGTTGAGATATGAAAAGATGTTATAAAGCATTGCAAGTGAATTCACTATTATTAATTGTATGGTCCAAACAGACATGTCAAAGAGTCTATGTCTAATAAATGAAGTGAAAAAACGCATTTATATATTCCTAAATCATGTAATTAAACACATTAGGAAAAATAAAATTGTGAGTGTAAAAAGGAAATGGGATCAAAACTGGAAATTCATGATATATATGCGCGGAAGCAGGCAGAGCAATACACTCCATAAAAATCTATCCTTATACAAAACAAAATGCAGAGTTAAAGAAATACATGTAGATCCTCAGTTGCGTTAAGCCCATTGGGGAATCTGCTGTCTAGTTTTAAAATGTATTCAGATTCTAATCTTCTAAGCATTTTGTCACGGTCACCCCCTCTCTTGATTTTAGGAACTGAGGCAATTACAAAATAATTAAGGCATTGTAGATTGTTATTGTGACAAGCCTTAAAATGCCTCGCCACCGGATACGCTGCATCATTGTTTATAATGGCACGTAAATGCTGAAGAATCCTAACATGTACTGGTTGCCGGGTACTCCCGACATATCTAAGATCACAGGTACAAGTTAGTACATAGATAGCGAATTCGGTTTTACATGTAAAAGATCCACGTATATTAAATGGGTCTGGGCTAAAAGGTGTGCAATATTGGTTGGTGTTTTTGCCAAATTTGCACGCTCTACATGTAGAGCAGCGCTTAAACCCCGGCCGGGATTTCAACCACTTTTCTTGTTTTCTGAGCTCGGGAAACTCATGGCAAACTTGGGTCCTTAAAGAGGGTCCCCTCCTGTATGTAATTATTGGCCCATCCGGTAATCTGGGTTTTAAGACCAAATCAGTTTTTAATATCGGCCATCGTTCTTGAACAATGGACCTGATTTGTCTCGCCTGTTTACTATAGGCTATGATGAGCCTGGGGGTCTGGTTACTATTTGTAGAGTCATTATCAACAGAGGAGTTTGGTGTTGTTAATAATAATGACTCACGGGTTCTGGCTTCCATTTTAAGAACTGCATCCCTCAAAATGGACTCCCTATAGCCTCTTTGCCTAAATCTTTCCAGAGCTTCAGTTGTATATATATATATGCAGGCAACTATAACTCACGCGGCCGCAATCCTCTGCTGATGACGTCAGATATTACATCACTGTATTTAGACACTTATTTGCCCATGTCTTCTTCCATTAATTTTTAGCTATACATATATTACAAATATTTTTTTTTCAGAAAGACACATATGTCATCAGTGATGTAATATCTGACGTCATCAGCAGAGGATTGCGGTCGCGTGAGTTATAGTTGCCTGCACTAACTATAACGGGGGAATTTCAATGGTTTTTCACGAGTGAAATGTCCAGCTAACTATAACATGTGTGAAACCTATGGTTTTTTAAGTGAATTTGCAAGGTTTTTTAAATGCTAATTCCTAACTATAACGTGTGTGAAACCTATGGTTTTTTCAGTGAATTTGTACGTTTTTTTAAATGCTAAGTTATGTATTTATTTTATTTGATTTTTTTAAGGTTTTTCACCGTGCGCGTACGGTACGCGCACGGTGCGCTTTGCGCACCGTGCGCGCGCTGTGGGCGCATGGTGCGCTTCGCGCACCGCGCGCCCACATTACGCAGTTCGCAGAATTTTTCCGTTTCTATCGTACGCGCACGCTACGCATACTCTGCGATTTTTCGCAAAAAAATTAAAGGAAATTTTGGCCCTTGGGGGTCCTTCTGAGATCCCCTGACAAAGGCTAGGGGGTCAGGATCTGTCCACCCTGCCCCCTTTTCACGTTCTCCACCTTTGTTTTTCACCCCCTCAGACTGCGAGAGACAAAATGGCGGGCGACACTTCCTGGTTTTGACCGATTCGAATATTTACTAAGATCTAACAACCAATCAGAATCTCGCTCGCGCACGGCAGCGTGCGCGTACGGTAAGTTTTACCGTACGCACACGGAGCGCGCCTATAGATATATATATGCTTTTAAATGCTATTTTCTCAGGAAATACTGAACAGATTTACACCAGACCTGCAAAAGGCACATCCCTGACCTTAGGACTACCTCTCTGCCAAATTTCAAGTAATTCTGTTCAGCCGTTCGGGCTGTAGCTTGGACTAAAGGTCCTATGGAAAAATGCATGGGGAAAACGCGTTTTGGGACTCCCCCTTTTTCTCAGCCCCTGCTTGACGAATCCCCCCGAGACTTTCAGGGAAGGAGCGGAGCGGAGCGCCCCACCTATTTTGAAAGTTTCGCGAGGATTCGTCAATCGGCGCCAAAGTTATTCCAAATAGAATGTTGCGGATTTCCTATGGAAACACGATCCTAACTATAACTATCTACTGGCGACCGCCAGTAGATAAAATATATGCATATGTGGGCGCGTAGAGAGGTAGAGAGAGGTAGAGAGTACCACTCTCTACCACTCTCTACCTCTCTATGCAAGAGAGGTAGAGAGAGGTAGCGGTAGAGGTAGAGGTAGAGAGGTAGAGGTAGAGAGGTAGAGAGTGAGTAGTAGAGAGTGAGTAGTAGAGAGTAGAGAGTGAGTAGTAGAGAGTAGTAGAGCGAGTAGTAGAGAGTGAGTAGCAGAGAGTGAGTAGTAGAGAGTAGTAGAGAGTTAGTAGAGAGTGAGTAGTCGAGAGTAGTAGAGTAGTAGAGAGTAGTAGAGAGAGAGTAGTAGAGAGTAGTAGAGTACTAGAGTGAGTAGTAGAGAGTGAGTAGTAGAGAGTAGTATAGAGTGAGAAGTAGAGAGTGAGTAGTAGAGAGAAGTAGAGAGTGAGCAGTAGAGAGTGAGAAGTAGAGAGTAGTAGAGAGTGAGTAGTAGAGAGTGAGTAGTAGAATAGTAGAGAGTGAGTAGTAGAGAGTGAGTAGTAGAGAGTAGAGAGTGAGTAGTAGAGTGAGTAGTAGAGAGTAGCAGAGAGTAAGTAGTAAAGAGTAGTGGAGAGTGAGTAGTAGGGAGTAGAGAGTAGAGTAGTAGAGAGTGAGTAGAGCGTAGAGAGTAGTAGAGAGTGAGTAGTAGAGAGTGAGTAGTAGAGAGTGAGTAGAGTAGAGAGTAGTAGAGAGTACTAGAGAGCGAGTAGTAGAGAGTAGTAGAGCGTGAGTAGTAGAGAGTGAGTAGTAGAGAGTAGTAGAGAGTGAGTAGTCAAGAGTTGTAGAGAGAAAGTAGTAGAGAGTGGTAGAGTGAGTAGTAGAGAGTTGTAGAGAGTAGTAGAGAGTGAGTAGTAGAGAGTGAGTAGTAGAGAGTAGTAGAGAGAGAGTAGTAGAGAGTAGTAGAGTGAGTAGTCGAGAGTAGTAGAGAGAGAGTAGTCGAGAGTAGTAGAGAGCAGCAGAGTGAGTAGTAGAGAGCAGTAGAGGGAGTAGAGAGTAGTAGAGAGAGTAGTAGAGAGTGAGTAGTAGAGAGTGAGTAATAGAGAGTAGAAGAGAGAGAGTAGTAGAGAGTAGTAGAGTGAGTAGTCGAGAGTAGTAGAGAGAGAGTAGTCGAGAGTAGTAGAGTGAGTAGTAGAGAGCAGCAGAGTGAGTAGTAGAGAGCAGTAGAGGGAGTAGAGAGTAGTAGAGAGAGTAGTAGAGAGTGAGTAGTAGAGAGTGAGTAGTAGAGAGTAGTAGCAGAGAGTGAGTAGTGGACAGTAGTAGAGAGTGAGCAGTAGAGAGTAGTAGAGAGTGAGTAGTAGAGAGTGAGTAGTAGAGTAGTAGAGAGTGAGTAGAAGAGAGTGAGTAGTAGAGCGTAGTAGAGAGTAGTAGAGAGAGTAGTAGAGAGTAGTAGAGTGAGTAGTAGAGAGTAGTAGAGAGAGAGAGTAGTAGAGAGTAGTAGAGAGCAGTAGAGTGAGTAGTAGAGAGTAGTAGAGAGAGTAGTAGAGTGAGTAGTAGAGAGTGAGTAGTAGAGAGTGAGTAGTAGAGTAGTAGAGTAGTAGAGTAGTAGAGTGAGAAGTAGAGAGTGAGTAGTAGCGAGTAGTAGAAGAGAGTGAGCAGTAGAGAGTAGTAGATAGTGAGCAGTAGAGCATAGTAGAGAGTGAGTAGTAGAGCGTGAGTAGTAGAGTAGTAGAGAGGGAATAGTAGAGAGTGAGTAGTAGAGTGAGTAGTAGAGAGTGAGAAGTAGAGAGAAGAGTAGTAGAGAGTGAGTAGAGAGTAGAGAGTAGTAGAGAGTAGTAGAGAGTCAGTAGTAGTGAGTATTAGAGAGTGAGTAGTAGAGAGTGAGTAGTAGAGAGTAGTAGAGAGTGAGTAGTAGAATAGTAGAGAGTGAGTAGTAGAGAGTGAGTAGTAGAGAGTAGAGAGTGAGTAGTAGAGTGAGTAGTAGAGAGTAGCAGAGAGTAAGTAGTAGAGAGTAGTAGAGAGTGAGTAGTAGGGAGTAGAGAGTAGAGTAGTAGAGAGTGAGTAGAGCATAGAGAGTAGTAGAGAGTAGTAGAGAGTGAGTTGTAGAGAGTGAGTAGTAGAGAGTGAGTAGAGTAGAGAGTAGTAGAGAGTAGTAGAGAGTGAGTAGTAGAGAGTAGTAGATCGTGACTAGTAGATAGTGAGTAGTAGAGAGTAGTAGAGAGTGAGTAGTCAAGAGTTGTAGAGAAAAAGTAGTAGAGAGTGGTAGAGTGAGTAGTAGAGGGTTGTAGAGAGGAGTGGAGAGTGAGTAGTAGAGAGTGAGTAGTAGAGAGTGAGTAGTAGAGAGTAATAGAGAGAGAGTAGTAGAGAGTAGTAGAGTGAGTAGTCGAGAGTAGTAGAGAGAGAGTAGTCGAGAGTAGTAGAGTGAGTAGTAGAGAGCAGCAGAGTAGTAGAGAGCAGTAGAGTGAGTAATAGAGTAGAGGAGAGAGTAGAGAGTAGTAGAGAGAGTAGTAGAAAGTGAGTAGTAGAGAGTAGTAGAGAGTGAGTAATAGAGAGTAGTAGAGTAGTAGAGTGAGTAGTAGAGAGTGAGTAGTAGAGAGTAGTAGCAGAGAGTGAGTAGTGGAGAGTAGTAGAGAGTGAGCCGTAGAGAGTAGTAGAGAGTAAGTAGTAGAGAGTGAGTAGTAGAGTAGTAGAGAGTGAGTAGAAGAGAGTGAGTAGTAGAGAGTAGTAGAGAGTGGTAGGGAGAGTAGTAGAGAGTAGTAGAGTGAGTAGTAGAGAGTAGTAGAGAGAGCAGTAGAGAGTAGTAGAGAGCAGTAGAGTGACTAGTAGAGAGTAGTTGAGAGAGAGTAGTAGAGTGAGTAGTAGAGCATGAGTAGTAGAGAGTAGTAGTAGAGAGTGAGTAGTAGAGAGTAGTAGAGAGTGAGCAGTAGAGAGTAGTAGAGAGTGAGTAGTAGAGAGTGAGTAGTAGAGTAGTAGAGAGTGAATAGTAGAGAGTGAGTAGTAGAGTGAGTAGTAGAGTGAGTAGTAGAGAGTGAGTAGTAGAGAGTAGAGTAGTAGAGAGTGAGTAGAGAGTAGAGAATAGTAGAGAGTAGTAGAGAGTAGTAGAGAGTCAGTAGTAGTGAGTAGTAGAGAGTGAGTAGTAGAGAGTGAGTAGTAGAGAGTAGTAGAGAGTGAGTAGTAGAGAGTTAGTAGTAGAGAGTGAGTAGTAGAGAGTAGTAGAGAGTGAGTAGTAAACATACCATAAACATTGAAGGACTACCATTAAAAGTGCAAGTTTTCACTATTTTTCTTAATCCAAACATTTGCATGTTTTATAACCTGCAGGAGATTGGTTTAATTAGAACACGTCATGCAGAGAGACATTTTCTAGTTAACCCGGTAGCTCCTGTGACTTCTCTTGGGGAGTTATACTCTTGCAGAGATATTTGCAAGATCACTGGAATGTATTTCACAAAATAAGTGTAATTTTGCAAACGTTATCCACATATCATTACAAAAAAATCGTATACCTATTTCTAAACAAACGTGATAATCATTTATGTATTTTCATTGTGTCGCATTTTAAGCTTGGTGCGAGCATTGATGTGGCAGGAATGGGCCTTCATGCATCTATTTATACATAACTTTTGCTATTGTTCAATTTCAGTGTGAACAAAGTTCTTTCAGCTGCTCGGTGCCAAAGACAGGATGTAAATATTTGAGCAGATGATAAACAGCGGATGCATCTTTCCACAATGTGCACAATTTGATTTTTGGAAAAGCAGTAGCTGCGAGCCCAGGTACAATACATAGCACCAGCAAACAAGACCTTTCACTTTCCTCAATTAGCATTTGTTGATTTGGAAATTTAAAAAACAAAGATCTAGATCAGCTCCTTGTCATCAGAAGCATCCCACTCAAGTACAGTTTTTGTTGGACAAACCAGTGTAATGTGACACTTTCACTCAATGATGGTGAACAGGGACTACGACTTCCAGAAAGGAAGTCTTTGCTCCTTGCCAAGCCTTGTAAAACAAGCGCGGGCTCTTTACAGGGCGGACAGAAGATGTGCACGCGGGGACTGGCTTTACTGGCGGCGGAAAAAAAAGTCCCCAGAGTATCACGCCGCCAGTAAAGCATCCAATCCCCGCATACACATCTCTTGTCTTGTTTGTCTCCCCGCGTGCACGCTGGAATCGTATCGATTCCAAAAGGTCGGCTGCGTGGCAGTGCAGCGCATGCGCTGCTTTTCACCAGGCCGAGACCTAAAAAGGACCACAAAGAACTGGGCCACACTTAATGATGAGGAAGAGTTTTCTCTCTAACTGACCACATTAAACCCAAAAATTTAGCAACTCCACAAGCAAACAAAGGGCGAGAATCAGATCTTAATATGCAAAGGCCGGTACAGTGACTACATGTGCCCAATTGTCTGCAAATAGGTGCTAGCTTAGTAGAATGTGGTTGGGTAGAGGCAGAGCACACACATGAAACATGTGCAGGAATTTCCTTCAAACAGTTGCAACATGGGCAGGATGAAGTGTCCAGTCCCACCCATTTGAAAGTGAAAGATTTCAGAGGTAATGAACCCACTTTGAATTGAAGATACAGCTTCCTGTCCATTGGAACGGTGATAAAATCCCAGAATTGCTCAAAAACACAAATGGTCTTAAAATCTAGGAATTGTTCTGACAAAGTGGCACTAGCTGCTTTTTGAGCCTCAATTTGCATTGTTTGTGACCAATGCATTTTCTTTAGGAGTTCTTTAGAGGGAATGTGGTCACTACACCAAGTCAGACAAGGGTCAGACAGACCCCAAAAAAACAAGAGTTTCTTGATGGTAGAAAGGCAGATAATGTTATTAAATCAGTCTGCCTTAATAACAACCTGCAAGGCAGATGCGTAGTGGGGAAGATCAGATCCTCCTCCAAAACTGTAAAGGTTGCAGCCTAGACTTGCATTCAATTGGTTTCATGCCCAAGTTCAATGACTAAGGGTAACAAGCATTTGCAATGCAATCGGTCTCGCTTTGGGACCTTATATGTATTTACTTTGCAGCACATTAGCCTGGGTGCTGAAAGATCTACTGTTCTTTAACATGGAGGGAAAGTAAGCACCAAACTGTGGAACACGCCAGGTATGGGAACACATGGAGAGAAATACTGCCTATCATTGGGAAATTGTACTGTCCAGAGCTCTGTTCTTAATATAAAATCAGCCCCTTCGGTAGTCATATCACTGGTAATACAAGATTTGAAAAAAATATTATTATCTACGGGTGCTCGTGGAAGAAAAGTTTCTATGGCCTGGAATCTAGGGAATGCAAAAGTGATTCTGATATTTTACTGACCTCTGCTGGTCGTTTTCTATCACGAAAGTTAAATAGATGCAGTTGAACAAGCAGAATGCAATTCTTTCATAGAGGCAAACCATAAACTTGATCAAGCGCAACATGGTTTCCGTCCCTGCCATAGCACAGAATCGGCAATGATTGCTGCTGCAGAGGACATACGTGCCCAACTTGATGGGGGGAAGCCATACTGATTCTGCTCGATTTATCGGCCGCTTTTGATACGGTTAATCACCATATACTTATCCAGCATCTGGCCAAAATAGGAATTGTAGATAAAGCCTCTGACATTCTTAGTTCCTAACTAACTGGTAGAGAACAATCTATAATGATGGAAGAATACAAATCGCACCCCTACGCTTTGCTGTGTGGGGTGCCCTAGGGATCGTCACTTTCCCCAACCTTGTTCAATGTGTATGTCACCCCATTGGCTAAACTTATATGGTCCCATGGTTTTACTGCCATTTGCTATGCGGACGACACGCAAATACTCATCTCCTTATCATCCAAATCTGAGAAAGTGGCAACAAGTTTTATTAACTGTATGAGTCATATCATTACATGTATGCTAGACAACTGCCTGAAGTTAAATACTGGCAAAACTGAAGTAGTGATGTTTGGAAGGGATACTTCCATTTGGAATTCTACCTGGTGGCTGGAAGCAGCAGTGTCCTGTCCTCGGCCTGTAAAACTAGTTACAAATCTTGGGATTAAGATAGATGACCAGCTCTCATTATCCGATTAGGTCAATAGCATTACCTTCTCATGCTTTTTTACATTGAAAATTCTTCGAAATATTCTACCTTATATTCCCATGATCCTTAGAAAAACAGTAATTATGGCCTTGGTATTATCAAAAATTGATTACTGTAACACACTTTATTTGGGAGCAAAAAGGAGTATGATACGTAAGCTGCAGAGTTTACTGAATGCTGATGCCGTCTACTTCTTAAGATTCCAAAATTTAGCCCTATAAGCCAAGCTATTCAGGATCTGCACTGGCTACCTGTTCAGGCTACGATCCAATTCAAATCCACGTGCATTGTGCATAAGACTCTGCATGGGGCTGGGTCAGCCTACCTTATGCAACATATTAGACGTCATATTCCACAGCGAAACCTTAGATCATCATTGGCCTCCCTACTTGTAGTTCCAAGGGTAAAGACACTAAAGTGGGGTGGCAGAGGTTTTCTCCATTTGGCCCCGAAACTATGGAACACATTGCCCATCAGTCTTAGAAATCAAACCAATTTGCTGCTGTTCAGGAAAGCATTAAAACATGGTTATTAGTTCTGAAACCATAGCCGATCTTATCTTCGGTTGCTGAGACTAATGACAGCTAGCGCTAAGACGCCACGGAAAATATGCGCTTTACAAAAACCTTCATTTCATTTCATTTTGATATTTTACTGACCTCTACTGGTCAGTTTCTATCAAGACAGTTAAATAGAGGCAGTTGAATAAAAAAAAATCCCTATGCAAAGGTGGAAGCAGACAAGTCCTGTGGCTGATCTCCAGATCCCACAAAGTACATACAACAGATCTTCCAGACAGCACAACCGCTGTCTAGGCTCGACCTAAAAAGGATTACTAGGAGGGAGAAAGGCTAAAGATCTTAAAAATGTATTCTCTGATCTTATTAATTCATTAATATTAGAAAACCCCCAGAGCTCTGCTTCATAGACGGCCAAGTCCAGTGCTTTAGCCACACAGGGCTTGTTTAGATCTCAGAGGATGGGTTACTTTTTCATAATGGTGTCAGATAGCCCATCCACCGCAATCTAAATCCCATTATATCCAATAGGATTTAAATTTTAGCGGACGGGATATCCGTCACCGTTGTGCTGGAGTAACCCATCCACCGAGATCTAAATCAGGCCCATAGATCTGAAGAGCAGGCGCTATTGGTTTACTAAAGGATATGTGATGCTCCTTTAGAATCACAGCTACCATCTGCCTATGGTGTACAGTTGCATTATGAATATGTTTTGATTTGGCTTAATTAATCTCTAATCCATGATCATGGCAGAACTCAGAGAAGCTTTTCAAAAGTTCTTGAAGCATTCTTGGGGTTTTAGAGATCAAAAAGGTGTCATCCACAAAAAGAACAGGGATTTTCTTGTTGGCTAGAGAAGGAACATCAGCAGAAGTTGGGGCAAGAAAGTGCACAATGTAAACTAAATACAATGTAAACAAAGTGGGGGCCAGGATGCAGCCCTTTCAGACCCTTTTGGTAATGAGGATCCTCTCAATCAGCTGGTCCTGTGCTCCCCAACATATTTGTGCATAGTTATATTCATGTAAACATATGACTAGGGAGAAAGTGTCTGGCAGCATGACCATGTTGTGAGGGACTTGCCAAATCCTGAATCTGCGAATCAGATCAAAAACAGATTTTAGGGTGCCAAAGGCAACATAAAGGTTGCCTCTGCTGATCAAAATCGTCTTCCAGTATAATAAAATGAAACAAAATATTCATCAATGATAGAAGGTTTTTCTCTGAATCCAGCTTAGTATATTGTTCTGAGTGATCCAATCCTGTATCTTGGATGGTACAAGGTGTCTAAAGACCTTTTGAATGCAATCAATTAGGCTGACAGGTCTATAGTTGGCCAGAGAGCTTCTGTCAACCTTTTTAGGTCTCGCCTTAGCAGCGCATGCATTGTTTCGAGACATGCTGTAATCTACTCTGTGGGCTTCAAGCATGTCCATCATTTTTATAATTCGTTCTTTGGTGTGCTGCTCTGAAATCTTTGCTTTGGAGTGGTGCATTGCTTTTAATTTACCCTCCTTTTGGTGTTTCATCCACGCCCATGGGACATGGCCCTGTGTCACATAGGCTTGCCCTTGTGTGCATGTAGGTTTGTTACAGCAGACTGTTTTCTTTAGCTTGTTTCTGCCCCTTTGTTTCAAATGTCAGCTTTTATTCCTCTACGCATTCACCCATCCCGAGTGTTTTAAATGTTGGCTTTTTTTCCCTGAAAGCATTCAACCCTCCTGATTGCTGTAGTTCTAATAAACATATGTTGTTTTATTAACCTTTTTCATAGCGGCATGTCTCTGAATTTCTGTTTTGGAACAGGCTTGTTTAAATGTACTTTGACCACTGTGCAAAATAACCTACCCAGTGGCAGGAGACTTGCAGGCACGTGATAAAAGGCAGCAGAGGATAGCAGAACATCGCTGCCTATTATGCAGGAGAGGGTGTGGCATTACAGGCGAGGCTCTAGACTTTGGAACTGGTGAAGCGGGTTCAAGTCTCCGCTCGACTAAACAGCCTGCCATTCTGGGCAGATCACCTAATCTCCCCCTTGCCTAAAAACATTAATATAACCTTATGTAATGTAACTGTTGCTCATGTAAAGAGCTCCCATAGCGCCACGCTGAGTTATAACCACATAATTTTTTTTAAAAAATGCGCAGAGGTGGTATATTAACCTGGACTTAATATTACAGTCGGTCTTGTTCCCATTAAAATTTAGATTAAAACGCAGTGTGTACGGAGAGCGCACGCCTTGTAAAGATAAGAAAGCATAGATTTGGGTGGTAAGACCAAATGTCTCTGGTCACATCATCAGAACTAAACAGCAGAGCCCAGCTTGCAGCACCCTGCGCCGCTTGTAAACAGAGTTGAAGAGAGTGGGAAAACGTCAACCGAATGTACGATTGATGACAAGACAACTTGCAACTACGGAGAAAGATACAGACAAGAAGACATGGATTTTCTTCTAAATGCTATAAGTTGTATTGCATACCAATATGTAATCCTGTGCAGGTCATCCACAGCAAAACATCAATAAGTGAGTATAGAGTAAAGAAATCATAACTTGCTGTCCATTACACAGTAGATACTTTGCAAGTTTGTATTTTTAGAGCCAATATAAATGCTCTTGCTGGAGAATTCATAGTCTGTGACACCCTACCGCTAGCCCCCCTGATTTTCAGGAAATAAAGTCCTTGCCAAGTCATTTCTGCACCAGAACTATGCCTTACAACAAGCATTAACAACGCCATTCACAAAGAAAAGGTTTTGTGTACTGAAGCTACCCGTGACAACGCACAAGTGATACAAGGAGTGTTTTTTGTTGTCCCGGATGTTAGATCTGTGGAATTCAAGCTCAGCTGTCTTAGTTGCTAGCAAAAGTTGTGTAACAAAGAAGCAGCTTTGATAGCTATCTAGGGTTTTGCCTAGAGCTGTGCAACTTGATGTCTCAGACGTTAAGGTGATGGGTAAAATCATAGGCATTGCTTTAAAACGATAGGCACTACCAGCGGTTGTGATACATTAAAACAGCATGGTTAACTGTGAGGCTGCATGCAGAGGGGGTGGGGTCAGTGAGCAAGGGGCGGGATTGATCAAAGGTGTGGCTATAAAAACAAATTATTGTGTACGTTTTTTGGTCTTTCACTGTCGGGCAGCTACATGTAAAATAGCATACAGCTTAAATGAAAAACAAAAAAAAAGTTGTTACTCAGTAGGAAATGCACTATTTACACATTATGAAATCTGTAATAGTTAATGCACTGAAGAGGTCGCTGAGGATAAATTGCAATGAACAACTAAGGGGCTTATTATAAAAAACGGCGTTAAAATATCGCTGCTTTAGCGGCAGAAAACTGCAGCTAAAGCAGCGATAATGAGCTTGATGATATGCCCTTGAGAATTCCAATAGAAACCCAGGTTCACACCAGAACATGGTCTTCTATTGGAATTCTCAAGGGCATATTATCAAGTCCATTATCGCTGCTTTAGCGGCAGTTTTCTGCCGCTAAAACGGAGATAATTTTAACGCCGTTCTTGATAATATGCCCCTAAGTTTTTTGACAAAGTAACTTTTTCTGTTGACAATTATCAAAATGTGTCATTGTGTGTATTATTGAATGTGATCATTGCCTTTGGAAACTATATAATGTGATAATTTTAGTTTATGCACGATATATTATAACATATAGCATATTCACCCTGTATTACAATGCTACATATGCAGATTTATCTTGTTTTATTGAAATGCTCGTTCGAACTGTTTTGATGTAAAACATGTAAGCACTGAGCTCATAGTACATAACTTGTAAAAGTTCACAACATACAAATTGCCCCTTCTATTTGACAAACCAAATTATGATGACATCAATTGAATTGTATTATGCAAATTATTAAAATTGTCATAGATTGCCCACTAAAGCATATGGAAACTAGGTACCCCAAACAGATAAAAAAACGTAATACGTTTTGCCAAGAGTGGCACTTACGCAGGCACACACATTTCCCTGGCCGAAGAAGGGAACATTTCACATGAAAACTATTGAGCACACCAGAACACAAGCAAAAAACAGATATTCAGTTCAGAAAAGAGATTCAATCCAACAACTCCAGTATTCCAATTTCAAGCAAGGCATCAGCACCTCCCTACCATGTGCAGGGATAGACGTACTCACTCTCGCTCCCCTGCATTAGCATATTTAAACTCCTTAGTAGTAGTAGAAGATGATAACCCCCTACGGAAAAAGGTCAAATAAACCTAAGCCAGAGAAATCTAAAAGCAAGAGAGCCCAGACTCTGCCAGCACAGCCTATGTTTCTAGCCAAGTGACCCAAAACCTCAACTTCCTGTCCACCATACTGGACACATCATGCCTCAAAGGTGGCTAAAATACGCATTCCCATTAAGTCAGGTGAGTTTAAATGTGTTTCAGGGAAGTTTGTGGTGGTCCTCGACAGTGACACGACAAGCTCTGAAGATGAAGGGAGCCCCAGTCTCCCTGGAACCGGCGACGACGGTGGGGGCCACAGGGTTTGGTCTTCGAGCTGAGCAGTGTAGGAAAATAAATTTGAGAGTCAAGCCAGACTGACCAAGGCAGCACACGGCTCTGAGCACAGTGAACAGGCCAGATGGTGCGAGAAAGAGTGGCATGAATGGAGGCCCTAGCAAGAAAAAGAGCACAGAACAGCGAGTTTAAACTCGACTACAGGGCAGAACACTCTCCCATGAAGGAAGTGAAGCCAGATACAGGACACCACTCTGGGAAGAGTCAGAGGTCGATGTCTGGCGGTTAGTAGGGCTCAGAGGCACATTGTTCAAGGCATAGGAAAGGGGCTGACCAAGAGATAAAGGAACAGTGCATCTTCGTACTTACTCACTCATGGCGCAATAAAAATAAGATGGCACCAGTGCTTGCACATGAGGAGAGGAGCGATGAGGACACGCATTGCTCCTCATGGGTGCACGACAAAGATAGGCAAACCCTGAGGGAGATAATCGCTAAGAGGGAAGGCAAGACCTTTGTGTACCCATTTTGTGACCTCGTAGCAGATTGGACTGAGAACAGGGACCCCTCTAAATAGCCTTGATCGAGGGAAGGATTTCTTGAGCCAGAAGGCATGGCAGTGGCGGGGGATGCATCAGGCATTAAGGAGGAAACCCTAAGTGGGACTTCCTCTACGTGCAGTTATGCCTCGCAAGATGGGAATGTAATGTCAAAAGTAGACCCAAAGAGCCACCTAGTGTGACAGAGTGCCCGTTATTACAGAGGGTGCGGCAGGGATTGTATCCATGCCATAGGCCCAGATGGATTAGTAGGAGTTCAGAACCAAGTTTAAGCCATTGCTGGATGGGGTACAGAGTGCATTACATGCTTTGAGAAGAACACCACAGATATCCCCCTACTGATAGGAGATGTTAAGAGTCTGCTAAGCAATCTAATTGAGGTGCAGAAGAGGAGATACAAGCTCATATACACCACTGCCACAAGATGAAGCAAGAGAAGGATAGAGAGAAGCAGGAGCAGGCCCAAGAAGACACTGTGAAACTTGTACAACACAAGTTGAAAAAGACCGCCCTAGAGTGGGCAGTGATGGCCACAACTGTACAGATGGCAACAGTCACAAATGGGGCTCCACCGCAAAACTTTAGAGGGTACCAAACAAACAGTCCAGGAGCACGACCAAATTATGGTAGTGAAGGCCAGGAGGGCTGGTTGCAACCAGACCCCAGAGAGCACTACTATTGCCACAGGCGGGGTGACCTGGTAAAGAGGGGCCAGATAATGGCATTCAATGAGCATTAGAAAAAACACATGCTAGTGTATCAGGGCCAGCCACCACAAACTGCCACAAACTCCCCTCCTCAGTAACAAGCACAGGGTAATCAGAATGTGCCCTACGCATATTTGCAGAGAGGTCCGCAGGTCACCTTACAATCTCAGCAGGGGTACAGCAATTGGGCAAACTCATGGCATCAGCAGCCACAGACATGGAACCCAGCACAACAGGGACTGGGGCCACAATGTCAGCAGGGAGGGGTGACAGTGTGGGAAGGTAGCATCTTCTTGCAATCACAAAACCAAAATCAACAGCAAAGTAGGCCCCCTTCAGTAGTAGAAGATAGGAAATATTAAATAATATCGATGGCCTAACCCCAGTAGGATAGCCCCGACAACAAAGGCAAACAGTGTCCCCCTTCCCCCGTTTCCAGAACTGAAAAGACCATAGGCAATATTAGGGGGTCCAAAAGTTTTTACTCATTTCCAGTAACTCAGAGTTATTGTGGGCCGTGTCGATCAGATATCCACACCAAGTCCAGGTAGGAATGATGAGTCCATGGGAACACAGAATAGACAGGTTTGCCCAAATAGCCCACAAAAAACTAGGCCCCACTCTGCTGGACGACTCTCCAGGGAGGGATTTGCTGGCAACCCCACAGGGGCAGGGCAGTCTGACGAAGGGGTGGAGGAAAAAAAACACAACATATATATTGTGGCGAGTATGCACCCAGGTCCTGCAGCCAAAGCCTAAGGGGACGTACTCCAATCACCAGGCCAATAGATCTCCATTTCCTCGGACCTCACGCCCAAGTTTGACTTTTCCTTCATGGTGTTGCAGTCCCAACAGCACCCCCAAATTGCTCCAAAGGCCTCTGATGCAGTAGAGGCCTCCCTCTCAGCTATGGGAAAAGCCATCCCCGAAGACTTGAACCAATGCTTGTCTAGATCCTAGGATGGCAAGACCATAAAACTCAGAAGCCCCATCCCACAATCAGGAGTCAATTAACCAAGTAACTTCAGTGTAGCATGACCAGACATCTCACATTTGCTCGGACAGTTCAGTTTTTTCTTCTTTGGGCCATCCGTCTCAGTAGATATTTCAGGGGTCGGGGGCTGCACCTGACTGGCCTTTTTTAGCCTGTATTTTGTCTATTGTCATGTGTCCCAGTTAGGCCTAGTAGGAAATGTTGCCATTTTTTACATGTACATGGATTCTTCCTAAAGATGCCATCAATTTTCACATAGACTTTTGACACACATTTGCATTTGTGACACTTTGGGTTATTTTCCTAGAAACACCGACCTTTCATACACGGATAAACTTCGCAAGAACACTATCATATTACCTTGACATTGTGTTAAAGGTCTATATGTACGTTTTGCAAATGTGTTTGTTATTTACGCCCATATCTGCGTATCTGCAGAATACAATGGCAGCCTGATCATAATCTCAGCCCATGGCAAAGATGCCTTTTTCTATATATAAAAACTTCTTTCTCAGTATAGTTAGCAGAGGCACTTCTGCTAGCTTCGAGAGGTCCCTACATGCTGAAGCATTCGCTCAGAACCTGACTGACATCTCCGTGAGTGGTGTCCAGTTTGTGACCAAATACATTCTTACCCACCAGGTAATGGGGTTGGATCATCCAGTGAGGGGTTTCTTGGCAGGACATACACATACACCCTAGACACGCAGGTTAGGGTTTGCATAGTAGGAGTATGCCGATTGTAGTATTATTTCATATGCTTGTATACATACACTTTTTCAGCACCATGGCCCAACTTTTTGTTCTGTTCATTCTGCTGACACTTATTATAACTTTTGTCTGCTTCTGTCTATTGATCATTGCAACACATATTTTCTATATAAGAATCACTTTGGTTTAAAAAACATTGAAAACGTCCCTTTGTGTATTTTTTGTAAATTTCTCTGAGCAAAAGAGAGCACGAGCATATGAGTGAAAGGTTCTAGGTCTGTCACCATGGTTCCTGAGGGAATAGGGTTGTCATGTTCAATGGTTGGCAGAATTATTAGCTCTCTGTCTAGGTTTAGGGGTGGCTTATGGTGAAACTGTGAGCTACCTGGGACAGTGTATGCTGTGGGGGTGCATGCATACCACTAGTCTGATAGCATACCAAAGTTTATATCATCCCCAAACACGCAGTTCCTACTGATAAGTGGATACTACACAATATAGTGCCGTCAATGTTGGTTTGGTTCTTATTTTGTATGGATCAATCATGCCTTCTCAAAGATTCCTACACACCTTTTAACTGGAGATGTCAGAGGTGGTAGGGAATATTCTCCTCATCTGAGTAGGTATAGCCTATGTATTGGCTGCTGGTAATTCAAGCTTGAAAGGATGTAAGTCCCACTGCATTAGCTAACTCTGTAATTTATATTTTGCCTACATGGCCAAAAAGGTTCTGAGAACTACAGATATGCAGTCACTCGGAAATTATTACAAGATGGTCTCACAATAGATGGTGGGGACATTACATTTGTGGTAGAGGCACACAGAGCATGTAGTACATAGGTGTTTAATTCTTGGCTTACCTTCCCAGCTATAGATGCTCCAACATGAGTATTTCCTGAATACATTGCAGCTGAAATACCAGATGAATACACTTCATATGAGGCAATAGAAGTTCCTCTTACTTACCAAGAACATATTAATTGGTTTAAAGGCACCCTCTCACACACCATAGCACATGTGATACTGGTTCCACTCAGCAATGAGTGAGCAACATGGCCAGTCCTATCCGGATACACACTGCATACAGGTATCAATTATTTGACCACTGCCCTGCTGTTGGGATGATACAATAACCTAGTAACAATATACAGATGCCTTATACAGTTCATGATGTGAACATTAACACTTACTCCTGCATGGGCACCACCACAATTGGTTGTACCAGGTATTAGTCATCAAACACTGAATGCAGTTAAGGGAAAAGAACTAACCAAGAGGGAAGAAATTCCATTTTCGATTGCCAAAAAACAAACCAAATCAGCTTGAAGCATTATTTCCCCCTATGGGCCTGCAGGAAAAACACAGAATAATGACTATTTGCTTGCTAATGGGGATGGCTACCCTGATAGTGGAATGTGCTACTTGTGGTACAGTTGTTGCTGCATTATATACCAGAACGCATGGTACCCCTTCTTTGGCGGTTTTACGTGAGGTATTGAAACAGGTCCAGAATGAGTATGAGGCAGCCCCTGCCCTGGACTTAGGGATGAAACTAATATGCAACTTTGCCGCAGTTTCTGCCATAATATTGAGCAACTTTAAAGGCAAATAAGCAGTGTTAGCTATACGCCATCGCCTAAGGTATTTGATATCACACAGCAGGAATGCGAATTACCTAAAATTATCAAAGAAACCTATGCTAAGCTGGCTAGAAATAATTTGGGCGTAAGACTGGGGAACCAGAATTGAAGAGTAGTTCTGAAAAGGATAGCTCTGAGCAAGCACCCAACTCTCCAACAAAGAAGAAGTAGGATAATAGGATAAACAAGGATAAAACTAAATCAGGGGTGGGTGTCCTATACAGGAAACTTCTGAAAAAAGTTGGAACTTGCAGAACCGTGATAATGTTAAACCGCCTGACAGGTACACGTTCCTATTGTTCCTTCCAGGATTAATCCAATAAACGTTCAGAGAGAGGAGGACGATAAGAGTGCAGATCAGAGGAGCAGGTGAAACCAAGGAAGGACTCACAACGCTTCGGACTACATTATGAAGCAGGAAGATAAGCCTAAAACATCTAAACCTCAATTCTAAAAGAAAAATGTAGCCAGACTCAAGGTCAGGCATGCCCCAGATATTGAGGACTCTACTTCTGAATGGGGACTGGGCATTGACAATGTTGGACAGTGCGGCAGAAGTCACTTGGTTCGCTAGAACCTGATGGATTGTCTGGTGGGAGTAGTGCTGAAGGAGTATGTCAGAGTGGTAACACCAGATACCAGAGTAAGTGTTCCACATCGATTACACAAAATCCAACCACGGTTGGAGGGGTACATGCCCAGGTTTAATAATGTCGTCTTTTGGGAGGGACTCACTCAAGGGTGTGATATTCTTCTAGCTTTTAGCTTTTTCCGTAAGAATTGTCACTAATGGAACCAGATCAATCACATCGTCTAGTATTATATTATAGACATCTAAACTCAGATACTTGCACATTTGCAGTGCAAAGCACACACCGGTCCCAAGTCACAAAAGTAATATGAGACAAAATCCTAACTTTAAGACTTTCGGGATTCACAAAAGGCATTTAAGAGTAGGAAAGTTAGGATTCCTAACTTTACTACTCCTAAACTGAAACAAAATCCTAACTCTATGACTTTCGGTATTCACAAAAGGCATTTAGGAGTAGTAAAGTCATGGGGCCCGATTCGCAGAACTAACTTAAGACAAAATCCCAAACTTACTACCATTTTCGTATTCACAGAATGCACTTACTCATTTTGGTATTCACAGAAGACACTTACTCACTTCGGTATTCACAGAAGTTAGGAGTCCTAACTTTAGGACTCCTAAATGCCTTCTGTGAATACCAAAAGTCTTAAAATTAGGATTTTTCTCAGTTTAGGAGTCCTAAATTTAGGACTCCTAACTTTACTACTACTAAACTGAGAAAAATCCTAATTTTAAGGCTTTCGGTATTCACAGAAGGCATTTAGGAGTCCTAAAGTTAGGAGTCCTAACTTTACTACTACTAAATTGAGAAAAATCCTTATTTTAAGACTTTCGGTATTCACAGAAGGCATTTAGGAGTCCTAAAGTTAGGAGTCCTAACTAAACTACTACTAAACTGAGAAAAATCCTAATTTTAAGGCTTTCGGATTCAGAGAAGGCATTTAGGAGTCCTAAAGTTAGGAGTCCTAACTTTACTACTACTAAATTGAGAAAAATCCTTCTTTTAAGACTTTCGGTATTCACAGAAGGCATTTAGGAGTCCTAAAGTTAGGACTCCTAACTTCTGTGAATACCAAAATGAGTAAGTGCCTTCTGTGAATACCAAAATGAGTAAGTGCCTTCTGTGAATACCAAAATGGTAGTAAGTTTAGGATTTTGTCTTAAGTTAGTTCTGTGAATCGGGCCCATGATTCCTATCTTTACTACTCCTAAATGCCTTTTGAGAATACCGAAAGTCGTGAAGTTAGGATTTTGTCTCAGTTTAGGAGTAGTAAAGTTAGGAATCCTAACTTTACTACTCCTAAATGCCTTTTGTGAATACCGAAAGTCGTAAAGCTAGTATTTTGTCTCAGATTACTTTTGTGAATCGGGCCCACAGTGCTGAACTAATGAATAACATTGTACAGAAGAAATACAAAACAACACTAGATATCTCAAATGCATTTTTCTGCCAAAATACTGGGCCCGATTCACAGAACTAACTTAAGACAAAATCCTAAACTTACTACCATTTTCGTATTCACAGAAGGCACTTACTCATTTTGGTATTCACAGAAGACACTTACTCACTTCAGTATTCACAGAAGTTAGGAGTCCTAACTTTAGGACTCCTAAATGCCTTCTGTGAATACCGATAGTCTTAAAATTAGGATTTTTCTCAGTTTAGGAGTCCTAAAGTTAGAACTCCTAACTTTACTACTACTAAACTGAGAAAAATCCTAATTTTAAGGCTTTCGGTATTCACAGAAGGCATTTAGGAGTCCTAAAGTTAGGAGTCCTAACTTTACTACTGCTAAATTGAGCAAAAATCCTAATTTTAAGGCTTTCGGTATTCACAGAAGGCATTTAGGAGTCCTAATGTTAGGACTCCTAACTTCTGTGAATACCGAAATGAGTAAGTCCCTTCTGTGAATACCAAAATGAGTAAGTGCCTTCTGTGAATACCAAAATGGTAGTAAGTTTAGGATTTTGTCTTAAGTTAGTTCTGTGAATCGGGCCCATAGTGCCTGGAAGGAAATATCTGACAGCTTTCACCATGCTAAGTTCCCAGAAACAGTTCTGGTGTTTAACCCAAGGATATAGGAATAGCCCTGGGCTGTTTTTAGCTAGACTTACAGAACTACTTGAAATTTTTAACGATCTGGCATTGTCCTATGTCGATGACATATACATGATGGACGATGACGTTATGGAACACTTGACCATAGTGGACCTCATAATCCTGGAGTTTGCTCACATGGACTACAGATTTAATTTAAAAAAATGAAAGATTGCCCACCATAGTGTTCTATTGTTGGGATACAAGTTGTCAGGTCAGGGGAAAAGCCTGGTGACCCATTTTTTTAGAAAAATGTGCATTGCTCCAACCTCCAACGACTCTAAAAAGACTGCAATCCATATTAGGATTTCTAGATTTTGCCAAAACATGCATTCCAGATTATGCAAAATTGATAAAACCGTTCTACGACTTGATAGGTCTAGACTTTTCAAGCACACACTAGACAAAGGAACACACTGAAATTCTATGTTTGTTCAAGCTGACATGATAGTTTCCAAACACCTACACACACATGTAAACAAGACAAACCTGGTGATCTGTGTAATCCCTGGTACATCAGGGTATACAAATGTCACATTTAATAAAGATGACACAGTAGCGCGTTGCACCTACTGAAAAAGTACAGACAGCAGTACAGACTGCTGTAGTGAGAGAGGAAGCCCTGGCTCAAGGGAAACACATTATTGTCCTGACCCCAGCATCAACCTTGGAGGTGGTTACCAGAACAAGCATTACTAGCGCTAAAGCTTTGCATTCAAGATATATACAATGGGCAAACTCACTCACTGCAACAGATGTAGATTACCAATTTGACTCTACACTACAAACACAAGCATTTCTGCAGTACGAACAAGAATATCCTCTAGCTCATGAAATTATGCCTCTAGTTCACTATGGTTACGTCCTTTACACTGATGGTTCTACCCCGCCTAATGTAGGGACAAAACACCTATACCCAACTGCATGCACAGTTGTAAAACGGTGTGTACGTGATGGAGTTTTCCATCCTTAACAAACCTACACTCAGTCACTAGGTGATTGCACAGCGGAACTGGCAGAATTAAAGGCTCTAGGACTGATATTACAGAATACGAATACTCGGTTCCCCACACTCATAGTGTGTGATTTGCATGATTTTCTGCTGTCACATAATGAGTACCTACATTATTGAAGCCAGAATGGATTCAGGGATTTAAGAGGCACGCAGTAATGATCAACTTGCTTTGGGAACAAGTGCTGAAAATGAAAGAATGCTTACCACGGGCTCATGTCATTCACACACTGAGTCACCAACGTGTTGGCATTCACATTGCAGGTCATTTACTGGCTGATGAAACTGCAAAAACGACAGTTCACACTGCCCCGGTTGCTGAAAATCCCTCGTTCTAGTTCAAAGAAAGACAGAGACATCATGGTTGCAGCCAATGCTGCTCACAATGACACACCCGGCAAAAGTCTTTCCACCGAGTAATATCAAACATTGATCACAGTCTGATATTAATTCTAGCTCCACATGAGGGCCTGGCTTCTGCACATGCAGGGGTGGCTGCCACAATTTCATTTTAACAGCAACACTATTGGTGGCAGGTCTTCATAATCAGACCAAGGACTTTGTCCTCAAGTGCAACATCTGTTAGCAGATGAAGGATTCCTCCATGGCGTGTCCACCGAAGACCCCGCAACAGATTTAGAATAAGCCATTGGCTTGTGTTTACTTGGACCATTGTCACCCCTATCATCAGACGGGGCTTACATGTATATCTTGGTGGCAGTGTATTCATGCTCTTGATTCCTTTAGGTCTGGCCACAGTGATCAGCTGATGCCAAAACTGTTATGAAGAATCTATGAGTCTTCACCTGGTCATACTCACTTAGCACATTACATTCTGACCAGAGACCCGCGTTTAGCTCTCGGGCTTAAAAAGAGGCCATGGGAAGTCTGGATGTGACCATGCATTTCTCGTCTCAATACCATCCAGAGAGAAACATGGTAGTGGAGAACAAGAACCATGACTTAAAGCAGTCTTTTACAGAGAGGGCCCGAGGCTCTCGTCACAGAGGGCTTTAAACAATATGCCAAGAAAATACCAGGGTACTCGGACTCCTTATGGGATCCTGTTTGGGGTTAAAATGTGGGTCCCAGACCTCGAAAATGCCATCACAGTGGCGGCAGAAACACCATTTGACCTCAATGAGTGTTTGGTTGTTTTATGGGACTGAATGATTTCCGGGATGAGCAAAGCAATGTCCAAGTAAAACACACGGTCATTGGAGAATTGGAGGTAGTTCCAGCAAGGTCCGGCTAGATTCCAAAAGTCGGGGATCTGCTGAGAGAAAAGATTGTGGACAAGAAAGAGTTTGGGTCATCCCACAGAGCACCTGTGCCTATCCTGGCTGTTGAGGGGATACAAACTGTTCTTCTTTCGCCTCTTGCCAGACACCGAGACAAATGGTTTGTCTCTACTGATCTGGTCAAATTAAAATATCTGACCACTTCTCAATAGTAAGCTGCGTGGGCTCCTGGGTGGCTACCACTCTCCTCCTGCTACCATACAAAAGGTTCAGATGAAAGCTTTAGTTTCAAATGAAGCCTGCTATCTTCAACAAGAGACAACAGTAAACAACAATGAAGTATGTCTTCTACCTGTTTCAAAAGTGACGACAATTGTACAGTCAACAAAATGGCTCTACAGGATACAGCAAAGCATGTCTGCATTGCAGCACCAACTGTCGCAACTTAGGTCTATCCTATTGTTGAGCTGGACATTGCAGACACTGCATACTGACCTTATGCCGTGGCGACACATTACCATCATGAATCTGTTTTCACCATACCCGCTTTCAGAACAACAGATAGCTATAGAACAAAAGGATGCAAAATATACTGTGTTGCCTATTGAAAGACTGGAGAAAGTACCTTCTACAGTTGCTGAGATAACATCCTTGGAGTTGATTACAATCATGTTCTCCCCCTAATTGCAGTCCTTATTTCCTAAAGCACGTGGGGAAAAGTGCTATATATAACTAAACTACAAAACCATTTCATTGGATCTAACAGTTGATGTATACACTTTTATCAAGTTTATTCAACGATACCAACTTTTCTGACACTTAATTTGTCAATTAATGTAGAATTTTATTCACTTTCTTTTGTTCCAAATAATAATGCTAGCTCCTCTTTTGCTAATCAAGGTAGAGAAAAATAGTATATAAAGA
The DNA here is from genome assembly GCF_964204655.1 of Triturus cristatus. Classification (NCBI taxonomy): domain Eukaryota; kingdom Metazoa; phylum Chordata; class Amphibia; order Caudata; family Salamandridae; genus Triturus; species Triturus cristatus. Next base: position 892,654,127 of record NC_140590.1, on the reverse strand, counting down.
TGCCACTACTCAAGTATTCAAGTTATTGGCAATTTCAGCTGCATTATACAGTTACTGATAGAATTTCAATAATCCATGGGAAAAGTCCGCACTATCGTCCCCCAAGGAAGTTGCCATTCCAGCCCGCCTCCGCCTGGTTCAGCTAAAGATTCTCCACCGGGTGTATGTTACGGGCCCCCGTCTGGTCTCGATGGGATTCTCGGAGGATGGGCTCTGCAGGCGGGGGTGTGGGCTCAGTGCCACCTTTCTCCATATCCTTTGGGAGTGCCGGGAGGTGGCGGAATACTGGCGTCGGGTTCATGGGGTCATGGGGCAAGTCACCGGGGTGGAGCTGCTGCCGGAGGTGCGTCGCTGTGTCTTGAATGTGTGGGAGCCCAATGATTATAACGCGGCGCAGACTCGGTGGGCGGCCCTGGGCTACATGATTGCCAAGAGGGATATAGCGCAGCTTTGGGGCTCCCAGCGGCCACCCACCGTGTCAGTATGGAAGGAAAACATGGACTGGTGTATGTTTAGGGAGAAGACTGTATATGTGGCCCGCGGTAAACCCGGGGCATGGGGTAGAATTTGGGGGCAATGGAACGTATATCGTGGGGGTATCTGTACGCCCCCCCTAGTGGACACCGATATTGCTTTGTCCCCCTGACCCTTGATGGTTCCTCGTAACTGATTGTATAATCGCATATATGGATGCTCCTTTCCCGTTACCCCCCCCGATCTTTCAATACTCCCTCCTGATGATAGCTAATTGAAGTCTTGGAGTAAAAGTCCCCCGGATGTAGCCTGACCCACGTTTTCTGCCTGTATGCCTCGCCTTTTGTTTTTTGTTGTTATTTATGTTAAATGTATGTCTCCTGCTTCTCTCGAGCTATCCTGAGCCATCTACGGGGCTGGGCCCCAGGTGTCGCCTACTGCTTTAACTAATGTACGATCATTTCTGAATCTAGCGGCCGGCCCTGGTGGTTGTAGGCCCATGCTTGTATCTGATTTATTGTTTCAATAAAATTTTGAAAAAAAAAAAAAAAAAAAAAATAAATAATCCATGGGAAATGGTATGTCTATTCTACATTCGAGATGAGTACATATTATATATGCTCTATTTGGTTTTATATTGCACATTTCCAACTCTGACACATAATATTTTTCCAACTTTATTGACTGCTTTGTTTAGCTTTTATCACCATGTATAATGCCTTGATCAACTCATGTGGATAGATATTTTTAAATTTATTTTCAAATGTTCTAAATGTATGTAATGTTAGAAGTACAAGAAATAAGTTGCACAATGCTATTGTGCCATGAAATCTGGGGGCATATTAGCAAGGGCTGGCAATATAATTATCGCCGCTTTAGTGTCCGTTTTTGGGCGTAAAGCGGCGATAATTATATCGCAATATCATCAAGGACACGCTAGCGCGTGTTTCCTTGATGTAGAGCCCGTTTTTTTACAGCCTCACCTCGCATCGCTAATGAGATGCGAAAGAGGCGTGGCTGTGAAAACAACACATGTTAATATCGTGAAGGCAGCTTCGCGATATTAACAAGGAGGTGCAGCGATAAAAAAAATCGCGCAACCTCAGCCTTAACTCAGGAATTTAACACCTGTTAAATTCCTGACTAAGGCATACTTTTAATGGGATATGGATTATGCTGATAGGACCACAGGGTCCTATCAGCAATGTTATTGCTGTTTTCAATGGAACATCGCTGGAAAACCAGCGATGTTCCATTGAAAACACCGCTATCGTTATCCCCATAGCGCTATGGGTTGTAAATATAGCGTTATCATGGCGATAATATTCAGCGATAGCTGACGATAATTTTTCTATCGCTATGAACGGCCAGCGATAATTATCGCTGGCCGTTGATAATATGCCCCCAGTTTCTTTATTAAGATAACTATTCCTCCTCCATTGTGCGTAACACAGGCCACTCGCGGTGAAGGTGGGGGCAAGTTCCAGGGGGCCCATCAGCAAATTACTCTGCCTGGAGAGCTCCTTAAGGAGTCCGGAGGGGGCCCCAACATGTACTTTGCGTGGGCACCCCCTCAAGTTTCGTTACACCAATGCCTCCAAAAGAGGCTTTTGGGCAGTTCTATGATATTTTCTTGATCATAGCACAATTAACTTAAATTCTTTCATCTATATGAAAATGTACTGTGGTACCGATATTCCTACTGCAAGCCCGTTTGAGAGACTGGGACATAATGTAATCGTGCGGTAGTATTAACCCCTTCGCTGCCAGGCCTTTTCCCCTCCTGTGCCACGCCCTTTTTTGGCTATTTGGGGTAGTGCTTGCTGAGGCCCCTGTAACTTTTTGACCACATAAGGTATCCACGCCAAATTTGCGTACTGTTCTTCCAACATCATGGGGATTCTGAAGGTACTCGGGGTTTGTGGATTCCCCTGGAGGGGTCACAGAAATGAGCCAAAATACAGCAAAATTTAGTTTTTTTGGGGAAAATGGGAAAAACGGGCTGCAAATGAAAGCTTCTGGGTTTTTCCCTGCAAGTGTTATCAAAAACGGGTTTGTGGGGCTGAAATCACCATTTCCCCAGATTTTAGAGGATACCAGACTTTTGTCTGAAACCCAACATTTTTTACACAGTTTTGGCATTTTTCTGGGACATAGCCTAATTTTGCTATTTTTTGTGCTTTCGACCTCCTTCCAGTTAATGGTAGAAATGGGTACAAAAGCAATAATGGATCCTGGAAAGCTATATATTTTAGAGAAGTAGACAAAATTCAGAATTCAGCAAGGGGTCATTTGTGTAGATCCATAAAGGTTTCTTTATAGAAACTAACAGATAAATTTAAAATTTGTTGAAAAAAAGCACCTTTTGTGTCAATGTTTTCACCTGTAACTTCTTGTAATTATGACAGCTCTATGAAAGCAATGTACTGTTACATCCGCTGGACATTACTGGTTGTGGGGATATATAGGACTTGTAGGTTCACTAAGAACCCGACGAACCCAGAGCCAAAAACTGAGCAGCAACCTGCAATGGTTTTTTATTATGTACAAGGCGGCAGATTTATGAGGTTTTGCCGTAGGGAAGCGCAGCAGGCCTTCCTGCTGTGCTTCCCTACGGCAAAAGAAAAGGGCAGGGCGCCGTATCTATAAAATGCGGCGCATTCCTGTCCTTTTCCCCTGCGCCGGCGCACAATGGGCTGCCTGCGCCAACGCAGGCACCTCTGCACCATGGTGCAAGGGTTCCTGCGTTGCGGAGATGAATATTTTTGTACAGGAAGGGAAACCTTTCTGTACAAAAATAATCACAACAAGAGGTTTTTCCTCTTTGTATGGGTGCTGCAGAATGCAGCACACATAGAAAAAGGAAAAACGAGGAGAAATAAAGATATTTCTCCCTGCTGCGCCTCCCTTACGCCCCCCCTGGGGAGGCGGAAGCTTTTGGCGCTGCCTCAGATTTACAATTTCTCGTAAATCTGGGGCAGTGTCAAAAGGCCATGGATGTTGCTGGGAACGCCCCCAGCAACACCCATTGCACGCCCCTTTAACGCAGAACACTGCGTTAAAGGGACTGATATTTATGAGGCAGCATTAAGCCAAAAAAAGTGGCTCAGTGCTGCCTGATAAATATCACGCAGGCTTCTGCGCCACGGAACGTCACAAAAAGTGACGTTCCGATGGCGCAACGGGCCTCATAAATCTGCCCCCCCCGGTATATAGGAATTATTCTGTAAAAATGTGTACATGGAAAAATCGGTATGAAAGACACCTATGTATTTCTGAAATGGGAACAAAATATAGAGTTTAGAAACAGTAGATATTAGCACATTTCCGAAATTGGGAATACTCATACTAGCATGAGAATTATCAGTCATTTTTTAGAATGACTTCTTTTTTACACAATGTCTTTCATTTGGAAGGCAGAAATGCATCGAAAGTAAATAGGTAATAACAGTTCCTTTACAAATCTGAATTACCCTAAGTCTCCCAATAAAAATGGTACCTCACTTGTAGGGATAGGCATAGTGCCCCAACAGGAAATGGCTCAAAACCCAACGTGAACACACCACATGTTCACAATGCAAATTACCCTTTTTTAGCAAATTGCCTAGCTGTAGTTTTTTAACCCTAGCTCTGCCGGCACCTAGGGAAACCTAGCAAACCTATACATTTTTGAAAACTAGACACCCAGGGGAATCCAGGATGGGGTGACTTGACTGCCTCCCACCAGGTTCTGTTACCCAGAATCCCTTGCAAACCGAAAATATTGCCAAAAAAACACTTTTCCCCACATTTCTCTGGTGGAAAGTTCTGGAATCTGCATGGATCCACAAATTTCCACCCACCCCGCGTTCCCCAATGTCTTCTGAGAAAAATGGTACCTCACTTGTGTGGGTCAGCCTAGTGCCCGCGACAGGAAACGGCGCAAAACGCAACATGGACACACCTCCATTTCGCTGTGAAAAATGATCCTTTTTTGGCAAAGTGCCTAGCTGTAGTTTTAGAACCATAGCTCTACCGGCACCTTGGGAAACCTAGCAAACCTATACATTTTTGAAAACTAGACAGCCAGGGGAATCCAGGAAGGGGTGACTTGACTGCCTCCCAACAGGTTCTGTTACCCAGAATCCCTTGCAAACCTAAAGAGGTGCCAAAAAAACGCATTTTCCCCATATTTCTCTGGTGGAAAATTCTGGAATCTGCGTGGATCCACAAATTTCCACGCACCCCGCGTTCCCCAAAGTCTTCCGAGAAAAATGGTACCTCACTTGTGTGGGTCAGCCTAGTGCCCGCGACAGGAAACGGCGCAAAACGCATCGTGGACACACATTTCGCAGTGAAAAATGACCCTGTTTTGGCAAAGTGCCTAGCTGTAGTTTTTTAACCCTAGCTCTGTCGGCACCTAGGGGACCCTACCAAACCCACACATTTCTGAAAACTAGACACCCGGGGGATTCCCGGGAGGTATGGCTTGCATGGATCCCCCAACGTTTCCTTACCCAGAATGCCCTGCAAACCTCAAATGTATCCCAAAAATTCACCTTTTTCACACATTTTTGTCTGGGAAAGTTGTGGCATCAGCGGGCTGACACAAATTTCCTACCACCCAGTGTTCCCCCGGGTCTCCCGATAGAAACAGTGCCTCACTCGTGTGGGAGGACCAAGTACCCGCGACAGGCAAGGGCCCAAAACGTATTGAGGCGACATGAAAATTGCCTACCTCAAAACGACCTGGTTTTGCAAGGGGGTCACCTGGGTTTTTGGCCCGGTGCTCTGCGGCCACCTAGGGGAACCTACCAAACCCACACATTTCTGAAAACTAGACACCCGGGGGATTCCAGGGAGGTATGGCTTGCGTGGATCCCCCAACGTTTCCCTACCCAGAATGCCCTGCAAACCTCAAATTTAGCTGAAAAAATCAAGTTTTTCACACATTTTTGTGTGGGAAAGTTGTGGCATCACCGGGCTGACACAAATTTCCTACCACCCAGCGTTCCCCCGGGTCTCCCAATAAAAACGGTGCCTCACTCGTGTGGGAGGCACAAGTACCCGCGACAGGCAAGGGCCCAAAACGTAGTGAGGCGACATGAAAATTGCCTACATCAAAACGACCTGGTTTTGCAAGGGAAGTCACCTGGGTTTTTGGCCCAGTGCTCGGCGGCCACCTAGGGGAACCTACCAAACCCACACATTTCTGAAAACTAGACACCCGGGGGATTCCAGGGAGGTATGGCTTGCGTGGATCCCCCAAAGTTTCCCTACCCAGAATGCCCTGCAAACCTCAATTTTAGCTGAAAAAATCACGTTTTTCACACATTTTTGTGTGGGAAAGTTGTGGCATCACTGGGCTGACACAAATTTCCTACCACCCAGCGTTCCGCCGGGTCTCCCGATAAAAACGGTGCCTCACTCGTGTGGGAGGCACAAGTACCCGCGACAGGCAAGGGCCCAAAACGTAGTGAGGCGACATGAAAATTGCCTACATCAAAACGACCTGGTTTTGCAAGGGAAGTCACCTGGGTTTTTGGCCCAATGCTCGGCGGCCACCTAAGGGAACCTACCAAACCCACACATTTCTGAAAACTAGACACCCGGGGGATTCCAGGGAGGTATGGCTTGCATGGATCCCCCAAAGTTTCCCTACCCAGAATGCCCTGCAAACCTCAAATTTAGCTGAAAAAATCAAGTTTTTCACACATGTTTGTGTGGGAAAGTTGTGGCATCACCGGGCTGACACAAATTTCCTACCACCCAGCGCTCCCACGTGTCTCCCGATAAAAACGGTGCCTCACTCGTGTGGGAGGCACAAGTACCCGCGACAGGCAAGGGCCCAAAACGTATTGAGGCGACATGAAAATTGCCTACATCAAAACGACCTGGTTTTGCAAGGGGGGTCACCTGGGTTTCTGGCCCGGTGCTCGGCGGCCACCTAAGGGAACCTACCAAACCCACACATTTCTGAAAACTAGACACCCGGGGGATTTCAGGGAGGTATGGTTTGCGTGGATCCCCCAATGTTTCCTTACCCAGAATGCCCTGCAAACCTCAAATGTATCCAAAAAATTCACCTTTTTCACATATTTTTGTGTGGGAAATTTGTGGCATCAGCGGGCTGACACAAATTTCCTACCACCCAGTGTTCCCCCGGGTCTCCCGATAGAAACAGTGCCTCACTCGTGTGGGAGGACCAAGTACCCGTGACAGGCAAGGGCCCAAAAACTTATTGAGGCGACATGAAAATTGCCTACATCAAAACGACCTGGTTTTGCAAGGGAGGTCACCTGGGTTTCTGGCCCGGTGCTCGGCGGCCACCTAAGGGAACCTACCAAACCCACACATTTCTGAAAACTAGACACCCGGGGGATTCCCGGGAGGTATGGCTTGCGTGGATCCCCCAACGTTTCCCTACCCAGAATGCCCTGCAAACCTCAAATTTAGCTGAAAAAATCACGTTTTTCACACATTTTTGTGTCGGAAAGTTGTGGCATCACTGGGCTGACACAAATTTCCTACCACCCAGCGCTCCCCCGTGTCTCCCGATAAAAATGGTGCCTCACTCGTGTGGGAGGCCCAAGTACCCGCGACAGGCAAGGGCCCAAAACGTATTGAGGCGACATGAAAATTGCCTACCTCAAAACGACCTGGTTTTGCAAAGGGGTCACCTGGGTTTTTGGCCCGGTGTTCGGCGGCCAACTAGGGGAACCTACCAAACCCACACATTTCTGAAAACTAGACACCCGGGGGATTCCAGGGAGGTATGGTTTGCGTGGATCCCCCAACGTTTCCTTACCCAGAATGCCCTGCAAACCTCAAATTTAGCTGAAAAGATCCCCTTTTTCACACATTTTTGTGTGGGAAAGTTGTGGCATCAGCGGGCTGACACAAATTTCCTACCACCCAGTGTTCCCCCGGGACTCCCGATAGAAACAGTGCCTCACTCGTGTGGGAGGACCAAGTACCCGCGACAGGCAAGGGCCCAAAACGTATTGAGGCGACATGAAAATTGCCTACATCAAAACGACCTGGTTTTGCAAGGGGGGTCATCTGGGTTTCTGGCCCGGTGCTCGGCGGCCACCTAAGGGAACCTACCAAACCCATACATTTCTGAAAACTAGACACCCGGGGGATTCCAGGGAGGTATGGCTTGCGTGGATCCCCCAACGTTTCTCTACCCAGAATGCCCTGCAAGCCTCAAATTTAGCTGAAAAAATCACGTTTTTCACACATTTTTGTGTGGGAAAGTTGTGGCATCACCGGGCTGACACAAATTTCCTACCACCCAGCGCTCCCCCGTGTCTCCCGATAAAAATGGTGCCTCACTCGTGTGGTAGGCCCAAGTACCCGCGACAGGCAAGGGCCCAAAACGTATTGAGGCGACATGAAAATTGCCTACATCAAAACGACCTGGTTTTGCAAGGGAAGTCACCTGGGATTTTGGCCCAGTGCTCGGCGGCCACCTAGGGGAACCTACCAAACCCACACATTTCTGAAAACTAGACACACGGGGCATTCCAGGGAGGTATGGCTTGCGTGGATCCCCCAAAGTTTCCCTACCCAGAATGCCCTGCAAACCTCAAATTTAGCTGAAAAAATCACGTTTTTCACACATTTTTGTGTGGGAAAGTTGTGGCATCACTGGGCTGACACAAATTTCCTACCACCCAGCGTTCCGCCGGGTCTCCCGATAAAAACGGTGCCTCACTCGTGTGGGAGGCACAAGTACCCGCGACAGGCAAGGGCCCAAAACGTAGTGAGGCGACATGAAAATTGCCTGCATCAAAACGACCTGGTTTTGCAAGGGAAGTCACCTGGGTTTTTGACCCAGTGCTCGGCGGCCACCTAGGGGAACCTACCAAACCCACACATTTCTGAAAACTAGACACCCGGGGGATTCCAGGGAGGTATGCCTTGCATGGATCCCCCAAAGTTTCCCTACCCAGAATGCCCTGCAAACCTCAAATTTAGCTGAAAAAATCACGTTTTTCACACATGTTTGTGTGGGAAAGTTGTGGCATCACCGGGCTGACACAAATTTCCTACCACCCAGCGCTCCCACGTGTCTCCCGATAAAAATGGTGCCTCACTCGTGTGGGAGGCACAAGTACCCGCGACAGGCAAGGGCCCAAAACGTATTGAGGCGACATGAAAATTGCCTACCTCAAAACGACCTGGTTTTGCAAGGGGGTCACCTGGGTTTTTGGCCCGGTGCTCGGCGGCCACCTAGGGGAACCTACCAAACCCACACATTTCTGAAAACTAGACACCCGGGGGATTCCAGGGAGGAATGGCTTGCGTGGATCCCGCAACGTTTCCTTACCCAGAATGCCCTGCAAACCTCAAATGTATCCAAAAAATTCACCGTTTTCACACATTTTTGTGTGGGAAAGTTGTGGCATCAGCAGGCTGACACAAATTTCCTACCACCCAGTGTTCCCCTGGGTCTCCCAATAGAAACAGTGCCTCACTTCTGTGGGAGGACCAAGTACCCGCGACAGGCAAGGGCCCAAAAACGTATTGAGGCGACATGAAAATTGCCTACATCAAAACGACCTGGTTTTGCAAGGGGGGTCACCTGGGTTTCTGGCCCGGTGCTCGGCGGCCACCTAAGGGAACCTACCAAACCCACACATTTCTGAAAACTAGACACCCGGGGGATTTCAGGGAGGTATGGTTTGCATGGATCCCCCAATGTTTCCTTACCCAGAATGCCCTGCAAACCTCAAATGTATCCAAAAAATTCACCTTTTTCACATATTTTTGTGTGGGAAAGTTGTGGCATCAGCGGGCTGACACAAATTTCCTACCACCCAGTGTTCCCCCGGGTCTCCCGATAGAAACAGTGCCTCACTCGTGTGGGAGGACCAAGTACCCGTGACAGGCAAGGGCCCAAAAACGTATTGAGGCGACATGAAAATTGCCTACATCAAAACGACCTGGTTTTGCAAGGGGGGTCACCTGGGTTTCTGGCCCGGTGCTCGGCGGCCACCTAAGGGAACCTACCAAACCCACACATTTCTGAAAACTAGACACCCGGGGGATTCCAGGGAGGTATGGCTTGCGTGGATCCCCCAACGTTTCTCTACCCAGAATGCCCTGCAAACCTCAAATTTAGCTGAAAAAATCACGTTTTTCACACATTTTTGTGTCGGAAAGTTGTGGCATCACTGGGCTGACACAAATCTCCTACCACCCAGCGCTCCCCCGTGTCTCCCGATAAAAATGGTGCCTCACTCGTGTGGGAGGCCCAAGTACCCGCGACAGGCAAGGGCCCAAAACGTATTGAGGCGACATGAAAATTGCCTACCTCAAAACGACCTGGTTTTGCAAAGGGGTCACCTGGGTTTTTGGCCCGGTGTTCGGCGGCCAACTAGGGGAACCTACCAAACCCACACATTTCTGAAAACTAGACACCCGGGGGATTCCAGGGAGGTATGGTTTGCGTGGATCCCCCAATGTTTCCTTACCCAGAATGCCCTGCAAACCTCAAATTTAGCTGAAAAGATCCCCTTTTTCACACATTTTTGTGTGGGAAAGTTGTGGCATCAGCGGGCTGACACAAATTTCCTACCACCCAGTGTTCCCCCGGGTCTCCCGATAGAAACAGTGCCTCACTCGTGTGGGAGGACCAAGTACCCGCGACAGGCAAGGGCCCAAAACGTATTGAAGCGACATGAAAATTGCCTACATCAAAACGACCTGGTTTTGCAAGGGGGGTCACCTGGGTTTCTGGCCCGGTGCTCGGCGGCCACCTAAGGGAACCTACCAAACCCATACATTTCTGAAAACTAGACACCCGGGGGATTCCAGGGAGGTATGGCTTGCGTGGATCCCCCAACGTTTCCCTACCCAGAATGCCCTGCAAGCCTCAAATTTAGCTGAAAAAATCACGTTTTTCACACATTTTTGTGTGGGAAAGTTGTGGCATCACCGGGCTGACACAAATTTCCTACCACCCAGCGCTCCCCCGTGTCTCCCGATAAAAATGGTGCCTCACTCGTGTGGTAGGCCCAAGTACCCGCGACAGGCAAGGGCCCAAAACATATTGAGGCGACATGAAAATTGCCTACCTCAAAACGACCTGGTTTTGCAAGGGGGTCACCTGGGTTTTTGGCCCGGTGCTCGGCGGCCACCTAGGGGAACCTACCAAACCCACACATTTCTGAAAACTAGACACCTGGGGGATTCCAGGGAGGAATGGCTTGCGTGGATCCCCCAAAGTTTCCTTACCCAGAATGCCCTGCAAACCTCAAATGTATCCAAAGAATTCACCTTTTTCACACATTTTTGTGTGGGAAAGTTGTGGCATCAGCAGGCTGACACAAATTTCCTACCACCCAGTGTTCCCCTGGGTCTCCCAATAGAAACAGTGCCTCACTCGTGTGGGAGGACCAAGTACCCGCGACAGGCAAGGGCCCAAAACGTATTGAGGCGACATGAAAATTGCCTACATCAAAACGACCTGGTTTTGCAAGGGGGGTCACCTGGGTTTCTGGCCCGGTGCTCGGCGGCCACCTAAGGGAACCTACCAAACCCACACATTTCTGAAAACTAGACACCCGGGGGATTCCAGGGAGGTATGGCTTGCGTGGATCCCCCAACGTTTCCCTACCCAGAATGCCCTGCAAACCTCAAATTTAGCTGAAAAAATCACGTTTTTCACACATGTTTGTGTGGGAAAGTTGTGGCATCACTGGGCTGACACAAATTTCCTACCACCCAGCGCTCCCCAGTGTCTCCCGATAAAAATGGTGCCTCACTCGTGTGGGAGGCCCAAGTACCCGCGACAGGCAAGGGCCCAAAACGTATTGAGGCGACATGAAAATTGCCTACCTCAAAACGACCTGGTTTTGCAAGGGGGTCACCTGGGTTTTTGGTCCGGTGCTCGGCGGCCACCTAGGGGAACCTACCAAACCCACACATTTCTGAAAACTAGACACCCGGGGGATTCTAGGGAGGTATGGTTTGCGTGGATCCCCCAACGTTTCCTTACCCATAATGCCCTGCAAACCTCAAATTTAGCTGAAAAGATCCCCTTTTTCATACATTTTTGTGTGGGAAAGTTGTGGCATCAACGGGCTGACACAAATTTCCTACCACCCAGCATTCCCCCGGGTCTCCTGATAAAAACGGTGCCTCACTCGTGTGGGAGGCCCAAGTACCCGCGACAGGCAAGGGCCCACAACGTAGTGAGGCGACATGAAAATTGCCTACCTCAAAACGACCTGGTTTTGCAAGAGGGGTCACCTGGGTTTTTGGCCCGGTGCTCGGCGGCCACCTAGGGAAACCTACCAAACCCACACATTTCTGAAAACTAGACACCCGGGGGATTCCAGGGAGCTATGGTTTGCGTGGATCCCCCAACGTTTCCACATGAGTGAGGCACCGTTTTTATCGGGAGACCCAGGGGAACGCTGGGTGGTAGGAAATTTGTGTCAGCCCGGTGATGCCACAACTTTCCCACACACAAATGTGTGAAAAAGGTGATTTTTTCAGCTAAATTTGAGGTTTGCAGGGCATTCTGGGTAAGGAAACGTTGGGGGATCCACGCAAGCCATACCTCCCTGGAATCCCCCGGGTGTCTAGTTTTCAGAAATGTGTGGGTTTGGTAGGTTTCCCTAGGTGGCTGCCAAGCCCGGGGCCAAAAACTCATAGGACCCCCTTTGCAAAACCAGGTTGTTTTGTGATAGGTAATTTTGATGTCTCCTCAATAGGTTTTAGGCCCTTGCCTGACGCGGGCACAAGGCCTACCCATGCAAGTGAGGTACCATTTTTCTCTGAAGACTTTGGGGAACGCAGGGTGGGTGGATATTTGTGGACCCACGCAGATTCCAGAACTTTCCACCACAGAAATGTGAGAAAAATGTGTTATTTTGGACACATTTTTAGGTTTGCCATGGATTCTGGGTAACAGAACCTGGTGAGAGCCAGTGAAGTCACCCCATCCAGGATTCCCCTCAGTGTCTAGTTTTAAAGAATGTACAGGTTTGCTAGGTTTGCCTACATGCCACTGCCACCATCTGCCCTCCCGGGGGGGCAGAAAGACTGGAATTTCTCTTGGGGTGGGGTGGGGTATTGTCATGCCCATTTTGGGGAGCCCCTACCCCATCACTAATAAAACAAAAAAATCCATGGTTTCTATTGGGCATTCTGCGCCCCCAGGGGGGCCAGATTGGGGGCTACAGCTCCCATCTGCCTCCTGGGGGGCAGAAAGACTGTCATTTTTGTGGGGGGGGGGGTGGGGCCACTGGCGTGCCCGTTATGAGCAGCCCACACCCTAAAAACAATTGCGCAAAAAAAATCCCTGGTGTTTAGTGGGCTTTCTGCCACCCCGAAGGGGCAGATTAGGGGCCAGTGCCCCATCTGCCCCCCTGGGGGGCAGAAAGACTGTAATAAGTGGGGGGTGGCGTGGCGGCATGGGCCAGCCCCCACCCCTTTTTTTTTTGTTTTTTACAATTCCTTGGTGTCTAGCGGTCTTTTTGCCCGTCGGAGGGCAGATTGGGGGCCAATGCCCTATCTGCCCCCCAGGGGGGGCAGAAAGGCTGTAATGGTGGTGGGTGGGTGGGGGCATTGGCGTGCCCATTTCAGGCAGCCCCCACCCTAAAAAAAACTGAAAATAAATCCCTGGTGGGCAAAAAGACTAAATAATGCCCAAATTAATTGGGGGGAGCAAAGGCCCTTGCCCAAGGGGCCGCTCCCACCTCCCTGGTGTCTAGTATGTGGATCCCTGCTTGGGGATCGCCCTCCTGTGGCGATCCCCAAGCAGGGATTCACTGGGGAGGGATTCCATTGGAAAGGGGAGATTCTCCCCTTTCCAACGATACCTCTCCCGTCTTTCTACGTGCTCAGGGGGCTGAGATAGCCCCCTGAGCACGTACAAAGTGAAACCTGAAATGAGCCTCTTGGCGCGCGACGTGCACGCCGATCGTCATTACAGTGAAAGGGGGTGGGGGCCTCGGGAGGCTATTTGCAGTAAAAGGGAATCCCTCTGGTGCCCGCACCAGAGGGATTCCCCAGGGAATGCCTCATGACGAGCTGGACTCGTCATGGGCACAGCGCGACTGTGCTCCATGACGAGTCCAACTCGTCATGGGCACACAAGGGGTTAAATTAGTACAGTATTTGTCTCGTCATGTAGAAGAGAAATTGTTTTAGATGTGCCGTTCATTTTAGATTGGATGTTTTGGGGTGAAAACTAATTCTTCTCCCATGCTATGCTATATTGAAGTTCCCAATTCCTACATAAAAAGAAGAAACATTGGGGGATATTCTCAAGAATGTGCGATAATGGACTGCCATATTTGGTTTGGTTATCAATGACACAGCAATCACACTGCGGACTGTAGTCTTCCACTCCCTATGAACTTGTCAATCCCGAAAGGACTCTGGCTGGCCCTCCACAGACCAACTATGTAAAGTGGGCTTTGCATGGCCCTGTACTGGTCCAACTTCAACACTCCACTAAATGTGAAAAAAACATTCCATTTCACACAGATGTGTCATGGCCATGATCAATCAAGAATGAAGGTATGGATAAATGTAGGGACAGTGATTCCACAAAAAGGTACTCCCTGGGAAATGATATCAGTGCGCATGTATGGCCGTGACCCAGATAGACATTGAGACACTGTCATTCAAATCAACACTCATCACAGTTGAATACAAGTGAAGGTGCGTAGACTTTATTAGCATATGCTTGTCAGTACTGGCAAGATGAGTGCCACAACATACAGACCAATGCAGCAGTATGTCACAATGAGGAACATTGCCAAGTGCCGCTGTCCACTCCGGTGGAGTGTCTCACCTTTCACAGGTGTGTGCTAAGCCATGTTGTTGTCCGCTCATGTATTCGGAGTCCAGGCGAATGCAGCCATGTCCACTGTTGTCGTGGGATATGTGACCATATCTCCAAGATGCAACAAGGTGTCGGGACATGTGTAATGTGTTCCAATCTGCTGTGGCTGCAGGTACGTAGTTACTCGTCCGTTAAAGCGATTGCAGCTTTGTAGGCTAACATTTCCAACATGAGGTTGTTGTCGACTTGATCAAACAGGATAGCGAGGCGATCCATTAGCAGGTCCGGACAGGTGTGCTGCATCCACCCCCTTACACCAATTAGCACTACAGCCCAATAGGGGAGCGATTCAATGTGGTCACTGCACACGAGGATTTCTGCAATCTCCCAGGTCAATGCATCCAAAAACGGTATTACGGTGACACTACTGGTCGTGGGCCAACAGTGGGCGCACAAACATGTCAAAATCCAGTTCAGCTACCGTCCTGTTGGATAGGACTACTCGAATATGCATGATCTGCAATGCAACACAGGCTGAACGCAGGTGGGCAAGGCGGAAGCTTAGCCGGTAACTGATCCTCAGCACTGCCAATGGCAGTGCCCCGAGTAAATGCAGTATTCGTGCACGGTACAGTTCCACGTGACAGGGAATGTGCATGTGTCTGGGATGTTCGGCCATAGTGGGTCTTGTTGAAGTGACACTATTCTGACCTGTACCAGTTATGTGGATAAAATGCCACATCTCAGATCAATGAGTTGTTTTAGTGTGCACCGGTTGTATGCATGGGATGTTGTGGGAGAAAGTGTGAAGGCCATTCCATGCAAGATAACTTCGAGCAAGAACGCCTGTGTATGGGGTGTGTATACCTCGGTCTCTCGTCGGGCTGTGTGTAGTTTGGGAGTCGGCATCAACTGCTATACTATCTGTCAGGGGTTGCCGGGCATATGCAATTCCGAGGTCCGAGGTGCAGATGTGCTTCCACCTGATAGTTCAAACAAAGGAGCTTTCATCCCTAGTGTAAGTTTGTAATCTGCTTGCATTCATGAAATATGAACTGGCTTGTTGGGGGTGAGGTGGGATGAGTGCGACTTTGGGATTCATTTTTGACATGTCTTGCATGTGGCATATGAGCGGCATCACTGTGTGTTACGTTGCCTCACAGCTGCTCCTCCCTCCCTCCCCCCGAACCCATTTACTTATGTGTGCTGCGCGATTGCATCACTTGCACTCCTACGGCACAGTATTGTCATGCCTGTCTGCGCATGTCCACAAGCCTGACAACGACACTGTGATGTTGGACCGTGAAGGTGGTGGGCCACGTGAGTGTAGGCCTATGGTAAGGATAGGGCGGACACAGATGTAGAGTACATGCCTGGCTGAACTGGCACAGCTAATGTGGCTAGGCATATGGCTCATGCTGTGGCAATACAGATACACACAACACTTGGCATGTATGATCCTGGACCCCGAGCGGTCTTGTGCTCCTTCATTACTTTGTTCCTGCGAGCCCACCCTCCGGGTGCATGCTACATTGCAACATTGTCGCTTACAGGGGGGGATGACTTAGCTACATGTCCAAGCTCTTACCCACTGCCTGAGGTGACATGCTTGCGTCCACTGTCCACAGCACAATGTAATGTGGTAGGGCCCGGGGCCATCATTCATATATATTGACCACACGGACCCTCTTGGATAGATAGTGGAACTGGCTACGGGCACGTGCGCCTGGACACTTTTTATTACCAGGATCACATATCCAGTGACGCCTGTGCTGGAGGCGTGTGGGGTGAGTGTGAGCCAGCCCTCAGGGAGTGGTTGGTGCTGCAACAACTTGAACAGGGATCACTATTACAGCGGAAACAGAAAACACCAACATAACACAAACAACTGCGAAGCATCATGAAGGTAGCCGGAGCAAGTACAGAGGTTAAACAATATTCAATCAGAAGTGGCCTTGACTTGTGGTGCACTGAGAGAGGGGCACCAGAGCTGAGTGTGCTCATGTGATTGATTGTGTCCCCTCGGGATATTCCTGCTGCGGCTGCAGTGGGGTGTGTTACACTTGCCTCATCTTCAGCATCATCGTCCCAGGTTGTCCACACTGCCTGAGGGACATTGTTGCATCCGCAGTCCACAGCATGTAACTCAATCATAAAGTGTCCATGAGTTGTGGTGCACAGAGTCAGTGGCACCTGTAGCACTCAGGAGGTGCGCAGCCTGCGATGATGCGTCAGCCGGGCGGGCCGACCTGGGAGCAATGTCTTTTGCATACTGAATTCTGCCTCAATATGGCCACGTGGCATTGGCTTGTGGTGCACAGAGTTAGTGGCAGCTGAAGCGCTCAGGGGGTGGGCAGCCTGCGATGATGCACGTCCGGACGGGCCGCTCTGGGAGCAATGTCTGTTGCCTACTGGACTGCGTTATCTGCAATCGCGACTCGATCTGAATTGTGATCCCTGCTGACCGCAGGGTAGGGCGGAAGCAAAGGTCAGCAGGGGCCCACAGCCACGTGGCATTGACTTGTGGTGCACAGAGTTAGTGGCACCTGAGGTGCTCAGGGGGTGCACGGCCTGCGATGATGCTTAGTCCGGGCGGCCGCAATGGTAGCAATGTCTGTTGCCTACTAGACTGCGTCATGAATTAATCAAGACTGGATTCGAATGGTGAGCCCTGCTGACCACAGTGTAGGTCGAAGGCAGTAGTCAGCACAGACATAACTCGGCAGTGCTGTGCCGCTGGGGGCCTGTGTTGCGGATGCCAGCGATCGGCTGTGGAGGCCGGAGGTCACGGCCTCATGGCAGGGTGAGGGGCACCGCCCTGGCAGACGCGTTGGTCATCCCAGAAGTGAACCACTCCCAGAGCCCCAGCCTATTTATTCACACTCCTACGCTGGACTGGCGTACGCCGGACCAGCCCACTCCGCTTACGCTTATGGGGGGGACACAGCTACATGACCAAGGTCTTTCCCACTGCCTGAGGTAACATGGCTGCGTCCACTGTCCAAAACACTGCAGACACCAGCAGTATGTGTCCACATGGACAGGTCTGTTCTCTGCATACTAAGGTCTGTCCAGCACATCACCGCCACACTTGGCATTGTGTGCATTCTTATTCATGGGAGACTTGCCTCCTTCACACATACTTGATTCCCACATCTCCCCACAATCTGCTATTGGGTGGCTGAGGGGCCATGCCATTTCCAGAACATCCGCTGTCCTGTTCTGCGCTGCCTTGGTGGTAGTCGGAGGGGGGCGAGGTCCGGAGGGCATGGGGGTGGTGGCGGTGCATGTTGTAAACTCTTGGGTTTCCGAGCTGCATGATTAGTGTCTCCATGACATGTGTTGGTCTTCAACTGTGGCTCTGGGCTGGGCTCCCTTTCATACTGCAGGTAGTCGTCCTGCTTTACACCAGTAAAAGGTAGGTGTTAAATCCCTGCTGCTAATGGTCCTTATTGCCTGTTTTTGGATCACAACGCAGATCTGGCTGGCCGTTGAGAATATCGCGAAGTGGTGTTTTCGTGTGTTTTTGCACGGGAACGTCTACTCTGCATATCATTAGCATTAGTTGTCGGTCTCATCCGTGGCAAGGTTTTTTGCAGAAGCTATCGCTGGAAAACTCCATTTCGGCAGTTTGCACCAGTTTGTGAATGGGGCGATAATTCTTTTGCCACTTTTACTGCGCTAAAGTTCCGATAACTCGGCGATAAGTCCTTGAGAATATGCCCCAATGAGTGTACTAATCAATGAAAAGATCAATAACAGGCACATAAGGAAAGAAGACTGCAGTATTATAGTTCACTTACTATTCGAAATTATAGTGCATGTGCTCTGTGGTAAATTATCTCTCTGTAAAAAAAGAGATCACAATGAGGCGTGTAACAGGTAGTAGTACACACACAAGCACAGTGCTAAAGAGCGTCTCAATGCATGGCACACTGGGCCTCAGACCTCACTGTCACCAATTAATTAGGGTGACCGACCATCCGTAATTTTCATGGACTGTTAAGGGATAGCATTTGCCTGTAATTTTAGCCTCTCAGCTAAAGTAAAAAAGCTGATTTCTTCAATTGAAGTTCCCCAGTTGAAGTGTAATGGGAGGAATCTCTTTTGCTGAAATGCAAATGTTTGCAATTGGTTAATTGGCGCATGTAAAGGCTGCTTGGGAGGCGTTAATTGATAGAACCAATTGAAGCTGTCTGATGACAAGATATTTTCCTTTTGCTCGGTACTTTAAGGGTGTTCCAAGCTGAGCTATGAAGTGCACTCTTTGAATGGACAATTATACAAAAACAAGCATTTGCAATGAAATCGGTTTCGCCTTTGAGACCTTATAAGTATTTAGCTATGCAGCACATTAGCCTAGATGCTGAAACATCTACTGTTCTTCAACATGGAGGGAATGTAAGCTCTAAATTGCATGACATGCCAGGTATGGGGTTACAACAAACAAATGATGGACGGAATGCTGACAATGCATACATTCTCCCCCAGTCAAGAGATCTGGGTTAAATCCATCGTTCTTTTGCCCACTACACCACCCCAGTTTAGACATGGCCATATGCAAATCAGTCTTGACCCTGTGCCTCATGGGAACAGTCCAGCCCGAACTGCCAAGCCATGCCTTCCCTGGACCGGAATCAAGCATCCTAGGACCGGTTTCTGGCTATCAGCCGTCATCAGCCAGGATAGCTTGACTCCAGTGGCGTAGTGAGCACGGGTCCCACGTCTGGGAATACCCATCCCACTTAGGGCGAAAAGCGTTACAACAAACAAATGATGGACGGAATGCTGACAATGCATACATTCTCCCCCAGTCAAGAGATCTGGGTTAAATCCATCGTTCTTTTGCCCACTACACCACCCCAGTTTAGACATGGCCATATGCAAATCAGTCTTGACCCTGTGCCTCATGGGAACAGTCCAGCCCGAACTGCCAAGCCATGCCTTCCCTGGACCGGAATCAAGCATCCTAGGACCGGTTTCTGGCTATCAGCCGTCATCAGCCAGGATAGCTTGACTCCAGTGGCGTAGTGAGCACGGGTCCCACGTCTGGGAATACCCATCCCACTTAGGGCGAAAAGCGTTACAACAAACAAATGATGGACGGAATGCTGACAATGCATACATTCTCCCCCAGTCAAGAGATCTGGGTTAAATCCATCGTTCTTTTGCCCACTACACCACCCCAGTTTAGACATGGCCATATGCAAATCAGTCTTGACCCTGTGCCTCATGGGAACAGTCCAGCCCGAACTGCCAAGCCATGCCTTCCCTGGACCGGAATCAAGCATCCTAGGACCGGTTTCTGGCTATCAGCCGTCATCAGCCAGGATAGCTTGACTCCAGTGGCGTAGTGAGCACGGGTCCCACGTCTGGGAATACCCATCCCACTTAGGGCGAAAAGCGTTACAACAAGCGTTGCTCTCCATGCCACTGGAATCAAGCTATCCTGGCTGATGAGGGCTGGAAGCCCGAAACCGGTCCTAGGATGCTTGTTTCCAGTCCAGGGAGGACCTGGCTTGGCAGTTCGGGCTGGACTGTTCCCATGGGGCACAGGGTCAAGACTGATTTGCATATGGCTGGGTTCAAACTGGAATGGCATGGTGAGCAAAAAAACGATGGATTTAGGCCCAGATCTCTGTACTGGGGTGAATGTATGACATTGTTCTGCATTCTGTCCATCAATTGTTGTTTTTGCATTTGTCACCCCGAGTGGGAAGGGTATGCTCAGACGTGAGTCCCTTGCTCTCCATGCCACTGGAATCAAGCTATCCTGGCTGATGAGGGCTGAAAGCCCGAAACCGGTCCTAGGATGCTTGTTTCCAGTCCAGGGAGGACCTGGCTTGGCAGTTCGGGCTGGACTGTTCCCATGGGGCACAGGGTCAAGACTGATTTGCATATGGCTGGGTTCAAACTGGAATGGCATGGTGAGCAAAAAAACGATGGATTTAGGCCCAGATCTCTGTACTGGGGTGAATGTATGACATTGTTCTGCATTCTGTCCATCAATTGTTGTTTTTGCATATGCCAGGTATGGGAACACATGGAGAGAAATATTGCCTTTCAGTGGGAAATGGTTTAGTCCAAAGCTCTGTTTTTAATATAAAATCATATCACTGAAAATACAAGATTTGAAAAAAATATTATTGTCTACGGGTGCTTGTGGAAGACAATTTCTATGGACTAGAATCTAGAGAATGCTAAAGTGATTCTGGTATTTTACTGACCTCTGCTGGTCGTTTTCTATCTAGACAGTTACATTAAGGCAGTTGAACAGAAAAAAAGTCCCTAAGTGAAAGCATACAAGTCCTAGGGCTGATCTCCAGAGCCCACAAAGTACATACACATATAAGTCTTCAATGCTCAACCGAAAAATGCACTACATATAGTCTGCATTTGACTATAGTCTATGCTTTAGAAGCACTTTTTATCTTTAAACTAAATTTATATGTGCAATTAATGGCAGCTTATATTATACTGTGTATAATGCACATTTAAAATAATTAATTAAGCATTCATAATGCTTTCAGGGACCTCCAAGCACTAAACATGCTGAAGTCGCTGTTCCCTGTTGCACCGATCAGGATTCAGTTCGGTGGGAATCTGGTTGCACACATATGCATCTTTAGTGATCGCATTAACCAATAGAGGTTTCATTAATTAGAATACCACATTTCCCACTAATTAGTTAACATTTATACATTTTTCATTGGGTTATTTTATATGTATTCACCTGACAGTCAAAACAGTTATGGAATATTTTGCTCTTTTTAGCCATGACTTTGATTACACATCTGCACGTCTGACTCCGTCTCCATGGCAGTATCCAGACTTTTTTTAATGCACTTCAAACGCTGCATTGAATAGCTTTGAGGTGTGGGAGCCAACAAATTAACATGAGTGCACAGCCAAGGGTCTGGCTCGGATATTAGAGCTCGTGCATGAGCCAAGCAATGATATGTTTGCTGTGTAAATCATATAACAAACGTCATGTAAAATATGATATAATTCAAGAGAAATGTATTTATTTAACATGTGAAGCTTTGAAGTTAATACATCACATTGAAGTGTATTAAATCAAATACAATAGGTTTTTATACAACTGGTATTTGGAACTTACATAAATATTTGAATGTGCTTTAATATGCATTAATGAAGAAAAAAGTGTTTTGGTGAAGTAAAACATTTGCCTAAATTTGCACACAATTTAAGCGGGGATACCGCAGGTTATCCCAATTTTCTAGTTTAACTTTCTACAAATGAGCCAGGAAATGGGTATTTGTCTTTTCTTATGTCAAGGGCTTTGTTTTTACTACTTTGTGATTTTATCTGAAGTTTTTATATAGTGTGAACTTGACCCAAAGGTATTGGAGCACTTTACATGAGCTCCACTTACATTGCCTAAGGTCACATTCATTGTTTATCGGCATGGGGCGATTTAGGGGCATATTATGATGTCGGTTGGAGTTGCCTCCGACTGACACCGTCTCGGACTTGGGACCAACTCACCTGAGGTCGGTGGTTCTGACTGCCTGATTACGATTCAACCGAACACTGTTCAGTCAGATTCTCACAGTTCTATATGGGAGCTTGTGTCACAGCCGTAAACCGGCCATAATGCAGGCTCCTATAGAGAAATGGATGTGTGTGTAAAAACCGGCACCCTTTGTCAGGCACCCCATGGTGCCTGCCACACAGTGCAGGGTTTTACAGCCAGGCCAGGGGCCCTCAAAGGCGCTCTCCGACAGCCTTTACGTGTCGGAAAGGCCATCACAGAAAGTTTGTGGGAAACCGACATCATAATCCCGACTTTGTAAACTCCATCCATAGGGGATTGCGGTTCGGTTCAAACTGGCTGGAAGATTCCAAGAGCCAGTCGGAACCGAGTCGTAGTCGGGCGGTCAAACCGCAAACTGACTGAGTCGGTCGGAAAGGCTACGACCACGGTTGGAAAACCCCCGACTAGCGGTCGGAGGCTTTCTGACCAACATCGTAATCGGCCCCTATGTGGTTTACCCAGAATCATACAATGTTGAGCACTTGCAGAGACTCACCCTGGTTCCCTATTTCGAATGTCAGCAGCCCTGTCCCTAATGCTACATCCTGGGAAGAGGGGAGGAGGTAGGCAGAAGCCACATGAAAGTTTGGCTTGTTATGGGATCGAGGTTCCAACAGGACCTCGAGCTGAGCCAGGCTTCAGGCTCAAGCCTGGCTAAAGCTTTCAGTGGCTTGCTTACCGCTAGAATAGCTATACAACATCTAAAAAGCCAGTGGTATTAGCATATGGTGTCTTGTGTTCCCTTACCTTCAATATGGAACTTTTATTTGAGATATCTGTCAGCTTATCCTGTGACCTTTATTTATTTAACACATTATGCTATTCATCTTACAGAGTTGTACAAAAACACTGTCTTCTGGTGCTAAAGGGGAATAAGAAAAATAAATTAATCTAATATGTGGTTAAGTGCACTATGTGTGACGGGGAACCCTGGGTTCAAATTCCAGATTATCTGCATGTCTAAATTGTGTGAACTCAGCCAAATCAATTTACTTTATGTGCCTAATTTACTTGATAGTGATATTTGGAGCACTTTCAAATAATTTAGTTTCAGAAGGAATGTGTTAAAAAAACTCAGTTGTATGTTTTATTAGCCTGAAATGTTCCACCATACATAACAATAATATTGGACATGATGTAAGGTACATACAACCATTGGTTCACTTTGTTCACACTTGGTGTTATAAAAGCAGGGTTAATTAATGTTTTAAAGTTCATGTTTAGAAACTTTCACTTCAAACAAATGTCAATGCAATATTGTGATCTAATGTGCTAAACTGAAACACTACCAAATATTTTTTTGAAAATATTTTATTGTTGCATGCCCAAAAAGGTTACATAGCATGATAGCAGCCCAGAAGTGCACATACCTGCCCATCTTTCATTGCTACCTTTGTCTTCATATCTATAGAAAATGGGTTCGTCCAACCCTAAATTTTACCAAGGCATTGCTAAGCTTGGGATTTGGTAGGGCCTCAATGTATGGAAATCTGTTGTCAATGCTCCAACCTTTAACTAGAAATTGAATAGACGATTTACTCCTCAAATATAGCAGATGCTCATCTCTAGCATATTTGTTTGCACTGGCGCATAGCTCCTGTCTGGGACCTGTAGCCCTTTCTTCCACTGATCGAGCTTTAACGTTAATTTGGTGCAGAGCTTACTTAACATATGTCTTGATTCAGTAGCCCAATTCAGTTCACTGTTCTCTATCTCCTTTTGCAGAGTTGCAATATTTTGGGAGTTTCATCCTTATGTAGTCTCTGCTAATATTTCAATGGGGAGAGGATGTAGCCTTACGGCTAGAGTGGTCGACCTCGAAGCCAAATCACTTAATCTCCCCGTGCCTAACTCAAAAGAATGTGTCCTCATGTAACGAAACTGGTGCTCATGTAAAGCGCTATGATACCCGATTGCTCGGGTCTAGTTCGCTCTATATACGACTCTATAAAAAATAATAATAATAATGTAGCTAACACCCTGAAATAGCTCCAAGCCGTAAGCTGCCATTCTACCCTTATGGCCACGATCATATTTGCAGGTGGTAATGCAAGGAGCCTTTTCACACATTTATCCTCTTCAAGGTCCCAACCCAATTTGCCATCTAGGGTTAGCACTTCATATTGGAATTGAGGGCGAATCATTACAATAAAGGCAGACAATGCGGGATGTGGAGAGGACCCTCCATACTGCTGGCTAAACTGTTTTAGGCATCATACCGAGGACAATGCAGTTCTTTTTAGTAATTCAACATGCTTTCTCCAATTTAAGTTGGTATCAAACCACATGCCCAGGTATTTATATTTTCCAACCACTTCCATTGTATTCCCACCCAAATGCCAATGAAACTCTCCTTTCCTTTCCAGAACACCATTTTCTTGGTCTTATCTAAATTAACTGCAAGCCTTTTACATATACAGTAGCCATGGAAGACATCCAGTTTAATTTGTAGCCCCACTTCCGTCATGTCCACTATCACCACATCGTCAGCATATAGTAGGCATGGGATGTTGTTCCCATCCATCTTGGGGCGAAGGACACAACTCTGACATAAGCCATTCTTTATCTGTATTCTATTCAATAGGCTCCCTCTGTAGTCTAAGATCACCGGAGCCCAATTCTGACTATAAAGCTCCTGATTGAGCAAGAGCAGCTCCTTGTTGATGCCGAGCCTCCTCAGCATCTCCCACAACAACTTACGGTCAACCAGGTCGAAGGCAGCATGGAAGTCAACAAAACAACAACATATTAAGCCTCTTCACTCAATTGACTTCTTTGCCTTTGTCCATAAACTAAAACAATGGTTGATTGTTCAGTGACCTTCCTTAAAGCCACCTTGCACAGCTGGAATTAAGTTATTTTGACCCACCCAAATGTTTATTAAGCCTAGCAGTTATTCAGAGAATACTTTCTCCCCCACATCCAATAGGCTAATTAGGCAATAATTCTTGGGAAACATGGCATCATCCTTCTTATATATCGGTCTGATTATCACACCTTTCCAACTCTCTGCAAAACACCCAGAGGCCAAGACCTTTTAGACGATGACATAGAAGAAACATTTCTACAAGTCCACGTTAGTTTTTTATTATAATTGACAGAAGATTTTCTATACCCGCTGACTTGCTTAACCCCTTCGATGCTCATGACGGAGCGGTTCCGTCATGAGCATCGGTTGGGCTGTGCTCATGACGGAACCGCTCCGTCATGAGGACAGCCCCTGGGGGAAGCGCTGGCGCTCCCCCCCTGGGGCATCAATCGTGCCCCCACAGACGGGGATGGCAGTGGAAGAGTTTCCGCTGCCACCCCCGAGCCCCCCCATGCTTCCTGGTGACGTCAGCGTGCGCCGACGTCATCAGGAAGCGCTGGGACGCCTGGAAGCCATTTGCTTCGGGGCGTCCCAGCAGCAGCATAAGGTCAGTGGAGTTCTCCGGTGGGGACGTGGGGGCCGCGGCGGTGATTTTGAAAGTATTGAGGCATCGGGGGAGAGGAAAGAGTATTTCCTCTCCCCTGATGTCTCAATACAGGGCATTCCTGCAGCACGATCGCGCACAGCGTCGCGATCGCGCTGCAGGAATGCCACCACTAGGCACCAGGGATGCGTTTTAGCAATAAAGGAAGCGACCCTTTGGGCAAGGGTTGCTTCCAATGGCCCCATCATGTCTGCAAGACTTTTCTGCCCCCTCTGGGGGCAGATCGGTTGAGTTTTCTTGCCGTTTCCGCTCCCAGGGGGGGCAGAAGAGCCACTAGACACCAGGGATCATTGTGATATTGTAGGAAGCGACCCCTTGGGCAAGGGTCGCTTCCTGGGCCCCCAATATGTTTGGAATACTTTTCTGCCCCCTCTGGGGGCAGATCGGTTTTATTTTTTTGCCGTTTCTGCCCCCAGGGGGGGCAGAAGAGCCCACTAGACACCAGGGATCTGTTAGATATTTTAGGAAGCGACCCCTTGGGCAAGGGTCGCTTTCCTGGGCCCCCAATTTTAATTGAAGACTTTTCTGCCCCCTCTGGGGGCAGATCGGTTTAATTTTGTTGCCGTTTCTGCTCCCAGGGGGGGCAGAAAAGCCCACTAGATACCAGGGATCTTTGTGATATTGTAGGAAGCGACCCCTTGGGCAAGGGTTGCTTCCTGGGGGCTCAAATATTTTTCAAGAATTTTCTGCCCCCTCCTGGGGCAGATCGGTCTTTTGTGTAGCCGTTTCTGGTCCCAGGGGGGGCAGAAAAGCCCACTAGACACCAGGGAATTAGTGTAAATAAAAATCGAATTGATCCCTTGCTTCCAGGGTGCAATTTTTAATAATATGTATTTGGCCCACCCGCCCCGGGACAGAGTAGCCTTTATTTTCCTGCTGTTTTCTGCCCCACCTGGCACACAACCCGATTGACCATTTGGGTAGTGACTTAGCATGTTATAATGTTTATTGTTATATGTTTTGTGAATTGCAATTGTAATGTTTTTTTTTTACTTTTTAGTTCTAGGTTAAGGCGTTTGCTCTTTTCATTGTGCCGTTTTGTTACTGGTGGTTCTGCTGTTTGTGTAGTTTGGTAAGAGACTTTTTTTTTGTACAATGTAAATGTGTTTGATTTCTCTGCATGAATTTTTTTTGTCAATGGTGTAATAATAGCAGTATGTTTGTTTTTTGAGTGTCAAAAACTTTTTGCATTGGTGCTCGATGTGTATTTTGTTGTCTTGTGAGTAATTTGTTTTTTTTTCCTTCTTTCTAGTTGGATATCGTTGGTTTTTGCTGTGTCACTGCAGAGTTGGTTTCTGGTGAGTGCAGCTGTCTCTTGTAATTGAATTGTATAGTTTTTGAGTACATTGATCTTTGTGATAAAGGTACACATTTCTTTACTTACTTGGTTTGCACATTGTTGGTTGTTGTTGACTTGTTTGTGCAGTCTTCTATCTTAGTAAGTATAATGGCTAGCCGCAGGATTACTGCTCAGCAGGTTGTTGGTTTGCTGTTTGAGTCTTCCTCTGACCATGGTTCAGAGACTGACTCTGCATCTGAGGGAGAGGAGGCAGGGGACGATTCTGGCAGTGAGTTGTCTCTCCGTATGGAGTCATCGGATGATGAAGATACTCTTAATGCGGATGAAGTGCGTGTGTTAGAGGAGGAGACTGATGTGCTGATAGTGCGGCAAGAGGCATCTGGGCTGCAGCCTGGGACTGCAAGGCTTCCCGTTGGTGTAGTGCGGCAAGAGGCTTCTGGGCTGCAAGGCTTCCCGTTGATGTAGTGCGGCAAGAGGTATCTGGGCTGCAGGCTGGGGCTGCAAGGCTTCCCTTTGAAAGTGATGACCTCTGGGTTGCCCCTGGCATGGTGCAGCCGACATTGCCAGAGTTTACTGGTGTTCCAGGGTCTAGAGTGAATACTGAAAACTTTTTGCCGGTAAATTTTTTTCAGTTGTTTATGGACGATGTGTTTTTGGCAGAGATTGTTGAGCAGACTAATTTGTATGCCGAACAGTTTTTGAGGGACAACAGTGCCAGTCTTAAGCCACACTCTAGAGCTACCCGGTGGACTCCCACAAATGTTGAAGAGATGAAGAAGTTCTTGGGTTTAACTTTTTTGATGGGCTTGCTAAGGAAGCCATCAATGTCTTCATAGTGGTCTAGCAGTCCCTTGATGGCAACGTCTATTTTTCCGGCAGTCATGAGTCGTGACAGGTATTTTCTTCTGCTTCGGATGATGCATTTTGTTGATAATGGTTTAGCGTTGCCACGAGATCACCCTGACTGTGACCGTCTTTTTAAGATTAGGCCTGTCCTTGATCACTTTGTTGATCGATTTTCTGAGATTTATGCCCCTGGGAAAGAAATTGCAGTGGATGAGTCTTTGGTGTTGTTCGAGGGCCGCTTGGTTTTTAGGCAATACATTCCTAGTAAGAGGGCACGCTATGGAATAAAGCTGTATATGCTGTGTGACAGTAGGACTGGATATGTCTCTAATTTCAGGGTGTACACTGGTAAGGAATCTAGGATTAACCTCCCTGGTTGTCTGTCCACTTTTGGAGTGACTGAGAAAATTGTTTGGGAACTTGGTAGAGGATTTTTTAACAAAGGCCACCATTTATATGTAGATAACTTCTACACTGGTGTGCGTTTGTTCAGGGAATTGGCCAAAGTGGACACTGTTGCTTGTGGCACAATCCGCTCTAACCGTAAAGGTTTCCCGAAAGAACTTGTTTGTCAAAAGCTTGTGCGGGGACAGTGCAGTGCGTTGCGTTGCCAGGAGCTTCTTGCTGTGAAGTTTTCAGACAGGAGAGATGTCTACATGCTGACTACCATCCATGATGAAAGCACTGCACCTGTGGCTGTTTGGGGTCAGGTCGCTGAAGCGCGCAAACCTGTGTGCATTTTAGACTACAATAGGCACATGGGTGGTGTTGACAGAGTAGATCAGAGGTTGGAACCTTACACTGCTCTTCGTGGGGCTTACATTTGGTACAAGAAGTTGGCTATCCATCTTTTCCACTTGGCAATGTTTAATGCTTTTGTTGTGTTCCAGGATACTTGCCCTGAGTCAAAGATGACTTTTGCTAAGTTTCAGGAGTCTGTAATAGGCAGCCTTGTTGTAGTGGAACAGGCAAGTGTTCCTAGAGTTGGAGTGGTGGAGGATGTTGCTAGATTGAAAGATCGCCACTTTCCAGATCACATTCCTCCCACACCCTCAAAAGATTTTCCCAGTAGGAGATGTAGAGTCTGTTGGCGAAGAGGTACGCGGAAGGAGAGTCGTATGTACTGCCCGACTGTCCTTCTCTTCCTGCACTGTGTCTTCCTGCTTGTTTTAGAGCGTACCACACGCGAAAGAATTATTGGGAGCATTCATGAGTGGTAAAGTGAACTGCCTGGACTGTATTCTTTGGATAATTTGATTCTGTTTCAAGGTTGGTGTTAGTGCAATGTATTTAGTTGCTGATTTTCTGTTAGAAGATTTGTATCTATTTGCGATTTGTTTGTGTTTTTATTTTTTTCTAAAAAAATCCTAAATGTGATGGCGGTGTGTGTAGGCTTGCGCTTGGCTGTTGGTGTGTGTGGACTGGCACTTGGTTGGTGGTGTGCGTGGAATGGTGCTTGGCTGGCGGTGAGCGTGGACTGGCGGTGTGCATGGACTGGCGGTGTGCGTGGACTGGTGCGTGGCTGGTGGTGTGCGTGGACTGGAGCTTGGCTGGCGGTGTGCGTGGAATGGTGCTTGGTTGGCAGTGTGCGTGGACTGGTACTTGGCTGGCGGTGTGCGTGGACTGGTGGTGTGTGCGGACTGGTGCT
Organism: Triturus cristatus; assembly: GCF_964204655.1. Taxonomy (NCBI): domain Eukaryota; kingdom Metazoa; phylum Chordata; class Amphibia; order Caudata; family Salamandridae; genus Triturus; species Triturus cristatus. The sequence goes on along the minus strand of NC_140590.1, from coordinate 892,625,039 downwards.
TGGCTGGTGGTGTCCATGGACTGGAGCTTGGCAGGTGGTGTGCGTGGAATGGTGCTTGGCTGGCGGTGTGCGTTGACTAGTACTTGGCTGGCGGTGTGCATGGACTGGTGGTGTGTGTGGACTGGTGCTTGGCTGGAGGTGTCCGTGGACTGGAGCTTGGCTGGCGGTGTGCGTGGATTGGCGATTGGCTGGCAGTGTGCCTGGACTGGCGCTTGGCTAGCGGTATGCGTGGACTGGCGCTCTGCTAGCGGTGTGTGTGGACTGGAGCTCGGCTGGCTGTGTGTGAGTAGTGACTTTCTGCTGGTCACTACACACACTGCTAGCTGAGTGCCACTCCACGCAATCCATCAGCATGTGTAGTTGCTGTGTCTGGATAGTGGGCGTGTGAAAGTGATGGGCCCTTGAATGGCGCTGTGTGCTGGTATGAGTTTTGTTATGTGATGGGCCCGCGGCTGGCGGTGTGAATGGTTTTGTATGTCTCACACGTATGAAAGGTGTATGAATGGCCTGTAAAGAGGTTGGTGCCTTGTCGTGGCTTTACAGCTCACGAGCTGTGAGTCAATGGTTCAGTTTCTTGCCCTTTCAATTATTACCAGTGCATTTCATGTTTTGTGAAATCACTTGCTAATACAATTGTATCTACTGAACCATCACTCACCCTCGTGCCAAATCCAACCAGTATGTGTGTGTGCTTGCGGATTAGATGGCTGTGCAGTAATATTTGTCTTTCTGAAGCAGGGTGTACCTTGTCCCTTTTTGGTGAATTTTGTACTATGTTGCTTTTGTACCTGGTGGTGCGAATGGTCTTGTTTGTATCACGTATGAAAGGTGTGTGAATGGCCTGTAAAGTGGTCGGTGCCTTGACGTGGCTTTACAGCTCACGAGCTGCGAGTCATTGGTTTGGTTTTTTGTGAATTTAATTATTGACAGTGCATTTCATTTTTGTGAAATCTCTAGTTAATAAAATTTAATACACTGAACCATGACTCGCCCTCGTGCCAAATCCAACCAGTATGTGTGTGTGTTTGAGGAATAGATGGTTGTGCAGCAATGTTTGTCTTTATTTTCTCTGCCAAGGTACACTTTCCATGTAAGAATAACCCACCAACTGTAGATATTGTCGAAAACCCATGGGAGTTCATGGTGATGTCTCTCTTGTGAATTCAAAAAAACATTTTTATCCCCAATGTCCTGCAAACCTCAAAATGTCTGCCACATTTTCTTTGCAATTTTACTCCAAAATTCTCACGCTGTAGGAACAAAAGTTAATCTGGTTTTGCAAGGGGGGTCACTTTGGTTTTTGACCCAGTGCTCGGCGGCCATCTAGGGAAACCTACCAAACCCACACATTTCTGAAAACTAGACACCCGGCGGCTTCCAGGGAGGTATGGCTTGCGTGGATCCCCCAACGTTTCCTTACCCAGAATCCCCTGCAAACCTCAATTTTAGCTGAAAAAATCACTTTTTTCACACATTTTGGGGTGGGAAAGTTGTGGCATCACCGGGCTCACACAAATTTACCGCCACCCAGCGTTCCCCCAGGTCTCCCGGTAAAAATGGTGCCTCCACTTGTGTGGGAGGCCCAAGTACCCGCGGCAGGCAAGGGCCCAAAACGTAGTGAGGTGACATCAAAATGGCCTATCGCAAAACCACCTGGTTTTGCAAGGGGGGTCACTTTGGTTTTTGACCCGGTGCTCGGCGGCCATAGTTTTCAAAAATGTATAGGTTTGCTAGTTTTCCCTAGGTGCCGGCAGGGCTAGGGTTCAAAAACTACAGCTCGTCACTTTGCCAAAAAAGGGTCATTTTTCACTGCAAAATTGAGGTGTGGCCACGTTGCGTTTTGCGCCGTTTCCTGTCACGGGCACTATGCCGACCCGCACAAGTGAGGTACCATTTTTCTCGTAGGACTTTGGGGAACGCGGGGTGGGTGGAAATTTGTGGATCCACGCAGATTCCAGAACTTTCCATCACAGAAATATGGAGAAAATGTGTTTTTTCTGTCAATTTTTTACGTTTGCAAGGGATTCTGAGTAACAGACCATGGTGGGAGGCACTCAAGTCACCCCATCCTGGATTCCCCTGGGTGTCTAGTTTTCAAAAATGTATAGGTTTGCTAGGTTTCCCTAGGTGCCGGCAGGGCTAGGGTTAAAAAACTACAGCTCGTCACTTTGCCAAAAAAGGGTAATTTTTCACTGCAAAATTGAGGTGTGACCACGTTGCGTTTTGCGCCGTTTCCTGTCGCGGCCACTATGCCGATCCGCACAAGTGAGGTACCATTTTTCTCGTAAGACTTTGGGCAACGTTGGGTGGGTGGAAATTCGTGGATCCATGCAGATTCCAGAACTTTCCATCACAGAAATGTGGTGAAAATGTGTTTTTTTTGTCAATTTTTTACGTTTGCAAGGGATTCTGGGTAGCAGACCATGGTGGGAGGCAGTCAAGTCACCCCATCCTGGATTCCCCTGAGTGTCTAGTTTTCAAAAATGTATAGGTTTGCTAGGTTTCCCTAGGTGCCGGCAGGGCTAGGGTTCAAAAACTACAGCTAGTCACTTTGTCAAAAAGGGGTCATTTTTCACTGCAAACTTGAGGTGTTACCACGTTGCGTTTTGCGCCGTTTCCTGTCGCGGGCACTATGCCGACCCGCACAAGTGAGGTACCATTTTTACAGGGAGACCTGGGGGAACGCTGGGTGGTGGTAAATTTGTGTGAGCCCGGTGATGCCACAACTTTCCCACCCCAAAATGTGTGAAAAAAGTGATTTTTTCAGCTAAAATTGAGGTTTGCAGGGGATTCTGGGTAAGGAAACGTTGGGGGATCCACGCAAGCCATACCTCCCTGGAAGCCGCCGGGTGTCAAGTTTTCAGAAATGCGTGGGTTTGGTAGGTTTCCCTAGATGGCCGCCGAGCACCGGGTCAAAAACCAAAGTGACCCCCCTTGCAAAACCAGGTGGTTTTGCGATAGGCCATTTTGATGTCACCTCACTACGTTTTGGGCCCTTGCCTGCCGCGGGTACTTGGGCCTCCCACACAAGTGAGACACCATTTTTACAGGGAGACCTGGGGGAACGCTGGGTGGTGGTAAATTTGTGTGAGCCCAGTGATGCCACAACTTTCCCACCCCAAAATGTGTGAAAAAAGTGATTTTTACAGCTAAAATTGAGGTTTGCAGGGGAATCTGGGTAAGGAAACGTTGGGGGATCCACGCAAGCCATACCTCCCTGGAAGCCGCCGGGTGTCTAGTTTTCAGAAATGCATGGGTTTGGTAGGTTTTTCTAGGTGCCGGCAGAGCTAGGGTTCAAAAACTACAGCTCGTCACTTTGCCAAAAAAGGGTAATTTTTCATTGCAAAATTGAGGTGTAACCACGTTGCGTTTTGCGCCGTTTCCCGTCGCGGGCACTATGCCGACCCGCACAAGTGAGGTACCATTTTTCTCGTAGGACTTTGGGGAACGCGGGGTGGGTGGAAATTTGTGGATCCACGCAGATTCCAGAACTTTCCATCACAGAAATGTGGAGAAAATGTGTTTTTTTTGTCAATTTTTTACGTTTGCAAGGGATTCTGGGTAACAGACCATGGTGGGAGGCACTCAAGTCACCCCATCCTGGATTCCCCTGGGTGTCTAGTTTTTAAAAATGTATAGGTTTGCTAGGTTTCCCTAGGTGCCGGAAGGGCTAGGGTTAAAAAACTACAGCTCGTCACTTTGCCAAAAAAGGGTCATTTTTCACTGCAAAATTGAGGTGTGACCACGTTGCGTTTTGCGCCGTTTCCTGTCGCGGCCACTATGCCGATCCGCACAAGTGAGGTACCATTTTTCTCGTAGGACTTTGGGGAACGCGCGGTGGGTGGAAATTGTGGATCCATGCAGATTCCAGAACTTTCCATCACAGAAATATGGGGAAAATGTGTTTTTTTTGTCAATTTTTTACGTTTGCAAGGGATTCTGGGTAGCAGACCATGGTGGGAGGCAGTCAAGTCACCCCATCCTGGATTCCCCTGGGTGTCTAGTTTTCAAAAGTGTATAGGTTTGCTAGGTTTCCCTAGGTGCCGGCAGGGCTAGGGTTCAAAAACTACAGCTAGTCACTTTGCCAAAAAGGGGTCATTTTTCACTGCAAACTTGAGGTGTGACCACGTTGCGTTTTGCGCCATTTCCTGTCGCGGGCACTGTGCCGACCCGCACAAGTGAGGTACCATTTTTCTCGTAGGACTTTAGGGAACGCGGGGTGGGTGGAAATTTGTGGATCCACGCAGATTCCAGAACTTTCCATCACACAAATGTGGAGAAAATGTGTTTTTTGTGTCCCTTTTTTACGTTTGCAAGGGATTCTGGGTAACAGACCATGGTGGGAGGCACTCAAGTCACCCCATCCTGGATTCCCCTGGGTGTCTAGTTTTCAAAAATGTATAAGTTTGCTAGGTTTCCCTAGGTGCCGGCAGGGCTAGGGTTCAAAAACTACAGCTAGACTCTTCGCAAAAAAAGTGTACATTTTCAGTGTGAAAATGTGGTGTGTTCACCTTAGGTTTTGAGCCACTTCCTGTCGTGGGCACTATGCCTACCCACACAAGTGAGGTACCATTTTTATCGGGAGACTTAGGGTAGTTCAGATTTGTAAAGCAACTGTTATTACCTATTGATTTTTGATGTATTTCTCCCTTCCAAATGAAAGACATTGTGTAAAAAAAAAAGTCATTTTGAAAAATGACCAATAATTGTCATGCAAGTATGAGTATTCCCAACTTCGAAAATGTCCAAATATGCACTGTTTCTAAACTCTGTAATTTGTTCCCATTTCAGAAATACATAGGTGTCTTTCATACCGATTTTTCCATGTATACATTTTCCCACAATAATTGCTATATACCCGGAACAAAAAAAAAAACCATTACAAAATGCTGCTCAGTTTTTTACTCTGGGTTCGTTGGGCTCTTGGTGAACCTACAAGTCCTATATATCCCCACAACCAGGAAGGTCCACTGGATGTAACGGTACATTGCTTTCAAAGAGATGTCATAATTCGAAGAAGTTACAGGTGAAAACGTTGACTCAAAAGGCTGCTTTTTTCAACAATTTGTTTATTTTTCCTATATTTACCTGTTAGTTTCTATAAAGAAACCTTGATGGATCTACACAAATGACCCCTTGCTGAATTCAGAATTTTGTCTACTTTTCACAAATGTATAGCTTTCCAGGATCCATTATTGCTTTTTTACCCATTTTTACCGTTATCTGGAAGGAGGTTGAAAGCACAAAAAATAGCAAAAATAGGGTATGTCCCAGAAAAATTTCAAAACTGTGTAAAAAATGTTGGATTTCTGACAAAAATCTGTCATTCCCTAAAATCTGGAGAAATTGTGATTTCAGCCCCACAAACCCTTTTTTGATATCATTCGCAGAGAAAAACCCAGACGCTTTCATTTGCAGCCACTTTTCCCCATTTTTCACAAAAAAAAAAAAATGTTGCTATATTTTGACTAATTTCTGGGAACCCTCTAGGAGAATCCACAAACCCTGGGTACCTTTAGAATCCCCATGATATTGGAAGAAAAGGACGAAAATTTGGTGTGGATACCTAATGTGGTCAAAAAGTTACAGGGGCCTAAGCGCGCACTGCCCCAAATAGCCCAAAAAAGGCTTAGCACAGGAGGGGAAAAGGCCTAGCAGCGAAGGGGTTAACTTGGGGCCCTGAGTTGTTTCTTTTGTCTTCTGAAATGAAAAATACAACCCGATATCCTTGTCCAACTCAACATTATTCTTCCTTCACGCACGCACCAGTTGCTAAAGCTTTTAGTTGTACCTATCACCTCGAACATAATTTGCCATTTTTTATTTATAAAATCAATTTTTCTATTAATTAACATATTTGTGTAATCGAGTTTTGCAGAGCGGAGCTTACTACCTATTACTGGGTCATGTTTTCCTAAACAGTCTCTCCCATTTTCGCACGCTTAGGTTTAACCTCCTAAAATCGTCATTAAACCAGCAATTTCTCTTGCCCTGAATATAATGCTCCATTACCTGATACCGGGCTCCGAAGCTGAGTTTTACCCTCAGACAATTTACAACCTGCTCTACCACTTGGCCATGCCATTTTGGAGCATCACTGAATAAATGAATTACACAGCACACAACATTGGTGGGGGTAGTCCATGACCATGGCTACTCTCTTGTTAACTCAACTGTTAAAGCATGAGCAGGAATAAGAAAGTCTTCTCAACAAACATACATGGTGAATATAATTTACATTATTAGCTTACTTGGGCCTGCAATCTTCACAGTAAAACAAAACATGTAATAAGGAAAGAAATATAATACAGGGATGACAGGAATTAAACAAAAATTGAATAGGAGAGTTAAAAAAAGGAGAAAGCATAAAAAAATAAACAAAGCAAAATTTTAAAGTAGCAAAGTGGGCAGAGCAAAAAGAGCTAATCATATCACTTCCTCGTCACCATGTGAAAGGAAGGCGGCTGATAAAGATGTCAGAGCAACTTTACTTCTCACCAGCAACACCAGACTTCAGGCAATAACTCCCATTCTGTAACCCAACACCAACTTACCAATATCCCAATATTCTACCCTAAACCTACAACAATCATAAAACCCAGAATTAGGGAAATGATACTAATAAATTTTAGGAGTTACTGGGGTTAACAGAGCCCTTGGCAGCGGCACTGGTGGCTGGCGGCTCCTGCTGACCAGCTACTCCAGGACCCTTCTCTGCAACGTCCCTCTTCTTGTCCTTGGGTGCTGACGTAAGAAATAAAGAAGATAAAAATAGATTAGCGATTCAGTTCATCTCCACAAAATTATAATGATAGGCAAACACAGTCACATGGTACTTCTCTAAAACAGATTGCCTATACTACTAGTTTTGAGTCTATCGACTATCATTGAGTTGCCCGTAATAATCCTAAAATCCTTATTACAAATTTCCTTGACAACAACTATATTTGGAATTAATGCTTTGTAGTGAATGATCTTTGATTCTATTCTCATTTCTCAACCCCATTTATGGACCAATTCAGTCTCCCTTTATTGCAATGCATAGATTCATACTACACATTGCTGTGAAATAGCTTGAAACTGTGCAAGCTACATAAGCAAAGTCAGACAACGCTAACTCACTGATATCACAAATCACTATGGTGATAGGAGGACAGAAGAGTCTGCAATGACTTCTTAATTAATCAGCCAAAGCGAGCGCCAATGATGAGTATAAGAAGATAGCGCTGAGCACCTTCCTATTAGAAACTGGATCATATAACAATAATATTCTTAATGTAAAATAAACATATTTTACCTCTGAGTGTGAGCTGCTATTTGGAGAAAAAGATATGTTAGCATTGTAGAACACAAACACGACATTTAAATAATACTCACTGAGCCCTGGAATCTCGATAACAAGCAGGGCGAGCAGGTCCTGCTCCAGGTCAAGAATATGCGTCAAGCGGTTTGTCAGCTGCTGGAATCTGCACCGAACCTGGCTAGTGCTCTGCATCCATAGGTGCCCCCTCGCACAGTGCAGCTGACACTCCTATAGTGGGTAACCACTGCTGGGCCTGCCGCATGCTGCCAGCATTGAGAGGAGGTGGCGCTCCACACAAAAATCTAGTGCTGACACCTCCTCCTCACTGAAGATTGCCCTAGGCTGCACAATTGTGCAAAGGCGCCCAAGGTAGGTGAACCTGCCCTGCCATGGTGATGGGTGGGATAAAGATTAGAAAAGAAACAGGAAAGGAAGCAAAGGAAAGAAGAAGTAAGCAAGTAAGGGGAAAAATAAACAAAATACAAACCTCAGTAAATATTTGATAAAAAAATTAATTAGAGGACAGATGATTACAAAGATTACAGAGGCTATTGAAAATTAGGCCCAGGTCCATAAACAGTGTAGAAAACATGATGGTCGCGCCAATGAGAATCATATATTTGGAATGAGAGGACGTACTCCACGTTGCATTTGTTGGGAAAACTAAATGCGAATGGCTATGACAGAAAGTTCCACCTGCCTGTGGAACTCCACATAGCGCGCCAGAGCTTTTTGCTGCTCTGCAGAGTTCCACATATCACGACTCCCCAAACTCTGCCCAGGCCTAATACTTCCTAACATTTCTTTTAAACTGTTTTGGGTTAGATCTTTCCTATAACCCCCATTGTTCCAAGACAAGGCTGCTAGGCTGTGCGAGGTTTTTGATCCCTAAACTAGATCACTCATCTTCCCCTTCTACTATACTCGCGACTTAATAGAGTGAGCCAGATAGGCACTTGAATCGATTTCATATCTTCGGTCATTTGTCTCTACTTGCTATGGTCACTTGTAATCCACCTTCACTTAAATTAGTAAATGTTCTACTATGTTGGACCCCTTGTGAACAGATCCTTACTGGAGCTGTGCTTAAACCTCTGTGGCAAGCAGGGCCCTATGGCACCTCCCCCTTCCATCCCTAACTCACCTGTATCAGTCTTTTGCCTCCTTCCATATCTCTTGCTCCGCCCTCACCACAGTCTGTTTTACACATTTTGAGTAGAAAAGGGACTTTGTAACTTCTTTTCCATCTTTGTATGTGGTGAACCCTATATATCTAATAGTTGCGATGATGTAGCCTAGTACATTTAGCCAGTGCTTGACATAGATGTGAGTGGTTCCAGAGCTCAAGTTTCCTCTGTTGTTTTCTATCTGCCACTCTTTCGTGGGGTTCTAGGTAAACACATAGACTGTTCCGTGTCATACCCTTTGTTGCTCTCTTCATCTTCTAGTCTCTCTTCCTTTGCACTCCCCTCACTTCCAAATTTCCCAGCTGATAGTGAGGACCCACTCTTCCCAGGTTGTTCTTGATAAATCTCTCCCAAATAGCTTACACCTGGTGCCACACTTTTTAATCTGCATTTCTCTCGTTCAGTGACCGCAAAATCCCTGCCTCTTTCTTTTGCAGGTCTTCAGGGTTGCATCATTTTGGACTGTATCTGGGTACCCCCTTAAGGCTTTTCGTTGCACTCAAGATCACACTCAACCTCTTTTTCCTCCCATTTCCCTATCCTGTCGAAGCTCTGACCTTGGGGCACTGAGCAATTCTTTCTTCCTGATTTTATTGTTGACCCCTTTCTTTTTAATCACCATCTGTACCTTCTGTATTTTTCATGCCTGGAGTATATGCACCCTCAGCACAGTACACCCCCCTGCATTTTATTACCACCAGAGGCTTTTTTGATATGTATACCATTGCAAATCTTGCTGTACTTGTGGGTCCTACCTCTCCAATTTCATCAGATGCGCATACCTCTTGGTCTCTTTTCTCTATCACGGATCTCACTAAGGTGGCCATGCAATTATTAATTTGTTTTAACACCTCCACATTCCCCTGTAGTTGGTTTTTGTGTGCTTTCTCCTTGCCATTATTCAGCATATGTGCTTCTAATATTGCTTGGAGAGTTTTCTGGTTCAGAAACATTACTGCTAACAATGAGGGAGTTGCAGTGATATCTCAGCCCAAGGGGGTTTGTGAGGGAAGGGAGGCAGAGGAGCTCTGACGGGGATTCTTCCAAAGTTTTTAAGACAGGAGAACCATAGAACAGGGAGCAAAATAGATGATAAGGGCTCAAGCATCATAATCCCATTATGGATGTTTCCCACCAGAGAACACAACATCTGTACATACAGTGCCTTGCCTTTTCCCTTTGTTAAACTCCACACTATGGTCTACCATGTTGATGTGCTATCTGATTCTGATCCTGAGCATCATATTAGTGCTTCCCTAAATTCTCTGTGTGTCCTTGTGAAGAATTGGGTTATTAGTGGTGGGCATGTTAGCCCTTCTCAAGCAACAACCACTACTGCTTCAGGTTGTAACACAAAAAGTCACTAAGTTAATATGTGCTTACACTCTGGTAGCTTGGCACAAAGAATCAGGCTTAACTTAGAGGCAATGTGTAAAGTGTCTATGCAGCACTTAAACAGTAATAAAGTAAACTCAACACAAGAAAGGTCCCACACCAATCTAGAAAGATAGAGTAATATGTAATAAATTATTACAAATCAAAACAACAAAAATGTAATCAGTAGAACTGGAGTAATGCAACTTTAAATAATTAGGTAAACATAGAACCCAGAAGCACAAAGAGCCAACTATGGTTATCTGGTCATGTCTGACCGGCACAAAGTCACAAGTTCAGGTCAACCACGCTTGAGTGTGGGCCAGATACAAGGACCAGGTTAGGCCCACTGAGAATTGCACCTTATGTCCTGGATGTGGGGTGTTGCGCCACGCAGCAGCAGTTCCACGGAAAAATATGTGGTCCTGTGTTGAATTGCGTCACACTGCACTGGGTACAATGAGGAGCTGCCTGGCTGAGAGGTGAGGTCTGTGATGAGTTGTGTCGCACTGTGTCAGTTCTAATGGGGAGCTGTGACGGCTACAAAGTGAGATCAGGCATCGAGTTGCGTTACTTCATCGGTTTCGATGAGCAACTACCAGAGCTAAGTCGGGTTGAGTTGGGCTGTGCCAGTTCTGATGGAGACCATTTCTGGGTGGGCAGAACACCTTAATACCCACTTCCAAGGGTACGGGACTAAGGGGGCACGACTCGGAGGGTTAGGACTCACAGTAGGCAAATGGCAGGTGCAGGGTTCAAGGGTGTTGGAGCCCTTAAAGTCACTATGGTCTTCCTGGGTTGAGGGTGCAGGTCCAGTCCTTCTTCCTCAGAGTAGCTGGTCAGTCCTACTTGCAGCCGAGCAACAGGGCAGCAGAGAAGTCCACATTCTGAGTCTTCCACAGGTCCAGAAGTGATCTGAAGAGCTGGGTCTGAAGTTTGAATATTTATACCCGGTGCCCACTTTGAAGTGGAATAAGCTTCTGGAGTTTTCTCCGCTACAGAGGTGTCTGGAATGTCCTGCCTCCCTGCCCTGGTCCAAGTCTGTCTGGAGGGAAAATAGCCTATTGTGAAGTCCATTGTAAATGTGCCAGGCCAGTGCCTTTGAAGTGCAAGTGTGATAGGTGAAAGTGCTGCAGCGTGGAATGTCAAATTCCCCCTTTGTCACAGACCAAATATCGCAACAACACATTCACTCAAATACATTCATTGGTGGGGTCCATAACACCAACACTCACACTTCATTGATATGTTTCCATAGAGGGATAAGTTTCCAAACGCTGACATGAAAGGAATATCTTTTCACTTAAACCCTAATGTGCATTGAATACATTTATTAACTTCAAACCTCGTGATATTCCCCTCATTTGGCGATGAATCAGTTAGTTGTTTTTATAGTCTGGTAATTCAATTCATTTATTTATACTCTTCTCTTAATCTAATTTCTTCAAATAATTGACACAACACGTTTGTCTATTAATCAAAGCATCGTTAATCTAATTAAATTGCAAATTTTTAGAAAATGATCGTTCAAACCGCAGAACATCATATTTACCTAATCTGGCTATTAGTCGTCCTCTAAGTCAGTCAAGTCATGGAAAATCTTTTAATTCACCAAGTCAGGCCGCAATTCAGTCTCTCAAAGATTCAGGATAACAGCTGTCCAGCAGTGTCACAGTCCTCTCCGTCAGCATAACGTCAGGAAATATGCAGCAAGACAATTCGAACGACAGGACTTTCTAACTCACTATTCTACCGTCTTTTATAATGATTTTAATGTCAAAATGTATCAAGAATGAGTTTTAGACAGTCCTGATTGGTGGATTTGAGGTCACTCGGTAAAGCTCTCATATAGTCCGTTAGATTAAGTCATCGCACTTGCTGGTTCCGGTTTTAAAGACAGTTCATTGTTTTGTAGTCCTGGCAACTCTCCCAGTGTGACCTTGGTGGGTACATCTTTCCTGGGGTCAGGATGAGGCCATTGTTGCTGGCGGTGGCGCAGGCGCACTTCACCCAAAACCTCGTGGGACAGTAGCAGTCACGTTGTGCGTCTCAGTCGGCCATCTTTATGAAGGCCCAAATGGTCAACTTAAGCAAAACAAACAAAAAACGTAATTAAACATTGAAATGGCTAATAAAATGTTAAACCCTCACTAATTCCCCTATGTGTAAGTAATTATCTAGCATAATAGCAACATTCAAAGCGTTTATATTCACCCAGTGATGTCATCTGGTGCAACTTACAATTATATCACAAAAGCAAAATATATCATGCAATATTCTAATCTTCTACCATTATTATGCGTACATATATTAGTATACAATTAATTTAGCTATGCAAAATGCAAATCCCACATGTAATTCTTTTGTTAATATAATTGGTGAGTTATCACTTCAAACGGATTAATAATATTACCATTAATTGATTATTCAGATTATTATAAACATGCAGAATGGGGGGGGGTATACAAAAGTTTGTACTACCCGCTCCAACAATCCCTCCTTAGGTGATTATATCACCACACCAACAACATTTTGTATCCCTTTTACGGAATATCAAAGTGATTTCTTGTTTTTATTCAAATTTCAGTTTCCCCTGTTTCTTCTCTTTTTGCTGATTTATACATACTCTCCTTGATTTCCTCTAATTCTATTTCTTCAAATTCTCTTTCTTGTTTCTTATCTCTTCTCCTTAAATTTTCTCTTCTTCAATTTTTCAGATTTTTATCCTTTTTATGACAAATACACCCTAATCTAATTAATAACACTATGAAAATCACACATGTTAATGGAAATAATATCTTACCTAAAAACGTACTACCTAGTTTTGCTACAAAATCTTTAATAGCTGATAATTTCTTTCCAATCTATTCCCAAACACCTTCAACCTCCAGTGGTGCAATTTCGGCATGCAATTCTGTAATATTTTTAAGATTAATTTTCAAATCTTTACTTTCGTCAGGAATGTAAGTACAACAGTGTTGAACTTTCAGCATTCCACAGACTCCACCCTCTTTTGCCAATAATATATCAAGGGCAGGTCGATTTTGCATTACCATAGCGCGCATGGCAACCATTTCAGTATTTACCAATAAAAATCCTCCAGCGGTGCTTGTTGACAAGCGATCCACTACTGTTGAAAGTCTTCTAATTTTGTTTGCATTCAGAGACATTGCCACTGCTGGTATCAATGCTCCAAAAATGTCACCCACAATTTCTGTCCAAGATTCTCTCTTGCTACGTGCTAAATAACTACCTAAGCTAAGTACACCATCTTCTCCACTAGCCATATGAAAAATCTTTGGGAAAACCAGGCCTACATAACATGTGCCATACCAATGGTCTGGCAAACGATAATATGCCCTGTTCCCACAAATGAAATATAGTCCAGGAAAAACTGGATCTTTTCCACCTTTAAATCCCCATCCACCCTGATTCGGTATGTATCATGGCACTCACTATTTCCTACATAATAATTATCATATGCAGTTTGATTTCTTCTAATACATAATTTCCCTTTCTGAGGCCAATCTAAAGCCATATTTGGACTTGTTTCCCCTTTCAAGTGTTTTTCCATCTCTACGTCCCATACTATTTTCTCCACCTTTCCTTCTGAAGCCTTTCTTTGCATTTTCAGTCTCCTTTCTTCAACCATATCTAAAAATGTATTTTCCTCTTTCTTTAAATTGCAAGTCAAATTATTTCTAAATATGTATTCTAAGGTTAGTTCTTTAGTCTCTAAGAAAAATTCACCTAATACCTTTGCAGGTTTTACCTTGTTTAGTTTGTTAATTGACGGTACTTGTGAAAATATAGTATCTACGTTTGAAAAATAATACTCTAATTTACCTGTTTGATAAAATAAACTAGCTATTACACTACATGTTATTCCATAAGTTACTGGAAGGTGGTGATAAGTCACTCCCTCCGATACAGAGGCAGGTAACTGCATACACACGTAGCAGTCCCTTACGTCCATTGTCTTTACATATTCATACAACAATTTTGAGAACACATTATTAGAAAAATCAGTTATAGACCTGTCTTTATGTAAATAATTTTTATCTATTCTAGTCGGAACTACCTTTTGAATCTTCCCTATATTAGTCATATTTTCACTATGTCCTTCTAATGTGTCTAAAGTAACTTTAAATGAGATCAATAGAGCAAGTATACTCCATAGAAGCATTAATAATCCTGTACAACAACAACACATTTTACACCATCTCCTCAAAAATGTACATCTACCTTTACTACTATCTATGTTTGCCATCTTAGCTAAAATGGACCGTGTCTTTTGACTTAGCCTCTCCTACTTCACAACTAGTTTTCTAACCCAAGGATCTAAGCACCTACTTGGTTCTACCAGTTTTTGTCTTTTTCAATATTTTAATTGTCTTTCTCTCAGTTGTGTTCTTGTCTCATTCAGTTTGGCATTTCATAATTTTTCACTTTTCCTTCGTTTTCGGTATACAGAATGTCCTGAACATCCATTTCTTCTCCAATATCGGACAAGATAACTCTCAGGATTTCCGATTCTTCGTCTTACTCAACCACTTCCGGTACAACCACCTCTGGATTTCCTTGGCTATCCGCCTCTTCTTTTACTTCAGGCAGGGCCACATACATCCATTCTGGTGATTTATACTTCTGGTTAGGTTTCCTTGTTCTTTTGCTTTCTTTAACTACAATTGTTTCTTCTTCTTTTGATTTCTCCTGACTCGTCACTTCATTCACCTGTTCACCCCTTGGTGAATTTACTCGTGTCAGTCGATATCTCAATCTTTTTATTTTATTCGGCCAAATGTCGTCTTTTGCAGTTCTTTTCAATTTACTCCCTTTATCGTTCTTTTCAGTTCTCCAAGCTCTCTTTCTTAGAACTCAACCTTCAGGTATTTCATCTTCGCTTTCCTCTGACTCTGTTTCAACTTGCTTTTTACTCTCGACAGTCTCTTTTTCCATCACTTCTTTTGTTTTCCCTACTTCTGTCCCTCCTCGAATCTCCGACACACAATCTTCCTGCTGACTACTTGTCCCTGATACTAGCTGAATGTTGGAGTTCCCTACACCTCCTCGGGGGTCTTCCGCAATAATCTTTCCCTCTCTCTCTGTATCTGGTACCTGTCCATCTAGATGTGTTGTTTCAGGTGGAATTTCTCTTAATCTTTCATCTGGCACTTCCTTCTCATGAATCTCTTTTATCGTCTCTTCACTGTCCTTTGTTCTTTCCTTGTTCTTTCCTGGAAGATTGTGCTCTTTGTTCTGTCTCTGAGTCTGAACTGGTATCAGAAATCTGTAACCTTCTCCTCAGGGAACTACTTCTGGGGACAAAAGTTAAACTCGGTTCTGTTTCCCCCCTTACAGGGTTTTCTTTGTCTTTTGGCTCTCCGTCATCTGACTCAGTACTGGATTCTTTTTCATTAAAATACTCCTTTTCTGTGCTGTCTACTGGATTTGGAATTCTCAAAGTATGGCTTGCATGGATCCAGTTCTTCAATCCAGCACACTTCACAGCTGTTGTTGTGGTCAAGATGACTTGTCTTGGTTTTCCCCACCTGGGAACCAAACAGTTTCTTCTTCTGTGGACTTTTATCCTTACCCAGTCCCCTGGTCTTAGATCATGGGCTGGCTTCTTTTCAAGGGTGGTGGCATCCGCTCCAACCTGATGAAACATAGAATGAACTGCGTCAGCCAGGCTATTACAGTATTCCAACACCATTTCATCAGTTATAGACATCAGCTTGTTGACTGGTATAAAAACGTGGTGCATGGCTCGTCCCATGATGATTTCATGGGGGCTTAACCCTGTAGTTCTGTCTGGAATTGATCTAATAGTCATGAGTACTAGAGGCAAGACATCAGGCCATTTCATACCTGTGGCTAAACACATTTTCCCTATCCTGTTTTTGATAGTACCATTCATCTGTTCCACCACACCAGAAGCCTCTAGTCGGTAGGCACAATGTAGTTTTTTGTCGTACATTCAATGCTTCACAAATCAGTTTTATGATCTCATTATGAAAATGTCCTCCTCGGTCTGATTCAATTGTCACTGGGAACCCAAATCTAGGGATAAATTCCCTCAAAAGTAATTTTGCCACTGTCATCCCATCATTTCTTCTTGTTGGAAATGCCTCTACCCATCTGGAAAATAGACAGACCATAACCAGGACATACCTCAACCTGTTACAGGGAGGCATTTCAATGAAATCCACTTGCATTCTGGTAAAAGGCCCTCCTTCTCGACCTATTGTTCCTAGACTCACTACTGTCTTTCTTCCTGGATTTTATTGCTGACATATTAGGCATCTCTGACAAAGACCTTCTGCTACAAGTCTGAACTTTGCATGATACCAGGTTTGTTTAAAGGACCCGATCACAGCGTCTCTCCCTATGTGTCCCTGTCCATGATACATCCGTGCCATGGCAGACATCATGCTATCAGGCATGAGTGGTCTTCCATCTCGATAGACCCACACATGATCTTTCTCTCTTGGTGTACATCCTGCTTTTACCCACTGCTTTATTTCCTCCTCTCCTGCTTCTTCCTGCAATTGTCTTACTTCTTCCCATGTTCCCATAGTGTCAGTAAACATCAAAGAGCAAGAAATCACCGCTTTTTCCTTAGCCCGATTAATTGAATTCTGATTTCGTGCACAATATTGCGCCATGTCATTCGCAAATTTATTTCCAGTAGCGATATAATCATCACTGCGACTATGAGCAGCACACTTTACAACAGCCAATTGCCTAGGCAGCTGTATCGCCTCAAGCAACTTTCCAACCACTTCAGCATTCTTAATGGGAGTTCCACTAGAGGTTAAGAATCCTCTCTGCAGCCATATCTGGCCGAAGTCGTGGACAACTCCATAGCCATACTGGCTATCGGTTATCACCGTCACTCTCACACTTTTCCCAATCTTGCATGCTCTCGTCAAAGTAACAAGTTCAGCTACTTGGGCCGATTTTACTCCTTTCAAATAGGATGCTTCCATTACTGCTGCAACTGTGCATACTGCATATGCTGCACTTAACACTCCATCATCTCTCCTCAAACAAGACCCATCAACAAACATAACAAAATCACTTTCTGGTAAGGGTTCATCTTTTATGTCAGGTCGTGGTTTTGTACAGAAATCAAGTACATCCAGACAGTCATGATCTGCTTCATCTCTTACTTCCACATTCTCTGCATCAGGCAACAATGTTGAAGGATTCACATTCAAGCATCTCACAAGACTTACATTTGTTGCACCTAATATGACTTTTTCATACTTAGTCAGCCGACTATGGGGCATATTATCAAGGAAACACGATAAATATCGCATTTCCCACTTTGCAGAATTTTGTTTAACGCCGCGAATCGCCGGATTTAATCACCGGGATATCGCATTATTATCAGTGCAAATCTCCACGGCGATTAAATCCAGCGATAGCGGCTTGATACAAAATTGCGCAAAGCGGGAAATGTGATATTTATCGCGTTTCCTTGATAATATGCCCCATTGCCTCAGCCGTTCAATCCACCTGCCATTAAAAGTATGGCTAGGTCAGTTTCTTAGCAGGCGTTACAAACCTGCGATAACCGCGGTTAGCGCGGTTTATTTTATTTTATCGAGGGTTTGCACGAGGCTTGATAATCTTGCGCTGCAGTGTCAGTGCGGATTTCCATTAAGCAATGGAACGGAACGCCTACTTTGCATGTCATTAGCGATATTCATCACTGACATGCAAAGTGGCGTTTAAAGGGCTGCTTAAACAAGGAAACACGCGTTAGCGTGCCCTTGTTGATTCTGCGATAGAATTATCGCCGCTTTTCGGCCAAAAACGGCCGCTAAAGTGGCGATAATTCTCTTGATAATATGCCCCTATGTGTCATATACTGAGTACAACTCCTTGTTAAAAGGATTGCCACATCATGAGGTACTAACACTTTCACAGGATATCCCATCACAATTCCCTCACTCTGTTCTAAACTCCGACATGTAGCAGCTACTGCTTTCAAACACCCAGGTAGGGCTAAAGCTACTGAGTCCAACATTGATGAAAAATATGCAATTGGTCTCCTCAGTTTTCCATGCTTCTGTACTAGAACAGAGAGTGCACATCCATTTCTCTCACTGCAATACAACTCAAATTCTTTTTCATAGTCAGGCATACCTAATGCAGGTGCTTCACACAACCCATCTCTGAATCTTTTGAATGCTGCCAACTCCTCTTTGTTCAAATCAATGGGATCTTTCACATCACTTCTTGTCAGTCGTACCAAAGGTTTTGCGATCAACGAAAAATTGCTGATCCATTGATGACAATATTCAACCATTCCCAGAAACATTCTCACTTCTCTTTGGGTCATAGGTGGACTCATTCTCTTTATGATCCTGATTCTGTCTATTGTTATTCTTCTCAGTCCTTTTTCAATGTTATGTCCTAAATATTGTACTTCTTTTTCACAAAATTGCAATTTCGATGGTGACACTTTTAGTCCTCCATCTGCCAAATGATTCAGCAAGGCTATCGTGTCTACCTCACAAGCTTCACGGGTTTTCGATGCCACAAGTAGGTCATCGATGTATTGAACTAACACTGAATTTTCTGCAATTTCTAGATTTTCCAAGGACTTCTTCAATAGCTGATTAAATATTGAGGGGCTTTCTGTATACCCCTGTGGAATTGGGCACCAAGCCAAAATACGCTCACCGAAACGAAATGCAAAAATGTGCTGACTGTCATGGTGGAATGGACTAGAAAAGAAAGCATGGCATAGATCAATCACTGTATACCATTCTGCGTCATGGGGAATCTGATATAAAATCACAGATGGATTCGGTACAATGGGACAGCATGACACAACAATTTTGTTTATCTTTCTCAGATCTTGTACTATCCTGAACTTCCCACTAGACTTTTTCAGTCCCATTGTTGGTGAAATACATGGACTACTCATTATTTCTCTCAAAATACCTTGTGTTATCATTTTTTCAATCACAGGAGTAACTCCTTCGATTATTTCAGGTGTCAATTTATATTGAGGGACATTTGGATAACTTACTCCTTCTTTTACTGTTATTTTTACTGGATCTACATTTCTCATTAATCCTACGTCTTCTCCGGTGAAATCCGAAACTTCTGCCTTAACAGATTGTTTTAATTCTTTAGGTAATTCGTCAGGGTTAAATACAGCATAGGTTTCAGTAACCTCCTTCCCCCTGTTTGCCATTGTCATTTTATACAGCACATAATCATCTGGTGTTTCAAATGCTATTCCATCTGGGGTACAAAATATAGTGCAGTTCATCTTGCACAACAAATCTCTACCTAACAACACGACAAAGCTTTGTATTTCAGAAAATTTCCCTATGCTAACTTTCACTGGATCTGTAAGGTAAGTTTTAATCTCCATTGTAGAATCCCGTTTCATTACTATACTTCTGGGAATTTTAGCTCTGTGGAAAAGGTGGTTTTGGCACCTGATTCTTTTGCGTTACAACCTGCTGCTGTCGCTGCGGTTGACCACTCACCTCATTCTGCACCTGTGGATTCAATGATGCATTTTCATCGTTAGTACTCGGGGGAAATTTACACTCGGATTTCCAATGCCCTATCCTACCGCAATTATGACACGGAAATTTCTTCTTAGTTTCCTCTATATTTCCTTTACCTTTCCCAGGATTAAATTGTTGTCTTGATCCTGTATTATTCGCTTGTTCTGCTAATTGAGCTTCCTGTCTCTCCGCTACCTTTACTTGTGCCCACATAGCCTTTACTTTCAATTTTCGCTGTTTTGCTTCGATCTCATCACTGAAATATTTAGCATGTCTCAGTACTTCATCTATTTTCTTATTTTGCCAGTCTAAGGTATGCTGTTTTATCATCTCACTAGTTTCTGGACGAAGACCATATACAAACCTGTATACAAAATAACTTAGATCCTTTCCACTCAGATTTTCATCCCCACTAAATTGTATTAAGGCCAAAATCAACCTCTCATAATATGCATGTACTGACTCTTTGCTTTCCTGATGTGTTCTGTCAATTTTTACCCAATCTGTCTCTTTAGGAGGTACTTTGTTTTTCAGAAAGGCAATAACCTGTTCGTATTTCTTCATTACCTCGGGGTCTGGAGCCCCTGTTTTTGGATCCCTTGGGTATTCTTGTGTTGGCCAATCTACCATGATTTTGCACTCTGTCCATAGATCTGCTGGTACTATTATGTCAAACAAGCTGTTTAGATCAATCCACAATACTTTGGACAATTTTACAAATCTGCCCACCTGTCTATGCCACTCGACGGGTTTTTCACGTAGTCGAGGGAAGTCATTTGTGAATGACAAAATATCTTGCCTAGTCCATGGGACATGTACATATCCTCCTCCTGGAATTTCTCTCATAGGGCATTCTGTTACCACCGTCTCTTTTTCTCTAACAGGGAAAGCTGAAAAGGTTTTATCTGAAACATCATCTCGTTTTCGATACCATCTACTTTTCCATTTGTCCACATCTCCCCATTTTCTCAACAAAATCATGATTTCCTTAATTCGTCCTGTGGTATTCATATTTTCAATGTCCTTTTCAGTGAAATCTACCCGATATGGTTTCTGTAGGGCTTTTACCTTTTCAATATCTATACCCATTTTATTTGCCACTTCTTCTAATCTTTCATGGAGACTTTTTGCTCTCTATGTTATGCTTTTACACAGAAATAACAACTCCTCATCTTGGTAGGTTTTTAACTTCTCCGTAGGGATAGTTCCTACTATTAACTCTTCCAGTACCATTCGTAGTTTAGCCACATCTTTTGACTGAGATTCTTTGTCTTTCTTCTGCAAGCTTCTCAACCATTCACTTAATTCCTCTGTAGATGGCCCTACTGACTTCTCTACATTTCCTTGTCCAAAATCCTTTTGTGTTTCTAATATTGACTCCACTGTTGTTATACGACTTTCTGCACCATTTTGGCCTACAAACGGATTATTTGAAACATTTGGTTCAATCATAATTATTGTCTGTCTCCATAGATTATCATTTTGACCCATTTTTGGTTGTTCAACCTGTTTATTACTTTTATAAGGGACCGTCAAACAATGTTCGCTATCTTTCTGTTTATCAAAAATAGGCATCACTGGACCTATCGTTACTGGAACCGTTACAGATTCCAGATTTTGGGTCAATTCTCTTATTTTCTCTGTTAATTCTAGGGTTGTCTTTGCTAGTTCTGCTGAATTGTCATCGTTTATTTTACCTCTGGACTTCTTTTCTACCTCTCTAATGGAATTGTTTTTTCCCAAATCTTGGAATTCTGGTTCCGATTTTATGATTCGTACTGTTTCTTTCATTGGGGCGCTTGGGGTTAATATTTCTGGTTCTGGCCGATATGGGGGTGGATTTTTATATAACATGTCATCAAGAACATCATCCTCTGATTCATTCACTCTATACCCTCTCGATTCCACATTATGTCTCTTTTCGGCACATTTTCTTCCTTCATTCTCTCCTACAGCTCTTACGGGAAACAAACCCTCAGTCATACTCGCATTCTCATGTCCGTACGACCTACCAATCATGTACCTATACCTTCCGCCACTTCTCTGTCTTTCTCGGTCATGCATCTCATCTTCCCATTCTGTCAATGCTTCAAATTGTGTTGGTCTAGGTCTTGGTTCTAAATTCATCATTTTCTCTCTTAAATTTCTCAAAACTGCCAAATTAAATGAACCATGTTCTGGAAAAGCCAACACTCCGTCCTTTTCAGTATACTTGACCCAATTGT
Source organism: Triturus cristatus (assembly GCF_964204655.1). Classification (NCBI taxonomy): domain Eukaryota; kingdom Metazoa; phylum Chordata; class Amphibia; order Caudata; family Salamandridae; genus Triturus; species Triturus cristatus. The sequence continues at coordinate 892,603,408 of NC_140590.1, read as the reverse complement.
CTAACCAAATACAGGTGTGATATTCATATTTCGCAACCATAAACGATGCAGGGGTTTTCGGTGGAGGAAGTAATCTGTCCTTCCCTAGTTACAATCGGTTTGTCCTTTTTAAACCACTTTTTAATTCTACCAAACCAGGACTTTTTCTCCTTTTCTGGTGGATCGTAATACATTTTCCTGTCTTCCGTGTATCGCTAGTCTCTCATTACAACTGTACCGCTATTCTGTCCAATCGAAGCTCGACGTACACTAATGCACCATTCCGGAGCGTTCTATGTTTCCGACTGACTGGCCAATCCCAGCGCGGTCGTTGTGACGTCAACAGCCGCTGCCGCAGCTCCTGCTCCTGTCTACCCCTCCTTTCCAAAATCCACTCGGTAAGTTTTGTTTCAGATTTACAATTCTGTTAGTAACAACACAAAAGCACCACCATTGTCCGCTTCACTAACCAAGGAATAGCAATAGACCTTTCTCACGAGAATTCCGTCTTTCCCGAGAGCAGTGCTTACCTCTGACCTACTACGGAATCGTTACTTCCATTGATAAAGTAGCACATCCCTCTACCTTATCCTTCTAACAAGCATTAGCTAACCGTTTCTCCAGATTTAAGACACTTGGTTGGAGACCCAATGCTCCTGAGAAATAAAACTAGAGTTTCACAATTAACCCGAATGCCTTCACATTCATGCACTTTCACACAAGAAAATGTAGTACATTCACACAGAATCCTGTCTTTCCCGAGAACAGCGAACATTCTGTCCTACTACAGGAATATGACATACATTGATAAAGTAGCACTTCCCTCTACTTTACCCTTCTAACAAGCTTAGGGAGCACCTATTACCTTTCTAGTGATAAGCGTTATCAGAATGCCATTTGGACTCCTGGCACCAAAGACCAAAATTTCACAGTTGACCTTCGCTATCATACACACTTATCTCACACAGAAAATGTCTCTAATGGCAACACACGACGATGTCACCTGATTCAAACCCAGACAATGCATTGTGCAACTTCAATCAATATACGTTTCTCCCTGTGTATCTACAGGGCAACAACAATTCCGTCTTTCCCGAGAGCAGCACTTACCTCTGCTCTACTATGGAACCGTTACAAACTTCCGACTTCCTACATCCCAGAAGCCGTGCAAACAACATAGAACTCGACTCGACTCACATAGAGTGTTAGTACATAAACCAATATCAACCAATAATCAATAAGCAATTTACAAGCTATAATCACCAAACCAAAACAATAACAACCATCATCCTGCTACCAGAAAAACTGCTGCAGCGTGGAATGTCAAATTCCCCCTTCGTCACAGACCAAATATCGAAATAACACATTCACTCCAATACATTCATTGGTGGGGCCCATAACACCAACACTCACACATCATTGATCTGTTTCCCTAGAGGGATAAGTTTCCAAACGCTGACATGAAAGGAATATCTTTTCACCTAAACCCTAATCTGCATTGAATACTTTTATTAACTTCAAACCTCGTGATATTCCCCTCATTTGCCGATGAATCAGTTAGTTGTTTTTATAGTCTGGTAATTCAATTCATTTATTTATGGTCTTCTCTTAATCTAAATTCATCAAATAATCGACACAACACGTTTGTCTATTAATCAAAGCATCGTTTATCTAATTCAATTACAAATTTTTAGAAATTCATCGTCCAAACCGCAGAACATCATATTTACCTAATCTGGCTATTAGTCGTCCTCTAAATCAGTCAAGTCGTGGAAAATCTTTTAATTCATCAAGTCAGGCCGCAATTCAGTCTCTCAAAGATTCAGGATAACATCTGTCACCGCCCTCTCCGTCAGCATAACGTCAGGAAATACGCAACAAGACAATTCGAACGACAGGACTTTTTAACTCACTATTCTACCATATTTTATAATGATTTTAATGTCAAAATGTATCAAGAATGAGTTCTAGACAGTCCTGATTGGTGGATTTGGGGTCACTCGGTAAAGTTCTCACATAGTCCGTTAGATTAAGTCATCGCACTTGCTGGTTCCGGTTTTAAAGACAGTTCATTGTTTTGTAGTCCTGGCAACTCTCCCAGTATGACCTTGGTGGGTACATCTTTCCTGGGGTCAGGACGAGGCCATTGTTGCTGGCGGTGCCGCAGGCGCACTTCACCCAAAACCTCGTGGGACAGTAGCAGTCACGTTGTGCGTCTCAGTCGGCCATCTTTACGAAGGCCCAAATGGTCAACTTAAGCAAAACAAACACAAAAACGTAATTAAACATTGAAATGGCTAATAAAATGTTAAACCCTCACTAATTCCCCTATGTGTAAGTAATTATCTAGCATAATAGCAACATTCAAAGCGTTTATATTTACCCAGTGATGTCATCTGGTGCAACTTACAATTATATCACAAAAGCAACATATATCATGCAATATTCTACCATTAGTTTGCGTACATATATTAGTATACAATTAATTTAGCCATGCAAAATGCAAATCCCACGTGTAATTCTTTTGTTAATATAACTGGTGAGTTATCACTTCAAACGGATTAATAATATTACCATTAATTGATTATTCTGATTAATATAAACATGCAGAATGGGGGGGGTATACAAACTTTGTACTACCCGCTCCAGCAACAACTCTGCCCCTGATTGAGCCAGGATGAACCATCTCACCAACAACCAGGCTATCTGTTGTGAAACTTTCTTAGAGGAATACACAAATGTCACCAGCCAACTACACCTAGTCATGTAAGAGTGGAACAGGCTGCAGGGACCAAATGGTTAGGACAAGAAAATGGCAACTCCTAAAAGTGGTATTTTCAGAATTGTGACTACCAGGGCATATAAAACTTAAAAGAACATGCCCAACTGTTTAAATAAAAAGCACCCTGCCCAATAAGCTGTTTAGGCCCTACCCTAGCAGTGACTTATATGTTTAAAAGTGGAATGTTTAGGCCTGGCAAAATAATGTTAGTTCGAAAAGGCAGTTTAAAACTGCACACACAAGTTGCAATGGCAGGCCTGTGACATGTTTAAAAGGCTATGCCAATAAGTGGCAGAATTAGTGCTGAAGGCTCACAAGTGGCATTTAATTACAGGCCTTGGGTACATGTAGCACCACTTTACTAGGGTCTTATGAGTAAATTAAAGGTGCCAAGTGTGTGTAAGCCAATTTTACAATGTTGAAAGGAGAGAGCTCAAGCACTTTAGCACTGGCTAGCAGTGACACATGTATAGTGTCCTAAAAGCCAAAAAACGGGTTCAGAAAACAGAAGGGTGATAGCAAAACATTTTTTAAATGACCCTGCAGAGAGGGCCAGGTTCTACAGCCCACCTCCTGGCCCACATATCACATTAGGGTCCATCCGAACCAGGAGAATGTATTGCTATCTGCTGTTTTCCTAGATTGCCAACACTCACTCCTGTTCCTGAAAGAAAAGCAGTACTCACAGGATTCCAGAACAATAGCAGTCATCTTGAGCATGGTTGGATATTTAATGTTTACGCCCCCACACACCTAGGAACTGTTCTCCCACCTGGAACCCTGAGAGCAGTAGCAGCTCTTGGAGGGAGTGCTGCAGGGCTCTGGGGCAGGGCAGGGGAGGGGCAGGGTGGGGGATAGTAAACTACGGCATACGGCCGGACAGAGTAAAGTAACTAAATAAATAAATAAAATGAATTTAGTTGCTAGCGCTGCATTGCATTTGGCAATGCAGCGCGCGCAATGTAATTTGTTTTAATGATTTATTTAGTCACTTAACTCTGTTCAACCGTATGCCGTAGTTTACTACCCCCACCCTGCCCCCCCCACCCGCAGCACTCCCTCCACAAGCCAATTTTGCCTAAGGGGTCATGTTTCATTTCTTTGGTCATCTGACTGCTGGTCTGTGACAGACTAAATCTCTGTTCTGGCAGTCCTTGTTTTAAATATCCTGTCCATCTGTGAAAGAACGAAAAAAGATTACAGCAGGCAAAATTTCAAAGTCAAGTATCAGATGCTAGGTACCTGACTTCTCCAGACTTAACTGCTATAATCTTCTACAAGCAGAAAATTCCCTCTCCTTCTCAGCTTCATGATCTTCAGCCCCTGCCTCATCAAAGATACAGCGGCATTTGAGATTGTTTTGTTTCTGTTAATCTCAAAACATTTGAATATTTATCAACAGTACTGTGGCTTAAATGTTAAGCGCTTCATTTGGTTAAGTGGATTTAAGTGACTTGCTTACAAACAACCGCAAGACTCTTAACAGGACCAAACTGTAGAATTCAAGTTTTTTCTAGATAATCATGTATGTATCCATTAGAAGGCATTGATACTTCTGAGACAGGAAACCCACCGCAATAGAACTCTTATATTTGTCCTCCTCCTTGAATTTAGGCTGCAGTCATTAGTTCTTTCTTGGATCCATAGCTGAAGACTCATACACTGAGAAACATAGTATAATGTTTAAATCTGCTTAGGGTAAAAGCTAAAGGTGTGTATCTGGCACTCAATGGGAGGAACACTTATACTCTTTATTTCACCTGGCTACAGCAAACACACCTTCCTCTATGAGCTGTGCATAAGCAAATTAGAGTGAAGGCCCACTATCCAGAGTGATGACAGAAGGTTCTATGACCAGACCAGTGAGAGAAGGTTCGCAACTTTCTTTTCTCATCTGGTACCCCCTTCTCTCGACTGAACACTCTTGCTGCTATGTTTTCTCGTGGATGCTAGAGTAGAGGATAAAGGGAAGTCAACAGAAAATGCAGCAATATTTAAAGTATACAGGAAGAGGGCTTATGGAATGGGTGGCTCGAGGCTAATAAACAGGCAACAGGGCAAAAGTAAAGTTATATTTTAATAAGGAGGGAACAGAACAAAAATATCAGAGTACAGAAACTGTTCTTGTTAAAAAGTAATGCAAACTGTTGAAATTTGAGCATCGAAACTGCAAGTAGGGAAGATCCAGAAGTGAGCTATCTATATACATGAACTACGGGCATGAAAAAAGAGAACGGCTTTCATCAGTCTGATGCCCTCTGTCCTGCACTTCAGAAAGGGGCTCATAAGGGAATCAACTTCCCAGTGCACCCATCCCCCAGCCCCTGTGAGATACGTTTTCCAAATAACTAAACCAGTATTGTCTCCCCAGCACCAACCCACACTTCGACTGCTTTCATAGATAGATTAGCCCTATCTTAATCGCTGAGCGAAATACAAACACTCCTGTGGTCGCCACTTCCAGTGCCTGTAACAAAAGACAAGACAATCATTAAACTGCTGTGACCACCTCACACCGTATCCTCCAGCACTGTAGACTCCTGGACGTAAAAGCCACCTGCAGTCCAGGTGGTTCTTTGGGTCACATAGCCTAAACATTAAATTATACTGACCACAGAAAACCTATGAATGTTTGTTTCTCTTCATAAATTCACCTTGGCAAATTATGACTCACACTATTTTCTTGATCTCCCTTTGTGCAGTTGGTGGCCTGGGTGCTTTTTAGGATACTCTTTAAGCTGTTTTAGGCTATTCCTGAATGCTTGCTTCTCTAAATAACATTGTATTGGACATAGTGAAACTTTTGACATCAACATATAGATTTCTATTGTCTGGCTTGACAGGGCAGTTGTCACCAGACAATTATGTGAAGCATCACTACAGGGGCTTTGGCTCCAGCCACATGTTGGGAGTCAGGAGTACAGTTTTGATTGGACAGAAGTTGTGTGCTTTCACAAAAATAGTGCCTGACCTCCCTGCAGCTGTAATAATTTTGTTTATTTGTCTAGCTGACTGAGCTTGAACTTTCAGGTGCACACAAATGACATGAAATGTTGTAAAAGTGTCTTAGATAACTAGTAAATGTAAGGAGTTTGTCTTTCTCTGGCAGTAGCACAGATGGGAGGAGAGCAGTCTTATACTGACATGGATGTTTAGGTCTGACTTGACAGTGCAGCTGAAATCTGACCTTTTAACCTACACAAATATTGTTCTACAGTTCTTTGCTTCCACACAAATACATATTGTTAGAAATGGGGTTTCTGGTTGGCACAGTTATGCTCCTAGGTCAAGCAGAACCCACCACTCTACTCAGGTGAAGTAAGTTACACACCCAAGATAACCTGTGTTCACCCTCTGGTAGCTTGGCGCAGAGCCTGCAGGCTTATCATCAGAGGTCATGTGTAAAGCATTTGCTCAACACACTCACACAGAAACACAATGACTACACCTCAAAAGAGACTCCACACAAGATTATATAAAAATATAGTATATTATACATAACATAGACCAAACCAACATGAATTATAAATACTGTGCAAACTATTCAAACCCTGAAACAGTACTCGTTATCCTGACAATGCAAGAATCAAAATGACATACATCATAACCTCAGTGAATACTTAGGTAATGGAATGCAGCAGATTATGAATAAGTACTGGAATTATCAGATGAGTGTCAGTACTGTTACGTAATTCATTGACAAAACACATGACTCGTTAGGAAACCATAGGGCACGGCGTAATTGTATCCCTATTCTATTATGCTTTATATAGTAATTAGGCCCCAAGTGTAGGGTTAGATGCACCTGTGTGCCTACTGCCCATGTTACGACAATTTCCTCAATCAAAAATGTGTGGGGCCTCCTTCGAGTCTCACCCTGAAGACTACAGTAGAGAGAAAAGATGCCCCCAAGTGGTTTCTCACAGAAAAGGGGGGATACGCGCACACTGTAAGCAACGACGCAGATAAACTACCGGGTCCCCTGCATGCAGAATGGCAAGAGGACTGCTGCACGCAAACAAGCTGTACATCTCCTGATGGTTGCAGCACTAGGAGTCACAGCAGAGGACCCCACACTCACAGAGGACCCCACAGGACTCTTTTCTGAGGTTCTGTGACTTTCCTTGAGTCGGAGAATCCTCGTCACCTGGGTTGAGCAGTGCTATGCTGAGCTGGTAGGAGTGCCTTTACCAGTCGGAGTGATGGGGGGAACACAGGTCTCTACTCCCTACAGACACACTAGTGTAGCTACAAAGAGCTTCTCCCTGCCTACTGCCTCTCCCGAGAAAGAGCAGGGCCAGCCAGGGGGTTCTAGAAAGCCGGCTGTGGGATCAAGTGCAGGGGAAGAGTGCCTCAGTCCAGCAGTTTCCACAAAATGGTGGTACGTCACGGATTTCCTGGCTGGGGGAAGCGACATGCTGAGTCCCCAGGCTGCAAGTTCCAAGCTCGAGTAGAATAAGAAGTGCTTAACATGCACTGTAATTATGGGCAACACTTGGGCACAAAGGAAAATAGCAGAAAGCAGGCCAGCACATAGGGCAGATAATACAATGGTGTTTTCCCTTGGCAGCAAAACATTCCTCTGGCAGTGTGCAATTTGTAAAGCCAGCATCAGGAAGCAGCAGTCAGCAGGGCAACAAGCAGACAATCAGTCCAGTTGAGTCCTTTAAGCAGCACAGCAGTTAGCAGGAAGCAGAGCAAAAAACAGAAAAGCAGTGCAAATGAGCCCTTTAAGCAGTGCAGTTGTCCTTCTCACAGAGGTTTAGTTCCAGATGTGCTTTCAAAACATGGGGTCAGAGCCCCTGTACTTATACTCATAAGTGTCTTTAATGTAGGGGTGACTTCACAAGAAACCTTAGAAGTGCACAGCACTCCCTTTCAACCCGGCCCTGGCTCCAGGCATCAGTGGGGGGTAAATCAGCCCTTTGTGTGAGGGCAGGCCACATCCTATACAACTGTAAAGTGCAAACGCCCTCTCCCTCTACCAGACCAGGAAGACCATCAGTATGCAGATGAATGTAGATGTAATCCCTGTTACACCCAGCCCTTCCTGTGTGATGGCTGTCTGGAAAGTATGCACAAAGTGTAGCTGTCACCCAGGCCCAGATGTGAATTGGAGTCAGGCTGCAAAGCACAAAGTGTCATAGGCAAGGAGAAATGCCCACTTTGTATAAGTGGCAAATCAAAAATAGTAATGTAAAATCCAACTGCACCAAAAAGTAGTATTTCTCACTGCTATTCTTAGACTCACCAAAAATGGCAACACCACTCCTTTTAGATCAGGAATACGCACTTAAATGTACATAACAGACTGTCCAATGCTAGCCTATGAGAGGAGTAGGCCTCAGAGCAGTGAGAAACAAAATATGCAGTTTGTCCCTGCCAGGACAAGCCACACATAAAGGTACATGTCCTACCTTTTACTTACCCAGCACTCTGCCCATAGGGCTACTTGGGCCTGCCTTAGGTGTGTCCTATGTGTTATAAAAGGGGAGTTTAAGCCTTGGCAAGCAGTTGTAAATCAATCCAATGGGCACGTTCTTTACATGCCAACCCGTTGCACTGCGAAGAAAGGGATTTAACCCTGATATTGTATCAATCCGTCTTACTCCATGTTGAACAGTTATTACACCAGTTTTATCAAAATTCCTCCAAACATTTAATCAAATCGCTGCGGAAGGCGGCACCAACAAGGGGTGCAGGCACGGGCCTTATTTGGGGAGCTGGAGTTGGCTGTACTCATTTTCTATGTGCAGCGCCACCTCCCCTCAACCCTGGCAGCAGGTGGCAGTCCTGGGTCCGGGTACGGCCTCCGGGAGCGTCGGCAGGGGTGGGAGAAGGTGCGCCGGGCAGTGTTGCGCTTCTCTGGGGTCCGGCGCTCCCAGGCGCAGCTGACGCACCGGTGGTCCGACATCCTGGACCGTGAGCAGGACCTGCTGGACCTGCTAGGAGTGGAGGTCCCGGGGCTTGGTGAGTAACTATTTAATTATTACTACTTTGTGTCTGTTCTTCTGCTCTGTGTTATATATTGCGAATATCTTTTTTTTCTTCCAACCAGCTAGAATGTTGCTGCTTACATTCCAGGTTAATTACGTTTAAAAGTCTTCTGTGATTATGACACAGGTGCTCTTCTGCGCTACTACTAATCTTACTTGTTTGCAACTTTGCGTTTGCGCTCGCTTAGCGTGATTCTGTAAGAGTTTTTTTAGAGAAATTAAGTTACGTAATGCTACAGTGACTCTAGTCCACTCCTTACTTTGTTCTGTCACTAAGAGATAGGGGCGGATTGATACTTAGGTTTAGGTACTTTGTATGAGTTTCTAATTTGTTAGTGGTATGCGTGATGCCCCCTCAGTTACATGACGTGCTGCTACTACGGCAGTCTTTATTAGAACCTTTTCTAGTTTGTTTAATGAGTGGTGGTAATTGGCTTAGCACTAGCAGAACATCAGCATCAATCAATCAACCCAAAATTTGATGTATACAAAAAATGTAGTCATGTGTCCTCCATTTGACCATATGCATTGTTGAGGAATAAAAGAAGTGGAAATGCATACTTAATGTGCAATTGGCATGCCTGGAATAGGTGGGCTAGGTCGGGTGGTACGTCATACTTAGGCTTAGTTGTAACTTAGTATTCTGGAATCAGAATTGAAGACTGGATTACTGTTGATAAATAGTAACTTAAGTAGTCGATCCGCGAATCCCCCGATACTACTTGTTGACCAGATGAGATCGGTCAATTTAGTTATTGCAATTGTTGTTTACATAAGTGTTTTTTGACCGTTCTTTAAAAATATTGTATTTGTTTGACACCATCCATCAATGTTTGTCTGTTTCTTATATCTTTTCTGTTCATCAGCACCCAGGGGCAGACAGACAGGGAGTGGGGAGTCGGCGGGACAACAGTCCGAACACCACCACCAGGAGGACACCAATGAGGGCTCCTCTGCTGGCCCCAGTAAGTCTTCTTGTTTTTAACAATATTTCTCATTCCATAACTTTTACTGCACCATATTTTTCACGAACTATTGTTTCAGTTTCCCAATGCTATTTTTTACCAACAATTATCCTTCGATCTGTACGGTTTCAAAAATCTTGTTATCCCTGCCTCTGCTATGATGATTCTCAGTACTACTACTACTATCAGTCTGTCTGTACTGTAGTAGCTAAGCTTGCCCAGTTGGCCAGTGCCACTCTTTATGTGAAAGGTTGTAATAAAACTCAGATTCACCAGTAGCTCTAGCCATTGAGTCCAGTCCTTTGGGTCGTCCTCTTGTACTACTTCTAGTCTTATTGATCTTGAGTCTTTGTTAATCTTGAGGCTCTGACAATTCACAGCAACAAATGCCCAACCAGATTTATTACTATTTTGATATGATAGCCTATAGGACATGCTACTACTGTTGTAGGGATCTTGCACATACAGACCTTTGTACAAGAAAATAGGATGTTGGTGATGGTAGGTTGGACCTTAATCACAAAGCTCAATCAGAAATTCAGAACCCACCACAATCCCCTGCTCGACTATAGTTGTCATAACTATTAGGTCTCTGAACCCTCCCCCAAGATACCCAACAAGTAGACAACCCAGAACATAACACACCCAACCTCTCAGTCGTGGAAGCAATGCACATGCACACCCTTACTTTAATTTGCTCACTCGTGTAAGTTAGTCCACACCAAATACCACCAAGTCTATGTAAGTTCAAAATGTTTATTTTGAATTGAGAAGCTCTGTACATTGTTCTATTATAAAATGCAGCACCAACCGGAAAATCAATAACATTAAAACAATAAACATTGTTACACTTACTTACAGTTGGGAATTAAATCATGATAACTGAACAGTGGTGGAAGGCAGCACCACCATCCCCTAGGAATTTAATTTATATAAATTTATAAATGAAGATCTGAGTGAAGGGACCCCTCACCTTAGAAGAACCTAGTATTGGTAGTTGTTGCATCATTGATAAGCTCTGCAAAGCTCTGGTTCGTAGAAGGGAATCTTCCGTCTGTAATGTGAAAAACTGAAATGGTGCACGTTAGTATATTGCAACTTGCAAGCATTTCTCAGCCGTGCCAAAAAGTGTAGCATTTATGGATAAGCAATATGGACTAACAGTACACCAGTACTTCATAAAAAAGTGGCTTGTTAATGTTTTTGTTGACCGCTTGTACGCAGCGCGTAGACAGTAGCAGTGTGAGGCAGGTCATGTGGGCTCAAAGGTGTCTTATTCAAAAAGCTGCAAGGTAACGTCACATGTGCAAAAATAAGACACAAAGGTAAAATGGTTGCATGGCTCGGGCTAACTAAGCAAAGGCTAGAATGACCATATATAACTATATTAGTGTCTACTCTACTACTACCTGATTTGTACTAGGGATGTATGTTAGTATACTATAAATTCATTTTTCAACCTTGCTTCTGATCAATAGGGGGTGGTGTATATGACGCCTAATAAATGTGTAATGTTTTCTAGGCGCACTACCGACCACCATTGCCGGGGCCAGCGAAGGCGACGCGGAGGGAGAGGATGCGGCAGTTGCTGCAGATACCGACGATGGAGCGTTAGGGGGAGTGGCAGCACCAGTGGCGGGCGGTGGTAAGTTAGATTCATAATTCTTAACTATTGTTGAACTTGACAGTACACTCACTGCAATGGTGTACTGTATGTATACTGTACTGTTGAGACTTAGGGCCCCATTAGGGTGGCGTGCGTATTGCCCCCGCCGGGCCAGTGGTATTCACTGCCGACACCGCAGGGGCAAACCTCCCGCCATCCCTGTAGAAAAGAGTCAGACCCCCACATGTCGACCAGGCGGAGAAGGGTTCAATATGGTGGTGGTGTCTCTCTGAACACACCGCCAGCCATATAATCTGCATTTTGGAATGCCTTTGCGTGGTGGCATTGCCGTCCGCCACGGAAAGGAATGCAGACATTGCAGAGTATGCTTGGGGGCCCCCATGGAGGGTACCTATGCTATGGTACCCCCCCTGCCTTTCAAAGCAAAACGTGACAGGCTCCGCACGGGGCCTGTCATGTTGTGCTTGGAAAAGCAGCACAACATGTATTTTTACCATTGCTTTCGGCACCGCCAACCAGAATGTAAAAAAAACAGGATGCGCCCGCCACTGTGCCGGGCGCATCCTCCTAATTAATTGTCCCCACGGGACCCCCACCCTTTTTAGCGTGAGGATGGCAGGCGGACAAAGTCCGCCCGCCATCCGATGTCCTAAGTAAGTATGAGTTGTTGTGAACGTTTGAAGAGTGAACTAGAAGACTAGAATCCCTTTAATTGGCATAGGAGCAGGAGTATTGAGTAACCAATGGCCTCATCTATCTGATTTCAACTCCGCTTTGAAAGTTTTATGGAGAAGAGCACCTGGTGCACTGTTCAACTAAAAAGTGAAAGACGGGTGGAAGGAAGAAGGACGGGGGAGATTTAAAATGTTATGTACTACTGTGCTTTATAGTGCTACTCTACCATGCCACTATGTGTACAAATAATTAACTTGTCTTACTGTTTTTCTAAGAGTATATTTTACAATTGTCTTGTTTTTTCTTTTTGATACACAGCTACTCCTAAACTCAATCAAAAGGAGTTGGCCGCCAAGGCACGGCGCCGGAAGCTGGAGGCAATCCAGCGTGAATACCGGCGGCTGGTGGTCTTGGCAGAGGAGGAGGAGGAGACTGCAGCAGCACTTGAAGCCTCCTCCAGTGCCCCGGGCCCCAGCCACCGCCCTCCAGCGGTACAGCGCCACCATCTGGCGGCTGCCCGCCTCCACCGCAGTGCCATCTCTGGTGCCCCCCGCACTGTGGCTGCAACTGCCGCGCCCTCAGACGCCGCATAGCCCGTTTAGAGGAGCAGATGCGTGTCCTCCTTCAGTCCCGCCCCAAACCTTAGTCCCTGTCTTCAAGTTCTGCCCCTTTTTTAATTCTTGTTTGGGTGGGTGGGAACTGGTTTGGGCGTTGGGTTTTTGCTTTTTGGACTACTATTTTCTCCTGGACTTTTCTACAGACATTGGTTGGGGTTAGGGAGGGGGGTGGGTCAGATTTTGTGGGTATTAGTTTATTTTTGTTCGGGTAAATTAAATATATTTTTCTACGTTACATTCAATGTTGTTAATGTTTTGTAGGTGGGGTTACTGTTTTACATCACACTGTTTCCTTGCTGGTGCAGGGCCACCCATAGCCAGTGTTTGATTTAAATAATTGGCTGACTGTGTAAGACACAAACAGATAGATACGACACCCCTTACTGATTGACTTGTCCTACTAGTACTTTCAGTCTCTCCTCTAGTCTATGCATTCTTTATCTGGACTCAAAGGGGTGGGTGAAATTGAATTTATTGAAAACATGTCCATTATTAATTCTGCCTCCCCCAAACTTCTCTCTTACCTGTGCTTGATGTTTAACTTAGGCATAGCAATGGCTGCATGGTGAAGATGGTTTCCTTTTTCTAACATGCCATGCTTGGGGTGGTGGTGGTAGTATAGTAGTAGTAGTAGACACTGGCAGGGCAGCAGCATTTGCAAAAAAAGAAAAGGAGACAGTCAATCGCCTTTAAGAGACTGTTAGAGGAGTAGTAGAATGAAGTACAGTACAGAACTTACCGAGCAACAATAATATGCTAAAATATTTTACAACAAAACATAATGGTGGTTGGGATAGCCTACTAGACAGAGTTACAAACTATAGTTGTGTCGAGTCACTTGACTAGGCCAACAGCCTAACAGTTAGTGCTGTGTATGAGGAATGACAACAAACAAATCCAATCAATGCTGGCAATTAATGCTGAGGTATATGTTCCTTTGATGAATAAAATAACCTCTAAAATATCCTACTCATGGGTGGGCAAGCAGAAGAAGATCATCGCTCTGCCTTGAAATTGAAGTACTGTTGCTTTTGCCACATCCGCCCCAGCAAGCGTGTGATTAAGTATTGGTGTACTTTTAATTTAGTCACACCTTGACAATAAGTCACACAACCCGGGGGAAGAGGGTTAGGGTTTGTTGGATGGATGGGAAGGGGGTTTTGGGAAAGGTTTGACATTGAAAAACAGTATGCATGGACAAACAAACGACAATCTTTGAAGACTACCATATCCGTATGTTAAGGGAAAAAAAGGAAATGCATGCATGATGATGAGAGACCTGGATTACATACACTTCTTGTTCTGTTGTTCCGGCCTTAATACTTTTACAGATAGCAAATAGAAATTTTTAATATTGGTAGGGAAGAATCGTAAACAGAGAGCAAACCTAATGATGATAATACCAAAGAACAAGAATGCACTGTTGTAAAGATTGTATACAAAAAAATTATTCCAATTATTTAAAAGAAGATAAAAGTTGATACTGTTACCGTGTTATCCTGGTAAAAAATGTGGACTGGATTTGCATCTCGGCATTCCTCTTGGTCCTCTCGTCCATCAATCTTGGGTGTGTCGCCACTCGCCACTGCCCGGCTGGAATATTTTTTTCGATTTTTTGGTAAGTGTGCATTGTAATGTTTTCCAAAGTATAGTGCAAGGCCCGGCCTGTAATTGGAGAGGCAAAACCAAAGGGGATATTGAGAAACAAAGTTGAAACAAATGCACAAGTTATGGTGTAGTGCAACAAGAACACTTTCCGAGGTGGCATGTATGCATCATCTCTACTCTAGTCTGTTTCCAGCATTGACCTTCAACCATAACAGGAGAGAGCAGGCCCACAGTGACAGGCCTGACGGCACGTTGCTTAGCAGTAGCACATCCTACGTTTAGACTTTAGAGTACTTTTTATTTTTTTATTTTAAAGAGTTGGACAAAGGCAAAGCACATTATCCATTGCAAACATAGCATTTTACAGTTTAAGTTAGTAAATCAATGCACTGCAGTCATCCCACCGCTACACTCTATTCCACTTCTACACAGACATTTGGGTCTGCTGTGATTGTTGTTGACGTGTTTACCTTTAGGCTTTTAAGTTTTATGCCACTCATGAAACGTCCTCCTGACTTCATCATCATCTCTGATACTTTTACTGACTGACTGTGAAGATCGGCCTGCAGTAGAAGTAAAATTGTTATTACACAACAAGAGTAGAAATAGTATTGACTTGAGTCAGTCTTTAGTGTGTACAGAAAGATAGATTACTAGTACACTTTGACTTCACTTTGTGCACAACAAACAAACAACGAAAACCCAAACACCAATCGCTCAGAGTCAGGTGTCAAATGCATGCCATTAATTGTCATTACCTGTTCCTTCTCATCTTAAGTTAACGGGCTGTCTATTTCGCCATCATCATCATGGACGGTGCTGTTGTGTCAATCATACTCATTGCGCAGATTGAGTGAGTCCCCTTCCTGTATTGAATTACAAGCAATGTATCACCAAGCTGCAGGAGAAGTTCAAATTTCTTATTTGCAAGAAGGGGAAAATTGAATTCACCTTGAGTTAAGTTTAGTGTGTTCTGTAGAAAGATGATTAGTGCACAATTACATAACTTCATGCACAACAAACACAACATAATCATTCAGTCTGCGACTCTGCGTCCAATGCATGGCATCAATCATTACCTGTTCCATCTTATTTTCAGTTAATGTGCAGTCTCTCTCGGCTCTGAAAGGAGGATAGCTATAGTAGTCATTTGATTCATGCACCACTTCTTTTGGAAGGACTAGGAAAGTTTGAATTTGTTCTTCTAGTATTTACCATCATCCAATCATCATTCATGAGGGCAATGGATTTGGGCAGGAGATTCAGTATGATGGAGCGGAGGAGCTGGATTTGGAGGACTGTACTGTCAAATTGCAGACACCTGAAACTTGTATATTAAATAGGAAGAGTAGAAGACGGTGGTAATGGAGTTGTTGTGATTCACAAGTTTGTAACCGGAACGACAGACACACAAATAAAGGGGGGAAAAAGGGAGGAAGACAATAAGTGCAAGCCTAAGTGTCAGGGAAGTATAGCTCGTCCTCAAACTCTGGGGAGTCAGCCAGTAGTAGGTAATCATCATGTGACTCACTACTTCTGTCACCTGAGCCGCTGTCCTCATCTTCCTCCATTGCTTCATGTATTGTGTAATTCGGTGGTATGAAGTGCTGATTCATTTTGATCATTGTTAACCTCTCCACGTTTTTGGGCGAGAGACTGGTCGTTCTCAATGTTACAATGGAACCAGCAGTACTGAAAACACGTTCGGAAGAGACACTTGCGACAGGGCAAGCCAGATAGCTTATTGCCAGCCTGCTGAGCAGTGGCCATTCAGACCTTTTCCTATACCAATACTGCAATGGATTTTGATCAATGTACACCTCTGTTGGGTCATCCAGATAGGCCTGGACCATCCGCTCAATGTTCAGGGGTGCTGCTGGTAAGCTTTCGTGCTCTTTTCTCTGTGCATCAGCACTGTGCTTATTAATGCCTAACTGTACATACCAATCGTCTAACGACTGTACTGGGCCTAATGATCCAGTTAGTGTTGCTGTTGTCGATAGTGATGGTTAGTGTTGTGATCCAAACGCACTGCCCTCAGCCGACGAAGTTGCACTTGATCCTGCATGCCCTGCTGCAGTACTTCTTGGGGGTTGATCTTGCGGGCTTTTAATTAGCAGCCGTTCGTTTTCCAACTTACTGGCTGCTTCAGCTATACAAGTTTTGTAGCGGGCAATATCAATTTCGGAAAAAGCAAAGAATGTCTTCAGTCCAAATTTTGCACGTGGATCCAGAATTGTGGCACAAATGTAATGTTCTTGTGACAAAATTTTATTTTGTATCCTTACATTTTCAGCTAAGCGACGGGCTAAGCTCCCCACCAAGTCATTGGCTTCCCTTTTGTCTCTAGCATTTGCAATAATGGGATAGCTTGGCCCATTGTACAGTCCTCCTTGCTGACTTCATGTGTGAAGACCTCAAAAGGACAAAGCATCTCAGTCAGGCATTTAATTAGGCTCCATTGCTCCATCTCAAGGTTCATGCCTTTAACAGTAGCATCCCCTCTTCTTTTCCAGACATATTCATGGAGTGACCTGTACTGCTCATACAGACGATCAAGCATGTAATACATTGAGTTCCAACGTGTTGCCACCTCCTGGATGAGTGCCTTGACTGGCATCCTATGTTCACGTTGGATGATCCTCACCTGCTTCCGAGCTTTAAAAGAATGGCTGAAATGAGTGCACATTCTTCGGCAGATGGCCAGTAAATTGCTGACTATGGGTTCTTTTTTCAGAAAGTCTTGAACTATAATATTTATGCAGTGTGCCAAACACGGAACCCTGAAATAGGAACCAAGTTCCATAGCCTTAAGTACATTACTGCCATTGTCTGTGGCAACAAAACCAATACAAAGCCCTCTTGGCCGCAGCCATTCCAAAACCTTGCTGCGAAACTCGTCTAAAGTGTTTTCAGCCGTATGAGATTTCTCCATGGCGAACATGGCTACAGTTGCATGTTTCCGAGTACCTTTAAAAATCGCAGCTGTGTCAACAGCACCTCGTGCAGATAGCTTATCTCTAACCCCCAGAAAAGAGACCCAGTGTGCAGTCTGCGGCTTGGCAACTGGTCCACATGTCTGTTGTCAGGTGGATATTGTGAACAGCACTCTGCTGCAAAGCTTGTCCAACCAATTCCAGCACATCATGATGTAGTTCCGGAACAGCAATTCTTGCGAAATAGGACCGGCTGGGAACCTTTCATTTAGGGCAGATGGCTGACACAAATTCAAGGAAACCCACCCCTTCCACAAATGAAAAAGGAAGAAGGTCCAGCGCTAACATTTTAGCCAGCTTCGCATTGTACAACTGTGCCGTTGAGTGGTTGTGTTGGAACTGCCCCTCCAACCTAAACATGCTCTCAATGGTAGGCTGGATTACTTTCCTTTGTGGTGCTGTTTTCATTAACCCACTTAGGCTCAACGACACAGTTTGTCTCATTGCGGTACTCGGTCGCCTTGGTGTCTCGGCCTGAGGCGGTGCCACTCAGATGTTACTGAGGAGGATGTGGGCGGTACCGCTGCACTACTGGGGCCAGGGCTAGAAATGCCTCCCTCTTCTTCACCTTCCACCGCAATAATATCGCTCCCTGATTCTTCCTGACCAACTTCAATGGGTTGAGTTTTTCTACTTTCTTTTGCCTGAAGTAGGTGATTCTCCCACACGATAGTGTGGTGTATTCTGAGATGACTTGCTTGGCCTCCGGTACCATAGTTTGTACCAAGCTTACCCCGCCGAACACATTGCCGACAAATTCAGCATATAGGAACGTTCTCCTCCTTGGTGCTAACAGAAAAGAAGTCCCAAACTGGGGAGGAGAACTTTCTGGCACTGCTGGATGTGCCACTTTCAATACCAGATGAACTGGAGGGTGTGCTTGAAATGTGACCCTGTGCACCTAGACTGTGACTTTTACTACCACTACCTACTGAGGTGGTTGAGCTGGATGTAGGTCCCTGCCGGGCCTTGGTAAATATGGCAGCTGGAGGTAGTGGTGGTGTAACCTGTGTTGGTGATATCCGTGCTACATCCCGCTCAGTAGCAGCCTTTCTGGATAGTGTGAGAATGTTGGTCTCCAATCCCTTTGGGGCGGGAGTAATGTGAGTGATGACTGGCTCTTCTTCATCAACATCAGCATCACCCCCCTCTTCTACATCTACCTCCATAACTCTAAGTTTGTCTGGGACCTTCCTTTTCAGAAGCATTGTCTTGTGGCGTATATCAATCTCAGACTGAGCTGGTTGGTGCCAAGTGGCATCACGATCATTAGAAGCGGGGCTTGAAGAAGAAGATGATGGACTAAGCCTCCTTTTCCTTGCTGGTGATCTGGAAGACAATAGATCTTCTGAAACAGTGGTTTGACTTTGCTCTACTTTATCTGCAGGAAGCTTGATTTCCTGAAATGCCCCTACGTCAGGAGCAACAACTACTATGGTGGGCTGTTGCGGCTGCTGCTGTTCTTGTTGCAGTCGCTGCTGTTCTTGTTGCGGCCGCTGCTGTTCTTGTTGCGGCTGCTGCTGTTCTTGTTGCAGCTGCTGCTGTTCTTGTTGTGGCTGCTGCTGTTCTTGTTGCGGCTGCACACTTATCTGCTGAGTTTGCGCCTGTGTTGATTGTGTACTACTTTGCGATAATGACATTTCTTCAACATCGCTGCTCGTTAGTAGACTGGCTACCTCTGCGACACTAAAGCCCTTGGGCCTAGGTTGGTGGGGTTGGACCGCTGGTGCTGAGGTGCTGCTCCCAGCTTGGTTCCCGGACAACGCTGCTGCTGGCGTAACTTTTTTGGTGCCAAAAAAAACATTGACCGGCACACCACCAGTCGTGGTTAATGGCACTTCCTTTTCTGTTCCTTCTTCTCACCGGCAACTTTCTTGGTACTGGACCTGGTACCTTTCTTTGGGGCCATTTTCTTCAGATGTCAGGCAGGATGCAGATGCACAACAAGTTCTGGTCACACGTGGACGTGATGCGCAGCAGGACTTCTGTCTGGCTGGCAGTGCAACGGGTAGCCGGGTGAGGCTGATGACACCTCCTCCTCTGGCTTTTTGTGCACCTAAAAGCAAATAAACCAGGAGAAGAACATCAGTGAAATGTTGCATTTGTTGTTGTGGTTCAGTTACTTACTACTGTACTAGTGCAAACAAAAGACATAGTCTAGCCATTTATGAATTTTTTTGAACAAGGGCTATGTTATACTACTGTGTACAGTCAGTCACACACTACACTCTCAGGAAGGATAGGAAAGTTAATAAGAACCACCAAAATAAAAATGTAATGGAAGTGGGGTGGACCCTATTTGCCATTAAATTATTTGAGAATCTCAGCATCCATGGAGCTGCTGCTGGCAAAGGGGGTGGATGGATGGAAGCGGTAATCCAATAGGAAAACCATGCAGGTCAATATGGCAAAAGCAGGACACTAATAACTCCCAACACAAAAAAAGGCCACTAGCCACATGGACACTCACACATCACAAACAAGCAGGGGGCCTGGGAAACACCAGGAGCTGACAAAAGGCTTATAAAAGCCAGGTAAAGGATGCATGCTAAAGCACACTGCTCTGCATTTTTAATGCAACAAAATGCAAATACAAACATTCACATGCTCCAAAAAGGTCTGCAGGGTGCATGCATTGCACACCAACACACACCAGACACACACAACAAAAGCATGTCTTTAAGACAACCAACATCAGAAAGCCCACCCCAAAAAAACACACTTCCCCAACTCAATCCAATGCCATCCACACAGAAAACACTTGATTAATAAAGCTGTGGCTACCTGCTCTGATCCTCTCGGATGAAAGCAGGCCTGTTGGCAGACAAGGCCAGGAAAGCTTGCAGGCCTAGGCTTCAAAATCGCCACCAGCCACATGGCCAGGCCCAACAACATAAGAAAGCCCTCCCCAAAAAAACACACTTCCCCAACTCAATCCAATGCCATCCATGCCCTAAATGATGTCTAAATTCAACAGACCACACAGAAAACACTTGATTAATAAAGCTGTGGCTACCTTCTCTCATCTTACTGGATGAAAGCAGGCCTGTTGGCAGACAAGGTCAGGCAAGCTTGCAGGCCTAGGCTTCAAAATGGCCACCAGCCACATGGCCAGGCCCAACATCAGAAAGCCCACCCCAAAAACACACACTTCTCCAACTCAATACATTGCCATCCATGCCCTAAATGATGTCTAAATTCAACAGACCACACAGAAAACAATTGATTAATAAAGCTGTGGCTACCTGCTCTGATCCTACTGGATGAAAGCCGGCCTGTTGGCAGACAAGGCCAGGCAAACTTGCAGGCCTAGGCTTCAAAATGGCCACCAGCCACATGGCCAGGCCCAACAACATCAGAAAGCCCACCCTCAAAAAAACACACTTCCCCAGTTCAGTCCAATGCCATCCATGCCCTAAATGATGTCTAAATTCAACAGACCACACAGAAAACAATTGATTAATAAAGCTGTGTCTACCTGCTCTGATCCTACTGGATGAAAGCAGGCCTGTTGGCAGACAAGGCCAGGCAAGCTTGCAGGCCTAGCCTTCAAAATGGCCACCAGCCACATGGCCAGGCCCCACAACATAAGAAAGCCCACCCCAAAAAACACACACTTCCCCAACTCAATCCAATGCCATCCATGCCCTAAATGATGTCTAAATTCAACAGACCACACAGAAAACACTTGATTAATAAAGCTGTGGCTACCTGCTCTGATCCTACTGGATGAAAGCAGGCCTGTTGGCAGACAAGGCCAGGCAAGCTTGCAGGCCAAGGCTTCAAAATGGCCACCAGCCACATGGCCAGGCCCAACAACATCAGAAAGCCCACCCTAAAAAAACACACTTCCCCAACTCAATCCAATGCCATCCATGCCCTAAATAATGTCTAAATTCAACAGACCACACAGAAAACACTTGATTAATAAAGCTGTGGCTACCTGCTCTGATCCTACTGGATGAAAGCAGGCCTGTTGGCAGACAAGGCCAGACAAGTATGCAGGCCTATGCTTCAAAATGGCCACCAGCCACATGGCCAGGCCCAACAACATAAGAAAGCCCACCCCAAAAAACACACACTTCCCCAACTCAATCCAATGCCATCCATGCCCTAAATGATGTCTAAATTCAACAGACCACACAGAAAACACTTTATTAATAAAGCTGTGGCTACCTGCTCTGATCCTACTGGATGAAAGCAGGCCTGTGGGCAGACAAGGCCAGGCAAGCTTGCAGGCCAAGGCTTCAAAATGGCCACCAGCCACATGGCCAGGCCCAACAACATCAGAAAGCCCACCCTAAAAAAACACACTTCACCAACTCAATCCAATGCCATCCATGCCCTAAATGATGTCTAAATTCAACAGACCACACAGAAAACACTTGATTAATAAAGCTGTGGCTACCTGCTCTGATCCTACTGGATGAAAGCAGGCCTGTTGGCAGACAAGGCCAGACAAGTGTGCAGGCCTATGCTTCAAAATGGCCACCAGCCACATGGCCAGGCCCAACAACATCTGAAAGCCCACCCCAAAAAAACACACTTCCCCAACTCAATCCAATGCCATCCATGCCCTAAACGATGTCTAAATTCAAAAGACCACACAGAAAACAATTGATTAATAAAGCTGTGGCTACCTGCTCTGATCCTACTGGATGAAAGCAGGCCTGTTGGCAGACAAGGCCAGGCAAACTTCCAGACCTAGGCTTCAAAATGGCCACCAGCCACATGGCCAGGCCCAACAACATCAGAAAGCCCACCCCACAAAAACACACTTCCCCCAACTCAATCCAATGCCATCCATGCCCTAAATGATGTCTAAATTCAACAGACCACACAGAAAACACTTGATTAATAAAGCTGTGGCTACCTGCTCTGATCCTACTGGATGAAAGCAGGCCTGTTGGCAGACAAGGCCAGGCAAGCTTGCAGGCCTAGGCTTCAAAACGGCCACCAGCCACATGGCCAGGCCCAACAACATCAGAAAGTCCACCCCAAAAAAACACACTTCCCCAACTCAATCCAATGCCATCCATGCCCTAAATTATCTCTAAATTCAACAGACCACACAGAAAACACTTGATTAATAAATCTGTGGCTACCTGCTCTGATCCTACTGGATGAAAACAGGCCTGTTGGCAGACAAGGCCAGACAAGCTTGCAGGACTAGGCTTCAAAATGGCCACATGGCCAGGCACAACAACATCAGAAAGCCCACCCCAAAAAAAAAAACTTCCCCAACTCAATCCAATGCCATACATGCCCTAAATGATGTCTAAATTCAACAGACCACACAGAAAACACTTGATTAATAAAGCTGTGTCTACCTGCTCTGATCCTAGTGGATGAAAGCAGGTCTGTTGGCAGACAAGGCCGGGCAAGCTTGCAGGCCTAGGATTCAAATGGCCACCAGCCACATGGCCAGGCCCAACAACATCAGAAAGCCCACCCCAAAAAAACACATTTCCCAACTAATTCCAATGCCATACAGGTCCTAAATGATGCTTGAAAATGAAATACATTCAAAAAACACCAAAGGAACAGTTGCTTCATCATGCACACACCCATGAGGCCATGACTAGCTCAGGCCTACTACTGACTACTACTACCCACAGTATTTAAAAAAAAGGAATGATGATAGTTACCAAAAATAAATTGTAGTTACAACAACTGCAATGCCCACAATCAAACAGACACAACAACCACTTACTTATAAAATATCCAAATAAAAAATCCTCAAATCCAATTGCAATGATGCAGCAAATAGAGTGATCTTTCCAGCTCAAAATCCAAAGGCAGAATGAGCAGGAGATGGACAAAGCACTGGGAGGAGCCTGCTGGACAGGAGCAGGAAGTTGGAGATTCTGTGGCACTTCCTCCCTCTCCCCACTTTTTTAAAAAAGGACTCCTTTTACAAAAAAGGACAGCCAAATGTCAATCTGAGGAGTTGTTTTCATCCAAAATCATCATTTGCAGAAGGTTTCATGCTGCTAGAGCTGATATTCTTCTCCAAATTGAAAATTTTACATGTTCGAGTTTTCGAGCTTCACATTACTTCCGTCGGATGTCGATGGCGTGTCCAAAATGACTTGATCGCGTTCTCTCGCTCCCTGTCGCGTTGGATATGACGTGTTCGGGGTCTCTTTCTCCTTTTCGCGTTCGATTAGATGTGCCCGCGTCCTCACGTTCTCACTCGCGGTGGAGAATGACGTGTTCGAGATCGCAATCTTCTCATACTCTCGCAGTGCATGATCGCGAGAAGAAAGATGTGATCGCGTGACAAATGACGTGATCGTCGTGAGACAGCTCAAAATGGCTACCAACAATCCAACATCTCGTGGAAAACGCGACCGGGTCGGGAAAACTTGTCGGCGAACGCGGGGTTTCAGGTAAGGCGATCGTGCGCACACGAGGATGTATTTTTTTACAGCGCGAGCAAGAAACAAATTACCGCTAAGATGCGGATGGCGGAAATTTTCACATTTTCGCGCTTTCCGCGGAACGCGAAAATGCCAAATTATCGCAATTTCCGCGAGCGGACGGAATTTTGGCCCAGGCTTGTGTGCATGCATCTATTAATTATGCTTATAAACTGTAGATCCGCAGTCAAGCATGCAATGGAGCTGGCTGATGCCATACTAAATCACGACATTGACATCGCGTTCCTCACCGAAACCTGACTCAATGAAACATCATATCCCTTCTTTGACCTTCTAGCCCCCCCGAGCTTCTACATCATCTAAAAAGACAGAATAGACTAATGAGGTGGATGCATTGCCATCGTCCATAAGAACAACATCAATATAGTTGAAATCAAAACACACTCCTTCTCTACCTTCGAATACCTCAACACCAACATAACATGTCAAAACAACAAAGTAACAAAATGACATCTCATCTACCACCCCCCAGGAAATTCACCTGCATTCGGAGAAGAAATATCAGACCTACTTACACATTTCTCCCTAGCCAACACCGACAACATCATCCTGGGTGACTTCAACCTCCCCTGGAATAACGAAAAGGACACTGTTATACAGTCACTAAATGATCTCCTCATCACAAATGAACTCACCCAACACTGCAAGGGTCAAGCTAACAACAAGGGCTCTACCCTATGTTATGTTAAAATGAATTTGTAAAGCGCACGTACACCGGGGAGGTTTCATGGCGCTAATTTTGATTGAGACCCAAGTCCTGGAGATTTTTTCAGAAAGCCTGTCGGAATCGCCTGGTTTTTAGAAGACTTCTGAAGCCGAGGAGATTGGTGCAGAATCGAATTTCGGAGGGAAGGGAGTTCCAGAACATAGGGGCCAAATTGGCAAACCAGGCGCCCCCAGTGCGCTTTATTTTAAAATGAGGGATAGATAACAGCTGCTTGTGGGTTGAACAGAGATTACGTGTGGGAACATATTTGTTAATCATGTTATTCCCGAATTTCGGGCTCCTTCCATTGAGTGACTTAAAAATGAGACATCCAACCTTAAAGGCACACTGCTGAACAACCGGAAGCCAGTGTAATTGTTTCATGAGAGGAGTAATATGATGATGCCTAGGCTGGTGAACAATCAGACGCGCAGCCTGGTTTTGTACCATCTGTAAACATCTGGATAAATTAAGGGGGATGCCAAAGTAGAGTGAATTGGCATAGTCGACATGGGACATGACCATGGCGATTATCACCTGAATCCGAGCTTCGTGGGTAAGAAATCTACAGATATTTTATATTTTCCTGAGTTGGAAAAAGCAGGTGGAAATCACCAACCCGATCTGAGGCTTCAAAGTGAGATCCTGACTAATAACTACCCCAAGGCTCTTAGCCGAGCTAGATGGAGAGGGGGACTGACCCAGCTCCCTAGGATTTTTAGCGATACCACCTGTTAAAACTACCTCCGTCTTATCCGGATTAAGTTTTAGGTGGTTCCTGTTCATCCACTGACTGATGAACAGCATAGTAGATTGAATTGCATGAACCGACTCCAGGGAGTTGCTGATGGAGAAGATGAGTTGGAAATCATCAGCATAATTAAATGTACAGACTTGACGCTCTTTCAAGGCTCGGACAAGAGGGAGAAGGTACAGATTAAACAACAGGGGAGAAAGAGAGGAGCCTTGATGGACTCCACAAGTACAGACTGCCTGGGAGCGATTTTCCAGGAAGGAACAGATCCAGCCCAGTGCAGGTCCCGAGATTCCCACGTCCCTCACACGGTCGACCAAAAGATTATGGTCAACCGTGTCGAAGGCCGCAGAAAGATCAAGCAGGACAAGGGCCTGCGAAGAGCCACTATCGACCTCACTACGGAGA
The DNA here is from genome assembly GCF_964204655.1 of Triturus cristatus. Classification (NCBI taxonomy): domain Eukaryota; kingdom Metazoa; phylum Chordata; class Amphibia; order Caudata; family Salamandridae; genus Triturus; species Triturus cristatus. The sequence continues at coordinate 892,577,852 of NC_140590.1, read as the reverse complement.
GAATCCCATTACTGTAAGGATCACCGCCTCGGTAGAGTGAGCTGGGCGGAAACCCTCTTGGTGAGGATCAAGAAATTCAGATTCCTCCAAGAAGTTTGTGAGACATCGCGTGACATAAGCTTCTAAAATCTTAGCCAGGTAGGGAAGAATGGGAATTGGACGATAGTTTGTCAAAGTTAACGGATCCAATCCCACCTTCTTTAAGAGGGGGACAATGATTGTCTCCTTAAAAGTTGCAGGGACAATGCCTTGGGAAAAAGACTCATTTCAGAGATTGAGAGCAGGACTGGGAAGGGCAGTAACAATTTCCTTCAAGATGCTAGGAGGGCAACAGTCAATTGGAGAAACAGATTTTACTTTCAAAAGAAGATCTATGAAGGTGTGCTCACATAATGTGGGGAAATGCGTAAAAGTGCTATGGTTTTGGGTGGGATGAGGACTAGAATCCAGATTTTGACAAACCAGGAAGGCTGGACTTGATTTGTTTAATGTTGTCAATAATAAAAAGATTCAGTGCATTGCAAAAAGTTTGGGAAGGGGTGGGCTTGACAAAAATTCTGTCAGGGTTGGACAACTCATTCACAATATAAAAGATCTCCTTCGAGCGGTTTGTTGCAGACAGGATTTTAGATGAAAAATATGCCGCTTTAGCAGTTACAATAGATTTTTTATATGTTTTCAAGGACTTCAAATAAGGCTGTTTGTCTTCAGGTAGGTAGTTACATTGCCACTTTCTTTCCAATTAACTTAAGGCTAGTTTTTGATGTGTCAGCTCAGTGGAGAATCATTTCTGGGCATCATGGTGGCGGAGGGCATAAATCTTCCTGGGGGGAGCAAACTTGTCGCTAGCAGCCAGTAGCCAACTAGTTAACTGTGCATCAGCCAAATTAATCTAAGAGTTGCCCAGGGCAATCGAATTGGCAAGTGAGTTAAGAAATAAGAGTTTCTCAATCTGGTTCCAGTTTCTGCGTGTGCACCCACCTAAACTGGGGTTTTTAATCAAGAAAGAATCATGAACGGTGAATTTGATTATATGGTGATCATACCATGTACATGGTGAGACTGAGACGGCGGACATAGTAATGTTGACAGTCCAGACCTGATCAAGAATATGGCCATTAATATGTGTGGCCGTGGATAACTGTTGCGTTAAATTCAGTCCTGAAAGTAGCTCGGCAAGTTCAGCTGACTGGGGGCCACCAGAGGTATCATTGGCCCAATAGCTAAAGTAGCCATTCAGAAGAACCTTCCCATAGTTAGTTACCAAGTGCGCTATCTGTTCACCCAAAGAGTGAGGAAATAAAGGCATCTTCTGAGTAGGTCTATAAAGCAGGATGCATACTAAAGGGGCAGTGTCAGATTCGAATTCAAATTTTATCACCAAATTATCCACTGAAAGTAAGTCTAGCAGAGTTAAAGTAGTGAAACTACAATCATGACGTGCTATGACAGCTACTCCTCCGGCCACTTGCCCCTGGGGACGGTTAGCCTGGGTGATGTGATAATCTGAAGGTAGTGCCGCAAGGATGTCTGGGGATGACTCCTAAGATAACCAGGTTTCAGTAAGCATGAGAAGATCTGGCTGCTCGAATTTGAGCAACAAAAAAATATCCATCTGATATTTAACATCAAGCGGGTGTTCAGATATACAACAGAGAGCTTCTGTGCGTCGTTACCGTGGCCATGTTGGGTCTGAGAAGGACCAGCAATATGAGTACCACAGATTTCAGGAAAAGCTGTTCTAGATGCCAAAATCCCCTGTTCCGCTAAACTGGAATAAGTAAGGGGATTGAGTTTGACAGGGACTGCATGAAGTGCTGTCAACTCAAAGGCGGTGTAACCAATTTTCTGAGCATAATGACAGGCCCCAGGCCCCGGAAGGGCGCGGACGGGTGCAGACGGGCTTGCCTTCAGTGCGACGCTGGCGCGCCCGCTGCGCATCTGCTGCGTTCCCACACTGCGACTGGCATGAAATAGCCGGTGGCAGCCTTAGCTCCACCCCCCTTCGCGCTGATAGGCTACCGAGTGGGCGTGACAGCCAGCAGCAGCTGGGCTGGGAAGATGCATGCGGGTGAGCAAGTAACACATTTTAAAATACACGGCAATTCAAAAATATAGCAGCAAAGTTTTAAAAGCTACAGATTTCAAGAGTTAGCTCCTCGAGCGTGGGTGTCAGGCCAAAATCCCGCTCCTGCGCTGCGACCAGCGTGAAATAGCCAGTGGCAGCCTTAGCTCCACCCCCCTTCACGCTGATAGGCTACTGAGTGGGCATGACAGCCAGCAGCAGCTGGGCTGGAAAGATGCGTGCGGGTGAGCTAGTAACACATTTTAAAATGTACAGCAATTCAAAAATATAGCAGCAAAGTTTTAAAGTAACAGATTTCAAGAGTTAGCTCCTTGAGCGTAGGTGTCAGGCCAAATTCCCGCTCCCGCGCTGCGACCGGCGTGAATTAGCCGGTGGCAGCCTTAGCTCCACCCTCCTTCTCGCTGATAGGCTACTGAGTGGGTGTGACAGCCAGCAGCAGCTGGGCTGGGAAGATGCGTGCGGGTGACCGAGTAACACATTTTAAAATACACAGCAATTCAAAAATATAGCAGCAAAGTTTTAAAAGCAACAGATTTCAAGAGTTAGCTCTGTGAGAGTGGGTGTCAGGCCAAAAAAGCCTAGATGCAATCATAGCCAAAAATGAAAAATTACCATCATTAACATTCTCCCAATCGACTGGTCAGGACACCACATCAATAGATTCAACATCAATCAAACCGTAGCCCCACCCGTGAAAACACAAATTACCCATCAAAGGAGCAGAAACCTCAAGGCCATCCCCCTCCCTGTCCTCGAAGAAACAATAACATCACTTCTCCCACTCTCCACAGACAACCTCAACACGGTCGAGCTCACTACTCTTTACAACAGGACAGTGAAAACTGCTCTTGACCAACTAACCCCCTTGAAACTGAAAAGAGTCATAGAGATCCCCTCCCGAGCCTGGTTAGACACAGACCTCAAGTCAGAAAGGAGAAAAGTAAGAGCCGCGGAGAGACTCTGGAGAGGAAACCCATCCTCAAACAGCCTCTCCCAGCTCAGAAAAGAATGCAGTAACTACAAAAAGTACATAATCAAGGAAAAAGCCTCTTTCTTCCGGCGTTCACCAGACAAAGCCAAAACTGCCCCAAAGAACTTTTCGACATCATCCATAAATAGACCTTCAAACCCACCAAAGCTAATCCCCCTGCCTCCAAACTTCAGTGCAACAACCTGGCCAAATTCTTCAATGACAAAATCACCAATATCGAGCTCTCCCTAGACCAACACCCTCAATCCCAACACAGCAAATCCTCACCCATAATGAGACCCAACCCAACCCTAGTTCACGACATTCTCCCCGAAGCCGAGACCCCCCTTCTGTCAACCACCAAAAGAAGTGTTCACCCAGGACCGCCATCTTCCCCCAAGCATTGGAAGGACTTCAAACCTCTCTCCGAGGAGGACATTTCCAAGGTGATTGCCAACTCCAAACCCTCCAACCACTATGCCTCCATGCCTCCCTGGCGAAGAACATCAACCCCACCCTAACCCCACTGTGGACAAAGATCATCAATAGCTCCCTAAACAACGGTCTGATGCCCGACTGCCTCAAATAAGGCCAAGTCACCCCCCCCCCCCTTCTAAAAAAACCAGCTGCTGAATCTAATTACCTCAAAAACTTTAGGCCTGTCACCAACCTCCCTTTCCTAACTAAAATCCTGGAGAAATGTGTTCTCGCCCAACTGAACTAACACCTGGAATCTAACAACCTACTTGACTCACATCAATCCGGGTTCAGAAAGGGATGCAGCACAGAAACCGCTATACTGAGCATAACCAATGACATTCACAACTTCCTTGACTCTAACAAATGCTACCTACTTGTGCTCCGTAACCTATCTGCTGCTTTTGACATGGTTGTTCAATCTACTCCTAGACGCCCTACAAAAGCGTATCGGAGCAGATGGCAACCTCCTAAAAGGGTTCTCCTCATTTCTACATATTCTCTCCCAAATCATAAAGAACAAAAACTCTATATCCGACACCTTCCCCTCAACTTGAGGTGTCACTCAAGGCTCAGTCTTCTCCCCCACACTCTTCAACATTTACATGGAACCGCTCACTACCATTCTAAAACAAGCAAACATCGCCTACCACCTCTATGCTGACGAGACCCAGCTGTACCTCGAGGTATCCTCCCTTGATGACATCCTTCGACTCGACTCAACTCCACACTTTCTAAAGTAGAAAATTGGCTAACACTCAACCACCTCAAACTCAGCCAAGAACAATATGAAATCCTTGTCTTCTCCAATCATGAACAACCCCCTCTGATCCAAGAATGGATAAACAACCTTGACTCTCTAAACTGCAAACTTACTCCAGCGAAATCAGCAAAATCACTAGGGATCTCTCTAGACACAAATCTCAACACAAACTCCACAGCAAAAGGCACCCTCTACAACCTAAAACTCCTCAACAAAGTCAAACCTTTCATACCCTCCAATGACCTAAAAATCGCAACCCAAGCTCTAGTTCTGTCCAGACTTGACAATGGAAATGCCACACTAACTCGGACACCTATAACACACATAGCCCCCATGAAAACCACCCTAAACGCAGCAGCAAGAATGGTCACAGGTACGACGAAATACGGCCACATTACCCCTGCATTACAGACCCTAAAATGGCTACCCATCGAAGCACGCTGCCCTTTCAAAACTGCCTTTCTCACCCATAAAGCCTTACCCACAGGCAAACCGGACTACCTCGCAGCCAAACTCAAAACAGCTGGACAAAAAAGAAACCTAAGAAGCTCCAAATCGCTGCTCTGCATCCCCCTAAAAAGACAAAAACAAAAGCCCTCTCCCCCTCTTTTTCAGGGAACGCCCCAAAAATCTGGAAGTCTCTTCCTACCCACATTAGAGCCAATCGCTCCTTCACGAACTTCAAGAGACAGCTAAAAGAATTTCTCCTCATGCGTCATCTCCATGCATCTGGTCTATGACCTCGATCTATAGGACCTCCAGCACTCTGATACTACTCACTGTATTCTAATGTTTATGTTTCTTTACATGTATGCTATAAAGCGCTCCCATACCCCTTTGGGTCTTGTAAGTGCTATATAAAACTCCAAACATAAAAAATAAATAAATAAAAATATTGACACAAAATTAAAAAGAACATAAGGAATGGTGTGCATTCTGCATCTAACAGAATTCTTGTAGCAGTTGTTAATGCCAAGTTAAAGTGGCAGTAAACTGCATACACAGGTCTGAAAGCCTATGTCTGTGGTTGGCACAAGCAGTGCTGCAGGCTCACTAACAGCATCAAATTAATGGCCCTGGGTATATAACATAAAATAAGTATTTGTAAAGCCCACGTTCACCCAGAACTGAATAACAGATGTTTATTGTTACCCAACTCAATGGTACTCATTTTTTCCACCTGAGATGGATGAAAGGCTGAGTCGACCCGCTGGGATTTGAACCTGTGACCATGAGGTCAAACACAGGCCCCTGAAGTGGATGCGTTAGTCCAATGAGCCACCAGACCCGGCGGGGTGCCGCTGCTCTACAGGGAACTTACAAGTATATTAAATATGCCAAACAGGTGCAAACCAATCATCCCTTAAAGGAGAGAGCACATGCACTTTAGCACTGATTAGCAATGGTAAAGTAGCAGTGGTAAAGTGTCCAGAGTCCTAAAGCCAACAAAAAGGTCAGAAAAATAGGCTGAGGAAGGCAAGACATTTGGGGCTATCCCTGCAAAAAGGGCCAGGTCCAACATACATTAATTCACATGAAACTTATTTGTAATGCTTCACATAACCAAACAACATTCCTTTAAAGCAGACCTATTGGCATTGACAATGCTTGTTACGTTAGGCAAAAAACCTGATTACAGGTCAGTCACCTTACCCACCCTCTCCCACTAGAGAAACCCTGAATTTGGCAGATCCAAATTAGGCATGCATATTTTCTGGCATGTTGGCGGGTCTGTTCATAACATTTTGTTTGTTTAGAATCAGGTCTAGAATGTATTATTTAAAGGGTTATTCAATGGGCTAAGTATTTGTGCCAATGCGAAATGCTAGGATGCAAGCTAAATCCTTATTTACACTAAATGATTGCCTTTTGTTTCTGTGCCATGCTGTTTGTGTTAGGAGAAACCTCTATTGTTCTTCTGCTGCTCTGCCGTATGTAAATGAGGCAAATTGGCATGTAGCAAAAGGTTGCAGCAGCTGCCGCTGGCATGGGCCTTTCTTTGTGTAGCACCTGCGAAAATGAGACCTTAGAGGGAGGTAAAGGTTCTGATGCCAAATCTGATTATTTGCGTGCTTGGGCCTGTGTGGGTGTTTCTCGTTTATATACATGCTGGAAAAAGTTCCTTAACCGCATGATTTTCCACTAACACGAATTCAGCTTGTAAAATTATCTAAAGTAATTTTGAGGCAGCCATCTTATTAACAGAGAACTTCATTGCCGATCACTGGCACACGCTGATAACCTACAGATGCCAACAGCCTAAACATCCTCGAAATGAACTCCCGCTATGTCAGCGCATGGCAACATCGTGTCATGTGCTTACTGACAGGCATTCCACGTAGATGTTTATGTGGATTCCCCCACAACTCCTTCACGGCTCGTTCATTCTAGCAACTGCAGCACACGCAACTGTTAACCCTTCTCTACGTCACTTCCGCATAACTCCTCCCTCCAGGTGTTCGGTATCTCTCGGTCATCATATTTTTCACTCTATAAAGCTTGTCGTCTCCCCACATTATATGATATTCCTGATGTGTTCACTCCGGGGCACTTGTCACTTTCAAGTCACAATTGCCCTGCGGTGTTAACAATAGTTTTTCTAGGTACTCAACTCGTGACAAATTATTAAATCTGCGCCTTTGGTGGTTTACGACTTTCCATTGACATTTATTCACTTTGTTCATTTGTATAACTGTTATTCTGGGGGGTGTTTCTGCCCCATTTCCAGGAGTACATTATTCACACACCGGAGACCAACGACACCTTGCACCTCCTTGATAGTCTCTCCTCCTGCAGAGTTTGAATTCTCCGTCCCTTTCGGTAGGCATTCTGGTTTCCAGGTACTTCACGATAGGTATACAGCTCTTACAGGAAGAGGTCAGATTCAGGTGATATCCCTCACCTCTGGTAGACTGGCTTTCAGACAGAGACCAGCCCTTCTTGCACAGCAGCCCTCTGAGAACTCTGTCGAGCCCTTCCTTCCTTGGCCATAGAAGACCTAGACCTGGAACAAAAGTTGGGTAGAAGTGTCACACTTTTACACTGAAAAGCAGAGAAGATATGTGTAACTGGTATCTGCACTTTCAGAAACAGTTTGGTGTGGTTCTCCTTTCAAGTGTCCTATCCAGGCTGTGCTGCAGACACAGAATTTGTATAGAGTCATGCTACTTGAAGCAGATTGTTTCCGGTTTGGAACAGCCACAGTAGAGGCAAATAGAAGTGTGTGGTTTTTGAACCTGGTTGTCACCTGCCAACTGAAAGTGTAATCAGATAAAGACAAAAGGCTGGGCTCCATTGAAGGGTCGCTTTTACCGTGCACAAGATAATCTGAAGTGTCATCTTTCACCCTCTACCATTCCCCAAATTTCATTTCAGGAAGACAAATCAGCAACTCTTTGCTTAGAAAATTGCCTGTTTCAATTTCGTGTCTCCTCTTCCCTCACTTATTGGCTAGGTCTGCTCCCCCTGGGTGCAGGAGTGTTAGCAATACACTTCCAATGCCGGGAAAACAACCTCACCTCCATTTTGTGCAATAGGCCAGGACAGGAGTATCCAAAATGAATCCCACAGTCCTTTATTGCTCTGGCTTGCTCACACACACCACATATTTACCATGTAGGCCACATACATAAACATGCAAAAAACACACTTGGGTTGTCACTGCTAGCATTTGAACAAGTGCATAGAAGCAGAATTTTAAATCAGTAGGCCAATAGGCACCCATATTAGTGACAGATTAAAAGGTAGAGTCATAAATATAGATTCACAAACACAATTTTCTTCTATCACTGTTTTATGTGGTAAACCCATTACAGGGGCAGTAGTTCAGTGTCTGGTAATGAGGGCATCCTTGGTGTCCCCTTCCAGAACACAGGAAAATATACAAACCTTACTCATGTCAATTCATGTCAAGGGATAGGTCTAGGTCTTTGCACAACATAAGATTAGAGTAAACTAGGGGAAAAAAGTCAAAAACAACTATACCAGATAGTCACAGCTAAAAACTCAGGACAATAGCACCCAGCTGACACAGGCAGAGGTTATATCTGATCCAATACACAGTGACTTTATAATTGTCTAAAACTGTTGAGAACCAATATTTTCCAGCCTAAAGAATGATAAAAAGAACAGGAGTGCAAGGATATCTTCTGGTCCCATTCTTAGAAGGGAGATCCACTTTTTCTTCAGGTCCACACCAAAATCAGCCAGATATAAATTAAACACAATGAGAGCTGAGATACAACCATGCAATATGCTTACTGTAGAACATGCCCTGCCCTTTTAAATGCACTTTGTACTTTATGGTTATCTTCAACTATGCACTAATCATGTGCAATTGCTCCAATTTTAGGAAACTGTCTGGAAGACCACAGTCACTCAGTTTAGTTTGCACTCATTACAAATGGCTAAGACTGATAGAGCCAAAATTAAATGAAGGAGAAAGGCAACAATAGGATTTTTGACAGGTGTCTTGGAACAGGAGAGAACCCACTAAAGATAGTAGAACTTCTTGTACTTTGAAGATATGTTCAGGTATTGAAGTCTGTTACCAACAAAATAGCAGCTACCATTAACATCAAGTCAATCGCAGAACCTGTGATGGTAAAATGTTTTATAGTTAGGACTTTTAAGTACACTGTCTATAAGAAATTGGGTAACTGGTTGATGGGGTGAAACGTTACTGAAGCAGCAACCACAATCCTTGCAAGGGTGAAGTCACAAGCAAACCCAAGATAAACCTTTGTCCAACCCACTGGTGGCTTGGCACAGAACAATCAGGCCTAACCCAGAGGCAAAGTGTAAATAATTTGTGCAACACTTCATACCGTAATAAAATGAAAACATCACACAAAAAGGACCCCACAGCAAATTACAATAATAGAGTAGATTTTAATAAATAGAACAAGACCAAAACAGCAAAAATCCATATAATTTGAAATATTTAAGTTAAAAGAGTGCCAATAATCCAAAAGCACCACACGCAGATATGTAGTCATGCAAGACCAGTAGAAAGTCACAAGTTCAGGCTGACTTTGACAGACTCTGGGTGGGATACAGGGAGCAGGTTAGTCCCACTCAAAAGTTACCATCTCAATCCAGCTCAAAGAGTCCCGTTCGAGGAGCAGGGATGTATCACAGACAGTAGTTGATGTACCATGAATACCAGACCAGGCATCACGGATGAGCGTCACTGTAGCATGGTTTTCATTCTGAAAAGTGGGGCTAGTGCTTCGCTGTGGCGCTCTCTGCTAGAGGTCAATGCTGTAGCGCAAATTGTCCAGCTGACGGAACTTCTCATTGGTGGGCTTTGTGAGTGACAAACCTTGGACACTAATGGACTGGTTTGTGGTCTCAAAGAGCCCAAAAATGCCAATTCAGCCTCTCTGAGGCCACACCTAGGGTCCAGGAGCTGACCTTTAGGGCACCTCTTCGGGGGTCAGGGGTTTGCTCCAGCTGGATCTGGGTGCTAGTTCAGGTGGTTGTGAGCTTGTTATGTCCCTGTGGCTCTCAACTGGAGGCCTCCAGACAAGCCTTTGGCGTCACTGTGGGAGCCCCGGGTTCAGGTGCAGGTCAAAAATACCACTGACTCAGGAAGGAGGGCAGCAGGGGAGAAATCAAGCAAGGCAGCAGTCTAGCAAGGCATTTATCGTGCAGGGCAGCAGTCCAACAGAGTGGAAGTCCTTTCAGCAGCACAGCAGTCCTTCTTCCTGGCAGATTATCCAAAGTTCTAGAATTGTACTGAAGAGTTGGGGTTTGATGTCCATTATTTATACCTGGTTCTTCCTTTGAAGAGGGAGAAGTTTCTGGAGGTTTCACTTTGAAGTCCACAGGCTTCCTTCCTTCCCTGCCCTGGCTGCAGACTAACTACAGGTGGTCCGCAGTCCTATGTGTGGAGGCAGATGCAGCCTATTCAAGTGTAAGTAGGGCTGTGCCCAGCTCCAACCTCCCATCCCATCCTGCCAGTGATGGCCCGTCCAGGTACATCGAAGCTCTCTATTGTGTGTTTGGCTGTCTAGGAGGAATACACAAGGCCCAACTGTCAGCTACACCCAGTCATGTGACCCAGAGACAAACAGCAGGGACCAAATGGCTAAGGCAGGAAAATGCCAACTTTCTAAATGTGCCATTTTCAAAATTGTAATTAAAAATCTAACTTAACCATAAGATTGGATTTTTCATTCCAATTCAAAAGTCACCAAACATGAACTAATAACCTGTTTCCATTTGGAAATTTCAGCTTATTAAGTGTAATAATGTAACTCCAATGTTATCCTATGGGAGTAGCAAGCTTTGCAGTAGTGAAACAATTAATGTAAGAAGGATTCACTCCCAGGACATTTACAACTTTAAAGTATATGTCCAACATTTGAAATACACTGTGCTCTACCCTATGGGAGGTCCAGGACCTACGCTAGGGGTGACTTATATGTATTGAAAAAGAAGGTTTAGCCCGGCAAAAAGTTTATTTTACCAGGTTGAAATGACTGTTTAAAACTGCCCATACAGACTGCAATGGCAAGCGTGAGACAAGTTTAAAGGGTACGAACGTGGGTGGCAAAATCAGTGCTGTAGGCCCCCTAGTAGCATTTTAATCACTGGCCCTGAGTACACGCAGTACAACTTTACTAGGGACTTATAAGTAAATTAAATATGCCAATTGGGTATATGCCAATGTTATCATGTTTTAAGGACTGAGCACATGCAATTTAGCACTGGTTAGCAATGGTAAAGTGCACATAGTCCTAAGGCCAGAAGGAAATGAAGTCAGCAAAATATGAGGGTGGAAAGCAAAAGGTTTAGGGGAAGACGACGCCTAGGCAGACAGGTCTAGCACTATCGAATTTGCAAACATAAGAAAAGCTGGAACATGTCTACTGTTTGGTTGCCATTGATCTTGCCCATGCAGTAAGATACATTTTGTGGTCATAGTTATTCTTGTAACTTAACCTGCGAACATTTAAAAAATGTTTCTTTAGCATACCCCATAAGAGAAGGGCACAAGATTTGCTGAAAGACCGCCACTCCTCCTAAGTGCACTAGGTAACCACACTGACAGAGGAAGAGGACTGAGAGCATGAGTGCTCGTGCCCTGCCGTTTCTCCGTTCAGTGCTCTAACCTTACTGTGGCACTTCTGCATCTTACCTGCATTTGTGTGGTGACTTATCCACCAGAGGCAGAGCTGCTGAGTCTTTCCCCTCTGCATGGCATGTCTCGCCGGAGACGAAGGTTCCTGGTGAGTACATGGAGAGGGACCTGGACCTGCAGGGTCTGGTGGGGAAGCAGTGACATTTGTCAAGTTGAGCTGGGGGTAGTGCATTGCAATGGAGGTACACCACACAAAGGCAGCCCTGGTACAGTTACATGGGTTGCGTGGAGCAACAAGCCCGGAGTTTGGTATTGGTCTCTGGTATTGAACAATGACATTCAACTTTCTACCTATTATAATTTTGATACTGCATTGGAATAGGCGTTGTGAAGCTGTATCTGGATATGTTAGCCTGCTTGTGAACCAGTTTTCTATGAATCTTTTCATTCAGCTGCTGTAGCTACCAGCAAGTTCTCAGTAAGGAAGCAAGCAATGTATCACACTACTGCACAGAAGTTAGTAACCCACAGATCATTCAGCAGAAAGTTTTTTAAAGCAGCTACCAGCCAATTCGAGTAGGCCATGAAAACCAGATCTCATCAATTAGGTATTGCATCTCAGTTCAAGGGTAAAAATCCCCTTAATGAGCAATCCCAAAAACTACTGAGAGGTAATAAAATGGCTGACAATCACTCAGATGTGGAGAATTACCTGTTAATTCTATCTCATAAGGCCACTCCAAAATGTAAAGTATTAAATCAAAGTTCAATAGAGGATTGTGTCTCTGTAAACTTTGAGTTAAAACTTGGTGAAAATGATCAAAATAGGTTACCATCCACTTGCTGTAATACTGGGAGTCAGATAGGAATGGAAGGAACTACTGTCATAGATTTGCTCTCTTCCAATAATGCAACAAAAGCACAAATTAATCACATGACAGCTACTGGCAAAGGCATGCTCTCTGATTATGAAATAGATGCAATCTTTAGTAAAGAATCTATAGGGGCCTCTGTAAGAACTCCAACAATTCATTAGATCGATTGAACATCCTATTGGGAATAGATAATTTTGCGGAACAAATCTATTAAATGCATCCATGTAAGTCAATGGAGTCTCCCAAACTCCCAGAATCCAAATACATTAGCCCACTGCCTCTTTCCCTGTGTTAGCTGCAGTGGGGGATATCACTAACACCTTGACAAAAATATCAAATTCCTTGATAAAACATTCTGTCTACTCAATGAACAAACAGTTACACTTAAAGACATGGCAAAAATTGGGTTTACAAAATAGATTCGATTTTCGGTAGATAATCTATAGGGGCCTCTGTGAGCACTCTAACATTGTTAAATATTTTTAATAATTAATTAGATTGATTGAACATCCTATTGGAAATAGATAATTTTGTGGAACAAATCTTTTCAATCAATCCATGTCAGTCAATGGATTCTCACAAACTCTTGGAATCAAAATACATTAATTCACTGCCTGCTTTCCCTGTTTTAGCTGCAGTGGGGGCTATCACCAACACCTTCACAAAATCTTAAACTCCATGATAAATCAATCTGCCATACTCAAAGAACAAACAATTACTATTAAAAACATGGCAACGATTCTTCAACATTAATTTAACCTAACAGTCTTCAAACCCCTCTATCGTATCCACAAGAGGGATTGGAATTCCTCCTAGAGAATCTAAAATTCTTATTGAGAATAGAAGATTTCATAGATTTATAGCAATGAATCCCACTCAAGGTAGGAGTTGAACTGTCTTAGTTACCAGTCTCCAGAGGACCTACATCAGACTAAGAAAGCAATAAATGAGAATGAAGCAAGAGACAATACAGATGCTAATGTAATTAATTCACCTTGTAAATTGATACTTGTATAGCGCACTACTCACCCGCAAGGGTCTCAAGGCGCTTGTACGAATACCGCTGTGGAACCCATCCTGGCTTTCCCTGTGAGGCGTCCACTCCTGGGCACCCCCAAGGTGGAGGCCAGGCATCCTTAGCATTGTGGGGGCCGTTGTGGAGATTAAGCAAGCTATTGCCCAGAGTTGCAGAGTGGGACTCCATGATTGGAATGGCACCGAGGAGAGAATTATCAGGTCCGTGGAATTTTTGAGCCCAAGACCCACAGAGGAAGGGAATTGAACCCTGGTCCCTGGCTAGACCTCTGCATCAGGGTCTGCCGCTCTAATCATTGAGCCACACTTCTCCACATGCAGTGGCAGAGGATGATCCTTTAATACAAGGTTAACTAGGAAAGAATCTTATGCATCAAAGAGTAAAAGCATCCCTTCAAAAATAAGCAAGTTGCATACAGCTGATTTGTCAACCTCATCTATTTTTTATGATGAGGAAAAATAACTTAGGGTTGAAAGATCAAAAGGGTGCAAAGGCAAATGAGGAACTGAAAAATATATAAGTAAGCAAGGACTCAAGAAACTGTGAAATCTAAATAAAAAAATCAATAGAAAAATAGAAAATGGAAACTAATAACATCTCTGAGAAATTCTTCCCTATCTTTGAAAAGGGCATTAAGCAAAGGAATTACTATATTAAAAACGCTGAGGAAGTCTTCACCCATGGGGATGGTACACCTCCTAAACCCGGAAGCAATTAGTTATTGATAATCAGAAAAATGTGAGTCAGATCTGTCTTGTGGTTTAGAGAGTACACCTTGAAGAGAAGCGCAGGGCTCAGTTGGCAATGGGATCCTCATGGAAATAGCTAAGGGAGTTGAGGAATTAGTTAAAAATTCAAAAGAATTACCCCATTAACTGAAGCTGGAGACAGGATTGAGAATACAAGGCTATTGATTGATCCACCAGGTTCTTCTATGGGCCCGGTTTATAAATCACCCTCATTGATGTCCTCAATAGTACCACAGCTGAAGAAATTGCATACTAGACCCATTTCAGATTTAATGTGCAGTGATAATGCTCAAAATCATTCTAATCTGACTTGTGGGTGCCCAAATATTAAAATAAATGTGTGTTGCAATCCAGATTCCATTGTTGCAAGTGAAGTAGATTTTTGTCCACTATATTACTCTGAAGGCAAACATGACGTTTTGAGCCATCAAACCACAATGAAATTCTTATCCATCTTAGACAATTTAAAAGGAGTCACTTCTGGGGATCTATTAAGTTTAGAATTGGAGCAAAATCTATGTTTTTCATTTGAAAATACAAGTACAATGTGGCGCTCTCAGGGGATTGCAAACTCAATCTGGTCTAACGAAAATTATTTTTCTGATCGGGAATTATACTCAAAACTGATAAACTGGAAAAAATGTCCCACAGTTTTGAGAAATCCAGCTTGAAATGTACCTACCTCAACACTAAATCCTCATGGAGATAATTTGTGAATAGAATTGGATATGCTCAAGCACATATCAAAAGCGCTGGGACCTGACGCAATACCGGCAGACTTATATAAGGCTAACACTGATATTTGGGGGCCTGTGTTGACATTAGTATTGAGGGCATGTTGCACCGAAGGTTTCTTGCCAACCTGGGGCGAGCACATTATTGTACCAATCTTCAAAAAAGGAGATCGCCTTTACCCTGCGTGCTACAGACCCATATCACCGCTTGACTTATTGGTTAAGATAGTAGGTCGTATTATCCTAAGAAGGCTGCAGGACTGGGCAGTATCGCAAAACATTCTATCTGATTTACAATATGGCTTCGCCCCAGGGATTGGGACGATTGAGCAGAGTCTCAATTTAAATATGTTAATTGGAAAGTACTTAAATATCAAAAATGAAAACCTATATTTGGCATTTGTCGATTTATCCTCAGCCTTCGACAGTGTGATACATGCCAAACTCTGGTTAAGATTTAAAGATATGGGAGTGGACGCACCGATTATTATTCTACTGAGGGATCTTTATACGGGATTTAAATCTAGGGTCAGATTCGGCAGGATGGGAGAATGTACTGAATTTTTCAGCATAGAGAGAGGGGTGAGACAGGGATGTGTCATGGCCCCCTTCTTGTTCTCATTATATATAAACAGTGTAGGAGCGCGCCCTGTCCTGGCCCTCCTCTACGCTGATGACGCCATTCTTATTGCTCGCACACAGTTGGCCCTTCAGTCTTTGCTTACGAACTTCACAGATTATATGAAGGAACTTGGGAGCATATGTATCAAGCTAAATTGCGATCGCAAACGCTGAAAATGTGTGCAATGTATGAAAGAAAAAACCACTAGCAAAATAAGGAATCACAAAATTTGCGATTCCCTATTTAGCGAATGCATTTAAGGAATCGCAAATTGCGATTCCATAAATGCAATGTAGGAAGCACAGAAAAATTGTGATTTGGCATTAAGGAATCACAATTTACCACCAACTTCTAGTTGGTGGTAATTTGCGATTTCTTTGAAAAATGCACATATTTCAGGTGTGCAACAGGGTGTCCTTTTGGCAACCATGCAACCTTGAAATTGCATTCTCAATTTGCGATTCTCTAATTAGTAATCACAAATAAGAATGAATGGGAAGGTATTCCTTATTTGCGAATCTCAATTTGTGATTCGCAAATAAGGAATATGCAGGATTGCAAAATTTGTAGCAAATCCTGCATACATTGCATTTTGTGATTCTCTAATTGCGATTCTCTAAAAATCGCAATTTGAGAATCGCAAAACTCTTTTTTGATACAGATGCCCCCATGTATTTTAGTCAACCAAGGTAGAACCTT
Organism: Triturus cristatus; assembly: GCF_964204655.1. NCBI lineage: Eukaryota > Metazoa > Chordata > Amphibia > Caudata > Salamandridae > Triturus > Triturus cristatus. The sequence goes on along the minus strand of NC_140590.1, from coordinate 892,561,754 downwards.
CTTATGAAATGTGGAAGGACTAGCCAGAAGTGGAGAGACATAAAAATAGGTGGTGCCACCATTGGTATCACAAATAACTTCAGTTATTTGGGGATTCTATTTGATAGAGACGGATCATGGAATAAGGCCATAGCTGACAGGAAGCAACGTTTGAGTAAATCCTATATGGCTCTTAGGAGCTTTGCGAAATGCCTGGGTACAAATCCCACTGAGGTGATGATGAAAATCTATAAAGCTAGTTGCCTTAGAACAGCGACATACGGGGCAGGATTGTGGGGAAAATGCACAGATATCCAAATCGTAGAGAATGATTTTTTTAGAAGCCTACGTGCAGTACCCAGAAGCACTTTTTTCTATGTATGTCATGCTGAACTGGGGGCACTACACATTACAGACATAATAAAATTGCAACCAATCCTTTTTTGGCACAAGATTTGGATCTCAGAACATACAGCACTCAACCGAGCAATCATTGAAGATTGTCTCAAACTAAGCTTGCATCTAAGAATCCCATGGCTAGCATATGTAAAATGCTTCTTTTGTGACCTAGATCATCCTGAGTATTATGAAAGACCAGAAGCACTGTGTAACAATAGTAGGAAGGACCTTAAAGAGAAAGGGATGACACACTTAGAAAATCTTAGACTGCTAATCGAAATTCCCAAACCTAGGGGTCTATTAGGATGGCAGTCGGATTTACATCCGCCCGCCACCCTAGCGATGCAGGGACCGGCCGCCAGTGGTGCAGCGGTCCCGCACTGGCAATTAGGATGCCACCGCCTCCGTGGCAGTGGCATCCTCTATTCCCAGCATTGTGGCGGGCGGTGCTCACTGCACCGCCCACCACAATGCTGGGAATGCATGTTGTGCATTGTCATGCACAAGGTGACAGGCACCGCGTGGTGCCTGCCACCTTGTCCGTGACAATGTAGGGGGGTACCATAGGTAACCCCCATGTGCACCCCCCACCCCCAATACCCTGGGGGCCTGCAACGGGTCCCCGAAAGCTAAATCTGTATGCCTTTCCATGGCAACAATGCCGCCACGGAAAGGCTGCTTCCCGCTCCCATGCTAATATGGATGGTGGTGTCTAGCAGATACCGCCACCATATCCAGACCCTTTTCCGCCTGGTCGGCCGGAAAATCGGCTGACGGTCTTTCCATCCACCGGGGTCCCCCCCGCCATACTAATTTGGCGGGGGGGGGAAATGGGTGGCAGGCGGGGTATGATGTAGGGCGGATCGCCACCGCCCTACATCATAATAGACCCCCTAGTGTATTAAAAAATCTATTGATTTTAACAACTTTTAACATGCAACCTTACCTCAAAGCAGTACTGAATGGTGGACATAGATTTGTTTTGACCCATCACAGACTAGATATATTCCACAGTCTAGTCAGTTTACCAAAAATGAATGACTGGTCAACAATTTGAATCAGTTGTCCATGTGATAACACAACTCCTCAGGATACAATGCGTGTGGATTCTTTTGCAAGTTTTATAGCGACTTAAGGAAAAGATACATTCTCCTAAAAATGAATCCACATGGTGACATGCAATGTCACCCGGTATACCTATACTTGCAACCATTGCCCACTTTAGAGATTTGTTGCAGATTGGCATCTTAATTATGGGCAGTATTATACACAAGAAAAAACGTTTCAGTATTTCAATCAGAAGGAAGTGATGGAAGTCAGCCAATGACCCATGATGTGCAAAGTACTGTATGGATTTATTTACTTTTATATTATCAGGAATGTGCAATGCTTTGTATTTATAGATTTTACTCTTGATTAGTTTAGCGTAGGATTGGATTATATTCATGCACTCTTATCTTTGATTAGTCTTAAATGTTTCTGTGGATTAAATCAAGAGGATGGATAGGTGGGATACATTTGTAGGCCATTTTAACCACGTCTGCATTGTGCCGACCATCCCCATACACAAGTTCAACAACATGACCACGTAATGATGGGGAATTGTATAAACTGGGCATCTAATGAAATCTGTACGATAATCAATGTCACTACGTAGGCACTTTATAATTTATTTTCGAGAATATTTGTTTACAAAGGTGTATTTGTAAAGCTGGCAGGTGATGATATCTTTACAGGATATTCATACACGGCCTAATACTTATCGAGAATTGATTATTGAATGTTGTTAGAATTTTAGTCTGTTTTTTTAACAAACAATGGATGTTTACTAATATACGATAAGTGCTGCACATACCGTTTGTTTTAAATGTTGCTTTTAGGGTTCTTTTTATACTTCCCAATAGAGTATTACTGATAGTAGATAGCTTAACAATTAAAATAGATGAAATGAAAAAAACATTTGTATAGCGCGCCAGCAGACGAATGCTGACAGACAGAGAAGGTCCAGTAATTAAGTGCAATTGTTGAAGAGCAGCGTTTTCAGGAGCTTAAAAGGGCAGCACATTAGGTTGCATTTAATCAGCAAGAGAAGTTATATTTCCATCAGGAGATATAGCAAAAACCTCATGGCCAACTAGGAAAAATCTCACAGAGGTGCCTATTAGTATTCGACCCTCTTTTTAATTGCCAGATTGCACTCAAGGATTTGTGATCAAGAGATCCAAAATGATACTCATTGATTACAGCACAGGTGAATAGACAGCTTAGAACCAATGGAGATGATCTGCTCAGCTTTTTAAATCGGTAGCATCTATGTTTTTTGCAGGAAAACTGGATAAAAACGTATTTATTTAACGTCCAAACCTTTGCGTGTCTGACTGTCTTGTAATTAAATCTACCAGAGGCAAGTCAAGCAGAGGCCTTGCAAAGCTAGTAAGGAGCAATCTAAAAGTAGTTCATATTAAAATCATCCACATGTCAAGGTATTTTGAGATTACCTAGTTTAGAGTTAATAACAAAAATGCCCTTATTGTTGTGAATACTTACATACCACCTAATTTTACTAAGGACAAACAAACTCGGCAATTAATATCAAAGTTAGAAGATCTAATCAATGAATCCCCATCAGGGTTCTTTCTAATAATAGTATACTTTAAAATAAATTTGCTTGCTGATAGTAATGATTTGGGCTTTGAAGAGAAGATGATCTCTTCCATATTTCACAACAGGTATTTAGGAAAATTGAAAACTTCTGATGGTGGGAAACGCATTTATAACTCATTATGGAACTTGGGTTTCCTACAATTTAGGGTACGATTCCGATCTCGGTCGGACAGCTCACCGAGAGCTGTCCATACCTTTACCTTACGACTGAATCGTCCCAGGAGCCGGACCATCCGGGCGAAGAAGTACGATACTGAAATGTGCCAAATTACCGACCGTCACGTACGCTCAGACTCCAACCACAATTTCCATACGAGCCGAATCCGTAAACGCCCAATCGAGTCGCACGGAACCATTCTCACTGCATTTACCGGGCGGTCAAGTACGATGCGTACTTCCTACGTGCCGAACGGGTCACCACGTACAGCACGTCTCAGCATCCGGGAAAGCAGCATATCAGGTACGATTCACGCCAGAACACAATCCACAGCTACGAGACGGACCAGCTAGCAACTGGTACGAGACGAACACATCATGAATTCCATTGCGCGGTCATACCAGTACTGTACATCTATGACGGGATCAGGAACAGACGTGGACGGCGCAGACGGTAAGTCAGACAACCACCACACAAACAAATGACACATACCCACCAAATGTCACACACACCCAGGGGGTCCATATCCTGTCCACTAGCAACAGGCCACCATAGGGTTTGCATGGCTATCACCACCACCAGCCTCACTCATAGGGGGTATGTTGCTCATCACTACTGCCCCCCCACTCATAGGGGGTATGTTGCCTATCACTACTGCCACCCCCACTCATAGGGGGTATGTTGCCTATCACTACTGCTACCCCCACTCATAAGGGGTATGTTGCCCATCACTACTGCCACCCCCACTCATAGGGGGCATTTTGCTCATCACTACTGCCACCCCCACTCATAGGGAGTAGGATGCCTATCACTACTGCCACCCCCACTCATAGGGGGTAGGTTGCCTATCATTACTGCCACCCCCACTCATAGGGGGTATGTTGCCCATCACTACTGCCACCCCCACTCATAGGGGGTATGTTGCCTATCACTACTGCTACCCCCACTCATAAGGGGTATGTTGCCCATCACTACTGCCACCCCCACTCATAGGGGGCATTTTGCTCATCACTACTGCCACCCCCACTCATAGGGAGTAGGATGCCTATCACTACTGCCACCCCCACTCATAGGGGGTAGGTTGCCTATCATTACTGCCACCCGCACTCATAGGGGGTATGTTGCCCATCACTACTGCCACTCCCACTCATAGGGGGTATGTTGCTCATCACTACTGCCCCCCACTCAGATGGGGTATGTTGCCTATCACCACTGTCACCCCCACTCATAAGGGGTATGTTGCCTATCACTACTGCCACCCCCACTCATAGGGGGTATGTTGCCTATCACTACTGCCACCCCCACTCATAGGGGGTATGTTGCCCATCACTACTGCCACCCCCACTCATAGGGGGAATGTTGCTCATCACTACTGCCCCCCACTCATAGGGGGTATGTTGCCTATCACCACTGCCCCCCACTCATAGGGAGTATGCTGCCTATCACTACTGCCACACCCACTCATAGGGGACTTGTTGCTAATCACTACTACCAACCCCACTCATAAGGTGCTGTGTGACTATCAATATCAACACCCACACCCATAGGATGGGTGATGCGCCACACATCCATTATACACCAACATTAGGTATGTCAGCAAAATACATCCCCCCTAACATCATGACAAGAGTGTGTAGTCTGTGACAAATGCCCACAGCAGTGAATATGACTTTGAACATACAATGTAACTCCCATCACATGTGTGTCCAAAAACTGAGTGTGGGCCACACAAGTCAAGCATCACGATAGCACTGTGTCCATGTGCACTAATCCCCCCTCACTGTGTAGAATAAAAGTCAAGTGTGGGGTTTCAAACTGCAGCAAATGTTGAGCATTGTGGTAATGGGGTCTAAACCCCCTATCACTGTGTAGAACAAAAGTTAAGTGTGGGGTTCCAAACTGCAGCAAATGTTGAGCATTGTGGTAATGGGGTCAAAAGCCCCCATCACTGTGTAGAACAAAAGTTAAGTGTGGGGTTCCAAACTGCAGCAAATGTTGAGCATTGTGTTAACGGGGTCCAAACCCCCATCATCACAGTGACCAAAAGGTAAGTGTCATCATGGTAAAAGCTGCAAATGCCAAACAACATGTATGATTCCTGGTCCCAACACATGAAACACTTTTGTGGCAAAGTAGTGGTTGTGTCCCATACCCACAGAGATGTGGTGAGGCTAACAGTGCTGGGAAAATCAAACATACTCTTGGCCATGTGCAGACAAGCACCACCCATGGGGGCTGACATTGCATACAGTGTACAATGACACAAAAGCAGAAGTGACCATCATAATGCATACACACATCTCGAAAATAGACACACAAATCAATACATCATGTGTAGACTGTAGGTGTCAGGTCACAAACTCCCATTCCATGGCATCAATGGGACCTAACAATCAGGATGCATGTGCAGAATGATGAGATATGACTCACAGGGACAGCAGGGAAAATCACCTAAACAACATCCAGCCACTGGCCCACAACAGCAATACCAATGCACTGGTGCAGATGCACAAACACAAACAGGCAACTTCACACTGCACATCTGACACAACATGTATTTGTGTGTGTCTCAGTATCCCCAGGCAACTACACAACACATGAGGGGGGCTGAACCACAATGACACAGATGTGGACACAGTGCCATACAAAAGTAACCCATGAATTGGGCACCCCTTAGTGGGCAATCAGGCATTGTAAGATGAGAGGGATCTCAACAGATACATGTGACACAAGCTGGAATGAACAGCAACTAAAACAGCCAGAGACAGACCCACAACAGCACTACCCCCAGGGACCATGCATTGGGGTGACACAAGCCTGCATGATACGTCCACTGTGATGACAAAGGTAGATGTCGTTCGAACTGTGAAACTCAGACAAGTGTCCTGTGCCACAAATGTACATCACACCTACACAAACACAACAAATCACTCAGCATGGCCCGTCATCCATGGACAAAAGGGAGCTAGGGGCCAAGCCATGCAAACATTCACATCTGTCCACCCTCAACTCCACCCACCCTGAACTGCACCAATGTGCATCAATGAAGCCCACATGGACTGGTGACATTGCACATGCACCCATGACAAACACAGCAATGATGAGAGGATCTAAGGTGCACAGACTCATCACACAAGGGCAGTCTACAACCCTGGTGAATGACAGACATACTGCACAGTATGCGGTACATGGCCATGACGTCAAAGCTCCCGTAACCTTCAGAATCCCTGCCACAGTCCCAGGACAATGCAGAAGCCAAGGAGAACCACAAAGCTCACATGCTGACACCTGCCAACATTGCACCTCTGAACCCGACGAGTGGGAGCAGTCACACACACATACACATGTCTCAGTCACTGAAAGGTACCACCTAGAGGCAACTACATGATATTGCGAACAAACAAGTGCCATGGGGACCCCTGACTGTGTCCCATCTTTGACTGACCACATCATCACCACTCAGAACTGACAAATTCCAATGATGACACACCAATGAACAGTAGTGTGTCATGCACCCACATTTCTGGTAGCCCAGGACAAAGATGTGGGATGAACACAGGACAACTCAGCAAGCATCACCAACAGGAACATATTAAGGGAATACGCCTGTGTATAAAAAGGGATGGGAACACACACACACATGCTCACACAACACACACCATGGGTCCAGGCAATGTCAAGGAACAACACACATATTTCAGGGGACTCAACTCCTGTGGAAGCTCATCTGTGCCAAACATAGTTACAGCAGGTGTAAGTCATGTCAGCAGAACACTTGGTCAGTCAGCCATCAGTTACCATCCAATGAAGGCTCTGGTCACATCAGCCTGGGTACCGGAGTGTCCCTTAAGTCATCTGCACATACTCAATACATATGTATAGCAAGTTGCACAGAGGACACAGTTGCTCCTACACCAATGACACCCACACCTGCATGTCCAGTGGAGATGGGCCCACAGACAGGGAAATAGGCAAATTGGACAATGGGAAGCACATCATATGTGCATGGGTGCAAGCCACAGATGTGACCATGCAAATGAAATGTTTTCATCCATGTGCAAAAATTGATAATCATGACACACCCAGTTTGCTGCAAAGGATAACATGGATACCGACCAGAATAAGATACATATCTCATGGACCACATGGAGTACATCATATCAACACCTGAGTATTCAACATTGAAAATCCAGCATTATAACAGCAAGGTCATGGTAAACATCATCCACATAATGTACAGCTAAATCAAATTCACAGGGATAACAACAAATTCTTTATTCAGCAAATTGGAAAATCAAATGTAAAGTCCATAAAAAACAAAGGCCAATGGCCAGTCCATAGCTAAAGTTTAAATAGGGTGTGAGTGACAACTGTCACACGTTGCTTGCCTGCACTGCTAAGGACAGGGGACATCCACTCAGAGGGGCATACATGGGGGCAGGCCAGGCACCGCAGGGACAGGATCAGGGCTCAGCAGAAGGAGGCAGTGAAGGGGTGGTGGGTGCAGGAGAGTCACTGGCAACTGCAGTGGAGTTGTCTGACATAGTGGGTGCAGTCACAACTGTGGGGACAAGTCAGATGGGGTGGGTGCTGGCACAACTGCAGAAGGCAGGTCAGATGGAGTGGACTGGGTCCCCACTGCAGTGCCCAAGTCAGATGGGGTGGTCGTGGACTCCACTGCAGTGCCTAACTCCATGGGAGCGGAATGGGGTTCAGGTGAGGTCGGCAGGAGAGAGGGGGGGTCATGGTCCCCACACCAGTGGCACAAACAGGCTAACTGGGGGGTGGGGTGGAAGGACAAGTGTTAGGGGGAAGGCCTGAGCATTTTGGGGATGGTGTATCTGTGGGTGGGGAAACCTGGGGCAGGGTGTGGCGGGGGAACCTGTGGAGTGGTGGCCTGGGGGAAGGAGGACGGAGACTGTGTTGTGGAGCTGTGGGGCGGGGGTGGGGTCTTGCTCTTCCAGGTCTGGGGGGACTTGCAGGTGGGGGTCTCACTCTGGCTGCGCCTGGGGGAGGGTGTCTGGGTGTGAGGGGCACTCCCCTCTGTGTGTGGGGACTTCCTCTTCCCCTTGTATGCTGGATCTGCTGGATTGGTGGGGAAGAGGCCAAGGTCACAGAGAAAGAGCTTCTTGGGAGATGGGGTTGCATGTGAGGCAAGGGAAAGGGTCTTGGAGGGCGAGGTATCAGAGGACTTCGGAGTGGTTGTGGATGCCTGTGTGTGTGTTTGCAAACCATCCCCTGTGAGTGTGGTATCAGCCCCCTGAGGTTGCTTGCGTGCATGTTTAGACATTGGTTTGGGTGTTTGTGTGCTGCTCGTGTCTGTGGGTTTGGGTGAATGTGCTGGTGTGTGTGTGCTTGGGACAGGTAGGGTGCTAGGAATTGTGGATGGGGCAGAGGTAGGAGGGGTGAGTGACTGTTGGAGGAGGGACACTGCTGCCATCAGGGAGGAGGCCATGGACTGATTGGTCCTCTGTAGGGCAGACATCCCCGATTACATGCCCTCCATGAACGGCACCAGTTGTGTCAACAGACTGGTGTGTGCATTGAGGACACTCAGCATTGATGTTTGCCCTACATGCATCTGTTGAAGCAAGTCCACATACTCCACACTCAGTGCAGCAGTGGACACAGGGGCAGGGGGTTCAGTGCCTGGCACAAAGGAGACATGCTTCCGAACACGGGAGCCTCCACGGACCTCTGGGATGGGAGCCGATGGGAGGGTGGTGATGGTGGTGGTGTTGGTGGTGGCGGGGACAGCCTCACTAGCTGGGGTTTGGTGGCTGCTGACACCCGCCTCCACAAGGGAGTCCTCCTCCGAGCTGCTGTGGTCCTCAGCCGAGGTGGATGGTCCTCAGTGTGGCTCCACTCGCCCTCCGTGCCACTGGGTCCCTCCAACTCCTCACTTGCTGTCCCAGTCTGGCTCTGCGGCTCCTCCTGGTCAGTGGCACTGTCCCCTCCTGTGGTCATGGATGTATCTGGATAGAATTATGAAAACCAGACCAACATTAGTCACCTGCACTGACCGCACACACCACAGTGAGTACAGCACATCACAGGGCAAGCCCTGGCATCATCAGCTGAACACTGCTCAAAGTGCTCACACTGTTTTGAATAAGCCAATTGTCAGTCTGACCATCAACCATGGCACTCATATCCCTCCTGGACTTGCACCCATATGTCTGTTGCATGTTGGATGCTAATACCCCAATGTGCAGACATGCACCACCTACACAGTTGTTGGACATGCAAGTGAACATGTAGAAGTTTGTCACTATACACACATCACATCTCTTGCCACTGACTCAGTCCAGGTGTCAGGAAGAAGGGATGGCCAGAGTCTCATTTCACATGCTTGTGATGCATATCAGCACCACACACAATGATGTTCTCATGTCCTAATAGTCAATGACACAATGGGGTGCATGGAGCACATTTGACTCCACTGCAGGATCCCTCATAGCAAGTTCAATGCCATTGCACAGGCATGCCTGGAAAGTCAGTCATCACTGTCTCCTGTCACAGGGGCAGGGCATCCAGACAACAACAGTCTGCACTGTGTCACAATCATAGATCATGGGTAAAGCCAACTCTGCAGCTGACAAGTGCACTTGTCCATCCCCTGCAAACAACATATTCCTGACTCTGATGACCCCACATCATACAAATCAGACACATGAGTGACTGCAAACACAACTCCCTGAACATGAGCACCTCACAGTCTGCTGTGAATGAAACACAGCTGCCTGAACTTCACAGTTGCATACACCATTGTGCACTGTCAAGTGATCACACACCTATATGTCACACAGGTCTCGTCTCCTATAGTCACATCTCAGATGTCCTGCTGACCCTCAAACTGATGAACACCCCAGTTTTCCTAAAAATGAAGCCACACCACAATGACACAGAGGCACACACCTGAGGGCACATTTCACTAAGCCCAATCTGTAAGTTGATACACGGGAGTGGGAATACAGAGTGTTTTAATGCCCTGGAGTAGGCATGACAGCCCAGGTCTACGTGAAACAGTGTATAGCCCTGGACAGTAGGCAGGTGGCTAAGAAAGCGTGACACACTTGATATACATACTCCTCAGACCCCAAAATTGGAGTCACCTGCTGTATGGTTGTGTTTTAAATACCCCAGGCACATGTGGCGAGTCAGACCAGCAATTGGAACACATATCAAAGGCACACACAGATCACCTGTCAGATCACAGGCATTGTGTAAACAATTGACCCACCCACGAAGCACACAACAGAGTCCCGGTAGCAGATGCTGTCCGGAACCTTAAGCATAGCTGACTGCAGGTACACAGTGCCCAAGTGAAACAAGTCACAGACTGTAGGGGCCACACCTGTGGATCAGATGAGGAGGGTGCATTATACAATTGAGGGACATGAGTCCTGGACTACAAGACCGACGTACTCTGGAAGTGTAACCAGGCCAAAAGACTGCAAATAGCATGTCAGACATAGTTCACAGATTAGGCATGGACTTACCCTCTCCTTGCTGCTGTCTGGCCTTCAGCTGTCCATCCAGGTCCGGGAAGACCACCGCCAGAATCCTGAGCATGTTGCGGATCTGGCGCTTGTAGACCCCCACTGATCTAACTGCCTGGGTGATGGTCAGCCAGATCTCGGGCTTCTGGTGGGCATCAACCTGTGAGGATGACAAAGTGAAAAGGCCCTTACCACACATGCCACATATTTGAGCTGCACACAGTTGGATAAACATGTAGTCATCACAAAGGTAAATAACGTACACAGGTAGTGCACCCATGGAAATGGACAATTGTCCTGCATGTCTGACATGGTAACATTGCCTGGGAAGTTAAAGCTTGCACAAATGCTCTTTTGATGCAGAAGGCCTGTTCATCACATGCACCTATACACTTTGGGGGTTGAAAGCACTCAGTGAGTACGCTAGCCACTGGTGTACACACTGCTAGTACTGCTAGTCAGACAACGTGCACAATTAGGAAGGCTGTGGACTGCACACTCACCTGCTCCCCTGGTTTCCCATACAGCTTGCATTACTGTGGAAGGAGCCCGTCCAGCAGGGCCTGGTTCTCCTCCTCTGGGAAGGCTGGGGCTCTCCCCAGAGTATGTGCCTTATCAGTAGCCAGAGGATGCAGAGACAGCAGCAGTGGTAGCAGAGATGTGGTCCTGTAGCATGTAGTGCAGGCAAGTGAGCTCTCTGAGGGCCAGCCAGCCTTATATCTGTGCTGCAGAGGCAGAAGCTGTGCCATGTGTCCTAAGTGATAGGTCCAACAGGGTTGCATCCTATGAATCCAGCCAATCCATGGAATCGTACGATTCGTACACGTCTTCTGCATCGTTCAAAATTTCACCTTCATGACACCCTAGGAATTGCAACATTATTGTGGGCAGCCTACTGAATTTCCAGCGCACGACTCATACAAGTTTTGAATCCGCGTCCGTCTCCATGACAGTCCATAGCCAAGGAGTGCGCAAGGCTTGGTCAACTAACTGTACAACGCGTAGTTTGAAAATCCACACACACCCGTCTCCATATGATTCAATGGGCTATGCGTGTGCACGGCTCGGTCCATGCCTGCACGCGGAGTATGCATAAAAGTCACCTGCGTCAGGTAACATTGCAGTCACTGGCCAAGGCATGCTGACGGCTCGGTCCACAACTGTGCGATGTGTATGAATTAAAGTCAACCGCGTCGGTTAACATTGCAGTCACTGGCCAAGGCGTGCGCACGGCTAGGTCCACAACTGTGCGATGCATATGCATTAAAGTCACCCGCGTCGGTTAACATTGCAGTCACTGGACAAGGCGTGTGCACGGCTCGGTCCACAACTGTGCGATGCCTCCCTGTAGAAGTCACCCTCGTCGGTTAACATTGCAGTCACTGGCCAAGGCGTGCACACGGCTCGGTCCACAACTGTGCGATGCGTCTCTGTAGAAGTCACTTGCGTCGGTTGACATTGGTGTGACTTGTTAACGGATTCCACACACAATTACTTGCCAGGGACCAGGTGCACACCTACCACACCACAGCATGTGCCACACTGTATCCCATGGCATGTAAGGCTGCATTACCTGTGTGTGTAGGGGGGCAACATTTGGTTTGTTGTGTGACACTTTGGTGCAGCCACTCCCAGGCTGTGCATGGGTTCATGGGGACAACATCCTTTGTGTGTTGTGCACATTACCACTGTGATGTGCAACTGTACAGTTATGGGCATGAGTCATGGACACAGTTGCAGGTTGGATATGTGTATGACATGTCACCTACACCCTGAGTCCTGGGTAGGATGGTATGTATGTCACAGCGAGACCCATAGCCACAATTCTGATGTCCACCCACAGTCTGTGTGCATGTTGTGTCTCAGATGTGTCTGATTCCATGTGCCCAATGGGAGACAGTCTCCACATCCATGTGGTTTGTGCATCAACATTGATGTTGTGTGTGTGGCTCAGAGACGTCAATGTATGGCCTGCAGAGACAACAGGGGCCACTACCTGTGGGACTCATGGTTGTTTTGTGGTGTGTACATGATACGCCATATCATGCCAGTGTCCATGTGGCAATACAGGGACCCTGGGTATCTGCCTGTCAAAGAGCTGTGATGCCTGGGAGACATCAGTCCTCACTTGTCACTGTGATGTGTGTTTGGAACGTGACAGCAGTACATAGGTACTGTGACACAGCCTAATGATTTGCCATTGCACTTCATGGAACTTATGTAGACATGTTGACTTGAGATGTGAGATGATGGGCATGTAGGTGACATATGTGTCCATACGCAAAAGCACACACCTCAGTTCATTGCGTATTGTCATGATATATCATGTGATATTTTGCTAGGTCATAGCCACATGGGTGGATGAATGGACAATCTTCCTTTGTTCATCTCTGTACTGCAGGGCACCAGCTGGCCATAGACCATTCACAGAACTTGAAACCATGCTTGAACGCCACTGCATCCAACGGTACCGCTTCACCAGGCCACTGATTGAGGAGTTGGCGGAGCAGTTGGCGTCACATCTGCTACCTGGCCGGACATACCCTACAGCACTGACCCCAAAGGTGAAGGTAATGGCAGCCCTGCACTTCTTTGCTACCAGTACCTTCCAGTACACTGTGGCTACTGCTGGTGGTATGTCGCAAACTATGGGAAAAACGAACGCTTCTTTCGTCTTTTTGGAGATGAGGATCAACGGTTGTGGAAACTTGCGGCAGGTATGGGAAACATTAGAACGTCTTTTCAGAGCAGAATGAAAGTAAAGAGAGTGAATGACATTTGGTGGGGAAGGAGGTAACGAATGTTTGAGCTAAAAAATGTGTGAATTTAATAAGTGTGAATGATGGCTTGTGTGAGTTATAAATTATGAATGTATACGAAAGAACGGAGAGGAAGGGGGAGAGAGAAAGAGGGAACTTGATTTCTAGAACACGTTTGTGGAAAGTATAGTGGGTTCGAAAATTACGTGCAAGGAGAGGTGGGTACGAAAAAGGGAGAGAATGGGGATACATGACAGCTTGTGATATTTTGATATTGGTAGCAAGTGAAAAGAAGGGTTTGTTAAAAGTGAACCAAATTCACAGAGGGATAGCACTGGGGTATTCGGGTGCGAGATAATGTAGTGCTTAGTAAATGTTATGGGGGTGCTTCAACTATACCATTGACTTAGAGGTTAATTGTGAATACAGATATACAACTTGCAACGGACAATTGGCATTGTAATTTGATACAAAATTTGCTATGTTCATCTAAATGAGAAACTTTATAATACTTATAAGTAACAATTGACTATTGTTTCATTGTGATTTGTAGTGGCCCCTGACGAAGGGCTTCCCAGCCCGAAATGCATTGGGTGTAATGAATAAACACTGCCTTTTAATGAACTCTGCATTAATCACGTTCTTACAAGAGGTCCGGATGGGCACAGTTTGAACAGAAGAAATTTGGAAAATTGGCATATTGATCCGCGTGTGACCCAAAACACTCAACATTTAAGTGAAGTGAGGAGAAAAAGAGTTTGATTAAACGGATTAGATGGATTACTGTGGAAACATGTATATAATAATAGCCAACATGGCACGATTCAGCAGTGCGACTGGTTGGGACGAGATGACGCCCCACTTTGTAACGTGCTTGTATTCCTGGTGTCGTTTGGGCATGACACCATACCAGCCTGCACGCATTCTGGGAAGAGTTGGACAAACTTGAAAAAACTGAACATAAAAGGTGTGCATCCTAATTCTATAGTTTTCATTGGACAATGATGCCCCTACACAGGATAGCACCCGCCAGATGACAACGGAGTAAGAAGAAAAAGCAAGGTGAAGTTGATGTGTTCACACGGACGGCGTAAAACATCCCGGTTCATTAAAATAGACTGTGTTTATGACAAAGGAAATGAACTTCAAAATCAGTCACATTTTATTTTATCTAATTTTAAAAATGTAGAAAACTGAGTAATATGTTTAGTGATTGTACCAGTGGGTTTTTACTGAAACAGTGCATCATGGGAGATGGAGTGTTGTTAGCATCTAATTAGCACAAATGGCTGCAGATTGGACGGCGGGAAAAGCCAAGAAATGGGCCAATCGGGCGCCTTGATGGAAGTTTGATTCAGTTAAAAGCGGGAGGTAACATGGGAAAAACGAACGCTTCTTTCGTCTTTTTGGAGATGAGGATCAACGGTTGTGGAAACTTGCGGCAGGTATGGGAAACATTAGAACGTCTTTTCAGAGCAGAATGAAAGTAAAGAGAGTGAATGACATTTGGTGGGGAAGGAGGTAACGAATGTTTGAGCTAAAAAATGTGTGAATTTAATAAGTGTGAATGATGGCTTGTGTGAGTTATAAATTATGAATGTATACGAAAGAACGGAGAGGAAGGGGGAGAGAGAAAGAGGGAACTTGATTTCTAGAACACGTTTGTGGAAAGTATAGTGGGTTCGAAAATTACGTGCAAGGAGAGGTGGGTACGAAAAAGGGAGAGAATGGGGATACATGACAGCTTGTGATATTTTGATATTGGTAGCAAGTGAAAAGAAGGGTTTGTTAAAAGTGAACCAAATTCACAGAGGGATAGCACTGGGGTATTCGGGTGCGAGATAATGTAGTGCTTAGTAAATGTTATGGGGGTGCTTCAACTATACCATTGACTTAGAGGTTAATTGTGAATACAGATATACAACTTGCAACGGACAATTGGCATTGTAATTTGATACAAAATTTGCTATGTTCATCTAAATGAGAAACTTTATAATACTTATAAGTAACAATTGACTATTGTTTCATTGTGATTTGTAGTGACCCCTGACGAAGGGCTTCCCAGCCCGAAATGCATTGGGTGTAATGAATAAACACTGCCTTTTAATGAACTCTGCATTAATCACGTTCTTACAAGAGGTCCGGATGGGCACAGTTTGAACAGAAGAAATTTGGAAAATTGGCATATTGATCCGCGTGTGACCCAAAACACTCAACATTTAAGTGAAGTGAGGAGAAAAAGAGTTTGATTAAACGGATTAGATGGATTACTGTGGAAACATGTATATAATAATAGCCAACATGGCACGATTCAGCAGTGCGACTGGTTGGGACGAGATGACGCCCCACTTTGTAACGTGCTTGTATTCCTGGTGTCGTTTGGGCATGACACCATACCAGCCTGCACGCATTCTGGGAAGAGTTGGACAAACTTGAAAAAACTGAACATAAAAGGTGTGCATCCTAATTCTATAGTTTTCATTGGACAATGATGCCCCTACACAGGATAGCACCCGCCAGATGACAACGGAGTAAGAAGAAAAAGCAAGGTGAAGTTGATGTGTTCACACGGACGGCGTAAAACATCCCGGTTCATTAAAATAGACTGTGTTTATGACAAAGGAAATGAACTTCAAAATCAGTCACATTTTATTTTATCTAATTTTAAAAATGTAGAAAACTGAGTAATATGTTTAGTGATTGTACCAGTGGGTTTTTACTGAAACAGTGCATCATGGGAGATGGAGTGTTGTTAGCATCTAATTAGCACAAATGGCTGCAGATTGGACGGCGGGAAAAGCCAAGAAATGGGCCAATCGGGCGCCTTGATGGAAGTTTGATTCAGTTAAAAGCGGGAGGTAACATGGGAAAAACGAACGCTTCTTTCGTCTTTTTGGAGATGAGGATCAACGGTTGTGGAAACTTGCGGCAGGTATGGGAAACATTAGAACGTCTTTTCAGAGCAGAATGAAAGTAAAGAGAGTGAATGACATTTGGTGGGGAAGGAGGTAACGAATGTTTGAGCTAAAAAATGTGTGAATTTAATAAGTGTGAATGATGGCTTGTGTGAGTTATAAATTATGAATGTATACGAAAGAACGGAGAGGAAGGGGGAGAGAGAAAGAGGGAACTTGATTTCTAGAACACGTTTGTGGAAAGTATAGTGGGTTCGAAAATTACGTGCAAGGAGAGGTGGGTACGAAAAAGGGAGAGAATGGGGATACATGACAGCTTGTGATATTTTGATATTGGTAGCAAGTGAAAAGAAGGGTTTGTTAAAAGTGAACCAAATTCACAGAGGGATAGCACTGGGGTATTCGGGTGCGAGATAATGTAGTGCTTAGTAAATGTTATGGGGGTGCTTCAACTATACCATTGACTTAGAGGTTAATTGTGAATACAGATATACAACTTGCAACGGACAATTGGCATTGTAATTTGATACAAAATTTGCTATGTTCATCTAAATGAGAAACTTTATAATACTTATAAGTAACAATTGACTATTGTTTCATTGTGATTTGTAGTGACCCCTGACGAAGGGCTTCCCAGCCCGAAATGCATTGGGTGTAATGAATAAACACTGCCTTTTAATGAACTCTGCATTAATCACGTTCTTACAAGAGGTCCGGATGGGCACAGTTTGAACAGAAGAAATTTGGAAAATTGGCATATTGATCCGCGTGTGACCCAAAACACTCAACATTTAAGTGAAGTGAGGAGAAAAAGAGTTTGATTAAACGGATTAGATGGATTACTGTGGAAACATGTATATAATAATAGCCAACATGGCACGATTCAGCAGTGCGACTGGTTGGGACGAGATGACGCCCCACTTTGTAACGTGCAAACTATGTTCAGTCATGTGCTTCGCGATGTCTTAGAGGGGATGTTGCATTTCCTTGACCTGTACATCAAGCTTCCTAGCCCAGGTCAACTCACTGACATAAAGGCTGTTTTTTATACACTGGGGAGGATGCCGAATGTCATCGGATCTATTGATAGTACATATGTGGCGCTGGTACCACCACGGGCACATGAGCAGACATACCGGAACAGGAAACATTTCCACTCCATCAATGCTCTGGTGGTATGTCTAGCGGACATGTGTATCACACATGTGTGTGCACGTTTCCCCGGTTCTGCGCACGATGCCTACATCATGAGGAGTAGTCGCATTGCAACGATGATGTCACAGATGCCAAACCAGCGTGCCTGGCTTGTCGGTATATACTGACTGTTTATCATTGTGTGTGTTTGGCAATGTTGTATTCCACCCTCTTTCAAAACTCAGCTAATGTGCGATTGTTTGTATGTAGGTGACTCCAGATACCCCAACATGCCGTGGTTGCTGACAACCCTCAGGAACCCTGTGACACCAGCCGAGATACGCTAAAATGAGGCACATGGTCGGACCAGGAGAGTGATCGAGCGGACATTTGGTCTCCTGAAAAGCTGCCTGGACAAGACCGGAGGGGCCCTCCCATATGACCCTGCAAAGGTGTGCAACATTTTAATTGTATGCTGCATGCTACACAACATGGCAGTGCAGAAGAAGTTGCCTCTCATCCAGGATGACGATGACCTACATCTGCCACCTGTGGAGGATCCTGGCCTGGGCCACAATGCCAGTGATGATGATGATGAGGGTGATGTCCACACACAGCTGATCAACAACTTCTTCACCTGAATGTGAGTTTACAGGGTTGTTATGTCAATGTATTGAGTTAGCCTGAAATGTGTTGGTGCTGCTCTGCTGCTGTTTGAGTGTGTCTGTGTGCTACTTGACTGGATGTGTGCAGTGATGTGTGCTTTCAGGTAGTCTCTACTCCACAATAGTGTCGAGATGCTAACTTGTTTCTGTGTAGGTTTCTTGTGACATGTTTTGTGCATGTGTATTGCATTTCTATCCTGTTCTGCTGTGCTGTTGACTGTGTCTTATGTCTGTCCTTCCCAGGGTACTTTGCCTGTTTGGTCAACTCTGACCCCCCAACACCCAGAATCCAATCCAAGGGTGGAAGCTATCAATTCCCATCAAGTGATGTACCACACACCCCTGGCCTTCAATTCTTCGACACTTGGTGACCGTGTGTCCACTGTCACGTAGAATTACCTTGCAACTGTTGTGGAATAAACATGTTGCTGATGTGTAATGAACCTATGCTTCACTTTGTTATATGCGTTGTCTGTCTTCACACATCTGACTATGCGCGTACAACAAGGACCCCCTGTTAGTTCCAATTCCTAGGACAGGGTAAAATGCATTTGACAAATAACAACCTAGGCAATCGTTACTGAGAAAGCTGAATGTGTGTCACAAGGTCAAAGGAGAAAACTAAAGACCACAATGAACATGAAAATACATATCTATTTATTTTCTCATTTAAAATCATTCATAAGAAACTGAATATAAACAACAAATTATTCTACAAATATTTAAATTAAAATCATGACAATCATAAAAATTGTGTTATACATAGAAAGATAAACAATATTGCAAAGTGACTAAATTGTAATGACATTTGCTTACCTCAACTGTGGGCTTGTTACCAATGACTGTGGATAGGTGTGGTGTCTGTGCATTCCACTGTATTTCTGGTCAACATCATTGTAGGCGATGAGTTACATGGCCATGGTGAGTATGTGTTGTGGTGCCCTGGTGGTGTGTCTCCCTCACATGTGTCGTGTCACATCACCATGACTCACATAGCGGTGATCACATTGCTGTAGCAGTTAGCATGTACTGTGTTCTTTAGCAGATCATCATCTCCATGACACATACCAAGATGGAATCACAACAGAGGCAAGTATAGTGATAATAGTGAGTTTATTTACAAACATGTGTGAGGATAGTGCACAGGATGGTGGGTGCTGTACATTGGGTTTGGAATCCAAAGTTCACAGATGAGTTGGAAGTGTTGGTCGTTGAAATGTCCAGAGTAAAGTCCAGAGTCATCTGCTACATTAGACCAACATAAACCCTCCATGTCATGCTGGCGATTTGGGTTATATACAACAAGGTGAATGGTTTGCACACAAAGAACATTTTCCAGAACAGGTTTTGTGTCCCTTGGGGATGTGCATGGCCATCTGCGTCTCACTTGTCCTTCTTCGGACGACCCCTCTCCTTCTTACGGGGGGGATCCTCAGGTGCAGGACTCTCCACCAGAGTCATCCTCCCTCCCTGTGGCTTTTGCAGATCTAGCGGCAACAGATGTTGTGGGCACACAGGGAGGTGTGGACATGTTGGTGCTTATCTGGCGGAGGCATGTCAGTATGTCCCTATGCACCGCAGTAAGTTCATCCCACTTGGACTCCATGCGAGCATGATGGGCAGCCTGCTCCTGTTGAATGTCCTTGAGGATCCCCACTACCTGGCCGAATCCTCCGGTGCTATCCTGGTATGCATCTATGATGCATACCAGTTGGGGGTCATCATGCAGTCCAGACCCCTCTGCAAGCCGTGACCTCTGCCTACCACCCCTCCCACCACCCCTAGCCACACAGGCAGGACCTGGGGTGGCGGGCACATGTGACCCTGGGCCTCTTTGGCTGTTGCTACTGGTGGTGTTGTCCGTAGCTTCCTGGGTGGCCTGTGTCCCTGTGCTGTCGGAATTCTGTGTCCTTGGTCTCTGCGTGTCGGTGGGGGTGCTCTGTTTGTTGACAGATGTTAGAGGCGTGGGTGCAGATGTTTGTACTGCTGGTGCTGCATGATGACTTACACCGGAGGTGCCAGTTTGAGTCTGGGACAAAGACTCCTCTTTGTTTGCTGCTGTGTCCCCAGCACCACCTATGTTTGGAAGAGACAAACAATATAAGTTATGTTTCTACAGGCATCAATGGTTCACATACATGACATTTGAAACTGTACGTCAGGATGCATGCCTGTACACTGCATTGTCCAAAGTTGTCACGGACAGAGATTGATATTGTTGTGGCACATTGTCCAGCCAACATGAAGCATTTCAATGTGCATGTCGAAGTGTGTGCATTACCAGCTCATGTATAGATTTGACTGTACATGGCCATTGCTACTCAAGGGCCATCACGTGGCTGACACAGGTGTGTCATCCCTGTACACATTTGACCTTTAACAAGGACATACGTGCAATTCCACTTAGGATATATTGCAAGATTGGGGCATGTGTGGTAGCAGTTTTTGCTAGTCTTTGTGCGTCACATTGGTGTGTTGTTACAACATGGTCACAGTCCGGTATGCCTGTGATCTCTTGGGAGAATCTGTTTTTTTCTGTGTTCCTACTTCCCATCTCATTTCATGCAAGTGATGATGTCCCCGTAGCTAATGAGGCTGGTGCTGAGTTTTGTACGTGATTTATCTTGTCAATGTTCTCCATGGTGATATGGGTTGAGCACGGCAGCTCTCTGGCTTTTCCATGCTCATGACAGTGATAGCCAGTGTTGTGTGTGTTGCGGTTTTTCTGCTGTGAGTAGCATGTCTCCTTCAATGCAGTCCAGGTTAGACCTTGTGTCTACAGTGTCTATGACAGTGAGTGTTGTATTGTGTGAAGGATGCATATGTTGCAGAACGATGTAGGAGTGGAATGCAGCTCACAACAGCACCTAGTGTGAATGAGACCATGCTACAGTGTGTGGTGAGTTGTACGGAGTTTGTGTTGAGGGGTGTGTGTGACGAAACATGCTGGTAAGTATGGTCAGAGCTGTCAGTCCTCCTTCCCACCCGGCCAGACATCCCACCATGGAACGTGCATCTGTTGCAGGGCATGCAAGTTGGCTTTCAGGATGTCAGGCAGTGGTGTCCTGCTTCTGATTGGAGCACAACCCCTACCAGGGCCTTGTGCTCCACACAGCAGAACCCAGTGTCAGCCATCTTGTCAGTTATTTTCCACTCCCTGTGATGTGAGCATGGTTCAGAGAGGTCTTGATTGGCCAATTTGGAGGGGGAGCATTATCTGTGACTACAAACCCCATCATGCTTTTGGATACACTCACAGTTACAAGTCACTATGAGATGGCAGGTATTGTGTTAGTCTGATTAGCATACACATCTTGGGATGATTATCTATTGGTTACTGTGGCTTTGCTAACGGTGCATGGTTTCACTGTCCCCTCAACAGTGATGTGTGTGTATTGCCACACAATATTGAGTATATTGGTTGTGTACTCACCAGGCTCTGGTATGTCTGATAGACCATGAATGCTCTCTGGTGGTAGGATGTTCCGCATCTTCTCCTCCCAGGACCTGAAGTATACTGGTTTGGCAGGAGGGCCACTACCAGTGCGCTGACTCAAGGCGTGATCCTTCTCAAGGAGCTTCTTGACCCTCCTGCGCACATCATACCACCTGTTCTGGATGTCATCCTTTGTGCGCAACATTGGTGCTTGTGCGTTGACCTTGTCTACAATCCTCACCCACATCTTTGTTTTCTGTGACATGGGGTCCTTTGGACCAATGTGGCAAACACATGTGGCTCTACTCTGAGGATTTCATCTACCTGGACTTCTAACTCACTATCTGTGATCTTTAGATTCTTCTTTGGGGGCATGGTGATGGGTGGTGGTGGGGAGTGATGTGTGTGTGAGGGTGCAAGTGATGGTGTGTGAGTGTCAGTTTTGCTGGGTGTATGTGTGAGTGCTGCTTGGAGAGGTGCTAATGGTGTGAAGGTTGTGTGATGGGTGAGTTGTGAGAGTGTCTGTGGTTGCTGTCTGATGGTGTTCTCTGCTGGATGATCTCTTGAATTTGCAAAGGATCATGGTAGTAATGTGTGGCCTTTATATAGGTGGAGTTGTGGGGTGTGTCTTTGTTCCAAGTTTCTTTTTTAAATTATTTATTGACTTTGGCATTGTTTGCTTGGTCCTTTTTTCGGTATTTTTTCCTTTGGATTTTTTTAGGCATGAAGGAGACGTTCTGACTGAGACGGACGCTGATGTTGGCTCGTGCGGACGTCTCCGAGTCTTTCACGCTGACTTTCTTCTGTGTTTCATATGCGTCGGTTGCGGAGATCTCTATTGCTTCAGGTCCCTGTTTTCTGTGCGTGTCGGTCATGCGGCTTGAGCTCCGTGCGAGTCGGTCTGGTTTTACACACATTGCATCATACTGCGCAGGTCGGACATCACGGGTACGTGTCGGTCGGTTTCATTCCTGGTGTGTGTCGGTCGGTGCAAATCACGTCCAATTTCCGGGCGAATCACTGGTTTCGGTACGGGTTGGTCATACGGCTTGTATTCTGTACTAGTGGGTTGTACGTTACGGGCGTTGCATCGTAGTACACAGGTCGTACGGCGCCTGGCAAAC
This sequence comes from Triturus cristatus, assembly GCF_964204655.1. Taxonomy (NCBI): domain Eukaryota; kingdom Metazoa; phylum Chordata; class Amphibia; order Caudata; family Salamandridae; genus Triturus; species Triturus cristatus. The sequence goes on along the minus strand of NC_140590.1, from coordinate 892,539,020 downwards.
ACATGTGGCTCTACTCTGAGGATTTCATCTACCTGGACTTCTAACTCACTATCTGTGATCTTTAGATTCTTCTTTGGGGGCATGGTGATGGGTGGTGGTGGGGAGTGATGTGTGTGTGAGGGTGCAAGTGATGGTGTGTGAGTGTCAGTTTTGCTGGGTGTATGTGTGAGTGCTTTTGGAGAGGTGCTAATGGTGTGAAGGTTGTGTGATGGGTGAGTTGTGAGTGTCTGTGGTTGCTGTCTGATGGTGTTCTCTGCTGGATGATCTCTTGAATTTGCAAAGGATCATGGTAGTAATGTGTGGCCTTTATATAGGTGGAGTTGTGGGGTGTGTCTTTGTTCCAAGTTTCTTTTTTAAATTATTTATTGACTTTGGCATTGTTTGCTTGGTCCCTTTTTCGGTATTTTTTCCTTTGGATTTTTTTAGGCATGAAGGAGACGTTCTTCTGACTGAGACGGACGCTGAAGTTGGCTCATGCGGACGTCTCCGAGTCTTTCACGCTGACTTTCTTCTGTGTTTCATATGCGTCGGTTGCGGAGATCTCTATTGCTTCAGGTCCCTGTTTTCTGTGCGTGTCGGTCATGCGGCTTGAGCTCCGTGCGAGTCGGTCTGGTTTTACACACATTGCATCGTACTGCGCAGGTCGGACATCGCGGGTACGTGTCGGTCAGGTTCATTCCTGGTGTGTGTCGGTCGGTGCGAATCACGTCCAATTTCCGGGCGAATCACTGGTTTCCGTACGGGTCGGTCATACGGCTTGTATTCCGTACTAGTCGGTTTTACGTTACGGGCGTTGCATCGTACTACACAGGTCGTACGGCGCCTGTACGTGTCGGTCATACTCCGTTCCCGGTCCATGTCGGTCGGTACAATTTCCAAACGGAATCGGAATCGACCCCTAAATGGAAGATTCAGTTCAGATCAACTTGTAGAATTTACGTTCTGGTCTGCTGTTAAATCTACAGTTGTTGATTTCACTCTAATTCATACGTCACATTTTTGCACATGCTCCAACTTTAAAACTATTAAAAGGCAGGAGAGTGATACTGATCCACAAAGCATTCCTCGAGACATGGATATCAGTTTGGGTAACAATGGTAAATGCACTGAAGATAGAACTGGGGCAAGGTATGGGAGAAATATGGAGTTATGAATACTCAGTACATTTAACACAAATCTGGGACAAAAACACAGTTCTGAAAGCAATAAAAGTGATTCTAGCCTCATCTTCACGAGAGGAAATCTGGTTCGCCAACACTGAATTATTATGGGACTATATACTTGCTTTCACATCTTCAGCAGTCAACCCCACTTAAAGGATTTAAAGGAATAATCATACTGACAGGCAGATAATTATTAAGAAAAAATTCTTAAGAAAAGAATTGAGCTGTAAAAAACCTGAAATCTATATTGGATAGCATAAGAAGGTAAAAGCAGAAATACAAACAGAGAATCTATCAAATACATTTAAAATACCGTCTGGACAGCTGGCTAGCTTTACAGATGAGATTTAAACCAGGATTAACTGTACATATTGGTCAATATTAGCATCTGACTGCAGCAATATAGTTACAATTCTGAGTATCTCAAACCATGCAGTAAATAGAAAGCTTTTATCATATCTTATCATATCTCTTTATGGTTATAGTCCAGTTCCGATGATGACCTCACTTAGAGACAAAGGGCCTTATTACAAGTTTGTTGGTCAGACTGCCGTAGGACTACATCCACCCCTTCCAGCAGCCCATGGCGCTCATTGTCCAAAGACCCCCGTTTTACAAGTTGACCACAGGGCCGTCGGTGTGGAAGGTTGTGACCTTGCAGTGGTGTTGCATATTTTTCAAAACTCTATTGATGCCTGTGTGTGCATTTTGACTGCAGATGTGTCAGATGCACACACATGTACTCATTACAGGTGCACAGCCATATACCTATTACCGGTGGGCAACCCATATGTGGCCAGTCCTGGCTATGGGTATATAGTTTGAAAAAGATTCACCTGTAGATTGCCGCAAAAGGTGTCATAGTCTTTGGCATGAAGGTCCTTCTGTAAGGGGAGATATGGAGAAAGGGATACATTGGAATCTGCTTAGAAGAAGAAACGGTTGAGTACGCACCCCAAATTCTTCATCAACACCACCTTAAAGCCAGCGGTCAGAACACCACGGTGGAACAGATAACTCATAATATGGACAGCGGTGCAGTTCCCTTGTATGGCCCTATGGCCGCTGGCTTTCCCTGACTGTGTACGGTAAGCAGTCTCGGAAGTGCAGTGGATATCTTTGCAAATCCGATCTGGCCAACTTGTAATACGACAGTCGTACCTTCGAACTCACCGTGCTTGGTCCCTCACCACAGATATGGCGGTCCTAGTAGTAAGGCCCAAAGATTTGGGTCACTATATACTTTCGTCTAAAGCTGTAGTCTTTAATAAGGAAAAGTCGAGACTCTTAGGCCACCAGCCCTAATGGCATACCAATAATGGTTATTAAATCAGATAAAAAAAATTGGGGTCATGTCTTGTTGTTACTTTTTAATTAGACAATTCTTTACAGCCACGGTTTACCATCTTGGAAAGGCTCCTACATCCAACTGTTATCTAAAGAAAGATCAAAGTCAAACCCAGCAGCTACTGATTTTTTGCCTTGATCGATGCCAATGGCAAGAGATTTGCTAAATATCTTCATTCATTTCTAAAAGCCTGGGCCAAAGAAGAGGAACATTTCCCAGCTGAATCAAACTGACTTTAGACCCAATTGCTCTATCATGGATAATATACTTGTTTTAACCACTTTAGTTCACCGTAAACTAAAACTAAAAAGAACTAACTTATTTGTTAGTTTTGTTCACTTGTCCACTGTTTTTGACAAGGATTTAAGACATAAACTGTGGTTAAAGTTATCTCAATGGAGTATTAATTGTACACTCTTACATTTACTATTAGCACTCCATACAGATACTTGGATCCAAGTTAAGTAACTAATGCCCAAGGATTAATTCCTAAGATTAAAATGCATAACAGTCTTAAACAGGGCTGTATTTATTATGTCTGCTATTTGCACTTTATATTACTGAGTTAACCTCAATACCTAACCAAGATAGCAGGGATCCACCAGAATTCTGTAACAAGAGAATTTTGCATCTAATACTTGAAGATGGTCTTGTTTAAATTTCAACAACCCAGATCAGCCTACAAAACTGATAAAATATCTGGGAGAGTAATCCTCTGAGAATGGATTCTCCAATTGCTACATTAAAACAAAAATAATGTCATTTGGTAAAACAAAGCACAGATTTTCTTGCCAAAGGAAATCGAACAAGTTATGGAATGTACACATTTTTAAGTTACTTTTGACTTTTAATTAACATGAGCATCACATTTGGAATGGATAAGGAATAGACTGACATTCACAACAAGAGCCATTTCATGCTTTGCTCACATATATGGGGTGGGGCAAGCTATAGGCCCATCATTAACGGTTTTTTACAATGAACATTTCTTCAATTCTTTTTATATTTAATAAACAAATGATGGAAGCTTTTAATATCATCTCAATTAAACTTTTACGACAAACATTTAACCTAAGATCTTCGACACAGCATGCTCTGATAAGATTAGAATTTGGTCTCACTAAGCTCACTGTTTTAAACAATATAAATGTAGTTAATTATTTATGAAATAGCCAAAATGCATCATCATGCAACTTAAAGGGCCTAATCAGACAAGATCTGGAAATACACCCTAGGGAACGAGTTTTGTTCATGGACACTGAGTTAAAGCATTTACCAGGAATAATCAGCTTCTACAATAAACACTCTAGCGGCGATCCCTTAGCAGACCCGTAAGCTGTTAATTAAAATTAAGATGAAAATGTTATCATGTGAGAGTGATTTAACTGCTGTAACCAAGTATAAGTACTTTTACTACACATATTTAACATTTATGAACAAGATGTAAGTTTATCTATACTCCAACTTAAATACGTGGACAAAAATACTTTTTATGTTTTAAGCTTTTATACATTCCACTATTGCAGTTTGAAGTGTCATGGAAAAAGACTGGTGATAATGACAGATGATGTCGCTTGTGTTATTTATTTCATGTAACCCCAGACAACATCTTCTGTCTATGTCCCTCTGTACAGGACTTGAGAAACAAGTCCCTGATATCACTCTTATGACAAGCGGATACAAGGACACTAGAAGTCATGTTTTACAGGGAACTCCAACAAATCATTTGGACGTTTAACCAAATTTCTATCATTGGAGGAGTCGTGTTCAAAGGCTTAACCGAAAAAATTTACAATGGTTGTGTTCATGCGTATGAATATTAATTGGCAGTTGATGATAATATTTTCATATTACTAATATTTCTTAGGCTATTTTTATTTTTTATGGGTTTGTTAGGTAATATATAATAAATATGAATTTCTCTTTAGAATGCATTTAAAGCCTCGCTAAAGAAACTGCATAAATAAATCACACTTAGTAAAGAGTGCTTGCAATAAACATGTAGGAAAAATAAAGTGAAATGAAAAATGTAGTAGGCTATCATTTTGGTGAACAGTCTAAATATCAAATGTTAAATATCGAGTTGCCAAAATATTGAATTTTAAATATTGAGTTGCCAAAATATCGACTTACAAAAATATAGTGGTGCAGAATATCAAAATGCAGGTAAGAAATATTGTTTTTCGTAATATCGAAGTTAGTAATATCGACAGTCATAATATAGTTGTTAAAAATATCTTTTTTTTGTCTGTTTTAAGTGTTAGTATATGTGTTAAAAGTTTGTGTTATTTTTGTAATGTATGTTTGAATTTTTTAAAAGTAATGATTTTTATGTTCATTATTTTTTGCATGATTTAATTCCGTAGCGGGTTGTGGGTTTATAGGGGAATAGGGTGGGAAGTAATTTAATTATAATATATTTTTTTAGAATTATTTATAATGAATTAATTATATGTAAATGAGTTTTTGCATAATTTAATTCTGTAGCGGGTTTTGGGTGTATTGGGGAGTAGAGTGGGAAGTAATTTAATTGAAATGAATTTATTAATTATTGTATTAATTAATAATTTAGTATTTAATAATTTATACTGTTACTTAAGTGAATGTATTAACAATCAATTATAAATTGATTAATAACAATTAATAATTATTGGTAATTATGTTAATTGTGTTATTTTTTATTAATTAGTAATTAATTAGATAATTTGTAAATATGTTAATTGTGTACTTTTTTTAGGAGTGGGTTGAGGGTTGATAGGGGAGTAGGGTAATAAGTACTTCAGTTTTAATGTAATTTTATTATTTTTTATATTATATTTATTAAAAGTTATTTTATAGTGTTAATTTTGTGAATTAATTTAGATTTGATGGGTATTAATTGTATTGTTAGTTGCAATTAGTTAATTCATTAATTGTCAATTAATTATGTTAATTTATTAATATTTTTCAATATTGTAGGTGATCTTTATAGGGGAAAATGGTGGGAGGTAAATTAATTTTGAAACAACAATTACTTGTTAATTAATGTTAATTATATTGCAAGAGTGGGTATACTAAATTATTCCCCTACACTATCCAACACTTTCCCTACTGTTACACTTGGTGGAGTGGGAATATTAAATGTTTCCCACCCACTATTCAACACTTTCCCTACTGTTGCATTTGCTGGAGTGGAAATAGTATTTTTTACCCTTCTGCTATCCAACACATTCCCTACTGTTGTACTCACTGGAGTGGGAATAGTAATTTTTACCCTCCCGATATCCAACACTTCCCCTACTGTTGCACCCACTGGAGTGGGAATAGTAATTTTTACCCACCCGCTGTCCAACACTTTCCCTACTGGTGCACAAACAGGAGTGGGAATAGTAATTTTTATCCACCCACTATCCAACTCTTTCCCTACTGTTGCACTCACTGGAGTGGGAATAGTAATTTTTACCCTCCCTCTATACAACACTTTCCCTACTGTTGCACTCACTGGAGTGGGAATAGTAATTTTTACCCTCCCGCTATCCAACATTTTCCCTACTGTTACACTTGGTGGAGTGGGAATAGTGCATTAGTCCCACCCGCTACCCAACACTTTCCCTACTGTTGCATTCACTGGAGTGGGAATAGTAATTTTTGCCCACCCACTATCCAACGCTTTCCCTACTGTTGCACTCACTGGAGTGGGAATAGTAATTTTTACCCACCCGCTATCCAACACTTTCTCTACTATTCCACTCGCTGGATTGGGAATAGTAATTTTTATCCACCTGCTATCCAACACTTTCCCTACTGTACCACTCATTGGAGTGGAAATAGTTATTTTATCCCCTACGCTATGCAACATTTTCAGTATTGTTATATTTAGGGGTCGATGTATTTTTTTTTTCCATACGACTCGTATCCGTAATTTTTCCCGTACGAATCGTACAAGTCCCGTCCCACCCGTGAAGTACGATTCGTACGGGAAAAATACGTACGAATTGGATCGGGAAAAGTTGTACGAGACGGACCCGGACACTTTTCCGTACGAATCCTAAAAATACAGTCCGACCGTTCAAGTACGATCCGTAACGGCTTTACGATTTAGGATTCGTACAGAAAACGTCCCGTACACGGGGAATGACTCTACCCGCTACAAAGCAAACTTTGTACGACTCGTATCCTGGGAAAAGTAGTTCCCGGGGTGCGAGTCGTACAGGGGAACGAGTCGTACAGGCCCCCCCATGCATATGTACGCACCTTACAACAACATCGCGTATGTACAGTGCATACCCCAACATCGTGTATGTACGCACCTTACAACTACATTGCGTATGTACGCACTTTACAACAACATCGCACATGTACGGTGCTATGCCAACATCGTGTATGTACACACCTTACAACAACATCACGTATGTACGGTGCGTACCCCAACATCGCGTATGTACGGTGCATACGCCAACATCGCGTATGTACACAGCTTACAACAACATCATCGCGTATGTACGGTGCGTACCCCAACATCGCGTATGTACGCACTTTACAACAACATCGCGCATGTACAGTGCTATGCCAACATCGCGTATGTACACACCTTACAACGCTCCATAACGTGACCTAATAAGAAAACACGGAGCATTGCTTGAGAAATTGGAATAGCGACATTCAGGTGAGGCACAACCTCATTTTGACGGATAGGTACACCTGTAATAAATAGGGATACTTATCAACAATAGAATTAATACATTTTCAGTAAGAATAAATAAAAAAGAGTATAATTAGCTGAGTGTAGCATCAAATTACGATGATGAGTTTAATAAAGGAATTTTTTTCTCTTACGTAGGTCCCAGTACAATAAATGAGGACCTGTAGCCTATGACCTGTCTTGATAAAGATGGCCTTATAAGAAATACCATTGAAACGCGTCGACGCCTCTGAATAACACAATCCGAGTGAGAACTGTGGTTTACCCTTAGTAGATATAATTGTGTTAATATATCACTAACCACTGTTTTACATTCATGACCCACTGGGATGTGTAATATATGACAAAGTGCACTGTCTTTTGTTGTCTTCTGTTATGCGGGCTCATAACAGGTTGTTGATTGTACTTGAGTCAATACTTGCAAACCTTCAAATGGTGTGTTATTTGTGTTTTTAATATCTATGCAAATGTATAATTGATTTTAATGAAATATATGTACATTTTTATATAATAAATGCTATGAATATTTTGTGCCTTTTTTGAATATAATTGATTGTTGTGTGAAAGTAGTACTGTACCATCGTGTCCTAGTATAGGGATAGTATCTCCTGAAGCACACCTTACAACAACATCACGTATGTACGGTGCGTACCCCAACATCGCGTATGCATGGTGCATACGCCAACATCGCGTATGTACACAGCTTACAACAACATCATCGAGTATGTACGGTGCTTACACCAACATCGTGTATGTACGCACCTCACAACAACATCGCGTATGTACGCACCGTAGATAGGCAATGTAAAACAGCACAAGGAGGGTCTATTCGACTCGCACAACACCACAAAACACGTCTACAATGCACAAAACATGGAAATGACTGACCTGGCCACATCCAAACAGGCAAACAGCGGGCCAAACTCACAACCACCCCTTATAACACACCCACCAAAAATTCAAACTGAGGCCCACCCACAAATGGACCAATAAAAAGGGCCCACACACACATGAGCCTTTGCAACAGACTCACTGCAGCTAGAGAGCACACACCAACAACTGCACCCATCCACCTTAACATATAAACCTTCACACAACCTCCTTCACACATACCCACTCTTCACATTCAGATCCACAACTTCACATTCAGACCAACACACCCACAACTATCCACACCCTCACCCCACACCATGCCCACAGACAAGAATCCAAAGTTCACAAGGGAGGAGCTGGAGATCCTTGTCCATGAAGTCATCAGATTCGAGCCACAGCTATTTGGAACATTGGTCAGTCAGACCAGCATAGCCGAAAAATCACGCCTGTGGCAGAGGATCGTCGATATGGTGAATTCTGTTGCACCCATCAGAAGGACCAGGACTGAATGCCAAGCCAGGTGGTACGATCTGCGGAGGGCGGTCAAGCGAAAAATGAATGACGACTACGCCCAGAGCAACATCACTGGAGGTGGTGGGCCCCGCAGACCAGTACATTTCCATCCCTGGGAGGAGAAGGTGATGGCCCTGCTTCCGCCGGTGGGAGTTCATGCACTTCAAGGAGTCCCAGAGCCAGGTGAGTACACAAACAACTTATGTAACATGGGGATAATGGCATCCACACCCCAACTACACAAAATGCATGCAACTACCTCCAGACACTCACTGGCCAGAACCATAGTCATAAACAATGCTAATGCCACTAACATGTGTATGCCCCATTGAGAAAGCAAGGCCATGCCATGTCCCATGCTACACGAAGCACTAACCCAAGGATAGATGTACGGTATGCTGGGAGGGTGGGTGTCACAAAACGCATTGTTGAACTCCAAATCAGACACAATTGCCCTCATCCCATATGGCCCAGTTACATACCCATGCACCATGCTCAATGCACAGGGACTGTGAACGTACTGACAAGATAGCTGACACTGGGCCCTGGTGTAGGCAGCACAAGGCCCTCCTGTGACCAGTGCAAACACAAACACCAAGACAACAAGGTCAGATATCTAGGACTCACACTCACTGTCATGGCAGCATGCTCCATGGGGGGACAGCTACATCACCTGGGAGCCCCAGTGCCAAATGACACTACACCCACCAGCAGGCCCTGTCACACACACCCCTTACACAAGCAGACACCCTCGGGACAGGCAATGGATTTACCCACTGTCACAATGGACATGTAACACAAGGCCAATACATAGCCGAAAAAGCATCCAAGCCAAAAATCAACAAGTCAAAGACTCAGGAACACATATCAATCTGTCCCCCGCAACATACCCATCCACAAGTGAACATTGAGGAGAATGCTAGGCACATACAACTACCTGGAGGAACAGTGCAAACTAGAATGTGTATGAAACATGGATGTTGCATGAAACAGCATTAACAGTGTCTGTCTCTCACACACAGGGCAACGTGAGGAATCTCCCCCCAACAATGGGGGTAAAGAATCACAGTCCCAGGCTCGGGAGGAACCTGATCCCACCGGCAGCGACGCCTCTCAACACTCCGCGGATGACCCCGACCGACCCGGACCCTCTGGTGTCCAAGCCCCTGCAGCACCTGGTCCAGGAACATCTGCGCCAACCACCACCCCCATTCCTGCCACATCCCAGGAGACACCGAGGAGCCCTGCCCACAGTGAACAACTGAGCCAGTCTGACCAGGAGGGACAAGGTTCGCCGGGCAACCAGGAGGAGGCAGACAACACCACCACTGCCATCCCTCAGGGGACCCATAGACCCAATGTGCCCACCACGGCAGGCCAGGCTCGTGTGGGCAGGGGTGGTGGGAGTGGAGGCAGGTGGAGGCGAGAACCTGACCAGCCAGCTGAAGAGACCGGTATGTCACACATACACAACATCATGGAGGCATACCGGCGTGACACCAGGAAGATCAGCCAGGTAGTTGGGACACTCATAGAGATAAAGGGGACCATCACAGAGATGAAGAACCAGCAGGCCGAGCAACATGCCAGTCAACAAGAACACCAAGGACGGATGGAGGCAAGACTGGCTGAGCTCCTGGCGGTGCAAAGGGACATAAGCCATTCACTCTTCAGATCGCGGACAACATGGGCAACCCTCCCTGTGCCACCAGGCGAAAATCACCACCAGCCACAGGGAGGGAGGAGGAGGAGGATTTGTCCGATGGAGCGTCCCAAGCATCGTCAAGGCCTGCATCTGAGGGTCCCCTGAGGAAGGTGGGTCATCCACGGAAAAGACAGTCAGAGGCAGCGGCCCATCCACATCTCCTAGGACGCCTGGCCTGGCATCTGGCCTTCATGTGCAACAGCATCCCCTCATTGACTGACATGCTCTGCCACATGGACTCTGCTGCTTTCAAATGCCAAGGATCCCATCTCCCCCTGGGAACTTTGGATTCTATGGTCCCTGTATTGCACCTTTTTCTTGCACAAATCACGCCCCAGACCTATAATTAAAAAAAAATGTTAAGTTGATGTTGCAGTCATTTCGCATGAGTCCACAACATAAGTGTGGGGATATGTCAAAGTATGCCTGAGTATGGAACTAACTCCAGCCATCCATACACTGGGATCTGAGTCCGGTCGAGGACACACATGGGTCACAATGTATCATCAAATACAGACATGGAGCCCAATACTCACCCATGATGGCCTCAAGCTGCTGAGGGGGGGCTTGCAATACTGCTCGGACAGACCAATTTGGAAGAGTATCATGAAGGCGTAGAGGTTATGGGTCATGTGGAGGTGCCTGGGGAGGGAGTCCCAGGTCTGTTTGGCGAGGTGGGAGAACTATCTCCTGCATGCAGTTGTTCTGTGGATGTGATGGTGGCAAGGGCAAGGTTGTCTGCACGGAGTTGGGCCAACGGGGTGTTGGATGACAGACATCCAAGGTCGGTTTTGGGTCTGGGGTTGTGGACTGCCTCCTGAGTGTGGGTGAGGAGTCTGAAGGTGATCCTGCAGCAGACAGTGAGCCATTGTAGCTATCTCAGGTGGACGGTGATGTGGCTGGGGTGGGGGATGTTGAAGATGAGGTGTGCGTATGCACCCTGGATGTGGACAACTTCTCCTGCAGTTTTGCTGTTGTCCCTCCGTAGAGGGTGTTGCTGTAGTTGACCCGGCTGGTGTCGTGGACCTGGGGGACGGCCTGTCTTGCCTTGGAGTGGATCTATCTGTGGATCATTTGCAGCATGCGGAGGGTGTTGCAGCATGAGGTACAGATGGGGTTGAGTTGCATGGTAATTGTGAGCGATGAGTCCATGATGAACACCAGCTTGCATGCGTGGCCACTGGGTGTTGGTGCGGTGCCCAGGCCGGTGGGACACAAGGAGTTGACCCAGCCATAAGGGGACAATCCTCAGATGATTACCTCAGTCCTGTCCAAGTCCAGCCTCTGGTGGCTGATGTTCAGCCATTCGTCAACGGATCTCATGTCTTCTTGAAGGTTGGATCTGGCAATGGCTGGGTCTTTGGTGAGGGTGAGGAGCAGCTGGGTGTCAATGGCATATGAGATGATGATGAGGACGTGTGCGCATGTGATGGTGGAGAGGGGGGTCATGGAGACATTGAAGATCGTCACGCTGAGAGATGAGCCCTGGGGCATGGGCCAGATGACCCCAGTGTACCACATGCGGAAGGGTGGAGGCCAACTCCCTGGGCCTTGCTGGTGAGCTACTTGTTGATTTAATCCTGGGCCCTCCTCTGGATACCAGTGTTCGAGATGTGTGAGCTGACAGTGTGGTAGCTCATGGTGTAGAATGCCGTTGAGAGGTCAAGGGGGGTGGTCTCACCATTGTTGAGCAGGGCAAAGTTGTCGTTGGTGGTGGCAATTATGACGGTTGCAGTGGTGTGATTACTGTGGAAGATGGTCTGGTGCCGGTTGCCTGGAGCTGTTTGCGTGGAGGAAGTTTGTCAGTTGCTCGTTGAGTGTCTTCCTGATGACATTTGCTGGGTAGGGAAGCTGGGTGATGTTCCAGGAGTTCCTGCGGTACTGCCGTCCATTGTTTAAGAAGGGACTGGGTCTCTGCATGCCTCCAGCTCCCATGGAATGTAGCAAACTCAAAGGAGACATTCATGACGTGCTGGACGTGGGTTTCAAGGATGGGGAATGATGTGGTTGAGATGTTGTGTGGGAAGGGGCCTGATGGAGAGCCAGAGTGGATGGTGCACATGAGCCAGGTGGTGTATTTGCTGCTGACGGGAGTCCAGAACCTGATGGGGGTTTGTCCCATGGATAATAGTGCTGTCTGCCTCTGTGTGCTAAGGCTGTCGTGTATGTCCATGTGCTTGCAGTGGTAGAAAGTTGCAAGGGATTTGATCTGCCTTGCAAGGGTGGAGTGTCTTTTGGATGGAGAGCTGCTGTCAGTCCACTCACAATGCTGATGAGCTCCTTTATGTCGTGTGTTTTGGTGCCTCGGTCCTATCTGAAGGATCTCCACTTGTCCTTGCTGATGATATGGTGATGGCTGTGTGTGGCGTTTTCCAGGGTTGTAAGGTAACTGATGGTTCTTTGTGTTGCAAGGTTTGCACAAGAGTCCGACTAGGTCTGTATGAGTCCAGTAGGTCTGCCTTGTCCCAGGTGGCTTAACTGTTGTTGTGCTTCACAGGAAAGTCCGTCAATGTGGCAAGATTGTTGGATCAGTTGCTGATCCAGTGTGTGAGGTTGCTGGGTGTGGCAGGGGTTTTGGTTCGAGTGTCCCACACAGCTTGTCTGTGGTGACTTACATCAAGCATCTTTGGGGGATCGGTAGCAGGGTGTGGGGCGGTACGTTGATTGTCGGAGACGTGGATGCAAATGTTGATGGACCAATGATGGATGGTGGTGTGGTTCTCCTCCAGCAAGAAGTTACTGGCCCCCAGCCACATGTAGCCTGTGGAGGTGAGGGCGTGCGTGCAGATGTACGTGTTGATGGCTTTGCGGATTTGTGGATGTAGGCCTGGAGATCTGTAGATGAGTGTTACTCTGAGGGTTGCCAGGGGGTTGGTGTGAAACCGGATTTGTGACTCTGAGGGTGTACTTGTGAATAAATTGCAAGTCATCTGCGGGGATTGTTGGTGCCGTCCCTGCGGGTGATCTTGTATCCGTCAGAGATGGCAATGAAGAAGTTGTGTGCTGAGGATGCTTTTATCCAGGTTACTGTCATGAAGGTGATGTGTGGGGCTGTTGTGTTGAGGAGGTAACAGAGTGCAATGGCGTGCTGGTGAACGGAGCGGGTGTGGAGTAGGAGGCACATGACCTGGTTGTTCTGACAGGGTCTGGTAGGCGGGGCAGCACTGTGTAGGCAGTTGGAGTTGCACACTAAGCATGCAAAGGTGTCGTGTGTGCGCTTAGGGGTTGCCTGATAGCAGGCGGTTGCTTGTCTGGTGGATATTGCTTGGAGGGTGGCTGCAGCATGAGCCTGTTGTGTGATGTGGGTCATGCAAGGACCAGAGGGTCGTGCACTGTGCACGTTGCAGGCGCAGACGGTCCTGCCTTTGGCACGGCATTGGCGCAACAGTGGCACATACAAGCTGCTGGCTGCATTAAGAATGGGTGGAGTGGGGAAGGGAGGAGCATTTTGGAGGGGTGTGGGTTGCAGAATCATGGCACTCGGTAGGGCCGTGCCGCAGGTGAGGCTGCAGCAGGCGGAAGGGGTGAGAAACTAGGCAAAAAGTAGCACACAAAGACAAGGAGGTCAGAAAGGCACAGTGGCAAGAATCAACAAAAATGACGGCCACAGGATCAGGCAACAAAATGCGGAGCTGCACACAGGAGACACACCGTCAGCAGGCGTTGACGTCCCGTTGTGGGGAGCAACCTGCACAAATACATACGCAACCAGGTACTTCATGCACAATAGAGATTATTAGCCATGAAGAACTGCATGCATGTTGCCGAAGTACACATACACTCATATGCCCAATCTTTGACAATTATGCCATAGATGACGCATGCAAACTGGCAAGAGATCTGCAGTGACAGAGATGAGGCACTTTGGATTGTGCTGAACACCTTTATTGCACAAACTCACCCAAAGGGAAATGCATCCATACGAGCAGACTCACAGGTCAGTTGGCAGAACATGTGGGACATACACTGGACCCCCCTTCACAACTTGGATGTTGTAAATCCCAATGAACTGGCACACAAGTTAAGGGGATGAGCCAAACACATCCTACTGCACACGGAGAGGCTGCAATTTACCATAGAGCCTGTTGTTGTGATGTCCCACACTATGTCCACCCGTAGCATCCGCAATGTTTCAGAGGCAAGGTTTACGCACATTGATGCCTTCATCAGACTCCACACTCCACTACTGATGACTGTCAAGAAGGGTGACTATCATGTCATTGGAGTGATGCTACATGTTATATGCTCCATGGTAAGAAGACATGTATGCATGGTACCACAACATGCACAGAAGCAGTCCCCACACATTCCCAACCCGTACCACCACCAAAAAGCCTTGCTGTAATCCTTACACAAACTGACATTTCCACATGTCCGTGCATGGAACGCTGATTCAGCACACGTTGCAATCCTCATGAGGAATAGCAGGAGGACAAAGATGACACAAGTTGAGCAAACAACAGGCGCAAAAATCTGGGAATGACAGACACACAAGAAGTCACCTAAAACAAATCTCGCCGCACACATGGTCAGTTCCGAAACATGAACAATGTTGGACACATGCAAATTTCAAAGAAAGTCTCTCCGCAAAACTGTGTGGCATGACTTCATCACTCGAGTGACACATCAGTACACACATCAAAGTCACTTTGCATTCATTCAGCTGGACACACACATTGCAACACATGCCACCCAATGCTACAAGCTTGCACACTCATACCCAGTGACTCACAATTATGAGAAGAAGTTGCGTATGAGCTGACTCCGGATATCATCCTCCTCCTCCTCATCACTTGCCTCGTGACCAAGCCCTGGATCCTCCACGGGTGGATGTTGC
This sequence comes from Triturus cristatus, assembly GCF_964204655.1. Classification (NCBI taxonomy): domain Eukaryota; kingdom Metazoa; phylum Chordata; class Amphibia; order Caudata; family Salamandridae; genus Triturus; species Triturus cristatus. Next base: position 892,523,900 of record NC_140590.1, on the reverse strand, counting down.
TGCTCATCGGGTTCAAGGATGAGTGGCACTGCCTTCTCAACGGCCATGTTGTGCAGCATACAGCACACAATGAAGATTTTGCAGACCTTCTCCAGTGCATATAGGAGGGACCCGCCTGTCTTGTCAAGGCACTGGAATCGGCTCTTCAGGAGGCCAAACATCCTCTCAATCACTCGCCTGGTAAGCCCGTGTGCATTGTTGTACCGGTGATCTGCAGCTGTTCTTGGGTTGCGGAGAGGTGTCATTAGCCATGGCATGTTGGGATATCCAGAGTCCCCTACATGGAAACATCATGTAAATAAGTGGGTCAGGAGATGCCGTAAGAGCCAAAGATACCGCAACACACAGGCCAAACAGAGTATACCCACCAACAAGACATGCTCGTTCATTGTGCAGCCGCAGCATCATTTGTGGCACCCTGCTACGCCTCATGATGTTGGCATCGTGTGCTGATCCTGGAAAACGTGCACAGACATGGGAAATCAGCATGTTAGCAAGACACACCACAAGGGCATTTATTGAGTGGTAATGTTTACGATTGCGATAGGCTTGCTCCTGTGCCTGTGGTGGTACCAAAGGTACATGTGTCCCATCAATGAAATGGGGCATCCCTCCCAGGGCATAGAAATCACCCTTGACATCTGTCAACTCCTCAGGAGTAGGAAATTTGATGAATTTATCAAGGTGCTCCAACATGGCTGCCAAAACATCATGCAGGACACGGCTGAACATTGTCTGTGACATCCCACCAACATCAGCTATGGTCAATTGAAACGTACCTGTGGCAAAAAAATGTAGGGCTGTCATCACCTTCATCTTGGGGGGCAGCGCAGTAGGATACCTGTGTCACGGTTGGAGGTGTGGTGCCAGCTTGTTGGTCAAGTCCTCAATCAACTGTTGAGTGAATCTGTAACGTCGGATGCAGGCACGTTCCCTCATGGCAGCCAAGTCTGGCATTGGTCTTGGGACAGGTGGTGCCCTGCAAGACATTGTTAGGAATAATGAAGATTGAGAGTCTGCCAACATCAATGTCAATGAACATAGCACATGCTAAACTGCTATTAAACATCATGTAACTATGGAGTCGGGTGTGTGTAATACATCGAGGACACACATGCCAGCTTGCTGGCACTACTACAGAAAGCCAAATACACCTGTTGATTATCAAGTCTACATGATATGCCCTGAAATGAGCTGGGGGCAAGTCTGAGTGAACACCCAGAGATATCACTGGAGTGACACACATCCACATAGCTGCATTGGAAGGATGTCATCTCATCCAGACAGTTGACTGCAAGGCACATGCACAGGTCACATGGAATGTCAAATGTACATCCGAAACACATTGCGATGAAGGGGTACACGTGACAACAAATAAATACAGCTATTGAGACGATGCAGACATGTATGCCTGGGAAAATATGATGTCCAATGCACACAGACCCTACAGCCGTGGGAATCCACATGTGGCATGGTGTGCGTAGATGTGTGCCATGCCCATCTGCACACAGACCCATGTTGGATGCACCAACAGCAGATGCAGTTGACGGAACACTAACAGCAAGCTCATGGGAACACATGACACACACCTGACATAGTCACATAGGGGCACGCTGATCGTGACATGTCAGTTGATAGAGTGTCCCTGTCCCTGGCATCAGGAGACAGGTGCGGGTGGTGATGACTGTGCCATCCAACTGCTGCTGTGCATGACACAGTTGGACTACAGACACACATGTGGCAAGTGTCAAGGTGATGTGTGCCACATAGTGCTCCATCGCACATGACATGTGTACACAGGTCATCACATATCAATTGTGCAAATAGATGAGATGACCTGTGCAATATCACTGGCTGACACACCTAGGGCCTGCACATGAAAGTATGCAATGACAAGTACTTGATGGACATCCTTGTGCGACTCGTAGCCCTCCATTCCTGGCGTGTGTACACCTCGTATCACTATTGTATTGGTGCCGTTGGGGTACGTGTGAAACGCACCATACCCTGGCATTCGTGGCGTGTGTACGGTCCATATCACTATTCTACTGGTGCCATAGGGGTACATGTGAAACGCACCGTACCCCCGCATTCATTGTGTGTGTACTGTCTGTATCACTATTCTACTGGTGCTGTACGGGTACGTGTAAAACGCACAGTACCCGCGCATTCATTGCGTGTGTACGGTCCGTAGCACTATTCTATTGGTGCCGTACGGGTACGTGTGAAGCGCACCATACCCCCGCATTCATTGCGTGTGTACGGTCCTTATCACTATTCTACTGGTGCCGTATGGGTACATGTGAAATGTACCGTACCCATGCATTCATTGCGTGTGTACGCATCTTATCACTATTCTACTGGTGCCGTACGGGTACGTGTGAAACGCACCGTACCCCTGCATTCATTGCATGTGTACGCATCGTATCACTATTCTACTGGTGCCGTACAAGTACGTGTGAAACGCACAGTACCCACGCATTCATTGCGTGTGTACGCATCGTATCACTATTCTACTGGTACCGTACGGGTACGTGTGAAACACACCGTACCCAGGCATTCATTGCGTGTGTACGGTCCGTATCACTATTCTACTGGTGCCGTACAGGTACGTGTGAAACGCACCGTACCCACGCATTCATTGCATGTGTACGGTGCATATCACTATTCTACTGGTGCCGTACGGTACGTGTGAAACGCACCGTATATGTGTTTGGATTTCAAAATTACATAGGGGACACATAGGGGACAAGTATTAGGCCCAAAATGCATGCTGGTTGTCATGGATACAGAGTTTTCATTTGCAATGTGTCCATCAGGTGTCCTGGAACAGTCAGTTGGCCAAAAAATACAATGTTGCAAAGTGGTTGTTGACTTGACATGATTCTCAAAATTTGAACGATGCAAATGCGTGTCATTGGTGTATGTTTAAAGGGATTGGAGTAAACGTATGATGCGAATGAGTCTGACCAATCACTATGTACTCCTCTAAATGAATGCCCCTCAGCAAGACAGATATAAGGCAGCCAGAAACCATGAGAGGGCACTTGCCTGCACAACTTTCCAGTCGACCACACTGCTGCTGTCTCTGCTTCCTCTGGACCATGTCGCATACTGTGGAGAGGGCCCAGCCATTTACCCTAGAGGAGAATGAGGCGTTGCTGGACTGCCTCCTCCCACAGTACCCCAAGCTGTATGGGAGACCAGGGGAGCAGGTGAATGCTGACTCCACTACCTTTGACTATGCACCTGTTGTGTGACTGTCACTTCTGGCGTTGTGTCCAGGTGTGACAGACATGCAATGTTGTTTAGAGTGGGTCCCAGGGGGGACATGCTTATGTCTCTCATGCAGAGCATGAGATAGTTCCTGTGTGCACTCCTCACTTGCATTGTGCTTACTGTGACATTCACTGCATAGTGCATGACACATTCCGCCTGGCAAATCCTTGGTGGCTTTTTTTCCGATTGTCCTGAGGTGATTCAGTGGTCCCCCCGGTGTGACAGGTGACTGTACCCACAGATGTGTATGAGTTGAGTGGACCTGTGGTGAGAGTGTCCAAATGATGTGTACGACCTCATGGACATTGAATGGAATTGTGTGTGAATGTTCCTTGTCATGTGGGTGAGTGTCTATATGTGTAGTGTTGCTCCACAGCTGCATGGAGGAGGCAACAGCTCTACCCATCTGATGTGACAAGTAAGCTGTGCTGTGTGTCTGACTTGCAGAGCTAGCACGACACCTCTGACACCCCACAGGCAAGTGGCACATGTGCAAAGTGAGGGTTGTATCCGCTGTTGTCACTGACAGGCGAGTGATCTGTGCCTGGGTGTGTCTGTCTAGTCTGCTGAGGGTGCGTCACTGAAGTGGGACATGTGACTGCTTGTCACGTGCTGTCCATCAGCCTGCTGTTCCATGTGCTGCACAGTGTGTGCCATGATCAGTGAGTGTGTCGCACCCCTAATGCCACCTGTTGACTTTCAACGCCATGTAGTGCATTTGGGCTTGCACACAAGCCAACTTCTCATTGAGAGTGATGCAATTCCTGTCAGAATCCTATGCCCTGTTCAACATATCAAAGATGTTCAAATGTGTGTCTCTGGGACATGGAGCAGGTGTAGTTATGTTTTCTTTATTTTGTCATCCTGACAGGTAATTGCCTAGGAGAAGATGGTTATCTGGCAGGACATCGTCAGGGACGTGAGATCGGCAGGGGATCAGAGTCGGTGCCTACCACAGGTCCGGAAACGGTGGCAGGACATCCGGTGCTGGACTCGGCAGATCGCCCGGGTCCAGCTGGGGCTCGACCCTCCTCGCCCCCATGGCGGGTGCCGACGCCTGACCTCCCACATGACCCGTGTCCTGGCGGTGGTCTTCCCTGACCTCGATAGGCAGTTACAGGAGAGACTGCAGCAAGGAGGGGGTAGGTACATGGCTGTTTGTTGTGTTATGTGTCACCAACTTTTGGAAGTGCTCTGTAGCCTGGATACACTCCCAGAGTTTATATGTGCAGTGCATTTTCTGTTCCCCAATGTCACCTGGTGCTCTTTTTCATCCCTTCCCCTCCTTGACATGTGTCCCCTGGTCTGTGTGTAATCACATTTGCACATGGTCATCTAGGGTGCCAGGAAATCAAAGTGCACATTGCTTTCTGCATCATGTGGGAGGGTGGTCTGTGACATGTGTTGGTACCTTGCCTGTGCCATGACCTGTTCACTATGTTGGGGGTCCATATTTGTTGGCACTGATGATGAGTCTCAACATAGGAGTGTGAGATTTCAACTGAACACCCTTGCAGCATGCATGACCAATGTTGTGGCCTCAGACATGATGTGCATGAGTGGGAGATATGCATAGTGCCATGACGGTTGCTCATGGTACAGTCAGCTCATTCCAGGAACACGGAGCAGTGTGCCCACTACAATCCCCTGAGACACCCTGGCCTCCTAACCATGTGTGTCATCCAACACTGTGCACATTCTCTGTGGTTTCAGCATAGGTCTGCCTCTGTGGCATTGTTCCCTGGCCTATTTTTCCAATGTGTGCTACATGTGTCCACTGGACAGGGATACACCATTTGGCTTGTGCATACTCACACTGGGCAGTGCCTGTGTGGCTATTCACAACAATCTGTGGATGGTTGTTTGTCACAAATATGTGTTGCCAGCCCCACGAGGTGATGTTGTGTCAATTTAGCAATTGTTGCTGCACAGTTTTTGAAACCCTGGTTAAGAGGTGTCACTTCTTGATCTGTATCAATCACATTGACTCAGGTAAAGGGGGTTGTGTGGGAGAGGCCTACATGGGCACCCCTGATTTCTCCTTGTCAGGTCTGACGTGTGTGTGAGAATTGGCTGTACAAAGAATCACCGTGCAGTGCCCCTGTGATGGTGGCCAGTGCTTAATATTCATGCTTTGCAGCCTGTGTCATTTTAAAAAAAACATGATTACTGCTCATACATTTTTGGCACATGTGTGTGGTTCAGATGCAACACAGTTTGGTCTTTGTGTGCTGACATCCGTGTGGACATTGGGGCTTGCCATGAGGGTGTCTCCACAGTACAGCTATGTTTTTTTACAACACAATTGCAGGCCCATTAGCTTATGCATTGTCCTGGGTTTGGACATGTGTGCCACTCTACATAACCGGCAGTAGGTCATATGTGTAGCCAACTATGTCATCAGGAAACGGATGGCCATGTGACAACTGACATAATTCAAGTTGATAGTCAAAAATGTTTGTACCTTGGCAATCACAGCACTTGTGCGACAGTTCTTCATGTTTTAAATGTGGTAATTTGATGATTTGTGTTAGGAACACTAATGTGCCTGCATGAAAGATGTTTCCCAGGGAAGTGCACACCAAACGACATTTCCACTTTCATGGAACACGCTGGCACCTTTTCAAAGAAGCCACTGTTAGAATTAAATGGTGTTGCAGATTCTCCGTATACATGTCCCCACAGTGGTCTTGATTTTGTGGAACTCCTTTGTTGTTGGTGATACAAACTAACGTGTGTCAAGACATCAAGACCTCCGTGGGCCCATGCATATGTACTTTCTGCAACACCATTTATTTCTAACAGTGGCTTATTCAATGACAGTGTAAATGTAGTTTTGTGTGCACTTCCTTGAGAGACATCTTTCATGCAGGCTCTTTTCACGAAATGGCGAATTGCCACATTCAATACATGTCGATTGTGTAAAGTATTGTGAGACCCAAGGTACCAACATTTTATCGTTTTGTGTTCCAAAGTACTTACAGGTCTCTGAGTGTGGTGACACCTTGAGTAGTGAGGTGTGTTAGTTAACCTTGGGTGCACCACTACTGTTTCTTTCAGGGTAAACAAGAGGTGGCATGACTTCATTGTATTGCTGTGCTCACCTGTTCACAGACACTACCTTCTCAGTGTATTTCTCATTCAACTTGTGGCCTGGTGTGTTCTTTCTTTCCTTGTGTCCAAGTGGCATAGTGGGTCTACCAACTGGGCAGTACAGGGCTTACATATGTGTGGAGTTATCTAGCTGTTACTCATGATGCATTGCCTGATATGCACTGTGACCTATTGTTTTTGTTCTCATGTGTCAGATGTATACAGGTGACTGATGCATTTCTGTTTCTTCTCCTTGCCCACAGCATCATCATCCAAACCCGAAGCAGACACCTGCACGGACCTGGAGGAGGGACCCAGCGACAGTGCCGCCATTGCTGGCGAGTCCGAGGGAGCCAGTGACACGGAGGGTGAGGGGAGTCAGTCCGAGGACCTGTCTGGAGGCGATACCACCTACGATGCCGACGGGTCCGACTGAGGAAATATGAATTTTTATGGTCAATTGTGTCCCCTATCTTAGACCCCAACGGCTCCATGTACATGCTACAAATACATGTATGTTCCCTCCACTTCAAGCTATGAAGACGCAAATACAATTGTGTCCAACGTCCACATGTCCTCTTTCAGATCCGCCATGAATGGGTCGAATATTCCGTTCCTAAGTATGCCTTGCCACCGTCTTTATATGGTATACTTTTCACGTTTTCCAGCTCTGGCAAGGTAGGCCCTGAATTCTGCCATCGAGCTTTTCCTGCTTCTGCCTCTGAATGCTCCAGCCTGGACCTGTATCTGTATCCATGACCTTTGTCTTACTTCCTGCGCGGCTAACGGTGCCTGGCCCGGCCTGTTGCCTGCCAAAGACTGTATTCAGCCTTCAAGTTATCTGCTCCGCTCCTCGAGAAATGCATTCCTGTCTAGTAGTATAGGTAAACATCCTTCCAGCTACAGAGCAAAGGGCCCGGCCTCACTGTCTCCGTGCAAGTAATTCATGGCTACTGTTGCCATGGTAGGCCCATGCCCCCTCGCATCCCATGTAGACACGTAGACGCTTATACACGCACTAGTAGTTAGTATAGAATAGCCTCTGCCTGAGAGACCTTTCCTTCCAGATAATACAGTTCCTTAAACACAAGATATTAGATACGATTTGGGATTAGGTTGTTCTGACATCCCAGACTTCTGTCTCCTCATGTAGGGCTAAATGTCAAGTCCCCTTCACCCTCCAGTTACACGTCAATCACACGTCATGCTACTGTGCGCGCATCTCTGCCAAGTATTTCTGCTGATTTTGCAGGATTCTCTTATGGATCCACCCACTTGTGTCATCATCATAATGACGTTTCTAGTACATGCCCTCATGCACGCCTATTGTAACGCCTTTATTCATTACGTATGTGTATTCTTATCTCTCTTCTCAGCTGTCACGCCTTCTGCATATGTCTTCACTGTAATGCATTTACTATATATATGATAACCTGTCAATAAAGTATTGCTCTATCCCTTCCCGAACCTTAGTGGTGACGGAATACGATTGCCTGGTTCGAACCAATTCCTTTGTAAGGAATAAACCCATTTTAAAACCTCAAATACCACGGATTCTGCCTCTTATTTTTACTGAGTTATTCTTATTGAATTTTACCGCATAAATTAAGTCTAGGTAATTAAATTTACCACATAATTGGCGCCCGAACAGGGACACCTCTCACACCCCACGCGCCGGAGGTGCGTTGCAGACCCGGTCTCCTGCCACAGCCGGACGGACAACTACGCGTACCCGCAGGATTTCCTGTATCTCCCTCAGGCCAACGGGGGTGACTGAGGCTGCGATCAACACCCAGACGAGGCGGTGAGGAGTGCGGAGGATCCCGACCAAAGCCTGGCTGAGAGAGCAAGATCCGAGGTATACAGAGGCCCACCAGATTCCGAAGTTCCGAAGTATCTAAGTCATGAGTCGAGTCCAGTCCAGTCTGGTCTAGTCCAGTCCAGACTTCCGAGGCCTTCTGTTCCGTTCCGTGCTTCCCGGTGAGTACCGTTGCTGGGGACGCATCTAGACGTGCGCATTGGTTTGTGCCGGTCAAGACGGGTTTGGGTACACAGACCTGGTCTGCACTGTTTTAGCAGTGTATCTGTGCTGTTTAGCAGTACATCTAGTATTATGCAGTTAACTAGTTTTATTCTAATTATTATTGTTCGTTCTAAAATGTTTTAATATGTTTTAAATGTCGTGGTATGAGTGATTGTTCGATCTTCATTACTGTGTCTATTGTATTAATTGTGTTCAAGTCCGAGTAAGAACCAAGTAGCAAGGTTCAAGATGCCGTTATTCTCGAAATTAAGACAGATAAAAACTAGAAAAGGGATACTCGAGGAAGCTGTTCCCATTCCACCTAGGGACACTCCAGGGTACTTTATGTACCATAAACATGGCCTAGATGCCGTATTATATCTCGAATTGTGGGTAGACTACACCAAGGATTTAGCAGAGAATCAGAGATGGCCCACTACTGGGACATGGGATGCAGATTGCATCATGAGAGTAGAAGAAGCATTATGGAAAAAGAAAGCCAGACAGTCACAGAAAGATGCCATTGAATTATGGCGTAAAGAATCGCATAGACGCACAGAGAAAGCGCTCAGAAAAGAAGAGAAAAGTAGGGAGGAGTCAGAAAAAGCCTGAGAAAATGTATTAATTGAGGAAGGTATCCGAGTAAAAGCAGAACAAGTAGACAGACAACGAAACACTCTTATGAATGGTATGTATCCTCTTCTGGCCGAGGGTTTACCTAAGGCCACCCTGGAAGTACCGAAAGATCTGCCACCTCCATTGCTTCCGACTAAAGTGCACCCCAAGACTGCAAAGGACATTTTCCTTTCTTCCTATTTAGATGATGTAGCCCCCGAATATGTTAACCCTCCGCCGCCACGCACACCACCTGCAAATGGCGCTCGACCCCGAGAAAATCTGTCCCCACTCCCGCAGCAACATACTCCTCCGTCCGTTCAAAACCTTCCGCCCGTTCCTTCACTTCTCCCTGCATCTATTCTTCCTACCTTACACCCAACGAATCCTTTTGGACCTAGCACCTCAGGAGGTGCGACAGGAAGTTTTCATACGCCGCCATCAGTGCGTCGATTGACTTATAGGGATCTAGCACACCAACGTACACCTCAAACAGCGAATTATGACATACTTAAAGAGCCTCTTACAGATTGTAGATATGATCCAGTACCAGGTAAAGACGACAGAATGATGCTATCATCAGTACGTCTACGACGAGTTGCGAACTATTTAATGATACTACCAGGAATGATTGAACATCTAGACAAAATATATCACTTTGTCCAAACAGGGCAAGGTCCTGAAAGTATTGGCGAAGCCATGGCATACCAGAAAGTGGACACGCAAAAACTGTTGTTACGCTTTTTTATAAACTGCCTGATAAGACACAGAGATAGGCCAGGTGTAGACGCGGAAGAAATGAGAGCCCTTAACAAATGGGGCCAGAATATAGCAGACGGAAAACATGATAAACAGAATAGTATAGAAAGTATGTACCGAAGGATCAGGAAAAAAGTAGAACAAATATGTGAAAAAGAACAGCCTGAAAGAGAAACAGATGCAGATAAAACTGAGTCCTCAGGCGATGAGGAACAGCTAGAAATGACAACAGGACAATTACAATTACCAGCTAGAGAAACGATAGCTTATGTAGGAAAAGGAAGATCCTTCAATAATTCAATACGTCCGATACGTCCAGAAAGTAAGAGAATTTTTCAAGCAGCTATGTCAAACCTAAGGACCCCTGAACATTTGTTTCAGGCTACTGATAAAATACTTCAAGAACGAATGGGGTACCATGTACTCGATTCTATGGATGAACAAGAATTAGCCAGGTCAGCAGTACAATGGGCTGACAGTTCTGATAAATATAGTGATGACGCGATAGTACATACGTTTTTGAATCTTTCACCAGACGAACAGCGTTTAGCTGGTATATACATGATACAACATCTCCTTATATTATATAAAGGCCAACACTCCGATCCTGGTCCCCTACCTGATATACTGATAGAACTACTCATGAATAAATGGAGAGGTCTAGGTACCGATCTAATTAAAGTAATTCTAGAATATCGACACAGATATAGTGCCTTTTTGTGTCCAGAACATGATCCAGCTCCCTCCATGGAAAGAAAGACGTACTACATAGACAGACAGAATCCCTTACGCGAAGTGCACCCAGTTAGAAATGATGATAATACTTTTAGACGCGTGTTCGTGTACACGCCTATAACTAAAATAGAACTATTGGAAATGAAAAAATTAGTGCCCAGCCATGACAGAGATCCAGCAGGTTTTCACCGTGAAATAAAAGACATGTTACTCATGGGTGATTATACCTATCCTGACATTATGAAAATATTGAAAGTATTATTGCCTGCCGGTATTTACGAGAAACTCAAAGAAAAAGAGTGGGAGGTGGGAGAACAAAAGATTGATTGGACCGCATTAGAAAACGAAGAAAATGCCCGAACTGCAGGCGTAGGGCTTGGAGACAAAACTAAAGCATTACCAGGATTATTAGTACAAGTATTGCCACGTTTATTAACTACGAAAAAGGAAGACTGGGGAGCAATTTCAGCTTGCAAACAGAAACCCGATGAGGACACTAGTGATTTTTATTCCCGATTTGAAAAATGTTTTGGTATTAATAGCGGCCTGAAAGCAAGTAGTGATTCATATCCACATCTTTTTGTAACGAAACTAGTCGAAAATTCCTTGCCCCAGGTTAAGAACAGAGTATTGAAAGTAGAGAGCTCTTGGCAAGCTAATAACCCGTCAGAAATGTTACAAATGTTACAGTACCACCAGAATAGAATTAGAGAAGAACAAGAACACGAACAGAGACGTATGAAAGACACGAAAATGAAAATGCTCGTCGCCCAGTCAGTTCCAGCTGACAGTCATAAAAAGGGTGCGACACAGTCCAATAATTCAGCGGTTCCTGTTAAAGGGACATGCAACTATTGTAAACAGCCAGGTCATTATATAAACGATTGTGCAGTTCTGAAACATAATATCTCTACGGGTAAAACCAAGGAGAGACCACGTCCACCTAGACAGGATCAGATCCAACAACAAGTTCCTCAGAATGTACAGCCTATGCAAGCTGCACAACAGACCGTAGCGGTGCCACAGTCACAGCCTATTGCCGCAACACAGAACACGACACAACAGATGTACCAGTATGCACAAAATGACTATCCCGATTATCAGCGATACACATGAAACGGCCTAGAGAGGGAAGTTGGCTTACCCCTTATCGAGGTTCCCGTAGATCAAGAGGGTCCTTATGTACATAGTCAAGTATTAGGGAAAGACAGAAAGTTCTTAATTGATACAGTGGCAAGCAGAACAACTATAAGTCACGACGAGGTTCCAGGGGCACCCCTCTCAGGCTCACAGAATATTTCCCTTGGATTTTCAGGAAAGCCTATTGTTAACGAAGTATCGCAACCTCTTCCTCTTGCAGTCGGTCCATTGACACGGACTACAGATCTATTGCTCACAAAATCATGCCCAGAAAACTTGTTAGGTATAAAGACACTGAAAGCTCTAGGAGCTGTAATATGTTGTTCCCCGGAGGGGGTACGACTATTTTTGCGTGACTTCAAAGGTCACTATGTATTTAGAGATATGGATCACAGGTTACAGAATGTCCCTGCACATTTATGGGCACAAGGCCCCACTGATGTAGGTTGTATGCATATTACACCATATCGAGTCACACTCAAAGCAGGTGTGGTATTACCACGAATTCGACAATACAAGTTACCTCCAGATGCTGTAGTGGCTTTGCTGCAAATAATTGACGAGCTCATTGCACAAGGAGTGGTTGTGGAAACCGACTCCAATGTATGTAATTCTCCTATAATTCCGGTTCTTAAACGAACTGATCCAAAAGCACCTCCAGTTTATCGATTAATTATTGATCTGCGCGAATTGAATAAATGCATTGTACCACAATATCCCGTGGTTCCAGATATCTCTTCACTATTGACAGCTATTGATTCAGAAGCAACGTTCTTTACTGTAATTGACCTCAAGAACGCCTTCTTTAGCGTCCCAATAGATCCGGAAAGCCAATATTTGTTCGGATTTAGTTTAAATGGACGAAGCTTCAGATTTGCACGCGCACCTCAAGGATTCACAGAAAGCCCCAGCATCTATAGCCAAGCACTGAAAAGACAACTTGACAGTATCCACATGCCTGTTAACACTGCACTGCTTCAGTATGTCGATGATCTGCTGATCACCGCCCGAAGCGAACCCGAATGTGAAAAAGCATCACTAACGGTTTTACATTTTCTGGCCAACAAGGGGCACAAGGTGTCCCCTTCGAAGCTGCAATTCTGTGTTCAGCAAGTTGTGTACCTTGGGCACTTGCTGTCCAAGGGGGGAAGACAGCTCACACCTGACCGCATCCAGTTAATTGTAAACATGCCACCACCCAAGACACAAAAGGAGGTGCGGGCCTTCATAGGTCTCACTTCGTACTGTAGACAATGGATTCCCCAATATGCATTTTTAGTAAAGCCACTCATTCAGTTGACAACCCAGGAGGCAGCGACTTCGACTGTCCTCCCTTGGACTCAGGCACATACACAAGCTTTTGAAGACTTAAAGAAAGCCTTATGTCAAGCACCTGTTTTAGCGACACCATGTTACAGTAAGCCTTTTACACTCTTCGTTACAGAACGTGAAGGTACTGCCTTGTCAGTACTCACTCAGGAACAAGCAGGTTCACACAAGCCGTGTGCTTACTTTTCTAGCACATTAGATCCAGTAGCTCAGGCTCTGCCTACATGCCTGAAATCAGTCGCAGCGACAGCTTTAGCGATCAGACAAAGCGATTCCATAGTATTAGGACATCAATTGACAGTGCAAGTTCCACACTCCGTGGAAGTTCTTTTAAACCGAACTCAGACTCAGCACTTGACTATAGCACGACTGACAGGTTACAAATTAACATTGTTTCAGCCACACATAGAAATCAGACGCTGCAGTACATTAAATCCTGCCACACTTTTGCCATTAAGTGGAACAGACCTATTGGCACATGATTGTATTGAAGTCATTACTATTACGACGAAACCCAGACAAGACTTGACAGATGTTCCATTACCAGATCCAGACCTGACACTTTATGTGGATGGTTCATGCATGAGAACAAGTACAGGAGAATTAGTGGCCGCTTACGCAGTCACGACAGACACCGAAGTTATTGAAACGAATTGTATTGACACATTGTCAGCTCAAGCAGCAGAGCTCATCGCTCTAACACAAGCCTGTATTCAAGCCAAAAATAAGAGAGTTAACATATACACAGATTCACGTTATGCATTCGGAGTTGTACACGACTTCGGAGTCCTTTGGCGAGAGAGAGGTTATTTGACTTCTCACGGTGCCAACATTCAACACGGTCCCCTCATTCAAGCTCTGTTAGATGCAATACATCTGCCTACTTCGATATCTATCATGAAGTGCAAGGCCCATACAAAAGTCACCGATATCATTTCCCAGGGTAACGACCTAGCAGACCGAACAGCTAAGCAAACAGCACAGAATCGGATTCATGCAACTGACTTGACAAAGACAATAGTTCAGACACCGACACACTGCATGACAGTTAGGGATCCCGCCCTTGATGTAATTGACATACAGACACATGCTACGCCAGAGGAAATCAAGAAATGGACTGAACTAGGAGGGATCCAAACAGATCAGGGATGGATGACGAAGGGAAAATCTACATGGTTTCTCCCCGACTCAATGGTTCAAGTTATCATTAACACAATACATAGTCCAGCACATCTAGGAGAGAAAGCTATGTTAGACAGTATTCAAAACATTTGGTTTAATAAACACTTACGAGCTGCAGCCAAACAGAAAGTCCGTACTTGCATGATTTGTTGTCAGTTCAACCCAGGTAAAGGCGTTCCTGTAGAGCAAGGTGGATTTCAACCTCCTGATCACCCTTTTGAAGTCCTCCAGATGGATTATATCCAGATGGAACGATGTCGAGGATTCAAATATGTCCTCGTAGTTGTATGCGCTCTTTCCCGTTGGACAGAAGCATATCCAGTCTCAGATTACACTGCCCCGACCACTGCCAAGCAGCTGGTTCGTGAATTTTTCCCACGGTATGGTTTGCCCCGTATCGTGTACTCAGATAATGGCCAACCGTTCTCATCCGAGCTGATGAAACACATTTCACTCCTGTTAGGTTATCAATGGAAATTCCACTGTGTCCGGCATCCCGAGGCAGCAGGTCTCGTGGAACGTCATAACCAGACTCTGAAAATTCGACTTTCTAAAATCTGTAGAGAAAAAGGCGTCGACTGGATAGTAGCCTTACCAGTTGCACTATTTTTCATGAGAATGATAGCACATTCTCGAACAGGGCTATCCCCGTACGAGGTGGTCTTCGGTAGGCCACCAAATATGTGGGGGACGCCTATACCTCGTAAAATCACTGATGTTGATTGTAATATGCTGACAGATTACCTTGCTTCCTTGATGTCTGCACTACAATCTTGCCGTTCACAGGTAGCTGCAGCCTTTCCCGACAACACCGAGGTGAAGCCCCATGAAGTTGTTCCCGGAGATTTTGTTTTTATAAGAAATTTCGACAGGAGGAGCCCGCTGGAGCCTCGCTGGCAAACGCCGAAATGAGTACTTCTGACCACGAGGACAGCAGTGAAGGTCGAGGGTCGCAAGGGTTGGCTACACTCGAGCCATATCAAGAAATTTCATGGACTGCCTTCTGATTTGAACTCTCAGCCCTGCCCCCCTCCACAGACTGATTCAAAACTCCCCCTGGTCGAGAACACTGCTGCCCAAAACTACAAACTGAAACTAAGGTCTAGCAAGTCAGACAATTTGATTGTTTAAGTCCTCTCCTAGGTGAATCGGTTAAATTAGTCTCTGACATGTATCCTCTAGACCGAAATCGAGAGAGAGATAGACAGAAACAGCTCAAGAAACGTGCATATTGTAAATCACTTCATAGTCACTGTATAGTGACATTGTTGATTATGTTTTTTCTAAATCTTCTGATTATTGCTGCAAGTATACTGTTGCACATATACTATCCTATTTTCAAGCGTGCTCATTCTGCTTACAATGTTACTGCCGAACATTCTTTTAGCGAATTACCTTCACATGAGTTGCCCTATAGACTTGCGCTGCGCAACAACACATTCATTAGTATGTTACATCACTCACATCAGGCCAGCAACGCTACTAATTGTTGGATATGTGGCCGACTCCCTCCCTATCAGAAATACAAGGGAGTTCTGCCCCTCTTTCCGTATCCATTCACGCACAATGGTTCCTGTGGCGCATGGTTTAGTTTGATTAATTCTTTAGATTCAAATACCGTAGTTTACCAGAGCAACTGGGTATGGGGAAACCTGAACTTAGTTTTTCTTAAAGCCTGTTACCCTAACAAGGAGGGACTCCCCAAAAGGACAGGAACTGACCTAGAAAATGAAGTATATGGGTTAGGTAACTTTACACTTAACCTCATGATTCTGAATGTTGAATCCGAAGCTGCATCAGTCTTGCCTGCTATGTCCGTATTACCAGTCAAAGGTGAATTATGTGTAAGAAAGAATGGTTCAGTACACTTGGGTCATAGTAAATGTACTACTGTGATCGAATTCAGTGATAAAGGCAAGTCTACATTTAGAGCTTCCCGTCATTCCTACTTCATTTGTGGTCATACCGCATATATACGCTTACCTCTAGATTGGGATGGTACCTGTTACATTGCATTCCTTCTGCCACCTGTTTTCCTAGCCCCTCCTGATTATCATAGAAATACTCATCTAGTACACAATAGACCCCAGAGAGATCTCCCGATTGTCGACTACACTGAAACAGCATGGGAACAATACACGGACTTCAATAAAGGTCTCTTTCCCTACATAGGTGTTGTCTCTAATAGTAAACTGATACGCAGATTAACCAGAACCCTTGAAGCAGTAGTGAATGAAACTACCTCTGCCCTAGGCAACTTAACAGAGGAGCAGTCTGTGATGCGGATTGTTGTTCTCCAAAATCGTCTTGTCCTTGACGTCATCCTGGCCGATAGGGGCGGAGCCTGTAGAGTCATCGGATCAAGTTGTTGTGTTTTCATTCCAGAAAACGCGCCATCCGTATATAAAGCCATAACTCGTCTTCACAAGATTGCAAGCCAGATACATCAGAATCCAGGCACCTGGACATGGTCCGGTTGGTTCTGGAGCGTGTTGTCAGCCTGGGGATGGAAAGTCCTATCCTTCCTAGGTATTGGCCTTCTCATAGTATTCAGTTGCTGCCTGTGTCTACAATGTGGACCAGCGATTTGCGGCCTGTGTGCCACATCATGTATTCCACGTTCAAGTTCTCGTTCAAAATCCCGGAAGAAGAAAGAAGAGCAAATGATGTTACATGAACAGATTGATGGATTCCTGAGGATCGATATCTCATGAAGGGTCCGTAGGGGACAAGGAGGGAATGAGGAAATATGAATTTTTATGGTCAATTGTGTCCCCTATCTTAGACCCCAACGGCTCCATGTACATGCTACAAATACATGTATGTTCCCTCCACTTCAAGCTATGAAGACGCAAATACAATTGTGTCCAACGTCCACATGTCCTCTTTCAGATCCGCCATGAATGGGTCGAATATTCCGTTCCTAAGTATGCCTTGCCACCGTCTTTATATGGTATACTTTTCACGTTTTCCAGCTCTGGCAAGGTAGGCCCTGAATTCTGCCATCGAGCTTTTCCTGCTTCTGCCTCTGAATGCTCCAGCCTGGACCTGTATCTGTATCCATGACCTTTGTCTTACTTCCTGCGCGGCTAACGGTGCCTGGCCCGGCCTGTTGCCTGCCAAAGACTGTATTCAGCCTTCAAGTTATCTGCTCCGCTCCTCGAGAAATGCATTCCTGTCTAGTAGTATAGGTAAACATCCTTCCAGCTACAGAGCAAAGGGCCCGGCCTCACTGTCTCCGTGCAAGTAATTCATGGCTACTGTTGCCATGGTAGGCCCATGCCCCCTCGCATCCCATGTAGACACGTAGACGCTTATACACGCACTAGTAGTTAGTATAGGATAGCCTCTGCCTGAGAGACCTTTCCTTCCAGATAATACAGTTCCTTAAACACAAGATATTAGATACGATTTGGGATTAGGTTGTTCTGACATCCCAGACTTCTGTCTCCTCATGTAGGGCTAAATGTCAAGTCCCCTTCACCCTCCAGTTACACGTCAATCACACGTCATGCTACTGTGCGTGCATCTCTGCCAAGTATTTCTGCTGATTTTGCAGGATTCTCTTATGGATCCACCCACTTGTGTCATCATCATAATGACGTTTCTAGTACATGCCCTCATGCACGCCTATTGTAACGCCTTTATTCATTACGTATGTGTATTCTTATCTCTCTTCTCAGCTGTCACGCCTTCTGCATATGTCTTCACTGTAATGCATTTACTATATATATGATAACCTGTCAATAAAGTATTGCTCTATCCCTTCCCGAACCTTAGTGGTAACGGAATACGATTGCCTGGTTCGAACCAATTCCTTTGTAAGGAATAAACCCATTTTAAAACCTCAAATACCACGGATTCTGCCTCTTATTTTTACTGAGTTATTCTTATTGAATTTTACCGCATAAATTAAGTCTAGGTAATTAAATTTACCACACGACGCTGACTTCCTGGAGGAGCTGGAGGCTGCTACACCACCTGGCAGCATCCCCACATCTGTCCCCGCCTCCTCCGTTACCATCTCCGCCTTCCCAGTTGCTCCCATCCCTTCTGTCCGTGCAGAGGCCCACCATGTCTCCTTCGGCCCAGGCACCGCACCCCCTGCCCCTGTCACCCCTGCTGCCCTCAGTGAAGAGTCTGTGGACATACTGCGGCAGTTGCAGGTTGGGCATGCATCGGTGCTGAATGTCCTCCATGGCCACACTAAACTGCTCACACAGATGGTGTCGGTCATGGAGGGCATGTCAGCAACGATGTGTGACCAACGCAAGATTTTGCGGTCCATGGACTCTTTCCTGACGGCAGCAGTTACTCTCCTGCAGCACTCGGTCCCCCCCTACCCCGGACCCATCCACACTTCCCTCTCCCATACCTGTCCAACGCACACCCAGACAGTCATGATCACGCACCCCACCAGACACAGGCAGCACACCCCCAAGTAAGGCAAAGCACACACCTCCTGGCACGCACACTCAG
This sequence comes from Triturus cristatus, assembly GCF_964204655.1. Classification (NCBI taxonomy): domain Eukaryota; kingdom Metazoa; phylum Chordata; class Amphibia; order Caudata; family Salamandridae; genus Triturus; species Triturus cristatus. The sequence continues at coordinate 892,505,266 of NC_140590.1, read as the reverse complement.
GAGGATGTAGGCACACCCACAGGGTCTGGGGACAGACAACATACATGCAGCCACAGTCGCAGTCCGCAGTCCTCCCAACCCTGTCCCTCCAAAACCACTCCCCTTGTCTCCCCTGCCAAACGCTCACCCAAGCAGCTCTTTCTGGGAGAGCTGGACCTCGCCCCCGCTGACCCACCACCCCACAAGCGGGCAAGGAAGTCCCCGGGCACGGGAGTTGGGTCCCCCACCACATCAACCCCTCCACCAGGAGCACTGCACCCCATCCCTCGCCCACCACACCCTCCCTTGACCCTGGGGAATCCTCAGGTGCAGGGGTTCGGATGGACGTACTGGCAGCGGTGTGCAGCGCCGAGCTCGCCTCCACCTTCGGGGCTGCCCCACCCCCTGTGGTGGAGACGTCCACCCCTGTGCCCACCACACATACCCTTCCCCTCCTGTCCCTGCAGTGCCTGGTACTGCCACAGATGATGCCCCACCCCCATCCGACGAACCTGGAGGTTCATTTGTGCAGGCAAGCTAGGGGTAGATGCGGTCCCCTATGTCCCCCCCTTGGAATTTACGTATGGACTGGCCATTGGCCTCTGTAAATAGTCTATTTTTTGATATTTTCTTTGTGCTGAATAAAGCCTTTATTTTCACTTTCAACGCTATTGCATTTCAGGTACTTGATGTTGGTGATGAGGCTCCTGGAGTTGGTGTTCTGGTAATGTGTTAGGGTTCAGAGAAATGTTTTTGTATGATGGTCATGAGGTGGACCATGGTATCTGTGTGCCATCACAATGTCTCTGCAAAGAATCATTGGTAGTGTGTGTTCATTTTGTTTTGAGACATTGTCCCAAGGAGTGTTCCTTCCTCTGTGGTACCTGACATCTTCCCTGCAAGTTGACAGTTAGAAGTTTTTTATCAGCAATGGAGTAGTTACTGTCCGGAGGAGTTAATTTTCTTGAATAATAAGCCACTGGGTGAAGCTGACCAGTTTCCTTGTGACGTTGAGACAGAATGGCACCTATTGCAACATCTGACGCGTCAGCCTCCACATAGAATGGCTTTTCCGTTCTTGAGTGAAGCAGGATGGGGGCCTGGGTGAAGGCTCATTTCAGAAATTGGAGGGCTTCTTCAGCTACATTGTACCAAACAAATCTGACCCCTTTTTTCAACAGATTGGTAATTGGGCTCACCTTTTTGGAGAAATCTGGAATAAATCTTCGGTAAAAATTTTAGAATCCGATGAAGCTTTGGCTCTCTTTTACATTCCTGGGAGATGGTCATTCTTGGACCGCCTCAACCTTAGTCAAATCCATACTAACCCCTTCCGGAGATAATACGAATCCCAAAAACTCAACTCTTTCCACATGAAAGGCGCATTTTTCAAATTTTACATAGAGATGATTCTCCAATAGTTTTGTCAATATAGATCTAACGTGGGAAACGTGTTCATCCACATTCTCAGAGACAATTAAAATGTCATCAATATAAACAACTGCCACTGGAGCATTACATAACCCGTATGGCATTACTTGATATTCAAATAAGCCATAACGAGTCCTGAACGCGGTTTTCCATTCATCTCCTGGAGCAATTCTGATTAAATTATATGCTCCGCCCAGATCCAACTTGGTGTACATCTTGGCATTTTTTACCTGGTCCAGCAGAACCAAAATTAATGGAAGGGGGTAACGATTTTTTACTGTAACTTGATTGAGAGCCCTATAGTCAATGCAAGGGTGTAGATCTCCATCTTTCTTTGGTAAGAAAAATAAAGGAGAGGAAACCGGGGATTTGGAGGGGCGTATAAATCCATTTTCCAAAAATTGGTCCAGGTAAGTCTTGAGGTGTTTGTTTTCCGTCTCTGTGAGGGGATAGATCCGACTGCAAGGTGGCTCAATCTTGCAGTCGTATGCACAATGAGGGGGAAGCTTCTCAGCTTCTTTTTTATTGAAGACTGAGGACAGATCTTGATACTCCAAAGGAATTTCTTTTGTCTCCAAGATGCAAATCTCTGCTGGATAATGAGCCAAACTTCTAGCGGGGTATTCTTCTAAGGTATTTGGTTGCTTTCCAAAACAATTTTCCTTGCAAAAAGGGGAATCCATTACCACGGGTTTCTTATTCCAGTCGATACGCGGATTGTGTTCAGTCAACCAGGGAAGACCTAAGATTAACTGAAACCACGGCGCATCAATCAAATTGAACGTTATGTGTTCCGAATGGCCATTCAACCCAGTTAACTGAACAACCTCAGTTTCATGTGTAATGGGTCCTGAGGACAGGTTCGTACCATCCACAACCCTGACAGCTTCCACGAACCTTTTCTCTACAAATTTGATTCCATTTTGCCGGGCATACTTGATGTCACAGAAATTTCCTGTTGCGTTAGAGCCTATCATTACACACACTCTATTTACTTCTGTTTCTCGAAATGTAATTGTGAACGAAACTCCTAAGTGAGGAGGAGCTGCTTGTAAAGTATTTGCTACTTGTTGCGAGATTGGAACCGACTTTGATTCAGCTTCCACCCATGCAGTTCCTTCTATGGGTGAAGCCGACCTTTTCCCTGCTGCGAGGATTTGAGCTTTTTTGGGCATTCTTTAATAAAATGTTCCGACAACCCACAGTATAAACACAGACAACCCATCCTTCGACGCTCCTTTTTTTCCTTAGACAAGGGCCCTCTAATGAAGCCAATTTGCATGGGCTCTTCAGGTGAAGCATTTTCTGAAGTTTTATGTCCATCTGTTCTGATTCGATCAAAATGAAGAGGAGGCAAACGATAATCCTTTCTCTTCTCATTTCGACGCTCACTTAACCTATGATCTAGCTGTAAGACTAAATCTATGAGCTCTAAGACCTCTGTTGGTCTCTTAGGAATCTGAGACAAGGCATCTTTCAAATTATCCTTCAATGCCCTGTAGAAAATGGCTGCCCTTTTGTTTCTCTGGCCAATTTAATTCGACAATTAATTTGTTGAAATGAGCCAAATAACCCACCAAATCCCGACTTCCTTGCTTGAGATCTAGAAGCTCATTATCCATTGCTTGGGATGCAGATCGACGATTAAAAATCCATGAGAATTCTACCTTGAAGTTTTCAAAATTATATAATACTGGATCATTTTGGGTGACCAGGGACATTGACTAAGCAACAGCATCTCCATTTAGGTGTGACAGTATAAACACCACCTTGGACTGGTCCTCGGCAAAAATTACTGGCCTACACAAAAAGTGCAAGGAGCACTGGGTCAAAAATATCTGTGCCTTTTGAGGATCATCTCCATATCTTTCTGGGGGTACCAAAGGAATGATTGGTGAAATGGCATGAATGACCTGAGTGGAAATGTCTGAGGGGGCGGAAATAGAAGTTGAACCCAGACTCCCTTTGAAGAGTGAACCCGAAGCTACAAACTCATCTAACTTCTGTCGGGTTTGAATTGACTCCTGACTCAATCTCCTAACCTCCTCTCGCAGGGATTTATTTTCTTCTAAAGTGCTATCTAACTGTTTTTGCATACTCTCTAAAATAGAGGTCAAGGCCTTTAAGTCTATTCCTTCTGCCATACTGCTCAGGAGGAGATCTGTATCCTGAATGAAGAGGAAGGCACTTCAATCTGTCAGACTACGATGTGCTATCCCTTCAGGAGCAGATGACCTTGCCCCAGATCCACCTCACCAAAACCAGTGACAGGTGATGACAACTGCTCCTGGCTTCAGTTTGGGGGAAAGGGGAAGTGGAAGACAAAACAAGAGAGACTGCTTGGCCACGCCTCTTCTTCGTAACTTCTTTTCTTGGGATTTACTTCCCTGAAATACATAAGCAACAATTACCTTACTCTATTTAACCTCTCTAACTAAAAACACATAACTCTATCTTCCTACTCTTGCTTCTTACCTACATACGGCCATTGATTAGCCCCTCTCTAGATGTTTGGTCTGGTATTGATACCATTTGATTGGTTGAAAGAATCCCAGCCCTTAATTAAGTATTTTGTCTTGTCTTATTGGCTGGCATGAATCTTTAAAGTAGTTCTCATTACTTCATTCTCCTAGTGTCTTTTAATGCAACCTTTAAGTTCTTCACTATTCATGAAATCTATCTGCTTCTCGCCTCTCTTTATCACATTGTTCATGAAGAACCAGGAGTGAAAGGCAATGTGGAACTCTTCTAGCTGAACTTGGACAGTTCCTAAGTCTCTGAAGCAGATCTCCAGTTATACTGTTCTCTCCTCTATTGTTAACTTACAAATTCAGATTCAGCTTCCTCAGGTAACGCAATACTCCAATTCTCTGAATCTGGACTGCAGTCAAAAAATTAGGATAATTCTCTTACTTGGCTGTTGGAAACCACTTCTCTTCACAGAAGTTGCCTTCTTTACTTCTCTCTCTGTAGTTGCATTGTTCACAGGCAAGAAGATGATTACACACACTCAGCTCGATATTCTGTGGAATTATTATTATTTTTTTTAAAACAAGAATAAACTCAGGAAGTGTATTAAACACACATCATGTACTACTGAACTTCCCTTATAAACTTAAATACACTGCGGCAAGTTTCTAGTGTCAGGTAACGGAGCAGCTTGGAAAAAACTCCCCTCAGAAGTTTTCTCTCAGTTGAAGTGCACCGAGCGAAACTTGCGCAGGCGCAACGTCAGCTCCGAAATGTCTCAAGGGAAAAAGACTAGACCGTGCACCACTACAGGAAGTGAAAGCGGTAAAATCTTTCACTGGTATAGTGAAACTCCTCCACTGGTGCAGAAGGTAGATCTAGTAACATAAGCACTGGAACAGGATGAGGGGTTCCTGACACTTTATGGGAAATTCAAGACTTTATCTATGCTTTTAAAAATGTTGCTCTTTTACAGAAGATACTCTGCGTGGGATCTCTAGGTTAGGCTCTTAGGAAGAATAGGGAATCATTTCCTTATGGAACACTCTGTTGATTTATGCTGTTGCTAATCAAACGTTTTCTTGATATTTCTGTAATTGAACTAATCTGAATAAAAATGGCAAAGCCATAGTTACTCCCTAAAGATAACTAAAGGTTTTAGAAACTCCTTCCAACTCTCTTCATTGACTAAAAATTAAGAACCTGACAGTTGATGTTATACATGAACTGTACTTCTGTTTTAGTTCCATTCAAAAACAGTGGCAAAGGTCTACTGACCTGATGCAGCACCACAGGATTTCAAGGATCCAATCTGTAAGCATGGGATGATTGATTTAAGACTCAAAGTTTCAGATTTTTGGCCATTAACATTATTAAATTGATTTTCAATATGAATTATGCTATACACTATTACCTTCCTACCCCAAAGGAAGTAAGACTTGGTTATGCAGGCAATGCTTTCTAGAAAACTGCTTATACATGGGTTTAAGGAATTAGATTGAAGAAAATCAAAGAATCAAGGATTTTCCCTGGGCTAGTTCAGCATGCACTGTGGAAAATAACTTTAACCATCCTACATCATTAGCCAGAAGCATAACTCCTGTTTCCTTTATGTGTGCAATCTAGATACAGGAACAAATCATCCTATGGGTAGAAGACTGTTTAGAACATTGCCTCTACCTTTGCTAAGCCACAATCATTATAAGGCACCTTCTGGAAACACAGTACATGCATTTCGCACAAAAAAATCAACTAAAAGTATTTTAGAAGAAGTTAGGATCCTGTTCAAAAGGTGCAAATGTACTAGAAAGTTGACACTCACTGATTACATTTGCATTTATTTGTGCAATTTGATGCATGCCATCAAATGTGTACCAATTAGCATTGTTGTGCTTGAAGTACATGACTAGGGTTAGAGTTCTGGAGAAAATGCTGAACACTGCCTTTTCCTTTTCTTAGACATAGGTTAGAAATTAAGATGTTTGTTCACTTAAAGAAGTGAGGGCAATTATAAAACTTGCCACAGACCGATACTGTTCCTTCATCAATTCCTTTGGCAAAAACGTAGCGCTTAGTTAAACGAAGCAATTATGGTCTCCTGAATTGAAATTTCTGTAGTTACTGACTTTATAGTTGGCTGTTTACCTTTATGTGTAACCTTTTCTTTTTCTTAGAGTATCCTTAGAAAAATGTGAGGATGTCTCGATGTGGAATTGGAAATGAATCAGGAACATTGAAAAACCTGGAGCATATATTTATGGAGTCATCTAACTCTAAACCAAATAGGTACATTTGTGTTGGCTCCCAAAGTTAGCTCCTAAAGCTGTAATGAACAGCAACATTGAGCCATCCATCCTATAATGCAGAACTTTACCACCTAGACAGGTACCTTGCGAAACATGAGGATACATTGGTTCTCACATGTGCTGACTAGGTGACAAAGACACATTGAATCAACCCATTACTCATTGAGTAAAACTATCTGGCCCTCTGAAGAATGCAATCATATATGTGGGCCTTTTTATGAAAATGTCTCATAGTGCAGCGCAGCAGGTCACTTTGCTGCACTGCATGATAGCGAAAGGGCATTCCTGCCTTTTCCAATGCCTGGCACCCTTTTAGCAGCCCAACACCAAAGCAGGCCCCCTTGTACCATGGTGCAAGGTTGCCTGCATGCAAGATTGTTTTTGTGCAAAAAGGGACACCTTTCGGCCCAATAGCAATACTGAGAGGCATTTCTCTCTTTCAATGTGTATTGCAGAATGCAGCATGAATAGAAAGAAAAAGTAACAAGGAGAAATAAAGCTGTTCCTCCTTGTTACGCCTCTCCTGGATCTGTTTGGTGCATTCCAAGGGAACACTCACACAACGCCCAAGGAACTTGTTCCCAGGGCACAGCAAGGCAATGCAGCAAACTGCACTGCATTGCCTTATTCTAAATTTATGAAGGCACTCAGGGCCATACAAAGTGCCCTTGCATGGCTTCATAAATCTGACTTAATGTTTGCGTCATCACGTTGCATGGTGCAAAAGCGACGTAAAACAGCTCGGAAATAGGCCCCCTGGTTACAAACAAGCAACGCCATACCTGACCTTTTCTAGCATAAAACACCTCCAGAAAAACAGCCATGACACTAACATACTGAAGAGGTGCTGTAATCAGTACATGCTGTTCTATCCTAAAACCATATAACACAGTATAATATTGCCTTCTTCTTTTGCTAATTTGAAGCACATTACTCCATGATGAACTCTGTTATATTTCATTCTTTCATGTTTTTGATATGCTTTGCCATTCTTGTACTTGTCCTTGCATTCAGACAGTTACACTACTTTGCATCATAGCATAACTGCTCCTTAGATAAGAACTTAAAATGAGGCTGCTTCACGGAAAGTAAATGCTTATCTTTGCTTTAGTACAGTGGACCTCCGGAGTTTTTGATCTCTCAGAGGAGCATTTCATTTAAGTTGTTCCAAGAAAAAGATCCTCTTATGTAGTACGTTAGCTGCAACCAACAAAAGTGTTTATGGAACCCGATTCTGGTCTTACTTTCCACTTCTTGATCTACAAGAAATGGAAAATTCTATGTGGGAAAGTAAGCAGTGGGGTGCATGGGAGATGCTACGTCTCCCCTCCACACCATACTAAGTAGCATGCTGGAGTAAGTTAACCTACTTACACTCAAAACCATCAAATCTAACTTGTATTATGCAACTTCCCCCTTTCAGACACTTTTCTAGACCCTGGCCACTCTCTACTACCCCAGTAGTATTTTTTTACTTTGTTGAAGATGTACAACTAAAACATATATTCGCTCACCAACACACAAATAAATACACTCAGTCACCCAAACAACAGTTTCCACATGCACTCTTAAACCCATACCTAGTCAATAAACCATTCACACATCTATGCACAGCGTTACACACACCCCATCCAACCACACACAAACTCAGTGTCCCATACAAATACTCACCCAACTAATCAATAACTAATATACACACTCATGTAGTTAGTGACCAACTGATGCAGCATGTTATACAACAACAGAGACAGTGCTGCACACATTCACATAGTTTAGTTACTAATCCATGTATTAAGTGAGAAACTTTTAATTACTCACTTAAAAAGACAGTCAGACAGCTACTAAATCCTCCATCTAGACAGTTATATATCCACTCAATCTTCAATACAGATTGGTATATATAATACATATTTAAATTTCAAACTAAACCACATTCAGTGGATGATGTCATCAGTGATGTCATCAGTGATGTCATTTGAGGTGTCATCAGTGATGTCATCAGTGATGTCACTTACCATGTCATGAACGATGCAATATGTGACATCATCAGCAGTGCATTGCGGGCGAGTGAGTTATAGTTAGCATAACTAACTATAACGGAGGAATTTCTATGGTTTTGTATGAGTGAAATGGGCAGCTAACTATAACACCCCTGAAACCTATGTTTTTTTCTGTGAATTTCCAAGGTTTTTTAAATGCTAATTTCTAACTATAACGTCTCTGAAACCTATGTTTTTTTTTTCAGTGAATTTCAAAGGTTTTTTAAATGCTAACTTTTAAGTGTGATAGTAGTTATATCTATTTTTTTGTACTGATTTTCTACAGTTTTTTAACTGTTTATTTAGAAATATTTTATTCATTAAATAACATTATATATTTTTCTGAAAATTGCAAAAAATATTTTTTTTTAATTAAAACTGAAATATTGATAAATGTTCTTGTTTTCATTTTTTATTTTAATATATTTATATTATTTTCTTTAAAGAAAAAATTCCAATTTCGCGCACTCAAAGTGTACACATCACGGTGGGTGCGCGCATTCTAGCTGCCATTTTAGAAAAGTCATGAAGGATCCGCGTATGGTGTGCGATGGCTGCGTGTTTTTCAGTTACATCATATACATTTAATATCACGTGATATGCACGATTGGTATGCGACCAGTCTGCGACACCTGCTCCCCGCATTTGCGACACATGCGCATTACGGTACGAGATGTTTGCGCGGTTGCGGGTCCCGCGTGACATCATATACGTGCTGGGGCGCGCTGGGTGTTCCAAAATGATATGTATGTGTCTTTAATATACATATTAAGGCAAGAGATTATGTAAGATATTCATCAAAATAATATATTTGTACTTATAATAAACTTATATTATTTTTAAATATATTTTCGCGAAGTCGGTGCGTGCATCGTGAGTGCAGAAAACCAGGTCAGCAGAGCTGCTGTAGAGCCAGAGAACCAGGTCAGCAGAGCTGCTCTAGAGCCTAAGAACTAGGTCAGCAGAGCTGCTCTAGAGCCAGAGAACCAGGTCAGCAGAGCTGCAGTAGAGCCAGAGAAACCAGGTCAACAGAGCTGCTTTAGAGGGAGAGAACCAGGTCAGCAGAGCTGCTTTAGAGCCAGAGAACCAGGCCAGCAGAGCTGCTTTAGAGCCAGAGAACCAGGTTAGCAGAGCTGCTTTAGAGCCAGAGAACCAGGTCAGCAGAGCTACTCTACAGCCAGAGAACCAAATCAGCAGAGCTGCTTTAGAGCCATAAAACCAGGTCAGCAGAGCTGCTTTAGAAACAGAGAACCAGATCAGTAGAGCTGCTCTAGAGCCTAAGAACCAGGTCAACAGAGCTGCTCAAAGAACGGGGAACCAGGTATGCAGAGCTGCTGCAGAGCCAGATAAACCAGGTCAGTAGAGCTGCTTTAGAGGGAGAGAACCAGGTCAGCAGAGCTGCTCTAGAGCCAGAGAACCATGTCAGCAGAACTGCTTCAGAGCCATAGAACTGGGTCAGCGGAGATGCTTTCGAGCCAGAGAACCAGGTCAGCAGAGCTGTTGTAGAGCCAGAGAACTAGATCAGCAGAGCTGCTCTGTAGCATAAGAACTAGGTCAGCAGAGCTGCTCTAGAGCCAGAGAACCAGGTCAGCAGACCTGCTGTAGAGCCAGAGAAACCAGGTCAGCAGAGCTGCTTTAGAACCAGAGAACCAGGTCAGCAGAGCTGCTCTAGCTGACACTGACTGACTGACACTGACTGACTGACACTGACTGATTGACACTGACTGACACAGATTCACTGACACTGACACTGACTGACACTGACTGACTGACACTGACTGACTGACTGACACTGACTGACACTGATTGACACTGACTGACACTGATTGACTGACACTGACTGACTGACACTGATTGACTGACACTGACTGACTGACTGACTGACACTGACTGATTGACACTGACTGACACTGACTGACTACTCTCTATTACTCTACAACTGACTCTCTACTACTCTCTACTACTCTCTCTCTACTACTCACTCTCTACTACTCACTCTCTACAACTCTCTACTACTCACTCTCTACTACTCTACTACTCTCTACTACTCACTCCCTACTACTCACTCTCATTTGCTCACTCTCAACTACTCTACTACTCACTCTCTACTACTCACTCGCTACTACTCTCTACTACTCACTCTCTACTACTGACTCTCTACTACTCACGCACTACTACTCTCTACTACTCACTGTCTACTAGTCTCTCTACTACTCACTCTCTACTACTCTCTACTATTCACTCTTTACTACTCACTCTACTACTTTCTACTACTCTCTACCACTCACTCTACTATTCTACTACTCACTCTCTACTACTCTCTACTACTCACTCGCTACTACTCTCTAATACTCACTCTCTACTACACTCTCTACTACTCTCTCTCTACTACTCTCTACTACTACTCTGTACTATTCACTCTCTACAACTCACTCTCCACTACTCTCTACTACTCTCTGCTGCTCTCTACCACTCACTCTCTACTACTCTACTACTCTACTACTCTCTCTCTACTACTCACTATCTACCACTCTCTCTACTACTCTCTACTACTCACTCTCTACTACTCACTCTCTACTACTCTCTCTCTACTACTCACTTTCTACTATTCACTCTCTACTACTCGCTCTCTACAACTCACTCTCCACTACTCACTCTCTACTACTCACTCTCTACTACTCTCTACTACTCACTCGCTACAACTCACTCTCTACTACTCTCTACTACTCTCTCTGCTACTCACTGTCTACTACTCACTACTACTACTCGCTCTGCTACTCACTCTCTACTATTCTCTACTACTCACTCTACTACTCTTTCCTACTCTCTACCACTCACTCTCTACTACTCTACTACTCTCTCTCTACTACTCACTCTCTACTACTCACTCTAATACTCTCTACTACTCACTCTCTACTACTCTCTACTACTCACTCTGTACTACTCACTCTCTACTACTCACTCTCTACTACTCACTCTCTACTACTCTCTACTGCTCACTCTCCACTACTCATTCTCTACTACTCGCTCTCAACTACTCTCTACTACTCACTCTACTACTCATTCTCTACTACTCTACTACTCTCTCTACTTCTCACTCTCTACTACTCTCTCTCAACTACTCACTCTCTACTACTCTCTACTACTCACTCTCTACTACACACGCTCTACTACTTGCTCTCTGCTACTTACTCTCTACTACTCTCTAGTACTCACTCTACTACTCACTCTCTACTACTCTCTACTACTCACTCTCTACTACTCCACTACTCTCTACTACTCACTCTCTACTACTCACTCTCTACTACTCTACTACTCTCTCTCTACTACTCACTGTCTACTACTCTCTCTACTACTCACTCTCTACTACTCTCTACTATTCACTCTTTACTACTCACTCTACTATGTTCTACTACTCTCTACCACTCACTCTCTACTACTCTACTACTCACTCTCTACTACTCTCTACTACTCACTCGCTACTACTCTCTAATACTCACTCTCTACTACTACTCTGTACTATTCACTCTCTACAACTCACTCTACACTACTCTCTACTACTCTCTGCTGCTCTCTACCACTCACTCTGCACTACTCTACTACTCTCTCTCTACTACTCACTCTCTACTACTCTCTACTACTCTCTACTACTCACTCTCTACTACTCACTCTACTACTCTCTCTCTCTACTACTCACTTTCTACTATTCACTCTCTACTACTCGCTCTCTACAACTCACTCTCCACTACTCACTCTCTACTACTCACTCTCTACTACTCTATACTACTCACTCTACTACTCAATCTCTACTACTCACTCTCTACTACTCTCTACTACTCTCTCTGCTACTCAATGTCTACTACTCACTCTCTACTACTACTCGCTCTGCTACTCACTCTCTACTATTCTCTACTACTCACTCTACTACTCTTTCCTACTCTCTACCACTCACTCTCTACTACTCTACTACTCTCTCTCTACTACTCACTCTCTACTACTCACTCTACTACTCTCTACTACTCACTTTCTACTACTCTCTACCACTCACTCTGTACTACTCACTCTCTACTACTCACTCTCTACTACTCACTCTCTACTACTCTCTACTGCTCACTCTCCACTACTCATTCTCTACTACTCGCTCTCAACTACTCTCTACTACTCACTCTACTACTCACTCTCTACTACTCTACTACTCTCTCTACTTCTCACTCTCTACTACTCTCTCTCTACTACTTACTCTCTACTACTCTCTACTACTCACTCTCTACTACACACGCTCTACTACTTGCTCTTTGCTACTCACTCTCTACTACTCTCTAGTACTCACTCTACTACTCACTTTCTACTACTCTCTACTACTCACTCTCTACTACTCCACTACTCTCTACTACTCACTCTCTACTACTCACTCTCTACTACTCTACTACTCTCTACTACTCTCTCTCTACTACTCACTCTCTACTACTCACTCTCTACTACTCTCTACTACTCACTCTCTACTATTCTCTCTCTACTACTCTCTACTACTCACTCTCTATTACTCTCTACTACTCACTCTCTACTACTCTCTCTCTACTACTCTCTACTACTCACTCTGCTACTCACTCTCTACTACTCTTTAATACTCTCTCTCTGCTACTCACTCTCTACTACTCTCTACTACTCACTCTCTACTACTCACTCTCTACTACTCTCTACTACTCACTCTCTACTACTCTCTACTACTCTCTACTACTCACTCTACTTCTCACTCTCTACTACTCTCTACTACTCACTCTCTAATACTCACTCTCTACTACTCACTCTCTACTACTCACTCTACTACTCTCTACTACTCACTATATGATACTTTCTACCTCTCACCTCTACCTATACACCTCTACCTCTCTACCTCTCTGTACATGGACACATATGCACATATATATATGCATATATATGCATATGCATTTATATATATGTATGTGTATATATATATATATATATATATATATATATATATATATACTCACTAAAAAAAACATAGGTTTCACACATGTTATAGTTAGCTGGATATTTCACTCGTAAAAAACGAATGAAGTTCCCCCGTTATAGTTAGTTCAGCTAACTATAACTCGCGCGCCCGCAATCCACTGCTGATGACGTCACATATTACATCACTCATGACATCACTGATGACATCACTGATTACGTCATCCATGTGGTAAATTACCACATCTTCTCACACCCTAATATAACCTTTGATAAATAGTTTTGAAAATTTCACGAGGATTCGTCAACCGGCGCCAAAGTTATTCAAAATAGAATTTTCAGATGGAAACACGGTCCTAACTATAACTATCTACTGGCGACCGCCAGTAGATAATAAACATATAAATATAATCTGCATATCTATATAAATATAAATGCATGCAAACATATACATATATGGTATGTACATGAAAGTTTGAAAAACACTAATAAAAGCAAAGCTAAAAAGCCACCTAATTACAAACAGAATTGCTTTAACTTAAACGAGGGCGAGACCTGTTGCATTTTCGATGCTTGTTTACTTTGGTTTCATCAAGAAGGCATTCAGATGTGACACATTTGCCATGAATTCTGAATGGTAGCACTCTAGTTCCTCATTAGATCACTGTAGTAAAGCTACTGCTCACCAGGGAAGTCTGCTGCTGGTATTGAAAGTGCATGTTTCAGTCTGCATGTCAGAATTCTTTAATGAAATAGAAGAGGATTTGAGAAGTCTCTCAAAATGAGCCCTAATTTTTCTTTCTGCAGCACTAATCATACATTCTATGGCAAAATGAACCCCCTCAATTTGTTCCTTTTTAAATTAAATGTTTTAAGAGTTACCACTTTATTCCAATCAAGATGGCTTCAGGTGTGCCATGCGTTTATACGTAGGAGTGTTAGCGCTCTAGTTGTTCTTTGGAACACTCTGGGAAGCTGCAGTAGAACACAAAGGAATCAACTGACAGTCTCTGCCCTTGTAGCATGTACATGTTTTACTGAGAATGTCAGACTTCATTCTCACAAGACTGAGAAAGATAATGTGAATTTACAGAAAATATGCTCTCAGTTTAGCTTATAGATCACCTTCCAAACCTCTGTGGGAAAAGCATGTGAAAATAGTTTTCTCTCAAACATGATTCATGATATCCCAGCAGAAGGCTTTTTCACATGGTAAAATCACCTTAGAACATACCACAATTCCTAAAATGAGTATGGTACCATCAACAAATGATTTATAATGTAACTAAAGTCTTAAAACCTTCTATTCTCATCCTGAGATCTGATTGGGTGTCAGCACTTCATCCAAGAAGTGTTGGCAGCCATCTTGGGACCAATATACATGATAGCACCTTATTAAAAAGCATTGCAGTTAATAGAAGGTTTTAAGACTTTAGTTACATTATAAATCATTTGTTGATGGTACCATACTCATTTTAGGAATTGTGGTATGTTCTAAGGTGATTTCACCATGTGAAAAAGCCTTCTGCTGGGATATCATGATTGAGAGAAAAATATTTTCTCATGCTTTTACCACAGAGGTTTGGAAGGTGATCTATAAGCTAAACTGAGAGCTTATTTTCTGTAAATTCACATTATCTTTCTCAGTCATGTGAGAATGAAGTCTGACATTCTCAGTAAAACATGTACCTCCAACAAGGGCAGAGACTGTCAGTTGATTCCTTTGTGTTCTACTGCAGCTTCCCAGAGTGTTCCAAAGAACTACTAGAGCGCTAACAGTCCTACTTATGATAAACGTATGGCACACCTGAAGCCATCTTGCTTGGATTAAAGTAGTAACTCTTAAAACATTTAATTTAAAAAGGAACAAAATGAGGGGTTTCATTTTTCCATAAAAAGTATGATTAGTGCTGCAGAAAGAAAAATTAGGGCACATTTTGAGTGACTTCTCAAATCCTCTTCTATTTCATTAAAAAAATTCTGACATGCAGACTGAAACATGCACTTTCAATACCAGCAGCAGTTTTCCCTGGTGAGCAGTAGCTTTACTACAGTGATCTAATGAGCAAAACGAGTGCTAACATTCTGAATTTATGGCAAATGTGTGACACATCTGAATGCCTTCTTGATGGAATCAAAGTAAAAAACTGAAAGTATTTCCTACTGAGGAGACTGCAGTAAATGAGGAAATTAGGAAACTTCATAACAAATAAGTCTCCCAAGATGGCCACCAGAGACAAAAGAGCCCAAATGTAGCCCAAATATCACCCAGATGTAGCCCAAGTATAGCCCAATGACAGAATGTCCCAGAATGTTCTTAAAAACAACTAGAGCGCTTACTGTCTTCATTATGACAAAAGTATGGCACACCTGAAGCCATCTTGATTGGAATAAACTGGTAACACTTAAAACATTTAATTTAAAAAGGAACACAATGAGGGGGTTCATTTTGCCATAGAAATTATGATTAATGCTGAAGAAAGAAAATGAGGGCACATTTTGAGTGACTTCTCAAATCCTCTTCTATTTCATTAAAATATTCTCACATGCAGACTGAAACATGCACTTTTAATACCAGGAGAAGACTTCCATGGTGAACAGTAGTTTTACTACAGTGATCTAATGAGCAACTAGAGTGCTAACATTCAGAATGTATGGCAAATGTGTGACATATCTGAATACCTTCATGATGGAATCAAAGTAAAAAACTGAAAGCATTTCCTACTGAGGAGACTGCAGTACATGAGGAAATTAGGAAACTTCATAACAAATAAATCTCCCAAGATGGCCACTGGATACAAAAGAGCCCAAATGTAGCCCAAAATCACCCAGCTGTAGCCCAAATATAGCCCAATGACAGAAGTGTGCAAAACACTTATTATTTTGTGTTTTTGCAGTGTTATATAGTGCAGACTTGTCAGGTATTGGAGTGCTTTACATGAGCATTGGTTACATCACACAAGAACAAATTCATTTTGGTTGTAGACATGGGGAGACTAAGTGATTTGACCAGAATCACAGAATATCGAGCTGAAGCAGAAACTTCAACCTGGTTCCCCAGTTGCAAAGTCTGCAGTTCTGGAAGTAACACCACATCCTCATCCTTAAGTGCAACATTTAATCAAGTGGTCAACTGGATAAAAAAACATAAAGATAACAAATAATTTAAAAGTGCTTTGTCGCTATTTGAAAACTCAGAAAATATGTCCTTATTTTAGTCTTTTAGAGCACTAACCATAATTTTGATGCCAATAAGACACTCTCATATATGTAATTTCTAAAGGAAATGCTCTTGGTATTACAGTTTTGATTACATCAAGATGATGTCAGGCGTTCCACACTTTTGTAATAAATATAGAATGTTAGCAATCTAGTTGTTCATTAGGATACTGTTGAGAGGCAGAGGCCAGGGGCACGGACTCTGAAAATTGAAGGCAGGTAGGAGGGTGCAAAGGCAACAATTTAACCACACTGAGCAGGCAGGAAGGGCCGTGGAAGCACAACAGACTATGGAGGGCAGTGGAAAGGGGGGCAGGGGCAACAAACCAACAATACAGGACTTGCAAGAGAGACTGTGGCAATGTAATAGACCATTGTGGGCAGAAGGAAGAGGCAATGGTAGTACAACCATACATGCCAACAGACCCGATTCAGCCAGGAAACGTCCAATGTTTTTAAGCTCAAATGGGCTTTATTTGATCTGTCTCCTGTCTACAATCTCCTCTTTTTCAATGTAACTCAAAGGGGAAAATCAATACCCCAGTTTTTTTTCAAAATCTCCCTTTTACCAAGTTCAAAATGTTCGCAAGTATGGTACATTGAATCATGGAAGGAAATGGGATAGGGACATGGACTTGGATAACAGAGGACAGGAGGGACATGGAGAGGTGCACCAAACTGACCCTGCAGGGCAGGCATCAGGGTTTGCAGCAGCACAATACACCACACAGGGCATGCAGGACGGGAGTGCAGCACAACAATCCATAGAAAGCAAGAGGGAGGGGACAGGACCATGCACATGGACAACAGAGAACAGAGGGGCAAGAGGCAATGGTAGCTAGCTGACCATAATGGACAGACAGGAGAGAAAGCTGCAGCATAACAGACCATAAAGGGCAGGAGGGACGGATCAGGGGCATTACAATGGAACAGACAAGCCAGGAAGGAGGGAGTAGGGGTCTGCACATGTAAACAGAGGGCTGGGGGCAAGGGGGAAGGGCAGGAGCAGCAAGATAGCCATGGAGGTCAGGCAGGATGGGCACTAGAAGCAAGAAACACCATGAAGAGCAACAGTGAGACTGTGATGGCATACACACAGACAATGGAGGGAAGGTGGGAGGGGGTCAGGGGCAGCTAACTGACCACACAGGGAAGGTGGGAGGGACCATGGCAGCACAGAAGACCATGCATGGCAAGTGGGAGGGTTAGTGGCAGCACAATGGCTATGATGGGCAAGAAGGAGGGTGCAGGGGCATGCGCAAAGGACGATGGAGGATAGAAGGGAGGGTCAGGACCTGTGCATAGACAAGAAATTTCAGGGGAAGGGGCCTCACAACAGACCACACGGGGCAGGCAGGAGGAGCAGTTGCAGCACAACAGACCAGGGATGGCAGAAGGGTGTGGCAGTACAATGGACCATGTAGGACAGGAGGAAGAGGATAGGGGCATGGCATGTGGACAGGCAGGGTGGAGGTGTCAGGGACAGGTTACAGTCATCTGACAATGCTAGGCAGGTGGGAGGGGAGTGGCAGCTCAACAGAACACTCAGAGTAGATAGGAGTGGCAGGTCCATGGGACATGGTGGGCAAAAAGGATGGAGCAGGGGCATGCACAAAGACATCGGAGGGCAGGGGGGAGGAGAATAGGGGCAGCAAGCTAAGCACAGAGTTTAAGCAGGAGGTCAATGATGGGGCATATAATTGGGCAATGGAGAGCAGGAGGAGTGGACTGGTACATCATACTAAATTGAGGGCAGTGGCAGCACATCAGACCATGCATGGCAGGAGGGAGGAGGCTAGTCCATGGATTCACACAACAGAGGATAGGGAGGAGGGAGATGGGGCAGCAAGCTAACTGTTCAGAGAAGGCGGGTATTAGGAACTTTATTGTTTTTAAAACATTGTGTCTGTGCGAACTACTTAAAATATGAACAAGTATGCAGCATAATCTCACTTTTATTCAGGAAGAAGAGGACGTTTGTGACTGTGACTCCGGGCTCACTTGGCAGAAACACCCCCTGACCCTCCACCCCTATCGCAAAATGTAATGCCCGTGAAAAGGGTAGGTGAACACAGTGTTATATAGAACATAGTCCTGAGAGCACGATTGAAAATGAAAACTAGATATAGTGTATGGTATAAACTATGCACCAAAAAGTGTGATATAAGATGAACCGGGTGTGAAATATAATATGCAATACATTGTGCGCAATGACAGATTCATTAGAGAGCGCGAGATAGCACAGGCACTAGCGCGTGCTATGCGATATGTGCCTTGGAGTGTAATATGCACAGGGCAGTGTTGTGTAACCTAACTAGTCTCTAAAGTTGTAATATAAAATATGTACTGGGGAGTGTAACGTTGCATATGCACTGTGACAAAGATATGGATCCCAGATTGTAAGACGTATGGCATAGCACTGTGCGTTATAACATAGGCTTCGAGGAAGGCATGTTAGATGGGGCAATATAACCTGTGCGAAGACAAGTGTGGCATGACATATTCACGGGGTGGTGTTACAGTGCACATGGGCTAGAGAGTGTCATAGCATATGCACTAGCTAGTGGAATACAACACAGAGGTGTGTGGCACTCGGCAGGCAATGGTGGGTGTAACACAGCATTGGGCTCTGTCAGGAGCGCGCTGTGACTCTCAAGTGATGTTCGTCCCCTTTCCAGAGAGTAAAATAAAAAGTATTACACATCCGGCAGTGGATGTGTGTTTTATTAACCGTGAGGGGGGTTTCTTGCATAGTTTTGGTCGAATTTTTGTCGAATCCCCTTTGAATGGCTTGGTGTGCATGTGTATTAAATGTGCCCGTCAATAGCTACCCATGTTTGTATAAATAAACGACAAGGGTGTCTACCGGGATTAGGCACGGTAGGGCATCAGACATGTCAGAGCTTCACTAGTGGTGTAAATACATTCCACGTGGATTAATTGCATGCATAGTCGCCTTTTAATGAATATCACGCAAATCGTCATGGTGATAGGTACGTACGGTTTGTCCAGCATGTCCTAGGTGTGTCTATAAATATATATTTTTTAAAAATAATAAAAAACAGTGGCCGGCCCTGGGGATTGGGGTCAAATAAATATAAATAGGAGACAGGCCCTGGGGGATGGGGTCATCAGGGCAAATAAATTAGAATAAGAAGGGGAACCACACAGCCCCCCTTCTTAAAAAATTAAAATAAATAAAAGACTGGCATTGTGCCGGAGGCCATGCCCCCTCCGTGCAGCACTCTGCAAACGCGCCCCCAACAGGCATCTCCAGTATGCGCCAGGGAGCTGCGCTGCAGACAGGTGTTCTGAGGCCAAGCCCCTTTTTACACCTCTCTGCAACGCAGCTCTGTGGCGCTTACTGGAGGTACCTAGTGGTCTAGTTTGACCCTAGGGACCCTTAGGATTCAAGGGGACTTAATCTCTCAACTTAGAACAGCCACAGGGCGCGTTTACACAGTGGTGAAGGGAGGGGGCGGGGCCTGAGGTGACGTGTGCAAATACGCACTATGGCACGTTTTAAATTGGGGATATAATTTCCCTTCAATACTGAGGGCCCCTGGGGGCTAACTAGCCCACCAAGTGCTTCCAGTAAGCACCACTGAGCTGCATTGCAGAGAGGTGGTCCAGGCCGTGCCACTTTTTACACCTCTCTGCAACGCAGCTTTGTGGCACTTACTGGAGGTACCTAGTGGGCTAGTTGGACCCTAGGGACCCTCAGGATTCAAATGAACTTAATCTCCCAACTAAAAATGGACACAGGGCGTGTTTACACAGTGGTGAAGGGAGGGGACGGGGCCTGAGTTAACGTGTGCAAAAACGCCCTGTGGCCTGTTTTAAGAGGTAGTTTTAATCCCCATGCCCTATTATATACTAGGGGCTTACAGAGGAGGTCATGCTAATCACAGGGGGACCCCAACGCATAATGTTCCCTAGTGTATGTAGGTGTTTTCACTGTATTCTAAGTGTCTTTTAACATAGCACTGGCTATAGGACTGGTTAGTCAGACTCAGTTACCACCAGTATCCGTCTGAAAAAGTTGAGGGTACAGGATGATTTTGCAACAAGGCTTCTTTCTGCTCTTCTTTTTGTTCTTTCTGCACGTTATCCTTCTTCCTGCACTTATCTTTGTATATGAGGACTTCTGTTGCTTCTTTCTGCACTTCTTTTGTTTCTTTCTGTGCATTTTTTCTTCTTTCTTCACATGTCCTATCTCTGTAGGCATAGTTAGAAATTAGCATTTAAAAAACCTTTGAAATTCACAGAAAAAAACATAGGTTTCAGGCACGTTATAGTTAGGAATTAGCATTTAAAAAACCTCAGAAATTCACTGAAAAAACCATAGGTTTCAGGGGTGTTATAGTTAGCTGGACTTTTCACTTGTACAAAACCATTGAAATTCCCCCGTTATAGTTAGTTCAGCTAACTATAACTTGCGCGCCCGCAATGCACTGCTGATGATGTCACATATTACATCACTCATGACATGGTCAGTGACATCACTCATGACATCACTGATGACAT
The DNA here is from genome assembly GCF_964204655.1 of Triturus cristatus. Lineage (NCBI taxonomy): Eukaryota > Metazoa > Chordata > Amphibia > Caudata > Salamandridae > Triturus > Triturus cristatus. The sequence goes on along the minus strand of NC_140590.1, from coordinate 892,484,325 downwards.
CTCAAATGACATCACTGATGACATCAGTGATGACATAATCCTTGTGATAGAGTGGCAGACCTCCTCTCACCCTAATATAACCTTTGATACACAAATTCAAAAATAGAGACTAAAATTTTCAAAACAATGGTAATACCAATACCAGTTACAACAACCTCTTCAATAATTCTAAGATCCACATACACATCCACTCATTCACCAACAGTCCTATACAGTCACTCATACATGTACTCACTCATCATATGTACTCATACACCTATACATCCTGTTACACAATGCCACTCATCCATAGAGTTACTCACACACATAGTCACTCATGCTAATAAAGAATCAAACATACATTTACTTGCATATACAGTTATACACACACCACCACACTTACTTCTACGGAAACTTACACATACTTAGTCTTTTAAACAATCTCTTATAGAAACACATACTTATTCATATAGGAACTCTTTCAATCTCTCACTCTCACATATACTGACATATATACACCAATAGTCATATATACTAGTTTAAAACATATGTAGTTACTCATAAAGACACTATTGAGACAGTCATTCACTCACTAACACACCCATACACACACTCATCCACCCATACAGTCCTGCACACATGCTGTGTTCAACACATACAAACAGTGAGTCACTCATTCATGCACCTATGCACTACGTATTACCCCCCACCGTACCATGCAGACACACAGACTGATACTCAAAAAACCAACTAATAACCTATAGACACCCATGTAGCTACTCACCAACCCATGCAGCCACTTATACACAAAGTGAGAGACTGATACAGATATTTACATATTTAAACATTACTCACTAAGCCATGTATTCACTATGATACACTTAATCAGTCAGTTACACAATCAATTTTTCAAAAACAAATCATCCATTTAGACACTTATATACCCATTTATTCTTCCATCGACCTTGAGATATACATATATAAAACATATTTAATTTTCAGAAAAACCCACATTCACTGGATGATGTCATGAGTGATGTCATCAGTGATGTCATTTGAGATGTCATCAGTGATGTCATGAGTGATGTCACTGACCGTGTCATGAGTGATGTAATATGTGACGTCATCAGCAGTGCATTGTGGGCACACGAGTTATAGTTAGCTGAACTAACTATAACGGGGGAATTTCAATGGTTTTGTACAAGTGAAAAGTCCAGCTAACTATAACACCCCTGAAACCTATGGTTTTTTCAGTGAATTTCTGAGGTTTTTTAAATGCTAATTCCTAACTATAACGTGCCTGAAACCTATGTTTTTTTCTGTGAATAGATATATATATACAACAAATTAAAAACAGTAACAAATATACTTGAAATGATTTAAAAAATAAAAATAAATTACATACGTTACTAAATAAAAATAGGATAATTTTAAGTACACACAAACATGTTAATATTATAAATGTAAACAATATAAACAGAACTATAAAATTGTAAAAAATAAAACCTTTACTTTTCCCATTCCAATATCTGCAACAGTATGGAAAACATTAGCCCTAGGAAGGTAAAATGTACTGTTCCCACTCCAGTCTGTGTAACAGTAGGAAAAGCGTTGGACTCAGAAGTGGTAAAAAGTACTATTCCAACTCAAGTCACTGCAACAGTAGGGAAAGTGCTGGATTGCAGAGGGGTACAATTTACTATTCCCACACCAGTCAGTGCAACAGTAGAGAAAAGGGTTGGAGTCAGAAGAGGTAAAAATTTACTTTTACCATTCCAGTCTGTACAACAGTAGGGAAAGCGTTGGACTCAGGAGTGGTACAAGTTAATATTACCACTGCAGTCTGTGCAGCAGTAGGGAAAGCGTTGGACTCAAGAGGGGTGAAATATACTATTTCCACCCCAGTCAGTGAACCAGTAGAGAAAGGTTTGGGCTCAGGAGGGGTACAATTTACTATTCCCACTCCAATCAGTGCAACAGTAGAGAAAGTGTTGGATTGCAGAGGGGTAACATTGACTGTTCCAACTCCAGTCTGTGCAACAGTAGGGAAAGCATTGGACTCAAGAGGGGTATAAATTACTATTACCATCACAGTCTGTGCAGCAGTAGGGAAAGCGTTGCACTCAAGAGGGGTGACATTTACTATTCCCACTCCAGTCTATGAAACAGTAGAGAAAGTGTTGGATTGTGGAGGAGTAACATTAACTGTTCCCACTCCAGCCTGCGCAACAGTAGGGAAAGCGTCAGACTCAGGATGGGTATAACTTACTAATCCCACTGCACTCGGTGCAACAATAGGGAACGTGTTGGATTGTGGAGGGGTAAAATTTGCTAGTCCCACTCCAGTCAGTGCAAAAGTAAGGAAAGGTTTGGACTCAAGAGGGCAACAATTTACTATTCCCACTCCAATCAGTGCAACAGTAGAAAGACAGTAGGTAACTTCAAATGTATTTTAACAACTACATTAAATAACAAGAAATAGAAATATTTAAAAATAAAATATCAATATAAATTATTTTTTATTACATATTTATTACAATGTTTAATACATTTTTTAAATAACAACAAATATTATTGATATAATTTAAATACCACCCTATATGCTCACAATAATATCAACAAACAAATATAATGTTATTTTCAATTAAATACAATAACACAACTATCACATACCATAAAAAAGAACACAGTTTAAAAAACTATTTTTACATTAATTATACCTTAAATTACAAACTCAACATCCCACACATAAAAAACAAAAACCTTAAAAATTAAATTAATTACTAATTAAAAAAAATTATTTATCAATTCAACAATCGATAATAATTAACTAATAACAAAATCATTATTTATAATTAACTTCCCACCCTTTATCCCTACAAAAACAACACACATCTAATATATAATTAAACATTATAATGTTTAAATCATTTACTTATTTAATTATCAATAAAACAATTAATAACAATTAACTAATAATAAATTACATTTATTTAATTAACTTCCCATCCTTTACCCATACAAACTAAACATACAGCACCTGATATATAACTTACAAATTATCTTAATTACACAATTTACATGTTTAAATATTGATTAAATAAGGACTATTAATTTATATTAATCATTGATATAATGTATCCCATTAACACCCTTTACCCCTACAAAAACAACAACTCACCCCAAAGATATAAATAAAATACGTTAATTACACAATTTATACAATTAATTTTCAAGTAAAATAATGAATAAAAATAACAAATGTATTATTAATTAATCATAATTAATTTACTTCCCACCCTAAACCCATACTAACGCCATAGCCTGCACCTAAAACTTAACATAATAACAAAATACACAACCAGCATAATAAATTAGCAATTAAATATTTAGAAATAATTAAATATTAAATATTAATTTATTATAATTAATTTACTTCCGACCCTGTAACTCTATAAACCCCACAACCTGCTACAGTACTAAAAATAACAGTAAAAGAATCAATTACATCTAAAAACAACTAAACAAAAAACAAGTTCATTAAAAAACACACTAACAATAATTACAAAAAAACCTTAGAAAATATACAATAACAATTAACACTAAAATACATAAAAATAATGAAAACACAATATTATTGACAACTATATTTTTGGAAATTATATTTACAACATAGATATTTTTAACATCAATATTATCTACCTTAAAATTGATGTTCTTGTCCATGATATTTTTGCATCACGATATTCCAAACTCAATATTTTTGTCTCTTGATATTTAATTTTCAATATTTAGTCTGAATACATATTTAACATTTACATACAAGAGGAAATTTTATTTTAACTCCAACTTAAATGCGTGGACAAAACTATTGTGGTGTCAAAGCAAGAAGTTATGATAGAGGCTTTTTCTAAGAGCCAAACATAATAAATTAATGACAGCTTGCTAACCACGTAAAAGTCAAAGTAGCAGTAATGCATCAAGATCAAACTTCAGAATTAAAGGAAGGTGGGCCATAGGGCTTTTCGTGCATATTTTAGGCCTAAAATTGCAAAAATCAACATTGTTCCCCTGCAAAAATTACTTGACAGAAATCCAAGACACAATCAAAATGGCATGAAACATTAATGACTTCAGTGACAAAGATTTTTAGCAGGCAGAGGTCTGACTTACTGCTGTAAAAAATCATCATTTATACATACATAAACTACGCATGAATAACAGAAACCAAAATCTTTATTTAAGTCTAGTATGTGCCTGCACACAAGAACTCTTTGGCATGCAATACAGACATGGATTTTAACTCAAGTTATGCCAGTTGTGGTTCATGGAAATCTTTTAGTCGGTGTTAGAAAATGAGTCATTAGTTTTCCTCCACTGGAACCAAACACCTACTTTTTGCGCTTGACTTTCTCAGGGCAGCGAAGCAGAGCAGTCCAAAACCCACTTAAGGGATGTGGTGTGGGCTAGTATTCACGGGCACACAATAATAACACTCTATGAATGATTGTCCAGTTTGTGCTTTTTCTTTGAAAAAGAAAAAGTACATTTATTACACACACTAGTCAATCCTATGCAGCAATTTACAAATATGCAAAGGTCTGATGGAAATACCTTTTCACAACATTGCATAATCACTTTTGAGCCTCCCCAAAGGGGTCTAGTTCGACAAACCACATGTTAGAACATTAACATGTACTTACATGCAATGATTTAACATAACTTGGGATGAGAGCAATATACAATGTATACTTCGGTCAAAAGTGGCTGTCAATCTTATGATTTAAATAAAGCATTTACAAGAAAAATATGTATGCATGTCTTATTGGTTTGTGGCTTCCTAATAACCTTGCAACATAGAAAACACAATTGTACTCATAGCCGCAAGAATGCATCACATTATGGCCACAATCACATATAACCATACATTTCAGCACTAGAGGGTGTTGCACTACAGGTTCGCTTTCTTTACAACCTTTAGGCCACCGCAATTGCAGCTGTAGACCTTGCCTCTATCAGGAACAGCACTCCCTGCTGTGCAGGAAAAGCTCCAGCCTTTAGAGTGCTTGTAATTCACCATTAAACGTGAGGAATTTACTCTTTTGGAGTCCTACCCATCTTTGGGTGGGACCTCTTGAAATCCTTTTGGAAGGAGGCTGCGCTGCTCCTGCAGCACCCCCTGCACTTCTGAAGACATTTGGTGGTGACCACATCCTTTTTGGGCCACCACAGTAAATTTGTGGCAAATGGACTGCGCGTGCTTACTGCCAGTGTCATTAAGATAAGGGTGCTGGGGCACAGCAAGGCTAAGAGCCACTTGGCTGGTTACATGTGAACACGTGTGCATACTAGTGTGCACACATGTGGGGCAGCGCCTGGGAGACTCCTGTTGTGTTCAGCCCGCTAACTGTGCACAGGTAGCCTGGCGCAGAGAGGACTCTGAAGAACTGGGTATTGACCTGGGGTGTGCCTCATATTGATGGTGTACACAAATAGAGAAAGTCAGTGTGATTTACTGTCTTGTCTGTAGTGACACTCCATTATACACTTATGGGGCTGGCTGCCTAGAGGGTAGCCCTGCTTCCCCTTGATCTACAGACACCAAAGTCATACCAACTGACAGCAGGACCTGCCCAGGTGCACTGAACAAAGAAGGGAGCCCAGAGGGAGTCCAAACCAGGCGGGGGGCCACCTTTGAAGTTTACTGCGGAAGGCCCTGGCAGTGATGTCAGCAAGGTATGGAGCTGAGACCCCCATAGCAGATGTGGCAAGTGACTCCTGGGTGATGCCATATCGAAATATCCCTGCAGGCTAAGTAGGAAGGTTGGGACAGGGGCGGAGAGGTGACGTGGCATACGGCCGAACGGAGGTAAGTACATACATAAATACATCCAACGAATTACATTGCGCACGCTGCATCGCCATTTGGCGCTGCAGCGTGCGCAATGTAATTTGTTTATTTATTTATTTATGTACTTACCTCCGTTCGGCCGTATGGCGGAGTTTACTACCCACACACCGTGCCCCTCTCCCGCCCCGCCGCACCGCCCCTCAGCACTCCCTCCAGGAGCCGCTACTGAATGTTTGTATAGGAAGAAAGACCATTTAGGTAAACATGTTTACCTAGAAGAAAAAGGGGATTAATTTGACTTTGAAATTTCACATATTTCTTAACTTTACATGTGCACACTTCATGCAATATACAGAATATATGCACACATGGTTAAGTAAAAAGAGGAAAGTCAGCTATTTTATACACACACAAGTGACGTATGCTAACTCTTGACACATATAAGTTGCACCTGAGAATGTCTGACATTTTGTGAAGCCAAACAAGTGTAATTTAGAATTTTGTCAGGGGTTTTGTTAGAGTTGTTAAAGCAGCATTCAATTTTTCAAAGGGTCAAGCCCATTACTTGATTATGCACGATATTGTGTTATCAGCATGGTAACTCAGAGGGTTCGAGTGCATGCCACAAGGGTTTTTGTGCAGCCATCAGTTCTCAAGGTTACAGATTGATATGGTTATTTTACCATTTAACCACCGAAAGTCACTTAAATTAACACCTTTTAGTTAGCGAGCAACATATTTTGGCAGTGCCTTGATTCTTGATTTGATGAAGCACTTTAAACAATGTCATTATTATAATTATCATTAAAACTATTCTTATTCTTATTAGTAGTAGTAAGAAAAACAAAAATACTACTATTGTTATTTCTACTACTTTTAATATTTGCTTTTATAATAACTATAATTATTAGATAATGTCCTATAATTTTATTTTTCTTCGTCATCTTCCTCTCATTATTATTATTTTTATTATTATTTCCCTAACTATTAAAACTTCTAACAAGAATAAGAATTAGATTGAGAGAATGAATAAGAATCGTATTGCTCCACATATACTGATGGTTCACACCGATAACCCCATGGTTTCTGTTATACGCATTGACTATTTTTGTCCCAGGCTCAGAAGGTTTATTTCTGATTTTCAGCCTATTTCCATCATTCAAAATGGCTGCGGCAGAACAGAATGATTATGACGCACATTAATCTTCATTTTTCACACCAAGATTTGCTATTTCACATTGGAAATGAAAGGAATGGAGCTGCTCACCTGAGCCTTCCACAGCCGAGGTTTTCAAATTTCATGCAAAGAACGAAAATTAAACACAAGAGAATAGACTGCAGCCCAAATAACTGGGCAATTTCAAGATAAATAGACATAGATTGATGGAAAGGAAAGCACATTGTTTTTCCTGGTAAATGAGATAACAAGGTCCTGGAATACTTGCTGGGGAACGGAGGATTCCACGCGGGGTATTTCAGTTAGCATTGCCATGCCTTATAGTTAAATCAGCAGAATGCAATCAGTGCGTGAGAGAGCTCGAAAGCTGCTTTTCCCTAAAAACCTAAACCATGTCTGCCTCCAGGAACTAAAGGCAAATTGTTTTGTGCCAATGACGCTTTAATATACTTGTTTTGACAGAGCTGTTTCTCAGCTAATTCCACTTTCTGTATGGAGACAATCAGAGCATCTCAATCGAAAATAAAGATAGTTCGGTGGACTGTGTTGGTGCTCCAGAGATCTTCGGATGGATCATGTTTCACTGTTGACAAGCAGATCCCAGCACTTGAATTATTACAAGCTTGACAATGTAAGCACTACACAATGACAATGTCTATCCTTTACAAAAGATAAGCAGTCGAGTGCCATATCTTTTTAATTTTAAGAGCCATGGCACCACACTGGCCTCTATGCCCTTGAAATAATAGAGACTTTCTGTCACTGTCTGATAGATTACCGCATATTTATAATCACGATAGACGAGTGAATCACAGGCTTTGAATAATTTTCTTCCAATTTATTTCCTATGGACCAGTCAGTGCCAACACATCTGTAAATAACCTCCTCTTCCACCCTAGTACTAGTACAAAAAAACATTAGAACCACGGCAGAGCCACGGTATCCCTAGTGGATTGAGCTCTAAATGTGACCTCAATGACCATTTACAATTTCCAGTATAGAGACAGTGGTGTAACACAAAATGATGGGACTACCCTACAGGTTATGAAGAGGGGATCTTAGGTTTACCATATCTAAAAATAATAATTGGGCTTGGGCTGAATTAAAGGTAGGAGGACCCCCTGAAGGGTTGGCCTCCCCCTTCTGCACAGCGGCCTGTGTTACACCCCTGTACAGCGAACAGATGTTGGTGAAAAACATGAGTATGATATGTGTGGAAACGAGTGAGTAGAAGAAGCGAGGCCACAATGGTGGCATTCTTGGGGCTATACCTGCAGCCACATACTGCACCAGTTCAATGCAGGGCACACCAAGTTGGTATTACTGGGGCTCTACCTAAATCCCACCAAACTCTCATCAGTAAGAAGGGTGTCAGTACATTATTTTTCCTTTCTCAGTGTCGCTTCAGGAACGTGTAGCTGCTGCAGCTTGCATTGTTCTGGTAAATAACTTGTTGCTTAGCCTGCCAGTTTACCAAGGAGTGTTAATACCAGCCCATCAGAAGCAACATGGTTCTGTTTGCATTTGAAAAGGCTATATCTGCCTGTTGCAAATTCATCCTGTGCCCTGGGCACCCCCCAACCTTTTGCTGTCTTATACTTGTGGTAACTGATTTTGACTGACCCTGGGCTCTGCCTAACCAGGCCCAGGGCCAGTGCTCAGCTGAAGGAGACACATTAGAATACAGTTAATACACCTACATACACTAGGGTACACAATGGTATGGTGGGGTACCCCTTTTATTGGCATGACCTCCCCTATAGACCCCTAGTATATAATAGGGCAAGGGGATTGAAACTACCTAGAAGCCCCTAGTACCCTGGGGCATGGCAGTTTAGAGGCCAGCATCCTTTTTCTGCACTTGCATATGTGCACTGCGGAATCCTGAGGTCAGTTTAAAAGCAGCACTGGGTGCCAGGACTGTTTTCAAAAAGTAAATTGTGCCCAAGCTCGACTTTGGTGGTAGGGGCACTTAAAAATTGATACCCTACAATGTTACGCCATATTAGGGACCCCCGGGGTCTCCCCTAGGTATCCCAGGGGTGGGGGGCCAGGTATTTATAAGGTACACCCTTATAAAATTAGTTTTTATTTGCCTGAGTTAAGTGAAATTTCACAGTTCACTCCGCACATTGTGTTAAAGTGCTACTCAAATTCCACATTGATGCTAGGAGCACTGTGGAAGGAGGATCTGCAATATTTCTGCAGATTCAGAACCCCTACAATCTCCCCCAGTTGCACAGGGGGTGGACGTCCTGTAGAAGTTAGGGAAATACTTATAAGATATGTTTTTATAAGCCCTGGTGCTAGAAAACTGGTCCAAGTCATTTTCCCCATTGCAAAACCCAGGCCACATAGGTTAACATTGCAGGAAGTTATTAAATAAAAACTCCTGATTGGAAGGAGATAGAGCTACCGCTCAAACACTTCCTAGGATGGTAGTGAAAAATCCAACAATATTATATTGTTGAATTTCTCCTAAAATGTACAGCCAAGACGTTATTAGACTTTCTTGCTTATGGATCCAAATTCCGCCTTCCAGTGGTCTGCCCTGATTGGTCAGAATTAAGTGGATTAGCCAGGCTGCCTTGAAGAGGTGATAAAGAGCCCCTGGGGTTAACCAGCTCTGCTGGCAGGGCAGTGTGCTGTTCAATAGGAATGCCAGGCCATTATGGATTTGGAAGATTTGATGCACTCTGGGACAAAATAATGCCACTCTCTACAGGATGTGGTCATAACTATGAGGAGTTACCCTGCTCCCATTGGTCAGAAGTGACCTCCTGCTTGACCCAGAGAACTTAGAATAAGTATCCGAGAGGGGCAGAACCCTCCAGATTTGCTGCTTGAAACTTATTGAAGCAAGAAGTGCCCTGCTAAGAAGATTTTGCTGTGAAAAGAATTCTAAGGCCTGACCGCTGAAGATTGCACCATCTGAAACTGAACGCCCTGAAAGCTACAGGTGAAAAGAGCTCAACTGGAACATTGCCAACTAATTCCGCAACTTGGAGAACCACCAATGAATTTGTAAGGGTTTTGTACCAGTGGATTGTGGTAACTGAAGTCCTCAACGTTGAAGGACCCTTTTGGAGCTTCCAGGCCCTTGGAGTGAGTTTGAGACACTTTGGGACCCCTCGAGGAACTTGAGGAAGAAGTTTAAGAACTTTGGACCAACTATGAAAAAAAGCTACATAGAGGGACCGACTCAAACTGGCCAGCCAGGCCGCCTGCCTTCAACCGCGAGCCGGCCAAGCCAACCAGGTTCGTCCCGCTAAAATCTCCATCGTTCCAACTTCCAGAGATCGACCGGGACTAGAGAAAATCTGAAGCTGGCGAACCCTCACCGGATCCGGCTACATGAGGAGTATCAAGAGACCCCACGAGAAAAAGCTCCAGAAAAGTTTCTAAGTCCGCTCGTAGAAAAGTTGACCAGGAGCAACCGCGAGAGCCAAGCCGCCTGTCTTTCATCGCGTACCGGCCTGGATTCCTAGGTTGCCCCACTGAAGCAATCTTGAGAAATGTTCTAAGTCCGCTCCAGGGAAGTTGCCCTGGACCTCGTCACAAGTCAAGCCGGCGAACCCTCACTGGATCCGGACTGGCTACGAGGGGCCTCGCGAGAAAAAGCTCCAGAAAGTTTCTAAGTGTGAAGGTAGAAACTAAGACCGGGACCTGCCGCAAGCTGTAGCCGCCCAGGGCTCCATCACAGTCAGCCTGAAACTTTGACTTTGACCCGGTCTATCACGAGCAGGTATCACAATATGGTGCTATAATCTTCTAAGTGCTATATTTTATTAAAACTTTGAAAATTCGTATCTCCGGTTTCCTACGTTGGATTTTTGTCATTTTGGTGTTATTTTAAAGATATAAAAATTGGTGTTGGATTTATATTATGTGTTGTGTCTTAATTATTTACTGAAATTGTGTTTTTAAATGCTTTACATACCTGTCTTTGAAGTTAAGCCTGTTTGCTTGCAGCCACGTTACCAAGGGTTGAGCATAGGAATAATTTTCTAAGACCTATGCTGAGTCCTATCATGTGTTTGTGGCCTGATTGCCAGTGGCAGACTTACATTTACCCCTACCATTAACCCACTTTCCAACACTGCCCTCTCACCCACTAGGGTATTTAACTCATAAATATCCCCATGAACAAGCATTGTCAAAGCCAATGGGTCTCACCTTTTGGATCTACTGCTTTGCCATCCTCTTAGGCGATGTTGAACAGCATCAGTAAAAAGCAATGCTTTTGCCAATGCTATTTAGTATAGACAGAATGAAGAATTGGCTCAATGATAAAGTCGCTGATGGCATCTGCATCATTCTGTAGGTACGTGCATGAGTCACCAAACATGCACATGCCTATAAAGTGAAACGGGTGCCATTTTATTTGATTTTCTTATTCAGCTATATAAAATGGCAGGTAGCACTTAATCGTTCAATTAAAAATGTTTTTTAAGATTGAAAGTGTGCAAAAGCGCTTCTGTGGATGGCTGGCAGCAATTTGCTTCCTAGACTTCTAGAGAACTCTGTTGATTTTTGGATGGGTTTTAAATTCCGGAAGATGATAACCCTCAATGGTGAAGCGATGAATAAATACTAGCAAATGGGTTTTTTATGTTAACAATGTATGATAGACTATATTTAGGATGGTATATATCAATGAAGGGTGTAAAATAACTGTGAGCTCCGCAAAATCTATTAAGATATGGATTCAGAGCTGTGCCAGTTATGTAAGCATGACAGTTGAAAAACACTTTAAGAGAGTCTTACTCACAAATAAATTGGTTCTAGTTTACTCTTAAGAAACATTTTGCAATATAATATGTGGAACATATTATTAGAGCAACTTGATATCTAAGGAGCATATTGAAAAGATCTTCTAAATTGTATGATTAAGGATTCATTTGAGTTATAGATAGTGAGTATAAATTAGGACCAATATTATGAGGTGTAAACAATCTGTGCCTGATTCACAAAGGTAAACTTAGACCTGAAGTCTAGGTTTTAACTTAAAGTGTAACTTTAGACATGATGACTAAGGGCCGAATTATGACTTTGGCGGTGTTGGAGTGGGCCGCCATGCCACCGTCCTGCACCTACAAAGCCAAAGCTGTACTGACACCGCCCGCCGGATTATGAGTTTTCTCCTGGTCTGGCAGGTGGTGCTTTGGCGGTCCTAGCGGTGAAAGGCACTGCAACAGAGATGCCAACGCAAGTTTCTGCATGGCATGGACTGCTATATCCATGCCATGCAGGAACTGGGCAGCATGCAGACAAATGGGCACACCATGTGCCCCCTGCATCCATCTTCATGGCCATGAGGCACCACATGTCCCTGTAGGGCCCCCTTAGTTTCCTCTCTGCCACAGTTTTCATGGTAGGTTCATGCCATGAAAATTGTGGTGGTGAGGAAACTCATAATATGCTTGGTGATGCAGCAGCTACACCGCCAGCTTATTATGGCATTTGACCACTGCACCAGCGCCATGGGATCTAGGATCTCAGTGATAGCAGTGGTCCTGTGGTGGTCCCACTGTCTTATTTGTAATATGGCCGGTGGACAGTCAGCCTGGCTGTCCAGGACCCGCCATTATGGGTTTGGCGGTCCAATGGACAGCCAAACTCATTATTGGACCCTTAGTTTAGACTTAAAGTTTATCTTTAGACCTGAAATCTATGGGGCAGATTTTCAAGTCCCTTGTAAAACACTTTCGCGCTGCTGTTGCATCACTTTTTGTGATGCATTGGTGGCGTAAACAATGCACAAGGTTGCTGCCAATTTTCAAAGTGACCAATGTAAAGCCCTGCACCACATTATACCTATGTCAGGTATAATGTATGCAGGGTGGGCGTTCCCACACAGGAAAGCCTCATAGAAGTGACGCAGTGAAATCTATAAGATTTCACTGTGCCACTTCTAAGACACCACTGCGTCAATACCTTATGCCTGCTTAGAGCAGGTGCAATGAGAGACGCATTGTATGTATTAAGTATAGGCCTTACCCAAGCATTGCTGGAGTTGCATCATGCTGTGCTGACAGATGCATCAGAAATTCTGACGCATCTATCAATCCTTGTGCCATGGGGCGCCGTACAGTAAATACGACGCATCCATGGTCGCGCAAGAGTTTCTTTGCCTGGCACAAGGAAATTGACACATCTCTGCTCTAACGGAGAGATGTGTCAGTTTCTTGTAAATAAGCCCCTACGTTTAGACCAGAAGTTTAACTTTAGACCTGAAGTCTAAACTTATACTTCAAATCTAAAGTTAGACTACAGGTCTAAGTTTACATTTGTGAATTTTACCCTTTGTATATTAGATGGGCACTATTGATATAAAGCCCTTAAGGTCCAGCTCCATTTTATTTAGGCTCTGACTCCATCTTAGAGAATGGAGGTCAACATTTTCTCAATCTCGGACAACTGAAGTCACCATGGGGCTCATTATGATGGCGAGCGAACATCAGTCCACCTGCCATCATAACGGTGATGGGACCGCCTGCCAGATGTGCGGTGGTACCACCAGCTCAATTAGGATGCACCCTCCACACTGGCGGGCGCATCCTGGCCTTTTCACATGGCGGACGGTGCTGCTGGCAGCAGCACCGTCCGCAATGTGAAAATGCCACGATGTGCATTTCCATTTACAACATGACAGGCACCATGCGGTGCCTGACACCTTGTGCATGGAAATGTAGGGGGTACCCCCCAGTGCATACACCCGCCCAGAGGGGGCCCGTTCTCTGCCTGTCGGTGGTGTCGTGCATGATGCCCTCGTTCCGCGAGGCAGGTGGAAAAGGACCGCCTTGTGTGCCCATGACGGACAGACTTTCAGTCAGCCACAGAACCAATGTGATTCCCACCTCCATCCTAATTTGGCGGTGGGTGAATCACGTTGTGTTGGAGGGCGGATCGCCAACGCCGGCCCGGTGTTGGCGATCCTCCAGCCATCATAATGAGCCCCCTAGTTTCCTGATTTATGCAGAATCATTGTCATGTCTGCAAGTTGATGCAGATGTTGTCTGACCTTTCTAAGAACTATAAAAGCGCCAAGTCATTCTGGTTAATGACACAGATAGAACACCTCAGGTGACATTCGTCTGGGACCATGTCAAGGTTAAATAACAAAAAATACAGACATACCAAAATAGTGTAGTCTAAATTGATGTCCCTTTACCTAATATTGTCCATCATAAAGAATTGGGGACGCATACTTTAATGCACATAATCTATGTCACATCTAATGCTAGCACAGTTCACAGGGCACACTGACTTTATACCTCCACTGTCAACAAGGTATGCAGTGCATCTATTCTCCCTACAAAACTCAAGACTGCAAGTTGCTGTGGGAAACGACCTTTACAACGCAGTCATTACAACGCAACATCCTTTACATCACATGCCATTACAACGCAGCCATTACATTGCATGTCACTACAACGCATGCCATCACAACGCATTATAAGGTAAGTAATGGGGAATAGTAAGTTTTTACCCCTACACTATCCAACATTTACACTACTGTTGCATTCACTGGAGTGGGAATAGTAATTTTTACCCCTACACTATCCAACACTTACCCTACTGTTGCACTCACTGGAGTAGGAATAGTAATTTTTACCCCTACACTATTCAACACTTACCCTACTGTAGCCCTAAAAGTAATATACGTTGTAATGGTATGCGTTGTAATGGTATGCATTGTAATGGAATGTGTTGTAAATGTAGTTTCTAAAATTGCGTTGTGATGGCCTGTGATGTAAAATCATGCATTGTAATGGATGTTGCGTTGTAAGAACTGCGTTGTAAAGGCATGCGTTGTAAATGTTTGCATTGTAACGTCATGCATTCAGTGGCTGTGCTTTCCATGTTCTCTTAGTGGCACATCGAAGTAGATGTTAGGGTGTTAACTTCTAGAATTCTAGCCATGTTAGAATGTTCATTTTATTCTCATTGTTCATAACATGCCTTTGTGTTGTTTTATAATATTCTGTGCAGTTGTCTTAAACGGACTGAGGAATAGATTGTTCCTGTATTAATCAATACTTTTTACTTGAAAGCATTCATTCTTCATAGTACAATGTATGTGTGATGTTGTGAATAATAAAATTGGTCTGCTACTGTTACAACGGTGCCCCGAAACCCTATGTAGGTATTGTTAGAAACCCAAAAGCAATAACCCTATTTCACACATTCAATATCTTTCTGCGGAGCAACAATAATCTTTTGCATTCATCATTGGTGCACCGTACCAAGTTTGCCTGTGTCACCCATGGGTGGGAAACACACCCTGTTAAGCTAAGTCAAAGTCGTAGCTTGCACATCACTATTTATGATCCCCACTTATAATGAGTATCATTATAATTTTAATTTGAAATTTGATCAAGAAGTTTTTAGGATTCGTAACGCAATGAGATTCAACAGTATTATGAGACTCCTTGAGGGTTGGTGGTGAGGAAATTCGATTTTCGATCACGATCTAATCGACCCGCCATTTTGTGCTCTGCCGCCATCTTGTGTTGCCCTCACTCAGGCAGCTCGACGAACGAAGTCTTTTCTGCTTTTCCTGCAATATTGTGTCAAAATAGCCTTGTGCCTCTGTTTACGAAGCTGGTGTTAGAGACGGGCCGAGCACACTAATCCCTGTCTGGTTCCTCTAATCCCTGTCTTAACTATCTGTTGGTTCACACTATTCTCTCCTGACTTTATCTTATCTTCTGGCCTTCACTGTCCTCCGCTCGTATTCTCTTGTTTCACAACTGTCCTCCAAAACACACGGACGTATCTCGCCACCTGCAAGTCAGTTACAGACATGTTAATACTTTAACCTGTGGGAGGGATAGCAAACACCGTTGGAGGAGAGGCTTCTTCGAGTTACTCGATATCCTTGTTTTCCAACCTTTCCTATTGGACACGTTCCGTCTTTACCTTTACCTTATTGGTCCTCTATGTATGTTTTAGGTGTGTTCTTTGTTAATGTATATGTTATCTATGTACTATATAAGATTGTGCGCCACGGAGTGAAGTAGCAGTCTCCTGAGAACATACCGTGTGTACTTCCAGGACAACTGTACTAGCTGCAGCTAATAAAATCTGATCTTTTAAGCCGACAGAGTGTCCCCGTGTCTCTGTTAGCTGAAGCAGGAGAACCCAGGAGATTAAGGCGTACCCTGCGCCGCCAGGTCCAAAAAGGTTCTGGTTCTTCAACTGGCGCCCAATGTGGGGCGGCTTCAGAGGTAGTGGTTCTGCCTGAAGGTCGTGAGGAACCCCGCAAGAAAATTCTGGAGGATTCGCGAGCCACGTCAAGCGGCCCCTGTATGTCGAAAGTGGTCCGAAGGTCTTTTGCAGCGCGGTTACTCCTTCCTGACGGCTACTGACGACTGCTGCCCTGACTGCCGCCCTGCCTTGGCCCTCTTTCGATGATGTATGGTAAAGCGAGACGATAGACGGGGCCTCTGTTGGTGTAAGAAGGCATCTTAGGTAAGTATTGGTGGGTCGCTCTCACATTTGGTTCTTTGGTTCTTTGGTCCTTAGGTTCTTTGGTTCTTTGGTTCTTTGGTTCTTAGGTTCTTAGGTTCTTTGATTCAGGTATTGCAATAACCGAAGCCGAGGGGTAAGTACATTTGTGCTGTGTTAAGTATTTAACCCCCTTGATGTTTGTGAACAGTCCGGTGAAATCACGAGATGCCTGGTCTGACTAAGTTTGGGAAACTTTGTTGTTTTGGTTGTAATAGGGATTCCCGGCTGGAGGACTCTTGTCCGATTCCTTCGGTTGGAACTCCCACTTATGAGCTCTATTCTAAACATGGTGTTTAACGAGGCATGGATCCGATACACGAAGAATGATGGTGTTTTAAAATGGCCAGAAATAGTAGCTTTGAGCCTGACATACTAGATAATTTGGAAGCTATTTTATTCAAACGGAAAGCCCGGCCGGCAATGTTTGACTCTTTCCGCCTTTGGCGTAATGAAGCCAAACAGAGAAAAATTAAGCAAGAAAAACGAGATAAGAAAGCACAGAGTATGACAATTATACAGGCTGCTCAGCAATTCAAAGATGATGAAGTTGATAATGCGATGGAAATTTCAGAGAGACAGCATCGTATGGTGATAGATAAATGCTATCCGATGTTGCCAGCTTCCCCCTCTGATAAAAGAAAGGATTTAGAAGAAGATTCCTTGATGTCTCACCTATTGAGATTGCCTCTGCCCTATGAACAAGGTGCTAATGCACCCCCGTTGTTACAGCCTGTTCAGCCACCGGTTGCGCCTCCGCCTGCTCCGGCTCTTTCACATTTGCCCCCTCAAGTATTGCTGCCTTCGCCAGCTTTGCCCTCGACTCCTTTACCTTCATCTTCTTCGCCTTCCACTCCTCCGGTAATTACTGATTTCCCTTCCGTTAGTTCGCCTAATACCTTGTCCCCTGTTCTTATGTCCAATTCTCCGTCTATGCGTAAACGACTCACAGAAACGGTCTCTTTCTTTGAGGCATTAAATGTGTCTCCGGCTTTTTCTCGAAGACAGTCTCGTAGTCAGTTCCCAGCTTCCGAAGAACGAGAAAAGTTGGACTTTCTCGCTCGCAAATGGATTGAGAAGGGTCCTCGGTATAGTGTACCCGACATTTTGCTCTCACAGTGGAATGCGCCGACGCAGAGATATGTTTTCAATGCTATGTGTGATACGCTTATTAAAGGTTGGGAGGATATGGACTTGGGTTCGGTTCCTCAGGGTCTGTTAGATATTCAGGCTGATTTTGATAAGGGACTCATTGTGGGTTCTAAGGTTGAGGACGCTGTAAAGACACTTGTTTCCTATAGAACTTTATTTACCTCACAGACATTTCTAGATTCCGATCCCTCAGTTAGGTTGACACTGAAAAATTACCCAATGAGAGAGGTTCCTCCGATATGGAGAGAAGAGGTCCCAGCAGCAGGTGCAAATCCAGTTGTTCCTGCTCACTTTCAGCGAATATGGGTACATGTCCCTTGGAAAAGATCTGAAGTTTTGGCTCTTAAACAGTCTCTACCGGATCCTCGTAAAAACCCTGCAGGTTATTATAAAGAATTGTCACAAACTGTTGAAGCCTGCATCATGAATTTAGCAGATATCGATATGTTGATGGGGAATGTAGTTCCACAAGCGTTATGGGCTAGGATTCGTAAAGAGAATCATGCCCAAGAATTAGGTGGAAACTGGGATGCTATAATTGCCTCAGATAGAGACCAAGTAGGTGGTGCGAACCCTGATGCTTTGATTTCAGAGCTCCCTGGTAGGATTATTACATTAATGAAAACGATGATGCCTGCCTTGAGAGTTAATTGGGATAAACTAACCGCGTGTAAGCAGAAGAAAGATGAGAGTGTTTCCGATTTCTTCACTCGTATTGAGGAGACATTCATTGATCACAGTGGTCAGGACATGACTACGGAGGGTGGACAGCGGTTATTTGTAGATAAGTTCGTATTTAATTTGCTTCCCGAACTATCGCATAAGTTGAAAGACTCCGAAAGTTCATGGGCTGTTTCTTCTTCAGCTCAGATATTGGCTACTGCTCAATATTATGAAAATAGAGATAAAGAAGAAAAAGATAAGCAAGAGAAAAAGACTAAAGAATTGAAAACTAAGGTTCTCTTGCAACAGGCTTATCCACCTCGTTATGCTCAGCCCCAGTTTCAACAGCTTCCGCAGTTTCAGAAGGTGTATCCAAAGCCTGAGCCATATATTCTGCGACCTTTGCTAGGTCCAAATCAATGTTCCTATTGTAGAGAGGAAGGTCATTTCAAGAACAGTTGTCCGGTTTTATTGCAGTGAAATGGGACACTATCTGCTCCACGAGGTCGTGTTGGCCTCCAGTCAGCAAACAGAGGTAGAAGTCGAGGTATATTGATTCAAGAACAGCGTTCCCTTCCTCCCTCTAGTTCCGTGAACTATTTTGATCGGCAAAACGCTCGGTCTACACAGTATTACAATGAGGATTATTACATTGAAGACGGGAATGAAAGTCTTCATGCTAACTAAGACAGCCATGGACAAAGTAAGGGAGTTGTGTCGATTCCAGTAGATCAGAATGTACCTTATGTTAATGTCACTGCAATGGGTGTTTCAGAGCCATTTCTTTTAGATACTGGTGCGATGAGAAGTTCTATCATTCATTCAAAACTCCCTGGGGCACCTTTGTCTGGCTTAACAAATGTATCTGTAGGTTTTTCTGGCACCCCAGTTCGTAATCCGGTTTCTTGCCCATTGCCTATTTCAATTGGCCCTTATGATTTAGAAGTTCCGCTTCTCTTAACGAATGGTTGCGGTGAGAATCTATTGGGCTTGGATCTATTGAAAAGATTGCACGCCACAATATATTGTTCTCCCTCTGGTGTATATCTCACTTTGGGACAGAAACTGATTTCTCCAATGTACTTGTCTAAAGATCAATTTCCTCCTGAATTGCTCTCTCTTCCTACAACGCTTTGGGCTACGGGTCCAAATGATGTTGGTTGTCTTGAAATTCCACCATATGTTGTCACTCTCAAGCCCAATGTTGAATTGCCACGTGTTCCTCAATATAGAATTTCCATTGAAGGTGAAAAAGCATACATAGGTAACATATGTAATAGCCCTATTCTCCCTGTTCTTAAACGCACTGATCCTTCTTAACCTCCTGTTTATCGTTTTGTAATTGATCTTCGGGAGGTAAACAAAATTGTTGTACCACAGTTTCCTGTTGTCCCAGATATCACTGCGCTGTTGACGATGATACCTTCTACAGCAGTTTGGTTTTCTGTTATCGATCTGAAAAATGCTTTCTTTAGTATTCCCATTGCCGAAGAAAGTAGGGACATTTTTGGCTTCTCTCTTGGAGGCCGAAGCTTCCGGTTTAAGCGCGCACCTCAAGGCTATTGTGAAAGTCCCTCTATTTACAGTCAAGCTTTGAAATGTCATCTTGATGCTTTTTTTTGCCGTCTGGTACTGCTCTCATTCAGTACATGGACGATTTGCTAATCGCTGCTGATTCAGAGGATATATGTAAGAATGTGACGGTTGCATTGTTGCGACACCTATCCGATCTTAATCATAAGGTTTCACCTTCCAGTATGTTCGCGAAGAGGTTACCTACTTGGGTCATCTCTTATCCAAGGAGGGAAGACGATTAACCCCAGAACGTATCCAAGCTATTGCACAAAGGTCTGTGCCATCCACACAAAGAGAGGTATGTGCCTTTCTGGGCATTACTTCCTATTGTAGGCAGTGGATCCCTAACTTCTCTCTGTTGGCTAAACCTTTGTTGGCACTCACTTTGAAAGATACGCCTCAGCCCCTTCCATGGACTGACGAGTGTCAGAGGAGTTTTACTGATTTACGTGCTGCTTTGTGTTCTGCTCCTGTACTAGGTACTCCTGATTACAGTAAGCCTTTCACGCTCTATGTTTATGAAAGAGAAGGTTGTGCGTTGTCAGTCTTAACGCAGCGATTTGGAGACAAACAGCGGCCATGTGCCTATTTCTCGGCTACGTTAGATCCAGTAGCTAAAGCATTGCCTAGTTGTCTTAAAGCAACAGCAGCAGCAGCAATTTCTATTCGACAGTCTGCTGGAGTAGTGCTAGATAATACTCTCATTGTTATGGTGCCACATGCAGTAGATAGTTTGCTAAACAGAACAAAAACGCAGCATCTTACGAGTGCTCGTTTAAATGGATACGAGCTGACGCTTTTGGCTAGTCACGTGCATATCAAACGATGTAATACCTTAAATCCAGCTACACTGTTGCCTCTTCCAGAAGAGAAAGGTGTTCAGCAGCAACATGATTGTTTCTTTCGTACTTTGGAAGAGACAAAAGGTAGAATTGACTTAACAGATACGCCATTAGTGAATCCGGATGGAACGCTATGGGTAGATGGTTCTTGTTTCAAGCTTCCTAATGGAGAAACAACTTCAGCCTATGCTGTTACTACCTTGCATACAGTTGTGGAAACCGCACGCATCAGACATAACTCAACTCAGGCAGCTGAACTGATAGCCCTAACCAGAGCGTGTGTGTTATCCGAAGGAAAAAGAGTGAACGTGTACACCGACAGTCAGTACGCTTTTGGTGTAGCGCTCAATTTTGGACGTTTGTGGAAAGAAAGGGGATTCCTTACTTCCCACGGGACTAAGATACAACATGGTCAGTTAGTAACTGATCTTCTTGAGTCACTTGCTTTGCCTACCCAAATAGCAATTGTGAAGTGTAGTGCACACAGGAAGATTACTGACAATGTTGGTCGCGGGAATGCATTTGCAGATGAGGTAGCGAAAAAGACAGCTAGAGATGCTACAAGTCACATGTATGTTGCAGGCCCTGCAAATTGGGTCAGAGAAAGAGGAATGTATGAGGATACAGTAGAAAGTGTGAAATCAATTCAAGAAGAGGCTACAGAGAAAGAATTGGGTAGGTGGAAAGAAAGTACAGGAATGTTAGATGAGATGGGATGTTGGGTGGAATTGTCCGAGCACCAACGTTGGCTGTTACCAGACGCAAATGTACTACCTGTAGTTACTATGGCGCATGGTCCAGCCCACCTAAGTGCGAAAGGAATATGCAAGCTTCTGGCTCCAGTATGGCCAAACGAGGGAATACCGAAGTGTGCAGATAATGTAGTGAAACATTGCATTGTTTGCTTAATGTACAATCCGGGAAAGGGAACCCCAACTCCAGCAGGTCACTTTTCTCCTCCGACTTATCCATTTGAGGTGTTGCAAATCAATTACATTCACATGGAACGATGCAACAATCTCAAATATGTTCTAGTGGTGGTATGTGCCTTTTCCCGATGGATAGAGGCTTACCCCCTGAAAGACAATACCGCTCTACCTACAGCCAAAGTACTTTTAAAAGAGTTTTTTCCTAGATTCGGTTTGCCGCGCATTGTCTGGAGTGACAATGGGAGCGAATTTGTGGGCCAAGTCATGCAAAAAGTTTGTGCAGGTCTTGGTATAAAACAGTAGTTCCATGCGGCAGACCATCCACAATCAGCGGGTCTAGTGGAGTGCTATAATGGCACCCTCAGACTCAAGCTTGCTAAAGTACAGGCTAGTACAGGCCTTAGTTGGCCCGATGCCTTACCTTTGGCTCTTCTATCCACCAGAACGGCTGTGCATTCTCGTTTGGGACTTAGCCCATATGAGGTCGTTTTTTGACGCCCAGCTAATATATGGGGAGACCCTCGCCCTAAAAAGTATTCAGACTTGCCATACCCAATGTTGATTGATTACTTGCATGACCTCACAACTAAATTGCGTGTTCTTCATCAACAGGTTCAGAGCGCTTTGCCAGAGGCCTCCACAGACTCAGGTCATTCCTTCCGACCAGGTGACTGGGTTTGTGTAAAGAATTTCCAAAGGATGAAGAATTTGGAGCCTCGCTGGAGGGAGCCCCGTCGGGTCCTCCTAACAACCCGTACAGCAGTGAAGGTCGAAGGAAAGAAAAACTGGATTCACGGTGTGCACTGCAAAAAGGTTCCTTTGCCTTTACACTTTGATCAGTGGGTCTGCAAGGGTATAAGTGACTCTGAAAACTAGAAGGTTCCACGATTTGTACCCTTTAGTGATGCACGTTTGACTGGAACATTGTCGGAAAAAGAAAATGATGACATTCTCCAAGAAGCTGTACCATCACATTTTCGTTTGAACACCACAAATCCACGAACATTGTTTCAGGATCAGACTGTACCTGATAAGACCCATTACGATTTGAGACCCAGACTAAAAAAGAAAATTTGAGAATCTCTCTTCTATGTAGTTTCTATCCCGGTTGCAGGGTCACGGTAGGAGTCTTGGTTGTGACCTGAGTAGTGGCAATAGGCCTGCAGGACTTGCAGTGTCATAGGACGGCAGACAATCGTAATCAAGTGATTAAGGAAGATTGCCGTGAGCATCCATTTAGAAGATGGAAACTACATTAGGTGAAAGAGAGAGAAAGAACAAAATGAAGAATAATCATTGTAGAATAGTATACAGTCGTTGTAGTATAACTTTATGTGTTTTCATATTATTGTGTATTTTATTGGCGTGTATAGGTTGAATTGTTTATGCTATGCAGCAAAAAGTTGTCCCTTCTTCTATTACTGTGCCTTCTTATTCTACTATCTCTCCGCATCTCTTTCATACACTTCCTCAACATGAACTCGTAAGAAGAATCGAATACTACGATAATTTATTACACCAACACCAATTAGTAATTAATACAACCGATTGTTGGGTGTGTGGATTAATGCCTCATACCACAGAAAAAGGGATACCATATTTAGTCCTTCCATTCTCTTATGAAGGTTCTGCTTGGGCTTATTTTGTAATTTTCTCTAACGCCTATCAAAGCCGATTTAAACGACCTGTCAGTTCTTATATTGATGGACCAGATTTCAGTCATAGTTCATTGATAAAGGGAATGGTAGCTATGGCTAAAATCATGGAAAATAGCAACATTGCTATCGATGAGAGGAAAGCATATACAAATTGGAATGTCACTCATTACATCACAAGCCTTAGTGATAAGGTTACACAAGGAAAATCTCCACCGATTTGGACTATACCTCATCAGGGCAATTTCTGTCTGCAAATAAATGGCCAGTTTGCTGACACCGTACAAAGAAACAGCTGTTCCCACACAAACATCTACTCCTCTCAGAATTCGCCACCGCTAGTACCTTCTCAGGGCACGTATTTTATCTGCCACGATAGGGCTTACACGTGGTTGCCAACTGGTTTTTCTGGTACCTGTTATATAGCTTTCCTTCTTCCTCCTACATACACCGCTTCTTCCAATCATCATCGAAACAGATATGGCAGAGGAATTATTGATTCCAAAGACACAGCAGGTCAAGAGGGAGGAGACTTCCTAAAGGGATTTCTTCCTTTTTCGGGTCCTATGGCAAACAGCAGGAATATGAGGCAACTGGTTCGTGTCGTAGAGACTACCATAGACATCACTGTAGGAGCTTTAAGTAATATTACAGCAGAACTACAGGCGGATCGTCTTATGACCTTACAGAACCGAGTTGCCCTAGATGTTATTCTTGCAGATATGGTGCCCATTGATATATATTGAAGAGCAGTACTTGTGGGGCAGCATTCCTACTAAAGTGTTTAATTCCACACTTGCTGGAAATGCTGTACCCCCTTCATGGCCTTCGGCCATTAGTGTGCTGATTCAAAAGAAAGGCGATCAATCCAGCCCATCCAACTGCTGTCCAATCTCTCTTCTAGACGGTGCAGGAGAAATTCTGGGGAAAGTTCTACTCAACCGCCTTCAGGGGTGGGTCGATGCTCACAACATCTTGACTGCAGTGCAAGCTGGATTTAGGCCTTGCATTGGGACCATTGATCAAGCTCTCTGTTTGTATATGATCTCCTACAAGTTTAAGGTGGTGAGGGAGACATTGCTGTACCTAATATTTGTGGACTTGAAAGCTGCCTTTGATTTAGTAGACACAGAGAAGCTGTGGAGATCACTGGTGGACTTGGGTGTTGACGTCTCCTTAGTAATGGCCATACAGGTTATGTGTACTAATAACACTCAAGTACAGTATGGGCCAGGTGGGGAGTGCACTGCATCTTCTCTGGTCAGAAAAGGTGTCCGGCAGGGGGGCATGTTCCCCTGCTACTTAGCCTTTTTTAAATGATGCAGCCGACCATTTGATGAAAGACCCCATAGATATTCCAACTGTAGCTGGGAAGCGGGTGTCAATACTACTATAATCATATGACACGGTATTGATGGCATTAACAGAAAATACCGCCCATAGGCTACTAACATGTTTTGTGGAGTATTGTGACAAGAAGTCATTAACCATCAAAGTGTATGGAATTGAGGTCCTCCCCTTGTTTTAAGTGGAAGCCTTGGTCAAATGTATCCCCCTGGATATTGTCAAGCAATTTACAGAGAATTTGAGATGGGGCAGCCAAAAACAGAAAGCCACGCTAGTTTGGAGACAATTGGCTGGAGCAGTTTTAAAGGTTACACATCAGACCAGTGCCAGAAGTATTAGAGTTATTTCACAAATATATCAGTTACGGGCAGTGGCACTGTATGGTGTGCAACTATTGGGGTTTGGGAATGTCCGCCCACTCCAAGTAGTTGAGAATAATTTCCTACATCATTTGCTGGGGCTAGGGCCAGGTACCCTTCTGACAGCACTGTAGGCAGAGCTTAATTTTATTGCTCTATCAGAAATTATTGCTCTCAGGCCAATTCTTTATTGGATAAGACTGGTAAGAAACCTTGACACCACACTTTTTGTAGAAACCCTTGTAAAAGTCACAGCCAGCTGCTCCTGTCGAGGCCATACATGGTTGTTACATGTACAGAAAATGTTAAAGGAATTACAGTTGAAATCTTTGTGGGAAGCTCCTGGAAGTGTTAGACAGGATACTGCAGCTCTGATTATAGAACGGTATTATTCATATATGCAGATAAAAAAATGCTAAGAGCTAAAGTCAGGATCTCTTATGAGTAATTACTTCAATAACACCTATGGTCTTTCATGTCCAGAATGGCTGGACATGCTATACCTTGTATTAAAGTGAACTTCGTACTTAAGATTCCGGCTATGGATCCTCCTACCGAGGGAATTACTTATACGTATACATATGTTTGATGGCCGGTCCGATTGCTGTGATTATAGCACTGGTGATCTTAATAATCTAACCCATTTTCTGCTGTTTTGGAATAAATATGTAGCTCCCTGGCAGAGGTGGCTATTTCCCTTTTTTAAATACTTTGGGGTCAGAAGTGTTAAATCAGCAATGGCGCTATGCATTAAACCAGTTGATAAGAATATGATTACCTCTGTAGCACCATATTTATGGTTTACGTGGCCCTGCCTGAAAGAGTTGCCCTCCACTTTAGGAATATGTTTAAATTGGTAAGCTTTATGAACCTGGTTGTTTCCTATTACGGAACACACTGTTACTCTATGCATAAGTTGAATAATGTTGAACTACTACTATGCACTGCACTTTTACTTCCTATATGGGTTGACAAACTGTTTACAACTGAAAGAAGACAATTCCCAACAGTTTTTATGTTTTTTAATTAATAGTGATGAACATATTTTTTGTTCAGAAGGCAGCCTTTGATGGTACTATGTATCCTTCCCATTGCACTTGCACTGTACTGTATCTGAAGAATTCATTTATGCTCTTTTTCTATGGTTGTATGCCTTCGATGAAAATACAGTTTTCTAACATTTTATTGTATTTGTATTTTAATATTTATAAATGATTATATTGATAGATTATTGTGCTCATGTTCTTATTGAATTGTTCTTAAATTGCATTTTTTATAAAAATATTGTGAGGCTGTCAGTCGAAACAATAAATACATTAAAAAAATGAGATTTTGTTACATTTAAGAAACTTTACAACATATAGGTGCCGATTCCGATCCGGTAAAACCCGGGTACAAATGGTCGTACGGAGCGTTTTCTCCGTCCGACTCGTACCTGGGAAAAACACCTTACAAACTCGCAAGTACGAATCGTACAGAAACACCATTTCCGTACGAGTCGTAAAAAACACCGACCGGCAAAAAAATACATACAAATCTGAGTCTGGACGGCGCAGACGCGACGTCTGGACGGAGTCAGGCAGCGTTTCACGGACCAGCAAGTACGATTCGTGCCTACTTTTTACGGGAGCCAAAAACTGCACGGAAATTGAGGACGACACGAACAAGGAGCACCGGTACGCGAAGGACAGCGATGGACCCCAACCTACGCGTCATCCCGGCCCACATAGCCTACGACCTCGTGTTCAGAAACCGACGCAGATGCCGCAGAAGGTCAGAACAACCCCCAGGGGCAAAGGGGGAGGGGTGGGGTGCAAGGGGCAGGAAACATAACCCACACCCCACAAAATACAAATACAACCTGTACAATAATTACCTCCATGGTCTGGTCACTTCGGGGGCGTGTCCACCAATCCCACGTCCCGCCACAATGGAAGTGGACGTGGACGCGTACCCGTCACCACCATAATGGTGTTACGGGACGTACCCACGCCCCCAGAGCGTAGGTACGGTCCGTACACGCGTACCACTACATCACCACTACAATGGTGATACGGCCCGTACCCACGCCCCCAGAGCGTGGGTACGGTCCGTACCACCATAGTAGTGGTGATGTAGGGCTACGCGTGTACGGCCCGTACCCACGCCCCCAGAGCGTGGGTACGGTCCGTACCACCATAGTAGTGGTGATGTAGGGCTACGCGTGTACGGACCATTCCCACGTGAAGGACTGGGTTTTTCTAAGACCCAGCGGTGCCAGGGAACAACACCTGAAACCTTCGCGGGTTACCTGTTCTGGCGTACCAAACACAGAGACACGGGACACTTCCAGCGACGTCAGAGATCAGCGTTTATTTACTGCAGGGATACAGAGGTCACAAGAAGTACACAGCGTGTAGGTTCTCGGAGACTGCTTCAATTTGCAAAAGTGGATCGCTCCTTTTATACACGTTTTTCCCATAGCACAGTATAGTGAACAAAGATTACAACTCAGTTCCCATAATAAACTTCAAAAGGGTCGCGTTCATGTTTCAGGAGGCCGGAACATAATTACAACAGTATTGCCAGTTCCCAACTGTAAAAACATATCCTCTCTGCAATAAAACTAGGCCTGGGCGAAGCACTACGCTACGCTCTCGTAGTTTGCGAAGTTCGCGCTACTTCGCACTACGCGAACTGCACGTAGCACAGTGCGAACACGCGTAGCGTAGTGTTGCGTAGTGCTGCGGTCATTTTTTGCTTGCTCGCGGTCCTCAACGTCAAGTTGGCGACCGCGAGCAAGCAAAATGACATCCTGGCGAGACTTTTTCCTTGTTCGCGATCGCGAGCATGGAAAATAAACCTCCCGGCGAGATTCCCAACGCGAGAAGGTCAGGTTTCTCATTGCGAGGGGTCGCGTATGCTTGCGACCGCTCGCGATGAGAAACTACCAGTTCGCGTTGAGAAAGCTGCAGCTCGAGGAAAAATCTACTCGAGCAGCAGAAAACTACAGCTCGCACTGTGCAAGATGCCATTTTCAATGATTGCACAGTGCCGGTTGCTTGTCCGCACTGTGCAATCATTGAAAACAACATCTTGCACAGTGCGAACATGTTACTTCGCAGTTCGCGAAGTGCTACGCGTAGCTCGCGTAGTGCGAACTTCACTTTGCGTAGCTTCGCGAAGTGCTACTTCGCGAACTACGCCAACCCTTAAATAAAACACATTCCATCCTGATCGTAAACACATTAGGAAAAGGGGCAAGAACAGATGCAAAGAAAGGACAAGGATGCACAACAGATTAGAGAAGAGTGTTAGGAGTAATAAAGGGAACTTGATAACAGGATCAGAGACACCGTGTCTAATGTATGCATGACTGAAACAATAGACCGGCACGGCAAGATGAGCCTTGAGCGGGGCCATCTGCCTTCGTCGTGTCATTTCCCTCGTCATAAAAGTCATACTCCAAAGAACACGTGTCCCTCGTGTAAGCTTGGGAGTCCCAGGGTCACGAAGCGGACGAAGTCCGTTCGCTGGCTACTTGAGGGCAAGAAACAAAATGGATGCCGTATCTAAAATGGAACCCGAGGGGTCAGATGAACAAACCCAAAAATAAGACGAACCATACGTGGTTGCGTAGCGAAACTGCGTACACCCACTATACTCGTCATTTGCGGTTCGTAGATACCCAACTCATCCATATTCGTCACCACCCAAAAGTGTCGTTCCGTCCCACACGGAACCTCAGACGCTCCTTTTGCCCAAATGTAGGCAAGCACTAGTCAAGATCGGAATCTATTTCAATATTCATCAGATCGTTCAGTTGCTGCTGGAACATCATTCTATTCATCAACGTCTCCTTGGTAACAGATGATCGTCTTATACACGTTGTAGCACATAGGCCACATAAGGCAGGACCACACTGTACACAAAGACAACACGTGAACAGAAACGTTACAACAACTCCTACGATCATCAGAATCTTCCAACCCCAAGTTGACATCAGGCCCCAAAACCATCCTAGAAGCATCCAATTACCTTCGTCCACGTGTATGGACTCGGAGATCTTGTGCAACTTCGAGATGGCTTGGTAGACAGTTGGAGCATTGTCAGGAATAAAAATGCAACAACTCGAATGGATAACTTTACACACACCACCTCTATCTGCGAGAACGACATCTAGAACCATACGGTTCTGCAACGTCATGAGTCTATCCGCCTGAAGTTCAGCTGTGAGATTACCAAGGGCACTTGCAGTAATATTAGCAGTCGACTCTACTACACGTGTCAGCTGTCTTAGGTTCCTACTATTAACCATAGGTCCCCAAAACGGCAAGAAACCCTTAAAGAAGTCTCCTGCTTCTTGACCGGCAGTATCCTCTTTGCTAATAACGCCTCTCACAACTCTAGTCTTGTGATAATCTGAGGCAACTGTGAAAGTCGGTGGTAAAAGATTCGCAATATAACAGGTACCCGAGAAATCACGGGGTAACCATGTATATGCGCGTTCATAACATACAAAATAAGTGCCCTTAGCGGTCAGAAAAACAGGGGAAGAGAGCATCGGCAGAACATACGTGTCAGTGCAAGCACTGTTCCCAAGTTGTGCTCTCGGATTTCGACCCAGACCTTTCAAGCAGAAATTACCGAGGTGTGGTACAATCCATATTGGGGACGAACTCTTAAGCTGTCTATCACCCACTGACGTACTATACTCAGCCTCGCTCAGATCCTTATAAGCCTGTACCTCTTCACTTGGGATAAGCGATGCATCAAAAACATCTCTATCTAAATCCGCTATCGCTATCGCCAAAGGTTTGTGATACGGCCCAGGACCAAAATTGGCAGAACGTGGCTCTCGACTGAGGTAGGAATCTAGTGCACTACGGAACATAGTTTGGAATGCTCGAGCCGAACCCTGGGAGCTGTACGGAAGGACCAAATATGGAATACCCCTATCCATGGTAACCCACACACCCAACAATTGGTAGTATTCATCACCAACTGATGCTGATGTAGAAGTTGAACAAAGGAGTTATTCATAAATTCCGCACGTCTAACCTGTTCATGTTGAGGCAGAGGATGAAAAGAATGTGGGGAAACAGTGGTGAGGGAGCTTAGTTTAGGAGAAAAGGTAGGTGAAACAGAAGGTAATAACAACTGTACTCCAAAATACACTCCACCCACCAATAACATAGATACGGTCAGGAACAATAGGAACACCTGAAACAAAAAACATTTTGTACATACAACTCTTCTTAATTCTGATCTCTGCGCCAACATCCTTTCTGCTTCCAACAGCTTAGAGAATGCCATCCTCTACAAACCGTCCGTGACGTACTTGACGCACTTCGTTCTGAGTAGCGATTATCAATCCCCAGGAGTTCCCAGGAATCGACAAAAGTAACCGACCTAGCGTCAGAAACCTGCTAAACAGAAAGGAGTACCCGCACGGCCCTACGGTGACCCGGATGGAGGGGTTTCCTCGAAAAGTTCATATTACAAATCTCTTAGCCGTGGGACAGCACATAAAAACTCAAAAAGAAAGGATATAATTGTCCATAATGTTCATAACATCAAAAGCAAATATACAACTAATTTTTATTAGTCCTTGAACGAAGAAAGTATCGACTTCTTCCAGGTCGAGTTTGCTCTACAAACAATTGTTCAGCTGGCGCAACAGTATTCGATGAAGTGGACAACGAGTCAGACCTTGGGCTCTCTGCTACCGATTACTCCACATGTGGGTTTGGCAGTGACAGATCATTCCCCACAGGTTGAGCGTCGCTAAACGGCACAAAGTGCAAAGGAGTCTCAGTTTCTGTTTCCGAAATCCCAGCCCTCACCCAACCATCCGTTGGTAAGGGGATCGGTACCTTTTTCGTATGGCTGGCGTGTACCCAATTCTTCCGGCCCTCCAGTCGAACCGCAGTCCTCGTTGTCAATAAGACTTGGAAGGGTCCTACAAATCTTGGCTCCAAGTTACGCTTCCGACCAAAATTTCGGGTAACAACCCAGTCCCCTGGCCGGAGCTGGTGTCCAGGACCCTCTGTCTGCGCCGGTAGAGCTTCAAAGACCTGTTGATGGATTAACCGTAGTTTAGTGGTCAAATCATGCAGGTAATCAATTAACATTGGATACTCAAGACTATCAAAAGCCCTTGGTCTCGGGACCCCCCAAATATTCGCAGGGCAGCCGAACACAATCTCATATGGGCTAAGCCCTACTCGAGAGTGTACGGTCGCTCTGGTCGATAGGAGAGCCAGAGGCAAGGCATCAGGCCATGATAGACCAGTCGTAGCCTGGATCTTGGCGAGTTTTAGTTTTAGGGTACCATTGTACCCTTCAACCAAACCCGCTGCCTGTGGATGATTAGCGCTATGGAATTTTTGACGAATTCCAAGACCCTTGCACACACTCTGCATTACACTTCCCACAAACTCACTTCCATTATCCGACCATACAATCCGTAGCATTCCGTACCGAGGAAAGTATTCCTTCAGCAGGATTTTTGCTGTGGACAGGACAGTGTTATCCTTAAGAGGATAGGCCTCAATCCATCTGGAGAACGCACAAACCACAACCAAAACATACTTTAGGTTATTGCATCTCTCCATATGGATAAAGTCCAGCTGGATAACCTCAAAGGGACAAACAGGAGGAGCAAAATGACCAGGTGGAGTGGGGGTGCCCTTGCCAGGATTGTGCATCAAACACACCATACAGTTCTTAACCACTCTCTCGGCACACTTAGCAATACCCTCATTTCTCCATACAGGGGACAAAAACCTACATATTCCTTTTGCACTGATATGTGACAACCCATGAGCCATCGTCACAACCGCTAATACGTACGCATCTGGTAACATCCACCTCTGACATTCCGTCAGGTCAACCCAACATCCATGTATATCCAACTTTCCCGTACTTTCTTTCCACTTAGTCTTTTCGGCTTTAGTAGCTTCGTTCTGAATTGCTTTCACACTCTCAATAGTATTTTCACACATACCAGTCTCCATCGGCCACCTCACTGAACTCGTGACATACATTCGGGTCGCAAGATCCTTAGCCGTTTCCTTAGCAATCTCATCCGCAAACGCATTACCACGACCAACATCATCCGTCACTTTCCGATGTGCACTACATTTAACAATCGCCACTTGTTTAGGCAGTGTAAGTGCATCCAAAAGGTCATTCACAAGCTGCCCATGCTGAATCTTCGTACCATGCGATGTCATAAATCCTCTTTCTCTCCACAATCTTCCAAAGTTATGCGCAACACCGAATGCATACTGACTGTCGGTAAACACATTCACTCGCTTTCCTTTAGACAAAACACACGCTCTTGTCAATGCAATCAACTCTGCAGCTTGTGCTGAATTCTGATTCAATCTCGCAGTTTCCACAACCGTGCTCAACGTCACTACAGCATACGCAGTCGTCACATCGCCATTCGGCAATTTAAAGCACGAGCCATCCACATACAACGTACCATCGGGATCTGTCAAGGGAGTGTTTTTTAGGTCCACACGACCTTTTGTTTCTTCCTCAGTTCGTAAATAACAATCATGTGGTGGCACATCATCTGATTCCATATTAATCGGCAACAATGTCGCCGGATTCAGTACATTACAGCGTTTGATCTGTATATGACTTGCCAAAAGGGTCAGCTCGTACCCAGACAATCTTGCACTCGTCAGATGTTGAGTCTTTGTCCGATTCAAAAGAGTATCAACTGCATGCGGAACCATCACCATGAGCATATTATCCATAACAAGACCTGCGGACTGCCGAATAGACGCCGCTGCTGCCGCTGTCGCCCTCAAGCAACTTGGCAACGCTCTAGCTACCGGGTCTAAGGTCGAGGAAAAATATGCACACGGGCGCTGCTTGTCACCAAATTGTTGCGGTAAAACACTCAACGCACAACCTTCCCTCTCGTGAACGTATAATGTGAATGGCTTGCCGTAATCAGGAGTACCTAACACAGGAGCCGAACACAGTGCATCACGTAGTTCAGAAAAACTTTTCTGACATTCCTCCGTCCATGGCAAAGGAGTCGAAATGTCCTTGCACGTGAGAGCTATCAATGGCTTCGCTAACAGTGAAAAATTCGGAATCCACTGTCTGCAGTATGACGTGATACCTAAAAAGGCACGCACATCTCTCTGGGTCGTCGGCACAGTCATTCGAGCAATTGCTGCAATTCTTTCAGGGGTCAACCTTCTTCCCGCCTTTGACAATAAGTGACCTAAGTAGGTAACTTCTTGACAACAATATTGCAATTTAGAAGGTGACACTTTGTGGTGTAAGTCACAGAGATGCTGTAATAGTGACACAGTAGCAGTCTTGCAAACTTGTTCAGTATCTGCAGCTACCAACAGATCGTCGACGTACTGAATCAAAGCCGCACCAGTCGGCAGCACAAATGCATCTAGTTGACTTTTAAGAGCTTGGCTGTAGATCGATGGGCTCTCACAGTAGCCTTGAGGTGCGCGTTTGAACCGGAAACTGCGACCTCCTAACGAAAATCCGAACAAATCACGACTTTCCTCAGCAATCGGAATGCTAAAGAACGCATTCTTCAGATCGATTACCGAGAACCATGATGCAGAGGCTGGAATCAGAGTCAGTAAAGCTGTAATGTCTGGAACCACAGGAAACTGCGGAACAACAATTTTATTCACTTCCCGTAAGTCAATAACTAGACGGTACACGGGAGGCTTGGACGGATCGGTTCGTTTCAAAATAGGCAACACGGGACTATTACACACGTTACCTCGTGTCTCCTCGATAGCATCTTTACCGATCAGATCATAAATGATCGCTAATAGTGCCCGTTCACCATCAAGGGAAATACGATACTGGGGTATGCGTGGTAAACGTGCATCAACTTTCAATTGAACAACATAAGGTGGGATATCCAGCAGGCCCACATCATTGGGACCTGTTGCCCACAAAGAAGCCGGAAGAGAACTCAATTCCGGTGGGAGCTTATCGATCGAGAGATACATAGGGGAAATCACATTCTCACCCAATGTAAGCTCCACACCCGTAGGAGAGCAGTACAAAGTCGCATGTAACCTCTTCAACAAATCCAAGCCCAAAAGATTCTCACCACAACCAGTAGTCAAAATCAAAGGAGCTTCTAACTCATGAGATCCAATCGTAAGGGGCAAGGGGCTAGAAACTGGATTGCTAACGGGGGCGCCAGAGAATCCAACGGAAACATTCGTTAAGCCAGACAAAGGCGCGCCAGGGAGTTTCGAATGCATAATGGAACTTTTTGCTGCACCAGTGTCCAACAGAAAAGGCTCAACGACGCCCAATGTGGCTACTGCAACATAAGGCCCTCTCTGATCAACCGGAACTGATACTTCTCCCTTCCTTTGTCTATGGCTGTCCTAGTAGATACCATCCGTATCAACATCACGCTCAACGTAATAGTCATCCACATGATACTGTGCAGATCTACCGGACGATTGTTCACGTCGATCGAAACAATTCTGCGAGTCTGAGGAAGTGGCAAAACGCTCTGCCTGATTCTGAGTAACTCCACGACCTCTACCACGTGAAGCTTGTTGAGGACCACCACGACCTCCTCGAGCTGACACACCATTATTCCTATCACGGAGAACCGGACAATTAAACTTCAAATGGCCCTCCCCTCGACAGTACGCACATTGATTATATCCCAACACAAAACGAGGTGCGGGAGAGTCATTTCGCGTCTGCGATCTAGAGAACTGTGATTGCGATCTATTTGGCTGTTGCGAATCATTGAAATTCGAGCGCGGAGGATACGCTTGCTGCAATAAGACCTTAGTTTTAAGATCCTTTGTTTTCTTATCTGCACGTTCACTTTCCTCCTTTTCCCTATTTTCGTAATATTGGGCCGTAGCCAATATTTGAGCAGTGGTAGAAACAGCCCATGAACTCTCAGAATTTTTCAACTTATTGCTAAGTTCGGGCAACAAGTTCGATACAAACTTATCAACAAACAACCGCTGACCACCTTCTGAACCCATGTCCTGGCCACTATGATCGACAAATGCTTCCTCGAATCTCGTAAAGAAATCGGATACGCTTTCATCCCTCTTTTGTTTGCACGCAGACAACTTGTCCCAATTAACGCGCATCGCCGGCATAAGCGTTTTCATAAGGGTAATTATCCTCTGGGGC
The DNA here is from genome assembly GCF_964204655.1 of Triturus cristatus. Taxonomy (NCBI): domain Eukaryota; kingdom Metazoa; phylum Chordata; class Amphibia; order Caudata; family Salamandridae; genus Triturus; species Triturus cristatus. The sequence continues at coordinate 892,449,122 of NC_140590.1, read as the reverse complement.
AATTCCACAATAAGCTGCTCAGGCTTAGCCCCACCAACTTGCTGAGCGTCTGCCGCTGTAAGGGCAGCCCAATCACCGCCTAACTCGGCCGCGTGATTCTCGTGACGAATTTTTGCCCAAATCGGCTGAGGCACTACATTGCCAAACAACATGTCAATATCAGCAAGGTTCATAACAGTAGCATCCACCAATTGGGACAACTCCTTATAATAACCCGCTGGATTTTTACGGGGATCAGGCAAAGTTTGCTTCACCTGTAAGACTTCCGATCGTTTCCAAGGGAGGTGTATCCAAACTCTCTGAAAACGGCCTGGGACAGCAGGGTTAGCAGTAGGATCACCTGGCATCCATACTGGGGGAACTTCCCGCATCGGATATTGACCAGGTTGTGCCATCCACGCTGCAGTCTCTTCCTTAAACAATGCTCGAGGTTGCACTGTACATCGAAATGATAACAGACGTTCTAGAGCTTCTCGAACCTTGTCACCCACGATCACACCAGTTGTGAACCGATGCTGGAGATCAGAAACCTCTGACGGTACATTATCTATCACATCATGATCCCACTCCTCCTTCAACGATTTACACAATTCCTCAAACACGAATCGTTGAGTGGGCGCATTAAACTGAGAAAATGTTTCAAACACTACACGCGAAGAGTATTTAACAGGATTACGAATCCATTTACGTGCCATTTTTACCAGCGATTCACGTTCCCTATCATCAGGAAGCTGACTGCGCCTCTGAGCGGCATCTGAAAGAGTCGAGCCGAGTATTGGCCCAAAAAGCGGAGAATAAAGAGTAGCAACAGCAGTCAGGACACGACTACGAACAGAAGGAGAAGAGGAAGAAGATGCAGGCGCAGCAACAGTAGGGGTGGAGGCAATAGAAGTAGACGCGGCACCAGGAGTAGTGGGAACGACAGACTGAGGAGGGACTTGAAAAGGCGCAGTAGGAAGAGAAGCCGGTAAAAGAGGATGAACGATCTGTGGCACAAGGGGATTCGGGAGAGCAGGAGGAACGGCGGGCTGACCAGCGGCCGCCAAAACAGCAGGTGGAGGAAGAGGTAGAATCACCGGACCCAGAGTATCGGGAGCATAGGGAGGTGGTGATTTCAACAGATAAGACAATAGCGAATCCTCTACCGCTTCTTCTCCGAACTTATCGACATTAGACGGTAGCACCGGATAACATTTATCCACCGCCATATGATGAAGTAGAGCACTAACTTCCTGCTCTTTCTCATTTTTGTCTCGCTGATACTGTTCAGCATCTTGCATCACCGCAATAACACCTTCTCTTTTATTTTTCTTACTCTGTTTGATTTCTTTCTGCTTGGCCTCTTTCCGCCATAACCGGAAGGAATCAAACATGGCCGGCCTAACCTTCCTTTTAAACAGTTTAGCTTCCAAATTATCTAAAACGGCAGTTTCGAAACTACCATGAGATGGCCAACTAAGAACGCCATCATTTTTAGTGTAGCGGACCCAATATTCATTATACACAATAGGACCCACACCATGGCGACTATAGAGCTCGTAAATTGGAGTTCCAACCGGAGGTATCGGACATGAATCCTCCAGCCGGGAATCCATTCTGCAACATTTGAGAAACCCAAACAAAGTACTACGGCTAGGCATCGCGCACACTAACCGAGTTTACAAACTTCAAGGGCTATCGAATTTATGATATCCTCGCAAAAAGTTTGCGAGACCCTCGGTTTTTGGCAATTGCAATCGTCAAATAAAACCCAACAACTAAGAACCACGAATGCTATGGTACCATGCAAACAACAAAGGAACACTGGGAGCGACCCACAAATACTTAACTGAAAGAACAATGGCGTCACCAGGAAGGCCCGTCTATCGTCTCGCCGTACAAAGGACTACGCCAGGCGCCAAAACAGGTAGACAGTCAGGGCATCAGTCCGTCGCAGCCGTCAGGAGGCGGGGATCTTCGCGGGAAAAGACGTCGGGCCACTTATTTCGACAACTGGATCGATGAAGCGGGGTGCACCTTCCCTCGGAGATTTCACACGAAGTTCCTCACGATCGTCGGGCTTTGGACCGGTACCGTTGATGTGGCCCCCCTCGTTGGGCGCCAACTGAAGGACTGGGTTTTTCTAAGACCCAGCGGTGCCAGGGAACAACACCTGAAACCTTCGCGGGTTACCTGTTCTGGCGTACCAAACACAGAGACACGGGACACTTCCAGCGACGTCAGAGATCAGCGTTTATTTACTGCAGGGATACAGAGGTCACAAGAAGTACACAGCGTGTAGGTTCTCGGAGACTGCTTCAATTTGCAAAAGTGGATCGCTCCTTTTATACACGTTTTTCCCATAGCACAGTATAGTGAACAAAGATTACAACTCAGTTCCCATAATAAACTTCAAAAGGGTCGCGTTCATGTTTCAGGAGGCCGGAACATAATTACAACAGTATTGCCAGTTCCCAACTGTAAAAACATATCCTCTCTGCAATAAAACACATTCCATCCTGATCGTAAACACATTAGGAAAAGGGGCAAGAACAGATGCAAAGAAAGGACAAGGATGCACAACAGATTAGAGAAGAGTGTTAGGAGTAATAAAGGGAACTTGATAACGGGATCAGAGACACCGTGTCTAATGTATGCATGACTGAAACAATAGACCGGCACGGCAAGATGAGCCTTGAGCGGGGCCATCTGCCTTCGTCGTGTCATTTCCCTCGTCATAAAAGTCATACTCCAAAGAACACGTGTCCCTCGTGTAAGCTTGGGAGTCCCAGGGTCACGAAGCGGACGAAGTCCGTTCGCTGGCTACTTGAGGGCAAGAAACAAAATGGATGCCGTATCTAAAATGGAACCCGAGGGGTCAGATGAACAAACCCAAAAATAAGACGAACCATACGTGGTTGCGTAGCGAAACTGCGTACACCCACTATACTCGTCATTTGCGGTTCGTAGATACCCAACTCATCCATATTCGTCACCACCCAAAAGTGTTGTTCCGTCCCACACGGAACCTCACACGCCCCCAGAGCGTGGGTACGGTCCGTACCACCATAGTAGTGGTGATGTAGGGGTACGCGTGTATGGACCGTACCCACGCCCCCAGAGTGTGGGTACGGTCCGTACCACCATAGTAGTGGTGATGTAGGGGTACGCGTGTACGGACCGTACCCACGCCCCCAGAGCATGGGTACGGTCCGTACCACCATAGTAGTGGTGATGTAGGGGTACGGGTGTACGGACCGTACCCACGCCCCCGGAGCATGGGTACGGTCTGTACCACCATAGTAGTGGTGATGTAGGGGTACGCGTGTACGGACCGTACCCACGCCCCCAGAGTGTGGGTACGGGCCGTACAGGCGTACCCCTACATCACCACTACTATGGTGGTACGGACCGTACCCAAGCCCCCAGAGCGTGGGTACGGTCCGTACCACCATAGTAGTGGTGATGTAGGGGTACACGTGTACGGACCATACCCACGCCCCCAGAGCGTGGGTACGGTCCGTACCACCATAGTAGTGGTGATGTAGGGGTACGCGTGTACGGACTGTACCCACGCCCCCAGAGCGTGGGTACGGTCCGTACACACGTACCCCTACATCACCACTACAATGGTGGTACGGGCCATACCCACGCCCCCAGAGCGTGGGTACGGTCCGTACACGCGTACCCCTACAGCCCCATTACATGATGGACACAAGGCGTACACACGCCACGGATGCAGGCGTACGGCTTGGTGCAGCACATCAGCTGTAAATTGGGGGTGGTGTATGGCCAGGACAGCAGTGTACCACAGCAAGGGCGCAAGTGGGTGGGTGGGTGCCTATCACTCCCAGCAGTGCCCAGACATATGAGGGGTGGGTGCATATCACTCCCAGCAGTGCCCAGACATATGAGGGGTGGGTGCATATCACTCCCAGCAGTGCCCAGACATATGAGGGGTGAGTGCCTATCACTCCCAGCAGTGCCCAGACATATGAGGGGTGGGTGGCTATGACTCCCAGCAGTGCCCAGACATATGAGGGGTGGGTGCCTATCACTCCCAGCAGTTCCCAGACATATGAGGGGTGGGTGCCTATCACTCCCAGCAGTGCCCAGACATATGAGGGGTGGGTGCATATCACTCCCAGCAGTGCCCAGACATATGAGGGGTGGGTGCATATCACTCCCAGCAGTGCCCAGACATATGAGGGGTGGGTGCCTATCACTCCCAGCAGTGCACAGACATATGAGGGGTGGGTGCATATCACTCCCAGCAGTGCCCAGACATATGAGGGGTGGGTGGCTATGACTCCCAGCAGTGCCCAGACATATGAGGGGTGGGTGCCTATCACTCCCAGTAGTGCCCAGACATATGAGGGGTTGGTGCATATCACTCCCAGCAGTGCCCAGACATATGAGGGGTGGGTGGCTATGACTCCCAGCAGTGCCCAGACATATGAGGGGTGGGTGCATATCACTCCCAGCAGTGCCCAGACATATGAGGGATGGGTGCAGAGGACTCCCAGCAGTGGACAGAGCCATGGGGGTGGGTGCAGAGGACTCCCAGCAGTGGACAGAGATATGGGGGGGGTGTACATCATTATCAGATGACCACAGCTCCATGGGTCAATGTACGTATCCATAACTTAGGACAATGATGATAGTGCCATGGCAACACATCACTGACAGCAGTGTCCCACTCCCAGGAGGATGGATGTCATTCCCCCACTGCATGACACACCACACATGGGGGATGTCATTCCCCCACTGCATGACAAATAACACATGCATAACCACCCCTGGCAGATGCAGCACAATAGACACACTGAGATCATGCCACAAGACTGTATAGTCATGTCACTGCCTAATAAACTAAGAGAGCCAAAGAGAACACACACTGACACACACATTCCAGGACTGATAGGAATGTTCAGGTGCTGGCCTAGCCACCAAGATGTTGTCTGTCACACAAGGAATCGGGTGGAGTTCCCACAGATACAAAGGCCACAATTGTGAGTCAGGTGTTCAAATACCCAGCAGGACAAGTACCATATGTGCACTAGGCTGGCATTACACACATGCATTGTGCGGAAAAGGGACAATGTCTCCGTGAAGGCATGGCAAAACACTCTATACATAAGTACAGTGAGTACCAAGGATGGCACAGACTATGCAGCCGGACACATTGCTGAGCAGGCATGGCCAGAGTTGAAGGGATCCATCACCAGCCAAGGATATGTAGACACAGGGCAACACAACAATTGTGCAACTCTCTGCAGGGGAGATGCCAGGTGACACAGAGGAAAGAACACTCCTTGGGACAATGTCTCCAAACACAAAGAGCAGACACGACAAAGAATCTTTGCAGAGACCTTGTGATGGCACGCAGATACCAGGTTCCACCCCATGAGCAGCAGAGTACAACATGTCCCTGAAACATAACACATGCCCACAACCCCAACTCCTGTAGCATCAGCATCAACATCAATACCTGAAATGCAAGACTTTCCAAACGAAAAAGAAAAGGCTTTATTCAGCAGCAAAATAATAATGTGTAAACGAGACTATTCACAAAGGCCAATGGCCAGTCCATTACATCAGTCCTTGGGGGGGCCACATGGCCATGCGTCTCCCCTAGCTTGCCTGCACATCACAAGACTGTGTCGTCGACTGGGGGGGCATCATGTGGGGAAGGACCAGGCACCGCAGGGACAGGAGGGGGAAGGGTAGGTGTGGTGGGTGCAGGGACGGACGACTCCACCACAGGGGGTGGGGCAGCGCCAAAGGTGGATGCGAGCTCGGCACTGCACACTTCTGCCAGTTCTTCAAGCGTCTCCCCTGCACCCGCAGAAACAACAGGCCCCAAGGAGGGGGGGGGGTCAGAGGGATGGGTTGCAGCGCTACTGGGGGAGGTGGTGGACAGGCTGGGGGACTTAACTCCCCTACCCGTGGAGTGCCTTGACCGTTTCCGCCCAGGTGAACTAGTGGGGCTGAGGCCCAGCCCAGCAAAGTAGGCCTCCTTCTCCGAATCTGGGGCAGGGGAGCCAAGGGGAGTGACATCGGAGGGACTGGGGAGTGAGTCATGTGGACGAGGACTGTGGCTGCATGCCTGCCTGTGTGCCCCAGACCCAGTGGGTGTGCCTGCTTCCCCCTGAGTGTGCGTGTCAGGAGGTGTGCGCTTGCCCTTATGTGGTGGTGTGCTGCTACTGTCTGGTGGGGTGCGTGTGTGTGGATGTCTATGGACCTCAGCAACCTCCGTTGGTCAGACATCGCTGATGACATGCCCTCCATGTACGACACCATCTGTGTCAGCAGTCTGGTGTGGCCATGGAGGACAGTCAGGATCGATGTCTGCCCAACTTGCAACTGCCGCTGAATGTCCACAGACTCGGCAGCGAGGGCAGTAGGGGGGACAGGGGTAGTGGGTGCGGTGCCTGGCACGAAGGAGACATGTGGGCGCCTAGCACGGACTGAAGGGACCCGAGCAAGTGGGAGGGCGGTGATGGGAATGGAGGGGGCGGCGAGAGATGTACTGCTGCTTTCAGCTGTGGGAGCAGCCTCCGCCCCCTCTGGGAGCTCAGCCTCAGACCCGTCTGCCTGGTAGTCTGTGTTGGTACTGGGCAGTTCCTCCGCCACACTCCCCTCGCCCTCCTTGCCACTGGATTCCACCGACTCCTCAGCAGTGGTGGCACCACTGCTCGATCCCTCCTCGACGTCCGTGCCGGTGTCTCCCTCGGTGTCCTCAGATGATGCAGTGGGCAAGGTGAAGAGACAGGAAAAAATCAGTCACCTGTATACATCTGACACATGAGTCCAAACAAAATAGGCAACACTGCATATCAGAAAAGGCATCATGAGTAACATCTAGGATACTCCCCACATATGTAAGCCCTGCACTCCCCAGTTGGTTGACCCACCATGCCACTTGGATAAAAATAAAATTAGGACACAACAGCAAATAACTTGAAATCACAAGATCATGAGAAGCTAGTGTCTGGGATCAGTTGAGCACGGCGAGACTATGAAGGCATGCCACCTCTTGTTCACTGTGAAACAAACAGTATTGTTGCAACGAAGGCCAAAGACCACATGCCAATGCAGAAGGTGTCCCCACACTCAGAGACCTGTGAGTACTTTTGACACCCCAAAGCAATACATTGTGACTCCTGGAGATTTACAACCCTTTACATAATGGACATGTCTAGCATGTGTGAATGTGGCACTCTGTGAACACAACACACATGTGTCTGTATAGCAGAAGTCACACAAGGAGGTGCACACCAAACTACATGTACACTGTCATTGTCTGAGCTGCCAGACTCATTCAAATCAGCCACTGTTAGGCAGAAATGGTGTATCAGTAAGTACATATACATGGCACCAGGGTGGTCTGGATGACTTGACACTCGTAAGTTGGTATCAGCAACAACCAAGGACGAACCCAATTGCTAGCACACTGTGGGAAGATGTATATGTATGAACTCCAAACAAGTTTTGTCAAACTGTGCCTTACTTTAAAATGTGCCAGCGTGTCTCTGGAAAGTGTAAAGGTGGTGTCTTGTGCACTTCCTTGGGAGACATCTGGCATGCAGGCAATTTATTGTCCTTCACAACAAAACAACAAGGTCACGCATATGAAACATTGAGACATGTTGACAGGTGTAGTGAGTGCCAATGGACATTTTCTCTGTGTAACAACTTGAATCATGTCATTTGTCACATGGCTATCCGTCACCTGATCACACAGTTGGATACACATATGACCTACTGACTGTCATCTGGAGTGGCACACATGTCCACACCCAGGACAATGCATAAGCTAATGGGCCTGCAATTGTGTAGCAAAAAAGCCTAGCTGTACTGTGGGTTCCCCCCCCCCCCATGGCAAGCCAGAATGTACCCACAGATGTCAGCACACAAAGTCACAACTGTGTAGCATCTGAACCACACACAGGTGGCAAAAATGTACAACCAGGATACATGATTGTCAAAACTGACACTGGCAATGACGCACGAACATTAAGCACTGGCCAACATCACGGGGGCACTGCACGATGACTTTCTGTACTGCGAATCATCACACACAAGTCAGAACTGGCAATGAAACATCAGGGTTGAACATGTACGCCCCTCCCGCGCACACCCACCCATACCTGAGTCAATGTGACTGATACCATTCAAGAAGTGAAGGCTCTTATTCAGGGTTGCAATAACTGTGCATGAAAACTAGCTTCATTAACACAACATCACCTTGTAGTGCTGGCAAAACATATTGGTCACAAACAAACATCAACAGATTGTTGTGAATAGCCACACAGGCACTGCCCAGTGTGAGTATGCACAAGCAAACTGCTGTATCCCTGTCCAGTGGGCACATGTATCACACATGTGAAAACTACTACCTAGGCCAGGGAACAATGCCACAGAGGCAGAGCCATTATGAACCCACAGTGAATGTGCACAGTGTTGGATGACACACATGAGTAGGAGGGCAGGCTGTGACAGGGGACTGTAGTGTGCACACTGCTCCATGGTCCTGGAATGAGCTGACTGTTACAGGAGCAACCGTCCTGGCACTATGCATATATCCCACTCATGCACCCCTTTTTTGTCTTTGTTGGCACAGTTTTTGTGTTTTTGTTTTCACAATACACCTCCTCTTGTTATGTGTTTCTTTTGCACTGGACACTGCACATTTTTCTTAAGAGAAAGTTACCAATGATGAAATAGACGTGGGCAAGCTGGTGAGAACCAACCAGTAGCTCCTCTGGTGGTGCGCACGTGAGGTACTTTCTCTTTCTTTACACATTTTTTTCACCTCTTCTTTCCATGACTGAGGGTGTGTGTAGAGCTAATTAATCTGTGGACTGACTTCACATTTCTTTGTTTTCCCTTTCTCTGTTGACTTATACAATTTTTAAATATTGTAGCATACTGGATGGGGTGATACTATATAATACAATGAGCATTGGAGGTTTTTGACAAAGCATTCTCTCTCCCACCCATTCCAGATCAAAAATAAATGGTTGCTACTGGGTGCCAGTACTTTTGTGTTGAAACTGTAGTTGATTGGAGGGTGTTCTGGCACATCTTCCCTCTGTAGCTCCTCTTTTTGATTCAACACTGATAGAGCTAGCCAGAATATCCTAATGGGTCTCTTACTTTCTAAGCCTGTAAGAGGATAAAACCCCATCAAATGGGCAACAGATGTCATTTCTTGAGCTCCATTTTTTTCATTAGCGAGGTAGGTCTTATTGAGTTTTTCTTAAGGAAACCATAGATGCAGTTCTAGTGCAGTAATTGGGGAAGACCCCTGGCTTAGATACCATACCTATCGACTTCTATAGGAGTGAACCTCAGATATGGGACTCCTACTTAACCACCATGTGCAATGCCATTTTGGTGGGAGGGCAGATCCCAAGCTCTTGGAAAGGTGCTATTATTGTGCCGACTTATAAAAAGGGGGACAGAGGAATACCACAAAAATGCAGGTACAAAAGACTGATCGATAACATGCAAAAAAAATGTATACAATAATATTTAGTAGGCTATGGGAATTGATAGAACATGCAGAGATTCCTCCTAATTTGCAAGCCAGATTTTGTAACAAAATAAGTACAGTTGACCACATTTTACGCTTCTTACCTATTAGATGGAAGACTCTAGATCTAGAAAAATGGAGATTATTTGTAGCCTTCGTAGATCTTAGATCTGCGTTCAACCTTGTCCAAAGGTGTAAACTATGGAATGGGGATGAATTAACTGATGAAATTCCAATGGTAAGATGAGTACGCCAAAGTTGCGTATTGGCCCCTACGCTTTTCCTCTTATATATTAATGAGTGCCTCCCCTACCTGTTCAACAGTGAGAATGATTCTCCAAAGATTTAAGATAGTAAGATTCCATGCCAACTATTTTCCAATGATACTTTGCTGATATCTAAAAATCCTACTGGTCTATCATACCTCCTAGAAAAGCTTACACTATTTTGTAGGGATTGCGGCCTGGAAACAAATAAGAATAAAACAAAGTAGATGGTCTTTGTAGGCAGAAAGAAAAAGAGTAGAATAAATATAATGGTGGATGAAGAGCCCCATGAAAAGGTTTCCAAGTTCTTTTATTTGGGGGTGAGCCTGGAGTACTCTCATAAATGGTCAGTCCAGATTTTAAAAAGTACCCTTCAGTTAAAACAGGGTGCGGGGCCAATTATTAGATTTACAAACAGGTCTACCACTTATCCGATATCCTCTCCAACTGATATCTATAGAAGCCAAGCATGTGGGGCCACATTATAGGGGGCAGATATTTGGGGGCGTTGCAAATTAAACTTGCTTGAAGCTGTAGATCATACTTTCCTCATTTCTCTATTAAGATTACCCCACAGTACTCCAACATTGCCCATTCGTATGGATCTAAATATGAGATCTATCACAGATATTGTGACATTGAGACCGGTATTGTACCAGGTAGGTGTATGGACAACAGAGGAATTAGAAGCATATAGGGATTGGCTCTAATGTCTACTGGTGGGTTCATGTAATGATAAAATCCATTTGGGGCCCCTATAAAAAGCTGGCTTTTTAAGCTCGTTTCAGGAGACTTTTGTCCCACCCCCTGGAGTTGCCACGTAAAACTAAAGATGGCCAATTGGAATTTTGTCCTGGGGTGGAATCCAAATTACGCCAGTGGATAGCTTGACAGATGTGTTCCTCTCCCATGCACTTTTGAATATGATTGTTATTTAGATTTGGTTCTTAATCCTTATGCACCTACATTTTACATTACATTTAGGCTTGGGACCTTACCTGTAATAGCTTTTAGTAGCACTTGGAAAGATGGTGTCATTAAGTCAAACATCTGCCCAATGGGATGTATAGTCCTGGAGACTCTAGAACAAGTGTTTGGGTTAATCTAGTAATCATAATGACTGTGTAGTATGTGAAATTCAATTTCATTGTGTGTTGTGATACAATGTGTGCATTATTTAGGTAATGGTTTTAGAAAACACATATATTCCTACATTTTCTAGCTATTGCATAAGTGTTATGTATTGTCAATGAATCACAAATTTGGTTGAACATTAAAATCTTTATTGCACCGATAATAAATGTACAGTACATAGGGGTGTGCAAAACTGCATACTTTTTCACCAAATCTCATAAAACAAAATCATGACACTCAGCAAGTAGCACAAAATATGATTGGCCAATATGTTGGTTGATTATTTTCTTTTTCTTTTACGCAAAGTCATAACTAACATAAAAATGTAACACTGGATACTGGCAAGATCAAATTTGGAGCAGAAAATGTCATCTAATGAGGCATTTTCCCAAAAGAACCAGTACATCAAATGCTAAAATTAAGCAAAAGGACTTAAAGCAAACTTTTCAAAGATTGCACTTATTTTTCAGAAATGGGTGAACTTTCTAAATTGGATCTACAACATTAAACCTTCACGACCATGAGTAAGTGCCCCAACAAACCTCAATCACCTTTTAAGCTAGGCCTTAACTCTGTATTGATCTCTACCTGTAGAGGTAAGTGTAGGTGGGTGATGAACTTTGCATTGCAGACAAGATTTGTCTCATTCTGGTTGGTGGAGATACACCTGCAATATCACCCAAGGTACAACTAGGTTTTCTATGTGGCTGCAAGTATCAGGAGAAATGTGTTGGTACACATCAAGGGTGACACTGACCTATTGACAACTAATGTGCAAAACAGTCATGCAAAATGTGAAACATAACATACACCCACAGTAAAAATGTTACATTTGTGACAAGTGTGCCACTTTTTTGCCAATTCATCCCAGATGGCTGAATTTAAAGAATCTTGTGAAATTTCATAGTGTTTCCAGAATTATTTTACCCTTCCTATCACACGCGAACCAATGGACCACTTGAATCACCGCGAACCACGATCAGTGAGAATGAGAATATTCTGAAAACGATTTAAGTTGACTGCGACACCAGGGGAGTTAGTCATCATAAAGCAATTTAACTTTTGTGAAGCTCATTTGGGCCCTCAATAAGGACCAAGAATCGGTGATTGAAGTTAAGTAGTTTTATTACCAATTAAGAATCAGTTAATTATATATGAATGTCCAGAGAATAATAAAAAGATACAGGATTACAGATGGCAAGCTGAAATATCACAATAGTATCGGTCTCAGTAAGATAACATATAAAATAATCACAGCCACAGCAATACAGAAAATGAGAATTAGAAATAGGTGTTCGTTAAAGGAACTCTGCTTCTCTCATCTAAACATGAATAAGTTCTAAAGTCATCTAATCAAGGTTCTAAGTCTAGAATATGAATGTAGCCTAGAGTGGGGTCTCAAGGAAATTCAAAAATGCGGGAAGGTGTCAGTGGAGTAAAGACTCCAATAGAAGTCTTTCAAATTGGAATAAGTGTTTAACATGAAGCTTTACACTTGCAAGAATAAAAGAAGCACAGATGTCTGTACCCCTCGAAGTCTAAGGAAATCTACCTTAACGTCTAACGGTGTGAACACTAATTAAAACCAATAAAACTTCAACAACAATCATGTCTCTTTCCACCCCACCAGGTGGAGACCAATCATTTCACTTCTCGTGGTATGCATTTACAACATCAATTCAATTTCCCATCTTAGAGAACTTAGGGGCATATTAACAAGCCAGGCGATAAAATTATCGCCGCGTTAGCGGCAGAAAACTGCCGCTAAAACGGCGATAATGGGCTTCATAATATGCTCTATGGAATTCCAATTGAAACCCATGTTAGATGCGAAGGGCATCTAACATGGGCTTCAATTGGAATTCCATAGAGCATATTATCAAGCCCATTATCGCCGTTTTAGCGGCAGTTTTCTGCCACTAACGCGGCGATAATGTTATCGCCTGGCTTGTTAATATGCCCCTCAGTCAGTTACTGCAACCCTCACATTTTCTGCCAAGATTTCTCTTCTCAGGCCTTACTATCAATAAACTAAAACATACAACAATATGCCTGTTCCCTAGCTAATGAAAGTTTGAGAACGCACCTGCAAAAGAAAGATCACGCTAACACAGCAAAATACATTTCAAAATTAAAGCCTTTAGTCAGGCTAACTTTAACTAAACATTTAAACATGCACTTCAAATACATGGTTATACGTGTGCACATGTAACTCAAGAACAAATGGCAACATGAATAAAAGCATACATGATTACACTTTCAAATATAGTTTTCGGAATATCTGCAACTGTGACTTACAGCATAAATGCAAACGTGAATGCAGAATGTATGTTCATGTTTAAACTAAACATTTATGCATATGTTTATAAAGCTTCAATTTCTCAATAGTTACATTCATGACTGCCATTAAATGTTCACACATCTTAATATTATTAAAGGCAAACAGTAAATACAATGTCAAATTAAATGCAAAGTTGCACAAAGATAACATATAAAAGATGGAGTCTACATTGTACTATGCCACATGTCAAGATGAATTGTTTCCCTACAAGAACATAATACAAGTTTTCATCAACATTTTAGGGTTTTCATTTTATCGACTTCAGGATTCAACAGGCATTGAAAATGCTAATAGGTGAGGCCTTGGCAAGCTGGAGCAATGGTTACTTAAAAAAAAAATGATTACACTAATGTGCCACAGGAAAAAAAGATGCAGACACCTAAACCAAATGGTTACATTAACAATTAAAAAAACTTTCACTGATGTTGCTGTTTTACAAAGGATTTCTTGTTGTATATGAAAGCCTTTTGATTATGTCATTCATTTTATTGCTTTAATTATCTGAAAAGAAAACAAGAATAAATCACCACCTAACCAAACACACTCAAACCATAGGCAGTGACAAAGTTACAATGTCACCTAAACACTTTATCTTTGAATAGAAATCTGGAAATAAACTACCATCTAACTTGGCACCCTAAGTGTATGTGAAATAAATAACCAACTGTAAAAAATCAATTTGAAAAAAACTAAAATGATAAAGCATTCTTGGGTCCAGATTTAACACTGAGGATAAGTGAACTATTTTTAGGTAGATGGCAGCAATGTGTAGAGGCTTTATGAAGCCGCCCAAGCTGAAGAGAGCCAAATGGTAAAGTGAGATGAACCATTGCCCCATGTGGCATGCTATGGTAGAAGGAAGCAAAATTGTAAAAGGCAATTTAATGGGCCTATGAATGAAGCCTGCTGACCAACAGCCCCTGGATGTATGTATATTAAATGTTTCATTTTTGCTTCGAAAATGCAAAGTTTACATTTCACTTTGAAGAAAGAGGGCACGTAAACCTAGTTTAAGATAATTCTTCTGTAAATTCTTGACATGAAGATGATGTTACTTAGTTCAAGCTTCATTTCTTTTTTTATAAAAAAATATGTTTAATGCAGAACTATCAAACCCTAGTGTGATGTGAAAACTCTGCATATCCTTTCTGTATCGCTAGGCTGGTGATGCAAGACTGAGCTGAGCAATATCTATTTGTAAATGTCCCACACACTATGAGCCTGACTCACAACGGTAAACTTACAATTATGTGTAAATTTAGGATTGTTTGCTATTTACAAACATATTTTACTAGTAGTATCTTTATGACAGTGGACTCTCCGGGCATAAAATGATAGGACATTTATATCTTTTTATGTGCTGAATCTCACACAAAAGTGTACATTTGCCAATGCATATCAAGCCCCTAGTGTATTACACTGAACACATTTTTAATGGTTCAGTTTGCCTCTCTACGGGTCCCATATAATGAATTTGGAAAACATAGCTTGAAAAACTACAAATTGGATTATTGTTACGCCACGATTAACTTAATTTGCTATGTTGTGTGTAATATACTCAGTTCTGGATTCTGTTTGATTAAGGTGACAAATATTTAGGTTAATACATAGTGCTCAGCCTTTGGTTGTGACTACTCACGAAAAAGATACAAGTGCTGCTTAATAACATGTTTTTGTTCAGGAATCCCTAAAGGAACTGCTGTAGAATTGTTCCTGGGACAGTATACATATTCTGTAAATATTTGTCGTATTGGGAGTGTATAAGAGGAATAATGCAAATTGCAAGGAATGTTTATGGAGACAATGATTTAGCATCCTTGCATCCCTTAACTGTCCTCTGCATGGAGCTTCCAAATCACTTATACTGCATAGCCTTACAAAGGATAAAACTATCTTGACAAAAAGCTCCTTCCTATTACCTATCAATGCTCCCTTCTTAGTCTGAATGGTAGGATTCAAGTCTGAAAACCAGCAGTCAAATCTATCTCATCAACACAATTCTCCTCTGCACAACCCATTGGAGAATCGGTTTCCTCAGTCTGCTGTGAAAACAACCACCTTCACTGAGATACTACTGCCTTGTCCAGCCTCTCATTATTTGGGGAATAGTTTAGAAGCCTTTACCACCACATCAAACCTCCTTTTTTGGTGTACCCCAAAAAGCTTAGCGATGGCATCCACGATGCTCCCCAATAGGGAATTCTGTGGGCAAATCCCAGAAATCCAGCACATGAAGACGGCTGCCACTCCTCAAGTTCTTGTCTTTCATCTTCTCAAGTGCTTCTACTGCATTTATCCTCAAGGAATCCAAATACCGCATTCTGTCAGCAGCCTCAGCTAAATCATTTGCCAGCTTTCGCATTGTGCTTCCTGCTTCCTCCTGCTTCTCCTCAGTCTTTGCAAATGTGTCAATCAGGCCATCTAGCTTCAGTTTGATGCCATGTAGAGCTGTTTCAATGGTACAGTCCAGCCTGAGTCCAGAGCTGTAATTGAGTGAAGCAGTGTCCACTTTTTAGCCACCATGCCGGCCTCTAATGGACAACCCATAAACAGCAGAGGGTAAAATTACTCCCCCCAACAAGACACAATCACTCTCTCAGACATGTACCCCTGTCAGCAGTCTCCCCTTCAGCCTTCCTATGGAGCTGTACACAGGACAATCTCGCAAGTGGATTTGTTAGTTCAGAGAACATTCCATCAGTGTCATGGGAGCCCTGTTTTTCTAGCTGCATAATAACACTGTGTTGCCAACAGCTTGCTCTTCACTCCCACCACAAGTAGCTGTGAAATCAGCACAATCTTCAGGGAACATTAGTTTCCGATGCTCTTAAAGCATGTTTGCACATGCTCAGGGGCCTATTACTTGGGCGGCTGCTATCAGCTCCAGTAGTTTGCATTGAAGTGCCATTCAAGATAAGGCTGGGAGGTGTGCAAGAGAACGTCATGGTGGTTACTGCCTTACACAGACTCCAGTTTTTGCTCCCATTAGGGCCTCTCTCTTTTTCAGGTCAGCAGTGGTGGGAGAGGCTGAACGGGGCTCAGCCCACAGCACCAGCAGACCATGGCCATCTTGAAACACGATGAGCCCATCCCCCTTAAAGAAAAAGGTAGGGTTTTTTTTGGTATGGTTTAAGTTACTTTCAAAGGGAATGGAATTTTCCAAGTACATATGTAAGTTTTATTTTTTTCCAAGTCCTTATTACTTACTCATATGTTGGATAGAGTTAGTGTTTATTCAAATTTGTAATGTTTCTTCCACATAAATGATGGCAATGAAGTCTCGGAGAAAAAGTATATGTGTGTTTAATGATTTGTGCTTATGGTCGGTAAATTTAATGGCAGTTCTACTGCTGTTTTACAGGCAACCTAAGCATTGACTCATGCAGGGAGTTTAGAAATACAAGTAATTGTTTCTTTCTGTTTAATACAGCACAGCTTGTGATCTAGGTACAGTACGTTCTACTTTCTATCTTGTTATTGCTGTGTATATTTCCATAACTGTGGTTCATCACAAACAAATAAGCATTATTAGTTTAACCTAATTTCACGGAGAAACTTGTTTTCCTGAATCAACAGATGCACCAGACATGCGGCTATCTCTGACTGTAAAATTGTTTTCCCTTGCTGAGATTTCATACAAGATGTTCTTTTATTTTGCCTAAAATATATGTAATTAGTGCAGTACTATTATGAGGTGCGCTTTCAAAGTCTGAGGCCAGTGGACTGGACTAAGTAAGCCAGAAGGCACAAATTGTTCATGTGTGCACAATTTGCTTGTATTTATGTTTGTCATCCAGCTTCTTGCTTCCTCGCGTAACAGATCTATTTTTTTGTATAGTGCAATCTGCAGAATAATTTGCTGAAAGGCCAGTAGTCTTCAAAATATCAGTCACAGGTATAGGTATTGGTGCAGAGGTTGTAGCTCCTGGGTAAGGCAGAGCAAAGTTACAATGTTTTCCCGATTCCCAACTTTGCTCACCTTGTCGACCCTTTTTAGAAATGGAAAATTCTGCAGCTGTAAAGGGCCTGTGGTGGGACTTTAGCAGCTTAGCAATCCTCCTCGTCATTTTTATCCACACTGCCCTAGGCAGTCTTGACTCCCAAAATCTAATGCTCCTCGACCACACTGTAACTGCTTTGTTGTTGTGTCTAACCGACCAAACCAACCCTTTTGAGGAGCACCACCTATTCCCAAGCCCCATCCACACTCCTCTCTACCTCTCACCATACCACATTATAAGCAGAGAGGCACGAGATTGCAAGCACACAGTATGCTCCCTGCTGTAGAATTTCCTGCCAAGAGGGCATCCAGCAGCAGGAAGTCATCCCTTTCTGTTGGACCAGGCTCAACTTCCACACTGCGACCAACTTTGTCAGTAAAATAAATGAATTACCCAGTCCTAGTCCTGGGTCTAAACCTCTTCTACTTGGTCTTGGGAGTCCCTTTGATACATTCAGTGCCTCTTGCCATGCTCAGTGCAAAATGTATGTATAGCACGTAAGGGTCCAATTCACAAAGGTAAACTAAGACCTGAAGTCTAAGTTTAGACTTATTGTCTACGTTTAGACCCAAAGTCTAAGTTTAGACCTGTAGTCTAAATTTAAATCTAAAGTCTAACTTTAGTCCTGAAAACTAATTTTAGACCTGAAGTCTAACTTTAGACGTAAAGTCTAACTTCAGACCTGAAGACTAAATTTAAATCTAAAGTCTAACTTTAAACTTAAAGCCTAAATTTAGACCTAAAGTCTAACTTTGCCCCTGAAGTCTAAGTTTAGACCTGAAGTCGAAACTTAGACCTCAGGTCTAAGTTTACCTCTGTGAATTATGCTCTTAGACTGTAGGTCTACAGTTAGACTTCAGGTCTAATGTTCAAATTCAAGTCTAAAATTAGACTTCAGGTCTAAAGTTAGACTTTAGGTCTAAACTTGGACTTCAGGTCTAACATTAGGATTCAGGTCTAAGTTTACCTTTGTGGATTGGGCCCAAAATGTTTAAACAATAGCTCCTTCCCTCCCCTCACCACCTTGGCTTAGAACAGGCCATTGATTTGCTGCGACTTTATAACATACCTGTAATAAGTTATTTGAAGCAACTAGGTGAATCATTTCCTTTACAGGTGTGTTTTGACATCAGAATACACCTGCATTATAAAGAACAGGATTTTATAGGCATTTTATTTTCACCTACTTATACCGGGAGGAAACCTTTTACGTGGAACAGATGCCTCCTCCTAGATAAATATTCTTTGGTCCAGTACAGAGACTCTAATGAGGAATTCCTAACAGATACGGAGAGAAAAAGACTAGAGACACTAGCAGGTGGAAATGGCTCGCAGAATAAAAATACCAAATTCACAGAAAATAGAACCTTCCTACGTTATGAGCTACACAATCCAAAATCAAACATATGAAGTAACCAGAGAACAGAAAACATAATGTTACAGAATTCCTTTACTTTACCTCATTGAATTAATTACTTCCCTATAAATTAGTTATCCAGTAGGTAGAACCATTAACTGACTATCAAATGTCACAGGACAAACATATACTATAATTCATAGAGTGAAATGATTGATGTGAGTCATAGCTGGGTAAAAAGTATAGTATACTGTGTACCTGCAGATAAAGAGCAGGCTTACATACTAACCTTGTAGTCCTTACCTGCCATAACTATTTCTGTAACTAATCTGATAAGCCATGAGAATAAAGACAGGTATACAAAGGTAGTTCCACAGAACCAAGGTTTTGTATATACCAAGACAGATCCCCATCCTGATGACAAAATCGTTCTTTACTGAAGTTTTAAAAATAATGTACAACATAAGGAAGGCATAGCTAAGTGTTAATGCTCGTAGGCGCGGACTGCGGATTTAGTTCCTAAATCGTTTTTAAACCTTGGTGGAACAGTGGGGAATTTTTACCTGGTGTAACTTAGCACAGAAGGCTGCTTTCCTCCGTCGCTGGGACTGCGAGGGCCAGGGTGCCTTGCAACGCATTCATCCTTCGCACCTGGTGCCTCTTCCCGGCCCCTCCTCTCACCAATCTTCACTACATAACGCCTCGCGGCCCCCGCTTCGCGGGAGCCGCTCGTAGGCGCGGACTGCGGATTTAGTTCCTAAATCGTTTTTAAACCTTGGTGGAACAGTGGGGAATTTTTACCTGGTGTAACTTACCACAGAAGGCTGCTTTCCTCTGTCGCTGGGACTGCGAGGGCCAGGGTGCCTTGCAACGCTTTCATCCTTTGCACCTGGTGCCTCTTCCCGGCCCCTCCTCTCACCAATCTTCACTACATAACGCCTCGCGGCCCCCGCTTCGCGGGAGCCGCTCGTAGGCGCGGACTGCGGATTTAGTTCCTAAATCGTTTTTAACCTTGGTGGAACAGTGGGGAATTTTTACCTGGTGTAACTTACCACAGAAGGCTGCTTTCCTCCGTCGCTGGGACTGCGAGGGCCAGGGTGCCTTGCAACGCTTTCATCCTTCGCACCTGGTGCCTCTTCCCGGCTCCTCCTCTTTCCTTTATAAAACTCACGCCTTCTTTCGCGTAAGCGGGACGCGAGCGGGGCGCAGACCGGGGTGAAGCCCGGGCCAAGGGCAGGCCCGTCTGAGTCCGTCCGAGAACGTAAGAGAACGGAACGGGACCCTGCATTAACATCCACTGACTAAAGTCATTTGCTAAGCTACAGTATATAGGCTGCAGCTAATTGCTTGCAAGTTAGCGGGATATTTGTTGACCGAGGTTGCCAATACATATATCAAGGTAAGGATAAAATGGCCAAAAGGGACGGCACTACTATGCAATCAACAGGGGGCGCATTAATGGGAACTTTAGATAACTTTTTGGTGTGAGTACAGTCATTGCTTGCCAAAGACATTGAATTAACAGAAAAGAGATTATCTTTAGACATTTTGTGCGACAAGAGGTCCTCCTTGGGAAATATGGCCAATGTAAGATCACCACCATGCTGCCAACCTGTCAGGTCAGATTCTCTGGGCTCTATATCTCCGCTGATGGAGGAGCAAAATGATGAAATAGTGATATGCTCCCCTTTTTTGATTGGCACGCCGGATGAAATTGTTGACGTTATGAACAGTGATAATGTGGTCTCAACGACCAAGCCTCTGTCAAGTATTAAGACTCGTTCAGCCAGTAACGTAAAAGCGGTTTCTGCCCATCAGCAATTAGCCCCTACCCTGAAAAAATATCGCAGGGGAAATCAAAATATAGCCGCTGGCAAGAACGCAAAGTCAGGTCCCGCCCCTGCTTCTGCTGTAAAGAAGAACATAGCCCCATGTCCCAAAACCTCCGAAGCAAGGCCAATTCAAACACCATCTTCAGGGTAAACACTTACGGATGAAATTGACACACCATCATTCTGGAGTAAACTGGAAAGTACTGTAAAAAAATTATGTGACCCAATTTATGAAAGGTTGGGCTCTATTGAAAGTAGGCTCGTATGTATGGAACTGTCACTCGCCTCGGCACAACCACGGGATGGCAGACTGGCTCAAGGTCCGCAAAAAGAGCGTCCTAGTGTTGTAGGTCTATATACTGAGACCAATACTACCACTAACAAATCAATAATTGGTACTACGAAAAATCATCTTCCTACTCCCCAGGCACCCCAACCCTCCCTAGATGTTGAAAGCCGGGTTAGAGATGATTATCTTCCCACACGAGCTGAAACTAATAGAGTTGGGGTAGGTAGTGTCAGTAAAGACAAGCAGCCCCCATCTGCCCAAACTTCAGCGCAGGCCTCGTCTGGCCTAACTGATCTACACCTTCCTCCCGAAGCCGCTCCTTACGTGGTGATCTTAACAGGGCTCCCACCGTTGAAGAACGGAGCATAAGTTGTGCATAAAAAGGAAATACCAAGCATTAAGGGTCTACCACATTCTTTACTAGATGCAGCTCTTTCCCCATTATCAGACTTTGAGAGTACTGCAGAGGAAATTATCTTAACAGGGCATGTATCGTTTCTATCTTGGAACGTGGCGGGCGTTGGATCCAAATTAACGTCCCCAGTCTGGGCAGACTTCATGTGTAAGCATGATATCTGTCTTTTTCAGGAGACATGGACGCTAGAGCCTGTATTCATGTTGGGCTACTTGAATTTCTTTGTCCCAGCGGGAAAAAGGCCGAAGGGTCGGCCAGTAGGAGGCCTGGTCATCTGGGTCAAACAAAGTTTGGAGTGTGATATCTAACCTATTCTAACCCAGAATGACGACATTTTAGGCATTAGGTTGACTTGCCCGCTAAAATTCAAGATTGATATATACAATGTATATGCCAGGGGCTTACCAGGCGGAAAAAAATCTTAGGTGATGTCAGTATTGAACACTCTTGTGGAATCCAGCCCTGATGATGCGCTCCCATTGATAGCCGGAGATTTTAACACAACTTTTGAGCCACTAGGGCCCCAAGATATGTTTTTAACAGAGGAAGAGGACCTAAGATGGGGCGTTCCACAGCTCGAGACAAAGGCAGTGAGCAAGTGGACTGAGGCGGCTCTGTATATGAAAGGGTTCTGCCTGGGCAACCAATTGAGGGCGGCCAATGGCAGAACCGCATCTGATAGGACATGCAGTAAGACGTTCGACAATGGTATCAGGGCAAGCAATATAGACTACATCTTGGTCCATCTGGAGATGTGGCATACCCTTGTGGATATGGAGGTTAAGATACGGATTGAAAGCGACCATAATCCACTAGTCGCTATCTTTAATTTTGGGACGGGAGATAGTAGGGACCGAGCTACAGAAATGATAGGTCCAGCTGATGCTCTAACAAATGACGAACGCCACCTTAAGTGGAATAAAGTAGCAGAGCACCCTGATCTCATAGATAGCATTGAGAACTATGTCGAAGAGGCTTTGACATCTATAAGGGTGGTGGGTCACAACAGTCAACCCCTAGCCGCTTTTGAGAACATCCATGGAAAACTATTTGCCAAACTCAAATCCTGTTTCTGTAGGCCTTTTTTAGGAAAACAAGTTGCGAGAAGCAAACAGGAGGATTGGTATAATGCCTCCTGTAAACAAGCCCGTAGAAATTTGGGACTTGCGCTTAAAGCAAAAGAACCTACCAAGATTAAAATAGCCCGTAGTATCTATAGAAAGGCCCAATGGAAAGCTAAAAAGGAATGGGAGGAGTGTGAGTGGCAAGATTTAAAAGCAGCATGTGTAGACAAAAACCAGAAAAAATTCTGGAATATTTTTAAATGGAAGAAGGGCGAAATCACTGACAGCCCCCATAATTATGTTCCCCAGAGTTCTAGGGTAAAAATTTTTATATCACAATATGCAAAAGGTGTTGAGGATGATAGCACATATCCCCAGGAGAGGTTGCTTTATAATACCCCTGTGTTTAATGTAGAGGAGGTTGACATCGCACTTGACATGGTTACTCAGGGCCGTGCACCTGGCATGGATTGCATTCCGGCCGATTTATTCCTGCATGACAGACAAAGATGGAGTCTTTACATTACTCATCTAGCTAATGCTATAGCGCAGGGAATGCCTATCCCCCATTCCTGGAAAGGTGCTGAGATTGTTCCGATATACAAGAAAGGGGACAAATCTTTGGCCAGCAACTATAGACCCATTAGCTTGATTGATGCTATGCAAAAAATCATGGGACGCCTGGTCTTGGGTAGGATCCAGACCTGGATGGAGGCTAGTAATGTTCTAAGCCCTCTCCAGGCTGGGTTTCGCCCAAAAACCAGCACCATAGATCAGATCTTTAGGTTTATTGTCCTCTATTGGAGGACGGTGGTCTTAGAAAGAGGGGTTTTGTATGCCGTGTTTGTCGATCTGCGGGCGGCCTTCGATTTGGTTCCACGCAGCAAGCTTTGGCAGGTACTGGAGGGGCTGGGGATGGCACGAGAATTACTGGCACTGATCGTCCGCCTACATGAGGACAATTTTGCCCGGGTCCGATGGGGTCGCCAGGGTGAGGTAACGGAGTGTTTCCCCGTGGAGCGGGGAGTCCGGCAGGGCTGTGTTTTGGCACCGACCCTGTTCTCGCTCTTCGTGAACAGGGTGGCCGAGTTCCTCGCCCGGGTCCCCTCGGATGCACCGGCTATGGTCGGTACTCGAATTCCAGTCCTCATGTTCGCGGACGACACGTTGTTGATTTCTAAAACTCCGAGTGGCCTGCAGCTTACCCTCCGACGCTTTGAAGAGTTCTGCTTGCTGCGGGGACTGGAAATAAACGTTTCCAAGACCAAGTTTATGGTTCTTAACGGCCCTAATCCGTGTAGATCCTATAAACCCTTTAATGGTGTAATTTTCATGAATGGCTCGCCCTTGGAGCAGGTCGATGCATTCACTTACTTAGGAGTTACGTTGCAGAAGAACATGTATTGGAACAGTCATTTAGATTTATTTATCTTGAAATTCCAGCAACAGGCAGGCTTCATTCTAAAGAGATTTAAAACCTCCAAAACACAGACAATAGGACCACTCCTTGAAATCTACTCAAGGAAGGTCCGTAGCTCATCTCTATATGGGTCAGAGTTATGGGGGTATGGCAATAATCTAAAACATCTGAATGCTATGGAGAGCGAGTTTATCAGAAAAGTTGTCGGCGTGCCTCAAAGCACTCCCTTGTTACCTCTTTTTTGGGACCTTGGTTTGAAAACCTTACAAGATACCGCCAATTTGCGGCCATTGTTGTACTGGCGTAGGGTCTGGTCGACAGAGGAGCTCAAACACTACGCCCTGGGCTTAAAGGAAATAATGGAGAAAGACATCTCTCGTAAAATAGACTGGCTGCGGTCTATTAAATTATTACTTTATAGACTAGGATTGAATAAACTATGGGATGACCCCCAAAACGCGGTCTTCCCTTCAAAAGAAATTTTGAAAAACAAGTACTGGGAAATGATCGCTATGGAATCAGCTTCCAAAGGGAGTACATCGCAACTAACAGTCAGATTTCTAGAATTTAAGGCCTATCCTAGACATGAACTATACTGGGGATTGATCGAAATACCATCCGACCGTAAACTCTATTTTCAGTTCAGGATAGGTACCCTTCCCATCCGCACATTTACATCTAAATGGACAAAAGGGTCCACGGATAAATGTTCTAATTGTAGAGATTTGTCTGAATCCTTGAGTCATTTTTTGTTCTTTTGTCCCCTTTACGTGCTTCCACGCAAAAAATGGGTATTACCCATTTGCCGGCTTATAGGCACCAGAAAGAATGAGGAGGCATTAAGAATTTTGTGTACAGATCCAAGCCCGATTATTGCAATAGCAATGGCTAAGTTCATAAAGTGGGCTTGGATAATACGATCCAGGCAATCCCTTACGAAAGTATCTAACGAATAGGCACCCAAATGCAGTCATTTAATTCTCACAATTATCTGTTTACTTATTTATCCATTATTATATATATAGATATCTTGACTATGATGCTTTGTTGCCTTGATAGACCTATGTTGACGAGCATCAAGCACTGATACTCAAAATGGAAATGTATTTAACTGAATGTATATGTGAGTCTTAATACTGTTTATCTTAAACTGAGATTAGTGTAATTCCTGGCCTGTTATCATGTTGAAAACTGATATTGTTTTAACTCATGTTGATGTTAACGGCTGATGTATGCTACTTTTGTGACTTAAATTGTCGAAATAAAGTTTTTGAATTGGAATTGGTTAATGCTTCCAAACCCAAAATACTTCACCCCACTCACATACACTCAATATTCAATGTCCCCTTATCCCTCTTAGATCTACCCTGCAACCCCCCTGTTTTGGCATGACATTATCTCTTTAGCATTAAAGTGTTTTTTCAGGTCTGATCTCTCCTTAGAGCCATTTAACTGTTTTGGTCAGATAGATATCATTGTGCAGAAGGCTGCAAGCCCTCAGTCTTTTCAGTCACATCTTCCCTCTATGGTCATTGTTGTGTTAAGTAAGCACCATACAACATATTGTACAGAATTTAAAAGGAAGGAATAGCTCAGAGAGTTTGTTTCTAACCTCTTGATTTAGAACCCAGTACTGTAACTGTAAATAGGGGACTTGTTCTGCTTCAGGAAAGGTGTACTCCTTCTAAAGGCTCTCAAACAATTTAAGGGAGCCATTGATAATGAGATAGAAATGCCATTTTAACTGGTGTCCGATAGGTCTTACTTGCTCCGCTCAAGAAAATATTACACTCTTTGGCTAGAATTTAAAAAATGTGAGACAATTCTACTGCATCACAATGATTTTATATGATCTCCCCTGGCTACCTACTTTAACCAGAAATAATTAAAATTGTGTCACCTCACCCATAAAGATTTCCATCTCATGAAACCTACTTATCTAACCAAGCTCCTTACAATTCCAGAGGCCTAGAGGATCTCATAGGTCAAAGTTCCCAAAAGCATGAAGTTCCCTCCACAAATCCTCTCATGCACAGAAACACTACCTCTCTGCCCCTTGATATCGGAACCACCTCCATCACTAAGGCGTTCAGGAAATACCTAAAACTAATCTCCTCCACCTCTCTCTGAACTAAGTCCATAGTCTCTTCTCTTCATTAACCTGCACTCTCTGTGCCCGAATGTTTTATGCAGTGACCACATTGACTTTCAATTTTGCTCTAAATACTGGCTCATATTATTACAGTAACTTTTTGTTCAGTGTTATTTCACTCCGTGCTAATATAATTCGTATAGTTTTATGTAAAGAGCGCTAATACTCCTTGTGGAGCAGATCACAACAATAAACTGTTACATACCTAAATTTAGATATATAACTTAAAACAAAATTGGAGTCAGAAATCCCAAAGTGGTAGAGGTCTTGTCATCTCTCCCAGCTCAAGGCATATACAAACATGTGGTACATCTACCATGCAGCTTCGCGGTTTATCAGTCACATCCATTTGTCGTTGAGGCATCCATATGTCCCCCATGATGTAGAAATGTATTTAAATTTCGTAAAATTCAAAAATAACTTTTTGGTCACCATGTAGAAATTAATGACCACCTTTTTCTACCATGTTATAGTTAAGGCCAGGAAATGTAACTCGTTGCTACACAACTGAATGGCTCACTGGAGATATTATACTTGCTGCTACCAATATGGGCAGGGACTACCGAATTTCCCCCTCCCCCCCGGAACCTAAACACATTTAAAATGAGGAACATGAGAGGTAATGACTTTTGGAAGACGGGGGTCGAGCAACCCCCGGCCGTATTTATTAAAATATGAAAACAAATCAAAAATTAAAGATAAACATTATTTACATTTTTATACGCAGAAACATAACACGACATTTGATTACAATTAATATGCACAGATTTCAGATGGCTAACCTTAACATTTCACTAATACATAGTTTTCCTATCCGAATCTAACATAAAGATCATAATCATACATTAATTACTTTCTGCGTATCCTATTTGGGCCTACGGCAAGGTCATTAACTGGTGTCCGATCCTTATCAATTTAACCGCGCCCCCCCAGTAGGGTTGCGCATGCGCAGGGGGCCCGCTTACCGAGAGGGTACTTCCCCCTCCCGGTTACCCCCATACGTTAACTGAACTCCACGCCAATTTGGGGGGTCTTGCACTCTGCGCCATTTAATGACGTCAATGCCAGTGCGGGGTGGCCAACCAGCCTAAAAGAAAGCGTGACTCCCCCCCTTCCCCGCACCCATCCAGCCAACCGGATGTACTGCCCCTGGAGTTATAGGAGAGACCCCTTGTCCCTCCCCCTGGGCGACCCCATCCGAGAATGAGGCCGCCCCCTAAGGACCTTAAATGTACTGCTCACTAGTCATGACCTTACCGCCTGACCAAGGAATAGCAATAAATACGACGATTGAAGACCTGTAAGCGGGAGAAAATGCCTAAGGAAGGAACAACACCGTCACTTACAACAACCATAAAATCAGCTTGCAACAGGGGATGGAGGGTGGGCAAACAAAAGAGTTAAGCAGCCTCCTAGAGGGCTGCGACCTAGGTGCTGTAAGAGCGCGGGACAAAGAGACAGAGTCCCGCGCTCCGCCGCCCTTTAAGCTTGAACCTGGGGTCAAACCAGTTCTAACTGGTCTGACCCCAGCCCCCCCCTTAACTCACCATGACCCGGAAGCGCTTTAAACGCTTCCGGGCCATAGGTCACCGTTGTGACCAATCGAACGCACGGCGCGCCCACCGCGTCACGATGACGCGGTGATTCAGCGCCGCGCGATCGAGATACCAGGGCGAGGGGAGGAGGGGGTCGGTGCCCCGCCATATTTGCGGCGGGGCCGATGCCGGCCCCGCCTTACGATTACAAGCGCAGGTTTTTGTATTAGGATGCGGGCTCTGTTGTGGAAACTCTTTGGAGATCAGATGTACAGCTTAAAAGTTTGTCACCTTTCATAAAGCAGAACACCATCATAAAACTAAACTCCTTTGCCCTTGTGTTAACTTCAGCAGGTTAAAGTGTTTTGTGCCCACTGGAATCGGAAGTTAAATTATGACATCTAAAGTGGCATGTTTACTCCTTTAGGAGGCTCACACCACTAGCGCTCAGCTGACAGCGTACTATTTTCTCAACCAGGCTGTTCAGTGCTGCTTGAGCAATAAATAGTGGAATGAAACATAATGTTCAGGGCTGTCAGAGACAAGAAATACTAAGCTGTCCCCAAACACTCTAACTTATTTAGAAACAGAATTTGATCTTTGCTCACTTTCTTCCGGTTCTCATTTGGGTACCTCCCTTCAAATCACATCACATCATGAGCTGACCACCTCGGGAACCGAAGATCACCCATTTCACATGCCTGCATGCTGGGATACCCTCTGAACGTCTGTGCCATAAAAACCTCGTCTAGAGAAATGCTGATGAATTAATGATTCATTAACAAAAAATAATACGTTACAATTAAATCTTTTAACCTAATTAGAAAAATTTGCTACATTTACCATGCTAAAATGGACTAATTGTTTACTAGTAATGTGTTTTAGTCAGAAACCTACTTATCTTAAAAAACGGATATGGATGCCGGAAGTTGAAAAACCAGATTGTCAGAATGTAAATAAGACTCCATCAGACCAGCATGGGAAGTGTTTTACTAACCTTCTCATCAGGCCTTCAAGAAAGTAACAACATCCAAGGCAAAAAACCTGTTAAAACTGGAGGACTTGGCAGCTCTAAGTAAGCGCTCTCACGCATGGTCAGTTATTAATTCATATTCCTCAAGCAAGCAGCAGAACTGTATCCCCTGTACTTACCCTTTGGGGATTAAAGCTAGTTGTGGCATTAAGACTGGGCGAGTGGAACGTCCGTGCTCTCCTTCCGGCATGGCGTCGCTCAGTACCCCACGAGACAAGTTGCCATCTTTTTTGGCTAAGGAAAAGAAACTCTAATCCACATCCCATATATCTGCCCTTCATTGTTGCAGCAAAGGAGAATCCTTCTCTGTCAAACTTCATTCGACTTGCAACTCGCCCCTGCCGGCAGGCTGTTATTGCTAGCCTGAAACCTTTTAACTCATTACTAAATGTCAAAACTGTCAAGTTTCTCCAGATGGTAGTTACCAAACTGGACAATGGCAATTCTACCAGTGCTGTGGTAGCATGTTCTCAAATGTAGTAATTTTGCTTTCTTGTTTGTTTATTTTCCTTGTGCTATTTATTATTGCATGTCCAATATTGGACCGGGCTGAGCCCGCCAAATTTCTTTACACCTTTTAGCTACAGTTTAGGAATAATTACACCACTGTGAGCACAGTTCATTGTAAACAGGCTGGGTTTAGCCATGCTTCCAGCACATTTGGCACATTTGGCACATTGCCCTTTAGCGACCATTCATGCTGCTCATTATCTTGATTCCTATTGTCATAATTTAGTTTTTGCACATTGTCTTAAATGACTCAATCTGCAGCTCCCTTTCCTGCCACTGGGCTCTGCCTAGTGTTTTTTACAATAGGTCATGGTTCATAACCAGTCTTTGCACTGGCACTCTCTAAAATGCACTGCTTGGTCCTGTATCGGGTCAGTGCGAGAGCAAGATACGTCTGTGACTTGTCTCTTCCTAGTGCTGATTGCAGATCTGTCGTCCTAAAATGGGACCTTGCTTTGCACATTTTGCACATTGTTCCTTAACTTATGTCAAAAGATGTGTCCAGTCGTACGTTCCATCGCGCGAAAAAAAAGCTGCTCTTTACTTTGCTCTTTTGCCTGTTTTATCTTATTTAAATACGGCTCAGCTGAATCTTTTCTGTCCTGAATTTAGCTCTGTGTGTTATTACGTGGCTTTTTCACATTGTTTATTGAATACTCTCAATTGCTTTGCTTGCTTGTAAAGGTTTTTAGAAAACTGTACAATAAAATTGACTATGACTACGGACCTTCTGAGGAGGCAAGGATCAAGTTAGAGGCTCCTGTCCACAAAGCCGGTTGGTACAACGGGATGAAAAACCTGCATGAACTACTCTGCCCGTTTTATTAATCAACTAGAAATCACCGATCATCGCTCACTTCATCACCCAAGGACCCTTCCAGTGGCCTAAACTCAGATGGTGATCTTTGGGAGTTCAAGCACTATTCTATAGAACACTTGGAACCAAAACCTGAGACCGAACTCAACTACCCACGGTCAGAAACTGCGAAATACAGAATTTATTAATCTATTAAAGGATTGCGGCTGAAGATGGTCTACAAATCTCAGTCTCACTAAGTCGATTCTAATAATCCACGCCCCATACGTTTTCCCTTCAACGTAGGATACATATCTCAGCCGTACCCCAAATTCAGAATTGTCATATCACTACTTTTACGTGCTTTGTTGACAAAGTCTTTGTATCGTTTGTCAACATTGTAAAATGCACTAACTCCGAGGACCTCACTAGCGCTACAGAAAAATGTCAAATAAATAAATATGTGTCCAAAGTGGACTTTTCCCCAAGATTTCCAGTACTCTGAAGTAGCAGAAAAAAGGGGAACAACCTTTACAACGCAACTTTTACAACGCAAGTGGATTTACAACGCATGCCATTACAACGCAAGTCTTTACATCGACTTGCGCAAAATGGCGTGCTAATATTACAAATAGTGTAGATTACTATCCCAACACCTTCCCTACTGTTAAGTGGACTGGAGTTGCAATAGTAAATTACACTTTTCTAATGTTAGCACGCCATCTAGCGCAAGTCGATGTAAAGACTTGCGTTGTAATGGCATGCGTTGTAAATCCACTTGCGTTGTAACAGTTTCGTTGTAACAGCATGCGTTGTAACAGCACGCGTTGTAACGTCATACATCCCAGAAAAAATATACACACCACCTTCTCTCCAATAAATACATTTAAACTAAATAAAGACATAAGAAAATACTACAGAAGGAATTTCTCTGACAATCTGATTTCTCACGTTTCGGACGAGGCTCTGGGTATTGTATCGGCTTTATTATTTCAAAGTTGTTTTTCTTGTGCTGTGATTGAGAGGGCTGGCACATCAAGCTCACTCACCTATCTCTTAGGTCAGGCCAGCTCCTCGAACAACTGCACCGCTCCTGCAGTGTTATCTTTGGTCGGTGGCAGATTATTTTCTCCAAAATGAAAAGGCAGGGCATAAATTATGCGAAATGGTAATGAAAAATGGGCATGATGGGTTCTGAAAAAGATTCATGGCCGTCATCATCGTTTGGAGGAGGGGGCGTTTTTCATGAAAAAGGCGCCGCGTTATTAATTGGAGGTATTATGATGAATGCTGCTATTTGGGTCCAGGGCATGGTTATCTATAATGTCTTGTGTACTGAGAAAAGCATGGCTTCAGTCTGAAGAGCATTAGTGAAGCTAGTTCATACCTGTAAGGGGACTGGTTCAGCTAATTTATTAAGCGTGGACAAGTAACAATGATACATTTCATTCCCCAGTGATAAATATGCAGCTCATGTTCTTGTACCACACACTGTTTGGTTGTTATTTTCTCTGAGCCAAGCATATGATTTTTTGAGAAACATGATTTACACGTTCCCAATTTCCAATTTGGTTTTTAACTCTGGACCAGCTATTGAAGAACGCTGTAAGAAACGTAAGAAACAGAGACAATTTGCCATAATCATGTTTTCTTTTTATAGCAATATATTCTGAAATGCGTAAAATGGAAGCACAACAAAATAATGCCTAGAAGTCATTTCGGTTTGTGTTCGTCAAGGTCACCCAGAATCTCAACAAAAGTCTTGGGGTTGACGGAGTTGTAAGATGATAGTTGTATGATCCACGCCTTCGGCGATATTATCTTCGCTTATACTATGGTAATTAACTGTATGGTCATTGACTAAAAAATTACATAAGGTAGTAAAGTTTATAATCACACGAGTGTTTTATTTCCCATCCGAAAGAAGTACTAAGTAGCTACTAAGCATGTTAAATTACACAAAATGCTGAAGCTTGCTCTGAAAAGAGACTTTTTCCCGAGTAACCGTACGAAACAAGCATTGGAATTAGGACCTGATGAAAACAATCAGATAGATTTCGAATCAGATAGTTTTGGCTTTTGGAGCTATTCAGAGTCTGATGAACTTTCAAAGTTTTTTTGTGTAACGTTCACTGAGGTTCAACCCCGACATCTGTTGCCCCACATTTTAATGCAACAAAATACTGGAACTTACTCACAAAGGTACATTTTGATGTAAACAGTTTCATTGCTAAATGTACCAATTTTCACCTGCCAGGAATTCACTAAGGGATTCTTGTCAGTCATGAAACCATTCACTAGTGAAGATTTTTTCTGCCACAAGCGTGGAGAAATCTACGGTAATAAATTCAGTAACAAGTGCTGGAAAGTGGGTGTTCTGAGGAGTGGTTTGCCTTGGAAGTTTGGGAACATCCACAATCATGCACAATTGTGAACAATCTCAGGGGGATATTCACAAGGACTTATCTCCGATTTATCTCCACCTTAACGAATCAAAAGTGGAGATGGACCAAATACCCCATTCACAAGCTGGTGCAAACTACAGACATCGCCAGTATTCCAGCGATAACTGCCCCAAAATTTATAACCACGGCAGACACCACCAACTAACCCTAATGAGATGCAGAGTAGGCGTTCCCATGCAAAAACACATGAAAAAACCACAACACCACTTTCACAACGAACTGCCAGATCTGCGAAGCGAACCAAAAACAGGCAATAAGCTGCGGTAGCCGCAGGTATTTAACACCTGCCTCAAGCAGGTCTAAAGACGGACGACTACCTGCAGTAGGCAACGGAGCCCCACACACAGCCACACCCAAAGAACAAATGACGCCATGGAGCTACTCTTCATGCAGCTCGGAGCCCCAACAGGGCCACAACACCCACCGCCACCACCCCCAGGACCGCCACCACCCCCAGGACCGCCACCACCCCCAGGACCCGGACCCGCACCCCCCCGGACCACCACAGAGGCATCGCAGAGTAAGACAGCGGACCTACCGCAAACGCACCATTCTCACAGACCTAACGCCTGAGGAAGTCATTGCCCACTACAGGCTGAAAAGGGCAACCATCCTCCGCATCATGACCCACATCGCCCACAGGCTGACGGTCCCAACA
Organism: Triturus cristatus; assembly: GCF_964204655.1. NCBI lineage: Eukaryota > Metazoa > Chordata > Amphibia > Caudata > Salamandridae > Triturus > Triturus cristatus. Next base: position 892,416,334 of record NC_140590.1, on the reverse strand, counting down.
GAGCAGAGAACCAACATCCCTCCGCAGACAAAGCTGCTGGCTGTGCTGCACCTGTTGGCCTCTGGTACCTTCCAACCAACAACTGCCAGAGTCGGAGGGGTCTCACTGCTAGCCATATCAAAGTTCATCACACCTGTCCTGGATGCCATCCTCAGCTTCATACCCCAGTACCTTCACTTCGCAGGAACAGCTGGAGACAAAGCAAGGCTTCTACGTCATAGCCGGATTCCCAGCCATGTTGGGGGCAATCGACTGCACACATGTCCCACTTGTGCCCCCTGCACATACTGCACACCACTAGAGCAACAGAAAGCATCAGCATTCCATCAATGTGCAGGCAATAGTGGACCACCGGGGACTCTTCACCAATGTCGTCGCCAACTACCCAGGCAGTGTGCATGATTCCTTCATCTTCCGACAGTCCATCATCAGCCAGCGTATTCAGGATGGCACATATGGAACGGGACTGCTAGTTGTTAAGTGCCAAATCAGCACATCACAAACCCCAAAGCCACAAACACACAACGCACAACTGTGGGAATGCACACGTGACCAAACCACATACAACATGTCAAACTACACGACCACCTACCAGACACGACTACACCACTCCATGGTCTTCCTGGGCTACCTCTGCACCCAATACAGACATTTCATGGCATCACTGCCACACAACAGCCTAACGTGTGGAGATGCGGAATGCAGCCATGTGCGAGGATGCAAGTGACCCGTGAGTTAGAATGTACACAATGATAAGTGAGACGTGGATGTGCAGGACAGACATGGAAATGCAAACAACTGATATGTCCATACAGACCGCACATGCTGGTGACTGGAGGGTAGTGAAGCAGTGGACGCAACCATGTTACCCCAGGCCGTGGGACAGATAGCAGAAGTGTTGCACGCTGCTTCCCCCGATGTGTGTGAGCATAGTTTGTTGGTCTTGAGTACTCCAGGGCTGCGCAGGGGTGTGGTGACAAACCCCGTTGCGCCGGGCATGGTCCACTCCCAGGAAGGCCAACGTCACTGACAGTGCAACACCATGCGGCCTGCCACGAGGCCGACGCTTTGAGCAGCTGGGCCTGCGACCCTGTGCACCTGCTACACCCCAGGATGCTGATGCACAGACCAGGCCTGCCTGCACCAGCGCACCAGTGCTGCACTGCTCACCTGCCTACACTGTCGTGTGTCAAAGGGGGCCCAACACGTGCCGGTGCAAGCACCAAGCCCCAGTCCCGCGACCTCTGCAGCCTCCGCAGACCATCCCTTGGCCTCCCAAAGCTGGTCCACATCACTCCTTATTAATTTACATGCTCCACCGGCATCCTCTTCGGCCCAGTAGGTCCCACATGTGGAACAGTGTCCGGAGTCCTGAATGGCAGTGACCCCAAATCCGTGGCAGTGGCCACAGCACAAGACTCCGTTCGATCAGTGAGGCATAATTCCATATCGCAGGCCTGCGACACGTGGTGCCACTAACCCTGTGCGCCATGATTGACTGTCATCCTCCGGCGCAACATCGTTGGTGTCTGAGCCTGTGGCCTGGGGGTTGTCATCAGCAACAGACAGGTACGGACTTGGTGTCTGGCCTGGGTCTGTGGCATTCATATCTGCCATTTTGCTGGATACAGCTGGCATGTGCCCTCTGCATCATGCCCTGGGGTAGGCCTCCCATTCTCCCCGTGACACTTCGCGGAAGGCACCCATGACACACGTGAGGCCCTGCTCTGCCCTCATGACCCTACCCCAGTCTCCTGCAGGTCAGCGTCCCATGGCAGTGGGTCCGTGACGGCCGCTGTGCATCCTGGACCACTAGCCCGGTGCGACTCGAGTCATTCCCCCTTGTTGTACTGACGTTTCATTTCTGAGTGCCTGATGACTGTTGGAGTTGTTGCCAGCACCGGCTACTCCCTGAGGCCTGGCTTACACTCACCCCACACACAGCCAGCACAGGTGTCACTGGATTAGTGGGCCTGCCATCACATCCTGCCGAACCAAGTATTGACTCTTTTCTCCCTGCGCTGTCACAGGTGATCAAGGATATGCACTCTGCCCTTGGATGATGATACCCCTCCGAGACCCGGACACACCCACCCAGAGGCAGTACAATGCGGCCCACATACGCACCAGGGGCATCGTTCAACGCACATTTGGCGTGTTGAAGTCAAGTTTCAGGTGCCTGGATGGCACAGGCGGGAAGCTCCTGTGCAGCCCGGACATCGAGTGCAAGATGATCGTTTCATGTTTTGTGTTGCACAACATCTGTGTTCGCACCAGTGTCCCATGGATCCCAGTTCCAGAGGTACCGGACGATGATGGTGACGATGGAGCAGGTGGCCCACATACCACTGCAGCTGCGACAGGAATGGCCCATAGCAACTCCATCATTGACACTTACTTCTCATGAGCATGTCACATTGCGGCCGTCCATGGCAATCATGGGACAATAGAAGATGTACAATTCCACCGCATGTGTGATTAATACATATTTGTAGGTTGCAGGTTGTACTTGTACATTGTCATGTTATATTTTCCTGCGCTTTCAAATGTGATTTGCCATGTTGTGCACATTTACGGAACCAGTTGTGTCCTGTGTTTAGTTGTGGAGGGGTTACTGTTTGTACCGGGATGTTGTCAATGTCGAGGTGCACTTCTGCTTATGTGCGTATGCTGCACGGTGGGCGAGTCCCTCCTGCGGCTCTGATTTGTCTGCCACTGGTCTCTTTCATGCGGTGTACCTGTCGGTCTGTTCTTCCATGGTGCTTAGATGTTGAGGTGTACGTGTTGTCCTCTGCAGTCGGTCAGGGAGCATCCGTGGTACTCCGCAGTTGATGTATTTTTTTCTGTGGCATTTTCCGTATGCTTTTTCCCGCATTACACATGAGTATTGCTGCCCTCGTGCTGGTTGTCACTGTTTTCTTATCGCGCTTTGGCCCATTGCATGTTTTTTGGGGGTTTGTGTTTTTATCTCCGTCGAGGTGGTTGTATCGCGGGCATTGGACGCGGTTTCGGCAAACTATTGCATGGGGCCACATTGTTGTGAACTCCATGTTGACACAGGGTTATTTTCCCGTAATAGGCTGCGATGTTGAGAGTTGCACTAAGCTACTCTTGCAGAAGTTATCACACGTTCTTGTGAATATACCCCCCAGTTTCCTATTTGAACCCTTTCCACCCTGGATATGGAGACTTACTACATACGAGGGTTGAAGTAACTCCCCGTTCAGGATGGAAAGTAGAATGGATCACCCCCTGATTTGCTGGAATCTCTGTAGTGGGGCATTAGAGTGAAGAGTTAATTTGCATTTTGTGTACTCTGTGGATCAAAGCAAACCACAGCAGTTCAGTATGCATGCATGTATGCCTTAATGTACTGTACACAAATAGCCAAAAACCACTGAAGCAGTGCACAGAGCCAAATACAATGATACATTGAATTAGTGATTAGAGTAATGGCTGAGTTTTAAGAGAAGTGGACTGTTCCTTCTACATGAAGTAGTGTTCTTTACAGAGATGTATATTTAGCTCCTTTCTAAATTGGAATTGGGTTAGGGCAGTACTGGTTAATGTGGAGATTGTTTCCAGATCCTGGGTCTCATGTATCATTCTAAACTATACAATGTCTTACCTTACACTTCTTTGTCTGCAATGTAATGGTATTAAGGCTATGGCTGTCAAGAGCCACTGGAGATGGCAAGTTTGTCAGCCACTTTTGGGGTGATAATAGTGATGGGATTGTACATGATGCAGATGCTTTAGATGCTGACCTTGGTTGGAAATGGAAGTCAGAAGAACTCTAGCATGGTGGGAATTGTGTGGCATATTGTTACATCCTACCAGTAAAATAGTCTAATGGAGGACAAGCAGAACCAGTGAGTGCAATATTGTCAAGTTCAAAGTCTTGGAAGAGAGCAGATATAGAAGTTGCACTAGAGGCCACTAATCTAACTTTCAGGAGGGCAGCTTTAATGGATGTATAGAAGAAGGGTCACTGGATTTATAGGAAGTGATATTTCTGAAGTTTCATAGATAGATTAAGCTTTGTGCTTAGGACACCTTGATCTGGAGGATATGCTTCTAATATGTACAGTGGGATCAAAGAATATATACATGTATATTTGAGGAGCATTTAGGAGTAAGGTTTAGGAGGATGTCAAGTTCTAGAATTGTATACCTGTTCATAGCCCTTGTCGGCCCTAAGCACCTATTGTGGTGAGTGGAGAGAGACTTGCTACAAGATGTAGGAATCAGCAACCGCGGTAGGTAGTGGGAGTAGCTGCCGGGCGGTGATGTGGGGGGGAGGGGCAGGGTGCGGGTAGTAAACTATGGATTTTGGTAAGTAAACATATACATTAATAAAATGAATTTCGTTGCGCGCACTGCATCCCCAAATTACTTACCTGTAAACCTCCGGAATCCATAGTTTACTACCCCCCACCCTGCCCCTCCCCCTCCCCACGTCGCGGCCCGGCAGCTACTCCTACTACCGACCGCGGCTGGGAATCAGGGGAGAAACAGAGTGAGGTAGAAATCCTGGACTGGTATCCACACTCCTTCAAAGTTCGTCTGATTCAAATGACTGCGCCATTTTGTCTAGATGTTACAGAATGGCTAGATCTACACCAACTTGAAGACAGGCTGCGAATAGTAAACAAGCAATACAACCAGTTACCAAACAATATTCTACATATGGAAGTATGCTTAGTAGTTCTAGCATTGCATACTGCTCTCATGATCCTAAAGCTGATCAGGATACAAGGGAAGGTCCAAGAACTCGATAGAGACACACCATTAACACTGTATAGAAATATTGGACAAGACAGGCAGGCAAAACAGAAGCAAAAGGGAAACTAGGGGAACCAAAAAGGGAAAGAAAACAATAAGCGTAGAGGGAACCAATTGATGCATGGAAAATAGTATATCAGTGAAAAACCAATGTAATTATGTAAAATATTGCCAGGCAAAACCTAACAGTCTGCATATGTCTAAATATGATTAATTGTAGGAGCAGTTCTCTATTGCCAATAAACAACGCTGTATACTGGATGCTTGGTGGTTGTGCAATTACAATCAAGGATAGATCATATATTCCTAATCCCTGCCCTATCCCAATCACTCCAGCATGCTGAGATTGGATCTATTGTAATCTCAGTCCATGCCAATGTTGTTGTTTTCTTAGATCATGATTTTGTTGACAAAAAGATCTTTAGATGGCGCTTTAGTACTGCCCTATTATCTGAACCCACATTTGTTTCTTTTTTGAGTCCTATATTGATGAATTCTCCTCATTTAACCTATCTTAACAGCAATCATGTGCATCCATCTCGGATGCCTTTAAAGCATCTGCACAAGTCCATATTATTACTGATCAAGCAATAAAAAACTGAGCATCCATTATAAGTGAGCATCCATTAAACTTTCACAACTCTTTACACTACAAATTAAAAACCTAGAACACTCTTATTACACAACCAATTCCTCAGATAGACTCTATAAACGAATTAAGGCTAAATTTGATTTTATAAACACTCTACAAACGTAGCCTCTTCTTTTCAATTAAAAACCAGTGCTAAAATTCATGGTCGTCAAAAGAAATGTGGAAAGATATAACATCATTATTTAAAAGCTAATACCATGCTAGAATTTCATATATCTTTGCATACTTCAAAGTTTGGTATATTAAGATGCAGCCATTTTACATGCTTCCACTCATTTCTATCACAATCTGTACGCTCCAGAAACTGATCCCAATTTAGCAGATATTATAACATTATTTAAATTCAAGACCTAAAAACTTCTCCACTGATATCAATTTCAACTCTTGTGAGGGAGATATTATGATGCAGGAAATAGCTCATGCCCTCACCTTTTAAAACCCAGCTAATTTCCTGGACCCAATGGATTCTATGTGCAGTTTTATATCCATATTTCATTCATACTTTACTCCCCACTTCCTCCACTTCTTCGAGAGTTTTTCTCACTCAGAAGCATCCCAATGTTCATTTCAAGAGCATTTAGTTTGCCTCATTCCAAAAGAATGCAAAAAGAACAATTGATGGACAGAATGCAGGACAATGTCATACATTCACCCCAGTACAGAGATCTGGACCTAAATCCATCGTTTTTTTGCTCACCATGCCATTCCAGTTTGGACCCAGCCATACGTAAATCAGTCTTGACCCGGCGTCCAATGGGAACAGTCTAGCCCGAACTGCTAGGCCAGGTCCTCCCTGGACTGGAAACAAGCGTCCTACGAAAGGTTTCGGGCTTTCAGCCCTCATCAGCCAGGATAGCTTGACTCTAGTGGCATGGAGAGCACGGGACCCACGTCCGGGCATACCCGTCCCACTCGGGGTGACAAATACAAAAAGAACAATTGCTAGACAGAATGCAGAACAATGTCATACATTCGCTCCAGTACAGAGATCTGGGCCTAAATCCATCATTCTTTTGCTCACCATGCCATTCCAGTTTGGACCCAGCTATATGCATATAAGTCTTGACCCTGCTCCCAAAGGGAACAGTCCAGCCCGAACTGCCAGACCAGGTCCTCCTTGGACTGGAAACAAGCATCCTACGACTGGTTTCAGCCAGGGCACAGGGTCAAGACTGATTTGCATATGGCTGGGTCTAAACTGGGGTGGCATGGTGAGCAAAAGAACAATGGATTTAACCCAGATCTCTTGACTGGGGGTGAATGTATGAATTATGCAGCATTCCGTCCATCATTTGTTTGCATTGCACTTTTCACCCTAAGTGGGATGGGTATGCCCAGACGAGGGTCTCTTGCTCACTGTGCCACTGGATTCAAGCTAGCCTGGCTGATGAAGGGTAATACCCAGAAACCAGTCCCAGGATGCTTGTTTCCGGTCCAGGAAGGACCTGGCTTGGCAGTTCATTCTGGACTGTTCGCATGAGGCACAGGGTCAAGACTGATTTGCATATGGTTGGGTCTAAACTGGGGTGGCATGGTGAGCAAAAGAACGATGGATTTAACCCGGATCTCTGGACTGGGGGTGATTGTATGAGTTATTAGGCATTCTGTCCATCATTTGTTTGCGTTGCACTCATTCCAAAAGAAAGCACAGACCATAGACACTAGAAACTTTAGGCCAATCTCGCTTGTGAATATAGATATAAGATTTTCGCTAAGATTCTTGCACTGCTTATTGATCCTCTCCTGCTGAAATTGTTAGGTAAGGAACAGACAGGTTTTGTTAAAGGCCGTCAGATGTCTGACAACACTCCAATATTTTTTTATATTATTGATAAGGCCACTCAAAAACTTTACCCTTTGGCTTCTATTATGTTTGATAAAGAATAGGCTTTTGATAGAAAAAATTAGGATTTTATGTTCTATACTCTTTGCTGGTTTTGGGTTTGGTCTATAGTTGCTAAACTGCATTTCATCGTCATATTCTTCCCTAAAGCATCTTTCTTTATCAATGGCCTGTGTTCCCCATACTTTTCTTTATCTAGAGCAGTTAGGCAAGGATGCCTTCTCTTCCCCTTACTATTTATTACAGCTCTAGAATTGTTTCTTTCCAAACTCCATTGTAATATGGCCATCCAGGGTTGTACACAGAATCATTTTTATGTCAAAATGTCTGTCTATGCCGATGACTTTCTTTAATTCATTGCTAACCCTGAATCTACTATCCCAACCTTTTTGCAAGAGGTTGTTGCTTTTACCAAACTCTCATATTATAAGCTTAATATTGACAAATGTTAAATCTGACCACTGAATACATTCTGTCAAAAGCATATGTTTCAGCAGACATCCTTTTTATGTACTCCCAACAAAAATAAGAAATTAGATGTATGGTTTGTTCCCAATACTAAATAAGCTTGCTAAATGTAACACTTCTAAGTCATTGGACAACATTACATTATTTTTATCATGGTAGAGTAGGCGGGACAAACTTAAAAATATGTATACCCCTTTAGTTCCTTTTCTCTAATCCTTGATCTCTACTAATTTCTCTACTATCTTCTTTAAAAAGTTAGTCTCCATCCTGTTACGATTTTTATGGAATCAGAAAAAGAGTACATTATCACTCTCCAGATTAAAGTTACCCAAATCTGAAGGGCATGTTAACCTTTCTATGATTTTTGAAAATATGCTGTTGCTTTGTTGTTCAAACAATCTGCAGTTTGGTTGACAAACTGTGACTTCCCCATGTCTCCTATCTGGATCAGCCTTGAAGTAACACTTGTTCACTCCATTTTCCTTTATTATTAATTAACATTTATAACTAATCCATAGCTACCCTTAGGCATCCCAGCGCTAGCAGCAGAACAAGGGTAAGGTTTGATGGCTCAAAAGGGATATCCCTTTTAGTGCTTTAGGGGTTTTGGCTCTATTTCAAGTTAAAACTTTTAAGTTAAATATCTTCAGTTTTACTGATTGGACTTTTGTCATTTTGGTCTTGTTTTATTTATAAAAAAATGCACTATTTTCGAAACCTGGTGTGGGATCTTTTTGTGTGGTATTTTCACTGTTTTACTGTTTGAGGTGTTTCACAAATATGAAAAAACTAAGAACAGTGGAACCTTCTAATGACCAGCACCTAACCTATTATCACTCCCTCAGTACTGTCCCTTTAAGTTTTAGTGGGAATTCGCGTGCACACTTTCACAAATACTTTATACATTGCTTTCAAGTTAAGCCTGTGCCAAGCTACCAGAGGGTGAACACAGGTTTATTTGTGGTTAATTATGCCTTACCCTGACTTGGATTGTGGTTGTTGTGTGACCAAACCACATCTCCCAGTCACCCAGGAACCCAATTCTTAACATTTACGCAATGTTAATTCTACAGAGGCTTTATTGTTTTTATCTATTACAGAATGCTAATTAAACCTACCACCCTTTCCAAATTTGATGTCCACTGTGAAACAAATTGCTGGACATGTAATCATTATAATTCAGAACTTATACATTAGCTCTATCTCTGTCCTGCAACTGGTGCTCTCTGGTACACAATTTGGAATTAACTAAATCACATATTTTCCACTTATTTTCTTTTTAGCATCTGTCATGTATTTGTAGGTGGTGTAGCTAAATTATGGTCCTCCTCCTCATTTGATGTCTGTTTGATGGATATGCTGCTCACTCGTAAAGAGGCAATAGGGGTGCAGAAAGAAGCAAGAGAGGTAGAGAAAGAAGCAAGAGAGGTGCAGAAATAGGAAGAATGTGCAGAAAGAATCAAGAGCGGTGCAGAAAGAGGCATGAGAAGTGCAGAAAAGGGCAAGAGAAGTACAGAAAGAAGCAAGAGAGGAGCAGAAAAATCAAGAGCGGTGTAGAAAGAAGCAAGAGAGGTGCAGAAAGAGGAAGAAATGTGCATACAGAGGCAAGAGAAGTGCAGAAAGGGGCAAGAGAAGTGCAGCAAGAATCAAGAGATGTGCAGAAAGAAGAAAGTGAGGTGCAGAAAGAGGCAAGTGAGGTGCAGAGAGAGGCAAGAGAGGTGCAGAAAGAAGCAAGAGAGGTACAGAAAGAAGCAAGGGAAGTGCAGAACGACGCAAGAGAAGTGGAAAAGGCAAGAGAAGTGCAGAAAGAAGCAAGAGACGCACAAAAAGAGGAAAATATGTGCAGAAAGAGGCAAGAGAGGTGCAGAAAGAGGCAAGAGGGGTACAGAAAAAAGCAAGAGAAGCGCCGAAAGAAGCAAGAGAGGTTCAGATAGAGGCAAGAGAAGTGCAGAAAGAGGCAAGAGAAGTGCAGAAAGAAGCAAGAGAGGTTCAGAAATAGGAAGAAATTCATAGAAAGAAGATGAAAGGTGCAGAAAGAGGAAGAAAGGCACAGAAAGAAGCAAGAGAAGTGCAGAAAGAGGCAAGAGAAGTACAGAAATAAGCAAGAGAGGTGCAGAAATAGGAAAAAAAGGCTCAGTAGGAATACGAAAGGCACAGGAAGAGGAAGAAAGGAGCAGAAAGAAGCAAGAGAAGTACAGAAAGAGGCAAGAGAAGTGCAGAAAGAGGCAAGAAAATTGCAGAAAGAGGCAAGAACAGTGCAGAAAGAAGAGAAGAGAAGTGCAGAAAGTGGTAAGAAGGGTCCAGAAAGAAGACAGAGAGGTGCAGAAAGAAGCAAGAGAAGTGCATAAAGAAGAAAGAGAGGTGCACAAAGAAGGAAGAGAGATGGAGAAAGAAGAAGAAAGGTACAGAAAGAGGCCAGAAAAGTGCTGAAAGAAGCAAGAGAGGTGCAGAAAGAGGTAAGAGAGTTCCATAAATAGGCATGGGTGGTGCAGAAAGAGGCAAACGTGGTGCTGAAAGAAGCAAAAGAGGTGCATACAGAAGCAAGGGAAGTGCAGAAAGAAGCAAGAGAGGAAGAGAAAGACGAAGAAATGTTCAGAAAGAGGAAACACTCACAGAAAGAAGCAAGAGAAGTGCAGAAAGAGGCAAGAGAACAGCAGAAAGAGGCAAGAGACAAGCGAAAAGCAGCAAGAGAAGTGCAGATATAAGCAAGAGAGGTGCAGCAAAAAGTAGGAGAGGTACAGAAAGAGGCAATAGTAGTGCAGAAAGAAGCAAGGGAGATCTAGAAAGAGGGAAGAGAGGTACAAAAAGGAGTAAGAGAGGTGCAGAAAGAGGCAAGAAAGTTACAGAACGTGGCAAGAGAAGTGAAGATAGAAGCAAGAGAGGTAAAGAAAGGTAAGAGAAATGCAGAAAGAAACAAGATAACTGCAGAAGGAGGAAGCAAGGTACAGAAAGAAGCAAAAGATGTACAGAAAGTGGCAAGAGAAGTGCAGAAAGAAACAAGAGAGGTACAGGAATAAGCAACAGAGGTACAGAAATAGGAAGAAAGGCACAGAAAAAGCACGAGAAGGGCAGAAAGAGGCAATAGAAGTAAAGAAAGAGGCAAGAGAGGTGCAGAAAGTGGCGAGAGAAAGCGCAGAAGGAAGTCCGAAATGTGCAGAAAGATTCAAGAGAAGTGCAGAAAGAAACAAGAGAACTGCAGAAAGAGGAAGAAAGGTGCAGAAAGAAGCACGAGAGGTGCAGAAAGTGGCAAGAAAAGTGCAGAAAGAATCAAGATCTGTGCAGAAAGAAGGACGACAAGAGCAAAAAGAGGCAAGAGAAGTACAGAAAGAGGCAAGAGAAGTGCAGAAAGAAGCAAAAGAGGTACAGAAATAGGAAGAATGTGCAGAAAGAGGCAAGAGAGGTGCAGAAAGAGGCAAGAGAAGTACAGAAACAGGCAAGTGAAGTGCCAAAATAAGCAAGAGAGGAGCAGAAAGAAGCAAGAAAAGTTCAGAAAGAAAAAGAAAGGTGCAGAAAGAGGAAAGAGAAGTGCATAAAGAGGCAATAGACTGCAGAAAGAGTGAAGAGAGGTACAGAAAGGCAAGAGAAGTGCAGAAAGAGGAAGAAAGAGGAAGAAAGGGGAAGAAAGGTACAGAAAGAAGCACGAGAAGTACAGGACAAAGCAAGAGAGATGCAGCAAGAGGCAAGAGAATTACAGAAAGAAGCAAGAGAGGTGCAGAAAGAGAACGAAAGGGGCAGAAAGAAGACGAAAGGTACAGAAAGAGGTAGAATGGTGCAGAAAGAAGTAAGAGCAGTACAGAACAAAGCAAGAGAGATGCAGAAACAAGAAAGATAAATACAGAAAGAGGCAAGAGAGGCGCAGAAAGAAGCAAGAGAGGTGCAGAAAGAAGCAAGTAAGATACAGAAAGATGCAAGAGAGGTGCAGAAAGATGTAAGAGATACAGAAAGAAGCACGAGAGGTGCAGAAAGAAGCAAGTGAGGTGCAGAAAGAGGCAAGAGAGGTGCATAAAGAGGCAAGAGAGGTACAGAATGAGGCAAGAGATTTGCAGAAAGAGGACAAAAGCTGCCCAAAGAGGAACAAGGGAGCAGAAAGAAGGAAAAAGGCACAGAAAGAAGCAAGATAATTGAAGAAAGAATCAAGAGAGATACAGAAAGAAGAGTAAGATACAGAAAGAAGCAAGTGAGGTGCAAAAAGAGGCAAGACAGATGCAGAAGGAGACAAGAGAAGCACAGAAAGAGGCAAGAGAGGTGGAGAAAGAGGCAAGAGACGTGCATAAAGAGGCAAGAGAAGTGCAGAAAGAAGCAAGAGAGGTACAGAAATAGGAAGAATGTGCAGAAAAAGGGAAGAGAGATTCAGAAAGAGGCAAGAGAAGTGCAGAAACAGGCATGAGAAGTGCCGAAAGAAACAAGTGAGGAGCAGAAAGAAGCAAGAGAAGTTCAGAAAGAAAAAGAAAGGTGCAGAAAGTGGAAGGAATGTGCAGGAAAAGGCAAGATAAGTGCAGAAAGATGCAAGAGGACTGCAGAAAGAGGAAGAAAGGTACAGAAAGTGGAGGAAAGGTGTAGAAGAAAGAAGCAAGGTAGGTGCAGAAAGACGTAAGAGAGGTACAGAAATCAGCAAGAGAGGTGCAGAAAGAAGCAAGAGAGGTACAGAAAGAGGCAAGAGAAGTGCAGAAAGATAAAGAAAGGTGCCAAAAGAGGAACAAAGAAGCAGAAAGAGAGGAAAAAGGTGCAGAAAGAAGCAAGAGAAGTACAGAAAGAATTAAGAGGGATACAGAATGAAGAGTCAGGAACAGAAAGAAGCAAGTGAGGTGCAGAAAGCGGCAAGACAGGTGCAGAAAGAGGCAAGAGAGGTACAAAAATAGTAAGAAAGTGCAGAAACAGGCAAGAGAGGTGCCGAAAGAGGTTAGAGAAGTGCAGAAAGAAGCAAGAGAAGTGCAGAAAGAGGTAAGAGAGTTGCATAAATAAGCATGGGTGGTGCAGAAAGAGGCAAATGTGGTACTGAAAGAAGCAAGAGAGGTGCATACAGAAGCAAGGGAAGTGCAGAAAGAAGCAAGAGAGGTACAGAAAGTGGCAAGAGAAGTGAAGATAGAAGCAAGAGAGGTAAAGAAAGGTAAGAGAAATGCAGAAAGAAACAAGATAACTGCAGAAGGAGGAAGCAAGGTACAGAAAGAAGCAAAAGATGTACAGAAAGTGGCAAGAGTTGTGCAGAAAGAAACAAGAGAGGTACAGGAATAAGCAACAGAGGTACAGAAATAGGAAGAAAGGCACAGAAAAAGCACGAGAAGAGCAGAAAGAGGCAATAGAAGTAAAGAAAGAGGCAAGAGAGGTGCAGAAAGTGGCAAGAGAAAGCGCAGAAGGAAGTGAGAAATGTGCAGAAAGATTCAAGAGAAGTGCAGAAAGACACAAGAGAACTGCAGAAAGAGGAAGAAAGGTGCAGAAAGAAGCACAAGAGGTGCAGAAAGTGGCAAGAAAAGTGCAGAAAGAATCAAGATCTGTGCAGAAAGAAGGACGACAAGTGCAAAAAGAGGCAAGAGAAGTACAGAAAGAGGCAAGAGAAGTGCAGAAAGAAGCAAAAGAGGTACAGAAATAGGAAGAATGTGCAGAAAGAGGCAAGAGAGGTGCAGAAAGAGGCAAGAGAAGTACAGAAACAGGCAAGCGCAGTGCCAAAATAAGCAAAAGAGGAGCAGAAAGAAGCAAGAAAAGTTCAGAAAGAAAAAGAAAGGTGCAGAAAGAGGCAAGAGAAGTGCAGAAAGAGGCAAGAGACTGCAGAAAGAGTGAAGAGAGGTACAGAAAGGCAAGAGAAGTGCAGAAAGAGGAAGAAAGGTGCAGAAAGGTGCAGAAAGAGGAAGAAAGGTACAGAAAGAAGCATGAGAAGTACAGGGCAAAGCAAGAGAGATGCAGCAAGAGGCAAGAGAATTACAGAAAGAAGCAAGAGAGGTGCAGAAAGAGAACAAAAGGGGCAGAAAGAAGACGAAAGGTACAGAAAGAGGGAGAATGGTGCAGAAAGAAGTAAGAGCAGTACAGAACAAAGCAAGAGAGATGCAGAAACAAGAAAGATAAATACAGAAAGAGGCAAGAGAGGCGCAGAAAGAAGCAAGAGAGGTGCAGAAAGAAGCAAGTAAGATACAGAAAGATGCAAGAGAGGTGCAGAAAGATGTAAGAAGTACAGAAAGAAGCACGAGAGGTGCAGAAAGAAGCAAGTGAGGTGCAGAAAGAAGCAAGAGAGGTGCATAAAGAGGCAAGAGAGGTACAGAATGAGGCAAGAGATTTGCAGAAAGAGGACAAAAGCTGCCCAAAGAGGAACAAGGGAGCAGAAAGAAGGAAAAAGGCACAGAGAGAAGCAAGATAATTGAAGAAAGAATCAAGAGAGATACAGAAAGAAGAGTAAGGTACAGAAAGAAGCAAGTGAGGTGCAAAAAGAGGCAAGACAGATGCAGAACGAGACAAGAGAAGCACAGAAAGAGGCAAGAGAGGTGGAGAAAGAGGCAAGAGACGTGCATAAAGAGGCAAGGGAAGTGCAGAAAGAAGCAAGCGAGGTACAGAAATAGGAAGAATGTGCAGAAAAAGGGAAGAGAGATGCAGAAAGAGGCAAGAGAAGTGCAGAAACAGGCATGAGAAGTGCCGAAAGAAACAAGTGAGGAGCAGAAAGAAGCAAGAGAAGTTCAGAAAAAAAAGAAAGGTGCAGAAAGTGGAAGGAATGTGCAGGAAAAGGCAAGAGAAGTGCAGAAAGATGCAAGAGAACTGCAGAAAGAGGAAGAAAGGTACAGAAAGTGGAAGAAAGGTGTAGAAGAAAGAAGCAAGGTAGGTGCAGAAAGACGTAAGAGAGGTACAGAAATCAGCAAGAGAGGTGCAGAAAGAAGCAAGAGAGGTACAGAAAGAGGCAAGAGAAGTGCAGAAAGATAAAGAAAGGTGCCAAAAGAGGAACAAAGGAGCAGAAAGAGAGGAAAAAGGTGCAGAAAGAAGCAAGAGAAGTACAGAAAGAATCAAGAGGGATACAGAAAGAAGAGTCAGGAACAGAAAGAAGCAAGTGAGGTGCAGAAAGAGGCAAGACAGGTGCAGAAAGAGGCAAGAGAGGTACAAAAATAGAAAGAAAGTGCAGAAACAGGCAAGAGAGGTGCCGAAAGAGGTTAGAGAACTGCAGAAAGAAGCAACAGAAGTGCAGAAAGAGGTAAGAGAGTTGCATAAATAAGCATGGGTGGTGCAGAAAGAGGCAAACGTGGTGCTGAAAGAAGCAAGAGAGGTGCATACAGAAGCAAGAGAAGTGCAGAAAGAAGCAAGAGAGGTACAGAAAGAGGAAGAAATGTTCAGAATGAGGAAACACGAACAGAAAGAAGCAAGAGAAGTGCAGAAAGAGGCAAGAGAACAGCAGAAAGAGGCAAGAGACAAGCGAAAAGCAGCAAGAGAAGTGCAGATATAAGCAAGAGAGGTGCAGCAAAAAGTAGGAGAGGTACAGAAAGGGGCAATAGTAGTGCAGAAAGAAGCAAGGGAGATCTAGAAAGAGGGAAGAGAGGTACAAAAAGGAGAACGAGAGGTGCAGAAAGAACACAAAATATACAGGCAGAGGCAAGAAAGGTGCAGAAAGAGGCAAGAAAGTTACAGAAAGTGGCAAGAGAAGTGAAGATAGAAGCAAGAGAGGTAAAGAAAGGTAAGAGAAATGCAGAAAGAAACAAGATAACTGCAGAAGGAGTAAGCAAGGTACAGAAAGAAGCAAAAGATGTACAGAAAGTGGCAAGAGAAGTGCAGAAAGAAACAAGAGAGGTACAGGAATAAGCAACAGAGGTACAGAAATAGAAAGAAAGGCACAGAAAAAGCATGAGAAGGGCAGAAAGAGGCAATAGAAGTAAAGAAAGAGGCAAGAAAGGTGCAGAAAGTGGCAAGAGAAAGCGCAGAAGGAAGTGAGAAATGTGCAGAAATATTCAAGAGAACTGCAGAAAGACACAAGAGAACTGCAGAAAGAGGAAGAAAGGTGCAGAAAGAAGCACAAGAGGTGCAGAAAGTGGCAAGAAAAGTGCAGAAAGAATCAAGATCTGTGCAGAAAGAAGGACGACAAGTGCAAAAAGAGGCAAGAGAAGTACAGAAAGAGGCAAGAGAAGTGCAGAAAGAAGCAAAAGAGGTACAGAAATAGGAAGAATGTGCAGAAAGAGGCAAGAGAGGTGCAGAAAGAGCGAGAGAAGTGCAGAAACAGGCAAGCGAAGTGCCAAAAGAAGCAAGAGAGGAACAGAAAGAGCAAGAAAAGTTCAGAAAGAAAAAGAAAGGTGCAGAAAGAGGCAACAGAAGTGCAGAAAGAGGCAAGAGACTGCAGAAAGAGTGAAGAGAGGTACAGAAAGGCAAGAGAAGTGCAGAAAGAGGAAGAAAGGTGCAGAAAGAGGAAGAAAGGTACAGAAAGAAGCACGAGAAGTACAGGACAAAGCAAGAGAGATGCAGCAAGAGGCAAGAGAATTACAGAAAGAAGCAAGAGAGGTACAGAAAGAGAACAAAAAGGGCAGAAAGAAGACGAAAGGTACAGAAAGAGGGAGAATGGTGCAGAAAGAAGTAAGAGCAGTACAGAACAAAGCACGAGAGATGCAGAAACAAGAAAGATAAATACAGAAAGAGGCAAGAGAGGCGCAGAAAGAAGCAAGAGATGTGCAGAAAGAAGCAAGTAAGATACAGAAAGATGCAAGAGAGGTGCAGAAAGATGTAAGAGATACAGAAAGAAGCACGAGAGGTGCAGAAAGAAGCAAGTGAGGTGCAGAAAGAAACAAGAGAGGTGCATAAAGAGGCAAGAGAGGTACAGAATGAGGCAAGAGATTTGCAGAAAGAGGACAAAAGCTGCCCAAAGAGGAACAAGGGAGCAGAAAGAAGGAAAAAGGCACAGAAAGAAGCAAGATAATTGAAGAAAGAATCAAGAGAGATACAGAAAGAACAGTAAGGTACAGAGAGAAGCAAGTAAGGTACAGAAAGAGGCAAGACAGATGCAGAAGGAGACAAGAGAAGCACAGAAAGAGGCAAGAGAGGCGGAGAAAGAGGCAAGAGAGGTACAGAAATGGGAAGAATGTGCAGAAAAAGGGAAGAGAGATGCAGAAAGAGGCAAGAGAAGTGCAGAAACAGGCATGAGAAGTGCCGAAAGAAACAAGTGAGGAGCAGAAAGAAGCAAGAGAAGTTCAGAAAGAAAAAGAAAGGTGCAGAAAGTGGAAGGAATGTGCAGGAAAAGGCAAGAGAAGTGCAGAAAGATGCAAGAGGACTGCAGAAAGAGGAAGAAAGGTACAGAAAGTGGAGGAAAGGTGTAGAAGAAAGAAGCAAGGTAGGTGCAGAAAGACGTAAGAGAGGTACAGAAATCAGCAAGAGAGGTGCAGAAAGAAGCAAGAGAGGTACAGAAAGAGGCAAGAGAAGTGCAGAAAGAGGAAGAAAGGTGCAGAAAGGTGCAGAAAGAGGAAGAAAGGTACAGAAAGAAGCATGAGAAGTACAGGGCAAAGCAAGAGAGATGCAGCAAGAGGCAAGAGAATTACAGAAAGAAGCAAGAGAGGTGCAGAAAGAGAACAAAAGGGGCAGAAAGAAGACGAAAGGTACAGAAAGAGGGAGAATGGTGCAGAAAGAAGTAAGAGCAGTACAGAACAAAGCAAGAGAGATGCAGAAACAAGAAAGATAAATACAGAAAGAGGCAAGAGAGGCGCAGAAAGAAGCAAGAGAGGTGCAGAAAGAAGCAAGTAAGATACACAAAGATGCAAGAGAGGTGCAGAAAGATGTAAGAAGTACAGAAAGAAGCACGAGAGGTGCAGAAAGAAGCAAGTGAGGTGCAGAAAGAAGCAAGAGAGGTGCATAAAGAGGCAAGAGAGGTACAGAATGAGGCAAGAGATTTGCAGAAAGAGGACAAAAGCTGCCCAAAGAGGAACAAGGGAGCAGAAAGAAGGAAAAAGGCGCAGAGAGAAGCAAGATAATTGAAGAAAGAATCAAGAGAGATACAGAAAGAAGAGTAAGGTACAGAAAGAAGCAAGTGAGGTGCAAAAAGAGGCAAGACAGATGCAGAACGAGACAAGAGAAGCACAGAAAGAGGCAAGAGAGGTGGAGAAAGAGGCAAGAGACATGCATAAAGAGGCAAGAGAAGTTCAGAAAGAAGCAAGCGAGGTACAGAAATCGGAAGAATGTGCAGAAAAAGGGAAGAGAGATGCAGAAAGAGGCAAGAGAAGTGCAGAAACAGGCATGAGAAGTGCCGAAAGAAACAAGTGAGGAGCAGAAAGAAGCAAGAGAAGTTCAGAAAAAAAAGAAAGGTGCAGAAAGTGGAAGGAATGTTGCAGGAAAAGGCAAGAGAAGTGCAGAAAGATACAAGAGAACTGCAGAAAGAGGAAGAAAGGTACAGAAAGTGGAAGAAAGGTGTAGAAGAAAGAAGCAAGGTAGGTGCAGAAAGACGTAAGAGAAGTACAGAAAGAATCAAGAGGGATACAGAAAGAAGAGTCAGGAACAGAAAGAAGCAAGTGAGGTGCAGAAAGAGGCAAGACAGGTGCAGAAAGAGGCAAGAGAGGTACAAAAATAGAAAGAAAGTGCAGAAACAGGCAAGAGAGGTGCCGAAAGAGGTTAGAGAACTGCAGAAAGAAGCAAGAGAAGTGCAGAAAGAGGTAAGAGAGTTGCATAAATAAGCATGGGTGGTGCAGAAAGAGGCAAACGTGGTGCTGAAAGAAGCAAGAGAGGTGCATACAGAAGCAAGGGAAGTGCAGAAAGAAGCAAGAGAGGTACAGAAAGAGGAAGAAATGTTCAGAAAGAGGAAACACGCACAGAAAGAAGCAAGAGAAGTGCAGAAAGAGGCAAGAGAACAGCAGAAAGAGGCAAGAGACAAGCGAAAAGCAGCAAGAGAAGTGCAGATATAAGCAAGAGAGGTGCAGCAAAAAGTAGGAGAGGTACAGAAAGGGGCAATAGTAGTGCATAAAGAAGCAAGGGAGATCTAGAAAGAGGGAAGAGATGTACAAAAAGGAGAACGAGAGGTGCAGAAAGAACAAAAAATATACAGGCAGAGGCAAGAAAGGTGCAGAAAGAGGCAAGAAATTTACAGAAAGTGGCAAGAGAAGTGAAGATAGAAGCAAGAGAGGTAAAGAAAGGTAAGAGAAATGCAGAAAGAAACAAGATAACTGCAGAAGGAGTAAGCAAGGTACAGAAAGAAGCAAAAGATGTACAGAAAGTGGCAAGAGAAGTGCAGAAAGAAACAAGAGAGGTACATGAATAAGCAACAGAGGTACAGAAATAGAAAGAAAGGCACAGAAAAAGCATGAGAAGGGCAGAAAGAGGCAATAGAAGTAAAGAAAGAGGCAAGAAAGGTGCAGAAAGTGGCAAGAGAAAGCGCAGAAGGAAGTGAGAAATGTGCAGAAAGATTCAAGAGAAGTGCAGAAAGACACAAGAGAACTGCAGAAAGAGGAAGAAAGGTGCAGAAAGAAGCACAAGAGGTGCAGAAAGTGGCAAGAAAAGTGCAGAAAGAATCAAGATCTGTGCACAAAGAAGGACGACAAGTGCAAAAAGAGGCAAGAGAAGTACAGAAAGAGGCAAGAGAAGTGCAGAAAGAAGCAAAAGAGGTACAGAAATAGGAAGAATGTGCAGAAAGAGGCAAGAGAGGTGCAGAAAGAGCAAGAGAAGTACAGAAACAGGCAAGCGAAGTGCCAAAAGAAGCAAGAGAGGAGCAGAAAGAGCAAGAAAAGTTCAGAAAGAAAAAGAAAGGTGCAGAAAGAGGCAACAGAAGTGCAGAAAGAGGCAAGAGACTGCAGAAAGAGTGAAGAGAGGTACAGAAAGGCAAGAGAAGTGCAGAAAGAGGAAGAAAGGTGCAGAAAGAGGAAGAAAGGTACAGAAAGAAGCACGAGAAGTACAGGACAAAGCAAGAGAGATGCAGCAAGAGGCAAGAGAATTACAGAAAGAAGCAAGAGAGGTGCAGAAAGAGAACAAAAAGGGCAGAAAGAAGACGAAAGGTACAGAAAGAGGGAGAATGGTGCAGAAAGAAGTAAGAGCAGTACAGAACAAAGCACGAGAGATGCAGAAACAAGAAAGATAAATACAGAAAGAGGCAAGAGAGGTGCAGAAAGAAGCAAGAGATGTGCAGAAAGAAGCAAGTAAGATACAGAAAGATGCAAGAGAGGTGCAGAAAGATGTAAGAGATACAGAAAGAAGCACGAGAGGTGCAGAAAGAAGCAAGTGAGGTGCAGAAAGAAACAAGAGAGGTGCATAAAGAGGCAAGAGAGGTACAGAATGAGGCAAGAGATTTGCAGAAAGAGGACAAAAGCTGCCCAAAGAGGAACAAGGGAGCAGAAAGAAGGAAAAAGGCACAGAAAGAAGCAAGATAATTGAAGAAAGAATCAAGAGAGATACAGAAAGAAGAGTAAGGTACAGAGAGAAGCAAGTGAGGTACAGAAAGAGGCAAGACAGATGCAGAAGGAGACAAGAGAAGCACAGAAAGAGGCAAGAGTGGCGGAGAAAGAGACAAGAGAGGTACAGAAATAGGAAGAATGTGCAGAAAAAGGGAAGAGAGATGCAGAAAGAGGCAAGAGAAGTGCAGAAACAGGCATGAGAAGTGCCGAAAGAAACAAGTGAGGAGCAGAAAGAAGCAAGAGAAGTTCAGAAAGAAAAAGAAAGGTGCAGAAAGTGGAAGGAATGTGCAGGAAAAGGCAAGAGAAGTGCAGAAAGATGCAAGAGGACTGCAGAAAGAGGAAGAAAGGTACAGAAAGTGGAAGAAAGGTGTAGAAGAAAGAAGCAAGGTAGGTGCAGAAAGACGTAAGAGAGGTACAGAAAGCAGCAAGAGAGGTGCAGAAAGAAGCAAGAGAGGTACAGAAAGAGGCAAGAGAAGTGGAGAAAGATAAAGAAAGGTGCCAAAAGAGGAACAGAGGAGCAGAAAGAGAGGAAAAAGGTGCAGAAAGAAGCAAGAGAAGTACAGAAAGAATCAAGAGGGATACAGAAAGAAGAGTCAGGAACAGAAAGAAGCAAGTGAGGTACAGAAAGAGGCAAGACAGGTGCAGAAAGAGGCAAGAGAGGTACAAAAATAGGAAGAAAGTGCAGAAACAGGCAAGAGAGCTGCCGAAAGAGGTTAGAGAAGTGCAGAAAGAAGCAAGAGAAGTGCAGAAAGAGGAAGAAAGGTGCAGAAAGAGGAAGAAAGGTACAGAAAGAGGCAAGCAAAGTGCAGATAGAGGAAGAAAGGTGCAGAAAGAAGCAAGAGAAGTAGGGAAAGAGACAAGAGAGATGCAGAAAGAAGCAAGTGAGGTGCAGAAAGAGGCAAGAGAGGTGAAGATTCACGTAAGAATGGTACAGAAAGCAGCAAGATAAATGCAGAAAGAAGCAAATGAGGTGCAGAAAGAAGTAAGAGAGGTACAGACAGAGGCAAGAGAGGTACAGAAGGAGGCAAGAGAGATGCAGAATGAGGCAAGAGAGGTGCATAAAGATGCAAGAGAGGTACAGAAAGAGGCAAGAGAGATGCAACACGAGGCAAGAGAAGTGCAGAAAGAGAAAGAAAGCTGCCAAAAGAGGAACGAAGGAGCAGAAAGAGGGGAAAAAGGTGCAGAAAGAAGCAAGAGAAGTACAGAAAGGATCAAGAGGGATACAGAAAGAAGAGTCAGGTACAGAAAGAAGCAAGTGAGGTGCAGAAAGAGGCAAGACAGGTGCAGAAAGAGGCAGGAGAGGTACAAAAATAGGAAGAAAGTGCAGAAACAGGCAAGAGAGGTGCCGAAAGAGGTTAGAGAAGTGCAGAAAGAAGCAAGAGAAGTGCAGAAAGAAAAAGAAAGGTGCAGAAAGAGGGAAGAGCGGGGCAGAAAGGCAAGAGAAGTACAGAAAGAGGAAGAAAGGTGCAGAAAGAAGAAGAAAGGTAGAGAAAAAGGCAAGCAAAGTGCAGATAGAGGAAGAAAGGTGCAGAAAGAAGCAAGAGAAGTACAGAAAGAGACAAGAGAGATGCAGAAAGAAGCAAGAGAGGTGCAGACAGAGGCAAGAGAGGTACAGAAGGAGGCAAGAGAGATGCAGAATGAGACAAGAGAAGTGCAGAAAAAGATAAAAAGCTGCCAAAAGAGGAACAAGGGAGCAGAAAGAACAGTGAGGTGCAGAAAGAAGCAAGTGAGGTGCAGAAAGAGGTAAGACAGTTGCAGAAAAATACAAGAGAAGCACAGAAAGAGGTAAGAGAGGTGCAGAAAGAGGCAAGAGACCTGCAGAAAGAGACAAGAGAGTTGCAGAAAGAGGCATGAGGGGTACAGAAAGAGGCAAGAAAAATGCAGAAAGAAGCAATAGGGGTGCATAAAGAGGCAAGAGAGGTACAGAAAGAGGCAAGAGGTGCAGAACGAGGCAAGAGAAGTGCAGCAAGAGGAAGGAAGCTGCCAAAAGAGGAACAAAGGAGCAGAAAGAGGGAAAAAGTCACAGAATGAAGCAAGAGAAGTGCAGAAAGAAATAAGAGAGGTGCAGAACCAAGCAAGATAAATGCAAAGAGAGGCACAGAAAGAAGCAAGAGAGGCACAGAAAGAAGCAAGTGAGATGCAGAAAGAAGCAAGAGAGTTGCATAAAGATGTAAGAGAGGTACAGAAAGCAGCAAGAGAAATGCAGAAAGAAGCAAGTGAGGCACAGAAAGAGGCAAGAGAGGTACAGAAAGAGGCAAGAAAAGTACAGAAAGAGGTACGAGAGGTACAAAAAGAGGCAACAGAAATGCAAAGAGGTAAGAGAAGTGCAGAAAGATTCAAGAGAGGTGCAGAAATAGGAAGAGAGGCACAGAAAGAAGAAGAAAGGTGCAGAAAGAAGCAAGAGAAGTACAGAAAGAGACAGGAGAGATGCAGAAAGAAGCAAGTGAGATGCAGAAAGAGGCAAGAGAGGTGAAGAAACACGTAAGAGAGGTACAGAAAGCAGCAAGATAAATGCAGAAAGAAGCAAGTGAGGTGCAGAAAGAAGTAAGAGAGGTGCAGACAGAGGCAAGAGAGGTACAGAAGGAGGCAAGAGAGATGCAGAATGAGGCAAGAGAGGTGCATAAAGATGCAAGAGAGGTACAGAAAGAGGCAAGAGAGATGCAACACGAGGCAAGAGAAGTGCAGAAAGAGAACGAAAGCTGCCAAAAGAGGAACGAAGGAGCAGAAAGAGGGGGAAAAGGTGCAGAAAGAAGCAAGAGAAGTACAGAAAGAATCAAGAGGGATACAGAAAGAAGAGTCAGGTACAGAAAGAAGCAAGTGAGGTGCAGAAAGAGGCAAGACAGGTGCAGAAAGAGGCAGGAGAGGTACAAAAATAGGAAGAAAGTGCAGAAACAGGCAAGAGAGGTGCCGAAAGAGGTTAGAGAAGTGCAGAAAGAAGCAAGAGAAGTGCAGAAAGAAAAAGAAAGGTGCAGAAAGAGGGAAGAGCGGGGCAGAAAGGCAAGAGAAGTGCAGAAAGAGGAAGAAAGGTGCAGAAAGAAGAAGAAAGGTAGAGAAAAAGGCAAGCAAAGTGCAGATAGAGGAAGAAAGGTGCAGAAAGAAGCAAGAGAAGTACAGAAAGAGACAAGAGAGGCGGAGAAAGAGGCAAGAGAGGTACAGAAATAGGAAGAATGTGCAGAAAAAGGGAAGAGAGATGCAGAAAGAGGCAAGAGAAGTGCAGAAACAGGCATGAGAAGTGCCGAAAGAAACATGTGAGGAGCAGAAAGAAGCAAGAGAAGTTCAGAAAGAAAAAGAAAGGTGCAGAAAGTGGAAGGAATGTGCAGGAAAAGGCAAGAGAAGTGCAGAAAGATGCAAGAGGACTGCAGAAAGAGGAAGAAAGGTACAGAAAGTGGAAGAAAGGTGTAGAAGAAAGAAGCAAGGTAGGTGCAGAAAGACGTAAGAGAGGTACAGAAAGCAGCAAGAGAGGTGCAGAAAGAAGCAAGAGAGGTACAGAAAGAGGCAAGAGAAGTGCAGAAAGATAAAGAAAGGTGCCAAAAGAGGAACAGAGGAGCAGAAAGAGAGGAAAAAGGTGCAGAAAGAAGCAAGAGAAGTACAGAAAGAATCAAGAGGGATACAGAAAGAAGAGTCAGGAACAGAAAGAAGCAAGTGAGGTACAGAAAGAGGCAAGACAGGTGCAGAAAGAGGCAAGAGAGGTACAAAAATAGGAAGAAAGTGCAGAAACAGGCAAGAGAGGTGCCGAAAGAGGTTAGAGAAGTGCAGAAAGAAGCAAGAGAAGTGCAGAAAGAGGAAGAAAGGTGCAGAAAGAGGAAGAAAGGTACAGAAAGAGGCAAGCAAAGTGCAGATAGAGGAAGAAAGGTGCAGAAAGAAGCAAGAGAAGTATAGAAAGAGACAAGAGAGATGCAGAAAGAAGCAAGTGAGGTGCAGAAAGAGGCAAGAGAGGTGAAGATTCACGTAAGAATGGTACAGAAAGCAGCAAGATAAATGCAGAAAGAAGCAAGTGAGGTGCAGAAAGAAGTAAGAGAGGTGCAGAATGAGGCAAGAGAGGTGCATAAAGATGCAAGAGAGGTACAGAAAGAGGCAAGAGAGATGCAACACGAGGCAAGAGAAGTGCAGAAAGAGAAAGAAAGCTGCCAAAAGAGGAACGAAGGAGCAGAAAGAGGGGGAAAAGGTGCAGAAAGAAGCAAGAGAAGTACAGAAAGGATCAAGAGGGATACAGAAAGAAGAGTCAGGTACAGAAAGAAGCAAGTGAGGTGCAGAAAGAGGCAAGACAGGTGCAGAAAGAGGCAGGAGAGGTACAAAAATAGGAAGAAAGTGCAGAAACAGGCAAGAGAGGTGCCGAAAGAGGTTAGAGAAGTGCAGAAAGAAGCAAGAGAAGTGCAGAAAGAAAAAGAAAGGTGCAGAAAGAGGGAAGAGCGGGGCAGAAAGGCAAGAGAAGTACAGAAAGAGGAAGAAAGGTGCAGAAAGAAGAAGAAAGGTAGAGAAAAAGGCAAGCAAAGTGCAGATAGAGGAAGAAAGGTGCAGAAAGAAGCAAGAGAAGTACAGAAAGAGACAAGAGAGATGCAGAAAGAAGCAAGAGAGGTGCAGACAGAGGAAAGAGAGGTACAGAAGGAGGCAAGAGAGATGCAGAATGAGACAAGAGAAGTGCAGAAAAAGATAAAAAGCTGCCAAAAGAGGAACAAGGAAGCAGAAAGAACAGTGAGGTGCAGAAAGAAGCAAGTGAGGTGCAGAAAGAGGTAAGCAAGTTGCAGAACAATACAAGAGAAGCACATAAAGAGGTAAGAGAGGTGCAGAAAGAGGCAAGAGACCTGCAGAAAGAGACAAGAGAGTTGCAGAAAGAGGCATGAGGGGTACAGAAAGAGGCAAGAAAAGTGCAGAAAGAAGCAATAGGGGTGCATAAAGAGGCAAGAGAGGTACAGAAAGAGGCAAGAGGTGCAGAACGAGGCAAGAGAAGTGCAGCAAGAGGAAGGAAGCTGCCAAAAGAGGAACAAAGGAGCAGAAAGAGGGAAAAAGTCACAGAATGAAGCAAGAGAAGTGCAGAAAGAAACAAGAGAGGTGCAGAACCAAGCAAGATAAATGCAAAGAGAGGCACAGAAAGAAGCAAGAGAGGCACAGAAAGAAGCAAGTGAGATGCAGAAAGAAGCAAGAGAGTTGCATAAAGATGTAAGAGAGGTACAGAAAGCAGCAAGAGAAATGCAGAAAGAAGCAAGTGAGGCACAGAAAGAGGCAAGAGAGGTACAGAAAGAGGCAAGAAAAGTACAGAAAGAGGTACGAGAGGTACAAAAAGAGGCAACAGAAATGCAAAGAGGTAAGAGAAGTGCAGAAAGATTCAAGAGAGGTGCAGAAATAGGAAGAGAGGAACAGAAAGAAGAAGAAAGGTGCAGAAAGAAGCAAGAGAAGTACAGAAAGAGACAGGAGAGATGCAGAAAGAAGCAAGTGAGATGCAGAAAGAGGCAAGAGAGGTAAAGAAACACGTAAGAGAGGTACAGAAAGCAGCAAGATAAATGCAGAAAGAAGCAAGTGAGGTGCAGAAAGAAGTAAGAGAGGTGCAGACAGAGGCAAGAGAGGTACAGAAGGAGGCAAGAGAGATGCAGAATGAGGCAAGAGAGGTGCATAAAGATGCAAGAGAGGTACAGAAAGAGGCAAGAGAGATGCAACACGAGGCAAGAGAAGTGCAGAAAGAGAACGAAAGCTGCCAAAAGAGGAACGAAGGAGCAGAAAGAGGGGGAAAAGGTGCAGAAAGAAGCAAGAGAAGTACAGAAAGAATCAAGAGGGATACAGAAAGAAGAGTCAGGTACAGAAAGAAGCAAGTGAGGTACAGAAAGAGGCAAGACAGGTGCAGAAAGAGGCAGGAGAGGTACAAAAATAGGAAGAAAGTGCAGAAACAGGCAAGAGAGGTGCCGAAAGAGGTTAGAGAAGTGCAGAAAGAAGCAAGAGAAGTGCAGAAAGAAAAAGAAAGGTGCAGAAAGAGGGAAGAGCGGGGCAGAAAGGCAAGAGAAGTGCAGAAAGAGGAAGAAAGGTGCAGAAAGAAGAAGAAAGGTAGAGAAAAAGGCAAGCAAAGTGCAGATAGAGGAAGAAAGGTGCAGAAAGAAGCAAGAGAAGTACAGAAAGAGACAAGAGAGATGCAGAAAGAAGCAAGAGAGGTGCAGACAGAGGCAAGAGAGGTACAGAAGGAGGCAAGAGAGATGCAGAATGAGGCAAGAGAAGTGCAGAAAAAGATAAAAAGCTGCCAAAAGAGGTACAAGGGAGCAGAAAGAACAGTGAGGTGCAGAAAGAAGCAAGTGAGGTGCAGAAAGAGGTAAGACAGTTGCAGAAAAATACAAGAGAAGCACAGAAAGAGGTAAGAGAGGTGCAGAAAGAGGCAAGAGACCTGCAGAAAGAGACAAGAGAGTTGCAGAAAGAGGCAAGAGGGGTACAGAAAGAGGCAAGAAAAGTGCAGAAAGAAGCAATAGGGGTGCATAAAGAGGCAAGAGAGGTACAGAAAGAGGCAAGAGGTGCAGAACGAGGCAAGAGAAGTGCAGCAAGAGGAAGGAAGCTGCCAAAAGAGGAACAAAGGAGCAGAAAGAGGGAAAAAGTCACAGAATGAAGCAAGAGAAGTGCAGAAAGAAACAAGAGAGGTGCAGAACCAAGCAAGATAAATGCAAAGAGAGGCACAGAAAGAAGCAAGAGAGGCACAGAAAGAAGCAAGTGAGATGCAGAAAGAAGCAAGAGAGTTGCATAAAGATGTAAGAGAGGTACAGAAAGCAGCAAGAGAAATGCAGAAAGAAGCAAGTGAGGCACAGAAAGAGGCAAGAGAGGTACAGAAAGAGGCAAGAAGAGTACAGAAAGAGGTACGAGAGGTACAAAAAGAGGCAACAGAAATGCAAAGAGGTAAGAGGAGTGCAGAAAGATTCAAGAGAGGTGCAGAAATAGGAAGAGAGGCACAGAAAGAGGAAGAAAGGTGCAGAAAGAAGCAAGAGAAGTACAGAAAGAGACAGGAGAGATGCAGAAAGAAGCAAGTAAGATGCAGAAAGAGGCAAGAGAGGTGAAGAAACACGTAAGAGAGGTACAGAAAGCAGCAAGATAAATGCAGAAAGAAGCAAGTGAGGTGCAGAAAGAAGTAAGAGAGGTGCAGACAGAGGCAAGAGAGGTACAGAAGGAGGCAAGAGAGATGCAGAATGAGGCAAGAGAGGTGCATAAAGATGCAAGAGAGGTACAGAAAGAGGCAAGAGAGATGCAACACGAGGCAAGAGAAGTGCAGAAAGAGAACGAAAGCTGCCAAAAGAGGAACGAAGGAGCAGAAAGAGGGGGAAACGGTGCAGAAAGAAGCAAGAGAAGGACAGAAAGAATCAAGAGGGATACAGAAAGAAGAGTCAGGTACAGAAAGAAGGAAGTGAGGTGCAGAAAGAGGCAAGACAGGTGCAGAAAGAGGCAGGAGAGGTACAAAAATAGGAAGAAAGTGCAGAAACAGGCAAGAGAGGTGCCGAAAGAGGTTAGAGAAGTGCAGAAAGAAGCAAGAGAAGTGCAGAAAGAAAAAGAAAGGTGCAGAAAGAGGGAAGAGCGGGGCAGAAAGGCAAGAGAAGTGCAGAAAGAGGAAGAAAGGTGCAGAAAGAAGAAGAAAGGTAGAGAAAAAGGCAAGCAAAGTGCAGATAGAGGAAGAAAGGTGCAGAAAGAAGCAAGAGAAGTACAGAAAGAGACAAGAGAGATGCAGAAAGAAGCAAGAGAGGTGCAGACTGAGGCAAGAGAGGTACAGAAGGAGGCAAGAGAGATGCAGAATGAGGCAAGAGAAGTGCAGAAAAAGATAAAAAGCTGCCAAAAGAGGTACAAGGGAGCAGAAAGAACAGTGAGGTGCAGAAAGAAGCAAGTGAGGTGCAGAAAGAGGTAAGACAGTTGCAGAAAAATACAAGAGAAGCACAGAAAGAGGTAAGAGAGGTGCAGAAAGAGGCAAGAGACCTGCAGAAAGAGACAAGAGAGTTGCAGAAAGAGGCAAGAGGGGTACAGAAAGAGGCAAGAAAAGTGCAGAAAGAAGCAATAGGGGTGCATAAAGAGGCAAGAGAGGTACAGAAAGAGGCAAGAGGTGCAGAATGAGGCAAGAGAAGTGCAGCAAGAGGAAGGAAGCTGCCAAAAGAGGAACAAAGGAGCAGAAAGAGGGAAAAAGTCACAGAATGAAGCAAGAGAAGTGCAGAAAGAAACAAGAGAGGTGCAGAACCAAGCAAGATAAATGCAAAGAGAGGCACAGAAAGAAGCAAGAGAGGCACAGAAAGAAGCAAGTGAGATGCAGAAAGAAGCAAGAGAGTTGCATAAAGATGTAAGAGAGGTACAGAAAGCAGCAAGAGAAATGCAGAAAGAAGCAAGTGAGGCACAGAAAGAGGCAAGAGAGGTACAGAAAGAGGCAAGAAGAGTACAGAAAGAGGTACGAGAGGTACAAAAAGAGGCAACAGAAATGCAAAGAGGTAAGAGAAGTGCAGAAAGATTCAAGAGAGGTGCAGAAATAGGAAGAGAGGCACAGAAAGAGGAAGAAAGGTGCAGAAAGAAGCAAGAGAAGTACAGAAAGAGACAAGAGAGATGCAGAAAGAAGCAAGTGAGATGCAGAAAGAGGCAAGAGAGGTAAAGAAACACGTAAGAGAGGTACAGAAAGCAGCAAGATAAATGCAGAAAGAAGCAAGTGAGGTGCAGAAAGAAGTAAGAGAGGTGCAGACAGAGGCAAGAGAGGTACAGAAGGAGGCAAGAGAGATGCAGAATGAGGCAAGAGAGGTGCATAAAGATGCAAGAGAGGTACAGAAAGAGGCAAGAGAGATGCAACACGAGGCAAGAGAAGTGCAGAAAGAGAACGAAAGCTGCCAAAAGAGGAACGAAGGAGCAGAAAGAGGGGGAAAAGGTGCAGAAAGAAGCAAGAGAAGTACAGAAAGAATCAAGAGGGATACAGAAAGAAGAGTCAGGTACAGAAAGAAGCAAGTGAGGTACAGAAAGAGGCAAGACAGGTGCAGAAAGAGGCAGGAGAGGTACAAAAATAGGAAGAAAGTGCAGAAACAGGCAAGAGAGGTGCCGAAAGAGGTTAGAGAAGTGCAGAAAGAAGCAAGAGAAGTGCAGAAAGAAAAAGAAAGGTGCAGAAAGAGGGAAGAGCGGGGCAGAAAGGCAAGAGAAGTGCAGAAAGAGGAAGAAAGGTGCAGAAAGAAGAAGAAAGGTAGAGAAAAAGGCAAGCAAAGTGCAGATAGAGGAAGAAAGGTGCAGAAAGAAGCAAGAGAAGTACAGAAAGAGACAAGAGAGATGCAGAAAGAAGCAAGAGAGGTGCAGACAGAGGCAAGAGAGGTACAGAAGGAGGCAAGAGAGATGCAGAATGAGGCAAGAGAAGTGCAGAAAAAGATAAAAAGCTGCCAAAAGAGGTACAAGGGAGCAGAAAGAACAGTGAGGTGCAGAAAGAAGCAAGTGAGGTGCAGAAAGAGGTAAGACAGTTGCAGAAAAATACAAGAGAAGCACAGAAAGAGGTAAGAGAGGTGCAGAAAGAGGCAAGAGACCTGCAGAAAGAGACAAGAGAGTTGCAGAAAGAGGCAAGAGGGGTACAGAAAGAGGCAAGAAAAGTGCAGAAAGAAGCAATAGGGGTGCATAAAGAGGCAAGAGAGGTACAGAAAGAGGCAAGAGGTGCAGAACGAGGCAAGAGAAGTGCAGCAAGAGGAAGGAAGCTGCCAAAAGAGGAACAAAGGAGCAGAAAGAGGGAAAAAGTCACAGAATGAAGCAAGAGAAGTGCAGAAAGAAACAAGAGAGGTGCAGAACCAAGCAAGATAAATGCAAAGAGAGGCACAGAAAGAAGCAAGAGAGGCACAGAAAGAAGCAAGTGAGATGCAGAAAGAAGCAAGAGAGTTGCATAAAGATGTAAGAGAGGTACAGAAAGCAGCAAGAGAAATGCAGAAAGAAGCAAGTGAGGCACAGAAAGAGGCAAGAGAGGTACAGAAAGAGGCAAGAAGAGTACAGAAAGAGGTACGAGAGGTACAAAAAGAGGCAACAGAAATGCAAAGAGGTAAGAGGAGTGCAGAAAGATTCAAGAGAGGTGCAGAAATAGGAAGAGAGGCACAGAAAGAGGAAGAAAGGTGCAGAAAGAAGCAAGAGAAGTACAGAAAGAGACAGGAGAGATGCAGAAAGAAGCAAGTAAGATGCAGAAAGAGGCAAGAGAGGTGAAGAAACACGTAAGAGAGGTACAGAAAGCAGCAAGATAAATGCAGAAAGAAGCAAGTGAGGTGCAGAAAGAAGTAAGAGAGGTGCAGACAGAGGCAAGAGAGGTACAGAAGGAGGCAAGAGAGATGCAGAATGAGGCAAGAGAGGTGCATAAAGATGCAAGAGAGGTACAGAAAGAGGCAAGAGAGATGCAACACGAGGCAAGAGAAGTGCAGAAAGAGAACGAAAGCTGCCAAAAGAGGAACGAAGGAGCAGAAAGAGGGGGAAACGGTGCAGAAAGAAGCAAGAGAAGGACAGAAAGAATCAAGAGGGATACAGAAAGAAGAGTCAGGTACAGAAAGAAGGAAGTGAGGTGCAGAAAGAGGCAAGACAGGTGCAGAAAGAGGCAGGAGAGGTACAAAAATAGGAAGAAAGTGCAGAAACAGGCAAGAGAGGTGCCGAAAGAGGTTAGAGAAGTGCAGAAAGAAGCAAGAGAAGTGCAGAAAGAAAAAGAAAGGTGCAGAAAGAGGGAAGAGCGGGGCAGAAAGGCAAGAGAAGTGCAGAAAGAGGAAGAAAGGTGCAGAAAGAAGAAGAAAGGTAGAGAAAAAGGCAAGCAAAGTGCAGATAGAGGAAGAAAGGTGCAGAAAGAAGCAAGAGAAGTACAGAAAGAGACAAGAGAGATGCAGAAAGAAGCAAGAGAGGTGCAGACTGAGGCAAGAGAGGTACAGAAGGAGGCAAGAGAGATGCAGAATGAGGCAAGAGAAGTGCAGAAAAAGATAAAAAGCTGCCAAAAGAGGTACAAGGGAGCAGAAAGAACAGTGAGGTGCAGAAAGAAGCAAGTGAGGTGCAGAAAGAGGTAAGACAGTTGCAGAAAAATACAAGAGAAGCACAGAAAGAGGTAAGAGAGGTGCAGAAAGAGGCAAGAGACCTGCAGAAAGAGACAAGAGAGTTGCAGAAAGAGGCAAGAGGGGTACAGAAAGAGGCAAGAAAAGTGCAGAAAGAAGCAATAGGGGTGCATAAAGAGGCAAGAGAGGTACAGAAAGAGGCAAGAGGTGCAGAATGAGGCAAGAGAAGTGCAGCAAGAGGAAGGAAGCTGCCAAAAGAGGAACAAAGGAGCAGAAAGAGGGAAAAAGTCACAGAATGAAGCAAGAGAAGTGCAGAAAGAAACAAGAGAGGTGCAGAACCAAGCAAGATAAATGCAAAGAGAGGCACAGAAAGAAGCAAGAGAGGCACAGAAAGAAGCAAGTGAGATGCAGAAAGAAGCAAGAGAGTTGCATAAAGATGTAAGAGAGGTACAGAAAGCAGCAAGAGAAATGCAGAAAGAAGCAAGTGAGGCACAGAAAGAGGCAAGAGAGGTACAGAAAGAGGCAAGAAGAGTACAGAAAGAGGTACGAGAGGTACAAAAAGAGGCAACAGAAATGCAAAGAGGTAAGAGAAGTGCAGAAAGATTCAAGAGAGGTGCAGAAATAGGAAGAGAGGCACAGAAAGAGGAAGAAAGGTGCAGAAAGAAGCAAGAGAAGTACAGAAAGAGACAAGAGAGATGCAGAAAGAAGCAAGTGAGATGCAGAAAGAGGCAAGAGAGGTGAAGAAACACGTAAGAGAGGTACAGAAAGCAGCAAGATAAATGCAGAAAGAAGCAAGTGAGGAGCAGAAAGAAGTAAGAGAGGTGCAGACAGAGGCAAGAGAGGTACAGAAGGAGGCAAGAGAGATGCAGAATGAGGCAAGAGTGGTGCATAAAGATGCAAGAGAGGTACAGAAAGAGGCAAGAGAGATGCAACATGAGGCAAGAGAAGTGCAGAAAGAGAAAGAAAGCTGCCAAAAGAGGAACGAAGGAGCAGAAAGAGGGGAAAAAGGTACAGAAAGAAGCAAGAGAAGTACAGAAAGAATCAAGAGGGATACAGAAAGAAGAGTCAGGTACAGAAAGAAGCAAGTGAGGTGCAGAAAGAGGCAAGACAGGTGCAGAAAGAGACAGGAGCGGTTCAAAAATAGGAAGAAAGTGCAGAAACAGGCAAGAGAGGTGCCGAAAGAGGTTAGAGAAGTGCAGAAAGAAACAAGAGAAGTGCAGAAAGAAAAATAAAGGTGCAGAAAGAGGGAAGAGCGGTGCAGAAAGGCAAGAGAAGTGCAGAAAGAGGAAGAAAGGTGCAGAAAGAGGAAGAAAGGTAGAGAAAAAGGCAAGCAAAGTGCAGATAGAGGAAGAAAGGTGCAGAAAGAAGCAAGAGAAGTACAGAAAGAGACAAGAGAGATGCAGAAAGAAGCAAGAGAGGTGCAGACAGAGGCAAGAGAGGTACAGAATTAAGCAAGAGAGATGCAGAATGAGGCAAGAGAAGTGCAGAAAAAGATAAAAAGCTGCCAAAAGAGGAACAAGGGAGCAGAAAGAACAGTGAGGTGCAGAAAGAAGCAAGTGAGGTGCAGAAAGAGGTAAGACAGGTGCAGAAAAATACAAGAGAAGCACAGAAAAAGGTAAGAGAGGTGCAGAAAGAGGCAAGAGACCAGCAGAAAGAGACAAGAGAGTTGCAGAAAGAGGCAAGAGGGGTACAGAAAGAGGAAAGAAAAGTGCAGAAAGAAGCAATAGGGGTGCATAAAGAGGCAAGAGAGGTACAGAAAGAGGCAAGAGGTGCAGAACGAGGCAAGAGAAGTGCAGCAAGAGGAAGGAAGCTGCCAAAAGAGGAACAAAGGAGCAGAAAGAGGGAAAAAGTCACAGAATGAAGCAAGAGAAGTGCAGAAAGAAACAAGAGAGGTGCAGAACCAAGCAAGATAAATGCAAAGAGAGGCACAGAAAGAAGCAAGAGAGGCACAGAAAGAAGCAAGTGAGATGCAGAAAGAAGCAAGAGAGGTGCATAAAGATGTAAGAGAGGTACAGAAAGCAGCAAGAGAAATGCAGAAAGAAGCAAGTGAGGCACAGAAAGAGGCAAGAGAGGTACAGAAAGAGGCAAGAAAAGTACAGAAAGAGGTACGAGAGGTACAAAAAGAGGCAACAGAAATGCAAAGAGGTAAGAGAAGTGCAGAAAGATTCAAGAGAGGTGCAGAAATAGGAAGAGAGGCACAGAAAGAGGAAGAAAGGTGCAGAAAGAAGCAAGAGAAGTGCAGAAAGAAGAGAGGAGTAGAAAGAAAAGAGTGAGGTGCAGAAAGAAGCAAGTGAGGTACAGAAATAGCTAAGAGAGGTGCAGAAAGAGGCAAGAGAAGCACAGAAAGAGGCAAGAGAGGTACAGAAAGAAGCAAGAGACTTGCAGAAAGAGGCAAGAGAGGTTCAGATAGAGGCAACAGAAGTGCAGAAAGAGGCAAGAGAGGAGCAGAAAGAAACAAGAGAGGTGCAGGAATAGGATGAAAGGCACATACCGTGGAAGAAAGGCACAGAAAGAAGCAAGAGAAGTGTAGAAAGAGGCAATAGAAGTGCAGAAAGAAGCAAGAAAGGTGCAGAAAGTGGTAAAAGAAGTACAGAAAGAAGCAAGAGTGCTGCAGGAAGAGGCAAGAGAAATGCACAAAGAAACAAGAGGGGTGCAGAAAAAAGCAAGAGAGGTGCAGAAAGAAGCAAGTGAATTGCAGAAAGAGGAATAAAGGTGCAGAAAGAGGCACAACAGGTGCAGAATGAGGCAAGAAAAGTACAGAAAAAGGCAAGAGAAGTACAGAAAGAGGCAAGAAAGGTACAGAAAGAAGCAAGAGAAGTGCAGAAAGAAGCAAGAGTGGTTTGTGCACCGTTAGTCCCAATTGAACACCCACATTTAGCAATAAGGTGACCATTCCAGCTTTGCAAAGGGCCTTCCACCACGCTGTAACACATGACACTGCATATTTGGTACCGTTTTGTTCAAATCTGCAGATAATGTGGCAGATGATAGATTATGTGGCAAATGCAGAAAATGTATAGTTATGCGAAAATTGGTGCAGCCGAATAGTCTCATAATTCCAGTGGGCTTGCTTATACCTAGCACTAGGTTCAGAAGTGCTCCTCTGTGGTTGCTTCTTTTTTGTGTCTCATTGAGTTTATAGTTTAGCTTCTCTGGAAAACGAGGAAGACTAAACCTGAGGTTACCACTCCACAACACAGACTACGATACCACATAATTACTCTCCATAACACATAATCCCACTCTAAATGATCCTTATACACTAAATACCACATACTTTCTATCCACATAATTTCACTGCAAAAAAAACCCTCAATTCCAATACACACATTGTACATCCACTTCACCCCAAAAATGATTAAAAAATCTTTTAAACTTAAAACACCAATAGATCTAACTCTCACAAATGAGAGAACTATTGCATTGCAAATGCTTGCTTAACTAGTTTTTGCATTTCCAGAGTGGTGGAGAAAGGGGACTGGACCTCCAGCCAGTGCTCAGGAATTCCGCTGCGTAGAACTTACAGGACGCACCAGAACGACTTCTTGACCCCCAAAGTCCCTCAAGAATAAATTGGATTTCATCCCCATCCAGTAGTGTGACAGGAGGTGCGTTTGCAGAGTGGTGGACAAAGGGGGGCCATGGCTTCCGAAGACCTCTGAAGGTAACAGAATGGGTAGTTGGGCCCCAAGGACATTCTTGGGGGCCCACTAGCCCTCCAGTAAGTCTCACAGCAGGATTGCTAAATTCTGATAGCAGCCCATGCCCCCTTTCTCCACCACTCTGCAAACGCACTTCCTGCCACGCTCTTGGTTGGGGAATGAAGTCCATTTCGCTGCTGGGGTCATTAGTGGCCAACTACCCTACCTGTTACTTCTAGTAAGCCCTACACAGTGGGATTGCTGGGAGGTGGTCACAGGACACGCCACCATTCTCCTCCACTCTGCAAACGCAGCTCCTGGTGCACTCTTGTCCCCTTGCATCTTGATGGTCCCTGGGGGCTAACTAGCCCTCCTGTTACCTCCAGTAAACCCTCCACAGCTGGATTGCTGAGAGGTAGTCAGAGGCCAAGGCCCCTTTCTACACCACTCTGTAATCGCACCTCATGGTGCACTGCTGCTTGGCCGATGAAGTCCACTTTAGTCCTGAGGTCCTCAGGACACAAGGGGACCTCATTGCCCCACTACCTGTTTGCCAAGAGGCTTGTTTGCAGAGTGGTGTAAAAAGGGGTGTAGCTTCCTACCACCACTCAGCAATCCCAGTCTGTGGAGCTTGTGGTACCTGGTGGGCTAGTGGGCTCCTAAGGACCCACAGTGACGACAGGGACTTCATTCCCGAACCAAGTTTGCACCAGTAGTCGCGTTTGCAGAGTAGAGGTGAAAGGGGGCGGGGCATCTGTCGAGATGCAGGTTCCTCTTCTCTAAGTAGGCTGTGTGGGCCCCCTTAACAGAAAGGGAGGGGGGCCGCGTGACCCACTCCCCTGAGGCCGATATATGCCTCGGGGACCCCATCCCACAGGGCTGGGCCTTTTCTTTTTTTAAAGGGGAGGGTGGGCTACCTTCCCCAGGTCATTTTTAGTCTTGGGGACCCCATCCCCCGGGGCTTGGCCATTAACATTTTTTTTATAATATTTTAAGGGAGGGGGGTTATGCAGCCCCCCTCCCCAGGCCATTTTTGGCCTGAGGACCCCATCCCCTAGGCCATGGCTACAAAGTTGGGGACTGCGGAGGGAGCCCCAATGCCCCCGTGGTCCCTTACATGCAGGTTCCTTTGCCCAAAAGCAATTCTGCTTCGCTTCATGGAAGCAAGAGTAATTTTCCTGCTCTCGCTTCCATGAAGCAAATAGCAATGGCGGCAACAGTGCTCCCACCATGGCATAGCAAACTATAATGTCCTGGAGAAGTGCACCCCGGGACATTGCTGTGGCTGGCCCTGTGGAGTGGCGGTCCTCATGGCCATAGAGGGCTACTGGAGGGGGCCGCACGGCCACCCTCCCATCATTGTAATATCCCTGGGGAGGGTGGTGGTCACCGGGGTCAGGGATCCGCAACAGGCCCCCACATTTAATTGATCTGTGTCCCGGGGAAATGGTGGTCCCCGGGGCAGTGTTAGGGGGCTCGAGCCCCCATTTCTTTTTTTAAATTTAGCCATGCGGAGGTCATGGTCCTCAGGGCTGCAGGGGAGCCACATAGCCCCCCTTCATTTAATAAATTAAGCCCTGGGGTAGTGGTGGTCCTTGGGGCAGTGGGGGGGACAGGAGCTCCCCACACTTCAATTAAAAATCAAAGCCTCGGGAAGATGGTGTTCCCTGAGGCTGCGGGTGAGCCACGTGCCCCCGCATTTAAATAAGTATTGCCCCTGGGAGGTGGTGGTCTCCGGGGCAGTGTGGGTGGGCTCAAACCCCCACACTTAATTTTTTTAATTTAGCTCTGGGGAGGTGACGGTCCATGCAGCTGCGGAGGGGTCACGTAGAGCCCCCACATTTAATAAATTAAGCCCGAGGAGGTGGTGGTCCCCGGGGCTGTGGGGGGGCCACGTTCCCCCCACATTTAAATGAGTATCACCCCTGGGAGGTGGCGGTACCCGAGGCAGTGGGTGCACACAATAATTTCCATTGCCCCTGGGACGAGGCCCACCCAGGGACCTAAAAGAAATGAAGCGTGAGAGACCGCGCTTCATTTTTAAAAAAAAAAGGTCCGCTGGATTTGTGCACCCAGCGCGAATTCCACCAATTAGTTTTTTTACCTGCTTTTATCGGGCCCTCTGGATCCCTTTAGGACCCCCTTGAGCAGGCCTACGGGGTCAGGGGGGTTTTACCCTGCCCCCTTTTCTTTATTTTTTTTATTGTTTTTCTTGTGACTCAGTCAACATAGTTACAAGATGAACAACAATCAACAAACAGCAGTGGTGGTTTCAATGGTAGCACATCACTCTTTATGTATAATGGAAATTTGCATGTAGTATTGGTGCCCCTCGAGGTTAGGAACAAACACCCCACTACCACAGGTGTCACTCCACTGTGGTTCAACTGAATGTTATATACCGAGATAAACCTTGGCACTCTGACCTGTTCAATTATTTACTCATGGAGAGTTATCCTATTCTATGATACTCAATTTAAACAAGGAGCAATAAATAGTTTGCAGTTCAATTTAATGTATATGGGATACATAAACTCAGCAATGTTCTCAATACATTTGGTTCAAAAGCAAGACTTGCAATGATACAGTATTACAAAGATGGAGGGCATAATACACTAAACCTCCTGTAGAACGTGTTTCGTTACATAGTAACTTTTTCAAGGCTTAAAAGAAACAATCCAAAAAGCAAGCTCGAATTTTATAGACACCAGGGGTCTTCTTGTTGGATTGACATGGTTCTACTCAGTCACTGAGTCAATGTCATCCAAAGCGATAGCTGCACCACACAAATTCAGAGGGTCAAATATTTGTCAATCCAACATAAGGGTATAGTGGCCCTTGCTGTTCGATCGACTTGTTTTTCCAAAGAATGGCCCAGTATTGCCTCTAAAAGTGGTAACCAATTCGAGAAGTCTTTATTTCAATTCTTCGATTCTGTATGTAAGACACTGCTATTGAGTTGAAAGGTTCATCTTATCACCTCACGGACCACAGTAATTCAAAAGAATTTCGTGGGACCAGAGGGCTGTGATATGCCCCTTTGGCTGTACGCTTCGCCGTATGTAGAAGCCATCCCAAAAAGTTCATCCATTATAATTACAAGATGGCTGCCAACACTTCCTGGTTTGAAGTGTTGGCAGCAAATCAGATCTCAGGCTTGAGTTTGGGAGAGTTTGCGGATCCTCTTTGTCCCCAGTTGTATATCTGAGAAATCTTTACATTTCTCAGGAATTACTGAACGGATATACACCATTTAACACAAAGAACGCTTTCTGAACCAAGAGCTACTTTTTTTGCCAAATTTGGTGTAATTACGTTCAGCAGTTTGGGCTGTAGCCTTTTTTAAAGTTTCCTATGGAGATTAACATGGAGAAAACCTGTTTTGGGATCCCCCTTTTCTCTCAGCCCCCGTTTGATGAATCACCCCAAAACTTTCAAGACAGGAGCTGCCCCATTAGTTTAAAAACATTTACGAAGATTCGTCAAATGGCGCCAAAGAGATTGGCAAAAGAAAAAACGCTTTACTTATGGAAACTCGTTCCTAACTATAACTCCCTACATACTCCTCTAAGCCAACATTGGTGATATTTGCATATCTAATTGTCTACTGATATACAGGGATTATTTGTACCAGCCCAACAAATGCAAATAAGAAACATGTGATCGTGACCAACATATTTAGTGGGGGTTTATGCAATACAATCTGTGCTCCTTTTTTTCTAAATAGTTGTATGCACAAAATGGACCTACTGTTGAAAAAAATGACAATGTAGGAGGGGAAACAACCTGAGGCATGAAAGGTGTAAATATAACGCTTTAAAATTGAGTAATTGGCATGTGGGGCACCTGTTCCCGCTGTATCACCAATGCTCTGGCCAGAACCAGAGACGTTTTAAGGCATGGGCAAAGTGGACCATTGCCCAGGCTACCCAACCTTCCAAGGGACCCTAATGGAAATTAAACTTTTTGTCTTGTTGTGCGTCTCACTTCTGTTTATTTTTTATATCTAAAGCAATCTACTTCTCTATTACTATCTGTCTACCTCTGTCTTTGGTCAGTGTCATAATAACGATCTTTTCCTCAGAAATACAGATTTTCACTGTATATATATATGAAACCTTCTCCAAAAGTTTGTTTGGTATCCAGCAGGCAAGAAACAAGAAAAAAAGTAATACACCTTGAAGACGTTATAAACATGGGGGGCCCAAAATATGACTTGCACCACAAAAGTCCCTACGACCACACTGATCAGACTTACTAAGAGAAAGGGCTTTCACATCCACCAGTCCTCGAGGTGCTGTGATACCAATGCACGTGCTCGGCACTGACTTTCACAGTGCCATGCTTTAGAAAGTGACACTAGCCTTCAAAAGAAGGCTCGGAAGATGCCCACAAATGAGATAAGAGAATCAGCTAAAGGTTTTTAGTTTGGAGGTTCATTGTTGTAGACTGTACGTTTTATGACTCACAGCCTGATGCAGGCCTATTCAGAAGCAGGTTTTATGAATGGAAGAGTGGAGGAAATTTAGACAGTAAGAACAAGAGAGGAAAAAAGATAAAACAAGATGGAAAGAAAGGAAAAAGAGAAAGAAAGAAAGATTGCGAAGAAAGAAAAAAACTTTTCAACCAGCATGTTCTGGAATGCCCGATGGATGCTGATTTATTTAGGTTGTTAATATTGTGCCTAAAAAGGCCCACTGAAAAGTAGGAGCTGTATCTGTAAGAATTTAGAAAGTGGACCAGAAGAGACAAGATTAGACACCAATCACACTGTAGGGTAGGTACAATACACAGGGTGTTGTAGTTTTTGGATATTTGAGGAAGATATCTAAGCCCTGATCCCTTGTCATTTTGGTTCCAAATAAACCCACTTAAAAATGTCTCCTCTGCTAAGGCAGAGGAGCATTGCCCCACTGCTCTTTGAGCAGGAAATATAAAGTGATAATAATGTAGTTATTATCATTTCATTTTTCACAGGTTCGGGTTTGGGTTAAAGCCAGGCTGGTCTGGAGGCACAGGGGGAGGAGTGGTTTGCACACTCCAAGGGAGCATGACTGCCCTCATGGCTCGGCTGAATAGTAATTCACACTTTGCATGTTCCCCACCAGGCTGCATTCCACAGCCAGGTGGGGAACATGCCCAGGCTCCCAGCCCCCATCTGAGCACCGATCCACGGTGCTCTAAGACCACTCTCACCACTACATTGCAGCCTTTTTATTGGCTATGCAGATCCCGCGTGCTTCCTGGTTCCAGGGAAGCGGATGAGAGACATGGCTGGCAGGCGAGGTAAGTGGTATTTTTTTTAATTTTATCATTTTGTCCTCCCCCGCTCCTCTACTCTCATTCCCTGCCAGGCCCTCATGCCTCCAGAGCCTTGTTTACAGTTTGGATCAGTCAGTTCCCCACCCAAAGGGTAAATTGTTAATGAGCTTTCAGGATACTTTACCACACCTGATGCTTTGCACAGATGGGCCATTCTCAAGAAGTTTCTGAAAAGTGCATTTTATTACACAAGGACCTATGTGTCACTGTGAGGCCCCCCATCTCTTTTACCTACCTCGATGGCTTGCTCTGTTGCAACTGTAAGTTTGCTTATATAGTTCTTACTACCCTTGACAAGGCGTTGAAGGACTGTCAATAATGGTCCAAATTGGACAATAATATATATATCTGCTTAGCACTGAATTTTACTGGCACACAGCTTGTTTTTGAGTGTGCTAAGAATGCTGCATGTTGTACCATACTTCGGCGGCTTAAAAGCAGGATATTTACGGTTCTCAGGCAGGTTAAATCTCAACATTTGATTAAAGGGGGCATTCAATCATAGGTACCAGAATGCACCAATGCCACCTCATATGCTGGTCGGCTACTTTAACACCACAGAGTCATGACAGCCGAGTAGCTTTAAGGCACATTAAACATGTGTGAAAAATTCTGAGATTGCCTACTTATGATTTCCATAAATGTCAGAGCTGAGCTTGTATATTTCATATTAGACTTGCGTGTACATCTTTGCTCAGTAGATGCCTAAACATGGCCACTTACCGGAACATTAAATGTGATTTCATTTGTAAAATTTATAAAATACCCTACAGAGCCACATAGGCACAGACACTTCTCAAGCTTCCTTGGGCCTCTTTTCACTTGGAAAGGGTCAGTTTTATTTTCAGAAATTAAAGTCCAGCACCATGAATTATAGCTCAGCCCCTTGCGTTGTTGCGAGTGATGCCCGTTCTTTGCATTGGAGCCCCTAAATATTGGTTGAATGATGGCGTTCAGCCCTGAAAACATACCTGAGAGCCACCCTGGGATTACCGGCCCATTACTGTAATGTGCCAGATGGCAAGCCACACACCACAGCACCTCGTCTGCACGCAGTGAAATTCTTAGTCAAGAAAATAGTGGGCTCCAGGGAATGGCCAGTGTGCACAAATGACACGAGGGAATGAGTGAGTGTGATTTAATGGAGGAGTGAGTTAATTAACTGATGTGTGAGTAACTGAGTGGGTACTGAGTGAGTGCTTGGGTATATGAGAGAGTGAATGGTCGAGAGAGTGAATAGATGAACAGTGAGAGCATTGTAGAATGAGTAAATGAATGAGTGTTTACGTGAGTGAGTGGATGAGAGTGATTCCATCAACTTACTGTTTGTGAGTTAGTAAGAGATTGTTGGGAGTTGGTAAGTGAGAGGGTATGTGTATGATCACTTGTAGGTGCTGGGATGAGTTAACAAGTGAATCATTGGGTGAGTGAGTAGGTGAACAAGTGGGGAGGTGAGAAAGGCTGCTTCAATATCACCTGTGTGTGGCTCTTTTAGTTCATAATCTGTTGTTTATAACCTGCCTGTGCCTCCTAGTTTCCCCCAAACCTGTGTGTAAGCAATCCCTTTTGTCTTAGCAAGTGAGTGAATCAAGAGTACCCCACCCCCTGAAACAGACACATTATACCTCAGAGGTTAAGCGGAGTGTGCCCTGAGACTGCAGTAATTTGCTTTCAGTGTTTAAACTGTATTTGAAAAGTCATTGTAGTACTAATTTTTTGGCTAGGAGAGGGAGTTGTTTAAGTGTTGAAAAGCAGTATTTTTAGAGGCGTAGTTTAGGGCCTTACCTGCAGAACACCAGAGTGTGAATTGAGCCTTTCTGTCTCCAAGGAGATTCTGAATTGAGGAGCTGCTCCCAGCCCCCTGCCCAGCAGCCTGAGCTTTCTGATTGGTTTTCTAGCTCATAAAGCAACCCCGATCCCTCCTCTCACACCTGCCCGGACCCGATAAGGTTTGTTTGGTGAACCCCAAGACATTCACCTCCATTTTGTGAGCTGCAGCTTCCCTGTGCCAAACATTGCAGTGAACTAAGGACCAGAAGGTGGTAAGAAGACAGACTGTGATGTCTATTTCCTGCATTTTAAAAGCAATTTTCCTCTACCCATGACTGCCATATTTTCACCTGTTTTGTTTGTGGGCTTTATAGTTTAAAATTTAAGTTTTACCTGTCCATGATTGCCTCAATTTATCTGTTGAATTGTGTGCTTTCTAATTCAAAACCTGTTGTTTTGCACCTGCCCTTGACTGCTTCAATTTCACCTGTGTGTGGGCTATTTTAGTTCATAACCTATTGTTTATCACCTGCCCATGACTGCTTGATTTTCCCTCCTACTTTCCCCCCTAATCTGTGGGCTTAAGGTCAGAGGTTTGATTGGTGGATAGGTTTAGGGTTTTTTGTTGGGTTTCTGGGGCTAGGGTTTCTATTGGACCTAGGGCTTAGGGTTTGATATCTGATCGACTGTTGGGACTAGGGCGGTGATTGGATTTAAGGACTGGGTTTCCTATTGCACTTAGGGTTTAGGGCTAGTGTGCTGACCGGCTAGGGTTAGGGCTAGGATTCCCATTGGCCAAAGGGGTCACCTGTCCATTAGGGCTATTAAAGGTCAGGGTTCAAGGCATCTCTGCCTGGGCGTCGAGGCTATGAGCGGAGAGGACAAGGGCAGCTGCCTGTTTAATCCTGTTTGAGACTGGTCAAGCCTAGGGCCAGAGATGATGCCCACTTTCACCTTCACCAGCACCCACCCTACCCTATCCATATCCACACCCATATTACCACACTCATAGCAAATGTACACTACTCACTTATTGCAAACTAAGCCTACACAATTTTCAATGTCTGAGCACCCACTACAAAATCCCACAAACTACACCTTCACATCCTTTTACCCAACTACCACTCATTTGCATCTTAACTTACGCACAAAACACCACTCTGTCCTATACTACTAACCAATTCCCTATTCAACAACACAACCCAATTCCACACCATACTTAACTATATCACATCCAACTTACACTCCCTGCTCTAATTATTCCAAACAGACCCATTTTTGGCACCAACAAACCTATACTCAGCCCTCCATCTTTTCATCCACCAACACCCTCCTCTTCTTTTTACCAGAGTAACACAATCACACAACACTTACACTCACACATATTACCTATTTTGTACAATCAAATCTAACACAAACACTCCTAACTCTTGTTCATCCCCTTTCACACACCACATACACTCTTTTCCAAAACAAATCACCACCCCTTTACCTTGCAGCTTCCCCTCACCAACAATACTTTACATACAAATCCTTCTCAGAAAACAAATACATCATCACCTCATTTCACTACTCCTAAAAATAAAGCATAACACACACACAAGGACAACAAAGTATCTCACACAAAACACCTCATAATACTGTCTGTCACAAACTACAAACAAAAACTACAAACATGCACCCACTCCTGCCTTCCTGACCACACAAATAATATGCACCATAAACAAACTCCAACGCCAAGTCAAATGCCAAGCTTTCTATATTCCACACACCTAAAAAATATACCACAGCAACTCTCTTTTAACTGCCTCTCATCCATTGGACAATTTAGAATCTTACAACATGACCCACCACCCCAAACTCATGCGCTTTCCACCCTAAACAGACGCAAACAAAATAAGCAACATGCCACTCTTCACAACTTTGCATCTCCATATCTACTGCACAAAAATGCTACTCTACAAAAACAACACAGCTCACCAAATCATCCTTAACCACTATATCCACCACCTACACACACTGACCCATCAAAATGCCATCTTATCCTGCTGGATGAGGAACATGATACAGCACAGCTACTCTCTTGCTATCCTTATACAGATAATACTAGCTCTAATGACACACCTGCAACACACCCACAAAAACCTGTTCACTCTTCTACAAACAAAGTCACACTATCACTAAAGCACTTTCTCTAAACTGCCTACTAACAAATGCTTAACCACTCTAAAAATAGCAAGCATCACATCTACGACCTTCTCACTGACACACAACCTGACATACTCTTCATAACTGAATCATGGTTGGGAGATGATATGGCTCCAGTCTTGCATGAAGCCATTCCCCTAGGCTATCAAATTATCACGCAATATCATATAGGCAAAAGAGGAGGTGGCCTACTTGTTGTCTTCAAGCAAATATTAAATATTGCTAAATCTGATGACATCTCCATAAAGGTTGTGAGGCCCTCTTCACCAGATGCAGTCCTACACCTT
Organism: Triturus cristatus; assembly: GCF_964204655.1. NCBI lineage: Eukaryota > Metazoa > Chordata > Amphibia > Caudata > Salamandridae > Triturus > Triturus cristatus. Next base: position 892,372,074 of record NC_140590.1, on the reverse strand, counting down.
CTTCGTCCTGTAGCTTCATGCTCCTTTACAGACCTCCACCTACCAATGCAACATTCCCAGACACACTTCTAGACACAGTTGCAAACCTGATAACACTACACTCCAACCTATGCATTACGGGTGACCTGAACATTTGGTTTGACAAACCCAATATGCCCTATCCGAAAACAATCGTTCTTGACCTAGAAGCACTGAACCTGTTATGGGCAACAGAAGTACACAAACTTCACGTATTTGACCACTGTTGTTTAGCATCATTTGACCAATGTTGTTTAGCATCCCTTGCGATTAGTAGTATAACCTACAAAAGAGGCTTCTTTATTTCTACACTTTGTGATTAATCATCTGGAAATATATTATGCTGCTGTGCATACAAATAAATATTAATGATAGTACAATATGTCATGTGAATTGTTTTAGCACCCACACAAGGTAAACCTTGTGTTAAGGTTAACCGATGACTCAGCTCACGTTTTTACCGCATTTACATGAAGCCTCTAGAAAGAGATTTCAAGTTTTTACCTCATTACCACGAAGGCTGCAGAAAAGCTTAACCGGCAATACAGAAACATGTGTGAACTGCCAAAAACGTGCACACATGAATTAGGATTCTAACGGAGTGCAAGAGTATTCAAACCGCACTTGGAAGACATTGTTTGCTTAGCCTCGTTAGTCCCTGGTGCTTACCTGACTCCTGTTGAGCTCCGGAGTTTCCCTAGCGGCTTCTTCCATCGCGTCTTTCCTGCTTCCTGTCCTCAAGTTCCGGTCCGGTCCGGTCCCTGGTGCACCTCCGTCTACGTTACGATGTATCTTTCTGAGTGAAGGCTCCATCCTGCAACAGAACAGAAAGAGGTTAGAAAAACATAGTCAACCCACGGAAGGCTAACACGGTAAAAACTTTCCATTCTCTCAATACCCGGTAAGCGTGAAACTTCAGCTATTTATCGCTTCATCTTTTACTGCTTCAACATTTGGGCACACTTGTAAGTGCGCAATAGTTATTCAAACATTAACTTGAAAGACATAAGAAGAGGAGACATTATTGAGACCACTGTGATCACGAAAAAAATTTAAATGCACTTCTGATTAGCATTTTGTGAAATCAACAAAAAGCAAGTGGGTGCAATAAGGAATACAAAAAAGCAATCAGTGCTGCGGTGAAACAGTCTGTCGTTTGTAATATTTTGTTGAGTTATTCTACTCATTATTTCTAGATCATCCATACGCCTGCTGAAATGCATCTGTCAGGTATGAAACATATGTAGCAGTATAAGTTTGGAACAAGCCTCAAGAATATTATAAAAGATAGAACATAACTGTTATTTTTTATGTTTTAGACTGTATTAATGGAAAAGCAATGGCACTAATGTTCTTAACTGGCTAATACCAACCCAGAGAGAGTCGTATATTGATGAGAATAAATCTGGTAGGATTTCAGTAATATTTAGTACATGCAGAAACTATAGAATCATTCAGAGAGTTATTATTCAATTATAATTGCACATGTTTTCTTTTAGTTGACATCACTAACAAATCAGAGCATTCCCGAGAATAAAACACCCTTCCAGAACTCCCGAAGTCCCTGAGAGAAAACCAAATCCAGTTCCAGAAGTAATCCAGCAGGTTCCAGTCTCCCTCTCTCTCTTTTCTTTCTAATCCAATCCCCCTTCCCCCAGAGCTGGTGAACTGGCAATTGTTACTACTTCTTGAGCTTTCATTAAAACTTCTGGAGGGATTGGAGAACAGTCATCTTCAAGAGAGGAACAACCTGGAGTTCAGGAGATTGGTTAGGCGTAACAGAACCTACATCAGATCATCCACAAAGCCACACACATAGCTGGACACATTCAAGATGTCATTTTTGCAAATACAGCGCTAGTTACTTTTCAAACAATGAATCCAGTCACATGGTGAGACTACGATTTGCTAGCTTCCCAACATAAAACAACACAAGCAACACACCCAAAACCACCTTGCATTCATCCACCTATCGACAGTGGAACCAACTTAATTTTGAACACTTAGAAACACAGCTAACATCCAGAACAGATCTAGACACAATACATTCTGTTAAAAAACTACATGAAAGGCTACTGGCATCTTTTGATATCCTAATACTCCTAAGAATGACACAACAGAACAAAAGAAAACAGGCACCTTGGAAAAATACAGAGCTAAAAGACATAAAACAGCAAATTAGAAAGCTGCAATGTACCTGGCTAAAAACAAACACCAATCAAGACATACTTCACCTACAGAAACTTCACAGATCATACAAGTCATCTATCAAAAAAGCTTTAGAAAAAAGATACCATTCAGACAGAATTCAAACTGCCTAGAAGGAGCTCATCCCATTACTCAAGCTTTCATGGATAAACTGGCAAATCATTACACTACCAAAGCAGACACGTTGGACTCCTATTTAAAACAAAGAAAAACCACCAGTACCAACCCTTTTCCAAAACAACAGTCCAAGAATACACTAACCCAGCCTCTCCATTCCTTCAAACAAATTTCACCCAATTAATTTATGGAACTGGTTAAAGCAAGCAGGCCTGCCAATAGCCTTTCTTACTCGTGTCCACCACAAACTTTCAAGAAAATTCTTCTAACCACTGCTTCCACAGCCGTAAGAAAACTCATCAACAAATACTTAACTACAGGAATATTTCCAAAAAACAAAAAAAAGTCATACATACGCTCATTACTAAAGAAAAAAAACAAGACCCGCTTAACCCCAACAACTACAGATTGATTACAAATGGACCTTTCCTGGGCAAACTGATAGAAAGAGCAACATTTGTCCAGATGTCACAATTTATTGTATATAATTCCATACTTTCAAACCTCCAAACAGGATTCCATCGAGAAAGATGCACAGAATCTGCCCTCTTTGCCATCTGGGATGACCTTAAGAGCACAGTTGACCAAAGCGGGGTTGCTGCACTACTTCTCTTGGACCTCTCAGCTGCCTTAGACATGATTGACCATGACACTCTAGTGCACAGACTCTATGAAGCAGTCATAGAGGGGCCTGCTCTCGACTGGATCACATCCTACCGCCACAACAGAACTAATGTCATCCATACCCCCCCCTTTGCTTCCAAGCTGTATTTCACAAAAGCAGGAGTCCCTCAAGGTTCTATCATCTTACCCATGCTTTTAAAAATTTGCATGAAGTCATTACCGGCGCAGATCAATCAATTTCACCTCACATGCCATGACTATGAAGCTAGTTAATCAAAGCGTTACTCACGGGGTGACGTAAAAAGTGAGACCTTTGATGTTATGAATAACATTGAATGAGCTACAGTGGTGTAAACACGCAATCTAATTTATGTGTTTTGAATTTGTAGATAACCCCTGACGAAGGGCCAAAAAAGGCCCGAAATGCATTGGGTAATTAAGATCAACAATTGTGGATAACTTATGCACACTTTCGTGCTCCAGAATAAGGCCTGGATTGGCATTTCTGCAGCATTAAGATTACAGTGAACACGTAAGCGTCTCTCATGTGCCATGAGGAAAAGGAACTAAAAAATGACAAACCTTGGATAAAAACGTGAAAAATAAAACTTTGATAAACATGGTGAATTCTGTGGCATCTTTGTTATGCAAGGAAGATTAAGCTGTGCATCTGGATTTGGGGTGCCGTTCCGCTCCAGGCTTTTGGATATTAACACGTGGTTTAGGGCAGACCACGTTTCCGGGTCAGCACGCAAATGAAAACAGAATATAACTATCTAAAAAGGAAGAGTTGCAAGAAACTGGTGTGCACTTCATCGCCCCCTTAATGAAATTGAACATATTACTGTCTGCTCTTCAGACGAGTAGCACCCACTGGAGTACCATGAAAAGTTTGAGAAATATGAGACTGTCACATGAGAGACAATTGTACTAACATTTTACTGCAAGAGTGGGATCTTATGAACTATTTTTGCTTAACAGATGAGGGATGATTGTGGTTAGACTTCGGGTTTATTCATGTTTTTTCAGTGCACGTTAAAAATGTATAATAAGCTCACGTCCGGAACAACGCAATGTGGAATACAGTATAATTAACGTAACAGATGACATCTGGGGGCGGGCAGTGGATTCGAGTGAGATACCCTGGAAGGTTGTGGGGATTGTAGGTTGGCTAAATTAGGATGGTTGAGGCAAGGATACACTGAACATAGCGGGATGACGTACGAAGTGCATTTTGGGATTTGTAGGCAGGTATCATGAGAGGAAGTTTTGAACAAGTAGGTTAAACACTGGGAGGGAGTTGAATTGGTAACAGGTGAAGTGGAGGGGCGGAGACATGCCATAGGAGTTGAAAAAAGCAGGGAGAGTTGAGAGTTAAACAGTTAGTTGGTGGTGAACATGTCGGGAATACGCTCTCTCTTATTGTTTGAAGGTATGGATCAGTGTTAATAATGTTGTATTGATGGGTACGAGCGAGATTGGAAGTATAAGTTGCAAATTATTAAGGAGTGATTAGTGAAATGATGTAGGGGTGGATACAAGGAGTGAAACAAGGGAAGGTGGGTAGTGTTTGGGAGAAAAGGACTTGGGTATTCACGCAGAGGTAGCGTTAGGCTACGATTTTAGCGGGAAAGCGTTAATCACGGGGTGACGTGAAAAGTGAGACCTTTGATGTTATGAATAACATTGAATGAGCTACAGTGGTGTAAACACGCAATCTAACTTATGTGTTTTGAATTTGTAGATAACCCCTGATGAAGGGCCAAAAAAGGCCCGAAATGCATTGGGTAATTAAGATCAACGATTGTGGCTAACTTATGCACACTTTCATGCTCCAGAATAAGGCCTGGATTGGCATTTCTGCAGCATTAAGATTACAGTGAACACGTAAGCGTCTCTCATGTGCCATGAGGAAAAGGAACAAATAATTGACAAACCTTGGATAAAAACGTGAAAAATAAAAGTTTTAGAAACATGGTGAATTCTGTGGCATCTTTGTTATGCAAGGAAGATTAAGCTGTGCATCTGGATTTGGGGTGCCGTTCCGCTCCAGGCTTTTGTATAACTATGAAGCTGACACACAAATACTCCTCAAGCTGGAAAGCTACAAAGATAATGGAAACTCACAAATTTTCAGTTGTCTCAGAGCCGTCGATCAATGGATGACATGGAGCCATCTCAAATTGAATGCATTCAAAATGGAAATACTCATGTGTAGCGGTTAGAAAAAATATGACCCACTCACCGCCTGGCCTGTTGATCTGTGAACACTGCCTAAAGTATCGAAGGAAGTAAGAAACCTCTGATTTACCATGGATTCCAAGCTATCAATGAATGCCCAAGTAGACAAACTAGCTAGATCATGTTTCTTTACTATAAAAACACTGCAACACATCTTACCCCACCAGGGCGTTCCACACAATGCCCAAGCTACTATCTTTCTTGTTCTGTCTAAACCCAATTATGCCAATAGACTCTACCACGGATCACCTTTAACAACTATGAAAAGACTTAAATGGATTCAGAACTCTGCTGCCAGACAACTCTTACATATAAACCCACAAGCCCACATCTCCCTCTGCCTTGAAAGCCCTACATTGGTTACCTGTTGCCAGAAGATCTACATTCAAGCTGCTTTGTATCACCCACAAAGCGATATATGAAACAGGACCTCTCTCCATCAGGAATACAATACTCAAACACAGTCAACAAAGGAACCTCCGCTTCAAATAGGTACCTCACCTCAAAATCCCACCATACAAGAAAAAAAACATAGGTGGCACATCCTTCTCTGTTCTAGCAGCCAAACTATGGAACTCTTTACCCCCAAACATAAGATCCACGGATAACCACCTTATCTTCAGAAGACTACTCAAGAGCTGTCTCGTCCCCACATAACCACCATACTCAATCATAAATATAGAACATATCCCTCTGTATATAAGCATTTATCTGGACTATAGATGTGTACCTACATGTGTGTATCGCTTTGTATAAACATGTATAAAAATTAGGTTTTAAATATATAGATATTCATTAGTTCTGCCTAACAAATGTTCATATTACTTATAGTTACATTATTTTAGGTTCAACATGCATATATGTGACTGCATAAATGAGCAAATCTTTTATCATAACTATTTAACTTAAATTGCTTCACTATTGAATACCAAAAAAATGAAATAAATTAACTTGAAATACAGTAACACTTGAATGTCTGAATTTATCAAATACAATTTTAATCTACATATATTAACTTCTTTATACATATGCCTTCCATGTGCTTATGTATCTTTATATTTATTACTTTGCTTCTAATTCAACATATCCAATATCCTACTCTATATCTCTTGCGATACATCCTCTACCTCCACTCTGACTCATCTCAAACCTTATTTTACTATTCTCTCCAATGCTCTACCCTATTTCTCATCCTATTCCTCTCTCAATATGTCCTCTACCTTGTAGTGAAGACAGGGGTCTGCCTGCACACATTGCTATGTTAGCATAAGCGTTTCAGAAGTTAAACGCCATCTTGCCACTTTGCCGCTTTTTGCACACGACACACTCCAGTTCGGTTAGGTCCCTTGTCCATTCCTGGGGCCACTTGGCCAGTCTTGGCCAGGTTTACACCTCATCCACGTTACTTGCAAGCCCCGGTGGATGACTTACGTCAACTACATACCGCCTTAATAGCAGTGTATAGGGCTTTGGTGCAATAGGTCTTGCGCAATCTCCAGGTGGGGGCACCTGGGGTTGTGACGCAACCAGTTGGACCGGCCGGGATCACTATTAGTCCCATCATGGTTAATTCGGTAATGTGCAAGCGCCCCCAGAATAAGGATGATATGCCTCATTGGCTTGCTGAGAAATTTGACCAGCTGGAAGCAGTATTTCCTAATTCAAATCCTGTGGAGAAACATAGGATTCTTACAATTAGTTTGCAGAAAGACTTAGTCCCTGATGTGACAGATTGTGAAAACTGGGGTAAGGTATTTGCAGCAGTCTACGCGAAGTGCTTCGGTACTCCGTCTCTGACTGTACTGCCCTCCGTGAAAGCGTGTTCAGGATGAGCGCGGTCCAGAGGCGGCGGTCGAGTTAGGAATGAGGCTTGTCGGCGTGTTTGATGTAGTTGCTGATCTCATCCTTGCTAACGTCAAGGGAGATGCATTAACTTTCAAGTGTCAGATGAGCTGCACCTCGTCGCCGATGTCGATAAACCCCGGCAGTTACCAAGAATTATTGTGGAGGCATATAAGACCATTGGCCGCAATAGTTTGGGTGTTAAGCCTTTGGCTAAAATGACAACGCAACCCCAAATTCAGACGGTTAAGTTTACAAAAAACGACCGTCTTGTTTTTCCTAAGCAAAATTGCAAAGGTAAAAACCAGGGCAAGCAGCAACAAAAAAAGGGGTCACGTCCCGCATCACCAATACTGAATGCACATATGAATTGCGCGATCACAAAACATTTAGGTCTACTGATAGATTTCAGGTTCCGGATCAATATTCTCCTCGTTCTTCACAGGAAACATCGGTCTCGCAAGCTGGTGGAGGTGAACGTGGCAGAGGTCGGGGTGCCCCTCAGAGACGTGAGATGGCCCGCCCGGCTGATGGTAAAGGCAAGCAGGACGACTTTCCACGTCAACTACCTCAGTTTCAGAAAAAGAAAGTTGCTGAACTAACCTCGAGGCATGCCACAGATAGTGAGAACACAGCTTTGGAACCTGACATGGGCACTAACACTGCTAGCCTGCACAGCGGAGGTTACAATAGTGCGACAAGCACTGCGTCCATATCTGAAGGCGACAGCAACTGACACATTCATTACTGTGGAAACTGCTGACACTAGAGTGGCTCCCCCTGACAGACTATATGATATAGTCCTTTTAATTGAAGGTGACAAACAATGTACAATAAAGGGGATTTTGGGGGAAAATCTGACCTCTACATATGACATTTTGTTAGCAGAGGCGGACTGGCCCCCACCTTTCGTTTTGGCAGCTCCAAGAGGGGAGGAGGTGATCCTCCCATTTTCGCACACACTGTGCCAAAGGAGCAAGCTCAGAACTTTGCAGAGGAATGGGCACAGGTGCTTGCACCGGCGTTGTACCGTATTCAGGTTGGGTGGGATAAATTATCGCCAAGCCATGAGATTCTGTTACGGTCTATGCCACAGCCACAACCTCAATATCCCATGCGCCGAGAAGCTAGAGCTCACGTCGCAGACATCTTTGAACAATTGGAATATGAAGGCGTAATTGAAACATGTGTGTCACCCATGAATAATCCTCTTTTCACTGTAACCAAACATGATGGGTCGTACCGCCTAGTTTTGGATTATTGGCATTTGAACTCTCATTGTCGGACGTGTGCGGTACAAAACACCCACAGTTCTGCCCTTGTTTATAGTCTCGTGAGAAAAAGGTTTAAAACCACACTTGACATTTCGAATGGCTTTTACAGTCATAACCTGTCCTCTATTAGTAGTCAATGGACAGCCTTAACTTCTTGCGGCAAACAAAAACAGTATAAAAGATTAGCCATGGGCTACGAAAACAGTCCAGGCGTCTTTGTCGCACGTGTTGTTTCTCTGTTAGAGAGCATTGACCCTGATGCGTACTCGTATGTTGATGATATTTATCTCACAGATGACAAATCATGGCCGCATCTGTGTCGCGTTGACCGCATCATTGTCAAGTTACAAATTTAACTTTGCAAAATCACACTGCAGAGCATACAGTGTTGTTTTTGGGCTATGAACTCAACAACGAAGGACAAGGTTTAGCACCTCACTTCCTGGAGAAATGTGCATGTTTGTGTGCTCCGACAACTCTGTGGAAATTACAATCATTGCTGTTTTTTTTAAATTTCGGGCGTACTTACATTCCCGATTATGCCCAGCGTATCAAGCCGCTATATGCCTTGGTGCAACCTACTTTTACCAAATCTTGCTGGCTGCCAGAACATACAGCTATACTGCACTCTTTGCAGGCTGATCTTCTTCCATCTAAATACTTATTGACACGTGATAACCACACAAACCTCGTAATAAGAATTGTGCATTGCGCAGTGGGTTTCACGTACTTAACATTTAATGAAGGGGACACAGTCCCAATTGCTTACAAGTCACACTTGTACACTTCGGCTGAAATGCGCTTTTCCACAGTCTAAAAAGTTTTAACTGCTGTGCAGATGGCGATTCTAAAAGAGAGGGCGCTGTCGCAAGGGAAACGCATGTTGGTTGTCACACCGTATCCTGCCCTTGTGGCATGGACGAAGGACAGTGTACTGAATTCTAAAGCTTTGCATCCACGTTGGATACAATGGGCCACTTCTTTGATGTCACCTGACGTCACATTCATCTTTGATGCCTCATTGCAGACTCAGGAGTATTTGCAGTATGAATTTGTTCTACCAGCTCCTCTGACCTTGCGCCCGCTTGAGGATTACCATTGTATCATTTACACTGACGGTTCGGCGCAACCGGCAACAGAATCTAAGCATGCTTATTCAGCGGCCTGCGCAATAGTGGCTGGTACCATTGTGAATGGAGAGTTCAAGTCTGATGTGGTGCATACGCAGACATTGGGAGACTGTACCGCCCAATTGGCAGAGTTACGTGCTCTGGTGCTTGCACTAGAGTTTGCTGATCCTCGTGTGACTACTCTTATTGTAAGTCACCCATACTACTGTGTTCCATCTTTCAACGACAATTTATTCTTTTGGTCTCAAAATGAATATTGTGATTCCAAAGGTAGCACAATCAAACATAAAATGCTTTGGGTTCGAGTCACAGAACTTAAACAACGTCTGCCGCTCGTGAATGTAATTCATACTCTTGGTCACCAGTGCGTAGGGGTACACGCTGTTGGCAACAGTTTAGCTGATGAGGCAGCGAAAACAGCAGTGGCAACATATTTAGTAGCAGCAGTTACAAGATCCAAAAGTAAGATTGATGATGACATCTTGGCAGCTATTACTGCAACAGAGAAGGGTGATAATTTCCCTCGAGGTTTCCCTTCTAAATACTCTTATCATCTAAGTCCTGATAAAGTTCCCTATGTGAGAATTATCGACGTTGGGGATAGGTTGATTCCCAACGCGGACCACAGACTTTCCTTGATAAACGCCGCTCACGAAGGTATGGCCTCAGCCCATGCAGGCGTCTCAGTGACTGTCACTATCTTACAGCAACATTACTGGTGGCACAGACTGTAGAAACAGACTCGTGATTATGTCCTTACGTGTGACATTTGCCAGCAGATTAAACCTTCGACTGCTGCGCATCCACCTAAAAACACAGTTGTACATATCTAATAAACCACTTGGGTGTGTTTATTAAGATCACTGCGGTCCTTTCTCCTCTGATACTGTGTATAAGTTCATCTTAGTTGCAGTGGATTCGTGCACACGTTTTCTATGGGTCTGGCCACAAAGGAGTGCTAATGCTCAAACTGTCATCAAGGATTTGCGTGTCTTTGTGGGAATTTTTGCGTGTGGTACCCTCCATTCGGACCAGGGTCCGACGTTCGCCTCTAATGCGTACAAGGATGCCATGAGGTCTTTGGGGGTCCAAGTCAAATTTTCGTCTCTATACCGGCCTGAGGGCAATTCTGTTGTGGAGCGAATGAACCGTGACTTGAAGCAATCCTTGACACCTAGGGTTTTAGGTACTGGAAGGAACTGGTTGGCCCATTTGTATAGCGTTCAACGTGCACTTAATAATCTCTCTAGAAGGTCTGTGGGTGGGCGGATCCCATACGAAATGCTCTTTGGCATAAAAATGTTTGTCCCGGACCTTGATGGTCTAGACATGGCGGCGTCGGCCGCACCCTTTGACGTAGATGATAATTTTGCTGTGTTACAGATTTACAAGAGACTCGAGACAGTCTTGCAAAGGAACACTTGCCATCCACAACTGATGCTGCACTTCAGATTCCGGTAGTTGGCTGGCTACCTCGAGATGGTGACCTGGTCCGTGAGAAGGTGGAGAACAAGAAGGAGTTTGGCCCCTCTTATCGTGCACCTGTTCCAGTGCTTGGCGTGCAGGGTACAAGAATAGTCATTTTACCTCCACTTCCTGGTCGCAAGGATAACAGGTACATCTCCATTGACAATGTCAAACTACAATGAGTGGCCAATTCTTCTTAGTATGACTCCAGCGGTCTCTTGTCCAGCAATGCTGAGAAATTCTGTTTTGGCTCCGGCAAATATGGACAGGCCTGACATTGCCATCGAGATGCATACAGTTACTAATCCTTTATTGACTCCACCGGCTGGTGGTCCCCATGAAGAAACTGAGTATACCTATCCCACAGATGTGTCGGTGCCTGGTGCATACAAGTGCAGTTGACCAGTCACGTTATTCTTTTGACACTAACTCTACAACATCGAGTGCCCCATCGAAAATTTCTATTTTTGCTGTTTGGTTTAAAAGACATTTTTTAATTCCCCCTTGGACTTACATCTGGCTGGTGCTCATATCTATTTTTTTGTTCATGTCAATTGGATTTGTGGTTGTCTTTTTTCATCTACTGAATGGACATTATCTTACAGAAAGATCTGCAATTAGCTTAATTGATGGAACTTTGGCATCCCACTCCTCATCGCACATCATGAAGAGGGACCAGACTTTTGTTAACATTACTGCCTGGCCTGTGCTAGATGTGATTGTATGGGATGCTGTAAAATTCCAAATTCATGGCCCTACAGAGGTGATTAATGTCCCTAATGTACTTCGTGTTTCCATGGGGGATGTTGTGAAACAAAACATACGCTCTGATGATTGGGATGTCCAAGCCGTTGAGGCTCTTTTTTCTGATTTGAAATATTATGCTGCTTTTGATGCTGAAGATTTGTACTTAGACTCAGCAAATTATGGAGAGTTATTTTGCTTCCAACACTATGGCAATCATTTCCTGCATAAAGCAAATACATTTAGAATTGGCGTTAATTATACACAATGGGAACATTGCCCAGCTCCTATTGAAGGTAGTTTGAAAACTCTATTGAATACATTTACACATTTTACAGATTTTAGTGAATCCAATCCTGAAGCCTTTTAGTCCAAAATATCAGCTAAGTTAACTTCCAAAGTTAGGCTTACACACACAAAATTACTGTATTCAAAGTCCTTTATGGATGAATTGGCTATAGGGGGCTATGAGCTGTGGAAAGATACCATTGATCTTAAATCAGTTTGGGGTTCTAAAGCCTGGCAAGTCCAAGGCACGGCAGCTTTGCATCGTGCATGCCTTATCCCGAACCACATTTTGTTTTTTAATTCAACTATTTTTCAAACCACTTGCTTTGGATTGGCGACTTTTAAAAAAATTAACGCCCCTACCATTCCTGATCTGGGTGCTTATCCTTCCTGGGACAATCACACAGATCTGTCCCTCGATGAATTGCAGTCACTAATTACTAATACATCCTTCAATATTTCAAACTTAGATCCCCACGGACGGTTATTATGGCAAAAAACATCAGACTCATCTCAACATCGTTTTCTGGGGCTGAGATCAGGCTATACACAGGTTAGAGTAGACCCCCGATTTGAATCTTCCCATTCTGTAACTACCTATTCGGTAGGCAAATTATGTGAAACTGGCTTAAACATTCCACCTTAGCGTCAGTCAAACTTCATTTGTCCCAATTAACTGATGGTGTAGATTTGAATGATTTTGTTAAAGGCCCTGTAGGTGGCAGGTTCAAAAGATGGGTATATCCTATTTACAATGAAGTTTGGAAATTATCTCAAATTGAAGCTGCTTATAGATTGAGAGTTATTGATCAAGCAAATTTGGAAAAAGTGCTTGCTGTCATTGATAATAGCATTAACACTCTTTCTTCCAGAATTTACACATTAGATAATATTGTTTCACCTGTTGTGGATATTGTACAGGATGACATGTCTGTCCTATACCCTGGTGAAAATCAATTGCATTCTATAATGCAGTTTGCATGAACTTTTCAAACATTGAAGGCTGGGAAAGTTCCCTGGGACTACATGAATACATCATCTTTATTCTTGCCGTTTAATCTGACTGAAAAACAACAGTTCATGTCCATGAAGGATTCGACATATTCATTATTGCATATTGAAAAGTTGGAACCTTTACCATTCTCTGTGGCAGAATCAAACTCAGCTGTGTGGCTTATCCATGGGTTAATCACTCTACCTTTTCCATTGTTTAAGTTCAGTTCATGTTTGAAACACTATGCCTTAGGCAGATATGAACCACTAGGTACCGCTTTTCTCCATGAAGTTTGGTCACTCCCAATTACATATAGGTGCCGAAGAGTCGGTAAAGAGGTTTATTTAAAAGGAGAGGAGTGCACTTCCACACCTGATCATTCAGGAGTTTGTAGGAACATCCAATTGCATGGCGCTTGCAATGTTCACGCACCAAATTTAGCTCGCATTTTGAAGGGAATCCTTTGCCAGCGATTACACCGACATTCACGTTATTAGCTAATGGTAGCTATTTGCTTTAAATAAGGAGGCGTGTTGTGGGATGCTAGCAGGGATTCCGTACATTGTAACTGTCTCCCAATGAGTATTCTGTTGTAAGAATGTGCTTTTCCCACCCCCGCATGGAAAACTCGATGTATCCATCTGGCCTTCAATACTAACCTTGAAAGCAGAGTTCAACAAGATGAGCAGAATTGTTTCAAAAAGAAGTCACCCTAACTTCCTCTCGTGAAACATTTGTCCTTCACGTAACTAACACCCGCACCGAGGTGCATGCGCTTTTGAATACTGAACTCCCACTTCATTTCGGTGCTCTGATTCACACTATATTCAATGCCTCGTCAACAACTGGCTTGGCGCATTTTTTTACAGTCGTGGGCTCCGGCCTTGTGACCTCGTTCCAAACAATATTTGGTGTGATATCGGCATTTTTTCATTCTATTTTTTCCAGCCTCTTCGGCGGATTTCCATTAATTCTCGCCTTGGCTGCTGGTGTGCTGATGTTGATTTGTTTGCTCCGCAATGGCTGAAAAATCTGTGTCACACGACAGCCTGCCGCGGCTGCTCCAATTTTGTAACCGGATGCTTGAATACTATGGAACACTACCTCTGGCCACTTTTAGTGTAGCCTATGGATTGTCCTTCTGGTTCTCATACTTTACTTGCGTGCAACCTGTTTTCCATTGCCTAGATTGTTGATTTGAATGGGCCCTGGATTTGTGCCTCTAAAACACGGCGTCTCTTGACCCGGATTATGATCGACTGATGAGTCCCTTAGTGGCTCATGAGTTGGACTGTTCTGGTATCGGGATTATGGCCTGTGCAGCTGGGCATGGAATCCTAGGAAATTGGGATATATATGCAGCAGCCCATGACTTTCTAGCGCGAAGTTATCTAGAAGAACACGCAAGTTGTCCTCTGATGGTGCTAGAGGCTCCGGCTATCGAAGAACATGTATGTTCATTTACTTTATTAGATTGTATGGCTGAATCCTTTACTGAAGATTACAATGACTTCCTCCTGGAGGCTGTTGCAACATACTGTGCCTATACGTTGATGGATTAAATTGGCAATCGTCCATCTTCAACTCGTACAAACTAAAACATTTTTACTTTTTATTTGTTTACTTCGGAATGGCCTGCTTGATTTTTTTGCACCACACAATTTCGAACTTTTCACTATCAATTATCCGGATTGGCAAAATATGAACTTGGTTCTTTCTCACTTGAACTTGAACTCTGCATTCCTATATTGCTTACCTATTTTGTTTGTGGTCCGATCAAGGGAGGGTGTAGGGAAGACAGGGGTCTGCCTGCACACATTGCTATGTTAGCATAAGTTAAAAGCCATCTTGCCACTTTGGCGCTTTTGCACACAACACTATAGGTGGCTGTTATTATAAGTAAAACTTGCTTTTTCTTCACATGAGAACGGTCTGTTTTTCACATCCCTAAACTTACACTGCGACCTTAGTCTGAACACTGTGTACAGAAACCGTCAAGGTCAAATAACATTGTGTGCTGTTGAATTCAGGTTGAGTGGCCCACGCTCTAGACACAACAAGCACACAGCTGCAAATATCTGAAACTCGGGTGCCTTTAATATTGCATTGCATGAATGATGCTGGCACTCTTGGAGAAAACCTTTCCAGACACAAAGAGCAGTGCTGATTCTGTGATGTGATCCACCTAAGCTGATCTTGGAGGTATGGGGTTCCCCATTCAAACCTCGAGACCTTCTATTATTATAAAACTAGCTTATAGCCGGAGGAGGGTGGTACACAAGGTGCTATAGGACCTGTTTCCACTATCATTATAATATGATTTCTCCCATTGTGTTTTATGGAATTGTAACAATGCTGATGGTTTTATTTCTAATCATTTGTCTGCTTATGTTGGCCAAAATACTGCATCTTAGAGCACGTAGTTAAAAATAAACATTTTAAACTTTTACGTATCTCTGATTCCTCAAGTTGTGGACTGATATGAGAATAAAAACAAAAAGGTGTTCTTGATTCCCACCATTCCAGAGAGTAACCTAAGTCGCTTGTTCTGGGTTGTCTAATCATTGGTAGCTTCGCTGTAGTATAGAGAACGAATGAGACACTGATGCTAGTCGAATAGGGGTTCTGGGTACTAAGGTGAGTTTTTGGTACACCACAATTCACTGAGGTCCTGGTTTCCTGCGCATTGTTCTGTGCATGAGCAAAATCCCCGCAACAATCTCACTCTCTGACTCATCTCAAAACTCATTCTACTACTCTTTCTAATTCACTACCCTTTTTCTCATCCTATACCTCTCGCAATATATTCTCTACCTCTACTCTCTCACTCATCCCAAACCCCATACCACTACTATGATCCCCAAAATAATACTTTCTAGACTCTTCCCTCCATTATCCCCCTTGCATCATATCATACCTATTTTACTATTCAGATCTCCTAAACAAGCTTTTCTAAACCCTTGTGTATGACTCTTCCCCCTACTCCCGCCATTTACTCATGCCAAACCCCCTCCTACTGCAATGATCTCCAAAAAGGAAAAAAACCTCTTCTATTCCTCCGCTATTCCTTTTCAATCCAAATAACAAACTAACATGGCCACTGCTCAAATTAATTTCATATTTTCCTATACTAATTCCCCACTAATCCTGTTTGGATTTGGGAGTAGCATGTTTCCTGTTAGAAAATGCTTCAACACATCATTAGGGGAGCAAGTGCTATATAAATGCAAACCCTTCCCTCTTCTATCCCTCCACAATCCTTTTTCAAACCAAATAACAGACTAACATGTCCACCGCTCAAATTAAGTTCATATTTTCGCATACTAATTCACCACTAATCCTTTTTGGGTTCCGGAGTAGCATGCTACTCGCTGAAAAGCTCTCCAACACCTCAACGGGGTAGCAAGCGCTATATAAATGCAAACCATTCCCTCTTCCATCCCTCCACTATCCTTTTCAATCCAAATAACAGCATAACATGTCCACTGCTCAAATGAATTTCATGTTTCCCTATAAAAATTCACCACTAATCTTTTTGGGGTTCCGGAGTACCATGCTACTTGCTAAAAAGCTATTCCACACCTTATCAGGGGTAGCAACCGCTATATAAAGGCAAACGCCTCCCTCTTCGATCCCTCCACTATCCTTTTCAATCAAAATAACAGACTAACATGTTCACCGCTAAAATGAATTTCAAATTTCACTATACTAATTTACCATTAATCCTTTTTGGTTTCCGGAGTAGCGTGTTACTCACCGAAAAAGCACACTGATGACTCATATGGGGTAGAAAGCACTATACTTTCCATGTGACCAGAACAGTTGTGCTTTTTCTACAGCTCTTCGCATCTTGTGCTCTGTTAAAAGAGCTGCATTACCCCATTTTCACTGTTGTCCTATACTATCTGGGTTTAATGCTTTTTTGTATAATAATGGTTACTTCAGCCCAAACGATTTTAGAATTTTGGGGACTGGTACTGCCCCAAGAATGCAAGGCAACTGCCAGGCAGCTGAACTGTTTCCATAGTGCTCACAATGACACTAATAGCCTCTGGCACGTTCAGACGCAATAAAACCTTCCCAAAGGTGTGTCACAACCCGACTGTGCATTACAAGTAAATGCATAATGTGGGGGGGGGGTCTGGGGTTCAGCGGAGAAATCAAGTACCACCTTCCCTCATTCTAAGTTGGCCCTCCAGCTGGACTAGTCTGTCCTCCTGACAGGTGTCCCCAGTGGCATCATAAAACATGTGCACCAGTGCAGGGATGGAGGCAGCTGTTTCCCCAAGTAGCGGGCGGTAGAGGCCTTATTGGGTAAAATGTAGTTGGGAGCTCCCTCCTACCACCTATAATGTCCCCAACAAATGCCCATGTAAGAGAAATAGAGTTACAGGGGTGGAGAGTGACAGATAGTGATGGCAGGGGGGTGTTCACTCAGGGTCAGATTGATGCACCGAGGGCCAGAGAGGATGGGGATGCGTAATTGTTTTATTACAGGGATCAAAAGGTTTAGGGTGGAGGAAGGATTGGGCAGTAAGGGTTGAAGAGGGACAGAGAGGGCTTAAGCGAGTGCACTTAGAGCTGACGTGTGCCAGTGGAGAGGTTTGTCTTAGGTTGCACTGCGGAAATTTAGTAAGTGGTGGAGGGTGGGTGTGTTGCAGTGAGAGTTGCCATGATTTCGGAGGTAGAAATGTGTTTCAGTGAGTGGGTTAGTGAGTGCTGGAATCCACTACTGTAGGATGTAGAATTTCCGAGATTACAAATACCAGTTTACAGTTCAGTTTTCAAGACTTGACTAAGGCAGCTGAGCAGATGAAGTTGCACTGCATGGAAAACATAATGAAGCGTCTCCAGCATAGACGAGTCTAGCGATGCCTTGCAAGAGCGGTCTGACTGCAAGGACACTTGTCCATGTATGGCTTGGTCCTGACTCCTGAGCTCCTTCAGCAGGAATGTGAGGAGAAGTCCCAGGGAATTAAATGTTCAGAAAGCCCTCTCAACTGAATGTCTTGTGTACGGCTCAATCATCCAGTACAAGGCTAGGTGCATGTGCCAGTGGATGACATGCAGGTGTTCTCTGAAGAACTCTGTGTCACAGTTGCTCCCGCATGTGCCACCTACTTATATTCAGGTATGCCCTGGGCCAAAATCAGCCTGAGGAGGGGGTCAGATAAGCCCACTCCCCTCATTACAATAGTATTTATCCCTCGGGACATTGCCCACACGGGGCTCAAGTAGAAATAAGTACGGGAGACTTCACATGTTTTTCTCTTCAATTTTGCTGCAAATTTGTGAATCCACTGTGAAACTGTGGCAACATTTAAAAAAATGCTTTTTGGCCCTGGCAGTGCCCATGGAGGGCTCCACCGCCAGGCCATGGGGGTCAGGGTATTCCACTCAATCCAGTGGGACTCGCTTGGGCCAAAAAAAGCATTTTGTTTTTTTAATTTCCAGTGGGATCTGGCTGAAAATTTTAAACAAAAGTGCTTTGTTATCAATTGCCCACCCCCCCCCCGGGTGGGCCAGATCATGGGGGCATTGCTTTAATAAGGGAGGGGGCACATGGCCCCCTCCTACTGCTTAATATTAACAAAGGATGGTTGGGGAGGCCTATACAGCCTCCCAAAGTGCTTGGGGGACCAACACCTCCGGGGGTTATATTTTAATAAATGGGGGCCTTTTGGACCCCAACAGCCCTGAGGATCACTACTTTCTTTTGACTTTATGTATTTAGAAAGCAGGGGGCTGCATAGACACCCCACAGCCCCAGAAGCCGCCACCTTCCCACGGCTTTGATAAAAAATATGGGGGCGCACAGACCCCGCAGCCCTGGGGACCACTACCTCCATGGGGCACATCTAAAGATAGCAGGGGGGCACTTGGCCCCCTAATGGATCCATAGCTGGCCCTGGGGACTCCCACCCCCAAGGGCCTGCTCCAGCAATGTCCTGGGGTGCGCACCCCTGGGACATTGCAGTTTCATATGGCTTAGTGGGAGTTTGGCTCCTGCCAAGCCATAGCAATTATGAAGCATGAAGCGGAGCAGAATTGCTTTTGGATAGAGGGAGCTGCATGCAAGCAGCTCCCTCTGTCCAAAAGCAATGCCGGCTCCCACAGGATGCAGGGAAACGGCAGGGACCGGGGGGCCCTTAAGGCTCCCTCCAACAATGAAAAGGACTGGGTGCCCTGGTTGGGACCAGGACACCCAGTAGAGAGGCCAGGCCTCAGGGATGGCATCCCCGGGGCAAAAATAGGCCCTGGAGGGGGCCACGGACGCCCTCTCCTCCACTTTAAAAAAAAAAAGAATAAAAAAAGGATTCAATTACACAAGCAAAAACAGGAGTGTTTGTTATTTAGACCATATCATTTTCTTTTAGTAATTCCAGCAAAATATGCCACAATCATCACATGAGTTTCATTTATACTCATACAGAAGTTTGATAAGACAAAGTATACATTTATCTATACATTGAATCCAAATTGCAAAAATAGAAGTGATTATCCTTAATGCTCGGAGACACATGGTCATGATGAAAATGTCCACATTTATTTTTATTCTTTACAGAATCAGCCCAGCCAACATGTTTTGTCTTGCGGACTTCATCGGGGCTGAAAAAATTAAAACAAATCTAAAATTGATATAATGGGACAGTATACATATATACATATTTATATTAACCATTACATACGTTACTTTTTATTAATTTGTTATGCTTCAGCAAAGACCACTACAACCGTGACTCCAACACTATGTAATATTTGAAAATATGCATGTTCAAATCTTCATACTTAGATACACACCAAAATGTATGTGCAATCAGACACCCAATTCCAAAGAGTTAATTCAAAACCATAAATGTTCGATCTTTCCTCTGCATGTATATATATTTTTTTTAATAAAAGGACACAAAATCATAAACTCAACATTCAACTCTATTTCACTTAGATATATATTCCCCTACTTACACCTATATCTAATATCTTCATAAACATACAATGAGTTACATACACTTATATTTGTAAAGTGTAACCGGTTATTTGTAGTCTTTGAAGGCACATTATGGACTGGCCAAGTTCTAATACTGAAAGATATTTCATAAAGTCAATATCCCCCAAGTAATAACCCAACTCACTTGTAAAGAAAGGCCACATTTCTGTTGTTGTAGAGTATTAGGTAAGCCCCGAGCTCTATCACCAAAATGATCACTCCTCCTCATTAGTGGTAGTCAGGAAATTTCACACAAAATATTCTGTGAACAAAAACAGATAATATGTGCTCTAATATTTGCCCATCAAAACACAATATAGATAGTTTTTATCGATAGACCAACTACTTACATTCATATCAATCCATATCCTTAGTTTCCTTGTGTTAATTTACATTCTTCTCATAAAACAAATAATGTTCCCATTCATCACCAAAACAAACTGGAGTATTAGCCAACAAAGTCTACAAAAGAATAAGACACCAATAAAAACCTATATCAGACCAATGTCAGTGTTATAAATTCATCTTCCATTCCAATTTCCAGTGTCCAACAGACACCCAACATAAACTTCCCATTGATCAGTAAATCCAATCACTTCTATCAGATCCTATACCACAAAATTCATAAGTTTCAAGCACACCTAATTACGAGCACTACCCAATGTCCATAGTACTTACTGTTAGTTATGTAACCTGTACCCTCCGACAACCACAATCCTCAAGATTCAGGACGATTAGTGATTCTAATTATCGTCTGTTATTTAAACCTTGTTTCAACCAGTCAGGAACCAGTGACTATTAAAATCCAATCAAGAAACATCTTATCCAGAGTATATATATATATATATATATATGTGTATATATATATATATATATATTCACTGAAAAAACCATAGGTTTCACACATGTTATAGTTAGCGGAAATTTTACTGATAAAAAACCAATGAAATTCCCCCGTTATAGTTAGTGCAGGCAACTATAACTCACGCGACCGCAATCCTCTGCTGATGCTAATACTGTATTTAGACACTTATTTGCCCATGTCTTCTTCCATACATTTTTAGCTATACATATATTACAAATATTTTTTTTTCATAAAGACACATATGTCATCAGCAGAAGATTGCGGTCGCGTGAGTTATAGTTGCCTGCACTAACTATAACGGGGGAATTTCATTGGTTTTTTATCAGTAAAATTTCCGCTAACTATAACATGTGTGAAACCTATGGTTTTTTCAGTGAATTTGCAAGGTTTTTTAAATGCTAATTCCTAACTATAACGTGTGTGAAACCTATGGTTTTTTCAGTGAATTTGTACGGTTTTTTAAATGCTAAGTTACTTTACGCCATTCGTGGCGTGCGCGCCCACTTAACGCAGTTCGTTCCGTGCGCGCACGGTGCGCTTCGCGCACCATGAGCACGCGGTGCGCTTCGCGCACCGCGCGCCCACTTTACGCAGTTAGTGCCGTGCCCACGTTACGCTAGATGGGCCATGTACGCACGATGCGCTTCGCGCACCGTGCGCTCATGGAGGACATATGATGCACTTCGTTTTGAAAGGTAATATTTTAATTTTTCGCACCACATATAAGCCATGCACAAATGGTGCCCTTCGGGCACCATTTGCACACGGGGTGGGGTGAGTGTGGATATTTTTTTTTTATATATATTTTTTTACCGTAAGCGTACGGTAAGCGTAATCGGCGAAATTAGCGAAAAATTAAAAATTCCGTTTTTGGCCTTGGGGGATCTTTGGGGACTCCCTCAACATGGCTAGGTGTTTTGGAGCTGTCCAAACAGCCCCTTTACATGTTTTTGGTCTTTGTATTTTAATCATCACTCTCAGTGCGAGAGAGAAAATGGCGGCCGCCGCCTCCTGGTTTCGGCCGATTCGAATGTTTACTAAGATCTAAGAGCCAATCAGAATCGCGCTCGCGCACGCCACCGTACGCGTACGGTAAGCGTACCGTAAGCGCACCGTAAGCTGGCTCAGATATATATATTGATTTAAAGGCTATTTTCTCAGAATCTACTGAACAGATTTACACCAAACCTACAAAAGGCACTTCCTTGACCTGAGGACTACCTCTCTGCCAAATTTCTAGTAATTCTGTTCAGCCGTTCGGGCTGTAGCTGTGTCTAAAGGTCCTATGGAAAAATGCATGGGAAAAACGCGTTTTGGGACCCCCCTTTTATCTCAGCCCCCGCTTGACGAATCCCCCCGAGACTTTCAGTGTAGGAGCGGAGCGTAGCGCCCCACCTATTTTGAAAAATTTGCGAGGATTCGTCGACCGGCGCCAAAGTTATTCAAAATAGAATGTTGCGGATTTCCTATGGAAACGTGGTCCTAACTATAACTACCTACTGGCGACCGCCAGTAGGTAATATATATATATATATATATATATATATATATATATATATATATATATATATATATATATATATATATATTATCTACTGGTGGTCGCCAGTAGATAGTTATAGTTAGGATCGTGTTTCCATAGGAAATCCGCAACATTCTATTTGGAATAACTTTGGCGCCGATTGACGAATCCTCGCGAAATTTTCAAAATAGGTGGGGTGCTTGGCTCCGCTCCTTCCCTGAAAGTCTCGGGGGGATTCGTCAAGTGGGGGCTGAGAAAAAGGGGGGTCCCAAAACTCGTTTTCCCCATGCATTTTTCCATAGGACATTTAGTCCAAGGTACAGCCCGAACGGCTGAACAGAATTACTTGAAATTTGGCAGAGAGGTAGTCCTCAGGTCAGGGATGTGCCTTTTGCAGGTCTGGTGTAAATCTGTTCAGTATTTCCTGAGAAAATAGCATTTAAATGCATATATATATCTATAAGCGCGCACCGTGCGCTAACGGTAAAACTTACCGTACGCGCACGCTGCCGTGTTCGAGCGCGATTCTGATTGGTTGTTAGATCTTAGTAAACATTCGAATCGGTCGAAACCAGGAAGTGTCGGCCGCCATTTTGTCTCTCGCAGTCTGAGGGGGTGAAAAACAAAGGTGGAGAACGTGAAAAGGGGGCAGGGTGGACAGTTCCTGACCCCCTAGCCTTTGTCAGGGGGTCCCAGAAGGACCTCCAAGGGCCAAAATTTCCTTTAATTTTTTTGCGAAAAATCGTAGAGTACGCGTAGCGTGCGCGTACGGTAGAAACAGAAAAATTCCACGAACTGCGTAACGTGGGCGCACAGTGCGCAGAGCGCACCGCGCGCCCATAGCGCGCGCACGGTGCGTGATGCGCACCGTGCGCGTACGCTACACGCACAGTGAAAAACCTTAAAAAAATAAATAAATACATAACTTAGTATTTAAAAAAACGTACCAATTCACTGAAATAACCATAGGTTTCACACATGTTATAGTTAGGAATTAGCATTTAAAAAACCTTGCAAATTCACTTAAAAAACCATAGGTTTCACACATGTTATAGTTAGCTGGACATTTCACTCGTGAAAAACCATTGAAATTCCCCCGTTGTAGTTAGTGCAGGCAACTATAACTCACGCGACCGCAATCCTCTGCTGATGACGTCAGATATTACATCACTGATGACATATGTGTCTTTCTGAAAAAAAAATATTTGTAATATATGTATAGCTAAAAATTTATGTAAGAAGACATGGGTAAATAAGTGTCTAAATACAATGATGTAATATCTGACGTCATCAGCAGAGGATTGCGGTCTGGTGTAAATCTGTTCAATATTTCCTGACAAATTGCATTTAAAAGCATATCAATATCTATACGCGCGCACCGTGCGCGAACTGTGCGCGCACCCTGCCGTGCGCAAGCGCAATTCTGATTGGTTGTTAGATGTCGGTAAACATTCGAATCGGTCGAAACCAGGAAGTGTCGGCCGCCATTTTGTCTCTCGCAGTCTGAGGGGGTGAAAAAAAAGGTGGAGAACGTGAAAAGGGGGCAAAGTGGACAGTTCCTGACCCCCTAGCCTTAGTCAGGGGGTCACAGAAGGAACCCCAAGGGAGAAAAAAACATTATTTTTTTTTAAAAAATCGCGAGGTGCGCACGGCACGCACTGCGAACCGTGGGTGCTCGGTGCGGTAAGCGCACTGAGTGCCCACAGCGCGCACATGGTGCGCGAAGCACACAGTGCGCGCACGGTGAAAAGCCTGAAAAAAAAAAATTAATAAATACATAACTTAGCATTTAAAAAAACCGTACAAATTCACTGAAAAAACCATAGGTTTCACACACGTTATAGTTACGAATTAGCATTTAAAAAACCTTGCAAATTCACTTAAAAAACCATAGGTTTCACACATGTTATAGTTAGCTGGACATTTCACTCGTAAAAAACCAATGAAATTCCCCCGTTATAGTTAGTGCAGGCAACTATAACTCACGCGACCGCAATCCTCTGCTGATGACGTCAGATATTACATCACTGATGACATATGTGTCTTTATGAAAAATAAATATTTGTAATATATGTATAGCTAAAGATGAATGGAAGAAGACATGGGTAAATAAGTGTCTAAATACAGTGATGTAATATCTGACGTCATCAGCAGAGGATTGCGGTCGCGTGAGTTATATTTGCCTGCACTAACTATAACGGGGGAATTTCATTGGTTTTTTACGAGTGAAATGTCCAGCTAACTATAACATGTGTGAAACCTATGGTTTTTTAATCGAATATATATACATATATATATATATGTTGAACTGCTTCACTCTGGTCCACACAGGAAGCTCGGCCTATATTAGTCCACAGAAGACGCTCAAACAATCATGATTATCCCATAAACACCATCCACATTCTCACTTCTCCTTAGGACGATTGTACCTTCAGGCTTAAGAGGGGTCAAATCGGAGACAGCATAGCCGTATACTTCAGTTTCCCAAAGAACCTTTCATCATTTCTATTTCATGACCATCAAATATTCAGGTTTAGAATGCTGACCATAATCATAATGCACTTGCTCTGTCAATTCAATTCCTACTGGTAGTTTGACGGTGATCCGTTTTATCAATAGGTTACTTTATGATATCAATCACATTATTGCCCTTCCGCATTAGTGCTCTAAAATAATCACCATTCAGTTCATACACTCCATAATGTTTCTCTGTGGACCGCATTTCTTTTAACCAATCAACTTTCGCAATATGTAGCAACATAGATATAACAATTTAACTTTTCTATTCGTCATGTCATTGACAAATCATAGCTCTGAATACCGCTCCTTATCCAATCATCTTTCACTTATCTTTACCCATCAGGATAAAGAGTTAGAGAACTATATAACGATGTTGCATCTCCGGATAAGCAATAGAATCTTTTCAATGAGATTCAAACATTAAATTAAGGTAAAGAAATACATTTTTGTCTGATCATGAGATAAAAAGAAAAATATATATGAACATCACTGCCATCTTTCAACCAGTCCACTTTCGAAATATGTAGCAACATATGCATACACAATCAAACTTTTCTATTGGTCATGTCATTGACAAACCATAGCTCTGAATACCGCTCCTTAGCCAATCATATTTTACCTATCTTTACCCATCAGGAAAAAGAGTTAAAAACCAGAGATAAATGTCATGTCTACGGATAAGCTGTGGACTCGTTTTGGTGTGATTCAAACTTTAGGTTTAGTAGACAAAATTATGTTTTTTCTGATCTTGAGGAAAGTAGAAATATATGTATGAACAATGACACCTTTGTGTTGGTTATGTCGTTATCCCATCATAAATCAGAGTCCCACTCATTGACCAGTATCAGAGAACTAGATAGAAATATCCTGTCTCTGAGTGAGTATTAGAATGATTCTCATATGATTCAACCCATACATATATATATGAACATAAACCTCTCTGTTGGTCATACATTTAGTAAATCATAAATCAGAAGCCCGTTCATTCAATAATATCAGAGAGATAGATACAAATATCTAGACCCCGAATAAGTAGTGGAATCATTCTCATAGGATTTGGACCAAAAAATATGTAAGTAATGGCCTACATTCAATTCTCAATATACTAGTGTTCGAGAAACAGGTGTGAGATTAACGTGATTCATTTTCCACAATTCTGACCTTTAAAAACAAACAATCCAAGACGCAGGAAGATGGGTTAGAGAAAATGATGTAGCTCATTTTCCACATTCAGGCCCAACTGCACCGATGTCAATTGGCTAATCCATTTTTTCTCTTCCTGCGCAACATTAGTACTCTGTCTCCTCCTCTTTCATCTTCATCAGTTCTCTGTATACCAGGAAATTTAAAATTATAGTTCTTTCGATGGCCTTCAATCATATGTTGATCAAATGGTGATCGCTCATCAATGTTACATACAGATCTACGATGTTCTTGTACTCTAAATTTTACACACTATAATATATACAACAAAACATGTATTGCAGTAGGTAAATTAGTTGATTTGATGAGTAGTACTTGTATTGTACATAAATGTCTTCATTATATTACATCTATAGTTGCAAATCACAAAACTACCACATGTGTAAAATCCTTTGGGTTGTGTTGCTAACCAATTCTCTGTCGGGGAAATAGCCAGTTTAAGGTAGTTTATCATGAATTTGTTACTAATAGTGGGTCCCTTTCTGTAAGTAACTTTGGGTCTATTATGTATGATGTCAGTCAATCCTGGTACACCCCTTAAAAGTGCCCAAATCTTGCATAGTATCTTCTAGATGAAAGGATGGTCCTCAATGAAGGTGGATACAAAAGTGAGTCTATCTGGATGAGTAACGTTTGGTTTATTGACTAATGGGCTGAGACATTGTATTATATTAACTTTTTCCTCCGCTACATTAAGAGCCTGTTCACCAGAAGCTCTAGATTTTAATCCCTCCTTAAGACTATGCATCCAAGTATTAAAGTATTTTTCTTCACTGCAATTCCTTCTAATCCTGATCATCTCTCCATACGGAATGCCAAGGGTGACACTGTGGGGATGTGCACTGTCAGCTCCTAGAATGTTATTAGTAGCAGTGGCCTTGCGGTAAAGTCTGCTTTGAATGCCCTGCTCAGAGATATACAACTCTAAGTCTAGAAAATTAATATGGTCAGAATGATGACACATTGTGAAGCTGACATTGTGGCTATAGTTGTTTAGATATTCTGTGTACTCACTCAGTCCATATTAATAAAATTTTGTCAATGTAACGATCCAAGAAAAATATGTAATCCATCTACTTACTCGCCGAAGGGGCCCATGGATGCTTTCCTCTCAAATCATCCCATGAAGAGATTGGCGTAAGAAGGAGGAAACCTGGACCCCATTGTGGTTCCCTATTTTGTGATACCACTCTCTATTAAAAAGTATGTAGTTAAAAGTGAGAATCAAATGACTCATTTCAATGAGCATTAATGAATGTTCCATATAGCTGGCACTGTGACTGAACAAAGAATGTTTTAATGCTTATCGTCCCAATTCATTTCATATATATGTATACAGTCCCACTACATCCAAAGCGACACAGCTCATGCTGTTGTCCCAAGTGACATCTTGTAATTTGTTCAATATGTCAGTGCTATCATGAATGAAGGATGGTATATTAACTACTAAACGTTTCAGATAAGAGTCTACATACTCAGAAAGATGTTCAGTAGGGTGTTGCAGGGATTCTGCACATACACAGAACTATGCGCAGGAGTATGGGAACTCAGTGTATAGGGGCTAAGCCTCTCCACCACCTAAGTGCCCACAAACCCAGGACTGACTAGCTATAGTGTCTCACTCACTCTCCTACACACTCATGAAGGAGCAAATGATTAGACACCCCAGAACCCAGCACTCCTGGATCTCTCAGGAATCACGGTAACAAGACACACCTTTTCGTACACTTTCTCGTACATGTTCACAATCAGAACTGAGCAAGACATGAATATAGTTCAAAATGTTTATTTTAACAGTCGTGCTCTAAAACGCAGTATACAAGCCACCACCAACAGCAAAATGCACAAACCTAACACAGTCAGCATTGCAGCAAGGCCATATATCCTAAAGGGAGATGCCATCATATAAAGACAGTGGAAAAAGGACTATAAGGCCTAACCACCCTCCCCTAAAAAGAAGCTTTATTATATATTAGAAGATCTCTGAGCTTTGTCAGCAGACCCCATACCTTAGTGCCTAGATGGTATATCTACATCATAGGAACCGCATGGCTCTTCTCCCTGGAAAACTCCCTCTCCAAGTGTGTGTTACTTAAACATGCATCCCCATAATATCAAAGTACGAGCTTTCAGTGCTGAATTAGCATGTTTTGTCTAGGTGCTAGGGACTGACCAAAACAGAATAACAAGGGGCATTTTTTATTGACCTTTCTCACAGTGTGCAGACTAGGCCTGGGTGGTAAATTCCGTTCCGCTTGCGGAATTAGCGGAATTTGGGTAGTTTCGAGTTCTGCAGAGAATGCGGAATTGCCAAAAATTCCGCGATCCGTGACTTCGTGGAATTTTTGGCTTGTTTGCGCTTTCAAAATTCGTGTTCGCAAGATATTTCTCCCGGAGCATGCAAACAGTGTTCGCGAATAGGAAAAAAGCATTGCGAACGGGCGGAACAAGCAATACCGTGTGTTCGCGGAACTCTGCGTGCTTGCGGAGTTTTTTTAAAGTGTCGCGGAGCTTTGCGTAGCACGACTACGCAAATTCCGCCCACCCCTAGTTCAGACTAAACTCCAGGAACAGGCAGAGAACAAACCAAGCACACGGTTCTCATGCGAAAGGCATGTACAGAGTCTTGCAAAAATAAAGCCATGTAGAAATGCGCACAAAAGCAGCCTCATGGTTGCTGGGCTCATGCTAACTTAGTAATGTCAACAATGCCCCTATCGGCGATGTGACACCCTCCCCTTGGTCAGGTCGTAGCATATAGAAAAACAGACTGCAAACAAGTGCGTGAAAAAGAGCCAAATTGGGAAAATGCAAAAATTCCAATTTAAAATTTTTTTTTAAGGCGAATCTGGAAAATTCATCAGATTACGGGAACCGATGAATGCAATTCATTCCAAAAGGTCATCTCTGTCAGTCATAGCAAAGAGGGACGCCATCCAGTTAAGCAGATCGAAGGAACTCATATGCTCCTCATAATCCAATGCTTCCAGGAGCATCTCCGGGCAACTAGCGTGATACTCAATGAAACTCCACTGCAAGAGGCGCTGTGCAGCCTCACAGTTATTCCATTCTGCCAACGCACGCATCAAAAGGCCGTTGCCAGAACAGGTCTGGTCATGGGTCAGTAGCAGACCCCTTAACAGATCATAATCTGGGTCAGTGCCGGATGCGTTGGAGAGACATAAATCCAAGGCCCAATAGAAAGGGCACCGTCGGCAATAGAACACAGGTTGAACACAAGTGAAGTAGGAGAAAAGTACGTCCATAACTCACTCCAAGGGTCGCCAATGGCAAACATCCCAAATTCTGTTGCTTTCGGTCATGGGACAGCTGCAACTGTCCGGTTCTGTGCAGTACCACATGGTGGGCAGCCATTGCGTAACAGGAGCAGAAGCACCAGCATGCCACACGCCAGCAAGAGGATCTATGGGAATCCTCGGTATGCGCTGGAAAAAATTGAATCAATAAAGGCCGGTATCACTCCAAAAATCACCTGAAAAGAGTACAGAAGGCCGGAACCCATAAGTTAAAAAAAATTAGCAAGCCTGTCAGTATCAGATGCATTAAATATTTGGTGCATTAATTCTCCAAAATGGAGTGGGAGATTTGTGTTTAGTAGTGAGTGCATCTCACTTGCGGTTCTCGCCACCTGCAATTCGAAGGTCTCTCGCACTGATGCGAGAGCCACTTCTTGTTGAAACAATAGCGCTTTGAGCCTTCTTAGTTTATTAAAATCTGTTTTCAAAGTTGAAATGGAAGGCCAAAGCGGACTATCTACAATCCAATGCGGGGATGGAAAAAGGACATTGATGCAACAAGTAACCCATTGCGTAACTGTTACCATATACGGAATTCCGGTCCCTAAGCCACAGCAGTCGTGGTTATTCAAAATAAGATAACATTTGAAAGCAACATGAGTGCAGGAATAATTGCTGGGATGGGCGTACCTTTCAAAAAACAAGCCAGATTAGGTGCCGACACATTACAGGCACATGCAATTTAACGTGTTTGCAAACTAGGGAATGTCCTACCATGGATTTGCACTCCTCCCCATTAGGAAAACCACCTTATCCTCGCGCTGACATCTGTATGTGAAAGGCAAGGACCACAATTTGTGAATAAATGCACTGCCCAGGGGCTCTAACCAGCCAACTGGGAAGTGTTTCATGCAAGAAGTGAACTGAAATAGTGAGAAGTGGAGTGAAATAACTCCATGTGTTAACCACACAGTCGAAATACTTTCTGCTACAGAAAAAGGTAACTGTTCTGATTATTTAATATGTAACAGTGTGCAAGTTGCGTCTTTCACGGACATGAATTTCTGTGTATCAGTGAAATTAAATGGTAAAAACAGCACAGAAGCAATAAAATAGTCCCATGGAACTTTTCCCATTTTGAGTGTTTGTAACGTTCATATAAATTGCTTCGCAGAGTTGATTTTCACCATTATACAGCACAGATACATCATTCTGTACAATATCAATAACAGATGAAACAATATTATCCAAGGTGTAAATACTTGAAGACAAGTATTAATGTTATTATTGACTACTGCAAGAACTTTTTCCAAATTAGCTTTATCAATCTGGCGCAGATGTACCACAGCTTCCATCTGCGATAGTTTTCATGATTCATTGCATGCCTCATAAATAAATTGTTTTGATCTAGGCGATTTAGGAGCTAAAATAAAATCAGCCAGGTTGATGTCACTTGACAAAAGGGACAGGTGTTGTTTCACTGACAACAATGTGGAGTGGCCCAATTATTGCAGGCACAATTTCCCCACCGAATACGTGGTAACTGAATGAGAATGTGGGAAGCGTAGATCAGGTCTAGTTTGTGTGAAACCTGTTGTCGCGTTAAGAAAACGCAGTTGACACGCATTGGAACTCGTGGGCCACAATAACCATCCCAAAGGGTCGATGTCAGAAATATTTATCCTACCATTCTTAAACAGGGCAAACAATACATCAATCGTATAATTTGTGTGTGTATGCCACGTATCATACTCACTGAATGAAGGAATGGAAGGAACATTCAAATTCTTAGCTGTAGCCAAACCAAAACAAGTAGTCTGCTGCACTGTGTCATTAAAAAACAAAATTTGAGTTGGAATTTGCCATGCACGATGCAGCGCTTCAACACCTTAGACTTGCCAAATCAGTCCTAAAGGCATTCGAATAAATCAATTTTGTGTGAGTCAAAATAAATTTAGATTGAGTTGGCAATTTTAACTTACAGAAGTAGGACTCCGGATTGGACGCAATGTAATCTGAAAAGTATATGAATTTATTCTGGAGAGTATCAGAACTTCCCTGTGAGGGAGTCGGACAATGTTCCCACTGGGTAAAATTAAAAATCATGTTTGTTTCATGCAAGAAATTATGGCCATAATGTTGGTAACAAAACAAATCTGCACAATTGTCCGAATTCAAATACAAATCCTCAGCATCAAAAGCAGCTTAGTATTTTAAATCAGAAAGAAATTAATGTACTGCCTAAACATCCCAGTCATCTGAGTGTATGTCCTGTGGCAGCACATCTCCTAGTGAAACGCGGAACAAGTATGGAATGTTCAGG
Organism: Triturus cristatus; assembly: GCF_964204655.1. NCBI lineage: Eukaryota > Metazoa > Chordata > Amphibia > Caudata > Salamandridae > Triturus > Triturus cristatus. The sequence continues at coordinate 892,340,449 of NC_140590.1, read as the reverse complement.
ACCTCCTTCGGACCATGGATATCGAATGCAACTTTATCCCAAACAACAGGGAAGGCCGAAATTTTCACTAGGGCCTGATCACGTTTCATGATATGAGACGATGTATGGGGAGCAAGAATTTCCTTCAGCAACTTCACAGAAGAGCGTTCCGGCAAATAATGACCATTGATGAGCAAGAAAAACACAGTCACAAACCCAATCTACATAAAAAGATTGATAAGTGTGAGCACTATCCAGATGTATGTCCAGGGAGGGATCAGGTAAGTCTTTTTGAACCATCAGATGAAAAGACTGGTACGCATCGGTTGAGTCGGCACAGATGAGGACGAAGATGATGAATCGTATGAGAAACTTGTACGATCCATGTAATAACCGCTTGCTCCCAAGTGCAACATCGGAGGCTGTGCAGCATAAGATAGAGGATGTATAGTACTGTCAGGAATGTCAAAGGGGACCTCAAGAGGGGGAGAATCATACTTGACATCTGCATTGGAGGAAGGTGAGGGTACTAAAGGCAAGAAGTCAATAGAAGTTTACAACTTCCCCTCCAAAACGCGAGTACTAGCCGAAGAAGTTGGAGCCATCTGATTCAGCGAAACAGCTTGGCTTGGAATAATGTGAGTCATGCTGTTTATTATCGGCCATATGGTGTAGCTTGACATTGTCAATTGAAATATGTCTATTGTCCTTGAGACCAGGCAAAGGAGGCAAAATCACTGTTCGAGTAACCTTCAATCCGAGAACCGGGACAGGTGCACGATAAGAGGGACCAATTTATTTTTTGGTCTCCGGCTTTTCTTGGACCAGATCACCAACTTTAGGTAGCCAGCCAGCAACAGGAATCAGCATCGCCGCTTCAGTGGGCGAGGGTGAATGATCGTTAGCCAGTGTGTCACAGGTATTTTGTAGTTTCTGCAACATAGTAGAATGGTTATCTACATCAAATGTTGCGGCAGCCACCACAACATCTAGACCATCAAAGTCTGGCACAAACATTTTAATGCCAAAGAGCATTTTGTATGTGGTCCATCCACCCAGAGATCTTCTTGGGAGATTATTTAGTGCACATTGAACCCCATACAAATGAGTCAGCCGAATCCTGCCAGTACCTAAGACTCTAGCTGTCAAAGATTGCTTTAAGTCACGGTTCATTCTCTCCACTATAGAATTGCCCTCAGGCCTGTATGGAGATGAAAACTTCACAAGCCCCCCCCAAAGATCTCATTGCTCCGTTGTATGCCTTGGAGGCAAATGCTGGACCTTGGTCAGAATGGAAGGTGCCACAAAGACACGCAAATCTCTAATAACATTTTGAGCATCAGCACTGTGTTGTGACCAAACCCAAAGGAATGTAGTGCATGAATCCACTGCAACCAAAATATGTTTATATGTAGTGTCAGAAGTCAAAGGACAGCAGTGATCAAGATAAATACAACCAAACAGTTGATTTGAAATGTACAGCTGTGTATGTGGTGGGCGTGCAACTGTAGATGACTTAATCTGTTGAAAAATGTCACAAGAAAGGACATAATTACGGGTTTGTTTGTATGAACCACACCACCAATAACATTGCTGTAAAATAGAAACAGTCACAGAAAATCCAACATGTGCAGAAGCCATGCCAAATGTGCAGCTATGATCAAAGTAAATGGATGGTATCTTACCAAATGGGACTTGCTCAGGTGACAAATTATAAGACTACCTAGAAGGGAAACCTTGTGGGGAGTCTGTCCCACACTCCGTAGCAGCTATCGCCGCAAGAATATCATTATCAATTTTAGTCTTTGACCTAGTAACTGCTGCTACTGAACATGTGGCTACTGCAGATTTGACTGCCTCATCAGCCAAAGAATTACCAACAGCCTGTGTTGCCACACGCTGATGGCCAAGAGTATGAATAATATATGTAAGCGGCAAATGTTCTGTAAGTTCCGCCACTCAGACCCAAAGCATTTTATGCTTTATTGCGCTACCTTTAGAGTTTCGATAATCATTCTGAGACCAAAAGAATACATTGTCATTGAGAGCCTGCACACAGTAGTAAGAATCGCACACAGTAAGAGTGTTCACATCCAATGTTCCCTCTAATTTGTCTTTCTTATGTGCGGCAATAAAATGTTGGTGTGCACACTTTTCTTGCTTGTGTGCGCAACTGAGTGATAAGATGTGCAACAAGGCAAGTCGATCAGCTACCACTTATAGGTAAAGAACAAGCATTGGCACTGCCAATAAGCCTTGCTTTTAATTTAAACTTACTTCTTAGTCACTGATTGGTTTAAGCACTGAATACGTCATCACACAGGCACCCTGTGCACTTGTGCATCCATAATTCACTTATTGATTCTTGCATTTACCAACTTACACAACCACAATACAGCACAAACACAAGTTGAGCCACATTTGTAAGATAAATTGAAAGACTAAAAGTAGAAAAAATACAACATGCTATCTGCTAAAAGTGGCAGACATATGTGTGCATTAATAAAGTTAAACAAAGCAGCTTGTTTCTTGCCCTCTGCTTGTGCCTTCTCTGCTCATTTCTTGCCCTCTTTTTGCCTTTTCTCCCAGTTTCTTGCCCTCCGTTTATGACTTCACTGCTCGTTTCTTGCCTTCTTTTTGCCTTTTCTGCTCGTTTCTTGCCCTCGGTTTGTGCCTATCCGGCTCATTTCTTGCCCTCTGTTTGTGCCTTCTCTGCTCATTTCTTGCCCTCTTTTTGCCTTTTCTGCTCAATACTTGCCCTCTTTTTGTCTTTTCTGCTTGTTTCTTGCCCTCGGTTTGTGCCTTCTTGGATCATTTCTTGCCCTCTGTTTGTGCCTTCTCTACTGATTTCTTGCTCTCTTGTTGCCTTTTCTGCACAATTCTTGCCTTCTTTTAGTTTTTTCTGCTCGTTTCTTGCCTTCTTTTTGCCTTTTCCGTTCACTTCTTCCCCTCTGTTTGTGCCTTCTCTGCTCATTTCTTCTACTCTTTTTTCCTTTTCTGCTCGCTTCTTGCTCTCTGTTTTGCTTTATTCTGCTCGTCTCTTGCCCTCTTCCTGCCATTTCCCTCCGCCCGGCACCTAGCGCCCCTCCCTCCCCCAGGACACCTTCCCTGGCGGAGTTCAGGAACAAGCTCTAGACTTGGCTTTTTGACTGAGGCACTGCATCCCAGCACCCAGATATCCTTAGGGGTGACAGCGCTAGACACAGAAATGCTGATTGATTGATTCAAATAAAGATACTTTAAAGAAGGTTATAATTGTTTGAAAAATATTGACTCGCAAAGTTTCTAATGGAATGAATGAAAGCAATATGTATTTATCTTTAGGCTCTTAATTTTCATTGTCGACCGGCCTGAGGATATTGTAAAGGGGTGGGTGGGGGTGCAGTCGCCTAGCTGAATGCACTCAGGTGCATCTCCTTTTTAGAAAGGACCATCTGTTTCCACAGTGACCTAGCTGAAAGGCCCTAGAGGGTGAAAATATCACTTCTCCAGAATGTACTGGCAGACAGTACTATGGGGGCGGGCTTGTCTGGAATGGCCTTCAGGTTTCCAATGGGGACTTTCAAGAACGGTCTCTGAGGTTAGTGGGAGAACTTGGTGAACGGGTTGTGGGCAAAGGCCTATTGTTTGGGAAGTCTGCTGCCAGTCCTTGCTTTCTGGCTCACGTTCTTGACGTTTTTTTTTATCAGGTAAGTAATATTACAAAATCATTCCCTAAATGCCTGATGACCTTTCAAGTACTTAGTGCCTGGGCAAATATTTTCAGTGGCCACCTAGAGACTACTCTCTGTTAAGCCTAAAATGTTTGCCCTATTTGTTCATATTTTGCTTTGTCATGTGTATACTGTTGGCAATAACCTGTTGCACTAATAAAAGATATGAAAAGGGCACTCACTTCTTCCTAATCTGTCTGGGGCCCCACAAACCCTAGAACTGGCCCTGATGCTGTGTCTGTAATCACTGTCTAAGTGTCAAAGGCACATACTGCAGAGCTCCTGGCAGCTTAGAGAAGTGCTAGTTGGAATGAAAAACTAACATATTGAGCAGTTTGAGGCGGGAGACACGAATGTGAATGGAAGCACGCAGTATGAAGCATTTTAGGAGTCAATGCAGATGTAACTGACTAACAATAACAGCTGAAGGTGCTGTACTGGATGGAAGCATCTTACAAACAGTAAAAGCACATGTGGAGCCACAGCCGAAGCCAGTGACGCCACACAGTGCAAACAAAAGAGAAGAACTGGAGAAATCAAGAGGTGGCCTGGAGGGAGGCAGTGATGTAAGGTGCATCACACGGGTGAAGAGCATTTAACAGGTCACTGCAGAGGTGAATGGCCAGCAAAAATAGCAGAGGCTGCTGAACTGAGACCAACCAGCATACCAACTGATAAGACCTCAGACAAGCACGTGTGACACCACAGCCAGACAGAGAAGGAGAAAACAAAAGGTGGAGGAGCCAGAGGTCTGTGGACTTGGCAAATGGGACTCGGGCTGCAGAGAAAGCTCTGGGAATTCTCACTTGCTGTTTAATGACAGCCTTGCAGGTATTTAAATGTCCCCCATTAGCATTTCTAAAGGTGAAAAACACGTCTTAAGAAATGCTTTTGGAAGTGCCACATCATCACCATCAGCCCCACTTCAAAGACTCCACTGAAGTATTTACTGAATGCAGAGGAATGCTTTGTAGTGCGCGCTGATTGTAGGCGTCTGCGTGGAGGGAAGCCTAGGTGTGCGCGCCCGCTCAGGCATGCAGTTTAGAGGGAACCATGTTCACATCTGGATCTGCGAATTCTAGAGTTAAATCAAAGCACGCAGCTCCGCCAATTGTGTCGTACAGTCTCCAGGGACCTGCGTATGGACTATGGAAGATTGAACTTAACCATTTACAATTGAGCCAGCCACAATAGTGCAAGCCGCTGAATAAGCATGCTTAGACCTGACTGCTGGTTGAGCAGACCCTTCTGTATAGATGATGCATCTCTACTGAGCCAAGGGAAGCAACGACAACGGTTGAGTATGAACATGTTCATGTTGTAATAACCCCTGTGTCTGTAATGAGGGATCAAAGATAAACATGACATCGGCCGATGTCAAAGAACTCGCCCATTGTATCCACCGGGATGCAAAGCCTTAGAATTAGGTACACTCGCCTTAGTCACTGCTTCCAGAGTAGGGACTGGCGAGACCATAAGAATGCGTTTACCTTGCATCAGACATCGTTCTTTCAGAATCGCCATCTGGACTGCTGTCAAAATGTTCTCAACTGTGAAAAAATGCATTTCCGCTGATGTGTACAGATGCGATTTGTATGCAATTGGTACTGTGTCACCTTCATTGAATGTCAAATAAGTGAAACCCACCGTCCCTGGCACAATTCTTATGACCAAGTTCATAGAATTATAAAGTGTTAACAAGAAGTTGGTCGCAAGCAGATCAGACAGTAAAGACCGAAGAATCGAGGTATGTTCCAAAAGCCAGCTGGCAGACGAAAAAGAGTGTTGCATCAACGCATAAAGCGGTTTCATACGCTGGGCATAATCAGGAATGTAAGTCCTCCCGAAATTCAAAAGTCCCAGCAAAGATTGTAATTTCTTCAATGTAGACGGTGGTTGCAATTGTGTACATTTCTCCAAAAAGTGGGGGGCCAACCCCCTACCTTCATTATTGAGCTCGTAGCCCAAAAAGAGAACCGCCAAACAAGCGATGTGTGACTTGGAAAAAATTACATTTGTAACCCAAGTCTGCGAAAGAAAGAATGATGCGATCCACTTGCACCAGATGCGGGATCATTCATCATCCGTCAAATAAATATCATAGACGTATGAGAACGCATCATGGTCAATGTCGTGTAACAGAGACACAACATGCGCAGCAAAAGCCCCGGGACTGTTCTTATATCCCATAGGCAAACAAGTAAAGCACTTCTAATTGCCGACCGCAGTAAATGCGGTCAAATCACGGCTACCAGGAGCTAAATTGTGACTAAAAAAACTGTAGATATATCCAGGGTTGTTTTGTATTTTTTACGAACAATGTTATTCACTAACGCAGAGCTGTGTGTGTTTTGTACTGCAAATGTACGAATGTGACTGTTCAAGTGTCTGTAATCCAAAACAATACGATATGAACCGTCCAGTTTCGAGATCAGAAAAAGAGGATTATTTATTAATGAAACACAGGGTTCAATGACACCCTGATATTCCAATTGTGTCAAAATTTCTTTACGTCTGATTGGATATTGCACCTGCGGCTGGGGCATAGTACGTAAAGGTAGTACATGTGCCAGTAAATCTTTATCCAGGCCTACCTGATAGGATATGCCGCCAGCGCTAGGGCCAAAGCACATTCCACAGCGTAAGCTTTCTTAGCCTCTTCAGAGACGTAGCAGGAAAAACTCAGCAGTATAACATCTTCCCCTCTGGAAGAAGATAACACAAATGGAGGAGGCCAATCTGTCTCCACCAAAAAAATGTCATAGGAGGAGGTAAGGTTATCCCAAAAGATTCCTTTAATAGTACGTTTAATATCACCCTCAATTTGGAGTTCTATCTCATAAAGTCTATCAGGGGGTGCAACTCGTGTATCTGCTGTTTCCACTGTGATGAACATATCAGTTGCTCTTGCCTCCAGACACGGATGGAGTGCCGCCCGCACTATGATAACTTCTGCCGCGCTGACGAGGAGTGTCACCGCCCATCTCCAGTCGAGGAGCAGGGTTCTCACCATCTGAGTCATATTTTGCTGTCAAAGCAGCAACTTTCTTCTTTTGAAATGGGGCCCGAAAAGAAGGTAGTCCCTCCGGTTTGGCTTTCACATCAAACTGGCATGGCAGATCACGTCTTTGCTGAGTGGTCTCGCCTTGTCTGTGATCCTGTCGCTATCCAGCACCGAACTGTGAGTCCGACAAGTCCTGTAATGAATGAGGAGAGCGAGGAGCAGGAACTTGAAACCTCTTCGGTATCTTAATTTTAGAGCGGTCATGCAAATCATATTTACGCTCATATGTTTCAGGTGTCAGTGAACTAGCACGCAAACCTTGCTTCTGTCGTTGCTGCCATTGATTTCAATTCCAATTCTTTATAGGAAAGATTGGATGCCCATCCTTCCCAGAATAGGCTTTTTGTTGTACTTGTGTAAAAGGTTTAATACCCAGGTTATTGCGTCCCACGGATTTATCTACTTTAGCAAAAATCTTTGGTAATTCACGTTGCTTATCCACTTCAGCCACCATCCCTAGGTGCTGACTTACCTGTAAACTAATTGCTTCTCCCTAGAAGTTAGCAAGGATCATATTGTAAACAATAGAGAACACCCCCATGAATCTCATCCCCAACTCCAGGGCTGCCTCAGCCCCCTGTTCATCGTGAACTTTTTTAAGTACGGACGGAAGAACAGTCATGGAGGGAGTGCCAAAGCACAGTGAATATACCACTGCACACATTTTCCCCAGTTGGTGCAGTCAGCCAAATTGGGAATGAGTCCTTTAGGTAAACTCATTGTAAGGATCCTATGTTTCTCGACAGGCATAGTATGCGGAAAGATAGTTTTAAGTTGCTCAAATTTTTCGCAAGCCAGTAAGGGAAATCATCCCTATTCTGAGGACATTTACCCATCACTAAATTATTCATGATGGGACTACTAACTAGACCACCACCATGTCCCGGTGGTTGTGGAGTAGCGCCAGGAGAAGCTACTTGAAAATTATGTGACAAAAACTGTATTACAGCCCTATGTATATGTGTCAATGATGTATGCAATTGTCGTAGCTCTACGATAGGTACACAAAGGTAATTTGGTTGTGGTGTAAACCCAGCCAAAACAGGCCACATGGCCCCTTTGACTGGTAAGGGGCCTAAAGGGACCACAGAAACAGGGTGAGGAAGGGTGCCATTAAACCATATGGTGTGCTGCCAAGCTGTCAACGGAACTTCGAGTGATCGATAAGGGCGATAATCTTGCGGGACTTCGGAGGCAGTATACTCGTGAAATAAATTGTCATTCCCATCCACTGCCAGAAAGGTAACCAAGAGTAGAAAACCTTCAAGTGGTATGCTGCATACGCCTTAACAACAAAAATAAAATCTGCCCCTCCATTACAAACGCCATGCTGCGACAAATAAGCCGGGACCGCAGCGAGGTTCAGGCCACAATAGCGACCGCCACAAGAAGAGAAGTATAAGGAACTAATGAATGGTAGTGCAAAAGCGGGTCAAAAGACAAAGAAGAACCTTTTAAAATCCAAGCTTGAAAAATCTAGAAACATCAAATATAGGAGGCTAAGCCCTCACACCGCTGGCATCCCTGGAAACTGGTGAAGGGGTATTGTGGACACACACAAGCACTACTCAGGGGTCTCGTGAATAAGTACGAGAACAAACATTGGTGGCGCCATGTTGCAAGGATTCTGCACATACACAGAACTATGTGCAGGAATATTGGACTTCGATGAATAGGGGCTAAGTCTTCCCACCACCTTATTGCCCACAAACCCAGGACTGACAAGCTATAGTGTCTCACTTACTCTCCTGCACACTCATGAAAAAGCAAATGATTAGACACCCCAGAACACAACACTCCCTGATCTCTCAGGAATCACGGTAACAAGACATCACACACTCTCTTGTACATGTCCACAATAACAACTGACCGAGACACGAATATAGTTCAAAATGTTTATTTTAACAATCGTGCTCTAAAACGCATTATATGAGCCACAACCAACCGCAACATGCACAAACCTAACACAGTTAGCATTGCAGCAAGGCCATATATCAATAAGGGATATGTCATCATATAAAGACAGTGGAAAAAGGACTATAAGGCCAAACCACTCTCCCTTTGGTAAGAAGAAGCTTTATTATATAATAAAAGATCGCTGGGCTTTGTCAGCAGACCCCATATCTTAGTGCCTAGATGGTATATCTACATCATAGGAACTGCATGGCTCTTCTCCCTGGAAAGCTCCCTTTCCAAGTGTGTGTTACCTAAATATGCATCCCCATAATATCAAAGCACGAGCTTTCAGCAGCAGCTGTGTTAGCATGTTTTGTCTAGGTGCTAGGGACTGACCAGAACAGAATAACAAGGGGCATTATTTATCGACCTTGCTCACTGTGTTCAGACTAAACTCCAGGTACAGGCAGAGAAGGAACCAAGCAGACGGTTCTCATGTGAAAGGCATAAACAGAGTCTTGCAAAAATAAAGCCATGTAGTAACGTGCACAAAAGCAGCCTCATGGTTGCTGGGCTCATGCTAACTTAGCGATGTCGACAATGTCCCTATAGGCCACGTGACAAGGGCTCCCTATACTAAATGTGATAGGTCTTCCTGGGGTTTCTCATAGGATTTGTGAGTCTTTGGTAAAATATATATGAATGGAATCCTGGGATTAGCATTGTTCAGGTATCCAAATTTGCTGTCATGCAAGAGACCCGTCTCAACCCACGAATGTAATTTGCTAGAGATCAATCGGGTAACCTCCTCCATGGTATTACACGGTATTTATTTGTAATCCCTAATATCATTTAGCTGTCTCATTATTTCTCCTTTGTATTCCAATCTCTTGATCACAACATTCCCTTCCATGTCAGTCTCTCTTATGACTATAGTTTCATCTGACCCCCAGCTATTCAGTGCCTGTCTCTACTCATAGGTAAGATTGTTATATTCCATTTTATGTAATTCTGTTGTAGTTTTATGTACAAACAAGTCTACAGCTGCATTCTGGTTTCCTCACGGTGTAAATTTAGGGGAAGGAATTAAACTACTATTGCAACTATAATCCATCTCTATTTTGAGACTGGCACAGACATCATTGATATTGACATTCTAATCATCTAACAAAGACTAAAGAGTGTGTACATCATGTACGTCAACTATTGTCTTGTAGATCTCTACATTTCAGTTTGAAAAGGTACATTAATTTTATCGGTACTTGCAAAAAAACTTTTCAATTTCAAACGCCTGACAAATTGGAATAAATCAATCTGTAATTCAACAAAGTCACAAGGCTTGTTGGGACAAAAAGAAAGCCCACATGATAAAACTTTACATTCAATAGCAGTCAGAATCCTGTCATAAAAATTAACTATTTGTAGAATATAGTTCCTTTTCAGCTCAAAACCACCCATATTAGTAGTTAGGTCATTTTGCTATTCTGACTGCGGGTTTCCATCATGGTGTTTTCTGTGTTTCCATTTCCCCCTCCTTGTCTTCTTATATTTTTTCTTTTCCCAACTGTCATTCATTGGATTTCCTCAGAAAAAGAAGAAGATTGAGGCAATCCTGTGACCACTAAGTTATTTGATTCTGGTTCATCGTTCAAGGACAGGTCAGAGCTACTATAGTTAACTGAGCTTAGGTCAGCACCCCGCTCACTAATTTGTGAAATTCTAGGAAGCTTGTTAGTCACATCATAACTTTTAGCAAAGGTAAAAATGCAGCCTGCATTGTAGTCCTTTTCATTCCTCCTGATTGTATTCAGCTTATGTTCTTTTGTCTGTAACTGATGTTTGTTTATTACCTCTTTTAGATTGTCATAGTTTTTTCAGTAAGCTCTTTCAGTTTCATATCTTTAATTTCCTTCTCTAATTTCAATATCTGCAATTTAAATTTTTCCACTTTCCCTACAGTATTTTCAATCAGTATGTTCATCATATAAAATGATGCAGCATAGAAGTTCTCCTCCCATTCTTTCAGAAGATCATCCTCCAAATCATCTAAAGTGGGGAAAATTAGGATTTTTAAATGCTGAGGTATACGTTTATTATCCACAAAACTTTTAAGGGTGAAACCATCTCACCATTTAAAGAGCTCATTCTTTTTTAGTTTTTCTAGTTTCATAAATTTTGCTTTCAAACTATTATTTGCTACAATATTACTACTAGTGGTCGTTATGCTTTTACTTTGGTTAAATCAGCCTAAACTGAGCCTAAACTACACTTTCTTGCTTCTGCGAATAAAAAAAGTGGCAGACCCCCGGGGATAGGGTCCCCAGGGCTGAAATCAGTCTGGGAGAGAGGCGGCACGGCCCCACTTCCTTTTATAAAAAAGGGGGAGGCCCTGGGGGATGGGGTCCTCAGGGGTTCAATTGGCCTAGGAAGGGGGCTGGGCAGCCCCCTTCACCATTGAAAAAAAATCCTGGCCCTGGGGGATGAGATCCCCAGGACAGAAAAGGCCCAGGGAAGGGGGACCGTGCAGCCCACCGCCCTTAAAAAATAAATTACAGAAAAGAACATCCAGCAAGTCTCCAGATGCCACGCCCCCTTCACCACCACTCTGCAAATGTGCCTCCTGGTGCACTGTTGGTTGGGGGATTGATTCCCCTTGGATGCTGAGGGTCCTTGGGGTCCAAGAACTCCTTCTGTTACCTCCAATACGTCCCAGTCAGTGGGATTACTGAGAGGACCTGGAGGCCACAGTCCCTTTCTCCATCACTCTGCAAACACACCTACTGGCACGCTGCTGGTTGGAGAATTAATTCCACTTTACTCCTGAGGCCTCAGGTCTAAAGTGGATTTCTTCCCCCAACCGGTAGTGCACTCGGATGCTCGTTTGCAGAGTGATGGATTAAGGGGGAGTGACCTCTGACGACCTCTTAGCAAGCCCACTGTGTGTGATTTACTGGAAGAAACAGGAGTAGTTTGCCCCCAAGTACCTCCAGCATCCAGTGGGACTTAATCCCTCAACCAACAGTCCACCACTCTGCAAATACGACTACTACTTTAAAAAAACACAAAAATTCACTGAAAAATCCAAAGGTTACAGTGATGTTATAGTTAGCACCGGCGGGATCCTGAGCAGCACCAAATAGGTTTGATATGCGAGAGCCCTTCCTTGACGAATGTTTGACTACAGGAGGCTCCCCTTGCAGGGTCCATCAGCTCCTTTTAAGTTGGCTAAATTGACAACCAGTAAGTGGGCCCGTAAGTGCGGTTCTCCCAATGTTTTACAGCACACCTTAGCATGTGTGCTTTTATATCACTCAAGTGGCTACCGCCACTTTTGTAGCTAACTCACCTTTTCTTACACAGTGGTCCTGAAGAAAGCCATATGACTACCCTAAATGGCTGAAACATGTTGACCCACACATAACGGTTGTTGAAGTAACATTTTTATCTTCACTACATCCCATTACCAGTTTTTAACTTTGTCTTAAGACCCTTTTATTAAAGTTTTAATAGTGGGCATTCTTGGAAACATTTTTTATTTTCACCACCTAGCACTTACCTCACTTCACTGAAAAACAAAAAACCGCTCCGCTGTAGTCAGGCGTTGAAGCACAGCTGGATTGTACTCAACAACCCAGCTGGGACTCCAATGATGAAGCATGCCACCAACTAGGTTGGTAGGTGAGGGGTCTTCTTACAAATCCATTGGATGTCTGTACTCTGCAACATCATATTGAGTCGAGATAAGCGGCAACAATTATCTATGGGTTTGTCCACGTTATTCATAGTATAGTTATGAATTAGCATTTAAAAACCTTCAGAAATTCACTGAAAAAAACAAAGGTTACAGGGATGGTATAGTAAGGAAATGGAATTAAAAAAGCCTTACAAATTTTCTGAAAAAAACAAAGGTTACAGGGACATTTGGTTAGGCTCTGGTTTCACTTGTACAAACTATTGAAATTCAGACGTTATAGTAAGTGACCGAACTATAACTTGCGCCCCTGCCGTGCACTGCTTATGACCTCACATATTACATCACTCATGACATGGTCAGTGACATCACTCATGACATCACTCATGACATCACTCATGACATCACTGATGGCATCATCTACAGAATCTCTGACACACCCACTCACACCCCATATAACCTTTCATACACCCACTCCAACTTTCACACTACCATTCTCAAACACATTCACACACCCATACCACTACTTACACAGCCACTCATTGGTTCATAGATCAACACACACATCCACTCACTCACCCATACAGCAACACATACACCCACGCACTCACTAATACAGCCATAGACATATCCACTCATACACCCATTGAGCCACTCACAGTCACCCATAGAGCTACTCACATGCCTACTCATTCACCCATACAGTCAATCACACAACCACTCACTCACTCATAGATACTAACACATGCTCACTCACCTATACAGTCACTGACACAAGCACACACTCACCTATACAGACACTCTTACATTCACCTACTTACCCACACAGTCACTCACATACCCCATCACTCCCCTATACTGCCTTTCACATATCCACTTACTCACCCATATATCACTGACACATGCACTCACTCACCGACACTGCCATACACAGAGTCACTCACCCATACAGCTCCTCACACATGCGCTCACTAACGCATACAGCCACTGACTCAATCACTCACTCATCCATACAGGCAGTCACACACACCCTCACCCACCCACACAGACACCCATAGAGGTACTCAGACAACCAATCACTCACCCATACAGAAACTCACATACACATTTACACACCCATACAGTCACTTAGACACCAACTGACAGACAGATACATTCACACAACAGTCACTCACCCGTACATTCACTGACAGACCTACTCACTCACTTATACAGTCAGTCACACTCACTGAATCATCCAAACAGGCACTTATACACCCACTGATTCACCAATTCACATTGGTATATAAGTTTAACACAGAGAAACATTTTAAAAACACTCACAGTCACTGGATGATGTCATCAGTGATGTAATTTGAGGTGTTCTCAATAATGTCATCAGTGATGTAATTTGAGATGCCTTGACAGATGTAATATGTGAGGTCATAAGCAGTGCATTGTGGGGGCACAAGTCATAGTTAGTTCACTAACTCTAACAGCTGAATTTCACTGGTTTTGTACAAGTGAAATCTGAGTCTAATTATAACGTTGCTGTAACCTTTGGTTTTTTTCAGTGAATATATATATATATTTGTCAAGCTTCGCCAAAGTTATTGGCAAAACAAAAAAAACTTTTCCTATGGAGAATTTGGTCCTAACTATAACTACCTACTGGCTATCGCCAGTGGGTAATATATAAAAAGTGATTGGGGCACTGTCTCTCTCAGTGTAACAGGCCGTGATGAAGCCCGAGTGAGCGTGAAATGCATTGTTGATTAAAACAACTTGGAAATGTAAAATTGTGGAGTATGAGTTTATCTGGAGTATTTATTGTTTACCCCAGCCTGCCAGACATTTAATGACGGGTCCTGCACCCGTGATCTCGCCCCAGCCCGCAAGCGTGTAAGAGACCGGTTTAACATTGCAGGGATCCCCACTTTGTATATATATATATATATATATATATATATATATATATATTATCTACTGGCGGTCGCCAGTAGATAGTTATAGTTAGGACCGTGTTTCCATAGGAAATCCGCAACATTCTATTTGGAATAACTTTGGCGCCGGTTGACGAATCCTCGCGAAATTTTCAAAATAGGTGGGGCGCTCTACTCCGCTCCTACCCTGGAAGTCTCGGGGGGATTCGTCATGCGGGGGCTGAGAAAAAAGGGGGTCCCAAAACGCGTTTTCCCCATGCAATTTTCCAAAGGGACATTTAGTCCAAGGTACAGCCCGAACGGCTGAACAGAATTACTTGAAATTTGGCAGAGAGGTAGTCCTCAGCTCAGGGATGTGCCTTTTGCAGGTCTGGTGTCAATCTGTTCAGTAGTTCCTAAGAAAATCACAAGTAAAATCATATATATATGTGGGCGGAGCCTAACCACACATCTCATCCTGAGATCTGATTGGCTGTCAGCACTTCATCCAAGAAGTGTTGGCAGCCATCTTGGGACCAATATACATGATAGCACCTCATTAAAAAGCATTGCAGTTAATAGAAGGTTTTAAGACTTTAGTTACATTATAAATCATTTGTTGATGGTACCATACTCATTTTAGGAATTGTGGTATGTTCTAAGGTGATTTCACCATGTGAAAAAGCCTTCTGCTGGGATATCATGATTGAGAGAAAAATATTTTCTCATGTTTTCCCACAGAGGTTTGGAAGGTGATCTATAAGCTAAACTGAGCGTTTATTTTCTGTAAATTCACATTATCTTTCTCAGTCATGTGAGAATGAAGTCTGACATTCTCAGTAAAACATGTACATCCAACAAGGGCAGAGACTGTCAGTTGATTCCTTTGTGTTCTACTGCAGCTTCCCAGAGTGTTCCAAAGAACAACTAGTGCGCTAACAGTCCTACTTATGATAAACGTATGGCACACCTGAAGCCATCTTGCTTTGATTAAAGTGGTAACTCTTAAAACATTTAATTTAAAAAGGAACAAAATGAGGGGGTTCATTTTTCCATAAAAAGTATGATTAGTGCTGCAGAAAGAAAAATTAGGGCACATTTTGAGTGACTTCTCGAATCCTCTTCTATTTCATTAAAAAATTCTGACATGCAGACTGAAACATGCACTTTCAAGCAAATAAGTCTCCCAAGATGGCCACCAGAGACAAAAGAGCCCAAATGTAGCCCAAATATCACCAAGATGTAGCCCAAGTATAGCCCAATGACAGAATGTCCCAGAGTGTTCTTAAAAACAACTAGAGCGCTTACTGTCTTCATTATGACAAAAGTATGGCACACCTGAAGCCATCTTGATTGGAATAAACTGGTAACACTTAAAACAGGTAATTTAAAAAGGAACACCAGGAGGGGGTTCATTTTGCCATAGAAATTATGATTAATGCTGAAGGAAGAAAATGAGGGCACATTTTGAGTGACTTCTCAAATCCTCTTCTATTTCATTAAAAAATTCTGACATGCAGACTGAAACATGCACTTTTAATACCAGGAGCAGACTTCCATGGTGTTACTACAGTGATCTACTGAGCAACTAGAGTGCTAACATTCAGAATGTATGGCAAATGTGTGACATATCTGAATACCTTCATGATGGAATCAAAGTAAAAAACTGAAAGCATTTCCTACTGAGGAGACTGCAGTACATGAGGAAATTAGGAAACTTCATAACAAATAAATCTCCCAAGATGGCCACCGGAGACAAAAGAGCCCAAATGTAGCCCAAAATCACCCAGATGTAGCCCAAATATAGCCCAATGACAGAAGTGTGCAAAATACTTATTATTTTGTGTTTTTGCACTGTTATATAGTGCAGACTTGTCAGGTATTGGAGTGCTTTACATGAGCATTGGTTACATCACACAAGAACAAATTCATTTTGTTTGTAGACATGGGGAGACTAAGTGATTTGACCAGAATCACAGAATGTCGAGCTGAAGCAGAAACTCCAACCTGGTTCCCCAGTTGCAAAGTCTGCAGTTCTGGAAGTAACACCGCATCCTCTCCCCTAAGTGCAACATTTAATCAAGTGGTCAACTGGATAAAAAACCATAAAGATAACAAATAATTTAAAAGTGCTTTGTCGCTATTTAAAAACTCAGAAAATATGTCCTTATTTTAGTCTTTTAGAGCACTAACCATAATTTTGATGCCAATAAGACGCTCTCAGATATGTAATTTCTAAAGGAAATGCTCTAGGTATTACAGTTTTGATTACATCAAGATGACGTCAGGCGTTCCACACTTTTGTAATAAATATAGAATGTTAGCAATCTAGTTGTTCATTAGGATACTGTTGAGAGGCAGAGGCCAGGGGCACGGACTCTGAAAATTGAAGGCAGGTAGGAGGGTGCAAAGGCAACAATTTAACCACACTGAGCAGGCAGGAAGGGCCGTGGCAGAACAACAGACTATGGAGGGCAGTGGAAAGGGGGGCAGGGGCAACAAACCAACAATACAGGACTTGCAAGAGAGGCTGTGGCAATGTAATAGACCATTGTGGGCAGAAGGAAGAGGCAATGGTATTACAACCATACATGCCAACAGACCCGATTCAGCCAGGAAACATCCAATGTTTTTAAACTCAAATGGGCTTTATTTGATCTGTCTCCTGTCTACAATCTCCTCTTTTTCAATGTAACTCAAAGGGGAAAATCAATACCGCAGTTTTTTTTTCAAAATCTCCCTCTTACCAAGTTCAAAATGTTCGCAAGTATGGTACATTGGATCATGGAAGGAAATGGGGTAGGGACATGGACTTGGATAACAGAGGACAGGAGGGACATGGAGAGGTGCACCAAACTGACCCTGCAGGGCAGGCATCAGGGTTTGCAGCAGCACAATACACCACACAGGGCATGCGGGACGGGAGTGCAGCACAACAATCCATAGAAAGCAAGAGGGAGGGGACAGGACCATGAACATGGACAACAGAGAACAGAGGGGCAAGAGGCAATGGTAGCTAGCTGACCATAATGGACAGACAGGAGAGAAAGCTGCAGCATAAAAGACCATAAAGGGTAGGAGGAAGGATCAGGGGCATTACAATGGAACAGACAAGCCAGGAGGGAGGGAGTAGGGGTCTGCACATGTAAACAGAGGGCTGGGGGCAAGGGGGTAGGGCAGGAGCAGCAAGATAGCCATGGAGGTCAGGCAGGATGGGCACTAGAAGCAAGACACACCATGAAGAGCAACAGTGAGACTGTGATGGAATACACACCGACCATGGAGGGAAGGTGGGAGGGGGTCAGGGGCAGCTAACTGACCACACAGGGAAGGTGGGAGGGGCCATGGCAGCACAGAAGACCATGCATGGCAAGTGGGAGGGTTAGTGGCAGCACAATGGCTATGATGGGCAAGAAGGAGGGTGCAGGGGCATGCACAAAGGACGATGGAGGATAGAAGGGAGGGTCAGGACCTGTGCACAGACAAGAAAGTTCAGGGGAAGGGGCCTCACAACAGACCGCACGGGGCAGGCAGGAGGAGCAGTTGCAGCACAACAGACCAGGGAGGGCAGAAGGGTGTGGCAGTACAATGGACCATGTAGGACAGGAGGAGAGAGGATAGGGGCATGGCATGTGGACAGGCAGGGTGGAGGTGGCAGGGACAGGTTACAGTCATTTGACAATGCTAGGCAGGTTGGAGGGGAGTGGCAGCTAAACAGAACACTCAGAGTAGATAGGAGTGGCAGGTCCATGGAACATGGTGGGCAAAAAGGATGGAGCAGGGGCATGCACAAAGACATCGGAGGGCAGGGGGAAGGAGAATAGGGGCAGCAAGCTAAGCACAGAGTTTAAGCAGGAGGTCAATGATAGGGCATAGAATTGGGCAATGGAGGGCAGGAGGAGTGGACTGGTACATCATACTAAATTGAGGGCAGTGGCAGCCCATCGGACCATGCATGGCAGGAGGGAGGAGGCTAGTCCATCGATTCACACAACAGAGGATAGGGAGGAGGGGGATGGGGCAGCAAGCTAACTGTTCAGAGAAGGCGGGTATTAGGAACTTTATTGTTTTTAAAACGTGTGTCTGTGCGAACTACTTAAAATATGAACAAGTATGCAGCATAATCTCACTTTTATTCAGGAAGAAGAGGACGTTTGTGACTGTGACTGCGGGCTCACTTGGCAGAAACACCCCCTGACCCTCCACCCCCTATCGCAAAATGTAATGCCGTGAAAAGTGTAGGTGAACACAGTGTTATATAGAACATAGTCCTGAGAGCTCGATTGAAAATGAAAACTAGATATAGTGTATGGTATAAGCTATGCACCAAAAAGTGTGATATAAGATGAACCGGGCGTTAAATATAATATGCAATACATTGTGCGCAATGACAGATTCATTGGAGAGCGTGAGATAGCACAGGCACTAGTGCGTGCTATGCGATATGCGCCTTGGAGTGTAATATGCACAGGGCAGTGTTGTGTAACCTAACTAGTCTCTAAAGTTGTAATATAAAATATGTGCTGGGGAGTGTAACGTTGCATATGCACTGTGACAAAGATATGGATCCCAGATTGTAATATGTATGGCATAGCACTGTGCGTTATAACATAGGCATCGAGGAAGGCACGTTAGATGGGGCAATATAACCCGTGCGAAGACAAGTGTGGCATGACATATTCACGGGGTGGTGTTACAGTGCACATGGGCTAGAGAGTGTCATAGCATATGCACTAGCTGGTGGAATACAACACAGAGGTGTGTGGCACTCAGCAGGCAATGGTGGGTGTAACACAGCATTGGGCTCTGCCAGGAGCACGCTGTGACTCTCAAGTGATGTTCGTCTCCTTTCCAGAGAGTAAAATAAAAAGTATTACACATCCGGCAGTGGATGTGTGTTTTATTAACCGTGAGGGGGGTTTCTTGCATAGTTTTGGTCGAAGTTTTGTTGAATCCCCTTTGAATGGCTTGGTGTGCATGTGTATTAAATGTGCCCGTCAATAGCTACCCATGTTTGTAAAAATAAACGACAAGGGTGTCTACCGGGATTAGGCACGGTAGGGCATCAGACATGTCAGAGCTGCACTAGTGGTGTAAATTCATTCCACGTGGATTCATTGTATGCATAGTCGCCTTTTAATGAATATCACGCAAATCGTCATGGTGATAGGTACATACGGTTTGTCCAGCATGTCCTAGGTGTGTCTATAAATATATATTTTTTTAAAATAATAAAAAACAGTGGCCGGCCCTGGGGATTGGGGTCAAAAAAATATAATTAGGAGACAGGCCCTGGGGGATGGGGTCTTCAGGGCCAATAAACTAGAATAAGAAGGGGAACCACACAGCCCCCCCTTCTTAAAAAATTAAAATAAATGAAAGACTGGCATCGTGCCGGAGGCCACGCCCCCTCCTTGCAGCACTCTGCAAACGCGCCCCCTGGCGAGTTGTAAGTTGGGGAATTAATTCCTCTTCAATACTGAGGGTCCCTGAGGGCCAACTAGCCCAACAGGCATCTCCAGTATGCGCCAGGGAGCTGCGCTGCAGACAGGTGTTCTGAGGCCAAGCCCCTTTTTACACCTCTCTGCAACGCAGCTCTGTGGCGCTTACTGGAGGTACCTAGTGGTCTAGTTTGACCCAAGGGACCCTTAGGATTCAAGGGGACTTAATCTCTCAACTTAGAACAGCCACAGGGCGCGTTTACACAGTGGTGAAGGGAGGGGACGGGGCCTGAGGTGACGTGTGCAAACACGCACTATGGCACGTTTTAAATTGGGGATATCATTTCCCTTCAATACTGAGGGCCCCTGGGGGCTAACTAGCCCACCAAATGCTTCCAGTAAGCGCCACTGAGCTGCATTGCAGAGAGGTGGTCCAGGCCGTGCCACTTTTTACACCTCTCTGCAACGCAGCTCTGTGGCACTTACTGGAGGTACCTAGTGGGCTAGTTGGACCCTAGGGACCCTCAGGATTCAAATGAACTTAATCTCCCAACTAAAAACGGACACATGGCGTGTTTACACAGTGGTGAAGGGAGGGGACGGGGCCTGAGTTAACGTGTGCAAAAACGCCCTGTGGCCTGTTTTAAGAGGTAGTTTTAATCCCCCTGCCCTATTATATACTAGGGGCTTACAGAGGAGGTCATGCTAATCACAGGGGGACCCCAACGCATAATGTTCCCTAGTGTATGTAGGTGTTTTCACTGTATTCTAAGTGTCTTTTAACATAGCACTGGCTCTATGACTGGTTAGTCAGACTCAGTTACCACCAGTATCCGTCTGAAAAAGTTGAGGGTACAGGATGATTTTGCAACAAGGCTTCTTTCTGCTCTTCTTTTGGTTCTTACTGCACGTTATCCTTCTTCCTGCACTTTTCTTCGTCTTTGAGGACTTCTGTTGCTTCTTTTTGCACTCCTTTTTTTTCTTTCTGTACATTTTTTCTTCTTTCTTCACATGTCCTATTTCTGTAGGCATAGTTAGAAATTAGCATTTAAAAAACCTTTGAAATTCACAGAAAAAACCATAGGTTTCAGGCACGTTATAGTTAGGAATTAGCATTTAAAAAACCTCAGAAATCCACTGAAAAAACCATAGGTTTCAGGGGTTTTATAGTTAGCTGGACTTTTCACTTGTACAAAACCATTGAAATTCCCCCGTTATAGTTAGTTCAGCTATCTATAACTCGTGCGCCCGCAATGCACTGCTGATGACGTCACATATTACATCACTCATGACATGGTCAGTGACATCACTCATGACATCACTGATGACATCTCAAATGACATCACTGATGACATCACTGATGACATCGTCCAGTGAATGAGTGTTTTTCAGAAAATTACATATGTTTTATATATGTATATCTCAAGGTCGATGGAAGAATAAATGGGTATATAAGTGTCTAAATGGATGATTTGTTTTTGAAAAATTGATTGTATAACTGACTGATTAAGTGTATCTTAGTGAGTAATGTTTAAATATGTAAATATCTGTATCAGTCTCTCACTTTGTATATAAGTGGCTGCATGGGTTGGTGAGTAGCTACATGAGTGTTTATATAGGTTATTAGTTGGTTTTTTGAGTATCAGTATAAGTGTCTGATGTATGGTTCGGTGGGGGGTATTACATAGTGCATAGGTGCATGAATGAGTGACTCACTGTTTGTATGTGTTGAAGACAGCATGTGTGCAGGACTGTATGGGTGGATGAGTGTGTGCATGGGTGTGTTAGTGAGTGAATGACTGTCTCAATAGTGTCTCTATGAGTAACTACATATGTTTTAAACTAGTATATGTGACTATTGGTGTATATAAGTGAGTATATGTGAGAGTGAGAGTGAGAGATTGAAAGAGTTCCTGTATGAATAAGTATGTGTTTCTATAAGTGATTGTTAAAAAGACTAAGTATGTGTAAATTTCTGTAGAAATAAGTGTGGTGTCGATGGCGAATCCCTAACAAGCGATTCTGGCTCGGAAGGAGACATATTGGCCAGAAACATGGAAGGAGGTGTTTTGAGTCTGGGAGAAGAGATTAATTTTTTAGTCATCGACAGGCGCCACACGTTGAGATCGAGGAATCGGAACAATCAACCAAACGAAAGAAAAGAAATGCCAGAAGAAAAGCAAGACGGAAATGCCGGAAAAACAACACAAAAGAAAAAATAACAATGGCAGAGAAAGAGCCGATAATAGAACAAACTATAATCAATTTGTCCAGTGTCAAACTTTCTACAGCAGAGAAACAGCTTCTATCCCTAGGACTCAGCTTCTGTCCTGAGAGTTCTTTCCATTACGCTAATACCAGGATTGATATTTTTTGTTTCATCCGCAAACTTAAATTAAAACATTTTTTTACGGTGAAAACTGGTCTGGAAAAGTGCCATACCACGCAAGACATTTTTCCTGGAAGCTCTGTGGGATTGCAAGCGGTTGACATGTCGACTCTCCTGACTATGCAAGAATTGAGTAATGAGGAATCTACAACACAACCTGGAGCAGAAGATGGTATCAATACCCAGAGCAGATTATACAATGCAGGAATCACTCAAATTGGAGCTGGAATCAGTCCGTTTAAACCGAAGAGCACCTTCATTCCTATGATGCCCAAAGGCTCAGTGGTTATATTCCATGACCGTGTAATAGATGATATCAAAAAATTGTATATTCAGTCTAAGAAGAAATCAAAGAATGCATCTTTCATGAACAATCAATATGACCAACTTATGACCAAATTGGGTAAGAATAATGAAATCATCATCAATGCATCTGATAAAGGTGGCAATATTGTACTCTGGCCCAAAAGGGAGTATATCACTGAAGCAAGAAGACAACTGAATAATCAGGAATGCTATGGGAAATCTAACCTCAAAGAGTACAACCATGCCAAAGAATCATTAAGGAAACAATTGCTACAATACAAAAGGGAGGGTCTTATTTCAGCATCTGAATATACATTTTTAGACATTGACTTCCCTGTAATACCTACATTGTACTTGATTCCAAAGGAGCATAAATCAACCCAACCTGTACCAGGAAGACCAATTATCTCGGCCATTAACAGTGTCAGTGAACACATTTCCCAGTACATTGATATTTTTCTACAAGATTTTGTGAAAAAACTTCCCAGCTATATAAAAGACACTGGAGATTTCTTAAATAAGATCAAGGACATTACATGGGAGACAAACTTTCTATTGATTGCTTTAGACATTGAATCGCTATATACAAGCATCAATCATACGGATGGTCTTAATGCTGTCAATTATTTCCTTGACTCCAGGGGTGGTGAATTTTTTCTTCACAACAGAATGCTAATGAATTTGATAAATTGGTGTCTAAATAACAACTTTTTTTGTTTGGGAATGACGTTTTTAAACAACAGAGAGGCGTGGCTATGGGATCCTGTTTCTCCCCCAGCTACGCTTGTTTACACGTTGGCTGGTGGGAGGAACAGGTCCTAAAAAAACAACATCGGGAAATTGTTAATAACCATGTGGTGCATTGGCTGCGCTTTATTGATGATGTTTTTCTGATTTGGAGAGGAGATGAGGAGAGTGCAATTAATTTTATTTCAACCATCAATCACAACTGCATGAATTTGCACTTTACCTCACAAATCAGTACATCTACAATTGAGTTTTTAGATGTTAGAGTGCTGATTGAAAATGGTAAACTTGAAACAACTTTATTTAGAAAGCCCACAGCAGGCAACAGCACCTTACATGCCAACAGCAGTCATCCCAAGCACTTAATAGAGAGCATTCCATTTGGCGAAATACTGCGGATCAAACGCATCTGCAGTACGGTGGAACAATTTGACAAGTGCACTAATGAAGTGTTACACAGACTTAGACAAAGAGGGTACAGCGATAAAATTCTGAACCGTGCCCTAGTTAAGTCCCAAGACAGACCTAGAGACACACTGTTTCACAAGACAGTCAAAATGACTCATGAAACTGAAGTTGACTCATGCCCAAGGTTAATTACAACATGCAGTAGACAGGAGAGGAAAATCAAATCTATTATTAAGAAAAATTGGCCTATTGTACTTACAGATGGGGTTCTTGGACCACGTCTCCCCAACATTCCTACTATCACTTTCAGAAGAGCTAAATCTATGAGGAGTCAGTTAGTAAAGAGCTGCCCAGAGATTGGAATCACTGGTACGTGGCTTAAACCAAGGAAAGGTTTTTTCAAGTGTTCCTCATGTCGTGCGTGCAAGTTTGGTGTCAATACCACTCATTACACCACTCCATTCTCAGAAGAAAAATATACCATTCAAGGGAACTATAACTGCCGCACTGAGTATGCTGTGTATGTTCTGGCGTGCACCTGTGGCTTGCGTTACGTTGGAAGTACCAAGCTACAGGTGCATGTCAGAATATTGCAGCATATCCGGGCTATAGTCAGCAATGACTCATCTTACCCTGTAGCCAGACATTTCAAACGAGAACATGACAACGATTTAAGCTGCCTCTCGTACTTTGTAATCAATGCCATTCCCCCCAAAGAAGGGGTGGAAACAAAGAAAAGAAACTAAGACAATTAGAATCTCGCATTATTCTGGAATTGGATAGTAAAGCACCACATGGCCTAAATACAACAGAAGATTTACATAATTTCTTATAGAAATATGTTGTTGTTTACCCTGTACTACTATGTCGACCTAAATTGAGATCTGTTATTTCTACATTTTTTACACTTTTTACACTTTGTACACTGATGTCTTTTAGTCATCTCCATCTATATTTGTATATATATATTTTTTTTTTCAGACATCTACTCCTTCCTGATAATGTATGTGAACTAATTTGTTCTTTAGAGTAAACAATGGGTTATTTTTTATATATATTTTTTGTCAGTGTCTGATACTCATTATAGAACTTCAGCTGCTTCTGCACTTTTTGCACATTTCTCGGCTTTTTAAAGTTTTAGGGATTTTTTAGGGGTTTCACTCACAGTTGATATTCCTTTTTCTAAAAGAGATGAATTTGAAGGAAATATAAAAATAGACATATAACAACAACAATCAGGCCAAAACTACATCATTACAAGCATTTAGGCTGCTATGCAAGACTTCCGCTGGCTCATAACTGGATTATGTGGCACCAATTTGATACTGTTTTATTAGTGATATTTTATCCTATTTATTAACAGTTTTTATAATGTGGTACACTTTTTATCCATTACCAGTGTTGATTTGTAAATATATTTATATATGTATTTGCTTTAACATCATGTTCAATTTTATAATTGAACTAACTGATTTAGTTTGTTTCACCTGTATTCATACAGTAATATTGCACAAACAATCTAGCAATCTTTTGATGCTTTTAAGAAAGTTATGATGATTGTTTTGGATTTTACGTTATCTGTCTTTTTACTAGTCTGTTGCCTATGTCTATGATCATGTGACACAGGAAGTGAAACTCACCTTGCATATTTAAATTGTATTGGCAGCCTGTTGCTAGTGTGTGATCAAGGGCCCGGCTGTGCCCGAAACGCGTCACTAAGTGAAGGAGCAGAATAAAATCTTCCTGCCAGCAATCGGGGTCCGTTTTCCTTTGTTCGCCGCTGCTGCTGCTGTTGCGGTCTTGTAGCGGAGGTTCGAGGAGTTCAAGCAATTACATATTATCTACTGGCGGTCGCCAGTAGATAGTTATAGTTAGGACCGTGTTTCCATAGGAAATCCGCAACATTCTATTTGGAATAACTTTGGCGCCGGTTGACGAATCCTTGCAAAATGTTCAAAATAGGTGGGGCGCTCTGCTCCGCTCCTACCCTAAAAGTCTCGGGGGGATTCGTCAAGCGGGGGATGAGAAAAAAGGGGTGTCCCAAAACGCGTTTTCCCCATGCAATTTTCCATCGGGACCTTTAGTCCAAGGTACAGCCCGAACGGCTGAGCAGAATTACTTGAAATTTGGCAGAGAGGTAGTCCTCAGGTCAGGGATGTGCCTTTTGCAGGTCTGGTGTCAATCTGTTCAGTAGTTCCTGAGAAAATCAAAAGTAAAATCATATATATATGTGGGCGGAGCCTAACCACACATCTCATCCTGAGATCTGATTGGCTGTCAGCACTTCATCCAAGAACTGTTGGCAGCCATCTTGGGAACAATATACATGATAGCACCTCATTAAAAAGCATTGCAGTTAATAGAAGGTTTTAAGACTTTAGTTACATTATAAATCATTTGTTGATGGTACCACACTCATTTTAGGAATTGTGGTATGTTCTAAGGTGATTTCACCATGTGAAAAAGCCTTCTGCTGGGATATCATGATTGAGAGAAAAATATTTTCTCATGCTTTTCCCACTGAGGTTTGGAAGGTGATCTATAAGCTAAACTGAGAGCTTATTTTCTGTAAATTCACATGATCTTTCTCAGTCATGTGAGAATGAAGTCTGACATTCTCAGTAAAACATGTACATCCAACAAGGGCAGAGACTGTCAGTTGATTCCTTTGTGTTCTACTGCAGCTTCCCAGAGTGTTCCAAAGAACAACTAGAGCGCTAACAGTCCTACTTATGATAAACGTATGGCACACCTGAAGCCATCTTGCTTGGATTAAAGTGGTAACTCTTAAAACATTTAATTTAAAAAGGAACAAAATGAGGGGGTTCATTTTTCCATAAAAAGTATGATTAGTGCTGCAGAAAGAAAAATTAGGGCACATTTTGAGCGACTTCCCAAATCCTCTTCTATTTCATAAAAAAATTCTGACATGCAGACTGAAACATGCACTTTTAATACCAGGAGCAGACTTCCATGGTGAACAGTAGTTTTACTACAGTGATCTAATGAGCAACTAGAGTGCTAACATTCAGAATTTATGGCAAATGTGTGACATATCTGAATACCTTCATGATGGAATCAAAGTAAACAACTGAAAGCATTTCCTACTGAGGAGACTGCAGTACATGAGGAAATTAGGAAACTTCATAACAAATAAATCTCCCAAGATGGCCACCGGAGACAAAAGAGCCCAAATGTAGCCCAAAATCACCCAGATGTAGCCCAAATATAGCCCAATGACAGAAGTGTGCAAAACACTTATTATTTTGTGTTTTTGCAGTGTTATATAGTGCAGACTTGTCAGGTATTGGAGTGCTTTACATGAGCATTGGTTACATCACACAAGAACAAATTCATTTTGGTTGTAGACATGGGGAGACTAAGTGATTTGACCAGAATCACAGAATGTCGAGCTGAAGCAGAAACTCCAACCTGGTTCCCTAGTTGCAAAGTCTGCAGTTCTGGAAGTAACACCACATCCTCTCCCCTAAGTGCAACATTTAATCAAGTGGTCAACTGGATAAAAAAACATAAAGGTAACAAATAATTTAAAAGTGCTTTCTCACTATTTGAAAACTCAGAAAATATGTCCTTATTTTAGTCTTTTAGAGCACCAACCATAATTTTGATGCCAATAAGACCCTCTCATATATGTAATTTCTAAAGGAAATGCTCTAGGTATTACAGTTTTGATTACAACAAGATGACGTCAGGCGTTCCACACTTTTGTAAAAAATATAGAATGTTAGCAATCTAGTTGTTCATTAGGATACTGTTGAGAGGCAGAGGCCAGGGGCACGGACTCTGAAAATTGAAGGCAGGTAGGAGGGTGCAAAGGCAACAATGTAACCACACTGAGCAGGCAGGAAGGGCCGTGGCAGCACAACAGACTATGGAGGGCAGTGGAAAGGGGGGCAGGGGCAACAAACCAACAATACAGGACTTGCAAGAGAGGCTGTGGCAATGTAATAGACCATTGTGGGCAGAAGGAAGAGGCAATGGTAGTACAACCATACATGCCAACAGACCCGATTCAGCCAGGAAACGTCCAATGTTTTTAAGCTCAAATGGGCTTTATTTTATCTGTCTCCTGTCTACAATCTCCTCTTTTTCAATGTAATTCAAAGGGGAAAATCAATACCCCAGTTTTTTTTCAAAATCTCCCTCTTACCAAGTTCAAAATGTTCGCAAGTATGGTACATTGGATCATGGAAGGAAATGGGGTAGGGACATGGACTTGGATAACAGAGGACAGGAGGGACATGGAGAGGTGCACCAAACTGACCCTGCAGGGCAGGCATCAGGGTTTGCAGCAGCACAGTACACCACACAGGGCATGCGGGACGGGAGTGCAGCACAACAATCCATAGAAAGCAAGAGGGAGGGGACAGGACCATGCACATGGACAACAGAGAACAGAGGGGCAAGAGGCAGGACCATAATGAACAGACAGGTGAGAAAGCTACAGCATAACAGACCATAAAGGGCAGGAGGGATGGATCAGGGGCATTACAATGGAACAGACAAGCCAGGAGGGAGGGAGTAGGGGTCTGCACATGTAAACAGAGGGCTGGGGGGCAGGGCAGGAGCAGCAAGATAGCCATGGGGGTCAGGCAGGATGGGCACTAGAAGCAAGACACACCATGAAGAGCAACAGTGAGACTGTGATGGCATACACACAGACCATGGAGGGAAGGTGGGAGGGGTTCAGGGGCAGCTAACTGACCACACAGGGAAGGTGGGAGGGGCCATGGAAGCACAGAAGACGATGCATGGCAAGTGGGAGGGTTAGTGGTAGCACAATGGCTATGATGGGCAAGAAGGAGGGTGCAGGGGCATGCACAAAGGACGATGGAGGATAGAAGGGAGGGTCAGGACCTGTGCACAGACAAGAAAGTTCAGGGGAAGGGGCCTCACAACAGACCGCACGGGGCAGGCAGGAGGAGCAGTTGCAGCACAACAGACCAGGGAGGGCAGAAGGGTGTGGCAGTACAATGGACCATGTAGGACAGGAGGAAGAGGATAGGGGCATGGCATGTGGACAGGCAGGGTGGAGGTGGCAGGGACAGGTTACAGTCATCTGACAATGCTAGGCAGGTGGGAGGGGAGTGGCAGCTCAACAGAACACTCAGAGTAGATAGGAGTGGCAGGTCCATGGAACATGGTGGGCAAAAAGGATGGAGCAGGGGCATACACAAAGACATCGGAGGGCAGGGGGAAGGAGAATAGGGGCAGCAAGCTAAGCACAGAGTTTAAGCAGGAGGTCAATGATGGGGCATAGAATTGGGCAATGGAGGGCAGGGGGAGTGGACTGGTACATCATACTAAATTGAGGGCAGTGGCAGCACATCAGACCATGCATGGCAGGAGGGAGGAGGCTAGTCCCTGGACTCACACAACAGAGGATAGGGAGGAGGGGGATGGGGCAGCAAGCTAACTGTTCAGAGAAGGCGGGTATTAGGAACTTTATTGTTTTTAAAACGTGTGTCTGTGCGAACTATCTTAAAATATGAACAAGTATGCAGCATAATCTCACTTTTATTCAGGAAGAAGAGGACGTTTGTGACTGTGACTCCGGGCTCACTTGGCAGAAACACCCCCTGACCCTCCACCCCCTATCGCAAAATGTAATGCCCGTGAAAAGGGTAGGTGAACACAGTGTTATATAGAACATAGTCCTGAGAGCACGATTGAAAATGAAAACTAGATATAGTGTATGGTATAAACTATGCACCAAAAAGTGTGATATAAGATGACCTGGGTGTGAAATATAATATGCAATACATTGTGCGCAATGACAGATTCATTGGAGAGCGCGAGATAGCACAGGCACTAGCGCGTGCTATGCGATATGCGCCTTGGAGTGTAATATGCACAGGGCAGTGTTGTGTAACCTAACTAGTCTCTAAAGTTGTAATATAAAATATGTGCTGGGGAGTGTAACGTTGCATATGCACTGTGACAAAGATATGGATCCCAGATTGTAATATGTATGGCATAGCACTGTGCGTTATAACATAGGCATCGAGGAAGGCAGTTAGATGGGGCAATATAATCCGTGCGAAGACAAGTGTGGCATGACATATTCACGGGGTGGTGTTACAGTGCACATGGGCTAGAGAGTGTCATAGCATATGCACTAGCTAGTGGAATACAACACAGAGGTGTGTGGCACTCAGCAGGCAATGGTGGGTGTAACACAGCATTGGGCTCTGCCAGGAGCGCGCTGTGACTCTCAAGTGATGTTCGTCCCCTTTCCAGAGAGTAAAATAAAAAGTATTACACATCCGGCAGTGGATGTGTGTTTTATTAACCGTGAGGGGGGTCTCTTGCATAGTTTTGGTCGAATTTTTGTCGAATCCCTTTGAATGGCTTGGTGTGCATGTGTATTAAATGTGCCCGTCAATAGCTACCCATATTTGTATAAATAAACGACAAGGGTGTCTACCGGGATTAGGCACGGTAGGGCATCAGACATGTCAGAGCTTCACTAGTGGTGTAAATACATTCCACGTGGATTCATTGTATGTATAGTCGCCTTTTAATGAATATCACGCAAATCGTCATGGTGATAGGTACGTACGGTTTGTCCAGCATGTCCTAGGTGTGTCTATAAATATATATTTTTAAAAAATATTGAAAAACAGTGGCCGGCCCTGGGGATTGAGGTCAAAAAAATATAATTAGGAGACAGGCCCTGGGGGATGGGGTCATCAGGGCCAATAAATTAGAATAAGAAGGGGAACCACACAGCCCCCCTTCTTAAAAAATTAAAATAATTAAAAGACTGCCATCGTGCCGGAGGCCACGCCCCCTCCTTGCAGCACTCTGCAAACGCGCCCCCTGGCGAGTTGTAAGTTGGGGAATTAATTCCTCTTCAATAATGACGGTCCCTGAGGGCCAACTAGCCCAACAGGCATCTCCAGTATGCACCAGGGAGCTGCGCTGCAGACAGGTGTTCTGAGGCCAAGCCCCTTTTTACACCTCTCTGCAACGCAGCTCTGTGGCGCTTACTGGAGGTACCTAGTGGTCTAGTTTGACCCTAGAGACCCTTAGGATTCAAGGGGACTTAATCTCTCAACTTAGAACAGCCACAGGGCGCGTTTACACAGTGGTGAAGGGAGGGGACGGGGCCTGAGGTGACGTGTGCAAACACGCACTATGGCACGTTTTAAATTGGGGATATCATTTTCCTTCAATACTGAGGGCCCCTGGGGGCTAACTAGCCCACCAAGTGCTTCCAGTAAGCACCCCTGAGCTGCATTGCAGAGAGGTGGTCCAGGCCGTGCCACTTTTTACACCTCTCTGCAACGCAGCTCTGTGGCACTTACTGGAGGTACCTAGTGGGCTAGTTGGACCCTAGGGACCTTCAGGATTCAAATGAACTTAATCTCCCAACTAAAAACGGACACAGGGCGTGTTTACACAGTGGTGAAGGGAGGGGACGGGGCCTGAATTAATGTGTGCAAAAACGCCCTGTGGCCTGTTTTAAGATGTAGTTTTAATCCCCCTGCCCTATTATATACTAGGGGCTTACAGAGGAGGTCATGCTAATCACAGGGGGACCCCAATGCATAATGTTCCCAAGTGTATGTAGGTGTTTTCACTGTATTCTAAGTGTCTTTTAACATAGCACTGGCTCTAGGACTGGTTAGTCAGACTCAGTTACCACCAGTATCCGTCTGAAAAAGTTGAGGGTACAGGATGATTTTGCAACAAGGCTTTTTTCTGCTCTTCTTTTTGTTCTTTCTGCACGTTATCCTTCTTCCTGCACTTTTCTTCGTCTTTGAGGACTTCTGTTGCTTCTTTCTGCACTTCTTTTTTTTCTTTCTGTGCATTTTTTCTTCTTTCTTCACATGTCCTATCTCTGTAGGCATAGTTAGAAATTAGCATTTAAAAAACCTTTGAAATTCACAGAAAAAACCACAGGTTTCAGGCACGTTATAGTTAGGAATTAGCATTTAAAAAACCTCAGAAATTCACTGAAAAAACCATAGGTTTCAGGGGTGTTATAGTTAGCTGGACTTTTCACTTGTACAAAACAATTGAAATTCCCCCGTTATAGTTAGTTCAGCTAACTATAACTCGCGCGCCCGCAATGCACTGCTGATGACATCACATATTACATCACTCATGACATGGTCAGTGACATCACTCATGACATCACTGATGACATCTCAAATGACATCACTGATGACATCACTGATGACATCATTCTTGTGATAGAGTGGCAGACCTCCTCTCACCCTAATATAACCTTTGATACACACATTCAAAAATAGAGACTAAACTTTTCAAAACAATGGACATACCAATACCAGTTACAACAATCTCTTCAATAATTCTAAGATCCACATACACATCCACTCATTCACCAACAGTCCTATACAGTCACTCATACATGTATTCACTCATCATATGTACTCATACACCTATACATCCTGTTACACAATGCCACTCATCCATAGAGTTACTCACACACATAGTCACTCCTGCTAATAAAGAATCAAACATACATTTATTTGCATATACAGTTATACACACACCACCACACTTACTTCTACGGAAGCTTACACATACTTAGTCTTTTAAACAATCACTTATAGAAACACATACTTATTCATACAGGAACTCTTTCAATCTCTCACTCTCACATATACTCACTTATATACACCAATAGTCACATATACTAGTTTAAAACATATGTAGTTACTCATAAAAACACTATTGAGACAGTCATTCACTCACGAACACACCCATACACACTCATCCACTCATACAGTCCTGCACACATGCTGTCTTCAACACATACAAAGAGTGAGTCACTCATTCATGCTGCACCTATGCACTACGTAATACCCCCCACCGAACCATGCAGACACTCAGACTGATACTCAAAAAACCAACTAATAACCTATATAGACACCCATGTAGCTACTCACCAACCCATGCAGCCACTTATACACAAAGTGAGAGACTGATACAGATATTTACATATTTAAACATTACTCACTAAGCCATGTATTCACTATGATACACTTAATCAGTCAGTTACACAATCAATTTTTCAAAAACAAATCATCCATTTAGACACTTAGATACCCATTTATTCTTCCATCGACCTTGAGATATACATATATAAAACATATTTAATTTTCAGAAAAACACACATTCAATGGATGATGTCATCAGTGATGTCATTTGAGATGTCATCAGTGATGTCATGAGTGATGTCACTGACCATGTCATGAGTGATGTAATATGTGACATCATCAGCAGTGCATTGCGGGCGCGCGAGTTATAGTTAGCTGAACTAACTATAACGGGGGAATTTCAATGGTTTTGTACAAGTGAAAAGTCCAGCTAACTATAACGCCCCTGAAACCTATGGTTTTTTCAGTGAATATATTACCTACTGGCGGTCGCCAGTAGGTAGTTATAGTTAGGACCCTGTTTCCATAGGAAATCCGCAACATTCTATTTTGAATAACTTTGGCGCCGGTCGACGAATCCTCGCGAATTTCTCAAAATAGGTGGGGCGCTACGCTCCGCTCCTACCCTGAAAGTCTCGGGGGGATTCGTCAAGCGGGGGTTGAGATAAAAGGGGGGTCCCAAAACGCGTTTTTCCCATGCATTTTTCCATAGGACCTTTAGACAGGGCTACAGCCCGAACGGCTGAACAGAATTACTAGAAATTTGGCAGAGAGGTAGTCCTCAGGTCAAGGAAGTGCCTTTTGTAGGTTTGGTGTAAATCTGTTCAGTAGATTCTGAGAAAATAGCCTTTAAATCAATATATATATCTGAGCCAGCTTACGGTACGCTTACCGTAAGCTTACCGTACGCGTACGGTGGCGTGCGCGAGCGCGATTCTGATTGGCTGTTAGATCTTAGTAAACATTCGAATCGGCCGAAACCAGGAAGCGGCGGCCGCCATTTTGTGTATTTCACTCCGGTAAAAAAGAGTGATATCTTGAAAAGGGGGCAAGGCAGAGAGTTACAGACCCCCTAACATTTGTAAGGGGGTCAAAGAAGGACAGAAAAGTACAAAGAAAACATTTATTGATTTTTTAAAAAAATCACGGGGTACGCGTACGGTAAGCTTACGGTAAGCGTACGGTAAAAAAAAAATACAAAAAAGAAATGAAATTCAGATTTAAGTGTTTAGATGTTAGGGGGCTCTAAAAAGAGCCGTTGTGTTTATTAAGTGATTTTTTAGTGGTACCTACAAGTAAGTACCGATGCAGAGTCTAAGGTTCAAGAGGAAGACTCTGTTCCCTTCATCATTGAAGTGCACACCATCTCCTCTATAAATGTCTTGCATGTCGTAACGCAAGTTGTTGTGGTAAATGGAACCCATACCATAGTCACGGAGGAAAGCATAAACAGATTTGTTGACGTGCTTTCTTGCTTTGTCAATCTGCGGACAGAAATGATTGGACCAGTTCCATTTTTGCCTTTGGCATATGTTAGAAAACACAAAGGCAGTTTTAGGGAAAAGTGAAAACAGTTGTGCAAAGGTGTCCTTCATAAGCATTTCCAGACCTACCCCAGTCAAAGTGCCTAGGTCATTGCCACCACAGTGCACTATTATGAGGTCAGGGTGTTGGATTTGCATGAAGGATTTCACCAATGGCATCAATTGGTGCCACTTTAACCCTCTCTGACCAATCCATTTAATGTCTACATTTGGCAAAGCAAGGTCTCTCACCATACCTGTTTTCTCTGCAAACTTTTCACTCCAGAAGACATAGCTGTGCCCTACAATCCACACTGTGAACATCTTGAAAGGAGATCTGGATGCACTCAGGAGGTGTCTTTCAGTAGAATGGCAATATGAAAAGAAAGACAGTTTGGAAATGGAGGCATACATATTTTTTCAAAACAAAAAGAACTGATTGGCTGTTTCATACCATTCTAGAATAAAAACTAGGCTGTATGTGTAAATTAATAGAAGCATGTTTTGTATTGGTACAGAAAAATGTGTTACCAAAGAACAGTACTATGGATTTGCTGTTAGGTTTGAAAAGTCAAGCACTCTTGCTCTCTGGAATTGAAACATTGTGTGGCGAACTTCTGACCTGACTCCACACAGCAGTGTTCCATGAGCTGTTGCTATGGTAGCAGGCAGAAGTCAAGTTGGGGGAAGGGTACTAGGCAGAAGTCAAGTTGGGGGCAGGGTACTTTTGGAAAAGGGTTGGTTTTCAACCAATAGAAATGTGTGATTACATTTGAAAAAAAGGGGGAAGCACTGAGATTAGAAACTTACATGTATATGTGTGGAAAAATAGAGGGAAACTTTGCCATTATCTGGTTCTGCTGAGAGGAGAGAGGTGTAGAGAACGGAGATCCTGGCTCTGATAATCTGCTGTTTGAGTGCCACATTTCTTTCACAACTAACTAATTTTAAAGGTGAGGTTAGAGTTTGAGAGGGGATGTATATGGTAAATTAAGAAATGAATAATAGAAATGTAATTCTTTTTGTTGAAGTTGCGTTTATTATTTTCTGTTTTGGGAGAAATTTAAATGTGAGGAACATGTAAAATAATATGGACTATTTTTTCACGATAAATTAAGGTGTATTGGTATAAAAAATGAATAGTTTAATGGTTTGAGGTTGGACTCAGTAATGCAAATACATTCAGCATCACTAAGGCTGGTTGCCCTTGCTGGAGTGTAGGCAGTCACCCAGGATACACATGGTGGTGGTCTGAAAAAGTAGTTTGGACATGGGCATTTAAAAAAATTTGAAAAGTGGATTCATAATGTGTCAGTCTGTAAAAGTGATTATCACTTGCCAAAAAAAAAGAGCAGTAAGTGTGCATTCAAATTGGCAAAGAAATTTCGTTTTGTGACTAATGTGAAAACATGACTCTGTGTGCAAATAGGAATTACAGGCAGAGATTTATTGCGTTTTGCTCTGGTGATTTCACAGTTGCATTAGTAGGAAAAAGGGGGAGCGATTTTTTGGTGCAGAAGCAGACTCTTAGCACACACCCAGCTCCTTTCCATGTATAATCATGCACAGTATTTACAAGCGAGTGGGGTTTGAGGTTTCAGTCTGTAATGCAAAGACATTCAGCATCACTAAGGCTGGTTGCCCTTGCTGGAGTGTAGGCAGTCACCCAGGATACACATGGTGGTGGTCTGAAAAAGCAGTTTGGACATGTGCATTTAAAAAAATCTGAAAAGTGGATTCATAATGTGTCAGTCTGTAAAAGTGATTATCACTTGCCAAAAAAAAAGAGCAGTAAGTGTGCATTCAAATTGGCAAAGAAATTTCGTTTTGTGACTAATGTGTAAACATGACTCTGTGTGCAAATAGGAATTACAGGCAGAGATTTATTGCGTTTTGCTCTGGTGATTTCACAGTTGCATTAGTAGGAAAAAGGGGGAGCGATTTTTTGGTGCAGAAGCAGACTCTTAGCACACACCCAGCTCCTTTCCATGTATAATCATGCACAGTATTTACAAGCGAGTGGGGTTTGAGGTTTCAGTCTGTAATGCAAAGACATTCAGCATCACTAAGGCTGGTTGCCCTTGCTGGAGTGTAGGCAGTCACCCAGGATACACATGGTGGTGGTCTGAAAAAGCAGTTTGGACATGTGCATTTAAAAAAATCTGAAAAGTGGATTCATAATGTGTCAGTCTGTAAAAGTGATTATCACTTGCCAAAAAAAAAGAGCAGTAAGTGTGCATTCAAATTGGCAAAGAAATTTCGTTTTGTGACTAATGTGAAAACATGACTCTGTGTGCAAATAGGAATTACAGGCAGAGATTTATTGCGTTTTGCTCTGGTGATTTCACAGTTGCATTAGTAGGAAAAAGGGGGAGCGATTTTTTGGTGCAGAAGCAGACTCTTAGCACACACCCAGCTCCTTTCCATGTATAATCATGCACAGTATTTACAAGCAAGTGGGGTTTGAGGTTTCAGTCTGTAATGCAAAGACATTCAGCATCACTAAGGCTGGTTGCCCTTGCTGGAGTGTAGGCAGTCACCCAGGATACACATGGTGGTGGTCTGAAAAAGCAGTTTGGACATGTGCATTTAAAAAATTTGAAAAGTGGATTCATAATGTGTCAGTCTGTAAAAGTGATTATCACTTGCCAAAAAAAAAGAGCAGTAAGTGTGCATTCAAATTGGCAAAGAAATTTCGTTTTGTGACTAATGTGAAAACATGACTCTGTGTGCAAATAGGAATTACAGGCAGAGATTTATTGCGTTTTGCTCTGGTGATTTCACAGTTGCATTAGTAGGAAAAAGGGGGAGCGATTTTTTGGTGCAGAAGCAGACTCTTAGCACACACCCAGCTCCTTTCCATGTATAATCATGCACAGTATTTACAAGCGAGTGGGGTTTGAGGTTTCAGTCTGTAATGCAAATACATTCAGCATCACTAAGGCTGGTTGCCCTTGCTGGAGTGTAGGCAGTCACCCAGGATACACATGGTGGTGGTCTGAAAAAGCAGTCTGGACATGGGCATTTAAAAAAATCTGAAAAGTGGATTCATAATGTGTCAGTCTGTAAAAGTGATTATCACTTGCCAAAAAAAAAGAGCAGTAAGTGTGCATTCAAATTGGCAAAGAAATTTCGCTTTGTGACTAATGTGAAAACATGACTCTGTGTGCAAATAGGAATTACAGGCAGAGATTTATTGTGTTTTGCTCTGGTGATTTCACAGTTGCATTAGTAGGAAAAAGGGGGAGCGATTTTTTGGTGCAGAAGCAGACTCTTAGCACACACCCAGCTCCTTTCCATGTATAATCATGCACAGTATTTACAAGCGAGTGGGGTTTGAGGTTTCAGTCTGTAATGCAAATACATTCAGCATCACTAAGGCTGGTTGCCCTTGCTGGAGTGTAGGCAGTCACCCAGGATACACATGGTGGTGGTCTGAAAAAGCAGTCTGGACATGTGCATTTAAAAAAATCTGAAAAGTGGATTCATAATGTGTCAGTCTGTAAAAGTGATTATCACTTGCCAAAAAAAAAGAGCTGTAAGTGTGCATTCAAATTGGCAAAGAAATTTCGTTTTGTGACTATTGTGAAAAGAAATGTAGTAATATATTTAAATAAAATAAAGGAATTTTTTTTTAGTTTTTTTCAGGTATTGCTGAAGAGCAGTGAACAAAATTTAAGATGCCTACAAAATCCAGAGTTCAAAAAACTCACAAAAAAAACCTATATTTGAAGACAACTGGAGGACCAAAGTTAGTAGAAGATGCTCATGTTGGGTAAAAGAAAAAATCTTCTGGTAAGCAGAAAAAACAATTTCTAAAAAATATATTCAAAAGAATGAAAAATGTACAAAATGTCTGTACTGGAAAGAATGTTTTGAAAAGAAAAGGACAGGAAAAAATTGAGAATTCAGTTAATGCAAATATACCTTCTGCAACTGAAAAGATTTACAT
Organism: Triturus cristatus; assembly: GCF_964204655.1. Taxonomy (NCBI): domain Eukaryota; kingdom Metazoa; phylum Chordata; class Amphibia; order Caudata; family Salamandridae; genus Triturus; species Triturus cristatus. The sequence goes on along the minus strand of NC_140590.1, from coordinate 892,302,506 downwards.
AAATAGAAAAACAGCGTTTAAAGAGATACGTAGAAAAATGTTTCAGAGAAGAGTTATGTCCAATTTGATAAAGGATGTGAAGAAATATAAGCAAAAGAGTAAGTTTTATAAAAGAAAAAAAGAAATTGAAGCCATTGCAGCAAAGGCATTAGAATTAAAAAGGAAACTATTCATTTTAATTTTGAATAGGATGCGTACATTAGACAAAATGGTTAATGTACTGAAATCACATAGCAAAAGGAAAAGAGTAGTGAACAGAACAAACTTTTGTAAAGTGTTTTTAGGAAAGTGGATGCATAGTTCAAGTAGTGAACCTTTTTTTAATGAAGAGAGCTATTTTCAAAGTAATAGTTTGCTGCATGCAGTTGACACCAGAGGTCGTGCTTACGAAGTAAAAAATGGTTGCATAATGGAGAAGGAGATAATGGTTCCAAGAGATGAGGTACAAGTGATGGCAGATGAGGCTATGGGGAGACGTCCTAAAGCCCCAGTGTACACTTGGAATTGTAGTAGTATTTGCACTGTGCGTCAGGAATCTATTGACAAATTTCGTGAGTTTCTAAGAGAAGATAGTAAAAAAAGTATAAAACAGAAGATTAAGGTGCTTCAAAGTCTAGATCCATGCAGAGTGAGAGAGAATACTGGTTTGCAGGGTCATTCTCTGGCTTGTCTATCTAGAAAAGTGTGTAATAGTGTTTTCCATCATTTTAGGATGCTGGCTGTTCATCATACTGAAATGAGAAAGTTTGTGAGACGGTTGTATTTTGCCAAAAGTCCAGCAATAAAGTTAAATGAATTGAATAGGGCTCTGTTCCGAGGAACGGTATCAGATGTAGAGAAGGTTGTTGATGAAATTCAGTTTTGTTACTTTGGTCCTGAACAAAACAGTGCAGAGAAGGACACAGTAAATGAGGAAGAAGTGGAAGAGAATGTAGAACCCTCTGTAAGTAACACATTTAATGATCACATAACAAAATTTGCAATAATCTCTAATGAAAGACCACATTTTACTTGTATTTGTTGCCGCAGAACTCATTATAGAAAAAAAACTAGGAATGTTGATCTCTACAGAAAGAGTGAAAATGAAGATAATTATAAGTGGAAGGATTTTGCCACATATATATTTCTTGAAAATTGTTTTGATTTGGGTGAAGATCAGCGTATTTGTAAATACTGTTACAACAAGTTAGAGGAAAATAGAATGCCGACCAGAGCTGTACATAATAATTTAGAATTGGATGCTATTCCTGCTGAACTTTCTGAATTAAATACATATGAGTCTATACTCATTCAATGTGTTCATCCGTTCCAGACCATAGTACGTATGGAACCCAAAACTGGTAAATTACCTCCTTCCGATTTACTGAGAGGTTTAAAAGGTAGAGTGGTGTATTTGCCCTTGGATTTGAAAAAAAATATGGAAACTATTGATGCGGATACTTTGGAAACTGAACCATTAATTATTCTGGTTAATGGTGTACCTACAAAGAATAAGAAGATTTGGCAGGAGCTGGTAGATGTGCGGAAAGTACAAAGAGCAAATTTGTATTTGAAAAGGAATAACAAATGGTATGAATCAATTTATATAGAAGAAGAAGAAGAAGAAGATTTACAAGAAGACACAGAAACACCAACTGGACAAATTGAAAAAGTGGACAAGTCAAAGGAAGAAGAAATTTATGAACATTTTAGCATACATCCTCTTCATTCAAAAGAAGTTATGGGAGACAATATTGATCTCTTTCAGATGAAGAAAGCAAAAGGAAGTCCCGTGAGTGTATGGGAGGAGAGCTTGGAAGCTCGATGTTTTCCCCAGCTGTTTCCTAAAGGAAAAGGAGGACGATACGATGAACGTCCGGAACAGATTCCAGCTTCTGAGTATCGGACTACAAGACTATATGCTGAAGATCCCAGATTTCGACAAAGTATTCCTTATTTGTTCCATCTTTTATTTGAAAGCGACTTGTCTGCACTGTCTTATGCAGTAAATCACATTTTAAAAAGTGGAGTACATTTACAAAATGTGTCTGCTAAGGATTTTATGGAGAAAGTGCAGCACCGAGATGATCATTTGGAAACACAACTGATCAATCTGATGGCTTGTCAGCGTGGGACAAATGAATATTGGTACCGACGCCATGGTGAATTAAAATGCATGTTACGGAATTTAGGAACACCAACATGGTTCGTTACACTAAGCTGTGCCGAGTACGCTTGGGATGATTTACTGGATTTTCTACGAGAGGCAAATTCAAACATTAAAAACATCGAATACAAGACAGCAGGAGAACTGTGCTCATTGGATCCGGTTAATGTTTGCAGATATTTCAATCATAGATTTGAGGCTATGATGTCCTTCATCTGCAATAAAAAAAATCCACCTCTTGGAGAAGTAGTAGATTTCTTTTGGAGAAAAGAGTACCAGGCAAGAGGTGCTCCTCATATTCATATGCTGTTGTGGATCAAGGATGCCCCAAAGTTTGGAACAGATACTGATGAAGCAGTGTTATCTTACATTGAAGAATATGCAACATGTGCTATACCAAAAAGCACAGAAGAGAAAAAGTTAAAGGAGCAAGTTTTACGTTTCCAAAGTCATCGGTGTGGAAAATACTGTCGACGGAAATACAAGAGCAAAGATAAATACTACACTAAATGTCGATTTGGATTTCCTAGACCTGTTCTTTCAAATGGAAGAGTAAACAGTTTTATGTCAGCTGTGAGACATACTATCACAAGAAAATCACCTAAGAATACCTACAACCTAAAAAGAAAAGAAGAATCAAAAAATATAAATGACTACAACCCAGTGATTTTATCCATGTGGAACGCTAACATGGATATACAGTATGTAGCTGACAATTCCATTGCTGTTGCTCGATATGTAACGTCTTACATTACGAAATCAGAAAAAACAGAATTGAAGGAAATGTGGGAAGAGATTTCTCACGAGAAAACTGTCAGTAAGAAGCTGTACAGTTTCAGTTTGAAGATGTTATCGCATCGAGAAATTGGATCCTACGAATGTTCAGATAGGTTATCTTCTGCAAGTCTCTACTCGAAGTCAAGAAGAATAATTTGGGCAAGTTTAGGCCTTGCAGCAATGAGAAATCGGGTACTAAAATCTGTTGGAGAAATTGAATATTTGGCCGAGAATGACCCAGAAAGTACAGATATTTTGAAATCAAACATGTTGGACACATATTATCCCAAGAGAAGTCAACATCTGGAGAACATGTGTCTCTATGAAGTGCTGCAGAACTACATTTATTCACGGAAAGCCGCAGAAGACATCAACAATGGAAAATATAAAGTCATTGGTGAGGAAGGATGTTTGGTGAAGCAAACAAAAGGAAGTTTGATAAATCACAGGAAGCTGAGTTGCGACACTACTGACAAGAAGGAATTTTACTACTTGGCTCTTTTACAGTTGTTTAAACAATGGCGTACAGAGGATGAACTACTGGAAGAATTTCAAAGCTATGAAGATTCTTTTAATGCTTGCAAAGACACCATACAATGCAGTACATTCTCAAGTTATCTGCAAATGTTAAATGAAGAAATTGAACAGGAAACTACAATTGCAGCAGAAATAGCTAGAGACAGTTCTCAGGACAGCCAAAGTTCAGAAACACTCAGTCAAGATCCCCTAGGACAACCAATCGTTGAAAATGAAGCATCAATAGCCATGAATGAAGTGGAAACGGCTATGAATCAAGCTCAAGAAGAATTTATAGACTTACAAAATTTGGAAAGATAACTGAACGAAGAGCAGCAACAAATTTATGAAGAGATCAGAAACAAAATTGATCACGGATTTCTACATGAAAAAAAAGAGTGCTCATGCACATCATTTCATCCAATCAGGATGTATGTAAGCGGACAAGCTGGAACTGGAAAAAGTTTCCTAATTAAAGTCATCAGAAGCTACCTACAGCAAAAAACGGATTCTACTTTGTCTTGGTGGTTACTGCTCCAACTGGGTTAGCAGCATATAACATAAAAGGAATCACTTTACATTGTTTGCTAATGTTACCAGTGGAGCATGAGAACAAAATACAATACAACAAGCTAACTGGAGAAGCATCCTTGGAAGTTTCAAGAGTCTTGAAGAAGATGCAAGTTCTCATTATTGATGAGGTGAGCATGGTTTCAAACTTAATGCTTGCCTTTGTGCATTTAAGAATGCAGCAAATTCTGAAGACAGACTATGACATGTTATTTGGTGGAAAACACGTCATAGTTTTTGGAGATCTTTTGCAACTTACTCCAGTTAAAGGACAACCAGTGTTTAATACTGTCACACATGAAGACACGAAGAAGTCATTGGGAAGCATCGGAAATACAAATATTTGGTCCTTCTTTGAGTACAAGGAACTTACTACTAATATGAGGCAAGCAAGCGATGAAGAATATGGAAGTATTCTGAAAGATATCAGAATTGGACTACTCACAGAAGTTGGCAAAACAGCATTACAGAGTCGGCTGCTACATAATTTATTTCCAAAGGAAGAAATAGTTGCAGAGAAGATATACAAGAACATTGCAGAAAACAAAAGTATCATCTGCTTAATGCCAACTCTACGTGAATGCTCAATATTCAATGAGGAGCTTTTGAAATTGGAAAAGGAAGAGATCAGGAAATTAGAAGCAGTGGACAAAATTGAGGATGGAAGAATTACTGTCACAGTAACAGGCACACTGAAAAATAAATTGGATTCACTAGAGAAGAACATTTCCAAAACAGCTGGATTAGAAAAAAATCTATATGTTTGCATGAACTGTAGAGTATTTTTAAGGAGAAATTTGGATGTTGAAAAAGGTTTAGTTAATGGAGCTATGGGAACAGTTGTGGGTTTTATTAATTATCAGAAAAAAGATGGAATTGAATGTTTAAAAATAAAATTTGATCAGATAGAAGAAGTTAAAGACATTTGTCGTTGTACAGTTCGTTTCATGCTTGTGAAAGACTTATATGTACGTAGGAAGCAGTTTCCGTTTTCGCTAGCATATGCTGTAACTATTCACAAGTCTCAAGGATTGACTGTAGATTGTGCATTTGTGAACATTGGTTCAACTGTGTTCAAAGAAGGTATGGCATATGTTGCTTTGTCACGAGTGAAAACATTATCAGGTTTATTCATGATAGACTTTGATGACTCAAAAGTTAGTGCTGATACAAACTGTGTAAAGGAGTATAATAGATTAAGAAGAAGCTATGCTCCTCATTTAGGTCAGTATCCTGTGTTGGAGAAATGTGTAGTTTCTCGTAAAAGGAGAAATGAGAATATCTGTGATGAAGATGTACAGAGGAGGAAAAAAAAGAGGAGTGATGTAATTGCAAGCAAAAAGAGTAAGGAAAAAGAAGAACAGGTTGTAGGATGTCATTTTGAAAATAGCTCTGGTGTCAACTGCTACGCAAATGTAGTGCTGAATGTTGCATTTTATCTGGAAAGTTTGCAAGAGCAGATAATAGTAAATCAGGGAAAAAGATTCTGTTCAGAGCTGAGTCTCCTTTTTCAAAAGCTGAGTAATGATAAAACTCAAATAGAAAGTGCTACTGAAATTAGAAAACTTTTAGATGTATGTTCAGGACGAACACAGTTTTCTCAAAATGAACAGCAAGATGCACACGAATTTTTGATGTTTTTTCTTCAGGTACTGGAAGAAGAAGAAGTTGCAATTGATAATTTATTTGGTCTCTCTTATAAATGGGAACATAGTTGTGAAAACTGTTATAATATATGTGGCTCTAATGTTGATAATGAAAGGTTTATTTTTTTGACATTGCCAGAGACTAAAACAGTCACTTTTGCTAAATTAGTTAAAGATGCTAATCATAGCATGCAATGCGGTGAGTGTCAATCTGACATGTTTTCAACATTAATTTTAAAGGAATACGGACAGTATGTAATTTTAATGATGCAACGATGTAGAGCTGATGGTTCAAAATTGGATACTTTAATAAAGAAGTTTACAGGACAGCAATTATCAATTTCAGGAAAAACTTTTGTAACTGTTGCAATAATTTTCCATGAAGGACCTACTGTTACTTCTGGACATTACACAGTTTATCTTAAATGTGAAAAAGGCTGGACACTGTGTAATGATTCCCAATTGGTTTTTAAGCAACGTTTGCCTTTTGATTTAGCAAATTCCTATCTAATCTTCCTGAAACCTAAATTTTAGAGAGACTTGGCAAGATCTGGACAAAACAATTTTACCATTTTATTGGATTACCATTGGAATTTTCAAAAATAAAGATTTTTTAAATTATCATTTGGCCTAATGGAAAGATAACCAATTGTAATGTGGACTTTTTTAATTTTTAATGAAACTTTCGAAAACCAAAAATTTAGAGAAAATCGGTAACATCTGCTCAATTTAAATTTTGGAATGTTATTGGAGTGCCATTGGAAATTTTTTCAAAAAAGATTTTTTAAATTACTATTTGGCCATGTGGAAAGGTAAACAATTCTATTGTGGACTTAATAAATTATTAATAAATATTTAGGGAACCAATATGTTACAGAGAATCGGTGAGATCTGTACAAATAAAACTTTAGAATTTTATTGGATTACCATTGGAAATTTAATCAAAAAAGAATTTTAAAATTACTATTTGGCCTAAAGGAAATGGAACCAGATGTAATGTGGAGTTATTTGAGATATAATATTGTGATTATACTTCTGAAACAAACATATCAGACGGTATTTTAAAGAAATAAGTATTGATATTAGATGATATTTTTTTAGAATATTATGCATTTCTATAATGTTAAGTTTAAGTAAAAAGAGATTCTGGGCTTTTTTAATACAATCTTTGAGATTGTTATTTTTTTTTGCCCGCTGTAAAATGATGAATGCAATTGCTTTCACAATTTATAGTGAAATGCAATATATTCTGAAAACTAGAACCATTTTTAAAGCAATTTTTTTTAAAAACAAATGAATAAATATTTTTTTGAGTGGGTATGGTAAGTCAATAATAATAATTGTAGTCTCTCAAAGACCTTGTAATGTGATAATTGATTTTTAGTGTTTTTTTTAAAATCTGATGTATGGTTCGGTGGGGGGTATTACATAGTGCATAGGTGCATGAATGAGTGACTCACTGTTTGTATGTGTTGAAGACAGCATGTGTGCAGGACTCTATGGGTGAATGAGTGTGTGCATGGGTGTGTTAGTGAGTGAATGACTGTCTCTATAGTGTCTCTATGAGTAACTACATATGTTTTAAACTAGTATATGTGACAATTGGTGTATATAAGTGAGTATATGTGAGAGTGAGAGATTGAAAGAGTTCCTGTATGAATAAGTATGTGTTTCTATAAGTGATTGTTAAAAAGACTAAGTATGTTTAAGTTTCTGTAGAAGTAAGTGTGGTGGTGTGTGTATAACTGTATATGCAGGTAAACGGATGTTTGATTCTTTATTAGCATGAGTGACTATGTGTGTGAGTAACTTTATAGATGAGTGGCGTTGTGTAACAGGATGTATAGGTGTATGAGTACATATGATGAGTGAGTACATGTATGAGTGACTGTATAGGACTGTTGGTGAATGAGTGGATGTGGATGTGGATCTTACAATTACTGAATAGGTTGTTGTAACTAGTATTGGTATGTCCATTGTTTTGAAAATTTTAATTTCTATTTTTGAATGTGTGTATCAAAGGTTATATTAGGGGGAGAGGAGGTCTGCCACTCTAGCACAAGGATGATGTCATCAGTGATGTCATGAGTTATGTCACTGACCATGTCATGAGTGATGTAATATGTGACGTCATCAGCAGTGCATTGCGGGCGCTGGAGTTATAGTTAGCTGAACTAACTATAACGGGGGAATTTCTATGGTTTTGTACAAGTGAAAAGTCCAGCTAACTATAACGCCCCTGAAACCTATGGTTTTTTCAGTGAATTTCTAAGGTTTTTTAAATGCTAATTTCTAGCTATGCCTACAGAGATAGGACATGTGAAGAAAGAAGGAAAAACACACAGAAAGAAAAAAAAGAAATGCAGAAAGAAGCAACAGAAGTCCTCAAAAACAAAGAAAAGTGCAGGAAGAAGTATGACGTGCAGAAAGAACAAACAGAAGAGCAGAGACAAGCCTTGTTGCAAAATCATCCTGTACCCTCAACTTTTTCAGATGGATACTTGTGGTAACTGAGTCTGACTAACCAGTCCTAGAGCCAGTGCTATGTTAAAAGACACTCAGAATACAGTGAAAACACCTACATACACTAGGGCACACTATGTGTTGGGGTCCCCCTGTGATTAGCATGACCTCCTCTGTAAGCCCCTAGTATATAATAGGGCAGGGGATTAAAACTACCTCTTAAAACGCACCACAGGGAGTGTTTGAACACGTCACCTCATGCCCCGTCCCCTCCCTTCCCCATTGTGTAAACACGCCCTGTAGCCGTTTTAAGTTGGGAGATTAAGTCCCCTTGAATCCTGAGGGTCCCTAGGGTCCAACTAGACCACTAGGTACCTCCAGTAAGCGCCACAGAGCTGCGTTGCAGAGAGGTGTAAAAAGTGGCACGGCCTGCACCACCTCTCTGCAACGCAGAGTAGTGGTGCTTACTGGAAGCACCTGGTGGGCTAGTTGGACCCCAGGGTCCCTCAGGATTGAAAGGGAATTATTTCCCCAACTTAAAAACGCGCCACAGGGCCTGTGGCCGTTCTGAGTTGAGAGATTAAGTCCCCTTGAATCCTAATCCTAAGGGTCCCTAGGTTCAAACTAGCCCACTAGGTACCTCCAGTAAGCGCCACAGAGCTGCGTTGCATGGAGGTGTAAAAAGGGGTGTGGCCTCAGAACACCTGTCTGCAACGCAGCTCCCTGGCGCATACTGGAGATACCTGTTGGGCTAGTTGGCCCTCAGGGACCCTCAGTATTGAAGGGGAATTAATTCCTCAACTTACAACTGGCCAGGGGGCGTGTTTGCAGAGTGCTGCAAGGAGGGGGCGTGGCCTCCGGCGCGATGCCGGTCTTTTATTTATTTATTTTTAAGAAGGAGGGCTGTGTGGCCCCCTTTCTTTTTCTAATGTATTAGCCCTGGGGACCCCATCCCCCAGGGCCTGCACCCTAATTTTTTTTGTTGAAAAAAATTAATTTGGCCCTCCCAAGGCCTTAATCGGCCCTGGGGACCCCAACCCCCAGGTCATGGCCTTTTTAATTTTTTTTTATTCTTTAGGAGGGGGGCTGTGTTGCCCCCCTCCTCAGGCCACTTATGGCCCCGGGGACCCCATCCCCCGGGGCCGGCCTTTGTTTTTTATTTTTAAAAAATATACATATATTTATAGAAACACCTAGGACATGCTGGACAAACCGTATGTACCTATCACCATGACGATTTGCGTGATATTCATTAAAAGGCGACTATGCATACAATGAATCCACGTAGAATGTATTCACACCACTAGTGATGCTCTGACATGTCTGACACCGTACCGTGCCTAATCCCGGCGCCCCCGCTGGTGGGTACTCTCCAAGTAGACACCCTTGTCGTTTATTTATACAAACATGGGTAGCTATTGACGGGCACATTTAATACACATGCACACCAAGCCATTCAAAGGGGATTCGACCAAACTATGCAAGAAACCCCCTCACGGTTAATAAAACACTCATCCACCGCCGGATGTGTAATACTTTTTATTTTACTCTCTGGAAAGGAGACAAACCTCACTTGAGAGTCACAGCGTGCTCCTGGCTGAGCCCAATGCTGTGTTACACCCACCAGTGCCCGCCGAGTGCCACACACCTCTGTGTTGTATTCCACCAGCTAGTGCGTATACTATGACACTCTCTAGCACATGTGCACTGTAACACCACCCCGTGAATATGTCATGCCACACTTGCCTTCACACGGGTTATATTGCCCCATCTAACATGCCTTCCTCGATGCCTATGTTATAAAGCACAGCGCTGTGCCATACATATTACAATCTGGGATCCATATCTTTGTCACAGTGCATATGCAATGTTAACCTACCCAGCACATATTTTATATTACAACTTTAGAGACTACTTAGGTTACACAACACTGCCCTGTGCATATTACACTCCAAGGCGCATATCACATAGCAAGCGCTAGTGCCTGTGCTATCTCGCGCTCTCCAATGAATCTGTCATTGCGCACAATGTATTGCATATTATATTTCACGCCCGGTTCATCTTATATCACACTTTTTAGTGCATAATTTATACCATATACTATATCTAGTTTTCATTTTCAATCGTGCTCTCAGGACTATGTTCTATATAACACTGCGTCCACCTACCCTTTTCACGGGCATTACATTTTGCGATGGGGGTGGAGGGTCAGGGGATGTTTCTGCCAAGTGAGCCCGGAGTCACAGTCCCAAACGTCCTCTTCTTCCTGAATAAAAGTGAGATTATGCTGCATACTTGTTCATATTTTAAGTAGTTCGCACAGACACACATTTTAAAAACAATAAAGATCATAATACCCACCTTCTATGAACAGTTAGCTTGCTGCCCCATCCACCTCCTCCCTATCCTCTGTTGTCTGAATCCATGGACTAGCCTCCTCCCTCCTGCCATGCATGGTCTGATGTGCTGCCACTGCCCTGCATTTAGCAAGATGTACCAGTCCACACATCCTGCCCTCCATTGCCCAATTCTATGGCCCATCATTGACCTCCTGCTTAGCCTCTGTGCTTTGCTTGCTGCCCCTATTCTCCTTCCCCCTGCCCTCCGATGTCTTTGTGCATGCCCCTGCTCCATCCTTTTTGACCACCATGTTCCATGGACCTGCCACTCCTATCTACTCTGAGTGTTCTGTTGAGCTGCCACTTCCCCACCACCTGCCTAGCATTGTCAGATGACTGTAACCTGTCCCTGCCACCTCCACCCTGCCTGTCCACATGCCATGCCCCTATCCCCTTCCTCCTGTCCTCCATGGTCCATTTTACTGCCACACCCTTCTGCCCTCCCTGGTCTGTTGTGCTGCAACTGCTCCTCCTGCCTGCCCCGCGCGGTCTGTTGTGAGGCCCCTTCCCCTGAACTCTCTTGTCTGTGCCCAGGTCCTGACCCTCCCTTCTATCCTCCATGGTCCTTTGTGCATGCCCTTGCACCCTCCTTCTTGCCCATCATAGCCATTGAGCTGCCACTAACCCTCCCGCTTGCCATGCATGGTCTTCTGTGCTGCCATGGCCCCTCCCACCTTCCCTGTGTGGTCAGCTAGCTGCTCCTGACCCCCTCCCACCTTCCCTCCATGGTCTGTGTGTATGGCATCATAGTCTCACTGTTGCTCTCCATGGTGTGTCTTGTTTCTAGTGCCCGTCCTGCATGACCTCCATGGTCATCTTGCTGCTCCTGCCCTGCCCCCTTGCCCCCAGCCCTCTGTTTCCATGTGCAGACCCCTATTCCCTCCCTCCTGGCTTGTCGGTTCCATTGTAATGCCCCTGATCTGTCCCTCCTGCTCTTTATGGTCTGTTATGCTGCAGCTTTCTCTCCTGTCTGTCCATTATGGTCAGCTAGCTACCATTGCCTCTTTCCCCTCTGTTGTCTGTTGTCCATGTGCATGGTCCTGTCCCCTCCCTATTGCTTTCTATGTATTGTTGTGCTGCACTCCCGTCCCGCATGCCCTGTGTGGTGTATTGTGCTGCTGCAATCCCTGATGCCTGCCCTGTAGGGTCAGTTTGGTGCACCTCTCAATGTCCATGTCCCTACCCCAATTCCTCCTGCCTACCATGATCCAATGTACCATACTTGCGAACATGTTGAACTTGGTGAGAGGGAGATTTTGAAATAAACCTGGGGTATTGATTTTCCCCTTTGAGTTACATTGAAAAAGAGAAGATTGTAGACAGGAAACAGATCAAGTAAAGCCCATTTGAGCTTAAAAACATTGGACGTTTCCTGGCTGAAACGGGTCTGTTGGCATGTATGGTTGTATGACCACTGCCTCTTCCTTCTGCCCACAATGGTCTATTATATTGCCACAGCCTCTCTTGCCAGTCCTGTATTGTTGGTTTGTTGCCCCTGCCCCCCTTTCCACTGCCCTCCATAGTCTGTTGTGCTGCCACTGCCCTTCCTGCCTGCCTAGTGTGGTCAAATTGTTGCCTCTGCACTCTCCTACCTGCCTTCAATTTTCAGAGTCCGTGCCCCTGGCCTCTGCCTCTCAACAGTATCCCAATGAACTAGATTGCTAACATTCTATATTTATTACAAAAGTGTCGAATGCCTGACGTCATCTTGATGTAATCAAAACTGTAATGCCTAGAGCATTTCCTTTAGAAATTACATATATGAGAGGGTCTTATTTGCATCAAAATTATGGTTAGTGCTCTAAAAAACTAAAATGAGGACATATTTTCTGAGTTTTCAAATAGCGACAAAGAACTTTTAAATTATTTGTAATCTTAGTTTTTTTATCCAGTTGACCACTTGATTAAATGTTGCATCCAAGGGGAGAGGGTGTGGTGTTACTTCCAGAGCTGCAGACTTTGCAACTGGGGAACCAGGTTGTAGTTTCTGCTTCAGCTCAACATTCTGTGATTCTGGTCAAATCACTTAATCTCCCCATGTCTACAACCAAAATGAATTTGATCTTGTGTGATGTAACCAATGTTCATGTAAAGCACTCCGATACCTGACAAGTCTGCACTATATAAAACTGCAAATACACAAAAAACAAGTGTTTTGCACACTTCTGTCATTGGGCTACATTTGGGCTACATCTGGGTGATATTTGGGCTACATTTTGGCTCTTTTGTCTCTGGTGGCCATTTTAGGAGATTTATTTGTTATGAAGTTTCCTAATTTCCTCATTTACTGCAGTCTCCTCAGTAGGAAATGCTTTCAGTTTTTTACTTTGATTCCATCAAGAAGGTATTCAGATAGGTCACACATTTGCCATAAATTCTGAATGTTAGCACTCTAGTTAGATCACTGTAGTAAAGCTACTGCTCACCACAAAAGTCTGCTGCTGGTATTAAAAGTGCATGTTTCAGTCTGCATGTCAGAATGTTTTTATAAAATAAAAGAGGATTTCAGAAGTCAAAATGTGCCCTAGTTTTTCTTTCTGCAGCACTAATCATAATTTATATGGCAAAATGAACCCCCTCATTTTGTTCCTTTGTAAATTAAATGTTTTAAGTGTTACCACTTTATTCCAATCAAGATGGCTTCAGGTGTGCCATACTTTTGTCATAAGTAAGACTGTTAGCGCTCTAGTTGTTTTTAAGAACACTCTGGGACATTCTGTCATTGGGCTATACTTGGGCTATATCTGGGTGATATTTGGGCTACATTTGGGCTCTTTTGTCTCTGGTGGCCATCTTGGGAGATTTATTTGTTATGAAGTTTCCTAATTTCCTCATTTACTGCAGTCTCCTCAGTAGGAAATACTTTCAGTTTTTTACTTTGATTTCATCAAGAAGGCATTCAGATGTGTCACACATTTTCCATAAATTCTGAATGTTAGCACTCTAGTTGCTCATTAGATCACTGTAGTAACGCTACTGCTCACCAGGCAAGTCTGCTGCTGGTATTCAAAGTGCATGTTTCAGTCTGCATGTCAGAATGTTTTTATGAAATAAAAGAGGATTTCAGAAGTCAAAATGTGCCCTAGTTTTTCTTTCTGCAGCACTAATCATAATTTATATGGCAAAATGAACCCCCTCATTTTGTTCCTTTGTAAATTAAATGTTTTAACTGTTACCACTTTATTCCAATCAAGATGGCTTCAGGTGTGCCATACTTTTGTCATAAGTAAGACTGTTAGCGCTCTAGTTGTTCTTTAGAGCACTCTGGGAAGCTGCAGTAGAACACAAAGGAATCAACTGACAGTGTCTGCCCTTGTTGGATGTACATGTTTTACTGAGAATGTCAGACTTCATTCTTACATGACTGAGAAAGATAATGTGAATTTACAGAAAATATGCTCTCAGTTTAGCTTATAGATCACCTTCCAAACCTCTGTGGTAAAAGTATGAGAAAATAGTTTTCTCTCAAACATGGTTCGTGATATTACAGCAGAAGGCTTTTTCACATGGTAAAATTGCTGGAGCAGAGTTTTCTGTTGAAAATTTATTGGGTTTTTGAAGCTCTGGTTTGTCTATTGTCGAAAAAATTAAAAATTATTAATTTGTAATTACTAATTATTTGTTTTGTGTAAATGTTCTGATTAACCAATACGTACTAATAAGAGAAAACTATACGTGGGGATGCGTTTGTGTGCTTATTAATAATGTGCATGTTTATTAAATAAATGTTGCTGAGTGCTGTTTATTTTAAAGCACAAAACGGGTTTTTAAATGTCATGTACTAATGCTTTTCTTGTGTTGCAAAGGCTAGATAATTACATACACATAAGGGTATTAGTGGGGTTTAACACTGTTTAATCACTATGCTGTGGTAACGTTGTTTTTGTCTCTTTTAATTAACATGGTCTGTATTGGCCTATCGAAAAATGGCTGCCATTTAAAGCCTACATTCGAGTGATGAAATTTTGATGAGAAGGCCTTGCTGAACCTGGTCGAGAGTCATCTGACCACAGTCTTCGCCTGGTTTAGAAATTTTCCGTGAGGACAGTGGCTCTGGGCGAACATCCAAGTGCATCTGAGTGTCCTTGGAGGACAAGGGAGCCACAATGAACTTTGTGATCACAATGCTGGTTCCGAGGAAATGCGGATGTAAAAAGAAACATTTGCAAATCTGAGTCCTCTTCTTCCGTCTTTTTATTTTTGTGATTTTTCTGAGCGGAGATTTTTCAAATGTAGCGATGCTACATCCTTTCCTTCTCGCTCTGCTCAGCGGTTCAGCGGACGTTTTAAACATTTTATGTTGCCTTCTTTTGTTAGATTTATTATAAATATTGTTAGCCTAGGGAGGGTCTTTGCCACTTCTTCCCAAACCTGCGTTGGTGAGGATCGATGCTGTGAGGACGGCAACTCGGGAGACTTCTACTGAGAGACCTGTCCTGACCCATTTTGACATTTAGCTAGAATAGGTAATTATGAGAATAATGATTTATTTTGAATTGATTTTCTATTTGAACTAATTTTTAGATAAAGTACCATAATTTTAAAATACAGTGTTGGTGGTTATTTCTTGTCAATTATTGAGTACTCTATTTTGATTATTGTTATTTAGATTGTTGTTTAAATCATGACTCAAGACAGTACCAATTAGGTCTTATCGACCTTGATGCAGAGGCAGGGTGTTTAGAAGGGTTTTCTTCCCACAGGTTTAGTGGTAATAGAGTAATTGAGTGTATGTTAGTGAAATGGGCCCAAGTGTATGGTGAGTATATGTGCGTGTAACTGTGAATTTACTCTATCCGTGGAAGTAAGGAAGATTTGTATACCCTGATCTGGATCAATTTCCTGGTAGCAGAATTTGATGGTTATGGAGATTGTCTTGATTTGATTAGATTGCTTGTACATTAGCTTTTGATTTATTGATTATTGATTGATGTTGGTATATGTACTAATACTATATGTTGGAGTCGTCATGTTGAGTTTTATGTAGTGCTTCTGGAACTTGGGAGCTGGTAGCAGTTCCGTAGTAAGGCAGAGGGAAGTATATACTGCTCTCGGGAAAGACGGGATTGTTAGTCCTGTATGTATGCAGGAAAAACGTGTGACAATTGAAGTTGCGCGTCACATTGTCTGGGTTCGGAATCAGTGACATTAGTGTGTGTTACTACTAGATATATTTCTGGTATATAAGGAGTGTGTATGGTAGCGAAGGTTATCTGTGAAACTCTGGTTTTAAGTCCCAGGGATCCGTAAGGTTCACCGTTAAAGCTTATCGCGGGAGAAGTAATAGGTATTCTCTAAGCTTGTTTGAAGGACTAGGCAGAGGTAAGCTGCTTGGTTAACGTGTGTTATAATTCTGTAGTAGGGCAGATTGTTCGCTGTTCTCGGGAAAGCAGGATTCTGTGTGTATGTACTATATTCTTGCATGAACGTGTGTGAATGTATGAGTATTTAGTTGATTGTAAAACTCTTTGGAGCAGTCCTAGAGGAAACAGTTAATGAATACATGTTAGAAGGGCAGAGTAGAGGGATGTGCTACTGTGTCAACGAAAGTATTAATTCCGTACTGAAACAGAAGTGAGTGAAAGACGGGATTCTTGTGAAATAGATTTTCTTTACTATTCTGTGGTTAGCGAAACAGACAATGGAGATGTTTATATGTTGTAAGTAATAGATTTTGTAGAATTTGACACGAAGTCTACTGAGAAGGTTTTGTAAAGGAGGGGTAGACGAGTGACAGGAGACAAGAGAGACTGCAGCGACTGCTGACGTCATACAGACCGCGCTCTGATTGGATAGTGGATCAGTACAGTGCTCGCGCTAGGATTGGTGCGTTGGTGTGAGCCGCGCAAGGATTGGAAGGGATACAGGGTGACGTAGACGCTCCAGGATTGGTGCGTTAGTGTGAGTCGCGCTGTTATTGGACAAAACATCGTATTAGTTAGTTGTAATACGGAAGGGATTAGAAGGCTTTGGTAAACGTAAAAATGTATTACCAAGAAGAGAAAAAGAAAAAAACCTTGTTCGGAAAAATCAAAAAGTGGTTTGACAAGGATAAAGATGTTAAAACAAGAGAGGGAAAATTGTTACCTCCATCGAAAACGCCTGCATCCTTCATGGCTGCGAAATATGGGTATCATACCTGTATATGGTTGGAGAATTGGGTTAGGTATACTAAAAAAGATGGTGTCTTAGCATTCCCAGAACATGGTTCATTTAATCTGGCCGTGTTGAAAAATGTACGGGAAAAGATGTTGTGTCTTGACCCAAGACCAAGGCCGACACAGTTTGAGGCTCTAGTGGAATGGGAAGAGGAAGTACATGAGCGAGAAAAGCAGAGGTCTGGGGGAAACTACAGATACATGTTTGGAAGGAGACATGATCGTGAAACTCATCATGATCGAATGAAGAGATGGCGGGATGCTAGTATGTCAGAGGGATTATATCCTATGAGAACAGTTGAGGAAAGGGTTCCTGAGGCAGAAGTGAAAAGATATGGAGTTAATGAGTATGAGGATGAGGTCTTGAATGACATGATTTACAAGAGACCACCTCCATATAGACCAGAAGCAGAAGAGAGCACACCAGTTGTTTCTCCGATAAGAGATACATTGCGTATCATTGAGACAGAAAATGTGACACCTGAGTTAAGAAGTGGAAATCCTTTCAGGGAAAAGGAGAGAGAGAAAAGATGTGGTGACGAGAATACGAGAGAATTAGCCAGAACTACATCTGAACTGACTGAAAAGATTAGAGAGCTGACAAAGAATCTAGAAGCTGTTACGGTACCTGTAACAATAGGTCCAGTTATGCCTATTTTTGATAAGCAGAGGATAAGTGAAAATGGTTTGGTGGTTCCATATGTTGGGAATAAAATAACAAGTTTGGTTGGTCCCTCAGGAGATTCAGGAAAAAGGACAGAAAATGAAGATTTGAGACAATCCAGACATGACACATGTAGTGAAGGATTAGAGGTACAGTCTAATTTGAGATTGGATGCTAGTGAAGCTAGTTGTTCAGGGATGCCGATTTTAGAACCGCAGAAGAAAGTGGTTCCAGTGAGAAAATCTACTGAAATAACAGCTGAAGATTTGAATGAATGGATGAAAGTTCTTCAAAAGAGGGATAAAGATTCACAGGCAATTGATGTGGCTAGGTTACGTGTAGAATTAGAGGAGCTTGTTGCAGGGACAGATCCTACAGAAATTCTCAAAAATCATCATGATGGTGAACTGTTATTCATGTGCAAGAATATCACCTGGAGAGCTAGAAATACACATGACAGGTTAAGAGCAGCAGCGAATGAACAGGGAGTTGACATTGATAAGGTCAAAGCTTTGCAGAAGTCTTACAGGATGGATTTCACAGATAAAGACATTGAAAATCTGAATGGTGCTGGTAGAACAGGACAGATTAAGGAAATGGTCGCATTGTTGCGAAGATGGGGTGATGTAGAAAAGTGGAAGGATAGGTGGTACAAGAAAAGGGAAGAATCAGGAGATAGGACTTATTCAGCATTTCCTGTGAGAGAAAAAGAGAAAACAGTGGATACTTATCCTATGAGAAGATAGGACTTATTCAGCATTTCCTCTGAGAGAAAAAGAGAAAACAGTGGATACTTATCCTATGAGAGAAATACCTGGAGGAGGATATGTACATGTTCCATGGACCAGACAGGATATTTTATCATTTATGAATGATTTCCCTCGACTGAGAGAAAAGCCCGTCGAGTGGTACAGGCAGGTAGATAGGTTTGTGAAATTGTCAAAAGTGCTGTGGATTGACCTGAATAGTCTGTTTGATATAATTGTTCCAGCAGACTTGTGGACTGAGTGTAAAATAGTTGTGAGTTGGCCTACTGAGGAATATCCAAGAGATCAGAGAACAGGAGCACCAGATCCAGAGGTAATGAGAAAGTATGATCAGGTGATGGTATACCTGAAAAGTAAAGTTCCTCCAAAAGAAACAGACTGGGTTAAGATAGATCGAACACATCAGGAAGCAAAAGAATCAGTTCATGCTTTTTATGAGAGGCTGATACTGCCTTTTAAACAATTCAGTGGAGATGAACACCTGGGTGACAAAGATTTGAGTCATTTTGTATACAGATTTGTATATGGCCTGAGACCTGAGATTGGTGAGAGAATTCGTGAGCATACAGTGGATTGGCAGAGTAAGAAAATAGATGAAATTTTGAGACATGCAAAATACTTCAGTGATGAAATTGAAGCGAAACAGAGAAAGCTGAAAGAAAAAGCAATGTGGGCACAAGTGAAAGTTGCGGAAAGACAGGAAGCACAGTTGGTGGAACAGGCGAATAATACAGGAAACAATGCAGGGAATAGACCCAGGTATGCAGGGAAAGGAAAGGGAAATCTTGAGGAAGCAAAAAAGAAGTTCCCTTGTCACAACTGTGGCCAACTGGGACATTGGAGATCTGAATGTACAAATCCACCATTAGTGAATAATGAGGGTAAACCCTTAAATCAACAGGTGCAGAACGAAGGGAATAATCGACAGCAGCAACAACCTTCTGTTGTGAGACAGCAGAGTCAAGAGCCAAAACCGCCCTTGCCGCAGAATAGAGGGTCACAAAAGTACAATCAGGATTCAGGATTCTACAATGATGAGCAGGTAAACAAACAAAGACGTTCTAACCAGGTACAACAGTACTTGTTAAAGAATGAAGGGAGTGAGTCTGAGGGTGATTATTGACGGTGCCGAAGAGAGGAGGAAGAGTGCATACTTGGCGCGACTCTAGAAATAGACCAGGCAGGACCATTTGTGGATGGGAAAATAAATGAAGAAAGTGTTACTTTTTTAGTAGACACAGGTGCGACAAGATCAACTGTCAGGTCAGCAGATATTAGAAATCTTCCTCTCTCGGATGAAGCAATCCAAGTAGTTGGTGTAGCAAATACACAAATCAGGACACGTCTTACTGAACCAGTAAGAGTACAAATAGGGAAATTTTCAGACATGCACAGATTTATTGTCTGTGACACTAGTCCAGTGAACTTGTTAGGCAGGGATCTGCTTTGTAAGATGAACTGTACAATTTTTTGTACACCGGATGGAATAGCTTTTGAAACACCAGATGAGGATGTTTTGTACCGAATGACTCTAGGAAATAGAGAGAGTGAAATGGTTGGTGCATATGCTGTGTTTGATCCGGAGGATTTGCCTCACGAGCTGAGAGACACAGTAAAAAGAACAGTTTGGGATTTTACTGGAGAGGATGTGCGATTGATGAATAATGTAGATCCTGTGAAAATTTCAGTGAAAGAGGGAATTACTTATCCTAACATTCCTCAGTACAAAATGACACCAGAAATAATTGAGGGAATAACTCCTATTATTGAGAAAATGATTCAGCAAGGAGTTTTGAGAGAACTACTGAGTAGTCCGTGTAATTCGCCGATAATGGGGCTAAAGAAGCCTAATGGGAAATTCAGGATTGTACAAGATTTGAAAAAAGTTAACAAAGTTGTGGTGGCATGTTGTCCCATTGTGCCAAATCCGTCAGTGATTTTGTATCAGATTCCACATGATGCTGAGTGGTACACAGTGATTGATTTGTGTCATGCTTTCTTTTCAATTCCATTGCATCATGACAGCCAACCGATTTTTGCATTTAGGTTTGGCCAGCGTATTTTAGCATGGTGTCGTATCCCACAGGGGTATACAGAGAGTCCTTCGATATTCAATCAGTTATTGAAAAAGTCATTGGAGAGTTTGATCATGCCTGAAAACTCAGTACTAGTGCAGTATATTGATGACCTACTTGTGGCATCAAAGACACGTGAAGCTTGTGAAGTAGATACCATAGCTTTACTGAATCATCTGGCAGATGGAGGGTTAAAGGTATCTCCAGCCAAATTGCAATTTTGCAAGAAAGAGGTGCATTATCTTGGACACAATATTGAAAAAGGTCTGAGGAAGGTGACTGATGACAGGATCAAAATCATCAGAGAAATGAAGGCCCCAAAGACCCAGAGGGAAGTGAGAATGTTCCTGGGTATGGTGGGTTATTGTCGTCAGTGGATAATTAATTTCTCCCTGATAGCAAAGCCACTGATTAAGCTGACAAAAAGTGAGATGACAGACCCATTGGAACTAGATGGAGAACAAATGGCAGCATTTGAGAAACTGAAGAGCAGAATGTGTGAAGCCCCTGCTTTGGGTATGCCAGACTATGAAAAAGAGTTTGAGTTGTACTGCAGTGAGAGAAATGGTTGTGCACTTTCAGTGTTAATCCAGAAACATGGACTACTGAGAAGGCCTATTGCGTACTTCTCATCGACACTTGACCATGTAGCTGTGGGTTTACCAGGTTGTCTGAAATCTGTGGCTGCAACATGCAGAAGTCTGGAACAGAGTGAGGGAATCATAATGGGATATCCTGTAAGGGTATTCGTACCTCATAATGTGGCAATTCTTTTGACAAGAAGCAGAACTCAGTACATGTCACATAGTCGGCTGACTAAATACGAGAAAGTCATTTTGGGAGCATCAAATGTGACTCTTGAGAGATGTGTGAATGTGAATCGAGCGACATTGTTGCCGGATATTGAAAATGTTGGTGTGAAGACAGAAGATGATCACAATTGTTTGGATGTGTTGGATTACTGTACAAAACTGAGACCAGATATAAGGGATCTTCCCTTGCTTGAGAGTGATCATGTGCTGTTTGTGGATGGATCATGTCTGAGGAATGATGAGGGTGTGCTGAGTGCGGCATATGCAGTGTGTAAGGTTTCAGAAGTAATGGAAGCATCATCATTGAAAGGAGTGAAATCTGCACAAGTTGCTGAATTGGTGGCATTGACAAAAGCTTGTGAAATTGGGAAAGATTTGAGAGTGACTCTGATGACTGATAGTCAGTATGGATTGGGAGTTGTGCATGATTTTGGCCAGCTTTGGCTGCAGAGAGGTTTCTTGACGTCGAGTGGGACTCCAATAAAGAATGCTGAAGTGATTGGGAAATTACTTGAGGCGATACAGCTGCCTAAAGAATTAGCAGTTGTGAAATGAGCTGCTCATGGACAAGGAGATGATTTTGTAACTGTTGGAAATAGATATGCAAATGACATTGCTCAGTATTGTGCGAAAAATAACCAATCGATTAATCGGGAACGAGAAGGGGAAATGTCTTTTTGTTCTGTGATGTTTACTAATGTCCTAGAAATGTGGGATGAAGTGAAACAGTTGCAGGATGAGGCAGGAAAGGAAGAAAAGAAAGACTGGATCAAGGCAGGTTGTGCCCCAAGAGAAACAGACCATGTTTGGGTCTATAGAGATGGCAGATCAGTCATGCCAAATTCCATGCTGTCGACAATGGCAAGGATGTATCATGGCCAGGGACATTTGGGAAGGGATGCGATGATCAGGTCTTTTAAACAGACTTGGTACAATGCAAAGTTCAGGACAATTGCAGAAAGCATCTGTCAAAGATGTTTGATTTGCCAGCAATTTAACACTGGGAAAAAGACAGTGGTGAGTCTGGGAACGATAGGCAGAGAATGTGGTCCTTTCACGAGAATGCAGATTTATTTCATTGAAATGCCCCAAGATTGAGGTATGTTCTAGTGGTAGTCTGCTTGTTCTCAAGATGGGTGGAGGCCTATCCGACTAGGAGAAATGATGGAATAACAGTGGCAAAGTTACTGTTAAGAGAGCTGATTCCTAGGTACGGGTTTCCAGTGACGATTGAGTCTGATAGAGGTGGACACTTCTATAATGAGCTCATGAGTTTGATTTGTGAAGCATTGAGCATACAGCAAAAGCTACATTGTGCTTACAGGCCAGAGGCTTCTGGTGTGGTTGAGCAGATGAATGGCACAATCAAGAACAGAATTGGTAAGATGTGTTTAGCCACTGGAATGAAATGGCCTGATGTCTTGCCTCTAGTGCTAATGACTATTAGATCTACTCCAGATAGAACTACTGGTTTAAGTCCACACGAAATCTTGATGGGACGTGCAATGCGTCATGCATTTATACCTGTCAATAAGTTGATGACAATAACTGATGACATGATTTTGGATTACTGTAAAGGCCTGGCTGACGCAGTTCATTCTGTGTTTCACCAGGTTGGAGAAGAAGCTACCACACTTGAGAAGAAGCAAGCTCATGATCTGAGTCCAGGGGACTGGGTGAGGATTAAAGTGCACAGAAGAAGAAATTGCTTGGTTCCAAGGTGGGGAAGGCCGAGACAAGTCATTCTGACTACGACAACTGCAGTGAAGTGTGCTGGTGTGAAAAACTGGGTATATGCGAGTCATACTCTGAGAGTTCCAAACCCAAAAGAAGGGACTGGTAAGGAGTATTTTGAAGAGTCAGATTCCAGTGGTGATGAAGACCCAGAACCAGTGAGAAAGAATCAAAGTTCAGGAAAAGAAGCAGAAAAGGCTTCAAGAGAACCATTGAGAGTCTCAGAAGGGAGATCAAATTCTGTAAGAGAGCCTGAAGTTCCAAAAAGCAGTGGAGGAAAAAGAAGAGAAAAGAGCAATTCCACAGAGACTACTCCTGAATTAGAAGAGGAGATTGAGATTTAAGAACCACTTGAGATTACACCTGAAGAAGTAGGGTCAGAAAAAGATAGAGAGGGACAGATTGCGGAAGACCCCCGAGGAGGTGTAGGGAACATTCTTGACAAGCTAGGTGAAGGGACAAGTGGACAGCAAGAAGATTGCGTGTCGGAGACCCGAGGAGGGACAGAAATAGGGAAGTCTCAAACAGTGGTGAAAAAGACTGTGGAGCGAAAGAAAACTGCTGAAGAACAAGAGGCATTTGAAACAGAATCGGATGAAAGTGAAAATGAGAAATCAGAAGGTCGAGTTCTGAGAAAGAGAACTTGGATTAGAGAAAGAAATAATAAAGAAATAAGGCCGAAAAAGGTTATAAGAGGAGATCTTTGGCCTAACAGCAGAATAAAGAAGCTGAGATACAGACTGATAAGAGCAAATACCTCGAAAGCTGAACAAGTGAATGAGGTATCGAGTCAGAATCAAGCAAAAGGTGAAAAGCGAAAAGAGTCAAAAGAACCAGAGGAGATCAAGAGGATAAGAAAACCTAACCAGAAGTATAGGTCGCCGGAATGGACGTACGTGGCACTGTCTGAAGGTGAAGAGGCAAAAAGTCAGGGAAATCCAGAGGAGGCCATACGTGAAGTGGTTGAGGAAGGTACAGGTGAAATCCTGAAAGTAATCTTGACTGACATTGGAGAAAAGTCGGATACTGAGGATGATGTTGGAGATCTAATACAATTTGATGTCGAAGAAGTTGAAGTGAAGAATGACAAGTATCCAAATTGAGTGAACAGAAGAATTCATTTGGAGAAAAGTGAAAAGGAAAAAAGTCTGAAACTTAATTGATTGAAAAATCCAGAGTTCAAGAAATTTCAGTAGTGGAGTAGTAGAGGCTAAGTCAAAAGACAAGGTCAAAGTAGTAAAATGGCTAACATAGAGAATAACCAAAGTAGATGTGCCTTTTTGAAAAGATGGTGTAGAAGGTGCTGTTGCTGTACTGCATTATTAATGCTGTTATGGGGTGTATTAGCTTTATTAGTTACTTTTAGAGTTACAATAGGTACATTTGAAATACATGCAGAGAATGAGACTAATGTAGGGAAAATTTCACAAAAAGTAGTTCCAACTAGAGTTAGTAATACTTACATACATAAAGATAGGTCAATTAATGATTTTTCTAGTAATGTTTTTTCAAAATTGTTATACGAATATGTGAAAACAATGGAAGTTAGGGATTGCTACGTATGTATGCAGTTACCTGCATCCGTTTTAGAGGGTGTTACTTATCACCATTTACCAGCTACGTATGGAATTTCATGTAGTGTATTAAGTAGTGTTTTTTATTTGTTAGGGAAAATAGATTATGAGATGTCTAACAAAGATAGTATTTTTGGGCACTTGCCTATGAACAAAAAGCTGAATCCAGCTAAAGAAGCTAACATTTTTGGTGAGATTTTTATTGAGAAAGAAGAATTAACATTAGATTACATTTTTAAGAATAATTTAACTTGCAGTCTGAAAGAAGAGGAGAAAGCTTTCCTAAACATGGTGGAGGAAAGGAGAATGAGCATGCATGAGAAAGCAGGGAAATACAAAGTGAGTGAGACAATTTGGGACATTGAGATGGGAAAAGAATTGAAAAATGGAGCTAGTCCAACTTTAGCTTTAGATGCACCACAGAAGGGTAAGCTGTGCATTACAAGAAGGAAATCCCAATATGATACAGATTTTGTTGGGACTAGTGAGTGTCATGATACATACTTCATTGCAACAGGATGGGGTTTCAGAGGAGGAGAAGATCCAGTTTTCCCAGGAGTGTATTATGTTTGTGGGAACAAGGCTTATTACAAGTTGCCTGACCATTGGTATGGCACGTGTTATGTGGGCCTGGTCTTTCCAAAGATTTTTCATATAGATAGAATAGAAGATGTAGAACATATTAATTTACTAATGCGGTTCAAGAGAGAAACTTGGTCAGAAATAGTGGGTGACATTTTTGGAGCATTAATTCCAGCAGTGGGAATTTCTTTGAATGCTTATGGAATTCGGAAACTGTCAACAGTGGTTGATCGCTTATCGACAAATACCGCTGGAGGGTTTCTTTTGGTGAATACGGAATTGATTGCCGTACGTGCCATGTCTATGCAAAATCGACTTGCCCTTGATATTCTATTAGCTAAGGAGGGTGGAGTTTGTGGAATGCTGAAAGTTCAACATTGTTGTACTTACATTCCTGACGAAAGCAAAGATCTGAAGGTCTATATCAAAAATATTACTGATTTGCATGAAGAATTAGTACCACTGAAAGCTGAGAGTATTTGGACTAAAATAGCTAATAAAATAGTTGCTGTTAAGAATTTTATTGCAAAAATGGGTAGTACTATTATAGG
This sequence comes from Triturus cristatus, assembly GCF_964204655.1. Classification (NCBI taxonomy): domain Eukaryota; kingdom Metazoa; phylum Chordata; class Amphibia; order Caudata; family Salamandridae; genus Triturus; species Triturus cristatus. The sequence continues at coordinate 892,277,072 of NC_140590.1, read as the reverse complement.
TAAGATATTGTTTCCTTTGACTTGTATAATTGTTGCTTTATTGATACTAAGATTGGTGTGTGTGTGTTGTAAAAACAGGGGAGGGAAAAAGAAATTAATTAAAAGAAATAATGAAAAGAGAAATAAAAGGTTGAAAAGAGAACCACAAGAAATAGAATTAGAAGAATTGAGGGAGAGTGTTTATTTGGAAACAAAGAAGGACGATGAAAGGGAGTCTGGTGTCTAGTGTTGTGTAAAAGAAAAAGACATTTCCAGTTTCTCCTAAAAATTGGGATTACATTTTGCTAAATTTTTTTTTTTGGGTTGTTTATTTGGTGATAAAATCACCAAAGGGGGGATTGCTGGAGCAGAGTTTTCTGTTGAAAATTTATTGGGTTTTTGAAGCTCTGGTTTGTCTATTGTCGAAAAAATTAAAAATTATTAATTTGTAATTACTAATTATTTGTTTTGTGTAAATGTTCTGATTAACCAATATGTACTAATAAGAGAAAACTATACGTGGGGATGCGTTTGTGTGCTTATTAATAATGTGCATGTTTATTAAATAAATGTTGCTGAGTGCTGTTTATTTTAAAGCACAAAACGGGTTTTTAAATGTCATGTACTAATGCTTTTCTTGTGTTGCAAAGGCTAGATAATTACATACACATAAGGGTATTAGTTGGGTTTAACACTGTTTAATCACTATGCTGTGGTAACGTTGTTTTTGTCTCTTTTAATTAAGATGGTCTGTATTGGCCTATCGAAAAATGGCTGCCGTTTAAAGCCTACATTCGAGTGATGAAATTTTGATGAGAAGGCCTTGCTGAACCTGGTCGAGAGTCATCTGACCACAGTCTTCGCCTGGTTTAGAAATTTTCCGTGAGGACAGCAGCTCTGGGCGAACATCCAAGTGCATCTGAGTGTCCTTGGAGGACAAGGGAGCCACAATGAACTTTGTGATCACAATGCTGGTTCCGAGGAAATGCGGATGTAAAAAGAAACGTTTGAAAATCTGAGTCCTCTTCTTCCGTCTTTTTATTTTTGTGATTTTTCTGAGCGGAGATTTTTCAAATGTAGCGATGCTACATCCTTTCCTTCTCGCTCTGCTCAGCGGTTCAGCGGACGTTTTAAACATTTTATGTTGCCTTCTTTTGTTAGATTTATTATAAATATTGTTAGCCTAGGGAGGGTCTTTGCCACTTCTTCCCAAACCTGTGTTGGTGAGGATCGATGCTGTGAGGACGGCAACTCGGGAGACTTCTACTGAGAGACCTGTCCTGACCCATTTTGACATTTAGCTAGAATAGGTAATTATGAGAATAATGATTTATTTTGAATTGATTTTCTATTTGAACTAATTTTTAGATAAAGTACCATAATTTTAAAATACAGTGTTGGTGGTTATTTCTTGTCAATTATTGAGTACTCTATTTTGATTATTGTTGTTTAGATTGTTGTTTAAATCATGACTCAAGACAGTACCAATTAGGTCTTATCGACCTTGATGCAGATGCAGGGTGTTTAGAAGGGTTTTCTTCCCACAGGTTTAGTGGTACTAGAGTAATTGAGTGTATGTTAGTGAAATGGGCCCAAGTGTATGGTGAGTATATGTGCGTGTAACTGTGAATTTACTCTATCCGTGGAAGTAAGGAAGATTTGTATACCCTGATCTGGATCAATTCACCTTAGAACACACCACAATTCCTAAAATGAGTATGGTACCATCAACAAATGATTTATAATGTAACTAAAGTCTTAAAACCTTCTATTAACTGCAATGCTTTTTAATGAGGTGCTATCATGTATATTGGTCCCAAGATGGCTGCCAACACTTCTTGGATGAAGTACTGACAGCCAATCAGATCTCACGATGAGATGTGTGGTTAGGCTCCGCCCAGATATGTATGTGATTTTACTTTTGATTTTCTCAGGAACTACTGAACAGATTGACACCATATATGCAAAAGGCACATGCCTGACCTGAGGACTACCTCTTTGCCAAATTTCAAGTAATTCTGTTCAACCGTTCGGGCTGTACCTTGGACTAAAGGTCCCTATGGAAAATTGCATGGGGAAAACGCGTTTTGGGACCCCCTTTTTTCTCAGCCCCCGCTTGACGAATCCCCCCGAGACTTTCAGGGTAGGAGCGGAGCGGAGCGCCCCACCTATTTTGAAAATTTCGCGAGGATTCGTCAACTGGCGCCAAAGTTATTCCAAATAGAATGTTGCGGATTTCCTATGGAAACACGGTCCTAACTATAACTACCTACTGGCGACCGCCAGTAGATAATATATATATATATATATATATATATATATATTACCTACTGGCGGTCGCCAGTAGGTAGTTATAGTTAGGACCATTCTGCTGATGACATATGTGTCTTTATGAAAAAAAAATATTTGTAATATATGTATAGCTAAAAATTTATGGAAGAAGACATGGGCAAATAAGTGTCTAAATACAGTATTAGCATCAGCAGAGGATTGCGGTCGCGTGAGTTATAGTTTCCTGCACTAACTATAACGGGGGAATTTCATTGGTTTTTTATCAGTAAAATTTCCGCTAACTATAACATGTGTGAAACCTATGGTTTTTTCAGTGAATATATATATGTACATCGCTGTACTGAGGGGAAAATAAACGCATTCTACCGCCAATTTGATGTGGTCTACGCTCCTTTGTGTTTGAAGGATCGAGAAAACTTACGAGGAGTTCGTTGATATATATATATCTATATATATATCTATATATATATATATATATATATATATATATATATATATATATATATATATATATATATATATATATATATATATATGTGAATGCCAGGCCTTGAACGCTCTGGCAGTTAGCCCCATCCATATTTACCAATGTATCTTTGAAAGTGATACACAAGAGGTATGGTTTGTATGATCATGTATAGTAAGTACATTCCCTGTTGAAATGCCTTTATGAGTAAAAAAGAACAGCAATTAAAACTGGAAGGTTCACCCAGAGTCTTTCTTGGCAATACTTGATTAGGTTTGTTTTAAAACTGGAATTAGGGACATTGTTCAGCACCTTTGCGCTGGTACACAATCAGGTCTAATCAATTAAAATATTACTTACACACAGACCAGGATTTTCGTTACCCACCAAGAATTGATGTGTAACCCACCAGTGGGCCCCGACCCCCAGTTTGGGAAATGCTTTTGTAGCCCAAACACAGTACAATGGTTGAGTTTGTAATCAATGTCATGTTTACAGGGGAGCAGCTACCAATAGTGTAACAGGCACAGCAGCATGGGTCCCAAGAGTGTGAAGGTCTTCTGTACCCCAATTATAGATTTTATTTCACTACCCAATTGGTGGGGGGGTGGCCATTTTCCTTGCTTGCATAATGCTCAATGGCACCCTTGTTAAGATACAGCATTTCTAATTTCTTGTGGATAGTAAAGAGCATGGCTTCAGTTGTTATAATATGATTATATTCTATTCCTTCAACCTGATCGTATGTCTTATGTCGGATTTCCTTATTTTGCGGTTAGGTAAAGAAAGCCACAAAGTCTCAAAACGCTGCAAAGCAGGTTTTATTTTCACATGATACAAAGCTCGTCTATCATGGAGGTGGCATTACTATCTTACACAGAATAGCATCCTGCAATCCAGAGATAAGCACCTCGAAACCCAAGGCAAAGCTGTGCTTATCTCGCAGCCACTGATGATTAGGCAATTTCATATTTGATCAAATTATTTATATCTGAGATCATCAGACCTACGCTGATAGCCTTCACATTCATATTGCTACATACGCATGTCTCCATGTGGTGATTAAATTCCTTTAAAATGAAGGCACCGAGTTAAATGCTTGAAATTACTTTTAAATTAAACCACAGAGCTGGCAAGAATAAGAAGCAGGCCTCCTAATGCGCCCAGTAATAACAGGACGAGCTGCTGGCTGGTGGGATACTTGACTTCCTTCTGTACTTCAGAGTCAGAGCCAAAGGCATTACCAACACCGGCACAACTTGGCGACCCTCGCGCCCAGAAGGCCGTCCGGGTAACGGATGACGTAGTATGGCGACGTTTGGTGCGTGAAGTGCGAGGCATTAGGCGTAACGCACCGTGTCATAACTTCTAGAAAAAAAAATGAGTAAGTTTAGATCAAGGGATGGTGCCAAGTGACATGGGATGAGGTGGAAATTTGTTCCGGCTAAAATTGCTTATTTCAGTTGGCATGCTGGGCCACTTTATAATTACTTGCTACTTACAACTCACTGTTGATGCAGATAACGTGTACCCCTTGGGTTAGCGTTTTCAAATTGTAATATTCTAGCTGCTTTCTAATTGCGCGTGCTGTTCACCTATCCCCATTAGCCTAGAATCATAAACAGATAACAGTGGGGTATTGTGAATTTTACAAATTGCTGCAAACTGCCCACTGGTTACAGCACATTCTTTTTTTGGAAGAATTATTTGAATATCTTCAGTTTTTGATAAAAAGCAATTGTATTGCCTTTACTTAAACGCAAGGTCCTAGATGCATTAAATAGAGAGGACCTCTGGACCCCGAGGAAGTGTCAAAAAGCATTGTCTAATGCTCACTGCCTCTTATACAGTTTTCAATTTTATCATTCTCGTCTAATCTGCACACATTGCAGCGCTGCACACATTGGCAATTCGTGCTAATTTCAGTTGTAGCAATGCAAATGTGTGGACCATCTTTCTAACACTGTCACTAAAATCTGGGGTGTAAATGCTGTTGTCTCTTCTTGCTTTGCTTTTCGCACTAGTATTTGCTTTGACCTTCTACTAGACGCCTGCCAAAAGACAGAGGTTTTTAGACCCTGCAGCGAGATTGCTGTTGTAATTTAAGTAATACAATTCAGTCTTTTTGGTCCTGCACTCTCTTCATTGACTCCGGCCATAGGCAGATTAAAAAGCACAAACACTTTTGTCACAGAGGAGCATGTGCTCCTTTAAGAGAAGCATTTGATTGGTTTTCCATTCAAGAACTTCAAGCTGCAGGCATCTGCTTTGCTGCCCAGGCTCCACAACTCCGGATCCGCTTCCCTGCCCACTTGCACATAAACTCTGATTTGTTCAAATTCAGGAAAGAAATCCAGCTCTGGATGTTATTGTCACTTTCTATTTCCGAATCAAAATCTTCTGTATCACCAACATTCCCTTACTGGGAGAGCTCCAAATCCAATAGCTATCAATAGAAGTATAATTATGATGAACCCTTCAAAAATATTTGGGTGATGGGCATTTACCTAATGTTTAAACACTCTTGCTGACCCTATTCTCTTCAAGGCTGCAACGGCTCTTGTACCTTGGGCATCTCAACACCCTGAGAGAAGCCATGATAGTCATGCTTTCTAAACTAAAAATAGACCACCAGATACATTGATTTCTCCATAGACAGAAAGATTCTATTCAGATTCATGAAAATAGTATTTCTCATCATTTAAAGAGATAAAACCAGTTTCATGCTAGGGACAAATACGATTTGGAACAGGTGCTTGATACACATCATAGATGTGACAGAGAGCCAAAGGGAAAATATAGTTTGAAGGTTTTGGATAGCATGAAAGCATTGGGTGGGGCCTTGTAAATGGCTACGCCTCACACAGAGCTTAGTATTCCATAGGGTGTAACTGAGAACCCAAATTTCAAACATAAACTCTTTTCCCCACACCCGAACACGTACGTCATAATTCAACGGAGTCCATCAGGAACCAAAAGGGTCCCAGTGAGTCATGGTTTCTTGAGAAAATCCAAACAATCTGATTAATATCTGAATAAGGCTGGACTTTACTGCTATAATTTTCCTTTAGAATGATATCTTCCCTCAGTCTGATAACTTGACCATCAATCTATCATAGAGAACAAGATTGGAGAGAGCCCTATGGGGCCGAGTCACAAAGGGCCTCCGCACTTGTGGTAGAGACCCCACACTCGTGGTGGAACCTCCACCATGGGTAATTGCAGTACGGAGGTCTCGCCACGACTACAGAGCCCCTGCCACGACTGTGCCATGACTGTGGGGCCTCTATGAGCGTGGTGGCCCTTTGGGAATTGGGCCCTATGTGTTACGCTCTTGGATGCATCTATCTTAATGATTACGCTACCCTTCATAACAACCCGTGTCCCTACTGATCCACCCAAAAACACAGCCAAGTCATGGTCTCAATGCCAATGCCTTTATATTCAATGTTTCTTATATATATCTCTAGTATCATTTTTTTTATTCAAACCACTTTTATTGAAGTTTTATATAAAACAGAAAATACACAGTGTAATTTCTGTAAAATTCGACAGCAAATTTCACGGAGCGGATGATCTATGACAATCAGAGACAAATGGTATCCACATAGATGTTATGTAACATTTGTGCAGAAGGACTGAATACAGTCATTTGAGGAGCCGTAAGAATGAATACGAAGGGTAGCAGCACTGAAAAGGCAGCTTTTCAAAAGGAAAGGTAGTCAAACCAGTCTCTGTATTTAAGTACACTGTGTAATAAACTAAAAGAGAAGAAGAGAAATAGAAAGCAGAAAAGCACTTAAGGCCATATTTACTACATTGGTAGCGCAGGGCACCGCAACAAGTCACCTTGCTGTTCTGCCCTGTATCACAGGGAAAGGGCAGAAATGTGCCGTATTTATCTAGTACAGTGCATTCCTGTCCTTTCACCTTGCGCAGGCACCATTTTGGCAGTCTAGCGCCAATGCAGGCATGTTTGCACCATGGTGCTAGGGTACCTGTGTTGTAGGCAGGAATGCTTTAGTGCAGGAAGGGTAACCTTCCTGTGCCAAATTAATCCTGAGAGGCAGAATGCAGTACACATAGAAAGAGGATAAACTGAGGAGAAATAAAGATACTTTTCTTCGTTTTGCCTCTCCTGGGGAGACGTATGTTTTTGGGGCTTTCCCAAGTTTACAAGTCCTTGTAAATATGTGAATGCATAAAAAACCATGGGAGCTGCCTGAGAACACCCACCGCAATGTCCATGGAACACCTCCCTTGTGCAGAGTAAGGCAACGCTGCGATTTGCGTTTCCTTGCTCCAAATTATTTAAGCCATTCGAAGCAATGTAAAGTGGCTTTGCTTCGTTTAAAAAAACAGACTTACAGGTTTGCTTCACACATCTACCACATTGCTTGGTGCAAGCATGATGCAAAGCTCTAATAAACATGCCCCTTAGTGCAAAAACAAGAGGTGAGAGGTGAGATGGAGGGAAAGGTAAGGAAGTAGACTGGTTTAGGTGAATCGGCATGTCTAATGGCGAAAACATGATAAAAGTGGTATAATTCATCAGAAAATCAACCTCTTTGTTGGAACTGTATATTAGGACAGCTCGTAGGGTGGTTTAAATTTGTGCAGATATACAATAAAAGAGTCCCGTAGCTGACGTGAGCTAGACACGTTGTGTAATTTTTCGTACATCATGTTGTCAGCACTTCTGGAAAGCAAACCACATTCCACCATGTATTAACTTGGGTTTTTGATGTGGATTTACACTCTGATTCAATAGTTCTTGCTCCAAGTAAACCACACAGTGTCGGTGAAATGGGATGCTGAGAAGTTGGGATAAGAGGCTGCTATTTCTTTATTATACTTTTAGACAGGGAAGCCTAAGGTGGTTCTAACAGTCTGTATAAACGTGAAGCAGAGTGTCCTAATCTGCTAAAGTTGCCCAGTAAGGAGGGAAGATCGGTAATGTGCAGGTGAGGCAGTTTCCGATGTCCTTTATTTTAAGGAAATTATACAATTCTATGGGCCATATGTATGAAGCCAAATTGCGATCGCAAACACCGAAACTCGCAGAATTTCAGTATTTGCGATCGCAATTTAGGCAGTGTGCAATGTAGCACACAAAAACCAACTCGCAAAATAAGGAATCGCAAAATTTGCGATTCCCTATTTTGCGAATGATTTAAGGAATATCAAATTGAGATTCCTTAAATGCAATGTAGGAAGCACCCAAGTTGCGCGATTTTGGCTTAAGGAATTGCAAATTACCACCAACTTCAGGTTTGGGGTGATTTGTAATTTCTTTGAAAAATACACTTTATTTGCAATTTTCAAAGTGCTATGTGGCGCACATACATGCCCTTAGGGCACGTATGTGCGCCACATGTGCACACATGCTTATTTCAGGCGTGCAACAGGGTGTCCTATTGACACCCTTGCAACCTTGAAATTGCATTCTCAATTTGTGATTCTCTAATTGGGAATCGCAAATTGAGAATGTCTTCCCATTCATTCCTATGGGCATTCTAGCCCATAGGAATGAATGGTAAGGTATTCCTTATTTGCGAATCTCAATTTGCGATTTGCAAATAAGGAATATGTAGGATTCACAAAATATTTGGCAAATCCTACATACATTGCATTTTGCGATTGTCTAATTGCGATTCCCTAAAAATCGCAATTTGAGAATCACAAAACGCGTTTTTCATACATTTGGCCCTAAGTCAGGAAGACTGCGAGGGTTTAAGTGGTTCCCAAGGTTACTGATTGTGTTTATACCTTTTAGCACCCACATGTCCCAACACAACATTTCCCTCTTATTTTAGTGCTATGATTATGACACAGGGAAACTATTATTGAGCCCCACATGTGGTTGTTTAGGAGTTTATCTACTTGCAATAGAGCTGAAACTGTCTCCGATATAATAGGTTGTGAGTGTGCTAGGTGTTACTTTTTGGCATGAGAGTCGGTTAATACCGAAGCTAGAGGTAAGGGGCAGATTAGCCGTGTTTCAATCTACAGCCATGGAGGAGAGAGGTAATTTAGAACTCAACCACCAGGAGCCTTGGGCACTAGAAATGTACATTGATATCTCTGAAAGTCCGGAAGGTTAATGCCACCCCTCTTCTTGTTCAGTTTCAAGATGTTAGCAGAGATCTTAGCTCTCTTGCCTTTCCACAAAAATTCAGAAACAACTTGTACTCTTCTGCAAAAAAGCGACAGAGAGAGATGTTGGGACCATGCTGCAAAAAAAAATAATCAATGGGAATATCATCATTTTGATGGTTTCAGTGCACCCCCACCAGGGAACATGTTTAGGGGGCCCAGTGTTTTAGCAGATCTTTAATATTAGTTAAAGTTTACTTTTCATTTATTGCTAAGGATGTGTGTAGGTATTTTCAAACCATATGCCCAGGTATTTGAGAGCTTTGGGTTGCCATTTCAAGCCTGAGTCTCCCTGTATTGAGGCAGTACAGTGTACATTTAGTGGAAAAACTTCTGTCTTTGTCTTGTTTAGAGAATAGCCTAGGACCTGTAAAAATCTTCTTATTTCAAGCATTATGTGAGGGATGGTCAAATCTGTGTTTTCCATTAATATAAGTACACCATAGAAGCGGAGATAATGTGCAACCTTGTGTTGTAACTTGAGCTAACAGAAATGGGTTAGACAGATGGCCATTGATCCTAACCTTGCCACCAGATTGGAATATAATGCCATTGTAATTTGAATTAAGTCCTCACCAAATTGGTATTGCTGTAGGGCAGACTGGAGGAAGGTTCAGGAAACCTTAAACGCTTTTTCCTCGTCGAGTGCTTATGCTGCTGCTGGAGAGTCAGCATAGTTGTTCTTGTTCAGTGCATTGCAAAATAATCTAATATTGGCAACTACTAGCCTTCCTTTCAAAAATCCAGTCTGGAAAGGTGCAATGAAGTTTAAGTATCACCTTTTCCAGTCTTAGCGCCAGAATCATTGTGTATATTTTGCAGTCTATATTGATTAAGGAACTAGGCTGGTAATTCCTAATGTCCAAATATTCCTTTCCCTCTTTTGGAATGATTCTATGGTGGCCTCTGCCTGGAGCCGATACATAACCCGAGTTTGTTTACTGCTAAAAGGTGGTGCCAAGAGGGTCCACTATTGAGTCCTTGAAAATATTGTCAAATTTGGCCATGTAGCCATCTGGTTTAGATGCCTTCCTTAATTAATGGACCTCCGTATCTCTTTACTATCAATCGAGGCATTAAGAAAAATGTGGTTTTCCTGCGATGCTTGAGGGAGGCTACAAGAGGAAAGATATTCACTGCATAGGTCAGGATTAGCCATATATTTTGGGTTATATAGCTTCGAGTAAAAGCTTCTGAGCTCATTCAAGATGTTCTGAGAAGAGGTAGCTAGATTCCCTGTGGAGTGTCTGATAGCAGAAACCATGCATTTGTTTTTGGTATATTTCAGTTAATTCTCAAGAACTTTCCCTCCTCTATTTTTGTTCCACACATTATAGGCAGTGGAGGTCTCCACCAATGTCTGAGCCTTCAAGCTTAGAATATTATTACCAAGGTGTTGTATGGATAAGGCAGTATATCTCTGCCAGACAGATGTGTTTCTGTGTTCGATGCATCTGCTGCCATTCCTTAGAGTGAACACAGGTAAAATGTGCACTATGAGCACAATGGGATGAGGTGACATTGTTCCAAACTGTTTGCAGATATGAGAACGGTCTGCTTCAGAGAGCCACACGCTACCGATCTAAGATAAATGTGGACTTCACCCGTATCACACCTCAATAAAGAGAGTGTGGTAAACAGAAGTAGGTCCACTCCATCTAGTATCTTTACATTTATTTCAGGTTAAGATCTTGAGCAGAGCCCCACCAGGAGAAGCCTTCCTGCTGCTCAGCCTATTCTCACAACTGACAGTCTCCACTCACTCAACATTCCACAGCATCATCCACACCAACATTCCATACCACATTCACACTGGCTGAGCACCAGGTAAAACAGAGAGCAGGATGAGTAATAAAGCCCAAAGCGCACTCTGAACATGATGATGTAATGCGTAGCAATGGAATACATATGCAGGCCCAGGTAGGGTTGAGGTATAAAGTTGTGGCAGAAAGAAGCACCGTCAAGACACTTCGACAAAGTTCTAGTTGTGTTGAGGTGTGGGTGCCGGGCACTTCGCAGATCTGTACAGCACCTGTTGACAAACAGTGAGGTCTACATGCCACCAGGCACAACAAAATTAGGGGCACTTCAAAGTATAGCTGCCAATACTAATGTTGGTAAAAGTGAGGGTGGAGTGTTTATAAACTAATCCCAACAAGTTCCGCGCTGTGTCATATGTGGGTGCCGGCCACATCACCGAGCTGCACAGCATTTGTTGTCAAAAAGAGAGGTCTACACGGTGCCAGGCACTTAAAATTTAGGAGCACTCCATAGTTTTGCTGTCATTTTTGTATTGTATGTTAGGGGAGAGTGCACATAAATGAATTTCAGCAAATTTCACGTTGCGTTGAGTGGTAGGTGCCAGCCACATAGCACTTGTTAACTATACGTGATGCCTACACATCACCCAGCTCTTCAAAGTTTTTTTGTAAATGCTTTTGTGGAGAAAAGTGAGGGTGGAGTGCTCATGAGCATACATGGCAGCCTAGGTGAGCTGGAGCAAAAGGGCTTTTGATAACGCCAAAGTGGAGGACAATGGAGCGTCAGGGAGCACAACCGCTGTAACGCAACTCTGATAGTGTAGATATGCTTTGTTGCAGTCTGGTAGTTTATTTAGCAACCAAAGCTGAATGGGTATGGAATTACAGGAGTGCTGCCTCTCTGCACTGCTGCATGTACCCTTTGGCAGGTAACTGGTTGTTCCATCAAGGAAAGCGTCTCTGCAGATTATTGAAAGTGTCAGCCATTTTGCAAATGTGCATGTGAGGCATTTATGAGACCACAGAGATGGTAGGCTTATTGTAACAGTTCATGTACACCACATGAGGTCCGGGATGGAAGCAGGGGGTGTTCCGACCTCCTTTAAGCACAAAGACGGTTGAGGTTTGCTGATGTTTGTAGGTGGGGTCCAGAGCTCACTAGTCAGGCCGCAAGCCACACCCCCCATAAATCTCATGTATCATATTTAATTCACTGCCAGCTCAAACTGTGTAATGCTTAACTTAGTTTCCTCTTCTACTCCATCTGCTCAACTTGATTGATTTGCCACAGGCTCTCCTAGAGATGCTTCTTTCGATCAATCCATCTTCTACTCCAAATGAGGTTCGAATTTCCACCTAATAAGTCTTCTAACCCGGACGTCTAGGGTCTTTGACTGTCCTTCTCCTTCTTTAATCATTTACATCTCTCTGGCTATTAGCTTGAAAGCTATACATAGGTGGTCATGCTGCCTTACCCAAATAAGCAGATCATTTTCCCTTTTCTCCATCTAATTACCACTCAATATCTTGGCTATCTTGCTCTAAAAGAAAAGCCATGAGCAGTCGATGTGAACCATTCTTATCTGCCCTCATTAAAACTCTCAATACAATACAATGTTGATACCTGAGCTTCTCAGCTTTGTGTACCTATGAAGTATAAGCACAAATCTACCATTCTGAATATTCTCAACCTCATAGCAAACTTCAACTTAGTTGACAATCCAACTTATTTACGTCTCTCGCCTCCAAGGGTATTATGGAAAAATTATTAGAATGGCTCTCTTCATATCCCAAAATTTTATAAATTTATGATTTATTTGCTCATGTTTTAACTTGTATATAGATTGCATATCTTTATAGTATTATTATTGCTTGCTTGTGGTTTTATGGATTGATAGCCAAAATAAACTATGATGATGATGATGATGATTGTTCTCTTCATATCTTTTCAACCGCTCCTTTTCGCTCTCATGATCTTAGATCTACACGTGCAATTTATTTCAAGCAGAGGACTGGAGATATGTATTCAAGCCTAATCTCCAGCACACGCTATATCGACCACCTCTCTTTTCTAAGAGAACCTCCACTTCCTAAACAGATTTATACCCAGTGTACAATGTGCACTACATATGACTCACTCCTCAGTCTTTGAGATCATCCACTTCCTAAATATAAACATGCCAGTGTACAACATGCACTACATGTGAGTCACACAGTCTCAGAACCTCCACTTGCTAAATATATAAATGCCCAGTGGTCAACATGACTACATCTGACTCACTACTCAGTCTCAGAGAACCTCTACTTTCTACACGTGCCTATGGCCTGAGTACAACTTGAGGATCAATTACCATTCATAATCAGCTTAGAAACACTTCTTGCCTTGTGAAATTTTAGAGTTCTAAAAACCCACCTTTTCCTTTGAGGAACCAAGTGGAATGTCTGTCTATTTCACTCCCTTCCTTCCAGTTCAAAAAGTAAGCACTGTGCATTCCAATTACCACCAATGTATAAATGTGCAAATGGCTGTCAATATATGCAATTGTTGTATGTCATGTACTGTATGAGTTCATCCTATCACTCAACCAATGTGTGTATATTAATCTTCTTTATCTAGATACACAATCAGTAATTCAGTTGTTAGAGGGGCTGTTCTATCTCAATACCAAAACACATATGGGAAGATTGTTGAAGGTACACACTGAGATAAATTTTCTTTCAAACAAAGCGTCCTCTTTTCCTATTAAAGAACTTATATAACATCAGCACCATTAGGAAGGCGTGCATGTCCTGTGCAAATTTAGGATGGAATGTGACAGGTGCCTCGTACATGTTGTGTGCAATGATTGAGTGTGGCTTGTTTGATCTTGTGCACCTTTCGCAAGAATGAATGCCTTTTTTATTCAAATGAAGACACAGTGCATGGATTCACAGTTTTTGGTTAGGGCTTCACAGTATTCAATTTTGTAGCTGATGGGCATGTATGACGGTTCCTCATAGGGTCTTGATTACTTGTCCAGACCATCAAGATGGCTAAAATAGCACCCACAAAATGCAAACAATATTATCCGTGAAACACTGGCTCCTGTGATGACTATCAGGAACACTAGTGGGCGCAAGACCATATTAAAAAAAAAAATCATGCATCAGTTACGCAATACTGCAATACATTTCAGAAATAGAGAAAATAAAAGGCTCAAACTAAATTAGATATCAAAGCCTGAATATTAATCACAAAAAATGAGGAAACTGTATCAAAAGTTATAAAGAAAATAAAAATTGCCCTACGTGTTAACCTTTAGGGAAATGAAAATATTTAAATAAAATTCAACTGATCTTGCCTTTGGTTGGCCTCGAGCCATGTACACTCTCTCGCGCAGAGTCATGAATCACTAAAGTGAGCGAAAAGCAGCTGACTAATCCTGTTACAGTGAACGTGTTCACCTTCTGAATGTTTTCCTTGATGTTGCAAATTTTCAGTTGATGCTGTAGCTGCGAAGAGCTTCACAAGGTTGGATATATTTTTTGAAAATGTCCTGCTGTTGTGTCAAACTTACCATCAAAATGTTTAGAGCAGAATAAACTACTAAAATGAAACCAGTAACATTGGCTCTTTGTTTGGTGGGTTTAGACCCTTGTTTTAGTCTGAGACATCATCTTTCTTTGAATCCATCTTACATAGGTTGTACTTATATCACTGCTATACTTTGGAGAAATGTCCTCATATTATTAGTGCAGCTTCTTCTGTCCTTGATCCACTGATTCGAATAGCTGAAGGTCTTATAAATCTACTGCCCAGGTCAGCAGGAACATGTTCATCTGCAATTGGAGCCAAGCAATTCTCCACCACATCAAACTTTTCTTGTGTTCTCAGGAACTAATTCACCTTCCAGCAGCAAGTAGGAAGTTCTACAAGGAAAACCAGTCACACATTTCTGTTGTAAATGTCTAAAGCATTTTCTAAAGTAAAATCACTGCCACACATCCAGGTATCATCAAATATATAGAGAACTGCTCTCTCTGGACTGTTGTATGGGGACCCTGCCCACCCAGTGGCCTGGCAGCTGGCCTCCAGGGCTTAAATGAAATCCTTGCTCTTTGGACTATGGATTATCAAATGGGGGTTCAATTTAAACCTTATCATAGGAAGACATTAGCGTCAGACTGAGAAAAGAAACCTATCAAAAAATTATCTTTTAGATCTTTGGAACTCCAGGCAATAATCCAGATTCCCAAAGCCAATTGTCTTTTGGCAAAGGTTTCCCTGAGTGCCAGAAAAGCTCTGAATTGAAAACTAGTCGCCAGCAGCATTTCGAATATTTTGCTTTCAATGTCAGTTTGCCTCAATAGGTATTTAACCAGAAGATACAGTATGAACAGAAACGCTTGTAGCAGGTTTGCGCCCTGCTTATGGGACCGCACCCGGCTGTACACCCACCACATCCTCAGGCCAGGTGACGCCAGAGCAGTTAAAATAAAACGGGGTAGACCGCTCGTGGTCTCACTCTCACAACTGCATCCTTGTGTTGTGTGCCAGTTATTGGGGTCAGCAGCGAGGGCCTATGTCACAAGCGCAGGCACTAATAACACAGGCTATAAGGGTGGGATGCTCTCCTTCCCACCCTAAAACGACCACACGGTAGGTGAAAGACGACAACAACGGCCAACAGTAGTAAAGAGCCAACCCCTGCGATCCTGATGGACCCCGCCCTGGCTATGCGAGAAACTGCTGTAGGCAGGCCACGCCCAAAGCCAGTGCAGAAAACTGGAGTGCCGCCCCAGTCATAAGCATACCTCCCTTCTCCCTCTCCACCAAGAGGAGAGTACAGTGAGTGTCACCACCACCTGTAGGTGAGGAAGCAGAGGACTACCCAGGAGGTTCACGCTGGAAAGGGCCTGCCCCACCGGCAACGCCTGCAGTGAGTAGCGGCTTGCACCAAGCCACACTGGCCACTCTGCAGAAAACATGCTCCCCAGCTGGCTCAAGGCTATGAGAAGGCTCACTTACATAACAGTCATCCCCAGCTCACCCGCATGAGCCCGCCTCCCCCCAATACAACCAGCAATAAGCTGGCCAACAGGCACGAGCATTGGCTCACACAGGCAGTGTAGCCAACAAACAAACATTGGCCCATACACGCTGAAGAAATGTGAAAGTAAAACCAGAGCAGAAAGGAACAAGGCAGCACCACAATAGCTCTGAAGCAAGATACATCTTGGAGCATGCCACAAACTGAGCAGGGGTGTGCCCAACATACCAATACATGAAGGGCTTACCCGCTGATCGCCAATCAAGTTCTAGAGACCAGCTAACATGGCAGATGAGGCGGATACGGCTCAAACCCCGAGACAAACCCCCACACAACACGCACTCACGGGGCTACTGCCACCATTTAGTTAACTCTCAGACCCAGTCACCTCGATGCAGGACATGGATTGGGCCACTTGACAATTATTTCATCATAACCCAGGAAACTGATGGTGCCACCAAAAGATCCTCACTACATTATGCAGGAGGAAATGTAAAAAGTAAAGGAAGGAGAATCAATTGATGTGTTCTACACCAGGCTACACAAACTGGTGAGTCCCTGCACTGCAGATGACTGACTCAAGGAAATTTGAGCACAACTAATTCAGGGGTGCTGCAACAATATGCTGCACAGCTTAAAAGTAAGGCAAGAAAATATCAGTCTGGATTACATATCAATCTCAATGAGATCTCACGATTTGTCCACAGCGTGAGCCAACGAGATGGCTCTGGTCATGACACAAACACCCCAGAAATCCACAAACATTAAGGTTGAACGGGCTGATGCCATCTTAACAAAAGGCAAGAATTATGGCTCCAAAGGAAGAAGATTCCCACTGATGATGCCGAAGTGAGGATACTTTGGCCGAGAAAAACATCCCATCAACAAGTGCCCTGCACAAGTTTGCACCTGCTCCAACTGTGGAATCAGCAACAAGCTTGCATCAGTTTGCCGGAAAAATATCCAGAACAAGGGCACCAAGGACAGCAGACCACTACAAAAGCAGTGCGCCAGCTATCCCTGATGAATCTGACACACCAAGATGACAAAATCGCCGTCTGGAAGATTCTTCTCCTGACAAAGAGGAGGAAGAGACGTTCCTCATCTTGTTCACAAGGGAATTAAAATGTCATTGAGATCACAACCCACTTGTGTCGTCAATGTTGCTGGATTGCAAGTTAAAGCTATCATCAACACCGGAGTGCCAGTCAATGTGATGGCAGTCCAATAATACAACCGCCTTCGTCCAAAGCCCCAGTTAGTACCATCATATACCAAGATCTTCACATAGGGAAGTCAATTGCCCTTACCTCTCCATGGGTGCATGTACATACCAGTACAATCCAATGACCAGATATCATGATGACGTTTCATGTCATAGACAAAGAAGCCGACAATCTCATTGGTAGCCATACTGCAGAGGATCTTGGCCTGGTATCATTCGCTAACAGCGTGAGACCGCATCAGGTCGATGACCTGCTAAATCAATTCCCTGAACTGTTCTAAGGGCTTGGGTCCCTCAAATACCCTCTAGTAAAACTACACATTGACCCGGCAGTTGCCCCTGTGGCACTTCGCCACCATCGCATTCGGTTCCATCTATGCCCACCAGTGGAGCGAGAACCAGAGAAGCTAGAGGAGCAAGACATGATTGAAAAGGTCTCTAGGCTGACCACCTGACCACATGGCAATTGCCGAAAAACCAAAGCAACCAGGAAAAATACACCTGTGCATTGGCATGCGATCCCGAACTGCACCATCAAACGGGAGCAACACATCGCATCCACTATGTATGACATCATAGCTGACTACAATGTCACCGGATGGTTCTCGAAGCTTGATCTTAACACCGGTTACCACCAGCTGCTACTAGTCAAGGAAAGCAGGTATATTACCATACTTAGTACACACCTGGGGCTGCACTGGTACAAGCACCTGAACTTTGGCATATCGTCAGCCACCAGAATGCCATAGGCGAAGCCTTGTCCAGACTACCAGGTGTCCTGAATGTTGGTAAATGCATCCTTATTAACACAGCCACAGCAGCTGAGCATCACAAACACCTGCAAGCAACCCTCAGGTGCCTATGAGAATGCGGTGTCACACTACATAGAGAGAAGTTGACCCCCGCAAATTGCAAGCAATCAAACAGGCACCAGCGCCAGTCATGGTCTTGGAAGTGCAAAGCTTCCTAGGGATGGCTAGGGATGGCTACATACTGCGGGAGATTTATCCCTGATCTAACCACCCTAGTGGGGCCCCTGAGAGCTCTCATGAAAACAGATGCCAAGTGGGTCTGTGGCCGTGAAGAAGTAGAAGGATTCGAAAGAATCAAGTATGCATTCCTTGACAACGCCATGCTGGTGTACTTTGCCCAGGACAAACACACCGAACTCCTGATAGACGCAAACTCAGTAGGTCTAGGAGGCGTCTTCCCTCAGGAGCAAGAACCAAGCTGGAGGGCAGCGTTGCCATTTTCCAGCAAGGCACTGATGCCAACCATTGGCCTAGCTAGGGGAAGGTGGTCGGGGCGGCCCGCCCCAAGCAGCATGAGTTTTGGGGCCGCACCCCCCAATCCCCCGCTCTTCGATCAGGCAGCCGCGGACAGCAAACTCAGGGGCCGCCACGGGTGGCCTATGGCCCAGCTACGCCACTGATGCCAACTAAATTGCGCTTCACTCAAATTTAGCAAAATGCCCTGGCAATCAAGTGGGATGTGGACGTTCCCACCTGTACATAAGCGGTAAAACGTTTAAGGTTGTGACAGACCATCAGCCTCTCATCCTGCTGTTTCATGGGTCAGCTCCACACCCTCACCCAAGGATAGAGAGATGGGCCAACCAGCTACAACACTACCAAATGGAGGTGATCTACAGACCAAGGTCCAAAAACCCTGCCAACTTTCTTTCCCACCACTCTATATCCCCGAGCTCTCAAGACAACAACAACAGTAACAACATGGTAGAGGACTATGTCAGCATGATTTAAAGTGCCACCTACCCAGAGCACTGAGCCTAGAGGACATCAAAGAGGCTGCCGAGATTGACCCCATCACCAGCTGGGTGAGGGCTGCTGTCCAGAGAGGCACATGGCAAAACTTCTTTCAAGATGCCAGCGATTGACCAGCGGAGGACAGAGAAAGTCTGACGAAAATGTGGCGGGTGTGAGGTGAATTCAGCACAACCCTGGACAGAATCCTTTTCCAAGTTTTTTGCATCGTCATCCCGACAGCCCTGAGGCACCATGTGACACAGCTGGTGCACGGGGGCAACAGGGCACCACAAACATGAAGCCATGGATGAGAGAGAAGGTGTGGTTCCCCGGGCTGGAGAGCATGGTCAAAGAGGGTGTTCATAAGGGTCCAGCATACCAACTGACAAGCACACCAAAGAAGCCAGCACCAGTAATCACCGAAGAGCCATGAATGAATCCGTGGTCCGAGCTGAGTCTGGACTTTAGGAGTTTCCCCAACGGGAGAGACACCCTGGTCCTGATAGACACCTATTCCAAGTACCCTGTGGTAGAGGTAGTATACTCAACCGCATTCACTCACGTTGCTCCCTTCCTCAGGAAAATATTTGCCACCTTTGGCCTACCCATGGCAATGAAGAGTGACAATAGACCACTCTTCCAAGGCGCAGAATTTTGAGAATTCCCCAGGCATTATGGAATATGTCATCGCCCTATTACTCCCCAATGACCACAATCCAACAGCGAGGTAGAAAGGTTCCTGCGCACATTGAATAAGTTATTCTGCATCGCCATATCAGAACAGGCAAATCCTGAGCGTCACCTTCAGTCTTTTCTCAGAGAGTATCGTAGAATGCCTCACTGCACAACTCAGTAGGTCCCGTGGACCTGCATGTACAATGGACCTCGCCAGGATACCATTCATACATGCTCAAGATGGGTACTGCCACCTCATGACATACTGGAAACCAAAGCATGCTGCGAGTGGCACAATGGTCTCACTAGCAAAAGCAGAGGAGTGAAAACAAGATCTCTCCTACCCAGAGACCAAGTTGTTATCAAAGGGCCCGATTCACAGAACTAACTTAAGACAAAATCCTAAACTTACTACTTTTGGTATTCACAGAAGTTAGGATTTTGTCTTAAGTTTGTCTTAAGACAGACTTAAGGCAAACTTAAGACAGACTTAAGACAGACTTAAGACAGACTTAAGTTAGGATTTTGTCTTAAGTTTGTCTTACGTCTGTCTTAAGTCTGTCTTAAGTTTGTCTTAAGTCTGTCTTAAGTCTATCTTGAGTCTGTCTTAAGTCTGTCTTAAGTTTGTCTTAAGAAAAACTTAAGACAAAATCCTCCTAACTTGTGTGAATACCAAAAGTAGTAAGTTTAGGATTTTGTCTGAAGTTAGTTCTGTGAATCGGCCCCTGTGATCGCAAGCCCAGGTGGAAGTTTAGGACGCCATTTGAGCCGGAGATCTTGACAGTCCTGAGAAGCGATGGATCTATGGTGACCCTGCGAAAAGTAGTCAGAAACATCTTGTTGTTCAAGAAAACTGAAGTTTCATTCCAGCACTTGAGCCAAGCCGATAGTGAAGGGGAAGCTGATGGGCCGGGATGTGAAGAAGACAACGAAGCAGGAAGAGACCATACGGATCGGGTGGTATCCGAGGCCAATGGGACTCCTGATGATGCTACACAGTCCAGCTCTCCAACCCATGATCCACCTAGTTGCACTCAACACCCGCAATACAACCTCCGACCCAACCCTCAACCCAGCCAGGGGCTCAAGGACTTTGCATGTCACCTTAAATGAACATTGATTTTCAAGACCGAGTTGGGAAGGGATGTAGTAGGTTAGCGGTCCTTCTTACGGGACTGCATCCAGATGTACATCCACCACATCCTCTGCCCAGGCGTGCCAGAGGGCTTAAAATAAAAGGGGGTAGACCTCTCATGGTCTCACTCTCACAACTGCATCCCTGTGTTGTGTGCCAATTATTGGGGGTCAGCAGTGCTGGCCTATGTTACTGGCGCACATACCAATAGAGCTCCCCGTAATAACGCTGATCGTTTCTTAGTTAAGGTCTGATTTAAAAATGGTATTGCCAAATACTGGTGTTGAAATTAAACATGCAGTGTATATAAAATCCAATGTTTGATCAAAATGAAAAGTCAACCAAGCCCCTAAAGCATGATTTGAAAATGTAGGGCCTGCTTCGGTATTCCGAATGTTGCGGTAACTACCAGGCTAAAAAAGTCCCAAGTTATCGTTTAATAATGAACTTCAGTCTTAATTTTAATCTGAGAAGTTGCTTGCATTTTTAACTGACTCGATATTGACTTTAATAAGTGTATTTCTCCTACATTGCTACTTTGAATACCCATTGTACACCAACAAACTCCTCATTTGAACTTCCATGGTAGGACATCATTGGCTGAAATCGTTCTTGAGGAAAGCAGACATTAATGCATGGTTGCATATTCTCTTTTCCAAATTGTTTTCATTTCGCAATTTAAATCCATATGTGTATTTTCCAGTCGAAGCTTTGTAGAGAAATCACCTTTTAGTACTGGAGGTTTCGATTCTCATAGTGTGTGATTATAAGGATATACATAGCCCAAGAGTCAGTGTACACATTGTACTCTCCCTGTCTGTGTGGCTCGTGCGCCATGATAATGAAATTTTACGCATTTGCAGTTACAGTGCACAATACACAAAGCCGGTTTGGTTGAAATCACACAGATATTTCACGCCTTCAGTTGCATCCTCCTGTGTGCTATGAAATGTGCTGAACACCTTCACGTCATCGTCTTCTCTCGATTGAAAAATGCATTGCAAAGATATTACAATTCATGAACTGTTCCTATAGAGAGCACTTGAAACATAAAACAAACAGTCCCTACTGTGGGTGTGAATATCATGTTTGTTAATGCCACGTTGAAAGTCTCCTGGAACTTGTGTTTAAATCAAAGGCTGCCAACCAGCTAGTGCCTTATCAAGAAGGAACACATCTCTCGCAGGCTCTCATTCAAAATGTTCTGGTAGGAATGGTATTATCTGCAGCATGACCTCTTCCTGTCTATTTGCACATGGCACTCCTCCCTGTCTATTTCTCACTTTCATTCTTTCTCCTCTATGTGTTCGAGTTCACTATGCCTGAGTGTATGTGTGAGTATGGGTGTGGATATGTCTGTATGTGTGTGTTTGTGCAAACGTGTATTTATGTGTGTTAGGAATGGGGATCTCTAATTGGCAGAGGTAAGCACCTTTGTCCAAGTAGGGACCCTTCCTTCTAGTCCGGGTAAGGGGAGTACTCCCTTTAGATAACCCATGCTCACCCCATTGGTAGTGTGGCATGAGTAGACAGGGGTATCCCAAAGGCAATGTGTTTTTGTACTCAAAACACACAGTAATACAGTGATAACACCACAAATGAGCACCACTTCAGTTTAGAAAAATAAAGTATCTCTGTCTAAACTCAACAAGACCAAAAAGACAAAATCCAACAAGTATGTAGTAAAATAGCACCTCAAAATAGTGATTTCAAGAATAAAGTTTGTAGGAAACAAATAGCTCTACCTGGGGTTCTTCCGACATTGAGACAGCAATAAATCCAAAGTACAGTGCAGAACGTGAGGTCGGCGGCGGTGGGCTCAGAGTCACGCGGGCCCCCAAACAAACAGTACCTTTAGATAACAAATGCTATGATGATGGCACTGTGGAGGTGAGGCATCAGGGTCGAGGCCGGCTCCCTAGCTGCCACGGGGGAGGATAGGTATTGTGTCCATGAGGAGGCGACGTGTCGAATCCAGGACAGTGGAAATCGGTTGCGTACGCAGTGAGGCGTTGGTTCCGGTGAGGTGATGTGAAGTCAGCGAGTTCGTGTAGTCACCCTCGGCGATTATCGGCGGCACGATAACAGGATGCTGGTGCTGGCCATAACAGAATTGGTGCGAGTGCTTGCATCGAGAAATGACGAGAACTGCAGGCGGCGAAGGGCGCTAAAGCTCCGGTGCTGGCCAGTCCGTGCATCGTACACTTCACAAGCGGTGCCCCTGGCCTCGGGGCAGGCCGTGGCATCAGAGCGGCATAGCTTACGTCATCAGAGACATGTTTTCTTGCTTCTTGCAAGTTTCTTCCAGCTCCCAACAGCAGGAACAACCTTCAGAGGTCCAAAACTGGAACGGTGACCTCCTGGCAGGTCAGAACTCTTAGCAATAGAGTTCAGGGGAGCTGGGGGTGAAGTCTTTGTGTCCCTGAGACTTCAGAACAGGAGGCCAGCACACACAAGCCCTTGGAGATTCTTCTTCAAACAGATCCACAGCAAAGTTTCAGTCTTTGTTCTTTACTTGGCAGATGCAGCAACTGCAGGCCAACCCCACACAGCACACAGCAAAAGGGACAGTACTCCTCCTTACAGCTCTCCAGCTCTTCTCCTTGGCAAAGGTTCCTCCTGGCTCCAGAAGTGATCGAAAGCTCTGGGGTTTAAGGTCCACTACTTATACCCCAAAGGACCATATGTAGGTAAATTATATTTACCGATTCTTAAATACCGAATTTTACCGATTCGGTATTTATGAATCGGTAAATGTAATGTAGGTAACCAATCGGTAATTATTACCGATTCGGTAACTATCGGTATTTAAGAATCGGTATTTACCGAATCGGTAATAATGCATCCCTTCCCATTCATTCCTATGGGCCTGGAGGCCCATAGGAATGAATGGGAAGCCAGTTATCATTACCGATTCGGTAAATACCGAATCGGTAATAGGGGAGGCATTATCATGGGTGGCAGGGTGTCACATTGACACCCTGTTGCACCCCTGATTCGTGCATGTGTGCACATGTGGCGCACATACATGCCCTAAGGGCATGTATGTCTGCCACATTGCACTTTTCAAATGGCACAAAAATGCTTTTTGAAAGGTATTCGTCATTTACCATCAACTAGTAGTTGGTGGTAAATAACGAATCCAGACACCAATGATGCACTCACTTGAGTGCCCCCTACATAGCATTTCTGGATTCGGTCTTTACCGAATCGGTATTTTACCGCTTTCTTAATTTCCGAATCGGTAAATACCGAATCCAGAAAATCAGCCACCTACGTCGCAAATGCCTAAATACCGGTAGGTAACAGGATATTTACCGAATTTCGGCCGTTACCGACCGGTATTTGGCTTCCTACATGAGGCCCCATGTCTTTGTTCTTCTTTGTGCAACGGTCTCTGAGCCCAGTCCAAACCAGTTCAGTCCTCACCTGTGCAGTATGACCACAGGGGATGGAGAAACATTGTGCAAGGCAGACAGGCCCTATTCAGGTGCTCCTCCCACTACTCTAAATGCAGCCAAGGTCTATTCAGCTCAGCTCTAAGTCATCCAGAAAGGGCTGCCAGGCACAACTCAGCCCCCCAGTGGCTGTCTACAGTTAATGCACATCCCCAGCCCCTGTCACGCCAAAACCAGACAATCAATAAACAAAATAGCTGAGGCACACAGAATGGTTAAATAAAAAAATGCCTAATTTCAAATACATAATTTAAAAACCATCTCCCTAAAAATATATGTTATTAAATTCTGAGATCAGAGAGCCACTCTCTATCTTATTTCAGTGGAAAGTTATCCCTGTAAGATGTTAGAAAGTAACTCCCATGGTAGCCTATGGGACAGTTAGCCTTTCAATTGTGAGAATCGAAATTGGCAGTATTTCACTATCAGGGCATATCACACACACCAGTACACATCCTACCTTTCCCATACACTGTACCCTGCCCATGGGGGTACCTTGTACCTACCTGAGGGGTGTCTTACATGTAAGAAAATGGAAGGTTAGGGCCTGGCAAGTAGGTGCACTTGCCAGGTCGACATGGCAGTTTGAAACTGTGCACAGACACTGCAGTGGCAGGTCTGAGAATACCCTTTCAGGGCTACTCATGTGGGTGGCACAATCAGTGCGGCAGGCCAAATAGTAGCATTTGATTTACAGGCCATGGGCACACTCAGTGGCCTGTACTAGAGACTTACCAGTAAATCAAATAGCCAATCATGTAAACACCAATCCATAAACACAATTTATCCAGAGAGCATATGCACTTTACCACTGACCAGAAGTCTTAAAGTGCACAGAGTCCAATAGCCAACAAACACAGGGTCAAAAACAGGAAGCCAAAAAGCAAAACGTCTGGAAACTGCTGGAAAAATAATGTGTGTGTCTGTGATTTTCTTTATTGGTTGGTATGTTTGTCTGGCTGATTGTACAGTGGCAGCTGGTAGGGAACAGTGGCGGGGAGAGGGGGCATTTAGAGAAAAAATTAAGTCTTACCTTGTCGTCGCCTACAGCCTCTTCTCTGTCCTCGCTGTCCTGACTCTCGGCAGCACAGAGGCTCCCAGATTCCCCTAAGCCAATCACGATGCTGCTTTCACCATCACAACAGCGTCATGATTGGTCTGAGTGCTGTGGTTTGGCGCTCAGATGGGGACTGGGAGACTGTGCTTGTTCTCCACCCAGACTGTACAATACAGCCTGCGGAGGACATGGATGGCCAAACCATCATGTGCACTTATGGTGCAGGAGCAGCCACTTCTCCTCCCTCAGTTCCTTTCCCTCTGTAATGATCCCAGCATCTATTAAGATTGCATTATTATCCTTTTTGTTTTCTTTTTACATCTAGTAGGGTTACGCTCCTCCGCCTTAGCGGAGGAGCCACCACTGTATTTGTATGACTCTGCTTGTGTCGTTGATTGTGATTTGATGCCTGTTTATTTCTGCCTCTAGCTGTATTTGGCAATGCTTGTTTGTGCTTGTGAGATGTATTTCCATTAGAAGTGGCCCAAGAAAAGGAGGGAAAACCTTTGTCCCTATGCCCATGCCATTTTTCAGAGCGGGTTCAGGGTCAAACATACAATCAGGAGGGGCATATGTTCTGTTCCACAAATGAGGAGTGCACAATAAGGGAAAACAAGGAAGTGATAACACATTTGAAGCAAAAGGTCCCGCACAAAGAGATAAATTGAACAAAATGTATGGGAGCTAATCAAGAGTCAAACGAATAAGTGTATGCATATTATAAGAGGCTAATGTCAATTTACGGAAAATATAGCGGAGTCGAAGATCCGACAAAAGCAGGCATTAGCAGTTTTTTGTCAGTCTTTGTGTTAGGTTTGCACCTGGAACTTAATTCTCATATCCAACTGAGTGCTTTCAGAACTTAGGCGACATTCCTCGAACTATGTGAGCATAACTACCTTTGAAATGAAGGCAAACAGGCTGGGAAAGTCTGTCCTGTTTCCTAAAGAGTACTTCTAAAACAACTAAGGGCTTTAGGTTTTGTTGTACAGAGTACTCTGTGACAATGGGACATATGTTTTGTTCACCATTATATGCACTGCTTTGACTGTAATGCACTTGTCATTCAGTGAATAGAAACTGAGCCACATTCTGCCGGAGAATGAAAGTGGCAAGCAGGCCATATGCAAAACCAAGACCAAGACGTAAATATTTTCTCAACCTGAGGGAACAATTTGAATCAAGGCTAATCAAGTAGTAGCCCATGGAAGGTATGTACCCATACACAACCACTTAAAGGTACATATTATCAGATAGAGAGCTCTCACCTCATGCAATTGGCTGTTTGTGTATCATTCTTCCTCCTATGGTATGCTTGATCTTAAATGAATGAGGATTGTTTTAATTATTAAATGTGTACTGTAAGAAAATGGGTTACTAGTTGAGGAGCATAATAGTAATGCATACAAACTCATGTTAGTCCTAACACACAAGTTCAATAATTAAAGCTGGGCTCAACCCTAGATGGCGTTGGCACAGAGCAGACAGGCTTAGATTAAGGAAAAGTATGTAAAGTATTTAGCAGTACTAAAACAATTAAAATATGTAAACCCAACACAATAAAAATCACAGAGATAATTTTAATATCAAATGTAGAATGCAAAATATGTTTTTTTGAAGATTTATTTCCAAAAGCACAAATAAAAACTGAAAGCCTCAATTTAAAGTCACTGGTCATGGCAGGGATGCAGACCTAATTGCAGGTGTAATGGAGTGGCAGTTGGGTAAAGATTTTACCTTCTGATGTAGTCTCTGAAATGTAAGGTAAAGTCCAATAGAGGGATAAGGCTGCTGGGTGTATCAAATGGAGTCCTCTCAAAGTCGGATAGCTGTTGGATGAGGTCCCACTGAAGCCATTGGTTTTGCCAGAAAAATCTCAGAGCAGGAAAATTCAAATTTTGCAGCCGCCTAAATCTTTTCATTGGGCAGATATTTCTCAAGCATTCAACCTTGTCAAGATTTCAACCATTCAACCTCAGTCTTTTTTAATGGATCACAAAATCCTCCGGTGGGAGAAGGTTGAGGCTGTATCTGATGACCTTATCTCAAAATGGAACACTGTAAGAAAGTGGTTTATTAGTTGAGGTGGATTCGTGTCCACCACAAGTAATAAAGTTGCTATCATGTCCAGTCAAACTTTCCAATATTTTAAAAATGAGCTAAACCCCTGGTAGCTATGGAACGAGCAGACAGGTTTATCTTTAAAAAAAATCAGTAACACATTTAAAAGTACCAAAACAGTTGAAAAGTCAAAAACACAACACTATAAGAAACCCAATAGAGAAAAATGTAATAAACAATAAAACACAACAACTACAAAAATCCAATAAAGTGAACTGGATGTATGATTTTTTAAAGAAGTGAAAATAGCATGAACAAGCATTAAGCACAAATGGAAGTCAATGCCCGTGTTAGAAAAGGACCTAGGTGTGATTTCCCACTAAATGGAAGTTAGCATCAGTTCTTCCACTTTTAAAAAAGCCTAACCTGGAATACACTGATCCAAATAGCTACGTCCCATTTACAGATGTTCTTTCCCGGCTAAGATGGTGGGAAAAGCTATGAACACAGAAATATCTGATTTTATTGAGACGTGTGGCTCAATGGTTAGAGCGGCAGACCCTGATGCAGAGGTCTTGCCCGGGACCTGGGTTCAATTCCCTGCCTCGGCGGGTCTTGGGCTCAAAAATTCCCCGGACCTGACAATTCTTGCCACGGTGCCTATTCCAATCATGGAGTCCCACTCTGCAACTCTGGGCAATAGCTTGCTTAATCTCCACAACAGCCCCCACAATGCTAAGGATGCCTGGCCTCCACCTTGGGGTGCCCAGGAGTGGACACCTGACAGGGAAAGCCAGGATGGGTTCCACAGTGGAATTTGTACAAGCGCCTTGAGACCCTTGCGGTGAGTAGTGCGCTATACAAGTATCAATTTACATTACATTTTACATGGACCCTACCCAATATGGGTTCAGAAGGTATCACAGTACTGAACTGGCCCTGATCACAGCATCAAAGGAGGTCAGGCAGACAGTAGATGCTGGGGGGAAATGCAGCATTGGTACTGTTGGCCCTCTCCACAGAGTTCAATACTGTGAACCACAATACGCTATTAGATCGTCTTGACACAATAGCTATTAAGGGTCATGTACTTTTACTGCTCAAATCGTTTTTGACTGACCATGAACAATTTGCTGCACTGGCAGATTTTAATTCACCTACCGTCACACTCCCTTGCGGCGTCCCCCAGGGATCTTCGATGAGCCTGACTCTTTTTAATGTTTATGTCTCTCCATTGCCAAAATTGATCCAGTCTCTGATGTTCTCGGCTGTATCCTATGCCAATGACACTCAAATTATAGTATCAGTGGCCAGTAACCCCTCTGATACTGCCACACGTTTTCACAATTGTCTGGTTCAAGTTGGGCCTTAGATGGCATCAAATTGCTTGATGCTTCACTCAAACAAAACTGATTTTCTTATTTTCGGGAACAATGTATCTTTCTGGTTGAAAACTTCTGGCCACAGGAATTTGTCTCTCTACATACACCAGTATGCAAGGTGAAGAACCTAGGAGTAACCTTTGATACAAAACTTTCTTTTGAGAGCCACATTAATACCATTACTTCAGCCACATTCTTCACATTAAAACTTCTTAGAAAGGTTTTTCCTTTCATTCCCTACAACCTACAAAAACTGGAAACCACATCCCTTATTGTACCCAAGGTTGACTACTGCAATGGCCGATTTGTTAATATCAGGGAAAAGTGTCTCACTATAACCCAGATTGTGCAAAATGCAGCTGCCTGACTGCTCCTGGGTATACTCAAGCCCAAATCAATCAATCAATCAATCAGGGGTTTGTATAGTGCGCGACTCACCCGTGAGGGTCTCAAGACGCTGGGGGGGAGCGTCTGATGTTCACAGGGAGCTTGTTCAAGGTCTTGGCTGCGATGTGGGAGAAAGCTCTTCTGCCAGTTCTGTTTCTGCGGATACTGGGGACTTCTGCCAGGGCGAGGTCGGGGGAGCGGAGGTTCCCCTTCGGTACGTGGAAGGATACTGTTTCGTTGCGGTATTTGGGTCCAATGTTGTTGAGGGATTTGTAGGCATAGGTGAGGAGTTTGAAGGTGACCCTCTTCTTGAAGTGGAGCCAGTGGAGGTCTCGTACGTGTTGGGTCATGTGCTCATTACGCGGTGTCCCGAGGACGAGTCTGCGGCGTTCTGGATGGTTTGTGTAGAAGGGTATTGTTGATTCCGGCATAGAGGGCGTTGCCATAGTCCAGTCTGCTAGTTATGAGTGCGTGGGTGACGGTCCTTCTGCAGTCAGGGGGGATCCATTTGAAGGTCTTACGGAGGATGCGCAGGCAGTTGGAACTGGTGGATGCAACGGCGTTGACCTGTCGGTTCATGGAGAGGGAGGAGTCAAGGATGATGATTAGGTTCCGAGTGTGGTCTGTAGGGGTGGGTGGGTTCCCGAGGGCAGAGGGCCACCAGGTGTTGACCCAGGCGGAGGTGCAAGGTCCAAGGATGAGGACCTTGGTCTTCTCTAAGTTGAGCTTCAAGCAGCTGTCTTTCATCCAGGCTGCCACGTTCTTCATTCCTTCCTGGAAGCAGAGTCTGGTATTTTCGGGATTCTCATGGGGCTGAGTGATGATCTCTGGGGTAGTCCGCAGTTGATTTCCTTGGGTTCTGAGAGGAAGGGAGGCAGTCTAATCCTCTGGGTTCTGCGAGAGAGTAAAGATTGGATCCAGTCGAGGGCGACTCCTTGTATTCCCGTGTCACGAAGTCTGCCTGCGAGTGTGCGATGAGAAACGGTGTTGAAAGTTGCGTAGAGGTCTAGAAGGATGAGGGCTGCAGTGTGTTCCTGGTCGAGTAGTATGCGGATGTTGTCTTTGGCGGCGAGGAGGGCGGTCTCGGTGCTGTGGTTGCTGAGGAATCCAGACTGGGAGGTGTCTAGGATGGAGTTTTCTTCAATGAAGGCGGTCAGCTGGGCTCTCTTGACTTTGGCCGCGAAGGGGAGGAGAGAGATGGGTCTGTAGTTTTTCAGGTCCGTTGGGTCGGCCGTAGGTTTCTTGAGGTGGGGTTTCACCTCCGCCCATTTCCAGTCATCTGGGCAGATGCCGGATCTGAGGGAAACGTTGATGGTCTGTTGTAGTTCGGGTGTGATTGTAGCAGCGGCCCTGTGGAATACGTGTGGTGGGCAGGGGTCTGTTGGGACTCCTGAGTGAGTTTTCTTCATGGTGGCGGTGATGAGTTCGACGGTAGCCTGATCCCAGGTTGCGATGGTTGGCTTATAAGCAGTGGTGGGTAGGGGGGTGGTGTCTGGCACTGGTTCGCTGTAGTTGTCATAGAAAACCTTGATCTTCAGATGGAAGTAGGATCTGAGCTTGTTGCAGAGTTCCTGGGAATGCTGTGATGTCCATGGCTGCGCTGGTTGGTTTTGTAAACTGCTGCATGACGTTGAATAGTTCCTTGGCGTTGGTCGCGTTGGTCTGGACTTTGTCTCTTATGAAGGTCCATTTGGTGTCTCTTATGCGCTGGTGGTATTCCTTCAGGGCGCTCCTGTGGTTGTTCCGTGCTTCCGAGGTTTTCTGGTTTTGCCAGGTTTTCTCTAGTTGTCTGCGTGAGCGTCTGGCTTCTTGAAGTTCTGTGGTGAACCAGTCGGCCTCAGAGGGTGTTGTTTAGTGGAATGGCGGAGGGGTGAAAACTTGTCGACACAGCAGGAGATCCAGCAGCGGAATTCCCTCACTGCGGCATTGGTGTCGGTCGTGGCGCTGGTGGGGTTTTGATGGAGGGTGGTGTTGAGGTGTTCCTCTCTGACCTTGCTCCAGTTCTGTTGTGGCAGGCGTGGGGTGGGCTTGGGTGCAGTGGTGGTGTTGAAGGTGAAGTGGACGCACTGGTGGTCCGTTCAAAGGAGCTGGGAGGTGTGGCTGAAGCAGATGTTTGTTCTTCTCGCGAAGATGGGGTCGAGGGTGTGACCCGCTTTGTGGGTAGGCGTATTGAGGTGCGGCTTCAGTCCTAGGTTGTCGAGGTTGTCGAGGAGAGCGGTGGAGTCGGGGTCATTGCAGTTGTTGAAGTGGAAGTTCAGGTCTCCAAGTAGAAAGTAGTCTTTGGAGGTGATGGCATGGGGTGCGGCGAGCTCAGCG
This sequence comes from Triturus cristatus, assembly GCF_964204655.1. Lineage (NCBI taxonomy): Eukaryota > Metazoa > Chordata > Amphibia > Caudata > Salamandridae > Triturus > Triturus cristatus. The sequence continues at coordinate 892,245,927 of NC_140590.1, read as the reverse complement.
ATGGTAGTTGCGGGTTGGCTATGAGGTCCTTGTGGTTTGTAGATGAGGGTGCCGCGTAGCGTGGTCCTGGGGCTGGTCTGGATCTGGAAGTGGAGTTGCTCTGTGTTGGAGCGGGGGTCACTCGTGCTGGATGTGAAGAGTCGGAGGGGGTCTTGTGTACGATGGCGAGTCCTCCTCCTGGGCGGTGCGGGCAGTCCTTTCTCTGGATCTCTGGATCTTGTAGCCATCAGGGTTGGCAGTGGCGGCGTTGGTCCAGGTATCCGTGAAGAAGGTGATGTCGGGCGAGAGGGTGTCAATCAGGTCCCAGATTTCTATGGCATGTCGGTGCAGGGAGCACACATTGAGGAGGATGCAAGTCAGGGTTCTCGGTGGTGCGTGCATCAGGCGGGCCTTCGGCGGTAGTGGGAGCTTTGTCGATGGTGAAGGATCTATGGCAGGGTCTGCACGAGAACTGTCCATGGGTGGTGTTGGGCGAGGATCTTGCGCAGTCAGCGTGTCTTCAGGGGTTGAGTGCATGGAGGGTTGATGAGTTGTAGAGGTGGGGCCTTGGAGGGCCAGGATTCCTGGTGCTGGTCGCGGTCGCGTGGTCGCGGATGGGCACAGACAGGCTTGCCTTAGACGCGCCATTAAGTAGGGGAGGGGGGCGGGATGTGTAGCTGGGAGACGGGAGCGGGGGCAGAGGGGCAGAGGAATTCGGCGGGAACGAGGGGAAATCTACTTGATACAGAGCAACAGGAGGAAGGGAGTCAGTAATGAAACAGTATGAAAAATTCAATGAAAATACAGGGACAAAAAGAGGGGGGGCTCAGCGGCAGAGCAAGGCACAGCGGAGCTGCTGGTTAAGAGCAGATCTCAGACCGAGGGTCTGGGGTTTTGCTCACGCTCCCCCACAGCGGACGCCATTAAGTAGGGGAGGGGGTGAGACATGTAGCTGGGAGGCGGGAGCGGGGGCGGGGGGCAGAGGAATTCGGCGGGAACGGGGAGAGAGACTAACGGCAGGCAGCACAATGGGGAAAAGCAAGCAACAGTCAGCAGGGGTGCGCAATTGAAGTGAAAATCGAGATGAAGATAAAGAAATCTACTTGATACAGGGCAACAGGAGGAATGGAGGCAGTAATGAAACAGTATGAAAAATACGATGAAAATACAGGGATAAAAAGTGTACCGGGCACCAGCGCAGGCTCGAACCCTACTAGGCAGGCTCAGCCCAGAGCAAGGCAGAGCGGTGCTGCTGGGGAAGAGCAGATCTCAGGCCACTTCTGCGCTTAGACACTCACACTCAGTCGCGGCTCCTCGTGGGAGTGCTGCGGGGCAATGGGGCGGCACGGGGTGGGGGAGAGGCAGGGTGGGGGTAGTAAACTCCAGCATAAGGCCAAACGGTTAATAAATAAATAAATAAATAAAACGAATTTCACTGCGCGCGCTGCAGTCTTATGCCGGAGTTTACTACACCCCACTCTGCCCCTCCCCCGTCCTACCCCACCACCCCGGAGCACTCCCACGAGGAGCCGTGACTGCTCACACTGGCTTCCAGTGCAGCAACACATTGACTTTAAGGCCTTGAGTGTCGCCTTTGAAGCAGTGCATGGAATCAGCACAATCTATCTTCACCGCAACTTTAAACAGTATACTCCATCTCGGACGCTGAGGTCTGCCTCAGCTCACAACCTTGTAGTGCAAAAATTCAAAAAGTCTGGTTGGGGTGGCAGATGTTTTCTGGTGGGGACCAACAGACTTTGGAATTTTCTCCCTTTTGGAATTTAAAAAGGAAACTCAGTTGTTAGCATTCAGGAAAGCTCTCAAAACCTGGTATTTTAACCAATAACTCCTGGTGGATTTTGAAACTGGTGGGGCGAAAAATTTGTACCCTTGTCCAATGCGCGAGCGAGCGAAGCGAGCGAGCCCGAACTGGAAAAAGGAGGGTGCATTTGCAAAAAATGTATTTAAATGGTGGGTTTTACACCACATATTTACTGTAAATTTTTGCAAAAACAGGATCCTAATATAGCATTTTAAAGCACAAGTGTGAAGAAAACATTGCAAACATATCAAAAATGCGCCCAATCCTCTAACTGTTCTGCTTGCAAAACGACCCCCAAGCCAAGCACACACAGCCAATGGGAAGAGGCCCTCTAAGTGTTTTCTACCTGTAACACATCTCTTCCTCTTTACTGTATTGGTTAATGAAGTCATCAAGGCTCACACCATTGGTAAGACCGTACATTGCAAATACTTTGAAAATTAGATGGTGAAAGATATCCATCCCAGGATTGCAGTTCATCCTTGATTTTTTTAAGATTAGCCAGACAAACAGAAATTATATTTCAGCAAACTGTGTTTATTTTGCAAAATATAGCATTTATATACTATAAATGTACACTGACAAAAAGTCCACATAACAGAAATTGAGGTGAAAAACATACAAACCTGACAACAAGAATTTGGGTGGAAAGCAAAGATATACTGAGAAAGACAGATATGGTTTATAAAGTGTTTCAAAATTTACAATAGAGAAAAAGGAGTTAACACAATAAGTTTAATTTTTAAATTGAAACATAAATAATAAAACATATAAATGTAGAGCATTAAAGGAAAAAAAATTGAGATCAGTGAAGAAAGTAATTTGCATTTAGGGCCTCATTTATGAGGTTTTGCTGTAGGGCAGAACAGTAGGCCTTCCTGCTGCCCTGCCCTACAGCAAAAAAAAAGGGCACAAATGTACCGTATCTATCAGCAGATACGGCGCATTCCTGTCCTTTCCCCATGCACCGGCACACAATAAGCAGCTGTGCGCCAATGCAGGCACTGCTGCACCATGGGGCACTGGTGCCTGCATTGCGGGCAATTACAAGAGGCGTTTTCCTCTTTCCCTGTGTGCTGCAGAAGGCAATATGCATAGAAAAAAGAAAAATGAGGCGAAATAAAGAGATTTCTCCGCGTTGTACCTCTGTAAGTTTTTGGTGCTGCTTCAGATTACCTATTTCTCATAAATCTGGGGCAGTGTCAAAAAACCATGGATGTTGCTGGGAACGCCCCCAGCAACACACATTGCACACAGAAAACTGAGTTAATGGGGAACATATTTACGAGGCAGCATTAAGCCAAAAAAAGTGGCTTCGTGCTGCCTCGTAAATAAAAATCTTGCACCACGGAACATCACCAAAAAAAAACATTGCGGCAGCGCAAGGGGCGTCATAAATGAGGCCCGTAATGTACAAAAGAAAAGTGAAGTATAAAATGTAAACTTTAATTTGGCATTAACAAATAAATAAAATCACACCAAGTGGTTAACATGGTTAAGAAAATATTGTTAAATAAACACAAATATGTTAAAGTGGCAAAGCTTGCTTTCCACTCTTTATATTGGAACAATAATATTTAACGAGTAACAGTAATTTATAAAATGTAAACTTTAAGCAGCATCGGCAAATAAAGACGTCACACACAGAAAAATAACTATGCAAATCCAAAAGACGGAAAAATGAAAAGTGCTCAAATCTTTATGAGGAATACAAAAAGCTTATAACAGCAACTGAATGCGATTTGTAAAGCACTAGGAAAATGCTAAAAATGTGCCATTGTGATGTAGCTGTATGAGTCAAACCCCTCCAAAAAGGTTATTGGGTGTCAACCATGTTCACTTTTTGTACAGAAATTTTGCACTCCGATCTTTAAGAGTGACAAACTTCTCTATAGTACGCTTATTACATTCTGGAATGTCTCTGATAAGTTCCTGTTCCATAGACAACATGGCCAATGCATTCAGACGAGTCTCTATCATAGTGTTCCTTGAGAATGTTTTTATTCTCTTTAGAGTTGAAAAACACCTCTCGGCCTCTGCTGTGGTCATGGGTGTGGTGATCAGAATCTTCAACAGATTCATAGTCTATGAAAATGGTTCTTGTAAATTGTTTTCAACAAATAAACCGAATAAGGGAATGGCACCACTAGCTCCTCGAAATTCATGCCTCCCATATATGATTGATAGTTCAGAGTTCAATTTTTCTTTGTTTAGCATGGGATATGCCTTTATAGTTTCATTGAGTATTTGATTTGGAAATGATTTGTCATATTTTTCAAAGTGGTCACTTTGGAGTAAAGTAGCACTGACAAGATGTTTGGTAAATTCAAAGCGTTCTTTGGCGTGGACAATGATAGTATCACAAACTTCTTTGGCAACTTGGACCAAGACCTTTATATCAGTTCTGTGGCTTGAAAACACAGATTCCACCGGCAATCTAGCATCAAGATTGTCAACAGATGCCCTTACATGGGTGATGTGGGTGACAAAATCTGTTGTTTTTGTTTGCACATATAAGGCATCTATGGCCTTCTTTTGTAGCTGGTTATACAAAATGTCCACATGGGGCATTATGTCATGAAATAAAAAAAGGAAGAAAAGAAACTCTCTGTCTTCCAATGTTCTGATGAACCCATGGGCCTCGCGTACAGCAACTGATTCAAAATGACCGCTACTTTCAATGGCCCTAAAGCATTTTTTCAAGTCTTCTCTGTACTCATAGATCATATTGACAGTGCGTATGTGGAAATTCCAGCGAGTTGTAGCCCCTCTTGGGAGTCTTCTAGAAACGATGTCTTGGAGAACTTCAGATCTTTTTGGAGATCGTGAGAAAAAAGCAGGAAAGCCACCGAGAATAGCAAAACATTTTTTTACTTTTGAGATCCTCGATACTGCTTGCTCCATAATCAAATTAAGTTGATGAGCATAGCAATGCACATAATGTGCATTGGGGTAAACATCTCTAACTTTTTTCTGGACTCCCCCAGAGCCGTCACTCATCACTCTAGCTCCATCATAGCTTTGAGCAATGACTTTTTTTTTGTCACTGGTCTCTGGGAAAATATTATTAAGTTCCTGAAGCACAGTTGTGGCAATTGTATGAGCAGATGAATCTTTTAGTTGATTAAAACAATAGAATCTCTCAACAACTTTATTGCTGGCATTAATGTAGCGGAAAACCAGTACGGACTGAGTCTGTGTGGATACATCAGTAGTATCATCCGCCTGAATAGCCACAAATTCAGAGCTTCGTAGCTGCTGCATTATGACGTCTCTTGTTACTTCCAACATACAGTCCAGGAGTTCGTTCTGGATGGTTTTGGAAGTGCCTTTAAAAACTGTTGCTGATTTTAAGTGAGTGTCCATTGCACTGTCTAAGCTGGCAACAAAATCAACTAGGCCTCTAAAGATTCCTTTATTTGGAGAGCCTTCCTGCTCATCGTTACCACGTAATACCAGTTCAAAAGCACCACAAAAAAGCACACAGTCAATCAATTTAGATAAAATGTACCTGTGTTTATCAACTTCTAGGTTATGATTCCTTATTCCAATGCGATAGCCATCATCCAGCTGTGAAGCAATATTCATTCTTCCAAACATGGCAAGCTTTATTGAGCTATCTAGATGAGATTTACATGATTCGTGCTTCTTTATTTTTTCAGAGAGATGCTTCAAATCCGTAACTCCCATTTTTGTCCATGGTACTTCACCACCAAACAGTAAGCAGGGAAAGCAGAACAGCGAATTTTTAGTAGTGCTAGCAGTAAGCCACATTTTCTTTGTTATACCATGTAGTAGTGAATTTTCTAGTGTAATCTTTTCCACGATCTTTTTTAGACTGTTCAAGCTTGATTTCAGGCTTATCTGGTTCTAAAGTTTTGATCTGCATTTTCTCTTCTTCTTTCAGCCTAAAAAATGGTGTGAGGAGTAGCTGGTCAACTGTATTCATTTTGTATAACAGAAAATGATCTAGTGATCCAAGTGGTGTGATGGAGTAGGGCCTTTCTGCCAGTTACTGGGTCAATCGATGGCCCCTGTGAATAAGTAAAAAGTAGCTTTAAACTTGAACACTAGATGGGATGCATCATAATCACATGTCAAGCACACCCACATATAATCATGTTTCATGCAAACACGTGTATTAGAAATGTAAACCATGTTAATGCATTTACATGCCATATTTTAGCAATTATCTAGACGATGAACAAAATAACATAGGAAATAGACATGACGTCTGGAATTACTCATCTGAACAAACCTGTGTTACATTCATAATGTTTTAGTTGTGGTTTAAACTAATGCTTCATTTTAATTTGATAATTTGCATTAGCAGAATTATAATGTAGTTGTGCTAAACTCAATTTATGTAACATGAATGCTTGAAATACATTCTCATGTTGCCTCAAGTTTTAGGCCTGAAATATCAGTCCTTGGTAGTTCTCTTTCTGAATGAACGTTAAATTTCATGTGCACAGTGATTTTGTACTATCTCATGTTTTCTTTGCAGGTGGAGAAGCTTTCTCGTAGGAATAGTAATGTTTTTCTTATAGCAGCTAGTCAAGGAAAGGAGAGGTTACAATGCTGTAAGGTGATATGGGACAATACTCGGGAGTCAGTTTCGCACATAAAAAAGCATGGGAAACAAGGGCAAAATAAATGTTGCCGAAGAGCAACCTGGAGAACACCGTGACCATCATTGGAGTACGTGAATGAAGGGAATTATGGGAAAGAGTTTTTTTTTCCTCTGTACCTTTATACCATTGTACTGAGGTTTATGTCCTACTGTTTTTGGCATTGTAATAAATCTAACTAACCTGTTCCAGTTGTCTGTGAGTTATTAAGTATTGAGGTGTGTTACCTTGAATTGGTTTGTTGACTCAATTGATTTTCTCCCCATCACACATTCATGCTGCTTAAAAGATTTATCAGTTGGCATTTCTAGAAAGATCCAGTACAAATGGGCCCTGCCCTTTCACTACCATGAGGCTTACAGTATCTCTGCTAGATACAAATGATAGCCGGCAAGTAGTTAATATGAAGTAGGGAACAATGCAGCTAGAAATCCTGACTTGAAACAGCAGCGCCATAGACAGTCCCAATCTCCAAGATCCAGCCCTCTCACATGGTGAAGACATTTTTTGAGTGGGCAGGTCTGAGTGACGTTCCACTTCATTGGTATGCATACTCTGTAAGGGTTAGTGTTTCGGCATTGGAAGCGATTAACTGCAAGTGCGTGTGATGACAGCTATAAATCTCACTCCTGAGTCAGGCCAGGCCCTGATAATGTTCTGTACTGGAAACAGAAGCACACGAGTACCATCCAACCCTCATATGTCCACTACACAATTCCCAGGCATGCGGCGGGTATGACCTTTGGCCTTGCTTTTAATCTGTCACAAATCACTTCATCCTCTACCTTCCTCCCTTCTGTTGATTTACCCCCCCCCCTCCACTGCTTTACCCTACAATTTTGGTTGTTCCAAAAAACACATTAGGTCAATTGTCAAAGCAAATTATCCTATAAATAATCACAATAAGTTGCTAAACCTCTGTAAAGCAAGCTTGCTCACGGCTCCTTTCAAATCAAAAATAAAAGTAGCACCTCCTGAATTTTGAACTGTGTTTCTCCAGTAGTGTGGGTTAAGCAGTTGGTTAGTGGTCAGGGTGAACCCAAAAAGGAATTCTGCAGGCTGTGTTGACGTAATCTACTCATCTTATGGTTGGCAGTGGCAATCATGGCAAATGTCTGTATTGCCTAATGGTGTGTTCCATCCCTGGGTGCCACAGTGAACCTTCAGTCTGGACTAGGCCTTTAACTCAAGCGGCTTTGCATGCTGGGACTCTTGCACCCAGGCAGGCAATTACAGTCAACATACATGTGTTAATAGTGTTACATACATTCAGGTGATTTATTTGGCTGCAGGTGTCAGGTATAATATCAGTAAAGTGTCTCATAAAGTGCTGGGGAAGACCAAGAATTCAAATCACTGGAAAAAATCCTCAAGAAAATGTGTCCCAAAAAGTTAAGTCAATGGAAAAGACCTCCAGGACAGGGGTCTAAATTATACACTGCCTCCTTCCATGCTATAATTTGAAATCACTCAACTTCAGTGGTTCAACACTTTAAATGGCAAGTGGCAATTAAAGCCTTTTAGGACATTAGTCACATTTCCTTGCAACTAAAAAAAGGAATCAAGCCATCTGCGTGACGTTAGATATTACACATTTTCCCTCCTTTTTCTCTTCCATATGATGCTATTAATTACATAATGTGCATATCTGCTAAGCTAAAAAATAAAGCACCAGACTTGAAGTTATTAGGTTAAAACAATTATGCATTAAAGAAACAGACAATTTTAGAAAGAATTCTGCAGGTGTCTGTGTTTCCCCCTGGCATTCTCAGCCTTTGAGCCAGGCCCTGCCTGCCGGCGCACTTCTCATCAGCCCTGCTATACTTTTAAAGTGGAAGTAATGCACTTTTCACCAGGCTGCTATATTGTAATGAGACAGTACCAGCCCAGCACTTTTCATCAGATGACTATACTTTAATGAGGCGGTGCCAGGAATCTCATGTATTACTTTTAACAGGACAATATAAACCTTTTTTTAAAATAAGGGCTCTTATATATTGAATACCATAACTTCCCATCAGCACAGCTGTTCTTTTATTAGGACAGTATCATCACTTCTCACCAGCCCAGCCTGCTAAGGGCACAGTATCAGCACTTCTCAACAGGGCTGACATACTTTGAATGGGACCAACTACCGCCAGAGAATCAAAGTCAGTAGTTACCCTGCCGGCCGGGCAAGCAGGCTGCAGTAAAGTAAGTTTTTAGTATTGGATTCGCATGCATGCCCGAACTTCCTAAGACTGTTTAAGTGTTGTTTTACATTTTTTAACACTGTCTGCTGCAATTCGCAGCAGACAGTGATAAAAAGTTAAAAACAACACTTAAACAGTCTTCGGAAGTTTGGGCATGCATGTTTTAGTCTAGGAGCCAGGAATGCGTGTTGTTTCCTTTCTGCTTGTGCCTGGGCCCCTGTCTGCAGTTGAGACCGCTCCGAGTCCGATCTGCGCCGTGGCGTGTGTATGTACCAACTTGGTACATACACCGTCACACGCCACGGCGCAGGTCGGACTCAGACCAACATACACTAACTCACGACACTAACATGAGCCAAGGCCTCTAAGCCAGTAGCCAGTGCACCCTCCTCTACTATCCCCTTAACTACCGCCACAGAGTCAGTCACCCTGACCCTGCCGTCCGGGCCCGCAGGCAACAGTAAAGTAAATTATCAGATTCCCAGCAGAGTAGACAGACAGTGATAAAAATGAAAAACAACAGTTAAACAGTGTCGCTTAGCGGCACCATTGCCTTGGACTGGTGTCCGCAAGGGGGGCTGATGTGACTCCCCCAATCCAGTGTCCGGCTTCCGTCCTGCCTTAATCAATCAGCTCAAATGCGTAGGTGAGTGTGGCTTAATTATCAGAGCGCTCGCATTCGGCCTGGGAGACACGGGTTCGACCAAAAAAACTAATATTTAGATAGAGATTAGCGCGCCTTGTTATCCTAAAGCACTCACGATAGAGGTACAAATAATAAATATATTTTTAGGGCCCCGTGTCAGAAGAATGGTAAATCAGATCGGCAGGCACACGGGGTATCTGGCGGGGAGTTTGGGCGCCCACTAACTTTAAGGAGGACCGGTCCACATATGGTCTGTCTATTAAGGTCCAGCCCAAGGTCGCTGCGTCGGTGTTTTTGGGGGGGAGTTAACAGTTCGAGGCAGGATAGCTGGCTGCTTTCTGCATCCGAGGGTGCTGGTGTTCAAAGTAGGTGGACTCACATAGAGGCGCTATGGCCGCTCTGAGGCCGCGACCGCTGGGGGCGTGGTGAGTTTGCTGGGGGCCCTGGTGGTAACAGGCGGCACGGGGTCTTGTTCCAGCTGGACACGCCGTGTCCCAGTCTCGGCCACCACGCCGTATGTGCATAACAGTTACACTAAAAGCTGCCACTCAAAGTGTGAGGAACCGGGTTGTCGCCGTACATGATGGGGGAAGGGAATAAACGAGAGCTGGTATCACACTTCCACCAGGGGACCTGCAGCCGTCAGTACAGTCAGTAATGGGTCTCTCAACTCCAGGATAGCTCCATGGGTTGAGCGTTCGTCACTGAAGCATGGAGATATGCAAATCTTAGTCTCTCTTCCAGGCAGCAATGTTATTATTACCCCGTGTAGTGGCCCACACCATGAGCCTCATGGTGTGGGTCACTACACGGGGTAATAATAACATTGCTGCCTGCAGCCCTTTCAAAAGGCAGCAGTGCACCGTGAGCTAGATAAAAGTATAATAGTGCTTCTTCTACGTCAGGCGCACAATGCCCATTGGACTCAAAGGGCTTCAGCCCCCCCGTCGTGTTTGGCTGCCCGGGAATGAGACAGCTTCCCGGTGCACGCACAGCCGCACCCGAGTACTTCACAGGTCTTTAAAAGACCTTTTGCTTGTTAATGAGGCTTTGATGGTTTTCACCCCTGCAGCTCCACTCCGACTTTTGCTTGAAGCATCAGCCCCCTCCAAAATTTGACTCTAGTTGCGCCTCTGGTTAACAGTGTAGTTCAGGTTTTTTAATACCTACTTGGGGCAAGTTAGTAGTCGAGTTCACTGGAGTCAGACTCACCAAATTATTGGCGGGGCTGGGTCATGCCAAATGCCCTGTCCAGCCTGTGGAATGCCCAGAGCTCTGTGCAGTGTGCTTTACTGAAAGACCCGTGAATGAATGAGCACCTCAGGATCTTTTGACATGCACAAAACACTTATTTATATAGTAAATATTCTGCAAATCGCCTAATGTTGATCACCAAAGATGTCTTTCCTTGAGACCAGAAATAGGGAACGAGACCTTAAAAAAAAATCTGTGTGTAGGTTGATTGATGGGGGATATTACCAAGCCAAAGAATACATACCTCACACTAGAGTTGTTGTCACAGTAAGTCAAATCACAACACTCCCACACACTCTGATGGATTTTCCAGCCAAACCTAACTAAGGTACACACTTTGCTGCATATTAGATATGCAAATAAATATATGTATACATTTGGATTTGATCATATGTAAGCCACACATTCACGTCTATTTTACCCTTTGAAGCACGGAATATTTTAGGCAGTCGTGTGCCTATATTTAAAAATCAATGCACAATAGCAGACATGCCCACCCTCCCGATTCAGGCGGGAGGCTACCGATTTCAAGGCTAGTCTCCCGCCTCCCGATTCCTGCAAGCAAAAACCCGATTCCTCGGGGGCACAACACTTCACACTTGCATCACCCTCTCTCTTCCTGCCATTGCGCTCCATGCTTCTGAAATGTAAGAAAAAAGTGCATTTGCGTTTCAAATGTTCAGTCCTGCAGCAGCACACTTCCAAAGCCCAAACCCAATTCAAGGCCCCAATCTCCCGTTTTTTTTTTTTTAAAATCTCCCACTTTGCTCTTCGAAAATGTTGGCATGTATGCCACAGTGCACCCACCCGATGCCCTCAGTTGTTTGGGTTCGTTTATCATTGCAGACATGCCAACCCTCCCGATTCAGGCGGGAGACTACCGATTTCAAGGCTAGTCTCCCGCCTCCCGTCCCGATTCCTGCAAGCAAAAACCCGATTCCTCGGGGCCCCAACACTTGCATCACCCTCTCTCTTCCTGCCATTGCGCTCCATGCTTCTGAAATGTAAGAAAAAAGTGCATTTGCGTTTCAAATGTCCAGTCCTGCAGCAGCACACTTCCAAAGCCCAACCCGATTCAAGGCCCCAATCTCCTGATTTTTTTTTTTAAATCTCCCACTTTGCTGTTCGAAAATGTTGGCATGTATGCCACAGTGCACACACCCGATGCCCTCAGTTGTTTGGGTTCGTTTATCATTGCAGACATGCCAACCCTCCCGATTCAGGCGGGAGACTACCGATTTCAAGGCTAGTCTCCCGCCTCCCGTCCCGATTCCTGCAAGCAAAAATCCGATTCCTCGGGGCCCCAACACTTGCATCACCCTCTCTCTTCCTGCCATTGCGCTCCATGCTTCTGAAATGTAAGAAAAAAGTGCATTTGCGTTTCAAATGTCCAGTCCTGCAGCAGCACACTTCCAAAGCCCAACCCGATTCAAGGCCCCAATCTCCTGATTTTTTTTTTTAAATCTCCCACTTTGCACTTTGGAAATGTTGGCATGTATGTCTGTGCCACACACACCAGATGCCCTCCGTTGTTTGGGTTCGTTCATTCATCATTGTACGGCCATACTCGCTTCGCTTCTGTTCTCAGTCACTTTCACTTTCACTGACAGATTTCAGCACCAAGAAGCCCCCTGGCAGATGAGTGAGCTACAAATCAAATTTGGCAAAACGTAGAGCATTTATTGCTGGCTCAGAGCACAAAACACAGAGATATTGAACATCCCCCCCCCCAACACCCAAGGCACCGATTTTTCACGATAACTAAGATGAAGTTTTGGAAGCCATGAGAGATATGTTTATGTTTCCCATCTTTGAATATGGCCTTGCACAAAGCGCCAAGTCAACAGTGGCTGTAAAAAAATGTGGAAAGACATTGTTGAAAACCCAGTAGTAGAAAGGCTTTCAGAGAAAAGCTGAGCCAGCGGAGAAAGTTTCAGTTGGGGGGTGAGCGGATTCGAGCACCCTCGGCCATCTTTACGCTCATGTTTAAAAGGCCGAGTAAGCAGTGTGACAGGGGGCTGCGGGAAAACACCCCTTGGGACGTGGGCATTGAGCAATTGAAATTGTGTGTGCCAGGTGAGCACTTGCGCGGCTGTGTGCACTTGTGCACGCGCATGGCTGAATTGTGGGCAGGTGTTTCTTTTCCGAGCACACCTGGGGCTCATGCTGCTCGTGCACCATGCTTTAGAGTTTAGACGGTGCACTCGCTGCTGGTGCACCATGCTTTAGACGGTGCTCTTGCACCATGATTTAGACGGTGCACACGCTGCTCGTGCACCATGCTTTAGACGGTGCTCTTGCACCATGCTTAGACGGTGCACACGCTGCTCGTGCACCATGCTTTAGGCGGTGCTCTTGCACCATGCTTAGACGGTGCACACGCTGCTCGTGCACCATGCTTTAGACGTTGCACACGCTGCTCGTGCACCATGCTTTAGACGGTGCTCGTGCGCCATGCTGTAGACGGTGCTCTTGCACCATGCTTATGCGGTGCACTGCCCACGCTGCTCATGCACCATGTTTTAGACGGTGCTCGTGCACCATGCTTTAGAGTTAAAACGGTGCACACGCTGCTTGTATAGCGACTACCTCACTTCAGATGTTGTGCACGCTTCTCAAATACTGACGACGGCGCTTTATATTTATATATGTGCGTATTCATTTATTTATTTATTCATTTTACTCATTGAGCCATGAAGCTCACATTTTTATTAGGCGGGCAGTTAAAACCATTACAATATGAAATTATAAAAAAAGACGTCAAGTATTCGTTAATTCGTCCGCACATGTTTTACAACCACATTGCTTGAAAAAAACCAAAAAACAAGAATTGTAAAGCGTTCAACATCAGGGCTAAATTGTGTGCGTAGCTCGTAGGTAAAGTGTAATTTAACACCAATTTCCAAGCACCAAGCAGTCCGCTGGTTGCGTTGGACTGAGCCCCACTCCAAGTTAAGAAAGAACCAACCCCAGAGACAGTCCCGACAGGTGCAACGGAAAGAGTCAACAACCCCCCTCCCCCCACACCCCGAGCCCCGCAGCTAATCCTGTGCAATAAATGTAGAAAGTGCTTATCAATGCGGAAGGTCGGCCAATCTCTTCTAGGCCGCCAATCACCAATAGTGAGTCAATTTGTGCAAATTTGCAAAATAAACGTTAGCACAGGCAATCCATACTAGTGCAGCATAAATATTCAGTGTAAAAAAGTCCCTCCCTAAGTCACGGAAGCGAAAACTAAACAAAAAATATAAACGGGAGAGCTTCTCAATCTCAGCACGGACACTCGACACTCTGCTCACTTATATGATGCACACGCTGTTCCAATACCGGCTTCTGCACTGTCTTTAAATGGTGCACACATCTACATGCATGGATAGTGAACATGCACTTTGTATGATGTAACGCTCTCACATACGGCTACAGCACTTTAGATAGTTACACTTTTCGGATACAGAATACCGCACTTTGTATGATGCACACGAACTCACATACCGTCTACAGCACTTTAGATGGTTACACTGTTCGGATACCGTCAACTGCGCTTTAGATGATGCACACGCTGCTACAAGACTGGCTCCTGCACTTTAAATAGTGCACACATCTACATGCGTGTGCACTTTTGCCCGGGATCCTGCTCTTTCTGAGCCTCTTCCAGGCGCAGTAAAACAGCAAGCATCAAGGGGAACATTCACACCGAGGCACGGAGTCTGCTTGCCTTACTTTGGCTATTTATTTGTATTCCTTCACCAGGCTAGTCTCCCGCCTCCCGTCCCGATTCCTGCAAGCAAAAACCCGATTCCTCGGGGGCACAACACTTCACAGTACTTGCATCACCCTCTCTCTTCTTGCCATTGCTGCGCTCCATGCTTCTGAAATGTAAGAAAAAAGTGGATTTGCGTTCAGTGCAGGACTGGACATTTGAAACGCAAATGCACTTTTTTCTTACATTTCAGAAGCATGGAGCGCAGCAATGGCAGGAAGAGAGAGGGCCTGTAGCAGCACACTTCCAAAGCCCAAACCCGATTCAAGGCCCCAATCTCCCGATTTTTGTTTTTTAAATCTCCCCTGCACTTTGCTCTTCGGAAATGTTGGCATGTATGCCTGTGCCACACACAACAGATACCCAGTCACTTTCACTTTCACTGACAGAGACAGACTTTAAAGTTACTTTACTTAGAGTCGACTTCACTTACCCCGTGTTTTACGTCATGATGACAATGAATGACATGCTCGACCTGGCTGGCTCGATCGATTCGATGGATGTTCTCAAGCCGGGCTCCTCGGTGACTGCAGCAGTGCAGAGCGTGGCAATACCAATGTGAGAGCAGCATGCATGCACAAGCCCAAACTGGAAAAATCTGGAATTGTTGGTCTTTCGATTTCGAATCGACTCCTCTCCCAGACCCCAGCAAACCAATCACTTGAACAACAACAACTGTTGCTAGGTCTGGTGGAGGAGACAAAGGCCACTGCCACACCCCCACAAACTCTAAGCCTGCCGGAATGCTCCACCCATGGCCATTGGAATTAATGGAGGGCCTCCAGCTTCGCCCTGGGCCAAGGGAATAACGCCCAAAATCGACATGCTATCCTGCTAGTTAGCAATAGGCTGCACCCACCAGTGTGTCGTCACTGCCCTGCTTTCTGGCTCTAGGTCGAAGAAATCTTCGCCCAGCCAAAAGCATGTGCAGACACTGCAGAGCAAAAGCCATACCCCCACACCCCCCTAAAGAAAACACCAATTTTGTACATGTTTGTTCACTGAGCACTAGCAGCCAGCACAATTTATTCCTAGCTGCTCAGTGTTTTTCATCAGGCATTTTTTTGGTCCCCCAGGGTGGGAGGGCGACGCCCATCTCGCCCCTATGCACCAGCCTCCCCTGGTCTCTTCCCTGAGTTAGCGCCTAGACACCCACGGGTATTAGTCGCGCTATCTAAATCATCTTTTCATTTAATTTTAAAATAATTTCATTTCAGGCTGCCCACAATTCAACAAGGGCTGGATACACCAAGTACATTGGCCCTGCTAGGGCACGAAAGTAGGACATTTTTGAGTCCCAATCTGAAAATGCACTATGTGTTTTTTTAAGGGAAAACTCTTCTGCTATTGGGATAAACCTGAAATTAGATAGTCCACTTGAAAGTCTAGAGCCATGGAGCAACAGTTTTAAAAAAGTTCCCAAACTTCTTTTAATGCCCACACTACCATAAGAGTAGAGGTCCAAGTACTCCAGGACCTCAGGGGGAGCACTTAGAGTCTCTCCATGTGTTTGCAGAGGGCAACAGAAAAATGCAGTCCAGGTCCAGCTGCCACTGTACAGCTGGGAGTCTTAACAAGAATGTCCACTTCTAAAATCCAGTTTGAATAAGGCACTGTATACAGAACAAACCCAAAGGCAGACGTCTGGTAGGGAAAAAGCATGGCACTTCAGCAAACAGACAGGGTATACATAATAATTGTGCTTCATCCTGTTTCCTTCCTTTGTAGGGCACAGAACCTTTTCATGTGCTTTAGAAAGACATGTCATGCAAGATTTAACACTGTTGTGTAAACAGGAAGGGCACTGCTTCCACCCTGCATATTCTATTTAACTCAGAAACTTCATCTCTGCCAATTCAGGTTACTCTATTTTGTGCTCCCGGGAGGAATTTTACACCTCTTTTGCACCTCTTTCCAGACTCAACACATGCTGGGAGTTAGCATAGAAAAATGCTAATTAGTCTTCTGACCGTTCAGGCAGGAAAGGATAACATTCAAAAAGTTGTTCTTCCTTTATATTTATTAAAAATCTGACTTCACCATTGAATTGGAATGTTAATATCTATTGCAAACAGTGGTTAATAATTTTTCTAGCTGGTCTCATTCCCAAGACTCAGTAATAATATTTTAGTTTGTACTCTGGATTTCTACAAAGGACAGCTAGGCCTGTCACAGTGAAAATATCTGTACGGCCTTGTCACTGTAGGGACATGCTAACATTAATTTGTTTACATGTCTCACTTTAAAATATCATGTACCAAGGCTTGTGGGCATCAAGGCTCATATTTTAAAGTGAGGTTTTTACCTTGTTAAAATGAGTTATTTTAAGAGGTTGTAATGCAGTTTTTATTCTGCAGCAGTTAGGCTACAATGGTAGACATGAAGCATCCTTTCCTTTTCCCCACTAGTGGATGTGGCACAATAAGTGTTGCAGTCTCCAGATGACATTTAACTTTCTCTGCTATAGGTTAATTTTCTTCACCATGTACTATGGCCTTCTAAGAAAATGAATTAAGCCATTCAGAGATTAACCTATTTCTACATACTTTGGATGTCAGAACATATACACTGAGTGCTGAATAGTAGTGCCCCTGTGTGCAGAGTCTAAAAGTCAGAAATTAATTCAGACAAAAAATGGGGATGACTATGCAAAAAAGGGGCTTTTTCTGACAGACTCTCTGTGGTGCTCCTGATGTTCTTGGGAAATCCAAACATTTCCATGTTTCAGTTTTTCAGATCCTCTTAGTCAGTTCTAAGCCTCCCATGAATTCAGGGACACATTGTAGAGGTCAGGACTCACCCCGTCAGGCTGCAGACCAGGTCCAGGTGATACTGGTCAACTAGTCACTTCAGGTAAAAGGCCTCTTTCAGTGTGTTGTGTCCCTGTAGCCACACAGGAGGTTAGTTAATTGACCCTTAGACTCCAGCCCTTCAGGCCTCTACACAGGGCATAGCAAATAGCTGCAGTCCTTTACTATTTTCCCCAGTTGGCAATGTGTTCTGATGAACTGTGGGTGAGGGGCCACTTTTGAAGTCTTCACTAGCCTTGTAGGTAAGGGTGACTCCTGGACACTCCATAACCAATGGGAAAAAAGTCCCCAAGGGCAACCCTTCTCATGTTTGCAACACATCCTGTTGGCCTTACAGCAAAATATCATATTGTGCACTATTTTGAAGCAAATCCAATATGAAAATTGTCTGTTATATTGGCTGCTGGTGTGCCAGCCAGTGATGTGTTTAGAGAAATGAGCCATGCCCTCCCCTCAACTACATCAAACTGGTTCTGGGACTACCTCCCCAACCCAGTGAGCTGTGCTGGTGCCAGACACACAAATGGTGCAGAAAACAAGGGCTTCTCTTCCTCTGGTCTCCTTTTTGCACTTAATTATTAATGGACAGGCTTCACCCCGGGCCCTTTCAAGTTGATATATGAATAAGTTGATGAAAGTCCTGCCCTCTCCTCAGCTGCCGGTTCTGAGTTGACAGGAGTCATATCCTTCACACCCAGGTCTTCCTGTCAAAAGTCCTAAGCTCAAGGAGAAGCTTTCATACCTCATTAAGTGGGAGCACTGACTATAGCTGGCTGCTGACAGTCTAATGGTAATTAGCCTACTGGAGGTTTAACCAAAGTCTGTTGCTTTTACACTTGCAGACAAACCTTTAAAAATAACCTATTTTGATTGGAAATAACTTTTACGTTTCAAGTAAGTCAAACCTACATAAGAGAAACATCCTTTCCCATGCAGTCAATGCCATGCAGTACCTGTACAATGCAGTCAGTACCATGACTGTGACATTACCACGCGTTCCTTTAGCACGCAGGTTGTTAGAACAAATTGCTATAGGGAACGTGGTGTTGGACTGGTGTTGGATTTTAAGTTCAACACCTTCCCTACTGATACACCAACTGGAGTTGGAATAGTAATTTATTCTATTCCAAAGTCTAGCGCTCCCTATAGCAAGGCGTTGTAATAGCTTGCATGCTAGAGGACCTACTGACTGCTTTGTTAAGCCAAGCGTGGTTTAGACATGTGTGGTTCTATCATACAACCCTACGTACCCCTTGCAGCCCACGAGGTAGGGTGGCTAGTATTTAAAAGGGGTACATGCAAGAATATAGTGCTGGCATGTACTTACAGTGACTAGTCCTCAAAATCTATTTGTAGTGTACAATTCTGTGGCTGTTCATAAGAGGAATACTAAAGTTCAATTAAAATACCAATTCTGCTATCGTTGGTTTGGGACACACTATGGCTTAAAGCAAAGTTAAACATGTCAATTTGGATTTAGCTAATTTGACTATATTTTTGGGGTCAGGACACATACACTAGAACCTAAACAGTAGAACCCCAGTGTGCATAGTTCAAAAACTGGCAATACCAATGGGGCGTGGCTTCCGCGCCGCTGCGAGATGGCGGCTTGTGCTTGAGTTCTGCGCTAGAGGAGGAGCTGACGGAGGTTTCGCGATCGCCTCAGATTGCCCCGGTCCCTTCGGAAGTTGGCCGCATGGATATGAAGCTGTCAGGAATGTCATGAGGGTGGTTTTTTGAGCTTTGAGACTGCCGGTGACTATTTTGTGAGCGTTTTTAGGCGGCGCTTGGTGATTTCGCGAGCGGCCGCCATTTTGTTTTTTTTTTCCTCTCAAGAAACGGAGCTGCTCTTTCTCCTCAGCATGACGCCGACATGGCTATGGACTCGTCAGGAATAAGGATGGACAAGAGCTGGTGACGTTGCTCAGATTTTCTACATTTATATTGTTTCTTATCTCCTCCTGCTGCTTTTGCTGCCTAATAATGACCATGCTGTTTGGTTTCCTGCTGCCATACTTCTAGTCAGAGCACTGCCTTTGCCCTCTTTTGAGTTTTTTTTTTTTTTTTTGATTGAGGCTTTCCTACTTCATGATTGCTTTTTGTTGTTGGAAGGTGCCTTTTTGATTCTACAGGACATGATATTTGTGTGAGGTGGACCCCTTCCCGGTCCTTGGTGGCCGCCAATATTATTGTCCTCTTAATGAGAGCGCACTTTCCACTTTTGCTCGTTTCCTTTGGACATATTGGGCCGACCTGATACATCTACCACTCTCCTTTCTTATATTGTCTGGAGGGGTGTTTTCTCTTTCGTTCTTGTTGAGGTGGTGTGCTCTATGGCCGCGAATATGGGTCCGTCACCAAATGCTAAGGACGCAAAAGACTCTAAAACGTCGCTTAAGAGATCCAAACAGGTATCCCCTATACCTGAATCTGCGCAAAAGGACCCTAGTGTCACTCTTGAGTCTATTCTGACACGCCTCAATGAGGTTTATGAAATTGCGCAATCTACCAAGACTAATACAGATTTACTGCAAGTGGAGATGTTGGCCATCAGGAATGATTTCAAGGCCCTTTCTCTTCGTGTCTCGGACACAGAAACGCGTATTAGTGGCGCAGAGGATTCCATGCAAAAGCAGTCTCGATCTCTCTCACAGTTAGAGCGCTCAATGGCAGCATTGCGGAAAGACCTTACTGAGCAAGAAGATCGTAACCGCAGGTCTAATCTGCGCATTTTTGGTCTTCCAGAGGATGTTGAGAAAAATGCGTCTTCTATGATTGATTTCCTCTATCAATGGATTCCTTCCACACTGCAAATTTCATTTCAAAGAGACTTTGAGTTGGAACGGGCACATTGGGTTCCCTCATTTCGCTCTAAATCAGCCACGCAACCGAGAGCGATAATTTTTAAACCACTGCGTCATCAACATACGGAGCAAATTCTGGCTCACATGCGGAAGGTTCGTGTTATCTCCTGGAATGGCCATCGCATTTCAATTTCTCAAGACTTTGCCAGGGACACGGTCATTAGGAGAAAGGGCTTCCTTAACCTTCGGAAGCGTTTAGCTGACATGAATATTCCCTTCTCTTTTGCCGGCCCTTCAAAATTCCGCATTACTTTTAAAGGTCGCTCCAGAATCTTCGATGAACCTGCTGATTTGGCCTCATTTTTCGATAATCAGTTGGAGTCACACATGGAACTCCAAATGGAGGCCTCGCCTATTCCTGGCTCCTCTGGCACCTGATATGATTATGTTTACTGCAATCTTTTTGTCTTTGTCAGGTCTATTAGGTTCTCTCTTTCTTAGATCTGCGTGGTGGTCTTAATGTCCAATGTTCTGGACGTGCTGTTTTCGTCTTATGGTCTGCCCTTCCCATCGTTATAGTGTAGTGGTCCTTTATTGTCGTCAGTCCTACTGTATGATTCTTTCAGTATTTCGTGGTATTGTCTCTTGATGGTTTTTATTTCACTTATGTACACTCGTCGTTCGTATTACTCTTTTTCTCCCTAAGTTGTCCGTATATTTTGGTCCGGGTCTGTTTCTTCGCCAGTTTAGAGCTTCTTAATTGTCTTCAATTTTGCCTGTGTGTTTTGGTTTCTCTCTTTTTTCGTTTGTTGGTATTTTTTGTCTGGTCATTGTCTTCGATTGTCTCGTATATCTGGAGTATGCTATTGTTTATTAGTGTTTTGGTATATTGATTGGTATGTATTAATTCATGGTATGCTTTTTAGATAATTATTAATTGCTGTTATTAAGGACAATTTCTCTTTCTGCATTGTTAATGCTTATATTGTTTTTACTATTATAACATGGATTGTTTTGTTTAAGTATTATTATTACTTGTCTTCTTCAACTAGATCAGTTTTCTATTGTTGCATTCTGTTTGGTGGGATGTTGCTTCCTTACTTTCATGCTCATATATTTATGATATTCTCGCCTTTTTTAGTTACATTCAATATAACGGACCCTATGTTGCTGTGATTAGATATTTATAATGCTTATTTATAAAGTTTACATATCTATATATACTTTCATTTCTCCTATCTGTCTGTACTAGGGCTTCTTTGGCTGCTATATTTATCTTCTCTATATTCTGTTCTCTATTATGTTTCACTTTTCTCTTTTTTCCTCTTTTTTATTCATAAATGTACCTTATAGTATCTTTCAGATTGGGTTTCTTTCTTTTTCTTTTCTTTTGTATTTGATTCATGGTATACTCTTTAGATAATTATTAATGTTGAGGTTTGGGATAAGTTTTTTTTTCTGTATAGTTAATAGCTATGTATTTCCTCCTATTATAACAGTGTTTGCTTTGTTTAACTATTGTTATTAATTGTCTTCTTCGACTAGTTCGGATTTGTATCGTTGCATTGTGTCTGTTGGGCTGATGCTTCTTTATTTTCATGCTCATATATTTATGATATGCTCGCCTCTTGTAGTTACATTAAGTGCAACGGATTTTATGTATCTGTGATCAGTTATTCATAAGATTATTTATACAGTTTACATATTTCTATATAATTTCATTTCTCCTACCTGTCTGCAATAGGGCTTCTTTGACTGCTATTTTTCTCTTTACTACATTCCGTCTTTTACTATATTTCACTTTTCTCTTTCTCTTCATTTTCTTCTTCGTACGTTTACATATAGTATTCTCTGTAAGTTGTTTTTCTCTCTAGTTATTTTCTTTTGCTCCTGGTAGTGTCTACTTTGGCTTGGCTATACCTATAGTATCGTTAATCTTTGACTTCTTTTTCATTAGCGCGTATTTAATTGAATTCTTTAGATTACTGTTTTTAATTCCTGTTCATATCCTTTAGGTGGTTCTTCTTTTTAATTACACATATCCCGCTTTATATTGGTCTGGGGCTATATGTATACTGATGTGTTCTTCTCCTCCTGTTGGGTTCCTTGCTCTTTTCCCATGTTCCCCCTGGTATGAACTTGGTCTTATTCAGACCTTCCTTTTTGGCTCTTATCTCTCTTTCTCTGGCTATTCTCTTGCTTTCTTTTTTCTCCTATCTCTCCTTTTCTTTTCGGATTTCCTCCTTGGATTCTCCATGTTTTGTATTGATGTTTGGTGTCTGGTGGTATGTCTTTTTGGAAGTGGTACTTCATATATCATTTATGCAATATCATTTTTTCCTGTTGTTAGTTCTATGCCTGGTTTGAATATACTCTCCCTTAATGTTACAGGACTAAATCACCCAGTTAAGAGTTCAAAGATTTTAGACTACTGCAAATCTCTTTCCTCAGATTTGGTCCTTTTCCAAGAGACAAAGGTTTCTGTTAAGGAGGCGTCATTCTTGAAGAAAGATTGGGTTTCTGATGTTGCGTGTTCAGATGCTTGTGGTAAACGTAATGGGGTGATTACTTTAGTTTCTAAACACTCTGGATTATCTATCGTTTCCTCTGAGCAGGATACAGAGGGACGTTGGTTACTATCTAAGATATCCGATGGTAATGCTGTTCTCTTTGTCATGAATATTTATGCCCCTAACAAGGATGATCCGTCTTTTTGGAAAGCAATCACCAAAAAGCTAAATGACACTCCTCATTCTGGCAATCTTATTGTAGGGGGGGACTTTAATTTACCAATGGACCCTATTTTGGATAGGAATTCTGCCTTTACTTTTCGTCCCCCTCAGGCACATAAACACATGATTAATATGTGTTCTCTGACCCAGCTCCAAGACGTGTGGCGTCTTCATAATCCCACTGGTAGTGACTTTTCCTTTTTTTCTTCCCCTCATTCTTCTTTTTCACGTATTGATTATCTCTTGGTTCACTCCTCTCTTGTTCCATCTTCCTCTTCTCCGCTTATCCATCCTATCTTAGTTTCAGACCATGCCGCGGTGACGTTCACGCTTTTGTCTTTTGCCCCTAGAACGCAGTCTCGCTCGTGGAGACTAAATACAGAAATTTTACATGATGAGTCTCTGATTCGGGAGTTTTCCAATGATATTGATACGTTTTTCCTTGAGAATGTTGGATCGGTTAGCTCCCCTGTGGTTCTTTGGGATTCTTTTAAATGCACTTTCCGTGGTCAGGTTATTCAATGTATGTCAAGGAGGAATGCTGCCATTAAAAAGGAACTGACGGATTTAGCTGATGAGATTAAACGTCAGGAATCTCTTTTTCGTAATTCCAAGGATAAGTCATGTTTACAATCTATTAAAAATCTAAAATACACGTACAACACCATTGTTACTAAGAGAGCTCATATTGGCCTCCAGGCTCAAAAATCGAAGAGGTTGTTGTTAAAAAATCGTGCGGGTAAGATTCTTGCAGCTACATTAAAGTTCCAGGAATCTTCTTATAAATCTTCCCAAATATCTTCTATTACTGACCATCTGGGTACGAGAAAATTTCAGACTGAAGAAATTCTTGAGGTCTTTCGCGATTTCTATAATAATTTATATACCCCCTCTACTCAGGCTTCTTTTGAACAGTGTCAGGAATTCTTGAAGACGGTCCCTTTGAAAGTTGTATCGGAGGAAGATAATAATTCTTTGAATTGCCCGATTACCTCTGATGAGATCATTTCCGCGATTAAAGCTACTCGTTCCGGGAAGGCTCCGGGTCCTGATGGGTATCCTATTTTGTTTTATAAGACCTTTCTCTCCGTGCTCGTTCCGAAACTTCAATTGGTCTTTAATGCTTTTATTAAGGATGGCTCTGTGTCTGGTTCGGCTGCTGATGCTACTATTGTAGTAATCCCCAAAGGGGGGAAAGATCATTCAGATCCCAAAAATTTTCGCCCTATTTCCCTTCTTAACATGGAAGCTAAGATTTTTGCTAAAATTTTAGCTAAACGTTTAGAATCTTTTATTCCTCACTTGGTTCATCCTTCCCAAACAGGTTTTGTGAAGGGTCGTCTTGCCCGTGATAATATTCGTACTTTCTGTCACATTCTCGGTGCCGCCAAGCGATCCAATCTTCCGGCGGCGGCCTTGGCCCTTGATGCTGAAAAGGCCTTTGATAAGGTTTCTTGGCCTTTTCTACGTGCAGTTTTATGTGCGCATAACTTGGGTGATTCCTTTATCCGTATGGTTATGTCTTTGTATTCCCGTCCTCGAGCTAATATCCGAGTGAATGGAGCCACGTCGTCCTTCTTTAACCTCTGCCAAGGTACTAGACAAGGTTGCCCTTTGTCCCCTCTTTTATTTTTACTGTCCATTGACCCTCTTCTTAGAATGATTGATGTACATCCAGATATCAGGGGTTTTTCTTTTGGATCTCATCAGCTTAAAACAGCCGCTTATGCTGATGACGTTCTCATTTTTTCAGAGGATATTGCACGCGCTATTCCTGCTATTTCTGATACAATTTCTCTGTTCTCAGAGGTTTCAGGTTATACCCTGAACAAAGATAAAACGGAGATGTTTCCCTTAAATGCTTATTGTTTCTCCTCGCATATGGGTTCGGCGGGTTTTAAGTGGCAATCTAAGCATTTAAAATACTTGGGTATTTATTTTTGTTCCACTCTTTATGCTACGGTTACCTATAATGAATCTCAAACTATTCTTAAGGTGCGACATCTTCTGGAAAATTGGTCTCCGAAACATATTTCTTGGTGGGGCCGTCTCCAAACTCTTAAAATGATGATAACACCTATTGTTAATTTTGTTTCCTCTATGCTACCAGTCCAGCTCTCGGCTACCTTCTTTCATGAACTTGATTTAATTACTTCTAAATTCTTATGGAATGATAAAAGGGCTAGAATTGCTTATAAATTTCTGAGGAAATCCTATGATATGGGAGGGTGTAATTTTCCGGATTGGGGGAAATACCAGTCTGCGTTTTTGGCCTCGCAGGGGGCGCTCTGGTTTTCCTCTCCATCTATTAATGTTCCAGCTTGGTTACTTATAGAACAGGAACTGGCTTCTCCTCTTCCGACTGACTCTTTTTTAACTACAAATACCCTCTCCATTCCATTCTCTAGATCTATTATTCTAGACACTATTGCTGCGGTTCGCAAGGTTGATAAGAGAATGGCAGTTCCGATACATAAAACTAGATGGTCGTCTATTTGGAGGAATTCCAAAATTAAACTTACTATTGATCCAGAATTGATGTCATATTGGTCGGGGAAAAGCATCTCACTTGTTAAGCATTTATATGACTCCAATAATGACCCTCTCCCTTTCTCTACCCTGGCTCAAAATTTTTCCTTATCTAATCTAGATTTTTATACTTTTCTTAAGATAAAGGTGGCGCTTGCTAAAGTACAACTTCATCCTTCTTCCCCTGCGATTACGCTTTTTCAATTATGGTTTAAGTCTGGTCATGTGGCATCTAGGATTTATAAATTTTTGTCGTCTTCGACAATTCCTTCTCAAACTTCCACACAGCAAAAATGGCTCCATCATTTCGAGCATGGTGTTACCGCTCATATTTCTTCAGACACTTGGCGGGACATTGGTAGGCTCTCTCTTCGCAATAAAATTGCCCCCTCTTTAATGCAGTCTAAGTTTTTCTCTATTAATCTTCTACACTGGACGCCCACTCGTTTATATTCATTACATCTTAAGGAAGATAATTTATGTTGGAGTTGCGGTCTCGCACCTGGCGATTTCCAACATATGTTCTTCAAATGTTCTCTTCTCCAACCCTTTTGGGGTTTGATTCATAAACACCTTATGATTATCTTTAATATTAAGTTTCAACTTTCATTTCCACTAATACTCTTAGGCCCGTTGGCGGCCTCGGTTCCATTGCCCTTAGACTCCATGGAGTTACAACTGTTGGATCTTTTACTAACCATTGCAGTCAAAGTAATTCTCATGGAGTGGAAATCTTTTTCTTCTGTCTCTTATCATACTTGGTGGGCATGGGTTTCTTTTCTTCGTAGTGCTCATACTTCAGTTGATCATGCTCATCTTTCTCCGTCTATATCTTCCGGTGTGTGGTTGGCGTTAGATACGTACATGCAATTGGCTTCTGAGGGGCTGGTGGATCAATTTCCTTTTGATTTGTCTAGTTGATGTTGTCTTGAATGTTTGGTGATTCAGTTGGAAATCCTTCTCTTTTCTTGCTCTTTTTCTTGTCTTCCCTCTTTTCTTTCCTGTCCTTTTCTGTTTTCTATCTTTCTTTCTCTCCTCTCTTTTCTCTCATCCCCAATTTAATAGCTGAAGATGATACTTTTGATAATTATTTCTCCCGGCTCTTCATTGCTTCTTCCTTAATTCACTTATGATTCTGATAATTTCAGAAGAATGAATTTTAAGATGTTGTTTTTATTGGATATTATCCTTCTACCTTACTGTGTTTTCTTCTGTTATCAATTGTATCATTCTTGTTTATATATTATGGTTGTATCCACTCTTTTAAAATAATAAATTCTTTTGAAATCAAAAAAAAAAAACTGGCAATACCAATACCAAAATTCAGTGATGATCATGCAAGATGAGGAAAGTTCTCACATACACTGAATCATCAAACATTTAATTTTTATTAAAAATCCTATTCACTTGTGAAGTCGGATTTGTAATACATATTTAGGAAAATTAACTTTTGGAAAAGTTAGACTTTGTCTTCAAGATTAAAAGCAACAGCAGTCTGTCATATAGGTAGACCTGAATCTTTTTTTATTTTAAAATCTTATTAGGAATAACCAAATGGCTTCTTGCTGTTAATAAATCACTATCAAAGGGAAGAGTGAAAGAAGAGTTAACCAAACAATAGCAGAAAAAGGAAAGCTTTTAAAACATTTCTAAAGGTCAAGTGGCATGTTGTTTTCACCAACCTTAAAGGGAAAATCCACATGGCATGGTAAATATGATACTCTTTCCCCAGTTAAATTCCAGCAGGCTTGGTCTGCCAGAATTTAATAAAGAGTGAAATATATAAAGCACCCAGTAAGTGCTTTAAATATCACCCAACACAGAATTCCGACCCACTGTACAACCACAGTTTGCGCATGTGTTAGAAATTCTGGCAAACTCAGAATCAGGGCCTAATTGGGATGTGGCAGGTTCAGGCAAGAACAAAGCTGGTGTACCTTGTTTCAGCTGAATTACTTAGAGAAGGAATGTTCTCTGTTCTTGGTTCACAAAAATGGCACAGACTGTTAAAGAAACACTACAACTGTTGAGACTGCGCTACAATTTAAGGTATTGTTGCTTGAACATGAAATACCGTGAAAAAACAAGAGACTAGAAGCATTTGGCAAACAGGAGCAGTTTGTTTAATTAAACAAAGTGGCCAGGAGCACAGTCACAGCCAAAGGGTCTGAGGAATGTCTCAATTTACTATTGGTCTAACATAGACTTTTATACGGTTCATTGAATGCAATTAAATAGTTCAGGCAATCCCTTTTTGGTAAGGAATGTGAACCTCTGTCTTTGGAACCATAAATTCACATATTAGATGAAGAATTCAGGTGGGCCCTGACCTTGCATGAACACAATGCAGCCAGTGGGTAGCGTGTCCAGATGTCCAGCATGGGCAGTGTGTGATCACTGCATGTACTGTGTGTGCTGGGCCTTATTGGCTAAGTGTTCATAACTTCATGTGGCATCTGACTTTATGGTGTTTTGGGACCGTGCGCACCCCTCCGGCCATGTATGCTTTATTGGGGCCAATCTCCCTGGACCATTGTGGTGTCGCTGCACCTATCTGTGGGATTGATCTGCGATTTCCTGTTCGCTTGCTTGTTTGCTGTCTACGTGCCACCCCACCTGTGATCTGTCAATCAGTAACCTCTGGCCTGGGTCTCAGGGTCTGCCTATCTATGTATTTCTGAGTCTGGGTTGACGTGGAGTTTATAATGGGGGAATTCATCAATAAAGATGCAATTTTATTTTTAAACATGAATGTATTGTTATTCAGATTCACATCGACCTTTTCAATATTAACAGTATTATCAGTAAATCAA
Organism: Triturus cristatus; assembly: GCF_964204655.1. Lineage (NCBI taxonomy): Eukaryota > Metazoa > Chordata > Amphibia > Caudata > Salamandridae > Triturus > Triturus cristatus. The sequence goes on along the minus strand of NC_140590.1, from coordinate 892,217,955 downwards.
TGGAGCACCGAAATGATAAGATGACTCCAAGTGAGTAATCTGCTAAAAGCAGATACTTCCACTGTGGCCTGTCAGGATACAAAACAACCAGATTGTCACTCTTCCCTATAGAAGCTTACACATTGCCCGAAACTACTTGGATATGTACCGCCGTCTTCTTGTCCCATCTGAAAGAATGTCTCCTATACAATGCAGAGTTCCTCTAATCGATTATGAGCTCTTACTGTGGGGTTGTAGCCAGTCGTGGCCAACACAGGTAAGAGCAGTAAGGGAAGGGTGTGGGTGGTCGGGGAAGTCGACATACGACGGCGAACGCAAGGTAAGTGGTTTTATTGTAATTTAATGTAACTTTAACCATCGTATGTCGACTTCCCCTACCCCCACCCTGCAACGCCCCGAAACACCGCTCCTACCTGTGCCGGCCGCCACTGGTTGTAGTCCCCTTCAATTCAGGGCGCCGAAGAGGGTGAGAAACAACGCTGCTAACATCACTATTAGCAGATTTGTTTTTCTCAACCACTCCAGTATTTCAGACCGTCAAGAATTATTCAGTTTTGGTGGCTAGCTCAGCTGCCTCTAGCTCCAGTTACATACATTTAACCATTGTGCTTGACGGTGTGATAAACAACTCAGCAAAATCTGGCGTAAATGTATGTTTTCATTTATTTTTCCCCCAAATTCATTTTATAGTGGGAGCCATCAGCCTATTTGCCACAAGGCTTTTAAAAAGGAGTTCAGAAATAAATCATGAAATATACACTATTCCTTGAGCTGCGGGACACGGGCTGGTTTTGTTACAACATAGTATCCAATATGAAATCAAAAATAACATTTGCGCTCTTTTAAAATTCTTTTTGTAGCTCACTGATATAAAGGAAGCCACAGAAAGCCTTTTCTTAAATATATATTGGATTCTGGACATCAGGGGAGCGGGAACAGAAGAAAATATACTTGTCTCCTGCTCACAGCATATCCCTGCTAAGTAGAAGATCAAAATGCCCTTGTTGTTTGACTAGATACCAGCATGTTTTTCACCCCCTGTTGGAACCTGCCATTTGCTTCTTCACTTTCTTCCTGTTTCAAGCACTGCCTGGATTTTGAGAGCATAATAATAACTCGGAGGAAAAAAGAAATGATATACATGAAGTGGGATTCACGCAGCCCTGCCGCCATCAGGTTTACGTATGATAAGGGCTCCATTTTGTTCGAGGAAGCAGCCAGCCTGGACAAACATGCACAATATCACAATGCACATTAGTTTGCATTTGCAGTACACCAGCGGTTCTTTTCGGTAGGACGGCCAGAAACAATGGCTTGCTCTCAATTGTAAATGGAGCAACGGGGGTCGGAGGCCAACTGCGCAGGACGCTAACAGCTTGGAAGGCATATCTTCAAAGCGGCAATAGAAAATTATCACTGCTTTTGCGGCCGTTTTCAGACAAAAGGCGGCGATAATTTTATCACCTAATTAGCAAGCTCATGCTAACGCGCAAAACCTTGCGTTAGCGCAGAAATTCCTAACGCCCAGCTTTGCATCTCTAATGAGATGCAAAGTGGGCGTTCCTGACCTGACATGACAGGAGAAATGTCGCTTATCATCAAACCCCACACCATGAAGCATAGCGGCAAGAAAAGTAGCAATAACCCCTGATATCGCTACTTTCCTTACGCCTGCTTCAGGACTGACTTAGCCATGATATCCTATGGAAGGTGGATATCATGGCTAAGTTTGTGAGGCCCTATCAACAAGCTAAAGCCACATTTCGTGAGATTATCGCTGGGTTTCCAGTGATAATCTCACGTTAGGCAGTTAGCACTGGGATTTTTATCGCTTTTGAGATAAGCGTGGCTAATAGCACGCTATCTCAGCGATAAAAATCCACGCTAGCTGCCGATAATTATCCTAGCGCTAAGTGCGCTTAGCGATAATTATCGCCGGTTGTTGCTGATATGCCCCACGGAGTGCCGAATATTTCTGCAAGTCATTCCTAAAATCTCAGCACGGCTAGCCTTGGCTCGTCCCAATATAATTTTAGACCAAAAAATGTACACCTAATTACCTTTGTCTATTGGGCCTGAAAAACGTATATTGATGTAAAATGGATTATGGTAATTGCTCGTAATCAGCTGTGGTTTTGTTGTGGGAAATCGGGGAGGAGTGGCTGGGGAGAGGCAAACCTGCCGCCTTTATCTCCAAAGTTAAGCATGATAAAGACATTCTCGATTATTTTGCGAACATTTTGTAATTTCTTGCTTAAGACACATATTGCATTATTTGCTCATGTTCTCTCACGAGCAGAACTATGGGTAAATCATAAGTGAAATAAATATATTCTATAAAGTCAAATTTGTCTGTTTCTTGCCAACTCCGCTTCAGTGTCATGGAGAGGACAACTGCATGTTTTCTTTAACGTGCTCTCTATTAGGTATTCAGTGAAAGATGACTGTGGAATAAGATAGAGATAGAGATGTAATTAATCAGCAAGTTGTATTCACCTTTTCACTCCAACTCCTGATTGATTGAGTAACTCCCAGATAAAGCAAGAAGCATGTTTTGCTTTTAAATCTGCCTCAACTAAAATGCACTCAGCAAAACTGCACACAATGATTTTCTGTGGGGATTTTTTTCCAATTGATACATCTGAAAAGTGTTCTGTAGCTCAAACCAGGCCTCAGTTGTAACTCCAAACCAGTCGTGCCACAACCTGACCTCCCTCGCCTACTAAATCAAATATATTGGCAAGCCTAGTTTGTCACAAAATCTAAAAATGTCCTCCCTTGCTAGTTCGTTAAATGTACCACAACGAGAAAAATCCTACAAAAGTTGATCCTTTAGAGATGACATGCTCACTTTCTTTAGAACCTCATAATCTGCCTACTCTGGTACTGTCAGACCACCACATGCTCTGATACTCTGCCTCCCTACCACCAAGATCTCATCTCTCTCCCATTGATCTGTGAGGCCACATCTTGCTCAGGCCTTCCAATTCCACTAAACACTCTGAGGCAATAACTCAGGCTTTGGGGCTTACAAGTTCTTCCCATCCAAAACAAAGCACCACTTCCCTTTATAAAGTAGAAAAAATGATCAGTGACAATATGCCATTAAAAATGGCCCCCTCTGCTCTCGGATTTGAGTCTGATTTAGAGACATCTGTGCTGGTTACCGCCGAGTTTCTCCACTAAACCAGAGGATGACACCAAACATATCTTCCAAAGTTCTAAAGTGTTAACCTAACCAGGGTATTGAACCTGGAACAACTCAATTTCAATTCAAAATGCTTTATTCGGTATGTACAAGTACAACCATATAGCAACATACATCAAAACAGTAAAGAATCAAATTTATGCAAATTAAATACAAGAACATTTAAAATGACATCACTATCCATGCCAATATTGTTAAATCAATAAAGTATATCACTTTGTGTGCAGAGTTAAATTTAATCATTAAATACATTGTAATAATAGTTGTTAAGGGGGGAGTTAATTCAGTTTAGACATTTTAGCAGCAATTTGTTTGTAATGAAAGTTTGTGCAAATGCCAGTACAGAAATAAATATACAACAAACAATGTAACTTAACAGTAAATCACCAATAGTCATAGCCAACGGGTGAGCGGGGATAACGGAACGAGGGGATCATATAATAATTGATTTCCTGTGCCAGGTGCACTTTAAAATGTAGATGGCCACGCGATAGCACACATTCGGGGAAGCCAAATCAAACAACAATTGTATTGCGGCTCTTGTATTGTATATCTTATATTCTAAAAATAGTTGCTTCAAATAAAACTTCCTAAAACCAGTATAAAAATTACAAAAAAGTAAAAAGTGGCAGATGCTCTGTTTTGATTTCCCGTCGCATGGGCACAAACATGACCCGGGTTTTTTTACGGTTGGGAAAGCCACCAGATGGTGGACTATTCCCAACCTCAGGCGTGCTAGAACGAAGCGATGAGAATTAATACTAACAAATGTAAGATAAGGTGGGAATCTTGTACTAAGATTGTACTCCAAATATAATTTGAACGTACTTTGCATTGCATACTCCTTCGTTCTGGTCCCTTTTACATGGTCCAAGTAAATGGTTTTAAGGTTACGCTTTGTTAAAACCGATGTTGTTAAAATATCTTTAAAAATATCCTGGCCAAAGAGAATCTTATACCAGGAGTGAATATGTTCTAACCAGGGAATTTTCGAATGATGATCTAGTTGGATACAGTCCAAAATTACTTCCTGGGTAAACCTAGTTTCTTCTTTGGCCCATATGGACCGCCATAGGGACAGGGGACGCAATGCAATCAGATCTGCGGCATGATTTATGCCTAGCTCTCTGTGGGTAATCTCATTTGAGGCAGAAGCGGGGAGGCATAATAGTCGTTTCAGGTACTTGTTTTCCTCTTGCTGGATGGACAGAGCAATCTGACGATTATATCCCCATATCCCTGCTCCATACAAAGCAGAGGACATGCACCTTGAATTATAGATAGAAATCATCTCACGAATTCTACGACCCCCCAATTTCGAGGCAAATCTGAAGATGCAATTTGTATTTCTGGTCATCTTCATACCAACACAGGATTGCTCGTTTACCCATCTCCCATCACCTGAAAAGGTGATACCTAAATAGCAAAAATGTCGGACTGCCTCAAGTTTATCCCCATCTAAAAAGAATGACTTGTTTTTCTTTATTCTCTTACCACAAGTCATAGTCATAGTCTTACCCTTGTTAATTTTAAGCTTTCTGCCCTGAATAAAAATATGAAATTTCTCAATTAACTTTTGCAACCCATTCGCGGTCCTGGAGATCAGGACCGCGTCGTCCGCATATAGTAGGACGGGTATTTGCTTTCCGTTGATGATGGGAGCATCAGCATAAGATTCTTGTAAAAATTGATCAACCTGATTTATAAAAAGGGAGAATAAAAGGGGAGCAAGCACACACCCTTGTCGGATCCCTCTACCAATTTTAAAAAGGGGGGTGCATTCACCATTTGTTCCGAATCTAACCTTACTTGAAAGATTACCATACATTCTAGCCAAGAGGTGGATGATTTCAGGTGGTGCGCCCATGTCAAGTAGTACTGGCCAGAGCAGTGCGTGTTCCACTAAATCAAAAGCAGAACTTAAATCGGCAAAGCACATAAACAAATTCCCCTCCTTGGCTTTAGTGTACTTGCCGATGATAAGTTCAAGGTTCACGCACTGCTCCATAGTTCCTAAACCCCTTCGGAACCCAAACTGAATAGGCGAAAGAACATTATTGTCCTCAGCCCAGGTCTCTAGTCTCACCAGAAGTATACGACTCAAAATCTTTAACGACGAGTCTAAAAGTGAAATTGGGCGATAATTTCGTGCTTCAGCCCTTGAACCCTTTTTAAAAAGTGGTACTAAGATGGATTGACCCCATGAGGTTGGTAACTCGTCCTCGATTGCAGCATTAAAATAACGAGTTAAAATGGGGGCCCATAGAACAATCTCAGATTTAAAAAAGTCCACGGGGACCCCATCTGGGCCCGGGGCTTTCCCCCCCTTACTCTTTTCAATTGCCACAATCACCTCGCTTAGTGTCACCGAGAACAATAGTTTCTCCCATTTAAAACAGGTTGGAGTATCAGTTAAAACATTAGAATTAAAAACGGTAGTAAAATCAGAATTAAAAATCCCAGTAAAGTGAGCTATCCAGGCCTGACAACTGACATGCGAGGTTAGTTCAGGGACATTGTCATTCTTCAAGAATGGGCTATTTATAGTGTCCCAAAAAAGTTTATGATCTTTAGTATCTGCAGCCTGGTCTAATTTTTCCCATGCCGCATCCTGCAATTCCTTCTTCCTAATGGAAAGTGCAGTTTTATAATTATGACGCTCTTCCCTGATCTTACAAACGTCTCTTGGTATTGCATCAAGTGAAGTTTTTAACCTTTTTAAAGACTGCGCACAATGGTCATCAAACCACACCGCCTTAACTTTCCTTGATTTCCGAGGTTTGTGTGTCAGGGATTTCTCAATGGTTTTGGTAATAGTTAGGAATTTGGATAACAGAATTCGTGGGCATGGGTCCAGCAATAAGCAATATTCGACCTCCCCACAACAGTTTGTGATCACATTGGCAACAAGTTTAATGGGGTCAACTTTTGTCCATTTCACTCTCATCCCATTCGGTCTTACTGCAACAATGTCCTGAATTGGTTGACCAAAGGTATTCCTTTTGATTCCCCAACCCAATAGTTCAACGGTTACACTGTTGTGATCACTGACCGTTTGTTCAATCACCCAAACATTAATATAAGCTACAGAGCAAGATATCATAATATGATCAATAAATGTTTGACTGTTCCTCCCATGGAATGTTGGACATCTAACGTTGTTTTTGTTCTTATTACATTCAAGGAGGTCCAGGTCATATTTGGCCAATAGGTTATTCAGAGCACTACCATAGTTGTTATGCGGGAAATGATTATATACACATGTTGTTTCCCTTCCCGAGTACTCCTCCCTGTGGCCACAAGCCCCCTTGAGTGCATAGGTACATGATTTAATGTTAAAATCTCCCACCCATATGATGGCAGCAGGTTTGGGTGTACTCAATAAAAAGGCATCAATGGCCTGCTCTATATCAGAAATAAACATTCCCTGTTTGTGCCCAGCAATGTTGTTATAAAAGTTCACTATTATTAAGTCTCTGCATCCGCTATGGACCATACGCAGAACCGAGGCATGTTCGCCTAGAACTACATGATCACTAACACAGAACTCAGTCAGTGCAGTGGATATCAGGGTCACGAGTCCACCCTTGGCTCGACCAGCTTGGGATGCCACAGCCTGCACGTTAAAAGAAGTATAGCCCTCAACATGTACTTCGGCCCTATCCCAAGTTTCTTGCAGGCAAATAATATCATAACCTTGTTTAATAAAATCAGCCCATATGGGGGTGTTTACCTTAGAGGCTAGCCCAGCTATATTCCACGTAATAGCCCTTAGGTTCTCTTCTAAGGCTACTTGGGATGGGTTGGTATCTATTGTGGCCGATAATATTATTGGATTTAACATACTTTTTTCGGCAGTACATGTGGTGGTATCTATCACATTAGGAATTCTTAAAGTAGTGTTTTCTGCATCCTGGAGAAGCACATCACTACTTTGGGGGTCATCAACCACATTGGGTAACACAGTAACGTTCCCCGCAACTCCACCTCCAATTGGACTCTCCCACCTACCCTGCCCAGACTGTAATTTTCAATCACAATCATCAATGCTGGAAAAAACATCAAACCTGTTCCCTAATTCTAAAGGTGTAAAAGGCCTCAGGTACTCCATTCTCCGGATGTTGTTATTCCTGTGGCCACTAAAGGGAACCGTGTTCCAACCTTGGTGATCGATTCGCTGATTTGGTGCATAAAGGGCAGTGGGGTCATTTGCGTAAACTGAACGATTTTTCCTTACATGGGATGTGGGGAAAACCAAAGACCTGGGATAAAAATAGGTCAAAGATCGAGGGCGAATTTGGCTAGTACCATTGCCTAGGGGCCAGTTCAATATAAGAGCTACCGCTTCTGGGTCTCTGAAATTAATCAGAACTATATCTCCATCGACGTCTTTATTCCTTCCACCAAGCCATGGAAGACGTCTAACATGTAATATCTCACCATTTACTTTCCTGTTTATGGGTCTATATGTTCTTAGCCAGTGGATAGTTTTGTTTTTAAGCTGGGCATAATCCTCACTCTTATTAACAGTTAAAACAGGAACCCCAGTCAACACCACCACTAAGGGTGCAGCTTCTGGGGGTAAATCAACCCGAAGACCGTGAATCCCAGGAACCCCCTCCCACCTAGGGTTACCCTGCGCCTGGACAGTGCTCCCTTCTGGGGCAATACTGGCTTCCTCCACCAAATCCATAACGGGCTTGCTAACTAAATGTTCCTTCAGCAACAAAGGTTCATTTCTGCCCTGATCCGTAGTTAGGTGGCCCACAGTCTGCACTACATTCCTACTGAGATCAGGAGGTTCCCTGGGTGGATTTATAAGGGGAGCTCCAGCCTGTTTACTAGTACCATCCGTTGTAACCTTACCTACAACGGCCATATTTCTCATTGTAGATTCGATGTTCGCTAGCCTATGCTCCAGCTTCCTTAAGGTGTCAGTAATTGGTAAAAGGAGAATGCTAATCATGTCCCCCAGTTGGGGTAAAAAATCTATGGGGATGGGCACCTGTGGGATAACTTCAGCTGATAGAGCAGGCTCTGGGGGGGTCACAACAGTGTTCACAGCCGTTGGACAGGTACTAGTGGCCGCCGTCTGGCTATGATCTGGCCCAATTAATAACCCAGAAACAGACCCTTTAGAATGATGGTGGCCAAAATCTGAATGCTGTGTTCTGGGGCCATTGGTCACCCCCACCCTACGCCTTTTTTTCCTGGGAGGAGGGCCATGAATAATCCCCTTGTTCGGATTCTTAGCCTTTTTTCCTACCCCCCGTCCCACAAGCCGCGTATTAAAAAGTTTAGAATGACTTATGGCATGTGGGGGGAGAGAATCGCTGATAACAGGAACATTAGGGACACAGTTTGTGGGCGAACAGTCACGTAACAATAGCGGAACACCCTCTTGCGAGAGGGGGGTGTCGTTTACACCATTACTACCACTCTCGACAACAGGAATGTTTGGGGAAACAACCTCTGGAGCTCTACGTTTCATGTTTTCAATAGAGCGACGACGTTCTAGTCTGCGCTCCTCCAGGGTAGTGTCCAGCTCCTTATCCGTTACAATAGGTTTTTTAAAATAACTGTCAAGGGGGCCATTTACCACTGGCCTTGGTTTCTCACCAGGCATAACAATCTCACTAGAAGCCATGGCAATGTTTAAAAGAGAAACTCCCAATTACCACGATTCTGCAGAGTCACTCCTGGCCCAGCCCAGCCTCGATCGGCCTCGGAGGGTCTCAGAGGGTCCGCCCTTAGTCCGGGCTTTGTCCCGGGTGATGTCCCGCAAACGCGTCCCGCTGACGCGTAATACCTTCAGGTATTATACTGGCTGTTGATAGAGGGGGCGGAGTCACGGGAAGAGGCGGCAGGTGTGCTGGATGGAACACGCACAGCCTGCTGGTCCTCGCAGTCCCGTCCTCCTCCACAGCAGCTCCCCGATCAACTTTCAAAGCCCAACGTGGCTCCCTGGACACAGGTTAGGTGAGGTCAATGCCCTACGGGGCTCCAGTAGGCAGCAAGCAACACAGGTCAAGTACTCCTCTTCTCCTGAGTACGGGTAGGACAGCTGTCCCTGCTCTTCTCCCTAGTCACGGGTGGAACGAAGACTCCGGGCTGCAGGTGGGCGCGGCCCGTGGAGGTGATTCACGCTGCGTCGCTCTCCCCGTGAGAGTCTCAAGGCACTGGAGAGCAGGGGGGTGAGCAGTTACGGTCAGTCGAAGAGCCAGGTCTTGTGGGTCCTCCTGATGATGTGCAGGGTAGGTGCACGTCTGATGTCGATCGGGTGCTCGTTCCAGGTTTAAATTGTTATTTGTGGAAATACGAAACCACGAGGCGCTGCGGCGACACACGAACCAGACGTGAAGCACGGCGTATAGGGCAGCAAGGAGGATCCACGGTCAGCGCTGGGGCGACACACGACGTGGAGAACGGCGTGAAGGCAGCAAGGAGGGTCCACGGTAGGCGCTGGGGCGACACACGACCATGACGTGACGAACGGCGTGAAGGGCAGCAGAGAGGCAACTCATTTCTCCTGAGCGTTTCCCGTACTTTGGGAAAAGTTGAAAAGTCCACTTTTGCTAGCCTATAGTATGTTTATTCACAAATGGACTCCCTGGTCACTTCAAATTACATGTGATTGTCTCACGACTTTTAAGAATTGTCAGGCTTATGGTTCGGTCACAGGAGCAGTGAGGAATCTCGTTCTAGACAGCCACATAACAACCTAAACATATTACAAATAGAAGGTAGAATTGAGGGCATGGGAACCTGGCAATGAAACTAAGAGGTTTCTGCATTTCAGTCGGTAACTTTCATGCATGTTTTTATGTATTTGTCGGTATATGTATAGCACATACAAAAACACCCCCATAAAAACGTAGAGCAGATGCAATGAAATGCTGCTACTGTTGTGATTTCTTTTTTTCTTAGCCTAGTTCTGAGTTTAATGTAACTTTTCTATATGAAAGACTGAGCTGTCCCAATCTACTCAATGAATGATATGCTACACACACACAAAGACACAGAGACACACACACACATACACACACAAACAGATTTCTCTTCCACAGGCGCACCAGCCCAATGAGCTATCTTAATATGAAGAAAACAAGTGACTGTTGATCAAGTTACATCTCTGCCTCTCTGCAAATGCCTTACTGGGATTTGAACTAGACTACCACAGGTTACACACACCTATCTACATGCCACATACTAACCCATCAATTTAGTCGTTACAGGGATGTGAAGCTGTTTCCTGTTGAATATACAAACAATTGCAAAATATTTTAGGACCTACTTAAAGTCCATTAAATGAAAGACATGCTGACAGGTTAGTGCTTCTCCTGGACATTTGGACTGCATCAGATGAAGGTGTTTATTTCGACCCTGGTATGTAGCCCTTCATCACACCCTGTCAGTGAAGCTCTGATATCCTGATTCTTGGGAAAGTATCACCTAACATATAAAGAGATTTGTTGTAGTATGGCTTGTTTCCTAATTGCAGAAAACTTTTCACCCCCAATCGCCAACAAATATGATTCAGATTCCTGCATGTCTGGTGGGAATCTCTAAAGCTTTTGGATCATCTGTCACTCCAGCAATTCCACTGAAGGCTGATAACTTCTATAGAGGGCTCCATGTTTAATTCACCCTCTTGGCAAAGTCCTGTTTTTCAAAATTAAACTAAGCAGTCATTTGCTTCTGAAAACCAAAAAAGAAAAAGAACCTTGGTATGCAGAGAGTTTTATCCCTGTACATTAGGGTAATTCATTAGGTTCACTGGCTGGGTCCACTGTGACCCTAAAAAGGGCAGGGTGGCCATCATTATGGCCTGATGGTGGCTTGGTAGAAATTTGCCGGCTCAGGTGTTTCTGTCGGTAGAGCCAGGAGAGGCTTTGCTTGTGGTAATCCAGTAAATCCAATCTATGGCAATTGATCAGTAAAGGCTCGCATCTACGGGGTGGGGCGTAAAAATATTAATATTGAAAAAAACGTACCTGAACCATGTCCTCCGCTCCGTAACTCGTTTCAGGAGCTAGATGCAGTGCGGACACCAATCCCGGCACTGCTCTCATGCTGTGAGAGCAGCGCCCCTTATGGAAGGAACGGCCTCAATCGCGACTCGCAAGAACACTGGAGCCCTGCACTTACTCTACGGTGGCTGTCGCAGGTTGAGACCCTATCACAACTGAAGAGCAATTTTACAACAAGTCATATGGCAATACTAGAATACAGTTGAGCTTGGCTTTGGTGTATTGAAAAGAAGATTATGATGTCTGCGTAGTGCAGGAAGAGGCTCTTGAATATACATATGACTAGGGTTCTCACATTTTTATCATACGTACCATACTACAAAATACAATGGCCAGAATGAAACATTGTCCCAGATGACATGGTTAACATTTCAAATAACAGGGATGAAGGTGACTCTGATCATGAACAACATCAAAGGAATGTTTGTGCAAAGGCCATTAGGAAGAACTTGTTAATGACTTACTTTTGATAACTTCACACTTACATTGTAACATAACCAAATAACAGAAATAACACCATGCCAGTGTTTGATGACTTTTTTTAATTTAAAACAGCCCGATATCTGTCACAGTACTGCCTGTGAAATATGTTTAATATTTTAAGTAAGGCCTGGGTATACATCGTTAATCAATTTCAACTTCTGACTTTGAATCAAAATTTTAAACCTCAAACTTGGATCAGGGGCTGCAAATCAGGTTGCAAATTAAGTACGTAATGCAAATTAAATGTAAAGCAAAGCTAACATTGTGTTTTAATTAATACTCTTAGCTTTAAGTACAACGACTCCTTTCTCGTGGTTGCTGGACCCCTTAAAGATATAGAAAGATGGGACATTCAACTTATCTGTGTCTACCAATTGGGGTGATAACTGCGTGAATTGGGGTATGGAGGAAGTAGATGGAACCCTGGATGGAGTTGTGCTTTCCCTGGCAATAAACTGTGACATTTGAGACAGTACAGTTTACTTCCCCTCCAGCAGCTTTGAGGACCATTGCAAGGGTGGCAATGGTGGTATTAGTGATTGTCTGACCACGTGCTAGTTGTCTGCTTATGGCTAATATGGATGCTCTTAGGCAGTAGAGGGCATGTGCCTGTGACCATGTTTGGCATCTCTCTTGTTCTCTGAACATTCTTATGCATTCCTCTTGTGGAGGAAGAATGCCTCTAATTTCACGTTTGGTAGAAAAAGGTTTCAATTTTTCTGGTCCTTTCTATATATTGATGATTTGCATTACCTGATTATGACCAGAAGCGTGTTTCTCAACACTATGGGGCAGATTTACAAGCCCCTTGCGAGACATTTACGCCGCCATTGCGTCACTAGCATCAACAGTACTATGCAACAGTACTATGCTACCATTCAACATCCTAGTCACTTTATCAGTCATTACTGAAGCCTATAACGCCCACTGAATTCAAGAGCTGCTTAAAATAATGCCAAATGCTAAAGCATGTGGAAATGATGGGTTACCCACAGAATTTTTTAAGACTTTCTCCATCAAGCTCATGACATTTTTAGTTGATCTTTTTAACCTAATTAAAGAAGAAGGAGAGATCCCTTCAACCTTCCAAGATTCCAAAATTTTTCATTTTTTTAAGAAGATAGGAACCCGAATTGGTCCATTTGTATAGACTGATTAGTCTACTTAATACAGACAATAAATTATTGATAAAAATCTGGGCAACCTGTATAACGCCAGCTGCACAACAGTTAATCCACAAAGATCAAAGTAGCTTTGTGGCCAGCCACTTAATGTCGGCGAATACCCAGTTGTTAATTCAGGCAAAAGATTACTTCTCTACAAATAACACAAAAGTCCTAATTATGATGATTGATGCAGAAAAGACATTTTAACTGGTGAACTTGGATGACTTGTTTTATAGTCTTCAAAAATGTAGCTTTCCTTCTCAGTTTCTTGGAATGCTCTTGAATTTAAATAATGGGGCGCAGGCTAAGGTGATGATGAATTCTAATATGGCTGGTTCACTAACAATCAAAAGGGGTACGCGGCAAGGGTGTCCCTTTTACCCCATCTTATTTATATTTTTTAATGATCCCCTAGCGGAACAACTCCACAAAGACTCAATAAGGGCACCCATATAAGGGATGGCTAGGCTTAAATTATTTGCAAATGATATTATCTTGTACCCTCAGCTTTATCAGGTCAACATCAGCTGTATAATGCAGACGATAACAGACTTTACTAAAAATAAAGGATATAAGATGAATCATACTAAAACAGAATTATTGCTTTTTAATGTAACACCTGCCGACCTTCTGATTTCATAACAACCTCAAGCATGGATGCAGTCCCCAATAAGATACTTGGGGATATTAGTGACAAATAATTTCTCCAGTCTGTTTAATCTGAACTATGAAACAATTCTGCAAAAGATAAAGGGCATGCTCGATAGCTGGTCACAGCTCCCCTTGACAATAATAGGTTGTGTTTCTATGATCAAAATGTCGGTGCTATCATTGATAATATTTATTTTCTATAATATTCAAATAAAAATCCCATACAGTTTTTTTTAGGAATTAGACGTGGTTATTAGAAGTTTTATCTGGAATAAAAAATCCTCCAGGGTGAAGTTGTGGATCCTACAACTTCAGAAGGTGCAAGGAGGATTGGCTTTGCCCAATATGCAAAGTTATTATCAGGCTGTTTTAATGGATATTCTCTCCAGGTATTTAAATGGGTGCAGAGCACTAGATACATTTTTTATTAACAAGATGATTCAGGAATCAAAAATTAGCCTACCAATTTTTGTTAAAGTTGTTAAAGTACTGAAAAAGAACAGATACAAATGTGTACGGGATATTTATGGGCGGATGAGTATCCTAAGCAAACTTTATAAGACGCTTTTTGATGGATTGTCTTTGTTGCTGCAGGAGGGTAGATACCTGGGGCTCCTTTTAGAAGATGGTGAAGAGAGATTTTGGAACTTCATAGGCTTTAAGACCTATGCCGACTTTTTTGATCAAGCCAAATGTATCTCTTGGGTAGAACTAGTAGCGAGGAGTGGTCCACAATGAATGCAACATTTTTTAAGTTTCAACCAGATCAAACACTTTCTGCAGGTCACAATAAATAGTGAAAATGATGACCCTCATTCAATCAATAGAGCTCTGGTGAAGAGCAGATTGCTCGGAATAATAAATTGGTATAGTTTGCTGAAAGATCTCTCCTTGCCATTTGATCTAACTAATTTTCTTTCCAGGGTAGAAGAAAGAACAAAATGTCCTCAATCAGAGAGTGATTGTCAATCTATTGCCGATATAGGAGATAAATCTCTTTGGAAGCAAATTTTAAAAGAATGTCATTCCTGTCTAGATGAATGGCATACAATATCCCACAAACTTTACATAAAATGTATCCAGTGGTATCAAAAAATAGTTTTCACTATTAACAAGGTGAAGGAGGCAGATCCACACGTTTTATTCTTGCCCGCATCTTTTTAATTTCTGGCAGGAGTTGTTTGAGGCAATCTATCAGGCTATAAAGATAACAGTAGTTTCAGATGCCACCCTTGTATTATTTGGTGTCTCAAAATAGAGCCAACAATTAGTAAAAGGCCAACAATACTTCATATCAATAGCTTTGACGATTGCACGCTCCTTCATTCTCCAGTATTGGAGGACGGCTAAGGTCCCGACAGTCCAGGGTTGGAAGAATAAAATATTTTGTACTACAAAATTTGAGGAGGCATATGAAAAGAGTATGGGGGGACTGAAAAGGTTTAATGCTGTCTGGCAATATTTTAAATAAGATCGCTGTGTGCATTGAACTGCTGCCATTTACCATGGATTCCCTCATTAATATAATGAATCGGGGTTCAAAGTTTAGACCATCAATTAAAAAAGTATCCAACTAGAGTCTTGGGAAATTGGGGCTAGTGCTATAGTGATATTTATTGCGAATTTGGTATTATCTGTGGTGCACTTTCTGTACACTAATGCACTTTATGCACAAGGTACTTTCCATTAAGAATTAATGTACTTTATTGAGAAAACATATTGTAATTCAAAATATGTTTGAGTAGTGTGGTGTCTCTTTTTAAAACTCATTCTGCTTTTTATGCACTCAAAGAGCTTTTTTTTATCTAGGATAATGTTAAGTATTGTGAATGTGTTTAGTAACCTATGAGATTTTGGAGTGGCATGGGCGCACTTTAATTGCTTAATGCACATGCTATGGATATTATGGATGATGTACCATGGTTTCTGCAAAGATCAGATAGCATTTTGTTTTTGAAACAGAATAGATGTTCTAAATAAGGCTTAACTGAATATATTGCACTTTGAATACTTATTGCACTTTGAATTGTTCAAAATTAATAAAGTTAATTTTTTATATATATCATGGTTAAATGATTAAGATCAGATTAGCATGAATTGGTATACGTATATGATCAATGTAAAACTTTTTTGTTGTTTTATTTCAAGCATTTACTCAATGTATTTATTTCTTTTGCTCAATAATAAAAAAAGAAAAAAGAAAAAACCCCAAACCAATTTATAAAAAGTTAGTAGATTTTAATGTAAAAATGACATCAGAACAAAGTAAATCCAATCATTAGAACCAGAGTAATGATTTTTAAGATTTGTAGTGCAAATTAGCACCTAAAAGATCAAAGCGCCAACCGCAGGTATCTGGTCGGTCGAGACCAAGGCAAAGTCAAATGTTAAGGTAGACAAAAATGGAGCATGGGTTGCATACACAAGGTGGACTGGTCCTGGCCTCGGCTTACCTCCATACTTAAAATAATCTTGAATAAAAGTTCCTGGGAAAGTAGAGTTCAGTAGGGCAAAACAGCAAGCTGTGTCAGATGAGGAAACGTTGCTGGGGAGCCACTGTCCAAAGTCTTGGCGAACCCTTGATAATGATGGGAAAAAGTGAGCAGGAAAAGTGGGATTTTCAGACTGATGACGAGGTCTTTGTCATCAATGGGGGACCATTGATCTCGCGTCAGGTGAAGAATTTTAACTTCCGACTTAAACAACAATTTGGAAGTCAAAAACTTCCAGCATGACAAAGCTGCAAGCTGTAACCGAAGAGGGCTCCACAAGGCTGAATACCATTGCAGAGAGATTCCAATGAGCAGGATTTGCTTTTGTAGAGAAGAATGCAGCAGGAGCCACAGCGAAGTCAGGTCGACTGGCAATGAATCTTGGGTGGATCTGATGGCAGGTAGGTCTCAGTTTTCAGTTGGTTTTCAGGGTGCTTTTTGGTGACACTATTTCCAAGTCCCAACACACATTGTTAGGCCAGAGCAGCACATCTAACACCAATTTCAAGGGTCCAGGACCTTGGAGGGGGACCCATTGGGGTGTTAGGATTCACTCCAGCAAAGCCCAGGCGCAGTGTTTAAGCTCTCTGAAGCTTGTGACGTCCTTAGAGCTTTCCCAGGAGGCAAGCTAACTAACCCTAGGAGACACTTCTGGTGATCCTTGGTTCACAAATACGGCCCAGTTTTCCTTCAAGCAGCAAAGCAGGCCTTCAAGCAGTAAGGAAAGGGTATCGTAGCCACAGGGCAGTCCTCTGGAGTCCCACACAATTCTTCTTAAGTCTTACACAGATCATCGGGTGTACTGAAGAAATGTTATGCAGATCCAATATTTTTATCTCGTGCCAACCTTTTGAGGTGGGGTGACTTCTCTATTCTAACCCCACACCCGGTTCTGGAAAGTTCTTCACTTCCTCTGCTAAGGTTCCAAGAAGTCTGGGGTGACAAAAGACTACTGTCAGATTCCTCTGTGTGAGCTGGAGGCAAGCCTTTTTGAAATGTAAGTGGAGAAGGGAACACCTCTGCACCCAGCAATCCTGGCACAGTGGCCCATCCTGCCTACAACCAGCCCCCTTTGCCTCATTGTTTGGCTGGAATGCACAAACCCCAACAGCAGAACCATTCACATTGATTTGACCCAGCACTCTGGCAGCTGGTACCAAATGGTGAAGGCAAGAAAATGGCAACTTTCTAAAAGTTGAATTGATAATTTTGGTCATGGTGCAGTCTATTTATTCTTGTTTTGTTGCGATAACTAACTATAACATACTTTTTTTCTTTGAAATCTTTAGTGTGCATTTGGTGAAAGGGCTCCACCCCGGCCCCTGTCTTGCAAATGTGAAATTCCTAGAACCACTGGTCTAGACTAGGGGTGGGCGGAATTTGTGAAATTAACTTTCGCAAATTATCGCGAAATTTTTTTAAATTATCGCAAACAAGCGGAAATATCGCGGAGATGCGGAAGTTTTTTTCCGGCATGTTCGCGAGATTTTCTGCATGGTTGCGGGTCGCCAACTTACCCATGTGGTTGCTTGCAGGCGCGGCCATCTTGTTTTGAGTTGTCTCGCGGTGCATGATCGCGAGAAGAAAGACGTGATCGCGCGACGCATGACGTCACTGCGGGCGCGAACTGTCGCGAGACAGCGCAAATGGCTAAAAACAATACAACATCTCATGGAGAACGCAACCGGATCAAGAAAACTTGTCGGCGAACGCAGGGATTCAGGTAAGGCGATCGCGCGCGCGCGAGAATGTATTATTTTACAGCGCGAGCAAGAAACAAATTATTGCCAAGCTGCGGAAACCGGAAATTTGGACATTTTCGCGCTCTCCGCGGAACGCGAAAATGTCAAATTATCGCAATTTCCGCGAACAGAACGAAATTTTCGCCCAGGCCTAGTCTAGACACCATGTGCACTACTAGGTCCCCCTTGGGAGTTTCTTCCTAGTGCAACTCGAATTTCGAATTGGACAATGGTAAAAAAAAACTGTGATAATGAAGTTTACGTTGTTCGAATATTAGTAATAATATATACAAATCAATTAGCAATAGCAACAATCCTTTATCAGCTAAAGAACTTGAAACCATAGTCTGAAAACATTTGAATCCCTTACTCGTTATTCCCAGTGCATAGAGCTTCTACGGGCGTGTTCCGTGCAACAACGTGCAAAAACCAAACGCAAGTGTGCCATGCTTTGAAACTTAGCTGATAAATAATCGTCGGAAGACACCCCTGAAGAAGGGTCTTGTAATGACCCAAAATGCATTGAGTTGAACTGAATTGAGTTGACAATCTTCAAGAAAATCCAATAAAAGATCATCATTTGACTGGATGAACAAGCAGTTACCACGTTGTTCTCATGGAATAATTAATTGGACTATTGCTAATTGATATGTATATAATATTACTAATATTCAGACAATGTAAACTTCATTATCCCTTTTTTTCTTTTTACCATTGTCTAATTCGAGTTGCATTAGGAAGAAACCCCAAAGGGGGACCTAGTAGTGCACAGTTTCTAGACAAGTGGTTCAAGGAATTTCCAACTTTCTAAAAGTGACATTTCCACAATTGTGACTTAAAATCCAACTTTACCATTAAAGAACATTTTAAATCACAATTCATTTGAGTCCAGTCGAGATATTTCTACCTTTTCCCAATCAAACTTTAGTAATTAACAAATATAATAAGGTAGCCCATTGTGATCCAATCAGAGATATAGCCCTTACTGTACTGAAAATGAGTAGAGCTTTTCATTACCAGGACATGTAAAGCTTAAAACTACATGTCCTACTTTTTAAATATAATGCACACTGCCCTATGGGCCTTTATGGCCTACCTAAGGAGTGACTTAAATGTATTAAAAATGGATATTTGGGCCTCACAAAAGGTTTATTTTGCTAGGTCAACATGGCAGTTTAAAACTGCCCTTCAGGCTGCTGTGGCAGGCCTGAGATATGCTTTAACCCCTTCGCTGCTAGGCCTTTTCCCCTCCTGTGCTAAGCCTTTTTTGGGCTATTTGGAGTAGTGCACGCTTAGGCCCCTGTAACTTTTTGACCACATTAGGTATCCATGCCAAATTTGCGTCCTTTTCTTCCAACATCTTGGGGATTCTAAAGGTACCCAGGGTTTGTGGATTCTCCTACAGGGTTCCCAGAAATTAGTCAAAATACAGCAAAATTTAGTTTTTTTTGTGAAAAATTGGAAAAACGGGCTGCAAATGAAAGCTTCTGGGTTTTTCTCTGCAAATGGTATCAAAAAAGGGTTTGTGGGGCTGAAATCACCATTTCTCCAGCTTTTAGGGAATGACAGAACATTTTTTACACAGTTTTGGCATTTTTCTGGGACATACCCTATTTTTGCTATTTTTTGTGCTTTCAACCTCCTTTCAGTTAACGGTAGAAATGGGTACAAAAACAATAATGGATCCTGGAAAGCTATACATTTTTGAAAAGTAGACAAAATTCTGAATTCAGCAAGGGGTCATTTGTGTAGATCCATCAAGGTTTCTTTATAGAAACTTACAGGTATATATAGGAAAAATTAAAAATTTGTTGAAAAAAGCAGCATTTTGAGTCAACGTTTTCACCTGTAACTTCTTCGAATTATGACATCTCTTTGAAAGCAATGTACCGTTACATCCGGTGGACCTTCCTGGTTGTGGGGACATATAGGACTTGTAGGTTCACCAAGAGCCCAACGAGCCCAGAGTAGAAAACTGAGCAGCATTTTGTAATGTTTTTTTTTTGTTCCGGGTATATAGCAATTATTGTGGGAAAATGTATACATGGAAAAATCGGTATGAAAGACACCTATGTATTTCTGAAATGGGAACAAATTACAGAAATTAGAAACAGTGCATATTTGCACATTTTCGAAATTGGGAATACTCATATTTGCATGACAATTATTGGTCATTTTTCAAAATGACTTTTTTTTTACACAATGTCTTTCATTTGGAAGGGAGAAATGCATCAAAAATCAATAGGTGATAACAGTTGCTTTACAAATCTGAACTACCCTAAGTCTCCCGATAAAAATGGTACCTCACTTGTGTGGGTAGGCATAGTGCCCACGACAGGAAGTGGCTCAAAACCTAAGGTGAACGCACCACATTTTCACACTGAAAATGTACACTTTATTTGCGAAGAGTCTAGCTGCAGTTTTTGAACCCTAGCCCTGCCGGCACCCAGGTAAACCTAGCAAACCTATACATTTTTGAAAACTAGACACCCAGGGGAATCCAGGATGGGGTGACTTGACTGCCTCCCAACATGGTCTGTTACCCAGAATCCCTTGCAAACGTAAAAAATTGACAAAAAAAACACATTTTCCCCACATTTCTGTGATGGAAAGTTCTGGAATCTGCGTGGATCCACAAATTTCCACCCACCCCGCGTTTCCCAAAGTCCTACGAGAAAAATGGTACCTCACTTGTGCGGGTCGGCCTAGTGCCCGCGACAGGAAACGGCGCAAACCGCAACGTGGTTTTGCAGTGAAAAATGACCCTTTTTTTGGCAAAGTGACTAGCTGTAGATTTTGAACCCTAGCCCTGCCGGCACCTAGGGAAACCTAGCAAACCTATACATTTTTGAAAACTAGACACCCAGGGGAATCCAGGATGGGGTGACTTGACTGCCTCCCACCATGGTCTGTTACCCAGAATCCCTTGCAATCGTAAAAAATTGACAAAAAAAACACATTTTCCCCACATTTCTGTGATTGAAAGTTCTGGAATCTGCGTGGATCCACAAATTTCCACCCACCCCGCGTTCCCCAAAGTCCTACGAGAAAAATGGTACCTCACTTGTGCGGGTCGGCCTAGTGCCCGCGACAGGAAACGGCGCAAAACGCAACGTGGTTTTGCAGTGAAAAATGACCCTTTTTTTCGCAAAGTGACTAGCTGTAGATTTTGAACCCTAGCCCTGCCGGCACCTAGGGAAACCTAGCAAACCTATACATTTTTGAAAACTAGACACCCAGGGAAATCCAGGATGGGGTGACTTGACTGCCTCCCACCATGGTCTGTTACCCAGAATCCCTTGCAAACGTAAAAAATTGACAAAAAAAACACATTTTCCCCACATTTCTGTGATGGAAAGTTCTGGAATCTGCGTGGATCCACAAATTTCCACCCACCCCGCGTTCCCCAAAGTCCTACGAGAAAAATGGTACCTCACTTGTGTGGGTCGGCCTAGTGCCCGTGACAGGAAACGGCGCAAAACGCAACGTGGTTTTGCAGTGAAAAATGACCCTTTTTTTGGCAAAGTGACTAGCTGTAGATTTTGAACCCTAGCCCTGCCGGCACCTAGGGAAACCTAGCAAACCTATACATTTTTGAAAACTAGACACTCAGGGGAATCCAGGATGGGGTGACTTGACTGCCTCCCACCATGGTCTGTTACCCAGAATCCCTTGCAAACGTAAAAAATTGACGAAAAAAACACATTTTCCCCACATTTCTGTGATGGAAAGTTCTGGAATCTGTGTGGATCCACAAATTTCCACCCACCCCGTGTTCCCCAAAGTCCTACGAGAAAAATGGTACCTCACTTGTGCGGATCGGCCTAGTGCCCGCGACAGGAAACGGTGCAAAACGCAACATGGTTTTGCAGTGAAAAATGACCCTTTTTTTGGCAAAGTGACTAGCTGTAGATTTTGAACCCTAGCCCTGCCGGCACCGAGGGAAACCTAGCAAACCTATACATTTTTGAAAACTAGACACCCAGGGGAATCCAGGATGGGGTGACTTGACTGCCTCCCACCATGGTCTGATACCCAGAATCCCTTGCAAACTTAAAAAATTGACAAAAAAAACACATTTTCCCCACATTTCTGTGATGGAAAGTTCTGGAATCTGCGTGGATCCACAAATTTCCACCCACCCTGCGTTCCCCAAAGTCCTACAAGAAAAATTGTACCTCACTTGTGCGGGTCGGCCTAGTGCCCGCGACAGGAAACGGCGCAAAACGCAACGTGGTTTTGCAGTGAAAAATGACCCTTTTTTTGGCAAAGTGACTAGCTGTAGATTTTGAACCCTAGCCCTGCCGGCACCTAGGGAAACCTAGCAAACCTATACATTTTTGAAAACTAGACACCCAGGGGAATATAGGATGGGGTGACTTGACTGCCTCCCACCATGGTCTGTTACCCAGAATCCCTTGCAAACGTAAACAATTGACAAAAAAAACACATTTTCCCCACATTTCTGTGATGGAAAGTTCTGGAATCTGCATGGATCCACAAATTTCCACCCACCCCGCGTTCCCCAAAGTCCTACGAGAAAAATGGTACCTCACTTGTGCGGGTCGGCCTAGTGCCCGCGACAGGAAACGGCGCAAAACGCAACGTGGTTTTGCAGTGAAAAATGACCCTTTTTTTGGCAAAGTGACTAGCTGTAGATTTTGAACCCTAGCCCTGCCGGCACCTAGGGAAACCTAGCAAACCTATACATTTTTGAAAACTAGACACCCAGGGGAATCCAGGATGGGGTGACTTGACTGCCTCCCACCATGGTCTGTTACCCAGAATCCCTTGCAAACGTAAAAAATTGACAAAAAAAACACATTTTCCCCACATTTCTGTGATGGAAAGTTCTGGAATCTGCGTGGATCCACAAACTTCCACCCACCCCGCGTTCCCCAAAGTCCTATGAGAAAAATGGTACCTCACTTGTGCGGGTCGGCCTAGTGCCCGCGACAGGAAACGGCGCAAAACGCAACGTGGTTTTGCAGTGAAAAATGACCCTTTTTTTGGCAAAGTGACTAGCTGTAGATTTTGAACCCTAGCCCTGCCGGCACCTAGGGAAACCTAGTAAACCTATACATTTTTGAAAACTAGACACCCAGGGGAATCCAGGATGGGGTGACTTGACTGCCTCCCACCATGGTCTGTTACCCAGAATCCCTTGCAAACGTAAACAATTGACAAAAAAAACACATTTTCCCCACATTTCTGTGATGGAAAGTTCTGGAATCTGCGTGGATCCACAAATTTCCACCCACCCCGCATTCCCCAAAGTCCTACAAGAAAAATGGTACCTCACTTGTGCGGGTCGGCCTAGTGCCCGCGACAGGAAACGGCGCAAAACGCAACGTGGTTTTGCAGTGAAAAATGACCCTTTTTTTGGCAAAGTGACTAGCTGTAGATTTTGAACCCTAGCCCTGCCGGCACCTAGGGAAACCTATCAAACCCACGCATTTCTGAAAACTAGACACCCGGCCGCTTCCAGGGAGGTATGGCTTGCATGGATCCCCCAACGTTTCCTTACCCAGAATCCCCTGCAAACCTCAATTTTTGCTGAAAAAATCACTTTTTTCACACATTTTGGGGTGGGAAAGTAGTGGCATCACCGGGCTCACACAAATTTACCACCACCCAGCGTTCCCCCAGGTCTCCCGGTAAAAATGGTGCCTCACTTGTGTGGGAGGCCCAAGTACCCGCGGCAGGCAAGGGCCCAAAACATAGTGAGGCGACATCAAAATGGCCTATTGCAAAACCACCTGGTTTTGCAAGGGGGGTCACTTTGGTTTTTGGCCCGGTGCTCGGCGGCCATCTAGGGAAACCTACCAAACCCACGCATTTCTGAAAACTAGACACCCGGCGGCTTCCAGGGAGGTATGGCTTGCGTGGATCCCCCAACGTTTCCTTACCCAGAATCCCCTGCAAACCTCAATTTTTGCTCAAAAAATCACTTTTTTCACACATTTTGGGGTGGGAAAGTAGTGGCATCACTGGGCTCACACAAATTTACCACCACCCAGCGTTCCCCCAGGTCTCCCGGTAAAAATGGTGCCTCACTTGTGTGGGAGGCCCAAGTACCCGCGGCAGGCAAGGGCCCAAAACGTAGTGAGGCGACATCAAAATGGCCTATCGCAAAACCACCTGGTTTTGCAAGGGGGGTCACTGTGGTTTTTGACACGGTGCTCGGCGGCCATCTAGGGAAACCTACCAAACCCACGCATTTCTGAAAACTAGACACCCTGCGGCTTCCAGGGAGGTATGGCTTGCGTGAATCCCCTGCAAACCTCAATTTTTGCTCAAAAAATCACTTTTTTCACACATTTTGGGGTGGGAAAGTAGTGGCATCACCGGGCTCACACAAATTTACCACCACCCAGCGTTCCCCCAGGTCTCCCGGTAAAAATGGTGCCTCACTTGTGTGGGAGGCCCAAGTACCCGCGGCAGGCAAGGGCCCAAAACGTAGTGAGGCGACATCAAAATGGCCTATCGCTAAACCACCTGGTTTTGCAAGGGGGGTCACTTTGGTTTTTGGCCCGGTGCTCGGCGGCCATCTAGGGAAACCTACCAAACCCACGCATTTCTGAAAACTAGACACCCGGCGGCTTCCAGGGAGGTATGGCTTGCGTGAATCCCCTGCAAACCTCAATTTTTGCTCAAAAAATCACTTTTTTCACACATTTTGGGGTGGGAAAGTAGTGGCATCACCGGGCTCACACAAATTTACCACCACCCAGCGTTCCCCCAGGTCTCCCGGTAAAAATGGTGCCTCACTTGTGTGGGAGGCCCAAGTACCCGCGGCAGGCAAGGGCCCAAAACATAGTGAGGCGACATCAAAATGGCCTATCGCTAAACCACCTGGTTTTGCAAGGGGGGTCACTTTGGTTTTTGGCCCGGTGCTCGGCGGCCATCTAGGGAAACCTACCAAACCCACGCATTTCTGAAAACTAGACACCCGGCGGCTTCCAGGGAGGTATGGCTTGCGTGGATCCCCCAACGTTTCCTTACCCAGAATCCCCTGCAAACCTCAATTTTTGCTCAAAAAATCACTTTTTTCACACATTTTGGGGTGGGAAAGTAGTGGCATCACTGGGCTCACACAAATTTACCACCACCCAGCGTTCCCCCAGGTCTCCCGGTAAAAATGGTGCCTCACTTGTGTGGGAGGCCCAAGTACCCGCGGCAGGCAAGGGCCCAAAACGTAGTGAGGCGACATCAAAATGGCCTATCGCAAAACCACCTGGTTTTGCAAGGGGGGTCACTTTGGTTTTTGACACGGTGCTCGGCGGCCATCTAGGGAAACCTACCAAACCCACGCATTTCTGAAAACTAGACACCCGGCGGCTTCCAGGGAGGTATGGCTTGCGTGAATCCCCTGCAAACCTCAATTTTTGCTCAAAAAATCACTTTTTTCACACATTTTGGGGTGGGAAAGTAGTGGCATCACCGGGCTCACACAAATTTACCACCACCCAGCGTTCCCCCAGGTCTCCCGGTAAAAATGGTGCCTCACTTGTGTGGGAGGCCCAAGTACCCGCGGCAGGCAAGGGCCCAAAACGTAGTGAGGCGACATCAAAATGGCCCATCGCTAAACCACCTGGTTTTGCAAGGGGGGTCACTTTGGTTTTTGGCCCGGTGCTCGGCGGCCATCTAGGGAAACCTACCAAACCCACGCATTTCTGAAAACTAGACACCCGGCGGCTTCCAGGGAGGTATGGCTTGCGTGGATCCCCCAACGTTTCCTTACCCAGAATCCCCTGCAAACCTCAATTTTTGCTCAAAAAATCACTTTTTTCACACATTTTGGGGTGGGAAAGTAGTGGCATCACCGGGCTCACACAAATTTACCACCACCCAGCGTTCCCCCAGGTCTCCCGGTAAAAATGGTGCCTCACTTGTGTGGGAGGCCCAAGTACCCGCGGCAGGCAAGGGCCCAAAACGTAGTGAGGCGACATCAAAATGGCCTATCGCAAAACCACCTGGTTTTGCAAGGGGGGTCACTTTGGTTTTTGACACGGTGCTCGGCGGCCATCTAGGGAAACCTACCAAACCCACGCATTTCTGAAAACTAGACACCCGGCGGCTTCCAGGGAGGTATGGCTTGCGTGGATCCCCCAACGTTTCCTTACCCAGAATCCCCTGCAAACCTCAATTTTTGCTCAAAAAATCACTTTTTTCACACATTTTGGGGTGGGAAAGTAGTGGCATCACCGGGCTCACACAAATTTACCACTACCCAGCGTTCCCCCAGGTCTCCCGGTAAAAATGGTGCCTCACTTGTGTGGGAGGCCCAAGTACCCGCGGCAGGCAAGGGCCCAAAACGTAGTGAGGCGACATCAAAATAGCCTATCGCTAAACCACCTGGTTTTGCAAGGGGGGTCACTTTGGTTTTTGGCCCGGTGCTCGGCGGCCATCTAGGGAAACCTACCAAACCCATGCATTTCTGAAAACTAGACACCCGGCGGCTTCCAGGGAGGTATGGCTTGCGTGGATCCCCCAACGTTTCCTTACCCAGAATCCCCTGCAAACCTCAATTTTTGCTCAAAAAATCACTTTTTTCACACATTTTGGGGTGGGAAAGTAGTGGCATCACCGGGCTCACACAAATTTACCACCACCCAGCGTTCCCCCAGGTCTCCCGGTAAAAATGGTGCCTCACTTGTGTGGGAGGCCCAAGTACCCGCGGCAGGCAAGGGCCCAAAACGTAGTGAGGCGACATCAACATTGCCTATTCCAAATGTCGCATCACTACGTTTTGGGCCCTTGCCTGCCGCGGGTACTTGGGCCTCCCACACAAGTGAGGCACCATTTTTACCGGGAGACCTGGGGGAACGCTGGGTGGTGGTAAATTTGTGTGAGCCCGGTGATGCCACTACTTTCCCACCCCAAAATGTGTGAAAAAAGTGATTTTTTTCAGCAAAGATTGAGGTTTGCAGGGGATTCTGGGTAAGGAAACGTTGGGGGATCCACGCAAGCCATACCTCCCTGGAAGCCGCCGGGTATCTAGTTTTCAGAAATGCGTGGGTTTGGTAGGTTTCCCTAGATGGCCGCCGAGCACCGGGCCAAAAACCAAAGTGACCCCCCTTGCAAAACCAGGTGGTTTTGCGATAGGCCACTTTGATGTCGCCTCACTACGTTTTGGGCCCTTGCCTGCCGCGGGTACTTGGGCCTCCCACACAAGTGAGGCACCATTTTTACCGGGAGACCTGGGGGAACGCTGGGTGGTGGTAAATTTGTGTGAGCCCGGTGATGCCACTACTTTCCCACCCCAAAATGTGTGAAAAAAGTGATTTTTTGAGCAAAAATTGAGGTTTGCAGGGGATTCTGGGTAAGGAAACGTTGGGGGATCCACGCAAGCCATACCTCCCTGGAAGCCGCCGGGTGTCTAGTTTTCAGAAATGCATGGGTTTGGTAGGTTTCCCTAGATGGCCGCCGAGCACCGGGAAAAAAAACAAAGTGACCCCCCTTGCAAAACCAGGTGGTTTAGCGATAGGCCATTTTGATGTCGCCTCACTACGTTTTGGGCCCTTGCCTGCCGCGGGTACTTGGGCCTCCCACACAAGTGAGGCACCATTTTTACCGGGAGACCTGGGGGAACGCTGGGTGGTGGTAAATTTGTGTGAGCCCGGTGATGCCACTACTTTCCCACCCCAAAATGTGTGAAAAAAGTGATTTTTTGAGCAAAAATTGAGGTTTGCAGGGGATTCTGGGTAAGGAAACGTTGGGGGATCCACGCAAGCCATACCTCCCTGGAAGCCGCCGGGTGTCTAGTTTTCAGAAATGCATGGGTTTGGTAGGTTTCCCTAGATGGCCGCCGAGCACCGTGTCAAAAACCAAAGTGACCCCCCTTGCAAAACCAGGTGGTTTTGCAATAGGCCATTTTGATGTCGCCTCACTACGTTTTGGGCCCTTGCCTGCCGCAGGTACTTGGGCCTCCCACACAAGTGAGGCACCATTTTTACCGGGAGACCTGGGGGAACGCTGGGTGGTGGTACATTTGTGTGAGCCCGGTGATGCCACTACTTTCCCACCCCAAAATGTGTGAAAAAAGTGATTTTTTTCAGCAAAAATTGAGGTTTGCAGGGGATTCTGGGTAAGGAAACGTTGGGGGATCCACGCAAGCCATACCTCCCTGGAAGCGGCCGGGTGTCTAGTTTTCAGAAATGCGAGGATTAGGTAGGTTTCCCTAGATGGCCGCCGAGCACCGGGCCAAAAACCAAAGTGACCACCCTTGCAAAACCAGGTAGTTTTGCCATAGGCCACTTTGATGTCGCCTCACTACGTTTTGGGCCCTTGCCTGCCGCGGGTACTTGGGCCTCCCACACAAGTGAGGCACCATTTTTACCGGGAGACCTGGGGGAACGCTGGGTGGTGGTAAATTTGTGTGAGCCCGGTGATGCCACTACTTTCCCACCCCAAAATGTGTGAAAAAAGTGATTTGTTCAGCAAAAATTTAGGTTTGCAGGGGATTCTGGGTAAGGAAACGTTGGGGGATCCACGCAAGCCATACCTCCCTGGAAGCGGCCGGGTGTCTAGTTTTCAGAAATGCGTGGGTTTGGTAGGTTTCCCTAGATGTCCGCCGAGCACCGGGCCAAAAACCAAAGTGACACCCCTTGGAAAACCAGGTGGTTTTGCCATAGGCCACTTTGATGCCGCCTCACTACGTATTGGGCCCTTGCCTGCCGCGGGTACTTGGGCCTCCCACACAAGTGAGGCACCATTTTTACCGGGAGACCTGGGGGAACGCTGGGTGGTGGTAAATTTGTGTGAGCCCGGTGATGCCACTACTTTCCCACCCCAAAATGTGTGAAAAAAGTTATTTTTTTCAGCAAAAATTGAGGTTTGCAGGGGATTCTGGGTAAGGAAACGTTGGGGGATCCACGCAAGCCATACCTCCCTGGAAGCCGCCGGGTGTCTAGTTTTCAGAAATGCGTGGGTTTGGTAGGTTTCCCTAGATGGCCGCCGAGCACCGGGCCAAAAACCTAAGTGACCCCCCTTGCAAAACCAGATTATCTATTGTTCCTACAGCGTGAGAATTTTGGAATAATATTGCAAAGAAAATGTGGCAGACATTTTGAGGTTTGCAGGACATTGGGAATAAAAAAAAATTTGTAATTCACAATAGAGACATCACCATGAACTCCCATTGGTTTCCGACAATATCTAAAGTTGGTGGGTTATTCTTGCATGGAAAGTGTAACTTGGCAGAGAAACTAAAGACAAAGATTCCTGCACAACCATCTATTCCTCAAACACACACACATACTGGTTGGATTTGGCACGAGGGCGAGTCATGGTTCAGTGTATTAAATTTTATTAACAAGAGATTTCACAAAAATGAAATGCACTGTCAATAATTAAATTCACAAAAAACCAAACCAATGACTCGCAGCTCGTGAGCTGTAAAGCCACGTCAAGGCACCAACCACTTTACAGGCCATTCACACACCTTTCATACGTGATACAAACAAGACCATTCGCACCACCAGGCACAAAAGCAACACATTACAAAATTCACCAAAAAGGGACAAGGTACACCCTGCTTCAGAAAGACAAATATTACTGCACAGCCATCTAATCCGCAAGCACACACACATACTGGTTGGATTTGGCACGAGGGTGAGTGATGGTTCAGTAGATACAATTGTATTAGCAAGTGATTTCACAGAAATGAAATGCACTGGTAATAATTGAAAGGGCGAGAAACTGAACCATTGACTCACAGCTCGTGAGCTGTAAAGCCACGACAAGGCACCAACCTCTTTACAGGCCATTCATACACCTTTCATACGTGTGAGACATACAAAACCATTCACACCGCCAGCCGCGGGCCCATCACATAACAAAACTCACACCAGCACACAGCGCCATTCAAGGGCCCATCACTTTCACACGCCCACAATCCAGACACAGCAACTACACAGGCGGATGGATTGCGTGGAGTGGCACTCAGTTAGCAGTGTGTGTAGTGACCAGCAGAAAGTCAATACTCACACACAGCCAGCAGAGCAGCAGTCCACACACACCGCTAGCCAAACACCAGTCCACGCACACCGCTAGCCAAGCGCCAGTCCACGGACACCACCAGCCAAGCACCAGTCCGCACACACCACCAGTCCACGCACACCGCCAGCCAAGTACCAGTCCCTGCACACCGCCTGCCAAGCACCATTCCACGCACACTGCCAGCCAAGCTCCAGTCCACGCACACCACCAGCCAAGCACCAGTCCGCACACACCACCAGTCCACGCACACCGCCAGCCAAGTACCAGTCCACGCACACCGCCTGCCAAACACCATTCCACACACACCACCAGCCACGCATCAGTCCACGCACACCGCCAGTCCATGCACACCGCTAGCCAAGCACCATTCCACGCACACCACCAACCAAGTGCCAGTCCACACACACCAACAGCCAAGCGCAAGCCTACACACACCGCCATCACATTTAGGATTTTTTAAAAAAACACAAACAAATTGCAAATAGATACAAATCTTCTAACAGAAAATCAGCAACTAAATACATTGCACTAACACCAACCTTGAAACAGAATCAAATTATCCAAAGAATACAGACCAGGCAGTTCACTTTACCACTCAAGAATCCTCCCAAAAATTGTTTCGTGTGTGGTACGCTCTAAAACAAGCAGAGAGACACAGTGCAGGATGAGAAGGACAGTCAGGGCAGTACATACGACTCTCCTTCCGCAAACCTTTTCGCCAACAGACTCTACATCTCCTACTGGGAAAATCTTTTGCGGGTGTGGGAGGAATGTGATCTGGAAAGTGGCGTTCTTTCAATCTAGCAACATCCTCCACCAGTCCAACTCTAGGAACACTTGCCTGTTCCACTACAACAAGGCTGCCTATTACAGACTCCTGAAACTTAGCAAAAGTCATCTTTGACTCAGGGCAAGAATCCTGGAACACAACAAAAGCATTAAACATTGCCATGTGGAAAAGATGGATAGCCAACTTCTTGTACCAAATGTAAGCCTTACGAAGAGCAGTGTAAGGTTCCAACCTCTGATCTACTCTGTCAACACCACCCATGTGCCTATTATAGTCTAAAATGCACACAGGTTTGCGCGCTTCAGCGACCTGACCCCAAACAGTCACAGGTGCAGTGCTTTCATCATGGATGGTAGTCAGCATGTAGACATCTCTCCTGTCTGTAAACTTCACAGCAAGAAGCTCCTGGCAACGCAACGCACTGCACTGTCCCCGCACAAGCTTTTGACACACAAGTTCTTTCGGGAAACCTTTACGGTTAGAGCGGATTGTGCCACAAGCAAGAGTGTCCACTTTGGCCAATTCCCTGAACAAAAGCACACCAGTGTAGAAGTTGTCTACATATAAATGGTGGCCTTTGTTAAAAAATCCTCTTCCAAGTTCCCAAACAATTTTCTCAGTCACTCCAAAAGTGGACGGACAACCAGGGAGGTTAAACCTAGATTCCTTACCGGTGTACACCCTGAAATTAGAGACATATCCAGTCCTACTGTCACACAGCATATACAGCTTTATTCCATAGCGTGCCCTCTTACTAGGAATGTATTGCCTAAAAACCAAGCGGCCCTTGAACAACACCAAAGACTCATCCACTGCAATTTGTTTCCCAGGAGCATAGATCTCAGGAAATCGATCAACAAAGTGATCAAGGACAGGCCTAATCTTAAAAAGACGGTCACAGTCAGGGTGATCTCGTGGCAACGCTAAACCATTATCAACAAAATGCATCATCCGAAGCAGTAGCAAATACCTGTCACGACTCATGACTGCCGTAAAAATAGACGTTGCCATCAAGGGACTGCTAGACCAATATGAAGACATTGATGGCTTCCTTAGCAAGCCCGTCAAAAAAGTTAAACCCAAGAACTTCTTCATCTCTTCAAGGCACAGTTGTCCCTCAAAAACTGTTCGGCATACAAATTAGTCTGCTCAACAATCTCTGCAAAAAACACATCATCCATAAACAACTGAAAAAAATTGACCGGCAAAAAGTTTTCAGTATTCACTCTAGACCCTGGAACACCAGTAAACTCTGGCAATGCCGGCTGCACCATGCCAGGGGCAACCCAGAGGTCATCACTTTCAAAGGGAAGCCTAGCAGCCCCAGCCTGCAGCCCAGAAGCCTCTTGCCGCACTACACCAACGGGAAGCCTTGCAGCCCCAGCCTGCAACCCAGATGCCTCTTGCCGCACTATCGGCACATCAGTCTCCTCCTCTAACACAGGCACTTCATCCGCACTAAGAGTATCTTCATCATCCGATGACTCCATACGGAGAGACAACTCACTGCCAGAATCGTCCCCTGCCTCCTCTCCCTCAGATGCAGAGTCAGTCTCTGAACCATGGTCAGAGGAAGACTCAAACAGCAAACCAACAACCTGCTGAGCAGTCATCCTGCGACTAGCCATTATACTTACTAAGATAGAAGACTGCACAACCAAGTCAACAACAACCAACAATGTGCAAACCAAGTAAGTAAAGAAATGTGTACCTTTACCACAAAGATCAATGTACTCAAAAACTATACAATCCAATTACAAGAGACAGCTGCACTCACCAGAAACTAACTCTGCAGTGACACAGCAAAAACCAACGATATCAAACTAGAAAGAAGAAAAAAAAACACATTACTCACAAGACAACAAAATACACATCGAGCACCAATGCAAAAAGTTTTTGACACTCAAAAAACAAACATACTGCTATTATTACACCATTTGCAAAAAAAATTCATGCAGAGAAATCAAACACATTTACATTGTACAAAAAAGAGTCTCTTACCAAACTACACAAACAGCAGAACCGCCAGAAACACGGCAAACTGAAAAGAGCAAAAGCCTTCACCTAGAACAAAAAAGTAAAAAAAAAAAACATTACTATTGCAATTCACAAAAAAAAACCAATAAACATAACAACATTCTATGTTACTACCCAAATGGTCAATCGTTATGTTCCAGGTGGGGCAGAAAACAGCAGGAAAAAAAAAGGCTACTCTGTCCCGGGGCGGGTGGGCCAAATACATATTATAAAAAGTGCCCCCTGGAAGCGACACTTGCCAAAGGGGTCACTTCCATTTTTATTTACACTAATTCCCTGGTGTCTAGTAAGCTTTTCTGCCCCCCCCCACCTGGGGCCAGACACGGAGCGAAAGTGGACCGATCTGCCCCCAGGGGGGGCAGAAAAGTCTGTGCAAAAATTATTCCCCAAGGGAAGCGACCCCTGCCCAAGGGGTCGCTTCCCATATCACTATAACGAAATTCCCTGGTGTCTAGTGGGCTTTTCTGCCCCCCCTGGGGGCAGAAACGGACCGAAAGTGGACCGATCTGCCCCCAGGGGGGGCAGAAAAGTCTGTGCACAAATTCTCCCCCAGGGAAGCGACCCTTGCCCAAGGGGTCGCTTCCCATAACAAAATTGCGAAATTCCCTGGTGTCTAGTGGGCTTTTTTGCCCCCCCTGGGGGCAGAAACGGACCGGAAGTGGACCGATCTGCCCCCAGGGGGGGCAGAAAAGTCTGTGCACAAATTCTCCCAAATTCAGCCCCAGGGAAGCGACCCTTGCCCAAGGGGTCGCTTCCCATATCAATATATCGAAATTCTCTGGTGTCTAGTGGGCTTTTCTGCCCCCCCCTGGGGGCAGAAACGGACCGGAAGTGGACCGATCTGCCCCCAGGGGGGGCAGAAGAGTCTTTGCAAAAATTCTCCCCCAGGGAAGCGACCCTTGCCCAAGGGGTCGCTTCCCATATCACCAGTACGACATCCCTGGTGTCTAGTGGGCTTTTCTGCCCCCCCTGGGGGCAGAAACGGACCGGAAGTGGACCGATCTGCCCCCAGGGGGGCCAGAAGAGTCTTTGCAAAAATTCTCCCCCAGGGAAGCGACCCTTGCCCAAGGGGTCGCTTCCCATATCAATATATCGAAATTCCCTGGTGTCTAGTGGGCTTTTCTGCCCCCCCTGGGGGCAGAAACGGACCGGAAGTGGACCGATCTCCAGAAGAGTCTTTGCAAAATTTCTCCCCCAGGGACGCGACCCTTGCCCAAGGGGTCGCTTCCCATATCACCATTACGACATCCCTGGTGTCTAGTGGGCTTTTCTGCCCCCCCTGGGGGCAGAAACGGACCGAAAGTGGACCGATCTGTCCCAGGGGGGGCAGAAAAGTCTGTCCAAAAATTGTCCCCCAGGGAAGCGACCCTTGCCCAAGGGGTCGCTTCCCAAATGGCCGAAAACAACATCCCTGGGGTCTAGTGGGGGCATTCCTGTCCCACGATCGCGACGCTGTGCTCGATCGTGGGACAGGAATGCCCAGCATTGAGACATCAGGGGAGAGGAAATACTCTTTCCTCTCCCCCGATGCCTCAAGGCCCTGGAATTCCGCCCCCCCCCCGCCACACCGCAGCAAAACACCTACCTGATCCGTTGGACGCGCTGGAAGAAATGAATTCCAGCGCGTCCAACGCTTCCTGATGACGCCAGCGCGCGCTGTGCGCGCTGACGTCACCAGGAAGCGTGGGGGGGCTCGGGGTGGCAGCGGAAACTCTTCCGCTGCCATCCCCATCTGTGGGGGCACGATCGATGCCCCAGGGGGGGAGCGCCAGCGCTTCCCCCAGGGGCTGTGCTCATGACGGAGCGGTTCCGTCATGAGCACAGCTCAACCGATGCTCATGACGGAACCGTTCCGTCATGAGCATCGAAGGGGTTAAAGTGCTGCGTTAGTGGGGGGAGGCACAATGAGTGCTGCGGGCCAACTAGTTCATTTAATTCACAGCCCCTGGGTGCTTGTAGTACCACATTACTAAGTACTTATAAGTAAATTAAATGTGCCATCCAGATGTGGGCCAATGTTACCTTTTTTAAGGGAGAGAGCACAAGTACGTTTTTACAGCAGTGGTATAATGCACAGAACCTAAAGGCAACAAAAACAAATTCAGAAAACAGGTGGTGCAAAGGGAAAAAGTTTGAGGAATGACCACACCAAGGATGTCAGGTCTAACAGTCACTAAATGTAAAGTTACGAAGATGGGAAGGTAGCAATGGAAAAAGTGTAAATGCATATTTATTGCTTGCATTTCAGTGAAAAACGTTTACACATTAATAAATTGCATTCTATGTCAACTTTGTGACATGGGTTCTACTGCTAGAATTTTAGTCTCTTGGCACATGCTGTAGGGACAAAATTACTATACCACCTATCAAACTGATGACACCATTTCCATTTTAGTCATGAATTGGACAAAACAACTATTGTCATTAGTACAAGTACCAATATTCATGCCCAAGTGGGTGAATAAATCATCACAATTCGAAATGCACACACAAGTTACATCTTACATTAATGTGAGTTAACTTTAAAGCTAGGTCCTATACCAGTACATCAACACATTTGATGTATACAGCCCAAGTGGGCAATCTTCAATCATCATTAATCATATATAGCACTCTGGATCAATCGTCATATCAATGGTTGTGCACACACAGTTGGCTGCTCATGGGGGGGATAGGCACAGGGCCTTACTGGAAGCCAGGCTATGCATCCAACCTCCTACTGCACACAATGTAAAGCTATGCTCAGTGAGGGAGTTAGTTGAATAGGATAAAATAAAAACAGAAATTCACTGACAAAACAACGGTTAAAGTGATGTTATACTTAGGTATGGTAATAATAACACACTTTAGGTAAAACAAAAGCCTCAGAAATTCCCCTCACAAAAAAAATCTAAGGTAAAAGGGACATTATATATAGGTAAGACGCTAAGATTTTACCTTGCATTTTTTTTTTTTTAATTCACTGAAGAACCAAAGAAAAAAGTGGTGTTATAGTTATGCTATGTAATAAAATAGAAATTAAAAAAAAGAAAAAACAAAGTGAAATTCACCAGGTATAGGTTAGTGAGTTAACTATAAATTGTGCCCAGCCATGCAGTGCTCATAACCTCATGGATTATATCACTCAAGACTTGTTAAATGACATCATTGATGGCATCACTTTATACCATACAAAGTGAGGGATGCCTGCAGGGAACAGCTTGCAGCTAGGTCCTCCAGACAATTAACTGCAGGCAGGCTTTTTTAGATTTTGTTTTTGTGTCCTATTTGTTTATCAAGCTTTATTGAGGATCTCTTTTTTTATTTGTATCATTTTCGTATATTAAACTTTTTTATTACTATTCATAGTAGGCTGTATGCTGTGGGGCTGGACTCCCTTGGAGGATTTGGTGCAGGGAAATCATAGATGTGATACAAGATCAAGGAAACAAAATAATTGAAAAAGTCAAAGGTTGAAGTGAAGTTATGGTTGGCTTTGCCCATAACACATTAACATATGTTTAAAAAATGCTGACATTAAAAGACACAGTTAAGGTCCAGTTATCATTACAAATTAAAACTTAAAAAACACTCAAATTTGCAACTTATGGTTTGGAGCACAATCTGTAACTTATGCAGCAGTCATGCAAACTATGGCTCACACACCAAATGCAATGATTCTGAACGAGGTCTCATATGTTGGTTTGAGATGATCTGTTTCCATGACAAGGAGGTTCAGGGCTCTGACTAGAGTGGCCCAGTGGATAAAAAATGAAGGGTTGAAATTCTGCCTAGAGCAATTTTGTGTCTGATCTCATGTTTTATGTCCTTCCATCAATGGCGGGCACAGTTAAAGAGAGAGGAGCGAAATTTTCTTTTTCTGATAGCTTTGGTGAATTTATATCAAATGTATCAAGCAGTTAGGGAGTTACACACAATGTTTGTAGTTCAGATTTTGTGATGATCCAACGTAGGAGGTGTTAAAAGAGGTGGAGTAAAAATATTGTTGATTTACTAATAACCTTGGCACAATAGGTGGATGTGCTCAAATTTGACACAGGATTAAACTGTGGAGCTTTCTCTATTTCTTTTCTTATTTTTATTGCGCCCAGTTAAAAAAGGGCAGGCCATAAGGTGTTTATTCACTAAGAACATTGGAACTGTGCAAAAATCTGTACAATAAATCATCAGAAACGTGGTTGGATTTTCTTTTTACTTTGTCAAGCTTGGTTTTCTATTGCTATGTCAAGTTTTGGACCAATCTATCAGGGCCGAGGGTAAAGTCAAAAGGGGAGAGGGGGCGGTAAAAGATTAATTTGCTGTTTGACAAATCTGCCTCATATATGTAAAACAGTTAACAAGGTAAACCACAGCAGTTGTATTAGGTTTGTGCAGGTGTAATGGGTGGGGGGTTCAAAGCAGGTTGATTTACTTTGAAATTGGGTACATGGCCACTGAGTGTTGTACATTTAAAAAAACATGGTAGTCGCTTGAAAAAGATAGAGTTAAAAATTAGTTCTTCATCAAACATAAAAGTGAAAAAAAACTGAAAATCACGAGTTATGGTGTGCAACGCACTATCACATCATACCTCTCACTTCCTACCATGCTCAGTAGAACACCCTTAAACATAAGGCAGTCAGCCAACAGCAAATAAGCATTTGCAATGCACTGGGTCTTGCATTCATGAAATTTGAGCTATTGGTTTTTGCAAATGCTATTGTTTTTTTGTTTAAAATTATGCCGGCAGCAGCATACATAATAAGTAAGAAATTTCACATGAAGGAAAGGGTGCAGTTCCACAGGCTGTTACTAGGTATCTGGAATTCCATTACCATGAGGCTTAAGAAACGAGTGTGAGCGTTTTAATTTTTTGTAGCCTTTACAATAAAAAAATTAATTCCACATAATAAGGAAAAATGCTCACACACGTTCCTTGAGTCACATAGTAATGGAATTCCTATATTATGTCCTAAGGAAAGGGTGCAGTACCACAGGACACCTAGTGACAGCCTGTGGTACTGCACCCTTTCCTTAAGACCTAATATAGGAATTCTATTACCATGAGGCTTAAGGAACTAGCACAAGGTTTTTTTCTTTTTGAAGTGGAAATTCTGTTCTTACCACAAAGGCTACAAAAGCCTAAAAAAATGCACGGAAATGCTCACGCTTGTTCCTTAAGCCTCGTGGTAATGAAATTCCTATATAAAGTTTTAAGGAAAGGTTGTAGTACCACAGGCTATTACTAGGTGTCCCTGGGTACTGCACCCTTTCCTTAAGGCATAATATAGGAATGCAATTGCTATGAGGCTGAAGTTTTCTGCCACTAAAGCGGCGATAATTTTAACGCCGTTTCTTGATATTATGTCCCGAAGTTCGCAAACCTATTTTCAAGAATCTCTTACTTGAATTTCTAAGATTTTGATTGGCT
The DNA here is from genome assembly GCF_964204655.1 of Triturus cristatus. Lineage (NCBI taxonomy): Eukaryota > Metazoa > Chordata > Amphibia > Caudata > Salamandridae > Triturus > Triturus cristatus. The sequence continues at coordinate 892,179,943 of NC_140590.1, read as the reverse complement.
GAGGTCAGTTTTCACACCTATATAGATCTCAGTACTAAATAGTTTGTGAAGATCTGCCACTCACGCTCAAATTACCTATAAAACTCAATTGATTCCAACATTGTAGGCAAATGTGATGTGACCATCCATGGAGCACTACGTGAAAACTTCAGGAAAAAAGTTAACTTTTTGATTTGTACCTCACCATTACAGAATATTAATAGCAAAAGAGGTAAAGTTAGGTGTGGGTTGATAGGAAATAGGACATCTTTAATGTAGTACCGAAGGAGTTAAATTCACTGATAGCCAGATTTCCTTGCCATGTCCTTCTCTTGCTTTCTACCCGATTCAAATGTTTAATACCAGTTATACAATTGAAACCTGCCTGAGGTGTTGCAAAAACACATTAAAAGAGCCAGATTCACACTATTTGAAAGCCGTAAAGTGGCCACAATGGAAAAGTACAATTCTTTGCCAAATGTATTTGCAGAACAAAGTTTAGAACATCAAATGCCTTCTAATTGTTTCAGCGCTACTTTTCCTGTGGCGTCTCAAAAACCCCTCTTCTCTTAAAATTGTCCTTTGTCCTTGAACCGCCAGCACCTACAGTCTAAAAATAATGGGTACAACGCTACCCTTTCTTGATGGCGGCATAACGCATAATGTTCTACATGGGTCTGTGGTTATTATTTCCAGATGGAAATGTCTACATTAGGGGATAATTAATGACTATCTGAAGGTCACGCAAATGTCGCTCATTTCATTTGGTCAGACATTTAACAGTATTACAATGGCTAACATTATTGTAACAAAGGTTTTGTCTCCAACCTATGCCTTTTTGCTTTCTGTGTCTCGATTATCGTGGCTGTATCGCTTCTACCTTTTCAAACGTAAGATAACAATGGGTTTCGCAAAGTACTTTGTGCATTTATTTCCTAATGTCACTGGACTAACAGGAACCTTTACCAAAGTCAAAAGTGCAGGAAATATAAGGGACTGAGATGGAGCCATTTTATTTGAGCATGATAAAGTAGTGTGTGGCTGTGTGCGTGTTTGCATGCATGGGGCCGTCTCCAACAGAAACGTGTGCAGGAATGTGGAATATCCTGTATGTGTGCTTGTATTTGTGAGTGAGTACACGAGTGAGAGAGAGCATATCAATATAAGCATGTGTGCATATATGAATGTGAGTGTGTGTGTGATGTGATAAGAAGGATGTATTCAACGCTCACGTGGGGGTGTATAATTTTATTCTGTTCTGGACGCATACACCTGTACATGCAAGTGATGATGACTGTATGACTCATGTTCTTCAGAAATGAACCCCTGAAGGGCCTGTTCGTCTGCTGAAAGCACTGTGAGCATGACTAGGTTCAGATTGCCATACTTGCGTTCACGGATCTCTGAATCCTTCTGGCCCACCCTATAATATACGGATCCTCCTGTCCTGTGGATCAAGGTTTTCTTAAATTGTTTGCCTAGGAATGACATACTATTCACTTTGAGGCAGATTTAGAAGAAACTAACGCATCTCTGTGTTAGAGCAGAGAGGCTTCAGTTTCCCTGCTCCTGCGTGCATAACCCTTGTGCCACCATGAATGCATCGTATTTACAATAGAGCGCACCATGGCGAAAGGATTGACAGATGCGTCAGAAATTCTAGCGCATCTGTTGGCGCAAAAGTCATGCATTGCTAGAGTTGTGTTGCAAGCATGACACAACTCCAGCAATGCACGGGGAGGCCTATACTTATTGTGCTGCGTCACTCCTTACGCCTGCTCCAAACAGGCGTAAGGTTTTGACATAGTGGTATCCTAGAACTGGTGCAGTGAAATCTTGTAGATTTCACTGCAACACTTCTAGGAGGCTTTCCTGCGTGGAAACGCCCACCCTGCATACATTATACCTGATACAGGTATAATGTAGGGCAGAGCTTTATAATGTGACATATCTTCCTAGATGCGTCACGTTGTAAATGGGCCAACACGTGGCACACTGTTTATGCCGCCGCTGCAGCACAAAACATGACAGAATGGCAATGCAAAAGTGATGCATGGGGCTTCTAACTCTGCCCCTAAAAGAGCAGCGCCCGACTAGGATCCCCGCATAGTGCACCTGCACTGGTTACTATTACGGAAACAAGTGAAGAGGTTGAGCTTGGTTGAGTCCATGCCCGGCTTTAGCGCTGGTGGCACCCGGTGTAACAATCTTTTTTAGTGCACCCCAATTTCCCCCTCCTCGAATTCCCTCACTACATCCCAACAAGCAAATGTGCCCCTATCTCTTTATAGCCCCTCTCTCACATACATTTCATTTGTTTTAAGGCACTGGTAAAGTTTGGCTTTACTATTCACTCCGCTGTGCACATAAAATACAGATCTGCTCTTTGCAGCAGGTTAATTGCCACTAGACAAAACTCTGATCTCTCTCTCTCTCCAGCAGGAACTTTAATCACAAGAGTTATCTTGACATTTGTATTGTAAGTTATTGCTAAACACAGAGCTTCCCCTTGAGGTCAGTGCCCACCTCCAAGTCAGCCCCCAATGGGGCCGCACCAGTCGCACCAACCAAAGCTGGCCCTGGTTTAGTGGCACAGGTTTCGCCATCATCCGTTGCTTATAGATTAGAGACCAAATTTACAATAAGAAGGGATGTACTTTCAACCATGAGCAATGCAGTAGACTGCCTGGAGTCAGTAGAATACAGTTCAATTTGAAGCAAGAGTTCGTGCATGTGCTTATATAAGCCCACACACGCAGGAAATTCATGATTTCTGGAAAATACCTACTTTCAGAGTATAAACCGACTACTCTCAACATTTCATTTATCAGAATAATTTAAGTAAAGTAAGTTGTTTGATGTATTAAATGGGTAACATTTGTTCATCTGCCTCTAAATGCTGTGCTTCACCCCTTATGATCACAAACTTTGAAATGAAATGTCAAATCAAATCAAACAGCATTTGTAAACCACAACACTGTCACCCTTAGGAGTCTCTGGGTACTGTGTCTCCGTCGAAGAGCCAGGTCTTGAGTCTATTTCTGAAGTGTGCCCGCGAGGGGGCTGTGCAGACCTGGAGGGGAAGGACGTTCAGGTCTTGGCAGCGAGGCAAGAGAAGGAGCAGCCATTGCTGCGACGGATGCGGGGGGTATGGAAGGGCGAGTAAAACACAAACTGCTGACTTATGTGAACGTTAATTAAGTTGCCTTCTGTCATGTGTGATACCTTCTAGCTTTTGAACCAATCGCACGCTGTGTTCTAGGACTTGTAGTCTTACTTTTAACATGAACAAGTTTCAGCTCAAAAATAACTTTATGCAAACAGTTGTGTAAAACGCCAGCTCAGACTGAAAGTGCCATGCCTTACATGGGGTCCGTTAACAGCTAGGGTGGTATCCTATAGGGCTTACATTAGAATCCTGGCACAGGTGAAAGAACCGTGCCTTGATTCTTCCAGATGTACAGTGATGCCCATAATATATGACATCTGCAGCACCTTCTGTGCTGAGCAATATGAAATATAAACTAATGGAATGGATCATTTGAAGAGAAAATAGATGATTTTTCTCTCATTTGATGAAGAGCTGTGGGATAAATGCTGCTATATCTTCAACAAGGTTATTCTCCCAGACTTATTTTATGCACAAAATGAGACATATTGGGACTAATAATGCTGTTGGATCTATGCAAAACTGCTAATGATAATATCTGCCAACTTTAAAGTGGGATGGGGCTTTTGTGCTGTATTTTCTTTCTCAGGACTCAATATTATGCTTTCATGAAGGTTTCATCAGAAACGGAAAGTTATAACTTCACTAGAGGACTACCCTCAAAATGCACAGCTTTCGCGAGGGAGCATGCTTCACCAAACAATTCAAATGCAAATTGAAAATGCACTGCCACGTGGTAAGGTTATGGATTAGCTGGCAGGTCACATGACACACAACATTTTGTTGCAGGAACTCTGGATCCAAGAACTCCCTGACCATGAGGAAGACTTGGCATGAGAATGGATCACATCAATGTGATACGGCATCCTAGGACCAAGTGAGCCATCACGCACCCAATTCCAGTAATCAAGGCAGATCAACCACATTTTACTACAAAACGGTGCAAAGTTTCTTTCCCGACACCCTAAACTATGAACACTGTCATTTTGTAGAAGGGCTTGCCACATAAAGTTCAAGCCTCGTGTCATTTATAAATGAGCCTCATAGGACTTTTGAAAATCTGCCTCCTCTGCCAGATGCCTGTGTGCCTCTTGCTACTGCAGTCTATGTATAAATGCCGGGATTCATAGTGGGTGTGGCCATGTTTTAAGGGGCTAGCTACAGTGGGTGTACAGATGTGAATTTATTAGCCTCTCAACCAAATGTATCATCTATTAGCGGGTTACTTCTGATATACTGCAGCAATGGTCACTGGTGAGCTACAGCTGTGTGGCTTACCAGCTGTCTCAGTATGAAGGGCACTGGCTGCCAGGGAGCACCCGTGGATCACACAGACAACCTCCCGCAACAGGTTGCACGCTCGACCCCAGAACTGCATTACAAGATGGTTGTAGCTGATTCATGTGTGTTCACAGTGGCCATCGCATTTGGTTATGTTTTAACAAAATGTGTTCAAACATAGCCACTGAGAATGCACGCTTATTTACAGTAAGCATCTTTAAATGAGATATATTATAGTGAAACTAAATCCATTCGTAGACGGTTGTTGAGTGGTGAGCCAGCTTGGAATGGGTTTACATTTATTTTAATATATTCCATATAAAGATGTCGACTGCAGATGTAGTTGCATCTGGCATAGTCATCTGTGAATGGTGAGGGAAGCCTAGGGCGACCAGCAAGCATGGTGGAAAATTCCAGACAGGACTGTAAAATATTCAAGACAAAGAGTCAAAATTCATGACAAAATCTCAGGAGAAAGGGTCAAAATTCAGGACAAAAATTCAGGACAAAAAGTCGATTTTACAGACACATCCAGGGAGAGGCCATGCCCATTATTTTATCAAAGCATTTATTTACTGTTTTCCACATAGCACTATTACATTTGTGATTCCCCTTAGGTATGCTACATTCAGGTGGCACTTTAAGTCCTTGTTCAAAAGAAATTTAATGCCCTTAAGCACACTTCCAAGGCCATTGACCCTACTCAAATGTATCCAGTCTTTCTTGGAGATAAAGCAACATTTTGATTATGCTCCTAAACATTTTGAAACCCATAGCAAACATTTTTGGAACCATTAAGGCAAGTGACCTTCTTCTAGAATAAACAAGTTGAACAAAAACATCTGACTCACCTCAACTTCCAGCGGAATTTAAACCTAAAAAAATATTAATGAGGCAGAGCAGATGGTGTGGGCAACAGTCTCACACCAAATGTCAGGACGTGAGGTACCCACAACTTGTCTGTAATCTCACATCTGTAGAATATGTGTCTGGGATTTTACATTTATCTTAGAACTGGGAGCTCGGACAACCAATCAAGAGAATTAAAGAGTATGATAAAATTGAGAACAGATAGGAGAGCCACAGCAACTAATTCAAAGGGTTGTTTTTAAGAACTGGATAAATAAGGAGGAGAAGACACAAAGTGCGACAATCAGACAAGATGGAGTCACCACGAATATTGAAAAGTATTGCAGACCTGGGGAGTTATCTCGGAAGAGAGGAGAGAAACAGAAGAGAAACTGTCAAGTAGTTGAACAGGCAGCACCCACCAACTCTGGCAAACTCTTCTGGTGCAATGGTCCCCTGTTTGTGATTGTGTAGGGTGAGCACGGGCCAGACCCCTTGGACGATTATGCTGGGCAATTGGCCACTCTGTCCATGTCTCAAAATGGTTATGTAGTTGAGTCACGGCCAAACCAGTGATCTGGCTCATCCTTAAGTGTCGAAGTACATGTAGAATCTTCAAATTATTTGGGATGTAAATTACACAAACAAAATGTAAGAAACTGAAAAAGATTTAAAAATGTAAGAAGTGTTTCTTCAACACATGGTAGTGTTTTCACGTATACATACAATTAAACCCCAGATTGAACTGGGTATCAATTACATTCCTATATCTAGGTATTAATATCTATCAAACCCCCACTGATTTTCAGGATTGAAATCTGGGCAGAGCCACACTGTCCCTCCGAGCCCAGTTTGCCTTTTGGACTTTTCTTCCACTTTAGGTAAAGGGCCACGTGGCACTAGTGAAGATGGTGATGCTACCCCGGATATCGCATTATTTTGCAAACCTTCCCCTGCTTCCCCCACTCATTGCTTTTTCTTCTTCAGACACATCCTACATCTGATTAGGGTGCTCTGGCAGCACCACATACCTTTTTTCACTCTAAAGCTACCTGTGACTGTGGGTGCATTAGCCCTTTCAGACTTAGAACTCTATTATTTAGCTGCACAGCTCCAATGAGTCGCTCCCTGGCTATCTGGTCGCCCCCTACATGAGATTGGGTTTGCCTTTAAAGGCTTTAAGGAGGGCTTACTGCATTACTCATTGTTTCTTACTGACCATTCTTCTGAACGCCACAATGGGTTATCCTGCTCAGCTTTCTCTTGCCCTTCTGAAACCCTTAAAATCACTAACATGAAGAAACCCTACACTCCTGCACTACCTTTTCTAGGCCTTCCTACTCTCACATGATGGCTAAGCTTGGGGTAACACTGTTAGAGGCATGCTGCAGGGCTCTCAAAATCAGGGGATACGTTTGTTGACAGTGAGTTACTAGATTTCCAAACCCTTCTGGCAGAGTACAATCATCACCCAGATCAACTTTTACTTACGAACACCTTAAACAATCATTAAATTCCCTATTTCATGTCAGCCACCTAGCACCAACCCCACATGAGCAGTGCTACACACTTTACACCATAGGGACTGGCATCAAACTGATAGGATGGGTGTGAAGAGCTTTCCTGCAACTTGGAGACCACTCCAGGACTTCTCTCTGTACTACATGGGAGACTGACATGGCCAAACCTATTCACAATACAGACTGGCCTAAAATATGGAACTATCCCCACAAAGTATCCCTCGGCTGCCATTTTAAGCATATTCAATGTAATATTCTGAGCTGGGCCTAAATTACACCTTCCTGAATTAACAAAATATACCCAGGAGCTGCAGATGAGTGTCCCCAATGTATGCAATTAGATGCCAATTTGCTTCATATGCTTTGGTCTTGCCCTATCTTTCGTACTGGAAAAAGTCCTTGAGGTGCTGTCAACCATGACAGGCTGTGTACTAATGAATTCCCAAGAAAAGGTCCTATTGGGCGTATTTCCCTGCCCTACGTTTGAGAAACGTTCCATTAAGTTCCTCGACCTGGCTCTTCTTCTAGCAAAAAGCAATATCACACTACACTGGAAGTATTCACTTCCTCTGACTATTGTATGTTGGTAACCAAGGTCTTGCTCCCTTGGTTTTGATCTGAAAGCACCCTGTTACACAGAGAGGAATGAGCAAGTCTAAGAAAATATTTTATTGCACAGACGTGGGATAATACGGTGGCAGACTTTAAAGACTGTTCCAAGAATGATACTCTCACTCCATAAATCACCATACACTCTTAGTTTCTATATACTAATTGTTCTTGCCACATCTAGGCAACTACACAAGACAGTGGTCTAAGGGTACCTATTTATGACACACTGTCATGATTTCCTTGCTAGAACACTTTCTTCTAAGCACCACAGTGTTCATTGCTTTGCCTCCCTATGCTGATAGGTAAAGGAGCGGCAACTGGGCTAGGGGGTTGTGGATGGACAGTTTATTATAGGTCAGTTTGTTACACAGAAAACACAATTGTGTGCTAACTCTTCATAAATGTATGCAGCCCAGCACTGTTCTTTTGTAAATGTACGATGGAATCTATAGCTATATGCCTCCTGTAGCATACAAAAATAAAAACTTTAAAAAAAGTACGGTAGTGCTTTGATTTAGTTAATTAGATTACAACATTGAATTGGCATTTATACAGCGGTGGCTTTTCCAGATAGGCGGAGGAGCATCACCCCACTAAAGGTGCAGCGAAAGTTAAAAAAAATCATAATATTATGACTTTATTACCATTCAATTGCTCTGCAAGCCGGAGCTGAGTCTGAGGGTGGGGCAGGGTCATTGCTGCAGATTGGCAGCAGGGAGGAGTGGTGCCTGGCTACAGCAATTTAAGGTGAGCATGCCACTTTGGCCGGCTGGCTTGTGACCGCCAGCCTGAAATGTACACTTTAAACCTCTCCAAACTGAGCTGTTTTAGACACCAGGGGTGAGAGAAGGCAGAAGCACCCAGTGCCTGAAAGATCGCCGAGCAAGCCACTCCAACCAATCCTGGGGATTCTCTCATGCTGGCTAACAGCATGAGAGCAGCGTCTGGATTGGTTAGGGTAATTGACTCCAAGGTAGATGAAGGAGAGGAACTCTAGGACTAGAGGATGTGCAGGCAGTGGATAAGCAAATATTGCACTTATTTTTACATACTGAAACAATGTAAACTGTAACTAATTCGCTGACACCTGGTACATTAACATTTTAAAGTTAAACATGTTAACTTTAAAACATTAGTGTAATGTGTGCTAGTGATTTAGCTACTGTTTACTACACGTGATTTACTTCATGTTTTTTAGGGTCAGCACCTGTTTGACCCACTGATAGGACTGTGAGAAACTCACACTGCTTTCTGCCTCCACTCCGGGGTTCTCAATTGTGGCTCGATATAAATACTGTTTATAACAAGACACGCTTAAGAGCTCTGGCACTGAGCCTAAAGACATTGCTGGTGTCTCTCAGTGCCAGTTTGCTCTCCCCACTATTTTCAATTGTTGCCAGCCACCACTGCGTTTACATGTAGTGAAAGTTTCTAAACATTAACTTTGAAACATTTATTAACCTTCCCTCTTGACAACACCATGAGTGAATAAAGTGAACCAATTGCCTAGTATCTCTTACATCATGGCCAATATTATTATTATGGATGGTGGAACATTACAGGCTAGTACATCATACAAGTGAGTTTTTCTGCACTGTTCATCTTAAACTGAATTACGTGGAATTGCTCGCAAATGTCACTTTCAAAGTAAATTAGACACATGACGTTTGATTTAGCACAATTTAATCATGTAGGAAATCCGGGATTTGAACTCAGGCTTTCCGGTCACAGATAGTGAACTAAGCCACTAACTAGGTTAATTTATTTTTCTCAATCCCCTTTAAAACCAGAAGGCAGAGTTTTTGTACAATTCTGTAGGATTAATAGTGCACTGTGTTGAATAGATACAGATTACAGGTTAATCTGAAACAATATCTAAAACAAAAAAGGTACTTAATGGGTAAGGGAAGGCAGGACACATAAGCTAATTTCACTTGCTTTTTCAGACATTACATAGCTATTTAATGTGGAGGTTGAAGTGCATCCCCAACTCAAGACAAATAAAATTCCATCTGACACACGAGCATTTCATAAAATGTTACCATTGCAATTTATCTACTCTCCTGAAGAGGGTACCCCCCCCCCCCCCTCTTTTTGGTTGAGTGGAAGAAGACACCAGCATGTTGGACAGCTGGATTAGAAATACCAATACATTAGCTCAGAGATAAATATCTATAAATCGCAGGCCCCTAATCTTACTCTCCAGTCACAAACCCTAGATAATATGCGACAGGCCTGCCCATACAATGGGCCCCAACATCCATCCCATACCTCGGCCTCCATATAACCCTCACTATCGCAGATGCCGTTGACTCAATTAACAAAAATTAACCCACCAGATCAAATCCAACCTCTGTCGATGGCGGTCCTTCTCTCTATCTTGGTTGGGGCGAATATCTGCAATTAAAATGATGATCCTTCCCAAAATCCTTTTCCTCTTCCAGGTACTCCTGGCAGCACGCCTGCCTGGGGCACTGCCTTCCCTCCAACAAGAGAATAGCAGATTTGCTTGAGCAGAAAAGCACCCCCATATCGGTACAGACCTCATATACAGATCCCTGGATGAGGGCGGCCTGGGAATCCCAGACCTTCTTTGTTACTATTCTGTAACCATTTTGTTGATCTTTCACCGTCAAGTAACTACATATAAAATAACGCACACCATAAATGCAAAATAAATTAAAACTTAAGTAATCAGTGGCAAATGTGATCACTACAGATGTCTATGTGAGCAATCAGAGGCCCAAAGAACTGAATTCTGTTTGGTGCAGTAGTAAAAGTGACTTGTTAGGGGCACACCTGCGAGAGCATGAGCTAGCACATCCTTCTTGCTTGCGAGACTCTATTGTATACAAAAAAGGGCTTGGAGACCACCCATTACTGAATAACAAATTCGATAATATATACACCTGCATTTGAGATTTATTTCCTTAGTCTATATTATTGTGCCCAAAAAAATAATCTTCAATTGAGTTTTGATGTCATGTTCAAACATTTTGAATGACTAATACGTTTATTTGTAATATTGATTTTGAATAAATCCCTTGTAGGCATCATTACCTATCTGAATACACAAATGTGGCATTCTCTGGTGCCGTGGAAACGATGTTTCTTCTTTTCCTACCACCCCACCCACCTGCTAAGGCTCTCATTACCTAGATTCCAAACTAAACAATATTATGTGGGGCTTCTGAGATAATGCAAGGGGCATTGCCTGCTGCAGGTCCCTGAGAAATGCCTGCCTTTCAGAGTCTCATTCTTTAGGCTCAAGGAGCAGACTGCAACGCACTTGTCAGCCCTTCTCCAAGAACAGACCTGGTTGTTTGTGTCAGTATAACATCAGGCATTGCACTGCTTGAAAATAGTGGACAGCTTTAAGCGTTTTTGCTCTCAGATAATGCATTTCTGAAAGTCATGTTCGCCTGGAAATCTTCCAGCAAACAAGGCAATGTTTTGTATATAAGAGCCACTCATGACTTTTCATTGGTACCGCTGTTGTGCAGTGCTGTGGCAATTAAAAGATGAAGATTTTTTATAATACTAATGGGCACATTTTTATGGCGGGTGCAAGTGGATGCTTCTTGCGCTGAACATTTCTTTCAGAAGATAACCTGGGCACTAAGTTAACATAGGAACAAGCCTTTCTTTCTTGCCATTCTGTTTCCAACATCGAATGTCCTCTTGCAGTTTCCGGTTCACAGGCTCCTGCAAAGCATGAAAAGCACGCTGTAAAATGACACATGGTCAAAATGTGCAAAATGCTTAAGGCAGTCATCTTTACTGGTAGACTGCTGTTATATTTCTCTTTCACAAATGGAAGCTTTAGAAATTGCTGACCAATACACAAATGTATTTGATATCTTAATCTGACCTCCTAAGAATCTTCATCATAACTACAAAATGTTCCGATGTAATAAAATATGTTTTCTTTTTTAAGCTACATGTTCTTGTTTGCACCAAGCTTGAACTTCCTATCTATCTTGTGTTCTTAAAATACTAAATAGAGAATCGCATATTTTAACAATACAAAAAGCATTACTTAACTAGAAATCTGCAAGTAAATGTTTCCGTCTTGGTATAGTTCATTGTCACGCAGTGAAACATTGAATAAGTGGCAGAATAGATTCTGCATTAAGCTTCCCCGAGGACCAAGATTAACACTTCCAGAAATACAAATGTTTAGTGATGTTTGTTACATATTCGATAGTAGATAGTTGCCGTCTTGTGTTTTCCACGGGAAAGGAAGAATGAAGCCTGTCCACCATCGAAAGATGTTCTTTCCATTGGGCAGAAGAGTTTGAACCTGCAACAATGTTGTTTACATGTGTTCTTGTCTTTTATATTAGTGCGTGTTTATAGCTAGGTTTAGGGCTTTTTGGAGCTTTTTGGCTAAGGCTTCTTTCTGAGGAGATGCTCCTAGACTCTCTTGGAGACTTTTACCACCCTTCTTGTCCCTGACGGTCTTAGCTACTGCTGCATCTGTTGCCCCATATTTTCCCTGTTGAGGCTTTATTTGCACAGTTGCTACTGCAACTGTCTGCTGATGCTCTTTGGATAGTGAGACTTGGCTGAATTTCATGAACTGCTCTTTATGGGGAGATCGACTTCTTAATTTCATTTTGAACTTCATGCTCCTTTGATCTCACTCTTTTCTCAAAATCTTTTTGAGTTTACTAACTTTTGATTCTGAACCATTATTTAGTATAGGGATTAATTCCATTATGGAACAAGTATGTAATTTTCTGCATTATTAATAACTCTAACCATATTTCCCTTAATACATTATTTATGACTTCCTAATTGAATAAATGAATTTTACTAATCTCTTTGTGAGAGTAAATGTGTTTGAACCCAATCCCAAACTTTCATTATTGGCTGAACTCAAGAACTGATTAATTTTGATATTGCTTAATGCTTAATGTTATTTAATTATTTGATCTGTCACCAAGAATAAGAATTTGGTGCTGAGTTGGAGACAATTCTTGTAAGTCAGAAGTTGAACTGGAACTGGAAATTACAATTTTTCCATGCTATCAGTTTTCTGGTAGAAGAGTATGATTACCACCTTCAATGGAGCTATAAAATATTTTCCCTGGTTAGAATAAATTACCTGAATTCTGAAATCCAATGCCCAAAACGTGAAAATCTGACAAGGCGGTATTCAAAGGCCATTGCTGTTTTAAAGGTGTGAGTATTAATAGGGTGATGCTTCATCTATTGTAATTGTGATTTTCGTTGTTCGTATAGTGATGAATTGTGATTGGGAGATGAATATATAGATGGATGGAGATGTTATTTGTTTATATGTAAAGAGGTTGAAGAGTTTCAGACTTGCCGTTGTGTAAGATTCTGGGGTAAACTGAGATCAGAGTATAGGACACTTGTAAGAGCCATCGTCATAAGGCATTTCTTGTTTGCAGGTTTGTGGTGTAGAGTGTGAGGTACCATCACCTATACTATTATGATGGAGATACAAAACATTTGTTGTGATTATTTAACATTGATTGATGTTAGCAGAACCTAATTGCACAAAAAGGTGATGGGCATTGATTAGAGTGGTTTCACACTGGTCGAGATTTCACTTTCGATTGTGGTTCTTTTGAATGATTGTAATACTGTTATTTCTTTAGTAGAGCAAACAAGAATTGATATATGCTTTTTGTGTCATTTAAAAGTTTTGGTTGAAGTTTGTGCAAGTACGAAGAAATTGTAAAGGAGGGTGAACTGCTGCAAGTAGTGATGTCATACATCATGGGGTTTAAGCTGGGATATGTTGCTTGATGTGCTTTTGTGCTGTAATTGATTAGTGATGCTAAGGTGCCAGGATGGGATTGGTCAGTGGTTGAGTGAATACTGCATTGAGATTTGTTGTCTAAATTCAGGAAAATATTAGCCTCAGACTGGTCTTCCTTTATAGAGGGGCATGCTATCTGGGTCTTCCAAGAAACATGGACACAGAATTCTATTTTCCGTCAGGGATTCCTAAACTTTGCAAAACCCGCTATTTCTAACCAAAAGGGGAGACCCTCTGGGGGACTAACTATCTGGGTTATAGGACTGAAGAGATATCAACGGATAGCCCAGATATTGTAATCATTATACTAAGATCACAACAAGATTTAGATATAATAGTGATTAATGTTTATGCAAGAGGGTTGGCGTGTGGAAAACTTTCAAATACTGTCTCCATATTAGATACCCTTATTAAGAACCTTAGGGGGAATAATTATATAGTCATCGCAGGTGATTTCAATTGTACTTTTGAACCCCTAGGTTATGAAGATGGTGGTCTTAGCAGTGAAGAGGACTCCCTTTTGGGTATCCCGTTGTTAACTTTACCTCCGATAAAAAAATGGACAGAGGCAGCACTCCAGTTAAAAAAGCCTGTGCCTGGAGTGTGGTATTAGGGTTGTAAATGGAAGAAGTCTATCAGATAGTGAAGGCCAGCACACCTTCAATAATGGGTTAAGAAGTAGTCAAATTGACTATTTTCTTATTAGTGTGGAGCTATGGCCCGACTTATAGATATGGCAATACAACGGAGAATTGAGAGTGACCATAACCCCTTACTGTTAACTTTACAGTTAATGGGTTTGGGTAACCAAGCAGAGCAGACTGAGATAGTGACATCTGATGTAATTATGATAAATGACATGAGAAGGGTAAAATGGATAACGTTATTGGGAAATGACCATAACTTAGAGCTGATGAAGATTGCAGTGGAAAATACATTAGCTATTTCAGCTTTAGATTCCAAGGTAGATAGCAATATCACAATCATAAAAGCTCATGAAGAGCTCTTTGCTAAGCTTTTTCATTAAGACTAAAAAAAACAGCAATCGAGTCTCTGAAAAATCAGCCAAGTGGTATAATAAGGACTGTAGAGTTGCGTATCGGCATTTGTCTCAGGCTATAAGGGGGAAGGCAATAGAGGAAGTTAGAATTGCATGGATTGCGTATAAAAAAGCCCAACACATAGCTAAAAAGGAGTTTGATGAATTAAGATGGAAGGAATTAATGCAAGAAAGCTCCAGGAAAGATATGCAGAAATTCTGGCAGATTGTAAAATGGGGAAGTGGTGAAATTATGCAAACCCTGGTTAACAACGTAGCAACGGAGCAGTGGGTTTCTCATTTGCATGCACAATTTATCTCCCCGCTAGACATCTCGAGTATAAACTTCAATTTATTCCGAGACATGACACTGATTTTTGAGATCAGGGAAGTTGAAATAGCCCTGGATGCAATCCCAACTGGAAGGGCACCTGGCCCGAATTGCATTCCGGCTGATTTATTTAGACATGATAAAGCCAACTGGGTTAAATACATCCATATTTTAGCAAATGCCATAGCCAGAGGGGCATCTATCCCAGATTCTTGGCGTGGAGCTGAGATCATACCGATCTATAAAAAAGTGGATCGCATCTGCCCAAAAAATTACAGGCCAATAAGTTTAATAGACACGATGCAAAAGATTATGGCCCGGCTCGTGTTGAGCCAAATAAATATGTGGATAGGTGAATGTGAGATTCTATCAAGACTACAGGCTGGCTTTCTCCCCCACGTTAGTACCATAGACCAAGTCTTTAGATTCATGATGATTTACTGGAGTACAGAAATCTTGGCAGGGGGAACCATATACGCAGCCTTTATAGATCTAAAACCTGCATTTGTTCTAGTCCCCCGAAACAAACTATGGGAATCCCTAAAGGAAGCAATCCTTGTGATTGTCAAATTGCATGAGTCTAACTATGCTCAGGTCCGCTGGGGAACCCAGGAAAAGGTTACCGAGAGATTTCCAGTAGGCAAAGGGGTATGACAAGGGTGTGTTCTTGCACCCACCCTTTTCTAACTTTTTATTAATAGGGTTGTTGTTACCTGTTTTTTATCATATCCAACAGATGCTTCCTCATTAGCTGGCTCTAAGGTACCACTACTAATGTTCACGGATGATTCCCTGATTCTATCCAAGACACAAATGGGTCTGCAGCGGGCGTTGGATAGATTTATGGTATTCTGCAAAGACCACGATCTAGTGGTTAATGTAGATAAATTTCGGTACCCTGCAATAATGATTTATAATGCAAAGATCAGAGCCTCAATACTGTATGGTGCAGAATTATGGGGCATCGAAAATGTATCATCGTTAGCTATAGCCCAAAATAAGTTCAAGCGATCACTGACAGGCCTTCCACAATCAACGCCTCTTAAACCCCTCATTTTAGATTTGTGATGCACCACACTGGAGGAGCTAGCTCCCTACAGGCCTATAGCGTATTGGAGAAGGCTCTGGACCACCCCGGGGCAGCTAACACGTGAATGCATTGAAATATGTTAAAGAAATTGACTCGGCAGGCAAAATTAAATGGCTACAAAAGATAAAGAGCACATTGGTCAATATGGGGATTAACCATCTGTGGGAGGATCCAACGGGTAGTATGTTCCCATCCAAAAAAGATTATAAGGAAGCTTATTGGAATATGGTGAACATTAAGTCTCTGTCACTGACACAAAACACCTCTCTTACTGGCATTTTCTTGGAACACAAAATTGAGCCAAGATTTGAAGCATATTGGAATTTTATCACTAGACCTTGTGATAGAAAATTGTTCTATCAATTTAGAGTAGGCTCATTGCCCATAAAATCTTTTACAATAAAATGGCAAAATGAAATAGATACTAAATGCCCTTTATGCCATTTGATGGATGAGTCCATAATGCATATTCTATTTGTATGCCCTGCATATAAATTCTCGAGAAATAAATGGCTAAAGTTGATTTGCTATAATCTTGGCACAAGATCAAGCATAACTGCTTTCCGCATCTTGAAAACAAACCTGCAGGAAGACATAGTTATTACAATGGCTAAGTTCTTGAGCTGGATGTGGGACATTCGCAGAAATAACATTAATAAACTAGTGGAACTTAAATAGGGATTATATAGCATCCTGGGTTTACTTCCCTTGGCTGTTGAGTTTTAGAAAAACAATATAGTTAAGCTGCTACATACATGGATATTACTTGTGTTATACTATGAAATGTCTAATGCTCTTCGAAAAATATTTTCTTTATTATTTATAATATTTTAATATTTTAACTGTACTTTTGTACACTATTTGTATTATCAAATTATGAAGCCAGTGATGATTGAGGATCAATGTACTGTATTTTTTATTGTGTCCTTGGTGATTGAAATTATCGAAATAAACACTACTTTGACTTTGAATACCGCATTGAGATTTGTTGTCTAAATTCAGGAAAATATTAGCTGTGACAGGATTGGTTTATAGAGATTTGACGTATCCAGAACAGAATCAAAATATTGAATTGAAAAGGAAAAAAAATATAGTTCCTCTGAAGCCCCGTTCAATTCCCAGAAGCTAGTTATCTTATTTAGTCCGGTGATTGATAAGAGGCAGGAGAGCATCATTAAAATCCTGTCATGGAATTTAAATCGCCTCAGGGTACGTGGAAGGAGGGCGAAAATACTACAGTATCTAATGGATTGCCCAGCACAAATCATAATAATACAGGAGACACATCTTATGGAGAAGGAGGCAATGGAACTGTTTAAGACAAAGAAATGGATTGCCCATGTGGTATACACAGCCCAATCAGCTGTAACAAAGAGGGTAGCAATTGAATTTAAGGGAAGGGCACAAGCTAGCTTAGACTCCTATGTTTCAGATAAAGCCGGAAGGTGGATAGTGCAAAAGTGAAGATCTTAGCCCGTCGTTTCACACTTGCAGGTTATTATGGTCCAAATCAGGACGATGTTAAAACTTCAGGTGAATTGATGGCCGAACTTCTAAATTCCACCGATCCAATTATTTTAGCAGGAGACTTTAATGTAGACTTGAACTATGCTTTGGACAAATCCTTGCATAGCAGAGCACTGATAAACCCTAAAATGTCTGGATTGGTAAAACAAATGATGGAACAATTAGGCTTGTGTGATGTATGGCGGCAAAGAGCAGGTCCACAAAAAGGTTTTACTTTCTACGATAAAAAATATAGACATCAGTCTAGGATAGACTATTTCCTCATTGATTGCAAAATAAAGGATGATGTTTAACGGATTGACCATGTAGGAGCTCACCTGTCTGACCACTCCGCAGTGATGCTCCAATTAAAGATCAGCAAGGGTGTTACTCAATCGAGATGGACTCTTGACTGCACGATATTGCAGGATGAGGGAGTTTATTGAGTTACTCAATAAAGAGACTGAAGATTTATTTTAGCATAATTGGGGATCTACGGCTACGGGGGTGACCTGGGACGCTTATAGGGCCTTTTTAAGGGGTAGACTAGGGGCTTTGGCTGCGGAGAAGAGGAGAAGTTATTACAAAGAGGTGTCAACACAGGAGGAATGGGTTCGTTCTTTGGAAAATAAATTAATCGATCCAAGACTAGGAGAGGGGGTTAGGATGGGGTTGTTGCAGGAAATGTCACAAGCAAAATCCAACTTAACAATTGTCTTACAAGAAAGGGCCAGGAAGAGATGGGAGGCCAGCCGGTTAGCTCATTTTCAATACAGCGAAGGCTGCAGTAAACTGCTGGACTGTAGGCCAAAAAGGAGCAAGTAAGAAATAGGATAGAGGAGGTTATATGTGAACAAACTGGGACCCTGATTGGCGATAGAAGAGGGATTAAGCAAATTTTCCATAATTATTTTAGCAAAGTCTATCGAGAGGAGCTAAACCCATCTGAAAATGATTTTAAAAAGTGGTTAGGACAAGACCCCATAAACCCTCTTACACAAGAAAAAAACAGACAGCTAAATAGAGAAATCGACAACAGTGAGGTAGAAAAGGTAATTAGTCAGCTCAAGAAGGGGAAAGCCTCAGGGCCTGACAGTTTACCCCAAGAGGTCTATAAAATCTTGGCAAGTACATTAACTTCCATCTTAGTGAAGTTCTTTAATGATCTCTTTATTAGTGGGTCCGGAATGCCATCCTCTTCGAAGGAAGCTACAATCTCGCTAATTTTAAAGCCAGGAAAATGCCCCACGAAATGCGACTCCTATCAGCCAATTTCGTTATTGAATAGAGACTATAAGAGCTACGCTAACATTTTGGCAGATAGGTTGAACGGTGTAATGGCTGAGCTGTTACATGATGACCAGAAAGGATTCATTGGGGAAAGGTCCTTGAAAGATCTGACTTTCACATTAATTGGCTCAATGGATCTGGCAACCTCTTACAGCCTGCCTTTGGCCGTAGTGGCTTTGGATGCCACAAAGGCCTTTGACTGTGTGAGCTTGGTCTATTTAAAAGCCGTGGCAAAATCTTTGAACCTAGGGACAAATTTCTGTAAGGCATTGGCAGGTTTCTATCAAGCCCCAGAAGCAAGAGTGCTAGTTAACGTTTCCTTAACTAAGCCTATAATAATAGCTAGGGGGACGAGGCAGGGCTGCTCTTTGTCGCCCCTTCTTTTTCAACTCTACATAGAGCCCCTAGCTGAAAAATTAGAGAGGACTCTGAGATTTTACCTTTTAAGTTCATCGATTGGAATAAGAAACTTGGGCTTTATGCGGATGATATTTTGATATACACTACAAACTTACAAAATACCCTGTCTCGTGTTATAACTCTAACAACAGATTTTGGAAAGATCTCGGGCTACGAAATCAACAGTGGGAAGACTGAAATTATGACTTGGAATATCGAGGCTGAGAACATTAAAGGAGAAATGAGATAGTTGGGAGTCATGATATCAACAAAATAGCTAAGTTAAGTTCAAGGAAGCTAGGAAAAAGATTAGCAAACTCCTGAAAATGTGGTCCCATCTTCAGTTATCTCTTCTTGGACAAATTAATTTAGTTAAAATGATAGTCCTCCCAAAACTTACTTTTCTATTTGACACTATTCCCCTGCCTTTCAAGAAGAATTGTCTAAGGAAGTTGCAAAGCGAGATTAGCACTTTTATCTGGGAAAGTAAAGGACCAAGAATACCTTGGAAAAAGGTGAGAAGGAGGGTGGAGAAAGGGGGCTTAGCTTTGCCGGACTTACTTTTCTATTCTTGGGCTTTTTTACTGAAAAATGGGAGGTGTCTGTTTAACATACCAAGTCAAACTAAGACAGGGGGCATGTGGTTTACAATGTCAAGTCTGGAGTCAGGAGGCAAAGAGGGGTTTCTCTTTAAATACACTGACCCAAAATTATTGAAAAAGGTCAGGTTAAAGATACTGAGTGGACTTGCAGAGACATAGTACAAGGTTAGAAAAGTTTTAAAAATTCCATATCACAGTTATATGGCTCCTATCTGGGATGCACCGGGTTCTCTGGAATGGACGAAAGACGCACTTGCAAAACCTCTTTTAGAGGCGGACTTGTTGCGATGGGAGCATATAACAGTGGACAGCAAGTTCATTTCATGGGAAGAGTGTAACCAACAAGCTGACTAAAACCTATCTTGATTTAAATATCTTCAAATGCGGAGTTGGTTTTAAGACCCGGAAACAAAGATTGGGGAACAAAATGATCTTGAAACACGACTGATGCAAGAGACAGTCCACAAGAAGGAGTTAGCGACTATCTACTGGCTAATGATCGAAATGGAGGATGGAGGTTTTACTCTATGGGGAAAATACTTGCCGGAATCATCGCTGGAACACCAATGGCAAGTATCTATGACTATGCTATTTAAAATAGTAAAGCCTGCATACCTGAGGAGAAATAATCTCTTTTCCATCCACAGAGCGTACTGGTGTCCCCAGAGATTGTCAAACTTTGGGAGAGGAGGTGAAGTCACCTGCCCAAAGTGTGGTAGGACGAAAGAGGATGAAGTCCATATGTTTGTGGAATGCCCAGAAATACAGGTATTTTGGGGAGACATGAGTAGGGCATTGTCTGAAATGTGGGAGCTCAACATTGAAGTAAGCGTTACGCTTGTCATTTTTGGACATGTGGAATCAGTAGTTAAAACTACAAAAAAACAGGCAAAGCTTATCTTTTATGGTATAATACTGGTGCGGAGGGAGATATGTAAACAGTGGGTCACAGCTGGCCCTCCCAGTTTGGATAATTGGGTTCGCTCCATTAAACATATAGCCGCTTTAGATATGAAGAGCTCCAGAAACCACGACTTTTGGCTCCCGCTGTTTGAATGGTGTTATCGTTTAGGTGCTAACCGAAGAAATCAGAGGTCCAATAATTAAGCCTTCTCAGCCTCAACAGGTTTGTTTTTGTCTAGTCTCTCGGTCGGATAGTGAGAGGGCAGAGACAGATAAAAATAAAATATGGAAAATGGATGTTAAGTCCGAGGGCCCTTTAGATCTGTGATCTCCATTTCTCTTTCCAAACAAGCACATCAGTCCAGGTCACCATCACCCATCAAAATGTGCAAGTGGAAGAATTGAACTTGTTATTGCCTACTTATTTATTGTAATCATGAAATATTTTTAGGAAATGAAGAATGTGGTGAAGGAGATGTTACAATTCCAGTTCGGAAAGGTGCTGAGGCACCTCCTGAGGGTAAGCCTTCATACATTATGACAGAAGTTTTTGGAATACATACATGTTTTTGGCTTTGTCAATGGTGCAACATCACAGAAAAAGAGCGTTCATTGACTTTCCCAAGATTTGGAACTTTTGAAACTAGAATTATTGAAAATCTGAAAAGAAAATTGTATGAAATGAGACCACCACCTAGGCCTGCTCAATATGAAGCTCTGGGTTTATGGGAGAATGTTGCATGAGATAAAGTGAGGGAAAATATCAGAGAAGGACAAAGAGATCAGTGCGTAATTATGCACATGCTCAATGGGATGAAGTACAGTGTAGATGGAGAAATGCTGTGATTAATGGAACTTGACTATATCCAGTTATTACAACAGAAATACCAGGAAAGCGAACTAAGAGTAAATCAAACAAGCAGGGTGAAGAGAAGGAGGATGATGAGACAGATAGTGATTAAGGAGATTATATTTTCGAAGAGATGCTAGCAGCAAGGCCTCCACCTTATGTAACATCTACTGATCAAAGTGAATCAAGTACTAGTATGAGTAATACAGTGGCTACTGCCCCTGTAGAACCCAGTGCAGTACAGATGGAAGGACCTATGAAGATACGACAAATTGTTCCACCAGCCTTAGCTCGACTGCAGGTTACCATTCCTACTGTGACTAGTACACATGTTGTTTACAGTACAGCACCATCTCCACCAGTAAATATACAGACTTTATCTAGACCAGTTACGAATGCCCCACAAAATGTTAACGTGATGCCAGAAGCTCAAGGAGCTGCAAGAGGACCACCTGCGACAGGATTGAATCCAACTTCACAGAATTTGCAGATTGTTGTGTGAAGACCAAAACAGATAGTACAAGCACTCCTAGATGGAGGAACACTTGTTTTTTACCACATCTGAGACCCTAGCAGAAATCAATTTGATTGAGGATGGAATATTCCCACCTTTGTTTGAAGAAGCAGCAGGGATAAAAACGATAGAAACCACAGATTCACAGGTCAATTTGAATCCTGAAAAAGAAAAGCCATTTGATATTGCCAAACTAAAAATTGCATTGGAAGAAAAATTAAGAGGATGTGTGGAATTAAAACACTGGAACAATATAACAAATAAAAAAAATACCTGTGTAAGGAAATTACTAGACGATCAGCTCTCATAGATGATAGGTTGACAGAATTAGCTCAGGAATGTGAAATTGATATTTCCAAACATTTCCATGTGCAGAAATGTTACAGGGTTCAAATAGATGATGAAGCAATTGAAAAAATACATGCTACAGTAAAGCATTTACATATTATGGAACTGGCAAAATACATTCGCAATTGGAGTGAAACTAAAATATTTGAAATTAAGTGGGCAAAGAAACATGAAAAGAAAAAGAGGGAAGCTGAAGCAAAAGGAAAGAAAGATGAGAAAAATGAGGGAGAAACCACAGAATACACTTTAAGAGAACTAGCAGGAGGAATGTATGTACATGTTCCTTGGAAAAGAGATGATCTTACAGCATTTACGAATAGCTTCACAAAATTGGGAGACAACCCTCTTAAGTGGTACTCACAAGTAAAAGTGATTTATAAAGATTTTGAAGGTGTTGCGGGCTGATTTGGGTACTTTCTTTTATATAGTAGTGCACTTGTAGGCTGAGTGTAAGACGGCTGTACAATGGCCATGTGAGAAACCATCTCCTGTAATTATGGAGAAATATGAAGGAATGATTATTTTCCTGATGGGCAGAATGCCACTAAAAGATTTGGATTGGGTCACAATTAAGCAAATGACCCAGGAACCAATAGAATCAGTTCATGGGTTTTATGAAAGGCTGTTACTGGTGTTCCAACAACATAGTGGACAAGAATATCCTGAGGAAAAGGATATGGGAATGTTTGTGATGCAGTTTGTCTTAAGATTGAGACAAGAGATCATTTCTCACATAAAGCAAAGTGTGACCTGCTGGCAGAACAAATCACTTGAGGAAGTTCTGAGATATGGAAAATACTGTAGCAATGAATTGGAGAGGAAACAGAAAAAGATAAAAGATACATTTATGTTGGCACAGACAAGGTTGGCTCAGAAAGGTTTTCAGAATCCTTCCTTTCCAGGGAATCAAGAAGGTATGCAGGGTGTTGCTTTCCACAATTTGGATTCCAGGGTAACCAGGGAGGGTTTAATGTGCCTCAGGGTAGAGGTAGAGGTGTTCCTGTTAATAATGGTTCAGGAGCAGATGTTGCTGCTATGAAAAAGGTTACTCCTTGTCACATCTGTCCCCGAATCTGGCATCGGAAGAGGGAGTGTAGATATAATCCTGATAATGTTGATGGGAGTGTACAAATGCAAAAAGAAGTGCAGATGCAAAACAAGCCCGCACCGCAGATGCAAGTGCCTATGCAAGGACAAGTCCCAAAGATACCAGTCCCACCATCTCAAATGATTCCAAAATACATGGAAAATCCTAGATTTAATTTAAATCAGATGCCAAAAAAAATACTTTCCCATTTTAGAATTCAATGCAACAGTTTCCTAATTCAGATGAAAACATATTACAGCAGAATCCCTTTTTCAAAAATTATGGTTCAGGTTCTGATGCTTCACAATGAAGGTGCCTGAGGAGGAGAAAGATTGCGTACTTGGCACAGTATTAGAGGTAGATTAGAGTGGCCCATTTGTAGATGCTGAAGTGTATGGCTGCCTAGTATAATTTCTTAGTGATACAAGATATACCCAATCTCTGCTAGAACACCGGAAGTCCCAGACCTACCCCTCTCAGGAAAAAATATCCAAGTTGTAGGAGTAACAAATCAACAGCCTATAGATCCAATTACAGAGAAAGTCCCAGTAAAAATAGGTACAGTTGAAAAAAAACACCAGTTTGTCAATTGTGATTCAAGTCCTGTGAATTTGTTATGGAGAGATTTGTTGTGCAAGTTAAATTGCACACTGGATGATGTAGCTTTCCAGACCCATGATGAGGATGTAGAATTTAAAATGATCCAACAACAGGCAGCTACAGGAATGTTTCTACTAATGACAGCTGAAGAGTTTCTTGCTGATTTGCGAGACCCATTCCCATGCCACAATACATTTCCCACGCTTAACGATCTTCACTGTGTAGATTGATAGTTAGGAACTGCCACCAAACATAAAGGAGCTATTGAGAAGTGTGGAACAACCACATTTTAACCAACTGAATTGACCACTATCACATTAGGCCTATTTTAGCTCTTACCCCCAGTTCTCCACCAAAGTTTGAGGATTTAACTTCTGCTTCTCCAGTTCTATCTACATACACACATAACACTGCAGTTAAAATCATTAGCAGTACTTTGGTCAGCCTCAATTCTAAGATTCATATAGATAAGTGGCAGAAACTTGTGAGGAGGTCATTATATTACTAAAGGAAACATGGGAGACACAGCCTACACAATTTGATGTGTACAATGCATCTCAAATTTAGTTAAGCCTTCATATCGGGGGTGCACCTCAGGGGAGATGGCCGTCTGGATTAAAGCATCTATGAGAGGTACTGTTAAAGCCATCGAAACATGTGCAAATAGCTTTCAAGTAAGAGTTCTCAGGTCCTCCATTTGCTTGCATGTTATCAACTTTTACAATAATGATTTCTCATGTATCCTGAATACCAGGTTTCCACCTTGTTCACCTTCATGCATAGTCTAAGGGATGACTCATCTTTAAGAGAACATCCATTTTATCTCTGCCTGGCTGGTGATTATAATGTTCACATTTCTAGTTTATTGGCAACCCAGCCCAAATCATCTCCCTCTGCTACTAATTCATGCACTGACCATTGTGGCAGCAACCTGCTTACCCATCTAACTTCTCTAAACATGGAAAACGCATTGGCCATTGTAACCTCAAATTACAGTGAAACTCCCACATATAAAGGTGGAGGACGCACTTCCATAATAGGTTTTGTTTTTGTTACTGATAACTTGGCTAGACAGCTTCTAAGTGGCAAGGTAGTCCCCACAACCTTCAATGACCACAACCCAATAGAAATCAAATTAAGGCCACACCACAAGGAGGAACCCAGGATGGGTGTGGCTCTTTGCAATTTCCAATCTTTATCAGATAAACTAGAAGTAGCCTGGAAATGGCAAAACCCTGCACAATACTTTGACTCCATAATCCAGGCTAACTATGAGTTGGTTCTCGTCTGCCTGTCTGAGGAAGCCCACGGCTCACAGGTGGTGGAGGCTTTCATTAATTTATGTCACAAAATTAAGATGGGGTATTCAAACCAGTTAAACCCTTCCCCAATATTTCAAAGTGATTTAACACAACCTGCTCAAAAGCTAATAGGGATCGTCATCTCGCAGTAACTACCAAACCCAGGGATCATTGTTTGGTAAATAATCTGCATAAGCAATACAAAACAGCCATAAAAACACGCCATCAGGAAGTTGTAAGCTCTTGCTGGGCTACACTCTTTCAAACATCCAAAAAGAGCTGCAGTAAGACATTCTGGGCAATTGTTACTGAACTCCAATCCAGGATCAGGCCATCTACCACAATTTCATGCCATATCAACAGTAGCAACTGGGAGGATCATTTTAAGGAATTCTACGCTGACCCTCATCTAGGAGGCACTTTTCAAGATAACCAAATGTTAATGGCATGTTTTCACACAACTCTGCCGGAGGTTGAGTCTGCGATCCATCAGAGCTCAGGTGACAAGGCACCGGGTCCTGTCGGTGTCCCCATCGATTGAATCAAACATAATGTATCCTTCTGGGTTCGACTCCTCACGATTATCTTTAATGGTCTTGCTCATACTTCCCTACCAGCCTCAGGGACCACCTCTGTCATTGTCCTCATATTAAAAAAGGGAGACCGCTCATCTCCCGCATGCTACAGGCTGATTTCCGTCTTGAACAGTGCAGCTAAAATATTGGGCTGGGTTATATTTAATAAAATGACTGAGCGGATGGACACCAAATCTATACTCTATAGCTGTCAGTACAGCTTCATATGTAAATTAGGGACCATTAAGCAATGCCTTTATCTCAACCTGGTGCTAGGTAGATATACAGTGGCTAAAAGATCTCTGCTTTTCCCAGCATTCATGGACTTGACTTTGGCACTGGACTCTGCAAACAGGAGGAAATTATGGCACATTCTTATTGGCTTGACACTTTTGTTTCATTTACTTGAGGGAATGAAGGCTAGAGTCCACATTAGTCAACAGGGAGAAGTCACAGGAGAAACAAAAAATCTGCGTGGCATCAGGCAGGGATGTGTGTTAGCCCCTATTTTATTCATTTTTTATGAGACTGATCTCCATCCTCACTTTTAGATGCTACTCAGGACGTTCCAGTAATCAGGTGCAACCCACTCCCAGCCCTCTTGTACGAGGATGACTCAATGCTAACAGCACGTACAGCAAGGGCACTGCATCTTCTAGTACACGCCTTTACCAAATTCATGGCCTCCCTTAACCTGCAAACTAGTTTTACCAAACCCCACATCATGTCTTGTTGCTCTAACTGCAGGCCCCTATCAACCCTTTCAATTGGCACCAGTGCTCTGACCAGTACAAGCACCTTCCCATATCTGTGTATTTATTTCTCCTCCCAAGGGTCATAGGGCCATATGTAGGTAATATATATTTACCGATTCATAAATACCGAATTTTACCGATTCGGTATTTATGAATCGGTAAATAGAATGTAGGTAAACATTCGTTAATTATTACCGAATCGGTAATATTCGGTATTTATGAATCGGTATTTACCGATTTGGTAATAATGCATCCCTTCCAATTCATTCCTATGGGCCTGGAGGCCCATCGGAATGAATGGGAAGCCATTCACAATCACCGATTCGGTATTTACCGAATCGGTAATTGTGAATAGGGGGAGCATATTCATGGGTGGCAGGGTGTCACATTGACACCCTGTTGCACCCCTGAATCGTGCATGTGTGCACATGTGGCGCACATACATGCCCTAAGGGCATGTATGTCTGCCACATGGCACTTGTCAAAAAGCACAAAATTGCTTTTTAAAAGGTTTTCGTTATTTACCATCAACTTGTAGTTGGTGGTAAATAACGAATCCAGACACCTAAAATGCACTCACTTAAGTGCCCCCTACATTGGATTTCAGGATTCGGTAATTTACTGAATCGGTATTTTACCGATTTCTTAAAATTCCGATTCGGTAAATTACCAAATCCTGAAATCCAGCCACCTACATCTCAATTGCCTTAATACTGGTCGGTAACAGGATATTTACCGATTTTCGGCCGTTACCGACTGGTATTTAGTTACCTACATATAGTCTTTAACATCTCTTGTCGTACAACAAAAGTTTCTTCACCCATCAGGTCACCATGCTCTCTTCCCCAACCCCTGGGTGGTTGATTTCTAGATATATTGCTAAAAATGTGTAAATCCCAGTGCCATCCAATTGCTATGTACGGTGCAGAGCTATGGGGTATGTAACTTAATCCAGAAAGAAGAAAATAGATTTCTAAGGCGATTTCCCATCTCTGCTGCCAATTACATCAATCATAATGAACTGGGGCTGCGATACCTGGAAGACTTGATCTATGTCTAGCCGGCCCTGCTCTGGATATCAATATGGAAAAACGCTGAGTCTGCTGTTAACAAGGGACATAATACTGGACTGACTATCCCTGGATAAAGGTTTGCAAATTCCCTGGATTGGTTATGTTAAGACCGTTTATAGTCATATAGGGATGGAATCTTTTTTCTGGGACCCCTTAACCTGTGTTTCATTGAGTAAAAGGAGCATGACGGAGATTTTTTTCTGGCTCGAGGAGTCCCAGTAGCTCAGGAGTCTCCAGACATGTCCAACTGTCATATGATATTTGGACTTACATGACACTGATAACGTCACTAATTTTCTATGGACTGCTCGCCACAAATGGGAGCATTCACTTTTATTTCATTTTAGATCAGACACTGTTAAGTAACTGTTTTTCTTTCCCTTGGGCTATACACAGCATCTCAATTCCATGTCTTGTCCATGTGACAATGTTTCTAAACAGGCTATGCTTCATTTTATCTTTTTCTGCAAATGTTATTCGCAATATTCCAAGTTGTTTTATCCACCATTTGAAAGAAGTACTGGTATGGCCTAAATCAATGTAGACCCGCTCTTGGATTCTTATTACTTTTACATAATGATGAAGTGTCTTTTAATATGGGCTCATTTGTAAAGGCTGCCACGCGGGCATGAACTTCGATGCACTGCTAAGATATGATGTTGCAATTTGGTACTGTCTGAGATACTTTTGCCTTCTAGCTGAGGCATTGTATTTATTGGTCCAAACTTAATTTAAATTGTTATGATGTAAAATGTTTTTATTATTTTCTGTTCATGAATAACTTTTATGGTTGCTACAATGCTGCTAAATAAAGTTTTAAATTGAATTGATTTGAGAGACACTCTAAATCCAGAAGTTTGGGATCTCACAGGAAAAGATATCGGACTAATTAAAAGCGTAGAACCAGTCTGAAATACTGTAATAGAAAATGCAGTATATCCCAGAACACTATCGTACCCTTTGACCCCAGAAAGTATTACAGGAAAAACACCTGTGATACAAGATATGCTACAAAAGGGAACTAATTGGGAATCCATGTAACTCTCCAATCATGGGTTTACAGAAGTCCAATGGAAAATACAGGATAGAGCAGGATATTAAAAGATTAATGAAATAGTGGTCCCTTGCTGTCACATGGTACCGAATCAAGCCCCAATATCTTTTTCAGAAAGGGTTACTGTCATTGATTTGTGTTGTCAAGCTTTTTTTCAGTGCCTTTGCATGAAGAAAGCCAGTTCCAGAACAGAGTATTAGCATGGCGTCATGTCCAGTTTCAACCAGATTCTGAAAATAAATCTGAGTCATAGCAAATGCCCTACAGATCAATACTTGTACAGTACATAGAGATAATCTGCTTGTAGAATCAGAAACACAAGAAGCTTAGAAAAAAGATACTATTGAGTTGTTGAATCACCTGCCTGAGAACGGACAGAAGGTGTCCCCCGGAAAACTGCTGTACTGTCAAAAAGAAGTTCAATATCTGGGACATATTATTGAAAGATTAGTTAGAATGGGGTTATCAGAAAGAGTGGATGCAATTCTTCATATGAATCCACTTCAAACTCAAAAGGAAGCCCAGATGTTTTTGGGACTGGTTGGCTACTGTTAGCAGTGGATACCAAATGTTTCCTTGGCAGCAAAGCCTTTACTGAGGCTGACACACAGAGATGTGTCTGATCGTGATTCCATGGGATAATGACTGTATGAGGGCTTTCCTACAGCTGAAAGAAAGACAGTTTTGTGCCCCAGCACTAGGAATACCAGATTATACTAAAGACTTTACTTAATTTAGCAGTAAGAGAGAGGGCTAAAAATCAGATACACAGTGATGCCCGGAAACCTGTGGCATATTTCTCTACCATCATTGACCCTGCTGCCGCAGATCTTCCAGGCTGCCTTAAAGCAGTTGTCATGATGAGCACTAGTCTAAAAAATGAGTGAGAACATAGTACTGGGATTTCCATCAACTGTTAGGGTCATACACTCAGTGGAGATTCTATTGACAAGAACAAAAACCCAACATATGACCCATAATTGTTTGACAAAGTACTAACAGACCATCTTGTCATCTGACAATGATGCCCTAAAGAGGTGTCGTATACTTATTCCATCAACACTTTTGCCTGTAAATGATGTTGTTTGTGATGACATTGAACATGATTGCTTAAATGTCACAGACTTATGCACCAAGTTAAGAACTGATATTAAGGATGAACTCTTGATTTAGCCCAACCATGTTCTTTTCGTAGATAGCTTATATCAAAGAAGTAATGAGGGCACATTGAAAGCAGCATATGCATGTGCACTATAAATGATGTTGTTTAACATTCCTGGCTTCAAATAGTTACCTCAGCACAAGCTGCAGAATTAATTGCCCTTCCCAGAGCATGCAATTTAACTGCTCATATGAGAGTGGCTATATTTATGAATAGTCAATACGGCTTTGGTGTTGTCCATGATTAGGAGCAATTACAGTCACAAAGTGTTTTTTTAACTTCTTCAGGTACACCAATTAGGAACAAACTGTACGTAAAAAATTTGCCAAAAGTGTTGCAGGTAGTCAATCAATCAATCAATCAATCAATCAATCAGGGAATTGTCATGCATGCTACACACCTGTGAGGGTCTCAAGGCACTGGGGGGTAAGCAGCTCTGGTCAGTTGAAGAGTCAGGTCTTGAGGGTCTTCCTGAAGATGTGCAGAGAGGGGGCACATCTGATGTCTATCGGGAGCTCGTTCCAGGTCTTGGCCGCCATGTAGGAGAAGGCTCTTCCACCCATTCTGGCTCTGTGGATGGGCGGGATTTCGGCAAGGGCGAGCTCGGTGGATCAGAGGTATCTCTTGTGGAGGCATTTGTAGGCATGGGTGAGTGTCTTGAAGGTTACTCTCTTCTCGACGGGGAGCAAGTGGAGGCCTCACAGGTGTTGGGTGATGTGTTTTTTGTCGAGGGATGCTGAGGATGAGTCTGACTGCGTTGCTCTGTGTGGTCTGGAGTTTGTGGAGCAGAGACTTGTTGATTCTGGCATAGAGGGCATTTCTGTAGTCCAGTCTGCTGGTTAGGAGTGCGTGGGTAACTATCTTTCTTGATTCGAGGGGATCCATTTGAAGGTGTTGCGAAGGATGTGGAGCGTGTTGAAGCAGGTGGAAGCGATAGCGTTGACCTGTCGGGTCATGGAGAGGGAGGAGTCGAGTATGATGCTGAGGTTCTGGGTGTGGTCCGTGGGGGTAGGCAGCTGCCAAGGGCGGTTGGCCACCAGGTGTTGTCCCATGTGGTGGGGGAAGGTCCGAGGACCTCTGTCTTCTACAAGTTGAGCTTCTGTCAGCTGCTGATCATCCCAGATGTGATGTCCTTCATTCCTTCCTAGAAGCTGAGTCTGGTAGTGACAGGATCCTTGGTGAGGGAGAGGATGAGCTGGGTGTCATCGGCATAGGAGACTATGTTGATATGTTGAAGAGAGTAGGGCTGAGTACTTCGCAGTTGATCTCTGTGGGTTCAGAGAGGAAGGGTGGCAGTCTGATTCTTTGGGTTCTGCCAGTGAGGAAAGAGCGGAGCCATTAGAGGGCAGTTTCCTGTATGCCGGCGTTGTGGAATCTGGCGGTGAGTGTGTGGTAGGAGACGGTGTCGAAGGCTACGGAGTGGTCAGGTAGGATCAGGGCCGCAGTGTGGCCTTGACCGAGGAGGGTGCGGATGTCATCTGTGGCAGCAAGTAGAGCGGTCTCGATGCTGTGGTTGCTGCGGAATCCGGATTGGAAGGGGTTGTGGATGAAGTTCTCTTTGATGAATTTCATTAGTTGGGCGTTGACGGTCTTCTCAGTAACTGTGGCCGCAAAGGGGGGGAGGGAGAAGGGTTGGTAGCTTTTGAGGTCCGAAGGATCTGCTGTGGACTTCTTGAGCAGGGGCTTGACTTCTACGCGTTTCTAGTTGTCGGGAAAAATTCCGGTTTTGAAGGTGGTGTTGATGGTGCGTCGTAGTTCTGGTGCGATGGTGGTGGCGGCTCTGTGGAAGATGTGCAGAGGGCAGGGGTCCATGGGTGTTCCTAAGTGGATGCCTTTCATGGTCGCTTCAGTGTCTTCAGTTGTGGTTGGGATCCAGGCAGAGATGGTGGGTTGGCTGGCATTGTTGGAGGAGGGAGAGGTTTTGGAGACTAGTGTCCTTTCACTGAAGTTGTCATAGAGAGACTTGAATTTCAGATGGAAGTAGAAGCTGAGCTTGTTGCAGAGGTCCTGGGAGGGGGTGATGCCTGTAGCCTCGCTGGGGGTTTGGTAAACTCTTGAATGATGCTGAAGAGTTCCTTCAAGTTGCTGGAGTTGGTGGTGATCTTGTTCTGGATGAAGGACTTTTTGGTTGATCTAATGAGTTGGTGGTATTTTGTCATGGCGTTTGTGTAAGTGGTTCGGTCTTCCAACGTTTTGCTGTTTGCCAATTCTTCTCGAGAAGTCTGCAGGTGTGTTTGGATTCTTGGAGGTTGTCGGTAAATCAGGGTGGCCTTTCGGGGGCGCTGTCTGTCCAGGTTCCAAAGGGGTACTAGTTTGTCTGCCCAGTTGGTGATCCATCTGTGTAGTTCTTTGGCAGCGAGGTTGGTGTCGGTCGAGGTGGAGGAGGCATCATGGCTGAGGGTGGAGTTGAGGTGCTCCTCTGTGACCTTGCTCCAGTTTCTTCACTGTGCGCAGGGGGCTGGTTTGGGGACGGTGGGTTTGTCGATGTGGAAGTGTATGCGGTGGTCGGTCTGAAGAGATTGCAGTAGTTAAATGTGCAGCTCATCAATGTCGTAATGGCTGCATTGTCATGGAAAACAGATATGTTGATTCGGTTGCACAGTATTGTGCTTTGTTGGCCTGTACATTTAATGGAAATTTCACACTTGAGTCTGAGGAGGAAACTTTGTTCACCTTGTTGATGAAAGTGACTGAAACTTATGATGAATTTAAGAGGATGCAGGAAAATGTTTCAGAAGAAGAACAGAACAGCTGGATTAAAGCATGTTGTGAGAAAAATCCTAATGCATTTGGGTGTCAGCTGATTAGAGACTTGTGTTGCCTGGTAGCTTGTTGTTCCCAATTATACTGTAGTAACATGGATACACACATTTAGGTAGGGATGCAATAGTCAGAATTTTTCTCACAAACTTGCTACATTCCAGATTCAAAATGCTAGCTGAAGTATTTTGCCACACATGTGTAATATGCCAACAAATGAATGCTGAAAAGAAAACACATGTTACACTGAGTCACATGAGGAGATCAGGAGCCCTTTCAATAGAATGCATATGGATTTTATCGAGATGCCTGCTTACAATGGACTGAGATATGTCCTGGTCATAGTTTGCGTCTTCTTGAGATGGGTGAAGCCTACCCAACCAGAAGAAATGAGAGCCTCACTAAAGAACAACTGTTATTGGCAGAATTGAACCCAAGGTATGGCATGCTGGTGATAGGGGGTCCCATTTCAATAATGAGGTCCTGAAGATGACTTGCACAGCACTACAGATTGGGCAAATATTACATTGCAGTTTTAGACCTGACGTTTCTGGAGTAGTTGTACAGGTCAATGGAACCATTAAGTCTTGATTAGCAAACGTTTGTGCTCAACATCGCTGAAATGGCCAGATACATTAGCTTTGGTACTTATGAGTATTTGGAGTGTCCCATATAGGAATACGGGTCTCTCGCTCCATGAATCCTGAAGGGTAGGTCATTGAGACTACCTGTTGTACCTGCAAATGCCTTTTTGAACATCACAGGTGAAATGATACTCGATAACTGCAACGGATAGAGTGACATGGGCCATTCTGTCTCTTACCAAGCTACAAGAGATCCACACCAAGAGCAGTGCCACAACCTTAATCCTGGATATTGGGTCATGCTCAAGAAGCATGTTCAGAAGACCTGTTTGTGACTGAGAAGGAAAGGCACTTTCCAGATAATTTTGGTAACAAATACGGCTGTTAAGTGTGCTGGAGTTATGAATTGGGAGCATGTCTTTCACACCAAGAAAGTGAAATACCCTGAAAAGGCAATTGTGTTCTTTGATCCTGAACAAAGAGCACTGGTGACAGCACCACCACCTGATAGACCACTAAGACCAGTGGTACCATTACCATGACAGCAGCAAGAAGAAGAGGTGAAGATTTGCAAATCGAAAAACAAATCCAAGTGTCTTATGATACACAAAGTGACATCATAGTCCCTAATGAAATAGAAGCATAGACTAAAACTCAAAATTAATCATTACTGATAACTTTTCAGTACAGCCAGAAGACCCAGGTGAAGGAAAAAGCACAGAGATAAATAGAGTCACCCATAGAGCTGAATGGCCACAGAACTATGAACAAGAAAGATTAATATAAGAGTACGTCAGTTGATTGAATACCAGTAACTATAACTGAAGAGGCTGAATCAAATGATGAAAGTGATGTAGTACAAAGCCAACAATCTCTAAGAAAAGCAAACATTGCAAGAGTGCCTTGTCGAAGATATTCAGCACCTAAATGGCCATATTACGTGGACAGAGTACTCAATGTTACATTAGATGAAGTGTGTGATTTGAGATCTGAACTGTACAAACCTCCATGAAATAGCTTTGAAACAGAAACTGGAAAAGTCAAAATTAATAATTGATAACTATTGCAAGTTGGAAGAGAAAAACAATAACTGACCTATGAACAAGAATTGTCCTCCTAGACCTTTGTTATTTTAGTTTTTTATTTTACAGAAGATTAACCTAGGCCACAGTGTGCTATAGAAGAGTAGAGATAACATTTTAGAAGAACACGGGGTAGGGTTAAGGGTTGTCTAAATAAAGATGTGAACCTCTGAAAACTAATCATTCTAAAAAAGCTACTTACAGAATTCTACACTGAAGTAATGAACATAATTACACCGAGCCTGATTCAAGAGAAATGTGTTGCATTAGAAATAAGTGAACAAATATTATGTGCTCAATCTCCATGATAACAGTAATAATGATTCATATAGTGCTAGTGGGAATTGTATTTAACACCGGATGTAAAGCCAAGAACGAAGAATATAACTAAACAACATACATGCATTAATGATGAGGACCAATTAAAAGCTTCTTTTGTTAGTTACAAGAAAGAAGATTTTGCCACTATTGTTTATTCTAGACTAGCACAATACACTCATGCAATAGATACAAAAGACTGTTCTGTGTGCACTCACTTACCGACATCTGGATCAGAAGAAGTCACTTACTATCACATGCCATTATCATACGCTATATCTTGTAGTATTTAGATTTCACTTGTTTATAGGTGAGAACATTTTGAATGTTTATTTTCTAATTATGATCTTATACATTCAAGAGTACCTTTAATAGAAAGTGTAAATTTACACCGGCAAGCAAAAGAAATAGATACAGCTTGGTATTACTTCTTTCCCCATAGCCCTATAGATAGTGTTAAGGCTTATATAAACAATTTAACAAGATTAATAAAACATTTAGAGAAGATTTACATAATGGTCTTAGAAGAAAGATACATAAATATTACACATACTAAGATAAACATAGTGATGTTTTTAAAAATGTTTGGAAGAAAAAAATAAGATAAATTTAAAAATATAATGGTTTACACCAAGTTAAGGTTAGATAGTCAACACAAAGGGAAAATTTGCATTATAGAAGGGAAAAAACGAAACAAACTAAACATGTAGGGATTAGTAGCTGTTGACACACATTTGAATTAACAGGAGGCGCATGCCAAATTTTACACGGAGAACAATCTGCAATTCCGGGAGTTTATTTTATTTGTGGGCAAAATGCTTATTTCTTGCTACCTGCTGACTGGGAGGGTATTTGTTATTTAGGTGTATTAATTCCTAAGATGTACCATGTACAAAGTATAGATGCATTAACAATGACATCATACACAAACGTAGTACAGAAACTGTAGCTGAGTTTGTGGAATATATATTTGATACAATTGTTCCACCTGTAAGTGTCATAATAAATGGCAAGAAGGTGCGTTCAATGGTTTTGCAGAATCATCTAGCATTAGAAATATTACTCAGAGAGAAAGGCAGAATCTCCAAATACTTAAATTAACTCATTGCTGCTCCAGTATACCTGACAAATGTAAGAAAAGTTAAGGATTTGCAAAGAACATTTCTGATGTAGAACCTGAGTTAGAAGAGTTGGAAAAGCTTAGGCCCCGATTATGATGTCAGGCAGACAACTGCTGAATGGGAACCGACCGACCTCAGGTCAGTGGTTCCGACTGCATCATTTGGATGCGACTGCACACAGTGAAATTGGAAACATCCATTTTTCTATCAGAGCTTGTGTGGAGGGTAGAATACACCCTCAGCATAAGCTCCAATAGAAAATGGATGTTTCTAAACATCCCTGAACCATGTGGCAGACACGCTCAACAAAGAGGTTGAACATGGTGTGCACCTCCTGACACATATCCCACTCTGGTTATCACACCTTCTCACAAGAATATGTCCAGTGCACACATATGGTCTTATTACGATATTATCGACCTCGGTATTACGATGTGACTGCCCTATCCATTGTTCAATGAAAGATTGTGCGGCGGGTGGAAACGGCTTGCAGCAAAAGCTTGCGTTGAACAATGGATGTTAGTAAACATCCCTGCACCATGTGGCAGGCACCATGCTGTGCAGGAATGTTTAGGGGGCGAATTGCAGAAGGCCGGTGTGGGGGAGGAGGCCCCATTAGGGTCTCCCAAAGTCAGTTTCCAACAGCCACTTCATGTCTGAATGGCTGACATGGATTGGCTGTCGGAAACCGATATCATAATCCCAACGGCAGAACCGCCACCCTCAAGGGATTATGAGGCCTTTCTGGCTGGCTGACGAGCTCCTTGAACCCGTTGGAACAGCGTTGGATTTCCAGGCCAGTTTAAATTCTGGCTGGCTTCATCACATTATGGCGGTCAGACTTTAAACCTACAATGTTGGTTGGAAAGCCTCCGACCACCGGTCAGTGGCTTACCGATTGACATTGTAATTAGGCACTTAGTGTCTCTGAATACTTTGGAAAGGTAGTTCATACAATTGAAAATTGGTTTACAACAGCTGGAAGAGGTATTTTAAAAGCTGTTTTAAGCCAGTAATAATAAAAGGGCTTTGTTTGCTATTTCTTTAAGCTTTGTTCATGAGCTGTAGATTTATGTTATTCAAAAGAAGAGCATGAGAACAAAATAAGAGCTTTAAAACAGAATTCAGGATTAAATCATTTGATAAATGATGATTACATGAAGTCATTGCAACTTCGAGGTCAGAAAAGAAAAAGATGAGACTCCACAGATGAAGAAAGTGCTCTCTGAACGAACTCACATGTGAAATGAAATTAGTGTGATTGTAAAGATAACCCCCAGGTGGAGAATTTAGAAAGATGCAAATCAAAATTAAAATTAATTAACAAAGCTGATAAGTTGCCTTAGAAATTAACATGAAAGCACACTGTAAAATAACATGTAGTCAAAATGAGCAAAATGCATTAGGCAGTCATATTCCCTGGGTAGTATGCTGTTATTATTTCTTTCACAAATGGAAGCTTTAGATATTGCTGAACTATGCACAAAGGTATTTGATAGCTTGAACCTTAATGTGACTTGCTTAGAATCTTCATCATAACTGCAAAATGTTACTATTTTATAAAATGTTTTATCTTCTTGAAGCTAGATGTTCTCATTGCACAAAGTTTAAGCTTCCTAACTATATCTTGTTCATATAATATTGCATAGAGAATCGCATATTTTAATAATAACTCTCCCTTACATGAAATACGAAAAGAATTACCTAACTACAAATCTGCAACTAAATGTTTAGGGGCCTAATTATGACTATGGCTGTCCATTGGACTGCAGTATTTGCTGTGGAGTCCATGGTTCACCCGCCGTATTACGAGTACAGCTGTTGAACCCCCACTGGACCACTGCAAACGCAGGTAATCCTTGATCCCGTGGCGGTGGTGCAGTGGTCTGCGGCTGCAATATGCTGGTGTTTCAGCAGCTGCCCCGCCATGCATATTACGGTTTCCTCACAGCCCTCCTTTTCATGGCAGTGAGCCCACCAAGAAAAGGGTGACTGTGAGGAAACTCAGGGGCCATAACAGAGCCCCCTGTTGCCTCTGTGCTTGGAGGTACATGAAGGAGGGCACCTGTTGTGCCCCCCTGTATTTTTACACCGTCTGTTCCTGCAGAGAAAGAAAGGCACAACATTGTGCATTATTTTCCGTGCTGGAACTGGCTGCGGCAGCCTCACGGCGGTGCACATCTAAAGCACACCTATGTGCCTTAGATGCGCACCACCATGGGACCATCGCAGCAGGACCGCCCAATGTGGATTACAGTCGGAATCCAGGTTTGGCAGTCTTGCAGTGGGGCGCTGGTGTGGCGGCATCTGCAAAAACAGCAAACTCGTAATCAGGCCCTCGGTCTTTAGTATAGTTCATTGTCACACAGTGAAACATTGAATAAATGATAGATTATACTCTGCATTAAGCTTCCCTGTGAACCAAGGTTAACGTTCCAGAAACACAAATGTTTAGTAATATCTGTTACAGATTTACTTGTAGATTTTCAACTTCATGTGTTTTCCACGGGAAAGGAAGAATGAAGCCTGTCCACCATCGAAAGATGTTCTTTCCACTGGACAGAAGGGATCTAACCTGCAACAATGTTGTTAGCATGTGCTCTTGTCTTTTATATTAGTTCATGTTTATAGCTAGGTTTAGGGATTTTGGGAACTTTTTGGCTAAGGCTTCGTTCTGAGGAGATGCTCCTAGACTCTCTTGGAGACTTTACCACCCTTCTTGTCCCTGATAGTTGTAGCTATTGCTGCATCTGTTACCCCATATTTTCCCTGTTTATGCTTTATTTGTACTGATTGCTACTGCAACTGTACGCTGTCGCACTTTGGATAATGAAACTCGGTTGAGTTCCATGAACTGCTCTTTATGGGGAGTTCAACTACCCAATCTAATTTTGAACTTCATGCTCCTTTGATCTCGCTCTTTTCTCAAACCATATTTCTCTTAATAAGCTTTTGTAAACAAACTTTATATGACTTACTAATTGAATAAAAAGATCTGAGAAGTATACTTATCTCTTTATGAGAATAAAGCTTTTTGAAATCAATCCAAAACTCTTGTTATTGACTGAACTTAAGAACTGATTTATTTTGATGTTGATTAATATGATTCGATGATTTGATTTAGCTTTCATTCAAAAAAGGTGGCAAAGATCTCTTGCCTAGAAATAGAATTTGGCATGGAGTTGGAGCCCATTCTTGTAAGTCACAGGTTGAATTGGTTCTGGAAATTAAAGTTTTGGACTCCTTCTGCACTATCAGTTTCCTTAGATTCGGAAAGTCGATTCCTTGCATTCTCTGTCAAGCTTAGTTGAGGTTGGGCACCCCTTCACAATTAGTGATAGACACTTGGTGCTTGGGAACTTTTGCAGGCTATTTCCACTTCCCGTTGCCATATTGTATTATCTCATGCTGTTCACATTATGTCTCTGTGGGTATATGTATTATCACATTGACAGAATGTGAATCAATATTAGGAAAACTGAAAACTTGGAGTTCAGTGAGGCAGCCGCAGGTACTGTATTCTGAATTTATTCTGCTCCAGTCTGGGGATACAAGAAATGCCTGGAGGTGTTATTTAAGCAATTTATGAACAAGGCAGCTTGAGAAACATACGTTATTTCGATTGCAAGAATGTTGTTTGAAACAATTTTTTATGCACAGAATGATAGATTTTCTATACTCTCCTCAGTGCATCCTCTGGGATATATATATTTTTTTCTACATGTGAAAAGTTTATTAGAAATTGTAAACTACTTCGCTATTTACAGAGCATTATTTGCACCTCACTTTCATCTTCTGAGAATTCACAATAACATTAGGATGACTGCCAAATCAATGGTACTCTTTATCAACCACAGAATAAAGCTGGCACTTCTATGCAGGTACCTGTAAGTGTCAATGAATTCTCAGGAGCATTAACCCCATGAATTATCTTGCCTGCTAAATGTTCGCTGTAATCACAATTGCGATTTTTTCAAGGGTCAAAGCTGGTAATGAAGTGGATAGATAAAGGAATGCATGAACATATATGCGAGTAAATATGTTTTGTGGTGGAAGGAGTGTCAGCGGTGGTTGGGGGTTGTGTATCAGCCACCACTCCTCTATTTACTGGCATTTGTACACAATCCATGAATCTCTCAGCCTGCCCCATGATTAGAGCCTAGATTGTTTACAACACTGAGAGACTTGCACTGGGATGGTAGACATCCTAGTGCATGGATGAAAAGGCAAAATGATTTGGAAGAAAACTCCTTGGATAGAGGGCAATGCCATGGCCCCCACTCCATGAGGTTTACTGCCAGAACCCTTTTGAAGATTCTCTCCCCCATAGACACCTTTATACCTGGCCCTGTTGTAGGACTCTGCGCCAGTGGCCCTTGCTCCCTTGCTCACATGCTGCTTGCATCCTAGCGCTACTCCATTTGCCCCTGTATTCTCTCCATTGTGTCCTTCTTTTCCCTTCTTCCCCCCACTTGCTACCCCAGTCTGCATTTCCGTTGTCCTCCTGTTCCTAACCACAAACCTATTTTTACATACAATTTAGCTTGTTTGTTGGAGTGCAAGGCAGTAAATTGCTGCCAGTCCTTCCACTTTATAAAGAAAAGTCTTTTTGTGTTACTTTCTTTTCATATTTTTTTTACTTACTGACCCATTTCAGATTGTTAAATAAAACTAAAAAGCATCTATGGTCATAACACATATACACGTAGATAAAATGATTCAGCCATCAGTAGCAGCATCGTCTGGCCATTTTTGCCCTTCTGTTCATGCTGTACAGCATCAACATTATTTCCGGTGCTGTTTAGCACAAACATAAGGCACTGACAGAGACAATAGGTCCTAAAGGCGAGACGACTTGGCGTAGCCAATGCTTGTGTATTTTTAGCGCTACGAGGTTGCTAGGTCACTGAAAACACTGTGAATATATTAATCATTATTTTAAACATGCATTGCACACAGTATAATATAGGCTGCCATAAAATGCACATATAAATTTAGGTTAAATATAAAAAGTGCTT
Source organism: Triturus cristatus (assembly GCF_964204655.1). NCBI lineage: Eukaryota > Metazoa > Chordata > Amphibia > Caudata > Salamandridae > Triturus > Triturus cristatus. The sequence goes on along the minus strand of NC_140590.1, from coordinate 892,139,377 downwards.
CTAAAGTAAAGATTTCAAATATATGCAGATTATACCTAGTGCAAACCTTTTTTCATACCTGTCCATTAAAAGCACACAATTCCCAGTTCGGCTTGTAACACCCTTACAATACCGCTCAAAATGAAAATATTTTTGCCATCAGAAAGCTTCAAGTGACTCCATCAATTAATGCCTATGTTGGCTCCCAAGCAGCCTTTACATTTACAGATTTGCCAGTTGTGCACATGTGCACTTCTTTCGGGAAGCAGGTAACCGGGTGGGAAGGAATGTTTCCTTCTTATCTGTATGCCCCTCCCTCTAGATCACAACACAGGACACTCCCTCCCTTCCACTCCAGCTGGGGAATCTGAAATGTCGGAATTAACATGTGTCCTTTAACTGGAAGACTATAATTATAGACAAATGGTGGTTAAACCTTCCATCATGGACAACGCATATTAGGGCTAAATTATGGGCAGTCCATGAACATTACAGCCGGATGGTCTCCCTGGGGCAAATGGTCAGACACCCATTTTTATGGTTTCATGGCCACCTGCCAATAGAGCAGTATGAATAGGAACAGTAAATAAGAGAAAACAAAAGGGCAGGTGGCAAGAGGTCTCTGGTTGGTGACTTGTTAAGGGGGTGGCAACAGAGGGAGATGGGAGGAGGAAGAACTGGGAGAGAGGGAGGAAATGAAACATACTCCCTCCAATGTCCTGCAAGCAAGGTTTGAGGTCAACAGTAGAAGGATACATTATCCAATCAAAACACTGCGAGACCGAAATGCTCCGAAGTGGGAGCCAGGATTGTTTCCTAATATAAAGTAATCTACCTTACATGGCACTTTCAGGGGGTGGGCGAGCCTGTGTTTCCTCCACATTGCCTTGTGGGGGCATCATTGTCCAATCTACCATCCCCTTCATTCAGAAGGGGCCCTTTGTGTGTTTGCCTCATCTTCTTACTACATCAATCACCGTGACCTTCATGACAAAGGAACTGGCATCTTATTGATTAACCACATTACCTAGAAATGTCTCAGTTTCATTTATTCTCATGTGTTTTTTCACTATGAGTTTATATTCCAAAAAAGTCACTTGCATTCTATTTACAACTTAAACAAGTATTGTGGCCACTTATATACTCAATTATTTCTACCCACACCGTTTATTATACAAAAGAGATGATTTAATTTCTTAATAGGGTTTTTAGTGAATATGTGCATAAAAGTAATTTTTCAATTGCGGGATGCATGTGCTTCTTCATTTTTACACTGCATACTCTATTCGTTGTATGAGTAAATTTATAAATAGGTTTAAAAACATCAATGGACCTGAACTTAAAAGGAGTAATACAGGGTAGTAGGGTGGCTCATTAATAGGCCTGAATTCACCAGGTGCGTGCTACCTCCACATTCATGCATTCAGTTCAGCCATGCGCTTGCATAAGAGCTAGAACCTGACATTCTCCATTTCAGGCAAATAGAGTCAGCACACTGGGTCATTATGGGTTACACGAGTATTGGCAGAGGTAGTAGGGTGCATCCATGGCCACAGAACACGGGTAAAGAAAAAGAAAGGGTCTGCTTGGATACTGGTAGATGGATAAAGGGAGGCAGGAGGAAGCTAGCATTGTAAAAGCCGATAGGTCTCGCGTTTAAAAGGTGAACACTGCCCTATTGGCTCGTGCATATGAACATTTATCACGATTCATGCATGCACGTGTCATGATTCATGCACACTCACACGTTCGCCATTTTGAAATGGTGAAATAAAGTGTGACTCCAATGTGATGCACTAGCAGCCATTTGGGCTTTTTTTTTACTTTACAGTTGCAACATGGCAGATGGCTAATTTACAAAGATAAATTAGAAAAAATAAAATATAGAGCGCATAGAAGCGAGGGCCTCCACAGCACTGTGAAGCTGCCAGGCCTACCAAAAAAACAATGGCAGAGCAGGATGAGAAGCCTGGGAATACAGGAAAGGCACCGGAACAGGTGGGAGAGAACCGGTGAGCAACAAACGAATACGGAGTGTGCCTGGGTAGAGCAGCCAGACTTTGAATGTGTGCAAGAATGATAAGAGGCACTATTTTTGGGATCTTCACATTTTCAAAATACCATGGGCTGTAGCCAAAAGGGTTGGACAGTCCTGTGAGGCAATGCCTAAGTCCGCCGAGTTACAGGAACTGGCTGAAAAGGGCTGTTCAAACCCTCCTTCCGTATATGTAAATATATGCATATGTGACTTATATGGTGCGTGGTGTCTGTCGATTGATGCCAATGACTCTCTCCAGTCTGTAGGCGATAAACAGAAAGGGTAGAGAGCATGAACATCAATTCACCAAAATGCTTGAGGTAGCGGAAGTGACATCACGCGCTCTTTGACCTTCAATTTCATTCACACACACACATGCACATATTCACAATTACATACGCTCTCTTACCTAAACTCACACTCGCCCGCAAGCTCGCACACAACATACATTTAAAGCCTTTTTTTACTTACCTCTACTTACAGGGAATATCATACTCCAGCTAATTGCACTTCATTTTTATTGCACTAATAGTGAATAATGTTTCATTATTCACTAGTAGTGTAATACAGAAAATTGACAGAAAACAAAGCTAGTAGAGAGTTAATGAAGAACTGCCCCTGTGCTCCTGGCACTGATTTTGCACCCTCTGAGGGCAGGGGTCGCAAGGAGCAACAGCGGATCCCAGCTGCGACCCATAAATGACGTCCATGGTGCCGAGGTTGTGTGGGCTTTCTAATTAAAACGGAAACAAGTCATCTATGTGATCTATTACAAAAGGAACTATGTAGGGCATTCATACGAGAATAGTTTTCACAACCTGAGATTCCCATCATATTAGAACATTTTGTGGAAACGGGTTAGTGGAGAAACTTTCTTAAAACAGATTTCACTAAGTACTCCGGGAAGAACTCTGTTCGACTCGGTTGTTTCAGCGAATGGCTCCTTGCACATTAGGGGGCAGATTTATGATAACTGGCGCATCCCTGCATATCAGCAGGGATGCGCCAGTTATTATGCGCCACAGCTGCGCCACCATGGATGCACCGCATTTATAATGCGGCGCACCATGGGGCAAAAACGGCACAGATGCGTGACGCATCTGTGCCGTAAAAGTGTCGCATTGCTGGAGTTGCGTCGCAAGCGCGACGCAGCTCCAGCAATGTTCTGGGGGGCCCTATCTGTACAATGCTGCGTCAATCCTTACGCCTGCTTCAAGCAGGCGCAGGGTTTTGACGCAGCATGGGCCTAAAAGTGACTGAGTGAAATCTTGTAGATTTCACTCAGCCACTTTTAGGAGGCGTTCCTGCGCCGGAACGCCCCCACCTGCCCTGGAACGCCTACATGTGGCGCAAGGCTTTACAACGTGACGCATCTCCCAGATGCATCACGTTGTAAATACCCCGCACCATGGCGCAGGATTTGCGCCGCTGCTGCGTCACAAAAGTGACGCAACGGCGGCGCAAAAGTGGCGCAAGTGCAACATAAATCTGCCCCAATATGCGGTGGAGCTGTCAGCCCAGGGCTTAATTTGTGCAGGTGGGGCCCACGCTCCAGCACTCATATTTCAGGACGGAACTTTTCTCATCATTCTTTGAAGGAGGATGAAAGAGGCCAGAGGTGAAATCAAGACTAGGGGGCTCATTTACAAGCCCTTTGCGCTGCCGCGGCGTCACTTTTAAATTGGGGAAAAGTGGCGCACCCTTGGCGCAAGGGGCTTGTAAATAAACCCCCTAGGAGCCTTGGCATTGGACACCATGACATTCGATAGTTCTGTTCACGGGTGTCTGAGGAAGACTCGGAGTTCTGACAATAATTCGAATACAAATAAATCACTGGTTGCCACAATGTGTCGTCCTGTTCCCCTGCTTTGTGATTGCATTAGCTGTTCATGACGATAAAATAGAACCTGTTGGGAAGAGCACTCTATGCAGCATTCTTTGTTTCGCCTTAAAAACATGAAGCGATCTTACTCTTGCAGCTGCCGAGGAAGGCAACTGTCAAAAATTGTGCACATAAATGCAGGCATCTTCCAAACCTTCTCGTCTGAGCATACGCAGGGCCCTTGCTACTTGTGGAAAGCCAAATGGCGACACCTAGAGGTAAAATGAGGTATTTTCTGTGTTCCATTTACTGATGTCCTCGTACATTAATCTTTCATTCTGTGAGATTTTTTGAGGCTGTGTTTATTTTGTCGCTGCCAATGCTATTTTCTGCATTTGACATTGTTTTTCCCTTATGACAAAGAACGGGCACACGCAGCCGGGTGCGCACAATCCTCGTCATGCTCTTCAAGGCCGGTTGTGCATCGAACAAAGCTCCCAGTTAAAGGGCTCTCGACACCGCAGTTACGCTCCTTCGCACGCCCACAGAGGTCTACCGAGGCACTGCGGAGCGGCTGCGGTGACTAATGTTCGCTTCAAATTAAAACGATGATGCATCGTACTTTTTCAGTGGCTTCAACATTATGTTTCCAGAACGAACAAGGTCATCATTTACTGCAGGTGATTTAGGTTGAAACAGAACATTGCAGATGCTCTTTAACGTGTACAGTACTCCTAACCAGGGCCGGCCTTGGCACTGGTGGCTCCCAGTGCGATAATGTTTGTTGGCGCCCCCAATGACCACCTCCACCACGCATTCTCTTACCACCACCCTTTAACAGTGACCAAGCCTCCATAACCACTTTCTCTCAGATGCATTGAATTAGTTATATAATGGCACTCATACCAATAAAGGACTTTGCATCGCACACATATTACACAGAGACACTCAATCATATGTGTGTAAATCAGTGCATAGGAATTGTTACATAAGCCAAAGGACTACGGGGCAGATTTATGTTTTACTTGCGCCTCATTTATGCCGCCGTTGCGTCACTTTTGTGACGCAGCAGCGGCGCAAATCCTGCGCCATGGTGCGGGGTATTTACAAACGTGACGCATCTCCCAGATGCGTCACGTTGTAAAGCCCTGCGCCACATGTAGGCGTTCCAGGGCAGGTGGGGGCGTTCCGGCGCAGGAACGCCTCCTAAAAGTGGCTGAGTGAAATCTACAAGATTTCACTCAGTCACTTTTAGGCCCATGCTGCGTCAAAACCCTGCGCCTGCTTCAAGCAGGCGTAAGGATTGACGCAGCATTGTAGAGATAGGGCCCCCCAGATCATTGCTGGAGCTGCGTCGCGCTTGCGACGCAACTCCAGCAATGCGCCACTTTTCGGCACAGATGCGTCACGCATCTGTGCCGTTTTTGCCCCATGGTGCGCCGCATTATAAATGCGGCGCATCCATGGTGGCGCAGCTGTGGCGCATAATAACTGGCGCATCCCTGCTGATATGCAGGGATGCGCCAGTCGTCATAAATCTGCCCCTACAAGTGTAGGAGTCACATGTCATCCATACTGTTAGGCAGTATATCTTAGGAGTGCTTGGTGTGGAGAAGCACAAACAAACTCAGATTCGATAGAGAAACAGCATAGTAGGGAGTTTTCTTTAATAATAAGAATTGATTTGTACCCAAATGAACCCTTTTTGCAACATTAATCAATGCTCTAATGTATACTTTGCATTGTGTATGCAGGTCTATGATGAAATTTAATAGCTCACGATTCGATATTAAGACTTCGTTATAAATTGCTAGTGAAAAAAGAATATGTCTTTTTTAAAAGCAGTAACCTGCTGACCCATTTACATTATATGCAATCTGTAGACTACATGGTACCCATACTTCGGAGCAGGCATAGTAACCTCTGTGCTACCTTCCCCTAAGTCAAACCGCAACTATACTAAACTCCGATCTCAGTCTAGGAAGAGCAGCAATCACAGGAGTTATCGTGGCATTTTTGTGATGCCTGGTTATTGCTGGAGGAAAGGAGCGCTGCAGCAGGTGCTTTAAAAACATGATAAACTTGCAAACACTGCGCCCCCAGGAAGCCAGCACCCGGTGCGGCGGCACCAGTCGCACCTCCCTAGAGTCGGCCCTGCTCCTAACAATAGCCCATATGAATGAAATCTTGGCCTCGTTTCCAATTACTGCAGGCAAATAATACACTTTTCTATTGTAAGCATTTGAGAGGCCAGAGCTCCGGAAATTCTCACAGAGGGCAGTGCAGCGGCCGCACATGCTGCACTGCGTGAGAAGGAGAAGGCAGGAGAGCGCCATATTTACAGAAATATGGCACTCCTCTTCCCTCTCCCTAGCGCAGAAATATGCTGCCACGCGCCACAGACACACTTTTACATTATAGTGCAAAGGTGTCTCCATGAGTCGATCATAGGTTTTGTACTGGAAGGGAACCTTTCCAGTACAAAATACCATGCTTAGATTAACTTGAAACCTTTTCCCACTTTGTTTGTGTGTTGTACAGTGCAGCACACATGCAAAGTCAGAAAAGAAAGGAGAAATGAAAGCATTCCTCCTTCATAGCGCCTATTTGAAGTAGGCGCAATTTTCTCATGCTAAACCCTGTCTACTTTTGTAAGTAAATAGAGCTTAGTGTTAGAAACCTAGGGGCAGATTTCCAAGCCCCGTGCGCCACTTTTGTGCCGCCGTTGCGTCAGTTTTGTGAAGCAGCAGCGGCGCAAAGCTAGCGCCATGCTGCGACAGATTTACAACGTGACGCATCTAGGGAGATGCGTCACGTTGTAAAGCCCTGCGCCATATTAAACCCGCGTCAGGTTTAATGTATGCAGGGTGGGCGTTACGTTGGAAAAAGCCTCGGAAAAGTGACGCAGTGAAATCTAGAAGATTTCACGCAGTCACTTTTCCGATGCTGGTGCGTCAAATCCTTACACCTGCTTCAAGCAGGCGTAAGGCGTGACGCACCATGTTAGGGATAGGGCAGGTTGGAACAGTGCTGGAGTTGCGTTGCGCTTGCGACACAACTTCAGCACTGCGCCAACCTTATGCCGGCAGATGCGTCATGCAACTGCTTCTCCTTGCGCCACGATGCACCGCATTGTAAATGAGGCGCATCTGCGGTGGCGCAAGGGCAAACTTGCGTGACGCATCTTCCCTGGCGCATCACTGCTGATTTGCAGGGATGCGCCAGGGAACATAAATCTGCCCCCTAGGGTGGTTGCATGGGAACCCCATGCACTACCCATGGTATGGCCCCTTGGTGCTAAGTAATGGAAAGCAACGCTATGTGCTGATTTGGCTACTTTCGAGTGATTTTTCTAGCTCTAAACAAGTTTAATGTTGTTCAGTAAATTAGCAATAATAAGTTTTAACATCGATTTGCATCACGTATGTGCCACAAATACGGTGCTTAATCTTAGTACACATACCCAAATATTTCTTGGAGTAAGTGCTCTATTTTCAGATGGTTCATCTGGGAAAGGGAGAGTAAGGTATAATTCTTTCAGTTTCTGATCTACGCTGTCTCAAAATATTTGGTTAAATTAATTCACTTTGCGCCCTACAGATGCAAAACAATAGCCACTCTGCTCTGCGCCAGACAAGACATCATGATATGGCGCCAGAGTCTCCAAAAGCCGCCTTCATCTGCCTTCCCCTGCATTCCACTCTCTCTCCCTCAGTGAGCACGCCACTTTGCTGTCTTTTGGAAAGAGAAGGGAACAGCTAATGATCGGTGAAACGGACAGAGCTGCAGTGGTAAAAGCAGCACCACTGGAATGTTGCGGCATGAAGCTCAAAATTATGCACCAGGATTGACTTAATTATGCAGCATGAAAAAGCAAACTATGTGGCATAATACTGCACATTGTTTTATTAGTATTACTTCATTATTTTGCAATTTTTACACATGACAATTCTGTTTGAACAAAGATTTCACCTCAATAATACCTGTTTCAGCCAAATGCAGAAATGAGCAACTGAAAGATGACCAGTTAACCTTTGCCAATGGTCTTCTACTGCACAGGAACATCGGTCACCCTGTTTTTAGTAACTTTTGATCCATTTGAGCTAGATACAGTTTTTTTGCAAATAGGAAGCGACACAGAATAACCTGAAACTACAGCTGTGACATTAAAGAAGTGGATAGGAAGGAACAGATTTTAGGTGTGAAAAATCTGATTTGAGAAAGTACATTATAGCCATGGATTACTGGTCCCTGATTGTATCAATGTGGGCCAGTTATCTCTAAAATCCTGGGGACCCGATGCTGTGCGTCCTCAAACAAGAGACAATGTACTCCTTTCAGTATTTGAGTCTTAGGGCATGATTACGAGTTTAGATACATTTTAAGGCGTTGGATAACGAGACACAGGGCATTGGATAACAATACCACAGGGTACAATAAATAGCACCTATTACGAGTTTATAAACAATAAAATGCAGATATTTTGTGTTTACAGAAAAAAAATCTGCATGGTATGGTAAATATTGTATGATTTCCCTGTTAAATTTCGGCATGTTTGACCTGCATCAAATTTAACAACAGTTAAGGTATTTTAATGCATTCGATAATTATTGGATGCATTAAATACAGCCAAACTCGTAATTCCGACCTATACATAAAAAGTGGTTTTAATAAACTGGACCCTAAGGTAGCTAAGCCTAGCAGTGCCCAAAGCTCACTCAGGGACGTGCTAATTGCTAGAAACTCAGGTCTCAAAAGTTCACAATAATACCAGTGCATAAGCCAATAATCAGCTGATTCTTTTTTGCTGAAAAAACCCACACTTTATTTAACCCACAGCTAAATACTATGCTCGCACACGCAAACATGCAGAGGATATTATGCTACTGACCAATATACAACCCTTCATCATGGTTTTCTAGGCAGGGTTAACACAATACAATAACATCTACCTATTGAATTAGTAATAGGGTCTATCCAGTATCTACACACTTGCCCATACAAAACACCTGCATGCAAGCTTAGAAACAATTAGCTTTAAAAATTAATAAACAAAGTATTGCTTTTCAGGCATGATCTTTTCAGAATGAATACACAAATGACTACTGCCTTTGACAATGAATTTTTATGAGCCAACATTATAGTTCAGTGGCTTATAACACAAGGTGTCTTGAAGACTCCAAGCATATTCATGACAGACCCAGTGTTTGTATTACATATGGCTTCTCATTAGAGGAAGGCTTGGTTAAATTAACGACAGGAAAAGCCACAATATGTAGCAAAATGCCACCTGTTTTGTGATGTTACTATTCCATTAATTTGTCGTTATTACACTTGTTAACAATGTCTGGGCAGAGGTTTCCCTCATTATTACATGCATGACAGAACATTTTTCGAGTTCCTAATTGAGAATTTTTGGGACTTACAATTAGGAACTCAGAAAATGTGATGTACAACAGTGTCAATTCCCAATGGAGTCGCAATTGACCTGACTCATCAATCTTCTCATTTCCTTAAAGGACAACAGGATGCATTAAAAAAATAAAAATAAAAAGATACCATTTCTTTTTTTGAGAGCAGGCAGTGGTCCGTGGGACCACTGCCTGCTCTTAAAAAACGTTGGCACTCACATTCACAAAGGGGAAAGGTTCCCTTTGGGACCCCTTCCTATTTGCAGATGGGTTACCATCTCCTGCACGAAGTGGGTAAAATATGAATGCCTTGCGACCGCATTCCGGTCACAAAAAAATCACACATGCCCCTGTGACTGGCTATCTGGAAGGGACACCCTTGAAATGGCCCTTCCTAATACCAACCATAAACCCTATTTTGTAAGTCAGTAATAGGTTACCAACTCGCAAAAAAGGGTTAGTACATAGGGCAAGTCTCTTTAGAGGTCGCAAATGGCCCGGTTCTTCATTTTCAACTGCTAAAATGGGTCATACATGTGCCCCTTTGTCCGTTTCAGATAGAATCAAATTTTTATGTTAAAATCTGCACATTATTTGGCAGATGATGCATTGTATGGCAAAAGTGGAAGTTCCATTATTATGAGGAAAATGCTGCAGCTGCAAAAACGCATAGCGGCATATTGCAAGAACCTCGTTAAAATCATCGCCGTTTTAGCGGCAGGAAACTGCAGCTAAAACGGCGATAATGGGCTTGCTAATATGCGTTATAGAATTCCAATAGAAGCCCAGATTAGATGTCCTGCACATTCCGAATCCGTCCTGCTCTTTCATTGGAGGCTCCACTGCTGCAGTCTTGAAATCAGTCCAACAGGCCCTAAAGGGTTTTCTCTGCGCTGCTTCATCAGAGCACCTTTGGCGCTGGTAAGTGGCACTGTTTGGTCATTTGAGACAGCGGTCCAAGAGGCCCTGGAGTGATCCGGAACTGCTGCAGCTCAGAGTGGCTTTGTAGTGTGGAAACACTGCATCAGCTTTGGCAGCTTCACTGCACATTTGAGAGTTGCTGCTTTCTTTGTTGGGCAAACAGGGGACCTAGCAAGGTATTTCTGCTAGATTCGGCAGTGTGGGCACCCACTGTGTTGACCCATATCTTGGGGGCATGTGTTTGGTGGTGACATCAATGGGTGAGTCCTCGACAGAGGCGTAGAATCACCACTAGAAACTACTGTATGATACTACAGTTGGTATCTTCCCCCTTACCTGGGAGGACTCACATTGGGGGCATCTTTCTTCTTCACTGAGATAATGGGTGAGGCTCGACGGAGGTCCCATTTTGTGGCGTTTGGGAATCCCTGACATTACCGTATTCACTGTAGTAGTTGTGCAGGTGTTCCTGGAACCTACATTTGGTACTCACATTACCGCCTATCATATAATAGAGGTGCAGGTGCACTGTATATGTGTTTATGATGGTATTTTGTAACTCATGTATTGCTGATGATATGTGCTGGCCATAGTTAGTGATTTATGTACTACAATGATGTTTGTTGATTCATGTACTTTCTCTCCATAACCTAACCACTGCGTTTCATGACCTGATGTAATGGTACATGTTGTTTTGGCCTTGCATTATCAGGATAACGAGAATTATTTCAGAATGTACATTGTATGCGCAGTGATGGTATTTTCATGATGTGTGCAACATATATATAAGACTTTACCCTACTGTACTAACTGTGATGTTTGACAATTGCTTAGTAGGCAACGTAATTATTGGTTCATGACGTTTTGGTCTATGATCTATATACAATATATTTATTATTTTTATATAATCCTGTGTGGAGTCTCTTTTGTGGTGTGTTCAATGTGCTACTGGTGTAACTGTGTTGCACAAACACTTTACACATTGCCTCTAATGATTAACCTGACTGCTCTGCGTCAGGCTACCAGAGAGTGTGCAGAGGTTATGTTTGGTGTGTAACTTACTTGCCCTGACTAGAGTGGTGGGTTCTGCTTGGTTTAGGAGTATACCCTAGCGAACCAGTAATCCTATTTCTAACATGCTGCAAGCAGCTTTACCTTCAGGCATCCCAATAGCAGTGTCAGGGAAGTCTCTGCAGCTCCAAGAGTCCCATTAAAAATTATACTAGCCTCTTCTTCGTCGCAGTAATGGTCCTCACGGTGAAGCGGGATAGCCGGCTCACACTCTAAAGTGCCCAGTGTTGGCCAAGGCATAGTAACTGTAGCCACTGAAAACAGCACCACGAAATATCAAGGCTATAGCTTATCTGGTTTGCAGGGGTGAAATGAGAAAGAAGAGTTAATTCTGAAACCACGGTTTCTAAAGCCTCAAGACATCAGATTTTCAAGAGTTTCTTTTTTTTTTTTTAAATATTTTTATTATTTCTTCAAAACAACACATTAGCCCCCCACCCCCTCTCTCCCACACCCGGAGAACAGGTATCTCACATATTTTACCAACAGAGAGCTTATTTGTACATAAACAAGATGAAAGGCAAACAAAATTTTGCGGTATACGACATATCAATATCCAGTTGCCACAATCAAATTTCTTGTGTCCAAGCAATCAATGGTGCCCAGATCTTCATACCCCTCTTCCTCTTATCCCTCCCTTTATTCTTATAAATGGCAACCTCCAGACTGCAGGTCGCCAATAGCCGAGCTCTCCATTCAGAGAATGAAGGGGGTATTGGATCTATCCAAGCTGAAGCGACACACATCCTGAAGATGGCCATACCAACAAAAATCAGCCCCTGTTGCTCGCTGGATCGAGTGTTGTTAGAAACGCCCAACACTACTTCTGTATTCCCAATGTCAATCTTGCAGTATAAAATCCTTGATAGAAAGTCAGAGATTTCAGAAAGGACTTTAGTTAAAACGGGGCATGAAGCAAACATATGCGTTATATCTGCTGCTGGAAGAGCACATCGCGGACACAACGTTCCATTCCCCGTCCCCCATTTTGCCATTTTTTCGGGAGTGTAGTAAAGTGAAAGAAATGTTTTAAAGAATTGTGCCTGAAGTTTCATAGACATTAAATGAGTTAATGACATATCATAGGCGACGCAAGGGATTTGAGATGTAACCCCCAGCCTGGTCTGCCATGTCATCAGATGTTTGTTCATATCATCGGGTAATAAGGCGTTTAGTCCTGCATATAACTCCCCAATTCTCGGGGTTTTGACTAGTCTCAATTTATCTATAATATCACACGGATAAAATGTAATGCGGCCACCCATTTTCCTACATAAAAAGTCCCTCACCTGAAGAAATTTAAAAAAATCCCGATTTGTCAAATGGAACTCAGTTTTTAATTCATCAAATGGTTTTATTCCACTACCAGAAAAAAACACCCAAGTCGTTTAACACCTAATTCCGCCCATCTCTGTATATATATATCATGAAATATTTCTGGGAGATCCGCATTCTGAAGTACGGGGGTATAGTATGAATATCGACCTAAACCAACTAGTTTTTTTGTACTACTCCATACTTTGAAAATGCTAGAAATAGTTTTAAATGTTACTTTTTTAAAATAATCATCGTTCTGTGGTAAATAAAAATTCCTTTACCGGGACTGAATTTGATACAGAATCATAATATAATAGCTCAGTAAAATGAGAGGCAGAATCCGTGATATTAGAGTTTCGGAATGGGCTTTATTCCAATAATCGATTATAATCGGATGCTCCAAGTTCCATCACCGCGGAGGTTCAGGAAGTGAAGTACATACTTTATTGACAAGAAGTAACTTTTATAGTACATACATTATAGTGAAGCAAATACAGTAGGCGTAACAATTGATAAGGAACCTGACGTGGTACCTGCGTAACCGAAAATGGGTGTAATAAGGAGTAAAAAGAAACATGATTGGTTATGATGTCATGTATAGGTGGATCTATAAGAGAATACTTGGCATAGATGCGCGCGCAGCAGTATGACGTGTAATTGACGTGTAACTAGGGGGTGAAGGGGACTTGACATTAGCTCTACATGTGGAGACGAAAAGTCTGGGGGGTCAGGTCAACCTAATCCCAAATCATATCTAACATCCTATGTTTAAAGAACTATGTTATCCACAAAAGAAGGACTCTCGGACAGAATCTATTCTATACTGACTGTGCGTGCGTGTACAAGCGTCTAAGTGTCTACACTGAATGCGAGTGGGTAGGAATATTCCATGGTGACAGGGCTATGAATTACTTGCATGAGGACAGAGAAACCGGGCCTTTTGCTTGGTAACTGGAAGAATGTTTACTTAAACTACTAGGCAGGAATGCATCGGCTGAGGGGGAAGCAGATAATTCGAAGGTGAAATACAGTTCTTGGCAGAGAATAGGCTGATGTCAGGCTTCGTGAGCCGCGCAGAGAATGAGACAAAGTTCATGGTCACAGATGCAGGCTCAGACTGGAGCTTTCAGAGGCAGAAGGCAAAAGGAGTTTGATGACAGAATCAGGGCCTACTTGCCTGGACTGTAAAATGGCATAAGTGAACCATATAAAGCCGGTGGCCTTTCATATTTAGGAATGGGATATCCGGCCTATTCATGGCGGATCTGACAGAGGACATGTTGACGGTGGACGCACATGTATTTGCGTCTTCATAACTGGAACTGGAGGGATCATACATGTACTTGTGACATGCACATAGAACCGTTGGGGTCCAAGATAGGGGACATAACTGATCAGGAAAATCCACATTTCCACATTCCCTTCTTGTCCCCTCCTTGCCCTTCAAGAGATCTCAATCTTCATCAATCCATCGATCTGTTCATATAGCATCATTTGTTCTTCTTTCTTCTTCCGTAATCTTGAATGAAATCTTGGTGGTGGAATACACGATGTGGCACACAGACCACAAATCGCTGGTCCACATTGTAGACATAGACAGCAACTGAATAGTAGGAGAAGGCCAATACCTAGGAAGGATAAAATTCTCCATCCCCAGGCTGATATCACACTCCAAAACCAACTGGACCAAGTCCAAGTGCCTGGGTTCTGGTGTATCTGGTTTACAATCTTATGAAGGCGAGTGATGGCTTTATATACGGATGGCGAATTTTCTGGTATGAATACGCAGCAGCTTGATCCGATGACCCTACAAGCTCCGCCCCTATCAGCCAGGATGACGTCAAGGACAAGACGATTTTGAAGCACAACAATCCGCATAGCAGACTGCTCTTCTGTTAAATTGCCTAAGGCGGAAATGGTCTCATTCACTACTGCTTCAAGGGTTCTGGTTAATCTACGTATCAGCTTACTATTAGTAACAGTACCTATATAGGGAAAGATGCCTTTATTAAAATCTACATACTTGTCCCATGCCGTCTCAGTGTAATCGACAATGGGGAGATCTCTCCGCTTTCTGTTGTGTACTAAATGAATGTTTCTGTAATAATCAGGAGGAGCTAGAAAAACGGGTGGCAGAAGGAATGCAATGTAGCAGGTACCATCCCAATCTGGAGGTAGACGCATATATGCAGTCTGACCACATATAAAGTAGGAGTGGCGAGAAGCTTTAAATGAAGATTTGCCTTGATCACTGAATTCTACTATAGTATTGCATTTACTATGGCCCATATGTATGGAACCAACCTTTCTTACACACAATTCACCCTTCGCTGGGAATACTGACATGGTGGGTAAGACTAGTTCAACTTCGGATACGACATTTAGAATCATGAGATTAGGTGTAAAATTACCTAATCCATATACTTCATTTTCTAGATCAGTTCCTGTTCTTTTGGGGCGACCCTCCTTGTCAGGGTAGCAGACCTTGAGTAAAACTAGGTTGAGGTTTCCCCATATCCAATGATCTTGGTAAACTGCTGTGTCTGAGTCTATGGAATTGATTAAACTAAACCATGCTCCACAGGAGCCATTATGTGTGAATGGATGTGGAAAGAAAGGCAGGACTCCTTCATAATTCTGATAGGGAGGGAGTCGGCCACACACCCAACAATTGGTGGCATTACTAGTCTGATGGGAATGATGTAACATACTAATGAAAGTGTTATTGCGCAGCGCAAGTCTATAAGATAATTCATGCGGAGGTAAGTCACTAAAAGAATGTTCAGCAGTAACATTATAAACATGTCTAGAAATAGGGTAATATATGTGCAACAACATACTCGTAATAATTATTAAAAGACTTAATAAAAACAAAATTAATAATGTCCCCATACAGTGGCTACGCAGTGATTTACAATACGCCTGTCGTTTCAACATTTTCCGGGTATTTTCTCTACTCAGGTCCAAGGGATACATGTCAGAGACAATTCAACCGCTTCACCTTGGAGAGGACTTAAACAATCAAATTGCTCGACTGGTTGGGCCTAAGCTTTAGTTTGTAGTTCTCAGAGTCATTCGGTTCAACAAAGGGAAGTTTTGAATCAGTCTGTGAGGGAGTGCAGGGCACAGTGTCTATATCCGAGGATAGTCCATGAAATTTCTTGATATGACTTGAATGAATCCAGCCCTTGCGGCCCTCGATCTTCACGGCTGTCCTCGTGGTCAACAGGACCAACTTGGGTACTTTCCACCTGGGCTCCAGCTGAGTCTTTCGGTCGAAATTCCTCACAAACACAAGATCACCCGGAACAACGTCATGGGGTTTCACCTCAGTGTTGTCGGGAAAGGCTGCAGCTACCTGTGAACGACAAGATTGTAGTGCAGACATCAAGGAAGCCAAGTAATCTGTCAGCATATTACAGTCAATATCAGTTATTTTGCGTGGTATGGGCGTCCCCCACATATTCGGTGGTCTGCCGAAGATCACCTCATACGGGGATAGCCCTGTTCGTGAGTGTGCTACCATTCTCATGTAAAAGAGTGCAACGGGTAACGCTACTACCCAGTCGACACCTTTTTCTCTGCATATTTTGGACAGTCTGATTTTCAGGATCTGGTTATGTCTTTCTACGAGACCTGCTGCCTCGGGGTGTCGGACACAGTGGAATTTCCACTGATATCCTAACAGAAGTGAAACGTGTTTCATTAATTCGGATGAGAACGGCTGGCCGTTATCTGAGTGAACAGCACGTGGTAAACCGTATCGTGGGAAGAATTCTCGAACCAACTGTTTGGCAGTAGTCGGAGCAGTGTAATCTGAAACCGGGTATGCCTCTGTCCAACGGGACAGAGCGCAGACAACTACAAGAACATATTTGAATCCTCGACATCGTTCCATCTGGATATAATCCATCTGGAGTACTTCAAAAGGATGATTAGGAGTATGAAATCCACCCTGTTCTACGGGAACGCTTTTTCCTGGGTTAAACTGACAACAGATCATACAGGTACGGACCTTTTGTTTTGCTGCTGCTCGTAAATGTTTATTGAACCAAATGTGTTGAATGCTATCTAGCATAGCTTTTTCTCCTAGATGTGCTGGACTATGTATAGTGTTAATTATAACTTGGACCATTGAGTCAGGAAGGAGCCATACAGACTTTTCCTTCATCATCCATCCTTGGTCCGTTTGGATCCCTCCTAATTCAGTCCATTTCTTTATTTCATCTGGTGTAGCATGTGTCTGTATGTCAATTACGTCAAGAGTAGGATCTTTAACTGTCATACAATGTGTCGGTGTCGGGACTATTGTCTTTGTCATGTCGGGGGTTTGAGTTTGAGCAGTCTGTTTAGCTGTTTTGTCGGCTAGATCATTGCCTTGGGAAATGATATCAGTAAACTTCGTATGAGCCTTACATTTCATAATTGATATTTGCAGTGGGTAGATGTATTGCATCTAATAAGGCATGAATGAGGGGTCCGTGCTGAATGTGGGCACTGTGGGAAGTTAAATAACCTCTCTCTCGCCACAGCACGCCGAAGTCGTGTACAACTCCGAATGCATAACGTGAGTCAGTGTATATGTTGACTTTTTTATTCGTGGCTTGAATACAGGCTTGTGTCAGAGCGATGAGCTCTGCGGCTTGAGCTGACAAAGTATTTATACGATTAGTTTCAATGACTTCAGTATCTGTTGTGACTGCGTAAGCGGCCACTAACTCTCCTGTACTTGTTCTCATGCATGAACCATCTACATACAATGTCAGGTCTGGATCTGACAATGGGACATCGGTTAAGTCTTGTCTGGGTTTCGTCGTTATCGTAATAACTTCAATACAGTCATGGGCTAGTGGGTCTGTTCCGATTACAGGTAGAAGTGTGGCAGGATTCAATGTGTTACAGCGTCTGATTTCTATATGTGGCTGAAACAATGTAAGTTCATACCCCGTAAGTCGTGCTATAGTCAAGTGTTGTGTTTGCGTTCTATTCACAAGAACCTCTACTGCGTGTGGTACTTGAACTGTCAATGGATGTCCTAACACTATAGCATCGCTTTGTCTGATTGCTAAAGCTGTCGCTGCTACTGATTTCAGGCATGCAGGCAAAGCCTGAGCTACGGGATCTAATGTACTAGAAAAATAAGCACATGGTTTGTGTGCTCCTGCTTGTTCCTGTGTGAGTACTGACAAGGCAGTACCTTCGCGTTCTGTAACAAAGAGTGTAAACTGTTTTCTGTAACATGGCGTTGCTAAAACGGGTGCTTGACATAAAGCTTTCTTTAGGCTTTCAAAAGCTTGTGTGTGTTCCTGAGTCCAAGGGAGAACAGTCGGTGTGGCTGCCTCCTGTGTGGTTAACTGAATGAGTGGTTTTGCTAGAAATGCATACTGAGGGATCCACTGCCTGCAATATGACGTGAGGCCTATGAAAGCTCGTACTTCCTTTTGTGTCTTGGGTATTGACATGTTAGCTATTAACTGAATGCGGTCGGGTGTAAGCTGCCTTCCCTCCTTGGACAGCGAGTGTCCAAGATAAACAACTCGCTGGACACAGAATTGCAGCTTAGAAGGGGACACCTTGTGCCCCTTTTCGGCTAGAAATTGTAAAACTGTCAGTGACGCTTTCTCACATTCGGGTTCACTTCTCGCGGTGATCAGCAGATCATCGACGTATTGAAGCAGAGCAGTGTTAACTGGCATGTGGATACTGTCAAGTTCTCGTTTCAGTGCTTGGCTATAGATGCTGGGGCTTTCTGTAAATCCTTGAGGTGCGCGTGAGAATTTAAAGCTGCGCCCATTTAAACTAAATCCGAACAAATATTGGCTTTCCGGATCTATTGGGACGCTGAAAAAGGCATTCTTGAGATCAATTACAGTAAAGAATGTTGCTTCGGAATCAATAGCTGTCAATAATGACGAGATATCTGGAACCACAGGAAATTGTGGCACAATGCATTTGTTTAACTCGCGCAGATCAATGACCAATCGATATACTGGCGGGGCTGTAGGATCTGTTCGTTTAAGAATCGGAATTATCGGTGAATTACATACATTGGAGTCTGTTTCTACAACTACTCCTTGGGCAATTAGCTCGTCAATGATTTGTAGTAAAGCCACTACAGCATCTGGTGGTAACTTGTATTGTCGCATTCGTGGTAGCACCACTCCTGCCTTGAGTGTGACTCGATATGGTGTAATATTCATGCAACCAACATCAGTAGGGCCTTGTGCCCATAGATGTGTAGGTAAAGTCTGTAGTCGGGGATCCATGTCTCTAGATACATAGTGACCTTTAAAATCACGTAAAAACAACCTTACTCCTTCCGGAGAACAACATATTATGGCTCCTAGGGCTTTCAGGGTTTTAATTCCTAGCAAGTTTTCTGGACATGATTTAGTAAGCAATAAATCTGTAGTTCGGGTCAAAGGTCCTATCGTAAGTGGAAGAGGCTGTGATACTTCATTAACAATAGGTTTTCCTGAAAAACCAAGGGAAATATTCTGAGAGCCTGAGAGGGGTGCCCCTGGAACTTCACTACGTTTTATAGTTGTTCGACTTGCCCCTGTATCGAGTAAAAATTTTCTATCTTGACCTAATAATTCACTATGTACATAAGGTCCTTCTTGATCTACAGGAATCTCAATAAGGGGTAAGTCAACTTCCCTCTCTAGGCTAGTTCATGCGTAACGCTGATACTCAGGATATTCATACTGTGCAGTCTGATACATTTGTCGTGTTGTGGTCTGTGTGGCAGCAGCAGGCAACGGTGGTGCAGCTGGCACAAACTGTATTGGCTGTTGTGCGGCTGGCATGGCCTGGGCATGCTGCATAGCTCCTTGTTCATGCTGATCTTGTCTTAATGGTCGTGATCTTTCTTGTGTTTTACCTATAGAGATATTATGTTTTAGCACTGAACAATCGTGTACATAATGACCTGGCTTTTTACAATAATTGCATGTCCCTTTTACAGGTCCTGCTGAATCGGAATGTGTCATACCCTTTTTATGTCCTTCAGCTGGTACTGTCTGGGAAACTAGCATTTTCATTTTTGTGTCTTTCATGCGTCTGTGTTCATGTTCTTGTTCCTCTCTAATTCTATTGTGATGGTACTGTAACATTTGTAACATTTGTGTTGGAGTGTTACCTTGCCAGGTACTCTCGAATTTTAATACTCTATTCTTCACTGGGGGCAGAGCATTTTCTACTAATTTTGTTACAAACAGATGCGGGTATGATTCGCTACTTGCTTTTATGCCACTATTTATACCAAAACATTTCTCGAATCGGGCATAGTAATCACTAGTGTCTTCGTCTTGCTTCTGTTTACAGGCTGAAATTGTACCCCAATCTTCCTTTTTCGTAGTTAATAAACGTGGCAATACCTGTACTAGTAAACCTGGTAGTGCTTTAGTTTTATCCCCAAGTCCTGCTCCTGCAGTTCGGGCCTTTTCTTCCGCTTCTAACACTGACCATTCTATCTTTTGGTCTCCTACCTCCCACTCTTTTTCCTTGAGTTTCTCATAAATGCCAGCAGGCATCAACACCTTTAATATAGTCATAATGTCGGGATAGGTATACTCTCCCATGAGTAACATGTCTTTAATTTCTCGGTGAAAACCCGCTGGATCTTTGTCATGACTGGGTACCACTTTCTTCATTTGCAACAGTTCTATTTTTGATATGGGCGTATATACAAATACGCGCCTAAACTCGTCGTCCTCGCCTTTTATTGGGTGTACTTCTCGTAAGGGATTCTGTCTGTCCATGTGATACGTGGTTCTTTCCTTGCCGGGCAATGAGGCATGCTCTGAGCATACAAAAAGAATATACTGCTTTCT
The DNA here is from genome assembly GCF_964204655.1 of Triturus cristatus. Classification (NCBI taxonomy): domain Eukaryota; kingdom Metazoa; phylum Chordata; class Amphibia; order Caudata; family Salamandridae; genus Triturus; species Triturus cristatus. The sequence goes on along the minus strand of NC_140590.1, from coordinate 892,118,983 downwards.
TGATATTAGAATTTCTTTAATTAATTCAGTACCTGGACCTCTCCATTTATTTGTAAGCAATTCAGTCAATATGTCAGGTAAAGGACCAGGGTCCGAATGCTGACTCCGATATAGTATAATAAGTTGTTGAATAATATAAATCCCAGCTAACCTCTGTTCATCTGGGGTGAGATTCAAAAATGTGCGTACTACTGTAGCATCACTATATTTTCCGGGACTGTCCACCCAGTGGACAGCTGCCCTGGCTAAATCTTGTTCATCCATAGAATCGAGAAAATGATAACCCCTTCGTTCTCGGAGTAGTTTGTCGGCAGTTTGGAACGAATGCTCGTTAGACCTTATATTAATTATAGGTATTTGGAAATTCTTGTTATACTCTGGACATATCGGACGTATTGAGTCAGTATGACATCTAGTCTGATCCCTATTACAAGATCTTCCTCTACCTACATAGGCTATGGTGTCTGACTGTCCTGCGGGCGGTCCTGACCCTTCTTCCTCGCTTTGTTCGAACTCGTCTGTCTGTAATCTCTCTTCGTGTATCCGTTCTATTTCTTTACGGATCTTTCGGCACATGGCTATTATACAATTTTGCTTATCGTGTCTTCCTTCTGATATATTCTGGCTCCATCTTGTAAGAATATGCATTGCATCCGGGTCTACCCCCGGTCGGTCTTGATTTCTGATCACACAGTTTATGAGGAAACGTAACAGTTCCCCCTGTATCTCTACTTTCTGGTATTCCATAGCTCTGTTAATACATTCTGGATCTCGCCCTGTTTGAACAAAATGATATATTTTATCTAGATGCGCAGTCATTCCTGGTAACTTCGCTAAATACCCTGCGGCTCGTCTGATACGTAATGATGCCAGGATCATTTTGTCCTCTTTACCGATCACCGGGTCATATCTACAATCTATAAGAAGTTCCTTAAGCGCACGTTCACTTACGAATTTGGGTGTGCGTGAATGCGCTGACTCTTGAAAAACAAGTTTATTTATTCTCGGTGGCGTAAAAGTATTGGTAGCACCTCCCGTGGCCCCGTCTGGGGCGTCGGGTGTGAAAGGATTCGTCGAACGTGACACGGCAACTATAGGTGTGGACACAGCTATGGAAGTACCTGTAGGGACAGATGCGGAAACAGATGTGCTTGCCGGAACTTGTGACTCGACTTGTTGCTGTAGGGATACGGATGCTGGATCTTGGCGTTGGACCTCCCTGGTATGCAGTCTATGTGGGGCGGAATTAGCATACTCGGGAGCTACGTCATCTAAATACGAGGAAAGAAAAACATCTTCTGCGGTTCTAGGATGCCCCTTAGGATGTACCTTAATTGGAAATAATGGGGGTGGCAAGTCTTTCGGTATCTCTGGAGTAGCCTTAGGTAATCCTTCGGCTAGAAGGGGATACATACCATTCATGAGGGCATTTCTTTGTCTATCTACTTGTTCTGATTTCACTCGGATACCTTCCTCAATTAATAGATTTTCTTGAACTTTATTTGAACTTTCTTTACTCTTCTCTTCCTGTCTACGTGCTTTTTCTGTACGTCTATGAGATTCTTTACGCCATAACTCAACAGCGTCTTTCTGTGACTGTCTGACCTTTCTTTTCCATAACTCTTCCTCGACTTTCATGATGCACTCTGCATCCCAGGTCCCAGCTGCGGGCCACCTTTGACTTTCTGGCAATCCCTTGGTGTAGTCTACCCATAAATCAAGAAATAATATAGCGTCTAAGCCATGTTTGTGATACATGAAGTGCCCTGGAGTATCCCTAGGAGGAATAGGGACGGCTTCTTCAAGTACCCCTTTCCTAGTAGTGATCTGTCTTAATTTCGAAAAGAGCGGCATATTGACAACTGATCCGATACTTAATTTTGAACACACTTAATACAAAAGCACACTAATGAACAACCATTCATACCACAATATGCAAGACGTTTAACACATTAGACATTAAACATTAAACATTTCCTTAACCTTTAGAATAAGCAACAATGATGATCGTCTGTATAACTAATCACTAAGCATAATTCTTGACAATAACTAGATACTTCGGAATACTTGATATACTGCTAAACAGTACAGATACACTGCTAAAACAGTGCAGACCGGATTTGTGTACCCAAACCCGTCTTGACCGGCACAACCTATGTGCACGTCAGAAATGCCTCCCCAGTAATGGTACTCACCGGGTAGCTTCGGAAACGGAAGGCCTTGGTAACTTGAACTTGAACCGGACTGGACTGGACTCGACTCGTCGGGAACTGGACTTGACTTCGAACTGGTGGGTCTCGGTATACCTCGGATCTTGCTCTCTCAGCTAGGCTCTGGTCGGGATACTTCGCACTTCTCACCGCCTCGTCTGGGTGTTGATCGTAGTCTCAGTCGCCCCCGCTTGACCGGAGGGAGATACAGGAAATCCTGCTGGTACGCGTAATTGTCCGTCCAGCTGTGGCAGGAGACCGGGCCTACAACTCACCGCCGGCGCGTGAGATGAGAAAGTGTCCCTGTTCGGGCGCCATCATGTGGTAAATAAAAATTCCTTTACCGGGACTGAATTTGATACAGAATCATAATATAATAGCTCAGTAAAATGAGAGGCAGAATCCGTGATATTAGAGTTTCGGAATGGGCTTTATTCCAATAATCGATTATAATCGGATGCTCCAAGTTCCATCACCGCGGAGGTTCAGGAAGTGAAGTACATACTTTATTGACAAGAAGTAACTTTTATAGTACATACATTATAGTGAAGCAAATACAGTAGGCGTAACAATTGATAAGGAACCTGACGTGGTACCTGCGTAACCGAAAATGGGTGTAATAAGGAGTAAAAAGAAACATGATTGGTTATGATGTCATGTATAGGTGGATCTATAAGAGAATACTTGGCATAGATGCGCGCGCAGCAGTATGACGTGTAATTGACGTGTAACTAGGGGGTGAAGGGGACTTGACATTAGCTCTACATGTGGAGACGAAAAGTCTGGGGGGTCAGGTCAACCTAATCCCAAATCATATCTAACATCCTATGTTTAAAGAACTATGTTATCCACAAAAGAAGGACTCTCGGACAGAATCTATTCTATACTGACTGTGCGTGCGTGCGTGTACAAGCGTCTAAGTGTCTACACTGAATGCGAGTGGGTAGGAATATTCCATGGTGACAGGGCTATGAATTACTTGCATGAGGACAGAGAAACCGGGCCTTTTGCTTGGTAACTGGAAGAATGTTTACTTAAACTACTAGGCAGGAATGCATCAGCTGAGGGGGAAGCAGATAATTCGAAGGTGAAATACAGTTCTTGGCAGAGAATAGGCTGATGTCAGGCTTCGTGAGCCGCGCAGAGAATGAGACAAAGTTCATGGTCACAGATGCAGGCTCAGACTGGAGCTTTCAGAGGCAGAAGGCAAAAGGAGTTTGATGACAGAATCAGGGCCTACTTGCCTGGACTGTAAAATGGCATAAGTGAACCATATAAAGCCGGTGGCCTTTCATATTTAGGAATGGGATATCCGGCCTATTCATGGCGGATCTGACAGAGGACATGTTGACGGTGGACGCACATGTATTTGCGTCTTCATAACTGGAACTGGAGGGATCATACATGTACTTGTGACATGCACATAGAACCGTTGGGGTCCAAGATAGGGGACATAACTGATCAGGAAAATCCACATTTCCACAGTTCATATGGCGCCACAGGCAACCAATACTGTCATTACCCAGAATAAGTTCTTGCGGAGTGGGTGTATTGTGACTCATTGAATTCTCCATTAAGAGACTATTGCTATACTTTAGTACCGTGGCCCAATAATATAGTTTAAAGTTTGGTAATGACCATCCCCCACGTTCTCTAAGTAGAGTAATCCATCTAAGTGCTCTACGTGATTTATTGTATCCCCAAACAAAATGTGAAAACATAGAGTCGATGTTTTTGAAAATTAATGGGGAAAATTCAAGACAAATAGTTCTAAAAAAATATAAAAATTTAGGAAAAAATAACATTTTAACCACATTGGATCTTCCACCAATAGTTAAATGTAAATTGTGCAGCCGGGATAATTCTTTTTTAGTCTGGATTATTAGGGGCTGAATATTATCATCCACAATATTTTCGATTTTAGCACTAATGCTTACCCCTAGATATATTGCTTTATCAACAATCCTCACATCGTTCATAATGATTTTATTATTTACTACTATCTGAGTTTTGCTGGAGTTCAATTTATACCCGGAAATTCGACCAAAATCCAATGCTTCTTGCTCTATATGTTCCATCGCTTCAGTGGGATCGCCTGTAACAATAGCAATGTCATCTGCATAACCCAAACATTTTGTTTCTAGATCTCGTATTTTAATGGGAGGTATTGAGGTTTTAAATTTTAGTCTTTGTATAAATACATCAATATAGATGGCAAACAAAAGGGGTGAACAAGGGCACCCCTGTCTTGTACCCCTATGGATGGTGAAGCTATCAGATAAGATCCCATTGATCAAAACACAGGCAGTGGGGTTTATGTAGAGTTGTTTTATTGCCAGAATATATTTTTCTCCAATCCCGCAATTTGCCATGGCGGCCCAAAGGAATTTCCAGGAGACCCTGTCAAAAGCTTTTTCTGCATCCAGCAGTATAAGCGACATAGGGTCTCCTGTCACACCTGTGTAATCAAAAAGAGAAATAACTCTTTGTATGTGATCGGTTGTGGATCTCCCGGGAATAAAACCGCGTTGTTCTTCCGAAACAATTTTATGGATAATTGGTGCCAGTCGGGCTGCTAAGATTTTAGAATAAATTTTTGAGTCCCATTAATCAAAGTAATCGGGCGATAAGAGCCCATTTCTTTAACGTCTTTGTTTTTCTTCGGGAAAACGATAATTTTGGCATATGACCAAGATTTCGGTGGATTCCCTCCCTGAAAAATATGTTGGAAAAGTAATGTTAAGATGATCTTTAATTGTGGGGCAAATTTAGCATAAAATTCAGTAGGGATTCCATCCGTGCCCGATGCTTTTCCCTTGGATAGGCCAGTTATTGCCATTAATATTTCTTCCCAAGAAATTGGACTATCTAGAAATTCCTGGTCGTCTGATCGTAAACATTCTTGGATTGACAGATCTAAGTATGTTTTGGGGTTCCCGCTATCATTATCATCTTCAAGGTATAGTTTCCTATAAAAGTTCTGAAAAGCCATTCTTATTTCAGCGGGTTCAGATCTTAGGCCCAAATCTGGATCTCTAATTTCTTTGATTAATGCGGATGAGATTTCTTCTCGAGTTCTAACAGCTAGCTGATGCCCCACTGTTTCATTAAGCTCATATAATTTTTTCATGTTGGCGCTAGCCCGAGCGATAGCTTTTCCAACTAGTATTTCGGAGATATAATTTTTAGCTACTGTCACTTTACCCATCTCATTATCTATCGCCCTGCCTTCCTGTATTGCTTTAGTTAGATCCTCTTCAGCTCTTCGTAGATCTTGCTCTAACAATGCCATATTTTGTTTTTCCTTTTTATTATATTTTAAAGAGAATTTCAAAGTTTCGCCCCTGATACAAGCCTTCAATGTATCCCATACTACGTCGATTGTAGTAGATCCAACATTATCTTCTAAAAAGACCGGGATCCATGTACTCATTTGTAGACAATATGCATCATTATAGAGTAACGCTCTTTCAAATGTCCATGTATTAATTTTAGATCTCATTGGAAAAATCGTGAGACTGAGCATTAGAGGATTATGATCGGACAGTACTCTAGGTAATCTATCGATTTGATAATTTGATCTCATAGAGTTGGACATAAGTATATAATCGAGTCTTACCTGTTTTGAATGAGGGAATGAAAAAAAAGTATATCCAGGATCTGTAGGATATTTTGTTGACCACCCATCGATTAAACCATGAAGCTTGCACATTTCTTTTAGAGCATTAAAAACTTTACGTTTCCTACCCTGATAGATAAACCTTTGATCCATAAGCCATCCATTAGATAAATGAATGTTTAGATCTCCACAAATAATCATAGGTAGAGGCCAATGCGTTAACTCATTAGAAATCTGGATCAATACCTCTGGATTGTCACTAGTGTTACCATATATTGTACATATGGTTAGTTTTTCTTCCCCATTGTTAAGATGACATTCGACTATTGCAAATCGTCCAAGTGTATCTGCTATAGCTCGCGGGAATTGTACTTCGCTAGGATAGTGACCCCCTTAGTGCGTGACCCCTGAGTTGTGGCGGCAATAATTCGATATCCTAATGTTTTGAGTAAATATTGCTGAGCCCCCTCGATGTGTGTCTCTTGAAGGCAAACAATAGCAGCCCCAGTCGCTTTAAGGCCCTCTGAAACTTTCTGTCTTTTCTTTAAATCGTTAAGACCGCAAACATTCATTGATAATATGTTAAGGCTAGCCATTACAATTTTTTATTCTCCCAACACGCTCAGATTTACTAAATGTTTCTTTTTTAATAATCTCTATATGTTGACTATATTCTTTATGATAGTATTGAGTCCTGCTCTCCTTCCCTTTGAGTGAGTCCCCGCTCCCCCCTCTCTCTTCCTCCTTCTCCCCAACCCACCACCCCCCTCCCCCCAGGCCAACAAGTGAGGCATCCTAGGTGCCAAGGTACCCAAGTGTGGGCGTCTGAGTGTTCCACCCGATTCAGCCCCCTAGTGGCCTACTCCTGTGTCCCTTAGAAAAGCGAATTATGAAGAGGTTAATAAATCATCTCAATCGACTAAGTATACTCTATTGTAATATAGATTCATAGATTATTACAGTAGCAGACCCTCTACAAATTGTCTCCCCTGTATTTCAAACAGTCAAATTTATAATGCTTCATTACACAAATGTCATTTTCTGTCTGTATTTTTTTTCTTGGTTGGATTATCAGAATTTGTTGGCCCGACCTCAGATATTTCATTTAAATATTCTTGTGCTTGAATCTCACTCATAAAGCTTCTCGTAGTGCCGTTATAAATTATATTTAGTCTCGCCGGATTTTGAAGGTAAACAGTCGCACCGATTTTTTCAAAGGGTGTAAATAATTGTCGCATCTTCCACCTTCTTTCTATGGTGGAATGTGCGAAATCTGGTCGAACAAAGAATTTAAACCCTTTGTATTCCCTTTGAGATGTTGGTCTGGCTAATTTATAAATGGATTCACGGAGGAGGAAGTTCCCAAAGTTAATTAACATTGCTCTAGGGTATTGTGGTGGTTTCTGAGAATATTTGGGTAACATCAAGGGGAATCGATGAGCTCTCTGTATTTCCTTGTCCATATCCCAACCTTCAAGTTCCGGGAAGGTGGATTTAAGAAGTTTGATCATGAAACCTCTTGCTTCGTTACCTTCGGATCCTTCGGGAATTCCAAGAAACCGCAAATTGTTTCTTCTTGATCTATTTTCATGGTCCTCGATTTTAAGCATAAGGTATTTTATGATCCCGTCATGTTCTTTTTCTCTTTTGTGGAGATTGATAACATCGTTTTCCAAGTTTTCTGTACGTGTTTCTACAGAGACCAATCTGTCTGAGATCTCAGTGCATGTATTCCAACTTTCTTAATTGCACCTTGTAATTTTTCGATAGCAGCATGATTTCTTTGGGTGTCTTTCTTGATATCTTTATGAAAATGATTGATTGAGCTCAAAATTTCACCAAGCGATGGTTCTGCTTTTGGACCAAAGTTTTTCAGGTTGAGGTTCCCCCCTTTTATCTCTTCCAGGCCTGAATATTGTTGTTCCATTTCATCCATACTCTTTGAAAGGAGATTTTTCCGTGTAGAGCCTATTTTTCCTTTGACCATGCCAGTATCAATGCCGGGGTCATTAATTTCATCGTGAATTACTTTGTTATGTCTTTGATGTTTGGATCTTTTTTTCCCTAATCTTTTCCTGGGGGTTGTACCTGAATTGATTTTACCAGATTTTCGAGAATCAAGGGAGTTTAAATCATCGTCAATTTGTCCAGAACTCAACTCGCTTGTATCTGTAATACCACTAGATTCGCTTTTTGTAGACAACCCAGTTTCGTATCTATCGGAATCCGAGTCTTCCTCCGTGATTACTTTATTTGTTACCTGTTTATGAATCTCGATTGAGGATGTTGGAATGGCAGGATCGGAAGCAAGTTCCTGTATTGTTAATCCTGTTGGCTGATCCTTGTTGCTATTATTTTGTACTTGATGTCTGATTCTTGTTTCGTTTTCCATTGTTGTTATCTTTGCCCCTTCTTTTTTTTCAAGAGTTTCAATGCAGATATGATTAAGCAAATCTGAAGCTGCTGTTTATTAAAGAACTGATATGTTTGAAGTGAGTTGGTCATGTTTGACTTTTTCTTACACCATTCAGTGCCCAGAGCGTCAAACTCCCTAATTGTGGATCATAAAGCTTCACATGAGTGATGCTTTTGAACAGCAATATTTCTGCACCAGCTAAACAGATTTTGATGCAGATTGTGGAGTTTTAATCATGTTGGTCCAGTCTAACTGGGATTTCCAATAATCAAGCCCAATATTTTCAAATACCGCAAGTTTTATTTTGCAGCTCTGTACCTTCATTCCAGTTGATCTAGTTGCTCGAAACATCACCCTCTTTTCTTGACTCCATCCAATTAGCAGAGTGTAACAAAAGTGATGAAATCATGACTGGGACCACTCAATAAAACAGTCTCTTTACACATGATGGAAAATATAGAGCTGTCATAAAGATTCAGTTACAGAAATATAAAATCATCATCAGATATATATTAATTCTAATAAACAGCTATTCCTTAGGTTAAAGCGTTATACTCATAAAGAGTTCTGATAGCATTCAATGGAAGCAACATGCCTATAAAATGGGACAGAGTTTCAGGAGTAAAATGAGAAACCACCCCTGATTCCTAAACACACTGGGTTTTATAGACATTTTTTACATAATAAATTAGCAAAGACTGCAGATTCAGCATGGCATGATCATGGTTAGTTCACTTTGGGCAAATCAGAATAAACAGCTTCACAAATATTAATTATTAGAACTAAGCAATTTCTTATGGTAAGGTAAATCTCCCTTAACTCCCTCAGCAACGGCAGTCTAGAGATGAGTAAATACAATATGAACATTTTTCCAGACAAACACGATTACAGCATATTGTCCTCAGCATGCCTGTTTTGGAACTTCCAGTGGAAGTTCTTCAAAATGACACATAAGGAACACAAATACATTTTCAATAAAAACACAAACTTTCTAACCAGTGAGACAATTGACATCACACCTGCCATGTCCGCAGAAACTATGAGGAAACAAAGTTTGCAGTGGATCTCTGATTGGGAGGTCAGTGAGCAGGAGCAGGGTGAGAGAGAAAAGATAATACAGTATCAATTGCTAATGAAATGGTTTCCTATTAAAAAATATATGACATTACTAAATTACATTTAAATACACCTCCAAGCTAGATTTCTCTATCATTCATAATGCAATATCATCAGTTCACCTATGAGGATTAAATGCAACTTGAAAATTAGAAATCTGCAAAAATAATTTGTCATGCAGATTTGCACATTTGAAAAATCTTTTACGTATCTACCACTAAGGGTCAATGTATAACACTGAGCCAAGGTCAAATGGGATCTCCACAAGCACAGACAGGATGTGCTCCTGGCACCAAACCTACACATGATCCTAGTCTTTTCAGTTTCGCTACTCCTGGGCAGTTAATTTATCATTTTGGCTAGATGCTCTACTCTAGGGGTGCCTACTAGGACCCCTTCTCCACTGACAGGTTGTTGCCTCCTTACAATTCCCTGGTACAAATCTAGGCCTGCTCTTCTACCCACCATGCTTTTCTCATTGAGCTGAAAGCCAGATTGCCGAGGATGACCAATCTGCATCGAGAGAAAAAGCTCCATAAAAGTGACTAAGTGCAAAGGTAAAACTTTGACCAACCACCCAATGTATCTGACCCGTGCTACATCACGGTCAGCCTGAAACTTTGACTTGGTCCTGGTCAAGCATGACCAGATAGCCGAAGTTGACTCATCACTTTTTGTCACTAGAAAGCACATTTTTACATGTAGGGTCTGATTGAGATATCGGCAGATGGTTTGTTGCATCACAACAGTGACGGTTAACCCGTCCACCAAAATATTAATCCCATTGGATATACATCACCATAGTAAAGGAGTAAAGTATCCCCGAGATCTAAATCAGGTCTTTAATCTTTACAAATTCATACCTCCAGTTCCTTACATTGGATGTTTTTGGTGTCATTTTAAAAATAAAAACATTCTCTAATTTTGTAAATTGGTGTTGGGTTTTTCTTGTGTCTTGCATCTTACTTATTTACTGTTTTGGTGATATTAAATGTTTACACACTTGTCTCCTAAGGTAAGCCTGAATACTTGTTAGCCAAGATACCAGGGGTGAGCAGGGATTAATTTATTGAGACTTGGCTTCACCTGATTGTGGTGTTATTTCCTGCTGTAGGTACCAGCCTGCACCTACTAATAAACCACCTTCCAAAATGATAATTTCAACCACTCAGGGTCTTTCTCACAGTAGGTGGGTCTTTCTTCTTAAAAGTATATCTACCCATCCCCCTGCAGCCAGTTAAGAGCCACTGTGGGAACAGTAGTTACACATGTACATATAGTTCAAAACAATTGTAAACAAACCTTCATTAGTGACAAAGGAGAGAGCATATTTAAAAAAAATATGTGATTGTAATTGTCTTGCCAAAACACTTCATGTATAGTACCTAAAGTTTATCTTTGTGGTCTGTAACCCAGTTATCAAAAACATTCCATTCATGGCATGGTATAGTACCCATTTCTATCTAGTTTCATTACTCAATAACTGATCTCATTAAGATCAACCTGGTCATGAATTTCATGTTGGTCTACTACCTGTAGCATTTACATTTTCTATGTATTGGTGTCAGCTGTGAATCTGGATATATGATATCTCACTTTGTGTCAAGATTGATCTAATTTGGTAAATGTCTTCTATTCTTAATTAAAGCCATGGGTAAATATTGTCACATATGTACATAAAGCTTTTCATCAGTATTAAGACCGTTCGAGGTCTTTGTTTTGAGTCTGATAAAATACTTGTATTCCTAATGTCTCAGTTTTTGGGTCTTGTTTACACCACGCTCAATTTGTGGAATCATATCCAGTCCATAGTAACGCATTGACCTCAAATTGTTGTCCTGACATTGTGCTAAATGTTTGGCTGTTGCATATGTTGGATCCCAATGTTTCACTGCAATTATATGCTCCAGTATTCTTTTTCTTTTTAGCATACATGTAGTTCTACCCCACCTAGCAGAGCACATAGGCACATTCAATTATGTACACCACATAATTTTTCCTACATTTTATCCTATGTTGGATCCAAATAATTTTTTCATTTCTGTCCTGGATGGTCTGCATATTCATGCCTGTTTTATGTACTTTACAGCTGTTCCATTTTGCAAAGCTACTCTGTCTTTCTTCAAGCTACTTCCTTGATTGATTGTCTTGTAAATTACTTTGTACCAATTGGTCTTTTAAAGATTTGGCTTTCCTATAGCTTACTTGAGGACAATGCCCCAAAAGCCCTAAATTTCTGGATCCTTAAAAGCAAGATGTCAATCTTTCTGGATAATATTCGTGATTTTGTTTGCTTTCTCTGCTGTATGTTAATATCAGTCCTACTGCTTCTTGATCTTTCTTTATTGATATTGTTTGTTTTTCTCTGCGAGTGATTAAAGTTTCTGCGTGAAGTATTCTCCTGAATTTTTCTAAAGTTTTTTGGAGATATCACTGTCTATATCTTCTGTGTCACAATCTTTGTATTGTTTCCCCGACGTTTTCTTCGGCATCTGGGACTTTTGAGCAGTTTCTCTACATTCTGATTAGATCCCCATATGGGATACTATGAATGAGTGGTTTTGGGTGGAAGCTTGTTCCGCATAGGATACTATATGTGGATGTTTCCTTCCTGCATGGTATCGTGTGAGTTTGGCCTTCCTCTACACATTCTTGTATTTCTAGAGCATTGATTTTTTATCTACTTGTTGTGCAGGTAAATTGTAATCCTAGATGTTCCCATTTAGTTTGTTAAAAAATTCCATGAAATCATTGATATTTCGACTCCAAATTAAAATTAAATCATCAATATACCTGACCCATAAAATGATCTTCTCTAATTCGTGCTGGCTTCCTGGTCCCCATGCATGTGCCTTTTCCCATCACCCCATCACAATGTTCGCCTCAATTTCATGAACATGATATGCACATGGCAGTCCTGCATTGCTAATGGTAGAGTCGATGGTTAAAAAATAAACTATTGTTGGTTACGCTCATTTCAATCATGGTCAATAGCATATTTGAGTTTTACAGTACTTCAACATTTCTTGTTTTAGAAAGTATGCGTAAGCTTGAAGGCATATTTCATGTTTTATAGAGGTGTACAGAGACACCACATCTATAGTCAGCAGTAAGTAACTCTTAGTCTCATCCCAATTTATAGCAGCCTATACACGCAAAAAATTGCCTGTGTCTCTTATACATGAACTCAAGGTGTGACAATAATTGCCAGATATTGATCTATGCAGACTGAGACTTTTTTGAAGACAGAATCACATGATGAGACAATTAGTCTGCCAGGAAGATCACATAAGGTTTTGTGTATTTTTGATAAGAAAAGTATATTGTTGGGATGGTGAGTTGATCATTCAGCATAAAGTAATATTTATAACTGTTAATTAGAGTCATGTCATGCTATTTCCTAATTTTTTTTACTTAGGTCTAGAGTCATCTGATTTATAGGATTGTACTCAAGTTTGTGTAGTTGGTTAGATCACACAGTTGCCTATAAGCCTCTTTCATACAGTCTGTTTTGTTTAGTAGGGCAACGTGTCCCCCTCTGTCTGCTGGTTTGATCACTATTTTATTGTTCCTCATTAGGGGCCAGATGTACAACCACAATTTTGCGAGTCGCAAATTGCATCGCATTTGCGACTTTCAATTTGCGACTCACAAATTGGGATGCACAACAGTGTCTGTGACACTGTTTGCAATTCCCAATGGGGCAGCAAATTGCATGCCTCATGCATATTAATGAGGCTGTCACAATTTGCGACCCCATTGGGAATGGCTGCCACACCCAGGGTGGTGGCCTGCTGGGGTCAGCCAAACACCATGTCTGGGACTGCTTTTATATAAAGCAGTTTTTTTTAATGCAGCCCATTTTCCTTTAAGGAAAACGGGATGCATTTAAAAAATAAAAATGAAATGTTTCAGTTTAATTTTTTAAGGGCAGGCAAAATATTTTGAGAGCCGCTCTCAGAGAGGATGGGGTCCCCGGGGACCCCTTCCCATTTGTGAGTGGTTTACCACCCTTCTGTGAAGGGTGGTAAACTGCGACTGTTTTGCGGCTGCAGCTGCGGTCGCTAAACAGTCATACATAGCTTCAGGAGTCGCTATTAGGAAGGGATGCCCATGGAACACCCCTTCCTAATAGCAAGTCGCTAGTCCTATTTTGAGAGTCGCAAATTGATTTGTGACTTGCAAAATAGGATTAGTACATGGGCCAAATGTTTTTTGCGGTCGCAAACAGGTCTAAAACCCATTCGCGCCCACAAAAAACGTTAGTGCATCTGGCCCTAGATTCCTTAGGGCTTTTAACGTCAAGTTACCTATTAAGTTTCTTCATTCATTATTTCTTTTTGTTGAGATTGCAGAGAGGATATTGCCATCTTTCTTCTGAACTTTCTCATTTGCTGACTCTCTTGTAGCTTTTGAATCTCCTCTCCCATGCCCCCTGCCACTGCCCCTTCCTGTTCCCCTTCCCCTCATTATAGTTTGCTCCAAGTGCATCAATCCCATTTCCTCTAAAAAAGTCATCCTTTGTTGGGGGCAGGAAGTGCTTGAGCCTATCCCCTCACTTCTTTCCACACCTAATTCACTTGTGACCTCATCCACTCTGTTTGTTGGTTTATTTGATTTTTTAGGATAGTTGTGTTTTAAAGCTTCAAACCTTTTGGCAAATGTTAAAATCCTGCCTTGTTTGTAATCCATTTTGTCTTACAAGAATTTTCTCTTTTTATGTTCTTGTATCTCTTCTTCATATTTGTCTAGTTGTGTTTCCATTTCCTTCCTTAGTTTTGTTATCTCCACCTTGTTCAAATTAGAGGAAATGTTGAATTATATTTCCTCAATTATTTTATGTACTTCACCCAGATGTATTTTGCATGTTTGGTCAGTATTTTCATCATGTTTAAGGAACATTGCACGTTGTTTTGTACCCATTCTTCCAGTAACTCTGTTTTGGTTTCAGTGTGGGTCAATGCTGTGAAAATCCTTAGGGCCCTCGGGACACTGTTGACATCAATATACTTCTCTAATGTAATTACCTCCCTGCTCTTGTTCGTGTCTTTCTTGTACATTTGTTCCAATTGAAATTACAACTGTTTCCAAGGCATTTTATTTCCCGCTCGTGCGGTGTCATAGCTAGCAGTAATATTTGTTTCCGATGTATGTGCCTGAAACAGTGTTGCTGATTTTACATCTCATTTCGCTTTTCGTGCCTCCATGGCTGTACATGTAAGATTTTAGATGCAGTCACTGAAATTATAAACAACACAACGTAAAAACTTGTGTTGAACTCACTTCCAGTGACTGTACTCATTTAAGGACTATTCAACTTGTAACTCTTGTTCCTTTCAGAGTTCACTGCTCGATACAATGTATCTATTCTCGCTCCGTGAGACAGCTGTATCTCACAGAAGCTGTGACACTTCGGCAACCACACATTTCCATGTCAAGTCACACTCACCTCTGGGAGACTCACATGCAGGCGGGACCCTCCGGTACTCAACCCACAGTGGGATTTCCTTTCTCCACTTGTTGTGGGCGAGTTTTCCTTATTCCACCCAATGAAGTATTCTCGGCAGACTCAACAGCAGGTGATGGTGTTGGGGCTTGACTGCCTGCCCAATTGATACTTTGACACCACAGAATTGCACTGCACTTCATGAACTGTGGTTCAAAAGGATTTTATTAAGTCACACAATCGCTCCACAATGCGTTTCAACCACTCTGGGTCTTTCTTACGGTAGGAGAGTCTTTCTTCTTAAAGGTATATATGCTCACTGCAGCAGTTAGAAGGCTATATATATTTATATTTTCAATGAAAAAAGCAAAGGTTAAAGTAAAGTTACAGTTAGGTGAAATGTTCAGTAACAACGTAATGTGATCAACTCTAAAAACCACAGATGTTCACCATTCATAGTTATAGTTATCTCAAGTAACTCAGGTAACTATGACTCATGCCCTGGGGTAATTATAACAAATGGCGCCATCATGCACAGTTTTTCCATCAATCATTTAATTGAAAATGTTGCAGCGATATTATCAATGATGTCATAGTGATCTAATATGTGGGGTAATTAGCAGTGCAAGGCGAGGGTGCGAGTTATAGTTACCTTGGGTAATAGTTAAATTACGCTGGTGTAATTCACATAATTATGTGCCATTCGCAGTAAAAACATTACAGCAAACACACAAACGGTAGAGGACCAGTGCTTTGATTCAATGCATCCTCACACTACAAAATTGATACAATAGTGTATTTTTGTTGGAATATAGTGAAAATTGGCAGATTTGCATTTCACGTAATTACACATAATTTCATGTAATTGTGTCAACATTTTGCATTATTACTCAAAAGTAAATCATGCAAATTTCTAAAACCCCTATTGGCAAATTCTTTTTTGAGGAACTCCTTTACAAATAGGTTAATCCAATGCACTAAACACAAGACTGAAATATCCTGCATCAGACTTGTCTTTGCATAATTACTGCCATTGTAAGTGGCATTTAATCCAATGCTTAGACCTCTGGATTGAAGCCATTTGTAGACTTTAGTATAAAATTTGTTCAAGATGTTAGCAGCTGTATGTTATTAACCCATGGTGAATATCACAGCTGTTGCATGCCACCAAAGGCCTAAAAAAGCTTCATCAGCTCCCAGCTAGCCTTTGTTTTACTCACTTAAAAGAGATATTGTGTGCAGTAATAGACATAGAATCTCTTGCTTGACAACTGATCCACATGTCTGCTGTGAGGTGTGTGGACTGAAGAGTACCCTTCAAAATAGCTTTACCCACAAGTTACAGCTATTGAGGGTGCAGCAAGAGTGGAAAAATCGGTTTGGCTGGCAACCTTCATTTTTGGACATAGGGTCTCCACAAATTCCAGAAAACTTTTGCTATTCATGAAGAAAAATGGTTGGAGCCCATGCATTAGCATCAGGACCAGCTTTTCATTGTACAGATGTACTTTCTCCTGGGTTTGGTGGTAAGGCGAGTCCTTGGTGAACATCACCTTCATAGTTAGTTGTTGTGGCTGTTTTCTTTGTAATTCCTCTATAGGTGACCTACGCGTAACAGATAGGGTACTTGGGATCGTTGGGGTGACTGTATCTCTCTGTCCTTTGTGCCATTCTGAGGTTGCTGCTGGTGGTGACTGCACATTATGAGCAACAATCATAAGGCTGATTTGCATTATGCTGACATCATCTTCTTTATCTTCAGAACCTCCTTCAACCAGTTCAATGTTTTCTCTCTCACCAGCAACTATACTTTTTAAGCACTTTCCCCACACCATTGCTTGTTAATTTTTCAGATGAGCCAGTTTGCCTACAGTACTATAACGCCCTCCTAGCTTACCATGATAAACTTTTTTTTGTGGAGAATTGAGTATTCTTTACTCATGCAACCTGAGTATAAAGAAGTCCTGAACTGTGGAGGAGACCTTTCTCGTTGTACCAAAGCTGAGATGGAGATAGGTGGTGTTGTTTTCCTTTTACAAGAATGCAGCTGCAGTCAGTGCAGGTAAAAGTGATGGGGCAGGGTGGGGAAGGGGAGTCGACAGACGACGAGTAGGAATATTTAAATAAATAAATTAATCCTATTCATGTCGGCTCTAATTGTTGACTTTCCTATGAAGATTATTCTGTTTATGATTCAACAAATTGATTTCAGACTGGCTGCTCTCCATTACTGCAGACTGCAGCACTGGGAACCATGTGTTATGGTTTTGGTGGTGGTGGCATTGATCTGGGGTGATACTCCTCCCAGCCTCTACCAGCTCAGAAGATGGTACAGCAGGTATGTGATGTTTCCAGTAAAGGGATAAGAGCTTGATGCCAATGGTGGCACTGACAACATATTTAGTTTACTTCTCAATGGCCACTTTCTTGTCTGGAACCTCTTTCTTTGGAGCCATCTTTTTTACATTTTGTATCAGTCAGTATGAGCAGAGGACTGGTTTCACTGTCAGCTAATTTGCTAACTTTACTCTCTGTCACAGTATCAGGTGTGACATCTTGTGCACCTGTAGACAATAAAATTAAGCTGGATGTCCGTGAGACATGGATAATCTAATCAATGCAATGCACGTCAATATCATTAAAAATTCTTAACAATAGTGTGCCCATGCATAAGCTATTGTTACATTTTTGCTACACTTTGCACAGGAAAGTCAAAATCAAATATATTAAATATAGAATAGCCTGTGTTCCTCCAGGGACCATGGGATCCCAATGGGAGGCAGGGACAATAACAAACCTTTAATATGTCCCAACCACAAACTACCACACTTAAATACTTTAAAAGTTTCAGAACGAAACACACTGAACCATCTCACAAATATGCAAAACATGGTTGGAATGCACATGGAGAAGAAGGTAGTTGAGAAGAAAGGAAAATGCCTAGATCCATGGGCCTGGACTCCAGGCCTAGCCACCAGTGGGCACATGCAGGTACAAAATGAGCTACATTTTGCATGACTATAAATCCTCTATAAGCCCCTAAAACCAAAAGAATCCTAGAGCATACCGCCTATGAGAATGCAAAAATACATTACACAAAATACAACCTATGCCTAGTGCAAGGGCAGACAGGTCAAAAATAGTAAAACAACAGCTCAGTAAAATGATGAACAATCTGTATAAAATTCACAAAAACTCAAGGAAATGAAGAACATGTGCATTATAACCACAGGCCTCCATCATCCTAAAAGAATGTGCAAATGTAACATTATTCCTTAAAAAAATGTAACCCCACATGAGCACCTTCACCAAACTTCTCACCATCCAGCAACAAACAAATTAAAAAACTAAACAAAAAGGGAACAAAAATAGTGGTTCTTGCACTCCCTCAAACAACAAAGAACTGATTCACAAAGGTAAAGTTAAATCAAAAGTCTATCTTAGACCAAAAGTCTAACTTTACCACTTTTCGGTATTCACAAAGGTAAGTTACTACGTGTAACATTACTCCTAGTATTTTTATGAATAGTAACTTTACTAGCATTAAGTTTACTAGTAGTAACTTAGCTATGTGAATACCAAAAAGTAGTAAACTTAGACATAAGTAGTAAATTAAGACTTAATTCTAAGTTTACAATTTTTTCATATTCACAAAGGTAGGTTACTACTAGAAACTTTACTACTAGTCACTATACTACTATACTAGTAACTTTACTACTAGTAAGTTTGCTAGTTGTAAAGTTGCTAGTAGTAACTTTCGTTTGTGAATACCGAAAAGTAGTAAAGTTAGAATTTTGGTCTAACTTGACCTTTGTGAAGCGGGCCCAAATTGTTTGCAAAGTACTGGATTGAACATACTTGATTTTTACCCAAAGGGTAAAGATGCAGCAGAGATTGCAGACTAAAAGAGAGTGAAGCTTTCTCATCAAAGCAAAATTCAGTATAGCTAAATGCTTAAAAAAGCAGAGAGAGGAATTGTCTCTCTGGCACAACCTGTAAGAAAAAAATATAAACTGAAAATGTTTTTTGCATAAAAGACACTTGCCCGACAAGTCCATTTGAGGAAGTGTGGCCACCTGTGTTAAAAAACTGCCACTCACATTAAAAAATGCAAATTGCATTTGTGCCTTTCACTTTGTTTTTGTTCTCTAAAGTTAAGATTTGTACCTGATCGTCTGTGGTCACATTTAGGCCCGAGTAGGTACACCACCATTTTACATGCTCAAGTTTTAAAGTTACCTTCTCTTCTTAAACGCTGACATTTGACACACATTTGATTGCATGCCTGTGCAGGATATATTCTCTGATGTGGCTTTGCTTACATTTGCACTTCTTCGTAGTCATATTATCGAGTGCCTTGGACATAAACTGTACAGGACTAAGTTCATTATGCAAAATGCTGCTGTTTGTTATTGTCCACACGACGACTGAGCTATTACAAAAGAATCAACAATAGCAGCCTGACTGGGGCTTCGGCATAATTACATGAGTGACGTTTATTGTATAGACAGCATCACTACATTGTTAAAGGAAAGGATAATTTCACTGACAATGCTGAGGTCTCCTCATGCCGAAATTCCAGCCCAGCTGATTCCTGTTTACCTACGGCGAGGGATGATGCCACACTCCCCACCAAGATTGGTTTCCTGATGACATTTACCCACAGTTAATGGGGGTGTTAGACCACTCCACAGGGATTCTGGCAGATTCACCTTCCCCAGACACACTAGGATAGGTAGTGCGAGGTAGGACCACAAAATATAACAGCACTCGTGTGCGAGCATATATCTAATGTAACAGCACAATGGTTGAATTGTTTATTTTCTTTACCATTCTCATAAAGCTGATCACAGTGTTCTGTTTCCTTTTATTAACAAGTGCAGTGCATGTATTATACACAAGAATCATAATGCTTCAATGAATATTGAAACGCTACAGTGTGTATTTCTTTTGAATCTCTTCGGGTATGCATGAGTTACTAAACAAAAGGATTTTAGATCTGTTTCCATGATTTCCTTTGGTAGTCAGGGTTTTCATGTTCTGAGGTTGCAAATTCCACCTCCTACCTTGCTATGTTAGGGGTACAGATGGTGCACTGAGAGCTAGCAGGTCTGAGGCCAACACATCCTGATTGTGTGCATAGAATCAGCCTTTGACATTTATGTTGACCAACAAACGCACAATTTTACTGAGAATTTATGAACCATACGATGTGGAACCACCAACGTTCTAGCTTAGGTTCTTATTTAATGGATCACCTGAGTAGTTTTCTTTTGTGCACCCAAAGACCCCCTACTCACTAACTAACCCGAGACGCCCATGTTGTTATGGAAAGTCCTCTTCAGCTGAGTAGGGAAACCTTATGTATTAGCTTTATCTTGTTCAAGCCTGAAACTTTAAAAAGGATCACCCCACAGATTCCACATCTTCAAATGGCTAATGCAGCACCAGTTAACATACCGGTGAACTGCAGACATATAGTCACGCAGATGTTACAACAACATGGGCTCCCCCTGATGGAAGGAGACGGGTCCTAGCTGGTAGAGGCCCACGAAGTACACAGAACAGAGGTATTCTATTCATGAGTTACATTCCCAGCAGTAAATGCACTATCAAGACTTTTTCATGCTTACACTGTAGCTGCATTTCCTAACAACTACACAGCTTATGAAGGTAAAAGGGGATAGGAGCACACTGCCATCATGTCTCAGCGTCATTACCATCAGGCATCTTGGTCGATGTAGTTCAAAGTTTTTCTTTCATTACAAAGTTCAGATAATAATTGGCTAATGCCATATTTTTTTTTGCGTATCCCTAGACACGTGTTTCTGGATTTCTCCGTCATCTGTAGGGAAAGAGTTCGTAGGTTGCTGGACATGCTGCCGCTTAATTTTCACAGGCATAATTCCACTCAGGGCAAGCAGGCGCTCCCAAGCTCGTCAGCTCAGGCGGCTCAAGGGAGCCTTTTTAAATGTTAAACGGGGATAGGAGCACACTGCCATCACGTCTCAGCGTCATTACCTTCAGGCATCTTGGTCGATGTAGTTCAAAGTTTTTCGCTCAGTACAAAGTTCAGATAATAATTGGCTAATGCCATATTTTTTGTTGCATATCCCTGGACACGTGTTTCTGGATTTCTCCGTCATCAGTAGGGAAAGAGTTCGTAGGTTGCTGGACATGCTGCCGCTTAATTTTCACAGGCATAATTCCACTCAGGGCAAGCAGGCGCTCCCAAGCTCGTCAGCTCAGGCGGCTCGAGGGAGCCTTTTTAAATGGTAAAAGGGGATAGGAGCACACTGCCATCACGTCTCAGAGTCATTACCTTCAGGCATCTTGGTCGATGTAGTCCAAAGTTTTTCGCTCAGTACAAAGTTCAGATAATAATTGGCTAATGCCATATTTTTTGTTGCGTATCCCTAGACACGTGTTTCTGGATTACTCCGTCATCAGTGGGGAAAGAGTTCGTAGGGTGCTGGACATGCTGCCGCTTAATTTTCACAGGCATAATTCCACTCAGGGCAAGCAGGCGCTCCCAAGCTCGTCAGCTCAGGCGACTCGAGGGAGCCTTTTTAAATGGTAAAAGGGGATAGGAGCACACTGCCATCACGTCTCAGCGTCATTACCTTCAGGCATCTTGGTCGATGTAGTTCAAAGTTTTTCGCTCAGTACAAAGTTCAGATAATAATTGGCTAATGCCATATTTTTTGTTGCGTATCCCTAGACACGTGTTTCTGGATTTCTCCATCATCAGTAGGGAAAGAGTTCGTAGGTTGCTGGACATGCTGCTGCTTAATTTTCACAGGCATAATTCCACTCAGGGCAAGCAGGCGCTCCCAAGCTCGTCAGCTCAGGCGGCTCGAGGGAGCCTTTTTAAATGGTAAAAGGGGATAGGAGCACACTGCCATCACGTCTCAGCGTCATTACCTTCAGGCATCTTGGTCGATGTAGTTCAAAGTTTTTCGCTCAGTACAAAGTTCAGATAATAGTTGGCTAATGCCATATTTTTTGTTGCGTATCCCTAGACACGTGTTTCTGGATTTCTCCATCATCAGTAGGGAAAGAGTTCGTAGGTTGCTGGACATGCTGCTGCTTAATTTTCACAGGCATAATTCCACTCAGGGCAAGCAGGCGCTCCCAAGCTCGTCAGCTCAGGCGGCTTGAGGGAGCCTTTTTAAATGGTAAAAGGGGATAGGAGCACACTGCCATCACGTCTCAGCGTCATTACCTTCAGGCATCATGGTCGATATAGTTCAAAGTTTTTCGCTCAGTACAAAGTTCAGATAATAATTGTCTAATGCCATATTTGTTGTTACGTATCCCTAGACACGTGTTTCTGGATTTCTCCGTCATCAGTAGGGAAAGAGTTCGTAGGTTGCTGGACATGCTGCAGCTTAATTTTCACAGGCATAATTCCACTCAGGGCAAGCAGACGCTCCCAAGCTCGTCAGCTCAGGCGACTCGAGGGAGCCTTTTTAAATGGTAAAAGGGGATAGGAGCACACAGCCATCACGTCTCAGCGTCATTACCTTCAGGCATCTTGGTCGATGTAGTTCAAAGTTTTTCGCTCAGTACAAAGTTCAGATAATATTTGGCTAATGCCATATTTTTTGTTGCATATCATTAGACACGTGTTTCTGGATTTCTCCGTAATCAGTAGGGAAAGAGTTCGTAGGTTGCTGGACATGCTGCCGCTTAATTTTCACCGGCATAATTCCACTCAGGGCAAGCAGGCGCTCCCAAGCTCGTCAGCTCAGGCGGCTCAAGGGAGCCTTTTTAAATGGTAAAAGGGGATAGGAGCACACTGCCATCACATCCAGAAACACGTGTCTAGGGATACGAAACAAAAAATATGGCATTAGCCAATTATTAGCTGAACTTTGTACTGAGCGAAAAACTTTGAACTACATCGACCAAGATGCCTGAAGGTAATGACGCTGAGACGTGATGGCAGTGTGCTCCTATCCCCTTTTACCACACAGCTTATGAAGCACTAGAAATACCATTAACATTTCAAGAACACCAACATTGGTTGGATGGTGCCCTACCACATATAAGAAATGATATTAGACTAGGTCCCCTCAGCAATGAGGGAGGGACATGGCAAGTCTAAGCAAGTCACACACGCTACCCCGATATAGCAAATCTGACAGCACCAGAGCTATGTATACTGTCCAGATCTAGTCAAAATATATAGATGTTTCTCACAATATGTGATTTGAACAATGACAATAAATCCTGCAAGGGCTGTTCAAGTTGCACAACCACAAATGACTGTGCCTGGAATTAGTCCAGTGACCATCAATGCAGTCAGGGGTAAGGTTCTCAACAGATGGAAAGAGATTCTCTTCTGGACTGCACAAAAAACAAAACAGCTTGAAGCAGTGTTTCCCTAAACAGGACTGCAAGAAAAATATAGAATTCTCACAATTTACCTGCCAATGGGGATGGCTCCCCCAGTGAATATCAAAATACATGGTATACCCTTATTAGCTGTTTTGCCAGAGGTGCTTGAACAGATCCAAAATGAGTGGGGCAGCCCCTGCTTGGTGGTGAAATTCATGGGCAATTTTGCCAGTGTCTCATGCAGGTTGCTCCCCCAGACCAGGAGCGTAAAATTACCTAATATTATTGAGGAATCCTATGCATCAATAGGTAGAGATAATTTGGGAGCCAGACCTATTAAACCACAGATTAAGGGTAATGCGGAAAAGGATAACTAAGAAGAAGTGGAATAATAAGAAAAAATAAAGAAAAGACAAAGGCAAGGAGTGGATCTCCTCAATAGTAGTCCTCAGACAAATGCTACAATCTGTGCATTTGTGAGAAATTAAAATGCCTGATAGGTATCAGGATAGTGATACATGTCCTTCTCGTTCTTTTCATGAGTCATCCGATAAATGTATGGAGAGAGGGTGATGATCCGACCGCAGATCAGAGGAGTATGTGAAACCAAAAAAGGACTCACAATACTCTTCTGACTTGATAGTGAAAAAGGAAGACAACTTACACAGTTAAAGCCTTAATTAAAAAGAAGAAGGTAGAGGGCATTAAAGTCAAGCATGCCCTGGATATTTAGGACACTGCTTCTGAATTGGAATGGGCTCTGACAATGCTGGACAGTGCAACAGTAGTCACAATAGTTTGTTGGAATATTATGGAGTGTCTGGTAGCAGTTGAAATGAGTGACTGAGTCCAGGTGGAAACACCTTATCAGAGTCTGAAAGTGCCTAATCAATTATATGAATTGCAACTCCAGATGGAGGGGGATATACCACATATCATAAATGTTCTTTTGTAGGAGAACATGTCATTTGGCAATGATATTCTCTCGGCTGAAAAGGACTGGCCACCGGAGTTTGGTTTGCATTGCCCCAAAGGGTTAAAGGTAATTTTACCTGCCTTTTCTGACCTCGTTCCAGATTCAGTTAAACATACATACTTCAAGGAGTGGGCCTAAGCGCAAGCTCCAGCATTATACCGCAACCAATGACAAAAAACGATTGTTAGAAATGGGGTTCTCTAGTTGGCAATGATTTGCAACATTGTCTAAGTAGGGACCCTTCTTCCTAATCAGGGTAAGGGGGATACACTTCTAAAATAACCCCTGCTCACCCCCTTAGTAGCTTGGCATAAGCCCACAGACTTATCTCAGAGGCAACATTTGTGCAGGCATGCAATAATAAAGTGACAACACAGAAAATGGATACCACCCAAGCATAGAAAAATAAGTAATCTTTATCCAAACCAAACAAGACCAAAACGACAAAAATCCACAACACAATAATCAAAACATCCTCAAAAAGAAGTTATTCTCAAAAAGAAAGTTTGAAGCAAAAAATAACTTCCCCTGGAGTTATATCAACATCATGACAGATGAGAATCCCAAAGTACGGCACTGACCGTGAGGTGAGCAGTGTAAGGCCTGGAGTCGTACAGACCCCCGAAGAACAGTACTGTGGAAATAATGAAAACAAAGAAGGTGCACAACATCAGGCAGGTGATGCTTCGTTGGTGCAGGGCTGCGTCGGTTCCTTACGACCACAAGGGAGGTGATGCATCAGTTCCTTATGACCCCAGGGGAGGTGATGCCTTGGTTTCTTACTGCGATTCAGGGGAGGGTGGGCATCGGTTCCTTACTGTTGTTGTAGAGGTGAGGTGTTAGTTCCCTACTGGTGCCGGGTAGGTGACAACACGGTGGCAGCAAGGCAGCAGTTTCTTGCGACGGTGCAGTGTAGATGGGATCACCAGCGTCGGTGAAGTTGGTGCTGCGGTGCGAGTCGGGACAGTGCATCGTGCGCGTCACAAGCAGTGTCCTCAGCTCCGGTGCAAGCAGCGGCCTCGGGGATGCCTCGGAGTCGATGAGGCATGGCGTCAGCAGGTTTTGAGGTGGTGCGTGGTGCTCTTCACGAGCTGTGCCCACAGCTTTGGTGCAGGTTACGGCATCGGTGTTGCAATTTCCCTCTGTGGCAGCTGAAACAGCAGTTCCAGTTGCAGGACGACAGCGGGGATGAAGTCTTTGTGTCCCTGAGACTTCAGAACAGGAGGCAAGCTCTACTTCAAGCCCTTGGAGATCTTCCTCAAGCAGGGGACACAACACACAGCAAAGTCTTAGTTCTTTCCTTGGTAGAAAAAGCCACTGCAGGCCAACCCCAGACAGCACACAGCAAAGGGGCAGTACTTCTCATTCAGTTTCTCAGGCTCTTTTCCTTGGCAAAGGTTCCTCTTGAATCCCAGAAGTGATCTAAAATTTTGGGGTCTGGGTCCCACTTTTTATAGCACAAAATCCTTTGTTCTCTGTTGGCAGAGAAGCTCTTTGCCCAGTGAAAACAAGTTTTGTCATCTATGATGCAGCTTCCTGGCAGGAGGAGAAGATAGCATTGTCAAAGGCAGACCAAGCCCATTCAAGTGTGAAAGAAATCTTCTCTCCCTACTCTGAATGCTGCCCAGGTCTATTCAGCCCAGCCCGACTCATCCTGGAAAGTCAGGACACACCTAACGCCCCAAGTGCCTGTCTGAACAGAATGCACATCCCCAGCCCCTCTCACTCCAAAGCCAGACGGTCAATACACAACCCAGCAGAAGAACATCGGATGGCTAAGCAAGAAAATACCTTTTCTAAAAGTGGTATTTTCAAACACAGAATGTAAAAAGTATCCTCACTAAAAGATTAATTGTTACATTCTGAGTTCAGGCATTCCAAACCTTACCTTCCGATCTTATCCCAATGGGAAGTTATATTTATAAGATGTTATAAGTGAACTCCCATTCTATCCTATTGGACAGATAGCCTTTTAATAGTGAAAAATGAAATTGGTAGTATTTCACTATCAGGACATGCCACACACACCAGGACATGTCCTACCTTTAACAAACACTATACCCTGACCACAGGGGTACCTTGGCCCTACCTGAATGGTGACTCACATGTAGGAAAAGGGAAGGTTAGGGATTGGCAAGTAGGTGCACTTGCCAGGTCGACATGGCAGTACCAAACTGCTCACAGACACTGCAGTTGCAGGCAGGATTTGCATTTACAGGCTGCTCATGTGGGTGGCACAATCAGTGCTGCAGGCCCACATGCAGCATTTGATTTATAAGCCATAGGCACACACAATGCACTGTACTAGGGACTTAACAGTAAACCAAATAAGCCAATTATAGAAACACCAATGAATGACAACAATGTACAGAGGGAGCACTTGCACTTTGGCACTGAAAAGCAGTTACAAAGTGCCCAAAGCATCTTCAGCAGCAAAAACGAACTCCAACACACAGTAAAAACATAGGAGGCAAAGGCCAAAATAAATGGGAAACCCACAGCAAGGATGCCAGGTCTAACACACATTAAATATGAGAATAACAAAAAAAGTCAAAGAAATGTTCCTACGACTTGAATTCCAAGGTGTAATAGAAAGTTGTACCTCACCAATTAATAATCCTTTGATTTCAGTAATGAAACCAGAACATTCATATTGTGTAGTCTTAGATTACAGACACTTGAACACTGCTACAACCACTTTTGTACGGTACTAATTTATGATATAGTACGTAACAAATACTAAACCACACTAGAAATTTCAAATGGATTAGTCTGCCAAAATATAGTGCCTGAAAGCAGGTATTTGACTGTATTCAGTGCTCTGGGTTCTCAAAAACTGTTCTGTTGATTGCCACAAAGGTATAAGAATAGCCCAGGGCTATTTTCAGCCCATGTAACAGAACTGTTACAAGACTTCGATGATCAGGCATTCTCCTAT
This sequence comes from Triturus cristatus, assembly GCF_964204655.1. NCBI lineage: Eukaryota > Metazoa > Chordata > Amphibia > Caudata > Salamandridae > Triturus > Triturus cristatus. The sequence goes on along the minus strand of NC_140590.1, from coordinate 892,091,919 downwards.
GTCAATGACATATATTTGACGGATGATGAGCTGTCAACTCAATTGACTATAGTAGATCGCAGAGTTTTGTGATACACTCTCTTGGGCTACAAATTTACTTTCTAAAAATCAAAAATTACTTATCTCACTGTCGTGGTCTTTAGATATAAGCTGTCAAATGAAGGTTGAAGGCTTGTGACGCATTTCCTAGATAAGTGTGCACTGTTACTACCACCAAACACATTGAAGAAACTCTAATCAATTATGAGTTTCATGAATTTTGGCAAAACTTACAGACCAGATTATGCACAACGAGTAAAACCGTTCTAGGTCTTGATTCGTCCTCACTTTTCAAGTTCAAATTGGACAACTGAAAAAACACACAAATTCTACGTTCAGTACAAGTTGACATGTTAGCTTCGGAACTCTTACACAGACATGTTAACACCACAAACCTGGTGATCTGTAAAATTGTTGGTGCATCAGGGTACACCATTTGTCACATTCAATGAAGGAGACACTGTATCTATTGCATATAAATCACATCTGTTTACAAATGCAGAAATGTGTTTTGCACTGTCAGAAAAAATCCTAACTGCCATATAGACGGCTGTAGTGAAGGAAAGATCATTGACTCCCATTCTGGGCTTATGGGCTGTTATAAAGGTCAGTGTTCCAAACACAAATGTTTTACATCCAAGATGGATAAAATGAGCCAACTCACTAAACACAACAGATGTCGATTACATATTTGACTCTACATTACAAATACAAGTATATCTCCAATATGAACACAAAAATCCTCTGACCACTGATGTCATGCGTCTAGATCAGCATGATTACATAGTCTACACTGATGGTCTGCTTAGCCTGCAGTGGGGACAAAGCACCAATACTCTGCAAGCAGTAGTAAAGGGTAGAATGCAAGATGGAGAATTACATCCTCATTAAACATATACACAGTCATTTGGCGATTGCACTGCACAGCTGGCTGAACTGAATGCTCTATTTCTGGCCCTTGAAAATACGGATCCTGGATTCCCCACACTCATTGGATGTGATTTGTATTATTGCTTCCAATCTTACAATGACACTACTGGAGCCAGAATGGATTCAGAGATTCCCAAGGGTACACGATAAAACACAAGAGGCTTTGGGGACAAGTTGCCGAACTAAAAGTATATTTGCCACGAAATCATGTGATTCACACTCTGAGTAATCAGCGTGTAGGTATACAAGTTGCAGGGAGTTCCATAGCTGATGAAGCTGCAAAAGCAACACTGCAAACTGCGGCAGTCACTACAATTACTCATCCTAGTATGAGGATAGATGGAGATATTCTGATGGCTGTCTACACTGCACGCAATGACAACCTCTTGCCAAAAGGCTTTCCAACTAAATACTCCTATGAGTTTAGTGTGCAGAAAATTCCATTTGCTCATATTCCCGAAGTGGGGGATAAAGTAATACCTAATTCAGATTGCAGGCTAGGACTGATCCTAGCAGCACATGAGGGTCTAGCATCTACTCATGCATGGGTGGCAGTTCCTATTGGTGACCAGGTTTGTACAACAGACCAAGGTCTTTGTCCTTAAAGGTGACATTTGCCAGCAGATGAAAGTTTCCACCAAAGCACTCCGCACAGACTCCTCTATTGATCTCAGAAAGCCTCTGGCTTATGTCTATTTGGACCACTGCAGACCCTTACACTCAGATAGGTCTTACAAGTCCATCATGGTAGCTGTGGACTTCTGTTCTCGATTCCTATGGGTATAGCCACAGTGATTGGCTATACTGTTATAAAGGACTTACAGGTCTTCATTGGGACAGTTGCAGTAGCCACATTCCATTCGTACGAGGGTTCGGCATTTGCCTCAAGGGCCTCACAGTGACACCATGGAAAAATAGGGTGTGGCTTTGCAGTACTCCTCCTCCTATTCTCCTGAGGGAAACACAGTAGTGGAGAGGAAGAATCAGGACTTAAAGCCGTCTTTAACAGCTATAGTATTATGTTCAGGTCGCAGTTGCGTTCACCACCTGTTTGGTGTCCAGAGAGCCATACATAACCTGTGTAGGAAATCCCTGGGTGGTTGGACTCCCTTTCCTCCGTGTTTGGGGTTCCAGACCTCGACAGTTTCAGTATAGTGGCAGCAGAAACACCCTATGATATCAATGAATGTTTTGATGTTTTACAGGGCCTGAAGTTTAGAGAAGCACAGAGCAACTTCCAAGAGAAACATTCCACCACTGGTGAAGTAAAGGAACCACCAGCAACTCCTGGTTGGATTCCAATATCAGTGATCTGGTCAGAGAGAAAATTGAGGACAAGAAGGAGTTCAGGAAAACCTACAGAGCGCCTTTGTCTATCCTGGTTGTTCAAGGTACCAGAACTGCTTTTTTACCACCCTTTGCTGATAGCAAAAATGAGAGATTTGTGTCTATAGATCTCATTGAACCACATCATCTGACTGCTGCTACAGAGTAGGCTAAAAGGGCTCCTGGTTAGTTGCCTGTCTCCTCTAACTACTCTATAGGAAGTTCCGCTACAAGCTTTGACTGATGATGAAACTTCTACTCCTTGGTTGGGGACAGATAACACTAAGGGGCTAATTCCGATCTCGCTTGGAAGGGCTCCAAATGCAATCCGGCCGTAAAAAGTACGAGCCGTACACCTGTTTACCGACCGACTCGTACAGCTGTACGAGCGAGCAAGTACGATGCAAGAAACGCAAAATCGCCAACCGACTCGTTTCCGGGACCGAACCGCTCCATACACCTTGTCCGGGAGCAAACCGTGCCGTGCAATGGAGGCATATTCCGACTGAGCCAGTATGATGCACGTGTCGGACAGCCGGATTGAGCCGAAGTTTCCGGCTCACAAAATGTCCGGAAAACTGCCTTAGGGGGTTCGTGTCGGACCCCGTCACCCACAGCCTTACAACTCGGAAACAGGGGGAGAGCCAAGGGTCTCCCCAACAAGGCATATACGATATGGATGGCACCAACGTGTACCCACTGTAGGGGGCGCCCTTGTGAGAGACATACCCATTCAGTCAATGGGAGCCCATGTATGCGTTGTACGACCGGCTCCCATTGACTTCTTCTATGGGAGTCCAACCGAACCGAGTCCGGTAGCATGCGGCCGCATCGTACTCGCTCGGTCGGACTGCAGGAGTCCGGCTTGGACAGAGAACACTCTGGATCCGGCTCGTTTGGAGAGCTTTCCGACCCAGATCAGAATTGGCCCCTTAATGATGTATCACTTCTTCCTGTTACATCAACAAATGCCATAAAATCATCAAGTATGGAAACACAGATTACAATTCTTTAAACAGACAATGATGGTGTCTACCGCTACATACCACCATTAAAGTCATCCACCAGTTCTATACAGCTCCACGAGCATCCCTACTTTTTCAGCCTCTGACTACTTTGTCAACTTTGATGACTTCTCTTTGGATTCGACAGACCCATTTGGTTAAAAAAACATACTTTTCTCCTACATGGATATCATTTGGTTTACAATTTCGTGACTTTTCCTCTCCCTTTTGGTCAGTTTTGTGGCAGTCTTATTCTTGCCTCTGAATGAACATTATCTCACAGAACGCTCTGCTGTTGAACTAGTAAATGAGGTTTTGGAACCCCATTCTTCATCACCCAAAGTGCGCAGATACCTTTCCCTGGTGAATATTTCAGCCGTTTCAATTCCTGATGAGATTGTTTGGGATAAGGTATCATATGATATATTTGAACAGACTGAAACTTTACAAATACCTTATGTATTTTGTATTTCTTTAAATTATGTTATTACTCTTGAAACTATCATTGATGATTGGGAAATTCGTACAGAAACTGAAATGCTTGCTGTCTTAGAGCATTATACTGTTTTCAATAGTGAAGAAATGTATGTTGCTACATCTAATTATGAAGATACTGTCTGTTTTCAGTATTATGGTCACCTTTATTTACATATAGCAAGTACTCCTTGTGCAGTATTTAATTACGCATAATGGGCACACCAAAGGCTTGCTCCAAAACATTGCCACAGAAATTTGCATACTTTTCTTGTCACGATACAGCAGACCCATAGTTTTATTATTGTGAATTAACACTATCTCCATCAAAGAAACTGTGTTCACTGATACAATGTTGATTTATTCTACATCTCTTATTTCCCAGGTGTCAACACAAGGAGGGGAATTTTGGAGAGACACTATAGCTTTAAAAACTATATGGGGAATAAGATTGGCACATTCAAGAGAACAAGGCTTTATTTAGAGCATGCCTTATACCACACCAACTACTTTTCCTGAATAAAACTGTGCAGCAGACTTCCTGTCAATGCCTAGCCAAGATAAAGGATTTAAATACACCAAATATTCCCACATTTGCATGTTTTGAGAATTGACACCAGTCACAAATTACACAGAGGAAATATAGGAAAACATGCTTAGAAGCAGAACATACAATTCTTCTCGGTCCAATTTAGAGGAATGGTTAGTGTGGTCATTTGATACTAATGGATGTCGGGCACGTTTTCAAGAAAACACAAGGGGTTTTAGGTTTCATAGGGCAGCCCAAGGTTATGTGCAGAAACAACACACAGGAATACAGCATTGGAAAGTTGTGCCTAGAGGGGCTAAAAACATTCAACATTGTCTGAGGTGAAACAGCACTAGTCTGTTCTTTCCAATGACATGGGTCTACAGGATTTTCTACTAGGTCCTCGAAAACCATATCTAAAGCACTCTCTGTATGCAATCATACAATGACGTGTGGAAAGTTTCACAACAAGAAGCTGCTGAGAGACAGCATGAGATTGACAAAGCAATTTTGGAAAAGGCTCTAGCAGTAGTAGAAAATGGTATGACCACCCTACCCACTAGGAAATATTCCATCTGTAACATTGTGCCATCTGCTATCAACATCATACAGAATGACATGCAACATGGGCAATCACAACTTAAGTTTATTATGCTACTAAGTTTGACTCTAGAGACGCTACTTACTGGTCGCATCCCATGGAAACACCTAAATGCCAGTCGCTTGTTTTCACCATACAATCTAACTAAAGACCAGGCCACTGCAGCTAGTAAAGATGCAACATACACTATGCTACACATCGAAGTCATTAATATCATTTACAAAAATATAATTATTTATAATATCATTTTTTAAATTATTGTTGTGTATTTTAGCATACATTTTCCATGATTATTTTTTTGTTTAATTATTGTTTATGTTTTTTAATTTAGTTACAGTTTTATCAGTTAATAGCTCTGAAATATAATTGAATATTTTTTGGAGATTTTTGCTACCCGTAGCTGTTTGTGGGTTTATAGAGATAAAGGATGGGAAGTAATTTTTTTATAATAAATTATCAATTATTTTTTAATTGATATTATTTACTTGGTAATTAGTTATTTAATTTTGCAATAATATTTTTTTCATTTTAGATGTGGGTTGTGGGGTTTATTTGGATACAGGGTGGGAAGTAAATTAAACTTAATTAATTAATGATTACATGTTAATTAATATTATTTATTTAATTAATAGTTAATTATGTTAATTGTGAAAATACTTATTTTTAATTTTAGGTGCAGGTTGTAGGGTTTATAGGGTTACAAGGTGGGAAGTAAATTAATTCTATTTAGGTAACAATTGCTTGTTGATTAATATTGTTATATTTAATAAATAAATAATTATGTTAATTGTGTATTTTTTTATTTTAAATGCTAGGTGCAGGTTGTGGTGTTTATAAGGGTACAGGGTAGAAAGTAAACTAACTTTTTTTAAGGTATAATGCATTTTTTAATTGATTTTTTGTTAAGCTAAAGTTTAGGAGTGTGTTATGTGTTTTGTGGGGGTATATTGCGGGAAGTAAATTAATTATACTTAAGTCATAATTAATATTTGATTCATGATAATTAGTTTATTGATACATATTGATGTTAATAGTGTAAATAGTGTCTTTTTTAATGTTAAGTTTTAGGGGTATATGGCGGAAAGTTACTGAAACTAAATTATTTAATAATTGTTTTGGTTGATAAATAGTTTTTAAATAAAAAAAATTCTTAAAATGATACGTTTTATTTTTTATTTTATCAATATTTATAGTTATTTATGACATATTTGTAACATTGTCATATGTATGTTTTTTATTTCATTTTTAATATAAAATATATTAGTATTTTTTTACTTATTTATATTTTTATTTGTTTACTATGTTTTTGCAATTAATTTATTGTTCTGAAGACAATTTGTTTGTTTTTAATGTTGCACTGGGGACAGTAAATTGTACTCCTCCACAATTCAACACTATCCCTACCCTACTGTTGCACTGACCGGAGTGGGAATAGTAAATATCACCCCTCCGCAACTAAACATTTTTCATACTGTTGCACTAATTGGAGTGGGAATAGTACATTTTACCCATCCACAATCCAACACTTCTGCTAGTGTTGCAATGACTAGAGTGGAAAGAGTAAATTTTACCCCTCCGCAACCCAACACTTTTCCTACTGTTCCACTGATTGGAGTGGTAATAGTACATTTTACCCTTCCGTAATCCAACACTATTCCTACCATTTAAGTTATTAGGGTTGATCTAGTGAATTTTACCCGTCCCCAACCCAACACTTTCCATACTGTTCAACTGACTGGAGTGGGAATAGTAAATGTTATCCCTCTGCAATCCGACACTTTCCCTACTGTTGCACTGACTGGAGCGGGAATAGTAAATGTTACCCCGCCACAATCCAACATTTTCCCTACTGTTCTACTGAATGGAGTGGGAATAGAAAATTTTACCCCACTGTAATCCAACACTTTCCCTCTGTTCTGTTGAAGTTACTGGAGTTGGAATAGTACATTTTACCCCTCCACAATCCAACACTTTCCATACTGCTGCACTAACTGGAGTGGAAATAGTAAATCCTACCCCTCCGCAAACCTACACTCTCCCCCCTGTTGAACTGACTGGAGTGGGAATAGTACATTTTACCCCTCTGCAATCTAACACTTTCCCTACTGTTGCACTCATTGGAGGGGAAATATTTAATTTGACCCCTCCACAATCCAACATTTTCCCTAGTATTGTACTGACTGGAGTGGGAATAGTAAATTTGACCTCTACGCAATCTAACATTTTCCCTACTGCTGTATTGACTGGAGTGGGAATAGTAAATGTTAGCCCTGTGTGATGTAACAGTTTTCCTACTGTTGCATTGCATGAGGTGGGAGTAGTAAAGTTTATACATCTTTAGTAGAAGAATTTTCTTACTTTTGTAGTGGGAATGGTATATGTATTATATATAATGATATATCATTTATTTTGTATTGGTACACCCTATATTTTATGTTTTTGGTAATATGACTAATTATTAATGTTGTTAATGTGTAATATATTTTTAATACAACTGTAAGAAATTATGTTGTTTACTCTTTTAAATGGTTTAAAATGTTGAAATTGTTTGTTTTTTCAAAATGTTATGTTATTGGTATATGTTAATAGTTATTTGTTATATTATTAGATATCATTTCATTATTTTAAACAATTCTGAAAGTATATATAAATAAAATTATTAGTCTAATAATAGTTTTTTAAACTAGATATATGTAAATATATTCCAACACTCCGCTCCTCCTCAGATACAAAAGTGGCATAAAAGAAGAGACGGGCTGCGGCTCAATTTCTTTCAGCGTGACTGATTTATTAAAGCAGCAAAAACTCCTGACGCATTTCGGAGCTCATGGCTCATTGGCCACGGGTCAGTTGCATTTGCACATTCCGTTCATAAATACTTGTGATTTCCACTGCCAGCAATAAAACTAGGGTGCCGATCACGATCCTGTAAAAACCGGGTACGAACCGTCGGACGGAGCATATTCTCCGTCCGACGCGTACCCGGTCGTCAAAACTTACAAACATGGAATTACGATTCGCACGTAAACTCCATTTCCGTACGAGTCGTACAAAACCCCGACCGACGAAAATAAACATACAAATGCGATCCGGGAAAGCGCCGACGTGACGTCGGGACGCACGCAGCCTGCCATTCACGAACCAGGAATTATGATTCGCACCGACGTCATCCCGCACGGTGAATATTTTCCGGCTGCCAAAAACTGCCGGGAAATCAGGATGACGCGAACAAGGAGTACCTGTACGCGACGGACAGACATGGACCCGAACCTACGTGTCATCCCGGCCCTCATAGCAGTCGACCTCCTCTACAGGTTCGGACGCAGACACCGCAGAAGGTCAGAACAACAAAGGGAGGGGGGAGAGGGGGGGGCAGGACCAGGGGCAGGCCACAAAACCCCCAGCAAAGTGACACAGCACACATGCCCTGGACATACCTGACCCCCAGGCCCTGGTCACTACGAGGGGGTGGGGGCGTGTCCAGCAAAGCCAGCGTCCGCCACAACGGAAGTGCTTGATGACGCGAACCGCCAACACAACAATACAGGTACGTCCCGTACCCACGCCTTAAGAGCGTGGGTACGAGTCGTACCCCACCCACACCTACGTCATCCAAACAATGGCGGGAAGGCCGTACCCACGTGGCAAAGGCCTGGGTACGGCCCACACAAGCATCACATAGCGTGGGGACGGATATGTAGGGACTGTACCCCCACCCCCCTATGCATTGAGCATACCCCCCACCCCAACAGTGTAAGTATGACCCGTACCCTCACCCGCGTGCGTATGGAGCGTACCCCCACCCCAACAGTGTAAGTACGACCCGTACCCTCACCCGCATACGTATGGAGTGTACCCCCACCCCAACAGTGTAAGTACGACCCGTACCCTCACCCACGTACGTATGGAGCGTACCCCCACCCCAACAGTGTAAGTACGACCCGTACCCTCACCCGCGTCCATATGGAGCGCACCCCCACCCCAACAGTGTAAGTACGACTTGTACCCTCACCCGCTGTACGTATGGAGCGCACCCCCACCCCAACAGTGTGAGTACGACCCGTACCCTCACCCGCGTACGTTTGGAGTGTACCCCCACCCCAACAGTGTAAGTACGACCCGTACCCTCACCCACGTACGTATGGAGCATACCCCCACCCCAACAGTGTAAGTACGACCCGTACCCTCACCCGCGTATGTATGGAGCGTACCCCCACCCCAACAGTGTAAGTACGACCCGTACCCTCACCCGCGTATGTATGGAGCGTACCCCCACCCCAACAGTGTAAGTACGACCCGTACCCTCACCCGCGTACGTATGGAGCGCACCCCCACCCCAACAGTGTAAGTACGACCCGTACCCTCACCCGCGTACGTATGGAGCGTACCTCCACCCCAACAGTGTAAGTACGACCCGTACCCTCACCCGCGTACGTATGGAGCGTACCTCCACCCCAACAGTGTGAGTACGACCCGTACCCTCACCCGCGTACGTATGGAGCGTACCCCCACCCCAACAGTGTAAGTACGACCCGTACCCTCACCCGCGTACGTATGGAGCGCACCCCCACCCCAACAGTGTAAGTATGACCCGTACCCTCACCCGCGTACGTATGGAGCGTACCCCCACACCAACAGTGTAAGTACGACCCGTACCCTCACCCGCGTACGTATGGAGCGTACCCCCACCCCAACAGTGTAAGTACGACCCGTACCCTCACCCGCGTACGTATGGAGCGTACCCCCACCCCAACAGTGTAAGTACGACCCGTCCCTCACCCGCGTACGTATGGAGCGTACCCCCACCCCAACAGTGTATGTACGGACCGTACCCCCACCACGTATGCATGGAGCTAACCCACACCCGTGTATGTTCTAAGCGTACATATCGTGAAATAGGAGGGGTGGGTGCAGAGTCCTCCCAGCAGTGCCCAGAGACAGGAGGGGTGTGTGCCTATCACTCCCAGCAGTGCCCAGAGACAGGAGGGGTGTGTGCCTATCACTCCCAGCAGTGCCCAGAGACAGGAGGGGTGGGTGCAGAGTCCTCCCAGCAGTGCCCAGAGACAGGAGGGGTGTGTGCCTATCACTCCCAGCAGTGCCCAGAGACAGGAGGGGTGTGTGCCTATCACTCCCAGCAGTGCCCAGAGATAGGAGGGGTGGGTGCAGAGTCCTCCCAGCAGTGCCCAGAGACAGGAGGGGTGTGTGCCTATCACTCCCAGCAGTGCCCAGAGACAGGAGGGGTGGGTGCAGAGTCCTCCCAGCAGTGCCCAGACGCAGGAGGGCTGGGTGCAGAGTCCTCCCAGCAGTGCCCAGAGACAGGAGGGGTGGGTGCAGAGTCCTCCCAGCAGTGCCCAGAGACAGGAGGGGTGTGTGCCTATCACTCCCAGCAGTGCCCAGAGACAGGAGGGATGTGTGCCTATCACTCCCAGCAGTGCCCAGAGACAGGAGGGGTGGGTGCAGAGTCCTCCCAGCAGTGCCCAGTCACAGGAGGGGTGGTTGCAGAGTCCTCCCAGCAGTGCCCAGTCACAGGAGGGGTGTGTGCCTATCACTCCCAGCAGTGCCCAAAGACAGGAGGGGTGGGTGCAGAGTCCTCCCAGCAGTGCCCAGACGCAGGAGGGGTGGGTGCAGAGTCCTCCCAGCAGTGCCCAGAGACAGGAGGGGTGTGTGCAGAGTCCTCCCAGCAGTGCCCAGAGACAGGAGGGTTGGGTGCAGAGTCCTCCCAGCAGTGCCCAGAGACAGGAGGGGTGTGTGCCTATCACTCCCAGCAGTGCCCAGAGACAGGAGGGGTGTGTGCCTATCACTCCCAGCAGTGCCCAGAGACAGGAGGGGTGGGTGCAGAGTCCTCCCAGCAGTGCCCAGAGACAGGAGGGGTGGGTGCAGAGTCCTCCCAGCAGTACCCATGGAACGCAGAGGGTGGAGTAGCCACAGATACCATGCCCACAAATGTCAGTCAGGTGCACAAAGACCCTGCAGTACATGTACCACATGTGTGCGAGGCTGAGAGTATACGCATGCATAGCGCCGAAAAGAAAACATGTCCACATGAAGTCATGTCAATAGTCCACATACACAAGTACAATGACTACCAAGGATGCCACGAATGATGCAGGTGGAGACATCGCTCAGCATGCATGTGCAAAGTTGAAGGAGTCCGTCACACACCCAGCTAATGTACACACAGCTCAGCGCTAAATATTGGGAACACCCTGCAGGGAAGATGTCAGGGTACACAGAGGAATGAATACACCTTGGGACAATTTCACCATGCAGTAACTGCTTACATGAACAGAGAAACCTAGCTAACACCGTGTGATGGCACACAGATACCAGGGTCCCCCCTATGACCAGCACACTACTACATTTCCCACACACCCAACACATGATTATCCCCCAAAATCATGTAGCAGCCCCACCAACAGCAACATCAGAAAAGCAGTAGTGTTCAAAGGAAACAAAAATGGCTTTAATCAGCATGATCTTAAATAGTGTGTTCGTAGAAAGTTCAATATTTACAAAGCCCATAGGGCAGTCCATGAGTCACAGCTGGACGGGGGACACAGTGGGATGCGTGTCCCCTAGCTTGCCTGCACAGTCAGACTCCTTTGTCTTCCACAGCGGGGAGGGCATCATGTTGGGGGGAAGGACCAGGCACCGCAGGGACAGGAGGGCGAAGGGTAGGAGTCGTGGGTGCAGGAATGGAGGACTCCACCACAGGGGGTGGGGCAGGGCCAAAGGCGGGGGCCAGGATCTCGCTGCACACCTTAGCAAGGTCCTCCAGCGTCTCCCCTGCACCCGAACGAAACACAGGCCCCAAGGAGTGGGGGGGCGGAGGGATGGGTCGCAGCGCCACTGGGGGAGGGTGTGGACGGGGGGGGACTCAACCACCCTGACCGGGGACTCCCTTGACCGCTTGCAGGGTGGTGTCACAGTGGGGCTCAGGGACAGAGCGGCCATGAAGGAGTCCTTGCCGGATATGTGGCCAGGAGAGCTGAGGGAAGGGGATTTGGAGGGAGTGGATTGGGTGGAATGCGGACTCCCACTCTGGCTGCGTGTCTTATGTTTGCCCCCCGACCCAGTGGGTGTGCCTACCTCACCCTGTGTGTGCATGCCAGGAGGTGTGCGTATGACCTTCCCTGCTGGTGTGGTGCCTGCGTCTGTTGTGGTGGGTGCATGCTGAGGTCTGGGTGTACGTGGGACAGGCATGGGAGTGGGACGTGTAGATGGGGCAGGGGTAGGGGGTGGGACGTAGCGCTGCAGGAGACCCACTGCTGCAGTCAGTGTCGAGTCTATGGACATCAGCAACTGGCGTTGGTCAGCCTGCGACAGAAAAATGCCCTCCAAGTATGCCTCCATGTTGTGCAGCACTTGGCTGTGGCCATGGAGGACATTAAGGATCGCAGCCTGACCAACCTGCAACTGCCGCTGGATGTCCACAGACTCGGCATTGGCGGCAGCAGTGGAGACAGGGGCAGGGGGTGCGGTGCCTGGCAGGAAGGAGACATGTGGTGACCGTGAACGTTGGGAAGGGACACGAGCAAGTGGGAGGCGGCTGATGGCAATGGAGGGGGCGGGGTGCGATGTTTTGCCGCTGTCAGCTTCTGGTGCAGCCTCCGCCCACTCGGAGAGATCATCCTCGGACCCGTCGGCTTCATATTCGGTGGTGCCAGTGGACAGGTCCTCAGCCTCACTCTCCTCCGCCTCTGTACCACTCAATGTGCCAGCCACGATGTCAACGCTGGCACTGGTGCTCGGTCCCTCCGCTCCGTCTGTGCTCATGTCTCCCTCCGTGTCCCCCGACGATGCTGTGGGCAAGGTGAAGAGACAGCAATTAATCACACACCTGTATACATATGTCACATGAGTCCAATCTACATAGGTTACAGTGCATAGCCTGCAAAGAAAGTTAAGTAACATCTACAAAACAAGGTACAGATGTAGGGCATGCAACACACAGTTGGTTGACCCACCATGCCCCAGAAAATCCATGGAGAGCATGACACAATAGCAAATGACATGAAATGGAGTTTGACATAGGAGCCAGGCCCTGGGGACAATCCAGCACTGCATCAGCACCACACAGCGTTGCCGACAATAGGGATGAGGAGGCACCAAATCCATGTGCTTGAGGCACATGCTGCATAGGTAATACTGAAAACATGCCCAACATGACTGGCTCACTGCACCTTGAGTGTATGTCCAGACAAACATCACACACTGGCCAGACCTAGCAAGGAGAATCCTGGTTTTGACATGTGGGCTTGGCCCGCACCAACCACCCCCTACATGAGACCATTTGTTGAGACACAGGTGGCACTTACATCTCTTAGTCTGGGTGAAATACACAGGGGATGCATAAATGCAAGATTGTGCGCCAAATACCCGAGGTGCGCCTGTCGAAATAATCATGTACAAATGGGCATCATCAGATGATTGTAACAAGACACACAGGCACTGGCCACCGTGAGTATGAACAAGGAAAATCAGGTCAGGCTGTACAGTGGACACTTGTACTACATTTCACGTCAATATACATGTTGCCAGGGGACAATGGCACAGAGCACAACCTATGCTGTAGACACTGAGAGTGACCACGTTTTGTGATGACACACATGACACCTATGAAAATATGCCCCTGGGGAGAGTAGTGGCAACACAACTCCATGGTCCTGAATGGGAATGACTGCAACACACGCCACCATCCCTGCACTATATGTATCGCACACTCATGCACATCATGTCACAGGCCACAACATAGGACATGCGCGCTGTAAGGCATGACACTTGTGAGACTAACTCCCATGTCTGGACTCTGCATCAGTGCCAACTGACATGGAACCCACATGTACTGAACTGGACAGGGCACAGGCAAGGTCCCCAAACCTGTTACACACCACCCCCACACATGATGCTACAGGCATAGTTCACGTGGAGAAAGCGCCAGCCTACATTACCTTGGGAAGGAGTGACTACACACAGACCAGGGAACACATTGCAAGGAGGGGAAGGGAGGCAGGAGAGCACAGCTATACTGTGGGTAACTGGATCTGCACAGCACCTTTAAACCCTGGCAGTGTATCCATGCAACTGTGCACTTACAAATGCTGCTGAAACACAACAAGCACACATGTAACTACCCCCTTCCTGCTGCTGCTTCTCCTGTAAGCGCCTCTCCAAGTCTGGAAATACCACCGGCAGCACACGCTTGTGGATGTGGGTCAGTCGGCGGTGCCCGCGGTTCTTATGGCTCTCAGGTGAGTCCCCCAGCAGGACCCGTGCGATCCTCCGCATCCATCACCGGATATCCTGCCAGCGTTTCCTCACCGGGGACAGGCGCCGCTTCCGACCATCCGCACTCCTCACGGCGCTGACGGCGGTCAGCCATATCTGCTCCTTGGCAGAGGCGCCTACCTGTGAGGATGAACAAGTGACACTACATCAATACACCTGGCACATGTCACAGAGACACATATTAGAACACATTTGCTGTTTACAACAAGGCATAGTATGCATCCAACGCATTGCACTTTTGTCATAGGGACATGATCCTCTGGGAAAGGTCAAAAGCAGTACGTGCCATTGAAAGGACACAGGTGGAATGAGGGCAACTACACAATCAATGATCCAGGTTCACACTGTGCATCACAAGCTACACCAGGATAATGTGCAGCACCTCTAAGCAGTCACATGCCACAGGCCACTGACGCTACCGCAGCAGAGTACACAGACACACACAGGCACAGGACATTCACCTGCCATTGCCAAATGCTGCGACACACCTCACTCTGCACATGTGCCACTAGACTGGGGGGGGGGCTCACAGGTGTGGGGCTGGCTCTGCACGTCAGACACACAGCACTGCTCCCTGCTCACATCACATGGCCAGGGTATATCCATCCCTCATGCATCTGGGGTGCTACACTCCACATATGCACCCACCCACATGACAGGGGACTTACACACACACCGATGTCCAGGGTACGAACACATCATGTAGACACTCTCAGCACAGGTACACAGAACTAACACACATCTGTCGGTACAGTCACCTGTCACACTGGTGTGAGCACAGAATCACATGAGGACTGTAGAGGCTACATTCCCAGGAGGACAAGACAGGCAGAATGTGGCATGCACCATGCAGTGATTGTCACAGTAAACACAATGCAAGTGAGGACGGCAGACATGCACCACCGCATGCTCTGGCTGGGAGACATCAGGCATTCCCCCCCGGGACCCACCCTACAGTACATAGCATGTGTGCCACACCTGGACACAATGCCAGAAGTCACACTCACAAAAAAGGGACACAGTCTGTGCTGGTGGACTCTGCACTCACCTGATACCCTGCTCGCCCATACAGCATGGGGTACTGTGGGAGGATCACATCCAGCAAAGCCAGGTTCTCCTCCAGGGTGAAGGGCTGTGACCTCTCCACAGACCTTGACATGGTCCCAGGGAATCAGTAGCAGCAGCTGGGTCGTGGAATACAAAGATGTGCAGGCAAGTGCTCCCTCATGGGACCTGGCTGCCTTATATCTGCCTTGCTGGCCTGTTTCATGCACAGGAGTACAGAGTGATTGGTCACTCACATTTGCATCCTATGTTTCCTCCAATCCCTTCAAACCTAGAACAGTCAGTGGGTTCTCATTGTGTTTTTTTCTTCAGCATGATGTCAACCCCACAAACACATTGCAACAAAGTAGATTCATTCCAACTGACTTCTGCTGTGCACCTTCCAGAACAAATTCAAACTTTAAACTTGGTCTCCATGACAACCAGCATGCATGTAGGCCTTTATACTTGTCCCTCATGTGTCCCCTATGTAATTTGGACCTTCACACACAGGTACGGAGCGTTCCGGGGCCCTAGGGCACCCCAAATGCATATCAACGGCCCGTACAGGCGTGTGTACGCTCCGTACCACTATGGGTGTTTTCGCGTATGCGTACTCATGGTGGTACAGACCGTACACACGCCTGTACGCTCACTATCACTATGAGTACGCATAAGTGAGAACACCCATAGTGATAGTGAACGTACGCATGCATGTACGGTCCGTACCACTATGGGTGTTCTCGCGTATGCGTACCCATAGTGATAGTGAGCGTACAGGTGTGTGTACGGTCCGTACCACCATGAGTACGCATACGCGAGAACACCCATAGTGGTACGGACCGTACACGCGTGCGTACGTTCACTATCACTATGGGTGTTCTCGCGTATGCGTACTCATAGTGATAGTGAGCGTACAGGCGTGTGTACCGGGGGGGTACTACTCTAACGTACACGGGTGTACATGCACAGGGGTACGACATGTACACGGGTGTACATACATGGCTGGGGGTGTACATACACGGGGGTACGACTCGAACGTACGGGGGCTGGGGGGAGTGTTAGGCGCGTATGCGGGCACATGTCTCCATGGTTGCTATGGGAGTTCGGTGCGGACGGTGTTTTTTCCATACGGTTGTAACATCGGACTCACGGGATGGATCGTGATTCCGCGGTCGGACTTCACTTTTCACATTTGTACGGTGATTCGTCCGAGGACGTGTCGGACACATTTTCCGACCCGAGGACGTGTGGGGAATAATTCCCAATGCGATTCGTATGGTCTTTTTCCCATGCGAATCGTGATTGCCAGTTTTTACGGCACTTGTACGATTCGTACGGTAAAAAGACCGGATACGAGTCGTACGGGGAAAATTTTTACCGGATCGTGATCGGCACCTAGGTCTATATGGGATTTTTGGAAGTTATCTATGACAGCCATCTTATAACATTGTAATTCATATTCTAAACTAACAAGTGTTACCTCACACATTAATTTAAGCATGTTTTAACATATGTTGTTACACTCAACTGGGGTTGAATGATGAGTACATACACATATTCTTAATGATGGCAATGCTGAAAGTTGAATATACATTTGCATATCACTTTTCTCCTTGCAAATATGGTTATTCTGCGAATCAAAGATGTCACAAATTTGCAGCTTTCTTCTTGTACCTTATAATATCCTGAATTGAGTGCATCACAAGACACTCCTAAGAGAATCAAGCGCCCATATTCGCATTGTGGCATTAATTTCACCAATACACTACTGGTTAACAGTAAAATTATGAGAGTACCCCTAAAGGAAGGGACAATTAGAGCGGAATTATTGTTTAACCGATCGTGTATGGGCACAATAATGCCACAATACAAGTATGGGACTCGGTTCGACAGTTTCGAGCAGTGCAGATTTTTTAATTCTGCCTTGTTTTTTCATCATTTTATATTGTTTTTAAATTTTACTTTTTTATTCGCTCTTTATATTGATTTTACTGCAATTTCTTGTTCTATATGCTCTTATTATTAAAGAGCACAATGCTCTTTAGGATTTTAGGTTTTCATGACCGTATCTTTTTTAGCATATATTTTAGGAAGCTTTAAGTCACTTTATGTCCAAGGAGTGGATGTAATGTGGTCACATTAGGCACCACAATTTTACATGGTCACGTATTAAAGTTGCCTTCTTTTCTAAAACGCAGACATTTGACAAACATTTGCTTGCATGCCTGTGCAGGATAATATTCTCTGAAACGGCTTTGCTTACATTTACACTTCTTCGTAGGCATATTATCGAGTGCTTTGAACATTCTGTACAAGGGCTAAGTTCACCATGCAAAATATTATTGTTCGTCATTGTCCGCTCAGCGACAGAGCTATCATAAAAGAATCAACAATTGCGGCTGACTCGGTCTTCGTCATGATTACATAAATTAAGTTTATTATACAAACAACATCTCTCCTATTTTAAGGGAGAGGATCATTTCACTCACTATGCTGAGGTCGACCCATGCTGGAATTCCAGCCCAGCTGGTTCCAGTTTACCGCCTGTGAGAGATGATGCCCAGCTCTCCACCAAGATGATCTCCCTGATGACCCCTACCCACAGGAAACGGGGGAGTTAGATCACCCTACAGGAATTCTAACAGGTACACCCACCCTAAACACACTAGGATAGGTAGCTCTAGGTAGGAGCACAAAATATATCAGCCCTCAAATGCAAGCATATATCCTATGTAACAGCACAATGGTTGAATTGTTCATTTTCTTTACCATTCTCATAATGCTGATTACATTGGTCTGTTTCCTTCTATTAATAATTGCAGTGCACATATGTTGCACAAGAATCTTAATGCTTCAATAAATATTGAAACGCCACACTTTTATTTCTTGTGAATCTCTTTGGGTATGCATGAGTTACCAAACAATAGGGTTCTAGATCTGTTTCTGAGGGTGCACATTCCACCTGTTCCCTTGCTATGTTAGGGGTACAGATAGTGCATTGTGAGCTAGTAGGACTAAGGCCAACATATTCTGATGGTGTGCCTAGAATCAGGCTTGCACAGTTTTGACTTTTATGTTGTCCAACAAACACTTAGGCCCTCATTACGATGTTGCAGTGAGGGAACTGCCAGCCAAAGGTTGATGGTTCTGCATACCAAATTAGGATGCAACCGCACATGGTACGGTTGCAAACTTCCATTTTACAATGGGAGCTTGTGGGGTGGTCCAAAACTGCCCGCAGCACAGCTCCCAAGGTAAAATGGAGGTTTTTGCACATCCCTGCACTGTATGGCAGGCACCCCATGGTGCAGGGATGTGAAGGGGGTACCATAGGTGCCCCTTAGGCCTTCAACTGGAGGGCCAGGGGAGAAGGGGCCATGTTAGGGGCCACCAAAGTCGCTCACCGACAGCCTTTCCAGAAAGACCAACATGGAAAGGCTGTCAGAAACAAATATCATAATACCGATGGCAGAAACGCCGTCCTCAGGGGATTATGAGCGGCTTCCGACTGACTGATGATTGGAATCCAGTCAGTTTCCTCCTGCCAGTTTACACTCTGACCACCCACATTATAATTTGGCGGTTAGAATGTAAAACTTCCATGTCGATTGGAAAGCTTCTGACCAGCAGTTGGAGGTTTTCCGACCAACACAATTATACAAGTAAGTATGGCATTGTTGTTACTTAACATGGCATAATGCCATAATCTCGGGCCATGCACATAAAATCCATTAATACAATTGCCCCAAACTCTGCCATATTATGCTGCCATAGCAAAAATTACACCCTCCCCCATGAAAAGGTGGGCAATGGTAGTTACAAAGCAGATGTCAAATTTCCAGGAAATATTATAATGAGTATGACTTCTTTTGGGACCAACGGGAAGGGTCTGCCACCTGAACTGGAGAATGATGATTCTGATGATGAGGAACTATGGCCACAGAAGGCAAAGCACACCAAACAACGTCACAAATAATTAATTTCAAGGTGAGGTACAACAAACTTTAACTACACTTAAAGAAACGAAAATGGCAAGCTGTTCTTTAACTGTAGGTTCAAATGAAAATATAATTTGTCAAAAAACATATACCAAAATAAAGACATTTCTCTGATAAAGCCAAAATAAATGATGTTTTGTATTCTTTTTGTCATTGGTCTATTGTGTTAGCCCTAACTCCATGTCATCATCGTGCTCCTGCTTAGCCTTCCACCCAGAACCTCTGTTACTGATGTGCTGCTCACAGTGGAGGCCACCTCACTCTCTCTTCATGGTAGTACTCTATGTATAGAGGCACTGGAGGTTTGTAATTCCTCCAGGTCATTAGTGACCTGGATAACCTTTCTTGATAAGCCCCCACCTTGTCTTACAAGAACAACCTGCAAGTTGGTAGCACATTGACACAGGATATGTTTTGAAGTGGCAAGGTGATCCACAGATCTGCAAAACGCTTATCATTAGCGTCTGGTATCCTGGTGTTCATTTCTCATCTAGACAAATCCCTCAATTAGGCACAGTGTAAGAATACTTATTGCTTGCAACATTTAATTAATGCTGTGAACCACTGCTGCAAAGACCTTTTACATAGTGCCCGTTAAGCCACCAACTGTGCAGCGTATTTCCCAAAGGGCCTTCTGTTGTTTTACCAGCACCCTTAGCATCTTGCTTACTACTATTTTAAATTCAGCTGCAGAGCGTGTTCCAAAAAGAACTTGAGGAGATCTGGTGGTACCCTGAGTGCTTTTCTGACATCTCCCTGTTACAGGTGTATGAGGTGTTGACAATAGGAATGTGCTTGGTCTCATAGTGAGAGCGGTAGTAGTAACACTGCCAATTGTGATTCCAATTTGGCTGGCTCCTTGTGTTGGTTCAGTATGTTCTTGGGTCACTAACCTCTTTCCATGCCTGTATCCACAGAGCTGCTTCTCTGGGATAATGTCTTATTTGTTATTCTGTGTCCTGTGATTATCCGAGGAGCAGAAAAGTCCTTAACAAGCATGAGATTAAGTAGAAATGTACCTCCCACGGGCCTAAGCCATAATGTCTCATTATCTGTTGATGGTAATAGCGTACATGCTAAATATTAATCATAAGTGCCATTTAGAGAAAATGTGAGATTGTTACACATATGCGTAACTCCAAAGTTTATTTATATGTAAAATATACAACTTCATTACCTTGGTTGGCCTAAGGGTATACATTGTCTTACTTCTATATATTCCATATACCATAATGCACTGCAAGTCTTAACTGCACAAAACATATAATGCATCTGCATACAGATTTTTTTTTTTTAGAAAACTTGTTTCAATGAGTGGTTGTAATGTATGTGAGTATGATGTATTATGTGTATATGAATCAAATGTAACTTTCAAACACACACACAGTTTTTATTACATCATGGACCTCCCAGTGGCTGCTCCTCCACTAAGGCGGAGGTGCGTCGCCCCACTGCTTCACAGCAGTGAAGTAAAGAAAATAAAAGGATAAAAACTTGCGTTATTATCATTTTATTTTTCCTTCTGCTGCGGTAGCTTTTGGGGTGGGGTGGGGCTGTTTCGACTTCAGAGGAGCTGGGGAGGAGTGGTATGCCCACTCCTAAGTGCACATTCAAGCGCACTTCGCATCTTCTCCATGCAGGCTACATACCAGGCTGCGTGGAGAACATGCCCATGCCCCCATTCCCTGGCTGAGCGCTGATCCACAGTGCTCAGACCAATCACAATGCTTTATTGCAGCATTGTGATTGGCTAACGGGAGGCTGGGAGGGTGCTTCCTGCTGCATCCTGTATCTTGCTGCAGAAAGGAGACACAAAGAAGAGAACGGAGGAGAGGCTGCAGACAGCCGTCACAGGTAAGTAGCTCTTTTAAAAAAACTTTTTTCGGCCCCCCTCCCTCTGCCCCCTGCCCCATCAACGGGGTCCGTTAGGAGCCGCTACTGTGAACTCCTGGACTTATAGTAGTGTAGCCATAAAATTTGATTCTGATTTGACCATGGCTGACCAAGTTAATTCTGTGGTCAGCTCACCTCTCTTCCAGCTTAGAACTTTGAAGAGAATCTTGCAGCTGTTTCCATTTTCCCATTAGGTCGTGATGTTAAGCTATTGGAAATCTGTCTGCCTTGACCTTTCAGTTAAAATAATCCATAGGCTCCTACTGTTCAAAACTATGCTGCCAGATGAACTTGAGAACTAAAAGTCCAAAATCAGAATCACATCTCATTTGCTCTGGCCCAGGGATGGACTGGCCGTAGCGGACACTGAGTGTTTCCCCTGTGGGCTGGAGGGGTAGGGGCTGGTTTTGTGCCCACGGGAGCCGCTTTTCTTACTGGGGGCCGATTTTGCTGCTGCTGCAATATCGTCCCCCTGAAAGAAAAGTGAAGCGGTGCTTTTTGCTAGCATCCCCTGTAGCCGCAGATATAGTAAGTAAACCCCACCAAACAAATCATCATTTTCGGATACACACTGCTCTATCAAAGTTACCAGCTCGTGATGACTACATTTCTTGTTGCACTTCCTGCTTCCATCACCCAGGGGGAACTGGCTAGCCATGGTGCAAGCGGGAAATTGATGACAGTGGATTCTTCCTCCACTCATTCCAAGTGCTTCACTTCTGTTGCATTCCTAGAGGCTCATATCCCCAATCACTGATGTCATAAATGTGCGACAAAGCCGCATACGCAATTCGCACATAATAGCTAGCGCTCAGGTCCGAATTGGCATTCTTAAATAGCAAATCCTAAGGAATTGCTATTTAAGACATTTGTGTTTTTGTACATAACATTTTACGATTTCTTATTCGAGAATCAATATTTTGCGCTAATAAGGAAACATAAATTCAGTTTTTACCACATCAGGACCTAGATTCCCAAAATATAGTGGCAGCAGAAGAATTTGTTTTTTTCAGTATTGGAGAGGCGATTGAATGTTTAAAAATAGGAAATTATATATGTTTCGGAAAGGGATGAGTTGAAAATCCATGCAAGGTTGACTTAAGGTCCATCAATTCCAAGGTGTAGGATACAGACTGGACAGAAATCACAGTAAGAACATTGGGGAAAATGCATCATTGAACATACCGATCGCAAAGGGGAAGATTTGCAGAATCTGTCCCTTTGCGACCGGTAATTTTGCATTTGGGATGCATCAACCCAAATGCAATTTCACAAATTTAGGGAATCGCAAGTTTAGCAATTACCTGAATTGCGAATGCATTTAGGGAATCACAAATTACGATTCCCTAAATGCAATGCATGATGCACTTCAAAATTGCAATTTTGCAATTTGGAATTGCAAATTAGTAAATTAACATCAATTTCAAGTTGATGGTAATTTGTGAAAACTTTGAAAAATGCACAAAAGTGCATTTTTCAAAATATTATGGTGTGCGCACACATGCCCTTGCGGCATATGTGTGTGCAACATGTGATCACAGGCTTCAGGGGTGTATCAGGGTGGCCTTTTGGCCCCCTTGAACCCTTGAAATTGCATGCGCAATTTGGGTGTACCATAGGAATGAATGGGAAGCTATTCCTTAATTGCAAATCACAATTTGCAATTCGCAATTAAGGAATATGTAGGAATCACTAATATCTTAGCAAAACCTACATGCATAGGCAATTGTGATTCCATAATTGCGATTCCTTAATAATCGCAATTCTGGAATCGCAATTGCCTACAATGATGCATGTGCCCCATTATTTGATGGTTATAGCCAAATTTTTATAATCGCAGGAGTGTTGGAATGAATGTAGTAAGATACGAGAGAAATTAATTACTATAAGAGTATCCATATCGTCGGAAAGATGAGAGTCAATTCTTATATTAAGTGGAACAATCAGGCAAGAGATATTAATTGTATTGTATTGTAATTGCATTTATATAGCGCTTATTACCCCTGATGAACATGTAAAAAATATATGTAGTGCCTTGGGATGGATATGGACTTAGTTACATGTAGAAATAGTTTAGTTATTTCTATCAAAATACTTCATTTTAATCGAAAGAATCTGTATATATTTTTTTAAAATCAATCCAGAATCCAATGAGCCACCACCCCCAAAAAAAAACAATTTATAAACAAATGTATAGCGAAATAAAATGTATTTGTATGGTTTTTGTAGTGAGTTTCTCTTCACATTCTTTCAAAACATATATACATCTTAGTCTCTTGATCTCTCTTGTTAACAATATGCAATGATCTCCTTGCCCTACTAATCACACAGGATGTGTTGCAATAGTTTAAATCACATTCCTTAAATGAAAATCACTCTATTAAAGCAACATAATGGAATATTTTTTCACAAATACATTATTAAATGTTCTTTTTATCTGTTTCATCACAGTTAAATTTCATTTGAGTGTCTCCAAAATAAATGTCGACGCGTTTCAGCCCATACAGTTTTAGGCCTCTTCAGGACTAGGGCAGTCAATTGTGTAAATTCTCAATTCCACCTCAAACTCGGTCTGTCTATTATCTATCCCAAAGTTTTGATCTTAAAGGGGGACGGCTCGCACGTGTTAGTGCTTAGTCAGAGCGGTTATGTCTCTATTTCTTCCAGACATGTTCTTTCAATCTTAATTAGAAATGAGCGTCTCTAGGACCCGGCCGTTATTGACTCACGCCGTCAGGACAGACTGGTATAACAGCAAAATACGGTCTTCGTGTTTCTCTACATAGGACCCAAATGCTCCGTTCTCAACTAAACCGCTCGCGTTGCTGAACTCGCGCGTGAAATTAATTATCCAAGAGATATTAATTGTATTGTATTGTAATTGCATTTATATAGCGCTTATTACCCCTGATGAACATGTAAAAAATATATGTAGTGCCTTGGGATGGATATGGACTTAGTTACATGTAGAAATAGTTTAGTTATTTCTATCAAAATACTTCATTTATATAGCGCTTATTACCCCTGATGAGGCATTGAAGTGCTTTTTCAGCGAGTAGCAGGCTACTCCAGAACCCATGGAGGATTAGTGGTGAATTTAATAGCAAAATATGAAAGTAATTTGAGAGGTGGATAGGTTAGTCAGTTATTTACATTCAGAATTATAGCAGAGGGATGGAAGAAAAAAAAAGGTTTGCATTTATGTAGCGCTTATCACCCCTGATGGGATGGTGAAGCTCTTTTGTGGCAGGTAGCACGCTAATCTGGAACCCATAAAGGATTAGTGTTGAAAATTCGTATAGTGAAATATGAAAGTAATTTGAGTGGTGGATATGTTATTCAGTTATTTGGTTAGAGAAGGGTAGTGGAGGGATAGAAGATGGAAAAAGGTTTGCATTTTTATAGTGCTTGCTACCCCTGATGAGGTGTTGAAGCACTTATCTGGTGAGTAGCACGCTACTCTGGAAACCATAAAGGATTAGTGGTGAATTAGTATAGTAAAATATGAAATTTGAGAAGTGGACATGTTAGTCGGTTATTTTGATTGAAAAGGATAGTAGAGGGATAGAAGAGCGAAGGATTTAGACATTTTTTGTTTGTTTTTGTTTTGGAGGTCATAGCAGTAGGAGGAGGCTTGGGATGAGTAAAAAGGGATGTGGAGGAGAAGAGTCAGAGGGAAGAGATTAGAAAGGCTTGTTTTGTGGGATTGTTATAGTAAAAGAGGTGTCAGATGATGCAAGGAGAGGTAGACTAGAGGAGAGTCAAGAAAGGGTTATTTTGGGGCTCATAGTAGTGGTATGGGGTTTGGTATGAATAAGAGAATTGATTAGAGGGTATAGTGATAGAGGTATAGGGTGAGAAATATGGTAGTGCATTGGAGAGAGTAGTAGAAAGAGGTTTGAGATGAGTTAGAGAGTTGAGATAGAAGATACATTGAGAGAGGTATGGGGTGAGAACAGCCGTGGCCCGTGGAGGGAGTTCAGTGGGGCGGTAAGGCGGGGCGGGGTAGGGGCAGGGTGCGGGGTTCTAAAAAACGGAATATGGATAATTGCAGGTAAGTAAACAATTAAATAAATAAAATGAATTTCGTAGCGTGCGCTGCATCGCAAAATGCGATGAAGCGCGCGCTACGAAATTCATAATGTTTCGAATCTCCTCATGTGAGTATTTTCATTTTGGAAGCATTCAAAATGAGATGGCTCTAAGTCATCCATTCATCTACGGCTCTGAGACAACTGAAAACTGGTGAATTTCCAATGTCTTTGTGGCATTCCAGTTGAAGGAGTATTTGTGTGTCATCTGCATAGTTATAGCACGTGAGGTGAAATTGATTGATCAGTACTGGTAATGACTTCATGTAGATGTTAAAAAGCATGGACGCGATGATGGAGCCTTGAGGGACCCCTGCTTTTGTGGAGTACTGTTTGGACAAGAAGGGTGGGGTATGATGACATTAATTCTGTTTTGAAGGTAGAACCCGATCCAGTCTGGAGCAGTCTATGCCTGCGTCGTTGAGTCTTTGTATCAGAGTGTCATGGTCAACTGTGTCAAAGGCAGCCAAGAGGTCCAAGAGGAGTAGCACAGCAACCCCGTTGTAGTCAACTGTGTTCTTCAGGTCATACCAGATGGCAAGTAGGGCAGATTCTGTGCCTCTTACCGGATGGAATCCTGTTTGGGAGTCTGAAAGTATTGCATTCTCTTCAATGAATTGTGACATCTGGGCAAACGCTGCTCCTTCTATCAATTTGCCCTGGAAAGGTCCACTTGTAAAGGGTCTGTAGTTATCAGGGTTAAGGGGGTCCAAGTTTGTTTTTGTCAGTAAAGGGAATATGTATGACTTTTTTAGTTCTTCTGGAAGAATTGTTGATGATTCTTCCTACTGGAGTGGCAGCAGAGGTTGTTAGAAGAATTGTCTTGAAAGTTTCGGTGGACATGGGTCAGAAGGGCTGCTGGCAGGTCTGCTTGCTTTCACCAGGTCCAAAAATTCATCGTGGGAAATGTTTTGGAAGGAACGGAGAGGCTGGATTAGAATATTCTTGGATTGTTGTTTTGTAAAAGGGTTAGTGCTGGTGCTTTGTCTCTGTTTTAAGTACAAGTCCAACATGTCTGCTTTGTCCATGTAATAATTTGCCAGATTGTCTGTGAAATCTTGAGTAACAGGATGAGTTCCTTCTAGGCAATTTGGTTCACGAAATTCATTGAGTATTTTATAGAATTCTTATTTGCACATTTAACATTTTGAATTCTGTCTGGATAGTGCCTATTCTTTGCTTTTTTGATAGCTGACTTGAACAATCTGTTAATTTTCTGTGGGCACAGTTTGTCTTGTTGGGAGTCTGTTTTGAGCCAGGCATTTTACAGCTTTCTAATTTGTTGTTTTATGTCTTTTATGTCTGTATTTCTCCAAGGTGCTCTTTTTCTCTTGTTCTGTTGTGTGGCTTTTAGTGGTATCATAATATCAAAAGCTTCCTGTAGCCACTCAAATAGGTTTTGAGCAGAATTTATTGTTTCCAGATCTGTACTGGATGTTAGTTTTGTTCCACGGTCGATAGGTGGATGCACTAAAGGTGGTTTTAGGTGAGTCGCTTAGTGTTGTTATATGTTGGAAAGCAAGCAAATAGTGGTCTGACCATGTGACTGGAGTTAAGGTTTGAAAGGTAATAAGTTTGGTATTAGCAAAAATGACATCTAGGATGTGTCCAGCGATGTCTATGGGTTTGTGGATGATCTGATGCAGGTTCAGTGTGTCTCAGCCAGTAATTCTTGTTTTTGGATGGGGCATATTGGGTTTCTCAAACCAAATGTTGAGGTCACCCAGAATGCATAGGTTGGAATGTAGTGTTATATGTAACCCCGGACGGGTAACTCCGCTCTGTCAACGGAGTTTGCAAATTTTTGCCTACTCCGAGCTCCATTCCAAACGTGGAGTTTAGGCAAAAATGTCCCTCTGTGGCGGAGCGGAGATAGCCAGCTCCTCCCCCCTCCCAAATTAATAAAAAAAATAAAAAAGCGGCGAGGAGCAGGAAGGAGAGCGGTCAGGCAGAGAGGGAGGCAGCCATGCAGGTAAGTGCCTTCTTTTTGTAATTAGTTTTGGATGGGGTAGGGAGGAGGGAGAGTAGCGTATTTCCACTGAGGTTTTTCAAACTTGTGGAAATATGCATAGAGGCACTACGCCTGCCACGCCCACCGTTTGTCTGGGAATGTCACCTTGCTAGGAGTAGGTCTGTGAAGGAGCAGGAAGTTACAGGAGGAAGACAGTGTAGGATTGCATCTGGTGAAGAGGGCCTCACGACCTTGCATGGAGACGTTGTCAGCTTTAATGATATTTAATGATTGCTTGAATACAACATCTAGGACACCTCCTCTTTTGCCTATATGATTTTGTGTGATAGTTTGAGAACCTAGAGGAACAGTTTCATGCAACACCGGAGCCATGTCATCCTCCAACCATGATTCAGTTGTGAAGAGTAAGTCAGATTGTGTGTCAGTGAGTGAAAAGGTCGTAGATGTGATGCTTGTTTCTTGAGAGTGATCGAACATTTATTAGTGTGTTTTGGTGATGTTGTGATTTTGTTTTGTAGAAGAGCTAGCAGTATTTTGAGGACTTGTCGCAGGTGTGTCCTTATCGCTGATATTAGCGGACTGAGGATGGCAATAGTATAGCTGGTCTCTATCATATTTGTTGTCATGCTAGCTAAGAAGGCATTATGATGGGTCTGCATGTGTAGGTGGTGGAGATGGTGGTTGAGAGTGAGTTGGTGAGCTGTGTTGTTTCTGTGCGTAGCCTTGTTGTGCAGTAGGCATGGGGATGCGAAGTTGTGAAGAGTGGCATTATGCGTATTTTGTTTGTGTCTGTTTAGTGTGAAAGGTGTCTGAATTAGGGGTGGTGGTGCAGTATGTGGGTCATGTTGTAAGCTTCTAAATTGTCTAATGGATGAGAGGCGGTTAAAATATATTTGCTGTGTTGCTATATATGTGTTAGGTGTGGGGAAGAGAGAAAGGTTGTCAGTGGAGGTGGTTTAGAGTGTGTATTAATTGTGTAGTCAGGAGGGTGGGAGTGGGTGTATGTTTCTAATTTGTGATTAAAAGTATTATGAGGTAGTGTGTGTGAGATTTTGTTGTTCTGGTATGTGTGTTAGGTTTTGCTTCTGAGGAGTAGTGAGAGGAGGTGATGATGTATTTGCCTTTAGAGAAGTATTTGTATGTAAAGTGTTGGAAGCTGCAAGGCAAAGTGGTTGTGATGTGTTTTGGAAACGAGTGTATATGGTGTGTGAGAGGGTATGACAAGAGTTAATAGTGCTTATGTTAGATTTGATTGGTAAAAGGGCTAATATGTGTGGTGCAATGGAGCGTAAGGGTTGTGTGGTTGTGTTTTTTTAGTAAAAGGAAGATGATTTTGGTGGATGAAAAGATGGAAGGCTAAGTATTGGTTTGTTGGTGACAGAAAGGGGTCCGTTAGGAATAATTAGAGCAGGGAGTGTGTGTATGGATGGGATACAGTTATGTATGGTGTGGATTTGGGTTATGTTGGCAATGAGTGGATTGGTTATTGGTATAGGATAGAGTGGTGTTTTATGTGTGAGCAAAGGTGCAAATGTGTGGTAGCTGAGGTAAACGGGTCTACAGGTGTGGTTTGTGATTTTTGCAGTGGGTGTTGAGACATTGAAATATGTGTAGGGTTGTTTATAGTACATGAGTAGAGTACATATGCTGTGAGTGTGTTAATATGTTTGAGGATGTGAATGGGTTAAGTTGGGTGCTGCTGAATGGAAAAAAGGGTTTAATTTCTGGCCTTAGGCCTGACCAGTCTCAAACAGGCCCAAAAAGGAAACTGCCCTAGCCCTCTACTCGACGCCTTGGCTGAGACACCCTAAGCCCTTACCTTAAATAGCTGTAGTGATCTGGGGACCCCTTTGACCAATGCGAACCCTAACCCTAACTCTAACTAATCACACCACTAGCCCTGAGCCCTAAGACCAATAGGAGACCAGGCCCTGACAACCAATCACAGCCCTAGTCCTAGCAGCAAATTTAGAACGTTTGTGAATGAGTAATACATTAATAGTAATTGAAACTAACAAAGGAATTGCAAAAACAGTTCTTTAATTTCCAAATCAGTAATTTTTCAGTTAGATGTGCACCTTGTTTCTATGATAATTTTAATACATTAGAAAATCCCATTTAGCAATCACAAATTCAATTGTGACAGATTATCAAATCTCCCACCTTTCTCACATCAGATCCCTGTTTCAGTACTCAGTCCAGTTTCAGGCAACTACAGAGCATGGAATAATTGCTGGCGGCAGTAGAGGAAGAAAAATCCTGAATATTGCACAAAGAAGGCAGAGGTGCTTCAATATTTGACCTCAGTGCTGCATTTTATATCATCTCCCATGACATCTTATTTATTTGATTTCATGAAATTCGGAGTAGGCGCACAGCCTTGGACTAGCAGGAGTTGAATTCTCAAAATAAAACTAAGCAGTAGTAAAAATCTCTTCTTCTACTCAACCTCTATAATCTTAAAATAAGGTGTCCTTCAAGGCTTTTCATTTAGCTCCACTTTCTTCAATATCAATGTAGCCCCTCTAGTTCACCTGATTACATTGTATGGTTTTATCACATGACTTGACCTACAAATAAGACACACAACTAATCATTCACCTTGATGACACAATAGCACAAACCAAAGAGAAATGTAAAGACTGCCTCTCTGTATAAGCCCTTTGGATTAGTAGCAAGCCTTTTAAACCAAATACAGATAAAACAGAAGTCCTCAACCTGAAAATGTGTGTCAGTTTGTTAGGAAAAACACCACACATTTAGTTTAGGAGGAGGTTGATGGCAGGGCAGTGGAACCCACAAACATGTAGGACATACACTTCCAGGGTTAGATCAGAATCGCAAAGGCCCAGTCACAAGGTCAGTATTTGACTTCCAGATCAAGTGAGATGTAGCCCCATAAATATTCCTTTGAGCTATGAATAGGTGTATAGCAATTGCAAATGTTACGACTTTCGTTTTCCATACCAGGCCGCGCCCATACTTTTTCACTCACCTTTAATGTCTTTTCCCTCATTTGTCCTTTCCTAGATCTTTATTTCCTGACTGTGCTCCTGTGTCCATCTTGGATTATCAATGTCTTATTTGCCTTGGATCTCCCTTCTGTGTTCAATAGCACAATGGGGCTTCCTCAGTGCAGGAGAATATGTCCCTTCATTGGTTCTCAGGCAGTTTTCTAGGTTTTCCTGGGGGCTAGTTACAGTGAAACTCCTCATTGCACTGGGTAAGAATTCACTGTGGTTATATACAGTTTGATGCATCTGAGATACTTGTTTATGTTCACATACTGTCTTCTGTTGCTTCATTCTGACAGATAAGTTGTGCTTTGTACATATCTTTGTGGGGCAGTGACTAAGAAAGTACAGTCTAGGTCTTCCACCACATAAACTGGTGGAAAACAGTCTTTCTTCCTCTCTCTCTCTCTCTCACTCCCCTACCCCCTGCTCCTTGTAAAATAGGGTTACTCCACTTTCTTGGAGCTCAGTGGAGGAGGTGGGTCCGCTTACAGGGGAAGAAAGCAGGATTGACCTTGCTGTCCTGTATTCGAGATATTCAGAAGTGTGATAATTTGAAATAAAGATTGGTCTCTCAGTCATCAGAGTTGTGTCCCCTGCCTATTCTGCTAGCGGTAGCTACAGTCAAATACCATGGCATGTTTGGATAGCTCCCTCACTTGTAGTGAGCACTATATCAAGGCTATATCCTCTAAATTTTGTGATTTAATGATGCTAAAGACAATCTGTCTATTATTAGCTCATGACTGTTAAGACTTGGTTAATGTACTGGATTATACCTTGGCTTCCCCAAGAATCGAATTTATAGGCTGCAGCTTTTTATAGAGCTGTGCAGTCCGAATATTAGGTGACTTCCAAAGGCATGTTCATATCTTTTCTTTAGGATTACGGGTAAACTGGCTATCTAGAGAGGAAATAATTTTGACAAAGCTCCTAGTCTCACTGATCAGATCTTTTACCAACTTAGCCCTAAATATCACGAATCCAAACTTCAATATTCATATTTCTAACAGACTGCAGCAGTAATCCTCCAATACCAGACTAATTAGCCCGTACTACTGTGGTGAAGAGTGAAAAAGGGGTTCACTCTTTTATGCTAAAAGCAGCTAAACACTTGGCTGTTCAATCAATGATTTTCAATCAATGATTTTTATCTTTTCAGAGTCTCCCTCTAGGCTTGCGCTGGGAAACCCTTTTTGAGTAGCTGTGCGCATTATAAAAATAAATTAACATAGCATAACACTTGAATGCACATCTTGCCAGCCCAGACAAAACTCTAACCATCAGTGCTTTAGAAACTATGTGAAGAATTTGCTATTTTAAGTACATTCTAGAATATTGTAAAGTCCCCCCCTTTATTCTTGGTTCTCAGTCAGTGGTGCAGCCTTTCCAGTAGAAACTCCACTTTATAACAAATAATAACATAACATGTCATACCATAATTGAATGTTGCACTTTCGGCCGGCTCAACTTATCGTCATACTGAGCCCATCTCTTGATCCACGTCCTGCCCAAACCTGGACCTACTGTCAATTTTGTCTGTCATTTAACTTTAATCTACAAGTGGGCAGGAAGCAGTATAGTTTCTTAGGTAGCTCTGTGACACTATTTTGCTTCCTATATAATGTATCTGCTCTAAGTGTTGGGGGACGTCACTCAAGGGTGCTGCACAAAAGGAGCTGCACAAGGGCCTGAATTAGATCTTGGTGAATGGGTTACTCCTTCACAGCAGTGATGGATATCTCGTCTGCTGAAATTTAAATCCCATTATATCCTGTGGATGAAATATCCGTCAACATTGTGATTGTGTAACCTGTCTGCCAAGATCTAAATCAGGCCCTTAAACGAAGTCTCACAGTGGGCATTCATAAGGGGCAAATGTAGTCAAAAGCCTGAAAAATGGTTGTAATTGTGCTTTCTATGCTGATACTTGTAAATGTAAATGTGCAGATATTTATATAGCGCAAATCACCAACCAGTCTCTAAGCGCTTGCTTAGGGAACCCGTCCTGGTATTCCCCTGTGAGATAACCCAGCAGGGCATCCACAAGGTGAAAGCCAGGCATCCCGCCACGAGGGGCCATTGTGGAGATTAAGCAAGCTATTGCCCAGAGTCGCAGAGTGTGAACCCATGAATCTAGTATGCACTGGAGCGAGAATTATCAAGTCCATGGACAATTTATGGACTCAAGACCCAGCCGAGCCGGGAATTGAACCCTAGTCCCAGGCTGACCTCTGCTTCCAGGTCTGCCTACTCTAACCAGTGAGCCACACTTCTCTACTTTGCAGAAACTACATACTGATGGCCTGATTCACAAAGGTAAGATACACTTTTGAGTAAGTTTACACTTTGTAGTAAATTTACTAATTTCAGGATTCACAAATCCCACAGTAAAGCGATTGGCTTACTCTTGTGTGGGTAGGAGACCTCTCTAAAACCATCCCTGACAACTACCTAAACCTCTATTACTCCCCCATAATCCCATCCCCTCCAGCAGTAAGTGTGTCCTATTCCCAATCCCCTCTGTCCCACCCACATTTACCACTAAAATATTACATACATTTTGCAGTACTATAAAACATACTACAAAGTTCAGTTTGAGAATCAGGCCCTGAGTGTATAGCACTTTAAGATACTGGGACATTGTGAATATTTGTCTGGATTTCTTACTTTATATGTTGTAGTATTTTGGCTTCTTCAACTGCGTCAAAAATATGAAAAGTATAGAGGATCGAATGGATCTTGATCTTCATCTTGCAATTTGCAGACTTATCTCAGCAACAGGTGAACAACCAACTGAAGGATCATACCAGCAAAGACAATTATCATGAGATTTAGAAGTCATTTCTTTCTCTGTTTTGTGCACGTGCTCTTTTTCACTCTCTCTCCTTCTTTCTCTCACATGTCCACTATCTCCACCTCTCCTTTTATCTCTCTCAATACCTTTTCTTCTACACCTCTCTATCTCTCTCTTGTTCTATCTCTCTATCTCCCTCTCTCTTTTCTTCTTTTGTTCTGTCCTCACAACCTATCAGAAGGGGATTAAGATATTTTGACTTATCATGTGTCCTGCTAGGGACTCAGGATTTGCACTTACAAAATGTTCATGCAGTGAATTAAATGAAGCACTCCCTGAGGAGATCATATTTCAATGTTCATTTCTTCCACTTCTCCTAAGATTTGCTTTAGAAAAAACAATATTTAATTGAAAATGAGCTCTCAGTCTCAGACCAACTCTCTTCTATCCTTGACTTTTATTTTGCACTATTATTGCTGCTCTTTAAACGGCCTTCTTCTGTCCGCAACAGCTGATTTGGTAATGAATGTGGCCATATGTAACAAATTCTAAGAATGAAAAATCTGGGTTTATAATGATTCCAAATGGTAGCAATAATAAACTCCAAAAGTAGTATCAGTGTCAATATAACGTTATTTTTCTTTTGTGAGGTTTTAACTTTAATTCCACATTAGTGAATGGGCTGTTTCCTGTGCAGTTAAAGACTAATATAGGATATTTCATCCTGGTCTATGCAACATGGATGTAAATTGAGGGTTGCTAGGGCCGTAGCTGTGATCCCTGTCTTTTCCCTTTTGACCCCTGGCCTCAGAGGCAAAAACAGTGCCAAGAACAGTGCAAGGACAAAGGGTAACCAGTGTTCTGATGAACATTATTCTGAATACACGAACATTTGGTGTTGTGATACTTCTCACAAATGGTATTCAAACAAAACTTATTAAGAATGATAAGGAGTAGTTCATACCAATAAGGCAGTGCATATTCAATGAGTGGTCTATACAAAATGAGTACTAGTGGGCCTTCCCGTTTTTGTATTTTAAATATCTTTTGTGTGCATCTCCGTGTGAGTTAGCAATACATTGTCTCTGGGAGATAGACACTAGGCTTCAGTGACATCACATATTAGTATGCCATCAGACTCATGGTACCAGTTCCTGGGATTCGGAACCAAAGGTCCACCACATTGTGTTACTTATTGTGATGCCATTAAGGTCTAAGGGTGTATGGTGTCCCGACCCTTACCCCTGGCATTTTGGTAAATCGATGTTCATGTTATGCAATCCTGTAGCTGGTTCTTTTTGTAGAACTGCATCCATTCATAAAAGTCAATGTTAACCGGCAAAACGCACTAACCTCACTTGTGTGTGCTTGATATAATGGAGGCATGTATGTCTGTATGCATGTGAACCCAGTGAGCAAGGCAGTGCATTGGCTCACCGCTTTTTTTCATAAACCTGCAATTATGAGGATCTATGCTGGTGGCTCTGATTCATGGGGTACTTTATAGACCTTTACAACAGATCAGTTATGTTTCAGCAGTGCAGGCCAATACAAACAGTGAATAACAGGTACAAATGGATTTTTACCTCATTTTGCATGCAATATTCAGCCTAGAGCATGGGCCAACATGCTGAATTTGTCCTTGCAAACACAAGAGTGCAGAGTATGCTAAACTAACTTACACTCTGCTAACCAGGCCCCGTGCATGTGCTCTGACACCTAAAACATATTGAAGTTCGCTATACTCCTAATTGGAATATTTGCAGCACCCACTGTAGTGACAATGCAAATATGACTGCAGGCCTACTATTGTACCCTGGCTGTGCTGTTTTAAAACTGCAAATTGAACTTGTCAAAATAAACCCTTTTGGCAGGTCTAAACTTTCCTTATAAATATTGATAAATCACCCCGATGTAGGCCTCATAAGCCCTAAAGCTGGGTGCATCATATTTAAAAGTAGGACAAGTATAGATTGAATGTACTGTCTTCTGAGACATGTGAGGAGACCTGAAAGACTGGATCTGCTCCCATTTGTATCAAGGAATGCCCGAGAAGATCAAGGGATTATTGGATAGGTGGGCACTACTCCCCCTTACATTTGTGGGTGAAGTAGCTCTGATTAAAATATCGATTTTCACTCTGCTGTTATTTCTTTTTTTAAATGTACACATAAAAGTTAAGAAGAGGTATGTTACTGAGTTAGAAGTACATTTGAGGAGCTTTGCGTGAAACAAGAACACCTCTAATGTAAAACTTTAACTAACTAGATATTAGTCAGTGGGTGCTGGCATTGCCCCATTTAGAGATATATTATAAACAGCCTTGATAGATGTGAATAGATGGGAAGAGGACGGTCCATCTTTTCTATAGTTAAAATGATCGAGGAAGCAGAATCTCAATTGCCGGTCTGAAAACAGCTACACTCCCCCAAAAAACCAAGGTACAAGGTGTTTCAAGAGATTAGTGCCCGATTCCAATCTTTATTGATCTAAAAGCATTTCAGCAGGCTTTGACTATCTTACCTTACAGAAGTGTAAATATCCTGGCTTTTCAATACCACAAAATCAGTTAAGATATTGGAATGCTAATGGTTTTGGAGAATTAAGCCACTTCATGTTAAGGGGTAAGGGTATAACTTGGCAAGAATTGCAGGCTCGGTGTGGTGATCACGATAAATTGTTTTATGGGGGGCTCCAGCAGAGCACCCTTTTTTAAAAAATCACTGCTTGGAATCTAGCTTAAAATCCCCATCTCTTCAAGCAACCACTTTTAAGGTTGCACCTTAAGGGAATTGGTAAGAGGTATAGGCTACTGCGAGACCAGGGGGGCAGGCATCAAATGAAACATTTTTAAGAAAAAATCACATGTCCACACAATGCACTCTTTCGGAGGTGGATTGGCACTCTAAATCGTTATTAGGGTATATTGCTTTAAGGGCAGCAAATTTTAAGAGGATGTCCTTTCTATCACGCTGGATGACTTATTGTACTCCTGCCACCCTCCACAGAATGTATGCGTGGCAGGGGATTGGTGCTTCTGCTCTCAGCAACAGGGGATGGGAGTATGGTTACATACTTTTTTGCTTGTCATCTGTTCGACACGTTTTGGCAAAAGGTAGCTCTTGGTCTTTGCCCCCAGACGGATATAGACCCAGAGGTGGGTGTGACACTATTTGGGTTTGTTAGGAAGAGTTAGGGTTTGGGTATTGGCCAGCAGGGTCAAGTGTTTATATCAATTGCATCTTTAATTACTCGTTGATTGATTTTGCAGAACTCAAAATCTTCCATGGTTCCATCATTTCAAGAGTGGTTTAATAAAATGATCTGGAAGAAAAAGATGAGGAGGCTTATGCTAGACATGTGGGGGGTTTAAAAAGATTCAAAGCCTCATGGCAGTTTATGGACACCCTAAAAGAGTTTGGCCCTAACTTGGCCACAGCACCACTGGTGGCTCCATGAGGGATACTCATAGATAGTGTGGTTTCTCAATCTTCCTGCTGCTGCTAGGTGTGTTATTTAGCTTTTTGTCTTTGTTTTAAAGTCGCACCCCAAGGGGCAAAGATATCTTTGTACATGTTTCAGGGGTATATAGGATCTGGATGGTCTGAGCATCTTGCCTGTAGTACTGATTACCATTACTACAATTGGAATAATCACATTTTTGGTTATACTTGAAGGAATGAAATATGTGGAAAGGCAGTGGGGGCTTAATGTGGCACATTAGCACTTTATTGACGGCAGCTAGTATAATGCTACTCTATAAACGTTTACACCATTGTTTGTTCAAAGTAATTTGGGAGAAGGTGACAAATCGGCAAATGGTCATTTTATTGCTTGCTAAAATGGATCTCATCATTAATGTTTTTTAATAGATCGATGGTCCTAAACTATGCAATTGTTTGTCTAATTGTACAGGATCATGGTAATATCAAATCATATTTTGAGTAATATTTGTATGGCATCATTTTGACATGTAATTGGTCTGCAATTCTGCTCCATAAAAAGAAAATTATTTTTAAAAATATCACTTTGGTTTATTCTGCAAACCCTGCAAAAAACCCTGCTCTAGTATGATATTTTATGTATAGCATAGTTTACCACTGTGTGCTTATCCAGTGATGATTTGACAAACCTAAGGTTTTTGTGTATCTTTAAAAACCCTAGCCACTCTTGCATCATTAATTTCTCCTCTGCTTCTACAGTTTATGTACACACAAATCTGGATTTGCATGTGTGACTGGATGTCTATGCCAAACACTTTACTCCTAGTACCACAGAAATTCTGCCAGTATTGTGGTATTTTTGCTATTTTAAATGAATGTGTGAGGTGGTAGCAGGGTTGTCTCCAGAGGAGTGGCAGGCATGTGGCCCCTGCTAAAGGAGTAAACACCCACCACCCTTGGCTTCGTGAGTATTTATAAATATTTATTACGGTGAATACTACTGGTGAATCCTACGCAATTTATGCAACTAAAATTAGTGCAGAGTAATTACTGCTATACATGGGTAAACGGGTATGAAAGATGCAAAGATGTTTCTTTATCATAACGGTTTCCTTGTTGAGAAACATTGAAAGAGATTGTGTACCTTGAGAGTAACCACAACCTCTGGCAGAATACCCGACAGGTTGTTAAGAATAAGCAGGTACAGTAACTGCGACTATTGTTACAAATTATGAGGTAGGATACATATGAAGAATGCTAGTGTACAGAGGTATGAATTGGCATGGGTGAAGCTCAACGTTAGAGGAGCAGGGCACACTAGAGCTGGCTTCTCAGTGGAGCATGATTTTGGCTCACATTAGACTATTATAGTCCTTCAGGAAGCTTCTGAAGACCTGGCTCTTTGCCTCTTAGCTGGCTGTTGCTGGTCTCTCTCCAGTCGCCCAGCGCCTTGACACCTTTTGGTTTTAGTGCGCTTTATAAATACTCTCCTATTATGCAGAGTGCATGAATGGAACAAGATAGAAGGGTGAGCTCTAACGCTTTGGATTGCGAAGTATTTGCTAACACTTTTACCCATTGTCCATGAAGGCTTGTAGTCTCGTGATACTTCATGCATATTTTTTTTGTAATTTATCATGTACCCTTAATTACTTCTTGAACTATTCAGAAACAGAGTAAAACTGCATGTGATTTGCACTAACATAAACATTCTATAATTTTGAACCGCATCATTAAGATGATTTGCAAAGTAAAATAAATTAACTTTTTAAATAGTAAATAAATTAACTTTAATTTATCTACCTATTAACCCTAAATATTTTTAATACAAACTCAGTCAATGAAAGAAGAAGCATCCTCTCTGCCATCCTACCAAGGTATCCGTTTCCCCACATGACTTAAAAATCTATTTCTGGGTTGTATTGTATCTAGTCGCAAAATCTCATTCCTTGTTGTTTAGAATAGCACATTGGTGAATAATAGACCGAAGATGAACGCAACAAAATAACCTTTCTGAAAAAAATATATTGGAAGAGGCAGAATCGGGGGTTTTACCAGACCTTGATTTTGTTATGGATGTTTCACAATAATCTTTTTACAAGGCTTGCAACTAGCAGAATTTCTATGTCTTGAAATGAAGCCTAACTATCTGCTTCTGCATGAGTCACTGACAGCAAACTCACACATGAAACGCTTGAACGCCTGAGTCCTGAAAAGGGCTTTTCCACTTGCCGAATGGCGACCCCAGGGCAGATTAATTAGTTGCTACCTTGCTTCTACTTCTATTTGACATTTATTATGGAATCCTGGTTAAGTGGTAACTGTAGATTACATCAGGTTCCCTAAGAGCATCCGTCTTTTCATTTGTGCGGCTGTATGCACATTAGTGTATCTATTTTAAAACAGGTCATTCTGTCAAGTCAGATAGGTTTGTTAAGGTTTGAAACAAGAGACTCTGGCTCGTGCAGAGACCTCCTGCGCTCAAATGTGGATTTTGAACTTTATTCAAATCTCATTTAAACCAGTGGCTGTGCTGACGCAGTGCAGTGGTCAGGATTTCATAAAGAAAAGTAGGCTACCTTGCCACATTA
This sequence comes from Triturus cristatus, assembly GCF_964204655.1. NCBI lineage: Eukaryota > Metazoa > Chordata > Amphibia > Caudata > Salamandridae > Triturus > Triturus cristatus. The sequence goes on along the minus strand of NC_140590.1, from coordinate 892,052,882 downwards.
GGATTTCTAGGGATAATAATGGCGGACACCGACCATGGAAACTAAAAGGCATTTGGATGCTTTTGTTAAAAATATTCGTTCCCTAGTGCCGTTCTCTCTCAAAAGCAGGCCATGCTTCAGTGCTCTAGGAAAGGAGGACATCTGTCATTCCATCTTCAGAAATTAGTTCAACAGTAGGGTGCCACCACATCCAGAGGTCTTATTAATAAATGAATAAACTCACACAAGTAGCATACACCACAGATCGTGCATCCCTTATAAGCATAAACCAGGATCTGACAAACAACTATCACAGTGAAGTAAGATCCAGCTTTATGTGTGATGTAATTGAGGTTGGAATCGAAAGGGTAATTGAAATATTTCCTGGTTTAACAATATTACTCACCCCGATTCCTTCTGATCTATAGTTTTACTCCTGTTGCTGACTCGCGTGAAAATAATAATAGTTTATTCTGTAGCAGCAATAGAGAGATTCTTAGGGCCTGATTATATATAGCATGTATGCCACACTGTGCAAGAAGGTGCAGTCCGCGCTCTGACAGCGACAGTCTGCATGTTAGGTTCTTCTTCTATGAGCCTGACAGACCACCACTGTCAGACCACCGCAGCACCGCCTGCCAGACCAGTATTGAACTCCAAATCTCGCAGGCCGCAGCACCACAGCTTTGGCGGTCCTACAGCAGATTGCGTGTTGCACCCTCCACTGTGAAACCACCAAAGTCATCAGTAGCGGTCCGTGGAGGGAGTTCGGTGGAGCAGTGAGGCGGGGCGGGGGAGGGGCAGGGTGGGGAAATGTAAACACCGGAATATGGATAAACAGAGGTAAGTACACATTTAAATTAGGCCTGGGCCAAAATTCCGTTCCGTTCGCGGAAATTGCGATATTTTGGCATTCTCGCGTTCCGCGGAAAGCGCGGAAATGTCAAAATTTCCGCATTCCGCAGCTTAGCGATAATTTTTTTCTTGCTCGCGCTGTAAAACAATACATTCTCGCGCGCGCGCGATCGCCTTACCTGAATCCCTGCGTTCTCCGACAAGTTTTCTTGACCCGGTCGCGTTCTCCACGAGATGTTGGATTTTGGTAGCCATTTTGCGCTGTCTCACGAGAGTTCGCGGCCGCATTCAAGTCATTTTTCACGCGATCACGTCATTTGTCGCGCGATCACGTCTTTCTTCTCGCGATCATGCACCGCGCGAGTATGAGAAGATTGAGATCTCGAACATGTCATTCTACATCGCGAGCCAGAGAATGAGGACGCGGGCACATGAAATCGAACGCGAACAGGAGAAAGAGACGGCGAACACGTCATATCCAACGCGACAGGGACAAAGAAGAGAACACGATCATATCGTTTTCGACACGCCGGCGGAAGTAATGTGAAGCTGGAGAACTCAACAACGTAAAATTTACAATTTGGAGAGGAATATCGGCTCTAGCAGCATGAAACCATCTGCAAATACTGATTTTGGATGAAAAGAACTCCTTACATTCACATTTGGCTTTCCTTTTTTGTGCAAGGAGTCATTTTTTTTTTACAAGGTGGAGAGAGGGAGGAAGTGACACAGATTCTCCAACTTCCTGTTCCTGTCCAGCAGGCTCCTCACAGTGCTTTGTCCATCTCCTGCTCATTCTGCCTTTGGATTTGGAGCTGGAAAGATCACTCTTTTTGTCTGCTGCATCATTGCAATTGGATTTCAGGATTTTTGGAATAGGATATTTTATAAGTAAGTGGTTGTTGTGTTTGATTGTGGGCATTGCAGTTGTTGTGTAACTACAATTTATTTTTGATAATTAATTATCATCATTCCTTTTTTTTTTTTTTATTTATTTTAATTTTGTGGGTTGTAGTAGTAGGCCCGAGCTAGCCATGGGCATGGCCTCATGGGTGTGTGTGTGCATGATGAAGCAACTGTTCCGTTTGTTTTTTGAATATATTTCATTTTCAATCACATTTAGGGCATGGATGGCATTGGATTGAGTTGGGGAAGTGTGTTTTTTGGGGTGGCCTTGCTGATGTTGTTGGGCCTGGACATGTGGCTGGTGGCCATTTTGAGGCCTAGGCCTGCAAGCTTGCCTGGCCTTGTCTGCCAGCAGGCCTGCTTTCATCCACTGCTACCAGAGCAGGTAGCCACAGCTTTAGTAATCTACTGTTTTCTGTGTGCTCTGTTGAATTTAGACATCATTTTGGGCATGGATGGCATTGGATTGAGTTGGGGAAGTGTGTTTTTTGGGGTGGCCTTGCTGATGTTGTTGGGGCTCGCCATGTGGCTGGTGGCCATTTTGAGGCCTAGGCCTGCAAGCTTGCCTGGCCTTGTCTGCCAACAGGCCTGCTTTCATCCACTGCTACCAGAGCAGGTAGCCACAGCTTTAGTAATCTACTGTTTTCTGTGTGCTCTGTTGAATTTAGACATCATTTAGGGCATGGATGGCATTGGATTGAGTTGGGGAAGTGTGTTTTTTGGGGTGGCCTTGCTGATGTTGTTGGGGCTCGCCATGTGGCTGGTGGCCATTTTGAGGCCTAGGCCTGCAAGCTTGCCTGGCCTTGTCTGCCAGCAGGCCTGCTTTCATCCACTGCTACCAGAGCAGGTAGCCACAGCTTTAGTAATCTACTGTTTTCTGTGTGCTCTGTTGAATTTAGACATCATTTTGGGCATGGATGGCATTGGATTGAGTTGGGGAAGTGTGTTTTTTGGGGTGGCCTTGCTGATGTTGTTGGGGCTCGCCATGTGGCTGGTGGCCATTTTGAGGCCTAGGCCTGCAAGCTTGCCTGGCCTTGTCTGCCAGCAGGCCTGCTTTCATCCACTGCTACCAGAGCAGGTAGCCACAGCTTTAGTAATCTACTGTTTTCTGTGTGCTCTGTTGAATTTAGACATCATTTAGGGCATGGATGGCATTGGATTGAGTTGGGGAAGTGTGTTTTTTGGGGTGGCCTTGCTGATGTTGTTGGGGCTCGCCATGTGGCTGGTGGCCATTTTGAGGCCTAGGCCTGCAAGCTTGCCTGGCCTTGTCTGCCAGCAGGCCTGCTTTCATCCACTGCTACCAGAGCAGGTAGCCACAGCTTTAGTAATCTACTGTTTTCTGTGTGCTCTGTTGAATTTAGACATCATTTAGGGCATGGATGGCATTGGATTGAGTTGGGGAAGTGTGTTTTTTGGGGTGGCCTTGCTGATGTTGTTGGGGCTCGCCATGTGGCTGGTGGCCATTTTGAGGCCTAGGCCTGCAAGCTTGCCTGGCCTTGTCTGCCAGCAGGCCTGCTTTCATCCACTGCTACCAGAGCAGGTAGCCACAGCTTTAGTAATCTACTGTTTTCTGTGTGCTCTGTTGAATTTAGACATCATTTAGGGCATGGATGGCATTGGATTGAGTTGGGGAAGTGTGTTTTTTGGGGTGGCCTTGCTGATGTTGTTGGGGCTCGCCATGTGGCTGGTGGCCATTTTGAGGCCTAGGCCTGCAAGCTTGCCTGGCCTTGTCTGCCAGCAGGCCTGCTTTCATCCACTGCTACCAGAGCAGGTAGCCACAGCTTTATTGATCAAGTGTTTTCTATGTGATCTGTTGAATTTTTAGACATCACCTTCCTGAGAGTGTAGTGTGGCTGTACACAGTACTAGTAGTATAACATAGCTCTAGTTAAAAAAAATTCATAAATGGCTAGACTATCTTTTGTTTGCACTAGTACAGTACTAAGTAACTGAACCACAAAAACAAATGCAACATTTCACTGATGTTCTTCTCCTGTCTTCTTTGCTTTTAGGTGCACAAAAGACAGAGTAGGAGGTGTCATCGGCATCACCTGGCTACCCGTTGTACTGCCAGCCAGACAGAAGTCCTGCTGCGCATCACGCCCACGTGTGACCAGAACTTGTTGTGCATCTGCCTCCTGCCTGACGTCGGAATAAGATGGCCCCAAAGAAAGGTACCAGGTCCAGTACCAAGAAAGTTGCTGGTGAGAAGAAGGAACAGAAAAAGGAAGTGCCATTAACCACGACTGGTGGTGTGCCGGCCAAGGTTTTTTTTGGCACCAAAGCGTTGTCCGGGAACCAAGCTGGGAGCAGCACAGCGGTCCAGCAACCCCACCAACCTAGGCCCAAGGGCTTTACTGTCGCAGAGGTAGCCAGTCTACTAACGGGCAGCGATGTTGAAGAAATGTCATTACCGCAAAGTAGTACACAATCAAGTTCAACGCAGGCGCAAACTCAGCAGATCAGTGTGCAGCCGCCGCAACAAGAACAGCAGCAGCAGCCGCCGCAACAAGAACAGCAGCAGCAGCCGCCGCAACAAGAACAGCAGCAGCAGCCGCCGCAACAAGAACAGCAGCAGCAGCCGCCGCAACAAGAACAGCAGCAGCAGCCGGCGCAACCAGAACAGCAGCAGCAGCCGGCGCAACCAGAACAGCAGCAGCAGCCGCCGCAACCAGAACAGCAGCAGCAGCCGCCGCAACCAGAACAGCAGCAGCAGCCGCCGCAACCAGAACAGCAGCAGCAGCCGCCGCAACCAGAACAGCAGCAGCAGCCGCCGCAACCAGAACAGCAGCAGCCGCCACAACAGCCCACCATAGTAGTTGTTGCTCCTGACGTAGGGGCATTTCAGGAAATCGAGCTTCCTGCAGACAAAGCGGAGCGAAGTCAAACCACTGTTTCAGAACATCTATTGTCTTCCAGACCACCAGCAAGGAAAAGGAGGCTTAGTCCATCATCTTCTTCTTCAAGCCCCGCTTCTGATGATCGTGATGACACTTGGGTCCCACCAGCTCGGTCTGAGAGTGAAGTACGCCACAAGACATTGCTTCTGAAAAGGAAGGTCCCAGAAAAACTTAGAGTTATGGAGGTAGATGTAGAAGAGGGGGGTGATGATGTTGATGAAGACGAGCCAGTCATCACGCACATTACTCCCGCCCCAAAGGGATTGGAGACCGACATTCTAACCCTATCCAGAAAGGCTGCTACTGAGCGGGATGTAGCACGGATCTCACCAACACAGGTTACACCACCACTACCTCCAGCTGCCATATTTTCCAAGGCCCGCCAGGGACCTACATCCAGCTCAACCACCTCAGTAGGAAGTGGTAGTAAAAGTCACAGTGTAGGTGGACAGGGTCACATATTTTCAAGCACCCCCTCAAGTTCATCTGGTGTTGAAAGTGGCACATCCAGCAGTGCCAGAAAGTTCTCCTCCCCAGTTTGGGACTTCTTTTCTGTTAGCGCCAAGGAGGAGAACGTTGCTATATGCGCAATTTGTCGGCAAGGTGTTCGGCGTGGTAAGCTTGGTACAAACTATGGTACCGGAGGACAAGCAAGTCATCTCAGAATACACCACACTATTGTGTGGGAGGATCACCTACTTAAGTTAAAAGAAAGTAGGAAAACTAAACCCTTTGAAGTTGGTCAGGAATCAGGGAGCGATATTATTGTGGTGGCAGGTGAAGAACAGGGAGGCATTTCTAGCCTTGTCTCCAGTAGTGCAGTCACTGCAGTGGTAACGCCCACATCCTCCTCAGTAACATCAGAGTGGCACCGCAGTAAGAGCCATACTCAGAGTGTGGGTGAGACACCAAGGCGACCGGCGAGTACCTCAATGAGACAATCTGTGTCGTTGAGCCTTAGTGGGTTAATGGCACCACTAAGGAAAGTAAGCCAGCCTACCATTGACAGCATGTTTAGGTTGGAGGGGCAGTTCCAACGCAACCACCCAACGGCACGATTGTACAATGCGAAGCTGGCTAAAATGTTAGCGCAGGACCTTCTTCCTTTTTCATTTGTGGAAGGGGTGGGTTTCCTTGAATTTTTGTCTGCCATCTGCCCGAAATGGAAAGTTCCAAGCCGGTCCTATTTCGCAAGAATTGCTGTTCCGGCACTACATCATGATGTGCTGGAATTGGTTGGACAAGCTTTGCAGAAGAGTGCTGTGCACAATATCCACCTGACAACAGACATGTGGACCAGTTGCCAAGCCACAGATTACATGTGTATCACTGCACACTGGATCTCTTTTGTGGGGGTTAAAGATCAACTATCTGCACGAGGTGTTGTTGACACAGCTGCGATTTTTGAAGGTACTCGGAAACATGCAACTGTAGCCATGTTCGCCATGGAGAAATCTCATACGGCTGAAAACATTTTAGAAGAGTTTCGCACCAAGGTTTTGGAATGGCTGCAGCCCAGAGGGCTTGGTATTGGTTTTGTTGCCACAGACAATGGCAGTAATGTACTTAAGGCCATGGAACTTGGTTCCTATTTCAGGGTTCCGTGTTTGGCACACTGCATAAACATTATAGTGCAAGACTTTCTGAAAAAAGAACCCATAGTAAGCAATTTACTGTCCATCTGCCGAAGAATATGCACTCATTTCAGCCATTCTTTTAAAGCTCGGAAGCAGCTGAGGATCATCCAACGTGACCGTAGGATGCCAGTCAAGGCACTCATCCAGGAGGTGGCAACACGTTGGAACTCAACGTATTACATGCTTGATCGTCTGTACGAACAGCACAGGTCACTCAATGATTATGTCTGGTACAGAAGCAGTGATGCTAGTGTTAAAGGCATGACCCTTCAGAGGGAGCAATGGACCCTAATTCAATGCCTCACTGAGATGCTGTCTCCTTTTGAGGTCTTCACACGTGAAGTCAGCAAGGAGGACTGTACAATGGGCCAAGCTATCCCATTGTTGCAAATGCTAGAGCATGAGCTGAATAATGTGTCTGAATCCTACAAAGGTGTAGAGGACAGAAGGCAAGCCCATGACTTGGTGGAGAGCTTATCCAGGCGCTTATCAGAAAATGTAAGGATACAAAATAAAATTTTGTCACAAGAACATTACATTTGTGCCACAATTCTGGATCCACGTGCAAAATTAGGACTATTCCGTTCTTTTTCCGACACTGATGTTGCCCGCTACAAAAGTTGTATAGCTGAAGCAGCCATCAAGTTTGAAAACGAAGGGCTGCTAATTAAAAGCCCGCCACATCAACCCACAACAAGTACTGATACTGAAGCAGGCCATGCAGAATCAAGTGCAACTTCGTCGGCTGAGGGCAGTGCGGTTGGCTCACAATCGCAACACTCACCATCACCATCGACTACAAAAACAATAACTGGATCATTCGGCCGAGTACAATCATTATCAGATTGGTATGTAAAGATGGGCCTTAAGCACAGTGCTGATGCACAGAAAAAACAGCACAAAAGCTTACCAGCAGCAACCCTGAACATTGAGCGGATGGTCCAGGCCTATCTGGACGACCCAACAGAGGTGTACGTTGATCAAAACCCAGTGCAGTATTGGCATAGGAAAAGGTCTGAATGGCCACAGCTCAGCAGGCTGGCGATAAGCTATCTGGCTTGCCCTGTCGCAAGTGTCTCTTCCGAACGTGTTTTCAGTGCTGCAGGTTCCATTGTAACCTTGAGAAGGACCAGTCTATCTCCCAAAAACATGGAGAGGTTAACAATGATCAAAATGAATCAGCACTTCATACCACCGAATTACACAATGCATGAATCAACAGAGGAAGATGAGGACAGCGGCTCAGGTGACGGAAGTATTGTGTCAGATGATTACCTACTACTGCAAGATCCCCCAGAGTTTGAGGACGAGCTATACTTCCCTGACAATTAGGCTCGCACTTACTGTCTTCCTCCCTTTTTTCCCCCTTTGTTTGTGTCTGTTGTTCCGGTTATAAACTTGTGAATCGCAACCAATGCATTATCACCGTCTTCTAATCTTCTAATTTAAGATACAAGTTTCAGGTGTCTGCCATTTGACACTACAGTCCTCAGAATCCAGCTCCTCCGCTCGATCATACTGCATCTCCTGGTCAATTCCATTTCCCTCATGAATGATGATTGGATGATGGTAACAACAAATTCAAACTTTCCTCGTCCTTCCAAAACAAGTGGACCATGAATCTGATGACTTCTATAGCTATCCTCCTTCAGAGCCGAGAGAGACTGGCCATTAACTGAAAATAAGATGCAACAGGTAATGATTGATGCCATGCATTGGCCGCAGAATAGCAGACTGAATGATGTAGATTTTGTGGTGTGTTGCGCATGAATTGATGTAATTGTGCACTGCCACTAATCAACTTTCTACAGAACACACTAGTAATTACTAATTTTCCTCTTCTGGCAAACAAGAAATGTGTACTTCTCCTGCATCTTGGTGATACATTGCTTTTAATTCAATACAGGAAGGGGACTCACTCAATCTGCGCAATGCAAATGACTGTGACTTAACAGCACCGTCCATCATGATGATGGCGAAAGAGACGGCCTGCAGCGTTAACGAGATGAGATGCAACAGGTAATGATTGATGCCATGCATTGGCCGCAGAATAGCAGACTGAATGATGTAGATTTTGTGGTGTGTTGCGCATGAATTGATGTAATTGTGCACTGCCACTAATCAACTTTCTACAGAACACACTAGTAATTACTAATTTTCCTCTTCTGGCAAACAAGAAATGTGTACTTCTCCTGCATCTTGGTGATACATTGCTTTTAATTCAATACAGGAAGGGGACTCACTCAATCTGCGCAATGCAAATGACTGTGACTTAACAGCACCGTCCATCATGATGATGGCGAAAGAGACGGCCTGCAGCGTTAACGAGATGAGATGCAACAGGTAATGATTGATGCCATGCATTGGCCGCAGAATAGCAGACTGAATGATGTAGATTTTGTGGTGTGTTGCGCATGAATTGATGTAATTGTGCACTGCCACTAATCAACTTTCTACAGAACACACTAGTAATTACTAATTTTCCTCTTCTGGCAAACAAGAAATGTGTACTTCTCCTGCATCTTGGTGATACATTGCTTTTAATTCAATACAGGAAGGGGACTCACTCAATCTGCGCAATGCAAATGACTGTGACTTAACAGCACCGTCCGTCATGATGATGGCGAAAGAGACGGCCCGTTAACTTAAGATGAGAAGTAACAGGTAATAAATGATGATAATTAATGGCATGCATTGGACACCTGACTCTGAGCTATTGGTCTTTGTGTTTGCGTTGTTTGTTGTGCACAAAGTGATGTCAAAGTGTACTAGTGTTAATCTATCTTTCTGTACACAATAAAGAATGACTCAAGTCAGTAATATTTATATTTCTACTCTTGTTGTGTTATAAAAATTACACTTGTACTGCAGGCCGATCTTCAGTCAGTAGAAGTATCAGAGCTGATGATGAAGTCAGGAGGATGTTTCATGAGTGGCATAAAACGGAAAAGCCTAAAGGTAAACACGTGAACCACAACCACAGCACACCCAAATGTCTGTGTAGAAGTTGAATAGAGTGTAGCGGTGGGCTGACTGCAGTGCATTGATTTTACTAACTTTAACTGTAAAATGCTATGTCTGGAATGGATAATGTGCTTTGCGTTTGTCCAACTCTTTGAGAGAAAAAAAAAAAGGACTCTAAAGTGTTAACGTAGGATGTGCTAATGGTAAGCACTGTGGGCCTGATCTCTCCTGTTACTGTTGAAGGTCTATGCTGGAAACAGACTACAGTAGAGATGATGCATATGCATACATGCCACCTCGGAAAGTGTTCTTGTTGCACTACACCATCACTTGTGCATTTGTTTTCACTTTCTTTCTGAATATCCCCTTTGGTTTTCAATCTAACATTACAGGCCGGGCCTTGTCCAAAACTTTGTAAAACATTACAATGCATATTAATTACCTTACCAATCAATCACCTTTTTATTCCAGCCGGGCAGTGGCGAGTGGTGAGGCGACACACCCAAGATTGATGGACGAGAGGAGCAAGAGGAATGCCGAGATGCAAAAAACCAGTCCACATTTTTGACCAGGATAAGACAGTAACAGTATCCACTTTTCACTTCAGTTAAATAATTTGATTAATATCTTGTATACATTCTTTACAACAGTGTGTTCTTGGAGTTGTTATTATCAATCATCATTACGTTTGCTCTGTGTTTACGATTCTTCACTACCAATATTTAAAATTTCTATTTGCTATCTGTTAAAGTATTAAGGCCGGAACAGAACAAGAAATAGAAGTGTATGTAATCCGGGTCTCATCATGCATGCATTTCCTTTTTTATACCTTAACATATGGAATGGATATGGTATGGCAGTCTTCAATGATTGTCGTTTGTTTGTCTATCTATGCATACTGTTTTTCTATGTCAAACCTTTCCCAAAATCCCCCTTCCCATCCAATCAACGGACCCTAACCCTCTTCCCCCGGGCTGTGTGACTTATTGTCGAGGTGTAACTAAATTAAATGTACACCAATACTTAATCACACACTTGCTGGGGCGGATGTGGTGAAAGCAACACTACTTCAATTTCAATGCAGAGCGATGATCTTCTTCTGCTTGCCCACCCATGAGTAGGATATTTCACAGGTTATTTTATTTAACAAAGGAACATATACCTCAGCATGAATTGCCGGCATTGATTGGATTTGTTTGTTGTCATTCCTCATATACAGCACTAACTGTTAGACTGTAGGCATAGCCAAGTCGACAAAACTATAGTTTGTAACTCTGTCTAGTAGGCTATCCTCATAATAACCAGCATTCAGTTTTTTTGTCAAATATTTGAGCATATAATTGTTGCTCGGTAAATTCTGTGATGTACTTCATTCAACTACTCCTCTAACAGTCTCTCAAAGGCGATTGACTATCTCCTTTTCTTTTTTTGGAAATGCTGCCACCCTGCCAGTGTATACTACTACTACTATACTACCACCACCACCCCAATCATGGCATGTATGAAAAAGGAAACCATCTTCACCATGCAGCCAGTGCTGTGCCACAGTTGGACATAAACATCAAGCACCGGTAAGAGAGAAGTTTGGGGGAGGCAGAATCAATAATGGACATGTTGTCAATGATGTCAGTTTCAAACACCACTCCAAAGAATGCATAGTAGGACCAGTCAATGAGTGAGGTGTGTCGCATCTATCTGTTTGTGTCTTATACAGTCAGCAAATTATTGAAATCAAAGATCAAACACACGCTATGGGCGGCCATGCACCAGCAAAGAAACAGTGTGATGTAAAACAGTTACCCCACCTACAAAACATTAACAACATTGCATGTAACATAGAAAAATATATTTAATTGACCCTAACAAATAAACTAAACCCACAAAAGCTAACCCACCCACCTCCCTAACCCCAACGACTGTCCATAGAAATAGAGAACGCCCAAACGAGTGAAAAACGAACAGGAATTAAAAAAGGGGCAGTGACAGGGACTAACTGGTGGGGCGGGACTGGAGGAGGACACGAATCTGGTCCTCTAAATGGGCGACGCGGCGTCTAAGGCCGCGGCAGTTGCAGCCACAGTGGGGGGGGGGGGGCACCGGAGATGGCACGGTGGCGGCGGGCAGCCGCCAGACGGTGGCGCCGTACCGCTGGAGGGCGGTGGCTGGGGCCCGGGGCACTGGAGGAGGCTTGAATTGCTGCTGCACTCTCCTCCTCCTCCTCGGCTAGGACCACCAGCCGCCGGTATTCCTGCTGGATTGCCTCCAGCTTCCGGCGCCGTGCCTTGGCGGCCAACTCCTTCCGGTTGATTTTCGGAGTAGCTGTGTATCAAAAAGAAAAAAACAAGACAATTGTAAAATATAGTCTTAATAAAACAGTAGGACAAGGTAATTATTTATACACATAGTGGCATGGTAGAGTAGCACTATAAAATAAAGCACAGTAGTACATAACATTTTAAATGTCGCCCGTCCTTCTTCCTTCCACCTGTCTTACACTTTTTAGTTGAACAGTGCACCAGGTGCTCTTCTCCATAAAACTTTCAAAGCGGAGTTGAAATCAGATAGATGAGGCCATTGGTTACTCAATACTCTGGCTCCTAGTCCTATACCAATTAAAGGGAATTCTAGTCTTCTAGTTCACTCTTCAAACGTCCCCAAGAACTCATACTTACTTACAACATCGGATAGCCATCCGACTGCTAAAAAGGGTGGGGGTCCCGTGGGGACAATTAATTAGGATGATGCGCCCGGCACAGTGGCGGGCGCACCCTGTTATTTTAAATTTAAATTCTGGTTGGCTTTGCTGAAAGCAATGCTAAAATGTTGTGCTGCTTTTCCAAGCACAACATGACGGGCCTCGCACGGAGCCTGTCACGTTTTGCTTTGAAAGTCGGGGGGGTACCATAGCATCGGTAGGTACCCTCCATGGGGGCCCCCAAGCATACTCTGCAATGTGTGCATGCCTTTCCGTGGCGGACGGTAATGCCGCCACGCAAAGGCATTCCAAAAATGCAGATTATATGGCTGCCGGTGTGGTGAGAGAGACACCACCGCCATATTGAACCCTTTTCCGCCTAGACATGTCTGAATATTTTCTACAGGGATGGCGGGAGGTTTGCCCCTGCTGTGACGGCAGTGAATTCCAGCCAGCCCGGCGGGGGCAATACGCCCACCATCCTAATGGGGCCCTAATTCACAACTTTACAGTATACATATACATACAGTACACCTTTGCAGTGAGTGTGCTGTCAAGTTCAACAATAGTTAAAGATTATGAATCTAACTTACCACCGCCTGCCACTGGTGCTGCCACTCCCCCTCCGTTGCTATCTGCAACTGCCGCATCCTCGCCCTCTGCGTCGCCTTCGCTGGCCCCAGCAATGGTGGTCGGTAGTGCGCCTAGAAAACATTACACATTTATTAGGCAACATATACACCTCCCCCCTATTGATCAGTAGCAAGGTTGAAAAATGAGTTAATACTAACATAAATCACTAGTACAAATCAGGTAGTAGTAGAGAGTAGACACTAAGTTATATGATCATTGTAGCATTTGCTTGATTAGCCCTAGCCATGCACATGTGACGTTACCTTTACCTTGCAGCTTCTTAAGACACCTTTGAGCCCACATGACCTGCCTCACACTGCTACTGTCTAGTCTACGCGCTGCGTACAGGCGGTCAACAAACATTAACAAGCCACTTTTTTAGGAAGAACTGGTGTACTACTGTTACTGTTAGTCCATATTGCTTATCCATAGATGCTACACTTTTTGGCACGGCTGAGAAATGCTTGCAAGTTGCAATATACTAACGCACACCATTTCCTTTTTTCGCATTACAGATGCAAGATTCGCTTCTACGAACCAGAGCTTCTGAACGATGCACCAACTACCAGTACTAGGTTCTTCTGAGGTGAGGGGTCCCTTCACTCACATCTTCATTTATAAATGTATATAAACTAAATTGCTATGGGATGGTGGTGCTGCCTTCCACCACTTCAGTTATCATGATTTAATTCCCAACTGTATAAGTGTAACAATGTATATTGTTTTAATGTTATTGATTTGCCGGTTGGTGCTGCTAAGAAAACAGTGTACAGACCTTCTCAAATTGAAATAAAAATTTTAAACTTACATAGACTTTGTGGTATTTGGTGTGGAGTGGACTAACTTACACAATTGAGCAAATTAAAGTAAGGGTGTGCATGTGAATTGCTTCCACGACAGAGGTTGGGTGTGTTAATGTTCTGGGTTGTCTACTTGTTGGTTATCTTGGGGGGAGGGTTCCGAGACCTAATAGGTATGACAAGACAGTACTATAGTCAAGCAGTGGAATTGTGGTGGGTGCGGAATTTCTGATTGAGGTGTGCAAGGAAGGTCCAACCTACCATCACCAACATCCTATTTTCTGGTGCAAATGTATGTGCAAGATCCCTACAACAGTTGTATGTCCTATAGGGTATCATATCAAAATATTAAGAAATCTGGTAGGGCTGTTGCTGTGAATTTTCAAAGCCTAAACATCAACAAGAGTAAAAAGTAGTACAAGACAACGACCCAACGGATTGTACGAGCTACTGGTGAATATGAGTTTTATATTACAACCTTTCACAAAGAGTGGCACTGGGCAAGACTAGCTACTACAGTACAGACAGACAGACTGATAGTATGTAGTAGTACTCAGTCATCATAGCGGAGGCAGGGATAAGCTTTTTGAAACCGTACAGATCGAAGGATAATTGGTGGTAAAAAAATAGCATTTGGAAACACACTATAGTTCGGGAGAAATGGGGCAGTAAAAGTTATGGAATAAGAAATATTATTAAAAACAAGAAGACTTACTGGGGCCAGCAGAGGAGCCCTCAGCGGTGTCCTCCTCGTGGTGTTCCTGTCCCGCCGACTGCCCAGTCCCTGCCCGTCTGCCCCTGGGTGCTGATGAACAGGAAAGATATAAGAAAGAGACAAACATTGATGGATGGTGTCAACTTAAGCAAATACAATATTTTTCAACAACGGTCAAAAAACACTTATGTAAACAATTGCAATAACTACATTGACCGATCTCATCTGGTCAACATGTAATATCGGGGGATTCGCAGTTCGACTACTTAAGTTACTATTTATCAACAGTAATCCATTCTTCCATTCTGATTCCAGAAAACTAAGTTACAAGTAAGCCTAAGTATTAGTACAACGTACCACCCAACCTAGCCCACCTATTCCAGGCATGCCAATTGTACATTAAGTATGCATTTCGACTGTATTCCTCAACAATGTGTATGATCCAATCATGGAGGACACATGAACATGACTACATTTTTTGTATATACACAATTTTGGTTTGATTGATGCTGATCTGCTACTGCTAAGTAACTGCAAAGCCTACCTCCACTCATTGAACAAACTAGAAAGGTTCTAAAGACTGGCGTACTAGCAGCACGTCACGTAACTGAGTGAGGGGGGCATCACGCATACCACTAACCAATTAGAAGCTCATACAAAGTACCTAAACCTATGTATCAATCCGCCCCTATCTATTAGTGACAGGACAAAGTAAGGAGTGGACGTGAGTCACTGTAGCATTACGTAACTTAATTTCTCTAAAATAAACTCGTAAAGAATCACGCTAAGCAAGCGCAAACGCAAAGCTGCAAACAAGTAAGATTAGTAGTAGCGCAGAAGAGCACCTGTGTCATAATCACAGAAGACTTTTAAACGTTATTAACCTGGAATGTATTGCAAGCAGCAACATTCTATCTGGTTGGAAGGAAAAAAAGATATTCGCAATATATAACATAGAGCAGAAGAACAGACACAAAGTTGTAATAATTAAATAGGTACTCACCAAGCCCCGGGACCTCCACTCCTAGCAGGTCCAGCAGGTCCTGCTCACGGTCCAGGATGTCGGACCACCGGTGCGTCAGCTGTGCCTGGGTGCGCCGGACCCCAGAGATGCGCGACACTGCCCGGCGCACCTTCCCCCACCGCTGCCGACGCTCCCGGAGGCCGTACCCGGACCCAGGCCTGCCACCTGCTGCCAGGGTTGAGGGAAGGTGGCGCTGCACAAAGAAAATTAGTGCAGCCAACTCCGCCTCCCCAAATAAGGCCCGTGCATGCACCCCTTGTGGGCGCCGCCTTCCGCAAGGAAGGCGGTCGCGGCTCTGGCTGCGCCGGCGAACAGCCCTGCCCTTGGACATGGTTCTGGGGACGGGGCGGGAAAGAAAAGGTAAAATAAATAAAGGAGTAAAGGAAATAAATAGCAGGCAATACAAAGAGAAAAAGTAGCTATAAAACAAAAAAAAAGTACACAAAAACCAAAAATATAGAGGCAGGAAAATAGTTAGAGAAATAATAAGTAATAAAGATCCAAAAAAAGTGGCTATAAACAAAGGATTGAAAAGATTTAGGGAGGATTGAAAATCAGGCCCCAGAACCATGCAATAGAGTGGAAAACAAGATGGCCGCGCCCGTTGCGACCACGTGCGCAAGTTCGCGCGATATTTTCTCCCTGAGCAAGCAAAAAGCAACGCGATCAAGTAAAAGCGATCGCGAACAGGAAATATCGACCGCGAACATGCATTGCGCGACCCGGAACAGGAAGTAAACAACGCCAGAGGGCGGGACAAGTGAAAACAAGATGGCCGCGCCCGTGAGCGACCGCATGGGTAAGTTGGCGACCCGCGAACACGCAAAAAATACCGCGAACAGGCGGCAAAAAAACTTCCGCATCTTCGCGATATTTCCGGCGTGTTTGCGGAGATTTTCTGCATTCTCGCGATAATTTGCGGAGGTTAATTCCGCAAATTCCGCCCACCCCTAATTTAAATAAATAAAACAAATTCCTTTGCGCGCGCTGCATCACAAAATTACACGTTAGTGCAGCAGGAAGGCTTGCCGCACTGCCGTGCATCAAAATATAGTAAATAAGGGCCTTAGTTTTAACCTTGCTCCAATGGGAACAGACCAGCCCGAGCTGCCAGGCCAGGTCCTCTCTAAACCAGAACACAAGCAACCCAAGACAGGCTTTGCCAATATTAGGGCTCATCAGCCAGGTATAGCTTGGTTTTAGTGGCACAGTGGGCACTGGATCCACATCTGGGCATGCCTGTCACACTCAGGGAATCATAAATGAGGTGATGGATTGGGATACTAACCAAGCGATTTCTAGCGGCTGAGATTAATTGAAGCACTTCATTAAGTTGGAATTTTTAAACAACTACTTTTTTCCACTCTGAGGTGCGTCACTGCCCCACCTGAGCTTGGTCTGTACTCACTTTGCTACCACCTATAATCACAAAATTCCCTCTCAGAGCAGGATTTATAAACTTGAAGAGTTTATTTAAGAATAGCGAAATGGCTTATGGAATTTTCATATCTCAGCTAGTCAGTTTTTGAGTTCAGATTCAGTTTTGGTTTGTGAGAGAGTTTGTGAATTAACCATCTATATAGCTATACATATCATTCTAAAAAATATCAACAACTAATTAATGGATATAGAATAAACAAAGTGAAAGAACTAATTTGGGCTAATCACTGCGTTAAAAAACCAAGACGTGTAATTTCTTCCATAAGTATTTGCTAATTTTCAATGGGAGGTTCTATTGGAGATGACACCCTACCCCCATAATTAGTTTTTTTCCTGACCAATCTCAACAACACACTCCTTAATCAATTTATTATATATTTCAGCAAGTTTATTTTGTTTAGATTTGTCAAGTAGGTTAAAAGATTTGCTTTTAATTAGGATTAAATGAACAAGCGATAATGACTATTAAGTTATGGCTCAATTAGTCAGCAGGAAAAGCAATTCTGTGTTCAGCCTATTTAATAAAATATGCACAAAATATCTCTCAAAAACTATGCATGAGAGCAAGAATGAAACTTTGAACAAGTGCCAAATGCCCACGGCTGAAGGGAGATGCAAAAAATTCAAAATGTGCTGTGGTGTCTCCGCTGTATTTCTTTGTATCTCTCTTTACTTGTCAAGGGTTGGAATGTTGACTTATCTTTCTTCCATTGGAGTATTCACTATGTCATATAGCTCTGAAAATGTTGATGTTTGGACTGTGGGCAGTTGATGTTTGTCCCTTGTGCCCTCTGGACCAACTTACTACACGAACAATAAACTTCTCTTCTGGAAACACTATGATATTCATGTGTCAATGAACTAAACAAATTTGGCAGCAAGCTTGGGCTGAACTACAAATGTTTTCGGATGAAAGAGAAGGATTCAGGTACCGTCCATTTTCATTTTAGAGGGGCCAGGGATAACTCCGGCGGTTGGGACGCTATCGTATATTTTTTCTTTCTTCCTGCCCTATTGCGCTAGTATTTACTTGGATGTTTCCAGTTTCCAGTGACTTTTGCTCATTTATCAAAAAATCATAAGCGCGAGGGATTTGTGCAATGTTGTGTTTTTAACAGTGGAGCTCGCTCCGGCTTCCTCTCCCGCCATCGTCTCCATTTGTGGCACTCACTCGAGCGGTATCACGAACTCGCGTGGCTATGGACGGTACACTTTAATTACACAGCACTCACTCAAGTTTACTCATTTCACTGCACTGTGCCTTCACTCAACTTTAGCACATGCTTTCTGTGCCTATGAACAAGGTGTACTAATTTCGTACGTGCCTCATGCGAGCTCCTGCTCAGCATAAGTGACTCCAGCGCTACATGTTTCTTACTATATAAACTGTTTGTCCACTCATATCGCCACCCTGACTGCGCGTCTCCTGGTTTTTCACAGATCTTGTTTATTTCCTGCTCTTTGTTTCAGCAAGAATTTCATCATCTGCACAGTCTTCTCAGATCTTTGGTGCCTGCTCTCCGCAATTATTATTTTTTTCTTTCCAGGTCCGAACTGTATTGAGTTTCAGTGCAGTTCTACACACTTTGATTTTTGTTTCTCATATTCAGCGTGACAATTTTTCTTTGTGTTTATTTTCCTATTATCTTCTTTTACTAACCATGTTTGCTTTGCAGGTGTTTTATTAATTATTTCCACTTATTTCACAATTGCCCACTTCAGACAATGCAAGGTTTCACCCCTTCTAGTCCTTTTCTGCAAGAACCAGGTGAACCACCTTTGAAATGGCGCATATGGTATAGATCTTTCAATGCTTATTTAGGTGCAATTGATGGTCTTAAGTTTAAAGCAGATAGAAAACGTAGTCTGCTGTATTATTACCTAGGTGTTAAGGGTCAAGATGTATTCAATCACTTACCTGAATACACAGGTAATGACAGCGAAGATCTTGATGAATTCCATTTAGCTGTGAAACAATTAAGTACATATTTTGAAGGAAAAGTCAACCTTGTAGTACACAGGCACAAGATTTTACACGTGCAAGGTTCGTATGAATCAATTGATTCCTATGTGACTGCTCTAAAAATGTTAGCAGGGTATTGTGATTTTGAAACTTTTACTTCACAACTCATCAGGGACCAAATTGTTTGCAGATGCTACTCTAAAAAGATTTAACAGAAATTGTTATCTTGTAAAAACCTGTCCTTGGACGAGGCTATTGATATCACCAAAAGCATTGAAAGTTCACAGCTTGATGCAAAGCAGTTAGAGGTTTCCGCACCTATTGCAGGTGTAGCTGTTGTTAGTTTGGCCCCCAAAATTCCTCACTTTGGCAGCTCAAGAAGAGCAAATGTAAAAGTGTTAGAGCATGGAGAAGTTAGCATTTGAAGAGGTAACAGCATTACTTCTCCACACAACAATTTTCCTAAGTTGCAATGTTTTAGATGTGGATCACTTACTCAATTCTAATTTCAAAAAGTGACCAGAAGCATCATATGAATGCTGGAAGTGTAAAAAAGTAATGCATTTTGGCAAGGTGTGCAGGGTGGCAAACACATACCTGTCAGGATTGTTCAAGACTTTACAGATTGCCATTAACAAGACATAATTGAAAAAAGGTAGAAGAACTATTGCTATTTGTAGAATGTGTGAATGTCAACAATGTTCAGACTAGCAAAGACATTAGTGATCAACTTGTACATATTGAAATTGAAGGACGTGTTATTCCACTGCTTATTGATTCTGGTTCAAATATTAATATCATTTCAATTGACAGATACAAAGAATTGTGGTCTCACAAAGTGTTATTACCTCCTGATGTTATTACTACTGCAATCGAAGGTAGCAGAATTGAATTAGGAGAGTACTTTTGGGCTGATATCAAATTTGAAACTAAAACTATTCATGGTAAAGTCTTTGTGGCTTTTAAGGGTATCAATGTGTTAGGGTGGTGGCATCAAGCTGAATTCAGCATGGTTATCAAACCTGGTCAGAAACATCCTGTGTCTTTAGTCAATTTAGTATGTGACCAGGTATCTTGGAAGAAAAAGTGTTAGTCTGTTTTTCGTGAAAGCATTGGTCATATCAAAAATGTTTCCCACTTTATTGAGGTTAAAGAAGATGTTCTCCCAGTTAAGCACAAACTTAGCAATGTACCTCATAGTGTCAGAAGTGAGTTATCTGCAATGTTAACTAAAATGCTAAATGAAGGAATCATTGAGAAAGTGGATGCTATTTTATGGTTATCGCCCATTGTTATTGCCAAAAGGAAACATGGTAAATTACGTCTTTGTGTAGACTTGAGGTCTCTCAACAATGCCATTAGTGTAGAAAGCTTTCCACTCCCACAAATTGATGATTTGATCACTGCTGTTGGTCAATCCAACTGGTTTTCAAAATTTTACTTGCGGGCAGCATACTATCAGGTGGTTTTAGATGAGTGTTCTCGTCATTTAACAGCTTTTGTTACACCTGATGATATTTTTCAGTTCTGTTGCATGCCATTTGGATTGGCCTTGGCAGCTTCTGTTTTTCAAAAGGTGATGACCAACATGTTCAACGATATACCCAATGTTGTGATGTTTCAGGATGATATATTGGTGCATACCGCCAAAAAAGAAAAACACGGTGACATTATTGAACCAGTACTTACTACTTTACAAATGATTGGTGTAACACTTAGAGATGACAAGTGTATATTTGCTGTGAATGAAAGTTAATATTTAGGTCACATTCTTTCAGATAAAGGTGTCAAACCAAAGCCCTGCATTGTTGAAGGCATAATCAATGCTCCTCACCCCACTAATAAGGAACAACTAAGGTCTTTTATAAGCTTGTGTGAGTTTTATTCTAAATTCAGCAAAAACTATGCTAATTTTATGGAATGTTTTCAAGGTCTTCTAAAGAAAAGTGCAGATTTTATTTGGACTTCTACCTGTCAAGAGCATTTTCAACTCATTAAGGAAAGCATTTTGTCTGCCCCAGCCCTTCGAGCCCACGTTGAAGGCCGAGACACCTATATCACTGTAGATGCCAGTTTTTTTGCATGGGAGCTGTTCTATCTCAAATGGTGGGGAACAAAGAAGTTACAATTGGTTTTGCATCAAGGAGAATGAAGGAGGTGGAACTTAGACATTCTGTAATTGAGAAAGAGATGCTTGCTTGTGTGTGGGGAATTGAGAAATCCAAATTTTATGTATGGAAAAGTTTTACCTCAGAACGGACCATAAACCTTTGGTAGACATTTTGTCAGGCAACAAAATCAAGAAAAGTGCAGCTAGATTGACACGTCTGTCCACTAAATTACTGGAATTCAATTTTTCTGTACTCCGTATTGCAGGTGTAAAAATGTTAAGGCAGGCATTTTACCCAGACTACCTATAGAAGATATCAATGCACATTCTAAAGAGTACGAAGATGTTGAAGAATGCATTATTGCAAGTGTTTAGGACAATGTAATTTGCCCCATTATGAATGAATGGTTGGATGAGTTAAAGGCTGCTCCTATTTTGAAGCAAGTTAGGAATCTAATAGTCACTTGTTGGCCTAAAGAAAGGTCTATTGGTATTGATTTACAACCTTATTGTAAAGTGGTTGATGAACTTTCAATTGAAAACAACTTACTTGTCAGGGATGGGAGGGTAATTCATCCAAAGTGTTTTAGATTACAAATTCTGGAAACTGCTCACTGGGGTCATTTGGGAATGACTGCCACCAAACACAAAGTCCACATCGATTTTTGGTGGCCCAGTGTTGATCGAGAAGTGAAAGCATTGGTAAGCGAGTGTGTACAGTGTTCATACATCTTCTCATTGCCACTCCTGTTCCATGTCCGGACAGAGTGTATCAAAGAGTAGCTATAGATTTTTTGGAACCCTTTCATGTTTTACCCAACAACATAAAATACTTTATTGTTCTGTTAGATCATTTGTCCAGATGGGTGGAAGTGAGAGGAGTTTCTGAGCCAACACCAAGTTTGTTATTCGATTTTTACAGGATGTCTTCAATAGGGAAGGTACCCCTGAAGAATTACTATTTGACAATGGGGTACAATGTACTTTAGTTGGTATGCAAGAGTTTTTAGCCAAGACCGGTGTGAGACATTTACGTACTCCACTTTACCATCCTCAAGCTAATGGAAAAGTTGAGGGATTCAACAGAGTGCTAGTTGAATGCATTCAGAGTGTGGTTAAGTCCAGGGTTGATTGTGAAACTGCTTTCAGAGATGTTGTATGGGCATACTGAACCCTTCCAGACTCGATCTCTGGATCTATTCCTTTTGAATTGATGAGAGGTAGGAAGGTGAGTTTGACCTTGAATCCTTTTTGGAGGATCAAGGCTTTGGGCAGTGATTGCAATGTTCTGGAGGAGGAAAGCAAAGCAAAATCTACTTGTCATAATTTCAGTAGCAAAAGTTGTGAAAGAGTGACTGATCACATGAAAAGAAGAACAGTAAAAAACAATTATTGGTGAATGGGTATGTGTCAAAGAACCATTGTTGTTACAAAAAGGGTTTTCCAAATTCAGGGAACCTGCATGTATTTTGATATAAAAGGTCAAGCTGTCAAACTAAGCAATGATCAATTGTGGAACATGACCTGCTTAGCTAAAACTAAAAGAAACATATCTATTGACACGAAAAAACGTATTCTTATTTATTTTTTTCCTGTAAAAAAGGGAGATATGTGGTGTCTCCACTATATTTCTTTTTATCTCTCTTTACTTGACAAGGGTTGGTATATTGACTTATCTTTCTTCCATTGGACAATTCACTATGTCATGTAGTTCTGAGAATGCTGATGTTTGGAATGTGTGCCAGTTGATGTTTGTCCTTTGGGCCCTCTGGACCAACTTACTACATGAACAATAAACGTTTCTTCTGGAAACACTACGATATTTGTGTGTCAATGAACTCAACATGTGCCTTTCACATTGGCACAACCATTCAAATTGATACTCCGTTAACCCCTTCCCCGCTCATGACGGAACCGTTCCGTCATGAGCCACGGTTGCCGTGTGCTCATGACGGAACGGTTCCGTCATGACAATCCTGTTGGCGGCCGCTCCGCCTGCGCGGCGCTGTTTCCCCGCCTGTGCGGGGTTACAACGCAAATGGGCGGAGTCATGACGGAACCGTTCCGTCATGAGCACAGCTCAACTGTGGCTCATGACGGAGCGGCTCCATCATGAGCACAGGCCCACCGCGCTGCCCCCCTGCCCCCCCCAGCGCTGCAGCGGAATGTCCGCAGCAGCGAAGGGGTTAAGGCAAAAACAGCAAGCCAGAGTTAAACCAGATCATACACCCCCGGAATGAACCAATTCAGCACTTGGCTCCTTTTAGTTTGAACCTATGCAATAATTTGTGTCAAAATGTAAAATAAAGAAAGTGAACAGATAATGGTGAATTGGGTCACCTGTTAAAAACTTGTAGTTCATAAACCATTCCCCACTGATGATGAGCCCCAGCGTTCAAAAGGTTTGCTTCTGCCCTATAATAAGTGCTTCATTTGAGCCAATGGCTGCCGGTGGTGGCCACATCACTCATTTTTGTGGGACCGGCATTTTTTTCCTCAACCAACATTTCCAGAGAGCAGGAGAGGGAAAATGCATAATGGAGAAAAAAGAGAAAGAGAAATATGAAGATACAGTCATAAATGGAGAAATCAGAAACCTGCAAGAGGCAGAAAAAGGGGCATGCAGTATCTGGAAGAGGGTTAAAGAGGCATGAGGCGGATTCCATACTATGTATGCTTGGTATTCTGTGAGCTGGTGCCAACCTTGGGCTTCTGAGCAAAGCTTTGGGCACCTGCATTTATTCTTCAAAGAATTAAGAACTGTGTATGGCTGAAAGTTTATATCACACTTGAGAAAAATGCGAAATTATGTTCACACGTAATATTTGTAATTCTCACAAGAATTATAGGTGTTAAGGACATTTTATTTGAGTGGATATTTATGTTAGAGATATAGAGGAGGACTGCCTATCTATACAAAAGGCATATGAGACATCTTCTAAATGTATTTTCCATACAGTCACATTGTATAAATTGGTAGCAAAGATCATGTGGTCAAGCCTGCAAAATACTTTCTCCTCTAACCAAGTCTTACACACAGTTTTCATCCCAAAGGTATTTTCTCGTCTATTTAGTAACTGTGGCACCATCTGACAAATTTGTACAAAACTTTTTTTTAATAGTCCATCTATTCCAGCTCTGTCTTAGAAACATTCACACTGATCCATCAAGTGGAGGTCAGGAAAAATCGGGGGTCAAAGTACAATTTTCCATGTTGATTCCAATAGGAAATGTTGCTCTCCAATGCAGAAAAAACAACTAAAAGTAGTAGCAACAAGTTTGACAAAAAGTTAGAACTTCACTCAGAAAGTGCGATTTCTGTAATTTGTGTAAATCATTTGAGTAGGTTTTGAGATATTAGCATTTAAAAGGAGCTTGGTGGGTGTCAAGGGATTGACACTGGTAAAACATTACAGATTTCTGTCCATTAGTGTGCAGATATGGTCTGGTTGGCCCAATCAGAGTGGATGGGCGAGCCTGACTTGCTGGCGACAAGATGGATAAAATGTTGTGGTAGCCACTACATGACTCCTGAAACAAAAATGAAAGGCCACAAAAAGTGGAAGAGACTATACCCTGATGCGCAGGAAATATGGGGGGGTGGTGACAGAATGGCATGAAGAGACCTTCCTTGGTGGCCGGAGTGCATTGGAAGGAACAAAAACCCACATGGTCTTCTGGAGCTGAGTAAATGGCAAAAGACACCTGAAGGAACTGGCCGGTAATGGGCACGAGTAGCCCTTTGGTTTCAGCACAAGGAGAAAAAACAAAATAATAGAGGTGTGAGAGGGCAAGCGTGGAGTCCTTTCCATGACTACAAGGACTGCAGAGATCTGGCGAGGTATACACTTCCACCCCCTTGCCCAAGTGTGGGAGAATTAAGTGAATATTTATGAAAGCATATTAGGTAATTTTAGTATAATGACACATCTGCAGTATTGCCAATCTTTGGGTTAAATAAGTGATCAGTAGAATCATTTATCACTCAAAAGCACAATGGGGAGCACACAGCATTCAGTAGCATCATGGCTACAGTTTATATTTCGATTTTCATTTAACAAATTATATCCAAAGGTTACAAGGAATAATTAAAACAAAGAAGGCAGTAGATAAACAAACAAAAGCCCACACAAATGAGATACTGCTAATACATTTGTTGACTGTCCTTGATTCAGTCATCATCTGTCTTCACTAGAGGAGTTAATATGATATTGACTGGGCCTCTCGGGCACCAGACAGTGCCGCATGGATACATACTGACAACAAAGGAAAACGGAATGGCAGTACACTTTTTCTGCTATTACCATTATTTAGATACAGGCAGTGGAGCGTCATGCCTGATTAATATTCCCTGCACACCTGGTACAAACATACAGTATGCACCACATATAAATATTGTGAAATTACACTTGTTAAGGCTCTTAGGGTATGCAACATTTTAGTAGACGGTGCTAACCTTGATTGCCAAAATACAACAAGCACAACAGTGTAAAATGTTTAATGCATAGAAATTATGCTCAGTAACACAACGTGGAGAATTAAAATGTTGTTTAATGTACCACCAGTAAACATAAAACCCAATGTTTAAACTGGATAATGCTGCACCAATATGTTGTCTATTCAATGTTGTTCCAAAAAAGCAAGTGAGAAATGAACAACTTTCTGGGACATAAGGATTGAGCCAGCCTCCACGGGATGGGCTCTGTGGGGTATTCCAAGGCTCAAGTAGGGGGGCCACGAGCCCCACCCTTTAATTAAATATTGGTCTCAGAAAGGCTTGGAGATGGAGCAGTAGGCCCCCCTTCCATTTTAAAATAGGCCCCCCTAGTGTATGCGGTCCATGGGGCCTTTTGAAGCTCAGGAGGGGGGTTACATGCCCCATCCCCTTTGAAATAATTTTGGCTCCGGGGTATGGGGTCTCTGAGGCCTTTGGAGGCTTGTGGAGGGTGGCTGTGTGCCCCACCTTTATATTTAATCAGCCCAGGAGAAGGGTCCCTGGGGACTCAAAAAGGTTTTGGGAGGGAACCTGCATGCTCCCCACCCTATTAAAGTGTTTGACCACCACACTCGGGGTCCCGGCCCTCCCCTGAGGGCTTATTTATTTGGAGAGTGGGAGCCCACAATTTTCTTTTAATTTAACAGTGGATTTGCTAATCTACCATAAATTTGCATTAAAAAACAAAAATTGGATCCCAGGGGTGATTCGTCTCGAACCCCCACCACCAGGTCTGTGGTGTAGGGTATCAGAAGACTGCACCATTACATTTTTATAGGACATGGAACTGAGTCCTGAGTCCTAAGATGGCTACAACCACATCGTTGTTAAAGTAGTGGCAGATTTCTTGAGATCTGTCAGCTCCGGGGATCCTCTGCAGTGTCAAATATCTAATTTTAATTTGACAAACGCTACTGAATGGATTTTCACCAAATCACAAAAAGCCCACTTTCTGGACTAAAATCTAGGTTTCTAACAAATCTGTTCACCCATTTGAGCTGTGTCTAAATTTCCTATGGAAAAATTAATTTGGAAAATACATTTTGGGACAACCCCCTTTATATTGGCCCCCGCTTCCTGGGTCACCTAAAAATTTCCAGGAAGGTGCTGAGGTGGATGAGACTTTCTTTGGAAAGTTTAGTGAAGGTTTGTCAAATGGAGCCGAAGTTATAAGCAAAAGAACAAAAAACTTTTCCCATGAAAACGTGGTCCTACCTATAACTATCCAATGGCGACCGCCTCTGAGTAATATATACTCACCCTTTCTACATGCACAACCCATACCATTGGCCATTACTTACCATTACTTAAGTTATAGCATGTGAAATTATTGCAGTAAATAAAACACTGATTACATCAGAAATTATATTATTAGCTGTAACACAGTGCGTGGTCCAGTGGCGAGTTATAGATAATTTAGTGGGTGATTGAGGTTAAACGACTGTGTAGGAAGGGTGCGAGTGATATTAATTGGAAAGTGGTGCATAAGTATAAATCTGAGTTATAAGTATGACTTATAGTAATATGAAAGCGGTGCGTAAATGATAATAACAAAAACTATAACTAAATGAATATGTTATGCAAGTGCAGTTTAAGGTGTGTTTGGAACAAATAAGAAAAAAAAATTGTAGAGCATAGTTTGGGTTGGTATATCAAACCTAAATAAAGTTTTACTAACTATTATCGGTGTATGACCTTTGGTTTTGTTTGTGAATTTCAAAGGTTTTTCCAATGTTATTAACAATTTTGTAATACTCACCCAGTTTAGTTTATTGGAGTGGAGTTTTATTAAGTGCAGTGTGGTACAATATAGTTGTGGATACTTTTGTAAAGTGTACTCTGAGACAGTATATTGTGGTATAGTCAAATGGAGTAAAGTGAATGAGGTATAGTGGGATAGTGTATAGTGTACTAGCATACAGCAGAGTGGCATAGAGTGGAGTCACATAGAATAAAATGGCGTACAGTGAACTCAGATACAGTAGAGTGGCATAGAGTGTAGTGGAGTACAGTGCACCAGTATGAATTGGGATAGCATAAAGTGGAGAGTAGTAAAGTGGATTAAAGCCCAGTAAATATGGTACAGTGTATTAGCGTAGACTGTAGTGGTGTAGAGTGTAGCGGTATACACTGGAGTATTGTACAGTCTAGGGGCCTATATTGGAATACTGTGTCCTGAAGTAGCGTACAGTGGAATGAAATACAGTAGAGTGGAGTACAATGGAGTGGTGTACACAGAAATAATGAACACCCAGTGGGGTATACTAGAGTGCTATAGAGTGGAGTGGAGTAAAGTTGAGTGGTGTACAGTGGACTTATGTAAAGTGCAGTGTGGTACACTGTAGTGTTGTAAAGTCATACTGCTGAAAATTGAGTGGTATATTGGAGTTCTGTATAGTGCAGTGGTGCTGAGCAGTATACTGTAGACTACAGTGGGGTAGAGTGTAAAATAATACTGTGCAATAGAGTATAGCGGAGTAGCATGAACTAAAGTGAGTTAGAGTGTAGTACCATATAATTTAGTAGTGTTTACTGTAATATAGTTGAGTTTAGTGCCATTAACTGCTTAGATAGAAAGTGGAGTGCCATATAGTGGAGTAGCCTACAATACAGTGATGTTTAATTCAATTGGGTTAATAATAGAAGCGTAGAGTGTAGTCACATGCAGTGAAGTGTGGTTTAGCTAGGTGATGCAGAATGTATGCTTGTAAAGCAAAATAGCATACAGTCGATTGTGGTACAGTACAGTGGTGTATAGTGCATTTCAGTACAATGCAGTGGAGTATAGTGTAGTAGCAGAGAATGGAATAGCATACACTGTTGGAAATGGCCCTTGCTACAAAGTTAAACCCTAACGTTTTGCCTTCCTCCTCCCCTTTTTATGCTGAATTTTGTTTTCAGGATTCTAGCACTAGTCAGCAGTGGTAAAGTGCACAAAGTGCATGTACTCTCTCTTTAAAACATGGTAATTTTGGCTTATCCACAATTGACATATTTAATGTACTTTAAGTCCCTAGTAAAGTGTACTACATGTTCCCAGGGCTTTTAAATTAAATGCCACTAGTGGGCCTGCAGTACTGACTGTATCATCCACTTAAGTAGGCCATTAAACATGTCTCAGGCCTGTTGAACTGGCAAGTTAATCCTTTTTCAAGGTCCAAATCTTCCTATTTAATATATATAAATATATATAAATCACCCCTAAGGTAGGCCATGGACTGCCCAAGGGCAGGGTGCAGCGTGTTTAAAAAGTAGGACATGTACTTTTAAGTTTTACATGTCCTAATATTGAAAAACTCTTAAATTCATTGTTCAGTACTGCAAGGCCAATCTCTCCCATAGGACAGCATTGGGATTACATTATTACATTTTATAAGAGTAATTTCCAATTGAGAGGAGATTAGACCCCCAAGTTTAGTGTCTCTGTAATCACAGTTTACAATCACAACATATGGTGAAGTTAGATTTTAAATTGCAATCCTGAAAAGGCTAATTTTAGAAAGTTGACATTTTCTTACTTTAGCCATTGGATGCCTGCTGCCTATCTCTGATTGCATGTCTAGGTTGGGTGACAGCAAGACTTTTTTATTCCCTCTAGACAGCCACACACAAAGGGAGCTTAGGTGTGACTTCATGGGCCATCTGTGTTCTGTTGGGCCATCCTGGGCAGGATGGAAAGGAGGAGCTGGACACAGCCTCAAACCTACACCCGAATAGGCTGTGTCCTATTCCGACACAAAGGGGATATCCCCATGTAGTGAGTCTGGAGCCAGGGGAGGAAAAACAGGCACTCTGTCCTATTTAAAGGAATCTTGTTGGAAGTCCCCCACTTCAAAGGCACAACTGGGATTAATACTAGACCCCTGACACTACCACTTCAGTACACTTTTGGACCTGTGGATACTCTGACAGGAAGAAGGACTGCTGAGCTGCTAAAGAACTGCCATTCTGCTTGCCTACTGCTCTAGAAGAACTGCTTTCTTTCTGTGCTGACCTGTTGCCCTCCTTACCTGGGTAGGAAGGACTGGACCCACATCACTTTAACCCAGAAACAGAGTGACTCCAAGGGCTTGCTGGCTTGCCTCCTGTTCTGAAGTCTCAGGGACATAAAAGACTTCCATCCATCCTGCTCCTACACCTGGACTCTGCAATCTGTGAGTCTGCCCTGCCAGGTTTTGCCATCCCAGTCTTGGACCCTTGGAAGTTGGCTGAAGGTGTTTGCTCCAGCAGGATTGACATATCCTCTGCTGCATGAGCAGAATCAATGCATCAGCGATGTTGTGGGAAGAGGACCGGTACATCACCCTCATAAACCAGAGCATCGCCTCGTTAACCACCACTTCAGGACAAACGCATCACACCTACTGTGTGGGAACACTGATGCGCCCCACATCTTTGTTGAGGTCACCAGGATCAAGGTACTTTTGATCAGAGGGCCTAACTGGGTCCTTGTATCCGGCTCATTATACTTTGTCCCATTCCAGCACAACCAGATAACTCAAGTAAGCACTCATTACTTCTAAGCACTATTTTATAGTTTATTCTTTAAAAATTCATATCTCAAGTTCTACTTATTGGATTTTTGTCCTATACTTTTGTTTTGTTATTAAATTGGGCACTATTCTTCTTACTAGGTGTGTATCTATTTGTGTGGTGTTTTCACTGTTTTACTGTTTGATGTGTTGCACAAATACTTCACATGCTTGACTGCTATGTGCCAACCTACTTGGGGGTGAGCACATGTTAATTTAGGGTGTTTGGACTAGGAATTGTGGCTGCTCGTTAGACAGGTGCATACCTCCGCCAACCAGAAGCCCAGTTTCTAACATTTGCCATCAAGTGGGCCGTAGTGGAATAGCATGTAGTGGAATAGCATAAATTGGAGTTGGGTACAGTGGAATACCATTGAAGTGCGATCAGTACAGTGTATGGTCATCAAGTAGACTGGAATTCATCAAAGTGTTATAGAATACAGTGGTGAACAGTATAATAGCGTAGGGTATAGAAGTTTACATTGCAATGGTGTACAGTCAAATTAGGTTGAGTAGATTGGAGTAACGTACAGTGGATTAGCCTAGAATGTAGTGGCGTATATTCTAGTGTCATAAAGTGGAGTAGCAGATTGTATATTCCTTACAGTGCAGTGGCATAAACTAAAACGTTAGACAGTGGTGTGGCGTAGAGTGCAGTGTGTCAATTTTACAAAAGGTAGCATTAAAGTGTTTCCAAAGGTGGAAATGCTTTTCCGCCCAAATGTATACTATAGTATGTACATGTTGTGGCGGGCCCAAAATGTGGTAAAATTCAATGCATGTTGTTTAATTTATTTCAGTGTCTGTATTGTAAAATCTGTCCATCGGATTTTGTGAAAACTTGGCTGGATTACATATTATTGTGTGCTGATACTTATTTTGGTTAGTGCTGGTAAGCAGTGTAACTGTTTATGTATAACATATAATTTATTTAAAGGCTGTGAGATCAGTTTGAGCGGTATGTTAGAGAAATATGGGTGTATTTGGCTGATGTAGCATGGTACATAGTGATAGCAAATCATTAGCTGATTGGTTAATGACTGCCTTAAAAAAGGTTCAAGGCAGGCATCTTGTTTTTAGGTACACTTTTCCTGCGTTCTACGTAACGCCTACTGATATAGGTAAGTAATTGGTCTGGTATTTTTGCCCTACCTATTATAATTTACTTGAATGGTAATAGATTGTAATAGATTTTGCAAAATATTTCTAAGTTTCTTTATATTTTTTTGTATAAATAGGGAGTTTCACATTACTATTGTGGTACCACAAAATTATTTTGTAAGGTTACCAATGCTAGTTCAGGTATTTTAACAATGTTCAAAAGCTTTCCAGTGGGCCTCTTGATGTAATTGCCAAGTTTTAATCTTCATTTTCTATGCTAATCCGCAGCTCCGTTGTCAGGCTTGATACTTCAAAACCTTACTGCACCACATTGTGTTGTAGTGGTGGTGGTGTGGCACTACAACTCACAGCATGCATAAAGAGTGACTCACCTGTGAGACCCACGAGCGGGCAAAACAACTAACTAACATGGAGACAAGAAGTGCGGCTTCAATGATGTTACAAAGTCTAACTAAGACCTGTGAACAAGGACCGAGAGGTCCAAAACGCATCAAGCAGGAGTTTTATCTTGATGTCTTGATGTAAATGCGGAGAGTAGATCTTTATGCTTGAGGGCAAACTTGGGAACCGTATATATATATATATATATATATATATATATATATATATATATATATATATATATATATAGATATATATATTACACTTCCACGTTCCTGGCCCGTCTCCTTTTCAGTGGTACCTCCCAGGTACAGACCTCAACGCGCATAAATAAATGCCACTTGACACATTGGCTCCTGTTGGAAAATCGATGGTTTATTCCATAGTGCTAACACCAAAACTCAAGTGTTATTCAGGCATAGTGCCTGCCATAATATATATAAATATATATATGCATTCCACAAGTCCCCGTATCTTCCTTAAATTACAGATATTCTAACAGTTGCAAAAGAAGTGACCCCATCTGTAATAAAACAAAATTTAAAAATTCTTAAAAACAGACTAAAATGCAGACCTTCTTCTCTGTTTGATTAATCATACAGATGTATTGCCAATTCTTCACTTAAATTTAACCCCTTGGGTGCCAGACTTTCCAGATCTGAAATGTATCGAGATTCCAATTTTCTTAACGACAATTCTCTATTGCCGCCTCTCACACCCAGAATCACAGTGTCAATCACCGCCATGCGGGCTAATGTATCGTCCTGCATATGATTTTCATGGAAATGGCGAGCTATAGGGTACTGTTTGTTGTTATTACGTATGGCACGGAGGTGCTCCAATACTCGTTTCATGTTTGGTGCTGCCAATGTACCACTTGTTACAGGGGCAGATCAAGACATATACACAATGCGTGGTATTGCATGTGAGTTTCTTCTTAATTACAAACTCCCTCTTGGAGTCAGGTACTAGCAGTTTATTACAATATTTCTGCATACTTTACAACTCCGGCAGCATCTGAAACCAGGTGTGCCCATGAATGTACTTGCGTCTCACACTGTTATATGGTTATGACTAAGTTCATCTCTTAATGATCGCCCTTTTCTAAAGGTGATCTGTGGATTACTTCCCAAGTTATTTTTAAGATGTTCATCAGTGAGTAATACATGCCAATGTTTTTTAAATATTTTGTGTACCTCACTAGCTTGTCCTGAGAATGTGGTAATAAACCTGATATCCTCATTGCTTTCTTCTATTTTCTTGGGGTATATCAATTCATTTCTAGATTTCATCTCTACTCTGGTAATTGCTTCATTGATGGTTTTCTTGCTGTACCCCCTATCCCTGAACCTCTGGCACATGATCGTTTCCTCACATTTGTAAGCACTGTCAGTGCTGCAATTCCTCTTAGCATGTAACAGCTCTCCATATGGGATGCTATGCACCAGGTTCCGTGGATGACTGCTGCTTGCACTGAGGATGCTATTACCTGCAGTTTTCTTTTGAAATAATTTGGTTGTCAACTGATTATCCTTGACTTCCAAAAGAACATCAAGAAACTCCATTGAGTTCCTGCTGATGTTTTCTGTAAACTGCAGGTTAAGTCTATTTTTATTCAATTTGTCAATGAAGACTCTGGCTGATTCCTCATCACCACATCAGATAAAGAAAATATCATCGATATAACGCAGCCACAGGGCCACGTTGTTAAATTCTGCCATTTCAGCGACAACTTGCTCCTCCCACCAGCCCATGAATACATTTGCATACCTGGGGGCGAAGCAGGTTCACATGGCTGTGCCCTGTGACTGCTTATATATGGTGTCGTCAAAGATGAAAAAATTGTTCTTTAGACAGATCTCAATCATCATCATTATCATCTGTGAGTGATGAAATAGTGAAATAGACCTGGTTTTGAAAAAATGTTGGATGGCCTGAAGTCCTAGGTCATGTTGGATGCTCGTATAGAGACTACTTACATCGAGGGAAACTAGGGTGAAATTACTTTCCCAATGTATTCCATCAATAATAGTTAAAAAATGGGTTGTGTCTCTAAGGTAAGAAGGTAGGGCCACTACATAAGATCTTAAAAGGTAGTCAATGAATCTCGATGTATTCTCTAATAGCGATCCTATTGAGGAGACTATAGGTCGCCCCAGCGGATTGCAGATGTGCTTGTGAATTTTTGGGAGTAAATAGAGGATCGGTACTCTGGGATGCACACAATATAGGTAATTATATTCCTCCCATTCCATCAGCCCTCTTTCTCTCCACTCAACTAGTTTCTCTCTGTACATGGTGTTAGACTTTATTACTTCGGCCATACTGGCCTTACAGTAACAGTTGCTATCATTTAGTTGTCTCAGCCCCTCTGCCAAATACTTCTGTTAGTCTAAGACAACCACGTTCCCCCTTTTGTCCGATTGGCGGATTGCAATACTTTCGTCTGCCTTCAAATTATCAATGGAGGTAATTTGTTCAACTGTTAGATTCTTCGGGTTACACTGTATCTTTCTGTATCTAATTTTGTGTGGGTCATTCAAGGCTCCCTTCTCAAATACATCAATGGCCTTGCACTGTATGTTAGGCAGAAACACAGATTTGGGTTTGAACTTACTTCCTGTGTTACCTCCTAAGTCTTCACCCCAAGCTCTCCAATCAGGTGTTAATTTGTTCACATCAGTATCATCATCTGTCATGATGTGTAGAGCATGTAACATCTCAATATCAACCATATTTAGATTACTCTCTCTTTCTCTACTACTTACAGTCATTTGTCTCTGTGGTTTTGTATTGAACCACTTTTTCAACTTGAGTTTCCTTGAAAACAGGAACAGATCAATTCTAGTCTGGGCAAAGTTCATATTAAGTGATGGGCAAAAGGACAAGCCAAGGGAAAGGGTCTCTATTTCCTCCTTGGAAAGAGACCGCTGGGATAGGTTGACGACAGTCATACTTTCTGTTTCCTGTCCCTTGTTTCCATTCCCACTGGAGCTTTGTCTGCGTTTGTTCCTCCTCTTTTTGGCTTGTTGATTCCTCCTGTTCCTCCTCTGTTTCCTCGTCCCCATCCTCTCTGTGCCCCACCTTCTTGTTGAAACTCTGTCCTGTTTTGACTTATTAGTTGAAACTGTAATAAAAAATGATTTGCTCTCTTCTGTGGATCCCGTGTTATTTCTTGATTAATGCCAGAAGTAGATGCATCTGATAAATTTCGTCAGAGATGTCACTCTCACTCACATCTCTTGTCACACCGGCATTGTTGGTGAAAGCAGCCACCATTCCAGCCTTTTTATTAAATAAGTGATCATATTTCCTTTGGAATGTTAATGTCCGCCCTGATTGATAGTCTTTATAATCACGTAAGAACTTTCTCTATTTTTTAGCAGTTATTTCTTCTTCCAATTTATCCATTTTTGTCATCAGATTTTTTATATGCTCCTCTAATGCCTCTTTGGACATAAGTTGGCTAATTTCCAGCATCACTTTATCAATTTCTTGTAATAACTTAGAGCGATCTTTCAGTGCGTATTTGACTAGGATTCGCATCATAGTCATAGAGCATGATGACGAATTATTGGACCATTCTTCCAACATGTCAGCGTCAGGGTCCTCGTAGATAGGAATGGTGAAAATCCGAAGACCCCTGGGTACGTGTTTCACATCAATGTACCGCTGTAGGGATTCTGCTTCCCACCATTTTGCTAATTCTTTTCTATGTAGTTTCTCCAGAGTACTCAATAATGCTAGTAAAATATTTTCGTCAGTAATACTGGATATGGGGTTCAACACATTGCCGCTCGGTCCTGTCTGTGCGAAAAATAACTTGTCTGCAGTCTGTTTCCTACGAGCTTCTAATCCATTTGCCATTTAAAAAATATAATTGTTCCTGCATCAAGCCATAAAGGTGAAACGCGTCATTTTTTACTTGCCGAATAAATTAACTGCATTCATACTGGGTGTCCGAGTGTTTCCTGTTAATACGGGGACCTGCGGAATGCATACTAAGGAGTTCCGGTATCCTGGCTCGGACCGTCCATGACAGCCACATATTTCATTACCGGAGATCGTGGATTGAAGATATATATAGGCTACTG
The DNA here is from genome assembly GCF_964204655.1 of Triturus cristatus. Taxonomy (NCBI): domain Eukaryota; kingdom Metazoa; phylum Chordata; class Amphibia; order Caudata; family Salamandridae; genus Triturus; species Triturus cristatus. The sequence continues at coordinate 892,017,637 of NC_140590.1, read as the reverse complement.
TGTCAGCTGAAACGCGTCTCTTTTGGTGGGTCTGAGGAGGCTTATCTAATAAAGGGCCTTAACCCGAATAGCCCTTGTGTGTGTGCTCTTTTCCGAAGTGGAGCAGAGGTTTCTTTTGTTTAATATTTATATATATATCTATACATATATATATATATATATATATATATATATATATATATATTTCAAAAGACGATGACGACGCCATGTGCGGGTTTAATCATTTATTCTTCTGCCGCCATCAAACGCGTTTCGACTGCCAAGCAGTCTTGCTCACTGGTACAAGTATTGTAAAAACGCGGCCATTTTTTAAAGTGCAACACGTGCTGATTGTTACTACAACTCTAAATGACATAAAAAACAGACTCATAGTTTTTGACAACATAATCACATAAAATGTTTTCTAAGGCATAATACTTTGGTTGTACAATTTTTCTAAAGATCAATTTGTTTGTTTTAATTTACTTGTATCACAAGAGTAATTTCATTCTTGTATTCTCTATGTTCACGCTGCTACGTGTATTACAAATTCAAGCTTCAGTAAGCTTTATTGATACCGCATACAAAACGACAAACGTAGTCATCTAGACTAACGAGAGCCTGTAAAAACGTACTCATATATTATAAATAAAGCTCAAGTGAGATTCGTTAGCACAGCGCATTACATCTTCATTTCGCTCAAGTGAGCTTACAATTACTATGTAATTCGATGAAACTTCGACTTAACCAATTAACTTATTCATTCATTTGCCCAAAAATTCATGCCCAAGTGGGCTTAAATCAATCAACTTTTGACAACCATTACATGCTATTCATATCTAGTGATTGTTCTGAGTCTGTCATGTTTTTCTTTCTCTCTTCTTAGTTAAAACATGCTTTTCAAAGGCAGCGCTTGACTCTTGCCAACTATAAGTGAGTATGTAAATCTTCCTCCATATTCAGGCCTTCTGGTTGTTTAGAATTCAACTCAATAATATATAACGTTCCTGTAACTTTTGGTTTTTATATATATATATATATATATATTCACTTAAAAAACCATAGGTTTCACACAAGTTATAGTTAGCTGTACATTTCACTCGTAAAAAACCAATGAAATTCCACGTTATGTTAGATCAGGTAACTATAACTTGCGCGCCCACAATAAACTGCTGATGACGTCACATATTACATCACTTATGACATGGTCAGTGACATCACTCATGACATCAATGATGACATCTGAAATGACACGTTGTGCATTGCGGTCGCGCAAGTTATAGTTACCTGATCTAACTATAACGTGGAATTTCATTGGTTTTTTACGAGTGAAATGTACAGCTAACTATAACTTGTGTGAAACCTATGGTTTTTTAAGTGAATTTGCAAGGTTTTTTAAATGCTAATTCCTAACTATAACGTGTGTGAAACCTATGGTTTTTTCAGTGAATTTGTACGTTTTTTTAAATGCTAAGTTATGTATTTATTTTTAATTTTTGCGCTCACGGTGCGCTTCGCGCACCGTGCGCGCGCTGTGGGCACTCGGTGCGCTTCACGCACCGAGTGCCCACGTTGCGCATTTCGTACCGTGCACGCCTCGCCATTTTTTACAAAATATCAATAGTTTTTTTCTCCCTTGGGGGTCCTTAGATTTATATATTAAATGTGATTGTTAATTCTTTTTTTTTTTTTTTTTTTTTACCGTACGCGTATGGTAAGCTTACCGTACGCGCACTCCGTGATTTTTTTTTAAATTTATTAAATTTATTTTTCATACTTTTTGGTCCTTCGTGAACCCCCTGACGAACGCTAGGGGTTTACAATAAACACCGGAACTTCAGTCAATCTCATGTCCCTCTCATGCCTAATTGACCAAGCTAAATTCTGCTCTTGTTCACTTTATATGGGGTTTATCGACTATCAAGCGGCCTTTGACAGTGTCAACAGAAGCAAATTATGGCAGAAGCTGTCCAGTTTCAACATTCCAGAGGCCCTTCTAAGAGCCATACAACTCCTGCACCAGGATACATGGGTTAGAATTAAGATCGGGGACGGCTCAAGACTGTCTCGCCAGATTTCGACAGAAAAAGGCCTCAAACAGGGATGTGTCTTGGCCCCAATACTTTTCAATCTATTCCTAGCCGACCTTCCCAAAGTTCTCAATAAGGTCAATTCCCACGCTCCTAAATTATCCGGTTTGCCGCTGACAAACCTATTATATGCTGATGACGTGGTACTGTTAAGTAAAACAAAGATCGGAATGCAAAGACTTCTGGATGCTATTTCCGACTACTCCAACAATAATGAGCTTCGCATTAACAACAGGAAGACGAAAATTCTAGCGGTGCATTCAAGGAAAGCAAAGAAGCTGTCTTGGGCTCTGAATAACGAACGCATTGTCGAATCCAACTGCCAAAGGTACCTTGGTGTCACTTTTAACAACAACGGAAAATACAAATCCCAACTAGAAGAGCAAAAAAGGAAGGGCTCGGCACTTGCCTTTGCAATCGGTCTAATTCAAAAGAAACTTCAAGGCCCTACTCTTGCACCCACACTTCAGGTGGCTCAGGCAAAAATCATTCCCACTTTAACTTATGGCAGTGAAGTTTTAAAAGGATTGGACAGTGACCATCTGGATAAAATAATCACTAATATCTACAGGTCCGTGTTTAAATTACCAAACCACACATCACCTGCACAAATCAGATTGGAATTTGGCATCTGCAAACAACGACTGGCCAGAGCCATGTCCTTCCTCGTGTGCTGTCACAAGTTGAGGCTATCAAAGGAGGGAAGTTTAGGTTACCATTTGTGGGTCTGCATTGATAACAACTTATGGCGAGCAGGACACGAATATTGGTCAAAAGGCTTAAAAACTCTGTGCCTAAATGACCTCTGGATCCTGCATGCCAGTCAGAAGGAATTCAAAAGGCTAGCGAAAATCAGCACTAAACAATTATCAAGAGTGGAAGACAAAGCCAGCCTCGCAAAAAGAAGTCATGGGTGGATGACTCTTCAATCCTATGCCTTACTAATCCCACAGCCGTACCTTACCACATTGTTTAGTGCTCGGATGAAACTAAGTTTTTTAAAACTGAGACTGGGAGTCATCAATCTGTTGACACATCGGCCAAAATGGAAAAGAGAACATGGAAAAGTACAGTGCCGACTTTGTGGGTCTCCCAAAGAAGACATAATACACATCATATGCCTGTGTCCTCTACTATTGACAGAGAGACGGGCTTTACTCAAGCATCACTGGAATAGAAACATGATTAGAAGCTGTAGAGCAGCAGTTTTGGCGTGTTTCGATCCCAGGAACACTAAACTAAATTGTGCCCTAGTAAGATTTATGGAGTGCGCTGCAAAAAAACATACTGAGCTGTCCAGAGTCTGCGACCCCCCTTTAGAATAATGCTGCTAACTCCTCACTTGCTGCTCTGGCTCCTTTGAATATGACTTTTTAAACTGAAGTTTTATCTTATTATCTATACATATCAACTTTCTAATGATATTATCATCTTAAATTAATCTTGTATTTTAAATGTTTGTACTTGCAATGGTTTACTTTTAAATCACGCAATAAAGTTATTTGTTTGAAAGAGAAGGTATATATTCACTTAAAAAACCATAGGTTTCACACAAATTATAGTTAGCTGTACATTTCACTCGTAAAAAACCAATGAAATTCCACGTTATAGTTAGATCAGGTAACTATAACTTGCGCGCCCACAATAAACTGCTGATGACGTCACATATTACATCACTTATGACATGGTCAGTGACATCACTCATGACATCAATGATGACATCTGAAATGACACATTGTGCATTGCGGTCGCTAGGGGGTCTGCAACTCTCTTCGTTGCCCCCTTTTCATGTTATCAACCTTTGTTTTTCAGTGCGAGAGACAGAAAATGGCGGCCGATACTTTCTGATTTCGACCGATTCGAATGTTTACAGTCATGTAACCACCAATCAGAATTGAGCTCGCGCACGGCACCGTACGCGTATGGTAAGCTTACCGTAAGCGCAAATAGAATGTTGCGGATTTCCTATGGAAACACGGTCCTAACTATAACTATCTACTGGCGACCGCCAGTAGATAATATATTTATATATATATTTATATATATATATATATATATATTCAGTGAAAAAACCATAGGTTTCACACATGTTATAGTTAGCTGGACATTTTACTCGTAAAAAACCAATGAAATTGCCCCGTTATAGTTAGTTCAGCTAACTATAACTCGCGCGCCCGCAATGCACTGCTGATGACGTCACATATTACATCACTCATGACATGGTCAGTGACATCACTCATGACATCACTGATGACATCTCAAATGACATCACTGATGACATCACTGATGACATCATCCTTGTGATAGAGTGGCAGACCTCCTCTCACCTTAATATAAGCTTTGATACACACATTCAAAAATAGAGACTAAAAATTTCAAAACAATGGACATACCAATACCAGTTACAACAACCTCTTCAGTAATTCTAAGATCCACATACACATCCACTCATTCACCAACAGTCCTATACAGTCACTCATACATGTACTCACTCATCATATGTACTCATACATCTATACATCCTGTTACACAATGCCACTCATCCATAGAGTTACTCACACACATAGTCACTCATGCTAATAAAGAATCAAACATACATTTACTTGCATATACAGTTATACACACACCACCACACTTACTTCTACGGAAACTTACACATACTTAGTCTTTTAAACAATCACTTATAGAAACACATACTTATTCATACAGGAACTCTTTCAATCTCTCACTTTCACATATACTCACATATATACACCAATAGTCACATATACTAGTTTAAAACGTATGTAGTTACTCCTGAAGACACTATTGAGACAGTCATTCACTCACTAACACACCCATACACACACTCATCCACCCATACAGTCCTGCACACATGCTGTGTTCAACACATACAAACAGTGAGTCACTCATTCATGCACCGATGCACTACGTAATACCCCCCACCGAACCATGCAGACACTCAGACTGATACTCAAAAAAACAACTAATAACCTAAATAGGCACCCATGTAGCTACTCACCAACCCATGCAGCCACTTATACACAAAGTGAGAGACTGATACAGATATTTACATATTTAAACATTATTCACTAAGCCATGTATTCACTATGATACACTTAATCAGTCAGTTACACAATCAATTTTTCAAAAACAAATCATCCATTTAGACACTTATATACCCATTTATTCTTCCATCGACCATGAGATATACATATATAAAACATATTTAATTTTCAGAATAACACACATTCACTAGATGATGTCATCAGTGATGTCATCAGTGATGTCATTTGAGATGTCATCAGTGATGTCATGAGTGATGTCACTGACCATGTCATGAGTGATGTAATATGTGACGTCATCAGCAGTGCATTGCGGGCGCGCGAGTTATAGTTAGCTGAACTAACTATAACGGGGCAATTTCATTGGTTTTTTACGAGTAAAATGTCCAGCTAACTATAACATGTGTGAAACCTATGGTTTTTTCACTGAATTTCTAAGGTTTTTTAAATGCTAATTCCTAACTATAACGTGTGTGAAACCTATGGTTTTTTCAGTGAATTTCTAAGGTTTTTTAAATGCTAATTCCTAACTATAACGTGTGTGAAACCCATGGTTTTTTCATTGAATTTGCAAGGTTTTTTAAATGCTAATTCCTAACTATAACGTGTGTGAAACCCATGGTTTTTTCAGTGAATTTGCAAGGTTTTTTAAATGCTATTTTTTTTTTATATTCTTCATTTTTTTCAAACATATTTTTATTTTAATTTTCTTATCTTTTATAAAGACTATGCTTTAATTTTTAAAATCCTTAAATATTTTTTTTATATATATTTTTTAAAATAAACATGTAAAATTTATTTCCAGATTTTTTTTTTTTTTTTTTTATAGTACGTGTACCGTAAGCTCACGGTAAGCGTACGGTTTACGCAACGTCCGTAATCTATCTACGCTGCTTGCGTATAGTTACGCACTTTGCGTAGCCGCGCGTACTGCGCGTGGGACGCGTGCGCGCTTACGCAACACGCGCACGTTACGCGGAAGTGCCGGGAAATGACTGTTATGCGCATGTGCGCAAGCGCGTGTCTTTTTTACGCGAACGCGTACTTTTTGCCGTAAGCGCACCGTAAGCGTACCGTAAGCGTACGGTAGGTCATGTGATCTTGAAACACAACTTTTGATTGGTTGAAACTACTTTCAGTTCTAGAACTCTCCTACACCACACCCATTCCCCTCATTTCTGCTTGTGATCCCTTGGGAGAAGGAGCTGGTTTGTCTTTGGGATACGATGGCAGAACAGCAGAGCTCTTCTGAGAGTGAGGCTAGCACCAGCAGCACTGTCTTGAGGCAGAGAGCGAGGAAAGTAAAACCTTCTTATGTTTGGGATTATTTTACTTTTCCAGAAGGCCAGCAAAAGGTGAATGCACCCTTAGTTACTTGCAAGCTGTGTCAGCGTGTACTTTCTAGAGGTAATCCTGACAGGAAGTATTCCTTTGGGAATCACACCATGATGAGGCACCTCAAGGATGTACACAAAAGGACACATGCTCAACTTTTTGGAGGTAACTCTTCAGAAAGACGAGCCAGTACATCCACAGCAGCTCAGCCTGGACCATCACCTGCAGAGCTTACTCCTTCTTCTGCAGCTCAGGTGAGCCCTTCATCTGTGGGGGGAGAATCTCCTTTTGCTGGCCCTCTGGAAATGAACCCTCGATTTCGGAAGGTTGATATTCATTGCACATTTTGTAAAGCTCTAATTTGTTATAGGGAGACCAGTGTTTCCCTAGTGAATAACAAAATAGATCAGCACATTTGTAGCTTTGAATGATTTTCCCATGGTTCCTTTCCTCTGTCCCTGCATGAACACAACGGTTCTTTTAAGAGCCAACCTTATCTTTCATCTTTTTTTTACATTTTTTTTAAAAAACTTTTTTTTTTTACCGTACGCGTACGGTAAGCGTACCTTTTTTTTATTTTTTAAAAAAAACACTAAAAATCATTTTTCACATTACAAGGTCCTTGAAAGACTACAATTATTACTATTGACTTACCATACTCACTGAAAAAAATATTTATTCATTTGTTTTTTTAAAAAATAGTTTTTAAAATGGTTGTAGTTTACGAAAATTTTCTATATCGATCTGAAAAAAAAGAAAAAAGTATTAATATTTTTAAAACATTTTATAATACAGTACACATATTTACATTTTTTCCCAAAAAATATTTTTGCCTTATTTTTGCTGTTTTCAGAATATATTGCATTTCACTATAAATTGTGAAAGCAATTGCATTCATCATTTTACAGCGGGCAAAAAAAAATAACAATCTCAAAGATTGTATTAAAAAAGCCCAGAATCTCTTCTCACTTAAACTTATCATTACAGAAATGCATATTATTCTTAAAAAATGTCATCTAAAAACAATACTTTTTTCTTTAAAATACCGTCTGATATTTTTGTTTCAGAAGTACATTCACAATAATATATCTCAAATAACTCCAAAATACATCTGATTTTATTTCCTTTAGGCCAAATAGTATTTTTTATTCTTTCCCTGGAATAAATTTCCAAGGGAAAACCATTAAAATTCTAAAGTTTAATCTGTCCAGATCTCACCGATTCTCTGTAACATTTTGGTTCACGAAAATTTTTCGAATAATTTATTTAGTCCACAATAGAATTGCTTACTTTTCCACATGGCCAAATAGTAATTTTTGAAATTATTTTTGAAAAAATTTCCAGTGGCAGTCCAATAACATTCCAAAATTTAAAATGTGCAGAAGTTACCGATAATCTCTAAATTATTGGTTTTTCAAAATTGCATTAAAAATTTAAAAAGTCCACATTACAATTGGTTATCTTTCCTTTAGGCCAAATGATAATTTTAAAAATCTTTTTTCTACAAAATTGCAATGGTAATCCTGTAAAATGGTAAAATTATTTTGTCCAGATCTTGCCAAGTCTCTCTAAAATTTAGGTTTCAGGAAGATTAGATAGGAATTTGCTAAATCAAAAGGCAAACGTTGTTTGAAAATCAATTGGGAATCATTACACAGTGTCCATCCTTTTTCACATTTTAGATAAACTGTGTAATGTCCAGAAGTAACAGTAGGTCCATCATGGAAAATTATTGCAACAGTTACAAAAGTTTTTCCTGAAATTGATAATTGCTGTCCTGTAAACTTCTTTATTAAAGTATCCAATTTTGATCCATCAGCTCTACATCGTTGCATCATTAAAATTACATACTGTCCGTATTCCCTTAAAATTAATGTTGATAACATGTCAGAATTACACTCACCACATTTCATGCTATGATTAGCATCTTTAACTAAGTTTGCAAAAGTGACTGTTTTACTCTCTGGCAATGTCAAATAAATAAACCTTTCATTATCAACAATAGAACCACTTATATTATAACAATTATCACAACTATGTTCCCATTTATAAGAGAGACCAAAAAAAATGTCAATGGGAACTCCTTCTTCTTCCACTACCTGAAGAAAATACATCAAAAATTCGTGAGCATCTTGCTGTTCATTTTGAGAAAACTGTGTTCGTCCTGAACATACATCTAAAAGTTTTCTAATATCAGTAGCACTTTCTATTTGAGTTTTATCTTTACTCAGCTTTTGAAAAAGGAGACTGAGCTCTGAACAGAATCTTTTTCCCTGATTTATTATTATCTGCTCTTGCAAACTTTCCAGATAAAAAGCAACATTCAGCACTACATTTGCGTAGCAGTTGACACCAGAGCTATTTTCAAAATGACATCCTACAACCTGTTCTTCATTTTCCTTATTCTTTTTGCTTGCAATTACATCACTCCTCTTTTTTTTCCTCTTCTCTACATCTTCATTACAGATATTCTCATTTCTCCTTTTACGAGAAACTACACGTTTCTCCAACACAGGATACTGACCTAAATGAGGAGCATAGCTTCTTCTTAATCTATTATACTCCTTTACACAGTTTGTATCAGCACTAACTTTTGAGTCATCGAAGTCTATCATGAATAAACCTGATAATGTTTTGACTCGTGACAAAGCAACATATGCCATACCTTCTTTGAACACACTAGATCCAATGTTCACAAATGCACAATCTACAGTCAATCCTTGAGACTTGTGAATAGTTACAGCATATGCTAGAGAAAACGGAAACTGCTTCCTACGTACATATAAGTCTTTCACAAGCATGAAACGAACTGAACAACGACAAATGTCTTTAACTTCCTCTATCTGATCAAATTTTATTTTTAACCATTCAATTCCATCTTTTTTCTGATAATTAATAAAACCCACAACTCTTCCCATCGCTCCATTTACTAAGCCTTTTTCAACATCCAAATTTCTCCTTAAAAACACTCTACAGTTCATGCAAACATATAGATTTTTTTCTAATCCTGCTGTTTTGGAGATGTTCTTCTCTAGTGAGTCCAATTTATTTTTCAGTTTGCCTGTTACTGTGACAGTAATTCTTCCATCCTCAATTTTGTCCACTGCTTCCAATTTCATGATCTCTTCCTTTTCCAATTTCAAAAGCTCCTCATTGAATATTGAGCATTCACGTAGAGTTGGCATTAAGCAGATGACACTTTTGTTTTCTGCAATGTTCTTGTATATCTTCTCTGCAACTATTTCTTCCTTTGGAAATAAATTATGTAGCAGCCGAGTCTGTAATGCTTTTTTGCCAGCTTCTGTGAGTAGTCCAATCCTGATATCTTTCAGAATACTTCCATATTCTTCATCGTTTGCTTGCCTCATATTAGTTGTAAGTTCCTTGTACTCAAAGAAGGACCAAATATTTGTATTACCGATGCTTCCCAATGACTTCTTCGTGTCTTCATGTGTCACAGTATTAAACACTGGTTGTCCTTTAACCGGAGTAAGTTGCAAAAGATCCCCAAAAACGATGACGTGTTTTCCACCAAATAACACGTCATAGTCTGTCTTCAAAATTTGCTGCATTCTTAAATGCACAAAGGCAAGCATTAAGTTTGATACCATGCTCACCTCATCAATAATGAGAACTTGCATCTTCTTCAATACTCTTGAAACTTCCAAGCATGCTTCTCCAGTTAGCTTGTTGAATTGTATTTTGTTCTCATGCTCCACTGGTAACATTAGCAAACGATGTAAGGTGATTCCTTTTATGTTATATGCTGCTAACCCAGTTGGAGCAGTAACCACACAAGACAAAGTAGAATCTGTTTTTTGCTTTAGGTAGCTTCTGATGACTTTAATTAGGAAACTTTTTCCAGTGCCAGCTTGTCCGCTTACATACATCCTGATTGGATGAAATGATGTGCATGAGCACTCTTTTTTTTCATGTAGAAATCCGTGTTCAATTTTGTTTTTGATCTCTTCATAAATTTGTTGCTGCTCTTGATTCAGTTGTCTTTCCAAATTTTCTAAGTCTATAAATTCTTCTTGAGCTTGATTCATAGCCGTTTCCACTTCATTCATGGCTATTGATGCTTCATTTTCAACGATTGGTTGTCCTAGGGGATCTTGACTGTATGTTCCTGAACTTTGGCTGTCCTGAGAACTGTCTCTAGCAATTTCTGCTGCAATTGTAGTTTCCTGTTCAATTTCTTCATTTAACATTTGCAGATAAGTTGAGAATGTACTGCATTGTATGCTGTCTTTGCAAGCATTAAAAGAATCTTCATAGCTCTGGAATTCTCCCAGTAGTTCATCCTCTGAACGCCATGGTTTAAACAACTGTAAAAGAGCCAAGTAGTAAAATTCTTTCTTGTCGGTAGTGTCGCAACTCAGCTTCCGGTGATTTATCAAACTTCCTTTGGTTTGCTTCACCAAACATCCTTCTTCACCAACGACTTTATATTTTCCATTATTGATGTCTTCTGCAGCTTTCCGTGAATAAATGTAGTTCTGCAGCACTTCATAGAGACACATGTTCTCCAGATGATGACTTCTCTTGGGATAATATGTGTCCAACATGTTTGTTTTCAATATATCTGTACTTTCAGGTTCGAACTGTGCCAAATATTCAATTTCTCCAACAGATTTCAGTACCCGATTTCTCATTGCTGCAAGGCCTAAACTTGCCCAAATTATTCTTCTTGACTTCGAGTAGAGACTTGCAGAAGATAATCTATCTGAACATTCGTAGGATCCAATTTCTCGATGCGATAACATCTTCAAACTGAAACTGTACAGCTTCTTACTGACAGTCTTCTCGTGAGAAATCTCTTCCCACATTTCCTTCAATTCTGTTTTTTCTGATTTCGTAATGTAAGACGTTACATATCGAGCAACAGCAATGGAATTGTCAGCAACATACTGTATATCCATGTTAGCGTTCCACATGGATAAAATGACTGGGTTGTAGTCATTTATATTTTTTGATTCTTCTTTTCTTTTAAGGTTGTAGGTATTCTTAGGTGATTTTCTTGTGATAGTATGTCTCACAGCTGACATAAAACTGTTGACTCTTCCATTTGTAAGAACAGGTCTAGGAAATCCAAATCGACATTTAGTGTAGTATTTTTCTTTGCTCTTGTATTTCCGTCGACAGTATTTTCCACACCGATGACTTTGGAAACGTAGAACTTGCTCCTTTAACTTGTACTCTTCTGTGCTTTTAGGTATAGCACATGTTGCATATTCTTCAATGTAAGATAACACTGCTTCATCAGTATCTGTTCCAAACTTTGGGGCATCCTTGATCCACAGCAGCATATGAATATGAGGAGCACCTCTTGCCTGGTACTCTTTTCTCCAAAAGAAATCCACTACTTCTCCAAGGGGTGGATTTTTTTTATTGCAGATGAAGGACATCATAGCCTCAAATCTATGATTGAAATATCTGCAAACATTAACCGGATCCAATGAGCACAGTTCTCCTGCTGTCTTGTATTCGATGTTTTCAATGTTTGAATTGGCCTCTCGTAGAAAATCCAGTAAATCATCCCAAGCGTACTCGGCGCAGCTTAGGGTAAGGAACCATGTTGGTGTTCCTAAATTGCGTAACATGCATTTTAGTTCACCATGGCGTCGGTACCAATATTCATTTGTCCCACGCTGACAAGCCATCAGATTGATCAGTTGTGTTTCCAAATGATCATCTCGGTGCTGCACTTTCTCCATAAAATCCTTAGCAGACACATTTTGTAAATGTACTCCACTTTTTAAAATGTGATTTACTGCATAAGACAGTGCAGACAAGTCGCTTTCAAATAAAAGATGGAACAAATAAGGGATACTTTGTCGAAATCTGGGATCTTCAGCATATAGTCTTGTAGTCCGATACTCAGAAGCTGGAATCTGTTCCGGACGTTCATCGTATCGTCCTCCTTTTCCTTTAGGAAACAGCTGGGGAAAACATCGAGCTTCCAAGCTCTCCTCCCATACACTCACGGGATTTCCTTTTGCTTTCTTCATCTGAAAGAGATCAATATTGTCTCCCATAACTTCTTTCGAATGGAGAGGATGTATGCTAAAATGTTCATAAATTTCTTCTTCCTTTGACTTGTCCACTTTTTCAATTTGTCCACTTGGTGTTTCTGTATCTCCTTGTAAATCTTCTTCTTCTTCTTCTTCTACTATATAAATTGATTCATACCATTTGTTATTTTTTTTCAAATACAAATTTGCTCTTTGTACTTTCCGCACATCTACCAGCTCCTGCCAAATCTTCTTATTCTTTGTAGGTACACCATTAACCAGAATAATTAATGGTTCAGTTTCCAAAGTATCCGCATCAATAGTTTCCATATTTTTTTTCAAATCCAAGGGCAAATACACCACTCTACCTTTTAAACCTCTCACTAAATCTGAAGGAGGTAATTTACCAGTTTTGGGCTCCATACGTACTATGGTCTGGAACGGATGAACACATTGAATGAGTATAGACTCATATGTATTTAATTCAGAAAGTTCAGCAGGAATAGCATCCAATTCTAAATTATTATGTACAGCTCTGGTCGGCATTCTATTTTCCTCTAACTTGTTGTAGCAGTATTTACAAATACGCTGATCTTCACCCAATTCAAAACAATTTTCAAGAAATATATATGTTGCAAAATCCATCCACTTATAATTATCTTCATTTTCACTCTTTCTGTAGAGATCAACATTCCTAGTTTGTTTTCTATAATGAGTTCTGCGGCAACAAATACAAGTAACATTTGGTCTTTCATTAGAGACTATTGCAAATTTTGTTATGTGATCATTAAATGTCTTACTTACACAAGGTTCTACATTCTCTTCCACTTCTGCCTCATTTACTGTGTCCTTCTCTGCACTGTTTTGTTCAGGACCAAAGTAACAAAACTGAATTTCATCAACAACCTTCTCTACATCTGATACCGTTCCTCGGAACAGAGCCCTATTCAATTCATTTAACTTTATTGCTGGACTTTTGGCAAAATACAACCGTCTCACAAACTTTCTCATTTCAGTATGATGAACAGCCAGCATCCTAAAATGATGGAAAACACTATTGCACACTTTTCTAGATAGACAAGCAAGAGAATGACCCTGCAAACCAGTATTCTCTCTCACTCTGCATGGATCCAGACTTTGAAGCACCTTAATCTTTTGTTTTACACTTTTTTTACTATATTCTCTTAGAAACTCTCGAAATCTGTCAATAGATTCCTGACGCACAGTGCAAATACTACTACAATTCCAAGTGTACACTGGGGCTTTAGGACGTCTCCCCATTGCCTCATCTGCCATCACTTGTACCTCATCTCTTGGAACCATTATCTCCTTCTCCATTATGCAACCATTTTTTACTTCGTATGAACGACCTCTGGTGTCAACTGCATGCAGCAAACTATTACTTTGAAAATAGCTCTCTTCATTAAAAAAAGGTTCACTACTTGAGCTATGCATCCACTTTCCTAAAAACACTTTACAAAAATTTGTTCTGTTCACTACTCTTTTGCTTTTGCTTTGTGATTTCAGTACATTAACCATTTTATCTAATGTACGCATCCTATTCAAAATTAATATGAATAGTTTCCTTTTTAATTCTAATGCCTTTGCTGCAATGGCTTCAATTTCTTTTTTTCTCTTATAATATTTAGCCTTTTGCTTATATTTCTTTATATCCTTTATCAAATTGGACATAACTCTTCTCTGAAACATTTTTCTACGTATCTCTTTAAATGCTGTTTTTCTGTTTATGTTAAACTTTTCAATTGCAGAAGGTATATTTGCATTAACTAAATCCTCAATTTTTTGCTGTTCTGTAGGTTTTGTTACATTTTTCCGAGAACAGACATTTTGTACATTTTTGTTTGTTTTCAATATTTTGTTTAGGAATTGTCTTTTTTGCTTACCAGAAGATTTTTTCTTTTTCCCAACATCAGCATCTTCTACTAACTTTGGTCCTCCAGTTGTCCTCAAATATAGTTTTTTTTTTAGCGTTTTTTGAACTCGAGATTTTGTAGGCATCTTAAATTTTGTTCACTGTTCTTCAGCAATACCTGCAAAAAAACTAAAAAAAAAATTCTTTATTGAATTTAAATATATTACTACATTTCTTTTCACAATAGTCACAAAACGAAATTTCTTTGCCAATTTGAATGCACACAAACTCCTCTTTTTTTTTGGGCAAGTGAAAATCTGTATAACAAACTGTCACATTATGAAACCAAGCTGTTTTTTTTTCAGACCACCACCGTGTGCATTCTCTGTGACTGCCTACACTCCAGCAGGGGCAACCAGCCTTAGTGATGCTGAATGTATTTGCATTACAGACTTAAACCTGAAAACCCCACTCGCTTCTAATTACTGTGCATGACTATACATGGCAAGCACATGGGTGTGTGCTAAACCTCTGCTTCTTCCCCCAAAAATTCGCTCCTCTTTTCCATCTACTGCAACTGTGAAATCACCAGAGCAAGACGCAATACATTTCTGCCTATAATTCTTCTATGCACACAGAGTCATGTTTTCACATTAGTGCCAAAACGAAATTTCTTTGCCAATTTGAAAGCACACTTACTGCTCTTTTTTTTTCGGGGCCAAGTGAAAATCTCTTTTTACACTTTGAAATCACTTTTACAGACTGACACATTCTGAAACCTTTTTTTTTAAATTTATTTAAATGCACATGTCCAAGCTGTTTTTTTTTCAGACCACCACCGTGTGTATTCTCTGTGACTGCCTACACTCCAGCAGGGGCAACCAGCCTTAGTGATGCTGAATGTATTTGCATTACAGACTTAAACCTGAAAACCCCACTCGCTTCTAATTACTGTGCATGACTATACATGGCAAGCACATGGGTGTGTGCTAAACCTCTGCTTCTTCCCCCAAAAATTCGCTCCTCTTTTCCATCTACTGCAACTGTGAAATCACCAGAGCAAGACGCAATACATTTCTGCCTATAATTTTTCTATGCACACAGAGTCATGTTTTCACATTAGTGCCAAAACGAAATTTCTTTGCCAATTTGAAAGCACACTTACTGCTCTTTTTTTTTCGGGGGCAAGTGTATATCTCTTTTTTCAATTTGAAATCACTTTTACAGACTGACACATTCTGAAACCTTTTTTTTTAATTTATTTAAATGCACATGTCCAAGCAGTTTTTTTTTCAGACCACCACCGTGTGCATTCTCTGTGACTGCCTACACTCCAGCAGGGGCAACCAGCCTTAGTGATGCTGAATGTATTTGCATTACAGACTTAAACCTGAAAACCCCACTCGCTTCTAATTACTGTGCATGACTATACATGGCAAGCACATGGGTGTGTGCTAAACCTCTGCTTCTTCCCCCAAAAATTCGCTCCTCTTTTCCATCTACTGCAACTGTGAAATCACCAGAGCAAGACGCAATACATTTCTGCCTATAATTCTTCTATGCACACAGAGTCATGTTTTCACATTAGTGCCAAAACGAAATTTCTTTGCCAATTTGAAAGCACACTTACTGCTCTTTTTTTTTCGGGGCCAAGTGAAAATCTCTTTTTACACTTTGAAATCACTTTTACAGACTGACACATTCTGAAACCTTTTTTTTTAATTTATTTAAATGCACATGTCCAAGCAGTTTTTTTTTCAGACCACCACCGTGTGCATTCTCTGTGACTGCCTACACTCCAGCAGGGGCAAACAGCCTTAGTGATGCTGAATGTATTTGCATTACAGACTTAAACCTGAAAACCCCACTCGCTTCTAATTACTGTGCATGACTATACATGGCAAGCACATGGGTGTGTGCTAAACCTCTGCTTCTTCCCCCAAAAATTCGCTCCTCTTTTCCATCTACTGCAACTGTGAAATCACCAGAGCAAGACGCAATACATTTCTGCCTATAATTCTTCTATGCACACAGAGTCATGTTTTCACATTAGTCCCAAAACGAAATTTCTTTGCCAATTTGAAAGCACACTTACTGCTCTTTTTTTTTCGGGGGCAAGTGTATATCTCTTTTTTCAATTTGAAATCACTTTTACAGACTGACACATTCTGAAACCTTTTTTTTTAAATTTATTTAAATGCACATGTCCAAGCTGTTTTTTTTTCAGACCACCACCGTGTGTATTCTCTGTGACTGCCTACACTCCAGCAGGGGCAACCAGCCTTAGTGATGCTGAATGTATTTGCATTACAGACTTAAACCTGAAAACCCCACTCGCTTCTAATTACTGTGCATGACTATACATGGCAAGCACATGGGTGTGTGCTAAACCTCTGCTTCTTCCCCCAAAAATTCGCTCCTCTTTTCCATCTACTGCAACTGTGAAATCACCAGAGCAAGACGCAATACATTTCTGCCTATAATTCTTCTATGCACACAGAGTCATGTTTTCACATTAGTGCCAAAACGAAATTTCTTTGCCAATTTGAAAGCACACTTACTGCTCTTTTTTTTTCGGGCCAAGTGAAAATCTCTTTTTACACTTTGAAATCACTTTTACAGACTGACACATTCTGAAACCTTTTTTTTAAATTTATTTAAATGCACATGTCCAAGCTGTTTTTTTTTCAGACCACCACCGTGTGTATTCTCTGTGACTGCCTACACTCCAGCAGGGGCAACCAGCCTTAGTGATGCTGAATGTATTTGCATTACAGACTTAAACCTGAAAACCCCACTCGCTTCTAATTACTGTGCATGACTATACATGGCAAGCACATGGGTGTGTGCTAAACCTCTGCTTCTTCCCCCAAAAATTCGCTCCTCTTTTCCATCTACTGCAACTGTGAAATCACCAGAGCAAGACGCAATACATTTCTGCCTATAATTCTTCTATGCACACAGAGTCATGTTTTCACATTAGTGCCAAAACGAAATTTCTTTGCCAATTTGAAAGCACACTTACTGCTCTTTTTTTTTCGGGCCAAGTGAAAATCTCTTTTTACACTTTGAAATCACTTTTACAGACTGACACATTCTGAAACCTTTTTTTTAAATTTATTTAAATGCACATGTCCAAGCTGTTTTTTTTTCAGACCACCACCGTGTGTATTCTCTGTGACTGCCTACACTCCAGCAGGGGCAACCAGCCTTAGTGATGCTGAATGTATTTGCATTACAGACTTAAACCTGAAAACCCCACTCGCTTCTAATTACTGTGCATGACTATACATGGCAAGCACATGGGTGTGTGCTAAACCTCTGCTTCTTCCCCCAAAAATTCGCTCCACTTTTCCATCTACTGCAACTGTGAAATCACCAGAGCAAGACGCAATACATTTCTGCCTATAATTCTTCTATGCACACAGAGTCATGTTTTCACATTAGTGCCAAAACGAAATTTCTTTGCCAATTTGAAAGCACACTTACTGCTCTTTTTTTTTCGGGCCAAGTGAAAATCTCTTTTTACACTTTGAAATCACTTTTACAGACTGACACATTCTGAAACCTTTTTTTTTAAATTTATTTAAATGCACATGTCCAAGCTGTTTTTTTTTCAGACCACCACCGTGTGTATTCTCTGTGACTGCCTACACTCCAGCAGGGGCAACCAGCCTTAGTGATGCTGAATGTATTTGCATTACAGACTTAAACCTGAAAACCCCACTCGCTTCTAATTACTGTGCATGACTATACATGGCAAGCACATGGGTGTGTGCTAAACCTCTGCTTCTTCCCCCAAAAATTCGCTCCTCTTTTCCATCTACTGCAACTGTGAAATCACCAGAGCAAGACGCAATACATTTCTGCCTATAATTCTTCTATGCACACAGAGTCATGTTTTCACATTAGTGCCAAAACGAAATTTCTTTGCCAATTTGAAAGCACACTTACTGCTCTTTTTTTTTCGGGCCAAGTGAAAATCTCTTTTTACACTTTGAAATCACTTTTACAGACTGACACATTCTGAAACCTTTTTTTTTAAATTTATTTAAATGCACATGTCCAAGCTGTTTTTTTTTCAGACCACCACCGTGTGCATTCTCTGTGACTGCCTACACTCCAGCAGGGGCAACCAGCCTTAGTGATGCTGAATGTATTTGCATTACAGACTTAAACCTGAAAACCCCACTCGCTTCTAATTACTGTGCATGACTATACATGGCAAGCACATGGGTGTGTGCTAAACCTCTGCTTCTTCCCCCAAAAATTCGCTCCTCTTTTCCATCTACTGCAACTGTGAAATCACCAGAGCAAGACGCAATACATTTCTGCCTATAATTCTTCTATGCACACACAGTCATGTTTTCACATTAGTGCCAAAACGAAATTTCTTTGCCAATTTGAAAGCACACTTACTGCTCTTTTTTTTTCGGGCCAAGTGAAAATCTCTTTTACAGACTGACACATTATGAATCCACCATGTGTAACTACAACAAAAACAATTCCCATTTCTATTATTCATTTCTTAAGTTACCACATACATCCCCTCTCAAACTGTAAACTCACCTTTAAAATTAGTTAGTTGTGAAAGAAATGTGTCACTCAAACAGCAGATTATCAGAGCCAGGATCTCTGTTCTGTACACCTCTCTCCTCTCAGCAGAACCAGATAATGGCAAACTTTCCCTCTATTTTTCCACACATATACATGTAAGTTTCAAATCTCAGTGCTTCCCCCTTTTTTTCAAATGTAATGACACATTTCTATTGGTTGAAAACCAACCCTTTTCCAAAAGTACCCTGCCCCCAACTTGACTTCTGCCTAGTACCCTTCCCCCAACTTGACTTCTGCCTGCTACCATAGCAACAGCTCATGGAACACTGCTGTGTGCAGTTAGGTCAGAAGTTCGACACACAATGTTTCAATTCCACAGAGCAAGAGTGCTTGACTTTTCAAACCTAACTGCAAATCCATAGTACTGTTCTTTGGTTACACATTTTTTTGTACCAATACAAAACATGCTTCTATTAATTTTCACATACAGCCTAGTTTTTTTTCTAGAATGGTATGAAACAGCCAATCAGTTCTTTTTGTTTTGTAAAAAATATGTATGCCTCCATTTCCAAACTGTCTTTCTTTTCATATTGCCATTCTACTGAAAGACACCTCCTGAGTGCATCCAGTTCTCCTTTGAAGATGTTCACAGTGTGGATTGTAGGGCACAGCTATGTCTTCTGGAGTGAAAAGTTTGCAGAGAAAACAGATAGGGTGAGAGACCTTGCTTTGCCAAATGTAGACATTAAATGGATTGGTCAGAGAGGGTTAAAGTGGCACCAATTGATGCCATTGGTGAAATCCTTCATGCAAATCCAACACCCTGACCTCATAATAGTGCACTGTGGTGGCAATGACCTAGGCACTTTGACTGGGGTAGGTCTGGAAATGCTTATGAAGGACACCTTTGCACAACTGTTTACACTTTTCCCTAAAACTGCCTTTGTGTTTTCCAACATATGCCAAAGGCAAAAATGGAACTGGTCCAATCATTTCTGTCCACAGATTGACAAAGCAAGAAAGCACGTCAACAAATCTGTTTCTGCTTTCCTCCGTGACTATGGTATGGGTGCCATTTACCACAACAACTTGCGTTACGACATGCAAGACATTTATAGAGGAGATGGTGTGCACTTCAATGATGAAGGGAACAGAGTCTTCCTCTTGAACCTTAGACTCTGCATCGGTACTTACTTGTAGGTACCACTAAAAAAATGACTCCATAAACACAACAGCTCTTTTTAGAGCTCCCTAATTTCTAAACTCTTAAATCTGATTTTCATTTATTTATTTTTATTTTTTTTACCGTACGCTTACCGTGAGCTTACCGTACGCGTACCCCGTGATTTTTTTTAAAATCAATAAATGTTTTTTTTGTACTTTTCTGTCCTTCTTTGACCCCCTTACAATTGTTAGGGGGTCTGTAACTCTCCTCATTGCCCCCTTTCCTTGTTTTCACTCTTTTTTTTCAGAGTGAAATACACAAAATGGCGGCCGCCGCTTCCTGGTTTCGGCCGATTCGAATGTTTACTAAGATCTAAGAGCCAATCAGAATCGCGCTCGCGCACGCCACCGTACGCTTACCGTAAGCGTACGGTAAGCGTACCGTAAGCTGGCTCAGATATATATATTGATTTAAAGGCTATTTTCTCAAAATCAACTGAACTGATTTACACCAAACCTACAAAAGGCACTTCCTTGACCTACGGACTACCTCTCTGCCAAATTTCTAGTAATTCTGTTCAGCCGTTCGGGCTGTAGCCCTGTCTAAAGGTCCTATGGAAAAATGCATGGGAAAAACGCGTTTTGGGACCCCCCTTTTATCTCAGCCCCCGCTTGACGGATCCCCCCGAGACTTTCAGGGTAGGAGCGGAGCGTAGCGCCCCACCTATTTTGAGAAATTCGCGAGGATTCGTCGACCGGCGCCAAAGTTATTCAAAATAGAATGTTGAGGTTTTCCTATGGAAACGTGGTCCTAACTATAACTACCTACTGGCGACCGCCAGTAGGTAATATATATAGATAGATAGATAGATAGATAGATAGATAGATAGATAGATAGATAGATATAGATATATATAGATAGATATAGATAGATATATATATATATATATATATATATATATATATATATATAGATATATTATCTACTGGCGGTCGCCAGTAGATAGTTATAGTTAGGACCGTGTTTCCATAGGAAATCTCAAAATTCTATTTTGAATAACTTTGGCGCCGGTTGACGAATCCTCGCGAAATTTTCAAAACTAATGAGGCGCTCTGTTCAGCTCCTACCCTGAAAGTCTCGGGTGATTCGTCAAGCGGGGGCCGAGAAAAAAGGGGGGTCTCAAAACGCGTTTTCCCCATGCATTTTTCCATAGGACATTTAGACGCAGCTACAGCCCGAACGGCTGTACAGAATTACTTGAAATTTGGCAGAGAGGTAGCCATAAGGTCAAGGAAGTGCCTTTTGCAGGTCTGGTGTAAATCTGTTCAGTATTTCCTGAGAAAATAGCATTTAAAAGCATATCAATATCTATACGCGCGCAGGGTGTGCGCAGGGTGCGCGCACCGTGCGAGCACCCTAACGTGCGCAAGCGTAATTCTGATTGGTGGTTACATGTTAGTCAACGTTCGAATCGGTCGAAATCAGGAAGTGTCGGCCGCCATTTTGTTTGTTTTCAGTGCGAGAGTGAAAAAGGAAGGTGGCGAACGTGAAAAGGGGGCAGGGTAGAGAGTTCCTGACCCCCTAGCCTTTGACAGGGGGTCCCTGAAGGACCCCGAAGGCAGAATTTTTTTTTTTTTTTTTAAATCGCGGAGGTGCGCGCACCGTGCGCGCACGGTGAAAACCCCCAAAAAAATAATAATAATTTTAATACGTAGTTTATTGTAAAATAAATATATAAAAAAAAAATAATACATAAATAAATTAGCATTTAAAAAACCGTACAAAATCACTGAAAAAACCATAGGTTTCACACACGTTATAGTTAGGAATTAGCATTTAAAAAACCTTGCAAATTCACTTAAAAAAACATAGGTTTCACACATGTTATAGTTAGGTGGATATTTCACTCGTAAAAAAACAATGAAATTCCCCCGTTATAGTTAGTTCAGATAACTATAACTCGCGCGACCGCCACTCTATCACAAGGATGATGTCATCAGTGATGTCATGAGTGATGCCACTGACCATGTCATGAGTGATGTAATATGTGACGTCATGAGCAGTGGATTGCGGGCGCGTGAGTTATAGTTATCTGAACTAACTATAACGGGGGAATTTCATTGGTTTTTTACGAGTGAAATATCCACCTAACTATAACATGTGTGAAACCTATGGTTTTTTAAGTGAATATATATATAAATATTACCTACTGGCGGTTGTCAGTAGGTAGATATAGTTAG
Source organism: Triturus cristatus (assembly GCF_964204655.1). NCBI lineage: Eukaryota > Metazoa > Chordata > Amphibia > Caudata > Salamandridae > Triturus > Triturus cristatus. Next base: position 891,995,319 of record NC_140590.1, on the reverse strand, counting down.
GACCTATTTTCCATAGGAAATCTGCAACATTCTATTTGGAATAACTTTGGCGCGACTGACGAATATTTGCGAAATTTTCAAAACATTTGGCCAGCTCCAGTCCGCTCCTATACTGAAAGATTCACGGTGATTCGTCAAGCGGGGGCTGAGAAAAAAGGGTGGGTCCCAAAACGTGTTTTCTCCATGCAATTTCCCATAGGACCTTTAGCTGCAGCTACAGCCCGAACTGCTGAATGGAATTACACCAAATTTGGCAAAGAGGTAGTCCTTAGTTCAGCCTTGTGCCTTTTGCTTAAATGGTGTAAATCCGTTCAGTAGTTCCTGAGAAAATGACATTTAAAAGCACATATATATCTATGGCCTCGGAGGGTCCGCGTACCCTAAGCGCAGCCTAAGCACACCCTGCCGTGCACGAGCTGTATTCTAATTGGCTGTCAACACTACAAATCAGGAAGTGTTGGCAGCCATCTTGTGCCTCGGTAGAACCGAGGCACAAGAAATCAGCAAAAGAAACGTGAAAAACGCAAAAAGGGGGCAGGGTAAAACCCCCCTGACCCCCTAGGCCTGCTCAGGGGGTCCCACAAGGACCCCCAGGTCCCAAAAAAGCCTTTTTTTTACAACAACAAAAAAAATCGGCGAGATTCGCGCACCCAGCGCGAATTTCGGCAGAAAATAAAAAATCCCCCCCACACTGCCCCGGGGACTGCCACCCCCTGGGGCTTATTAATATTGGGTGGGGGGGCTCTCAGGCCCCCCCAGCCCCAGGGACTGCCACCCCCAGGGCTTATTAAAATTGGGTGGGGGGCTCTCAGGCCCCCCGAGCCCCGGGGACCGCCACCCCGGGGCTTCTTCAAAATGTGGGAGGGGGGTCGCGTGGCAACCCTCCTGGAGCCTTGTCTAGGCCCTGAGGACCGCCACCCCCCCAGGGCCGGCTCCAGCAGTGTCCCAGGATGCCCACCCCCGGGACACTGTTGTTTACAATGACAGGGCGGGAGCCTCGCGGCTCCCACCCTGTCATTGCAAACTGCTTTCCTATTTGGAAGAGAGAGCAGGAAACCTGCTCTGTCTTCCAAATAGGAAAACAGATTGCTTTTCCACAGGGGGAGCAACATGTTAGCTGCTCCCCATGTGGAAGAGCAATGCCGGCTCCCGCAGGACGCAGGGAGCCGTCTGGGACCGTGGGGTGATTGGGAACCCCCCCACGGCCCCCAACTAAGAGGGCCAGCCCCGGGGGATGGGGTCCCCGAGGCTAGTGATGGCCCTCCAGAAAAAAAACAAAAAAAAGAAATGGCCCCAGGGGATGGGGTCCCCGGAGCCATAAGTGGCCACAGGAGGTGGGCAAGGCAGCCCCCCTCCAAAATAAAATTCACAAAAAAAAAGGGCCATGCCCTGGGGGATGGGGTCCTCGGGGCAAATTATGGCCTCGGGAGGAGGGCCACATGGCCCCCTTCCCGATTTTTATATTTTTTTAAAAAAAATTGGGGCAGGCCCTGGGGGATGGGTTCCCCAGGGCCAATAAATTAGAAAAAGAAGGGGGGTTACACAGCCCCCCTTCTTAAAAAATAAAATTGAAAAAAAACTGGATCGGGCCGGAGGCCACACCCCCTCCTTCCACCACTCTGCAAACATGCCCCCTGGTGCGTTTGCAGAGGGGGAACTAATTCCCCTTGAATACTGGGGGTCCCTGGGGGCCAACTAGCCCACCAGGAACCTCCAGTATGCACCAGAGGGCTGTGTTGCAGAGAGGTGTAATGAGGCCACGCCCCATTTTACAACTCTCTGCAACGCAGCTCCGTGGCAGGTAGGGGGCGGGGCCTGAGGTGATATGTGTGCAAACACGCCCTGTGGCGTGTTTTAAGTTGGGGAATTCATTCCTCTTCAATCCAGAGGTCCTCTAGGGGCCAACTAGCCCACCAGGTACCTCCACTCACTTACCTATAGATTCACTCATACATGCTGTCAATGATCAATAGAACACTATCAAATATACTTATACACCTATATCGACATTACACACCAGCACACATCCTAATCACTTATGATGAAGTCATCCTACTCACTTATGCAAACAATGGATCATACTTACTTTTACTTAGTTACACATGTATACAAACACCACTTCATCTATTCAGATAGATAGTAATTCATACTTAGTGTGTTATAAAATCACTATTACAAGTATACAGTTATCCATACAGTCACTCATACAATCACTGAGTCTTATGTATACTTATATATATATATACAACAACTGACACATACACTGGCTTTTATATTTCTAGTTTGTTGGATATGTACCATTGGGACATATATTTGCTCATCACCACACCCATAAAGATATTCACTCACCCAAACAACTGTTATAACATGTAGATTTAACTTCATGTACCTACTGAATCAACTATTCACACATCTTTGGGCTGTCACATACCCCCCACCGAACCACACACACATTCACTCTCCCATACAAATACTCAGTTAACTAATCAATAGCTAATATAGTCTTTCACGTAGCTAGTAACCAACTGATGCAGCAGTTTACACAACAACTGACAAAGTGATACAGATATTCACACAGTTTAGTCACTATCCAATATATTTAGTGAGACACTATAAATTAGTCAACTAAACAGTCAATCACACTGCTACTAAATCCTCCATCCAGATATTTATATTTATATATCCACTCATTCTTCCATGCAAATTGCTATATATATAGAATACATATTTAAATAACAAACCAAACCACATTCACTGGATGATGTCATCAGTGATGTCATCAGTGATGTCATTTGAGATGTCATCAGTGATGTCTCTGACCATGTCATGAATGATGTAATATGTGACATCATCAGCAGTGGATTGCGGGCGCGCGAGATGTAGTTAGTACAACTAACTATATCGGAGTGAAATGTCCAGCTAACTATAACACCCCTAAAACCTATGTTTTTTTCAGTGAATATAGATATATATAGATAGATATAGGTAGATATAAAAATAATATATAGATTTATTTCAAATTCATGTGTGGTAACTCAGATGACATAACGCATTTCGGCACAAATGCCTTCTTTATATAATGTGCCCCATCATCTCTCAAAACTATATGCTAATGAAACATAAACAATGAAGACAACACTTGTAGTTTCCTATTTCATCTGCATAAATACATAACCATAAGAGTTTCAATATTTAGACTGATACAAGTTATTCAGATTATAAAATTTACTAATTTGAAGAGACATTCATCAATTAAAATTGATCAAAGTACTCGCAATAATCACATCGTATATTTAACATCTATTTTAAATAATAAAATGAAATAGAAAACATCGTACCAATCCCAAGTAAAAATGGTGGAGGAAAATAAATTGTGCTAGTTTAGACGATAGTGCACAAATCCAAATGCAAAACCAGACACATAATGCAAAGACCCACATTAAATATTTTAAAATTTCCAATATTCAAAATCGCATCATATCGTATCAGTCATACAAAATCTGAAAAATTTGAAAAAATCCTTCCAGTTCAAAATCAAAAGGGGGACACAAAAACAGGGTAACTGCATAGGCCAAATAGTAGAAAACATCAACATAAACTATCATAATGCAAATCTGATCCAGACCAGATACATAACTCCCCAGTGGGCATAATTAGGTAATACAACACTCGTACTAAGTGCACCTGAACAAGACAATAAATAACGCAGAAGTGGGCACACATCATTAATAACCCAAAAATTATCATCATTTAATGGGCAGCACCACGGGATAAAAATAAAGTTACAAAATATATTTTTAGAAAATACCAAAATACTGTTATATATTATATTATAGTAATGCAGTGTATTGCAGTGTATTTTCTCATTTTTACATATTTAAAAAATAAAAAAACAAATGATAGTGCAGCGGGCAAATAGCACTAAACTCCTGCGCACGTTAATGCAATCAAAGAAAAAAAAAATTTGTTGAAATACAAACAGGTACTTACTAACTACTAGTGTGCTACACTATAAACTTTTTTAAAACATATAGAAAAATAAAAAAATATATCTGATCCCATTTACAACAATAAAGTGGTAATAGGTGGGGAAAAAGAAGAAAACTTACTGGCTATCTGTATATAAGACCCGTAACCAAAATATGGTCAAAGTGTGAGCAAAGTGATGTAATGCTTTCCCATTGGCATGTACCACGGTAGACAACAAAAGTTCATTGTATACCGTGGCACAATATGGCCGAGATTTATTATTGCACTGCATTAGTTTTGTGGCACTCATGGTGTCGTAAGGCCAACGCAATAGTTAAGAGAGATTTACAAAGCAACGCAAGACCTCCATGCATGGCCATGCATTGCTGGTAAATCTGGATAAACACAAGGCTGCTCAAATCTCTGCCCTGCATTACTTTTCACACCATATTCTATATCCCTATTTAACTTCCCCTACGTTTGTACACCACTCCATTCCATGCCACTCCACCCTACGCCAATCCAATCTACGGTATTCTATTGTACGCCACACCACTGCACACCACTGCACTCTGTGCCCTTTACACTCTACACCACTCCACTGTGCACCACTACACTATGCGCTATTCCACTCTACGCCACTACCCTATATGCCACTATAATCTATGCTAGTCCACTGTACACACCTCCACTCTATGCCACTCCACTGTATAGCATTCCACTCTACTCCAGTGTATGCCACTTCAGTTTATGCCACTCCACTATACATCCCTCGACTGCACGGTATTCTACTACGGTGCTCACCACTCTACGGTACGCAACTCCACTCTATGCCACTCAACTCAATGCTATTGCACTGTATGCGACTCCACTCTACACCAGTCCAATATATGGTGTTCCACTCTACTCTGCTCCATGGTACACCACTCCAGTCTATGCCACTCCACTGTTTACCACCCTACTGTTAGCATGTCCAGGAAATGGGTTTCCATTCTGTGCCACTCCCCTGTACAACCTCTGCAATCTACCCTATTGCACTGTATGTCACTTCACTGTAGCACAATCCACAGTATACTATTCCACTATATGTCACCTCACTGGACACTACTCCACTGTATGTCACTGCTTTGTATGCCACGTCAGTGGACAATGCTCCACTCTATGCCCCTCATTGTAATCTATTACATTGGATGCCATTTTACTCTATGCCACTCTACTGTATGATATTCCTCTCTACACTACTGTACTGTATGCCACTTCAATCTATGCCAGTCCATTGTACGCTACTCCACTCACTGCTATTCCACTATACACCAGTTTACTGAAGTACACTCCACACTATTCAAGTTTACCACACTCCCCGCTATGCCACTCCACTCTCCACTATTGCACTGTATGCACCTCCACTCTATGCCACTCCACTGTATGTTATTCCACTCTATCCCACTTCACTGTATGCCACTGCAGTCTACAACCCTCCTTTGTATTCTATTACACTGTACACAACTCCACTCTGCACCACTCCACTGTATGTTATTCCACTCTACCCATCTCCACTGTATGCCACTGCAGTCTATGCTACTCCACTGTGCGCCACTCCAGTCTAAACTACTCCACTATATGCTATTCCACTCTATGCCACTGCACTGAGCTCCACTACACTCTGCACTATTCCAGTGCATGCCACTCCGCTCTACAACACTCCACTGTTCGCTATTCCAGTGTATACCACTCCACTAGACAGTACTTCAGTCTATGCCACTCCAGTGTATGCCACTCCACTGTACACCATTCCATTCCATAGTATTCCATTGGACAACAATACATTCTATGCCACTCTACTGTATTATATTCAACTCTACCCCACTCCAGTTATGCTACTCCATTGTACGCCACTCCACTCTATGTTACTCCACTCTACACCACTCCAGCGTATGTCACTTCACTCTATGCCACTCAATTCTATGCTATTCTATCAAATGCCACTCCAGTCTATGGCACTTCACTGTATACTATTCAACACTACCTCACTACACTGTGCACCACTCCAGTCTACAAATTACACTGTACGCCTGTGCACTCCATGCTACTTCCCTATATGGTAATCCTCTCTACACTACTACATACAATGTTCCAACATATACCAGTCCCCTCCACAAACTCTACTGTACACTAATCCACTATGTACCACTACACTGTATGTGTCTCCACTCTACGCTACTTCAGTGTATGCCATTCTACTCTACACCATATTCCATGCTATCCAAGCCACTCCACTATACACCAATCCACTGTATGCTACACCACTAGCCACTGTACGCGAGGTCACTCTATGCTATTCTACTGTATGCCATTCCTCTGTACAACACTGTGTGACTCCACTGTAAACTTCACTGGATGCTATTTCACTATTCAGTACTACACTGTACGGTATGCTACTGTATGTTACTCCACGGTATGCTACTCCACTGTATGCCACCATGGTATACCACACTCCACTCAATGCCACTCCATTGTACAACACTTTGCTGCACACTATATAATTCCACTCTATAAAAGTCTACTACTCTTTATGGCACTCTACTCCACTCTATCCCGGTCAACTCTAATGTCCAAATCTAGACTCCTCTCTATGGCTGTACACTGCATTATACATTTCTTTATTCCAATAAGCAACACTTTTGAATACTTTACACCACAGTACTCCACTCTACTATAGGAGATGCCACTCCAATGTATAACCGCTTGCTTGACTCAGTGCTACACAACTACACTGTACTCCACTTCACAGCAGTCGTGGGTCCTGCAGGTAAGCGTGGTGGGGCAGTGGGACAGGGTGGGGGGTGGGGGGTATAGTTGTCAGATGAGTGCATAGGGAAAATAAAAAATAAAACAAATCCTATTCTGTCATCTGTCGACTCTCCTGCCCCTCCCCTGCCCTGAATACTCTTCATAATGACTTACTCCACACTATGTTACACACCTCCACTTGAGTCTACTCCACTGTAGAAGACATAACCTCACTCTACGACACTGTACAAAAATCCTCTCCCAGCAGCTCAACTGCATGATGCTATTGTACTCTATGTAAGTCCACTCTGAAACACTTTACTACACTGTATGGCACTCTCTGACACTTTACTCAGATCTATACCCCTACACTCCACTGTACAACACTGTACTATTCTATATGCCACTTTACAACACTCTACTCCACTCTATACCGCTTTATGATACTATAGTCCACTATACGATATTGTACGCAACACTGTCTATGCTACTGCACCCCAGTTCACTCCACTCAACTCTATGACATAGTACTCAACTCTACTGCACTCTACTCCACTGTAAGCCACTCTACTTCACTCTATGCCATTCTACTCAATAACACTGTATGCAAATCCACTTTAGCACACTCTAAAACATTACTCTGTGCGCCACTCTTCTCTATCTACAAAACTGTGCTACACTGTATGCAGCTCTACTCTCCTGTAGTCTACAGAACTATCCAGTACTGTATGACACGCCACTGCACTGTACTGTATAATACGGTACTCCATTTTATAACACGTCACTTCACTGTAATGTACGCCAATCCAGTCTACTGAACTCCATTTTCTACAACACACCACTCCAATCTATAACACTTTATCCTACTCTATGCTACCCCACTGCACTCTTTTCCACTCTACTATACTCTACTCTACTACACTTTATCCCACTGTACCCCACTGTATTATACTCCACTCCACTGTCCAACACTCTACTCCACTGTATGCAACTCCAGTCTACATAACTATACTACCATCTATGCCACTCTATAATTCTCTACTTCCTATATGCCCATCCATTATTTGCCACTGTAGTATGTTATGTCACGCTAACATTATTTGTAGAGCGCACATACTCCGATTTGTTTCTTGGTGCTGTATATAGGAAAAACCTGAGTCCTGGTGGGTTATTCATATGCCTGAGTGAATAGCCATGTTTTGAGAATCTTGAGAGGTTTGTACAGGGTCTGATGTCAGAGGATAGGGTGTTCCAGAAGCGGGAGGCCAGAACCGCAGATCTGCTGCCACCTAGCCGCTTCAGTTTGTAGGATGGTATGACCAGAAGATTCACGTGAGCTGAGTGCATATTGCGGGTGGGTATGTGTCTCTGGATGAAATTGGAGACAAATTTAGGGCTTGTGCCATGCAAAGATTTGAAAATAATGCACCTGACTTTAAAGACAGAACATTGTAGTATGACGAGCTATTGTAGCTTCCTCATAAGAGGGAACACATTTTGCCATCTGGGCTGATGGAAATCAATCTGGTGGCCTGGTTCTGCTCAAGTTGCAGTCTCTTGATTAGATATAATGGTAGGCCAAAGTACAGTGAGTTGGCAAAGTCTATGTGGGACAAGACCATGGCTAAAACAACCTGCACTGATGCTTCCCTAGTAAAGAGTCTGATGATTATCCTTATCTTCCGAAACTGAAAGAAGCAGGTTGAGAGTACCATTCCAATCTAGGACTTAATGGATAGGTTGCAGTTGATTGTGACTCTGAGGCTCTTAGCTGTGGAGGATGGAGTTGGGGGAGAGCCCAACTCAGCTGGCCAGAAGTGTGAGCTCCACAGATTTTGAGCACCCCCTATAATGATCAGCTTGTTTTTATCCGGATTCAGCTTTAGGTGGTTGCTGTTTATCCAATTGCGGATGTGCAGCATGGTTGCTTGAAATGCGGACATATAATTAGGCATGTTGTTAATGGTAAATATTAGTTGCAGGTCGTCTACGTAATTGAATGTGCTCACATTCCTTTCTCTTAAAGACAGAATCAAAGGAATAAACACAGGTTGAACAGGTAGGGGGATAGTGAAGATCCCTTTTTTACTCCGCATGTTGACTTCATATTAGGTGCAGTGAACTGGGCGAGGCGAACAGACTGGGAGCGGGCCTCCAAAAAGGATGTAATCCATCTGAGAGACGAAACCTGGAGTCCTGCATCCCTGACACGGTTGACTAAAATTCCATGGTCGACCGTGTCAAATGCCGCGGAAAGATCAAACAGCTCCAGAGCCTGGGGGAGTCCTTGCTGGCTTCCTTCCGAAGTTTGTCTAGCATGGTCATTATTACTGCCACAGTTGAATGGTAAGGGCAGATCCCTGTTTGGTGGGGTACTAAGACTGTTCAATGAATGAATAGACACATTTTGCCACATGGGATTCCAATACCATGGCTAGGTAAGGGAGCAAGGAGATGGGGTGGTAGTTAATCGGGGTCAGAGGGTCTGCCCCAGGTTTTTTTAAAAGGGGAACAATGAATGTTTTTTTGAAGGCTCCAGGGACACAGCCCTGTGTCAATGACTCGTTCGGGGAAAAAAAAAAGGGCAGGCTCAGGGTTTACAGTAAAAACTTCTTTTAAAATATGAGGTCGGCAGCTATCAGTAGGGCATCCACATTTGACTTTGGTCAGAAGTTCTAAAAGGGCTTCTCTACTTATTGCCAGAAACTGATGAAGTGAACAGGGGTTTCTCAGCGTAATTGGAAGTGCATCATAAGCATGGCTAGCAGGAATACTAGCTTTAACTGTAATGATTTTGTTGATAAAAAGGTGTTCACAGAGTTACAAAGCGCTTGGAACGGTATGGGTTTGATAGTGAGTCTGTCGGGGTTGGACAGCTCATTAACAATTGCAAATATTTCCTAAGATCTATTAGTAGAGCTTAATGTCTTTGAGGAGAAATAAGTGGCCTTGGTAATTAGAATGGATTTTTGGTATTCCTTGAGTTGAGCTAGATAAGTCTTTTTTTTGTCAGGGAAGTAGTTCCGTCTCCATTTCCTTTCAGTTTGGCACAGAGCTAGTTTTTGAGTCTTTAAATCTTCTGAGAACCATCTCTGAGCCTCGTGATGCCTAGCTGTTTTTATTGTCCTGAGAGGGACGTGTTCGTCGCTAGCTACTGTTAACCAAGTTGTGATGTTTTCCTTGCTGAGGTTGATGGATGGTTGGTTAATGGGGACTGTGATTGCCAGTGAGCTACAAAAGGCATTCATGTCAATGCTATTCCAATTCCTTGCCCTGAACCCTCCTTTCATCGGGGGGCTTGTCTGTAGTTATGTTGTTGACTGCAAACTTTATTAAGGCGTGATCAGACCACTGTCAGGGCGGACACTGGAAGATTAGATGTCCAAATTTGATAGAATATGTATCCTTTGATGTGTGTGGGGTATGTTACATGTTGAGTGCAGTTCAACGCACTGAGTAGACTGGTCAATTCTGCAGAGTGTGGTCCACCCAGCACATCATTGGCCTAATAATTAAAGTCAGCAATCAACAACATTTTGGTGTGGTTGATTATTAGATGTGCCACCTGCTCACCCAATAGTTGAGGAAAAAGGCGCATTCTCTGAGGGGGCCTTTAAAGCAGTACACAAATTAATGGTGCCAGAAATTATTCCAGTTTAATAAATAGATTGTCTACCAAGGGTATGTCTAACATAGTGAGTGTGGTGAATTTCAATTCCTGACGTATTATAGCGGCTACCCCTCGACCAATTTTTCCAGCTGGCCGGTTCACCTGGAGGGTATAGTAGTTGTTGGGGAGGGCGGCCAAAATGTTGGGGGTGGACTCCTGTGAGAGCCAAGTTTCAGTTGATAAAAGAACATCTGGTTTAGTTGAGTCTAGTAGTTAAAAAATATCTAGTTTGTGTTTTGCCAGGGAGCGAGTGTTTAGGTATGTGATCGTAAGTTCTGAGGCCCTGTGGTTATCATCAAGTTCCGGAAAAGAGTCCCTGGTTTCCATAATGCCTAGTCTGACTAATATGGGGCAAATGGAGGGATTGAGAGGGTAGTTTTTTGAGTGTAGCAGCTTTAGTTCGGATGGGGTATAGTTTAGAATTTGGGCATAGTGGCTGGTCCCTGGCCCTGGACAGCCGCGGCTGGGCGCAGACGGCCTTGCCTTTGGCACTAAATGTGTTAAATGGCAGTTTGCAGCCTTAGTTCATCCTCCCGCCCTCTGTGATTGGACGCCCCTAGTGAATGTCTAACCAGGAAGTGACTCGGCTCCTCAGCGTAGCGTGAACAGTGGGAGAGGTAAGAGTTTTTAAAACAGAATCCAACAGAATCAAATTAAATTGCAAAGCAGCACAGAGTTAAGAATTAAGGGCTTTTTAAAAACAAATAACTTGCGCAGGGCAGTGGCACAATCCTAAACTACCTGCTCCCACGCTGCGACCAGCATTAAATGGCCGGTTGCAGCATTAGCTCCTTCTACCTCCCTCTGTGATTGGACGCTCCTAATGGGCATCTAATCAGGAAGTGACTCGGCGCCTCAGCGTAGCGTGAACAGTGGGAGAGGTAAGAATTTTTAAAACAGAATCAAACAAAATCACATTCAATTGCAAAGCAGCACAGTGTTGAGAATTAAGGCCTTTTTTAAAACAAATAACTTGTAGTACACTGTATAAGACTCAAACGAGATGCCACTCTGCTCCTCTAAGACATGTAACTCCACTATATGATACACTGATACGCCACTCCAATGTATCACACTCTCCTACAGTATACTCAAAGACACTTCTCTCAGTGATACTCCACTGGACGACACACTACTTCACCCTACTCCACTCTGTCACTCCTCTCTACGACAATTTAATCCAATTTATCACAGTCTATGCCAGCCTGCACTTCTGTACACTACCCCAGTACACTCTACTGCAATGCACTCTATTGTTGAAAAACTTTGTATATCTGGGATGTGGAGCCTCCGTGTATCCGACAGATCTCCTGCTGATATCTGATTGGCTGCCACCACATCAATCAGGAAGTCGTGGTAGCACTTTTAGGACTCTGTCTCAGTTCCGAGTCCTAAATTTAACACAAATAAAAATTCATAGGGGACAGCGTAGGGATGACCTAACCCCTAGGCAAGTGGTAGGGTGGGTCAATAATGTTTTTTTTTAAATTTTGCTACAATTTCAGAGAGGATCTCTTTAAAAAGTGTAGGCTCCTGCGCCTTTCTGAAAAATACCCACAGTGTTGTTCCAGAGCCTGAGGGGTGGTGGGGATAGAGGTTAAGGGAAGGGGATGCGTGGCCCACTTCCTCCTAATGACTCAAAGAGGCCCCAGGGACCCCATACAGTAGGCCATTCACTTTAATAAAAGGGAGAGGGTGTGTGGCTCCTCCCCAAGCCTAATAAGGCCATGGGCACCCCATATCCTGAGGCAGAAATGTAAATAAAAGGGGAGGGAGGCCATGCGCCCTCTGCTCCATGAGCCTCAAAAGGCCCCTGGAACGCCATTCCCCGGGGCTGTGACATTTATTAAAAGGGAGAGGGCCTCCCTCACTGAGCCTTAGAATGCCTTTGGATACCCATTCCCCTGGGCAAGGTCAGTCACTGTATTCCAGGGAGCCCACCCCAGGACACAGCAGTTTCCCTGCCGCACTACCCTCGGGAGGGAAATATATGTTCCTTCCCGTCTGTTAGGAGATTGTTAAATCTCCCGTCAAACGGGAGTAAACATACAAGTCTGCTTCCAGCCGACAGGAGATTTAAAAATACTCTTGCTAGCAGGGAGCAGACTTGTGCTCTGTTTTTCTAGACTCCTTCTGTTCCTGCCCGGAGGGAGCATGCAAAAAACAGCTGCTCCCCCTGAGTGGGAGCAATGCCGGCCCCCACACCATGCAGGGATCCAGCTTTGGCCGTGGGGCCCAGAGACTCCTCGTACAGGCCCCAACATGTTGGTTGATGGGTGCCTCTGGTGGGCCTCTGGACACCCACCAGAGGCACCCATCAACCATAAAGTGAGGCCCCAGCTGATAGGGTCTCTGGGGCCATAAAAGGGTATGGGACCTTTTAAATAAAACAAGGCCCTGGGGAATGGGGTTGCCAGGACCTAATAATGCTTGGGTGGGGAGGGCCAAACAGCCCCCGTCCCTTTTTAATGTCATTCGGCCTAAGGAGATGGGGTCCCTGGGGCTTAATAAGGCTGGTGAGTTGCGCCATGTTGCCCCTTCTCCTTTTATATTGGCTCTGGCCTTGGAGATGTAGTCCCCTGGGCCTGATAAGGCATGAAGAGGGAGGCCACACAGCCCCCTTCTTTTCTTTCTGCAATTCGGACCCAGGGAATGGGGTCCCCTGGGCCGGAAAAGGTTCAGAAATGGGGGCCGCACGCCGCCTTCCCTTAGAATTCAGCCTCGGGTAGGGGGGGAACACCCCCACTCCACTTTTTGTTGAATTTGTTCCCAGGGGATGAAGTCCCTGGGTCCTACTAAGGTTTAAGGACGGAGCTGCAAACCCCTCCCCTAATATATATGTTTTGACTGAGGGGGTTGGTTCCTGGGGCGGGGAGGCCTGCTGTGCGTGGCCAAAGGTTTTGCACAGTGTGGGGTTGGCTGCATACAGGTGGGTTGACCAAAGGATCTGGCTGCAGACCAGGCCCTGTGGCCAATCCAATGCTGCTCATGGCCAAAGTCCGTGCGCACAATGGTGTTGGCTGCCTGCTGGGGGGTCCTGTGGCCAGGTTTTGTGGCATCCCCCGTGGTTGTGTGCAGAGTGGGGTTGGTTGACTATGAGGGGTGTTGGCCTGAGGCCAACATCTCGCTGCTCATGGCTAAAAGTTTGCTGCCTTGAGATGAGTTAAATCAAGTAACTATAACTTAAGTCTAAGGTAAATATAACTCGCGCCCTCACTATGCACTGCTAACTACCCCACACATTACATCACTCACATATTCTATGACATCATTGATAATATCAGTTCAACATTCGCAATGAAATTATTGATGAGAAAATTGTGCATGGTGGTGGTGTGAGTTATACTTAGCTTACGGGCACAAATAACTTTATATACATAGGGCACGGGTTACTGTATTTATATAATGCATGTAATTTAATAATAAACGCACATTCATACATTATTGCTACAGTACAAACGTCAAATTCTATACTGTTCCAAACTTATGAAATTACCATCTAAAAACATTGTACTGCCTCTAATAATGCATGGTACAATGACTGTATCTAAGGAAACAAGTCTATTAGTCAAAAGTTACATTGAATAACTTTCACAAATGTAACCAGCTGCATCCTGTTTTTTGGTTAAATTGAATATTTCCCAAAATAAATACACATTAAAAAATGTCTTGCTATAAACTATTTGTGCTGAACTATGACTCTTATGAATCGCGAACCTAACCTATACTTGAAAATGACATTATAAAAATAAATACCATGTAACATATAAGCATATATTTCAGTTGAAATGATGGGGTGAATTCAAAATGCAGAGGTTCAGCTTAGATGAGAAATAACTCCAGCTTTAAATAAATAACGTTGTGAACGACTTTTTGTCATCTTTAAATCAAAGGACGATGATTGATTCAAAATACATCCACAAGATCAATTCTTCAAACACAATGAAACGTCAAGAAGATTCTAATTAATTAAAAACACATATATATATTTTTAGCCCCTGTTCTTTTTTTTTCTCCATCGTTTGATGCACTAGCAACAAAATAACTGAATGGCATTGTGGTCTCATTTGCTGAAGAATTGTGAAAGCTGTGGCCTGCATAATAGTACATACCAAAGCTAACGATTGTTCTATTTTCCATAAGAATATCAAAAGTTCAAGTGACTCCTCTGTTCTTCCTTGACAACAATCCTGACTTCTCTCCCTACTTTAGCTGCTGAAGCTGATATGTTCTAATAGTGATGTCAGGAGCCATGTTAAAATGTATGATGGAAGTCAGCAACACTGTCACGCGCCTTTTCAATTATACAACCAGCTGTCACATCCTTTCAAGAGGGCTTGCTGATGGTTCTACATATCTAAAGACAATCCACATTGTATGAGTCAAAAACACCACATTGGGTGCTTCTTTAATACTGATAGTATACTGAAAATAGCACTAGGCAGGTGGGTATAGGTGTGAAGAAGTGGATTTGGCTTCTGCAGTTATGATTTGTTAAAATTGGGCCATCGTGTTCAAAAAAGGTGAAGGATGAGTGTAATTTTGTGAAATCTTGAATTTCAAAGAAAGAAAAAAAACGTATTTGAATACAAAATACTGGTGGCTCACGTTTCGTTTTCTAAAAAATATCTTATCAGTTGCCCTGCAAATTTTAACAAATCCACAAAGATTTTAGACAATTATTATCCCAAAATGTGCAGGGGCATATTCACAAGGACCGGCGAAACCTAGCACAAACGCCAGTTAGTGGCAGTTTTTTTATCACCGCCTAACCCTGAAAACGATCACCATGTTAGCAGAGTATTAATAAGCCGTTGCTACATGGGAACAGCGGTGAAAACTGCTGCTAGCATCAGCCAGATGGCGATAGAAATTCCGGCATTTGCGGGTGCGGGTGAAAACTACAGATAGGCCCATTAGCAGCAAAAAAACTCACGTTAGTCATCCCATCGAAATCCAATCGAAAATAGGCATAAGAAACCCCCAAAAACCCACAATGGAGCAGCCAGAGCAAGTGCAGTACACATCAACAACCCCTGCAAGCCACCCAACAGGATGATCAGGATGAGATCCAGGATGCCTCGCTGGACCTGCGTCTGGAGCCTGGATGCCTTGTTGGACCTGCGTTTGGAGTCTGGATGCCTCGCTGGACCTGCATCTGGAGCCTGGATGCCTCACTGGACTTGCGTCTGAAGCCTGGAGTGTGATGCGGAGGAGCTGTGGAGTCGATGAGCCATGGCGGTAGACATTGAGGTGCCACGATTGCCCGTACCTGGTGGTGAAGAGTGGCAGGTTGCATGAAGACACGTTGCTGACCTATGTGAGAAGACTGCCTTGCGCACCTTGAAGCTGTTAATAGTAGAGGCGCTCCTGCGCCCCAACGTAGGAAGGTCTGCATCGCATACTACGATCCACCACTACACCGGGGTGCATGGAGGGGATTACCAATGGTGGGTGCTGCCTCTCTGCATCACAGGCCGGATGATGTTGGGCTGGCTGGACACTGTGGAGGGTGATGCCCATGAGCTGTGCCGAACTTGTGTGGTGGGAGCGCTGCAACTTCATGCCTAAGGGGGCCCTGCTGCATCAACTGCATCGGGAGGTTCACTGCTGGACTTGGCAGCGACAGCTGTACCCAGGCTTGTTAAATCCCACCTGGCTGAGGCTCCTGCTGGCTGAGTAACAGATTTGGAGAGAGTGAAGCGGATTGCGCCACGGTGTCAATGTCCAGGAAAGGAGAAGGTGGGACGCGTAGTGCAGGACGCCCGGGGGTCAAATCGCCCAGGCCTAGCACACGTAGATGACGCACCCCTATTGGCGGCTCATCCGCTATGATGGAAGAGTGTTGCCCCTCTGCTTTCAAGCAGTGCAGAAGAGGAACAATCATCACATGATCATAACTTAGTGATGTAATCGTGCTATGATTTCTTTGTGGGTGGGTGGGAAGGACTCCTCCAAGCACAGGGCAAGGCATGGGCAGATTGGCATGCCCACTCAAGTGCGTAAGGACTGTTTGGTCGGCCCACTCAGGCCACCCAAAGCAGTCATGCGCACTTCCCTGTTCATAATGCAGGTTGCAATACAGCCTGCATGAAGAACATGCCCACCCCTCCAGCCCCTGGCTGCATACCTTGTCCCGTTGCCAATTACCAATCTCACCGGCACATCACTGCATTGTGATTGGAGCAGGGGAGGGAGCCGGGCTGCCTACTTCCTGTTCCTAGAAGCAGACGCAGGAGAGCAGGAGCAACAAAGACTGGCTTCGAGGTAAGACTTCCCTTATTAAAATATTTACAACACCCGCTCACCCCCCCCCGTCCCATCCAGTGTACTCTGCAGCGTTTACCACCTCCCAGCTGTCCAGCCACCCCCAGCACTTCTCAATGGCGGCCGCTGTGTGCCCATGCATTGCGGGCGTCCCACTCGTGTGCCAAAGGTACATACGTAGTTACGACACATGCCATTACATGGCATGCTATTCCAGTGCATACTAATACTAGGCATATTGCAACAGTAGGGAAGGTGTTGCATAGCGGAGACGTAAAAACTACTATTCCCACTTCAGTGAGTGCACCCAAAAACTAACCTTTGTTCCCCAAACCAAACCGTGAACCCTAAAATTCCTTTTTGAGCCCCCAAAACACACACCAATTTTCATATTATGCCCCAAAACACACCCCAATATTCATATTTTACCCCCAAACACACCCCACTATTCATATTTTCCCCCAAAACACACCCCAATGTTCATATTTTACCCCAAAACACACCATTGCTGGAGTTGAATCATGGTTGTGACACGACTGTAGCAATGCGTGACTTTAGCGCAGATACGTCAGCGCTGTCCAGTAAATATAGCACATCCATGCTGTCGCAAGAAGGGCGTAGTGAGAAGTCTTGTCGCAGCGCTGCAACACTTTTCATGACTGGGGCCCAGAAATGCGCACTGTCTTATTGATGGTGCGCATTGCTGCACTGTAGTTTTGTCGCAGGGCAGCGCTGCAACAATGCTGGCAGCTGACCAGCTCCAAAACCTGCTGAGAGTGTTTTCCTTATTTTTAAGACCAGCTATTTTCTGGTCTTAAGTAACTGGCTCTAACTGCAGTGAGAGACAGTTTTTTCGGTCTTCAGAACTTCAAGGATCCCCTTGTAAATATGGAGAAGTGGGGTTTGCAGCCGTTTTTGCATGGGAACGCCTCTCCTGCATATAATTATCCCTAACAGAAGTGGCAATGCTGCAATTAAAATAATGTCATATCAGGAGCAGAAAAGTACCACTAACGCGGAGATAACTCCTTGTGAATATGCCCCGCAGTGTGAGAAGTAACTTTCTGTTTTAAGGCTACATTTAGCGGTTGATGGTAAAGGGGCATCCGTCCATCAACCTCTCAGTTTCCCCATATTTAGAGTTTGAGAAGTGTTGTGATTATGACGGAACTGCAACACCATGGGGCTTATTTACAAGCCCCTTGCGCCATCAGTTCATCACTTTTCCCCAGTACTTGCAAATAAGCCCCCATTTTCCATTTCCGGAAACAGTGGTGCAAACCACCAAAGAGGTTGTCTCTTCCATGCCATGTCAGCATTTTTTACTTATCCACAACCAGTACGCATTGACATATACCAATGCCCCCCATGCCCTGGAAGAAAACTCCCAGCCCACAAGGGACAATGTTTTCTCATGTTTTAAATATAGGCCTTTGCTTTGGCGCTCTTTCATTGCAATAGGAGCAGTTTCTTCAATAAACCCTATTGAGTTATCCGGAAACTATGGATGTTTCTCCCTAGCCACTGCTGAGCCTTCTAACTTAAAATGAGACAAATTCAAGGGTCTGCTTCTAGGATATAAAAGGGAAAGTTGCACTCGCTCATGGAGGGAGTTGGACATACATTGTTTTACACCCTGGAGGTTTTGGTGACCATTAAATAAATCATGGACAAAGGAGAGATCCACAGTGCTTCTGATTATCATGCTCAGAATTGTCCTCCACAGGCTGAGTATCTCTGCTCACTTTATGAAAGTGTTCTTGCATGAACAATCACAGGCTGCTTCATAAGGAGGCATTGGAAACAGTTGGTATAAAATGGTTGCACGAATGAGATGCTTTGGATGAAGAGGCATATGCTTCAAGTAATATTCCGGAAGCGCATCATGGTATGCCAGGAGTATGAGAGGCCCATGCATCTTTGCCTGAATCAAGGCAGATAGTGCTGTGCTTACAGCTCCCTCAATGGATCCCACCATCCTAGCTCTAGAGGTGGTGCCATAACAAGTGTGAAATGGAACATAATCAAAGGAAGCAAAATTGGGCCCTGGCGCCCAAAGACTACAGTAACGAGGAGCAGAATCGCTCTCACACCCACTGCCCCTGAGCTTCATTGACTGCTATAAGTGTGTGGTTCTCGTTGCCGCTGCAGGTGTCCATCAGATTAAACATGGTAATCATCTGTTCCAGCAATGGGCAAGTCTGTGATTTAAGTTAGGAGGAGCTACATATGTGCAAATAGAAAAGTGTTCTGAGATGGAGTATGGCTTCGGTCTCAAGTTTCATCCATAAAAAAATGCAGTAAGCTGTGTCGGCGGAAATTGTGCGGAAAATCTATATGTAATGTGTGCTAAGTGATCTGTGTTGTGTCTTAATATGTAGCCAGGCAACATGTCAACATTCCATCCAAAGCAACCAGGATGCCTTGTTCGGAGTTGACTGGAAGAGGAGAGCTGGCAGTTGCAGAGAGAGGACCTGTCTGTCTAGGGGTTGTACCTATGAACTTACAATAAAGTTCTTCTTACAAATATCTGTCTACACCTCTTAAAAATCTGGCCATCATTTACATTTCAATTGAGGTATTCAGACCACAAAGAAGTGAGCTTCTATAACTTTCACTAACATCCGAGACTTCTGGCAGGCTAATAAACTGTTGTTGGGATGAGGCAGGCGAGGGTGGAGGGGCGCAAAAACGAGCTCCCGGGTGGATGGAGTGAGCGAGCATCATGAGCAAACCCGAGTACTGCTAGAAGGATTCAAGGGGGATCTCATCCCCAGAATATTTTAAGAAAACAGTATCAATTCATGCATTTTTAGCACCATTTAAACATAAATTGCCTGAAACAAAGGTTGTGAAGGGGTGATAATTTAATATTCAATTACTTTCATGGTAAGCCAACCTAGCCTTATCCTAAACTGGGATGTTGAAAGGTCACCCTCCTGAAGAAAACCTATACATCTTTTTGGAAAAACAGGGTACTGTTAAGTCCAATGCCCCTATTGATTGTCTAAATGGCATAAGTGATTATTTTGTGAATGACTAGTTACATAAATGTTTGTCTTCTATTTGATAGCACACAAATGTCTTGTGTTTTAATTCTGTTCTTCTACTCAAACAACTATAAAATCTTGCATGAAATAAGCACTATGATCATTTCAATACACTGTATATCATTGTGGGGACGTCCAAGTCTGATTTGTGTCTGAATGATTGCCCCTGGCTGAGACTTATGCAAGCTGTCTACCAATCGCTTTTTATTTGAATCTAACACCTAAGCACCACAGGTATGCCTAGATCAGGGTCCTGTGTTCACCGTGTGTTGGAGCTGGCCCTTATTCCAGGGTTATCCCTAAACCTTTTGCCTTCCTCCTGTATTTTTTCCAACCTGTTTTGGGTGATTTTGTTCTCTGGGCCCTTTACCACTTCTGATCAGTGTTAAAGTGCATGTGCTCTCTCCTGTAAACTTGGTAAGATTGGCCTGCACCTGTTTGGCCTATTTAATGTACCTGTAAGTCCCTTGTTAAGTGGTATTCTTTATACCCAGGTCCTGTAAATTAAATGCTACTAGTGGGCCTGCAGCACTGCTTGCGCCACCCACAGAAGTAGCCTTTCAAACATGTCTCAGGCCTCTGGTTTACTGCCAGAGTGGCGTGGTATGTAAAGATTTTGCCCAGTCTGAAACACCATTTTTGCTAACGATAGGTCACCTCTAAGATAGGCCCTAAGCTAGCCTTATTGGCAGTGTGCTGTGTAGATAATAGGTAGAACATGTGCCTTTGTTGTGGGGCATGTCCTGGTAGTGACTAACAGCCTAATTGGTTTCTCACTGCTCTGAGGCTGTTCCTCTCATAGGTTTGCATTGGGAATTCCCTGATATGTGTTTCAGTGTTAATATATAATCTGGAAGGAGTAGCATTGCCATGTTTGGTATGTTTGGAATAGTGATGATAAATCCTGCTTATTGTTGAAAGTATATTTGTATTACTTTTTCAGAAATGGCACTTTTAGAAGTGGGAATTTCTATGTGCTTATGAATCGTTGTGCTTAGCTGCCTGACTCCAATGAAAGTCTGGTGTAGACTGTCAGGGTCTTGTTTGTGCATTCGATCTAGACAGTCACCTGGGGGTTGAGGTGTGACCTGCCTTTCCTGGGTGAATCGTAGCCAGGCTGAATAGACCTGGTCTTCATCTAGAGTGGTGGGAGGGGTTGACATGTGCAGCTGAATTGGGCTGTGCCTGCCTTTCACAATCCTGTCCTCGCCCCCCCCGTAGTGTGTCTGAAGCCAGGGCTGAGGATTGAATGGGGGTGTTGTGCACTTTTGAAGTTTTTTTGAAGTACCCCCAGACCAAAGACCTTGGGAGCATAAGTACAAGGGCTGTGACCCCATGTTTTTGATGCTGTGTGGGACTGGAGTGATTGCCTTGTAGGACTGGTCTGCTGCTTACTGATGGTTGGGCTGCAGAAGGCACTGCCACTTTGCAATTGTTGCCTTATGTGCTGGCTGGCTTCTAACCTTTACTTGTGCTCCCTGTGCTCTCCAAGGGCATGTTGGCTCTTGCTACATCAGCGCATGGTGAGCACTGCATTTGATAACTACTTATGCCAGGAAGTTTGGTGTTTTAGTGAAAGTTAGTAGTTAGCTCTGCCTGCTTGCCAGCTGGGCTCAGCGTGCAGTGTATTGACTGCCCGTTTTTGTTCCCTGTGGAGGCTGTTTTGCGTTTGGTACTGCTGTATTTAAAAGTGTCTCTCAGGGAGGTGCAGAAGGAGCACGTTCCCCTTGAGGGAGAATTTGCCGGTATCAGCACGTGCAGAAGTGTGCTTCATTGTTGCTGACAGCCGAGCCGGTGCATGTTTCGGTGCACCACTCTCTGGCTGCTTCAAAGGAAATCTCGGCTGGGGAAACTGCGCCAAAGGACAAGGTCTACACTGGGCTGCAGGGGTGCTAACCAACAGAGATCTCGCTTCATATTGCAGCCGATTTTGACCATGAGGAGAGCCCAGATTGCAGAGACCAAAATGCTCTACCCCAAAGGTGGTGTTCTCCTCGACGAGGACCTGCAGCGCAACTCTGAGTTGCCCGCAGGCACCACAGTTGCCGCTTCGGTCCTACGGAACCAAGCGTGACACTCCTGGTTGTCCACAAGGAGCCTCGGAGCAGGAGGGCTTTTTTTTCCAGCATTTGATTCTCTATCCTGACATTGAGTAAGACTCCTTTTCTCACCAGGGCACTCAGGGACTCATTAATGAAAAGTGTTGCATTGCTGTGATAAAACAGCGATGCTACACTTTTTACTGCACCCTCCTTTTGACACCATGGATGTGCCGTATTTACTGTATGGCGCTCCATGTCACCAGGAGTTACAGATGGGTCCGGAATACTGACGTATTTGGTGGCACAAAATTCACGCATTGCTGAAGGTGTGTCGTGAGCCTGACGCAATTCCAGCAATGCTTGGGGAGGCCTATACGCAATGTACTGCATCACCTTTATGCCTGCGTATGGTTTTGACGCATTGGCGTCCTAGAAGTGGTGTAGTGAAATCTGATAGATTTCACTGCCCCACTTCTACGAGGCTTTCTTGTGTGGGAACGCTCACTCTGCATACATTATACCTGATGCAGGTATAATGTGGCACAGGGGTTAACAAGGTATGCGTTACTTTGTAAATATGTCGCAACATGGCTCAATGTTAATGCTTCGTCACGAAAAGTGATGCAACGGAGGCGGAAAAGTTTCTCAATGGGCTCATAAATAAGCCCCTCAGTGTTTGTGTTAGCAGCATCTGTTGCCAAAGTGAATAGGTGTTTTCATTGAAGACTACTTTATGTACCTCAGTGTTAAGTGAACAACAGTTTATAAAAAGAGAAAGGAGACAAAAATGTAGTGATGAAGGTCCACTCAGGAAGGTAGTATTTGAATATACTTTATTCCAAGAAGATAGCATGTAGTAAGGTACAGGACATCATGTAGTTATGTTGTAGATCAGAGCCCCACCAGGAGCTGCCTGTCAGCTGCTCAGCCCATGACCAACTGTCGCTCAGTCTCTCTCAGTCCCAACATTCCGAGGCATCATCAGACTCCAACATTCTAATGAGTCAGAGCACAAGCACTGGCAGAGCAGGGCTGATAAAACACCTTACATTATAACATACAGGATACTACATATCCCCTTTCGTTCTAACAGAAGCATTAAACCAATAAGTGAATACAAATAGCGAGAGAGAACTAAAGAAGAGATAACAAGGAAGAACAGCAGAGGAACAGAAACAACATCAAGGAAAGTAGTAAGCAAAGCAGCGCGAAGAGACAGGTGGAAGAAAACGAGGAGGAAGAAGAAGAAGAGGAAGGGAAGAGTTAAGCGAAGCCCGACAGAGATAACCCAGACTCATAGACATAGAAAAGGTGAGAGGAAAAAACAATTAACCAGAAGATGGAAACAACCAGGGGGAGAAGGACACAGACGCACCAAGGACTAACCCCCGAACGCACCCACTGGCCAGGCAGGCAGGAAGGGAAGAAAGAACAAGGCACGATGGAAAACGGACACCAGCCTCCACACAGACACAGGGAAGAGGGAGTTACGGATTTCCTCCTAAACAGGGAAGGAAAAGAACGAAAGTGCGAACAAGGGAAGGCTGGAGACAAAAGACGACAACAATGAGTATAGATCCAGAAACCAAGGATGGCAATAAGAATGACACCACAAGGAAAACTGGACGAATAAGAAAACGGAGAAGAGGCAAAGTAGATACATACAGTGTAACTATTACTTCCCCCCCATTTCCAATAAACCATAACAATACAATGTGAATGTAAATTTTGCGTTATACAAAACATCATTCTGTAAAAAGACAATTTCAGTCACTGGGACTAAAACCCATGACCGCCCTCTACTCCTGTGCAGGAATGTGAGGAGCACTGTAAATGGGACTGTAACCCATATGACGCCCTATGAAGGGAGACTGTGTAAATGTAAATGGGTAAAAGACCCATAAAATTGTGCCTTGTGTAAGGGTACTACGTAAATGTAAGATGGGACTGTGACCCATAAGACGCCCTATGTGGGGAGACTGAGTAAATGTAAGTGGGTAACAGACCCATAAAATTGTGCCCTGTGTAAGGGTACTATGTAAATGTAAGATGGGACTGTAACCCATAACACGTGCCCTGTGTAAGGGTGAAAACCGTAATTTACCTATGTAGGCAAAATTATGTAGGGAAATGGGGCTTGTACCCATTCCCAGGTAAGAGTATATGGGCAAATGGGGCTAGTACCCATTCCCATCCCTATGTAGGGTAAAAATAATGTGAACATGCAAATCGAACCATCCCAAATGTATGTGGGCAAATGAGGCGAAACCCATTCCCACCCCTATGTAGGGAAATATCTATTGACTCACGTAAAACATGTAGCTGGGACCACGAATGCCATAAGTCATGTACGTACCCACAGTACCTGAATGCAAACTGAAGCAATGAGGTACAAAGAGCAAAAGTCGCAAATTGTAGGAAGAACATATGTGAAAAAAACATTCAATAACTTTTTCAAAATGTCCCAAATAAATGTGCAAAGGTCTTCATTGACCTGTGACAGAATTAAAGTTCAAGGTGTGCGTGTCACCGTAGTACTGTGACACCCACAATAGTTCGATACATGTAGAAAAAATATGCCAATGGCATTTCGCCTACCACTTAGGTCGGTAGCGTCGTACGCTTCCCAAGCACCGCTGAGTAATAAACTCTCCTTTTCTGCCATAAAGCAGACAAGACCCGATGGTGGCAATACTTGTAGATGAAAGAATTTCGCAGTATAGCGCCGACTGTTTACATTTCCATTAGCAGAGTTGTTTGAAGTCCTGAAGATCTCCTGGAAATGGCGGCACGCACGGCACGTCATGCCGGATGGCTACTGGCACACAACTTCGCCAAATATTCACTGAGAGAAATGCGTCGCAGTTGGAGCTCGAGATGCGCTGGAAGGCGGTTAACGTGGCGTTCGACTTCGCGCTTCTATTTGAGGTAAATTAAGCGCGTGAGTAGACTAGCACAGTGCTATGCTTAAAACTAATAGAGACTCCGTGACAGAGGTGAAAAAGAAAACAAATAAGGAAAAGTCTGTCTCACCAGAAAGGTGAATGATGGAACTCCTTAATGATATGGAAGTGAAGACACCATCAACATTTTCTTTAGTGAGATTGTAGCGAAAATTAGCACCTCACATACCTCTTTTTCTTTTAGTCCTCACATGAAGTTGTTGCCTATCCATTACAGCGAACGACATGAACAGTGTCCAAAGAGAAGAAATCACCAAATGTTTTCCCTCAGAGTTTTCAGCAGAAATGCATTTCCAGGCACAAGAACATTATAGGTGAGGGTAGAGGGCAGCGCAATGCATGAGGTGAAAACAATATTTGAATTGTAGATTCTGCCACCTTTACGCTCCGATGTGCACAAGATAACACAATGCTGGAATCAGGTGCAGAGGATCCCACAACGTAATGGATTAAAAAGGCATAAAGCTTATTAGCATCTTACCACAGTTGTAAATCAAAATGAAACATACAGGTGTCTACAAAATGAAGTAAGGCGCGTGGTAGTGTAGCAGACTGAGATGGTAAAGCCAAAGTCCAAGATGAATTGAGATGATAAGCACAGCATGCCTGGGCTAGGGCTGGCCGATGGTGAGGCCACTGGTGGGGCTGAAAGGCGAAGTGCTTCATCTTTCCTTGTTTCTTGATGTCTTCTCTACTTTTCTTTGTAGTAGTTGTATCTTCCTTGTAGTCATCTTTGTAGTTTTGTGTACAACACGTCTGTTTCTTGTAAGTAGAAATTACCATCTTGTGGATGCCTCCTCTTCTGAAAATTGTGGTTGTTGCCACTGTAGTTTCTTTTATTTGCGCCATATCCAAGTTAGCTTGTAAGTCAGGTACCTGTGGTTTGCTTGAAGCTGTAGGTTCTTCGTCACCTCGTCGCCATAAAATGTAGTGATGAAGGTCCATTCAGGAAGGTAGTATTTGAATATACTTTATTCCAAGAAGATAGCATGTAGTAAGGTACAGGACATCATGTAGTTATGTTGTAGATCAGAGCCCCACCAGGAGCTGCCTGTCAGCTGCTCAGCCCATGACCAACTGTCGCTCAGTCTCTCTCAGTCCCAACATTCCGAGGCATCATCAGACTCCAACATTCTAATGAGTCAGAGCACAAGCACTGGCAGAGCAGGGCTGATAAAACACCTTACATTATAACATACAGGATACTACAAAAAAATATGCAGTTAAGAAATTTCGTTTCTCAAGCATCATGCCAGATAAAAGCACGGCCAATTTCATGAAAATGTACTGACAGAGGAGCAAGTTTATAGCAGCTGTCAAGCAACCACTTCATCTACGATTTTCACAACCACAGGTCATGCACTGTATGTCCTCTACATCCACCACAATTACCACCAGCAACGTGGAGGTTAAATGACAATCTGATGATGTAGATGCAGCTAAGGTTATTGCACCATGCGAGAAAAATGAATGAATGATGCATTCATAGAGCTCAACAAATATCCAAGATGGATGCTTATGGTGCAGGGAAAGCAGCACTTATCTCCCATTCTAGTGTTCTCTTTTTCTGTTTCTCTCTCTCTTTATCCCTCGCTCATTTGATCTTTCTCTTTAACTCCCTGTCTTAAGGATTTATATCATATTTGCAGCGTAAATACTGGTTCACCACCTGCTCAATGGTTCATGATGTCCTTTAGATAAAAGGGATTTGTTATGTGGAATAAAGTTAGTCTGAATGAACCCAATGATGTTTTTCTTTTTTCCTTGTGAAATCAAGAAGTGGGTGGAAATGGTGGAGAAGACACTGTGTTTGGGCTCCATCAAATAATGATATTTTTTAAATATGAAAGCCCTCACCCACCCAGCAAGTGTCATGCTTCACCAGGTGAGCTCTTGATGTGGAAAGACCAGCCATATGTGGTTGTGGAGGGCCTAGATCATTTGGTATGGGGATAATCTCAATGAAATATGCAGACTGGACTGTTAAAACGACCTACTTTTTCTATATGACTTTGGCACTTCTAATAATAATTTGTTCTCAGATCAGTCCATAATGGTTATATGCTCAACATAGATTCAATTTCATCTTGCTGCCTAAATTGGAAAACTGTCTATACTTAGAGACTTTACTCGCATTCGCTTTAATAGGTTTTTGCATAAACTACCTTGATCCTCTATGCTGCTCCCATGGGGCCAGGCACTCCTTTGCCTCTTTGAGTGCACAGGCATTGTCCTTCAGTTCCAGGAGATCCAGCACTTCAAATATGTGCAAGCACCTCCTCACACACCAGGATCAGCTTTATGATGGATTCCGAGTTGGGACGGCACTGATCCACTTCGTGCATATAGACAACGCAATCAGGTACTCAATCGTTTCCTGAAGGACATAGCATGAGGGACATTATCTGTTTTCACACCATGAGTATACAGATGTTAATAACTATGCCTTTGTGCCATTATGTTCTAGACATACTCTAGTATATAATGTAATTAAGTACGATCAGGGTCCTCTTTAATGCTAGATGTATTTTGCCAGTGGCCAGTCTGCATTTAATCAATTAATTGACAGTTTTTTAGTTGGAATGTTCAACATTACACTTGCAACATGCTATCCTATATGTTCTAGATCCTCTATATATTATGAGGACCCCACTAATTATCAATGTATTTTGAAAATATTCCTTATAATCCCACTCAAGCCTCGAAAGTCACTTTATATACTGTACCTTCATCACCTTACATAACACAGATGATAAGATTGTTTTCAAATTTAACCTGTTGCCATTAGCATCATAGTTCCTACAGCAAACAGATGAGAGAGCATACCTACCCTAGATTTGCCCAATGGGTATAAGATTGTTCCTACATGTGATTATTGATATGCTTAGTTGATTAATCTTTCAGATCTACTTCCTTCTCTCTGACCATTAGAGCGGAGACAGCATTACAATTCACAGCAGGGTAAGACATTTCTACATGAAATAATCCTTATAATTTCTCTTTACCTGCTGTGTTTTCGCTTAGTCACTTAGCACATTCACCCTTGGCACTACCACAGAAAAAGAGATCTTCAAGACGTAGTTTTGTGACTGTGTGTACATCGCCCTTATTTCCACCAGGTCCCCACCATGTAAGAAACTATATTGCGCCTGATTAAATTTCTTTCTTTCACAAATCTTAGTGCTACATTCAGATGGGCTGATCCTGAAGAAAGTCTTAGAAACCTTTTTATAGGGCCGTTAGAAGGGGTGAAACATGTCAACTTCATCAAAAGGGTAGATTATCCGCCTTTAATTGTAATTCTAGTCACTGGAGACCTTAACAAATGTTTTTCTGCTAACCATAGGTAGTCTTTTTTCTTTTTTTTTAGTTTTATGTATCGCAAACTAAATCTGAAGGTATTAGAGTGCTTTACATGAGCACCAGTTACGTTACAGACGAACACATTCATTTTTGTTAGGCGCTGGGAGTTTAAGCAACTTGCCCATAGGTTGTTAAGCGTCCCTGTTGAGACTCCAACCTGGTTCCTCAACTTTGCCGTTGGCTACATCTTCTCTTGACAGTCCCCACTGCATAATACCTTGAGATTACCCTCACACCAGATGATCTAGCCTCATCACAACCACATAATGGCCGTTGTTCCACCTCAAAAGCTCTGCTGTCACCCCAGGGTATTAGCCTAAATTGATACAAAATCTTCTAGCAAAGCGAGGAGGTGCCCTATTAAGAATCATGCCACCCAC
Organism: Triturus cristatus; assembly: GCF_964204655.1. Classification (NCBI taxonomy): domain Eukaryota; kingdom Metazoa; phylum Chordata; class Amphibia; order Caudata; family Salamandridae; genus Triturus; species Triturus cristatus. The sequence goes on along the minus strand of NC_140590.1, from coordinate 891,966,825 downwards.
ACAGTAGAACTGTACAGTTGCAGCATTCAGTTCCAATATGACAGCACTGGAAATATATAACGTCCCTTTGGCACTCTAGTGCAGAGCCACAGCTATCAGGAAGGATAGTGTCCAGGCTCGTGTGAGCCGGTGTGTTGTAGGGATGGTGATGGTGTGGCAATAGGAAATTGTTGTGTCTAGCTAAGAAATGGTTCATTTTGACAGGTCGAGCAAAATTACTTTCTGACCACTGCTTATATAACACCTTTTGGAGAACTGCCATTGACAGTGACAAGCAAAACAGCAGACTAGAAAAGCCTGAGTGATGCCTGTTGGAAAGGGCTATCTTTTGCATGTGTAAGAAATTGTGTTTTTGATTGAGTAGGGGTAAAAAACCATAATCAAGTACAAACAACCCCAATCCTTGTCTGAGTGGCCTACAAAAGTCACTAAATTAGCCTGTGCTTAACCCTCTGGAGCTTGGCACAAGGCTTAATTTAGAGGCATTGTGTAAAATATTCATGCAGTACACAAACAGAAATAAAGTAAAAACACAACACAGGAAAAATCAATTTAGAAAAATAGAGACAATTTTAATAAATCAAATAATATTAGATTGGCAAAAGTCCAATCAGAAGAACCAGAGACATTGAATTTCAAAGTTGTAGGTAAGTACAGTGCCTAAAAGTCAAATGCTAGACCGGGGAAGTCACAAGTTCAGGCCGAATACGATGGAGTGTGGGTCAGATACAGGTACTAGGTTAGTCCTGCTGAAGGAGCTACTATCTCGAATTCCAATGAGAAGAGTTCTATTTGTGGTGCAGGACGCTGCGAAGAGCAGTGGGGGTGTTGTAGATGATAATTGCTGTAGCACGAAGAGCAGGCCTGATGTCGTGTACAGTCATCGCTGTAGCACAAACATCTGATTGGTCATTGCTAGAGCTTCGAAATGGCGGTCACTGTGGGCTGTCACTGTTGTAGAACGATGTAGAGATCTTGCATTGTTTGTCATCGCTGGCCTTTGCTGTAGCATGAAGAGTTGGGTTCACATGGCGGTATTTGTGGGCAGCAGAGTCTGAGCAAATGGGCCCGTTTGCAAAGCACCCAAAACTTCAGGGTTTTGCCATTGTTTACAGAGGAGAGCACTCTGATGCCTAGCCAAGGGTCCAGGGTGTGGAAGGCACCTCTTGGGTATTAGGGACTCACTGTAGCAGTGACCAGCAGGGCTCAGGCAGGTTCAGTTGCAAGTCTGATCAGCTGGGCAGTTGCAAGACAGGTTTCTGGAGCTTGTTATGTCCCTGTTGCTCGCAAAGGAGGCCAACCAGCTAGCCCTTAGAGTCATTCTGGTGGTCCGGTGTTCAAGGTGTTCAAGGAGCAGATCCAGGTTTCCTTCCTCGGGCAGCAGGGTAGCAGCAATGTCCTTCGATCTGAGTCTACCACAGGTCCAAAAGTGAACTGATGAGTGACAGAAGTGGTCCAATATTTATACCTGGTGCACATATTTGAAGTGGGTGACTCCCTATACTACACCCAAATCTGGTTCTGGAAAGTTCCTCTCTCACCCTGCCACGGATCCAAGTAGTCTGGGGTTACAAAAGACTGGTGTCTTTGTATGTGTGCTGGAGGTAGCCTTTTGAAAGATAGGTGAGGAAGGGAACCTGGTAGGATGGACCATCTTGCCAACAGCTAGTCCCCTTTTGTGTTGTTGTCTAGGAGTAATACACAAGGGCAAACTGCCAGACTATTCACAGTCATGTGACCCAAGATAGTCAGCAGGCACCAGGTATTTGGGACAATTAAATGCCAACTCTCTATAACTAAGAGTATCAGAATTAGAGTGCACTCCTTCCCTTATAAGTAATCCGAAAGTAGATGAATGTTCCAGTTTGCGTGCGCTCCACTTAGGGACCCATCCCAGGTCACTGTGTTCACAAGCGAAAATACAAAAAGCGCGTAGTTGACGCACAAGATTGGCGCACTGCTATAAATGGGACCTTTTCCCTTTACAGTCCAATGAATTCATTAATATTTTTTCCAAAACTTGACCATTAAATCACCATTTTTAAACGAATTCTTCCTTGTAAATATCACGGAGACAGCGAGATTCCATTAAAGCGTTTATTGCACATTTTCAAATGCAGCTGCTTTCCATTCCAGGCTTATACACAGCGGCACGTGTAATTCAATAAAACATTAATGTCAGCCCTTTATATGTGACCCAATGCATTTCGAGCTAAATGCTCTTCGTCAGGGGTTTCTGAAAAATACAACACAATAAGCTGTAACAACTGCTCACAACCAAATGTAAATTACAAAGAAAAACCCTCTCTATACCCATTTCCCTCAAAGTCTGGATGAAAACATACAGTATTGAAAATCACCCTCAACCCTCCAACCATCAAACCACAGTTGTGAACCCATAGTTATCCCTCACACCATCTCAGTTAAACGAACACTTCCCTAAACTTTCCCACTTTTTACCTGTTTAGCACAAACTTCTCAAACTCCATTGCTCACTCTGACAATCGTCAAGACTGCTCTCGCTATCACCCTCCCACGCCCAAATATAAAGGGTAATGCTCCCGCTCAGGTGTCATCAATCAGCCTAACGTAACCGACCACGTGATTCAATACCTGCAGCCCTCGTACTACAACCCCCATAATGCACACGTTAACCAAAAAGAAAAGAAAAAACATCTTAACCCCATGATGTTGAAGTACTGGGTATTTTAGTCCCAGCGGTGCAGGGGCACACACCCTATGACTTCTGGGTTCACCCTGTTCCAGACCTACAGAAACACAGAGTCTTCTGGGTGAAGTCAAAGATCGTTTATTGGCTGCAGACCAATTACAGGTATCCTAGAAGTACAACAGCGTGTATGTTCTCAGGAGACTGCTGAAAATCATAGAAACGGACTTCATCTTAAATACACTTTTCCCTGCCTCAAGCATACATTCCTAGGTTTTATGATACGGCAATATACAAGTGTACATTACAAAGAAAAGGCAGAGTCATGATGACCATCCCACATTCCAGTTCGGCCAGCCCACAATGATTTACACAGTAAGGTTCAGATCCCACATCGGATATCAATAGACCCCCCAATAAACATGAGCATCTCCTGTTTTGGGAAACAAGTCATAAAGCAGGAACAGTCAGGTGTGAAAGAGATTAGCCGGAGGCTCGTGTAGAATGAAAGGGTTTTATGATGGGTCAAGCCCTGATGCTAATCACAGGTGGACGGAGGAAGGGGAGCTCGTGAGACCAGTTTGACCTGGGGCAGCAGAGCCAGCTGCCCAGGTCACAGAGAAGTCACGGGAAAGCACATGTACTGTAAGGCCCGTTTCTGCTCCATTATAGCCTATGTGAGGGCAATGACAAGATGGCCACCGCTCTCAAAATGGAACCCGCGTAGTGAAGCAGAATAACGTGTACACAGTGCATTCATAGCTAGAACGATATATAAAGCACTCGTACATACCGCATTAACCATTTGCGGTTCGCCAATACCAGGATAGACAGGGGTAGGGCCCTGTCCCCTACGCGGTCAAAGAGATTAAAGTACGACAGACCCTCCTTTTGCCCTTACATAGGCAATCACTATACTCATCTTAATCCGAGTCTAGGTCAATGTTCACAAAGTCATGGAGATGTTGCTGTAGCATCATCCTATTACTTAGTTCGTCCCTCGATACAGGTTTCCTTACACATAAGGTAGCACAGAGGCCACATATCGCAGGAGCACACTGTATGCACAGACAGAACAGGAAAAGAATGGCTAAGATCATTCCAATGACCATCAGAACTTTCCAACCCCAGGCAGATATCAATTCCCAGAACCACCCCACCAGTGACCAGTCTCACTTATCCACGTGTATGGACTCAGATATTTTATGGAGTTTGGAGATGGCTTGATAGACTGTTGGAGCGTTATCTGGTATGAAAATGCAGCAACTAGATTGGATAACCTTACATACCCCACCGCGGTCTGCAAGAATAACGTCTAGAACCATGCGGTTCTGCAAAGTCATAAGGCGATCCGCTTGGAGCTCAGCTGTCAGATTACCAAGGGCACCAGCCGTTACATTTACAGTGGATTCAACCACACGTGTCAGTTGTCTCAGTTTCCTACTATTCACCATAGGTCCCCAAAACGGCAGGAAACCCAAAAAGAAGTCTCCTGCTTCCTGACCGGCAGTATCCTCCTTACTAATCACACCTCTCACAACTCTTGTCTTGTGATAATCAGAGGCAGCAGTAAATGTAGGCGGTAGCAAGTTCGCAATATAACATGTGCCCGAGAAATCAGGGGGCAACCATGTATATGCTCGGTCATTGCAGATGAAATATGTGCCCTTGGCAGCCAAAAATGCAGGGGAAAACTGTGACGGGAAGGTGTACGTTTCAGTACAGTCACTTCTTCCCAGTTGAGCTCTAGGATTCTGACCATTACCCTGTAAGCAGAACCGACCTATGTGGGGTACGACCCAGATTGGAGATGAGATTTTTCGCTGTCTTTCACCCAGACTAATACTATACCCCGTCGCGTTCCATCCTACATAAGGTCTCAATTCTTCTTTGGGAATGGATGAGTATGCATCAATATCTCTACTCATGTCGGCAACTCCTTTCATCAAAGCCTTATTATTGGTGATAGGTCTGATGGAACGCGGTTGGCGAGGGGAGTACGTATCTAGAGCATAGAGAAACATGGTCTGGAATGCCCATGACGATCCATTGTAACTAAAGGGCAGCACCAAATAGGGAATACCCTTGTTAATGGTATGTGGAATTAACCCACACACCCAGCAATTGGTTGTGTTCATTACTAGTTGGTGCTGGTGCAAAAGCTGGATAAACGAGTTATTTACGAACTCGGATCGTCTGGTCTGTTCGTGCTCAGGTAGAGGGTGAAAAGAGTGAGAGGAGGCAGTAGAAAGAGGTATAGGCTGTACAGTGGGAGCAATGGTCTTTTGAGAAGAGAAAAACACAAATCCTACGATGAACATTATTATACTACACAGCGTAAATAGGCACAGAAATACAAAACATTTACTTTTTACAATTCTACATATCCTTGCTTTAGAGTCTATGTCTTCAACGGGTCTCTCCATCTTAAAAAACTCCATCCTCTAAACGGGCCGCTCGCGGCGGATGAGTTTCTTCTGCTGAGGAGTACGCCTGTCAGTCCAGAGAAACGCCCTGGACCAACCAGAACCGTTGACCTAACGTCTTCGGCCTCTACCCCAAAGTCTTGGCACCGCGACCCTGCGGCTGAACCCGGATGGTGGTTCGAAAAACAAAAATCAAGAAAGTCCTTCAGATGGGAGAGCAAAAAATGTCAAAAAGGGAATAGTAAAGAAATCTTTATTTGTCCATGGGCCTTGGTCTCAAATTATAGCGGAGACGGCCAGGTGCTGTTTGGTCTTGGAACAAAAGTTCAGGCTCAGTGGTGTCCAGTCGATTTGATGGTGGCACAGCTTCTTGCAGAATATTGTCACTCTCTTGGTCTGAAGCTGTGTCTCTTATGCGTGCGTTACTGAATGGTACAAAACGAGGTACAATGTCTGTCTCAGAGTCGGCAATACCCTCCTGGACCCACCGGTCATATGGCAAAGGCAAGGGGACTACTTTGCAGTGCGTGCCATGGATCCAGTGCTTCTTCCCTTTTACTTGCACCGCTGATCTCGTTGATAAAAGCACAAGGTGAGGGCCGATCCAGCGAGGCTCGTCGTTGCTCTTGCGCTGGAAGTTTCGGACCAGGACCCACGAGCCAGGGTTGATAGGGTGTCCAGGAGGTTCAGAAGCTTGGGGAAGAGTATCATGTACCTGTTGGTGCAAAACACGCAGTTAAACAGTCAAATCATACAGGTAATCGAGTAGTACTGGATGCTCAATCTCACTAAATTTCGTAGGCCTCGGTACACCCCATACGTTGGCCGGGCGGCCAAAAACCACTTCGTAAGGACTAAGTCCTACTCGTGAGTGTATGGTCATTCTGGTGGACAGGAGTGCTAAAGGCAGAGCATCAGGCCATTTAAGACCGGTGCTCGCCTGAATTTTGGCCAGCTTGAGCTTTAAGGCTCCATTGTAGCACTCTACTAGTCCAGCTGATTGGGGGTGATTCGCAGCGTGGAACTTTTGCTTTATGCCTAAACCTTCACATACATTCTTCATCACTTTACCCACCAACTCACTTCCATTATCACACCACACCATTCTTGGCATTCCAAACCTGGAGAAAAATTCTTTCACAAGGGCTTTGGCTGTGGATAGGGCGGTGTTATCTTTCAGAGGATAAGCCTCTATCCATTTTGAGAAAGCACAAACAACCACCAGTATATATTTCAGGTTGTTGCATCTTTCCATGTGAATAAAGTCCAGCTGCAAGACTTCGAATGGACATGATGGGGGTGCAAAGTGACCAGCTGGAGTTGGGGTTCCCCTACCAGGGTTGTATTTCAAGCATACCATGCAATTCTTGACCACATTCTCTGCACACTTGGGAATTCCAGCATTCTGCCATACTGGGGCCAACAACTTACAAATTCCTTTCGTACTGATATGTGCCATTCCATGTGCCATAGTAACCACTGGGAGCACATATGCGTCAGGTAACAACCATCGCCTATGTTCTGTTAGATCAATCCAACAACCATTCTCATCCAACTTACCCATACTTTCTCTCCACTTGCTTAGCTCTTTCTCTGTGGCCTCAGCTTGAAGCGACTTCACACTGTCTATTGTGTTCTCACACATTCCAACATCATCAACCCATCTTGCGGGGCCTGCAACATACATTCTAGTCTTCACATTCTGTGCTGTTTCTTTCGCGGTCTCATCAGCAAACGCATTCCCACGTCCAACATCATCTGTGATTTTCCTGTGCGCACTGCATTTCATGATCGCAACTTGCAACGGTAGGGTCAGTGACTCAAGGAGATCATTCACCAACTTGCCATTCTGAATTTTAGCTCCATGCGACGTCAGAAACCCACGCTCTTTCCACAGTCGCCCAAAATTATGAGCCACGCCAAAGGCGTACTGGCTATCCGTGTAAATATTCACTCTCATTCCTTCAGACAATACGCATGCTCTTGTGAGGGCGATTAATTCTGCTGCTTGGGCCGAATTATGTGGCACTCGTGCAGTTTCCACGACCATGTGTAAAGTCGTGATAGCATATGCAGCAGTCGTATCACCATTAGGGAGCTTGAAACACGAACCATCCACCCATAAAGTGCCATAACACTCAGTCAGGGGAGTATCTTTTAGATCTACTCTCCCTTTCGTCTCTTCTTCTGTTCTGAACAGACAGTCATGTTGCTCAATCTCATCTGAGTCTGCTGGAATTGGCAATAACGTAGCTGGATTCAGCGTACTGCATCTCTTTATGTGTATGTGATTTGCTAACAGTGTAAGCTCATAGCCTGATAATCGCGCACTAGTCAAGTGTTGTGTCTTGGTCTTATTTAATAATGTGTCTACAGCATGCGGAACCATAACAATCAATGTGTTGTCCATTACCAAACCAGCAGATTGTCGGATAGACATTGCTGCAGCAGCTGTCGCTCTCAGACAGCTTGGCAATGCCCTCGCTACAGGGTCCAAGGTGGATGAAAAATATGCGCATGGGCGCGGTCTGTCGCCAAAGGGCTGTGTTAACACTGACAACGCACATCCATCTTTCTCGTGAACATACAACGTAAAAGGTTTGCTGTAGTCAGGAGTACCCAACACAGGAGCTGAGCACAATGCATTGCGCAATTCCACAAAACTTTTCTGGCACTCTTCAGACCATGGGATAGGATCCGGTTTGTCTTTGCATGTTAAGGCTAACAAAGGTTTTGCCAACAAGGAAAAATTAGGAATCCAATGCCTACAGTATGAGGTAATGCCCAAGAAAGCACGTACTTCTCTCTGTGTTCTTGGCACACTCAACTGTGCAATGGCTTGAATTCTTTCTGGGGTCAGTTTCCTTCTCTCCTTCGACAAGAGATGACCTAAGTAGGTCACTTCTTGTCGACAATATTGCAGCTTAGAGAGAGAAACTGAGAAACTTTGTGATGGAAAGCAGATAAATGGCGCAACAATGACAATGTGGCTTCTTTACAGATGTTTTCAGTATCCGCGGCGATTAGTAAATCGTCCACGTATTGAATCAGAATAGCACCACTAGGTAAAACAAGTGCATCAAGCTGCGCTTTCAAAGCCTGACTGTATATGGATGGACTCTCACAGTAGCCCTGGGGAGCGCGTTTGAAGCGGAAGCTTCGGCCTCCCAGACTAAAACCAAAAATATCTCTGCTCTCCTTTGCAATTGGGATACTAAAGAAAGCATTCTTTAAATCGATCACTGAAAACCATGCAGCAGAGGCTGGAATCATCGTTAACAAGGCAGTTATATCGGGGACAACCGGAAACTGTGGCACAACAATCTTATTAACCTCTCTAAGATCAATCACAAATCTGTAAACAGGTGGCTGTGAAGGGTCTGTTCATTTTAAGACAGGTAAAATCGGACTATTGCAAACGTTGCCTCTTGTTTCTTCAATCACACCCTTATTAATCAAGTCGCTGACAATGTTTAACAATGCTTTCTGGCCTTCATTAGAAATCTTGTACTGTGGAATACGTGGCAGTCTGACATTAGCCTTTAAAGACACCACGTATGGCGGTATCTCCAAGAGGCCCACATCATTGGGACCAGTAGCCCAAAGGGCATCCGGAAGGGATGACAATTCAGGTGGCATTGCATTTTTAGACAAGTACATTGGGGAAATCACTTTCTTGCCTAATGTAAGTTGTACTCCTGAGGGAGAACAATACAGTGTAGCGTGCAATCTCTTCAACAAATCTAATCCTAGCAAATTCTCACCACAACCTGTCGTCAGAATCAGGGGTGCTTTCAGCTCGCAAGGCCCAATAGAAAGTGACATGGGACTAGAAATCGGGTTCCTAACAGGGGCGCCAGAAAAACCTACTGAAACATTTATATCGCCAGACAAAGGTGCGCCAGGGAGTTTTAAATGCATGATTGAACTCTTTGCAGCACCAGTGTCTAGCAGAAAGGGCTCCGTTACATTTGCTGTAGTTACCTTAACATACGGTCCACTCTGATCCACTGGCACTGAAACAACTCCCTCTCTCTATCTACGACTATCCTAGTAGTCATTACTTTCTGCATCACCGTCCTCTGCATAATAATCATTATTATAATACTGAGCCGTATTACTAGTCGCGTTAGCTTGCTGGTCAAAACTATTGATGGTATTTTGAGGCGGCAGAGGACGCGCGTTCTGGGGAGCATTACCATGCCCTCTGCCTCTAGGAGCTTGCTGACCACCCCTACCTCTTGCGTTATACGCATTACCGTTCCGCTGCATTAATTTAGGGCAACTATATTTAAAATGACCCTCCTCTTTACAGTATGAACATTGGTTGGGACCTACAGGGACACGTGGTTGATAATACCCATTCATTTGCTGACTGTTCTGAAATTGTTGGGGTTGGTGATAGACACCTTGGGGTTGCCTATAATTATTCTGACCTCCACGTGGCGGATAGGCCTGCTGCAAAAGGACCTTCGTCTTTAGTTCCTTCGTTTTCTTTTCTGTTCTATCCTTTTCATCTTTATCTCTGTTCTCGTAATACTGTGCAGTAGCCAGTATTTGCGCTGAAGAGGAAACAGCCCAAGAACTTTCTGAATCTTTTAACTTTTTACACAGGTCAGGAAGTAGATTCTGCACAAACCTATCCACAAATAACCGTTGGCTACCCTCAGTACTCATATCTTGCCCACTGTGGTCAACAAACGTTTCTTCAAACCTAGTAAAGAAGTCTGACACTGTCTCATCTTTCTTCTGCTTGCATGCAGATAACTTGTCCCAATTTACGCGCATCGCGGGCATTATTGTCTTCATATATGTGATGATTCTACCAGGCAGTTCTGCCACTAAAGGCTCAGGTTTCGCACCACCCGTTTGTCTAGCATCAGCGGCGATGATGTTAGCCCATGTGTCTCCTAGTTCTGCAGCATGATCCGTATTACGTATGGATCCCCACAAGGGCTGTGGAACCACATTCCCAAACAGCATATCTACATCAGCCAGATTCATTACACAACATTCTGCAGTCTGTGACAACTCCTTATAATAACCAGTAGGGTTTTTACGGGGATCAGGCAATGACTGCTTAAGTGCTAACACCTCAGATCTTTTCCATGGAACATGTACCCAAATACGCTGGAAATGTGCTACGACAGGTGGATTAGCATTTGCATCAGCGGGTCTCCAAACTGGGGGAACCTCACGCATCGGATATTGGCGTGCCTTTACCCTCTTTCCCACAGTTACATCAGGTTCAAACAACGACTGTTGACAATCATCATTCCTGAAGGACAATACAACCGCAACTGCTTTATCTACCTCGCGATCCACAACTATACCAGTTCCAAAGTCAAACCTCACTCTACACAACTCCTGCGGGCTCGGGTCTTTACCACTATCCTCCAATTCTTCACAGAGAATTTCGCACATTTTCTCAAACACATATCTCTGTTTTGGGGCATCCCACTGATGGAAAACGTTGACAACTGATTCCACATCATACAGTGAAGGGAAAACAATCCATCTACGCGCCATGCTATCTATTACCTTTTTCTCATCAGGGTTAGGCAATTGACTACGCAGTTGCTTACGCTGTAAACCAGGAGTCGCACCAGATGACTCAAAAAGAGGCGACATTAACGTAGTAACCACATTAGCTAAGCGCTGTCGCACTGAAGGAGAAGCTGAAGCGAAAACAGGGGGAAAAACAGAGGGAAGAAAAGAGGATGCAGAAACAGGTACTGGAATGGTGGAAGGAAGAGTGTCAGGGGAGGCAGCTGCTGAATTAGGCAAAGTCACAGGAAGCGCGGGGGCAGTCGGGAACACAACTGGCGGCCCTTGAGAGGGCTGTGCTATATGGACAAGAGCCGGCTGCGCAGCAGCTGGCGGTAGCGGCAAGGCTTGCTGTATATTAACTGGAGGTGGCATATTCACAAGCTGGGGAGGTGCCGTGACATTTTGAGCATACGGGGGTGGTGAACTCAACAAATGCGACATCAGGGGATCTTTCTCCTTTTCTTCTAACTCATTCTGCTTAGAGTGTGGTAAGGCTGGGTAACATTTAGAGATCCCTAACTTACGCTGCCTGTGCAATTGCTCATTCATCTGCTCCTCCTCATTATCTTTAAATTGTACAGCTGCTTGCATTACTGTCATACCTCTCTCCCTTTTATTCTTTTTCGCTAGCTTAATTTCCTTCTGTTTGGCTTCTTTTCGCCATAAGCGGAAAGAGTCAAACATCGCCGGCCGGGCTTTCTTTTTGAACAATTTAATTTCTAAATTATCTAAAATATCGGTATTGAAACTACCATTTTGGGGCCATTTTAAAACACCGTCTTTCCTGGTGTAGTGGATCCATACTTCGTTATATGCAATGGGGCCTACGCCATGTTTTACATAGAGCTCATAAGTTGGAGTTCCAACCGGAGGGACCGGGCATGATTCCTCCAGCTGGAAATCTTTTCCACAACCCAAACAAAATATTCTACCAAATATTCTAGAACCAGGCATCTTTGCTCACTAGTCTAGATCCAAACGTCAAAGGATTATCAATTACGATAGTCTCGTGAATACACGAGTCCTCTGGCTTTGGCGTTTGCAAACTCCAAATTACCAAATCAAACGATCCCAAGGGATACCAAAACAAATGGGAGATGCTCCACTTATACTTAACTGAATATTGCTGATCGATGGCGTCACCAGAAGACTCTCTCGATTGTTTCGCTCTCCCAAAACTCGTCAAGGGTCCAAAACAGGTCGATTAATCAGGGCAGCAGTCTTTCATAGCCGTCGGGACGCGGAGAACCTCGCAGAAAAGACTTTCGGACCACGTCGACATGCAGGGGTCGATGAAGTGGCGGCCTTCCTCCGGAATTTCCACACGAAGCTCCTCACGAACCTCTGGCTTGGACTGGTACCGCTGAAATCGTCCCGAGTTGGGCGCCAAACTGAAGTACTGGGTATTTTAGTCCCAGCGGTGCAGGGGCACACACCCTATGACTTCTGGGTTCACCCTGTTCCAGACCTACAGAAACACAGAGTCTTCTGGGTGAAGTCAAAGATCGTTTATTGGCTGCAGACCAATTACAGGTATCCTAGAAGTACAACAGCGTGTATGTTCTCAGGAGACTGCTGAAAATCATAGAAACGGACTTCATCTTAAATACACTTTTCCCTCACTCAAGCATACATTCCTAGGTTTTATGATACGGCAATATAGAAGTGTACATTACAAAGAAAAGGCAGAGTCATGATGACCATCCGACATTCCAGTTCGGCCAGCCCACAATGATTTACACAGTAAGGTTCAGATCCCACATCGGATATCAATAGACCCCCCAATAAACATGAGCATCTCCTGTTTTGGGAAACAAGTCATAAAGCAGGAACAGTCAGGTGTGAAAGAGATTAGCCGGAGGCTCCTGTAGAATGAAAGGGTTTTATGATGGGTCAAGCCCTGATGCTAATCACAGGTGGACGGAGGAAGGGGAGCTCGTGAGACCAGTTTGACCTGGGGCAGCAGAGCCAGCTGCCCAGGTCACAGAGAAGTCACGGGAAAGCACATGTACTGTAAGGCCCGTTTCTGCTCCATTATAGCCTATGTGAGGGCAATGACAAGATGGCCACCGCTCTCAAAATGGAACCCGCGTAGTGGAGCAGAATAACGTGTACACAGTGCATTCATAGCTAGAACGATATATAAAGCACTCGTACATACCGCATTAACCATTTGCGGTTCGCCAATACCAGGATAGACAGGGGTAGGGCCCTGTCCCCTACGCGGTCAAAGAGATTAAAGTACGACAATGTGACAAAAAAACCTGTCTATTAAACCTTACAGAAATCCCACCCATGAACTACGAACAATCGCTTCAACAAATTAAAAAACAAAATACAATGTGAAACAGTTGAAATAATGCCATCACATGTTATATGAGATGTAATGTCTTTTCAAAATTCAAGGCGATCTCTGATGTTGGTTTGTCTCCGATGTCGCAACTTTAATCAGTTTTGTCAACTCTTAAACTTTTTTGGGGTGCACCCTTAGTCGGGACGGATAAATTGTAAACAGCAAGAGTATAAGAATTAGAGTGCACTCCTTCCCTTATAAGTAATCCGAAAGTAGATGAATGTTCTAGTTTGCGTGCGCTCCACTTAGGGACCCATCCCAGGTCACTGTGTTCACAAGCGAAAATACAAAAAGCGCGTAGTTGACGCACAAGATTGGCGCACTGCTATAAATGGGACCTTTTCCCTTTACAGTCCAATGAATTCATTAATATTTTTTCCAAAACTTGACCATTAAATCACCATTTTTAAACGAATTCTTCCTTGTAAATATCACGGAGACAGCGAGATTCCATTAAAGCGTTTATTGCACATTTTCAAATGCAGCTGCTTTCCATTCCAGGCTTATACACAGCGGCACGTGTAATTCAATAAAACATTAATGTCAGCCCTTTATATGTGACCCAATGCATTTCGAGCTAAATGCTCTTCGTCAGGGGTTTCTGAAAAATACAACACAATAAGCTGTAACAACTGCTCACAACCAAATGTAAATTACAAAGAAAAACCCTCTCTATACCCATTTCCCTCAAAGTCTGGATGAAAACATACAGTATTGAAAATCACCCTCAACCCTCCAACCATCAAACCACAGTTGTGAACCCATAGTTATCCCTCACACCATCTCAGTTAAAACGAACACTTCCCTAAACTTTCCCGCTTTTTAACTGTTTAGCACAAACTTCTCAAACGCCATTGCTCACTCTGACAATCGTCAAGACTGCTCTCGCTATCACCCTCCCACGCACAAATATAAAGGGTAATGCTCCCGCTCAGGTGTCATCAATCAGCCTAACGTAACCGACCACGTGATTCAATACCTGCAGCCCTCGTACTACAACCCCCATAATGCACACGTTAACCAAAAAGAAAAGAAAAAACATCTTAACCCCATGATGTGACAAAAAAACCTGTCTATTAAACCTTACAGAAATCCCACCCATGAACTACGAACAATCGCTTCAACAAATTAAAAAACAAAATACAATGTGAAACAGTTGAAATAATGCCATCACATGTTATATGAGATGTAATGTCTTTTCAAAATTCAAGGCGATCTCTGATGTTGGTTTGTCTCCGATGTCGCAACTTTAATCAGTTTTGTCAACTCTTAAACTTTTTTGGGGTGCACCCTTAGTCGGGACGGATAAATTGTAAACAGCAAGAGTATCAGAGTTAGAGTGCACTCCTTCCCTTATAAGTAATCCGAAAGTAGATGAATGTTCTAGTTTGCGTGCGCTCCACTTAGGGACCCATCCCAGGTCACTGTGTTCACAAGCGAAAATACAAAAAGCGCGTAGTTGACGCACAAGATTGGCGCACTGTGCTAAACAGGTAAAAAGCGGGAAAGTTTAGGGAAGTGTTCGTTTTAACTGAGATGGTGTGAGGGATAACTATGGGTTCACAACTGTGGTTTGATGGTTGGAGGGTTGAGGGTGATTTTCAATACTGTATGTTTTCATCCAGACTTTGAGGGAAATGGGTATAGAGAGGGTTTTTCTTTGTAATTTACATTTGGTTGTGAGCAGTTGTTACAGCTTATTGTGTTGTATTTTTCAGAAACCCCTGACGAAGAGCATTTAGCTCGAAATGCATTGGGTCACATATAAAGGGCTGACATTAATGTTTTATTGAATTACACGTGCCGCTGTGTATAAGCCTGGAATGGAAAGCAGCTGCATTTGAAAATGTGCAATAAACGCTTTAATGGAATCTCGCTGTCTCCGTGATATTTACAAGGAAGAATTCGTTTAAAAATGGTGATTTAATGGTCAAGTTTTGGAAAAAATATTAATGAATTTATTGGACTGTAAAGGGAAAAGATCCCATTTATAGCAGTGCGCCAATCTTGTGCGTCAACTACGCGCTTTTTGTATTTTCGCTTGTGAACACAGTGACCTGGGATGGGTCCCTAAGTGGAGCGCACGCAAACTAGAACATTCATCTACTTTCGGGTTACTTATAAGGGAAGGAGTGCACTCTAATTCTGATACTCTTGCTGTTTACAATTTATCCGTCCCGACTAAGGGTGCACCCCAAAAAAGTTTAAGAGTTGACAAAACTGATTAAAGTTGCGACATCGGAGACAAACCAACATCAGAGATCGCCTTGAATTTTGAAAAGACATTACATCTCATATAACATGTGATGGCATTATTTCAACTGTTTCACATTGTATTTTGTTTTTTAATTTGTTGAAGCGATTGTTCGCAGTTCATGGGTGGAATTTCTGTAAGGTTTAATAGACAGGTTTTTTTGTCACATCATGGGGTTAAGATGTTTTTTCTTTTCTTTTTGGTTAACGTGTGCATTATGGGGGTTGTAGTACGAGGGCTGCAGGTATTGAATCACGTGGTCGGTTACGTTAGGCTGATTGATGACACCTGAGCGGGAGCATTACCCTTTATATTTGTGCGTGGGAGGGTGATAGCGAGAGCAGTCTTGACGATTGTCAGAGTGAGCAATGGCGTTTGAGAAGTTTGTGCTAAACAGGTAAAAAGCGGGAAAGTTTAGGGAAGTGTTCGTTTTAACTGAGATGGTGTGAGGGATAACTATGGGTTCACAACTGTGGTTTGATGGTTGGAGGGTTGAGGGTGATTTTCAATACTGTATGTTTTCATCCAGACTTTGAGGGAAATGGGTATAGAGAGGGTTTTTCTTTGTAATTTACATTTGGTTGTGAGCAGTTGTTACAGCTTATTGTGTTGTATTTTTCAGAAACCCCTGACGAAGAGCATTTAGCTCGAAATGCATTGGGTCACATATAAAGGGCTGACATTAATGTTTTATTGAATTACACGTGCCGCTGTGTATAAGCCTGGAATGGAAAGCAGCTGCATTTGAAAATGTGCAATAAACGCTTTAATGGAATCTCGCTGTCTCCGTGATATTTACAAGGAAGAATTCGTTTAAAAAGGGTGATTTAATGGTCAAGTTTTGGAAAAAATATTAATGAATTCATTGGACTGTAAAGGGAAAAGGTCCCATTTATAGCAGTGCGCCAATCTTGTGCGTCAACTACGCGCTTTTTGTATTTTAACTCTCTATAAGTGCCATTATCAGATTTGTGACTTAATATCCAACTTTACCATTAAAGCTGATTTTAAAGTACAATTAATTTTCCTATCTGCTCTCAGATTTAAGTTATCCCTTATTACATGTAATAAGGTAACCCAATATTATCCTATGGGAGAGATAGGCCATGCAACTTTAGGGGGTTTTCACTACCAGGACATGTAATTCGTAAACCCACTGTTCATACTTTTCAAATACAATGAGCTTATGATCTTATGAGCCTTTAGGGCCTACCTTAGGTGTGACTCATATGTGTAAATAAAGGAAAGCACAGTCCTGGCAAAATGTTTATTTTGCTGGGTCAGAATGGCAGTTTAAACTGGGCTGCAGTAGCATACCTGAGACATGTTTTTAAAGGCTACTTTAGTTGGTGGCACTGGCCCTCGGTTCATGTAGAACTCTTTACTAGGGACTTAAAAGTAAATTAAATGTGCTAATTAGGTGTAGACCACTTGTACCAGGTTGTGGGGAGGGAGCATAAGCACTTGAGCACTGGTTAACAGTGGAAAGGTGCACAGAGTCCTAAAGCCAACAAAATTAATTCAGCAAAACAGGAGGGGTAAAGGCAATAGGTTTGTGGGCCTACTACCTAAGAGTATCAGGTTTTTGACACTCTATTTTTGATTAGTCTATTTTTGTTGGCTTTATGATTCTGGAAATGGTACATTTGATTTAATTATAAGTCTCTAGTATATGGTACTAAATGTACTCAGTGGCTGTATATTAAATGCTACTATTGAGCTGCAGCACTCATTGTGCCACCCACTAAAGTAGCACTGTAAAACACATATCAGTCCTGCTTTTCCAGCCCGTGTGTGTAGTTTTAAAACTGCCAACTCGTCCTGGCAAAAATAAACCTTTCTACTGACCTAACACTTTCCTTTTAATGCTTATACCTAACCCCTACGGTAGGCCCTAAAGGTTCACTGGATAGGCACACGGTATTTATAAGTAGAACATGTGTACCTTGGTATTAAATGTCCTGGCAGTGAAACCCCCTCTCTTCCCCAAAATGTGTTTATCACTGTGGCATTGAAACAGGGTTAACTTAATATATTTAAAATGTGATAACTACAGTTTGGGAACATCTAGTAAAATACTTCTTCCACTCATTTGAATTGTACTTTAAAATCCTCTTTTAACAGTAATGTTGGATTTTAACTTACTATTTTGAAGAAGACACTTTTAGAATTTTAACATTTTCCTTCCTAAACCAAATGTGCCTTATTGCCAGTGTTCATGGTCGCATGGCTGTTAGTGGCTCTACAGTAGTGTGATGTGCATTCTTTTCAGACAGGAGACAAAAGGACCTTGGGTGTGGGGAGGGGGTTCCTTTATGGGGCAGAATGGTTGGAAGGTTGTTCTCAGCCCCTTCTTGAGCTTCAAACAGTAGATTAAGGGCTGTACCCAGCCCCTACCTGACTTCAGAAGATGCCTACCTGTCACTGGCAAAAATAACACACACATAAGACTACTTTACCTTTGTTTCCATAGACATACTGGAGCTAAGCCCAGGGAAAAGGGAAGAGTTGATCAGAACCAGTTTAAGGGTTAGACATAGGGGTGTCCCCCACCCACAGGCTGGTACTGGATATAAAAGTGGCACCCTCAGAACCTTAATTCAGAACACCCCTGGACAGGTGAAGATCAAAAGAAGAACTGTCTTGCTGTTTGAATTTCCCAAGAAGACTGGACCTCCTTGCCCGTAACCCAGTACCCCATAAGTGACACAATGGTCATTTGCCTGACATCCTGTTTGATATATAGGGACACAACAAGCTTCCAAATGCCTTTCCCTGCAACTGCCCCGATGGCCAATACCAATGGGACCTGCATGAACCCTGTTGCTGCACTCTGCAGGAGTGAGCCCTAAACCCCAAGTGGTGCCTACTTGGCTGCTGTTAGAGTGTAGTCCTCCAACCTTAAATCTGCAAGAACTGGACTCCCGGTGAAAAACAAGAGGTCCATCTGCAGTCTCCAAATGAATGTGAATGGACTTTAATGAGTCCAGCAAGAAAACTGCATCTGACTGCTGATGAGACGTTATTGGATATTGGACCTGGACTTGGCCCACATGGAGCTCTTCACATCGACAACAACCACCCCACGTGTCCCACTAACAAGTAGTTCCAATCGTTGACCAGCTCTTATCACCAAATTGAATGCCCCACGGTCTCAGCCAATGGAAAGTTCCCTTCGTCAACCAGCGCCTCTCCTGATCCAAGACGAGAACTTCAGCAGTGAAACAGGACTAAGTTGGAAGGTAAACTTTCCACCAGGATGAACCTGGTCCCTGTATCCTAGGTGAGCTTCATCGTGGACGTCCTTAACATTTGATGTTGGCCGGGTCCAATGCAACCAAATAACCGCTATGAGAGCTTTAATGCTTTTTGGACACTATTTCTACTGATAACTTTAAAAATTAAGAACTATGGTTCTACTTATTGGATTTTTGTTGCTTTGGTGTCATTTTATTTATCAAAATATTCAGTATTTTTCTAAATCGATTTGTTATTTTTATTTTTATTACTATTTGAGTGCTGCCTAAATACTTTACACATTGCCAGTAAATTAAGCATGACTGCTTTTGTGCCATGCTACCAGAGGGTTAAGCGCAGGTTTATTTAGTGACTTCTGTGGTTCATCCTGACAAGGGTTGTGTTTATTGCTTCAGTGGGTCTCCCACCCCTCTCAATGACCCAATTCCTTACACTGTCACAAAACAGTAAGGGCATTTTATTTCCAAGGGATTGCTTCAGATTATGTAACTCCAATTGGAAAGAAGCACTCGACAGTACACAATTTCTTATGAGGGGCTCATCATTTGCCACCTCTCCTGGTTGCAGAATCAAGTACCTATATGTTTTCAAAGAACCAGAAAGTTATTATACATCTCCTTCTGCACCTCTTGATGCTGATGAGAATCAAGTAGTATTATGGTCTTAGCTGCTAGTGGCATTGCGACATTTACTGGTGTTACTGTGCCAGTGGGACTGTTAGTTAATCCGAAGTGAAACTCGTGCAATTTGCTTTGTGGAAATTAGGTGAAATGCCTGAAAATTATGTGTCATAATGCGCAATGCAAATTCAGCTCCTTGTTTATAATTTGGAAGTGGAAACGTATTGCATGCTAAATGTAGCATTAGATCATTCTTGAGCTATGTCGCTTAAAGGCCATAGTGAAGGGTGTGGGATTGCAGACTCCAGATTGCTCCAGCCTGCCTATGCAGTGCACTTAAGTTTCACCCTTTCATAATATTTGTCCCTATTTTTTTCTAATTTACATTCACTTTTTTGTGTCGATCGCTGTGCATTCATTTTTTTCTGCCTGTTGTGGTATCCTAGGTTATAGAACCATCCTTATCAGTGGTTCTGTAACCTACGAGCTTGTGGCTCTAGGGCAGACTGTAATGGAAGATTAGGACTTCAGCAGCTGCTTCACAGAGTGCTCTTGTGAATGAGGTCCACTTTCCTGGAAACTTAATAAAGCATTTACTAAAACTCGCTTCCACCGCCTGGATCATCTTTATTACATTGGCGATGACTTGGGGCGACCTTTGTGTCAACAATCTCACCATCTGGTTTTAAAGACAACGGAAACCAGGGATTGAAAGCGAGTAGAAAATCAAAAGTTTCCACAATATCGCTACGTTGGACCTCAACACGGATACTTCGATTGGGAACGTAGCAAGTACTGTACATTTTAAATACTTTTTATTTGTGAGCCAAACTGTTACTCACGGTTCGCCGAGCTCGCGCTCCGTGCTTCTCATGCTGCAGAAATTCCCCTGTGACGTCTTGAAAGCTTCTGCCTCTGTGATTGGCCCTTTACTCCTGGTCACTGAAACGCAATGCTTCAGATTGCGTGACCACGTTGGCGGCCAACTTTAAAGAGCTGAACTGTGTTTCTGCGCTTTATCTTACATTACCGATCTCCTCGTCAAGGTTGGATGCATCTCCGTGTACTTCCATCTATTTGACAACACGGTGATGCGCACACCTTTATCCAGTTGCGTGTCAGTTCAGCTCACAAAGTTGACGCGGTGACACGCACACCTTGATTTTTCATGAACATTTCTTTCTTTAAGCACAGTTGAATATCTTTAAAGGTTGACATGCTCACTTTGGCTCCTTTAATGGGCTTTATCTCCATTTGGGTGTCATTTTAGCTCATACTCTCAACACGGTTACACGCACACCTTGGTTCTTTCTTTTACCACAGATTAATATCTTTAGGAATTTTCTACCCGGTGAAGCGCTCACCTTTATTGATTGCGTGTCTTCTTTTACTTACACCGTGACACGCACACCTTATTTGTTGGTCATCCTATTACACTTTTCATCATTAGTATTGTACTATGGCTATGTAAAATCTTCCAACCCCTTCATTTTTTTTTAATTCACCAGGTGAGCCACCTTTAAAATGGTCCAAATGGAAGAAGGTGTTTGTTCATTATGCAAAGGTGTGTGGTGCCAATTTAAGTGCGTAGAGGAAAACTGTATTATTGTTACATTTTCTTGGCTCTGAAGGTCAAGAGGTTTATGAATATGTCCCTGATCTTACAGAAGATATTGTTGCTGATTTGAATGAATACGAGATTGCCATAAAGAAACTTGATATTCACTATCTTCCTATATTAAGCATTGTCTTGAAGAGGTATCACTTTGATAAAAGGATACAACGTGATGGTGAGACTGTAGAACAATATATTACTATTCTTCGTAAATTGGCATCTACGTGCAGCTTCAGAGCGTCTTCTGATGAATGCCTTAGGGATCAATTCATGTTAGGGTGCAATTTAGATAAAGTAAAAGAGTCTATGTGGGAGAAAAATAATCCATCTTTGCATGAAGTGTTAACTATGGCAAAAACTTCAGAACATTCAAAAGCTTGTGTGGAGGTGATCAAAAAAGATGCTCTAACTAAGACTGCACTAGCTTCTACCAGAACAGGCGATGATAGTGTTAAGGTTGTAATAGAAAAAGATAAGGACAAATCTCAGAAATCTTATCAAACCAACACCAAGTTTGTTTCCCAAAGTAAGTCTTCAACTAAACAGTTTTTTGGGAAGTGTTTTTGGTGTGGAGATTCAGATCACTTGGCTAATAACAAAATGTGTCCTGGATGGACAGCTATGTGTAATAATTGTGGCAGGAAAGGCCATGCCACAAAGTGTTGTAGGTCGACCACGACATCAAACAAGAACAAAGTTAGGGAAGTTGAATGTGATGATGAGGACTCTGTGGAAGAAATAATTATATTAGAAAACTGTGTTGAGAAACTAGATGGTCCTCTTGAAAATGTGTTAGTGAATGGTAAAGAAGTTCTGATGCTCTTTGACTCTGGCGCAAAGATCACTTTGATCCTTTTACATTTTATGAAACAAAGCTTCAAAATTATGTAAAACTGTTGAAACGGACATAAAACCAAAAGGGTACGGTGGCGAACCAATTAAATTAGCTGGTTATTTTGGGGATTCTATAGAATTTAAGGATAGGATAATTTCTGGGAAAATGTATGTGTCCATCAAAGGAGATTTGTTGATAAGCTGGATACATCAACGTGATCTTTTTGTTTTTCTTGATCTTAATGCCAAACCAATGGTTTGTATAAGAGATAGACCCATTGTTAATTCAATTCAAATTGATTGTAACAACTTACTGGACAAGTTTTCTGATGTCTTTAAGAATGATCTTGGATATTTAAAGAATTATGCCCATGAGATTAGGTTAAAAGAACATGCTGTTCCCAAAGCGGCCAAAGTCAGAAATGTTCCCATGGCGGTTAGGGATAACAAGAAACTTGAATTAGACAAGCTTGTTGCAAATGGCATAATTGAGGAATTGGAAGCTTCACAATGGGTCTCTCCAGTTGTGATGGTCCGTAAGGCCAATGGGGAAGCTCGTCTTTGTGTAGACTTGAGGGTATTAAATAAAGCTGTGATTATATACCAATATTAGCTAAATGCTTAGTATGTTAAATGGTTCGAAATACTTTTATACCCTGGATCTCAGTTCGGCTTACCACCAAATTAAACTTACAGAGAAGTCCCAAGAATTTACGACTTTCACCACACCTTTTGGTACCTTTAAATTCCTATGAATGCCATTTGGTCTAATTTCCGCCGCTTCTGTTTTTCAGCGTGCGATGGAAAGGATATTGAAAGATGTGGTGGGAGTGAAGGTATATCAGGATGACATTCTGGTTTCTGGGTCCACTAAGCTTGAACATAACACAAGGCTTTGTGAGTTATTGGATATCTTATTGAAGTCTGGTTTGACTCTTAAACGGGCCAAGTGCAAATTTGGGGTTCAAGAGATTGAGTATCTTGGGCATCTTGTCACAAGCAATGGGATTCAACCTAAAAAAAATGTTGGTTGATACAATAGAGAAACTGCCTTCCCCGAAGAATAGAGATGAATTAGTTAAGTTCTTGGGAATGGCAGAATTTTACAACAAATTTATTCCCAAATTTGCTGAGAGGTCATTATCCTTAAGATCTTTGTTAAAGAAAAATACTGAGCTTGTTTGGTCCAATCTTTGCGAAAATGAATTTATTGATAATAAATCTAGCTTGAAGAATGCATCAGACCTTGGGAGTTTTGATGTTAATGATGAGGTCATTGTGATGACAGATGCCAGCTCTAGAGGTTTAGGTGGGGTTTTGTTGCAAAGATCAAGGGGTGATTATATGACAATTGCTTTTGTTTCAAGAGGTCTGCGTGGTGCTGAAATTAACTATTCAGTGATTGAAAAGGAGGCGTTAGCGGTTTTATGGGCTGTAAGAAAACTGAGGAAGTTTCTTTGGGGATGCAAATTTGAAATAAAGACAGACCACAAACCTCTCAAGGAGGTGGTTTCAAAAAAGGGTGTTGATCTCATTTCAGGTCGCATACATAGATGGGTTATAGCTCTGCAAGAGTTTGATTTTGAGATAAACTATATTCCTGGTGCTAGCAACTTGCAAGCAGATTGTCTTTCTAGGTTAGTTACTGATTCAGTAAGTGACGTAGAATCTTTAGAGGAGAGCTTTGCCGGTGAGGACTTTAATGGAGATTTTAATGTGTGTTTTGTCGTCACTGATGAGATCATACAAGAGTCGGAGTGGAAGACCTCTTTAGAGAAGGATGTCTGTTAACAGAATGTGATGAAAATGATTTTGGAGGGTTGGATGGTAAAAAATAAGTGTCCCGCTGAGTTAATGAGATTTTGGGAGGTTCACAATAAACTTTCTATTGATGATTTGCTTATGAGAGGGAGTAAACTTGTTTCTCCTGAAGATCTGAGATCTGTATTGGTGAAGAGGGCTCATTCCAGTCATATGGGCATTTCCAAAACCAAGGAAAGGGTCAGAGAAAGTTGTTGGTGGCCGTCTATGGATTTGATGATTGAGAGAGAAGTTAGAGAGTGTGTGGACTGTACATTGAGTGACAAAGTGTTAAAGTGTAGGACGCAGCCCATGGTTTTGAGAGAGAGAGCTGCTGGTCCATGGGTTGACATTTCCATGGATTTTCTTGGTCCTGTAAAG
Organism: Triturus cristatus; assembly: GCF_964204655.1. NCBI lineage: Eukaryota > Metazoa > Chordata > Amphibia > Caudata > Salamandridae > Triturus > Triturus cristatus. The sequence goes on along the minus strand of NC_140590.1, from coordinate 891,943,066 downwards.
GTCATTTTGCACAACAGATATGTGTTTGTTTGTGTAGACATTTTTTCACGGTGGCCAGAAATAAAAGTTGTGAATTCAATTGAGTCTGGTGATGCGATAAATGTTTTGGAGGAATTGTTTGAGAGAGAGGGTTTTTCCTCCAGTCTCCTTACAGATAATGGGGTGCAATTCACCTATGGGCAAGTTGATTAGTTTCTTAGAGAGAGAGGTGTGAAGCATAAGAAGGCTTCACTCTGTCATCCAGAGTCTAATGGTGTCGTTGAACGGTTTATTAAAGTATTAAAAGAGAGTCTGCAGTTGTCTTTGACTTGTGAGTCAAACTGGGTTGAAGGTTTGAGGAAGAAAGTGAGAGAGTACAGGTTGACTCCTTACCCCAGTACAGGGTCTCGCCTTTTTTATTGTTCAAGGGGAGGTTGCCTTGTTGTGAGGTCAGTCCTGGTTGGCTCACAGATAAAAGATTGAAGGTTGATAAGGAAATTTGCGTGCCTACTGGCTGGGAAGCCAAGGAGGAAGAAAAGAAGTTGAAGTCTAAGACTTTGTATGACATAAGGAAAGCGGTAAAAGAGACTAGGATCAGAATAGGAGATTGGGTGAGAATAAAATCCCCAAGAAAAGGTGTAAAGTGTTCAAAATTCAGTATGCCTTGTCGTGTAAAGAAAATATTTAAAAATGCTGTGAAAACTGATGACAATAAGATTTGGAACTTGAGCAGGGTTTCAAAATGCTCTTCGGTGCGTGAATCAGTTCCTTTGTCTTCCTGTGTAAAGCTGAGATCTGATTCAGCTCCTTTGACGACAAAAATAAGGGTGTCTGATAATGTTGTGATTAGACCTAAACGTTTAAAGTGTAAACCAATTCTTGTTCATGATTATGTTTAATGTTTGTGTTTTAAAAATAAAACAATTGTTGTTGTCTCCTTCTCTTGTTTTTGTTTATTATAAGTGAGCAGATGAGTTGGTGTCCTAGGTTATAGAACCATCCTTATCAGTGGTTCTGTAACCTAGGAGCTTGTGGCTCTCGGGCAGACTGTAATGGAAGATTAGGACTTCAGCAGCTGCTTCACAGAGTGCTCTTGTGGATGAGGCCCACTTTGCTGGAAACTTAATAAAGCATTTACTAAAACTCGCCACCACCGCCTTGATCATCTTTATTACACCTGTCTAATTTGTTTTTTTTGTCAGCCCTCACCTTCCAGCCTTGGCTGCACCAGGATGGTTGTCCAACTCATTGTCCTGTTGGCGCTATGTAGGTGTGACACCCCACAACATTTTTATTGAGAAGGCAAATGAAGCAACACTAATATTTTTACAAGTAGTGCCACATCCCATTTATTTTACATGGATAACCTTTCCTATTGAATGTTTGCCAGTGCTTTCACAGCTTTTATTTCACAGAAAAGAAATCTTAACTGAAACGTATTCCCTGTAGATAGCATTGCTAAATTCATTTGCATGATATTTAGATTGCATAAACAAAGTTGAATGAATGGTTAACACATTTCCTCTTTTTTTATAGTGCGGGTAAAAGAAGCTTTCTCAATGATAGTGCTGCTTTCAGAGCATTAATCTGCACACCTGTCAAGCTCACCCTTGCAGGCCTATCCTTGATGCAAACATCTTCCAATGAATCCCGCCCGCCCGTGTGTAAAAAAAAAAAGATTGCAAATGCAGAATTTTGTCAGCAAAACCAATCACACTATCCCACATTGCATATTCAATGTTTGTCACTGTATAGGTCTTATTAAATATTCTTCATAGTGTCAATGTACTGCAAAGGAAAAGTACATTTTAGAATCATGTTTTTAATTTGCTTACAATGTGTTTTGCTTTTAAATTATGATTAGAATAATAAACATAGGAGCATATCAACAACAACCGGCGATAATTATCGCTGAGCGCACTTAGCGCCAGGATAATTATCGCCGGCTAGCCCCGATTTTTATCGCTGAGATAGCGTGCTATTAGCAACGCTTATCTCATCAGCGATAAAAATCCTGGCGCTAACTGGCTAACGTGAGATTATCGCTGGAAACCCAGCGATAATCTCACGTTAGCTTGTTGATAGGGATAGACAAACTTAGCCATGATATCCTCCTTCCATAGGATATCATGGCTAAGTCAGAATAATACCAGACGTAAAAAAGCAGCGTTAACTGCGGTTAGCGCTGCTTTTTTTGTCTCTAACGGGGTTAGCGATATTCTTGATAATAGGAGAAATGTCGCTTAGCGACATTTTTCCTATTATTTTACTCTGGAACGCCCCCTTTGCATCTCATTAGAGATGCAAGGGGAAGCGTAGAGTAAAAGGGTGCTAACATGCGAATTTGCATGTTAGCACCCTGTTGTTGATAGGGTGCTAGTTTTATCTCTGCTTTTTTGGCTTTTAAAGCCAAAAAAGCAGAGATAAAGCCCTTGTTGATATGCCCCATAGTTGTATAAAACACATTTCAAAAATTAGCCCATTATTCCCAACAAAAACATACACTTCTCCAAAACTTCAGAGACAGAGCTGCAGTTTCACATAAATAAAAATACTAAGGGAAGGAGTCTCAAAAGCTCTACATCTTTCTAAAGAGTACTAAGATCAATTAGTAAATCATGTAATATAAAAGTAATGACTAATATATGTTATGTGTGAGTAGTCTTATATCACTATCTCGGGTTGAAAGTGAAATTGATATACTATTCAGTCTTCAAATTCATGGTTTATAAATTTCTTCTGAACTCCTCAATGGCAATAAAGATCTCTATTAGGCAGTTTACTACCATGTATTTTATGTAAACTTCCCACAGAAGACACATTTTATGATTTATATATACGTTTTTCCTTGTGAATGGTTTGCCCAGAACCCGCCAATCAGTTAAATCAGTCAGCTAAGATTCTGCTTGCCAAGCTTTGTGAACATTCATCCACGGGGGAAACAAAAGTTAAGGGGTGAAACCAATCAGTGCTTTCCAATTTTACCTCCCCATAGGAAATGTATTTTGCTCTCATCTTAAGTCCAAACAGCTGAACTGATTTACACCAAACTTGGGATGAAAATGTAAAACTTCCATTTCCTTGTCTCATTTTGCCCACCATGGGTGCCTACTCCATGTCACTTTCATCTTAATGGGGACTGGAACAGATGAAGTAGAGGTCCTTCCTTTCCTTGGAAGAGAAGGTGTAGTCAATGTGTGTGATGCAACAGCAGTGACAACACCATGCTTTGGAGCATGATAAACATCGTGCTCTATTATTATTATTATTATTATTATTATTATTATTATTATTATTATTATTATTATTATTATTATTATTATTATTCAACATTTATTGAGCTCCTAGCCACCCTAAGGCATCCCAGCGCTAGCGGGCACACAGGAGGGTGACTGAGAAAATATAAGGCAGAATGTTGAAATAACCATGTTTTAAGAAGTTTTCAAAAGGGGAGATGGTGGGATTCTAAGTGAAGGTGTGGGTGCAGGGTTTTCCAGAGTCTAGCAACATTGTACGAAAAAGATCTTCCTCCACTTCTTACCCTTTTGATTTTGGGAATGGCTGTGAGGGTAAGATTAGCTGAGCTAAAGCATTTCCTAGGGTGGTAGAAGGTAATGAGGGAGCTATTAATTACTGGGCTCTTTTCCCATAGGGTCTTATGGGCTATACACAGAGATTTGAATTTTACCCTTTCCAGAATCAGCAACCAGTGTAGAGTCTTCAGTGCCTGCTTGGCCGACTGAGTTTTAGGAATCCCAAGCAACAGCCTCGCAGCGGAGTTCTGCACGACTTGGAGCTTCTTTGTCATTGCTTTAGGTGCTTATTTTTTTTTAGTTTGATTTTATTGAAACCATAAAGAAATTACAATATACAACCAGAATCCGTTAAGGAAATATAAGAAACAATGATATATACAGTAAGGATGATAAGCTGTAAGGCTCACCTGAGGTCTCTGCGGGGACAGGAAGCAGGAAACAGAAGACAGTTCCCCACGTCCCTCCACCACCAGTCCGCCCAACAAAGTCAAAGCAGAACAAGTGGATGTGGGGGAAGAGGGGAGACAAGGGAATGAGAAACAAGGCAGGTCCAGCGCACTTCCAGCACCTCGAGAGCCCCACTGAGATCCAAATGAAGTCCTGCAAACAAAAGGTTACGTTAGCAGACAGCCAGCTCAATAGGCAGACCAGTAATGACTCAACAAGCGTCCCAGGATCTACCTGTAATTCTCCCCTCTTCCTCGGATGTCCAAACAAAAGGTGATAATAACTTAAACGACCAGTGTGATGCTCCTACGAAGAAACAATAAAGTTAAGTATATACCTCCTATGTGCTATAAACAAATGTATAGAATGTGTCTCTACTCTTCTTACCCTCTTAAAACAAGCGTTGTCATGGACTGTCAAGTGGCAGCGTTAATCCCCCTTGGTTGTTAATAGCACAACCAATAATGTCCACTCATACGCTATAATGTAGGTTGTTCTCGTCACAACCCTATTGGGATTCTATGATACCTATTTGCGGCTCCTTGCCATACTGAGCATCATAGGTAAGGCATAGAAGAAAAAGATATTCGTTCCGTAACGTTCAGAGACATATAAGACAATACAACATGTAGGGATAAGCACAGCAGAAATTGGGGGTGTAGTAATGTGTAGCGACTATAACATATAAGTAGAGGCAGATGCCACAACGCCTTTGCAACAAGCCCCTATTACCCAGCATGAGAGCCTGTGAATCAATGAATGTCGAAGTGCTACTGACGTGAGCTCCAAAGCGACACGCCGAGGGAGCTTCAATGGAGGGACAAGCCCTTCTAAATGCGCGCGAGCGCGTTACCGCCTTAATGAGGTGAAGTTCCCGTGAAGGACCAGACCGAGGGGTTTCTAGGGACTCCAGTTCAGGTAACTCTCCTCGATAATCCGAAACGGAAGAACAGGAATCCAGCGCGACGCTTCTCCACTGATGAGCGAGACCCGGAGGCGGAAGGGAATACCCGGAAATGATGTGTGTATTCAGCAACTAGAACGCGAAGCGTCAGGCTTTCCAAAGCGATGTATTTTATACCGGGGAATGCGGAAGTTCAGATGCAGCCGCGACTCCCTCTCGAGCACAGGTATGACAGTATATCCCCCCTATGGAACCCCCCACTGGTTTGGATTTCCAAGGATGTTTACGATGGAACAGGCGTATTAAACGGGGAGCGTTAACATGACCTACAGGTTCCCAAGTCCTGTCTGCTGGTCCATACCCTTTCCAATGAATGAGGTACTGCAGTTTCCCTCGCACTCTCCGGGAGTCCACTATAGCCCCTACTTCATACTTGATCTCGTTGTCGACTTCGAGAGGAGCTGGGAGGGTCGGTAATTCAGTACCAGGCACAACAGGTTTCAGTAATGAGACATGGAATACCGGATGGATCTTCATGGTTTCTGGGAGTTTTAATCTCAAAGCCACCGGATTGATGATTTCAGTGACCACTTAAGGCCCAATGTATCGTGGTGTGAATTTATTGGCCCCTTTGATCGGGACATGGCGTGTGGATAGCCAGACTTTGTCTCCCACCGCATATTCAGGACTTGAACGACGATGCGCATCTGCACTCTCCTTATACGCCGCTTTGGCCTTTTCAATGTTTACTACAGCAGTTTTGTGTACTTCCTGTATTTGTGTGATGAACTCCTTGGCAGCAGGGACAGGGGCAGTAAGGGTAACATGTGCAGGTAAGAAGCGTGGATGGAAACCATATGAAGTAGAGAACATGGTGGAGGAATGTATACTGTTATTAATGGCAAACTCAGCTGCCCATAAGTAACTATCCCAATCAGCTGAGGTTTGTAACAGCTGACACCTTAAGTACTGTTCCAAACACTGCTTCATTCTCTCTGTCTGTCCGTCAGTTTGTGGGTGATACCCCGAAGAACACCTCATGTCTATGTGTAACAATTATCCCAACCCTTTCCAAAATTTAGATATGAACTGGGGTCCTCGGTCAGAAACCAAAACAGTGGGCAATCCATGTAATCGGACCACGTGTTGCACAACTAACCTTGCTAGTTCCTGTGACGTGGGGAGTGTTTTTAGAGGAGTGAAATGAGTTAACTTGGTCAACATATCCTCTACCACCCAAATTACTGTATGTCCTTTTGCTGTTCTAGGGAGCTCTACTATAAAATACATTGACAGTGTGTGCCAGGGGCTAGGTGGGGTTGGCATGGGCCGTAAAAGGCTGGCTGGGGCTTGATGCAAGCTCTTGCCTTGTGCACACACATGACACTGTTGGACGTACATCTGCACGTCGGTTGCCAAAGAGGGCCACCAAAAGTAACGACGTACCAAGTCAAGGGTTTTTTTATAACCAGGATGCCCCACAAGGACATGCATGTGACACCAATTCAAGGCTTGTTCTTGTAATTCAGCTGTAGGGACTGCAAGCTTTCCTTGGATGTACAACAACCCTTCAAGTCTCTTCCCTTGATATTTCTGTTCCCATTCCTTTAGCTCTTCTAAGCCTTGTGTTTCTCTCACTTTCTGCACGTATTCTTCCTCTAGCGTCAGGGCCCCCACAATACGATCTGCAGTGATGATAGGAGGCGGGTCAAGGGTTGGTTCATACGTATCAAACCCCAATCGGGATAATGCATCGGCTTTCCCATGTTTTCTTCCAGGCTGATACTGGATGACAAAATCATATTCGCTAAAGAAAGATGTCCACCGTAACTGTCTTGTGGACAATGCTCGTGCAGATTTCAGAAACAGTAAATTCCTATGGTCTGTGAGAACGGTAACTTTATGGAGGGTTCCTAACAGATATTGTCTCCATTCTTCAAAAGCTTGTTTAATGGCTAAGAGCTCCCTATCCCCTACGGAGTAGTTCTGTTCTGCTGCAGACAGTTTGTGGGAAAAGAAGGCAACAGGGTGTAAATAGCCAGTGGAAATGTCTCTTTGTGACAAAATGCCTCCGATAGCAGTCTGAGATGCATCTGTTTCTACCAAAAAAGGACGAGAAGGGTCTGGGTGTCTCAAGATGGGAGCTTCCGTAAAAGCTCGTTTCAGGGTGTCAAAGGCGGCTTCCGCTGCAGGGGACCATTTGAATTCAACGTTTTTCTTTAGTAGTTTGGTAATAGGGGATGCCAATTCAGAAAATTTGTCGATAAAGCGCCTATAGAAATCGGCGAACCCCCAAAAGGTCTGGACGTCCTTCACCGTTTTGGGATATGGCCATTGTGTTATTGCTTCTACTTTCTGTGGGTCCATACTGACTCCTGTAGGGGTTAGAATGAAACCCAAAAAGGCCACCCTGGAGGTATGGAATTTGCATTTATCCAGTTTCACAAACAACTGGTTGTCTCGGAGTCTTTGTAATACCGACTGTATGTGACCTACGTGTTCCTCCACTGAAGAGGAATACACCAGGATATCGTCTATGTATGCGACTACATAGATGTCCATCATGTCTCTCAATACCTCATTAATGAAATATTGGAACACGGCTGGGGTGTTGCAAAGCCCAAAGGGCATAACTAGATATTCATACTGCCCAAACTTAGTGCGGAAAGCTGTCTTCCATTCATCTCCTTGTTGGACTCGCACTAAGTGGTATGCCCCTCGTAAGTCCAACTTCGTAAAAATCTTGGCGTTCTTCACCTGATCCAATAATGATGGAATCAACGGTAAAGGATACCGATTTTTAATGGTGTTGTTGTTCAAACTACGGTAGTCAATACAGCATCTGAGGCCTCCCTCTCGTTTGGGGATGAAAAAGAGAGGAGAGGAGGCAGGTGACCGGGAAGGACGAATAAAGCCTATGCGGAGCATCTCGTCGAAATATTCGCGCAGATAAAGGTTCTCCTTTTCAGTTAGCGCGTAAATACGACTAAAAGGTATTTGAGCCCCTGGTATTAAGTCTATTCTGCAGTCGTAGGGACGATGTGGTGGAAGTGCTGTAGCTTTTTGCTTGTCGAACACGTCCTTCCAGTCCGCATAACAGGAAGGGAGTTCAGGCTCAACTGTTATACAGGAACCTAACAAAGGAGCTGCGAGCATAGGCTGCTTAAGGCAATGTGTACCGCAAAACTGTGAGGCAAAGGAAACAGTCCTCTGACTCCAATCAATGGTTGGGTTATGTTGTGTTAGCCAAGAGACCCCCAACACCACAGGGAATTGAGGAGATTTGATTAAATCAAAAGCGAGAGTTTCCAAGTGTATCTCATTTATGCACATTCTTAATGGAATGGTGGTGTGTGTAACTGGACCTGATTTAATAGAACTCCCATCTATGGTTCGAACTTCTTCTATAACTGCTTTAGCTTCACAAGGAATACTTTTCTTAGCGGCCCACTGAATATCCATAAAATTTCCGGTAGCACCGGAATCAACCATAGCGCGGACCTTAACATGGGGACCTCCCCATTCCAACCAAGCATCTACATGGAAATGGGAGAGCATGGTACATGAGTATTCTACAACTGCGGGTTGGGAGACTATTAAACCTGAAACGCCTGAAATTCTTGTCCCCATAGATCCCAGGCTCTCTAGTTTCCCTGCTCCTTTGACTTCTTGGGTTTAACCGCACAATCTCTCAAAAAATGCCCCTGTTTACCGCAGTAAAGGCATCATTTCTGGTCATGACGTTGTTGTCTTTCCTCATTACAGGGAGGACCTCTTAAACTCCCTATCTGCATTGGTTCCACCTCTGTAGCAGACTTCTCGGTCTCAGTGTGTTTCTCTCTATAGGTCAGGAGCCGTGCCTCTGTTCGCCCCCTCTCCTTCTTCTGTTCATGCAAACGGTGATCCAACTTCACGGTTAGATCCATCAATGCCTTACTGTCAAGAATTCCTGTCATACAAGGGAAACACGCCCTTATGTAAACAGGAGAGCTGTTACATAACTCAAGGGAAACACGCCCTTATGTAAACAGGAGAGCTGTTACATAACTCAAGGGAAACACGCCCTTATGTAAACAGGAAAGCTGTTACATAACTCAAGGAAAACACGCCCTATAAAGGGAGGAACCGGGAGGTACAAGGCTGTCGGATATTGTGTTTACACCGACGTACCTGCTTCGTGAAGAGCAGTGTTCCGGAGTGGTGCTCCAGTAAGGCAAGAACGGAGGTTCCGAAGGCTGGTTGCGGAAACCAAGTGGCCTGTTGCTAAACAGACGGCGCTCTTCCATCAAGGGCTGTGCGATGAGCTCAAGGACGCCGTGGCTCATATTGACCCTCAACCCAAGACATGTGAGGGCCTTATCAACCTGGTATTACGGCTGGAACATAGGCTAAGTGAAAGAAAGGGGGATCATGGGAGAAAAGGAAAATCCCTTCCATCCTATGTGACGGTGGGAAGTCCTGAAACTTCCACCGCATCCAAGGGAGAACCCATGGACATCAGCGCAATACGAGCGAGCCTCACAGCCACGGAGAAAGAGTCACGCCGTAAACAAGGATTGTGCCTATATTGTGGCAAAAAAGGCCACTACGTACGTGAATGCCCTGCCAAACCGAAGACGTCACGTTATCGGGCCAACCGGTCGGTAACAGCCGTGGTGGACGTACCGGCGGAAAACTAGAGGACTCCAAGACCAGAGAAGGGGCATCTCGGAGTCACTCATCCATCCCTTCACTTTCCAACTCGGTCACTAAGGGACAACGACACCTGTTTATCACGGTGCACGTGGGAGTGCATGACCAGTGGATACCCGTTGTGGCCATGGTGGATTCAGGGGCCACTGGCATGTTTATGGACCACAACGAGGCATGCAGGCTTGGGCTAGTGCTTCTTCCCAAAGCAGTACCCGAAGACGTCTATGCGGTAGACGGAAGGCGATTGGTGACGGGGACCATCGGACAGCACACGGGGGTCCTTCCGATGAGATATGGGAGTAGCCATTTGGAACAAATCGATTTTAACATCATCCGAGCGCCCCAATATGGCGTCATATTGGGATTGCCGTGGCTACAGAAACACAACCCCTTTGTGGATTGGCCAACACATCGCATCGAAATGACGTCACCGTATTGCATCCTGCATTGTGGAATAAGAACGGAATCCCTTGACGCAGATGAGAGCGGGAGTCAGACGGTGGCTACAGCGGCAGAAAAAGATGTGGCTCTCCCCCAGGCTTATCACAGTTTTGAGGATGTATTTGATGAGGTGAAGGCGGAAGTGCTACCACCACATAGACAGTTTGACTGCCAGATCGACCTGGTGCCAGGGGCCAGCGTTCCCAGCGGCAGGCTGTATGCCCTGACGGAGCCTGAAAACGTGCATCTCCGGGGGTACCTGGATAAACTCCTCAAGCTAGGATTCATCCGCCCGTCCAAGTCTCCAGCCGCCTCGCCACTCTTCTTCATCCCGAAGGCTAATGGGGAGCTGAGAGCCTGTATGGACTTTAGGGCATTGAATGCGATAACCATAAAAAATCGGTACCCCTTGCCTCTCATCAGTGTACTTCTGGAACAGGTCAAGAAAGCTCGTATCTACACCAAGTTGGATTTGAAAGGGGCATACCATCTGGTGCGCATGAGGGACGGAGACGAGTGGAAGACCGCCTTTAAGACCAGGTTCGGCCTTTTTGAGTACCTCGTCATGCCGTTCGGTCTGTGCAACGCCCCGGCAGCCTTTCAGTACTTTTTGAATGAGGTATTCAGAGAGGAGTTGGATATCTACGTGGTCGTATATATCGACGACATCCTCATCTATTCGTCCAGTGTGGAGGAGCACGTACACCACGTCAAAGCTGTGCTCCAAAAGCTGAGGGAAAACATGCTGTTTTGTAAACTCAGCAAGTGTGACTTCCACGTCACATCCGTGGAATTCCTCGGAGTGATGCTGAGTCCAGAGGGACAGGAGATGGCAGAACGAAAGATCAAGGCGGTGAAAGAATGGCCGGTGCCCCAAAGCGTGAAGGACGTCCAAAGTTTCATTGGCTTCGCCAACTTTTACAGGCGGTTTATAGATGGATTTTCAGGAGTGGTGGCCCCAATCACACAGCTACTGAGGAAGTCCAAGGAGTTTGTCTGGTCCCCTGAAGGGAACAAAGCCTTTGAGGCCCTGAAAAGCGCCTTTGGTAAGGCGCCGGTGTTGGCTCACCCCGATCTGGATCTCCCCTACGTGGTGGAAGCGGACGCGTCGGATGTGGCGCTGGGGGCTATCTTGTCCCAACGCAACCACGACACAGGGGTGCTTCATCCCGTTGCGTACATGTCCCGCAAACTCAACGACGCCGAACGCAACTACCATATTGCGGAGAAGGAGCTTCTCGCAATCAAGGACGCCTTCACCGAATGGAGGCATTGGTTGATGGGGGCAAGACATGTGGTATCGGTGTACACGGACCATCGGAACCTACAGTTCATGACGGCCACTAGACACCTTTCTCCCAGGCAGCTGCGGTGGATGATCTTCTTTGCGGGGTTCAACTTCCGCATCACATATCGGCCGGGGACGGAAAACCGGAAGGCGGACGCCCTGTCCCGTCAATCTGCAGTTAAGGAACCATTGCCTGCAACCGAGCGTTCCATCATTTCCCCGAGGATGGTATTGGGGGTTATCCAACCGGATACTTTCCTGAGGGGAATAAAGAGAGGGATCAGGTCATTCGCATGGCGGAGGTGGCTCCTCAGTCACAGAGAATGGCAGCTGAAGGACGGGATACCCCTGAAGGGCAGGTGCCTATTGATACCCACGCCTAGGCTAAGGAAACAAGCATTCATCTGGTGCCATGACTCTCCATGCGCAGGTCATTTGGGCTTTGAAAAAACGGTGGCTAGCATGGGACGGCATTTCTGGTGGCCAACCATGAGAGTGGATGTCAGGAGGTGGGGACAGGAGTGTCCTACGTGTGCTACCATGAAGGCCGACCATGGCCGAACCCAAGGGCTCTTACATCCACTTCCGACCCCGGATAGACCATGGGATAGCATATCACTGGACTTCGTGGTGGGCCTACCGGTAGACCAGGGGATGACGGCAATACTGGTGGTGGTGGATTACTTGACGAAAATGGGGCACTTCATCCCCTGCAAGAGAGTCCCTACGGCCGGGGAATTGGCGTCACTACTCCTAAAGAATGTGGTACGACTGCATGGATTACCTGGGGTGATCGTGTCGGACCGGGGGTCGCAGTTTACTGCGCAATTCTGGAAGACTTGGTGCACTGCGCTGCATGTTAAGACCGCCCTGTCCACCAGCTACCACCCTCAAACAGACGGCCAAACCGAGCGCCTGAACCAAACGCTCAAACAGTATCTGCGATGTTTTGTGGACCAGGGCAGGGAAGAATGGGTCGACTTGCTATGGGTTGCAGAGATAGCCTATAACAACGCCACTCACAGCTCCACACAGTCATCTCCGTTCTATAGCAACTATGGCCAACATCCCAGGTTCTTGCCATTTCTACATCCGTTCAGAGAGGACAGGATTCCCGCCACAGCGGACAGGGTGGCACACATAAAAGACACGTTGATGCGCTCAAGGGCTGTCCTAATAGAGGCCAAGAGAAGATACAAGGCTGCGGCAGATAGGAAGAGAAGGCCCGGGCCACTGTACCGCACTGGAGACTACGTCTGGATATCCACAAGAAACATGAGGTTTCGAAAGAACAGTGTGTTCCATCCCAAGTACATGGGCCCCTATCGAATTACCAAGTGTATGGGTCCCGTGAACGTGAAGGTGTGCTTGCCCCAGTCATTGCGGATACACCCTGTCTTTCATGTATCATTGCTCAAACCAGCACCCTCCAAGCCGTCTGGGACACCTAGGCCGGTATGCGTGGAGTCGGAGGTGGAGTATGAAGTGTCGGGCATACGGGCGTCCAAATGGCGCAGGGGGAAGCTGTGGTACCTGGTTGCGTGGAAAGGCTATGGCCCGGAGGAGCATTCCTGAAGGGGGTTCATGCTCCGCGCTTGGTCTCCTTGTTCCATCGGCGTTTTCCTGCCAGCGCTGGACCCGTGGGGAGCCGCTGAGAGGGAGGATGTACTGTCAAGAATTCCTGTCATACAAGGGAAACACGCCCTTATGTAAACAGGAGAGCTGTTACATAACTCAAGGGAAACACGCCCTTATGTAAACAGGAGAGCTGTTACATAACTCAAGGGAAACACGCCCTTATGTAAACAGGAAAGCTGTTACATAACTCAAGGAAAACACGCCCTATAAAGGGAGGAACCGGGAGGTACAAGGCTGTCGGATATTGTGTTTACACCGACGTACCTGCTTCGTGAAGAGCAGTGTTCCGGAGTGGTGCTCCAGTAAGGCAAGAACGGAGGTAGGTCGAGTCGTTACTCCCTGGGCCGTGTCTTGCCCCATCGTCACCTGTGAAGGACCCGGAAGCTCTACCGGTCAACCATTGAGCTTCGCTTTTTGACTCGGCTGAGTCCAAGCGCAGTGGCGCTTTTGCTGGTTGGAGTCGTAACTCCCAGCCCGACCAGAGACACAGGGACTGCCAGCTGTAACGCACACCAGGAGGTGTTTGCCGCGTTACAGACTCGGAAGTCCACAGGATCGATCGAGCGGCTGCTCTCGGTTCAGTCTTCTTGCTTGTGATTGGGGTATCGGTGACGCATCACCAGGAGGTGACTCCGCGTCCCGGTGCAGTCTGAGGAAGAGGTTGAGCGGCTGCTCCCTTCAGGTAGAGACCCCGGCTGGGTGTTTCCCTGACTCCTCGATTCTCCCCAACACTCTTCGTGCCCCTCACAGCCTACCGATTGGCATTGTCGGCCATTTCATTTCTGCCCTCTGTTGGCATACGCCGGGATCGGCGTATATGCAGAGGAAGGTTAGGACCATCCGTGCTGTGGGCTGGTAACGTACTTAGCCTGGAGGATTCCAGTGACTATAACTTTTGTTTGTTCTTTGTATTTTATTTGCCTTCATTAAAAGAACTAACCCTTCACAAGTGGTTGCGTCCTCATTGTCGTGTCTGTTAAACGATCCTGAGACGTTCAGGGCGTTAAACTTACACTCTTGAGAGGGTTCCACCACCTGAGACAACACGTCTTTTAAATCGTCTTTAAGTCCCCTGTAGAACAGGACACTTCTTTTTTCCTCAGGCCACCCTGCTTCTACTACCAGGCGGTTGAATTCTGCAATGTACGTAACCAAATCCTTAGAGCCTTGCTTCAAGTTCAACAGTTCGGAATCTACGGACTGTATAAAAGAATGTCTGTCGAACAATTTTTTTAATTCCTCCTTAAATAGATTGTAATTATATAAAAGAGGATCGTTCCGTTCTACCAAAGGGATAGACCAGGTAGCTGCGACTCCCCCCAGGTAAGATAATACAAAGGCCACCTTGGCCTGTTCTGTGGGGAAACAAGCAGCTCTGCACATAAAGTGAAGTTGACATTGATTAATAAAGGCTGCAAAACGGGCAGGATCTCCCGTGAATCTCTCTGGAGGGGCTAATGGTATAGTGGGAGGAGTGGTGACCTGAATCACTGGATTGCTAACTACAGCCTGGGGGGAGAAGGAGGAAGGGAGACCTCCCTCAGCCCCTTTTGGTGTCTCTTTGGCCATGTTTCTCTGCAGTGTGTCTACTCTGAGGGAAAGGGCTTGCGTTTCTTTCTGTAAGTTTCCTATCATATGGGCTAAGTCCACTAGGGTAATCTTGTTCTCCTCCATCCTGACCAGGCAGAGATTCCACGTGGGCTTTGCGTTCTGTCAGGCTCACCTGAGGTCTCTGCGGGGACAGGAAGCAGGAAACAGAAGACAGTTCCCCACATCCCTCCACCACCAGTCCGCCCAACAAATTCAAAGCAGAACAACTGGATGGGGGTAAGAGGGGAGACAAGGGAATGAGAAACAAGGCAGGTCCAGCGCACTTCCAGCACCTCGAGAGCCCCACTGAGATCCAAATGAAGTCCTGCAAACAAAAGGTTACGTTAGCAGACAGCCAGCTCAATAGGCAGACCAGTAATGACTCAACAAGCGTCCCAGGATCTACCTGTAATTCTTCCCTCTTCCTCAGATGTCCAAACAAAAGGTGATAATAACTTAAACGACCAGTGTGATGCTCCTACGAAGAAACAATAAAGTTAAGTATATACCTCCTATGTGCTATAAACAAATGTATAGAATGTGTCTCTACTCTTCATACCCTCTTAAAACAAGCGTTTTCATGGACTGTCAAGTGGCAGCGTTAATCCCCCTTGGTTGTTAATAGCACAACCAATAATGTCCACTCATACGCTATAATGTAGGTTGTTCTCGTCACAACCCTATTGGGATTCTATGATACCTATTTGCGGCTCCTTGCCATACTGAGCATCATAGGTAAGGCATAGAAGAAAAAGATATTCGTTCCGTAACGTTCAGAGACATATAAGACAATACAACATGTAGGGATAAGCACAGCAGAAATTGGGGGTGCAGTAATGTGTAGCGGCTATAACAAATAAGTAGAGGCAGATGCCACAACGCCTTTGCAACAAGCCCCTATTACCCAGCACGAGAGCCTGTGAATCAATGAATGTCGAAGTGCTACTGACGTGAGCTCCAAAGTGACCCGCTGAGGGAGCTTCAATGGAGGGACAAGCCCCTCTAAATGCGCGCGAGCGCGTTACCGCCTTAATGAGGTGAAGTTCCCGCAAAGGACCAGACCGAGGGGTTCCTAGGGACTCCAGTTCAGGTAACTCTCCTCGATAATCCGAAACAGAAGAACAGGAATCCAGCGCAACGCTTCTCCACTGACGAGCGAGACCCGGAGGCGGAAGGGAATACCCGGAAGTGACGTGTGTATTCAGCAACTAGAACGCGAAGCGTCAGGCTTTCCAAAGCGATGTGTTTTATACCGGGGAATGCGGAAGTTCGGATGCAGCCGCGACTCCCTCTCGAGCACAGGTATGACATAAGCAAACTGGTGACAATAAAAGAATGTCCTGGAACAAGGAAAAGGAAGGGAAGGAGGGGAGGAGTATTAATGTCATTGGTAATAGTTCAAAACAAATTCATAACAATAAAATTTACAACAATAAAAGGAGCATTGCATGTCAGTAAATCGTGAAAAAAGAATACGTATATAATTATACAAATATGTTATATAAAACAGTACGAAATTAGCCAATAAAAAGACAACGTAACAAAATCAAGGCGGTTTGCGAACATCATCCGACATTGTTACAGTGGTAGAGATTGGTGCATTTGAAGAAGCGGAGATAGATAAATAAGTAGTGAGTGGGAGCCATAACAAATCTCTTTTGATTGCAAGGGTGACAGGGGTAACATAATTGGTATCAAGCCTATGATGAAAGCAGAGAGCGTTCCACCAAGCTCTGTAAGTAACTTTATCCGCATTTTTCCAATTCTAGGTGATTAAGTGTAAGGCTATTGCGAGTAACAAATCAATTAGTTGAAAGTGAGATGGGGATTGAGGCCACGATGGAGATAGAGAGCCTAGGAAAATGTTTGAGAGGGAAAAAGAAACCTTAGTATTAAAAATGTTATTAATTTGAGACCAGATTAACCGCCAAAATTTATCAATGTTGGGACATTCAAATAACATGTGTTTTAAGTCAGCTTTTACACATGGACAGGACCAGCATTGTGCTGAAGAGTTAGAAGAAAAGGAAGCTAAATTTACGGGTGAATATAATGAACGTTGGTAAACAAAATAAAGAGTTTGTGTGGTGTTAGCCACTCGTGAGGTTTTGTGGATCTTTGACCATAATTTATCCCAGACAGAGACAGGCCAGGATTTCTGCAAATCCCCTTCCCAAGCCAATTCAGTCTTCGTTTTACACCGCGACAAGGAAGATAATAGACATTTGTAAAGGGAAGAAGCCGAAGGGGAAGTGTTCAATAATGGAAACAATGTATAACATGCTGTGGGGGGATCAGGAAGAGACGGAAGTAATGAAAGGTATTGTTGAAGAGAAGGGAGTAGAAGTTCATACTGTTTCTTAAAGGAGTTAGGTAGAGCAAAGTTAGATTTGAGTGCTGAAAAAGATAAGGGTTTATTGTCAGTCAAAAGCTGGGAAATCCATATCAACCCTTTAGAGTGCCATGCTTTCCAATAGAAAGTACGATTCTTGATACGCAGTAATTTATTATGCCAGATAGATTGTTGAGAAAGTGAATTAAATGAGGGATAGGAGGAAGGTAAAAGAGGAGTTAAGAGCTTATGTGTGTAAGAGATAACAGAGTGACGTGAAGAAGGGGAGCGTGCAGAGAGAGCAAGGGATTCTAGGAAGGTAAAAGGGGAAGTAAAAGATTCCTCAATGCACAACCAAATTGGGGGATAAGTAGGAGAATCGGGAGAGAGCCAAGCAGAGGCTTGTTTTAAAGAAAATGCATAATGATAAAATTTAAAGTCAGGGAACTTAAGCCCGCCATTTAGTTTGTCTTTTTTAAGAGTAGATAAAACTATCCGAGGAGATTTACCTTTCCAAAGAAATTTCAATAAAATGCGATCTAGTTTCTTAAAATAGTAGCCAGGAATGTGTACAGGAATCATTGAGAGAAAGTATAAAATAATGGGAGCAAACATCATCTTAATAGAGTCCAATCTACCCCACCAAGAGAGAAAGAGAGGTTGCCATTTTGTGACTGAGTCGTTTAACTTCTTGATAATATAATCAAAATTTTGTTGTAAAGTTTCCGAAATAGTTGGGGAGAACCATAGTCCCAAATATTTTAACTTGGAGGATTGCCAGGAAAAACCAGTGTGAGCAAAATAATGTTTAAGACACAAGTATCTGGATAAGAACAATATAAAAGAATATCGTCTGCATAGACAGATATTTTAACTTGATGAGTACCTAATTGAAATCCCGTAATTTGAGTATCTTGTCTAATTTTGGTAAGAAAGGGCTCTAATGCTACAACAAATAAAAGAGGAGATAGGGGGCAACCTTGCTGTACACCTCTAGAGAGAGAGAAATAATCAGAAACCTTACCATTGGCAAAAATAGATGCTTTGGGACCTGAATATAAGAGAGAAATTAAGGAAATTAGCTTGGATGGGAACCCTATCCACTTAAGGGCATGAAACATAAAGTCCCAACCAATCCTGTCAAAGGCTTTTTCAGCGTCTAAAGCTATGGCAGCAAGCGGGTAATCTAAGGAAGGGGCTTTACTGAGAATATTGAAAAAGACTCTAGAGTTATCGGAAGACAGACAACCTTTTACAAAGCCCGATTGTTCCGGCCCAAGAAGTTCAGGTAAGACTGGATCAATGCGTAAGGCAAGAATTTTAGCAAAAATCTTGTAATCTGTATTCACTAGAGATATAGGACGATAATTTTGACAAAAAGAATGATCCTTACCCTCCTTAGGAATTAAACAAATCATAGCATCTTGAAAGGTGCCTTGGGACATACCATTTTTAATGAAGGAGGTAAATAAAAGAAGAAGTTGCGGAAGAAGAAGTTTCGAAAAATGTTCTTAAAATTCAACAGTGAATCGGTCAGGACCAGGGGTCTTACGCGTCTTAAGACTGATATGGCATGAGAAATTTCTGACAATGTAATGTCTACCTGTAACAAATTAAAATCAACATGTTGCGAAGGGGGAGGATTTATGGATTGAAAGTAGGAAGATAAATCAGAGGGAAGTGGCTGAGTTTCAGGAGTATAAAGATGTTTATAGAAGGAGGCAAACTCTTTTAAAATGTCCTCATCTTTAAGAAGGACGTCACCATCAGAATTGACCAGAGAGTCAATTCTGGTTCTATCTCGGAGTGTTTTTAGATAATTAGCCAGAAGTTTTCCCATTCTATTCTGACCCCCGTGGTAACGAGCACTACTCTTCAGAAGATAGGTAGAAGCCGCGTCCGTGGATAACTTGTTAAATGCAATCTTAGCAGTAAGAAGGTCCTTTAAGGAAGACTCAGAGTATGAATGATAATAAGCGTACTCCAATTTTTTTATTTGGGCAAGAAGATGAGCCGAGCTTTTCTCAAAACCTTTTTTCTTATGAGAAACAAAGTTAATAATAAAGCCTCTAGCAGCTGCCTTGAAAGAGTCCCAGATCTTGGCAGGAGAAGAATCCAGGGTTGTGCTCATAGTGAAAAATTCCGACGCAAAAGAGCTGAACCAGCCAGAGAAGTTAGGATCCGCGAGCAATGAATTATTGAAGCGCCAACGTCCAGGAGACGGGCTATAGGAAAGTAAGTCAAAGTAAAAAAAAACGGGGCATGGTCTGAAATTAGAATAGATCCAATCTCTGAATGAAGTACATGTTGCGTTAGAGATTTACTGAAGAAGAGGTAGTCAATACGATATTGTGATTTGTGTGGGGGAGAGAAAAAAATATATTCTCGGAGATCAGGATGACACAATCTCCAGATGTCAACTAATGATTTTTGATGAATGGTGGAAGTAAATTGTGAGTGCATTTTATTGTGCACAAATCTAACTGGGGAATTTCTATCTAAAACGGGATCATAAATTTGATTACAGTTACCGCCAAAAACAATATAGTCATCTTCAAATGAGAGCAACTTATCAGAGATTTGCAACCAAAAAACATTATCTACTGAAACAGGAGCATAAACATTAAAGAAAACCAATGGTATTTTACCAATAAGAAATTTAACAATGACCCAGCGACCTTCAGAATCAGTTTCTTGAGAGGTCACCGAAACAATAAACTTTTTATGGGAAAGAATAAGAACACCGTTTTTCTTTCCCAAAGCTGGAGAAGAGAAGACATTGCCCACCCAACATTTCTTTAATTTAGCTGCTTCAATATCAGATAGGTGGGTTTCTTGAAGAAAAGCAACATCAGTTTTTAGTCTAGCTAAGTGGGATAAAACTTGTTGTCTTTTAATGGGATTGTTCAATCCTTTAACATTCCATGTAGTAACTCTGAATTAACTGAATGAGATTAAAGTCATAAAACCAAGAACATACAATGCTTGAAGCAATTGTTAGATTGAAGGAAGTAAATAGATAAGAGCTCAGAAATATAGTAGCGAAAAGGTAAAAGAGAAAAAGAGTAAAGACAATAATTTTAAAAAGTTCAGTAAAGGAGAAGAACACTAGAGAAAGAGCATGGAATTGTAAATGACCAAGTAAAGGGGAAAGAGAAAAAGAAAAAGAAAAGAAAAGCAACAGGAAGATACAAGGGGGAAGAAAAAAAAAGGAGAAGGAGGGAGGAGAGAGAAAAAAGGAGGCGAGGAACAGTAACAAAGAACAATAAAAAAGGAGCAAAAAAAAGGACATGAACAGGAAACATACTTACATGAAGAAATCCATGGGAACAGGGGGGAGGGGTGAAGCCACACGGGACAGACAGCCCATCCAGGATGACCAAACGGGAGAACGAGGGCAACACATCACAAGAAAAATATATAGAGAGTACCTACGGATGTAAAAAAGAACAAAGACATTAAGACTGTGAACTGCCTTTAACATTGGGCACTCTACAAACATGTGCAAATCGTCAGCGGCCAACAATTTACATCTCGGGCAGTAGTGTTCTAGGCTTGTGATTTTAACTAGTTTTTTAGGTGATATATAAACTCTGTGCATTGTAAAAAGGTGATTTATTTTTAGAGGAGCTGACTTAACCACCGTGTGGAGCATAGTGAATGAGTCCGCTCATAAATCTAAAGCTTTTTGGTTGAGGTACTAGACACACAATTAGTGGTTACTACTGGGATGATCATGTTTGGATTAACCTCACATTTCCACGTTAACGATCTGGCTTCCAAATTTATTTTCTATGTTATCACCCTGGCAAGGCGAGAAATATGCAGGGCCTGGAAAAATGAAAATGCCCCAAATTTCTCAGAGTGTCTGAAATACCTCATATATATAAGTGAATCTGATATGGCCTGCGATAGCACAAGTTACGATAAGATCTGGGCGGCCCTTGTGGCTTGGCGGAACAGATGAGAGTACTTCACGGATGTCACCTGGTCACTGTGGGTCCTCTGTCCCCAAACCATGGCATGAGATAGCACAAGTTACGATAAGACCTGGGCGGTTTTTGTGGCATGGCGGAACAGACGAGAGTATTCCAATGATTTCACCTGGGCACTGTTGGTTCTGTGTCTCCAATCCATCGATGGGCAAAGCTGTTTGAATGGAACGGAGTGGAATAAGAAAACAGTTGTTACTAGAGTGGTGTTTTCCCTCCTGCCTCTCCTCGGAGCTTAAAACATCAGGACTGGAATACCTTGGGAAGAGGAGAGAGGTGGGATTCTCCATCTAGAATGCATTTATTGGTATATGAGGAATAACAAAAAAAAAACAAAAAAAAGACTGTGAACTGCCAAACAATGAATGACAGAGGTCATAAAATAAAATAAAACAAATAATATGCATGATACCAAATTAAAATCATAAAGACTTCAAAGCCAGGAGGAACAACACATATTACTTAAGAAATGATAATGGAAAAAGGCAATGAACAAAAATCTAGAAAAGAAGATGCCAAAACATCAAGTAGCAGTTGAAGACGAAGACCCCGAAGCTTCCATGGTCTCTGTCTTGTGAAAATTGATGAAGCTCTGCAACTGCTGCAGATCCTCGTAGGATGTCGTCTTGTTGTTAAACGTGACCTTAAATAAGCAGGGGTGAAAGAGCCCGTAGCGTGCACCCATGGAACGAAGAGTGGGTCTCATATCAATAAATGCTTTACGCATGTTAGCAGTAGACCTGGCGTAGTCTTGAGCAAAGAAGAGGGTGGAGCCAGACCAAGTGATGCGTTGAGAAGATTTAGCTGCTGATAAAACCTTCAATAAATCTGTATACTCCAGGAAATATAAAATGAGACCTCTCGGTTTCTGTGGAGA
Organism: Triturus cristatus; assembly: GCF_964204655.1. Lineage (NCBI taxonomy): Eukaryota > Metazoa > Chordata > Amphibia > Caudata > Salamandridae > Triturus > Triturus cristatus. The sequence goes on along the minus strand of NC_140590.1, from coordinate 891,921,350 downwards.
TGAAGTATTCGAGGAGGGACGGCCCAACCTATGGGCCCGTTGAATGTTAAGGGCAGTGCCTTCTGGCATGTGGAGAATCTTGGGTAGGAAAGTTTTAAAGAAGGCGGGAGGGTCCGATCCCTCCGACCCCTCCACCAGACCATAGATACGTAGATTATTCCGCCTATTACGATTTTCAAGTTCCTCGACTTGGCGCTGAAGTACAGATACTTGAGTTTGAAAGTGAGACACATTCGCCATAGTATCTTTAAAAGAAGACAAATGACATTCGACTGCAGTAACTCTCGTGTCAAGCTGAGACCAAGTATCAGTGAGGATTTGTAGTTTATTATTTGTTTCCTCCATAAAGGGACGAAGGGCCCTAATCTCCTCTAGCAGTGTCTCCATGGAAACAGGCGAGGCCGCTTTAGGTAGGGAGGGCGGATTTTGCTTTAGGCGTTTAGTGACAGATTTGACAGTGGGTACTGGTGGGGGAGAAGGATCCTTAACTGTCGCGGAGGCTTGCGGTGTTACCAAAGAATCCTCTAATTTAGAAAGGGCAGTGAAAATTCTTGAGTTTTTAATGAAAATACGCTTAGGCGTAGGTTGTTTAGAGAATGTGCCCTTTAATCTACCCATAAGGGTCAAGTCTGTCACCTTGTCAAAAAGGAGCAGAAGTGTGACTTAGATATAAAATAACACTGGTCAGACATCCAGCACCGCAAGCAAAAACCAGTACGAATCAAGCCAGCTTTTTAGCAAGAAGAAAAAAAATAATAATAATAAAGTTAGATCCACAGGAAGGCATCAGTCCTCAAATAGCGGGCTAAAAAAGCAGAACTGAAAATGTACCACCAAGAGTGTACATCAGAAAAGATGAAGAGGTTCCACAAAAATAGTCAATAAAAAATAAACACAAACAAAATGATGATTATTGTCGCTTTCGAATAGGCATCATATGAAAACTCTGTTTGCGAGGTACATGAAGAAAGTAGCGGTTGGTTAACAAAGGAAAGTTTGTGAGTCATGCACCCTCCTTATGTGGTAAAAATGGCGCAACAGACTTGTGAAAAAGTTGTCAAAAGGAAGAAAAAGCGCAAACAGGCAACACCAGAAAAAGCCATGAGAGCAGAGAAGCGCCTTCAAAAAACGTTTCCTTCACTTTGCAGCTCGAATTTACCTCAGGATGAAAAAACAAAATGGCGCCCGTTCCGAAAACGGGACCGCCGCGGCGATTAAATGAGGAAAAAAGACATCTTACAGGTCAAAAGAAGTCGAGCGACGCTTCATTCTGCTGCTGCTAGCGTTTACACAGTGAATCCGCTCACTGGAACATCAGTTCGCTCGCCATGATGCGAGGGAGAATCAGTGTTGTCCTCTGGGTCCATGGAGCCTCAAGGTAAAGCCGCCATCTCCGTCGGGCGGTAGCCACGCCCCCCTGCTTTAGGTGCTTCTAAGTAAAGAGAATTGCCATAGTCCAAAAGAGACAGGACCAAAGCCTGGATTAGGATTCTCCTTACCCCCATAGGAAGGAGAGAAAGAACTTTCTGGAGCAGTCTGAGAATGCCAAAGCAGGCCCCTGCTAGTTTCACTGCTTGGGGGTCAAATTTAAAGGAGCTATCCAACCAAACGCCTAGACTTCTGATCTTACTGTTGGGGGTTGGGGCGGGGCCAAGGCAAATGGGCCATGTTGTTTAAGATCCATACTAGTGGCGATGCCCAAGAGAATTAGTTCAGTTTTTCCTCCGTTGAGCCTGAGGCAGGAGTGTTCCATCCAGGTGGCAACTTTCTCCAGACAGGTTTCCAAATGAGATGGAAAGTTCCGAGGACCATTGAGGGCAATTACCAGCTGCGTATCATAAGCATAAGTGATGATTTGAATCCCAAACAGCAGGATGATATCAGCAAGTGGTCTCATGTAGACATTAAATAATGTGGTGCTCAGAGACGAGCCCTGCGGAGTTCCGCAGCTGAGCGCTAGACTCCTAGAAGTGGACTCCCCTGAGAAGACCCGGAATGATCTACCATCTAAGTAAGATTGGAGCCAGGTAATTGCACCTCCTGAGACACTAATACCCAAGCAAAATTTAGTGCATCAAACACTTTTTGGTGTTGAGTTTCCTAGAAAATGTAATTTGGTAGTAAAATTCAGTTTCTGACTCACTTGCCTTAGCCATAACTGCAGTAATACAGCATTGAGAGACATGTGGTTTTGTTTTGTTGGTGGCCTTACTGTTGTTGATTCAGGGGTGATCCTTTTTATGTTGTCCGTCCTCAAAATTAGTGCAACAAGTATGCTGCATTACATACATAAGTAGAGAAACAGAAGAGGGCTTTGTGAGAAATTGAGTTACTGGTTGAGGAGTGTGTTGATCTTGCTCAAGCAACAGCAACACACCCTGTCAGGGTGAACCACTAAAGTCCCTAAATTAACCAAATTAACCTGTGCTTAACCCTATGTTAGCTTGGCACAAAGTAGCCAGGATTAACTTAGAGACAATGTATAAAGTATTTATACTAGACACAGAAGAACAGGAATATACCAGTTAACCCAGTCGAGACCCGGGTAAAGTGTGCATGCAAAAAACAATGTCTCAACCGTTAATTATTTTGCAAGGCAATTTAAGCATAAAGAATTAATCAAAAGGAGAGTTGGAACAAAAGGGAGACCCAGAGAAATTGATAGAGAAACAAAAGGTTGTTATTTACAAGTATTTATGATAGCACTACAATACAATATATGTAAAAGCAAACATAAGTGAGTTGTGCACTGAACGTGCTTGTGACAGTTAACAGCACAGTGACACAATTGGTGAAAAAACAGCGTGGACGGTGCATGAATGACAAAATTAGTGGTCAAATAGCAAAAAAGAAAGTATATACAGGGTAAGTATTCCGTTTTTAAAATATTTAAGTTGACCACATTGGAGCCAAAGGTAATGTTGGGTAGTAGACGGTGTTTTGACCTGTCTGAGTTCAGGTCGTCATCAGGACCAGGTTACTTGAGTTTATGATAGTGCTTAGGGTTGGGCAGAAGTGTCCCAAATGGAGGGAGGAGGGGAGACGACTGTTCGAGTAGAACCTGCAGGAGACTTAAGCAGGTAGATCAACGTTGGGATTGGCCAAAAACGACTGGCTGGAGGAGAGGAACAATCCTCGTGATGAAGGGCAATGGATTACCGCAGTAGTGGAAATCACTGCAGCATCGACTCGCCATGGAATGGCGGTCAGGGCAAGAGATGAAGTAGGTCTGGCTGAGCCGCTGGCCGCTGTAAATAGTTGCAGTCAAAGCGCACAACGGAAACAAACTGAATCCAACTGAAGCAACAGGCTGAATGAAATGACCCGTGTCGGTGCCCAAGGGTCAGTGGTGCAACCAACCATTATTTCCATTGCTGCAGTGATTTCCTCCGGGGGGCAAAAAGACTAAATTGTGCCAAATTGAATTGGGGGGAGCAAAGGCCCTTGTCCAAGGGGCCGCTCCCTGTCCCTGGTGTCTAGTGGGTGAATCCCTGCTTGGGGATCGCCCTCCTGTGGCTATTCCCAAGCATATATCCACTGAGGAGGGGTACCATTGGAAAGGGTAGATTCTCCCCTTTCTAACGATACCTCTCCCGTCTTTCTACGTACTCAGGGGTCTGAGATAGCCCCCTGAGCACATAGAAAGGGAAACTGAAATGAGCCTCTTGGCTCATTTCAGTTTCGATTTCACTGAAATGACGTCAGCGCGACGTGCGCGCCGATCGTCATTTCAGGGAAACCAGGGGGGCCTCGGGAGCTGGGGAAGCTCTTCCCCAGCTCCCGAGGCTCTTTGGGTGTAAAAGGAATCCCTCTGGTGCCCACATCAGGGGGATTTCTGGGGCGATGTGTGATGACGGCCGGGAGCATCATGAGCACACGCACACCCAGTCTCATGACGGCTCCCGGCCGTCATGAGCACGGAAGGGGCTAAGAAAATGGGAATAACATTTCAAAGTATCAACAGAGTTAAATAGTTGAAAATACAATAGAATAAAAATCCCTTTTCAATATATGAAAATAGAGAAATCCTATTGCGTAAAATAACAAGAAAACAACAAAAATAAAGTTAAAACTGCTAGTGGTAGTCAATGGTCACAGTGCACTGGGGCCTAGATTGATTTCAGGCCAACTGCAATGATGCGCAGATCAGATATACAAACCAGGTTTGACCTGGTCAGAGGTTTAACCTTGAGACAAATTATTTTTCCTGGAAGTCAAAATCCTTTAACGGGGCAAGCAGCAGAATAAATCTGAAGAGGGCTCTATCACATCGGATAGGCATTGAATGAGGGCCCAGTGAAACTGTTGCTTTTGGCAAGAGAATCTCAGGGTGTGAAAATTTAAAGTATAAGCCTAGGGAAGCCCTCTCACTAGCCAGATCAAGGTTTCTAGCTTTGGACTTCATTTTTTATTTGGAGGTCAGAATCATGCAGGGGGGCAAGCCTGTGGGCTGCATCTAAAGAGGGTTCCATGAGGTCAGGTGCCTTCTTGACAAAGTCACAATGAAATGGGCTAGCTGCTGGGAGAAGCTCCGAGTAGGGGAAACCGGTTTCTTTTTGCCCATTGGCAATGGACCTCTGGTGTATCGACTTGGCAGGTTTGTCATGGTCCTCCTAAGGTCTTGAAGTCCCAGGTTTTCAGGGATGTTGAGAGAAATACAGTGAGACACAGGTCAGGGTTCCAGGGCTTCAGGACCAACAGTTGGGAGTCAAACTCCCTCCAGCAGAGACCACCAGCAGAGTACTGGTCAGGTCCAGTTGGTATTGGTTATCTGGGCACGTCAGGAAAATGCCTTGTGCAGCTTGTTGTGGACCTGTAACTTATACAGGAGGTCAGCCAACTGACCATTGGAGTCCACTTCTTTGTCCTGGGTACATATGGGAGCATGTGTAGCCCTTCAAGTCGCTCAGAGATTTCAATAGCAGGTACCATCCTTCTTCTGTTCTTCCATAGGGCAAGTTGTGTACTGAGGAGGGTGCCAGGGAATGCCAGATATATGCCTGGAAGTAGTTTGGGGGTCAAGAGGAACGCCTTTTTCCTCCCTAACCAATCGGGAAAAAGTTCCCTGGGGTAGTGGTACCCACTTTTGCAGCACGTCATCTGTGCCCGACTTCAAAACACTCTCACTGCGCCCCTCACTCACTAAAATCCCAATGTGTATCCTACTTCAAACAATCTCACTGTGCCCCTCACTCACTAAATCCAAGATGGAGAACCCCTTCTTCTCTTGTGCAGAGACTGTGTACCTATACAGGGATTTGACCACGGTAATGAGAAGTCCACTCATCTGTGGTCACCAAAAGCCAGTCCTGGGGGGCCCACCTTGGCTTTGGTGCTTGCCTGATGGGTGTGACAAATGAAGGGTCTGTGCAATTTGAAGTAAATGGACGCTGCTCAACTGGTCTTCTTGCTAGAGGAACAAAATACCTCCCCACAACAAGGCCTTTGTCTCTGCTCTGGGAGCAGCTCTGTACACCTCATTGGGGCTATTTACCAGCTGGGTGACAGTTGGAAGCTAATGCAAATTAGCCTCCAGGAACTTCAGGCAAGGAAAAGGTAGTCTTCTAAAAGCCTCTTTTCCTTAATATATATTAAAAATATGGCCTCATCACTTGAGTTGGACTACTAATAAATTTTAATAACAGTCTTTGAGTTATGCTTATAGCTGGTCCCTAGCCTGAGGTAACAAAATTAATATTTAATATTGCTTCCCATTGTTTCTCAATTGGCCAGCCAGCCTTCCTAGAGTTAAAATAGATTTTGGGGACTAATCACTTTAAGGCCATCGGCTTTAAATTTCTACCTGTCCAACTTTTCAATACGTGCACCCTGCTCTGTGGGCCACACAGCCTACAGAGTGGTATATTAATAATATTTAAAAGGAAAGTTTGCTCCAGTGAAAAAGGATTTCTTTTGACAGGTCGAGCTGTAGGACTAGGCTGCAGCAACCAGTGTGCAATAGAGTCATGTTTTCCTTGCCACACTAGTGGATGGCACTGTACTGCTGTTGTCCGTAAGTGACCTTTAGCTTCCATGCCCTGGGTTTATTTTGGACACCATATATTATGGAATGTTAATTAGGTGTTAGCCATTTTGAAATGTTTTAGAGGTCAGAGCACTCAGAGTGCTCAGAGTCAAAAACCCTGCAGCATCACCCCACAAATAAATAGGGGTGACTCCACAAAAGGGGACATTTTCTCATAATAAGTGTGAATGCTTGCTGAAAACACTCATCCTGAAGTATTTGTCTCAGCAGTTTTGGTCCTTATTTCTTCTAAAGTGTGCAGTCTGCTGGTGGCGGCCTTGGCCTCGCCCATTCACTGGTAACAATACCTGGGGCAATAATGCAGATAGTCTACGTAAACTGTTTCAGCAGTTTTAAGTCACATTGTCAACCCTCAAAACACTGACCTACAGATAGCATAAATATGATATTGAAACCCAAAATAACATCAATGTTCGTGAATATTTACTATTATTAACTCTACTTTCAAAATATTTCAGTCAATATTTTTGTTTCAATATGTGTGCAGGTCATTATTTAGGCTGCAAAATGAAAGTAAATCGTCATCACATGTTAATGACAGAAACATTCCAGAAAGAACAGAAAACATGTACCGAAACGATATCACATTGTGCTTCTGTGCAACTAATTGAAACATGCACTTGCAATAAACCACATCCTTGAAGTTTCCATGGAGCAACAGTCTGAGGCAGGAATAATTGGACCAATCAATCAAGGTTCAAGGTCCAATCAATCATAATGATCCAAGTTTGTGGAGTACTGATCGGGTGGAAACAGCACAGCGTGGTTCTGTGCATTCCATCATACAACACTACAAACCGTTCTCGAACTTCCACAAAAACAAAAAAGCAAAAAACATTTTAGGTGGTTGGAGATCCTGCTGCCAGACTTTTCAGCAAGGTGAACCAAAAAAACAGATTTCCCGGACCTCTGGGTATTTTCTGTCTGCCATACCATCAGGCCTCATGACACGTTCCCTGGTGCACCCGGTGTTAATTTCGCACCCTCAGATTTAACAGTACCAGGGGTCTCATCAACATTGACGATGCTGGATTAATGGGGACTACAGCAGTATGAATTCTGAGAATATACTGAATATTGAGCGAATAGTTGGCGAATAGGTAGTTCCAGGTCCTATTTCCCCAGTATTTTCCCCCACAATGTCCCCACCACCAGCCCAAGGACTTAACCTCCTGGACATCGTAATAGCATCTGGGAGCAGTAACAAGGATACTGACTCCCTCGGGTGCTGGGGGACTCTCACAATGAGCGCCCGGGTAGCAACGTCTGTGGGGGAGATGGTAGCGCTCAAGTGTCTCAGTGGCTGGCCTCAGTTAAAGGGCAGCGCTTGAGGCAACACGAACAGAAACAATGGTAAATCCAACTGCACGTCTAGGTTTCGACGACAGCTATGAGAAGCATCAGGTGGCACTTGGAGATACTGAAGCACACCTGAGCCACTAAAACAGTGAGAGAGCATCGTGCCCGCGCCCTTTCCGCATCTCGCGTGAGTACTTCATCCCAAACGTCTTTATAGGTCAGATTTAGATGCTCTGCGCTATTAAGAACTCCATTGATCAGAGAGACTCCGGCTTTTGATCCATCTTCTTGAGCAGAGCAGAGCTTCTCTCCCGCTTCACTTCCGCATTCCCTCCCCTTGTAATTAACTTAATCAACAGATGTACGAGTCACAAATAATTTCTGCAGTGGTGTGCTTATTGTTTTAAGAATGATACGAGAATTAGCCCCAGACAAGATGATTACGTTCTCAGATCTACTAAATGAATAAAAATATTCTCGACATACCATCCTTTAATGTGTTTTTAATCACCAACTACACAAGAAAGAAGTGTCTTTTCAAATAATTAAGACTGCATATTGTGTCTCCCTAGGATAGCGACAATAAAGGGGTTAATGACGCATCTCAACATAATGGAAAACAATCAAAAACGCCTTGCTTTGAACATCCCAAAGTGATTCACACAATCGGAAAGCGTCTGCGCCGGAATAAACTGCGGTGGCTTCGCGGCCTAGGATTATTTCTTCTCTCTGCGGAGACCGCTCCGAAACAAATGAGGAACCTGTGCGTGTGCGTGCGTGCGTGTGCGTGAGTGTCTGCGTGCGTGTATGCGAGACAGACAAATACGAGATAGACAGTCATTCAGATGATGGTGCCCTCTGTACAACTGGAGCCAAATTGTAAATGAAAATGCTGCCTGCGCACCCAAAGCTATTACGACGGCACAAAAACATGCCAAGCATGCTGGCCTGACCTGCGTCACAGGATAATGCGCACGCCGGGAACAATGGGAAATGTTCAGGCAGCCTTTCACAGCTTGGAGGCGGGCGGCTTTTGGGGATTTCAGTGGGACTTCATAGTTTATCCTATGAATGTCACAGCTGTGTCACTATGTGTTGCGATCATCAAGTCATGATATTGTGTAACCCCTCACTGCCCCCGCCCCCCAGCAACAGAAAGGGCGGGAAGGAGTGACAGGTCCAAACAAATATTGTAAAACACTGGCTTGGGACATCATGGTGGTATGATGCGGTAGACATTGTGAAGTGCTTTCTCAGACAGTGTGCGTAGTTGAAATCCCTAACAGTGCACTCCTCCAAGCCCTGCTCCTTCTAGTCACAGCTCTTACTGTGGGAGTGCCTCCACCCTCCATAGACACTGATGATAGCAAGGCAATCTGTTAAGCAATCATTAAACTAGACAGAAAGAGCATAATGAAAGCAAAATGACTGGAAGAATTCCCGAACAAAAAGCAGCAAACGCATCTTCATATAAGAGTAACCGGTGAGAGGTAAAGAGTTTGGTCCAGAGTAGGTTGCCATAGTTCATATGCTGGCAAGCTGCATACCTCGTGCATCGGCCCAAGGTGCAGTCACAGCGCTTGCTAAGTTACCTTAAACTCAGGACTAAAGCTCCCTGCCTGAACTAAATGCTCAAAGTAATGGAGTTTCGAAACCTCTGAAAAATAAGGAATAGCCTAATACAATTCAGATGAAAATGTGACTTCACGACTGAGGCGCCACCCTTCTTCAGGAAATGGAAGGCGGTAAAGAAAGGGCTAGTTTTTAACTATACATAACTGCCGGACTGCTCATGTAGTTACAATATAACAATGCCTTTTACTCTCCCAGTATCCGGACGGAAGTCAGGGCCTCAAGAACAATACCTTTGAGTAAAATAATGTGAAGTCAAACTACTCCCAAGGCTCAGAAGAGTTTGCCTGAGGAGTTTCAATAATAGAGGTGGATCACAGGGAGGAACTGTAGTAGTATTTGGCATCCCACAAGCCTAAACCGTCAGAGCAGATTGTGCAGAGGTCTGAGTTTCACGATGTGCAGACTTGATCAAGTCCACATCCACGCATACATTTTGACAGGTCAAACCCGCTGGAATTTAACAGAGGGAAAAATGGACATCAGCTTTGGTGCAGCGAGCACCACCATTCTCATTGTATTCCCCATCAGGGTGTAAACATTTGGAATAGTTTGAATTTATTCCACCCCATAAATTTCAAACCCAGAAATATCAGATGTTATCAGGTACAAAAACTAAATTCGACATACCCCTTCGTAGCACTCAAAATAAGGCTTTTACTGTCGGATACATTCATATAAACTGAAAGATATACATCACTGCTACAGATCACCTGTGAGGTTCCTTGCGAGATTACACTGCATCAGTTCCTAGCTTTCAAGTGTCTGTTATCAGGCCATTTATGGAGCCATTTATTAGGCTCTTGCTGATAGACCACAAAGTAGCGTGGCTACTGCATAGGTTTAACCTGTAGAGCTCCTTCCATAGACTTATTCCCTCTGCATGAAACTGATTCTCCATGCTCCTGGGGTACCTCTGTATTTTTTACCTCTGCTCTGTGTCATGCTGAAACTCTTATCAGTCAAAATCTTGTTTCTGGTCATGATTATCCAGGTTGCACAGCTAGGTTTACTGGCTGTGATCATCCCGGTGGTAAAGTTGAATTCAACCACTTTTTCTTTCCTGCTATTGATTTAATTTATGTATTACTATAACAGATGGTGCCAAAAGGCCATTTGTTTAAACAAATAATCTTAAATTTAAATTGAGTTGATTGTCCATTGTATGAAAGGTGACCCTGAACACCTACTTTCTGGTGAGATCAGGGGAGTCACATGTTTGAGGAGAGATCCTTTTCAACACACATGCTCCATGGTACATGTTTGTGCTACCAGATCAAGTATCATATAAAACAATATCATACATCTGTTCCTGCTTTTTCAATATGGCGGCCTGCGTGGATTTTGGAGTGTGATTTAGGCTCATGACACTTGAGTACCACTCCTTAACTTGGCAAAATGAAAACTTCCACAGAGCCCCATTCAGTCTACTATTAAAGTAATGACTTAAAATCACATAAGCAAACCCCTCTTCTTGTAATACAACATGCATTACGGTATTGCCGGTGGCACAGCTAATTCCAGCTGCCAGAACGCAGTTCGTGACTACTGGTGTGGCGCTCATGGGGGGCACACGAATCATTCAAAGCAATGGAAAGGAACAAAGTAGGAACAGCTGGACGGAATGTCCTGATTACTTGCCGGTAATGAGTATGCTAATAGAATGACTGGCATTATAGTCTCCCACGTACACCTCGTATTGATAAATTTAGTGGTGAGTTATTCTGCAAATTCTAGCGCTCGGGGTGCGTTTTCTTCATTGAGGACACAAAAGCGCCAATCTTAGTAAAAAAGCCTCAAAGCATTTTGCAATGCGGAAAATAACTTCCTCCCACGCCCGACAGAATCCAGTTGTAGATGTCACTTCCTGCAGTTACCTGTAGACTTCTTAGTCACAGGATTATGCGAATACTCAGCGCGATTTACATATTCAGCGGCACGAGGTGCTGGCCGCTCCAACAGCATGTAATTAGATGCTTGCATCTTTCCTACGAATGTCTTCAATGAGAAAGACGTGCCTCTGAAGCCATGTCCTGACCGCCATGTCTGCTGAAGAGCAGCTGTCTTTCCATTAAAGCTGTCCTGCTGGCTGCTCTCCAAAGAGGCGCGCGGAGCGGAGTTCCCTTTGCATTGAACCGAGGAGGCGGCAGTGCGGCACCGCGAGCGCGAGGGTGGAAAAGGCCGGCCTTGCCTTTAATCTGGGCTCGTCTGATATCAGAGGGACGCGTCTCCCTCTCTGCCCCCGCCCCCACCTGACGGCCCGGCACTTGCTTCACCTGTTCCGCGCGCAGGTGCACCGGGGATGCTTCCAGAAGTTTAGCCCGAAAGGCAGAGGTTCAGAGCGCTGCTTTCATGTCTTTGATGTACAAAAACGCAGATCGGCATGAAATCATCAGAGTCTCTTGATGACAACGACCGGGAGAGCTTTAAGATGATCAAAGTCAGTGACATTTGCGAGGAAATTAATGACTCTGCTGCAAACTTCCTCTTTCCCATCTCTGGCTCGCCGCTCTAAACAAGGCCGCGTACATCGGAGAGAAAGATGAATGATTCTCTTAAGTGCTGCAAATGTTACCCCAAATAATCGCAAAATACTCATTTATTAAGGCTAGGCGCGTGACGATCATTCACATCGGATCAAACAGATTGCAGCCTGCTTTTTTTGGGCAAAGATAATAACGTGCTAAATGAGAAATTTCCAGAAAAAAGAAATTTTGTCACGGGTTTGTGATGGTAGTGTTGCACGAAATCATTATCTAATCCTCAGGAAGAAGCATTGTAACGGATTTATTGCATCTTCCCACTGAAGCAAAAATACGAAGTAAGAAATATGTGGTCCTGACAAGAGCTGTTATTGTTGGGCTAAAGGCTTTGAAGTACATCAGCAGTGTGGGTGACAGATACCGTGTGACAGTGGCTGCCAGAAAAATACAGTGATTTTAGGGCGAGGGGACACACTGTGAATTCAGAGCAGACATTAGCCCGACAACAGAATTCATCCAATATTTGCTACCAGTCCAAATACAATATTGTTTCATGAATATTTGATTTAGTGATTAATGCCTCTCATTGGTGGGTAGAGTGCCATCAGCCGATAGTGGCTAATGTACGAATGCTGGGCACTGCTCAGAGAGCCAAAGACGCTTCAGCATTCGTCTTTCTGGTTTAGAAGAACAATACTTGCAGGCTTGTAATTGAATCTGCAGACAAAAGAGGGTTGTCACTGAATGGGTGGGCACTGTCCGGAGTTTGTGGCAACAAACAGGGACAAGACCCAAATCTATGGTTGGCACTTCTCCCCCAAGTGGTTACACCCAAGAACCACTATGTTCTGCTGTCTCTTTATTTCACTTAAGTTCTTTGGATCTGTTCCAAATAAATGAACGTACAAATCAGAGAATGCGTTTTGGACTACATTTTTACAGGACATTATGATTGAACCCTTGGGCACAATTTTCAGCTCCCATACATCTATACAGTCAAAAGAGACAGATGTTTTTATTCTTGCCCAGACTCTATTGTAGAGCAGTCCGTGAAGTGCTCAGCTACCACACTTCCATTTGTTAGTTTCAGAACATACACTCAAGGTGTCGCCTTCATGACACATAATAATATAGCCTTATAGCCCGCCGTAGCGGGCTATACCGGCTATTAAAGGCCCGCTGCAGCTTTACAGGCCCGAGCCGAAGGCGAGGGACTTTAACAAAAGCAGCGGGACTTTAATAGCGGTATAGCCCTGCTACGAAGGGCTATAAGGCTATTAGAACATTCTGCCACTAGAGGGCAGAATGTTCTAACAAATTAAACAAAGGAGTCTCGAAGCTCGAGGAGATTTAAATCCCCTCGAACTTCGAGAGGCTTTTGTAAAACATTGGAATGTTGCTCTGCGGGCCTTTACCGGCCCGTAGAAGCACGGAGCACTCCATTGTCTACAATGGAGTGCTCCACATTTCAATGTTCTAATAATGGTTAAAAAAACTTTTTTTATATCCTAATGTCCTAAAAATGGCTATTCCATCAAGAAATCGTTTGCTGCTCACTACCCAATCAATGCATCAAAGCTAGTCTGTAGTTTGGAAGGAAAGGAAAGATTGCAGTAAGTTTTGAGACAAGAGGAAGGAACTGGAATGGGGATCGCCGAGAAGTAAACACAACCTTACCCACTCCTCCTGTCACTCATACGACTTCTTTCAGTGTGGAGATTTACAAAAGCCAATAGAGCTCTCTTCAATACGGTTATCCTAAAATGAACAACACCCGATGATGTATCACACATATATCGAGTATGTTTAGAAGCTGCCAAAACCCCCTGGTCTATAAAACACCTCAGTTTGAATCCTGCATCTCCTGGCTGTGGTGTCTGACAAAACTGGAAATAAAACAAGAATCGTCATGCAAAGGAAGCAAATCTATCTCTTTTTCAGTTTTCATTGATCTAATATTCTGATTAAAAAAGGGGAAAAAGGCCACAACACCCCATGGATCTGTTACAACAACTCTTTGGTAATCTGGAAAAGGGGCTCACTTACACTCGGATCTGAAAATAACAAAAAGGCTATTTATTTACCACGAAGACTCTGTTCTTTTATGGTAACAGATTACTCAGGAAACAGCCAATAGTAAAAAGCCATTTCTGCTGTCTAACAAGGGCCAGGTAAGAAAAGGTATAGGTAAAGTAGGGCAAGCACAAGGTCCTCCTCATTAAAGCTATTACAGACCAATTTGGAAGGAAAATCGTAAAATCTGACCGTAACACCTTGCAGTCTGGGAATATACACAGAGAGGGATGACCACTAACCAAGAAGCACACATCCTGTCACACCTCCCAGACAGGGTTTAGTGTATGGAGGCCGGGTGGGGGCAATTGCTAGCACCACTCAGTCTGCTTGAGGGGCACATTTGGTGCCCTCCTTGTACAGTCCACTTCAAACCAGCTCAGGGAGCCGTTTGCTCCCGCTCTGGCGCGAAACTGGACAAAGGACATGGGAGTATCCTCCCCACTGTCCAACACCTCCCCTGGGAGAGAACCCTGAATCATCCCAACCCTTTCCTTAGGGTTTTTATGGGCTTACCTGTAGGCAGGTCCCTAGATTCGTTGTGGGACATGATTCATATCAAGACACCACTTCTTTGACCGTCTGGGCACTCTGGACTTCGCTGGACCTTGCTCTGGACTCTGAGACAGCAACTGGGAAGACTCCTGCTGCCCTGGTCTCGTCGTCCTGCAAGTCTGCTGCAATGTCTGTGCCGGTGCTCCATTGAGGAACTTTCCAAGGCCTGTGGACACCCAAGACACCTGAAGGAATCTCCCTTGTAGTGAAGGAGTCACTTCCCTGCATCTGCAGGCACCACAACAAAGCTGAACGGTAAGCTGATTCCGAGCTCCCACGGACTCCAAAAGTCTCAGCAACACAGGTGGTGGTTCTTCACATCCCTTGAGATCTTCCCTGTCCTCATGCCAAGTTTGAGGCCAGTATCCCTCGTCAGACCCGCAGGAACTGAACCCCTGTGGACAGCGTCAACTTTCCGTTGAAAAGGCTTGTTGGCTTCCTTTCTCCAAGATCTTCGGTCTCCAAGTAGTCCCAACCTCAAGCATCCCCTTTGACCAAGATCTTTGTCCTCACCGCATCACTTGCACCGTGAGCCTGTATCTTTGGTGAGCTGCTCGAGGTCCTCTTGCGACTCCAGTGTCTCCGGTCTGTGGTTCTTTGATTTCAGTGTACTCCCCTGATTGCTTGGAGCCTGCTCAGACTCCCTAGCTTGTGGCGAGTTACGTGGACCTTGCTGGTCCCGACACTGCACCTTTTTCGGTTTCCACGCTGGTTACAGTTGCCAAGGATTGTTGGTGCTTCTGACAGACACCGACCCCTCAATTCTCGACAACATCCGACGTGGAACGACTTATGAATGGTTCCTGGTCTTCCACATCATCGCCTATTCCGCACAGCTCCAAGGTCACCTTCAGCTCTCCTGCAATGCCCGACATCGGTAAGCATTCGTCTTACATGCCTCCTGGACACTTCTGAGTGGCAGAGACTATGTCCTCTCTGCTTGCAGGTACTTCTGATCTTGAATCCACCTTTGGGTTCCACCGGACATTTTCGCCTTCTCCAGAAGCTGCATCTTCCTAAAGTCCTCCATTGAGTTCAATGACGGTTTCCGACACCACTTCACCCCTATGCACCTGGCTTCCCTGGTGTAGGTATCCTGGTTCCTAGGGTATCCACGGGTGGAGTGACTCTCCAACCTTCTGTCTTCCACGGGGTTTCTCCAGGGTCCACTGGGAAGGGTGCTTCTTATTTAAAATTGCAACCGTGACTTACACATTGACTTGCACACAGCCTCTGTGGGTTCCTGGTTACTTACCTCGGGTAGTTCCTTGGGTCAACAGCATTTCTACATCTTCTGGGTATAGTCTTGATTTGAGTCGTGGTTCGCATACCACTATTTTAGTATATGGTTTGGTCTTCCCCTGGCTACGACTCTATTTGTGCTACTTACCTGATTTTATTGCAAAGTCTTGCGTGCATTGTGTATATCTCCGGGTGGGAGATAGCTGTATGTGTTAGTGAGTGTCTTATAATAAATACATGTTTTCATAAATACACTGAGTGGATCTGTTTTCACTCAATCTATACCAATCAATGCTTTGCACTTCTTCTAGACTAAGCCTGAAGGCTGCTCTCCACAGCTACCACTTAGAGAGCTTTCTAAGGTTGGCAAAGACCACTAAAATCACCATAAGGGTTGTCTGGATTATTGCAGGGTGCCCACTTACATAAGTGTGCACCATATACTAAGCAAGCTTCTCACATACTTCTGATTAGAGGAACCTAATTATTCCTAACGTCTTTTGCTATTCTCCCTCAGCACACTTTCATTTGTCACAGGCTGTAAACTAGAGAAATGCACATTTTAGTGCCCATGGTGCACCAGGTGCTATAGCTTTTGGTCACTGTTGGACTTGGCCCTTTATGCAGGGTCATCCCTGAACTTTTTGCCTTCCTCCTGTATTGTGTCTGACCTGTTGTTGGTGGTTTTATGACTCTGGGCACCTCATCACTGCTGATCAGTGGTAAAGTGCATATGCTCTCTATTGTAAATTGTTGTAATGGATTAGTGACTCCATGATTGGCTTATTTGATTTACTTGTCAGGCTCTAGTAGAGTGCACCATGTGTGTCCAGGACCTGTAAATCAAATGCTGCTGGTGGGCTTGCAGCACTGGTTGTGCCACCCACAGAATCAGCTTGTAAAATGTGGCTCAGGCCTGCCATTGCAGAGCCTGTGTGTAGTCTGGGACTGCCATGTCGACTTGGCAAGTGCACCCACTTGCCAGTCCCTAAACTTTCCCTTTTCTGCATGTTAGTCACCCCTAAGGTAGGCCAAAGGGCAGGGTGCATTGTATGTAAGAGGTAGGACATGCCCTGATGTGTGTGGCATGTCCTGATAGTGAATTACAGCCAATTTGTTTTTCACTATTGCAAGGCTATCTGTTCCCATAGGCCAGAATGGGCAGTTTTATTATATTATCTTTTAATCCTTACTGACCCAAGGAACATAGCAGAAAAACTAATTTAGTATGCCTGAACTCAGAACGATAAAATACATCTTTTAGTGAAGTTGGTTTTAACATTCTGTGTTTGAAAATACCACTTTTAGAAGGTAGGTATTTTCTTGCCTAACCATCCAGCCTGCCTCTGCTAGGTTGTGTATTCCATGTCTGGTTTATGAGTGAGGCTGAGGTGGCCCCAGGAGACTGGGTGAGTCAGCACTAGGCTGAATAGGTCTATATGCATTGGGATTGGTGGGAGGAGTAGCACCTGGGCCTGAATAGGGCTGTGCCTACGTTCCACAATGCTGGCTCCACCTCCTGTGGTGTGTCTGATGACCCTGGCCCACACTGACAAAGGAAGAAGTTGTGCACTGGCAGAATGCACCCAGAACTGGTTTGGACTAGGTACAGACACTCTCTGCCTTCAGAGACAGAGGATTAATGTGTATAAAAAGGGGGACCCAGACCCCAGAACTTTAGATCACTTCTGGGAAATCAAGAGGAACCTTTGCCAAGGAGAAGAAACCGTAGAAGCTGAGGGAGAATTACTGCCCCTGTGCTGTTTCCTGTCTGGGGTTGGCCTGCAGTGGTTACTTGTTGCCAAGGAAAGGAGAAAAGGACTTTGCTGTTTGCTTTGTCATCTTGAGGAAGATCTCCAAGGGCTTTAACTGATCTTGCCTCCTGTCTGAAGTCTCAGGGACACAAAGACTTCACCACCAGCTCCCACTGAATTTCCTTGCTGGGCATTCTGACCTGCAGTGAGGTGCCTGCTGTTGTTTGGGCCCTCTGAGAGACTGCGTGTCGCTGGGAGCTGGAAGTACATCGCAACGAGGAGAAGCGTGTCGCCTCCCGCAGCAGTTGCTGCCGCATCGCTGAAGAAGCGTGCTGCCGCCGCAGCTGTTCGCTGTCGCATCTCCGACGAAGCATGTCGCATCACCGGAGAAGAGTACCGCCGCCGCAGTGGTCGCCGTCCCATCATCGGCGAACCGTGTCGCAGTGCCTGTCGCAGCTCCAAAGATCATCGAATTCGCCGCATGGCCGTCGGGCGTGCACGCATCACATCCCCGTTGTCACATTGCATCAAAGACGCCATTTTGTCGCATCGCACTGGATCACCGCATCGCGGCGCCATCTTGTCGCATCGCATTGGATCACAGTAAGAAACCGACGCATCAACTCCTATCCGGTAAGGAACCGACGCATCACCTCCCCTGTGGTGCAGTAAGGAACCGACGCATCACCTTCCCCGAAGCAAGGAACTGACGCATCACCTTCCCTATGACCCTTTTGTTTGTTTTGCATGACGCATCGAAGGTACTTTGAGAGTAAAGTGTCGCTTTTACCATCTACATTGAACTAAACTATTTCTACCATTTTAAAGTCACTTTTTTTTAATACAGAATTGTGGATTTTTGTCGTTTGGTCTTGTGTTAAGTCTAGTAGAGATTACTTATTTTTCTAAACTGGTGTGGTGACCATTTGTAGTGTTTTCACTGTATTACTGTATGTGTTCACAAATGCTTCACACACTACCTCTGAGATAAGCCTGTCTGCTCGTACCAAGCTACCAAGGGGGTGAGCAGGGGTTATTCAGCAGTGTATGCCCCTTTCCCTGCCTAAAAGCAAGGGTCCTTATTTGGACAAAGGTGTATACCATTGCCAACTAGAGACCACCATTTTTATCAGTCACACTACAGCAGCATCCTTTGGGTATGCATGTACAAGAAATCCCTGGACTTTACATTCACCAGAGTCCAATTGTTGGTTTCAGCATTCTGCCGTTCGGATATTATTACTAAACTACGGAATTGTTTAGATAGTTCTAGCACTTCTTCAGATATGCTATGCATATATCTTTCTTTTTGTGCATTGTGTTCTAAATGATATTAATGATATTAATATCATCAAAAAAATATAATCAGTGTCTTCACTATTGCTTCAGCTCACATCATTTCCATATCAATGCCTGATTTGTTGATTTGGTAGACTGATCATTACCTGTTTCCTGGTGGATGGTCATAGCCTTTTCCTACAAATGCCAAACTATAACTGAATTTATTCAGTCTGGTGTGGCCACATTTTGTGTAGCTATGTACAGATTGGCTGTACAACAGGCAACGGAGTGCTCATTTAACATTGAAGTGGTGCTTTGTGTGAAGGACAGAAAGGAGGACTGAACCACATTCACTTATGATGTCATCAGTATCACTTGCATCACATCTGGCTGTTTAGAGTGACACAGCCTTGTGCTATTATGCAAAGGCAAGCCAGCAGTGTCAAACCTAGGATTTGGTATTAGAGGCACAAATTCGTATGGACAGACCACTGCAGAAGTGCCAGACATGAAAGATATTTTCTTTTCTGTAAAGCATGTTACAAGTTGGCGTTTCTGGTTCCTTTAATTGTGCCTGCTCGTACCAGGAATTAGAATATGGACAAAGCAAGATCACACTACTTTTAGATACCTGGCTTGGAACCAAACCTATGGATTTTATGCTAACCTTCGCAGATACATCTCTTGTTGCATACATTAGCAGGAGGTGGTACAAAGACGCATTGACATCGCATGAGGGTCAATTGTTGTTGCAAAATAGCTTTTGCAGATGTAAGTAAATGCATCACTGGCTTTTGTCACTGTTGGACCTGGTCCATTTTATTGGGGTATCCCCATACTTTTTCCCCTTTCAAATGTATTTTTTCTAACATGTTTTTGTTGGTTTTAGGACTCTGGGCACTTTACCACTGCTATTCACTGCTAAAGTGCGTGTGCTCTCTCCTTTAAACTTTGTATGATTTGCTTGCACCTGCTCAGCATATTTAATTTACCTGTACGTCCCTTGTACAGTGGTATCCCATATACCCAGGGCCTGTATATTAAAAGCTGCTAATGGGCCTGCAGTGCTGCTTGAACCACCCACAGAAGTAGCCTTTCAAACCTGTCTTAGACCTGCCACTGCAGGGCCTGCGTTTACAGTTTACTGCCACAGTGGCTTGGCATTTAAAGTTACTTGCCAAGCCTGAAACTCCCCTTTTACTACATGTAGGTCACCCCTAAGGTAGATCCTAGGTAGCCCTATGGGCAGGGTGCTGTGTAGGTAAAAGGTAGGACATGTGCCATCATTGTGTGACATATCCTGGTAGTGACGAACAGCCTGTTAAGTTACTCACTGCTGTGAGGCCTGCTCCTCTCATCGGTTTGCATTGCGAATTCCCTGATATGCTTTTCAGTCATAATTTCTGATCTGAAAAGAGTAGCGTTGTCATGTTTGGTATGCTTTGAATAGTGGTGATACATCTTGCTTATTGGTGAAGGTGGATTTTTCCTTACTATTTTAGAAATGCAACTTTTAAAAAGTGGCCATTTCTATGTGCTTATGACTCTTTCTGCTTTGCAGCCTGACTCCAATCCACGTTTAAGGTAGAGTGACAGCTGGGCTTGTTCATACTTACCAGACAGTCATCACACAGGAAGTGTTGGGTGTAACAGGGTTGCATCTGCATTCATCTGCATAATAAATAGTCTCCCTGGGCTGGGAGAGAGGGAGTCGGGCACACTTACATGTATATAGGTTGTGTCTTCCATTCACACAAAGGGCTCATTTACCCCCTACAGATGTAGGAGCTCAGCGCAGTGTGAGAGCTGTAGCCTGCTTATGGCTTTTGCCTGGTAACAACACCTTTGCCCCCCAGAGGACAGCATGTGGTGAGCTCTCCTCTGCGTATTTACGTAGTGGGCTCTATATCAGGCTCCACAAGAAGTGCGGGTGGAGTGCTTCAGACTTTTGAAAATCACCTTGTCTTCTGGCCAGAAGATGCCTTTGACTTCATTTCGCAGTTCTCCTGCCTGTTCGTTCAGCATGTGGTGAGTGCTAACATTTTCCCTGTAGTCACTGCATTGCTCCGAGGAGAACTGCAATTCACTCTCAGGCCAGCGTGCCCTCGCAACCTGATCAGGGCAGGGAGAGAGATTCCACCTGGTGGGATACAATGTCCTTGCAACCAGAAGGGCAAAGCAGAGACAGGGAAACTAGCACTGCGCGCTCTAGGGGAGCCGGTGTGTTCAAATCACTTCTTATAGCATCCATGGAAGACCCAGCAAGGTCTCACCACCAACGTGGGAGGTGTGTGTGTCACCCCTGTGCCTGCACCTACCTGGGGGCACTGTGTTTGGCTCCAAGGATGCGGTGAGTCCTTGACAAAGGCCCCTGACCTGAGTATTGCCATATGCAGGAAACTGGTCACATTACCATGTAACCCGCAATAGGGGCGCAGGTGCTTCTGGGCCCACCTTGGTGTGTTCATTATCACATTTTCAGTAATAGGGGCGCAGGGTGCTGCATTTCTAGGTAATGATGTTGTTATTTAGTGGTTGGTGCCTATGATTGTATGATGATATTCCAAAATGTATGCACTACGAGTGAGAAGGGATGATTTATGGGTTATTCCTAACCTAACCACTACGTTTCATGCCCCGATGTTATGATTTATGTCATTTTTGCTTTGCGTAGTCAGCATAATGAGTATTATTTCAGGATTTACATTTATATGTACAGTGATGGCATTTTTATGACATGTGCAACATCTAAACCTTAGTGTTATTGCACTAACTGTGATCATATGACAATTGCCTACTTGTCATTATTGGTTCTTGTTGTTTTGATCCATGTTTATATGCAATACAGAAACTTATTTTTATATCATATTGTGTGCAGTCTCTTTTTGTCGTGCATTTTTTGTGTTACTGGTGTGTGTGTGTTGCGCAAATGCTTTACACATTGCCTCTGTGATAAGCCTGACTGCTGATGCCAAGCTACCATGGGGATGAGCAGGAGTTATGTTCTGTGTGTAACTCACCCTGACTAGAGTGGTGGGTTCTGTCTGGTTTAGATGCCACCTAGCCAACCAGAAAACCCATTTCTAACAGTCACACTTTGCGTCGCTTGTTTTTGTGCAAGCACTAGAACGAACGTTAGGTACATATGGGCCATGTCTCTTGGCAGGATGATAGGGCAGATGCTTGTTCAGTGTATCATTGTAAATAATGTTAATTGGTTGCCTGACTAATTCTGCATTATTATCTTCTGACGTGTGCATAACCACATCTACTTACAAAAATGTACTTTGTCTTCAATCATTGCATGTGCACCATCAGTAATGCCCCACCACCTCATCCTTATCACATCATGATCAATCTGGCTGAATGTGTGGGACAGATCAGACTGGCCGCCCCAGAGGGCACTCCCTGTGTTTTATCTAGAGATACGGATGGTTTCACTTTCAGTTCCTTAACAATCGCATTGAAGATGTCACAGGCAAGAGCAGGTCTAGCAACTGACACAAATACGCGTCCCCTGTGGGGCATTGGAAAGACACTTTATTCTTCTGCTGCTATTTACTATTGCAGTCATTTGTCGTGGATATCCTTTCCTGAAGTAGCTAGCGTCACCCCTAAAACAGCAGAGTGCTCTAACATGCCCTCATCTGCTCTGTAAATGTAAATCAGCCATATATACTCCCCAGGACTGCTCTGCTGGCATGGCCTGGTCTCCATCTTGTGCCCGAGAGCATGTTGAGCTAAAGCTATTCGGGAGCCCTGGCATGTAACAGTGAACTGGGTCACAGCTGCTAGCGAGGCAGGGGAGAGATTAGAAGCAAAGCAGAGCGATCTCTTGTCAGCGTCAAGAGTCGGTCCCTGTCCGGAACTCCACCACAATGCAGGAAAGCAAATCAGTCCGTCGAGGGTTTGGTGACAAATGCATCTGTCAAAAGCAGATGCCAATGAAAGGGAAGAGTCACCGCAGCCCTCTCCCTGCAAAACACAAAACTCCTCCAGACATCAAAATAGAATCTGTGCACCATTCCAATGTGCCTGCAGTCTGTGTTCATGTCTGCATGTAAAGTGCAAGCCAACCCCCTTCTAAAAGAAAGAAATGATCACACAGTAATGAATAATTATCTGAACAAAGGTCACTCATTTGAATGTGAAACTGGGTTTGCTTCTTGATGTAATTAGATATTTTACACATATATATATATATATATATATATATATATATATATATATATATATATATATATATATATATATTCACTGAAAAAACCATAGGTTTCACACATGTTATAGTTAGCTGTACATTTCATTCGTAAAAAACCAATGAAATTCCACGTTATAGTTAGATCAGGTAACTATAACTTGCGCGCCCACAATAAACTGCTGATGACGTCACATATTACATCACTCATGACATGGTCAGTGACATCACTCATGACATCAATGATGACATCTGAAATTACACATTGTGGATTGCGGTCGCGCAAGTTATAGTTACCTGATCTAACTATAACGTGGAATTTCATTGGTTTTTTACGAATGAAATGTACAGCTAACTATAACATGTGTGAAACCTATGGTTTTTTCAGTGAATTTGTACGGTTTTTTAAATGCTAAGTTATGTATTTATTTTTAATTTTTGCGCGTCGCCAGTAGATAGTTATAGTTAGGACTGTGTTTCCATAGGAAATCCGCAACATTCTATTTTGAATACCTTTGGCGCCGATTGTCGAATCCTCACAAAATTTTCAAAATAGGTGGGGCGCTCTGCTCCGCTCCTTCCCTGAAAGTCTCGGGGGGATTCGTCAAGCGGGGGCTGAGAAAAAGGGGGTCCCAAAACGCATTTTCCCCATGCATTTTTCCATAGGACCTTTAGTCCAAGCTACAGCCCGAACGGCTGAACAGAATTACTAGAAATTTGGCAGAGAGGAAGTCCTCAGGTCAGGGATGTGCCTTTTGCAGGTCTGGTGTAAATCTGTTCAGTAGTTCCTGAGAAAATAGCATTTAAATCAATATATATATCTATAGGCGCGCTCCGAGCGCGTACGGCAAGCTTACCGTACGCGCATGCTGCCGTGCGCGAGCGCGATTCTGATTGGTTGTTAGATCTTAGTAAACATTCGAATCGGTCGAAACCAGGAAGTATCGGCCGCCATTTTGTCTCTCGCAGTCTGAGGGGGTGAAAAACAAAGGTGGAGAACGTGAAAAGGGGGCAGGGTGGACAAGCGCACCGCACGCCCACAGCACGCGCACGGGGCGCGAAGCGCACCGTGCGCATACGGTACGCGCACAGGGAAAAACCTTAAAAAAAAAAAATATACATAACTTAGCATTTAAAAAACCATAAAAATTCACTGAAAAAACCATAGGTTTCACACACGTTATAGTTAGGAATTAGCATTTAAAAAACTTTGCAAATTCACTTAAAAAACCATAGGTTTCACACATGTTATAGTAAGCTGGACATTTCACTCGTGAAAAACCATTGAAATTCCCCCGTTATAGTTAGTGCAGGCAACTATAACTCACTCGACCGCAATCCTCTGCTGATGACGTCAGATATTACATCACTGATGACATATGTGTCTTTCTGAAAAAAAAAATATTTGTAATATATGTATAGCTAAAAATTAATGGAAGAAGACATGGGTACATAAGTGTCTAAATACAGTGATGTAATATCTGACGTCATCAGCAGAGGATTGCGGTCGCGTGAGTTATAGTTGCCTCTCACTCCCCCGTACAATCACTCATACTTATGGTCTCTCAGAACCATGCAGACACTCAGACTGATACTCAAAAAACCAACTAATAACCTATATAGACACCCATGTTGCTACTCACCAACCCATGCAGCCACTTATACACAAAGTGAGAGACTGATACAGATATTTACATATTTAAACATTACTCACTAAGCCATGTATTCACTATGATACACTTAATCAGTCAGTTACACAATCAATTTTTCAAAAACAAATCATCCATTTAGACACTTACATACCCATTTATTCTTCCATCGACCTTGAGATATACATATATAAAACATATTTAATTTTCAGAAAAACACACATTCACTGGATGATGTCATCAGTGATGTCATTTGAGATGTCATCAGTGATGTCATGAGTGATGTCACTGACCATGTCATGAGTGATGTAATATGCGACGTCATCAGCAGTGCATTGCGGGCGCGCGAGTTATAGTTAATTGAACTAACTATAACGGGGAAATTTCAATGGTTTTGTAAAAGTGAAAAGTCCAGCTAACTATAACACCCCTGAAACCTATGGTTTTTTCAGTGAATTTCTGAGGTTTTTTAAATGCTAATTCCTAACTATAACGTGCCTGAAACCTATGGTTTTTTCTGTGAATTTCAAAGGTTTTTTAAATGCTAATTTCTAACTACGCCTACAGAGATAGGACATGTGAAGAAAGAAGAAAAAATGCAAAGAAAGAAAAAAAAGAAGTGCAGAAAGAAGCAACAGAAGTCCTCAAAGACGAAGAAAAGTGCAGGAAGAAGGATAACGTGCAGAAAGAACAAAAAGAAGAGCAGAAAGAAGCCTTGTTGCAAAATCATCCTGTACCCTCAACTTTTTCAGACGGATACTGGTGGTAACTGAGTCTGACTAACCAGTCCTAGAGCCAGTGCTATGTTAAAAGACACTTAGAATACAGTGAAAACACCTACATACACTAGGGAACATTATGCGTTGGCGTCCCCCTGTGATTAGCATGACCTCCTCTGTAAGCCCCTAGTATATAATAGGGCAGTGATGAATACAAGCCCCAGCTAGGCCCGCAAGAGACAAGGGTTCGCTCTTCTGTAACAAGATCTATAAGGAAGTTGGCACGGAAACTGCAAAGTACAAAAACAACGTTTATTAACCCTTAAGGGTGGTCCTACAATCCACACAACACTCTTCAGTATTGCAAGGAGTAGCACAAAGAACTTGCGTACACAGTCCCCTTTTATACACAGCGAAGGGGCTCATGAGTGGGTGGATACCACTAAGTTGAAGAACATTACCATTTAGGGTCATTCTCGATACCAAATCAATACATGGGCGGAGCTGACACACTCCTTGAGCCCGCGAAAACACATGGTCAAGCAAAGCTAATTATAACAGATGTGGTCAAGTCTGGGCATGCGCCAGATGGACAAGGAGTAGCTATTTATAACTGTTGCTAGGCAGATTACAAGAGCAACTAACACAGAGGTCGGACTCTCCTCGTGGTGAGCACGTGGCAGCATGTCAATACAAAATGGAGTCCGGACTTCGGCCAACATAACGAGGAAAACACGATAAAAGGGAAACACTAATGTTTTCAGTGAATGCTTAATCACATTCTGCCTTAATTTACAACAGACGACCCTTTCAGCATTTACTGAAGACATCCGGTTTCCAAGAATAATCATCGTATATGTCAATTATCATCATTCCTTTAACCTCTTTAGCTAGACCCTTCTGGCGGGCAACATCGGCAATAGCTTTCTTATCTGGAGTGCAAAATGAAATGCATACGGAACAGCACAATGGTCCACATTGAATACACATACAGAGAAGGAACAGAATTGCTACAATAATGCAGAGACCAGTTAAAACCTTCCAACCCCAGGCAGTAACCAACGCCCAAAACCATCCAGAAAAGGACCAAGTGCCGTTTTCCGTGTGAATTTCAGCTGCTATTTTATGCAGCTTATTAATGGCGCTATAAACGGATGGCGTATGATCAGGGATGAACACACAGCAGCTACTTCCAATAATTTTACAGGCTCCTCCTCGATCAGCTAGCATCACATCCAATACCATACGATTCTGTAATGCAACAATCCTGGTAATTTGTAATTCTTCCGTAAGATTCCCAAGAGCAGCAGCAGTCTGATTAGTCACAGCTTCTACCACTCTTGTTAATCTTCGGATCTTCCTACTATTCAAAGCGGCTCCGACAAAGAAAAACAGTCCTAAATTGAAATCAATATACTGTTGCAAACTAGTGTCAGTTTGATCTACCTCATTAATAGATAAAGTACGTTTATATCTATTTACAGTCACATTATTCAATAGTTTCAAGTCTTTATGATACGATGCAGGTGCTAGGAATACAGGAGGTAATAGGAATGATACATAGCATACCCCAGACCACCCAGCCGGCAAACGGTAATAACCTTTATTTCCACATACGAAATAGGTATTATGGGATGCTAGGAAGGTGCTGTTGTTCAGCCCATCGATGTTTAATATGGTTATACAATCACTGACACCGACAGGGATAAAACCCACACTCTGGACACACAGGTCCGCTTGGGCTTGTGCCACTTGGATTACAAATTTCTCCTTTCCCACAGTGTCTCTGGTATTCGTGAAGATATAGGGAATGGATTCATTGTCCGGTCGGTACTCTTCCCATTCCCAAATTGTCCCATTCGCTTGTGGATATCCACTCTTGTCCTGATGGCATTCTTTATTAAGTCTGAAAAGCAATCGTCCCACTGTCGGTTTTCGAGTGGCAAACAGCAGAGTGTACCATGCTCTACAAGAGCCATTGTGAGAGAAAGGAAGGGGTATGAATGGCGTACCTCCTTTCTTCTGATGGGCTGGCATCATCCCACATATCCAACAGTTCGTAGCATTTGTAGCAACGTGGGTGTGGTGCAGCATCTGAATGAAAGTGTTATTCAAATAGGATTGTCGATGCTTCAACTCTTGGTATGGCAATGTATAAAAGTAGTGCTCCGCAGGCACTGGAGTCGTCAACACAAGTGTCTCTCGGGCAGGAGTTGCCTCCTCCACAAACCATGTGGTTGTACCAATGATAGCTACTGTTAGCATGAACCCTAGTGCACAAAGAATTTTCTTCTTCTCCATGTCAAAGGAAACAATACCCTGGTATCTTCCTGAAACTAAAAGTCTGTCAGAACTCTTCCCCTTGGGCAGCGGTTGATTTCTTCACCAGCGGGCCAAGACGGGTGTCGCTACACTAATGCAGGGCTGATCCCCCCCCCTTGCCTCATCGGCTCTCCGTTTCACTAACCCAAGGGCCGTTCTGACAGTATGTCCCGGTACTGGAAACCTCACTTCCTTGGTCGCAGATGATATCGCCTTCCTCCAGAAGTCGTGTGGTCCGAAAAGAGCTCCTCAGTGTCGTTTGGCTCTGCAGCACGGCCTGTCTCTGCTGCTAGGATGTCTCGTTGATCGGTCAGCACGGCAGATTCCACCAATCCGGGCGGTACCTTTCGACAGTGCAAGGAATGGATCCAATTCTTCTTGTTCGAGACTCGCACAGCCGTCCTCGTTGCAAGAAGGACTTGCTCAGGTCCGACCCATCTCGGCTCCAAACTGTTCGATCTGTCGAAAACCTTCAGCATGACATGATCCCCAGGCCGGAGACCATGTCCTTCACCGGTAGACCGATCAGGGAGCGCCTCTCGGACCTGTTGATGAATAGAAACCAAGTTATCCGTTAACTGTGCCAGATAATCACTCATCATCACACAAGGTACATCATACACAGCCTTAGGTCTTGGTGGACCCCAAATATTCATTGGGCGTCCAAATACAATCTCGTAGGGTGTAAGGCCGGTTCGGGAGTGTGGCACCGACCTAATTGACAATAACGCCAGTGGCAAAGCGTCTGGCCAAGTCAAAGACGTTGAAGCCTGAATTTTGGCGATCTTAAGCTTCAGTGTACCATTATATTTCTCGACTAGTCCTGCAGACTGAGGGTGGAACACGGCGTGAAACTTCTGGGTGATGCCTAGGCCCTTCAAGACATACTTTATAACATCCGCTACAAAGTGAGGGCCATTATCACTCCACAGAAGTCTACAGACGCCGTATCGGGGAAAAAACTCTTTCAGCAATAGCTTCGCTGTAGTCATTGCAGTGTTGTCTTTCGCGGGGTACGCCTCGACCCATTTACTAAAGGCGCAAACCACTACTAGAACATACTTCAAATTGTTACAGCGCTCAAGCTGGATGTAATCCATCTGCAGAACCTCAAAGGGTGCAGTGGGTGTCGCAAATCCTCCTGCTGGGGTTCGCGTGCCTTTCCCTGGGTTATACTTCAGACAGATCATACAGGTCTGCACCACCCTCTTTGCCGTGCTAGCAATCTCTGGATGCTCCCAGACTTGGGTAAGCAATTTCACAATCGCGGAAGCTCCAACATGTGCTAGCCCATGTGCCATCTGGACCATAGGTTGTACAAAGGCCGTGGGTAATTTCCATCTATCCCTCTGCTTATTTCTCCAGCAACCCTCATCATCCAGTTCTCCTTCGCTAGCCCATTGTTCCCGCTCTTTGTCAGAAGCGGTCTTCTGTATTTCTCGCACTTCCTCCTTCGCATCATGCCATCTCTCCACCTGTGACTTCACTACATACATGGCAGTAGCACCGGGCTGCATCGCAGTCTCCCGTGCTACTCGATCCGCTAACGCGTTCCCTTCTCCAACCTTATCAACTACTTTCCTGTGGGCACTACACTTAACAATGGCAATTTTCTTTGGGTATGTCAATGCAGTTAAAAGATTGTGGACTAATTCCCCATGCATTATCTGCACCCCATGTGACGTTAGAAACCCTCTCTCCTTCCAGAGCAGGCCGAAATCGTGCGCTACTCCGAAGGCATAGCGGCTGTCTGTGTAAACATTCACACACAATCCTGTACTAAGCTCACACGCTCGTGTTAACGCTATCAGTTCCGCTGCTTGAGCTGATTTTTGTGGTATGCGTGCTGTCTCCACTATCGTCTGCAACGTGGTAATTGCATATGCTGCTGAAGTCGTACCATCTGGTAGCTTCAGGCATGATCCATCTACCCACAACTCTCCATCTACATCTGAAAAGGGCGTATCCTGGAGATCAATACGACCCTTTGTTTGTTCCTCAGTCACAAGAATACAATCATGCGCTTTCTGTGCCTCAGGCTGTGTCTCGGGGTATGGCAACAATGTGGCCGGGTTTAATGTCACGCACCTTTTTAACGTAATGTGAGGAGCTAAAAGCGTCAACTCATATCCCGTTAAACGGGCACTGGTCAAATGCTGCGTCTTTGTTTGATTAAGCAGGGCATCAACAGCGTGGGGAACTAACACCAACAGTTTATGGGACAACACAATTCCTTCACTCTGCCGTATTGACACAGCTGTCGCCGCTACCGAGCGAAAACACCCTGGTAATGCTCGGGCGACAGGATCAAGTACAGCCGAAAAGTATGCACAGGGACGCTGCTTATCACCATGCATCTGTACTAAAACTGATAATGCACATCCATCTTTCTCATGCACATACAACGAAAAGGGTTTTGTATAATCAGGGGTCCCTAACACTGGTGCTGAACAAAGGGCCTGTCGCAATTGCTGAAAAGCAGCATCACACTCATCTGACCAAGGGATTGGGATAGGCGTATCTTTTGTCAAGAGGGCTAGTAATGGCTTAGCCGTGTGTGAAAACCCCAATATCCACTGTCTACAAAAAGAAACGAGGCCCAAAAATGCACGCACATCCTTCTGCGTGGATGGCCTCGGTGTGTCCAAGATTACTTGGATACGATCTGGTGTGAGTGCACGCCCCTCCTTAGACAAAAGGTGACCCTAATAAGTCACCTTTGGTCTACAGAATTGCAATTTCTTCCTAGAGACCTTGTGATTGTGGGATGCTAAAAAGGAAAGTAGGGATAGCGTGCTTGTCTCGCACAACTCCAGGGTGTCAGCCGCCAACAAGATGTCATCGACATATTGAATGAGGGCGACCCCCTCGAGTAAAACAAAGGAATCCAACTGTCGCTTCAAGGCCTGACTATAAATACTAGGGCTTTCTGTATAGCCTTGGGGAATTCTACAAAAACGATAAGATCTATTGTTTAATGTGAACCCAAAAAGAAATCGGCTATCAGGGTGAATGGGAATAGAAAAGAAGGCATTTTTCAAATCAATCACTGAGAACACGGTCGCCGTAGGCGGGACCAAGGTAAGCAACGTCGTGATATCGGAAACCACCGGGTACTGAGGTATCACGATCTTGTTCACCTCCCTCAAATCAATTATAAACCGATAGACCTTTGCATCTGTGTCCTTTTTCAAAATCGGGAGAATCGGACTGTTACAGATATTATAGGGAACTTCTTCCACTACTCCCACTGCGATCAAATCCTGCACAATCTGTATGAGAGCTTCCTCGCCCTCCTGGGAAATACGATACTGTGGGAGGCGTGGTAGCACCGCCCCCTCCTGGACACTAATGTGGACCGGAGGAATCACCATTTGTCCCACATCTGTGTCCGAAGTCGCCCATAAAGCTTGGGGGAGGGTAGCCAACAACACATCCTCTGAGATCGTACACATCCGCCCAGATCGGGGGTAGTTGTCATTTAGAATCACCCTCACACCCTCAGGAGAACAACGAATTGTAGCCCTAAAGTACTTTAACATATCAAGGCCCATAATGTTATCCGGTGTGTACGGAGCAAGCAGAAACGGACAAGGCGCAGAAAAACAATCAACTTTAAATGCAAGGGGCTGTGAAAGAGGGCTTCGGGAAAGTGTACCGTCAAACCCTACCGATGTAACTATTGAGCCGGATGGGGGAGCCCCCGGAACCAAGTACCTAGACAATGCACTACGTGTCGCTCCTGTATCCACTAGGAACTGATCAGTAGAACCTAAAACCTCAGCCGATACATAAGGACCCGTCTGATCGACCGGCACCTCAACTGATTCGGACCCCCATCCTACGCATTCCTATGCATGCTGAGAATCATGATATCCCGATCGATCGATGTCCGATACGTGATACTGATGCTGGCGATCGAAAACGTTTGAGCTATCTCGATGCTGGCCAGCAGTGTCGAAACGGGCATTATCGTTAGAATTCCCTCGAAAGGTCGAGAAGCCCCCTCTACCTCTCTGGCCACCCGGAGCGTGCCCCTGCCGCGAAGCACGCAATGCTGGGCACTCCCTGGCCCAATGGCCCAACTGCTTACAGTACACACATTGGTTCTTATTCAAATCAGATCGGCCCAAAGGGGGACCATAAGATCCGCCCCTTCCCCTATTATTATTACCCCGGCGGGGCGGGCCATATACTTGTGCTAACATCACTTTGGTTTTGAGATCTTTCGATTTCTTTTCCTCCTGGCCCTTCGCCTCGTGCTCCTGACGCTCATAATACTGAGCGATGGTCAGAAGGGCCGTCGGTGTCGCGGAGGACCAAGAACTCTCACTCGCTTTTAACCGGGCCGCAACTGCCAGCAGCAGATTGGCCACATATTTGTCCGCGAAAAGGTGGCGGCCTGTATCGTCGGTAAGCGACTGGCCACTAAAGTCATGGAACGTTTCTTCGAAGCGCGTGAAGAAATCTGCAACTGACTCATCAATTTTCTGCTTACATGCCGCTAACATATTCCAGTCAATCTTTTTAGGGGGGATTATTGTTTTCAATTTAGCCACAATAGCAGCAGGGAGATCTAGAATATTCTGGGGTGGTTTCTGTGCGGGCTTCCGTTCCCTATCCTCATCCTCAAGCTCAGACCACCGGGCCTTAAAGGCAACTGCATCATCCACCTTCCGGACAGACCGCCACGTGTCCGGTGGTAGAATAAGGCCAAAGAACAGATCTATATCCGCTAAGGTCATAATGCAAGAATTCAAGGCCCCCTCGACTTCTTCATAGAAGGCCGCTGGATTCTTGCGGGGGTCAGGCAATGCATTCTTTAATGCCATAACATCGGCCCTATGCCAAGGAGTATAAACCCAATTATACACAAAATATCCCCTTGCATCGGCGGAGTTAATGTCCGAGCTAGTCCCTGCTCCTTTCGGAGGGACATACAAAGGTGCCGCCTCTCGCATCGGTTTAGCATGCACTACATTATCCTTATCTGACTGGGAGGCGGATGGGTGGCCCCCTGCCGCAACTGAATCCGACCGCTTCTCCTCCTCCGCTCGTTGGCGTGCTTTCTCTCGAAGGGCCAGCACCTCGTCCCGCAAGGCGAACAGCCGCCGAGCCGCCTCAGGAGCCTTAGAGGGAGAAAAAGCACCGTTACGTATTGCTCTGGCATCCGAAGACACTTCGTCAGGTTCAAAAACATGAGAATATTTTCGGAAAGCATTAATCACTTCATCCGCGAAATGACCCAGAAAATACACTTTATCTCTCTCCTGCCATGGCCCCCAAATTTGAAATAAGTCCTCCATGGATACCTTGCCCTTAAGCGCACGGAAGGAAATTTGCCGAAGCTCAGCCATTTGCTCGGCCGGCAGCATGGACCGTGTGTCTACCTTACCCGAAGCCAGGTCAGAATCTTGCGGCCGCGGAGCGGATGCGCCAACATAAGGGGGCGGAGAGCGATCTAGCAAATAAAAATCATCATCAGGATTATTAAGGACAGGATAAAGCGGCTGGCGAACAACATATTGACCCGAAACTTGTAGCCTACGCTCTTTCTCTTGTCTGTCCGTTTGCTCTTTGTCCTCCCGATGCTTCGCTTCCTGCGCTCGCATATGATCATTCTTCCGTTGCTCTTTATCAAACAGCGCTTTCTCACGCTTCTCTCGCTCACGCACTTCCTTCACCCATAATCGCACACACTCAAACATATCCTGACGAGCACGTCGCTTACACATACACTGTTCCACATACTCAATCTTACGTATATCAAACGATCCATACAAAGGCCATCGCAACTCAGGATCCTTCCTAGTATATTTCCTCCATAACGTGCTGTACATTATGGAAGAAAGACCATGCTTCACGTACATATCCCTATTAGGAGTCCCCTCTGGGGGAGCTGGAGCAGATTCCTCGAGGTTCAACCGGTTACCCAAACAGCAGCACCACTTACGGAGTGCGCTAAAAGCAGGCATGCTGGGAATAATGCAAAATATGCAGTATTATCAAGAAAAATGGCACTTAATCGTTGCGCCGTTCCAAATTTACACAGCTCCGGAGAAATTTCTCCACATTACCTGCCTATATGTGTTGCAACGCATATATTTTCACAAAGACAAATTCAAAATATGACTAGTCACCATCAATCAAACTCAAATAGCCAGACCAGGCTTCAAAACTCGGAGCAAGTACCGTACAACGGTTCTTACCAATCAAGAGTCCAGGTTCCAACTGCCAAGCTCCACAATCGCCCAAACGGCTCTCACGGCGGGACCGACAGAAGAGGTCTCAGTCGATGACCGGCGCCACCCAGATGGTCAGCTCGGAAGGGAAGGAAGAAAAACCTCGGGATGCCAGGGCTAAGACGCCGCTGGCAGTGATCACGTCCCCGGCCAAACTCCTCACCTTCGTCGCGACCAGTCCTTCGAGCATCCGAGTCGCCGATGAGCCCCACGTGACGGGCGCCAATTGATGAATACAAGCCCCAGCTAGGCCCGCAAGAGACAAGGGTTCGCTCTTCTGTAACAAGATCTATAAGGAAGTTGGCACGGAAACTGCAAAGTACAAAAACAACGTTTATTAACCCTTAAGGGTGGTCCTACAATCCACACAACACTCTTCAGTATTGCAAGGAGTAGCACAAAGAACTTGCGTACACAGTCCCCTTTTATACACAGCGAAGGGGCTCATGAGTGGGTGGATACCACTAAGTTGAAGAACATTACCATTTAGGGTCATTCTCGATACCAAATCAATACATGGGCGGAGCTGACACACTCCTTGAGCCCGCGAAAACACATGGTCAAGCAAAGCTAATTATAACAGATGTGGTCAAGTCTGGGCATGCGCCAGATGGACAAGGAGTAGCTATTTATAACTGTTGCTAGGCAGATTACAAGAGCAACTAACACAGAGGTCGGACTCTCCTCGTGGTGAGCACGTGGCAGCATGTCAATACAAAATGGAGTCCGGACTTCGGCCAACATAACGAGGAAAACACGATAAAAGGGAAACACTAATGTTTTCAGTGAATGCTTAATCACATTCTGCCTTAATTTACAACAGCAGGGGGATTAAAACTACCTCTTAAAACAGGCCACAGGGCGTTTTTGCACACGTTAACTCAGGCCCCGTCCCCTCCCTTCACCACTGTGTAAACACGCCCTGTGTCCGTTTTTAGTTGGGAGATTAAGTTCATTTGAATCCTGAGGGTCCCTAGGGTCCAACTAGCCCACTAGGTACCTCCAGGAAGTGCCACAGAGCTGCGTTGCAGAGAGATGTAAGAAGTGGCACGGCCTGGACCACCTCTCTGCAATGCAGCTCAGTGGCGCTTACTGGAAGCACTTGGTGGGCTAGTTAGCCCCCAGGGGCCCTCAGAATTGAAGGGAAATTATATCCCCAATTTAAAACGTGCCAGAGTGCGTGTTTGCACACGTCACCTCAGGCCCCGTCCCCTCCCTTCACCACTGTGTAAACGCGCCCTGTGGCTGTTCTAAGTTGAGATATTAAGTCCCCTTGAATCCTAAGCGTCCCTAGGGTCAAACTAGACCACTAGGTACCTCCAGTAAGCGCCACAGAGCTGCGTTGCAGAGAGGTGTAAAAAGGGGCTTGGCCTCAGAACACCTGTCTGCAGCGCAGCTCCCTGGCGCATACTGGAGATGCCTGTTGGGATAGTTGGCCCTCAGGGACCCTCAGTATTGAAGAGGAATTAATTCCCCAACTTACAACTCGCCAGGGGGCGCGTTTGCAGAGTGCTGCAAGGAGGGGGCGTGGCCTCCGGCGCGATGCCAGTCTTTTATTTATTTTAATTTTTTAAGAAGGGGGGCTGTGTGGTTCCCCTTCTTATTCTAATTTATTGGCCCTGATGACCCCATCCCCCAGGGCCTGTCTCCTAATTATATTTTTTTGACACCAATCCCCAGGGCCGGCCACTGTTTTTTATTATTTTAAAAAAATATATATTTATAGACACACCTAGGACATGCTGGACAAACCGTACGTACCTATCACCATGACGATTTGCGTGATATTCATTAAAAGGCGACTATGCATACAATGAATCCACGTGGAATGTATTTACACCACTAGTGAAGCTCTGACATGTCTGATGCCCTACCGTGCCTAATCCCGGTAGACACCCTTGTCGTTTATTTATACAAACATGGGTAGCTATTGACGGGCACATTTAATACACATGCACACCAAGCCATTCAAAGGGGATTCGACAAAAATTTGACCAAAACTATGCAAGAAACCCCCTTCACGGTTAATAAAACACACATCCACTGCCGTATGTGTAATACTTTTTATTTTACTCTCTGGAAAGGGGACGAACATCACTTGAGAGTTACAGCACGCTCCTGGCAGAGCCCAATGCTGTGTTACACCCACCATTGCCTGCTGAGTGCCACACACCTCTGTGTTGTATTCCACTAGCTAGTGCATATGCTATGACACTCTCTAGCCCATGTGCACTGTAACACCACCCCGTGAATATGTCATGCCACACTTGTCTTCGCACGGGTTATATTGCTCCATCTAACGTGCCTTCCTCGATGCCTATGTTATAACGCACAGTGCTATGCCATACATATTACAATCTGGGATCCATATCTTTGTCACAGTGCATATGCAACGTTACACTCCCCAGCACATATTTTATATTACAACTTTAGAGACTAGTTAGGTTACACAACACTGCCCTGTGCATATTACACTCCAAGGCGCATATCGCATAGCACGCGCTAGTGCCTGTGCTATCTCGCGCTCTCCAATGAATCTGTCATTGCGCACAATGTATTGCATATTATATTTCACGCCCGGTTCATCTTATATCACACTTTTTGGTGCATAGTTTATACCATACACTATATCTAGTTTTCATTTTCAATCGTGCTCTCAGGACTATGTTCTATATAACACTGTGTTCACCTACCCTTTTCACGGGCATTACATTTTGCGATAGGTGGTGGAGGGTCAGGGGGTGTTTCTGCCAAGTGAGCCCGGAGTCACAGTCACAAACGTCCTCTTCTTCCTGAATAAAAGTGAGATTATGCTGCATACTTGTTCATATTTTAAGTAGTTTGCACAGACACACGTTTTAAAAACAATAAAGTTCCTAATACCCGCTTTCTCTGAACAGTTAGCTTGCTGCCTCATCCCCCTCCTCCCTATCCTCTGTTGTGTTAATCCATGGACTAGCCTCCTCCCTCCTGCCATGCATGGTCTGATGTGCTGCCACTGCCCTCAATTTAGTATGATGAACCAGTCCACTCCTCCTGCCCTCCATTGCCCAATTCTATGCCCCATCATTGACCTCCTGCTTAAACTCTGTGCTTAGCTTGCTGCCCCTATTCTCCTTCCCCCTGCCCTCCGATGTCTTTGTGCATGTCCCTGCTCCATCCTTTTTGCCCACCATGTTCCATGGACCTGCCACTCCTATCTACTCTGAGTGTTCTGTTGAGCTGCCACTCCCCTCCCTCCTGCCTAGCATTGTCAGATGACTGTAACCTGTCCCTGCCACCTCCACCCTGCCTGTCCACATCCATGCCCCTATCCTCCTCCTCCTGTCCTACATGGTCCATTGTACTGCCACACCCTTCTGCCCTCCCTGGTCTGTTGTGCTGCAACTGCTCCTCCTGCCTGCCCCGTGCGGTCTGTTGTGAGGCCCCTTCCCCTGAACTTTCTTGTCTGTGCACAGGTCCTGACCCTCCCTTCTATCCTCCATCGTACTTTGTGCATGCCCCTGCACCCTCCTTCTTGCCCATCATAGCCATTGTGCTGCCACTAACCCTCCCACTTGCCATGCATGGTCTTCTGTGCTGTCATGGCCCCTCCCACCTTCCCTGTGTGGTCAGTTAGCTGCCCCATATCCCCTCCCACCTTCCCTCCATGGTCTGTGTGTATGCCATCACAGTCTCACTGTTGCTCTTCACGGTGTGTCTTGCTTCTAGTGCCCATCCTGCCTGACCTCCATGGCTATCTTGCTGCTCCTGCCCTGCCCCCTTTCCCCCAGCCCTCTGTTTACATGTGCAGACCCCTACTCCCTCCCTCCTGGCTTGTCTGTTCCATTGTAATGCCCCTGATCCGTCCCTCCTGCCCTTTATGGTCTGTTATGCTGCAGCTTTCTCTCCTGTCTGTCCATTATGGTCAGCTAGCTACCATTGCCTCTTGCCCCTCTGTTCTCTGTTGTCCATGTGCATGGTCCTGTCCCCTCCCTCTTGCTTTCTATGGATTGTTGTGCTGCACTCCCATCCCGCATGCCCTGTGTGGTGTATTGTGCTGCTGCAAACCCTGATGCCTGCCCTGCAGGGTCAGTTTGGTGCTCCTCTCCATGTCCCTCCTGTCCTCTGTTATCCAAGTCCATGTCCCTACCCCATTTCCTTCCATGATCCAATGTACCATAGTTGCGAACATTTTGAACTTGGTAAGAGGGAGATTTTGAAAAAAAACTGGGGTATTGATTTTCCCCTTTGAGTTACATTGAAAAAGAGGAGATTGTAGACAGGAGACAGATCAAATAAAGCCCATTTGAGCTTGAAAACATTGGACGTTTCCTGGCTGAATCGGGTCTGTTGGCATGTATGGTTGTACTACCATTGCCTCTTCCTTCTGCCCACAATGGTCTATTACATTGCCACAGCCTCTCTTGCAAGTCCTGTATTGTTGGTTTGTTGCCCCTGCCCCCCTTTCCACTGCCCTCCATAGTCTGTTGTGCTGCCACGGCCCTTCCTGCCTGCTCAGTGTGGTTAAATTGTTGCCTTTGCACCCTCCTACCTGCCTTCAATTTTCAGAGTCCGTGCCCCTGGCCTCTGCCTCTCAACAGTATCCTAATGAACAACTAGATTGCTAACATTCTATATTTATTACAAAAGTGTGGAACGCCTGACGTCATCTTGATGTAATCAAAACTGTAATACCTAGAACATTTCCTTTAGAAATTACATATATGAGAGGGTCTTATTGGCATCAAAATTATGGTTAGTGCTCTAAAAGACTAAAATAAGGACATATTTTCTGAGTTTTCAAATAGCGACAAAGCACTTTTAAATTATTTGTTATCTTTATGTTTTTTTATCCAGTTGACCACTTGATTAAATGTTGCACTTAGAGGAGAGGATGTGGTGTTACTTCCAGAACTGCAGACTTTGCAACTGGGGAACCAGGTTGGAGTTTCTGCTTCAGCTCGACATTCTGTGATTCTGTTCAAATCACTTAGTCTCCCCATGTCTATGAATTTGTTCTTGTGTGATGTAACCAATGCTCATGTAAAGCACTCCAATACCTGAAGAGTCTGCACTATATAACACTGCAAAAACACAAAATAATAAGTGTTTTGCACACTTCTGTCATTGGGCTATATTTGGGCTACATCTGGGTGATTTTGGGCTACATTTGGGCTCTTTTGTCTCCGGTGGCCATCTTGGGAGATTTATTTGTTATGAAGTTTCCTAATTTCCTCATGTACTGCAGTCTCTTCAGTTGGAAATGCTTTCAGTTTTTTACTTTGATTCCATCATGAAGGTATTCAGATATGTCACACATTTGCCATAAATTCTGAATGTTAGCACTCTAGTTGCTCATTAGATCACTGTAGTAAAACTACTGTTCACCATGGAAGTCTGCTCCTGGTATTAAAAGTGCATGTTTCAGTCTGCATGTCAGAATTTTTTAATGAAATAGAAGAGGATTTGAGAAGTCACTCAAAATGTGCCCTAATTTTTCTTTCTGCAGCACTTAATTTGCAAAGGAACAAAATGAGGGGGTTCATTTTCCCATAGAAATTATGATTAGTGCTGCAGAAAGAAAAATTAGGGCACATTTTGACTTCTCAAATCCATGCACTTTGAATACCAGCAGCAGGTTTCCCTGGTGAGCAGTAGCTTTACTACAGTGATCTAATGAACAACTAGAGTGCTAACATTCAGAATTTATGGCAAATGTGTGACACATCTGAATGCCTTCTTGATGGAACCAAAGTAAACACGCATTGAACATGCAATAGGTCTCACCCTTTTTTAAGTTAAAGCAATTCTGTTTGTAATTAGGTGGCTTTTTAGCTTTGCTTTTATTAGTGTTTTTCAAACTTTTATGTACATAACATGCATATGGATGCATATATGTATATGTATGCATGCATTTATATTTTTATTTATATAGATATGCAGATTATATATATGTTTATATATGTATGTATATATATATATACATACATATATAAATGCATATGCATATATGTGCATATGTGTGCGTGTAGAGAGAGGTAGAGAGGTAGAGGTGTAGAGGTAGAGAGGTAGAGGTAGAAGTAGAGAGGTAGAGAGGTAAAGAGTAGTAGACAGAGAGGTAGAGAGAGGTAGAGAGGTAGAGAGGAGAGGATGAGTAATAGAGAGTAGAGAGTGAGTAGTAGAGAGTAGTAGAGAGAGTAGCAGAGAGTGAGTAGTAGAGAGTAGTAGAGTGAGTAGTAGAGAGTGAGTAGTAGAGAGTAGTAGAGAGTGAGTAGTAGAGTATAGTAGTAGAGAGAGAGGAGTAGAGAGTAGTAGAGAGTGAGTAGTAGAGTGAGTAGTAGAGAATAGAAGAGAGTGAGTAGTAGATAGTAGTAGAGAGAGAGTAATAGAGAGTGAGTAGCAGAGAGAGAGTAGTAGAGAGTGAGTAGTAGAGTGAGTAGTAGGGAGTAATAGAGAGTGAGTAGTAGAGAGTAGTATAGAGTGAGTAGTAGAGAGTGAGTAGTAGATTGAGTAGTAGAGTGAGTAGTAGAGAGTAAGTAATAGAGAGA
Source organism: Triturus cristatus (assembly GCF_964204655.1). NCBI lineage: Eukaryota > Metazoa > Chordata > Amphibia > Caudata > Salamandridae > Triturus > Triturus cristatus. Next base: position 891,881,325 of record NC_140590.1, on the reverse strand, counting down.
GAGTAGTAGAGAGTGAGTAGTAGAGAGTAGTAGAGAGTGAGTAGTAGAGAGTGAGTAGTAGAGAGAGAGTAGTAGGGAGTAGTAGAGTAGTAGGGAGTGAGTAGCAGAGAGTGAGTAGTAGAGGGTAGTGGAGAGTGAGTAGTTGAGAGTAGTAGAGAGTGAGTAGTAGAGTGAGTAGTAGGGAGTAGTAGAGAGTGAGTAGTAGAGAGTGAGTAGTAGAGAGAGAGAGAGAGTAGTAGAGTGAGTAGTAAAGAGTAGTAGAGATTGAGTAGCAGAGAGTGAGTAGTAGAGAGAGAGTGGTAGGGAGTAGTAGAGAGTGAGTAGTAGAGTGAGTAGTAGGGAGTAGTAGAGAGTGAGTAGTAGAGTGAGTAGTAGAGAGTAGTAGAGAGCGAGTAGTAGAGAGCAAGTAGTAGAGAGTGTGTAGTAGAGAGTGAGTAGTAGAGAGAGTAGTAGAGAGTGAGTTGCGGAGTGAGTAGTAGAGAGTGAGTAGTAGAGAGTAGTAGAGAGTGAGTAGTAGAGAATGAGTAGTAGAGTGAGTAGTCGAGAGTGGTAGAGAGTAGTAGAGAGAGTAGTAGAGAGTAAGTAGTAGAGAGAGAGTAGTAGAGAGTGAGTAGTAGAGAGTAGTAGAGAGTGAGTAGTAGAGAGTGAGTAGTAGTGAGAGAGTAGTAGGGAGTAATAGAGTAGTAGAGAGTGAGTAGTAGAGAGTGAGTAGTAGAGGGCAGTGGAGTAGTGGAGAGTGAGTAGTAGAGAGTAGTAGAGAGTGAGTAGTAGAGTGAGTAGTAGGGAGTAGTAGAGAGTGAGTAGTAGAGAGTGAGTAGTAGAGAGAGAGTGGTAGAGAGTGAGTAGTAGAGAGTAGTAGAGAGTGAGTAGTAGAGAGTGAGTAGCAGAGAGTGAGTAGTAGAGAGAGAGTAGTAGGGAGTAGTAGAGTAGTAGAGAGTGAGTAGTAGAGAGTGAGTAGTAGAGGGTAGTGGAGTAGTGGAATATGAGTAGTAGAGAGTAGTAGAGAGTGAGTAGTAGAGTGAGAAGTAGGGAGTAGTAGATAGTGAGTAGTAGAGTGAGTAGTAGAGAGTAGTAGAGAATGAGTAGTAGAGAATGAGTAGTATAGTGAGTAGTAGAGAGTGAGTAGTAGAGAGTAGTAGAGAGTGAGTAGGAGAGAGTGAGTAGTAGAGGGTAGTGGAGCACTGGAGAGTGACTAGTAGAGACCAGTAGAGAGTGTGTAGTAGAGTGAGTAGTAGGGAGTAGTAGAGAGTGAGTAGTAGAGTGAGTAGTAGAGAGTAGTAGAGAGCGAGTAGTAGAGAGCAAGTAGTAGAGAGTGTGTAGAGAGTAGTAGAGAGAGTAGTAGAGAGTAAATAGTAGAGAGAGAGTAGTAGAGAGTGAGTAGTAGAGAGTAGTAGACAGTGAGTAGTAGAGAGTGAGTAGTAGAGAGAGAGAAGTAGGGAGAAGTAGAGTAGTAGAGAGTGAGTAGTAGAGAGTGAGTAGTAGAGGGTAGTGGAGTAGTGGAGAGTGGGTAGTAGAGAGTAGTAGAGAGTGAGTAGTAGAGTGGGTAGTAGGGAGAAGTAGAGAGTGAGTAGTAGAGAGTTAGTAGTAGAGAGCGAGTGGTAGAGAGTGAGTAGTAGAGAGTAGTAGAGAGTGAGCAGTAGAGAGTGAGTAGCAGAGAGTGAGTAGTAGAGAGAGAGTAGTAGAGTAGTAGAGTGTGAGTTGCAGAGAGAGTAGTAGAGTGGTAGAGAGTGAATAGTAGAGTGAGTAGTAGAGAGTAGTAGAGAGTGAGTAGTGGAGAATGAGTAGTAGAGTGAGTAGTAGAGAGTGGTAGAGAGTAGTAGAGAGAGTAGTAGAGAGTAATTAGTAGAGAGAGAGTAGTAGAGAGTGAGTAGTAGAGAGTAGTAGACAGTGAGTAGTAGAGAGTGAGTAGTAGAGAGTGAGTAGTAGGGAGTAGTAGAGTAGTAGAGAGTGAGTAGTAGAGAGTGAGTAGTAGAGGGTAGTGGAGTAGTGGAGAGTGGGTAGTAGAGAGTAGGAGAGAGTGAGTAGTAGAGTGAGTAGTAGGGAGAAGTAGAGAGTGAGTAGTAGAGAGTGAGTTGTAGAGAGAGAGTGGTAGAGAGTGAGTAGTAGAGAGTAGTAGAGAGTGAGCAGTAGAGAGTGAGTAGCGGTGAGTGAGTAGTAGAGAGAGAGTAGTAGGGAGTAGTAGAGTAGTAGAGAGTGAGTAGTAGAGAGTGAGTAGTAGAGGGTAGTGGAGTAGTGGAATATGAGTAGTAGAGAGTAGTGGAGAGTGAGTAGTAGAGTGAGTAGTAGGGAGTAGTAGAGAGTGAGTAGTAGAGTGAGTAGTAGAGAGTAGTAGAGAGCGAGTAGTAGAGAGAGTAGTAGAGAGTGAGTAGTAGAGAGAGTAGTAGAGTGGTAGAGAGTGAATAGTAGAGTGAGTAGTAGAGAGTAGTAGAGAGCGAACAGTAGAGACTGAGTAGTGGAGAGTGAGTATTAGAGAGTAGTAGAGAGTGAGTAGTAGAGAGTGAGTAGTAGAGAGTGGTAGAGAGTAGTAGAGTGAGTAGTAGAGAGTGAGTAGTAGATAGAGTAGTAGAGAGTAGTAGAGAGTGAGTAGTAGAGAGTGAGTGGTAGAGAGTAGTAGAGAGTAGTAGAGTGAGTAGTAGAGGGTAGTAGAGAGTGAGTAGTAGAGAGAGTAGTAGAGAGTAGTAGAGTAGTAGAGAGTGAGTAGTAGAGAGTGAATAGTAGAGAGCAAGTAGTAGAGAGAGTAGTAGAGGGTAGTAGAGTAGTAGAGAGTGAGTAGTAGAGAGAGAGTAGTAGAGAGTGAGCAATAGAGAGTAGTAGATTGAGTAGTAGAGAGGGAGTAGTAGAGAGTAGAAGAGAGTGAGTAGTAGAGTAGTAGAGAGTGAGTGGTAGAGAGTAGTAGAGAGTAGTAGAGTGAATATTAGAGAGTAGAAGAGAGTGAGAAGTAGAGAGTAGTAGTAGAGAGTAGTAGCGAGTGAGTAGTAGAGAGTCAGTAGTTTAATTTAAAAGGAACACAATGGGGGTTCATTTTGCCATAGAAATTATGATTAGTGCTGAAAAAAGATAAATTAGGGCACATTTTGATTGACTTCTCAAATCCTTTTCTATTTCATTAAAAAATTCTGACATGCAGACTGAAACATGCTCTTTCAATACCAGCAGCAGACTTCCCTGGTGAGCAGTAGCTTTACTACAGTGATCTAAAAAGCAACTATAGTGCTAACAGTCCGAATTTATGGCAAATGTGTGACACATCTGAATGCCTTCTTCATGGAATCAAAGTAAAAAACGGAAAGAATTTCCTACTGAGGAGACTGTAGTAATTATACACGAGAAAATTAGGAAACTTCATAACAAATAAGTCTCTCAAGATGGCCACCAGAGACAAAAGAGCCCAAATGCAGCACAAATATCACCCAGATGTAGCCCAAGTATAGCCCAATGACAGAATGTCCCAGAATGTTCTAAAGAACAACTAGAGCGCTAACAGTCTTACTTATGACAAAAGTATGGCACACCTGAAGCCATCTTGATTGGAATAAAGTGGTAACACTTAAAACATTTAATTTGCAAAGGAACCAAAGGAGGAGGTTCATTTTGCCATAGAAATTATGATTAATGCTGCAGAAAGAAAAATTAGGGCACATTTTGACTTCTCAAATCCTCTTCTATTTCATTAAAAAAATTCTGATATGCAGACTGAAACATACACCTTGAATACTGTTGGAGCTGGCCTCGTGGCATGGTCCTGTTCCCCCTCGCCAAGCCGGACCGAGGTCCCCTGCCCCTCGGGGCTCCTCCATTTTGGATTGTACGTGACTCTGCGCACCAGCCTACGTGACCCCGCTCAACCCGGCCTCGGCCCCAGCAAGCCCCGACATCACGGCACCAACAACTGGCCAGGGGGTACCACGTGAACACTTCCCCGGCGGAGGGCAGTATCGATGGGACCCCCAACCACCCTCCCACACCTAGGTGCGATCGCCCACAGCTCTCCTGGGCCTGGCGCCTCTCCTGCTGAGCGTCTGGCCGCTCCCGAGCCGGCCTCTCCGCCCCCCCGGACGCAAGGGTCCGGACATCAAAGGGCTCCAGACCTATATCTGGGGCGACCCTGCAACGGGACAGCAGTTGCATCCCGGAGTCAAGAGCCCTGCTGATCGGATCGCGGCTGACCCTACGGAGAAAGACTCATCCTGGAACCACGCTCTGAGCCCTGCTGACTACGTTGCGGCTCCACCGTGCTTAAAGACCTTCACGAACCTTTGGGGCCCTGCTGACGCTGTCGCGGCCCGACCTTGTTGAACTTGCTATCAGAGCCCTGCTGACCTCGTCGCGGCTCGACCGAAGCGGACCTACCACCGGAGCCCTGCTGATTGTGTCGCGGCTCGACCCAAGCGGAACTACCACCGGAGCCCTGCTGACTGTGTCGCGGCTTGACCCAAGCGGAACTACCACCCGAGCCCTGCAGACACCGTCGCGGCTCTCCACGTCCAAGCTGCTTTGAGACCAGCACCTGCCGCTCCGTTCCCCGGAGCCACCTTCGGCCTAACGCAAGGTCTGGCGCAGAGCTTCCCCGTACCAGGCTGGTACTAAGACTGTCCCGCTACCCTGTCCCTACAAAGACATTGAGACTCTTCCTGGATCTCTCGATCCCCCTGTAAATATTTCGAATGTGCTACTATTGATAAAGTACCTAGATAAGCAACTGATACGGAGTCCTGTGTGGTGGTGTTATGGGGCCTAGTACGATCATAGGAGAAGGACCTCTCCTAGGAGGCTTCTCAGCGGCGCTCGGCTATAACTTTGCGGTAGGAAGGTGCCCCGGAGTGGGCCCCCTGACTCCCCGGTGGTCCTCCCTCCAACAAATACCAGCAGCAGACTTCCCTGGTGAGCAGTAGATTTACTACAGTGATCTAATGAGCAACTAGAGTGCTAACATTCAGAATGTATGGCAAATGTGTGACACATCTGAATACCTTCTTGATGGAACCAAAGTACACAAGCATTGAAAATGCAGTAGGTCTCGCCCTCGTTTAAGTTAAAGCAATTCTGTTTGTAATTAGGTGGCTTTTTTGCTTTGCTTGTATTAGTGTTTTTCAAACTTTCATGTACATAACATGCATATGTATGCATATATGTATATGTATGCATTCATTTATATTTGTATTTATATAGATATGCAGATTATATATATGTTTATATACTTATGTATATATATATATACACATACATATATATAAATGCATATGCATATATATGCATATATATATGTGCATATGTGTGCATGTAGCGAGAGGTAGAGAGAGGTAGAGAGGTAGAGGTGTAAAGGTAGAGGTGTAGAGGTAGAGAGGTAGAGAGGTAGAGCTAGAGAGGTAGAGGTAGAGCGGTAGAGGTAGAGAGGTAGAAAGGTAGAGAGTAGCAGAGAGAGAGGTAGAGTGAGGTAGAGAGGTAGAGAGTAGAGAGTGAGTAATAGAGAGTAGAACGTGAGTAGTAGAGAGTATTAGAGAGATTAGCAGAGAGTGAGTAGTAGAGAGTATTACAGTGAGTAGTAGAGAGTGAGTAGTAGAGAGTAGTAGAGAGTGAATATTAGATAGTGAGTAGTAGAGTGAGAAGTAGAGTGAGTAGTAGAGAGTGAGTAGTAGAGAGTAGTAGAGAGTAGTAGTAGAGAGAGTAGTAGAGAATGAGTAGTACAGAGTAGTAGAGAGTGAGTAGTACAGAGTGAGTATTAGAGAGTGAGTAGAGAGTGAGTAGTAGAGAGTGAGTAGTAGAGAGAGAGTAGTAGAGAGTAGTAGAGTAGTAGAGAGTGAGTAGTAGAGATTAGTGGAGTAGTAGAGAGTAGTAGAGAGTGAGTAGTAGAGTGAGTAGTAGAGAGTAGTAGAGAGTGAGTAGTAGAGTGACTAGTAGAGAGTAGTAGGGAGCGAGTAGTAGAGAGCAAGTAGTAGAGAGTGAGTAGTAGAGAGTAGTAGAGAGTGAGTAGTAGAGAGAGTAGTAGAGAGTGAGAAGTAGAGAGAGTAGTAGAGAGTAGTAGAGTAGTAGAGAGTGAGTAAAAGATTGAGTAGTAGAGAGTAGTTGAGAGCGAGTAGTAGAGAGTGAGTAGTGGAGAGTGAGCAGTAGAGAGAAGTAGAGAGTGAGTAGTAGAGAGTGAGTAGTAGAGAGTAGTAGAGAGAGAGTAGTAGATGGTGAGTAGTAGAGAGTAGTAGAGTGAGTGGTAGAGAGTAGAAGAGAGTAGTAGAGTGAGTAGTAGAGAGCAGTAGAAAGTTAGTAGTAGAGAGTAGTAGAGAGTAGTAGAGAGTGAGTAGTAGAGAGTGAGTAGTATAGAGTAGTAGAGAGTGAGTAGTAGAGAGTGAGTAGTAGAGAGTAGTAGAGAGTGAGTAGTAGAGCAGTAGAGAGTAGTCAGTCAGTGTCAGTCAGTCAATGTCAGTCATTCAGTCAGTGTCAGTCAATCAGTGTCAGTCAGTGTCAGTCAGTCAGTGTCAGTCAATCAGTGTCAGTCAGTCAGTCAGTGTCAGTCAGTCAGTGTCAGTCAATCAGTGTCAGTTATTGTCAGTCAGTCAGTGTCAGTCAATCAGTGTCAGTCAGTGTCAGTGTCAGTCAGTGTCAGTCAATCAGTGTCAGTCAGCGTCAATCTGTCAGTGTCAGTCAGTCAGTGTCAGTCAGTCAGTGTCAGCTAGAGCAGCCCTGTTGACCTGGTTCTCTGGCTCTAAAGCAGCTCTGCTGACCTGGTTCTCTCCCTCTAAAGCAGCTCTGCTGACCTGGTTTGTCTGGCTCTACAGCAGGTCTGCTGACCTGGTTCTCTGGCTCTAGAGCAGCTCTGCTGACCTAGTTCTTAGGCTACAGAGCAGGTCTGCTGATCTGGTTCTCTGGCTTTACAACAGCTCTGCTGACATGGTTCGCTGGCTCTAGAGCAGTTCTGCTGACCTGGTTCTCTCCCTCTAAAGTAGCTCTGCTGACCTGGTTTCTCTGGCTCTACAGCAGCTCTGCTGACCTGGTTCTCTGGCTCTAGAGTTGCTCTGCTGACCTTGTTCTTAGGCTCTAGAGCAGCTCTGCTGACCTGGTTCTCTGGCTCTAAGCAGCTCTGCTGACCTGGTTCTTTGGCTCTAGAGCTGCTCTGCTGACCTGGTCCCTTTGGCTCTAAAGCAGCTCTGCTGACCTGGTTCTCTCCCTCTAAAGCACCTCTGCTGACCTGGTTCTCTTTCTCTAAAGCAGCTCTACTGACCTGGTTTCTCTGGCTCTACAGCAGTTCTGCTGACCTGGTTCTCTGCCTCTAGAGTAGCTCTGCTGACCTGGTTCTTAGGCTCTAGAGCAGCTCTGCTGACCTGGTTCTCTGGCTCTAAAGCAGCTCTGCTGACCTGGTTCTCTCCCTCTAAATTAGCTCTGCTGACCTGGTTCTCTGGCTCTAGAGCAGCTCTGCTGACCTGGGTCTCTGGCTCTAAAGCATCTCTGCTGACCTGGTTCTCTCCCTCTAAATCAGCTCTGCTGACCTGGTTCTCTGCCTCTAGAGCAGCTCTGCTGACCTGGTTCTATGGCTCTAAAGCAGCTCTGCTGACCTGGTTCTCTGGCTCTAGAGCAGCTCTGCTGACCTGGTTCTCTGGCTCTAAAGCAGCTCTACTGACCTGATTCTCTCCCTCTAAAGAGCTCTGCTGACCTCGTTCTCTGGCTCTAAAGCAGTTCTGCTAGCCTGGTTCTCTGCCTCTAGAGCAGCTCTGCTGACCTGGTTCTATGGCTCTAAAGCAACTCTGCTGACCTGGTTCGCTGGCTCTAGAGCAGCTCTGCTGACCTGGTTCTCTGGCTCTAAAGCAGTTCTGCTGACCTGGTTCTCTCCCTCTAAAGCAGCTCTGCTGACCTGGTTTCTCTGGCTCTACAGCAGCTCTGCTGGCCTGGTTCTCAGCCTCTAAAGCAGCTCTGCTGACCTGGGTCTCTGGCTCTAGAGCAGCTCTGCTGACCTGGGTCTCTGGTTCTAGAGCAGCTCTGCTGACCTGCTTCTTAGGCTCTAGAGCAGCTCTGCTGACCTGGTTCTCTGGCTCTACAACGGCTCTGCTGACCTGGTTTCTCTGGCTCTACAGCACCTCTGCTGACCTGGTTCTCTGTACTCACGATGCACGCACCCAACTTCGCGAAAATATATTAAAAAATAATATAAGTTTATTATAAATACAAATATCTTATTTTTATGACTATCTTAGATAATCTCTTGCCCTAATATGTAAATTAAAGACACATACATATCATTTTGGAACATAACATTTTTTTGCTGGAGTCGCAGACCCAGCACGCCCCAGCACGTATATAACGTCACGCGGGACCCGCCACCGCGCAAGCATCTCGTACCGTAATGCGCATGTGTCACGAGTGCGCGGGAGCAGGAGTCGTGGACTGGTCACATACCAATCGCGCACATCACATAATATTAAATGTATATTGTTAGACCTAGCACCTTGGCGTGAGCCTCCCTTCCACTTTTTGTCGCTGTGCCTCATGTGTTTTGCTGGTGTTAGCTGCTCAGAGCACTGTGCCACTGCCAACCAGTGCCACAGTGCAAGTGCTCCCTCTTTAAAATGTATATGTTGGTTGGATTCCATGATTGGCTTATTTGGTTTACTGTCAGACCCCAGTAAAGTGCACCAGGGCTTGTAAATACAAATGCTGCTGGTGGGCTTTCAGCACTGGTTGTGCCACCCACAGAAGCGGCCTAGTAAAATGTGTCTAGGTCTGCCATTGCAGAACCTGCGTGCAGTCTGGTACTGTCATGTTGACTGGGCAAGTGCACCCACTTCCCAGTCCCTAAACCTTCCCTTAACTTCATATTAGTCACCCCTATGGTAGGCCCAAGGGCAGGGTGCATTGTAAGCATAAGGTAGGACAAGCCCTGATGTGTGTGGCATGTCCTAATAGTGAATTACAGCCATTTTCGTTTTTCACTATTGTAAGGCTACCTGTTCTCCATAGGCCAGAATGGGCTGTTAGAATTGTTACATCCTATGATCCTAACAGACCCAGGGAACATGGTAGAAAATCGAGTTTAGTATGCCTGAACTCAGAATAATAAAATACATCTTTTAGTAAAGTTTATTTTAATATTCTGTGTTTGCAAATACCACTTTTAGAAAGTTGGTATTTGCTTGCCTAACCATTTCAGCCCGCCTCTGCTATGATGTGTATCTGCCTGTCTAGTTTGTGTGAGTGACAGGGCTGGGGAAACCCAGAGGGGCAGGGCTAGGTAGCCTGGTGGTGAATGGAGAGATTGACATCCAGATGGGTGGGAGGAGTGCACCTGGACTCTGAATAGGGCTGTGCTCTGCCACCACAATGCTGGCTCCACCTCCTGTGGAGCGGCTGTTGTCTCTGCCCTGCACCCTGAATAGAAAGGCAGAGTCATTTCAACAAAGTGCTCAAGAACTGGTTTGGACTGGGCAAAGGCCCCTCTACCCCAGAGGAACAAAGGAATTAGGGGTATAAGTATGGGGACCCTGCTACCAAGAAATAAGATCCTGCTTGACAAGAAGAACCTCTGCCTGAGGCGAAGGAACCGGGAAAGCTGTAAGGAGGAGTACTGTCCCTGACCTGGGGGATTGGCCTGCAGTGGTTGCCTTGCTGCTGGAAGGAGAGGAGAAAGACTACAAAGACTTTATTTCAACTTGTGCTTAAAAGATCTCCAAGGGCTTGTGCTGAGCTTGCCCCCTGAACGAAGTCCCAGGACCAGTGTACTTCACCCCCCAGCTCCCCAGAGTCTTTTTGGAAGTGCCTGCTGCTGTTGTTGGGCCTTCTGAGGGACTGCGTGTCGCAAGGAGCTGAAAGCGCGACTCGAAGGAGAAGCGTGCCGCCGTCGGAGCTGTTGTCGGCGCATCTTACAAAGGGTGTCGCCGTGGCAGCATCGCATCGAGCGGAAGCGTCTCGCATCATTCCGGAAGTATCTCGCAACGCCGAAGAAGCGTGTTGCCATCGCAGCCATCGTAGCTGACGCATTGCACCGCATCAAGAGAAGAGTCTCGCATCGAGGAAGAAGCATGTTGCCATCGCAGCCATCGTAGTTGTCGCATTGCACCGCATCAAGAAAAGCCCCTCGCATCCACAGAGAAGCGTTCCGCCGTCGGAGCTGCTGTCGTCCCATCGCGTAAAGGGGTGACGCCGCTGCAGCATCGCATCGAGCGGAAGCGTCTCGCAAACGTCGGAGAAGAGTGCCGCTGCCAAGGCCGCTGTCGTCGCATCGCGTAAAGGGGTGACGCCGCTGTAGCTGACGCATCGAGTCGAGCCTTCTCGCAACATCGGAGAAGCGTAACGCATCTGGAAGATCTTCACGTCTTTATTTCTTTGCACCAAAAACTTCATCGCATCAGCATCGTTGCAACACTTTTGTTGCCCTGCGTGTCGCCTCTAAGGTACATTGACTTAAAGTGTCGCATTTAAGAACTTAAGAGAACTAAGCAAACTTCTACCATCTAAAGTAACAGTATTGTGTATTTTTGTTGTTTAATGGTCTTGTAGTAACTCTATTAAAGAATCCTTATTTTTAATATAAAAACCCGTGTGGTGTCCATTTGTAGTGTTGTCACTTGGTTACTGTATGTGTCCACAAATGCTTAACCTATAACGCTCTGAGATAAGCCTTGTCTGCTCGCGCCAAGCTACCTAGAAGGTGAGCAGGGGTTATTTTAGGAGTGTAACCCCTTACCCTGACTAGAGGAAAGGTTCCCTGCTTGTCACAAGTACCTACCTGTGCCAACCAGAGAACCCGGATTTTAACATATATGATGTAACTGAAAAACACGCATTCGTCGCACACCGTATGAGGATCCTTCACGACTTTTCTAAAATAGTGGCTAGAATCCGCGCACCCTTTTTTAAAAAGAAAATAATATAAATATATTAAAATAAAAAATGAAAACAAAAAAATGTATCAATATTTCAGTTTGAATTTTTTTTATTTCTTTTTGCTATTTTCAGCAAAATATATAATGTTATTTAATGAATAAAATATTTATAAATAAACAGTTAAAAAACTGTAGAAAATCAGTACAAAAAATAGGTATAACTACTATCACACTTAAAAATTAGCATTTAAAAAACCTTTGACATTCACTGAAAAAAACCATAGGTTTCACAGACGTTATAGTTGGAAATTAGCATTGAAAAAAGCTTTGAAATTCACAAAAAAACCCACAGGTTTCAGGGGCTAACTATAACACCCCTGAAACCTATGTTTTTTTCTGTGAATATATACATATACACATACATATATAATACAAAGTGTTATTTTTCACTTAAATTCCATAGAAGGATTTATTCCTCAGTGCAGAAAAAGCAATTGAACAGAAAATATTCCAAATTGTACATGAAGTTAGAAACTTTATTTAAAAAATTGTGTATTTTTGGTGTGATGTTAATCTGTTCAGCAGTTTTCAGGAAATTATTATTAAAAGATTCTCTCGGATTGGCATGCAGGAGTTGCATTTTAGACAAAATATTTAAGGGTCACATAAGGGACAGGCTAGTCACAGCAATTTTTTTGGACCAGCCCCTGGAGAAGCACTGCCTGGCCCCGGGAGGCTGGAAACTCTTTCTGCTTTGGAAAACTAGCCCCCAGTAACAAAACCGGCCCCCACCAATCCAGCTTCCAGAGGAAATGCCTAATGCCCGCTACGGCCAGTCCGACCCTGATTGGTCACACCCAAATCCCCAAGCCCATTTGAGGGGGTCTCCCAACACCATCTTGTGTTTAAAAAAAAAAAAGAAATATTTTTTTTTTCACAGCATCTAGCTGGGATTAGACGATCCCTCAGGATGTATAGAAGATCCTCAAATTCAGCACTGGTTAGGGAAGCTTGCATAGGTCAACAACATCAGGGCATGGAGGTTTGTCCTGTGTCTGTGGATCCTATTTTTGATTCACAGACACAAAAATTATTTTTACAAAAGGAAAATTGGTCTGGACATAGACCTGCCCTGCAGCCAACCGCCATTTTGTAGATCAGGGGTACTCGCAAATATTTACTAAGGGGACACAGGTATATTTTAGGGTTTGACCAGGGGCCGCATTGGTGGTGAGAGAGGGTTTGCAGGAGCAATCATAGATGCTAAGTAAGATTGAAAACAAAAACGGTATGCTTTCGTCTGAAATCGATTTAAAACATACATTTCTGTATATTTTGTTATTTCCTCATCTTCATGCGTTTTACAAACCAAAGATAATAAGTTGAGAAAAGTTCACCTAGGAACACAATCCTGAGATAAGACAATGATTTACATTTTAAAATGCTAATATGATAAGCCAAAGTGCCTTAGAAATGTGTTAATTTCCTCTTATGTACGTTTCTGTAGTGCCCCTTGCATGCATTGAATTGCATCTTTACATTTCAATAATGAAACAGGGAAGCACTCTGACATGAAAATAGCTGCTTTTACTGGTTTAGTTTTCAAATAGAAATGGATTGCTCACAAAGAGGGTCTCAAGAAAGGGCCTGGCGGGCTGCATGTGGCCCCTGGGCCGAACAATGAGTATCAGTGATATAGATTTTGTGCAGCAGGTTTGGCTGCCATAGGGGAGTTGGACGCACGCACTGTGACCTACCCCATTGCGCATGGCCAAAGGCTGTATGCAGTTGAGGTTGGCCACCCACACCCACCCCAGAGCCTCCAGAACTCTGAATCTGTGGATCCAGCAGGTGAACCTTGCACAGGGAAGCTTGTCCTGTATCCACAGATGCCATTTTGGATCCACAGATCCCAAATATGTAAAAAAAAAAGACAAATAAAAGAAAGATGAGTCTGGTAATAAACTAGATCCTGCAGCCAACTGCAACTGCGCTGGACATGCACAGTGGGCTTGGTTTCCCACAGAGTGGTAGGCTGAGGCCAAAGCCTGTGCAGTAGGGTTAGGCCAACAGAAGAGAGTTGCATCTGAAGGCCTGAAGAGGAGGGATGGGCAGATGCCAAGTACTGCAGCCAACCCACCACTGTTATGTTGTTCTGTTATGAAGAGTTGTAGATCACACTATCAAGCCTAACCTAGGGACTAGTGGGACTACTCGAAAAGCCAGGTCTTCAGCTTCTTGTGGAATTCAAGACGTGAGGAGGAGGAGGCTCTTAGGTGTAGCAGCAGGTAGGAGTCCGGGTGAGCGGATGTGTCTGGAAGGTTTGTGAAAGTAGATGCAAATGTTGAGGTATGCTTGACCAGTGTTATGTAGTGCTTGAACTTGTGGGTGAGGAGTTTGAATTGTGCTCGTTTGAGATTGGTGAGCCAGTGGGGTGCTTTCAGGTATGGTGTGATGTGCCCAGCCGAAGGCATGGTTGGGTACTCACAGTGGTTTGGGTTTTAGGCAGGCCCTTCAGCCAAACCCTGCTGAATACAGCCAAATGCCATTCACAATGTGGGTTACCAGCTGGTTGAGGGTGAAGTGCATTCCGACATTTCTAAATTGATTTGGGCATGACTTTAAAATTGTCGGTACTGCTCAAACATAACACACATTTCTCTGGGGAGCTGCCTACTGTTAGTGCCGTAGCAGAGTTGCAGTGAAAATTGTGTTGGAAACTAACCTGTGTTTGTTTATTATGTTGCTAAGGGTCGCTGCTTCCTCAATTAACCCTTTCGCTGCGGCGGGAATTCCGCCGCAGCGCTGGGGGGTGCGGGGGGGCAGCGCGGTGGCGCTGTGCTCATGACGGAGCCGCTCCGTCATGAGCCACGGTTGAGCTGTGCTCATGACGGAACGGTTCCGTCATGACTCCGCCCATTTGCATTGTCCCCCCGCACAGGCGGGGAAACAGCGCCGCATAGGCGGAGCGGCCGCCAACGGCCGTGACATGACGGAACCGTTCCGTCATGAGCACACGGCAACCGTGGCTCATGACGGAGCGGCTCCGCCATGAGCGGGGAAGGGGTGAATAACACAATTTCTGACAGCTTTGCACCAGAACAATTTGGATTTGTAACTTTATGTGTACTTTACCTAACTCGGAGGTACTCATTTTTATTAACCATAGAAGATGAACTGATCCAGGCAGTTCTGGCAGGATTCTAATCCGTTACCTGCAAGGGATGCATGAATGTGCCAGTTAATTTGTTTACACTAAAGACGGTGCTAGATGTGAGTAACCACACATGAAAAGATGAATATTATCTGTACATTATACACTAATATTCCTACAGTCGTATCATGAAACATGAATTTGATAGTGTGACGTTGTGACTGAAGTTTTGATAAATTCTTAATGTAAGCTGTGTTGATATTCCAAATTAAAAATTAGCGTAAATAAGGTTTAACCTTTTTTTAGTGCAAAGGCTGCCCAAAAGTACAACCAGTTTGAAAAGTTTACAGCTTCCAAAATCTGAAGGCAGTCTGGCACTCCCCAATTTTAGGTTGTAATATTGGGTGGCCGTTGCATTACAGATAAGTTTATTTTCGATACAGACTTGGCATTAGCAGTTTCCCTGAGGCCATTAAGGAGCCAAAGGTGCTGGAAAAGTTAACATATATGTCCCTGCCAGTGCTTTGGGCCACTCCACGCCAACTATTTCGGAGTTACTACATTCCCGCCATTCATGCTAAAACACCTGGGGGCAGATTTACAAGCCCCTTGCGTCTCATTTACGCCGCAGTTGAGTCACTTTTGTGACGCAGCGGCGGCGCAAATCCTGCGCCATGGTGCGGGGTACTTACGTGACGCATCTGGGAGATGCGTCACATTGTAAAGCCCTGCGCCACATGTAGGCGTTCCTGCACAGGGGGGGGGGGGGGGCGTTCCGGCACAGGAACGCCTCCTAAAAGTGGCTGAGTAAGGATTGGCGTAAGGATTGACGCAGCATTAGCAAGATAGGGCCCCCCAGACCATTGCTGGAGCTGCATCGCGCTTGCGACGCAACTCCAGCAATGCGCCACTTTTACGGCACAGATGCGTCACGCATCTGTGCCGTTTTTGCCCCATGGTGCGCCGCATTGTAAATGCGGCGCATCGATGGTGGCGGAGCTGTGGCGCACAATAACTGGCGCATCGCTGCTGATATGCAGGGATGCGCCAGTTATTGTAAATATGCCCCTTGGTCTTCAGCATTGAGACTTTTATCGTTTTTTTATATAAATAGATTTTTTTCCACTCTCAATTATTTATCCTCAGCAGATATGTCAATCAGCAATGCTGGTTAAGAAATTGTACAGCGTAGACAAAATCTATAATTTGGATACATGGAACTTTGTCAAGATTGCACCAAGGGCACTGAGGAAATTTGTTTTAAATGTGGACACCGGTGTCAAGGTTGACAGGGATATTTGGCAGATGTATTTTGTCTATGGGTTCTCTTTATTGAGAAGGGTGCATTTTCACAGAATAGTGTTTCATAATGGTTGGATGCTCTACTATACCCCTGTCAGTCCTTACAAAATGTTTTGATGGGCTAGAAGGAAATAACCCAGATGTGATTAACCAGGGGATCGGGAGCATGTGTTTTGGTTGTGTGAGATATTGAGAGATTATTGGGACAGATTTTTTCTCGCTTAATCAAACAATATTTTTGTTAGGATTCAGGACCGCCAGCGGTGTCCTTGAAAAGGCTCAGGGGGTCCTACATGGCCCCCTGTGCCCCCTCAGCCTGGGTATGCATGCAGGGGGGCACCACACATGCCCTCCTGTGTGCATGCACCCAGGTTCCTGCACGGCATGGACATTCGAGTCCATGCCATGGAGGAACTCCGTGTGGCTTTCCCATTGCGGTGCTCGGCTGCCTTTGAAAGACACACTGCAGCTGGACCACCACACCGCCTGCCTGCCAGACCACAAAATTGGTCATAATCTGGCAGGCGGGCAGCAGCAACCTTCTTTGGAGCGGTAGCATCGCAGTTAACACCACCTTGGCACCGCTCTGCCAAAAGCCATAATTAGGCCCTTATTGGATCATTATTTTGGTCTAAATTGGAAATTTAGTTGGGGATGCCCTTCCTACTTTTTTATGTGCTTTCTTTTCTTTGAAAATTCACACTAATAACACCTGCTTAGCAGTCCATACAACCCTATAGGAGAACCATATCAGGAAATCTCCAGCAAAATGGCATGGATTTTCCACTGCCTAGAAACAGCACTGGCCCTGAGGGAGTAACCTCTTTTTAAACATTCTTCTCCCAAGTTTTATTGTAAAACAATCCAAAAATCATGTTTCTTTATGTAAAAAAACACCATGTAATATGGTTCCGAGCATGATTGGTCACAAAAGCAAACAAACAAAAGGTAATAGTGGATATGAAATCATTGCTACTTCTCTTTTTCCAAACTACAAAATAAAAAGTTGATTTCTAGATATGCCACAACAGGATTGTAAGCGAACAAACACCATGATTTTTAATGGCACTAGTTCAGTCAGTCAAAGAATTGACTCATTTAGACAGGCACCATCATTGTATGTTTGTAGTAGTATTATTTTGAAGATAAAAACAAAAGAAGTTAAAAAGATTTTAGCAATTTAACACTCCCACCTACGTGTTTTGTATACATCATATTCCATACTACCTAGGGCACTGCTTGCCTCTTTTGATAATTTCGAGTTTTGAGTTATAACATCGGCTAGGGTCCAAATGCAGAATTTAAAATAAATATCATCATATGACTTTTGCTATGCCAGTCATTTTATGATACTGGATAAAGTTCTGTCTCAGATTAAGGGCATCTCAGCAGCAAGCATATTGGGAACCACAAGCACTTTTTGCTGTAATAGACAGATGAGGAATTGGACTATGGGGACATTGGTCTAAAAAACAAATATGTCACTCTTCTGGTTGTATGTAGCTATGAGAGGAATTTCACACTGGTAGCAAAAGCCTTAATGCAAAGAAATAGATGAATGATGACGCTACATAAGGTTCGCTCTAGCCAGTGAGCAACACATCATATCCTCAATAAGAAGGGAGTACAGGAGATGCTTAGCCTTTGGTGCACCAATGATACAATATGTAAATAAACAAGACAAGGAAGAGACGGAAGCCAAAACCTATTTCAACCGTGCTTGCGCTAATAAACTAAATTCATGCCTAAACTAAAATTAAATATACAAGAGTTTGATAACGACATTCAGTGCTGAGATTTTTATGGAGCTGAGTTGCGCAGCATAAAGATGTTGCCTAAGCAAAGTCCATATGTGTAGTTAGTCAGATTGGTGTCACTAAACATGTTTAATCACTTTCAATTTAAAAGATGGGATTAATCTAACTCTCTCCATGTTGCAAATCCAAAATTAAATTTTGGGATTGTTTAAGAGTTTCTCCAAGGTGTTTAAAAAAGGAATAGTGACTCAATTTCGAAGAAATGGTGACTACATTTCTGAAGATCATTTAATTTCTTTAGCTCACTAAGATGAAACCAGTTTTAGATGCACTCCACAGCTCCACATTCTCATTAAAGTGGGACAGTAATGGTTTGGAATTACATTAGTTAAAGTTTTTCTTCAAAATGAAGTTAATAATGCTTTAGCTTTTTTTATTTGTCTATTTTTAAAAATAAATATATACAGTAAATTTACAGTAATAAACGCTTAGGGCCAGAATAGGATGGCGGTCCGACCACCACCGACTGGCTGTCGGTGGTGGTCTGACCGCCATCCAGCACAGCGGTCTGACCGCCAAATTAGGATGCGGTCCGTCCATCCGTTGTTGTCAGAGGGACGGACTGATATGTCCGACAGGCTCAAGGAGCCCATCGGTCCGTCAGTCGGATTTTTATCCCTACAATTGGGGAATTGTAGGGATGATGATGTGCCTTTCCAACAGCCTTTGGTCTGCCATGGAAAGGCTGATGGAAAGAGACTTTGGGGGTCCCTAGCAGAGCTCCCACCCCGTGGGATTCCACTCTGGGGCCTGGAGGGCACCTGTGGTGCCTGGCACATGGTGCATGGATGTTTCAAAACATCCCCACTGCGGCTTGTGCTGCAGCCCTTTTCCAGGCTGCAGCACAAGTGCAATCAAAAAGGGGATGTTTCTGACTGCCCACACAGTGGTCGCATCTTAATTTGGTGAGTGGAACCGCCGACTACATGTCAGTTTGTTTCCAACTTGCTGCTGACCGCCATTAGGCTCTAAGTACTGTTTATTTGTTGTTGTAACTTACACTCACAAGCTAGGCACCACACCCTCTTTCAGAGATTGGAGATGTGTAAGTCTACCTTAGAGTAATTTTACTCTTGGGGAGTCAAGGTCCCCATTTGAATTACTCACAAGTGTATATTACCTTTTTGAATAGACCCCAAAGTCCCCATCTGGAAACACAAAACATTTACTGTCGATAGACCTAAAAGGCACCTATGTACTAAACCCCTTCCTTACAATGGAAAACCCTTGATGTTCTATTTATCGCATTGTTTAAAATGTAAAGCCCTATCCTTCGGTGTTTGTCACAGTGTTGACAATGTTATACCCCTTCTTATTATATTTTTCAGAGCGTTCACAATAAAGAACTCCAAGCTATTGCTTTTGCTAGAGAGTTTACAATGTAAAACCCTTTCCGTTTGAATTTGTTAGTGAATTCAGAATGTATTCCTCTTCCTGAGTTGTTTTGCATGGTGTTCACATATAAAGAAGTCCAATTCCATTTTTGGGAGTTCACAACATAAAACCCCTTACTGCTGCATGTGACAGAGTTCATAATGTAAAACACCTTCCTATTGCATTGTCCGAGGGTTCACTATGTAAAGCCCCTACCTAAAGTTTCTGGCAAGAAGTTCATTATGTGAAACCCCATCCTACTCTATGCTCTATGCAGAAGCCCCTTCCTTCCTGTGTTTGACCTTGGGTTTGCATTAGTAAGTACTTGTCTACAGCCCTTAACACAGTGAAATATCAATCCACTCATAAACTCCTACTGCTTTACTGCATGCTTTTCACAGTAAATAATTCTGGCCTGCTGTTGTTATCATAAGTTTTAATGAAAAAACAGATAAGACCTATGGCATCGGACGTAATCTTCCCAATTAACCAGTCAGGCCTGCAACCTTCATCATTGTCTTGTTAGTATAACCCCTCAGACCAACGGTATTGAGCATAAAATGATCAATAGAAGCAGTCATTTTCACCCAACGCACACAGCTTCTTCCCGAATAAATCCAGTAGGATGCCTGCTTATGGAGACTGTGCCTTTAACATCAGGTGGCCGCTCTGTTTGGAATAGATGCACCGTGGCTGCTATTTTTTCTTGTGTTGCAGTGGGGCATATTTACAGCAACATATGCAATAGTATTTTTAGGTCTCGCCTGAGACAGCGCTTTAGCGCTGCTCTGGCGAGACTTATAGTAAGCACTTTTGGAAGTGCAAACGAGTGCTTTCAGGCCGCCAACTATGTTGTAAATTAAGGCAGAACGTGATTAAGCATTTACTGAAAACATTAATGCTTCCCCTTTTGATCATGTTTTCTTCGTTATGTTGACCGAAGTCCGGACTCCATTTTGTATTTGCATGCTGCCATGTGTTCACCACGAGGAGAGTCCGACCTCTGTGTTAGTTGCTCTTGTAATCTGCCTAGCAACAGTTTATAAATAGCTCTCTCTTGTCCGTCTGGCGCATGCCCAGACTTGACCACATCTGTTATAATTAGCTTTGCTTGACCATGTCCTTTCGCGGGCTCAAGGAGTGTGTTGGCTCCGCCCATGTATTGATTCAGTATCGAGAATGACCATAAATGGTAATGTTCTTCGGCCTCATGTTGTATCCACCCACTTATGAGCCCCTCTGTTGTGTATAAAAGGGGACTGTGTACGAATGTTCTTTGTGCTACTCCATGCAATACTGAAGAGTGTTGTGTGGATTGTAGGACCACCCTTAAGGGTTAATAAACGTTGTTTTTGTACTTTGCAGTTTCCGTGCCAACTTCCTTATAGATTCCGTTACAGGAGAGCGAACCCTTGTGTCTTGCGGGCCTAGCTGGGGCCTGTATTCATCAATTGGCGCCCGTCACGTGGGGCTCATCGGCGACTCGGATGCTCGAAGGACTGGTCGCGACGAAGGTGAGGAGTTTGGCCGGGGACGTGATCACTGCCAGCGGCGTCTTAGCCCTGGCATCCCGAGGTTTTTCTTCCTTCCCTTCCGAGCTGACCGTCTGGGTGGCGCCGGTCATCGACTGAGACCTCTTCTGTCGGTCCTGCCGTGAGAGCCGTTTGGGCGATTGTGGAGCTTGGCAGTTGGAACCTGGACTCTTGATTGGTAAGAACCGTTGTACGGTACTTGCTCCGAGTTTTGAAGCCTGGGTTGGCTATTTGAGTTTTGATTGATGATGACTAGTCATATTTTGAATTTGTCTTTGTGAAAATATATGCGTTGCAACACATATAGGCAGGTAATGTGGAGAAATTTCTCCAGGAGCTGTGTAAACTTTGAACGGCGCAACGATTAAGTGCCATTTTTCCTTATAATATTGCATATTTTGCACTATTTCTGAGCATGCCTGCTTTCAGCGCACTCCGTAAGTGGTGCTGCTGTTTTGGTAACCGGTTGAACCTCGAGGAATCTGCTCCAGCTCCCCCAGAGGGGACTCCTAATAGGGATATGTATGTGAAGCATGGTCTTTCTTCCATAATGTACAGCACGCTATGGAGGAAATACACGAGGAAGGATCCTGAGTTGCGATGGCCTTTGTATGGATCGTTTGATATACGTAAGATTGAGTATGTGGAACAGTGTATGTGTAAGCGACGTGCTCGTCAGGATATGTTTGAGTGTGTGCGATTATGGGTGAAGGAAGTGCGTGAGCGAGAGAAACGTGAGAAAGCGCTGTTTGATAAAGAGCAACGGAAGAATGACCATGTGCGAGCGCAGGAAGCGAAGCATCGGGAGGACAAAGAGCATACGGACAGACAAGAGAAAGAGCGTAGGCTACAGGTCTCGGGTCAATATGTTGTTCGCCAGCCGCTTTATCCTGTCCTTAATAATCCTGATGATGATTTTTATTTACTAGATCGCTCTCCGCCCCCTTATGTTGGCGCATCTGCTCCGCGGCCGCAAGATTCTGGCCCGGCTTCGGGTAAGGTAGACACACGGTCCATGTTATCGGCCGAGCATATGGCTGAGCTTCGGAAACTTTCCCTCCGTGCACTTAAGGGCAAGATGTCTAAGGAGGAGTTGTTCCATACTTGGGGGTCGTGGCAAGATAGAGAGAGGGTGTATTTTCTGTCTCATTTCGCGGATGAAGTAATTGCTGCTTTCCGAAAATATTCTAGTGTCCTTGAGCCTGACGAAGTGTCTTCGGATGCCGGAGCATTACGTAATGGTGTTTTTTCTCCCCCTAAGGCTCCTGAGGCGGCTCGGCGGCTGTTCGCTTTACGGGACGAGGTGCTGGCCCTTAGAGAGAAAGCACGCCAACAAACGGAGGAGGGGAAGCAGTTGGATTCGTCTGCAGCAGGGGGCCACCCATCCGCCTCCCAGTCAGATAAGGATGACATAGTGCATGCTAAACCAATGCGAGAGGCGGCGCCTTTGTATGTTCCTCCTAAGGGAGCAGGGACTAGCTCGGATATTAACTCCGCCGATGCAAGGGGATATTTTGTATATAACTGGGTTTACACTCCATGGCATAGGGCCGATGTTATGGCACTAAAGAATGCGTTGCCTGACCCCCGCAAGAATCCAGCGGCCTTCTATGAAGAAGTCGAGGGGGCCTTGAATTCTTGCATTATGACCTTAGCGGATATAGACCTGTTCTTTGGCCTTATCCTACCGCCGGATACGTGGCGCTCTGTCCGAAAGGTAGATGATGCGGTTGCCTTCAAGGCCCGGTGGTCCGACCTTGAGGATGAGGATAGGGAACGGAAGCCTGCACAGAAACCACCCCAGAATATTTTAGATCTCCCTGCGGCTATTGTGGCTAAGTTGAAGACGATTATCCCCCCTAAAAAGATTGACTGGAATATGTTAACTGCATGTAAGCAGAAAGTTGACGAGTCAGTTGCGGACTTCTTTACGCGCTTTGAGGAGACGTTTCATGATTTTAGTGGCCAGTCGCTTACTGACGACACGGGCCGCCACCTTTTCGCGGACAAATATGTGGCTAATCTGCTACCGGCAGTTGCGGCCCGGTTAAAAGCGAGCGAGAGTTCCTGGTCCTCCGCGACGCCGACGGCCCTTCTGACTATCGCTCAGTATTATGAGCGTCAGGAGCATGAGGCGCAGGGCCAGGAGGAGAAGAAATCGAAAGATCTCAAAACCAAGGTGATGTTAGCACAAGTATATGGCCCGCCCCGACGGGGTAATAATAATAGAGGACGGGGCGGATCTTATGGTCCCCCTTCGGGCCGATCTGATTTGAATAGGAACCAGTGTGCGTACTGCAAGCAGTTGGGCCATTGGGCCAGGGATTGCCCAGCGTTGCGTGCTTCGCGTCAGGGGCACACTCCGGGTGGCCCGAGAGGTAGAGGGGGCTTCTCGAACTTTAGAGGGAATTCTAACGATAATGTCCGTTTCGATACTGCCGGGGCGGCACCGAGATGGCTCAAATGTTTTTGATCGCCAGCACCAGTATCATGTATCGGACATCGATCAATCGGGATATCATGATTCTCAGCATGCATAGGAATGCGTTGGATGGGGGTCCGAATCAGTTGAGGTGCCGGTCGATCAGACGGGTCCTTATGTATCGGCTGAGGTTTTAGGTTCTACTGATCAGTTCCTTGTGGATACAGGAGCGACACGTAGTGCATTGTCTAGGTACTTGGTTCCGGGGGCTCCCCCATCCGGCTCAATAGTTACATCGGTAGGGTTTGATGGTACACTCTCCCGAAGCCCTCTTTCACAGCCCCATGCATTTAAAGTTGATTGTTTTTCTGCGCCCTGTCCGTTTCTGCTTGCTCCATATACACCGGATAACATTATGGGCCTTGATATGTTAAAGTACTTTAGGGCTACAATCCGCTGCTCCCCTGAGGGTGTGAGGGTGATCTTAAATGACAACTATCCCAGGTCTGGGCGGATGTGTACGATATCAGAGGATGCATTGTTGGCTACCCTCCCCCGAGCTTTATGGGCGACTTCAGACACAGATGTGGGGCAAATGGTGATTCCTCCGGTCCACATTAGTGTCCAGGAGGGGGCGGTCCTACCACGCCTCCCGCAGTATCGTATTTCCCAGGAGGGCGAGGAGGCTCTCATACAGATTGTGCAAGACTTGATAGCAGTAGGGGTAGTGGAAGAAGTTCCCTATAATATCTGTAACAGTCCGATTCTCCCAATTTTGAAAAAGGACACGGATGCAAAGGTCTATCGGTTCATAATTGATTTGAGGGAGGTAAACAAGATCGTGGTACCTCAGTACCCGGTGGTTTCCGATATCACGACGTTGCTTACCTTGGTCCCGCCTACGGCGACCATGTTCTCAGTGATTGATTTGAAAAATGCCTTCTTTTCTATTCCCATTCACCCTGATAGCCGATTTCTTTTTGGGTTCACATTAAACAATAGATCTTATCGTTTTTGTAGAATTCCCCAAGGCTATACAGAAAGCCCTAGTATTTACAGTCAGGCTTTGAAACGACAGTTGGATTCCTTTGTTCTACTCGAGGGGGTCGCCCTCATTCAATATGTCGACGACATCTTGTTGGCGGCTGACACCCTGGAGTTGTGTGAGAAGAGCACGCTATCCCTCCTTTCCTTTTTAGCCTCCCACAATCATAAAGTATCTAGGAAGAAATTGCAATTCTGTAGACCAAAGGTGACTTATTTAGGTCACCTTTTGTCTAAGGAGGGGCGTGCACTCACACCAGATCGTATCCAAGTAATTTTGGACACACCGAGACCATCCACGCAGAAGGATGTGCGTGCATTTTTGGGTCTTGTTTCTTTTTGTAGACAGTGGATATTGGGGTTTTCACACATAGCTAAGCCATTACTAGCTCTTTTGACAAAAGACACGCCCATTCCGATCCCCTGGTCAGATGAGTGTGATGCTGCGTTTCAGCAATTGAGACAGGCCCTTTGTTCAGCACCAGTGTTAGGGACCCCTGATTATGCAAAACCCTTTTCGTTGTATGTGCATGAGAAAGATGGATGTGCGTTGTCAGTTTTAGTGCAGATGCACGGCGACAAGCAGCGCCCTTGTGCATACTTTTCGGCTGTGCTTGATCCTGTCGCCCGAGCATTACCAGGGTGTTTTCGCTCGGTAGCGGCGACAGCTGTGTCAATACGCCAAAGTGAAGGAATTGTGTTGTCCCATAAATTGTTGGTGTTAGTTCCCCATGCTGTGGATGCCCTGCTTAATCAAACAAAGACGCAGCATTTGACCAGTGCCCGTTTAACGGGATATGAGCTGACGCTTTTGGCTCCTCATATTACGTTAAAGAGGTGCGTGACATTAAACCCGGCCACATTGTTGCCATACCCCGAGACCCAGCCTGAGGCGCAGAAAGCGCATGATTGTATTCTTGTGACTGAGGAACAAACAAAGGGTCGTATTGATCTCCAGGATACGCCCTTTTCAGAGGTAGATGGAGAGTTGTGGGTAGACGGATCATGCCTGAAGCTACCAGATGGTACGACTTCAGCAGCGTATGCAATTACCACATTACACACGATAGTGGAGACAGCACGCATACCACAGAAATCAGCTCAAGCAGCGGAACTGATAGCCTTAACACGAGCATGTGAGCTCAGTACAGGATTGTGTGTGAATGTTTACACAGATAGCCGCTATGCCTTCGGAGTAGCGCACGATTTCGGCCTACTCTGGAAGGAGAGAGGGTTCTTAACGTCACATGGGGTACAGATAATGCATGGGGAGTTAGTCCACAATCTCTTAACCGCATTGACATACCCGAAGAAAATTACCATTGTTAAGTGTAGTGCCCATAGGAAAGTAGTAGTTGATAAAGTTGGAGAAGGGAATGCGTTAGCAGACCGAGTAGCACGGGAGACTGCGACGCAGCCCGGCGCTACTGCCATGTATGTAGTAAAGTCA
Source organism: Triturus cristatus (assembly GCF_964204655.1). Taxonomy (NCBI): domain Eukaryota; kingdom Metazoa; phylum Chordata; class Amphibia; order Caudata; family Salamandridae; genus Triturus; species Triturus cristatus. Next base: position 891,856,428 of record NC_140590.1, on the reverse strand, counting down.
CAGGTGGAAAGATGGCGTGATGCGAAGGAGGAAGTGCGAGAAATGCAAAGGACCGCTTCTGATAAAGAGCGGGAGCAATGGGCTAGCGAGGGAGAGTTGGATGATGAGGGCTGTTGGAGAAATAAGCAGATGGATAGATGGAAGTTACCCACGGCTTTCGTACAACCTATGGTTCAAATGGCACATGGGCTAGCACATGTTGGAGCTTCCGCAATTTTGAAATTGCTTACCCAAGTCTGGGAGCATCCAGAGATTGCTAGCACAGCAAAGAGGGTGGTGCAGACCTGTATGATTTGTCTGAAGTATAACCCAGGGAAAGGCACTCGAACTCCAGCAGGAGGATTTGCGACGCCCACTGCACCCTTTGAGGTTCTGCAGATGGACTACATCCAGCTTGAGCGCTGTAACAATTTGAAGTATGTTCTAGTAGTGGTTTGCGCTTTCAGCAAATGGGTTGAGGCGTACCCTACGAAAGACAATACTGCAATGACCACGGCGAAGCTGCTGCTAAAAGAGTTTTTCCCTCGATACGGCGTCTGTAGACTTCTGTGGAGTGATAATGGCCCTCACTTTGTAGCGGATGTTATAAAGTATGTCTTGAAGGGTCTAGGCATCACTCAGAAGTTTCATGCCGTGTTCCACCCTCAGTCTGCAGGACTAGTCGAGAAGTACACTGAAGCTTAAGATCGCCAAAATCCAAGCTTCAACATCTTTGACTTGGCCAGACGCCCTGCCACTGGCGTTATTGTCAATTAGGTCGGTGCCACACTCTCGAACTGGCCTTACGCCATATGAAATCGTATTTGGACGCCCAATGAATATTTGGGGTCCACCAAGGCCTAAGGCTGTGTATGATGTACCTTGTGTAATGATGAGCGATTATCTGGCACAGTTAACGGATAATTTGGTTTCTATTCATCAACAGGTCCGAGAGGCGCTCCCTGATCGGTCTACCGGTGAAGGACATGGTCTCCGGCCTGGAGATCATGTTATGGTGAAGGTTTTCGACAGAACGAACAGTTTGGAGCCGAGATGGGTAGGACCTGAACAAGTCCTCCTTGCAACGAGGACGGCAGTGCGAGTCTCGAACAGGAAGAATTGGATCCATTCCTTGCACTGCCGAAAGGTACCGCCCGGATTGGTGGAGTCTGCCGTGCTGACCGATCAACGAGAAATCCTAGCAGCAGAGACAGGCCGTGCTGCGAAGCCGAATGACACTGAGGAGCTCTTTCCGGACCACACGACTTCTGGAGGAAGGCGATATCATCTTCGACCAAGGAAGTAAGGTTTCCAGTGCCGGGACATACTGTCAGAACGGCCCTTGGGTTAGTGAAACGGAGAGCCGATGAGGCAAGGGGGGGGATCAGCCCTGCATTAGTGTAGTGACACCCGTCTTGGCCCGCTGGTGAAGAAATCAACCGCTGCCCAAGGGGAAGAGTTCTGACAGACTTTTTAGTTTCAGGAAGATATCAGGGTATTGTTTCTTTTGACATGGAGAAGAAGAAAATCCTTTGTGCGTTGGGGTTCATGCTAACAGTAGCTATCGTTGGTATAACCACATGGTTTGTGGAGGAGGCAACTCCTGCTCGAAAGACACTTGTGTTGACGACTCCAGTGCCTGCGGAGCACTACTTTTATACACTGCCATATCAAGAGTTGAAGCATCGACAATCCTATTTGAATAACACTTTCATTCAGATGCTGCATCACACCCACGTTGCTACGAACGCTACGAACTGTTGGATATGTGGGATGATGCCAGCCCATCAGAAGAAAGGAGGAACGCCATTCATACCGCTTCCTTTCTCTCATAATGGCTCTTGTAGAGCATGGTATACTTTGCTTTTTGCCACTCGGAAACCGACAGTGGGACGATTGCTTTTTAGACTTAACAGAGAATGCCATCAAGACAAGAATGGGTACCCACAAGCGAATGGGACAATTTGGGAATGGGAAGAGTACCGACCGGACAATGAATCCATCCCCTATATCTTCACGAACACAAGAGACACTGTGGGGAAGGACAAATTCGTAATCCAAGTAGCACAAGCTCAAGCGGATTTGTGTGTCCAGAGTGTGGGTTTTATCCCTGTTGGTGTCAGTGATTGTATAACTGTACTGAACATCGACGGGCTGAACAACAGTACCTTCCTAGCGTCCCATAATACCTATTTTGTATGTGGAAATAAAGGTTATTACCGTTTGCCGGCTGGGTGGTCCGGGGTATGCTATGTATCATTCCTATTACCTCCTGTATTCTTAGCACCTGCGTCATATCATAAGGATTTGAAACTGTTGAATAATGTGACTGTAAATAGATATAAACGTACTCTATCAATTGATGATGTGGATCAGACCGATACCAGCTTGCAACAGTATATTGATTTTAACTTAGGACTGTTCTTCTTTGTTGGAGCTGCTTTGAACAGTAGGAAGATCCGAAGATTGACAAGAGTGGTAGAAGCTGTGACAAATCAGACTGCTGCCGCTCTTGGGAATCTTACGGAAGAATTACAAATAACTAGGATTGTTGCATTGCAGAATCGTATGGTACTAGATGTAATGTTAGCTGATCGAGGTGGAGCCTGTAAAATTATTGGAAGTAGCTGCTGTGTGTTCATCCCTGATCATACGCCATCCGTTTATAACGCCATTAACAAGCTGCATAAAATAGCAGCTGAAATCCACACAGAAAACGGCACTTGGTCCTTTTCTGGATGGTTTTGGGCGTTGGTTACTGCCTGGGGATGGAAGGTCTTAACTGGTCTCTGCATTATTATAGCAGTTCTGTTCCTTTCCTGTATGTGTATTCAATGTGGACCATTGTGCTGTTCCGTATGCATTTCATTCTGCATTCCAGATAAGAAAGCTATTGCCGATGTTGCTCACCAGAAGGGTCTAGCTAAAGAGGTTAAGGGAATGATGATAATTGATATATATGATGATTATTCTTGGAAGCCGGATGTCTTCAGTAAATGCTGAAAGGGTCGTCTGTTGTAAATTAAGGCAGAACGTGATTAAGCATTTACTGAAAACATTAATGCTTCCCCTTTTGATCATGTTTTCTTCGTTATGTTGACCGAAGTCCGGACTCCATTTTGTATTTGCATGCTGCCATGTGTTCACCACGAGGAGAGTCCGACCTCTGTGTTAGTTGCTCTTGTAATCTGCCTAGCAACAGTTTATAAATAGCTCTCTCTTGTCCGTCTGGCGCATGCCCAGACTTGACCACATCTGTTATAATTAGCTTTGCTTGACCATGTCCTTTCGCGGGCTCAAGGAGTGTGTTGGCTCCGCCCATGTATTGATTCAGTATCGAGAATGACCATAAATGGTAATGTTCTTCGGCCTCATGTTGTATCCACCCACTTATGAGCCCCTCTGTTGTGTATAAAAGGGGACTGTGTACGAATGTTCTTTGTGCTACTCCATGCAATACTGAAGAGTGTTGTGTGGATTGTAGGACCACCCTTAAGGGTTAATAAACGTTGTTTTTGTACTTTGCAGTTTCCGTGCCAACTTCCTTATAGATTCCGTTACAGGAGAGCGAACCCTTGTGTCTTGCGGGCCTAGCTGGGGCCTGTATTCATCAACTACAGTGCATGTGTGCCGGGCGCGCGCACCATTTGGCAGCCTGAAAGCACTCGTCTTTCACTTTCGCCTGTCACACAGCCGATCACTTACATTTCGAGGGCGCTTTGATGTTTTCAGTGAGCCGCGCGGCCACTGAGGACATCAAAGCGCCCGTGAACACCATTTGCCACCCCCACCTCTTCAGCCAACTTACTCGCCATGTCTGCTCTGGATTCTTGTGCCTCTTTTTGTAACTCAGGAGCAGTAACATTGTCGTGGTGTCAACATTGTCGTGGTGTCACTAGGGCTTCAAGTGGATGCTTTTTCAATATTATATACAAGCCACAGTTACTGCTAATTTATCTTATGCAACTAACAACGATTGACAAAGCCAATAGTCCTAACTTGTTGTAGGTATCATGTTACTTGTTGTGTGTAGCTGTAAACACGTAGCTACAGCCGCCCACCTAGTGCTTAATTTGTAACAAATAAGTGCTGGTGTTTTAATGAGGCAGAAGCTTTACACTTTATACTTTTTTTTTATCTTGCGTAACACAGAGGACATCAACTGAAATTTAATAGTGGCTTGGCTACAGCCACTTTCCCAGTGCTTAATTTGTAACAGAAGAGGTGCCGGGGCTCTGATTAGGTGGCAACTTTACACAGCATGTTGTTTTGTTTAGCCTGCCTAACACAGAGCACACAAACCGGAAAAATGGGGAGGGGATGTTCTTTAAAGGCCACTACTGCTAACTTACGAGTTTTGAAACCAGGTTTTAATGTCTGAATATGCTTAATAGCCTGTGATTGTGGACAAATTAGTTGATATTTCTATAGACACAAACATAAATATGACCTAAAGTGGAGCTACATTATTATTTTATTTGTGTGTAGCTGCAAACACGTAGCTACAGCCACCCTCCTAGTGCTTAATTTGTAACAAAGGAAGTGCCGGTGTTTTGATGAGGCAGCAGCTTTACACTGTATATGTCTTTATTTAGTTTGCGTAACACAGAGCATATAAACTAAAATTCAATAGTGTCTTGGCTACAGCCACTTTCCTAGTGCTTAATTTGTAACCAAAGAGGTGCCGGGGCTTTTATCATGTTGAAGCTTTACAGAGCATGTTTGAATGGTTAGCCTGCCTAACACAGAGCACAGAAACCCTACAAATGGGGAGGACATGTTGTTTAAAGGCCAAAACTGCTACATGCCACACACTGATGCACGCCACACACTGCTGCACGCCACACACTGTTGCATGCCGCTGCACACCACACACTGCTGCACGCCACACACTGCTGCACGCGTAACACTGCTACACGCCACACACTGCTGCACGACACACACTGCTGCACGCCACACACTACTGCATGCCACACACTGCTGCACGCCACACACTGCTGCACGCCACACACTGCTGCACGCCACACACTGCTGCATGCCGCCACACACTGCTGCACGCCACACTCTGCTGCACGCCACACACTGCTGCACACCGCACACTGCTGCAACCGTGACACTGCTACATGCCACACACTGCTGCACGCCACACACTGCTGCACGCCACACACTGCTGCACGCCACACACTGCTGCACGCCACACACTACTGCATGCCACACACTGCTGCACGCCACACACTGCTGCACGCCACACACTGCTGCACGCCACACACTGCTGCATGCCTCCACACACTGCTGCACGCCACACACTGCTGCACGCCACACACTGCTGCACACCGCACACTGCTGCAACCGTGACACTGCTACATGCCACACACTGATGCACGCCACACACTGCTGCACGCCATACTTTTTTTTTTATTGTGCGTAACACAGAGGACATAAACTGTAATTTAATAGTGGCTTGGCTACAGCCACTTTCCCAGTGCTTAATTTGTAACAGAGGAGGTGCCGGGGCTCTGATTAGGTGGCAACTTTACACAGCATGTTGTTTTGTTTAGCCTGCCTTACACAGAGCACACAAACCGGAAAAATGGGGAGGGGATGTTCTTTAAAGTCCACTACTGCTAACCTACGAGTTTTGAAACCAGGTTTTAATGTCTGAATATGCTTAATAGCCTGTGATTGTGGACAAATTAGTTGATATTTCTATAGACACAAACATAAATATGACCTAAAGTGGAGCTACGTTATTATTTTTATTTGTGTGTAGCTGCAAACACGTAGCTACAGCCACCCTTCTAGTGCTTAATTTGTAACAAAGGAAGTGCCGGTGTTTTGATGAGGCAGCAGCTTTACACTGTATATGTCTTTATTTAGTTTGCGTAACACAGAGCATATAAACTAAAATTCAATAGTGTCTTGGCTACAGCCACTTTCCTAGTGCTTAATTTGTAACCAAAGAGGTGCCGGGGCTTTTATCATGTTGAAGCTTTACAGAGCAGGTTTGAATGGTTAGCCTGCCTAACACAGAGCACAGAAACCCTACAAATGGGGAGGACATGTTGTTTAAAGGCCAAAACTGCTACATGCCACACACTGATGCACGCCACACACTGCTGCATGCCGCTGCACACCACACACTGCTGCACGCCACACACTGATGCACGCGTAACACTGCTACACGCCACACACTGCTGCACGCCACACACTGCTGCACGCCACACACTGCTGCACGCCACACACTGCTGCACGCCACACACTGCTGCATGCCGCCACACACTGCTGCATGCCACACACTGCTGCATGCCGCCACACACTGCTGCATGCCGCCACACACTGCTGCATGCCGCCACACACTGCTGCATGCCGCCACACACTGCTGCATGCCACCACACACTGCTGCACGCCACACACTGCTGCACGCCACACACTGCTGCACGCCACACACTGCTGCATGCCACATACTGCTGCACGCCGCACACTGCTGCAACCGTGACACTGCTACATGCCACACACTGATGCACGCCACACACTGCTGCATGCCACACACTGCTGCACGCCACACACTGCTGTATGCCGCTGCACGCCACACACTGCTGCACGCCACACACTGCTGCACGCCACACACTGCTGCACGCCACACACTGCTGCACGCCACACACTGCTGCACGCCACACACTTCTGCACGCCACACACTGCTGCATGCCGCTGCACGCCACACACTGCTGCACGCCACATACTGCTGCACGCCGCACACTGCTGCATGCCGCACAATGCTGCACACCGCACACTGCTACACGAAACACTGCTGCAGGCCACACACTGCAGCACGCCACACACTGCTGCACGCCACACACTGCTGCATGCCGCTGCACGTCTCACACTGCTGCACGTCTCACACTGCTGCACGCCGCACACTGCTGCACGCTGCACACTGCTGCACGCCGCACACTACTGCACGCCGCACACTGCTGCACAACACACACTGCAGCACGCCACACACTGCAGCACGCCACACACTGCTGCAAGCCACACACTGCTGCATGACGCTGCACGCCACACACTGCTGCCCGCCGCACACTGCTGCCTGCCGCACACTGCTGCCCGCCGCACACTGCTGCACGCTGCACACTACCCACATCTGCTGCACGCCGCACAATGCTGCACGCCGCACACTGCTGCACTCCCCACACTGCTTTTATGCGAGTTTATGCTACTGACATTGTAAATGACAATGCCTTTTGTTTGTTTTAAGACCAAAACATAAATAAAAGGAATTGTAATTTTACAATGCCAATAGCTCAAACTCTTATAATTGCGAGACCTATTGCATTGCAAACGCTTGTTTAATTAGTTATTTGCTTTTGTTGCAGCACAGCATGTCGGTATTATTCTGTAAGTGCCGTTTCTGTCTCTGAGCACGATCCCTCACAGGGTGCAGTACCTTATGAGGCCAAAAGAGTTCCCAAGGGACACCTAGTGATAACCTATGGTACTGCACCCTTTCGCTGCTTTGTGCATAGTAAACAAGTAACTGCTGCTGTACCCACAATAATATGCTTCATAGCTAAATACCTTTAAGGTCCCAAAAGTGAGACCTACTGCATTGCAAATGCTTGTTTTTTACTGCTCTTGATGCACGAGATCAGCCTGAATTCCGCCCCACATGTGGAAAACATAATGAACAAATTTCCGAAGTTTCATTGTCTGCCTGGGAAATTCAACCGCTTTTAAAGGTAGGGGCTATGTGCCCCCACCTACACATCCGCTCTACCGCCCACACATTACCCCACAGTACTAGACATTTGTCTTTGGGGTGAGATAGGAAGGCTTTCCAAACGTGCGTACCTATGTCCTCTAGAACAAGAACATATAAGCATACTCTAGATCCCTTTCACATCAAACATGTAATTCCAAATTTCAAATGAATTTATGTGCTATCAATAATATACGATCAATAAGCTGCAAAACTGTTTCGTTTTTAGCTATGTAAAAAGATCTTCATCCGCTCTCTCGAATAAATTATGCAGTGTAATTTTTGCCACGTTCGAATCTGTTTGTTTAATGTTTAATCTTCTAACATTTGTTAAAAGACAAGCGTGTGATTGTTCGGCACTTCTTTGAAAGGTTCGTCGCTGGCACATAGTCTTTTTCTAATAAAAGTGAGCCTGAACTTGACAGAATGGAGCCATTTAATCTGCTCCCCATTAGAAGCAATGGATATCGAAATTGGCTTTTAGGAGTGAAGTAACAAAAACAAAATGAGCCGATTCCTCCGTAAGTGAGGGAAAGTGCAGTTCAATGGAGTAAATGAAGACAAGCCATCGATGTGATCTTTGAGAAATAACAAATAGCGGAATTCCCATCGAGGAACCTCAACGCCGCGCTTCATCGGGCAGTGCAAACAACTCCTTGGGCTCTGCCTGTCCTGCTGTGAATTGTACAGGGACTATGTTACAGGTCTTCGAAGCAGGGTTCAATAAAGTGACTCCAAAAGCTGCATGTGATGGTTGTGTGATTACATGAGAACTGCATGCAGACTCCAATGTCCGGCACTCCGCGTACATCTGTTAGAGAGAGACCTTTCTCAGTCAATAAAATCTTTTATTAGAGGGACACACGGTCTGGTCTGTGAGTGTCGAGTGTTTGAGGACTTTAGGGATTCAAGAGCATGTCTATTTTATTGTGATCTGCAACATATGGAGTTGAATTTGGAGTCTGGGTACTCTTTTCTCGCACTAGTACTTACTATATGAGGTGTCACACCTTCCAAATAGGCAAGTGATGTAATATGTGAGATAATAAGTAGTGCATGGCGGGGTGCAGCTTTTGGTCAATGTTGCACTTAACACAAGCTTGCTTCACCAATGTGGGTCGTATGCATGACAGTACGAATGATGCTTCATTTTATTCGGAGCTATTTTGTACTTACTTTCGTAGCTTCCTTGTCATACCCTTTTATAAAGCAATCTGTGCAAAAGATGCTTGGAAGATGTCATCAGTGATTTCATTAGTGATGTCATTTGAGATGTCATCAGTGATATAAATGATGTCATAGAATATGAGATGAGCAGTAGCGGTCCGTGGAGGGAGTTCGGTAGGGCAGTGAGGCGGGGCGGGGGAGGGGCAGAGTGGGGAAATGTAAACACCGCAATATGGATGAAGGGAGGTAAGTACACATTTAAATAAAAACGAATTTCGTTGCGCGCGCTGCATCGCATTTTGCGATGCAGCGCGCGCAACGAAATTCGTTTTATTAATTTAAATGTGTACTTACCTCCGTTCATCCATATTCCGGTGTTTACATTTCCCCACTCTGCCCCTCCCCCGCCCAGCCTCACTACCCCACCGAACTCCCTCCACGGACCGCTACTGGAGATGAGTGATGTAATATGTGAGGTTATAAGCAGTGAATGGCAAGGTGCAAATCATAGCTAGCTCTGCTAATCATAATTGGCAAATTTCTGTGTTTTTTTTAGTTCAAGATGTTATAATAGCACTGACATAATCACCTAAGTATAGTGTCCCATTAACCTTGTTTTTTTCACTGAATGTCTAAGGTTTTTTAAATTTAAAGTAAAATATAATCATTTCTGATCATGCGCAGCATGGGGTTGGCTTCAGGGCCTGCAGCCAACCCCGCGCTGTGCATGGCCGTTTGCTGTGCGTGGCTGTGGGGTGACCAAACAACTTGCAGGCAGGCAACTTAGAGCGGCATATGGTTAACCATCGAGCCACTAGTACCCCATTCCCCAGGGTATTTTCTTTTTTAAAGGACAGGCCCTGGGGACTCCATACACTAGTAATAGATCTCATAATTGAGGGGATGGGGGCATGCAGCCCACCCTCGCCAAGCATTTGTGGGCCTGAGGGACCCCATTTTGGGGCCAAGTACCAATCAAATTAGGCCCAGGGTGTTGATCCCTGGGGCCGAATTAGATAAAAAATGGGAGGGAGCCATGGTGCCCCCAACCCCAAACCCTTTTTAGGTGTTGAGGAGCCTATCCCCAGGGCTGAATTTCATAAAAGAGGGGAGGGGAACCACAGAGCCCACGTAACTGAGCTTTATTAGGCTTCAGGGATCCGATTACCTGGTGCCAAAACCCATGCAAAAGGGAAAGGGTTGCCCGTCCTGAGCCTTATTAGGCCACGGGTACCCCATCCCTGGGGCCAAAAGCAATTATTAGGGAGAGAGGGTATGTGCCCCCCAAGCCTCACTAGGCCGCAGGGACCCATCCACAGGAGCCAAATGCACTTAAAAAGGGTAGAGGGCCACTTGTCTCAATTTAGGCGCTAGGTTCCCCATCCCCCAGGCCCCTATGCAATTTCAAAGGGGAGGGAGCAGTGCGGCCTACCTCCCTGAGGATTCTCAAGCCCGAGGGACCCCATCCCCGAGGGCCAAATACACTTAAAAAGGGGAGGGGGCTGTGCAACCTCCTTGACTCAGCCTCATTAGGCCCGGGGGACCCCATCCCCAGGGCCAAATCTAACTTAAAAGGGGAGGGGCCATACAGCCCCTTCCTTGGGCCTTCTCACACCCCAGGGACTCCATCTCTTGGAGCCACAGGTAGGTGCTCCAGTGCCCACCTTGGGCATCCGCATACAACATGTTGGGAGCTACAGAGCCTCTGGGCCCCTGCAGCCCCAGAAGGCTTCCTGCAAGGTGCCGGAGAGGGCATTGTTCCTATCCAGAGGGAGCAGCTGTTTATGCTTGCTCTCTTCGAGCAGGAGAAAAATGTGTTCTCTATCAGTGCAGGCAGAGAAAACAGAACACAAGCATGCTCCCAGCCAGTGGGAGCATCTTCAAATCTCCCACCAGCTGGAAGGAGACTTACAAGTTTGCTTCCCATTTGACGGGAGAATTCAAAATGCTCCCACAAGACGGGAGCAAACATGTTTCCCTGCCTGCCCATGCTAGTGCGAGCAGGGAAACTGTTATGTCCCAGGGTGGGCTTCCCGGGACACAGTCACTGAGCCTGTCCCAGGGAATGGGGTACCAGGGTTCTCCTTAGGCTCAGGAGAGGGCCGCTTAGTCACCTCCCATTTCATTTTAATTTCGGCCCTGGGGGATCGGGTACTCAGGGCCTAACAAGGCTCGGAGAGGAGGGCTGCTCACCTCCTCCCCTTGATTAATACATAGGGCCACGGGGGATAGTGTCCCTCGGGCCAGCATCAGCTCTGGGAGGGGGGCTTTATTTTATTTGATGTAAATCCATTCAGTAGTTTTTGAAAAATTAAGGTACAAAAATATTGGTATATCTGGACCGTTGAGTCCAAGGGACTCCCATAACAGTCTCGCGGGAGCACCAGTTTAAAAACAGAGTGTTCTGATTGGCCCAGGGAGCTTTTTCCCCTTTGGCCAATTCACTCACACGGTAGCAAGAGCTCTGATTGTTTGACAGCAACATGAGACTCCTTGATCTGAAGTAAAAAAAATATAATATACAAGTGGGCACGGTAGGGATACCCTGCTCCTTAGGCCCCCCAGGTCATAATTAAAAAAACTCAGCAGATTTCCCCAACATTTCATGGGACTCGGCTGGCATTAAAGAAAAATCTATCTATCTATCTATCTATCTATCTATCTATCTATCTATCTATCTATCTATCTATCTATCTATCTATCTATCTATCTATCTATCTATCTATCTATCTATCTATCTATCTATCTATCTATCTATCTATCTATCTATCTATCCATATATATATATATATATATATATATATATATATATATTCACTGAAAAAACCATAGGTTTCACACATGTTATAGTTAGCGGAAATTTTACTGATAAAAAACCAATGAAATTCCCCCGTTATAGTTAGTGCAGGCAACTATAACTCACGCGACCGCAATCCTCTGCTGATGCTAATACTGTATTTAGACACTTATTTGCCCATGTCTTCTTCCATACATTTTTAGCTATACATATATTACAAATATTTTTTTTTCATAAAGACACATATGTCATCAGCAGAAGATTGCGGTCGCGTGAGTTATAGTTGCCTGCACTAACTATAACGGGGGAATTTCATTGGTTTTTTATCAGTAAAATTTCCGCTAACTATAACATGTGTGAAACCTATGGTTTTTTCAGTGAATTTGCAAGGTTTTTTAAATGCTAATTCCTAACTATAACGTGTGTGAAACCTATGGTTTTTTCAGTGAATTTGTACGGTTTTTTAAATGCTAAGTTACTTTACGCCATTCGTGGCGTGCGCGCCCACTTAACGCAGTTCGTTCCGTGCGCGCACGGTGCGCTTCGCGCACCGCGCGTCCACTTTACGCAGTTAGTGCCGTGCACGCACGGTGGGCACGCGGTGCGATGACAAAGCAAGAAAGCACGTCAACAAATCTGTTTCTGCTTTCCTCCGTGACTATGGTATGGGTGCCATTTACCACAACAACTTGCGTTATGACATGCAAGACATTTATAGAGGAGATGGTGTGCACTTCAATGATGAAGGGAACAGAGTCTTCCTCTTGAACCTTAGACTCTGCATCGGTACTTACTTGTAGGTACCACTAAAAAATCATTTCATAAACACAACGGCTCTTTTTAGAGCCCCCTAATATCTAAACACTTAAATCTGATTTTCATTTTTTTTTTTTTTTTTTTCTACCGTACGCTTACCGTAAGCTTACCGTACGCGTACCCCGTGATTTCTTTTAAAATCAATAAATGTTTTTTTTGTACTTTTCTGTCCTTCTTTGACCCCCTTACAAATGTTAGGGGGTCTGTAACTCTCCTCATTGCCCCCTTTCCTTGTTTTCACTCTTTTTTTTCAGAGTGAAATACACAAAATGGCGGCCGCCGCTTCCTGGTTTCGGCCGATTCGAATGTTTACTAAGATCTAAGAGCCAATCAGAATCGCGCTCGCGCACGCCACCGTACGCTTACCGTAAGCGTACGGTAAGCGTACCGTAAGCGGGCTCAGATATATATATTGATTTAAAGGCTATTTTCTCAGAATCTACTGAACAGATTTACACCAAACCTACAAAAGGCACTTCCTTGACCTAGGGACTACCTCTCTGCCAAATTTTGAGTAATTCTGTTCAGCCGTTCGGGCTGTAGCTCGTTCTAAAGGTCCTATGGAAAAATGCATGGGAAAAACGCGTTTTGGGACCCCCCTTTTATCTCAGCCCCCGCTTGACGGATCCCCCCGAGACTTTCAGGGTAGGAGCGGAGCGTAGCGCCCCACCTATTTTGAGAAATTCGCGAGGATTCGTCGACCGGCGCCAAAGTTATTCAAAATAGAATGTTGAGGTTTTCCTATGGAAACGTGGTCCTAACTATAACTACCTACTGGCGACCGCCAGTAGGTAATATATATATATATCGGCCGCCAGTAGATAATATATATATATATATATATATATATATATATATATATATATATATATATATTATCTACTGGCGGTCGTCAGTAGATAGTTATAGTTAGGACCGTGTTTCCACAGGAAATCTGAAAATTCTATTTTGAATAACTTTGGCACCGGTTGACGAATCCTCGCAAATTTTTCAAAATAGATGGGGCGCTCCGCTCCTACCCTGAAAGTCTCGGGGTGATTAGTCAAGCGGGGGCCGAGAAAAAAGGGGGGTCCCAAAACGCGTTTTCCCCATGCATTTTTCCATAGGGACCTTTAGTCCAGGGTACAGCCCGAACGGCTGAACAGAATTATTTGAAATTTGGCAGAGAGAAAGTCCTCAGGTCAGGGATGTGCCTTTTGAATATCTTGAGTCAATCTGTTCAGTAGTTCCTGAGAAAATTTCAGTTAAAAGTACATATATATCTATAGGCGCGCACCGTACGCGTACGGTAAGCATACCGTACGCGCACGCTGACGTGCGCGAGTGTAATTCTGATTGGTGGTTACATGACAGTAAACATTCCAGTCGGTCGAAATCAGGAAGTGTCGGCCGCCATTTTGTCTCTCGCAGTCTGAGGCAGTGAAAAACAAAGGTGGAGAATGTGAAAAGGGGGCAGGGTGGACAGTTCCTGACCCCCTAGCCTTTGTCAGGGGGTCACTGAAGGACCCCCAAGGATGAAAAAAATGTTTTTTTTTTTAAAAAGCGCAGGGTGCGCGCACTGTGCGCGCACGGCACGCACAACGCATCGTGGGCGCTCGGTGCGCGATGCGCAACGAGCGCCCACAGCGCGCGCACGGTGCGCGAAGCACATGGTGCGCACGCGGTGCGCGCACGGTGAAGAACCTGAAAAAAATATATTAATAAATACATAACTTAGCATTTAAAAAAACGTACAAATTCACTTAAAAAACCATAGGTTTCACACACGTTATAGTTAGGAATTAGCATTTAAAAAACCTTGCAAATTCACTTAAAAAACCATAGGTTTCACACATGTTATAGTTAGCTAGACATTTCCCTCATAAAAAACCAATGAAATTCCCCCGTTATAGTTAGAGCAGGCAACTATAACTCATGCGACCGCAATCCTCTGCTGATGACGTCAGATATTACATCACTGTATTTAGACACCTATTTACCCATGTCTTCTTCCATTAATCTTTAGCTATACATATATTACAAATATTTATCTTTCAGAAAGACACATATTTAATCAGTGATGTAATATCTGACGTCATCAGCAGAGGATTGCGGTCGCGTGAGTTATAGTTGCCTGCACTAACTATAATGGGGGAATTTCATTGGTTTTCTACGAGGGAAATATCCAGCTAACTATAACATGTGTGAAACCTATGGTTTTTTAAGTGAATATATATATACATATAGATATATAGATATATAGATATATGGGGAGGGGGTAGAGTATATGTAATTAAGTAGAAAGAGGCATGCAATACCCCTCCCCGAGCCCAACAATTGGTCCGATGATACCAAAAAGAGGAAGGGGGTGCTTACCCCCATCCCCGAGCTGTATGTATTCACATAACCTCCCCTCTCTGAGCCTTGTTAGGCCTTGGGATCCCATCCCCTGGAGCTCAAATCAACATGAAAGGGTAGCAGGGCTGTGTTGCCCCCACCTCAAGCCTAAGGAGGCCCCTGGGGACACCAGCCCCCGGGGCCAAAATAACATTTAAAGGGGAAGGCCCCGGGGACTCCACCCCCCAGGACTGGCTTAGTGACTGTGTCTCACAGATCCCACTCCCGAGACACGGCAGCTTTCAAGCGGGCACAAGCATGGGCAGGGAAACATTTGTTTGCTCCCGTCTGAAGGGAGCCTTTTTAAATCTCCTGACAAACAAGAGCAAACATGTAAGTGTGCTCCCAGCTGGTGGAAGATTTAAAAATACTCCCACTAGCAGGGAGCAGACTTGTCTTCTATTTACCTGGCCGTGCACAGCTGATGGGTTGGCTTTAGGTCTGGTAATTAAATATTACGCTACCTTTAAGAAACCCTAGAAATTCACTGAAAAAAACAAAGTTAAAGTAACATTATAGTTAGGTGAAATGTTCAGTAGCAGTGTAACATTTTCAAACTAAAAAAATACAGAAATTCACCAGCCATAGTTATAGTTATCTCAGGTAACTGTAACTTGAGCCATATGGTAACTATATATCATGCCTTCACTATGCACTGCTAATTACTCCATACATTTAATCACTGATGACATCTTCTATGACACCATCGATAATATCACTGCCAGTGATGGTAGAGAAGTTTCAGCATTTTTCTATTGCTGTTTGTCTCTTTGTTGAACTTGGAAATGAAAATACTACCCAGGAGTTCTGCTGACTAATTTTGTTGTATGAAAGAATACATAAGTATAGATGTTTACGCAGTGGTGGTCGCCACTAGGTAGTTATAGATAGCATTGTGTTTCCATAGAAAAATTGTCTTTTTTTTAGTTTCCTTATGACTTTGACTTCATTTGGTGACTCTTTATGCATTGCTCCCCAATAAAATACCCATGTGTGGTCCAAAGACCAGGAGGGCAGCAGAAGTGATTCTCAAGGGGAGCGGGCATGTGGACACCCTCAACGAACTTATTTAGTACCAGGAGACCACATCCCATGGGGCTGCATTTACATAAAAGGGGTAGAAGATGCGGCCACCCCTCCCCCGAGCCTCTACTGGCCCTGGGGACCCCAACCCCCAGAGTCATATTATTTTTAAAATGTGAGGTGGGCCCCTTCCCCTGGGGTGTCATACTTTTTAAGGGAAGTGGGCACATGGCCCCCCAAACATGTTTAGTCCCTGGCACCCCAACCACCACATTTTCTTTTAACTTGGAGGGGTTCCATGCGCCCCCTCCCTGAGCCAGTATGGTGCCTGGAAACACCATCCCACGTGGCTCAATTCTTATCAGTGTCGCTTTGCGCCCACCCCAGCACACTGTGGCTATCTGCCTGGGAGACTGTGGGCCTCCTTGCCTGCACTTTCCTGGGCAGGGAACATTACAAAAGTTACAAAATGCTACTTCTACAGAGGTGGGAGCAAAGGAAAGATGCTGGCTCCCTCCAGCACACAGTATGGTGCTGGGCGGGAGGCGGCAAGAGCACCCTTCATGACTTCCCAACAAAAGTTGAGCTGTGTGTGCCCTGGGAGAGCCCAGGGCACCCACTTAAGAAAATGTTGCTGGCTCCAGTCATTATCCATGATGGGTGGTGGCTGGGGAGCTGGCTGGGGCAGTGGGGGCCCTGTTTGAAAGTCTGAAAGTATGGAATTATCTTCAAAAGAATTGTGACATCTGGGCAAATGCTTCTCTTTCTATCAGTTTGTGCAGGAAATGTCCATTTGTAATTGGTCTATAGCTGTCAGGGTTAAGCATGTCCAGGCATATGTCTCCCTTTTTTAGGTTTTCTGGAAATATTCCCATGGTTAAGGAATTGTTTATGTGTCTTCTTACTGGTGTGGCAGCAGAGATAGCTAGAATAATTTTTGTTGAAGGTCTGTGATGGACATAGATCAGAAAAGCTTGCGGACTTAATTGCTTTGACCAAATCCATTAATTACTTGTGTGAGTTTTTGGGGGAAATGAGTCGGTGCTGGTGGTTTTCAGTTGTTTTAAATAGGAGCCCAACATGACTGCTTTGGTTGTGTAATGATTTGCCAGTTTGTCTGCGAATTCTTTAGTAATGGTATGAGATCCTTCTAGGCAATTTGGTTCATGAAACTCAGTAAGAATTTTATAGAATTTTTTACTTGCACATTTAGCATTTTGAATCCTGTTTGAACAGTATCTTTTTTGATTTCTGACTTGAATAATCTGCTAAATTTCAGTAGGTGAAGTTTTTCTTGCTTGGTGTTTGTTTTGATCTACGTGCGTTGCAGCTTTCTAACTTGTTGTTTTATCTCTTTTAGCTCTGTATTTCTTTGAAGTGCCTGTTTTCTTTTCTCCTGCTTTGTTGTCCTTAGTGGTAATAGGATTTCAAAAGCTTCCTATAGCCACTCATATAGTTTGGAATGGAATTTAATGTGCCTGCATTAGATGCTAGTTGTTTTTGAAAGTGTTCAAAATTGATTTTCTTCCATGGTTGATATGTTGATGGATGTAAGGTCATTTTAGGTGTGTAGCTTTGTGCTGTTTTATGTTGGAAAGCAAGTAAATGGTGTACTGACCATGTGACTGGAGTCATCGATTGAAAGATAACTAGTTCTGTATTTGGAAAAATGACATCTATGATGTGTCCTGTGATGTGTGCAGATTTGTGGATGATATGATAAAGGTTCAGTACCTCTAGGCCAGGGATGATTGTTTTCAGTTGGGGCATATTGGCTTTGTCAAACCAAATGTTTAGGTCACCAATAACTGATAGGTTGGAGTGTAGTGTAATCAGGTTTGAAACTGTGTCTATAAGTGTGTCTGAGAATGTTGCATTGCTAGGTGGAAGTTGGTAAAGGAGTAGGAAGTTACAGGAGGTAGATGGTGTAGGGTTGCATCTGCGGAAGAGTGCCTCACAACATTGTATGGAGATATTGTCAGCTTTAGTGATATTTAGTGTTTGCTTGAACACACCAGCTAGGCCACCTTCTCTTTTGCCTATACAATTTTGTGTGATAGTTTGATAGCCTAGAGGAATGGCTTGATGAAACACCGGAGCCATGTCAGCTCCCAACCATGATTCAATCAGTTAAGATATATGTCAGTGATAAGGTCATAGATGTAATGCTTGCTTTTAGAGAGTGAGCATTACTTAGTAGGCAGTTTAGGGAATGTGTTTTGGTGATGGTGTGACTTTGTTTTGCAGAATTGCATAAATAGGTTTCAGGCACGTTATAGTTAGGAATTAGCATTTAAAAAACCTTAGAAATTCACTGAAAAAAACATAGGTTTCAGGGGCATTATAGTTAGCGGGACTTTTCACTCGTACAAAACAATTGAAATTCCCCCGTTATAGTTAGTTCAGCTAACTATAACTCGCGCGCCCGCAATGCACTGCTGATGACGTCACATATTACATCACTCATGACATGGTCAGTCACATCACTCATGACATCATGACATCACTCATGACATCAAGACATCACTTCATTTCAAAGGTTTTTTAAATGCTAATTTCTAACTATGCCTACAGAGATAAGACATGTGAAGAAAGAAGAAAAAACGCACAGAAAGAAAAAAAAAGAAATGCAGAAAGAAGCAACTAAGGCCTCAAAGACGAAGAAAAGTGCAGGAAGAAGGATAACGTGCAGAAAGAACAAACAGAAGAGCAGAAAGAAGCCTTGTTGCAAAATCATCCTGTACCCTCAACTTTTCAGACAGAGACTGGTGGTAACTGAGCCTGACTAACCAGTCCTAGAGCCAGTGCTATGTTAAAAGACACTCAGAATACAGTGAAAACACCTACATACACTAGGGAACACTAAGGTGCCGATTAGGATCCTGGAAAAACCGGGTACGAACCGTCGGTCGGAGAGTTTTCTCCGTCCGACTCGTACCCGGGACAAAAACATTACAAACATGGAAGTACGATTCGCACGGAAACACCATTTCCGTACGAGTCGTACAAAACACCGACCGACGAAAATATACATACGAATGTGATCCGGGAATGCTCCGACGTGACGTCGGGACGCTTTCAGGCAGCGTTTCACGACCCAGGAAGTACGAATCGAACCGACAGCAGTCCGGACGGCAATATTTTTACGGCACCCAAAAAGTGCTGGAAAAGCGAAGTACGCCGCGAAACGACCAGATTAGGGGGCCCGGTACGCGCCGTACCCCCCCAGCCCCCGTGAGTACGTGCCGTACCCCCGTGTACGTACACCTGTGTACGTACGAGTCGCATCCCCCACCCGTGTATGTACACCCGTGTACGTACGAGTCGTACCCCCACCCGTGTAGGTACATCCGTGTACGTACGAGTTGTACCCCCACCCGTGTATGTACGGTGCGTACCCCCAGCGCGTACCCGTAGCGCTGGGGGTACGCACCGTACATACACGGGTGGGGGTATGACTCGTACGTACACGGGTGTACATACACGGGTGGTGGTTCGACTCGTATGTACAAGGGTGTACGTACACGGGGGTAGGCGCGTACTCACGGGGGCTGGGGGGGTGTTCGGCACGTATGCGGGCACAAGTCTCCATGGTTGCTTTGGGAGTTCGGTCCGTACGGTGCATTTTCCATACGGTTGTAACATCGGATGCACGGGATGGATCGTACTTGCGCGGTCGGACTTCACTTTTCACATTTGTATGGTAAATCGTCCGGGGACGTGTCGGACACATTTTCCGACCCGAGGACGTGTGGGGAATTGTTCCCAATGCGATTCGTATGGACTTTTTCCCATGCGAATCGTACTTGGCAGTTTGTACGGCACTTGTACGATTCGTACGGTAAAAAGACCGGATACGTCCGTACGGGGACATTTTTTCCAGGATCCTAATCGGCACCTATGTGTTGGGGTCCCCCTGTGATCAGCATGACCTCCTCTGTAAGAGGTGTAAAAAGGGGCACGGCCTAGACCACCTCTCTGCAACGCAGCGCAGTGGCGCTTACTGGAAGCACCTGATGGGCTAGTTGGCCCCCAGGGTCCCTCAGGATTGAAGGGGAATTATTTCCCCAACTTAAAACGAGCCACAGGGCTTGTTTGCACACGTTAACTCAGGCCCCGTCCCCTCCCTTCACCACTGTGTAAACACGCCCTGTGGCCGTTATTAGTTGGGAGATTAAGTCCCCTTGAATCCTCAGGATCCCTAGGGGCAAAATAGCCCACTGGGTACGTCCAGTAAGCGCCATTGCAGAGAGGTGTAAAAAGGGGCACGGCCTGCACCACCTCTCTGCAACGCAGAGCAGTGGCGCTTACTGGAAGCACCTGGTGGGCTACTTGGCCCCCAGAGTCCCTCAGGATTGAAAGGGAATTATTTCCTCAACTTAAAACGCGCCACATGGCGTGTTTGCACACGTCACCTCAGGCCCCGTCCCCTCCCTTCACCACTGTGTAAACGCGCCCTGTGGCTGTTCTAAGTTGAGAGATTAAGTCCCCTTGAATCCTAAGGGTCCCTAGGGTCAAACTAGCCCACTAGGTACCTCCAGTAAGGGCCACAGAGCTGCGTTGCATAGAGGTGTAAAAAGGGGCGTGGCCTCAGAACACCTGTCTGCAACGCAGCTCCCTGACGCATACTGGAGATACCTGTTGGGCTAGTTGGCCCTCAGGGACCCTCAGTATTGAAGGGGAATTAATTCCCCAACTTACAACTGGCCAAGGGCGCGTTTGCAGAGTGCTGCAAGGAGGGGGCGTGGCCTCCGGCGCGATGCCGGTCTTTTATTTATTTTATTTTTTTAAGAAGGAGGGCTGTGTGGCCCCCCTTCTTTTTCTAATTTACTGGCCCTGGGGACCCCATCCCCCAGGGCCTGCACCCTAATTTTATTTTGTTGAAAAAAATTAATTTGGCCCTCCCAAGGCCTTAATCGGCCCCGGGGACCCCAACCCCCGGGTCATGGCCATTTTAAAAAACAAATTCTTTAGGAGGGGGCTGCGTTGCCCCCCTCCTCAGGCCACTTATGGCCCCGGGGACCCCATCCCCCGGGGCCGGCCTTTGTTTTTTTTATTTAAAAAAAATATATATTTATAGAAAAACCTAGGACATGCTGGACAAACCGTATGTACCTATCACCATGACAATTTGCGTGATATTCATTAAAAGGCGACTATGCATAGAATGAATCCACATGGAATGTATTTACACTGCTCTGACATGTCTGATGCCATACCGTGCCTAATCCCGGCACCCCCGCCGGTGGGAACTCTCCAAGTAGACACCCTTGTCGTTTATTTATACAAACATGGGTAGCTATTGACAGGCACATTTAATATACATGCACACCAAGCCATTCAAAGGGGATTTGACAAAAATTCGACCAAACAATGCAAGAAACCCCCCTCACGGTTAATAAAACACACATCCACCGCCGGATGTGTAATACTTTTTATTTTACTCTCTGGAAAGGAGACAAACCTCACTTGAGAGTCACAGTGTGCTCCTGGCTGAGCCCAATGCTGTGTTACACCCACCAGTTCCCTTCGAGTGCCTCCCACCTCTGTGTTGTATTGCAGCAGCTAGTGCGTATGCTATGACACTCTCTAGCCCATGTGCACTGTAACACCACCCCGTGAATATGTCATGCCACACTTGCCTTCGCACGGGTTATATTGCCCCATCTAACGTGCCTTCCTCGATGCCCATGTTATAACGCACAGCACTATGCCATCCATATTCCAATCTGGGATCCATATCTTTGTCACAGTGCATATGCAACGTTACACTCCCCAGCACATATTTTATATTACAACTTTAGAGACTAGTTAGGTTACACAACACTGCCCTGTGCATATTACACTCCAAGGCACATATCGCATAGCACGCGCAAGTGCCTGTGCTATCTCGCACTCTCCAATGAATCTGTCATTGCGCACAATGTATTGCATATTATATTTCATGCCCCGGTTTATCTTATATCACACTTTTTGGTGCATAGTTTATACCATATACTATATCTAGTTTTCATTTTCAATCGTGCTCTCAGGACTATGTTCTATATAACACTGCGTCCATCTACCCTTTTCACGGGCATTACATTTTGTGATGGGGGGTGGAGGGTCAGGGGGTGTTTCTGCCAAGTTAGCCCGGAGTCACAGTCACAAACGTCCTCTTCTTCCCGAATAAAAGTGAGATTATGCTGCATACTTGTTCATCTTTTAAGTAGTTCGCACAGACACACATTTTAAAAACAATAAAGTTCCTAATACCCACCTTCTCTGAACAGTTAGCTTGCTGCCCCATCCACCTCCTCCCTATCCTCTCTTGTCTGAATCCATGGACTAGCCTCCTCCCTCCTGCCATGCATGGTCTGATGTGCTGCCACTACCCTCCATTTAGCATGATGTACCAGTCCACTCCTCCTGCCCTCCATTGCCCAATTCTATGGCCCATCATTGACCTCCTGCTTAGCCTCTGGGCTTAGCTTGCTGCCCCTATTCTCCTTCCCCCTGCCCTCCGATGTCTTTGTGCATGCCCCTGCTCCATCCTTTTTGCCCGCCATGTTCCATGGACCTGCCACTCCTATCTACTCTGAGTGTTCTGTTGAGCTGCCACTCCCCTCCCACCTGCCTAGCAATGTCAGATGACTGTAACCTGTCCCTGCCACCTCCACCCTGCCTGTCCACATGCCATGCCCCTATCCGCTTCCTCATGTCCTCCATGGCCCATTTTACTGCCACACCCTTCTGCCCTCCCTGGTCTGTTGTGCTGCAATTGCTCCTCCTGCCTTCCCCGCGCGGTCTGTTGTGAGGCCCCTTCCCCTGAACTCTCTTGTCTGTGTCCAGGTCCTGACCCTCCCTTCAATCCTCCATGGTCCTTTTTGCATGCCCCTGCACCCTCCTTCTTGCCCATCATAGCCATTGTGCTGCCACTAACCCTCCCGCTTGCCATGCATGGTCTTCTGTGCTGCCATGGCCCCTCCCACCTTCCCTGTGTGGTCAGCTAGCTGCCCCTGACCCCCTCCCACCTTCCCTCCATGGTCTGTGTGTATGCCATCATAGTCTCATTGTTGCTCTCCATGGTGTGTCTTGTTTCTAGTGCCCATCCTGCCTGACCTCCATGGTCATCTTGCTGCTCCTGCCCTGCCCCCTTGCCCCCAGCCCTCTGTTTCCATGTGCAGACCCCTATTCCCTCCCTCCTGGCTTGTCTGTTCCATTGTAATGCCCCTGATCCGCCCCTCCTGCCCTTTATGGTCTGTTATGCTGCAGCTTTCTCTCCTGTCTGTCCATTATGGTCAGCTAGCTACCATTGCCTCTTTCCCCTCTGTTCTCTGTTGTCCATGTGCATGGTCCTGTCCCCTCCCTATTGCTTTCTATGGATTGTTGTGCTGCACTCCCGTCCCGCATGCGCTGTGTGGTGTATTGTGCTGCTGAAAACCCTGATGCCTGCCCTGTAGCGTCAGTTTGGTGCACCTCTCCATGTCCCTCCTGTCCTCTGTTATCCGAGTCCATGTCCCTACCCCAATTCCTCCTGCCTACCATGATCCAATGTACCATACTTGCGAACATTTTGAACTTGGTAAGAGGGAGATTTTGAAAAAAAACTGGGGTATTGATTTTCCCCTTTGAGTTACATTGAAAAAGAGGAGATTGTAGATAGGAGACAGATCAAATAAAGCACATTTGAGCATAAAAACATTGGATGTTTCCTGGCTGAAACGGGTCTGTTGGCATGTATGGTTGTACTACCACTGCCTCTTCATTCTGCCCACAATGGTCTATTATATTGCCACCACCTCTCTTGCCAGTCCTGTATTGTTGGTTTGTTGCCCCTGCCCCCCTTTCCACTGCCCTCCATAGTCTGTTGTGCTGCCACTGCCCTTCCTGCCTGCCCAGTGTGGGCAAATTGTTGCATCTGCACTCTCCTACCTGCCTTCAATTTTCAGAGTCAGTACCCCTGGCCTCTGCCTCTCAACAGTATCCCAATGAACAACTAGATTGCAAACATTCTATATTTATTACAAAAGTGTAGAACGCCTGACGTCATCTTGATGTAATCAAAACTGTACTACCTAGAGTATTTCCTTTAGAAATTACATATATGAGAGGGTCTTATTTGTATCAAAATTATGGTTATTGCTCTAAAAAACTAAAATGAGGACATATTTTCTGAGTTTTCAAATAGCGACAAAGAACTTTTAAATTATTTGTAATCTTTATGTTTTTTATCCAGTTGACCACTTGATTAAATGTTGCACCTAGGGGAGAGGATGTGGTGTTACTTCCAGAGCTGCAGACTTTGCAACTGGGAAACCAGGTTGGAGTTTCTGCTTCAGCTCAACATTCTGTGATTCTGGTCAAATCACTTAATCTCCCCATGTCTACAATCAAAATGAATTTGATCTTGTGTGATGTAACCAATGCTCATGTAAAGTACTCCAATACCTGGCAAGTCTGAATTATATAAAACTGCAAATACAGAAAAAATAAGTGTTTTGCACACTTCTGTCATTGGGCTACATGTGGGCTACATCTGGGTGATATTTGGGCTACATTTAGTCTCTTTTGTCTCTGGTGGCCATCTTGGGAGATTTATTTGTTATAAAGTTTCCTAATTTCCTCATTTACTGCAGTCTCCTCAGTAGGAAATGCTTTCAGTTTTTTACTTTGATTCCATCAAGAAGGTATTCAGATATGTCACACATTTGCCAGAAATTCTGAATGTTAGCACTCTAGTTGCTCATTAGATCACTGTAGTAAAGCTACTGCTCACCAGGGAGGTCTGCTGCTGGTATTAAAAGTGCATGTTTCAGTCAGCATATCAGAATTTTTTAATGAAATAGAAGAGGATTTGAGGTGTCATTCAAAATGTGCCCTAATTTTTCTTTCTTCAGCACTAATGATAATCTCTATGGCAAAATGAACCCCCTCATTGTTTTCCTTTTTAAATTAAATGTTTTAAGTGTTACAAGTTTATTCCAATCAAGATGGCTTCAGGTGTGCCATACTTTTGTCATAAGTAAGACAGTAAGTGCTCTAGTTGTTCTTAAGAACACTCTGGGACATTCTGTCATTGGGCTATAGTTGGGCTACATCTGGGTGATATTTGGGCTACATTTGGGCTCTTTTGTCTCTGGTGGCCATCTTGGGAGATTTATTTGTTATGAAGTTTCCTAATTTCCTCATTTACTGCAGTCTCCTCAGTGGGAATACTTTCAGTTTTTTATTTTGGTTCCATCAAGAAGGCATTCAGATGTGTCACACATTTGCCATAAATTCTGAATGTCAGCACTCTAGTTGCTCATTAGATCACTGTAGTAAAACTACTGCTCACCAGGGAAGTCTGCTGCTGGTATTCAAAGTGCATGTTTCAGTCTACATGTTAGAATTTTTTTATGAAATAGAAGAGGATTTGAGAAGTCAAAATGTGCCCTAATTTTTCTTTCTGCAGAACTAATCATAATTTCTATGGCAAAATGAACCCCCTCATTTTGTTCCTTTGTAAATTAAATGTTTTATGTGTTCCCACTTTATTCCAATCAAGATGGCTTCAGGTGTGCCATACTTTTGTCATAAGTAAGACTGTTAGCGCTCTAGTTGTTCGTTAGAACACTCTGGGACATTCTGCCATTGGGCTATACTTGGGCTACATCTGGGTGATATTTGGGCTACATTTGGGCTCTTTTGTCTCTGGTGGCCATCTTGGGAGATTTATTTGTTATGAAGTTTCCTAATTTCCTCATTTACTGCAGTCTCCTCAGTAGGAAATACTTTCAGTTTTTTTACTTTGGTTCCATCAAGAAGGCATTCAGATGTGTCACACATTTGCCATGAATTCCAAATGTTAGCACTCTAGTTGCTCATTAGATCACTGTAGTAAAGCTACTGCTCACCAGAGAAGTCTGCTGCTGGTATTCAAAGTTCATGTTCAAGTCTGCATGTCAGAATTTTTTTATGAAATAGAAGAGGATTTGAGATGTCAAAATATGCCCTAATTTTTCTTTCTGCAGCACTAATCATAATTTCTATGGCAAAATAAACCCCCTCATTGTGTTCCTTTGCAAATTAAATGTTTTAAGTGTTACCACTTTATTCCAATCAAGATGGCTTCAGGTGTGCCATACTTTTGTCATAAGTAAGACTGTTAGCGCTCTAATTGTTCGTTGGAACACTCTGGGACATTCTGTCATTGGGCTATACTTGGGCTGCATCTGGGTGATATTTGGGCTACATTTGGGCTCTTTTGTCTCTGGTGGCCATTTTGGGAGACTTATTTGTTATGATGTTTCCTAATTTCCTCATTTACTACAGTCTCCTCAGTAGGAAATACTTTCAGTTTTTTTACTTTGATTCCATCAAGAAGGCATTCAGATGTGTCACACATTTGCCATACATTCAGAATGTTAGCACTCTAGTTGCTTATTAGATCACTGTAGTAAAGCTACTGCTCACCAGGGAAGTCTGTTGCTGGTATTGAAAGTGCATGTTTCAGTCTGCATGTCAGAATTTTTTAATGAAATAGAAGAGGATTTGAGAAGTCACTCAAAATAAGCCCTCCTTTTTCTTTCTGCAGCACTAATCATACTTTCTATGGCAAAATGAACCCCCTCATTTTGTTCCTTTTTAAATTAAATGTTTTAAGAGTTACCACTTTATTCCAACCAAGATGGCTTCAGGTGTGCCATACGTTTGTCATAAGTAGGACTGTTAGCGCTCTAGTTGTTCTTTAGAACACTCTGGAAAGCTGCAGTAGAACACAAAGGAATCAACTGACAGTCTCTGCCCTTGTTGGCTGTACATGTTTTACTGAGAATGTCAGACTTCATTCTCACATGACTGAGAAAGATAATGTGAATTTACAGAAAATATGCTCTCAGTTTAGCTTATAGATCACCTTCCAAACCTCTGTGGGAAAAGCATGAGAAAATAGTTTTCTCTCAAACATGATTCATGATATGACAGCAGAAGGCTTTTTAACATGGTAAAATCACCTCAGAACACACCACAATTCCTAAAATGAGTATGGTACCATCAACAAATGATTTATAATGTAACTAAAGTCTTAAAACCTTCTATTAACTGCAATGCTTTTTAATGAGGTGCTATCATGTATGTTGGTCCCAAGATGGCTGCCAACACTTCTTGGATGAATTGCTGACAGCCAATCAGATATCACGATGAGATGTGTGGTTAGGCTCCGCCCAGATATATATGTGATTTTACTTTTGATTTTCTCAGGAACTACTGAACGGATTTAGACCATTTAAGCAAACGGCACGAGTCTGAACTGAGGACTACCTCTTTGCAAAATTTGGTGTAATTCCGTTCAGCACTTCGGGCTGTAGCTGCGTCAACAGGTCCTATGGGAAAAATGCATGGGGAAAACGTGTTTTGGGACCCCCCTTTTTTCTCTGCCCCCACTTGACGAATCACTGTGAAATTGTCAGAATAGGAGCGGACCGGAGCCGGCCAAAAGTGTGGAAAATTTCCTGAAGATTCATCAATCGACGCCAACGTTATTACAAATAGAATGTTGCGGATTTCCTATGGAAAATAGGTCCTAACTATAACTACCTACTGGCGACTGCCAGTAGGTAATCTATATCTATCTACATATATATATATATATCTATATATATTTCTATATATATATATATTCACTGAAAAAACCATAGGTTTCACACATGTTATAGTTAGCTGGACATTTCGCTCGTAAAAAACCAATGAAATTCCCCCGTTATAGTTAGTTCAGCTAACTATAACTCGCGCGCCCGCAATCCACTGCTGATGACATCACATATTACATCACTCATGACATGGTCAGTGACATCACTCATGACATCACTGATGACATCTCAAATGACATCAATGATTAATAAAAAAAAATAATAATCAATTATACTCCTTTACACAGTTTGCATCAGCACTAACTTTTGAGTCATCAAAGTCTATCATGAATAAACCAGATATTTTGTTCAAGCGTGACAAAGCAACATATGCCATACCTTCTTTAAACACACTAGATCCAATGTTTACAAAAGCACTATCTACAGTTAATCCTTGAGATTTGTGAATAGTTACAGCATATGCCAGAGAAAACGGAAACTGTTTCCTACGTACATATAAGTCTTTCACAAGCAAGAAACGAACTGAACAACGACAAATGTCTTTAACCTCTTCAATCTGATCAAATTTTATTTTTAAAAATTCAATTCCATCTTTTTTCTGGTACTTTACAAAAGCCACAACTTTACCCATAGCTCCGTTCACTAAACCTTTCTCTACATCCAAATTACGTCTTAAAATTACTCGACAGTTCATACATACATAAAGATTCTTTTCCAATCCAGCTGTTTTCGATATGTTTTTCTCTAGAGAATCCAATTTAGTTGTCAATTTGCTTGTCAATATAATAGTTAATCCTTCATGCTGTATTTTACCCACAGCTTCCAGTTTTACAATGTCTTCATTTTACAATTTCAAAAGTTCTTGATTGAATATAGTGCATTCATGTAGTGTTGGCATTAAGCAGATTACAGTATTGTTTACTGCAATTTTCTTGTATATTTTCTCTGGAACTATTTGTTCTTTTGGAAACACATTACATAGCAATCGACTCTGCAAAGCTTTTCTGCCATGTTCTGTGAGTAGTCCAATTCTGATATCTTTGAGAATACTTGCATAATCCTCATCATTGGCTTGCCTCATATTGGTAATGAGTTCTTTATACTCAAAGTATGTCCAAATATTCACATTACCTATACTTCCTAACCACTTTTTCATGTCTTCATGTGTAAGTGTATGGAATACTGGTTGTACTTTAACTGGAGTGAGGTGCAAAAGATCCCCAAAAACTATGACGTGTTTTCCACCAAATAAGACGTCATAGTCTGTCTTTAGAATTTGCTGCATTCTTAAATGCACAAAGGCAAGCATTAAGTTTGATACCATGCTTACCTCATCAATAATGAGTACTTTCATTTTCTTCAATACTCTTGAAACTTCAAAACATGCTTCTCCTGTTAGCTTGTGGTATTGTATTTTGTTCTCATGCTCTACTGGTAACATTAGCAAACGATGTAAGGTAACTCCTTTTATGTTATACGCTGCTAACCCAGTTGGAGCAGTAACAACACAAGACAAAGTTGAATCCGTTTTGTTCTGTAAGTAGCTTCTAATTACTTTAATTAAGAAACTTTTTCCAGTTCCTGCTTGTCCACTCACATACATTCTGATTGGTTTAAAAGATGTGCATGAGCACTCTTTATTTTCATGTAGTAATCCGTGATCAATTTTTTTTCTGACTTCCTCATAAATTTGTTGTTGTTCATCATTCAGTAGTTGTTCCATATTTGGTAAGTTTATTAAATCTTCCTGAGCCTGATTCATAGCTGTTTCCACTTCAGTCATGGCTATTGCAGCTTCATTTTCTACGATTGGTTGTCCTAGAGGATCTTGACTGAACGTCCCAGAACTTTGACTGTCTTGAGAACTGTCTCTAGCTACTTCAGCTGCAATTGTTGCTTCTTGTTCAATTTCTTCATTTAACATTTGAACATAAGTTGTGAAAGTACTGCATTCTATGCTATCTTTGCAAGCATTAAAGGAATCTTCATAGCTCTGAAAATCTCCAAGTAGTTCGTCCTCTGAACGCCATGGTTTAAACAGCTGTAAAAGTGCCAAGTAGTAAAATTCCTTTTTGTCAGTAGTGTCGCAACTCAGCTTCCGGTGATTAATCAAACTTCCTTTTGTTTGCTTCACCAAACATCCTTCCTCACCAGTGACTTTATATTTTCCATTGTTGATGTCTTCTGTGGCATTCCGTTTAAAAATGTAGTTCTGCAGTACTTCATAGAGACACATGTTCTCAAGATGATGACTTCTTTGTGGATAATATGTGTCCAACATGTTTGTTCTTAAAATGTCTGTACTTTCTGGTTCGTACTCAGCTAAATATTCAATTTCTCGAATAGATTTCAGTACCCGATTTCGCATTCCTGCAAGGCCTAAACTTACCCAAATTATTCTTCTGGATTTGGAGTACAGACTTGCAGATGATAACCTATCTGAACATTCGTATGATCCAATTTCTCGATGCGATAACATCTTTAAACTGAAACTGTATAGCTTTCTACTGACAGTCTTCTCGTGAGAAATCTCTTCCCACATTTCTTTCAATTCCGTTTTCTCAGATTTTGTGATGTAAGATGTGACATACCGAGCAACAGCAATAGAATTGTCAGCTACATATTGAATATCCATGTTAGCATTCCACATGGATAAAATGACTGGGTTGTAGTCATTTATGTATTTTGACTCTTCTTTTCTTCTTAGGTTGTATGTATTTATCGGCGATTTCCTTGTAATAGTATGTCGCACAGCTGACATAAAACTGTTTACTCTTCCTTTTGAAAGAACAGGTCGTGGAAATCCAAATCGACATTTTGTGTAGAATTTATCTTTACTCTTGTACTTTTGTCAACAGTATTTTCCACACCAATGACTATGGAAACGTAAAACTTGCTCTTTTAAGTTTTTTTCTTCTGTGCTTTTAGGAATAGCACATGTTGCATATTCTTCAATAAAAGATAAAACTGCTTCATCAGCATCTGTTCCAAATTTGGGTGCATCCTTGATCCACAACAGCATATGAATATGTGGAGCACCTCTTGCTTGGTACTCTTTTCTCCAAAAGAAATCCACAACTTCTCCAAGAGGTGGATTTTTTTTATTGCAGATGAAGGACATCATAGCCTCAAATCTATGATTGAAATGTCTGCAAACATTAACCGGATCCAATGAGCACAATTCTCCTGCTGTCTTGTAGTGGATGTTTTCAATATTTGAATTTGCCTCTTGAAGAAAATCCAGTAAATCATCCCAAGCGTACTCTGCACAGCTTAGGGTAAGGAACCATGTAGGAGTTCCTAAATTCCGTAACATACATTTCAATTCTCCATGGCGTCGGTACCAATATTCATTAGTCCAACGCTGACAAGCCATGAGATTAATCAATTGAGATTCCAAATGATCATCTCGCTGTTGCACTTTGTTCATAAAATCCTTTGCAGACACATTATGTAGATGTACTCCAGTTTTCAAAATGTGATTTACTGCATAAGATAGTGCAGACAAGTCATTTTCAAATAAAAGATGGAACAAATAAGGAATACTTTGACAAAATCTTGGATCTTCTGCATATAATCTTGTAGTCTGATACTCAGAAGCAGGAATCTGTACTGGACGTTCATCATATCGTCCACCTTTTCCTGTAGGAAACAGCTGGGGAAAACAACGAGCTTCCAAGCTCTCCTCCCATACATTCACGGGAGTTCCTTGTGCTTTTTTCATCTGAAACAGATCAATAGTGTTTCCCATAACTGCTTTAGAATGAAGAGGATGTATGCTGAAATGTTCATAAATTTCTTCTTCTTTTGACTTATCCACTTTTTCAATTTGCCCAGTTGGTATTCCTGTGTCTGCTAGTAATTCTTCTTCATCTTCATCCATATAAATTGTTTCATACCGTGTATTATTTCTTTTCAAATATAAATTTGCTCTTTGTACTTTTCGTACATCTACCAGCTCCTGCCAAATTTTCTTATTCTTTGTAGGTACACCATTAACCAGAATAACTAATGGTTCAGTTTCAAAACTATCTGCATCAATTGTTTCCATATTTTTTTTCAAATCCCATGGCAAATAGACAACTCTTCCTTTTAAACCTCTTTGTAAATCCGAAGGAGGTAATTTACCTGTTTTGGGCTCCATACGCACTATGTTCTGAAACGGATGGACACATTGAATGAGTATAGACTCATCTGTATTTAAATCAGAAAGTTCTGCAGGAATATCAACCAATTCTAAATTATTATGTACAGCTCTCACTGGCATTCTATTTTCTTCTAACTTGTTATAACAGTATTTACAAATACGCTGATCTTCACCCAAATCAAAACAATTTTCCAGAAATATATATGTTGCAAAATCCTTCCACTTATAATTATCTTCATTTGCACTTTTTTTTATAGAGATCAACATTCCTTGTTTGAATTTTATAATGGCTTCTCCGGCAACAAATACAAGTAATATTTGGTCTTTCATTAGAGATGATAGTAAATTTTGTCATTTGATCTTCAAAATTTTTACTAACAGTGGGTTCTACATTCTCTTCCACATTTTCCTCAATAACTGTGTCATTTCCTTCACTTTCTTGCTCTGGACCAAAGTAACAAAACTGAATATCATCAGTAACCTTCACTACATCTGATACAGATCCACGGAACAGAGCATTATTCAACTCATTTAACTTTAGTGCTGGACTTTTAGCAAAATACAATGTTCTCACAAACTTTCTCATTTCAGTATGATGAACAGCCAGCATCCTAAAATGGTGAAAAACACTTTGACAAACTTTCCTAGATAGACAAGCCAGAGAATGTCCTTGCAAACCAGTATTCTCTCTCACTCTGCATGGATCTAGTCTTTGAAGCACCTTAATCTTCTGTTTAACACTCTTTTTACTATATTCTCTTAGAAAGTCACGTAATTTATCAATAGATTCCTGTTGCACAGTGCAAATACTACTACAATTCCAAGTGTACACTGGGGCTTTAGGACGTCTCCCCATAACCTCATCAGCTAACACTTCTTCCTCATTTCTTGGAACCATTTTCTCCTTTTCCATTACACAACCATCTTTAACTTCATAAGCTCGACCATTGGTATCAACTGCATGCAACAAACTATTACTTTGAAGATAACTCTCTTCATTAAAAAATCGTTCAGTACTTGAACTATGCTTCCATTCTCCTAAGAACACTTTACAAAAGTTATTTTTTTCACTACTCTTTTCCTTTTGCTTTGTGACTTCATTGCTTTGACAAATTTTTCTAATCTACGCACCCTGTTCAAAATTAAAATGAATAGTTTTCTTTTTATTTCCAAAGCCTTTGCAACAATTGTTTCAATATATTTCTTTTTTTTATAAAATTTGGTTTTCTTCTTATATTTTTTCACATCCTTTAGCCAATTTAACATCACTCTTCTCTGAAACATTTTTCGACGAATGTTTTTAAAATCTATTTTTCGTGTTAAGTCACTCTTTCTTACTTCTGATTCTACATTAGCTTTTAGTATTTTCTGTCGACTCTGTTGTTGTTTTGTACTTGAAACACTATTTGCAGTGGATATATTTTTAACATTTTTTCTTTGTTTGAAGATATTTTTAAAAAAATCCTTAGTCTGCTTACCAGAAGACTTTTTCTTTTTTCCAACATGAGGTTCTTCAACTAATTTTTTTTGTCCAGTTGTCTTCAAATATAGATGTTGTTGCTGTTCTTTTCTCTTTCTTGACTTTATAGGCATCTTTAATTAATTTCACTGTTGTTCAGCAATACCTGAAAGAAACTAAAAAAAAAATACCTTTATGTAATTTTAATACATTACGATTTTTAATTTGAGCTTTTCAAATCCTATCATATGAGCTGTCCCTTTCCTACAACTGCAAGTCTGACAGAACAATACCAACACGTATTAAATCTCTAACATCAATTCCTGTGTGCACACAGACTCATGGTGTGATTCTAGGCAAAAAACTATTTTTGTTTGGCAATTTCAAAGCACATTTACTCCTGTGGTAGAGTAAGTGATAATTACTATGGCAGCCTGACACATTTTCCTTATATTTTAGAGAGGCAGAAAAGAGCACATGTCCTAACAGCTACTTGAGACCATCAGCATGTGTTACAGGGTGAGTGATTAGAGTAGAGCAAAGGAAATGAGCCTTGGTGACGTTGAATGTGTTAGCATTACACACTGCTATCTGAAATACCGCACAGAGCTGAGTAGTAAGCATGGGAGTGCAGGAGAAGCACCTGCCTGTGTGCTAAGAGCGTGCTTCTGGAGACTGTGTATTGTGAGGTGCAAGACAGATCTGCATGGACGCTTGCACAACTGCATGAAGACTGCAGAGATGTATGTAAGAGTACATGTGTGGTAAAGGTTAATTGGAGTTTTGAACATGTAAAAACTACCTCACCCATTCTGGGAGTGGAAGGAAAATCTACCATGTTGATTTCAAATGTGTTACGCCCCCAGGGCGGCAGAAAGCCCACTGGGCTCCGATTTTTTTTTTTTTAGCAATGTGCATACCTGTGGATTTTGGGCCCTAGCGCAGTTGACACGTAGGCAAACCTAGCAAAACTGTACATTCTTTAAAACTAGACACCGAGGGGAATCCTGGATGGGGTGACTTCGCTGGCTCTCACCAGGTTCTGTTACCCAGAATCCATTGCAAACCTACAAATGTGTTCAAAATAACACTTTTTCCTCACATTTCTTTGTCGTAAAGTTCTGGAATCTGCGTGGGTCCACAAAATTCCACCCACCCTGCGTTCCCGAAAGTCTTCAGAGAAAAATGGTACCTCACTTGCGTGGGTAGGCATAGTGCCCGCGTCAGGCAAGGGCCCAAAACCTATTGAGGAGACATCAAAATTACCTATCACAAAACAACCTGGTTTTGCAAAAGGGGTCCTATGAGTTTTTGGCCCGGGCTTGGCGGCCACCTAGGGAAACCTACCAAACCCACACATTTCTGAAAACTAGACACCCGGGGGATTCCAGGGAGGTATGGCTTGCGTGGATCCCCCAACGTTTCCTTACCCAGAATGCCCTGCAAACCTCAAATTTAGCTGAAAAAATCACCTTTTTCACACATTTTTGTGTGGGAAAGTTGTGGCATCACCGGGCTGACACAAATTTCCTACCACCCAGCGTTCCCCCGGGTCTCCCGATAAAAACGGTGATTTTTTCAGCTAAATTTGAGGTTTGCAGGGCATTCTGGGTAAGGAAACATTGGGGGATCCACGCAAGCCATACCTCCCTGGAATCCCCCGGGTGTCTAGTTTTCAGAAATGTGTGGGTTTGGTAGGTTCCCCTAGGTGTCCGCCGAGCACCGGGCCAAAAACCCAGGTGACCCCCCTTGCAAAACCAGGTCGTTTTGAGGTAGGCAATTTTCATGTCGCCTCAATACGTTTTGGGGCCTTGCCTGTCGCGGGTAGGAAATTTGTGTCGGCCCGGTGATGCCACAACTTTACCACACAAAAATGTGTGAAAAAGGTGTTTTTTCTGCTAAATTTGAGGTTAGCAGGGCATTCTGGGTAAGGAAACGTTGGGGGATCCACGCAAACCATACCTCCCTGGAATCCCCCGGATGTCTAGTTTTCAGAAATGTGTGGGTTTGGTAGGTTCCTCTAGGTGGCCGCTGAGCACCGGGCCAAAAACCCAGGTGACCCCCCTTGCAAAACCAGGTCGTTTTGAGGTAGGCAATTTTCATGTCGCCTCAATACGTTTTGGGGCCTTGCCTGTCGCGGGTACTTGGGCCTCCCACACGAGTGATGCACCGTTTTTATCGGGAGACCCGGGGGAACGCTGGGTGGTAGGAAATTTGTGTCAGCCCGGTGATGCCACAACTTTCCCACACAAAAATGTGTGAAAAAGGTGATTTTTTCAGCTAAATTTGAGGTTTGCAGGGCATTCTGGGTAAGGAAACGTTGGGGGATCCACGCAAGCCATGCCTCCCTGGAAGTGTCTAGTTTTTAAAAATGTATAGGTTTGCTTGGTTTTCCAAGGTGCCCGCAGATCTAGGGTTCAAAAACTACAGCTAGACATTTTGCCAAAAAAAAAGGGTCATTTATCACTGCGAAATTGAGGTGTGACCACATTGCGTTTTGCACTGTTTCCTGTCGCGGGCACTAGGCCGACCCACACAAGTGAGGTACCGTTTTTCTCGTGAGACTTTGGGGAACGGGGGGTGGGTGGACATTTGTGGATTCACGCAGATTCCGGAACTTTCCACCACAGAAATGTGTGGAAAATGTGTTTTTTTTGTCAATTTTTTAGGTTTGCAAGGGATTCTGGGTAACAGACCCTGGTGGGAGGCAGTCAAGTCACCCCATCCTGGATTTCCCTGGGTGTCTAGTTTTCAAAAATGTATAGGTTTGCTAGGTTTCCCAAGGTGCCCGCAGAGCTAGGGTTCAAAAACTACAGCTAGACATTTTGCCAAAAAAGGGTCATTTTTCACTGCGAAATTGAGGTGTGACCACGTTGCGTTTTGCGCCGTTTTCTGTCGCGGGCACTAGGCCGACCCACACAAGGGAGGTACTGTTTTTCTCATAAGACATTGGGGAACGTGGGGTGGGTGGAAATTTGTGGATCCACGCAGATTTCGGAACTTTCCACCACAAAAATGTGTGGAAAATGTGGTTTTTTTTGTCAATTTTTTAGGTTTGCAAGGGATTCTGGGTAATAGACCCTGGTGGGAGGCAGTCAAGTCACCCCATCCTTGATTCCCCTGGGTGTCTAGTTTTCAAAAATGTATAGGTTTGTTAGGTTTCCCAGGTGCCCGCAGAGCTAGTGTTCAAAAACTACAGCTAGACATTTTGCCAAAAAAGGGTAATTTTTCACTGCGAAATTGAGGTGTGACCACGTTGCGTTTTGTGCCGTTTCCTGTCGCGGGCACTAGGCCGACCCACAAAAGTGAGGTACAGTTTTTCTCGTAAGACTTTGGGGAACGCGGGGTGGGTGGAAATTTGTGGATCCACGCAGATTCCGGAACTTTCCACCACAGAAATGAGGGGAAAATGTGTTGTTTTTGTCAATTTTTTAGGTTTGCAAGGGATTCTGGGTAACAGACCCTGGTGGGAGGCAGTCAAGTCACCCCATCCTTGATTCCCCTGGGTGTCTAGTTTTCAAAAATGTATAGGTTTGCTAGGTTTCCCAAGGTGCCCGCAGAGCTAGGGTTCAAAAACTACAGCTAGACATTTTGCCAAAAAAGGGTAATTTTTCACTGCGAAATTGAGGTGTGACCACGTTGCGTTTTGCGCCATTTCCTGTCGCGGGCACTAGGCCGACCCACACAAGTGAGGTACCTTTTTTCTTGTAAGGCTTTGGGGAACGCGGGGTTGGTGGAAATTTGTGGATCCACACAGATTCCGGAACTTTACACCACAGAAATGAGGGGAAAATGTGTTTTTTTTGTCAATTATTTAGGTTTGCAAGGGATTCTGGGTAACAGACCCTGGTGGGATGCCGTCAAGTCACCCCATCCTGGATTTCCCTGGGTGTCTAGTTTTCAAAAATGTATAGGTTTGCTAGGTTTCCCAAGGTGCCCGTAGAGCTACGGTTCAAAAACTAGAGCTAGGCACTGTGCCAAAAAAGGGTCATTTTTCACTGCGATATTGAGTTGTGACCACTTTGCGTTTTGCGCCGTTTCCTGTCGCGGGCACTAGGCCGACCCACACAAGTGAGGTACTGTTTTTCTCTTTGGGGAACGCAAGGTGGGTGGAAATTTGTGGATCCACGCAGATTCTGAAACTTTCCACCACAGAAATATGTGGAAAATGTGTTTTTTTTGACAATTATTTAGGTTTGCAAGGGATTCTGGGTAACAGACCCTGGTGGGAGGCAGTCAAGTCACCCCATCCTGGATTGCCCTGGGTGTCTAGTTTTCAAAAATGTATAGGTTTGCTAGGTTTCCCAAGGTGCCCGCAGAGCTAGCGTTCAAAAACTAGAGCTAGACATTTTGCCAAAAAAGGGTAATTTTTCACTGCGAAATTGAGGTGTGACCACGTTGCGTTTTGCGCCATTTCCTGTCGCGGGCACTAGGCCGACCCACACAAGTGAGATACCGTTTTTCTCGTGAGACTTTGGGGATCGCGGGGTGGGTGGACATTTGTGGATTCACGCAGATTCCGGAACTTTCCACCACAGAAATGTGTGGAAAATGTGTTTTTTTTGTCAATTTTTTAGGTTTGCAAGGGATTCTGGGTAACAGACCCTGGTGGGAGGCAGTCAAGTCACCCCATCCTGGATTTCCCTGGGTGTCTAGTTTTAAAAAATGTATAGGTTTGCTAGGTTTCCCAAGGTGCCCGCAGAGCTAGGGTTCAAAAACTACAGCTAGACATTTTGCCAAAAAAGGGTCATTTTTCACTGCGAAATTGAGGTGTGACCACGTTGCGTTTTGTGCCGTTTCCTGTCGCGGGCACTAGGCCGACCCACACAAGTGAGGTACAGTTTTTCTCGTAAGACTTTGGGGAACGTGGGGTGGGTGGAAATTTGTGGATCCACGCAGATTCCGGAACTTTCCACCACAGAAATGAGGGGAAAATGTGTTGTTTTTGTCAATTTTTTAGGTTTGCAAGGGATTCTGGGTAACAGACCCTGGTGGGAGGCAGTCAAGTCACCCCATCCTTGATTCCCCTGGGTGTCTAGTTTTCAAAAATGTATAGGTTTGCTAGGTTTCCCAAGGTGCCCGCAGAGCTAGGGTTCAAAAACTACAGCTAGACATTTTGCCAAAAAAGGGTAATTTTTCACTGCGAAATTGAGGTGTGACCACGTTGCGTTTTGCGCCATTTCCTGTCGCGGGCACTAGGCCGACCCACACAAGTGAGGTACCGTTTTTCTTGTAAGGCTTTGGGGAACGCGGGGTTGGTGGAAATTTGTGGATCCACACAGATTCCGGAACTTTACACCACAGAAATGAGGGGAAAATGTGTTTTTTTTGTCAATTATTTAGGTTTGCAAGGGATTCTGGGTAACAGACCCTGGTGGGATGCCGTCAAGTCACCCCATCCTGGATTTCCCTGGGTGTCTAGTTTTCAAAAATGTATAGGTTTGCTAGGTTTCCCAAGGTGCCCGTAGAGCTACGGTTCAAAAACTAGAGCTAGGCACTGTGCCAAAAAAGGGTCATTTTTCACTGCGATATTGAGTTGTGACCACTTTACGTTTTGCGCCGTTTCCTGTCGCGGGCACTAGGCCGACCCACACAAGTGAGGTACTGTTTTTCTCTTTGGGGAACGCAAGGTGGGTGGAAATTTGTGGATCCACGCAGATTCTGAAACTTTCCACCACAGAAATATGTGGAAAATGTGTTTTTTTTGACAATTTTTTAGGTTTGCAAGGGATTCTGGGTAACAGACCCTGGTGGGAGGCAGTCAAGTCACCCCATCCTGGATTGCCCTGGGTGTCTAATTTTCAAAAATGTATAGGTTTGCTAGGTTTCCCAAGGTGCCCGCAGAGCTAGCGTTCAAAAACTAGAGCTAGACATTTTGCCAAAAAAGGGTAATTTTTCACTGCGAAATTGAGGTGTGACCACGTTGCGTTTTGCGCCATTTCCTGTCGCGGGCACTAGGCCGACCCACACAAGTGAGATACCGTTTTTCTCGTAAGGCTTTGGGGAACGCGGGGTTGGTGGAAATTTGTGGATCCACACAGATTCCGGAACTTTACACCACAGAAATGAGTGGAAAATGTGTTTTTTTTGTCAATTTTTTACGTTTGCAAGGGATTCTGGGTAACAGACCCTGGTGGGAGGCCGTCAAGTCACCCCATCCTGGATTTCCCTGGGTGTCTAGTTTTCAAAAATGTATAGGTTTGCTAGGTTTCCCAAGGTTCCCGTAGAGCTATGGTTCAAAAACTAGAGCTAGGCACTGTGCCAAAAAAGGGTCATTTTTCACTGCGATATTGAGTTGTGACCACGTTGCGTTTTGCGCCGTTTCCTGTCGCGGGCACTAGGCCGACCCACACAAGTGAGGTACTGTTTTTCTCTTAAGACTTTGGGGAACGCAAGGTGGGTGGAAATTTGTGGATCCACGCAGATTCTGAAACTTTCCACCACAGAAATATGTGGAAAATGTGTTTTTTTGACAATTTCTTAGGTTTGCAAGGGATTCTGGGTAACAGACCCTGGTGGGAGGCAGTCAAGTCACCCCATCCTGGATTCCCCTGGGTGTCTAGTTTTCAAAAATGTATAGGTTTGCTAGGTTTCCCAAGGTGCCCGCAGAGCTAGGGTTCAAAAACTAGAGCTAGGCACTTTGCCAAAAAAGGGTACATTTTCACTGCGATATTGAGTTGTGACCACGTTGCGTTTTGCGCCGTTTCCTGTCGCGGGCACTATGCCTACCCACACAAGTGAGGTACCATTTTTATCGGGAGACTTAGGGTAATTCAGTTTTGTAAAGAAACTGTTATTATCTATTGACTTTTGATGCATTTCTGCCTTCCAAATGAAAGATATTGTGTAAAAAAGAAGTAATTCTAAAAAATGACTGATAATTCTCATGCTAGTATGAGTATCCCCAATTTCAGAAATGTGCAAATATCTACTATTTCTAAACTCTATATTTTGTTCCCATTTCATAAATACATAGGTGTCTTTCATACCGATTTTTCCATGTACACATTTTTACAGAATAATTACTATATATCCGGTAAATAATAAAAAACCATTGCAAGTTGCTGATCAGTTTTTGGCTCTGGGTTCGTCGGGTTCTTGGTGAACCTACAAGTCCTATATATCCCCACAACCAGTAATGTCTAGCGGATGTAATGGTATATTGCTTTCAAAGAGCTGTCATAATTAGAAGAAGTTACAGGTGAAAACGTTGACACAAAAGGCTTTTTTTTTCAAATAATTTTCAATTTATCCTATATTTAACTGTTAGTTTCTATAAAAAAACCTTGATGGATCTACACAAATGACCCCTTGCTGAATTCAGAATTTTGTCTTCTTCTCGAAAATGTATAGCTTTCCAGGATCCATTATTGTTTTTGTACCCATTTCTGCCATTAACTGGAAGGAGGTCAAAAGCACAAAAAATAGCAAAATTAGGCTACGTCCCAGAAAAATGCCAAAACTGTGTGAAAAATGTTGGGTTTCTGACAAAAGTCTGGTATCCCCGAAAAGCTGGGAAAATGGTGATTCCAACCCCACAAACCCTTTTTTGATAAC
This sequence comes from Triturus cristatus, assembly GCF_964204655.1. Classification (NCBI taxonomy): domain Eukaryota; kingdom Metazoa; phylum Chordata; class Amphibia; order Caudata; family Salamandridae; genus Triturus; species Triturus cristatus. The sequence continues at coordinate 891,815,739 of NC_140590.1, read as the reverse complement.
ATTTGCAGGGAAAAACCCAGATGCTTTCATTTGCAGCCCGTTTATCCAATTTTTCCGAAAAAAACCAAAATTTCGCTGTATTTTGGCTAATTTCTGTGACCCCTCTGGGAGAATCCACAAACCCTGAGTACCTTTAGAATCCCCATGATGTTGGAAGAAAAGGACGCAAATTTGGCATGAATACCTTATGTGGTCAAAAAGTTACAGGGGTCTAAGCGCGCACTACCCCAAATAGCCAAAAAAGGGCGTGGCACAGGAGGGGAAAAGGCCTGGCAGCGAAGGGGTTAACAGTCCCAACATCCAGGATGGTAGAAAAGAAAACCACCTGGTAAACCAATTATCCAGGGCACCTTCTTCATCTGCCATTTTTTTCTGTAGATTGCACAAAGTTTGCATTACCTCTAAAACAGTTCCACTGTCCGCATTGTTTGCTTGGATAAAAGTACAACAAGCAGTTCCTATCCTGGCACATACACCTCCTTGCATAACTGTCATAATGTCAAGTACACCACTGTGCTGCGTTATCATAATTCTCATAGTACGCAGCTCCTCCGTTATGGCATTGAGTCCAACTTTTGTAGTATTGATGCATTTGAGGAGTTCCCACCGAATTAACTGTAGCCATTGAGCTATTGCCTTTGCCTGAATAAATGGCATATTGCCCCAAAGAACAGCTGTTCATCAGTATACAACAGATACTCTTGAGGAAAATTGTTCCACGTGGTAGTGCCATAATATTCTGCAGTTCTTTTCCTTCAATGATGATGTAAAAAAGCCGTTGACGGCTCAAGAGGTGTTAATGAATTACCAAGACAGGGGCATGCAAGGTGACCAATGTACAGAGGCCACCCCAGTTCAGTGGTAACTGGACATACAGTGGTTCTCCACACTGCCAATAGAGGTTTTTGAGGTTGGAGGTGCCCCAGGCATGTTGGCATTATCTATTGTAGCTCTACAGTTGTTATCGCATCCTACAGTAACAGTGCCATTTACTTTGTAACACAAAGTAACAGATGTTAGTCTCATGACTGTCAGAGGAGTCACTGTAGTATGCATGCAAGTGTAACATGCAAATTTGAGCACAAATATTTACTGCATCCTGACCAACATCAGTACCATTCCATAAATACATAACCCTACAGGAGAATTCGATATTAGAATGCCACTGATCATGGGCAAAAACTGATCCAGTAACTCTAAATCCTGGCTTATGAACACAATCTGGGGGAAAAGAATTTACTAAGTGACTATTACTCTCCATAGGCAGGCATATTTCCCCTAAACACCCTTAATCTAAAATCATTGGGATCCAATATACAGTGGTAGGATGACCTGTCTTCTTCATACTTGATATCTCATCCTTAATGTCTGTAACAAAATATATAAAACTTCTGCTGAAGAGTCATATTTTGTGGAATTGGCTAGAAAATGTGCTACTTTAACATGTGTTAATTGCATTTGGGCCTTAATCCTACGCAATTAGAGAGGCAATAGACATAGAACTGTGCTTGGGGGGCACTTCTTTAGTTGAATGTAGCCTACCTGATCCTGGAATTAGAGAGCAAACAAAACATGATTAGTTGGTACTTTCTGAACCTATGGTTGACATATGCTGATACAACATATTATCAAATAATCTGGTATGAACATTGTGGGACACATTAGTATGAATACAATGTTTTCTTCACAGCTAGAAGATACATTGCTATAAAAGAGAAACAAAAAAAAATAGCATTAAGAGACAAAAAAGTTGGGAAAAAAACAATAACTTGCATGTTGTTAATCCAAACAATTGTCCAAAGGCAGAGGTGGAGAGGGGATATTTTTCTCTGACAATCTTCTTCCCCTCTCTTCTTCATTTTAAATTGTCTGTCATGCTTGGTGTGATGTTGGATTCAGACGAATATCGGTGAGGTAGAACCAAGGCTTCCCGAGACTGCCTTGGTGGCTGTTACTGACTGCATTAGACGGACGCTAGACCAGGGCCAGTCTGCCGTCCTGGTCCTTTTGGACCTCTCCGCCGCGTTCGATACGGTTGACCATCTGACCTTGCTCGAAAGATTAAGAGGGGCAGGACTAGGGGGTACGGTGCTTAGTTGGGTTACCAGCTTCCTCACTGATCGTACACAAACCCTTAACCTTGGCCCTCCACCACTGAGCGTCTGACCAAGGGTGTGCCATAGGGCTCTTGTTTGAGCTCCACGTTGTTTAACATCTACGTGACCCCCCTTGCTTCTCTCCGAAGATCTCTCGGGTTCATCCCCATATCTTATGCGGATGATACCCAACTCATCTTCCCATTTGATAAATCCTCACAGACTGCTCAAACTTGCTTTTCCCAAGGCATGCGGGCCATCTCAGAGTGGATAAGCAAAAATTTCTTGCAGCTGAACGCCAGCAAAACAGAGATTATTCTCTTTGGAGATGCCCCTATCATGTGGTCACCAACCTGGTGGCCAACTGAGCTGGGGCCTATCCCGCTGCCAAAGCTCACAGTAAAAAATCTTGGCGTCCGCTTCGATCAGGCTATGTCCATGAAGGATCATGTCTCTCATACCGTTAGTGTTTGCTTCTTTACACTACGCCTTCTGAAGAAAGCTCTTCCCTACCTCCCAGACTCCTTTCGTAAGACAATTGTTCAGGCATTGGTAATAAATAAACTGGATTACTGCAATGCACTAATGGTCACTGCTAATGAATCCGCCTTTAACCGTTTACAAGTGGTGCAAAACACCGCAGCGCGACTGGTCACTAAAGCCCCTGGCAGATCTGCCTCCATCCCGCTGCTTCGGCAGCTGCACTGGCTACCAGTGAGGAAACGAGTTAAGTTTAAACTTTGTTGCCTGACTCACAAAGCAGTGTGGGGCCCTGGCCCCTCTTATCTGACCGAAAGGCTCCACCAATACACTCCCAATCGCGACTTGAGGTCGGGCTCTAAATCACTGTTACTCATTCCAAGGATCAACAGAGCATGGTTGGGTGGTAGATCTTTCTCCTACCAAGCCCCATTGGTTTGGAATCAGCTGCCCCTTCCGCTCAGACAGTGCTCCGACTACCTAGGGTTCAGGAAGAGATTAAAGACCACCCTTTTCTCAGAATGACACTGCCCCATTTCCTCCGCACAGCTTTGCTAGCGCCGAGAGACCCCTGCGGGGGTGATTCGTGCGCTCTACAAACTATTTAACATAACATAACATAACATCTACCTTGAGGGCAGTGGAGGTCACCACATTCACCATAAATCTAGGCTCTCTCCATTTCTGGGCAAAGTTCCATACAAAAATCTTGTTGCATATGTGCACAACTGGGAGGTCGACATCAGTGGGGGCACAGTTCTCCTTCCCTTTGGTTACCTGTTTAGAAATTAACTTTGCAACCTTGATTAATTCATAAAGGTACACATGCAATTTATCATTTAGGATTTCCGCTTAGCTTTCTCCCTGTACATTACTTCTAGTGGCAGGTATTTGCGCATTCATGGGTCTCCCTGTCACTATCTGATGGGGTGTCAGGCGATAATCAGAACCAGGCATATTTACAAGGGAAAATAATGCCAGTGGTAGACTATCCAGCCACTTCTTTTGCAGCGTGGCACATAGCTTGCAGATCTGATTCTTTAGCAGGCCAGTCAGGTGCTCAATGATGCCTTTGCATTGGGGATGGTAAACAGAGGATAGAAAGGTTTTGATAGTCTTACGGAAGGACAACAGACAATCTAGCCAACGAATCTGGACAGGGAGGGAGTTCCATAGTTTAGCGGCAAGGTACCGAAACGACCGCCCCCCGCTCTGAGGCGCTTCACCCGGGGGACCGTTGCCAGGAATTGCTCAGCAGGGCCTAACTGGCATGTGGGTACATAGGGGACCAACAGATTAGACAGAATCTCCGGGGAAGACAGCTTTAGGGTTTTGAAGGTCAGGCATAATGCTTTGAATTGGATCCTTTGAGGCATGGGTAGCCAGTGTAGGCCCTGCAAGGCACCCATCGCAGAGCAAGTTCTGCGGAGCCTCAACAGGACTTGGGCAGCTGCGTTCTGGACTCGCAAAAGGCGAGTGACTTCCGCCTTGTTGGTGCCTAACATAAGTGAGTTAGCATAGTCTAGTCTGGACAGAATAGTCGCCTGGACTATCAACTGGAGGGTAGGTGGATCAAAGAAGCACAACAAGGGCCTCAAGCCCCAGAGGAGACCAAAGCAGGCACCAGCGATCTTCTTGGTATGCTCCTGAAACCCAAGAGTAGAGTCAAACCAGACCCCTAGATTTTTTACTGCTGACTTAGGGGTGGGGGCACTGCCCAAAGACGCCGACCACCAATGCTTGCTCCAGAGCTCCTTATCTCTCCCCACCAACAGCACATCTGACTTGTTGGCATTAAGTTGAAGGCAGTTGGTGGTCATCCAGTGCTTGATTTCGCTAAGCCGCCCCGAAATTTAACAGCGCCCCGAGTATGGTCATCAGAGAGGGCCACCACCAGCTGCGTATCATCGGCGTACGAGACCATGGTCAAGCCATGAAACCTCGCCGCCACCGCCGCCAGGGGTTGAACATAGAGGTTGAACAGGACAGGGCTTAATGCCAAGCCCTGGGGAACACCCTGCTTGATGACATGAGCGTGTGAGAGGAATGGGGGGGCAAAACCTGGAATGATCTGTCAGATAGAAAGGAACAAAACCACTGCAAGGCTGGACCCACCACCCCTGCCTCCTCAAGGCGACGCACAAGGATCTGATGCGAGACCGTGTCAAACGCGAGCAATATGAGGGCTGCAGTTTGTCCCTCTTCCAGAATGGTCCGTAGATGTTCACTCACTGCTAAAAGCGCGGCCAGGGTGCTATGACCCGGACAGAAACCATTCTGGGAGCGGTCCAAGGCACCGGTGTTGTTCAGATAGCTCAAGATAATGTTATTGGTGTGAGCCTTGGCAATTTTAGCAACCCAGGGCAGGAGAGATATGGGTCGAAACTTTTCCAGTTTGGTAGGATCCAGTGACGTTTTTTTTCAGCAAGGGGACCACCCTTGCTTGTTTCTATGACGGGGGCACCACCGCCGTGGTGAAAGAGGCATTGATGATCTGACGTAAAGGCGTGATTATAACAGGTAGGGCATCTCTGAATAGGGCAGGCTTCATGGGATCTGTAGGGGAACCTGATTTGACCTTCTTGCTCAGAGTAAGAAACTCGTCCTGGGAGATAGGAGGGATGGCTGCCAGGGTATTAGTGGGCCAAGGATCTGATGGAACCCCGGGGTCCATAGGGCAGATAGAAAAGGATTTATAGATGGCTTCAACTTTCTGAACAATGACAGTGGCCAGCTCCTCACATTGCTGCTCAGACGTGATAAACGGAGGAGAAGGATCTTTCCTGGTTTTAAAGTCATTGAGTATTTTAAAAATGATTATTACAGGATTTTTACTGGACTTAATCTTGTTAGTGAGGTAGGCCGTTAGCGCCAGATGTATGTCCTTGTGGTAACGTTTAATCGCATCCTGGTACAGCTTTTTAGCCCCAAGGTCATATACCCTTCTTCAAGCCCGTTCTAGCTTCTTACAAATGCTACGGAAAGCTGCCAAAGAGTCGCAGGGATTGAAATTCAAGCAGCGACCCTTAGACCATTTGGCAGGAATCAAGGTGTCTAGGGCATGTAATATCCAGTCACAGAATGATTTATACACTTGCTCAGGATCGGTGTCTAGGATAGGGGGTGAGGATGCCAGAGTGTAAAACTGATCCTCTATATTTAGTTTGTGTCAGCAACGTCTAAGAGTGGCCTTGAGGTTGGTTCTAGGTACGGACTTGGAGAGCGGGAAGGAGATAACAACTAAGATGTGGTCGGACCAACACACCGGGCTAGGTGTCTTGACCAGGAGCGGAGAGATGTTAGAAAAGACCGGGTAAAGTAAGTGCCCAGCAGTGTGGGTGGGGCCCGCTACCAACTGTCTTAATTGACAGGCAGCAAAGTCGGCAAGCCAGCTGCTGGTTTCGGGGTCATTGGGATGGTCAAAATGTAGGTTAAGATCACCAACAAGGCTGAAATTCGTAGCTGTCAGTGGCAGGGAACTAACGGCCTCAATGATGGCTGACTTGAATTCCGAAATCGGTCCGGGGGGCGATAGACTAATAGACCTGAGATGTAGGAATGGGCATTAGAAGTGATAGTAAAGTGAGCGCATTCGCACCCGGCCACATCCTCCTTGACGAATGAGCAGCGGTAACAGATTTTAAAGATAACAGCTATGCCCCCGCCTCTAGTCTCCCTGTTGAGAGTCAGAATACTGAACCTCGGGGGGAGAGCGAGGCCAGGTTCAGCAACCATAGCATCAGTCAACCAGTATTCGGTTATATAGAACACTCCAGAGATTCATCCTCTATGAGGTCATGGATCTCCATATAGTGTTTCACCAAGAAGCGGACATTAAGATGTAATATTTTCATAGTAGGTGTAGAAGAGGTAGGGGGCAGTAAGGGGCAGGAATTATAGCCACATTTGAGACAAGAGAAAGGTCCCTCCACTGCACCCCCCTGAAACTGTCCACATGGACTGACCTGCTGGCCGATGGACATCAAATGCTCCCTGGTGTTAATAGGCACCCCTGATTTAAAACCGCTAGCATGCTTGGCGTCTGGCGACACCCAGGCACGGACGTGCGCAGACGGGCTTGCCTTTGACGCACCTTCGGCACGCCGCCGGCGCTCCCGCTCCATGGGCAGCCTAAATAGTGTGTCCTGAAGCAGGAAGAGGAAAAGACTAGACCTCCTCCTTTAGCAAGATGGCGGCCGTGGGACGGCAACAGGAAGTGGGAATATGACCACACCGGCCGGGCCAGAGCAGTACTCCCTCCACAACAATCAGCCCTCTAATGGCTGTGGTGGACCAGGGAGGTGCAGAGGCCACACAACACACCGTCACAACAAGTAAGTACAGTAGAAATAAAAGCGCTAAAGCACAAATTTAGTGCAAGGTCTAATTTTCCTTTTTAAAAATGCGCAACAGAGCCTCAGAAAAATTTAGTTTAAAAATAATTTCAATAAAACAGAGCAGCGCGCGAAGCATACGACAAGCCGTTCGCTTCTGCCGACAACTGCAGGCTTAATGAGCGGGCTCCTGCGCCATGGGCAGCCTATATAGTGTGTCCTGAAGCAGGGAGATGAAAAGACTAGACTGCCTCCCTTAGCAAGATGGCAGCCATGAGACGGCAACCGGAACTGGGAATATGACCACGCCGGCCGGGCCAGAGCTGTACTCCCTCCACAACAATCAGCCCGCTAATGGCTGTGGTGGACCGGGGAGGTGCAGAGGCCACACAACACACCATCACAACAAGTAAGTACAGTAGAATTAAAAGCGCTAAAAAACAAACTTAGTGCAATGTCTAATTTTCCTTTTTAAAAATGCGCAACAGAGCCTCATAACAATTTAGTTTAAAATAATTTCAATAAAACATACAGCAGCGCGCGAAGCATACGAGAAGCCGTTCGCTTCTGCCGACAACTGCAGGCTTAATTATCCCTAGTATTGTCATAAGATATGGAAAGATTGCACTTGCAAAGTGTGTGCCATTGTCAGATCTTATCACTTCTGGAATTCCCCGGCATGAAATCACGTCAAGAATGCGAAAGGTAGCAGCTGACTTAGCATCACAATAGGCGCACGGTCCTGCTTCAATCCATCGGGAAAAAGGACAAACTACAACTACAAGATACCAATACTTGCTGCACCTATTTAGCATGTCTACAAAATCAATATAGAGCTTTTAAAGGACCTTGTGGTTGTGGAGGAGTAGACTTTATCATCTTCAATGTGTGGTTGGAGGAAGAATTGTTGGCAGACAGTACAGTTACGAAGGTACATGGTAAGCATATCATGCAAATTGAGAACACCAGTCTTATTGTATTTGTATAGACAAGTGATCTCTTGAAATGTAGCCTGTTAAATGCAACTGATCAAGAGCTATCATAAGTAAAGCCTGAGTCATCACTGGCTTACTTGTGGAAATATGTCTATATATTAGGTCATACCCTGACTTGGAGCATCCTCTAGCCTCCCATATCTGCATTTCATGCGGTGTAGGGCTTCCTGCATATCTCTGAGATATTAACACATTGTGTCAGCATATCTAGGTGTGACATTGTCTGTGGTAGGGTTAGATCCAGATTCAGGTGGTGAGGCAGTCTGAGTGAGCCACCAGAACAGAGACATGTTGTGAACCTGATGGCACAGACAGGAGGTGTGCCCTTAGCTGCATCTTTAGCTGCTCAATCTGCTAGTGCAGTATCCGAGACACAAAATCTTGTCCACCCTGTCCATTTGAATGTGTTGCTCTTTTCACAACTGCCACCCCTGCTTGTGGTAATGCAAGTGACTCTATTTGAGCTTCTAGGAGATTCCTATGCATAACAGGACTACCATGTGACTTGAGGAAACCTCTCATACTCCATCTCATAATGCTGGAATGTGCAGTGGTAGTCACATAAGCTGAATCTGAATAAATTGTGATGACATTTCCTACACCTTGCTTAAGAGCCACCGACAAGGCTGTCAATTCTGCTGCTTGTGCAAAAGAATATGGTGCAAGTGTTACCTGCTCTAAGTGGAATGTGTCTGCAAAGTCATGATGCTGTGCTCCGACTTTCTGCTGTACCTGTGTGTCTTACTCCTGTATCCAGATCAATAGTAGAAGAAGCATCAACAAAACAGAGAATGCTACCTCTACCTCATATAGGGTCCTTTTGTTGCTTGCCCGTTCTAGCTTCTTACAAATGCTACGCAAAGCTGCCAAAGAGTCGTCGTACCGGGGATTGAAATTCAAGCAGCGACCCTTAGACCATTTGGCAGGAATCAAGGTGTCTAGGGCATGTAATATCCAGTCACAGAATGATTTATACACTTGCTGTATCCAGTCACAGAATGATTTATACACTTGCTCAGGATCGGTGTCTAGGATAGGGGGAGAGGATGCCAGAGTGTAAAACAGATCCTCTATATTTAGTTTGTGCCAGCAACGTCTAAGAGTGGCCTTGAGGTTGGTTCTAGGTACGGACTTGGAGAGCGGGAAGGAGATAGCAACTAAGATGTGGTCGGACCAACACACCGGGCTAGGTGTCTTGACCAGGAGCGAAGAGATGTTAGAAAAGACCGGGTAAAGTAAGTGCCCAGCAGTGTGGGTGGGGCCCGCTACCAACTGTCTTAATTGACAGGCAGCAAAGTCGGCAAGCAAGCTGCTGATTTCGGGGTCATTAGGATGGTCAAAATGTAGGTTAAGATCACCAACAAGGCTGAAATTCGTAGCTGTCAGTGGCAGGGAACTAACGGCCTCAATGATGGCTGACTTGAATTCCGAAATCGGTCCGGGGGGCGATAGACTAATAGACCTGAGATGGAGGAATGGGCATTAGAAGTGATAGTAAAGTGAGCGCATTCGCACCCGGCCACATCCTCCTTGACGAATGAGCAGCGGTAACAGGTTTTAAAGATAACAGCTATGCCCCCGCCTCTAGTCTCCCTGTTGAGAGTCAGAATACTGAACCTCGGGGGGAGAGCGAGGCCAGGTTCAGCCACCGTAGCATCAGTCAACCAGGATTCGGTTATGTAGAACACATTCGGAGATTCATCCTCTATGAGGTCATGGATCTCCATATAGTGTTTCACCAAGAAGCGGACATTAAGATGTAATATTTTCATAGTAGGTGTAAAAGAGGTAGGGGGCAGTAGGGGGCAGGAATTATAGCCACATTTGAGACAAGAGAAAGGTCCTTCCACTGCACCCCCCTGAAACTGTCCACATGGACTGACCCGCTGGCCGATGGACATCAAATGCTCCCTGGTGTTAATAGGCACCCCTGATTTAAAACCGCTAGCATGCTTGGCGTCTGGCAACACCCAGGCATGGACGGGCGCAGACGGGCTTGCCTTTGACGCACCTTCGGCACGCCGCCGGTGCTCCCGCGCCATGGGCAGCCTAAATAGTGTGTCCTGAAGCAGGAAGAGGAAAAGACTAGACCTCCTCCTTTAGCAAGATGGCGGCCGTGGGACGGCAACAGGAAGTGGGAATATGACCACACCGGCCGGGCCAGAGCAGTACTCCCTCCACAACAATCAGCCCTCTAATGGCAGTGGTGGACCAGGGAGGTGCAGAGGCCACACAACACACCGTCACAACAAGTAAGTACAGTAGAATTAAAAGCGCTAAAGAACAAACTTAGTGCAATGTCTAATTTTCCTTTTTAAAAGTGCGCAACAGTGCCTCAGAACAAATTAGTTTAAAAATAATTTCAATAAAACATACAGCAGCGCACGAAAAGCATATGAGAAGCCGTTCGCTTCTGCCGACAACTGCAGTCTTAATGAGCGGGCTCCCACGCCATGGGCAGCCTATATAGTGTGTCCTGAAGCAGGTAGAGGAAAAGACTAGACCGCCTCCCTTAGCAAGATGGCGGCCGTGGGATGGCAACTGGAAGTGGGAATATGAACACGCCGGCTGGGCAAGAGCAGTACTCCCTCCACAACAATCAGCCCGCTAATGGCTGTGGTAGACCGGGGAGGTGCAGAGGCCACACAACACACCGTCACAACAAGTAAGTACAGTAGAATTAAAAGCGCTAAAGAACAAAGTTAGTGCAATGTCTAATTTTCCTGTTTTAAAATGCGCAACAGAGCCTCATAACAATTTAGTTTAAAAATAATTTCAATAAAACATTCAGCAGTGTGCGAAGCATACGAGAAGCCGTTCGCTTCTGCCGACAACTGCAGGCTTAATTACCCCTAGTATTGTCATAAGATATGGAAAGATTGCATTAGCAAAGTGTGTGCCATTGTCAGATCTTATCACTTCTGGAATTCCCCAGCATGGAATCACGTCAAGAATCCGAAAGTTAGCAGCTGACTTAGCATCACAATAGACGCATGGTCCTGCTTCAATCCATCGGGAAAAAGGACAAACTACAACTATAAGATACCAATACTTGCTGCACCTATTTAGCATGTCTACAAAATCAATATAGAGCTTTTAAAGGACCTTGTGGTTGTGGAGGAGTAGACTTTATCATCTTCAATGTGTGGTTGGAGGAAGAATTGTTGGCAGACAGTACAGTTACGAAGGTACATGGTAAGCATATCATGCAAATTGGGAACACCAGTCTTATTGTATTTGTATAGACAAGTGATCTCTTGAAATGTAGCCTGTTAAATGCAACTGATCAAGAGCTATCATATGTAAAGCCTGAGTCATCACTGGCTTACTTGTGAAAATGTGTCTATATATTAGGTCATACCCTGACTTGAAGCATCCTCTAGCCTCCAATAACTGCATTTCATGCGGTGGAGGGCTTCCTGCATTTCTCTGAGATGTTAACACATTGTGTCAGCATATCTAGGTGTGACATTGTCTGTGGTAGGGTTAGATCCAGATTCAGGTGGTGAGGCAGTCTGAGTGAGCCACCAGAACAGAGACATGTTGTGAACCTGATGGCGAAGACAGGAGGTGTGCCCTTAGCTGCATCTTTAGCTGCTCAATCTGCTAGTGCAGTATCCGAGACACAAAATCTTGTCCATCCTGTCCATTTGAATGTGTTGCTCTTTTCACAACTGCCACCCCTGCTTGTGGTAATGCAAGTGACTCTATTTGAGCTTCTAGGAGATTCCTATGCATAACAGGACTACCATGTGACTTGAGGAAACCTCTCATACTCCATCTCATAATGCTGGAATGTGCAGTGGTAGTCACATAAGCTGAATCTGAATACATTGTGATGACATTTCCTACACCTTCCTTAAGAGCCACTGACAAGGCTGTCAATTCTGCTGCTTGTGTAAAAGAATATGGTGCAAGTGTTACCTGCTCTAAGTGGAGTGTGTCTGCAAAGTCATGATGCTGTGCTCCGACTTTCTGCTGTACCTGTGTGTCTTACGCCTGTATCCAGATCAATAGTAGAAGAAGCATCAACAAAACAGAGAATTCTACCTCTACCTCATATTGGGTCCTTTTTTGCTTGCCCGTTCTAGCTTCTTACAAATGCTATGCAAAGCTGCCAAAGAGTCGTCGTACCAGGGATTGAAATTCAAGCAGCGACCCTTAGACCATTTGGCAGGAATCAAGGTGTCTAGGGCATGTAATATCCAGTCACAGAATGATTTATACGCTTGCTCAGGATCGGTGTCTAGGATAGGGGGAGAGGATGCCAGAGTGTAAAACAGATCCTCTATATTTAGTTTGTGCCAGCAACGTCTAAGAGTGGCCTTGAGGTTGGTTCTAGGTACGGACTTGGAGAGCGGGAAGGAGATAGCAACTAAGATGTGGTCGGACCAACACACCGGGCTAGGTGTCTTGACCAGGAGCGAAGAGATGTTAGAAAAGACCGGGTAAAGTAAGTGCCCAGCAGTGTGGGTGGGGCCCGCTACCAACTGTCTTAATTGACAGGCAGCAAAGTCGGCAAGCAAGCTGCTGATTTCGGGGTCATTGGGATGGTCAAAATGTAGGTTAAGATCACCAACAAGGCTGAAATTCGTAGCTGTCAGTGGCAGGGAACTAACGGCCTCAATGATGTCTTACTTGAATTCCGAAATCAGTCCGGGGGGCGATAGACTAATAAATCTGAGATGGAGGAATGGGCATTACAAGTGATAGTAAAGTGAGCGCATTCGCACCCGGCCACATCCTCCTTGACCAATGAGCAGCGGTAACAGGTTTTAAAGATAACAGCTATGCCCCTGCCTCTAGTCTGCCTGTTGAGAGTCAGAATACTGAACCTCGGGGGGAGAGCGAGGCCAGGTTCAGCCACCGTAGCATCAGTCAACCAGGATTCGGTTATATAGAACACATCCGGAGATTCATCCTCTATGAGGTCATGGATCTCCATATAGTGTTTCACCAAGAAGCGGACATTAAGATGTAATATTTTCATAGTAGGTGTAGAAGAGGTAGGGGGCAGTAAGGGGCAGGAATTATAGCCACATTTGAGACAAGAGAAAGGTCCCTCCACTGCACCCCCCTGAAACTGTCCACATGGACTGACCCGCTGGTCTAAGTGGAATGTGTCTGCAAAGTCTTGATGTTGTGCTCCGACTTCTGCTGTACCTGTGTGTCTTACTCCTGTATCCAGATCAATAGTAGAAGAAGCATCAACAAAACAGAGAATGCTACCTCTACCTCATATAGGGTCCTTTTTTGCTTGACTAGATTAATTAGAATTTAAATTTGCACAGTCATGCGTATCATCCTCAGAATCTAATATAGGATGAGCCAAGAATATTGCATAATTCGATGTATGACACTTCACAACCTTCAAAGATGGTAGGGACAGTATCTCCTCAGATTTTGACACTCTCTGTGTAGTCAGAGCAGTCTTAGCCTTCTGAATGATAGCAAGCACTGCTATCATGCAGAAGGTGCCCCCATGACAATGGGGCTGCCCTTCTGCACTGCAAAGGCTGCAGTGGCGAGAGATTGCTCTCAAGGATGATGTCATTTCATCACTGAATCCGACTGTCCACTAAAGTATGCAATGGGTTTGTGTCCTAAAGGATATTTCTGCGTACGGACGGCTGTCATCACTTGATGATTGCAATGCCAAAAGAGAAAAAACTCCTTGGTATAATCAGGAGTTCCCAAAACTAGAGCATTTGATATCTCAATCTTTAATTTCTGAAAAGTCTCCTTTATCTCAAATTGTCCATGTTATCTTGTCATTCCTGTCTTCTGCTTTTTTAATAGAAGCCAGCAAATATGCTATTAAAGTGCTGTAATTAAAAAACACATTGTCTCACATAGTTATAGAGACCAGGAAATGTTTTGTATTGCATTATCAGTTTCTGAAACATTTCATCTGGCTCAATGAGTATATCACATGCCCATAAACCATGGTTATGATCACTGGCTATCAGAGTGCCATGGGTTGGTGTCACCTCTAAGACCTCTATTTGCAATATTTACTCAATATCAGGTATCCAAGAATCTTGCCTTTGTCATGGAAAATGAACTCTTTAGGTAACTGGACTTTCTTTGCCGGTAACTCTGCTGTCTCTGCTATGATTGTATACACTGGCATGGTAAATTCCTCCAAATCAGCAGGTCATGCTCTGATTTGATTTCCAGTAGAGAAATCTACTGTTACTGCCAAGTGTAGAACAAATCATAGTACCATCCGACTCAAAATGAATGGTCATATTTAACTTGGTCATAAGATCTCTCCCTAATAGATTAGCTGGTTGAGCTTGAGAAAACAGAAAACAGCCATCAATGTATCTTCCTTGTATTTCAATCTCTACTGCTTTAGTAAAGGGAACCCTCATTACTAAGTCTGGGGGGTGAACTCTGCTCCACTCGCAGAGTTTGCAGAGTTTTCTGCACTCAGCATTACACAGAGCTCGCGGAGTTCCCAAATACTCGACGTAGCGGAGCGGAGTTTTTTCCTGGCTCTAGTTCATCAATGTCAAGTTGGCGAGTGAGGAAAATCCACATCCTGGCGAGATTTTTCCTCATTCGCGATCGTCAATATCAAGTTGGTGAGCGCGAGCTTGGAAATTCATCCTCCCGGCAAGATTTCTCATTGCGAGTGGTCGCATATGCTCGTGACCGCTCACGTTGAGAAACCTTCTGTTCGCATTGAGAAAGCTGCCGCTCGAGTAAAAATCTACTTGGGCGTCAGAAAGGAAGCAGCACCCGCTTGCGCTGTGCATGGTGCTGTTCACTAGGATTGCATAGTGTGGACAAGCAAATGGCATTTATCTAACGCACTCTGCTGCTCGTGGAGCTTAGTATAGCGCGGTGGAGTTTTTTTTGCACTTCGCGGAGTTCCGAACTCTTCCCAGGCTTACTCATTACTGCCTCAGAGAATCCTGTGTGTCAATTTATCAATTAGAGATTGGAAAGTCTCATCTCTAATACAGGATTGAGTTGCTACTGTATCTATGAGGAATTCCTACCTCTTGTTACTGAAAGCTACCATCACAATGGGCTCCTCATCTGGCCTATACATCACTGGCAATACTGCACACATGGAAATACTCGGTGGGCACCTCTATTGCATGCATCCGCCGAGATAATTTGTCTGGAAAGGCTTTGCTCCTCTTACAATTGCACTTCCCTGTCCAATTTGAGTGAGGGGTCACTATTGGTGGTGCTTCGTAACTTTGGTGTGGCAGCACTTGTTGTGCTTGAGGCATTCCTGATTGCTGCATATTTTGTGGGGGTGTTTGAGGCACATATACTATTTGTGGGTTTGAGTGTGGCTGTACTGCTGTATTCCCTGGCTGGTTGTAAACTCCTGTCCTTTGATTTTGTTCATCCCATCTCTTAGTTCTGTATTCTCTGATAAAAGGGCCATATCTGTGACAATAATGGCATACTTGGTCCATCCTTTGGGGAACTATGCTGCTGTTGTGGGTGCTGTTGTTGGGTGGTCCCTGGGACCGAGCCCACAAATATTACAATCATCTGAGTGGTGGCTGCTAGTACAGCTCCTTCCACTGCTCCTACCAATGCCAACTTTTGCTGCACTAACTTTGCTGCTGCTTTCTCTGTCACTTCCTGCTTGTTTTTCTCTTTCTCCTGTTTTTTTTTTAGAAAAATTAATTATGTGCACCTATATTTCTATCCAAGGCTTGGCTTCCACTGTCTCTAATATATCAAGATTACCCTGTACATCACAGGGTAACCCTTTTTTCACTACTTTGTAAAATACCACAGCATTTCCTCCAGTTACTTCCCTACGCTGGCCTAATTCTTGGGTCAACTCTTCTTTCACCCTGCTAAGAAACTGAGTGGGGTCCTCAATTGGCTGCATTAATTGAGCCATGAGGGACCCAGTATCTGGCCTGTCAGGATACATTTTACTCAGCTGATTACAAACTACTGTATTAACTAAGTTAAATGGAGATCTATCATATCTGGTCTCAGTGAGAGTATCATTTCTCTTTCTTGCTTTCTGAAAAACAATGACAATTTCATCTCCCATAAGAAAACTAATCAAATGTTTTATGTCTCCTACTGCCAGGGTGATGCCTGCAGTTTGCTTTTCAAAAGCACTAATCCATTTACGTGCTCCCTCTGTAAGCGGCGATAATTTTAACGCTGTTCCTTAATAATATACCCCTTAGATTCCAGTAGAATTACATACTAACATTCTACTATGACTTACAATGGAATACTACACAGAGCACATGACTTTACAGCAATGAGCTCATAGTTTCATCCAAGAGTCTTGACACCGGTAGGGTTAAGACTTTCGCTTCCCACTCCCTATATTGTATAAACGTAAACTAACACTTCTTCCACAAGTATGCTACAGCGCCCAGAGCACATCACTTTACAGCAATGAGCTCACAATTTAGATTCACGGTTTAATCTCTGAGTCTTCACACCAGCAGGGATAAGTAGTTCGCTTCCCACTCCCTATATACTATAAACGCATACTAACACTACTTACACACTTATACTACAGCGGCTAGTATCCTACACCACCCAGAGCCCATCACTTTACAGCAATCAGCTCGGTTTCAACCCCAAGTCTTCACACCAGTAGGCGTAACTACTTCGCTTCCCGCTTCCGGTATACTATCAACACACACTAGCAGTCAGTAGTTCGCTTCCCACTCCCTGTATGGTATAAACGCCTACTAACACTACTTGCACACATATGCTACAAACACCAGACCACATCACTTTACAGCAATGACCTCACGGTTTAGACTTTTGGTGTCATACCCGAGTGTAGCACCATATCATATCACCACCATGCCACTCTGAGCAACAACGCACTTTCAAACCGTTAACAGTGATAACTACCTACTGGCGACTGCCAGGAGGTAATCAAGAACTGTTCCTTGATTCTTTAAGCTTTCAAAAATTCTCTCTATTACTGTCTTTCTACTTTTCCATATAAATAGTTTTTTTAATATTCGAGTACGCATCGAAGTCAGAAATGCAACGTATTCTATCAACACACTTTCTAGAACATTCTACAACACGTGGAGGTTAAAAGTTCATTAATTTTTATAAACCTAACGATATATTTTTGCAACATTTTCTTGAACATTTAACAGCACGTGCAGGTTAAAAGTTCACTATTGTTTTAAGTTCGGACAGTGCCTTTCAAATGCAAGTAGCAGGTGTGGCTGAGTGGAGCAAATTGTATCCTATAATATGTACTATAAGATGTATGTGCAAACTTCTTTTTCTTAACCAATCACAAACATACTTTTCCACAAAACGAATGTGCACCCTACTTTACAAAACAATGCTTTTCATCTTCCAATCAGGTACCATTTTGTATGCGAAAAGAAACTAGTTCCCCATCTTTAAACATCTCTTATTCTACAAAGAACTGTATGAGCTACAGACATCTTTCCATACCTTCCAGCCATAGCTTCAAAATGCTAGTGTGGATCGTAGGACATAGCTATGTTTTCTGGTGCAGGAGGTATGCAGAACACAGACGTATTGACTTATACCTAGGTTTACAAAATGTGGACATTAAATGGTTTGGACAGAGAGGATTGAAGTGGCACCAATTGTTGCCTTTGGTTAAAACCTGTTTGCATCTCCAACACCCTGACCTCATGATTGTGCACTGTGGTGGAAACAACCTAGGCACATTGACTGGGGTAGATTTGTAAATGCTTATGAAGGACACCTTTGGACAATTGATGTTACTTTTGCCTCAAACTGTCTTTGCATATTCCAATATATGCCAAAAACAGAAGTGGAAATGGTCCAAACAATTTTGTCCTCAGGTTGAAAAATCTCTGAAAAAAGTCAACAAAGCTGTCTCTGCATACCTCAGAGACCACAAAATGGGGTCCATATACAACAACAACATACGTTTTGATATGGCGGATATATACAGAAGTGATAGAGTACACTTCACAGATCAGGGAAATCGAATTTTCCTGAATAACTTGAAGCTGTGCATCCGCACTTTTATGTAGCTTCAACTAATGAACACAAGGGCTCTTTTTAGAGCCACCCTATAACTTATAACTTAGGTCCGCTATTTTAGGGCCAGGTAACGCCAACTCCCGCACCCTCGCCAAAATTTATTCCCCACACAGCTGTGGCGCAGCGGCCAGACCATCTCACTTTGCAGCACAGACCTCTCGCTTTGATCCCCAGCTCTACTCACCCATAAGGGTGAGTAGTTTGTGCTCTACAAATACCATATTGATTTATCTTCGCACTCCCTATACAACACCACCTACGCACCATACACAAGCTACAATGTTTTAAACAAAAGTTCATCCAAGTACCTATAACTACATGCTGACACTACTTGCACAGATGTGGCACAGCGGCCAGAGCACATGACTTCACAGCATATGACTCACAGTTTGGGCTTACGCTTTAATCCCCGACTCCGGCAGCAGCTCAGCGTAGCAACATGAGACTCTAGACAATACCTCACATATATTCCGTACCCCAGGACTTTCATAACAGTACGGTCAGTAGTTCGTCCTAGTAGTTATAAACACATCCGCACACTACTTCCACAACTGTAGTGCAGTGGCCACGGCACATGACTTCACAGCATAAGACACACAATTTGGGCTCACACGTTAATCCCCGAGTGCCGCACCAGCTCACCTTACCCGCATCAGGCTCTACCCAATACCTCACTTAATTTCCATAGCCCACCACTTACACACCGGTAGGGGTAAATACTTCGCTTCGCACCCCCTCTATAGCACACCCTAAACAACCCACAGAGGATACAGTGCTCCTACCCTCCTATTTCCCACTTCCCCCCCTTTTCACCCCTTTTTTCACCTTACTTTCTTCAACGGAATCACAAAATGGCGGACAACACTTCCTAGTTGCAACCGCTCGCACCGCTCGCAGCCAATCAGCAACAAGCTCGTGCTCGTAATGCCTCAGCCAATCAGATGGCAGAATTCCCAAATATCGATATCTGTAAATTTCAATATTTCTCAAAAACTACTGAACAAATTTACACCAAACAAAGGCATGCTTTTTAGACCAAGACCCTTCTCCCTGCCAAACTTGGGGTAATTCCGTTCACCCGTTCGACCTGTAGCCTTGTCTAAAGTTTCCGATGGAAATTAACATGGAGAAAACACGTTTTGGGACCCCCCTTTTTTCTCGGACACCCCTTGAAGAATCACCCCCAAACTTTCAACATAGGATTAGTTTTGAAAATGTTGCGAAGATTCATCAATCGGCGCCAAAGTTTTTGGGAATAGAATGTTGCCATTTTCCTATAGTAACTGGGCACAGCGCAACCGCGGCCCATGACGAGACCAGCTCGTCATAGGCATTGAAGAGGTTAACACGATGCTCAGAGTGACACTCCTGGGAGATTCGCTTCAGATCCACAACAAAGTCCCAGGGGTGTTTCTCTGGGCATCACAATAGATCGAGGACCCACATAACCCACAGAATTATTTGTTTTAACCGTGTCCCTCTGAGACCCCCCCCACAAGGCTAAGAGGATCAGAGTACCCCTACCCTGCTCCCTTATATCTTACTTTGTTTTTATTTTTTAGGACTCAGGCCGAGTCCCTGAGTCCTAAGATGGTGGGCAAACGTTTTACTACAATCACGATGCATGGTTGAGGTTTTGGATCCTTTGTGGATCTGCCATGGATCCTCTGCGATGTGAAATATCTATATTTTTTCAACATTCATTTCTCAAAAACTACTGAACAAAATGACACCAAATCATGCTTTATGGACCAAGGTCTAGCTTTCTGCTAAATTTGGTCTAATTTCGTTAAGATGTTCAGATTACATATGGCAAAATGAATGGGGGAAATCTATTTTGCCAGCCCCCCTTGGTCTCTACCCTTGCTTAATCGATCAGCCCAAAACTTTCCAGCAAGCTGCTAATATGCATGGATCACATGCACACCCAAATAACATAACATAACACAACATAACACGTGGATTTGTGAAGCACACTTTTCACCCATTGGTCTCAAGGTGCTGGATAACAGATGTTTATTGTAGACCCCACTCCGTTGATTGGCTAGCCACAAGATGGACAAAATGATATGGCACGCATTACAGGACTCAGGGACATGGGTCTAATTGGAATGCATTGTAGTGAAAGCCTGTTTTTGAAGCTCACAAAAAGGAACACACATGAATGATGATAACAGATTTTAGTCACAATATAAATAATTTGTTGGTGGCACCAAATTAATTTTAAGAGTTGTGGTGTGTTCTAAGGTGATTTTACCCTGTGAAAAATGCTGATCCTACTCTGTGGGGGTTTCATGAACTAGATTTATCAAACCATGTTTGAGAAAAAACTGTTTTTCCCTATGGTTTTCCCATAGGGGTAACCAAAGGTGCTCCAGAAGCTAAAACAGGAACACATTTACTCTAAGTTCACACTGTCTTCCTCAGCCATGTGAGAACAAGGCCAGTTTTATGATTACAATGTGGACATCCAACAGCTGCAGCAGTTCTACTGCTGCTTCACCACAGTGTTCTAACGTACAACTTGCACACTAATATTCTGTATTTACGACAAAAGTGTGGCACAACCGGAGTTGC
Organism: Triturus cristatus; assembly: GCF_964204655.1. Classification (NCBI taxonomy): domain Eukaryota; kingdom Metazoa; phylum Chordata; class Amphibia; order Caudata; family Salamandridae; genus Triturus; species Triturus cristatus. The sequence goes on along the minus strand of NC_140590.1, from coordinate 891,795,234 downwards.
TCGAATGAGCAGTAAGACTGAAAGCATTTCTTTTAGAAATCAATGAAAGAAGGGGGTGTATTTTGCCACTGAAATTATGGTTAGTTCTCTAGAAAGCTAAAATGATAATACATTTTCAAACATTTTCAAATCTATTCTATATCAATGTCAGAAAGAAAGTCTGGCATGCTGAGTTAAATATACTTCCAACACCAGCAGCAGCCTATCAGTTGATTGCCCAGAGTTCCAATTCAGCCATACTGCAGTGTTCTAATGAACAAAAAGAGCGGTAACATTCTGAATTCAAGACAAATGTGTGGCACACATGAAAGCCATCTTGATGGAATAGAAGCTGTAAAACTGAAAGCCCTTCTTGCAGATGAAACTGCCATGAGTGAAGAAATGAGGGTTTTATTTTTGTCCTAGAAATTATTAGTGCTCTAAAAATCTAAAATGAGAACATATTTCCATCAGTTCTAAAAGTTTTCATCCATATCATTAAAACATTCTGACATCCAATGTGAAACATGTACTTCCTACACCAGCAGCAGCCGCCAGTTAACTCTGTAGTTTCAACTGAAGCTTCACCACAGAGTTCGAATGAACAAATAGAGAGCTAACATTTTATACTCCCGACAAAAGGGAAGCACTTTAGAGCACCATTTTGCTTGAGTATGAGCTGTTAAATGTATAGCCTTTCCTGAGGAGCAGGCTGAAACAAATGAACTTTGAGGTGCTAATGTAGGTATGGAACCAGTGGGTTAAAATTTGAGGTGGGGGCTTTTAGTAATTCAAATCATTAGTATTTTTGAAAGGGCTAAAACTATTTGAAGAGGGGCACATCTGCTCACGTGCAGCATCCCCACATCTGTTTACCTGACCATCTCCATTTCCTAAGTATCTTAACAGCTCCCATATTTTAAAATAGTGAACATATTGGCAGAATTTGTGCACAGTGGGGTTGGCTGCTGGCATAGGACTTTCCTCTGGTCAAGCCCTGCTGGCAACCATCTCTATGCACTTTGTGCACAGTGGTGGTTGGGAGCCATATGAGGAATGGATGCAGGCCCACTGGCCAACCCCCACTGCACACAACCATAGATTGGGTGGCAAAGGGCGGGTGGGCAATGGGCCAATTTGGACAGAAATTCACTGAAAGAAATGAGAGGTTTGTCAGTGATCTCAAGAGTGAGAAGGGTAGAGATTAGGGTGAAGTGATGAATGGTATCAAACACAGGTGAGAGATCTAGGTGTATAAGGAGAGACAATAGATAGTATTAGAGGGCCAAGATAATGACATTAGAGAAATGAGAGAAGGCTGATTCAGTAGACAGGAGGTCATGGAAACCTGTTGTTTTAGTGGGTTGAATTAGTTTTGGTAGATGAGAAATCAGAACAATCAGAAAATGGCTTTAGGAAAGAGCTGAAGCTGGGATATGGGATTACATTTGAAAGGAGTACATGGGTCAGAATTGGATTACTTTTGTTGAAGTAGGCCCCAGGCTGACTTGAAGCATAGAGTGCAATACCCTAAGCTGATAGAGTATTTTAAGTGAAGAAAGAAGGTAAGCAAGACATAACACTAGATGAGAAAACCAAGGATTTAACAGTCCAGGGAATGAAGGGATCAAACAGTACATATGAAGGATTGGCTTATTTACACATCTTAAGATTAAGTCAACAGGAGATGTGGGCTGCAGTGACGCCTTTTTAACAATATTTTTCAGGTGTCCAGGAAGGGAATACAATATGGGGTTTGGGTGTGATGAGGAAAGGGCATTTCTAATGAGGGTTATTTTAAAGACGTATTAGGAAAAGCCTGAGGCAGGTATAGGAGATTGAGTCAGTATTAAGGTTTAGCAGTGTGTCGACATGAAAGGGTTAAAGTTGTGGCATGTCAGTCCAAATACCCTTCAGGGTAAATAAAAACTGTTTCTGGGTACATTGATAGGACCAGTTTTCAACCAAGATAACTTTTAACAGCCTATGTATAGAGCCTGAGCATGCAGATGAAAAAAAGGAGGTAATTCGAGAAACATCACAGAAACCTAATGAGGTTGGGCATTTATATTACTACATCAACAGCAAAATTTGTACTACCACAAAAGTGGATCCCAGGGTACCAGACTCTCTCACTCCATTGAAAAATAAGAGGCATGAGGCAGAAACAGTCTTACAGGCAATTTAAATAGGGTAGTTTACCACCAATTTAGACAGAAAAGCTTAGACCTCTTTAAAAGCATCCTTTTGGGTCGGGATTGGGTGTCTACTTCTCAAATATACTTCGCTATTCCCATTAATGTTAGCCCCAACTGCTTCCCATTTTCATGAGAAGACCGAAATGTGTCTTTAACAATGTCGTTCCAGTCTAACTTAGGTGTTGCAAATCATTGCGGAATTAGTAAAGTTGGTGGAGGCTTGTGAAGTATAGTCTTGTATTACTTCCTGTTTATAGATAATATGTAATGTAAATGTAAGATATGTCCCTTTTTCCTTCTCAGTGCCTTTTTTCCAATGCTCCATCTTCTTTTTTACTCAAGATTCTATACCAGTATTTCTTCGAGTTGTCTTGGGTTCTAAGTCATTTGTTGCTTGCTCCTGTCACCTGATCACCTGGTATGTGCATTACGTTAATAGAGACTTTCAGCTCTCTCAATGTGGATTCTCATTATCACATTTTGGCAACTCAGATGGTTTTTAGTCTCTTGAGTGACCCAAATTGAATAGAACCAGATCAATTGTTTGTGGCCATTAATGGTCAGCATGTTTTAGGTTTGTGGCATCACTGAAGTAGGGAAATTCCTCACAGTTTCAATGCCAAATCTCCAGTTTTATGTGTGGTTAAAATTGCTCAAACCGGTCTTTGTAAGGTGAAGCAGGATGTAGGTACTACCAGTCTTCTGGAAAAATACAAATCCGTATTTGGCAAAGAATTGGGAAGGGTGTCAGGCATTTAACACAATAATGTCCTCAGAAAATATATATGCAATTCCTGTGAAGCACAAGTTTAGAAGTGTTCCATTGTTTGTTAGTTCTGATTTAACCAGAATGCTAAAGGAAATGTGCCTCACAGGGGTGTCATTGAACCAGTACATGTCTCTGAGTGGATTTCACTCATAGCTTTGGTTTAAAAAATGTGGAAATGTAATATTATATGTAGACCTGAGATCTATGAACAAATACATTCTGGTAGATTGCCATCTTTTATTGCACATTCCAGAATTACTAGCTAATTTGGAAGGTGCCACTTTCTTCAGAACCTTAGGTCTCAAGTCTGCATATCATAAGATTGAGTTGACAGAGGAATCATAGCACATTGGCAAACTTATTACTGCTGATGTAGCTTTTAGTTTTACCAGTATGCAGCTTGGGATGGCCTCTTCCATGTCAGTGTTTCAGAAACTAATTTAGGTTTTGTTGGGAACACGAAGGGATAGTGGCAATCCAGGACATCATTCTGGTCTTTGTTGATGCTGTTGAACAATGTAATCACATTTTAAGTAATGGGTTGTCTGTATTTCAAGATAGTTATAAGACGTTGCCACTTGACCAGTTCCCGTTTTTGTACAGATAGTTTGAATTCTTAGACCACAAGCTCTCTAGTGATTGTACTTTTTCAAAGGAAAATTTTCTAAAGACAATTCAAGAAGTTGGCAAAGCATCTGGCATGGATACTTCTGATCATTTTTAGGTTTCTGTGAACTGCATTCACAATCTTCTTGTAACTTTTCCATGATTACAGGTCCCTTTGGAAGTCTTCGCAAGAATAGTGTCTAATGCAACTAGTTTCAAGATCAGGGTGAAGCTTTCAAACTGCACCCCTAAGATCCATTTTCTTAGTCTGCTAAGAGTACCATTACTGTAGATGCAAGTGCTGAAGAATTGGATGCTGTTTTCAGTCAATGTAAGTCAGACAGAAAGGAAAATATTGTGTTTGCATGTAGACCCTTAAGTGTAGCAGAGTAACAGAATGATAACATTCTATGATAGAGAGCACACTTGCTTGAAATTGGAGCGTAAAACATTACAAATCTTATATTTGTGGCCAATTAGTTTAAGTTATACAATGACCACTTTTGTGTTTGTTGAACACTGGTATTGCATCTTCATACTTAGTTAGAATTCTGTTCAAGTTGTACGAATATAACTTCTCTATCTCATATTCTCCAGGAGCTCTGTCAGGTTAAAGTGTTTAATGTGATTGCATCCTCAATATCAAGACAAGCCGGTGCAAGATTGTGGTGAGGAGTGCATGGTTTCTTTGTTTCATAATGCTGTGTCTAATGTTTGTCAAGTCATCTATGAGAAAACTTGGTTAGAAGTCTTGGAGCAAGATTGCAGTTTACAAAAGGTGAGTTTAATATGAGTGACTGGCCAATAGAAAAAAGTTTGTGTGCCAGTTTACACGGCATGTGGAAGGTTTATGAATAGTTGTTTGTTGAGGGGAATCTCATTCTGAAAGCTGGGTGTTTAACCAGGATCTCTTTGCAGAAAAAACATTGCATTAATGGCCATAGAGGTCAGTCTGGTACCATATAGAAAGTAAGGGCTACTTATTGGTGCTTCAGCATGGATACCTTAATTGTTCAGTTTGTCCATTAATGGGTACAGTGCACTAATGCAACAAGATTTGAAGACTTTCCCTGTGAGTGTTCATACATACAACTTTCCAAAAGCTCCATGGAAAGAATTTGCATCGGACATGTGATGGGTGGGTTGATGGCAAGAGATACACTCATTCTAACAGATTATTTCTCTAAATGGACAGAGGTCAAATGGCTTGGTAACCCCAATACTGAGTCAAATCTTAAAAGTCAGTATCCCATTTTTAGAAATGTTTTTTTCATAGACAGGGTTCAATCAAATTATTTATGAAAGATAATGGGTTGCAATTCAACTTTATAGGGCGTACCAATTATTTAAGTGCAAAGGAAATAAGCATATGCCTCAAAATTGAATAAACAATACCATTTTCATCAGTTGGAGACAGTATTCTTGTGAAGGGTTATTCCCCTCCATATTCCACTTGCCCCACTCCTGCCACTTACCTTGAATGTTCCCTCAATTCACCTAGCCAATCTGATCCTATCATGAATCCCAGAAGGTCACCAGGACACTTTAGTTCTTGATAAACATTTGGTTTGGAAGATTGTTGGAGCATGCCATATGCAATGAGTTTTTAGTGCTGATTAGACATTTTCAAGAGAATCTTGTATTCACTGATGCAACACAGACATGAGGTTAATGGAGAGACTTGGCATTACATGTGGATCATTTTCATTTCAACAATTATTTTTTTTTATTGATCCTCACCCTCCCAGACATGTTATGTTATGCATATTTGTAAAGCATACTCTCACCCAGAAATGCGTCCTAGTGCTGCCCACACTCATGGTGTCCTCCCTTCCTAAACCCAGTCAGCCAGCAAACAAGGATACCTCAATGTTCTTTGCACCTTCTCCCTTTCAGCCTATGCTACACCCTGGCCTCGTAAGTTCATTTTGAATCTCACACTGATTATACACAGCCCTTCTCTTATTTGCTCCAAACATTGTTAATCTACCATTTTCAATTTCTTTTCTGCTAAAACTAAAATAAAACCAGTATATGTACATAAAATGTGACTCCTACTTCTTACAGGAAGCTAGATTTTCTCTTCCAAAATGATTAGGGAAAGGTTTCCTACTATTAAATTTAAAACGTTTTTTGTTATTCAGAGTGTCTGGGAAGGTTTCCATATGCAAATATCTGCCTGACACCTTCCAAGAGAACAGATTTTATGAATTATCATTTAGAAGATATACACTGTGTTTTGCTTGCTAAGATAAAATGTTAACAGCATGGCAATCTTTGAAAAATGTAAGACAACATTAATTAACCAGAAGGGAAACAAACCCTTCTCATTGTAACTCCTTAGAAGTCTGTAGTCAGTTGGTAAAATACACATGCACTGCCTTCAGAATGTGACTTGAGAGTGAATTTCTTCTGTGAAGTTGATAAATAACAACAGCCTCTCGGTCTGTCATTCCCAACTAGATCAGGTTCATAAAATATTCAAGGAATATGTCAGTGTACAATGCTTAGTCTCTTTTGATTTATTGAGAGGGGGTTGTCAGTTCTCAGCCTGCAGAAGTTTAATGGTTAATTTTAGAAAATGTCACAATTATTTATTTATTTTTGCAAGCAAATTGAGATATGACAAAACATTAAAAATCAGAGTGATAGCATGCTTTAACCTTCCCCGATAAGAACTATGCAAAGGGTCAAAGAGGCCCGTGATGCTAAGGGAAGTCAATGACCAATGGCAGAATGGATAACTGTCATATTTAATACAGACACTGAGGTCAATTTTATTAAGATGTCATACTAGTCTCCTCAAAAACTTACATTTTTGTGTCTGGACATCAGGAAAGGGGTTATTAAATTGGGATGGGTCTATCCCTACTGACTTAATTAACTCAATCGAGTTTGACTAAGCACATTTCTTTGATAGTCTCTGCCCAATCTCTGTGGCATGCACAGCAGGCAATTTCCAGAAAATTGTATGTTAGGTTCAAGCAGTACCAACAATTTTAAGATTCATAATACAACACAATTAAATTCTAAAGCAATTCAGGAAACGTTAATAACCATAAAGATACCAACATGATTAAAATCCGACACAGGAGAATCATTCTGCCATGGGCAAGGATTTACTTTGGACTTAGGGCCTTATTTAGAGCTTGGTGGATGGATTACTTCGTCACAAAAGTGATGAATACCCTGTTCACCTCATTACAAGTGCATCATATCCTATGGCACTTGTAATAAGGTGGGCAGGATATCCACAATGTTGTGATGGAATAACCACACAACTCACTCTAAATCAGGCCCTTAGTACATTTTTTTCTTCTAAAAACCTACAAACAGGGCAATGCTGGAAGCTTTAGCCAGGCAGGACTACACAAGGCCAGATACCTTTACAAGTTACCTCAGATGAAGACGATAGCACAGCAAAATGTTCATAAAAGGGACCCCTTTCTCCAACTCCTGGAAAGTTCTTTCTGATCACTCTAGTGGCTGCATGTGCTCAGGGCAAGCTTCCAGGCATCAGGTCTCCCTGTCTCTCTAGATAGGGCTCATCCAGGGTTCAGCATTCCGTGATTAGCAGTGCCATATTGCAGTCAGGAGGTTTTCAGTTTTTTGTGTCATTGAACAGGCAACCAAGAGGTCATTCACCTAAACGTTAGTGTGTAGTTCCAGTTCCTGGGTGCCAGTAGAAGTTAGGAGTCCTTCTAAGTTTTTTTCCAGATGCAAATTCTTTCTTCAGATATTGTCTTCCCAGAAAGTTTTAAAGAGTTAGTAGTGAGGTGCCAGTATTATCCCCTGCACAAACAAGTGATTGGAGACATTTTCCTACCCTATCCTGTCTGCTTTATCATCCTCCTCCCACCTACTTGTGGCATTTCCTCTTTGATTTAGTGTAATCAATTCACAGAAGCCCTAATTTCAAAATGGCTAACCTTTTCCTCCCACAGAATGCTCTCTGGCTCTTCTAAAACTAACAACTATTGTCTCACTCCTGTGACTTGAGGCAGAATTCTAGGTGGTTCCGTGATATTTATGGCAGAAGTCAGCCTCATTTGCCATCTCCAGGTCAAAGGAGGTGGTGTGAATGGTGGCCTTCATTCTGCCAACTGTTTCTATCCCTCTCACAGATTGATGATCCCTATTTATTGATGTGTTTCTGACAACACCCCAACCTTCCTACTTATAGAGGCCAAGTTATTATCCTCTGGAGAAAGTGGTTGTTAACTCCAGCGAGATATGTAAATTGGGTCACTGAAGATGAGATGAGTGACACAACTGATTCTTGGCCAGTTTTGCTGCAGGCAGCTCAAAGTGCATTGTGTGGTATTTTAAAGGTATATTAAAATCAATCTAATTTCCCTATGAAATTACATTTTTAAAACTGAGTAGAAAATAAATTGGAATCATTTTACTAAATATTTCCCAAGCAAAGATACCAATTAGGGGTTTCAAATATACCTAGCCATTTTTATGGAAAATCTAGCTTAACATATACTATGAAAATATCTTTTGGATATTTAGTCACATGTGACATTTAAGTCCCCTGCCATTGCTGCACCATCTGTGACAACTATCATGCTCTAACATGAAAGTTAAATATAGTAATTTGGATATGTAATATATGAAATTGTATTTGTGACATTAAGATGTGGTTCCTCTGTCATTGACAGTTATAGGCAAAATTGTTAATAATTTTTTATGTACAATGAGGGATTAAAGGGTGATCACAATAATTATGTTGTGTGATCTCAATTAAAATCATGGTATTGTTAAAACAGAGTAAGCACTGAGGTTTGTTTGTTCTTTTGACTTTAAGAAAGTTGGCATTTTCTTGTCCTAGCCATTATGTGCCTACAGCCTATGTCCTGGGTCATAGGATTTTGATTAGCCTGGCAGCTGGCCTTTGTGCATTCCTACTATGCAGAGAACTATGCTGCTGCTTGAACCCTGCTTTGTACTTCAGAGGACCACCCTGCTGCTAGAAGTCTGCCTTGTACTCTCAGTGGACTTACCTGCTGCTTGAGACCTCTCTTTGATTGCAGATTTCCCAGTGTAACTCCAAGGGCTAGTTGGCTGGCCTCCTGTTACAGTGTACTGAGGTACAGTGACATAAAAAGCTGAACAAACTTTAACCTGCAATGGGTCCCTGTCTGAATTGAGCCAGCCCTCCAAATGGTTCCTACCCAGTCATGGACCCTTGAAGTGGTGCAAAGGTGCCTAAACAGCCAGAATTCAAAACGTTGGACTTAAAAAGTTTTCCAACAAAATGTGCTCTGACAATCGACAGGAGAACGGGCCCTACCTGCATGCTAAACTTTCCAAGGTGGATCGCCAGTCGGCCTCCCTTCATTGTAACTCGAGCTATGTTCTTCTCTGAAGCAGCAAATCCTGTTCAGTGGCTCCACTTAAGAACAGTATACAGCCTCCTGGAACCCTCATTGGCCACAGCCTACAGATTAGTCTCACTGGAAAGTTTTGACTTTCAAAAAAGAGACTACATCTGAATGTAGAAATCTTCACTGTGACTTCCTCTAGCAGCTCCCGATGATGATGCCTCCGACTCAGACACCGCCCCCTGCCTTGCCCCTCTGAACTTTACCTTCTCAGACATTTTTCTTCAAAATTCCTTCTAAGTTTGAAAGTAAGCCAAGACCAGGACCAATCCACCTTTTATATTTGTACAACATAATATTGCAGTCAGCTATAAATTTTGACTTCATCCGGGTCTTGCACAACTAAATGCCGGTGGTTGGCCTTGATCTTTTAGGCACGGCCATGGCCGTGGATTGTCTGTTAGGCAATGATCTGAAGCACACTATCTGGAAGGAAGTGAAGCTGTGGAGCTCCAATCACACCTGGAAATTTTACATAGATGAAGCCATGCTGATCTTTGCTGTAAGCTAGTTTTCCATGCACTAATTGCATATTAAAAACCCTTGAATTTGCGGGTGAGCCATACTTTCCTTGAAGACTTTCCTATTCCTCTAGGGATTCTGTCTGATTTCTTATGATTTTGCTGTTCATTTGAAAGTGGTCTCTGCTTTTGACTGTTCTGTATCAAATTTGCAATTAAGCCTTGTCTCCATTATTCTGTACCGCTTAATTTTTCAGATTTTTGTAACTTTCCCTCGTCTAAAAACCTATTGATTGGCCTTTATACCGTAGTATGTTTCTCTGCTAAAAAGATGTTGGGTGGGGTGTTCTTTTACGGAATTTCAACACAGAGTCGAACCAACTGATGTAAATGATGGTGTTTTGAAGATTTTGGGGTGTTATGGTTGTTGGGGTACAGTATAAATATTGGAGTTCAGTGTTCTGCACACACACACACACATATACACACTTGAACTTCGAGAGAGTCACAAAAGAAATTGGTTGAAACAAATAGTCATGAGCTAGCTACAAAACTGAAATATATACCAATATACCTCCTTTAATGACTCCTTTACTGCATACATTTTCTGCTCAAGTTGTATATTTGTACTTCTCAATAAGATTCATAAACTATGAAGTAACGTCTCTATGCACTAACTGACCACCTCAGGAAGTCAGCTTATGCACTGAAGCCTGCTTAGCCTAGAAACTCAGACTGGAGGTTGCTGCCCAGGCACTAATTTGGTTTTGGTAGCCAACAAAATGAACAGTGGTTTCAGCTCTGCTCTCATGCTGTGCTGTCTGAAACTCATGAACTATCGCTGAGAAATGTTTAATTTTGAGTTGGCTTTAGACAATGAAGGGGCATATTATCAAGCCAGGCGATAAAATTATCGCTGCTTTAGCGGCAGAAATCTGCCGCTAAAACGGCGATAATGGGCTTGATAATATGCTCTATGGAATTCCAATTGAAGTCCATGTTAAATGTGAAGGACATCTAACATGGGCTTCAATTGGAATTTCATAGAGCATATTATCAAGCCCATTATCGCCGTTTTAGCGGCAGTTTTCTGCCACTAAAGCAGCGATAATTTTATCGCCTGGCTTTATAATATGCCCCGTAATCAATTAAAAAATGATATATGTGAATTTATGGAAAAAACAAAACAGAAACCACATTGGAGGAAACGAAAGAATGAAAAGCACGTTTAAGGAAAGCCCATTTTAATGAAATACAAATAAATAGAAAATTGAAGGAAGCATTTAAAAGATAATTTTAAGAAAACATCCAAAATCACACACTAGGTGGAAAATTAGAGGTAGTGAGGGTGTTGTTTGGGTTCAGGGATGGGTGATGTTTAGGGGCGGTGAGGGGCTTTAACGGTTTTTAGGGTTCGGAGGTGCGTGGAGTTCAGGAGTTGTGCAGTTTTTAAACAATTAGGTATGGGGGAGTGCAGGGTGGTGAGGGTTTTTTAGGGCTCAAGGAAGAGTAGATTTTAAAAGTGGTGAGTGTTCTTAGGATTTAGGGATGGGTGGCATGTAAAGGTGTTGAGGTTTTATTGGTTTTCAGTATGGGTGCAGTTTAGGAATGGTGAGTGTTGTTTGAAGGTTCAGTGATGGGTAATGTTTTGGGGTGGCGAAGGGTTTTTAGAGTTCGGGAATGGGTGGAGTTTAGGGTAGTGTGGGTTTTTGAGGTTATAGGTGGAGTTAATATGAATAAAGGCTTCAGAGATGGGTAAGTTTAGGGGTGGTTAAGGATTTTAGGGATCATGAATGGGTGATTTTTGGGGGCATGGTGAAGTTTTTTGGGAGTTCGGGATGAGAGGGGTTTAAAGGGGGAGCAGGGTTGTAAAAGATCAGGGATGGGTGGCATTTTAGTGTTTAGAGAGTAGAAAAGACTTTAAGGGATCAAGGATGGGTGGAGTTTAGGGGTCAGTGAAGAGTGGAGTTTAGGTGTGGGGAGGGATTTTTATGATTCAGGGATTGGTTGTAGTTAGGGTTAGAAAGGGCTTTTAAGGTTCAGGGATAGGTGGAGTTTAGGGGTCATTAAGGGTGTAGTTTATACTTGGGGAGGCATTTCTAGGGGGCAGAGATGGGTCGTCTTTAGAGGTGATGAGGCTTCTTCAAATTAAAAGCATCCAAACTAATTATTTCACAATTTAAAAATATAAATCTGAAATAACGTTCCCCTGAAAGCATGACCTGCAACCATTTAATTTACGCCTTAAAAAATAAGTATGCAAATGCCAAGTTCAGAAAAAAGGACATTCTATGAATTGATTTCTATGAAATGGTAAATGCCATCTATCCTGAAAGTTTCCATTAAACCATTTAAGTAAAATGGATGCTCAGTAATGGCATTCCATTAAATAATATTTCTATGAAATCACATACAACCTGTAAAAAGTGCCTGGTATCATGAGTGCATGCACAGTTCCATTCTCCATCTGTGTGCAATCATGGAAGGAGTTCCTGACAGGGTATTTGATTGATTTGCAGAGCAGCAATGCAAAACAGCAGGAGATGTAGCCAGGAGCATAAGACAGTTTCAGGCATTTATTTTTCCTTTTCCCCATGCAGATTTCTTTGTAAGATTTGTTTGCAGCATAAAGCTTGGTTAAAATATTTATTATATGCTTACTCTCCTTACTAATCTAACCGTAGTGGGTCCTTTACGATTAGACAGTTTACAACACTTCCATTTACCACAGAGGCAATGATCACCTGATGAATCTTTTTCTGCCAATGGTTGGGGTGGAAATTGAGGCGCCAAACACCACAATAGCTGGCCAATGAGGACCATTAATTGACAACCATCTCACAAATTTAAAAGTCAACATAGGCCTAGCATTGGTAGAATAGAAGTACAAAGTTGCAACTTATCCCAATAACAGAAATTTTGTTCCCAGAAAAATATTTTCCTGTGAACGTTGAAGAAATATTCAGGAATGCCAGGGTGTACACAGGTACAGAACATATAAAGCAACATTTCCCTAGTAGAATATGAACCATTGTATTAAGTCAGGGGAAAGGTCAGGACTAGGGGTGGGCGGAATTTGCGAAAGCGACTTTCGCAAATTATCGCGAATATGTTAAAAATCTCCGCAAACACGTGGAAATATCGCGACGATGCGGAAGTTTTTTTCCCGCCCGTTCGCGGTATTTTCTGCGTGGTCGCGGCTCGCCAACTTACCCATGCGGTTGCTCGCGGGCGCGGCCATCTTGTTTTCACTCTTCTCGCGGTGCATGATCGCAAAAAGAAAGACGTGATCGCGCGACGCATGACGTTACTGCGGGCGCGAACTGTCGCGAGACAGCGCAAATGGCTACCAACAATCCAACATCTCGTGGAGAACGCGACCGGATCGGGAAAACTTGTCGGCGAACGCGGGGATTCAGGTAAGGCGATCGCGCGCGCGCGAAAATGTATTATTTTACAGCGCGAGCAAGCAACAAATTATCGCTAAGCTGCGGAATGTGGACATTTTGACATTTTCGCGCTCTCCGCGGAACGCGAAAATGTCAAATTAACGCAATTTCCGCGAGCGGAACTGAAATTTAGCCCAGGCATAGTCAGGACTAGAGAAAAGGATTTGAAAAAAGCCATTACTTTAGCATCACATGTTGAAATGAAATGGGCTTTAAACCAACATTAAATATAATGAAAATAAACCAATTCATTAAAAATAATGTAGAATGTTCACCAATTATTATTACATGAAAATAGCTAACGTTAAAATATACCCTACTACCACAAACTTTCACAATATTCATATAAGTGCATATTTTTCTAAAGTCATATTATAAAACTCATTTTCAGTTTCTGTGAATTATTGGTTCTCTATTATCACTGTGTAAAATGTTAAGCCTGTACTTCATTTGTACATGATTTTGCACCAACTTTTCTAGCTGGTGCATTCTCAGCAGAAAGCATTCGAAAACGCTAGACCACTTCACTTTAACATCAAATTTCCATCAATATACGTTTATAAGCAATACGTGCATTAGAAAATCACTCGGGCAACTTGTTTATATGTATTAATATTATCTCATGTATATGTTTCTTCATCTCACGCTTTAAAGCACGCTTTTAGTGGCACTTCTAGAACACCTGTTTCATTTTTGTGTGTCACTGGGTCTAACATGTGCAATTTGAGCTTGTGAATGTGTTCATAAATTACGCTGCATCAATCCCTTTGATCTTGTTGGTATCTCATTTCAGCTCATATTCTCAAAGTGAAAGAAAGACCATGTAATCAGTAAGGGAAGAAGACCTACAAAATAATGCTGGAAAATGAATGCAGTTTTCCAGAACAAAGGGGGCAGCCCAGATTCTTACCGGTTTGGTGAGTCTTGCTTGCCATTCAGCTTTGAGTGAAGTATATGTCTACATTAATAACAACTTATTGAAAGTTGTGCACTTTAACAATAACTGCAGACATATAACTCTTGTATTACACCTAGAATCCCGGTCCTGAGAACACCCTATGTGGGCTCTCTTGAAGTACTTTGGCTCCTTACCAACATAGTATGTTGACCTCCGTGTACACATACCAAATCAATGATTTGATGAAATACACTTACTGGATATATTTCTTTTCCAGCATTCTAATTTTAGGCGAGCCATGGTAGACTGACTGATCTAGTCTTACTTGTGGGATAGCCAGTCTCCAGCAGGTCCTAGGACCACTTTGCACATTCTAATCAGCACTAGCTCATGATACCACATTATAGAACTTTTCTTTATTTCATTACAGCGTGCTAAAACCCATTTTGAAGCTGTCCTATGAAGTAATGTTTGGCACTTTCATGATTGTGGGACTTTTTTGCCACAATCCTTTGGCATGTAACATAGTTTTACTAGACCTTTGCAATTCAAAACAAGTGTTGACGCTTTTGGGTGATACCTGTGCTAGTTCAATAAAGCTTGCTAATACTCATTTTGAAATTGCTCTAAGAAATAGTGTTTGACATTCGCTCGATTGTGGGACTCTCTGCCCCACTCCTTTGGTATGTACCATAGGGTTACTATACCAGTCATTGAAATTTGGTTATAAAACAAGTGTTCACACAAATTGATACATGCCTCTTTTTACTTTTAGGTGTCTCCTATGTAATTTACATCCTGATGATGACCCTGCTGTAAATACTTATGCTCAGGGGTTGAAACGTCTACAAGTAACATATGTGGACTGTGTTTTTCAGAATTGATGATGGATAACCTGACTCTTTCCACGGGTGTTGACTTCAAGCATTCTATTGTCCCTATCAGCCACATGTATATATTTTTGTGCAGAGCGCAAATGCACTTTTTATTCACTATGTATCACTTTCAATCCACAGTCACCTTTTAGGAGCAGCTTGTTGCTAGAAAAGTATAAATATTACATTATGCTGCTTAAATTGATTAGTATATTCTGAAATGGAATATGTATAAATAAATGCATTAAACACATAACTGAAACTATCTGATTTGAGAGTTTGTATTCTATCAGTGGTGTAATACTATTGCTGTGGAAGTCAAAGGCTACACTTTCCCCATAGGGATCTTTTTATTGTTAGATAATTGGCAAACAAGTGTAAACATCTTGCCACAAAGCATGTGCTATTCCAATACCATAGACTTAACTCAAGCAGATGCTATGCTTGGGTTTACATTGATCACACATTGCTATGATTAATTTTGAAATGCTCAGTTACGGTGTGATGCAACCAACTATAAATACTAAATGGTGGTGAATTTTTACGTGATGTAAAACGAGACTGAATGATTGACATTGGACAGTATGTAAAATCAGCTAATAAAACACATTTACTACAGATACACCATGTGATTATGACCGATTATCACAATGAATATTTTGAATTCCAAAATATATCTTAATATTATGCAACAATCCAGTCCTTTCAATATGAAGAAGGTCAGTCAATAATACATGTACATGTTGGGTATGTTATACCATGATTAAGGCAAGGCACATACTGAATAAGCAGTCATCAGTGCAAATGCAACAGTTGTTTACCAGCGTGTCATTTTGACCATAGCCCTCGGCCTTGGGCATGCCTGTCAGGGTGGCAAACATATTATGGACTGCATCGTTCACGGGAGTTAGTTGTACCTGTTTCCGAGCAATCAGTCTGGCAACTGGGCAGAATCTTTTCATTTAAATAAGGCTGCAGATGAAAGAAGAAGGTCAAGAAAGATGTACTAACAATGTGACTAATTGAAGACAAGAAGTATAAAAAGTTAGAAGCACTAATTCTATGATGAATTTTGGTCATAGTGCTGCCAAGTATTTCTTCAGCTTCACCCAAGAAGACGGAAAATAATCCACCCCAGCTGATTCAGCTTTGCCTGTTATTTCTGCAATCAAAATTACCAGGTTTGAGAATATTGGCCCAATTTTACCAGATGCGCTTCTGCAAATGGTAACCACTCACATTTTCCACCTAAGAACAAGAGGAAAGGTCTATGATAAAGTCCCTGGAATTTGGAATCTGCATGTGTAAAGTGTTGCATCCACCGCAGCTCTGGAGCACGCAAATGACCATGCCACACATGGAGCTCAGTATATCATGTCTTTATTCTTGTACATGCAACTGTTAACTGAAAACACTACGTCATAAACTTTATTGACCACACCCAGACACACCAAGATACATCTCAACTGATTATGTAACTCTTTAAGGAGTCCAGCAAGGAACACAAGGGTTCCACTGCACATGATCACATGATACTACATTTCCCCCTTTGTTAAATGAAAATTGCAAACAACATATATATATTAGAGTTCTTCAATGAGTCATCAATGTGTTTGCACCAGTCTTCTAGATCGCGTCATTAGAGGTGAAGGAGTTGTTCTGTCATTTCAACTCAACTCAGATGCTTGACTTGGGTACTCAGGAGGACTTATCTCACTTGTGATAACTGGAGCCAACGAACATCAAGGCAGATGCTTGAAATATGATGAGTCTCTCGTAATGGACTTTCCGGGACATTGAGCCGTCACCATGTGCACTTTACTTGTCACGACTATCAATGGATCAGCATCACACAGAGCATCAGTCTTGCGTTTTTGCTTGTTTGACTAGGACCTAGTCTCCTTCTTCAAAAACCATGGCCGTAGTGCATCTGCACTTATCTGCATAGGTCTTCATCTTGCTTTTATGAGAAGTGTCCATGACAAGAATCTCATCAATGTCTCTCATTCAGCTCATGGTCTATTGTGGTAGCTTTGTCCCAATGGCTCTCCGAAACAGCGAGATGGTAGCGCTTTCACCTGTTGTAGAATGGGGAGATGACCGATAGGCAGGAAGGGTTGGACATAAGGCTGATCTGAGAACGATTCCTTTGAGGGAAGCGTACTGAACAACTTTCTTCATGGTGCCCATAAATCGTTCAACAATGCCATTTGCCTGTGGCCAAAGAGGTGTGCTTTTCAGACGCTTGACATTCAAGCAACTAAGAAAGTCTTAAAACTCTCTGCTATTCACAGATTGATCATTGTAAGATTTGAGAATGAAGGGAACACCCCAAGCTGCAATTATATTGTCTAGCCTATTGATTACTTTGTAATGGGTGGTCAATGATAGACCTTCCACTAGGGGAAATAATAGACCTTCCATTAAATGACAACATGAGTATTCATCAATAACTACCATGAGATTATGCCCATTGTTTAAGGGTCTAAAGAAATTAACTAAAATTTTCTCCCACGCTTGCTTAGGAATGTCAGACATATTTAGAGGGTGCTGTGTTGTCTTGGGAGATAAGCAATTAGACAGGTGACATGCTTTCAGTTCCTTCTCTATTGGTTGATCAAGGTGAGTAAACCTCACTCGGTCTCTTAGGGCTCTCTTGGTGGCCACAATGCCATGATGTCCTTTGTTTGCCAGTTCAATGACTTGTTGCCACAGCGCTCAGGTAAACCAATCCTTGAACATCTTAGTATAAAATCCTCTTGAGTGACAAAAAGTTCTTCCAGCACATTTTTACATTTTTGATATTCATCGTTGTCTGTGAGAGGTCAAGTATGCTTTCTCCATGATTGTGTTGCAATAATATCCTTAATTGCGAGCATGCCTCTGTGTTGGTAGCAGCAATGATCAGCTCAATAGATAGAGCTGCAGAGGTGCTGGGCTTTATTATGAACATGATATACTCTTCAGTCGCTTTAGACGTTGCACTGTGGTGCTGTAACAGCACTTGTGAGAGGTAATCTGAAGGGTTTTGATCATTCCCCAGCTTATGCATAATAGTGTAATCATACTCTTGCAATCACAACCACCAATTCTTGCTGCAAGAGAGCATCTTGGCATTTGGATTTCTGGAAATGGTGAGCAACGCCTGGTGGTCAGTGTGAAATGCTTTCTGTACAGTAACATATTCCAATGTTCACAAGCCTACACTACAGCCAGGCTCTCTTTTTCTGGCTGAGAATAGGCACGTTCAGTCTGAGATTAACTTTTGCTGTCATAGACCACAATGTGTCTCTGAGCCTTTGGATGTCCATTGTGTTGAGCAAGGATCGCGCCCTACCCCACCTCCCCCCACCCAGGATTGCAGCTACTATGATCTCAGTATGTAGCTTTGGCTCAAATAAGTCATTTCAGTTTCAGGTGCATTCTTAATAGTATGTTTGATTTTCTTTAAACTTTGATCTCATTCAGAGGACTACTGGATCGGAACTTTCTTCTTTGTCGACTCTCTAAATGGGGCACTCACTGTGGCAAAGTCACAAATGTATCTAGAGCAATAGTCAGCCATGTGTAATGAGGATCACAGCATGATTTCATCTTGTGGGGGACATATGGATAACAATGCTTGTACTTTTTCAGGGTCAGGAGTCACTGCCCCTTCAGAGAAAATATGCCCATAAAATGTTAGTTTGGTTTTGTAAAACTCACACTTTTCAGCATTCAAAGTGAGACCTGCCTCAGAGAGCAGATGACATACTTGTGTAAGAGCTTTGTGATGCTCCTTTCATGTGGCCCCTAAAACTAGTATATCATCACTGTGGTTAAAAACATGTGATACAGGTTGAATTACTTAGTAAATGAAATCCTGAAAGATTTCTGCAGCTGACGGCACACCAAAGCTGAGTTTTTTGTATCTGAACAAATCAACATGAGTTGAAAAAGTAGGAATGTACCTACAGTTCTCTTACAGCTTGAGCTGATAGTATCCTTTGTTCAAATCATGACACAAGAAGACTTTGGCACCATTCAGCTGTGTATTCATGTCCATTATGTGTGGACATGGGAGTCTTTTTCTCTTGATTGCTTTGTTGGCCTGGCGCATATCAACAGAAATGCGCACTGCATCTCCACTATCCTTTTTTGGCTCTACAACTATGGTTGAAAACATGGCGTTGGAACAGTAGAGCACTCAATGATGTCCTGCTTTAATAATGTTTCTAGTTCATTTTCAAAAGCCTCTTGTAAAATGAAAAGCAAGATGGCGATGTTGCTGAGTGTAGTGTCCTTGATAGCACCAACAAACAGGAGGCAGGCCATAAATGTAAGCAAGAGGGTTTATTAGTACCTCATCCACCAACAGCTCTATCTCAACTCCCACAATCAGAATCCCCACAGTAGCACCCTTCTGATTCCATGTTGGAATCAGTGCCTCATTCTGACCTTCTTAGGTCACAGGCCAGATTGATCCACTGTACATTGCCACACATCCTTCCCCTCAACAACAAAATAGCAAAATTGCAAGAAATTACATAGCAAGAAAATCATCATACAAAATCAAAACAGAAGAACATAACAGCAAGGGCTGCCATGCAACATGTGATTAAAATGAACAGTAAAACATCACTGTAAGAACAACCACGCGACATATAATTAAAATGAGTACACCACACTCTAGCATGACCGACCTATGACCTAACATAGTCCTTCATGTATACAGGATGTCTGCGTACTCTTTGACTTCTTTCCCGGATACCCCCCGAGACACTAGGCAGATCAGAAACAGAGGAGGAGAGATCAGAGGACCCGGAACCAGAGATTAATCTGTTGCTACCCGCTTGACCAAACGAAGCAACAGGATTCACAACTACGATGCGACTCTTGTTCCAAATCCTCCCATCACTCGTTTTTACAGCATTATTAAATATCTTAATCACAGATCTAACATTGGTATATTTTGACCAAGGTTGGCACCCCACCGGAGCTCTTATCTTAACCAAATCCCCAACCTTCACTCCCTGAAATTGGGCGGATTTCTTACCATCAACATAAGATTTCCTCAAAGACTGTTTCTCTATCTCTCTATCCCTCAACCTTCCTACCTGATTATCAAGAAAACCCTTGTTCAACCTCATCCAACCAGGACACAACAAAGTATCCTCCCTTTAAACAGTTCAAAGGGAGATCTCCCAGTAGTTGAATGAGGAGACACCCGGTAAGCCAAAATTCTGTCTTGAAGTGATTCCTTCCAATTCAAACCACTAGCTCTTGCCAGCTGAATACTCTCCTTAAGAGTCTTGTTGACCCTTTCAATTGCCCCATTTGTTTCAGGATGGTATATGGCACACTTTTTAAGATGTATACCACACTTCACCATAAAATCCTTAAACTCATTAGAGGTGAACTGTGGTCCATTGTCTGAAAGAATACTGTTGGGAAAACTCTCTCTCTTGAAAATATCTTGCAAGAACCTAATAACACATACCGTGGACACATCCCTAACAGCACCTACTTCTATCCACCTGGAGTACAAATCCAAAACCACTATTAAATATGGAGTATCAAATACCCCATGCAAAGGACCAACAATGTCAATCGAAACCTCATCCCAAGGATGATCCGGTAACCTCCTGCACACCATTGGGGTTTGTTTAGTCTTCAAAATCTTTTCACTAGCACAGCATTCAGGACACTCTCGAACCAATCTCTCTATCTCCATATCCATGCCAGGCCACCAAAACTGCAACCTCAACAGTTCCTTGGTCCTGACAATTCCAAGATGACCAACATGGGCAAAATTGAGCAACTTTGCCCTAATACCCAACGGCGGAACCAACCTCGTGCCCCTAGTAAGCATGCCATCAACCACAGAAAGCTCATCAGAAACCAAACTCCACGGTTTCTCCAACCGTTTACCTTCTCCCAGCATCACAATAACTCTTGTAATTTCTTCGTCCTTATTGATCTCTGTATTCCAATCATCCTGAGTAACAGTACCATCCGTGATCTCACATACATTTACCACCTCATTATCATCCTCAACATCCTCCTCATTGCTCCCATTGAGATCAACCAACCTAGAAAGACAGTCCGCCGACCTATTGACAACCCCTGGAATGTCATCAACTTCAAAATTAAATTCCTGTAAAGAAATAATCCATTTCCTTATTCTAGATGAAATGGAGTCAAGACCTTTCTTAGAAAACACCTCCTTTAAGGGATTATGGTCCGACAAGACACAGACCTTCACTCCCCACACCAGATTCTTAAACTTCCTTAAAGCCCAAAATATAGCTAGAGACTCCTTCTCTATAACCGAATAACCCCTTTCAGACCCTCTAAGGCACCTTGAAGCACAAGCAATCAAACAATCCACACCATTTTTTTTCTGAAGAAGCACAGCACCCAACCCTTTTTCACTAGCATCCGTCATGATAACCGTCGGATCACTAGGCACAAACGAATGAAGAGCTGGCACTTTACTCAACTCCTCCTTGATCGAGATGAACTCCTTCTCACACTCGCCTGACCACAAAAACACCGCATTTTTTACAGTTAGTTTTCTCAAACTATGAGTTTTACTTGCATAGTCAGGGATAAACTTACTGTAAAACTCTATCATACCAAGAAAAGAAAGCAATTCTTCCTTGTTAACCGGTACAGAAATGTTCATGATGGATTCCACCAATTCCTTCTTGGGAAAAACCCCATGTCCAGTTATACAATGTCCTAGATAATTTACTTCCTGCAACCCAAATTTACATTTATCTTTCCTAAGAGTAAGCCCCGCTTCTCTTAGTCGTTGCAGTACAGCAAGAACCCGACTATTATGCTCTTGTACGGTGTTCCCAAAAATCAAAAGGTCATCCTGATAACATTTCACCCCAATAAGACCCCTGAGAATGTGCGACATAATTCGTTGAAACACTGAAGCCGCTGAGACAAGCCCAAACGGCATCCTACAAAAGTTAAAGGTACCCATGGGGGTAACAAAAGCAGTAAGGTCTTGAGAGGAGTCATCTAACACAACTTGGTGATACGCTGAGGCCAAATCAAGAGTAGAAAAGAACTTCGCACCACCCAATGTACCAACCATCTCATCGATGTTTGGTAAGGGAAACTTATCTACAATGACCTCTTTATTCAATGCCCGCAAGTCAATGCAAAGACGAATTTCGCCACTGGCCTTCTTAGCTACGACTATCGGAGCCAACCATTCTGTAGATTTAACTGGTACAATTATGCCTGCTTTCACCAATTTCTCTATCTCTTTCTGGACACCAGCCTGTTCATTCAACGGAATTCTCCTCACTTTAGCCACAACAGTTACCGCCCCTACTCTCACTTTAATATGATGTTGATATCCCTTAAAACAACCCAAGGTGTCCTTAAATATGTCAGCAAACTGTTCTACAAACATGAGGGACAAGTCCCCAACTGTTTGTACTTGAACCTGTGGAGAGGCATTAGGGTTTAACCACACCCCCAGTAATCGTTGATGAGGCCAACCCATAAGGGAATCACCCTGCTTAGCAACATATATCTTCCCCGCAATCATCTTCCCACAGAGTTCAATGGTGGCTACAAAGTACCCAGCCATTTTTATGGGCAACCCACCATAGCCCATGGGAGAGAGATCATTCTTAAAAAATGTTACTTTGTTGACAAAATGTTGCATAAAAACATCCTCCCCAATTATTGTCAAGTGAGAACAGGAGTCAAACTTAAAATCAAGGGATACCCCATCTATATCCACCATATGAGATGGATGATCACTTTTACTTGCATCAACCTGGAATGTGACCACTTTTACCTCAGGCTGAAGCTTAGCAGACAGACTGTTATCCTTGTTACCCTTACTTTTACAACATTTAGCGAAATGTCCTTTCCGACCACACATGTTGCAAGTGGCTCTCAGTCCAGGACAATAAGGTGAATTAGCAAAATGCCCAAAACGACCACATCTGAAAAACACAGGTTTCCCCCCAATAGGAGAACTAGTTACATTGCTAGACGTAGGTATACTCATATCTTTTCCCTTCACCTCCCTCTTTTGTACCTGGCATACCACCTCTTCTACTTTAGTTTCAGCCACCACACTTTTACTCTTTTCCCCATTCAACACACTTCCTCATATGCTCAACTTGTTTGGCAATAGTTATGACTTCCTCTAGCGGAGGTTCATCCTTCAACCAG
The DNA here is from genome assembly GCF_964204655.1 of Triturus cristatus. NCBI lineage: Eukaryota > Metazoa > Chordata > Amphibia > Caudata > Salamandridae > Triturus > Triturus cristatus. Next base: position 891,772,419 of record NC_140590.1, on the reverse strand, counting down.
AGTTCCTTCCTGATGTCATCATGCGCACATTTCAACACAAACTGATCCCTGATCCTCTCCTCCACAGCAGGACCAAACTTGCATGAAGATGCAAGTTTCCTCAGAGCCAACACATATTCTTCTACCGACTCTTCCTTTTTCTGTCCCCTCAAACCAAAATGATACCTTTCCATTATTGTGCTTAACCTTGGTAAATAATGACGGTCCAATTGTTCAATACATATTTCATACTCATTTAGGTTCCTTTGTTCAGAAGCACTTAAATCAGGTAAGTGTTCTAACACCTCTTGACCCTCACCCCCAAGGCAATGCAACAATAATGAATGTTTGCGTTCAGCACTCAGGTTCGTGCCACAAACTCTCGCGTAATTCGTGAAAATCTTCTTCCATTTTTGCCATTTAATATTCGGCTCGCCTGGACTTGTTAGAAAAAACGGAGGTTGTGTTACATTCTGCAGAACTAAATACTCTGTTGTTTAAAAGATTGTCAGTAAAATTAAACAAAATCACAAAAAAAATGCTTTTTCTTTAAAAAAAAACTAATCCAAGCATAAACAGCTCTTTCAATTCCACCCTTCACTCCAAGGATCAGTCTGTTATTGCCCTCGGAAAACTATGGTAGCGCCCTCACATCCAAATGAAAGGAAACATTAATGTACTTATCACCAGCTGGTTCGCACAAAAGAAACAAAGTTCTTTGCAACTCCCTCTTTCTTCCTCCTATAACCCTTATTTCATTATGGAGGATGGTCCCTGTGTACGAGATGCCAAGAAACATTGTCACCGGTTATTCACGACCGAAGTTCCGATTCTTTCGAAACAACGTATTTCTCCTAAGTTAAGTGAGAATCTCCCCAACCACTCAAAATGGCCTCCAACGATGACGTTGCCACTCCTCATTGGCTGTATTCAAGCCTCTGTTTGGGAATTCTCTGCACACGTGCAGAAGCCTCGCGCCTCTCTTTGAGAATTGCCTGCACACGCGCAGAAGCCTCGCGCCTCACTTTTGAACTTCTTACACACGCGCAGAAGCCTCGCGATCTCCGTCTCGCGCTGCAGTCAGTTTCACAGAGCCGTCTCGCGCTCCCGATGTTTCTCCTTATTTTCTTCATTAGGCATTATCACCACCACATGAAGATCTTCAACGCCTCACCCGGAGCGATACAAGCCTCGAAGGCTTCCAACACCGCCTCCTGGATTCCACACCGGATGAACAACCGCCCCTGGATCACCGCAGGACTCCTCCAGAGGTTAGAGCTAGATCAATGTTGAGGTGCCCTTACTCCCGATCGTCGCCAAATAAATGTAGTGTCCTTGATAGCACCAACAAACAGGAGGCAGGCCGTAAATGTAAGCAAGAGGGTTTATTAGTACCTCATCCACCAACAGCTCTATCTCAACTCCCACAATCAGAATCCTCACAGTAGCACCCTTCTGATTCCATGTTGGAATCAATACCTCATTCTGACCTTCTTAGGTCACAGGCCAGATTGATCCACTGTACATTGCCACACTGAGCAACTGGACAAATGTCCTCAGTAATGTGAAGAAGTTGCATCTTCATTGTCTTTAGTTTCCCTAGTCCATGAAGCAACAACGGGAATCCACTTACCATTTCAGAATGTTCATTGAGGTTGTAGTTGATGGGTATCAGTTGATGTCAGCAGCAGTGCTGAAATTGAGTAGACATGCGCTCAAATCAGTACCTGGGAGGACATGAATTGGTGCTTGTACTGACATTTTCTTATGCCTCATGGTCCCTACAAATGACCCTTGACTTTGCAATGGCATTAAAGCAAACCATGTGTACACCTTTGTTTTCCATGGCTTTAGACATGGTACTGGAGACATTTTGTTATATTTTTGTTCTGGCCTGATATTTATTGATGCACCACTGTCTATAATTAAAGTTATGGTGCAGTCATTGATCTTTAGCATATTCTTGGGGCACTGGCCAAGTGGTTAGGTCACTTCACATTGTGATTTCTCTTTGACTTGTTTTCTTCTTTGCAAGCAGCAAATCCTGCATGTGCATGTCGCTCTATCACCATTTCACATTCATCTTGTTCACTGTTGCTCGATGATGACATTGAAGAGCCTTTGGAAGATGAATTTGATGATGTTCAACTTGGTTTAGTCTCTACTTGCCTCAATTGAAGTTGACGTTTGGCATTGTGGGCATGGCTAGAATGCTGCTGGAACTTTCCGGTGCCCATTTTCTTTTCTCATTGTGACACACATAGTTTCTCTTTCACTTTGTAGACCACTATGAAGTGGTTTTCTTTCTCATAGCCTTTGCATATCTTCCAAATGGTGGGACATTTACGTTCATTGGGAAAAAAGAATCCACATTGGAAACACAATTTCTTTTTCTTCTGAGACATCCTTCTGGGCCTCCATTTTGCTGATTCATTCTGGACTTTTTGAGTTTCCATGTCAGCAACTCGTCGTTCTGCACGTTTCTCAGCTTTTCACAGCCATAAGTACTTTTTCTATACGGGCGGTCTCTCTCTGCATGTGTCATCTGAACAAATCAGATAGGCAGCCATTGATGACTCTGAGAAGCATGGCTATCTTTGAACTCACCGAACTTGCAGTGCTTGATGGGGGTATCAAGTCTATCCATCACTTTGACAGCTTGCTGTTTAGCCTTTTTGAAAAAGTATCTTTCATAGTCAGTATTCTGCATTGGATTGAACTTGGCTTTCAGTGTTTCTTTGATTTTACAGTGTAATACTTCATCAGCTGGTGATATTCTTTGTATCACTTCTTTCACTCTATCACCTGCATGGTTCTTTAAGTATTTGAAGTTCTTTTTGTCATCTTCTAGTGCATCTATGAAGTCATCAAACGTTTCCATCCATCCAGTCCATCTGGCACCAATATTCTGCTTTTCGGGGGTGTCAAATGCCGGTGCTGGTTTCAGGAACACAGCAGCATCATAACGTGTGTTGGGACTTACTGACATTGAGAGTATATACTGTCCTGACAACAACTGCTACTCACTCGGATCGGCACTTTCTGAAAGCAACAGCTGTGTGCTTACATCTGGATAGTCATGCCCAGGCTGATGTCTTACAGTGCCATCTTCTGTCTTAATGCTGAGTAACAGTTTTGTCTCTTGCACATGTTTATTACCACTCTCAACTTTGTGCATCATACCTGGTTGTCATTGCCTTCACGGTTTCTTTGTGCCTAGTCATCTCTGCCTTTAGTGCTTTCCTGCCCCTGGCTGTCACTGCCTTTAGCACGTTTTCATACCTGGCTGTCGCTGCCTTCAGCTTTTCTGCTTTATAGGGATGCTGGTGCTGTGTTATGCTGTGGTGTAGTATGTCTTCTTTTGTACTTACTAACTGTACTCCTCTGTAGGGCCTTCTTCTTGGAGGGCCTTGTATGAGCTACAGTGGTGCTTTGACTCCACATACGCCAACCATAGCTTTCTTCTTGGGGTGCAGTTGGCATGCACAAGCAGTTTGCTGAACCCTCAGTTAACTCTCAGGGAGAGCAGGCTTGTTTCTATGGGCATGAATCCCCTACTCATCGCTAGTTGTTGCATCCACCCCCAGCTCTGGAGCACGCAAATGACCACGCCACACACAGAGCTCTGTAATGTATATCTTTATTCTTCGGAAGTCTGGCAGGGACCACATGGGCCCCACTGCACATGATCACACAACACTCCATAAGGGACCTGATGTTTCTGATTCTGCATGTAATTCCCCATTATGAGGGTGCTGGAGTTTTTGTGCATTAATATTTTTACAATATTTTTGTATGACACGTAGATGTGTTTTTTTCTTGCTTTAAGGCCTTAACTTCAGCCTGGTTAGCCATGATTTATTAAATGGATGGCTACCTCTGCACATTTAAACTATTTATTATTGCTGTTACACACAGAAAAGCAGAATCATGTTTGTTTGTTTTCATTGGTATTGTTAATATGTTGATCCTTAAGGAACTTTCCATCACATACCCAGAAATGTTGCTTTTTTCCATGGCCCTTCTGCTAACTCAATGTGCTGCATTAATTCACAATAACAGACTTGTTCATGTAACTAGTTTGTCTTGCCATTTCCAGACGAATTGCCATAGAATGAGCAGTAATGAAGTTGATTTAGTGGGCTAATGCTTAGGTGCTAAGCTAGAAAGATGTTTTATAAAACTGAGTTCTGATTTGCTGAAACTAATTATTTTCCTCACACCATGATGAATGTACATTTTGCATTATGTTCTAAGAGAACATTTGCTATATAAACCCTATATAAACCCTGACTTTGGGTGTAAGCCAGAATTTGCCCGAAGACTTTCTGATTCTACTAGTAAAGCTAGTGCGTAGGATCCTCTCGCACTCAGCTGGTTCATTTGCCCTAGAGTCCAGCATTAAACCACTACCTTTGTTTTTTTGTATAGACCAGTGCCAAGCCTTGACCCAACAAAAAGCTATGCAGGACAGGATCCGGGCATTGAGTGGGGTGGCAGGCCTGTGGCGTTGACTATTGCATTTGCACCACTGAGGGATTTGAATGACATCGACTGAGTAAATAATAGGGAGGGTGGGAGTAGATCCAGTGAGATCCTTTTGTCTAACACTGATATATCAGAGAGGAGTGTGGAGTCCTATTTGGGGACAACACTACCATCCTCAGTGCAGTGTAGGGAATCTGATATTGCGGAGATAAATCCTGTGTGTAGGCCCGCTATCTTGCGGAGCTCTACCGGGTTTGCTGATTCCAATGTGGAGAGTAACGGGGGAGACATTAAAATTATCTCGTGGAACATAGCTGGATTATCCAGTAAATTTGGAGATGAACAATGGCTCACTTACATGAGGGAGTTCCACATGATGGGGCAGATCTATGTTGGAGTTGCGCCACTTTTACGCCGCCGTTGCGTCACTTTTGTGACGCAGCGGCTGCGTAAACCCTGCACCACGTTGCGCCCTATTTACATCGTGACGCATCTATGGAGATGCGTCACGGTGTAAAGCCCTGCGCCACATGAAACCTGTGTCAGGTTTCATGTGGGCGTTTCCACGCAGGGGGGGCGTTCCGTCGCAGGAACGCCCCTGAAAAGTGACTCAGTGAAATCTATAAGATTTCACTGAGTCACTTTCCCAACGCTGATGCGTCAAAACCCTGCACCTGCTTGAAGCAGGCGTAAGGCTTGACGCACCATGTTAGGTATGGGGCAGGTTGGAACAGTGCTGAAGTTGCGTTGCGCTTGCGACACAACTTCAGCACTGCGCCAACCTTACGCCGGCAGATACTTCACGCATCTGCTTGTCCTTGCGCCACGATGCACCGCATTGTAAATGCGGCGCATCTGCGGTGGCGCAAGGGCAAACTTGCGTGACGCATCTTCCCTGGCGCATCCATGCTGATTTGCAGGGATGCGCCAGGGAACATAAATCTGCCCCAATATGTCTTCGGGAGACATGGGAGACAGATAAAAACTTTTTTATTGAAGGATATAAAACCTTCTTCTGCCCAGCAGTTAGGTCGGTCTCCGGCAGAGCAAAGAGGGGCCTGATCATATTCATAGATTTGAGAATTCAGGGCAGTTGGAAGAATTTGGCTTGGGACTCAAACATTGTCCAAGGATTAAAATTCTCAAATAACAACTTTAGGGTAATTCTAATACATTTTTATAATAGAATGGCAAACGCGCAGGGCATGAACAGTCTCCACGAATTAAATACATGGCTGGAGTATACACGAGGGAAAGAGCTGGCCCAATCACAATTGATTTTAGTGGGCAATTTTAATTGTCACTTGTGTCCACACTTGAAGGTGGCGCAGGGTGACTGGTCATCCTGTTCATTAAGGAAGGGACCTCACCTGGAGCATACCAAGGTGGGACGGGAACTGACTGGCCTCTTATATTCTTATGGGTTAACCCACACAATGGACATGGTCGTTAATAAAAAGGGTTCTGGCTCCTCCTAAATTTAAAGGGAGAGATTGTCTTACATTGATTTTATTGTTGTTTCCCCGTCACTGAAAAGAGGTGTGTTAAAGTTTAACATACAACACAGTGTGTTTAGTGACCATAACCCACTCATCTTAGTGCTTGCAGCTCAGTCCCAATTGCCAGTACTAAATTGACAGCAAGGGGTTGTGGCAGTTGCCGTGACGGGTCAACGCAGAAGGCTGAGATGGGCTCAGGTAGACACTGTTGCTTTTAATATTTCCCTATTTGATAGAGGTCACCAGGAAATACTGAAATGCTTAGATTTAGGAGTAGAGGGTGCTGATATAATAGAGTATTTTATGAACATCGCAAACTTGATAGCTAACATGCTGCAGTCCTCATCACGCGCACATAGAGGGCTCCCCCCTAGGTGGTTTGATAGCCAAGGTTCGCAGGCCCTAAGAGAGCTAAAAGTGGCACTTAAGCAGAATCCTAGGGATAGGGAGCGGGTGGCGGTTTGCCGTGCAAGTTACAAACTAGCTGTCAAAGGACGCAAGGGCCTTTCACAATGTGCAGCCTGGGAGGAGCTCACGGAGGCGGTGGAGTTGAAGGACTCGGCCCCCTTTTGGAAAGTTATTAATAACCCTTGTTTCATTGACCCAAATAAGCCGGGGCTAAGCAATAATATTCTTCCAGAACAATGGCAGCAGCACTTCCAGGGCTTTTATAACCACCGTCATAGCCAGGGCGAGCTGCAGACCCCAACCACTTTACTAATTACTAACCCTGTTATCTTTTCCCTGGACGAAGTAAGGGTAGGAATCGAGGGCCTGACGAGGATCAAGGCACCGGGCCCAGATGAGATCCCTCCAGACCTCTTTCGCTGTAACACGCGGAGATCTGGGTCTCTCTACTAACTAGGGTACTAAATGCAGCAATAAGCTTAGCAATGCCAGCATCTTGGTCCTCTGCCATTAATGGGCCAATTTACAAGAAAGGCGACAGGGGTAGTCCACATTGCTATCCACCCACATCCCTGATAGATGTCTCAGCGAAGGTTCTGGGGCGGGTGATTTTAAACACGTTGATGGAACGGGCTGAGGCCACACAAATTATTATGGATGCTCAATACGGTTTCCGCCCGGGGAAATCCACTGTAGATCAATGCCTCAATTTGTATCTTATTACCGCAAAATATACAGTAGCAAAGTCTGCGGCGTTATACTTAGCCTTTATGGACCTCACTGCGGCCTTTGACCGCGTGAATTTCAGTAAATTGTGGGCAATAATGGTTGATCTTGGGTTGGATCCGGGAATAATAAACATTCTACAAGCGCTGCATTCCAACACAACAGCTGCTGTTAGATACACACAGGATGGGAAGGTAACGGACCATTTCAAGTGTTCAAGTGGGGTTAGACAAGGATGCATATTTGCGCCATTTTTGTTTACCTTATATATTAACAGTCTAGAAGCCACCTTGCATGACATCAAAGCAGACTTGCCAAGAATAGGAGCAAGAGCAGCCCCAGTTCTGCTTTACGCAGATGGCGCAGTGCTCCTCACCCGTACCCCACATAGCTTGCAGCTTTTTATTGATGGTTTTGTAAAGTATATGGAAAACATGGATATGTCCCCCAATCTTGCAAAATCATATGTCATGGAGATGGGGAAGAAGCCAAGAAAATCTTATAATTAAACCATAGGCACATACACCCTTGGCAAAGTTCCAGCCTTTGCGTATTTGGGCGTATTTGTTGATGGTCAGTTGAATTTTAAACATTTATTAGAGGAAAAGTGCTTGGCCCTGAACAGGTCAACAGGTTCTATCACAAAATTTGCACATAGGCTAGGGTGCTGGACCCCGGGTATGATTTTAAAGTTATATAACTCAATTTGTTGTGCCAAGGTTTCAAATAGAAGTGAGGTGTGGGATTTTGTTAAGACTACTAACTTATAAATGGAAGAGAATAAATACATGAGGCGCCTACTGAAGGTTCCTCATAGTACCCCGGCATTTAGCGCTTATGAAGAACTGGGGGTCAAATATATCTCAGACCTGGTGGCAGTTAAGCCCCTACTATGTTGGCTGAAGATTTGGACAAATGCAGAGGCCGGCCTGACAAGGCAGGTAATTCAGAAATGTCTCTCCTTAGACCGCTCGATGAAAATCCCCTGGATAAAATATGTTAAAGATTCTTTTACCAAGCTAGGGCGCGCAGATTTGTTTACTTCACCGTAAATATTAGGACCTAAGGACAAGGATGATACCAACATTTTGTATTCAAAGTTTGCCATGGCGCAACATGAAGCCATCGAACTTGTTAAACACACAGTGAGAGATTATATTTTAGTTAAAATAACTCAGGGTATAGAACCATATTTACCACTAATGACGAGCGCACACGATAGATGTTTGATTACTTGTTTTATTCATCATCTATTGGCAGGTTTTATTATAAATTCAGAAGAGACAGGGCCCTGTGGCTGCGACACTAGTTCTCCACAGGTCACCCTTCACTTAGTCCTTGTCTGCCCGTATTACGCCTACCATAGAAAAATGCTTTTGAAGGGCCTGTTAAGAAAAGCTAGATTTAGGCAGGCACGCATAGCCTTGCTGTTTTTAAAACTGTCATCTGATGTTTTTACTCTTTTCTGTGTGGTCAACTTTTTAAGAGCTGCCCTAAAGCTAAGAATCACGAGGGGGGATTGAAGTGTGGAGGGGTCTGTGGTATTCTCCCACAATACCTCGTCTAAGTGGTTCATTCATGTATGTGGTAACCCTCTCACATAACCTGAAGAGTATGCTGTTCCCCACGAAGTATGTGGACAAAATGTTACAGAGGGTGAAGGCGGGGAATCCTCCTTTTTGGAACTCACACACCCAGCAAGCTAGGTGTCATGCTTCATCATATGGACTTGCTCCTCGTCGGGTCGGCGCTGCAATACCTGATGGGCACCCATAAAGGGGCTCTTTGGCGGAGATCTTTTGTTCCTTGCCATATGGTGCTGTTGGTGTGAGGGCCCTAGGGGACAGTGTAGCTGTGGAGGAGTGAGTGGTGTTAAAAAAGGTTGGATAATCCAAATACATTTTTATTTGAGTGGTTATCCACCTTGTTAAAAGAGAAATGGAGTGGCTGCTCTCTGGCTTAATGGTCCAGTGGAGCGACGCTCAACTCGTGGTCCACAAAAACAGGGAGGCCGATAGTGTCAGGGATAGGGTCACTATTGGAACCCCTGTTGAGGTTCTGTGACCACTTCCTCCAGCCTTTGTTAAAAAAGATACCCTCCTATGTGCAGGACACTACTGATGTCCTCCGCCTCATTGACAACGTTGAAAGCCTTAATGGGGTAGACCTCCTAGTGACATTGGACGTGGAGGCTTTGTACACGAATATTCCTCGACAGGCGACATTGGAAGCCGTTGAGGCCAGTCTATTGAAGGAGGAATGGGTCTCCTTCATTATGGGATGTGCTACACTGGCACTCACGGAAAACTTCTTTGAGTATGAGCAACAGCTTTTCCATCAGAACCTGGGGACTTCCATGGGTAGCACGTTCGCCCCTAGTGTGGCCTGCCTGTACATGGCCACATTCGAGGAGGAAGCCATCATGAACCCTAACAACCCCTACAGAGCGAATCTGACTCTGTGGAAAAGGTTCATAGATGGCATCCTCATGTTTTGGGGGGGCATCATCCTACGGCCCTCAGGAACAATCTGCCGTTTGGGCACTTCCTTCGTATCAGGAGGAACTGTAGCACCCTGACTGACTACAAATCAGAGGCCCAGAACCTACAACACAACCTTAAGGGAAGAGGTTACCCGGCATACCAGGTCAGGAACTCTTACAAGAGGGCTATGAATAATCCATGTGAATCACTTCTACAGGCCACCACCAAAGATCAGGCTGAAACCATAACATGTGTCACCTCCTACACATCACACTCTACACTGATCAAAGGGTCATCAATAAGCATTGGGGAATAGTGAACACGGGGACCTTAACCTCCCAAGACCTAGGTTTGCTTTCAAGAGTACTCAAAACCTGAAGGACATCTTAATTCACACCAGGCCTAAAACCAAACAGCAGGGAACCCAGAGAACCCTCTGGGACCTACCACCAGTGATGGGACACCACCACTGTGGGTCGTGCTTGGTGAGTGAGCAGACCAGCTCCGTCAGGGAGATCGCGCTGACTGGCACATTGCTATGGAAGCTCAAGCGACACACTAACTGCAACACACCGAATTGTATATACATGATCACATGTCCTTTAGATAGGAAACATGTAGGGATGACGATGAGACCTGTCAAGATACACATCACTGAGCACAAGAGCAATGTGTGGTGTATGAGAACAACCACTAAAATGTACACACACTGTAAAGATCTTAAGCACCCTGCAGAGTCTTTGAAATGGGTGGTACTTGAGGCACACCCTGTGATTACACAACATGCCCTCTTCAGAATTGAACAGAGGTGGGTGCACCGCCTGTCCACCAACACTATCGGCCTTAATGATGATATACCTTGGGCCGCGTTGGCAGGGAGGTAGACATACATCCACCACTTGACTAACATGCAACTCAGTATGGCTAATATTTTCAGCGAGAATCCCTTGCTCAATCGCCGCTACCGTTGTATGACCACTCAGATTAGATAACTGTGGGCACTGCGGATATATCCCTTCCCCTTGTTTGGGAACACACCATCTCCTTTCACATTGGACACCATATGTGTATTTGGGTACATGAACAGAAAGGTTGTTATAGATGGGGTTATATTTTATACTACTAATACTTAATCCCAATTCTATGACAATATTGAGTAACTTGAACACACAAAGCCCATGGTGTTCAATCCCCATGCGCTGTATTACTACAGGTGGGAGGCTTTCACCTTACTACCCTAGACCACATATGCGGACTGTTGGGTGTGGTTCCCGGACTTAGGAGAAAGTGATACTTCAGGTGCGTGATGCTCATTTAAAATGTGCATCCATACTCGGCCCACATACTACTCTAGACTACACGTCTGCAGAATGTTGGGTTTCACCCCCGACTTTGATTTTTTGACAAGAAATATTTTAGGTACATGATGCTCATGAAGCAAGTGTAACTACACACTCGGTCTTGGTCTTTATGATAGACTTCTTATGACCAGTCTCTACACTCTAAGATGGCCACCCTGTTCAGCCAGCAGACCCAGCACAGTAAGCCTAGGAGCACGATGCACCACGTGACGCTACGTTGGGGGACGCTGGCCCGGCTGCGCACTGTGCCGCGGGAGACGCGCAGGACTACAAAACACTGCACGAGTGGCAGCCCTGGGATTTTCCGGCTGTTTGGCTCATTGCTGGGTAGGTCTCCGGCAGATATCCTCATTTGGACAGGTGAGTGCTTTGCTGATTGCGGTGGCCACACTCAGACGGCACCGGCCCCAGGTCCTCGTTTAGAGGGTAGATTTACAACCACTATAGTGCACGGACCCCGAGCCAGGATATACATGGGGCCAATGCAAGGGTTTTTCTTGTGGGTACGGCAGCGGATGGTGGGGAACCCGGAAGGGCTGCCACTGCCTCCGGGCATGGGTTGGCTCCGCCGGTGAAACCACAGTCTGCTTCTGCCCCACGGGGGGGCCCTCTTCCGAGCCTGTGAGGCCAGTGTATGGTGAAGTTGCCTATCCCCCACTTCATTGGGACATTTATCCGGGCCTGGCCCCATAGAAACCTTTAATAACTATGAAGGGCGATACTTTGTTTATTTCATCCCCTATGCTGCAGGACACCACAACTTTGGTGTCTGGAGCTGACAAGACCGTTGGAGTGAGTTTTTCCCTCCAGATAGGTGAGTTGGATTGTTGGCTACTGCTCCCTATCAGGGGATCATTTTTATATACATTATTAGTCTCTGTCTCTCACCCAGCTAGCCGCTGTTTTAATTCAGTCACCCTGTCTGTCACTACATGTTTTTTTAATATAGGGGTTCATACCTTGAACCCTTTGCACTCACTGGATGGACAATTGTTACTAGGCTTGTGGTATGACATGACTTGTTTATTGGATATTTTTATCTGGTAACTTCACACTCCTTTCCATGTCACCCCCCTTTTTTAGGTTACTACTAGGATTGGCGGGACATCGTGCTAGCACATGTGAAGAGTGGTAGGTTGGAACCATTCCACCCACCACCCTGTGTAGATAGTTTTAGCACCTAGGTCCTGATGAAATGCTATGGATCAGTATTGGCTGTGAAGCATGAAAAATGCTGACCACAAGTTGAACGTCGCTCCACTGGACCATTAAGCCAGAGAGCAGCCACTCGATTTCTCTTTTACTAAGGTGGATAACCACCCCAATAAAAATTTCTTTGGATTATCCAACCTTTTTTAACACCACTTACCCCTCCACATCTACACTGTCCCCTAGGGCCCTCACCCCCACAGCACCATACGGCAAGGAACAAAAGATCGCCGCCAAAGAGCCCTTTTAAGGGTGCCCATCGGAGGAGCCCGACGAGGAGCAAGTCCATATGATGAAGCATGACATCTAGCTTGATGGGTGTGTGAGGACTCTAGTTCCGAAAAGGAGGATTCCCCTCCTTCCGCCTCTGTAACATTTTGTCTACATACTTCATGGGGAACAGCATACTCTTTAGGTTATGTATTGCATGGGCACGTGTGCTGTACCCCGTTAAACAAGCCCTGATAGTCCCCCTCTTTTGTGATAGAGTAGCCCTTTCACAGCCAGTTTTTGTACCCTTGCGAGAAATTTTATGAATGACCTGTTATTTATATGCTTTTATGATTTGTTCTTCAAATTGAAAAAAGTTTTATTATTATTATTATTATTAACATACTAGTAAAGCTGTTTGATTTTCTATTCATTTTGCTGCCCACTTGGGACTTAAAGTATTTCTGATTTTCCACTTCTCTGTAATGCTCTATATGATGAGATTTTAATTTTGTAATACATCTTTTACATTTATGCAGCTTATCTAGAATTTAGTTATTGAGTGGGCCTTCCACTTAAATTTCTTTTTTTCTGATACTTTGATGTGCTGGGAAGTGCCACATGAAATTGAGGTTTAACACCATCTCTGATTCATCAATTAGTGGATGTTCTGTTGAGGTATGTTTCTGTGGTGCAAGTACTGTGAGGGAACCCGCACCAGCAGTGGCTTTAACTCTTCATACCCACAATTAAGAGAGGAAATAGAGGCTGAAATTGGTATTTAAGGGCCTCAGTACCTACTAGAGGTGGCGGACTCAGTGAGATTGGCGCTGGATTCAGGGGCATTAGCTATGCTGGTGCTCCTGGATCTATCAGCGGCATTTGATACAGTGGACCACTCAATATTGGTTCAACGTCTTCTGGACATTGGGGTTGAGGGCACAGCCCTGACTTGGCTGAAGTCATTTCTTTTTAAGCGCACACAAAGGGTAGCTCTACAGCTGTATGAGTCTGACCGTAAACACCTATGGTGCAGGGTACCACAGGGATCAGCCTTAAGCCCATTGCTGTTCAACAGATATTTGGCCCCTTTATTCTCTCTGATAGTCAACTGGGGTGTGAAAGCGATTTCCTACGCTGACGACACCCAGCTGGTATTCCCTTTTTATGATCAGTCAGAAGATTCTTTCAGAAGCTTTAAGGGCTGTCTGAGAGACATTGTTCACTGGATGAATAACAACAAACTTAATTTGAATGCCGACAAAACAGAAGTGATGTTTTTTGGCAAACACCAGCCCCCTGCAGCAGATCTCTGGTGGCTGGAGGAAATGGGATCCCCACCCGCTCCGGCTGGCAGCGCCAAAAATCTGGGAGTAAAGTGGCAGACTGATCTATCCTTTTTGGCCCAAATTCAGCAGGTAACAGCTGCCTGTTTTGGCAGGTTGAGAAACCTGCCTACGTTTATATACCTACTGCCAGAGAACTGCCGTCGGGTAGTAGTCCATGCCACAGTTACCTCCCGCCTGGTCTATGCGAACGCCCTCTATCTGGGTTTAACGGCTTACCTGGTTAAGAAACTACAAAGGGTTCAAAATACGTCTGCGAGATTAATCAGACGTGTCCCATTTCAGCAGCATATGTCTCCGCACATCAAATAAATACATTGGCTACAGGTAGCCAATAGAATCAAATTTAAGGCCTTAACCCTAGCTTTTCCGTCAGTCCATGGATCATGCCCCAGCTACCTGAAGCAGAGATTAGTTGTGTATAAGCAGACTCGGTCACTGAGGTCTAACTCTCAGAATCTGCTTTGCACCCACCGAGTAAAGAAAGCCTGGTTAGGTGGCAGATATTTCAGGTTTGGGGCTTCCATGGTATGGAATTCCCTGCCTAATGCCTTGCGCCAGATTGGCTGTGAAACGCAATTTAGGAAAGCAGCAAAAACATGGCTTTTTAACCAAAATTAATCTCTGGGGTTCTGGGCCGCTCAGGATTTCGTACGCCACCTGTTGCTGTAGTGCCAGGACACCTCCTCGGAGGTAGCTGTTCGCGCTCTATAAATGGCTGTATTATTAATATCTCCAACATTTAAGTTGGGGCATCTCATTATGCTAGCCTCTCTGACATGCATCATGAATGGCTCCCTAATGCCTCAATTTATTCTGGTCACTAGCCAAAATGATATATCTGATCTGCATCAACAATGACACAGTACGAGTTGGATTCTGAGGGTCCACTGCAATGTAATGTGGGAAATTAAAGTTAAGCCATAGGATTCCTCTGGCTATTCCTCATTCTTGCTGGGATTTGCACCAGAACATTTTACTTTCTTTGAGCAGGTGTGGTCCCTAGTGGGAGACTGTGCAGTACTGCAGTAGTTTTCATTACTCCTGATAATTGTCAATTGGATATTACTAAAAGCTCATAATAGGTGCTTGCTTGTCTAGTTCCCTCCCCATTACAATTTCTGTAGTGATGCTGCATTTGAAACTAGCTCTTGCATGATTCACCAACATTATTAAATGGGAAACGATAAGGACAGTGGCAGATGGCCTCTTCATTATATTACAAGATGTACTGAAATAATGGCAAAAAGAGAGGTTTCATTTTCACTTGTAAAGTATGTCACAATAGAGAGGTCCCAATATATCAAACAACCGTTTCACATGTCAGTAGTTTTAGTGGGGTGAAAATGGCCAATCTCTAGGGGAGCTCACATTTTGGTGGCTATTGGAATAATGTGCCCATGTTATTTAGCAAGATTCCAATGGTGACATGTGGCCTGCTCAAGCCATGCTCCCACATCACACTCTCTCTGTCAGATAAGTAAGGTTAGAAATCTGACAGGATCCAACTGACCCACCCCTTATGATGATGTGGGTACTTCAGATTACCAATGGTGATTCTGTGTATCATTTTCTGATAAATGGGGTCTTTGTGGTGATTAGTGCTATGTTAGACTAGGACTGTAGAGTAGAAAAATGCACATCTCTGCACTGCCTGCAGCACATATCTCCTGATTGCCACCAAAGTCCTGCTTCCTGGGTTTAAAAAAATCTGATCTCATTGGTTCTTGATCAACGAACTCATCGCTTCCAAGCTATAATAGCAATAGAAACAACATCATAAACCTAAAACATTTTCCTAGCTCCACCAACAGGCATCAAGAGAACATGTTTACTTCCACCATCACTGCTAAACCAGAACGTGGTGAGTGCACAGGCACCCTTTTGGTAGATAAACAGGAGGATAATGACAAGGATGCTAAGTTACAGGACAGCAAAGACACATCTAACAATAATACCATCAGTCCATGAAACCAAAATTGGCGAAAACAAGTATAATATGAATACATTCACTCTCAAAG
Source organism: Triturus cristatus (assembly GCF_964204655.1). NCBI lineage: Eukaryota > Metazoa > Chordata > Amphibia > Caudata > Salamandridae > Triturus > Triturus cristatus. The sequence goes on along the minus strand of NC_140590.1, from coordinate 891,756,689 downwards.
TAGACATGGTTACTGTATGGAAAATATTTGACAGTACTGGACAATCCAAAATGATCATATAACGTCTGAATATTCAACCTGAAAAAGAAGGTGCAACTACATCTTCTGGTGATACTACTCATGCACCTACTCAAGATAAGCTTCTCTAAAGCACTCAAAGTGAGCAAGGTTTACTGAGCCACATCAACATCCAAGCCTAACGAAGAGAATCAAAGTGTCAGATTCCTTCATCCCACAAACACACATTGAGGAACCTGACTCTTGGCCTTTTTTAGAGTTCGGTCGATAGAACATTCTGTCACAAACATGGCAGATAGCCTCTTCATTATATTACAAACGCCACAGGCTATATTCACTTGTAAAATGACAGACACAACATCTGGTATGTTTGTGACAGAGTATCCTATACTCTATACTCTAATTTAGGCCCTCTGACCCAAAATGTGCCCCCCGACCAGCAAATCTATGTTGATTTTCTGGAGTGCTTGTTCACCTTTGTTTCATTAACATTTATGTGAGTTGACAGAAAGGAGTGTCAAATGTATTGCTGATATGTCCTATCTGCATTATACCTTAATAGAAATATTTTTGAACAAATCATTGGTTTCAGAGAAAGAGTAATGAAGGCATGGATGAACCCGCAAGCAGTAGCTGTGGTGGGCCAAACATTAGTTAGATCCATTGAAGTCCACACTGGGCATATGGCATCAATAATACTTCATAAATTAAAATTAAACTGCAGTACTGGAAGTTCAGATGTTTCAAGTGTAAGACTTACAGTTGGATAGAATGTACGTGCAATTAGTGTGCCTCCAGCCAACAGGTAAATCAAATCAAATCAAGGAACATTTATTTAGCGCACACATCACCCGAAGGTCTCATGGTGCTGGCGGACGGCTCCCATGTTATCAGCATAAAAAGAGACAGAGCTAATGGTCAAACATCCATGTTTTTAAATTCTGGCGGAAATGATGATGATCAGAAATAATTCGTAGATGTAGAGGCAGTTTGTTCCACAGAGTGGGAGCAAGACAAGAAAAAGCCCGACCCCCATTTCTGACAGTGCGTACTCTGAGTGGAGTGAGAAGAGATTTGTTACCAACTGATTTTTTTTTCCCAGTAGCCTGGACACCTACCGTACATATTTTTATGTGTTAGGCATAAGATCCTAAAACATATTCTCTTCTTCACAGGTAGCCAGTGAAGATGTCAGACTGGAAAGAAAAAAGAAGCCTGTTAAAGACAAAAAGTCTGATTGACAAAGCATTTCCCATGGCCAACCCTTATTGACTCATAGAAAATATTTTAATGTGAGCATGCATAACTTACTTAAGAGCCACATAGATGAAACTACATGCGTCTTTCCAAAACATGTTAAACTACAAAAAAGCATAATTTACAGACGTATTGAATGAGATTGAGGGCCTTATTACGAGTTTTGCTGGCGGTCCAAACACTGCTATATTATGAGTCAAACACAGGGCGGGCGGTGTGAAAGCAGGGATATTTGCAGCGATTGGTGCTATTCTCAAATGTATCAATGCCTGTGTGTTCATTTCGACTGCAAATGTGTCGGAGGCACACAAGTGCATGATATATGTGAAAAAATATCATATACCCATTACCTGGATTTAGCCCATATGTGGACAGTCCTGGCAATGGCAATATAGTATGAAAAAAACGTACCTATAGATTGCCGCAAACAGAGTAGTAATCCTTGGTGTGAAGATCCTGCTGTGAACAGGGGACCGTGAGAAAGGGATCCACATCAGAATCTACCTGGAAGAACAAGAAGGGGTGAGTATGCATCCCAATTCCTTATCCCCCGTAAAGAGGCAACTTGTAATACGGATGTCGGTGCAGCTCCCCTGTACAGCAAAATGGCAGATGACTTCCCTGATTGTGAACCCGGCAGTCTGCTGGTGGTCTTGGCAGTCCAGCAGCGGTATTTGCAAAGGCAATCAATCCAACTCGTAATACAGCGGTCAGACCGCACAGCTCTCCATGCTCCGATCGCCAACACCCATACACTAGTAGTACTCGCCACCAATCTTGGTGCCAACCATCGAGTTACCAAAGCAACGTTTTAGTCGAACTTCCACTAGATCGGGACCTCAGTTAGAAAGATTTTGAAACAATGGTGCATAGTTACTGACATTTTTAGAATAGTGGAAAGTCCTGCCAAATTAAAGAGCATTACTGATGGTGTGGGTTGATGATGATTCCAAAGCTTCTTTTTTTAATTGGCCCTTATTTAGGCATGGATGTTGGTCCTGATTGAAGGTGACAATTACAGTCACCATTAGACATTCATCTTAAGATCTTTAGGGCTGTTTCTAGCTCAATAATTCCAACAGTGCAGGTGTCTGTAGTTCTGGAACAATGTTTTCGAATTTCAGATTAAGTTTGGGAAGAGGAAGAAACTCTTACAGTTTTCACCTTACAGGTAGTAGAACATCATCTTCCATACAGCAGAATGGTTACTTGTTTCTCTGTAATACCAAACATGTTTAGCAGTGCCAAAGACCCTTGCAAAGGTTTTTACAGGGATAATATCTTACCAGTTTTATGTGACCCTAAATATACTACTTCAAGATGATATAGTTCCTATGCATAGATGTATCAAAAGCTTCACTTAGTAGCATGTTTAGTAGTACTCCAAGAGAATTATTTACAAACTACAAACTGCTAATCCCAAATCTACTTGTGGGTGCCTCCACCTCCCCTATCTTTTGTATTTGGAAATGAGGACAAAGCCTATGATCAATGCTACCGAGACAACCATAAGATAGCTATGAAACCTTATCATCTGCATATCAACCGGTCACGCCGAGATTATTGTTCCAAGAAAATCTCCGCCTCCAAGAACTCTTCTCGCAAAATGTTTCAGATTGTAAAATCTCTTACTTCACTAATTTCTGTTTCACCCTCCTCAAGCCTGTCTGCAGTGAGCTATAATGCCCTGGCCTCCTCTGAAAAGGTGGAAAACATCTCTACCTCCTTTTTATCTGAAGCCAGAAGCAATCCACAGCTGAAGGCATGGTTTGACCCCAAAGGCGAACATGTTTAGCTCCAGCACTTTTGCCCTACCAAAACTGAGGAATTCACTCCCCTTTGCTTCGCCATTACATCTGGATCCACAGCTGACCTTATTTTGCCCTGCATCCTGGATCAGGTTTGTGAAACTATCCAACCGTTCCTAAGGGAATTTATTAATCTTTCTCTGGTCTTTGGATGCATTCCCCAGCAAAGGAAACATGCTATGGTGGTATCCCATCTCCAAAAACCTCTACTCCATCCCTCCAAGATGGAAAATTATCTATCTCTACCACTGCTGCCCCTATTTTTTAAAATCGTAGAGAAACATAGAAATAGGAAGCTTTCCAGTTATCTGGAGAATAATATCCGCCTGCATAGACTCAATCTGGCTTCCGCTCTTCTTAAAGCACCAAATCCACCCTGCTGCTGGCCTCTGAATCGGCCCTTAAGATCATGGATGAGGAGGAGACACTGTGACCATCCTATTGTTGGATCTTAGTGCTGCCTTTGACACTGGTTCACCCAAATTTCTGATCAAGAGGCTTTGGAACTGTGGCATCAGCCGCAATGCTCCCCAACTTAAATCGCGCCACAGGGCGTGTTTGGACACATATCACCTTAGGCCCGCCCCCTCCCTTCACCAGTGTGCAAACGTGCCCCGTGATGCGTTTTAAGTTGGGGGATTAAGTCCCCTTGAATCCTGAGGGTCCCTGGGGTCCAACTAGCCCACCAGGTACCTCCAGTAAGTGCCACAGAGCTGCGTTGCAGAGAGGTGTAAAAAGGGGCATGGCCTCTGAACACCTCTCTGCAACGCAGCTCCCTGGCGCATACTGGAGGATCCTGGTGGGCTAGTTGGCCCCCAGGAACCCCGAGTATTGAAGGGGAATTAATTCCCCAATTTAAAACGCGCCACAGGGCCCGTTTGCAGAGTGTTTCCATAAGGGGGCGGGCCTAGGCACGATCTTGTTTATTTTTATTTTTTTATGTTTTGGGAAGAGGGGCTGTGTAGCCCCCCCTTCTTTTTACTTTTTTGGGGCCCTAGGGACTCTATCCCCCAGGGCCTGACCCCCAATTTAAAAAAAAAAAATTAACGGGAAGGGGCTGTGTGGTCCCCCTCCCGGGCCACTTCTAGCCCCGGGGATCCCATCTCCCGGGGCTGGCCCTCTCCGTTGGGGACCGTGGAAGGGTCCCCAATTCCCCCCATGGTCCCGCCGGCTCCCCACCTCCTGCGGGAGCCAGCATTGCTTTTCCACATGGGGAGCTGCTAAGATGCAGCTCCCTGTGTGGAAAAGCAATCTGCTTTAGTTTTTGGAAGAGAGAACAGGTTTCCGTGCTCTCTCTTCCAAAAACCAAAGCCCAGTTTGCTATGGCAGGCGACTCCCGCCCTGCCATAGCAGACAGCAGTGTCCAGGGGGTGGGCACCCCAGGACACTGCAGGAACCGGCCCTGGGGGGTGGCGGTCCCCAGGGCCATCACCGGGTTCAAGGAGGGGGGCAGCGAGGCCCCCCTCCCAACATTGTTAAAGCCCCGGGGCTCGGGGTCGGTAACAGACCCCCAAATTTGCATATTTAGAGCCCCGGGGAGGTGGCGGTAACCGGGGCGTGTAGGGGGGTTTGAGCCCCCCACACAGGTAGTTTATTGGTTTATTTCGAACAAGCCCCGGGGGGTAGCGGTCCCTGGGCCTGCGGGAGGCCATGTTCCCCCGCCAATATTTTACAAAAGCCCCAGGGGGTGGTGGTCCCCAGGGCTTGGGGGGCCTTTGAGCCCCCCTACCCATTTATTGTACAAGCCCCAAGGGGGTCTTGAGCCCCCCGCAAATACTTTTGAAAAGCTCCGGAGTTGGCGGTCCCCGGGGCTTGGGGGTCATGGATGCCCCCCCACATTAAAAACTCAAAGCCCCGGGGGTGGCGGTCCCCGGGGCTGTGGGGGGGACATGTGCCCCCTGCAAATCTTTGAGCAAAGCCCCGGGGTGTGGCGGTCCCCGGGGCAGTGAGGGGGGGATTGGTGCCCCCCCACTTTTTTTTCTGCCCCCGGGACCTGGCCTACCCGGGGGCTCTATTTAAACGAAGCGCGGGAGCCCACACTTCACTTTTTTAATATTTCACGGCTGGATCCGCGGATCCTCCGCACATCCCATGATTTTTAAAAAAAACATACTTTTTTTTGGGCCCAGGGGGTCCTTGTGGGACCCCCTAAGCAGGCCTAGTGGGTCAGGGTGTTTCTACCCTGCCCCCTTTTCGTGTTTTGCGCGTTCGTTTTTATCTTTTCTTGTGCCTCGGTTCTACCGAGGCACAAGATGGCTGCCAACACTTCCTGGTTTGCAGTGTTGATAGCCAATTAGCATCAAGCTCGTGATCGGGATGGTGAACGGATCCACCGCGGCCATAGATATCACTGTCTTTATTTCTTAATTTCTCAAAAACTACTGAGCGGATTTACACCATTTTTTAAAAGGTTGCTTTCTGAGCCAAACAGTACCTTTTTGCCAAGGTTGGTGTAATTCCGTTGAGCAGTTTTTGCTATAACTGTGTCTAAAGTTTCCTATGGGAAAGTACATTTTTGACCTCTATTTTTTGAATTTCTCAGGAACTACTGAACGGATTTAGACCATTTAAAAAAAAGGTCTCATTTTGAACCAAGGGCTACCTTTTTGCAAAATTTGTTGTAATTCCGTTCAGCAGTTCGGGCTGTAGCTATGGGAAATGCCATGGAGAAAATTAGTTTTGGGACCCCCTTTTTTCTCGGCCCCTGCTTGACAAATCAGCCCCAAACTTTCAGGATAGGAGCTGACCGGAGCGCCCCACCAGTTCTGAAAATGTCATGAACATTCGTCATCTTGCGCCAAAGTTATTGGGAAAAGAATGTTACAATTTTCCTATGGTACTAGGTCCTAACTACCTACTGGCGACCACCAGTAGGTTATATATATATGTCTTGCTCGTGTGTCTTGCTCGTGTGAGCAAGACACATTGCGTGTCGAAACGCGTAGCGATTTTGTGAAGGAATAAAGAGCTGACCTCTGAGAGTGCGTTACCCTTGGATTTCTGAATATTTATACAGCCGGATTTGGGTTCGCCGGCAAACGCACCACCTGACTTAGGGATTGATCCTGGAAGGACCCGTGTTTGTTTATCTATATATATATATATATATATTCACTGAAAAAACCATAGGTTTCACACACGTTATAGTTAGGAATTAGCATTTAAAAAACCTTGCAAATTCAGTGAAAAAACCATAGGTTTCACACATGTTATAGTTAGCTGGACATTTTACTGATAAAAAACCAATGAAATTCCCCCGTTATAGTTAGTGCAGGCAACTATAACTCACGCGACCGCAATCCTCTGCTGATGCTAATACTGTATTTAGACAATTATTTGCCCATGTCTTCTTCCATTAAATTTTAGCTATACATATATTACAAATATTTTTTTTTCATAAAGACACATATGTCATCAGCAGAGGATTGCGGTCGCGTGAGTTATAGTTGCCTGCACTAACTATAACGGGGGAATTTCATTGGTTTTTTATCAGTAAAATGTCCAGCTAACTATAACATGTGTGAAACCTATGGTTTTTTCACTGAATTTGCAAGGTTTTTTAAATGCTAATTCCTAACTATAACGTGTGTGAAACCTATGGTTTTTTCAGTGAATTTGTACGGTTTTTTAAATGCTAAGTTACTTTACGCCATTCGTGGCGTGCGCGCCCACTTTACGCAGTTAGTGCCGTGAGTGGGCCATGTACGCACGATGCGCTTCGCGCACCGTGCGCACACGGAGGACATATTATGCGCTTCGTTGTGAAAGGTAAGATTTTTAATTTTCTAACAATTTCATATGTCATGTACAAATGTTGCCCTTCGGGCACCATTTGCACACAGGGTGGGGAGAGTGTGGATAATTATTTTTTTTGTATTTTTTTTACCGTACGCGTACGGTAAGCGTAATCGGCGATTTTTCGGAAAAAAGAAATAAAAATTTTTTGGCCTTGGGGGTTCTTTGGCGACACATTCATCGAGGCTAGGTGGTTAGGAGCTGTCTAAACAGTCCCTTTACATGTTTTTTGCCTTTGTTTTTCCTCCCCCCCTCAGAATGCGAGAGAGAAAATGGCGGCCGCCGCTTCCTGGTTTTGAACAATTCGAATGTTTACTAAGATCTAACAGCCAATCAGAATCGCGCTCGCGCATGGCACCGTACGCGTACGGTAAGCTTACCGTAAGCGCACGGTAAGCGCACCGTAAGCTGGCTCACATATATATATTGATTTAAATGCTATTTTCTCAGGAACTACTGAACAGATTTACACCAGACCTACAAAAGGCACTTCCTTGACATGAGGACTACCTCTCTGCCAAATTTCAAGTAACTCTGTTCAGCCGTTCGGGCTGTAGCTGTGTCTAAAGGTCCTATGGAAAAATGCATGGGAAAAACGCGTTTTGGGACCCCCCTTTTATCTCAGCCCCCGCTTGACGAATCCCCCCGAGACTTTCAGGGTAGGAGCGGAGCGTAGCGCCCCACCTATTTTGAAAATTTCGCGAGGATTCGTCGACCGGCACCAAAGTTATTCCAAATAGAATGTTGCGGATTTCCTATGGAAACAGGGTCCTAACTATAACTATCTACTGGCGACCGCCAGTAGATAATATATATATATATATATATATATTTTCATTCCTCCGTCACCAACATCCGTTCCAAAAGACGAAGATAGACCCAGGTTTTTGTGCATGTTCAAAGATTTATTTTTGAATGCCCTGCACCATCGCCATTACGCGTTTCAGCCTCGCGGAGGCCTTGATCACATGATGTCATCAGTGGTGTCATTTGAGATGTCATCAGTGATGTCACTGACCATGTCATGAGTGATGTAATATATGACGTCATCAGCAGTGCATTGTGGGGGCGCGAGTTATAGGTAGCTGAACTAACTATAACGGGAACATTTCTAGGGTTTTGTACGAGGGAAATGTCCAGCAATATTTTTTTTCACCATTTTTTTAACTCATTTTTTCAATTAATTCTTTTAAAAATTAAAAAATATTTGTTTTTAAAGTTTTTGGGAAAAAAGTTCACTATTTTGTTCATTATGCTCCCTTTTTTTGTTAAAAAAAAGAAATCACAAAATCGTTGAAAACAAGACAAAAAAAAATAAAAGAAAAAAGAAGAAAAAAAAAAGTTCTTGTCAGAACTAACTTCTCTGCTTTAAAAAGAGATATATTTGTAAGTTAAAGTTTAGATGAATGTATGTATAGTGTGTTATTGACTGAACGAATGCATTAGTAGCGTAGGATGAATGTATAAGTGCATAACTATAAGGAAGGGCTGCAACATCACACAGTAACCTCTTTTACTGCAGTGTGCTGTAGTACATCCGAAGCACAGAGATGCAACATATGTACATAAATATGTTGCAAGTCTATGCTTCTCTCTGCACGGCTGCTTAAGCTGCAGCCATGTGGTGACACAGGCACCCTTGCACCATAGTGCAAGGATATCTGTGTCATGTGGAGTTTGTTTTTGTACAGGAAGACACACCTTCCTGCACAAAAACAATCAGTAAACGCATTTTATTCCTTCAATGTATGCTGAGCATTGTAGCATGCATTGAAAGATAAAACATGAGGAAAAATGAAAACAATTATCCTTGTTGCGCTTTGCTACACCAATTGGAGAATGGTGCAGCATTCACACACATGTCGAGATTTATGATTTATGATAAATCTGGAGATGTGTCTTGTTCTATGAGTATTCTGTGCAATCACGCACAGCAACACTTATAGAACGCCCTTTCAACGCAAAGTGGTGTGTATGATAAGGTCGTATTTACATGGAGAAGAAAAGGTACACAGAGTGCCTTTTCCTCTCTTTGTAAATATGAAAGAGCGTCTTGCTCTATAACTATGTTACAAAATGTGACATATTTCTGTTTGGAAAATTGCTTACGAATGGTAGGGGGTAAGCACAGAGTTTTGTCTGCAAAGATGCTCAAAGAAGAATGATTGAAATGATTGCGGTCCTTCAATAGATTCCAAAACTACATAGGTATGAACAGGGTGTTTTGAAAAACGTATTCAAACTTTGTAGCTTCTTGCAGATCTGCCCATTCTGCATATTAATACTTAGTTAAACTTACCTTCACAGTAATGGAAATAAAAAATGGTACACATTTTTTCCAGATGTTTTTTGTAATGTAAATTGGGGTAAATTGCTTATTTTAGAATTAGGATCTGTGAAAGAAAAGAAAAAATAGTTATACCATGTAATAATACATTTTTAACAACACAGCATAATTTAAACAAAGTAATTTGTTTGCCTTTTTGCTGTTCTCAGAATATATTGAATTTCACTAGAAATAGTGATTTAAATCGTACTCATCACATAACAGCGGGCAAAAAAAACCAATCAAAAAGATTGTTTAAAAAAAACCAATATGCTATTCTCAGTAAAATACCAGAAAATACAAATCACACACATATGAAATGCTTATGGCTAACAATATTTTATAACTTTAACTTATAAAAACTGTAAATGTTGTTGCTTTAAAATATTCACCGAGTCAATGACCACGAAAAAGTCCATAATTTAAACATATACCTTTCCTTGAGGCCAAATGGTATTTTTGCACTCCTTTTTATGTAAATTGTCCAATGGTAATCCTATTAAATTATAATATTAAATTCCTCAGAGAGTGAATTATCTTCCTAAAACTTTGACTTTAAAAATATTACGTAGGAATTTGGTAATTCCCTAGGCAAACGTTGCTTGAAAACCAACTGGGCATCATTACAAAGTGTCCAGCCTTTGTCATATTTTAGATAGGCAGTGTAATGTCCAGATGTTGTGGAAGGACCATCATGGAAAATTATTGCAATTGCTACAAAAGTCCTTCCTGATATTGATAGTTGTGTTGCTACAAATTGCTTTATTAAAGTATCCAATTTTCTTCCATCAGCTGTACAACGTTGCAACATTAAAATTATTTATTGTCCATATTTTTTTTTTAAATAATTCCGATAACATTTCTGATTTACATTGGCTGCACTCCATGTTTTGATATGCACCTTTAATTAATTTATTGAAAAACACTGAATTACAGTCTGGTAATGTTAAATACAGAAATCTTTCAGTGTCTACATTAGTGCTACATGTATACATGCAATTTTCACAATGCTGTTCCCATTTGTAAGAAAGGCCACAAATATTTTCTATTTCTACACCTTCATTTTCAAAAATGGTAAGTATATACATTAAAAATTCCTGAGCATCTTGTTGGATATTTTGAGTAAATTGTGTAGAACCAGAACACACATCCAAAAGATTACGAACATCTGAAACAGTTTGTATTTGACTAGTATCTGTTGTCAATTTTTCATAAACAGAATGCAACTGAGAACAAAATCATTTTTCCCGATTCTGCATAATTTGTTCTTGCAAACCTTCAAGGTAAAAAACAACATTGACCACTACATTAGCATAGCAATTGACACCTGAACTATTTTCAAACTGATAACCAACAATCTCTTCAATAGTGTCCCTTTTCTTTTTACTTGCTATCTCAACTTTATCTTGTTCTTTTCCCTTCTCTACACCTTCAGTACAGATATTCTCAAACCTTCTTTTTCGACCAAGCACATGCTTTTCAAATACATGATATTGACCTAAATTGGGTGCATACGCTCTTCTTAACCTATTATACTCTTTTACACAGTTTGCATTTGCAGTAACCTTTGTCTCATCAAAATCAATCAAAAACAAACCAGATAATGTTCTGACTCGCGACAAAGCAACATATGCCATACCCTCTTTAAATACGGTAGATCCAATGTTCACCAAAGCACTGTCTACACTTAATCCTTGAGATTTATGAATAGTCACTGCATATGCCAGAGAAAATGGAAATTGTTTCCTACGGACATATAAATCTTTAACAAGCAAAAAAACGAACTGAACGTCCAATTTCTTTAACTTCTTCAATCTGATCAAATTAAATTTTTAAAAATTCAATTCCTTATTTTTCTGATAATTAACAAAATCCACCACTTTACCCATTGCTCCATTAACTAAACCTTTTTCTACATCCAAATTACACCTTAAAATTACCCGACAGTTTACACATGCATATAGTGTCTTTTCTAAACCAGCTGTTTTAGATATTTTTTTTCCTAAAGAATCCAGTTTTGTTTTCAACTTTCCCGTCAAAATAATAGTGATTCCTTCATGCTCTATTTTATCGATGGCTTCCATTTTTATAATTTCTTCATTTTCCAGTTTCAATAGTTCATCGTTGAATATAGAACACTTGCGCAGTGTTGGCATTAAGCAGATCACTGAATTCTTTTCTGCAATTTTCATGTACACTTTCTCAGGAACTACATTTTCATTTGGAAACAAATTGGAAAGTAATCGACTCTCCAAAGCTTGTTTGTCATGTTCTGTCAGAATTCCAATTCTTATATCTTGATGAATACTTCCATATTCAGCATCATTTGCCTGTCGCATATTTGTTGTCAGTTATTTGTATTCAAAATATGTGCAAATGTTCACATTACCAACAATAGAGACTTTCTGGTATCTTCATGTGCAAGTGTTTTAAATACTGGTTGTCCTTTTACCGGAGTCAGTTGCAGTAGATCTCCAAAAACTATGACGTGTTTTCCTCTAAATAAAACGTCATACTCTGTTTTAAGAATTTGCTGCATTCTTAAATGCACAAAGGCAAGCATCAAGTTTGAGACCATGCTTACCTCAACAATAATGAGAAGTTTCATTTTCTTCAGGACTCTTGAAACTTCACAACAAGCTTCTCCAGATAGCTTGTGGTATTCCAATTTGTTCTCATGCTCTACTGGTAGCATTAGTAAACAATGTAAAGTAATTCCTTTAATGTTATGTGCTGCCAACCCAGTTGGAGCAGTGACAACACAAGACAAATGGAACTCAGTTGCTGTCTGCAGATAACTTATAATTACTTTAATTACGAAACTTTGTCCTGTTCCAGCTTGACCACTCACATACATTCGGATAGGTTGAAATGATGGCCATGAGCACCCTTTCTTTTCATGAAGTAATCCATGGTCAATCTGCTCTTTCACTTGTTGATATATTTGTTTCTGTTCAACATTGAGTTGTTCTTCCAAGTTTCCTAACTGTATTACATCTTCTTGAGCTTGATACATTGCTGTTTCCACCTCATTCATGGCAATTGCTGCTTCATTTTCAACAATTGGTTGTCCTAGTGGATCTTGACTCAGTGCAGCAGAACTTTGACTGTCTTGAGAACTGACTCTAGCAATCTCAGCTGCAATTGTAGCTTCTTGATCAATTTCATCATTCAACATGTTCACATAATTTGCAAAAGCACTGCATTGTATGGTATCTTTACAAGCATTAAATGAATCTTCATAGCTCTGAAAATCTCCAAGTAATTCCAGAGTTGAACGCCACGGTTTGAACATTTGCAAAAGGGCTAAATAGTAAAATTCCCTTTTGTCAGCAGTGTCGCAGCTCCTGTGATTAATTAACTTTCCTATCCTTTGTTTCACCAGACATCCTTCGGAACCAATCACTGCATATTCGGAACCAATCACTGCATATTTTCCATCATTGATGTTCTCTGTAGTATTCCGTTTAAAAGTGTAGTTTTGCAGCACTTCATAGAGGCACATGTTCTCAAGATGATGACTTCTGTTTGGGTAATATGTGTCCAACATATTCGTTTTCAAAATATCTGTACTTTCTGGTTCTTTTTCTGCTAAATATTCAATTTCTTGAACAGATTTCAGTACCCGATTTCGCATTGCTGCAAGATCTAGACTCACCCAAATGATTCTTCTACTTTTGGAGTATAGACTTGCAGATGATAACCGATCTGAGCATTCATATGCTCCAATTTCACGATGCGATAACATCTTCAAACTGAAACTGTATAATTTCTTACTTAGAGTCTTCTCGTGAGAAATCTCTTCCCACATTTCTTTCAATTCCGTCTTTTCTGATTTAGTAATGTAGGACGTTACATATCGAGCAACAGCAATGGAATTGTCCGCGACATACTGAATATCCATGTTAGCGTTCCACATGGATAAAATAACTGGATTGTAGTCATTTATGTATTTTGATTCTTCGCTTCTTCTTAAGTTGTAGGTATTTTTTGGAGACTTTCTTGTGATGGTATGTCGCATAGCTGATATAAAACTGTTCACTCTTCCTTTGGATAATACAGGACGTGGAAATCCAAAACGACATTTGGAATAGAACTTATCGTTTGACTTGTACTTTCGTCGATAGTATTTTCCACACCTATGGCTTTGGAATCGTAAGACTTGTTGTTTTAAGTTTTTATCTTCTCTGCCATTGGGTACTGCACATGTAGCATAATCTTCAATGAAAGACAAAACAGTTTCATCTGAATCTGTTCCAAATTTGGGATCATCCTTGATCCATAACAACATATGTATATGAGGAGCACCTCTTGCTTGATACTCCTTTCTCCAAAAGAAATCCACAACTTCTCCAAGAGGAGGATTCTTTTTATTGCAGATGAAAGACATCATAGCTTCAAATCTATGATTGAAATATCTGCATACATTAACAGGATCCAAAGAGCACAATTCTCCAGGTGTCTAGTATTCAATATTTTTTATATTGGAATTTGCCTCTCGAAGAAATTCAATTAAATCATCCCAAGCATTCTCAGCACAGCTTAGTGTAACAAACCATGTAGGAGTTCCCAAGTTCTGTAGCATACATTTCAGTTCTCCATGACGACGGTACCAATATTCATTAGTCCCACGCTGACATGCCATCAGATTAATCAACTGAGCTTCTAAATGATCATCTCTCTGATGCACTTTATCCATTAAATCCTTTGCAGTTACATTTTGCAGATGCATTCCAGTTTTTAAAATGTGATTTACTGCATATGAAAGTCCAGACAAGGCACTTTCAAACAGAAGATGAAACATATAAGGGATACATTGTCGAAATCTTGGATCTTCTGCATATAATCTTGTTGTCCGATATTCAGATGCAGGAATCTGCACAGCACGTTCATCATATCGTCCACCTTTTCCTGTTGGAAAGCTCTCTTCCCATACACTCATGGGACTTCCTCTTGCTTTTTTCATTCGGAACAACTCAATCGTATTCCCCATCACCTCTTTGGAATGAAGTGGATGTACACTGTAATGTTCATAGATTTCTTCACATCTGGACATGTCTACTTTTTCAATTTGTCCACTTAATGTTTCAGTATCTTCTGCTAAATCTATTTCTTGTTCTCCTACAAACACATTTCTATAGTACTCATTATTTTTTATCAGATACAATGATGCCTTTTGCACTTTTCTAACATCCACTAACTCTTGCCAGATTTTCTTATTTTCTGCATGGTCTACACCAATAGTTTCAATATTTTTCTTTAAATCTAACGGCAATTACACAACTCTTCCTTTCAATCCTCTTTGTAACTCCGATGGAGGCAATTTACCTGTTTTAGGCTCCATACGAACAATAGCCTGAAACGGGTGCACACATTGAATGAGAATAGACTCATACGTGTTTAAATCTATCAGCTCTGGAGGAATAGCAACCAACTCTAGATTATTATGAACAGCTCTAGCATGCATTTTATTCTCATCTAATTTGTTATAACAATATTTGCAGATACGCTGCTCAGATCCCAAATCAAAACAATCCTCTACCAACAAATAATCTTCTATTTCACTTTTTAAATACAGATTGACACCCCTAGTCTGATATTTATAGTGACTTCGCCGACAACAAATACAAGAAACATTTGGTCTTTCACCTGAAATTACCTTAAACTTTGTGATTTCATCCTCAAAATGTTTTGTAATCATGGGTTCTACATTGTCTTCAACATTTTGTTCTACTAATGTGTCAGTTTCTGCACTCTCTTACTGAGGACCAAAGTAACAAAACTCAATATCATCACAAACCTACTTCACATCTGATACTGACCCACGCAAAAGAGCACTGTTCAACTCATTTAACTTTAGTGCTGGACTTTTTGCATAATACAATCTTCTCACTAACTTCCGGATTTGAGTATGATGTACTGCCAACATCCTGAAATGGTGAAAAACACTTTGACAAACTTTCCTAGAAAGACAAGCCAGAGGGATGTATGACATTACAACACGGGTTTTTACCACGCGTGCAGTTACATCGCATGCGTTACAACGCATGCGATGTTACAACGCTATGCCATTCCAACGCAAGTCTTTACATCGACTTGCGCTAGATGGCGTGCTAACATTAAAAAAGTGTAATTTACTATTCCAACTCCAGTCCACTTAACAGTAGGGAAGGTGTTGGGATAGTAAACTACACTATTTGTAATGTTAGCACGCCATCTAGCGCAAGTCGATGTACAGACTAGCGTTGTAACATCGCATGCGTTGTAACGCATGTGATGTAACTGCACTGCGTGGTAAAAACCGCGTTGTAATGGTTGTTCCCCAGCCAGAGAATGACCTTGCAAACCAGTATTTTTTCTCACTCTGCAAGGGTCTAGTCCTTGCAAGACCATAATCTTTTAACACTTTTTTTACTATATGCTCATAAAAAACTACATAATTTATCAATAGATTCTTGTTGTACACTACAAATACTACTGCAATCCCAAGTGTACACAGGGTGTTTAGGACGTCTACCTTGAACTTCATCAGATATCACTTCTTCTGCATTTCCTTCAACCATTTTCACTTTGTCAATTGGACAACCAACTCTAACCTCATAACCTCGACCACTGGTGTCAACTGCATACAATAATTTATTGCTCTTTAAATAACTCTCTTCATTAAAGAAAGGCTCTGAACTGGAACTGTGTTTCCATTCTCCCAAAAAAAAATTCATTTTTTTTTTCTATTAATTTCTGTTTTCCTCCTACTTTTGGCCTTCATTAAATGGATTGGTTTATCTAGTGATCGAATTCTGTTTGATACTAAAATGAATAGTTTCCTTTTTACTTCAAAAGCCTTTTCCACAATAGTTTCAATATGCTTCTTCTTTTTATAAAATAGAGCTCTCTTTTTATATTTCTTCACATCTTTCAGCAAATTATGTACTACTCTCTTGTAAAATATTTTTTTGCCTATTTCCTTCTACTGATTTTGCCTTCTTTTACCATACTTCGTCTCCCTTGACTGTCCATTTGCTTTTTTGCTTTTCCTATTATTTTGAAAAAAAATTCTAGTTGAAGCATTCTCAGAGGTTTCAGCATTATGTACATTCTGTTTGGTCCTACAAACATTTTTAATAAATTGCTTTGTGATCTTACCAGAAGATTTTTTCTTTTTAGCCACATTATGTTCTTCATTGAATACTTGTGGTTGCTGTTTCTTCAAGTAATTCTCCTGTCTCTGTTCTTTTCTTTTTCTTTTTTTTTCTGGCATGATTTCTGGAATTTAATGGTGAAAAACAGTATCTGTAAAAAATAATCACAAATAAATGAATATTAATAGCTTTCAAATTTATACTATTCTATTACTGTACAAACACATGTTATATAAATACTGACTAAGAAACTATAGCCCTGAAGCACAAGTGTGACGATGGTTAAAACACTACATGCATAGTGCATACTACTTTGAAGCAGTTCATGCACTAAAGACAGCCTCACTAAAAGACTACATGCTAACTGACTGAATGATTACAGTACTATAAGGAGAGACACTGGGTGAGTGACAGGGTGTTTGCTAGAAGTGTATGGATACTGACTGGGATATTGATGGTGTGAAAGACAAGTGTGTAGTTGATTAGAGACCTACATGCATAGTGGATACGTGTTTATCCATATGTTAAGGCCTGTCTCAGTCCAATAGTACTTGGATACTGACTGAATGTTTTGAGTATTGCAAGGCGAGTGCCAGGATGAATTTATAAGTACTTGTATTTTGGTGCAGTAAATACCTTAGTACATGGTGCTGAATAAGTCACTGGAGAAGTACAAGGGGAGTGACAGGGTGTTTGCGGGAACTGTATGAATACTGTCTGGGATATTGAAGGTGTGAAAGACAAGTGTGTAGGTGGCTAGAGACCTACATGCATTGTGGATAGACGTTTGAAACAGTCCATAGAGTAACACTTGGATCACTGCAAAACTACCTGAGTACTGACTGAATCATTAGAGTACTACAAACAGAGTGACTAGGTGAATCTTTTTAAGTTTTTGGGTTTTGGTGCAGTGAATAGATTAGTACTTAGTGCCAAATGAGCCAGTGGAGGTGTGCAATTGAAGTGACAGAGTGTTTATTGGAGTTTATAGATACTGACTGGGAAATTGAAGGTCTGAAAGACAATTGTGTTGGTACTTAGAGGCCTCCATGCATAGTGGAAACACGTTTGAATCAATCCATGTGCTAAGGCCTGCCTCACTCCATTAGTACTTAGGTACTGACTGAATGATTAGACTATTGCTAGAAGAGTGCCTGGGTGAATTTATAAGTGTTTCAGTTTTGGCGCAGTGAATGCATTACTACATGGTGCTGAATAAGTTACTGAAAGAGTGCAAGAGGAGTGACAGGGTGTTTGCTGGAAGTACATGCATACTGACTGGTGAATTCAAGCTGTTAAAGACAAGTGTATAGTAGGTTAGAAGCCTGCATGCATACTGGATAGACCTTTGAAGCAGTCCATGTGGTAATGCACAGTTCACTGCATGAGTACCTGCGTACTGACTGAATCATTAAACTACTGCTAAGAGACTGCCAGGATAAAACTTTTAAGTTTTTCGGTTTTGGCGCAGTGAATAGATTAGTACATGGTACTGGATCAGTCACTGGAAGAGTGCAAGATGAGTGACAGGGTGTTTATTGAAGTATATAGATACCGACTAGTTAATTAAAGAAGTCAAAGACAAGTGCGTAGGTGACTAAAGGCCTGCATGCAAAGTGGATAGACGTTTAAACAGTCCATGAGCTAAGACCTCAGACACTGCATGATTACCTGGGTACTGACTGAATCATTACACTACTGCAAGGAGAGTGCCTGGGTTAATCTTTTTAAGTTTTTGTGTTTTGGTGCAGTGAATAGATTAAAACATAGTTCCAGATGAGTTAGTAGAGGTGTGAAAGTGGACTGAAAGAGTGTTTACTGGAGTTTATAGATACTGACTAGTTAATTGAAAAAGTGAAAGACAAGTGTGTAGGTGACTAGAGGCCTGCATGCATACTGGACAGACGTTTGAAGCACTCCATGGGCTAAGGCGTGGGTCACTGCATGAGTACCTGGGTACTGACTGAATCATTAGAGTACTGCAAGGAGAGTGCCTGGATAAATCTTTTACGTTTTTGGGTTTTGGCGCAGTGAATAGATTAGTACATGCTGCTGAATGAGTCACTGGAGGTGTGCAAGGGGAGTGACAGGGTGTTTATTGGAGTATATAGATACTGACTGGGCAAATGAAGATGTGAAAGACAATTGTGTAGGTGGTTAGAGGCCTGCATGCATAGTGGATAGTCATTTGAAGTAGTCCATGTGCTAAAACCGGGTTCACTACATAAGTACCTGGGTACTGACTGAATCATTAGAGAAGTACAAGTAGAGTGCCTCAGTGAATTTATAACTGTTTGGCTTTTGGCGCAGTAAATGGATTGGTACATGGTGCTGAATGGGTCACTGGAGAAGTGTAAGGGGAGTGACAGGGTGTTTGCAGAAACTGTATAAATACTGACTGGGATATTGAAGGTGTGAAAGACAAGTGTGTAGGTGGTTAGAGGCCTGCATGCATACTGGACAGACATTTGAAGCAGTCCATTATCTAAGGCCTGGGTCACTGCATGAGTACCTGAGTACTCACTGAATCATTAGAGTACTGCAAGGAGAGTGCCTGCATAAATCTTTAAATTGTTTGGGTTTTGGCGCAGTGAATAGATTAGTACATGGTGCTGGATGAATCACTGAAGGTGTGCAAGGGGAGTGACAGGATGTTTATTGGCGTTTATAGATACTGACTGGTTAATTTAAGGTGTGAAAGACAATTGTGTAGGTGGTTAGAGGCCTGCATGCATACTGGATAGACGTTTGAAGTACTCCATGTGCTAAGTCTGGGTTCACTACATAAGTACCTGTGTACTAACTGAATTATTCGAGTACTACAAGGAGAGTACCTCGGTGAATTTATAAATGGTTCGGTTTTGGTGCAGTCAATGGATTAGTACATGGTGCTGAATGAGTCACTAGAGGAGTGCAAGGGGAGTGACAGGATGTTTGCTGGAAGTGTATGGATAATGACTGGGGAATCGCGGGTATGAAAGACAAGTGTGTAAATGGTTGGAGGACTACGTGCATAGTGGATAGGGGTTTGAAGCAGTCCATGTGCTAAGGCCTGGTCACTGAATGAGTACTTGGGTACTGACTGAATGATTAGAGTACTGCAAGGACACTGCCTGGGTGAATTTATAAGTGTTTGGGTTTTGGCGCAGTGAAAGGATTAGTACATGGTGCTGAATTGATCAGTAGAGTAGTACAAAGGCAGTGACAGGGTGTTTCCTGGAAGTGTATGGATATTAGCTGGGGGATTGAAGGTGTGAAAGACAAGTGTGTAGGTGGTTAAAAGACTGCATGCATAGTGGTTAGGCATTTGAAGCAGTCCATGTGCTAAGGCCTGGCTCAGTGCATGAATACTTGGGTACTGAGTGAATGATTAGAGTACTGCAAGGAGATTGCCTGGGTGAATTTTCAAGTGGTTGGGTTTTGGCACAGTGAATGGATTAGAACATGGTGCTGAATGGGTCACCAGAAGAGTGCAAGGGGAGTGACAGGGTGTTTGCTGGAAGTGTATGGATACTGACTGGGGAATTTAAAGTGTGAAAGACAAGTAGGACTGCATGCATAGTGGATAGGGGTTTGAAGCAGTCAATGTGCAAAGGCCTGGCTCACTGCATGAGTACTTGGGTACTGACTAAATGATTAGAGTACTGCAAGGAGAGTGCCTGGGTGAATTTATAAGTGGTTGGGTTTTGGCGTAGTGAATTAATTAGTACATGGTGCTGAATGGGTCACTAGAGGAGTGCAAGAGGAGTGACAGGGTGTTTGCTGGAAGTGTATGGATACTGACTGGGGAATTGAAGGTGTGAAAGAGAACTGTGTAGATGGTTAGAGGACTGCATGCATAGTGGATAGGCATTTGAATCAATGCATGTGCTAATTCCTGCCTCACTCCGTTACTACTTGGATATTAACTGAATGTTTACAGTATTGCAAGGACAGTTCCTGGGTGAATACATAAGCAATGACTGCCTTCTAATTCTACCAAAAGTTTGGAACAGGAAAGGTTTTTAAGCAGTTATGTGTATGCAAAGATATGAAGTACCCAAATGCTTCTCTCACAGTGGTTCCCAAATGAACACAGACTCACAGTGTGATTCTAGACAAGCAACACTATCCCTAGAAGTTTACCAAAACTCATTCACTACTCTGGAAGGGGTAAGGGGACTGCACACAATCTACATATTTCAGTACTGAACTTTAGTGTCAAAGCGTAACTCATTTTATGAATGCATAAGCAATGACTGGCTTCTAATGCTACTAAAACTTGACAACATGACAGGTTTTAAAACAGTTATCTGTCAGCAAATACATGATGTTACCAAATGCTTCTCTCACAGTGGTTCCCAAATGCACACAGACTCACAGTATGATTCTAGACAAGCAACACTATCGCTAGGAGTTTACAAAAACTAATTCACTACTGTGGAAGGGGTAAGGGGACTGCATACAATCTACATATTTCAGTACTGCACTTTAGTGTCAAAGCCTGACTCATTTTATCAATGCATAAGCAAAGGCTGACTTCTAATGCTACTAAAACTTGACAACATGACAGGTTTTATAACAGTTATCTGTCAGCAAATACATGATGTTACCAAATGCTTCTCTCACAATGGTTACCCAAATGCACACAGACTCACAGTGTGATTCTAGACAAGCAACACTATCCCTAGGAGTTTGCCAAAACTCATTCACAACTCTGGAAGGGGTAAGGGGACTGCATACAATCTACATATTTCAGTACTGCACTTAAGTGTCAAAGCCTGACTCATTTTATGAATGCAGAAGCAATGACTGGCTTCTAATGCTACTAAAACTTGATAATATGACAGGTTTTAAAACAGTTATCTGTCAGCAAATACACGATGTTACCAAATGCTTCTCTCACAATGGTTGACCAAATGCACACAGACTCACAGTGTGATTCTAGACAAGCAACACTATGCCTTGGACTTTACCAACACTCATTCACTACTCTGGAAGGGGTAAGGGGACTGCACACAATCTACATATTTCAGTACTGTACTTTACTGTCAATGCCTGACTCATTTTATCAATGCATAAGCAAAGACTGGCTTCCAATGCTACTAAAACGTGACAACATGACAGGTTTTAAAACAGTTATCTGCAAGCAAATACATGATGTTACCAAATGCTTCTCTCACAATGCCTACCCAAATACACACAGACTCACAGTGTGATTGTAGTCAGCCAACTATCCCTTGTACAAAATACATTTACTAGTCTACAAGATCTAAGGTGACTGCACACATTACAGTTTTTTTTGTACTACACGTTAGTACCAAAATGTTTCTCCCGAAATGATTCCTAAATGCACACAGACTCACTGTGTGATTCTAGACAAACAACACTATCCCTTGCACTATACCAAAACACATTTCTTAATCTATGAGTACTACATTTTAGTCTAGAAAGATGACTAATTTTGCAAATTCATAAACAATGACTGGTTTTTAATTGTACCAAAATATAAAAACAGCACAGTTATCTGTCTGCAAACACATGAAAAACACAAATGCTTATCACAGAATTGTTTCTACATGCACACACACACTGTCATTAAGATTGTAGACAAAAAAAGTACTCACTGCACTTTAGCAGGAGAAATACATTAGTTTGATTAAAATCAAAATAGACCACATACATCCCTCACAATTAAATAACTCACCTTTCAAGTTGTTTTGTAGATTAAGAAGTATATCAGTCACACACCAGATACAGAATCTCTGCACTGTGCACCTGTCAGCAAAAGCAAAGAATGGCAAAGTTTCCCTCTCATTTTCCACACATATACATGTAAACATCAAATCACATTCCTTCCCACATAAATTCAAAACCAAACACACATTTCTATTGGTTAAACATTTCAACCCTTTCCAAATGACATAAATTTCAACCCTACCACCAATCTGCCTTCTGCCTGTTACCATAGAAACAGGTCATGGAACACTGCACTGAGCACACAGGTCACAAGTTCAGCACACAATATTGCTAATCAAAACAGCAAGTGTGCTTGACTTTTCAACATATCAGCTTATCATATATAATGTTCCTTTCAATCACTTTTTGTTAACCAATAAGAATCATGCGTTTAAAAAACAGAAACATGCACCCTACCTTTCAGTGCAGAAGGTTGTCAAACAACCAATGATTTCTTGTCTTTTTTCAAAACTGCATCTTAGCCACCATTTTAGAAAAATCTTACTTTTCAAACTGCCATTTCATTTACAGAGACCATCTGAGTGCATCCAGACCTCCCTTCAAGATGCTTAGAGTGTGGATTGTGGGACACAGCTATATTTTCTGGAGCCAAAGGTATGCAGAAAACAAAGTTATTCACAAAGACCTAGGTTTGCCAAATGTAGACATTAAATGGATTGGACAGAGAGGGTTAAAGTGGCACCAATTGAAGCCATTGGTAAAATCCTTTATGCATCTCCAACACCCTGACCTCATAATAGTGCACTGTGGTGGCAATGACCTAGGCACTTTGACTGGGGTAGGTCTGGAAATGCTTATGAAGGACACCTTTGAAGAATTGATTTCACGTTTTTCCCAAAACTGCCTTTGTGTATTCTAACATATGCCAAAGGCAGAAATGGAACTGGTCCAATCATTTTTGTCCACAGATTGAGAAAGCTAGGAAACATGTGAATAAATCTGATTCTGCTGTTCTCCGAGACTATAGAATGGGATCCATTTACAATAACAATCTGTGCTTTCATATGCAAGAGATGTATAGGAGAGATGGAGTACACTTTACTGACGAAGGAAACAGAGTCTTCCTCAACAACTTTAGACTCTGTATAGGTACTTACTTATAAGTACCAAAAACTCTCAATGAACACAACGGCTCTTTTTAGAGCCACTCAAGAACAAAACACTTAAGCTTGATGTTTATCTCCAAAAAATGTCAGTTTTTGTTCCTTGGATCCGCACCCAACACGTTAGGAACCGCAGACCCTACGCAAGAGAAATTGTGCACCCAATGCACTAGGATGCGCGACTCCAAATTTTACCGTAAAAAAAAAAGCCCCTATCACTAATTTTTATTATCCCTGGGGACCCCATCCCCCAGGGTTTATTAAAAAACGTTCCCCATGTGGAAAAGCAATATCGTTTGGATTTTGAAAGAGAGAGCAGGTTTCCCTGCTCTCTCTTTCAAAATCCAAACAAAGTTTGCTGTGGGAGGGCGGGAGACTCCCGCCCTCTCATAGCAAGCACCAGCGTCCTGGGGTGGGTACCCCAGGACACTGTAGGAGCGGGCCCTGGGCCCTCGAGGGCTCCAGGAGGGGGGCCACGCAGCCCCCCTCCCTCAAACAATAAAGCCCCGGGGGTGGCAGTCCCTGGGGACTGGGGGGGCCGTTCAGCCTCCCCACCCTGTCTATTTTCTAGCCCCGGGGGTAGCAGTCCCCGGGGGCCCCTGGGCCCTCCATTAATTTTTACAGATTTTGCCCCCGGGATTTGGCCCCCCCGGGGGCTAATTATTAAGGATGCGCGGAAGCCCACGCTTCGGATTTTTTTTTTCCGTCCGGATCTGCGCACCCTACGCGCATTATGCTGTTTAAAAAAAAAAAAAGGGGGCCCAGGGGGGTCCTTCTGGGACCCCCTAAGAAACACTAGAGGGTCAGAGTATTTCTACCCTGCCCCCTTTACATCTTTCACACACTCATTTCCCTTACTTAATCAGCCTCGCTTCTACCGAGGCACAAAATGGCTGCCAACAGTTCCTGGTTTGGAATGTAGACAGACACTTGACAGCCAATTAGCATTCCGCGCGGGATCGGGAGGGTGCGCGCTTGGTTCGGAGAGGGTGCGCATAGGGTGCGTGGATCCTCCGAGGCCATAGATATATCTATCTTTTTAACTCTAATTTTCTCAGGAACTACTGAACGGATTTACACCATTTATGCAAAAGGCACGAGTCTGAACTGAGGACTACCTCTTTGCCAAATTTGGTGTAATTCCGTTAAGCAGTTCGGGCTGTAGCTGCGTCAACAGGTCCTATGGGAAATTGCATGGGGAAAATGCGTTTTGGGACCCCCCTTTTTTCTCGGCCCCCGCTTGATGAATCACCACAAAACTTTCAGAATAGGAGCGGACCGAAGCTGGCCAAAAGTTGGAAACATTTCACGAAGATTCGTCAACCGGCGCCAGACTTATTGGGAATAGAATGTTGCGGATTTCCTATGGAAAATAGGTCCTAACTATAACTACCTGCTGGCGACTGCCAGTAGGTAATATACATATATTTATATATCTATATATCTATATATCTATATCTATATATATATATATATATATATATATATATATATATATATATATATATATATATATCGTATATATCGTATTGATACCGGTTAACAACCACAAGTACCAACATGCATCAGCACTGTAAACCCATCGGGGTGTCCACCGGGGGGCAAAAAAACTATAAATGTGCAATTGACTGTGTTTGTTACTCGGATTGTTGCCAAGGCTCACCTTCGAGAAAGGTCAAGGATGACCGAAAAGCGTCAGGACTGCCCGAGCTGCTCTGCAATAAAATCACTGTTTGCCTCATTGAGTGTGCGGCTTCATCTATCCGTGAGGGGAGAATTTTTTCATGTTTAGCGGCTTGGTTCCGCCGCATAGCTACGCACCGCCTGCAAGAGCGCCGCAATTACCCAATTTGAACCGACTCTGTGTGCTTCGTGAAAACGACAAGGGGTATTGGGCTGCCACCGGAAACCCTTTCTGGTTTGGATCCTAGCAGCCTCGAAAATAGGACTGCCTAAGGAGCAACGGCGCATGGACAGTTCATAAAATCAATTTTAAATTAAAGACCAAATCGGCAGCATTAAAAACATCGGCAACACCCACTGGAGGGTTCGTATTGATACTGGTTAACAACCACAAGTGCAATATAAAAGTGACAAAGCTGTTCCTAAAGGGGATGGGAAGAGGACATACCATGTAAGGAGGTGTCTGTTATGGATATTGGAGCCCTCACACAGCCATCGGGATATTGTGAATCACATACCCTTCAGGATGTAATGTAACATCATCGGGCTGCTCCTACGTCGAGTCGGCTGGTGCAATACCCGACGGGCTCTTGTTTGGAGAGCACTCTTTTGGAGATCTTTTATATCCAAGATAGCCGGTAGTTCAAATGGAAATGTGGGGCTCGATGATAATGTAGATGAATATTAAAAAAATATATAGGGGAGGGAGTACTATCGCAACAATTTTATTATGATGTCTCCTCACCTAATTAAAAACAAGAGGTAAAGTGATAGTAACTCAGGTCTATGTTCTGTGTTATCTACAGTGCCTCGTCATGGTCAACATGTTTCTCACTATAACTGAGATATGCTCAAGTGATTCATCAGGACCTAAAAATTCTATCTACAAGTCTATCCCAGGAGGATTGTATGATAGACAGTAAGCATTCATATATACAACTGGTATTTTTACCTGCGGCTCGGTCTACCTGTGTGGAAAATGGGAGACCAAAATCATTATAGAACGCTCAATCACAATGACAGTTATCATACATGGTACGGGTGGAACGTGCGTTATTAGTGCAAGTGCACATTCTGTGTAGGGAGGGGGGGGAGAAATTTATAAAAACACACAGTAGCCACGTGAAGTGATCACTCAAGAAGTGTTTCAACAGCACTAAATGGACTTACCCTATATACTCCATAGGATAACCACTGCAGTCCCTGGTAGGCTGCGCAATGAGTTCCTTGCGTTCTGTAGTGGTGTATGGGGGCAGTGCTTAAAAACAGGTTAGATTAATAGATACAATACTCCAGGGTCATTAACACCCCTTCTCTTGAATCCACAACAATTATATAAAGCAGCTCTAATGAGGATCACTAATGAGTGTGAATAGAGCCAGGGAATGCTAAGAGAGCAACTACTGTCTGTAGTGGTCAGTCAATATAAATACGCGTTCCTGAAGTAATAAAAGTCTCACGTAGAGCAGGAAGCAAGACAAGAAATCGTATCTCAGAGTTAAGTATAAATGCTCATTGTGATGCATTGTACGGGTCTGCGTGTTCCCTTTTGTGCAGATGGAAAAAGGTCTCAAACTTAGTGAACCGGTAGTAAAGGAACTTAAGTATAGTTTGGGTCCTGAAGTGTGGCATCGCTATGTGAGTCTAAAATACTCAAAACCTTTTCGCGTTGTAAAGCTAGCAATACTAAATATTCGTAAAAAGCCATGCGGTTTTACTTACTGACACGCCGAGTCCGTGTCGCTCGTCGACCTACCCCGCACTACCAGGACTGGGGGGTGGAGTTCAACGGTCTCGCGTGTGTTTTAAAGGGATACATGTAACCGCTCGTGCGGGATTGACTGCAATGCTACTCGTAAATGTTGCAAGCGACTAAAATGGCCGCCATATTGGAAGAAGAGCGAGTGGCGGAGCGGTCGCTTAGTGACCATGTGGTGGATATAAACATGTTATTAGTGCCTTGTATACGTCGATGTAAGCTTTTTAGAGTACGTATCTATTTTGTTGATTATGTAGGGGTATATATTCTGTAATTGTGTTGGAACTACAAAATCTAAGGTTTTTTAAATGCTAATTCCTAACTATAACGTGTGTGAAACCTATGGTTTTTTCAGTGAATTTATATATATATATATATATATATATATATATATATATATAATCTACTGGCGGTCGCCAGTAGATAGTTATAGTTAGGACCGTGTTTCCATAGGAAATCCGCAACATTCTATTTGGAATAACTTTGGCGCCAGTTGACGAATCCTCGCGAAATTTTCAAAATAGGTGGGGCGCTCCGCTCCGCTCCTATCCTGAAAGTCTCCGGGGGATTCGTCAAGCGGGGGCTGAGAAAAAACAGGGGTCCCAAAACACGTTTTCCCCATGCAATTTTCCATAGGGACCTTTAGTCCAAGGTACAGCCCGAACGGCTGAACAGAATTACT
This sequence comes from Triturus cristatus, assembly GCF_964204655.1. Taxonomy (NCBI): domain Eukaryota; kingdom Metazoa; phylum Chordata; class Amphibia; order Caudata; family Salamandridae; genus Triturus; species Triturus cristatus. The sequence goes on along the minus strand of NC_140590.1, from coordinate 891,729,380 downwards.
TGAAATTTGGCAGAGAGGTAGTCCTCAGCTCAGGGATGTGCCTTTTGCATATATAGAGTCAATCTGTTCAGTAGTTCCTGAGAAAATCAAAAGTAAAATCATATATATATGTGGGCGGAGCCTAACCACACATCTCATCCTGAGATCTGATTGGCTGTCAGCACTTCATCCAAGAAGTGTTGACAGCCATCTTGGGACCAATATACATGATAGCACCTCATTAAAAAGCATTGCAGTTAATAGAAGGTTTTAAGACTTTAGTTACATTATAAATCATTTGTTGATGGTGCCATACTCATTTTAGGAATTGTGGTATGTTCTAAGGTGATTTCACCATGTGAAAAAGCTTTCTGCTGGGATATCATGATTGAGAGAAAAATATTTTCTCATGCTTATCCCACAGAGGTTTGGAAGGTGATCTATAAGCTAAACTGAGAGCTTATTTTCTGTAAATTCACATTATCTTTCTCAGTCATGTGAGAATGAAGTCTGACATTCTCAGTAAAACATGGACATCCAACAAGGGCAGAGACTGTCAGTTGATTCCTTTGTGTTCTATTGCAGCTTCCCAGAGTGTTCCAAAGAACAACTAGAGTGCTAACAGTCCTACTTATGATAAACGTATGGCACACCTGAAGCCATCTTGCTTGGATTAAAGTGGTAACTCTTAAAACATTTAATTTAAAAAGGAACAAAATGAGGGGGTTCATTTTTCCATCAAAAGTATGATTAGTGCTGCAGAAAGAAAAATTAGGGCACATTTTGAGTGACTTCTCAAATCCTCTTCTATTTCATTAAAAAATTCTGACATGCAGACTGAAACATGCACTTTCAATACCAGCAGCAGTTTTCCCTGGTGAGCAGTAGCTTTACTACAGTGATCTAATGAGCAAAATGAGTGCTAACATTCTGAATTTATGGCAAATGTGTGACACGTCTGAATGCCTTCTTGATGGAATCAAAGTAAAAAACTGAAAGTATTTCCTACTGAGGAGACTGCAGTAAATGAGGAAATTAGGAAACTTCATAACAAATAAGTCTCCCAAGATGGCCACCAGAAACAAAAGAGCCCAAGTGTATCCCAAATATCACCCAGATGTAGCCCAAGTATAGCCCAATGACAGAATGTCCCAGAGTGTTCTTAAAAACAACTAGAGCGCTTACTGTCTTCATTATGACAAAAGTATGGCACACCTGAAGCCATCTTGATTGGAATAAACTGGTAACACTTAAAACATTTAATTTAAAAAGGAACACAATGAGGGGGTTCATTTTGCCATAGAAATTATGATTAATGCTGAAGAAAGAAAATGAGGGCACATTTTGAGTGACTTCTCAAATCCTCTTCTATTTCATTAAAAAATTCTGACATGCAGACTGAAACATGCACTTTTAATACCAGGAGCAGACTTCCATGGCGAACAGTAGTTTTACTACAGTGATCTAATGCGCAACTAGAGTGCTAACATTCAGAATTTATGGCAAATGTGTGACATATCTGAATACCTTCATGATGGAATCAAAGTAAAAAACTGAAAGCATTTCCTACTGAGGAGACTGCAGTACATGAGGAAATTAGGAAACTTCATAACAGATAAATCTCCCAAGATGGCCACCGGAGACAAAAGAGCCCAAATGTTGCCTAAAATCACCCAGATGTAGCCCAAATATAGCCCAATGAAAGAAGTGTGCAAAACACTTATTATTTTGTGTTTTTGCAGTGTTATATAGTGCAGACTTGTCAGGTATTGGAGTGCTTTACATGAGCATTGGTTACATCACACAAGAACAAATTCATTTTGGTTGTAGACATGGGGAGACTAAGTGATTTGACCAGAATCACAGAATGTCGAGCTGAAGCAGAAACTCCAACCTGGTTCCCCAGTTGCAAAGTCTGCAGTTCTGGAAGTAACACCACATCCTCTCCCCTAAGTGCAACATTTAATCAAGTGGTGAACTGGAGAAAAAAACATAAAGATAACAAATAATTTAAAAGTGCTTTGTCGCTATTTGAAAACTCAGAAAATATGTCCTTATTTTAGTCTTTTAGAGCACTAACCATAATTTTGATGCCAATAAGACCCTCTCATATATGTAATTTCTAAAGGAAATGCTCTAGGTATTACAGTTTTGATTACATCAAGATGACGTCAGGCGTTCCACACTTTTGTAATAAATATAGAATGTTAGCAATCTAGTTGTTCATTAGGATACTGTTGAGAGGCAGAGGCCAGGGGCACGGACTCTGAAAATTGAAGGCAGGTAGGAGGGTGCAAAGGCAACAATTTAACCACACTGAGCAGGCAGGAAGGGCCGTGGCAGCACAACAGACTATGGAGGGCAGTGGAAAGGGGGGCAGGGGCAACAAACCAACAATACAGGACTTGCAAGAGAGGCTGTGGCAATGTAATAGACCATTGTGGGCAGAAGGAAGAGGCAATGGTCGTACAACCATACATGCCAAAAGACCCGATTCAGCCAGGAAACGTCCAATGTGTTTAAGCTCAAATGGGCTTTATTTGATCTGTCTCCTGTCTACAATCTCCTCTTTTTCAATGTAACTCAAAGGGGAAAATCAATACCCCAGTTTTTTTTCAAAATCTCCCTCTTACCAAGTTCAAAATGCTCGCAAGTATGGTACATTGGATCATGGAAGGAAATGGGGTAGGGACATGGACTTGGATAACAGAGGACAGGAGGGACATGGAGAGGTGCACCAAACTGACCCTGCAGGTTAGGCATGAGGGTTTGCAGCAGCACAATACACCACACAGGGCATGCGGGACGGGAGTGCAGCACAACAATCCATAGAAAGAAAGAGGGAGGGGACAGGACCATGCACATGGACAACAGAGAACAGAGGGGCAAGAGGCAATGGTAGCTAGCTGACCATAATGGACAGACAGGAGAGAAAGCTGCAGCATAACAGACCAGAAAGGGCAGGAGGGACGGATCAGGGGCATTACAATGGAACAGACAATCCAGGAGGGAGGGAGTAGGGGTCTGCACATGTAAACAGAGGGCTGGGGGGAAGGGGGCAGGGCAGGAGCAGCAAGATAGCCATGGAGGTCAGGCAGGATGGGCACTAGAAGCAAGACACACCATGAAGAGCAACAGTGAGACTGTGATGGCATACACACAGACCATGGAGGGAAGGTGGGAGGGGGTCAGAGGCAGCTAACTGACCACACAGGGAAGGTGGGAGGGGCCATGTCAGCACAGAAGACCATGCATGGCAAGTGGGAGGGTTAGTGGCAGCACAATGGCTATGATGGGCAAGAAGGAGGGTGCAGGGGCATGCAAAAAGGACGATGGAGGATAGAAGGGAGGGTCAGGACCTGTGCACAGACAAGAAAGTTCAGGGGAAGGGGCCTCACAACAGACCGCACGGGGCAGGCAGGAGGAGCAGTTGCAGCACAACAGACCAGGGAGGGCAGAAGGGTGTGGCAGTACAATGGACCATGTAGGACAGGAGGAAGAGGATAGGGGCCTGGCATGTGGACAGGCAGCGTGGAGGTGGCAGGGACAGGTTACAGTCATCTGACAATGCTAGGCAGGTGGGAGGGGAGTGGCAGCTCAACAGAACACTCAGAGTAGATAGGAGTGGCAGGTCCATGGAACATGGTGGGCAAAAAGGATGGAGCAGGGGCATGCACAAAGACATCGGAGGGCAGGGGGAAGGAGAATAGGGGCAGCAAGCTAAGCACAGAGTTTAAGCAGGAGGTCAATGATGGGGCATAGAATTGGGCAATGGAGGGCAGGAGGAGTGGACTGGTACATCATACTAAATTGAGGGCAGTGGCAGCACATCAGACCATGCATGGCAGGAGGGAGGAGGCTAGTCCATGGATTCACACAACAGAGGATAGGAAGGAGGGGGATGGGGCAGCAAGCTAACTGTTCAGAGAAGGCGGGTATCAGGAACTTTATTGTTTTTAAAACGTGTGTCTGTGCGAACTACTTAAAATATGAACAAGTATGCAGCATAATCTCACTTTTATTCAGGAAGAAGAGGACGTTTGTGACTGTGACTCCGGGCTCACTTAGCAGAAACACCCCCTGACCCTCCACCCCCTATCGCAAAATGTAATGCCCGTGAAAAGGGTAGGTGAACACAGTGTTATATAGAACATAGTCCTGAGAGCACGATTGAAAATGAAAACTAGATATAGTGTATGGTATAAACTATACACCAAAAAGTGTGATATAAGATGAACCGGGCGTGAAATATAATATGCAATACATTGTGCACAATGACAGATTCATTGGAGAGCGCGAGATAGCACAGGCACTAGCGCGTGCTATGCGATATGCGCCTTGGAGTGTAATATGCACAGGGCAGTGTTGTGTAACCTAACTAGTCTCTAAAGTTGTAATATAAAATATGTGCTGAGGAGTGTAACGTTGCATATGCACTGTGACAAAGATATGGATCCCAGATTGTAATATGTATGGCATAGCGCTGTGCGTTATAACATACACATCGAGGAAGGCACGTTAGATGCGGCAATATAACCCGTGCGAAGACAAGTGTGGCATGACTTATTCACGGGGTGGTGTTACAGTGCACATGGGCTAGAGAGTGTCATAGCATATGCACTAGCTAGTGGAATACAACACAGAGGTGTGTGGCACTCAGCAGGCAATGGTGGGTGTAACACAGCATTGGGCTCTGCCAGGAGCGCGCTGTGACTCTCAAGTGATGTTCGTCCCCTTTCCAGAGAGTAAAATAAAAAGTATTACACATCCGGCAGTGGATGTGTGTTTTATTAACCGTGAGGGGGGTTTCTTGCATAGTTTTGGTCGAATTTTTGTCGAATCCCCTTTGAATGGCTTGGTGTGCATGTGTATTAAATGTGCCCGTCAATAGCTACCCATGTTTGTATAAATAAACAACAAGGGTGTCTACCGGGATTAGGCACGGTAGGGCATCAGACATGTCAGAGCTTCACTAGTGGTGTAAATACATTCCACTTGGATTCATTGTATGCATAGTCGCCTTTTTATGAATATCACGCAAATCGTCATGGTGATGGGTACGTACGGTTTCTCCAGCATGTCCTAGGTGTGTCTATAAATATATATTTTTTAAAAATAATTAAAAACAGTGGCCGGCCCTGGGGATTGGGGTCAAAAAAATATAATTAGGAGACAGGCCCTGGGGGTTGGGGTCATCAGGGCCAATAAATTAGAATAAGAAGGGGAACCACACAGCCCCCCTTCTTAAAATAAATAAAAGACTGGCATCGTGCCGGAGGCAACGCCCCCTCCTTGCAGCACTCTGCAAACGCGCCCCCTGGCGAGTTGTAAGTTGGGGAATTAATTCCTCTTCAATACTGAGGGTCCCTGAGGGCCAACTAGCCCAACAGGCATCTCCAGTATGCGCCAGGGAGCTGCGCTGCAGACAGGTGTTCTGAGGCCAAGCCCCTTTTTACACCTCTCAGCAACACAGCTCAGTGGCGCTTACTGGAGGTACCTAGTGGTCTAGTTTGACCCTAGGGACCCTTAGGATTCAAGTGGACTTAATCTCTCAACTTAGAACAGCCACAGGGCGCGTTTACACAGTGGTGAAGGGAGGGGACGGGGCCTGAGGTGACGTGTGCAAACACGCACTATGGCACGTTTTAAATTGGGGATATAATTTCCCTTCAATACTGAGGGCCCCTAGGGGCTAACTAGCCCACCAAGTGCTTCCAGTAAGCGCCACTGAGCTGCATTGCAGTGAGGTGGACCAGGCCGTGCCACTTTTTACACCTCTCTGCAACGCAGCTCTGTGGCACTTACTGGAGGTACCTAGTGGGCTAGTTGGACCTTAGGGACCCTCAGGATTCAAATTAACTTAATCTCCCAACTAAAAACGGACACAGAGCGTGTTTACACAGTGGTGAAGGGAGGGGACGAGGCCTGAGTTAACGTGTGCAAAAACGCCCTGTGGCCTGTTTTAAGAGGTAGTTTTAATCCCCCTGCCCTATTATATACTAGGGGCTTACAGAGGAGGTCATGCTAATCACAGGGGGACCCCAACGCATAATGTTCCCTAGTGTATGTAGGTGTTTTCACTGTATTCTAAGTGTCTTTTAACATAGCACTGGCTCTAGGACTGGTTAGTCAGACTCAGTTACCACCAGTATCCGTCTGAAAAAGTTGAGGGTACAGTATGATTTTGCAACAAGGCTTATTTCTGCTCTTCTTTTTGTTCTTTCTGCACGCTATCCTTCTTCCTGCACTTTTCTTCGTCTTTGAGGACTTCTGTTGCTTCTTTCTGCACTTCTTTTTTTTCTTTCTGTGCATTTTTTCTTCTTTCTTCACATGTCCTATCTCTGTAGGCATAGTTATAAATTAGAATTTAAAAAACCTTTGAAATTCACAGAAAAAAACATAGGTTTCAGGCACGTTATAGTTAGGAATTAGCCTTTAAAAAACCTCAGAAATTCATTGAAAAAACCATAGGTTTCAGAGGTGTTATAGTTAGCTGGACTTTTCACTTGTACAAAACCATTGAAATTCCCCCGTTATAGTTAGTTCAGCTAACTAAAACCCGCGCGCCCGCAATGCACTGCTGATGACGTCACATATTACATCACTCATGACATGGTCAGTGACATCACTGATGACATCTCAAATGACATCACTGATTACATCACTGCTGACATCATCCTTGTGATAGAGTGGCAGACCTCCTCTCACCCTAATATAACCTTTGATACACACATTCAAAAATAGAGACTAAAATTTTCAAAACAATGGACATACCAATACCAGTTACAACAACCTCTTCAGTAATTCTAAGATCCACATACACATCCACTCATTCACCAACAGTCCTATACAGTCACTCATACATGTACTCACTCATCATATGTACTCATACACCTATACATCCTGTTACACAATGCCACTCATCCATAGAGTTACTCACACACATAGTCACTCATGCTAATAAAGAATCAAACATACATTTACTTGCATATACAGTTATACACACACCACCACACTTACTTCTACGGAAACTTACACATACTTAGTCTTTTAAACAATCACTTATAGAAACACATACTTATTCATACAGGAACTCTTTCAATCTCTCACTCTCACATATACTCACTTATATACACCAATAGTCACATATACTAGTTTAAAACATATGAAGTTACTCATAAAGACACTATTGAGACAGTCATTCACTCACTAACACACCCATACACACACTCATCCACCCATACAGTCCTGCACACATGCTGTCTTCAACACATACAAACAGTGAGTCACTCATTCATGCACCTATGCACTACGTAATACCCCCCACCGAACCATGCAGACACTCAGACTGATACTCAAAAAGCCAACTAATAACCTATATAGACACCCATGTAGCTACTCACCAACCCATGCAGCCACTTATACACAAAGTGAGAGACTGATACAGATATTTACATATTTAAACATTACTCACTAAGCCATGTATTCACTGTGATACACTTAATCAGTCAGTTACACAATCAATTTTTCAAAAACAAATCATCCATTTAGACACTTATATACCCATTTATTCTTCCATCGACCTTGAGATATACATATATAAAACATATTTAATTTTCAGAAAAACACACATTCACTGGATGATGTCATCAGTGATGTCATTTGAGATGTCATCAGTGATGTCATGAGTGATGTCACTGACCATGTCATGAGTGATGTAATATGTGACGTCATCAGCAGTGCATTGCGGGCGCGGGAGTTATAGTTAGCTGAACTAACTATTACAGGGGAATTTCAATGGTTTTGTACAAGTGAAAAGTCCAGCTAACTATAACACCTCTGAAATCTATGGTTTTTTCAGTGAATATATATAATTTTATTTATTTATTGCATTTTTTTTTTTTTTCCCTATACTTAACAACAGGGATATCGCCAACCAGGTGGGAGAGACCTACGCCTAAGTGTGAAATGTTACTAGCCATAACTTTATATTGGTTGATCCCATCCATCCAGTTTTAGAGGTTGCAGACGTGTAAGTCAGCAACCAGTAATAACTTTAGACTTTACATTTATAGTAGGAAATGGTGAATACTAAGAAAAGTGCAAAAACACTTCAAGGTGAAGTAGTAATTTTACCCACGAGTAAATCTGCATGTGTATGTTAGCCTTTCTGAACAGGCTCTTTACTGTGTTAGCATATACGCTGATTGAAAGTATTTCAAATAAGGAGCTGTTCCCTATGCTTAACCTCCACCCAATATTGAATACTTCACCACAGTTTACTTCAAAGTTAATGCAGCACTCACTGCCAACTCTACTCCAGACTATCACGATGGGCAGTTTATGTTTAGTCCGTTCTAGAGACAATTTCATGAAAAGAAAAAGCGTTATCAATTTTAAACCAGACAAAGTCCAGGCACGGAAAGCAGGTCACCACTCCTTCCATTTTCTTGCTTTTGTGTGTGTTGTTTTTGAGACCCAGGGACATATATCTTTCATGAGCCTATTAAAAGGCTCTACTTTTAAACTGAATTATAAAAGTAAAAGTTGTGAAAAGGCTTCAACTGAGGTATGGATCTTATTAGGCCCCATTAGTTGGATTAGGAACACATTATCATGTGTCTCAAAATGTACAATGTTGACACAGACAGGTGAAATCTAATTACATTTGTGGGGGTTCCTGACCAAATAGGCTTCAGAATATAATTGTGATCTTGATTGTTATATCAAACCAAATAATTTCACATTAATATTAATAAAACATTGTATTTAACAGGGACATGGACCTAGCAGCAAATTGTGACATATTTTCTTTGGTGCATATATGGAAATTGAAAAGGAAAGGCCATGTATATGTTTTATGTATCGTCACATTTTTCAGGACTGAACTGTTACTACAGAACAGACAATCCTGAACTCATACTGACGATTTACATGCAAGGCAATATTAATATTTTGACTGGCATCTGTATCCTGAAAAAGAACAGAAAAGGTGCTTGAGTGCAAAGTAATAGGCACTTGGCAGAAAATAAAAAGGCATACAATTTATACAGATCGCCATAGACAGGAACTTGTGGTGTGGGAATGATCATCTGTCAGATGTCAAAAAATTAGCAGTTCCTAAATTAAATGAAAAATGTGAATCCCACAAATGAGATCTAATGTGGAAAAGACACGGGAGCCGATCCATTCACTTATAGCCCCCTGATTGAGTCTTGAGATTGAGTCAATGGGATGATTTATCATATCAAAAGTGTAAGAAAATTGTCAAGTTGAAGAGAATCAACAAGGATAGGTGCCCCTGATCAGATTCCATCTTAAATAAATCTACCTTGTCAAGAAGCTAGACTATTCAGAGCTTGAATGGAGGTTGGCTGGAGTCTAATAAGGTGTGCAATCTCAGGTTGGTTTGTAGGTGTTTGCAGGTCATTTATTCAAGTTTTGCTGACTGTAGGGGTTCCTAAATGGTCTTGACTCATCTAAGGATTTTTTAAACGGGGAGGTATTTAGATTGCTTCTAAGGGCATGATTACGAGTTTGGCAATGTGGTGACAGGTCCACCCCACCGCAAAAAAGCTGTGGTGAGGCCGCCCACAAGATTATGAGTTTTCTTGTGTCTAGTAGGCTTTTTTTAGCGTTCCAAAGGCGGTGTCTTTAAAAACAGGCACCACAATGGGAACATCAAAAACAGTTCTTGCACAGCATGGACTTGAAAGTCCATGCCATGCAGGAACTGATGTGCATGCACACAGGGGGGCACATGTTGTACCCCCCGTGTGCCCACACACGGCATGAGGCACCTTTGTTTTTTGTCTCTGCCAGGGTTTACTTGGAGGAGGAACCACCGTGTAAACCGTGGCTGAGAGGAAAGAAGCAATATACTTGACGTGACAGCATATTGCGGCCTCAGAACTGCAGCGCCAGCTCCAGGGAACGGCGGTTCCTTAGCAGCAGCGACAGTCCCATGGCAGTCCCACCACCCAAGTCATAATCGGGTGGTGTGGAGTCCACCACTACCGTGACCACGTGAGTCTGGCAGTCCTCGGACCGCCAGACTCATAATCGGGCCCTAAGGGTTCCAATTCTAAGCCACTTCATAGAGAGACGTTTTTGTGTAATGTTGTACATCTTACAAGTTTTGCATGTATAGATTAAATGGCTAGAAAATGTATTTGTCATCATTTACTTCTGTGCACATATATAGCTTAGGTATTGTGTAGTGGGACATTTTTCCAGTGCCTTTGGGAATCATGAGAATTTATAAGTAAGATTAAACTGAACCAGTCATCAAGTCACATTATGTTGCATAAGGTAAGCTAAGCATCCATCTCCTGACACAAAAATATCTAAGTTAGAACGAAAGCAAATTATATGTTCATTCTCTTAACAATGGCTCTCGTTAAGGTAGCTGTCAATTAGTCACTGTGTGCAATTCGTCACATTATGCTTCTGTTACAGTTTAAAATAACACATCTGTCAAGAACAGTATCACTCAAACCAGAACTTGGTAACCGTAAAATATCGCAGGACAGGTCTATACAGACTTCAGTGTTCTTTAGTAATTCAGAAACATGTCTTCAGTAATAAAAAAACTTTGAATATATATGTATTTTTTCGTATAGGAATAGAATCTAATTTGTAACTTGTGATAATTTTGGCCTTTTCTGGTCGGCTTTGTTTAGTTTAGGTTTAAATTTTACTTCAATTTAAATAGTACTGTGACACTTCAGAGTTATATAAAACTATTGTCCTTATATCAGGGGATATTGTATTAAGTTGGCTTGGTGGTATTGATTTGTGTAAAGCCTGGACAACTTTATGTTTCCCTTAGCTTCTTCTTGCCTCTCTATATTTCTGGATGTACAATGTCTAAAAAATACTGAGAAATGTACACCTGTAGTCTTAAGTCTGCATTTGAAACACATTTCTGACTTTTCGTGATTCTCAAATAATTTCATGAGTACTCCAGAAATGCTGCTTTTGTTGGCGCTTTCCGGTGGCACTGACATACACAGAGAGTTACACATATACAAATTCAACAAGTATGTATCAATATCGTACAAAAATACATTTTCAAATTAAAACGTTTGACAGAAAACACATTTTCCCCAGAATCTGTCCCTCACAACCTGACCAATTCTCTGTAAGTTCTGTCTACATTTTCACCCTATATAAGACTTACTCCTGCTCTTTAAAGTAGAAAATTTCCAGGGTGGAATGTGCATAACAAAGGTTTACGGATACTGACAAAACCACACATTTAGAGTAGGCCTGGGCTAAAATTCCGTTCCGCTTGCGGAAATTGTGATAATTTGACATTTTCACGTTCCGCGGAGAGCGCGAAAATGTCAAAATTTCCACAATCCGCATTTTACCGGAAATTTTTTGCTTGCTCGTGCTGTAAAATAATACATTCTCACGTGCGCGCGACACACTTACCTGAATCCCCGCGTTCGCCGACAAGTTTTCCCGATCCGGTCGCGTTCTCCACGAGATGTTGAATTGTTGGTGGCCATTTGCGCTGTCTCGCGACAGTTCGCGCCCACAGTAACGTCATGCGTCGCGCGAACACGTCTTTCTTCTCGCGATCATGCACCGCGAGACAAGTGAAAACAAGATGGCCGCGCCCGCGAGCAACCACATGGGTAAGTTGGCGAGCAGCGACCACGCAGAAAATACCGCAAACGGGCGGGAAAAAAACTTCCGCATCTTCGCGATATTTCCGCGTGTTTGTGGAGATTTTTAACATTTTCGCGATAATTTGCGAAAGTGAATTTCGCAAATTCCGCCCACTCCTAATTTAGAGTAAAAACTATTATATAATTGCGAATATGACCGATTGTGATTATTCTGATGACTAAATAATCAGCAAATTATAAACAATTCGCAAAGTGATTTTTGAATGTTAAAATGGATAATAATGGTGTGTTGGAAATATAAGATTTGAAAAGAATGCACAGTATTGCAAATTTCCATAACAAATCAATAGTTTAGGAATTTGTAAACAAAGGTCCGGATAAAGTGACTTGCAAAGACAAGTACACAAACGATCACAAGATTGAATAGCAAAAACAATGAGATTCTGACATGCAAAAATATCCCTAGTTAACAATTAGGTGCAACATATGAATGGAGCACCCAAAAGCAACATATGGCGAAAGAAGAGGATAACAATGAGAATCTTTATTCAAAGATTAGTGTGATTTGAGTGAGTAGCAACTATTTTGAGAGCATATAATGTGCAACATGGTTTTCCCTCTTCCTTCTTTTCATCCCTCGATGTGCTCTTCATTTATTATCATTTATGCATATGTTTCAAAGTGCATGATTTTATTAGCAGTTTCAGTTTCATGAGTTAACATTATAATGCTGCATTGATATAAGTTGATCAATGGATAACATTGTATATATTCATGCAATATGATATATAGAAAGAAACCCAATTAGTTTAGGCAAATGTGCAGGACAATTCAAGCGTTTGTTTTCACACCTTGCTTCACAAGTTACAATGCCTATTGTTCTCATGATAATGCTGGGAATTAATCAATATTATTGATGCACAAGTATTTTCTTTTCCTAGAGAAATTTAATCTTTTCAATGGAGCAACAAAGTCATTAACAATCTGCTTAAAGATAACACAAAGGCACAGACTGGTGCCATCTGTCCCCTACCGAGGAAAAGTAAAGCTTAACATCCACAAAAGATCGGTCTCGAATAAATTTCCAAGCAAGATTGCAGGTGGAGAAGACATCTGTTAGCTAGGACTGAAATATATCCGTGCTACAGGCCACCAAGAAGAGTAATGTTCATGACATTTAGTGCTAATGTATACAATAGTTCGGGGTTACAAGTGGGTTTCTAATGAATATTGATTTCATTATAGATACTATTTAGTGACAGCCATCTAATATGTTGTCAATTTTTGTTGTTTTTATCTGTATCACATTTACCATTCTCATCATTATGCCATTATCTGGCAACTAGGCTTTAATATTTATACAACTTCATAAAAAGATATTATAGATATATTGCTTATATCAATCTTTTGTGGAAAGGTGTTCCGGAACCCAATAATGTATACGCATATTCCTGCCAGTCTGATGGGATTGATAATTGCTCAATACACATGATCTCCAGGTACACAGAGGAGGAGACATGGGTCACAACTTGTTTGTCTTTCTAGATCAAGATGGTAGGTTGGTTCAAAACTTGCACTTGCCGGAGGTCTTTGTAGAGTCTCTTTGGTCCTTAGTTACAGGTGGACCTAAAACAATGTATCAGCCTAGCAGGCAGCTCATCTTGCATCTCATGATGAGCAGGAGCCAATATTTTGCTAACCAGATAAGGTAGTCATGCCCTGCAAACAGGTATTATGTTTGCTACACCTCCTGGCTTGGGGAAGTAATATATCAATAGCTGTCATGACAAGAGATATTTTTCACATGCTTTCATGAGGGGACAGCAGCACTGCAGTCTACAGCTGCACACAGAGCAGGTATGTCATAGGCAACAAGAGGCATCTGGACACCCTAACCAAAGGGATCCTGATCCTAAGAACTATCTGCCCAACGTTTAAGATGTTTCTATTTGACAATTTTTGTGATGCAGCATTTGTTTGTTTGATTGTGGAATTCCCGATTTACAAGTCCCAAAGTTTCAATATGTTAGGGAATTGCTTTTAGTTTTTTGCACATCTTGTCAATTTTGGCAGTCCCGTAGAGTCTCATGCTATTTTCTAGTTTCTGGTTCTTCTTGTAACTCACTGTTATTTTTTTTATTTGTATATAGGGCTGCTATTGTTTGTGCTCAAATCATGCTTCAATAGTAATGGGAAACGTTTGAAAAAGCTTTGTCACTGGTCTTGCTGACATACTAGAGCATTATGATTTATGAGATAAATAATATTATCAGCACTTAAGTCCACAAGCACTTTTATAAGTAAATTCATTTTGCATTTACGGTAGGAGCAGGTTTATATGGATTTACCCTTCTATCCACGAGGAGAGTTAGGAATCTGATAAAAGTGGTACAATAATCAGGGGTCTGCAGGCATCCTTCAGAACTGGAGTTAAAAGGGATTTCCCACACCCCATAATTCCAGGTAGAGGAACTCTGGGCAACTTTTAATCACAGAGACTGGTGTTCACTGGGGTTACCATTCTGCCTGACTCGTAATCATAGCAAAACCAAAGGGGATGATGGATAGAATGTTGAACATTGCAAGCACTCACCCCCAGTCAACTGATCTGGGTTTAATCCATCATCATTCTTTAGCTCACTCCGCCAACCCAGTTCAGACATGACCATATGCAAATCAGTCTGACCCTGTGCCTCATGGGAACAGTCCAGCCCGAACTGCCAAGCCATGTTGTGCGCCTCTACCAAATAAGAATGGTAAGGAGAAAACAATATGCTGTTCCAGAAATCACTCGTGGGTCTAGTCACGCATATCAGTGTAGAAAACAAATGTGTGTTACAACTCCAGCCGTATTTAGGAATTGCTTTGCAACTCCTGCCGCTGTGAAACACGGTTTGCGACTTTAGCCGCAACAAAGAAAATGCCCTGCGGCTCCTGCCGTTTTGATACACAGTCCGCGGGGTCACCCGCAACGAATAAAGGTTAGGCGGCTTCTGCCGCCTTTGGAAATATACTCCGGGGCTTCAGCTGCGATGAAGAAAGCTTACTCGGCTCCTGCCGCTTTGCACATACACTTTGCGGCTTCAGCTTCGACGGGGAAAGTTTACGCGGCTCCTGCAGCTTTCGCAGAGGCCGCCGCTCCCCCCCGAAGGGGAAGGAGGCTCAGGGGCCATAACCCGCGCCGAGCCAAAGGGGGAAAACCAGTTCTGGGCACCTTGGGGCGACCAGAAGTGGCGAGCAGAAGGCCCCCGCCCCCCACGGGTCACCATGGTGGCGCCAACCCCCCCGTCCAATGGGGGGGCTCGGCGAGGTACGAACCCCCCAATGGGGCGCGTTACCTGAGTGACAGGAAGCGTGGGGGGGTTATAAGCCGCCGCTCCCCCTGGTAGCTCCTAACTTCGTGGAGCGGGGAGAGCGGCGCACCGTTGGCAATTTTTCGGAACTGGAAACGACTGGAGGCGAAGTGCTGCCGTAGGACTACTGGAACAGAGTTGTTCCCGGGGGAAAGACGGTGTTGCCCGGTGAGGCAGTGCGCCCCTCCTCAACCGAGATCGGCGTGGGCATCGCGTTGAGCCAGCGGTTTGGTGGCTGCAACATAAAGTGAACGCTGCGTGGTGTCCGGACCCTGTATAGACGCCGGCGAGGACACCCCCGAGAGGATTTCTGCTCACCCCACGCACAGAGCAGCCAGGCAGTACCGGAGCAGAGGGTTGCGTGTTCGGATCACGAGCTACAAACTTGGCTTTGTGTTCCCATGCTTATCGGAGCTGACGGTGTTTCTCCCAACCTCTCCCCAAAACACGCGGGGCGCCGAAGCTTACCATTGCCGTGCTCCCGCCTGTCGCTCACAACCACAAAGCACCTCGGTGTAACAGAGAGTACCACTTTTCCGGTTTCCAAGTGTTTCCGGGTGAAATGACTCCGTAACCACAGGAACAGACAGCGTTTACGCAGGTATTCGTTGCGTGAGGTGAAAGGCAGTGGTTTACGGGCTTCCGTATCGCCTAACAGGTTAAAGGTACCTGGTTCGAGACCGGACGAAAAACACTTTGCCTGCCTCCTGACACCGTAGACCGCGGTTCGAGTCCCTGAGACTCTCGTGCCTCCAGCCAGTCTCCCGGCTCTGTTTTCGGCGCTGGGGTGCCGCAGGCGCGGTGAGCGGCGGCGACCCGGCGGGG
Organism: Triturus cristatus; assembly: GCF_964204655.1. NCBI lineage: Eukaryota > Metazoa > Chordata > Amphibia > Caudata > Salamandridae > Triturus > Triturus cristatus. The sequence continues at coordinate 891,713,584 of NC_140590.1, read as the reverse complement.
GAGGCAGTCCCGACCCAAAAAGGAGTCGGAATTTCAAGCGGTGCCCGGCGAGAAGCGTTTCCAACGCGCCATGGAGCACTGCAGCTTGCATACGAGTCCTACGCCCGTGATACTTGGCAAAGCAGGCAGGCGGGGAGCAAGGCAGCCCGTTTTGTTAAAAAAAAAAAAAAAAAAAAGACGATCGAACAGCTCCACTTGGTGCATCTGAGGGCGGCAGCACCCCGCCACTAGCGATGGCGGAAGGGCAACCGGAGGAACTCACAGAGCTGCTAAGGCGCATCCGGGAGGCATCTGCAGTGCATGGCAGCGAGTGGCTGCAGGCACATCTGGGTCAGGAAGGAGGCGAGAGGACAGAGGCCCGGGGAACGGCCCATCCTCACCCAAGAAACGCAAGATGGCAGTGCCCGGGCAGCCCCAGAGGAAGGTCCCCAGGAAGAAGCCACAAAGGAGGGATCCACCACCAGCGGGCATACCAGCAGGCGAACACAGCGGAGGCCTCGGCAGAGCGGCAGGCGGTGAGCATATAACGACCATTGTCCAAGAATGTTTAAAATCAATGGCTCCTCTATTACTTAAAGGACTGGGGCAGGGGGTTCGAGAGACAGGGGCGCAGCGTGCAGATGATGTGTCTGGCATGCCTTGGCACTTACTAGACCCCGGTTGGGTGCGGCAGGCTAGGCTGCACGGACAGGGAGCACAGGGTACCCAGGGTGACCAAGGGTCCCCATTGGCAGCATGGGGGTACACGGGCAATGCCAGCAGCCCAACGCTTGAGGCGACAGCTGCAGAGGCCTACACCAGGCCATCCCCTGGTACCGCCTCCCTGACCACCAGAGCCACTAGCTTGGCAAGCTTTATTCCTGTGGCGGTCAAGGAAAGAATATGCAAAGAGTTCATAGACATTTTTTCCCTGCTAGAGATCCAGTTAGAAGGGTTGGACCTCACAACCTGCGACAAGAAGAAGGAAGACAGTAGGGAGAGGCGCGGTGCAAAGAAAGAACGAAACTTTGATAATTGGCTGGACGCGTTTAGAATTATGGCCTGCATCATAGTTGAAAAGTTCACGCGCTGCGCAGCAGACCTATGGCTCTACGAGTCCAATATTCATTGGGCACAGAGACAAGTCCCAGGTGACGCATGGCTGGAATATGACAAGGGTTTCAGGTTAAAGATGCAAAGACACCCGGAGATGGAATGGAATGAGGAAGACGTGTCCGGCTTTATACACAAAATGCTAGTGGCGAAGGAGGTGAAAGCTTGGGTGGGGAAAAGTGACCAGTCCTTTCGGAGTTCCTACAGAGGGAGGGGCAAGTCTTTTCACAGGTCCAAGTTCAGCACGGGAAATCCCCTACCCCCGCATTTGCGAAAAGGCCTGGTTATCTCACCTCTGGGGGTGGTCCCCAAGAAGGAACTGGGGAAATTCAGGCTCATCCACCATCTCTCCTTCCCCGAAGGGTTGTCAGTGAATGACGGAATAAGCGCAGAGGCCTGCTCGGTGGGTTATGCATCGGTGGATGATGCAATTGACCTGGTGAGGGCAGCTGGGAAGGGGGCACTCATGGCCAAGGCGGACATTGAGTCTGCCTTCCGACTGTTACCAGTCCATCCCTCCAGCTTTCACCTATTAGGTTTCCAGTGGGAAGGGGACCTGTACATCGATAAAGCCATGCCTATGGGCTGTGCAATATCCCCCCCCCCCGGTCACCAACCCCCCGGTCACCAAACTGTGGGAACACATTGGCAGAATTTGAAGAGCTGGCAGGGATACTGGGGATCCCCCTGGCACCAGAGAAGACAGTAGGGCCCTCCACAAAACTCACATTTTGGGGCATAGAGCTGGACTCAATAACAGGGACAGCTAGGCTCCCGGAGGACAAAGTGAAGGATTTCAGAGCAGAGGTACGTGGCCTATGCGGCCGCAACAAGTCAACTCTCATTGAGCTGCAAAGGCTGATTGGGAAGCTCAACTTCGCAGCCAGGGTTATACCAGTAGGTAGAGTAATTGCCAGGCGCCTCACACAGCTGACCTCAGGCATCACCCACAAACACCATCACGTCCGGCTAGGGGCGGGGGTCAAGCAGGACTTACTGATGTGGGACAAATTCCTCACAGACTTTAACGGCATCCTGATATGGAGGGAAGGCTGGGTAACGGCTAAGCAGATAGCCCTATTTACAGACGCCTCTGGAAGCACGGGTTTTGGGGCAATCCTCGGCAAGAGGTGGTGTGCAAGCCAGTGGCCAGATAAATGGCATAGGGTAGGCATCACAAGCAATATAACATTCCTGGAACTATTCCCTATTATAGTGGCACTGACTGTATGGAAGCGGGAGCTAAGGGACATGAAGCTAACACTTTGGTCAGATAACAAGGGGGTGGTGCAGGCCATTAACAAAGGCGCAGCAAGGTGCCCCGACACTTTAAGACTAATGCAACAGTTGATTAAATTGCAGCTGGAAGGGAACCTGGATTTGAAGGCACGCCACGTTCCAGGGGTGGACAACACGGTAGCGGACGCCCTGTCCAGGTCACAGATGAGCCGCTTCAGGGATTTGGCACCTGGGGCAGACAAAGCAATGACCCCATTCCCAGTGCACCTGTGGGACCTGGGGTGGTAGATCTATCTATACTGGTGAATCAAGCCCTCACCCCAGAGGCAGCTAGACGTTACAAGAAATACGCCACAACGGTAATGAAGATAGGGGGCGTACGATCCCTGGCCGACAGGTATGAGACACGAAAGGCAGTAGAGCGATTCATACAGTGGGCATTTACCACCAAGAAGACAAGGTCTTGGGCACAGGCCCACCTGGCAGCCATAGCCCATTTTTCAAAAATTCACACAGGGGAAGACCCCACAGCATCCCTGTACCTCACGGCGGCAATAAAAGGGTGGAAACGATCCGAGGGGACGAAGGTTGATAGCAGGCGGCCCATAGATTTCGAAAAACTGGGCCAGCTGATGGAGGCCCTGGTGTGGTGTACAAAGGACAGATTTGAGCTCCACCTGTTCCAAGCAGCCTTTTCCACAGCATTCTTTGGCGCCTTTCGCATCAGCGAACTGGTGGCACCCAGGAAGCAGGGACCGGCGTGCCGGTGCCTCCAGGCCACGGACATCAGACCCAGGGCAGCCTCGGTGGAAATAGTTCTGCGAAGGTGAAAGACAGACCAGACAGGAAAGGGCGCAGTGATACAGCTGCAATGCATCCAAGGGAGCAAGTCTTGCGCAGTGTGCTGCTTGCGCAGATACATGGGAGCACGCCCAGCAGGGGAGGGGCCACTTTTCAAACGTCAAGACGAGAGCAACCTGAGCAAATTCCAATTTACCGCACTGATGCGCCAGGCCCTCTCAAAAGCCGGGCTGCCCCCGGAAACATTTGCCCCTCACTCTTTCAGGATTGGCACAGCAACCTCGGCATCGCAGCACGGCATGCCGGAGACAAGAATTCAAGAGGTGGGCCGGTGGCGGTCCAGGGCATACAAAACATACATCAGGCCACAGCTACTTTAGACCGCACAGGCAAGGGTCGGTGCAACTCACTTTGGGATGCTGCACGGCAGGGTGAGTGGCATAGCTTGTCATCTTGGGATGCCGCATGGCAGGGTGTCAAAGAGCAAAAAAAATAATAATAATAATTTGGAGAACTAGTGCGCCTGCGCTGCTGCGATGACTATCTGATGTGCAATCCTTTCTTCAGCAGGAGAACGCCCCCGGCTGGTTTGGGTAGTGGGCCATTCCTTCGTGTCCAGGAAGCGGACATGGTGGCAGCAGGTGGGCCACAGGATGGCGAACAAGCCCAAAGGCACGTGCATCCGATGGCTGGGTCAACCAGGGATGAAATGGAGCCAGCTGACGCCGACACTCAGAAACCTGCTGGCAGACGCAGCTTGGCACCCGGACTTACTGATCATCCATCTTGGGGGCAATGACCTGACCCAAATGGGAAGAAAAGCGTTAGGTCACGCTATCCAGGCAGACCTCACAAGGGCACCGCAGCTCTCGGCGGCACGACCATCATATGGAAAGAGATGATCAGCAGAAGACAATGGAGGGGCGCAGAATCGCACAAAGCAGTGGAAAATTCCAGAAGAAAACTTAACATCGCAATGCACAAATTTTGCAAGACCAACGGGATGGAATCCATCAGACACGGACTGATCCACCCTGGGCGCCCAGAGCTGTATAGCCAGGACGGGGTCCATCTGTCAGAAGAGGGGTTGAAAATCTTTTGGAATAACCTGTGGGGCGCAATGGCTCTCGCAGGTTGCAGATAAAAAAAATAAAATAAAAAATAACCACAGTAGCTAAGGGGGGAGCCGCAAGAAGACGTTAGCCTCCCTGTGGCGTGGCGAAAAACTGTACAATGGTTGGCTAAGGAGACACAATGACAGGGCGGTGTGTAGGAGGAGGGCCTCTCACCTTGGGATGCTGCACGGCAGGGTGAGGTGACCGGGGTAGCAATGGAGACGGCGCTCGCGGCCCAGACCCGGGCACAAAAGGTAGCGAGTTGGGGGCCTAACTCCGGGGAGAAGCTACCCCTCCCTACACGCAGAGGGCGTGGGTGACCAACCAAATGGTGGTCCCAGTGGTAACATGACAAAAGAGGACTACCAAGGACTAAAAAGAGAACTGGTTTGGGGGCCATATACGAACTGGAGATACCACAACATGATCTGACAATGTGATGCGGACAGGGATTTGTGACCAAGATATGGCAGTTCGCAAATGACCAATGTGATCAGGGGTCATGCAAAAGGATGACCGGATAACCAGTATGTGTGTAATCCTAATAAAATCTGCGGCCAACAATGACCACAACAACTACAATCCTTGTTGGCTACGTTTTTTGGGAAACCAGGGCGGCGGGGTTGGGAGGATAAGTTTCCCCCGGTGGGGCGCAGTGCGGGGGTTATGCAAAATACGCTTTGCGGCTTTAGCCGCGAAGGGGAAAGTTTGTGCTGCTCCTGCCGCTTTGCAAATGACACTCTGCGGCTTCAGCCGCGATGGGGAAAGTTCACGCGGCTCCTGCCGCTTCGGAACCCAGGTTACAACTTCAGCTGCGAGGAGGGATTCCCTCGTGGCTCCTCCACTATTTAAGGAAACTTAACCGGCTCCTTCCGTGTTAAGAATAGAACATCCTTGGAAACGGGTAAGGAACAAAGGGTGAATGAGGGACACGCTCCAACGTTCTCTCTGAGCCTGAAGGTTAGGATCACTAAAGCCAAGCATTAGCGCTAGGCATGGGTGGAACTTAAATACTGACCTCCCCCTACCACCTGACAACACTACACACAGAGCCAGAGGGAGGAGCAAGAGAAAAAAAAGAACGAAAAGAAAGGGAAAGTGGTAACAGATATTGCCTGCTTACTAGTTCCTTTCTGAACCTTGTATGGTGAGTAAAAACAAACAGTCAGTACAAAAAAGGAACATAAAAAACGAAAACTAATAAGAAAACAAAAGTCAATTCTCTGAATAAGGAAATAATCGACCTTTAAGTACCTTGCAGAAAAATCATTCCTGCTGTAGACACGGGTCGGAATAAGGTGGCTGGTGACAGGGCAATGGGTACACTATAGTTTACATCACATGCAGACTGCAAAAATATCAATGGTTGCAGTACCATAATCCAGCAAAAACTTCCCATTCTTGCTCATTCCCCTTGCTGCATTTGACTGTGTTTACCATCCAATGATGCATGTCCTCACTTTTTCAATGTAGACCGCTGATCCCCCATTAAAGATCACTACAGTAATATTTTTAGGTCTCATGGAAAAGTTTTGAAATTTAGAAATTACGTGCTTGCTGGTCTAACAATGCTAAGCGACAAACCCTACATTTTAAATGGGATGTGATCCAGAAATCCATTGATTCAGATAATATGTAACAGATCACAGCACGATTGTGGACCTTTCCAATAGTCAGCATGTGTTGATACTCATGCCATGCATTCTAGCAAAGGATGAGCACTTTTGTATCTTAAATTGGAGATTTCTCTTCTCCACATCCCATTTTATGAAGATGAATCTTCTACTCCACTCTTTGACAAGTTCAAGAATGTTAGATTCCACCTGGAGCTCAAATAATATGTTAGGAGTAAGAAAACTGCTAAGTCACACTACAGAATAGTAAGGAAATCAAGTCACTGCAAGTTTTACATGTTAATAAACATAAGACAATGCAGGAACTCCGGCGGATTTTCTTCATCTCTTCTCGTTCAGTGGGTGAAAATCATCTTTCGGATTTTCACACAGAATATACTGACTGCCTTAATTAATATAACTAATCGTATGTATCCTTTATATTTGAAATAGATCCAGAGTTTCAATTTTCTTGAGCCTTCATAGCATTCATTTTGTTGATTTTTGCATGGTATAGGATATTTTCCTGTTATACACTTTCAAGTTTTCATGGTTGGGTATATGTGCCTCATTGTTCTAGTGAATCACAATATGATTTGTTCCAATGTGTGGCACTGTGCAAAGAATTAAGCATGAGAAGAACTCTCTTTTGTGGATGATAAGGCTGCAAATGGATGATTTAATGTAAATGTATATGGCAAGCTAATACCCAATGGATGGCCAGACACCAGAAACGTCAAGCCAAATAGAGCAGAGACCTGGAAACCTAAATATGAGTACTTAAAAGCCAATATTTAAGAAAATTTTGAATCAACAAACTGTTCTAAAAAGTCAATGAATAACTAGCAGATAGTTCTAAAATGTTGCCGTGAACATATCAATAAACATACAGCTGATATGGGAGGAACAGAGTGTGAGAGTAGAGAGACATGGAGCAAACCTGCTGTGCAGAAACACAAATCCCAATGTTCAACAAAACACTTTCTTAATCGAAATCAATGTACTGTTGCATATGTGAGAAACGTTTTGAAGCTGTAAGGTAGGTATGAAGGGTTTCCCAAAACTAATTGACCAAATTTGTTGTTCAAGTCAGCATGAAGTATAGCATGAGAGGTGACAGAGACAGTTTCATGCACATAGACTTACCATCTTCAATTCCTTTGCGTTGTGAGGCATGTTTAAAGTGTGCTTCTCCAGAAGCGTTATGATGCTGTAACAGCTGCTTGAAGCCAAGAGTAAATCAGCACAAGGGTAGACCCAATATGCCGAGCAAGAAACAAGAACAATAGTAATACTGTAAGACAGGGGTTCACAGTGGACTCATTTCAAAAATATTATTACTGAAAATATGGATACATAATCCAACCAGACATGAGAGACAATCAGTCAAACATTTCAAGACAACCAACCAAAATAGTAGAATAATACATTTATTTGCACATAATAATGCCCTCAATAATAAATTGCCATTAACAGTGATCACACTGTGCACAAAACGTGGGTAGATGACAAGTATGTATGAAAGGACACATGACTCATGACTTCTGAAACGTATTTGCCTTTGAGGGTCAAGACGTCTAGGTGAGTCTAGCATTCGCAGGGTAACAGACAGATTGAGTCTCGTTACACACTTCTCTTGCAATACCTTAGATTTGCTAATCTCTCACTGCCAGTAATATATTTACGTAGACCTTTTCTATGGGCCCTACCTCTGTGACTCATACATTCAGCCTCACACATCGTTTGCATATTTTGTTAAATTGAGCAGACAGATACATAGGGCTCCTCAATTGGTTTAATCTAGCTTTGCAGCATATGCCTCCTGACCTTGGGATTATAAATAAGAGAACCTTTACACATCCTGTACATTTATGCAATATCCTACTCTATTTGGCTGTTTTGTTATTCTTTTGGGGTTCTGGGTAGTCATCCACCCTGAATATCCTGTCTACTCGTGAAGGACCCTCTGGCCCTCACTATAGTGCTTTTCACTGTCCTTTTGTCCTGATGATGGCCACAGATTTATCTGAGAGGCAGAAACGCCGTAGACTATAGACAATACATAAACTTGTTGATGGAGGTGTAGCATTTAGGAGGACTTGGACCTTCTGGTGGAAACGGGACTGAGCCCCATTGTGAGAAATTGGGTTGGGTTGTTGGTTGAGAGGGGTGTCAGCCCCTCTTAAGTAATAGTTACAGTCCTTGCCAGGGTGAACCCTAAGAAGCCATGTTTTAAGGAGTAAGCACAAGCTCTTAGCACTGGTAAGGTACACAGAGCCTAGGGCCAACAAAAACGGTCTTCAGCAAACAGGAGGTGAGAAATAAAAAAGTTTAGGGATGACCCTGCAGAGAGAGTCAAGTCAAACAACCTTGTGTTTATCAAGCTTTCCAGTAAGGCAACCTTTCATAACCTTGTTGGTCCACTTTAATCTTCTTTCTTTTCTCCATAATTGATGTAAACAGACCTCACTCATGTTTCTAATGTCATCATCTATGTTCACCACAAGAGATCATCTTCTTTTCTCACTGTTCTTGAACCCTATGCTGTATATGGTATCATGGACCATGTAATTCTTCTTCATATACTCCCTCCTTGATATTGCAAGGATCACTCTTGATTTGTTGTGCTTCTCCCTCTCCAACAGCTTGTTCTCAGTTTCCAAATGCTCAAATCAGTTCACAAATACAGCACTCTCTCTCCAATGCTTCTACTTTCACACAGTATCACTCCCCTGGTTTCAGTGATCTCCTCATTCAACTCCACTTATTGCATATATGCTTTCTTACATATGTCACTCAACATCTAAAGTTCATATCTCTGTTTTACAGCCATCTGTTACTACAGGACACTGTACTCCATTATGCTAAATACCTAAAATTAAAATTCTTGATGTCACTGTCCTCATCTCCGTTACCCTAGTCTTGATCCTGCTAAACTCTACTCACTCACCGTTTACCACTTACTTCATCATTTAGGATCTGTGGTATAGCTCTGCATTGTTGTTTTTCGATTGCAATAAAATTAATAATTAAAAAGTAGAGGTACAAAATAATGAATGTGAAAAAAAGTATAAAAATAGACTTTAAAAAAGTAGAATGTATAAAAAAAAAGTCATAGACAAAACTTGGGCTTGGGCTGGGCTAATGAACGTGGTCAGCAAGGAGTTTAGAGTTAGGATTAGGCTGCACTTCAGGTCTAGTTTTATGTTTCTTTGAAAGATTAGGTTACCTTCTGTCATATGATTATTCTGGAAGTAAGGGATGGTGTAAGGCTAGGAGTAAGTGAATGAGTTAATGTTAGGGTGTGAATAAAAGTCAGTATTAGGATATTTATTTGGGTTGGGTAAGCGATGGTGTTAAGGTATGGTTAGGTTTCAAGGTACATGTTGAAGAGAATAGACAATAAGAAATAAGGAAAAATTAGAATTAGGGATAGTGACAGAATAAAAGTGGTTAAGCTAACAGTTAATATATATCTATGTACAATTCACACATGTAACAATAATGATCCAACTTGTTTACTTTATTTGGGTGTTTTCCATGAACAGACATTATAGCTATCAAAGATTTACCTCCACTTTTTAAACCTACTTTTTGTGTTATATTTTTTTAGATGTAGTCATTTTATTTTCATCTCTCGAATCAGTACTAGTGTGTATACTGAGCTAGTCAATTCTCTCCTTTTCTTCTGCTCTATTTTTTCCAAGAAGGCTTGGTGTTGGGTCACGTGATCTTCTCTCTATATTTCCATGTGGTTCAGTTCTCTGATTCATCAGCCTTTCTTGTCACCATTATGCTGATAAGTTACATATTTTCATACCCATTTCTGACTTCACCTTCACTGCTCATGGAGATCAGCAGACAATCTTCACTTACATCCTTCTGAAACAAAAATACTTTTTTTCTGCTGTAAAACTCTAAGCCTGCCTACAACCAGCTTCTATTCTTGTTCTTCCTCTTCCTTCCTCAGTTCATAATAGTGTGGATTTTGTCTTCATCACCTCATACTTGCACACTCTTTTTCACTTTTTTTTCCATGACTCAGTTACTCTTCTGCCCCAAGGCCTGCTAGATTATTTCCTTAACTCTCTGTAAATTCAGCAAGTTGGACTTCAAAACCATGGCCAATGCAAATTATTAGCTCTAGTTTTCCAGCCCTCTGATGTCACCTGTTCTCCATTCATCTTCCAAATCCATCATGAATCCTACATTCAACCAGCATATTTGTCCCTGTTGCACTAAAACAAACCTCTTCTTCATCCCGGATTATCCTTCACTTTTTTGCCTCTTCAACTATACAATTGGAGTACATTTTCCTTTGAACAGGACTTAATTCCCCCATGCCCTTGTTCATCGCAGCTCCCCTAGTTCCAAATGCAAAACTACCATTGTTAACACCCCATCTTTACTCTGATCCAGCGCAAATCCACATTCCTTATAAATGTACACCTTTTATAACATACTACCAAGGGCCATATTATCAAGGGACGTCGATAACATTATCGCCGCTTTAGCGGCAGTTTCCTGCCGCTAAAGCGGCGATAATGGGCTTGATAATATGCCCTTGAGAATTCCCATAGAAGCCCAGGTTCAAACCAGGTTCAAGCCATTATCGCCACTTTAGCAGCAGTTTCCTGCCGCTAAAGCGGCGATAATATTATCGCCGTTCCTTGATAATATGGCCCTTATTTGCCTTGTTATTGTCCCAGAAAGCTGTATTCCTCTATATTGTATTTCTCATAGAAATGATCAAGCACGTAAGTAAATACAATTAGAAAAAATAAGATGTTCTCTGTTAGTACTTTTCCTTGTTAAGATTTATCTATTTGATATTTATTTTCTAATGCCTTGCTTTAGGAGAACTACAATCACTTTTTATATTTGTCAACCATATAGTTAGTACTACCACTGAAGATAGCAAAGGTTGAATGGACATAGATGCTTAGTAATTCTTTTGTCAAGGACATACCAGGGGCAGCATTTAACATGTCGGGCATTTTTGTTCATTGCGCTGGGTGCACCTTTTAAAAGGTACGCCCAGTGTAATGAAGGACATTATGACATATTATGTTGAGTGCACTACCCTCAGGGCAGCCGTGAACTCGAGCTGCCCTGGAGGTACCGTATTCATGTGGAAAATGGAGCAGCTGCTTTGAAGCTGCTTCGTGTTTTCACAGAGCAGGTGGCAAACCCACTGCACTTTTAAAGTGGATTAGAGATCCCCTTGCAGGCAGGAGCAGTGTGTGACAGCACCCACCTGCAAGGGGGTGTGGGGGGGGGCATGGGTCCCCGTTCAGCCCTCCAGAGGGCTGCTCTCAGGGGGCGCACTGAGAACTTCTTTGCCCCTGCGCCTGCACTGTATTACAATCGTGGGCACAGAGGCAAGGGGATAACCTCATTTGTAAGAGGCATGCCTGATTCACAGGAAGGAACACTCCCTGAAGATAGCGCTCAGTGCACCAGAACTATCGGTATTACAGAAGGGACCGGAAAAGCATCTGCAGCCCCTTCTGTAATACCAAAGTGCCCTGGTGCTCGCAAAGGGGACACAAACACCCGCTGCGCCCCCGGGGTACTTTGAATAATACCACGCCTGATGAGCAGCTAGACGGATTGCTCACTATGCAGCCATCAGGTCAAACAGTTCTCAAATTGCCATCAGCAATAATATATGCTTGAAACTATTCAAAGAGGAGAAATAATTCTGCAATTAGTATTTAAGGCACCCTCTATATGCTGATTGTCATGTCATGTGTTAACATTCTCAAATTAGCTCCTGAACAATGTTGGTGACTTGTTTGTACTTGATACAGCATGCTCGGAAATTAATATCAAAAGCCATTAACAAAAAATGCAATATTAGCTATATTTAATGCTGACTATTTTTTATAGCGAGTTAGCAGCAAAAGAACCATGTTGTAAAATACGCTTCATGCACAAACGCTTATTATAACCCACTACGTCCTTAGCACTAAATGCTGATGTTCCCCAAGGAGCCGAAATACCGAGTTTAAATGTGTGGTTAGGTGGGAGTCAGACATTAACAAGCTCAGTTCTGCTCATCGAGTTTTAGTGAACAAGAGATTTTACTGCAAAAATTGTGAACGCAGTTGGGTGTCAGACAATGTAATGTGTTTAACCAGAGTATGAATAAAAATATTAGAAAAAAAATTCTTTCATACGAAGGAATATCAGGTTAAGGCTAGTTGATTACTTCGAAACATTGCTCTAGAACCAGGGGTGTAGCTTTCTTTAGTGCAGCATTGCAGTGGCACTGGGGGCCAGAGGGTTGAGGGGTCCGCTGAACTCTGACAATTGCTGTAATTTATATTTAAAGAGCAGCTAAGAAGGCCCATTTCCTTCTTTGCACTCTGGCCCATGACACATTGGCTACATTACTGTCTGGGACGATGGTATAAGGTGGTGTAGGCCCACCCTCTTCAAATGTGTGCAAGTGCAGAATTAGAGCACTATACAAGTGATATCAGGGAAGGCAAGCAAAGTTTTTGGGGGCTGATAATATATGCCTCTTCAAGGATGAAATGATGATGAAAGAGGACATGATGCAATGGTTTCTTCTTGACTTTCTAAGTGTGGAAGAAGCTTATGAGTATGAGGAAAACCCACTGCACTTTTAAAGTGGATTAGAGAGTAGAGAGTTGATGGGTGGTCTCCAATGAGAGAGAAGGTGGCGATGAACACAGTGTGTCTTTCTGATTCTGCTTGGCAGAGGATGGATACAATCCCTAGAGAGGGTTTCATAAGAGGCCAAGGCACCTCTCCGAAAGGCCTTGATCTGAGGTGACCCAAAGGCAGGACAGCCTGGCAGTTGTTCTAGTTGAACCACTAGCAACAGTATCCCCAAGGCTGTCTGTGTCATACTAACCTCCAGCATCAGGTGCAAAGAGGTACAGAGGTGAGAGATGCATCACTAGACCCTGATGGGCAATTACTTCTGTAGGCAGTATATAGGTTTAATATAACAAGTCACTATTAAAAGGTACAGACACTGTGAGTGAGCTACTGAGATTTTCTTTTCAAAGTTGCCTTTTCCAAAAACATCGGGCAACAGCCATTTACACTGTTCGTGTTTTTCGGGTAGGTAATTGCAATCATAGTCTGATACCCATTTGGAACCGAGAGTGATAGAGATGGGACTGACCACACACCCACTTGCATGATTAGTTGTTGCCTCACCCCTTATTGAGCTACCACCCTGAGTCGGGGCATAACACCGCGGGGAGCTTTACACCAAAAGAGAGGAAGGATGTACCTGCCTTTGATGGCAGGTCAGATAATGTCTCCCTTCACTAGTTTATATGTTAGCTGCTAAGACATTTGTGGAATGAACGTTTAGATCTATCCGTATGAATGGATGCACTCAGCTGGTTGTGCTTTATACATTTTTCTCTCCTGCCATATAACCTACACGTTTATCTGTATGTTTCTTTAACCCCTTCGCTGCTAGGCCTTTTCCCCTCCTGTGCTAAGCCCTTTTTGGGCTATTTGAGGTAGTGCGCGCTTAGGCCCCTGTAACTTTTTGACCACATTAGGTATCCACGCCAAATTTGCGTCCTTTTCTTCCAACATCTTGGGAATTCTAAAGGTACCCAGGGTTTGTGGATTCTCCTAGAGGGGTCACAGAAATTAGTCAAAATACAGCAATTTTTTTTTTTTTTTTTGAAAAATGTGAAAAACGGGCTGCAAATGAAAGCTTCTGGGTTTTTCTCTGCAAATGGTATCAAAAAAGGGTTTGTGGGGCTGAAATCACAATTTCTCCAGCTTTTAGGGAATGACAGACTTTTGTTAGAAAACCAACATTTTTTACACAGTTTTGGCATTTTTCTGGGACATACCCTATTTTTGCTATTTTTTGTGCTTTCAACCTCCTTCCAGTTAACGGTAGAAAAGGGTAACAAAACAATAATGGATCCTGGAAAGCTATACATTTTTGAAAAGTAGACAAAATTCTGAATTCAGCAAGGGGTCATTTGCGTAGATCCATCAAGGTTTCTTTATAGAAATTTACAGGCAAATATAGGAGAAATTAAAAATTTGTTGAAAAAAGCAGCCTCTTGACTCAACGTTTTTACCTGTAACTTCTTCGAATTATGACATCTCTTTGAAAGCAATGTACCGTTACATCCGGTAGACCTTCCTGGTTGTGGGGACATATAGGACTTGTAGGTTCATCAAGAGCCCAACGAACCCAGAGTAGAAAAATGAGCAGCATTTTGTAATGTTTTTTTTTTTTGGTCCGGGTATATAGCAATTATTGTGGGAAAATGTATACTTGGAAAAATCGGTATGAAAGTCACCTATGTATTTCTGAAATGGGAACAAATTACAGAGTTCAGAAACAGTGCATATTTGCACATTTTCGAAATTGGGAATACTCATATTTGCATGACAATTATTGGTCATTTTTCAAAATGACTTTTTTTTTACACAATGTCTTTCATTTGGAAGGGAGAAATGCATCAAAAATCAACAGGTAATAACAGTTGCTTTACAAATTTGAACTACCCTAAGTCTCCCGAGAAAAATGGTACCTCACTTGTGTGGGTAGGCATAGTGCCCACGACAGGAAGTGGCTCAAAACCTAAGGTGAACACACCACATTTTCACACTGAAAATTTACACTTTTTTTGCAAAGAGTCTAGCTGTAGTTTTTGAACCCTAGCCCTGCCGGCACCTAGGGAAACCTAGCAAACCTATACATTTTTGAAAACTAGACACCCAGGGGAATCCAGGATGGGGTGACTTGACTGCCTCCCACCATGGTCTGTTACCCAGAATCCCTTGCAAACGTAAAAAATTGACAAAAAAAACACATTTTCCCCACATTTCTGTGATGGAAAGTTCTGGAATCTGCGTGGATCCACAAATTTCCACCCACCCCGCGTTCCCCAAAGTCCTACGAAAAAAATGGTACCTCACTTGTGCGGGTCGGCCTAGTGCCCGCGACAGGAAACGGCGCAAAAAGCAACGTGGTTTTGGAGTGAAAAATGACCCTTTTTTTGGCAAAGTGACTAGCTGTAGATTTTGTACCCTAGCCCTGCCGGCACCTAGGGAAACCTAGCAAACCTATACATTTCTGAAAACTAGACACCCAGGGGAATCCAGGATGGGGTGACTTGACTGCCTCCCACCATGGTCTGTTACCCAGAATCCCTAGCAAACGTAAAAAATTGACAAAAAAAACACATTTTCCCCACATTTCTGTGATGGAAAGTTCTGGAATCTGCGTGGATCCACAAATTTCCACCCACCCCGCGTTCCCCAAAGTCCTACGAGAAAAATGGTACCTCACTTGTGCGGGTCGGCCTAGTGCCCGCGACAGGAAACGGCGCAAAACGCAACGTGGTTTTGGAGTGAAAAATGACCCTTTTTTTGGCAAAGTGACTAGCTGTAGATTTTGTACCCTAGCCCTGCCGGCACCTAGGGAAACCTAGCAAACCTATACATTTCTGAAAACTAGACACCCAGGGGAATCCAGGATGGGGTGACTTGACTGCCTCCCACCATGGTCTGTTACCCAGAATCCCTTGCAAACGTAAAAAATTGAAAAAAAAACCACATTTTCCCCACATTTCTGTGATGGAAAGTTCTGGAATCTGCGTGGATCCA
Organism: Triturus cristatus; assembly: GCF_964204655.1. Taxonomy (NCBI): domain Eukaryota; kingdom Metazoa; phylum Chordata; class Amphibia; order Caudata; family Salamandridae; genus Triturus; species Triturus cristatus. The sequence goes on along the minus strand of NC_140590.1, from coordinate 891,698,094 downwards.
CAAATTTCCACCCACCCCGCGTTCCCCAAAGTCCTACAAGAAAAATGGAACCTCACTTGTGCGGGTCGGCCTAGTGCCCGCGACAGGAAACGGCGCAAAACGCAACGTGGTTTTGGAGTGAAAAATGACCCTTTTTTTGGCAAAGTGACTAGCTGTAGATTTTGTACCCTAGCCCTGCCGGCACCTAGGGAAACCTAGCAAACCTATACATTTCTGAAAACTAGACACCCAGGGGAATCCAGGATGGGGTGACTTGACTGCCTCCCACCATGGTCTGTTACCCAGAATCCCTTGCAAACGTAAAAAATTGAAAAAAAAACCACATTTTCCCCACATTTCTGTGATGGAAAGTTCTGGAATCTGCGTGGATCCACAAATTTCCACCCACCCCGCGTTCCCCAAAGTCCTACGAGAAAAATGGTACCTCACTTGTGCGGGTCGGCCTAGTGCCCGCGACAGGAAACGGCGCAAAACGCAACGTGGTTTTGGAGTGAAAAATGACCCTTTTTTTGGCAAAGTGACTAGCTGTAGATTTTGTACCCTAGCCCTGCCGGCACCTAGGGAAACCTAGCAAACCTATACATTTCTGAAAAATAGACACCCAGGGGAATCCAGGATGGGGTGACTTGACTGCCTCCCACCATGGTCTGTTACCCAGAATCCCTTGCAAACGTAAAAAATTGAAAAAAAACCCACATTTTCCCCACATTTCTGTGATGGAAAGTTCTGGAATCTGCGTGGATCCACAAATTTCCACCCACCCCGCGTTCCCCAAAGTCCTACGAGAAAAATGGTACCTCAGTTGTGCGGGTCGGCCTAGTGCCCGCGACAGGAAACGGCGCAAAACGCAACGTGGTTTTGGAGTGAAAAATGACCCTTTTTTTGGCAAAGTGACTAGCTGTAGATTTTGTACCCTAGCCCTGCCGGCACCTAGGGAAACCTAGCAAACCTATACATTTCTGAAAACTAGACACCCAGGGGAATCCAGGATGGGGTGACTTGACTGCCTCCCACCATGGTCTGTTACCCAGAATCCCTTGCAAAAGTAAAAAATTGAAAAAAAAACCACATTTTCCCCACATTTCTGTGATGGAAAGTTCTGGAATCTGCGTGGATCCACAAATTTCCACCCACCCCGCGTTCCCCAAAGTCCTACGAGAAAAATGGTACCTCACTTGTGCGGGTCGGCCTAGTGCCCGCGACAGGAAACGGCGCAAAACGCAACGTGGTTTTGGAGTGAAAAATGACCCTTTTTTTGGCAAAGTGACTAGCTGTAGATTTTGTACCCTAGCCCTGCCGGCACCTAGGGAAACCTAGCAAACCTATACATTTCTGAAAAATAGACACCCAGGGGAATCCAGGATGGGGTGACTTGACTGCCTCCCACCATGGTCTGTTACCCAGAATCCCTTGCAAACGTAAAAAATTGACAAAAAAACCACATTTTCCCCACATTTCTGTGATGGAAAGTTCTGGAATCTGCGTGGATCCACAAATTTCCACCCACCCCGCGTTCCCCAAAGTCCTACGAGAAAAATGGTACCTGACTTGTGCGGGTCGGCCTAGTGCCCGCGACAGGAAACGGCGCAAAACGCAACGTGGTTTTGGAGTGAAAAATGACCCTTTTTTTGGCAAAGTGACTAGCTGTAGATTTTGTACCCTAGCCCTGCCGGCACCTAGGGAAACCTAGCAAACCTATACATTTCTGAAAACTAGACACCCAGGGGAATCCAGGATGGGGTGACTTGACTGCCTCCCACCATGGTCTGTTACCCAGAATCCCTTGCAAACGTAAAAAATTGAAAAAAAAACCACATTTTCCCCACATTTCTGTGATGGAAAGTTCTGGAATCTGCGTGGATCCACAAATTTCCACCCACCCCGCGTTCCCCAAAGTCCTACGAGAAAAATGGTACCTCACTTGTGCGGGTCGGCCTAGTGCCCGCGACAGGAAACGGCGCAAAACGCAACGTGGTTTTGGAGTGAAAAATGACCCTTTTTTTGGCAAAGTGACTAGCTGTAGATTTTGTACCCTAGCCCTGCCGGCACCTAGGGAAACCTAGCAAACCTATACATTTCTGAAAACTAGACACCCAGGGGAATCCAGGATGGGGTGACTTGACTGCCTCCCACCATGGTCTGTTACCCAGAATCCCTTGCAAACGTAAAAAATTGAAAAAAAAACCACATTTTCCCCACATTTCTGTGATGGAAAGTTCTGGAATCTGCGTGGATCCACAAATTTCCACCCACCCCGCGTTCCCCAAAGTCCTACGAGAAAAATGGTACCTCACTTGTGCGGGTCGGCCTAGTGCCCGCGACAGGAAACGGCGCAAAACGCAACGTGGTTTTGGAGTGAAAAATGACCCTTTTTTTGGCAAAGTGACTAGCTGTAGATTTTGTACCCTAGCCCTGCCGGCACCTAGGGAAACCTAGCAAACCTATACATTTCTGAAAAATAGACACCCAGGGGAATCCAGGATGGGGTGACTTGACTGCCTCCCACCATGGTCTGTTACCCAGAATCCCTTGCAAACGTAAAAAATTGAAAAAAAAACCACATTTTCCCCACATTTCTGTGATGGAAAGTTCTGGAATCTGCGTGGATCCACAAATTTCCACCCACCCCGCGTTCCCCAAAGTCCTACGAGAAAAATGGTACCTCACTTGTGCGGGTCGGCCTAGTGCCCGCGACAGGAAACGGCGCAAAACGCAACGTGGTTTTGGAGTGAAAAATGACCCTTTTTTTGGCAAAGTGACTAGCTGTAGATTTTGTACCCTAGCCCTGCCGGCACCTAGGGAAACCTAGCAAACCTATACATTTCTGAAAACTAGACACCCAGGGGAATCCAGGATGGGGTGACTTGACTGCCTCCCACCATGGTCTGTTACCCAGAATCCCTTGCAAACGTAAAAAATTGAAAAAAAACCCACATTTTCCCCACATTTCTGTGATGGAAAGTTCTGGAATCTGCGTGGATCCACAAATTTCCACCCACCCCGCGTTCCCCAAAGTCCTACGAGAAAAATGGTACCTCACTTGTGCGGGTCGGCCTAGTGCCCGCGACAGGAAACGGCGCAAAACGCAACGTGGTTTTGGAGTGAAAAATGACCCTTTTTTTGGCAAAGTGACTAGCTGTAGATTTTGTACCCTAGCCCTGCCGGCACCTAGGGAAACCTAGCAAACCTATACATTTCTGAAAACTAGACACCCAGGGGAATCCAGGATGGGGTGACTTGACTGCCTCCCACCATGGTCTGTTACCCAGAATCCCTTGCAAACGTAAAAAATTGAAAAAAAAACCACATTTTCCCCACATTTCTGTGATGGAAAGTTCTGGAATCTGCGTGGATCCACAAATTTCCACCCACCCCGCGTTCCCCAAAGTCCTACGAGAAAAATGGTACCTCACTTGTGCGGGTCGGCCTAGTGCCCGCGACAGGAAACGGCGCAAAACGCAACGTGGTTTTGGAGTGAAAAATGACCCTTTTTTTGGCAAAGTGACTAGCTGTAGATTTTGTACCCTAGCCCTGCCGGCACCTAGGGAAACCTAGCAAACCTATACATTTTTGAAAACTAGACACCCAGGGGAATCCAGGATGGGGTGACTTGACTGCCTCCCACCATGGTCTGTTACCCAGAATCCCTTGCAAACGTAAAAAATTGAAAAAAAAACAGATTTTCCCCACATTTCTGTGATGGAAAGTTCTGGAATCTGCGTGGATCCACAAATTTCCACCCACCCCGCGTTCCCCAAAGTCCTACGAGAAAAATGGTACCTCACTTGTGCGGGTTGGCCTAGTGCCCGCGACAGGAAACGGCGCAAAACGCAACGTGGTTTTGGAGTGAAAAATGACCCTTTTTTTGGCAAAGTGACTAGCTGTAGATTTTGTACCCTAGCCCTGCCGGCACCTAGGGAAACCTAGCAAACCTATACATTTCTGAAAACTAGACACCCAGGGGAATCCAGGATGGGGTGACTTGACTGCCTCCCACCATGGTCTGTTACCCAGAATCCCTTGCAAACGTAAAAAATTGACAAAAAAAACACATCTTCCCCACATTTCTGTGATGGAAAGTTCTGGAATCTGCGTGGATCCACAAATTTCCACCCACCCCGCGTTCCCCAAAGTCCTACGAGAAAAATGGTACCTCACTTGTGCGGGTCGGCCTAGTGCCCGCGACAGGAAACGGCGCAAAACGCAACGTGGTTTTGGAGTGAAAAATGACCCTTTTTTTGGCAAAGTGACTAGCTGTAGATTTTGTACCCTAGCCCTGCCGGCACCTAGGGAAACCTAGCAAACCTATACATTTCTGAAAACTAGACACCCGGCGGTTTCCAGGGAGGTATGGCTTGCGTGGATCCCCCAACGTTTCCTTACCCAGAATCCCCTGCAAACCTCAATTTTTGCCAAAAAAATCACTTTTTTCACACATTTTGGGGTGGGAAAGTAGTGGCATCACCGGGCTCACACAAATTTACCACCACCCAGCGTTCCCCCAGGTCTCCCGGTAAAAATGGTGCCTCACTTGTGTGGGAGGCCCAAGTACCCGCGGCAGGCAAGGGCCCCAAAGGTAGTGAGGCCACCTCAAGATGGCCTATTGCCAAACCACCTGGTTTTGCAAGGGGGGTCACTTTGGTTTTTGGCCCGGTGCGCGGCGGCCATCTAGGGAAACCTACCAAACCCAGGCATTTTTGAAAACTAGACACCCGGCGGCTTCCAGGGAGGTATGGCTTGCGTGGATCCCCCAACGTTTCCTTACCCAGAATCCCCTGCAAACCTCAATTTTTGCTCAAAAATCCACTTTTTTCACACATTTTGGGGTGGGAAAGTAGTGGCATCACCGGGCTCACACAAATTTACCACCACCCAGCGTTCCCCCAGGTCTCCCGGTAAAAATGGTGCCTCACTTGTGTGGGAGGCCCAAGTACCCGCGGCAGGCAAGGGCCCCAAAGGTAGTGAGGCCACCTCAAGATGGCCTATCGCCAAACCACCTGGTTTTGCAAGGGGGGTCACTTTGGTTTTTGGCCCGGTGCGCGGCGGCCATCTAGGGAAACCTACCAAACCCAGGCATTTTTGAAAACTAGACACCCGGCGGCTTCCAGGGAGGTATGGCTTGCGTGGATCCCCCAACGTTTCCTTACCCAGAATCCCCTGCAAACCTCAATTTTTGCTCAAAAAATCACTTTTTTCACACATTTTGGGGTGGGAAAGTAGTGGCATCACCGGGCTCACACAAATTTACCACCACCCAGCGTTCCCCCAGGTCTCCCGGTAAAAATGGTGCCTCACTTGTGTGGGAGGCCCAAGTACCCGCGGCAGGCAAGGGCCCCAAAGGTAGTGAGGCCACCTCAAGATGGCCTATCGCCAAACCACCTGGTTTTGCAAGGGGGGTCACTTTGGTTTTTGGCCCGGTGCGCGGCGGCCATCTAGGGAAACCTACCAAACCCAGGCATTTTTGAAAACTAGACACCCGGCGGCTTCCAGGGAGGTATGGCTTGCGTGGATCCCCCAACGTTTCCTTACCCAGAATCCCCTGCAAACCTCAATTTTTGCCCAAAAAATCACTTTTTTCACACATTTTGGGGTGGGAAAGTAGTGGCATCACCGGGCTCACACAAATTTACCACCACCCAGCGTTCCCCCAGGTCTCCCGGTAAAAATGGTGCCTCACTTGTGTGGGAGGCCCAAGTACCCGCGGCAGGCAAGGGCCCCAAAGGTAGTGAGGCCACCTCAAGATGGCCTATCGCCAAACCACCTGGTTTTGCAAGGGGGGTCACTTTGGTTTTTGGCCCGGTGCGCGGCGGCCATCTAGGGAAACCTACCAAACCCAGGCATTTTTGAAAACTAGACACCCGGCGGCTTCCAGGGAGGTATGGCTTGCGTGGATCCCCCAACGTTTCCTTACCCAGAATCCCCTGCAAACCTCAATTTTTGCTCAAAAAATCACTTTTTTCACACATTTTGGGGTGGGAAAGTAGTGGCATCACCGGGCTCACACAAATTTACCACCACCCAGCGTTCCCCCAGGTCTCCCGGTAAAAATGGTGCCTCACTTGTGTGGGAGGCCCAAGTACCCGCGGCAGGCAAGGGCCCCAAAGGTAGTGAGGCCACCTCAAGATGGCCTATCGCCAAACCACCTGGTTTTGCAAGGGGGGTCACTTTGGTTTTTGGCCCGGTGCGCGGCGGCCATCTAGGGAAACCTACCAAACCCAGGCATTTTTGAAAACTAGACACCCGGCGGCTTCCAGGGAGGTATGGCTTGCGTGGATCCCCCAACGTTTCCTTACCCAGAATCCCCTGCAAACCTCAATTTTTGCTCAAAAAATCACTTTTTTCACACATTTTGGGGTGGGAAAGTAGTGGCATCACCGGGCTCACACAAATTTACCACCACCCAGCGTTCCCCCAGGTCTCCCGGTAAAAATGGTGCCTCACTTGTGTGGGAGGCCCAAGTACCCGCGGCAGGCAAGGGCCCCAAAGGTAGTGAGGCCACCTCAAGATGGCCTATCGCCAAACCACCTGGTTTTGCAAGGGGGGTCACTTTGGTTTTTGGCCCGGTGCGCGGCGGCCATCTAGGGAAACCTACCAAACCCAGGCATTTTTGAAAACTAGACACCCGGCGGCTTCCAGGGAGGTATGGCTTGCGTGGATCCCCCAACGTTTCCTTACCCAGAATCCCCTGCAAACCTCAATTTTTGCTCAAAAAATCACTTTTTTCACACATTTTGGGGTGGGAAAGTAGTGGCATCACCGGGCTCACACAAATTTACCACCACCCAGCGTTCCCCCAGGTCTCCCAGTAAAAATGGTGCCTCACTTGTGTGGGAGGCCCAAGTACCCGCGGCAGGCAAGGGCCCCAAAGGTAGTGAGGCCACCTCAAGATGGCCTATCGCCAAACCACCTGGTTTTGCAAGGGGGGTCACTTTGGTTTTTGGCCCGGTGCGCGGCGGCCATCTAGGGAAACCTACCAAACCCAGGCATTTTTGAAAACTAGACACCCGGCGGCTTCCAGGGAGGTATGGCTTGCGTGGATCCCCCAACGTTTCCTTACCCAGAATCCCCTGCAAACCTCAATTTTTGCTCAAAAAATCACTTTTTTCACACATTTTGGGGTGGGAAAGTAGTGGCATCACCGGGCTCACACAAATTTACCACCACCCAGCGTTCCCCCAGGTCTCCCGGTAAAAATGGTGCCTCACTTGTGTGGGAGGCCCAAGTACCCGCGGCAGGCAAGGGCCCCAAAGGTAGTGAGGCCACCTCAAGATGGCCTATCGCCAAACCACCTGGTTTTGCAAGGGGGGTCACTTTGGTTTTTGGCCCGGTGCGCGGCGGCCATCTAGGGAAACCTACCAAACCCAGGCATTTTTGAAAACTAGACACCCGGCGGCTTCCAGGGAGGTATGGCTTGCGTGGATCCCCCAACGTTTCCTTACCCAGAATCCCCTGCAAACCTCAATTTTTGCCCAAAAAATCACTTTTTTCACACATTTTGGGGTGGGAAAGTAGTGGCGTCACCGGGCTCACACAAATTTACCACAACCCAGCGTTCCCCCAGGTCTCCCGGTAAAAATGGTGCCTCACTTGTGTGGGAGGCCCAAGTACCCGCGGCAGGCAAGGGCCCCAAAGGTAGTGAGGCCACCTCAAGATGGCCTATCGCCAAACCACCTGGTTTTGCAAGGGGGGTCACTTTGGTTTTTGGCCCGGTGCGCGGCGGCCATCTAGGGAAACCTACCAAACCCAGGCATTTTTGAAAACTAGACACCCGGCGGCTTCCAGGGAGGTATGGCTTGCGTGGATCCCCCAACGTTTCCTTACCCAGAATCCCCTGCAAACCTCAATTTTTGCTCAAAAAATCACTTTTTTCACACATTTTGGGGTGGGAAAGTAGTGGCATCACCGGGCTCACACAAATTTACCACCACCCAGCGTTCCCCCAGGTCTCCCGGTAAAAATGGTGCCTCACTTGTGTGGGAGGCCCAAGTACCCGCGGCAGGCAAGGGCCCCAAAGGTAGTGAGGCCACCTCAAGATGGCCTATCGCCAAACCACCTGGTTTTGCAAGGGGGGTCACTTTGGTTTTTGGCCCGGTGCGCGGCGGCCATCTAGGGAAACCTACCAAACCCAGGCATTTTTGAAAACTAGACACCCGGCGGCTTCCAGGGAGGTATGGCTTGCGTGCATCCCCCAACGTTTCCCTACCCAGAATCCCCTGCAAACCTCAATTTTTGCTCAAAAAATCACTTTTTTCACACATTTTGGGGTGGGAAAGTAGTGGCATCACCGGGCTCACACAAATTTACCACCACCCAGCGTTCCCCCAGGTCTCCCGGTAAAAATGGTGCCTCACTTGTGTGGGAGGCCCAAGTACCCGCGGCAGGCAAGGGCCCCAAAGGTAGTGAGGCCACCTCAAGATGGCCTATCGCCAAACCACCTGGTTTTGCAAGGGGGGTCACTTTGGTTTTTGGCCCGGTGCGCGGCGGCCATCTAGGGAAACCTACCAAACCCAGGCATTTTTGAAAACTAGACACCCGGCGGCTTCCAGGGAGGTATGGCTTGCGTGGATCCCCCAACGTTTCCTTACCCAGAATCCCCTGCAAACCTCAATTTTTGCTCAAAAAATCACTTTTTTCACACATTTTGGGGTGGGAAAGTAGTGGCATCACCGGGCTCACACAAATTTACCACCACCCAGCGTTCCCCCAGGTCTCCCGGTAAAAATGGTGCCTCACTTGTGTGGGAGGCCCAAGTACCCGCGGCAGGCAAGGACAACAAACGTAGTGAGGCGACATTTGGGATAGGCAATGTTGATGTTGCCTCACTACGTTTGGGGCCCTTGCCTGCCGCGGGTACTTGGGCCTCCCACACAAGTGAGGCACCATTTTTACCGGGAGACCTGGGGGAACGCTGGGTGGTGGTAAATTTGTGTGAGCCCGGTGATGCCACTACTTTCCCACCCCAAAATGTGAGAAAAAAGTGATTTTTTGAGCAAAAATTGAGGTTTGCAGGGGATTCTGGGTAAGGAAACGTTGGGGGATCCACGCAAGCCATACCTCCCTGGAAGCCGCCGGGTGTCTAGTTTTCAAAAATGCCTGGGTTTGGTAGGTTTCCCTAGATGGCCGCCGCGCACCGGGCCAAAAACCAAAGTGACCCCCCTTGCAAAACCAGGTGGTTTGGCGATAGGCCATCTTGAGGTGGCCTCACTACCTTTGGGGCCCTTGCCTGCCGCGGGTACTTGGGCCTCCCACACAAGTGAGGCACCATTTTTACCGGGAGACCTGGGGGAACGCTGGGTGGTGGTAAATTTGTGTGAGCCCGGTGATGCCACTACTTTCCCACCCCAAAATATGTGAAAAAAGTGATTTTTTGAGCAAAAATTGAGGTTTGCAGGGGATTCTGGGTAAGGAAACGTTGGGGGATCCACGCAAGCCATACCTCCCTGGAAGCCGCCGGGTGTCTAGTTTTCAAAAATGCCTGGGTTTGGTAGGTTTCCCTAGATGGCCGCCGCGCACCGGGCCAAAAACCAAAGTGACCCCCCTTGCAAAACCAGGTGGTTTGGCGATAGGCCATCTTGAGGTGGCCTCACTACCTTTGGGGCCCTTGCCTGCCGCGGGTACTTGGGCCTCCCACACAAGTGAGGCACCATTTTTACCGGGAGACCTGGGGGAACGCTGGGTGGTGGTAAATTTGTGTGAGCCCGGTGATGCCACTACTTTCCCACCCCAAAATGTGTGAAAAAAGTGATTTTTTGAGCAAAAATTGAGGTTTGCAGGGGATTCTGGGTAAGGAAACGTTGGGGGATCCACGCAAGCCATACCTCCCTGGAAGCCGCCGGGTGTCTAGTTTTCAAAAATGCCTGGGTTTGGTAGGTTTCCCTAGATGGCCGCCGCGCACCGGGCCAAAAACCAAAGTGACCCCCCTTGCAAAACCAGGTGGTTTGGCGATAGGCCATCTTGAGGTGGCCTCACTACCTTTGGGGCCCTTGCCTGCCGCGGGTACTTGGGCCTCCCACACAAGTGAGGCACCATTTTTACCGGGAGACCTGGGGGAACGCTGGGTGGTGGTAAATTTGTGTGAGCCCGGTGATGCCACTACTTTCCCACCCCAAAATGTGTGAAAAAAGTGGATTTTTGAGCAAAAATTGAGGTTTGCAGGGGATTCTGGGTAAGGAAACGTTGGGGGATCCACGCAAGCCATACCTCCCTGGAAGCCGCCGGGTGTCTAGTTTTCAAAAATGCCTGGGTTTGGTAGGTTTCCCTAGATGGCCGCCGCGCACCGGGCCAAAAACCAAAGTGACCCCCCTTGCAAAACCAGGTGGTTTGGCGATAGGCCATCTTGAGGTGGCCTCACTACCTTTGGGGCCCTTGCCTGCCGCGGGTACTTGGGCCTCCCACACAAGTGAGGCACCATTTTTACCGGGAGACCTGGGGGAACGCTGGGTGGTGGTAAATTTGTGTGAGCCCGGTGATGCCACTACTTTCCCACCCCAAAATGTGTGAAAAAAGTGATTTTTTGGGCAAAAATTGAGGTTTGCAGGGGATTCTGGGTAAGGAAACGTTGGGGGATCCACGCAAGCCATACCTCCCTGGAAGCCGCCGGGTGTCTAGTTTTCAAAAATGCCTGGGTTTGGTAGGTTTCCCTAGATGGCCGCCGCGCACCGGGCCAAAAACCAAAGTGACCCCCCTTGCAAAACCAGGTGGTTTGGCGATAGGCCATCTTGAGGTGGCCTCACTACCTTTGGGGCCCTTGCCTGCCGCGGGTACTTGGGCCTCCCACACAAGTGAGGCACCATTTTTACCGGGAGACCTGGGGGAACGCTGGGTGGTGGTAAATTTGTGTGAGCCCGGTGATGCCACTACTTTCCCACCCCAAAATGTGTGAAAAAAGTGATTTTTTGAGCAAAAATTGAGGTTTGCAGGGGATTCTGGGTAAGGAAACGTTGGGGGATCCACGCAAGCCATACCTCCCTGGAAGCCGCCGGGTGTCTAGTTTTCAAAAATGCCTGGGTTTGGTAGGTTTCCCTAGATGGCCGCCGCGCACCGGGCCAAAAACCAAAGTGACCCCCCTTGCAAAACCAGGTGGTTTGGCGATAGGCCATCTTGAGGTGGCCTCACTACCTTTGGGGCCCTTGCCTGCCGCGGGTACTTGGGCCTCCCACACAAGTGAGGCACCATTTTTACCGGGAGACCTGGGGGAACGCTGGGTGGTGGTAAATTTGTGTGAGCCCGGTGATGCCACTACTTTCCCACCCCAAAATGTGTGAAAAAAGTGATTTTTTGAGCAAAAATTGAGGTTTGCAGGGGATTCTGGGTAAGGAAACGTTGGGGGATCCACGCAAGCCATACCTCCCTGGAAGCCGCCGGGTGTCTAGTTTTCAAAAATGCCTGGGTTTGGTAGGTTTCCCTAGATGGCCGCCGCGCACCGGGCCAAAAACCAAAGTGACCCCCCTTGCAAAACCAGGTGGTTTGGCGATAGGCCATCTTGAGGTGGCCTCACTACCTTTGGGGCCCTTGCCTGCCGCGGGTACTTGGGCCTCCCACACAAGTGAGGCACCATTTTTACCGGGAGACCTGGGGGAACGCTGGGTGGTGGTAAATTTGTGTGAGCCCGGTGATGCCACTACTTTCCCACCCCAAAATGTGTGAAAAAAGTGATTTTTTGAGCAAAAATTGAGGTTTGCAGGGGATTCTGGGTAAGGAAACGTTGGGGGATCCACGCAAGCCATACCTCCCTGGAAGCCGCCGGGTGTCTAGTTTTCAAAAATGCCTGGGTTTGGTAGGTTTCCCTAGATGGCCGCCGCGCACCGGGCCAAAAACCAAAGTGACCCCCCTTGCAAAACCAGGTGGTTTGGCAATAGGCCATCTTGAGGTGGCCTCACTACCTTTGGGGCCCTTGCCTGCCGCGGGTACTTGGGCCTCCCACACAAGTGAGGCACCATTTTTACCGGGAGACCTGGGGGAACGCTGGGTGGTGGTAAATTTGTGTGAGCCCGGTGATGCCACTACTTTCCCACCCCAAAATGTGTGAAAAAAGTGATTTTTTGGGCAAAAATTGAGGTTTGCAGGGGATTCTGGGTAAGGAAACGTTGGGGGATCCACGCAAGCCATACCTCCCTGGAAGCCGCCGGGTGTCTAGTTTTCAAAAATGCCTGGGTTTGGTAGGTTTCCCTAGATGGCCGCCGCGCACCGGGCCAAAAACCAAAGTGACCCCCCTTGCAAAACCAGGTGGTTTGGCGATAGGCCATCTTGAGGTGGCCTCACTACCTTTGGGGCCCTTGCCTGCCGCGGGTACTTGGGCCTCCCACACAAGTGAGGCACCATTTTTACCGGGAAACCTGGGGGAACGCTGGGTGGTGGTAAATTTGTGTGAGCCCGGTGATGCCACTACTTTCCCACCCCAAAATGTGTGAAAAAAGTGATTTTTTGAGCAAAAATTGAGGTTTGCAGGGGATTCTGGGTAAGGAAACGTTGGGGGATCCACGCAAGCCATACCTCCCTGGAAGCCGCCGGGTGTCTAGTTTTCAAAAATGCCTGGGTTTGGTAGGTTTCCCTAGATGGCCGCCGCGCACCGGGCCAAAAACCAAAGTGACCCCCCTTGCAAAACCAGGTGGTTTGGCAATAGGCCATCTTGAGGTGGCCTCACTACCTTTGGGGCCCTTGCCTGCCGCGGGTACTTGGGCCTCCCACACAAGTGAGGCACCATTTTTACCGGGAGACCTGGGGGAACGCTGGGTGGTGGTAAATTTGTGTGAGCCCGGTGATGCCACTACTTTCCCACCCCAAAATGTGTGAAAAAAGTGATTTTTTGGGCAAAAATTGAGGTTTGCAGGGGATTCTAGGTAAGGAAACGTTGGGGGATCCACGCAAGCCATACCTCCCTGGAAGCCGCCGAGTGTCTACTTTTCAGAAATGCGTGGGTTGGAAAGGTTTCCCTAGATGGCCGCCGAGCCCTGGGCAAAAAACAAAAGTAACCCCCCTTGCATAACCAGATTACCAATTGTTACTACAGCGTGAGAATTTAGGAATAATACTGCAAAGAAAATGTGGCAGACAATTTGAGGTTTACAGGACAATGGGGATAAAAAATATTTTTCAAATCACTAGAGAGACATCACCATGAACTCCCAAAGGTTTTCGACAATATCTACAGTTGGTGGGTTATTCTTACATGGAAAGTGTACCTTGGCAGAGAAACAAAAAACAAAGATTCCTGCACAACCATCTATTCCTCAAACACACACACATACTGGTTGGATTTGGCACGAGGGCAAGTCATGGTTCAGTGTATTAAATTTTATTAACAAGAGATTTCACAAAAATGAAATGCACTGTCAATAATTAAATTCACAAAAAACCAAACCAATGACTTGCAGCTCGTGAGCTGTAAAGCCACGTCAAGGCACCAACCGCTTTACAGGCCATTCACACACCTTTCATACGTGATACAAACAAGACCATTCGCACCACCAGGTACAAAAGCAACACAGTACAAAAATCACCAAAAAGGGACAAGGTACACCCTGCTTCAGAAAGACAAATATTACTGCACAGTCATCTAACCCGCAAGCACACGCACATACTGGTTGGATTTGGCACGAGGGTGAGTGATGGTTCAGTAGATAAAATTGTATTACCAAGTGATTTCACAAAAAATGAAATGCACTGGTAATAATTGAAAGGGCAAGAAACTGAACCATTGACTCACAGCTCGTGAGCTGTAAAGCCACGACAAGGCACCAACCTCTTTACAGGCCATTCATACACCTTTCATACGTGTGAGACATACAAAACCATTCACACCGCCAGCCGCAGGCCCATCACATAACAAAACTCACACCGGCACACAGCGCCATTCAAGGGCCCATCACTTTCACACGCCCACAATCCAGACACAGCAACTACACAGGCTGAAGGATTGCGTGGAGTGGCACTCAGCTAGCAGTGTGTGTAGTGACCAGCAGAAAGTCACTACTCACACACAGCCAGCCAAGCACCGGTCGACACACACCGCTAGCCAAACGCCAGTCCACGCACACCGCTAGCCAAGCGCCAGTCCAGGCACACCGCCATCCAATCGCCAGTCCAGGCACAACGGCAGCCAATCGCCAATCCACCTACACCGCCAGCCAAGCTCCAGTCCACGGACACCACAAGACAAGCACCATTCCACGCACACCGCCAGCCAAGCTCCAGTCCACACACACCACCAGACAAGCTCCAGTCCACGCACACCACCAGCCACGCACACCGCCAGCCAAGCACCATTCCACGCACAGCGCCGGCCAAGCACCATTCCACGCACACCACCAGCCAAGCACCATTCCACGCACACCGCCAGCCAAGCACCATTCCACGCACACCACCAGCCACGCACACCGCCAGCCAAGCACCATTCCACGCACACCACCAGCCACGCACCAGTCCACGCACACCGCCAGTCCATGCACACCGCCAGTCCACGCACACCGTCAGCCAAGCACCATTCCACGCACACCACCAACCAAGTGCCAGTCCACACACACCAACAGCCAAGCACAAGCCTACACACACCGCCATCACATTTTGGATTTTTTTAGAAAAAAATAAAAACACAAACAAATTGCAAATAGATACAAATCTTCTAACAGAAAATCAGCAACTAAATACATTGCACTAACACCAACATTGAAACAGAATCAAATTATCCAAAGAATACAGACCAGCCAGTTCACTTTACCACTCAAGAATCCTCCCAAAAAAGTTTCGCGTGTGGTACGCTCTAAAACAAGCAGAGAGACACAGTGCAGGATGAGAGGGACAATCGGGGCAGTACATACGACTCTCCTTCCGCAAACCTCTTCGCCAACAGACTCTACATCTCCTACTGGGAAAATCTTTTGCGGGTGTGGGAGGAATGTGATCTGGAAAGTGGCGTTCTTTCAATCTAGCAACATCCTCCACCAGTCCAACTCTAGGAACACTTGCCTGTTCCACTACAACAAGGCTGCCTATTACAGACTCCTGAAACTTAACAAAAGTCATCTTTGACTCAGGGCAAGAATCCTGGAACACAACAAAAGCATTAAACATTGCCAAGTGGAAAAGATGGATAGCCAACTTCTTGTACCAAATGTAAGCCTTACGAAGAGCAGTGTAAGGTTCCAACCTCTGATCTACTCTGTCAACACCACCCATGTACCTATTATAGTCTAAAACACATACAGGTTTGCGCGCTTCAGCGACCTGACCCCAAACAGTCACAGGTGCAGTGCTTTCATCATGGATGGAAGTCAGCATGTAGACATCTCTCCTGTCTGTAAACTTCACAGCAAGAAGCTCCTGGCAACGCAACGCACTGCACTGTCCCCGCACAAGCTTTTGACAAACAAGTTCTTTCGGAAAACCTTTACGGTTACAGCGGACTGTGCCACAAGCAAAAGTGTCAACTTTGGCCAATTCCCTGAACAACCGTACACCAGTGTAGAAGTTATCTACATATAAATGGTGGCCTTTGTTAAAAAATCCTCTTCCAAGTTCCCAAACAATTTTCTCAGTCACTCCAAAAGTGGACGGACAACCAGGGAGGTTAAACCTAGATTCCTTACCGGTGTACACCCTGAAATTAGAGACATATCCAGTCCTACTGTCACACAGCATATACAGCTTTATTCCATAGCGTGCCCTCTTACTAGGAATGTATTGCCTAAAAACCAAGCGGCCCTTGAACAACACCAAAGACTCATCCACTGCAATTTCTCTACCAGGGGCATAAATCTCAGAAAATCGATCAACAAAGTGATCAAGGACAGGCCTAATCTTAAAAAGACGGTCACAATCAGGGTGATCTCGTGGCAACGCTAAACCATTATCTACAAAGTGCATCATCCGAAGCAGAAGCAAATACCTGTCACGACTCATGACTGCCGGAAAAATAGACGTTGCCATCAAGGGACTGCTAGACCAATATGAAGCCAATGATGGCTTCCTTAGCAAGCCCATCAAAAAAGTTAAACCCAAGAACTTCTTCATCTCTTCAACATTTGTGGGAGTCCACCGGGTAGCTCTAGAGTGTGGCTTAAGACTGGCACTGTTGTCCCTCAAAAACTGTTCGGCATACAAATTAGTCTGCTCAACAATCTCTGCCAAAAACACATCGTCCATAAACAACTGAAAAAAATTTACAGGCAAAAAGTTCTCGGTATTCACTCTAGACCCTGGAACACCAGTAAACTCAGGAAATTCCGGCTGCACCATGCCAGGGGCAACCCAGAGGTCATCACTTTCAACGGGAAGACTTGCAGCCCCAGCCTGCAGCCCAGATGTCTCTTGCCGCACTACACCAACGGAAAGGCTTGCAGCCCCAGCCTGCAGCCCAGATGCCTCTTGCCGCACTACACCAACGGGAAGCCTTGCAGTCCCAGCCTGCAGCCCAGATGTCTCTTGCCGCACTACACCAACGGGAAGCCTTGCAGCCGCAGGCTGCAGCCCAGATGCCTCTTGCCGCACTATCGGCACATCAGTCTCCTCCTCTAACACAGGCACTTCATCCGCGCTAAGAGTATCTTCATCATCCGATGACCCCATACGGAGAGAAAACTCACTGCCAGAATCGTCCCCTGCCCCCTCTCCCTCAGAAGCAGAGTCAGTCTCTGACCCAATATCAGAGGAAGACTCAAACAGCAAACCAACAACCTGCTGAGCAGTCATCCTGCGGCTAGCCATTATACCTACTAAGATGGAAGACTGCACAAACAAGTCAACAACAACCAACAATGTGCAAACCAAGTAAGTAAAGAAATGTGTACCTTATATCAATAAGATCAATGTACTCAAAAACTATACAATCCAAAATCAAAAGAGACAGCTACACTCACCAGAAACAAACTCTGCAGTGACACAGCAAAGACCAACGATATCAAACTAGAAAGAAGAAAAAAAAACAAATTACTCACAAGACAACAAAATACACATCATGCACCAATGCAAAAAGTTTTTGAAACTCAAAAACCAAACATACTGCTATTATTACACCATTTGCAAAAAAAAACAGGCAGAGAAATCAAACACATTTGCATTGTACAAAAAAACAGTCTCTTACCAAACTACACAAACAGCAAAACCACCAGAACCAAAACGTCACCGTGAACAGAAGAAAAGCCTTCACCTAGAACAAAAAAGTAAACAAAAAAAACATTACAATTGGAAATCACAAAACATATAACAATAAACATTATAACATGCCATGTCACTACCCAAATGGTCAATCGGTTTGTGTGCCAGGTCAGGCAGAAAACAGCAGGAAAAAAAAGGCTATTCAGTCCCGGGGCAGGTGAGCCAAATACATATAACAAATTGCACCCTGGAAGCGAGGGGTCACTTCTATTTCTAATTGAACTAATTCCCTGGTGTCTAGTGGGCTTTTCTGCCTCCAATGGGAGCAGAAACGGCAAAAAAATAAAACCGATCTGCCCACAGAGGGGGCAGAAAAGTCTTCAAAACATTTAGGGGCCCAAGGAAGCGACCCTTGCCCAAGGGGTCGCTTCCTACAATAATATTTATATCCCTGGTGTCTAGTGGGCTTTTCTGCCCCCCCCCCAAAGAGCAGAAACGGACAGAAAGACGACCAATCTGCCCCCAGGGGGGGCAGAAAAGTATTCTAAAAAATTAGGCCGCAAAGGAAGCGACCCTTGCCCAAGGGGTCGCTTCCTACATAAAGAAAAAGACATCCCTGGTGTCTAGTGGGCTTTTCTGCCCCCCCTGGGGGCAGAAACGGGCAGAAAGACGACCGATCTGCCCCCAGGGGGGGCAGAAAAGTCTCCTAATCACTTTACCACCCTAGGAAGCGACCCTTGCCCAAGGGGTCACTTCCTACATAACGAAATAGACATCCCTGGTGTCTAGTGGGCTTTTCTGCCCCCCCTAGGGGGAGAAACGGGCAGAAAGAAGACCGATCTGCCCCCAGGGGGGGCAGAAAAGTCTTCAAATTATTTGGCCCCCCAAGGAAGCGACCCTTGCCTAAGGGGTCGCTTCCTACATAGCATAAACAATATCCCTGGTGTCTAGTGGGCTTTTCTGCCCCCCCCTGGGGGCAGAAACGCGCAGAAAGCGGACCGATCTGCCCCCAGGGGGGGCAGAAAAGACTTCCACAAAATTTGCCCCCAAGGAAGCGACCCTTGCCCAAGGGGTCGCTTCCTACATAGTAAAAACAACATCCCTGGTGACTAGTGGGCTTTTCTGCCCCCCCTGGGGGCAGAAACGCGCAGAAAGCGGGCCGATCTGCCCCCAGGGGGGGCAGAAAAGACTTTGCCAAAGTTTCGTGCCCAAGGAAGCGACCCTTGCCTAAGGGGTCGCTTCCCAAACTCCAAATACAAAATCCCTGGTGTCTAGTGGGGCATCCCTACTCCACGATCGCGACGCTGTGCGCGATCGTGGAGCAGGAATGCCCTGTATTGAGACATCGGGGGAAAGGAAATACTCTTTCCTCTCCCCCGATGCCTCAATACTAGAGATTTCACCGCCGCGGCCCCCACCAGACGCCAAACACCTACCTCTGCTCCCCTCGGACGCGCTGGAAGAAATGGATTCCAGCGCGTCCAACGCTTCCTGATGACGCCGGCGCGCGCTGTGCGCGCTGATGTCATCAGAAAGCGTGGGGGGGCTCGGGGGGGGTCGGGGGTGGCAGCGGAAGCTCTTCCGCTGCCACCCCCGTAAAGGGGGGCAAGATCGAGGCACAAGGGGGGGAGCGCCAGCGCTTCCCCCGGGGGCTGTCCTCATGACGGAACGGTTCCGTCATGAGCACAGCCCAACCGATGCTCATGACGGAACCGTTCCGTCATGAGCATCGAAGGGGTTAAAGGAGAATTCATGATGGAGGGTTATATGGAATAATAACCAGAATGGAGGAACCAGGATCATTTGCAGTGTGTGTTTGAGGTGCTTCTTTAGCATATTCAACATGGATATAAGAAGGAGACCAAGTTAACCTGGCCAACCAGACATATGTGTCTGAGTAGCACTAGGGAGGTAGTGCATAGTACCCTACTAGTAAACCAAAGCTAGTGGTGCTTCCACTATCTCTAATTTGTTTTGAAGAAGGAAAGAAGCTGTATATATCATTGTTGCACATTGGGTTACTGGTTGACTGGGGTGTGAGCCCTGGTCAAGTAGTAACCACACTCCTAGTAAGGGTAAGGCACAAGCAAACCCCACATTAACCTGTGCTCAACCCCTTGGTAGTGTGGCACAGGGCAGTCAGGCTTAACTTAAAGGCAATGTGTAAAGTATTTATGCAACACTTCAAACAGTAAAACAGGGAAAACACCACACAAAAAGATCCCACAACAGGTTGGAAATTTAGAGCTTAAATTATTAAATAAAACACAATCAAAATGACAAAAATCCAATCAATAGAACCAAAGGTATGAATTTTTAAAGAATAAACTGTAGAATAGTACCTAAAAGTAGAAAACACAAACCCCTGCTATCTTGGCATGTTGGATTGTGTCAAAGTCAAAAGTTCAGGCTGACTGCGATGGAGCATGGGTCAGATACAGTCCCAGATTAGTCCCGCAGATGTTTTACCTTCTCAGGTTTTGTGCCAAGAGTCCTGTTCGCATTGGTTAGGATCGCCGGGAGGAAGGATATCACCATGGGCAGAGGTTGGCATGGCGGAAAGAGTAGACTAGGCGTTGTGGATGGGCAGACTGGATCTTTGCATTGGCGGGTTGTCTCGCAGATTTTCAGAGCTTGCAGTGTGGTTCCTGTGCAGATGGGCCTGTTTACGGTTATGAACAGCCCAAAAGTTTGATTTCAAGAGCTCAAGAGTCACACCAGGTATACAGGGCCTGAGAGGCACCGCTTGGGGGTCAGGAACTCACTGAATTCTGGTCCAGGAGCTGTTGGGGAGCCTTTATGTCCCTGAGGCTCAGCTGAGGAGATCAGCAGACTAGCCCTTTGAGTCTCTCTGCAGTCATTGGTTTAAGATGAACTTGCAGGTCGTTCTTCTTCCTGAGGAAAGCAGGCAGCAGGCAACTGGTCAGGACAGCAGGGCAGCAGTTCCTTTAGAGCAGCAGTCTAGCAGAGTGGCAGTTCTTGTAGCAGCATAGGAGTCCTTCTTCCTGACAGAGAATCCACAGGTCCAGAAGTGTACTGAAGTGGTGGTGTCTGAGGTCCTTCTTTTATACACTGTTGTGCCTTTGAAGTGGACATAAACTTCTAGAGGCATGACTTTGAAGTGCACAGATGTCCTACCTTTCTGGCCCTGGCTCCAGTCTAATTACTGGGGGTGATGTGTGGACGAAGCCGGGGTTCATGCTCCATGAGACAGGACTTAATTTTGTGGTTGGCATGTGCCTGTCAAGTGGCTACAGGCAAAAGCCTTCAAATTGAGAGAAATTTTATACAGCTTGAGAAAGGTTTGTGCCTGATACATGTATCAGGCACAAACCTTTCTTAAGCTCAATAAAATAACTACAGGGGGTGTGCAGCCCTTTGTGTGGAAACAGGACACAGCCTATTCAGGTGTAAGTGACACTGGGGCCAGCTCCTCCCTCCCATCCTGCCAGTGATAGCCCATCCAGTCACACCTAAGCTCCCATTGTGTGTGGCTGTCTAGAAGGAGTACAAAAGCCCAACTTCAAAGTACACCAGTCATATGATCAGAGGCAGGCTACAGGAACCAAATATATAAGGCAAGAAAATGCCAACTTTCTTAAAGTGTCATTTTCAGACTTCATCATAAGTTAGAATTTTAAATTAGAATTCTAGAGACACCAAACATGACCCAATCATCTCTTTTAATTTGGAAATTACACTTATAAAATGTAATTAGGCAACCCCAGTGTTATCCTATGGGCGAGTTAGGCCTTGTAGTAATGAAGAATACATTTTCACTACCAGGACATGTAAAACCTAAAAGTACATGTCCAACTTGTTAAATACATGGCTCCCTGCCCTTGGGGCTGTACAGGGCCTACTTTAAGGTGACTTATATGAAGATTTGGGCCTGGCAAAAGGTTTATTTTGCCATGCCATGTTGACAAGGCAGGCTAAAATTGCACATTCTGGCTCTGCAATGGCAGGCCTGAAACATGTTTAAAGATCTACTTAATAAGGTGGCACAATCAGGGCTGCAGGTCCACTAGTAGCATTTATTTTACAGGCCCTAGGCACATGTAGTGCACATTAATAGGGACTTTTTTAGTAGAGTCGTGAGCACAAGCACTTTAGCACTGGTTAGCAGTGGTAAAGTATGCAGAGTCTTAAGGCCAGCAAAAGCAAACTCAGCAAAATAAAGGAGGTCTGATGGTAAAAAGTTAGAGGGAAACCACACCAAGGATGACAGGTCTAACAATCATGCACAGGCTTTCTGGGTTAAGCATTTTGACTACCTATTGAACAGCAGCAGACAAAATCCCTCCCATGAATCTCAGGTTCGTGTATACACTCACAGTATTAAGTTCCACTGATACACATGTTTTGAGATCCCTAATTGTTCAAAACCCCACCTCTGGCTTTCCCTTCATTCTCAGGTGAGTATCTTGGGGAGTCCCTTTCAGAAAAACATTTAGGAATGATCAAGCTTCAATAGGTCACTCTGTCACCATCCTGCAATAGATGCAGTGCTGACATTCAACAAGCAGATCACGCAGTTCAGGTCACCGGCAGTAGGGACTCTCCCTCCATCCCCCATGAAACAATTCATAATATTCTAAAACCTGTGCACATAAAAATAATCTGCAGTCACATACCTTAAGCTTACTGTGTCAAAAAGGATTGACAATATACATTAATGCCATTATAGTGAGACTTCTAGCAAAATGGCTTGCTGCCCTAGAAGTATATAAATAAATGACAAAAGAAAGAATGCTACCCTTACCTACATACTACAGGAGATTGTTGGGGCACAGCTGGCCATAGTAGCTTCATTAATACCACCTCAGTGTGTTTCCTTGAGACAGAAGGCAAAGCAGCCAGAACCAGGAGGACCTTGCTTTAAGGATAATTTTTATTCTTGCTGATAGTTTTAGCTTACTGGACAGACCTATTGTCACTACTAGAAAACACAGCACACACAGCAAACACATGCATAAACATTACAGAAAGAGGATGTTTGGAGTCAGCCATTGATTGCTTTAGGCAAGCGCTGTAAAGCACTAACTGGATGGGCTGACCATTGCAATTTGGATAAGCTCACGGTATTTCACATATACATTGTTTGCATTGATAAGGAAGCTAAAAAAGTAGCTCCTCTCTGACAAAATGCTGACTGTATACAGTGGCTGGTGGCTCCCTTGATGTTCCCTGTACCTTGTGACTTACTCACATTGGCTCTACTTCTCCATTGCAGTGTTTTAATAATAAAAACAATGATAAGCAAACTAGAAAAAGCATTGTCTGGGTATGCTGCATCCCCTCTGTAAGAGTTGTTTTCCATTGAAGCAGCTTGTATTTCCTGGCCTTACCATGCATTCCAATGGGAGTTTGAAACCTCCATGTGTTGGAAGACAGGGAGCCTTCACCTGTCAACCAGACTAGAGAGATTATAGCAGTCTGTGGTAAAGGAAACGAAAATAACTTCCGCTATCAGTGAATATAGTTACTTACTGTTGGAAATGGTCCTTTTTGCAGAGTTATCCCCAAACGTTTTGCATCTTCCTCCTTTGTTTTTCCTGACCTGTGGTTGTTGGCTTTAGGACTCTGGCCACTTTACCACTGCTGATCAGTGCTAAAGTGCATATGCTCTCCGTGTAAATTGTTATTGTGATGGGTTATCCATGATTGGTATATTTGTGTTACCAGTAGGTCCCTAGAAAAGTGCACTAAGTGTGCCAGGGCTGGTAATGCAAATGCTACTAGTGGGCTTGCAGCACTGATTGTGCCACCCACATGAGTAGCGCTGAAAAGAGGTCGCAGGCCTGCCACTGCAGTGCCTGTGCGCAGTTTGTTAACTGCAGTGTTGACCTGGCCAGTGTACTCGCTTGCCAGGCCTTACCCTTCCCTTTTCTTACACATAGGACACCCCTACGGTAGGCCCAAGGTACCCCCCTGGGCAGGGTGCAGTGTATGTAAAAGGTAGGGCATGTAATAGTGTGTGTAACATGTCCTGATAGTGAAATACTGCCAATTTCGTTTTTCACTATTGAAAGGCTAACTTGCCGATAGGACAGAATGGAAAATGCTGTGTAACAGTTTTACAAGCATATCTTCCATTGGAGTAAGATTAGAAATTAGAGTCTGGTATCCCTGAACTCAGAATGTAATAACACATGTTTTAGGAAGGATGGTTTTTAAATTCTGTGTTTGAAAATAGCACTTTTAGAAAGTGGCTATTTTCTTGTTCAACCTTTCTGTGTGCCTCTGCCTGTTTGTGGATTGACTGTCTGGCTTGAGAATCACAGGGGCTGGGGTGGCTCCATAAGTCTGGGCGAGTCAGCACTAGGCTGAATAGACAGATCTGAATTTGGAGTGGTGGGAGGAGTAGCACCTGGGCCTGAATAGTACTGTGCCTGCCTTCCACAATGCTGGCTCCACCCCTTGTGGTGTGTCTGATTGCCCTGGCCCACACTAACACAGGAAGAAGATGTGCACTGGTAGAGTGCACCCAGAACTGGTTTGGACTGGGTCCAGGACCCCTTACACCTAGAGAACAAAGACTTTTGGGGTATAAATATGAGAGCTGAAAACCCTGAAATTTAGATCATCCTGGAATTCAAGAGAAACCTTTGCCGAGGAGAAGAGCTGAAGAAACTGAAGAGAAGGACTGCTTTTGCTGTGTGTTCTGGGACTAACCTGCAGTTGCTATTCTGCCAAGGAAAGGAGCAGGACTTTGCTGTGTGCTGTGTCCCCTGCTTGAAGAAGATCTCTAAGGGCCTGAGGAGAGCTGGCCTCCTGTTTTTAAGTCCCAGGAACAAAAGGACTTCACCCCCAGCTCCCCCTGAATCTGCAGTGTGAGTTCTGACCTGTCTAGATTGCTTGATCCAGTTGTGAGGCCTCTGGAGGTTGTTTTCTGCTGCTTTGGGGAGCTGGAAGAAGAAGCATGAAAAGAACTGCAAAACCCGACGCATCGCTCTTCTTGCAGCACGTTTCACCGGCGCATCTCGACGGCGCGAAAAGATTTGCGTTGCATCGCCGTGCCGCTGCGAAGATCGTCGCAGTGCCTGTTGCGCTGCAAGAACTGAAGCATCGAGGGGTTGCGGGTAAAGAGGACCGACACCGCGCATGCAACGCCGCCGCATCGATCGCTGTTGCATCCTGAGGATCCACGCATCGTACCTGGGCGAGACGCTTTCCCGATGCATCACTCGCGAACCAGAACCGGTATGAAGACTCGATGCATCGCTCGCCCTACAGAATGGACTCGACGCAACCCGTCCGCTGCGTGCAGCGGGGTTGTCGCAGCGCCTCCTCTGGGTCTCAGGAATGTCACATCTCTTTGTCTTCCGATGCTGCAGCTGTTTGTCTTGGGGACTTTTGTAGCATCTGCATGTACTTTGGTGAAAAGTCACGCATCCATAGATTTCTATGGTACAAGTTCTTGAATACTTTTTGAAGTCATATTTTTAAACGGTGTATGTTGGATTTTTGTCGTTTTGGTCTTGTGTAGTTTAGATGAAGATACTTTATTTTTCTAAACTGATGAGGTGTCCATTTGTGCTGTTCTCACTGTGTTACTGTGAGTGTTGGTACAAATACTTTACACATTGCCTTCGGGATAAGCCTGTCTGCTTGTGCCAAGCTACCAAGGGTGTGAGCAGGGGTTATCTAAAGTGTGTATCCACCTTACCCTGACTAGAAACAAGGGTCCCTATTTAGTCAAAGGTACCTACTTCTGCCAACTAGAGACCCCCAGTTCTAACATTGGTGGTCAGCAGTGAAGATTTGAACTTGTATTTGTACTTGACCCACAATGATTGGTGTACATCACTAGATTAGAGCAGACCACTACACAACCACATACTGTTTTTATCTGTTTCCTGGTGTCCTCCTGGAAGAATTTTTTGGATACTGAGACTCTGGTTAGTGTTGCGCCTGTGAAGTCTTGGCAAAATGGAAGTCAACTTTTATCACCTATATATCTATACATTGGAGGAGATCAAAGCTTTTTGCAAAGCGAGGGGTCTGCTTGTGGAGAGAGGGTCCACAAGGAAGGATCTTGAGGCACGCCTGTATTCCTATGAGGTCAGAATTTGGGAAGCAACACTATCAGACGATTCTGAGGACGATGAGGATGATGGATTTGAAATCCCTTTCCTCTAGTCGTATTTGTTATATTGTATTGTGTTAGCATTGTGTGGCTAAACAAAATGTATTGCTGTTTATGTTTACAGCCTACTAAAACCGTGCCTGCAGCATAAAAGCCTGCTTGACGAATGTGCCTCCATATTGTATTTCCTAATCATTGCTTGTTTGTATTTGTGCTCGCATTAGGCCTGGAAATGAAGCCGCTTGCTTCAGCAGAACATTGCAATTTGTTATATTTTCTGTACATGCCCAAGGTTGCAGCTGCACTTGCTAATGAGAAGTATAATTGTTTTACATTCCATCGGCTACACTTCATGATGTTCTCATGTTGTGAGACACTGAGATTCGGCACAGTGGCCTTGGTCCGCTGATAACGCGACCCACTGGCAGGTGCAAGCTCATCTCTCTGTGACTCCTTTGTTCATGTCCGGCTCTGGCTGGTAGTTTTCCATTGTGAGCGTGGCCGAAGTCTCCAGAAAGGTTTATCATCTATTAGCATGTGTTGGTTCGTTAGTCCTCTCGATGCACTCCATTGGCTGAGGTTCTGACGGGGCTCCTCTATAGAGATATATGATAAGAAATGCTTGTTGTGTTTTCTCCACTGTCAGACCGACTCTTCATTTTGGGAAGGCAAAGTAAGTGGTTGTCGGTACATCCAGCGTGGTAATTACAGCCACGTCCTTCAAGGACTTCTCCGGCGGTGAGTGGCTTCTTGCTGTTCATCGGAGGTTTAGAGAATTAGACCGGGAACTCAAGAAGCTGAGACCAAGAGGGCCTTAACCAAGAAAGAAGAAAAGTGTTTAGCTCAGGAAGTGAGCTCTGCTGAGTTGGAGGTGGAGTCAAGCTCAGATGGTGGCAGCAAAATTATGTTATCTAGTGCTGAGGAAGAAGTACACACACCCAGAGATGGGGGGCTTGACTTGAGGGAAGGGGTTAACATACACCAGGGGGTTCAGGTTTATGAGGTAGCTCCAGTGGTGCACAGTATCCCTGAAGTACACTGGGGAACTGACACAGGGGATCATTTTCCTAGTGCTGGGAGGGACACTGCCCAGAAGAGTGTGGGTTGAGTGACAGAGACAGTCAGACACTGTCTTGCCAATCTCAGGAGAGTGGTGTGGGGTACTTGTGACTCGATGCATCGCTCCCCCTGCCGACCGGACTCGACGCAACCCGTCCGCTGCATGCAGCGGGGCTGTCACAGTGCCTCCTTAGGGTCTCAGGAGTGTCGCATCTCTTTGTTTTCCGATGCTGCAGCTGTTTGGCTTGGGGACTTTTGCTGCATCTACAGGTACTTTGGTGAAAAGTCATGCATCCATAGATTTCTATGGTACAAGTTCTTGAAACCTTTTCGAAGTCATATTTTTAAACGGTGTATGTTGGATTTTTGTTGTTTTGGTCTTGTGTAGTTTAGATAAAGATACTTTATTTTCTAAACTGGTGTGGTGTCCATTTGTGCTGTTCTCACTGTGTTACTGTGAGTGTTGGTACAAATACTTTACACATTGCCTTTGGGATAAGCTTGTCTGCTCATGCCAAGCTACCAAGGGGGTGAGCAGGGGTTAACTAAAGTGTGTATCCCCCTTACCCTGACTAGAAGCAAGGGTCCCTATTTGATCAAAGGTACTTACCTCTGCCAACTAGAGACCCCAGTTCTAACACTTACAGTTAAATGACAAAATAGTAAATTAAGAAAAAAAAATATTGACAAAAAGTGTTAAAACAATCTACACTTTAAGCCCATGCACCTCACATAAACTTCGGTGGCTATAACATTGCTACTGTTAAAAGCTGAAGATACATTTTTTGATTCAAGCAAACCTTCGTAAGAGTATACATGTTAGTTAAAGTACATATAAATTGAAACGTGGATAAGAAACAGAGACACAAATGTTTTCTGTGGTTTCTAGTACTAAATAGTAAAACCGCATTACATAGACATGTTCATCTTGTTCTAATTGTTGCAGCTTCTTGCACAGACGATTCTGGGCTTTCATGAGCAAACAAAAAACATTCCTCTCGCAGTCTGAGGTGAGTTAATCAGCTTTTCTTCTATTTGACGGAGAGAATACATCCACAGCTTTACATTCTGTGTAGGAATGTCCAGTGGTAAGTGGTGATCAAGTCTCCATGCTGGCTTGAGTGAGGAAGTTTGTTTACAGCCCTATGTCTTGCATGTCTAACCGTTGTGTATTTTTCACATTCAAGCTGATTCGTATCACATCCTCCAATGGCTGCCTCAAAAGCTTATGATGCATGCATGTCAGCTAGTTTCTGTCAGAGAGGGGAACCCTTACAAGATTCCAAACTAAAGCCATACAAGTTAGATGTTTCATCAGACTTTGGTGCTCCTCGATTGGAACTGTCACTATTGAATCAAATCAGGCCCACATAACACTTCTAGAACATTTGCATAGGAATGACAGACAATAGATCTTTTTGAATGCTTTATGTAAGTAATTAAGTCAAAATACAGACTCTGCCATTAGTAAATTAGAAGCATTGCATATAAATCATAAGTAAAAGAACTCTGGACAGATCAGTGTAAAATCTGGTATAGATGTGCCTTCTAACATGAGAGTAGGGGTCTCTGATCTTTTGTAAGAGAAATGCACACTCTTATTTAGGGCTTTAGACAATAGGATTCATACCTTCGGTGGGAACATGAATCATGAAGTTTATCAAAATAGGAAACTGTCTAAAGGAAGCATTTCTACAAAGAGTAAATACATTCAGTGATGTTTCCACCACCAATAAATTATGGTTTGATCCTTCTCACAGTCTTGGTTATACAGTTTAACTGATACACTGTTAACAGAGCTAGTATGAGCATGATTTGTTCTTGGCTTAGTACATTCCTAAACTTTTTCTAGAAGTGGAATCAAAAGTAATTTCACTCAATATAGGTGGACGTCTAAACAAAATGGAAAGCAGTACCCCAAATATAGCATGTTATGTTATTAACAGAAAATTTCAGTATACACTTTTTAAAAATAGCACCAAAATTATCCTGAGGTAGTGTTGAGTAGTGTAAGGGGAATGCTGATTTTCCTAGCTAGAATAGTTAATGAAAGTCATGGTTTCATTAAAGATACCGAGGCAACTCATGGTTCATTCTTTTGCTTTATTAACTTGCTATTATTATAGTAGCCACAAATCACAAAACACTACACTTCCCAGCAAGGCCTGGGTCATAAACTAAAAGTTATGGGGAAGTGAGACAACCACCTATCAGTCAGGAGCTTAGTATTTATATACCAGTCACCAGTAAGTAACAGTCACTATTCTTGATGTGAAGATAAACTAAAATCCATGAATAAAATAGAAGAACATTAAAAGATACCCAACTAAAACATTCACAGATTACTTGTCAAGAATTTCCAGAAGTCTGGATGCTTGAGCTTTGTATGTGTCTTGGTGAGATGAAGCCTTAGGAAGAGACTGGAGATGTATCAACTGAAGCTGAAAGAAAGAATCAAGAAAATGTTTAGTATAGCAAATTTAGTGGGAGGTAAACAAAACATATGACAAGATACAGACAGTGGAGGAATAAGATGTGCCTCTTTGTCTTTTTTTCTAATCCTGGGTATAAAACTCTGCTCCGCTCGTGGAGTTTGCAGTTTTTTGGCAACTCTGCATTCCGCATAGAACGCAGAGTTGCGGGAAGATTCTGCACTCCGCAACGGAGTGGAGTTTTTTTTGTGTGTGCGTGCGCGGGAGGGTTTTAATGCATGCTTGCGATCTCCAACAAGATTTCCCATCCGTTCGTGAGCGTGACAAGATTTGGTAGCCGGCCGTACGGTCCCGCAAGAGTTTGCGATCGTGAACACGTAATTTGTGCGCGCCATCGGACTTCCGGTGGAAGTTTTGTGAAGAATGCGATCCCTAACACACAGAATCTGCAATCTAGAGAAGGTTCTTCCCTGAGCAGCATCACAGCCTTCTCAGAATGACGATTTGGATTTAAAAAACTCCTCAGATTGACATTTGGCTGTACTTTTTTGTGCAAGGAGTCTTTTTTCTTTTTTAACTTTTTTTTTTGAAGAGGAAGGAAGTGCCCCATTGTCTCCAGCTTCCTGTTTCTGATTAGCAGGCTTCTCCCAGTGCTTTGTCCATCTCCTGTTCACTTTTCATTTGGATTTGGAGCTGGAAGGATCACTCTTTGTGTCTGCTGCATAATAGATATCATTGGATTTGAGAAATTTAGAATTTGAGATTTCACAAGTAAGTTTGAAAATTGGTGTTGTTTGTTTGATGGGGGCTTTGCACCTACATTTTGTTTGTACTTTCCATCGTTCTTTTAAACATTTATTATGATGGGTGGCCTGTAGTTTCAGTAGGCGCTTTGTTGTTTCTTTGTAAGTAATTCTTCTTTTTTTATAAAAGAAACATGTTGCAAATTTCACTACATTTTCTCTAACTTTTGAAATCAATTTGCAATATATATTTAATTTACTAACCCAGTAGTCTGCCAATATGCCTTTCAGCCAGTAGGCCCAGAGCTAATCATGGGTGCAGGAAACAACGGTTTCCACGGAGTCTGTTGAATTTAAACATCATTTAGAGCATGGATGGCATTGGAATGAAATGCAAAATGTTTTTTGGGGTATTTCACTCTTTTTCATCTGTGTTAAATAAATACCTTTGTTGGATGTGTGTGGTTGTTGTCTAACTTGCAAACCTTCTTTAGCCCTGTGGATTTTCATTTTTGGCATTGTTGCATTAAAGCTGTGTTGTTTAGCATGCCTCCTCTGTCTGGCCAGTGTGTGAGTGTTTTTGTAATAGTGGGCCAGCATTTGCCTTTGCTGAGCCTCCGCGTGTGGCCAAAGGCCATTTTGTAAAGTCTGTGTCCATATAGGTTTGCTTCAGTTCATTGTTTTCCAGGCCTCCTGCTTGTTGTTGTTGTGAGTGACCATGTGGCTGGTGGCCATTTTGTGATGGTTGTTAGTATGCTTTTGCCATAGACCTGCATATCATCTTTCCTTTGTTCCTCTTGGCTTATTGCTTCTTGTTGTGGTAGCCTGGCCATGTGGCTGGCGGCCCTTTTGTGAAGGCAGCCAGTGTGCTTTTGCCATAGGGCTTCATTGTCTGCCTTCCCTTTCTTGTTGTTGTGGCCTGGCCATGTGGCTGTTGGCCATTTTCTGAAGGCAGCCAGTGTGCTTTTGCCATTGGCCTCCACTGTCTGTCTTCCCTTTCTTGTTGTTGTGGCCTGGCCATGTGGCTGTCAGTCATTTTGTGAAGGCAGCCATTGTGCTTTTGCCATACACTTGTATTGTCTGTCTTCCCTTTCTTGTTGTTGTGGCCTGGCCATGTGGCTGTCCGCCATTTTGTGAAGACAACCAGTGTCCTTTTGCCATAAACTTGAATTGTCTGTCTTCCCTTTCTTGTTGTTGTGACCTGGCTATGTGGCTGGTGGCCATTTTGTGAAGGTAGCCATTGTGCTTTTGCCATACGCCTGCATTGTCTGTCTTCCCTTTCTTGTTGTTGGGGCCTGGCCATGTGGCTGGCGGCCATTTTGTGAAGGGCAGCCAGGGTGTTTCTGCATTAGGCCTACAAGCCTTCTTTGTGGTGGCCATGCCTTCTTGCTGGTTGTTGTTTTGCATGCATTTTTTTCTTATTTTATCCAGCAAAAATATAGCACAGTTCACTACATTTTCTAAGAAATTTGCAATATTATTGATTTGAATTGATTCCCTATAAGGCCTAGTCTGCTAATGAGATTTCCAACCAATAGGCTCAGAGCTACTCCTGGGTACATGAAACAACTGTTTAGGTGGTGTCTGTTGAATTTAAACATCATTTAGGGCATGGATGGCATTGTATTGAAATGCAAAATTAGTTTTTTTTGGTATTTCACTTTTTTCATGTGTGTTAAATAAATGCCTTTGTTGGATGTGTGTGGTTGTAACTTTCAAACCATTTTTAGCCCTGTGGATTTTTGCTTTGGCATTGTTGCATTAAAGCTCTGTTGTTTAGCATGCTCCTTTGTCTGGACAGTGTGTGAGTGTGTTTGTAATAGTGGATGGGCCAGCATTTGCCTTGGCTGAGCCTCCCCATGTGGCCAGGGGCCATTTTGTAAACTCTGTGTCCATATAGGTCTGCTTGAGTTCATTGTTTTCGAGGCCTCCTGATTGTTGTGAGTGACCATGTGCCTGGTGGCCATTTTGTGATTGTAGTTAGTATGCTTTTGCCATAGGCCTGCATGTCCTTCCTTTGTTCCTCTTGGCTTATTGCTTTCATCCATTGTCAGTTGAGGTCCCTGAATGCTGCATCCCACGTGATGCGCAATGCCAAACTGGGTCTGTTACATTTGTATTTTTATTGTTCAGCTTTCCTATCCTTCCTGAGTGTACTGTACATTACAGTACACCAACTTTAAACATTAAAAGCCCTTGCTGTTGTCAAAGTCTCACAAGTGGCTACACTGTATTGTTATGTTTTATTAATAACTGAGGTAATTAATTTAATAATATGAATAACACTAACAAGTGTGACCACACGCTAAGTTATATATTATATTTGTTTGTTTGTACTGGTGGCAAGTGAACCACAACAATGAATGCCACGTTTTACTGATGTTCTTCTTGCTACTCTGCTTTTGGGTGCACAAAAGAGGAGGAGACAACATCACCCATTGTACTGCTAGACAGAAGTCCTGCTCCACACAACGTCACGTGACATGTGGCTACACAGACATCTCTTTAACTTGTGCCACTGCATGCTGGTGACATCTTCAAGACGGCCCCAAAGAAAGGTACCAGGTCCAGAAGTGAGGGGGAGACAATAATGTATTTACTGTGGAAATTAATGAATTCACACATCCACATCCTTCTGAGTAGATAGAGGTTTTAATTGCAGACTGCATAGACTAGGTGGAGAGACTGACAGTAGTAGGACAAGTGAGGGTACCGCATCTATCTGTTGGTGTGTTACATTATCTGCAGATTTCAAAAACTGTCTGTGGCCCTGCAGCAAAGGAGGAAACAAGGCGAAGTAAAAGAGTAACCCCCCCAGAAAAGATTTACATCATATGTATTGTACACCTATAAATAATGTATTACCCTAACAAATATACTATAAGAAACCCACAACACCTGGCCCACCCCTCTCCCTAACCCCAAACAATATCCAGTAAATGTCCATGTCCAAGTGTCCATAAAAAAGAACTACACCCACATTTTCTCCAACTCCCAAAATCCCCACTCTCTCCCCAACGCATCCCACCCACCAAAAAAAAGATTTTAAAAGGGGCAAGGGTCAAGAAGACTTAGGTCTAGCGGCAGGCATGCAGGCTAGTGCACTCCAGGACCTCCTCCAGCCTGTCCTTAAGGCACGCCATCCAGTGGAGCATGCAGCTCTAAAAGTTCCTGCAGGAACAAAAGGGGTGGGCAGCAGTGGTTGATGAGGAGGATGTGTTGCGGCGGGTAGATGACAGAACATGGTGCCATACCACCAGAGTCACGGGGGTCTGGCTGGGGCCGGGGGCATTGGAGGAAGCTGCAGCTGCCACATCCTCCTCTTCCTCAGCCAGGACACCCAGCCAGCGATATTCGGCCCGGATGGCCTCCAGCTTCCGTTTCCGTGTCCTAGCTTCTAACTCCTGCCAAATTAATCTTTAAGGTTCTTAAAGATCTAACCAATAGGAAAACCGTTGTGTTGGGGAATAGCTCTCAGGCTCATTGTGAAGAACTAGCGTCTTTTTTTGTGGAAAAAGTGGATGCGATTTACAGATCCTTTCCCTCCTCTACCACATCCATTAACAATGTAGAATCTATGTATATTGTCTCTAGTCCATTGTTAGTGCTTCCTGTGCCATCTCAGGAAGAATTTGATTACCTAGTGGTGAAGGTCAAATCGGGTTCTCCGATGGACCCTCTGAGACCTGCACAATTTAGGGAATCCGCTGAGATCTGTCTTCCGTTTCTTCACAATCTCATCAGGTTATCTCTTAGTTCTGGGACGGTACCTATAAAATGGAAGCAAGCCATGGTTATGCCGATATTGAAAAAGTCTACTTTAGACCCAACAAAACCAGAACATTACCGGCCCATCTCTTTGCTTCCATGGGTCTCTAAGATTGCTGAGGCTCATGTTAATAATATTCTATCTGGTCATCTTTTAAACACAGGTATCCTTCATCCCTCCCAGAATGGCTTCAGAGCAGGCCATAGCACTGAGACAGCTTTGGTGGCTATGGTTGAGCATCTACGAAGACTGTTAGACTCTGGACAGACGGCGGCACTGATCCTTTTGGATCTTAGTGCCGCTTTCGACACTGTTTCCCATCCGATTCTGCTCCAGAGATTAAGAGAAGCCGGAGTGGAGGGTACTGCTCTAGATTGGTTTCGTTAATTTTTGGCTGAGCGTACCTTTAAAGTGTGTGCATCCCCCTATGAATCTTCTCCTCGCCTTATTTCCCAAGGAGTTCCGCAGGGTTCGGCACTCAGTCCGACCCTGTTTAACTTGTATGTGAGACCGCTGATGGGGGTTGCCAATAAATGGGGCCTAACCATGGTGTCATATGCCGATGACACTCAATTAGCGGTCGCACTAAATGGGAATACTGCGCTGAATGCCTCCAATTTTCAGAGAGCCCTTAGGGAGGTGGCAAGCTGGATGACCGATAACCGTCACCAACTTAATGCCACTAAAACTGAAGTTTTGGTGTTGGGCAAAGAAGCTCACCTTTGGGGAGATGATTGGTGGCCGTCAGAACTTGGCCAAACTCCTATTCCGGTAACCCAGGTGAAGAATCTTGGGGTTTTGCTTGACGCCAACTTATCAGTTACCCCTCACACAAAAAAAGTGGCGGGTACCTGTTTTGGTGTTCTTCAGAGCCTTAGGCCTATTTTTAAATTTTTTGACGCCTCTACTAGGCAACTCATAGTTCAGGCCATGATTCTCTCTAGATTAGATTATGCCAGCGCACTTTTATTAGGCACCAACCAAGCAGAGCTCACACGCCTTCAGCGTGTGCAAAATGCGGCCGCTCGAATGTTGATTGGTTTGCCTAAATTTTGTTCAGTCAGGCGTCCCATTTCTGATCTTCATTTGTTGCCCGTTAGGCAGAGGATAAAGTTCAAAGTATTGTGCCTGGTTTTTAAAATTCTGAAGTTTGCCTCTCCTCCTATTTTAGCTCAGACCATCTCCTACTACACCCCTGCTAGAACACTACGTTCAACGGGTCAATTCCTGGTTAAGGTTCCCCGTTTTAAAAAAGCCAGAATGGGCGGCCGTTCATTTGGGGTTTTGGCAGCGAGCCTCTGGAACACACTGGCTGTTAGCATCCGTTCTATTTCTGACTTGCTGCCTTTCAGAAAAGCTGTGAAAACTTTTTTGTTTCCTTTGGTTTAGTGGTCGTGGCTGGTACTATATATCTGGTGTTGTGTTGCTCGTCCTTTTATAGAGCCGGGACGCCGCTTGGCTGTGGCATCTGTGCGCTTTATAAATATAAAATAACATAACATAACATAGTAGGTTGGGAAGGAGTAGCTATATCAAGAAAGAAAAAACACAATTGTAACCAATACTATTAACAAAAAAGTAACACAAAATTATACACATAAAATTATAGTGGCACAGTAGCTCTAGCAGTACATAGCATTTTTGGTATCCTCACTTCCTCGGTCCCTAAGATTTGGATGTGATGATGATTAGACGTTTAGGCATTAGGCACTATGGAGTAGACAAGTATTATTCTTCTCTCTCTTGTTTAGCTAAATTCAACTTGTAGGCATGCCAGCTCAGTCAGCTTGCGCCCTAGATAGACATACTCATGTCGCAGACTCACGTTACTTTACTACTGTCTGCAGGTGGGACCACTGTACTACACAATTTTCTATTTTTCTATTATGGCTATACTCTGTTAAATCAATGGCAAATGCTCAATTTTACTTTCACCCTGACTACTACAACAAGGCACATGATATGCTTACTACTAATATGAATGATGCTGATATACGGCACAAAGTCACGTGATGATGATATCACATGACGTACTACTATTCTTTGATTGTGATTTAACCATGCAGCCGATAGGCCACCCATGGCTGACACGTTCGAAATGACATGGGTAGGGAGTGGGCCTCCGGCCGGAGAGAGGCGATTAATAATGGGTGGGTACATACACAATATATATGCTGTGCTTGTAAACTACTGTGAGTCAAGGGAGTATTCTGAAATACAACCTCAAATCTTTGAATCAAAAACCTTGAAAAAAAACAGTCCTTGTTTATTCTTCCAAGGGTTTTTTCATTTAACATTGCATTTCTCTTCTCACATTATTTTATTCCTCACCCTTGGCTTTGCTACTATGGCATGGTTTCATTTTCATTTACATTCTCTTCATCTAGTATGACTCTTCACCTATGATACCATCCAGGCATCCATCCATCCAAACATGGCTATCATTCTCAATCTCAACAAACCTTTCACCAACAACCTACATTTGTCATTTAACCAACACCCATGCTTCCTTGCTTGCCTTTGAGTTTGACCCATCAAATCCCCTGGAGGATTCCTTTCACCCATACAGTTTCACCCACCCAGGCAGGCATCCTCCTTTCTTTCACCTTTCACCCATCCTTCAACCACCCATGCATCCTATCAGCCACCCACTTGCCTCCCGCACCTTTCTCTGCCAGTCATATATTACATGTCGACTGACTCTTTGTCTTTGTCATAAAACCTTCTCTGCTGTGTTGAAGATAGAATAGAATAGGCCATTAGTTACTTAACTCCAGTTAATGTTGATGTTAAGTAAAGCCCAGGGTGTCTTCTTCAACTATTCACAACAACTTAGTCTCAGCAGCAGTACAGTGTCTTGTACATCCTTGCAGCGAGTGTATCCATCATTGTCAATAAGTAAGGAATATGACTTACCACCACCTGCCACTGCTGCTGGCTCACCCCCTGCAGCTGCTGCATCCACTCCCTCCGTAGTGGCGATGCCTTCGCCGCTGGCTATGGCACTGGTGGTCTGTATGCCTGGAAAAAACATTTCAAATTGTTTAGATGCCATATACGCCTCCCCTATTTATTTTTTTCATTAATATACAATATATACCCCACACACATCACTACAATTCGGGTACGAGAGTAAAGTAGACAGTATGTTCTATAAAAAAGAACAAAATATCCGGTTGGGCATTTTGTTGGTGGCAATTTTTGAAAAGCCGCTCAAGAAGAGGACAACACAAAGGACTGGACTCGGTGGCTAGAGCTATTGGTGCATCTGATTTTTTTTAAAGAAGAAAAAGAGTGGCCAACTGGGCGGACAATCGGACATGT
Organism: Triturus cristatus; assembly: GCF_964204655.1. Classification (NCBI taxonomy): domain Eukaryota; kingdom Metazoa; phylum Chordata; class Amphibia; order Caudata; family Salamandridae; genus Triturus; species Triturus cristatus. The sequence continues at coordinate 891,661,584 of NC_140590.1, read as the reverse complement.
GGTCTCTTTTGGTTGTAAAATACTGGTGCCGTCCTCCTCCTCTTACTTACTTCCAGCCATGCTACAAGGTAATCAGTTGTTCAGTGTACACCATCAACTGCTGCTAATTAAAAAAGTACTAGGCCGAGATGAGAAAAAATAAAAGACACCACTTTGGGGTGTCCAACGTGAGTGACTTTCATTTACTGATTGCGCATGAGACAGTAGTAGAAAGCCTTCTCATCTCAACAAACATGGTAGGATACCTTACTTGGGTCCTTACAACTACTAGTACTAGTAGTAGGACCAATGGGTTCTCTGAGTCTTACAGTACCACCACTAGACAATCCACAAAATATATAAGGGGAGAGGGAAAGCTGAGTGGAAATCCAGAAGAAAGCAAGTTACAGACAGACTAATACAGAGTTGGAGGCAGTTTGATTTGATGTAAAAAAAAAACAGACGCTAGAAATATAAATAACAATGTTAGTAGGTAATGGAACAATAACAAGAATTTAGAAACAGATAGAGCAAAGAGGGTTTGGAAAGAATAAAATTAGAAAAAGGAATTAATAGAGCGGTAAAAGTTAGGGAAATATATATTATTCTTAACAACAGGAGGACTTACTGGGGCCAGCAGAGCCATCTGCATCTGAGGCTGTTTCCTGACCCTGGGTGGCCCCTCTGGCTCCCGCACCCGCCTCAGCAGACCCAGTCTTCTTCTTGCCCCTGAATGCTGATCATGTAAGACATAGTTAAAGAGACAAAAAAAGATTGGTGTTAAATAAATAAATACTAAATTATCGCTCCAAAAAGATTTTTAGACAAGAAACAGCAATTGCAATAACATTGACCTTTCCTAAATCAGATTGACTAATAGCAGACTAGTATCGCTGTCACGGACCATCCTATATTTATTATTTAACAGTTCCATTCTGATTCCTGAATTCTAAACCTACCTAACCCGCTTATTCCAAAGACTTTGTGATGAATTGCAAAAAAATATTTGCTTCTAAGCTCTGATCTCATTTGCAATCATCTCTCAGTCTCAGCCCCCTTTGACCGGCCAATTCACTAAGTCTGCATTTAGTCTACTTAAATGCATAGATGGACGCAGGCATATTGCATACACCAAATTGGTTGGTTGCTATTCACTCACTATACGAACTGCAAAAGGTTCTACATGGACTGAAGTCAAGTGAGAAGACGGGTCACGCATGCTACTAAATTACCAAATAATACTAACTAACTAACTAACTAACAACCACTATCTTAGTGACAGGACATTCTGACAGGACAAAGGGAAGTAGTCCTTCTAATCTGTATTACCTAACTTAAGTTCACTAACCTCACTTACATAACCAGCCCAAGCAAACGCAAAGTTGAAAACAAGTATGATTAGTAGCGGCGAGCACCTGTCTAGAAGAATAACAAACGCAGTAGCAGTATTCTTGCTATTTAGGAAACAAATTATATTCACAATAACACAGAACAAAACACAATAGTAATATAATTAGCTCCTCATCAAACCGCGGGACCTCAACACCTAGCAGGTCCAGCGGTTCCTGTGTTGTATTCTGCTTTCGGTGTCCGTATATAGGTTTTCCTGATACATGTCCTTATATAGGCACAATTCGCATGGCCCTTATATAGGCATAAGATCCCAGTCCTTACTTAGGCATTAGCCATGCTATCCAAATACAGGCATGGTCACCTACATTCGTCCACCCCAACGTCACAATGAGTTCTTAGAAACCAGACCCTTAACCTCTTGGGAGTTCCCCTAGCACAGGATTATTGATTTCTCCAAGAGCTCATTTATTATGCATGAACTGCTATTCCTTATGGGTTCATTCCTGACGTCTTCCTCTGCCCGACCTTACGTCAATGCTAACATTCCAAGTCACCTACTGGGTATAAATATACCTTTCCTTGCCCAAGCAAGTAGGAGGAGACCTCAACTTTAGAGGAGCCCATGTCCCGGCCTGACGCACTGACAAGTGACGCTGTCATCCCTGCTCGCAGAGAATCCAGCTTCCAGTGTTCTGACTCCCTTCACGGGGTGTTAGAGTTTGAGACCTGGAAAGAGATTCCCACCTCTCTCATTCTCAAGGTATGGCGCTGACTAGAACCTAGAGGGACTCTTGGCATACTAAACTTGACATATCAGACTTAGCATACCATACTATGGTATACCAGACTATAGCATACATCACCTACTTCTTACCTTGTACTACACTTAGGTTAGGTACACTGGGGTAGAATTAGTTAGAGAAGCATCTTATGAGTTATGAGTACTCGCATTTTTAGCTTATGTTATTTATGTATATGAATATATGTGTCATCGCTAAAAGATAATGCTAGCGCAGTATTATTTCTTCCTACTGCTTACACTGTACATAATATATCTCGCATACTGTCTTGTGATTGTAACAGCTCATATCTCTTACTCGAGAAACAAGACTGTTCAATAAATCCTTTTTATTGAAACGCCCGTCTATTCTTTCTGTGTAACTCTGAAGAAACTAAGCATGCACGATTAGCTGAGTGAAACTGTCATCTGTTGTTTCCACGATTCTGAGAGTGTTCCGATTCTAAAGGGAACAAAGTTGTCATGTTTATGCGGTTGCCAGAAACGAATCCCTTCTTGTTTACACAAGGAGTTTCTAGTGGCCTCTGAGTTAGCTGGTACAAATTAATTAAGTTTAGTATACTCGATAGGGGCATACTGACGTCACTCCTATGCCAAATCTATAGATTATATTATTCCAATGCGCAGAGCCTATTAGGGAAATAGGAACTACACTACACTACACCTGGTCCCGGTCCAGGATGTCGGACCACCGGTGTGTCAGTTGGTTATGGGTGTGCCGGACCCCGGAGCAGCGAAACACTGCCCGGCACACCCTCGCACACCGCCGGCGATGTTTCTGGAGCCTGTATCCGGACTCAGGCCTGCTGCCTGCTGCCTGCTGCCAGGGTTAAGGGGAGGTGGAGCTGCACAAAAAAACGAGTGCAGCCACCTCCACCTCGAAAAATAAGACCCAGGCCTACACCCCTTCTGGGCGACGCCTTCACAAGGAAGGCGGCCGGGGCCTCACTCTTCTTCTTTCCCTGCTTAGTCATCTTCGCCATGGTTCTGCAGGCCCGGGGAGGCAGAAAATAAAATGTAATCGCACCTAACATTCGGGAGGACCGGGAGCAGCAACATAGGATGATCGTGGGATTCTTTTCCTGAGACAAATGAACAGGAGTTTCCCCTCCCCTCCCCCTATGGGGCAAGTAGTTGTTTCAACTAGGGTTTGACGTTTGGAAGCCATTTAGGAAACGGAGTCCGGCCTTTGCTACACCCGCAGAGTGGTACTTTCTTGCTACTTGTTGGTAAGAACGGAGCCCCCAGTTTAAACTAAGGGTGGGCGTAGTGGGCGTAGTGGGGCTACGTGAAGCAGCACGTAGTGTGCCCAAATCTACGCACACTACGCGCTTCGCGTAGCCCCACTACGTGCCACCCACCTCCCACCCGCCATTCTTTTAAATAATATGAGCAATGAAAATTAAGTAAAGTAAGTCGACTTACCCGTAAGCGCGGCGTCTCCGGGGCTCCCTCTTTCAGTTTCTAATTTCTTCTGGCAAATGCGCATGCGCGGACGCCCGCGCATGCGCATTTCTCGCGAGAAATGCGCATGCGCGGGTGTCCGCGCATGCGCATTTGCCAGAAGAAATTAGAAACTGAAAGAGGGAGCCCCGGAGACGCCGCGCTTACGGGTAAGTCGACTTACTTTACTTAATTTTCATTGCTCATATTATTTAAAAGAAGGGCGGGCGGGAGGTGGGTGGCGGGTGGCAAGCAGCTACGCTTCGCCCTCGGCGTGTGCGTAGCGCTGCCCTGCTTCGCCTACTTCGGAAAGTGCGAAGCAGGCAGCGCTACGTACACTACGTGGGCGAAGCGTAGTGCTACGCCCGGGGTTAGTTTAAACTTAGGTCCTGATGAATGCCCTGGACCTGCTCGGGCCTACATGGCAGAAACTTGTTGACCATTCACGAGACGGTTAGGGGACACTAAACACCCCACTCACCGTCCTTTGTTTTTAGCATCATATAGTTATTGGCCACATTCAGATTTACTTTCTGGTAACTATAATGATTTTTAACTTCACTTTCCATTTCACGGGCCCCCACTCCTTAGTTTAGAAGTGCATCCCTGTCTCCAGGTGTATGCCCGCCCTCTACCAAACGAAGGGCGAGGACTGGCCGATGATGAAGCATGACACCAGGTGGTGTGTGAGACCAGTCTGTTACTTTTTGTGAGATGTCCCCACTCACAATGGTTTTATAACTGTAGCAGGGTCACACTTCACTAGGAGCAGCTCTTTTGTGGTAAACATTTAGCAATGGAGGCCGCTAGCTCCTAGAACCCCACGCCCCCTGTTCCCTCCTCCACACATTGTGGAGTCCTTTTGTGATTATATAATAGCACTAAAAACACACAAAAAGTAGAAAAACATGCAAAATATACACTCAGGAATAGAGAGGGATAGATAGTAAATAAAACAAGATCAGAAAAAAGGTTTTAGAAACAAAGGATTGTCAAGATATCGGGAGGATAAAAACACAGGCCCAGAACCAAAGCAAACATGAAAAACAAGATGGCCGCGCCCATGGGCGACCGCATGGTGAAGTTCACGCAATATTTCCCCCCAAGCAGGCAATACACATTCCCGAACACGTAATACGCATTCCCAAACGTCAAAAACTCATCGCAAACGGGCAGAGCAAGAAACTCGGCACGCTCGCGAAGCTCCGCATAGCTCCTGGAGTTTTTTACCAACTTCACGGAATTCTGCTTAGTGCCGCTTTGCAAACTCCGTCCAGGTCATTACTATTCAAACTAGGAAAATAATTTTATTACTAGAAAGGAGTCTCATAGTATGATTGTTTCAGCTCATTCATTACTACCAAATATCCACAAGTCACTGAATTGAAATAAAACATCCTTAATATTGATGCGATGAATCAATCAGCACATTTAGAACTGTCCTGGATGCCATGTCTCCTGAAGTGAAATGATCCCCATGCGGTAGCTGTAGCTTTTTCAACCAAAGACATAGCATTAGCCCTTCTGGCTAAACCAGAAGAAAATAAAGGAACATGTGTTTTTTACAAAGATTACCAAAGGAGGTGGGGAGCTTCTTAAATCAGTAGTCTTTATTTCGTATTATTTAGGATCACTACACACAACTTTGGATGAGAAGAAAAATAAGAAAACTCATAACTTTTCAAGGTTTTTTTCATGTAGAAAAGAATGCCCTTGTAGGAGAATAATGTATGACTCTTTTTAAAGAGAAATTTGGATACTTAATGAGGTTAGTTTTGCATTGATAATTAGTATTTTACAGGCTGTGTTTAGAACAATTACAGAATAAAATTAAGAAGTAACGAGATATTTGCTAAAATGTGATAAGATTTCTTTCCATACACCAACCTACCCCAAGTTTGCCAAACTTGCCTTTATGTTTTGATGGTATTCAAGGCACAGGAAAATGTTATCAGACTAGCAGCTGAAGTTAGAAGTCCAGTTGGTGACCAAGAGCACCAGAAAGGTTCAAAGTCATCAGCTATAGATTAGTGGATAGGACCAGATTTGATTTCTTCCTACAGTGATCTTAGAGTAGGAGTGGGCAAAATGGAAGAAATACAAGAATATCAACAGTCATTTTGAGAGAGATCAAAACCAGGTCTGAGCCATCCATCAGGGGGAACCAAGCTGATCCATCAGAGTGGAAAAAGTTGGGCTTTCATGACCTTCTATCCAAGAATCTGAGCCAGGCACATTAAAATCATGTCAAAGGAAGAAAAAGCATAAATGGGACCAATCTTGCAAGAACATGTCTATGGCAAGAGGACAACGTAAAAGTGGAGCAAGTCTGACTTCCGGCACAAGACAAAGATCTATCGGGATCAGAAAAGTGATGCTTCAGTATTTGGAAACACACTAGATGAAGTCTCCTATAATGAAGGTATGTGGAGTGCTAACCTGGCCACAAGTGAATGCGAGGATTACATTTGGAAATATTTGAAATTTCTGATGTTGACAGAGCCCAAAGTTCCTTCGTCAAACCTAAGAAATGTGCTTCTCCTTGGTAAAAATGAAAGACATGGAAACTTGCACGACATCTAAACAATTGATATGCAGTGACAATTCTTTTACAGTTCATGTCCCCTAGTTGAGTCTGGCACACTCCAAGAACCTTATCTCAGCAGACTACCATGTAACTAAGACTTGATCTAGGACCTGGCAAAGAAGGTACAACCATTCCAAGCAACTTAATGGTCCTGCAACCTCTCCATCTCGTATCAAGTATTTTTGCCTAAGTGCTCTTTCTCCCTCAAGAGACCCTTCCGTAAATGGGTGATCTTGAGACAGTAGTGTACATGGTAAAAAAGAGGTCATGGAAATGCGACTCAAATAGAAAATGCCAAAAGCCTTACCATTCTGGCCAAGGGTCTGAAAGATGTGTGACACCTTCCTTATTAATTTTTTAGAGCTATCATGGATTCTGGAATTAGATTTTATAGGCAATCTTGGTAAAGCTTGGACTGTGAGACATAAACAAAAAGGAAGGAAATAAACTGGTAAACCCTAGTGTGGCAATAAAATTAAAGGAAATTAAAGGAACCGTCTTTGTTTCAGACAAATTGGAACAGAGAGATAAGAGTCCTTGTAGTGTTTCAGATTCAACATCCATTCTCCTGGCAAAAACTGACTGTTTATTTTGTTTATTTCTTTTAAATGTTTGGTCACATTTGCTAACAAAAGCAATTAGGATGGAGTGAATGCTCTTGTATGGCACCTTGGAATTAAGCTTTCCTACATTCTGTATGAGCTCTGATTCTTATACTCGTAAATGAATTGACCTCAGAGAAAATCCTGAAACAAAATAGAAAATCTATTTGAAAAGAAATGTAGGGTTTGAAGGACCAGGGGATTCACTGAAATTGCTTGTTAATTTGAAGAAACACATTTTGAAACCAATTAACTGAGTGGAAGAAAATTGAATAGTCACTTTTAGAAAAATGTTTTCTCTTGGCGTCTGTTGTAGGTGCATTTATCTGAATCCCTTGACTCCTTGGCTATTTCTACGAGTTGCAAAACCTCAATAAATGTATCCACCACATCTAAAAGTTTGTCCTGGCAGAAGACTCAGGCCATCTTAATAGCATTCTTTAGATTATAGAAACAAATCACCTTGTATATGTTTTATTGAACCTTGAAACACTTTGTAATTAATAGACACAGAACTGAGGAAACCACATGACTCGAATCCTTAACCTTCAAACTGGGCCTTACACTTTAACCTTCAGCCCACATGTGACCCCTTCCCCCTTGGTGAAAAGTGTAAACATGCTAGGGTCTAATACAGCATTAGCAGTGGAATTGGGTGCTAAATATGGTTGATCAAACATAGGGTTAAGATTGGCATGTAGATAAAGCTAGCAGTTCTGGGGTACTCCTGACTTTAGGGTTCAGGAGCAATTGACATATTTTGTGTTTTTGACAGGTCAGGACAAACGCAGAAAGTACTGGAATAAATCTATGATCATTGTCTGAATCTCTTGTATTATAATTATCATAGCGATACCAAAGTAATCAAACAAATAATCATAACTTTGTGCATTCTTTGCAACTTTAGGTTATTTCTTTCTATTGCATTCTTCCTCCAGAAATCAACGACAATGTATTTACTAATTGCCAATATCTTTCCATGGTTGAAAATCGCTACTCACGATATTAAAAGCAATACTACCATTGTCTAAATCATTGGGATCATAATTATCATTATCGTCATTCTGTGCATTCTCTAAAACAACATTAGATGATTTCTTTTTCTTGCATCTTCCAGACATGAGGCTCAGATGAATGATTGTGTGTTGATATCTTTAGGTGGTTTAAAACTGTTAATAAAATGACGAACAGAGTTGGGAAATCCATTGTAAAAAGGACCTATGGAATTTATTAAAATGCCCATGTTTACAGTTAAAGAACAGTTACCTCTTTTTGGTAGGAATTTGAATTTCTCTGGCTACAGAGACTGACTGATCAAAAAAGTGTGCACCTTCTGAATGGGATGTGTGCAGCCTGCTACTGCCATAAGTTGAGGTTCAGGTTTTCCATAATTGCACAGGCCCAAGAGCCAATATAATAATGTATGAACTTCAAAACAGAAATAGTCAGGGAAGAATATTAGTCATATTTTATCAGTTCTTCTGATTCAAATATTGTTATCATAATTACAAGTTTACATGAAAACCGAAGTCACAATGTTAACACAAATATGCACCCTGAAATCAAAGGTTGAAAATTCTGATGAGCTACATTTATGTAAGCTGTAATTTTCATTTCACTCTTTATGACAAGCACCAGACAATTTGACTTCTATATGCAAAATACACTCAACCACTCAATCATTAAGTTTTTTTTGTCAATGCTTTCTCAGAAAGAAATGAACAAGTGTCCCCAGACGTGAGCAGCAAATTCATATGGGCAGTCTTGGAACCTATAATTAATAGAGTGCTTCCAAAACACCAGGGGAGGCGATTATGATGGGCTAAGATCAATGCAGAGGAGTTTTATAAATCCCTGGTGATAAAAGGCAAACACCAAATTGAAGACTGTCTTGATCCCCTAGTAGAAGGTGGGTGTTTGGTTTCTGCCTTTGAGGTACTAACCACCATGATAGGGGAACTCCTGAAAGCAAAAGGCCCAGTAAAAATTGTAACACAGCCACGCTGGTTTAATCCCGAATGTGCGAGAGCACTTAGGGAATTGAAACTATGTCTCAAAACCTACCCTAGGGACAAACAGGCAGTAGCCCTTTGTAGAAAGGTATACAAGACAAAGGTCAAGCAGAGGAAGATTACGCTCCAAGCAGAAGTGTGGGCGGACCTGAGGGAAGCGGGGGAACATAGAGACTTCAGCGAATTTTGGAGGATTATCAATAGGCCCTGCTTCCAAGAGAAAAATTCCCCGGGGATCAGTAACAATATTCTTCCTGACCAGTGGGTGGCACATTTTAAGAGTCTGTACAATCATGAAAGTGATACTGTGACTACAGCGGGATGGGAGGAATGCCGATCGGGCAAGGTCGAATTACCCAAGCAATCAGAGGGCTAACTCGCAACAAAGCACCCGGGCCTGATGGGACGCCACCTGACCTTTACCTGAGTAACCCTGATCTCTGGGCTCCCATTATGACGAGGGGCCTAAATGCAGCAATTGCCACGGGTCTGCCACGGTCTTGGTCTACGGCACTGATTGTCCCTATTTTTAAGAAGGGGTGTAGGGACAATCCACAGTGCTACAGACCAATATCGTTGATAGACGTATCGGCCAAACTATTGGGCAGGGCAATTTTGAGTCGCTTGATGTCATGGACAGAAGAACATAACATTATAGCAGACACTCAATACGGCTTTAGGCCAGGCAAGTCTACCAGTGACCAATGCTTGAATTTGTACCTATTAATAACTAAATACACAAAAGCTGGTAAAAGCACACTATTCATGGGTTTCATGGACCTGGCGGCAGCCTTCGATAATGTTAACAGGAGCAAACTTTGGGATCTGATGACCAACCTGGGAATTGAGCCTGGACTCATTGACATCTTAAAAGAATTGCACTGGAACACCACTGCCAGGGTCCGCTGCACAACGGGGGGGGTGCACGGATCCCTTCCCCTGCATGAGCGGAGTGAGGCAGGGGTGTATCCTTGCCCCATTTTTGTTCTCTCTCTACATTAATGATTTGGAGAGAAGGTTGGTTGCCTTAAATGTGGATTGTCCCAAAGCTGGAAATCGTCACATACCGGTTCTACTGTATGCTGACGATGCCGTCCTGCTTGCCAGGACGGCCGTGAGCCTACAACAATTGGTCAATGGATTTGTGGAGTTTATGGGCGAATTAGATTTGTCCGTAAATTTGAGCAAATCGTATGTCATGATAGCTGGCAAGAAACCAAACAGGAAATTTGCTTTTAAAATAGGGTCGCACAAATTGGAAACAGTGAGCTCTTTTTCTTATCTGGGTCTACTGTTTGACGGGGATACAAAGTTTGATCTGTTAATGGAGGATAGATGCAGAAAGCTGGTATCGGCAAATGGGCTATTCATAACTTTGCTCGTAGACTGGGGAGGTGGTCGCCGGAACAGGTGATGAATCTGTATGTGGCGGTTAGCACCGCAAAAGCCATTTACGGAGCGGAGGTTTGGGGATTTAGAGATGTAAGGCCCCTGCAACTGGAGGAAGATACATTTTTTAGGAGGATATTGAAGCTACCAAAGGGTACCCCAGCAGGTATAACACACACAGAACTGGGGTTACCTTATATCACCGACTGGGTAAAGGTGAGACCCATTATGCTATGGCTTAGGTTATGGGTGAATCCCGCAGCGGAACTAAGCAGGCAAATAGCTCGGGACTGCTTGCAAATGGACAACCACCTACGTATCCCATGGCTGAGGTACATAAAAGAGACATTGGATTCAATCGACCACCTATCTCTTTTCAGTGATCCTACCTCCATTACCCCCACATGTAGAAACCAGATTAAGAGAGAGCTACTGGATAAATTTGAAGCACAAAGAGCAAGCACTGACTCCTTAAAGAAATCAGTTATAGCACACCACCGAGTGAGCAATGGAGCAGGAATGGAGCCCTATTTATATTTAATGCATAATCACCAGGACAGATTTTTAATGTGCCGTTTTAGGCTAAACCTGTTACACCACATTTTAGCTTATCCTCCAGGTTTCACAGTAACGGTTGAGTAGAAGGTTGCCTGCGGCTGCGACAATAGGTCTCCGCAGGACACCCTTCATTTTGTACTTCTGTGTTCTTTTTATCAAATCCCCCGTCGCAAATTTCTTGTTCATATCCTTACGGAGGCTAAAATACGTGAAGCCAAGAGTGCCCTGAATTTCTTACAAATGGCCGTGGACACCCGCACTTTGTGCTCGATTGTAAATTTCTTGAGAGTGTCGGTAAGATTGAGGAATACCCGTGACTGAATAATGATAAATTAATAATGTAATGTGCCCTTTGCAAAGTGCCTTTTTAAAGTTTCGTTTTTAACCTGTTTTTAATGTCCATCGGCTCAGATCTAATGTAAATATACTGTACACTGTATATTGTATTTGTATTTTGTACTTTTTATGTTGATTTTTAATCAGCGAAATAAAGATTTACTGAACTGAACTGAACTGAGTGCTTCTGTGTTGTATCAAAGTGCCCACAGGAGGTCTTTAAATAAAATGTCAGTGCTTCAAATAAAGTGTGCCGGTAAAACGACCCCAAGTAGCAGGAAAGTGAAAACAATTCTTAAAAATCTATATAGAAACAAAGCAAATGATAAGCAAAACTTTGTGACAGACAGCCCAACTAAGCCTAAAACACTATCAGATATGCAATAAAAATCACATTTCAAGCAAAATGTCTAAGAAGAAAATATGGAAAGGAGTGACATGGAGTCCTTAACTCATTGACAAACAGCAAGAAAACTTGGAGCTACTAAATGGTGACTGCCATATAGACTAATTTCATGACTGACTGGTGGTTTGCATCCCCCTCAACCTGAAGTTTGCAACTCAGGGTTTGCTGAGAAGTGGAATTTTATTGTGAATTGTGGTTGAACTACTAAACTAACACATCAACAACACAAACCTCCTGGAACCCCTCAATCAGGCTTCAGAAAAGGGTGCAGCATGGAAACAGCTATTCTGAACATAGTTGATGACCCACACATATATCTTTGGATACAGACCAATGCTGCCTTCTAATTCTCCTAGACCTATTGGTGGACTCCGACACAGTCGACCACAGGTTTTCCTTGGACTCCCCCCAAAATGGATCGGTGCGAACGGGATGGTCCTACGCTGGATCACATCCTTTCTACAAAACCACTCTCAACAAATAAAAATAAACAATATGACTTCTGACACAACAGCAATAACCCAGGGTGTCCCCCAAGGCTCCGTCCTCTCGCCAACTCTATTCAATATCTACATAAAGCCCCTCCCTGTCATGCTCGAGCAAGAAAATATCCTTTTCCATCTATATGTAAATGACACCCAGGTCTACATGGAAATCTCCTCACTACACAAAATACGCTAGTTAAATGCCACCCTCAAAGAAGTCTAACTATGGCTATCTCGCAACCACCTAAAACTCATCCAAGATAAGACAGACGTGCTTCTCATATCAAAGGCAGAGCAGTCCCCCCAGATGTCCGAACAGCTAAACTCCATAGACACTCTTAACTGCAGTCTAACCCTAGCTGACTCCATCAAGTCAAGTCTCTTGGAAACACCTTGGACTCCAAAACTGACCATGAAAGATCATATAAAGAATAGTGCTAAGAGCACCTTCTACATCCTGAAACATCTGAATATAATCAAACCCTACCTATTGCCGAATGATCTTAAATCTGCTACGCAAGTGCTGGTGTTGTCCAGATTGAGCTACAGGAACACCATCCTCACAGGCACTGCAAAATCCCTCCTTGCAACTCTTGAAACCACTCTCAATGCAGCAGCCAGAATTGTCACAGGAATAAAAAAATATGAACCCATCTCCCCTGCCCTGAAAGAACTAAACTGGCTCCCTATTGAAACTCGCTACGGCTTCAGAACCGCTTTTCTTACTCACAAAGCCCTTCACACTAAGAAACCAGCCTACCTAGCCTCAAAACTCAAAAAGGCAGGTCAGTCAAGAAACCTAAGATCAAACATCATACTCCTCATTACACCTAAAGCACACAATCAAATAACCCTGGCACGCCCCTTCTCAAGCAAAGCCCCTAAAATCTTGAACTCTATACTTACACATATCAGGATGAACCCCTCCTTGAGCTTCGAGAAACAGAAAAGGGTCTCCTCCTCAACCAGCCTTTGAACTAGTGGATGTCAACTGACCAACGAGATAGGGCCTTTACCCCCAGTTCCTCCCCAATACCCTCTCTCCCTTCTGCTCAAACAAATTGGTTTAATCTGATTGATTTCAACTGTTCTGATTTTAATTATTAGCTTGATATCAGCATGTACTAATGTAATGTGATCTGATACCCTCAGCACTAGCCAGTGCTATATAAAACACTTAAATAAATAACATGAGCCTATGTTCTTGTAATAAAACACAGCCCCTTCAGAATCATTTTTCATTGAAACAGTGTTCTTTACTGGACTGAGTATGCATTTTTTTTTAAGGTTAAGAATGCCACATCTAGGAAGAAAGTGAGTATTATACCCTGAAACATCTGTTGTCATTCAGGGTGAATACTGGACAGATACTGTCAACCTTCCAGTGATTAAAACAAAAGCACTTCTAGAGGGATGGAGTATTAGATGACAGATAGAACTTTTCAATATGAAATTCAATTACTTCATCAATAATAAAAAGCAACTCCAAGTAACTCTAACTAGTTGCAATAGTGCTATAGTTAAAGGCTATAGCACTCTCTTTATTTCTGCAGTACTGGCCTCTTGAGCACAGCCCCTTGTGCTCAAGAGGCTGCAGCAACCAGAAGTCACTGGGTGCTCATGACGGTAGGCTGCAGAGAGGAGTGGGCAGCCCCAGCACTTAAAGCGCTCTCTTCGGCCCCGCAGTGTGGAACTCTTGAACACAGGAGCAGGGGGACTCCAACAACCAGAGTGTGGGTGCTGACAGCGGTGGGCAGCACCAGCGATTATAGCGCACTCAGCCCCTCAGCGCAGGTCATTAAGTACAGGGCCAGGGGGACTTCAGCAACTAGAATTCCCTGGGTGCTGATGGAGGTGAGCTGCAGGGACATCAGGCAGCCCATGCATTTATAGCGCTTTCTTCTCCCCCCAAGAGCAGGTCTGTCTGCACCTGTCTGAACCAGAACGAGGCTGGGCTAGGCCCCATCTCTTTCACCTGCCTTAGAAGATTTCATACCCAGTGACTTTTTGGGTGAGTACCAACACTGTTATTCATGAGGGGCAAACAAAAGGTGGCAAGTTCCATCACCGCCCCACGCATAGTAACTATGATTGATTGTATGCTGTATAGAGCAGTGGAAGTGATAACGCAGGAAATTGCTTTAATGGAGCACAGACAATCCCAGAGGCCAGCACCTGGTGACACGCCATATGGAGATAGTGCTTATAGTGGTGGTTCAAATACTAGAGAGGGACAGCAGTCAATTAGTTACCTTAGTACATGCAAAAACATTACTGCTAATTCTGTATTCCCTGTGGCCGCATTAAGCACCCTCTCCCCAAGAACCAGCAGCTAAATGCAAAAAGAAAAGCCTGCTGCACTCTCAGTCATGACTGGCTAAGGCAGGTGTCCCTTCTTGCTTGGATTTACCCCTCACTGAGGAATATTGCAGCAAAATATCTGATATTCTGCAGGAACAATTGAGCCCCCTCCTTGAATTGAATGGGAAACATCGAGTCACAGTTGGCCAGTCTTCAAGCAAATGATACAGACAGGAGCTGACTAAATTCAAATCCCAGCCTCTGTGCTCGATGCAGCATACGTTTAGTGTAAATCCTTAATGGAGCCTGACAGTTGAATGCAGAGAAAAACATATTTATGCAAGTAGATGTTCGAGTGAGCCACGCTGATCAGGCCTGCAAGAGCCAAGGCCCTACACAATGCCTGCAGGTGCCTCACACCCCAGTCCAAATGCTTACTGTATTTTGAATTTGAGGGATAATTGATTGCATTGGATCTCAACACCTGCGTCTGATTTGAGGGGTGTGACCACTTCTAATAAAACGATTTTAAACGTACCCCCAGCATCGTGTCCCTATGTGGGGGTGCTAGCTGGAGTACCACCTTTAAAGTACAATCAACCTGAATCTTGGAAGCAACATCAAAACAAAGTAACCCACTGGCTTTACAGGCATACGAATTTCAATGTGATGGAGTGTAATAAGATCCTAATGGTACGCAGAGTGGTTGGGCCCTCAAGTACAAATATTGATGGAGATTGTATTGGGGTTAGCTTTCGACGTCTGGCTAGGGTGAACATTTTTCTTCAATTGCAGCCAGGGGGAGAGCATCTCCTTTCAGTGGTTCTCATCTTACCATTGGATTTTTTTCTATGAACCACCATTGATTCCTTCCACGCAAGGGTATATGCCAGCTATGCCAGCTTTGGAGTTGAAGAACACATTTCTAATCTTGTCTGAGTCTGCTGACATTGATTGACTGGCTGGTACCTTGGCTGCAAATCAGGCAACATAACGAATCAACTCTGCAAACTCCCTGACCCCCAATAATCTTCCTTCCACATCACTCTCTGCTAAGGATCTTGAGCAGGAACATAGCAGGAATTCACTTCAAGGCACACCTGCCTTATTGGCAACTATTCATGAGAGATTATGACATTTTGTTGTTCCAGGAGACCTGGGACACCCATCCACTGGCATTTGAGGGGTATGAGTGTTTCAGTGTGCCAGCAACTCCATCACAATATGGATGTGCTTCTGGGGGGCCTATCTTTTGGATTAATTTATTGTGACTGTCAGAGTTCAGGCCCTGGAAACACCTGGACAGGATTTTCAAGCTGTATTTATTGAGGGAAACTCTAGTTTTCCTTTGTTTATGATTTACTTCTATAACAGTGATTTTGAAAACAT
The DNA here is from genome assembly GCF_964204655.1 of Triturus cristatus. Lineage (NCBI taxonomy): Eukaryota > Metazoa > Chordata > Amphibia > Caudata > Salamandridae > Triturus > Triturus cristatus. The sequence goes on along the minus strand of NC_140590.1, from coordinate 891,645,945 downwards.
CTCAAATGCTAAGTTTCTGATTTTATTTGAGATTGTTGTTTCCCTTAAATCAAAATTTAATGTTAACGTGCGTGAGCTACGCTTGATCCCAGAAGGTGTCTTTAATGCTAGGCTGGGGTAGCGCCCTAAGTCGTAAGACCTGAAGGACTTTGAAGGTGGTGAAAATCACATAGGCAAAGAGTTAGTGGCCTTCATAGCATCCTATGATTTGAGGAACATCATGCATTAAGGGGGATCCTAGAGAAACAGGATTGCCCACTTATAGGAGTAGAGGACGTGCCTCAGTAATTGATTATATTTTTTTATCTCTAGTGGCTTAATTAAGTCATTATTGTAAAGAGTTATTATAGCCTCAAATTGTGACGACAATAATCCGTTAAGAGCAGCAGTGTCTGAACAATTGGGGAAGGCATCCAAAGCAGGCGAAGAGATTAGCAAACCCCAACCATCTTCTGAGGGCCTTAGGCCAGCATGGAGACTCCATAACACAACCCCTTTTTTGAATACATGTAAGAGATAATCAGGAGCTGATTTGGTGATGCTTGAAGGATGAGGAAGATAGGGAATCAGTAGTTAGCTCCTTTGTTGCCCTATGTGCTTGCATCAAAAAAGCTCTTTCAAAACTAATTAGATTTAATTAGTCAGTCAATCATAAATGTTTATTTCGGAAAATAATTTACATAAAACATGCAGCCAACAATAAATATATGCAGTATTAAAAAGCAACAAAAGTTTTTAAAAATGGTAAAACTTTGCAATCACTTTGTCGTATAAAAACAAATAATTCTCAAGACCCGATCTTTACTTTACAGCACCCCTTAACAAATATATTCTGTTGTTAGCATCTGTAGAATCATACCTTTAAGATGGGGAATAATATATTTCCAATGAATATATTCCTTATGCATATAAATGTACCTTCCATTTACTTATGTATCTTTATATTTATAACTTTGCTTCTAATTCAGCATATCCAATGCACTACCCCATATCTCACCCTATATCTCTCGAAATATATACTCTACCTTCACCCTGACTCATCTCAAACATCTCAGACCTCATTTTACTGCTCTCTCCAATGCACTACCCTATTTCTCCCCCTATACCTCTATCAATATATTCCCTACCTCCACACTGTCATTCATCCCAAACCCCATATTCCTACTATGATCCCCAAAATAACCCTTTCTAGACTCTTCCTACTCTACCCCTCCTTGCATCATCTCATACCTCTTTTACTAATCAGATTTCCCCAAAAAAGCCTTTCTTAACCCTTCTCTCTGACTCTTCCCTCTCCACCTCTTCTTTACTCATCCCAAACCCCCCTCCTACTGCTATGAACGCCCCCCAAAAAATACGTTCTAGACACTTCTCTCCTCTAACTCACCACTATTCCTTTTCAAACAAAATAACAGAGGATCACATCCACAGCTCAAATACATTTCATATTTCCACATACTAATTCTCCACTATTCCTGTTTAGGTTCTGAAGTAACATGCTTCCCGGCAAAAAGCACTTCAACACCACATCAGGGGTAGAACGTGCTAAATAAACGCAAACCTTTTCCCTCTTCTATTCCTCCACTATCCTTCTCAATCCAAATAGCAGACTAACATATTCACCGCTCAAATTAATTTCATATTTCACTATACTAATTCACCACTAATCCTTTATGGGCACTGGAGTAGCGTGCTACTTGCAGAGAAAGCGCCTGCACACCTCGTCAGGGGAGGTAAACGCTATATAAATGCAATTAAAAGACAATACAATGTTATACCTTACTTTAGAGGGAAATCTCTGTCTGGAGGTGGGTACAAGTAGTCTGACAATGCTGAAAATACGTTTGCATCCCTCACAATGTAGCAGCCACATGGTACAGACAGTATTCCCACACCCCTCACACACTAGCAGTGACATGCTACCACAAAGACTCTCGCATGTGTGTGACTCAAGTGACTTCTAGTAATGGCCCAAGAGTTTGACTCAAAGGACCTCTAGTACCGGCAAACTGACTGCAGACATTGGTCTAATATTTGCACTGATAATGTTAATCACTTATTTTTTTGCCATTCATAAAATAGCCATTTGACTTTACCAATGCTTGACTACTTCACAACCCATGGCAAAATGAAGGACACATCTTGACTACTTTGCGGTGCTCAAAGTGGGTATTTTAAAACCTCAAAGAAAAATTGACAATTTTTCATAAAAATATTACACATTTGATTCAATTTACCAATGAGATGTCATTTCATTAGTTTAATAAATCACCCAAAATATTCCACTAAGTTTATGAAATGAACATCGTTTTCCTTGAAATTTTCCGATCTCGGGAATGGAAGCTGATTTTGCATTGTTTGTTTGTCCTCTTTGATTTCAGAATTTGCATCTATAATTGCCTGCTCCTTGAGCATCACAGCAGCTAGTCGAGATAGTCATAACTCAAGGAAAACATTTACCTTGCAAATTAATTATATTTCCCAGAAAACCTAATAATTAGCCGAGCGATGCGCATAGTTGCAATTACATACTCTTAATTATACATATTGCGGAATTTAAAAAAGGGTTATTATTTATTTGTCTGTATCATCAGCCTGTTTACTCTTGCGTATTTGAACAGTTATTCTTTCAATGCAAGGGAGACATACTTATCTCCTCACAGATACTGCATAATTCAGCAGAGTAACCCACTCGCGAGCAGAGCGAGGCGAGAATTCCTCCCGAGGCAAGGCATCCAACAATTGTTTCTAAATTTCTGTATAATTAACAAAGCTCTCGCCATCTGCGTTGATTGACCCATCGGAGCTGCTCCTTTGAGATAAATCCTGTGACATTTGAGAAGAAAGAGAGCTTGAAATGGCGGAGAGGCGTAATTTGACTTGCAAGAAAGAGTGCACTGCTGAAGGTGGGCGTCTTAAATGTTTGTGGGGCTGGATGGCACCGAGTCAGATCCGGTGCCTCTGGGGCTCCTGGCCAAGGACAGGAGACAAAGTCATCTCGACCTGGCAGCGGTTCCTATCGAAAAGCGAAAAAAAAATATAAAGTCTCCTCGCAGTCAATGTGGGAATTAAAACAATGTAACGATTAACAACGATCAGACTCTAGCAGTAGTTTACTACCATTCAAAGGCCACATTTTCATAACACCATCTCGTCTTGCACCCCGGCTTTTTATATCCATGACCAGTCAATCACCCACACTAGAACCACTCCTCCTTCTACTCCTGTATTCCTCATCTTTCAGACTACCAGGGGGCATATTATTAAGGTGGTGCTATGAAATGATCGCTGCTTTTGCGTCCGTTTTGGGGCGAAAAGCGGCGATAATTTCATCCCCTTATCAGCAAAGACACACTATCGCGTGTTTTGCTGACTTAGCGCCCGTTTCCAGCACGCCTAACTTTGCATCGCTAATGAGATGCAAAGTAGGCGTGGCTCTGAAACCAACCAGGGAAAATATCGCGAAGGCAGCTTCGCGATATTAACAAGGAAGGGTAGCGATTTTTTAAATCGCGTTAAGTATGCCTTAACGCAGGAACTTAACGTCTGTTAAATTCCTGACTAAGGCATACTTAACATGGGGGGTGGATTCTGTGGCTAAGGCCACAGGCCCTATCATCTAGGATATCGCCATTTTCCACCATGGAAAACGGCGATATCCACACTGTCTCTGGAATTTTTATCTCCTCGGCGATGCGCGTTGTTGATAACGCGCTAACCGGGCGATAAATTCCAGAGATAGCCGGCGATAAATATGCAAGCGCTAAGCGCGCTGTGCGATATTTATCACCAGCCCTTTGTTAATATGCCCCCGGGACCCTTGCCAGCCTGATACATTTCTCCTTCCTTCATTAGGGGCTGTCTGATCTGTCATCTGCAACACCTTATGCTCACCAGGATAAGTTAGATGACACTTGTATTTTCTGTGATAAGGGCCAGGTTGATTCTACTAACCTTCAAAACTGCCCATTGACTGTAGAAGAGTCAGACAAGAGACCCTGCCCAACCAACCATGGTCAAAGCCACCAAAAAGTAACACACAGCACTGTTTTGTTGACACGAATTTCGAAGATGTAAATTTCGATGCCTGAAGTAAAGGGACCTGAGAGGCTGAGGTCACACTTGGGAGTTCGAAGAAGAAGTCATTTTCTGAGCGGTGTATGTCAAAGCCCACTGTTTGAACTTTTTGCAGCCACACAACCCTTGAAGTGAAATTAACTCATGGGATGCTGTGATTCCTGTTTTTTCTTTGGCTCTTCAGACTCGTTGTCTTTCAGTGAATTATGCTTTGTTAAAGGCCCTCCTCCCCCAGTACTACACTACACTTTCCATCTCCGGAGTCTGGTCACCAGTGAGGGGCTGCTGACTCTTCGGGAAGGTGGTGTCCCCCTTAATGAGACTGTACTTGAAGCAATCGTAGCACAGGGGAAAAGTAACCTGAGGGCTTCTTCTCATGGAAGCCTCCCTTCTTCTGGCTAAGAATGGATAGAACTGGAAATCCTTCACCTGAAAACTCTTTAGGGAGCCTTTAGAGAACTATTTGGTTTTATCCTCATATCCCCTTTTTCTTCTGGTTGGGACTCTGTCTACTCTTTTGGTGTTCCTCCCCCCTCCCCTCAGGTAGTTTCTTGGACATTCTGGTGATGATCCAGAGGTCTGATTATAGTCTGATGTCAGATTATTTTTAGAGAATTTCACTTTTATACAAATCAAACACTAAGAATAATGACATTTAGTATGGAATCCAAGTGTGAGGCTGTGAATACGTTTCTCTTTCCTACCTCTGATATTGGTTCCTCTTTGAAATACGTTTACAATTGTACATCGTGCATTAATGAGAGAAGAGTGTAACATGAATGGGGCGTGGCTAGTCCAGGGAAGATGGCAAACGCAAACTAGTTAAGCAATGCATTACAGACCATGATCCGCTCTCACTCACCAATATGCCTGACTGTGTTGTGGAGCAGGGTGACTCCTGATCCCCGACTGAGATGGTGGAGTCCCGGCCCTGGCTGCGGCAGAGCGAGGAGTCCTAGACCACATGGAAGTGACCGTGGCCTGTGAGCACCTGAACATTAGCCCCCTATGACTGATGTGGGACCGAGCTACAGCACAGCACAACTCTCAAGGGTACAAGTGAGCTGCCGGTGCTGGTTTGGGAAGATAGTGCCATGCAACCGGATGCCTGGACGTCAGTCTGCTGCTTCCCAGCGGTGGTTGGAGGTTGTAGATAGAACCTTGTTAGCAGCTGCCGCCTTAAGTGACCAGGCCTGAGTGTGGGGATGGGCTTTTTGTATTGGAGTGGGGGCCTGATTGCCTGGTGGGCACCTGCTCTTACCAGCTGCAACCCGACCCGGCTACAGGCTGCCCCCGGTGCCCGCGTTCTGTGCTGGAGGCGTGGGCAGCAGAATCAGTGCAGAAGAGAACTGCCTGGTGGGGCTCTCCAGATCTAGCCATCACTAGTCCTGCAACGGGGGCAGAGGGGTTCCCCCTGTGAACAAGTGCATTTCAACACTGTCCTTGACTCTGGAGTGGATGGTGTAAAGACTCGGAGCCAAGTTCACTTGATTGCTGCAGGAATATTTACACAGCGGGTGGGGATCGGAGTGGCTTGCCCTGCTCTTTCATTGCTCAGAGGCCCTGCTATTCGGAGGAGTTTGCAGAAATGGCATGGTGCCCCACGAACCCCCTCTCCTCAGACCACGCCTGATGGGAACTCCCCTCTTCTGGATCACAAAGGGAGCAAACGTGATGGACACCAAATTCGCATAGAAGTCTGAGCTGGCCTTCGGGGGTGGGGCAGAACAGAGTCACTATGGAACACTGCCCTAGTGGAGACCCTACAATATCACAATATCCCAGAGATGTCTCTTTTGCCGAACACAGAGAAGGCTGCCACACCAACAGGCCTCTGACATCTCCAGTACAAGGTTATATATAGGGTTACTCAGCAGAATGGACGGCACCAGTACTTTTTTTGCTTGCCTGACTACCCTGCTCATCTACACCTCTCAGGTTGCGGGGGGTATTGTTCTAACGCGAAGGCTGGACTGCTCCTGCCCCCCTCTTGGTCTGCTCTGTGAGAGGTGAGGCAGGTCCGGGCATAAGTGTGTTCTGCCATTACTGTACAGCAGATCCTTTGTCCCCCTCCTGAGCATCACGACATACCCTATACTTGCCATAGGGGCCCCCATCATTGTTGTTGGTAGCATGTGAGGTGTGCGGATGGCAAGGGCTGCATACAGACAGTGGAGACTTTGACAGGACTGCATGTGCTCCCCTGACGTCTGGTTGTTTGGGGGTGTCTGGGGGTTTGACGGGTCGTGTGAGGTGGTGAGTGCTGTCCTGAAAGGTCTCATTCTTTGGAGCTCTTTCCCACTGGGGTGGGGCTTGCCATACCACTCCCTCTAGGAGTGAAGACCCGGGAGCCTTGTGGGTAGACATGAAAGCATGGCCCCCAGCCCTTGAGCACCAAGTCACAGAAAGCTTGGACCGCTCAGACACAGCCCCTAGTCAGGAGGACTCATCAAAGACCCCCATGGAGGCAAAGTTCCTTGAAGGGATTGCTGATTCAAGACAGGACCTTTGCAGTAGGGTCAATGCAGTTGCAGTTGAAGTGGGGCTGCTTAGGGAAGACCAATGGAAATGTAAGACCAGCGTCGAGGATGTGGAGATTGCCATAACAGACCTGCAACCTGGCCTAAGGAACTTAGAAAGCAAAGTCTGATTTCACCGCTAAAGTCCAGGAACTTGAAGGTAGGGAGGATGACTCTGAAGGGCAGTCCAGCCGCAACAACCTCCGCATTATGGGCTTCCTGGCGGCAGTGGAGTGGTCAGACCCCGTACAATTATTTGAGGAGTGACTGTCAAAGTTAATAGCACCATCAAATTGTCACCGCATTTTCTGATCAAGCGTGCCTACCAGGTTCCAGTCCACAGACCAACCGATGGGAGCCTCACCCTAACCAGTGGTGGCATGGGTGATAAATTATCGTGACAAGAAAACCACCCTACAGCTACCTGATCTGCTGAACCAATCCTGTATGAAAATGCCCGCATATATCTCTTTCTAAACTACCTAGTGGTGGTACACCATCGCCGAGCCTCCTTCCTAGGAGTTAAAAGGAAGCTCCAACAGGTCGACGTTTGGAATTCTCTCCTCTATTCCCCGCCAAGTTAAAAGTTATGGCCAATAGCACCAGAAGCATCTTTACTGAGTCCACAGATGCTTGGGACTAGGTGGAACAGCGCCAGTATGACACAGACACTCTGGCCTCACCATCAGAGAGGCCACAGGTCGACAGCCCCAGAAGAGGAGGCATGCACCGGAATAGAGGCCGCAGGAGTGTACAGCTAAGTGGAATACCCACACCAGCTCAGGTGGAGGAAGCACAGTACCGGATCCTGTCCACAGCAACATTCTGATGGGCTGATACGCACCCCGACCCCTGGCCATGTGGATGACAACCTCTCAGAGACAAACTCCTGTGCTTCGACGGGCAGTGATGACTCTTTGGTTCTACCTGATATCATGCCTCAGGAGGCTGACACTCTGATTTGACCACATGGACGCTATCTGGCAAGTGTCACCTCTAGTGGCTTATTGACCTCCAAACCTGGACACTGCAGTTGGTGGAACTGCAGATCTAGTCAACAGGACTGCCCCTCGCCTAGTGCCACATCTGTGTCACCATTGCAAATATTCCAGGCCATAGCTGAAGCAGAAAGCGGTGCACTGCCTACCGTTCACTGGCGATCCTGTGCGTGACTTAACAATTTGTCTCTTAATTTTTGCAGTGAGGAAATGGATCTAGCATGCTGCCCCTCAATTTTTCTTTCTTTATTTTGGTTTGCTCTAATAGTAGGGGATTTATCAGTACATGACAATTCCTCATGACCCCCCCACCCTTCGCATCGGCAATGATGTTGGTGTATGTGAGAGTGATTTAGAGTTACCCAGTCATTGGTCTTTTTGGTTAGCTGTTTGTGTGGTCTCACATTTGGGCTCTGCCCTGGGTTGGAAGCTGTAGGAATTTCTGTTAATATGCATCACACAGATCACACTGCGGAGGGGGATGTCCTATACTCGGTGAATCCTCCTTCAAAATGCAGCACACAGGCAAGGTCCACACAGTGCTCCACGCACCCTCATCCTGTGCTGACCTGCTTTCTCTACTGTTTCTCCCTTCCCTATGCTTGGCAATGGCAAAGTTGGTATATTAACATGGAATGCATGGTGGTTGGGAACAACTTGGAAATGACATGCAGAGTAACAATACATACAACAGAGAGATGTGCAGATAGCGCACCTCCAGCAAACCCACATTGCCAAAGGGAAGGACTGTTGCATACAGAAGGGCCGACAGGGGCAAAGCACTACCTATTCAGGCTTTGTGAGAGGAGCACTAATTTGGGTCTGCCCAGGGGTTCTGTTCCATCCCACGGGGGAAAAAATAGACTCTGAGGGTTGCTACATCCTAGCGGAGGGTCGCTTGATGGTAAGCCACTGTTTTTGGAGAGTATTGACACACCAAACACAGCTCAATCGACTTTATTAGAACACCTATCCCCAATTATTACCCACTCCTCGCATGTCCCCTGGATTCTGGGGGAAGATTATAATAGGGTTGTTGATCCGCAGATGGACCATTCGCATCCTCTGCTACCCACCTCACCTGTGGTGGTGACTGCCACTTGCCTTATGCAATGGCGAACACATTGGTCCCTACTCAATAGTTGCAGCGTCCTACAGACCAGGGTTAGGGACTATTCCTATTATTCAGCCCCATGTGAACTACATGTGTGGTTAGACCGCATCCTCTGCCACTCCACTCAACGCAAGTTTTATGTGATGAGTACCTTGGGAAAACCTCGCGCGGTTATCTGCTACGGTAACCATTGACTCGGAACCTCGCTTTCACTGCCCCACGTCGGCTTGAGACATCAGGAATCCATCTATGAGTTCAACCTCATTGCCCCGTCAATTACCTACACTTCCACTTGAGCGGCTGCTCTCGGGATATATTGCTCATTTAACTCCCTGCGATACCGCGACGTGATCAGTTGGCTCTCTATCATCGCGCTACGGATTATAAGCTTACCAGCAATTAACGGAATTAACCGTCCTCACGAACAGAAATTGGGGCGTTTATCGGTCTTGAAGCTTCCCCGACTGTAGCTTCCACCGCACAATTTGAAAGGACACTTATCGTAGTGGTTCCCCCTACAACCCACCCTGTGATCGCTTCTCTGTCCTACATGATGTTCCGCAGAATTTGAACTTGGGCCCCCTGTGATTATAGAAAACGCCCTGAAGAAGGTGGCACCCTGATGATTGGGTGATTGCACCGAAACGCGCGTCGGCGTGTCCTTTTGTTCGATCTGGCGTATCCCTTTGCACGATTTAGTGGTGTCTAACATATTAGACACGTCAAGATTGTGAGGAGATTGTTCCTCTGTATATTTACAAACATTTTAATGTAGAGCAAATGTATGTTTTATGTTTGGGTTGATTGTGTATGATTGTATGGGTTGTTTGATGAGAATGACTGTTATTTAACTGTTTATACACTCCTCCAACTCCCCCATGGGGGCCCATTTTGATTTTTTGTATATATCCTTCCAAAAAATCTGTCTTTTTGCTTATTCTGAGCACATGTGTTTTTTGTACATTTATCAACAAAATTACTAAACAAAAAGAATAAAGAGAAAAACATTATCTTTAATCACAATTTATATTTGTTTGTGTGCTCTCTTCCCAATGGTGTGGCTGTTGACGACCAATAATGGGTGAGTTATTAGTGAGATTTATTTGATCCACCTGTATATGAATAGGTAGAGCATTTCTTCTGTTTGAGTTATAGACCGCATCCTCTGCCACTCCACTCAACGCAAGTTTTATGTGATGAGTACCTTGGGAAAACCTTCTCTGACCATAACCCACTACAGATACATCTTGGATTGGAGACGCTAAGACCCCCATTTCCTACTTGGTGACTCCAGCCGACTATGTTAGAAGACCAGGCCCTCAGGGAAGAGACAAGAGAGGTCATAATACGTTATTTCGATGAAAATTGCGGTTTGGCTACTTCCAGATGAATCAAATGGGAGGCGCTCAAAGTGATAATGCGGGGCCAATGCATTCGGGCGGTGGTGGAGGCTAGAGGGGACCTGCAAAGAGATATGATGAAAACTGGGGCCACTTGAAGTAGTAGCTCACCTAAACCCTACATAGCGGCACACCCTGACTGAGGCTCTTGAGCATTATGCTCGCCTGATCGAGCTGTTGTTATGCCTAGACTTTAATGCCTATCAAGCTAAACTGCACGCTGAGGAAGAAAAGTTGGACCGATTTCTGGTGTGGCTCCTGCATAGCGCGACAATCGCAATGCCCATTACTATGATCAGGGGATCCCAAATCACACACCTGCAACCGAAGCAGACATACACTCAGCTTTCATGACACACTATAAAGTGTTGTATGACTTGCTTCCGACCAGGGAGGTTCTATGCGAGATTCGCCGTCTCCTTGTAGACCCCGCTGGACACTTGCTTCCGACCCGGGAGGTTCTATGCGAGCTTCGCCGTCTCCTTGTAGACCCCGCTGGACCGCTGGCACACACGGATTCCCGTTCCCAGATACCGTATCGGCAGTGCTGAGGACGCATCTCTCCCCCTAGCAACCAGGCTGGGAGACTGTAATTGCACTGAATCACGTGCCATCAACCATCCGGTTTCTCCATTCGCTTCAAACCCGGGAGACACATCGCGAGCCGCGCCGTCTCTCCTTAGACCCCGCCGGACCGCGGGTACACCCGGTCACCCGTTCTCAGATACCTTATCGGCAGTGCTGAGGACGCATATCTCTCTACCCCTCCACCCAGGCTGGGACACTGCAATTGCACCTTCTCACGCGCCATCGACCGGACTTACCAGCTCATTGTCCTGACGGAACATGCAACCCCCCCTGTTTTTCTCAATTCGGACTGAGGGCAGAGGATCTCTCTATCGCCCCCTCCTTTCACCTTGCTGTCCACGCACAGCAAACTTTCCCAGGCATCCTATCCATCGGTTAGTCCTGAAGAGATCCCACAACTTCTATGGGGATCGAAACGTCGTCGACTCACGTCTCTAAACTCTTTACTATACGTTGTATTTTACATTCGAGTATGAGATGTTAACTAATTGTGACTTCCTGTATTTTTCTACTGTACAAACACTAAAAGTCACGCTTTAAAGTCACTTGCCTGCGGTAAGGAAATCGGCTGATTTCCTTTTTACCTTCTCACGGGTTGCTCACTTATCCCACCACATACCAATTGTGTTTCGCCGTATTTGTATTAAATCACAATTATTTTTTGATTGATTTACGTGTATACTCCGATTTTTGATTGGAAAATTGTGACATTATACCCATCCATAATTGAATGGGACCTTTTTTCTTTGCAAAAGTATGACCCCCCCAAACACTGATCGGTAAGTACATATTGGCGAGTTTCTACATGATTTATGGTTGCCAACCCTGGACTGCCTGGATAGAGAGACCGTAAATACCCCTCTCATGCTTCAGGAAATCTCAGTGGCCATTGGAGGTGCTGCCATGCAGAAGACTCCAGGCCTTGATGGATTGCATGTTGAATTATACAAAGCCTGTGAGTCACTTTTAGCCACCAAACTGTTGGAGTTGTATCAGGCTGCTCTCACACAGGGCCGCCTACCGCAGTTCCTTTGTGAATATTTACTAGTGTCCCTACCCAAGCCTGACTGGGATCTGATGGAAATCACTTCATACCATCCATTTCCCATGTTGGGAACAGATTATAAGATAATCAATAGGATCCTAGTGGTCCACATACTGGAAATCATGCCATGCCTGATACACCCAGACCAGAATGGTTTTATCCCTGGACAATCTACCATCCTTAATGTCAGATGCTTGCATAGTATAATGGAGTTGGCCCCAGCCGGATGGCTTCATGCAGCCAGTCTGGTTTTAGATGTAGATTAGGAGTTCAACACAGTGGGCCGGAGCTATCTCTTCTCCATCCTACATGCAGTGGGTGTCACTGGCACACTACAGAGACTCATCCAACTCTTTTTACAAAGTGCCCACGGCTCGTGTGAAAACTGACCAGGTCATTTCACCCCCATTTAAAGTGAGTAAGGAATCCCTCCAAGTATGCCCCCTCTCGCTACTTTTATATGCTTTCGCGATGGATCCATTAGCCCAGCGGCTCTGGCAACAAGGTGGAGAGTGAGGAGTCCCCCTGAATGAATGTGTGCATATATCACAATATGCAGTTGATTTACTCATCTATATTCGTGACATCTCTGTTGGGATCAATGGGATTGTAGAGACCCTTGTGTAGATTCGCAATGCCTCTAAGCTAGTGGTTACTTGGACCAAGTCATGTGTCTTCCCGCTCCATGCGGACTGTCCCCCACAACAGTTAATAGTGGACATTCACTTATTGAAGTAGGAGCCTCTCCGGTTTTGTTATCTGGGGATCCTTTTTAAAACCATGCTATGAAGGATCTCATCAACTTGAACCTTATTAGAGCCATATCCTCCCTGTGCCCCAAATGACATTTTGGAGCACTTTACCTTTTACAGTTCAAGGGCGAATATCATTATCTGAAATGGCAATGCTCCCCCACCTCCCAGTGCATATTCAACTGGCCATCTTTTAGACCCTGCATATCATGCTGGGAACCTTCTTATGGATCGGGGGTAGGAGACGAGTGGCACTAAGGAAATTACAACTGTCCTGAGATAAAGGGTGATTAGGGGTGCCCAATTTTGAGCAGTATTATTTGGCAGCACAGCAGCAATGGCCTGCAAGATAGCTGGCAGGACGTCTGATGGAGGAACTAGGTCTTCTGGCTGCAGTGCAGGCTGTGGCAGGTAGTATGTTGCTTCTAAGGGCAGGATTCCCCGGGAGTCCAATAATCTACTGCGCATAGAATATTCGAGGAACTGTAGGGGGTTACGACTCATGCCGTTGATCACTCCGTACGCCACAGCAGTTATCCTAAGCAATACAGAACCATTTCTGTATGATTCGGACGGGAGGGCTTGGTGACCTGGGCTGCAGCTGGAGTTGGTACGCTGAGAGACTTGTTCCATGAGGGTGCGCTTATCTTCTTTGACCAGTTTCAGGAGGAATGCGAACTTCTAGCAGGACACTTCCTTGACTATGGCAGGTTGGTGGCCGAACTGGGGTGGTTGCGGGACATTGTAGACCCAGAACCGGAGCAGCACCTACTCATTCAAAACCTTCATGTTATGGGCAACAGACACAGGCTTATTACGTGGTTTGTAAGGGCACTAGCTCCCACCACACTAGACCCTCCACAGGCAATGCACTGGGACATAGGCCAAGATTTCACGCTCACAAAATGAGATAAAGCACGGTGCTACCCGATGAGGGTATCCCGGAATGCTAAATTCCAGTATATCCTTCACAATATTCTTCACAGGGCACACCTCACCCCTGAAAACGTGCACAAAATGCTTTCTTCCACTTTGCCCTCGGTGCTGGGCACTGAATGCCAACATGGCGCACATGTTTTGAAGCTGCCCGGTGGCCAGAGCCCTCTGCTGAGGGGTTGCAGAGGCCCTGTTAGAAGTGATGGGCCACAAAGGTTTCTCTCCATGGAAAGGGTGTTACTTGGTACATTTAAATGGAAAAGAGCACATACAGCACTAACCGATTCCTAGAATAGGCCCTACTCACTGCCCGACGGTCTATAGTGATGTATTGGAAGGCGCACACCTTCCCGAGCATGCAACACTGGTGCGCGGCAACTCATAAGTGGGACAAGGCTGAAGCAGTGGCACTGAGGCAGGAAGAACTCTAGGGGTTACAAAGGGCCCCCATAGCAGCCTCAGGCACTACTGCACAAGCTCCAGACAGTCAAAGATTCCCTAGTGGCCTAGATGGGAAACCTTTCCACATCTTTACAACGGTACCGCTGAATAATGGTCCACCATTCACCTCTATTGTTCTTCACACCGGGTTCTTACGGCCCTCTCTGCTATGGGCTCTGGGATTGTTCTCTTTCACCCCAGGGGTATTAATGTGCCTTGTGTCATTTGGGGGGAGGTGGGGGAAACTGACCTATTGTCCACGATTGCAACATAGAGGAGTAATGTGGAGGCAATTACATCACAAGGATTACTGACTTGTTGACTTGAGAAGATGTGGGGCTACTTTCCCTATTGGGAGCAGAGGTCTGATATTGTTACTGTTGATATTATTACATATTGAACTGGCTGCACATTACCAAATGCTGTCTTTATTATGTTTTCTCCTTGTTATGTTGTCTCCAGTATATGAAATTGATACAGTTTTGCAAAATATGTACCGTACAAATAAAACTAGTTAAAAAATATGTAGAAAGAATGGATATATATCAATGAATACGGTATCTAAGGAAACTGTCTTTGAATCTTGATATGTGCTGTGAAGTTGACCAGTGATGTTAACTGATGAAGAGTTCCTACTCCCTACGTCATTGCAGTTTTAAAAAAGCGACACATGTTGGCTGGTGGCTGGCGTTTGGCTACCTTACTGTTGAAAACTGCTATCATTTAATATATCAGCTTGATGAATTTTGAATGTTAACTCTGTTGAATATTTGTTTCTTTTGGTTCAAATACGTGAATATTATTTATTGTGTCATATAGAACTAATGTGCAGATTGATTGAGGAATCATGCATTTAAATATTGATAAAAATAAGAGGGAAATTAAATGTTTCTTTAAATAATAAAATCATTCTTTGTGCATTTCAAAGAAACTGAATTTTGACGGTCATTTAGGGGGGCCTTCAGCCATAGTTTATTCTTTTTTTTTTTTTTTTTTTTTGAAACCGTTTATTACAAGACTCAAAAAATATACAAATATGGGCCTACAACCTTCCGGCCGGCCGCTAGCAATAAAAGGAGCATACGATATACATTTATAAAACACATGGTGCTGCGGCCGAGCATGCACAGGAGGTAACATCGTTGCGAGCCACACTATCCAGACCCCACTATACGGTTCCATTTTAAACTTAAAGAACAACAAATACAAACAAACCCACAAGGCAATCCTCAATCGGAAATAGCAACACGTGCTCCCCTAGAGGGGGGATCCTAGCCATCCATAGGAATCTCAAGAGGGGGGGGAGACATAGTTTATTCTTATCTGTTTGGCAACTATCACTTTGGGGAGCACCTAATTGCTGGACAGATTATCCCATTTATTTAACCCAGTGTTAATCTATGGGAGAAATAGGCCTTACCAGAGTGAAAAACAAGTTTATCACTGTCAGGACATGTAAATCTTAAACACACATGTTCCACTTTTTAAATACCATTCACCCGGTCCCAAGCGTGCTTAGGCCCTACTATTGGGGTGACTTCTAAGTATTTTAAAGGAAGATTTAGGTCTGGTAAAAGGTTTATTTTGAAACACACAAAAGGTGATGAGAGGGTAGCTCTAGGTAGTATTCCAGCTCTTTGTTCTTTTGCCCACACTGCCACATCAGTTCGGACCCAGTCAGATGCAAACCAGTCTTGACCTTGCTTCAATAGGAACAGTTCAACCCAAACTGCCAGCCCATGTCCTCCCAAGACACAGATTTTGGACTTTACCTGGTAAGACCATTCCCGCCTTCATCGTCACCTGCACCGGGACCCCGCTCTTCAGCAACCCACAGTAGTCGAGCCCTGCTTTTCAATTTCTCGTTGATGACCACTTTTTCTCTCTAAAAGTTTCTAAGTCAGAAGGTAAACCTTTGCCCAAGACATACCATGTCCTCATATCTGACCCATGCTCAATCGTGGTTGGCCATAACATTTGACGGCAATTGGTGCTTTGTGCTTTTTTTGGTGTTATTTTTAATTAAAAATTCAGAAAAATTATTATCTCTGGTTCTACTAATTGGATTTTTATTTATTTGGTGTATTTGTTTTATCAAAATTCACTCTATGTTGCTGAAGTGAATTGTGATTTTTCTTGTGTGGTGTTTTCACTTTAATACTGTGTGCGTGCAACATAAATACTTTACACATTAACTCTAAATTGAGCCTGACTACTTTGTACCAAACAACCAGAGGGTTACGCACAGGTTTATTTAGTGACTGTAGTGGTTCACCCTGGCAAGGAGTGTAATTATTATTTCAAATGAGTCATCACCCCCTTTTCCTAAAGCTCCAATTTCTTATATTCTTTAACTACTCACATTTTAGAATCAGAGGTAAGACGAATGATATTCCAAGTTGTGATCTTTAAACCTTACTGTTTAAATGATCCATCCATTCTGGTCAACATAGAAAAGCTCGTTTACAAACCCTGTTTGGGTGGTATGTACATACATCTTTCTTGTTATTATCTTTTTTTATCTTCTAACCTATCCTCACCCTTTCTAGTTTCTCCCACCACTCATTCCTATTCCTCCATCACACTAACAACAAGGGCATGGAGATGCTTTCATCCTATCTTCACTGTTTGTCTATATGGTAACAGAGCCCCTCTCCCTGTCCTGCACTATTCAGTGAAGTTTCACAGCACAGATCATCATGCAATGACTGGGGGAGAAGACCACATCCTAAGAACTGAAATTAAAGAGAAAGTAAAAAGAATAGTGCCTGAATACTAGAATGTTCGTTCCTGAACAGTCATCATAGATTTATATAGCAGTATCAGAAAACATCATTGATTGATCCTTAATTAATAATGATCAGAGACCTCTTGTTGACTAGCTTCTCCACCTGCTGACTGAAGTGAACATGTGAGTATTAGACTTATAGATTATCTTAAGGCATGTAGGTTCCTGAAGATAGTTCTGAGCTCCCAGGTACTGAAATTTAGAGATCATTTGTTTCAGCCATCAGCAACATTCAGCAGTCTGATTACACAAATCAGACCAAATAAAGAATGTATGTGAGCCATCTTTTTCAGAAATTTTAGATTGTGCAACATGCTAAAGCAATTGATGAAAGATGCAGTTCACAATACATACTAGAAAATCTCTGAGGTGCAAATTTTTGAAATCACCCTTAGGTCTGGTAAAGGGAAAAAGGTGCACAAGTTTAACTTGACAGTCAATGTCCCATCCCTATAGCTCAGGGATCTCAATTTGAAAAAAATGGACTAGGAATCCCCTGAGACCACCTCTCTCTGAACCTTCCTCATATCTAAGCACAAGTAGGTTATTACACCTCATCTGTTTCCCCATGTCCTCCATTTTATAGATTTGTGCCTGTTTTTGTTGTTCATCCATACCCTACCTGTTAGGCTTAGTAGTTCCTTCCCGCTGATCTGTAGACTCTTCCACTTTAGGTAGTCGCTCATTGAAATATGACATTTGCTTTGTGTTTTTATGCACTGCTGCTTGAGTCTTCAAGTTAGATACCTGCAAGCTACCACATACTTTATATTTGCCTGTTGATGGAAACATAATAATTCAGAGACTGCGGTTACTGATGTGGTTGCTGAGCACTGCTTTTGTCTTGAATCTGCGTGCTATCACAAAGAATTTTAACTTAAGGAAGAGTCATTGATATCAAGTATTGAGTTTTGGGAGATCTTGGCGTAGGAGTAAGGTGATCCGTTGTGTTATCCCACAGCATAGAATCCTCATCCTCAGTCATACTATAATTGATTATATCATCTTTAGCTTTACAAGTCTGTTTTTCCCTGCTAAGCACCAATATCTGCCCCCATCATAGGATTTTATGTGACTTCTCCCCATGAATTGATTAGGTCTATGAAGTGATAAATAGTGGCCTTATCTAGATCAAGTACCCCATATGGCTTTGGTTCTGAGTCTGCTTCAGACCCTAGGCCTGAGATTTCTGATAAAGAAAAAAAAGCCTCTTGTGAGTCGAAAACAGCTTAAACATGTGGGTGTCGAATGTGCATTGTACCCCACTAATATGATCCATGGTGTAACACCAAATAGAGGGCCGTATGATGTTGACCTTAGAATGGCTTGCCTTGATTTATACCGGAGAGTTATTGGGCCTCTGATCAGGTAATCCAGCTGGAGTACCAGAGACAGATGCATACCTGTCAGATTCATCCTTAATTGTCATACCTCTCACTGGTACAATATAGGAGAAAATCAGGACCACAATAAAATCAGTTCCAATATCTGGAGACATGAAGCTTTGGTATACTTGTGAAATCACATTTGAGTCTTCCACAGCTTGTGGCATGTTATCTAAAAGGTATGCGTATTTAAAGTTTGTAGAAGTAGAAATCATGCTTAAACAGCCATCATTAGCTAAAGCATATTCCTTTTGCTGATTTCATGTAATTACCTGAATGTCAGCTGAGCCTTTACAGGACAGATACCTGCTGGGAAATCTGCTGCAATCTTGTCAATCTTCTGCAACAATTGGCAGTACCAATGCCAGAAATAATTCCATGACAAATGTGAAAAGTCATTCCATTCTTAATGCCCAGCCCTTGACAGTGCTTTGTTCATGATCCATCTCAAAGCCAGGGGTGAGAGGTAGATCTAAAACTCAAGCTAGCACTTGATCCAACACTTGTGATATCAATCAAGAACTCATTCAGAAAATATGTCAGGAGGCATACATGGAAAACGTTCGGGATCATTCTCCAACCATGTACTTTGGTTCTTGCTTGTGTAATGTGGAGCACTCATAGTGGTGCTGTCTGTAACCCTCCTTACATAACAAGATTTATGGAATGACTTGTAGGTATGCAGTGATGTAAAATCTACAATGTAATTGGTAGAAGCATATTTGTCACCAGAAAGTTTGCTGTGTAATCTCTAGTGGCCCTTCAATCATTACTGCCTTTTCTTGCTGGTATATTTAAAGGTGGCACAAAATCCAGCATACCAAGAGTGCTAACAAAATTTGGTTTCGAACAACATGTCACATTAAATGAATAATGACAGAAAAAATGGAAGAAAACTGTTTTATCTCATGTGGGATATGTGATAAATGGGCATATATTGTATATTTAATTGAAGAGAGCAGGCTAGGTTTGTATTGATACTGATTTCTCAACAAATTATTGATCATGCTGTAGAGTACATATTAGTACTTCCATTAGTATTAACCTCTTGGCTGTTGAGGACGAGGCATGGTCGTCCCAACCTAGGGGACCAATAATTATTTATTTACATTTTCCCTTTCTTGGCAGAGTGATTGCCCCCTCCCCTCAATTGACAAAGAGTCAATTTTGATTTTTTAAATGCATAATGCACGGGGGCCTCTAATGCATCCCAATACAGCACAAAACTTGAAAATGTATCATTTTATGGGGGGAGTCTCCACTTTCCAGCAATGAGTTTATCAAAAAGATTGTTGCTTCTGGATTGCAGATGCACCATGGTCTATTAGTAGGCACACACTAGTCACCAGGGCTCTTTGAGTCTTTGAGGGGGGGGGGCAGCCCTCTGGGCATGGCCAATCCCCAGGGGGACAATTGTTTCTTTCATTTTTCTCTTCCATGGGGAAGTCTTTCATCCCTGGAGGGGCGGCATGATTGGCCCCCTTTCCAGCATTAGCATTTTCAAATCGATCCCTGCTCATGGATCTCAGGCGCACCCCTCCTTATGCAAATGGCGGAGCATTTCTATCAGGAGATGTGTGGGAATGTTTCTCAAACTGATCCCTACTCATGGATCTTGAACACCACCACCAGCATGTTGACTCATGCAAGTGCAGTAGCATTTTTATTGGGATGAGTAAAAATGTTGGTTGGTAGGACATTTTTGGATCCCTGCAGGTTTCAGAATTTCATGTTTTTAGACTAACTTAGAGTTTTGCAAGGACCTCAGGATAGAAAACAACTTGTGAGTCCACCATGGACTCCCTGGGTGTTTAGTTTTCAGAGATATCTGGATTTGGTATGTTACTTTGGGTGACGGGCGAGCCCAGGACTAAAAATCCACAGCTATGCACATTGCAAAAAAGAGTTGGTTTTGATTGGAAAAATGTGATCTCCCCATGATTAGTTTTGAATTCTTTTCTGGCGCAGGTGCTTGACACACCCACCCAAGTGGGGTAGCATTTTTTCGGGAGACGTGGTAAGGCTGGGACATTTGAGATTTGTGCATCCCCAAATATTCCGGAGCTGTTACCTCCAAATGTGAGGAAAATGTATGTTTTTAGTCAATGTTTGCAATTTCCAAGTGCTTCAGGGTAAAACAAAACTTGTGAGATCCAGGCAAGTCACATCACCCTGGATTTTGGCAGTTGACCAGATTTTAGAAATGACTAGATTTGTTGGGCTTCCCTGGGTGCTACCTGAGCTAGGTCCCACAAACCACATGTACCTACATTGCAAAGAAACAGGGGGGCAGCTCTACAAGAAACTAATGCAGCGCGGTGCCGCAAGTCATTTTGCTGCATCGCACTGTGTTAGTTTCGGAGCACA
Source organism: Triturus cristatus (assembly GCF_964204655.1). Taxonomy (NCBI): domain Eukaryota; kingdom Metazoa; phylum Chordata; class Amphibia; order Caudata; family Salamandridae; genus Triturus; species Triturus cristatus. The sequence continues at coordinate 891,625,535 of NC_140590.1, read as the reverse complement.
GGGATGCAACATATTTACAACAATATGTCGCATCTCTGTGCTTCCCACTGCGCTGGGGCACAAACTGCTACCATGCGCCGGCGCAGGCACCCTTGCACCATGGTGCAAGGATGTCTGCGTCATGGGGAGATTGTTTTTGTGCAGGAAGGGGCACCTTCCTGCACAAAAACAATCAATTGAGGTGATTTCCTGTTCCAATGTGTGCTGTAGAATGCAGCACAAATTGAAAAAATAAAAAAACGAGGAGAAATGAAAACATTTCTCCTCGTTGCACCTCGCTGACGCATTTCCAGTTTTCCGATTTCTCGTAAATCAGGAAATACATCAGTGGACATGGGTGATGCATGGGAACACCCACATCAACCCCAATGTCACGCCCCTAACACGCAAAGTGTTGCGTGAACAGGGGCGATATTTACAAGCACAGTTTAAGTCATGCAGGGTGACTTTACCTGTTCTTGGAAATATCACTTAAAAGGCTGTGCCAGCGATGCGTCACGCAACGTGATGAACCGGCGGCGTAAGGGGCTTCTAAATCTGCCCCAGGGTTGGTTTAGAGTAGAAAACATTGCTCTGTCTGTGTTATGTTTTTGGCTCTTTTTTGTAGTGCGTGGTAGACTTACCCACACAAGTGAAGTTCTGTTTTTTTGGGGAGATGTGTGGGAATGCTGGATGATAGTTAATTTGTGAATCCCTGCAGCTTCCTGTACTTTTCCCTAAAGATGTGAGAAAATGTTTGTGTTTGAGCAAAAGTTTAAGGTTTCCAGGTGCTTCTCGTTAGAAAAACCTCATGAGAACCACACAAGTCACACCACCCTTGACTACCACGGATGTCTAGTTTTCAGAAAAGTTTTCAGTTTACATGGGAGGCAGCCAAGCACAGGCAAAAATCTCCACAGCTACCCCCATAGTAAAAAGTGCATCAGTTTTGCGTAGAAAAATTTGATCTGTCCATGCTGAGCTTTGGGCCTCTATTTAAACAAAGAGGGGGGACACGGGGAGAGATTGGGAGGTCCAGTGACTCAAGCTCACAAGTAGATACTTTAAACAGACTAGAGTCAAAGTTCCTATATGTAAGAAAGGCCTGAGAGAGGGAGAGAGATAACTAAAGTCGTTCTGTTACTCTATGAGTGAGGGACAGTGTGTCCTTATCATGCCCTCACACACCCCGAAGGATGTCATGCTTCATCATTGGACTGGTGCTCCTCGTTGGGCCGGGGCTGCAATGCCCTACGGGTCCCCCGAAGGGTCACTTTTTCGAAGATCTTTTGATAAAGCTGTGTGGGTGCGTGGGGGTAAGTTCCAGTTAAGTCCTAAATGTGTGATAAAAAAATTACTGGAGGGAATATGGGAATTTTAATAAAGAAGTGATCCCTCTGTCATTATAAAAAAACGTGCAAAGAAATTAGTTCTGCTGTGAGAGATGTTATGTCTCTCGGTAGCTTGTTATATAGTATACCCCTAATGGATATGCTTTAGGCCAACATGTTTCGCGCTATCTCACGGGCTCTGGAGGAGATCCAAAGAGCTTTTTCAGGACCAATCAATAAAGTTATTTTAGAAGAGAAAGGTGAGTCCAGTGGCCTGAATTAATCTAGTGCCACTAGAGAAGTGAAAGAGTTTTACTCTGGAGCAACAAAAGTAAGAAAGTACAATAGTTTCAAGGTTATCTTGTTACAAAGGTGTGACATTACACTGCAAACAGACTTGGATCTCCCTTTGGGTGGCCAAGTGCTCGTGATAGTCTGCAAACGGTCTATGTGGCTAAGAGTGAGCTATGAGAAAATCACATACAAACATATATATCTATAGCTCAACAAGCAATCAGTTTAAAAGTTGTTAAAAAAACATGAGGTGTTCCTTTATGTCCATGGCATTTGTGTCAAATTGGTGGGACATTTGTATATGCAAACTCGTATCCGTATACATATTTTGCCATGGTTTTTGTAGCGACTATTGTGCAGCTATTATATATATATATATATACTACAATCCTGCAAACCTCAGATCACTGTGTTTGGTATCGTTACTGGGAAATATTATCACCCTTTGAGAATGGGGATGTTACCCCATGAGAGTCGGTCTGTGGGTCACTCGAGACCTAACTGGATAGAGATGTGGCAAAGGCGGTTTTAGTACAAACACAGTGTTGCCTTTTGCCAGTCTCTCGCTGCTCTTGCCCCACATTTTACTCACTGTTACTCACGAATCAAGGATCTGTTACACCTGTAGACCTCACGCCGTCTCCGCCGGTAAAGTAAGTGTGCAAGTGCTCTGTTTTTAAAGGGTGACAGGCGTTTCCGGTCACTTGTCTATTTGCTGAGTCACGTGGCTGATTGCCAAATGGCTATGTCGAAAAATGCGCCATTTTGGAATGGTTATTCTGTATTGTTTTTAATGTATCTAAATGCGACTACCAGTATCGTGATGCTGTCAACGTGGTCAATATGCTGGGTCTGTATGCTTTTCCTTACATAGGTCTATGCCCTATTATCATCCTGGATATTGGTGTTATAATTACATGTACAGCTACTTGTTTTAAATTTCCCGTTTCTTGCGGTCGCCATCTTGGGATGGCATGTTATCCGGGATTATTGACTCATTACTAACAGTCGTGTGAGTTTCATGCGAGGTTATGCACCACTTCGCTATTAGTTGGGTCATATTAGTATTCCGCATAAGAAGGTGATGGGTGTCTTATCGTCCTTCTCTGTGAACATGCGTAATGTTCAATGTGCCAAAACATTTCAGTGGCTACAGATTTAGACATAGTTACGTGAGTCCTCTCAAGGTTGTCACTGTAAACGCTTTAATGAGTTGTTGGTGTAGAGACATCTTGTCAAAGACATAAGTAAGGCCTGCATGTAGAGGTTCTTTCATATAGGTAGGTGGTATGGCAGAGTATGTGTTCTGTTACCTTGTCTAACACAGTGGGGCCAGTTGATTTAGGGTTTGTGTTACGGAAATAAGTGGTGTCACTGAGAATTTGTTGTGGGGTTATAAGACCTCAATCCAGGAGATCTCATCATTGAGGCCCTGGATGTTCGTCTGCAGACTGTGAACCCACATTTGTTCTTTCTGGAATAGTGTCCTTGTACTCCACAAGGGGTTGGACTCTATAATCGTCCAGATGACCTGATCTGGTGTGTGTCCCTCCTCAATGTAATGTGTGCTCATTTTTGTTGTGCCTCGGTTGCAACGGATGTTGCTTCTGTGGTCGTTAATTCGTATTCTCACAGATCTGGTGGTCATTCCCACATACGGGGGAAGATACGGGGTGCTACAGTCACTAGAAGTCCATTGGGTGCGATGATTGCCCGTAAATACTCCATGCATAGCTATCTTCACCTGTTGTTTTTTGAGGGAAGTTATGTTATTCCAGTTGCCTTGGGGACAAAAACATGATGGCCCAAAGTGTATCCATTAGGGGTATAATATATAACTAGCTACCGAGGGTCATAACATCTCTCACAGCAGCACTAATTTCTTTCCACTTTTTTAACAATGACAGAGGGATCACTTCTTTAATAAAATTCCTATATTCCATCCAGTCATTTTTTAATCAAACATTTAGGACTTCACTGCCACTTACCCCCACGGCTTTATCAAAAGATCTCAGAAAAAGTGACCCTTCGGGGGACCCGTAGGGCAATGCAGCGCCAGCCCGACAAGGAGCACCAGTCCAATGATGAAGCATGACATCCTTCAGGGTGTGTGAGGGCATCATGATAAGGACACACTGTCCCCCACTCATAGAGTACCAGAACAACTTTAGTTATCTCTCTCCCTCTCTCAGTCCTTTCTTACTTATAGGAACTTTGACTCTAGTCTACTTAAAGAGCTTTGGGCCTCTTCATGTCCTGTGCACTAGGCCCACCCACAAAAGTGGGATGTCTGTATTTTTATCAAGAGATGAACGGGAGTAGTTGAACATTTGTTATTACCATTGAATCTCTCTACTTCCAAATGTGATCCAGTGTACAATAAAGAAGACATTTTACAAAATGCTCTCTGAATCACATGTTAGGATTGATACCTAAAAATTTCTAAACTTGGTATTTTTTTGGTACATTTTTAATTACATAGGTTTCCTTCATGTCCATGTTTCGTTCTTCATATTTTGACCTGATAAGTTTCTGTGTATTTTAAACAAGATAAAAAAAATCATTGTAAGGTGCAGCTCAGTTGTTGGATATCATGATTTTGGAGACCCTGGAATCCCTATGTATCGATGAAGCCAGAAAAGTAAGATCTATAGAACTTAATGGTACATTGCTTTTGAAAATCATATAAAGAAGATACAGATGAAAACGTTGTCTCAGATTGTTTTTTTTCCCTGCTCATTTACAGTAGTTTCGGTATGTCTTACACCGATGATACCCAAATAGTGGTATCTCTGTCGGCTGACCACAACAGGCAGCCAAAAATGTTAGATCTTGTATAAAGATAATTGTCATCTAGATGCAAAGAACTTCCTAAAAGTAAATTCTGACAAGACTGCAGTCCTTTTATTTTGCAGAGACCACTCTTTCTGGAACTCTGCCTGGTGGCTGTCAAGTCTTGGGCCCCTGCCCTGTCCAGTACAAAAGGCAAACAAATTGGGAGTCATTTAAACTTACTGAAACTCAAGTTTTCACACTGTAGGGGTTGAAGCTTGAGGGACTCATTAATGCACACATGTGCCCCGAAAAAGGCACTGGAAAATAGACAGATCCCAAGGACACTCCCTAAAGTGGTAAGTCATTATCCGTGTGGGGGGTGCAGTATATGCCACATGACAAAGACTACAAAATCAATTCATTTTGGCAACAACACCAAATGGTAAATCAGACAATTCAGGAACTGCAATACCCCCAGGGTAGTGTATATGATCACTTGCCCATGCCATCTATGCTATGTAGGGATGACCGCACAGAAGTTAAAAACCAGGATTGACGAGCACTGCAGCAATCTAAGATGTGGCCTACCACAAGCAAGATGTCTAAAAAATTTTAGAAAAAAAACACACAGTATCTGACTATCAATGAGTGGTCCTTGAACATGTGTATGACAAAGTGAATTGCGAAAGGAGACGTTTGAAGAAAGAAAAATGCTGGGTCTTTAAATTAAATACACACAAAATGGGCCAAAATGACAATATCCTGTGTGGTCAATTCACAATGTAAAACTGTGGAACCTTAGTCCTTAAGGCATCATAATAACACACATAATAACACACAGATAACAGTGTGCTTGTATTTGGTAATACGGAATGCGGAACTAAACGCACCCTCCCCTTTCATATACTGATAGAAGCTCCCCCCCTTTTTGTCCTTTAGTTGTCATTTTCTGAATTTTTTAAAAAAATTGTAAAGAGCATTTTTCAAGAATTTTCCACTAATATTTTTTCCTAGATAACTTTTCCTTAATTTTAGTAAAATTTCCAGGCTCCACCAGGAAATGTGCCTTAGCATACATAAATAAGCCTAGTCATTGTACAGTAGGATGCTGTACAGCTTTAACAATAAGTCAGTTTCTGTAGAGATTAACGCCTGTCTGACTGCACCCAAAGTCTACTGTAGAATCTCGCTGATTCAGCATAATGGAACCAAGAAGCAGTTCCTTTCATGGCCGCCATCTTGGCTGAGTGCACCAGGCACACAGCAGCCTGAGCAAAACACACACTTTAGGCACTTGCTCTAATACACAGCATTAAAAAACAGGACATGCTGGTCTACAGAGGCAAGATGCAAGCACCGGTGACACAATTTCAGGTTACTATAACAGACGAGACCTTGATGTAGTAAGTATGGCATAGCCGAAGGTAATCTGCGAAGTCGGATCACATTTCTTAAATGTTTTCCTTTTTAAAACCTTTATTTTTCCATTTTATAACATAGTACAAAGAACTAGACAGCAAGTAGTAGTATGTGCGGTGGGAAAGACATACATAAAAAGCATTTGCAGCTTTACATATAACATTATTATTATTGGCACCAGAAACAAGAGGCTCCACAGCATGACATCAGGTCTCACCACATTGGATGTGTGAGCCTCCCTCCCCATCAGCATGCCCCGTCACAGACCCCCACCCATACATTCCTCCACACTATCATCAGCCTCTTCACTTCACAAGGAGGACTCATCCGATGCCGGATTCAGGAGAGCATTACTTAGGGCTGTCCAATTATTTAGATCCTCTGCTAATTTGTCCTCACATCTCTGCAGCTTCATATACATTTATTCTTCTAACGACTACTCCATAATGTCCCTGTGCCAGTGTTTTATCTCAGGAGCTCTTAGTCCCACCCATTTGATGGCACCCCTCCATCTAGCCAGTAACAAGTGTAAATATTTGTAGTAGTTTCCTCCCCGTTGGTCTCTTGACATTACCAAACAAACAGGACTGGGGTGATAGAACTATGTGCAGACGGGTAGTCCTGATAATAATAGAGACAACATGGCACCAAAGTGCAATGCCAGGCTGAGTGCAAAAATTCAGCACCCTCTGCACCACATCTGGAACAGCTATTGGGGTGTGCTGGGGATAAAAAGTGTAGTTCACTAGGTGTGAGATAAGTCCTGTGCAGAAACGTTTTAATGTACTAACTGTAAAGGAGTATTGCTGGAGACAGTATATGATAGATTTTTAACCTGTGTTCAATTCATGTCAGATAGTGGTGTGTCGAGGTCCAATTCTCATGCCAAACTCGCCCAGGGAAGGGTCCCAGCGGCATCTGCCCGCAAGGCTCTATATAGTATGGATATTAGGTGGTGTTCCATGCCAGGTCAGTACGACCCCAAGTGTTTGTCTGGGACGGGGGAGGGGGGGCTGCAGGGTATGAAGGCCAGGTAGTCCCTGCCAAATCTGCCATTCTCTCATACTATCTCAGACACCACAGTTGCATTCCTTGACTTGAATATTAGGCTATCAGAGGGACAGCTCTCGACAGGTCTATACAAAAAAACAACAGACCGTAACAGCCTCCTCTTATATCAAAGCCATCACCCGAAAGCCCTAAAAGATAATCTTCCCGTGGGGCAATTCCTACGCATCAGGCGTAACTGTACATCTACTACTGACTACAAAGTAGAAGCTACGTCCTTAGCCACAAACCTCAAAACTAGAGGTTACCCTTCCAAAGTGATTAAGGACTCAATGAAGAGAGCTCTAAACAACCCTAGAGAGTCCTTATTAGAGGTGCACCATAAACCACCTGATGATGTTATCACATGTGTCACCTCCTTCACACCTAACTCTACCCCTACAAAGAAGATTATTCTCAAACACTGGGGGATTCTCAACACAGGCGATTTACAGATACCTAAACCTAGATTTGCCTATACTAGGACCTGTAGCCTGAAGGATATTCTGATTCACACAAGACCTAGAAAACACATCAACCCATCACAAACCACCCTTTGGGGCCTACCACCTGTTAAGGGACATTTTCCCTGTGGCTTGTGTGCCGTCTGTAAACTCACTACATCAACTAAGGAAATCATGTAGCGACCTAATTTCACATGGAGTATCCAAAAACATACTAACTGTAACACCAAACAGTGCATCTACCTGATCACCTGCCCATGTGATCAACAATACATAGGCATGACAATGCGACCAGTTAAAATCAGCATTATTGAACACAGGAGCAATATACGCTGCAAACGCACCACCACTAGGCTATACAGACATTTCACGGAGGCTCAACACTCCCCCGATACACTACACTGGGTCATATTGGAATCCCATATACAGATTTCCAGATCTTCTTTATTCAGGATTGAACAGAGATGGGTACATAGACTATCAAGCCATAGTGAAGGTCTATGGGAACATCCCGTGGAGCAGCCTACCATAAACTGGTTTCTGTTTCTGATATGTAACCCCTCGGGTAGTAATATTTGTACTCCTAGTCCCCAGATAACTGTCCGAGTTCCATGCATCATGTGACATGAACTGACATGAACCGAACAGCGCTAGTACACATTCCTTCACAACCATGCCTGTCACATTGAGATAGCAAGCAGGTTATATCACGCAGTTACCCAGATATCTGTGCCATTTTTATGTATTACGTGACATAAACTGTTCAGTGTTAATATACACTCCTGCACAATTATATCGATCGCACGGAGGTAATGAGCAGGTTATACCATGGAATTTAGCACTTAGACACTCAGATGACACGATATACCACGTGTCCCAACATTGGACGTCACAGCGCAACGATACGCCGCTCACAAGTTGCCCAATGAATATTCCCCTCTGGTACGGCATAATAGCCAATCCCACACATTTGTTTACATCTAGTTGTCTAGCAACCGGATACGTCACAACGTGATTTTGCCTAGCAACCTTAGACGTCACGACGCTCGAGTACACACATCACGTAACACTGCAATTGACTCTCCTGTAGAGTATATCTTGCCGCCTAAACCTCCAATCCTCACCACCCCAGTTCCTGGCGGTTTGGGTAGGTCTTCCTGCACAGCGCGAATTCACGCTGGTGAGTACACGTCTCCTTGACTGCTCGTAGCTCTTCAAGCAGCATCCGCCTGCTGGTGACTAATGCCTCCCGTGCATTTCAACCACCCTTACCGACCACACCGGCTACCGCGCGCCTTGGCTAACACACCCCTCACCTGGGCACCTGATCCGGCAGACTTTTGTGTTCGATTGGGTTTTGTTCTGCAATGGCTGTAGCTCGCTCCCAGTACCCTGATGAAAAGCTTACGCCAACCTTAATTGAGGTACTTTTTAACAACTAGCGTGATTTTAATTCATTGTATTTTTTGGCTCTCTTTTCTATATATATTTTCTTTCAGGACCCAACCGGTGTCCTTTTAATAGCCGCCAGCACTGTTGCTAGCAAATTTAGTAACTTTACTAGGTGAATCGGTCCTTGTGTTCTCCATAGATTATTGCAAGATAACTATCTGTAGAAGAATTTTTACTAAAGCCCCCCCCCCCCACCACCACAATCCCTTTCCTATCACTACTTCACGGCTCTCTGAGGTACTCCACCTGACAGAATACGTTTTGAGTTATACCAAGCACGGTGATCCTCATGACACCATTGTATTACACATTATGAACAGTAAGAAGAGATTGGTTTTATTCATTGTTTTTTATTCTTTCTTTTCCACAGGTCACAGACCTAAGGACGTGGTATGTAGATTTCACCCCTCCACGTAGTGTAGACAGTCTTTTGATCCTGATGAATTGCCCAGATCCTCCTGACATATACGGCATGAAACATGTTGATCTCCTAGAGTAGAGCTACACGTCTAGACACATTATTTTTAGTACCAAGCCACTCTACACCATTTTAATAGGGTAGTTTACCTTGTGAATAAAACAGTAATTAGGACTAACTAACCCTTTTTACCTCACTTTCTGCTACATCCTTACATACTAGACCCCTTACCCCCATGCACCTATCGGCAGGAACAAAAGATCCCCGATAAAGAGCCCCGATTTCGGGAGCCCGTCAAGGATTGCAGCGCCGACTTGACGAGGGGCATTGCTCATATGATGAAGCATGACACCTAGCTTGCTGGGTGTGTGAGAGCTCTAGTTCCACCAAGGGAATTCCCCCGGTCTTCCCTTGGCCACTAGCGGGTGGTTGAGTCCTTCCTTCCACCGCCTTTCTTATCTCTTCTTCACTGTACATGAGGAACTTTGTACCCTTTTTCATTGATAGTCCCTTGGGGTATGTACACTGGACCTCCTTAAACAAACCCCGTGTTCCCCCTTTTTGATATTAAAATCTGCCAGGCTGGCACGTTGTAAAAAATTGACCAGGGCCAAGCGTGAATTCTTTGCACGCATCCTGAAAAGTGCTAAATGTTTCTCCGTGGTATAAGCTCCCAAAAGCGCGCACCCACACACCTGCCATGCCTCAAAGGACATGTTGTCTAATAACTGCCTAATCGGGGTTAATGTCCACATGTTAAGTTCGCTGTGGAACTGGGCCCGCTTTTGAACTGTCTGCACAAAACATGGCCATATAAAAGTGTTACACTATGTATGGGAGGTCCGCTGACATCCGAGTCTCCTCCTTCAACAATTACGGTAAGCAGCCCATCGCTGTACTACCCACCAGCAGTCTCTTCTCCCGATTTTCTTCCAGATTTAGCTATCGGAATGCATGCTGAAGATGCATGGCATGGTAGTATAAATTTAGATGTGCGACCTCCAATCCTCCATCCCCATAATGTTTGATCAAGGTTGTTAAAGCCACTTTACTATGCCAGCCTGCTCAGAGTCAAGCTGTTTAAATATCGTGCGCAGTAAAGGACAGAGTGAGTTCTGTAATACTTAGAGTCATCGCAGCAGCAGCACCATTTTTTCAATAGCCACCGAGCCATTAGGGAGAGGGGCAGGGTGGTCCAAAATGTTACAGACCTCCTCAAGGACTCCAGGACTCTGAGCACATTTAAGCGAAGCTGTTGGGTCTCAGAATTTGCCACTCTGATTCCCAAATACTGAAATTTGTCTAATTCCCAATGCAATCCAAAAACTGGTAAATGAGCCACCGGCGTGCCACGCCGCATCCCACACCATCGCCTCCACGGACTACATTCTGCTCGGACACCTAAACTTCCACCTCGACAACCACTAGGACCCCGACTCAAACGCGCTACTTGAGAATCTCTCCAACCTGGGGCTCAATCAACTGGTAAACGCACCAACCCACATTGCAGGGCACACTCTGGACCCCATCTTCACTGTAGGGTCAAACATTCTTGTCGCCCACACCTCCCAGCACTCCTGGACAAATCACCACTGCATTCATTTCACTTTCACTTCCAGCACAGCACCCAAACAAGCCTCATGCCCACCTCGACGAAACTGGAGTAGGATCACCGAGGACCTTCTCAACTCCACCCTCCTCCATGACCCCCCTTTAGCCACCACCGACACCGATGACGCTGCACTTGAACTCCACCGATGGATCACCAGCTGCGCCAATAAACTAGCCCCTCTGCGGCAGCCCACCACCAAACGTCTGCCAAAAGCAGCCTGGTTCACCACAGAACTCCTAGAGTCCAGACGCACCTGCAGACGCCTCGAGAAAACGTGGAGAAACCAGAACACCTCAGAAGCCCACACCTACCATAGGAGCGCCATGAAGAATTACCACCAGCTAATAAGAGACACCAAAAGAACATTCATCAGGGAAAAAATCAATGCCAACGCAGCCAACAGCAGCAAACTCTTCAAGATCATTGAGCATTTCACCAAACCCCCCTGCGAAGCCTCTTACATCACACCCTCCGAAGATCTCTGCGACAAGCTCAGCACCTTCTTCCACCAGAAGATCATGACCCTTTACGACAATTTCAACGAACCAACGAGTGCCTTCACCCTTACGACCACTACCTCCACCATGCCAACGATCACCACATGGGCCCCCGCCCCGTTAAACTCATCACCACCACTATGAAGAACGCTCACTCAGGAGCCCCCACAAACCCCTGCCCCCCACACATCTTCCACAGAGCCTCCACGGACATCACTCCAGAGCTAGCCCTCACCGTCAACTCCTTCCTGGCATCGGGCACCTGCCCCATGGACTGGAAATGCGCAGAAGTGAAGCCCCTCCTCAAAAAACCCTCATCCGACCCTACTGACCTAAAGAACTACCGACCCATCTCCCTCCTCCCCTTCGCTGCCAAAGTAACTGAAAGGCTCGTTAACGCCCAGCTGACTACTTTCATCGAGGACAACGGCATCCTGGACACATCCCATTTCGGCTTCCACAGCAACCACATCACCGAGACAGCCCTGATCGCCGCCACCGACGACATCCGCATGCTGCTCGACCAGGGCCACACCGCGGCCCTCATCCTCCTGGACCTCTCCGCAGCCTTCGACACCATCTCACACCACACACTGACCACCAGATTCCACAACGCAGGGATCCAGGAAAACGCCCTCAACTGGATCTGCTCCTTCCTCTCCCACCGAACACAGAGAGTCAGGCTCCCCCCCTTTCTCTCGGAACCCACCGACATCATCTGCAGAGTTCCCCAAGTTTCCTCTCTGAGCCCTACCCTGTTCAACATCTACATGGCCCCCATCGCCACCATCGTCAGACAGCACGAATTCAGCATCGTGTCCTACGCTGATGACACCCAACTCATCCTCTCCCTCACCAGTAGCCCAGAAGACACCAGACTCAGCTTTCAGGAAGGAATGAGGAACGTGGCCAGCTGGTTGAAGGACAGCTGCCTCAAACTCAACTCCGAAAAGACTGAGGTTCTCATTTTCAGACCCCCCCCTCTGCATGGAGCACTTCATGGTGGCCTCCCGCCCTCGGTCCACCGCCCACCCCTACGGACCACGCCCAGAACCTCTGCATACTCTTGGACTCCATGAACCGCCAAATCAATGCTGTCTCATCCACCTGTTTCAACTGCCTCCGTATCCTGCGTAAGACGTTTAAGTAGATTCCCCTAACTGCAGAAAGACCGTCACACACACACTCATCACCAGCAGGCTCGACTACGGCAACGCCTTCTACGCAGGAATCAACAAATCCCTACTTCGCAAACTCCAAACCATATAAAACGCTTCCGCCAGGCTCATCTTAGGGATCCCTCGCCACAAACACATGACCCCTCACTTGCGAGAACTCCACTGGCTCCCCGTCGAGAAGAGAGTCACCTACAAGCTACTCACGCACGCCTACAAATCTCTCAACAACATCGGACCCAAGTACCTCAACAGCAGAATGAGCTTCCATGCAATAGGAACCTCTGTTCAGCTGACTTCGCCCTGGCAGAGATCCCCCGCGTCCGCCGAAGTAGATCCGGAGGGAGAGCATTCTCCTACACCGCAGCCACAGCATAGAACACTCTCCCAGTAGAAATAAGTCGCTCACCATCCCTGCACTCCTTCAGGCGGGCTCTCAAGACCTGGCTCTTCGACTGACCTGCCCTACCTTTCCCATGAGCGCCTTGAGACCATAACGGGTGAGTAGCACGCTCTACCAACCCCTGATTGATTGATTGATATAGCTAATGGCTCTATAACAAACACAAACAATAGAGGGGAGAGAGGGCACCCCTGGCGAGTTCCCCTACCTAGTATCCATGCCAACGAGCGATATTGTCCCACCCTCACCCTCGCGGCCAGGTCTGTGTAGAGGAGCCAAACCCACCTGTGGTACCTGGGGCCGAATCCCATGATCTGCAGTAGCCCCAATCCATGGTGTTGAAAGCCTTTTTCACATCAATCGACACAAACATGAGTTCTTTGTTGCACTGTCCTGTGCGGTGTAGAACATGCGTCAGACACTGAAGATTCATGCAGGTGCTAATTCCCAGGATAAAACAACATTGGTGTTCGTGAACCAAACATGGCATATTTGGTGATAAACAAATGGCTAGGTTCGTACTAAGGCCCTGATTACGATGGAAACCCACCTGACTTTAGGTCGGTGATTCCAAGCTTGGTATTGTAATGCAACCGCTCATAAACCAGTCGCAAACATGCAGTGTACAATTTAAGCTTGTGCAGTGGGTGGAAAGGCCCACAGCACAAACTTCGATTGTAAAATGCATTTTTGGAAACATCCCTGCACTGTGTGGCATGCAGAACAAGGTGCCTGCCACACAGTGCAGGGATGCTTATGGGGGACCACAGGTGCCCCCAGCCCTCATTGCCGAGGGCCAAGGGGGTCCTGCTAGGAGCTACCAAAAACACTTTCTGACAGCCTTTCCATGTCAGAAAGGCCGACATGAAAGGGATGTCGGAAACTGTCATCATAATCCTGACGGCGGAGCCGAGCCTGGCTCCACCGCCATAAGGGGATCATGGTGTGCTCCGATGCACTGAGGGTCTCAGAGCCCATCGGAAAGCATCTAATTGTCCCTCCGCCTGCTACCTCTGACCGCACAATGCGTCAGTCAGACTGCAGCAGCAGATGGGGATTGGACCGCAACTGACAAGCCGTCAGTTGTGGTCCGACTGCCATTGTAATCGGCCCCTAAGTATTTTCACATCCATGTTTATCATAATAAGAGGTCTGTACGCTGCAGGGTCAGTGACGTCACCCCCTAGTTTAAGGAGCATACAGATCTCACCTTCCTATAATGTAGGTGGTAAAAATCCAAGTTCTGAAGCCTCCATAAAGACCTCCAGGAGGTTCTGGGTTAACACGGCCACAAACGCCTGGTAAACCTTATTCGGGAACCCATCCCCATCCGGTGTCTTATTCCGTGGGAGCATATTAAGCACCGATCTAAGCTCCTCTAGCATTCATTGATCATTCAGCTCCTAAGCAGCAACCCGTTCCAACTTGGGATTTGTCAACCCCTCTAAAAAACGGGAGTAGAGATTTGCGCTGCCATTTTGATCCACTGCATATACATGTTGCAGGTGTGTGTGTAACACTTCCACAATACCCACCTTGGTGGTAACCCTAATCCCAGTTAGAGAGAGTAATCTTGTCAAAAGCAGAGGTAACCATTCCCATCACAAAATCAAGGCCATTAAGTGCCCAGATTTATCCCTTTCACTGTGCAGATGCGGTTGATACTGCCCCATATGTCATGCTCTTCCCAAAGCAAGGCCGGAGTAGTTGGATGCATTGACTGGGTCCAGGCGAGTGTCTGCTCTCCCTCACACAGGTCAGCCAATGAGTGAAGGCATCAGTCCCAACGTCATCACAGAGTGGGATGGGGTCAGTGAGACTGCTGACCCCACCCCACTTTGTGATGAAGTGTCACAGATTGACATTCAACCCTGAGCGCTTCAGGGCTTAAAACTGAAGTGTCCAGGTGCAAGGCAATCAGTGACTCTACTCCTCATCACTGAAAGGGAGGGCCTCAGGGACCTTTGCTGAGCTGAGGAGGTCCTGCCCACATGAGGAGTGACTTCCTCAGCGCAGAAAAGTTCAGCGCAGGCAGCCAGGAGCCAGGGTATTTAGTGCATGTCTGGTTCCTGGCTGCCTGACCTGAAAAAGAACATCGACTGACAGGCTGCACAAAGGTCAGCCTGACAGACACTGTTCGTGAGGTGCAAAGAGTAGGGGGGTATGGCCCCTTAAGCCCAATGGACCAGCCGCAGCTGGTATCAGGTACAATGTCCTGCATCGGACTAGCATAATCCATGTCTGCCCTATCCGGTTGCACCAAGTCTGTATCCCATGCTTTAGTTGGTCGGTCTAAGGTAGAGATGCATAGTCCCATCCTTGCTCATCATTATTTTTCGGTGTCCTAGAGGACAAGAGTCAGGACTGGTCCCCCTCCCCTGGGGCTTGTTAGAGGGTCTGCGAGTGTGGGAACACCATGCTTGGGAGCGGCTAGCACCCAACAAGGAGCCTGTACGTTCACCTCTGATTTTAAGTTCACCTCTAATTTCAAGTCATTCCCACACATCCCCCATTCGCTCAAAGAAATGGGCCTTCCCATGGTGCGGAACTTTAAGCTTTGCTGGATACAGAGCATGTATCGAAGATTGAGTGCCCTCAATTTCTGCGTGATGCTGAGGTATGATTTGTATTGTTTCTTTACTTGTCTAGTATAGTCCTGGTAGATGGCAATTTGGGCACTGCCAAATTGGAACATAGCCCCCTCCTTCACCACCCAAAGACTACTGTCTCTGTCATGATAGTTCATGATCTTGGCAATGAGGGACTCAGGAGACACCCCCGGTTGTGGCACCAGAGCCTGTGTGCTCTTTCTGCCACAAACAGTTCAGAGAGGCACTATGGCTTAAGGTCAGTTCTCATCCAGTTCTCTAAAAATTGCTATGTGGAAAGCCCTTCTGACTTATCTTGGAATCGCAAAATTGAAATGTTGCTCCCAGGAGAGCGTCCTTCAACTCATCGCTCTAGATCTGCCGTGAGAGAGTTAAGGTGAGCGACTTGGTGCTTGACGGATTATACCTTCCCCTGTAATACATTGATATCACACTCCACTGACTTGACTTTATCAGCTATCTTCTGTAGGTCTGCACAGAGGCTGTTTCGATTTTGTGTTCAAGGGATTAGTCTATGATGAAGCATGCAACGATAATGTGGGAGAGGCTTCTCTGTCCAAATCTTTGTCTTTTGTTCCCATAGGATAGGATGACTTATTCTAGTGAGGATAAAGAGAAAGTAAGCTGTCGTACTTGGATTTACACTTCACATACTGGCCTAAATCCATAGAGAGTTTGAGTTAGTGCAGCGTGCTGTTTAGGGGACTGCAGAGATACTCTTGTACTTTTGAAAAATCTTTTTATTGCATTTGTGAAAACAAGAACATAAAATTACATATGCTGAGAGAACCGTATTCTGGATATACAAAAGATACAATAAATTGGAGCAATAGGAGCTTGACAGTGCAATTTGCTCTCAGTTGGTAGAGCAGACAATCTATAGAAAGTCCTGTCTCACTTCTCGGAGCAACTTTGTGTTTCTGATGCCCCTTCATCTCCTCTTCTTTGTGGCACTAGTGTCTAATTATAGATACTCTAACACCATTAGTACCATCACCCTGTATTCCTGCCCAGTTTCCATGGTCTTGTGAGATTGTTGGGTGCATACCCTTGCTTTGAAATAGATTTTTCAGCCTGCATGAATCAATCTACATTTGGAGACCAATTGTATACCCTTAATGATGCTTCACAGACCTTTAGTTTGACTACATCACGCTGTGCCACCATCAAAGCTGTATTGCAGGATAAAAAACATATTTAGATAACATTTGTTCTCTCCATATCCCCAGCAGAGCCCACTGTGATGTCATATCTATTTTCATTTCCTATACTCTAGAGAGTTGTCACACTAGCCCTCCCAGAAAGGCCTTATTAGAGTGCAGTTCCATCATGTTTGTATTAGAGATACCTTTTGGGTACTGTTCTTCCAGCATCAGTCATTAGCAATCCAACCAATTCTGTGTAGTCTGCCTCTGATGAAGTATTCTCTATGCAGGAGTCTGAGCTGAGCAAGATGGAAGCCAGCGCGAAATGCGGCCTCCTGTGGTAATAGATTTGTAGGCCTCTTCCCAACCATCTTTTCCCAAAACCCCCAGATCTACTTCCCAGCACTCCCTTACTGCCAGCAAATGTTCCTGCCTGTTATTTATCAGTGTCCATTACATTTGTGAAATGGCATGTTTGTGAAGCAGGGCAGACCGAGATTCTCCTGTACTTCTCGTTGTCAGCCAACTAGGACTAACAGATAATGGGGAAAATGCTATCAATCAAGATGACTGACATTGCATCCGATGGCTATCTGTGGATTGATACAAACATTAAATGATGCTTTCTATAAAGTAATTTGTGAAGGAGGCTCACCCAAAAATGATTTATCTGAATCATGTATGTTTTTTTCATTGTGCATATCAATCGTTGCATAGGTCAGGAAAGACAGCTTATGCTGTCTCTATTCAAGACCTAAAAAGGAAGTGCATTTAGTGAGAAAACAATGAGAGTAATTGTTAGACCTCTCAGATTTAGGGTGGTCCCCCCCCCCCCCATTTTTTGCCGTTAATCTCCTATATTTGCTGCTAAGGTTCGTTTTTGTTGGCTCTAGGACTCTGTACACTTTGCCACTGCTAACCAGTTCTAAAGTACGTGTGCTTTCTCTTCTAAACATGGTAAAATTGACTTACACCTGATTGTCACATACTCAATTCACTCATACGTCTCTTGTAGAGTGTATACCATATACTCAGTGCCTGTAAATTAAATGCTACTAGTGGTCCTGCAACACTTATTGTGCCACCCACTTAAGTAGCTCCTTAAACATGCTCAACGTCTGGCATTGCAGCGTGATTGCAGTTTTAAACTGCCAAATTGATCCGACATTATAAATCTCTTGCCAAGCCTCAAACTCCCCTATTATTACATAAAAGTCCCTCCCAAGGTAGGCCCTAAGCAGCCTATAGGGCAAGGTGCATTGTAATCAAAAGGCTGAGCATGTACTATTAGTGTTTGAGAAATTCTAATTTAAAACCCTCCATAATGGTAAGGTTGTTCTTTAAGTCATAATTCTGAAAATGTCACATTTTAGAAAGTTGGCATTTTCCTGACTTATTTGGTGCCTGCAGCTTGTTCCTTGGTCGCATGACTGGGTGTGGTTGGCAGTTGGAGTTGGACTTTGTTTAGGGAGTAGGTGTGCTTGAATGGGCCTTCACTGGCAGAATGGGGGGGGGCAGAGCTGAGCACAGCCCTTCTTGCAACTGAATAGGCTGTGCTCTGTCTTCACACAAAGGACTTATCACCCCTGCATTGTCCATTCAGACAGCCAGGACAGAGGAAGCAGGAAACATTAAATGCTTCAATGGGAATTCTCTAGAAAATTCACCTACTTCAAAGAGGGCACCAGGTGTAAAGATAGGACCCTCAGAACCAGTATCCAGTTCCCTTTCTGGACCTGCAGGTGGACTCCCAGAGGCATGCCTTCTGCTGTGTCCGGATGTATAATCTAGAAGACTGGTTTGCTGCACCTCAAAGGACTGCTTTGCTGTCTGAAATCTGCCCTGAACCCTTAGAGGCCTGCCTGCTGCTTGAGCCCTGTTCCACTCCTTCAACCCAAAACTAGTGGTGAGTGGAATGTTTAATTCCCCCAGCGGAGTTGGAGGAAGTTAGTAATTCTGCATTACTCTTGTAATGTGGAATTACAAATAAATGCTGCTGCTCCTCCTGTGGAATTATTAATCAATGCTATTATTTACAGTGCAGCACATCGCAAAGTTAGCACATGCAAGGGGGTGTATGGAAGGGACTATCTCATTTACAGTCAAATGCTCAACATGCATTCATGTGAAGATGGCAGGGCTCCCCGTTTACCCTTCAGAGAGCCTGCTCATGCAAATGAGATACCTGTGCATACATTAGTGACGGTGCAGTATACCTAGTTCAGCCTCCATAACCACACAGTCTCCTTTCCGCTGCCTGGTGAGCGTGGGAGCGGTCAGACACAACAGAAGACCTATTTATACTGGCCACCAATGGCCACCAGCATGGTAGAGAGGGCACAGGGGTGGTGACATGCGGTACAGTAGCTGGAATGGCAGGGAAGATGAGCAGCTTTGTTCTGTGCTTCAAGCACTTTGTTCTATGCCATGCTGGCTGCGGGCAGGCCACCAAAGCAAGCAGGTAGTGGGAAATACTGTTACACAAAATCTCATAAGGGTTATCTTACATTTTCTTTTGTAACACGTCAATGCTGTTGTTTTACTTGTTTCCTTTCTTTCTTTTTTCTTTCTTTTAGATTTTTAGTCAGACTCGGAGCAGGGAAGACTACCCACTTCAAAAGCCTATGTAGAGTAACAGCTAAACCAATTCGCTGGAGTTCTTTGTTTTTTTTGCTAATTCCTGTTCTTGCAGTGGTCGTGTCCACAGAAGTCAAGGGACATGAAATGGGTCTTTGTCGAAAAGCTCTGCAACCTCATTTATTACTGACTTTTAGAATACCGGCAGCTGAGATTCTGGGTTGCAGGCACTACACGAGCTCCCATTTAGCTTAATTGGACCCCACATCTATCCTGGTCACTACGCTGCAGATATTACCTTGATGACTCAGTAGCAGCCATTAGAGGTATTTGATGAAGGAGAGCTGGTGAGTAACAAAACAGGTACAGCATAAGTAGAGTGAGACACTCACCTCTGTCTGTACCATGAATCCTCCTGCATAGCAGTTCACATTCTCTGGGTATTTATACAATGCAAAAATGTCCACAGAAATAGGCTTAAGTCACATTTCTTGAAAATCTCCCTGAGCTGTATGGGTAGAGTGTAGATTGGTTACTGATAGAAACTTTTGCCAAAGACCAAAAAGTTCTAATTTACTACAATGCCTATGGCTTTTTTGAGGATTAATACCATGTATACCCTTTATCTCAGTCAGACCCTGTTCGTTCATTGAGTCTCTATCTTTTAACACAGTTTTTTTCAGTAGAGTCAGTTTTCCGTCTTTTTTTCTTTTACTCTGTCTTTTTCATCTCTTCACTCCTATTTCCTCTTGGACCATTTATTAGTGCCAGGCTCCTTCACACGCTGCCTTCTGCACATTCATTCATAAGCACGCCACACTTATGGGACTACCGCCATTCCACAAGTTGTTTGGAAAAATAAAAATTAGGAATGTATCGGGAAAGATAACGGTGCCCGGAAAGGCTTTAATCAAATTAAAACTTTCAGAGGCCCTTTCCATCCGGAGACCTTTGAAAAACGTTGCTATTAGCGTGTTTCTGCGAGACAACATGAGAAGCTGGTGAATGAATGTGCAGCACGTCTGCCTGTGCATTGGCCAGCCTGCCCACTATGGCGGGCCTGATAAATGCTGCAGTTATTAGAAATCATTGTTGGGCCTTGAAGACAGACAGTATTGCCTATTTCTCCTGGCCTGCACTCAGTGGAACCCACAGGTGCTATTTACTGAATGTCTCACCCTTGGCAAGTGTAAACTTTAGGGATGGGCAGAACTCCGTGGAATCTGATTGAGTTCTCTTGTAAATCCGCGGAATTCCAAGGACTAAAACGCCACGAGGCCTGCCTACCCTTACCCAGGACTACCAGAGTGACTTCAAGGGCTAGTTGGCTGGCCTCCTGATCAGTGCCTCAGGAACAGAAAAGGCTCCAACTATTTTGAACCCCCACCTGGACCTAGCCTGGTCCTAACACCTGAAGTGCGCCCCTCCAGTCATGGACCCTTAGTGGTGGCCAAGATTGGCAAAATTCCAAACTAGTGAACATTTCTGACTAGAAACTGCTCTGAGAGCCAACCTGTTAGTCCTGGCTTTTTCAGCGGGTTTATCTCCAGACTTTTTGCTTCTTGGCATCCTATTTTGTGACCCTGTTTTTGTTGGCTATACGACTCTGGGCACTTTACCACTGCTAATCAATACTAAACTGCATGTGCTCTCTAGGTAAATTGTGTTTATGGATTAGTGTTTCCATGATTGACTTATTTGATTTACTGCTAAGACCCTAGTAAAGTGCACCATGCGTGCCCAGGGCTTGTAAATCAAATGCTGCAAGTGGGCCTGCAGCACTGATTGTGCCACCCATACAGGCAGCCTTTCAAAGGTGTCTCAGACCTGCCACTGCAGCGTCTGCATGCAGTGTTTACTGCCATCATGACCTGACAAGTGCTCCCACCTGCCAGGCCCAAACCTTTCATTTTCTTACATGTGAGTCATCCCTACGATAGGCCCAAGGTTCCCCCATGGGCAAGGTGCAGTGTATGAGAAAGCAAGGACAAATCCTGGTATGTGTGACCTGTCCTCATAGTGAAACACTGTGTATTTATTTTTTCACTATTGAAAGGTTATCTGTCCCATAGGATAGAATGGGAGATACTTTGTAACATCTTACAAGTATAACTTCCCAGCGGGACAAGATAGAGACATGGAGTTTAGCTCTCTGAACTCAGAATTTGATATTGAATTGTGTGTTTGAAAATGCCATTTTTAGAAAGTAGGCATTTTCTTGCTTAGCATCCTATGTGCCTCTGCTGGGTTGTGTGTTGAATGTCTGGTTTTAGAGTGACAGGAGCTGGCGATGCACATTCTCTGTAGGCAGCCACTTGGGTGTTGAGGTGTGTCCTGCCTTTCCTAGATGAGTCAGGTCTGGGCTGAAGAGTGGGAGGAGATTTCTTTTCACATGAATAGCCCTGGTCTGCCGTACACAATACTATCTCCACCTCCTACCAGGAAGCTGGGCCAGAGAGGACAGAATTGGTTTGGACTGAGCTAAGAGACTCCACAAGAGAACATAGGAAAATGTGGTATAAATATTGGGGCCCATACCCCAGAACTTTAGATTACTTCTGGACTAAAGAGGAAACTCTGCCTAGGAGACGAGCTGGGAAAAATGAAAGAGAAGTACTGCCCCTTTGCGGTGTGCTGTGTGAAGTTGGCCTGCAGAGGCTGCTTCTGCCAAGGAGGGGACCAAGACTTTGCTGTGTGCTGTGTATCCTACTTGAAGAAGATCTCCAAGGGCTTGGTGTAGAGCTTGCCTCCTGTTCTGAAGTCTCAGGGGCACAAAGACGCATTTTCCTCTGTCTACCTGCAACTGGAACTGCGGTTTCAGCTGCCTCAGAGGGAAAAAGCAACACCGATGCTGGTGAGCGATGCAGCGACCTGCACCAAAGCTATGGCCACTGCTATTGAAGTGCACGACACACCGCCCCAACTTGCACTGCAGCTCTGCAGCCTGCCATCGTCGCACCATATCGACTCTGAAGCCGTCACCCGAGGCCGCTGCCTGCACCGGAGCTGAGAGCACTGCTTGTGATGCTCACGATGCACTGCCATGACTTGCACGTCTGCCCGGACCTCACCAACGCCAGTGCTTCATCGTCTCACTGAGCTGATACCTGACGTGGGTGACCTCCCAAATCCATTGTCCCTGCATTGCTCTAAGGAACTGACACCTCAATGCCACCCCGACGTCACCTCCCCGGCAATAGTAAGGAGCCAACACCTCACCTTCCCTGCATCATTGTGAGGAACCGATGCCTCAGCTCCGCTATGCTCGTAAGGAACCAACAGTGTCCGGCGCCCATGAAATGTCACCTCCCCGATGCCATCCACCATCTTTGTTTTCATCGTTTGCCAAGGTACTGTTCTTTGTGGTCTGTGTGACTTCGGGCCGATGCCACGCACCCCGCGGTCAGCGCTGTACTTTGGGATTTTCATCTGTCACAACGTCGTAATAGCCCCTTGTTGCTACAATCTCTATTTTTGTGAAAAAACCTATTTATGATGATATGTTGATATATATATGGTGGATTTTTGTCGGTTTGGTCTTATTTGGTTCACATAAAGATTTCCTATTTTTCCAAACTGGTGTAGTGTTTTCACTGTGATACTGAATGTGTGCACAAATGCTTTATACACTGCCTCTGAGATAAGCCTGTCTTCTTGTGCCAAGCTCCAAGGGGGTTAGCAGGGGTTGTCTGAGGGCATAACTCCCTTATCCTGACTAGAAGCAAGGGTCCCAACTTGGACAAAGGTGCAAACCATTGCAAACTAGAGACCTCCATTTCTAATACCACCTACTTGTCTATCCCTCCAAGGTGCAGCATCGGTTGGCCTGACTTTGCAGCAGCTCCTGGTACATTCTTCTCCGCAACTGCAAATCCTGTTCATCAATACTTCGCCAAAGGGGTATCCAGCCTCATGGAGCTCTCAACGACTGCAGCCTCTCGCTTCATCCCACTGGAGATTTTCAACTTCCAAAAAGGAGACTAAGTCAGAAGGTAGAAATCAAAACCGTGACTTCTCACAGGGGTTTTTCTTCAATTTTGTTTAGGTACAAAGGTAAGCAAGTTTTTACCTCAAACTTTACAAAATCATAACTCCAGTTCTCCTGATTGTATTTTTGTTATTTGGTGTCAATTAATTTAGTTAACTTTACTGTATTTTTTAAAACATTTTTTGACATTTTTCTTGTGCTGTGTTTTCTCTTTATTACTGTTTCTGTACTGCATAAATACTTTACAAATTACCACTAAATTAAGCCTGACTGCTTTGCGGCAAGCTATCAGAGGATTAAGTACAGATTATTTTAGTGAATTTAGTGGTTCACCCTGACAGGGTTTGCAGCTGTTGCTTAAGTAGCGTTAGCAACCCACTCAACCAACAACCCAATTTTTCACAATAATTTTAGAACAGCAATTTGGGTTGCAACCCCTCTAACTATTTGTCAATTCACTTATTTTTTTTAGCCACAGGAGGATGAAAGGTTGGGCTTTCCTGGCGGGAATTAACCCATATAGGTAGGCTACATATGGATTTTATCAGCAAACACCAAACCATGAATGCTATCTATTTAGAATGAAAACATGTGACATGGAGAGTACATGCAAACATATGAGGCAAGCAGATGATACCACTGATCAATGATTAACAATGTGACTCGTCCCTGAGCCATGTTATAGGACTGGTAGCTTCTTCACAGCTATTTTACTGCCATTCGAATCTGTGACCTGCTGGCTACACTCAAGTATCTACAAATGGTGCTAGTCAGGCACTCAAGCACACATCTCTGCCTCCATGAGCAATACTATTTGCACTGGAACCAGTGGCATGCATGTTAAACACACAACCTGACAGAATATGTTGTACTCACTGAACTCCCTAACCAGAATATCTGTGCGTAAAAATTCCAGACTTGTCAGAAATGAGCTAGGTATCTGAATTTTGAAATACTTCCATTAGAAATAGAAAAGACTCATTGGTTTCCAGGAGTTTTTTTCACAATGCGTAACACTTATGCAAGAGGAATTTGTATAAGGTGATCAATTCAAATCTGATGTACGTATGAATTTGTATATTTACCTTTATAGTTACCTTTATCGTTAGTACTGCACTGAAAAATATTTTTCCTTGTGGACAGTTCTTCGTCCAGAGTATGGAAATGCCTGCTCATTATCGGTGAATGCTTTTCAAGTTTGTAAGTGTTTGCATTTCTTTATAGGTGGTCCTACAATGTAATGCCCACAACCATCCCAATCACTAAATTTAGGAGCACTGAAATTCCACCATATTTGCAGATTTTCTGTATTCGCAAATCCCATTTGCACGAGTAACATTTTCCAATGTTTGATAGTGTCAGCCAGAGGGTTTGCCCTCAGAGATTACATTTTATGGGAAGCTGAGTGTATTTTAGGTTCAAGCAAATGTTTAACATCTCAGCTCTTAGTCTCTATTCGAATAGAGTGCAAAACACTTCATACCTATTGAAGGCTTCTTTTGATCTAATATATCCTGTGTTCTACATTTATAATTCTAGTTGCCGAAACAAACTTTATATAGGACACATTATCAACATGGAAGTGATGCTTTTCAATTAAGGTATGAAAACTGAGATTTTATATGGTATAAAGATCATTTCAGCAGGTGCACTTATAGGTTGACCCATCGTTCCAGAGACAACTGAAACATATGTTACAGGGATTCTGTTTTAGAAACAGAACTATGCCTGGGATCACAGAATGTCAGTATGTAGGGACTGAGACACCATACCACATAAGTACCTATGGGCCAAAATCCTGACTAGCTCATAGTGTCTGACCAGCCTTCCTAACCTTGCCAGAATAACAGGTAAATTGGCACTCCAGAACACAACACTCTAGTTCTTTAAGGGAACCGCATTAACAGGTCATCACCTTTCATTCTCTAACTCATTCATGTCCATAAAAAACAGCCAAGAGACACGAGGAAAGTTTACAATATTGAAACTATTGTGCTCTATCATGTACTAACTGTGCTGCAATTTGGAAACATATGCAACTTAGTGACATAATTAGCATTATCATTAGACTGTACACAATGAAAAGCCCGATCATGGCGAATAATATATTTGCCTAAGCCTAACCTCACTATGTGAGCACAATGATATATCACAGTTTTCTGGGATCAGAGTCAGGCCCATACCTGGCATTTGCCGTTAGCTGATCTGCATCTCAAATTGTGGAAGGCTGGCGCGCTTGTCCCGGGGTGTTTTCTCTGCAAGAAATTCTCCTCTCTCTTTTCAAAATGGCAAGTCTCGGCTTGTATGATAAGAAATGCCATGATAGAAAACAGCAGCTGGGTCTTTTTGTTATGTCTATATGTTAGTGACTGTTCACAGAGAAAAACAGGGCACAGTGTTGATCAGCCTTGTACGAAATGTTAATACTAATTCCCAGCAGAAGAGCTAAATAACAAAAAAACATATACAGTCTATTTCAAAAATAATAATGTGGCACAAAAACAAAAGTGTTACTTCGTAACCTGAGCAAAGTAAAAAGCAGCCTACAACAGACAGTTAGGCTAACATAAGGAAGAACTACAGTGGGCCCTATACATGACACAGGTACATGAATCAATTGCACATTGAAATACCCAAAGACACATTTACCTCTAGAGTGCACATCTCAATTCATGACGGAATATGTCGTTAGGTCTCTGTGAATGTCTCGGTGTTCTGATAACAGTGCTGTGAATCCTGGTATTGAGGTGCATAGTATAGACATAGATAGAAATGCATTTTAGGAGCTCTGATAAAATCTCATGACCGTAATATTAACACCTACACTACTACTCAGAAAGGAAGTTCTTTGCAAGATCTCTTTTCAGGCCACAGTTCTGGGAGCATTATGCAAATCAGGATAGAGCTGCAGTATGATAGCTCAGTAGATGTTACACAACCTGGGGTTCACTGCATTATTAATTTGTGGACAGAAGAACATTGTGGGTCTTATTACAAGTAGCTATTTGTGGTATCCCCAAGAGAGGTGCTTTTCCAGGTAGATTCTTGCTGGGGGTCTGGTAATCCTGGGCCAGGTAAAGTTGACAACCAATGAAACCAATAGAGAGCAGATTACACTCCTCTAAAAATATGTCTGTGCTTCTGTGCCCTTTCCTTGATCATCCACCCCACCGTCTCCAGCAATTGCCCATCAGAGATTCCACATGTCCTAAATAATGGGCTTTCCATAAATGACCCTGTGAGAGCCCTGCAAATGGTATATTTCTGGCAGGTGCAGCCCATCATTAATAGGCCAGGGCTCCACTCCCCTCTCTTTTCCAAAGCATGATGAGTGTTTGTCAGGCTGTGCAAAGGTCAGCCTGACAGACACTCTCCACTTCAGGGCCAGGAAGCTAGGCACTTTACTTCCGCTAATGCATAGGTGCCTAGCCGCCCTGAGAGCAGTGACCTCCTCAGCATGGCAATGCCCTGTGAGGTCCTTCCACTCAAGATGAAGGGGAGCTTCACTGATAGAGTCAGACCTGGGTGCTTCCAGTTTAAGCATTGAAGTGCCCAGGGATGACTGTCTTTCAATAACACCTTGTGACAGATTGGAGTGTAGTCAAAAAGCCTCACTAACATCAGCCCTCTCTGTAAGCAGTTAGAGAAAGTCCACCTTTCAAAGGATGACCCATGACAATCTCAGCAAACAAGAATAGGAGGAAAGAACTTTCACCAGTCCCTTTCTTTTACTCTCAAAGTCTCTAACAACCACTGAGGACTTTCTCCTTCTCTCTCCTGCTTCTTGTTCTCACCACTGCAGCCCAGTAAGTGCTTGTTGAATGTTGTGTGTGTGTGTGTATATGTATGTGTAATAAGCTGGTTCCATGCATAGAGGTGACACAGCAGACAAAGCCAGGTTTTGTCTTTCAAGTTATTTATTCAAGTCCATAACATCCAAGGTAATAGAGATAGCAGGTAAAGCAGCCCCACCAGGGGCTGCCTGCTAGCTGCTCAGGCCATCTTCCCAACTGTCTCACACACACCAGGCACCCAAGCATTCTGCTCATGTCAACATTCCACACAGAACACTCCCACTGGCTGAGCAGCTAGATATAGGGTAAAGGGAACACAATAAAAATAACATGAAGATATTACAGTATGTATGTATGAATGTATATGTATCTGCACACGCATGCTGTCAATGGGTGTTTGTGGGTGTATATTCTTGTGACTCGAAGGGCGTGGGTGAACGTGCATGTATATGGATGAGAGTTTGTATGGGCATTTCAGAGAGGATGAGTGGAACAGAGTGTGCGTGCATGTGCCTGCCCCACTACTCATCTACATTCAGGGGCGACTGCTCCATTAGGGAGGAGGAGCGTCACCCCACTGCTTTCTCGCAGTGCGAGAAGCAGAAACATAAAATGGTATTTTAAAGACCATTTTATGTTTCTGGGTCTCGTACTGCGAGAAAGCAGAATGGTATGCCTGTTTGGTGTGGGCATGTGGGCGGGTCGGGGTTGAGTGGCTTCCCAATGCTGTGGGCCCTGACTGTTTGGTGGGCCCTCTGGGGTCGTCCAAACCAGTAATGCGCACTCTGCATTTTCTCTATGTAGGCTGCATGCAGTTTATACGTGATTCTTTCAATGTTGTGCCGAATGCCTTTTCCATCCCATGGCAGCTCAAAAAATCTATCTTAGAAAGGCATTAGAAAATATTGTATCTGTGCCTTGCAATCAGGTTTCCTGTTTCCCACTGAAGGGCTTTACGACCCTCCCATATCTGATACGCCTGGATCTCTTTGTATTCTCAGCCATGACACTTCAAACAGATTAAATGTTCAAGCAAGTTTTTGTCTTTGAATGTTTCATTCCATTTTTTCTTTTCTGACAATGGTTGTAGCTCAGCATGGAGTGCTAGGCTGAATTCTCGAAAGCCCTAGGGGGGCAATGAGAGAAGGATAGCTGTCAAACTACAATGATTTCATTATCCATTGCGAAGTAACTGTACTACTCAGTTCACAAGCTGAACACCCACTGAACTAGAAACCTGTTGATTCTTTTTTCATCAGACATGGCACGGTGGGTGCGGACCCATGATGGGAAGTTCGGGTTAGGCCCTGGTCATTCTGCCACTGTTACAGCATTGACAGATGTTATTTCTGCTCTACTGACTAGGTCAGATAAAGGGTTGAATGCCTACTTTCTGCTTTTTGGTTTTGACTTTAGGTCGAAAATGTTAAGCCATGTGTTGGTAAAACATACAGTTTTGATAGTTTAGTTTTAATGCAGCTATATTGAAATTCTATACCTAAATATCTTCTGCTTCATGAATTATGTTACTCGTGTAAACAGCTTTCAAATAGCTCATAAATACACATAACTGATAAGCATTCCTACTCATAGGACCCTTCTACTAAATTCACAATAAAAACTATCTTGTGATCAGCCATATATAGGTTAGATGCTTTGAGATATTGCACTCCAAACACTGCAGGCTTGGGTAACGACTTTTGAAAATAAAATGTCAAGTTGCTCCAATATATTAACTTCTTCAGATGAGGTCGGACGAGTCTTTTTCTTAGATTAGACGGGTCTGTGTATTCGCTGAAGCTGAAGCTAATCTATTATACTACCTTTCCTCTTTCGTTTCAGCTAGTCCATAAAAGGAATCCAGACTTGAGTGTTTGGATTTTACCTGGAATACACAGTGTTTCCAATTTTATTCGCATATTTCATTAAATATCATTTGAATAGAGTATGAGAAATACGATCTTCCAAGGGCAGCACGGCTACTAAACCTAAAAAACATTGCCCATCAATCAGCTAAATATTATGCTTTTTCATTTAGCTCCAATGGTATATTGTTGATTGACATTGACTGGCACCTGGCCTATATGATGCACTGGAGGTAGAGCTAAGAGCAACGCTGAACTTTCCTTTTAGGAAATCATAAATGCAAATTACGTAACAAACTAATGGCCTTACTTAGTGATTGATGGACAGGTTGCCCTGTCACAAATGTAGAGGGTGTCTCGTCCACCGTATTATGAGTTCATTATAGCCTATGGCACTTGTAATACAGTGGTTGGGAAATGTGACACGTTTTGACAGAGTATACCATGCCCC
Source organism: Triturus cristatus (assembly GCF_964204655.1). Taxonomy (NCBI): domain Eukaryota; kingdom Metazoa; phylum Chordata; class Amphibia; order Caudata; family Salamandridae; genus Triturus; species Triturus cristatus. The sequence continues at coordinate 891,596,240 of NC_140590.1, read as the reverse complement.
AGTCTGTAAACAAGTCCTGTTCACTGTTGTGACTAGGTACCACAACAGTTGAGCATATGGATGCTTCATGATCATTTGCTGTAACCATGATAGTTGTCGTACCCAAAAAGTCGAAGCATGTGGCACTAAGATCCATAGCCTCCTATCATTTGTCAAGATATTTGAGTCCTTTCCTGCTTTGAAACTAACCTCCTACATGTAAATATTACAACACTATCTCTGATTGGTTCCTACCTGAGATGTCATTTGATAATTTAAAAAAAACTATTTGCTGTGCAATCGATCAAGCAGATGCTACATTGGCAACTACTGTGAAAGACAAATAGAAATATTTTCCAAATTGTTGTGTGGGGTTCTTAGCTGTATTATGAAGTGTTTTAGCATTGGCCTGCCTTTTTAAACATGTTTCCCCATTCAGGCCTGTCCTATAACTCTGCGTTTGTTAGTATGTTTGCTCCAAAACTCTTCTTCAGCATAGAAAAATGAGGCAGAAATGTTCTGTCAGAAAGCCACTGATCAGATCCAGAACAGACGACCAGATGACCCAAAGTCCCTCTTAGCCACCCCTGACTTATTCTTTGGTATCGGGACCAAAGCAGGGCATAAAGCAAGAAGAAGTTGATGGACAAGTAAGAAACAAAATCGAATATTTAAAAAAGAAAATGTAGCAGAAAATTGAATATCCAGAGAAAGGACATAAATCAATAAAATAATAATGTTTCGGTAAATGAAAACTGATAATAGCTTTATTGGAAAAAAATAAGCTAGCCATCCGCTTGAATTGCTGAATGGAAAAATTCAGAAAAATATTTTTTTTTTATTAGAGATAATAATAAGAAAAACACTAGAGAGGAGCTAGGGATGGAGCAACTAGCTTGCTTGTTACAGATATTGGTTCCACTCCAAATAGCGATATTCAAATGTAGACATTATCAGAGTAAGCACCTCTTATGCAGATGATGTTTGCTAAAATTCTAATGGCTCTGGACCAGGTCAGCCAAAACACTTGCTCTAAAAGCTTAAGTGAAATCATTGGGAGGGGTAGGTGTCAACTGAAGGGGGAAAAGATTTAAGATCATGGTACTCAACTTGTGGTTTGCTTGAGGTCCTTTTTGAAGTAGTTTTACCTTGTGAAATCTGATAAGGAATATTGGGCGGTGCGGTCATTACCAAAAACTGAGAACTATCTGTGCAACTTCCTGTTTATACAGCTATTGTAAAGTAGGCTTTTACTCAGAATCAATTCCTAAGTCTCAATGACTCATAATATGAGCTAACACCATTTTACTTACCTTATTGGCCTAATGGGCTCTATTTCCAAAATCTTGGTAGGCACTTACACCTAAGGCTGGCACCTAGACATCAACAGTAGATTGAACCCATGTTCCAGTGAGCTCCAGTGAAACATTAGATATTAAAGGGTTATTTGTCAACTCTGATCACAAGGCTACTCAGTACTTACATGGTGTCATGCCATTCAGCTTCTGCAGAAAAAAGAAAGTTCAAAAAGCCCAATGGGATGCAACTCAGTAGTTAGACAATTGGCACATATGCATTTCAATCTGGTACTCTGCTTGATGTACTTATTAGTCCATTATATTCAACATGATGGGATATCCCTGATAATGATTACCCATGCAAGTAACTTGGGGCCTTATTACGAGTTTGGCTGGCTTCATCTGGGACCACCACGTGGCAATCCAAGGAGGACTGCCAAGCCTGTGGTGCACCCGCCAGCCGGATTCTGAGATGAATCCAGGGTGGGTGGGCAGTGTGGCGGTGTTGTCACAGCAGTAGTCTGTTAGGCTCATAAGAAGCCTAACAAGCAGACTGCCGCCGTGACAATGCCTACTTCATGTTCCTGCATGGTGGGGCATGACCATGTTGTGCATGCCACACTGTGCACGGACGAAGGTGCAATTACAGAGGGCCACAACATGTGCCCCTCTGCATTCACCCCCAATGCCAGATGCACCCGCACCTTACCTGCATTTCTACCACCCTTTTCATGGTTGGCTCCCCACCATGAAATGGGCGGTGGAAAAGCAGATTGTAATATGCTCTGTGGTGCCTGCATTGTGCACGCTAGCATTTACTGCCTTTTTCCACACCGCCACCACTGTGTGATCCTCGATCCCAGTGGAAATGGCAGTCTTTTGGTGGTCCCACCGCTACCATCATAATGGGTGGACCCACATCATGGTGTTGGTTGGAGTACCACAGTGAGTACGGCGGTCCCAGAACCGTCTTACTCATAATAAGAACCTTTAGGGCATCTGTATGAAGCCCATTCGCAAACGGGCCGATTCTCAGAATCGGCCTGTTTGCGAACCAGAAAAAGCCTTTTGGGATGTATCATCCTAAAAGGCCCTCACAAAATAGGTAATCGCAAAATTTGCAATTCCCTATTTTGAAAATGCATTTAAGGAATCACAAATTGCGATTCCTTAAATGCTATGCAGGAAGTACCCAAGTTATGCGATTTCTCCTTAAGAAATCGCAAATTACCACCAACTTCAAGTTGGTGGTCATTTGCGATTTCTTTGAAAAATGCACTTTTTTGCATTTTTCAAAGTGCCATGTGGAGCACATACATGCCCTTGGGGCATGTATGTGCGCCACATGTGCACGGATGCTCATGTCAGGGGTGCAACAGGGTGTCCGTATGACACCCTTGCACCCTTGAAATTGCATTTGCACTTTTCTAGTACCTGATGGGTACTTGCAAATTGCGAATGCCTTCCCATTCATTCCTACAGGCCTCTAGGCCCATAGGAATGAAAGGGGAGCCATTCCGTAATTGCAACTCGCAATTTGCGAGTCACATTTAAGGAATGCTAAGGAATCGCAAAATATTTGAGAATTTTTATTTATGTCTTGTTTTGCGATTCTCAAATAGCGATACTCTAATAATCTCTATTTGAGAATAGCGAAAACATTATTTGATACATATGCCCCACTGTGTGCTAAAACATGCCTAGCACCAACAGGATGGTTTGTCCTCTTTATTTTGATAGGAGTTTTTAATGTCCTGCAAGTATAACGCTGCTAGCTCCTATTCATTGTGCACTGTGGAAGCAAAACCAATTACCAGTGTGATAACTGCCCTTTATTCAGGTATTGGGTCTCTGACATCCTGGCCATGTCTTAAAAGACATGCATTGTCTTAAATTCAACAGAGAATATCCTTCTTCTTTGCACAATTTAATCAATACTCAGGATAAAGCTACAAAATATCCTTTGTAGGTGACAACAACTTCTGCCATCGTAATTACCACATAATATCAAGAGCAAGCTTACTCCACGCAATCACCTCTTACTGGCCAACAAAACTTCTATTAGTCACCAACATATTTGCATGACCTTTATGGACATGCTCATTCTTCAGCAGCAAAGTAAAATTAGAGGAAATCATCTTTCCAAAATTCATTTTTTGAAACCTTCTTATTTTTATATACTCTATTTCTGGATTTTTAACCTCTGGGCAGAATGGGTCTAACAGACCGATCCTAACTGCATCTCTCCTTCCATAAACATGGAAATCGATTTTGCTTTCGAAATAGTACATTTGACAATTTGATATGTCTGCAGAAAAGGGCTCACGTATTGAATAGGCTGCTCAAGTGTTAAATTTCAAATGTGCATCAGCCAGAGAGGATTTTCCTTGCACATTTGGGGAAAACCCGGGGCATATTTACAAGCCCCTATCGCCACAGGAACATCACTTATACCAACGTTCCTGTTTGACTTGTTTACAAGGCGGCACGCCACCTTGAAATAAGGTACCCTTTCATGGTATACTTAGACTGGAAGGGGTGGGCAATGGGTGTTGCAGTGCACATTACGCCGCAACACTCATTGATTTTGACCCTGCTCGCTATTTACAAGGGTTTCATAAATAGGCAGAGCCAAAATGAAGACCAGTGAAAACCTGGTCTTAAAATGTTGAAACAAGGAGAAATGCTTTATTTATCTTCGTTTTTGCTGTTTCTGTGTGTGCTGCTTTGTGCAGCATACATAAAACAGCAAACCACCATTAATGATTGTTTATGTGCATGAAGGGACAATGCAGCACACATAGAAGTTTCAAATCGCCATCTGTGATAAAAAATCATTTCCTCAAAGCAGGCACCCTTGCACTATAGTGCAAGGGTGCTTGCGTTTGTGCTAGACTGCTTAATTTAGCACAAGTGATAGGGAAAACTCAGAGATGTGCCGTATCTTTGTAAATACGGCTCGTCCCTGCATTTTCAGAGTGTGGCGTCAGCAATTTGTGCTTAACGCCATGCTCTGCCATTCCCTTCCAAATATGCTCCCCCGTGACTTCAGCTTTGGAACAGTAATATAGTGTAGGTCTGTATGTTAAAAGCAGCAAACTCGCTTTTTCATTTTTAAATGTCAAATCTTTTTTAAATCAGCTGTATTTGTGCTTCATGAGTGTTATTCTAGAAGTATAGTGCTCAAATGGGTAATGTGAGCTTAGGTGCTACATAGAGACAGATGTTCGAAGGTTCCTTTTTAATTGTTCAAAGAGTGATTCTCGAGAAATTGCTATATAGGAAATTCTAATTGGTATGTACATACCCTGCGATTCCTACAGAGTAGGAATTGCTATTAGGAAATCGTTACTAGAAAATCCTAAACCATTTGCTCCTATGTGCCGGAAGGCCCGTAGGTACGAATGGTTTTGCATTTCCTAAATTGCGATTTCTAATAGTAAATCAAAATTTAGGAAATTCAAATCCAAGGGTGCCTTCTGGCCTTAATGCCTCCCTAGAGGTACTCTGTAAATCGTAGTGCACATGTAAGTGCACATATGCCCTGGGGGCATATATGCGCTTCATGTCACTTAAAAAATGAATTTTTAGATCTCGCCTGAGCCCGCGTACATGTGCTGAACTGCGAGGAATTTAGTAAGGGCTTTCCAACGCTGAACACACGCTTGTGCGTGTGCTTTTTTAAAAATTAAACCGTGATTGACCTTTGCATGCGTCTTTCTAAGAAAGACAGCATGCAATTGGCCCAAGGTGGGTGCATATCCCGCCTTCTTTCTTTCCTGGCCTAGGGTGCTCGGGAGCGAGCATCAGCGCCATCTGTTTCCAATTATTGCGCCCGCTCTCGCGTTTGCGTTAATTGGAAACAGATGGAGCTCGTGCTGGCCCAGGTGCACTTTTTCTCCTAACGCGGCGCTTTCACTTTCGGCCATGCTTGTTTGTTAGTGCCCTGGTACGTTTCTGGCCCAGTCCGATGCTTCTGCTTTTCTTCACCTTTAAAGGTGATGTGGCGTTATGGTCAGAACTGTTGACTGGGAAATTAGAAAAAAAGATGTGCGAGCCTTAGTGTCAACACATCAGCCTGTGATTCTGGGCAATTTACATCCTCTCCACGTGCCTCATGCCTAAAAATGATGTGCATGTAAAGCGCTCCAATGCCTACGGAGTTCGTGCTATAGCTAAAAAAAAAACCAAAAAAACACTGTTAACATCTACGGCTTAGGTGTTCTTTGATGGTGTACGGGTGGCCTATGGTTTTAATGCTGCTCTCTGTTACCGTACCAGAGAGAGCGTGCGCTGCATAGAGCTGTCTCTGCCTGAGCCGTCAATGAGTCGCTGCTCACGAAGGAGGTGGGTACCTCAGAAGGGGCGGTCTGGGAACTGTACACAGGGCCGGGGCGGTCTCGGAGAAGAGGCGGTTTGGGGGCGTCACACAGACTGGCCCCTCCCCCTCTTGGCCTCCCATCCCTGAGATCCCACTGGCAGTGCGGCCGGCTACCGTTTTCACTCCCCGGACCCTCCAGCGCCACTTTACCCATCCCCATGGAGGTCCTGGGCCCCGACAGCAGGAAGCGGCTCCCGCAGCGGTTGCCGGGTGCTGAGGACAAAGCCTTGAACCAGATAGCACGGGAGGCGTGTGCTGAGTGCAAGGGGTTGAATGAAGGGTGGTTTGCTAGAAGGAATTCGGCTTAATAAGGGCAAGGTCCTCAGAGGGTGTCAGTGGTTGAAGACGGGGGGAGGGGGATGCTGTGGATATACATGAGGTGGAGGCAGTGGCTGTTCTACTTGTATGGGCCACCATTGTATACAGTACGGGTTGGGCGCAGAGGGTCTGCTTCTGCCCTCACGCTGGCTTAACCCAGCTGTCACTTTTAGCCCAACCTCCTCCAACCCAAGGGGCTGCTGGAAACGTAAGCCCACCCAATCCCCCATCCAGCACATGGTAGAGCATTGGTGATGACCCCATAAGTCTTGTGCTATGATATATGCTGTGCGGACTGTCAGCCTGTTCTTACCAGCCGGCTCTGTACCCCTACAGCTTCCTATGTCTCCCCGCCCCCAAAATCCCCACAGACCTCTTCTGCATAACTGCCAAGCAGCCACATGCCCTGTGTGTGACATCTTCAGCATGCCTTGGCTGATTTCCTGCAGAGCGTTGCATGGTGGGAGTTGCACAACCATGCTTATGATAGGCAGAAATAAACTATAAGACCCAGAATGCAAAGCGGTCTTAGATACAAGACCGGTCCAGGTGAAGGTGTCACTCACACAAATAATCACCGGTGTCATGTGTGCATCCGAGCGTCAGTGCATTCTGTGTGTGTAGGGGCTATAAAGGAAGCAGCACGTGTCTCCTCTGTTATGAGTGATCGCACCATTCGCATTGCAGGAGCTGTGTGATAAAAATATGTAATGTGTATGAAGGATACATGAAGGGTGTTTCTTATGCCTTTCAGGCTGTAGTGATGTTCAGGGATCTGGTTGTTGCCCCTTCAGTGGTTTTGGATTCCTTTGCAGCAGTGTTGTATATTAGAGCTCTGTGGTACATTCATATGTGGTGTAATAAATAGCTCTTTGACGTAGAGTTCTATGTGTATTTACTCTATCGTGGAAGCTCTTCCTATATGTATATTAGCTCTAACGTGTATGCTCCCATGTGCACTATTTCTATGAAGTAGATTCCTGTGCTTATAAGCTCTATGATGCATACTGCAATGTATATTAACTCCTTCGTGTGTTCGCTCTATAGCAAATACGTCCTGTATACTGGTTCAATAATGGAGGCTCCCATGTGTATCAGCTCTTTGACACTAAGCTCCATGATGGAAGCTCAAATGTGTATCCAAGGGGCATATGTATCAACATCACCATTTGCGATTCTCAAATAGCGATTTTTAAAGAATCGCTATTTGAGAATTGCAAAACGGGATGTATTTAAAAAATTGCAAACTTTTTGCGATTTCTTAAAATTCCTTAATTGCGATTAGCAAATTGCGAAATCGCAATTAAGGAATACCTGCCCATTCATTTCTATGGGCCAGGAGACCCATAGGAATGAATGGGAAGTAATTCTCAAATAGCGAATCGCAATTTGCTAATCGCAATTTGAGAATAATTTCAAAGGTGCAAGGGTGTTATGATGACACCCTGATGGAACCCTGAAATGAGCATGTGTGTGCATATGGCGCACATACATGCCCTAAGGGCATGTATGAGCGCCACGTGGCACTTTGTAAAATTCAAAAAAGTGCATTTTGAAAGGAAATCGCAAATTACCACCAACTGGAAGTTGGTGGTAATTTGCGATTTCTTAAGGATAATTCGCACAACTTGGGTGCTTTTTACATATCATTTAGGAAATCGCAATTTGCGATTTCTTAAATGCTTACGCAAAATTAAGAAATTGCTAAATTACCAATTCCTTAATTTTGCGATGGGATTTGGCTCATACATCCCGATTACCGATTTTTTAATCGCAAACGCTGTTCTTTTGCGAATCGCAGCGTTTGCGATTAAAAAATCGTTTGATACATATGCCCCTTAGGCCTTTCTGAGTTTGGGAGTTGGGAGCTGCAGGGACCCTACACATAAAAAAACAAGCATTGGCATAGCCAATAGGTCTCGCCTTTGGGACCTTATAAGTGTTTAGTTATCCAGCACAATATCTTTGGTGAAACAACATCAACTGGTGCATGGCTAAACATGTGAGACCTATTGGCTATGCCAATGCTTGTTTATTTTTGCCCATGCTAACCATCGACTTTGAGTCAATAGTAATAGCATTTCCTAAATGCCAAATTAGCATAGATAATCCTTGTCGCAATTTGCACGTTTTAACAGGTAGAAATCACAAATTGCGACCGATTTCGGGCCTTTGTACATATGAAAAGGCCATTTAGCATTCGTAATGGGCCGAAATAGCAATTTAGCCTGTTAAGAAATGCTAAATGGCTTCATACATATGCCCCAATGTTGTAAGTGAGAGTGTGCAGGCCTTCCCTCTACAGTTTTGTAAAACCTATTTTTCAATAACTAATTAGCAGACACATAAAAAGGCAGCCACAAAGCACGTAACAAATGAAGGAAAATAAACGTTGTTATACACCATGTAGTTGTATTTTGTATGCTGCAAATGTGTCTTTTATAAGGTGGCCCTTTTTCTGTCTTTTAAGAACCAAATCTCTGCATGTGGCCTTATTTGCCTTCTTCCGGTTGAGATCCTTGTGGGTGATGGGTCATTAAATCAATATTAAGTTCTTACTTCCTGGACAATGAGGTCAAATCTTATTTATTGTTTGGAACTGCATGCCCTTTTATCAGTCTGCCACCTGGCACTGTGTAGTAATCTGAATATGTGGTGGATGTATGCGCGAGCTAGTGTATATATGGAATGGTGCTGGGATATGGAATGGTGTCTGTGGAATATGGCGGGCGTTTAACGGACAGTTGGAAGCAGAGATCCAAAGAAGACACCAGACTTGTTCATCCCTCCGTCTAATTTTGTAATGAGTAAACTTACTTGGAAATCACCTAGGCGACTGTTCACTTTTACAATGGAGACAAGCTGGAGCACCACTGACAGAGGAAAGATCACTGCCCACACGTGTACAAAGAATTGGTGAACGGGACGATGGGGACACAAAGATAAGTGTTTTGGCCACAACTGCAGTGAGAGCACTGATTGTGGTGCATTGAGGGGAGAACTTTAAAGTGAAATATTGGCTCGCAAGTTAGGTCGCTCTTCATTGTTGATCGGACATATTTATGCAGTGACGTCTTTTCTGGCAGCAATATTGGATTGGTCACAAATCAATTGGCTGAGGTAGGAGCACTATTGTTGATGTTGTCATTGTCAATTACCATATTTGGTTGGTCACACAACAATCAATTGAGCAACACATATCGGATGACACCAACATTTGCAGCCATATTGGATTGGTCACTCTATAAATAATCTGTGTTTAGTTACGAACTGGAGACATGACCTTTGGTGGCCATATTGGTTGAGGCTAAACCCAACTACTTTAGTGACTTTTTTGCTGAATTATGATATTTCCTTGGGGGTGGCGTGGCCTGACGCCCACGGAGTATGGCGGCGTCCGAGTGAGGCTCCCGGGCTTGCCTTGGTGAATCCGCGTTACTCGCTACCTATGTCCGAAGATTCCTGCATTTAACGTTACCGGAAGGTATGCTGCCTGTAATGCGTGTCCCGTCTTCTGCGAGCGCTCGCTGAAACGAGCATTTTTCATGTCTCATGCGTTTCCACACAGAAGCGCTCCGTAGCGGCCGCCATTTTCCTCTTTGCCACGTACGGAGTTCTTGGAAGATAAAGCCCGTCTATGCCTGCCTCCTGCATCGTTAGTCACCCGGCAGTGTGTTGGAATATTTTTGAACCCTTTACCACCTGTTTTCAAGCTTATGTGCCTCATTCTTCAAGCAAATTTATGCCAGTTGTGAGAGGACTTTCCCGGCAGCCATTTTAAGGTGAATAATTGTGTGGAATGTTATAAACAGCACCTTGCATTTTGTTGTCTGCAAATCTGATTTTAGCTGATGCTCTGGTCCAACAGACAGTCATTCTCCTTATGTTTTAAGTACTATTTACTTTTTCATTGACTATTTAAAGGAGAATACAATTGTTCTGGTCATTCTTTTTGACATAATTCCACCATTGTTTCGCGTTTTGGTTTGTTTGATGGGCAGAACCAAGACGTCTTCAAAAGTGCGGCAAACTTTTATTAAAAACTCAAAACTTTTCACAGAATTTTCCAATCTTGAGGATTCTTTACTGCTTTTGCCACGATCTCTGGAGCCTAACATGGATCCCACTTCCGCAGCTCCCGGGAAATCTCTTACAAAACACCTGAAAAAGGATCCCTCTTCTCCTCCTAAATCTGCCTCACCGGTCTCCATGGAACTCTTGCTGGAAGAAATTAGAGCACTTCGACCGTTTATGGAAGACACTAATGCTAAACTTCAAGTTCTTACAGAGAACTGGTCCCAGTTGGACACCAGAGTCTCAGTAGTTGAGCAAAGTGTTACCTCACTCAAGGAATCCTGTGCTAACATCTGACAAGTTTCGACGCTTCAGCGCCAAGTCGAGGATCTTGAAAATCGTAATCGGAGGAATAACCTTCGCATTTACGGCCTGGTGGAAGGACTTGAAGGATCGGATGCTCCCACCTTTTTTAAATCCTTCCTTCCTAAGTTACTTCACTTACCAGATGGTACTGCACTCAATATTCAACGCGCGCATAGACTGGGTCGCGTCGCTTCCAATTCTTCACCATCGCAGCGGCCAAGAGGTGTAATCCTATATTTTTTGGAGTATACAGACTTGCTAAAAGTTTTGTCAGCGGCCAAATCCATTCCAAAAATTACATGGTCCGGCTCTACTCTATTTTTTGCTCAAGATTACGCAAAAGCTACTGTAAATAGGCGCAAAGCTTTCCTAAGCATGAGATCTGATCTTCGATCGATGGGAGCTCGCTATGGACCCTTTCATCCCTGTCTCTTTAAGGTCACCTACAACAATAGGACAACTACATATGAAGACCCGATAAGGCTTCGGAGCTTCATCAATTCCTGCGGGCCGACCAGCATGGACTCGACTGCCTCTTCTTCATCATTCAAAACGTAATATTTAGATACTGTTTAGTGTTTTGCACCATTTCGTAGGTCTTTGCATAAGTTCTTTCCTGCTTAATACAGCTTATTTTACACAGGTTGTTTTCACTAGCATAGTTGTTTGTTGGTTCACACAAGCTATTGCTTAGTATTGAATTCAGGGCACATATTTTGTCCTGTTATTCATTTGTGTAAAATGATTTTCTTTGTTTTCGCAGATCCCCTTTTCTCCTGACGTGGTCTCTCCCTGGTTCTCTGTGTGTCCGTGCTCGGATGTTCCGTCTGCCCATGTGGTCTCACCTCCCCCTCCTTCACATTTCCCCTTCGTAGGTATGTTCTCCATTTTGTTTTTTGATCTTTGTGTTGCATTCCCTCTATCTATGCCAAATGTTCTACAATTTGTATTTCTTTGCTCCTCTATTGTCCTCAACGCTTCTTCTTACCTTCTTTCTTTTTACTTCTTTCTTAAACTTGTCTTTGCATGCTCACTTTTTGTCATTTCTTGTATGTTTTTCTTTTACAGTCACAACACTTATCTTCTACGTTGATGGCATGTCATGTCCATTCCTTATTTTAAAACTTCTCTACTGGTTTTTGTTATATAGTTCATATATTCTTTTTATTTTGATGGCGACTTACATGTCTTTTCATTTTCCTTCTCGTATTTTCTATCTTTCTCTGTTTGAACTGGGTTCTTATCTTACGTTTTTAGGCTCATTCGTTTTTATTAATCTATGTCATTAAAATTATTAACTTGGAACGTACGGGTTTTGAGCTCTCCTATTAAAAGACAATGGGTTTTGACTTATCTGGCCAAATTAAACGTGGACATTGCATTTTTACAAGAGACTCATCTCTCTGAAGTTGAATCATTAAAGTTAAAGAATGGTTGGGTAGGAGAGGTTTTCTTTTCTCCAGGTGATGGCAAACGTAATGGTGTAGCGATACTTTGCCACAAATCCCTCTCGCTTTCACTCTTGTCTCAAGAGTCGGATGCTAGTGGTAGATGGTTGAATGTTAAGTTGTCTTTAAAGGGTGTTCCAGTCTCACTTCTGAATGTCTATGCCCCCACGTGCGGAGAACCTTCCTTTTGGCCCACACTTGCTAAGCAAATATCTCTCTGCATAGATGATAATTTTATCTTAGCAGGTGATTGCAACCAGGTACTTGACCCATTCATTGACAGGAATTCTAAGATTTCCTCTATACCTAACAAACCCCATAAATCTTTTGTTCACACCATAAATCAACATAAGCTTTTTGATGCTTGGCGACTTTGCAACCCAACTACCAAGGAATTTACTTTTTGCTCCCCATCTCATCACTCCCAATCAAGAATCGATTATATTTTTGTCTCCCATAATATTTCACAAACCCTTACTCATGCCGAGATTTGTCCCATTTTGATTTCAGAACACGCCCCAGTTTCCATTGGCATTGATATTTTACCCAAAATTACCAGTCCCAGGAGGTGGCGTTTTAATAACTCCCTTCTCCTAGACCCAAAATTCACGGCTTCATTTACCACCTTCTTTGACTAATTTTTTATGATAAATCAAAGTGATTCCATGGCTTTTTCTACAGTTTGGGATGCCTTTAAAGCCTCTACTAGAGACTTTATAATAACCTTCGTTGCAAAGAAGCGTAAAAACGCTCGTAAACAGACTCTGGATCTTCTCGAAGATATTAAGAGACTGGAGCACTCTTATTATACTTCAAATACAAATGACAGTTTAAAAGCTCTTGTCAACGCTAAATTCCAATATAATAAAAAGTCCACAGAGGACGCCTCATTGTATCTATTAAAATCCGGCGCTAAATTTTATGGTGGCAAAAATAAAGCTGGGAGAACTCTAGCCAATTACTTGAAAGTTAAGCATAATAAGTTGAATATTGAATCCATTTATGATGCACAATTAGATCTAAAGTTCAAGGATGATGACATTTTACACAAATTTTCTCTTTTTTACAAAACATTGTATGCTTCCGAAACACAACCCACTGACCGGCCTTATCACATTTTTTCTCCACCATTCAAAAGCCCAAGAACACCACTCCAGATTTAACTTCTTTAGAATCTGATTTAACGCAGCTAGAGTTGTCGAACGCCCTTCACTCCCTTAAACGTGATAAAGCACCTGGACCTGATGGTTTTACGGTTGAATTTTATTTACACTTTTCCAAACTTCTATTACCGAAACTATATTCTTTATTACACTCTTTCAGTACATTAGGACATTCCTCTGGTTCTTTCTCTGATGCTCATAATTGCCTTATCCCTAAGAAGGTAAAGATTCTAAACATTGTAAGAATTATAGACCCATATCCCAGGTAAACATCAACTACAAGATTTTTTCCAAAGCACTAGCCTTGCGACTGGACTCTTTTTTACCAGACCTGTTAGGGACAGAGCAGTCCGGATTCATTAAAGGTCGTTACATAACTGATAATACGCGACTCTTGTTTGACGTTTTGTCAAAATCTTCACGCTTTAAGGACTCCTTGGCAGCAATAGCGTTGGATGCTGAAAAAGCGTTCGATAGGGTTGAGTGGGCATACCTTTTTTATACTCTTAATTGGTTTGGCTTTGGTCCCAATTTTATATCTCTGATCTCTCTCCTCTATTATAAGCCTAGAGCGGCGGTTTGTGCTAACGGATTGATATCCCCTTTTTTTGACCTAGGAAGAGGGGTGCGTCAAGGATGCCCCCTCTCCCCTTTTCTTTTTAACTTGGCTTTGGAACCTTTCTTATCAAAACTGTGCCAGAATCCTAATTTGCATGGATTCCAGACGTTTCATTCTCATATTAAACTTGCAGCATATGCAGATGATATCTTGCTCTTCATGTCTCAGCCAACTGACTCAGTCCCTGCTTTTCTAGCGGAAGTACAAGCTTACTCTGATATTTCGGGGTACAAACTGAATAATGATAAATGTGAGATTCTACCATTAACAAAGTACACGTTTAAACCTGATTTTGCTGCCCCTAAATTTACTTGGAGCCCTAATCACATTAAATATTTGGGTTTACATGTCACATCCTCAATTTCAGATACAGTTTCATTGTGTATGAATAAATGTACGCAAAAGATTTCGGATTTAACTACCAAATGGCACCCCCTTTATTTATCATGGTGGGGTCGTCTGGATACCATTAAAATGATGTTATCACCCATAATCATATACACCATCTCCAACATCCCAGTTGCCATTCCACAAAAATTCTTCAGGAAAATTAATTCTATTCTTTCTTCCTTCCTTTGGAATAATAAGAAACCTCGAATGTCTCTACATAGATTAATTCGTCCCAAATCTGAGAGTGGAGTTAACTTTCCTGATTTTCCAGCATATCAAAAAGCATTTCTTCTCCGTCGGGCTTCGTTGTGGTTGCGTGACTCTAAAGATGATTGCCCCTTATGGGCCACAATTGAGCGTCTCTCTTTGTCCCCCTTTACCTTTGGTGAATACCTTTCCTTTTCACGTAAACCGCAATCCCTATCTACTCCCGTTATTAAATTGACTTCTAAACTCTTAATGCCTTTATTCCCTTTTCCTCATAATACTATTGACTCCTTTCTCAACTCCACAATTTGGCATAATAAAAGTCTGCTCATTCGAAATAAACCCTTTTACTAGAAGTCATGGCATCAGAGAAGTCTAATCTGGATTCATCAGCTTTTCTCACATTCAGATTTCTTATCTTTTTCTTCACTCAGTCACTCCTTTAATTTACCTACTTCATTCATCCACAAATACTTCATACTCAAAAACACTGTGTTGGACACACGTGCACAGTTCTCAACAACACATGCCGTCTCTGCTAATCCAGATCCTCCCTCACAATTACAATCCTTATTAGCAACATCACCTAAGGCTTCCACACTATGTACATTTTTGCATAACATTGATAAAGTTCGACAGAAATCCAAAATTGAAGAAGCTTGGGAACGTGACTTTGCACTATCTTGGCCAGTGTCTTTATGGAATAAGTTATGGGTTAAGATTCGCAAATCCTCTTGAGCTGCAAGCACAACGCAAACATTGTTTTTTGTATATAACAGACTTTTGATATCGCCGAATGCTCTAAGCAAGAATTATACTAATGTACCTGATATTTGTTGGAATTGTTCTTCACCAAAGGCTGATTTAGTCCACATGTTATTTTCTTGTTCTATTGTATATACTTTTTGGAAACGAGTCTGGTCTCAAATCAATTTGATTTTCGGCACTACATTTCCTTTTGCCTATACTCATGTTTTTTTAGGTAGCCTGTCCTCTTGCTTAGAGAATATTGCGGTCAATGTTAAAATTGTTGATTTATTATTAGCAGTTGCATTACAGCAAATCACAGCTAATTGGAAAGATTTCTCAAAAATTTCTTATAGGACATGGTGGTATGCTGTTTGTCATAATCACAGGTTGGACACTTCCTTTGTATACCCTATCCACTTGATGTCAAAAAGATTGGATTTATGGTCTCCTATTACTATCTATTTAGATGCATGTGCTAGTCATTCTTTTCAATTGCATGCATCCTAACAAGAAGTCCCAAAACCCCCCTAAATAACCCCAACCGTTCCTCATTCAATTGTTTTTCAAGTATTCTGTATTATTGCTTTTGATGCTTTACTACCTTTAATTTTATTCTTTAACCTGATTCATTAATAACATTGTGGATTTTCTTTTGTATGACGTACATTTATTATGTTGTAACATGTTGTGACACTTTCTATTTTTTATCAATAAAATCTTTTTGAGCTTAAATGATATTTCCTTGGTCTCCATATTGTATTGGAGCAGTACAAGTGAGCCAAAACAATTATGCATTTCTTGATAATAGTTTAGCGTTTACACTACCATAGGCCAGTAATCTGTGTTATTCGGTGACAGGCACACCATTTAATGACATTGCCTGCACTTCTTGTTATTTATTTACTAAACAAGTACAGTATCCGTCATGTCCAAATGTTAACCACCATCTCCAGTTTTAGGGAGCCAGGAGAACCAGCCATTGAATGGGACATGAGGATAAACATTTTTCACGATATATATTGGCATTACATAAATTATCTTAGGTTCTGCAGGAATGAAGGAATTTAAGAATCTACCAGGATTGGAAAATGCAGGCGATATAAATTTGTATATAAGGGCTGTGAGGCAGCTTCAAGAGAGGTATGGGAAAAAGTAAATATAGTTCTTGGAAGATTTACATTTTATTTGAGATGCCAGAAGGAAGGTAAGGGTAAAGAGGAATACTTGTCAACTTTGAGAGCTTCAGCGGTTTCATGTGATTTAGACCATAATACTCAGATGAGGTTCCAAGAGATCAGATTTTCATGAGAAAAAAATCTTTAAAAAATAAGGAAAGTTTGTGGACAGGGGCATATATTACTACACTGAGAGGGCAATAAATGTCACCAGAATAATTGAGTTATCTGAAAAGTGTCTGCATGAAGCACGTTAGGATAGCACTGTGTTGCCTGTTTGTGTGGTTGATAAAGGATATTACAGTGGCAAGGAAAATTAAAGAAAGAGTGCACCAAATTAACATGATTAAAGGACTGATATTATGAAGAGGAAAAATATGACCAGTTGATGTAAATGTGGCAATTCTAGTCATCGATCAAATACTTAGCTTTGCCCTGAAGTTGATAAGTTTGTAACAGATGTAAAAAAAGATCATTTTGGACGTGTGTGTAAGAATCAGTCTGGGGGGGGTGAATTGTGTGATTCCAGACAAAGACTTGCAGGTGAATGGAGTAGTTTTATGCGTACAGGGTGTGTCGGGTCATACTAAGGGTAAGAGCTTACCAAAGTGTACTGTGACTATGGATAATATTTGTGTTCGAGTGATGGTGGATTCATGTGCATGGTACACTCTCATTGGTTATGGATTGTACATATGATTGTGGAAAGGAATATCACTTAAACCTACTACTAATCAGCCAGGACATTTTTCTGGCCATAAGAATGATTTGAAGGGATACTTTTAGTCGGAGCTGTAGTTTGAGGGAAGGAGAACTCATGGAAACATAAGTTTTGAGAAAAAGGCATAGAAATTTTGGGTGGGCCCCATCAAGGGTAGCTTGGAATGAGATTGGATCCCAGAGCCAATCCACCTCTGTATGCTTTTGAGATGAAGGAATGCAAGGATGGGAGTTATGCTTAGTTAAGTGAAGAGTTTAAGGAAGTTTTCAGAGGGGAATTAGGCAGGTGCAAAATTTACAAACAGAAAATTGTGGTGCAGGAGAATTTGAGACCTGTACGGCAGAAGGTTTGGAATGCACGTTTGTCTTAGAGGACAAAAGTAAAGAAGATGTTACAGGAGTTACACTCAAAGGACATTATTGAGCCAAATTGATGATTAGTTGGTGCCTATTGTCACTTCAATTGAGAGTTTGGGGGAGCTATGATTGTGTGTGATCCTTAGGTGTTTGAATGATGCTATATGAACAGATAGTTTTCAATGACTTAAGCTTCAAGAGTTATTAACATCTGTGTCCGATGCTACTGTGTTTTCTACCATCAGTTTAACCAGTGCATTTCGTCAGGCCCAACTGAAGGCAGATTCCAAACATTGTATTGGACGCATCACTCCTGAGGGAGCGTTCCAGTATGATTGCAAACCATTTGGTTTGGCCAGTGCTTCAGTCATGTTCCAAATGTTGATGAATGAGATATTAAAAGACATTGAAGGGGCCTGGGTGATTCAAGACGTTGTGTTGGTTTTTGGAAAGGATACTGATACATATGATGGGAACCCTAAGAAAGTTTTATTTGCATTGCAAGAAACGGGGTTAAAGGCGAAGGAAGGTAATTGTAAATTTGATAAAACGGATGTGGAGTATTTGGGGCACTGAGTTTCAAGTACTGGAATTTCACCAATTTATAATCGTTTAAACACAGTTGTTCATGCTTCTGTACCTTCAGATAAGGGTCAATTTAGGTCATTTTGGGGTTAAAAGAATGTTATGCCTGATTAATAGAAAATTATTCCAGCTAGATGTAACCAATGAGAAGTTTGCTCAAAAAGGATGTGTGGGGCGATGAGCAAGAACAGAGTTTTACAATGTTAAAAATGGATATCACACATGTACTGTTTTTTAAACCATTCATCAGTACAGCAAAAGGTGTGGTGGTGGTGGATGCTAATGGTTGTGGTTTGGGAATTGTGTTGACACAATGGAATGAATCAGAGTAGTGGGTTTTGGCCTTTGGTTCACATGCTCTTAGGGTGGCTGAAAAGAGCCATAGTCCATTTCAGGAATTATGTTTGCTTAGAACTGGCCTAACCCTCTTGTATATCTTTTGGCACCGGGAGGTGGGAGGACTATGTCACAAAGGTTGGCAAGGTTAGAGTTTAATTTACAGGCTTGCCATTTGAATATGTTTCTGGTAATTTGAATAGACAGGCCAATGTTTTGTACCTAGGTTGCCTATGGATGAGGCGCAAGGAGTTATGGAAATGAATGAAGAATGTGAAGTTGCTGCCCTGTTTGAAGTTGTTGGGGGGTTTGTGACACATGGGGCAGTTGTATCACAGGAAGAATGGGCAAAGATAATGACAAACAATCATAATATGGAATCTGGTAGAAAGTTTCTTGTGAAAGATTGGTCTGATGAAAAGGAATTGGCGGAAGATTGTATTTTGTTCAGTAAAGTGCAGAGTGAATTGACATTTGCTGAAAATGTTTTCACCCAAGGTGACAAGATTGTACCGCAAGTAGATTTGTGTAGAAGGATAATGGATGTATGATGTTACAATGCATACATTTACAATGCATGCCTACACAAGGCAGTTTTTACATCGCAACATCCTTTACAACGCATTCTTTTACATGGCATGCCATTACATCTCATTTTCAGAAACTACCTTTACAACGCATTCCATTACATCGCATTATACCTTTACAACGCATACCATTACAATGCATACCATTACATTGCATTTAAGGTAGGTGTTGGATAGTATAGGGGTAAAAATTACTATTCTAACTCCAATGAGTGCAACAGTAGGGTACATGTTGGATAGTGTAGGGGTAAAAATTACTATTCTAACTCCAGTCAGTGCAACAGTAGGGTAAGTGTTGGATGGTGTAGGGGTAAAAATTACTATTTTAACTTTAGTGAGTGCAACAGTAGGGTAATTGTTGGATAGTGTAAGGGTAATATACGTTGTAATGGTTTGCGTTGTAATGACTTGTGATGTAATGCCTGTGTTTTAGTGACATGCGTTGTAATGACATGCATTGTAGTGACATGCGATGTAATGGCTGGGTTGTAATGACATGCGATGTAAAGGATGTTGCGATGTACTGACTGCTATGTAAAGGTAGTGCGATGTAATGACTGCATTGTTAAGGTTGTTTCCCGGATTGAGTGCATGAGGGGCATAGCAGTATGTCTGGCACAAACAGGAAACTTTGTGAACAATTCGGGTGGCCTGGAATAGATGCGTGCATTGATAAAAGAGTGAGGGAGTATGGTGCATATAATACAAGTGATAAGAAGGTACATTCTTTGCCATCTCCTGTATGTGTTGTTGAGATTCCTAATAGACCTTGGAACAAGGTAGCAGTAGAGATAATTAGACCTTTCCTTACTTTATCTAAAAAGAGTCTTATGCATTAGTCCTTGTTGACTATTTTTCAATGTTGCTTGAGGTACATATGGTGGGAAGTGTTACCACTGATGTGGTGATTATTCTTTTGAGAATGTCTGTGCAAGAGAGAGTATTCCTGAAGAGGCAGTTACAGATAATGGGGTGCAGTTTGATTCAGGAAAAATTGAAGAGTTCTTGATGTCATTGAGCATTAAGCATAGTACTATTGCATTGTATCGCCCCAAGGTAAATGGTCAGGAGGAGAGGTGCAACATAATTGTAAAAGAGTCAATCCAGTTAGTTTGTAAGTCAGGGTTGTGTTGGAGGAAGATTTTGCAAGCTACATTACTATCGTATAGGGTAACTCCAAATTCTGCAACTGGCAGGACACCTTTTGAATTGTTGAGTGAACAGTAACCCATGACTAAACTGGTGGTTATTAAGATGCCATCAGGTGAAACATGAGATGAGTGGGAATGTAAAAAAGTAGAAGGGGTGACCCCCACTTTCTAGTATGCCTAACTCGTGGAACTGCCACCAGAGTGGCCTTCGCAGAACACAGCACTTTAGATGGACAATAAGGCAGGAATCTTTGCAAGCGATACTGGGAGCTCAAAAGGGAGAGAGCCTGATGGACTAAGATTAAAGATTTAAAATGAATCCTTTTCCTAACCGGCATCCAATGAAAGGTTCTTAGATGGGTGGCAACTGAAGCAGTTCAAAGGAGTCTCAAAATTAGATGAGAGACAGCATTATGGACTACATGAAGTCGACTAACCAGGCCTTCCGGCAGACCTAGGTGGAGGGCGTTAGTGTGGTCAAGCCTGAAAGTTATCAGTATGTCATCCTAGAATGAAGAGGCAGCAGAACCGAAATGTCTTAAGGCCGCAAAGCAACTTAAAGCACGAGCCAACAAATGCTGAAACATGTGGTTGAAAAGAAAGTTGGTTGTTTAATTTGACTCCAAGTTTTTTGCAACTGGAGTTGAGGTGGAAGAGAGTAAAGATGTAGACCAGCCTATCTCCCACTAGTTGGCTTGATGGGACTCAAATAAAAGAATTTCCATATTATCATAATTACATTTAAGCTGACTCTTGTAAATCTAGTCAAAAACAGCCTGCATGCAGGCTTCTCCTAAGGTGTTAGATCATGCTCAAATAGAAAAGCAGCTGCGTGTCTTCAGCATAGGAGATAATTTCACATCCAAAAGATTCAACCAAGGTGGATAGCGGAGCCATATACATTTTAAATTGAGCAGGGCTAAAAGAAGAGCCCCTTGGTACCACCTGCTTGAGGGATTTATTGACTGATGAAAAGCGAGCAAACCAGTCTGACTTCTCCTGGAGTATAAGAATGATTTAATCTAGTCTCAAACTTGACCACTCACCCCCTTATTGGCAAGATGTTTCAGGAGGATGGCATCTGAAAGGTGTTGAATCCCACAAAAAGATCAAATAAAATCAAAGTGGCCTTCTTCCCCTGTTCCAGGGACAGCCTAATATGTTCTATGTCCTAATATGTATCTATTGTACTATTCCTTGGATGCAACACAGATTGACTAGGATGCAAAAGCGGGCACTCTATACCAAATATTCTGAGATCTACTTATTGACTAGCTATTGGGGTGAAAAAGTCCCCTACATGGTAATGGACGTACACCCCTGCCCTCAGTGCCCAATTATAATGATGTCTGGATCCCTAATGCTGATTTTTTTTGTCATAAGCAAATACAGATCATGCATGTGTGCCATGACATAGGCCTGTCTCAAGGATTGCAGTCTTGATGCCCTGGGAGGGGTGCTCAAAAGCGCTACCCTCTTAATGGTGGAAGGATATTGCCCTCACCAGTTGATAAGTAGCACAAGTGAACTGGTGACAGCATACCCTGTAGTGATCAATAGGAGTGAATGGATCCTATTCAACCTGTGCCACTGGAGTGAGGCCTTCAGGCTCACTCAATTTTTAAAATTCAGCTGATTTGTGCTAAACTCATCCTTGGCTACATCAGAGTGCTGTGAAGTGGTCGCAGAGTAGAAGTGGTGTATCTGCGCTGGGTGTATGTGTGCCTAACAAGAGTGCCATACGGGGACAATGCAGTCCTGAGTAGTGCAGGCATGGGGTATGCATGTGCTGGAGGTGCATGTGGCTGAGAGTGCTACAATAACTGAAGGATGTAGTGCTGTGCAGTGCATGCAGGATAAGTGCATGTGCTGTGTGTATGTGTACCTGTGAGTGGTACAGTACATGAGGAGTGAAGTGTGTGCAGCATGAGTGCTTGTGCTGGGTGTATGTGTGTCTGTGGGTGGTACAGTACATAAAGGATACAGTGCTGGGGAGTGTGCACATGTTAAATGGAAGTGCTGGATGCATGTGGGAACTATCCCATCTGTCAAGCAAAACACAGAACTCTCGAAGAGGCAACACAGGCAAAACACTTTAACAGCCAGAAAGAAAGCAGATCCATCAGCACGAGTGTGCAACCAGCAGAAGGCTTGAATAAGGACATTTTCACTCAAGCACTTTTACACATAACAAATAATCCCCAGGAAAGATCCTACTCGGAAGTAGTGAACATCATCACTAAAAGCTCCTCTAAAGGCCAAGAAAGTATGCAGCTCTGTGAATAGTGGAAGATGCCAAACAAGACAGGTATTAGATTGGCAGCTCAAATAGGAGCAAACAGTTCTGTGGGAACGCAACTGTGTGAGCAGCTGAGAAATGATGATAAAGATGATGAGTGATTTATGAAGCGCGACAAATACCCTGAGGTGTCTAGACGCTGCCTTTGGTACATGTTACTCGAGGCGGACACTGAGGTACAGTTAAGCTGAGAACAACCATGTTTTAAGGCCTCTCCTAAATTTCAAAAGACTGGGCTCTTTTTTCAGCATGATGGGTAGAGAGTTCCATAGGCTGGTAGTTCTAGCCGTAAAGCTCTTGCCACCCCATCTGGCCCTGCTGACTCTAGGAACAAGTAGATTTCCCAGGTTGGTAGATCTGAGGGCACTGGCAGGAATGTAGGGTTTTAAAAATGTTGTCAGTTGGGTTGGCCCCCAGTTATTGAGGGATTTAAATGCAATGCACGGGGATTTAAAGTGAATCCTCTTAGCTACAGGTAGCCAGTGGAGTCGGGCCAAGGACGAGGAGACTGAATCAAATTCGGAGATGCCCAGCAATACTCTAGCTGCTGCATTCTGTACCGTCTGTAATTTATTTATTTATTAATGCTTCACTTTGGGGCGCTGGAAAAGTCGAAAAGCACAAGAATTATGCTTCACTGCAGGACTTTATTCCATTTGATATGCAAATCGGGCACAGGAGTCGCCAGCGTTCATTGTAAAGGTTGGGGCAGCAACATAGAAGGTGCAACCAGGATTCCCTCATGTAGAAGCACAGTCTGCAATTTGTGGTTTCCCCTCTGCGGGCTACCAGGCGAGGTTAAAATCAGCAATTCCAAACATGCTTAGTCTCATGTAAAGAATTTTACTTGGGGCTTGGGGAGAGAGAGCCTCGCTTAGGTAAAGTTGAGCTTTGCCTTAAATGTAAGAGTTATTCAGCGGGTCTAAATGGGGACTTGAGCGGAGGGATTTAAAATAGAGTTCAAAAGAGATTTCCCGCACTTGCTTGTTTATTGCTTTTTTCCAAGCATTCAGTGGGATTTCCGGCAATTGTATGCTCTTTTCCTCTCTCTTCAGTATGGTGATCGCGTTGGCTAGACTAATATGCCAGGCCAAGCATGTTTCCTTGAAGATGGCTCTCAATAGATGTTTTAGAGATTTAGCGGGGGCCCTTAGGATCCTAAGGTACAACTTTAGAATCTCCCCCAGACACGACAAATCTGGCCTCCCCAAACCCAGCTCCAGTCTTAGCCTTGCATTCCGCGCGGACCTTCGGGATAAGAAGCACTGATTTATACGCCTTCACATGGACTAAGTTTAAGGAGGCGTCCTGAGATCCTGGGAAGGCTAGGTGGCCATAACTGATTGCTGGGATAAGTTTCGCTTTTAAAACTGTCAATCTTGGCACTGCAGATGGGCTGATCAGATGTAGACTCAGTTGCTTTACATTACAGTAGTTCAGTCTTGAAGCTATCAGCACTGTTACCACCATTTTCCTTAAGTCAATGTGTATTGCCGGAAGGATTTTCCTCAGGATTTTCAAGATGACAAAGCATACTGAGGTAGTCGAATTGATTTGTGCCTCAAATGACAATTTGGTGTCAAAAATTACTCTGAGATTTTTGGCTTTAACCACTGGTTTGTTTGAAAAACAAGAGGTCCTTCAAAAACAATGCAGCATGCGATAAATATAGACCAGAATCGGCTCTATATCATTTGTACAATGCCCAGCCGGACATTGAAGTTTTAATGATCAATAGAAGTGATGTTTGACATACGTTAGGATGTAGAGTGGGACACAGTCCTGTGTCCTTACAAACTAAACAATAAATACAGACAATCAAACACAAGAAACATTCATCAGGCTGAAGAGTGAAGCTTGTAGCCAATACGAGATACAAGGGCAAGCTTTCTTAAG
The DNA here is from genome assembly GCF_964204655.1 of Triturus cristatus. NCBI lineage: Eukaryota > Metazoa > Chordata > Amphibia > Caudata > Salamandridae > Triturus > Triturus cristatus. The sequence continues at coordinate 891,572,201 of NC_140590.1, read as the reverse complement.
GGTACAGTGTCATGCACAATTTTTAACAAATGCGTTTAAAATGCATGTTTGTACATGGGGTCGACGACGTTTCGATCTATTCAAACAATACATAGATCATCATCAGGACTAGAGAGAGTGTAAGCCTGAATTTACAATTCCTGTAAGAATGGAAGTGGGAGAGAATAAAGGAGAAAGGAGAGGTACATTAAAACTTAGCAATTTTGAGAAGAAACAATGATGCCAGTTGTCATGCACGGCATGCCATACGTGAGGAACAACCCAGAGAGGCTGGTTGTTGATGCGAAGGAATTGAATGTAACAACTGTTAAATTATTGGCATTGTTCTAACTCAACCTTGATCTGCCTTTTCCCAATTACTTTCTTCGCTTCCTAAATCACTTAACACTGACCCAACATGTCCGCTGTTTACTCACTCGCGTAATTACGTCCCAGCACACCGTGCACTTCCTGTCACATGACCTAGGCTCGGGTGTCACGTGTCTCCTTTGGCTGTCTTAACCACTTAGCAGAGCCAGTCACCACCAACTAGCGATCGTGCAGTTCCCCCTGATGCTGGTAAGTGCTCTAGCGGCGCGCGTTCTCTCTCCACGATCCTGCTCCCTTCACCTCTAATTCCCGCGCTACGTTATTTCCACAGGCGGACCTTGGATTCTCAAGCCGCTACGCTGGGCAGTTGGTCATTCCCTTAAATCCCCTCAATTAGCTGCAGCGTACCATTGGTGAGTTCCTCCTCCCTCAATCCGCCCTTTCCCTCACTGGTTGATCCCTTCTTAATTTGTCCCGTCCTTAGTTTTTCAGCTGTGCCTTCCATGGTATTGTCCTGGCTGGTTGATCCACGCAACTACTTCCTTACCTGGATATTGTGAAATTATTCAAGGAGTCACTCGTCTCCGAAATGGGTTAGTTTCCCGCCTCCTCGCGGTTTCTGACACGACGGTAACCGGCACACCTTCCAGTCCTCACGCCTTTTGACTGTTCGCTAGCTCAATCATGCACTAGCTCACCGCACTTTTATACCATCTTGCGGTCCACCACACGCTCAACTACGGTCCAATTTTAGCCCCTTGCACATGTTCACGCGTACTCGGTCAATTCACAGTCCGTTTATGTGGTCTTGCCTCGATCATCCGGTTTAATTCACCGTTAATTCTCACAAATTCAATTCCTTCGCATCAACAACCAGCCTCTCTGGATTGTTCCTCACGTATGGCATGCCGTGCATGACAACTGGCATCATTGTTTCTTCTCAAAATTGCTAAGTTTTAATGTACCTCTCCTTTCTCCTTTATTCTCTCCCACTTCCATTCTTACAGGAATTGTAAATTCAGGCTTACACTCTCTCTAGTCCTGATGATGATCTATGTATTGTTTGAATAGATCGAAACGTCGTCGACCCCATGTACAAACATGCATTTTAAACGCATTTGTTAAAAATTGTGCATGACACTGTACCCTTAAGAAAGCTTGCCCTTGTATCTCGTATTGGCTACAAGCTTCACTCTTCAGCCTCATGAATGTTTCTTGTGTTTGATTGTCTGTATTTATTGTTTAGTTTGTAAGGACACAGGACTGTGTCCCACTCTACATCCTAACGTATGTCAAACATCACTTCTATTGATCATTAAAACTTCAATTTCCGGCTGGGCATTGTACAAATGATATAGAGCCGATTCTGGTCTATATTTATCGCATGCTGCATTGTTTTTGAAGGACCTCTTGTTTTTCAAACTAGTAAGTACCCTGGCTCCTTCCTACCTTACGGGTTTCCCCTTGTCAAGTATTAATATATTAACCACTGGTTTGGGCAGGGCGCCAAGTTGGACTGGCCACCAGCTATCTGTCCAAAAAGTTGAATTGTTCCCCAGCAACAAAACCTCAGTCTTAGCTGGTTTAACTTCAGGCAATTATCTGACATCCAGTTGGCGATGTGGCTTATACAATCGTGGTACTTAGTGGCTGTCTGACTGGCTCTGCTGCTTACCGAGACGATGATCTGAGTGTCGTCTGCATATGACACCAGGCTAAATTCATAGCTTCTTACAAGTCTACCCAGAGGGGTGACATAAAGATTAAAAAGGGTTGGGCTCAGAGAAGAGCCCTGCGCGACTCCACAGGGCAGCGTAAAGGGAGCTGATACAATGTTACCCAGAGCCACCTCCTGGGATCAATCCGACTGGAAGGAGCCCAAAAGGGACAGCGCTTTTCCCCTGATCCCAATGTCCCAATGGAAGTCAGTCACTCCCGCAGCAGCCCATGATTAACTGTATCAAAGGCTGCTAACAGGTCCAGAAGGATCAGAGCTGCATTCCCCCCACCATCTAGTATCAGCCTGAGTTCCTCAGTGGCAGTGATAAGGGCCAACTTGGTACTATGCTTGGCACGAAAGCCGAACTGGGAGGAATCAAGAATGGTGTTATCATTGATAGAAAACGAAAGATCAGTGTTCCTCGCCTTTTCAATCACTTTTGCAGGGAATGGGAGTCGAGATGTCGGCCTGTAGTTAAGAGTCTCCTTGGCATCCAGGTTCAGTTTCGTTAATAGAGGAAGAACAGAGGCTTTCTTCCATTCCGTGGGAAATTTACAATTTAAGAACATTGAATTACAAATCGCTGTTAGTGAGATGGCGATAATTTCAGGTGATATGTGCATGATTTTAGGAGGGCATGAGTCTAATGGGGAGCCCCATTTGGTCGTCACGATGAGTTTAGCGGTTTGTTCCACAGTTAACGTAGGGAAGGGGTGACTGATTCAAGGGAGTCTTGTGTTAAGTCTTGATGGACCGCTTGCATGCTTCCATGCGCATGACGGATCCACGCCGTCATGAGACTCGGGCGGCGTGCGCTCATGACGGCGTGGTTCCATCATGCTGTGGCCGCCCCGCCCATGCGGCACTGATTCCCTGCCTGTGCGGGCGAAATAACGAGTGGGTGGAGTCGTGACGGAACCACGCCATCATGAGCACAGCTCGCCCGTGACTCATGACGGCGTGGTTCAGTCACGAGCATGGCGGCGCCGCGCTCACCCCGCACCCTCCCAGCACCGCGGCAGAATTAGCGCCGCGGCGAAGGAGTTAATATTAGAGATCTGTGCTGCCCTAAGACAAACCTAGACGAGAGTGGACGGAATATCATGGAAGCTTGCATCAACTAATTTGAACTGAGGTCTGCCGATCAAATAGGGCTTGTGAAGAGCAAACCAAAGCCCACTTTTAAAAATATCTCCACGTTGTATTACATCTTCCTGAGCAAGGAACTACTAAGGAGGTGTGTAAACTACAGAGTTCAACACAACACTGCGAGTGACCACCACCCATTATTGATTCTGGTGAATGTAAGTGCCACGATGTACGAGGAACATCTTCCAGCTGTCCATATACTCCCCACAAATACCAGGCCATCAATGAAAAGAATCAAATGGGGCGCTGCTTGCTGGACTCGATACCTATGGTGAAAGCAAGGTATACAAACATTAGGCATTGAGAAAAGCTGGCCAGTGACAATAGAATCATTATTTAAAGCCCTGTGAGTACATAAGCAAGGTAATCACAAAAGCAAACCCATAGGAGAAAGTTCCACCTACCTCATTGACAACATCGAATTTAACGAGAGCAAAAAGAGGTGCCACCGGGGCGGAATTTTCAAATGGAAGAGAAAGTTGCACACAGACAAAAACCAGTCTGTAAGAAACCAGAAAAATCACTTGGCAGCTGCAACAAAAATACAGAGATGGAGGAATGAAAACATATATTTATTTATATACCTTACTAGTACCCAATAAGACAAGGGAATTCTGGGGCAATGTCAACAGACTCAATGGTGGAACCCACACAGAAAATGCCTTAACCGCTAATAAATGGATAGCCCTCGCAACAAAGCTTTACGTCGATTTAGACAAAACCTCGAGCTCTTACATGGAGACAGTGGGTAACTACCCAGACAATCTAGAAGAACACCATACCATCATAACTGAAAGGGAAACCCTAATCACTCTGAAGGGCATTTGGAAGGATGGAGCCCGCAGACCTAATGGCCTACTGGGAAGCATTGTCAATAAAGATCGGGAATTCTGGGCTCTCCATATGCACATCTTGTTTAATCAGTGTTACAACACATCTGCAGTAAAGAACTCATGGAAAGGTTCCATCTTGCACACCATACACAAAAAGGGAGACACCCCCAGCCCAGGGAACCATGAGTGCCCTGCTGGATGTTGACTTTCTGAATTTGAGGAGTCCAACTGATTACAAGCTATATACAAGACATCGGGATACGCACTTTTCTGGACTGTGTGGAGGTCAAATGTTACCCTCCTATGTATGTACGAGTCTATCTCCCACACGGATTGTGTATGAATTGTTGTTTTCGCAACCGTAATTAATTTGTATGGGTAGGAAGGAATTTTGAAATGTTGATGATGACCGTATCAGTGTTATTTTAGTTGTTGGATGTGTTTTATGTATGTGAAAATATAAACTTAGGTTTGGAAAATCATCATGGGGCAGAATCGTGAATGATCAATTAATCAAGTGATGGATCTGGGGACTGAGCGCCCACATATAGGGACTAATTTATTGTTTTCTCCACAGAAATGATTTGGATCTTTTCCCACACAACTCTTGTTGTGTCTGTTCTTTTGTTGTTGCCCAGATGTGTCGGAGTGATTAGGGCAAACCCCTGTGGTATATTTAGGTAGGCTTTAGCACTTAGTGAAGTGTGAGGGTTTTGTTGTTCAGGGTTGTGACGGCAAGGCATTTGCGAAAGTGCTCTTGAAAGAGCTAGAGGCCTGGTTAAATGAAAATCATATCATACCCCAATATCAGACGGGATTCAGTTCCAACTCATCCACCATATAATGCTATTGCCTTGTCACACTTGGCAACTAGGGACACAGAGGCTGCATCAGTTCCACTTTATGCTTGCTTTGCTGACTACAGCGCTGCCTTTAATGACATTGCCCATAACATACACTGGGCAAAACTTGCAAAGTTGGGTATCCATAGGAAACTTCTTGCAGCCATCATTGCACTTCACACTGGCACATGTGTCCGAACCAAGCTTACAAGGACACACACAACCGCCAAGATCTACACGAATAAGGGGATAAAATAGAATTGTGTTATTGCTCCCACCGTGTTTAATTTGTAAACTGCGGATCTAGGCGAGGCGCTATTGAAAGCTAACGTCTGTCTACCAGAGACAACATGGCGTACACTGATCCAGCTGGAATTCAATATTTCAACAATGGACATTGAATGTTAAAAAGACAAATACTACCATCGTGTGACCAGTGCAGGACCATGCTTAGCGAGGGAAGCACTGAAAGTGATATTTTGGGACGCTAAAAGTAGCTGGGCAAGGTACCTGACCGGGGCCAATAACACCCTTAGCCTGCACACAGAAATCACAACTGACACATCACTAACAATGGACAGCCTAAAAAGACTATTAAATATACAAGGCAAGCGCACTTCAAGGGAGCAGGACATTAAACGGATTAGAAACATCCCTGGTACAGAGGGACTCGCCCATTCACATGAAGTCAGAATGTGCCAACCGTACCTGAAGGCAGGATTGGTAAGGCACGCCTGATAGCATTCTTAGGACCAGGCTCCTAACGCTTCTAATATGGGATTATAGGGGCCACTGGCAAAATACCTTGGGGCATATTATCAAGGACGGCGTTAACATTATCGCTGATTCAGCGGCAGAAAACTGCCGCTAAAGCGGCGATAATGGGCTTGATAATATGCCGCAGAGAATTCCTATAGAAGCCCATGTTCTGGTGTCAACATTGGCTTCTATTGGAATTCTCTGCGGCGTATTATCAAGCCCATTATCGCCGCTTTAGCGGCAGTTTTCTGCCGCTGAAGCGGCGATAATTTTAACGCCGTGCTTGATAATATGCCCCCTTGTCTGGAAAAACAGGAATGCAGCCTGTGCCAAATCCACATGGAATCGGCTGCACACATTGTCTGCTGCTGCCCTCACTTGTCACATTAGGGGTGATTGAACCTCAGAACTATGGGGCATATTAACAAGCCAGGTGATAACATTATCGCCGCTTTAAAACGGCGATAATGGGCTTGATAATATGCTCTATGGAATTCCAATTGAAGCCCATGTTAAATGTGAAGGACATCTAACCTGAGCTTCAATTGGAATTCCATAGAGCATATTATCAATCCCATTACCGCCGTTTTAGCGGCAGCTTTCTGCCGCTAAAGCGGAGATAATTGTATCGCCTGGCTTGTTAATATGCCCCTATGTTTTTGCAAAATGGCATAAGAACTTGCAAAGAGGCCCTGATATACATCTACACAACCGTGGTGCCAATGTACCTTGCACGGACTGGGAAGCTCTACGCGGAAGCAGGAAGGCTACTGAGAATGTTGCATGAACTAAAGGCAAGAACAGCAAGCACACGCCGCAGGCTGACGACCATCCTCTAGCACTAGCACCAATAATGAATGAACATTGAATGCCATCCGAGGCCAAATGTTATCAAAACATTCTCAGGAGGGGGGCGGGGAATTCAATGTAAACTGGGACTGAAAGGCTCTATACGTGCACCTCGCACTTTAGGATCCAGAAGCACATCGCGTTATGCCTGCAGCATGCACTTTAGGATTCATGCGTCGGTCTGACTTTGCATTCCGTGGCAAATGTACGTTCATGCACTTCACTGCCAAAACAGTCTCCAGGGCGGGGCCTCCCATACGATCTGGCATAATATTAATCTCTGCATCCATCTAGCACTTTAGGATTTGGAAGCACACAGCTGCGTGTATGTATTCTGCACTTCATGGTTTCTTGTATGATTCTGCTTTTTTTGCCTCATGATCTATGCACGTCCTTGCACTTTACGGCTTTATGCATGCCTGGTTATGGCAAGCAGGAAATATTTGGCTTAGAATGTCTTGCCATACACAGTAATATTTGGAGTTACTTACTGCACGTGCAATACCTAGTGCATGATGGCCTCTGGCACGTACCTTGCCCCTGCACAAACTTAAGCTGCTAATCTTGCTTGCGCATCAAATGTCATGCCTTTTTTATGCTGTATTAAACCGAGTTTATAAACGATTCTCGCACAAAGCTCTAGTTACCTGGTTTCACACATGACCTCTGCTTTTCTGTCGCACACACCAAAGCTGCTAATCTCGTTTGAGCTTTAAATGTCATGCCTTTTAATATTGTCTTAAACTGATTTTATAAACGTCTTTCGCACGGGTTTTAACTACCTGGTTTTGCAGTTGACCTTTGTTTTTATGTTGCAATACAGATATTGTTCCTTGTAAATGATTTTACATAATCATACAATAAAGACTTACTTACTTACATTCAGTGGCAGAAAAGAGCATCAGTTTATGAATGAAGCAGGAGAATGTGGTGACATTTTTTGTCATTATTTGATTTTAGAAGATTTTGTTTGCATTTGTGAGAAACGCACTTTGCTCTACTTAAAAGGTGTGTTGGCAAATAGTGTTTTCTTCTTGAAATTACATAGGTGTGCAGTAATTGGTGTTAACATATATAGGGGCAAATTATCAAGAACGGAGTTAAAATTAAAGCGGCGATAATGGGTTTGATAAAATGCCCTTGAGAATTCTAATAGAAGCCCAGTTTCACACCAGAACATGGGTTCTATTGGAATTCTCAAGGGCATATTATCAAGCCATTATCGCCGCTTTAGCGGCAGTTTCCTGACGCTAAAGCGCCGATAATTTTAACGCCGTTCATGATAATATGCGCCGTAGTCATGTTAGTTCCTGTAATTTACTTCACCTCTCACTAAGGGGCATATTATCAAGCACGGCGTTAACATTATCGCTGGTTTAGCAGCAGAAAACTGACGCTAAAGCCGCGATAATGGGCTTGATAATATGCCCTGGAGAATTCCAATAGAAGCCCATGTTGACACCAGAACATGGGCTTCTATTGGAATTCTCAAGGGCATATTATCAAGCCCATTATCGCCGTTTTAGCGGCAGTTTTCTGCTGCTAAAGCGGCGATAATTTTAACGCCGTTTCTTGATAATATGCCCCTAAAACCTTAACAATACCAATAAAACTTACACTTGAAACATCCCTTTCCTTACCCATTATGAATGTATGCTCTGCTATATTTACAGCCCATAAACATTTGAAGAGTAACTGAGAGCTGAACAAGGCTGACAGCCAAAGTCGAGACACGATAATAAGTTGGGGTGAGCCAAGAGGAAAATGTTAAGATGACGGAGGATCATGCTGTGTTTTAAACTGCGTTCAGAACTTTATGATGAAAGGAATAATTCTTGTCTCAAGATCTTTCAAATGTGGTTGCATAGATTAGTATGGCCTGTCCTTGCAATTTTTTTTTTTTTAAATCTTTTGGTCTTCCGTCTGGCAATCCCATGGCTTCTGGCGTGGAGCTTCCTGCCATAAGAAGCTCGTTTCTTGGTAAGGGATTCGATGCATTGTTCTTGATTGCTTTGTAAGTGACTCCGTTGATCTTGAAGCCGATACATGCCTGGAGGCCTAGTCAGTGAAGTTCCTTCTCAGTTAAAGAGATACAGTAACATTTCTTCAGACTCTTAATGAGGCATGTCTATTTGTGTGAGGAACATTTCAGAGGTAATAGGGTGGTGTCTGGGAGATCTTTGTGCAGGGTGGTGTCTTTGCATGCATGTCCGTCTGGTTCATTGTTGCTATTCACAAATAATAGGAATTTAGAGTTTATTTTGACGCTTTTGGTCAAATAAACCTTTCAAGCAGTAGATACATTTAAATCATTAGGGCACATTAATCAAGATAACACTTCAAACATCCTACTAAATATATAACTTTAATATTTAGAAAAGGAAAAGTTAAAACTGTGAACAAGAAAAGCTCTGTCTTTGTTGAGTTTGAGTTTCAGGTTTGAATTTGAGATATATCTGTATTACTTTGAGGCAAGATTTGAGTGGCTGTATGCCACTGAATGAGGAGAAATTTAGGTATAGTTGGGTACTGTTAGAATACTGGTGGGTCTTGATGTTGTTAGAAATTATGGATCCAAGGGTTTTCATGCAGGGATAACCTGATGTTAGCCCTAACTTTAACCCTTAGACTAATCTATAAACCTAACCCATTCAGTAACACATCCTTAACCCTAAACTAATATTTTTACTTACTCTAATCCTAACTTTCAAACTTACCCTAAATCTAACTGGCATACTCACACCAACTGTTACATTGTATTGTACGGCCACAGGGCAGTCAGGGGTTACTGGGCCCAGACTGTAGCCACTGAGGTCATTTGCCACTCGTGTCTTGGGGGCCATCCTTCTGTGGCTCTACAAGGTGAACCAAGTACACCCTTCCTAAACCTGACTCTCAGGGTGTTGGGGTGAACAGTCATAGGCTTCTCAAGAAGGTAGTGTGGAGGACAAGAGCTCAGAACTCAACAGTTAACCAGCAGACACAATAACATATTGTCCAGCCCAGACAAAGATTGAAATTGTGTTTATGGTCTCCCCTGATGGACTACACCCTTCAATACCGTTTCCCGCTTGATGGAGTTCCCCAATATCCGTAATCCTTATTGTATAGTTTGGGACATGGCATTGACAAGGCAAAGGTGTAGACATGCCTAACATTCGCATTCCCCTCTTTGTTACTACTCATTCAAAGTCTTAAGTAATTTCTGCAGAGCATTGTCTGCGACTTATTCTCTTGTTCTCTTACAGTTTTCAATTCTTGAGTTTATGTGTGCTATTGTTGCAGTCAGGGTGTGGTAAGATGGACATGTGCAGAGGTCTTCCTTATGCATCTTTTGAGCTGCCAGAACACGTCTGTGGGCTCGCTCGCTGGCTTGAAAATACCAGTGACACAGTTGTCTACTTTGGCAGTCATGCCTTCCCTAGGCTGGGTGCAGACAGGATGCTAGCACAGCAGGTGTTTCTTCCAGGGTGATCTGGATCTTGTGAAATTCTTTGACACTTGCAGCCTCCTGGCCCATGGGGACTCCAACATTAGCGTTGATGGATCTTTCAGACTCTGTTGGCGACTGCAGTAGCATCAGTCTCCCAGCCATGACACACTCTTGTTCCGTTCATGACCAGAATCATTCAGTGAGATCACAGACTCCTTTCACATACAGGTTCCTCCTGCCTTTGCTTTCTCTCTCTCTTTCTCTATTGCCATTGCCAGGAACATGCTAGACTTCTCCTCCTGTAGTGCCTCTTCTCATGCAGCACCAGGCACACTCCTCCCCCTCTCAGCATGCAGGAAGGTGTACCTCACCTCTGAGAGACTGACTGCCATGCAGACGCTAGCCTTGGTCATAAGTAGTCTTTTGAGCACACTATGAACCTCTCCCTTCCTTGGTCATGAAGAACTTGGACCTGCAACAAAATAGAGTTCTTTATATCCCACATTTATACACAGACATTGGATATGAAATTACAGTGTAAGGATTCAGAACCAGTTTAGGTGGTTCTCTTGCAAATATAATTTTTCGATTGTTCCTCAGACAACATCATTGTGCAAGGTGATGGTCCTAATGGGAGTTGGAGTTATGTTGGCTCCAAGTGGGGGTATCCAAAACATTGGCTCATGGAAGTGAGAGAGCTCTGCACTTGGCTGTCACCAGCCCTCATGCAACAGTGTTCAGGGACAGACAAAAGAACAAGTCCTGCCTGGAAACCTCCTCACCTTTAGTAAGCAAAATTGTAGTTCCATCCCTCGCCCCTACCATTTTCCAATGAATGATGGTGCTCATCTTGAATTAATCAGCAGACGTTTGCTAACAAAGACCACAATTTATTTCTACGGGGAGCCATGTTTCCATCCTTCCTCGCTTCAGTGTCTGGGTTTCCATCCTCTAAATTGATTACACTAAATGAGTGCCCATCCAAAATGTATTACACTGTTCACATACAGAGTCCTACTACCATACACCTATACCACACAGTCACTACAATATAAGCACTTGAAACACACAAATCAGATGAAATGATAAGGATTTGGCATTCACATTCCAGCTTATCTTTATGTGAAAGGACAGCTTGTCTTTATGTGAAAGTAATCAGTAGACAACCCTCTCCCAAACACAGAGAGAAAAAGGCCTGATCACAGTAATGATCGATAAAATCTCAGTTCACTTCTGCCACTGATCTACGTCATTCACCATGGGCATGGATAGGAATCCATTGCTTGCAACAAGGTCCTGCTTTGTGCCCCCTTCTAGTCACAGAAGAGGCTCTGAACCTCAGAATCTAGTGTGTACACAAAGGCCTAGATTTAGCTTGATGCCAACATCAAATAAAAGGTCAGGATTCAAGTTTCACAAGCAGTTGGGTACTCAGGGTAGGGATATATCCCAGTACACCATGCAAGTAACATTTCTGCCCCAACACCAATTCTCCCTCTAAATCCTTCATTATGAGGTAACCGGAATATAGGCCAGATTTTCCCCACCCCACTAACTCTGTTGGTAGGGAAAATCCAGACCACTATATATTGGACCCTGAGTGTCTACTAAGAAAGGAGTTACTGTGCTGGAACGGACAGCACTCCAAGATGGCTGGGGGGAAAGGACTCAAATCTTCGTTCCAGACTAAACTGGACAAGTATGCCTGGAATAAAAATGGCGAGGAGTCCGAGACCTCCAAAGCTAATGACCCAGAGAAAACACAACCAACCCCTGCACAGCCTGATCCAACACTACAGGACATCATGGCTGCCATCAACAAGGTACGTTCCTCCTTGGAGTCGCGGTTGGACTCCGTGAATACTAAGGTTTCCCTCATTCAGGCCGATCTCTGGAAGATGGGGACGAGAGTTAAGGAGGTAAAGGAAGCCACCAAACAAATTACAATGGACACCTCCCAACTCAAGCGTCAAATACCGCAATTAACTGAAAAACAGGACAAAATGGAAGCACAACTAGATGGATACGAAGGCAGAGCACGTCGCAACAATGTGCGCATCCTGGGGGTGCCAGAACGAGCGGAAGGGACGGACACGGGCTTCTTTGTTGAAGAATTGATCGTGAAACGTTTACGTCCAAAATGCCTTTCTAATTTCTTTTCAATTGAGTGGGCCCACCAGGTTCCTGGGGGACGCCCCAGACCAGGGGCTCCGCCCCGTCCATTAATAGCTAGAGTCTTCAATTTTGTGGATCTGGATGCGATACTTCAGACAGCACGGACCACCCCACCACTATCGCTGGAGAACAGTAAGATATCCTTCTTTCCGGATTTCACAATGAAAGTCCAGAACCAGCGGCGTAGTTTTCTGGAGGTGAAGAAGGCACTTAGTGAAAAGAACATAAAGTACCTACCACTTGGCACACTGATTCTGGGGGAGATTTCAAATGACGCTAAACGACCGGTTAGACAGACAGCCTGTGCGCCCCTCGACGAGGTCCAGCAGGCATATGTCGGAGTTTCTGGTGGCCATGGGCCTCACGGACATATGGCGCCACAATTATCCTGATTTGACAAGATTCACGTATTACTCTAACTCACATCATAGCCTTTACCGCATAGACTACCTCTTAACCCACTCAGCAAATGTGGGGAGTTTCTGGGATCCCTGCTGTCTTCCACGCAGTACCTCGGATCATTGCTCCGTATTGGCTGAACTCTCATTTAACAAGCAGCACCAGAGATCTACCATAACCATAAGTCTATGGCTGCTCAAAGTGCCAGATATTAAAGAACGCTTACAGGAGCATTCGGAAAATTACTTCAAAGAAAATGTGGGTTCTGTGGAGTCCACCCAGACGATATGGGAGGCAGATAATGCGGTGGTGAAAGGACAGGCACTAGCTCTTAAAGTGGGGTACATTAAGAAACAACAGGCACATATAGAACAAGTGGAAGCTGAGCTCCAGACTCTTGAGGTGGAATACACGCAATCCCCTACTGAGGATGCTCGTCATAAATTACAGGTCAAACAGTTGGAATATAGAACTATGGCAAGGGAACGGGCTTGGGCCAAGTTACTGGCAACCCAACATAGACTGTATGAGCTTGGGAATAGGGTGGGGAGGCTGCTTGCCTGGTTGGAATGGAGGGACCTAGCTGAGCGATGGGTCCCCCATTTAACCGTTGATGGTACCCTGACTATAAGAGATAGCGGAGGCATTCGCAGATTATTTTGAACATATCTATACTCCCTCGGCTGTTACTACCACTGAAGAGTCCCGACAGTTCTTGGCAGATGTGCATCTACCGGTCCTGTCCCCCAGCGAAAGAGAGTCACTGGAGGATGTTTTTACTGACGAAGAGGTCCAAAGGGTGATAGGAAACATACAATCCGGGCTAGTAATGGTTCCTAACAGGATCCCTATTGAACTCCTCAAATCTATTAGCTCCCTTATAGCACCCTATCTAAAAGACATGTATAATGAGAGCTATGAAAAAGGGTTCTTGCCGGAGGATCAGAGGCTTGCCTCTATAGTAGTCATTTGCAAACCGGGGAAACCCGGGAACGAATGCGGTTCCTACTGACCGATCTCCTTAATTAATGCAGAGGCCAAGATTCTAGTGAAATTACTGGCTACCCAGCTGGTGCCGCTCCTCACCTCACTTGTACATGCGGATGAATCCGGCTTTATGCTGTGCCACAGCACAGCCCTTACTCTCCGCAGGCTACACAATGTGATCGGTCGCCAACACATCATTGAAGAAGATGCCATAATCTTATCTTTCAATGCTAAAATGGCGTTTGACTTGATAGAGTGGCCATACCTCTTCAAGGTGCTACAACGCTTGGGATTTGGACCAAAATTTTGGGAATGTATTAGGTTACTATATCACAGGACAAACTATAGTCAATAACCGCACTTTATGGGTGTTTCCGCTGAGGAGGAGCACTAGGCAAGGATGCCCCCTATCTCCATAGATTTTCTCTCTGATACTGGAGCCCCTGGTGACCTGGGTTAGAGGGAATGTAGTGTTAAGGCGGTTGAAATGAGCTGAGGGACAAGAAGACAGGATATTCCTCTATGCATATGATATCCTGCTTTACTTAGCTGCCCCCCCAAAAGCAATTCACAGAATATAAAATATCTTCACACATTTTGGGAGATATTCAGGATACTCAATTAATTGGTCTAAATCCTCGCTTTTCCCATTACACGGGCCGGTTCCCAGACTCCCTCTTGTGTATACAGTGGAGGTGGCAGAGAATGGATTCTGCTATCTGGGAATCCATATCACTCCGGATCCTACCGTATTTTATGCAAACAATCTGATAGCCCCCCTAGTTCGACTGAGAAATGATGTGAAACTCTGGAGAACTTTGCCTCTCTCCTTAGTGGGCCATGCGGCCCTTTTCAAAATATTGGCCCTTCCCCGCTTCCCATACATTTTACAGAATTGCCAGATTAACATACCAGAGTCCTCTTTTAGAAGCGTTGAGAGCGAGGTAAGGACCCTGTTGTGGGATGGGAGGGCCCCCGCATAGCCCGGCATAAAATGACTGGGAGTTGGGACGATGGAGGCATTGCTCTCCCGGATATATGCCTCTATCACTGGGCTTCACAGCTAGTGGTGGTGAACCACTGGATATACCGTCCCCCGTTAGACCCGGCCTACCTCCTGGATAACTATCAGATGGCGAAAGAAGGCTACCTAGGTGCTCTCTGTCCTGAGGTCAAGAGAGGCCATTTCTTGGGCCCTATGGCTCCAACCATAGCTATTTGGCGGCAAGCTAACAAGAAACTAGGCTGGCTGGATACTCTGACTCAGGCCACCTCACTGTGGACGACCCAAAAACTTGGGTTGATGTGCCACCAACCCTGCTTTGACAGATGGGATACTATTGGTGTTTCCACTATCGGTCACCTTTGGAAAAAAAAGGAAAATGGTGTCATTTGCACAACTAGCAAAAGACTGTGTTTTGGCCGAGGGGATCTCGTCCGGTATTTGCAAATCCGACATGCTCTCACTGCCCTCTCCGTGAGAGGGGAGATACCAGAATCCTCCACCCTGGAGGAAAGGTTACTCTCGGAACCACTGATGAAAAAGGCGATCTAATTAACTTATCGTAAGTTATGCAACAATCTGCCGGACCCACTCAGGAGCCTGCTTGAACAATAGCAAGCTGACATAGGCACATTAGAGGACGAGGATTGGAAAGCTGCATTTATGTCTCTGAGAGAATCAGCTATCCCACTTAAGTTCTTACTCATCCAACTGAAGGGACTGCACAGATCGTATTTCAATGTGGCCACGCTTTTGAAATTGGGGCATAGGGTGAATGCAATTTGCCTTAGACAGTGTTTAGAGGAGGCTACCCTATAGCACACCTTATGGAAATGCTCCCACAGCAGGGTTCTTTGGGAGGAAGTCACACGTCATATGCACATGGCCATTGGGAAGGAGATCCAACTGACACCGAGACTGGGGCTATTGAATATTTGGGAGGCCATAGATTTTACTGAAGTTGAACAACAATGGGTCACCTTGGGATACACACTGGACAAACGGGCAATTGCTATGCATTGGGGGAGTGCTGATGTGCCGAAGGCAAGGAGATGGGCTAAAGAACTAGACAAATGCATGATTGCCAAAAAAGAGGTGTTTACATCTAGAAGATGCCCTAAGAAATGAGATAAGAAATGGGGCAAAAGGAACAGTTATTGGGGGGAGATATGCGTCTCACCGACTGTGGAGATGGAGATGCAAGAATAATGGAGAAATGGCATGTTTAAAAAAATTTATGTGAGTGTAATAATATTATATGGCGACCATCATGATATTATATGAAAAAATGTTTTCTATGCCACTGGTATGGTGTTACTGGTGACTGTTCAGTTCTACAAAATAATAAAAACATCTTTTAAAAAAACAAAAGAAAGGAGTTACTGGGGGAATTAATAATTTTGCGACTGTTTTCCATGGTACTTTCTCATGTTTCTCCAGACTTTCACACATAGCTTTAAGCTAGTTTCATTAGCTGAAATCTCAGTATGAAAGTGAAAAAGTCTAAATTTTGATGGGGCTGGTAACTGGTGTTACCTGCTGGATCAGAATTGAGAGGCCAATAGTAATGAGGGTGTAAATGTGTAAACAGTAGACACTGTAACCATAACCTTATTCCTAAACTTACTCCTAATCCTAGGTTTCACTGCAACCCAAAATCTAACTCTGATCCTATCCTTTGGCCTAGACCTAATTCAAATCCTAACCCTATTGGCTTACATTTTGTCGAATATAGACCTGTCTCATTGTTTTCCTGAATAAGAACTCGACTTAGAGTTTTGTGGACAGGATTCTCCATCACAAAAGTGGCAGAGAATCCTACCCATCAAACCCCCTGTCCACACTCCTCATTTAGAGATGGATTGATTTTAAGTGTTATATCGACTAAACCCCTCTTTTCTCCATCTCTGGAATCCTTCATCTGACAGCCCAATAGGGGCTGTTGGAGGACAGACATTACACCATTAATCCTATTATGGGTGAATGTTGTAATGACTTATTTTCGTGTCCATCACCACTAAGTAAAACCTGGTGATAGATAGGAAAAACCATAATGACCCCCACACCCAGGTAGAAAACTTTCACACTGGGTTTGATTTTAAACACAAAAACAATTGTCCATTGTTTGGTGTACTCCAAACTTTTAGTACATTGAAAGGAACTACTGTGATGGCAGTTCCTTTCGCTTTTCAGAGATGACCGCCGAGCCAATGGTCATCTCTAAATTTGTCAGTGGAATTCCCTCGGGATGGTGGCAGGAATGTCTGCTGCCCTCCAGATAGACACTAATCCACCTGCAAAACTTTAAATCGGACTTTAATTTTTTTGTCAGACATTTTGGTTGAATCTAGGGGTGTTTGAAATCATGAAGGCTCTCCACATATTGTTTTTTAACTACTCATAGCTAGCCAAATGCACATCTACAGATAGTTTAAAAAAATTAGGAGCAGTGAGAAAGTGTCTTTGTTGCTGTGTGGAGCCACTCAGGGCATTGGAGGGGGAATTTTGAAGGCACTTAGCAGCCATCAATCTGCATACTGCTCTGAATTTAAGGTTTCCAGTTCACTGATTGAAAGTAGCCTGAATACCTGATTGTTGAAAACGTTTGCAACGTTCGTGAGGCAGCAAAGATGTTGAGATCATAATGCTGTGTACACTCCAAATAGAAGGCACATGCTTTGATCTCCAGAACCTACAAATCTCATGCAGAAGATGACTCGCCTAGGTTTGTCCAAACACAAATTGAAAAACATTGTACATAATTCATAGATGGTCGACCATTGTTTGTTCGAGCCCACGTTATGCCATGAGAAGAGGATTTAGAATAAGTGCAAGAGTTTCTTGGACGAAAATAAATCGTGAATGTTAGAACCGGGATCCCTGGTTGGGTGAGGTAGGTACCTTAGGCCAAATAGGGACCCGTATTTCCACGTCAGGGAAATGAAGGTCACCTTCTGAGATAGCCCCCGCTCACCCCTATTGTAGCTTGGCATGAGCAGCCAGGCTTATCTTCAAGGCAAATGTGTAAAGTATTTGCAACCACGCTCACAGCAACCCAATGATGACACCACAAATAGACTCCACACGAATTTTCTAAAAATGAGTGTAAATTTTATATAAAAAGATATACGATAAGACCACACGATATAAATCCAACATATGAGTATGTGTACTATTTCTCCTGGCCTGTTGTTAGGCCACCCAGCCCTTGTAAGTTCTGGTGATATTAATGAGCACTTCTAAACATTCCACTGTTTATTTATTTAAAAAGTTTTGTATAGCGCTGGCTGGACCCAAGCGTATCAGAGCGCTTTACAGGATTTGGTAATACAGAATTGCAGTATAACTTTTGTACATTGAGGTAATAAAACAGAGCAATTTGAAAATTTGAAACAGTGTTCATTTTAAATGAGGTAAATTAACTAGGAAAACCTAGGTCTAAAAGCATATTGAAAATAGTAGGAGTGGAAGAAAGCAAAGTTAGTTAGTGGATGAGAAGGGGGAGAGGAAGTGAAGGGCGATTGTGGAAGATGAGGGGTAAGGGGAAAGCAGGTGGAAGAAGGTTATCTATGATAAAAGAAGGGGGGAGGTGGTCGTAAATGAAAGAATAGGATGGAGGGGGGAAGGGGGTGAGACAAAAGTAGAGGGGATCTATACAGTCCGGGCAGGGGTGAGAATAAGTGTCCAATGACAATGTATTAAGGAGGACCCCAGTATTTGTTGAGAAGGAGCAGCTTGAGGTCTTTTTTTAAGCTGCGGTAGGAGGGGTTGCAACGTATTTCTTTAGGGAGGGCATTCCAGACGGAGGGCGCTTTTCCAGAGAAAGAGCGAGACTGTGTTGATTTCTTTTTTAATAAGGGCGGAACTATGACGAGAGCGTTAGTGCTCCTCATTGTTCTAGTACAGCGCGCTTTGGGGAGTTTATCAGAGAGGTAAGATGGGGTGTTTTGATGGAGGGCTTTGTGCGTGATACAAGCAGTCTTGTAAGTGGGTGTGCCTTCAATAGGATGCCATTTAAGGTCTTTGAGGACGGGAAGGTGTGATCAAACCGCTTACAGTCCGTAATAAGCCTGGCAGCAAGGTTAAGAACGGATTTGATAGGAGCTAGGTGGACTTTAGGAGTTCCAGCGAGAGTGGCATTACCGTAGTCGAGTCTAGATAGGACCAATGATTGTACTACTGATTTAAAGTCATCAGCAGGAATAAAGGGTTTAATTTGTTTGAGATGGTGGAGTGTGAAGAGAGCACCTTTGGCTGAATTTTTTATGTGGGGAGTAAGACTGAGGTTCTGGTCGACGCTGATGCCGTGGGATTTGACTGAGTTAGAAATGTAAAGAGAGCAGCTGAGAGCTTTGATGTCAGAGATCCAGTGTAGAATAGGGAGCGAGTTGTTTTTAGGAGAGAATATAATGATTTCTGTTTTTTAGGGTTGAGTTTGAGGTGGTTGTGATGGAACCAAAATTGAATCTTAGTCAAGGCATCGTTAAGGTGTAAGACATCAGCCTGGGATTTGATCTTATAGTAAAGTTGGGTGTCATCAGCATAGAGGTGGTAACTGATTTTCGCTTGCTTAAGAATGAGGGTGAGGGGTTCCATGAAGAGGTTGAATAGAGTGGGAGAGAGAATAGAGCCCTGTGGGACCCCCAAGGTGACCGGCAGAGGTTTGGAAAGGCAGTCGCTGACTTTAATTTGTTGGGTTCTATGTTGGAAAAAGGAGCTGAACCATTTGAGAACAGCACCATTGAAGCCAAAACGGTCTTTAAGACTGTTGAGTAAGGTGGCATGGTTAACAGTATCAAAAGCAGCAGAGAGGTCAAGGAGAATGAGAAGGGAAGATTCGCTCTTGTCAAGGGAGTGGTGGATGTCATCAATAATGGTGAGCATGGCTGTTTCAGTGCTGCAGCCCTTTCAAAAACCTGATTGTAATGCGTCCAGGAGGTTAAATGAGTCGAGGTATTTGTCCAACTGGAGCAGGGCGCATTTTTCCAAGGCCTTAGATAGGAAAGGAAGGTTAGAAACAGGGCGCAGATTATTTAAGTCATTGGGGTCAGCTGTAGCGTTTTTGATGGTGGGAGTAATTTGTCCTAGTTGGAGGGAAGCAGAGACACTACAGGTGGCTAGGGAGGAGTTGATGATAGTGGTCCAATATGGGGCGATGATGTATTTTAGGTCTTGTACAAGATAGACTGGGAGGAGATCTCTGGTATGCGAGGATGGTTTGAGCTTGGTGATGATGTTGAGGACAACCCGCTCAGAAACTGGACAAAAGTTATTCCAGGATGCATTGTTTTTTAGTTGGGGGTGATGTAGTAGGGTTCAGAAGAGGTGTCAACGGGGGGGAGTTGGGAAGAGTCTGGGGGAGGGGTAAGGGCGGGTGGAGACTTAGAGGGAATGTTAAGGAGGGGTGGTTGGCTATGCATGAGGGGAGTTAAAACAAAGGATTGATCAATCTTATTGATTTTATCAGAGAAGAAGCTAGCAATTTCTTCACATCTCTCGACCGTAGCCATTAGTTTGGGGGGGCTGAGGCAGTTTGGTTTTTGACAATGCTAAATAATTCCCTAGGTCGGTTTCTTGCCCGGTCAAGTTGTGAACGGAAGAAGGAAGTCTTTTCATTAAAGATGTGTTTTTTGTAGTTGGCCTTTGCGGCTCTGAGGAGGACAAGATTTGAGGGGGAAGGCTGTTGCCTCCATGTGCATTCAGTTTGTCTAAGAGCGCGTCTCTCATTGTTGAGGTCGGTATTGAACCAGGATTTGGAGGGGTTCCGTTTTTGCTGTTTTAATTTGGCTGGGGCAATTTGGTCAAGGACTTCAATGATAGATTTGCTGTAATGTTCTGTAAGGTCCCTAGCACTTTGGGAGAGAGGAGTAAGGCTTATATGTGCTGTAATCTTAGTATCCAGTTTGCCTGGAGGAATAAGGTGGAGATTTCTAGTCAACTTCTTTTGTTTGATGGTATTTGTGGACGGTGGGGGCACAGAGCTGTTGATCGTGAAGAGGATGAGGTGGTGGTTGGATCAGTCAATGGGGATGATGTGGGAAAGGGAAGCCAGTTCCTTGCTAGTGATGATAGCGTCAAGAGTGGCACCTTTGGTGTGTGTTGGAGAATGGCAGAGTTGTTTCAAGTCACTGATATCAAGTAAGTCATTGATGAGATTAACCGAGGGATCGTCATTTTTGTTCCAGTGGAGGTTAAAATCTCCGAGAAAGAGGTTTCTAGATTTGGAAATCGATGATTGGGTAAGAAGATCGGACAATTCTTCCACCAAGTAAAGAGGGTCACCAGGGGGATGGTAGATGTTATGTAGGCGAATAGGGGGGAATCCTGAACTATAAGTTCAGCACCAAGGTATTCAAAAGTAGTAAGGTCAGAGTGCTGGACAGGTAAGAGTTGAAGTTCTTCTTTAGAGATTATAGCGAGACCCCCTCCAATTTTGTCAAGCCTGTCTTTTCTGAGGATGGAGTAACCAGGGGGAGAGAGCAGGTCAAGGATTGATGATGAGTGGGCATTGAGCCAGGTTTCTGTAAGAAAGGCTAAGTCAATGGCTTCACTAAGGATAGTTTCAGCGATTTCTGTTGCATGACAGGCTGCCGATCGGCAGTTAACCAGCATGCAGTTAAGGGGTTTAGGGTCATTATTTTTTGTGGGGGAGCAGGAATAGATAGTGGTGAGTTGTTGCGGGGGTCTGGGCGAGACTGGGAAAGATGGGATCCTATTAGTCCCCAGGATCACAGGAATAGATGAATGTGGAGAAAGGGTGTTAGTAGTCGACGTAATAAGGGGGTGAGCTGTATTGAGGTCAAGGAGGTCGGAAGTGGAAAAATGGCTCGGGGAGAGGGGTGGCCTGAGTAAACAATTTCTGCAAGGCAGTACAGAAGGAGAATTGCCGTAAGGGGAAATATTCCCTTGGTGTTGGAGTGCGGGGTAAGTTTGTATGGAATCCAAGGGATAGGGATGATTGGAAGGGATCCTTGAGGCGAGGGAGTTGACATAATTTCTGAGAGAAGAAAGTTCTAACACGAGGGTTGAGAGGTGGAGTTCTATATTGAGGAGTGACTGGGTGGGAAGTGAGATAGGGAGGGGGCAAGGAGGTCGAGGGGGAGGGGGTATGTTCCATGTTGATCGGGGATGTCGGTCTAGGGTGTGGAAGGGGTGGGAAGCCAGGTGCAGGTAAGTGTGTGGTGTTTGGGTTGCACGATAAGGGTGGCATTAAAGGGTGTGAGAGGGCATTCCCAGGGGTCAACTGGGTGTCATGAGATGATAAGGGGGCATGGGAGGGGTTTTGACGGCTGTTAATAAGATAATGGGGGGATGGTTGCTAGGGGAGGAAGGGACTGGAGTTATTAGTGGAGCCGTCGGGGGATCATGGGGAGGTCGTACATAAGGAAGAGGGAGGGTTTGGGTGGCTGAGGGAGTTGTAGGAAGGTTACTAGGAGATAAGGAGATTGGAGTTATTGGTGGAGCCATCAGCGGATTGGGGGGAGGGAGAACAAGAGGAGGACAGGGGGGTTTGGGTGGCTGTGGGAGTTAAATGGAAGTCAGGGGGAGGGGGAGATGCTAATGAGGCCGGTGAAAAATATAACCGGGAATCAGGGATTTCATTGTTAATTAATGGGTCAGGGAACGGATAGGTTGGGGCCGGGGTGGGAAGGGACGAGAAGGCATCTTGCGTTTGGGTGGTTGAGAGGTTAGAGTTAGGTGTAAGTAGTAGGAATGGGGATAGGGAGATGAACTGGTGTTCAAAAATGGTGAGGTGCTTTTCAGAGGCTTGTATAAGGATATTTCCTGATTTGAATATAGAGATGTCGATTTCACCAGGAAAAGTTTGGGAAGGAGTGGTGGATGGTTTCAGACCATAAGGGATTTTGCAGGAGTTCATGATAGGAAGGTGGTGGAGAAAGATACTTTTCCATTTAGAGGGGAGTTTGGAGAAGAAGATGTAGTTAGTTTTTATGATGGAGGTTAGGCTAAGGTAGTTGTCAGCAAATAAGGTTTCTTGGTGGGGTATTAGAAGTTTGTGTTGAAAGTTTTTTTTGCCATTTTTGGAAAGCTTTTGGGGGTAAAGGACAGACCAAGAGTTAGGGCCATGCCTAGAGATGGGTGAGTCCAGTGTCGTGAGGGTATGGTCATGGTGGATCAACTTTAGTGGTCAGGGGGCGAGGGGAAGATGTGCGGGAGGGAGATAGTGTGGGGCACAGAGGGGATGGGGAAAAAAGAGAGGGGGTGGTGGGACGTCAGTGATAGGTAATATCCCCAAATGAGAGTGGGGGCCGTGCGATGAGGTGGCTCAAGTGGGAGGCATTAGAGGGGAAGGAAGATAGGAGAAGGGGGAGAGTCCAGGAGTAGAGGCAGTAGACAAGGTCAATATCAAGAGAAAGGGAAGTATGGAAAGGTAGAACCAGTTGGGAGATAAAATAGTAGAGTGAAGTAGGGGAAAGGAAGGGGAGAGGAATGAAACAGAGGGGAACACTAAAAATAAACAAATCCATGAGACAATAGTAATAGACAAATCAGTGAAGAGCTAGGAGATGAAAGTATTAAATGAAGCTGTACGCCTTCATCAATCAATGTTAGGCTACGTAACATTCAGAAAATTACAAATTAAAACCAAAAAATGACATAAAGAGGTAGGCCATTACGAGTGCACATAGAGCAAAGATAAATAGCAACTAGCACTATTCAGTATAGATTATGGACAACATAAATAATCTGAAAATAAAATAGCAAAATGAGGTATATCAATGAGGATGAGCATACTGTTTTAATTAGCGGTAGGTATGTTTGGGTGTGAATAGCATAATAGATTGGTAGTATCCGGCAATTTTACTAGTTAACAATTATAGGAAAGTCGTTCGCCCATAGAAAAAGACTCTTTTAAAATAAGATAAATAACAACTAGCACCATTCAGTATAAATTACGAACAACATAAACAATCCAATGATAAAATAGCAAAATGAGATAAATCAATGAGGATGAGCAATCTGCTATAAATAGCGGTAGTTATGTTTGGGTGTAGATAGCTTAATAGATTAGTAGTGTCCGGCAGTTTTACAGGTTAAACTATTATAGGAAAATCATTCGGCCATAGAAAAGGACTCTTTCAAAATAAGGAGGGTACTGATTAATAAGGTGGAGTATGAATATCATGGAAATCAAAATACTATGCAACCAGGGGGGAAGTGGGCTGATTATGGCAGCTCCCCTAGGTAAGGATTGGGGTATAACTTAAACAGTGCAGACTCATAAAAGGGGGGGCAGGTAATTAGCATGGAAGAGGGCGGGGTGAATAGCTAATGAGGATCAGGGATGAAAGGACTTAGACTAAAAATAATCATAGTGAGGACGATGTTAAAATAGTTAAACCTCAATATTGATTCCCTTTCAAGACTGACTCTCTTTCAAGATGGCCACCGAAATAGTGGGGTGGAGAGAGTCCTTTTTCTCTTTCCCCATTTAGTGGAGCAACAGGATCGGGGGGGTCGATTCCAGGATTGAGAAAAGAGGACAAAATGGTGATTTAATTTCAACCGACCAGTCCAGATGGCGCCCAAATTTTATGAACATTGTCATCTGAGCAGCTGAGCATCTTAATGGTCTGCTCCGTGTAATTCCGCAGACTTGGGCAGCTTGCTGCGCAGAAAAACATGCAGTAGTACACATGGGTCCTCAGACGGCCAGGAGCACGGAGTTTAGCGGCTAGTCTGGGGACACCGCCATCTTGTGGAGCCCTAATCATTGGCAGTAATAAGACTTAATTCCTCGTCATTCCGCAGGATAGGTGGCAGGCTGCATTGAGGAGCGGCGCGGGGATCTGAAGGCCAAATCCCGAGATCAGGAGACCGCTTAAACCTCGAGGGCGGCCAGGAAACATGTCTTTTTAACGCCCCTCATGGGGAATTTGGGGCATCGCCACTCTGTAGCGGGTGTAGTGGAGGACTGCTAGTGGCAGAAGTGCGGCAGTCCTGGGGAAGGGACCAGGCAGCAGGGCATGTGGGTGCAGTGGCGTTGTCCTCTCCAGAAGCAACCCAGCAGAGACTCCAAGGCGGGGTGGTGGTGGAGGGTCACGAGAGGCCCTGGTCCATCATAGACCCACTATGGGGTGTAATGAGGCAAGGCACACCTATCAGGCGGAGGCTCGGTCCATCAGGGAAGCAGCGCGGATCAGAGGTGCACACCGCACTGATTCAACTAGTGAGGTGCTGCACTCTCCGTCCCCTCGACGAGAGCAATCCTGGAGGCGTTCAGCGACGAAGGGGATAAGAGGGTCGTCGGACTCCCAGTGTCCTTCCCAGCAAGCAGACCACAGCCTCAAGTGGACAGAGGCGTAGGGGGATGTCGCACACTCTGCGACATCAAAGGCACTCGAACCAGGAGGGGAGCGGCGAGGCAGAAGCGGCGAATGCACGATCGGAATCGGGGAGATTGCCCTGCAGGTGAGCCAAGGTAGAGTCAGGCATTTCCGTGTCTGGTAGTATGGCAAAGGCGCAACCGAACTCAGGGAGAACGTCCCGCAGGGGAGCCAGAGTAGATTTAGGCACTCCCGTGTCTGGAAGTACAGCAAAGGCACAACCGGATTCGTGGAGATCTTCCTGCAGGTGAGCCAAAGTAGATTCAGACACTCCTGAGTCTGGTAGTAAGGGATGATGGTAGAAGAGGGGTGGATGGCGGGGTTAACAGTGGATATTGACCGATGTGGTGATCCCCAACCCGGGAGCTCCTACTCGGCGGCCATCTTGAGCCAAGTTCCTTCCGACTGTAATCCTAATGCCATGTTATGCAGTTCGTAATGCTAGAATCATGCACTTTTGCAATGTAAAAATAATGCAATACATAACACAACAATCAGGTACTTTGCAATGTAAGAATAATGCAATGCGTAATACAACCACCAGGTACGTCGTTATGCAGAAATAAGGCAATGCGTAATACACTAATCAGGTAGTTTGTTATGCAGGAATAATGCAATGCATAATACGCTAATCAGGTAGTTCGTTATGCACAAACAATGCAATGCTTCATACGACAATCAGGTAGTTCGTTATGCAGAAATAATGCCATGCGTCATACACTAAACAGGGAGTTTGTTATGCAGGAATAATGCAATGCGTAATACACTAATCAGGTACTCCGTTATGCAGAAATGATGCAATGTGTAATACGACAATCAGGTACTCCGTTATGCAGAAATGATGCAATGTGTAATACGACAATCAGGTACTCCGTTCTGCAGAAATAAGATAATGCGTAATACACTCCGGCACCGATCACAGTGCCTTAGGCGGTCTCTCCGCCACTACTTCTGACTCGCAGTCAACCTTTGTCAACAGTTGCCCCCAACATGGGTATGGTGTAACAAAAAGTGCAGCTCCGCACTCCGGTCCCGGTACTGCCACTCCCTTGGCAATACGGGCCGCGATAGGAGCCAAAGCAGAGACTCGCGCTGCCGGAATGAGAGAGAGGCCAAGAGCGTCTACCTTCAAGCCCGCACCCTGTCCCAGGAGTCGACACACATTACCTGGGGGGCTTGAACTCACTCTCCTCTCCTCATCCAGTGCTTGGGCCTCCGATGCAATCTTTGTGAATTGGCAAGGGCAGGTTCAGGCCAGCGGCTCAGATCATCCGGGGCTGCCGGTCCGGGCAGCTACTGCTACAAAGATCTCAGGCTGCCACAGGGCACACACACACAGCGTCACTGAGACTCCCTTGAGCTTCGGGTGCCTGATCATCGGCCACTCCACACAAAGGTCTCAGGCTGCACGAAGAACACACGCACAGCATCGCTGAGACTCACTTTAACTCTGAGTGCACATTAACAAGGCAATCCTCATGAAGGTCTCAGGCTGCATAAAGCACACACACACAGCGTAACTGAGACTCACTTGGACTCTGGGTGCACGATAAGAAGGCAATCCTCACAAAGGTCTCACACTACACAAAGCACACGCACACAGTGTCGATGAGACTCACTTGGATTCCGGGTGTGCCCTTTGGCATTGCTGAATAACTCTCTCTCTTTCGGCACTGTTCCCGGGTCATTCAAACGAGCTGAGGTCACGCCTATCCTTAAAAAACCTACGGCAGACCCTACAATTATGAGCAACTTTCGACCCATCTCCCTCCTTCCTTATCTTGGCAAGGTCCTTGAGGCCCATGTGACCAACACTTTGAGTACTTTCATCGAGGACTCTCAGTTCCTCGACCATCAACAGGCTGGATTTAGACCCAACCACTCCACAGAATCTGTCATACTTTCAGTGATGGAGGAACTACGGAGAGGGGCGGACTCTAACATCAGTCAGGCCCTGGTGCTCCTGGATTTGTCGGCCGCCTTCGACACGGTCGACCATGATATTTTGGTCGGCCGTGTCGGGGAGGCCGGCATCCAGGGCCCTGCATTGGCCTGGATCCGCTCCTTCTTGAGCAACCGCCATCAGGCGGTCCGGCTCTCTCAGTTCTCCGCGGATGAGGTTAAACTAACCTGTGGTGTCCCGCAGGGATCCTCCTTATCTCCTCTCCTTTTTAATTTATATCTCACCCCCCTCATTCGCTCGCTACAAGGTAGTAGTGTCACCGCGTTTAATTATGCAGATGACATCCAGTTGGTTTTCAACATTAATTCCACGGCCCAGTCCATTGACAATTTCCAATCCATTCTTTGTCATATCAGTGACTGGATGGGGGTGAACCATCTGAAGCTTAACCCCGACAAGACTGAACTCCTGCTTGTCGGGGGCATAGCCAACCCTTGGAATTCCACCTTTTGGCCCTCCAGGTTGGGCACCCCCCCTATCCCCGTCAGCTCAGTGAAGAGCCTCGGGATCATCATCAGTAACGATCTCTCAATGAAATCACAGGTCAGTGCAGTGGTGTCCTCTAGCTTCTTTCAACTGAGAAAAATTCGTAAGATCGCCCGCTTCCTGACCACCGAGGCTCTTACCCTGGTATTACTGGCACTTGTCATCTCCAGGGTGGATTATGCCAACTCTCTCTATGTTGGTCTACCCATTTACCAATTAAAGAGGCTCCAACTGGTCCAGAACCAGGCAGCACGGCTCATTTACCACCAACCTAAACACCAGTACGTACGCCCCCTTCTGAAATCTCTCCACTGGCTCCCCATCACCGAGCGGTGTAAATTTAAACTGGGCTGTATTATTTTTAAGTCCCGTGTTGGTACAGGACCTTTGTTTATTTCTTCACTTCTGCACCCATATGTCCCTTCCCGCACCCTTCGTTCTTCCTACCTGGCTCTACTTCAAATCCCTACTTTCAATCGTAAAAAACATGGAGGACTTAGGTTCTCATTTCTTGCCCCCTCCTTTTGGAACGCCCTTCCATTAAGCCTGAGACTGGCTTCCCCTTTAATCCATTGTAGGTCTCTTCTGAAAACCTATTTATTCCGTATAGCTTATAATTAGAACTCCCTTAGCCCCTTGGACTGTTTTGATTTTTCTCTCTTTGTCCTTAGCGCCAAGAAACCGTCTGGTGTTAGCTGCGCTTTATAAATTCTTTTTACATTACATTACATTACAATAACAAGGCAATCCTCACGAAGGTCTCAAGCTGCACAAAGCACACACACAGCGCCGATGAGACTCACTTGGATTCCAGTGTACACGATAACTGGATAATCCTCACAAAGGGTTCAGGCTGCAAAAAGCACACGAATACACAGCGTCGCTGATCCTTGCTTGGACTCCAGGCGCCCACGATCACAGGGCACGGCTTACGAGGGTCTCAGGCTGCAACAAGCACACAGCGTAGCTGAGACTCTCCTGAAAACTTTTGTGTTCCTGAGTTTCCGCAACAGGGAGCCAGCTAACCTCAGGCCTGTGGTGATAAGTTACTTCAGGACACAGCACAACAAAGTCCTTTCAAGCAAGGGGACACAACACACAGCAAAGTTCCTTTAGCCTTTCCTTGGTTAAAACAGCAAACTGCAGGCCAGCCCCAGAACACACAGCAAGGGGCAGTCCTTTCCATCAGTCTCTTCAGTTGTTTCTTCCTTGGCAAAGGTTCCTCTTGGCCACGAAGTAGCTCTAGTCTTGTTCAATCTTGATCAAGTCATTCTCCAAAGTTCAGGGGCTTCAGCTCTCATAGTTATACCCTCAATGGCTTTGAAGTCTTTGTTTTCAGGGGGTCACTGACCCCTGTTCAAACCAATTCTGGGTGCCTCCCTGCCAGTGACACCATTTTCCTTTGATTAATGGGGGTCTGGATTCTCAATCACTCAGCAGGAGATGGGACAATTGTTTTATAGCAGCAGCCCAGGCCTTTTCACCTCTAGGGGCTACTCCTCCCCCTACACTCCAGATGCAGGTCAGCCTGTTGCTCTCTCATCTCCTCCCCTGGGTCAAGACATTCCCCAGATCCAAATCCAGGCAGTCAATCCACAAACAGGCAGAGACATACAGAAATGTTAGAGCACAAAAACCCAGCCACTTCTAAAAGAGTGGCTTCTAAACACACAATACAAAAACCACTTTCATAAAAAGATGTGTTATTACATTGTGAGTTCAGGCATACTAAACTTCACCTCTCCATCTTAAGCCTTTGGGAAGATAAGCTAGAAAATATATCACAGCCTTCCCATTCTATCCTATGGGCAAGATGGCCTTTCAACAGTGAAAAACAAAATGGAGATTGTTTCACTGTCAGGACATGTTACACACCTTGGTACATGTCCTACCTTTCACATGCACTGCACCCTACGCAGGGGGTACCTTCGGCCTACCATAGGGATGTCTGATGTGCATAGAAAGGGAAGGGTAAGATCTGGCAAGTGGGTGCACTTGTCAGAACAACATGGCAGTTTAACAAACTGTGCGCAGGCACTGCAATGGCAGCCCTGAGTTCCCTTTTTAAGGCTACTTGTGTGGGTGGCACAATTAGTGCTGCAGGCCCACTAGTAGCATTTGCATTACCAGCCCTGGCACACATAGTTCACTTCACTAGGTACATTACTAGAACGGCAAACACACCAATCATTGACAACCAATTACCATTCCAATTTATGCATGGAGCACTTGCACTTTGACACTGTTTAGCAGTGTCAAAGTGCCCGAAGCATCTAAGTCTAAATCTATCACAGCACCAAAAATAGAGGAGGTAGAGGCAAAAAGTCAGAGGTAATCACACCAAGAAATGCCAGGTCTAACAGTGAACATGCAAAAGCAGTTTCCAGAGTGCAGCCAGACAAGCCAGCCATGACCTGCTCAAGAGAGACCAAAAGTCTTATTTAGAATTTGGCAGAGGGGTTACTCTATCACAAAGATGGTGGATATCCTGTCTTATTACAAGTGCATAAAATCTTGTGTCACTTGCGCTACCGTGGGCGGTTTTCTGCCATGTTTGTGACAGAATAAACCATCCGCCAAACCTACGTAGACAAAGAAATGAGGTGTACCAGCTCAATGCCAGGATGATGATCAACTGACTCAAAAGAGTGACTTCCGCTCATTCACTGTGGATGACTTGCTCTGAAATCCTCATTGTGATTGCTCATTCATTCACGTTTTGTAAGCCCATTCGAACAGGCACTCAACATGCACAGACATGGTGGATCAAAGTGCATAGCTTTATGAAGCATTGCATGGAAGTGAATTTGTCTTCTGACCCCGTGCTTTAACAGGCTCATCCACTTGCCTCTTAATGTGCTTCGCTGCAAGGACGGTATTAATTATGTCTCACCTTGGAGAGCAGTTTAAAGATGTGTTATTCATACATACGTAATTATAAATCTATTTTATATCATGCCTATTACTGCTGAACACAGTGCTTTCAGCCTGCATTGAATTACTACTTTTGTAATTCATAGCAGTGAATGAGGTGTTACTTTCTGACATCTTCAGTCCACTGAGCACTTCATTATTTCTCCAGGAAAATCTGATGAAGGGAATCATTTATGCTTTAGAGTGCTTTGCCTGGCTGCCTCTAAGCTGTGCGCAATGATAAAGCAATTTCAAATGATACAAATATTTTCATGTACCTCCGTCAGGCTTGACTACAATCCAGGCACATTGTTGGGGTCCTTGGAAATGTTCCTGCCTTTTTATTCCCTCCTTCCCTTGCACCAGGCTCTCACCTGGGATGTTAATTGTACTTGTCATTCATAGCGACACAATACAGTATTAATGTGCAAGTTTCTTCTCCCTTCTTCCTCTAGATTTTCTAGACTCTTGTTTTATCGCAGCTAAATACATTCCCTCTCTTTTGTCGCTATTTCTAAGTTCGGCTCCTTTTCAGTTTCATTTGTCTCTGTGCTTTTCACATCCTGCTCTTTTTCTTATAGTAGAATTTCGGAATGTGGAAGGTTTCACGAAAGGCCATGAAGAGACCGAGGGCCATCAGTTGTGGGGACAATTGTTGAGAAAATAGGGGTGCCCCTGAGGTTAATTCCTAAGTCAGGGTGCTTGTAACATTCGTTTGCAAAACAATTTAGGAACAATGTTTAAAAATACAAAGACCTACAGAGCGGACAAAAATGAATGAATATATCACCAGTAAATACAAAATTATTAGGTATACTTTATTTATGTAACTTTATATATAAATTATAAAAGGATTACGTGTCATATTCATGTATTTTGATACTTTCAAAATAAAGACAGAAAATAGAACATATGTTTCTTGTTTTTTTTGGATAAATCAGAATTCAAACATAATGAATAAACTCAAGTATGTATCTACAAAAGATTTGTACAAAGTAACAGATTACAATTTCAAGTAGTCATGGGTGGGTCGATGATACATCCCAAGTATGTATCTACAAAAGATTTGTGCAACGTAACAGATTACAATTTCAAGTAGTCATGGCTGGGTCGATGTTACATCCTACGCGCGTTTCGGCTTGAAGCCTTCATCAGGATGCCATGTAACTGTGCTTTCGTTATCCTAAACAAAATGTATACAAATCACAATCAATGATAAAGTCCGCAGGTAGGTTCTGTTTATACTGGCAGGTCTCTGATTTAAGGAAGTTAAGACTAAATGTTATGTGCTAGTAATATCATACAATTAATTATTAAAAAAGACCTTTTAGTCCATCCACTATGTACAGTTCTAAAAACAACGCAAAAGCAAAAAATTGTTTTTGCATAATACCTTATAACCCCAGACCCTTGTGAGATTTCTTAAAGCTGTGAAACCAAAGAGATGAAAAAGAAAGAGATATTGTTTGATCAGCAAAAAGTTGAGTATGTCTGCCCTGTGACTTATAATAAGGTTCAGGTGGGCAATGGAGATGTGTACCCTCCACAAACCAAGGAAAAGGTGCAACTATTTATGAAAGAGAATGTACATCACGAGCTAGCGACAGAATAGTTGTGGATCAAACTGTCTGATACCTCAAGAGGGTAGCTCCAGAGAAGAGATGTTGTTTCGATGTGCGGTGATCTGTCTCAAGGTATAAGTCCGAGACGGATAAAAGGAAATTGTCTAGACAGATGGAACAGTTAAATAAGTGCTCTGAATGTAACAATGCCGGTGTGCAAATTTGCCAGTTACCACTGTTAGGCTAACAAATTATGATACCTTAGTGTTGTGACTTGGTACTAAATCCTTCCATATATGTATATGGAGGTGGACATCCGGAACTGAAAGATTTTCACATATAGCAGGTACTGCGGACCAAGAGAAAGCATGTTAGTCTACTCATGCCATTGGTTCAAAAGGAAATGGTTTGTAAGTCTAGAAGAATATGTATATTTAAAGAGGGAGATATACCTCAGTGAGAGTCTGGAATGCAGTGATACTCGGCTCACTAGGGGGGAATTGGAGGGCTGCCGCTGTAATTTTGGTATACTAAAGAGAAAATTTGTATATTGGACTATTTATTCTCACTATATTAGGAAAATATTGTATTGTATACAGATTCAATGCTTACCTATGTATGTAAGCGGGCTTCAAAAATAAGTTAATCCTCTCAACTATGGTAAAGTCCCTGGAAGAATGAAAATAAAGGAGAATATTAATTCTACGGTCATGGGGTCTAGAGAGAAAACACGGACTGAGCTGTGAAAAGCTGTCTGGGGAAGGGGACTAATAGTAGGCATTATAAAGTCAGATGTCAT
The DNA here is from genome assembly GCF_964204655.1 of Triturus cristatus. Taxonomy (NCBI): domain Eukaryota; kingdom Metazoa; phylum Chordata; class Amphibia; order Caudata; family Salamandridae; genus Triturus; species Triturus cristatus. The sequence continues at coordinate 891,539,671 of NC_140590.1, read as the reverse complement.
TACTGACGTTTTCGAGACCCACTATCCGCCTTGATGAGCTGGAGAGCCGAGTGCTCGGAGACCGCAAAGACGGCTGGGTGATGTAGCCACAGTGGTGCCGACAACTGCGGTTCTATTTATGTGGCGGTGAAAAACGGTCTAGGTCGTTCCTGGATGAACCGGAAATAGATGGTAATCTACCATAAACGTAAGATCCGGTTGTACTGCTCATTATCGTATTGGTGGGTGCCAAAATGGCAGCCATCTTTGAGTGATAGATCCAGGTGTGATCGTGTTGATTGAGATATTAAGATAAAGAGTGAGAATGTTAGTAGCTCTATTCAAGCAATATAAACAGATAACTCTACTGTGTAGAGATATAGACCTGTGTGTCAGAAAATATCGGTATGCCGGGAAACCATGCGTTCCGGAGAACAAGGTGTAGATATATTCATTTATTGTAAAATAGCCGCCATCTTGGAATGGTTAAGATGGGTTTGCTATGTGGGTTAGTACTGGTTGATGCCCGATGTTCCATAAAAAAGTCCACAATATTGAGATAAAAGAGTGGTAGTCTAACTCATGGTTGGGTTCCTAATGAAGTGGAACCATCATAAATAGATGAGGACTGAAATCAGTTGTGGGTACAGGCCTTTGACTCCAGGATTACAATGATGGTCTTTCTGTTTCTCTATGTTTAAATTAGGGCATCCTATCCTCTTGTGTTTGAAACTTTAATGCGTTTTCAAGCAGAAAAATGCACAACCTACAAAGTATAAATGCAGAAACACATATAACATACAGCAATAATACCTGTCGTCTATGATACTCAGGTAGACTCCTCTCTTGACTCAGATTGGTAGAGTAAAGGGGGTGGAGGGGCAAATGCAAGGCGCTGTGGGGCATGCGAGCCACGATAGCCGGGATGCCAGTCCCATAGAAGACTATTTCAGTGCGAAGGAGTAGATAATACCATGCTCATGGGAGGTCTCTGGGGTCCAAGGCATGCTCGGTGGAATGCGATACATCGTTTTCTCATCAGTCAGCTTGAAATGGGTAACGCGCCCCCGGCAATATTGCTGTGCATTTATGGATAGTAGTAGAGTCTTTAACATTCCCTGCGTGTAAAGCGTGTCTAATCACTGCCAAAGGTAAGGGAGTGGACGTGGGGGTTATGTGGATGAGCAGGTATGGGAGCCTAGCGCAGTGGCGGCTGGTGACATTTCAAAGTGGTGCAACATAAAAGTTGGGGATGAATTGTACGTGGCGAGCGAGTGTGGCCACAACAAGGGTATTCAGTCCATGCATCATTCACCCAATCATCCCCCATTAATATTAATTCATGTTCCATCATCCACTGCATTTATCTGTTAATGCATACATTCATCCATCCTTCTAGAGACTCCCCCATTCACTCACTCATCCATCCATGTATCTGTGAAATCCTTGAGCTCTAGGCCCACATGCCGTGGACAGAGACAGACACAAAACACCGTAATAGTAGTTACTAGTAATGGCCACGAGTGCGTGCACTCGGGCTCCTTTATTAGCAGGGCACCTAATTGGTAACACCTGTGTTGGATGGGTGTGGGTGAGTGTATGGGCCAGCCCTCAAGGGAGTGGCTAGCAAAACATTCAACTGTGTCCAACAGGACACAAAATTTCTCCCAAATCTCATGAAAACAAAAAATAACAAACAAAACTCCAACCTGTAGGAAGGAATGAGAAAACAACTAAAAACAACTAAAAGTCTCACAATGCATGACAGCGGCGGAATGGTGCAGCTGGAAGCACCCGGGCATCTTGGCACCTGTCCATACTTTACTGTATTTGTGCTTACTCACCTGGTTTACATTTGAAATATTGTGTGTATAATAAATATAACTTTTTTTATAACTACACTGTGTGGTTCTTTTTCGTTTAACCTACACTATATGATTAGTTCTGGTGAAACAAGCTGCTTAAAACTTCGTCTGCGCTAAGCCTAAAGGGTGCTCTCAACAGCTACCACTTAGAGAGCTTTCCATGGTTGTCCAAGACCACTAAAATCACCATAAGGGTTATCTGTATTAGTACAAGGTACTTCACTTAAATAAGTGTGCACCATATACTAAGCCAGCCTCCTACAGGAGTAAAGAAAGAGAGAGAGGAGGGTGAGGTGAATTGAATGAATGAATGCGAGATAGAGAATACAGTCTAGGGTAACAGGACTAAAAGGGAGAGAGACCTGGAGAAGAGGCAAGTGAGAATAAGGCAAGTGAAAATGTAGCAAGCCTATGAAAGGGTCATGAGTGTGACAGAGGAGATGAGCTGGAGCATGAGAGAAGAGAGAGTTGAGAGGAAGGGGAGCAAGAGGAGGTGGAACAAGCTGCCCCTGCATGCGACACCTCTGAACATGGACATAACACAGCCTCTAGAAAGCTGCTTCCACACAGACCGATACCAATATGAAGCTTCCCTGGGAAGGAGGGGTGTAGAGAAGGAGCGGGGTTGTGAGAGAAAGGAGGGAGAGAGAGAGAGAGCAGCACAGCAGAGTAGGAGAATACAATAAGGTAAAGCCAGATAACTCTCTCTGAGCTCTTTCGAGGCAGGACATACAGTAAAACCTATGCAGGATCAAAGCACAAATGGCAACATATGCCCTACAGTGCAGAATGTGCATGTAGTCTTGCACTTGCCGGGTCAGCTCCGGCAGGTCAGAGAGTTTGAGTGTGTCAGTGAGTGAGGGTCCAGTCGGGAAAGTTAGTGCATTTCCCGTGAAATTACAGTCCTCTCAAGGAAATAGTGTTTGGTTCAGTATGCTAGGGGCCTTCACCAGAAACTGTGTTTGGGTTTACTAACCCCTTGTGTTACTAACAAAGGGATTTGGAGCAGTTAATAAATATGGGGGGATCGACATTCTTGCAGCAATAAAGTTAAGAGGAGTTCTGTAACCATGGAGGTGAAGAAGGTTAAAGAAAAACGAGATCACCCACCCTCCAAACTAAGTCCATGTTCAGGAGCTGACAGGAGTCGCTGTCTGCCATAGGAGTCAGTCCTTCAGCTTTCCAGGGATGACATTACGGCTCTTATGTTATTTTGAGTGCGATGGAAAAACATTCCTAAGCAACATGCCTCCCTTTGAGGTCTCAGCCTCAGCTGAATGATTCTGTGAAAAGGGGCCGTGGAACTATAATCAGGCAGACCCCAGACTCAGATCCTTCCAGGGAGGAGCTCTAGGCTGCCACTCTGTCAATCACTGTCCCTAGAGGGACCCTAACTACCTTCCATCCCTTCTAGAGAGAGGGCTCCTTACTGCCCTTGTATCCCTTCAGATGCCCCACAGACTGTCACTCTCTCACCCCAGGTGAGGTAGCTCATGTCTATATCTCTTAGAATGGGGCTCTGACAGTCTCTGCTCCACTGAGGAGTGGGTCCTCCGAAAGAAGGCGTCCCCAAGGATCCACCCCACTTATCACTGAGATCATGGTCAAACAGTTGCTGGGTAATACAAAGTACTTCTGCCCCTTCTCTTGATGAATCCAAAGTGACCTTCTTACCCATCACCAGCATCAGCAGAACCAGGGTCCAGGGCGGCAGCAGCAGGGTGGGAGTCCAGGCCATGCTCACAAGATAAGGTTTGTAGATTTATATAGCGCAGCTTATCACCTGTGAGGGTATCCAGGCGCTGTCCACGGGTATGGGGAGATTAATTGATTTGCCCAGAACCACAGGATATTGTGCCAACTCTGAGTCTCAAATCCAGATCTCCAGCTCCCGAGTCAGCAGCATTGGTCCCTGCCCCACAAGCCTCACTCAGTAATGATGCCAAGAGCTGCCTCTCAACAACTCAGTCTCACTGACTCAGTCCAGCTGCAATTGTAATTGTAATTGTGTAAATGTGTGTGTGTGTAAAATGCCTGTCAATTGCCCACCGCTTTCTGAAAAAAACACTCATGGCCGTGCACTCTAAGAGGGGACCAGACCAGCTGGCACAATGATAGCAGCAGCTATTCCCAGCCTGTCTCACACCATTAGCGGTGAGTAAGTGAGGGAGCAGAGATCCTGCAGTGAGCAGGGGTTGTGAGGGCCAGCAGCTGGCATATACTCAGACACAGATTTTAATGTACTTAGCGATCCCAACTTTATCATTTAACTTTATCCAACTTTATCCAGTAGTTGAGAAGCAGGACATGACCCTTCAGCTCTCTCCCACGCATGCAATGCCGTAACTGGGCTGTGCGTTAAGGGACGAGAGCATTGCATACTATTCAAGCGACGGAACATGGCCAATCACTGGCGGGCTTTGAAATATCATTCAATGATTTGCCATTGTTCTGTGAACATCCCACCCCTGCACTTCCTCGTGTGTGCCCGTGAGCCAATCCACAGTCTGTTCCCTTGCTGTTTGAGAGCAGAACAATGATAGGTTCTGGCAGACTGACCCAGTGCTCCTTAGGAGAATGAGCACCTGATCTGTGCTACCCCAGCTCCCTACCACTGTGCACGTAGGAGAAACCTCAAGTGCACATGTTGGACTGGGCAATGCAAGGAACTAGTCCAACTTGACATGCGCACTTCATGTTGAGGCTGCTTCCCTGTAGTCTCAATTTCTTTCAATCTAGTTCCACCCTCGCCCTCACTTTTCAGGCATGGCTACATCCGGTCCGAGACTCAAATAAAAGAGTGCTGCAGCGGGGAGAAAGAAAGCAGTTAACTTAAAGGACATAGAGGTGAACACTTTAAAATCAAAGTATGTGTGATGTGGGAGAAAAGGGGCAACGCTCTAAGAGAGAAACCGCCCCTCTCCAAGAGGTGAATAGGTAGTTCAGGATCAGAGAAAGTGATGTCATATGGTAGCATGAGATCTTCAACTCTGGGAATATGAAGCCATCATGGACCTCCTGAAGTAGTGAGCCCCATATGTCAGTGAATATATGTTCTTGAACGTTCGGTCGGTAGATCAAGCATTTATGTGTAGCTGTGGTCGCACACACTTTCCAGCCAGTCCTCCTGAGTCAGGGGAGTGAGTGGAGACCACCAGTGGAATATGCACAGCTTGGCCGCAGTCAGGACTGTGGTGATCTAGTGGGTTTTATGTGAAGTAAGAGTTGGCAAGCCTTGTGCGTCGTGAAGAATCACCAGAGGGGCCTAAAGGGGGTGAAGTGTCTGAGATTGTCCCACAGAAGGCGCTCAACCCCATTCCAAAAATCGTGAGCACAGGGCAAGATGAAAGAATGTGCAGTTTGTCACAGTCTCGACAGTGGCACCACGTATAGTCAAACTTAGAAAACAGCCAGGCCCTGTGCAGTTAGCCGGGGACAAATGCCTGTCTTGCAAAACCCTAAAGTAGCAGAATTTCATCCATACTTCCCTCAGTCAGGCCCTTCCTATGAGAAGTCAGGAGTCGTGACTAGCATATTGAGGTCTGGGGAGTAGTCAATTTGTAGCTGTGTCTGCCATCATGTCCAGAAAAGGCATACCAGTAGTTCAGAGAATACACTGTACACCAGGAGGACATACAGTAGAGAGACCAGCGTTTTGAAAGTGGCACATTGCACCAGGTAGGTGTGAAGTGAGGAGGAGGAGAGGCCCAAGTTCCTAATTGAGGTTTAGAATGGAGGCTATGCTGGAGCTGAGGATACTTCCAGAAGTGGGAGCGATGGAGCTGGTATTCCACAGCAAGGCTCTCAAAGGACTTCAGGGCATCCTCAGACAGTGGGTGATGTATCTACAAAATCCATGCACAGATCTAGTCAGGCCAGGACAATGGCAGAGGATCAATTGTAATGGATCCATTGTGCCACAGAAGAGTTTTTATATGCAGGAAGCTATCTTTGTTCAGGAAGACATGATCTGTTTTCCAGATCATTTTAATCTCTAAGAGTATGGGATTGCATTGGTCATGTGATGCCTGCATGCACATGTAAAGGACTGTGAGACCCTGAGTGCCATTGTAAAGATGCTGTTCGATCTTGACCCAAATAGGCTATTTGCTATATGGACTTAGATGATACACCATCAGGGACAAGTGCTGTATCTTGCATTAGGTCTGGAAATGAGGAAGACAGAGGCCCCCGGAGGACGTGGCGGTGTAGAGTTTGGCAGATGCCAGTCTCGGGAAAGAGGGGACCAAACATATTTGTGAAAAATTGAGTCAATCTGTGAGAGGAGATTGGCTGAAATATTGAAAGGAAGCATGCCAAATACATTCTTGAATTTTGGGTTGTCAGCATTTTGAATGTTTGCATTCTCCCCCAGAAAGCTGACCATTTGGCAAAGTCTCCTTTTGTAGAGTCCAAGAGAGGGGGGATGTTGTCCCTCATCATCTTGCGAAGGTCCCTTTTCACTAAGACCGTTCAGGAGCCATGGCAATAGCAGTTGGAATGGAGAGCATTTTGAGGTCCGGGAAGTCAATGGCATTGCCTCTTTTTGGTCTAGTTAATCATATAGTTGGAGAGGTGGGCGAAAGAGTCAACAAGGGTCAGGAGAACCGGGATTGATGCACCTGGATTTTCCGGGCTCAAAATGATATCATCCACATGAGGAACAGCTGACAGGCTGGCAGGGTTGGTGCCAAGTCAGTTGCTCTTCTTCAGTCTTCTGTTTTTGTGGCTCTGCATCGTCCTTCTTCTATGTAGGTCATCAGGATCTACTCTTCGGCTGCCAAGGACGCCCCTAAATAATGAATTTAGGGGTGTAAGGGGAGTGTAGGGTAGTAACCAATGGGCTACCAACCCATGGGGGTCACCCCCCATATGACCACTTCCTGTGGGAAGTGGGCATAACCCTGTCCTAGATTTCCTAATTTTGGTATCACCAAAATGGCTACCTCTGAGGAGTCTCCTCCACTTCAGGTAGCCTACCTTAGGAGTGGACACGCCTATCTGACCAGCTAATTTTTCTGCCCCACTATGGGTGAAAGGGCCCTAAACAAAGGAGGTTATCCTCCTCTACTATAAGAGAAGCCAGATCAGAATTCCAAAGGTGGTGGACTCTTTGATGCCCCCCTGTATTGAATAGTTATCTGCAGGTCATCCTGTGGGAAGGAGGTATAAAACACCCTCTGCCTAATTTCTGTCCTCCTGAGAGCAAAGGCCCTCACCCTTGTGGGTCAGAAACTTTTCTCTTATGGCAGGCTGGCAAAAACCAGTCAGTCAGCGCACCAGTAGCTGGTAGATTTTCAGGGGTCACCTCTAAGGGTCCCTCTGTGTGCAGGTATTGATCAATCCAACACTGGCATCAGTGTGGGTTTGTTAATACGAGATATTTGAGATCAAACATCACTATTTTCCATGAAACCATCATTTAGCTGGGTAACTTGTTTTCACCAGTGTCTAGCACATGTACTCAAAAATGGCTCCCCTATTCACTTGTACTGGCAGCAATAGAGCTGACTAGCACAGGGGCATATCGGCTCATGTAGCTATGTCCTCACATGTAGTATAGTGCACCCTGCCTTAGGGCTGAAAGGCCTGCTGTAGGGGTGACTTGCCTATACTGCATGCAGTTTTTGTGAACATGTCACAAAGGGCTATGTCAAGATAAAGAGTATGCAGTTCCTATCGGGGGTGGAAAAAGAGAGGGGAGAAAGGGGTAGAAATGGGGGGCTTGGGGTTTAAGTTCTGGGGTACCAGGTTTGTTCGGGAGAGAGAGAAGGTGTCGGTGGGATAGCTGCAATTAGGAGCAAGGGCCCTCACACATCCCTAGGGATGTCATGCTTCATCATAAGGCAGCTCCTCGTTGGGCCAGCGCTGCAATGCCCAGCGGGCCTCGCGAGGGGCTCTTTGCCAGAGATCTTCTCTTGTTGCCATAGTGAAACTGAAGAGTGGTAGTGGGGTGTGTGTGTAGTGAGTAGAGATGGGGGTAGTGTGTCCAAATTAAAAATAAGCATGACATCCGTCAAGTTGTGTGAGGGCCCTTGCTCCTAATTGGTGTGAACAGGGGAGCCATTTTTAAGTACATGTGCTGGATACTGGTCAAAACAAGTTACCCAGCTACATGATGGTTAATACTCTTTATCTTGCCATAACAACATGGGCCTGTATGCTGAACCTACTAAGCCCCAGTCCCTCCTTCTGTGATGAATACAGGGATATGTACCATGTCGTGTTTTCACATTTGTCTGCACCAATACACGCAGCCTGCAGTGGCAATCTGTATGTGTTTGGTGTGGGGTCCTTTAGGATGGCAAAATTCATGGTGTAATCCTTAAGGACCTTCTTTAGACACCAGGGGTTCCAGTTACTAGGGACTTAAAGGGAGTGTTAAATGTATTGCTAATTGGGGTAGCATTGCACAGTTTGTGTGAAAGAGATTTGGCACGGGGGAACTGGTTAGCAGGAACTCAGTGCACTTCCAGTCAAAATCTCATCAAATACCAGGCAAAAAGTGGGGGTCGCAATGTCAAAAAGAGCACTCTCCTACATTGGGCCTTGGCATCTTCCAACCTAAGCTCTGAGTCTGGTGGATCCCGGAATTCCTTGACCATTCCAATAACAGTGACCAGCACGTTGGCCGGTTCCTGCAATCCAAGTTAGAGGTCCAAATTCTGGAGTACCAGATGCAGGAACAGAATTCCTTTCCACAGTATGTGTGTTTCATATGAGTAGTTCACTGAAAAGGTGATATTATTGCTATTATGTGAATGTAGTCCATGTTTTTGAGCCACTGAAATAATTATCCTCAGTTGATGGCAGGCAATGATCGGGCGTGGACCCTGATGAGCCGATAAGGATCGGGAGGTGTTGTGAAGTGCCCTTCTAAACTCCAGTGGGAGCAAAAAGACCAAGCCCAGCAGCTCACAATGGTAAAACTGGTGGAACAGAGGGACATCCTGCATGTCAGTGGAATCTGGGACCCAAAAGATATGGGTAATAGGGCTGATTCTCAAAGCTAAAGTTAGACTTTAGGTCAAAGTTTAGACCAAAAGTCTAACTTTACAACTTTCCGGTAATCACAAAGGTAAGTTACGAGTAGTAGCTTTACGTCCACTCTCAGAGATTCCACCCTGAGTCAGAGATTCCACTCTGAGTGTGGAAATTCCACTCTGAGTGGAATGGCCACCTTAAAGGTACTACGCGTAACCTACTTTTGTGAATACCGAAAGTCGTAAACTTAGACTTTTGGTCTAAGTTTACCTGTATGAATTATGCCCTCTATTCCTGTGATTATGATCTTTCAGATCCATCAATTTCTTCTGTGTGTTCCAGAGTTCCATACTCCACAACATAGTTTCTGTCACCCGCAGTTGAAGATCATCAGTTTTGTATTCCATGGTGTCCAAGCGGTGTCATAATTGGGTCAAGTCTCCTTTTAGTAGCTAGAGTTCCACACTCGTTTTCGTAGTAGAGAGTTCACCGTTGATGATGGAGGCTTGTACGGCATTTAAGGCACCCAATTTAGAATACAGTGATACTTCTGATGTTGTCAAGGTATGGGACACAGGTGTCGATTTCGTGGTTAGAGTAGCCTCAGCAAAGGTGAGTTGACATGTCCTCTTATTTGGAGCCATAAGTACTGTGGGTCGCAGAAGCATTGGAGATGAATAAAAGTCAAAGATCCCATGAAGCCGAAAGGTAGAAAGGGCATCACTTGTAGTAGTGGGGTGCTTCAGCCCGAGGATACCAATAAGGAACTGCGAGACTCCACAGAGTAGTCCGAAATCCAGTCTCCGGGTGGAAATATGTCAAATGGAGCCTTAATGCTTTGATACCAATAAGGCGGGTCATCAAAGTCCAATACACAAGGCATCCAGGTGTTATATAGAGCCACGAACAATGATCAGTTGTGGAGGGGAGCCGATTAATGTCTCCCTCCTGGTTGCCAGTACCTAGCAGGCTCCACAAGTAGGCAAAGTAGAGCAGTGCCGGTGGGGGAGAGTGAACCTGCAGCATAAGTACCACATAGGCCTGGGGTTGCTGGTGAAGGATCCCGGAATGGAAGATTCTGGGAGGCGGCTTGCTGGGCGGAGTCCACTGGCAAGGCTGGACTGGCCTTACCAGGCATCAGGCGTTTCCTCAGGTGTCTGAAAGAGTGGGGGTGGGTTCTCCATTGGTTGGGGCCAATTTTGTTACTGGGGGCCAGTTTTGCAGTGGTGCTGCTTTATCCGACCCCAGTAACAAAAGCAACAAGCATGCATTTTTAGCCTCTCGGGCCAGGCAGTGCTTGCCCAGGGGCTGGTTCCAGAAAAGTGCAAGGGCTGCTTTAGGTTTACAGTCCGGCCCTGCCAAGTGGCACCACCAGCATGCCCGGGCCGTTGCTGGTGGGATACTGTAGAGGGTTGGCGGGCCTACGGGGCCGTAAGCTGCAGACAAGGGCTCTGATGGCTGCCAGGAGGCCGCACAGATCCTCAGGAGCCAATGTTCAAACATCTCACCCAGACACCTCCCCTCTGGCAGCAAGGTCCGCCAGACATATGGGGGTGTGAGAGTTAGAGCAAAAATCCTCTTTGGGCAGAAAAACTGCCTTATGAAGCAGAGGACTCAGAAGCTTCTCTAAGGGGCTGCCATCTTCATGTGTGGCTTAGTTCTTCCCCCGTCCTTTGCTGGTGGAATATTCTAATAACATTAAAGACCCTGGGGCCGATTCACAGAACTAACTTAAGACAAAATCCTAAACTTACTACTTTTGGTATTCACAGAAGTTAGGATTTTGTCTTAAGTTTGACTTAAGATAAACTTAAGACAGACTTAAGACAGACTTAAGACAAACTTAAGACAAACTTAAGACAGACTTAAGACAGACTTAAGACAGACTTAAGACAGACTTAAGACACATTTAAGACAAAATCCTAACTTAAGTCTGTCTTAAGTCTGTCTTAAGTCTGTCTTAAGTTTGTCTGAAGTCTGTCTTAAGTCTGTCTTAAGTCTGTCTTAAGTTTGTCTTAAGTTTGTCTTAAGTTTGTCTTAAGACAAACTTAAGACAAAATCCTAACTTCTGTGAATACCAAAAGTAGTAAGTTTAGGATTTTGTCTTAAGTTAGTTCTGTGAATCGGGCCCTGGCACTTGTGCTAATTACTTCCCTGCTAAGATTTTTCTCCAGTGCTGCCACTTTTGAAAGATTTGGACAGGTACTGCTACTGACTTCATAACTTTATTTCGATAAAAGTAATCCAGGCTAAAGTTATGGACTTTTCCCTATATGTTGGAGATTATAAAGTTATCCATGGTTTGTCATTGCTCCTTGGGAAAACTTAGGAAATGTCAACATGTGACATACTTTTTCTTTAAGTGGAAAAGTGATGTGTGAGGAAGTGTGTGTTACCTTATTAAAATGCAAACACAAGGAGATGATGGACAGAGCGCTGACACTGTTCAGACACTCACTCCCAGTCACAGATCTGGGTTTAATCCATCATCATTCTGTAGCTCACTCCGCCACCCCAGTTCAGACATGGTCATATGCAAATCAGTCTGACCCTGTGCCTCATGGGAACAGTCCAGCCCGAACTGCCAAGCCATGCCTTCACAGGACCGGAAACAAGCATCCTGGGACTGGTTTCGGGCTAATCAGCTGTCATCAGCCAGGCTAGCTTGAATCCAGTGGCAAAGTGAGCAAGGGACCCACGTCTGGGCATACCCTGCCAACTTAGGGCGAACAAAGCAAACACAAGGAGAGGATGGATGGAGCGCTGACACTGTTCAGACAATCACCGCCATTCACAGATCTGGGTTTAATCCATCATCATTCTTTAGCTCACTCCGCCACCCCAGTTCAGACAAGGCCATATGCAAATCAGTCTGACCTTGTGCCTCATGGGAACAGTCCAGCCCGAACTGCTAAGCCATGTCTTCCCTGGACCGGAAACAAGCATCCTGGGACCGGTTTCTGGCTAATCAGCCGTCATCAGCCAGGCTAGCTTGAATCCAGTGGCAAAGTGAGCAAGGGACCCACGTCTGGGCATACCCTGCCAACTTAGGGCGAACAAAGCAAACACAAGGAGATGATGGATGGAGTGCTGACACTGTTCAGACACTCACCCTAGGATGCCTGTTTCTGGTCCAGGTAGGACCTGGCTTGGCAGTTCGGGCTGGATTGTTCCCATGAGGCACAGGGTCAAGACTGATTTGCATATGGCTAGGTCTAAACTGGAGTGGCATTGTGAGCAAAAGAATGATGGATTTAACCCAGATCTCTTGACTGGGGGAGAATGTTTTGATTTGTTCTGCATTCCGTCCATCAATTGTGTGTCTTTTGCTTTCTCGCCCTAAGTGAGCTGGGTATGCCTAGACGTAGGTCCCGGGCTCACTGTGCCACTGGTTTCAAGCTATCCTGACTGAAGAGGGGTAAAACACCGAAACCGGTCCTAGGATGATTGTTTCCAGTCCAGGGAGGACCTGGCTTGGCAGTTCGGGCTAGACTGTTCCCATGAGGCACAGGGTCAAGACTAATTTGCATATGGCCAGGTCTAAACTGGGGTGGCATGGTGAGCAAAAGAATGATGGATTTAACCCAGATCTCTTGACTGGGGGAGAATGTTTTGATTTGTTCTGCATTCTGTCCATAAATTGTGTGTCTTTTACCTTATTAAAATGGCATTGTTGGGCAGCGAATGTCCCCTGCATGATATATGTGCATGTTCTCCTTCCTGAGTGCCGAATGGTATGCATATCTGGTATCCTTACTTTTACTTCGAACCTAGCATCATGCAAATCTAAACATGTGCTCAGAGGCCAAGGTATGTTCCTGACTAGGTGAAGTCCTGCACCTCTCCTGTGATCTGAAGCAATGCACCAAGCCTACCCACCTTGTGGGCCTTGGCCTACAGTCCCAGTCTTGTGTATACTGCATAAAGCAGTGGTAAAAGCATAGCTTCTGTTGAAAGGATTAATAGTGTGATGAGAGGCCTTTTTAGCTGGGTTTTTTATCAGTTGGGCTGATGACAGCCAGGTGCAGAAATGTCACAACTCATTGTGCCCGTGTTTTAGGTACTCCTGTTATGCTCTGCTAATATTATGTTAATAGTACTTGCTAAAGACACGTTTAATAGTTTCTTGGTGCCATACGACTATGAGTATTAAAAGAAAACATGGGTCACAGCTAGCATGAAGGCCTGTCTAAGAAATTAAAAACTGGACTAGCATATGTAAGCCTGTCCAAATAGCCAGGTTTTGAGTATTTCCCTAACGGTCAGATAGCTGCTTTTTAGCCTCAAGCAGTCAGGAAATGAGTGTCACAACAAAGGGGTCTGAACTACGAAATTGCAATCTTTGCAATCGTTGCTTCTTATATCTCGGAACCTGGATTAGATGGGTCTGGCAGATCTAAATTTACGTGAGGGGGTACATTCATGTTCTAAGAGGTACTCCCTTCTTTTTAGCATGGGTGATACATCTGCCCATCTTTTTCTCATTTACCCTCAATTCATGACTGTGTAATATTGGCGTGCTCCCAGTACTTGAATTATGTAGAATTGACCTACTGCTTTTCAAGTGTTCTTTTGTACCCAAAATTCTCCCTGCCTCCACATGGATAACCCCAGTTAATGGCTAATGGCTGCAAAACTCTACATATCACTCTGGTAGTCCTTCAGGTGTTCACTCTATGGTCTGTCTATAGCCTGTGCTCCAAAGAAAAATCAACACCATTACAGTAGTTCTACACATTACTTGGGCCTTCTTTGGCACTTACTTCACAAAACAAATAGTCTTCTGGCATCCTGATTGGTTATTTTTCTCATAGTGGGGTGTGCTAGACCTGGCATCCTTGGTGTGGTTTTTCCCTAATTTGCTATCTCCTGATTTCCTGTTTTACTGGCTTTATTTTTACTGGCTTTAGGACTCTGCGTACTTCACCACTGCTAACAGGTGCTAAAGTGCTTGTGCTCTTTTCGTGGCAAGAATGTCTTATACCCAATTGGCATCCCTAATTAACTTGCAATTTCCTAGTAAAGTGGCACAACCTGTGCCCACGGCCTGTAAATTACATGCTACTACTGGGCCTGCAGCACTGATTGTGGTACCCACCTAAGTAGCACTTCAAACAAGTCTCAGGCCTGCCATTGCAATGTATGTGTGCAGTTTTAAGCTGCCATTTCAATCTGGCAAAATAAACCTTTTGCCAGGCCTAAACCTTCCTATTTAATACATAGAGTTCACCCCTAGAGTAGGATCAGGACAGTCCAGAGCGCAGGCAGCAAGGCCTAACTATCCCATGGAATAACATTGGAGATACATTATTGCATTGAGTAGGCTGTATCTACCAAATGGCAACAGGTCACTCATTCATGGTTGGTGTTTTTGGAATTCTAATGAAAAATTCTAACTTATGGTGAAGTCGGCTTTTAAATTGCAATTTTGAAAATTTCACTTTTAGAAAGTTGCCATTTCTCTGCCATAGCCATTTGGTGCCTGCAGCGTGTCTCCAGTTCACATGACTGGGGGTTGTTGACATTTTGGCTTTGTGTATTCCTCCTAGAAAGCCACACACAATAGGTAGCTTAGGTGTGCCAGGAAGAAGAAGGGCCGTGACTGGCAGGATAGGAGGGAGGAGCTGGGCACAGCCCCACTTACACTTGAATAGTCTGTGTCCTGCCTCCACACAAAGGGCTGTATCACCCTTGTAGTTAGGATGGAGACAGAGCAACAAGGGTAAGGCACCTGTGTACTTCAAATGCACAGCTCTAGAAGTATCTCACACTTCAAAGGCAGAACTAGGTATAAATATTGGACCTCAGACACCAACTCTTCAGTACACTTCTGGACCTGTGGATATTCTGCCAGGAATAAAGAATGCTGTGCTTCTGAAAGGATTGCCATTCTGCTGGACTGCTGCTCTGAAGGACTGCTGCCCTTCTTTGCTGATCTGCTGCCCTTCTGTCTTGGTGATAATGACTGGACCTTCATCTGTTGAACCCAAGGGCTAGTTGGCTGGCCTCCTGACCCGAGACTCAGTAACAGCCGGCTCTACCAATCTAAATCCCAGCACCTGGGCTCTGCAATCTGTGAGTCTACCGTACCAAGTGGTTTCACTCCAGTCATGTACCTTTGCTGGGCTTAAGGTGCTCTGCCAGCCTCTGTGGGTCCAGCGGAACCAATGCATCTCCTCTGCTGCACTGCACAACCCCGAACAGAACCGGTGCATCACCACTGCTGCATACATCTCTGTGTCACTAAGACCTGCATCGCATTGCAGTCCGCTGCCACACCGGAACTGCTGCTACGTGAAGCATCTTCAGAACAGATCCTCGCATCCATCGTCACCAGCAGCCTTGATGATATACTCAGCATTGCAGCCTCGCAGCTACTCGGAACCAACGCATCACATGGACTGCACGATGCATGCCCAATGACGTACTTCACATCGCAAGACCTGGTCAACAGGATCGTTGATGGAGCTTGCATTGCAGTCTTGCCACATCTCAGAACCGCTGCATTGCTGTGGCTGCACAATGCATCTTTGACGTGGACCCTCATATTGTTCCGCAAACCAGGATTTAAGGTACTTCATTCAGCGGGCCTGTCTGGATCCCTGTAGCAGATTTGTGCTCTTTCATGGTCAGACTGAACTGATGACTTTCTCCTGGTCCAGGTGCGACAAGAAATCCACAGTTGGCACTTTGTGCTTTTTGCTACTATTGTCACTGAAATCTTTAAACTTGCTTATCTCCAGTTCTACTGATTGGATGTTTGATGTTTTGGTCTTGAGTTATATATTAAAAGGTACCTTATTTTTCTAACTTGGTGTAGAATCCTTTTGTGTGGTGTTTTTCATTTTATTACTGTTTGAAATGTTGCATAAATACTTTACACATTGGCTTTAAGATAAGCCTGACTGCTCTGTGCCAAGCTACCAGATGATGGAGCACAGGTTTATTTAGGATGGGTGTGTGCCTCACACAGACAAGGATTGTGGTTGCTGCTTGACCAGGGCTCACACACCAGTCAAAACAACAACCAACATTCTTACAGAGTGCAATTTTGAATGCACAAGCAGATTTTGTAAATTGAATGGTCATCTTAGGTTGGACAATTTAACTTTGGTCCTTGTCACACGCACCTGTAAATACTAACAAGTAACGTACAATAGAATTTCCGAATAGCAGATTGGCACACATCTTGATCCAATGGGTGCTAATGAGAATTGTTCCAAACAATTATGGGATAATCAGTGTTGTGCAGTAGCTTCCTGCACAGTAAATCGTGGGCGCATTCTAAATGATAATGCACAGCTGATGGTTTGTTCATCATGCTACCATTTATTGTGAGAAAACGACTGGTATTACTGATTATATCCAGAATAAAACACAGTAAAAATAAGAATTATCTTTTTGTGTGATTAGGGTTTTTGTCGTTGAAATCATTGATCAGAAAATAGGCAAATGGGCTTATGAAATGTTTAAAAACCGAAATATGTACACGTGTTTCCGGTGTTAGATTGATACAGCGTTTGGTAATATTTGTATTTGTATATTTGTATGTATTTACAAAAAACAATTTACAACATATTGATTTTGAAGGGACAATTATGACGAATTCTAAACTGAAGTAAATGCTTAGGGCCCGATTCACAGAACTAACTTAAGGCAAAATCCTAAACTTACTACTTTTGGTATTCACAGAAGTTAGGATTTTGTCTTAAGACAAACTTAAGACAGACTTAAGTTAGGATTTTGTCTTAAGTTTGTCTTAAGTCTGTCTCAAGTCTATCTTAAGTTTGTCTTAAGTCTGTCTTAAGACTGCCTTAAGTCTGTCTTAAGACTGTCTTAAGTCTGTCTTAAGTTTGTCTTACAACAAACTTAAGACAAAATCCTAACTTCTGTGAATACCAAAAGTAGTAAGTTTAGGATTTTGTCTTAAGTTAGTTCTGTGAATCGGCCCCTTAAAGTGCCTATAACACTATCCCTTGTCATAACTTTATGCCTATTCACAACTCTGGCCCTAGGCTTATTAATACGCCTCAATCGTTTTAATAATAAAGAAAATGGATATCCTTAGCAGGGTGCTTATTTTTTCTTCATTATTCAGTGATATGAGCACTTTTCTTCATCAACTTTTCCATATTATGAATAACTTCATTGCGACATAATGCTGTGAAATTCTTGTGGATAGAGTGTGAATAAGTTGTTTGCCGAGTTTGATTATTTTGTTTATTTTTATCAGAATGCTTGTTTCAAATAGGATTTGGACATCAGTACAGTTAAAACATACTACATTAGTGGTGTAAATGACCCCCTTTATGGTGAGCCTTCTCTTACATCGCAGATCTGCTGAGCTGTCCTGCAAACCTGTGCCACTCCCAACACTTGGGCACAGTATGAACAGACCTGACCTTGCACATCCAGAGTGTCACCAAGTTACATACGCAACTTTGCAGTCAGTGACATATTTGCTCAGCATACTGTTGCGCATCATATCAGGTGGGTGGGGTTTTCTGAGCCCAACCTACTGGGAGTCAACTGATGTTGGCAGGACTATGATGAACATGAGCGTGGACTACTGTTTCTGCCTGCCTCATGCATATCTTCCCATTATAGGCTCAAGAGGTACCAACAAAATATCACCACTAACACCTACCATGATTGACACCCTGGAAACAGCCCCAGTGCCAACTTGGAGCCCAGACAAACCCATGGCATAATTATAGCAATTGAAAGAAATATTCAGCACACCCTTAAATGTATCAAAACAGTCCAAGTTTAGGTATAGGACAATCCCGTTACGTCCTCGCTGTAGGACGTAACGGGATACAGACACTGATGGCTTCATTTTCGATTGGAACTTATCAAGGTTCAGAAAATTGTTGTGATGAATGCTAACCTAATCTATCACACATAATTTTGAGATCTGTGGTGAATATTATGGCAATAGTGTGAGAAAAATTCACAACTGCCTAGGGGATGCATTGTATGGCCAAGAAACAGTTCGCTTTTTGCCTTGACAAAGTCTAAGGGGAGACGAAACACGTGTTGGCGGTTTTGTTTTGGGATGTATCATCAAAGAAAAAGAAAAAGAATTACGTCTGTAAAGATAACCCAGTGATGTGGACTCTGCTTTTCGAGTAGAACTTAAGAATTTGAAAACGTATCATTGTCAATCAATCAGTGCATGAATATTGGTTTGTCACTCATCAAGCCAATGAATTGTCCTATACCTAAACTTGGACTGTTTTGATAAATTTAAGCGTGTGCTGAATATTTCTTTCAATTGCTATAATTTTGTTTACCTAACCTTCGGGGTGTGGTGTTGGCACCTTCTGGTAGTAGGTGCTAGAAAGAACAGAATAGCACCCCGATAAAAATATAGATATATATTGTAAAGATTGTCACACTTAAAACATTAACAAAAAAATATTAATGATAAACCCATGGCATACCCTGCTAATAAGCTCCAACATGATCCACAGTCAACGCACCAAGGACTCAGGGCAAGGACAATCCTGTCCTGATTGTGCTGAAGGTTGTACCCCTATTACTACGGGGCTCACATTGGAACAGTGCTGAGTCCTGGTCCTCAGTGTTGAATGTACAGCTCAGACAGGTCCCAACAATCAACATCGAGACCAGGTGGATTCAGAGAGCCCCTTGACCTACCTGTTCATATCCTTAGAGGTAGACTAATAAATTCCTTGACTTGCCTCCATTGTCTGGGAGCTTGAATGAGGATAAAGAATACCACCCATGTATTGGAGATTCTCTTTCACAGGCTACACAGGCAAGGTTTTAGTTATGGAGCACACAACAGCCCCTTTGATTAGTGTTCTTATAAGTTGCATCACTTATATAGTCCCTGGTTCAAAGCTAATTTGAGGCATAAAATGTGGCCATTAAGCACTCCTTGTTTGTTCCTTATTGCCCTCCTTTACTTGATTCTTTGTTTTCACAGTCTTTTTCATTTTCATATGTGCTGATAAGGATGAGTCCCACTGATCACTGGACTCAAATAATCACTTTCCTAGCACTCTCCAAAATATAGTAAGTGTCCCCCTCTTGTAATACTACCTCCTATTTGTCTAGTCGACTTCCGACTTTTTCAATTTGTTTTCAGAAATCTCATTTAAATAGATAAATATTGGGAATTATAAAGAGTTAAGTATCGGTATCACAAAGCAGAAAGGATAACCTGTGGCTTATGAATCTTAGTAAAGCCAACACTGTAGCACTGAGAGTGAATACATAAAACTTTGACTATTGACACATATAAAGTCTACTCTATGTATTTGTCAGAGATTACATTCTACTACCTTCATTCAGTGGCATACCAATCTCATTGAAGCCAACACTGTGCAGAAACAGCAGTACATGAATAGAATATTGATATTCTATTTTAAACTAGTGCTCCTTGGACTTACTATGATTAATCATAGAAGAATTATCTAGCGTTCGAACTGAACTGCGCCAGGAAAAAGAGGAACAGAAAAGGAAAATTTGGAAAATTGGGAGAAGGTTTTGGATTATATACAATTGACAGTATATACCAAAGACATCAATGAAATAAAGATCAGAACGTTCAAAAGACACATTATAGATTATAAGCTTGGAGGATTGTCAAATTGCTCAGAAGTATATGCTCAAAAAATACAAAATGGAAATTATTTGAAAGATTCAACCAGTGAGACGTGTACAATATATGAAGAGCAGAAACATGTATGACAAATAAGAAATGTCAAGAGAACACAGAAGAAACAATCTGACAATATCGTTTAGGAGCACATCAAAGCATCCCATACATAGCACAGAAAATGGTCTAAATTTTTAAACATAAGCTGTGCTTTATACAAAACACCCAAAGGATATAAGGGAACAAACAATAAAGGAAACAATCATACAGAAACGTAGTGCTAAATATATCAGACCACAGATTATCTCCCATGGAAATTAACATGCTTCCTGAAAGGACTACCTTTATTCCTACATTTGGAACCAATGAAATAAAGACTGAAATAGCAGAATATATATTTCTGGGGACACTAAGACTGAATCATTTTTTTTACAATGTAATGGAGCACAAGTGTGAAGTCTAAGACACCACATAAGACACATTCAAACTTAAAAGTCATTTCAAAGCTCCTAGCAGATACAAAGTCATATTTTTTAATTTTAAAAGTGGGTAGTGAGTGATATTAAAACTCTCAACTATTTAATTGAATATATATATATATATATACCCACATGAGGAATAAGGAATTGTTGATTCTTCAAAACCCTACCAACGAGGCAGAACTAATATTCAAATTAGCAGACACAGTGTGACACATTACTGGTGATGAAACAAACATTCTCTGAAGAAATTGTGAATAAACACACACAGGATCTTAACACATACATAGAATTACCCCACAACATATTTTGAAACCATTGTAAAAAATGTGTTGTCTAGAGCAGAAGAGACACAAATCCTCACTAGCAAAGAAAAGGAGCTTTTAACTCAAGAACACCGCAAAAAGAATTTACATGCTGCCTAAAATACTTAAGGATGACAAAAATCTCCGTTCAGAATGATCAATCCTGGAATAGACAATATGAACAAACCCTTTGGCACATTTTTGGATCACTATGTCCAAGCGTTGGTACAAACTAGCTGATTTTACATCAAATAAATCACAGATTTCCTGAGAAAAATTGAACAACCTAACCTCCAAAATGGTGAAAAGGCTTTGCTTTGTACCACGGACGTCAAGTCATTGCATACATCTATCCCTCACAATTCAAGTCTGGAAGTGGTAGAATGGGCACTTCTGAAGGAAGGAGAATTAGATGAGAGAAAAGTATTTATCATGGAGCTTCTTCAGTTTACATTATTTCAGAGATTTTTTTTTAATGGAATAGAACATTCAGTCCCCAACTAAACTGAACTTCCATAGGAAATTGTGGACCTCCCAGCTATGTTACTCTTTGTATGGTAAAGTTTGAGGAAGAACATATCCTTAACAACCAGACATGGACCAAGGAACTTAAGCAATATTACAGGTTCCTTTATGACATATTTATAATGTGGCAAGGCAATACAGAAATGCTAGAGCATCAGATTGCACAACTTAATAAATTGAATGAGAGAATTGGCTTCACTTATGAAATTGCTTTAGAAAGAAAAACGTATCTGGATGTACTGGTAATGATTGAAAATGGAACAATAAACACAGTTATCACAGTAAATAAACAGACCATAATAATTTACTTCATTACAATAATTTTAGTCAACCTGATCTTAAGAAACATCTGCCATATTTGCAACTGTTGAGTGTTGGAAATGGCTCTTTTTGCAGAGCTATCCCCAAACATTTTGCTTCTTCCTCCTATTTTTCCTGACCTGTTTTTGGTGGCTTTAGGAATCTGGGCACTTTACCACTGCTAGTCAGTACTAAAGTACAGATGCTCTTGGTGTAAATTCTGATCATGATTGGTTATCCAAGATTGGCATATTTCATTTACTGGCAATCCCCTAATAAGGTGCACAGAGGGTGCCAGGGTCTGTAAATCAAAGTCTACTAGTGGACCTGCAGCACTGATTGACCCACCCAAATGAGTAGCCCTGGCAATGTATCTCAGACCTGCCACTGCAGTGTCTGCACGGAGTTTTGAACTGCTATGTCGACCTGGCAAGTACTACCACTTGCCAGGCCAAAAACTTCCCTTTTCATACATTTAAGACACCACTCAGGTAGACCCAAGGTATCCCCATGGGCAGGGTGCAGTGTATGTGAAAGGATATGTGCTGGTGTGTGTGACATGTCCTGATAGCGAAATACTGCCAATTTCATTTTTCACTATTAAAAGTCCATCTTTCCATAAGATAGCATGGGAGATACTTAGCAACATCTTACAAGTATAATTTTCCATTGGGACAAGATAGAGGAATAAAGTTTAGGCTCTCTCCTGTCTCAGAATTTTAAAAAGAAAATGTTAGTAACATTTTTTTCTCTAATTTTGTGTTTGAAAATGCCACTTTTAGAAGGTAGGCATTTTCTAGTTTAACCATTCTGTGTGCCTCTGCCTGTTTGTGTATTGACTGTCCGGTTTTGGAGGGACGGGGGCTGGAGATTTGTATTCATTGTAGACAGCCAATGGGGGCGTTGAGGTGTACCTGGACCTTCCAGGATGACTCAGAGCTGAGCTGAATAGGGCCTGTCTCCCTTGCACAATGCTGTCTCCAGCCCCTGTGGTCATACTGCGCCAGCGAGGATAGAACTGGTTTGGACTGGGCTCAGAGACCCTTGCACAAAGAAGAACAAAGACAAAATTGGGTAAAAGTAGTGGTCCTTAAACCCCAGAACTTTAGATCACTTCTTTATTCAAGACAAACCTTTGCCAAGGAGAAGAGCTGGGGAGCTGTGAAGAGGGGTACTTCATCTTTGCTGTGTGCTGTGTGGGGTTGGCCTGCAGTTGCTGCTTCTATCAAGGAAAGTACAAAGACTGGAACTTTGGTAAGAAAATGGCTTGAAGAAGAATCTCCAAGGGCCTGTGTGTGCTGGTCTCCCATTCTGAGGTCTCAGGGACACAAAATCTTCACTTGCAACCCACTAATCAGCACCTGAACTCCTGTCCTGTCTGGAATCCTGCATTCAAAAAGGCACCAATTCCACTTCCTGGGCCCTGAGTATTGTGTGGTTTGTGTTACAAAGCAATGAAAATGATCTCTGATGCCGTCAGCGATGCCACTGTGATACCACGACCTGCACCGAGGCCAGGGGCACTGCTCGTGAAGTACACGATGCACGGCCATGCCTGCAGGGCAGCTCTAATGCCCCTTGATGCCTTCTGATGCCTGCAGTTATCGGCCTTCCCAACGCCAGCGCTCGCACCAACTCCATCACTGCCAGCGCCTGCATCCCGTTATCATGGCACCGATAACTACCAAGGGTGACTCCATGAACTTGCCAACTTTGCATCACCTTACCGGATTCGAGGCCTCAGAGCCAAAGCAATCGACCTCCCCTGTCCTGGATTCGACATGTCGCCTCCTCGTGGACACGACACCTCACCTCCCCCATGGCAAACTGGGAAATGGCCTCGACATCGGCACTAACATCTCACCTCCACGACGCCATGCTTCATCCTAGACTTCGCTTTACAAGGTACTCTTTGTTTGTGACTCAGTGCTTGACGCAGCGCACCTCGCGGTCAGCACCTTATTTTGGATTTATTGCTGTCACGGCGTAGTAATAGCACCTTGTTTTCTACAAGCTTTAGTTTTGAAATAACAGTTTTTAAGGGCTATTTTACTATATGTATGTTGGATTCTTGTTGTTTTGATCTTGTTGAGTTTAGATAAAGATACTTTATTTTCTAAACTGGTGTCGTTTCCATTTGTGGAGTTTTCACTATATTACTGTGTGTTTGGAGTACAAATACTTTACATGTTGCCTTTGGGATAAGCCTGTCTGCCCGTGCCAAGCTACCAAGAGGGTGAGCAGGGGTTATCTAAAGTGTGTATCCCCTTTACCCTGACTAGAAGCAAGTATCCCTACTTGGACAAGGGTACCTATCCCTGCCAACTAGAGACCCCCCAGTTCTAACATTGGTGTTGAGGAAAACGAGTAGTCTCTAATCCAGAAGATATGAAATAAAGGAAATCATGTGTAAAAAATTAATTGAGAGAGTGTTAGAAAATACCCTTTTTGAGTGGTTAATCCCATTTTTTGCTGAAATGTATTGCTGATTTTAGACTCTACACTGTGTGCACGGCTGTCCAGTGCCCAGTGTATGTGCTCCGGCCACGGAAACATGGGGAAATAGGCTAATCCCTAATTGGCTTAGTTACTTTGCCATTTGGGCATTGTATATGGTGCAGAAAATACACCCATAGCCTGTGGATTGCAGCACGTATTGTGCCATCCACTAGTGTAACAAGGAAAACATGGCTTCAGGCCTAGCATTGTATCCATACAGTTGTTGTTTAAACCTGCATCTCAAAATAAACACTTTAAAAGAGGAAACACACTCTTTTTAAATATTAAGAAGTCAACCCTATGATAGCCTTACAGCTCACAAAGTAGAAGCATGGCATTCACAAATGGGTCATTTAGAAATGTAATGTTACTCTGTCCCTACAGTGAAAAGGCGCAAAAAGCTATTTTCACCATGGGCAGTTCTTGCTGTCTTTTTAGGAAAGCTAGAGTACAGATTAACATATTATTTCTGCTATCTTGGGTATGGGACCAGCTAGAAAAATAGTTCAACCGCTGTTTTTAGTAGTTATTGAAAGCCTAATTCAAAGGTAAAGTATTTTAATCAATATTTAGGGAAAGTAACTTTTAGAAAGTTACTTTTTCTCAGCTTAAAGCTCCTGGAGACTAATTTGTATTAGCTCTCCAGCAGCTGTTCTGCAGGCATGAAAACTGTTTTTAGAGCAGGGACAATGGGCAGGGTGTTGCAGGGTGTGGGGAGGTGATTTTCTTCCCTTAACAGCAATACCAGTTAGGGTGTATCCAGGAACGCCATTGACCTGGAAGGAGCCTGCACTGTCACAAGTAAGTGTAAGATGAGCATTGTTCTTCTAGTCAGTCTCCACTGGGAGGAGAGTTATCCCTAGAACCAGGTTCCAATTACCACAGAGGAAGGGACTTTTTATTACCCTAGCCACACCTCTTGGTGAGAACACTTCCACTGCAGAGGAGAAGAAGGGATTTCTCCATTTTACATTTTAGGACTAAGGTGACCTTTGGAATTGTTTGCAGTAGGACAAGCAGGCACTGCTGAGAAAGTGGGTTTGGTTGCCCCTGGGAAGTGGTTTTCCAGGAGCCACCCTCACTCACTAGCTAGTGCCAATCATAAATATGACCCCCTTCTCAGAACACTTTCTAGACCTGTGAAAGATCAGAGGGAGGACTGCACCTGCTTTTTAAGACCTGTGAGGAGACCTGAAGGGCTAGACCTCCTAACACATGAGTCCAGGACAATGAAGTGGACACCAAAGGTCAGTTGGTTGACCTCCTGTGTCTACAGGGATACAACAAGCTGTAAGAGGGCTTTTCACTGAAATTCCAAGCTAACCAGTGGCAACTGGGCCTGGACTGAACCATGGTAGTGGCCTCTGTTGGAGTGAGTCTTGACCTTAATTGCTTCTCCTGAGGTCCTGGTTCCCTTGGATGTGTTTAATGAGCCTTATCCTAACACTACTGAAAATTTTGAATTTTGAAAATATTTGGACCAATAGGTTTCTTGAACTTGTCGCTTTGCCATAGTAGCAAATCTGTATCAATGGGCCCTCAGCAAGAAGGAATCCAACCTCATGGAACTCACCATCAGATACTGCCTGCAACTTGGTCCCACTTGGGGATTCTGATCGGGATTTATTTTGTGGTGTGTTTTTGACTTTTTAACTGATTTGAAATGCTTTACACATTTTTTAAGTTAAGCCTGTTTGTACTGCACTATAGCTACTAAGGTTTGAGCTCAGGTTTAGATTGCTGAAACCTTTTACCGGACCTGAGAGGTTAGTGACTTTGGGCAAGATGTGCAAACATTAGGAATATTGAGATTGTCTCTAAATTGCAATTAGAAAATCAATATTCATTATGTATGAAACTCATTGAGTCACAAATCGACCTAACTCATGAATATTAATGAGTTAAGTCACAGTTTGCGACCCATTAGGAATCGCAGCCATCACATGGATGGTGGCCTGCTAAAAAGTCAGCAGACCACCATGTCTGTGATTGCTTTTCCAAAAAGCAATCTTTTTTGAAAAAAAGATGCAGCCCGTATATGGGCTATATTTAAAAAACAGAAAAGGAAAACTTAAAGGTTCATTTTTTAAAAGCTAGCAGTAATCCGTGGGACCACTGATTGATCTTGAAATATATTTTTCTCTACATTCTCATACGAATCCCTGCGAATGAGTGAGAACAAGTTTTAAACCAGTGGTAAAGTATTATTTTTTAGCGAAAAGTATTCGATAGAAAAACAGTAATACATACCATACCGATTCGATATTTGGAAGAGACGCTCTGAAATACGGAATCGCAAATGCAAAATGCAATTCAGTATCAAGTTACCGAATTATATTTAGCATTTTGTACATTTGAAAAAGTGTTTTTCTAGTCGCGAACATCCCAATTCTGCAAATAGGGCCGTGTACGACCGGAAAATATGTACATCGGGCCCTATATTACTTGTGGTGGGCTTTCACCCACCCAAATTAATAATTCAATTTATTCCAGAGAGGATAACCTAAGGAAATAGTCGAAAATACCAAAGGGATAGAAGATTTACAAGAAAGGACTTGAAAACATTCTAAAAATAGCAACGTTTTGTGTCCAAATTCTCAACCAGTAGCTTAAAAATCAAGCAAACTATAGTGAAACATTGGAAAATTACTACAAATTGAATCTGATTTCAAAAGGATCTACAAGGAACAACCAGTATTTGAGTATCAATATGCATATATGTAAAAAGTCCTTGTGGACATTTGAGCAATTTTCCCAAAATAAGCATGAATTCCTCAGTGGCAGTGTATCTGCAGGAAATAAAGCACATTTGCCAATTAAAATACATGGTTCTAAAAGCAATGATAAAAAACCAGGATTGATCCAAAGAAGGAACTGCTCCAGAAAGAAGGCCAGTGCATTAAAAAATTGTACAATTTACAATTAAGGAAATGTATTACAAGAATAGAACTGTTGTATTACCTAAGATCCTGAGGGGGAACCATATTTAGCTCTTTTTTTACATTATTTCTCTCTGATTTTTCTATTTATTTTTCAATGTCTTTACTTAGCAAGATGCATTAAAACAATTTAATTTAGTAGCACATTTTTTTTACAATGTAATGGAGCACAAGTGCGAAGTCTAAGACACCACATAAGACACATTCAAACTTAAAAGTCATTTCAAAGCTCCTAGCAGATACAAAGTCATATTTTTTAATTTTAAAAGTGGGTAGTGAGTGATATTAAAACTCTCAACTATTTAATTGAATATATATATATATATATACCCACATGAGGAATAAGGAATTGTTGATTCTTCAAAACCCTACCAACGAGGCAGAACTAATATTCAAATTAGCAGACACAGTGTGACACATTACTGGTGATGAAACAAACATTCTCTGAAGAAATTGTGAATAAACACACACAGGATCTTAACACATACATAGAATTACCCCACAACATATTTTGAAACCATTGTAAAAAATGTGTTGTCTAGAGCAGAAGAGACACAAATCCTCACTAGCAAAGAAAAGGAGCTTTTAACTCAAGAACACCGCAAAAAGAATTTACATGCTGCCTAAAATACTTAAGGATGACAAAAATCTCCGTTCAGAATGATCAATCCTGGAATAGACAATATGAACAAACCCTTTGGCACATTTTTGGATCACTATGTCCAAGCGTTGGTACAAACTAGCTGATTTTACATCAAATAAATCACAGATTTCCTGAGAAAAATTGAACAACCTAACCTCCAAAATGGTGAAAAGGCTTTGCTTTGTACCACGGACATCAAGTCATTGCATACATCTATCCCTCACAATTCAAGTCTGGAAGTGGTAGAATGGGCACTTCTGAAGGAAGGAGAATTAGATGAGAGAAAAGTATTTATCATGGAGCTTCTTCAGTTTACATTATTTCAGAGATTTTTTTTTAATGGAATAGAACATTCAGTCCCCAACTAAACTGAACTTCCATAGGAAATTGTGGACCTCCCAGCTATGTTACTCTTTGTATGGTAAAGTTTGAGGAAGAACATATCCTTAACAACCAGACATGGACCAAGGAACTTAAGCAATATTACAGGTTCCTTTATGACATATTTATAATGTGGCAAGGCAATACAGAAATGCTAGAGCATCAGATTGCACAACTTAATAAATTGAATGAGAGAATTGGCTTCACTTATGAAATTGCTTTAGAAAGAAAAACGTATCTGGATGTACTGGTAATGATTGAAAATGGAACAATAAACACAGTTATCACAGTAAATAAACAGACCATAATAATTTACTTCATTACAATAATTTTAGTCAACCTGATCTTAAGAAACATCTGCCATATTTGCAACTGTTGAGTGTTGGAAATGGCTCTTTTTGCAGAGCTATCCCCAAACATTTTGCTTCTTCCTCCTATTTTTCCTGACCTGTTTTTGGTGGCTTTAGGAATCTGGGCACTTTACCACTGCTAGTCAGTACTAAAGTACAGATGCTCTTGGTGTAAATTCTGATCATGATTGGTTATCCAAGATTGGCATATTTCATTTACTGGCAATCCCCTAATAAGGTGCACAGAGGGTGCCAGGGTCTGTAAATCAAAGTCTACTAGTGGACCTGCAGCACTGATTGACCCACCCAAATGAGTAGCCCTGGCAATGTATCTCAGACCTGCCACTGCAGTGTCTGCACGGAGTTTTGAACTGCTATGTCGACCTGGCAAGTACTACCACTTGCCAGGCCAAAAACTTCCCTTTTCATACATTTAAGACACCACTCAGGTAGACCCAAGGTATCCCCATGGGCAGGGTGCAGTGTATGTGAAAGGATATGTGCTGGTGTGTGTGACATGTCCTGATAGCGAAATACTGCCAATTTCATTTTTCACTATTAAAAGTCCATCTTTCCATAAGATAGCATGGGAGATACTTAGCAACATCTTACAAGTATAATTTTCCATTGGGACAAGATAGAGGAATAAAGTTTAGGCTCTCTCCTGTCTCAGAATTTTAAAAAGAAAATGTTAGTAACATTTTTTTCTCTAATTTTGTGTTTGAAAATGCCACTTTTAGAAGGTAGGCATTTTCTAGTTTAACCATTCTGTGTGCCTCTGCCTGTTTGTGGATTGACTGTCCGGTTTTGGAGGGACGGGGGCTGGAGATTTGTATTCATTGTAGACAGCCAATGGGGGCGTTGAGGTGTACCTGGACCTTCCAGGATGACTCAGAGCTGAGCTGAATAGGGCCTGTCTCCCTTGCACAATGCTGTCTCCAGCCCCTGTGGTCATACTGCGCCAGCGAGGATAGAACTGGTTTGGACTGGGCTCAGAGACCCTTGCACAAAGAAGAACAAAGACAAAATTGGGTAAAAGTAGTGGTCCTTAAACCCCAGAACTTTAGATCACTTCTTTATTCAAGACAAACCTTTGCCAAGGAGAAGAGCTGGGGAGCTGTGAAGAGGGGTACTTCATCTGTGCTGTGTGCTGTGTGGGGTTGGCCTGCAGTTGCTGCTTCTATCAAGGAAAGTACAAAGACTGGAACTTTGGTAAGAAAATGGCTTGAAGAAGAATCTCCAAGGGACTGTGTGTGCTGGTCTCCCATTCTGAGGTCTCAGGGACACAAAATCTTCACTTGCAACCCACTAATCAGCACCTGAACTCCTGTCCTGTCTGGAATCCTGCATTCAAAAAGGCACCAATTCCACTTCCTGGGCCCTGAGTATTGTGTGGTTTGTGTTACAAAGCAATGAAAATGATCTCTGATGCCGTCAGCGATGCCACTGTGATACCACGACCTGCACCGAGGCCAGGGGCACTGCTCGTGAAGTACACGATGCACGGCCATGCCTGCAGGGCAGCTCTAATGCCCCTTGATGCCTTCTGATGCCTGCAGTTATCGGCCTTCCCAACGCCAGCGCTCGCACCAACTCCATCACTGCCAGCGCCTGCATCCCGTTATCATGGCACCGATAACTACCAAGGGTGACTCCATGAACTTGCCAACTTTGCATCACCTTACCGGATTCGAGGCCTCAGAGCCAAAGCAATCGACCTCCCCTGTCCTGGATTCGACATGTCGCCTCCTCGTGGACACGACGCCTCACCTCCCCCATGGCAAACTGGGAAATGGCCTCGACATCGGCACTAACATCTCACCTCCACGACGCCATGCTTCATCCTAGACTTCGCTTTACAAGGTACTCTTTGTTTGTGACTCAGTGCTTGACGCAGCGCACCTCGCGGTCAGCACCTTATTTTGGATTTATTGCTGTCACGGCGTAGTAATAGCACCTTGTTTTCTACAAGCTTTAGTTTTGAAATAACAGTTTTTAAGGGCTATTTTACTATATGTATGTTGGATTCTTGTTGTTTTGATCTTGTTGAGTTTAGATAAAGATACTTTATTTTCTAAACTGGTGTCGTTTCCATTTGTGGAGTTTTCACTATATTACTGTGTGTTTGGAGTACAAATACTTTACATGTTGCCTTTGGGATAAGCCTGTCTGCCCGTGCCAAGCTACCAAGAGGGTGAGCAGGGGTTATCTAAAGTGTGTATCCCCTTTACCCTGACTAGAAGCAAGTATCCCTACTTGGACAAGGGTACCTATCCCTGCCAACTAGAGACCCCCCAGTTCTAACATTGGTGTTGAGGAAAACGAGTAGTCTCTAATCCAGAAGATATGAAATAAAGGAAATCATGTGTAAAAAATTAATTGAGAGAGTGTTAGAAAATACCCTTTTTGAGTGGTTAATCCCATTTTTTGCTGAAATGTATTGCTGATTTTAGACTCTACACTGTGTGCACGGCTGTCCAGTGCCCAGTGTATGTGCTCCGGCCACGGAAACATGGGGGAATAGGCTAATCCCTAATTGGCTTAGTTACTTTGCCATTTGGGCATTGTATATGGTGCAGAAAATACACCCATAGCCTGTGGATTGCAGCACGTATTGTGCCATCCACTAGTGTAACAAGGAAAACATGGCTTCAGGCCTAGCATTGTATCCATACAGTTGTTGTTTAAACCTGCATCTCAAAATAAACACTTTAAAAGAGGAAACACACTCTTTTTAAATATTAAGAAGTCAACCCTATGATAGCCTTACAGCTCACAAAGTAGAAGCATGGCATTCACAAATGGGTCATTTAGAAATGTAATGTTACTCTGTCCCTACAGTGAAAAGGCGCAAAAAGCTATTTTCACCATGGGCAGTTCTTGCTGTCTTTTTAGGAAAGCTAGAGTACAGATTAACATATTATTTCTGCTATCTTGGGTATGGGACCAGCTAGAAAAATAGTTCAACCGCTGTTTTTAGTAGTTATTGAAAGCCTAATTCAAAGGTAAAGTATTTTAATCAATATTTAGGGAAAGTAACTTTTAGAAAGTTACTTTTTCTCAGCTTAAAGCTCCTGGAGACTAATTTGTATTAGCTCTCCAGCAGCTGTTCTGCAGGCATGAAAACTGTTTTTAGAGCAGGGACAATGGGCAGGGTGTTGCAGGGTGTGGGGAGGTGATTTTCTTCCCTTAACAGCAATACCAGTTAGGGTGTATCCAGGAACGCCATTGACCTGGAAGGAGCCTGCACTGTCACAAGTAAGTGTAAGATGAGCATTGTTCTTCTAGTCAGTCTCCACTGGGAGGAGAGTTATCCCTAGAACCAGGTTCCAATTACCACAGAGGAAGGGACTTTTTATTACCCTAGCCACACCTCTTGGTGAGAACACTTCCACTGCAGAGGAGAAGAAGGGATTTCTCCATTTTACATTTTAGGACTAAGGTGACCTTTGGAATTGTTTGCAGTAGGACAAGCAGGCACTGCTGAGAAAGTGGGTTTGGTTGCCCCTGGGAAGTGGTTTTCCAGGAGCCACCCTCACTCACTAGCTAGTGCCAATCATAAATATGACCCCCTTCTCAGAACACTTTCTAGACCTGTGAAAGATCAGAGGAAGGACTGCACCTGCTTTTTAAGACCTGTGAGGAGACCTGAAGGGCTAGACCTCCTAACACATGAGTCCAGGACAATGAAGTGGACACCAAAGGTCAGTTGGTTGACCTCCTGTGTCTACAGGGATACAACAAGCTGTAAGAGGGCTTTTCACTGAAATTCCAAGCTAACCAGTGGCAACTGGGCCTGGACTGAACCATGGTAGTGGCCTCTGTTGGAGTGAGTCTTGACCTTAATTGCTTCTCCTGAGGTCCTGGTTCCCTTGGATGTGTTTAATGAGCCTTATCCTAACACTACTGAAAATTTTGAATTTTGAAAATATTTGGACCAATAGGTTTCTTGAACTTGTCGCTTTGCCATAGTAGCAAATCTGTATCAATGGGCCCTCAGCAAGAAGGAATCCAACCTCATGGAACTCACCATCAGATACTGCCTGCAACTTGGTCCCACTTGGGGATACTGATCGGGATTTATTTTGTGGTGTGTTTTTGACTTTTTAACTGATTTGAAATGCTTTACACATTTTTTAAGTTAAGCCTGTTTGTACTGCACTATAGCTACTAAGGTTTGAGCTCAGGTTTAGATTGCTGAAACCTTTTACCGGACCTGAGAGGTTAGTGACTTTGGGCAAGATGTGCAAACATTAGGAATATTGAGATTGTCTCTAAATTGCAATTAGAAAATCAATATTCATTATGTATGAAACTCATTGAGTCACAAATCGACCTAACTCATGAATATTAATGAGTTAAGTCACAGTTTGCGACCCATTAGGAATCGCAGCCATCACATGGATGGTGGCCTGCTAAAAAGTCAGCAGACCACCATGTCTGTGATTGCTTTTCCAAAAAGCAATCTTTTTTGAAAAAAAGATGCAGCCCGTATATGGGCTATATTTAAAAAAACAGAAAAGGAAAACTTAAAGGTTCATTTTTTAAAAGCTAGCAGTAATCCGTGGGACCACTGATTGATCTTGAAATATATTTTTCTCTACATTCTCATATGAATCCCTGCGAATGAGTGAGAACAAGTTTTAAACCAGTGGTAAAGTATTATTTTTTAGCGAAAAGTATTCGATAGAAAAACAGTAATACATACCATACCGATTCGATATTTGGAAGAGACGCTCTGAAATACGGAATCGCAAATGCAAAATGCAATTCAGTATCAAGTTACCGAATTATATTTAGCATTTTGTACATTTGAAAAAGTGTTTTTCTAGTCGCGAACATCCCAATTCTGCAAATAGGGCCGTGTACGACCGGAAAATATGTACATCGGGCCCTATATTACTTGTGGTGGGCTTTCACCCACCCAAATTAATAATTCAATTTATTCCAGAGAGGATAACCTAAGGAAATAGTCGAAAATACCAAAGGGATAGAAGATTTACAAGAAAGGACTTGAAAACATTCTAAAAATAGCAACGTTTTGTGTCCAAATTCTCAACCAGTAGCTTAAAAATCAAGCAAACTATAGTGAAACATTGGAAAATTACTACAAATTGAATCTGATTTCAAAAGGATCTACAAGGAACAACCAGTATTTGAGTATCAATATGCATATATGTAAAAAGTCCTTGTGGACATTTGAGCAATTTTCCCAAAATAAGCATGAATTCCTCAGTGGCAGTGTATCTGCAGGAAATAAAGCACATTTGCCAATTAAAATACATGGTTCTAAAAGCAATGATAAAAAACCAGGATTGATCCAAAGAAGGAACTGCTCCAGAAAGAAGGCCAGTGCATTAAAATTGTACAATTTACAATTAAGGAAATGTATTACAAGAATAGAACTGTTGTATTACCTAAGATCCTGAGGGGGAACCATATTTAGCTCTTTTTTTACATTATTTCTCTCTGATTTTTCTATTTATTTTTCAATGTCTTTACTTAGCAAGATGCATTAAAACAATTTAATTTAGTAGCACATTTTTTTTACAATGTAATGGAGCACAAGTGCGAAGTCTAAGACACCACATAAGACACATTCAAACTTAAAAGTCATTTCAAAGCTCCTAGCAGATACAAAGTCATATTTTTTAATTTTAAAAGTGGGTAGTGAGTGATATTAAAACTCTCAACTATTTAATTGAATATATATATATATATATACCCACATGAGGAATAAGGAATTGTTGATTCTTCAAAACCCTACCAACGAGACAGAACTAATATTCAAATTAGCAGACACAGTGTGACACATTACTGGTGATGAAACAAACATTCTCTGAAGAAATTGTGAATAAACACACACAGGATCTTAACACATACATAGAATTACCCCACAACATATTTTGAAACCATTGCAAAAAATGTGTTGTCTAGAGCAGAAGAGACACAAATCCTCACTAGCAAAGAAAAGGAGCTTTTAACTCAAGAACACCGCAAAAAGAATTTACATGCTGCCTAAAATACTTAAGGATGACAAAAATCTCCGTTCAGAATGATCAATCCTGGAATAGACAATATGAACAAACCCTTTGGCACATTTTTGGATCACTATGTCCAAGCGTTGGTACAAACTAGCTGATTTTACATCAAATAAATCACAGATTTCCTGAGAAAAATTGAACAACCTAACCTCCAAAATGGTGAAAAGGCTTTGCTTTGTACCACGGACGTCAAGTCATTGCATACATCTATCCCTCACAATTCAAGTCTGGAAGTGGTAGAATGGGCACTTCTGAAGGAAGGAGAATTAGATGAGAGAAAAGTATTTATCATGGAGCTTCTTCAGTTTACATTATTTCAGAGATTTTTTTTTAATGGAATAGAACATTCAGTCCCCAACTAAACTGAACTTCCATAGGAAATTGTGGACCTCCCAGCTATGTTACTCTTTGTATGGTAAAGTTTGAGGAAGAACATATCCTTAACAACCAGACATGGATCAAGGAACTTAAGCAATATTACAGGTTCCTTTATGACATATTTATAATGTGGCAAGGCAATACAGAAATGCTAGAGCATCAGATTGCACAACTTAATAAATTGAATGAGAGAATTGGCTTCACTTATGAAATTGCTTTAGAAAGAAAAACGTATCTGGATGTACTGGTAATGATTGAAAATGGAACAATAAACACAGTTATCACAGTAAATAAACAGACCATAATAATTTACTTCATTACAATAATTTTAGTCAACCTGATCTTAAGAAACATCTGCCATATTTGCAACTGTTGAGTGTTGGAAATGGCTCTTTTTGCAGAGCTATCCCCAAACATTTAGCTTCTTCCTCCTATTTTTCCTGACCTGTTTTTGGTGGCTTTAGGAATCTGGGCACTTTACCACTGCTAGTCAGTACTAAAGTACAGATGCTCTTGGTGTAAATTCTGATCATGATTGGTTATCCAAGATTGGCATATTTCATTTACTGGCAATCCCCTAATAAGGTGCACAGAGGGTGCCAGGGTCTGTAAATCAAAGTCTACTAGTGGACCTGCAGCACTGATTGACCCACCCAAATGAGTAGCCCTGGCAATGTATCTCAGACCTGCCACTGCAGTGTCTGCACGGAGTTTTGAACTGCTATGTTGACCTGGCAAGTACTCCCACTTGCCAGGCCAAAAACTTCCCTTTTCATACATTTAAGACACCACTCAGGTAGACCCAAGGTATCCCCATGGGCAGGGTTCAGTGTATGTGAAAGGATATGTGCTGGTGTGTGTGACATGTCCTGATAGCGAAATACTGCCAATTTCATTTTTCACTATTAAAAGTCCATCTTTCCATAAGATAGCATGGGAGATACTTAGCAACATCTTACAAGTATAATTTTCCATTGGGACAAGATAGAGGAATAAAGTTTAGGCTCTCTCCTGTCTCAGAATTTAAAAAAAAAAATGTTAGTAACATTTTTTTCTCTAATTTTGTGTTTGAAAATACCACTTTTAGAAGGTAGGCATTTTCTAGTTTAACCATTCTGTGTGCCTCTGCCTGTTTGTGGATTGACTGTCCGGTTTTGGAGGGACGGGGGCTGGAGATTTGTATTCATTGTAGACAGCCAATGGGGGCGTTGAGGTGTACCTGGACCTTCCAGGATGACTCAGAGCTGAGCTGAATAGGGCCTGTCTCCCTTGCACAATGCTGTCTCCAGCCCCTGTGGTCATACTGCGCCAGCGAGGATAGAACTGGTTTGGACTGGGCTCAGAGACCCTTGCACAAAGAAGAACAAAGACAAAATTGGGTAAAAGTAGTGGTCCTTAAACCCCAGAACTTTAGATCACTTCTTTATTCAAGACAAACCTTTGCCAAGGAGAAGAGCTGGGGAGCTGTGAAGAGGGGTACTTCATCTTTGCTGTGTGCTGTGTGGGGTTGGCCTGCAGTTGCTGCTTCTATCAAGGAAAGTACAAAGACTGGAACTTTGGTAAGAAAATGGCTTGAAGAAGAATCTCCAAGGGCCTGTGTGTGCTGGTCTCCCATTCTGAGGTCTCAGGGACACAAAATCTTCACTTGCAACCCACTAATCAGCACCTGAACTCCTGTCCTGTCTGGAATCCTGCATTCAAAAAGGCACCAATTCCACTTCCTGGGCCCTGAGTATTGTGTGGTTTGTGTTACAAAGCAATGAAAATGATCTCTGATGCCGTCAGCGATGCCGCTGTGATACCACGACCTGCACCGAGGCCAGGGGCACTGCTCGTGAAGTACACGATGCACGGCCATGCCTGCAGGGCAGCTCTAATGCCCCTTGATGCCTTCTGATGCCTGCAGTTATCGGCCTTCCCAACGCCAGCGCTCGCACCAACTCCATCACTGCCAGCGCCTGCATCCCGTTATCATGGCACCGATAACTACCAAGGGTGACTCCATAAACTTGCCAACTTTGCATCACCTTACCGGATTCGAGGCCTCAGAGCCAAAGCAATCGACCTCCCCTGTCCTGGATTCGACATGTCGCCTCCTCGTGGACACGACACCTCACCTCCCCCATGGCAAACTGGGAGATGGCCTCGACATCGGCACTAACATCTCACCTCCACGACGCCATGCTTCATCCTAGACTTCGCTTTACAAGGTACTCTTTGTTTGTGACTCAGTGCTTGACGCAGCGCACCTCGCGGTCAGCACCTTATTTTGGATTTATTGCTGTCACGGCGTAGTAATAGCACCTTGTTTTCTACAAGCTTTAGTTTTGAAATAACAGTTTTTAAGGGCTATTTTACTATATGT
Organism: Triturus cristatus; assembly: GCF_964204655.1. Classification (NCBI taxonomy): domain Eukaryota; kingdom Metazoa; phylum Chordata; class Amphibia; order Caudata; family Salamandridae; genus Triturus; species Triturus cristatus. Next base: position 891,503,005 of record NC_140590.1, on the reverse strand, counting down.
ATGTTGGATTCTTGTTGTTTTGATCTTGTTGAGTTTAGATAAAGATACTTTATTTTCTAAACTGGTGTCGTTTCCATTTGTGGAGTTTTCACTATATTACTGTGTGTTTGGAGTACAAATACTTTACATGTTGCCTTTGGGATAAGCCTGTCTGCCCGTGCCAAGCTACCAAGAGGGTGAGCAGGGGTTATCTAAAGTGTGTATCCCCTTTACCCTGACTAGAAGCAAGTATCCCTACTTGGACAAGGGTACCTATCCCTGCCAACTAGAGACCCCCCAGTTCTAACATTGGTGTTGAGGAAAACGAGTAGTCTCTAATCCAGAAGATATGAAATAAAGGAAATCATGTGTAAAAAATTAATTGAGAGAGTGTTAGAAAATACCCTTTTTGAGTGGTTAATCCCATTTTTTGCTGAAATGTATTGCTGATTTTAGACTCTACACTGTGTGCACGGCTGTCCAGTGCCCAGTGTATGTGCTCCGGCCACGGAAACATGGGGAAATAGGCTAATCCCTAATTGGCTTAGTTACTTTGCCATTTGGGCATTGTATATGGGGCAGAAAATACACCCATAGCCTGTGGATTGCAGCACGTATTGTGCCATCCACTAGTGTAACAAGGAAAACATGGCTTCAGGCCTAGCATTGTATCCATACAGTTGTTGTTTAAACCTGCATCTCAAAATAAACACTTTAAAAGAGGAAACACACTCTTTTTAAATATTAAGAAGTCAACCCTATGATAGCCTTACAGCTCACAAAGTAGAAGCATGGCATTCACAAATGGGTCATTTAGAAATGTAATGTTACTCTGTCCCTACAGTGAAAAGGCGCAAAAAGCAATTTTAACCATGGGCAGTTCTTGCTGTCTTTTTAGGAAAGCTAGAGTACAGATTAACATATTATTTCTGCTCTCTTGGGTATGGGACCAGCTAGAAAAATAGTTCAACCGCTGTTTTTAGTAGTTATTGAAAGCCTAATTCAAAGGTAAAGTATTTTAATCAATATTTAGGGAAAGTAACTTTTAGAAAGTTACTTTTTCTCAGCTTAAAGCTCCTGGAGACTAATTTGTATTAGCTCTCCAGCAGCTGTTCTGCAGGCATGAAAACTGTTTTTAGAGCAGGGACAATGGGCAGGGTGTTGCAGGGTGTGGGGCGGTGATTTTCTTCCCTTAACAGCAATACCAGTTAGGGTGTATCCAGGAACGCCATTGACCTGGAAGGAGCCTGCACTGTCACAAGTAAGTGTAAGATGAGCATTGTTCTTCTAGTCAGTCTCCACTGGGAGGAGAGTTATCCCTAGAACCAGGTTCCAATTACCACAGAGGAAGGGACTTTTTATTACCCTAGCCACACCTCTTGGTGAGAACACTTCCACTGCAGAGGAGAAGAAGGGATTTCTCCATTTTACATTTTAGGACTAAGGTGACCTTTGGAATTGTTTGCAGTAGGACAAGCAGGCACTGCTGAGAAAGTGGGTTTGGTTGCCCCTGGGAAGTGGTTTTCCAGGAGCCACCCTCACTCACTAGCTAGTGCCAATCATAAATATGACCCCCTTCTCAGAACACTTTCTAGACCTGTGAAAGATCAGAAGGAGGACTGCACCTGCTTTTTAAGACCTGTGAGGAGACCTGAAGGGCTAGACCTCCTAACACATGAGTCCAGGACAATGAAGTGGACACCAAAGGTCAGTTGGTTGACCTCCTGTGTCTACAGGGATACAACAAGCTGTAAGAGGGCTTTTCACTGAAATTCCAAGCTAACCAGTGGCAACTGGGCCTGGACTGAACCATGGTAGTGGCCTCTGTTGGAGTGAGTCTTGACCTTAATTGCTTCTCCTGAGGTCCTGGTTCCCTTGGATGTGTTTAATGAGCCTTATCCTAACACTACTGAAAATTTTGAATTTTGAAAATATTTGGACCAATAGGTTTCTTGAACTTGTCGCTTTGCCATAGCAGCAAATCTGTATCAATGGGCCCTCAGCAAGAAGGAATCCAACCTCATGGAACTCTCCATCAGATACTGCCTGCAACTTGGTCCCACTTGGGGATACTGATCGGGATTTATTTTGTGGTGTGTTTTTGACTTTTTAACTAGTTTGAAACGCTTTACACATTTTTTAAGTTAAGCCTGTTTGTACTGCACTATAGCTACTAAGGTTTGAGCTCAGGTTTAGATTGCTGAAACCTTTTACCGGACCTGAGAGGTTAGTGACTTTTGGCAAGATGTGCAAACATTAGGAATATTGATTTCCTAATTGAGATTGTCTCTAAATTGCAATTAGAAAATCAATATTCATTATGTATGAAACTCACTGAGTCACAAATCGACCTAACTCATGAATATTAATGAGTTAAGTCACAGTTTGCGACCCATTAGGAATCGCAGCCATCACATGGATGGTGGCCTGCTAAAAAGTCAGCAGACCACCATGTCTGTGATTGCTTTTCCAAAAAGCAATCTTTTTTGAAAAAAAGATGCAGCCCGTATATGGGCTATATTTAAAAAAACAGAAAAGGAAAACTTAAAGGTTCATTTTTTAAAAGCTAGCAGTAATCCGTGGGACCACTGATTGATCTTGAAATATATTTTTCTCTACATTCTCATACGAATCCCTGCGAATGAGTGAGAACAAGTTTTAAACCAGTGGTAAAGTATTATTTTTTAGCGAAAAGTATTCGATAGAAAAACAGTAATACATACCATACCGATTCGATATTTGGAAGAGACGCTCTGAACAAGCCCTTTCCAAATACGGAATCGCAAATGCAAAATGCAATTCAGTATCAAGTTACCGAATTATATTTAGCATTTTGTACATTTGAAAAAGTGTTTTTCTAGTCGCGAACATCCCAATTCTGCAAATAGGGCCGTGTACGACCGGAAAATATGTACATCGGGCCCTATATTACTTGTGGTGGGCTTTCACCCACCCAAATTAATAATTCAATTTATTCCAGAGAGGATAACCTAAGGAAATAGTCGAAAATACCAAAGGGATAGAAGATTTACAAGAAAGGACTTGAAAACATTCTAAAAATAGCAACGTTTTTGTGTCCAAATTCTCAACCAGTAGCTTAAAAATCAAGCAAACTATAGTGAAACATTGGAAAATTACTACAAATTGAATCTGATTTCAAAAGGATCTACAAGGAACAACCAGTATTTGAGTATCAATATGCATATATGTAAAAAGTCCTTGTGGACATTTGAGCAATTTTCCCAAAATAAGCATGAATTCCTCAGTGGCAGTGTATCTGCAGGAAATAAAGCACATTTGCCAATTAAAATACATGGTTCTAAAAGCAATGATAAAAAACCAGGATTGATCCAAAGAAGGAACTGCTCCAGAAAGAAGGCCAGTGCATTAAAAAATTGTACAATTTACAATTAAGGAAATGTATTACAAGAATAGAACTGTTGTATTACCTAAGATCCTGAGGGGGAACCATATTTAGCTCTTTTTTGACATTATTTCTCTCTGATTTTTCTATTTATTTTTCAATGTCTTTACTTAGCAAGATGCATTTAAACAATTTAATTTAGTAGCACATTTTCCCTGCATGCAACCTAAGTTGCACGAAATGCAGTTACATTATACCCAATACATATTATCATAAGTGGACACTTACATACATATGCTTTAAGTATAGTTGGCAGACAATGTGCAATTCACCTCACCACCTTCGCGCTTCCCCCACCCTTGTCGTGTGGAATATCCCCATTTAAGACACGTCAGACTGTTTTTGGTCTTCTCAGCGTAGTCTTTATTAATTTTGAAAAGCTACCGCCAATTTAACTTTTTCACTCAATGTTAATCTCTTCAACACTTTATTATTGCTTTATTCGATACACGACAGCACGCCAATAAGATATCAGGTTATATATTTTTATCTCTGCATTTATATTTACATTTGACTCTCCACGGGGCGTTTGCCGCAGGTTGTGCCAGCAGGCCCCAACCAAGATACCCTGCTCTCTTTAGTGCTGACCGCCCACCGACCAACAGAGCCGCAGGTAGTTTCATCACTGCTGATAACTAGCACCGGCTTCCTGGGTAGGGCCAGAGAGTCCAGGGCCACCAGCAGGTCAGCACCCTCTCCCGCCAGCCCGGAGCCCACAATAGGCTGCGCACCCTGTTCTGGGGCCAAGCAGTCGCCGCCAACCGGCGTCCCTGACCTGTCTCTTGTCCCGGACCCCGCCACAGGGCGAGGCGCTCCCTGGCAGACTCGCCCTCCCCCCCTCAACCCTTCTATTTCCATTGCCAGGGCCCCCAAGATGGTGTGTACAAACAACTCCATCCCTGCCTGTGACAGGGGCACCCCATTGGGTGCGTACAGCCCCTGACTTGTCACTTGTATTAATTTGTGCCTAATGGTACTGATGCGAGATTTCTTCAGGATTTGAGCCACCGGCTGATTCAACCTCTTCACTGATTTATTGATAGCCCGAGCCGGCGCCCCATCGTCCCAAACTTGGCGTGGGATCACCTCTGACCAAAATATTTTTGCGGCCGGGAACATGTTCCTCATCACCGACAGGGTAGAGAACAGTGCTTCCTTAACTCCCCTCCTTCCCGCTGGGATCATATCATTGCCACCTGAATGAATCACCAGCACATCTGGGACCGGCATGCCCCTGGCCATGGCCTCCCGCAAGTTCTTTGGTACGTATGCTAGACGCTGTCCACCGACCCCTACCCAATGGTGGTCGACCCCCTCCAGCCATCTGCCTTTGCGTGCTCTGCTGAAGAAGAGCTTTGCTCTGCGTATGAAAGAGTGGCCACACCAACAAACCCTTGTTCTCTGATCTGGGATACCTGGATCAAAAGTGCAAAGGAGACATTATCAGATCAGAGGGGTGCAAAATTGGTGGGGGGGGAGGGGCAGGCATCATGCGAGGTGAGGGCGTACGTAACGTTCAAAACATGAGGACTTCCATCGTCCCACCCTCTTAATTGTGTCGCCCGTAAGACCCAGAGCTGCCGCCGTTGTGGCTGCCCCGATACGGAATGAATGAGACGTGAAGTGCGTCGTTCCCAACCCCAAACTCTCCAATGCTCTCTTGCATATTCTGGTGAATTGAAATCTAGTGAGAGGGGTACCGTCTGCGTGCACCAAAGCCCTCTGATCCACCCCCTTTGGTCTAATCTGGAAAAACCCATGGGCCAACGTTACCGGACAGTATGGAGCCCCCGCCACTGCCCCCAGTTGTACCCACATCCCCTTTCCCAACGGGTCTGTCTTGGACCGCCGTACTCTAAGCTTCATGGCTTCCCCGGTTAAAATCACCTCCTCTAGGCGTAAGCCTCCCTCCTTATCCGCCTTTGACCCGGGGAGTAATTCCGACACCCTGAATGCCCCAAAGAAAGCTATTGAGTACGCTAGTCTCAGTAAGAGCGTTTCATAAGGAGAGAAGCAAATCTGCGGTAATACTTCTAAGATGTTTGACAATCTGCCCACATCAATCGGTCTCCTGTTGTCTTTTGTCCCTGGTACCAGACGTTCCCACCCCTTCATTGCCCTTTTTACTCTTGGGTCCTTTGTGGGGTCTGCCACCCCCCCCCAGACCTGCATAAAAGGCTATTGCCGATAACTGTCTCCTCACCATGGCCAGCGATTTGCCACCCTCTTTTTGTTTTACTATGAATACCAGGACACTTTGTGTTGACAGTCTCTCTACCGCGTCCGACCCCCCAATAGTGGACAGGTATACCTGCCACAAATTCTCATACATACTCTTAGTCCTGGGGACCAGTGACGCAGTTATCAACTCGGGAGCTGTGGGGCACCAAGCTTCCATAGCCCCGCCGGGAAGCTCGTCATCTGTGTGTCTGCCTGTGGCCATCTGGCGCGGAACTCTGCCAACTTGAAACGAGACAGGTCATCAGCAACTGAGTTATCCACCCCCGGCACGTGTTTCGCTGTAAAATATACATTGCGCTGCAAACAGCTTAGCACTAATTCTTTCAGCAGGCGCAGGACCCAGGGGCAAGTAGCTCTCTGATTATTGATGGCCATTACTACTGACATGCTATCAGACCAAAATATAATATGCTTGTTTTCCAGCATATCACCCCACAAATGTACAGCCACAATGATTGGGAATAGCTCGAGAAAGGTGATGTTACGGGTGTGCCCTGAAACCGCCCACCCAATAGGCCAATGCTGCATGCATCACCTGGTACCTTACCCCGCTCCAAATCCTACACTGCCTGCCGCATCCGTGAATAATTCCAAATCAGCATTTGCCTGACTGGGTTGTCGCCAAATGACCGTTCCATTGAAGCCCAACAGAAACTCCTTCCATATCCCCAAATCGGTTTTGACTTCGGCGGAAAGCCTGGTGTGGTGGTGTTTAGCCCTCAGACCAGACATTGCCCTTGCTATGCTTCTAGAGAACACCCGGCCCATGGGTATCACCCTGAGTGCAAAATTAAGCTGCCCCACTAGGATTTGCAATTGGTGAAGTGTCACTTTGCGCGCCGTCAAACAAGCCTCCACAGCAGCCCCAAAAGAAGCAACTTTCTCCCGGGGGAGTCTGCACACTCCCTCCTCTGTGTCAATTTCTATTCCAAGGAAAGTTAAACGCGTTGCCTGCCCCTCAGTTTTTTCTGCCGCCAGGGGGACCCCCAGTGCTTACGCCAGATGCTGGAAGCCCAGCAGGGCCTTCCTGCATGCCGCCGAGCCCGGCGGCCCCAGAAATAGGAAATCATCCAAATAATGCAGCAACTCAGCTGACGGTACTATTTCCTGCACTGCCCATTCCAGAAACCTGCTGAACGTCTCAAACACTGCGCAGGCGATAGAGCAACCCATTGGCATACACAAGTCTATGTAAAATGTTCCTTCAAAGGTGAACCCCAGGAGCCTAGTGTCTTTCGGGTGAACTGGTAAGAGGCGAAAGGCCGCCTCAATGTTCGATTTCGCCATCAGCGCTCCCTCACCCAACCCCTGCAACTTCTGTATTGCCGCATCAAAGGTAGTGTAACGAACCGAGCATAGATCTGGATCAAGTTTATCATTTACTGACAGCCCTGGGGGACTTGACAAATTGTGTATCAACCGGAATTTTCCTTCCTCTTTCTTAGGTACTAACCCCAGGGGTGAGCATACTAAGTCATGCCTAGGCAGCTGCTGGAAGGGGCCTGCCACCCTCCCTAAGTACACCTCTTTCCTAATATTTTGTCTAGCCACCTCCAGATTTCGTAGTACTGAACGTTGATTGCGCGGTGGGATGGCCGCTGGGGTAGCATCGGATGGGATGTGAAATCCGAATTTAAAACCCTGATGTAAGAACTGAGCCTCTGCTATCTTGTGGTATTTACTAAGAAGATGCAACAGTACATGGTGCTGTATGGGCGTCGGCAATGGTTTAGGGTGCTTGCGCACCTCGTCCCCTAGTCTGGGGTTGGTCCTCTGTGGGCTGCTCTTGAGGCCGTCCCCCTTTTTTGAAACACTTACTCTCTGGGTGTCCCATTTTTCCGCAGAAGGAACACAAATGTTTGAACTTGCATGCTGTACCCCTGTTGCACTCGCTCTTATTGAACTGCCAGCAGGCCTGTTTTTTATCACCCGCCCCTCTGTCACCCCGAAAGGGCTGAAGCGTCTTGGTAACCGGCCCAGTTGCATAGAAAACCCTGTGCCAAATGTTTATCTCCCGCTGATCCCAAGCTACGGCTGGGTGGACTGCTTTCATTTGCCTAAATTTGTTGTCATACTGCAGCCAACCCGTACCCGGGAATTCCGAAGCGGCCCCATCAATCATGGAAATGTAACTGATCAATTGAGCTGCCATTTGGGGATACCTTTCAACCATGATAGCTGCATAAATAGCGAACCCCGTGACCCATTTCTTAATGGTCCAGTCCACCCACACTCTCTTCTGTTTCAACTCCCCTTCCTTCCCTGTCCTGCTTTTGCCCGGGATCACCCCCGCATTGATTAGGTCAAAGACATCTACGAACTCCCCTCTCAATATTTTTTTCCTCTGGTCTCTGCTGGTACATCCCAAGTGATTCCCGCCGATGTGGCCACCGCTAGAGATGACAAACCATAAATCAGCGGGCTATGTGCGAGAAGGGGCTGTCCCACTACTGGTGTCCCTGCGGCAAGGCGGGGGGCTGTTAAGGGGACCGCTGGCCCTGATATCCCGCTATTAATCGCTGGTCCCTGGGTCTTTGCCGACACTACCACGGGGGATTGTGCCACCCCTCCTGATTGCACCCACACTTGGGCTATCCCGCTGCCCTGATGCGCTACCACCGGGGTAGCCAACTGGGGCGTTAGGGGCCCTACAGCCCCCAATTGCGCCATCGCACCTGGTGTTACTGACCCTGCCGCCCCACTTTGCCCTGTCACCACTGGGGGGCCCGCTGCCTGCGCTATATTGGAGGACATTGCATTTCCTGACGCCTGCGTGGTTGCCTCGTTCATTTGCGCTGAGGGAGCTGAGCATGTGGGCTGTGTACTGTCCGTGGCCAAGGCCGATTGCCCTCTCAACCCCGCCTCTCCTGGGGCACGGGTCTGAGAGTCCGTGATTTTAGAGCATTTGTCTTGCTGGGCATCCTTGAAGCGCTCCGGTATCCGCCTCGCCCGCTTGGCCCGTGTGACGTCCTGTTGCCCACTCGTCTCTCCTTTCTCGGACAAAGTGCGTAGCGCCCAGTCGATACCTCCTTTCTTTGCGACCTCCCAGAGCTCTGCCAGAGAGCGGAAATCGTCCTTGGTAGCGGGGGCGCCTTTGCCCTTCTGTGCCCGTTTTGGAGGCATTCTGCACTTAAAGAAACAAATCGCAGTTAGTCATCACCCCTTTAACCCCCACCATCTTTGACCCAAGGACCGCTGGGATAATCTCTGCCACGGCGCCCCCTGTTAATCTACATACCACTCAACCTGTCCTCACATCTGCACATGCTTCATCCTATTTTTCCGCGTCCCGCAGCTTACGCGCATCTTGTTATAACCATTTATCACACCACCCTGTTGTAGTGAAGCTATGCAGCCTCGAGACGCAATGATGGCCCATGTCATGCGTAAGCACTCTGCAACGCTTGTTAGCTATGATCTGGCTGGCAACGTGGGGGTTTGCACAATACTACCCTTTCATCAATTCCGCCCGTTCGTCCCCCGACCTGCTCTCCTTTGCCCGCCCCCCTCCCTGCCAAGCCTGACCTCAAGCACCGATCCGGTGCGTGTGCACCCTTCCCCAGGGCATCACAAGTTCCCGGGGAGCCGTTATTCCATACAACCTCCCCACGCCCTGGCAGAGACTTATTTCCATCTTGCCCGGCGATTAGATATGCATTACTCACACTGGGGCGGGAAGTGCTGATGTAACAAAAGCATGTATTGCTGGCAAAAATGTTGCATATTTATATAGCGTGCACTCGACCCAAAGGTATTGGAACGCCTTACATAGCCCGCATTTATTGCAAATTAACCATTGCTGCCGCGAGCCGTGCCTACACCCCACGCGCATACCTCGGCTCTCTGTAGCGCGGACTCGACCCGAAGGTATGGAGCGCTTTAAGCGATTTAATCCTTCGTTGCGGCTAGCAGGACCGATGCAAACCCTTGCATGCTTTGCTCGTTCCTGCGGCTTGTACTCGACCCGAAGGTATTGGAGCACTTTACATATCCCGTCCCCTTAAATCTTTTTCTGATCCTGTAGCCACGTGGACACGCGTTTGTAGATCCTCCGACTCTTACGAGGATTCCACAAGCACACTGCAGATAAGTGATCTGCTCGTCAACGTGGCTGCTAACGCGACATGGGAGCACGCACCCCAATCATGAACAATCCCCACTAAAGCTCGATAACATCCCTACAACCCGTTTGACTACACTACAACTACGCTAGAAAGGCCCTCTCACCTTGTGGCGGCTTCAGCACCGCCGATACGTAATTCCGCGACGCCTCGATGTCGCCGACCACGAGGAAAGAGGACAAAGAGGGGGATCAGCCTTGCCTCAGGGTTTTTAAACCCCCGCCAATTTCCGGCCCGTGACACACTTCCCCTTCCCGGGACTACGATCCTCAACTCTTCCAGGTAACTTAACCCGGAGGAGTTCCTACCTGGTTCCGCCCCTTGCTGCCACTAAAGGCACCACGCCCCCTAAGTGGGTTGGTGCTCGTCATTTCAGATGCTGATATCAAGTATTTCATTGTGCAACAAGCTGTCATGACACAAACCTATAATTTCCAAACATGATAGTTTGTGGAATTGTTCATCATCAGCCCGCCTACGTTCAGTGGCATGTTAATGCTGCTTGAAATCGAATTACACAAGATGTGGCCATACTGCATCTTAAGTGTTTACCCAACCAATGGCGTTTCAGCTGCAAAAGTCAGTCAAACTGCAAATGGGTTCAAAATGAGAATAATTTATGAGAAGCAGCGTGGGAACACCAAAGTAATCGCAGAAATACTGATGCACTCAGCAATGGGAATTTTAGTGGCAGAATAATCACATCAATAGACCCAAAACCCTTGTTTTGTTCTGCAAATGAGATGTTAGAGTCTTGCAGAACCAATATTTCCATATATAATTCACTAATGCTTCCAGCAAGTGCTTGGTCAATCATGTACCAGAGATGCAACCATACTAAAAAGCAGCCAGACCACAAAACATTTCATCATAAGTGTTAAGAAGTGTCTTTGGTAGTAAGCTGTTGTTCTTGGTGCAAATCTTTTACCTTTGTATCTGGAAACCAGACTTGTTGATGGGGTAAAGTTTGGCTAGAATGGGTTTGAATATTTAATCAGAGTGACTGCAATTGAAACGCATCAACAGAACAGCTTATGGGTTAGTTTGTAATGGTGTGAGGGTTGTAGGACTGCACTATGCAGTGGCTATCATGCTGGTGTAAATTACAGTCAAGTATCCTGCTAGAGTTCTTTGAAGACCACTATAGTAATATGGTAATCTCTGATACACCGCTGATGCTCTCTCTGATTCTAAAAGGGTCCGAAGAAGCGGGGACATCCTGACCTGTATGTTGTTGTATAGTTACAGGGTGTGCATATTTTATTGTCATGTGGAAATCCATTTTGTTTAAGAGTAGCATATATTACCCAAGAGTTGGCCAATAAAATTTGCAGCATTATTAGACTTGGGGGCATATTATCAAGAAATTATCTGGTGTCAACATGGGCTTCTATGGGAATTCTCAAGGGCATATTATCAAGCCCAGTACCGCCGCTTTAGCGGCAGCTTTCTGCCGCTAAAGCAGCGATAATTTTAACGCTGTGCTTGATAATATGCCCCGACTTTGGTTGGGCAGTTAACCTCGTTTTAGCAATTTTCCTTATGAGAATTGTGCTGGGACTAATGAATTAACAACAGGATGGATACGGTGTGAACTCTTGTGTGCACGTTTGTTGCTGTTTGAGCATCGTGATGACCCATTTTGTTTCATTCTGTAGTGTTTTTGGGAGAGCGAGTTGGAAGGGTGTTTTACGGTGGTGATGAAGTTAAAGGTAGATGGTAGTTTATACTTAAAGATGATGTATCGGATGGTGGGCCCTACAATCATTTCAAAATGCTTCCGGGTAGGTGAAGACGGGGCTCTAGGTTGAGGGTCAGCTATTGGTGTGGGTGAGGATGCTTGCAGTTGGAGTCCAGTTAGATGCTAGGTCTGTGCACCTGCAATGTGCAACAAGAGGTCCTATCAAATCTCTTCACATGTCGGGGATTCAGTTATATACACATTGCGTACTGATTAATCAGTCTTGTTGTTTGGTCCAGGAGAATGTTGATTTTCAAATTTATTTTAGAATTTCTGATATTCGAAATTAGTGTTTATGCAGGTTTCTGGCTTTGTGGTGGAACGGCTGCTCTTTGTATTGTTGTTTGTAACTAGTAATGTGTGGGAAACGGATAAATCTTGGTTGAGCGTTTCAAACTTTATTGACTTGTACCCAGAAAAAGGTTCCTACTGGAAGTTGTATGCAGCAATGAGCTGTTCAGGAGTGCACAGATTTATGAAAGAGTGATATTGTGGACATTTCAGAATATTTTGCTTGTTTGAATTTCAACGCTCCTTCGTTCACAGCTTTGGTTTGTGATGTTGAATTCCTTGGAGCGGAATCAGTTGTGAAGCTAATAGTCATTTCTGGATAAGAAAACCGATTAACAGAGTTTTTGGTGTTTTTGCACTAGTACTTATTTTTGCTTTATCTTTCTGTCCTACATTTTCCTATTTTTCTGCATTTGCTCAGAATGCTTCATGAGTTTTGAACAAAAAGCAACGCAAGCTACAAAATGATGTTTGAGAGCTGGATCATGGGCCACAAAATTGTGTCATTAAGTGAATCCAAAGGCTCCCGGGCGCACCTGGGTGAGGAAGACTGATGCGCTATTACACTGATCCTTGATGTATGTGATCAGTTAGCTAGACATTTACAACATGTAATAAACGGCACTGATCAAATTTATTACGAAAATATTGTTGCCACAGCATCACTTTTAATGGATCTCATTTGCATACACTGAATACATCGTTACCACATTATTTAGGCTCGAATTAAGTGGAAGCTGCCAGAATGCGGTAACATAAAATGTGAAAGTGAATTGATAAATACACCACGATGTGCACAAAAGGAATGAAAAGAATACAAAACCTCTAGCGTGGCCATTGAATTCAACGGGTCACTGCCCATTTATATTGTCACAGCTGCTTCAATCCATTTTTCTTAGTAATACGGTGTGTTTTTCCAATTGGCTGGTTCAATACCATAGAACCATCTAAATAATATTTTGCAATGAACCATTGCGTAATGTATTATTTTATGAGCGCCCACTGTGAAGTCAACTTCTTGGCAAATAGTCAATTTGAGAAGAGTAAATGCTAAAGCGATGTATTAAAATTCAGGCGAGCTCTTCCAGTAAGTGTGAGAGCAGGATGGCATGAAGCCATGCCTGCCTGGTCTGTGTCAATCACAGCAGATCCTTTCAAAGAGGGCCATGAACACAATAGGATCGAAGCTGGATGCTTGTCAACAAACCCAGCACCTTCTCGGGATATGGTATTGAAAGTTTAGTAACTGTACTTTGCAAATAGACAGTACAATGAAAATTGTTGTGCGTGCACTAAAACTTACCTTACTTAATTTAGCATGGCAAGGCTCAAATAATAGCTGTGTATTTTGTTTAGTCATGACATTTCTATTATTTTATTTGTTGAGCGTGGCCATAATGTCTACATGAACCTTCTACAGAGCAAAGATTTACATAGTATTACTAGACTTAGCAGATTGGGCTGCTTTAATGAATACATCAGTGCTTTAATAATATGATCAAAACACCTGAGAGAAATCAGGATACGGGTATTGCGTATTACTGCCACCCTGGGACTTAACCAAATTAAATCTGAAACTGCTGAAGCATGATCATTCTCGCTTGAGTTTATGGGATAAGAATTAAGTAAGGAAATGTGTCTGTTCTTTTTTTCATAATATAGAGCTAGAAAATTTCACTATACAGAAATATTGAGTACAAAAAACATATAGTGGTCAAATTTAGCAACGTTCCATAGGAATCTAAGCATATATTTCAAATTATTTAACATAATAACTTTAAACGATAACTTTGAAAATATATAATCTATCTATCTATCTATCTATCTATCTATCTATCTATCTATCTATCTATCTATCTATCTATCTATCTATCTATCTATCTATCTATCTATCTATCTATATAAATGAACAATATCACATTTAAGTTAATAATTTTAAAGTTAAACAAGCATACTGAAAATCAATGACATGAAATAAAATAATAAAACTGTGTAATTAACTGAACTTAATGAAATAATGTAATGAAAAATACAAATAGTTATCAATTTTTATAAACAATATATAACTATAACTCGCGCGACCGCAATCCACTGCTGATGACGTCACATATTACATCACTCATGACATGGTCAGTGACATCACTCATGACATCACTGATGACATCATCCTTGTGATAGAGTGGCGGTCGCGCGAGTTACAGTTATCTGAACTAACTATAACGGGGGAATTTCAATGGTTTTTTACGAGTGAAATGTCCAGCTAACTATAACATGTGTGAAACCAATGGTTTTTTAAGTGAATTTGCAAGGTTTTTTAAATGCTAATTCCTAACTATAACAAGTGTGAAACCTATGGTTTTTTAAGTAAATTTGTAAGGTTTTTTAAATGCTAATTTATGTATGTGTTATTATATTTTTTATATATTTATTTTACAATAAACTACCTATGTATATAGTTATAGATTGACTGTATCCTGTAATATGGAAAGGCTCAACTCTTTTTTTTGTATTTGGATAAAGTTGAACAGCATAGTTAATATCTTCTATAAACTTATAAACAGTTGAATTTTTTTTTATTTAAAGTTTTTTCACGATGCGCGCACCGTGCGCGCACACCGCAATTTTTTCAAAAACAAAATAACATGTTTTTTTCACCCTTCGGGGTACTTCAGGGAATCTCTGACAAAGGCTAGGGGGTCAGGAACTCTCTACCCTGCCCCCTTTTCATGTTCTCCACCTTTCTTTTTCACTGTCACACACAAAATGGCGGTCGACACTTCCTGATTTCGACCGATTCGAATGTTGACTGACATGTAACCACCAATCAGAATTACGCTCGCGCACGTTAAGGTGCGCGCACCATGCGTGCACGGTGCGCGCACCATGCGTGCACGGTGCGCGCACCGTGCGCGCTTATAGATATTTATGTACTTTTAACTGCAATTTTCTCATGAACTACTGAACATATTGACACCATATTTCCAAAAGCAACATGCCTGACCTGAGGACTACCTCTTTGCCAAATTTCAAGTAATTCTGTACAGCCGTTCGGGATGTGCCTTCGACTAAAGGTCCTATGGGAAAATGCATGGGGAAAACGTGTTTTGGGACCCCCCATTTTTCTCAGCCCCCGCTTGACAAATCACCCTGAGACTTTCAGGGTAGGAGCTTAGCGGAGCGTCCCATTAGTTTTTAAAATTTCGCGAGGATTCGTCAACCGGCGCCATGGTTATTCAAAATAGAATTTTCAGATTTCCTATGGAAACTCGGTCCTAACTATAACTATCTACTGGCGACCGCCAGTAGATAATATATATATATATATATATATATATATATATATATATATATATATATATATATATATACATATTAAATATATAAATACAAATATAAATATTACATTTACATAGTACCGTAGAAGTGGAAATAGTATGTTTTTGAAAACACAAACATAATATATTTACAATTATTAAAATAGCAAAAATATTATAAATTACATATAAAACATATGTTT
The DNA here is from genome assembly GCF_964204655.1 of Triturus cristatus. Taxonomy (NCBI): domain Eukaryota; kingdom Metazoa; phylum Chordata; class Amphibia; order Caudata; family Salamandridae; genus Triturus; species Triturus cristatus. Next base: position 891,487,691 of record NC_140590.1, on the reverse strand, counting down.
ACCACTTTTTCTAAACAAATGAATATTCATAAAATGTACCTAATTTTAAAAGTGTTCCTATTGAAATACGCATCCATATACATGTTCAGCAAAACCACCTGCTTAAATTTATGATATTGACCACATTGTGATAAATGCAATTTGTAATTTAGTATCTTTTCATACCTATGATGGGTTTACTATTTGTTTCGACTATGAAAAAAACAAAGGTTACAGGGATGTTATAGTTAGGAAATAGAATTTCAAAAACCTTCACAGAAAAAAACAAAGGTTACAGGGACATTATAATTAGGATCACATTTCACTTGTATAAAACCAGTGAAATTCAGCATTTATAGTTACCTGAAATAACTATAACTTATGCCCCCGCTATCTACTGCTTATCACCCTGCATACTTCATCACTCTTGACATGAACCTCTCATACACACCTACTCAGACACCCACACAGTCACTGATGGAGACTATCTCACACTCACTTAATCACCCTCACACACAACTCACTGACTCATACATCCACTCACACACCCACTTACCCATACACACACTTGCACACCCATCCACGCACCCATACAGACACTCAATCACCTGCTCACTCACCCATACAGCCACTCATGATCCCTCTCATTTACCATTTACAGCCACTTACACATCCACTCTCTCACCCATGTAGCCACTCATACCAGCCACTCACTTACTAATACAGCCACTGACACAGCCATTCGCTCACACATACAAAAGCCCACACAATCACTCACTCATTTATTCAGTCCCTCACAAACCCAATCACTCATCCATACACCACTTACACACCCACTCGCTCACCTATACATAAACTCACACAGCCACTTACTCACCAATACAGCTACTCATACACCCACTAATTCACCCGAATATATGACGTTACAATGCAAACAATAACAACGCATGCTTTTACAGCGCAGTTTTTACATCCTAACTACCATTACATCGCATGATTTTACAATGCATGTACTTACAACGCATTTTTAAAAAACTACCATTACAACGCATTCCATTACAACGTATACCATTGCAACACATACCATTACAACACATAATACTTTTAGGGCAACAGTAAGGTAAGTGTTGGATAGTGTAGGGGTAAAAATACTATTCCCACTCCAGTGAGTACAACAGTAGGGAAAGTGTTGGATAGTGTAGGGGTAAAAATTACTATTCCCCAAAAGTCATATCCACCCTAAAACTAAAAAATCTCCATTACTTACCTTATAATGCGTTGTAATGGCATGCAATGTAATGGTATGCATTGTTATGGCATTCATTGTAGTGACATGCGTTGTAATGGCATGTGTTGTAATGGCATGTGATGTAAAGGCAGTTGCGTTGTAAAAGCAGTGTGATGTAATGATTGAGTTGTAATGTATGTTTCCCATTCACCCATGCAGCCACATACACACCCACTCACACATGGAGATACACAGTTACACAGACAGTCACATAATCTATGATTTAAAATATAAACACTCATTAGTAGTACACAAATTAAACTAATTTAACTTTTGTGATACCTCAGTAATTATGTTTAAAACTCAGAAACTTTTAGAAAACATTCACAGTCACTGGATGATATCATCAGTGATGTCATTTGAGAAGTAATCGGTGATGTCATCAGTGATGTCACTGAGCATGTAATGCTTGATGCAATATGTGAGGTCATGAGCAATGCATTGCAGTGGCATAAGTTATAGTTTGCTCCAGTAACTATAAGTGCTGAATTTCACAGGTTTTGTATGAGTGAAATCTGAGCCTAACTATAACGCCCCTGTAAACTTTGGTCCCCCATTCAGTTTTGGCAGGGGTCCCAAGGGGTGGAGAAGGCTGAAATTGGCCCGGGAGGGTGTCTGTGCAGCCCCCTCCCACTTTGCAATATGGCCGGATCCAAGGAGATGGTGTCTAGGGGCCACATTTTATTGATGGTGGGCCCGTGGGGATGAAAAACAAGCCTAAAGGGCAAGAGAGGGCAAAAACAAACAAGCAGAAAAGGGAAAACAAAGGGCTGAAAAATGAGAAGAAAATGCAAAACAGAGGGCATAAAAATGAGGAAAAAAGGCAAAATAGAGGATAGAAAAACAAGCAGGAAAGGCAAAACAGAGCAAAAGGGGGTGAAACAGAGTGCAGAAAAAGAAGCAGAAACAGCAAAACAAAATAAAAGATGGCAAAACACAGAGCACTTACTCACCCACTCACAGACCTACTTGGAGACTCACACACTCATTTGCAGACACAATGACGAACCCAGGGACCCACTCTCAGATCCACTTAGACACTCATGCACCCACTTACTGACCCACTCAGAGACTTATGCACTCACTCACAGACCCACTCAGAGACTCATGTACTCACTCACAGACCAAGCTCCCTGCATGCTTTGGGAGCTGGCATTTCTCCCATCCGTAAGGTGCAGCAATGTATGCTGGTCCCTCAAGGCAGGAGCAATATCTTGGTCTCTTTCCCTGACCACATCAGTGTGGGCAGAGAAGCAGACCTAAAGTCTGCTCCCAGCCAGTTTGGCAGTACTTTTAAAAATGCTCCCACCAAGTGGGAGCAAATACAAGTTCCCCTGCCAGTGTGGGCAGGAAAGCTATGTCCCAGGGGTGGGGCCCCTGGGACACAGCAACGGAGCCACCCACAAAGGTTCAAGGAGGGGGGCCATGCATCCCCTCCCTTCAAAAGTTAATCAGCCTGGACAATGGGGTCCGTTGGGCCTTTGAAGCCTTTATGGCACATTTCAGATGCTGGGATGGACTCCCTATCATGGCTCTGAGAGGGAGGCCCACAGCCCCCTCTCCTAATTTATTAGATAGGGCTCCAGGGGATGGGGTACCAGGGGCCAAAAGCAGCCGGGGGGGGGGCTGCATGCCCCGTTCCCATACAAGAACACTTTAGCCCTGGGATGGGGTCCTGGGGACGAAAGCAGTCTCAGGAGGGTGGCCCCTCTTGTAAAAATAAATATTTTAGGCCCAGGGGAATGAGGTTCCTGGGGTCAAAGTGACTTGGAGAGGGTTACCTTGCACACCAACCCAAAATACAAAAACATGTGTCATTTCCAATGGGCCATGGGCCACCCTAGTTGTTTTAAAAAGAAACACAGAGCCTGCACTTCTTTCAAAAAAAATGTTTTGCAGAGGAATCGCAGAGCCTCTGTGAATTCATGGCAAAATAAAAAATATCATTTTTGGCCCCAGGAAGTCCATCTGGGGTGGCACCGCCAGGCCAAGGGATTAAGGGTATCCCCACCCTGCCACCTTATGTCTTTTTAAATATTTTCTAGGATTCGAGACTGAGTTGTGATATATATACAATTTTTGGGAGCTTTAAAGCTTTCTGCCAAATTTGGTGTTAATCCGTTCAGCAGTTTGGCTTTAGCTCTGTCGAAATTTCCTATGAAAATTGAATGGGGAAAACTTGTTTTGGGACCCTCCTTTTTATCGGCTCCCACTTGACAGGTCACCCTAAAACTTTCCATGCATGAATGAGTCAAAAAGTAGCATTTGTTTGTGACGTTTTATAGGAGATCCATCAAACTGGGCCGAAGTTATTAGCAGCACAAAAATGCATTTCCTATGGACACACAATCCTAAATATAACTACTCTGTGAAAAGTGAGTGAAATGTCCAGCTAACTATAACATGTGTGAAACCTATGGTTTTTTCAGTGAATTTGCGAGGTTTTTTAAATGCTAATTCCTAACTATAACGTATGTGAAACCTATGGTTTTTTCAGTGAATTTGCAAGGTTTTTTAAATGCTAATTCCTAACTATAACGTGTGTGAACCCTATGGTTTTTTTAGTGAATTTGTAAGGTTTTTTAAATGCTAATTTATGTATGTATTATTATATTATTTATACATTTATTTTACAATAAACTACCTATGTATATAGTTATAGATTGACTGTATCCTGTAATATGGAATGGCTCAGCTCTTTTTTGTTTTAATTTGGATAAAGTTGAACAGCATAGTTAATATCTTCTATAAACTTATAAACAGTTTAAAATGTTTTTTTTTTTTAAGGGTTTTTCACGGTGCGTGCACCATGCGCGCACCGGCAATTTTTTTTACTAAACAAAGTGTTTTTTTTTTATTTACGAGGTCCTTTAGGGACCCCCTGAGAAGGGGGTCAGGGAGTGTCTTCCCTGCCTCCTTTTCATGTTTTAGAAATCGGGTTAAAAGTAATTCATTTCTGATGCGTGCGTGCACCGTGCGCGCACCGTGCGAGCACCGTGCGTGCACCGGCAATTTTTTTTATTAAACCAAATGGTTTTTTTTGATTTACGAGGTCCTTTAGGGACCCCCTGAGTAGGTCTAGGGGGTCAGGGAGTGTCTTCCCTGCCTCCTTTTCATGTTTTAGAAATCGGGTTAAAAGTATTTCATTTCTGATGCGTGCGTGCACCATGCGCGCACCGTGCGAGCACCGTGCGTGCACCGGCAATTTTTTTTATTAAACCAAATGGTTTTTTTTGATTTACGAGGTCCTTTAGGGACCCCCTGAGAAGGTCTAGGGGGTCAGGGAGTGTCTTCCCCTTCCTCCTTTTCATGTTTTAGAAATCAGGTTAAAAGTAATTAATTTCTGATGCGTGCGTGCACCGTGCGCGCACCTTGCGAGCACCGTGCTCGCACGGCAAGTCATGTGATTACGAAACAACACTTTTCATTGGTTCATAGTAGTTACTGTTCCAGAATCTTCAAACACCACACCCACTCCCCTCACTATTTCTTCTTATTTCCTGGGACAAGGAGCTGAACAGCTATTCTAGTAGAATTTTACTTGAAAATGGCAGAACAGCAGTCTACTTCAGGGAGTGAGGAGGAGACCTTTGTGGTACCACCAAGGAAGACCAAACAAAAAGACTCTTTTATCTGGAAATTCTTCAACTTTCCAGAGGGGCAAAAGAAGGTCAATGCACCGAAGGTGACATGCACTATTTGTGGAAGTGTCTTATCCAGAGGAGATCCCACGCAGAAATACTCGTTTAGTATTTATTCAATGTTGAGACACTTCAAGACAGTGCATCCTGTACCTTATGCTCGAGAGACAACTAGAGCCCTAAGAGACAACCCTCCACCTGCTCAGCCGAGCACATCATCTGCGGCCGCAGATTCTCCGTGTACTAGGTCACTGGACATCCACCCACTTTTCCAGAAGGTGCACATACATTGTAATGTGTGCAATGCTGTTCTTTGCTACGGTGAGAGCAGTATTAACTTGATCGAAAACAAAATACAGCAGCACACATGCTCCAGCCCATAATTTTTTTTCATTTATTATTTTTGTTCCTGTTGAACAGTTTTTCATTACCAGTTTTTTTTTGGTGCTCTAAAAAAATCAAAAAAAATACAAAATTGTTAAAAAACTAAAAAAAAATACAAAACAAAAAAGACAAAAAAAACAGTTCTTTTCAGAACTCACTTCACTTCTCCAAGAAGATCTATATTCATAATATACTGTGTTGTAATTGTATTGAATGAATGTGTAGCGTATACATGAATGATTTAAATGATTGAAATGACTGAGTGAAGAGGAGGAAAGGACAGACAGAATGATGTGAGAAAAGGAAAGTATGATCAGTCATGCAAGGGAAGTGAAATACTGACTGCAACAAAAGGACTAAGGGTAAGAAGAGTGAATGAGTAAGGGAATGGCAGTGAGTAATGGAGAGTGATGGAGGGGGAGTAAGGGACGGAGATAGGAAAAGGGAGTAACAGATGAAGCGGAAGAAGTACAGCAGGGTAAAGGGATTGAAAGTAAGAGAAGTGGAGTGATGGTGAGAAAGGGGTATGAGGATTAGAAAAGGGGGTAAGGGAAAGTGAAAGATGGGGAGTGAGGGGATGGAGGGATTTAGGAAACTGGAGTGAGAGAAAGGGAGTCAGGATTTCAATGAGCAAAGGAGAGTGAGGGAGAGTGAGGGAGAGTGAAGGAAAGAATGCGAAAAGGTGAAGGGGTGTGAGATACAGACAGGAGGAAGTGAAGTAGGAGAATAGGAGTGACTATGAGTAAAGGATAGTGACAGTTAGGGAAGGTGAGGGAAGGAGAATGACGGAGAAGGTTAAAAAATTAACATAGATGGAAAATGAGTGATGGAGAGAGAAGGAGTGGTAGAAACAGAGATGTTAAGGAAATTAAGGGTAAGACAGACAAAGGGAGAGAGACAGAAACAGAGACAGAGAGCAAGGAACTGAGAAGGAGTAAGGCAGTTAGAATGACTGAGACATATGGAGACAGGGAGAGAAACATGGTTGAAAAAATAGTGATGGAGGCAGTAAACCTAGGAGAGTAGTAGAGAAGGAGTGAGGGAGTTACGAAAGAGCAGTAAAGGAAGAAGAGAGAGGGAAGGGGAATGAGAAAAGCAGAGTGAGGAGAAGTGAAGAAAAGGGAGCATGAAAGTGAAGGGGTGGGAAATACAGATATTTTAAACTTACCTGACCAACAAAATAACTTAATTAGAAATAAATGGGTTTTTTTAATTACAAGAAAAATGGATTCAATTTCCTAAATTTTCTTTCTAGATCTGAAAAAAAGAAAAAAAGTAGTAATATTTAACAATACATTTTAGAATACAGTACACATATTTTCATATTCAACAAAGTAATTTTTTGCCCTTTTTTGGTGTTTTCAGAATATATTGAATTTCACTGAAAATAGTGATATCAATTGTATTATCACTTAACAGCGGGCAAAAAAATAAACAATCTGAAAGATTGTTTAAAAAAGCCCTGAATCTATCCTCAGTAAAACATACCTTGATAGAAATGTAACATATATATTAAAAATATCTTCTAAGAACAATAACTATTTGCAATAAATAACATCTGTAAATCTTGTTGCTTAAGCACATACACCAAAATAATATTTGTCAAAGAAGTCCACAATAGAAACATTTACCTTTCCATGAGGCCAAATGGTAATTTTTAAATATTTTTTAGGTGAAATATCCAATGGTAATCCTATAAAATCGAAATAATGGTTTCTTCAGATGCTGCAATTTGTATCTGAAATTTTGGTTTTAGAAAAATTAAGTAGAAATGTGGTAATTCTGCAGGCAAACGTTGTTTGAAAATCAATTGAGAATCATTACACAGTGTCCAGCCTTTTTCACATTTTAGATAAACTGTGAAATGACCAGAAGTTATAGAAGGTCCATCATGGAAAATTATTGCAACTGCAACAAAAGTCTTTCCTGATATTGATAATTGATTTCCGACAAACTTCTTTATTAAAGTGTCCAATTTTGTTCCATCAGCTCTACAACGTTGCATCATTAAAATTATATACTGTCCATATTTCTTTAAAAATAACGTTGATAACATTTCTGATTTACATTGAGAACATTCCATGTTGTGATTTGCATCTTTAACTAATTTACTAAAAGTCACTGATTTACTCTCTGGTAATGTTAAATGTATGAACCTTTCAGAATCAACATTAGTGCTGCATGTGTTCATACAGTTTTCACAACAATGTTCCCATTTATAAGAGAGACCAAACATATTTTCTATTTCTACCCCTTCATCTTCCAGTACCATAAGCATATACATTAAGAATTCCTGTGCATCTTGCTGGACATTTTGTGTAAACTGTGTACATCCAGAACATACATCTAAAAGATTTCTAACATCAGAAGCACATTCTATTTTAGTTTTATCATTACTCAACTTCTCATAAAGGAAACTCAGCAGAGAACAAAATCTTTTTTCATGATTTAGTATTATCTGCTCTTGCAAACTTTCAAGATAAAATACAACATTCAGCACTACATTAGCGTAGCAGTTGACACCAGAGCTATTTTCAAAATGACAACCAACAACCTCTTCAACATTGTCCTTTTTCTTTTTGCTTGCAATCACATCACTCTCTTTTTGTTTTCTCTTCTGTACATCCTCATTACAGATATTCTCAATTCTCCTTTTCCGACAAACAACACATTTTTCAAACACAGGATACTGACCTAAATGAGGAGCATAGCTTCTTCTTAATCTATTATACTCCTTTACACAATTTGCATCAGCACTAACTTTTGAGTCATCAAAGTCTATCATGAATAAACTAGATAATTTTTTCACTCGTGACAAAGCAACATATGCCATACCTTCTTTAAACACATTAGATCCAATGTTTACAAAAGCACTATCTACAGATAATCCTTGAGATTTGTGAATAGTTACAGCATATGCTAGAGAAAACGGAAACTGCTTCCTACGTACATATGAGTCTTTCACAAGCAAAAAACGAACTGAACAACGACTAATGTCTTTAACCTCTTCAATCTGATCAAATTTTATTTTTAAAAATTCAATTCCATCTTTTTTCTGGTAATTAACAAAACCCACAACTTTACCCATAGCTCCATTCACTAAACCTTTTTCTACATTCAAATTACGTCTTAAAATTACTCGACAGTTCATACATACATAAAGATTCTTTTCTAAACCAGTTGTTTTCAATATGTTTTTCTCTAGAGAATCCATTTTAGTTTTCAATTTGCCTGTCAATATAATAGTTATTCCTTCATGCTGTATTTTATCCACGGCTTCCATTTTCATAATCTCTTCATTTTCCAATTTCAAAAGTTCTTCATTGAATATAGAGCATTCATGTAGTGTTGGCATTAAGCAGATTACAGTATTTTTTTCTGAAATTTTCTTGTGTATTTTCTCTGGAACTATTTGTTCTGTTGGAAACAAATTACATAGCAATCGACTCTGTAAAGCTTTTTTGCCATGTTCTCTGAGTAGTCCAATTCTGATATCTTTGAGAATACTTGCATAATCATCATCATTTGCTTGCCGCATATTGGTAATGAGTTCTTTGTACTCAAACTGTTACCAAATATTCACATTACCTATACTTCCTAATGACTTTTTCGTGTCTTCATGTGCAAGAGTATTAAATACTGGTTGTCCTTTAACTGGAGTGAGCTGCAGTAGATCCCCAAAAACTATAACATGTTTTCCTCCAAATAACACATCATAGTCTGTCTTTAGAATTTGCTGCATTCTTAAATGCACAAAGGCAAGCATTAAGTTTGATACCAAGCTTACCTCATCAATAATGAGAACTTTCATTTTCTTCAACACTCTTGAAACTTCAAAACATGCTTCTCCTGTTAGCTTGTGGTATTCTATTTTGTTCTCATGCTCTACTGGTAACATTAGCAAACGATGTAAGGTAATTCCTTTTATGTTATATGCTGCTAACCCAGTTGGAGCAGTAACAACACAAGACAAAGTTGAATCCGTTTTTTTCTGTAGGTAGCTTCTAATTACTTTAATTAAGAAACTTTTTCCAGTTCCAGCTTGTCCACTTACATACATTCTGATTGGTTCAAATGATGTGCATGAGCACTCTTTATTTTCATGTAGTAATCCATGATCAATTTGTTTTGTGACTTCTTCATAAATTTGTTGTTGTTCATCATTCAGTTGTTGTTCCAAATTTGCTAAGTCTATTAAATCTTCCTGAGCTTGATTCATAGCTGTTTCCACTTCAGTCATGGCTATTGCAGCTTCATTTTCTACGATGGGTTGTCCTAGGGGATCTTGGCTGAGCGTACCAGAACTTTGACTGTCTTGAGAACTGTCTCTGGCTACTTCAGCTGCAATTGTAGCTTCTTGTTCAATTTCTTCATTTAACATTTGTAAATAATTTGTGAAAGTACTGCATTCTATGCTATCTTTACATGCGTTAAAGGAATCTTCATAGCTCTGAAAATCTCCAAGTAATTCATCCTGTGAACGCCATGGTTTAAACAGCTGTAAAAGTGCTAAGTAGTAAAATTCCTTTTTGTCAGTAGTGTCGCAACTCAGCTTCCTGTGATTAATCAAACTTCCTTTTGTTTGTTTCACCAAACATCCTTCCTCACCAATGACTTTATATTTTCCATTGTTGATGTCTTCTGTGGCATTCCGTGTAAAAATGTAGTTCTGCAGCACTTCATAGAGACACATGTTCTCAAGATGATTACTTCTGTTTGGGTAGTATGTGTCCAACATATTTGTTTTCAAAATGTCTGTACTTTCTGGTTCGTTCTCTGCTAAATATTCAATTTCTCGAATAGATTTCAGTACCCGATTTCGCATTCCTGCAAGGCCTAAACTTACCCAAATTATTCTTCTGGATTTGGAGTACAGACTTGCAGATGATAACCTATCTGAGCATTCGTATGACCCAATTTCTCGATGCGATAACTGAAACTCTATAGCTTTTTACTGACAGTCTTCTCGTGAGAAATCTCTTCCCACATTTCTTTCAATTTAGTTTTCTCAGATTTAGTGATGTAAGATGTGACATACCGAGCAACAGCAATAGAATTGTCAGCTACATACTGAATATCCATGTTAGCATTCCACATGGATAAAATGACTGGGTTGTAGTCATTTACATATTATGACTCTTCTTTTCTTCTTAGGTTGTAGGTATTTTTCAGAGATTTTCTTGTAATGGTATGTCGCACAGCTGACATACAACTGTTTACTCTTCCTTTTGAAAGAACAGGTCGTGGAAATCCAAATCGACATTTTGTGTAGAATTTATCTTTACTCTTGTACTCGACAGTATTTTCCACACCGATGACTTTGGAAACGTAAAACTTGCTCTTTTAAGTTTTTTTCTTCTGTGCTTTTAGGTATAGCACATGTTGCATATTGTTCAATGAAAGATAAAACTGCATCATCAGAATCTGTTCCAAATTTTGGGGCATCCTTGATCCACAACAGCATATGAATATGAGGAGCACCTCTTGCTTGGTACTCTTTTCACCAAAAGAAATCCACAACTTCTCCAAGAGGTGGATTTTTTTTATTGCAGATGAAGGACATCATAGCCTCAAATCTATGATTGAAATATCTGCAAACATTAACCGGATCCAATGAGCACAATTCTCCTGCTGTCTTGTATTGGATGTTTTCAATATTTGAATTTGCCTCTCGAAGAAAATCCAGTAAATCATCCCAAGCGTACTCAGCACAGCTTAGGGTAAGGAACCATGTAGGAGTTCCTAAATTCCGTAACATACATTTCAATTCTCCATGGCGTCGGTACCAATATTCATTAGTTCCACGCTGACAAGCCATCAGATTAATCAACTGAGATTCCAAATGATCATCTCGCTGTTCCACTTTGTTCATAAAATCCTTTGCAGACACATTATGTAGATGTACTCCAGTTTTTAAAATGTGATTTACTGCATAAGATAGTGCAGACAAGTCACTTTCAAATAAAAGATGGAACAAATAAGGAATACTTTGACGAAATCTTGGATCTTCTGTATATAATCTTGTAGTCCGATACTCAGAAGCAGGAATCTGTACTGGACGTTCATCATATTGTCCACCTTTTCCTGTAGGAAACAGCTGGGGAAAACAACGAGCTTCCAAGCTCTCCTCCCATACACTCACGGGTGTTCCTTTTGCTTTTTTCATCTGAAACAGATCAATAGTGTTTCCCATAACTTCTTTAGAATGAAGAGGATGTATGCTGAAATGTTCATAAATTTCTTCTTCTTTTGACGTATCCACTTTTTCAGTTTGCCCAGTTGGTATTCCTGTGTCTGCTAGCAAAACTTCTTCATCTTCATCTATATAAATTGATTCATAGTACTTATTATTTCTTTTCAAATATAAATTTGCTCTTTGTACTTTTCGTACATCTACTAGCTTCTGCCAAATTTTCATATTCTTTGTAGGTACACCATTAACCAGAATAACTAATGGTTCAGTTTCCAAACTATCTGCATCAATTGTTTCAATATTTTTTTTCAAATCTAATGGCAAATAGACAACTCTTCCTTTTAAACCTCTTTGTAAATCTGAAGGAGGTAATTTACCTGTTTTGGGCTCCATACGAACTATAGTCTGAAACAGATGGACACATTGAATGAGTATAGACTCATACGTATTTAAATCACTAAGTTCTGCAGGAATATCAACCAATTCTAAATTATTATGTACAGCTCTAGCTGGCATTTTATTTTCTTCTAACTTGTTATAACAGTATTTACAAATACGCTGATCTTCACCCAAATCAAAACAATTTTCCAGAATCAAATATGTAGCAAAATCCTTCCACTCATAATTATTTTCTTTTTCACTTTTTTTATAGAGATCAACATTCCTTGTTTGAGTTTTATAATGGCTTCTCCGGCAACAAATACAAGTAATATTTGGGTGCCGATTACGATCCTGGAAAAAAATTCCCCGTACGACTCGTATCCGGTCTTTTTACCGTACGAATCGTACAAGTGCCGTACAAACTGCCAAGTACGATTCGCATGTGAAAAACTCCATACGAGTCGCATTGGGAATAATTCCCCACACGTCCTCGGGTCGGAAAATGTGTCTGACACTTCCCCGGACGATTTACCGTACAAACGTGAAAAGTGAAGTCTGACCGCGCAAGTACGATCCATCCCGTGCGTCCGATGTCACAACCGTATGGAAAAAACACCGCCCGCACCGAACTCCCATTGCAACCATGGAGACATGTGCCCACATATGCGCCGTACCCCCCCCAGCCCCCGTGAGTACACGCCGTACCCCCCCCAGCCCCCGTGAGTATGCGCCGTACCCCCCCCAGCCCCCGTGAGTACGTGTCGAACCCCCCGTGTATGTACACCCGTGTACGTTCGAGTCGTACCCCCCCGTGTATGTACACCCGTGTACGTTCGAGTCGTACCCCCCGTGTATGTACACCCGTGTACGTTCGAGTTGTACCCCCCGTGTATGTACACCCGTGTACGTGTCGAAACCCCCCGTGTATGTACACCCGTGTACGTTCGAGTCGTACCCCCCGTGTATGTACACCCGTGTACGTTCGTGTCGAACCCCCCGTGTATGTACACCCGTGTACGTTCGAGTCGTACCCCCACCCGTGTATGTACGGTGCGTACCCCTAGCGCGTAGCGCTGGGGGTACGCACCGTACATACACAGGTGGGGGTACGACTCGAACGTACACGGGTGTATATACACGGGGGGGTTCGACACGTACTCACGGGGGCTGGGGGGGGTACGGCGCGTACTCACGGGGGCTGGGGGGGGTACGACTTGTACTCACGGGGGCTGGGGGGGTACGGCGCATGCTCACGGGGGCTGGGGGGGTACGGCGCGTACCAGGCCCCCTATTCTGGTCGTTTCGCGGCGTACTTCGCTTTTCCGGCACTTTTTGGGTGCCGTGAAAATATTGCCGTCCGGACTGCTGTCGGTTCGAATCGTACTTCCTGGGTTGTGAAACGCTGCCTGACACCGTCCTGAAGTCACGTCGGCGCATTCCCGGATCACATTGGTATGCATAATTTCGTCGGACGGTGTTTTTTACGATTCGTACGGAAATGGTGTTTCCGTGCGAATCGTACTTCCATGTTTGTAAAGTTTTACAACCGGGTACGAGTCAGACGGAGAAAACGCTCCGACCGACGGTTCGTACCCAGTTTTTCCAGGATCGTTATCGGCACCTTGGTCTTTCATTAGAGATGATAGTAAATTTTGTCATTTGATCTTCAAAATTCTTACTAACAGTGGGTTCTACATTCTCTTCCACATTTTCTTTAATAACTGTGTCATTTCCTGCACTTTCTTGTTCTGGACCAAAGTAACAAAACTGAATATCATCAGTAACCTTCTCTACATCTGATACAGATCCACGCAACAGAGCACTATTCAACTCATTTAACTTTAGTGCTGGACTTTTAGCAAAATACAATCTTCTCACAAACTTTCTCATTTCAGTATGATGTACTGCCAGCATCCTAAAATGGTGAAAAACACTTTGACAAACTTTCCTAGAAAGACAAGCCAGAGAATTTCCTTGCAAACCAGTATTCTTTCTCACTCTGCATGGATCTAGTCTTAGAAGCACCTTAATCTTTAATACTTTTTTTACTATATTCTCTTAGAAAGTCACGTAATTTATCAATAGATTCTTGTCGTACAGTACAAATACTACTACAATTCCAAGTGTACACTGGGGCTTTAGGACGTTTCCCCATAACCTCATCAGCTACCACTTCTTCCTCATTTCTTGGAACCATTTTCTCCTTTTCCATTACACAACCATCTTTAACTTCATAAGTTCGACCACTGGTGTCAACTGCATTCAGCAAACTATTACTTTGAAGATAACTCTCTTCATTAAAAAATGGTTCAGTACTTGAACTATGCTTCCATTCTCCTAAGAACACATTACAAAAGTTATTTTTTTTCACTACTCTTTTCCTTTTGCTTTTTGACTTCATTACATTGACTATTTTATCTAATGTACGGATCCTGTTCAAAATTCAAATGAATAGTTTCTTTTTAATTCCAAAGCCTTTGCAACAATTGATTCAATATGTTTCTTTTTCTTATAAAATATTGCCTTCTTCCAATATTTTTTCACATCCTTTAGCAAATTGAACACCACTCTTCTCTGAAACATTTTTTTACGAATGTTTTGAAATTCTGTTTTTCTTTTTGTCATTCTTTCTTGCTTCTGATTGTACATTAGCATTTAGTATTTTCTTTCTATTGTCTTGTTGTTTTCTTCTTGAAACACTATTTGCAGTGGATATACTTTGTACATTTTTTCTATGTTTGAGGATATTTTTAAAAAAATCCTTAGTCTGCTTACCAGAAGACGTTTTCTTTTTTCCAACATGAGGTTCTTCAACTAATTTTTGTTGTCCAGTTGTCTTCAAATATAGATGTTTTTGCCGTTCTTTTCTCTTTCTTGATTTTATAGGCATGTTTAATTTATTTCAGTGTTGTTCAACAATACCTAAAGGAAACTAAAAAAAAAATACCTTTATGTAATTTAAATATATTGCTATATTTTTTTGAGCTTTTCAAATCCTATCATATGAGCTGCCCCTTTCCTACGAGTGCAAGTCTTACAGAACAAGAGCAACACAAATTAAATCTCTGACAACAATTCCTGTGTGCACACAGACTCATGGTGTGATTCTAGGCAGAAAACGATATTTGATTGGCAATTTCAAAGCACATTTACTACTGTGGTAGAGCAAGTGATAATTACTGTAACAGCCTGACAAATTTTCCTTATAGTTTAGAGAGGCAGAAAAGAGCACATGTCCTAACAGCTACTTGAGACCATGAGCATGTGGAACCTGGGTGAGTGATTAGACTAGAGCAAAGGAAATGAGCCTTGGTGATGTTGAATGTGTTAGCGTTACACACTGCTATGTCAAATACCACACAGTGCTGAATAGTAAGCATGGGAGTGCAGGAGAAGCAGCTGGCTGTGTGCTAAGAGTGTGTTTCTGGAGACTGTGTATTGTCAGGTGCAAGAGAGATCTGCATGGACGCTTGCACAACTGCATGAAGACTGCAGAGATGTATGTAACTTCACCTGTGGTAAGGGTTAATTGGAGTTTTGAACATGTAGGAACTACCTCACCAATTGCAGGAGTGGAAGGAAAATCTACCCTGTTGTTTTCAAATGTGTTAGCATTTGCCACTCATCTGTGAGATAGTGATTTGTGCTGAATGCTAACCATCACAGTTCAAGAAAACAAGCTGCCCCTTTCCTACTAGTGCAAGTCTTACAGAACAAGAGCAACACGAATTAAATCTCTGACAACAATTCCTGTGTGCACACAGACTCATGGTGTGATTTTAGGCAGAAAACGATATTTGATTGTCAATTTCAAAGCACATTTACTCCTGTGGTAGAGCAAGTGATAATTACTGTAACAGCCTGACACATTTTCCATATAGTTTAGAGAGGCAGAAAAGAGCACATGTCCTAACAGCTACTTGAGACCATGAGCATGTGGAACCTGGGTGAGTGATTAGACTAGAGCAAAGGAAATGAGCCTTGGTGATGTTGAATGTGTTAGCGTTATACACTGCTATCTGAAATACCACACAGTGCTGAATAGAAAGCATGGGAGTGCAGGAGAAACAGCTGCCTGTGTGTTAAGAGTGTGTTTCTGGAGACTGTGTATTGTCAGGTGCAAGAGAGATCTGCATGGACGCTTGCACAACTGCATGAAGACTGCAGAGATGTATGTAAGAGCACATGTGGTAAGGGTTAATTGGGCTTATGAACATGTAGGAACTACCTCACTCATTACAGTACTGCAAGGAAAATCTACCCTGTTGTTTTCAAATGTGTTAGCATTTGCCTCTCATCTGTGAGATGGTGATGTGTGCTGTATGCTAACCATCACAGTTCAAGAAAACAAGCTGCCCCTTTCCTACGAGTGCAAGTCTTACAGAACCAGAGCAACACGAATTAAATCTGTGACAACAATTCATGTGTGCACACAGACTCATGGTGTGATTCTAGGCAGAAAACGATATTTGATTGGCAATTTCAAAGCACATTTACTACTGTGGTAGAGCAAGTGATAATTACTGTAACAGCCTGACACATTTTCCATATAGTTTAGAGAGGCAGAAAAGAGCACATGTCCTAACAGCTACTTGAGACCATGAGCATGTGGAACCTGGGTGAGTGATTAGACTAGAGCAAAGGAAATGAGCTTTGGTGATGTTGAATGTGTTAGCGTTACACACTGCTATCTGAAATACCACACAGTGCTGAATAGTAAGCATGGGAGTGCAGGAGAAGCAGCTGGCTGTGTGCTAAGAGTTTGTTTCTAGAGACTGTGTATTGTCAGGTGCAAGAGAGATCTGAATGGACGCTTGCACGACTGCATGAAGACTGCAGAGATGTATGTAAGATCACCTGTGGTAAGGGTTAATTGGAGTTTTGAACATGTAGGAACTACCTCACCCATTGCAGGAGTAGAAGGAAAATCTACCCTGTTTATTTTCAAATGTGTTAGCATTTGCCTCTCATCTGTGAGATAGTGATTTCTGCTGAATGCTAACCATCACAGTTCAAGAAAACAAGCTGCCCCTTTCCTACGAGTGCAAGTCTTACAGAACCAGAGCAACACGAATTAAATCTCTGACAACAATTCCTGTGTGCACACAGACTCATGGTGTAATTCTAGGCAGAAAACGATATTTGATTGGCAATTTCAAAGCACATTTACTACTGTGGTAGAGCAAGTGATAATTACTGTAACAGCCTGACACATTTTCCATATAGTTTAGAGAGGCAGAAAAGAGCACATGTCCTAACAGCTACTTGAGACCATGAGCATGTGGAACCTGGGTGAGTGATTAGACTAGAGCAAAGGAAATGAGCCTTGGTGATGTTGAATGTGTTAGCGTTACACACTGCTATCTGAAATACCACACAGTGCTGAATAGTAAGCATGGGAGTGCAGGAGAAGCAGCTGGCTGTGTGCTAAGAGTTTGTTTCTGGAGACTGTGTATTGTCAGGTGCAAGAGAGATCTGCATGGACGCTTGCACAACTGCATGAAGACTGCAGAGATGTATGTAAGATCACCTGTGGTAAGGGTTAATTGGAGTTTTGAACATGTAGGAACTACCTCACCCATTGCAGGAGTAGAAGGAAAATCTACCCTGTTGTTTTCAAATGTGTTAGCATTTGCCTCTCATCTGTGAGATAGTGATTTCTGCTGAATGCTAACCATCACAGTTCAAGAAAACAAGCTGCCCCTTTCCTACGAGTGCAAGTCTTACAGAACAAGAGCAACACAAATTAAATCTCTGACAACAATTCCTGTGTGCACACAGACTAATGATGTGATTCTAGGCACAAAACAGTATTCCTGGGTGATACCAGTACAGCTTAACTTACGGTGAAGACATACTCCATAATATTTTACAAGTTCAAGGCAGTTAAATATCTTCCAAAACATAAAATGTAAAACACAACTTTAAAAGAAGAAACAAATTTCTATTATTTATATCAAAATACACCACATACATCCCCTCTCAAAATCATAACTCACCTTTAAAAGTAGTTAGTTGAGAAATAAATGTGCCACTCACACAGCAGATTATCAGAGCCAGAATCTCTGAGCTGTACTCCTCTCACCCGAAACAACTAAATGGCAACATTTCCCTCTCTTTTTCACACATATACATGTTAACTTCAAATCACATTGCTTCCCACATTTTTTTAAATGGAAACACACATTTCTATTGGTTGCAAATTTCAACCCTTTCCAAATGATTCCTACCCCCAACATGACTTCTGCCTGCTACCATAGCAACAGATCATGGAACACTGGTGTGAGCAGAGAGGTCAGAAGTTCAGCACACAATGTTTCTATTCCAAAGAGCAAGAGTGCTTGACTTTTCAAACCTAACAGCATATCCAAAATAATCTTCTGTGGGAACACATTTTTCTGAACCAATACAAAACATGCTTTTAAAAATTTAAACATACAGCCTAGTTTTTAGTGTTGAATGGTCTGAAACAGCCAATGAGTTCTTTTTATTAAAAAAAAAGTATGTAAGCCTCCATTTTACAACTATCTTTCTTTTCATATTGCCATTCTACTGAAAGACACCTTCTGAGTGCATCCAGAGCTCCTTGAAAGATGTTCACAGTGTGGATTGTAGGTCATAGCTATGTCTACTGGAGTGAAAAGAATGTGGAAAAAAGAGGTATTGTGAAAGACCTTGCTTTGCCAAATGTAGACATTAAATGGATTGGTCAGAGAGGGTTAAAGTGGCACCAATTAATGCCTTTGGAGAAATCCTTTCTACATCTCCCACAGCCTGACCTTATAATTTTGCACTGTGGTGAAAATGACCTAGGCACTTTAACTGGGGTAGGTCTGGAAATGCTTGTTAAGGACACCTTTGTGCAATTGATGTCACTTTTTCCACAAACTACCTTTGTATATTCTAATATATGCCAAAGGCAAAAGTGGAACTGGTCCAACCAATATTGTCCGCAGATTGAGAAAGCAAAAAAGCACGTCAATAAGTCTGTTTCTGCTTTCCTCAGAGACTATGGTATGGGTTCTATATACCACAACAACTTGCGTTACAACATGCAAGGCATTTATAGAGGAGATGGTGTACATTTCACATATGAAGGGAACAGAGTCTTCCTCTTGAACTTTAGACTCTGCATCGGTACTTACTTGTAGGGACAAAAAAACACTCAATGAACACAACGGCTCTTTTTAGAGCCAACCAACATCTAAACACTTAAACTTGATTTTTAATTCTATTTTTGCCGCCGTGCGCGCACCGCGCAATATTTATAAAAAAAAAATTTTTTGGGGGGACCTTAGGGGTCTTTCATGGTCCCCCTGAGAAGGCCTAGGGGGTCAAGGACTCTCTACCCTGCTCCCTTTTCACGTTCTCCACCTTTCTTTTTCACTGTCACACACAAAATGGCGTCCGACACTTCCTGATTTCGACCGATTGGAATGTTGACTGACATCTAACCACCAATCAGAATTACGCTTGCGGACATTTGGTGCGCGCACGGTGCGCGCATATAGATATTTATGTACTTTTAACTGCAATTTTCTCAGGAACTACTGAACAGATTGACACCATATATGCAAAAGGAACATTCCTGACCTGAGGACTGCCTCTTTGGCAAATTTCAAGTAATTCTGTTCAGCCGTTCGGGCTGTACCTTCGATTAAAGGTCCTATGGGAAAATACATGGGGAAAGCGCGTTTTAGGCCCCCCCTTTTTTCTCAGCCCCCGCTTGACGAATCACCCCTAGACTTTCAGGGTAGGAGCTGAGCGGAGCGCCCCATTAGTTTTGAAAATTTCACGGAGATAAGTCAACCGGCGTCAAAGTTATTGAAATAGAATTTTCAGATTTCCTATGGAAACTCGGTCCTAAC
Organism: Triturus cristatus; assembly: GCF_964204655.1. Classification (NCBI taxonomy): domain Eukaryota; kingdom Metazoa; phylum Chordata; class Amphibia; order Caudata; family Salamandridae; genus Triturus; species Triturus cristatus. The sequence continues at coordinate 891,467,957 of NC_140590.1, read as the reverse complement.
TATAACTATCTACTGGCGACCGCCAGTAGATAATATATATATATATATATATATTACCTACTGGCGGTCGCCAGTAGGTAGTTATAGTTAGGACCCCTTTTCCATAGGAAATCCGCAACATTCTATTTTGAATAACTTTGGCGCCGGTTGATGAATCCTCGCGAATTTCTCAAAATAGGTGGGGCGCTACGCTCCGCTCCTACCCTGAAAGTCTCGGGGGGATTCGTCAAGCGGGGGCTGAGATAAAAGGGGGGTCCCAAAACGCGTTTTTCCCATGCATTTTTCCATAGGACCTTTAGACAGAGCTACAGCCCGAACGGCTGAACAGAATTACTAGAAATTTGGCAGAGAGGTAGTCCCTATGTCAAGGAAGTGCCTTTTGTAGGTTTGGTGTAAATCTGTTCAGTAGATTCTGAGAAAATAGCCTTTAAATCAATATATATATCTGAGCCCGCTTACGGTACGCTTACCGTACGCTTACCGTACGCGTACGGTGGCGTGCGCGAGCGCGATTCTGATTGGCTCTTAGATCTTAGTAAACATTCGAATCGGCCGAAACCAGGAAGCGGCGTCCGCCATTTTGTCTCTCGCACTGAGTGTTATTTATCAAACATGATGCCCAAAAACATGTTACGGGGCTGTTTTGACAACTCCCTCCCACATAGTCATGTTGAGGGAGTCCCCAAACATCCCCCAAGAGCAAAAACGGTTTTATTTTTTTTTCGGCAATTTCGCCGAGTACGCTTACCGTACGCTTACCGTAAGCGTACGGTAAAAAATAGAAATAAAAAAAACACTATCCACACTTACCCCACCCCCTGTGCTTTTGGTGGCCGTAGGCCACCAAATGTGCAGGGCTTATAACATCAGTAAAAAAACTATATTTTGGCAACATGAAATTATAAAATCGAAATAAAAAAAACACTATCCACATTGACCCCACCCCCTGTGCTTTTGGTGGCCGAAGGCCACCAAATGTACAGGGCTTATTAAAGTTGATAAAAACCGTGCACGGAACGCACTGCGTTAAGTGGGCGCGCACGCCTCGAATGGCGTAAAGTAACTTAGCATTTAAAAAACCGTACAAATTCACTGAAAAAACCATAGGTTTCACACACGTTATAGTTAGGAATTAGCATTGAAAAAACCTTGCAAATTCACTGAAAAAACCATAGGTTTCACACATGTTATAGTTAGCGGAAATTTTACTGATAAAAAACCAATGAAATTGCCCCGTTATAGTTAGTGCTGGCAACTATAACTCACGCGACCGCAATCTTCTGCTGATGACATATGTGTCTTTATAAAAAAAAATATTTGTAATATATGTATAGCTAAAAATGTATGGAAGAATACATGGGCAAATAAGTGTCTAAATACAGTATTAGCATCAGCAGAGGATTGCGGTCGCGTGAGTTATAGTTGCCAGCACTAACTATAACGGGGCAATTTCATTGGTTTTTTATCAGTAAAATTTCCGCTAACTATAACATGTGTGAAACCTATGGTTTTTTCAGTGAATATATATATATATATATATATATATATATATATATATATATATATATTATCTACTGGCGGTCGCCAGTAGATAGTTATAGTTACAACCTAGTTTCCATAGGAAATCTCAAAATTCTATTTTGAATAACTTTGGCGCCGGTTGATGAATCCTCGCGAAATTTTCAAAACTAATGGGGCGCTCCGTTCAGCTCCTACCCTGAAAGTCTCGGGGTGATTCGTCAAGCAGGGGCCAAGAAAAAAGGGGGGTCCCAAAACACGTTTTCCCCATGCATTTTTCCATAGGACCTTTAGACACAGCTACAGCCCGAACGGCTGAACAGAATTACTTGAAACTTGGCAGAGAGGTAGCCATAAGGTCAAGGAAGTGCCTTTGTCAGGTCTGGTGTAAATCTGTTCAGTATTTCCTGAGAAAATAGCATTTAAAAGCATATATATATGTGGGCGGAGCCTAACCACACATCTCATCCTGAGATCTGATTGGCTGTCAGCACTTTATCCAAGAAGTGTTGGCAGCCATCTTGGGACCAATATACATGATAGCACCTCATTAAAAAGCATTGCAGTTAATAGAAGGTTTTAAGACTTTAGTTACATTATAAATCATTTGTTGATGGTACCATACTCATTTTAGGAATTGTGGTATGTTCTAAGGTGATTTCACCATGTGAAAAAGCCTTCTGCTGGGATATCATGATTGAGAGAAAAATATTTTCGCATGCTTTTCCCACAGAGGTTTGGAAGGTGATCTATAAGCTAAACTGAGAGCTTATTTTCTGTAAATTCACATTATCTTTCTCAGTCATGTGAGAATGAAGTCTGACATTCTCAGTAAAGCATGTACATCCAACAAGGGCAGAGACTGTCAGTTGATTCCTTTGTGTTCTACTGCAGCTTCCCAGAGTGTTCCAAAGAACTACTAGAGCGCTAACAGTCCTACTTATGATAAACGTATGGCACACCTGAAGCCATCTTGCTTGGATTAAAGTGGTAACTCTTAAAACATTTAATTTAAAAAGGAACAAAATGAGGGGGTTCATTTTTCCATAAAAAGTATGATTAGTGCTGCAGAAAGAAAAATTAGGGCATATTTTGAGTGACTTCTCAAATCCTCTTCTATTTCATTAAAAAATTCTGACATGCAGACTGAAACATGCACTTTCAATACCAGCAGCAGTTTTCCCTGGTGAGCAGTAGCTTTACTACAGTGATCTAATGAGCAAAAAGAGTGCTGAATGTATGGCAAATGTGTGACACATCTGAATGCCTTCTTGATGGAATCAAAGTAAAAAACTGAAAGTATTTCCTACTGAGGAGACTGCAGTAAATGAGGAAATTAGGAAACTTCATAACAAATAAGTCTCCCAAGATGGCCACCAGAGACAAAAGAGCCCAAATGTAGCCCAAATATCACCCAGATGTAGCCCAAGTATAGCCCAATGACAGAATGTCCCAGAATGTTCTTAAAAACAACTAGAGCGCTTACTGTCTTCATTATGACAAAAGTATGGCACACCTGAAGCCATCTTGATTGGAATAAACTGGTAACACTTAAAACATTTAATTTAAAAAGGAACACAATGAGGGGGTTCATTTTGCCATAGAAATTATGATTAATGCTGAAGAAAGAAAATGAGGGCACATTTTGAGTGACTTCTCAAATCCTCTTCTATTTCATTAAAATATTCTGACATGCAGACTGAAACATGCACTTTTAATACCAGGAGCAGACTTCCATGGTGAACAGTAGTTTTACTACAGTGATCTAATGAGCAACTAGAGTGCTAACATTCAGAATTTATGGCAAATGTGTGACATATCTGAATACCTTCATGATGGAATCAAAGTAAAAAACTGAAAGCATTTCCTACTGAGGAGACTGCAGTACATGAGGAAATTAGGAAACTTTATAACAAATAAATCTCCCAAGATGGCCACCGGAGACAAAAGAGCCCAAATGTAGCCCAAAATCACCCAGATGTAGCCCAAATATAGCCCAATGACAGAAGTGTGCAAAACACTTATTATTTTGTGTTTTTGCAGTGTTATATAGTGCAGACATGTCAGGTATTGGAGTGCTTTACAGGAGCATTGGTTACATCACACAAGAACAAATTCATTTTGGTTGTAGACATGGGGAGACTAAGTGTTTTGACCAGAATCACAGAATGTCGAGCTGAAGCAGAAACTTCAACCTGGTTCCCCAGTTGCAAAGTCTGCAGTTCTGGAAGTAACACCACATCCTCTCCCCTAAGTGCAACATTTAATCAAGTGGTCAACTGGATAAAAAAACATAAAGATAGCAAATAATTTAAAAGTGCTTTGTCGCTATTTGAAAACTCAGAAAATATCTCCTTATTTTAGTCTTTTAGAGCACTAACCATACTTTTGATGCCAATAAGACCCTCTCATATATGTAATTTCTAAAGGAAATGCTCTAGGTATTACAGTTTTGATTACATCAAGATGATGTCCACACTTTTGTAATAAATATAGAATGTTAGCAATCTAGTTGTTCATTAGGATACTGTTGAAAGGCAGAGGCCAGGGGCACGGACTCTGAAAATTGAAGGCAGGTAGGAGGGTGCAAAGGCAACCATTTAACCACACTGAGCAGGCAGGAAGGACCGTGGAAGCACAACAGACTATGGAGGGCAGTGGAAAGGGGGGCAGGGGCAACAAACCAACAATACAGGACTTGCAAGAGAGGCTGTGGCAATGTAATAGACCATTGTGGGCAGAAGAAAGAGGCAATGGTAGTACAACCATACATGCCAACAGACCCGATTCAGCCAGGAAACGTCCAATGTTTTTAAGCTCAAATGGGCTTTATTTGATCTGTCTCCTGTCTACAATCTCCTCTTTTTCAATGTAACTCAAAGGGGAAAATAAATACCCCAGTTTTTTTTCAAAATCTCCCTCTTACCAAGTTCAAAATGTTCGCAAGTATGGTACATTGGATCATGGAAGGAAATGGGATAGGGACATGGACTTGGATAACAGAGGACAGGAGGGACATGGAGAGGTGCACCAAACTGACCCTGCAGGGCAGACATCAGGGTTTGCAGCAGCACAATACACCACACAGGGCATGCAGGACGGGAGTGCAGCATAACAATCCATAGAAAGCAAGAGGGAGGGGTCAGGACCATGCACATGGACAACAGAGAACAGAGGGGCAAGAGGCAATGGTAGCTAGCTGACCATAATGGACAGACAGGAGAGAAAGCTGCAGCATAACAGACCATAAAGGGCAGGAGGGACGGATCAGGGGCATTACAATGGAACAGACAAGCCAGGAGGGAGGGAGTAGGGGTCTGCACATGTAAACAGAGGGCTGGGGGCAAGGGGGCAGGGCAGGAGTAGCAAGATAGCCATGGAGGTCAGGCAGGATGGGCACTAGAAGCAAGACACACCATGAAGAGCAACAGTGAGACTGTGATGGCATACACACAGACCATGGAGGGAAAGTGGGAGGGGGTCAGGGGCAGCTAACTGACCACACAGGTAAGGTGGGAGGGGCCATGGCAGCACAGAAGACCATGCATGGAAAGTGGGAGGGTTAGTGGCAGCACAATGGCTATGATGGGCAAGAAGGAGGGTGCAGGGGCATGCACAAAGGATGATGGAGGATAGCAGGGAGGGTCAGGACCTGTGCACAGACAAGAAAGTTCAGGGGAAGGGGCCTCACAACAGACCACATGGGGCAGGCAGGAGGAGCAGTTGCAGCACAACAGACCAGGGAGGGCAGAAGGGTGTGGCAGTACAATGGACCATGTAGGACAGGAGGAAGAGGATAGGGGCATGGCATGTGGACAGGCAGGGTGGAGGTGGCAGGGACAGGTTACAGTCATCTGACAATGCTAGGCAGGTGGGAGGGGAGTGGCAGCTCAACAGAACACTCAGAGTATATTGGAGTGGCAGGTCCATGGGACATGGTGGGCAAAAAGGATGGAGCAGGGGCATGCACAAAGACATCGGAGGGCAGGGGGAAGGAGAATAGGGGCAGCAAGCTAAGCACAGAGTTTAAGCAGGAGGTCAATGATGGGGCATAGAATTGGGCAATGGAGGGAAGGAGGAGTGGACTGGTACATCATACTAAATTGAGGGCAGTGGCAGCACATCAGACCATGCATGGCAGGAGGGAGGAGGCTAGTCCATGGATTCACACAACAGAGGATACGGAGGAGGGGGATGGGGCAGCAGGCTAACTGTTCAGAGAAGGCGGGTATTAGGAACTTTATTGTTTTTAAAACATTGTGTCTGTGCGAACTACTTAAAATATGAACAAGTATGCAGCATAATCTCACTTTTATTCAGGAAGAAGAGGACGTTTGTGACTGTGACTCCGGGCTCACTTGGCAGAAACACCCCCTGACCCTCCACCCCCTATCGCAAAATGTAATGCCCGTGAAAAGGGTAGGTGAACACAGTGTTATATAGAACATAGTCCTGAGAGCACGATTGAAAATGAAAACTAGATATAGTGTATGGTATGAACTATGCACCAAAAAGTGTGATATAAGATGAACCGGGCGTGAAATATAATATGCAATACATTGTGCGCAATGACAGATTCATTGGAGAGCGCGAGATAGCACAGGCACTAGCGCGTGCTATGCGATATGCGCCTTGGAGTGTAATATGCACAGGGCAGTGTTGTGTAACCTAACTAGTCTCTAAAGTTGTAATATAAAATATGTGCTGTGGAGTGTAACGTTGCATATGCACTGTGACAAAGATATGGATCCCAGATTGTAATATGTATGGCATAGCACTGTGCGTTATAACATAGGCATCGAGGAAGGCACGTTAGATGGGGCAATATAACCCGTGCGAAGACAAGTGTGGCATGACATATTCACGGGGTGGTGTTACAGTGCACATGGGCTAGAGAGTGTCATAGCATATGCACTAGCTACTGGAATACAACACAGAGGTGTGTGGCACTCGGCAGGCAATGGTGGGTGTAACGCAGCATTGGGCTCTGTCATGAGCGCGCTGTGACTCTCAAATGAGGTTCGTCCCCTTTCCAGAGAGTAAAATAAAAAGTATTACACATCCGGCAGTGGATGTGTGTTTTATTAACCGTGAGGGGGGTTTCTTGCATAGTTTTGGTCGAATTTTTGTCGAATCCCCTTTGAATGGCTTGGTGTGCATGTGTATTAAATGTGCCCGTCAATAGCTACCCATGTTTGTATAAATAAACGACAAGGGTGTCTACCGGGATTAGGCACGGTAGGGCATCAGCCATGTCAGAGCTTCACTAGTGGTGTAAATACATTCCACGTAGATTCATTGCATGCATAGTCGGCTTTTAATGAATATCACGCAAATCGTCATGGTGATAGGTACGTACGGTTTGTCCAGCATGTCCTAGGTGTGTCTATAAATATATATTTTTTAAAAATAATAAAAAACAGTGGCCGGCCCTGGGGATTGGGGTCAAAAAAATATAATTAGGAGACAGGCCCTGGGGGATGGGGTCATCAGGGCCAATAAATTAGAATAAGAAGGGGAACCACACAGCCCCCCTTCTTAAAAAATTAAAATAAATAAAAGACTGGCATCGTGCCGGAGGCCATGCCCCCTCCGTGCAGCACTCTGCAAACGCGCCCCCAACAGGCATCTCCAGTATGCGCCAGGGAGCTGCGCTGCAGACAGGTGTTCTGAGGCCAAGCCCCTTTTTACACCTCTTTGCAACGCAGCTCTCTGGCGCTTACTGAAGGTACCTAGTCGTCTAGTTTGACCCTAGGGACCCTTAGGATTCAAGGGGACTTAATCTCTCAACTTAGAACAGCCACAGGGTGTGTTTACACAGTGGTGAAGGGAGGGGACGGGGCCTGAGGTGACGTGTGCAAACACGCACTATGGCACGTTTTAAATTGGGGATATAATTTCCCTTCAATACTGAGGTCCCCTGGGGGCTAACTAGCCCACCAAGTGCTTCCAGTAAGCGCCACTGAGCTGCATTGCAGAGAGGTGGTCTAGGACGTGCCACTTTTTACACCTCTCTGCAACGCAGCTCTGTGGCACTTACTGGAGGTACCTAGTGGGCTAGTTGGACCCTAGGGACCCTCAGGATTCAAATGAACTTAATCTCCCAACTAAAAACGGACACAGGGCGTGTTTACACAGTGGTGAATGGAGGGGACGGGGCCTGAGTTAACGTGTGCAAAAACGCCCTGTGGCCTGTTTTAAGAGGTAGTTTTAATCCCCATGCCCTATTATATACTAGGAGCTTACAGAGGAGGTCATGCTAATCACAGGGGGACCCCAACGCATAATGTTCCCTAGTGTATATAGGTGTTTTCACTGTATTCTAAGTGTCTTTTAACATAGCACTGGCTCTAGGACTGGTTAGTCAGACTCAGTTACCACCAGTATCCGTCTGAAAAAGTTGAGGGTACAGGATGATTTTGCAACAAGGCTTCTTTCTGCTCTTCTTTTTGTTCTTTCTGCACGTTATCCTTCTTCCTGCACTTATCTTCGTATTTGAGGACTTCTGTGGCTTCTTTCTGCACTTCTTTTGTTTCTTTCTGTGCATTTTTTCTTCTTTCTTCACATGTCCTATCTCTGTAGGCATAGTTAGAAATTAGCATTTAAAAAACCTTTGAAATTCACAGAAAAAACCATAGGTTTCAGGCACGTTATAGTTAGGAATTAGCATTTAAAAAACCTCAGAAATTCACTGAAAAAACCATAGGTTTCAGGGGTGTTATAGTTAGCTGGACTTTTCACTTGTACAAAACCATTGAAATTCCCCCGTTATAGTTAGTTCAGCTAACTATAACTCGCGCGCCCGCAATGCACTGCTGATGACGTCACATATTACATCACTCATGACATGGTCAGTGACATCACTGATGACATCTCAAATGACATCACTGATGACATCACTGATTACATCATCCTTGTGATAGAGTGGCAGACCTCCTCTCACCCTAATATAACCTTTGATACACACATTCAAAAATACTAAAATTTTCAAAACAATGGACATACCAATACCAGTTACAACAACCTCTTCAGTAATTGTAAGATCCACATACACATCCACTCATTCACCAACAGTCCTATACAGTCACTCATACATGTACTCACTCATCATATGTACTCATACACCTATACATCCTGTTACACAATGCCACTCATCCATAGAGTTACTCACACACATAGTCACTCATGCTAATAAAGAATCAAACATACATTTACTTGCATATACAGTTATACACACACCACCACACTTACTTCTATGGAAACTTACACATACTTAGTCTTTTAAACAATCACTTATAGAAACACATACTTATTCATACAGGAACTCTTTCAATCTCTCACTCTCACATATACTCACATATATACACCAATAGTCACATATACTAGTTTAAAACATTTGTAGTTACTCATAAAGGCACTATTGAGACAGTCATTCACTCACTAACACACCCATACACACACTCATCCACCCATACAGTCCTGCACACATGCTGTGTTCAACACATACAAACAGTGAGTCACTCATTCATGCACCTATGCACTACGTAATACCCCCCACCGAACCATGCAGACACTCAGACTGATACTCAAAAAACCTATATAGACACCCATGTAGCTACTCACCAACCCATGCAGCCACTTATACACAAAGTGAGAGACTGATACAGATATTTACATATTTAAACATTACTCACTAAGCCATGTATTCACTATGATACACTTAATCAGTCAGTTACACAATCAAGTTTTCAAAAACAAATCATCCATTTAGACACTTATATACCCATTTATTCTTCCATCGACCTTGAGATATACATATATAAAACATATTTAATTTTCAGAAAAACACACATTCACTGGATGATGTCATCAGTGATGTCATCAGTGATGTCATTTGAGATGTCATCAGTGATGTCATGAGTGATGTCACTGACCATGTCATGAGTGATTTAATATGTGACGTCATCAGCAGTGCATTGCGGGCGCGCGAGTTATAGTTAGCTGAACTAACTATAACGGGGGAATTTCAATGGTTTTGTACAAGTGAAAAGTCCAGCTAACTATAACACCCCTGAAACCTATGGTTTTTTCAGTGAATTTCTATATATATATATATATATATATATATATATATATTCAATTAAGAAACCAAAGGTTACAGGGATGTTATAGTTAGAACATAGAATTAAAAAAAACCTTGAGAATTCACTACTATAACTAAAGGTTACAAGGAAGTTATAGTTAGGCTCAGATTTCACTCGTACAAAACCAGTGAGATTCAGCAGTTATCGTTACCTGAGCTAACTATAGTTTATGCCCCTGCAGTGCACTGCTTATGACCTCACATATTACATTACTAATGACATGGTCATGGAGTGGCCTCCAAAGACCTTTCAGCAATCCCGCTGTGTGGGATTTACTGGTGGTAACAGGAGGGCTTGTTGGCCCCAACGGAACCTCAGCAGCAAAGGAGACTTTTTATAATGGTGGATGCGCAGGCCTCCTCCCCCTGCTGATTTTCGACCCAGGGAACCCATCCCTCGGGACTCAACCTTTTCTTTTTTAAATAAATTAATTAACAATAGGAGGGAGACTGCGCAGGCCCCCACACTAGCCAATTTCTGCCCCAGGGACTCCATCCCCAGGTCGGTCCTTTTTATAATGTGGTGCATGCAGCCGCCATCCCTGGGTGGATTTTGGACCCGGGGACACCATCCCAGGGGCACGGCATTTGCTTATTTATTTTGTTTTATAACTTGAAGGGAGGGGGCAACCCCTGGGGCCCAGCCTTTTCTTTGTAAAATAAATAAATAAATAATGGGAGGGAGGCTGCTTGGCGCCCCTCCCCAGCCGATATCAGCCCCAGGGACACCATCCCTATCGTCCTGGTCCCACCCAGGACACCACTGAGCAATAATGGAAACCGCGGGGAGCCTGAAGCCCCTGTGGTCCCTACCCGCTCCCTGCCTCCTGCAGGAGCCGGCATGGGTTTGAGACCGAGGGAGCTGGTAACATGCAGCTCCATCTGTGTCAAAGCAATTGTGCTCAGCTTTGAGCAAGCAAGAACAAAATGCTCTTGCTTGCATAGAACTTGGCACAGTTTGCTATGGATTTACGGAAGTGGTAAAGCTCCCGCCAAGCCATAGCAAACAACTATGTTCTGAGGGTGAGCTCCCCGGGACATAGCAGTAGCCGGCCCTGGTGGATTGCGATCCTCAGTGCCATGGATGGCTCCTGGAGGGGGCTGCGTGGCCCCCTCCTTTTAATAACATGTGCCCCAGGGAGATGGTGGTATCGTATTTGAGCTCCGGAGAGGTGGCGGTCCCCGTGGTTAATGGGGGGCCTTGTGAGCCCCCAGCACTTCCACAAATTAGAGGCCCGGAGAGGTGGCAGTCTCTGGGGCTATTCAAAAGGCTAGGAGGGGGACCCTATAAGCCGCCCTTCTTGATTATAATATGCTGCCGAGATTAGGCCCACTCAGGGACTTGATGAAAAAGACACATGGGAGCCCAGATATCTTTTTTTCAATGTTGCCATAGATCTGTAGGTCCTTCCGCAAATTCATCTCAAAATTGAATTTAAAGTCAGGGTATTCATTCCCTTACACCTTTTCTTTATTTTTGCATTTTTGGGGGACTCGGTTTAGGCTGTAGTCATGTTGAAAGATTTTTAAATCATCCATAGACATAACATGAGGAAATGAGTTTTGGGCCCCCCTTCTTTCTCTACCAACACTTGATGGACCACCCTGAAACTTTCACAACAGCAGCTGTATTGAAAAGGGGATGGTTTCCTATGGAAACCTTTGTCCTAACTATAACTACCACAAGCAACCCCCATTTATATTGATATATATATTTTCATACATCAATCCCCATCCAAAAACCTGCAGGAACACCAGCGGTGCTTCAGGGATGGTGATCTCACCACTTTTTTTTATTAATTATGACAAGAGACATAGGTGAATGCCATAACATGGTAACATGGCCAGCGTGTTTTGGATATCGTCTTCTAAAGGACCATGTTCCAACTTCCTCTACCATACCTATGAAGTGCATGACCACAGTCCTTCATTGCTTTCCACATTTCAAGAACTAGACTGCACATCTTGTGATTTATATGACATTTTTTAACCTCTATTTTAACAACATCGTACTATGCAAGGGTTCATTTGCATCACATTTGCCTGTGCAGTTTTCACCCCAAAACAGAATGTTACTAATTATTTACACTGCTGTTATTCTTTTTGTATTCATGGCCCTTAATTAAAGCCAAAGTGAACCTTATCAGATGTAACAGTAGAAGACTAAGGGCCGGAGTACGATCTTGGCGGATGGGATATTCCGTCCGGCGTATTACAAGTTTCATAGAATATAATTGAATTGTAATTTGGCAGCCGGGATATCCGTCGCATTTGTGATAAAGTAACCCTCTCTGCCAAGATCGTAATGAGGCCCATAGTCACATTATTAATTGTTTATAGTTTACTTCTCAATAAAGTGACAGTGCAACAATAAAATCAGCGGAATCTTATTCATGTATGCCTGATTTTTCCTGTCATTGCATTTTCCTCTTAAAGTGGCTGTTTATTCCTTGTATCAATTATTATTACACTTGGTCCTAGAGGTTACTCAGTATCCATAATAAAATAATGATGAAGTATGTAAGTTATCATATTCCACAAACATTTGACATATAATTATAATTGCACATACCCTTAAAGTGACAATGCATTTTGTGCAAATGTATTATTGAGTATTACTGTATATATGCAACTTATTGCTCAGTACCCTTATTCAAATAACAGCCACACATATGAAATAATCAATTATGCTTTTGAATGATTAATTGCAATTCAAATTGTTATACTTATCCTACCACTTTTCTCATAAACTACTCTTCATATATTGTCCAACCACTGATTTCTAAAATTCAAACCTATTAGCAATCTAGTAAAGGGCATGTAAAGATCTGATAAAGAGCCATAGAGGTATATAGAGTGCCTTAATTTAAAACACAAATGAAATTAAAATGACAAAACCACACAATATGACATGACTAAAATTAAAATTGCAAATTCATAAGATAGACATCATATCAGAATACTATTCTGTAAAATGTATAATCCTTTCCGCCCAATATTTCATGATTCACTTTTACTGTGATGACAGAGTAACCCCCTATATCAGCCCACAGTCAATATATTTATGTATTGTTTCTTTTGAGTATCTCTTGTGTTCTAGTTTTTATCTACCTGTTGTAGAATTTAACTCATAAATGTACATGCAGCTCTGCATCCAAATTATGTCCCCACGGGTCTTCAGTTTCTAATAATAACATGGAGGATTCCTGTCTCCTTAATTGGGATTCTCGGTTTCCTCCTCTTAGGTGCCTCCTCACATGATTGATACCATAATAACATAAACCTTGATGTGTGTCCCCAACTTATTTGGCTATGGGGAAACTATTGTCATGATTTTTTATTGCTCTTAAATGCTGCAGGATTTGCATCTTCACCTTTTTAGATGTGCTACCCGCTTATTGTTCCCGACAGCTGCACTGCAAGACATAAGCTACTAATTCCAAATCACAAGTGATTTTTCTTTTATTGGTACAGTCTTGCCTTCCACTGTAGTGTAGTATGTCATGTCTTGTCCAGTCATTCATGCTTTGTAAGTGCTATATTTTCAAAATCTCAGATTTTCTTTTCTCAACTATATGGTTTATTTTTCTTTGGATAGAGGAAAGTCAATATCAATAATTCCCATAAATTTGCTGTTCTTTTGTAGGTATTGTGTGGGTGCGATCCTGAATAATCGTGGCTATTCGCTGCTTTCATTAAATCATTCCTTTTCCTGAGCAGCAGTTTTCACATATTTTAGTGATTAGTTGCATAGTTCATGGAAAATATCAAATATCTTTGTTTTCCCTAGCTGTTTCTGGTTGTAACAATAATTCTTCTCTTTTCTTTTGCTTCACTCTGACATAAGCATTGAGCAGCACACTTTCTGTGTATCCCCTTACACGGAATCTGGACATTGTTAATTCCGCTTCATTTTCAAAATCTGTGTCAGATGAACAGATTCTTCTTGCTTCAAGAAGCTGGCTAAAAGGTATGCTCCAGTTCAAAGGTTTTTTGTGCCCAATATTGGTTGTAAAAGTGTATAGGCTGTAGTTGCCTTTCTCAAAATCTTCGTGTGGAGCACATTGTCCTCTGAATATAATGCCAAATCTAAGAATTCAATATTTTTCTTATACCACGCAGTAGTCAACTGAATGTTGTTCTCATTTATATTTAATTTATTCAGAAACATTTTCAGAATCTCTTCATCACTATTCCATATTAAAAAAAGATTGTCTCTAAATCTTGGCCTGAGTCTTACATGATCCATGTATTTCTAATTTTCCTCTTAACACGCACCTCCTTCTCCCTCTCCCCGTGAATAAATTAGCGTAGGTGGGGACAAAGAAGGTGGCCGTACCCTACTTCTGCAGGTATAGCTCCCTGTAAAATATAAAGGCATTATGTGTTAAACAATATCTCAGCATATTGATGATCATCTGTGGTGCTGGTTCAGTGGATGTGATCATAAGAAATTCTGACATGCATGAATCCCCTGCTCATGGTTAACAGATGTATACAAGGAGATAACATCCATTGTTACCAAGATATCTGTAGTCTTCCATGGTTTACCAATGATCTTTCGCAAACAATTGGTCATATCTTTAAACTATGACAGAAACTGTGCAACATATTTTGCTGAGAAGAGATCCAGATATCTCAAGGTATTTTCCAATAATGCCCCTATGGAGCTGACAGTTGGTCAACCTGAGGGATCATTACGGGATTTGTAAATTTTACGAAGGAAGTATATGATAGATATTAATGCATGAACAGTTCTTAAATAGCTATTATTCATCTACTTCTAATAGACTATCCTCCTTCCATATCCATAACACATGATGCCATTCTTTCTCCATTCAATATCTTTCAAAGGAATACATTTCAAGATCCCATAATGCTAATTGCCTCTTAGCTCCCTTCAGATATTGTGAGTTCTCCATTACCACTATATTACCACCTTTGTCAAATGCTTTAATTATAGTGGAATCGTTATTTAAGTCAGTTAGTTCATGCCACTCCTGTTTAGTCATATTCCTACTGTTCCCATACATCTTCATGTTCAATTGATCATTCATGTCGCTCCTATTTATCCGTGTTCTATTTGCATCATACAGCACTAATTCATAAGTAAAAGAATCAATTTTATTTCTAGGTGGTAATTGTGGACGAAAAGTACTTCTTGGTTTTGCACTCACTGGCATCAAGGTGTCTGTTTCTAAACCCATTCCTTCCATGATCCTCACATCATCATTACTGTCAAGAAGGTGAAGTTCCATACGTATAGATTTTTCCCTACAACACAGCTCACAAAACTATTACATTGAAATAATGAAGCAATGAAATAGTTTACATATTTAACGAATTAACTAATTTACATGCAAAAATTAATTAAAGAATTTATAAAACAATTATAAAAAAACATTTCCCACCCAACTCCTCTACAACCCCCATAACTCATGCATTATAAAAAAAAATCAAAAAACAATCTATAACGATATCAACGAAAAATATAATATAAACTCTGCTAGAATAAAGATACAGTTTAATTAAATTCAATTATTTTTTAAGGTAGATCTCTTACGAGATCAACAATAGTGATAAATACATGATTCAAACATTTTTTAAAGAAAATTCTTTAGCTGACATGTTGTTAAAAACTTTCATGTAAAATATGGGTAAAACAGATTTCATGAATTTACACAATTTATAACAGACAAATTCGTTTGGTAGTGACTTAAAAAAAGCAATCAAAACAATACTAGTCTAGAGATTATATTTAAAAAAAATAGGTTTTTTTAAACTGTTTCTGGATTCTACTACCTCCTTATCGGATCACAAATAAAGAACAAATGTTAGATCGTAGAGCAGTCTTAACATTTGTTTTAAAGGTGACGTGTTGTTTACCTGGTTTAAAAGTTTTGTGTTTGAGTAAGACCTTTAAAGAACCTTCTTCAGAGTGCAAGAGTTTAAATGCCCATCTAGTTATGTTGGCCAGGGCTATTGAGAATGTGCTTACAGTTGAAAACTCCAGGCGAAAGATCTGCAATGTTTGCATAATAATTTGCCTTCACTGATATTCAGAACGTTCCATCTAGCTATAGGAATATATTCTATAGCATAGGTTATAGTTGGTGGAATTTTTTCCCTGAATATATATATCTAGAAGAGCGTGGAAATACCGGCTGCCCGAAGAGAAATAGAATTTTCTTAGCGCATTGATATGTGCTGTTGCTTTTTGATTTATCTGTTGTCAGAGAGAATGTACTTCAAGGGTTTGTGAAAATACTCACCATAGATAAGTGTACGCTTTTGCAACCTCAACTGTGTGCCTTATAGGTTCTATTTGTAGTGAGTGTGATGTTTCCTTTCCCTAAATTGGACTACCTTTGTCTTGGAGATATTTACTTTTAGGTAGTTTTCTTCTGAATATTTAGCAATTGCCTCTATATTTAGCTGTAAACCGAATGGGGTAAGATCGAAGAGTGCCACGTCATCACCACACATTAACACATGTATGTTTCCAGATGCTAGTTTGGGAGGGAAATTATTTACATTTAGAAAGCTCTCTGGTACATCATTTATAAAAAGCAAAAACAGGAGGGTAGCTAGTAGGCAACCCTGCTTAAAGCATTCGAGGTACAAATCTTATGAGTCAAGCCTTCATCAATTCCCATCTGGATTTTACACCATGTTTGAGGTGTGGAGGGCTACTATCAACCTCAGTAGTGTGACCGGCATCCCCATTTTCTTCAATTTTCTCTCAAGTAAATTAGTAGTCTATCGAACCTCTCAAAGGCTGTAGAAAAGTTGACAAAAAGACAGTATACTACTTGTGACTTGGCTGATA
Organism: Triturus cristatus; assembly: GCF_964204655.1. Lineage (NCBI taxonomy): Eukaryota > Metazoa > Chordata > Amphibia > Caudata > Salamandridae > Triturus > Triturus cristatus. Next base: position 891,451,467 of record NC_140590.1, on the reverse strand, counting down.
CATACTAATCAATGATTGACTGTAAAATACCTATATTATCGATCACAAAGTGGTTGGGCCGAAGCCTGCTTAAAACATCAAGATTAAGTCCCTAGAGTAAACCCAGTCCACTAAATGTTCAAGGAAACTTGCTGCAAAAAATGTCCCTGTGTGTCTAAGAGTGCAATTTGCCGGGAGTTCCCTGAATTGACACAAGTGCCTTTTTTTAGAATTAGGATAATGATACTCTCAGTCCATGAACAAGGAATACACAAGGAATAAGGATACAGTTAGCAACAGGAGGTTAACCTGGTGAAAAATGCACAGTGGTATTATTTGAAAAAAAGATTAGCCAACATTGCTTAAGAAGAAACCTGGTAGGAATGTCTTCTATCGAGGATCATGCATGAGACCACTCCCTCATCAATGGATAAACCAGGGGTGGTCCACTGTCAATTACTATTAAATAGGAGAAATACACAGCCACTGCAGAACATTTCAGCCTTTTAATCTAAGAGAGCCATGCAAGCAAAAAAAACAGATTTGGATTTAATAATATACATTAATGTCGATCACAGAAATGTGTCTGAAAAGACCTCATACAACTGTGCCGAAATGTCACTTAGGTTGTTATAGCTGTGCATGTGCTGTGATTAAACTGCTGCTATATTCCAGCATTCTGGAAATTTAGTATACTATTAGTCAACAAGATGGCTCAGTGATGTACATGCTGGCAGTTGATCTTGGTGTCACCAGCAGATCACAATTTTGAATGCTGTAAAGTCAATATGAATTTTGATTCTTTCAAAGTTAATAAATTAATTACCATTAAATTGAGTAATATCAAAATTATTCTAAGAGGTCTCAGAATTATGTGGACTGCAATGTTAATTGCTGTATAAAATCTAAGATATTACTATCTAGTTGTAAATACCCCATTCCTGCGCTGCAATGAATCATCATTGCGCACCAGAAAACACTTTTTATGCGAATTCTCAAGGTTTTCTTTATGGATCATGATGACTTTTTTGCATTTTCCCTTTTGTTCTAGAGCACATTTCAAGTTCAACCACTGCTTTTTGCAATAGAAGTATTATTATTTAGAAAATTTGGAAACATTTCAGATTTCTGACAGTTGATACAGATGGCACAAAATTGCTTCTGAAATTTGACACTAACCTAAACATGAATTCAATATTCTGCTTTACACTGTGCATGGCCAGGAACTGAACTGGTAATTAGAAAGGAAAATCATTTACTGCTAGAAAGATCAACACTAACATTGATTGAAACACTCTGCATAAGATAAGTGCCGCCATCTACTTCCGCTTATATTTGCCTAGAAATATTTTCTCAATGTATTTGAAATTCTAATTAGTCAACATGCACTGAGTCTTCTATAAATGACAATTTAATTGCATTATCTGATGAAATATGTGATTTAATTTGTAAGGGATATAATTCGTAATTATGAGCTTTAACCTCAAATAATTCATTTAGAATGTTTTAGTAGCTTTCTACATTTCTGAAGTGAAGCTGAAGCTTTGTAATTTAGTGTAGGGATTACATCAGAAACTTGGAACTTCATTAACTTCTTGCTTTGAGAGCAAACTGGAGATTGGACAAAATTCTTTAAGTCATCTAGAGTGGGGATCCCACTGCATTTTCTTCTCCACAAATGTGTGCTTTAATGAGTCTCCATTTTGGGCTCAGCTAAATACAGGATGGTAAACTGCACCCAGGATCCAGGAAATCTGATGTAAAGTTAAGAAAATGCTTTTTTTTTTTTTTACAATATTTCCTGTAAGATTCTAATTTAAGTCCCGGCCTCCATTATAGTCTATCGGACTGTGAAGCAGTATCAGTGTTTGGCCATGTGTGGTACTGGGCTTACTACTGCTCCTTTTTGGACATAGTAACTTTACACTGGTAAATTTGGCTACCACTCCTCTTTCAGGGGTTGGAGACATGTACCTCTACACTTTGGCATAACTTTACAATTATATATGCGGAATAGCCAAAAGTTGTGAAGTTACACAAAATTGTAGGCGTAAACTTACACATGTAGATATACTCATATGTACGTTTATTTTGTGAAAAGGTCCAAGTGTATTTACTTCTGAAAGCGTCAAAAGAGCAGTGATTCTTATTGCTTGTTGAGTCAGTCATTCTTTGCTAGTTTTCCTGGGGAGTTCAAAAGAACCTGTAAAAAAGTAATTATGAAAGTGTATCTGTGCAAAAACCTTTACCTTTTCCTATGAAATTGTTTTGGATCCTGTTATAATTTAGGTTTCTGGTTGGCAGGGGTATGCACCCTGTTCAACAGGAACCACAATACTGGTCAGTGTAAGTCAGAAACACACTTTAAATTAACCTGCGCTCACCCTATGGTAACTTGGCACAGAGCTGGCTGGATTTGACCTAAGAAGCAATGTGTGAGATATGTGTACAATACTTCAAACAGTAACACAGTGAAAACACCAAAAAAGACTCTACACCAGTTTAGAAAAATAGATTATGATTTTTTTAAATAAAACAAGACCAAAACAAGAAAAGTCCAAACAGTAGAACTCGAGATATGAATTTCTAATTATTAAAGATGTATATAGCTCTTAGAAACAGTAAGCGCTATGGGGGTTGTCTGGTCGTGCTGGACCAAGTAATTTCAAGACTCCATGCTGACTGTGATGGAGTATGAGCTGGATACAGGAGTGACCCAAGGCCTGCTGAACAAAGTACCTCGATCCTGTTCACAACAGTGAGATGCGGAACATAGGTGAGCGGTGCGTCTGTGTCGATCTCTGCAGTCGAGGTGATGAATTGATTTTATCCATGCAACAATGGCGATGCACAGTTCCAAAGATGGAGCACCAAGGCGGAGATGCATTGGCTCTGAAGACAATACGCCGGGCGGCATATTTATGAGGATCTATCGCCGAGTTAACGGCACTTTATCGCAGCCAAAGTAGCGATAAACTTATCGCCCCAATTACAAGCTGGTATTAACATCCCACAGCACCAGTTTACCTGCGATAGCAGCCGCAAAAAACATCACCACAGATGACCCCCGCAACTATCGCTAATGAGATGCAGAGTACGCGTTCTCGTACCAAAGCCGCGACAACACCACTCCACAACATTCACAAGGACCAGCCAGAACTGCGATAGGAACACAAAACAGGCGATAAGGTGCGTTAGCAGGTAGGAAAATAACACCTGCTCTGATATGGTGCAAAGTTGTACCACAGCCTGCACCACAAATGGGAGCCCAGCCCAGAGCCACACCTGAAGAACAACAGATGCACCTGGGCAACTGAACATGCAGCCCCGAGGGCCGAATGGGCAACAACACCTGCCGCCACCAGCCCCTGGATTCCCCCTCCTCAGCACCCCTCCGACCAAAGACATGCCACATCAGCTACACATAAACATGTAAAAAATAATCCGCATGATGTCGCACAATCACAACTGGTGATATGCATTCACTTTCGAAGCAACAAATGAAACTTTATTAAAATGAACACTGAAATGAAATGAGGACACATGGCGGCTCCCCTCGGGACAATCCGTAGGTCACAGCCTGCAAGACAAAAATCATGATGAGAAGGTGTGTCCTGCGCACATCAAAGGACAGAGAGAGAGCGAAGGAGAGAGAGAGGAAGAGATGGAGAGAGAGAGAGAGAGAGAGATTAAGAAGAGAGGGGGAGAGAGAGAAGAAGAGAGGGGGATTGAGAGAGAAAAGAAGTGAGGGGGAGAGAGAGAGAGAGAGAGAAAGAGAGAGAGTGCCGCCCCTGCGCACCCAGGCCACACTGCTCACCTGCTGCCACCGGTGTGTCTCCAACCACTTGCCGGTCTGTATAGCAGTTCACCAGGTCACACATCTGAGACAGACCTGTCATCTGAAACAGAGTCCAGATACAAGTTTGGCACAGTACACACAATTGCACAAGACAACATCGCCTGTCCGCCCATGCACACCCAGGCAGAGTGTTGAAAATTGAAACAGCGATATGATTAAGCATTCACTAAAGACATGAATTCCCCTTTCCTTGGACCAAGTTTCTCTTCTTATGTTGACTAATGTCTGGACTCCATTTTGTATTGTTGTGTCTCCACGTGCTCAGCACGAGAAGAGTCCTATCTCTGTATCAGTTGCTCTCATAATCTGCCCAGTAACAGTCTATAAATAGCTCCTTTGTCTGTCTGGCGCATGCCCAGACTTGACCACATCTGTTATCAGTTAGTCCTTGCTTGACCATGTTTTCGCGGACTTAAGGAGTGTGTTAACTCCGCCCACATATTGATTCTGTATCGAAAATGTCCATAAAAGGCAACATTCCTTGCTTCATGTTGTATCCACCCACTTATGAGCCCCTCTGTTGTGTATAAAAGGGGACCGTGTACGCAAGTTCTGTGTGCTACTCTATGCAATACTGAAGAGTGTTGTATAGGTTGTAGGACCACCCTTAAGGGTTAATAAACTCTGTCTTTGCACTTTGCAGTTTCCGTGCCAACTTCCCTCTAGCTTCCGTTACAGGAGAGCGAACCCTTGTATTCTGCGGGCCTAGCTGGGGCCTGTATTCATCAATTGGCGCCCGTAACGTGGGGCTCATCGGCGACTCGGATGCTCGAAGGATTGGTCGTGGCGAAGGTGAGGAATTTGGCCGGGGATGTGATCACTGCCAGGGGCATTTTAGTCCTGGCATCCCGAGGTTTTCTTCCTTCCCTTCCGAACTGACCTTCCGGGTGGCGCCGGTCCTCGACTGAGACCTCTTCTGTCGGTTTTGCCGTGACAGCCGTTTGGGCGAATTTTGGAACTTGGCAGTTGGAATCTGGACACTCTTGATTGGTAAGAAACGTTGTACGGTACTTGCTCCGAGTTTTGATGCCTGGGTTGGCTAATTGAGTTTGATATGTGATGACCGGTCATATCTTGTATTGATTGTTGTGAGAATATATGCGTTGCAACACATATAGGCAGGTAATGTGGAGATATTTCTCCGGAGCTGTGTAAATTTGAACGGCGCAAAGTTTAAGTGCCATTTTTGATAATACTGCATATTTTGCATTATTTTTGAGCATGCCTGCTTTTAGCGCACTCCGTAAGTGGTGCTGCTGTTTTGGAAACCGGTTAAACCTCGAGGAATCTGCTCCAGCCCCCCCAGAGGGGACTCCTAATAGGGATATGTATGTGAAGCATGGTCTTTCTTCTATAATGTGGTAAATAAAATATTACGCTCTCAGACTTTTAAAATATAAATAAGATCATGCATAAAGCAAGAGGCTGAGTCTGTGGTATCAGGTTCATAAAGGGATTTATTCCAATAACTCGAGTCAAAGGGAGAATATTTCCATCACCAAAATTGGATCTGGAAAGGGGCTCAAAAGTATTCTCAATATTCTCAAAACATTATTCACAGAGTACAGTATATATACATTTCTCAATTGTACGTAAGCAAAAGAGCAAGAGAGAATGAGATAAGAGCATGTGGGCGTGTAAGTAGGCGTGAAGGTGGGCGTCCATGTGGGCGTCCACTTGATGATAATGGGTAATTTGTCATGTGTGGGTGGATACCTAGAGGGGGTTGCGTGATCTGCTGGAATTGTACTGGAACTTTGCCTTACTTGTGCTCAACTCGAGCATGACGTGTAACTGACGTGGGGAGGGTTGCTATGCAACCGAACAAGTCTGGAAGTGAGGCCTTCAGTTAGTGAGGCCTTCAGTGTCAAGACGACCAGCACATCTTGTATTATCTGATATCCGATGTCTGGAGCAGGGACTGATTTGTGACATAGGTTGCTCATCACCAAGAGCCGATGTGGCATCTATTTCTTCATTTACTTCATTTACTGCAGAAGCCTTACATGGGGGCTATGGGCTTTTTACTGACGTGAGCTTTGCAATCTCACAAAGAGAGACAGTAGGGCTGGGCTCCCTCCTTGCAGATGGGCGCGTTCATTCCTCCTTCACCAGGCAAGAATGTGGTTTCAGTAAGAGTAAGCAGATAACCGTGCTCAATACTGTCTCAGTACCTTGTGACAGGGCCCCTTTGGCTGAGGCCCAAGTGTGCAAGGCCAAGGATACGTAGCTGTAGCTTTCAGAGCGTTCTGAGGCATGAAAAGCTTGATGGCAGAATCAGGGCCTACTCGCCTGGACTGAAAAATAGCATAAGTGAACCATATAAAGCCGGTGGCCTTTCGTACTTAGGAATGGAATATCCGGCCCATTCATGGCGGATCTGAAAGAGGACATGTTAACGGTGGACGCACATGTATTTGCGTCTTCATAACTGGAACTGGAGGGAACATACATGTACTTGTGATTTATACATGAAACCGTTGGGGTCCAAGATAAGGGACATAACTGATCATAAAAATCCATATTTCCACATTCCCTCCTTGTCCCCTACTTGCCCGTCAAGAGATATCAATCTTCATCAATCCATTGATCTGTTCATATAGCATCATTTGTTCTTCTTTTTTCTTCTGGGACGAACGAAATCTTGGTGGTGGAATACACGATGTGGCACACAGACCACAAATCGCTGGTCCACATTGTAGGCATAAGCAGCAACTGAATAGTATGAGAAAGCCAATACCTAGGAAGGATAGGACCCTCCATCCAAAGGTAGATAATACACTCCAAAACCAACCGGACCAAGTCCAGGTGCCTGGATTCTGGTGTATCTGGCTTACAATCTTATGAAGGCGAGTTATGGCTTTATATACAGATGGCGAATTTTCTGGTATGAAAAATGCAACAGCTTGATTTGATGACCCTACAAGCTCCGCCCCTATCGGCCAGGATAACGTCAAGGACAAGACGATTTTGAAGCACAACAATCCGCATAGCAGACTGCTCTTCTGTTAAATTGCCTAAGGCGGAAATAGTTTCGTTCACTACTGCTTCAAGGGTTCTGGTTAATCTACGTATCAGCTTACTATTGGTAACTGTACCTATATAGGGAAAGAAACCTTTATTGAAATCTGTGTATTTTTCCCATGCTGTTTCAGTGTAATCGACAATTGGGAGATCTCTCTGCTGTCTATTGTGTACTAAATGAGTATTTCTATGATAATCAGGAGGAGCTAGGAAAACAGGTGGTAGGAGGAATGCTATGTAACAGGTACCATCCCAATCTAGAGGTAGGCGTATATATGCGGTCTGGCCACATATAAAGTAGGAATGACGAGAAGCTCTAAATGTAGACTTGCCTTGATCACTGAATTTTATTACAGTGGTGCATTTACTATGGCCCATGTGTATGGAGCCATTCTTTCTTATACATAATTCCCCTTTTACTGGGAATACGGACATGGCGGGCAAGATTGGTGTAGCTTCAGATTCAACGTTCAGGATCATGAGGTTAAGTGTAAAATTACCTAATCCATATACTTCATTTCTTAGATCAGTTCCTGTTCTTTTGGGAAGTCCCTCCTTGTTAGGGTAGCAGACTTTAAGCAAAACTAAGTTCAGGTTTCCCCATACCCAGTTGTCTTGATAAACTGCGGAATTCGAATCTAGGGAATTAATCAAACTAAACCATGCTCCACAGGAGCCATTGTGTGTGAACGGATAGAGAAAGAGGGGCAAAACTCCCTTATAGTTCTGATAGGGGGGGAGTCGGCCACAGACCCAGCAGTCTGTAGCATTGCTAGTCTGATGTGAATGGTGCAGCATCTGAATAAAGGTATTGTTGCGTAAGGCAAGTCGATATGATAGCTCATAGGATGGCAGATCACTAAATGTGTGCTTTATGGTATCATTAGTGGAGGAGTGTAAAAGTGAGGCAATAGGAGGAAAAATAGCATGTAGTATTAAGCTGATACATATTATCGTGATGCACATCTTGCTCTTTTTTTTTTTTTATATCAATGTTATTGTCCAAGATCTTATGCAAGCCAGAATACATGTTCAACCGCTTCACCACCTAGTGGACTTAATTGATCAAACGGGTTCTGACTTCTTAGATCAAAGTTTAGCTTTGTGGAAACTCCTGGGGAGTCTCCTCTAGAAAATGGTGTTCAAAATCCAAAATCCAAGTTTAAAGTCTTTTTCCTTTGTAAAAGAGTGGTGAAGGTGCACTTTGACTTTAACGGCCGTCCCCGTGGTCCAGAGCACTGACTTTGGCGCCTTCCATCCAGGAGCGATGGAGTATTCTTTGACCTGGGTGTTGTCAGGGAAGGCGGCAGCAACCTGCGAACAACAAGAGAGTAGTGCAGACATCAAGGAAGCCAGGTAATCTGTCAGCATGTTATTATCTTTTAGGCATTGGAGTGCCCCACATATTTGGTGGTCTACCAAAGACCACTTCATAGGGAGATAAGCCTGTTCTAGAATGAGCTACCATTCGCATGTAAAAGAGGGCAACCGGCAGGGCTACCATCCAATCTACACCTTTGTCTGCGCAAATTTTTAATGTCTGTTTATGTCTTTCTACAAGGCCTGCTGCTTCAGGATGTCGCACACAATGGAATTTCCAGGTATACCCTAACAGAAGGGACACCTGCTTCATTAGTACCAGGACATATTTGTAACCTCTACATCTGTTTATTTGGATATAATCCATTTGGAGCACTTCAAAAGGGTGGTCAGGTGGATGGAATCCACCTTGTTCCATCGGAATGCCTTTACCTGCATTGAATTGGCAACAGATCATACATGTTCTGACCTTTTGTTTCGCTGCTGCACGCAGGTGCTTGTTGAACCATATATTCTGTAAGCTATCTATCATTGCTTTCTCTCCTAAGTGTGCAGGACTATGTGCAGTATTTATGATTATTTGTACCATTGAATCAGAAAGAAACCATGTGGATTTGCCCTTTGTCATCCAACCCTGATCAGTCAGTACCCCTCCTTGTTCCGATCATTTCTTTAATTCGTCTACAGTAGCATGTGTCTGTATGTCTTGTACATCCTTGGAAGGATCCCTAACTGTCATGGCTTTGGACACTTATTGAACCTGTAACTTTGTCATGTCTAGTGGGGTCTGAGCTGTCTGTTTAGCAGTTCGGTCTGCCAGATCATTGCCTTGGGAAATGGTATCTGTGGCTCTAGTATGTGCTTTACATTTTAGGATAGCTATGGCTGTTGGTAAATGTATTGCTTCCAGTAGGGCTTGAATATGGGGGCCATGCTGTATCTTGGCCCCATGAGAGGTCAAGAAACCTCTTTCTCGCCAGAGAATCGGTGTAAATGTTTACTCTCAGGTGCTTAGCTCTTATGCACGCTTGTGTCAGGGCGATGAGCTCTGCTGCTTGTGCTGACAATATGTCTATTCTTTTAGTCTCTATTATTACAGTATCAGTAGTCACTGCATATGCTGCCACTAATTCTCCCGCCCCTGTCCTCATGCATGAGCCGTCAACTTATAGTGTTAGGTCGGGGTCTGGGAGTGCAACGTCTGTCAAGTCTTGTCTTGGTTTAGTCACGGTATGTATTACTTCAACACAGTCGTGTGGTGAAACGCTTTCTGTACTGGAGGGCAAAAGGGTAGCAGGATTCAGTATGTTGCATCGTCTGATCTCTATGTGTGGTTGAAATAACGTTGGCTCATAGCCTGTCAGTCTAGCTACAGTCAGGTGTTGTGTTTGTGTCCGGTTCAAGAGAACCTCTACTGCGTGTGGTACTTGTACTGTCAGAGGGTGGCCCAGCACTATCAAGTCACTTTGTCTTATGGCTAAGGCCGTTGCTGCAACTGATTTTAGGCACGCAGGCAAAGCCTGTGCTACTGGGTCTAATGTACTAGAAAAATAAGCACAGGGCTCGTGTTTTCCTGCATGATCTTGTGTTAGGACAGATAGTGCTGTTCCATCCCGCTCTGTCACAAAAAGCATAAACGATTTGTTGTAATCAGGGTTTGCTAAAACTGGTGCTTGACATAAAGCTCTCTTTAATTCTTCAAATGCCACAGTGTGTTCTTGAGGACTTTAGTCTTTTTGTGTCTTGGGCTGGGAAAAACCAGAAATCAATTGAATACGTTCCGGTGCCCACAACTAATTCCCCTGAAAGATCACAATAAAACATGAGAAAAGGGGAAAGCACCATACCTATTTCCTCGACTTAATTTCTAAGGGGGCTAATTTCTAAGGGGCTTAATTTCTTAAGGGGCTAGCGGGAAGCGAACCTCCTCAGGGGCCAGCAGAAAGCCAATATTCTCCTCCTTCCCCCCCTTTTTGACAGGAGGAAATCTGAAACAGATTTCACTGCTGTCAAACACTATCAAACCCTGTGTCTTGTCAACACTATTAATCCCTGTGTGTAGCTACTGGGCGTAAGCAAAATTATAGAAGATACACAGCGTATTTGAAACGGCGAGAAATCCTTCAAATTAATGTACAAACCTCATTGTGTTAGCTCATAAGCTGGCCAAATGACATCTCATATGCGAGTGTCCCTATTACATGAACCTACACCAACCTGAAGTCAATATTAATGCTAGTAGGCCCTAATAGGAATGCTAAATTTCCTAAATATTCGGAAAACCAAGTTTAAGAACAGTTGTTAATGTTGATAATTAATAATTCATCTGCTAAAAAAAAAATCAGTAATTCTGCAATAATTTCCACCTATACAATAAACAGCCTAATTTAAAAACAAGTCAACTTATGGGGCCACCACTTACAAGAATGAGCTTACTAAAGCAAACTTTAAAAAGGAAATCCGGTCAGATATTTTCTCATTACCCTAAATACCGAGCCTCATTTGTCACTCTGTGGTGGCAGTCCTTATTTAAAACAGGCCTTTCAAGAGTTAAGATGCGAGTGCACAGATCATTATGGTTCCTTAATGTCCAATCTGGAAACATATGACCGAGGCTGCCTGTCTATAAGAGAAAGGCAGTCATGTGAAAAATATTTTAGTCTTGTATAACTTTTTCTTTTATTTCATTCATCTCCAACGCCACTTAGACATACACTGATAACGTGTTGTCTGCTATTTTGACAGCATGATAAAGGTAATATCACGTCTGTGAAATTTAGTAATTGTGAACAAGCTCCAGCCAAACGCTGTGCAAAGATCGCCGTCGTCACGACTATCTCTGTACTTGCACAGGAGAACTTTGTATTAAACGCTAAACAGACTGGTCAATACAACACAAAAACAAAACATATATAAAATACATATGCCAAGCCATCAGTATACCAAGCACAGAAAGCGTAGACAATTACACTAACATATATAAATGAGCAGTGATGCGCAATTATAGTACCTACAGCTCAGAGGCGAACACTCTGGCCTGCTTAATTTGTCAGGCTTATAATCAATAACTTATTTACCTGCCCTATACACCCCCATCTGAAATCACCGTGTCAAGTCTGACACACAGAATCAGCAATAATAATCAAAAACGAAGAACACACGAACCTGTTTGTTTTCTTTTATAAAAACAGAATCAGCAATAATAATCAAAAACGAAGAACACACGAACCTGTTTGTTTTCTTTTATAAAAATGAGCTATGCATCTTCGTCAACACAATGTACCCTAATGTCCCAGACGAAGACGCACCTCTCATCTCTCCTCACAGACTTTTAACCACTGGATCATTTATCCAATGCAACTGGTGGCAGCTTGTGGCCACAATTCAAAAATGTCTGAATTTGAAAATCGTTTTTTATATAGGCACATAGCCCTTAAAATTCCAAGCAAGAGCAACATTTTTCTTTCTGGCCAGAAGCAATATAACAATTGCTAAAAAATAAAACAAATCTTCTCCATAGACATTTTCCTCGGGGCACTCGTTTTGCACAGAATAGAACAAGGGAATCTTTCTCGACTTACATTTCTCAGCTGCCCTGTCTTATCAGAGAAGTTAAAAATAGCCCCTCAGCGCGGCCTGAGCCTGGGCTGCCAGCCAACTTTTTTGTTGTTCCGGCTGCAGGCATTACACAGATGCGATGTCAGAGAAGCTTTCTAAGCAGTGCCTCTGTTCTGCTCCTCTCACCGGCCCCCACCTACGCTGGCTACAAGGTCAGAATCTGTCTCCGATTTCTGTATCACATACTGCTCTACACAGCCCCCACCTTCTCCTCACTCTGAAGCTGTCAAAGACAAAAAGACTACTCAATTCCATAAAAACTGCAATAATTTGCTCAATTGAAAAATTATTTTTACATACAATTTGCACTCAGGGGGTCATAATCTTACCGACTTGACCCAGCACATTGGCTCACTGGACCACCAAGAACACAAACCTGTATTCTGGAACAATTTTGCAAATTCGAAATACCCACAATTTTTCTCAAGCTAAACTTTTCACTAATTATTTTTCATTAACACTTTGTACATTAGGGGTGTCATCAAATCACAGGTGTTGTTCCTTCTCTAGCTACACCCCTCTCAATTTCCTATTGACAACGTAGTCAAATGTTGGACCATGTAAACACCAGCTATGCGCTGTTCATTTGGTGGGTGGCTCAAGAACCTTTGGGCTACTATATCATTATTATATGTATCGTGGTACTTGCGGTGGCACTCTAACTGGTCTTTCTACTGGGGCCACTCTTGCTAGGTCCTCTGAAAGGACGGGATAAATACCAGCAACGTCAGTATTTCTTTCTCTGTCAGCCTGCGCTCATTTTACCTACTCCAATTACTCCTGTAACATCTGTTCCTTGGCTTTTCCAGACTCCAGTCTACTCCTCTCTGCTTCGTGAAACACTTACTCTGACCTACTATGTGACTCCTTGCGCCAAAACTCAATGGCATCCTTCCAAGCTGGTCTACATTTTCTCTTTCATAAGAGTGTTTCGTTGTCCATCTACTTGTTCTGCTTTTACTCGTATACCTTCCTCAACTAACACGTTTTCTCGGGCTTTTACGCCATAATTCAATGGCATCTGTCTGTTACTGTCTGGCTATCTTTTTCCATAATTCTTCTTCCACTCTCATGATGCAATCTGCATCCCATGTCCCAACTGCGGGCCACCTCTGACTTTCTGGTAAATCCCTGGTGCAGTCCACCCATAAATCAAGAAATAATACGGCATCTAGGCCATGCTTATGATACATAAAGTACCCTGGAGTGTCCCTAGGTGGAATGGGAACAGCTTCTTCGAGTACCCCTTTTCTAGTTTTGATCTGTCTTAATTTTGAAAATAGCGGCATTTTTAGACCTTATTACTTGAACACACTTAATACAATAAACACAATAATGAACAGTCATTCACACCACAATATGTAGAACGTATTGAAAACATTTAACATTTAACATTTAACGAACAACAATGATCATTAGGGAACTAATCACTTAGCATAATACTCGACACTAACTAGATGATTCTGAATTATATACTAGACATACTAGATATACTGCTAAACAGTACAGATACACTGCTGAAACAGTGCAGACCGGATTTGTGTACCCAAACCCGTCTTGACCGGCACAACCTATGTGCACGTCAGAACGCCTCCCCGGCAATGGTACTCACCGGGTAGCTCGGAACGGAAGGCCTCGGAACTGAACTGGACTAGACCAAACTGGACTGGACTGGACTCGACTCGTGACTTGGATACTTCGGAACTTCGGAATCTGGTGGGCCTCTGTATACCTCGGACACAGCTCTCTCGCAGGTGGGCTCTGGGTAGGACAATCTGTGTTCCTCACCGCCTCGTATGGATGCCTGGTAGCAGTCTGTCCCCTTCGTTGGCCTGAGGGAGTTGGCGGGAAGACCCGCGACGTGCGCGCTTGAAGTCCATCACGGCTGTGGAAGGGGGCAAAACTGGACCTTCATCTCCGGCGTGTGGGGAAAGAGATTAAACTGTTCGGGCGCCATTATGTGGTAAATAAAATATTACGCTCTCAGACTTTTAAAATATAAATAAGATCATGCATATAGCAAGAGGCTGAGTCTGTGGTATCAGGTTCATAAAGGGATTTATTCCAATAACTCGAGTCAAAGGGAGAATATTTCCATCACCAAAATTGGATCTGGAAAGGGGCTCAAAAGTATTCTCAATATTCTCAAAACATTATTCACAGAGTACAGTATATATACATTTCTCAATTGTACGTAAGCAAAAGAGCAAGAGAGAATGAGATAAGAGCATGTGGGCGTGTAAGTAGGCGTGAAGGTGGGCGTCCATGTGGGCGTCCACTTGATGATAATGGGTAATTTGTCATGTGTGGGTGGATACCTAGAGGGGGTTGCGTGATCTGCTGGAATTGTACTGGAACTTTGCCTTACTTGTGCTCAACTCGAGCATGACGTGTAACTGACGTGGGGAGGGTTGCTATGCAACCGAACAAGTCTGGAAGTGAGGCCTTCAGTTAGTGAGGCCTTCAGTGTCAAGACGACCAGCACATCTTGTATTATCTGATATCCGATGTCTGGAGCAGGGACTGATTTGTGACATAGGTTGCTCATCACCAAGAGCCGATGTGGCATCTATTTCTTCATTTACTTCATTTACTGCAGAAGCCTTACATGGGGGCTATGGGCTTTTTACTGACGTGAGCTTTGCAATCTCACAAAGAGAGACAGTAGGGCTGGGCTCCCTCCTTGCAGATGGGCGCGTTCATTCCTCCTTCACCAGGCAAGAATGTGGTTTCAGTAAGAGTAAGCAGATAACCGTGCTCAATACTGTCTCAGTACCTTGTGACAGGGCCCCTTTGGCTGAGGCCCAAGTGTGCAAGGCCAAGGATACGTAGCTGTAGCTTTCAGAGCGTTCTGAGGCATGAAAAGCTTGATGGCAGAATCAGGGCCTACTCGCCTGGACTGAAAAATAGCATAAGTGAACCATATAAAGCCGGTGGCCTTTCGTACTTAGGAATGGAATATCCGGCCCATTCATGGCGGATCTGAAAGAGGACATGTTAACGGTGGACGCACATGTATTTGCGTCTTCATAACTGGAACTGGAGGGAACATACATGTACTTGTGATTTATACATGAAACCGTTGGGGTCCAAGATAGGGGACATAACTGATCATAAAAATCCATATTTCCACAATAATGTACAGCACAGTATGGAGGAAATACACCAAAAAGGATCCTGAGTTGCGCTGGCCTTTGTACGGATCGTTTGATATGCGTAAGATTGAGTATGTGGAACAGTGTATGTATAAACGGCGTGTTCGTCAAGATATGTTTGAATGTGTACGGTTATGGGTGAAGGAAGTGCATGAGCGAGAGAAACGTGAGAAAGCGCTGTTTGATAAAGAGCAACGGAAAAATGATCATGTGCTAGCACAGGAAGCGAAGCGTCGGGAGGAAAGAGAACTGGCGGAGAGACAAGAGAAAAAGCGTAGGTTGCAAGTCTCGGGTCAATATGCTGTCTGCCAGCCACTTTATCCTGTCCTTACTAATCTTGAAGATGATTTTTATTTATTAGATCGTTCTCCGCCCCCTTATGCTGGTGCGTCTGCCCCGAGATCACAGGATTCTAGATTGGTTTCGGATAAGGTAGACACGCGGTCTATGTTATCGGTTGAACGTATGGGTGAGCTTCGGAAAGTTTCTCTTCGTGCACTTAAGGGCAAGTTATCCCTTACTGAATTGTTGGACTCTTTGGAAAAGTGGCAGGATAGAGAGAAGTTGTATTTTTTGGGAACCTTTTCTGATGAAGTGATTACTGCCTTTCGGAAATATTCAGAAGTTTTTGAGCCTGATGATGTAGTATTAGATGCTAAAGCATTACGTAATGGTGTTTTTTCTCCCTCTAAGGCGCCTGATGCGGTTCGATGGCTGTTTGCATTACGGGACGCGGCGAGTGACCTTAAAGAGAGAGCGCGCCTAAAGGCAGGGGAGGAGGAGCAGTCGAATCCACGTATCAGCGATGACCAGTCATCTACCTCCCACTCAGATAAGAACGAACTAGTGCATGCTAAACCGATGCGAGAGGCAGCACCTTTGTATGTTCCTCCTAAAGGAGCAGGAACTAGTTCGGATATTACTTCCGCCGATGCTAAGGGATACTTTGTGTATAATTGGGTTTATACTCCCTGGCATAGGGCTGATGTTATGGCATTAAAGAATGCATTGCCTGACCCCCGCAAGAATCCAGCGGCCTTTTATGAAGAGGTCGAAGGGGCCTTGAATTCTTGTACTATGACTTTAGCAGATATAGATTTGTTCTTTGGGCTCATATTACCACCGGATATGTGGAGATCCGTGCGGAAGGTGGACGATGTTGCCGCTTTTAAGGCTAGGTGGTCCGAGATTGAGGATGAGGATAAGGAGAGAAAACCCGCGCAAAAACCACCGCGGATTATTTTAGATCTTCCTGCTGCTATCTTGACTAAGTTGAAAACGATTATTCCCCCTAAAAAGATTGACTGGAATATGTTAGCCTCGTGTAAACAGAAGGTTGATGAATCAGTCTCAGATTTCTTTACGCGCTTTGAGGAGACATTTCATGATTTCAGTGGTCAGTCACTTACGGATGATATGGGTCGACGTCTTTTTGTGGATAAATATGTGGCGAATTTATTACCGGGAATAGCAGCTCGTTTAAAAGCGAGTGAAAGTTCTTGGTTCACCTCGTCTCCGGCATCCCTCCAGACTATGGCTCAGTATTATGAGCGTCAGGAACAAGAAGCGAAGGGGCATGAGGAGAAGAAAGCGAAAGATTTGAAAACAAAGGTGATGTTAGCGCAAGTGTATGGTCCGCCTCGTCGGGGTGTCGACAGAGGTAGGGGAGGATTCTATGGCCCCCCTTCGGGTCGGTCAGATGTAAATAGGAATCAATGTGCGTATTGTAAACAGTCGGGTCATTGGGCCAGAGATTGTCCGGCGTTGTATGCATCTCGTCAGGGACGTGGTCAGGGACCACCGAGAGGTAGAGGGGGCTTTTCGAATTTCAGAGGGAATTCTAATGATCGTGCTCGCTTTGAACCTACCGCGCAGCAGCGAGATAGACCCAATGTATTTGATCGGCAACACCAGTATCAGATGTCAGGGACTGACCGCTCTGGGTACCATGATTCGCAGCATGCATAGGAATGTTGTTGGATGGGGGTTAGAATCAGTTGAAGTGCCGGTTGATCAGAAGGGTCCTTATGTTTCAGCAAAGGTTTTGGGTTCTACTGATCGGTTCCTAGTTGATACAGGAGCGACCCGCAGTGCGCTGTCCAAACAATTGGTTCCGAGGGCTCCCCCATCTGGCTTAATGGTTACATCAGTAGGGTTTGATGGTACACTCTCTCGAAGCCCTCTTTCCCGACCCCTTGCATTCCATGTTGATCCCTTTTCTGCACCCTGTCCGTTTCTGCTTGCCCCGAACACGCCTGACAACATTATGGGTCTTGATATGCTCAAGCACTTCAGAGCTACGATCCGCTGCTCCCCCGCTGGAGTACGTGTGATATTAAACGACAATCACGCGATGACAGACCGGATGTGTGTGGTCACGGAGGATACTGTATTAGCTTCCCTCCCTCATTCTTTGTGGGCTACTTCAGATACTGATGTGGGACAGATGGTGATTCCACCTGTCCATATTAGTGTTCAGGAGGGTGCGGTGTTACCGCGCCTCCCTCAGTATCGCATTTCCCAGGAGGGGGAGGAGGCACTCATTCAGATTGTGCAGGATTTGATTAAGGTGGGGGTAGTGGAAGAAGTTCCCTATAATGTTTGCAACAGTCCTATTTTACCCATTTTGAAGAAAGATACGGATGCCAGGGTTTATCGGTTTATCATTGATTTAAGGGAAGTGAACAAGATTGTGATACCTCAGTATCCAGTGGTTTCTGATATCACGACGTTGCTCACTTTGGTCCCGCCAACGGCGACCACGTTTTCAGTTATTGATTTGAAAAATGCCTTCTTTTCGATCCCTATTCATCCTGATAGCCGATACCTTTTTGGTTTTACTTTGAATAATAGGTCTTATAGATTTTGTAGAGTCCCTCAGGGCTACACAGAAAGCCCAAGCATTTACAGTCAAGCATTGAAAAGGCAATTGGATTCCTTTGTTCTGCCCGAGGGTGTCGCCCTTATACAATATGTCGATGACATCTTGTTGGCGGCTGACACTCCTGAGCTGTGTGAGAAGAGTACGTTATCCTTGCTTTCCTTTTTGGCATCTCACAATCACAAAGTGTCGAAGAAGAAATTGCAATTCTGTAGACCAAAGGTGACTTATTTGGGTCACCTTTTGTCTAAGGAGGGGCGTGCACTCACACCAGATCGTATTCAAGCAATTTTGGACACGCCAGTGCCTTCCACACAGAAGGACGTGCGTGCATTTTTGGGTCTTGTCTCTTTTTGTAGGCAATGGATATTGGGGTTTTCACACATAGCTAAACCATTGTTAGCCCTTTTGACAAAAGACACACCAATTCCTCTTCCCTGGTCAAATGAGTGTGAAATTGCCTTCCAGCAATTGCGACAAGCCCTTTGTTCAGCACCAGTGTTAGTTACCCCTGATTTTACGAAGCCTTTTTCACTGTATGTGCATGAGAAAGATGGATGTGCATTATCAGTTTTAGTGCAGATGCACGGCGACAAGCAGCGCCCTTGTGCATATTTTTCGGCTGTACTTGATCCTGTTGCCCGAGCATTGCCTGGTTGTTTTCGCTCGGTTGCGGCGACAGCTGTGTCAATACGTCAAAGTGAGGGAATTGTGTTATCTCACAAACTGTTGGTATTAGTCCCCCATGCTGTTGATGCCCTGCTTAATCAGACAAAGACGCAGCATTTGACTAGTGCCCGTTTAACGGGATATGAGTTGACGTTTTTGGCTCCTCATATTACGTTAAAGAGGTGTGTAACGTTAAATCCGGCCACATTGTTGCCGTTCCCGGAAACTCAGTCTGAAGCACGGAAAACACACGACTGTATTCTTGTGACTGAGGAACAGACAAAGGGTCGTATTGATCTCCAGGATACGCCCTTTACAGATGTAGATGGAGAACTGTGGGTGGACGGATCATGCCTGAAGCTACCAGATGGTACGACTTCAGCAGCGTATGCAATTACCACACTGCAAACAATAGTGGAGACAGCACGCATACCGCAGAAATCAGCTCAAGCAGCGGAACTGATAGCATTAACACGAGCATGTGAGCTTAGTGCAGGATTGTGTGTGAATGTTTATACAGATAGCCGCTATGCCTTCGGAGTAGTGCACGATTTCGGCCTACTCTGGAAGGAGAGAGGGTTTCTAACGTCACATGGAGCGCAGATAATGTACGGGGAGTTAGTTCACAATATTTTGACTGCATTAACATATCCAAAGAAGATTGCTGTAATTAAATGTAGTGCCCATAAGAAAGTGGTTGATAAAGTTGGAGAAGGGAATGCTTTGGCAGACCGGGTGGCACGAGAGACTGCGATGCAGCCTGGTGCTACTGCAATGTATGTTGTGAAGTCACAGGCAGAAAGATGGCACGATGCTAGGAGAGAAGTGCTGGAAATACAGAAGACCGCTTCCGATAAGGAACGGGAGCAATGGTCCAACGATGGAGAATTAGATGATGAAGGGTGTTGGAGAAATAAGCAGATGGATAAATGGAAGTTACCCACAGCCTTCGTACAACCTATGGTTCAGATGGCACATGGACTAGCGCATGTCGGAGCTTCCGCAATTGTTAAATTACTCACACAAGTTTGGGAGCATCCGGAGATCGCTAGTACGGCAAAGAGGGTAGTGCAGACCTGCATGATTTGCCTGAGATATAAACCGGGAAAGGGTACCCGAACTCCAGCAGGAGGATTTGCGACACCTACTGCACCCTTTGAGGTTTTGCAGATGCATTACATCTAGCTTGAGCGCTGTAACAATATGAAGTATGTTTTGGTAGTGATTTGTGCCTTCAGCAAATGGGTTGAGGCATACCCTACGAAAGACAATACTGCAATGACTACAGCCAAGATGCTATTGAAGGAGTTCTTCCCTCGATATGGTGTTTGCAGATTGCTGTGGAGTGATAACGGACCTCATTTTATAGCAGACGTTATCAAGTATGTCCTGAAGGGCCTAGGCATTACCCAGAAGTTCCATGCAGTATTTCACCCTCAGTCGGCGGGATTGGTTGAGAAGTATAACGGTACTCTGAAGCTTAAGATCGCTAAGATCCAAGCTTCGACTTCTTTGACTTGGCCGGACGCTTTGCCGCTGGCATTATTGTCAATTAGATCGATACCGCATTCTCGGACCGGTCTCACACCTTACGAGATCGTCTTTGGATGCCCAATGAATATTTGGGGTCCACCAAAACCCCAGTCACTGTATGATGTACCTTGTGTAATGATGAATGATTATCTGGCACAGTTAACGGATAATTTGGTTTCTATTCATCAACAGGTTCGAGAGGCGCTCCCTGATCGGTCCACAGGTGAAGGTCATAATCTCCGACCTGGAGATCAGGTTATGCTGAAGATCTTCGAAAGGACGAACAGTCTGGAGCCGAGATGGGTTGGTCCTGAGCAAGTCTTACTCGCAACGAGGACAGCTGTGCGGGTTTCCAATCGGAAGAACTGGATCCACTCCTTGCACTGTCGCAAAGTGCCACCTGGATTGGTGGAGCCTGCTGTATTGACCGACCATCGAGAAATCCTGACTGCGGAGAGAGGCCGTGCTGTGGAACCGAACGACACTGAGGAGCTCTTCCCGGACCAAGCGATTCCTGGAGGAAGAAGATATCACCTCAGACCAAGGAAGTGATTGCTGTATCCAAAGTTGTCAGAACGGCCCTTAGGTTAGTGAAACGGAGAGCCAATGTGGCAAGGGGGGGGGATCAGCCCTGCATTAGTGTAGTGACACCCGTCTTGGCCCGCTGGTGAAGAAATCAACGGCTACCTAAGGGAAAGAGTTCTGACAACCTTTAAGTTTCAGGAAGATATTGACTTCTTACTACAAGATGGAGAAGAAGAAGATTCTTTGTGCGACAAGCTTTATTATCATTGTGGCTATTGTTGGTATAACCACATGGTTTGTTGAGGATGTGACTCCTGCCCGTGAGTTGCTTGTTTTGACCACCCCAGTGCCTGAGGAGCATTACTTTTATACCCTTCCGTATCAAGAATTGAAGCATCGTCAGTCTTATTTGAATAACACTTTCATCCAGATGTTGCATCATACCCATGTTGCTACAAATGCTACGAACTGTTGGATATGTGGTATGATGCCAGCTCATCAGAAGAAAGGAGGAACGCCATTCATACCTCTTCCCTTTTCTCATAATGGCTCTTGTAGAGCATGGTACACTTTGCTTTTTGCCACACGGAAACCTACAGTGGGACGATTACTTTTTAGACTTAATAGGGAATGTCATCAAGATAAAGATGGTTATCCACAAGCGAATGGGACAATATGGGAATGGGAAGAGTATCGACCAGACAATGAATCGATCCCCTACATTTTCACGAACACTAGAGACACTGTAGGGAAAGAACGATTTGTGATTCAAGTGGCGCAAGCTCAAGCGGACCGGTGTGTCCAGAGTGTGGGTTATATTCCTGTTGGTGTTAGTGACTGTATCATTATCCTGAACATTGATGGGTTGAATAATAGTACTTTCTTAGCATCCCATAACACATACTTTGTATGTGGGAATACAGGTAATTATCGTTTGCCAGCCGGTTGGTCCGGAGTATGTTATGTAGCATTTCTATTACCTCCTGTATTCTTGGCACCTGCATCTTATCATAAAGATTTGAAGTTGTTGAATAATGTGACTGTAAATAGGTATAAACGTACTCTATCTATTGATGATGTTGGTCAAACTGATACTAGCTTGCAGCAGTATATTGATTTTAACTTAGGATTGTATTTCTTTGTTGGAGCTGCCCTAAATAGTAGGAAGGTTCGAAGGTTAACGAGAGTTGTAGAGGCTGTAACGAATCAAACCGCTGCTGCTCTTGGGAATCTTACGGAAGAATTACAAATTACTAGAATTGTTGCATTACAGAATCGTATGGTATTAGATGTTATGTTAGCTGACCGAGGTGGAGCATGTAAAATTATTGGGAGTAGTTGTTGTGTGTTTATTCCAGACCACACGCCATCAGTTTATAATGCTATCAATAAATTGCATAAAATTGCAGCTGAAATCCATACAGAAAATGGCACTTGGACCTTTTCTGGATGGTTTTGGGCATTGATTACTACATGGGGATGGAAGGTTTTAACTGGTCTCTGCATTATCGTAGCAATTCTGTTTTCTTGTTGCATTTGTGTCCAATGTGGTCCTTTACTCTGTTCCCTATGTGTGACATTCTGTTTTCCTGATAAGAAAGCTACTGCCAATGTCACCTATCAGAGACATTTAACTAAAGAAGTAGAAGAAATGATGAAGATTGACATATATGATGATTATCCTAATAAACCGAATGTCTTCAGTAAATGCTGAAAGGGTCGTCTGTTGAAAATTGAAACAGCGATATGATTAAGCATTCACTAAAGACATGAATTCCCCTTTCCTTGGACCAAGTTTCTCTTCTTATGTTGACTAATGTCTGGACTCCATTTTGTATTGTTGTGTCTCCACGTGCTCAGCACGAGAAGAGTCCTATCTCCGTATCAGTTGATCTCATAATCTGCCCAGTAACAGTCTATAAATAGCTCCTTTGTCTGTCTGGCGCATGCCCAGACTTGACCACATCTGTTATCAGTTAGTCCTTGCTTGACCATGTTTTCGCGGACTTAAGGAGTGTGTTAACTCCGCCCACATATTGATTCTGTATCGAAAATGTCCATAAAAGGCAACATTCCTTGCTTCATGTTGTATCCACCCACTTATGAGCCCCTCTGTTGTGTATAAAAGGGGACCGTGTACGCAAGTTCTGTGTGCTACTCTATGCAATACTGAAGAGTGTTGTATAGGTTGTAGGACCACCCTTAAGGGTTAATAAACTCTGTCTTTGCACTTTGCAGTTTCCGTGCCAACTTCCCTCTAGCTTCCGTTACAGGAGAGCGAACCCTTGTATTCTGCGGGCCTAGCTGGGGCCTGTATTCATCAAGAGGCACCCCAGCCCCTCCCACCGCTCATCGGAGCATGCCCGCCCATGCACACCCAGGCCTCACTGCTCACCTTCTGCCACTGGCGTGCAGACAGGAGGTCCCACCACGTGCCGCTGCAAGCCACAAGCCTGGGGCCTGCAGACATGGCACCCTCCACATCATGCAGTCCCGCACCGCAGGCCACCAGGTCTCACGTTTGGTGCTGGGTCTTGATTACTCCATAGCAGAGGACATACCAATCCACCCAGCCTCATTGTAGGCTGCACACCCGCTCAGCCGAATAGGTGCCACTGATCCCAGAAGCGACGCCATGTAGCGGTAGGCCTGTGCTGCCCATTGGCTCTGGCCTACACTACGGTCCAACAGGGCACACAAAACCTGAGCTGTCCGGACCGCCGACGGGGACGGGGCATCATCGCAGGCTGCACACCCGCTCAGCAGCTTAAGGTGCCCCTACCTCAGTGCACCCAAAGTCACCGTCCCGTGGTGGGGTGCCCGTGCTAGCCGCACAGCTCCGGGTGCTACTAACCCTGTGCAACCCCAGTCAACTCATGGGCCCTTTATGATTGAGAACCTTGGAGCGTCCGTCATCCAGTCGCCACCGGCAGAGGGGAATGTGACGTCGTCGGCCCCTTATGTTGGCAGGGTCACATGGCCTGTGACGCCTGTGCCGGATGGGTGTGGTGTGCGTGCAAACCTGCCCTCAGGGAGTGCTTGTGACATGCTGACAACTAGACCAGTGACCTGCACACCACCAGCGAGTACGCCTGCGATGGGTAGCAATGAGGGCCCCCCCTCGGAGCGTAAGCGGAGTGGTCTGGCCTGCCGTACGCCAGACCAGCGCAGTGTTTGCAACAATAACTCGTGGGCTCTGGGCGTGGTTCAGTCCATGTCCGGACATGGAAGTGTCTGATGCGTGTGTCCCTGTTGTAGTGTCCACAGCACCCGGTACACAATATGCAATGTAGCACCCTCTGACTGGCATCCCACAGGATGAGCATCATCAAGGGAATTCACTGTCCCTACATTCATCCACTCATTCATACATGAATGATGAAAGACATAACACAGCAGTGAGTCACTAGATGTTTATTGCACATCCAGTGCAGTTCTGCAGCTGGAGCGGTACAGGGCAATGCCAAGCACACTACACAATATAGGCCTGTGGAGGGTCAGCCAGAGTCCATCCGGGGATGACAAGTACTACGGAAGAGGAAGGGTACAGTCCGCAGTCTGGTCGCCGTGTCATTTATCATGAAACAGGATATGGCAGTCCATGTCGCTGTCCAAGGTGAGTGCATCGGAGTATATCAGGGGTCATTGGAAGGTCATGGGGCCATGTGCGGCACCAAGCAGAAATAGGCCAGGTGGCGGAAATGAATGCTAGTGCCTCCTGATCACATACCCATCCACGTCCTCGTCCCCGGATGTGTGCTCTGCCCCACCTGTGGGTGTTGCAGTACCGGCTGAGGCACTGTGTGCCACTGCCAGAGTGGATATGTCTGCCGCACTGTGAGGCAATGGCACACCAGGGGGCGGATATGTGGATGGTGTGGGGCAAGCAACATTCATCATCGCCACGCCTTGTGGAAGCAATGCCATGATGGGGATCTGCAGGGCATGGTAGATCCCAGCTACATTTCGCTGATGTTCAGCGGTGGCTGCCATCCTTTCCGCCTCCATTCGCACCAGGTCCTCCATGAGCCTCCGCATGTGTGCCAGCTCATGGCTGGTATTGCTGGAGCCCCTCTGAGCAGACAGGTGTTCTTCTCTCCACGTATTGACTCCAGAGATGTCAGTCAGGGCTCTTTGGAAACCATGGAGCAGGCCTAGACACCCATGGATGGCGTCCAGTTTGGTAGCCATGAGGTTGAACCCCACCCGCACCTGCTCTGCTGTCACCCTCAGGCCCTCCAGCACACGGGATTTGGAAGGCCGTGTGTTGTTCCTGGGGGTCTTGGGAGACTGCTGGTGCTGTGGGTGCCTCCTGCTGGGTGATTTGGGTGGTGGGTGGGGTCTCCTCAATGCAGCTGGGCAGCCGTGATCCTGGAGGTGAGTCGCGGATGATGTCAGTGATGTCTAGGATTCTGGGGTTGTCCACCTCGTCATCAGTGAAGAGTGGCTGGGATTGCTCTGCAGGGGATGTTGATGGTGGCCCTGCAATGTGAAGCGGAGATGGTGTATTGCAATGTTTCCACATGTATATAGCCGCATGGTACATGTTGACATTCAGACAGCATGGCATTGTACATCGTGACAGTCTATAGATCTGGGCGAGGACCCAGAGTCATTGAGGGTGTGCACTGTGCTCTGCTTGATTGTGCATGTGTGCCATTGTGGCCATCTCCACCCGTCCCCCCAGTACCTGGTGGTCACTCACTCTGTTGCGGTTGTGTTGTGTCCTGTCGAACAGTGTCCGGTCCCCCACCACAGTATCTACACTGATGACTGTCGACACCAGCTCCTCCATGTCATCCAGCATGAGCTGTGGAGCTGGGCCCCAACCTCCAGTCTGCATTGCTGCCTTCTGGTTGGCTGCGAGTTTCTCCTTGGTCTTTCGCTTGATGTCATTCCATCGCCTCTTGACCTCGTCCATTGTCCTCTTGTGCTCTCCAACGGCATTCACCTTGTCCACGATGTCCCGCCATATTCCATTGTTGGTGCCCAATGACACGTTGGAGGTGACGAACAGTTGTTGATGGTGTTCCATCACTTCCGTGACTATGATCCTGTTCGCCTGCGGACTGAACTTCGTCTTCCTCTTTTTCTTGTCCTTGCCCTTCCCTGTCCCCAAGGACCCGACCTGGTCGTCCGGGGTGCTTGTGGGGTTGCGCTCGTCCTCTGCGCCTGCTCTGGCTGCCTCCATGGTGCTTGGGTGTTGGTCAGTTTGTGTTTGGGTGCTTTTTTAACTTTTATGGTGATTTTTCCCGCCTGGCGCTGCTTAATGCTGATTTCCTCATCGCACTTTGGCCCATCGCAGATTTTTCGCGTTGTGGTTTGTGTTTTTATCTCCATCGAGGTGTTGTATCGCGGGCATTGGCAGCGGTTTCGGCCAACTATCGCATGGGGCCACCTTGTTGTGAATTTCACGTTGACACTGGGTTATTTTCCCGCAATAGGCTGCGATGTGTAAAGTTGCGTTAACATTTTTTGGGTGATGTTTAGCACACGTTCTTGTGAATATACCCCCGAGTTTCTCCATGCAATTGAGGGATATGTAAATCTTCTCACTCTGCAGTGGCGGCGAGGCGGCAGTTCTGATGCGTCGGTTCTTGAGGTGATGCGCTGGTTCCAAGTGCAAAGCACGGAGTCTGTTCCCGGTGCCTGATTTTACTTCTTGCAGTAGAGGATACATCAGCTCCACTGGAGCAAGCAATTTGATCCACTTACAATGGACCAGACACAGGAGCAGAAGGGGAGATTTGATATTCCTGAGTCTCAAAACAGGAGGCAAGCTAGCATGTCTTTGCAGATCACTCTGGGTTCATGCAAGAGTCCAGTTCTACTTCAGCAGGGGCAAAGGGTAGCAAGAAGCTGGGCAGCAGAGCAGAAAAGCAATTCTTCTAAAGAGGGGTTCAGTAGAGTGACAGCCCTTGTAGCAGCACTTGCAGTCATTCTTGCTGGCAGAGTTTCTTTACAGTTCTAGAAGTGTCTGATTTGGTGGGGTCAGAGACACAATACTTATACTTATACCCAGTTATGCCTTTGAAGTGGAGGTGACTTCAAAGAAGGGCTTTGAAGTGCACAGAGGTGCTCTCTTCCCAGCCTGGTTCCAGACTCACTACAGGGGGTAATCAGCCCTTTGTGTGGGAACAGGACACTGCCTATTCAGGTGTGAATATCAGCTCCTCCCTCCCATCATGCCCAGGATGACCCTTCATGATGCAGATGGCCATTCAGTGACACCTCATCTTCCTTTGTGTGTGGCGGTCTAGAAGGAATTCACAAAGTCCAGCTGTCTGCCACCCCAGACGTGCATTGGAGACAGGCTGCTGGTACACAGAGCTAAGAGCAGAGGAATGCCATCTTGCTAAAAGTGGCATTTCTAAAATAGTAATGATATATTCAGCTTTGCCAGAAACAAGGAATAGTCATTACCATTCCAATGAAATTGACACAGCTACTCCTTCTCAATCAGGAATTACAGCTGATAAGTGTAATAAGGAATTCTTATTATAACCTATGAGGGAGGGAGGCCTCAAAGTACTAAAAAACGAATTTAGAAGTTTTTCACTAACAGGACATGCAGAACTTAAAAGTACATTCCCTGCCTTTTACTTACACAGTACCCTGACCGATGGGCTACAGAGGGCCTGCCTTGGAGGTCACTGATATGTAACGAAAAGGAAGTTTAAGACTTGGCAAGGAGTTTTAAATGCCAAGTTGACAGAGCAGTGTAATCTGCACCCACAGGCTCTGCTGTGGCACTCCTGACACATGTTTAAAGTGCTACTTAAGTGGGTGGTACAATCAGTGCTGCAGGCCCATTTTTAGCAATTAATTTACAGGTATTGGGCACATGTAGTGCACTGTACTAGTGGCTTATAGATTAATTAAATATGCCAACCCAGTGGATTTATCAATCTAACAACATATAGAGGAGAGAGCACATGCACTTTCGCACTGGATAGCAGTAGTAACGTTCTCAGAGTTCTAAAGCCAATAAATACAAGGCCAGAAACAGAGTCGGAGGAAGGCAAAACATTTGGGGTGACCCTTTAGAGAGGGCCTTTTCCCAACAGATCCCATCAAGGCATTGTGTCACTTTGTCAGAAACCTCCTTCTTCTGTGGCTGCACAGACTTCTTTTTGCACTGACCAAGGAACCCATTAGAGAATTCTGATATAAATGAAATAATATGTGTAAATATGATTGTTCCTAGTGACCCTGAACATCTGCAGCAAGCACCCTTCTCCCCCGAATTCGATTGTGGCTAGGAGTCATGAGTAAGGAAATCCACAGGTAGGCATTTTTCTGAATACTTTTCTTCACCCATATAATTTACAAGGTTCTCAGACAGGGACAGACTGGGGATCTAAAAGTGGCCCTAGCAAAAATGTTCAAGCCAGTTCTGGGTCCTTTATCTCCTCCCCAATCTCTCTCTTTCCATCCATTTATTTTCTCCCTCTCTAAGCTTCTCTCCCACTCTTTCTCCCTCTGTTATCACTTGCTCGCTGCCTTTCCCATCCCTTCCTTTCTTTTCTGAAGCCATCCTGTATCTGCTGTAATTAACCTCTTGGATCTGGAGAAAATAACAGACGCACCAGGAGCTGCCTTGGACTTTCAAAACTGACCTCCAAACGCTGTAGCCCACCATGGAAATGTCCATTGGAATAAAATCTGTGTGCCAGGCCCTGCTCTTGGGGTGACCATTGACATAAGATACTGTTATACTTTAAACCCTACTTTATTACATTTGAATTAGTACTAGGTAAAATGTATGTAAGTGATAGAAATGTTTGTGTTTAAGATCCAGTGACTTTGGACAAAAATGCCAGTGGTAATCTGATTGACCCATATAAATTTCAGTTATGGTAAGGACCATTAAGGCCAACCAGTCAAGATAGAACATGAGTGATGATATTTTTTGAAAAAAATATAATGTATTCTGGATTGGGTCATCAAGAGGACTACTAGTTGTGTTAATATCTTCAAGATTTACACCTGTACAGACTGCACCTACAGAAACATGCTATGGAAAGTGTTATATATAAAACATGCCATTTAGGAGTTTATTTATTGCACTGCTAAGCAGATAAATTGCAGTAGATTGGTGGTTCACCCAACTTGACAAATTTACAGTTCCGCATCATAACAATTTACTCACCTCCTTAGTTTTGGGAGAACTGTAAGGTTTTCAGTGGAGGAACGTAAGTTGGCTCACCCAGTGGAAAACCTTGGATTTTCAGCCCATGAATCTCAGGTCCATGAGGTCATAGTGTTGGTTGACCCACATTACATAGGGGTGGGCTACCATCATTTGTTTTCCCTTCCCTGAACCACCATGTGAGGTGTTCCAGGCAGTGAAATCGAACAATGACCACAATGTGCCTGGAGATACTTAATGTACATTAGTACCATTGTTTGTGGCAAATAAAAAGGACATCATGCATGAAGTCCTAAGCCATGTAATGAACTGTGAATTGTGGTGGATTTCAGTTGTTTTTCAACTGAAAACCATAACCATAACTTAATTTTAACTGGGTTTTCTTTAGGAATTCAATACACACACAAACACACGCACACACAGACACAACCTAGTGTGTCCACAAAGTTGACCATCCGCACTATGGGCCCGATTCACAGAACTAACTTAAGTCAAAATCCTAAACTTACTACCATTTTCGTATTCACAAAAGGCACTTCCTCATTTTGGTATTCACAGAAGACACTTACTCACTTCGGTATTCACAGAAGTTAGGATTCCTAACTTTAGGACTCCTAAATGCCTTCTGTGAATACCGAAAGTCTTAAAATTAGGATTTTTCTCAGTTTAGGAGTCCTAAAGTTAGGACTCCTAACTTTACTACTACTAAACTGAGAAAAATCTTAATATTAAGGCTTTCGGGATTCACAGAAGGCATTTAGGAGTCCTAAAGTTAGGAGTCCTAACTTTACTACTACTAAATTGAGAAAAATCCTAATTTTAAGACTTTTGGTATTCACAGAAGGCATTTAGGAGTCCTAAAGTTAGGAGTCCTACCTATACTACTACTAAACTGAGAAAAATCCTAATTTTAAGACTTTCGGTATTCACAGAAGGCATTTAGGAGTCCTAAAGTTAGGACTCCTAACTTCTGTGAATACCGAAATGGTAGTAAGTTTAGGATTTTGTCTTAAGTTAGTTCTGTAAATCGGGCCCCTAATTGCCAATAAGCCTGTATTATTGACGCCCCAAACAGAAAGATTCACCCACCATGTTACATACATATTACCTAGCTATCATGCCAAATAATGCATAAAAGACATCCCAGAAAATTCTTCATAATGCCAATCATTCATAGTTCAGTAGAAAACGATGAGGAGGCAGCATGATTATTTGCAGCCAAAATTCAGAACATACATAAGGATTCTAGACAAAGATTTCTTCACCCATTCATATCAAAAGGGAGAGTAACCACTATTAAATATGGAAGCAATCCCAAATATCAATGTGCCAACCATTTCATCCCCACATGAGAAGCCCTTCCAGGTACAATGATCAGTCCATGCACAGACTCTTTCATGACACTTCTACTCAAGGCCATAAATACTCCATTGATGGGAGGCCGTTTCCCAGATGCACTTAAATCAGGACAAGTACAGTCACTGTTCAAGAAAAAGAGCCTAGACCCTGGCATTCTTTTCAACACCAGTGACATTCTTAACATTTGTTGGTAAAATTATTGAGAAAACAGTAGAAAATCAACTCACAACCCACAATACCAATAATTACCGCCTCATAAAAATTATGTTTAGATTCAGGGAATAACCACTTATAGAATGATCCATGCTTCACATTTTTAATGACATGCTCAAAATATTGGATGATGGAGATTAATGTCTAATAGTGCTTCTAGATCCAGCAAAAGTTTTTAACACTGTAACTCGTAAAATCTAATAGAACCAAAATGGATCTTAAAGACACTGTTCTTTAATGGTGATGCATTTAAATCATCTTCTTAATATACAAAATGTGGGGTGCCACAAGGATCAACACCCTCCCTCTACCCCTTTTACCTCTTCATGAAGCCACTGTCAGAAATGTTACAAGTGGAGGGCATACCACCATATCAATACACCA
The DNA here is from genome assembly GCF_964204655.1 of Triturus cristatus. Classification (NCBI taxonomy): domain Eukaryota; kingdom Metazoa; phylum Chordata; class Amphibia; order Caudata; family Salamandridae; genus Triturus; species Triturus cristatus. The sequence goes on along the minus strand of NC_140590.1, from coordinate 891,420,796 downwards.
ATAACACCCAACTATGCTTCAAAGTATCTAACCCCTCAAATATCATCCACATGAAAAACTGCTATCAACAGATCATTCATTGGTCATCTGCCTTCTCCCTGCAACTGGAACCAAACAAGATCAAGCTCATACTTCTATATTCACACAATCCTCTCCCATCAATACAAAGATAGCAGAATGATTTAGGGGCATATGTATCAAACGATTTTTTAATCGCAAACGCTGCGATTCGCAAAATAACAGCGTTTGCGATTAAAAAATCGGTAATCGGGATGTATGAGCCACATCCCATCGCAAAATTAAGGAATTGCTAATTTAGCGATTTCTTAATTTTGCGTAAGCATTTAAGAAATCGCAAATTGCGATTTCTTAAATGATATGTAAAAAGCACCCAAGTTGTGCGAATTATCCTTAAGAAATCGCAAATTACCACCAGCTTCCAGTTGGTGGTAATTTGCGATTTCCTTTCAAAAAGCACTTTTTTTAAATTTACCAAGTGCCACGTGGCGCTCATACATGCCCTTAGGGCATGTATGTGCGTCATATGCACACACATGCTCATTTCAGGGGTGCATCAGGGTGTCATCATGACACCCTTGCACCTTTGAAATTATTCTCAAATTGCGATTAGCAAATTGCGAATCGCTATTTGAGAATTACTTCCCATTCATTCCTATGGGTCTCCTGGCCCATAGAAATGAATGGGCAGGTATTCCTTAATTGCGATTTCGCAATTTGCTAATCGCAATTAAGGAATTTTAAGAAATCGCAAAAAGTTTGCAATTTTTTTAATACATCCCGTTTTGCAATTCTCAAATAGCGATTCTTTAAAAATCGCTATTTGAGAATCGCAAATGGTGATGTTGATACATATGCCCCTAAGTCCCATTGGGTATAACAGCCAACTGTTGCCATTAGCCTATAGATCCCTACAGCGAAGAAACTCAAAACTGTATTTCAGGCCTTCTCAAGCCTAACTCAACCTCTGGAACAAAATGCAAGAGGACATAAGAGCCATCCTTAATTTACTAAACTTCCACAAAAAGGCCGAAGCTTACTTCTTCAAGCTTCACATTCCATGGCTTCCCTGATCCATTCTAGTACTTTTTGGTATCGGTGCTCATGGGTTACTTAACGTTATGTTGTTTTATGTGTCTCTAGTGTTCTATGTAAAGTGCCTCAGTGCACCAGTGGCTAAGGGCGCACTATATAAATACCAGAAATACCGAAGTTAAATATTAAAACAGTATTACGGTCGGTTTCCTCAAAGAGTGCAACCACCCCTGCATTACGTCACTAAGGACAAGATGTATGACTCACAAATTTGTGACTAGCAAATTGCATCGCATTTGCGACTTGCAATTTACGAATCGCAAATTGGGATGTATAACAGTGTCTCAGACACTGTTAGCTATTCCTAATGGGGTCGCAAATTGCATGCTTCATGAATATTAACCCCTTCAGTGCCCGCCCCTTTCCCCGCCCTGTGCCGGCCGTTGTATTAGCGGGCGGGGTCTATGACGAGCTAGACTCGTCATGGGCACAGCGCCACCGCGGCCCATGGCGAGTCCAGCTCGTCATGGGCACTGAAGGGGTTAATGAGGCTGTTATTCACTTTTAGAAAGTAGGCATTTTCTTGTTTCACCATATTGTGTGCCTCTGCCTGTTTGTGTATTGACTGTCTGGTTTTGGAGTGACAGGGACTTTGGATGTGCATTCACTGTAAACAGCCACTGGGGGGGGGTTAGATATGCTTGGCCCTTCTTGGATGACTCAGAGCTGAGCAGAATAGACCTTGGCTGAATTTAGAGTAGTGGGAGGAGTTTTCCTTGCACCTGAATAGGGCCTGTCTACCTTGCACAATGCTGTCTCCATCCCCTGTGGTCATACTGCACCAATAAGGACAGAACTGGTTTGGACTAGGCTCAGAGACCCTTGCACAAAGAGAACAAAGACGTTTTGGGGTATAAGTATTACACCTGAAACTCCGACGCAGCACAGCTGTGCGAGAAGAATCTTCACGCATCGCTGTGCTGCTGTCAAACCGACGCAGTGCCTGTCACAGCTGCAAGACCTGACACATCAAGGGATCGCGGCTGAAGAAACTGACGCTCGACAAGGCCGCATCCCGGATTTCCACACATCGTACCTGTGCGACAACTTTTTTCGACGCATTACCTGCAGACCAGAATCATCTTGGAGTCGACGCATCACTTCCCTCTACAGACCTGATTCGACCCATCACTTCTCCTACGTGCAGCAGAACTGTCACATCGCCTCCCCAAGGTCTCAGGAACTAACGCATCTCTTTGTTTTCGACGCTTCGCATCTCTGCGGCTGTTTGGCCATGTGAATTTTGACTCATCTAGAGGTACTTTGTGGAGAATCACGCATCCATAGTTTTCTATGTACCCAGTTACTTGAAACCTTTGAAAAGTCATATTCTTATTACATGTATGTTGGATGTTTGGCGTTTTGGTCTTGTTGAGTTTAGATGAAGATACTTTATTTTTCTAAACTGGTGTGGTGTCCATTTGTGGTGTTATCACTGTATTACTGTGTGTTTTGAGTACAAATACTTTACACATTGCCTTTAGAATAAGTCTGTCTACTCATGCCAAGCTATTCAGGGGGTGAGCAGGGGTTATCAAAAGTGTGTATCCCCCTTTCCCTAACTAGAAGCAAGGGTCCCTATTTGGACAAAGGTACCTACCTCTGCCAACTAGAGACCCCCATTTCTAACAGTATATCTTCTTTCTTTCTGCCAAATGACCCTCTCCTTACCTTCCATCCTTAGGAAGACTATTTATGTGATTTCTTCAAATTGACCACACCTCGTTTATTAGATCACAACCATCGGCATGAACCCAAATACCTGCTCTAATTATCATACCTAACTCCTGTTAATTCAATTTACTGCAAAATAAAGGGAGCACATAGATGGGGTCTACTTGAGAGAACGAAAACAATCCCAATAACAAACAATAGCTAATAATCAGTGGATAAGCCACCAACCTTAGGTACCGGAGTACTGTGCTATCTGCTGCAAAACGCTTTAACATCTTATCTAGAGTAGTAAGTGTTAAGTAAATGTAATTATAACACAAAACAACAATTTCTTACTATTGTGTATCTTGCTACTTTGATAGTGGGATGGTTTTGTCCTTTTCAAGCCCCAATCACGCATACTGCAATGGAAATGTACAGAAAACTTCTGCCTTTGGTACATTGTAAACAGCAGCTCTATTCCTCTGCTGGTCTTGTTCTATGAATTCTGATGAGCAAAAAGTACTATTAAAGATCCTTGATCTTCTGAAAGAGAAGAATGCATGTACGTTTCTATGAATTCTGATGAGCAAAAAGTACTATTAAAGATCCTTGATCTTCTGAAAGAGAAGAATGCATGTACATTTACATGGATATGCCAGACTGGATTTGAAGTTTGCAAATTTCCGTTTCAGGATGGAAAAACTGCATTGGATCGCTCAGAAGGCCCAGTGCTGGATTTTCTGGTCTAGAGTGGCACATTACATGTGCCCTCCTTTGCTGAGCAGGACTACCATCAGCTCATTGTGCTGTAGGCGAGTGATAGTCCTCTGCATGTGGGATATGGATAGCTCATGTATGATTACTGCCTTTTTTCGCAGTGTTATATGTGTGGATTGCATGTGCTGTTCATTACTCTGGCAGCCCATGAATGATTGTGATTGTCTCTATGTAAGTACTACTTATGACGAATCTTAGAAGGAGCCTGAAAGCAGCATTATGAATTACAGGGCTCTTCCAAAACCATCCTGAGGTCCTTTGGAGTGGACCAGACTCTAGGGTGTGAAGAATAGGGAACGGAGGGTTGTGAAGGGACAGGCCTTGTCCAGTTCCTGGCCAAGTCTTCCTGAAAGGTATAACCATAACAGGGTAAGAGGTAGCTGAGAAAGAATACCTCTCTCTCCTTTTTGACTTTTATTTGTTCGCCTGGTAGGTGGTAAATTCGTAGATCACATGTGTTGCATAAGACTATGATAGCCCAGGGTGGATTAGGGAACAGCCAGAAACTCCCTGAAACTGGCTCCAGAGTTGGCCCTGTGGAATATACAAACGTTTTCCTGCTAAATTGATACGAAGCACCAACCACCTGTGTGGGTTTGCAAGATTTTTTATCAAGCAATTTTGAATTTCCACACTAAGAGCTGCCTTAGCACTACCTCAGTGGAAAGAATGACTGACTGCTGGGGATGACTGCTGGTGGTACCCTTCAACAAAGGCTGCCTAGAAAGGAAGGCTTGGGATTAGCTGGGCGAGAGAACATGAAATAGCCCACCGCAGCCCATGGTAAAAGATGTGGCTATTGCCTATAGTCTCCCTGCAGTGTGCCCAGAACCAAAATTACGTACTCCCTGACTCTCTTGTCTGTATCTTAGCACTTGGAGCATCTTCCTTAACTGATTTGCAGAGGACTGGAAATTGTGGATGTCAAGGTCACCTATGAACTAGAAAGAACATACTAATATACAAAGCATTACGATGATGTGAAACTCAGTAGACTCAATCTTAGTTGGTGACTCACTCACAGTAAGCACCCCTCAACGCTTGCACTATTTCAAGATCCCAATTGCATTTCGTTGTTATCCCAACTTCCAACTTAATTACTGCTTGGCCTGGATGGCTCTTAACTTTGCATTTAGGTCTGGAAGAAACACCTCGAGGTCAACCTGATTTTCTACTTACTTTTAAGTTGAATAATAAGGTCAACATAAGACACCGAGGTAAAAGGCTTTCAGTGTTCAATTTGAAGCCATTAATCTCTGATTGTCATGGAATCCCTGAAAATGTTCCCATAACCAATCAATCAACACTTTATTGTTTAAGTTAGTTAAAACCATAACAATGTCATGAGGGATCAACAGTTTACAAACATGTAAGTGATTTAAAATATAAAAAAAGCATGTTAGTTATTTTATCCTAAAAGCTATAGACAATATCCTTATCATAAAATTGTTGACGGAATTGCATTTTCATCAGATATTAACATATAAAACATTGAACATTTTAAAATTTCAATAGGGTTGCTAGACATTAGTGGATTGGAAGTGTCTGATTCCATCGGCCATTTGGTTTTTTCATAAAGTAATACAAATTTCATCATTTTACAGGTCGACTGAGGGTCTGCTGTACCGAGTCCTCTGATAATAGCCGATCCGGAAGTTCGAATGCCTCTGTCATTAAAAGCCTTTTTTACGAGCAGTACGCAGTTCGATTTTAAGATGGGGCAGACACTAATGAGGTGGATAAAATCTTGCCATGCTGCACCATATAAGCTACATGTTTTGACGCCTTTATAATTCCATGCAGGTTGATCGGCCAAACTTGGTAATACCCCAAATCTAATCGCCATTAACTTTCATTTCAAGTGGGGCGAATATGTTGTACTGAGGTATTCTGCTGGTCGTAGTGATGTGCAGGATTGGAGAACCACCCAGGCATGAGATCTTTTGGCTAAGGTGCGATTATCTTCTAATGATGATTGTAGCTTAGCCGCTTTGTTTGTTATTCTGTGGAAAACTTGGAAGGAGGGGTTCGGCGCCCAAAGTTCAGTTGTCTTGGTTTCCTTCAGTGCCATTTTCAGAACTTTGCCGTGACTTGAGCTTGGATCGTCTTCCTGGGCACGCCACAAGGCATCATTTAAGATATTGGATCGGTTCTGTCAGAGTTTGTACCAGGTTTTAATAGCGGCATATTTTCTCCCTATCTCCTATTGGATAAGGCCGAATTCCAGTCAGACCTGGGCCAGGGATGCGTCCTGAGGTAGACTAAAGACTTTTTTATAGGTCTTTGTTTGCAGCGAGTCCAGGAGTTTTGCATCCTTGCCGTTTAACACTATGCTTGCATAGGATACTGTAGGTAGTAGTTTTGCGGCCATCACTGCTGTTAGAGGCTTAAAGGAAGGAGCCTGTAGATTTTTTGCAAGGGCACAGAATGCATAAATAAGGCCGTTTCCTTTTTTTCCCAGATATTGTTTCTGAAATTGGAAATGTAATCAATTGTCTATATGTACCTCCAGGTATTTATAAGTGCTAACTATTCCAAGGCTCGTTTCTCCCAGCTTGAATTGATAATGATGTCGCGGACAATTCGTGATTGACATAGTTTTTGTTTCTGTGATGTTAATTTCCAAGGCATTAGTCTTAGCAAACATTAATAGCTCATTAAGTGCTCTCTGTAGGCCTATTCTAGTTAGACTAAGCAGGACTATGTCGTCTGCATACGAGAGATGCGTTATGGGCAGTGTAGTCAGGCGCGGAGGATGTGTATTTGCCTGATCCAATCGTGGTGAGAGATCTGCCATAAATAGATTGAATAAATGGGGGGCTAATACACAGCCTTGTTTTAATCTGATTTCTGTTTGTATCTTCTTGGACAATTTTGTGCCATTTTCTATTTTCACACAGACCCATGTGCAAGTATACAATTGTATTATGGGTCGTAATATTGTTTCCGGGAGACCCAATTTCTGTAATTTACTCCATAACAGACCACGATTCACCCGGTCGAACGCAGCTTTGAAGTCTATGAAACATAGTTGTAGTTTTCTTTGCAGGCGTTTGCACTTGTCCGCTATTGTGGCAAGGGCTAAGATATTTGTTGTTGTGCCACATCCTTTGCGAAACCCTGTTTGATTGAATGGATTCAGCCCCTTTATGTTGGACCATTCACCAAGTCCTCCAGGATTAATGATGCAAAATATTTACCTTCGACATCAATTAGTGCAATTAGCCTATAGTTTGCTCGGTCCAACCTGACACCTCCCTTGAAGATCGGGTTGATGATTGATCCTTTCCAGCTCGGGGGAAGGGTATTTGTTATACCAATTTCGTTATAAAGGCCTTTTAAGGGTGATGCCCAGTAATCGGGATCACTCCAGAAGATGGCCTGCGGGATGCGTTTGGGCCAGGAGCCCCATCGATGCGTCCCTGCTTTATTATTCTGGATATATCTTCTACTGTATATTGCTGACTTGGCAGGACTAGTGGTAGGGCTAGGATGGTACCGAGATCATGTGGTCCAGTAGAATTCTTCCCTGAGACTTTAGGCTCCAGAGATTTGTAATTAATGTCTGTTTCACTTTTAAGGAATGGGGTGAGGTCTTCAAATATTTTACTTAAATGTACTACCCAATCAGTCTCTGTTACAGAGGCATTATTTATTACTTCTTTTGATCTTGTTATACCATTTACTAGTTCCCAGAAGAGCCTGTTATTTGTTTGTTTAGCACAAGAAAGTAACTTTGTCCAAAATATCTCTTGTTGTGTTTTCTGGTCCTTCCAGATTTGCTTTTTATACTGCTTCCTGATATTCTTTATTCTTTATTTTTTTCTCCCAGGCGTTATTTGGTGTATAAATTAAGTATGAATTAAAACCGCCAGTTATTATTATCTTCCAGGCTGGGTTTTCAAATCTGATTGAAGTGATTATCGACAGCAGTTTTTAACACTGTGACTCTTTTTTTCTAGCATTCGGCTGCAGGTAGAGGTTAATTAATATGACTGTTGTTGTCTGGTTTTTAGTCCCTTGGTCCATTTTAATTACTTGTAGGTCTAGTGTCGTACTAGGTAGCTGTTCAGTTTTAATATTTAATGCCGTTGATATATATACTGCTAGGCCACCCTTTGGCCTTCAATATTTGTGAGTTCTAGTTGCAGTTACATAGTGGAGTGTGTAATTGGCCACATCCTTGCACTCCGTCAGCCATATTTCTTGGAGTGCGATAATATCAGAATACTCCCAGTAAGTCGGAGCAGTGTTGTCCTGTAGTTCTCTTTTTGCACCTGCGATATTCCAGGATAGGAGTTTTACGCTATTATAGTTGGTGCTTTTTCCCTTTGTGGCAAGTCATTCTATTTTCTGGCCATTTAGAGCTGAGGCCATCCAATTCCATTTATTGGTGTCTTGTTGTGGAGTTTGTCTGTCCATGATTTCTTCAGAATGGCTTGTTTTCCCCCTTGCATTTTGTAGTACTGAGTACACTGGGATGTTGTGTTCCTCTATATTAGGTTTCTTGGTACATTTAGTAGAGGTGAGGGATAGCGTGGCTTCGTTGGTCTTGCCATTGTAATGCCCCATCCTTCAAACTCTTGTCTGGCATTCATTATTAAAGACACTATTTCATCATTTTTCCAAGTCGATAGTGTTTTTTCAGTACAACTGTTTTTTTCTTGAGAAATAAATTGAATTAACAATAGGTCTGTGGTGGTCAGATGCTTTAAAGTAGGGATTTCAGCTATAAGTCTCAGTATATTCCCTCTATTGAGGAGGTCTTGTTGCCCCTGAGAGATGTAGGGGGGAGTTAATATAATCTGCTTAGTTCAAGTGTTTTCTTGATTTTTGTCAGGTGTTATTACTGTAGGGACTGAGTGTTGTAATACCTCTCTGTAATTGGTTCCAGCCCTATCATATATTTGCATATTAATTTTGATTGTGAAATTTTCCTTAGGTGCATCTTCTTTTGGAGGGCTTCTTTGCTCCATCTCAAGGCTGCCCTTTGTTTGCACTAGATTATTCCTAATTTCAAATGGTTGCTTCACAAGAGTCAGATCCGATGCACATTTTATTTGCTTCTGTTTTCCTTTGTTTTCTGTGCTGGTGTCATCTCAGGTTGTACTGACAACTTCCTGCGTTACTTGGTTCACAATTATTCTGTCTTTATGTTCTTCTTGACTTATACGTCGGGTTTTCTGATGTGTTGCGGCTGAAGCGTTCTTATTTTTTACTCACAGTGGTTTACTGTCAATAGATGCTGTTTGTATTTGTGTTTGGTTTGTCTGAATCATATTGAAGGATTGGTCTGTTTGTAGACTGTCACTTAATGAAGTTAGCGAGGTGTGGTGTCCTTGTTTTTGCTCTTCCTCTACTATAATCCTCTGTTCAGTATGCGTACTTGGCGTTTCTAGACTTGTCTGTAGTTTTTTAGTTTCGAAGACATGAAACCATTTCCTGCTGGCACTAGTATCTTTTGTTGTATTTTGATTCTTCTTTCTAGATTTCCTTGCTTGTTTCCTCTGTCTCTTGGTTTGCAAGCATGTTTCTGTATTGCCTTGGGCCATCTAATAAGGCTGGAAGAGGATTTACTTGGCCCATATCTTTATCTACCATCCTTGTCCCTTCACTAATGATCTTTGGTCGGTCAGTTGTGAGCAGTACCTTTGGTGGTTCTTTCCCGTGATCACTGATGTTATTTTTGAGACCTGTCCCTCTATTCGAGGTCATTGATGAATCTGATGAAATTAATACATTTGATTGACAAACAAAGGAAGTTTGTTGGTTTGACTTTGGTGACTTGCTTTTAAGATTTGTACTTTTTGTCTGACAATTGCCAGTTTTTTGCCTTTCCTTTAAGATGCTTGTTAGGATTGCTGGTACTTTACTTAGCTCATCGATTATTGGACCACATGCACAATCTTTGCCTGCTACTGTGTTTGTTTCTCGCTCCTTTATTATCAAGTCCGTTAATGTTTCCAGTTTTGTATTGATTCCTATGATATATGGCTATTATATTCATCAGGTCAATCTGTGTGTCTAACTTATCCGGTTGCATATTATGTACTGTTATTGTGGTTTCTAGCACTTTTAACAGTGATGTATATGCTGACTGATGGATCCCCTCTTTCATTTCCGGTGTGGGCCCTCCTCCACTTCTATCTTGTACCTTTGCTTTATCTGGTGTTATTATATTATTCTGTGAAAGACTTGTGTCGGTGGAGCTAGTTTGCAGCTGTGCTGTCGGATCTTGATCTTTTCTCTTCACATTATGACTCATTTGGCTCTGAGTTTGAATGGGCTCAATTATTGGTTGCAAGTGTTCTGTTTCTTTTTCGCTTGTTTCTTTACTCTTTCCGTTCTCCGATTGGTTAAGAGTTTTAGCTTCCAACGCCTGCAGCAGGTCAGTATTGCTTAATAGTGATATTGAGAGCAGCCATGAGCTGGTATGCTGGGTATTTGGAGATTGAGGATTATCTGATGTTTCCAAATGTATTTCTTCTGACATTTGTTTAAATGAACCTAAATGTAATACTGATTTTGGTATTGAATGTGGATAGTCAGAGGCATGGACTTGTGCCTGAATCACTAACCAGCTGCTGTTTGGTTGATCGTCCGCGGTGGCATTTTCTTTAGTTTGACTGACCTTCTGTGTGCTATTATTCTCCATGCTATTAGACTTTGTGCTTAAATGATTTTTTTGTGATGTCAATGGGTTCGGAAGGCCCTCCAGTTGTCCTGTTTCTGAAAAGATGACTGTTGGATCTTTTAGAAACATGAACTTCCTATTAGGGGTCGATTTTCCAAATATAGAATACTGTAAAGGAATTAATGGGCTTGTCTTTTCTTGAACTGATTTTCTGAGTGATTCATCTATCTCTTTGGATTTCTTGGAACCTTGTTTTGCTGTTTGTTTGCCAGTTGCTTTCTGAGTCTCCCTGACCTCATTTTTACCTTTTGTTGCCTTTTGTTTTTCTTCTTTATAGCCAATATTAGGCTGTATGGGGCGATTATGATAGTTGTTATCCTCCCTAAAGGTACAGGTTGTTTATCGGAAATTTTCACTCAAATTTGGAACTACCTGCTTTTTTTATTTTATATTTTTGACACCACTTCAGCGACCAATTCCGGCCAAGCCTGCCTTGGTTGTGCTCTTTAGGTTCTTAACTCTTTACTCTTTGCACTGTCTCCAAAAAGAGGGGTGTGTGACCTGTTTAGTTGTGCTGGCCTCCTTTTTTTTTTCGGGCCTCCGTGTACTGCTGGGCAATACACTCCCCCACACTCCCTGTACAGTGGTTTGACGGCACCTGCGCACCTGTACCCCCTCAGAAACCACTGCCACCGGTATTGTGTGCTGTCGGATAAAGGCTGTGTGCTGTAGGGTGTGGACTGTGGGCAACTGGCTTTCAACTGGGAACTAGGAGACACAACTTCAGCTCCGACCCCAACTCCAGCTCCAGACCAGGAGGGTCAAGAGGGTCACGGCCGCTTCTACCGCAACTCGCTCAGCCCCCGTGCTACCTGCTCATGGAAGCTGGGAGGCCAAGTGTCAACAATATCCGCGCCAGGAGCTGTGAGGCTTGAGGCGTCCTTCTCAGCGCAAAAACACGGGGCTGGACTCCTCAATCAAAACGTTTCCCCTTCCCGTCCACCGTGCCCTTCCCTTACTTCATTAGGGGGGGAGGGGGCAAACTTCCAATGCCACTCACCGCTAGCCACGAGTCCCAGGCTGCAAACACAGCTATCAGCAATCAGCTATCAGCAGGCTGCGAGGATAAACCAGCCGCTGACCGCCACCCGCCAGGTCCCTCCGAGCGCGGTCGCTTTTCACTCGCTCTTCACTTCACTGAACATTTTGCTCGACCCCCGCAGCCACTTGCGAATGGCAGGCTCGCAAGCTGGCAGGGGGAGCAGAAAGGGAAAAAAAAGCCGTAAACTGGTTCCTCAATTTAGCAATTTAGCAGTGTTTGGCAGAGGTTTTCTTAGAGCGGCAGCGCTCTCTGCGGTTTACTGCTCCTCGCACACAGTCGGATGAGCGCAAGAGCTGGACTGGATCATGAATGTACAGATAGTTACATGGTAAGTAACACATTCCATATTTATTCACTCTCTGTAAGATGGCCGCTTCCTTGCAGGAAAGACAGTCTGCAGTTTATCGTCGTCTTTCTGGTTCCTTCCGAGGGTGGGAGGCTTGAATAGCTACTCTGCACTTCCCATATCCAGTGCCTAAGATCCACTTGATGCAGTCTCTGCGTAATTCTGAGAAGTTTGTAGTGAATTTGATTACTAAGTCATGACTATTTGTTATTTCTGGGGCAAGATGAATTAATGTGTATGTTTCTCTACTCATTTCTAAAACGTAGGTAATGGGTTTTTTATATAGTCCCAGCTCCTAAAGGTTTTCTATGCCTTCTCTGCCTGGGCCTCAAAGAATTGGTCTTCTCAGCATTTTTTCCTAATAGCAATCATTCACCTTTCAGGATATTTCTTATCTATCTGCAAAAGTGTGCAATATTTGCCTAGGGGATCGATTTGCTATTTGTTTATTTCTAAATAATTGTGACTTGAGAATACTGTGTTTGCCATTGAATTCTAAATACAAAAGGTTGATTATGTTGTTGCCTGTATATCATTTGAAGTGGGTGTTATGGTTGTTGTCACTTATATTTTCCAGTCCCATTATGTCGTTGATTTATCTGCACCATAATATTTTCTGGGGCAGACACATTGTTGACAAAACTTGAATTTTTGAGCAAGACGAGATTTCATTATATGGTCGTATCTCCTTTAGTTGTTTACTCCTAGTAGCAATTAGCATCAATAAAGATGCATTGTGATGTCACTGCTTGAAACAGCTTCTGACAGAAAAGGTTCATGTCTCTTCCTTTGATTGCTGTTTACAGTATGAGAAGTACCTGTATTTATCCTAGTTCAACCATTTCTCTTAGTTTTTCCTCTTTTCTTTCAAATCCCTTTATCCACCATTTCAGATCCCTTTTGAATCTCAAGCTGCTGCCCTTTATCCTCATTTCATGTTATTAACCCCTTATTCTCTCCATATCACTGTCATTCTTAACTTTCTCACATGATAATTGGTTTTTTCCTCTTCCATAGTTTATTTTACACTCAATTTGTTTATGTTCAAATCCCATCTCACATCCCCTGAGGCCTATCACTCCTTCTCATGCAGTTCACTTGCCAGTTTCCTTTAAAACGCACCCCCATGTTTCTTCTTAAGCTGTCCCAAGTTGCCTTCTTTGTTTGTGTTCCATGCTGACTCAAGACGCTTTCCTGTGGTTGTGCACTTCTCTTCTGGAGTTGCACCTCACAATGCCTTGTTTGTGATGCACTGTTGTAACTTGCATTGTTGTGATCCTCTTCTTGTTATTCCTCCCACATTTCGGCCAATTAAAGTGGGTGCTTATACTTTCAAGGCCCACTGCAGAATAATTTTTCTAGCTTTGCCCATTCTCAAATCATTAGGCAGGCAGCTGTTTCGACCATCAGCTTATTGTCAACCAAATCTGAATTTTTCTCCATTATTGTTCCTCTAATACAAAAAAAGAAAAAGAGGTAGGTGTCAATTTTAAGGGAGGATGGGATGCACCTCACAATGACTTTGGGCTTGGCTCATTCTAGGACAGTTTCCACACAGAAAATGCTCACCAGGACACCTACCATTCCCCCTCAGCTCTGCAGCCACTAGAGATTTAAAACAGGTCCACAAACATTTCTTTCCAGCAAAACGTGTTCTGGGCGACACTGACAATTTTACTGGTGAGGCGTCTTCCCCTACCAATAACTCCAACAAACACATCATGAAATCCTATTGTTCTTCAAAGTATAGGGAACTGCCTAGATCACCCATCCTCAGATTGTCAGGTCTCTCTCCAAGACATTCTATCTATTAGCCTGCCCTCTCTTCACAACCTGCTGACACCTGTCACCATTGAATGGTGTGGATGACTGCCACCATGTTAAGTATTGGAAATACTAGTGGTGCCTTTAACAAAGCCGCTAAGAAGTGTAAGAATATTAAGCCTAAGCCACTCCCCAAACAATCACGTATATGCCCACTTGTAATTCTAGGAGCCCTACTATCTTACAATCCCCAGAACCTTTTAACCCTTCTCCTACTGAGAGTCATATTAAGGAAGGCTACTAGTGATGAGGAGGAGGTCTTAGTGTCCTCTCCCCGGGTGACTCGTAAAGAAGCTGATATGGGTGTGGATCTTATTTCTTATAATTAATCACTCCCACTCAACATGTTGCACACCAACTCCCCCTGGCACTCTTTTTCTTTCAATAATCCTTCATTTTGGGCTATATGTGATCTCAGTGAAAATCATCATACAACACCTAACAAGTGGTTTCCCATTGAGAATGTGGCTCAGATAAACATTTTGATAAACCCTCCAGGTGTACTTTCAAAGCTAACTTGTCAAGAACCTACACTGGATGATAAAGCATGCTCAACCCTCTAATAAAAACCACAAGCTGGTCTCCTTCGTACTATGGTTGTGCTCTCTTGGATGGCACCAGCCAGGCCATGAAGCATTCAATGGTAATACTTAGTCAGACTGCTAGATATGCGTAAGCACAGCAGCTCTTCCCCCTATCTGATGGACATTCCCTGTCTTCAGGCCTGGGTGAAAAGGACTGTATCCTTCTTCCAATGCTTCTGTGCCTGCTCAGTGCAAGAAGACTATATTTATGTGTCTTGACCCCAAGTTCATCGGAATGGTAGTCCAGTCTACTTTTATGAAATTCTTCTTCATGAGATGTGTTTTGTGCCAGCAAGTAAAAGGCAAGGAACCACAATGGCCATCAAAGAAAAAACATCTCCACTCTTCTTTGTACTGGTATCCACGTCGGCCAAAGCCCTCAGTTCTTTAGAGTAAAATTCACTGGTGGAGGAGAAGGATGTTTTTCAGCAGAGGTCATGGAAGAGGCCTGTTGGACCTGGCATTCTCTGCAGTGTGACCCCCAAGCGTTTTGCCTTCACCCCTTCCTGTTTTCTAAACCTGTTTTTGTTGGTTTTTAGGACTCGTATAATTTATCACTGCTAACTAGTGCTAAAGGGCTTGTGCTTTCTCCTTTAAACATGGTAAAATTGGCTTAGACCAAATTGGCACACTTTACTTGTAAGTCCCTAGTAGAGTAGTTTCCCATTTACTCAGGGATGGTAAATTAAATGCTATTAGTGGGCCTGCAGCACAAATTGCTCCACCCACTTAAGTAGCCTGTAATATAATATCTCAGCCCATCCATATCAGCCTGTTGGCAGTGTTGAACTGCCTTAAACTCTCTTTTTATTACATATGTCAATCCTAGGGCAACGCTTAAATAGCCCATTCAGGAGGGTGTGTTGTATTTTAAAAGTTGGATATACATTTTCAAGTTTTACATGACCTGGTTGTGAAAGAATGTCAAATTCATTTTTCACTATTGCAAGGCATACCTCTGCTGTATGATAACATTGGGTTACCTTATTACATTTTATAAGAGATAACTTTTGTTGGGCAGCAGGTAGGAATATCTTGGTTGGTGTCTGAAGAATTGTTATATAAAACCCTCTTTAAAGGTTATGCCGAATTTAAAGCTACAATTCTGAAAATGCCACTTTCAGAAAGTTGACCTTTTCTTTTCCTAACCATTTGATTCCCACAGCCTTTTCCTGTGTGATGTGACTAGGTGTAGCTGGCAGTAGGTATTTATGTATTCGACTTAAACAGTATCGCAATCTAGGGCCAGGGTTTTTGCAGGATGGGCCATCTAAGGCAGGATGATTGGGCAGATCTGTTACCTGTCACACTTGCACCTCAAATAGACTGCCTCAGCTCATAAACAAACAGTTTTCCTATTGTAGCCCAGCCTGTTGTAACTACAGGCTGATGGGGACTAGGACAGGGAGGTAGGACATTTATACACTTCTGTGGGAGGAAAAATTCTGAAGCTTCTCCCATTTCAAAGCTAGCACCAAGTATTAAAGATACACTCTCAGACCCACTTCTCAGATCACTTACAGACTGGTGGACAACTCTGAAAAAACAACTGCCCTGCTGTCCTTCCATCCTGCTGCAAGAAGGCCTCTCCTGTTGCCCTACTGCATCAGGAAGGAAGACTGGGCCTGTTCCTTGAGCCCAGAAGCACCAGAATGACTCCAAGGGCTGGCTGACTTGTCTCCTGTTCTGAGCTACAGGGACATAGCAAGTTCTAGAGACTTGTACTGCATCTTCACAGCTGCACAGACACATTTGCTGGCCTCTGCTGGAGTGAGTTCTGATCCCCAAGAGATGTCCCCTGGGGCCTAGACCCTTGGCCAGCAGCAAAGTATACTTCTCCTGGCTCAACTGTGAGTTTCCTCAGAACCAATGCAGAGCAACGCAATTCGGCACAGAGCAAAGCAGTGGATCTCATTGCAGCCCCTGATTGGCTGCCCCTGATCGGCAGCGTCATAAGGAACATAAGGACATAAGGTACAATCCTCACTGGTATTAACTTGGTCACTGTATCTGACCTGAGTTCCGTCGTGGTCAGCCTAAACTTGGACTTTGTCCCGGTCCAGCACGACCAGCTAACTATAATTGCCACTTTCTATTTTTAGGTGCAATACTTACCTCAAAACCTGGAATTGCATATCTCTAGTTCTACTGAACTGATTATTGGTGTTTAAATGTCAAATCATTTATAAAAGTTTACCTTATTTTTCAAAATAGTTGTGGGATTTTTTCTGTGTTGTGTTTTCACTTTATTACTTTTTAAGTACTGTACATTTACTTTACACATTGCCTCTAAGTTATGCCTGGCAGCTTTTGTGTCAAACTACTAGAGGGTTAAGCACAGGTTAATTTAGTGAATTTTGTGATTCATCCTGACAAGGATTGTGGCTGTTTTTTGGGAAGGGCTCAAACGTCCCTCAACCAACATGCTCTTAGTCCTTAACATTACATCATAATTATTTTGTTAATGTGGGTGCCTCAGAAAATAATGTGGGACAGGTACATTAAAAACTCCTTACCCTAGATCTATAGTTGTTCTAAATGGCCTATGCAAAGGTTTGAGTAGCTGGGTGCATATTTTAACCCCTCACTCACCCATCCGATAATATGCTATATGACAGGAGATGTTTGAAGGCATGGCTTGCTTCTGTCATTGAATAGCAATGAAGACACCAGCTCCCTCCAAGATTTAATTGTTCCACATATCTGTAACTGTTGCATTTTATTTTAATTATTAGTTGTGTATTTTTTCAGCAGAATGTGTAAGTTGGTGCCTCGGCTCACTGTCAATTGAGTATTCTTTTAATTATGATAGAACAGTGTCATGTTTGAATAAAATAAGATATTTTTTAAGTTTGTTGTGTATAATGAACTGACTCGTGTACTTTATGTTTTGTCCTCTCTAATAATAAATTCACTTGGGATCTCACATAAATATTAAGTCATCTAACCCCCTCTAAGGTGACAGACACATCTGACAGTCTCACAAAGACAATAAAAAGAATCTACACAATGAGAAGTAATTATATATGTACAGCTTTTATACTGGTCCAATCTCTACATCGAGATAGGGTCCAGGTGAAAATACATGTAGAAGCCCAAGTCCAGGAAAAATGCACAAAGGTTGCTGTAAAAGTTAAGTAGACGTTTCCATCCAGAGATATGAAAGAGATGGTGACGGCCTCCAAGTGGAAAAAGAAAACAGAATTCGTAGAAGAGGTGGTCTTTTGTAGAGTCATGAGAATTCGAAAGATTTTAAACCTTTTTTTAGGGAAACACGGTTTACCTGCCTCCAGGATATGGGCACACATGATGGAGGAACTTGGATGAGGAAGCGACGTACTAGAGGTGGGCAAGCCAACAAATCGACAAAAAGAACTGAGCCAGAGCCAAGCCAAGGGTCTGGCTCAGGTCTTAGAGCCCTGAAAATGTTTGTCATGTAAATCAAAGAAACAAAAACACAAAGATATGATAAAGACTCTTCAAAATTCAAAAAGGTTTATTTCTTTAGCGCGTAGAAGCTTTGACACCAATACATTACATTATAGCTCTGTATTGAGAAGTACTTTTTTTAAAGTAATAATTTTACCCATAAACCTTTAGCAAACTAAAAGGCAAGACAACTGTCACATAAACCCCTTACTGGCCCAGATTATTATGGAGTAACATTCCCTTATGTTTTTACTTTTTGGTAGCTTTTATATAGCATGGACTCAACCCAAAGGCATTAGAGTGCTTTACATATGCCCCACTACATTACAGAAGATCATCATTTATTGTTTACAGGGTTGGGGAAACAAAGTGATTTGCCCAGAATCACAGGATGTTGAGAACACGAAGACACTCGAACTATGTTCCCCAGATCCAAAGTCGATGGCATTGGCCCTATCACCATTTCCAGGGCACATGGAGTGAGGCAGGCAGAAACCACATATAAGTCTGGCTCCATTTGGAACCCAGGTTTCAACAGGACCTCGAGCTGAGCCAGAGCAAGGCTTGAAGCTTAAGACTGACTTGAGCTTTCAGTCACTTGCCCAACCCTATGATGCACTATTGCCTTTTGAGCCTTACAAGGGATATGGAAAGCGCTGTATGAATACCAAAAAAAAACAGAATACATAGTTATAGTGTCTTTCTACTAACTATGTTAACCTTATAAGTGGTATGTCAATCTAAGATAAATTAGCCTGCTTTGTCACAATTGGCATTGTAAAAAGATGTGTTTTTCTGTATTCACATAGTTTAAAGGTATTGCTTGGTTGTCTGTTAACGTGGACATGTTTTGGAAAAATATGCTGGATATGGTTAGAAGGTTAAACATGCATCAAAACTCCAGAGAACGTGGATGTGTTTCCACTGACTTAGGGCCTGATTACGAGGCTGGTGGACATGATACCACAGTACTCGCGATGGCGGTCTGACTGCAGCGACTTTAAAGGTCTGACCGCTGTATTAGGATATTGTCAGATTGCAATTTGAAAGACCGCCAGGGAACCACTGACTACTCTGACCACAGAGGCCACGGAATGGGCCAATTTGGCTTTTGGAGGCAAATGATGTTCCGTAATAGAGATGTGTGCATTATTTTATGTTCCACAGCTTTACCTCCTCGTCAATATCACACCTATTAAAGTCTGTCACACATATCTTTTGCCCCTTCTCACTTGCCTGCCATGTCACTTCTGATTTTCACACATCATGCAGCTTACCATTTCTCATGTGTTGGTAAAGTGAGATAGAGGTGAGCACAACTAAAATGAGGCCCTGTCACAGCAACTCTAACTAAGATGATAGACTCATTTTGTCCCTTCTCAATTGTCTACCATATCACTACTGATCTTCACACATCATGCAGCTTACCATTTGTAAAGTCAGATTGAAGTGACCACAACTACCATGAGGCCCTGACACTGCACCTCAAATCAAGATGCTATTGTGAATGGGACACACTCACATTGCACACATCCCAGGTCCTATTTTGATGTAAAAGAAATATCTGTATTGATGTGTCAAGAAAGTGAAAAACGCCTTCTGTACTACAACTCTTTATTGGATTCTCAGACATGAAACCACATGAAAAGGCAATGTCAGACAATGGGATTGCGCAGAATCAGTGTGAGAAGCATACTAAGGGCACAATGGAAACACTCTGCAGGATGGCTATGACTCTAACAGGGGAAATCCTGAAACGCTTGGGCACTGGAGCACAGTATATTTTGCCACCATATCAATGTCAGGCCTTGCTCTTTGCAGACTAAGGCTACTTAGTCCACATGAACCTCACATTTCCACCTATTCAATACATAAAAGTGAAACATCTGCCCATCTCATATGTGAACATATGGTTGTGTGGCACACTGAAGGGGTCTGTGAGGTATAGCTGACTCCCAGTCAACTGTCTCACAAAGTCTTATGTGTGCTGAGTGCTCAGTGGGATGGTACACTTGGCTAACATCATCCTCAAATACTTTAAACAGTATACAGACATGGCTCATGGCGTGAAACCTAAAAGTAACTATGCACAAATAGCATGATGTTATTTGGGAATTAATTGTCGCTGCTATGAACTTGAGCCCTACATAGATATATGCATGTAGCACAAGTAGAAATCTCCGTTATCACACATTTCAATGGTGACCTTCTCTCCACAAAGTGCAGGGCCCCATAGTCCATTAGATGTGTGTTCCATGTAGGGGGCTACACAATGTATGCAATCAACAAATTACTTACACTCTGACACTCAGAGGCACATTGTAGCCTATGGGAATAGAAAGGAAGCAGTAAAATAGAGTCAAATGTGTATTAGACAGAATTACCTGTTCCTCTGGTGAGCCATAGAGCTGGGCATACCGGGGATGAACCTCATCCACCAGGTTATCCAGCTCCTCTGGAATAAAGGAATGCCATTATTGCTTCCAGAAATGGCAAACAGCAGATAAATGGAGGAGGTGTTGATAGCAGCAGTGTCTGGAAGCAAGTGAGTTATTATTCCAATCGCCGCGTACATGCATGCACGCCACATACGTGGACATCAGAGTCGGTGCACACATCCATTGGACCACAACTGTCACAATCCCCAATGTTAGACTATGGCTGTGCCTGCTGTGCATGCGACTGCCCACTACGCAGTCGAATTCCACCGCCGGCATATGTTCGACATGTCCTATTAGCGAGGTCAAGCATCCGCCATGTTTGAGGTCGGAAAAACTGTATTGGTGACAGTGAAGTGCATCAACACCACTCCAAATGAGGTCAAAAGTTTACATTTGAAATGCTCTGTTCCCATGTCATGTCCAGTACACAACTTCATCTATGTAATGCATTACTGTGCACATATGCAAAATGTATGTGGCGCACAGTACACCGCGATTGGCGGTATTTTACATGAAATGTTATGCTACCATCACCATAGTGCCAATTTACAATTTCTGAATCAATGATGTGCTCAATTCTGTTACAGACCTTTGGAGGCCCCTTTTGGGATGACTGGTGGATGTTCAAGTATCTCAATGATGATGTGTAATGCTTCATGAAGCATTAATGTTCAGATACATTACTTTTGCCTTACTCTTCCCAAGTGTTACTCTGCAAACTGTGATCAAAATAAATCTTTGTGTTACTCATCACATAGGTACCCCGGGAGAGGGAGGAGACACCACCCATTTCTATACCGTCAGACCATGGAAGAGCAATATGTGATCCAGAAGTTTTGTTTAAATCGTCAAACAATAGCATACTTAAGTCATCAGTTGGAGCCTGCCCTGATACGTCACATCACTTATCCTATATCATTCCCACCACTTGCGGAACTCATGTCTGTATTGCATTTTTTGGCCACAGGCTCATTTCAATTCATTGTCAGTATTTCAGGTGGAATGTCACAACCTATGTTCAGTCGGGTACTCCAAAATGTGCTAGCAGCACTTTTGAGACACTTGGACAGTTCCTTAGATGTCAGGATTTAGCCACTGTGAAGGCAGATTTCTATGCTTATGGTCCCATTCAACATGTGATTGGATCCATTTATGGTACACATTTCGCCTTAGTACCACCACAAACCAGGGAGCAAGTGTACCACAACAGGAAGCACTTTAATTCTATCAATGTGCAAGTTGTCTTCTTAGCAGACTCGTACATCTCAAATGTCTATGCCTGGTTCCCAGTATCTGCCCATGATTCCTTCACACTGCTGAACAGTACCATACCCCAGCTGATTTAACAACTACTACTGGAGGGGGCCTGGCTTGTAGGTAAGAGTGATCTGTCCCAACTTTGTGTGGCTGATGTCAGGTTGTATGATCTAAAGGTTTGTAACTCATTGTTTCACTTCTGTCTATCTTCCATAGACACCAGGTGACTCAGCATATCCCAAACGGCCATGGTTGTTGGCACTGCTGAGGAACCCTACTACGACAGGGGAAGTCCACTTCAATGTGGCCCATGGAAGAACACAGCAACCAGTGGAGCATGCTTTTGGGCTCCTGAAAGCCAGATTAAGATACCTGGACTAGGTTAAGGGAGCCCTCCTCTGCTCACCTGGGAAAGTGTGTAAGATCACTGTGGTATGCTGCATGCTCCACAACATTGCCCTTCAACAGATTATCCCTTACATCGCATCAGATGCAGGCAATGAAGAGGCACCAGGTGAGGAACGTGAAATGCCAAATGATGATGATGATAGTGGTGAAGAGGAAGGAGCTGATTTGCGTCAAGATCTCATCCAAAAGTACTTCTCCTGAGTGTAAGTGTGGTGTGAGACATGATGACTTTCACTATTATTGCAAATCTCTTAGTGATGTTGTGAGAAGGATGTTAATGATACATACTAGGAATATATGTGTTTGGAACTATCTGTGGAAATGTGTTTGTATTGTAACTGCAGCATTGTCGAGCTGTGAATGTTGTCTTCGACTGTGTTCTCTGGAAAATGACAATGTGATGTGTGCCATATGTATGGCATTGGTCAGTTTTAGGTATCTTCACCATGACATCTTCATTTGGACATTTCAGAGTTGTGACATTAGCACGTGTATGATGCAGTTCAGATGTACAAAGTGGACATGGATTGGTCCTGGGAATGTCTGTCACATTTGGGTGTACAAAGCCAGTACCAAGACAGCTTGCACAGCGATAGGGTGGAAGTTACCTGGCTTTCATTGGACTTGTTGCTTGTGGTGTGTTGGTCCTAATGCAATGTGTGTGCCAATATGCGATCCAACCCAATCTTGTTTCGGGCCCAATTCATGCTAGTCTCTTTTCATAATGACTAATTTCTCATTGTGTAAGCACTGTATGTAGCTGCTAATGTGTCTCCTCATTGTAAGCCAAAGTGCATGTGGCACATCCCTGACATTTGTTTGTGACATTCCACCAGATGCAAGCAACACTTTTGTACTGACATGTGTCTGTTTATTTGTTTATTTGATGTAGGGTTCCTTTTCTGAGGTTGGCAATATGGCTGCAGCTGATCATGTAGACCTAATTTGTTGCTACCTATTATGTAGGATATTGTCAGATGTATCCCCTCCTTCCATGTTGTGAAATGTTGCAACTGATTATGTGATCACTTACAGAATAACTGAGTCATGTCTTATTTGCTATGTTGCTGACGTCATGTCAGCCTATAATTTGAAAAATGCAAAAAAGATGTTATCAGATCAGACACTTGTATTTATGTGTTGTTGTGAAATGGTAGTGATCATGAGTTGGACATTGTTTACATACATCATATCCATGCTTCCAGAAGTCCCTAGTTTTCATATTGCAAAGTTCACATGGTAGTACATTCACATTGTTATGTGTGAGAATTACAACAGGAGACAGTGATTTGGTGATGTATGTTTTTAATTAAGTGAACAAGGACAAGGTCAAGAAATGAGCTCAACATTTCACAGTGCAAACAAATAGTGAAGTCTTCAGTCATGGATGAAACCATTATAGTAGAGTCCAAATTGTCTGGAGTCCAACATACTTCTTCCATCAGACATGGAAAGGTGGCTTGAGTAGTCCACAAACGAAATGTGTAGGATACACAGGAGGACATTAGGGGCAAGATTTCTTCCTGGCGGTGGTGGGTATCTTGGCATCTCCACCTCTGTGATTTTTGAGTGGACATCCCCTCTTTATACCAGGGGGGGATCAGCAGCTGCTGAGACAGGGGGTCTCTTCCTGTGGCTGTGGCAGATGTTTACAGCCTGGATATTCTTTGACCACAGGAAGGAGTAGATGCTAGTGCGAAAGCCCTTCAGAGGGTGGAGTTGATGTCCCGCAGCACCTCGACCAGGGACGTCATGTTGGTATTGATGACAGCCACCTCAGTGTGTTTTCTGGCCAGCTCGGTGTGTATTCTGGCAGCATCCTGGTATATGTCCGACTGCAGCTCCTTCATTTCCCGGATTCTAGTCACTAGCTGGCCCATGACAGTTTGGAAGTCCTGGTAGACTCCCAGGACTTGAGTGATGGCAGCTTAGGTGTCCGTGGCCTCAGTTGTCTCTCTCTGTAGGCCCACAGCTACCCTCCCACTATGTCTACCCCATGAGCCTGTGCCCTTGGCACAGACTATACCTTCCCACTGGGTCCTGGTTCCTCATTGACTGGGATGGTGATACCCAGCTCAGAATTCAGGACTGAGGGCACAGGATCATATTAACTGTGTTAGGTATGCTGGTTAGGGATACAGTGGTTGGCTGTGTTGTTGCAACTGTGGCGGGAGGTGTTGTGGACAAAGTGAGCCCCACTATTGATGTCTGCCCAGGATGACCAGATGTGCCAGGACCGTCATCTACGTTCACCTCTTCAGGAGTGTTGTCGTCACTCAGGACTTCATTCTGGGGTTGGGAGGAACTCTGTTTGGTTTCCATTGTCTGTGCAGGTTCTGTGGCACAGAGACCTGTTAAGAAATTGAGAACATTGTTATTGGTGGAAGTGAGGTATGTTATGTTGTTCTGTTATGTTAAAACTATTTGTAGAGAACACGTACACTGGTTGGTTTCTTGGCGATATATATAGGATTCGCCTGAGTCCTGGTCAATTATTCATATGCCTGAATGAACAGCCATGTCTTAAGGAGTCTCCTGAATCTCAGGAGGCCTGTACAGGATCTGATATCAAGGGGTAAGGCGTTCCAGAAGCAGGGGGCCAGCACTGCAAATCTGCTGCCGCCTAGCCACTTTGATTTGTAGGACGGTGTGACCAGAAGGTTCACGTGGGCTGAGAGCAAATTGCGGGTGGGTATGTGTCTCTCAATAAGATTGGAGACAAACTTAGGGCAGGTGCCATAGAAAGATTTGTAAATGGGCACTCAATTTTAAAGGCACAGCGTTGTGATATGGGGAGCCAATGTAGCTTCCTCATAAGAGGGGAAGCATGTTGGCATATGGGCTGATAAAGAATCAGTCTTGCAGCCTGGTTCTGCACAAGTTGTAGTGTTTTGACTAAATATAGCTGCAGACCGAAGTACAATGAGTTGGCATAGTCTATGTGAGGAATGACCAGGGCTGGAACTGCCTGCACCAATGCTTCCCAAGTAAGAAGTTTTCTAATTGTTCTTATCTTCCGTAACTGAAAGAAGCAGGTAGAGACTACTATTCTGATATGGGACTTCATGGATAGTTCAGAATTGATTGCGACCCTGAGGCTCTTAGTTTAGAAGGATGGGGTTGAGGAGAGCCCAGCTCAGCTGGCCGGAAATGTGAACTCCAAGGATTTCGGGCACCTCATATCCGGACCATCTTGGTTTTGTCTGGGTTTAACTTTAAGTGGATGCTGTTCATTCAGTTGTGGATGTGCTGCATGGTGGCTTGGGATTCAAACCTAGAGTCAGATATGTTGTTGATGTTGAATTTTAGTTGCAGATTATATGCATAATTGAAAGCGCTTACATTTCTTTCTCTTAAGGACAGGATCAGAGGGAGTAAATACAGATTGAACCGGTGCAGGGACAATGAGGAGCCTGTGGCACTCCGCACGTTGACTTCATATTAGGTGCAGTAAAGTGGAAAAAGCGACTGGGAATGATCCTCCAGGAAGGACGTACTCCAGCTGAGAGCCGAACCCTGGAGTCCTGTATCACTGATTGGGTCCACCATGATACCCGGGTCGACCCTGTCAAAACCTGCTGACAGGTCCAATAGGACCAGAATCTAAGGGGTGCCCTTGTTGGCATCATCCCGTAGTATGTCCAACACAGGTATCTACATCCAAGATGTTTGTGTCAAAGTAAATGGGGACCTAGAATGGAATAAAATAGATAAAAATGTGCATTGTCATCTATTTGTGTGGAGTTGAAGTTGGTTACTAGACATTTAAAGACATCCAATAGATGTAGTAGATTTCATCAGATCATTAGATGTGTAGACATATGGCACGTTGCCTTTAGGGATAGACATGACATCTTCAAAACTCTACTACAAACACAGTGTAGTCATAATGTGTATTTGTCGATTCCAAGGCCTAGTTGTGTAGAATACAGGCAAACAATCAGCTTGGTTCTAAATTTAGCATTGTTCATCATGTGAGGAGTGCGGAGTCAAGGGGTCACCCTGGCACTACTAATCAGCTGAGTTTCCTTCATGACTTACATATAATAGGGGTACACCATTGTTAGGGTGCCACTCATGCCATCAATAGTTTCAGTTGATGAGACCTGGACACCATCAAGCAAAGTATTCAGACATATATATGAGTGGAGCATTGTCTGTACATTGCACAGTCCATGATGAGTGAAGATCAGTTGTAACATGCAAGACAAGTGAGAAAGGGCAAAAGCAGTCCAGCATCTTGGTTAGAGTTGTAGTGACCGGTCCTCATGGTAGTTACAGTCACTTCAATCTCACTTTACCAAAACTTGACAAACGGTTTGTGCAGCATACCTGTTGGTAACATGCATTTGGGATGGACCATACTTTTAAATATTCACATATAATGGGACCTTGATTGATATTTTATGGCAATCCACTTAAGATAGCATTGCAACATGTAGCATATCATGGACTTGGATACATTTGCTCTTATATGCAACAATACACATTGACACAAACAAACCAACATCTCAGATACTTTGAGTATTGCATGTTAGGAAAGAAGATAGAGAACACAATAGCAAAATCAGAGCTGAGAGAAAACAGGACATTGTGAAATTGTGTCAGTTATCACGGTGTAACTTACCAGAATCCACATCCCCTTCTATTCTTGTCAAGTCCTCAGAATTAGCCATGGGCAGAGTTTACAGCGGAACTCCACGAAGTGGCCAAAAAACTTTGCCATGCTACATGGTGTTCCGCAAGCAGCGGAGTTCATTAGGTTGCACCATTTGCGCTGATTTTTAGCGCTGGTGTTTGACCCGCAATGGAAAATCAGCGCAAACTGCACCATGGCATCTCTGCTTCTTTCTGCCACTTGAGTAGATGCTCTACTCTAGTGCCCACTTCCTCAACGAGAATGGAAGGTTTCTCAACATGAACGGTAGCAGCCATCCATGACCGCCTGCATTGAGAAATCTTACCGGCAGGTGGTCTGAGTAAGATTTTCCTCGCTGGTCAACTTAAGGTTGGTGAATGTGAGTGTGAAAAAACTCTGCTTCGAGTTTTTTGGAACCCTGCACACTACGCAGTGGGAAAACACCACAAACTCCGTGAGCGCAGTGGAATTTCATGCCCAGGCCTGCTCAGAATGCAGGACGGCTAAGGCATTCTCGTTCCACGGAGAACATTTTAATAGTGCACTGGAAGGGCTGCCACCAGTCCTCTGAGCCTCCAGCTGGGCGCTGTAACGGCTATGCACCCTCAACCTAAGGTTGTTCTTTCTCTTCCAAATGTTGCTTGTGTGCGCTGGGCGGTACCACAGCATTCACTCTGTAAACTATCCTGTCCCACATTCCACTTTTCCTACTGAGATGAGTATGCTGGATTTGGGAACAAAAGATGTGTGGCTGTACTCTAACTAATGAGCACGCAATGTTAAATATCTGTAGTTTAAAAAATTGGAGAAACTTGTTGTAAGTAGAGGTGTGCAACCCGCACAAATATGATGTAATCTAACTATTTCATCCACCTTGACTGTCAACTCAAGCTCAGTAAAGCGTGGGTGTTTTTTCACCAGGCATGATGAAAAAAATTATTTGTGAGTGACTATATAAAAGGAAAAACAAACAAGTGATACAGGTAAAAATGTGCAAATCAAAAATTACGGGTGATGAATGGCCCTAAATGGGAAGAAGAAAATAGGAAGATGAAAAGAGGGTTGCATGTCTTGTGGGCTGCAGTTGGAAAGGATTCTGGTCAGGGGTGGGGTGTGTTTTATAGTGTGATTTGCAGGTATGGCCTCTTGGCCAAAGCACATCAACTGTGTAGTTTTTAAATCCATCTGATGGTCACTGTTGTGGTGTTTTTGGTGCGTGTATCACGGCGGTCTACCACCATTTGGTAACTGCTGTTTGCTAACCGCAGCTGGGAGACTGCCAGTGCGGGTGTAGTCATAATACGCTCAGAGAGTTGACCACGGACCTGATGGCATCGGTGGACGAAACGCCAACATTGCAGACCACTGCAGCCCGGGTGGGAAAATCGCCACGGTTGGCATTTCAGATAGCACAACTCGTAATACGACGGGCGGTAGACCACCGGTTAAGCGGTGTCATAGAGGACACTGCGTTTGGGCGGTTGGATAGCCAAACCCTTAATAAGCCTCTAACTCTCGGCTCTTCCTTCTGAACGTGAAATTATTTTTCAGCGCTAGAAGTAATAACGAAAAGACATCTGAATAATTTCAAACTAACCTAGAAGACAATAAACTTTACGGGGATCTTGCATCTGTGCCTCTCAGCAAGTTACATATCTAATGGCGAAATTAGGAGCTGCACACAGTGCCAAAACCCCATTTTCCCAAAACTCCAATCAATTACGTCTTAGATGAGAGCATCGCCTCCCGCCTCTCACCATCGCCCACCTCCTGTAACTAAACACGTTCTGACCAGAACAATTAGGCGTGATAATTAAATAACATTTTTGTTATTAGCGCTCTGGCAATTAGAGTTTAAGATAAGCACTGTAAATGTGGAATAAAAAAGAGTCGAGAAACACCGCGCAGGTTCGCCCCTGACACCCCACTTCATTCAATGAATTCCACATTTGTTATTATAAACACAATATTTCCTGTGAGCCCAATTAGTGCAGCTGAAAAGAGACGCAAAGCAGAAAGCTGCCGAGCACTCATCATTGTGAAGTAAATCAGCTCTTTTATTCGAGCCGAAATGCCGTCAGCTTGATTAGCAGCAGGAGGAAAGCTGTGAAGGCGAGCGCGCGGCCAGGGAAGAGAGGGGAGGCCTGCCAAATGAGTTCTCGAAGAATTCTCAACCTGTCGGCTCTCTGGTTTGCTATTTAAATGCTAATTGCACCTTTTTTCGTAAACAGAATGGGTAATCATGGAAGACAAAAAGCCGTCACAGCAAACAAATGAATATTGCACCTTTCCAAACCTGCGCCAAACTCATTGATAGCGGGGAGAGGAAAAGAGCCCGGCAAGTTCCAAGTTCACTGTTCGCTTTAGCATTGATAAAGCCAGGCTTGGAACAACAACGTCAACTGTACAATGGTATTATAGAAAGCAGCATGTAATAGAGAGGTGTTGCATTGGACAATGGAGCCAGTCATGCTGTAATTAGATAAGAGGTTTTTCTTTTATCCAGCACCATGCATGTGGATATGGACGGAGGGGCAGCACAGAGCACATTCCGAGCTAATCCTGAAAATTAATTACATGGCATTATTCTTATCCTAACACAAAATGGATTAATTATGCAATTAATAATACGATGAAAGGGATTGTTGTTGTTGCTTTGGTAATTCACATGGGGGCGTTTGGCCTTGCAATAAACATATAATTGTCCTTTCGGTATTTTGATAATCCCCTTGTACTGCTCAAAGGAGATAGTGGAACATGCAGAGGAAGAGAACCCTTCAAAATGCTGTTGATTCCCAAGATGGTGAAACACCAAAGAGTGTCATGTGTACACGTTAGAACTCGTGCTAAAAATAATTTTGATCTCTTTTCCAACACCTGACTTCCATTTTTCTAGCGACCAAAACTTTATGCCTCCTGTTGTTAGACGGAAAGGTCGCTACCCTTTCTGAGGCAAAGAAAAGCAATTATAATTGTGCACATATTTTGCTCTTCCTCTTCAACATCCACACTCCACCACTTCGCAAGAGGAGCCTCCACATTATGGAGCCTATTTATAAAAAAATAAAAACAGAAAAGTACAGGCGGAGATGTTTACAGCTCTGTTTGAAGCTACATTTATGCTTTTTTTCCTGTTCACCTACGTTCCCAGTAGACCTGTCCGGGGCATAGTTTTCCGCGGAACATCTTGTGACACGCCCTAAAAGCTTCTATTCCCACTGTCCGGACTACTACATGGCATAGCATTACACAGAGAAGGAATGAAGCCTCCTCTGCAAACGAATACTATATTCCCCCTTGCTGAAAGACCGTACCACTCACCCGCAGAAGATCTATTCCTTTCTCATTTTAAAAGTGGAAGTAATCGAGCCTGTGGTTGGTCTAAATCTCCAGCTATTTCCATGGTGGGAAGAGGGCAGATCAAAGTTTGGTAATGCTCACAAACATACTTGTTTGTTGGCGTTCCCAAACTTGCCTCTGCAAATCACACCAAAGCAGTGGCGGCTGGTGACCTTTGAAAGTAGTGAGCCACAACAGCTGACCCTTATTTCACCAAGTGAGCATGCAAAGTGAGCAACCTCGAGTTCCCACTCGGGGGTTTTAGGACTCTCTCCCAAGAAGATACGGAACCAACTAGTACATTTTCAGGTACACCTTTCAAAGTTTTAGAGGTGCTCCAGGCCATTTGGAAAAGAAACAAAGGAAATCTACCAACACTTCTTCAAGGTGTGCTAAACAATAATGACCCCCCTCATCCATTCAGATTCATTGCCCTGCAGCAGCGCTAATGACTGATCTAATATATTACTGACTCCCTTACAGTCCTACTTGCCCTCCTCTACCCTGGAAGGCTGCACTCCAGGAGCACGGGCCTCCAGAGGAATGAGGCAGTGGTCCACATGTGATAAAGTCTAGCCTCAGTCTGCCAGTCCTTCAGAGGAGATGCTGGGATATGGGCAGGCTCGGGAAAGGTTCAACTTGACTATTCAGAGACATTGGACATTCAGTAAACCTCTGAACATAATCTCTTTTGCATTAGCTATGCTGGAATCATTTCCAACCTCTCAACATATGAAATGCTTCCCACTGACTTTATTGGGGTCACAGGTTCAAATTTTGGCCATACCAATCAAGATTGATAAAATAAGTATTATTGACTTGGGTAACAACAAACATATGTGCTCTCTGAGCTAGCTAGTGCAATCTTTTCAGAGCTGAAACTGATGCAACTCATCATGTACCCAACCCTACTGGCCCTTTATATGTACCTTGTACATGAGCCTCCAAGGCTTCGCAGAAGCACGCTAAACATATAAGAGACCAC
This sequence comes from Triturus cristatus, assembly GCF_964204655.1. NCBI lineage: Eukaryota > Metazoa > Chordata > Amphibia > Caudata > Salamandridae > Triturus > Triturus cristatus. Next base: position 891,390,262 of record NC_140590.1, on the reverse strand, counting down.
CCAGCCCTACTAACCTTCAAGGAAGGTCACTAGCCAGTCAGACACTTGTTAGAAAGTGGATGGTGAATGCTATGCACCTTGTGCACTAGAGAGGTGCCTGCCAAGCCAAATGAAACAAAGATCAGGATGCAGTAAGATAACACTAAATATGGAAAGGATGAACAAACTCCTGCATAACCTCAAATATCATTTAGAAACTTTGACAATGTGTTTTTTTCAAATATATTTGTTTTTGCCAAAATGTAGCACCTATGGTAACACCAGTCACCAAACTTGATTGCTTGGATTTTTGGATCCGTTTAAAGTCATACACCAGCTAGTGTTTGTTGCATCTTCAGTAATCAGACACTTCCTGTTGTCCAACTTGTGCCCCATAACATACCCACTCACATGCCAGCCCTTAAACATTTATTGGCCTCAATACTATCTTCACAGCAGATGGCTGCTATAGGCTTGATTCTCGTGATCGATCAAGACAAATCAATTACAACATTTTAAAGCATTAAAACATACAAACGCAAGCACTCACTCTTAGAAGTGCACGCATTGGCAGTGCACAGATAATGCACCTAGGCCCGGTCCCCTACAGCAGTCCTCCTACTCACTTGCATGTTCGTTGTTTCATATGGGTGCCTCGCGGGGCTTCCACTGATAACAGCTGCAGGCAGACGGAACTCACTGTCTGATACTGGGCTGCAGGTATCATCATGCAAAGAAGCCGCAGTGAGGCCTGGACCTCACCTAAGCTGGGCCATGTGAAGTCTGTACCGTGTGTGATATCCGGTGACAAACACATGGCACCCATGATACTGTAGCACAACCCTTGCGCCCATGTCATTCTTCTAGTTCTACGAAGCGACAGAGGAAAATGACCGCACAGGCTAAAAGGAAAGCTGAACAGGCGCCTGCATGGAAGACCGCGAACATTTCAGCAATGTTAACGCCTGAGCTCTAGCATGGCAAAACAAAGCAGCAGTTCATGAACAAATGGGAACATATACAATTTGAGTAGCAGAAGCATGCAAGTAAATCTCAGCATTTATAAAGCATGTGCACCAGTCGTGGCTGGCATGACGGGCGGGTGGGGGGTGGAAATGGAGTTGTCATGGGGGGATGGGGAGGTGGGAGGGGTTTAATAAAAAAAAAAATACAATATAACTTACCATCCTGCGCCACCTCAGCTTTTGGATGGGTCTCGACTCCCACCGTCCTTTGTTTTCCAATTCCTGCAGGCAGCTCTTATCGTCATCAGGAAAGGCAGCCTTCCTCCCTCCCCTCCGCCAATCACAACGCAATGGCAGCGTTGTGATTGGTGAGGCGCAGCAGAGAGCGCCCCAACCGGCCGGTTTTAGCCTACATAGAGAAAAAGGGAGAGTGGGCGGTCCTGCTCAAGGGCAGGGGGGGGGAGTGGCTTGCCCACTGTTTTGGGCACTGACAGTTTGGTCGGCAGGGCCGACCAAACAGTCAGTACCCACAACAGTGGGCAAGCAACTCCCCCCATGCCCTCGAGCAGGACCGCCCACCCCCAAACAGGCACTTCTGCTTTCTCGCAGTGCAAGAAGCAGAAACATAAAATGGTAGTTATTACCATTTATGTTTCTGCCTTCTCGCACTGCGAGAAAGCAGTGGGGGCGATGCCCCCATGCCCCAATGGGGGAGCCGCCACTGCACCAAAGCATGGCTACTCCCCGGCGGTAAACATCCTTTACACTGACTGCGTTACAACTCATGTCATTACCCCGCATTTTTTACTCTGCAGCAACACTTACAATGCAGGACTTTATACCACAAGCCATTACAACGCATTCCCCATTACAACGCCCCAGTGGAGTTAGAATAGTAAATAGCCTTGTAATGGACAATGCGTTGTAATGACTTGCGGTGTAAAGCCCTGCTTTGCAAAAGTTGTTGTGGAGTAAAAAATGCGGGGTAATGGTACTCGTAAACGCATGCGAAATAAAGTGTCATATTCCCCTCAGGCCCTTGAGTGAGATTTTCTGATGGCAGATATATCAATAGTAGTATATACATTTCCACCCACCCAGAAACTGAATTCCCATCAGATATAAATAAGGTATTTCCAGCTATAAAATACCTTTCCGAGTATGTACCAAAGCCTTCACTTATATCCCAGTGACTTCACTCATGACCCTATTGACAAAATCTGCCTATGCGCTTTGTCTAACCTAATATATTTAAAAAATATAAATATATCTGTATGCCACACAACGAGGCAACAAGGGGATGCCCCAGCATCCCAAATGAGGATCAGCTGAACAAGCAGAGGCAAGACAAATGTACATGTTTTTGAACACAGTACTCCAGTAAAGATCATGTTTTGAGATTGAAACGAAGGATTTACACAGGTGCAGGATTGTGAAGTTCATAAGAAAGTATGTAAACAACCTACAAATAGATACAGACAAGTACATTCTGAGTAAATGAATCAAGCAGTTCTCACATTAAATGCCAAACATGGAATTGTGGCTTAAACCTTATCGATATTCCCAACTTTTTTTAAAGCTTTATTTATAATTTTTAAACAGCAAGAGATGCGAATGGCGGCGGCATGTGCGGTACAGCAGGTACTAGAGGAAGAAAATCATACTGAGGTAAATAAATAGAGACATAGAAAAAGAAAAAACATGGAAGCAAAGTATGTTTCAGAGATAGGGCAGTACATCGACATCATAGTGCAGTACAAGAAAATGTCACATGCGGTATTGGCTAAATAATAAACGTTTAACCAGATGTTTCATTGTCTGTAGAGATATCCAGAGACACCAAATAGTACCGTAGTGGTCGCAAAATATCCTTAGGCCGAAATGTAATGGGCTGCAAGGAAGCATACAATTCAGGGTTAATATCAGCATAGGACAAGTCTTTCAGCCAAGCTGCCACCCTAGGGGGGGGTGCAAGCACCCCAGTGAAGTGAGATTTTCTGTTTGGCTAAAAGCAAAGCAATAGCAGTAAATCGGCACAGACCTAATGGGAATGCTTTAATTTACCCCTAAGGCCATCATGCGGTCATGTGAAAGAGATCGACCAACCATGAGTGACAGAGTGGAATAGATGTCCCACCAAAATGATGTTATCACCCCACAGGTCCATGCCAATAGAAGGAAATCTGCATGGTTCATCTGGCACTTAGGGCCACAGTGGGATCTAGTAGGGATTGCCAGAGCGTCAGTGTTAGAAATGGGATTTCTGGTTGGCCAGGGCTTGCGCCTAAGCCAGGCAGAAACCACCACTCTAGTCTGGGCAAGGGAGTTACATGCTGAAGATGACCCCTGCTCACCCCCTTGGTAGCTTGGCATGAGCAGTCAGGCTTATCCCAGAGGCAATGTGTAAAGCGTTGGTGCAACACACACACATACAGCAGCAACACACTAGGCACACCACAAAGGAAACTCCACACAAGGTTATATAAAAAACAGCCTTTGTAGTATCCAAAACACAATAGAATTATAATCACACATGTACACTGTTCCAACTGGCACTGGGCAATATTCACAGGGGATTATATACATGACAGGGTCAATCGGCCACTGTCTAAACCATCACAAGCACAAGTAGTAAACATATCACAATTAAGGGTGGGCGTAATGTGCGTAAGGGACCTACGCGGAGAGGCACAGAGATGAAACAAATCTCCGCACTCTCCGCATAGTTCCCATACGCACATCCCGCCTCCCGCCCGCCTTAAATACATTAGAATAAACATTGTTAAGAGTAACCTTATCTTATTTGCGGCGTCCCCGGGCTCTGATCCTTCTGCAGCGCGTCTTCTTCTGGGAACTGCGCATGTTATGTGAGTGTATTATTGAGCAGCAATCAGGCCAGATGGTGTTAGAATAGTAGGCGAATCTGGTTACCGAATCCATTAGGCCTTCCCAAATTTTCTAAAGTGCCATGGAGAAAGGAACATTCAAGTGAATGGAATGTATTTTCAGCATCTAAAAGGGTGACTGCTGTAGGAATAGTGAGAGAAATGTAATAGACCACTGCAAACAGGGTGCAGATTTTAATTGCAGTGGAATGATGCAGCACAAACCCAAGCTGAATTGGGGAGGTTATGCGATCCATTAACAAGGAAAGACGAGTGGCCAGCACTTTGGCCAATATTTTTATCTCATTATTTATAAGAGGTAGATATCAATATGAAGAATAAAAATAAGGAGGCTTGTTGGGTTTAAGTAAAAATGTGATGACAGCTTCCCCCCGTGTGGAAGGGAGGGTCCCAAGGTTTAGAGATTCAGCAAACATCTCCAACAAATGGGGGAGCAGAAGCAGTTTGTAAGCTTTATCAAATTCACCAGTAAGCCCATCATCCCGGAGCCTTAGAGCCACTTTATAGCCTGCGAGAGTTCCTTGCACGTTATAGCGGAGGGGAGAAATTGCTGTATGTCACTTTCAATCCAGATCATAGCGATTTCAGATCATTAATGAGCTAGTGCTTCTTTGCCTTTGCCAGGGCAAGATACATAAAATGTTTTATAATAATCAGTAATCCCCATCAGTGACGTCAGAGCCATCAGGCCACTGCAAATGGATCATGTAGGTGGCATGGTCCAGCAATGAAGCAAACAAGCTAATGTGCGACCGGGGCGTTCACTTTCATCATACCTGTGCGCCCTAGCATACTTTTCCAAGTAAGTGACTTGTCACTTGGTGAGATCATGGAACTTGGGAAAGAGCTGTAACCTATCATGCAGATGTTGCACATGCGTGAGGCTCTATGGTTGGTGTCAAATGTACGGAGTTTGTCTTCTATTTTGGTAAGATCATTGCGAATATTGTGGAGAACATCAGCATGTTTTGAGACACAGACTCCCATTGATGGCCTCCCATAACTTAGAGCTGTTCTCGACCATAAATGGCGTTGATGGAGAAAAATTCAACGTTAGTTCGGAATGAAAAACAGTATCACATAGAGCGTTAGAAGGCAAACTCCAGTAATGGGTCATAAGGACACGTGTGGGTATATGCAGTGTGACTAATACAGGAGCATGGTCCGACAGTGTACGGGGAAAGTGTGTAATACTATAGAGCCACAGTGGGGCACCTCGGGACAGGAATCAATGGTCAATACGAGTCCACACATTGTGTGGGGTGGAATGAAAAGTATAATCACGTTGAAGTGGGAATTTCTGTTGCTGTGCATCTGACAGATGGAATGTGTCAAGAAGATCTAGAAGTGTATTAGCGAATGATGTTTATTGATAGCATTGGGACCAGTGGAATCAAGTTCAGGTTGACAATTAAGATTTAGGTCCCCCTCCATTAGAATGTAGTGGGCTTGACATTGACTGATGTGTGTGGATAAGTCAGTGAAAAATCAGGAGAGTCTGTGTTTGGTGCATACACATTAACAAGGAGCGCAGTCCGACCCGCCAATTCACCAAAAACAATCATGTATTGACCAGCAGGGTAGGGGTGTGTCCCATCATTATAAAGGGGACACCACTATGTTTCAAGATGTGCACTCCATGTGAATTATAGTTATAGTGTGAAAAGGTGCTGTGAGAGACCCATGAGGAAGCAAAATTGCAGTTCGATCTAGGCTCTAAGTGCATTTCCTGAAAGAAGGCCAGCTGGTTCCCATGCCGGCATAAATAAGCAAGGATCTGTTTACTTTTTTGGGATTGTTCAAACCCCTGATGTTCCATGTCGTGCAGGTAATTTGAAGTACTGAGGGGCATATTATCAAGGACGGCGTTAAAAATTATTGCGGGTTTAGCAGCAGAAAACTGCAGCTAAAGCGGCGATAATGGGCTTGATAATATGCCCTTGAGAATTCCAATAGAAGTCCATGTTCTGGTGTGAACATGGGCTTCTATTGGAATTCTCCATGGCATATCATCAAGCCCATTATCGCCGCTTTAGCGGCAGCTTTATGCTGCTAAACCGGCGATAATTTTAACCCAGTCCTTGATAATATGCCCCTATGTCTCTAGTAATGTGTGAAGGTGCAAGAACCCATTCAGATCAAGAAGAAAACAGAAGAACAAGCATAGTGGTATACACCTCAGGGATCTGACAACGCCTAGAGGAGCAAAGCCCAAAAAGAAACAATATGTATATGAGTGGTATAAGTCATCGAGCAAGTTGGCAAAACGAGAGAAGTACGTAGAAAAACAATATCAATGGGGACCAAAAAACGTATATGAAGAGCTGCAATAGGCTAGCTCGGTCGTGCGTCAAAGCTGTGAGATGCGTAATGCACCAAGCGAAGGAGGCACTTAGTCAGCAAGGGCCGCAGTGCCAGAACCCCACCAGAGGTGCGTGTTTCTTGCAAAATTATATGGCATCTGCCCAGAGTGATGGCCATTTAGTTCTACATGGAGACATGCAGGTTAGAGCATTCCTTATTTTAGCCCAAGTTTTTTAAGAGTACATTTAACATCAGTAAATTAGTGGCAGTCCTCCTGAACCATTGGTGTATAATCTGGTAAGCATGAAATTTCAGCACCCTGATATTGCAGAGGGCCCTTGTCTCTGGCCAAGAGCAGCGCAGTGCCTCGATCTCTAAAATTGAGAATCCTGATGATCACATGCTGCGGTGATGCCCCGGGGATTGGCCTGGGGCCGACTGTGCGATGTGCCCTTTCAACCACAAATGTATTAGTAAAAGAGCTTCTATCAAAAAGTTCAGTTAGAAAATGTTCCACAAAGACATCCATGCAGCCAGTGTTGGTGGAGTTTGGGTTAAAACACTGGCTATGCGGATGTATGGCATCAGGATCTCACCTCTAAGTCCTCGTTCTTGAATGCTGCGGTTTTTAGTATGCGTTCCACACGTTCAAGACCTTTCAGTGCCTCCACATTGCTGTACTCAATTTCTGAGATACTGCACACTGTACTATCGATCCTCACACTGTGAATTTCAAGAAGCTCAGCCATAGTGTTGAGACAATGTGTTAGTGTCCTGAATCTGGAGTCGGTACACTACTTTAAAACCAGCTCAAAGCTCTGACATAATTGTGGAAGTTCCATTGAGAGGGGGATCTGCCATTGCATGCTCTGAGGTGCTGCACGAGCCAGAAGATGATTGCTGGCGGCGTGGACATCTGGTTGATTCAAAATTAAGTTGCTTTTGCTTGGGATCCCCATGTCCCATCTTAACAGTGGAATGGACAGTGATAGTAGCCCCAGTGTGCGCTGAGGCAGATGAGTAGGGTAGGCCAATGGAAGCAAAACCTACCTTAAAACAATGGATACAGGTATGCAACACAATATCACAGAAAATAATAGATGAGGACACAACACTGAGGGGAGAGCCAGCTGAGAGAACAGAGGGAATGTGGGTGTAGCAGCAGCAGAAGGCAAGAAGTAAGATTAGGGCAATCTGCAGGTATCGTGTCCAGTTCAGTTGATTAATATTTTACAGTCACTGTGATGAGAGAACTCCTTGCACTGTGAGGGAAATAAAAAAGGTGAAAGTCAATGAGAAGAGAGTGTGCCCTCGCACATCACCAGTCAGCAACACGCTGGGAGGGGCTCTTTAACTTCCAAAGCCAAAGGTAAGTCGCTCTAGACCATATTGATTGTGTTGCCAGGTGAAGGGCACCAAAAAACATTAAGGGCTAGTAGGCAAAGGAGACACATTAGATCAATGGCCTGGGACACCAAAAGGCCCATCAGAGCAGCTGGGAGGAGGTATGCCCTTGATGTATGTAGTGAGAGTGATGCAGGGCAAAGTGGTGGGGTGAGTGAATTCTTCCGTCCCAGCAACTGCAGGAGGCTCCCGCGTCTTACTGTTATAATTGCATAATGCTGAGTATGCGCAGCAGGTCCCAAGGAAGCCAGCAGGCCAGGACACGCCAATGGGCCACAAACAATCCCCATAGCTCGGCCCACCACTGCAGCAAGTGGTGGTCACGGGCACCGCCACCAGGTGAGGGGCAATTCATGCAGCGATAGCTTGTGGGTCAGGCAGGCGAAGGCTCCAGGCAGCAATGGGCTAGCAATGTATCCGCACACATGAGACCTGCCACGTGGCAGGGCGGGCTCATCACAGCAATGCCTAGATCAGCAGCGCTATAACCCGGATCCAACATGGGAGTGTCTCAGTGACCTCAACAGTGGGTAGAGAGAATGCAGCAAAGGATAACAGTCAATGTCTTCGACCACGTCTCGGCCCCACTCTCAGGCTCACCAGTGGGCCTTGTCCCTGTGGGGACTTGGAAGGCTATGTAAGGCGGCGGGTGGGTTCCGTGAAAAAGGGACCAGATGGGGGTCTTAATTGCGTCCACAAAGGGAGATTTCGCCCTCAGTAGGGAGAGAACAGGCCCAGTTACAGCATGGAGCTCATGTCAGAGCCACTAAATACTCGCTGTTGTTGGCATTGGGGAGATGCTCAGTGGAGCTTTCATTCTGTGCAGCTATCTTGGTTGCCAGCTTGGCCACACCCCTATGTTCACAGCTTTAAGGTGTGGTTACCATAAGCAGAAAGATGGCTGCAGCAGTTACAGTTACACTAAGACAAACTTTATGTATCTCACAATCTCTCCCTTTTGCAAAATTTTATTGTGCATCACTTAAGGCAACTCAATTGTCATGAACTGATTTGCTTCCTCGGACAAGTCATCAATAACACATTCAAGTGATCCATAATCAGATTCCTCAAGAATCTAAGTCCCCTTCAAATTGCCAGAAGAGTCAACAGCTACAGTGAGACTAGCATTAAGGGGGCGAGTTGGAATATTCAGAACACAGGGGGTCACAGCTTGCAGCAGCAGCAGAGAGCCCTCAACAACCATAGAAGGCTGAGAGGAGGCCCGCAAAGACTCAGGCTCCGGTTCAAGAGGAGATGACTGGGACAAGAGCCATTTGTTTCCTTACTGATTGTTCCCACGGACCACTGTAAATAATCATCCGGGGGGGTTCCAGGTGTAGGCTTTGAGGGAATTGCCCTGCGTTTTTCCGTGGCAGGAGGAGAGAGAGGCTAAAAAGCCCTGCCAACAAATGAATGGGCCCAAAAATTAACAGTAAAGACCAAAATTGAGGTATAAGGCCACAGAAATTTAAGGAGGTGATGAAGTGGCGGTGGCCCAGCCCAGCCTCTTCCGGGCAATGATGGGAGAAGACGGGTCTGGTCTTGAACCAGAGTTTGCCCGGGCGCATCACACGCAACGGGATCCAAGTAACGCTTTTGAGCATGTCTCTGCCCCTCAGGCCCTGCCTTGCCATTAGGAAAGCTGGGAAATGAAGTTCCATCCCCAGCTCCACCAACACCAGTCTCTGGGAGCCAAAATACAGGCTGGGAAACCGTTATTGACAGGACCCACTTAGCGGGATCCAAGAAGCACTTTTGAGCATTTCTATGCCCCTCAGGCACGCCTTACCACAAGGATAGCTGGGGGACGAAGTCCCAATTCAGCCTCATCAACACCAGTCCCTGGGAGCCAAAATGCGGGCTGGGAAACTGCTGTTGAGAGGACCCCCTTACTAAGAAGAAGCAACAAATCCTCATCAACTTCTGCAGAATAAAAACCCAATTTTCAAAAGAAACAAGGAGCCATGCTATTAAAATAATGTGCCACTCCCTAAAAATCATCTTTCAAATAAGAGTATTTATTATAACTGTTTCAAGTGGTATTGGAAAAGTACTTTTATCTATGGATTTTTATTTTATTTTGCCTCTTTATCTGAATGCATCGATAAAACACAATTGAGAGACACCAATCAAAGGCAATTTGTTAGTTTCTTTTATGACAGCCTAGCGTTATATTCAAAGTTTCTTTGCTTCCCTCTAATCCACCTATTAACTTTAAAAAATGAATATATGAGTGCAAGCACTTTCAAGTACACGAGTGATATTGTAAAGCAAGAGACAGATGTATATAATATTACATACAAGTGAGTGGATCTTCTAAACTGCAATACCAAAGTTAAACAGCCTAACTTTCTGAAATGCCATCTAGCCTGTAAAGCAAACAAAGGGCCCTGCGTGCATTCTCATTTGGGAATACCGTTTGAATTAGCTACTATTTAGAACTGAATGAAATCAAGGCCTCCTGTTTGTGACTCAAGCAGCTGGAATTGGCCTGAAATGCATACGCTCTAGGGATGGGGAAGCATTTTTTTCTACCGAAATATACAGCTGTCACAAGCTGACGCTCTGCGACTTCCCGGGTGAATGAGTCGCATGCAGCCTTTGTGAGAAGACAAATATGACAGGGCGGTGCGCACAGGAATTCCTGTGTTGACAGGGATTTACCAAACCTGACCCTGTCACTGCACGCCCCTAAATCCAGTCAGGAGCGATTCTATCCCTCCCCCACCGACAGGGCCGGGATGGGAACCAAAACCGGCCCTGGCAAAGTACTCGGCCGGCCCCCCGGGGTTTGGGGGTACGGCCGAGCTCTTTGCCAGGGCCGGTTTTCGGCCGATTTTGTTACAGGGCCGATTTTGCAGCAATGCTGCAAAAACGGCCCTGTAACAAAAACGGCCCCCAGGGGCCCAAAACCGGCCCCCACCCGTGAGGCGCACCGGGGATTGCCCAGTGCCCGCTACAGCCAGTCCGGCCCTGCACACCGAAGCTTGACACAGAGCAGCATGGGAGGTTAGCTGGCTTTACCCGAGCTATTTAGAACCGGACACCTGAGCCCCTGCTGTGACAAGCTCCCAGGGCCGGACAAAGGCACCATTGAGCCAGAGGCAGATACATCAACGCGAAAACCCAGTGTGGATCTGGGGGGCGACTCTGTGAGTGGCATGAAGATCCTTATCAATATGTTGGGAGAAGAACCTCAAGTACCACATTGAAGGGCCACTAAAGACATGAGGGTGATCTTTGGAGGGCCAGGAACATAATTTGGGAAGGCTGTCAATGCTCTACAGGGCGTGTAACTTTCAGCAAGTAGACCTCTTGTCCTTCTACTGCACAGCCTCACATGATAGCTAATAACCTGCCGGTGACTGATGGGAAGTGGCAGGGCATCAGAGTTTTTCAGCTTCTATCATTGACTCCTCTGACTGGGATCATTGATATCTGACACCCCCACTTCTGCAGGCAAGGGGTACGCAGCAGCCAGACTTGTTACATTGAGAGGGCTCAAGAGGTTAATGATGCGAGGTACGCCAAGAGCGGCTCTCCTTCCACCATGACTGGTTGCTACACTAGCGGAGCCCAACTCAACAGACTTTTGTGACCTCCTCTACAACATTGTACAGTTCGGAATCGAAGGGGAAGCAGAGGCAGAGGATAGATGCTACAAGAAGCTGCAACTGTCAACTCTGAATCAGGTTGGTAGGATGGTGCTCACAGCTGAGGTTACAAAGGAAGAAATATTAAAAGCTATCTCAGTCCTTACTTATAATAATTCACCTGGGTACAGCAATTCCCAGGAAACTCTACAACTTGTTCAAAAAAGAAATCATTGGTGTAATGTATGACTCATACAAGGAAGCTGGAGCCAACGGATCCCTATCACCCTTTCTAACAAATGACTGGTTGTTATACTCCCAAAGAAGGGTGGACTTCCCCAACTCCCTGGTAGTTACAATCCAAAATTCTTACTCAACTTTGACCTTAAAATCCTGGTGAAAATTCTTGCTGAACGACATAAACGTTCTATCCTCTGTGAATCACCATACACAAGTAGAATTTGTCCTGGTCAGGACCTCTTACAACCACATGCAAATTCTCAGACTTCTTTTATTGACTGCTATGGATGCCCAGACTGAAGCCCAGACCCTTTCTCTTCTCAAGCCAAAGAAGGCATTCCGTAGAATAGAGAGGGATTTCATGGTTCAAATTTTGCACAGATGTGGGAAGGCCAGAGGCTGTTCTGTTAAGGTGAAGTGGCTATATGAGTTATAAACCGTACAGGTTAACGGTGGTGGCTTTCTTTTCGGATTTAATGCAGGACAGGTAAGGGTTGTCACTATCGCCCGTGTTCTTTGTAGCCTTACAACCACTGGCACAGACCATCTGCCAAACAGATTGTCAAGCTGGAATCAACACTGCTGCTGGGTCCTAAAATATATTGTTATACACGGACAATATACTACTTATTTGATCAAATCTGGACTCCTCATTGTAAACCTTATGAATACTATTGAAGATTTCTCCCTCATCTCCGGTTATAGAGTGAACTGGGATAAAAAGCAAGCTGCTCCTCATGCCTCATGTCATAACACCGGCTTCTAATAGTGGTTATAATAGTCATTGGAGAGTAGAAAAACTTAAATATCTTAGAATCTATGTAAACAGAGGTTTGGAAAGAATGGTGAAAAACAATCTGAACTTGCTGATCACTAAAACAGCCTATGACTATGTGGGATGAAATCACATAAATCTATCACTTTGGTATTGGGTGGAAACATTCATAATGGTTGCAGACCCCCGCATTAATGTATATGATGGGTAGGTTGCCTCTGATGGTAACTCGCAGAAGTCTAATAACTACAGATGCAGCTATAGGAGCCTTCTTACATGGTCAGACATGACCTAGGCTGAAACCCTTTAAATTGATGGCCGGTAGACGATCAGGGACTGGGCTTGCCTAGCATTGCACACTACTACCTGGTATTATCATTATAACAAATAGTAAACATGATACTCGGACACACAGCCATGGGTATCAACTGAGAGAGGCCTTATTGGTGGTGGACCTGAGTTGGAGGCCCCCTACACATATCAAACCCCGGCCTATGCATCTCTGAACCCTATAATTTAAAAAAGAAATGGTGAAAACATGGCTATCCTCCCATGATTTTCTCCATAGTGGCCCTGATATCAACAAGAGAGCACTCGTCTGGGTTAATTTGGGGATAACGTTGATAAACAACCCGTTTGCTGGAAGCTATACAGGAAGCAGGGATACAGACTATTGTCCAGCCAATAATGGATGGAGCTTTGAAATCATTTACCTCTCTTCAAATGTAGTGCAACCTACTATATTCACAAAAACGAAAATATATACAGCTAACTAACTACCCCAAAAGTTGAGTTAAAGCTACCCAATGGGAAATCCAGGAATCACCCATAGTACGGTATTTACATCTTTGGGGACTCAACAGCAGTGTTGTGTCAGGTCTTTATAACATTAATGGAACAACTTTGCCCTAGACTCCTGGACATCCAACTTAAGTTATACTGGCAAATGAAATTGCACCATGAGTAAATGGACAGGATTAAGATAGGTTATAAAACAGCAAGATAAGGACATTATGTAAACCAGGGTGAAACCCTGTCATTTTCTTCCAGGACTGGTACTGGTCCCCTCAGAAGATAGACCTGATTCGATTATTAGGTAACTGATCATGCTGGAGTTGTAAAAACCTGGGATGTGATTTGCTATATATTTTGTGGCATTGTCCGTGCTGGGGGGTGGGATTTTGGGCTTTCACATAGTGGGCCTCATGTAGGTGGCATACACTTTACCGATTCTAAAATACCGAATCATAACGAATCGGTATTTTAGAATCGGTAAAGTGTATGTAGGTAAAAATTCGGTAAATGTTACCGAATCGGAGTGAGTCGGTAATTACCGAATCGGTATTTACCGATTCAGTAATGAGGCATACCTTCCCATTGATGGGAAGGTATGCCTCATTACCGAATCGGTAAATACCGATTCGGTAATGGGGGGAACACATGCAAGGGTGGCAGGGTGTCACATTGACACCCTGTTGCACCCCTGAAACGGCCATGTGTGCACATGTGGCACACATACATGCCCTAAGGGCATGTATGTCTGCCACATTGCACACGTCTAGGCGCTCTGAAATGCATTTCCACATCCATACATTATTTACCACCAACTATTAGTTGGTGGTAAATACCGACTCCAAACAACACCCACACACTCCCCCTACATCTCATTTCTGTATTCGGAATTTACCGATTCGGTAATTTTACCGAATCGGTAAATTACCGAATACAGAAATGAGCCCCCTACATGTCACAAGCCTAAATACCGGTCGGTAACGGTAAAATTACCGAAAATCGGCCGTTACCGACCGGTATTCGGCTACGTACATGAGGCCCAGTGTGTTTTTATTACACACAATGATGTAACAGAATAGCTCATGAACAGATTAGTGATACTGGATGACACTGTGGACAGCCTGGACTTGACCACATATTATAGACGGTGGCTGGTCACTGCCCTGGCTAGGGAAAAAATATGCATTCTTCAACACTGGCTGTATCTGCATGTCCTGACTGTAGAAGAGTGGGAGACAAAAATGTATAGCCTGGCCTGTTACAAATGCATCATAGTAGGCTGAATGAGAAGAAGACAGTTTTCCAGGAAGTGTGGTCAGCATTTATTTGATCTGATACCACTGACTGCTAACAATCCATGAGACTATCCCTACCCCTGCGACAATCGACTCCCATCCCATAGGTATATGACCTGCCATACGATTGGTGTTCTCAGACTCAAGTCTTCTGGTGGGTGGGGGTGGGAGGTGCCCTTTTTTACTTTTCTATGCCCACGTGTACAGGTCACTTTAACCAACCCCCCTGTGGCTTTGTTGGAACATAACTTAGGAAGTTGAGCCTAATTGAAGTGAATGGATAAAGGATGATGGGCGAAGTGCCAATACAGAAGTGACTCGAGGCAGTGATGTGTATGTGTTCCGCACAGAGAAAGGACTGAATCATTATTGTACGGGGACTTTCATGGTCTAATTACACGTCTGGAGACCAGCTTTTCAAGTTTTATAATCTGTCTGGAATCTCATGTGATTGCCGGAACTGTTTACAACATGTCTTAGGTATCCTCTATGAATTTCCAAAAGTGTTCTTGTTATCTGTGACTTTATAAAGACCAATTGCCAGACAGCTCAACTCTCACTGATGCTACCCTACATGTGGAATACTGTTAATTAATTGTTAGTTATCTTTTTTTGTTTTTATCTTTTGTAGCTATTGAAAACATTGCTTTGCATCTATTGTGTGATTTAATATTGCAGTGAATTTACATTGAAAATGGAATGAACAATTATCTCAAAAAAGAAAAACATACAATCAATCTCTTTTAGAGAAGACATTTGCAGAGGCAAGAAAAGAAAGGCACATTTTACCCAGTACAAGGGTGCAGGGACACTACAATTCTGGTGGCACGTTGTATAGCTGTGAGACTTAAAAATCATACACTTTGTGATAGAAAGCTGAAAGATGGTACAGACATCTTGCCTATGATGTCATATAGTCTAATCAAAATACAAGATGGCAGACAAATATAAAAAATAATAATTTTAAATCTTTCAATTTGCATCAAATTTGGCAGGAAAGTACACTGCATGATCTGTTATAGAGTCCAACTAAATATTTATGATGGTATTCATTTCCCTGTGCATGCATATCACCCATAGCCAATATTTCAATAAGTGGTGTATCTTGAACTAACTCAGCGCACTGATGAACATTAGCATCCACATAATCTGTTCTTACTTTATGCATTACAGCTGTATCTGATCAATTGCAAAAGTAACATTATTTTCTTCCAGGACTTTTATTCAGAACTGGAATTGCTGAGCGTGTTTGAACTGGGCTACCATATATATCTGCATCACTATTTTTTCTTTTCTGAGCCCACTGCAGCTTTAGATTGTTGCACTTGCTAAAACACAGTTTATGCTACACTGTGTCCTCAATGTCTGCTCAACACCAGAACCATCATTAAGCCTTTCTAGTTCAATGTTCATTACATTTCTTCACTTTATGGTCTAAAACACTATATCCAGGCCCAAAATATTTGCTGTTAGCATGTTCTGGGCTAATAAGTCTTTCTGATGTGATTTCCTGACAAAGAACACAGATTTGTTGCAACAACATCATAGTGGCGGACAGCTTGGCCACTGGTTGTGGGTGTTGCAACAAGGTATTGTTTTGACATGCTACTCATTTTCATAAATTACAGAAGATGTGTTTAAACTGAAAAAACAAATGTATGTATTAATATATAATACATATGGCCAGATAGGACGTGCCACACAATGTCATACTTGCTGCGAGTATTAGTAGGTCTGCTGCAGGCAAATGCTAGTTGGAAGTACCGCGGGGCCCATATCTTCATTTAAGATAGGTACATGGAATGTGAGGGGTATGCATTAACCATCACGCAGGTATCAGATCTATTCATACCTCAAAAGGCATCATATACAAATAGCTCTATTGCAGGAAACACACATAACCAAAGTGGAGACGCAGCGATTACATCGCCGATGGCGAGGACAATTGTTTGACACGGGATATTCAGCTTTTGCGTGAGGGGCATTAATATGGGTGGGGTCAGGGGTTCCTCTTCAGGTCACGCAGTCACTGATAGACCAGGAAGGGAGATATGTCATAATTAAGGGTACACTGGATGGCCGAGATATAGGAGTTGCATCACTATATGTCCCAAACACAGAGCAGGCTACATTCTTTGATAGGATATCACATCTCCTGGCGCAATGGCACGACATTCCAATGTTACTAGAGGGTGACTACAGCAGTGTACTCGACACCTCACTAGACCGCTCATTTCCACCTCTCCCGGGTACAAGCACATATCTAGCTATGAAGGCGCTAAACAATTGGGCTACACAGTGGCGTCTGAAAGACGCTTGGAGACACCGACATCCCCATGATAGGATATATTCCTATTACTCAGGGGCTTACAATTTGCATGTGCGCTTGGATCGCTACATGCTCACGGACGCTCCCCCACATATCAGCGGTTTATTACTTGGGAAGGACGCATTCTGACCATAACCCACATATAATAGAGCTGTTCTGGGAGCAGCCTCACCCGCCGGTTCCGACCTGGCGATTACAACCAGACTTGCTATTAGACGCACCTTTCCGGAACATGCTAGCGGCCAACATCTCACGATACTTTGAGGATAATGCCGGTACGGCCACGACCCCTCAAATAGAGTGGGATGCATTCAAAGTTGTCATCAGGGGTGACTGCCTCGGGGCGCAAGCGGGCATGCGGAAGCAACAGGAGGCAGACCTGACATGCCTAGAAAACAAATTGCTCCGAGAGGAGGAAACAGTGCTAGAAGATAATGCTGTACCTCTGGAGAACCTTAGAGTAGAGCACTCGAGATTGCTCGAGCAACTCCGCAATTTAAACTATGCGGCACTTTCTGCACGCACACATCATATAGGTGACAAACCTGGTAAATTGCTGATGTGGCTAATACGGCAGGACGTGACAGCCGCACCTGTGACGACAATACAAACGACACAGGGGGTAGAGGTACATACTCAGAAAGACATACATTGCACCGTTGTGGAACACTACACCGCAGTATACAGGTCTTGCTTGGTACCCACGGACACCGACATACAAGACTTCTTATCCGCTACAATGCTGCCGCAATTAACAGACCATCAGCGGGAGGATTTGGGTGCCCCTCTGCTATCGGAGGAAATAAGAGATAGCGTTTACGTACTTTCAAATGGTAAAACACCGGGCCCTGATGGACTGCAAGCTGAATTTTACAAGGCATACTCAGATGTGCTAATACTGGAATTGCTGCGGGTATATGAGGCGGCACTGGAACGTGCCACTCTAAAACCCACACAAAATGAAACCACGTTGGTCTCACTGCTGAAACCGGACAGAAACCCTGAGAATTTAGGCTCTTATCGCCCCTTAGCTCTGTTAAATACAGACTACAAAATCCTTGCCTCCACTCTTGCCAAACGTATAGCCCCATTTGTGCCGTCTCTAGTGCACGCAGATCAGAACGGATTTGTTCCCAAAAGAAGCACTTCCTATAATATTCGCAGGCTGTTTAGAGTCCAGAGATATGCGGCGGAGACCTTGCCTCAGTCTGGATGCCTGATATCAGACCTGGAGAAGGCATTTGACTCGCTGGAATGGCCTTATCTAGCGGCAGTCCTGCGCAGGTATGAACTGGGAGATGAATATTTACAATTAGTTCAGTTGTTGTACCAACGCCCAACAGTGAGGGTCCACACGGGCAAGCTACTGTCTGATGAAATCAGGGTGAGGCGAGGTACTAGGCAGGGGTGCCCCTTGTCCCCGCTGCTCTTTTCTTTGGCTATGGAGCCTTTGGCAGCCCTCCTCCGGGAGAGGGGCGAGGATTGGGGCATCCCCTTATGCGATGGATTACACACGGTATCAATATATGCTGACGATTTGTTATTATATATAAGAGACTTGCACGCGGTACCGCCGGCAATTTCAGCGCTGTTCTGTAGATTTGAAGCAGTGTCGGGCCTCAGGGTAAACTGGGCCAAATCGGGTGCTTACTCTTTCAGTGAGAGTGTGGCAGAGACAGATATAGTAATTAACGGGACTGCGCTAAACTGGTATCCAACCACGTTCCGATACCTGGGTATATATATATACAGATCCCCAGGAGATGTGCTGGAAGGCAATCTGGTTAGAGCCATTTCCTCTATAAAAGCGCACATGCAATTCTGGAGGACGCTGCCGCTCAATGTGATGAGCCGTGTCACCTTGACATAGATGATAGTACTGCCTAGACTCCTGTATCATTTTGCGAATCTCCCCGTATATGTCCCGGTCAGACTATTTAGAGAATTGGAGGGGTTAATCCGAGGCTTGATCTGTAATACAGGGCGCCCCCGAATTGCACTACAGAAACTGTACCCACCCTCGGAGAGTGGAGGGCTGGCAGAACCAAATCTGGAGCTCTACTATATAGACGCGCAACTACAATGGGTCGCGAAGTGGCTCAGCGGGAAAAATCTAACTGACACGGCGACGGAGACAGCAATCTGGATGCAAAATCAGATCTGCGGACTGTTCCACCCACTCGCAAAAGTTCCCCGGCCCACGCAAATATATATTGAATTGGCACATAGATGCTACAAGAGGAGCCGTCACCTCACAAAAGACACACTCACATATGCACCGACGCTACCACTAATAGGGACACCTAGGGGCAGAGATTATATAACTGACATGACATTACTGCCCTGGATTGAGGCAGGAGTGGAGACACTTGGAGATCTGTACGTAGAAGGCACCTTGTTGACATTTGAAACACTATCAGCAGATACTGGTTTGCCAAGGGGCCAATTCCTCACATATGCAACTATTACACGGACGCTTACTCTAGCATGGGGGGATATCACGAATGAGCCGCCGGCACATCAATTATTGCAGTATTTGCATGTGATGGGGGAGGGGTCGCATATAATACACTGGCTGGTGCAAGCCCTTCTCAGTCATAAATGGAAGCCGCTACAAAGGCTTCATGCCTATTGGACTGAAGACAGAGGCCGCCCTTGGACGGATAAAGACTGGGAACGAGTTTTAGCCAGCGCCACACATGTCCCACGTAACTCAAGATTCAAACTAATACAAACATATACATTGCATAGGGCGTATCTCTCACCAGATAAAATTAACAAATATTTTAATATTACTACCTCTGAGTGCCCGCGGTGCCGTCTCCTGGGTGCTAACCTGTTGCATATGCTGTGGTCATGCCCCAAGCTTCACACTTATTGGCATGCGATACTGGCAACACTCACTACATGCACTAACATGGAAGTGCATGACAATTGGGCGGTCTGTATCCTGGGGTTCTACAAAAGACACAAAATACACAGAGCGGGCCTCCGATTTCGAGACTTGGGACTCATAACGGCGAAACAGCTCATAACTAAATGATGGAAACAAAAGGACCCGCCAGAGGTATCACACTGGAAGAAGTCCCTAGAAGTATGGGCACAGGCAGAGAGCACCACCCTACATAGGGAGGAGACGGCGGGGTTGAGGAAGCATCCCATTGCACAGACTTGGGATGATATGCTCAGAAAGTTAGTATGCTCCGGTGCCCCACAGCAGCCACCGCCCGCACAACAGGCGGGGCCTAATACTTGATATATCACTAGACTGTAGAGCAGGTGCTGCACCTGCATGCTATCTCGCCCAGACTGGTTGGAACAGACCAAGCCTTGCATTCCTAAAGTATGTTAAACGGAAGTAGATGCAACCCTGACGACCACACGCCCGCAACGGCAATAGTAGTGGCAGCCCATGTTCACTAATGACACATTAATCTAGACATGGCTATGCAAAGAAGAAAGGCACACCATGCGCTGAACACAAATTCCCTCAACATATTGACAGCATTTGTTTGTTTAGTTTTATTGTTGGTTATTAAAAAATATTTTTTTTCTTTTGTTGAATGTTATAAAAAAGAGAACGGAACTGTCTTGCGAGCAGAGGCGACATTACGATGCATATATGGATCTATCTATTACAGGCATGTTTTACGGTACACCTTAACAGTTGGGACCCATAATGTATAACCTTCTTATACAAGAGTTGCTTATTTTTTCATGTTTGCTGATTTGATGTTCTGTACTCTGTCGTGCTATAGACTATTGTCAGCAATAGACACACCAAACACTTCCATCCTGGCGCTCGATTGGAGATGACAGAATGTGCGGGCTGTTAATGCCCAAAATAATTAACGGCTGGATAGGCATCCATATGTTATGGTTAAAAATGACACCAAGTCCCCGTGAAAGTCACACATGCTGATTGCTTTCTATAGAGTCATAGGCTAAGAGATGTTATAAGGAAAGTGATGCTTATTGGTACTAGACAATAGATATGTTGTATCAGGAAATTTTAAAAAAATGCACCAATAAAGCTATTCAAACAAAAAATTAATATATAATACATATACAAAAATGTTGAGACATGTCAATAAGTATGAATATTTACATCAAATTTATTACAGATTTGAATTTGATTGTTTTCTGCATGACGTTGGTGGACATTTTGGATTTATATATATGACGTCACAGTCTAGATCCAATTTGGGCATGCACATGACATGACCTGACTTGTACACATTAACGTTTGTGCCAAATTTGACCCAAATCAGCAGATTTAAATACTTTGTTTTTATATTTCTCAGCCGTCTTGGATTTCGATTAGACTATATGATGTCATAGACAAGATCCACTTGGGGTCTTGCTCTTATGTGATTACTATTACAAAGATGAATGTATGTACCAACTTTCAGCATTCTATCACTAGGTGAATGATTTTCATTAGAAAACAGGCTTAACAGCTTTACTAACAAAGAGGGCGGTAATAGAGAGAACACACAGGAGATGTCCTACAGCACTGTCAAGATGCTGGAAGAAATTTGCACTGCTATTATCTACTCTTGGCTTAGAGAGCATTGTCATGGGAATGGGCAACCCACTCTCATGGGAGCACTTTTAACTAAGTGAGTACTTCTGGGAGAGGCTGGCACAACCTGGAATTGCAAAAGCGCTAGGAAAGCACTTTTAGATGAATAGCTCTCTTTGAGGGTCTTGTAATAACAAGAACACAATTCTTTAAAAAGTTACAGTCTTTAAGTCTTGAGCATGCCAATGTGAGAAATGCAAACTTACAATGCTGGTCTACTCTAACGCTGGCACGATGCTACTGGGGGAAGCTCACACTGTAGGAGCCCTTTCCTAAACAGGCAGCCTTGAATTTGTATTTAAAACTGTGGGGAACGGTGGTAAACTTTGTTACTTTAGCCATGAGGCTGCTTTCTCTACCACACTGATTCAGGCAAGTAAAGCTGCATGATTCTTCTATTAACTCCAGTGTTGTCAAAGGTCTCTGTGGGAGCCCTATATCTGTGAATCTTTATACCAAGTGTGCTGGTATCTACTGTGATGAGTATGTCATAGGCTGTGCTTCCCAGTTTTCAGTGTACATTGTGGCATTTGGGATAAAGACTCCCCCACCCCCAGAGTTCACACAAATGCTGCTAACTAATAGGAGAATGATGCTGCCTATTGTGAGTATCTGGTGTAAAAGAAAAAACATCTCCTATCCCAAGACTGTGTGGATTTCCACACCTTATATGGAACCTTGAAAGGAACAACTGGAGACCTCTGGAGACATTTTGCATTTCCTGAATGCAAATTAATATGTTTTGTTGACAAGTGCACACTACAAACTGAATTACTTCCAAATATTTTTAAAATGTGAAGCAGTAATTGAACAGAGACACAGGCAGATATACATTAACTCTAGATAGCAATATTTGATGAACTAGGGAATCTAGGATTCTGCTTGTACAACTGGCACATAAGATACTAGGCTTAATATAGCTTGCTCAAAGCTTGTGGCTTGTGGGCTAAACAGTATATCTGAAACTGTTAGAAATGGGGGTCTTTAGTTGGCAAGGGTTTGCACCTTTGTCCAAGTAGGGACCCTTCCTTCTAGTCGGGATAAGGGAGTTACACTCCTAAAATAACCCCTGCTCACCCCCTTGGTAGCTTGGCACGAGCAGTCAGGCTTATCTTAGAGGCAGTGTGTAAAGCATTTACACATAACCAACAGTAATACAATGAAAACCCTACAGACGGACACCACACCAGTTTTAGAAAAATATCCAATATTTTATATACTTAAAACATGACCAAAATGATAAAAAGCCACCATACAGTTCTCAGAAGTCTTCAATAATCAAAATAGACTTGAAACACAGTTACTTGAAGTTGATCGCTCCGTCTGGGGCTATCACGGCGTTGAGAACAACAAATCCAAACAGTTCTGGATGACCGCGATGTCGCGGGCCAGCTAAGGTGTCGGGAATACCCGCAAAACAGTACCTTTAGAAAGGCAGAGTGTTTGCGACCTCTCGGTGAGCCCCGAAGAGCCAGTCTGCAGGTGTCTGTTCCGGAGGTCAGTGCAGGAGTCGTCAGACCCTTGAAGTCACACGCGTTGCAGATCAAACTCCTTGCGTTTGAAGTCAGGAGTGCCGGGGTCGGTGGGTATCGGGGGTGCAGTGCGAAGTGCAGTGGTGCGGTGTGCAGTTCCCTCAGGTTGCGGTGCATGCAGTGGCTTGGTGACAGTCATCCAGCGGCATCAGTGAGACCAGTGCTGTGGTGCAAAGTGTTGCGGTGCTCGTTGCAGTGCTGGTAGGTCATGGTGCAAGCAGCGTGGTTACTGAAGCGCTGTCATCGGCTAACAAGCTGAAGTCGATTTTGCCAGCGTCGGTGGGCCAAGGCTGAGGTGCAGGATTAGTATGGTGCATCGTGTAACTTATGAATGGTGCCCTCAAACCACGGTGCAGGCAGTGGCGTCGATGTCGACGTGGAGCATCGTCGTTTGGCATAACAAGGCAATGGCGTGAAGCGAGGCGTGAAAGAGTGCGGTGCCCACAGGTTGCGGTGCAAGCAGCGGCTCGGTGGCGGCACCAGGTGGCGGCATCGATGAGACCAGGGTTGCGTTGCAGCGTGCGGTGGTGCCGTCTGCAGTGCCTTCAGGACACGGAGTCAGCAGAGGTGTCATAGATAGCGTCAGTTGCTTTTTCTGCCGTTGCAGCACAAAACACACAGTTCTCAGTGCTGATGGCAGAAGAAGTTGAAGTCTTCGTTGTTCCTTAGACTTCTTGAACAAGGGGTAAGCTCTACCTGAAGCGCTTGGAGAAACTCACAAAAAGAAATTGAAGAAAGTTCAGTCCAGTCCTTTCACTGCCCAAGACAGAAGCAGCCACTGCAGGCCAACACAGCAAATCGAACAGCAAAGTGCTAGTCGCTCCTCACAGCTTCTTCAGCTCTTCTTCTTGGCAATCTCCTCCCACTACTCTAAATGTAGCCCAGGTCTATTCAGACCAGCCCTGACTCATCCAATCTCTCTGGAGCCATTGCACATCCCTAGTCCCTGTTACTCCAAAGCCAGACAGTCAATACACCTCCTAGCAGAGGCACACTGGATAGCTAAGCAAGAAAATACCTACTTTCTAAAAGTGGTATCTTCAAACACAGAATGTAAAAATCACCCGCACTAACATTCTGAATTCAGGCACACTAAAATGTATCTTCCTATCTGGTCCCAATGGTAAGTTATATTTATAAGATCTTATAAATAAATTCCCAATCTCTTCTATGGGACAGATAGCCTTTCCATAGAGAAAAACAAAATGCACTGTAATTCACTACCAGGACATGTCACACACACCAGTACATGTCCTCCCTTTAATGTACACAGCACCCTGCCCACAGGGGTACCGTGGGCCTAATTAGGGGTGACTAATATTTAACCAATCCAATCCAATCCAAAAAACGTTATTGCGATTGTTTAAAATCATAAAAGTACAATATAAAACAGTTCATTAAGAATACATTTAGAGTACATGTTCCAGTTAATACAATAGCCCATGTTAGAGAACAGGGTGTTATAATAATTTATCAGTAGTCAGGCCCCTTTTAGAACCAGTAAATCAATCAGTATTATTGCTTATTAGTTTCCTACGAATTAACCACATCGCGAACAAAAACTTAGAAACTGCAACCACAACAAGTGGATTTGAATCGCTTCGCAGGATCCTAAAGAAATCGAGGTAACTCCTAATACCCAAGTTTAAACATAATTGTATGATCCATTTTTTCCGAATACCGACATATGCTGGGCAGAAAAGCACGACATGGATCATAGTTTCCAGTTCAGTTGAGCAACCAGGACAAGTGTGCTGGGAACCGCCCACCCATCGATCAGTAAATGAATAAAGAGGGAGGGTTCCATATCTGAACTGTAGATATAGCTTCTTTGCTAAAATGGGCTGGATAGCATCGAGGTCAGGTGCAAAGGCGTAGTGAGATTTAACTTCTATGAAAGCATCTGTCAGACTAGAAGGTCTAACTGAACTGTAAGCTTTGTAACAAAAGGGAAGGTTAGGGCCTGGCAAGTGGGTGCACTTGCCAGGTCGACATGGCAGTTACAAACTGCGTGCAGACTCTGCAGTGGCAGTCTAAGTTACCTTTTGAGGGCTACTCATGTGGGTGGCACAATCAGTGCTGCAGGCCCACTAGTAGTATTTGAGTTACAGGCCCTGGCACACTTAGTGCACTATATTAGGGGCTTACCAGTAAATCAAATGTGCCAATCATGGAAACGCCAATTCATCATACAAATTTCACATAGAGCATATGCACTTTAGCACTAAATAGCATTGGTAAAGTGCCTGAAGCCCTAAAACCAACAACAGCAGGTCAGGAAAAAATAGGAGGAAGAAGCAAAAAGTTTGGGGATAATCGTGCAAAAAGGGAAATTTCCAACAGCAACAAACACATCAGTCCACTGCACAGTGCTACACAGAATGCAAATCAACGACCTACATATTACACACAAAACTCCGAAGCAGGCAGATTCACCTTCTAGGCTATTTCATGATGATTTATGCTTCTGACCAGAAAATGCATACAGATATCTCTTCAGTACATGCATTAACCAACTGAGCTATTTTGCCAAAACAGTACCCTAGGACATGCTGGGTGCACATAGAACTCCGCACCTCTGTCTGCAGTTCATTAAAAGAAAAACACCCTCTTGTTTCAGATCAGTGGAATTGTGGAGAGAAAGGCAGACAAATAACTTCAAGTCCTCAAATAAATAGTGTGTCTTCGTCTGCTATTCACGTGCTAAAAAACAATAGCTGAATGTCCCCTAACAATTCCCTAAACTCTCACTTGACTGCCTAGGCTTCTCTGATAGTGCTTTAACTCAAAAACGTGTTATCAGAACTCTGTTTTCTCTGGGAAACTGCTGAGCAGCGCATGGTTGTTGCAAGGACAGGGGCATGAATGTCCCCTCCCTCCCACCAAATAGTATTGTTTGGCTAGCTGGCTGTTCTATCCACCGAGTCCCCTTATTCGAATATGCGTGTGGGGGGATACATCTTCCACGATCAGTTTCTGATACGAACCAACAGATGCTCTAATATTGTTAAGAATAATCGATTGGCTATCTCGCTGACCCTGATTCCCTGAGAGGTATGATTCTGTAAGTGATGGAATTATATGGCCTGTACTCAGACTTCCATGTTATGTGGTTTAAATCGCCATCCACGCTTCTGCAAAATCGTTGTATCCAATGCACCTTTAGGCAGATGCTAACAACACCTTTGTAAGATGAGTGCTCAGACAACTGAGCTACCATTTCAGTTTAAAGGGAAGTATGTTCTTTAAAAATAGACTATAGACATTTTCAGATCGATTTTTGATGCCTACGTAATAAATCCCCCGCAAAGGATAGTGTCATGAGAGGCACTACTTGATAGTCTTGCACTTTCATATAACAATCCATGTGCTCATTTATGAGGCCCCTTGCGCTGTGGGAATGTCACTTTTTGTGATGTTCCGTGGTGCAGGAGCCTGCTCTATATTTACGTGGCAGCACTAAGCCACTTTTTTTGGCTTAATGCTGCCGCCGTAAATATGGCTCCCTTTAACACAGTTTTCTGCCTTAAAGGGGCATGCAATGGGTGTTGCTGGGGGTGGTCCCAGCAACATCCATGGCTTTTTGACACTGCCCCAGATTTACGAAAAATCATAAGTCTCAGGAATTCACCCAAAAACTTACGACTCCCCAGGGAAGGCGTAAAGGAGGTACAACGAGGAGAAATATCTTTTTTTCTCTTCGTTTTTCCTTTTTCTATGTGTTCTGCATTCTGCAGCACACATAGAAAGAGGAAAAAGCCTCTTCTGATTGTTTCTGTGCTGGCAGGTTTCCCTTCCTGCACAGAAATACTCATCCTGGCACCACAGGCACCCTTGCACCATGGTGCAAAGGTGCCTGGGTAGGATCACAGCAGCCCATTGGGCGTCGGTGCAGGGAAAACGTACAGGAATGTGCCGTGTCTGATAGATACGGAACATTCCTGCCCATTTTTTTACCGTACGTCAGAGCAGCAGAAAGGCCTGTGGCGCTGCCCTACCGTAAAACCACATAAATGAGGCCCTCAATGTATTTAGGAGTTGTAGTTCTGCAATTAACCAAGGCTATATTAATTGGACTGAAGTTATAAATTACAACAGTTTAAAGGAGCAAATGGATGCCCATCCCCCCAGGAATGTCTGCTTACATAGATTCTTCTGGTAACCACAATAACGGTTGTTATAAGTACATCTTGCATTTGCAATTAAAAAGTATTTCTGTGTTTAGAATTCAAAATTTCCAAAAACAATGGGTAGCAGAAACATTCTGACATTTTGAATATTAAAACAGGTTTTAAATGTTAGACTATGTAAATGTAAAGTTTGTGTACTTATTATTGAATAAAGATAAATAGAGAGAGAACACCATGTGGTTATAAACGCATGTCTAGCAGTTTGCATGAGGCACAATGATGCCAGTACATAACTCACTAAGCTACATTGCAAGGGACTCGATTCACAGAAGTAATCTGAGACTTTTGGTCTGAGTTTTGGACCAAAACTCTAACTTAGACGAAAAGTCTAACTTTACTACTACTAAAGTTAAATAAAAGCAGTAACCCATTGAACTATTCATATAAAATACAAATCTGGGACTGGCATATTATTTGCTGTGGTTTGCATCAGGCACAATAATTCTTTATATTACTTTATGATGCGTCAAACCTGTGACGTGACTGCAGACACATCTCTTCAGCGAGTGCATTAACCACCAGTGTTATCATACCACTATTTTATCCTGGAACTTTCTGTTCATACCAAGATCTCTGCAGCAGGTGCATTGACCCCATTAGAAAGTGTAACACGCAACCTGTTTGTGACCAATTACATAAGCCAGAACAGATTTATTATCACATATGTCCTTGTCAATTTCTTTCAGGGCCATTTAAAAAAAAAAAAAAAGATAAATGTATATGTTGGCTGTACATCAATTGTGACTGCACCCCCCTTCTGCTGCCACACTTTGACCCCCAATTAATCGGATTCCCTAGTACCCCCTCGTAATGTGTTCATATATACATGACTAACCTAAATAATTTGCTGCAATTAGGAAATTCATTTGGGACCTGACAAAGCGTCGACGCAGGTGAAACATTAGTTTGTCCATTGCACTTGTGTGCCCCCCCAGCCCTTACAACTATCTCCGTTTGAACTTTACATGCGTGTCTCAACATGTAAGAATATATTACATTTTTATTTTTGCACAGTGAATTCCTGGCAAATTTTACTGTCGGACTTTGGCGGGAGCTGTGATTATACAGCAATATTTAGGCGTACCTTGAAGACTTGACTGCTGCGGGAAACACATTTGGGAACCTGTGCTCGAACACAGAGCCATCCTTGCGGTAGAATGAACAGCGGATCATGAACCATTTTCAAAAGCTGCCTAGTGCTTTGAGTCCATCCGTTGTGAGTTGGATCCACTGGGCATGAATCGGGCACGGGCGCTGCAAACTAGCAACAGCTTGAGGGGGGGAGAGGAGTGGGAAAAATGAAGGCAGGAGCGGCCTCAGACAGAAGAGAGCAAAGTGGGCCAAGGAACTGCTGAGGGGGAGGGAGTGAAGTCAGCAGGATTCAAAACGATTGGGAAGACCAAAGGAAGGGTAGAAATTGTTGGAGGGAGAGAACGAGAGCAGGAACCATCGAGGAGAAAACAATGGTCAGCAGGAAGCTCTGCATAGAGAGATGAGGAAGGAGGGGTTGCTGTGAATTAATTAAAAATATGGAATTCCTAAGATCAGGGAGGGCGAAGCGAGCGAGAGATATAGAGACAGTGAGAAACAGATAAAAGGTAAAAAGTAGAAACTGCTGAAGACTGAGAGGAAGCGATAACGTCTCTGGGTGAGAGAAGGGTAGCATGAGCTCCTAAAGAGAGAGGGGAAGGAGGAATAGAGGACAGGGGAGGTAGTGTGAAGGGGGGAGCAGAGACTGCTGGTGGAATAGTAGCAATTGGGAGGAGAGAGAGCCACAGAGTGAATGACAGGAAGAATAGTGATAACGCCATATTAAAAACCTACTGTACATATTTGTCTTATTAGAATTAGGTATTAATTATGTGATACTTAATGCCCTCAGCTGTGGGCCTGTATGACTTTTGATTACCTGTCTTCAGCTATGGGCTCTCATGAATGTGAGGGCATATCATGAAGGAAAATGTAGTATTTTGTATATTCTGTGATGCTTGTGTGTGCTGTGGGCAAATCCTCTGCCCTTCTGATGTGCACCTGGAAAGTTAGTTTAAGAAGGTTCTATTCCTGCAAGTGTTTTACTCTAGATAGTTGGAATCTCTAATTATGAAGGAGAGATTAAGAAATCTGGAGCTCCTAGTGGGGCTCTGTAATATTAATATAAACAGACTATTCCATCTTTATTGCACACCTTAAGCACACGCGGAGCTCATGGACAGGGTTTAGAGAGATGCTTTCTTTGGCAGAACTGCAGATGATGGACCCATGATGCAGGCTCTTGTTGGACAAGGTAGAGGCATACGTGGCTGCAGCTTCTTTGGGAATCTCTAAGAGGGTGCTGGAAAGGTCTATTCTTACAAGAAAACAATGGTTCTGTCGGGTTTAAGTAAAACAATTGCTTTGTTATGCAAACGAATCAAGAAATGACCACACAATCTAAAAGTACAAATCACGTTAACGCTAGATTTGGGGGGTGTGATGTCATTCTTTATATATAAATTTCATCATTTATATGAAAACACCCATATCACTTGTAACGCAAGGTTACCAACGTAATAAACTGTAACGTGAAGCAGTGAATCAGTGACAAGGTGACAAAAGTGACAGATTTGTGCAAAATATGTACAGTGATCAAATACAGAAAAAACTTTCTATGTACATCATATACAAGAGGAGGGCCAGTATCAAGGAAAATCACAATGACACTGTTTCACGAGTAAATCAAAAAACATATGGAAAACAGGTCTTGAACTGGTCCTAGCAGTTATCGTCGACGTTTCAACCCAGTGTAAGCGACATTAAATCGTCATGCAGGGTCTTCATCAGGACATTAAAATAAACGATGGCCACCTAGCCGG
Source organism: Triturus cristatus (assembly GCF_964204655.1). Lineage (NCBI taxonomy): Eukaryota > Metazoa > Chordata > Amphibia > Caudata > Salamandridae > Triturus > Triturus cristatus. The sequence goes on along the minus strand of NC_140590.1, from coordinate 891,360,521 downwards.
TGGTCTAGGATGGCCTGGCAATCAGTTGTTTGCGTTTCGAAGGACAGAGCGCCTCATCAAATGTGGTCTCTCAACGGGCGTACCGAGTCCGGTGAGTGGGATGCGTCAGAGATTCGAAATGAATTTTGATTTGGAAGTCGAAGCTGAGCGATAATGACTCACGCTGCAGCACCTCCTCTCGACCAAGAGAGGAGGTGCTGCAGCGTGAGTCATTATCGCTCAGCTTCGACTTCCAAATCAAAATTCATTTCGAATCTCTGACGCATCCCACTCACCGGACTCGGTACGCCCGTTGAGAGACCACATTTGATGAGGCGCTCTGTCCTTCGAAACGCAAACAACTGATTGCCAGGCCATCCTAGACCACCGGCTAGGTGGCCATCGTTTATTTTAATGTCCTGATGAAGACCCTGCATGACGATTTAATGTCGCTTACACTGGGTTGAAACGTCGACGATAACTGCTAGGACCAGTTCAAGACCTGTTTTCCATATGTTTTTTGATTTACTCGTGAAACAGTGTCATTGTGATTTTCCTTGATACTGGCCCTCCTCTTGTATATGATGTACATAGAAAGTTTTTTCTGTATTTGATCACTGTACATATTTTGCACAAATCTGTCACTTTTGTCACCTTGTCACTGATTCACTGCTTCACGTTACAGTTTATTACGTTGGTAACCTTGCGTTACAAGTGATATGGGTGTTTTCATATAAATGATGAAATTTATATATAAAGAATGACATCACACCCCCCAAATCTAGCGTTAACGTGATTTGTACTTTTAGATTGTGTGGTCATTTCTTGATTCGTTTGCATAACAAAGCAATTGTTTTACTTAAACCCGACAGAACCATTGTTTTCTTGTAATAATTCTACCCAGGTTCTGAGGGACACAGGGTCACCCCATTGCTTATACATTGGAAAGGTCTATTCAGCACACAGTTAGCTTCTTCTGCCAAAGAGAGCACCTCTCTGGACTTGCCCACGCATTTCTTCAGTACTGAAGCTGCATATTAATTATGTTTAGCTACAGGAGTGTCACAGCCCTGTTCTTAAGACAACACACTACTAGAGCACCAGCTCGCTTCATCCCAGCCTGAAAAGGAGAGGATCCAATCAGCCAATTAGAAGACTCCTAGACATGGAACACTCCTAATCTAACATTCCTGGCACAGATCAGCAGGGAACAACCCTCTAGTCACAGTCAGTGCTAGAACAGATTGGGATCCAGCTGAATTCTGAATCCACCAGCTATTCTTGTGCTGGATTTGGAATCCAGGTGAGTCTCAGTCAATCGCCCAGGGGCTTTGTCCTGAAGTAGTGTACCTACTTCAGGACAAAGAAAAGGTGCTGGAACACATTTACTGTGGGCTTCAATGTACAGAGCAGCATTCTGCCAGGGTGTGCTCATTTGATGGACAATGTAGAAAATATTTACAGTATTTCACATAACTTGAAGGTGTTTAGGACCAGATCGATTCTAAAATGTGTTGATGCACATAAAAAACCTTTAAGGGTGTGGCAATAGAAAGTTAAGATGGCAAAATTGCAACCATTATAAATAGGGTTCCCAGTTTTAAGGTATTTTTTTTTCTAACATTTCCGTCTGTATTTATCCATATTTATTTTTTAGTCATTTTATCTGTATTTATCCACATTTATTTTTGTCGCACACAAAAGAAGACGCTGCAGCTAGTATTTTTTCACATGTATTTAAATAGACACTGCACACTTGCACTCAGTTGTTATAGGTTTAGATATATTTATATACACCTCAAATTAAGTCAACACCATATATTCATCTGAAAACTTTGCAAAGATAATTTAAAGATAACATAGGCCTAAACAGACCTTGAGTAACTTGCATTAGGAAACCTTTACTGTAGGGCTGTACAACCTAGGGACCAGAGGTATCTTCTAGTGTGGTTATTCTTGCAAAACTAGTCCTGCCAAGAGCAGGAGCCAATGTGCTTTGAGGATGGGAAAGACTAGGAGCACCTTGCAAGGTAGTTGAGTGAAAGGCTTTTCTCCAAGGTGAAAAATGTCAGAACAAAAAAAATATGCAAATGCATACTTTTATTTTTGTTATGTAGGCCGTTTTGCACCTGGAACTTTTATGGTGTGTCAGTGCAAACAATTTTTGCCTGTGTCAAAACAACACACTTGATCTGTGCCATACGGTAGACATCTTTGATACTATGCATTTTTTCATGTTGATCACAAATTTAGTTTGAATATGGGTGCAAGATGTATTAGCACTATGACTAACCTGGAATTACAGAAATGTAACGTTTGTTTTTATCGTAATTCCATATTGGTATGTATCTGATAAATTCTGTAAAGGGGTCATGAGCTAAGATGAATATTCACAGCTCTTCCAGCACTCAGAATGATTGCACTTGTCCAGCAAAGGACCTCAAAAACTAGTATCCTGAGGAGAAAATAGGAGGAATAGAAAATAGCAGCCTAGACTCAATAGATTTAACCTTAACGAGGAGTATCTGAACCTGGTAAATAAAAGAATGTGTAAAGATTAGCTAATGCAAGCAATGCCATTATGATTCCATTCTTTCCATGCATACCTTTCTATCAGTTTTTATTTTCTCTGCTGTTTGTATTGCTGACACTGCAGCAAAATAATGTGAAATTAGGGCTTAAATTATCTCTATTTCTCAAAACCTGCTAAAAGGTGATTTGCCATCTACTAGAATCCAAATTGCCTAAACATATGTTAATGCACTGGTATCAAGCAGTATTACAGTGCCTTCATAAAATATGAATGTAAACTCAGTCAGTCATGGTTCAGCCACGAGGGTCATCAATAATTGAGAGAATACACAGGAGCTATGCAAAAATATAAATTGCCTAATATTTATGACAAAACTTTAAAGTTGTATTCCACTGTTGCCTTACAAGCTCAAACAATATAAGCATAACTATGCAACGTATGTAAAGAATAGGCGCAACCTAGCTGAAGGGAGAGTACTATGAACCCATTCCTACATTGGCTCAAGAGAGTCTTCATCGCAGTACCGCTAAAAACCCGAAATTATTAAGAAATAAAAATTGTATTTAAATATGGAGCTCCAGAAAAAACATTATCTTTAATTCACAATTGTGAAGCAGTGATCTGCAACTTCCACTTCCTAATTAACACCATGTAGCTGAACAACCAGTGTGCATCCCCAAAACAGGTTGAGCCTTCCACCGGTATGGCCACATCTCAAGGCAGGTGTGATCTTGTTTCTTCCTGGAGCTCTTTCGGTGGTAGGTCCTTCATTAGAAGGAACTCTTGAAGATGTTTTTATCAGATGCTCTTCCTTCTCCTTAGACTGCTCATCCACATGTCATTCTCGGTCCTGGTTGCCATGTGTAGCAGGCTCCATGCCAGGATCTGTTGCAACCTGAGAATTTTGGGTAGTATATTTCTTTCCTCCAATGATGACTTTGTAGAGGAATCAAAAAGGAGCCACCTCCAAGAGTGATATTTTTCCTTTCCTTATCCTAGTATGGACCTGATGACACCCGTTGCTGGCACTTACTAGGAACGGTGTTACATTGTGCAAATGTAAGAATTCATTGTGTGCACGTGCTGCTACAGTATGCTTACATAAGCTATCCAATTTCGTTTCACTTGAAAAGCTATACAGTACTAAAATTATATTTACACATGTGCGCCGTTGAAACTATGCTTCTGCAATACACGTATATAAAATGTACCCATAGGCACCATTGCATGGCAGGGCTCCCTGATTCACAAAGGTAAGCATACACGTTTGTGTAAGTTTACTCTTTTTTGGTATTCACAAAACTGCAATTTAATTATAAACTTATGACTGCAGAGACTGCTCGTGGCTAAGAACTCCATACATAAAAATGGTAGGCGTTTCCGGAGTTCTCCAACCTGACCTCAGAGCCTCTGCAGTAGTAAAGTTACTATTAATTGCAGCTTTGTGAATAGCGAACATGAGTAAATTTAGACTAATGTGTACGTTTACCTTTGTGACTCAGACCGTATGTGTAGAAAGTATATGCATGTGCAGGCTATTATACATCTATTTACAAATTCAATAGATTCCCAGGAGTAACACAGGGCTTCTCTAAGAATTCTACAGCTGTGGAAAAAATGTACTTCAAATATAGGAATAATCTTCCCGGTGAAAAATGTCAGGGTTTGAGCTCCCCAACCTACCCTATGGAATGAAGTACCACTTAAATAATCCTCAGGCCTGGCAAAACGGTCCATTGTTTTCTGCGCATTAAAGAGACAATAGATTTCTGATTTCAGATCTCCCTTCTCCTATTGTTGGTGAAAATCAGGGAAAATTAAAACCACCTACATCTTCACAGGTGAAACCTGTGTGTGAAAACATAAGAGGCTAACAATTACTCTCAGTCAAGAATTAGGTCCCAGGGACCACTGACCACTCCTAAACATATTATTTACAACTTTGACAAAGGGGAAGTGGTCCCTTGGGACCCCTTCCTAAGGGACCCTTTCCCATTTGCAAATGGGATACCACGTCCTTTGAGGTGTTGGTAACCTATCAGTGATTTGCAACCACAATTGCAGTCACAAACCATTGATACATCAATTCGGCAATCTGCAATTCAGTATGTAGTCGCATACTTATTTTGCGATTCAGTAATGAGTTACTTAATAGCAATTTGGGTTCTGTACACACCAAAAATCTATTTTGCGGTTGCAAAGTCTCTGATTATGCAAATTAGAGCGTTTATGATTGCAAAATGACTTTGAACATAAAGCCCTTACTTATTCGTAGAAAGTTGCACTTTGTTGCCTTTACTTAGATGGTGTCCTGTTTCCCATACGTATTCAGTATTTTAGAATATTATCACTGACAGTTTAGAATAATGGGGAGCAAGAGCTGTAAAAGTGTTCAAATTTGATTACTCACACATTCAGATGGCTGATTGCAAAAGATCGAATTGATGTATACACCATCCCACTGTATTACATGAGCTGAGGGTGCTTTTACAACACACCCAGAAAGTACTGAAGAATTTGATTATTGTGTGTTCTAAATTCAGACTTACAAGATGATTTCATGTAGAAGTGTTAGAAATGGGGGTCTCTAGATGGCAGAGGTAGATACATTTCTCCTAGTAGGGTCCCTTGCTTCTAGTCAGGGTAAGGGTGATACACACTCTAGATAACCCCTGCTCACCCCCTGGGTAGCTTGGCACAAGCTGACAGACTTATCCCAAATGCAATGTGTAAAGTATTTGTACTCAAAACCCACAGTACTACAGTGATAACACCACAAACGGACACCACACCAGTTTAGAAAAATAGAGTATCTGTATCTAAACTCAACAGGACCACGCGCAGCATCGGGGACGGAGTCACATGGACCCCCAAACAAACAGTACCTTGGAAACAAAGTCTATGGCAATGCACAGCATCATGGAGGTGAGAAGACGTGCTAAGGTTGAGGCTGGCTCCCTGGTTGCCATAGGGAGGCTAGGCATCGTGTCCGTGAGGAGACGACGTGTCAAGTCCAGGACAAGGGAAGATGGTTGCATTAGCAGTGAGGCGTCAGTTCCGGTGACGATGCAAAGTAGGCAAGTTCGTGGAGTCACCCTCGATGGTTATCGGTGCTGCGATAACAGGATTCAGTCACTGACGATGATGGAGTCAGTGCGAGCACTAGCGTCGGGAAATTCAGATAACTGCAGAGTCAGCAGGCATCAGAGCTGCGGTGCAGGCCGACGTGGTCCGGTGTGTCATTTACTTCACGAGTGGTGCCCTGGGCCTTGGTGCAGATCCCAGTGTCACACCGGCATCGCTGACAGTGTCAGAGACAGGTTTTCCTATTTCACTTCAGTTTCTTCCACCTCCCAACAGCAGAAACAATCTTCAGAGGCCCAAAACTGGAATAGGCACCTCCAAGTAGGTCAGAACTCTCGGCAATTGAGTTCAGGGGAGCTGGGGGTGAAGTCTTTGTGTCCCTGAGACTTCAGAACAGGAGGCCAGCACACTCAGGTCCTTGGAGATTCTTCTTGAAGCATGTTCACAGCAAAGTTCCAGTCTCTGTCCTTTGTTTGGCAGAAACAGCAGCTGCAGGCCAACCCACACTGCACACAACAAAGGGGCAGTACTCCTCCTCACAGCTCTTCATCCCTTCTCCTTGGCAAAGGTTCCTCTTGAGTCCAGAAGTGATCTAACGTTCTGGGGTTTAGGGTCCACTACTTATACCCCATTTTGTCTTTGTTCTCTTTGTCAAGGGTCTCTGAGCCAAACCAGGTATGTCCTCACTGGTGCAGTATTACCACAGGGGGTGGCGACAACATTGTCCATATGAGGCAGGCCCTATTCAGGTGCAAGGAAAATTACTCCTACTACTCTAAATGCAGCCAAGCCCCATTCAGCCCAGCTCTGAGCCATTCAGGAAGGGCCAGGCGCACCTCAACTCCGCCAGTGGCTATCTACAGTTAATGCACATCCCCAGCCCATCACTCCGAAACCAGACAGTCAATCCACAAACAGGCAGAGGCACACAGAATGGTTAAACAAGAAAGTGCCTACTTTCTAAAAGTGGCATTTTGAAACACCCAATTTAAAACCCATCTTTCCTAAAATATGTGTTATTAAATTCTGAGTTCAGATAGCCTAAACTTTATTCTTCCATCTTGTCCCCATGGGAAGTTATACTTGTAAGATGTTACAAAGTATCTCCCATTCTATCCTATGGGACAGATAACCTTTCAATAGTAAAAAACAAAATTGGCACTATTTCACTATCAGGACATTTCACACACACCAGTACATGCCCAACCTTTCACATACACTGCACCATACCCATGGGGTACTTTGGGCCTGAGGAGTGTCTTACGTGTAAGAAAAGGGAAGGTCCGGGCCTGGCAAGAGGGTGCACTTACAAGGTCGACATGGCAGTTTAAAACTGCACACAGACAATGCAGTGGCAGGTCTGGGATACCCCTTCAGGGCTACTCGTGGGTGGTACAAATCAGTGCTGCAGGCCCACCAGTAGCATTTGATTTACAGGCCCTAGGCACACACAGTGCTCTGTACTAAGGAATTATCAGTAAATCAAATAGTCAATCATGGAAACACCAATCAATAAACACAATTTGACCCAGAGAGCATATGCACTTTAGCACTGACCAGGAGTGCTAAAGTGCCCAAAGTCCTATAGCCAATAAACACAGGGTCAAAAACTGGAGGCCAGAAAGCAAAAAGTCTGGGGGTGAACCTGCTGAAAAAGCCAAGTCTAACAAGAAGCCACAATAAAAATCATCTTCATTGTCAATACAGCAATGACTAATGGAATCCCAGTTTTCATAAGTTGCTGTGGTCTCTAAACAATGGGTCTGTTGCCTGTATAGTCCAGTACTGAGCAACTATTGAGCCACTTTAACTCCATTGGGGACTACAAATTAGATTTATTTCCAAGAGGTGGGGCTGGTAGGTTATCTTCCCCCGCAGAATGTATGAGTGTTGTTGTCATCCATAGGTTGAAGGTAATATGCAGGTCGAGTGAAGTTTGTAGGAAAGTGCCACGTTTGCTTGCTAAAAATCCACCTTTCGGAGGTACGGTTGGAGCCATGCTGTTTGGAAATGTAATGTGTTGTATAATATGGCTTACGCATTGGCTTATACCACTACACAATGGTATTTGTGTTCCATATGGATACAAACTTTTACAAGAAAGAATTGCCTTTCCCATCACCTTCTAGTCTGACCACCTCACTCCAGATCATTACCAACACTGTCTCCAATCCTGAACTTACCATCTAAAAATCATTGTTCCTCAGTGTGCATTAATTTATCACATGACATTCCAGAACTGTAAGCAATGTCCGTTATAATCTATAGTGAGGTGTCACCGTATCAACAGTGGAACTGGTCACACCCACATAAGATCTGGAAACACTTGAGATTTGACTCATGTCTCTGCTTTGAATATCAGATCTCAGTGCTCATAAAGAATACCAAAGATGCATAAAATCCTCCCTCACTTGCTAGTCTGTTCACGCATGAAACGTATTAGTGCCATATTCCTCTCCACTCAGAACCACCGCAACACAGCCTGTACTAGGGTGTGCAAGGAAGAAATCCAGGATGCAAAATCAACCAACTACTCTCCGTCTGAACCTAAAAAATATCCTCCTTATCACCTTTGCTTTAAAATAGCCACAGCATCCCAAAAGAATATATAGACTGTGCACTGATTTCCAAGGGTTTGAAAGTCTTAACTCTTGACATATCTTGAATCTGACTGAGCGATGCTAGTATATATAAGAGTTTTACCTTCAATTGCTGAATGCTAAAGACTTGACTTTAGCTTCTCAGTAGACTCTCACCGTCTTTTGCTCAGAAGATGGATTCAATCCTAGTCATGATTTGCCCACCTGGGTTCTGAAAATCAAATCTAATCAGCCAGAGCCCACAGCAGCAAACATGGAGGCAGGAACCTAAAAGTACAGGAATTACAACTAAGGCATGTCTTGAGGAAAGAGTTCACAAGTGCCCAGAAAAGAAACGTCTTCACAAAGGTCTTTGGGGCACAATAGCAAGGGCTGGCGATCAAATTATCGCTGGTTTAGTGTCCATTTTCGGGTGAAAAGCGCGATAATTTTATTGCAATATTAGCAAGGACATGCTAGCGCGTGTTTCCTTGTCTTAGCACCCGTTTCACTTACGCCATGCATCGCATCGCTAATGAGATGCAAAGTAGGCGTTCCTGACTAAACTGCACAGGTAAACTTCGCTAAGCCAGCTTTGCGATATTTACACCATGCCCCGCACCCGCAAAGCAATATTCAAATTTTGCGCTAGGCACCCCTTAACGCTGGATTCTAACGTCTGGTATTTTCTTGAATACACTATGTTTACTATGGAAGGTGGATTCTAGGGTTGAGGCCACAGGACCCTATCATCAAGCTTATCTTCATTTTTGCTGGATTATAGCTGGTTTTCCAGCGATGTTGCCCCATATCGCGGCTATCACTGGAATTATTATCGCCAACGCTCTAAGCGTTGTTGATACAGAGCTAGCCTTGCGATAATTTCCAGCGATAGCCGGCGATCGTTAAAAACGTGCTAAGCGCGTTCAGCGATAATTATCGCTGCGGCTTGCTAATATGCCCTTTTGAGAGCTGTACCACAAGAATGTTTCAGAACCCCTTTGAAATGCTGATACAATAACTGAGCTGCTCGTCAGACATGGTATGAGACCTATCCTGGGGTTCCAGCTCAACTAACTCTCTAGCCCTACGTAGTGGTCTAAAAGCACTATACAAAACAATTAAATAAATCAACTCTACTAAGGCTACCCTAATACATACGTTTTTTATTTTTATTGGCTGGTATGGTACAGCCATTGTGTTCTTACTGGAGTTCAACATGTTCGGCTGTGCATATCACTTTCTAGCCTGTGCCCACTGGCAGCAGGGTGCAGTAAAGCAATAATAAACAACGGATCAGACAGCTAGGCTTTTGTCCTCAATTATTAGACTCGGGCAGATTATAATTCTCTAAGCAGGAATAGTTTCTTAATGCATGCAACTAATAAAACTGGCTTGATTTACAGAAGGTAGACTAATTAAGGCAATTATTTCAAAGAAAGAGGTACAGACACTCTCTGAGCTCTAACTGTTGTAGTTAAAATGTAATTGTAAGAAATGAGATATTGCAAAACTAAAACGAGCTTATGTGCATTGTACAAAAACTCTAAAAATAAATTGATTTCATATTGAAATTTTAGTATAAACATAAAATGGATTTATTTATTTTGCAACACTTTTTGTAACTAACTATAATTTTGTGTAGTACACTTTGCAACATTTGTTAAGATTCTGCAATTAAAAATGAGTACATAATTATGTTAGAGCAAGATCGTACCCCTTGAGTTCAAAATAGGTTCGCATCAAAAAGATGAAGCGTTCAATTATTAATATACAATAGTGCAATATCGGTGTCTGTTTAAACGGCTGCTTTCTTATTTAAGTTGTCTGTTGTCTGCGACGATCTGTTTCAAGGCGGAAAATGCCGCTTGTGGGCGCATGCTCCTGGAAACATACCAGAGAAGTATTGGGAAAGCAGAGAAGACTCGCTTAGCTTGAAACTATGGGGCATTTTAACAAGGAACAGGGAAAATTAACGCTAAAGGCGCTTAGCGTTAATTTTTTTAACGCCCCCTATCGCTGGATAATATCGCCTGGTTATCACGTTATTAACAATGCTAACCGCCTAGGCGATAAAAAATCCAGCTATAGCGGCATTTTGGGAGGTTATCGCTGGTAATACAGCGATAAAACTACAAGGATAGGGATATCCTTGTTGATAGGCCATGGTGGATTTAGCCATGTAATCCACCTCCCATTGGATTACATGGCTAAGTCTGAAAATTAGCAGACGTAAAAAAGCAGTGTTAACCGTGGTTAGCGCTGCTATTTTTGTCTCTAACAGGGTTAGCGTGAAGCTTGATAATAGGAGAAATGTCGCTTAGTGACATTTCTCCTATTATTTTGCTCTGGAACGCCCACTTTGCATCTCATTAGAGATGCAAAGGGAAGTGTAGTGAAAAAGGGTGCTAACATGCGATTTTGCATGTTAGCACCCTGTTGTTGATAGGGCGATTTTTTATCTCCGCTTCTTTGGCTTTTAAATTCAAAAAAGCAGAGATAAAGCCCTTGTTAATATGCCCCTATGTTGTTACATTTTCACCATCTCCATTCAAACTTACGCCACTGTCAAGTAGTTTTTGGAGTGGTGTTCCTGGATCTTTCTGGTTTCTGTTTAAAAACAACTTTATGTAGACTCTCTTTCTCCACTTCAGTTAGTTTTGACCACAAAATAGTTTCACAAGCTGTTTTCAGAGAGCAGTAAAATTAAATGTGGTAATATTTTTATCACCCACATGAGCCAGAAAAGAAGGGGACAACATACCCCATAAATCTCAGAAAAATATAAGAAACAGTACTGTGCTTTGGTGAATGTATGTGGAAAATACCAAACCATCTTCAATAAAATCACCAGAAGACGACTAGGGAGAGACATGTTTCAAAAAGTAAGTGATAGCTATACTAAATTGTTATGACTAATGCCTAAAAGTGATGCAATAAGAAAGATAAATCCAAACAAAATAATACAAATTCGTAGCTCATTTTCAGCGTTCATCATGTTCCTGGGTTATTTCAGAAAAGTAAAAATGTCTTTTGTTAATGTAATTGAAAAGTTCATAAATTACTAAGGGTCTTATTACAACTTTGGTGGTCCGCCAGCGGTGGTCCCCATCGCGCCATCTGCTGGAGGACCGCCAAAGCTGTGGTGTGCCTGCACACCAAATTAGGAGTTTAATCCTGGTCAGGAGGCCGGTGCTACAGCGGTCTCACAGAGGTTAGGAGAGCCTAACATGTAGCCCTCCTCCTTGACAGCACCTGCAGCAAGTACCTGCATTGTGTGGTATGCAGGAACAGGGGTGTAATTCCAGGGGGCGCCCATAAACCCCCTGCATGTACCCTCTGGCCCAGGAGCAGCACAAAGGCCCTGTTCAATCAATCAAGCTTTATTAGATTACTTGTTTAGGATAATCATAAAAGCACAATAAAATTTCAACAAGATTGTCAATCCATAAAAATTATTAAAATACAGTTGTGGCATGGTTACACACAAACAAAAATAAAAGCAATCGGCTAATCATACATAGGAATGCACTCACGTCATAATAGAATTTCTACATTTAAAAAACATTTCTTAAAAAGGCGGTAATGTAGGCAGTAACAAGATCATTTTCTAAGGATTTTAAAACCAGAAATGCAGGTCGAAATGTAGGGTTGACTGTGCAGATCCGTCATCGCACGGACATTTATTCAGCAATCTCGACCAATCATTTAGTTCCGGAAAACGTATTGATCTATGTAAGATGCCCAGTCTGAAACGCATTAACAAGAATCTTTCGTAATCGCCTGTAATCATCTTTATATATGGCTGTATTTTAAATGTAGTCAAGGTAAGGTTGTGCGCTTGGACAGACGATTTTGTCATTTCAGCAGTAGTTCTAATTTCCTCCAATAAGTGCAAACAACTACCTTTGACATCCTTCCTAGTCACAGTGCAGATGGTATTGGGGTTGTTATAGTATTCTGGGTGGCTTAAGTTCAATAAGAACATTTTTACATACTCTAGCCACCTAATATGCAATGCCCCGTCTAGCCCTTGACTATCCTTCCAAATATGGTGGTTGAGAGCTGTCTTGTCAGTAGTCCAAATCCTGTGCCATAATAGAACTGGCTGTATTTTCATAAAATCCCTTAGATATGGCATGCCCAGTTCCATGTGGCAAATATAAGTAGAGGTACTCTCTAAGACAGCTAACAGAAACCTGAAAAACATATTCTCAGCAATCTGTAGGGAATTCACATCGGCATATCCCCAAATACCTGCGCCATAGGAGGCAATTGCTACACATTTTGCCTTGTATATTTGTAGCAGTTCAACCGGAGGCCGCTTACCAAGTTTTTTACTAAAATTTGATTGAGCAGTCAGTGCCTTAACGAACAGCAACCTCCTGGCATTGACTGCCTGGGTCCAGGAACCCATGCGGTCGAACAAGATCCCAAGATAGGAAAAAGTTTTTGAACATTCGATCCGATTTGCGTCAATAAAGAACGGTCTACTTTTATTACCACCTGTCCCACACTTTATTACAAATGTCTTTGATGTATTGATGGTAAGACCCAATTTAGACATCAAATTAGCGACTACCTTTTGGAGACCCAACGGAGTGCGTGCCATAAGAACCGCATCATCCGCATACATAAGCGTGGGTACAGAACGTTTATCTGCTAGCGGGAAGTCCTGGCACTCATGAGCCAATATGTTTCCTATATCATTTATATATAACGTAAAAAGGAAAGGTACCAGTATGCAACCTTGTCGCACTCCTCTCATTACTCTAAAATATTTTGTGCACTCCCCCCAACCCCATAACGGACCCTGGCCTTTGCCCCTGAGAATAGCTGCCTCAAGAAGGATATTAATAAAACGTCCACCCCATCCCCTCTAAAATCTTCCAAAGCTTACCGTGAATAACGCAGTCAGACGCCGCAGTTAAGTCAACGAATTACCGGAATAGCCTGCCTCTTTTTGCCTTAGTATATTTACCTATCAGGATAGTTAAATTAAGGCACTGTTCCACTGTTCCCATGCCCTGGCGAAATATATATTGTACATCACTAATGATTGAGTGATCCTCAGCCCAGTCCTGCAGTCTGGTCAACAGATGACTTTAACCGTAGAATCTAGCAGCGAGATTTGCCTGTATCATGCTGGATTAGCCCTGTCCTCTTTTTTAAAGATGGGCACCAATATCGATTCAAACCAAGATGGTAGGAATCCAAACGCACAACTTGCATTGATTACTTGCGTCAGAAGCAGGCCCCAAATAGATATATTAGATTTGAATAGGTCCACAGGTATACCATCAGGCCCAGGGGCCTTGCCTTCCATGCTTGAAGTAATAGCCTGATTAACCTCACTAAGGTCAAAATGTAAGTCAATTGGTAGGCTTATTGGCAGTTGTTCAGGCTCATTAACTGTGGGCATTTCTCCTTGGACCTCGGGCATAGGTTTATTGTACAGCTTTGAGTAATGGTCTACCCAATCTGCCTCACTTATAGCTATCTCTATTGTTGCCATATCCTTATCAACCAGGAAGGGTGCATTAACTGCTTTCCAAAAAGCAGAAGAATCTCTAATTTCCGAAGCTGCATGTAAAGCACGCCAGGCAACTTCTTTCAATGCTTTTCTCCTTCCTTTCTTTTAGTACACTCTTATACTCCTTTCTTGCCTCTTTAATGTCATCCTTATTTTTGACTACATTGTGTAAGGTGTGTTTAAGCTTCGAATGGGCCTTAGTACATTTAGAATCAAACCACCCACGTTTTTGGGTGACTTTTTTATCAGTTTTCACAAACAAGGCATTTCTAATATAGTCAGATATAGTGGCAAAACCTTCTAAAATATCTTTGTGAGAGGTCATTTCATCCAGGCAGGCTAAGAAGACATCTTTACAGTTTAACACAACCTGTCTCATAAATTCATCCGGATCTAACTTAGCCCAACGAAGAGCATACCCACAGGGAACTGTTGTGGCTCCCTTTGTTGCCTCTCCACCACCTTTTCATGGTGGGCTCACCAATATGGTTGGAGGTGCTGCTACAGCACTGCCAGAATATTGCAGCTCCCTGAGCGCTGCGTGACTTCCGCAGGGTCCTGGATCTCTGGTAGATGCCGTGGTCCTGTGGTGGTCTGACCACCCTACTCATAATACTGCGAGCCGGGTCCGCAGTGTGGCAGTGGTCGGCAATCACCGCGAGTATGGCGGTCCTATCGGTCTTATCGACTGCCGTACTCATATTAAGGTCCTAAATGCTTCTAGTGCACTTGAGATTTCAGTACTGAATTCTGAATTAAGAGGCACTTTCGGGCCTATTCACAAACTGCATTTTGTAGCATGCAAAGTAGTTCTATAGTAGTACTATTCACATACTACAAAATGCTACTCACAAACCAAGGTGTGAAAACATCTACTTCTCTTATCTTTTCTATGCAGGGATCTCCTCCAACATGGTAGACATTTCTGCAAAGATAGTTATATATTTTTGTAGTAAATGTGGCAGGGTTCAGGGGCAGTGTCTGGAACATTGGGAACAGTTACTACTTAATGGGTAGGGTTAGTTGCGGAGTATAGAGGAATTCAGGGAGTGGTAAGGAGGGATTTAGAAAGGGACAGATAGGATGTTGGGGGACATGCTATTACAAATACCCACACTCAAAAGAGTAAGAACATTGCTATTCAGAAACTAAACTTCTAAAATTACTACAGCCAAAAAGATCCAAAACAGTAGTAAATGTACTCCAGCCCATCCTTGAATTGAGACTAGCGCCACACATCATACTGCAACTCACTCTGATAGAAAAAAAACTGAGCAGGGACTTCATATAACACCCCATAGAAAATACTATCAAATAAATTCAAATATTTCAACTTTTAAAGAAAATATATACAGTTATTTTGTATCTAAAAGTTAGATTAAATTAAAAAGTACATATTTACCAATTTAGAAAATTAATAATTAATTTATTTAAAAAAAATTAAAATGTTGAGCTTTCAATAAAAATGAAAAATTATTATAATGCTATACATCATCACATAATGTAAATTACATTTACTACATATTAATTAAATATGACAATGCTAGTGAAGATTGTTTTTTGATTAAAAAATAATATTTATGAGTAATGTTAATGTTAATATATTACATTATTTATTAACTGTTGGAAAGTGGATTATTTGTAGGGGCAAATGCAGGTCTGCCACTGCCAATACGGCCACTAACTCAGTATAGGGCTCAGAATAGGTCTTAAAAAATGATTCCTATGCTCAACCCTTGGTAACGTGGCTGCGAGCAGGCAGGCTTAACTTCAAAGACAGGTATGTAAAGCATTTAACACTACCAATTCAGTAATTAATTAGGACACAACACAAAATAAAAACCCAACACCAATTTATAAAAATAGGAAATATTGTTATCTTTTAAATGGCACCAAAACGAAAATAAATCCACTGTAGGGAACCAGAGATATGAATTTTTAAAGATTAGTCACTTTCTAGTGCTTAGAAACCAACAGTGCCCCATTTAGTCGTTTTGTTGCCTCTGACAGGGATACATTCACCTTCACCTTTAGCAATTGTTCTGGAGGATCTTTCACCAGTCTTGTGCACCCCTCCAGCAGGTTGGGTCCGGTTAGAACTCCTTCCTGAAGTTCTTCTTGCGGGTCCCAAAGTATCCAACACACAATCCAAGGTTCTAGAATCTCCAAGAGGGTCCTTGAAAGTGTAAGACTTCAATTCTCACCATCCACTTGGACAAAACCCTTACAAATCCACTGGTAGTACTCCAGGCTGGGGATGATTCTTTGTGGTGATGGTCCAGGTAAGCTCTGTTAACCTGTAGCTTGCAGGGAGTCCACTCTTTAGTCCTTTTGAAGTGGTTTGATCCACAGGGCTGTAGTTTCAAATGGTGCAAAAAGGCACAATCTTCGGAGTCGAGGTCTTTGGAAATGCACATCAAACTCTTCAGCGCAGACCCTTCTGATTCTCTTAAGTTTCAAGCAGCAGATCTGAGAGGCACCACCCCTCTATTTTTGTTCAGTGTTCTCTGGGGTCAAGCAGGAGGGCCCTCCTGTCCACTGAGCTGCAGGGTTCCACCCAAAGGTCTGATCACTTCCTGCAGAGTTATGCAAAATGCTAACCCAGAAACCTCTATTCTTCCAAAATTCCACATGTCAGAATTTTCAGCAGGGAGAGAACAGCTGGCTAAACCCACCCCTAGGATGGCTAATCTCCATAGTCTCTCCCCCTTGCACCTGCTCATTCCTTCCTTAATCCTAGCATCTGGCTGGAGGTGAACAGGGGTCCTCCCCTTTGCTTGAAGTCCATGGTTTACGACTGCTCCCCCTGCTCTGGCATTCCTATGCCCAGCAACCTCTCCTCCACGAGAGACTTCCTAACCCCAGGGGTCATTTATCACCTTTTCAAAGCAGCCAGGCCCACCCACTTATCACTGACCAATCAGAGCAGAGCAGTACAGGGTTGAATTTTGGCTACAGACAAAAAAAAGTCTTATAACGTCTTGTCTGTACATTTTACAATAAATTCATCAATACCATATTGTTGGATTTATCATTACCATTCTGCTGAGTTCTTTAATCCAAGTTTTATGGTTTTTCTTTATCCAGTTATTAACTAATAATCTTTTTCAATGTTAGCCTATGGCATGGGATTTGCAATGGGAAAAGTGACTTGGGCCATTTTTCCAGCACCAGGGCTTATAAAAACATATTTTATAAGTACGCTACATATATCTACAGGACCCCCACCCCAGGAACACCTAGGGGAGACTCTAGGAGTTCTGAATATGTAAAAATATTGCAGATCCTCCCTCTACAGTGCTCCTACCACCAAAGTCGATTTTGGGCAGCACTTTATCACAATGTAGGGAGTGAAAGGTGCAATTTCACTTTACCCAGGGCATATAAAACTCATTTTATAAGGGTTCACCTTATGGATACCTGACTCCCCACCCCTGGGACACCTAGGGGAGACTCTGGGGGTACCTAATATGCCCAAACATTGTAGGTTAACCATTTTTAAGTGCCCCAAACACAAAAGTCGAGATTGGGCACAATTTACTTTTTAAAAGAAGTCCTGTAGCCCAGAGCCACTTTTTAAACTGACCTCAGGCATCAGCAGTGCACACATGCAATTGCAGAGAAGCTGCTGGCCTCCAAACTGCTATGCCCTATTATATACTAGGGACTGATAGGTAGTTTCAATCCCCCTGCCCTATTATATACTTGGGCCCTGTGGGATAGGTTAGGTCAGGTCAATCACAGGGGTACCCCATCCCTTAGTGTACCCTAGTGTATGTAGGGGTGTTCACTGTATTCAAGTTGTTTTCAGCATATCACTGGCCCTGGGCCTGGTTAGGCAGAGCCCAGGGTCAGTCAGAGTCAGTTACCACCAGTACCAGTCAGCAAAAAGTTGGGGGGTGCCCGGACACAGGATGACTTTGCAACATTAACCATTTAGGGAAATTGGAAGAACTATTTAATTTAAGGAAATTGGAAGAAATTTCTTTTGAGCTAGATTCCTTCTCTGAGTATTTACTCAAGAGAAGAACGGATAAACTTAGGCAGGATATTCGCCTCTTTTCCCAAGAATGAACATATCCTACCTGACTGAAAACTTCTATAACTCCACCAGTGACACTACTGCAAGTGGACCCTCCCACAACTGGGTTAATAGACGCGTCACAACTTTTTCAGATACTACAGACTCAGACAGCGAAGGTTCAGCACATTACAACTCCAACTATCAACAACCTCAAAAGTACATCCAAACCCGCAACCAACAATATTGGAAGACATAAAAACTTTCCCTGTATTTAATCTGTCTTCTGACATTATTTACCCTCATGCGGAGACTCTGCTATCTAGGGGCTTGGCTTTTGTACCTGCCGCTACCCTAAACAAATTTGAACTCATGAAGGATTTACACCAGTTCTTCCATAGAATTAGATATAAAAAAATTAAAAAATCTGAACCGATCCCCCAACGAGTCTGAAAACAACCTATCTGGCCTGACACCTCCCTCTGATTTCACTCCAGGACTTGATACCCTTGGAAGTGAAGTAGACATTTTTGAAAAAGTTGTGACATCTAAAATACAGAACGCCATTAGGTATGTACCTAAACCCCAGCCTAATATCTCAAAAGAGGAGAATACCGCATTAACATCCCTTAAAACTAAGAAGAACTTGACTATCAAACCCTGCGATAAGGGAGGCGGTATTGTTATTTTTGACATTATCCACTATGTGGAAAAGATGAATGCCTTACTTGGAGTCCCGATACACTACAAAAAGATTGCCATCAACCCAGAGTTCAAACTGAAATGCAAAATCTTAGGCCTGGTAGAAGCTGCAGTTGAAAATGGTAACATCTGCACCAAGGAAGCAGAATTCCTTACTCCTACTTGCACGTGTATGCCCATCATATAAGGGGTCCCAAAAACCCACAAAGATGTGGTCAATCCGCCCCTCAGACCCATTGTGTCCACCATTGGAGCAGCCACGAAACCATTATCGAAATACTTTGACTGGTTCCTGAAACCCTTGGTATGTAGTCTCACGTAATATGTAAAGGATAGAAGTGACTTCATATTCAAAATTGAGAATCTTCCCTATAACAGCGAGAGTGAACTCCTGGTGACTATGGACCTGGTGTCTTTATATACTAACATCCCCCAAGTTGAGGCTAGGAAAGTGCTTGAAGAAATACTGGAAGCTAATCCATCCATATCAAATTCGCCCTTTATTCTCCAATGCCTGGATGTCGTACTTAGAGAAAACCTTATTGAATGTAATGGTTCATACTATCAACAAATCCAGGGGGTCTGCATGGGCGCAGCCTGCGCCCCAGCATTGCCAGTCTATATATGGGACATTTTGAGGCCCGAAACACCTATAATGAGATGGCTCCCTTTTTTGAAAATGTCCGAGCCTGGTCTCGATTTATTGACGACATTTTCTTCATCTGGATTGGCGACCGGGAGACGTTAAATTAATTTACCCTAGGATCAACTCAGCTGACCCAAATCTTAACTTCACGGCCCAGTCCAGTAATACGAAATTGGAATTCCTGGATGTTTGGATCGACCACCAGGATGCCCCTCTGATAATCTCTCTGTTCACCAAGCCGACTGCGAGAAACACCATACTGCAATACGGCAGTTATCACCCCTGTTGCCAAAAAGATGGCATACCCTTCAGCCAGTTTCACCGCCTTCAGAGAAACTTGACTAACTTAGCTAATTTTTTGGAACAAGCTGAAATTTTAAAAGAAAAACTCCGCAAGAGGGGCTACCCTAACAGATTGATTAGAGACTCGCTAAAACAAGATAGATACTACGACCGGGATTCCATGCTCAAGCACACTGAAAGAAATGAAAAGCTGGTGTGCCTCACCAAACATTCTAATTTCAATCATAAAGTGAGACAGATTGTGAACTCACAATGACACCTTCTTAACATTGACAATAATGAACAGAAACTGCCCAAGCCATTGTTTGCCTTTAAAAGGAACAAGAATGTGAGCAATTTTCTGGTTAAGACAAAGAGCTATGAACCAAACATTTTGTGTCAAAAATCTATCTCTGGAAAGGAACCTATTAAATGCAGCCACCGCTGCGGATCATGTCAGGCCTGTCCCCATGCCATGGTAAGTGACAACATACAAATAAATGAAAGAACTGTCTTCCTTTCGGAAATGACGAATTGTCGTACCTCCAACATTGTGTACCTGATCTTATGTCCCTGTAATCTGGCCTATGTCGGGGAGACAGGGCAAGAAGCCAGAAAGAGAATGGAGAACCTAAGTCCAACATTAGACTTTCCAAAAAGACAGCCCCCCTGGTCAACCACTGGATGGAGTCTGCCCATACTGTGAATGACCTTAGGTGGATCATTCTAGAAAAAGTTTGGCCCCAATCAGGTAGAGAACTTACCTCTGTACGCAGGAAAAGAGAGGACTTTTGGATCTTCACTCTTTTCTCTAAGGATAAGGGTCTGAACGAATTTCTCCCGTGGGAGAATGCCATTCTGCAGTAGTCCCCTTGATTCACCTCCCGTTAGCTCTGTCTGACTGTGCCACTGCCATCTTGTAGCAACTCCTATTATTCTACTTCCTATTCGGGATGCCTGCCTGTACCAGCCCGTTTCGGATTTGTGTAATCGTCTATGTCCCTGTTCTTTGTATGTCGTTAATTTCTAATTGGATTTTTAATATGATCGCTTGCATACTTTTTTTAGTGGTAGGTTTCCTTTGTTTTATTTTCTTCCCACCTGTTCTGGAAGTGTATTGTTCGTTCTCTATCTCTGGCCAATTGCCAGTAGCACTGATTATTTAAAGACGGTATCCGATATCTTATTCCTCGAGCTCCTGGCGTTCCAGTCGCCAGTCTGTTGTTATCCCTCCTGTTGTTATCCCTCCTAAAGACCACATAGGACCAGATCACTTCCCAGCAAAGGTAAGATTATCACCCTCATATTGCCACTTATTTTGTTCATGGCTCCGTACCCCGGTCTTATCTCTCGAGCACCGGACTGCGTTATTCTTTAACTTAATTATGTCACTCTTAGCTCTGTGTACATTTAGAGTCTTTTTTCCAGTGTGTATCCTCTTACTTGCCTACTCGAGTGTAACTACTCATTTGCGTTGGGCCTATTTCCTTTGCTGCATGTCATCGCGTTAGCCTGTACGTGTGGGGTGTCCCCTTGTCGCCCTCGTTAAATGCTAGAATATTGTTACCGCCAGCCCTTCCCCTACGCTTTCATGCTTTTGTGAATCCTTATATCACTGTTGGATTCGCCTGTCAATTACGGGCTTGGCGCGAATATCGCTGTCTCTGCGATGCGTTTCACTATGTTACCCACTTTAGATGTCTCTATGTATGTCTGATTTGTATATGGTTCTCACTTAGATATGCTCTTTCTTTGGGACATCTCTATTATGCCCCTCATCGTCTAAATATTTCCACTCCAGGTAGTCTCTGGCTTTTTTGACGACTAGCCCGGGTTCACAACCTCTTGGGTAAGCTGCGACCCCCCTCCTTCTTGAGTTTCATCATTCTCCTGTGTTGTGACTAATATGTAATTATATTTTATGTTAATTTTGAATTGTCTATCTTTCTTTCTTCCCCTTTCATAAATTTATGTAGACATTGTCCGCCTGGCTGTCCGTACCCCTGGAGCATATGTTTTATACATAACTGTATATATCTCTTCATGTTTTTTGCAGCCGTCCTGGCACCTTAACCCAGGTATAATAGACCTTTGGCACTCTTTGAGCCATTCACCACCAGCTCGGCCTACCCCTCCTCTCTGTGGTCCTCTCATGTCGGGGTATTCTATATTATTGGCTAGTCACAGACTGTTTCTGACACCTTTTATATATCCTTTTTATACACATAATCTTTTATGCACTGGGTGTTTGCTTCGGTATCAATATCATTTTTCACTATCCATGGATTTCATCAGATTTTTTCTGAATTCAGTTCTATTATTAGTCTCTGCTTCTTTCTAAATTCTTATATTCTTCCTGTAGTGTGCTTCTCCCACGGTTTAACGTTTTTTTCAATGATAAAATTACATGAATGTCCTAAATATCCTTTTGCCCCAGTCCCCTTGATGTGTACCTCTATGTAACTCCAAAGAATATACAGGGATGTATTATAATCTTGTACTGTGTTCTCCCGTTTTGACATCACTTATGCCCATGTTTATAGTATATATTTGTCTTTGTAGGCTATTTCTTCTCCTTTGTCTGCACATGAGCTTGTTGCCCTGAAGAAAGTGAGACCCCATGAGGGTCTGACACCGAAACGTGCGTCGCCGCTAGAGCCCTTGTGCTCCTTTTGATTGCGGTTGTGCCCTGGAGAATTAAACTGAACATGAACGTTTTTAGTGTTGTATAATGACTATCAATTAACTGTGAATATGTTCTTAGAATCTCACACTGTTGGATGCTCTTATGTGATGCCATTTCATTCTGTACCATAAGATTATATTTTGCATATTTTAATGTATTGTTATTGTGTTGGAATGTCTGAGTAGTATGAGTTGTGGTTGCTTGTCTGCCTGAAAGAGTGTCTGTGTTCAGCGTAGGATATTGGTATCATTCTGTGAACTATGTCTGTTCGTTATGTCTTTTTTACTATGTTGATTAAATAAATTCAAGAAATATGATATCCCAAACATACATGGTTTTCATGATATTAATGTGAAAGGTAGCTCTCTCTGGGACTGTTCGTTATGCATCAGTGACGTATTGCACTGGATTAAGAAACTTGTTGGCAGAGTGTTTGTTTTTGACTGTTCATTTCATATAAATAGTTAATCTGCTCACAAATGTTATTTAATTTGTTCTAGGTTAATAATGTTTGTTTTTAATTGATTTACGTTTTTATTGTACAGCAAAATATTTTAAAACCTTTTTAAGAATTAAAACAAATAGTGTTTTTGCGTAACTTTCCCATAGGGCGATCTCCACTTTACATAATTTACTTTTAGATTATCTTGCACTTTGGATAGTAAAACTGAAAGGAATCTTTACCTTGGGATTAAACCCAAACAATTTGGCCACTACTGTTTTCCTGTACTGTCAGCATTTTTTTATGTGAATGTGAGCTTTGGAAACTGAGAATAGCAACTGGTATTCCTTAGTTCAAGGTGTTCATGCATTCAAGTGACAAATACCGTAGGAAGCTGTCTTTTTATGTAGTGTACCAAAACGAGGTCTATTATGTAGAAAGTCCAGATGACCCTTATTGATTTACAGGGCTTAAATTAATAATCCCAAATGCTCTCTTTTGTGTGAGTGTGGGTGAGCAGGTTAGGTTTATCAGAGGGTAGTGTTAATGCATTTGTTGAACACACACAGAGTCAATAAATAAAACACACACTCATGAAGAAACTCAAGACCAATTTAAATAAATGGCAAGTATTTTTATGTGTATTGCAACACAAAGAACTACATATATGGGTAAGTACTTTTCATAATAGCAATTTTAGCAGGTAAGTAAAAAATTCACTTAAATTCCTTTTTATGGGGTAATGCTTTCCTTCAGAGAAAAAAGAAATACCGAAGACCGGTGCAAACAGTTCTCAGTTGTCCCCTTTAGGACTTAAGGTGATAGGGGCCAAGGTCCAAAGTACCACCAGCAGTTTGACTTTACCTGCCCTAGGTGCAGAGCTGCTGGATGGGTTGGTAGCCTTGTGTGCTACACTGTAGGAAAGGAGGGGGCACCTAGAAAAAGGCAACAGAAGGGGTCTTCGGGACAAGTCCAGGAGCTCCCAATAGGTGGCTCAGTGTGTAGGGGTCCTGGGAGCAGAGGAGCACCCTCGGTTGCATTAGGCCAAACCCGGGGAGCTTGAGTGCAGAGTGTTTTGGATGGCTGGTGCCCGTGTGTCAAAGCCACTCACGGTTCTTGGTTAGACATACAAAGGGGGCAAATCCGGAAAGCTGGGCCACTCTTAGTGCTTGTCTCTGCAATGCTGATGTCCCTTTCTGGCTGCTTAGTCTCTGAGGCGTTGAAGACTGGATTGGACTCAAACAAGCTTTGGTTGCTGCAACGGGTTGGTACCCCAGGTATTGGTGCAGGGCAGCTTCGGTTGATCCTGGTGTCTTCTCACTTGGTGAGCAAATGGAGCTGACCTCGAGGGGCATGATAACCTCTTCCTGAATGACTGCTGCATCGGTGTACCTAGTGAATAGCAGTTCGGTGGCTTTTGGAGGTTGCACAGCTGCAGGACAAGTAAGGTTGTTGCAACTGGCGAGACAGGAAGGGGTAGGCAGGCAGGGTTTGGAGCCAAAAGCCCACCAGCAGTCTGCATTTCTTTGGCTCTTATTTGTCCTCTTTGTTCTACAAATGGTTGAATTTAAGTTCCTGGGGCAAGGGGCCATCGACATAATCAATTCAGGGGCATTAAGGGAAGTGTAGGGTAGTAGCTAATCGGCTACCTTCCCTTGGGTTCACCACACCCCCTAAATGACGACTTCCTGTGGGGAGTGGACATAACCCTGCCCCAAAATTACTTTTTTCACTAAAATCAAAATGGTGGAACACTTCTTTCATAAGTCAAATCAGGCAGACCACCTTAGGGGTGTGACCGGCCTAGTAGTGCACTAGCATAGATCATTTCCCACCTGTCCTGCTGTTAAATGGGCCTCAGGGCACAAGGTGGCATCTCCCAGGTATGGGGAAGCCAAGGTCAAATGTCAAAGGAGGCAGGCACTATGAAGCCCTAGGCCTTGGTGTGCAGATTTACTAGCCCTCATGCTGGAAGAGTCTGAACACCTTCCTTTGGAGAGGCATTGTTTCTGCCCTCAGAGTGCACAGCTCTCACCTATAGGGGGTCAGAAACATGTTTGTGGTGGCAGACTGGACAACACCAGCCAACACACTAATAGGCTGGTAGGTTTTCTGGGGGCACCTCTAAGCTGCCCTCTCGGTGCATGTTTTAATAAATCCATTACTGACATCAGTATGGATTTATTAAGACCAGGTGTTTGATATCAAACACCTTAGGTTTCAGTGAAGCCATCATGTAGCTGGGGAACTCTTAATGACCAGTGCCCAGTACATATACTTGAGATGGCTTCCCTGCTCACTTGTACTATCTAGCTATTGAGAAAGCACAGGGTCATACCAGCTCATGCAGATATTTCCTAACATGAAATATAATAAATCCTGCCTTAGGTCTGTTAGGCCTGCTGTAGGGGTAACTTTCATATATTGCATGCAGTGTCTGTGGGCATGGTACACAGGGTGTGTGCCATGACGTGTTTTCGCTTTTGTTTGCACCCTTTCATGCAGCCTGCAATGGCCCTCTGCAAGAGTTTGCTAGTGTGTCCCTTAGGGTGACGCAATTCATGCTGCAGCCCTTAGGGACCCTCTTTGGTACCCCTGCTGTAGGTACCAGGGGCACCATTTACTAGGGACTTACAGAGGAGCTAAAAGATTTGCCAAATAGGGAATACTTGCACAGTTACACAGTTACCTTGTTTTAGGGAAAGAACACTGGCACTGGGGTCTTGATTAGCAGGAGCCCAGTGCACTTCTGTCAAAATTCCATCAAATACCAGGCAAAACGTGGTGGTGACCATGGCAAAAAGAGATACTTTCCTACAAATACTGATTATTATTTCCAGCATGTGTCTTTTTTTCAAGCACAGCCAAGATTATTTTGGGGTGGAAGTCTGAGATTGATATATGTATGGTTAATCACCCAGGCGGACGAGATCAGAGTACAGATTATTTAATATCATTTAATACATTAGCTCAATATTTGTTGCGTTTGCCTGAATATCCTGAGTCTACATGAGTACATAAGGGTTGTGGTCTGCAATTTAATTAATGTGATGTTGCACATTCCAGTAAATTGCAGAGAAATGACTGATAATGAATGGCACGCTTTTGTTTTGGTGACGGATACCAACTTAAGTGAGTATAGAAGGCACATTTCACACTTTCCAGACGCCGTAGAATGTGGAAGGCTTCAATAGTTTTGAATTCCTAGAAAAGACGCTGGCAAAGGTGTTTTTTAACAAAGGCACTGAGAACAGCTGGTTTTGCACAGACATTCTTGAGCAGCAGATATCATTGTACTGAAACCAAGAACCGGTAGCTGGGTGTCAGTCATCTCGCCCGCTGATTGACTGTCCACTGAACTTTGCTGAAAATTGCTTTCTCGGTTTTTAATAGCTGACAATTCTCTTCAGACTCCTTCAGAGAGAAGCAGGAGCCGTAGCCCAATTTGGATTCTACCGTTTGCTCGGATTACAGGAATGTCTCTTCCAAATACGAACAAAATCACTTGGAAATAACCTGAGACGTTGTGTGGTGTTTGTTCATTTGATGACAGCTAAAAGAGACAGGAGCAACAGTAAAAATCCCAAAACTCCGTTTTTTCGCATTTTATCTATTGGCTGATGACAAACCTCCTTGCTCTTGGTCAGAAGGAGGGCAATGCGGTTCCTTTGACTTCGCATGAGAAAATGAACAGAACCGAAAGCCAAAGATATAAATTAATATGGTTCTACAGACTGGAGTGATGACATCGGTGAAAAACCTGCTAGGCAATCTCGGTCTCCTTATGCAGATAATCTTTGCGTTCCACAATTGTTCGCAATCTTTCCTTGCGTATTATAAAGCCCCTGCATCTATTTCAGTTTGGGAAATGGTCATAATAAACCCTTGCTGTCTGATGGTGGATGGGAGGCTAAACGTCTTTCCTTCCAAACGTAATCGACAAATAGTATCATGCTCGCGCTTTAGGATGACTTATCATTAGAGTAAAACACCTAATCACAAAAACTACAGACGTCAAAATAAAATAATTTGCAACTTCCGCTTCCATTCTGCTAATGCAAATCAGGAGGAACATAAATGAGAAGTGGGAGGATGAGAAGAGAAGTGTGAGGCTTAGGTATATTGACAACCAGGTGGCAAGAGCTGTGCCTGGTGGCAAACCTGGATCAAGCCTCCAACTGATCACCACAAAAAAGAGCGTCCAAACATCATGCAACTCCACCCGCTGCTTGGCATGTCTGCTTCGGAGAGAGAGTCAGTAGACAAAGCAAGGCAATGAAGCAAAAACATGTCTCAACATATGTCTGTTTCAACACGTGGGCCACATCATTGAAACAACATGCCTTGCAATCAGGCGCCCTTGGGTAAATACCACTCATACACCCTATAGACATACTTACACAAATGATTCTCACTAACCGCCCGTGAAGATGCAATGTTGAACCACAGAGCCAACGTGACAAGCTCAACAACTGTCCATCTATATTCCTTAAACATATAGCAATCACCTTGGGCATCCACAACACCCACCAGCATGATTGGTGGAGCAGGGTTAGAACCTAGAATGGCCAGAGAGTCCATCACTGTTGCAAAGACAGGGTGTGTATGCGTCATGACAAGTACGCCAGATAAAACACATGTTAAATCGAAACATTCACATACGCTCTGCACATTGTGTCATGTCCTGTCGCAATTTCCATAATTACTCATCAGACGTCATGTCATTTGTAATCCACACACAACTCCATGCCCTGACACATTTACTTGTTCAAGATGCTGCCTTCCATTAGAGATCCACTTGTGCAACTACCATTACAATCAGCCATCCTTCTGCAATGGTGTCCTTGTTGCGGGGCCACTGAGACACAGCGGCCATTGGATGAAGCCTGGTAGGTGTTCAACGCAATTTGTGATAAATCAGCCCCCCATTAAATCTCTTCCATCATTTAAATCACTTATATATCTTGATCATGCCAGTCAGCACAACACCATGATAATGTGGTTTGTGCTTATTTTGTGGTAATTTACCCTGTGATGTCACTAGTGTAGTGTTCACCCCAAGAGATTTGGGCCACACCCAGAAGATCCCCTCAGCCTCAAAATGAATTTTACTCTCGTGTGATAAAAGTGGTACAGATAAGTGCCTCTCACTTACTCTCCAGTGAGTTACGCTCTTTTGGACAGAGTGTGAGGCATCGGGCAGGCCTGTCTGAGAATCTCTGTTCTGCTGGTGAAGACAGGTGGAGTCCCAGCTGGTATCCCAAAATCAGTAAGCACACACAATATATAGTATTTTATGATTATTTATTTCATAGCATTAGTCAATAAATCATGTGCATTAGAATAAACATAATTATCATAAATAACTCAGCGGTTAATGTGTAAATCAGAGTAAATGTTAGATAGGCTTGGCATATTTTATTACACAGCTCTAACCGTTTAGTCAATTCCCTACCCAAAACATCTGTATACTGTAAGCCATCTAAAGTATATGGCTTTATTTATTTTACTAAATCTTAATCATTCCAAGTCATCAGTAGTTTCCTCCTCCCAATACCTGATGATGTCTTTGGTTCAGCAATTGTAATTCAGCCCTTCAGCATCTTACTTCAGCAAGCGCTTCATGTCTCCATCCCTGCCCATTCACTGGTACTTTACATATGATAATCATTAAGGATGGAGCAAGGAGGGGTCCTTGTGTGCTATGGTCCTGGTATGCAACAAAAAGTGGGCAAAAAATGCCCTTTGCAGAAGCATATCTACTACTTCTTCTCTCTTCTTCCTTCCGAAACAAATTTCTAAAAAGTCATCCTCCTTTACAGCCACTGTTGCATGGAGTTTCTAAGCAGAAAAGTTGGTGACGAGCATACACTACAAATAAAACTCTTCAAATGAGTAGTCTGCTTTTCTATTCCCTAGGTCTATTACATTTATTCTCTTAATATTATGTTTAAAAATGTTTACATGCATTCAGGCCTGTCTTACATCTATCATACTTTCTTAGTACCCAAAACGTATGCCACGCATGACATTTCCGTCTTGTGCACAAGTCATCATGATTGACAAGCAATTGCCAACGTCTTTTTATACTAAAGAAACTTGACAGCCGCAATCCCCCTAAAACTAACATGATGTAATTGTGTAGTGTAACATTAGGGCTATAGGGTGGATTCGCAAGCAAAAGAGGCACCCGCTAGATATTCAGGAGTGCTAAGTTGCATTCACTGTACACTTTCTGTGGAACAATAGCTCGCCGATCAGAAACACCCAGATGCATAACAGTTCCTCAGCCAATATCTTTGCGCCTGTGGGTTGTCCTTTAGCTTTGCTTATTGACGTACACTCTAGGCACCATTTTTGTTTTCCAGAGCTTAATAAATTCTATAGCAGCAGCTCCACTAGTGTGATTCTACCCACTATGGTATTGGAGCCAAATTTTAAAAAAACTTGATGTTACATATCATAGTGTTTGTGAACTGATCCCTATGTTTACTTCAACAAATAAACTGCCCCCGGTGAGGGGGGCTAAGGAGGCACTGTTGGTGCCGGTTTGTGAAGAGCCCAGCTGCACCGCCAGATTGCCGTCAGCTGCAACGACGGGGGCATTTCTTTTTATGGAGAGGAAGGGGTGAGATGCACCCCCGCCCCAGTGCATTGCGCACGTTGTCTTCGTTACAGAGGCAGCTAGGAGCACTCTGTTCGTAGCTACTTGTTATACAGCTGCACCGCCTAATTGCGGGCAGCTGCAACGTTGAGGGGGCATTATTTTGGGTCTAAAGAGAGACCAGGGTGAGTTACACCGTTGTGCCCTCATTTCTGGTGCTGGCCTGTTGGGCCTGCACCCTGCGGCAGTGGCAGCTTAGAGCCCTGACTTTTGATGGACAAAGGGCGTTGCGGGGAAGTCCCAGATGGGCCCGAGGAAGGCCAGTTGGTCTGTGAGCACCTGAGGTTCTGGTAGGGCGCAAGGCCTTAATGTGGTGCATAATGTGTTTATGCCTAATGATTTTTTGCATACTGTGTTTATGTCGAATGTGATGATGATTTTGCCAGTAGTTGCTGGTTGTATCATCTTCACTACCTGCATCCTGATGGTTCTGACAGTGGCCCGATTGCCCTGTCATGTATATAATCTCCTGTGAAATATTGCCTAGTGCCAGATGGCACAGTGTACATTTGTGATTATTTTCGAAGGTGTTTGTGATAATCCAAAGGCTATTTTTTTATATAACCTTGTGTGGAGTTTCCTTTGTGGTGTGCCTAGTGTGTTGCTGCTGTGTGAGTTTGTTGCGCAAACGCTTTACACATTGCCTCTGGGAGAAGCCTCACTGCTCGTGCCAAGTTACCAAGGGGGTGAGCAGGGGTTATCTACTGCGTGTAACTCCCTTGCCCTGACTAGAGTGGTGGTTTCTGCCTGGCTTAGGCGAAAGTCCTAGCCAACCAGAAATCCAATTTCTAACAGTCAGGTGAACTGTCAATAGCAAAAAGAAATTTCATACCATTTGCACAATTAAAAAATCTCACCTTCCTTTTCCTCAGAGTAAACACTAACGGATGTATATAGATTGTAAAGATGGGGGGGCAACGAAGGCCCCTGAGGCACCCTGCACCTTAGGGAGCCGAAGAGAGACAGGCAGACTGACTGGGAGATGTCTTTTAAAATGGACACAAACCAGCCCCACGCCGTACCCTATATACCCACAGCTCCAACACGGTTCACCTGAGGCTTGTGATCGACCCCGTCGAAATCTGCAGATAGGTCAAGAAGTACCAGTGCCTGTGTGGTACTTTAATCAACCTCTTCCCTCATTTAATCCAACACAGCCAAGATCACTACTTTGGTTGAATGAACCGGGTGGAGGCCTGCTTGGTGGGAATCAAGAAAATGGCTTTCCTCCAGACAATTGGCAACATGTGTTTCCAGAACCTTAGCCAAATAGGGGAGCAATGAGATGGATAGTAATTATTCGGTGATGGTGGATCAGCACCAGTTTTTTTTAATAGTGGAACCACTATTGCTTCCTTAAAAGAATCGTGAACACTGCCTTGAGCTAGAGAATCATTTAACAGGGAGAAAGCAAGATCAGGGAACAGTGAGAACATTTCTTTTAGCACTCATGGAGGACAGATATCGGAAGGAGAGCCAGATTTTACTTTGGCTAAGAGGGCAATGAAAAGTGCCTTGCTAGTTATGGGCAATTCAATAAAGTGATTAGGATTTTTAGCAACCGTTGGTAGATTTTCAGGGGGGGGGGCTTAAAGGGATGCTGTCTTTGATTCCCTTAATGTTTAAAAAAAAAATGTATACTTCACAGAATGATTGAGTAGGGTTTTTTTACAGTCACTCTATCAGAATTTGTTGGTTCAGGCACAATGGCAAATATGTCCTTAGATTTGTTAGTTGAGTTTACAATTTTCCCAGAAAAGAAAGCAGCTTTTGCTTGTAAAATAGAGTTTTTATATTGTGTAAGCTGCAACTGATACATGTCTCTCTTGTCTGGAGAGTAGTTTCTACGCCAAGTGTGTTTAGTAAGCCAAAGAGCTAATTTGACAATTGTAAGACCATATGAGACCCATTTCTGGACATCATGGCACCTGGCAAGCATAACTTTCCATAGAGGGGCATGTAAGTTGCTGGCATCTACTAGCCAAGCTGCAATATTTTTCTCTTTTAGGTCAATATTATTCTGTTTTGTAGGTAAGGTCGAGGCCAGAGAATTATGAAAGACATTAGTGTATACATGGGTACAATTCCTATCTTATCCCAGAGCTAGCCTGGGGTTTAGAAATGGCCAGGTCAGTGAGAATAAATATAATTTTAAAATGTTCAGACCAGACACATGGTATGACTGTCAGATTGGAAAGAGAGAAGTTGATAGTCCATACGTGGTCTAAAGTGTGCCCATTTATATGAGCAGTGGACACACATGCAAGGTTTAGACTACATAGCCCTTCAGTAAATTCCAAGGATCCAAGCTCACCCATCTTCTCATTTGCTCAATAATTGAAAACCCGTATTACCAGGATTTTACCATTGTCAATTACTAGATGGGAGATGTGTTCTACTAACAAGTGAGAAAAGTGAGGCATATGACCCAAAGGTTTATATACCAGCACACAAGCTAATGAGGAAGATTTAGAGTACATTTTAATTAACAAATAGTCAACTGCTGCTTTATCAAAGGCTGTCATTTTAGTAAACTTCAGATTGTTAGAGATTATTGCTGCTATTCCTCCACCTGTTTTGCCTAAGGACCAATGAGTCTGAAGAAGATAGCAATTAATTGCGAGTGCCTCTAAGATGTTGGGGGATGACTCAGGAAAGAGCCATGTTTTGGTTAACAGTAAAATATCAAGCTTTACGGGTTCCAGAAGCTGGAATATTTCTAATTGATGTTTAACCATTGATCAAGTATTCAGGTAAATAACCATAAGCTGGGTAAGCGGGCTAGCAATTCTCGTGAAAGCAATAGCTGGGGATTAGTACTTACACTAAGATCTGTGGGTATTTTATAACTTTTCAACAGCCCTTGATTAGATAGACGGGACAGAGTTTTGGGTTCTAGTTGATGTTCAGATGAAAAACATTGTTTAAGTTGTTGAGAGAAATAAGTCAAAATTTGGGCATAATGACTAGCCAATAACCCTCCACCCCCATAACACCTAGGTATAAGTTGATAATACCAACTCTTTTTTTGTGGTAGTGTGTGCGAGCAGTTAGGCTTATCAGAGGGTAGTGCCAAGCATTTGATGCACTTACACAGGCAATAAATGAGACACACACTCAAGAATAAATCTGAGACAAATTTGTAAAAATAATGTCAATTATTATATAATTGTTAAGACCAAGAACACAGCTCTAAGGTAAGTACTTTCAGAGAAACGATTTTGCAAAGTTCGATAAATATATCACTTCTATGTGCAATTATGCACCATAGGAAACAATGGGGGCCAGGAGCAGGGTGCTGAGGTCTTGGAAGCTCGTGTGCAAAGATGAAGGGGGCCACTTGAAATTGCACAGCACATAGGGGCTTACAGGTAAGACCAGTGGGTCTCCTTATAAGGAGGAGGTCGCAAAGACTTGGGGACCACAGAAGCAGGGCTGGTTGGTTGGTGCTGGGGCAGTTGGGGCTGGGTGCAGAGTGAACAGGTCAGCCGTGCGTCTTGAGGTCCTCATGGTCAGGAGCAGGCTAATTGGAGAGGTGATCTCAGGACACCTAGGTGACTAAGGAAGTGAGTTTCAGGTTGTTCGATGTCCGTCAAAGAGTGCTTGCTTCAGAGTGTTTCGGGGGTCTGGAAGGGACTCTTCTTCTTGGTGTTTGCCGTTGGGGGTCTGGTACCACAGTTATTGATACTCTGAGGCTCTGGTAGGTCCTGGTGTCTCCAAACATGGTGGGGAGTCAGATCTCACCCTCTGGAGCTATTGTACCGTCTCTTGCTTCAGTGCTGCATCAAGGTCAAAGGGGAGCAGGAAGCCGACAAACCTGACTTCATGGGATTGGTGCCTGCAGTGTGCAGGGAAGTGATACCTTCACTCCAAGGGACCTTCACTGCAATTTCATGAAGTCTGGAGGTGTCCCAGGGTCCTTGGACTCCTCTCAGGTTTCAGGACGACACTGCAGCAGTGCTGGTCGAGTCCTGGGAACAGCAGGCAGGGGTTAGCGCCTTTTTCTTCTGCAGCAGGGTTTTCAGTTCTCATGCAGCGTGTCTTCTTTGTCATGGTCTTCTATTGTCTGCCGAATCTGATGCTCAGGTTTCAGGGTGCCACCTAAATACTGAATTTAGGGGTGTTACAAGAGCAGACAGGTAGTAGCCAATGGGCTACCTACCTTTAGGGAGTCTACACCCTCTAGTGACCACTTCCTGTGGGAAGAGCCATTACCCTAGCCCTGATAGGAGGTTTTCCCACCATTCCACAATGGTGAAATTTCAGGAGAGGTGTTCACATCACCTGTCCCACTCTAGGGGTGGTGTAGGCTGAGTTGGGACCCTCCTCCTAATCTAACTAATTTTCCCAGCTTTCATCCCACCAAAATTGGAGCAGGATAGGGGGCTTGGCTTCTTCCCACTATCTGACGGTTCCTGGCTTAGATTTCAAAGGCGGCATCGCCTTTGAAGCTTCCTGCCCAGGAAGGCCCTCCTGTCCTGGAGAAGGTGTGAAGCACCCCCACCCAAAGCAGGCTTTGTTTCTGTCCTCTTAGAGCACTGGCCAGCGGGTGCTCCTCCATAAATGTGGAGGATAGTTGTCCCACTGGTTTGAAGCAGTGAAAGAAAGGAAACAAAAAATGATAATAACTCGAGGTTATTATCATTTTAGGTTTTCCAGCTATGGCAGGTTTGCGGGTGGGGCAGGGATTCTTTGATGACAGAGGAGCAGGGGGACATGAATGTTTGCCCGGTGTTCTCAGGCCGGCCGTACATTCATGCGTACTTTGCATGTTTTCCATGCAGCCTGCATTTCAGCCTGCATGAGGAACATACCCAGGCTCCCATTTCCTGGCTGAGTGCCGAAACACGGCGCTCAGACCAATCACAATGCTGCATTTCAACATTGTGATTGGCTCAGGAGAGCCTGGGTGCTTAGCAATCACAACGGTGCATTGCAGTGTTATGATTGTCTCAGAGGATCCTGGGTGCTTCCTACTCTGGCCCCAGGGAATAGACGGTGACAGGGATATGGAGGAGAGACACTGCATCAGATAATGTTTTTTTTAATTCTTTTTTTAAATCCCCTTAAATCCCCCTCCTGCCGTTCACCTCCTATCCGTGCCAGCCGCCACTGGCGCTGGCTGTCACTTCATGAGATCAGAAACATGTCTGGTAGTGGCAGGCTGGCAAAAACAAGTCAGAAACTACTCCAGTGCTTGGTAGGATTTCAGGGGACCCTCTAAACATGTCTTCTGTGTGAATGTATTAATACATTCACCACTGGCATCAATGAGGATTTATTAAGAGATGTTGTTTGGTACCAAACACATTAGAAATCAGTAAAGCCATCATGGAGCTGGGAAACTTGTGTTGACAAGTATCCAGCCCATGTACTCTTCATGGCTTCCCTGTGCACTCACACCATCTCAGAATAGAGTGGACATTGTAGGAGCATATCTGCTTGTACTGATATGTCCACACGTAGTATATAGTTCACCTTGCCTTAATGCTAAAGGCCTGCAGTAGGGGTGACTTACCTATATCTTATGCAGTGTATGGGTGACATGGCACACAGGGATGCTTGCCATGTGGACTCTTTGGACTTCTCTGCATCAAGACATGCAGCCAGCAATGTCAGAGTGCATAGCCTTGGTGAGGGTTCTCCAGGGTGGCACAATCAGTGCTGCAGCCCCAGAGGACCCTCTTTGGTACCCATGACCTAAGTACCAGAGGCACCATTTACTTTTCACTTACAGGGGTAACTGAAGCTGTGCTAATTGTGTTGCATGTTTTGGGAATGAGATCTGGAATTCTGGACCTGATTAACAGGGACCCACTGCACTTACAGTTCAAAATCACATCAGACATCAGGCAAAAAGTGTGGGCTAACCATGTCAAAAGAGACACTTTCCTACACCTATAGAAACATGAGCCTAACTATAACTAACCAGTGGCAGTCACACTGGGTAGTTACAGTTAGGTCAGCGTTTCCATAGGAATTGTGTTTTTTGTGTTGCTAATATATTTGCCATTGTTTGACGAATCTCCACTAAACTTTCCAAAAAAGTGGCTTATTTCGAACAGTTAGGCATAGAAAGGTTAAGGGTGATCCATCAGGTAGGGGTCAACAAATGGGGGGTCCCAAAAGTGAAAACTCTCTGTGCATTCTCTATAAACCTCTTTAAGAAGCGCTACAGTAAATTACAGCAAATTTGACAGGATCTTGGTCTGCAGATTGTGGTATTTTGGTACAAATCTATTTAGTAGTTTTTGACAAATTGAGGTAAAAAGTAATTGTACATCTGCACTGTTGGGTCTGCGAGACTCCTGCGGGATTGGAAAAAAAAGCAAAATGGCGACTCTGGGTGCATTGTTTAATTAAGGGGAGGCGGGTGTGCGGCCCCCCTCCCCAAACCATATTCTTCCCTAGGGACACCATTTTACGGGGCCCGATTCACTAATATCAATATGTCCCCCTCCTTGAGCAGTATTTGACCTAGGGGAGCCCATTCCCCAGGGCCCACTTTATCTTCTAAAAGAGAGTAGGCCATGTAACACCCCTCCAAGAGCCTTAAAATGAACCTGAGGATCACATCCCCTTAGTCCATCACTGTGCTTTAAAGGGAGAGAGGCCATGTGCCCCCCCCCCTCCCTCAACCTTTTTTGGCCCTGGAAAACCCACCCCCAGGACACAGCAGTATCCTTGTCCACACTGGCACGGGCAGGAAAACTTGTATTTGCTCCCACCTGGTGAAAGCGTTTTATAACTCCTGCCAAGCAGGAGTAACCTGGAAGTCTACTCTCAGTGAGTGAAAGCTTTAAGAATGCTCCAGTTGGCTGGGAGCTGACTTTTGATCTGTTTTCCTGCCCACACAGATACAGGCAGGGAAACAGATCAAAAAATTGCTCCCTACTAGAGAGAGCAGCATTAGTAGCTGCTCTCTGTGTGTGATAGCAATACCGGCACACGCAGCATGTGGGGTGCTGGCTGGGGCAGCAGAGGTCCTGAGGCTCCCCTCGTGGTCCCAACATCTGCATGGTGGTTGGCCTGGGTGGATGCCCACCTTTTTAAGAAGGAGGCCCCGGGGAATGGGGACCCTTGGGAAAAAAAAGACTTGGGGCTTGCACACCGCCTCGCCTATAAAACAAACAAAAAGGCTCAGGGAGGAGGGCCATGCGGCCCCATCCGCCTCAAAAACATTCATGGCCCAAATATTCAAGGTGTCAAATCACATCTAAACTCTGCCCATTTAGTACCACTCCTTCCACATCAGCAGTGAGCAACGGTGCTGATACCACGTAGGTTGGCCACAGGCCGTGCACAGTGTTGAGGTGGCTGCCCCCTGCTGCACACAGGGAAAGGCCATGCATGGCAGGGATTGGGTTTACATATGGTAATAAAACATTACTTTCCATATTAAAAAACTATGAATTCACTGAAAAACTAAATGATGCCAACCTGGGGTGGGTGCTGATTGGCTGCATTTCTTGCTGCCTGGCTGGTCCCGAGGGTTCATAAGTGGAACACACAGGAGTGCTTCCGAAGACTACCGTAAATCTCCTAAAAGGAGCGCAGATGCTCCTGTCTCAGGATTGGAATCCCTAAAGTACTGCGTAACATATACTAGACGAGCAGGTGTGCAGTCTCTATGGGTTCCCTTAATTTGTATGAGATTCACTTGATCTGTTTAGGGGGATATGTGCTGTAATTGTGGTTTTATGAGTAGTGAAACTGTTAGAAATAGGAGTCTCTAGTTGCCAGTGGTATGCAACTTTGTCCAAATAGGGACCCTTGCTTCTAGTCAGGTTAATGGTGATAACCTCTGCTCATCCCCTTGATAGCTTGGCACGAGCAGACAGGTTTATCCCAAAGGCAAAGTGCAATGTATTTGTACTCAAAACACATTAAGATAGTGATAACACCACAAATGGAAACCACACCAGTTAAGAAAACAACAAAAATCCAACATACATGTAGTAAAATAGCACTTAAAAACTGTTAGTTCCAAAATAAAGCTTGTAGTTTGTGGAGTCACCCTGTGCGGTTATCAGCACTGCGAAAACAGGATGCAGGTGCTAGTGATGACGGAGTTGGTGAGAGCGCTGGCATCAGAGATGCCGATAACTGCAGGCATCGAAAAGCGTCGAAGGGTGTCAGAGCTGCGATGCAAGCCGAGCGGTGCTTCATGCACTTCACGAGCAGTGGCCTCGGTGTAGGTTGCGGCATCACGGTGGCAGCGCTGCCGGCATTGGAGATTGCTTTTTTTGCTTCTTTCAAGTTGCTTCCAGCTCCCAACAGCAGGAACAACATCCAGAGGCCCAAAACTGGAATAGGCACCTCCTGGCTGGTCAGAACTCTCAGCAATAGAGTTCAGGGGAGCTAGGGGTGAAGTCTTTGTGTTCCTGAGACTTCAGAACAAGAGGCCAGCACACATCGGCCCTTGGAGATCCTCCTACAAGCAGGTCCACAGCAAAGTTCCAGTGTTTGTCCTTTCTTTGGCAGAAGCAGCAACTGCAGGCCACCTCCACACAGCACACATCAAAGAGGCAGGACTCCTCCTTACAACACTCCAGCTCTTCTCCTTGGTAAATGTTGCTCTTGAGTCCAAAAGTTATCTAAAGTTCTGGGGTTTAAAGTCCACCACTTATACCCCATTTTGACTTTTCTTTATTGTGCAAGGGTCTTTGAGTCCAGTCCAACCAAGTGCAGTCCTCATTGGTGAAATATGGCCACAGGGGGTGGAGACAGCATTGTGCAAAGTAGACAGGCCCTGTTTAGGTGTAAGGAAAACACCTCTCACTACTCTAAATGCAGCCAAGGTCTATTCAGCTCAGCTCTGAGCCATCCAGGAATGGCCAGGCACACCTCAACCCCTCCAGTGGCTGTCTACAGTGAATGCACATCCCCCAGCCCCTGTCACTCCAAAACCAGACAGTCAATCGACAAACAGGTAGAGGCTCACAAAACGGTTAAACAAGAAAATGCCTACTTTCGAAAAGTGTGAACAAGCTGCCCCAGATATGTATCTGGGAGGTCCAGTGCACTACAAATGGTTAACATTCCAGTGTACAAAATGTTAACAACACATATGTTAATTGTGCAACAATTTTAAATCGTAAACTCTCTTATTCGAATTAGTAATCCATGAAACGTGAAAATGAAATCCAATGTTCCAACAATCTGAATCAGATAGATGAATTTGAATCTGCTTTATTTCTGTGAACTGCAGATATGGTTGTAGAAGCAACAGAAAATTATTTTGCTTGTAATCAGCGAAAGTCAAAATATCAAAAGTCCCAATGCATTTCGGGCTCTTTACATGAGCCCTTCTTCAGAGGAATCTGTGAAAACAATAATATCATGTATAATCCATGTGAAATGGTAATACTTAAATCAACATTACAAAAGACAATATGGGTCAGTCGAGGGCAGGAAAATGATACACTGCTTTTGTCATTTGATGAAATGAGAAAAAGGAAAAATAAGCAAAAAAAGAGAAAATAAATAAGAAAGAGATTTATCTACAGGGAGCAAAAGTAAAGGAACCCAAACCTCATGGTGAGTCAATCCTCATAGCTCGTATCAAAGCAATCTAGTGCGGCATGGAAAAACTTCTATGGTGGTAAACTAACACCCGTGAGTCATACAAGCGTGAGTCTAACAGGAATGTGTGGGAACAAATCATACCTCTACCATAAGAAGAATCACTTCTAGAACAAGCTCAATGCCGTACCACGTCTCTAGACCAATGCCTACGGAAAAAGTTTAAGTGGTGATGGAGGTCAAATACACTAAGTGTACGTAAATCAAATCTCCCCAAAGATCGAGGGGCAGATTTACAAGAAAGTGACACATCTGTAGAGATGCGTCACTTTCCCTGCGCCAACATGCCAAATCCTTGCGTCACCATGGATGCGCCGTATTTACAATACGGCGCACCATGGCGCAAGGATTGACAGATCTGTTGACGGAAAGGTCACGCATTGCTGGAGTTGTGTCGGAAGCACGACGCAACTCCAGCAATGCTCAGGGGCGCCCTATGCCTAACATGCTGCGTCACTCCTTACGCCTGCTTCAAGCAGGCGCAGGGTTTTGACGCAGCATGGACGTAAAAGTGACTCAGTGAAATCTTGTAGATTTCACTGCGTCACTTTTACAGGGCCTCCTGTGACGAAACGCCCACCCTGCATACATTAAACCTGACGCAGGTTTAATGTGGCGCAGGGCTTCACAACGTGACACATCTAGGGAGATGCGTTGTAAATGGGCCGCAAACTTTTACGCTGCCGCTGCGTCACAAAAGTGACGCAACGACGGTGCAAAAGTGATGCAAGGGGCTTGTAAATCTGCCCCCAAGTGCTTACCTATAATGTGCTCATGAGGCACACTCCACGAAACAAACCGCCATAAAAATCTGTAAAATCAACAGAATAAAAACTGCGTTGAAAATTCAATTGAAGTTGCCTAACTGTTCCTCTGCTATAATCATTGCAATATACGCGAATGTCGCGAAGCCATCCCATTAAATACAATAGTGATTACTCCACACTAAAACTCTTCAAAGCCAACAGCTACACACCTTTCTCAAAAAAAGTCTAACACGCACACGAGCAAAACCACCCCATGTCGTGTCGTCTGCCACACTTGAAATGTAATTATACCCGCTAAGTCATACCAAGGCTCAC
Source organism: Triturus cristatus (assembly GCF_964204655.1). NCBI lineage: Eukaryota > Metazoa > Chordata > Amphibia > Caudata > Salamandridae > Triturus > Triturus cristatus. The sequence continues at coordinate 891,320,703 of NC_140590.1, read as the reverse complement.
CTCTACACAACGAAATTCAAAGCGTGTAAATATCGATGCACGGACCGTCAGCTCGCACGATGGTTGCCAATGGACTACGCGTCATTAAAAGACGTGCCAGTGCGTCAATGCATAGAAACAGAAATAGGACTGCTAAACAAAATTAAACGGCAGCCATCTTGGCAAGGTGAATAACCTGATCGACTCAATCTGAATCGTGAAGACCTACATAAAAGTAAAGACCAAACACCAGTGCAAATGATTGATTACACAAGGAATAAGAAATAATAATAAATGATAAGTAAGAAAAAATGAAAATGAGAATAAAATTAAAAATGAGAATGCAATGTCGACAAGCTTATTATTAAAACAGCCTCATCTAATACAATAAAACACCTATCCTGAGCAACCGTCAACAATATAAAAGAATGAACAAGCAGAGTTAGCGCATGACTGTACATGAAGATCTTATACAAAACAAGATAATTCAAATTTATCATTGAGTCCCTTGGGGGACAAAGTTTTCAAAAACCAGATCCAATACGATTCACGTTGAGATAGAAACTTAGAAGTGTCTCGATCTGGACGCACTTCTACCATCTCTACAACACCAAATTTTAATTGGGCAATGGTATGTTTAGCTTCCAACCAATGTAATGCTAGCGGAGAGATAATCGTTTTGGTTCTGATCCTGCTTTTGTGTTCAGTCATCCTAGTGCGCAGCACTCTTTCAGTTTTTCCTATATAATACAAATTGCAAGGACATTTGATGACATAAATTACGTGATGGCTGTTACAATTCGCATTGAAATTCAAAATAATCTTTTTGCCAGAGCGGGGATGTGCTAAACAATTACCTACAATCACATTATTACAGTGTGAGCAGTTCATGCACTTAGACATACCCTTAAACAGTTTTGTGATTTCCTTGGATTTATTCAAAATTTCTTTTAAATTGGGGGAACTTTTGTATGTGAACAATGGAGGATTAGAGAACAACCCTTTAAAATCAGACTCTGATTGAAGGAGATCCCATCTTGACAGGATGCTTTTCTTAAGCATCTGAGAGTGAGAGGAAAACGTGGAGACAAATACTTCTCTGGCAATATCGGTTTGTTTGTTTTTCTTTTTTAGCAAATCATCACGATGAATGGCTAAAGACCTTGTGGCTGCCTCATCTACTACATATAAGGGATAGCCTCTGCGTAAAAACTTGTCTTTAGAAACTTCAACTGTCTGCAGTCCTAACGCCAAATCTGATATAATCCGTCTAATTATGAGAAAATGCGAAAATGGGAGGTGGCGCTTCAATGACCAAGGATGGAAGCTTTGATATAATAAAGCATTATTGCGATCAGTTGGTTTTTGAAAAACAGTAGTCTTAATGGTAGCACCAGATATCATGACCATTACATCCAGAAATGGAATGCTCACAGTTTGAATCTGATGAGTAAATTGAATTCTAGGATTTATGGCATTGAGTGACATAATTTGAGTTTCCAGATCACTGCGTGATCCGTGCCAAATGATGCATATGTCATCAATGAAACGTCTGTGTGTAATCAATCTCGATGACGATGCACTATTGGAAAGAATGTTTTCAGTTTCAAATTTGAACATGAAGATATTCGCATAGCTGGGAGCTCCAGGAAAACCCATTGATGTGCCATTTGCTTGAAGAAAAAATTGTTTTTTCCATTGAATTAACAGTGGAATAAACAAAAGTGTAGTATTTCAAGCAGAAACACTTTGTTGGCCCTTATCTTGTCATGCCTTAATAAAGCCCATTCAATTGCCTCAATCCCTTCTAGATGTGGAATCGATGTGTACAATGATACAACATCTATTGTACATAAATAAATGTCACCAGTCGTAGGGAGATCAATGTTTTGCAAGATGTTCAAAAAATGTGTAGTGTCCTGAACATATGATGGACAATTTTGCACAATGGGTTGCAAGAAGACATCCAAGTAATGTCCCAACGGCTCATGTATGGAACCACACCCGGAGACAATCAGTCTCAACGGGGGGTCCATAACATTTTTGTGTGTCTTGGGAAGCATGTATAGTCCCGGTCTGCGCGGAAACCGAATGAATAAGTACTCTCTAGTTTTCATGGTAATCAATTTCATATCAACCGCATGTGATAAAATGGACTCCAATATCACTGAAAACTCTTCGGTAGGATCTTCAGCCAATGGCACATAGGTAGAGGAATCCTGTAACATCAGATCTATCTTGTTATCATACTGGGTATGATCCATTACTACTAATGCGCCTTGTCCGCTTTAGTAAAATGTAAAGTTGTGTTCAATTGCAAAGATTTTAAAGCAAATTTTACTCTTTTAGATAAGTTGGGGGTGCCTGCCATTGAAGATGGAAATTTAGCAATGTCTTGTTTGACCAAGGTTTCGAACAAGTCAATGGTTTTATGCGAAATAGGGGAAACAAACGTACTTCGAGGTTTAAATTCAAAATATTCCTCATCAGTTGAAGATTCCACATGAGTAACAAAAGTTGTAAAAAAAATGACGTAATCGTAATTTTCTGGTGAATTTATGTAAGGCAATCATAGAATCCAACCCTCGTGAATGATGAGTGGGTACGAATGAGCATCCCTTGTTCAATACAGAAACCTGGTTGTTAGTCAATTGTTTGGAAGAAATGTTTACCACTAGTGTTTCTTTGTTCGACGTGTGGTCCCTGTTTTTGTGGAATCGGTGAGCTCGGTGTTTGGCGGGTTCTACCACTATTTGCGTAGGCGGTTGATTTGCAGCCGGGCTGGTTGCCAAAAAAGAAACCTTAGAAATGCTGGGACCTGTGGTACGAGGGTCACTCAACATCGATTGAGTAATAGACGACACAGGAGGACAAGATAACTGTGTATCGCTGACTGAAGCTAAACTTTCATCTGATGAAGTTGTACTTGGCTTTTGCCAATTGCGTTTTTGAGCATATACTTCTGCCCATGAGTAAACCTCATCTAATTTATAATCTATTGTATCTCGTCGAAATTTTCTGACCTTCCGTTCGTGAATCTCTTTTGCATACGTATCAAGTTTAGAGTTAATTTCGTCTAAAGTAGTGGTCCACACCTCAATCTCCATTCTAGATGTTAAACTCGCCTGTAATACCTTGATTTCTGATTCTAAACCAGATAATACCTTTGATAATTCCTCACAAATTAATAAAAGGAGGTCCAAAGAGCATTTGTTTAAAATGGCGTACCATTTTTCCATGAATTTTCTATTCATTTTAAATAACATGGGTTTAATGGCAAGCCGAAGCCCCCTTGAAAAGTGGCATTTTCAAACACATAATTAAAACACCATCCTTACTAAAAGATGTGTTATTAAATTCTGAATTCAGAGAGTCTAAACTTTATTTCTTTATCTTGTCCCAATGGGAAGCTATACTTGTAAGAGGTTACGAAGTATCTCTCATGGTATCCTATGGAGCAGATAGACTTTCAATAGTGAAAAACAAAATACACTGTATGGGTGATTGACTGCATGTGTGAGTAGCTGTATAGGAATATGAGTGGGCATGTGAGTGACTGTATGGGTAAGTGAGTGGGTGCATGAGTGGGTATAAGAATGAGAGTCTGCTTGTATGAGTAGCTGTTTTGGTGAGTGAGTGGTTGTATGAGTTGCTTTTTGGATGAGTGTGTGGTTGTTTGTGTATTTGCATTGGTCTGTGAATGGGTATGTGAGCGGTTGTGTGGGTGTGGGAGTGGGTGTATGAAAGGTTGTATAGTGGTGTGTGTGGGTGTGTGAGTAGTTCTGTTGATAATGTCATAAGTGATGTCATCAGTGATGTAATTTGAGATGTCACGAGTGATGTGATATGTGAGGTCATAAGCAGTGCATTGCAAGTGTGTTATATATATTTAGCTCAGTTAACTATATCTGCTGAATTTCTATGGTTTTCTATGAGTGAAATCAGAGCCTAAATATAACGTCCATTTAACCTTTATTTTTTTCTATGAATTTCTACTTTTCTTTAAACAAATCTATTTTCTAAATATAATGTCTCTGTAACCTTTGGTTTTTCTGTGAATTTCTATGTTTTTTAAAATTCAATGACACCCTTCTAACCTTTTTTTCAGTGAATTTCTATGTTTTTAATTTTTTTTAATACTAACTGTAACCTGTCAACTTTGAAAGTGGGTGTGTGAGTGGCTGTGTGGGTCTGTGAGTAAGTCTGTGAGTGCCTGTGTGTGTGTGTGAGTGGGTATGTGAGTGTCTGTGTGGGTCTGTGATTGGATGTAGCACACCTGTGTGTGTGTGTGTGTGTGTTTGTGAGTGGGTCTGTCAGTGCCTGTGTGGGTCTGTGAGTGCCTTGTGGGTCTGTGAGTGCCTTGTGGGTCTGTGACTAGGCCTGTGAGTGCCTGTGTGAGTGTCTGAGTGGGTGCATGAGAGCCTGTGTAGCTCTGTGAGAGACATAATGGGTTGTTTGTGCTTTACTGAAGTAGAGCTTCCACTGGGGAACCTGCTATGTTTATACTTGTAAGTGCTTCCCATTGAGGTTTAATTTCTCTGAAATGCGCACCAGAGCCTGAATGGAATCTCATTTTTTCCAAAAAGGGTGCCCAGCTTTGCTGAAAAGCATCTAACCTACTAGGGTACTTTTATCTGGTTAATTAGTAAGCACTACCTCATTGGGTGAAAATATTGTGCATATTCTGCACTGCAGCTCCATGAATAACCATGAGGTAATATTTCTAGTGGCCTTGTGTGCATGTAATTTTGGCACTGTGATTATTCCTCCAGTGTCTTCATCCACAAATCTGTGATAACGTGAATCCTAGTCAAGAGTAGACAGGCCCCGGGGAGGTGGTGGTCCCAGGGGCTAAAAATAGCCCTAGGTGGAGCGCTCTTTGCGTCCCCCTCCTTTTAATTTTAAATACCCACATGCCCCTTGGGCCTGGCCCACCAGGTGGTTATAATGTAAACAAGCGTGGGAGACCGGGTTGTTTTTAAAACAATTGATGTGGATTTGCAACTCTCTTTTAAACATGATTTTAAAATGATTTACAAAAAAATATTTGGGGGATTTCTGGTCCTGGCAGGGCCTTAGGGCAACCCCAGGACCAGAGCAAGGGGGTCAGGGTATTCCTACCCTACCCCCTTTTCTTTCTTTTAAATGTTTTTAGGGGCTCAGCTCAAGCTGAGTCCCAAGATGGCTGCCAACACTTACTCTTTAAAGAGTTGACAGCCAATCCGATTTCAACAGGGGGACTGTTGGATCTTTGGAGAATCTGCATCCCTATATATACAAATTTGGATTTCTTTTAATAGCTCAAAAACTACTGAACAGATTTACACCAATTCACAAAAAGGTCGCTTTCTGGACCAACAGCTACCTTTCTGCCAAATTTGGTGCACAGTTAGGAACTAGTTTCCATAGGACCAGTATTTTTTGACTTGCCTATATCTTTGGCCCGTTTGAAAAATCTTCACAAAATTTTCACAAAAAAGTGTCAAGTTTGGTCTTGCTGTGCATGGAAAGTTTTGAAATAATCCATTAAGTGGCGGCTGAGTAAAAGGTGGGGTCTAAAAATTTGCGTTTTCCATGATAATTCCCATAGGAATTCAAGACACGACTACAGCCCATACCACTAAACAGAATTACACCAAATTTAGCAGAAAGCTTGATCTTGGTCCAGAAATAGTGCTTTTTGTGAATTGGTGTAAATCGGTTTAGTAGATTTTGAGAAATTAACTGAAAAACAAATTGGTATATCTAGAGGAGTGAACCCTACACAAATTCTCCTGATCTCATGGAGAGATCTGATTGCCTGCCAACACTTCAACCAGGAAGTGTTGGCAGCCATCTATGATTCTAACTCTGCCAAGTCCCAAACTAAAATGAAAAATGAAGAGAAGTGGGCAGGGTAGGAATACCCTGACCTATTAGGCTGGTGCTAGTGTCCTCAAGGTCAGGTACCCCACCAGGGCCAAAAAGCTTTTTTTAGAAAAATTTACAGCGAAAATCACAACAAATTTGGGAATTTATGCCACTTTAAAAAAAATAATAAGCACCTTTTACCACACTGTACAGTAAAGTACCCAGGTGGGCCAGGTCCCTGGGACATGTGGACATACAAAAGCAAAGGAGAGGGGCACACGGGTCCCCCCTCCTAAGGCTCATCTGACCCCGCACAAACCTGGAACACAAGCCACTGCCACTTTATCACAGGGCCTGGCCTATATCTGGGACCTGCTATCAATCCACTTGAGGTGTGCGCAGCCTCGGTTTGGGCAAAGAGCCTAGCCTTCATTCTCATCATATTTCACCTTTGCAGCATTTAGTTGGATACTGAGGCATGTTCGCATGGGTCTGAAAATTCCAGAGGTTCAAAAAGAATATTTTTCTTAGTGCTATAGAAATATCCCAATGGAAGATCTTGCATGTGATACTCTGTGCAGGTACTTTATTTTGTTTTTACAGAATAATAAAGAATTTCCATACAATGGACTGTTTTCCTTCGTGTGGCTTGCTGCTGTTTCTGCTCTTCCTGAGACTTTTCTTCCCTCTCATCTATTGGAGATACCATTTTTACCGTTCAATCCCAAAAGCATGTGAAAAAAACAAAAAAAACAGAAGAAACGAAAGAGGATGTGAAGCCTTAATAACAGTTAGAGGGTGGGGACTTCCTTGGAATACGTCAAAGCGATCATATTAGCCAGAGAGATGGTGTGTTAGCATGAATTACAGGTACTGCAGTACTTTTAGAGGTACTGCAGTACTGAAACACATAAAAATGCAGAAATGTCACATAAAACGTCAAGATACCTATCTTATTTTGGCTTGTTGGGAAACCTCCATCTTCGAACTTGAATAAAACTACACATTCATAGTAAACATAATATTTTTTAGAAGTTCCGGTTATGTGGTACTGCAACAGAACACAAAACTGGAAGTAAACCCACTCTCTCATTGGTTCTATGGGAACTACAGGAATATTGCCCCGGTTACTTACCTGTAATCTTCATTACTCCGAGTATAGTCTTCCTCGCCACATGAATAACGAAGTGAGCTTCAGCTCCACACCAGAACCCTCCAAAGCAAAAGTTAGCCTCCCATGCCTCCCATCCCTTCCCAACATGGCGACCCCTGTCACCTATGACCTCTATAAGAGGCGGGCCAGCCCAACCAATCAGCCTGAAACTACCAAGCAAAAACATGAAGCCGATAGACAGACAGGGAGGGAGGGATGGGAACTCATGTGGCGAGGAAGACTATACTCAGAGTAATGAAGATTACCGGTAAGTAACTGGGGCATTACCTCCTCGTAAGTCTTCCTCGCCACATGAATAACAAACTGAGCACATACCCAAGCCAAGCGGCTTCATGGAAAACTCATAAGAAACCATGGAGAAGAAGGGGATGTCACAGAAGCCAAACAAACCCCAACAACACAGGAATGGGCGAAACCCCCCAAAAATACTAGTAAACACAAGAAGGTAGAACCAGCCACGAGAACGGCCACAGAGAAACCCCCTTGGAGAAGAACCCAACAAGAGCCCCGGCAAAGAGACAAGCACACGTGCGGAGAGAACCGGGCCACAGCCGACGAACACTCCGAAAGACACCCCCGTGAAAGAGGTCCAAAACATCGAGAGAGCCCGGACAAACCGACCCCAAACCAGGGCCGACCACCCAAGACCCCGAGACCCGAAGGTCAGCAGGAAAAAAAACACCGAAGCCAATGGTCAAAAGCGGACCAAGAAAGCTCGTGACCAGACCGCAAGGAGCCAAAAGCAACACACAACAGGCACAACCGAAAGATGCAGGCCGGGCCAAACAACACCAAGGCTGCTCGATAGACACCCAAAAAGCGAGGGGGAAGAAAAACCCCAGACCCCAGAACCGAAGGACAAGAGGGCAACACCCCCAAAGTGATGAACAAGATGCCATAGCGGCAAATAGATGCCGTCCGACTCAAACACAGCAGGTCAGGCCACCAATAGCTAGAGAGCAGAAACTGCCACAAAGCCACCGACTGGAGGGAAGGAGGAAACCAAACCCACAGGGACCAGCGGCCAACCGAGATGACTGAGGGTAAAAGCCACACAAAATGGACTTGCCGAAACCGAAAGACCGGAGGAGGGTGCAGATGGGAACCCAGCACCCCAATCCGACTGAGAACCTGATGGACACCTCATCCATAAAGCGAGAAGCCGTCAGGCCACGGACCCCAGCGGCACAAATGGACAGTAAACCAACAGAAGAATCCAGGATGGTGGAAGGAAAACGGCCATGGGGGCCACAGGAACAACGCCGAGGCAACCCGGCCACCAGAGGACCCAAACAAGAAGCAAGTGGAAAGCTTGCAAGGCCCATCAGTGAGCCGGAAGAGCAGAAGAGACCAGGAAGGTAGGGGGACACCCACCACGAGGCCTCAGAAGCATCCCAAAGGCAGGAGAAAACAGAAGAGCCGGGCAAAAAGAGCCCCACAGCAATGCCAACACCACCATCAGGAAGAAACCTGGTGCCAGCAGGCACCAACACCCAAGAGCCAGGGCCGACGAAGAAGAGGATGCCTGGAGCAGAGGGCCCCGCAAGGAGAAATGGAGAACCGGGAGGCCCGGCACCCCCAGGCCACCAACGCCAACAGGAGCGGACAGCAAGGAATACAGACCCAGACAAGTAATACCAATAGAACAAACACCCTGACCAGGCCAAACATGCTCAGAACCCGCAGGAGCAAAGGGAATGGAGGAAAAATGGAAAGCCTGAGCCCGGAAAACGGGAAGACAGAGCTAACAGCCACCGAGCCCTCAGACACGGGAGAAGTGAACAGAAGCGTGGCTGCGAGCAGGGAACCATCGCGCCCTGACGAAACACAAACCTGGAACACCTGAAAAGAGGCAGCTGCCCAAGCAGGTAGGCCAACACCACACCCCCGAGGAACCAAACAGAACCACCCATGTGGGCCTGACAATGGGAAGTGAACCCCACAAGTCCCCTGGAGAATGAAGCAGGCGGAAAAAAAAACAGACCGGCCCAGAAACCAACAACCCCCGCAGGGCTGGGCACACCGCGGACAAACCAAAGGAATGGGCAACAAAAAGGCGGGACGAGAATCCCGACAGCATGGGGAACAACCGACCCCGCACAAACCTGGAACACAAGCCACTGCCTCAGCCCCCCAGGCTGGGAAAAGGCCACAACCACCCAGGAAGGGGACACCAGACAAGGAAGACCGCAGGACGTACCCGCAGACACGACGGGACAGAGCCATGCGCCCGGCCCGCGATCCAGAGTGGAAGAAAGGGCACCACCAAATACAAACTCAAACCGGACCAACACCGCGGAGACACAACCAGCAGATGAACGGAAACAGAGGGACAAGGAGACCACCCGGATAACCGAAGGCACCCACAAGGGAACAGAACAAGAGGCCGGCAGGATCTGAACCCTCGACCCGTGAGAGCCACCCTAGGCACAAGGTGCACCACCGAGCAATAGCGTAAAAGAAGCCCAGAGGAGGAACAGGCAGAAGCAGGAGCAACACCAGTACCTCCAACCACGGGACCCAGAAGGGACCCGAAAACCAGTTGGGCAGAGGACAAACCCAGGAGGAGTGCCCAGCACCTGAAGAACCAGCCTTCACCCTGAAACAGGCCGAGACCAAGAGCGGAAGAGGGACAGGCCCCCGGATGAACATGGGAGGACAGAGCCACCAGAGCTGAAAGACAGCCAACAGCGCCACAGCAAGCACAGGCAACCCGACCAACCATAGCAAAAGTGAGAGCCGAGTCCCTGACCAGACACAGCAGACGCCACTAAAAGGCAGCAGCCCGACCAATGATCAACCGCCACCGAGCACGAGCAGGCAAGCCCCACAACAGAAAACAGGCAGCAGTAGGGTGGCAGGCAGGAGGCATGATCCAAGATCCAGACGCCACCCATGATGCGAAAGGATGTAAAGTACCACCCTCCAACAGAGCACCAAAAGCACCACAAGAAATAATGCCACTATATGACACCTTGAAAGCACAAGCGGGAGATGAGAGCGGACCCGAACAGTTCAATAAGGACATAAGCAAAAGACCACCGACCCAGGGATCCACAGCAAATCACCGAACCCAAGACCTGTGAGAGACTGTGCCACCAGAGGCACAAGACCAACCAGTGAGACGCAGCACCATCGTACCCCAACGAGAAACATGACTGGGACGAAAAGCCACGCACAAGAAGACAATACAAGGAGGCGAGGGAGAAGACGAGCTGGAAACGAGGAACAGCGCACCCTAGCCCGATGTAAAAACAAACCAGCCGACCACCAGAAACCCAAGAGGCCCAGGACCCCATGGCCCAGGGTGCCGCACGCACGTCCAGCGAGACGGTCAGCCAGGGGTCGAGAGGAGGGAGCCTGCAATAATAGCGCAGCAAAGGGGAAGCCAACAGGAGCAAGCCCCAAGTAAAACATGAGCCACGACCTGACCCCACCGAGACAGCCAACGACACTGGGAAGATACACTGTGGGGGAGTGATCGCTGACCCAGAGTCCGTACCGAGATCCAAGTCAGAAGGCAGGCACAAACCTGTAATGAAGAGCCCAGGCAGGGAAAGAGCTCACGTCCAGGGTGAGCCGGTGCCACCAGCGGCACAAGAACCACCATTGAGTCAAAAAGCCCAGTAGACCCATCACAGAAGGTGTTGCGAAGCAGGCACACCCACACCAGCACAGAACGGGGGAATCCAAGGCTAAGCTGCCCACAGAATGGGCAACGAAACCACTATAAACCAATGAAAACGTCCTTATGTAACGCAACAGGTTCTTATGTAAAGCGCACTGACACCTTTGGGTAATGTTTGCGCCATATAAAATAGCATGAAATAAAATAAATAAATAAAAGCAGCCAGGCAAACACAGACATCCAGCTGCAACCGGCGACTGCAATCAGTCAGGAATTCAAAAATAAATCCCAGCATTTACCAGAGAAAGTATCATCGACTAACATTACACTTCAGAATCCACAACACCAGAAGTCGAACACATAACCTGCAGCGTAAGAGGCAGACACCTTATCCGCTAGGCCACAATGACTCCACAACATACATATGAATACATAAGAACACACTGCCAGAGTACGTTGTTCCCATACAACACCACCGGCCAGCGGCACACCGAAAGTGATAAGAGTCTGAAAAGCGACAGCAGTGGAAGAGCCGAGCAGGAGCGAGAGCTCCCAACATCACAATCTCACCCACACTGCCAGTCGGAAACCAGGTTGACAGACTCGCCGCGCGAGAAGGACGTAGTGCGCATGCGTCAGAGCAAGACACCATAAGAAAAATGCAATGAAAGCATCAACGATAAGGACTTGAAAGTCCCAGTAAACAAAACACACATAGGACTGTATCCCCATGAAGAAAATACAACAGCACAAACCGCATGCCATCGGGCTGAGGGACGGGACAGTATGCAGTATCGTACGGAACAGGGTACCACAGAGGCTACGGCACAGCGCGCGGCTCCTGGTTGTACGCCGCTGTGCGCGGCCCCCGGCAGTGCACGTGCCCACTCCGCCTGGGAGAGGCTGAAGCACGGAAGAAAAACCAGGCTGGAGAGTCCCTGCACAGCAAGGAGACTAACCCGGCATGGCACGAGCCTGGTAACACAAGCAGGAGAGTACAAATGGTAAAGCAACACGGGCCAAGGGCGCAGCCAGCCCAGAACCGGACGAGGTGAGGGTGCTTGTTCCCAGCGCCTCCTGTACCCATGAAAAACCGCATGTCCACGTAGCCAGGCATCCCCAAATAGGCTGGTCCGGAGAGGTGGCACTCCAGGAGGCAGGATAAAAAACCTCCAGGACCCCAGAAATTAGCGCCTCCACACCAGGCCCCAGTAACTAGAAAAAGAGGGGGGTGGGAACGGATGCGAGCTCAGAGTGACCGAGGAACCGCAGGGAGAAAACCAGGTCAGGCCAGAGGAGACCAAACAGGTGAGCCCGCTAGTACAGGGCCTAACAAAACACCCAGAGCCCACAAACCTCAGAGCCTGCTAGAGCAGAGCCACAAAAATCAAGGGGGCAGTGCGAGGGCCAAGAGCCACAAGGTGGGGGAGAACCCAGATCAGGAGCCCGCTCGAGCAGGGCCTCATCCCCAGGGCCGTGGGACCTGCTAGAGCAGGACCTCGCCACAACTTACCTGAAACACGCTCTGGAGAATCTGCAACGCAGAACCAAAAAAACAGGCTGATTGGTTAGGCCGGCCCGCCTCTTATAGAGGTCATAGGTGATAGGGGTCGGCCATGTTGGGAAGGGATGGGAGGCATGGGAGGCTAACATTTGCTTTGGAGGGTTCTACTGTATATAAAATTCCATTAGCTATAATAACATTAGATGCCAGAAAAGGCATTCGATAGAGTGAATTGGGCTTATTTAAAATTTATATTAAAAGAATGTAATTTAGGTAACAACTTTTGTAGATCCATCTCACTCATATATCAGGCCCCTATAGCAAAAATCTTAGTGAGTGGTAATTTGTCCGCACATGTAAGAATTCAGAGAGGCACCGGGCAGGGGTGTCCTCTATTTCCGCTACTTTTTAATCTATATATAGAACCGTTGGCCGATAAGATCAGACAGAATCATGGGATACAACCTTTTAGATTTAAGGATTGGGAAAAGAAAGCTGCGCTATATGCGGATAATTTGATGATTTATACATCTGATTTGAATAGCTCAATCCCGCTGATATATGAAGAGGCAGAGAAATTTGGGAAATTGTCAGGTTACGAAATAAATGCAACAAAAACAGAGTGCATGGCATGAAATTTAGATAGTTGCACTTATCCAACAAAAAAGGTAATTAGGTATTTAGGGATTCTGATTACCCAAAACATAGATAAGACCACAGAGCTGAATCTTCAAAAGATCACGAAGGAAATAAACAATTCGTTAATAAGTTGGGCTTATTTACCTTTAACTTTAATTGGTAGAGTGAATTTAATAAAAATGATGCTGCTGCCAAAATTAAGTTTCATTTTACAAAATATTCCCTTATTATTTAACGAAAAAAGTTTAAGAGTGCTCCAGTGGAAATTGAACACCTTTGTCTGGGCCTTGAAAGCCAGTCGTATTTCATGGAAGAAATTACGTAGGAAAAAAAACAAGGGGGGGCTATGTTTACCAGATTTGGTTTTATATGCAAGAACCTACACATTGAGAGCGGGAAAAACCCTTCTTGCTATCCCAGATGGCCCGGATGTAGGCGTAATGCTTAAAGAGATGCTCTTGGGGGTTGAGAATGGGAGTCAAGGATTCTTATATAAATATGGAGACCCAAGATTCTTCAAAAAGGTTCATTTCAAAATAATAAGGGGAAGATTTACAAGCTCCTTGCGCCACTTTAGCGTCACTTTTAACATGCGAAAAGTGATGCAAAAGTGGCGCAAGGGGCTTGTAAATCTGCCCCTAAGTAATTATGCCAGTAATTGGGCCAAGGTTAGAAAAACTTTAAAAATCAGCTATTTTAGTTCTCTTTCCCCTATCTGGAAGTCTCCAGGATCGCCAGAATGGACCAGAGATTCCTTGTCAAAACCCTTGTTCGATGCAGGCATTTTATGCTGGGGGCAGTTAATAACGGAAGAATTGTTGTTATCTTGGGATGAGTTGAATTTACTGACAAGTAATAGACTTTCAAAATTTAAGTACTGGCAAGTACAAAGTTGGCATAAAAATATTGGGATTAAGGTGGACCTTGAAAATGAACTGGAGAATATGTTATGGAAGAAAATTGGAAAGAAGAAAAAGGAGGTATCGACTCTTTATTGGTTGATTCTGGATTTGGAGGAAGGAGAGTTTAAATTACCGATGGAGTTATGGGGAGAGAGCTTGCCTGGATGCCACTTCGAAGATATATGGCAAGTATCTCACAAAATTTTATATTCTACAGTACAACCTGCAAATTTAAAGAGGAATCATGAATTTTGTGTTCACGGGGTGTATTGGTCTCCGCAAAAGCTCTCAAAATTCTCGAAAGGTTTACCACCTAAATGTCCTAAGTGCCTTCTCATTGAGGCGGATGATGTCCAGATGTTTCTCACTTGCCCCAATCTTCATCAATTTTGGGCACAGAAAAAAAAAGGTTTGGAAAATATTTTTGGTTTGGACATTCAGGTAAGCACAGTTTTAGTATTTTTTGGATTGTGTCTTGACTATAAATCTTTTTCCAGATGGGAAAATAAGTTATGTTTATATTTAATTTTGCTTGCAAGAAGAGACATTTGTAAAAAGTGGCTAAAAGATATTTCTCCTATGTTTTTAGAATGGGTGATCTCTATCAAATATATAACGAAGATGGATAGAGTTAAGTTGCAGAGACACAACAATAGGGATAACAGAATAGATTTCTGGGGACTATGTGAGGAATGGTTAAAAACGTTTGATTTATAGAAAATATATATACATAACTTGTCCAATGATTAAGCCTTTACATTTGTTTTACTTTATCTCTCTAGTTCTGTAGGGCGCCCAGGATTACACAGAACAAACATGGAGAGAGGTTTTGTGTAAAGTATTTTCCATTTAGATACAGAGCTTCCCAGATGGTGCTAATCGAGAGGAGGCCACGAGATTCAATTTAACAGCTCTGAAATATGTAATGGCAAATGAGGACAAAAAAAAATAATCTGTCACTGAAGGTGAACTAGCCCTTCTTATGTAATTCAGAATGGAGTGAAAATCCTGGTTTGTCACAATCTAATTGCATTGATTATGTTATATGTCACTTTAGGTTAGCTAGCCCTTCCTATGTAGGAACTGTGTCATCTCATACTTATGGCTATCCATTTTCACATACTTTCTTTTTTTATTGTATTATTTAGATTATTACTTTCATTGAACTGCAATAGTTTTGGAATTTTGAACGACTTGGGGGCATATCAACAAGGGCTTTATCTCTGCTTTTTTGGCTTTAAAAGCCAAAAAAGCAGAGATAAAACTAGCACCCTATCAACAACAGGGTGCTAACATGCAAATTTGCATGTTAGCACCCTTTTACTCTACGCTTCCCCTTGCATCTCTAATGAGATGCAAAGGGGGCGTTCCAGAGTAAAATAATAGGAGAAATGTCGCTAAGCGACATTTCTCCTATTATCAAGAATGTCGCTAACCCTGTTAGAGACAAAAAAAGCAGCGCTAACCGCGGTTAACGCTGCTTTTTTACGTCTGGTATTTTTCTGACTTAGCCATGATATCCTATGGCATGAGGATATCATGGCTAAGTTTGCCTGTCCCTATCAACAAGGTAACGTGAGATTATCGCTGGCTTTCCAGCGATAATCTCACGTTAGCCTGTTAGCGTGAGGATTGTTATCGCTAATGAGATAAGCGTTGCTAATAGCACGCTATCTCAGCGATAAAAATTCACGCTAGCCGGCGATAATTATCCTAGCGCTAAATGCGCTTAGAGATAATTATCGCCGGTTGTTGTTGATATGCCCCATAGTTTCTCGGATTTGTACACCAATACATTTATTCTGTCATTCCCGACGGAATAGTCTGACAATATTTTCAATTGTCATACACGATAAGGTGACAAGAGTATGATGCCTGTCGGTTCAACATTTAGCATCCCTGCCCATGTGATATGTTTTTTTCTCATAAGGGACTGGTTAGGCAATCAGAAAATATTGAAGTAATTTTATTTCTGCATTTTTTTCACTTTCCTATTATTATAAAAAAATATTTATTTTTTTTGCCCATCTCATATAGCTGTGCTCGACGAGACATTGCTTTACATACACTCGTTGTGGTAATAGTCACTGTAGAATCTGTTTCACTGATTAGTGTAGTTTTTGTTTTAAACGCCGCTTTCACCCTTTACCATGACCCGTTCACTAGCTGTGTGAGGCTCATAGTCTCTTTGTCAATAAAGTTCATTATCAAACTTACAGGTTAGCGCTCTGGTGCTCCATTTTTCAGAGTACTTAAATCACTTCCGGGTTAAATTTACGATGATACCCAGGAAACACTTCGAACATATATGCCGCGCACTTCTACAGCATACCCGCTGGAAGGTAAGAATATCGGCTTTCCACTAATGTTACAAAGACCTTAGGACACCCCTGTTGGTCTTCGTTCTACTTTCTTTTGTTTTTGGCTGAAAACGAACTACCTTTATTATTTTTACAGAGACACGGACGATCCTCCGTGCCATCTAAGCACGCAGCACGCTTCCACAGTGCCTGTGCGCTCAGCGTTATCATCGTGAGCCACCTCAGCATACCCGCGAAGGTAAGAGTTGTTCTGACTTATCTTATACACACATTACAGTAATGAGTTGTGCTCATGGTACATCTACGGTGATTCAAACAATAGTTATTCTTTCGTTTTTAGCGATTTCCTTATTTAAATCTTTTTGACAGTAACACGGATTACCCTCCGTGTATTCAACATTTGTAGCACATCTCTATTGTGCTTTAACGTCCATCGATACTGCTGTGTGATACCACAGCATACTCGCTGTAGGTAGGAGTTAAGATTATACTTTTCGGTTCATGCACACTGTAGTATAAATGTTGTGTATTCGTTCACAAATACAGATTTATTTCTTCTAAACAGGATTCTTCTTTCAGATCTACACGACCTACCAGGAGCTTGCAGGTAATTGTCATAAGTTACTTATTTATTGGTTTGCCCTAAATTGGGGTGAGATTTAGTATAACTCATGATTCATTGATTTTTTTGTCTCAAAAATGCACTATTTTTAGAACTTTCCTTTTTCTTTTCTCATACCCAGATATAACTGCACCGGTTATATCCTTCAAAACTCTTTTATTAAGAAGCAGAACGTTAGCAGCTGGGTTGGAATTATTACCGGCAGCTTGGTGAGCGCTCTTTTTATAATTTTTATTTTTTATGTCATATCCGTCATTACCTACCACACTAAATAGGGCACTTTTCTGGTATTGAAATATTTTCCTTTCACCTCCTCAGTTCATACGAAGACTACACTGCTACCTTCAGATAACGCATATGATTTCGGATATCAGTCAGTATCACTTACGAGACACCATTACCCGCCAGGTTGGAAGTATCACCGGCAGAGCGGTAAGAGCTCATTACCACTTTTTTGTTACAGTTCCTGTCACCGGTCCCCCTAATAGGTCACTTATACTTCCTTTTTACTTTTATTTTCACCTTTACAGTTCATACAAAGACTTGTATTGTTACCTACAGGTATTTTGCGCTCCAATAAACTCAGCCAATCTCTCTCTATTGCACTAGAAACTTATCATTTCCTCTACACCTCATTATTTCTTCCCTCTTGCTCATAGAAATTTTCCTAAGAAAATTTAGAAGTATAGGTTCTTCACATCACGTATTCATTTTGTAATCACACCATGTCACTTTAGAAAAGCTTTTATTCTAGAAGAAATTCACATTATCACTCATTGCACCAGGTTGTCACTAGTTGATGTGTGCTGTTTTCATTTAAAGTTTTCTCTTTGAAATGCAAGTCACCATGGCTATTTGATGTTTTTTTACTGTTTGTTCATTTAGGGTTTCCACTTTAAGGTGTAAGTCACACATTGGAGACACTTGGAGTAATCTCCCGTACACAATTCTCTACTGATTTCATTGTATTGATAGTTTTATTTGTATCTTTCCCAGCCCTGAGGAACTCGCGGGATTACTCCCATTGGCGACGAAACATGTGTCAGCTGGTTCTCGTTTGTTCGTTTGATTAATAAAAACAAGAATTAATACACTGGACATGACTATTGACATTTCTTTGGGATTTCTAATTTTGTCACTTGAGTGATACCTTGTTCACGTGTGCCCAGGACTTGTATTTATATTGAAATGTGTAGGGGCCTTCCCTACACAAACTTATGGATTTTAGGGAATATCCCCTTACCTGGTAGCACCGTACATCTAAGTACTTGTGCAATCATTATAAGCAGTACGTTTACATAGCAAAGCTCCTAGTTCCTGAGTCACTAAAAATCCTTTAGACATAGCACTCCAGAAAATGTTGTCTGCTGAGTGAGAAGAATTTAGATAGGTGATTGTATCTAATACTGTAATGCTGTTTATTTATAATGTGATACAAGTTAATGAAGTTCATAAAGACAAAATGACACCCCCCCTCCCCCATGAGATCCATTGTAGCACCAGTAGGGGCTCTCATTGACAAAAAACATTATTATTTGGGGAGTGGTTTGTGTCTACTTTGTTGATGGACTGCCTACTATTTTAAGCAATATGAACTCTTAATTAGGTGATACAGCAGACCTCCTATACCAACTTCATAGCATTCCTTGAGATCATAATACGTTTCTAGTGATGACTAATGTAGTAGAATGTTATAGACCAATACATATCCAATTTTGAGTGCATGGCTGCAGACATTTCTGGCATATGTGAAACAAACCACGATGTCGTAGTTTACCTGCTCCTTCCCTGCCCACCACCCCGCAGCACTCCCACCACCGGCCGCTACTGGAGAGAGCCAAGATGCAGAAAAGAGAGGGACTGCTATTTACAGAAATCATCTTTTCCAGACAAAAATGATAAAAGGAGAATCAGATTAGTACTTATGCAGAGAAATTCTTTATATTACAAATGAAAACTAATTTAACTGAGAAGTGCAACAGTCTATGCTAAATAGTACACACATTGTGTTTTATAAATTTTGCAGTAAGCAATCATACTTTAGTATTTTAAGTATACAAAATAATAATAATGTACTGACTTAACTTAGCTTAACCACTGATGCCACATTAACAGAAATTTCACATAAGCATTGAACGGCCTGGTTTTCACGTTGAGCTGTTGTTTTGCACTAGATATTTTTCTCTTCATTGCAAATACTGTAACTTTACAGAAGCCATATATTAGTTTGTGAAAAGGCATTTGTTTTGTATTAGGCAACTGATAGTGAGGTTCTCATGGGGAGGAGAGGAGGCAACAGCAAGGAATGATTCATGCAAAGAACGGTCTGAACCACAAAATCTACACAAAGTATCTTTTCAAAGACTTGTGCATGTGGCCCATTGTGAAGATGTGACAAATTGGGGAGTTTAACCATTTTCAAGAGTTTACTGAAATCCTATTGGATGATGTGAACGAAGAAAGTAATACTTGTTTCCATCTACAATATTAAGTGTATTGTCTCAAGATGTACCATTTGGGCAGATTTTTTGACTGAGCTTGAAACCACAAATCTTATTGCAAGCCCCAGAGTTTTGAATGCAAGTAACAGTTCATTTAACATGGGCGATCAACAAATATTTAAGGTCCATTTTTTACCAAAGTGACCCATTTGGGAAATTTCTAAGTGCAAAACTATCAATCCAGATGCAAGCATCAGTGTATTAAATGTGAGCGACAGGACAGCAACTCAAAATTACATGTTCATGGTGACTTTCTACCTGAATGGACCGCTGAGGTAATTATTTGAGTGTGAGATGTATTTCACATAATTCTGCGTAATTTTGTGAAATTTTATGGATTTTTCATGTGATTATGCTTCACCAAATTGTATAAGTTTTGCTGACCCGTCCTTTTAATATCACAAATACACCTAGTTTTCCTGGATGGATGTGCAAGAAAAGTTGCATGCTGAACCGGCGCTGACTGAACTAGTAATGTTCCAAATTTCATGCAAATCCATCCAAGTATTCAAAAGTTATAGGCACATCATTAATGCCTTTTTAACATGGCTTGTATTCAAATAGACAGTTCATAAATAGGAAGAATATTTGTGCATGGGCCGGATCAATAACAGTTGCAAAGAACAGAGCAGTTGGAAAAAATACCATGCCAGATGGCTGCTACTGAGAGAATACGTATGCATGGGGAACACAGGGGGGGGTAAAAAACAAGAACCATGCAATAGGGCGGATGTACGGCAAACACCTAATACATGGGTAGCCTACCAACAACAGCTGCAACCAAATACATACATACATACATACATACTAAAAGGGGACAGGCAGTAAGAGCCACAAGATCATCTTGGAATCTTAGCTCCCTCCCCACAAACACCAAGTTACAGCTAAGAAACATGAGGAAGATCAAACCATCACCATCACATAACACTTGAGGGGGCAGGTCAAACCAGGATTTGCACAATAGCAGTCGAAAAGTTGTCACAGACACAAATGTAGTACAGAAGATAGCCCTCCAAAAACACCTACAGCAAACAAAAGATGGGTGCAAAAAAGATCATAGGCCAGGATGGGGAGCCAACATTCTTCACCACTTCAAGAACCAAGCCACTCAGCAATTTAAGGCCTTGTCTGGCACACCACATGATGCAATCTCCTGCCAATCCTCGAACCCTACAAACTAAAAAGCGTGGAAACAGCCAGACAACCTGGCTAGTCAGTAGCAGTGGTGGTTCATAGATCCCAGGAGAACGAACTCGAGCAGGGAGCACAAGGTGAGCACAGGTTCAGCCCATTTCTCCCAAAAACGGAGGGTACCCAAGTGACCTCCTTCTGTGAAGGTTCCTCCACCTCACATATAGCAGGTACAACCTATCATCAAGCCCTCCATGGAGCTACAGGGGACAGGGTGCACTCTCAGCCCTCATTAAGCGGATGTCAAACTGTATCAGACAATATGCTAAGGAAAGCATTTCCAATCCTAGAATGAAGCCTAGTAAGAAGCCTGAGAGAAGCAAAACAAACCTTGGAATTAGCCCACAACCAGCCCAGCAGAAAGACAGTGTCAGAGAAGAGTACATGAAACAAGAGCCACAAATACCAATCTCAGCTGAGAGCACAGCGGCCAGCGCAAACTTACCTGAACTCATGAAGAAAAAGGGGTAGGCCTTTACCTGAATGTCAGCAAAGGGGGACTCATCCCCACATAGAGCAGATACATCACAGCCCAAAGCACAGCATGGAGTACATTGAAGAAGATTCTCACCCAGAAACCTAAACCCACGAAAAACACACATCCTTTGTTGGAAATTAAAAGTATTGTCAAGGAGAGCAAATTTAAGCCCAGCAGAGCACCAGAAAACAGCTTTTCAGTCATCAGTACAGTAACTTTCTGCTCTGATCAGGACCAAGCGGTATCATTGGCTACCAATCATGTGTTAAAAGGGTTACATTTACTGCTTCTGAAAAATATAATTTCCACTTACAAAAATAATAGAATAGTATATATGATATTTTTATAACAAAATTCAAACTTTAACAAAAATAACAGACATTTAAAAGGTTGAATGGAAATAATTAAGATTCTATTAAAATGAAAAGTACAGCTGTAAATCACCCATAAAACACAGATACACGCACTCACGCACCCTCACAGACACACACATGCCCACATTACACCAATTCTCATCATAACATAAAATATTTAAAAAATAATGTATTTCCTTTTGAAACTTAACAACTATAAATATCAAATTAATAAAAAATAAATATAATAACTGAGAGTCAACTCTACAAAATATCACACAAACCATTAGCAGTACAGATTTTTTAAATATTATATAAAATAATGTTTTGCAATTACCATGCAAAAAGAAATGACTAATCATGAAATATTTAACATAATGAATATATTATCAATTATTATTAAATATTTTGTTTAAAAAAATTACCCACCCAATACACCAACAATGCCACAACCCTGTCTTAAAATGTAGTTATTAAATACAAAAATTAATAAACAATTAAACAAAAACTATACAAATAAAATTTATTAAGTTATATTAAGTTAGCAACAAATGTGACAATTAACATTAAAGTATATAGCATTATTAAAACATATACCTCCACCCACCCAATCCCCCAATAAACCACACAATCTGAACTTTAAATTTAATACAGAAATACAAAATATATCAACCAATTAAACAAAAAACAATAAGAAAATATAAAATATTCAAATTAATATGTTAAACTTAATTAACACATAATTAAAAAGAAACACTCAACCCACGAATACCCCATTGAACCCAGCAACCAGAAATAAGAATTTAATTCTTAATTAAATTATTAATAAACATTACAAAAATATATATATTTACTGTAAAAATTATTTTAAATTTAAATGCATACTATAAGAATAATATAAAACAAAACAAAAAAAGACAACATCATTCAAAATGATATTACTTAAATAATTTTTTAAACATGGATATAATAGTTAAACAGTTAAAAGCTATATATTTTCCCTGGATATGCTGGCCCTGAATATTTTGTAGTCATGATATTTCGACCACAATATTATAGTAAGAGGAAATTTTCAGAAGATCTTTCTGTAGCACGCTAAAATATATCTTCATAGTGAAAAAGAAAGTCTGAATGAGAAGCTGCCAAGCAGATCATGAGCCAAACAAACTTAAATACACTAAAGAACAGGGGTAAGGGCAAACACAAACTATATATTCTTA
Source organism: Triturus cristatus (assembly GCF_964204655.1). NCBI lineage: Eukaryota > Metazoa > Chordata > Amphibia > Caudata > Salamandridae > Triturus > Triturus cristatus. Next base: position 891,298,341 of record NC_140590.1, on the reverse strand, counting down.
AAGAATATAATGAAAATAGAACTGTTCATTCAAACATATGCCAAAAACATCAACAAATGTCAGATAGTGTAACTCTTTCTGAATATGACTTTTTATTCTGCCGTCCACATCTCCCATCACCATTTCCTCATTTATCCTGCCACTAATTGCTTGCTATTATGATGGATTTCTGTCTTTCGACCAAATACTGGCCCGAGTACAACCTGTGCCTCACTTTTTATAAGTCTAGTGCTCAAAAGTGTTCAAAACAAGGTATTGATAAAATATTTAACTTTGGTGATATAGGTCAATCTATTTGCCATAATGGACTTCTTTTTCCCAACGTGGCTTTCATTATGTCATGTGAAGCCTCCACATGGAAAAAAGCTTGATTGGGATATTTAAATGAGGTTTACTATACTCGGTTAGTGTGGCAGAAGTGCTTCTTCCCCCTCCATATGGCTAGACAATATGGCCACCAAGTAGAAGACGTTTCCATGAAATAACATCTTTTAATGTCTGAACTCCTAGCTGCAGAAATCCCATCGTTGTAACCCTGTCTGCTGCACCATCTGCTCACACATGGCTAACCTTACCAAAAATGCTGGTGCTTCAACTGCCAGATATAGAGTGCCTTACCTACCAACATCTGGAGAATGATCTCTGTAAAAGACCACCACAGAAATGGTTGTGGAGTTTAACAAAATGGCCATTAAAGTCTAGTAATTTCAGCTATCTTTTGTTTTGTATTTGGTAGGGAGCCTTGCCTAGCTCCTCTATATTGTCACAGAGCCCTCCTTGACTGGCAAAATCCTTATATTATGCGCTAGATAGCAGTAGATCTCATATTTCATACACAAGTTGATTTCACAACTTGATTACCTGCCAGGCTTCTACTTCATCACCTTGGTGTTAGGTGTGCCATGCACCAGCCACAGGGTCAGAAAACAAACAGCAAAGGGGAGTAGCCACAATGATTGCAGCAGGTGCAGTGGTACCAGGGCCCAGATCCTTGAGGGGCCCATTGAACCCTGCCAATTGCTGCATTTTATTATCCCAACAGCAGTCAAGGGGGCCATCATCCTTGTTTGCACAAGTACCCAAAGCAACCTATTAAGAATTTGCATATAATAATGTAATTTCTATAATGCCTTGTGTGATACAAATAACAGATGTTACTGTTAGACCTAGTATCCTTGGCGTGGTCTTCCTTCAAACGTTTTACCTTCAGGTTTCCTGTTTTGCTGACTTTATTTTTGCTGGCTTTAGGACTCTGCACACTTTAACACCGCTAACCAGTGCTAAAGTGCTTGAGCTTTCTCCTTAAAACATTGTAGAATTGGCTTATATCTAATTTGAATATTTAATTTACTTGTAAGTCCCTAGTGAAGTGGCACTGCCTGTGTTCAGGGCCTGTAAATTAAATGCTACTAGTGAACCTGCAGCACATATTTTCCACCTCCTTGAGTGGCACTTTAAACATGTCTCAGGCCTGCAATTGCAGCCTGTGAATGCAGATATAAACTGCAATTTCCACCTGACAAAATAAAGCTTTTACCATGCCCAAACCTTCTTTTTTAACACAGGTAAGTCACCTCTAGAGTAGGCCCTGGGCGGCAGCCGGGAGGGCAGAGTGCCTTGTACGTAAAAGGCAGGAAATGTACTCTTTAGTCTTGCATGTCCTGGTAGTGAAAAACATTTAAATTCGTTCTTCAGAACTGCAAAGCCTACCCCTCCCATAGACCATCATTGGGATTATCTTATTTAATAAGCTGTAATTTCCAAATGGGAGCAGGTAACCAGCCCAGGTTTGGCTTCTTTTGAACTATTGTAAAAAATCCTACCTTATGGTTAAGTCAGATTTTAAATAGCAATTTAAAAAATGACACTTTTAGAAAGTTGGCATTTTCCTGTCTTCAGGACTTATTATGAGTCTGGAGGTCCACAGACCGCCAGACTCACTGGAATGCGGTGGTGGCGATCTTCCGACCACCCTATTAAGACTAGGGTGGTCGGGCCACACTGGGACCACCGCAACCGCCAGGGATCAGAGAACCTGGGGTTTTGAGGCCGTCAAGAATATCATAAGTTTACTTACTACCACACTTTCCATAATAGTGTGATCGCCTTGAAAAGTGTTGCAGTGAGGAAACAAGTTGGGACCTACAGGGTCTCAAGCTGCATCATGTTGTGTGGTTGCACACAAGTGGGCAAAACATGTGTCGCCCTGTGTGCATGCCCGCTAGTACCTGCACAGCACAGACTGCAGCAGTCCATGCTGTGCAGGTGCTGCCTTTGACATTCCTATTGCAGTTGCTATTTCATAGGTGCTGCCCTGGGAACTCAAAAGAACCACCCACCAGACCAGGAGAAAACTCCCAATCTGTTTGGCGCTTCCTACACAGGTTTGTCGGTGAGGGAGCAGGGCTATCTAGCTTTGCACCACCAAACTCATAATAAGGACCTTAGCCATTTGATACCTGCCTGTCTCTGGGTCACAATACTGGGTTTAGTTGGGAGTTAGGCTTTGTGTATTCTTCTTAGACAGCCGCACACAAATAACTTATTAAATGGGTAGGTACTTTTAGTAATAGCAATTTTAGCAGGCAAGTAAAAATGTTTCTTACATTTAGTTTTTATACGGTAATGCTTTCCTATTGAGAAAACAGCATATTCTGCTCTCAGGGGGGCCCTTTAGGACTTAAGTTGTTAGGGGGCCAACACCCAAAGTACCACCAACAGTTTGAGTTTACTTGCCCTGGAGTTTTTGGGTGGCGAGGTTCTGGACAGGTTGGTAGCTTTGCACTCTACAACATAGGAAAGGAGGGGGGCACCTAGCGAAAGGCTGCAGAAGGGGATTTGGGAACAAGTCCGGGAGCTCCCAATGGGCAACTTGTTTCATGGAGGACCTGGGAGCAGGGGAGCACTATTGAATGTCTTGGACCTGGGCCAGGAGCTCAGGTGCAGAGGGCTGGTGCCTGTGCGTCAAAGGCATCCACGGTTCTCTGTTAGACCTACAAAGGGGGACAAATCAGGACAACTGGGCCACTCTTGGTGCTGGTCTCTGCGATGCTGGCATCCACCCTTGGCTACTCGGTCTCTGCAGCATTGAAGTACGGATTGGACTCAAACAAGCTTTGGGTGCTGCAAGGTGTATGGTACCCCAGGCATTGGTGCAGGGCGGATCCGGTTGGTCCTGGTGTCTTCTCATTTGATGGGGAGATGGATTTGACCTCAGGGAGAATGGTGACCTCTTCCTGGATGGCTGCTGCATCAGTGGACCCAGTGAATAGCGGAACAGTGAACCAGACTCTGCAGTCGGTGTGTGCAGGCTGCAGGGAAGTGGCTCCTCCACTTCAAGGGAGATGCTGATGGCTTGGCGAAGTTCTGGAGGCATTCCGAGGCTTTTGAATGTTGCACAGCTGCAGGACGAATTGGGATGTCACAAATGGTGGAACAGGAGAAGGTAGGCAGGAAGGGTTTGGAGCCAAAAGACCACCAGCGGTACACAGTTCTTCTGCTTTTCTTTGTCCCCTTTTTCTTCAGCCAGTTGGATCTAAGTATCTGGGGCCACATGAATACTCAATTTATGAGCGTTAAGGGGAATGAAGGGAAGTAGCTAATGGGCTACTTACTCTTGGGGTCACCACACCCCCTATATGACAACTTCCTGTGGAGAGTGGGCAAAATCATGTCCCCAAAATCCTATTTTCCGAATGTGCTTTGCCAGCCCATCAAAAAGTCAGAACCCTTCTTCCATGGGGTGCATCAGGCAGATCACCTAAGGGGTGTGACTGGCCTGGTAGTACACCACGCCTCCTAGCACAGCTAATGTCCCATCTGTCATGGTGCCAAATGGGCCTCAAATCAGGGGGTAGCATCTTCCAGGTCTGGGGGAAACCTGGGTCACATATTAAAGGCAGCAGGCACTTTGAAGTGTGTGGCCTTGGTATGCAGATTCATTAGCCACCCTGCCTGGAGGAAGTGTGAACATCCTCCTCTGGGGCACGCATTGTTTCTGGCCCCAGGGAACAAGGGCTTTCACCTGCAGGGGGTCAGAAACATCTATGTGGTGGCAGGCTGGATGATAACAGTAAGCCAGCACACTAAGAGGGTGGTGGGTTTGCAGGGGGCACCTCTAAATTGCCCTCTAGGTGCATGTATAATAATAAATCCATTAATGGCATTAGTAATGAATTATAAAGACAAGGTGTTTGATACGAAACACTATAGGTTTCAGTGAGGCCATAATGTAGCTGGGGAACTCATAATAACCGGTGACCAGTACATTTATTTAAGATGGCTTCCCTGCTCACTTGTACTATCTATGAATTGCACTAGACAGTACTGGGGCATATCTGCCCATGCAGATATGTCATCACATGTAATAAAACGCACCCTGCCTTAATGCTGTAAGGCCTGCTGTACGGGTGATTTACATATATTGCATGCAGTGGCAGTGGGCATGGCACACAGGGTGTGTGCCATGTTGTGTTTTCATTTTTGTCTGCACCAATTCACGCAGCTTGTAATGGCAGTCTGCATGTGTTTGGTGGGGGGTCTCCTGGGGTAGCATAACCCATTCTGCAGTCCTTAGAGACCCACTTTAGTACCAATGCCCTAGGTACCAAGGGTACCATTTACTAAGGACTTTCAGAGGTGCTAAAGGTCTAGCCAATTGGGGAACTATTTCACAGTTTCATTGTTTTAAGGAAAGAACACAGGCACTGGGGACCTGGTTAGCAGGAACCCACTGCATGTCAGCCAAAATTGCATCAAAAACCAGGCAAAACGTGGGAGTGACCATGTAAAAAAGGGGCACATTCTTACAGCCAGGACGAAGGACTGCGGTGCTGCTGAATTGACTGCCACTCTGCTGGACTGCTGCTCTGAAAGGACTGCTGAAGAGCTGTGCTGACCTACTTGCTCCTCTTGCGCACGCAAAGGGTTGCCCTACAACTGTGTCAGTCCACCCGCAAGCATTTATGGTGCGGGGTGCCACACGGGTCGGCCCTAAGCCCACTGCTGTTCAACATATATCTGGCCCCTCTATTCACTCTGATAGCCAACTGGGGAGTTAAGGCAATTTCTTACGCCAACGACACTGAGTTGGTTTTCCCTTTTAATGATCAGTCCGAAGACTCTTTTAAGAGCTTTAAAGGCTGCTTAAAGGATATTGCAGGCTGGATGAATAACAACAAACTTAAATTGAACGTTGACAAAACTTAAGTGCTGTTCTTTGGCAAAACCCAGCCTCCGGTTGCAGACCTGTGGTGGCCTGAGGAAATGGGCTCGCCACCCGCACCAGCGAGCTGCGCCAAAAATCTGGGAGTAAAATGGCAGGCTGACCTATCCTTCTCTTCCCAAATTCAGCAGGTTACAGCCACCTGCTTTAGTACCTTGAGAAATATACGTAAGTTTATACACCTGCTGCCTGAGAGCTGCCGCTGGATCGTAGTCCACGCCACAGTAACTGCCCGCCTAGACTACGCGAACGACCTTTACATCGGCTTGCCGGCTTACCTTATTAGGAAACTCCAAATGGTCCAAAATGCGCCTGCTAGTTTAATCGAACGTGTTCCTTTCCGGCAACACATCTCTCCGCATATCAGAGAATTACACAATCTTCCGGTAGCCAAGAGAATCAAATTCAAGACCTTGACCCTTGCGTTTCGGGTTTTTCATGGTTCATGCCCTTCGTATCTGAAAGAGAGGCTGGGTGTTTACACGCAGACACGTGCTCTGAGATCCAACACCCAGAAATTACTTTCCACTCCCCAAGTGAAGAAAACCTGACTGACTGGGTGGTAGATCTTTTATGTTTGGGGCGTCCAAATTATGGAATACCCTTCCGAATTCCTTGTGTCAGATCTCTTCTGAAGCACAATTCAGGAAGGTAGTTAAAACGTGGCTTTTTAACCTGGCCTAATCCTATGTGTCTTGTCACGCTTGTGTCACTTATCGCTTTAGCACCAGGACACCTCTTTGGAGGTAGCTGTTCGCGCTCAATAAATGTCTGTATTATTATTATTATTATTATTGCCTGCTGCCCTCTTGCTTGGGTGCAAATAAATGAACCTGCATCTGTTGAACCAGGGACCCCAAAGTGACTCCAAGTGTTAATTGGCTGGCCTCCTGACCTCAGGGACAGAAGGCTCCAACAACATTAAACCCAGTACCTGGACACTGCCATCTGTGAGTCCTAAGTGGCCTAGAGGTGCCACCTGTGTCCTGAACCCTGAGGAGTTGACCTGAATGTGCTCTGCCAGCCCATTTGTGGATCCAGCAGAACCAACACATCTCCTCTGTGTCACATCTCCAGCAGAACTGTTGCATATCCTCTGTGGCACATCTCCAGAAGAACTGTTGCAACATCTTTGTTGTTTATCCCATCGCCATCGGAACTGACGCATCCTTTCTGTTCTAGGGTTTGTCTGACGCAAAGGACTTTGCATCGAAACCGAAGCAGCATCAGAACCTCCTTTCCCTTTTGCAGAGCTTTCCCGATGCAGGCCTTTCACAACTTTCATCAACAGCAACCTCGACAACAATGCACGTACTCTCACCACCACCTCACACTCCTCTGAACCAGCACATCGCATTGCCTCAACTGCATGACGCATCCTCGGCTCCAGACTTTGCATCACAAGTTCTCATGATGGGATCCTCGACAATGATGCTGGACCTCGCATCGCAGCTCTGCACCAGATCTTAACTAACACATCTCCTTGGCTGTGCCATGCATCCTCAGAGGGGACCCTCGCAACACTGCACATACCAGGATTTAAAGTTCTTTGTTCAGCAGCCCTAACTAGTTTCCTGTAGCCAGCCTGCGCTCCGTCGCAGTTGGCCTGAACTTGTGAATTTGACCCAGTCCATCGCGACCAGATGGCCACAGTTGGTGCTTGGTGCTTTTTGGTGCTATTTTTAGTGAAATCTGTAAATTTGTATATCTATGTTCTACTGATTGGATTTTTATCATTTTGGTCCTTTTTTATTCATTAATATTGCTCTATTTTTCTAATCTGGCATGGATCCTTTTTGAGTGGTGTTTACACTTTATTACTGTTTGAAGTATTTCACAAATATTTACTCATTGTCTCTGAATTAAGCATGCCTGCTATGTGCCAAGCTACCAGGGGGTTGAGCACAGGTTATTTTAGGGTTTACTTGTGCCTCACCCTGACAAGGATTGTGGTTGCTGTTTGATCAAGACTCACACCCCTGTCAACCAGCAACCTAATTTCTTAAATTTACTATTTTCAAATTTGCTTGACTTTCTGGAAGAAGGAAATCTGAGATCTGCCGCTCAACACTTTCTTCAAGAAACAAATGTTCAACATGCTGATTGCAGTTTTTTTGCCATGGCAAGGGTTAAGCTTACTAAACACATAAATAAAAGCAACAACATTTTTTAACATATACTTTGTCTTGAATCAATGTTTATTTAATGTGTTGTAAACATTCAGATTCAAGCATGTGGCTGACAGATGAATATTGTTACATTTGGGAAAAAAAATAGGTGCCTCTTACTTAAATAAAGGGTTTGACTGTCAAGCTAAAATAGATTACGAGGTATACGGGCATATTCCTATTCAATTAAATGTCATCACTTGTGTTGAGAAATCTTTCCTGGTTCGGGGGATAACTTAGTGTGCAGGATGTTTTTTCAGGTACCTCATTGGTAAAGCAGGGGGATCTGATTTGAGAATAAGAAGACTTAACCCGCCCCCCCCCCCCCGAACTCTGAATCAAGTCCTTAATTTAATCTTGTTGAAAGTGGGGGGAAAGTTTAGTTCAGAAAAGCGAAGTACAACAGTGTAACTATTAGGGTCTTTAAGACTCAGTGGAGGGTGGGATTATTACTTAATTACATATCCATAAATTTATCAGTTTCTGAAAAGTCAAACAATTAATTCATGGCACTTTCTTAGGATTTCGGCCAAGCTTATAACTCAGTTTTTACTACTTCGAAAAAATTTCATTTGGCAAAGTTCTGAAATGTTTTGAGAAAGTCTGACGCTCTTGTTAAAACTGCCTGTACTGGGGAAACAATTGCATCTCGCAGCGCTAACTGTTCCCGCGAGATTGTACAGAGGTGAAAGCAGCGAGGTCAAAGACTGTTTGTGGAAACCTGCAGCACACTCATTCAGATCAAATGGTATCCGAGGCCTCATAGAAAAGTCCAAGCCATATATCAGCATTTCCATCAGCGTCTTGGCTTGTTTTTTCCACCTCAAGTTTATATTCTAAAAAGAAGCTTTTTATCAAAGGCTCAAGAGGGGAAGTTCGACCAAGAAAAAGCAGCTTTTTGTGATAGAAAATTGCATTTGATGGGCGCCTCAGATACAGTGCAGACTGAAGAAGTGCCAGTTCTGAGGAGGAGACTTGACAATGCGAAGTGCGCCCTATTGTTAATTGGCATCACTTTCAGCCTCTGCTCATTAATGTGTTAACGCTACGGGAATTAGAGACAGGGCATTAAACGAAGGTCAGCTTCGTTGCAACCTTTTCAGGTTTTAATTTAATTGACAAAATATATATGTTTTATGTTCTTCAAAATCTAATTTAAGAAATCAAACAGAGCATTAACATCTTAATTAATGAGAAATCTGGAGCAAAGCTCCAAGTGATTAATTGCAGCGCGGTTTCTTCAGATATTATTTGCGACATTAATTAAATGTCTCACCAGTCACTAATGGCGGGAATGATATATACAGTACAGTATGTGGTTCATGGGAGAGCTAATTTATGAGTGCCAGGCACATGTAGGAGGTGAACGGACACAATGCTGAAGGAAAGTTTGTGGAAACTCGCAAGAAGTGGGAGGGAGGCGTAAGTACCTTCGAGTCTTTAGAGGACACGCTTGGGACAAAGGAAAAGTGCAAAACATGTGCAGTAGGAGCGCTCTGATGTGAATTTAAAAAGATGCGTCAGAGAGAGAGAGACAGTTTTATCAGGATGATATTCTGAAACCAACATATTATAGAAAAATTGCAAATAATCTTCAGAAAAAGATATGTCTTTGATGTTAGGAGATCTAGTATGGTTTGAAGATCCATTATGGGGGAGGGGCGGGTTAGAAATAGAGAGAAAAAAGAGGGAGAAAGAGTGTCAGGAAGAGGGAAACAGAAAGAGAGGCAGAGAGCGAAGGTCAGAGAGAGAGAGTAGGAGAGAGAGAGAGAGAGTGAGAGCACATAAAACAAGCATTGGCATAGCCAATAGGTCACGCCTTTGGGATCTCATAAGCGTTTAGCTATGCAACAGTTGATGTTACACCAAGGATATTGTGCCGCATAATTAAATACTTATAAGGTCCCAAAGGCGAGACCTGTTGGCTATGCCAATGCTTGTTTTACATATAATGAATGTATGCATTCATGCATGTGTATGTACGAATGTATGTATGTGTATGAAAGTATCCATGTATGAATGAATGTATGTATGAATACATGTACGTGATGGGATTTGTGCAGCAGCGCCTAACAAGCCAGGGATATCGAAATAATCAATGTTTAGATATTTAAAAGTCTTGTTTGATGTTTTGCATTATTTTCTGTCATTTCAGGCCGATGGAAAGGGAATACTAGACCCCCCCCCACACAAACACACCGACCCACTCCCCCGTTACTGCCCCACGGTGATAGGGTTTCGGTCAGACAGATCGGAACAGCTGTTTTGTTAAAGTTAAAAATATGAAATGCAGATGGCGAGGGCAAAAGAAAAAATGTGAACAATGATTTGAAATCCGAAAATAAAAGGGGTTAGATAGTTGTGAGTCGGGGGATGGTCGTCAAGTACAGGAACATAAAAAAGATAAAATACTTTTTAAAAAATGACACCAAATTACAGAATATAACCTGATTAGGGTCACGGTAGGTTATACATCGAGCATCACACAGTGCGCCAAAGCGGAGCTGGGACTTGCGCCCCAATGCTCCAGACACAAGAAGGTTTTTGAATCTCAGATGACGGTGGGGCAGACTTGGGGGATGGCCTCTTGTTTCCGTGGCCTTTATATGTCGAGTCTCAATTCTTCCATGCTGCCAAACCTAGCCTTTAGGCCCCCAGATTCCGACGCTATCCCGCCTAGACCTGTGTACCCCTGGGCCTCTAACGCTGATGGTCTAACGAGGCTCGATAATCCAACATGCATTGCAGGGGCTTAGTGTGGCAGGCATCAGGCAGCACTGCGGGTGAGGTGCCAACTCGGTCTCTAGACTGATCCAAGGAAAAGAGAGAGAAGGAAGAGAAGAGAGAAGGAGGAGAAGAGAGTAACAGAAGAGAGAAGGGAGAGTGGAGAGAAGGAAGAAGGGAGAGAAGAGAGAAGGGGGAGAAGGAAGAGAAGGGAGAGGAGGAAGAGAGAGAGAAGGGAGAGTGGAGAGAAGGAAGAAGGGAGATAAGAGAGAAGGGAGAGAAGAGAGAGAGAAGAGTGAAGGAAGAGAAGAGAAAAGAAAAGGAAGAGAAGGGAGAGTTGAGATAAGGAAGAGAAGAGAGAAGGAAAAGAAGAGAGAATGAAGAGAAGAGAGAAGGAAGAGAAGAGACAAGGAAGAGAAGTGAGAAGAAAGAGAAGAGACAAGGCAGAGAGAACCTGGAGAACTAAAGATCTATGTACGACAAAGTGCCTTCTGGAACTTGTAGTCTCGCTTTTCTCCTTTGAGTCCTGGGCTACAAGTCCCAGCGTGCAGAGTGACAGTAGTTATAAGCCCCAGCATGCAATGTGCTGGTAGCTAAAGGTGCGACATATGGCACATGGTCGCATATCACCCCTTACACCGGCGGCCTCTGTACCAGCCAATGGGTGGAGAAGGGGAGGAGTCCGGTCTGTGACAAATCTGCCCTACGCTGTACGGTGCATGACTTAACGATAAGGGGCGCAACCGTGACATGTTTTATATAGTGTCTGTTATGTAAGCCTGTGTCTTTGCAGCGCTGCAAAGAAAGGATGTGACAAACTCTAATCCCGAGGATGCTTAAGCCGACACAACAGGCATGTTAAAGCCGCAACCAAGCCAGTAAGGAGCGGGGCACAGTACGGCAACGTCTGCTCTAGCGCCTAGACACAAGTTAGCCCTCGAGACCTAGCGCGCCCAGGTACAGCTCTGCGTTAGACATGGCATCCGCTGCCATGTGCCCCCTCCCCCCCACTAGTCTTGCAGGTCTCCGTGGTCACTCGAAACAGAAATAAAAGTGACATCGACCAATATACAGCTAAATGGTTGCCCCCAAGCCTTACTGCTTTTTAAACAAGATAACCAGCGCGACCAGCGCTGACCGCCATCTGCTTCCAATTAGATAATTGGAAACAGATGGCGCTTCTGCTCACTCCCGAGCACCCTAGGCCAGGGCCCAGAGAAGGCGGGACATGCACCCGCCTTGGACCAATTGCGTACTGTCTTTCTTAGAAAGACGCACGGAAAAGGGCGATTGCGGGTGATAAAAAAATAAACACAGGCACGAGCATGTGTTCAGGGTTTAAAAACCCTTACTAAATGCCTTCAGAGCAGCGCATGCGCGCTGGCTCAGGCAAGACCTAAAACGAGATACCGAGGATAGATAAATGATTGGGAGACACAGAGAAGGATAAACTGAGACAGATAAAATGGGAGATAATTAACATGAGGGAGAGCGAGAGAGCCATGGAAAACAGGAAGACTACAGGAAAAAGCAGAAAAATTAGGCGCATGAGACAGAGACAGAGAATGAGAGAATGAAATATATTTTAAGAAATAAAGCCATAAAAACAATGGCAGACAGAGAGAGAAAGAGAAATGGAATTGGAAAGATAAGGAGACAGAAATATATAGAGAGGCAGATTGTGTGACCAAGATGGGGAAGGAAGAGAGAGAGGGAGAGAGAAATTAAGAGAGAAGCAAAGAGTGAAATGGTAAGTAGAAGTAAGAGGCCAGTTAATGTCAGGGAAGGAGAGGGTGATTGTGTGACTCGAATGAGTTGTTTTCAAGTTTGAACGCCTTTCAGCATCTGGTCTTTTATTAAATACAATTATATGAACTCGATGCTGAAACTGTGGTACATGCCCTCTTTTTTTATATAGTATACTATAGCAAGGCCAGAGCTAAATCGTTATTCCCAATCTGCAGGAACCTCAGAACCATGCAACAGTTGGATGCCTATAGTATTTTACAATAGGATACCAGCAAAGGCATGTGTGAAGTACACTTTTGTATTGTGTGGCGATAGTGGTCACAACTACACATACAAGAGTAACAAGTAACAATGCAAAATGGGTTGTAGAGTCCTGTGGAGGTGAATGGATTACTCGGGAAAAGAACACCTTTGCTCTGTGTCACACCACAAACTTGATTTTAGATAATGTTGTGAGGAATATGAGGAAAATGTATGTTTCTTACCAAAGTTTGACACTTACGAGGGCTTCTGGGTAAAGTTACCTGGTGAGAGCCATGCATGTCACGCACCCCTGGACTCGCCAAGTTGTCTAGTTTAAAATAAATTTACAGGTTTTCGTAGGTGCCAGCTGAGCTAGGGCCCAAAATCCATAGCTATCCACTTTGCAAAAAAGGGTCAGTTTTGAGGGAAAAAATATGATGTAGCCCTGATGTGTTTTGGGCTGTTTCCTGGTGCAGGCACTACAAGTGAGGTACCATTGTTATCAGGAGACTTAGGAGAACGCTTGGTGGAAGGAAGTTTGCTGCTCCCCACAGATTCTGCAACTTTCCATCACAGAAATGTGAGAAAAAAGTTTGAAGTTTGCAAGGAATACTGGGAACAAAAACCTGGTGAGAGCGACACAAGTCACCCCACCCTGGATTTCCCCGGGTGTCTTGTCTTCAAAAATGGGCTAGTTTGCTAGGTTTCCCTAGGTGCCGGCTGATTGAAGTTCATAAATCCACAGCTACCCACCTTGCAAATTATTGGTCAAGGCCTGATTCACAAAGGTAAACCTACACTTATGTATATGTTTACAATGGATTGATATTTATAAAGGGATTTATGAGTCGTATCTTTAGGAGTGCCGAGTCTCCACACATAAAATGATAAGTACTTTTATGTGCGGAGACTCCGCATTCATAAGTATACTACTCGTTAATCCCTTTGTGAATAGAAAACAATCGTAAACTTACACAAAAGTGTATGTTTACCTTTGTGAATCAAGTCACTGAGGTTAAAGTGGAAAAATGTGACGGGTCCTTGTTGTGTTTTGGGCCCTTTTATCCTGCAGACACTAGGCCTACCCATAGAAGCGAGGGTGTATTTTCATTGTGAGACTTGGGGTTATGCTAGGTGGAAGGAGGTTTGTGACTCCCTGCAGATTCCAGATCTTTCGATCACAGAAATGTGAGGAAACTGTGTTTGTTTGTCAAAATGTTAAAGCTTGCAAGGGATTCTGGATAAGAAATGTTGGTGAGAACAACATAAGTCGCTCCACCCTGGATTTTCCTAGGTGTCTAGTTTTCAAAAATGTACAGGTTTGCTAGGTTTCAACAGGTTTGCTAGGTTTCCCTAGGCACCAAGCCTAGCTCTTGGTTCCGGCTGAGCTAGGGTCCAAGATCCACAGCTACCCACATTGGGGAAAAAAGGTGGATTTCAGCGAAAAAAAAGTGAAGCACACATGTTGTGTTTTTGACCATTTTCCTGTTGAGGGCACTCAGCCAACCCACACAAGTGAGGTACAATTTTTTATGGAACAGATATGGGAGCATAGAATAGTAGAACATTTGTGAATAGCTATTGAATTTTGCTGTATTTTTGCCTTCCAAATGTAAAGCAGTGTGTAAGAAAGAAGACAATTTGAAAAATATATATATATAAGGATAGTTCAGAGATGAGCAAATAACCACTTCCACTGCACTTCATATCATGTGCTCATTTCAGAAATACATATGTTTCTTTGATACCCATTTTTCACTAAACCTATTTCAACATATGAAATGGTCTATACTCGGTACACAATGAGGAACCATTGTACGGTACTGTTCAGTTGTTGGATTTGGGTACCTTGGATTCTTGTAGAAGCTACAAACCCTACATATCCCGACAACCAGAAGGGTCTAGTGGACTTTAGGGTATATTGCTTTTGTAAATCCACCATTGTGACAAAAAGGTATAGATAAAAACGTTGTTACAAATGGCTGTTTTTTCCTACGCATTTCCATATCTTTTTATTTTAAGTTAGTTTCTTTGAGAAAGCCTTGTGGTATCTACACTCATGACCCCTTGCTGAATTTAGAATTTGTCTACATTACAGAAATCTATAATTTTCCTGGATCGCCCATGAGTTTCACACTGATTCCACCACAAACTGGAAATAGGTTGAGTGTATAAAACACAGGAAAAATGTGCTACCTGTTTGAAGAATGTCAAAACTGTAGTAAAAAAGTTTGTTTTCTCTTCAGCTCTACATGTTCCTGAAAGGTGGGAAGATGGTGACTTTAGCAGGGCAAACCATTTGCTGATGCCATGTTCAGGAGAAATCTATTATCCGGAGCACTTTATTTCTATTTTTCCACAAAAACTCAAAATGTAGCTATATTTCTCGGTCCCCTTTAGGGAATTTAACAAATCCTGGATGTTGGAAAAAAGGATGCATATTTTGCGTGGAAACCTTATGCCCTAATTGCAAACTACCCCAAATAGCAAATAAATGTCTCATCACTGGGAGGGGGGTGGGGGTCCTAGCAGTTAAAGGTCTAAGTTACTACAGCTAACTTCTAATGTCATATTGCTTGCACAATTATAGCTGCAGTTTACACAATGAAAGCGGGGACTGATTTTTACACCTTCTGATATACTCTTTTCCGAAAGAAAAAGTGATCAGCAAAAAGGAGATTTCTATGCTAGCTCGTTAGTTTTTTCCATGTAATATGAGGTTGCAGGAAAGATAGAATTTCTGTATATTACTACACAATCTGAGCCACACCATTGTTTACCCTGACTTACATTTTTAGCAAAAAAATGCAAACTGCTTTTTGGTAAGTTTGATTTTGCAGTACAGAAACCAGTTTTATTCTTCTGATCTTCAATGAACATCAAAGAACAACCAAGAAAGATAAACGTGGTTTTTAGAAAGGATGACGGAATAAAATACCCTCTGTCATACATTAAAAGGATATTGAAGGTCACTTTGGAGTTCCATAAAAATATATAAAAAAGCTCTGCCTTCAGCCTCCTACCTCTACGTGGTTGCAGAATATTTTGGAGACCTACAATAGCCTTTTAGTGCATGACAGGGGGTACTTTATCCCATATATAATCAGTGGTGCCACCCAATATTTTGAACAGGTGCAGCACTGAAGCTGGGATTGCACAGAACCTTTTTGAAAAGATTGGCACCTGTGTGACTGTTCTAGAGTAGAGTTACTTTGGTAGTCGCTGGATTGACCTACTAGGTTATACCATTTCTCAATACCTTCAAAACCCAACAATCAACAAAAATTCCAGCAATTTGTACAAGACCATTTCAATTTGCTCCATTTTCTCATGCATCATTTTTCATCTTGAAATCATTCCTGCAGTGAGTTAAGTCTACAATCCAGTATAACATATTCACTTCTTCAGAACTCATGAGCAGACTTCTAGATCAATATTTCTTAATTAAGAAACACAGCTTTGTTTTCACCAGCATAATTTTCAAAAATGATGATTCAACATATACATTGTTGATAGGGAGCATATACAGCAGCCATCTGTAAGTGTTTGAGTCTGTGAGTGAAATAGTGAAAGTGTTTTTGAGAAGCAAGACATCCAATAGAGGGGGATATGGGGGGGCATGTCCAAGATGACGCCCGTGTGGAGGTGGAATCACTGAGTTTTGCTGCGCCGGATTCTGTTGCAGCAGTTCCCGGGGGAGGGGGGGGGGTATCTGCCCCAGATTTGCAGAGCAACTGGCCTTTAGGTCCATGGGACAAGCACCTGCGCTCGGCGCCCTCGGCGGTGGGGGCTGGAGTGTCAGCCGACGCTCCGATCGCATCCGCACGGCCGCCAAGGTGCAGTAAAAATAGCGGCCGCGTGACCTCCAGACCCGCGGACTCCGGGTAGCGGCGTGGCCCCCGGGAGGGCTCAGCCTCCAGTTTTGGATTGGTGGGAGCTTAGGACTGCAACCAGCACAGCGGGCTGCCGGTCGACGGAGCTAACCCCCAAATTTGGCGACCCCGACAGAGGAGGCTAGGGCTGCCATTACGCCCAGCACACACCATCGGGGCCGAGTGTGCCTGGAAGCCGCCAAGTGAAACAGCGGCGGGTCCACCGGCTGGGAAGGGACCTAGCATGGCTGCGACTGATGGGGCAGGCCACTCACTAGGCCGGGATCTGGACGGCCCCACCGAGGTGGACCGGGCCCTGATATTGATGGATCCAGGTGCATAGATCTTCACGCCGGACTCTGGTGAGCTGTCCTCTCCCCCGAAGGTACCCTGGGCAGAGTCATTGGAGACATCGTGTAGGTGGAGGTGCTTGGGTTGCCCGGGGGCCCCTGCAAATTGGATCGGCCTCCTCTCCCCAGACTTGGCTGCAGCAGGTTGACTTTGGGAGGCCTGACTAAACAAACATGTGCTGCCCGACCCCAACAGTGAGAGCGGCAGTGATCACTGACAGCAGTGGCTTCATCGCCGAGCCCTGTGGGGGGGACAATGAATAGAGGGCCTTCACCCAATTACTGGCAAGACTGCCGGCTATTGCCCTCTGGGGCGCCCTTCCCTGCACTGAGCCCGCCCGGAGTGGGGTGTCCAAGGTGCCCTCTTCGATTCAACATGGCAGCGGCATGGTCAAAGAAAGACTCTACCAATATGAAGGATCTCCTGAGCAAGGGACCTGCCAAGAAGCAGGGGAACTCAGTACCCTCCACGACACAAGTGGAGCGGGCTCACTGCCGTGTCTCAGAACAGACGACGAAGCTCCACTCACCAGGGGCATCATGGAGGCACTCATCGGCATACTGTGGAACAACATTGCGGCACTCCGAACAGATATGGCCGCGGACATCAAAGACCTGCGGCATGACCTGGGAGAGCTGGAACAAAGGGTGGACACCGTGGAGTGCACAGCAGACTCCGGAGAAGAGGAGATGGAGGAGTGTCGCAGGGAGATCCTGGAACTTAAGGATCGCAACGTGGACCTCAATTTACATCTGGAGGACTTGGAAAACAGATTGCGCAGGTCTAATATCCGCATTAAAGGAGTGCCTCTTCAGGCGGATGCAGGACGCCTAGAAGACTACGTCTTACGCCTCTTCAGACACATAGTGCCAGCTTTGGAGGGGAAAGACCTTCTTCTGGATTGAACACACATGGCAGGGTCCATCAAAACCTCCAGGTACGCTGCAGGACATCCTGACGTGTCTCCATAACTATACCCAGAAGGAACACATCATGGCGGCAGTGCGGGACCAGCCGCACGTCCTTATTGAAGGTCACAAGAGCCACCTGTACAAGGACCTGTCAATCATCACCCTTCAGCGGCGAAGGGATATGTGACCAGTCACAACATTTTTGAGGGACAAAGGAGTGAGGTATAGATGGGCTAACCCATTCTGGCTAATATTCGTATGGCAACGGGAGACACGGGTGGTATGCACCCCCCAGAAGCTGCAGACATTTTGGTTCTTGCTCTAGACCAGGACACTTCCTCATCACGCACCAGCTCCCTACCAACCACTGCAGACAACCGGAGGCGACACTGCATCAAGACATCTCCCCTGTCGCCGCTTTCGAAGCCCACAAAAACTGAAAGTATCAAAGAGCGTTTCAATTTACTACGACAGCTAACTGACTGCCACCAGTCCTCAGGCCGAGAGGATGGTTAGCGGCAGCCCACCCAGCACTTCGCCCTCAGAGCCGGGGGCAGGTGGCCCATTCCAGGGCCACATTTAGGCTTTCTACTTGATAGGCAGCGGCGTGACCTTTCACTCCTGTATTACCTCCTTTGGACGGCCAGAGACATGGACCCGCTCTACACAATTGCAAGTTGTGCACCACTTGGTGCTTTTGTTCCACTTTCTTATACCCGTCGATATGTACCTTTTATGTTCTGGTGCTCTACGCTTCTTCGGACAGACACTCCATGTATTTTGGCCGAGGGTAGGGGTTACGTCGGGTGGCTGGAAGCATGTGCAGCGGCTCTTCCTTAATGGGTCATGGTGAAGGTACTTAGTTTGAATGTAAGGGGTCTCAATTCACCGGCTAAGTAGGTAGCTATACTCAACCAGCTTAGGGAGGCCAGATGTGATCTCTGTCTTCAGCAGACACACCTGTTGAAGCTAGACTCCCACAGGATGCGCTCAAGGTGGTTTGATCGCCAGTATTGGACTCTGGGACCGGGGAAGAAAGCAGGGGTGGCAATCCTGGTAGCCACACACTTCCAGGGGCGGATCGAAGGGATACAATCAGAACTTCCAGGGTGGCTGCTATCCTTGAGGGTGTCCTTAGCTCACCACACATTCACTATAGCTACCCTCTATGCCCCCAAAGAAAAGCAGGAGCCCTTTAATCGCCAGGCATTGAGTGAAGTTTTGGCGTCTGCTGACCCCAACCTGGTAATAGGGGGTGACTTCAACTTGGTTATGGATGCTGCTATAGAAAGGTTCCCTCCTCGTTCAGGGCCTGCGGGGATGTTCTCTACACAGGGGGTGATCTGGGTGGCGGAGGCAGGACTTACTGATAGTTGGCGGGCACTGAATTCCCAATCACGCTCCTACTCCTTCTGTGGCTCACCAGTCCCATGCTAGAATGGACTACTTCCTGGTATCGGCCTCCTTGTGCCCGAGAGTCGATGGAGCCTAGATAGAAGCGGCAGCCATATCTGACCACGCCCGATTCAATTAGATGTTTGCTTCCCGGCTACACACCTGACTAGCAATACGTGGCGACTTAACCCTAAACTGCTAACTTATGCTGCTGCGGCGCAGGAAGTGGGGAAGGCTATAGCGGAATGCATCTCCCTTAACGACACACCTGCCACTGCGATCACGACACTTTGGGAGGCCCTTAAGGCAGTCATTAGGGGGACATACATTGCGATAGTGGCGAGGCTTAACAGGGACTGGGCCGCAAAGTGAGCCACGCTTGAAGCCAATGTGAAAGGGCTAGAGGACGAGCATTGACGGGTTCCAACATCAAAAAATATACGGCAAATAAACGCGTTGTGGAAGCAACTTAGGGCGCAAGACATGGATGCGGCTGTGTATGCTTTGCTGTGAACGCGGCAGAAGTATTATGCCGGTGGCAATAAGGCCGTGAATTTCTTGGGAGGTGAGGGGCGGGGGAAAGTGTCAGATGAGGTTCGAGAGTTGTGGTGTAATGGAGACCAGAAACTCCTGGATGGTACTAGAAGTGCCCTCACACACCCTTGCGGGTGCAAAGCATCATCATCGGGCGGTGCTCCTCGTGGGGGTGGCGCTGCAGTCCCTCACGGGCCCTCGAAAGGGCTCTCTATCGGAGATCTTTTGGTGGAGTCGCCGTAGTTGTGCGTGCGGGTGTGTGGGGAAAGGAGGGTGTAGTGATAGAGCTTAAAAAGACCTAATGGTACCCTAGCTATTTATTGGTGGGTCCAAAGGATCTACTAAAAGTAACGGGGGATGATGTTAAATAAACATTCTGAGTAGGGGAAGAAAAGATGTAGATACGTCCCGCTGCTCTTGACCCGTTGGAGTGAGGGTTAGAGTGAGAGAGAAGGAGTGCAAATAGTGGTCAACATGTTTCGCGCTGTTGCTGGTCCCTAATGGATCCTAGCGCTTCGTCAGGACCAAGTTGGTGACTAAAAAGTAAGGGAAGGGATTCAGACAATAGGGGAAGATATTCTGTAATCCCCAAAAACAAAAATAGATGATAGAAGGATCACGGATTATTCGTATCCTTAACGTCGAACCTGTGAGGAGAGGGAGAGAACAAAGGATTAAGTGGGGCTTCCTTCAAACCGGGGCTAAAATATCGTGCACCAGTGAGGAGAATATTCCAGCCGTAATCGTGCTAGGAATAGGTGCTAGTGCCCCGTGTAAGGTCGAGGGAAGTGCCCAAGTATGGGGGTCGGAACAAGACAACAACAAGTTAAAACTGGGGTGTCTGGAGTTAACAGTATATAGCCTCTACTAGAAAAATAAGGCTATATATGATAAAAACGTTGTGAGACTCAGAAAGGTCAGAGTGCAGGGTGCCGAGAGAGAGCTCACTCGTGAGCGTGAACTGACTAGTATGCTGCTAAGAGGGTGTGGACTGAGGATGGGTGCGTGATTCCCCGTCAATATCTACATGCCAATACCTAGTCAGAGTTAAGTGAGTACTAGCGACTGTGGCGTGTACATATTAAATTATGCCACAAGTGTCAAATGCTGAGTTAAGGAGGCAAACATAACGAGTGTAAGCTATATGTACAACAGTGGGAGAGAAAACACACATGCTCGTCATTGAAGAGTTTGTTAGGAACTCCTACCCGCAAAAGTCTGGGTCCACGCTGTACCGGGTCTTGACCATCTGGGGCGGGGGCTACAGCTGTAAAGGATTAGGTTGCGGGGGAGAAACAATCTGCATGAGTCAAGGGGGATAACAAGGCTCACACATAAGGCTGGTGAATGTGGCCACGTAGTTTGCCAATGTAGAGGGATATGGCAGTAATACCGCTAGAAAGGTAGCTAACGAACATGATATGAACTTACATCTGCCCCGGAAGTTCACTGCGGTAACCTAGGGTGCCTCCAGAGTCGCCGGTAGCACTGCACGGCGTGGTGGAGCTTTTGTACGCTCAGAGACAAGTGGTAGAGAGGACAGAGCGGGAACTGAAGAAGGACTAGGCTCCGGGCCAGAGCGGTGGCGGCCATTTTGGAACGGTTTCATGTTCAAGCCTGATCATGGAGGGAGCCCGTTTCTAGTGATGTATAACAGAAGCTGATCTTGTAAATCGTGGGGTTTGAGAAAAAGTGAAAGTACCAGTGTCCCATGTGGCCGAGTGGTATATGGCCTTAGACCAGGTGCTAGGAAAAGGGATCAGTGGTCAGCGTATTATCAAGCATACCTGCCAGAACATAGGTAATAATCAAGGGGGGTAGCGATAAGGTGTCAATGTACCCAGATAGTTTCAATGATAGCCACTAATAGTGCATTTATGCACTGGTGAATGGGAGTCAGGAGAGAAGGACTTTATCATGGCTGAGGGATGCTTGTGGGTGTCTGTTCCTGAGTCGGTATCTTAAGTAAACCGGCTATATATGTCGTAGGTATAGCTGTGTAGAAAACACAGAGGGAGTAACAGCTTCTGTTATACATCACTGGGCTTGAACATGAAACCGTTCCAAAATGGCCGCCACCGCTCCGGCCCGGAGCCTAGTCCTCCTTCAGTTCCCGCTCTGTCCTCTCTACCACTTGTCTCTGAGCGTACAAAAGCTCCACCACGCCGTGCAGTGCTACCGGCGACTCTGGAGGCACCCTAGGTTACCGCAGTGAACTTCCGGGGCAGATGTAAGTACATATCATGTTCGTTAGCTACCTTTCTAGCGGTATTACTGCCATATCCCTCTACATTGGCATACTACGTGGCCACATTCACCAGCCTTATGTGTGAGCCTTGTTATCCCCCTTGACTCATGCAGATTTTTTCTCCCCCGCAACCTAATCCTTTACAGCTGTAGCCCCCGCCTCAGATGGTCAAGACCCGGTACAGCGTGGACCCAGACTTTTGCGGGTAGGAGTTCCTAACAAACTCTTCAATGACGAGCATGTGTGTTTTCTCTCCCACTGTTGTACATATAGCTTACACTCGTTATGTTTGCCTCCTTAACTCAGCATTTGACACTTGTGGCATAATTTAATATGTACACGCCACAGTCGCTAGTACTCACTTAACTCTGACTAGGTATTGGCATGTAGATATTGACGGGGAATCACGCACCCATCCTCAGTCCACACCCTCTTAGCAGCATACTAGTCAGTTCACGCTCACGAGTGAGCTCTCTCTCGGCACCCTGCACTCTGACCTTTCTGAGTCTCACAACGTTTTTATCATATATAGCCTTATTTTTCTAGTAGAGGCTATATACTGTTAACTCCAGACACCCCAGTTTTAACTTTTTGTTGTCTTGTTCCGACCCCCATACTGGGGCACTTCCCTCGACCTTACACGGGGCACTAGCACCTATTCCTAGCACGATTACGGCTGGAATATTCTCCTCACTGGTGCACGATATTTTAGCCCCGGTTTGAAGGAAGCCCCACTTAATCCTTTGTTCTCTCCCTCTCCTCACAGGTTCGACGTTAAGGACACGAATAATCCGTGATCCTTCTATCATCTATTTTTGTTTTTGGGGATTACAGAATATCTTCCCCTATTGTCTGAATCCCTTCCCTTACTTTTTAGTCACCACCTTGGTCCTGACGAAGCGCTAGGATCCATTAGGGACCAGCAACAGCGCGAAACATGTTGACCACTATTTGCACTCCTTCTCTCTCACTCTAACCCTCACTCCAACGGGTCGAGAGCAGCGGGACGTATCTACATCTTTTCTTCCCCTACTCAGAATGTTTATTTAACATCATCCCCCGTTACTTTTAGTAGATCCTTTGGACCCACCAATAAATAACTAGGGTACCATTAGGTCTTTTTAAGCTCTATCACTACACCCTCCTTTCCCCACACACCCGCACGCACAACTACGGCGACTCCACCAAAAGATCTCCGATAGAGAGCCCTTTCGAGGGCCCGTGAGGGACTGCAGCGCCACCCCCACGAGGAGCACCGCCCGATGATGATGCTTTGCACCCGCAAGGGTGTGTGAGGGCACTTCTAGTACCATCCTGGAGTTTCTGGTCTCCATTACACCACAACTCTCGAACCTCATCTGACACTTTCCCCCGCCCCCCACCTCCCTCTTCGCACAGTAGACCATACTGGCATTGTTTTCTTTAGGAACTGTTACCTTACTGTGTACGTGTACTAATTTCAGGAGCACCGGTACAGGACCTTCTCCCTTTCCTACTTGTTTGCTCCTTGTCCCCCCTTTCTTCTTGAAGTGTGTATACATACGGGAATTTCTTGGCACATAGACTGAGGGCGCAGGCACACTCTCGAAAGGTACAGGGGATCACGGATAGCAATGGATGCCATCTCACAAGGGATGAGGATAAACCTGCCAAATTCGGCCACTTTTATGCGCAGCTATACGCAGCTAGGGACATTCACACGCACACTTACCCATCGTACATTGAACAGGTCTCGGTCACAAAACTACTGCCCTTCCATTCTGACCAATTGGACAAGGATAACACGGAGAGGGAGGTGCTGGATGCGATAGGCCACTTGCAGGTAGAGAAAGCACTGGGGCTGAATGGGTTTATAACTGCATTTTACAAGCAGTACGCAATCCTTCTGGCCCCATCTTGACTCGTCTCTATATCTTCTTTGGCGAATCCGGGGAGTTGTCAGAACCAATGTGCATGGCCATCATCACGGTGTTACCAAAACCGGGGAAGGACTCCCAACTTTGTGCTTTCTACCGCCCCATTTCTCTTCTGAATGTCGATGCTAAGATATTCACGGGGATCTTAGCGGATCGACTGGGCAGGCATATGCCGGACTTGATAGAGCCCAACCAGTCTGGCTTTATACCCGGTCGCACCTGTAGTGACAACACTAAGCGGCTCTTCCATCTTAGATAAGACTCAGAGATCCCGGTTCCCAACATTGTTCCTGCCTGTTGATGCTGAAAAGGCCTTCGACCACGTTCATTGGCCCTTCCTCCAAGGGGTGTTGAAAGCGGTGAGCCTCGGACCCAAGTTTCAATGTTGGGTTGCAGTGAGTTATGCGGATCCCAAAGCGGGGGTGCGGGTAAATAGCATGCAATCCCCAATATTCTCAGTGGCAAGGGGGATGCGTCAGAGCTGCCCTCTTTGTCCTCTTCTTTTTGTGCTCCACATGGAGCCCCTGGCGGAGTACATTCGCCGCCACCCGCAGATAGACGGCGTATGGATGCGGGGACCAATCCCATTAAATAGCCCTTTAAGCAGATGATGTCTTATTGACTATTACTAATCCGTGTGGCTCCTTACCTCCCCTCCTAGAAGAATTGGCTCGGTTCGGGGAAGTCTCCAGTTTCAAGGTGAACACAGCTAAGACACAAGCTCTGAACATCAGTGTACCACGAGTGGACCAAGTCTACTTAGAAGCCACGTTCCCCTTTCAATGTTTGCAACAGGGTATTCAGTACTTGGGCATCCAAATACTACCCACAATAGAAGGCTCGATTACCCATAACTAGGAAGCTCTGGTGCGGGCCGCGAAATCCCTCATTCAATCCCGGTGGGGGTGTCCCCTTTCCTGGGTGGGCCGCATCGCGGCCATGAAAATGACCCTGTTACCGAAAATTATATATTTGATGCAGGTGATGCCGGTGCTGCCGCCACCTGCTATCTTGTGGAACTTGCAGGATTTGCTGGAGACCTTCATATGGGCGGGTAGGCGGGCTCAGATGGCGAAGGCGCACACGTAACTGCCACTGGCCAAGGGGGGGCTGGGAATTCCAAACTGGAAGAAATACTATCAGGCTGCCCAACTGCGCTACATGGTTGAATGGCAGCGTCTGATGACCGAAAAACACCGGTGCTTCTTGGACCAGGCAGTAGCCGGCATCTGTGTTTGGAAGGTCCTGTGGTTACAGCGGAAATACTGGCCGCCTGGGGTATATTTTTCCTCGGTGGTGAGGGCAACAGTTGGGGTTTGGGACAAGGTTTGCTACTCTTACCACTCTCCACAAGTATCACACCCTTTGTGCCAATCAATGGGAATCCGGACTTCCCTCCGGTGATGTCAGAGAAGGCGTTCGCACCCTGGCAGGAAGCACAATGCAAGCGGGCTGGAGACGTATTTGATGGGCAAGTCCTATTGAATTTTAAGGACCTCCGGCGTGACTTCGGGATCCCGGACTCAGAATGTTGACATTACCTAGCAGTCCGGCACTGGGTGTCGCTACCTGAGGTTAGGCCTCATGTTAGCAGAAAGCCAACCTTGTTTAAGCGCTCGCTTTTCACTCCCAAGGATGACCCTCGCCTTTTATCGGATATTTACTCCTTTCTCAATACCTCGCCTACACCGCTGCGTACCCCAGCTCACAAGAGATGGGAGCGGGAGTGCGAACGCAGTTTCTCAGACAAGGAGTGGTTGGACATTTCGCACAGAGCACGCACCTCCGCCACAAGTGCCGTGGGCAAGGAAATGTTCTTAAAATTAGCACTCTATTGGTTTTATACCGCGGCTTGTTTGGCTCAGTGGCAGAGGGGAAGGTCAGACGAATGCTTGAGCCACTGCGCTCACTCGGGCACACTTACCCACCTGCTATGGCATTGCCCCAAACTCCACAGGTATTGGACGGAATTTCGGACTGATATTGATACAATGTTCAACACAGAAATACCCCGCTTTCCGAGTTACGTCCTGTTGGGGTTGCCCAATGCCTTAACATATCCCTTACATTCTGAATGGAGTAAAGCAATTACCCTGGCGCTGTGCTTAGCGAAGCAAGCCCTACTGTCCAAATGGGCACAGACGTGATCCCGACCCATGCTGACTGGCTCTATAAATTGTGGGATTTACTAGGGATGGAGAAATTAACAACTACGGTTAACCATACTTTGCCCCAATTTGAGAAACGTTAGGGGCCCTGTATTACACACCTTTCAGGACAATTTAAACAATTAACCTGCCCAATATACTTGGGAATACTGCAGCTTGTACCTCCCACACCCCCAGCTGACCCAAGGGAAATGAAAGAGTCAATCTGCATCTTAGCAACCTGAGCACTCATTGTTTTTCATATGTATATGGTTTTATGTGTGTTTAGACCATGTCTCCCTTCTCCTCTTCCCCTCACCCTTTCGTTCCTATTCCTGTCTGATTGCAAGAATGCCGCACCAGCCTGTGGATGTAGGTGCAGGTTGATGTAAACCGAATCAAGATATCGCTGCTTATTCCTCGCCGGCCAATGGATGTAGGCGGCAGCTGTTGTTCCCAACTCCTTTTCCTGAAATAATAATACAAAGTTACAATCCTAAAAAGGGGGATATGAGCAAGAGAAGGCAGAGGATAAAGGTCGTTAAATTCGCCTGAAGGGCAGGTACGTGGGGCTTGCCAATGAAAGGAGAATTTCAAAGAGGGAAGCTAATATGGAAATGTGCCTTTTTTAAAGAGGAGACTTTCGTTGAGAGCCAAGTGTATAAAAGTGTGTATGAGTGAGAATAAGATGGTAGGAGGAGTTTGTGAGACGGAAAATAGGTCTTTGAGAGAAGGATGGGAGAAGAAGGTTGAACAAGAAGATATGTGGTATTCTGTGACAAAAGAAAGAATGTGAAACATTAGTGAGAGGACCTTCAGGAAAAATAGTATGTGTGTGGTGAGCTTGAGGGAAGTAAAAAGGTTAGAGAGAGCTGGGTCTGAGAGAATTGACATTAATGGGTGTGCAAATGAAACATGTAATATGAGTGAGAGGGAATGGCATTTGAGAAAGAGAAAGGGAGGAGGTGGAGTGAGAAGGGAAAGTGTGTGGAACAAGGATGAATGATAAGAACATAGTTCTAGGGAGTAGTTGTGAGAAGAGATGATGGTATGAGCCACAGGAGAGAGCAGGGTGATTTTGGGGGACCAGAATACTAATTGAGTGCCTAGGCTATCATCAACAAAGGGTGTAATATTTCCAGTGAAAGCTGAAAATGTTGAACCATTGCTGGAGTGGGAGGTAAAAACAATGCACCTTGAACTGGGGGGGCATCCTTGTGCTACTCCTAGGTGGTGTGGGGGGAACAGACATAGTGGAGAGCAGGAAAGAAGAAAGGGCGTGTGAGAAGAGTATGACAGAAGGTATCTCATTGGAAAAGAACAGTGTGGCTGACCATGGTTAGGCACCTCAGTTTCAAAGTCAATTTGTGAGTCCTTGGTTTGTGTACAACACGTCCGGAGCAAGCCACACCTATGCTCCACTGTAGAAACAGATACCAAACTGTTTAGGGGAAAGGACAATGCACCATGTAACACAATTCAAGAATCTTCCAATCTTGTGAAGACAAATCTTTTATTCTTTTTCAATCTTTAAAACAAGGCACAGCCAACGCGTTTCGTTCCAATGGAACTTCGTCAGGGCTCTTTGCACAATCTTTATATAGGAAAGGCTGTCAATCTGTTTCCTTCTAAATTCCTAGTAATCTAAATATTATAGCAAATCAATCTCAAAGTGTAACAGGGCATGAATAATCCCCAGGGTAGGTTGACCGAACAGTCCCACCCGTCTACATGTTTCTTTTCTGGAGAGTCCTCCTGATTGCCTTGAGGTAGGTCCAACCGCAAAACTTCCTGCAAATTCAAAGTGAAATACGAAAACACAGCTGCTATTTGTGAGCACACATGTTTTGCCATATAACTGAGCACAAGAAAATGTTCCTACTTCTCCTCAATGGATGCTCCTTTTGCGGGCACTCTGGAATTGGCATTGCTCCAACACTACCAGAGTGTATGCTTCAGTTCTTTGGAATGTTTCTTCTGCAGGAACAGGATCTTGATCAGTACCTAACATTTCGACCTGCCTGGTTTACGTGCGTACAACACGTGTTCCGCTGTATCTGGTGCCTTCGAATGGGCACCGGACATTTTCGTGGTTTCGCAGACATGGTTTGGACATTGGACTGCTAATGAGTCCCTTAGCAACCTATTTTCAGGACTGCCCTTTGGGTTTGTGACTTCTTCACAATGTGAGGTTGGAGCCACTAGCCTACAAGGATAGGTGCATTGGCACATGGATCACAGTATACAGACTTTGCTAACACGGATGCAGGTTGCCCGGTAACTGTCTCAGCACCGGCTGAGACTGGATATCATGTCTGTTCTTGGGAGGTCGTGATGTGGGCAGTTGACCAATCATCACATGTGGACTCAGACTAATGCCTTTGAGATGGCGAGTGACACAATGGATTCCTCCGAAGCACCATCATTTGATTATTTTTTTCCGACCTGGTTTCCATGTCGGACAGGTCAGCATGGAAACCATGTTGGAAACCGTGCATGGTAATCCCAAGGGCGGTAAGGCCCGCCCTTTGGGATTACGAGCCGGCTTTGACTGGCCGACGGGCTTCATGAGCCCATTGTAAGCCAGCCGGTATGATCGGCCGGTTTACTTTCTTACTGCCAGCATCATACTGTGGTGGCTGGAAAATAAACTGAGCAGCCCATTACAATGCGGCCAGGAAGGCTCTGACCGTCTGTTGGAGCCATTAGGGTCCGCATCGTAGTCGCCCCCTTATGAATCTCTTTAGTCCTAATATCCTGACCAAACGGAGGGTGTTGTGTCTTTCTAGCATGGCCCATTGTTGTTTTCCCTATGTTAGCCTAATTGTGTACGTTCTAGGCCGCATTTTCTTTTGCACACATTACTATATAAAAACACTTGCTTTTGTGTCACATTGTACTTTCATCACAGAGAACCATATATTTTAGCATTCTGTTCTTTTCCTGGGATTTAGTCTGAACACCAAAGAAAAGGTCAAGCAACAATGCCCACTGTTCTTCTCTCTAGTCAGGCACCAGCTCCTAAACATAGCACAAGAACACAGCTGCTGTATGTGAGCATACATGCTATGTCATATAACTGAGCACAAGAGTTTAAGCACAGACACTGATCGAGGGTTATGAGACAATTGGTATGTTCTCGTGAGATGTAGAACATCCATGTGTCTATGCTAAGGTACGGGGTCCGCCACTAATCCCAGAGAACTTGGATATATAATCATTTTGTTTCTGTAGAAGGGGAGGGTTTTTAGGCTACCCTGCCTTACAACATGACAGGGCGTTTTACGTTATATGGTGTATTGACCATGCTAACAGTATTTTTGGTATGCATTTGTTTTCTAATTGTGGCACGAACACTGCATTTTAGAGCTCAATAGTTTAAATAAATATTCTAAACTTCCTTCATATCTCTTGGTTATCCTATTGTGAATGGATAAGAGTGAGAGAGCCAAAGGGTGTGTCCTGTTACAACGATCCCTGAGAGGATCGAGCGTGTTGTGTTCTGGGCTGCCAATTCACTTGCTCTTTTAGTAAGGTTCGGAGGGTAAGTGAGTCGCTATAGCTAGTCGAACTCGGACTCATGGACACTGAGGTAGTATGTGACTCACCCCTACATGCCGATGTTCTATGGTCCCAAGCATAGTTCTCTTCCTAAGCAGAATCCCTGCAATACTCTGTAATGTGTTAGCTACCTATATTTTCTTTTTCTGTATGTGTGAGAGAACTGTATGATGTCCCGCCTGCTTCTGCTTCTGCCCTTGTCCTTTACTAATTCTTTTTCTTAGGTAAGGTTATGCTGCCGGCCATGTTGTGCATTTGTTGTGTTGTGAAGCTCGGAAGAAAGCTTTCCACTATATAAAAGACACAATGATTTGCCAATGCATGTTTTGTTGCATGTTTTGGTGAATGAAAGTGTGAAGTCTCATTAAAATATAAGCAGAGTTTACTTTTGAATTTAAATACGAAATGGACTAGATAGCTTTCTAAAATGTTTAAACATACGTCACAATTGATTTCATGTAACTTTTAGCCAATTCTAAAATTGTAACCAACAGCACATTGCAAGCTTGAGCTTTGAGCCCATAATGACAGTGCTAAATGTAAAACGACGTGTAGCAGAATGCAGCATGCTTTTTTATGAAAAGCCAGGAATGGCTGATGGTATCATAGGAATAGTGCCACTTGTCAACCTTATAAAATGCAAACTATGATGTAGTTAATGACTTTCTGTGATTTCTTCTTGTAGGTAATCAAGGGGTACGCAGCCAGTGGGTGAGAGGGCACAGATATCAAATGCAGTTGCAAGCTTCTCACTGTTGGTAGGCTAACATTAACACTCCCAGGAAAACACTCTGACATGCTAAAAAGAACACTGTGAGCAGTAGCAGTGTCTGAAGAGGCAATGAGGAAGAGAAAGCAATGTAGTAGCACCCCTCTTCTTCCATCCTTGGTCTAGAGGTTGGTTTGATTTTGTTGGAACACCTAAAACATCACTATGATGCACCCTGTCTTGAACAGGGTCAGCACCTGCTGCAGATGTTGCCTCACGAGGCTCACCAGTGCTTGTAATGTAATGCATGGAAACCTAATAAATGTAAAAAAAGAACTGGTAGTGTAGTGAGTTAGTGTTAACACTGTAAATAGCACTTCTCGTGTTTGCTACGGTAGGATACCCCCTTCTATAACTGTGCAAAGACACCTGATGATGACCTGGTTCAGAAGGAAACAGAGAAGCAGTGGTGCCCCATCCTTTAAGATCAACTCAGAAATCTGATTCCTGTGTTGCATATGGAGTGACTGGCCGCAAGCCACTGTGCTGGTAGGAGCTATTTTTTTTCCTCTTGTTATATAGGGTTCATTATTGTTTGAGACTTTGAGGTTCATTAATGTCTTGGACTATGGACATTCATTACTTTATGATTAGATGCACAGTGTAAATATGCTTGCATGTATTATACAAACATCAAACCTATTGGCTTTCACAGTTTGTGCTTTTGTTCCTCCTTGTATTGTAAAAGCTGTACTTTTCTCAAAAGAGCAATATTATTCTTGCCTTTCAGTGTTTGCATTGGCAGTTCTATACCAACCAAAATGCTTCATTGCATGTGCAAGAAATTATATTATTTTAGGGTGCAAGAACCCAAATATTTTATCACAATTCTTGTCAGGGTGAACCACTGGAGTTACTAAATAAACCTTTGCTTAACCCTCTGTTAGGTTGGTATAAAGCAGTTAGGCTTAACTTAAAGGCAATGTGTAAAGTATTTATGCAGCATCCAAATAGTACTAAAGTGAAAACACAATTTATAAAACACCCCAAACTAATTTAGAAACATATACAATATTTTAATAAAGATATTGACACCAAAACAACAAAAATCCAATAAGTAGAGTCGTGGGTATGAATTTACACAGGTTGAATTAAAAATAGCACCAAAAAACACAAAGCGCAAACCAAGGTGATCTGGTCACGCTGGACTGGATCACAGTAAAAAATGTAAATGGAAGTCAGATCCAGGGACCAGGTTCTTTCGGGTGGAAAGTGTACCTTCAATCTTAAAAACTTTAATGAGGAAAAAGTGCTTGTTGACAAGCCATTGGTGGGGCAAGATGCAATCTGGATCTGAAGCAGGGCTTGGCGACAGCAGGTTGCTGAAGAGTGGGGTCCCGGTGAGGTTTTTGATGAATTCAGAAAGGTTAGAGCTATCAAAGTCTGAAGTCTGGCTTAGGAATGTCTCAATGTCAATGCGATGCTACTCAGTGTCAATCCCAATGAAGCCCTCTACCTTTGGACTTAGCAAACTTTCTGGAAGTCAGATCACCTCCTGCAGGGGAAACCAGCAAGCTAAAGGTATCCGGCAATTCAATGTCAACGGCTGTGACTTTGACAGTAGGTCTGATTTCCAATGATTCTCCAGGCAAAAAGTTGACAATATTCCCACATCTTGCATTTTGGGAGTACACTCTAACAATAACCAAGGGCCCAGCACCTGATTGGCAGAAATTGGGGGACAGCAGCAGCAGGATCCAGAGACCCACTGGGTAGTACTAGTCAGCTAGGCAATTGTAGCAACAGGGTCTCTGGAAACCTGCTGTGTCCCTGCGGTCAAACAAGAGATCATTCAACTGACCATCGTAGTCACTTATGAGGTCATAGTTTGAATGCCGGCAGGTCCAGTCTTCTTTCAGGCTCTTCAAACAGCAGGCAAATCCTTCTTCCGATTCTTCACAGGTCCAGGAGTGTTTATGGGGCCTAATTTTATCCCCAGTGCCAGCCTATGAGTGGAGGGCAAGCTTTTGTCCAACCCCTAAACCAGTTGTGGTCAGTTCCTCTACTCCCATAGGGTTTGTTACTATCCTGGCTGGAGAGACAATGAGGAAGTAGGCCTAAGCTTCATCTGCTAGTGACAAGAAAGGCATTCTTTGAAATTCAGGAAGGGGCTGGGCACCTTGTCCACAGTCTGGGGTCAATACACATCTCATCACAAGGGAGCCAATCAGAGTCAGGTGACAGGTGGACACTGGCATGAAAGCCTTCTGGTTTTAGGCAGGATAATGACAACATTCATAACATTTTGGGGCTTATTTACAAGCCCCTTGCGCCACCGGTGCATCACTTTTTGTGACGCGCCGCTGGCGCAAACTCCTGCCCCACATTTACAAGGATGCATAAAGCCATCCTGCGTGGCTTTCCCTGTCCTTGTAAATATGGCCCCTTCTCACGCAACACTTTATGTGACAGGGGGGTGACATGGGGGTTGCTATGGTTGTTCCCACACAACACCCATGTATTCTGCCACATTTTCAGATTTACTAGAATTCGTAAACCTGGAAATGTGTCCAGAATATTACGCCACCACAGGGGTGGAGTAGCGAGATGCAACTTTCTAGGGGGGCTGCATTCTGCAGCACACATAGAAAGAGAAAAACACCTCTTTTTATTTTTTTTGTTATTTGTTTTGTGCAGAAAGGTACCCCTTGCTGTACAGAAACAATCTCCCCGCAACACAGGCACCCTTGCACCATGGTGCAAGGGTTTCTGCGTGGCGCATGGCAGCTAATTGTGCACCAGTGCAGGGGAATGCACAGGGATGCATCATATTGCTGTAAATATGACACATCTTTGTGCTTTGAAAGTGACGCAGTGTGGTGCAGCCAAAGGTCGTGCGGTGCCGCGCTGTGGCACTTTCTTGTAAATAAGGCCCTTTATTACCAATTGTAATGTAAAATCAGGCTTGACTATTAAGTTGTATTTTATCCTGATATTAAGAGGAGTCCTTGGACCATTTCTTTAGCTGTTACCATGAAGAATTCATTCAGCACTTATAAAAGGTTATGCTGTAAACCAGAACTAACCCATTACAGAGGCAGCCTTGCCACAGTAGTTCAGAGAAAGAACAGCAATTTTGTGGCAAATATTGGCTTGCTAGTAAAATAAATTGCTGACATTTGGTCATTGAAACGTTTGGCTCATTATGTGTTTAGCACAGATCAGCTGAATTGTTTCTGGAATGACACCCACCTCAGCTTAGAGCTATTACTTGAATGGCGATATTCCATGTAAATATATTAAAATATAACCAGCTGTAAAGTCAAAAAACGTTTTCCAAATACTCGGCATGGGGATATAATTTTAGCAAATTCAGTTATTGAAGTGCTTCAGAGGTGTGCATCTTCAGTTTGACAAAACATTCAAGTCCAGAGGTCACACCCCTTGCATTACTTTTCAAAGTTGTAAATGAAAAAAGAGAAATGTGTCCTCAGATCACAGTTGAAGATAAACCAAAGGCTATTATTAGATGCAAATTCATCAGGAACGCCATGATTAATTGTACTGTTGTTTATTCTCTGCGAATGTAATTAAAAGTTTCTCATCTTCAATCATTTCTGAAACAAGGAGACACATTTGTGTCAGAGACCTAGACAAGGAAATGCTAAATATTTCCACTCTTTGCACCAATTATTTTGATGAAAAAAAATTGGCTGTCCTATTCGGAATAGGCAAGACTACTCCCTCATTCTTCTTATTCAGTTATCACATTATAAAGGTAAGGGCTGGAGAGGAGAGGCTGACCCTTTGGTATCTCTTGCACTGCCTGAGATATTCATGGTCTCAGGTGTCATGAAGGCAGCATCAGTGAACATGACTCAAATAACTCCATTTACTTTCTGTATATTCCATTCTTAATTTTATCATCAAATATAAGGGCGGTGAAGGGGGGGGCGCATATGTCTCCTATGTGATATTACCAGGGGTCCAAGGGTGCACGATCTCACTTCTGTGACTCCAGTTTATTGGTGAAACAAAGTATATGTATTACAGTTGCCTCTCTCTTCTTCCACGACCTTACATTTTATGTTGTGTTTGTAATATATATGTGCTTATGTTGCAAACTGCTATTGGACTTTGCTGAGAAGCAGTGCACCAATTTGCATTATATAAAACCGACTATATTTGGGGTTTGATTAGGGCTCTGGCACATGGTTTCTTTTTTATGCAAGACCACAGTGGAACAGGCATGCTGCTACTTGCAGGCACCCACACAGTATCTCTGTCCCACCTGGTCCTTGCACCTTAGCATGGCATGTTGCCTTCAACTGCAGCTGCTTAGTCACGGTTTACGCATTCTCCCATCTACTGTGTTCCTTGCAAGTGTCACACTAGCATGCCATTTGTGCACATCATACAAAATGGTACAAAGGACCGCCTTGAAAGCTATACACAGTTCCCCATGGCAAAAAGTAGGATTTAATGCTGGGAATGCAAATTCTCAATGGATTTGTACACTAGGATGCCAAGGTTCAAGCCGTAGTGAGTTATCAGGGAGATAAGAACTATGACACCATTGATAAAGTTTATGAGACCGAACGCACTGGACACTTCAAAGATGAACATTTTTAGAAGGCCATAACTTCAGAAGGTGATACCTCTGAAATGCGTGGCCAAAGCTCAAGATTTTTTAAAAGAAGTCACTTTTTAGACCGATTCTCCCAACCCACTGAACAAGGTAAACTTTTCCAAACTTGAATATCTCCACTACCACTGGAAGGATTTTCAAGGCTTTTAAGTTTTTTTTGCTAAGGAAAATATCTTCTACCTACCAAGGGGGTAACTTGAGTCCTCAGTCAGGGCCGGCTTTAGCGCTGGTGATGCCCGTTGCGACAATGTATTCTGGTGCCCCCCATGACCTCCTCCTCCTTGTATTCTCTCACTGCCACCCGCAAAAGTGCCCCTCATCTCTCCCTATCCGGTCTCTCACATACATTTCCTTTGTTTTAAAGCTCTTCTCAAGGCTGGCTTTACTAATCCACTCAGCTATCCAGATAAAATTAGGATCCGTTGTTTGCAACAGGCATAATTATCCTCTGTGCTACTTTATGGTGAGTCAAAACTGACACTAGATAAAACTCCGATCTCTCTCCCTAGCAGGAACATTAATCACAAGAGTTATCTTCACATTTGTATTGCTGCCTGAAAGATGGACACACCAGAAACTCTGGATCAGGTGCTTTTAAATCTTAAATTATTGCTAAACATAGCGCCCCCACCTGAGGCCAGCGCCTCTCCTACAGGTCATATATCTAAAGCAATGGGGTAACCCAGTTTCCCTCAGAACCTGGGCCGATATGATACAAGTAACAATTGGTTCTGTCAGGTTCAAACAATGTCTTTGTGATTTTCAATATACCATGTAAATTAGGTAACTGAAATACAGTATGTACTTGAACACAATAGAGAAAAGACTAATTAATCTCATTAGAAAAATATATTTCGCTTTATATTTGCAAAAAAGATTTTTGAAATAAAGACAAAATTTGTCACGACATAAAGGCTGTCCGATAAGTTAATTAAGAAAACGGCGCATGTGGGTGTGATTATTGTGACATGGTGAGTAAAGTGACAGTGACAAAATTGTTGTATTATACAAGAACTTGAACAAATACTGTACAATGAATTACGCACAAATTATTTCAAACAAAGGTCCAATTGTCATGAAAGCCGCCCTAGCATGGTAAGTGAATTACATAAATTATTATATATGGGGACTTAATATATGGACACAGGAGCTGTCGAAGTTTTGACCCCGACAATCTGCATTAGTTGAAGATGTCAAAGTGGGTCTTCTTCAAGACAAAATGACAAAAAAGGGACAGTCGGTAATCTTGGAAATTCTACCATGTAGACTTGGGGAGAGTGGTTCACGGGCACAGTCCAATAAATGGAAGGGCTGGGTAACCTGTGTGTAAATTACAAGCGGCCGAGGAATTTCAATTTGTTCAGGGATTCGCAGTGATATCAGCAGTGAGCTGTAAAGCGCAAGACGAGTTCAATCCTGGGTGGGTAAAATTAATTCCAAACAAGGTATTCGGACATCGGGTGCATTGTTGTAGAAGCTCAAGGTTGCATGATGACTCTAATCATCGAAGTATCAGCCCAGCGTCAAATCGTGAACAATGAAAATGTCATGTACGTGAAAAGCAACTTTGAGATAAATCAGGGCTACATCCGACTTGTGCGAGTAGATTGACTGCCATGATCTGTGGAATGAATCCGGGGCCGCGGAAAAGACGTGCTAAGGATAAAGGCTGCCTGCCGCGCCCCCTACAGGTCAGGCCCAGTGCGACCGCACCTGTCGCACTGCCCCAAAGCCGGCCCTGCTCATAGTATCAGGGGTTAGCCCATTGGCCTACATTTACACATCATTGTGGGAGAATTTAAAGGTGGTCGAATCATCTCTGTTGGGTTTATCTAAGTTCTGTCAAAGCTAATTTCATACTTGCATATTAACATGAATCATTTGTAATTCAAATGAAAAGGTTGTGACATGCAGGACAACGTTTTCCTTGCTTATGCTAACTAAGCTTCATGCAGGCCTTGCGAGTTTGAATATATATGGCTGCTATTTTATAATGTTTGTTAGACCTGGCACCTTGGCGTGGGTCTCCCTTCCATTTTTTTGCTGTTGCCTAATGTATTTTTGCTGGTGTTAGTTGCTCAGGGCACTGTGCCACTGCTGTCCAGTGCCACATTGCAAGTGCTCCCTATTGTAAATTAATGTATGATTTGTGATTCCATGATTGGTTGGTTTGGTTTACCTGTCAGACCCTAGTACAGTGCACCAGTAGTGCCCAGGGCTTGTAATCCAAATGCTTCTGGTGGGCTTGCAGCACTGGTTGTGCCGCCCACAGAAGCAGCCTGTAAAAATGTGTCTAAGGTCTGCCATTGCAGAACCTGCGTGCAGTCTGTTACTGTCATGCTGACTGGGCAAGTGCACCCAATTGCCAGTCCCTAAACCTTCCCTTTTCTTCATATCAGACACCCCTATGGTAGGCCCAAGGGCAGGGTGCATTGTAAGGATAAGGTAGGACATGCCCTGGTGTGTGTGGCATGTTCTAATGGTGAATTACAGCCATTTTCATTTTTCACTATTGCATGGCTACCTGTTCTTCCTAGGCCAGAATGGGCAGTTTGGTAATTACATTTTATAATCCTAACTGACTCAGGGAACATGGTAGAAATTCGAATTTAGTATGCCTGAACTCAGAATGATAAAATACATCTTTTAGTGAAGTTGGTTTTAACATTCTGTGTTTGAAAATGCCACTTTTAGAAAGTAAACACCGGAAAGTGACTAGCGAATTTGCGAGTCAAAGAGTTGCACAGCTGCATTCACATTTGTGTTTCAAATAATCCATGTATTCATCTGGTAGTTCAATGGTCATCCATTTTATCCCAAAAGTAATCCAATTCTTATTCGTCACGTCAAAGATGCATAGTTACATTATTTTATGCGTTTTACTGCTCAAGAATTGCCCATCCGGGCCTATTCATAGGCTCAATCTGCAACTTAGTTCTTCTATCACAACAATTTCACCCAATGCATTTCGGTCCTCCTGGACCTTCGTCAGGGGTATCTATGATGTTTAAAAAATACACGTCAATTATATGCTCTGAAAATGTGTAGCTAATACATAATAGATAAATGAAAAACAAATTCTATTAATTGCAACCAAGCTGTGCCCCCATTAAATCAATGCCTTGCCATCTAACTTCTGTACCAAATACTGATGTCTCCCACCAATGACGTACCCTTTAATGTGAACAAATCAGTGCTTTTATTAAACGTGAAATATGTCGTAATCTTCACTAGCAGTAACTTATCTCACCCTCTAATTCAAGCTCTGTTGAATGTTAATGCGCTAACCCCTCTTTTCTATCCTCTATCCCAATGGCAATGCCACTCTCTTAATCATACCTGTATTTGTCAAATCGAGTCTGTTAACAGCATGAACACCTCGCTCCTCCTTTAGGGCCAGTTTCCTATGAAACTTCCCGCGCTCCTACTTTAAACTGCGCGTCTGATTACCCACCTGTGAACCTTGTGTAACACGTGATTTTAGCCCCACCCACCTGACTCCCAGTGTCCCACCCTAAGCCTTCACTTTACCCATGTGAGACGAACATTACGTGATTTTTTTCAACAAACAACAACCAATTTTTTAAACATCATAGATACCCCTGACGAAGGTCCAGGAGGACCGAAATGCATTGGGTGAAATTGTTGTGATAGAGGAACTAAGTTGCAGATTGAGCCTATGAATAGGCCCGGATGGGCAATTCTTGAGCAGTAAAACGCATAAAATAATGTAACTATGCATCTTTGACGTGACGAATAAGAATTTGATTACTTTTGGAATAAAATGGATGAACATTGAACTACCAGATGAATACGTGGATTATTTGAAACACAAATGTGAATGCAGCTGTGCAACTCTTTGACTCGCAAATTCGCTAGTCACTTTCCGATGTTGATTTTTCCTATGCGCAAAAGGGACGGAGCGCATTCAGAGTGCATGCACGCTAAAACTATTAAATATGGACTAACAATGATGAATTCAAAGGAAAGGTGTGCTCCAGGCTCACACACATTGCATATTTTCGTATCCGTTCCAGCCCTGTTCAGCACCCTGATGAGACAAGGCATACACGAACATGTAAATGAAGAGGTCACGTCAAAGTTTCCAAAAACTGTCACCATTGAAATACGGATTAATCACATGCTAGAAGATCGTGTGGAAATTAGTATTATTTTGGACTTATTTTTTGATTTTTGTTTTTTAAAGTTGGTTGTTGTTTGTTGAAAAAAATCACGTAATGTTTGTCTCACATGGGTAAAGTGAAGGCTTAGGGTGGGACACTGGGAGTCAGGTGGGTGGGGCTAAAATCACGTGTTACACAAGGTTCACAGGTGGGTAATCAGACGCGCAGTTTAAAGTAGGAGCGCGGGAAGTTTCATAGGAAACTGGCCCTAAAGGAGGAGCGAGGTGTTCATGCTGTTAAAAGACTCGATTTGACAAATACAGGTATGATTAAGAGAGTGGCATTGCCATTGGGATAGAGGATAGAAAAGAGGGGTTAGCGCATTAACATTCAACAGAGCTTGAATTAGAGGGTGAGATAAGTTACTGCTAGTGAAGATTACGGCATATTTCACGTTTAATAAAAGCACTGATTTGTTCACATTAAAGGGTACGTCATTGGTGGGAGACATCAGTATTTGGTACAGAAGTTAGATGGCAAGGCATTAATTTAATGGGGGCACAGCTTGGTTGCAATTAATAGAATTTGTTTTTCATTTATCTATTATGTATTAGCTACACATTTTCAGAGCATATAATTGACGTGTATTTTTTAAACATCATAGATACCCCTGACGAAGGTCCAGGAGGACCGAAATGCATTGGGTGAAATTGTTGTGATAGAGGAACTAAGTTGCAGATTGAGCCTATGAATAGGCCCGGATGGGCAATTCTTGAGCAGTAAAACGCATAAAATAATGTAACTATGCATCTTTGACGTGACGAATAAGAATTGGATTACTTTTGGAATAAAATGGATGAACATTGAACTACCAGATGAATACGTGGATTATTTGAAACACAAATGTGAATGCAGCTGTGCAACTCTTTGACTCGCAAATTCGCTAGTCACTTTCCGATGTTGATTTTTCCTATGCGCAAAAGGGACGGAGCGCATTCAGAGTGCATGCACGCTAAAACTATTAAATATGGACTAACAATGATGAATTCAAAGGAAAGGTGTGCTCCAGGCTCACACACATTGCATATTTTCGTAGCCGTTCCAACCCTGTTCAGCACCCTGATGAGACAAGGCATACACGAACATGTAAATGAAGAGGTCACGTCAAAGTTTCCAAAAACTGTCACCATTGAAATACGGATTAATCACATTCTAAAAGATCGTGTGGAAATTAGTATTATTTTGGACTTATTTTTTGAGTTTTGTTTTTTAAAGTTGGTTGTTGTTTGTTGAAAAAAATCACGTAATGTTCGTCTCACATGGGTAAAGTGAAGGCTTAGGGTGGGACACTGGGAGTCAGGTGGGTGGGGCTAAAATCACGTGTTACACATGGTTCACAGGTGGGTAATCAGACGCGCAATTTAAAGTAGGAGCGCGGGACGTTTCATAGGAAACTGACCCTAAAGGAGGAGCGAGGTGTTCATGCTGTTAAAAGACTCGATTTGACAAATACAGGTATGATTAAGAGAGTGGCATTGCCATTGGGATAGAGGATAGAAAAGAGGGGTTAGCGCATTAACATTCAACAGAGCTTGAATTAGAGGGTGAGATAAGTTACTGCTAGTGAAGATTACGGCATATTTCACGTTTAATAAAAGCACTGATTTGTTCACATTAAAGGGTACGTCATTGGTGGGAGACCTCAGTATTTGGTACAGAAGTTAGATGGCATGGCATTGATTTAATGGGGGCACAGCTTGGTTGCAATTAATAGAATTTGTTTTTCATTTATCTATTATGTATTAGCTACACATTTTCAGAGCATATAATTGACGTGTATTTTTTAAACATCATAGATACCCCTGACGAAGGTCCAGGAGGACCGAAATGCATTGGGTGAAATTGTTGTGATAGAGGAACTAAGTTGCAGATTGAGCCTATGAATAGGCCCGGATGGGCAATTCTTGAGCAGTAAAACGCATAAAATAATGTAACTATGCATCTTTGACGTGACGAATAAGAATTGGATTACTTTTGGAATAAAATGGATGAACATTGAACTACCAGATGAATACGTGGATTATTTGAAACACAAATGTGAATGCAGCTGTGCAACTCTTTGACTCGCAAATTCGCTAGTCACTTTCCGATGTTGATTTTTCCTATGCGCAAAAGGGACGGAGCGCATTCAGAGTGCATGCACGCTAAAACTATTAAATATGGACTAACAATGATGAATTCAAAGGAAAGGTGTGCTCCAGGCTCACACACATTGCACTTTTAGAAAGTAGGCATTTTCTTGTCTAACCATTCAAACCGGCCTCTGCTAGGCTGTGTATTCCCTGTCCGGAGTTTGAGTGACAGGGCTGGGGAATTCCAGGAGACAGGGTGAGGTGTCCCAGTGGTGAATAGAGAGATCTAGATGGGTGGGAGGAGTTGCACCTGGGACCTGAATAGGGCTGTGCCTTCCCTGCACAATGCTGGCTCCACCTCCTATGGTGCGTCTGTTGTCTCTGCCCTGCACTCTAAAAGGAAAGAAGGAGTCAGGTAAACAAAGCGCTCCAGGACTGACCAGAACCGGTTTGAACAAGGCAAAGGCCCCTCTGCCCGAGAGGACAAAGGATTTTGGGGTATAAGTATTGGAACCCTGATCCCAAGAATTTAGATCACTTTGGGAAACAAGCAGAAACTCTGCTGAGGAGAGGAACCAAGAAGAAACTGAGGAGAGACTATCCCTGAAACTGTGGGATTGACCTGCAGGGGTTGCCTATTGCCAAAGAGAGGAGAAAGGAACTTTGTGTGTACTTTTTCTCAACTTGTGAAGGATCTCCAAGGGCTTGGAAAAGAGCTTGCCTCCTGCTGAAGTCTCAGGAAGAACAAACTTCACCCCCCAGCTCCCCAGAGTTCTTTGGAAGTGCCTGATGCTGTTGTTGGGCCTTCTGAGGGACTGCGTGTTGCAAGGAGCTGGAAGCGCGACTCAAGAGAACAGTCTTGCATTGAGGAAGAAGCGTGTCACCATCGCAGCCATCGTAGCTGACGCATTGCACCGCATCAAGAAAAGTGCCTCGCATCCACGGAGAAGCGTGCCGCCGTTGGAGCTGCTGTCGTCGCATTGCGTAAAGGGGTGTCGCCGCTGCAACATCGCATCGAGCGGGGGCATCTCGCAAACGTCGGAGAAGAGTGTCACTGCCAAGGCCGCTGTCGTCGCATCGCATAAAGTGTGTCGCCGCTGCAACTGAAGCATCGAGTCGAGTCTTCTTGCAACATTGGAGAAGCATGCCGCATCTGGAAGATCTTCATGTTTTTATTTCTTTGCACCAAAAACTTCATCGCATCAACATCGTTGCAACACTTTCGTTGCCCGGCGTGTCGCATCTAAAAGGTACATTGACTTAAAGCATCTCATCTAAGAACTTAAGAGAACTAAGTTAAATTCTACCATCTAAAGTGACAGTATTGTGTGTTTTTGTCGTTTAATGGTCTTATGGTAAATCTATATAAAGAATACTTATTTTTGATATAAAACCTATGTGGTGTCCATTTGTAGTGTTGTCACTTGTTTACTGTATGTGTTCACAAATGCTTTACACACTGCCTCTAAAATAAGCCTGTCTGCTCGTGCCAAGCTACCAAGGGGGTGAGCAGGGGTTATTTTAGGAGTGTACCCCCTTACCTTGACTAGAGGCGAGATTCCCTATTTGTCACAAGTGCATACCTGTGCCAACTAGAGACCCCCAAGTCTAACAATGTTCATCCTCTTTTTATATTTCTCATTTTATATTTCTCATTGCCACTGTGCACTCTTTATTTTGTGATGACATGTGATTCTTGAAGAACTCAGAAAAAAGCGTGTAGATCAGTAGGTGCCACATTTTGTAGAACCACAACCCAATTTTTAGAATGAAACTTTTGTGACCCAACTAACTTTAATGGACATGAGGCTGGGATTTTTTATGTAACTCAAGCATTGTTTGGTAGAGCACTGTCATTTAGAGACAGTACCTTTTCCATTGCAATGGCCACTTAATTTACACAGAGATTCTGTTAAATGATAAAACTATATTGCACACAAATGAAAACGTGTGGAAATTGGGTTTCAGTAAGTTTTTATCATTGTAAATCACCAAGTAAGGAGTCTTGATTTGTTGTAATCCTTTTAAAATCTATGGGCCTAATTTACAAAAAATAGAAGCAGCACGGCGCTGCAAGCCATTTTGCTGTACCGGGCTACGTCATTTGAAAAGCACAGGGATGCATCGTATTAGCAACAATATGATGCATCCATGTGCTGTCCCTGTGTGGTGCTGGCCAATTCAAGGCTTCGAAAACACACAAAAAGAGTAAAGAGTCTGACTGTGGCCTAAAGGGCACCTTCAAAGAATGCTCACTTCAAATTAATGTTAAGTATAATCCTGTAATTTTCCTAGGAAATTCTGTTTCTGTAAGGCCCCATTACACTCTAATACACAGTCTTACATAGGAAAACCATTTTTTTGCAAAATGCAAATGAAGGCAACATTCAGAGATGTCATTTAGCCATAAATATAAAATCAGCAAGATGTGTATGGCTCCTCTCTTGCTCAGTCATTGGCAGCCTGTGAGAGGCCTGAAAACTGCTTCCATTTCACTAGCATTTCAGGGAATGCAATCCTCCTGAAAAGCGTGAAATTGCTGTATATACCAAATGAGAAAAGGTAAAGGAAACATTAGCATTGTATTAAATCGCTTTGGATTGCTCAGCATTTATGTGCGCTTTGGCACTGTTACAGCCCCAGCCTGCATTTATCAAGGCTTCCAAATGTTCAGAAAAAAATGTTTCCGTTAGGGTTGGCAGGGTTTAAATTATGGGATGTGAAGATGGGCTATTGTAGGAGCGACACCTAAATTTGCAACTCAGTTCGGAGCCCCCACTTGTTAGTTGTGATGAAAGATGGGACAGGAAGATAGGACAGGTTTACATCTTGACTTCCTTTTATATTGTGAGACGTTGGTGAGCGACTGCTCTCCAAGTGCAGATACAATCTCAATAGTAAATTAGATTTAGGATGGAGGATGTATACAAAAGGAGATTTAGAAGCAATGTCTTTTTTACTCTCAAACAATTAAACGAGAACACAATCTCCATATCATAGTAGGGCATTTACGTCTTTACACTAAAGTGCACAGTTTTATTGGCAACATTTAAACTTTAATAGAAAATGTCAGAAGCATACTGTGTATTTTCATATTGATTGGATTACGAAGTGTTTAGAAGAACATAAATATACATTTCTTGCAACGTTTTAAAAGTCACATTAGTATATGCAAAACAACTTTAATGATTTAACTGCTACTGAAGCCAAAAAGATAAAAGGGCACCAACTGACAAAAATACATTTTATTTATTTATTGTATTTTTATAAAGCATGAACATGACCATCACGGTATCTGCACCGTGTACAGAGAGAGCTGATGAGGGTTGCAGTGCAGAAAAACACCTGTAATATAAGATTCGCTGTGCATAAAAATGAAAGAGCAAGGCATAATAGAATCGGATACAATATCAAATAGGGTGAGAAAAAAGTTTTGAAATAGTTCTTTTATGCAACATGTCTTTTTAGTAGTATAGCTTTGACATCCTTCTTGAAAAGCTTGAGTGAGGTAATTGCTCTTGTTGAGGATGGTAGAGAGTCACACATTTTTGAGGCAGATCTGGTGAAAGTACGACTGTGACTCTTCCTTTTTTTTACCTGGGTGGTTCATGAGGGATGAGGGATTTAGCACTTCTAGAATCCCTTCTCCTCCTGACAGCTTGTATTTAAGACCAGAATTCTGAAGGGTTTTGTGTGTTAGGCATGCAACCTTCAGTTGGATCCTGGCTTAAACTAGTAGCCAGTTGAGGGCTCTGAGGGAAGGAGAGATGTGATCGTAGCAACGTGTTCCAGTTAAAAGTCTTGCTGTTGCATTTATTGTAGCTTCAATGGTGCTAGGATTGCTTTAGGTAGATCTATGAGTATGGCATTCCCATAGTCCAATCTTGAGAGCAGTAGAGAAAGAAACACTGTTTTTATGACTCCGGGTGGTATGAAAGGTTTTAGTTT
Source organism: Triturus cristatus (assembly GCF_964204655.1). Taxonomy (NCBI): domain Eukaryota; kingdom Metazoa; phylum Chordata; class Amphibia; order Caudata; family Salamandridae; genus Triturus; species Triturus cristatus. Next base: position 891,253,737 of record NC_140590.1, on the reverse strand, counting down.
TCTTAGATGGTGTAGATGTAGATATCGCACCTGGTAGCATCTATGTGACCTCGCATGTTTAGCTTTTTATGGATTTGCATTTGTTTGGTATGTAGTTTAGCGATTTGAGGTTAAGAGACCGCAGTAGCAGTTGTTGGCATATAAGGGGTAGGGTAAATAAATCTCACTATTCCTCAAGCTAAAACACAAAAGGTTATCACAAAGATCTCAGGCATACCCAAGGCAAAGTAAGATTTTTCTAGCTTAGCTGTCGTATACCGTTGTCATGAAATACTTTAAGTACCGATGCTCCACATTGTGGAAATGCCACAACATTCTACTTTCAATGGAGTCATGAGAAACCACAGTTTTTTGCAGTGTCCCCCCACTTTTGCCCCCATGTTGACTGCTAGATGCTGGTTTGCTGACTCTGATAGTGTCCTGGCCTCTGCTAACCAGACTCAGGGCCTGTGCTCTGATTACAGGTATATGGTAATTAGGTGAGATTGCAATTGGTTTGACAACCTATCTGTAAGACCCTATTATATGGTAGGACAAGTAGGTTTGGAGGCCCATCAGATTTATTGCACTTTATTGCCTGCTGTCATTTTTAAGGCAGTCCTATTTTGCAGGCTGCTTTTAAAATTAAATGATGTGCAAATTCAACTTTGGAATTAAAGGTACTTCCAAAGTCTTAAAATCCCTTATTGTTACATATAAGTCATCCCTAAGGTTTCCCCAGGGGTAGGGCACCTTGCAACTATAAGCAGGGACGCTATAAAAAATGCTTTTGATGCTCTGGTGAGGGAAAACAGCCAATTTTGTTTTTCCCGATTGTAGCCCATTGGCGCCAGCTAAAAATATGCATCAAAGTATTAAAATGATTTAGCTAACCAAGTTTATATTTATTACAATTATCACAGAAATTAAGTTATAGAAATTTATTTTCTGATTAACTAAAATCCAGTCCTCCAGCAGCCTCTTCTGATTGGCAGCCCGTGGGAGCCTGAGTCAAACTACTCAGATGAGGAGTAAAGTGGTCTGCTTAGAGACAAAGGACATCTGGTGGGAGGAGATCTGAAAGCTTCAGAGCAAAGGGCAGGAAGAGGGCTGGGTAGCCAAAATGGTCTTAAAAGAGGGAATGACTGTTAGGACAGGACACAGGCTCACCCCCCACTTCCTGCACCCCCAGCCGCACAGGAGCCCCAGTAATTGAATTAGCAGTGGGCCTGGAAGGGGTGTGTTAGGGAAACTTAGCCATGCCAGTGGTTTCGCTTAGCCAGATCTTAACCTCCAGGATAGAGTTTCTCCATTTTGGATTTTAAAAGAAGAATACTTTTTGGGCTGCAAATATGCCACATGGCAGCGTTCCTATGGTGGTCCAATTTACAAACTTGTAATACGGTGGTCGAACTACTGGTGCAGTTTTGCCCTCATTGCCACTGTGGCTACAATCATAATCAGGCCCTCAGTCTTGCTCTAAAAGTTGAAGAAGTGGACTCCCAAAAATCAACAGGCTAAAAGAGCTCTAGCTGCATCAACTCCACCAAGGAGAACCCAGCTGGACAGCGTTCAGTGGACTCTTAAGGATTTGGCCATGTGCACTGTGGGTCTTGTAGTCCCAACTTCCCAAAGAACAACTCAAAGGTTCTGGAACATCGGATTGGTGTTGTGGAAACTCAAAGACCCAGAAGAAACATCTGGAGAAGAAGTACTGCCCTACTGGACCCTTGGACTGCACAAGAGAGGGCTGTACTCACAAGGACTGCACATTCTGCACTCAAAAGACTTCACAAAAAAAGGATTTTGACTGCCTTAAAGGATAAGGAGTGGACTCTCTCATCAGTAACAAGTAGAAAAGTGCTGGAAGGGCTACCTGCAACATCAACAATGAAGACAACTCCAGCTGACAAGCTAAACATGGATTTTACTTGGATTGACCAGATGTCTTGTGAGAGTTGTAGTCCCAGATCCCAAGAGGAAAACCAAAGCTTCTGAATCCTTGACTGCTGCTGTGGGCCACTTACCACATTATTATCTTACCACGTACAACAAAGTCTTTGGTTTTTGTAGACTTGGGGTCACAAGCATGATATACAATTTAGTAACATTTTAAATCAGGGGAAGACATAAAATCAGTAAAAGCATCAAGGGATTTCTTCAGGCTGTTGGCTGTCATTGCCATTAAAACTGTATCATCTGCATATGATAGTAAGGGAACAAATGTATTGCCAATTTTTGGGAAATCAAGCTCCCAACCTAGTAAATAAAAGTCTCCAGTCCATTTGCATATATTGAAAACAGGAAGGGAGCTAGGATACACCTTTGCTGGACTCCCTCTGTTGACACAATCAAATAGTTTTTTTCCCCTTGGGTGGCGTATCTTATGATGACTGTGGTATTAGAGTGTAACCTAGGGAGGAGGGATACCAGGGCTTCTTCTGCACCCATTCTTTCCATCATGGACCATAATTTGTCCCGATTGACAGTGTCGAAAGCACTAGATAAGTCCATGAAGGCCAGGAGGATAGAGCCCTTCCTGGCCTTTATGTACTTATTAACAATTAAGGACAAACTGAGACATTGCCCTGTTGTGCCCAGCCCCCTCCTGAAACCATATTGTGTTTTAGATATGACCCCTGTGGTAGACACCCAATCCTCTAATCTTCAAGGAGAATCCTGGCCAGTATCTTAACTGTGGTGTCAATACGTGAAATGGGCCTATAACATGCCGGGTCACTTCTATTGCCCTTTTTAAAAATAGGGACCACTATTGCCTCATTCCAAGATGCGGGAACAGGGCCAATAATACCTGCTTTGAAAACATTTGCCAACAGTGGTCCCCACAGATTAGGATTTCTTTGGAATAAGTTGAGGGTCACTCCATCTGGGCCTGGGGCTTTCAGGCAGATCCCCTGTGCTAGGGCCTCCTCGACCTCAGCTACTGTGATGGACAAGCTGAGTTGGGTGGCTGTAATTAGGTCAACCGACAAGTCCCTTGGAGTCTCTTCTATCCTCTTGAACTGTGGGTTAAAAACACCAGTGAAGTGTGCTTCCCAGGCATCCCTCAGGATCTGTGAGTCCATCTGTCTTGCTTGTTCGGTAAATAGAGGGCGGTTAATGGTTACTAACTTCAGAGAACTTTTTGTGTCTTTTAGGGATCCTGCTCTTTCTAGATCCTCCTATGCCATTCTCCTCAATTTCGCTTTTCTATTTTCGAATACAAATTTATAATTATGCCCTGCAGTATTAATTAGGTCTCTGTCACGGGGTGTAGCGCAAAGGGCCCTTTTTAGTTCCTTATGGGTCCTAGAGCAATCAGAGTTAAACCACCGGGTCTCTAAGGATTCCCTTTGGCGGATATTCCTGGTCAGCCTTTTGGCTAAGTCTGAGCAAAGTGAACTCTCAGACAAGGTTGGCTGGGGAAGAATCTAACTGCAAGGAGCCGACTATTGAATGGTAATTTCCTTTAATAGTATCGTCCTCAAATTTGGGAGGGTTTATCTGACCCCAATTTATTCTAACTCCTTTATTCACATGATAATGAATTGGACGCTCATCTCCCTCCTTCACGTGAATCTCTAAATTAAGGGTGACAATGAGGGGATTATGATCACTGGCACAATTAGGCTCCACCATGAAGTCGCAAATGAGGGTGGTGAAATTCCTGGATATTAGCATAAAATCAATAGAGCTAGTCCTGTTTCCACCAGCGTAGGTAAGACACTGCAATGGGGAGTTACAGGCGTAACTTTTTATGAAACCTAAGTCATTACCTAAAAGGATGGAATTTACGGCTTCACCCTGGGGCGAGTGAGTGAAATGAGTCTGGGGCTGGCCCTCAGTGTCTTCCAGCTCACACACACGTTGGAAACTGTATTTACAGATTGTACAATTTAAGTCCCCGGCCCAGAGGATGCATAAAAGAGATATATAGCAATGGGCCACTGGACAAGGGTAAAATGTGGTACAAAAGTTAGTGTCACAGTGGAGAACAGTCAAACCACATATAAATAAAGAAAAGATCCTTGTTATCTAATCAAAAATCAGACATCACCATTAAATTGTACCCAAAATGGTTGTGATTTTATTTCTTCACAAAACCAGAGTTAATCAAATTATAAGGCACAACGTATTTCACGTTTAAACAATGTTTTTGAGAAAAAAGATGCACAAAGGGTGGGGTGGCAAGTGCATGGGAGGGATTTGTGATAGTGATGTAAAAAGGGAAGTTAGTGCACATATATACATCAGCAATTAATATTTACAACCTATCCAGCCAGACGACTGGCCAGCACATATATGACAAATCATAACATATTTGATGCAGATATCAAATCCCGTTGGGGGTCACGTAACTAGTTAGCATGGAGGAGTCTCGTTCGTTATCGGACTCCTCCATGCTAACTTTTGTACCACAGAGGATGCATGAAGGCTGCCACTTCCCGATGACTTAAGTAATTTCCATTTGGCAGTTGTTTTTATCAAAGATGATATAATACCAATTCACTAGTAATACTTTGACCTTGGCTAGGTTCGAGATCATGATTAGTTGATACCAGGGTGATGAACATATACAGATGGTTTTACGGACCCATATTTTAACAATATAAACATCACTATCCCTCCCTAGGCCCTTCCTGCAGGGGATGGAATTGCAGGAACACTGAAGGATCGATACCCATCTATGAAAATGTCATCTCTGGACCACGTTTCTTGGAGACAGGATGTCAAACCCTCTAATGTACCCTAGCCAGTCCTCGTTCTTAAGTTTAGAATTGATTCCTGTGATATTCAATCATATCATTTTAAAGGGTTGGGTGGAATTTCCCTGGTTTTCTGTCCTCCAGGTTATGTTAACAGGTACGTGAAGTGTATCAGGAGCTGGGTGCGTAAGTCCTTCAGCTATGGGTACTTCTTCATGCGTGGCTATCCCTGGGTTGTTGTGCAGCTGTATCAACCCTTCTACCTCAGCTGCCTGGCTAGAGTGATCTTGTAGTCATTCGATGTCAGTTAGACCTGATAGAATTTCAAAGCGATTTGGGTGGGTGAACGGCAGTGGCAACATTTAGTAGTGGGTTTTCATACCTATGCTGGGTAACCTTTGACTAAAGCAGTTTTCGCATGTAAGGTGGGTAGAAAAAAACTAGCGGAAAGGCCCTTATGGGGTCATTCCCTCCAAGTTTTATTTATTTTGAAAGTTTTATATAGCGCGAACTTGACCACCGAGGGTATCAGAGCGCTTTACAGATTATGCATCATAAGGTAAAAAGGCATACAGACAGAATAACCAAAACGAAAAAATTCAAAGTCAAAATTATCCACCAATCTTGTGAGGCACAACAAAACACATCATAAACAACAGAGGGAGCAAAAAGGTCGCAGTCTAGAATTGTTCGACAGACTTATGAACAGGGTGGCTGGGGAACAGACAACAGGAATGAAACCAGAATCAAAAGAAGGTGCTAGGCTAAGGCAGAAATTTCTTCATCAGTAGCACTTTGACTTCTTTTTTGAAGAGGACAGTAGACGGGTTCACTCTGACTTCAGGGGGAAGGGAGTTCCAGATCCTCAGAGCAATCCCTGAGAAAGCTTGGTTATAGGTCTTTTTTTTTTTTTAGGTTTAAGCAAAAGACAGCTGGCGCTTCTGGAGGCTCTAGAACCACAGGAGTGTTCCAGTTTCTGCGCAAGTACTTCCTTGAGGTGTGTCAAAAGAGAACGCACACACCCAGCGTCCCTGAAGTTGAGAACCACACAATTCAACTCCATAGATTTTGCTGTGCAGCTCAACTAGCTCACCCGCCTGTCCATAATGATGTTATCAAACAAGTTAGTCTGGGGCAATGTTTTGCTATGGCACCAGTGTGCTGATTTATTGATAAGACTTTGGCAGTTTTCTTGATGGCCGGGAAGGAGAGGGGGTACTCTCATTAGTATCAGTGTATAGGGGGTGCAGTCTGGTGGTGAATTTAATGTCTTTTGCCCCCTCCCCGCTTGAGACTGGATATACTGAGTCCTTGAGACTCAGTTTTGCATGTTTGTGATTGCCCCCATTCAGCAGATCATACCCAAGACAATTGGTAACCCCTTGTCCCATTTTTTGATTTTTCCTAGGGAGTACTGTTTCCCAGGGGATCCGGTCAGGGGGATTTACGGGGGGAACCTTGTGAAGGGCCTCATTCGTGGTTGGAATTTGGGGAGAGATCTTATCATAAGGTGAGCATCTGTATTGCTGGGGTGTGTAACCTCTGTATGTTTGTGTTATTGTCCTATATGAATACCGTATCATAAAGGAAAGCTGTTCTTCACTGCGTCCTAGGATGGGGCCAGCGCCTCTGATAACAATTTAGGGGGGATATTAACAACGCTTCGCGTTAAACATCGCAAATCACGCTTAGCGCGATTTGGAAGATCGCCGCCTATCGCTGGTTTACATCGCCGTGTTAGCAGCATATTTACAGTGCCTTGCTCACAGGCGATGTACAAACCTGTGATAGATGGCGATATTCATCATTAGCGTGTGAAATCAAGCAATGATTTCACACACTAATGAATAGCTTGATAATAGGGGAGTGTGGACGTAACTAAAGAATTCACCTCCCATTCAAAACATGCCTTAGTCAAGTTTTGACCAGGCGTAAAAGGATCCGGCGTAAACCGCGGTTAGCACGGCTTTCATCATCACTTCGTGGTTCTGGGGCCACGTTGTAAATAACGTGATGTCCTGTTCGCGACCTTTTGTCATGGTGTTATGCTAAGGTACGCCTACTGTGTATCTCATTAGCGATGTATATCGCTAAGATGAGTGGTGTTACAAAAACGGCAGCTAACATGCGCTAATGCATGTTAGCGCCGCCTTGTTAATAGGGCGATGAAATTATCGGCACTTTAGTGGCAAAAAGTGCCGCTAAAGCGGCGATAATGCCCTTGTAAATATGCCCCTTAGTGAGTTTGTTAAGAGGAATATCTACACTCTCTAATGTAGCCCCTCTTCCCACACCTCCCATGTCCTATTTGCACTACCTGTTAAGGGGTCATGTCTGGTTCTTTTATTCCCGGTAGAATGACCCTTTGATTCAAGTCCCACCCCAACCGCCTTTAATATCTTCGTCTTCCCCCCTGTTGCTTGTGGAGGTCTACTCACCTCCGATGTCATTTTAAAATCATGCACATTTCTTTGGTCGTTAGCAAGGGCTCCATATTTGTTGATCATCCTCACCACAGGAGAGAGTGGTACTGGAATCCTGGGCTCAATGTCAGTAACAGAAGGGTATGTATCAGCATATGCATTGGCGGGGAGGAGTAGAGCTGGGGTGGGGGCTAGCAAGAGTCTCCGCTCAGTTACCTCTATTTCCTTACTAATTGCCCCCAGAGCTTTTTGGAGGAAGCCGCCCAGGGTGATACCAGTGGAATTTGGAGCTGGCATGGTATTTCGTCTACCCATGATATAGTCAGCCTGGACTACTAATAAGATACGGCCAAACAGAGGACCACAGTACGGTGCGGCATTGAAAAGATAAGGGTTGTTAGCTCTGGTTATGGCTCATGTTGCCTCACGATGCTGAGATGAGTCACTAGGTCCCGAAATCAAGGAGTCAAGAGGGTAGGCCCAGCCCAGCCTTAAATAGCTGTGGACGGGCACAGATAGGCCCACCCTTTGCCCAGGAGCTGCTCATGTGCCACCCACGCACGTCTGGCACTTTGGGAGATTGCCACAAGTCTTACTGGCCTGGAGGCCCCTCCCACTGAAGTGCAGGTGAGTGGTAGGCTGGGGGACCAAGTCCCACCCCAGCTGAGGAAATGGCAGCGTCATTGCGGGCAGGCAGAGCCCGATCAATCCGTCCCGCGCTGCGGAATATTTCCGTGAGTTTTACCGGCAAGGAGGCCACTCCCACTGAAGTGCAGATGAGTGGTAGGCTGGGAGACCAAGTCCCACCCCAGCTGAGGAAATGGTAGCATCGTAGCGGGCAGGCAGAGCCCGATCATAACATCATAAAAGTATTTTCTATTTTTATAAATTGATGTTGGATTTTTATTGTGTCTTGTGTCTTACTTATTTAATATACTGGTGTTTTTTAATTCTTTATACAGCTGTCTCCTAATTTAAGCCTGCCTGCTTGCAGCCAGCTACCAAGGATTGAGCAAGGTTATAATTTATTCAGACCTTAACTGGACCTTATATTGTGATTATAGCCTTATTACTAGTGGCATGTGCCTGCCTACTGCTATTAATAAACCACATTCCAACAGGAGGCTTGAAGAATGGGAAGACATTTTGTGAAAACGTGTTTTCAACTGAATAAAATAAAGAACTCAAACAATATATTTAGTATTTTTCAAATTATACAAAATTTGGTTTGTCTGCCAGGTTCTCCCTGATTTTTCACTTTTTAGGAATCTTTTACTGCTCGTTCTATGACAAAGTGTACTGAGACACTTTCACTCAGCGCCCCACTGTGTGTGCTCTCACTCAAAACGGTACTTTAGAAAAGACTATACCTAACTGTTTATTTAGCGTATTTGCCCACAACGAACACTTGCTAAAAGCTATTTGTCATTATGTAGGCAAATCGAGATTCTCAATGAAAAGGCACATTTATGAATAAGGACTCTTTTTTGTAACCATGCCAATGGAATTTATAGAACTTTCAATCAAAGTTATTTTCCATTTTTGATAAGGTTAGTGAAAAAGAAACTTTGTAAAGGTGAGGTTTGTTGTTACCTGAGCACAAATTGATTCAGAACTGGTTTTCCCATTAGCCCTGTGCCAGAGATATAATATATGTCCCAGTCTGGTTGCTAATGACGCTGTTCCTGGAGAATAATCAGCTTGACTCTTTGAGCAGAAAGGATGAAGTGGTATCTAGAGTGCCGACTCAACACAAGCCACCATAGACTTTGACTATGTACTTCTAGAAAGAGTGAAAGCTAGTTTCATCATTGGTAAAGGAAAGGATACTCTAGGAAATCTGCCTTTACTGCATGGTCTACCCAGATTTTCTTGCGTTTTGCTGAATCCTAAATTTCTGCTGTTTTCAGAACTCTTTTCATTTTACCCCTGCTAACCAGCAGTAAAGTACCAGTGCTCTCAATTTAAAAATGGTTGAATTGGTATATTATTAATTGGTATGTTTAACTTACTTATATGTTCCTAGTATATGGTACCAAATATACCCAGATCCTGTAAGTTAAATGTGTCATCATCTACTCTAGTCCAAGTGAAAAACATGACATCAGGCCTATCATTGTAGCTTGACTGGGACAGTTTAAACACTGTAATCTGACTTGTCAAAATAAAACCTTTTGTCAGGTCAAGGTTAGCCTCATAGGTTAAGGTCCATCAAAGTCTTCCTTGAGCCAGTAGGCCAGCTGCAGGGCTACCGATATCCATACACGGTGATTCCAGTGGTATCCTTTTGTGAAGGCTATTGTCCCAATAGAAAGACCAATCTGGACCCAGATGACACTCCTGGGCCTGCAGACATGGGTGCAACTTTTGGCATTCAAGGAGCGGTCTCTTGGGGCACACAGCAGTGGTCAGCAGTTATTCTCCAGAATTGGCAGCTGACTTACCAAATTGGGCTACTCTAGCTTTAATGGCCCTGGTGGTGGTTCCAGTAGGTCAGCCGACTGACATTTGGAGTCACTTCTTTGGTCTGTGGCTTGGAAGCAACTGTTACTCAAGCCAGGAGCCATGGGCATGGTGCTTTCTTTGTGATCTCAAGGTGCAGCAGGTGCGGTCCAGCAGATGGAGTAGCCTCTTTTTGCCTAGTCCAGGGATCAGCAAGGTAGTCCCTCATCGGCCTTCTCCAGTTCCATAATGATCTGAGGTGCAGAATGCCAGAGTGCCATATTTGTGCCCAGAAAGTGCCCTGAGAGGATGATGTGATAACTAGCCAATGGGCACCAGCATCCCTCGCACCCTGTGATGACTTCCAGCTACGTGTGGCATTTAGCAATCCCAGGGTGCAATATTTTGTCCACTCCTAAGATGTCTGACCCTTTCCTTGAATGTTTGGAGCTCATTAGTCCACCCTAGAGGTGTGATGAATACATCTCTTTACTACGCATGCATGCATGCCTTTTCATTACAATGTAGTTGTTACAACGACCGCGTTGTTACATCGTGAACCATTACATCGCAAGTCGTTACAACAACTTGCTGTAGGGGGCGTGCTGGACTTAGGAATAGTATAATTTACTATTCCTAATTCAATTTGTGCAACAGCAGGGAAGGTGTTGGATTGTAAATCCAACGCCTCTTGCCCCCTACAGGAAGTCGTTGTAACGACTTGCGATGTAATGGTTTGCGAAGTAACAACACGGTTTTTATAACGATTGCGTTGTAATAGCATGCGTTGTATCGCATGCAATGTAAATGTTGTTTCCCGATGTGACTATCTGTGGGCTACACTTCCAAGAGAAAACCAGTTTGGGCACTGGTCTTCCCTTTCTGTTCCCACTGCCAGTCTGTTTACTGGAACAAAGAGGCAAACCCTCTGGAGTGTGATTGTCATTTACCCACCAAAGTCTCCTTTGCATTTGAAGCTCGCCTTTTGGGCAAGCACCCTGAGTGGCCTGGGGAGGTAATATCTCCCTCTATGGAAAGCTAACATTTGTTTCTAAGCCTGGATGTCATTCACACTACTCCCCAGGAAGGCATGCTTTCTGGTGGCCAGTAACTGTGTGAGGCCTCTGTACAAACTGGGCTACAAAGTGGCATATTTTTAAAAATTGCTTTTATTTAAAAGTGACATTAAATTCGAGTTGGGTATCAAGACGATTAATTTAATACCTAAATGTACCCTTTTTAGTAGTTCCATTCAGAAGCTAGCCGGACTGAGGGGGTCAACCGGTAACCTTGTGTTAGCCAATGGGGCTTCTAACTTTTCCACAGCAAAATGACAATTTGAAAGTTTTGCTGTCAGGACAGATTAAAAACATATGTCCTACTTAACAATATATTGCTGCCTGCTTCTGGGCTCCATAGGCCTTCCCTACGTGAGACTTCTATATAATGTTCAGGGAAGTGGGAGCTTTGTCTTTGGTTAAAATGACAAAGTTAATATGGAAGATAAAAATATCTCTTCTAGGCTGAAGTGGAAGGCTGGGAGCTATTCTGTACTCTGTCCCACACAGGGTGGCAAACCAGTGCTGCAGGCCTGGGTGGACACTCTGTCATACATGCCCTGGGTACCCCGAGTACCATATGCTATAGAATTATAAGAAAGTCAGCTTATGCCAATTTGGAATAGCCAATTCAATATACACTTTGTGAGGGATTAGAAGACTGACAATGAGGTCAGGTTAGCAGGCCTCATGTCACTCACAGAGTCGAAAAATCAGCAGCATCAGTATACAAATTTCGGGGTGATAATGCAAAATGAGGCATTTCTTTACAGGTGTCATTTTGTTTTATTAGAATTAACTCTATATTTCTTGAGAACTTATTGTTTTTTTTAATTTCAACTTTATTACTGCAATGGCACTGCATAAATACTGTACACATTGTGCTAAGTCAAGCCTGTCTGCTCTGTGCCATATTCTTTAGAGGGTTGAGCTCAGGTATTTTTTCTTACTTTTAGGGTTTACCCTGACAAGGGATGTTGAGGTTGATAGTCATCCATCCCAAATAATACCTTGTCTCCATTGGGGAATGACTATAATGTGGCTAAGGCTCTGCAGCTAAAGGAGGGCTATTGACAGCTCGGATTTCTGCATGTGAAGTTCAGCAGTAAAGTTAGAAAGGAACTGCTATAAAAAGAGGTTGTTCTCTGACAGGAAAGTTGCTAAAACTGGGAATTGTATGATCACTGTGTTAGTGAACAGGATATGTCTAATTCCCCCAAAGCTTCTCCTCAGAACACTTCAGGACCTGTGAAGAAACATTTGAAAGAAAACAAGATTGTCTCTCATTGCTGAAAGACACAAGGCCACGGCACCTGATGGAGCGTAGGGGCTGAGACTGCTCTTCAGAGGCCAAGGGGTTGACATTCTGTTGCGCCTACAGTGACACAAAATACAGATAGGGTGCCTGATTTGAGGAACGCCTGGCTGACCACTTTGGACTGGACCCTAAAGGATCCCTGGCAGGAGAGAGACCGTTGCCTAGAATCCTGCCCTGAGAACTTGGGACACCAAAACTGACCAAGAGGAAGTTTACCAGTAACAACAAGTTTCTGGGGCTTAGTGATTTATTTTATCACCAGAGGACAGAGACAATGTGCTGGGGCTTCCTCAGACAGTGGGTACCCTTTTTATTTTATTTTATTTATTTTATTTTATTTTGAAAGTTTTATATAGCGCGAACAAGACTCTTGCAAATATCAGAGCGCTTAACAGGAAGGAAGGAGGCAAAGTACAATATACATAGACAACAGACAATAAGAGAAAATCACAGTGAATAGATATAGAGTTCAAGTGAATTTTGCCATGAGGATCGCTTTCGCTTCTCTTTTGAAGGAAGAAGTGGAAGGGTTCATTCTTGTTTCACTGGGTAAAGCGTTCCATATCTTCGGAGCCATACCTGAGAAGGTACGGTTATAGGTTTTTTTCTTGGCAAAGCGTTGAGGTTGAAGGAGAAACGTTTTGGCACTCCTAGAGGCTCTGTTGCCCGCCGAGAGAACCAGTTTCTGTGCAAGGTATTGTGGGGTTTTGTGGTGGAGGGCCTTGTGTGTCATGCAGGCAATTTTTAGGTGAATTCTGGATTCAAATGGAAGCCAGTCGAGGGCTCTCAAGTCGGGGAAGATGTGAGCGTTTCTTTTTGAGCCTGTGATGAGTCTCGCTGCTGCATTGATCGTGGCTCTTAACGGTGCTGTTGAGGATCTTGGGAGGCCGCATAGCGTAACTGCTCCATATTCCACTCGGGGAATTACTAGGGCTTGAACTGCTTGTTTGAAATCATGTGCAGGCAGAAAGGGTTTCAGTTTTCTTAGGGTCTTTAGTTGGAAGTTGGCTCCTTTAGTTTCGGTGCTAATGTGTTTCTGCATCTTTAAGTTGCTGTCTAGCGTTATTCCCAAAGATTTCGCTGAGTCGACTATGTGCGTGTGACCATTAAGAGCTGTTAGGTGTTTCATCCAGTCCAGGATAGTGTGGGTTTTGTTAGGGGGGGGCGATTAAAAGGAATTCCGTTTTGAGAGAATTAAGTTTCAGATGGTTTTCTGCCAGCCATGTTTGGGTTTTTTGAAGTGCGGTGTTGAGCGATTTGATGTCCTCTAGTGAGTGTATCTTGATGTAAATTTGTGTGTCATCTGCGTACATGTGGAAGTGAATCTTGGTGAGGCGAAGACGATCTGTGAGAGGTTCCATGAAGAGGTTGAACAAGGTGGGTGAGAGAGAGGAGCCTTGAGGTACTCCTAATGTGACTGGCGTAGGGTTGGACAGGGATTGGTTGATCTTGAATCTTTGGGATCTATTTTGGAGGAAGGAGGTGAACCAGTTCAGAACCTTTCCAGAGATACCCATTCTGTGTTTTAGGAGGTCAAGTAGGTTGTCGTGTTTGACGGTGTCAAAAGCTGATGACAGGTCGAGTAGGATTAGAAGACAGGCTTCATTCTGGTCTAGGATTTTGATCGCGTCGTCTACAACATGCGCCATGGCTGATTCGGTGCTGTGACCTGCTCTGAAGCCTGAAATTGGTTCAGCAAGTTGTATCGATCAATGTGACTGTTCAGCTGTGCGTTAACACATTTTTCCAGGAGTTTGGCTAACATAGGTATGTTAGATATCGGGCGATAGTTGTTGGGGTCCGAGGGGTCCGCCGTGGTTTTCTTAAGGATAGGTGAGACCTGACCAATTTTCAGGATGTTGGGGATGGAGCCTTGAAGGAGGGAAGTGTTAATGATCTTAGTCCAACTGGGTAGTAAGAGAGGGATGAAGTCTTTAAGGTTATTCGCAGGGAGCGGGTCCGTGAAGTGATTGGAGGGCTTCAGAGTGTTGAGTGTTTTTAGGATGGAGTCTTCAGAGTAAGTGTCAAAATGGAACCAGTTTGCATTGTTTTTGAGTTTAAATAATGGGCGGATATTAGTTAAATCACCATCCAGGGGGTTTGGGGGGCTCTTAGTCAGATCTGTTAAGGATCTAAGGTTCTTGAGCAAGTCCGATTTAATAGATTCTGTCTTGGATGTGAAGAAGGCGGCAAACTCCTCACAATCGGGTGGAGAGAGTGGGCTGGTGTTGAGGGCATTAGGTAGGCTTTTAGTTTGGGCTTTGATCAGGTCGAATAGCTTTTTGGGGCGGTTCTTGGCCAGGTCTAATTGAGACCTGAAGAAATCGGTTTTTGATTTTTTGATCTTTTTAAAATAGGCGTTTCTGGCTGTTCTCAGAGTTTGGAGGAGGTCCGTTGTGGGAGTATCTCTCCATCGGCGTTCAATTAATCTAAGCGAGCGTCTGTCGTCATTTAGCCTCCCATCGTACCATGGTTTAGAATCTTTTGAGGAGGTTCTTTTCAATTGTAATGGGGCCATTTTGTCGAGCAGGGCGTTCATGGAGTGAAAGTAGTGATTTGTCAGTCCCTGTACATCATTCATGTCTTCCGGGGGACGGAGGGGGTTTGCGTTATCTAAGAATGAGAGGTCAGATTCAATGTTTTTCAGGTTTCTCTTCCAGATCTTAGTTCTTAGGGGTTGTGTCGGGAGTCGTTTAAAGGATTCAAGGATTTGGAAGGTAATGATATGATGGTCAGACCAGTCGCATGGGAGTATCGAGTCTAGCTGAGTGGAGTCAGCTTTGGAGATAATTAGGTCGAGCGTTGCACCTTTGTCGTGTGTAGGGCTGTTGCAAATTTGAGTGACAGATATAATATCCATGTTCAACCTGCTTGAAGCTTTTTACCACAAAATGTGCTTTTGTTGATCCTTGCAGTAAATTTATCTAGCCTCATGGAGCCCTGCCCAGCGACAGCTTGCCCTGCTGGAGGATTTTTGAGAAGTAAAAAAGTGACTCAGTTTGAAGATAAATCCTTGAACCAAGGGAGGCATCAAATATACTTTCTTAGCAGCTCAGTCTACCGGAACTCTCTTCCACCTGTTCTCTTTATCTGACTATCATCATTTTTGTCTTTGCCCATTAAACTTTTCTTGATTTGTTTGATGTTTTTAACTGTAATGTTGTTTTTAGTACTGCTGAAACTTCACATGCATTTCTCAAAGGAATTGACTGCTACTTGTGCCAATGCATCAAAGTCTGAGCAGAAGTTTTCTTTGAAGTGTGTTAACTAACCAGAGTGGGTTTATTAAATTGGTGGGTTACACCCCTCCCGAATTAATGATCCGCAGTCTGAAAAAATGCCTTTAATTTCCTAATTCTGAGCCTTTATTCATATAAGGACTGAGTGACATTAGGAATCACTTCTCATCACATACGATTTTCGTAAAGTACTACATTTTAAAGAATTCACAAAGATCTATATTCTGTTATAGACAAATCTATGAAAATCGCTGAAACTTCTGTGTGTACGCATTATACTAAATCCAACAAATCCATTAAATTATACACTAATGGGAAATAAGGTGATTTGGTAATGATGCAAATACAAAATATTATATATATCAGCTCCGTCACTACAAAGAAGAGTCAACACTCTTGAGGGAGAAGACAAAACACTTGTTTTATTTTCACAAGTGTGACGGATGCGTTGACAAAGGTGTCCCTGCTGAAACACATCCGTCACACTTGTGAAAATAAAACAAGGGGCATATGTACAAGGAGTTAACACCGCTTTAGCGCCACTTTTCCGATGGTTTTGCGGCGATATTTTTATCGTCGTATGTACAAGCTGGCGCTAACCTCTGTTAGTGATAATGACATGCAAGGGAGGTGTTCCCGTGCAAAAATGGCCGCTAACCCCTTTTAGCAATATTTACAAGGGGGTTCCTTAAGTCTGAAGGCCCAAAAAACTGCCTCTAGCTGCAGTTAGCGGCATTTTTTTAAGACCAGAAAATACTTGGGGCCCGATTCACAGAATTAACTTAAGACAAAATCCTAAACTTACTACTTTTGGTATTCACAGACTGCACTTACTACTTTTGGTATTCACAGAATGCACTTACTACTTTTGGTATTCACAGAATGGATTTACGACTACTAACTTTACGTCCCCACTCGGGCCGGAAATTTCGGCCCGGAGGCGGAGCTTCCAGGCCGGAGGCCGAGCTTCCGGCCCAGAGGTGGGGATTCCGGTCAGTGTCAGAGATTTAGCCATGGCCAAAATCTCCACCTCTGGGCCGGAAGCTCCGCCTCTGGCCCGGAAGCCCCACCTCTGGGCCGGAAGCTCCGCCTCTGGGCCGGAAGCTCCACCTCCGGGCTGGAATATCCGGCCCGAGTGCGGACGTAAAGTTAGTAGCCGTAAATCCATTCTGTGAATACCAAAAGTAGTAAGTGCATTCTGTGAATACCAAAAGCAGTAAGTGCATTCTGTGAATACCAAAATGGTAGTAAGTTTAGGATTTTGTCTTAAGTTAGTTCTGTGAATCGGGCCCTCGGTCTTAAAAATGGAGAGAACCCTTGGGGCCTCATTTCAGCAGGTTTTGTTGCTGGGCCGCGCTGCAAGCAATGTTGCTGCGCTGCCTACACTACAGAGCAGGACTGCGCACCATCAATAAGATGGTGCGCATTTCTGTGCCTCACTCATGAAAAGTGTTGCAGCGCTGCGACAAGACAGCGTTGCAACACTTTTCACTACCCCTTCTTGCGACACCACGGAAGCGCTGTATTTACTGGACAGTGCTCCATGACGCAAGTAATGATAGATACGTCTGTAATCCTGACGAATCTGTCTGCGCTAAAGTCACCCATTGCTGCAGTAGCTGCAAAACCATGACGCAACTCCAGCAATGCATAGGGTCAGTCTATCCCTGTGGCACTGTGTCAGCCTTACGCCTGCCATCATGCAGGCGTAAGGTACTGACGCAGTGCCTTTATTGAGGGGTGCCTGGGTGTCGGCGCAGTTGGCAATCCATTGGTGGTGGTAGCGCGCTGTGGTCTCATCGTCTGTAAGCGTTGGCAGAGTGGTTGTGCTGAGGGAGTTGATGAGACGTACTTTTATGGCCTTGATCCAGCTGCGAGGGGGCGATGATGGCAGTTGTGTATGGTGGGCATAGTGATCCTGTGATGTATACAATGATGGAAGGTCCAGGAGAATCCGGTGGTGTGGCTGTAGTTGAAGGTCCCAATGGCTGAGTAGACGTGCTCGATCGTGTGTCCTGCTATGTGGCTTGCTGCGGTGACTAGCTGCTTGAGTCTGATGTTGGGGAGCTACCCCAGAAGGGAGTAGTGTTCTGGTCACTGGGGTTGTCCAGGTGGAACTTGAGTTCGCCGAGTAGGATATCATCGGTGGATGGGAGAGCCTGGTGTGCAATGAGGTCTACAATGGTATCGGAGAAAGGGTGTCCATAGCCCGGGGGGCCTGCAGATGAGGGAGCCACAGAGGATGGGGTTGGGGTTGGTCCCGATCTGGAAGTTGAGGTGTTCCTTGGTCACCGTTGGGTCATTAGAGTGCGTGGTCAGTCGGAGTGTGCTTCTGTAGGTGATGGCAATGCCTCCTCCTGGACGGTCGGGGTGGTCCTTGCGGGTGATTTGGTAGCCATCAGTGATGGCGATGGCGCTGTCCGGTCCAGAGCAGATGTTGGTCCTGGCAGGCGATGTGGCATCCAGGGTTGATGGCGAGGTGGGTGCTGGTGCCGTAGGGGTGGAGTGTCTGAAAGCAAGGGACCTTGGGGCTGAGCGTGGTCCAGGGACAGCAGGACATGGACGGGCTTGCCTATGGCTTGCCTTTGGCATGGGAGACATCCATTACAACGCAGGCATTACATCGTAATGCCTTTAGAATGCAAATCCAACAACACAGGTGACTTTACATCACATTCCATTACAACGCATTGTGAAGTCAGTAATGGGGTATTTTAAATGTTTAGGGTGGGTATGGGTTTCGTGTGTCGGAGATGAAATGTAGGGTGCAACCAGGGCTTGGGAGCCCCAAACAACACCTGTTCCAGCCCCAGAGTGGCCAAGAAGCCACAGCCAGGAGCCAGCAACACTGCTGGCGTGGGACTCGGTCCCCCAACAGGCTCCTGTGCGCGCACGGCGCGGGAGGTGACATCACCCTCACGGCGCCGCGTCAAAATCTTGCCGGTACTCCCGCAGCGCGGGATGGGTGCGGACAGGTCCGGGCGTAGCCCGGACAAGGGCGGGCCCGCCTGCGCCAGACTGAGACAGGGCAGGGCCACCCCATTTGGATTTCATCTCTGTAACTTGGGGGCCCAGGTGAGGAATATCAGCCGGAATTTCTATTAAACACTGTGTGGATTAAACTTCTGTTGGGCAATTCCGCCTAATACTTTGATGAACAGAAAGGCGGTGAGCTAATAAGCAAAATAACTTATTCCTTTTAACTTGGTATTGCTTCTCCTTCTTCTAAAGACTGTGTGACATGTAATGGCTTTATATCAGGGTAACTCTGAAAGTAATACAGGTCTAAGGTCCAGCCAGTCTGATCAGGGTTTGTGTAGTACATTGTACATTCTATTTTATGCATCGAATGTTGCTGTACATAATGTTTGGCGATTAGCATATATTGTTTTTTATTCTGATTTGACTAATTTTTAGCCTAAGTCCCTTAGGCCATTGTTTTATCGTACCTAGCCCTTTTACTATACCTGGTATCTTTAACCCCCTCCCTAAAATTCAATAATCAACTTACCTGGAACCCTTCCATTCTGGTACCTATTGGTATTTGACATTTTTGCATCTTGCACTCTGCACTTTTGCACATTGCATCTCTTGCACTCTGCATTTTTGCACTTAGCAGTTTTTCACATTGCACCTCTTGTACTCTGCATTTTTTGCTCTTTGCTATTTGCACCCTGTACTCTAAGGGCACGGCTCTTAGTGGTACAGTAGCAATAATCAGGATGTTGAAGCGATAACTACAAAAACTACAAAATATTTTAGCTGACCCCCATGCGCCACCATTGATTCCTATCTGGTAAGAGCGGATAGCGCTATTAACGTCGAAACAGATAGGGCGGAATGCCGCATCTCATTAGGTGCGGTCATGGTGATGGAAGAAATGGCTGGGGTGGGTTGTGGGACACACCAGCAAGAAGCAGAGGTTGCCCCTGTAATGAGCAACAAGGCACCTAGTGGTTCACCTACCCCGAAAAGGAAAAGGGGTTGTAAAAAAGCCAGGTGAAAACAGGGACTACTAATAAAAGCAAAAAAGGTCAATGCACACAAAGATCACCCTGATCAAGGGCTTCTGCCAGATATACAAATTAACCAGATTGTAGCTCTCTTAACCCAGAAGCTAGAAGCATCATTAAAGCCACTCCACGATAAACTAGACAAACTCAATGGAGAAGTTGTTACGCTCAGCGGTATAATAAAACATATTAGTGAAAATCCCAGGGAGAATATGAATGGGATACCGGGGGGGACCAGTTGATCGATTATCACAGGGGATAACCGCCGCTAACATGGTAATTAGTACCTTAGGTATTAATAATACGGATAATAGGGACTGCGGGGGCCAAGGTAGAAAACCGTTAGAGAACTAAATAGGTGCATATACGACCCCAACTCGACCTAACCAGAGTGCGACCATGATTAATCAACCCCGTCCTGGCAGAGGGGATAGGATTGAAAGGGTGGAGATGATCCTGATTCCAAATAAACTAAAGGAGAATGGGGTCCCTCAGGGAAGAACTGGTATGTCAATAAATTTAGCCCCTGAATGCTGCCCTTATGTGGCAGTTTTGGTGAATGTACCTCAGCTTGAGCCTGGCCAAAAAGAATTGGATTATACTTTGAAAATAAAGTAGTACACTGGTTAAATAAGAACTGTGGCTACCCAGTGGGTTGCGCTGACCAGATACTCTTAACTAGAAGAGTAAGCTGGATTGGTCCGTAAGAAAAAACATTGCAAGGTGATTGTATAATAATCAATTTTAGGAACCCTAACTGGGCTAGGAACACTTTGGAAAGAGCGGTTGTACCATTACATAATGATCCCAATGTTTTTCTATTGTCTTTAGGCTTTTTTTATAGACATCTAAGGCCTACACATAACAGTGGAGGAGATCAGGGGAAATTTAGAGCTAAACCTGCAGTGCCAGCGCAGCCATTTTATGCATTACCTATATCTAATAGATTTCAAACCCTCAGTACACTTCAAGATACTGATTGACAGAGCACTGCCCATCTACCCAACGTGGAGGTTAGACACGATAGTGATGGGTTGACGGGAGAAGAGTTGACAGGAGACAGCTTATCTAACTTTTTCAAGCCATTTTTAATTATGCATAATTCCCTACACAATGCTACAAATCCACTCGATACATTTATTTGGGAGAAGGATGCCAGTATAGGTGAATACTCTGATAAAAATAAAGGGATATCCTCTGAAATCGCTACAAACTTACCAGTAATGATCCGCCCTATCAGTGAGGAAGATGTGAGCATATGTGAACATCTAGATGATAATATAGGGAATTTGCCAGTTAACGGCTATACCACCATTACTTGGAATATGGCCAGACTGGTAAACAAAAAGGATTCGCTGGGTTGAGCAGATTTTATTAATAAACATGATACAATTTGTTTACAAGAAACCTGGAGTATTCATCATGTATATTTTTAAGGGTTTACCTCCTATGATCTGACTGCATCACCCTCCTCTGCAGGCAGAGCTAAAGGTGGGTTGCTAATTCTTCTGTCAAATAAATTGTCTTTGGTAGTCAAAAGGGTGATTAAAATAAGAAACCACTTGCAGATATTGTGGTTGCATTATAAAGACAGCTTGGACGTTTTGCTGGTTAATTTTTACAATAATATTTCTGATTCAACTCACCACAATGTAGTACTTGACTTAGAGAAAGGGATAGATAACTTGGTTAATGCAGTGAATACTAACTTTGCAATTGTCCGGGTCGGGGATTTTAATGCACCATTATGCCCAATGTCTATGGCTAACGTCTGTGGGTTTAAGAGCGATGAAGGTTATGATTATAAACACTTCCCGCACAATATTTATGGAGATACCCTAAATACAGTTTTGGCTAAATATGATCTTGATTTAATGGAATGTGCACAAGATAGGAATGGTAGGGAGATACCAACCTTTATTGGAAGAAATGCTAATACTATGATTGATCATGTTTTAGTATCTGCAAGTATTGTACACCTATGCTCTACCCCGAGGATCGCCGAACTGTTACACAGTGATCATAATTGTATTATTATGCCAATGGTTATTTGGAGCAATAAATTTGTAATGCAACAAATGGTTACTAGTAATAGTACCCCATGTTTACCAAATGGTACAAGAATTAAGTGGAAAGGTATTAATCCAGCTAAAGTTTTAAATAACATTGTTACAGAATGTGGTACGGAGACTTCTGATTGTCTTGAAGTGGAGGTTACACCTACAATGATATTAAACAATTTCTGTAAAATTCATGATACTATTGACAAGCTCATGACTGTACCACCCAGAGAAAAACATACACAAAGTAGGGGTTGGTTTAACCATATTTACACCCAGTTCCTGAACCAACTAAAACAGGCACTCTGCAGTAGACCAAGGAATAAGGTATTAGTTCAAAACTTAAGATCAGACTACAAACTAGCCCTTAAACTGAGGAAGAAGGAGATCCAAGAGGAGGCATGAGATAAACTATCATTGGCTGCGGGTACATATAATAATAAGCTTTTCTGGGAAACTGTTAACTCGCCATTTCTCAAAAACGAATCTTTCCCGGCACTACTGTCCCATGTCAGCTGTGAGCAATGGGTGCTATACCACTCCAGCATTTTTAACCCACATGATCAAGATCATGAAGTTTTTAAAAATTCTAGTTTGAATGACTGGAAATGGCCTAATATCCCCTTAAATATCACCCTTGATGAGGTTGAA
The DNA here is from genome assembly GCF_964204655.1 of Triturus cristatus. Taxonomy (NCBI): domain Eukaryota; kingdom Metazoa; phylum Chordata; class Amphibia; order Caudata; family Salamandridae; genus Triturus; species Triturus cristatus. The sequence continues at coordinate 891,231,848 of NC_140590.1, read as the reverse complement.
TTAGGAATTAAAAGTAGCAAAGGAGGAAAAGCCCCGGGTTCTAATGGTATCCCCATAGAGGTTTATAAAACGGTCCCAGATCTATGGGGTCCGATATTCACTAGAGTTTTTAACGCTGCGGGTATTGAGGATGTCCCGCTTACTTGGCGCCAATCAGTTAATATCCACATTTACAAAAAGGGGAATAAATCAGAAGTCAAAAATTATCGTCCAATTTCCCTTTTGGACTCCTCAGTGAAGGTGATGAGAAGGGTTTTATAGTAAGACCGGAGGAGTGGGTAGCGGAGAATGGGATTTTATCACATGCTCAATATGGTTTTAGAAATGGGTTAAGTACGATAGAGCAATGTATTAATTTAGAGCTTTTAATGAATAAATATACATGTGCTAAACAAGGGAGTCTTTTTTTATGCTTGATGATCTTAGTAGTGCTTTTGATTTAGTGGATCATGCCATTCTCTGGCCAATTTTACTTAATCTCGGTGGCCCGGAGTCCATTATTTATTTCCTTGCAAGGTTATACGAGAAATTATCGACTAGAGTCCAGTATGGCCAACAGGGTGAATGTACGCCAAATTTTAAGGTCAAACGCTGCATCCGCCAAGGCTGCGTCTTAGCACCATTGCTTTTTACCTTATTTATAAATGAAGTTGGCGCAGTTCTTAAGTTGGTACAGGCAGATGCACCCCAAGATGCGGGCCAGGCAATACCTGTTCTGCTTTATGCAGATGATGCTGTGCTTTTATCTAGAACTCCGGTCGGCCTACAGCGATTAATAGATAGGTTCGCAGATTTTATTACTGGAAGGAAGTTGTTAATTAATAAGGCCAAAACATATACTATGGTTTGGGGTATAAAACCCAGGAAATCGAAACCTTTTTTTATAGCTGGTGAGAGAGAGAAACTGTTGACAATTTCTGTTATCTGGGGTTAACTTTATCTGGTAACGGTAATTGGTCATCCGAATTGTCTAATGTCCGTGAAAAGATGTCAAAAAGTGTGCAACCAAACTCGGGGAACGGCGTATCAAGGACATGAGAGACATCTATAAAGCTAGATGTGCCTCTATTGCATTTATGGCGCAAAGGTGTGGGGCCACAATGCCAGTCAGAAATTGCAATTAGAGGAAAATTCCTTTTTAATAAAACTTTTATGACTGCCTGCATCTGCATCCTCTGAGTTAATATATTGTGAAGTGGGGCTAAGGTACCTGTCAGATCTGATCGCTCTGAGACCTCTAATGCTCTGGAGATCAGTTTGGTCTAAAGAGGAGACAAAATTCAGTCAATCTATTGCCCAGGATTGCTTGCAATTGGACAATTATTTATTGATCCCTGGTCTAAAATATATAGTATTTATTTATTTTATTTATTTACGCAACTTTTATAGCGCGACAAATACCCGAAGGTGTCTCGGCGCTGTGGAGCAACTAAAGTTCATCATCCTACCGTCTTCTCACTGGTTAAACAACCATGTTTTCAAAAGCCTACGGAAACTAATCAGATTCGGAGCGGCTTTAATGGCAATTGGCAAGAGGTTCCAAAGTTTTGGAGTGGCCACGAGAAAGCGCCTGTCGCCCCAGGAGACTGATCTTGTACGTGGCACCGGCAAAACGCTGGTATTGGCCGATCTTAATTGCCTTCTGGGGGTATAGAACTGAAAAGCTTCGATCAGGAATCTGGGTCCAGTGCCATGTATGGCCTTATAAGCAATACAGAGGGCCTTGAATTTAACGCGGCTCTCAACTCTCAGCCAATGAAGCTGACGAATACCAAGGGTGGTAGATTTGCGGCGAGGGATGTTGAGGAGAATCCTAGCAGCCGCGTTCTGAATAGATTGCAGCTTCGTTATGACACGCTTCTGAGTATGGAGGAAGAGAGCGTTCCCATAATCTATTTTTGAGAAGACTAAGGTAGAGACCAGAGTCTTCCCAGCTGACGGAGGGAGATATGGTAGCAGCTTCTTAATCTTTTTCAAGATGTAAAATGAAGATGACACAACCTTATTGATATGGAGGTCAAAGACCAGCTTGTTGTCAAAAATCACTCCCAGATTTCTGGCTTTTTCCACTGGGACAGGTGGATGGCCGAGCTTTTCTGGCCACCAACCGAGGGACCATTCAGGGGAAAGTTTTCCAAAGGTCATGATCTCGGTCTTGTCCGAGTTAAGCCTGAGGCAATTCAAGGCCATCCAAGTACTGACCTCGAGCATAGCTTTCTGGAAGTTGGCTGCTACAGTAAGGCCATCCTTATGGATACCCAGCACCAGCTGGGTATCGTCTGCGTACGATGTTAACTGTATCCCATAGGCCTTTATTATCCTCGCTAAGTCCGCTACATAGATGTTGAAAAGCATAGGACTTAGCGAGGAGCCTTGTGGGACTCCACAAGGGAGTGCAGAGATGGGAGAATAAAAGTCTCCGAGCCTTACTGTCTGGGTACGGTTTGCCAGGAAGGATGAAATAAGATCCTTGGCCCGACCATTTATCCCCAGAGCTGTGACACGGTCGACAAGAGTGACATGGTCGACCGTGTCAAAGGCTGCTGACAGATCCAAAAGGATAAGAACAGCCGCCCCTCCCTGATCCATGATCGTCCTGATCTCATCAGAGGCCTTTATCAAGGCAGTCTCTGTTCCATGCCCTTTCCTGAACCCAAACTGCGTTTCGTCGAGAAGTTGGTGGGTCTCGACGAACTCTGAGAGCTGCTGATTCATCAGATATTCGCATACTTTGGCAGGAAAGGGCAGGCACGCAATCGGTCTGTAACTTGCGACAGCAGTAGGATCTAAGGAAGGTTTTTTTAAGAGGGGTTTAATAACAGCCTTCTTCCATATACTAGGAAATTGGCCTGTTAGGAATATATTATTGCAGATTTCCATCAAAGGGAGGGAGATCACTTCTGTGAGTTTCTGCATCACGGACAGGGGTCCAAGGGGGAGCCTGATTTAATAGTAGAGATGATTTTAATCACGTCCTGATGTGAAACAGGTGAGAAACAAGGGAAGGAGTCAGGATTAGGGTGCGACAGTACTTCTTTCCTGCTGTCACCTCTATGTTCAGTTCTGATGTCATTTTCAAATGAAGCGTAAATATCTGCAACCTTAGTGGTAAAAAAGATGGCCAATTCATTGCAGAAAGTCTGTGAGGGCTCCACTCCAGGCCCAATGGAGGGGGTGGACAAGGTGGTGACGACGGAGAAAAGTTCTCTGGCAGAGTTGGCAGCAGTCTCGATTTGTGCTGAGTAAAAAACTGTTTTTCGGGCCAAGATCGCCTTTTTATAAATCATAAGAGCGTCTTTATAAGTTTGTCTAGCTGTGGAACAGTAAGCTTTCCTCCAGCGCCTTTCTAAATTCCTACAATGTTGGCGATGTAGACGGAGATCTTCATTATACCAGGGGGCCGAAGGAGATACTCTATTGGGTTGCGTGAATTTGTCTGGGGCCATTAGATCAGCGGCACTTCGGATCCAGTCCTGAAACTCTGAAGCTGACGGTGACAAGCTATTTCCTCCCTGAGGACAGGAGGAGGCCAAGGAATGCAACATCTGAGGGAGATCTGCAGTTTTCCAGGCCCGGGTACCTATCTTAGTGCGAGGTCTGGGGTGCGGCAAGGCAGAAAATCGTGTATCTAGTTGAAAAATAATAGCCCTATGATCTGACCATGTAATTGGAATAATGTCTGATACAGTAATGTCAGGATCATTAGTAAATAGCCCGTCAAGGGAGTGTCCAGCTTGGTGTGTGATACCCTTGACTAATTGGTGCAGTCCAAAATTGGAAAAATCAGTCGTGAGTTGGGCGGTGTCTGGGTTGTCCTGATCTTCCAAAAAGAAGTTGAAGTCTCCCAATATAGTAAATTTATCTGAACAGATGACATTGTCACTCAGGTCAGAGAGGGTAGAGAGAAAAGAGTTACGGGGGCCAGGGGGTCGATAGAGTATTATACCCTTTAGTGCCCGCTTGGGATTAATACTGATAGCAAAAACCGCTGATTCACAGTTAACCGAGTTTATAGGATCGAGTGTGGTGCGATATTTATCCTTGTAAATAATTGCAAGGCCCCCACCTCGTCCTATAGGCCTGTCATGTCTGGCGACACTATATCCAGCCGGAGTAGCGTTGCAGAAAATCCGGGCCTGACCCGGCATCTGCCCAGGTCTCAGTGACAAATAATAAATCCACGTCATGGGTGACAATAAACTCACTAATGTAAAAACTGTGACATGGGAGCGAGCGCGCATTGATAAGCGCAGCTCGACAACCATGTGGAGTTGTATTCTCTCTGACATATGGTATGCCATGGTTTGGATCCGAGAAGGCAGGTAGACAAGTTAGGGAAAATTGATAGCTACAGCCTGGGCACATAAAAGGGCGAGTGGGTATCGCAGCGGTCAGGACGGCACTCGTACAGGCCTGACATGGCTTACCGGGATTTAGCTCTAGTAGATGGCGGGGAGTGTACAGCAGTCGGGAACCAGGGGTGGTGGCCCTGGGCCGGGTCCGGCCGCGGACGGACGCAGACGGGCTTGGCTTTGGCGCGGCTTCGGCGCGCGCCCGCTGCGCCAGCCCGCTGCGCCGTCTGGCCATTAGTAGATGTTAACAGAGATTTATTTATGTTCATGATCCGGGAAAGTCCAAACGATGTGATAGGCCTGTCTAAACAGGAGATAAAGAACACATTTTTGGCCCATAAAAATGAGTATAGGATGAGAATTGTTGGGAAACAAACCACATACCTGCTTTATCAATCGATTATAGATACGGATGGCTTCCAAAGCTATCTGTCATTAGTTACAAGACCCTCACATCTTTTTGTACTAACGAGGATGAGATTGGGTATTGGTCACCATCTAGTTGCGTTCCCCAAAATGAAAATACGGCCCGTCACTTTATGCCCATGTGATGATCATTCTAAACAGAGCACTATGTACTTTCTACTTTTGTGTGATTTATATTTGAACCATAGATTTGTCTATCTAAAATCCTTGTTCAAGAAATATAATGTAAAAACTACTAATGCAGCCATGAGCCTATTGTTTGCGCTAAGAGATCCCGAGATTTGTTTTTCTGATGCAACATTTATTTTAAAATCAATTAATGGGAAAAAAAAGTATTGTTTTTGTTTAACTGTTTTTAACTGATTTTAAAGTACTAATTAATTAAGATTACATCTGTGTAATTGGATTTAATTGTCTGTAAATGTATATTTGTTGCTTTTCTGGTTGCTACACAAACTGAATAAAGCTTGCTAAACTGAACTGAACCAAACCGAAATGTGGGGGGTAAATTTTGAAATTTGGGGTGTTTTTTGGGTTCAATCATGAAAATTGGGGTGTGCATTTGGGTCAAATATGAAATATGGGGTGTGCATTTGGGTCAAATATGATTTTTAGGGTGTGTTTTGAGGGCTCAAAGATGAATTTTAAGGGTTCAAGGTTTGCTTTGAGGTGCAAGCATCAGTTTTAGGGTTGCACCCACTGAAGTGGGAATAGTAATTTTTACATCTCCGCAATCCAACACCTTCCCTACTGTTGCAATATGCCTAGCATTATTGTGCATTTTAATGGAATGCGATATAATGGTATGCGTCGTAACACCATATATACCTTTGGCCCACCAGTGGCATGCCCTCTGAGCATGGCTGCCCAGCGGCCGCCATTAGTAAGTGCTGCGGGGGGACTGGACAGCTGTGAGGTGGGAAATGCCAGAAATAACACTGGATGGGGCATGGACGCTGATGTGTGTGTGTGAGCGGGTGTTGTAAATATTTAAATGAGAGAAATCTCACCTTGAGGCCGGGTCCCGTGTCTTGGTTGCTCGTGCTCTCCTGAATCTGCTTCCAAGAACAGGAAGAAGGCAGCCAGGCTCCCTCCCCTAAGCCAATCACAATGCTGCAATGCGACGTTGGGATTGGTCATTGGCGCCGGGACGAGGCGTTCAGCCAGGGGGTTGGAGGTGTTGGCATGTTCTCCATGAGACCAGGACAGTGTGCATGACTGCTTTGTGCGGCCTGAGCAGGCTGATCAAACAGTCACTGCACACTTGAGTGGGTATGCCACTCCACCCCTGCCCTGCTCCATGAGTGGGGCAGCCCTACCCACCCTCCCGCCCACAAAGGAAATATGGCACGATAACATCAGGAAGTTATCATCATGTGATGATTGTTCCTCTTCTTGCACTGCTTGGAAGCAGTGGTGCGACGCTCTTCGTGATAGCGGATGAGCCGGCATAGGGGGTGTGTCATCTACTGGTGCTAGGCCTGGGTGAATCGACCCACGAGCCTCCTCAGCTACGTGTCCCACCTTCTCCTTACCTGGACATTGACACCGTGGCACAATCCGCTAAGCTCTCTCCAAGTCTGTGACTCACACAGCAGGAGCCTCAGCCAGGTGGGATTTCACAAGTGTGAGTACAGCAGTCACCGCCAAGTCCGCTGGTGAACCTCCTGATGCAGTTGATGCAGCAGGGCCCCCTTAGGCGTGAACTTGCAGTGCTCCCGCAAAACAAGTTTGGCGCAGCTTACGGGCCTCACCCTCCACAGCATCTGGCCAGCGCGACCTCATCCGGCCTGTGATGCAGAGAGGTGCCTCCCACCGTTGGTAATCCTCTCTGTGCACCCCAGTGTAGTGGTGGATCATAGTATGCGATGCAGACCTCCCTACGTTGGTGCGCAGGAGCGCCTCTACCATTCACAGCTCCAAGGGCCGCAAGGCAGTCTTCTCACACAGGTCAGTAACGTGTCTCCATGCGACCGGCCAGACTGCACCACCAGGTACGGATGATCGCCGTGCCTCAATGTCTACCACCACAGATTATCGACTCCACAGCTCCTCCGCATCCCACTCCAGGCTCCAGATGCAGGTCCAGTGAGATATCCAGGCTCCAGAAGCAGGTCCAGCTAGGCATCCAGGCTCCAGATGAAGGTCCAGTGAGGCTTTCAGGCTCCAGACGCAGGTCCAGCAATCCATCCAGGCTCCAGACGCAGGTCCAGCGAGGCATCTAGGCTCCAGATGCAGGTCCAGTGAGGCATTCAGGCTCCAGACGCAGGTCCAGCAAAGCATCCAGGCTCCAGACGCAGGTCCAGCAACGCATCCAGGCTCTAGATGCAGGTCCAGCGAGGCAACCAGGCTCCAGATGCAGGTCCAGCGAGGCTTCCAGGCTCCAGACGCAGGTCCAGCGATGCATCCAGGCTCCAGACACAGGTCCAGCAAAGCCTCCAGGCTTCAGTCACAGGTCCAGTGAGGCATCCAGGCCCCTCATCCTGGTCATCCTGGATGTTTGGTGGCTTGAGGGGGTTGTTGATGTGTGCTGCACTTGTCCCTGGCTGCTCCATTATGCATTTCATTGTTTCTTTTTTGCCTATTTTCTATTGGATGTCGACTGATAGGCTATTTTTTCCATTAGAGGCAAAAAAAACTCACGGTAGGCTGACTAACATGCGTTTTTTTGCCGCTAATGGGCCTTTCGTTGGTTTTCGCCCACTAACGCCGGAATTCCTATCGCCATCACGCTAATGTTAGCGGCAGTTTTCACTGCTGATCCCGGAAGCTATCGCCATGTAGCAACGTCTTGTACATACGTCGCTAACAAGGTGATAGTTTTCAGTGGTACACAGCGGTAAGAAAACTGCCGCTAACTAGCGTTAGCGTTAGTTTTTGCCAGTCCTTGTACGTATGCCCCCAAGTGTTTAGTTTTCTCCCCCACGAGTGCTGACTCTTTCTTGAAGGGGCGGGGCTGGTGAGAGTGCAGTGGATATATCTGTAACACAGACATAAGACAGTTTTGAAAGTTACGCCGAGTTCATTGTGTTAACACTTGTTTTGAACAAGTCATAACACTTGCTGTTTGCACTTTGAAACTTTTATTGAACAACAGTTTTTTAAACAAGTTCAGACTCCTAACCAATATCGCTTGTTTAAGCATTGCTGAGTTACTGGTGCCTGTGAAAGTTGTTTTTCTTTATATTCAGGGATTACACACACACACCTAAATGGAACTCATGGACTAACGTAAAGGACCTTCCAAGCAGAGGTGTAAGCCATTTTTGTCTATAAGTATACATACTGGGAAAATAAATAGTTACAAAGCAAAGCATTGTATAATCATGGGGCTGTAATATATGTATGTAAAATATTAGGGAGTAACATTTTACAAATCACAAAAATGTCTAAGAGTTCACCAGTGTATTTAATAAAGTCATAGATTTCCATTTGCATTTCACTAGATACTCCTGCTGATTGTCCACAGGGCAGGCAATCCAAATAAACTTTATATTTTTGAATAATAATGTTTGCTGTGTAGCTGAACTGATTTGCGTCGATAGACAGCAAAAAAAATATTTCTGTAAAGGGATTTGTTTTCCCTGAGAAATTCTTATTTATTTTGTAGAGGGATTTGTTTTCCCTGAGGATGTGTTGGAGATGGGATTTTTATATCTTAATTGTCGAATATAATCATCAAATATCCCCTGCCATTGTTTGCATGGATCTTTGTTAGTTGACAAGTAGAGATAAGGAGCTATCATTTACATCAACTGCCATAAACATTGAAGTGTCCAATTGAAGCTTCACAAAAATTGACAAAGAGATTTTGTGTAAGTTTAAAAGGTTTATTAACACAATAACTCAAAGTCAATGACGAATTTAGTAAGTATTAACATTTTGTGATCATTATTATAAATTTAAATAATGGTTAAGGTGATATTTTTAGCCAAGCTGAAATACCACATTTGTCAGACTTACAGAGTAGAGAGAATGAAGCAAGTGTGTTTCATAAAGGAAAACCCCTAATCTAAATTAATAAAGATTGGGTATGAAAGGTAGTTAGCTCTAGCAAACAAGGTTGGGTATCAGTTCAGAAAACCCAAATGAAGGGCTCTGATGAGAGAATAAGAATGCTTAGGCATTAAACCTTAGAGTTCAAGGAGTGGTGATTAGCAAAGAAAGGTATTTTCAGCCCAAAGTCATCAGGCATGTTTAAGATCTGCCTCTTAAGCTCTGCAGTAAGCTCTCCGAACCTTGTCTAAGGGGCATATTATCAAGAAACGGCGTTAAAATTATCGCCGCTTTAGCGGCAGAAAACTGCCGCTAAAGCGGCGATAATGGGCTTGATAATATGCCCTTGAGAATTCCAATAGAAGCCCATGTTCTGTGTCAACATGGGCTTCTATTGGAATGCTCACGGGCATATTATCAAGCTCATTATCGCCGCTTTAGCAGCAGTTTTCTGCCGCTAGAGCGGCGATAATTTTAATGCCGTGCTTGATCATATGCCCCTAAGTTTTCTATAGAAAAAGGGTTCTCAGAATAGTTGGGGCTCTCAGTCTTAGAACCACACACTAATAATTCTACAAAATGTTATTTGTAAATATTTTCCACATTCCCCACTCAAATGAACCAATCAGGCTTCAGAAAACTTTGGGAGCAGGCAAATATGTGCTTGGTGTATTACTTTGAACAGATCTTGTGGTTAAGACAGTTCTTCTTACCACTCGTGTTTCCTGCCATCTCTTCTCCTTCCAGTGAGAACGTCACTATCAGTTGTCTAATACATAACAAATGCCTGTTCACTAGCTAACAGAAGGCTTTTGGAAAATTCCAGCATCTGCAGTAGGAAGAGAGAAAAACATATTGTTCCAAATAACAGTTTAAATGCGAAAACAGGCCTCTCAGTCCAAACGTAAAGTTAACTTTCAAAATAGCATCAGAGGTTAGGCTAAATTGATTAATTACTATATGCTATTTCATGTGTTTGTTCATAATGCATAAATATGTTTACCTACTACAACGTTTTGTGTTTACTGTGCATGTGTTATTGGGCATTAATATTAGTAATTTTCAGTCAAATTCACTCTATCACAGGAAACCTGTGCCTTACACTGGAAAGAAATAACACTGTTGCCTTCCCTTTATTACCCTGGAAAAACATTTTCTCCTGCCACTCACATGCATAGTTCAATGTATGTTTGCATAGTGGATGCATACAAAATCATATTTTGAATGCTGTGAATTTTGCATCACCACCCCTGTTTTGCCCACTTCTGTAGTAACTCAGTTTGCATTACATATTGTATGGCTACTATTAGCACATGCTTAAGGTGGATGCATTAAGGGTTGCTCCAAATAGGAGAACGAGGCTCTATAAATCCTATATTTTAAAAGTAACGAAGTACAATTTGCATGAGTTGAGATAAACAATAGTGAAGACGCTTCAATTCAAAATGACCTTGGGGTTCGCCCAGTGCTACACAGATTGTAAACCCCAAGCTCCAGACTTAAACGAGGGGGTCAATGTTCCTTGAAACCTTTAATGGATGAAAAGCATGTGCTGAAGTTAATGTATTTCAGGTGGACACCAGGACTAATCAAGTTACTGTGTCAAAACAGCTATTTAGACTGAGCAACAACAGAAGAGCATAGGCAGGCATGTGATTAATAGAATGAAAGATGTGTTTCAAAGCAAGGACTCCTAAGAGTCTAACTGACCTTGTCAGCATTGAGCGAGCAGGCTGTTAAATGCAGTTACAACTGAGAATGCACATTGTTCTACTGTACAACGTGGGAAGAGATTTGGGGCTACATGTAAGACTGTTTTAGTGGTCGCAAACGGAGATTAAGCCCTTTTTCAACCGTTAAATCAGCTTTTGTAATGTAACAAACCCTATTTTGCGAGTCTGTAACCTATTACCAACTCGCAAAATAGGGTTTGCGAGTCACTATTAGGAAGAGGCAAGCCAAGGGCATCCCTTCCTAATAGTGAAGTAGGGGGATGTATGATTGTTTCACGACTGGAATGCGATTGCAAGACAATGACAGTTTACTGCCTACTTCTAATAGGTGGTAAACCAGTCGCAAACGAGAAAGGGTCCCTAGGGTGCCCCTTCTCTTTTGTGAATGGTGGTGAAAATGTTTTTTAAGAGCAGGCAGTAGTCCCACAGACCCCTGCCTACCCCTTAATTTCATCCTGTTTTCCTTTAAGGAAAACATGCTGCATTTCAAAAACTAAGAATTGCTTTCTTTAAAAAGCAGTCACAGATATGGTAATCTGCCAACCCCAGCAGGCCACCATCCCTGTGATTACAAGCCATTCCCAATGGGTTGCAAATTGCGACCTACCTCATGAAAATTAATGAGGTAGGTCAAATGCGACCCCTTTGAGAATCGCTAAATGTGTCTGAGACACATTAGTACAATTCACTTTGCACACTCAAATCGCGAGTTGCTAGGAATTGCAATTTGCAAGTCGCAAAATAAAATTGTCGTACATGTGTCCCTTGTTTCCTCAGGGAAGGAACAGAGTTTGATGGAGTTGATTGGTCAGCTAGGGACATAAAAAGTGGAATGACACATAATTCTTAATGAAACATTGGGCAAGAAAGTAAGGGGCTGTTGAATAATGACCATAACAGATTATGAGGGAGAGTAAATGGCCAGCTACTCCTGCTTACTAGTGAAATATTAAGTATAAACAGTGTAAAAGGTAAGAGGTCATGTAGGATATGATGAAGGTCATGAACAAGTTGAACGGAATCGTGTCTAGATCTAATAGTGTTGAGTTAACTAGAAGTGTTCTCCCTGCACCACTGGATTGAAAGAAAGAGGAGACTCCTAATGCTGGAAATGTAAGATGTACATTTACTGACAATGTACTGCAATATTTCATTATGTTCGAGAGGGGTCAAGTAAGGTGGTAGTTAAAAAAATTACCTTAACATCCGGGGTGATCCTTATCACGAATGACAATGAATAAGCAAGAGAAATCAATCCTCCCCAGAAGAGTTTAAAGGAGGTCATGTCCCCTGAGAAAATTCTAAAGAATAAACCTGAATAAAAGTGTAGGCAATCATGAATGGGCACTTATCAAATGACCAAATTATACAATTACTACCTATTAGGGACCTGATAACAATGTGGAATATAAAAGTACACATTGTGCTTCTACTATTGATTGTCTGTTTAAAGCACGTTAATTAGCTGTTGTGCACTTTGAGCCTCATTTATGGGAAGTGACGCATCCTGTGTGAAAGCAGCGATGCGTCACTTCTTAGTGCGCCCTCCTTGCGACATAATGGATGAGTCATATTTACTGTATGATGCATCATGTCACAAGGAGTTACAGATACGTCAGTATTTCATACGTATCTGTAGGCGCAAAAGTGACGCATTGCTTGAGTGTGTCACAAAAGTGACGCAACTCCAGCAATGTGTCCTTTCACATGGGACAACCCCCATGCAAAAGGGCCTGCGTCAGTCTTACGACTGCTGTGAGGCAGGCATAAGATATTGACGCATTTGTACCCAAGAAGTGGCGCAGTGAAATCTCGTAGATTTCACTGCGTTACTTCTACGAGGCTTACTTACGTGGGAACGCCCACCTTGCATACATTATACCTGACACAGGTATAATGTAGTGCAGGGGTTTGCAAAGTGACACATCTGCTTAGATGCGTCACTTTGTAAATAGGGCGCAACAGGAGGCATGTTTTACGCCGCCAATGCGTCACGAAAAGTGACACAACGGAAGCGTAAATCTTTTGCAAGGCCTCATAAATAAGGCCCTTTGTTCTTAATTCTGAGTGTGACTGTTTGGAGAGGGGAATTATCTGTAAACTGTGTATAAATTCACCTATTTTGAAGTGTGCAAAATGGAATTTTATATTATTGTGACCTGGACCTGGGCTTACATGTTTAAGCAGAGAATGACCCAGCTGTATTTCATTAATGTACAGCATTAAAATGAGCCACACACGATTTTTGGCAAAATGTAAGAATCTACATATAGCACACTTGTTAGAAAGGGGGTCTCTAGTTGGCAGAGGTAGGTACCTTTGTCCAAATAGGGACCTTTGCTTCTAGTCAGGGTAAGGGGGATACACTTCTAGAATAACCCCTGCTCACCCCCTTGGTCGCTTGGCACGAGCAGACAGGCTTATCTCGGAGGCAGTGTGTAAAGCATTTGTGAACACATACAGTAACACAGTGATAACACTACAAATGGACACCACACCAGTTTAGAAAAATAAGTAATCCTTATCTAAACTTAAAACAAGCCCAAATGACAAAAATCCACAGTACAGTATAAAAAATATCCTCATAAATAGGTTATGCACTTAAATCAACCTTGTAGCAACAAATAACTCCACTTTGAGTTATACAACGTTGTGACAGATAGAAATCCTAAAGTACGACATTGACCGCGAGGTGCGCAGCATCGGGCCCACAAAGAACAGTACCTTGGAAAAGCAATGAAAACAAAGACAGCTAACGGCGTCGGGGAGGTGATGCATCGGCGCCGCGTGGTGTCGGTTCCTTACTACCCCAGGGGAGGTGAAGCCTCTGTTCCTTACTGCAGCGCAGGGGAGGCAAGACGACTGTTCCTTACTGCGTCAGGGAGGTGATGTCACGATGGCGCCGAAACCTCTGTTCCATACGATAGCGTGATGTCGATGGATTCGGGGAGACAACCATGTTGAGGATCGGCTCCACGATGATGAAGTCGGCTTTGGAGTCGATGCAGCACAGCAGCAGGCGTCGGGCCCATATCGCGAGTCGGAGCAGGGCTCACGGCTTCGGACAGGTTATGGCGTTGCTTGCTGGCGTCAATGTGGCATGGCAGCCGGCATTGGGTCTACTTCGCAAGTCGGAGTAGCGCTCACGGCTTCGGTGTGTCTTTTGCTTTCTCGGTGCAGATTACGTCATCGCTTGCCGGCGTCGTTGTTGCAATTTCCTTCTGTAGCAGCTAAAACAGCAGTTCTAGAAGCAGGCGGACAGAAGGGTTGAAGTCTTTGTGTTCCTGAGACTTCAGAACAGGAGGCAAGCTCAGTTTCAAGCCCTTGGAAATCCTTTCTTCAAGCAGGTGACAAAGCAAAACAGAAAAGTCCTTCTTCTCCTTTTCTTGGCAGCAAGCAGTTACTGCAGGTCAACCCCAGGCAGCAAACAGGCACAGGGGCAGAATTCCTCCTCAGCTTATCCGGCTCTTCTCCTTGTCAAAGGTTTCCTCTTGATCTCCCAGAAGTGATCTAAAGTTCTGGGGTCTGGGCCACACTTTTTATACACACAAATCCTTTGTTCTCTGAAGGCAGAGAGTGTCTGTACCCAGCCAAAACCAGTTCTGTCCTCACTGGTGCAGCTTCCTGGCAGGAGGTGGAGACAGCATTGTTGAAGGCAGACCAGGCCCATTCAGCTGAAAATGAAATCTCCTCCACTACTCCAAAATGCAACACAGGTCTAGTCAGCCCAGCCCTGACTCATCAGACTTCTGGAGCCACAGCCCTCTCCATCCCCCTGTCATCCAAAAGCCAGACATGCAATACACAAACCTAGCAGAGGCACACTGGATGGTTGGGCAAGAGAATACCCACTTCCTAAAACTGGTATTTTCAAACACAGAATGCAAAAATCACCCTCACTAAAAGATGCATCTTAACATTCTAAGTTCAGACATACTAACCTTCATTTTCCTATCTTTTTCCTGGGGTCAGTTATGTTTATAAGATGTTATTAACTAGCCCCCCATTCTGGCCTATGGGAACAGATAGCCTTGCAATAGTGAACAACAACATTGGCAGTATTTCACTATCAGGACAGGCCACACACATCCGGGCATGTCCTACCTTTCACATACAATGCACCCTGCCACCAGGGGTACCTTGGGCCTACCTTAGGGTTGACTAACATGTAGAAAAGGGAATGTTTAGGGACTGGCAAGTGTGTGTGCACTTGCCAAGTTGACATGGTAGTCTCAGAATGCACACAGGGTCTGCAATGGCAGGCCTGAGCCACATTTAACAAGCTGCTTCTGTGGGTGGCACAATCAGTGCTGCAAGGCCACCAGCAGCATTTGATTTAAAGGCCCTGGGCACACATGGTGCACTGTAATAGCCATTCATGGAATCACTAATCCATCACATCAATTTACAAAGGGAGCACTTGCACTTTGGCACTGAACAGCAGTGGCAAAGTGCCCAAAGCATCTAGACCAGCAAAAACACAGGAGACAACAGCAGTAAAAATGGAAGGGAGACCCACGCCAATGGTGCCAGGTCTAACAACACTTAAGCCCAGAATATCTTTAAATGCAAAGTCATATGACATTGTTGTGTAGTTCCTAGGGATCTCCCAGGACCTGCGTGTTTTGGATGACCTAAACCGAGGGCTTGGTGTCTAAACCGACTCTGGACACCCCCACAGGTTATGTCAGCCATTAGATCAGCTAGTTCTAAAGGGGCCACTACCACTCCCTGTATTCTACAGTGGTGTAGGTCGTTTCTGGCAACCACTGAACATGACAACCCTGATTCCTCAGGGATCATGAAAAACAGTGCAGTATGTTTTGCTCAGACACTTGTGCTTGCTTACTCTCAGAAAACACACAGGATGGTGATTAGGATGTTTGAATAAGTATTTTATTGGTCCAGCGACAGTCTTGTGTAAAACATGTGTGCTGCGACAATCAGGAGACAGAAGCATACAAAGGAGATTGCTTGTACCAATATGGTAAATAGTAGATACATTTCTACCATAGTGCTAATAAGATGAACATAAGCAGTTAAGATAAAAACAGTAGCCTTGCATATTCCTGAATGCACACCCTAGGTAATATGCCTAAATGTACCTAGCCTAGATCTGCATATGTATCATGTATATGTATATATGTGTGTGGCCATGAAATCCCTAGGGAAGAACAAGCCCCCTCAGGAAATGGTTGAGAACGAAGGACCTCGTCTCTGCTTCGAGGATGACAGCCCGCAAGGAATGTCAGATCACTGCGTGTCAAAGAAACAGCATGCAGGACCCCATGTCAGCTTGGAAGGAATTCTACTCTAATTTGTAGGAGGGAGTTAGGGTCTTTTATACTAAAGTGGTCACTCCAGGTTTTTTCTAGAATTGATATGTTTTAAAACAATCATAGATGCTTTGAAAACAATCAGAAATGTTTTGAAAACAATCACCAATGCTTTTCTAAACAAATGCGATCATGTACAGCTGGCTATTGGCCAAGGATGAAAAAAGTGGTGACTCTTATACAGAATAATTCTGCCGTGCCTGAGGACATGTTTATATACCTCAGGTACTGGGATTATGATACAATACCGAGAGCCTGGTGTCAAAGAGACAGGAGCAAGCAACTAGGTCAAAGATCACCTGTTTAGAATCATTATTGTCATGTGTATGGGACAAATTTATGTAATGGGGGTATACATGACAGGACTAACCTACAGGACATGACACCCACTCCACATCAAAAGGTCAACAAGGTCAGCTAGGTAATGATAAAGCTTAAGGTCATTAAAAGCATAAAAAATATTTACAATGAAAAATACTAAAAAGCATTTTAAAAACCCTGAAATAACGTACATAAAAAAGTAATTTCCCTAAAAAAGTGTTCAAAAGGTCTTCTAAACTTGTATATGTTGTTATTATTGCACTGAGCACCTTGAAACCATGAAGCTCAATTAGAGCCGAGAAGAAAAAAAATAAAAACAAAGTCACATTCGACCTTCAATTTGGTAAATGTTTAAAAAGTTGGCAAACGGTTCCCAGCACAGTAAAGGCCAGATTGTTTATGAATTCTGTGCCGAAGCCTCAATATCGCTGAACATCGTATCCACTTGTGGCAATCCGTCCAGAGCTTCCATTATCATGTCGAGTGAGCAAAGATGGTAATCTCTGGTTCCCACAGCAGCCCCCGGGGAAGAGTTAGATGCCTTCACACCTAATACTGATCTCTGGAGCAGAACCGATTACCCTTCCAACAGGAGCAGAAGCATCCCTTGGAGGCTCTAGAAATGCCGTTATCAACATTGGAATACACTGTGGACAACTGCACACGTGGGCCTGCAAAGGCTCCAGGAGCACGTCTATGTCTGGCGGTGCAACCGTTGGAAGTGTCAGACACAGGCCAACATGCAGCCAAATCCGCAGAAGAGGCAACGGAACACAGGTAGGACACAGTCTAGCCAGACCGGTCTAAAAGACAGGAACTAATCCTCACTCAGCTCTCGAAGCCCGGAAACATTCAATGAAGGCCACGGTGGTGCCTCCCTAACTGTGCGAGCCAGGGGAAACAATACTTGCTTACAAGCCTGAAGTTTACTGTGACTGGATGCGCGATGCCTGGCGCCATTCCACAACAGCCTTGATCATTCACCACTTAGGGGCCGATTCCGATCCTGGGGAAACCGGGCACGAACCGTCGGACGGAGCATTTTCTCCGTCCGACTCGTACCCGATGAAAAAACATTACAAAAATGCAAGTACGATTCGTATGGAAACACCATTTCCGTACGAATCGTACAAAACACCGACCGACGAAAATATGCATACAAATGTGATCCGGGAATGCTCCGACGTGACGTCGGGACGCCTTCAGGCTGCGTTTCACGAACCAGGAAGTACGATCCACACCGACGTCACCCCGCACGGATTAAATTCTCAGGCTGCCAAAAACTGCCGGGAAATCAGGACGACGCGCACAAGGAGCACCTGTACGCGACGGACAGCCATGGACCCGAACCTACGTGTCATCCCAGCACTCATAGCAGTCCACCTGCTCTACAGGAACCGACGCAGACGCCGCAGAAGGTCAGAACAACACCCAGGGGCAAAGGGGGGGGCAGGGGCAGGACACATAACCCCCACCCAAGTCACAAATCACACATGCCCTGGACATACCTGACCTGCAGGACCTGGTCACCTCGAGGGGGTGGGGGCGTGTCCAACAACGCAAGCATCCGCAACAACGGAAGTGGATGTTGACGCGAACCGGCAACACAACAATACCGGTACGTACCGTACCCACACCTTAAGAGCGTGGGTACGGGTCGTACCACGCCCACCCCTACGTCACCCCAACAATGGCGGTACGGCCCGTTCCCACGTTCTAAAGGCCTGGGTACGGGCCGTACCAGCATTGTTGGGGTGATGTAGGGGTACGCGTGGTACGACCCGTACCCATGCTCTGAAGGCCTGGGTATGGTGCAGACCCCCAATGGGGTGCCGTAGGGGTTTGCACCATACCCAGCCCTTCAGAGCGTGGGTACGGGTCATACCACGCGTACCCCTACATCACCCCAACAATGCTGGTACAGCCCGTACCCAGGCCTTTAGAACGTGGGTACGGGCCGTACCGCCATTGTTGGGGTGACGTAGGGATGGGCGTGGTACGACCTGTACCCACGCTTCTAAGGCATGGGTACGGTACGTACCCAGGCCTGCAGATCGTGGGTACGGGAATGTACGGAGCGTACCCCCACCCGTGTATGAATGGAGCGCACCCACACCCCACCAGTGTATGTACGGAGCGTACCCCCACCCGTGTATGAATGGAGCATACCCACACCCCACCAGTGTATGTACGGAGCGTACCCCCACCCGTGTATGAATGGAGCGTACCCACACCCGTGTATGAATGGAGCGTACCCACACCCCACCAGTGTATGTACGGAGCGTACCCCCACCCGTGTATGAATGGAGCGTACCCACACCCGTGTATGTCCCGAGCGTACATGCCCAGACACAGGAGGGGTGGGTGCAGAGTCTTCCCAGCAGTGCCCAGACACAGGAGGGGTGGGTGCCTATCACTCCCAGCAGTGCCCAGACACAGGAGGGGTGGGTGCAGAGTCCTCCCAGCAGTGCCCAGACACAGGAGGGGTGGGTGCAGAGTCCTCCCAGCAGTGCCCAGACACAGGAGGGGTGGGTGCAGAGTCCTCCCAGCAGTGCCCAGACACAGGAGGGGTGGGTGCCTATCACTCCCAGCAGTGCCCAGACATAGAAGGGGTGGGTGCCTATCACTCCCAGCAGTGCCCAGACATAGGAGGGGTATGTATGTATCGCGTATTTATAAAGCGCAAAACTGTCACCCGAAGGGTATCCTGGCGCTTTGACTTTTTACCAATAGCACGCGATAATACAGTAACCAGATGAATTAATCTAACCTGGGAAAAAGAAAAGTTTTTAATCCTTTCCTAAAAGAGGGAAGATCCCCCATACTTCTCAGCAACAGGGGTAAGGAATTCCAACATTTGGCTGCCGCACATCTAAAGGACCGTCCGCCCATCCGAGCCCTCAAAACCTTCGGAACCACCACCAAGTACGCTGACACTGATCGAAGAGAGCGTGCGGGTACATACCACGCGAACATTTCCTGCAGCGGAACAGGCCCTTGCCCGTGAAGCGCTTTAAACACCAAGCACAGTGCTTTAAACACAATCCGCTGCGAGATAGGCAACCAATAAAGGTCCACCAGCGTCTTAATGGAAGAGTCAGAACGGCGCCGAGAAAGGGCCAGCTTAGCAGCCATATTCTGCACTCGTAGCAGTTTACCCACCAGGTTGGCGGGTGCTCCTAACAGCAGTGCGTTGCAATAATCCAACCTACTCAGTATGATGCCACGCACCACCTCTGGCCGAGCATGGACCGGTAGCAACGGAAGGATTTTCCATAACATGCGGAGCAGCGCCATGCAAGTGGCCACAGTCTTATTTACAAAAGCATCTAGCTGGAGATTGGGCCCGAACATTACACCCAAGTTCCGGGCGGAGACTGCTGCCAAGGGAGCATCCTGGAGGGAGGTAGGCCAAAAATCAGATGGCAGCGGACAAAAGACACCATCCATCGAGCAGTGCAGTACCTCTGTTTTGGAGCTATTAAATTGCAGGGAGTTTTGCCTCAACCAATCTGCGGTTGCTGCCATGCACCGATGGAAGATCTCCAGAGGCACCGCATCCTTACCCTAGATAGAAAAAATAAGCTGCGTGTCGTCAGCGTAATTAATGACCGCAATGCCAAATGATTTAATCAGGTTCACCAGAGGCCGAAGATAAAGATTGAACAGAATAGGGCTGATGGCAGACCCTTGAGGGACACCCTGCCCGACCACCTTGATGTTAGACTGAAACGGTGGCAAGGCTACTACCTGACGTCTGTCCCCCAGATAGGAGACCAGCCAATCACGGGCCAGCCCCGTCACTCCAATTTCCTCAAGTCTTCTGACCAGGATGGCATGGTTGACCGTGTCGAACGCGGCCGACATGTCGAGCAGCACTAAAAAGGCTGCCCGTCCAGTGTCGACTCGCGAACGAAGATCATCCAGGACGGTCACCAAGGCGGACTCAGTACCGTGAGCTGGTCTAAAGCCAAACTGAGTCGCATCCAGACGGACATTGGTCTCCATAAAACCGGACAGATGTTTAGTGACCAGTTTCTCCAGAATCTTAATGGGAAAAGGTTGCAGCGATATAGGTCTATAATTCGCTGGGCAGGTGGGATCCAAAGTTTCTTTTTTCAGTAATGGGGAGACCACCGCAAGTTTCCAACTCTCCGGAACTCGCGCCGTGGTGAGGGAGTGGCAGCAGATAGCATATAACGGAGGAAAGAGCTCCGCCTGGAACAGTTTCCAATATTTGTGTGGCAATGGGTCCCGGGGGGAGCCAGAGGATACACTGTTGGCCAAGAGACAGAAATCCTCAAAGGACGGAAGTGGAAAACTGTCCAGCTGTACCTGTCTGCCAACTACCTCTTCGGCCACTAAGTCGGTCACCGGTACGGGAACAGGCTGAGTAGCAGGCATGGTCGACGGAGCAAGCTTGCTCAAGATCAGAGCGATCTTATCTTCGAAGGCCTGCACCAGGGAGTTGCACAGAGCCTGAGAGGCTGGGATGTTATTGGCAGCGCAGGTTGGTCGGGAGATATCTCTAAAGATCTTGAATAAGGTCTGTGATTTATTCGCTGCTTGTAATAGCGACTCCTCGAGAAATCTCGCTTTGGCATCCTTAATCTGCATCTTATAGTCCATCAGTGCCTGTTTAAAAAGAACTTTATCTGGTTCGAGGTATTGTTTTCTCCAGGTTCGCTCTGCCCGCCTGCAACGAAGTTTCAGTTGCGACAGCTCAGCTGTAAACCAAGGCATAGCGGTTTTGAATCTGTCCCTAATTTTCCCCAAAGGGGCCAATACCTCCAAAGAGTCGAGGATTTTCCGGCTAAGGGACTCATAGCTCTCATCCACACTGTCTCCTAGAGGGGTGCCCCCGCCCAACAAAGACGGCAGGCAAGATTGTTTCAGCAGCCTCCACCACTGCCTGCCAGTCTTAGTCATAGTACCAGTACTTCCACTCCTAGATGTCTCCATAGGGAGTGCGATGGAGAAACAAACTAAGGCATGATCCGTCCAGCACTGAGGGAGGATGTCTCGAACAGATACCTGGCTGGCATCTGCAAAAATCAAATCAAGAACATGGCCCTTGATGTGAGTCTGCGAGGGCACCAGCTGCTGTGAATGAATGTTGCCGCAGGCCTGGACCAGGTCCGAGAAGGCAGACCCTGTAGACCCATCTGGCCGTAAATTAAAGTCTCCCAAAATCAGAGTCCTGGCATGAGTATTAGAAAGCTCATAGATGGTATCGATTAGCTCAGGTACTGCTGACAAAGTGCTGGCAGGGGGTCGATAACACAACAGCCCCGAGTGGAGAGTGCCTCCCTGTCCTTTCAGGGAAAAGTCCAAAATCTCACAGCCCGAAATACTCTTAGTCTCAAGCTGGGAGAAATCCAGGGATTCCTTATAAATAAAGCCCACACCGCCTCCTCTGGCTCCCACCCGCGGGTTGTGTCTGATCTTATAGCCAGGAGGGCAGGCTAACCCCAGTTCCACCGCCCAGTCCACTCTAGTCCATGTTTCTGTCATGAAAAGAACATCTAAATCACAGGACTCTATGAGCAGTGCAATTTCCATGTGATGTTTGCTAAGAGATCTAACATTAAGCAAACCACAGGACAGGGACTGCTTCCGCCTTGCAGTAGTAACAGATTGGCGGCGTAGTGATGTACCTGGATCGAGGCTTAATAACATGTCCCTGGAATAAGTTAACCCGGTAGGAGAAGATGAAACAGCAACCCCGGCGCCCGTCGCGACCTGTGCGCGAACGGGCGCAAACGGGCTTACCTCTGGCGCACCTCCGGCGCGCCGCCGTCGCGCTCGCTGCGCGCCTACGCTGCACGCTGGTACGCACATCTCCTTATGTACTATGCTAGTAGACCACGCGGGAGTCCTGTGAGGCAAACCTCTGGACCCGCGAAAGATGGCGCCTGAAAGCGGGCCGATCCGAGGAGCCTCACCCAAGATGGTGGCCGGGACGCCGCGTTCGCTTTCTAAATAGCCCCCCGAAGTCTACCTAATTCCCGCAAAATGCAGGTGGGTTTACAAATTTTTATGGTGCAAGTCAGGACTGACTAAATACCCCCAAATACCAAACAGCAAAAGCGCCTAGCGCCGAAGTGGTAGCGCGAGTAACAGGAAGTTTAAAATAGATTTATAAAAATAACTGAGTAAGGCTGCAAAATTTGCGTTAGCGCTATGATAGGGGTGGGTGCAGAGTCCTCCCAGCAGTGCCCAGACACAGGAGGGGTGGGTGCAGAGTCCTCCCAGCAGTGCCCAGACACAGGAGGGGTGGGTGCAGAGTCCTCCCAGCAGTGCCCAGACATAGGAGGGGTGGGTGCAGAGTCCTCCCAGCAGTGCCCAGACACAGGAGGGGTGGGTGCAGAGTCCTCCCAGCAGTGCCCAGACACAGGAGGGGTGGGTGCAGAGTCCTCCCAGCAGTGCCCAGACACAGGAGGGGTGGGTGCAGAGTCCTCCCAGCAGTGCCCAGACATAGGAGGGGTGGGTGCAGAGTCCTCCCAGCAGTGCCCAGACACAGGAGGGGTGGGTGCCTTTCACTCCCAGCAGTGCCCAGACATAGGAGGGGTGTGTGCCTATCACTCCCAGCAGTGCCCAGACACAGGAGGGGTGGGTGCAGAGTCCTCCCAGCAGTGCCCAGACACAGGAGGGGTGGGTGCCTATCACTCCCAGCAGTGCCCAGACACAGGAGGGGTGGGTGCAGAGTCCTCCCAGCAGTGCCCAGACAAAGGAGGGGTGTGTGCAGAGTCCTCCCAGCAGTGCCCAAACACAGGAGGGGTGGGTGCCTATCACTCCCAGCAGTGCCCAGACACAGGAGGGGTGGGTGCAGAGTCCTCCCAGCAGTGCCCAGACACAGGAGGGGTGGGTGCAGAGTCCTCCCAGCAGTGCCCAGACACAGGAGGGGTGGGTGCAGAGTCCTCCCAGCAGTGCCCAGACATAGGAGGGGTGTGTGCCTATCACTCCCAGCAGTGCCCAGACACAGGAGGGGTGGGTGCAGAGTCCTCCCAGCAGTGCCCAGACACAGAAGGGGTGGGTGCCTATCACTCCCAGCAGTGCCCAGACACAGGAGGGGTGGGTGCAGAGTCCTCCCAGCAGTGCCCAGACACAGGAGGGGTGGGTGCAGAGTCCTCCCAGCAGTGCCCATGGAAAGAAAAGGGTGCAGTACCCACAGATACAATGCCCACAATTGTCAGTCAGGTGCTCAAAGACCCTGCAGAACACGTAACATGTGTGCGAGGCTGGGAGTACACACATGCATAGTGTGTAAAAGGGAACATGTCCACATGAAGTAACTTCAATATACTCCACACACAAGTACAGTGACCACCAAGGATGCCACAAATGATGCAGGTGGAGACATTGCCCAGCATGCATGGCCAAAGTTGAACAGATCCGTCACACACCAAGGATATGTAGACACAGCTCAGCACAACATTTAGGAAACACTCTGCAGGGAAGATGTCAGCGTCCACAGAGGAAGGAACACACCTTGGGACAGTGTCACCATGCAGTAAGAGCATACATGAACAAAGTTATTTCGCAAATACCTTGTGATGGCACACAGATACCAGGGTCCACCCCATGAGCAGCACACAACTACATTTCCCAGACACCTAACACATTATCCCCACCCCAAATCATGGAGCAGCACCACCAACAGCAATACCAGAAAAGCAGTAGTGTGCAAAGGGAAAAAACATAGCTTTATTCAGCATTAAAAAAATAATTGTTAGTAAAAGTTGAATATGTACAAGGCCCATAGGGCAGTCCATAGTCCAATTCCTGGTGGGGGACACATAGGGACGCGTGTCCCCTAGCTTGCCTGCACAGTTCATACCTCCTTTGCTTCCACAGGGGGGGGGCATCATGTGGGGGGGAAGGACCAGGCACTGCAGGGACAGGAGGGGCAAGGGTAGGTGTTGTGGGTGCAGGGACGGAGGACTCCACCACAGGGGGTGGGGCAGCGCCAAAGGTGGAGGTGAGAATGGCGCTGCACACGGTTGCAAGGTCCTCCAGCATCTCCCCTGCACCCGAAGGAACAACAGGCCCCAAGGAGGGGTGGGGGCGGAGGGATGGGTGGCAGCGCTACTGGGGGAGGGTGTGGACAGGGGGGGACTCAACTACCCTGACCGGGGACTCCTTTAACCGCTTGCGGGGTCGTGTCACACTGGGGCTCAGGGACAGAGCGGCCATGAAGGATTCTTTGGTGGAATCCTGGCCAGGAGAGCTGAGGGGAGTGGATTTGGAGGTAGTGGGTTGTGATGAATGTGGACTCCCACTGTGGCTGCGTGTCTTCTGTTTGCCCCCCGACCCAGTGGGTGTGCCTACTTCACCCTGTGTGTGCGTGACAGGAGGTGTGCGATTGGCCTTCCCTGGTGGTGTGGTGCCTGTGTCTGGTGGGGTGCGTGCATGGGTACGTCTGGGTGTGCTTTGGACAGGCATG
This sequence comes from Triturus cristatus, assembly GCF_964204655.1. Classification (NCBI taxonomy): domain Eukaryota; kingdom Metazoa; phylum Chordata; class Amphibia; order Caudata; family Salamandridae; genus Triturus; species Triturus cristatus. The sequence goes on along the minus strand of NC_140590.1, from coordinate 891,207,238 downwards.
GGAGTGGGAAGTGTGGATGGTGCAGGGGTAGGGGGGGACGTAGCGCTGCAGGAGACCCACTGCTGCAGTCAGTGTCGAGTCAATGGACCTCAGCAACTGGCGTTGGTCAGACTGCGCAGCTGAGATGCCCTCCATGTATGCCTCCAGCTGGGTGAGCACTCGTGTGTGGCCATGGAGGACATTAAGCATCGCAGTCTGACCAACCTTCAACTGGCGCAGGATGTCCACAGACTCGGCATTGGCGGCAGCAGTGGAGACAGGGGCAGGGGCTGCGGTGCCTGGCAAGAAGGAGACACGTGGTGACCTAGCACGGCGGGAAGGGACCAGAGCAAGTGGGAGGCCGGTGATGGGAATCAAGGGGGCGGGTAGAGATCTAGTGCTGCTGTCAGCTGTGGGAGCAGCCTCCGCCCCCTCTGGGAGTTCAGCCTCGGGCCCGTCAGCATCATAGTCGGTGGTGGTACGGGACAGGTCCTCCGCCTCACTCCCCTCGGCCTCCGTGCCACTCGATGCGCCAGACAAGACAGCACTGCTGCCACTGGTGCCTGCTCCCTCCTCACGGTCCGTGCCAGTGTCTCCCTCGGAGTCCCCCGACGATGCTGTGGGCAAGGTGAAGAGACAGGAAATAATCAGACACCTGTATACATATGTCACATGAGTCAAATCTACATAGGTCACAGTGAATAGCCTGAAAAGCAACATGAGTAACATCTACAACACAAGGTACATATGTAGGCCCTGCAACACACAGCTGGTTGACCCACCATGCCACTGAGAAACAATGGAGAGCATGACCCAACAGCAAATTACTTGATATCAAATAGGACAGAGGAGCCAGGCTCTGGGGACAATCGTGCACAGCATCTGTACCACACAACGTTGCCAAAAAAGGGATGAGCAGGAACCATGTCTAGTAACTTTTTGCACATGCTGCAAAGCTAATAAATTGAAACAAGCCCAACATGACTGGGTCACTGCACCTTGAGTGTATGTCCAGACAAACATCACACACAGGCCAGACCTAGCAGGGAGACTTCAGATTTGGACATGTAGGCCTTGCCCGCACAAACCACCCCCTACCTGAGACAATGTAATTGAGACAGAGGAAGTACTTACACCTCTTACTCTGGGATAAAAACACATGGCCTGCACTAAATCCTGATTGTACACAAACTACTCCTGGTGCGCCTGTCCACATATATCATTGACAATCAACCATCATCAGATTGTCGTTCCAAGACACACAGGCACTGCCCACTGTGAGTATGCACAAGCAAAATTGGGTCACACTGTACAGTGGACACATGTAGCACAGTTTACGTCAATACAGATGAGGCCAGGGTACAATGCCACAGAGCCCAACATATGCCGAAGACACAGAGAATGTCCACATTGTTGGATGACACACATGATACCTAGGAAAAGATGCCCCAGGGCACGGTAGTGGCCACACACCTCCATGGTCCTGGATGGATATGACTGCAACTGAAGCAACCGTCCCTGCACCATGCATTACTCCCACTCATGCACATCATGTCAGAGGGCACAACATTGGACATGCATGCTGGAAGGCAGTACACTTTAAAGACACACTCCTATGTTGGGACTCAGCATCAGTGCCAAACTGACATGGACCCCACAATGACTGAACTGGCCAGGGCACAGCCAAGGTCCCAAAACCTGTTACACTCCACCCCCACACATGATGCTGCAAGCATTGGGCACTTGGATTAACTGCCAGCCTAGATTACCTTGTGCAAGAGTGACTACACACAGACCAGGGAACACATGGCAAGGAGGGGAAGGGAGGAAGAACAGCACCGGTTTACTTTGGGGAAATGGTTATGCACTGCACATGTAAACCCTGGCAGTGTATCCATGCAACTGCACACTTCCAAAAGCTGGTGACACACAACAAACACACATGTACCTACCCCCTTCCTGTAAGCGCCTATCCAAGTCGGGGAAGACCACCGCCAGCACACGCTTATGGATGTGGGTCAGACGCCGGCGCCCACGGTTCTTCCGGCTCTCAGGTGAGTCCCCCAGCAGGACCCGTGCAATCCTCCTCGTTCAGCACCGGATATCCTGCCAGCGTTTCCTCACCTGGGCTAGGCGCCGCTTCCGACCCTCCGTCATCCTCACGGCACTGACGGCTTGCTTCCATATCTCCCCCTTGGCATGGACGCCTACCTGTGAGGATGCAAAAGTGAGAATACTTTAATTCACCTGAGCAATGACACAGAGACACACATATTAACAATTTGTCTTGTTTGAACAGGCCATGGTATGCAGGCAACTCATTGCACATTTGTCATAGGGACATAATCCACTGTGGAAGGCAAAATGCACTACGTGGCATTGAAAGTACACAGGTGGCATGAGGGGTGCCACACAATCAATGATCCTGGATCACACTATGCATCACAAGCTACACAAGGATTATGGACAGCACCTCAAAGCAGTCACATGCCCCAGCCCACTGACGCTACCTCAGCAGAGTACACAGACACACACAGGCACAGGACAATCACCTGCCATTGCCAACTGCGGGTACAAACCTCACTCTGCCCATGTGCCACTAGACTGGGGGGTGTCACAGGTGTGGGGCTGGCTCAGCACGGCAGTCACACAGCACTGCTCCCTGCTCACATCACATGGGCAGGGTATATCCATCCCTCATGCAGCTGGTTGTGCAACACTCCCCATATGCACTCACCAACATGACAGGGGACTTACACACACACACCAATGTCCAGGGGAAGAACACATCATTTGGACACTCACAGCACAGGTACACTAAACAAACACACATCTATGGGTACTGTCACCTGTCACACTGGGGGGACCACAGAATCACATCAGGACTGTAGCAACAACATTCCCAGGAGGAGTAGCCAGGCAGAATGTGGCATGCACCATGCATTGATTGTCACAGTAAGCACAATGCAAGTGAGGAGTGCACACGGGAACTTCAGCATGCTCTGCATGGGAGACATGAGGCCTTCCCCACCCTGGGACCCACTCTAAACAACATTGCATGTCTATCACACAGGGACACAATGCCAGAAGTCACAGTCACAAAAAAAGGGGCACAGTCTAAGCTAGTGGAGTCTACACTCACCTGCTCCCCTGGTCGACCATACAGCATGGTGTACTGTGAGAGGATCACATCCACCAATGACATATTCTCCTCCATGGTGAATGGCTGGGCCCTCTCCACAGACCTGGACATGGTGCCAGAGGAATCACGAGCAGCAGCAGTGTTGTGGAATGAAAGGATGTGCAGGCAAGTGCTCTCTCATGGGACCTGGCTGCCTTATATCTGCCTTGCTGGCCTGTTTCATTTACAGGAGTACAGAGTGATTGGTCAGTCACATTAGCATCCTACGTTTCCTCCAATCCCTTTAAACCTACCCCAGTGAGTGGCTTTGCATGGTTTAAAAATTGAGCATGATGTCAAGTCAACAACCACTTTGCAACAAAGTATGTTATTTCCAACCGACTTCTGCTGGCCACCTGATGCAATAATTCAAACTTTAAACTCGGTCACCATGACAACCAGCATGCATTTAGGCCCTTATACTTGTCCCTCATTTGTCCCCTATGTTATTTCAATATTTACACACAGGTACGGTCCGTTCCATGGCCCTAGGGCACCCCAAATGCAGTGATACGGACCGTACACGCGTGTGTAGGGTCCCTATCACTTTGGGAGTGCTGGCATATGCGTACGCCACAGTGATCCGGACCGTACACGCGTGTGTAGGGTCCCTATCACTATGCGAGTGCTAGCGTATGCGTACGCCACAGTGATACGGACCGTACACGCGTGTGTAGGGGCCCTATCACTATGGGAGTGCTGGCGTATGCGTACGCCACAGTGATACGGACCGTACACGCGTGTGTAGGGGCCCTATCACTATGGGAGTGCTGGCGTATGCGTACGCCACAGTGATACGGACCGTACACGCGTGTGTAGGGTCCCTATCACTATGGGAGTGCTGCTGTATGCGTACGCCATAGTGATAAGGACCGTACACACGCGTGAACACATGAACACTGGTGTTCATGTGGGTCTGTTTCTTATCTCCGGGCACCCATTGGGCGGAGTGTCTGAGTCTGCGCTGCTGCTGTGGTGGTGTGTGCTGACACTCTTTCAGAGTGATGCGTCTTCATTAGCTGCTGTTATGTGCAAATTGTGCCTTCATACCAATGTCGTCCTGCAACGCGGCCACCATTAGCAGGCAACAGAGTACTGTGTGGGGACACACTGTTTGTATGGCTGTGCCCTAAGCCATATGGGCTGAGGGCATTGTTGTGTGCTTCAGAGTTGCTCTATGTTAGTTTTAAGGCCCATCCTCCCGGCATCGGGGACATCCTGTCTTGTGTTGGTGTTTTGTGTGGCCTGTGACTTGGCATGGCCTTGCTTGGGGCATGGAGGCGCTAGTGGCATGTGTGTGTTTTTGGAGTGTGGTTGTGTCCGGTGCTGGCTTTGGGGGGGTTGCGTGCATGATTGGTATTGTGGTTGTGTATGGCGTTCCCCCCATGTGAGGTGTGTTGTTTGTGTACTCACCAGGCTCTCGGACTCCTTCTACTCCGTCTACTCCCACCGGCGACAGCGTGGCCGTCACCTTCTCCTCCCAGGGATGGTAGTGTACCAGTCTGCGGGGCGGCCCTCCTCCAGTGATATTCCCCTGGTTGTGATCGTCCGTCATTTTGCGGCGGACCGTCCTCCGCAGATCGTACCACCTGGCTTGGGACTCATGCCTGGTCCTTCTGGTGGACCCAACAGCATTCACAGAATTGACTATCCTCTCCCACGTGGCTGATTTTTCGGCTATGCTGGTCCGTCTGACCAATGTTCCAAAGAGCTGTGGCTCGACTCTGACGATTTCGTCGACAAGGACCTCCAGCTCCTCCTTTGTGAACTTTGGATTCTTGTTAGTGGGCATGGTGTGGGTTGTGGGTGTGGATGGTTGTGGGGGTGTGGGTGTGGATGGTTGTGGGGGTGTGAGTGTGGTTGTGCAGGTGTGTGTGTGAATGTGATGAGGGTGTGTTTGTGATGGTGGTTGTGTGAAGGAGTGCAAGTGTAAGGTGTATTGATGTATGTAGTATGGTGCAGTGCGTTGTCTCTGTTGTCTGGCAGTAGTGGATCTGTTGCAAAGGATCATGGTTCGTGTGTGTTGGGCCTTTTTATTGGTCCATTTGTGGGTGTGGCTGTGTTTGAACTTTGGGTGGGTGTGTTATAAGGTGTGGTTGTGTTTTGGGCCTCTGTTTAGCTGTTTGTCAGTTGCAGGTCAGTGTAAAGGATGTATTTGGGCTTGTTGGACATGTTTTGTGGTGTTGTGTGCATCGAATTGACTCTCCTTGTGTTTTTTTGGTTTGTCCTGGTTCAGTACGAGTGTTTTTTGCGTCTGTACGGTGCGTACATGGGCCATGTTGTTGTACAGTGCTGTCCTTTGCTATGGCTTAGTACGACTCGTACATGCGCGATGTTGGGTGAGGGTGCTGGTGTAGGGGCCTGGGGTAGGGTGCGTACAGACACGGGCAGGGTGTTGGTCCACACCGTCCATCGGTGGTGGTGTTTCACACCGTACATACAGGGGGGGCTAGGTGTACGCTCCGTACATACACTGGTGGGGTGTTGGTACGCTCCATTCATACACGGGTGGGGGTATGGTCCGTACATACACTGGTAGGGTGTTGGTACACTCCATTCATACACGGGTGGGGGTACGGTCCGTACATACACTGGTGGGGTGTTGGTACGCTCCATTCATACACGGGTGGGGGTACGGTCCGTACATACACTGGTGGGGGTACGCTCCGTACATACATGGGTGGGGGTACACTCCATTCATACACGGGTGGGGGTACGGTCCGTACATACACGGGTGGGGGTACTGTCCGTACATACACTGGTGGGATGTTGGTACACTCTATTCATACACGGGTGGGGGTACAGTCCGTACATACACTGGTGGGGTGTTGGTACGCTCCATTCATACACGGGTGGGGGTACGGTCCGTACATACACTGGTGGGGGTACGCTCCGTACATACACGGGTGGGGTGTGGGTACGCTCCATTCATACACGGGTGGGGGTACGGTCCGTACATACACGGGTGGGGGTACGCTCCGTACATACACTGGTGGGGTGTGGGTACGCACCATACATACACGGGTGGGGGTACGCTCCATACATACACGGGTGGGGAGTTGGTACGCTCCATGCATACACGGGTTGGGGTACGGTCTGTACATACACGGGTGGGGGTATGCTCCATACATACACGGGTGGGGGTTCGGCACGTACATCCGTGGCCGGGGGGCGTTTGGCTCGTACATGCGGGGGCTGGGGGGGGTGTTCTGCGCGTACATACGGGGTCTGGGGTGGGTTGTTCGGCGCGTATGCGGGCACATGTCTCCATGGTTGCTATTGGAGTTCGGTCCGTACGGTGTTTTTTCCATACGGTTGTAAAATCGAAAGGACGGGAGTGATCGTACTTGCGCGGTCGGACTTCATTTTTCCGAATCGTACGGTAAATCGTCCGGGGATGTGTCGGACACATTTTCCGACCCGAGGACGTGTGGGGAAATGTTCCCGATGTGATTCGTATGGAGTTTTTCCAATGCGAATCGTACTTGGCAGTTTGTACGCTACTTGTACGATTCGTACGGAAAAAAATCCAGATACGATTCGTACGGGGGAAAATTTTCCAGGATCGGAATCGGCACCTTAATAGCTTCCATTAGAAAGTAACTGAAAAACCGGTTGAATCATGGCAGCTGGGGAGCCTTTCAAGTATCAAGATAAATTCTCTTTTGACGCATTACATGTTCCATGAAGCGACACTTTTTTGCACAATAAAGACCCACTTAAAGCCTTCCTGCTGGTCAGTACCACTTACGAAAACTTCAGTGTCTTTATTTTTGCACCTATATCTATACGGTAGCTCCCAGGTTTCCTGTATGTACCCATCACCCAATGCTTTATACCTGCCTGCTTGCATGTATCTAGGGCAGTATTTGAACTGAAATGTTGTGATGGGCAGTGTGATATATCCATGAATTAACCATTTAGTAGACGGTGACTCAGCCACTGTGAAAGGTAACTTCTCTAACTTTTCAATAAGCAGCATGGTGTGCTTTGCAATTATGCGTGCCATAGTCAACTGTCTGTCAGTTAGATTGTAAGCCGAGAACAGATTTGTGCTGTTAATGTATCGCCATGGCACGTGGCCTGAACGCAGTGACTGGAGCATGCAGCTCAAAAGCATAATGGAGCGCAATTGAGATTCCCCATGTTGTAAAATAGACAAATCTTGTTCCCTTATGTCAATTGCCGAGGACACAATGTTGCCCAGTTAATAAATATGTGATGAAAGTGTGGTCATACCATTGTCTACCACAGCCAGGGCCTTTTCTTGGTTAATCCTATCAATTTCATGTACTCTCTCAGCAACATCCTGTTGGAAGACTTTCCATAATTCATTGTAAATGGCATATAAGAAGCGTTTCTTACGGAGTTTTTTTGGACCTAACAAGAATCTCTAAGATGCATGTTTTCTGATGGAAGGGACAGGTGTTGTTTCACCTGTTGTAGTGTTGAGGGTTTTAGCCATTCTAGGCACAACTTCCCTACACTATAAGAAGTCACTACCCTTGGGTCATCTGTGTGTACATAGCGTCGGTCAGGCCTGTGGATACTAAACCCTCTGTTGGTACCCTTGAATCTTGATTGACACCTATTTGTGTTGATAGGCCAAACCAACCATCCCTTCCAATTGGGAGCTGAAGAATTGTAGGTACCATTGTACTGGCACAATTGAGGTCTGGTCCACACATTCTTGTCCCAAACAGGATCTCATAGGGGTTACGTCTTCCCAAGGATTTTCTTGGCATATTGTTTAGTGCCCTCTGGACCCCATATAGGTGATTGACTGAACTACCGCCCACCCGCACCTACTACCCTTGCTGTTAAGGATTGCTTTAGGTCCCTTTTTTACCTCTCCACCACCGATTTTCTATCAGAATGGTAGGCGGAGGAGTACTGCAAGGCCACGCCCAAACTTTCCATGGCTTCATTGTAAGCCCATGAGCTAAATGCAGGGCCAGAGTCGGAATGTAACATGCCAGTTGAGCATGTCCCTGTAAAGATTCGCAAATCCTTTATAACAGTTCGAGCGTCAGCCAAGCGCTGAGGCCAAACCCATAGAAATCTAGAGCATGAATCTACTGCCACCAAGATGTACTTGTAAGCCCCAACTGAATTTAAGGGGTTGGAATGATCCAAATAGACACATGCGAGAGGTCTGTCTGAAATGAATATTGGTGTTTGTGGTGGCCGTCCTACGGTCGAACTTCAGTAACAAAACTGTAACAGTGACTCATACATGTGCAGAGCCCAGACCCTCGTGTGCAGCTACAATTAAAACCAATCTGCGATCCATGTTTAGTATAACTCTATCCCCCACTCCTGGAAATTGAGCATACGGTGTGTTTTGCGCATCTAATTTATAGGAAAATATGAGTGGAAAGCCTTTCGGGACAGCAGAGTCGTTCTTTGAGGGTTCGACAGCTATCAGCATGTCTCCGTCAACCTTGTGCTAGAACGAGTGAGTGCAGCAACGACAGCAGTTTGCACTGTCGCCTTGGCGGCTACACAAGCCAGTGAATTCCCTTCAACGTGTCCTCCAACATGCTGGTGAACCAAGGTGTGAATAACTTGAGCCCGTGGCAAAAATGCTTTCAGCTTTGCCACTTGTTCCTATAACAATTTATGCTTAATTGTGCATCCCTTGGAATCACTAAACTCATTTTGGCCCCAGTAATCAAGATATTCATTATGAGACTGCACACAGTAAAATGAATCGCACACTATCAGCGTGGGGAATTCCTGATCCGTATACTGTAGTGCCAAGATCAGGGCTTTTAATTCTGCCAGCTGTGCGGTACAATCTCCTAGAGATTGTGAAGTCATATTGTTGGGTTGGAACTTACCATCCCGCATACAACCTTTCACTATAGCACATGCGGTGCTTTATTGCTGTTTACTTCCAATGGCTGGCTGAGCAGAACCGTCAGTGTAAATGATGTATTCATATTTTTCTAGAGGCAAGATTTCATTCAGTAGAGGGTATTCTTGTTTGTACTATGGGAATGCTTGTGTTTTTAATGTAGAATCGTATCTGTAATCTACATCTGTTGCAGTGAGAGAATTAGCCCATTGTATCCATCGTGGATGCAATACTTTCACATGTGGAATGCTCGCTTTGCTAACAGCTTCTAAAGTTTGTACCAGGGTTACAACAATTATGTCTTTCCCCTGTGCTAGTGCTCTTTCCTTCACTACAGCAGTCTGTAATGCTGTCAGTATTTTTTCTGTTGCTGCAAATCGAATTTCAGCATTTGTGTGCAAATGTGATTTGTATGCAATTGGGACTTTCTCACCTTCATTGAAAGTGATGTAGGTATAGCCTGATAAACCTGGGACCACCTGGATCACCGAATTATTAGTATTTAAACATGTGTGCAAGTGCTTTGATGCTATTATGTCAGCCTGGACTGAACGGAGAGTGTCTGTATGTTCCTGTATCCACTGATGTGGTGTGAAATCAGGTCTGATTAAGTCGTAGAAAGGTTTTACTTTTTGTCCGTAATCTAGAATGTATGCTCTGCCAATATTTAGAAATCCTAAAATGGATTGCAAAACCTTTAGAGTCTTTCGAGGTTGGAGCAGCACACACTTTTCTAAAAAGTTGGCTGCTTAGCTCTTGCCTTCACTTGAGACCTCATATCCCAAAAATAGGACAGTGAGATGGGCAATTTTTGATTTCTTGAAATTAAATTTGTAGCCCAAATTAGCGAATCCCACAATTATGTTTTTCACCCTGCTCAACTATTCAAGTAATTCAATGTCTGTCAAATAGATGTCATCTTCTTAGGACACTGCCTCCTCATCGCATGTTTGTAATAATTCTGATACTCTTGCCGAGAATCGCCCTGGGCTGTTCTTATACCATTGAGGCAAATGGCGGAAGTGATGCTGAGTTCTGAGGGCAGAAAATGCTGTCAAATATCTACTTTCTGGGGCTATATTTTGGCAGAGCAATCCATTCAAGATGTCTAATGCTGTTTTGTCTTCTGCACAATGTTATTCATTAATGAGGCACTATGTGCATTTTGTACTGCAAATGTTTGTGTGCATATGTTTAAATGTCGGTAATCTAAAACTAGACGATATATGTTGTCAGGTTTCATTACTGGAAACTAAGGATCTTTCATCGGGCAGGTGTAACTCTCAATTACAAATTGGTATTCGAGTTGGTCTAAGATTTCTTTGACCTTTCTTTTTGCATCATTTTTAATAGGGTACTATCTCTGTGGATTTGGAGTAGGTTTTAATGGGATATTTTGGTGGGTAGACTCCAAGTCCCACCCTACATGGTTGCAGTATAATCCCGGAGCTAGCGCTAGTGCCCAGTCCTGCACAGATGATGTTTTAAAGATTCTGGAACGAGGTCAGAGAAAGCAGGCAAAATGATGCTTTCCCCTTTTGGGCACTCCATCACAAACTCAGGCGGCCAATCTTTTTCTGCTAACAGTATGTCACATCCATATGCTAAGTTCTCCCAAAAGAGACCTTTAACCTTTCTTGAGATGTCCCCCTCTATTTGTAGTGTAATCACACTAACTCTGGTATCAGGTGTTTCCACCATGATGTGTTCATTCAATACTGCTGTCACCAGAAAATCCTTCTGGTTCTGGTGAGCGATTGTTACTTCTGCCGCGCTGTCTAGCATCGACAAAGCCCATTCACCGTTCAGAAGCTGAGTCATCAGTAACCAGGTCATGTCTTATCTTTAAGCCAGTGACTTTCTTTTTTTTGAATTCAGGTTTTGCTTTAAGTTGCTCTTCCTGTTTGATAATATAATCTGAAAAGCTGGTTATAGTGTTGTTCATTTAATCACATATATCTGTGTATTGGTTGAGGTATCTGTCCATAGACGGCATCAATGTTGGTGGACGAAGGGATTAACTGTATCCATCCTTGTTGAGGCTAGTCATTCGAGCTCAATTGATGACAGTAGCTTGATTAGAGAGGTGATCAGTTTCTTTGTTCTGTGACTAGCAGGGTAGTAATCCTGCTCACAATAGCTTACTTGAACAGCTGAGTTTAGGATCGCTGCGTTGACAGCACATTTCCATAAAGACTTAGTTGTTCCTGTTGTTTGTTTTGGGAGAAATGTACCCATCAGAAAGGACTTAGTTTCCTTTTTGGATCATGGAGCATAGGTGATTCTTCTGATATTTGTTGGGAGCGAATTCCAAATTCTTGGTGCAGCTCCAGTGAACGCTCTATTATAAGTTCTTTTCTTAGCAAAGAATGCTGGTTTCAGTAGAAAATCCTCGGATCCCTCGAGGGTCTAGTGCCTCCGGACACCGTCATTTTATGGGCTAGGTAATGTGGAGTTTTGTGGTGTATTGCCTTGTGTGTAATACGTGCAATATTTGGCTCTATTCTTGCCTCGTATGGTAGCCAGTTGAGCACTTTCGGATGTAGAGTGATGTGGTTGTATTTTTTTGTTCCTGTTATAAGTCTAGTTGCTGCATTGAGACAAGCTTTAAGGGGAGCTGTTGAGATCTTAGGAAGTTCTGATAGAGTTGCGCATCCATATTCAATTCTTGATATGACCAGCGCCTCGACTGCCATTTTTAGATCACCGGGATCGATGAGTGGCTTCAGTTTTCTGAGGTAATTCAGATGAAAACTATCGTTTTTTGCCATTGTGTTGATGTGTGCTCGCATGATTAGTTTTTTATCAAGTGTGATACAAAGGGATTTAGTTGAGTCAACTATAGTTGGGGTACCGTTTAGTGCTGTGATCATCTTGGTCCATTCTTTAATCTTGGCTGAACTTTTAGGAAGGGAGATCAGAAGGAATTCATTTTTTATGAGATGTGCTTAAGATGATTGTCAGCTAGCCATTCAATGGTTTTCTTGAGTGCTTGGTTCATAGTGTTGATCTATTCCGGAGATGCTATCTTCATATACAGCACTTCATATACAGCTGGGTGTCGTCTGCATACATGTGAAAGGAAATGTTAGCCTTATGCAGTACTTCAGTTAATGGTTCGATGTATAGATTAAATAATGAAGTGGATAGAGTTGATCCTTGTGGAATACCAATTTGAGCCAGAGATGGTGGGGATAGCTTGTTGTCCACCAGGAATCTTTGCGATCTGTTCTCTAGGAAGGGATAAAACCATTTCAGGAGTGTTCCCGATTAGCCCATTCTATTTTCCAGGCATTCTAATAATTTGGGATGGTTTGCTGTGTCAAATGCAGACAATAGGTCCAGAAGGATCAGGAGACAGGTTTTATCATGGTCAAGGGCCAGCAGAGCGCCATCTACCATGTGCAGGATTGCTGTTTCCGTACTGTGATTTGGTCTGAACCCCGATTGGCAGTCATTTAGTAGTTCAAATTCAGTAATGTGTTGACTTAATTGACTGTGCGCACATTTTTCTAGTACTTTGGCTAGTAGGGGAATAGTTGTTACTGGACGAAAGTTGCTTGGGTCCGATGGGTCCTCCGTAGGTTTCTTTAGGAGAGGGATAACCTGGCTGTTTTTTTTAGGCAGTCCGGAATTAATCCTTAAGCAAGCGATTCATTAATTATCTTAGTCCAGTAAGGGATGACCATGTGGTTGCAGGAGGGCCAGCATTTTGAGGGCAGATGGTCATTGTAATGATTATTTGGTTTTAGAGATAGTAATATTTTGGTAATGTCATGCTGATTGTATAGTTTGAAGGTAGACCACAGAGCATTATTTTTCGGTATTACTTGTGTCGGTAGGGCAGGGTTCCTCCCTTGTTTACTCCTTAGGTTTGAGGCTTTCTCAGCGTTATTCTTGAGTTTTCTCTCCAATGAGCTGGCTTTATCAGTAAAGAATGTTGAAAAATGTTCACAGTTCAGATTTGATTTAGATGTTAGTAGGGAAGATTTGGCTAATTTGTTTGATTGCTCTCTTAGTAGATCAAAGAGTTTCCTCGGTCTGTTCTTTGTGTTTTCAAGTTCATTTCTAAAAAATTCTTTTTTTGGTTTAAGTACGCTTTTATTGTAGGTTTTTCTGGTCATTCTTAGTTGTTTTAAGTGGGGGATAACAGCGTTTGTCTCCATTTTCGTTCTGTTATTCTTAGTTTACGTCTTTCTTCATTCAGTGATCTGTTGAACCATGGGTTTTTATCTTTGATCTGTATTCTTGTAAGTTTTAGAGGGGCAATGTTGTCAATTATTTTAGATATCGTACAATTGTAGTGGTCCGTAAGCTCACTGACATCCGTCAGCTCAGAAGGGGGTTGCAGTTCTTTCTCGCCTTGTATTGTTAGAATCTCCGAGTTCAGATCTCTAGTGTCTCTCACCCAATGTTTGGGTTTGATTGGTTGAGAGATTGTTTTCTTTATTTTGGCTGGTATTTGGAAAGTGATGAAGTGGTGATCAGACCATTCACAATGAATGATTGAGAGTGCTTGGAAAGCATTATCTTTGGAGATGATCCAGTCTAATGTAGCTCCTTTGGAGTGGGTTGGTAGGACAAATGCTTGTATTAGTGAGTGGTCGGCTGGGAATTCTTTAAAAATGTTGACCTGGTTATCTTGGATGCCATTCCAGTGTAGATTTAAGTCTCCTATGAAAATATCATTGGAGTGAGGTTCTGAGTTAGTTGTAATAATTTCCATTAGATGGTCTATGAAAGTTAGGTTTTTGCCTGGGGGTAATAGAATGCATGTAGTTTGTACACTTGGTTGTCTGTGAATAGTGCTGTGAGCCCCAGGTATTCACATGAGTCTATAGGGTCTGAGAGAACTTTAGAGATGGTGATGTTTGATCTGTGACTACAGGCCACTCTTCCTCCCGTTTGTTTAGCCTATCTAGCGTTACAATGTTATAGTTAGGTGGCACAAGCAGGTCTAGGCATGGGGAGGATGATTCAGATAGCCATGTTTCCTTTAGAACAGCCACATCAATATCTTGATTCATGATTAGGTTGGCAATGTCAGTGGCATGTTTCATTGCTGAGCGGCAGTTGATAGGTAGGCATGAGATCTTTTCTGTAGGGTTTTCTAGGTCAGAGCTCCAGTCAGGCCCTTCTGGGCTCAGTGTTATTTCTTTCAGATTATTAGAGTTTGGTTTTCTGTGATATTTTTGTGTTATTCTGTTGACATTAATTGGGACCACTTGGATCTTCTGGTCGCTTATCTTGTCGGGGAGGTTGGAAGTCGTCTCGTAAGAAAGTAGTGGGTTTTGGGTTTCAATGTCCGACAAATATCTAAGGAAGATACATGGATGGTAAATCCTATTGAAAAGAGGAGGTTGGGTTGTGTTGAGCTTATTGTGGAGATTGTGTGCCGATTTTTGACTCTGGATAATTTTGGAGAGATAACTTTCTGAGAGCAGTAGAGTATTCTTCATGTTCCTAATAGCGTTTCGCATGTCTATAGCTATCCTATCTGTCTGAGCCATGAGCATTTCTAATTTCTTTCCTGATGGTGGTGAGAGTTGGTGTTTTTGCAACGGGACTTCTGGCATGTGGATCGGTAATTGGAAGGTTCATCTTCCGGCTATTTGTTTATATCTTTCGTCCCTTCAGTAATTATTTTTTTGCTCTGAAAGGCAGGTCCTGTATTAATATCGGTCATGTGATTTGTCATCCCACGGTACTGATTGTTGGGTGCTGTATCCGAGAGATCAGTGATTTGTAAAGTTGTGGAGGTATTGGCATCTGATGTGTGCAGATTGTTAGAGTTTACTTGGATTGCTTCTATGGGATAATTGCTCATTGTTTTGCCTATGTCTACTCTTGGGTTGTTTGCTGTAACACGTGTCTTTGTATTTTGTCTAGTACTAGAGTATTTAGAGTGTCGACTCTCTTGATCTGTTCTGCTGTCTCTCTTTAGGTCTCGCCTACGCTGCGCGCATGCACTGATTAGGAGAAATACCTTTAGCCATTGATGTGCCTTTTCAGCCAAAAATGTGCACGCATTGCATTGCTTTTAATGGCAACGCGTACACGTCTGGCGATTCCCTTGCAGGAGCGAGCTTTGACACCATATGTTCCCGGAAGGGAAACAGGCGCAGGCCCCCTCCTGTCCTCCCTCCCCCTGCTGCCTCCTTCTTTAGCATGAGTCACGCCTGCATTTGTTTTCTCCAATGGCACGCCTGTGCTTGTTTTCAATGGTTTCAAATTCATTTTCCTCTGTTTCTACCTTGAGTAAACCCGAAGTGCTTCATTCTCCAGTATACTATCAGCATAAAGGAAAAACTATTTGCTTTATTTCTTTCACCAGTGCAAACTTTACTAGACATGCCCGCCGACTCCTCGAAGTGTCGATGGCAGCTGTGGCACTCTCCAGAGCAAGGCCAAACGACATATTCAATAGCAGCGATCCCTGAGCACGGAGAGATGCTAGCTGCCTTGAGGCGGAGACTTCTCGGTGGTATTATTCCATTTACATACCTCACTCTTTGCTCCTCCCCTTCTTCTCCCCTCTTGAGGTAGCCCCTTGACGTCCCTCTCAGATAATTATCCTCGTGCGCATCTTCTGTTCAGTATGCGTGCATGTCGCCTCATCTCCACCAGGTCCTGCCAGATCTTAAGTAAGTCCCGGTGGCGCGAAAAGTATTTATTAGCAGGTCGCGGGGATCAGTTGTTTTCTAATGTGCGAGTCCTGCGCTGTTTTGTGCCTCCCAATGCCTGCCGAACAGAAGAGGGGCGCCGCATCCTCGGCCTCATTGGGCGTATTTTCATTTGAACTGATTGATATGTTTTCGCTTCCCATATCACTCATCGGGCAGATTTCCACAGCTGGAATTCACAAACAATTGTGCGGCTCGGAAAAGTCCACGCTCCGCGCGCCTCTTGGCCAAGACACATATAGAGTTAGGGCTGCTGATGGATTTAGCAAAGAGCTGGGTATTTTCACAAGTTTGCTTAAACGGCCCAACTGCCCACAACTAACTTAGGAAGAAAGGTCAATTTTCTAAAGCAGGATAAATCTGCTGCGGTGTCTAGGATGCACAGCTGTTAAGGACTTTATTGGGATCCTGCATGCGCCATGTTTGTTTGCCTGATGGGCATTGGGAGTTATACCTCGAAATGTGTTATGGCTGCCTTACTTGAGAAAAGTCTGTCTAGTTTTATCCTTGAACACAGTGCTGTGCTCAATACCGCCTCTCGAATCAGAGGACGTGGAAGTTGGGTGAGCCTGCAAGCGTGCGGTGGGGGCGGCAAGGTCGCGTTGCTCCACCCGCTGTTTGAATTACTGCGGAGCAAACTGCGCTCACCTGAGGCTGCGGTGGGGGGGGAGTGGGCTTCACGCTTCTTTTCTCCCCGCTGCGGTTCCGGTGCAAGGGCCAGCCTTGGGATTTCCCCCCCAGACGCTAATAGATAAGTACCAAAATTTTCAGGACATATGTTTCAACGCACACACTTTTTACGGACACCTGATTTATCTGCCGTACTTGCCCTCTATCTGTTTCAATTCAAGCCATTACTGAGCTCTGTGTCTGCACCCCCCAGTGCAATACTCGTCATGCCCAAGCAGACGTTTCCACAGACATGAATTGTAAAATGAGTCTAATGTGCACCGCTCTAGGGAAGTGGAAAGCCAAATAGAAACACAGCCCAATGGAGACTGACAGGAATTTGCAGAAATATTACTCAATGTGGTGACAGTAAAACAAGCTCATAGCAGTTAACAGAGGTAACACACTATAATCACAAAAATCGTTTTGTCAGTTACTGTCACTGGAGGATATCAACTCCGCTTCTGAGGGTCGGTCGGTTGTATTCATGGTTGTGTTCATTGGAAGAATGTCAGTGCGGTTAAGCCCTGGTTTCGGTTTTCACTTAGGCTCACATCCCGCATATGTATGAACTGTTCACTCAACCTTTGCTCGCATTTTGCCATCCTGGTAATTTTCTTTATTATGGAAGTGGTCAAACATGCTCATGATTACAGCTCTTCTCTGACATCAATGGTGGTTAGGCAAAATAAACATAGCATAAAGAATGCCGTTTATTCAATGTTTTTGGCGATTAGGTTCAAAGGAAGAATAAAAATAAAAAAATAAATAAAAAGACTTTGAAATTCCATGGCCCTTTTGGTTTTCTCTTCTAGTTTGCATAGCGGCCAAGGTTTCAGATTGCTTATGTATGACATTTACATAATTTTAGCTTACTTATGAGTGACATTCGACGGCTATGAGTGATACTTTCCTGCATGCAAAATCATAGCAATAAATAAGAGGGAAATATATAAATCTCAAAAAAGGCACCTATTTGAGCAACAAGAACCTCTAAGAACAATTTAAAACTGCTGCAAAGCAGCAGAAATGGTAGAGCACTAACTTTGCAGGATGGTCTCCTAGTGATAAAGAAATGCCAAATTGCCAGTAAGGTTTAACCGGTTTATTGAAGAAAAAGAGAAGTGCACCATAGCTTCAGACCCAGGACCCCAGCTAACAAACAGCCAATGTTCTAGATTGCGAGTACAATCAGTACAGAGCTGTGTTTCTGTTTAATATGGCCCATAAATGCTTGACTTCAGAGATCAGCGTATATCCGCATATTAACCCTCTGCACTACTTTATAATGAGTGAAAACTGTCACCCAACTAAATCCTGATGTTATCTTGACATTTTTATTGTTGCTTGAAAACTCCTGAACACACAAGGAATTCAGCCCACTGTCAGGTGGTTTTAAGCCCATGTTATCTATGCTACGTACAAGTTCCACAAGTAACAAAAAAAGATCTCTGTGAGAAAAACAAGCATTTGCAATGTAATAGGTCTCGCATTTGCAGGAGTTTGAGCTATTGGCATTGTAAATGACAATGCTTTTCATTTGTGTTTTGAAAACCTGCAAGCGGTGCGTAAACACCCACTTTGTACTTATAGTCTCTGCTTATGAGAAGCACATAAATAAAAAGCATTGTCATTTTCAATGCCAATAGCTCAAACTCTCGCAAATGAGAGACCTATTGCATTGCAAATGCTTGTTTTATTTACCCTCAGAGCAGTTTCTTCATTTCACATGGGTTTCTTCAATAATTTTTGGTAAGTCTCGCTCCCTATTGATAAGAACTGTTTCACATAGGCGGCTGTGTATGGCCACTGCTGCTGCCTCCCCCTTTATGTTGCTCAGCATGATTGCAGAGACTTGGGCAAAATACCCATCATTTTCATTCCCAAGTCCAGGGTGGGTCCTACTCGTTCTGTATTTGTTTCAATACAGCAGGAACACCTGCTAAGAAGGGGTACCATGTACTCGGACGTAAAAGGCAGCAAAGATTGTTCCCCAAGTGGTACAACCCTCAATCGAGGCAACCATCCCCATTGGCAAGCAAATGGTTAGCATAATTTGTTTCTCCTACGGACCCGTAAATGGGAAATACTGCTTCCAGCTGTGACATTTTTTATGCAATCCAGAACAGAATTTGCTCCTGTTTGGAAGGAATTGTCCCCATGACTGATTTCAGTGTCTGTGGGTTAATTGTAGTTGTGGTCTGATGTGGACCAGCTGGAGCGTTTTCCGCAGGTTGGACTGTTAATGTTCGCATGACAAACTGGACGATGTGTCTGTATGACCTGACTATGTCTTTGTATATTACACGGATTTCATCCACCGGTAGTGCATCTATCTCTGGATGTGGAGTGCATGTCACTAAGACCGGACAAGTCGCTCCTTCTATGCTGAGCAGACCGAGTCCCACGACACACGTTGTGCGTGGGAGGGTGCCTTAAAACAAGTTTTTGTGTTGCTGGTAAGTTTATTGGGACTTCAATGTCTCCGTATGGAATGTATTCATCCAGTGGTTCAACTAGAATGTATATGCGAAACAATTTAGTCACAGGATCCGCAGGTGGGAACTAAACCCAAGAATAGATCTCTGAACCGAACACCTCGTGTGCCTCAATCACAAAGGTAACACAGCCACCTGTTAAAGGTACGCCTTGTTTTAACAATTTCATAGTTACTGCGTATCAGCAGTTCTCTGTGATGTTAAGAGCGTTAGCCAATTTTTCTTACCCCAAGCTACTCGTGGGGTCGGTCATTTTTAAAAGAGAAGAGTAAGTTAAGAGGTAGGATTTTGCACAATATGAGCAACCGTTTATCCTTACAAGCTTGCTAAACCTTCAGCAAATACAAATAGTATTTCTGCTCAGCTGAGGCAGATTCCCCTTTCCACTTCAGACGTTTCTGAAAAGTCTGAGTAGGGCTTTCAGAGAAAGCACGACTGAACTACTCAGATTTTAACTGTTAACATAAGAACCAAACCAAGGTTGGGCGCCATGTTGTGTAGTTTTTAGGAATACCCCAGGACTTGCGCGTTTTGGATGACCTAAACTGAGGGCTTGGTGTCCAAACCGACTCTGGACACCCCCAGAGGTTATGTCAGACTTTAGACCAGCTAGCTCTACAGTGCCACTAACACCACCCTGTATACTACAGTGGTGTAGGTAGTTTCTGGCAATCACTGAACATGACAACCCTGATTCCTCCCGGATCGTGGAAAACAGTGCAGTACGTTTTGCTCAGACACTCGTGCTTGCTTACTGTCAGAAAATACACAGGATGGAGATTAGGACATTTCACAGAGTATTTTATTGGTCCAGCAACAGTCTAGTGTAAAACATGTGTGCTGTGACAATCAGGAGACAGAAGCATACAAAAGAGATTGCTAGTATAGATACATTTCTACAATATTGCTAATAAGGTGAACATAAGCAGTTCAGATAAAAACAGTAGCACTTGCATATTCCTAAAATGTGCGCCCTAAGTAATTTGCCTGAATGTACCTAACCTAGATCTGCATATGTAGCATGTATATGTATATATGTGTGTAGCCAAGAAAGTTCTAGGGGAGAACCAGCCCCCTCACCTGATGGTTGATGCTTTTGAGGATGACTGCCCGCAAGGGATGTCAGACCGCTGTGTGTCAAAGATTCAGCATGCAGGACCCCGTGTCAGCCTGGAAGGAATTCTCCTCTAAATTGTAGGGGGGAGTGAGGGTCTTTTATGTTAAAGTGGTCACTCTCACTCCAGGGTTTTTTCTAGAATCAATATGTTTTTAAAACAATCATGGATCCTTTGAAAACAATCATAAATGTTTTGAAAACAATCACCAATACTTTTCTAAACAAATGCGATCATGCACAGCTGGCTGTTGGCCAAGGATGAAAAAAGTGGTGACCCTTATACAGAACAATTGTGCCATGCCTGAGGACATGTTTATGTACGTCAGGTACAAAGATTTTGTTACAATACCAAGAGCCTGGCGTCGAAGAGACCGGAGCAAGCTATTAGGTAAAACGTGAGCTGTTTAGAATCATTATTGTTGTGTCAATGAGACATATGTAAGTAATAGGGGTATACATGAAAGGACTAGCCTAAAGGACATGACAACATAAAACATACAGTATAAATTAAAAAAAATAGATGAAGCTAATTGGAGAAAAGTGTCTCAAACGGAGGAATCATATAGTTGTGAGAAATTTTAAATTGAGAAGAACACTTGGAGTTCTGTGTTCCAGAGCATACGACAATTGTTGGTTTTTAGCATAGTACAACAAGCTTATACAAATTGCACCAACCATAAATTTAGGACCTCATTTATGAGGTTTGGGCACAGGGCAGTCAAGGAAACTTGCTGCGCTGCCCTGCGTCCGAAGAAATGTCAGGAATGCGTTGACGTATGAGATACAGCCCATTCCTGTCCTTTTCACCTGCGGTGACGCACAATGGACTGCCCTACGCCAGCGCAGGTACTCTTGCACCATGGTGCAAGGGTGCATGCATTGCAGGGATGATTGTTTTTGTGCAGGAAGGGAAGCCTTCCTGCACATAAATAATCACAAGAGGTGTTTTCCTTTTTCAATGTGTGCAGCAAAATGCAGCACACATAGAAAAAGGAAAAGCAAAGAGATATAAAGGTATTTCTCCTCTTTGCGCCTCCCCTACACATCCCCTGTAGATGCATTGGAATCTGACTCATTCCCAGGCTTGCGAAACCTTGTAAGTCTGGGAATGCATCAATGTTCCATGGATGTTGCGTGGGAACACCCTAAGCAGCACCCATGGAACTCCCCTTTCACGCTGAGTACTGCATGAAATGGGACCATATTTACCAGGCCTTAAAAAGCCACGTAGAGTAGCTTTGCGTGGCCCCTTGTATATATGGGCCAGCACTCTGATCCACAGGAACGTAAAAAAAAAGTGGCACTCCGGTGGTGAAAGGGGCCTCATAAATGAGGCTTATAAATTTACTGCAAAAGGTGTTGATGATGTTTCGAAACCTGTTGAAATATAGGCATCTCTTCAGGACAATAAACATTAGGGACACCTGGTAGAGAAAAGAGTAAAGTCCGGGTCTTTTTGTCTGGCAAGGATAGCTGAGGAAAATAAGGTCAATCGTGTGTGGTAAATCAATTACCTCAGATGAGAGAGAAGTGTCCAGAATAGAATACGGAGGTCAAAGAGTGCAATAAATGACAAACGTGCTGGCACAATACACAGCAACAACACTTGTGCCACATCAAAGTGTATCGAGAGAAGAACCCAGGGTGACAATTAGTGAGCCATACTACTCGGTAGGTGTAATAACCTGAAACAAATGTCACAAAGGGGCTATGGGGCACCTATAGACCGGGTATTTTATTTTATTTGTTGAGTTTTATATAGCGCTGGCTACATCCGGAGGTACAAGAGCGCTTTACATGAGGAAGAAACATTGTTTCAGAACATGGTTAAAAAGTTACATTAGGTATTGGAACGTAGTTACAAGAATTACATGGGTACAAAAGCATAGCGTAAACATGATGTAAAAAATATGGAAGGAGAGAGAAGATTAAGGGAGAGAGGGAAGGAATAGGGGAGGTAGACGGAGAATAATGGAGGGAAGAGGAGGGGGAGTGTGTAGGAGGCACAACAGGGAGATGAGGAAAAACAGTGTCCAACGTCCGGCTGGGTAGGTGATGACCGATGGGGTGAACCAGAGCCAAACTTCTGTATAGCTGCATGGGACAGCTCCACCGGTCATTGGCCAAAGGTTGCTCTGGCACCGCAGTACATACAGAAAGGTTATACTTTCCGTCTAGGGGGGCATAGTCCAAAAGTTCCATCGAGCGCACCGGTCACGGTGTACGGTGCTGTGATCTCGGTGGTAATGGGATAAAAATACAGGCCTCTGTTGTGTGAGACTCCCTTGCCACTGTGGACTCTCTCAGAGGGGTCTCTGAGACTCCAGGGTATAAATGCTGGAACCCTCCCCAACAAGGGGAGAAGGAGTGCTTTGGAAAGGGGCCCACTCATGGTGGCCATTATTAGAACATTGGTGTGTCAGAAGTCCCCAGTAGCGGCCATCTTAGATGCCTCCTTGTCTATGCCTCACTGGCCTTGGGGAGAGCAGGTAGGTGCACTCCACTCCAATGAAGAGCTGCCCCTGATACAGCTCCCATCCGTCTGGCGGTGGGGGGAAGCAGCTTGCTCGTCTTGGCGTGTGTTATCCCGGCAGCGGAGCAATCTGCACAAGATGGCGGACCAGGGCACCACCTCCCAGGCCACCGCAGTGTCACAGCTGGCTTTTACATATCAGCAGCGGCTGGAGAACAATGCAAAGAGCACGCTGCCCACTGGCCTTGTCGTTCACTGCTGTGTGCCCCCTGCCTGTGCAGCTTCTCATGGACTCAGTCTGCACCTTGGACTGGCCACTGGCCTTGTGTTTTGCCCCCTGCCTGTGCAGCTTCTCATGGACTCACTCTGCACTTGGTCCTGCCCACTGGCCTTATCGTTCTCTGCTGTGTGCCCCCTGCCTGTGCAGCTTCTCATGAACTCCGTCTGCACCTTGGACTGGCCACTGGCCTTGTGTTTTGCTCCCTGCCTGTGCAGCTTTTCATGGACTCACTCTGCACTTTGTCCTGCCCACTGGCCTTGTCGTTCACTGCTGTGTGCCCCCTGCCTTTGCAGCTTCTCATGGACTCAGTCTGCACTTTGTCCTGCCCACTGGCCTTGTCGTTCACTGCTGTGTGCCCCCTGCCTGTGCAGCTTCTCATGGACTCAGTCTGCACCTTGGACTGGCCATTGGCCTTGTGTTTTGCCCCCTGCCGGTGCAGCTTCTCATGGACTCACTCTGCACTTTGTCCTGCCCACTGGCCTTGTTGCTCACTGCTGTGTACCCCCTGCCTGTGCAGCTTCTCATGGACATGCTCTGCATTTTGTGCCTTGCTCTTCTCTTGTCATGGTGCCTATCTGTGCAATATGTGAATAAAGACAGTTGCTCCTGTTGTCTATTTTGTCAGTGTCCTTACTGAATAAAGTTATTTTGCTGTGTGTATATGGTTTACTGTGCCACATGCTCTGCGTGCCACTTCAACATGGTCAATGTTTGGGCTCACATACTAATCAGTTTTCTGGGGTGACGGGGTCTTCAGTTCTTCCTGAACCAGATACTTGTGGTGGAAATGGTGTAATTTTACAATGTGCAGCAGTTGTCATTTACTTGATTAGTTCATGTTGGCTATATTGTACACATGTCAGGTTGGGGGGGCAGTGCCGGCACAGAGTGTGTTTCTGCACACAGTTTTGCAGGCAGGCTGTCCAGGGTCATCATGTATGTGTGTTCTCCCTTTATGTGTGCCCAATGGTGTATGTGTGTGGTCATCTTGTGATGGCCAGTCATCCTAGTCCCATGGCTTACTTTCCATGTGTGCTCTTGGATGGTCAGGTGGTGTGCGGGCGGAAGGGGGTGAGTTTGTGGGGAATGTTGATGTGTGCATGCCCCTGCAATGTGAACTACACACATGTGTCACCCAGGAGTTGTATGCCTGTTGTTTTGATTGTTCAGCCCTGTGGATGCGTTTGTATGCACATGTGTGAGTTGTATGTAGTGCACTGTACAGTGTGTTGTTGTGTCCTTACAGTTCTGTCTGGCTCCTACTTGTTGTTTTTTTCACTTGTGAGTATGCAGAGTGTGTGACTGGCGAGTCAGTGTTGTGTTTTGTTGCACATCCATGTGTCTGGTGGCTGTTTGTGGGGACTGTGCAGACCTGCTGTTCCACACTGCCATTGTGGTTGTGTTTTCTCATGCCTTGCTGTCAGATGGTGCCTTCTTGCCTCCAGTGTGGCATGTTGTGTGTATTGTCATGCCGTCCCCTATCTGTGCTTCAGATGCATACCCATTGTGGGTCTGCACTCCCTCTCTTTGTGTATGGTACACTCCTGCCATGTCCCCTACTGGCATGCAGTACACTTCACTTTGTGTAAGCTGTCCCCTTGGTTTCCATGTGTGTGTGCCTCCCCATCACTCCATTTGTGCCACTGTGCTTTGTGGTGCATTTCTTTGTCCAGGGTCAATGTGTCACTCAGGGCATTTCCCCAATGGGTTGTATGTGATGTGCTGGTGCTGTTTGGCAGTCATGGTTGCTCCTATGCAGTCTAACTGTGTGTGCTGCCCAGTCCTCTGGTCAAGTTGTTTCCACCATTGTGTCCCGGACTTGTGCATCTGTTGGTGATGTGTTGGATGTATGTGTGTTGTCTGTGTTATTGCTTCACTTCCTGGGTGTGCTGTTGTCTTTGTGATGTGCTGTATGGTGTTGTGTGGGTTGCTTTTCTGTCACTGATGTCTGTGTGTGGCTGGTATGTCTGGTGTGCACACACTGCTTGTTGTGCATGCAGTACTGTGTGTGTCTGTTGCCTTGTCATTGCCTGGTGTGCATCCTCTGATGTCCTGCTGTTTTTGCTGTGTGATTGTTGTGCCTGTGCATCTGTCGTTTGTTTGATGTGGCTGTGTTTTTCTGTGATGGTGCACTTCTTGTGTGTGTTGTGGCATCTTGTCTGTGCATTGTTCCCGAGTGATGATGTTGGGCCCTCCTGTTGTATCTGTGCTCCCATTGCCTTTCCCCAGTTTAGCTGCACAGGGCATGTCTGTTCTTGTTGTTGTTCTGTGTGTGTTTCTGTTGGGTCATGTGTTTGTGTGTTGTTTTTGTGTAGGCATTTGTTGTGGCATCCCTGTGTGTGTGTGTGATGTTTGCGGCTACCCCCAGGGTGTGTTATTGTTTGTGTGTGTTGTTGACTGGCAAGTATTGCCAGCCTTCAGTGTGTTTGGCACTGGTGTTGTTTGCTGCTGGTGTGAGGGGGGTATGTGTGTGGAGTCCTACTGGTGTTTGTCAGTCATGGCGTGTGTCAATGGTCCCTATGTGTAGTGCTGCTGGTGTACTCCTGTGAAGTAGTTGTATAGATGTGTGGCTGTTCATAGTTTGACTTCAGGACCTTCCTTTCATCCTTGTGCCTCTACTTGGTTTGCCTTGCTGTCTCCCTGTGTTATTGCACTGTGATGTCTGTGGTTTGTCCTCACTGACTGTACCAGCCATGTGTGCTTTGATGGTGTGATGGTGTTGTTCGCTGTTCCTTGTCTTGCATGTGATGTACACATGCTTGTTGTGTGTCTCCTTGGCCTTCCATTTGTGTGCATCCCACTTTGGTTTTCTTATTTGTTGTGCTCCATTGCTGTTGGCATGTGGGGTGTGTATGTGTCTGTGTGTCAGTCTGTGGTATGTATGTGTGACTAAGCAGGCTGTGTGTCCATTTGGATGTTTGTTTCTTATATGTGTTCATTTGGTGCTTGTCCTCATTTTTGTTTCCCTGAGTGTGGTGTTGTGGTGGTGTGTGTGTTCCCTGGCCCTGTACTACTGTGCTGTGTGTTGTGTGTTCCTGTGCAGCCACTCCTGCAGTGTCTGTCTACATGATTGTTTGTTTTGTGGTGCAGGGTGTGTATTGTCCTGGATTGTTGTTGTGCATGGGGTGCACAGGAGGGGCACATGGCATGTGCCTTCATGGGGTGTGCTAGTGTGTGGTGGGAGGGTGTGTGGCCCTGTGGTCTTTGTGCCCTGCCCATGCCTGGCACTGGCCCTGCCTTCTGCATTGTGTGCATGTATTTCCTTGTGTTCACCGCTGCGGTGACGTGACCGGGACATTGCTGCATGGTGGCGGTAGCTGTGTGTTCAGGATGCAGAGGGGTGACTTGGTGGCGGGTGGGTCATGTGTGGGTGCCCTTGTGGATGTGTCCCTGTCCCCACCAGGTTGTCTGATGTGGATTTGGACCCTGTGTCAGCCCATGTGTTGTGTGTTGTGTTATTGCGTACCTGCGGCGGCGTCCGCGGCGGTCCATGAGTTCCTGGTGATGTAGCAGGTACAGCACCGGAAAGACGTGTAGAGCTGGGTCCATGGCGGTCGTGACTGGGTGATGTGGACCGGGACTCTGGTTTTGCGCTCCGCTGTCGTGCTTCCGCCGTCTCTGGTTGGGCGGTTTCTCTCCTGCGGTGCGTCTGCTTGTTTGGGTCATCCTAATTTGTGGAGCGGGGCGGACGTCATTCCGCATGGCTGAGAGTCTCCATTGGCTCCCACCGCCGCTGTGGCGGGTGCACTTTGATGGTGGTGCACGTCGCACCGCGGCAGTCAGGAAATGAGCTATGTTTGGCCATACTAATATGGCAGGTGTGAGGACCGCTGCTCGCGGGAAAAAAGAAGCATTTTTCCGCACTGCCGGCACCGCGGTGATGCCACCTCCTGACATCCTAATGAACCCCTATGTGTTGTGCAGATGATCGGGAAGGAATACACCTTCCCTCATGCGTATTACAAAAGGAAGGTTATTTCTGATTATTTTCCTTCATTTCTTTTTTTTATATGTCTTTATTGGCATTTACAGGTGCGTATCACCACGATCACAGAAATGACGCATAATAAGCACAGCTGTTAAACTGTAAAACAACCATCAATGCCAATGACATAGTATTTGTGTATGGTCAAGCCATGGCCTAGTCTACCAACCAAAAGCACTCGTCAAATGCTGGGGTGGCCAGCAGACCAAGACAGCCCCGTCCTAGAGTCAACTACAAGTGGGAAGCCTCAAGCACACAAGGCTCAAGCTATGTTTCGATCAGGTGCCTCAGGAAACCAAACTAAACAGGAACTAAACTGTCCCGGACACTGGGGAGAGTCAAGTAGAGGTACAATAATAAAGTCTTGCAGTCTGCATCTATGTGTATCCGGAGGAGAGCGGGGGTGGGGGATGTAGGGGGGATTCCAGACAGTTTGGCAGCAGTGCAGCACCAACCACATCCCAGATCCATAACCGATCACCCTCGGTGCCTCTGGGAGGAATAGCATCTAGGTTAGGGCCTCACATTTGTACCGTAGTCTGAGCACATACAACTCCCACAGCGTGGCAGTGTTGCTGCCCCCTCTTAGTCTACAGTCTTGCATCATGGCGTCAGCCTCAGCAGTTGCCCAACACAGCACAACCCTGAGCCAACAATCGATCAGCGACGGCTGCCCCGCCTTCAGGACATGGCTATTAGGTGCTTGGAAGGAACCATTGCCAGATCAGCAAATTTGAGAGGAGCTTTAGTGTGTTTCGAGAGCTTTGTGATCCCTAGCAAGCAAAACATGGGATCTGGCAGATCAGGCATCTCCAGTATCTCCATTATGTGTTCCATGATCTGCTCTTTCTTCTGATTTCTTATGTATCCTCTTTCCTTTGTTTTAAAGTGCTTATATGATATTTGTTTTTTTTATACCCCTGCTCTCATCCCATGTTTGATTTCACAAATGTTGTCATACTGTGTCCTTTCCCTTTTTTGCAGCATGTTACCCAAATTCCTGTTTTGTAACCCTCATGTATCCAGTATGTTTAACATTGTCTTGTGGAATTCTATAAGACTTAGTCATCTGGTCAATTGACAAAATGGTACTTTTTCGCTTATGATTCTCATTTTTGCCTTTTTACAAGAAACTCACTGTAATGCTGTTGAATCTGCTAAACTGAAAATACAATGGGTTGGCCAGATTTCTTTCTCTACTGACATTAATCGTACGAGTGGTGTTGATAGTCATAAAGCTGTGGGACTACAGGTTATCTCCATTGAATGTGATACTGATGGACGATGGGTGCTGGTCAATGCTATTATCCATAACAAGCATTTTACTGTGCTTAATGCTTATAGCACACTTAAACTTGACTCCAATTTTGGCATTCTATTACGGTAAAACTTTCCAATATTTATCATTTTAATATAACTATGGCAGGTGACTCTAACCAATTGTTGGATCCATTTTCGGATATTAAGTCTAAATATAAAATTTAACCAGACAAATCACATAAAGCATTCCAATCGCCCATCTCATTTTGACCACTATTTGATGTTCGGAAAACTTGTAACCCGGATAAATATTAATTTTCTTTTTCTCTAATGTTCATCATACAATCTCCAGAAGTGATTACATTTTAGTCACTAAATCATTGCAGATTTCTGCCGCTAAAGCGGCGATAATTTTAATGCCGGATCTTGATAATATGCCCCTTAGTATGTTGGCATACTAAGTCATATATTAGGTACAGAGCCGGCCAAGAAGTCCGGATTAAGGAGCAGTAATGGTATCCTGCCTTCAACAAGCTTGCATTATCTAAGCCAGAAAATCATGGCTTGCATCAGACAATAGGTCTCGGAGCACAGTACAACATAGCTGTAAGACAAGTTTCTTCTTGTGTGTGCAAAAGTGGGGATCCAAAGCATCCAACATGGCCACGGATCAAAGCGAGGCTTGGGCTGCTAGCCGTTGAATCAAAAGAAAGAAAAAAAATAAGGATAAATTGGAAGGATGAAAAAAACGGAGACAAAATTATTAAGGAATGGAAAGGCGGGGGTTGGGGGAGGATGAATAGTGAAAAAAAGTGACTAACCGAGCACCGCAAAACAGTATTATGAACATTGGAAAAACGACTTCCCAGCTTGTGATGAATTCATACAGAAGTCTAAAATCACAATTGTACCTAAAATGACAATACATTTGAGTCAGAATAAATTAATAAAAATCATGTTCATGTGCATGGTTTGCATATAGGTGCATACATGCATCCTGCCGATGTAAAAACATTGCTGTATGGAATGGCACAGTATAATTGTCATGTAAATCAATATGTGTAGTGTGCAATCAGATGCTACATAGTCCTTATTCATAACAGGAAATGAAGTTCAGCCACTCCTCCATAGTGTTTACACCCTTATCGATGTAATTGCATCTGTCAATCCATTGTCATTCCAGATGTTGGAAAATGGCATTCAATTTACCTCCTCCTTCTGAGAGCTTGGCTTGATCAATCACTTGCCTCCTTATTGCATCTACATTGTCATTGTGTTCCATAAAGTTTGATACATTGGGCGTATTGTTGAATTGACATCTTATTCTACATTATTTGAGTGACAATTGAAGAAACATTTTGAGTGTGGCTGTACAGAGCCATGTTTGAAGGTTTTCTTGTTATTATGATTTGATTTGATTGATTGATTTGATTTGATTTATGGATTTGTAAAGCGCACGTATGTCCAAGGGCGTCTTGGCGCTGGAATTGGCAGGAACGCTGAAGTTTGGCAGGACCAGGTGATACTAATACAATATAAGAGCAAGTCACTTGGCGAAAAACCATGTTTTCAGCAGTCTTCTAAATGACCTGAGTGACGTGCTGCTCTTTCTCGGGATTGGTAAGCGGTTCCAGGTTTTCGCTGTCCCTAAAAGGAAGCTTCTGCCCCCCCAGCAAACCTTCATGTACCTGGGTATTAATAGTTGTTTTGAATGAGCTGACCTTAAATTTCTGGCTTGCATATACCATTTAAGATGTGTCCTCAGATACAGTGGTCCTTTACCCTGAAGGGCCTTATATGCTAGGCATTGTGATTTAAATTTGATTCTTTTTTCCACTGGGAGCCAGTGGAGGTCTCTCAATCTATGGGAGCCTATTTCATATTTGGGGATGTCCAGTATTAATCTAGCTGCTGCATTCTGCATTCGCTGCAGTTTCAATAAAAACTGGGACTGTATCCCAACATATAGGGCATTGCCATAGTCCAGTCTGGAAAGGGCCAATGCTGTGAACAGCGTTTTTAATGCATCAGGGGCAATAAAAGGGCGGATCTTCCTGATCATCTTTAAAATACCCCAGAAGGTGGAGGCAAGCTTGTTAACTTGACACTCAAATGTCAGTCTGTCATCAAATACAACCCCTAGGTTCCTAACCTTAGGGACTGGAATTGGGCATTCGGCTGAGGGGATGTGGACCCTAGCAGCAAAACTTCTGTTTTTTTGCCGTTCAGTTTCAAGCAGTTAGTCTGCATCCATCTGCGACATGCAGATGTTGAAACGATCGGCTGTCTATTCAACATTATTTGAGACTGATACCACCACCTGGGTGTCCTCGCTATAGGAGACCACCGAGAAACCACATTGCCAGCTGATCGATGCCAAAGGAGCCACATTGATATTAAAAAGTGTGGGGCTCAAGGTGGAGCCCTGAGGCACCCCACATAGCAGTTTGAAAGATTTGGATGCCGATCCATCCACTTCTACTGAAAAGGTTCTGTCCGTTAGATAAGATGACAGTAGAGTAAGGGTGGTATCTTGAATTCCCAACTCCGCTAGTCTACCAATTCAAATTACATGGTAGACTGTATCAAAGGCCGTTGATAAATCTTACAAGATCAAGGCGGCCTTCCCTCCTGCATCCAGTGTTCTTCTGTGTTCCTCAACCGCCATGACCAGAGCAGTCTCAGTTCCATGGCCCTCTCTAAACCCATATTGTACATGGTCCTGGAGGTCTCTGGTGGAAATAAAAGCTGTAATCTGCATGTTGAGTAATTTCTCCAACACCTTAGGTGGAAAAGGAATCCTCGAGAGCAGACGGTAGCTGCTAGGTTCCTTAGGGTCGAGGTTGGGTTTCTTTAACAGGGGCGGGACTGAGGCTGCCTTCCATGCCTCCGGGAACAGGCCTGACTGTATTATTTCTGTGAACACTAATCTAAGTTGCTCACTGAGTATTTCTGGGAACAGATGGAAAACTTTAGGAGGACAAGGGTCAGACGGGGCTCCTGATTTGGTTGTCTTCACCACTTGAGTGATCTGTTCCACCGAGGGAGAAGAAAAGGAGAAACCCGTGACAGGTGCGTGTTTATCTAGCCCTGGCTTAGGTATCTTAGAGGTGGAGTGATTGCTATCTCTAAAGGTTTTATACACTATCTCAACTTTGTTTCTGAAAAATTGTCCTAGAGTGTTACAAAATTCTGGGCTATTCATCGTCTGAGATTTAGCTGGGAGATTGACTAGTTTTTTTGCCGTAGCGAACAGCTCTCTGCAGGAGTCCTTGGCCTCCAATATTTTCGTTGTAAAATATTTGCTTTTTTCCTCCATGATAAATTTCTTGTATTCTGACAGAGTATATGAATATTAAATTTTCGTCGCCTGCTCGTAAGTAGCTCTCCACTTTCTTTCGTACCTTCTGCATACTTTTGTCTGTTCTCTGAGTTTTTCTGAGAACCAAGGTTCAGAGGGATTTTTTGTTTTGGACAGAAAGCTCTTTTTGGGGGCTACCGCATCTACCGCTGTTTTGACCCAGGTGGTTAATCTATGAACCAAAGCATTGGAGTCAGATACCAGACTTGGTTTAGGTGCAAGTAATAGGGCCTGTAGGTTAGGGGTGTTGATTTTGGCCAAATCATGGTAAGTGACCGAGATGGGTGTACTAATTGGTGGTGTCTGTTGCCAATTGGCCCTTACAGTGAGTATTATAGCTTTGTGGTCCGATCAAGGGACAGGGAAAACTTCCAGAATTTTAAGCCTGGGGTGAGAGGTAAAGATTACATCCAGGGTATGTACAGCGACATGTTTCTCTTGCATAACTATCTGTCCCAATGAGAACCCTGCCATAGCGTCAGTAAGTGTGGTAGTGTTGTGGTCTGCTTAGTTTTGTAGCTGATAGTTAAAATCTCCTAATACTGTAAAATCAGAACACTTTATACTGCATTCCAAGAAGGGACTCATGCTGTCCATGAGAGGGGTACAGGCCTTTGGTGGACGATATATAAGAAGCCCTTTTAGTGTATAGTTGTTATTAAGTAGTCAGGAGAGCTACCGGTTGAGGATCCAACCACTATCAGTTCTTCTCTAGAAATTATAGCAAGCCCCCCCCCGCTTGTGTGTTCTATCAGCGCAGGTCATGGTATAGCCTGCGGGGAGTGCTAGTGTCAACTCTGGGTCTGAGGCTGCATCTGCCCAAGTCTCAGTTATAAAGGCCAGATCGTGCTTATGACTTTCTATCATGTCTGAGATTTCCGTGTTATGTTTTACTGGTAAGCATGCATTAATTAACACAGCTTTAATCCCCTTAGTGGTATCTATGTGCGCTGGTTTTTGATGATTGTCAAGGTCTTCACTCTCGTAAAGCTGAGCTGAAGTCTACAGTGTTCGCACTTCTTAGGCTCCTTCCGGAGATCAAGTAGCGGACAAGAAGATGTTTTGCACCTTAACTTCAACTTCAGTAGCTCTTCTCTTGAATATGTCACATTTCTCCATCCTTCAGGAAAATGCACAGGGGTTCTGGCGCTAGGCGCGGGCCAGGCGCGGACAGGCACAGACAGGCTTGCCTTTGGAGTGCGCTCTTGCATCTGGTTAAGTAGTGGTTTCAGCGGGAAGACTAGCCTGCTAATCACTGTCACCCGGAAGTTTCCAAAACCCCCCAATGTGTCCACCCAATAGCGCCCTCCACACAACGACACTTGCCGCATAGGACCAAGGCGTCAGATGTCGAGAACCAAGGAGCAGCGCTAAGTAAGCGCAAGTGTGCAAATAGCAAATTTAGACAGTTCGAAACTGTAACATAAGTAACAGCAATTTCCAATTTTAGTTTTAAAATCTTTACACTTTAAAATCAGTTAAAACGCAGCTTGCAGCACCGCCGTAACACAGCAATCCTACCGCTTCCACTGCGCGTGTGCTCTTGCATCGGGTTAAGTAGAGGTTTCAGTGGGAAGACTAGCCTGCTAACCACTCTCACCCGGAAGGCACTTGCCGCGTCGGACCAAGGCGTAAGATGGCGAGAACCAAGGAGGAGCGCAAGGTAAGCGCCAGTGTGCAAATAGCAAATTTAAAAAGTTCGAAACTGTAACATAAGTAGCAGCAATTTCCAATTTTAGTTTTAAAATCTTTTCACTTTAAAATCAGTTAAAATGCAGCTAGTAGCACCACCGTAACACAGCAATCCTACCGCTTCCAGTGAGTGTGAAAAATGGGACAGAATTTGCATTTCACAGCATAAATTTTAAATATATTACTTTAAAAAACCAGAGGTATTACAGTTATCCTGAAGGGGCATTCATGAAATATTTCAAAAACGTTTGTTTTGCATCAGAAAGGTCTGATTCGCACTAAGTATATTATAGCGTTTACTTCGCAAGAAAAGCTGGCAATGAATGGAGGAAAAAGGAGCATTTTTTCACTATTCCTAAAAGTTGCCCTTAAATCCAAAGTTTTAATAAATGGTCTTAATAACATCGAAAGAGAATGTAATACAGTCTCCTACATTAATCACAATGTGCTTATCATTGTCCTTTACTTGTACTTTTCACCCCTTTTCATTTTACAATCCTGACAGTTCTAAGTAGCGTTTCAGTCAATATGACTGAAAGAAAGACTATTTGGAGGAATAGTGGTCGGAAAATTAAAAGTTACACATACCAATCCCTTAATTCCTGATTACAAGGAATACACTAATTGTGGGTGCAAATGTTTCAAAGGATTGCAAATGTTAAATTAAAGACCAGGAGGATGTGAAAGAAATTGACATATGTGTCAGGGAGCATTCATTGAACACTCAATTCAATCTTTCTGCATAGCAGAGAAAGAAGGTGAGGTCCCTTCCCTCAATGCAAACTAAGTTTATGAAAAGGAGGAGTTTAATTTCTTATGGAAAAACCTGGGCAAGTCCAGGTTAGGTGTCTCCTTCATATTTGGGATGTATGCTTTGCATAGTGATCTGTCTACAAGTATGATGGTTAACACTGTAAGTTCTTGTTGTTTCCATTGGAGAAGAACCATCAGACAGTCACCGCTCCTGGTTTTTACCTTAGTGACATCACTTCCAACCTCAAGGGTAAAGAGTGAGCTCAAAGATATTTAGGATTAATGTCTGACCAACACCAGTAAAATTGTTTTCTCTCAGTATTATGTCCCTTTGAATCTAAATTCACACTGGACCTCTGTTTTGGACAGCCGTGGGGCGGATTGTACAAAAAGAATGTAAAGCCTGTACCTTTCATATTGCCGTTGCATTAGTTCAACAAAGAAAGAAATCTAATGCGTGTACAAGCACGATGTTGTAGCTCATCTTTTACACTGAGTTTTGTGAATAAGATAATTGTACAGTTAATAGATATTGAATGCAAGTACATTTGTAGGCTGCTACAAAATGGTGTTATAGGCATTTCTCAAACCCATTGTCAATGATTCTTAGAGACCTGTAGTTAACTCTGCACTATTTCTATTCATGGGATTCTTATTTATAGGGTATTCCCTTAGTTAAATTGTGATCAAAGTAATGCATATTTGGAAGTGGAACACCACACCCCAATATTTAGGACTTGATCTCAATAATCATGACACCCAAACAATTTCAAAATATCAGAATTTACTACAGGAGGTTCCACTCTGGGTTGAGCATGCGTAAGAGAACACTCCTCCTGTTATCATTTCAGCAGAGTAACTTTGGGGCATATTATCAAGGCAGGCGATAAAATTATCCCCGCTTTGGCGGCAGAAAACTGCCGCTAAAACGGCAATAATGGGCTTGATAATATGCTCTATAGAATTCCAATTGAAGCCCATGTTAGATGTGAAGGACATCTAACCTGAGCTTCAATTAGAATTCCATAGAGCATATTATCAAGCCCATTATCGCCGTTTTAGAGGCAGTTTTCTGCCGCCAAAGCGGGGATAATTTTATCGCCTGCCTTGATAATATGCCCCATAATACCTCAAAAAGACCACTCAGTAACTGAATTCTAGATCAGGAACACAGTTTAAAGAGTTTTATTATGAAAATCTCAAAATCAAGGGGTAAAAAATAAATGCCACAAAGGTCCAAATTTGTAGAGTTTTCAGAACAGTCAAAAAGTAAATAAATCATTTGGAGTCTCAAATGAGCATCAAAATCAAAGAAAGCAGAGCAGCATCCTCAGCAGAATGCGAAAGTCTGTTAGCAAAATCTGGCTCACCCCCAAAACCAAGGGGTTCTCACGATTCTCACATTAAAGTAAAATAGCTAAAGGCACAAATTCAGCATGGCATGATCCATATAACGTTTCTTTTTATAAATCAGATTGCATCATGTAGATGGCATTATAAATTATCACTCTTTCAGTTTTAGGTAAGTGATACAGTCTTCCAGAGAAGTTTAACATAACTTGGAACATCTAATAAAAGCTATTCACGGACCTGTGAAAAGAACTGTACCACAGAAAGAAACACAGCTGGAAAACCTTGAATGTCGCTACATTCCTAGCACAGTCGAAAATTCTTTTTTTTAGACCATTAAATTGTTGAAAACATATTACATCAATTGTCTTTGCGTAGGGGGGCCTGGTGGGAGGGGTAGATGCAGGAGCGAAGTCACAGAGACAGAAGCAGCATCTATTTTAACTAATATGGCAGCTTCATTAAAATGTGGCATCATCAAAGCATGTTAAGAAACAAACTTTAGGATGTGGCGTAATTGCCAAAGCTGCCAACCTTAGAGCTGGGGAACCAGGTTCACGTCTCGGCATCAGCATAACATACTGTGATTCTGGGCAAATCACTTAATCTCCCCATGCCTAAAAAAAATGAATTTGCCATTATGTAATGTAACTAGTACTTATGTAAAGAAACACAAACATTGGGTAGTTCCCGAGCAAACAAAAGTAACAGTAATTAATCTAAAATGTAATGGTTTACAAAGGAGAGACATACAACTGAGCTTGGACATCAACCGGAGTACTCTCCGCGTTATGGAATCCCCATCACTTTGCTGAACTTATACTCTGGCTGCGATATACTCTCGGAACCGTATTAGAGATTATTCTCAATCTATCTGACATCACCTGAAGAAACCTTGACTGATTTATTTGGTTTCGTCTTTGATATTTATTTCTCGCCATACACATCACCAGACCTATTATATTGCTATTGCCCTGAGGAAGTCTGTTGGGCTTTCCGCCCTCTGACGAAACACGTGTTGGCTACAATCATCTATGATCAACTTATCATTACGACTTACTTTTTAACACCTGCAACAACGAAAACAATAAAGAAGATTACCCACATATTTATGGATGGGACTCTCTCCTTTGTAAACCATTACATTTTAGATTAATTACTGTTACTTTTGTTTGCTCGGGAACTACCCAATGTTTGTGTTTCTATCTCCGGTTACTTTGTAACAGAGATCTTTGGGATTCAAAGTGGCTGTCTCCCGTTTGTTCCCTTGAGCATTATTCTGAACTGTTCATCTCATCTTAATGAATATTGATTTTGCGCAATGTATAACCTAGCCATGATCGAACGCTTTACTTATGTAAAGAGCTCCAATACCTTTGGATCGAGTTCGAGCTATATAAGACAGCGCAAAAAACCGCACGGTGCCTGCCACCTTGTCCATGACAATGTGGGGGGGTACCATAGGTACACCCCTCACCCCCAATACCCTGGGGGCCTGCAACAGGCCCCCAAAGTCACTATCCGCATGCCTTTCCTTGGCGGCTATACTGCCACGGTAAGGCAGCTTCCCGCTGCCATCCTAATATGGATGGTGGTGTTTAGCAGACACAGCCACCATATCAGGCCCCTTTTCCACCCGGTCACCTGTGTGACCGGCGGAAAACCGGCAGACGGTCTTTCCGTACGCCTGGGCCCCCCGCCATACTAATATGGGGGGGGAAATGGGTGGCGGGCGGGGAAGGATGTAGGGCGGACCACCACCACCATGCAGGTGGTGGCGATCCGCCCTACATCCTAATGGACCCCTACATCTCCCCCTTTGTTAAATCAAAAATACAGAAAATATATTTATATATGCTAGAGTACCTCAATTAGTTGTCAAGGTACTTGCACCAATCTTCCAGATCGAGTTGTAAGAGGTTGAACTTTCATCTGGCATCGTAGCTGTAAACTCAGATGCTTGACTTGAGCACTCAGGTAGACTTGGTTCACTCGTGAAGTCTGGAGCCGACGAACATCAAGGCAGATGTTTGAAAAGGGATGAGTCTCTCATAATGGACTGTCCGGGATGTTGAGCTGTCACATGATTTACTGTCCGGGACATTGAGCCATCACCATATGTCCTTTACTTGTCATGACTCTCAATCGCTCACCATCAAATGAAGTCAGTCTCAGTCTGGCGTTTACGTTTTCCTTGACTAGGACTCGGTCTCCTCCGAAAACCATGTCTCTGGCGTATTTTCACTTATCTGCATAGACGATCATCTTTCAATTGCGAGGAGCGTCCATGACACGAATCTCATCAGAATCTAGTACTCGGATAATGGGCCATTGTGGTAGCTTTGTCCCAGTGGCTCTCTTAAACAGCAAGGTGGCAGGGCTTTCAGAATGGTGACTTGACCGATAGACACGAAGTGCTGAATTCAAAGCTGACTTGAGATCGATGTCTTCATGCTCAGCTCGCTGACCCACTTTCTTCAGGGTGCTCATAAATCGTTCAATAATGACATTTGCCTGTTGCCAGAGAAGCAGGCTTTTCTGATGCTTGAGATTTAAGCAGCTAAGAAAGTCTTTAAACTGTTTGCAATTGAAGGGTGCACCACGATCAGATTCTAGGAAGGAGCAAATACCCAATGCTGCAAAAATATCATCCAACCTCTCAATGACTTTGTCATGTATGGTTGATGATAAATCTTCCACTAAGAGAACACATGAATACTCATGAAGAACTATCATGAGATGATGGCCATCATTTAAAGGTCCCCAAAAAATCAACTGTAATTTTCTCCCACACTTGTTTAAGAAGGGCAGACAAATTTAGTGGATGCTGTGCCAGTTCATTAACTTGTTGTCTCAACCTCTGGTATGACAATTCTCAAACATTTTACTATGGTACCTTCTTGAGTGACAGAAAGTTCTTCCTGCACATTCTTGAATTTTTGATATTGAACATCATCTGTGAGAGTTCGAGTATGTTTTCTCCATGATTGCACTGCAATTATATCCTTGAGTGTGAGCATGTCTCAGTCTATAATGGTAGCAGCAAGGATCTGCTCAATGGGTAGAGCTGCAGGGGTGCTCGACTTTACTATGAAATTAATGTATGCTTCAGCTGCTTTAGATGTTGTACTGCAACACTTTAATGGCACTCGTGAGAAGAAATCTAGGGGGTTATGATCCTGCACTGGTTTATGTACGATAGTGTAATCATACTCTTGCAATCTCAACCCCCATCTCTTGAAGCGAAGGGGCATCTTGGCTTTCGGATTTCTGAAAATGGTGAGCAATGCCTGGTGGTCAGAGACAAGGGTGAAATGCCTTCCGTACAGAAACACAGGAAAACATTCACAAGCCCACACTACAGCCAGGCTCTCTTATTCTGACTGAGAATAGGCACATTCAGTCTGAGATAAACTTCGGCTGGCATAGGCCACAATGTGTCTCTGAGCATTTGGATGTCCATTGTTTGTGAGCAAGGATTGTGCATAACCCCACTTGGCTTGCGTTTACAACAATCTCAGTATGTAACTTTGAATCAAATTAAGCCATTTCAGTTGTATTTTGAATTGCATATTTGATTTTCTTGAAGCTTCAATCACATTTGGAGGACCATTGGAAGGGAACATTCTTCTTTCTCAACTTTTGTAATGGGCCACTCACTGTGCAAAATCACAAATGTACCTCGGGCAATAGCTGGCCACACCTAAGAAGGACTGTAGATTGATTACATCTTGCAGGGAACAAGTGGATAGCAATGTTTCCACTTTAATTACCAAAAGACGGGGGACTAGGGGCGCTTATAGGTCCAGCCTACGAGGCCAAGGGTTCATGCAAGCAGAAGGTGTATGCAGTTCCTGTGGGGGAAGTGGGGGAGAGGGAGAGAGGCTAGGTTGACCTTAACACTCTATAGCTTGAGTGGAGACAGGGTGTCTCCCAGGTTAGGGAAGTGGGGCCCTCACACACCCGGCTGAGTGTCATGCTTCATCATAGGGCATGCTCCTCTTCAGGCCGGCGCTGCAATGCCTGACGAGCACCCTATGAGGGGCTCTTTGTTGGAGATCCTTTTATCCCAAGCCGTTATGTGTAGTGCGGGTGTGGAGCCTTGTGGTGTAGATAAGAATGGAATGTGTGAAGGGATGGATAAAATGAGGCACAGTGGTGCTTCCAAATTCAATTTAATCAGTGAGCCCACTGGTCACGATTAAAAACAGCAATAGTGTACCGCCACTGAGATAATGGTCAGTGGTGGCTGCAAAGAGGTGGTCAACATGTTTCTTGCCCTAGGTGTCTGAAGGATCCAATGGCAATTTATCAGGACCATAAGTGTCTATCTACACAGTGGTTGGTTCAGTGTTAGTCTTAGATATGAACCAAGCACTCAAAAAACGTAACAATGAGGTACCTTATTGGTGGATCGACCTAGAAAAATTAAAAGACAGTGATAACAGCAACATAAATCCTAGTAGACCAAAATAAAATGTTAAAAGTAGCCTCTTATGTAACAAGCATGCCAAACATTATGCTTAGGTGGTTAGTAGAACTCAAAAGTGTTAAGTTCAGTGCAACAAGGAAGCACAGGTGACACACGTGAAACACATAGGTGTCAGCAGGTGCCATAATGGGTGAAAAAACTCTAGAGAGGTAGGCACATGGCAAGTCTATCTCTAGTCACTAAAATCGATTTTATATTTAAATTATGGAATTTATATTTAAAATATAATTAGAAAAACTGGCCCAACACCGTCATCCTTTACTTAGCCCAGTTCTAACTACGGCATCACTGAACAGTATTTTATGGTGATCTATCATAATGAAATAGCATAGGAATGTGAGGGCCATATCTGTTCAGGTGAAATGACAGAAATACTGGGATACCCACCCCAGAGATTACAAGGACGGTGTTGGAGGTCATAGGATATCTGCAGGAAAAATGTCCAAGTGTGTTTGTGCCAGCACAAACGTAGAAACTTGCCACACATTCATGGACACGTTATGATTCAGGGTATGGTAGATGGTGGTTGGGTTATTAGTAAATGTTTCTACTTTGTCAGGGTCACGAGTCATTCCCCCTCCAGAGAAAATGTGGCCAAAGAGTTTGAGTTTGGTTTTATGAAGCTCACTTTTTTCTGCATTTAACGTGAGACCTGCATCGCCGACCAAACTACACACTTGCTTGAGAGCTTTGTCATGTTTCTTTTGTGTGGCTCCAAACACTAATATATCATTAGTGTAGTTAAAAGCATTTGTAACAGGTTAAAATACTTGGCAAAATACACCCTGAAGGATTTCTGCAGCCGCGACACACCAAAACTGAGTCTTTTCTATCTGAACAAACTAACATGAGGTAAAAAAGTAGTAATGTACCTACAGTTCTCTTCCAGCTCAAGTTGATGGTATTCTTTGTACAAACCAAGATGGGAAAAGACTTTGGCATCATTCAGTTGCGTAATCATGTCTGCTATGTGTGGACCAGGATATTTTTCTCCCTTGATTGCTTTGCGGCCTGATGCATATGAACACAAATGCACCCTGCACCTCCTCTGTCCTTTGTTGGCACTCCCATTGTGGGTGGAACCCATGGCATTGGACCAGTAGAGACATCGATGATGTCATGCTTAAAAAATGTTTCTAGTTCTTTCTCAAATGAAATGTAAATGAAAAGCAATCTGGCATAGTCTCTTAGCCACAGGACAAATTTCCTCATTAATTCAGAGTTGCACTTTTACTGTCTTGGTTTTCTCACGTTCATGAAATAACGACTGGAATTGACTTACTATTTCAGAATATGTATTGAGGTTAAAGTAGATGGATATCAGTACCATGTCAGCAGCAGTGTTGAAACTGAGTAGACATGCCATCGATGAGCATGAATTGGTGCTTGCACTGTCATTTTCTTATGCGTCATGGTCGTAATAAATGACCCTTGACTTTGCAATAGCGTAAAACCAGCCCACGTGTACACCTTTGTTTCAATGGAGTTAGACATGGTACCGGAAACAGTTTTTTGTATTTTTCTGCTGGCATGATATTGATCGATGCACCACTGGCTATAATGAAAGTTGTAGACAGTCAATGAGTTGGGGTTTTTCATGTGGCGATCTTTCTTTGACTTGTGTTCTTCTTTGCAAGCAGACAATCCTAATTGTGCTTGATTTTCTGCAGTCAGCATCACCATTGCAGAACCATCTTCTTCACTGTTGTTCAATGATGACACTGAAGAGCTTTTGGAAGATGACTTTGATGATGATCAAGTTTGTTTAGTCTCTACTTGCCTCAATTGATGTTGCCATTTGGTCTTGTGGGCATGGCTAGAATTTTCTGGCGCCCATTTTGTCTTTTTGTCATGACACGCTTAATTTCTCTTTTGTTTTGCAGACTGTTAGGAAATGGTTTTATTTCCCAAAGCCTTTGTATATCTGTCCAATGGCAGGACATTTACCTTCATGTGGAAATAAGAATCCACATTGCCTTCGGAGACATTGGGGCATATCAGCAACGAGGCGATGAAAAATTATCGCCGCTTTTGCGTCCGTTTTCGGGTGAAAAGCGGCGATAATTTTATCGCCTA
This sequence comes from Triturus cristatus, assembly GCF_964204655.1. Lineage (NCBI taxonomy): Eukaryota > Metazoa > Chordata > Amphibia > Caudata > Salamandridae > Triturus > Triturus cristatus. Next base: position 891,165,529 of record NC_140590.1, on the reverse strand, counting down.
ATTAGCAAGGTCACGCTATCGCGTGAAACCTTTCATTAGCGTCTGAATTCTGAACGCCCAGCTTTGCATCTCTAATGAGATGCAAAGTGGGCGTTCCTGCCCTGACATGACTGGAGAAATGTCGCTAAGCGACATTTCTCCTATCATCAAGCCCCACGCTATGAAGCATAGCGGTAAGAAAAGTAGCGAGAACCCCTGTTATCGCTACTTTCCTGACACCTGCTTCAGGACTGACTTAGCCATGATATCCTATGGAAGGTGGATATCATGGCTAAGTTTGCCTTGCCCTATCATCAAGCTAACGCCAAACTTCGTGAGATTATCGCAGGGTTTCCAGCGATAATCTCACGTTTGGCAGTTAGCGCTAGGATTTTTATCGCTTTTGAGATAAGCGTTGCTAATAGCACGCTATTTTAGCGATAAAAATCCACGTTAGCCGGCGATAATTATCCCAGCGCTAAGTGCCCCATTGTCTTCTGAGCCTCCACTTTGTATTTCTGCTTACTTTTCATGATCAATTCTGATTTGTTCTGGCTTGTTCCAGCTTCCACATCAGCAGTCTGCCAATCTGCAAGTTACTCAGCTCTCACAGCCATGAATAACTTTTCTAGAGTGGGTGTCTCTCTCAGCATGTATCATCTGAAGGAATAGGAGAGGCAACAATTGATGACCCTAGGATGCATGGCTTCTTCATCATTGAATCCACTGAACTTGCAATGCTTGATGAGGGTAAAAAAGTCTTTTGATTAACTCTTCCATCATTACACCAGCTTGCTGTCTTGCTTGATTGAAAATATATCTTTCATAGTTGACATTCAGCATTGGATTGAACTTGTCTTCCAACATTTGTTTGATGTGACGCTACAATATTTTCTTTATTGCTTCTTTCACACCATCACCTGCTAGATTCTTTCAGTATTTGATGATCTTATTGTCATCTACTTCCTCTAGAGCATCTATAAAGTCATCGAACATTTTGATCCATGCAGTCCACCTGGCGCTAATATTCTGCTTTTTGGCGGTATCGCATGGCAGTGGTGGTTTCAGGAATGCGGCTGCGCTAAATTTGGCACTCTTTTCTGCAGTCAAAGGAGAATATCAATTTCTTGAAGACCTTTTGAGTTGTGCTGAGAGCCACTAGGTGCCTTTTTAGTTATTTCTGTAGGGACAAACAGCTTCGTAACACAACCCCCTTGTTTGCACTCAAGTCATCTCACCAGATTTTGAGGTTGTAGGGCGCTTTTGTCTGTTTTTCACTGGTGAGTAGACTTTCTATCCTTGTACCTGATTGCCGCTGCCTTTAAAGTTTTTTTGTACCTGATCGTCTCTGACTCTAGAGCTTTTTTGCATCTGGCTGTGACTGCCGTTAGCGCTTCTGCTTTGTATGGATGATGGCCCTGTGTTACTCTGTGGCACAGAATTTCATTTTTCGTCCTTACCAGTCACTTTCTGGCGGGTTTTCAGACGGTGCTTCTTTGTAGGGCCTTCACCTTCTTCTTGGCGGGTCTTGTTGCGGCTACAGTGGCACTTTGATTCCCCAAACACCAACCGTGGCTTGCTGCCAACTGCAATGGATCACGAGCCGGCTACAGGGACCCAGCTACTATTAACAAGAGTACCCTAATTCCTGCTTGAGGAGCATTGTAAGGTCATATTTCGAGGATGCATCACGCAGTCAAGGCGATGTATCAGTTCTGAAGAGCTGCAAGGATTCGATGCGAGAACTTGCATAATCGCCAAGGCTGCCGTTGATGAGAGAGTTGTGATGTGAAGGCCTGTGTAAGTAAAAGGCTTCACTCAGTGGAGGATCTGATGGATGCTGAGAGGTAGATGCAGAGTCCTTGAACTAGGGCAAACCTTGCAGCAGAGGCAATGCATCACTTCTGCTCAGGATAGCACCATGCAGTGTAGGATATGTTGCGATCCGTCACTTCTGCTCAGGATAGCCCCATGCAGCATAGGAGATGTGCCGTGATGCGTCACTTCTGCTCAGGATAGCACCATGCATATGTTAAATCCATAGATGGGCTGGCAGAGCACCTTCAAATCCGCTTCCAAGGGTTCAGGACTGGAGTGGCACTACTTGTCAGGATAGGTCTCACAGACGGCAGAGTCCAATTGTTGGGTTCAAGGTTGTTGGAGTCTTCTATCCTTGAGTCTCTAGTCAGAAGGCCATCCAACTAGCCCTTGGAGTCCCTTTGAGGTCCTGGTTTTAACAGGTGTAGGTCCAGTCCTTCGTACCCTGGCAAGAGAGCAGCTGGCAGCAGGTCAGCAGGGTAGCAGTTCCTCAGAGAAGCAGTCCAGAAGAGTGGCAGTCCTTTCAGCTGCACAGCACTGCTTCCTACTGGCAGTATATCTACAGCTTCAGAGGTGCACTGAAGGGTTTGTGGCTGGGGCCCAATATTTATACCTGGGCCTTCCTTTGAAGTGGAAGATTCTTCTAGAGGTTTCCCTTTGAAGTCCACATGCATCCTGCCTTCCCTGTCCTGACTCCAGACCAACTACGGAGGATATGAAGACCTTTGTGTAGAGGCAGGACACAGCCTATTCAAGTGTAGTTAGGAGTGTGCCCTGCTCCGCGCTCCCATCCTTCCAAAGATGGCCTATAGAGGCACACCTAAGCTCTCTTTTGTGTGTGACTGTCTAGGAGTTTTAAACTGCCATTTTGACCTGGCAAAGAAAAACTTTTGCCAGGCCCAAACCTTCCTTTTTAACACATATATGTCACCTCTAGGGTTGGCCATGAACAGCCCAGACAGTAGGATGCAATGCATTTAAAACGTTGGACATATCTTGGTAGTGAAAAACTCCTAGACTCACTTTTCACTACAGCAAGGCCCACCTCTCCCGTAGGATAACTTTGGAGTTACCTTTTTACATTTTATAAAAGTAAATATAAAAGTAATTTTTAAATAGAAACAGGAAACTCCTTCATGTTTGGTGTCTCTGGAATTTAGAAGTCAGATTTTAAATTAAAATTTTGAAAATGCCACTTTTAGAAAGTTGGCATTTTCTTGCCTTAGCCATTTGGTTCCTGCTGTCTCTCCCTGGGTCAAATGACTGGGTGTAATTGACAGTTGGGCTTTGTGTATTTCTCCTAAATAGTCACACACAATGGGGAGCTTAGGTGTCACTGGATGGGCCATCACTGTCAGGATAGGAAGGAGGAGCTGGACCCACCCCACTTACACTTGAATAGGCTGTGTCCTGCCTCCACACAAAGGGCTGCATCCCCTCTGCAGTTAGTCTAAAGCTAGGAACAGGAAGGCATGGCAAATGTGCACCTAAAGCAAGTCTCTATTAGCTTCTCCCCACTTCACAGGCAAAACTGACGATAAATACTGGATCTCAGACACCACTCTTTAGTACACTTCTGAACCTCTTGCCTGGGTAAGAAGAGAACTAGACCTGCAACTTCACCCTTGCAGCCAGGTCACCAGAGTGACTCCAAGGGCATGTCTGCTCACCTCCTGACCTTACAGTCAGGGACATAAAAGGCTCCCCAACATTCTGCACCAGCACCTGGACCAGGCTGAAGTGTCTCCCTGACCCTCAGGTTGTGCCCCTCAGGTACTGGAACCTTGGTGTGATTCAGGGAGGTGAAGTCGAGCGTTTGGCCTCTTCATGCTACAGCATTGACCGCTAGTGGGGAACAGCCAACGCAAAGCTCCAGCAACACCCACCTGTGATTTGTCACATGCTTTTCTTGCTACTCCGTCATCCTCCTGCAATGCTCTCCCTGCTCTTTGCGGCCCCCTCCATCATAAACGGACTCTTGGCGCAGATCTGAGAAAGTAAACTTCAGCAGACCTAACCTGGTGACTGTAGCTGACCTGTGCTCCATCATGGTCGACCTGAAAGTGTGACTTTAACCTGCGTAGCGCTACCAGATATCTCTAGTTGGCGCCTTGTGCTTTTTGGCGCTATTTTCAGTAAAATCTATCAAAATTCATAACTCTGGTTCTACTGATTAGATTTTCGTCTTTTGGTCTTGTTTATTTATTACATTTTGATCTATTTTTCTAACTTGGTGTGAGATCCATTTTGTGTCTTGTGTTTCACTTTATTACTGTTTGAAGTGTTGAACAAATAATTTGCTCAATGCCTCTAAGTTAAGCTTGACTGATTTGTGCCAAGCTACCAGTCAACTAACAACCCAATTTCTCACAATGCACAGTTCTATAACACATAATATTGTAAATTTGCAGAGGAAAATGACAAAACAATAAGGTTCACATAAGCAAGGAGCCACGTTGCTGTCTCCTTTTACCAGGACAGCCCTAAGAGCTAAGGGTTAGTTTGATTATGACGCCATCACAGTCTGACATATCAAGATAATTTGTCAAGAAAGTACAAACACCATATCTCCTGTTAGAAAGTCTATAAAGGCTGCATGGGCTGCATATTGCACTGTGAGAGCTAAAGTGTGGTGCTGGTGTTGTTACTTGTCCCTGGGGCCAACTGAAGAATGTGATGTCCTTTCCCAGTAGAACCAGCAAGGCACTGGGACTACCACCAGATAACTAATCTTGCATGGCAATCACAATTAGCCAACCGGTAGCCCAATCGTATTCTTCATGAGGCAAGCAACGATTTCGATGTTTTATTTTTTTTAAAGCCCAGGTCCCCTCTCGACATGGAAGCTGGGGCAATATTTTAGGGCTGATGGTTTCGCGGCCGGAGGGAAAGAAAAAAAGGTGAATGAGGACTATTACATTTTTTTTTTTTTTTAAAACAATGTTTTCTTATCCTCTCTGAGATGCATCTGAACACTGGTATCGAGCACACGTCATTCTAATGCCTACGCCTCTCTGCTTGCCGCTTTCAGGAGCCACTGCACCATTATTAATGCTGCCTATAATAGCGGTGTCTTGAATTATGTTGCTGATTTCAGAAGTTGAGGACCAGCAAGCACACAAATGGGTACATATCAAAGTGAAGCAATTTACGAAGCATCCCGCAGAATCTATTTCAATATTTTCTGTAGACAGTATCTTCCGAATGGGCCTGGCCTTTTCTGTGAAATGTTCTGGAAAAGAATAATATCCAGGAACATGAAAAGCTTTTTTGTTCCTAGTCAAGTTCAATTACACAGAAAGCTTACCATATATCAGAACAAAAACCTCAATTATGTTCCCAGACTCTAGTGTTTTCTGGGAAATTGCTGCCTTAAATCATGACTTTGAATATTGTTGTGTCCAACTTTAGTGCAAAGCAGCAAAGCCCATGCCTGCTACTGCGTTCCACTTTTTATTTTTATGGACGCGTTGTATATACAGGTGCCGAAAAACAAAGATAAAGAGTGGAATGTGAATTAAGCCATTGTATAAATGTACTCCTGCCCCTGTGTGTAAGCCTTATTGATATAGAGATTCGAAAAGAATCTATATGGAACTCACGAGTGATGTAGTTGTCTGCTTACCAACAGAACTACATGAGGAGCTTACACATATAAATTCTCACAAAGGCAGCACATCTGTTTCAGGTGTAAATTTACATTTTTAGGAATCTACAAGTATTAAAGGAAATGCTTGTTCATCGCTATATGTTTTAATGTTCATATACTGACCACAGAAAAGCCATCAAGAGTGGCAGAGAATTCCAGTGAAAAATGATGCTGCAGAATTTACGCCTTTGTGCACCAGGGAAAATTACACAATGCACAATCACATCAATACACTGAATAATAAGAACCCGAGTGCTAAGAGGGATTCTAAGACTGAGGAAAAGGATCTTTACATAGAAGGAGAGCATTTTAGTTCCTTATTCAATCCAGCAATGCAATGGAGGAAATTAGTTCAAAAATAAAATTCGACTTGCAGACCATGTTAGACTTGCACTTTAGAAATGCGCTTAAACTGTACTGTATTGTTTTCACATAGAAAATGACGCGTAGAAGAAATGTGCCTGTCATATAGAATGAGAAGAATCCTTACTAATGCTCCAAAGAGAGGGAGACATAATCTTTCATATGTAGAGGAAAGTGTGCTTACAAAAGTTTTATGAAATATATATTTAAAAATAAATTGTATTAGGCAATTATTCTTATATGTGCCCCTTTCATCGTCATCGAAAAGGCTGTCAACACCCAACTAGCACACTTCATAGAAATCAACAGCATCCTAGACACCTCTCAGTCCAGATTCTGCTGCAACCACAGCACCGAGAATGACCTCCACGCCGCCACTGACGACATCCGTGCCCTCCTCGAGCAAGGCCACATGGCAGCCCTCAGCCTCCTGGACCTATCAGCAGCCTTCGGCACTGTCTCCCACCGCACACTAGCCACCAGGCTCGATGACGCAGGATTCTAAGGAAAGGCCCTAGACTGGATATGATCTTTCCTCTCTGGCAGAACACAGAGAATTAGACTCCCGCCCTTCCTTTCAGAACCGACAGAGGTCAGATGTGAAGTATCCCAAGGATCCTCCCCCAGCCCCACACTCTTCAATATCTACATGGACCCCCTCGCAACCATTGTTAGAAGCCATGGGCTCAACATTGTCTCCTACGCCATCGACACCCAGCTCGTCCTCTCCCTCACCAAGGAACCCAACATCACCAGGTGCAACTTCCAAGAAGGGATGAAAGCCATCGAAACCTGAATGAGCAACAGCTGTCTGAAGCTCAACTCGGAGAAAACAGAAGTCGTCATCCTCGGCTCCACCACCTCCGCATGGGATGACACCGGGTGGTCCCCTGCCCTCAGAAACCCACCCACACCTACAGACCATGCATGCAATCTCGACCTCATACTCGACTCTTCACTCACCATATATCACCAAATCAACGGCGTATCTTCAGAATGCTTCAACACCCTCCACATACTTCACAAGACATCTTAAAAAATTGAATCAAAAAACATTTTCTATATTTTTGATAAAACTTACAAAAGAATAAAAAATTTAACATTGATTGATTACTGCGATCGTCACAGGGACAAGGGATTTGATCAAGGTTGGCATTGAACCCCAAGGGAAAACAGAACGAAAATGTCAGGGTACCTGCCCTTAGGCGGAAAAGCAAACCTCTTTCCCAACAACCTATGGTCTTTAAAAGATAACTAGACGGCAAGCATGATAACGAACAAGATGCATCCTCTAAGGACATATACCTTGCAACTGAGGATTTCAGAATCTCCTTTTCATATCTTGCATTATTATATTGTTCATATAAAGCCTCCTGGAGGGATTTTTTGTTTGTGCCCTCCATAACAGTTGGATTTGAAAAGGTATCTTTAAGATTTACGCTGTTTAAGCTCTCCCTTACAGCGGCAAGCCAAGGTATGTTCTTGCCCTTTTCGCATGTAAGGCAATCAATTATTACATCTCTCGTAAGGGCCGCTGCCAGGTTTTGCCAGATCTTAAGCCAAAATATAGCTGGGCGAGCCCTGATATAATCTTCAACATATGGCAATTTCAATTCCTTATGACAGACATATTGTGAGAATGAAATCGGGCCCCCATTAGTTTCTGGCAAAATCGGTTTTCCTCACCCTGGATGCTGCTACACTTTGTGAAACCCCAAACTTCTGCACCATATTTTGCAGTGGGGATACACTGTGATTTGAAAATGTTGGTGATGGATAAAACCACCTCAGCCTTTTTTGTTTGTGGAAGGCAAACGGTTTAATTAATTGCTTTTGAAAATTTGCTCCTACTGTGAACCACATGATCAACCCACGAGCCATTTGCTGAGAATATCAGCCCTAAATAGGGAAAAGTGCAAGTGCAATGTAAACAGTCAGGGCCTATGGAAATTGTGTTAATAAGATGCTTTTCTGGACCACAGGCCATTAAAAACGATTTTTTAAAATTAGTGCAAAGATCTAGACCAGCCATAAAATCCACAAAACCCCAGACTAAAGTACTTAGTGCATTGGGTGTGCGGCCCATTAGGACCGCATCATCCGCATACAGTAGGGCGGAGAGTATATTACCGTTAATTCTAGGAACATCATTAGTAAGTGTGATCAGTGAATTATGTAAATCATTAATGTATAAAATAAATTGGAGAGGGGCGACTAAAGTGCGTAGTGCATTGGATGTGCAGCCCATTGTGTGATTTTATAATAATGAGTGTTCCTAGTCAGAAATGTTCGTGATGTGAGACCGAGAGACCCAGATATTTCTCCCATGCCTTGCTGCTCTTCTCCTGGAGAGTTGATCTTTTGCTGTTACCAACAGCTAATGCTAAAGGTGAGTTATTTTCTTTATCTAATAACCTTTCCCTGATCAATGCTACTGTAGAGATCATTCTATCATTGATTGTTGCTCCTCCAACTGTAGGAAACTCGGCTGGGTTCCAAAATGACTCTTTATGGGAAGTTCTTCTTTTATTCTCACTCTTGCTCTTTTCTGAAAAGGACTCTGTTGTGTCTTACCAGACGTAGCCGAGATATTTTTCAAGAATAACTTTATTAACTTCTTGGTTGCAGGATAGTAAATCGACACATCTGTCTATAAGTCTGGTTAGCCTTATACCCCAGCCTCCCCGGCTCATAAACCAGCCCCACCAAGAGCAGCCTGCCTGCTGCTCAGCCCATTTCCAACTGTCACCACTGATCCACATAGGCACACAAGCATTCCATGCATCACAGTCACACCAACAATCCAATACCAATTCTCACTCTGGCTGAGCAGCAGGGAGACAGCTAGGCTGGGAATCATATACTAATACAATCAGAATATAACAGACTCTTCATGGGAGCTACTGAGAATAAGTCAGGTCCCCTAGCTAGTTTAGTGAGGTTTTCCTTTATGGAACAGTGTATTTATTTATTCTGTCACTAATCAATCTTTTACTGATATTTCCGTAAACACACTAATCTGAATAATGCCGCAGACACAGCGTACCGGAGGAAGACAGGAGATGCTGTTTGGCGGCACCGGGGAGAACTGCAAATACCAGGAGGTAGAGGGGCAGCAGCATCACCAGCGGTCCCTCCCTCACGTCACGAGGGCGGTATATAGGGCCATACTGTGACGCAACGTGGGACGCGCACGGGCTGCGCCGGGCTAAGCCCGGGCAAAGGGCGGGCTGTCTGTGGCCGTCAGGGGCCAGAGGAGGCCAGGCCGGGCCATCTCTCTTTCCAGCTCAAGACCAAGCTACAATCATGGGTAAGCGGAAACTCCATACTACACAGGACCAGGGGGGGGCTAAAGCAAAAGTCACTAGAAAGTCGGAAAGTATCTAACCTCTGCAGTGGGAGTGTTAACATCAGAAATTGCACAGGCTGAGAGAGAACTTGGTCTTAATAACAACGTAGCACAAGAAACTGGTCCTATGCAGCCTCCAGGGAATAATCCTGTCCCACTAGAGCCTGTCATTATTGTCGGTCCCCCAGCCCCGGTTCTTGAACAACAAAGTGCTGCTGGAATTGTTTTGGCCCCTGATCCTCCGATAACTATGACCAAATCCACGTCCTATCAGGCCCCTATAATTAAAAGGCAATCTAAGCCCCAATCAAAAGGCGCCAGGAAAACGGGCAAAAAACTTAACAAGCGGGATCTGACATCTAACCGTATTTTATCGGACCCTAGCCAAGTGACTATTGACTCTCTTCACTCCTCTGTTCGGGACATGGTGGAAAACATTTTTACTAGCCGACTCGAGGAGTCTCTAACCAGCATTGCTAAAGACATTGTTGATACCCTGAACATGTGTGTTGCTAGTTTATTAGAGAAATGTGCCCAGATTGACTCCACCCTTGCAGCTTTAAACAAGGCTCGTAATTCTACGCAAAACAGTACCCCTCCTAGACCGACTCATCTGACAACAGCTGGTCCTAGTAGCAGGACAGTGGGGGATTCCTCTAGGATCCAGAGTATAGCTGTGTCCCCCAAGTCGAGCACCACCATCACAACCCTAGAGGTTAGGGACTCGGAGGGGCATTTGAACAGGAAAACCAGGTCTCTAGCCCAACCTACATCTCAGGATAATTTCGTTAGTGGGCATACTCCATGTAACCCCTCAATTCAACCTTGTATCAATCTCCCCCCTCAGGCTGTCCCGTTGGTGGTCATCCTGGTTAAAGTCCCGCCACTACCGTATGGAAAAACTGAATCATCCGAAGCACTACTGTAAGTTACCAGGAAATGGTGTGACCAGAACTGCTCGGGTGACGCCAACATTTCACGTTATATTTTGACAGCCAGGCGGGTTGGGTGGATAGGTGGTACTAAGAAAAAATTTAAGGGGGACTGTGTGGTGGTCTATTTTAATAACCCCTATGTAGCAACATGTTTACTATGGGACGCCTCTGTTATGGCTGGGGAGGATGGTAATATTAGGGCTGTCCCTTTAAGCCTTTTTTATCCATCGCCCCTCAGTTTTTCCAACGCTCGAGGGAGACACTGTCCCCCGCTACGATCTGAGCGCCCATTGGCACTGGTGCCTTGTGCCGTTTCTAGCGAAGACCCTGCGCCTTGGTGTTTCACCAAAGCTCCTTCTCAGGGTAACTCCAGATTTAATAGGATAGATAGGACCACTGATGCCATTGCTTTATCCAACAGGTTTTTAACCCTGTCCTAGCTGGATGCTAACGACTGACTAGATCTCCCAGCCTCCATACCATGCAACACTGGTAACGATATAGTTAACCCTGGGGACCCTGGAATCTCCGTGAGAATTATGACCTTGAATGTAGCTGGTCTACGTTCTAAACAAGAAGATGCAAACTGGTTAGAATTTGTTGCAGGTTTTGACATTATAGCTCTTCAAGAGACCTGGGCCAGGGAAAATAACTTGTGGATTGAGGGTTTTAAATCCTATTTCCACCGTGCATTACCATCGGCAGCAGGCAGAGCTAAGGGTGGCCTGCTGTTCCTTTTCTCTACAAAACTTAAGGCCAAGATCTCCCAGCTAGACATAGCCTCCCTTAACTGTCAAATGTTAGAATGTATTATGGAGTTGCAATCCAAAATATTGTTTATTAATTTTTATAATGCTGGGGATTGTGTATCTGTGAATGAGAATCTTAGTCTTTTATCAAAATTCTTAGAACTGTATAAAGCACGTCAGATCACTTTTGTACAAATTATCTTTATGGGTGATTTTAATATTCATCTTTGTGATTTTAATTGTAAGATTGTTGATCCGCACGGCCCCCCGCACTCTGCCCCACATCACTTTGAACATTCTATCAAGGGTGAGGCTCTTGAAGAACTCCTTCAATTGGCGGATCTTTATGAGCCTTGTTTTTTAACCAAGAGTGAACGGGTAGCGACGTTTGAAGCAAGGGATAGTGAATCAATTATTGATTATATCTTCCTATCGCCAGCTCTCTTAAGGTGGGTCCATAGGTACTATGTTGTTCGGTCTCCATTCAGTGACCACAATCCTGTAATCCTAGTATTAGATAAGGGTTTTTGTCCCAAGGAGGTTCCATTGGCCCCAGTCCCCCCTGTTACCCTGGTCTCTTGTGACCAAGGTAGAAAACTAAAGTGGGCCAAAGTAGTTCCGGAGGACTTTATGGAGAATTTAATTGCGAAAAACAGTGTTGCGTTTAGGAAGTGTTTGGACCCCTCCACCACGGGTGGAGAGATAATTTCTGCCTTTGACTCTATCTGCTCCCAGGTCGCCTCAGACCTAACTATTATTAGCAATCTGCGTCCTTTACAGGGTAAAAAGTGGTTTGACTCTAGCTGTTCCAGGGCCCATCAAAATTTATTAACTGCTCTAAAAAAGCAACCCCGGGACAAGGCCCAAATATCCATCCTTAGGAAAGATTACAAACTAACCACCCAGAGACGAAAAAACGAACTAAAGAAGGAGGCCTGGGATGCCTTAACCTCGGTAGAGGTCCTTAAGGATAGTGCTAAGTTTTGGAACATAGTTAATAGTCCACTCTTAACGGGGGAGGAAAATGCTCCACTTGATATTAACATCCCAGAGGGGGAGTGGTTGGCCCATTTTGAACAAATTTACGCAAGTAATTTGACCCTGGACATTTTTAAGGTCCCTGAAATATCCTCCCCCCCTAACTTTTTGACATTTGTTAAACATGATGTGGGGAAGGCCATAAAAGATTCTGCCTCCAACAAGGCCCCAGGACCAGATGGTGTCCCGCTGGAGCTCTATAAAGGTGGCATTGAGCTCTGGAGCAATATTTTAACCAATGTTTTTAACACTAGTGTTGTGAATGGGTTTCCGGAGTCCTGGTCCAAATCAATTATTATACCGGTTTTTAAAAGGGGAGAGAGGGGTGATCCGAGATGTTACCGGCCCATTTCATTAATCGATTCAGCGGTCAAAATTTTGGGTAAAGTGATCCTGAATAAAATTTCAGACTGGGTGACGGAGAGGGGGACAGTGCCTTAACTTGTACCTGCTAATTAACAAGTACACAAAATCAACCAAAGGCCCCATACATCTGGCATTTATGGATCTATCCACAGCTTTCGATCTGGTGAATAGATCGAAGCTGTAGACGATCCTGTTGGATTTGGGGATTGATCCTTGTCTTGTCCATTTTCGAGCGGATCTGCACCAAGATTTACACGCCGCAGTAAGGGTGTCCCATGAGGGCAAATGCACACGCCACTTTAAATCGGCCAGAGGGGTCCGCCAAGGTTGTATCCTGGCCCCCTTACTTTTTACTATATACATCAACAAGTTAGATATCACCCTAGGCAAGGCTAGCCTGGATATTCCGCGTATAGGGAGCTGTAGTTTACCTGTTCTTCTGTACGCTGACGACGCTGTCCTATTGGCTCGTACCCCTCTGGGATTACAGAGACTATTGAACTCCTTTGGGGAGTTCATGAGTTCTTTGGATTTAGTGGTGAACAGCTCTAAATCGCATGTTATGTCCCTGGGCACTCGTAAAAACAAAGTTAAACAATTCTATTGTAATGGAGTAGAGGTCACAAAAGTAAAGGTATTTACCTAGCTGGGGGTCCTGTTTGACGATAGATGTTCGTGGACCCCACAGCTTATAGCCAAGAAGAAGAGTGTAGGTAGAGCTTCCCCCGCTATATTAAATTTTGCCCGATGCCTGGGTGGTAAACCATGTGAGGCTGTTCTTGCCATCTATAGGGCGAAATGTTTAGCTTTAGCGGTCTATGGTGCCGCTATCTGGGGGTATAAAAGAGCGGAGGGTGTCCAATTGGTAGAAAATACATTTTTCCGCTCACTTCTCTCCATCCCCCAGTCATCCCCTACCTTCTCAATACACCAGGAATTGGGAATGGATTATGTCTCTGACCGTATAAGTCTGGCTCCTTTAATATTTTGGCTGAAAATATGGTTGAACCCTGAACTCTCCCTAAATCGACTAATCTTAAATGACTGTATTGGCTTAGATAGAGCGTCCGATATCCCCTGGCTCCTGTACATCAAGAAAACGTTTTATAATCTAGGGCGCCCTGAGATCTACGAGAACCCAGAAGTGATCACTAAGGGGGATATTGACCGGGTTAAAGTTCAGTTCTTGAATTTAAGGTCTCAAGAGCGGGAGAGAGAGGAACTTAACAAAGTGTCTGTAAGGGCTCATTTCTTACTAATAACCTCGCCACAGATCAAGCCTTATCTTAAGCTGGTCACGAACCATTTTCACCACTGGCTGTTGACTAGATTTTGTTTTAATTTGATACATTTTAATTTAGGGAGCTTCCAAGGATTGAGTAAACCAGAAGATGCTGCTCTTTGCAAATGTGATGATAGCTCAATCCAAGACACTGTGCACTTTATTCTATTTTGTAATTATTATACTGCAAGCAGAGAGAAGTACATTTTACCATTGTTCCAAGGGAGAGGTTTTTACCAAGTTAAACCAGCTCTAACGTACCTGCAACTACTTGACTGTCCATGGATCATTTTTAATATTGCTAATTTTCTGGTTTCTGCGGTGCGGACAAGGAAAAAACTTGATGTCCAGCCTGGATTATGACATCAGTGGCACATTTATTTGTCTGGATGATCTTTTCAGGAAGTGTTTATCATATTGTATTTTTTAACGAATTTTATCTGTGTGAATTTTTGTGATGTACTTTTATGATTTTAATTAATCGATTAAAGTGGTTTTGACTGACTGACTGAATAAAGATGACAAAAGAATACTAAACCATTAAAATACAAAAAAAGGAGTTGAAAACTTCACCAACCTCTCATCATTGACTGTGCATTAAAAATTCTGTGATTATATATGCATAGCTCATGTTTTTGTTCCAGCTCCAATTCACAAACAGTGGCCCAGGTTGATTGATGTTTCAAGAGCAATCAGGATTTCCCAAGGACAAAGTCTGTAAATTGGGATTTAATCCTAGGCCCCACAGTTTCTGGTAGCAGAGATATGGTACAGACTCTGAATGGAGTTTTTAAAAATGAATATCCAAGCTATCATAAAATAATTATTGATTCTAGTTTCAGTGTCCAGACGGAGTGGTACAGCAGTTGTGGTTTGGGGGTTGCGGTTTTGAAGGCGTGAGTATCAATAGGGTGAAAAGGTTGCGGTTGTAAATGTAGTGGTTGTTTGTATGTGTCTTTTCCCTTTCAGGTGGTTTGAATGAGAAACAAAAAGTATTGAAAAGTTGTGGAAGAGGAGAAGTTGATTTCAGGCTCATTAAAGTTGAAAGATCCTGGGATAATCATAAATGTTCAAACTTGTTTGCAGGAAAGGTGGACGTGCAGTATGAGGTACCATCACTTCTATTGGTAATGGGAGAGACATGCAGTTATGTTTGATTAACCTCTGTTAATGTTGGTGGAACCTTATTGCTCAAACAGATGAAGCTGCATTAATTTGAGTGAATCTTCGCTGGTTGAGAAGTCACTTGCGTGTGCTGATTATTCTTGAGTGACTGTTATACTTAATTTTCCTTAGGAGAACAAACAAAAAGTTATTTAAGAGGTTAATTGAAAGAGTGTGTGGAAGCGAAGAAAATTGTGACGGAGGGTGAGCTGCTTGGAGGAGGGAGTCAGACGTCAAAGTGTTTCGCACTAGGATTGGGTGGTTGGTGTGCTTTTACACTGCTATTGGCTAGTGGGTTTTCTGTGCCGCTCTGTAATTGGACATTGTTGATTTGAGTTCTATCTCTGGATTTGGTAAAGGGTTGCATGAAATTAAATTTGTCATTTAATTAGTGAACAAAATATCTGACCTAAACAGAACAAAATCAAAACATTTGGTTTTATGTGACAATTTAGAAAATTCAACTGTTATTAGGAATTGTTTTAAGGGTTTTATGTAATTTGTGAGGGGAGATATCAATATTCCTGTACGAAAAGGAGAGGAAGTACCTCCTAAGGGTACTCCGTCATATATTATGACTTCCGAGCATTGATTAAACTCATGCGTAGAACAATGGAACAGAATTACAGAAAAAGAGGGTGTTTTACTTTTTCCGAGATATGGGACATTTAATACCAGAATCCTAGATCAGTTGAAGGGAAAATTGTACGAGATGAAACCACTACCTCAACCTGTGCAATATGCTGCATTTAATGCTTGGGAAAGGTTGGGAGGGAAAAGTGAAGGAAAAATATCAGCAGAGATGGGATGAAGAACAGAGTAGATGCATAGAAGGTATTATTGAACAAATCAGATTATATCTGGTTCTTACATCAGAAAATATGAAAAAGGATAAGGAAAAGGTTAAGCGAGAAGCGTATGAGTCAGATACTGATTCAGAAGATGAAATATCAGAACAGATGCTGTCTTCCCGACCACCACCCAAAAAATAGACTGACTCAGGAGAGATATGTGCTAGTGCTAGTCAGACAATAGCTACAGCTTCAGAGGAATCAGATCCACTTCTAGTTGAACAACCCTTACAGATCTTACAGATTTCCCCACCAGTTGTGAGAAGACCAGCTGTGGTTTCCATTGATACTGATCTAGTTGTACTATGAGTGGTTCCCACTGCACAACCTCAAATAGAGAGGAAATCAAAGGTCTTAATGACACCAGTTGTTGGAAATGTATCAACAATCCAAAATACACAGCTAGTTCTGTAGAGACTACCACAAAATTTGCAGGCTCTAGTAGATGGAGGAGGAACCCTAGTCTTTATGATTCACGTGTCTCCAAATTAGTTAATTGGCAATGAGAATGGATGTTTACCAGCATGGCTTCAAGAGATTACCAGAGAGAGAAGATTGGAAGTTACAGAGCCTCCAAACAATGTAGATACAGGAAAAGACAAACCAATGGATATTTCCTTATTAAAAATAGATCTAGAAGATCTGATGAAGGTTTGCCTGGAGTTTGATCATCTAGATCAGTGCCAAAGGCATGAGTTAATCTACCTGTTTAGGGAGATCACTTAGAGAGCTGTATGATACATGATAGGTTGGTAGAAGTAGCAAGGAAATATGATGTGGATCTCTCTAAAAATATGAACCTGCATTGTAGCTACAGGGCAGAGTTGGATCATCAGGCAACAGTAAATATGAAAATTACAGTAATGTGTTTGCACATTACTGATCTAGTCATATGCATTCGCAAATGGAAGGATGTGTAAAAGTTGGCAAAAAAGAATGAAAAGAAAAAGAAGGAAACAGAGGGAAAGCAAGATAAGTCGGATGCGGCGGCTGCATATCCTTTGAGGGAAGTAGTTGGAGGAACAGAGGTGATTTGAGAGCATTGACAAATAATTTTCCAAAATTGAGAGGCAAGACAGTGCAGTGGTGTGCACAAGTGGAGAGGTTTATGAAGGTTTTAAGGTGTTATGGAGTTATTTGGATATATCAGCCTTATTGATTCAATTTAAAAGGTTGTAGCACGTCTTTTGTCTTAGGAAAGGTCCAAGAGTGGATAGAAGATAATGGTATTCGAACTCCTCACCAGGCTGGGTTTCATGCTCATATAAGCACAATAGGTCAAGTTTTTAGATACATTATAATATATTGGCGAACAGTGATGCTTGGCAAAGGTAGTATGTATGCTGCTCTCGTCGACTTAAAATCGGCTTTTGATTTAGTGTCCCGTAACAAGCTCTGGGTGGTACTCCGGGACTTAGGCATGCCGAGGGATCTGTTAACCCTCTCAGCTCATCTCCACGAGAATAATGTGGATCATATACGCTGGGGCATGCAAGGGAACATCATAGACCCATTTCTGGAAGAAAACGGTGTACGCCAAGGGTGAGTTATGGGCCCCACACTGTTCTCCCTTTTTAATAATGAGATTGGTAAATTCTTATCTAATATACCCATGGATGCCCCGACATTGGGAGGCTCTAAGGTTCCCATTCTAATGTTTGCCGACGACACGCTAATCATTTCAAAAACACTAGGCGGGTTACAGCGTGCGTTGGCATCATTTGAAGGATTTTGAAAGCTAAGAGGGTTGAAGATTAATGCAGCCAAAACCAAACTTGTGATCTTTAACAAGCACCGATCATTTAGGGGTAAAATCATCATGGAGGGTGTACCTCTAGCAAGTGACTGCCATTTCTTATTTAGGCATTATTCTGGAGAAAAAGATGAAATGGAGACCCAACATTGAAACAGTGGCATTGAAATATTGCCAATTGGCGGGAGCCCTAGGCAAAGAATTTAGATCATCTTTGATAAAACCAGTAAGTCCTGCATTAGAGATTTATAACGTAAAGGTGGTGAGATCAGTCCTGTATGGGTCGGAGCTTTGGGGGTTTGATAACCTGACTAAGTTAGCATCTGCCGAAAACAGGTTTCTCACTAGTCTCCCCAAAAGTACCCCTATAGTCCACTGCTTAGCAACCTAGGAAGGAACTCGCTGGTCGACCTAGCTAGGCTTCGTCCAATATTATACTGGTGCAAAATATGGGGCACCTCCGAATTGTTCACCAATTCTAGTGGCCTCAGGTATGTTATAGAGGCAGACCGCTTCCATAAAATAAGCTGTCTCAGAGACACTAAAGGGGCACCGATGGCTATGAGCCTTTAAAACCTATGGGATAAACCATCAAGCATGCAGGCTCTATCCAAAGAAGCTAGAAAAGAAACATATTGGGAAATGGTAAAGCAAAATACTATTAGAATGAGTGATAGTACTACACTGACTGGGAGTTTCCTTTCAACAAAACCCTGTCCCGTTTAGAGCTCTATTTGGACATTAGAAGTATACCCCTTGATCGTAAACTTTACTTACAATTCAGAGTGGGTACCCTGCCCCTAAAAACCTTTACAGCAAAATGGTCACCATCAGGAGATAACATGTGCCCCTTTTGTATTGAATGTGCAGAAACGTACTCACATATTTTATTTGTCTGTCCTGCTTACGCGGTTCCCTCTAAGGTATGGCTAGTGCAGACCTGCAAGAACCTGGGCACTAGACAAAGTAGCATTGCTTTGAGCATTTTGATGACGGACCCCTCAACCTGTTACGCAATTCCCAGCACCAAATTTTTAAGGTGGATGTGGTGCATAAGATCCAAAACTGATGCTAACGATAGCAATTACGTTTGTAAAGTCAAAGGCTATCAAAATTGGCACCATTGTGGTTTGTCTGGGTTATCAGTAGATTGAGCATCTGAGCATCTGTTTTACATATTCATTGTAATTTCCACAATATTTAACTCTTGCTGGCTAATAATCTATCAACGATATGAGTAGCCTTCTTCATAGTGCCTGGAAATGTTAAAATTACGTATACCAGGGTTTGTCTAAGGCTCTGCATGGGGTCATATCTATATGCTATTGCTTATCCTGAGCTTTGATGCCGCTTATCGATCTGAAATATTGATATCTCCAACCTTGTTGGTGTTTTAATCTATTCGCTTTGATTTTATTTAGCTGGTTTCTGCTAAAATGACTGCTGATATCTGTAAGATCTATTGGCTGCTTTCCTCTGAGTTGTGATCCCCATCCTATTTTAATTGTTTTATTATGTATATCCATTGCCTCCTGGTGTTTTAACACTATGATTGATTTTTATACTTTGATTCGACTTTTAAGCATGTATTTTTGATGAATTGATCATTCTTTTAATCAAATGTTTCTGTGGGAAAATTATCTTTTATAATGTTAACTTGTATTTTCTGCAGCAAATGTTTTTTATGACACATTTTTCGAAATAAAGCTTTTTGATGATGATGATTTGGATACATTTATTGACATTGTGGTTCCTGTTCATATATGGGCAGAATGTAAGGTAGCAGTACAGTGGCCGAAAGCAGAACCCCAGAGGGAAAGAGGAACTGGTGCACCATCATCCATGGTGATTGAAATATTTGAGGTAGTAATGACCTTTTTGAAAGGAAAAAAATCTCCCAGAGACACTGATTGGGTAAAGATTAAGAAAACCACACAAGAGTCAAAGGAGACAGGTAATGAGTAAATCAAAAGGTTGTTGCAGGTATTTAAACAGCACAGTGGATGTGAATATCCTGAAGAGTAGGATATGGGAATTTTTGTGTCTCAGTTTGTCCTAGGATTAAAACCTGAAAATAGTGCTCACATTACAAAAAGTTTTATCTGCTGGAAGACAAAAGCACCAGAAAACACTAGATGGAAAATATTGCAATGATGAACTGGACATAAATGAGCAATTCATGTTTGCTCAGACAAGGTTAGCTCCAAAAGGTTTTTAGAACACTTCTTTTGCGGGAAATCAGGGAATTATGCAACGAGTGATAGCTCAGCAGGCCGGCTTTACAGGAAATCAGAATGGAATGCAAATTCACCACGATAAAGAAAGAGATTTTGCTGCAGGTGTGGGATCTGGAACAGATATCGATTAGGCCTGGGCGGTGAACTCCGCTCTGTTCACGGAGTTTGCGGAGTTTCCTACACTTCACGCTGCGCGGAGTTCGCAGAGTGCAGAAAACTCCGCTTCGCGTAGTGCAGTGGAGTTTTTTCCCTGTTCGCGATCCCGAATGGTATGTTCGCGATCGCGAATGGTAAGTTCGCGAGCCGCCGCTCGGGTAGAATTCCTACCCAAGCACCAGGAATGACTGCACAAACTGCAGTTCGCACTGCACTCCGCCACTCGCAAAACTACGCCCAGGCTTGATATTGATGTCATGAAAAAGGTTACCACTTGTCATGTTTGTAATCGGATGGGGCGTTGGAAATGAGAATGCCTATTTAAACCTGAGAATGCTGGCAGATTAATGCAAAATTCTCAAGGTATGGATGGTCAGCGAATAACCTCAGAGCAAATGCACACTCCCATTCAAACTCAAGCCCAAATGGTACCCATTTCTCCGATGCAAATGGGGAATCCCAAATTGAATTTAAATCAGTTGCCAAAGTTTAATGCAAATCAATTCCAGAATACAATGCCACAATTCCAAAATCAGAATCAAGACATTTTGGGTCTATATCTATTTTTCAAAACTGATGAGTTCACCTCTGATAATTACTATTGATAGTGCCTGAGAGAGGAAGAGGATTGCGTACTTGGCGCAATCTTTCTAGGTAGACCAAAGTGGCCCATATGTTGATTCCAATGTTTTTAGGCATACAACGTGTCATTCCTGATTGACACAGGAGCTACCCCATCCACAGTAAGAAACATGGAAGTTCCAGATTTGCCTCTCTCAGGGAAAACGATTCAAGTACTTGGGGTTACAAATGAACATATGGAAAATCCCATTTCAAAACAAGTCCCAGTAAAAATAGGATATTTTGAAGAAAAACACCAATTTGGGATTCTAGCCCAGTAAAGAGATTCGTTGTGTAAGCTACATTGCACGATTTACTGCACACCAGAGAGTGTAGCATTCCAAACTCATGATGAGGATGTTGACTTTAAAATGATCAGACAAAATGCTGAAATAGGGATTTTTCCCCTACTGACTATTTCGAAATTGTCAGAAGATCTCAGAACTACTGTAAATGCTGAGGTCTGTGATTTCACAGGGAACAACATTAGGCTTGTAGAAGGTGTAGAACTCATCTGAGTCATTTTGAAGCCAAATGCTATTTTCCCTAGGACACCATCCTATCATTTGTCCTCAGAGATCATTGCAGGAATACAACTAGTGATTGAAGATATGCTTCAGAATGTAATACTAAATGAGTTAATTGTGAGTCCACGTAACTCACCAATAATGGGCTTGCAGAAGCTAATGGAAAGTATAGGAAATAGTGGTGCTTTGTTGTCCCGCATTACCAAATCTTGCTACAGTACTTTCCAAATCCCTTGTACTGCAGAATGGTTTACAGTTATTGATTTGCACCAGGTTTTTTCAGGGCCCTTGCACAAAGATAGCTAGTGGTTATTCTCCTTCCAGCAGAGGACAATCATGTGGTGTTGCGTTCCTCAAGGGTATTCAGAGAGTTCCTCTATATTGAATTAAATCTTAAAGAAAAGTCTTAAGTCTCTGAGGATGCCCTGTGATTCTATCCTTGTACAGTATAATAAAGACCTATTGTTAGCCTCAGACATGTGATGCCTGTAAATATGACACCATTACATTATTGAACCACCTGGCAGAATCCTGACACCAAGTGTCTACAGGTAAACTGCTGTACTGTCAAAAAGAAGTTCAGCATCTGGGTCACATTAATATGAAAGGTGTCACCAGAGAGAGTGGAAGCCATCTTGAAGATGAATCCACCATGAACACAAAGAGAGATCAGGATGTTTCTAGGAATGGTCGGGTACTGTAGACAGTGGATACTGAACTTTTCATTGATGGCAAAGCCCCTACTGAGGCTGCCACTTCGAGATGTGTCTGATCTGCTCCCTTGGGACAACAAATGCAACCAAAGCTTTCCTAGAGCTGAAGGAGAAATTGCCTAGTGTCCCAGCTCTGGGAATGGCAGATTGCACAAAAGAGTTTACTCTGTTTTGCAGTGAAAGAGATGGGTGCACACTATCAGGTTTGACACAGAAACAGGGAGAAGCTCGAAGACCTGTGGCTTATTTTTCTACCACAGTTGATCCTGTAGTGGCAGGACTCCCCGGCTGTTCGAAGGCCGTAGCCGCAGTGAGTGCTTGTTTGAGAAAGAGTGAGAACATAGTGATGGGACATCCTTTAATTGTCATGGTCCCACCCTCAGTGAAATTACCGCTAACGAAGACCAAAGTACCTAACCCATAATAGACTTAACCAATATGAGCATAGTTTGCTCACATCTGGTAATATTTCCATCAAACGCTGAAATGTTTTGAATGTTTCTACTTTCTACTTTGATGCCTGTAATTGAACAACAATATAAATGTGAAGAGTTTGATCATGATTGCCTAAGTGTCGCTGAACTATGCAAAAAGCCAAGACCTGATAATATGGATCAACCACTAAATGACCCTGCTCATGTCCTATTTGTTGATGGTTCATGCCTAAGAGGAAATGAAGGCACACTAAGAGCAGCATATGCAGTATGCACCATAAATGATATGATTGAAGCTTCCAAGCTTCAATCTGTTTTCTCCGCACAGGTTGCTCCCTTAATTGCCCTTACTTAAGCTTGCAGTCTAACTTCAATTACGAGAGTAACCATCTTTACTGATAGCCAGTATGAGTTTGGTGCAATTCATGATTATCCTGAGAATACCATAGAAAACCAAAAAAAGCAACAACCAAAACAAAAACAGGGAGTGAGGGACGGGCTCAGGAATGGAACAGGAAGACCAGGAACTCGGAGTAATGAAGATTGCAGGTGAGTAATCGGGCATTACTTCCTCATCCATCTTCCTGTCCCATTCCCAGGTCAATTTAATCAGAAAGGAAAACAGTACAGATCAAACATCATGTACAGCAGACAAAACATGGGCGTCAAAAGAAGCGGAAGCCACCATCACCAACTAAAGACGGTAGTGGGAATCAAAAGTGTGGGGAGATGGCCATGTACCAGCATTACAAATATCACATAAAGAGGCTCCCTTAAACATGGCCCAAGATGAGGAAACCCCCTGGGTGGACGACCCCTGGCCTGAAGAAAGAAGACAACAGTGTGCAGCCCCATGGGACAAGAGAATTGCTCATTTTGCCTATCGATTCAAAGTGGACAAGGAGGGTTAGAGTCCCATCCCAGAGAGACAGTAGGTAACAAAAAAGGACACCACCTTCTGAAAATCATGGGTACGATCCAGGTAAATGTGAAGGGCCCGTAATACATCAAGAGAATGGAGAACCTCCTTTTCGGGAGCAGACGGGTCAGGAAAAAAGACAAGAAGGACAATATCCTCCTGACAATGGAAGGCAGAGAAGACCTTGGGCAGAAAACACTGAATAGGATGCAAAATGACTTTGTCAGGGCAAAAACGTATGCAAAATGGGGAGAAGCCAACAAAGCCCCAAACTGACCAACCCATCGACCAGAAGAAATGGGCAACTAAAAAAGAACCTTAGCTGAAAGAAACTTAAGGTCAACAGAAAGCAGAGGTTTAAAGCAGAGGACCAGTCAATGCCTAAAGGACCAGAGGAAGATCCCAAGCAGGAACCATAGAGCGGGAAACAGGACGCTAAAGCAAAAAACTCTGCCAAAGGCTAGACACCAAGGGAGAGACAGAAGCCACAGCAGAACCAACAAAAAGCAATAATGGAAGCCTATTGGGCACGGAGAGTAGAGACAGCCAGACCCAGGACAAAACCATCCCTCAAAAAGTTCAATGCCTTGAAAGCATCAAAGGAAGATGATGACAGACCCTTCTCACGACACAAGAAGTCAAAGTTCTTCCAATGTCGACCACAAGATTTTAGGCTTGCAGGCTTGCGAAACAACTGGATGCTCTGAGCCACGTCAAGCAAAAAATACTGATTTAACAAATTCAACCTCTCAAGTGTCAGACCCTCAGCTGGAGGCGAAGGAGAGAGGACTGGCTGAGAAGAGGAGCACGCAGTAGAGATGGATAAAGGGGAAACTGCCAAAGGTGACACTGCCAAGTTCAGAAGACCACTCTAAAACAACCAGAGAACCTCCACCTGATCCAACTGAATCTTTCTGAGGACCCAGAAAATCAAAGGAAAGGAGGGAAGGCATTCAGGAGGCCCTGGCACCATGGGACAGAGAAAG
Source organism: Triturus cristatus (assembly GCF_964204655.1). NCBI lineage: Eukaryota > Metazoa > Chordata > Amphibia > Caudata > Salamandridae > Triturus > Triturus cristatus. Next base: position 891,141,640 of record NC_140590.1, on the reverse strand, counting down.
CATTGATCACCCAGGCCAACCTGGAGGGAACCAGGCTGCAAAAATTCAGAAGAAGAGCTGTCTCCTCTGAGGCAAAAGATCCAGCCAAGGAAGGCCAAACCTGGCAAGAATATGAAAAAGAGACAGACACATGGTCACCGATGAGGGAAACACCTGGCTCAAAGAATCCGCTGGTCCTTTCTCCATTCCCAAAAGATAGATTGCTGAGAGAGAAAGGAGAGTCCTCTCAACCCACAGCCCAGTTTTGCGGGAAAGGAGAAACAGAGACCTGCGCTTCCCCCCCCTGCTGATTGACATAGGCATGAATGACTTGGTTGTCAGTCTGAATGCAAAGAGTACATCCCTGAAGGTGGGGAGCAAGCCAAGGAAGGGCCTGCCAAACCGCCATCAATTCTCGCCAGTTAGATGACTGGACAGCCTCAAAATGGGAACACTGAACCTGTGCTTTTGAATCCCCCATAAGAGCCCCCCACTCCATTGCACTGGCATTGGTTGACAAAACCACCAAAGAAGGAGGAGGAAGAAGATCTTAACCCCTGGAGAGATTGAGAGGGGACAACCACCACTTAAGGGACTCCTGAATCTCCGAGAGACAGGAATGAGAATCTCATTGGCCTGAGAAGCTGGATCCCAGTGGAGCAGAACATAATGCAAGAAGGGTTACAAATGGAGACGGGCCCAGGGAAGCACATGCTGCATGGAGGTCATCCCCCCCTGACTCCGCAGCCAGAGCCGGGATTACACCTGAGACTGGGACAGTACTCAAGAGAGATGTTGGAATAAAGTCAATTGTCTTTCAGGTGACTGGAACACCATCACCAGATTGATCTGGAAGTGTGCCCTGAGGAACTTCAGAGACTGTGAGGGCTGAAGGGAAGACTTCCTGTGGTTGATGAGCAACCCAAAAGAATCCAGCAGACGACAGACCTGAAGAACATTCTCTGTTGCCTGATAGAAATAAGGAGAAAAAATCAGCCAATCGTCAAGGTAGGGAAAACCTGAATCCCCCTAGAATGGAGAATACCCCCCAGGGGGTCCAAAAGAGTCATAAAAACCCTTGACCCTGCCGAAACGCTAAAAGGAAGCACCTGGAACTGCCTGGATCAGTAATACGTTTTCCGCACCCTCCACCATCAAGTCGACAGGTTCGGAAGGAAGGGCCTCATCAGAAAGAACCATTCCATGGGAAGATAGACTGCCCATCAAATTATCCACCTTGACTGACTGAGGGAACTCCTCTGAAAAGTCTTCCAAAGTGTAACGTTTTCCCAAAAAGCGAGGAAAAGCAGATTTATCAATGTCCTGCCATTCATGGGCCCGCACCTTGCAGACAGCACTGTGCATTTGCAGAGAGTCAGGAACAGGTTGGCGATTCTGGTTAAAAAAATCAACCTCGAAATTATGCACCACAGTCAAAAGAAACCCCAGATTGCTCCAGACATGGTTGAAACTATTCAGAGAGCTCAGCTCCCTACACAAAGTGACCACTCCACTCCTCCTCACCAGGATCCTCCGCATCTGGCAGGGGAGAGTTATAGGAAATTTAGCTGGAGGACCATCTGCCTCACTTGCCCTGAATGCAGCCTCCACAACCTCATTGATCACGAGGCGCAAGGCATCGAAAGCAGGATCTGTTTCTAGGGAAATTAATTCTTGTGGCCCGACCTCTAGTGGTAGGTGCCGTGAAGTAGGAAGTGCCTGGCAGCAGAAATACAGCCCAGGAGGGCGTGCGCCACATAAAGAAGGAGCCAGAAAATATTCATGCCAAAAACGGGCATAAGGATGCTCAGCGCCACCACCCGCATTGAAGACCAACGCCTGCTGAGCAGGACGTCCAGGTCAATATGAGAAAAAACAGCACGGCTGCAAAAGAAGTCTGTGAAAGCAGAATGAGTACTAATAACAAAAATAGACTTACCTGACAACCACCAGGCAAACCAGATCTCTGCTCGCAGGAATAAAAATCAGGATGTGAGGGTGTCCTACTTTCCCCTTTATGCATGCCGGGTACGCAGCACCATATTGGGACTGGTATTCGCCATCTGCTAGGTAAAAGGTTTCTCTGGAGCAGAAAAGGTGCTCCTAGGTAAGGAATGGAACAGGAAGACAGCCCAGGAGGTAATGAGCTAGATCTTGACCTAACAGGCCGGGTGCAGTAGTAAGCACTAGTAAGGATAAAAGGAAGTAAATAGTGTAGGTAAGGAGCCCAAGAAAGGAGCGGTGAGAGGAGGAGATAACGGTGCCGGGAATGGATAAGGCTTTAGAGGAGGACGGGTTGATCTTGGACTTGGCCTTTTTTGTTTGAAACCTGAATGTTTTCTGTAATATTTTTCAAACTTACTGTTCCCTAAAAATCATATTTAACCCTGAAGAAAAAAAGGTTTACGTGCTTTCCTATACAGTTGTACAAAGTATTTAAAACTGCCTTACTTCATTCTATTTGCAGTTAAGATGGTAAGTGTTTGGTTGCCCCAGGCTGATTTCAAAACAGTTGGACCTTTGTCACCACAGAAGGACCACATTAATTTTGAAAGGCATGGCGTTCTAATAATGATGCTTGCTTCACCAAATTTGTTTAGCCATCCTGTTGTAAAAAATGATTTAAAGCATTTCATGGGATAACCTCTGCCAAGAAATCATGTGAGGAAAGTGACCAAAGAGGTTTTACTTGCTCCCCAGATGACGTCTGCTGCACTACTTCGCCAAAGCGACTAGCTAAGTCCCATTATACAGCTTAGATAAAACCATTACCCACCCAGTGCTTAATTTGTAAATGAATGCATGCCAGTCAGCACTCTTAATATCAAGGCTATATAGTTTTCAATTCACCTCCGGCCTCTTTAATTCACTACCAGAGACCAGTGACGGCTGCTCCATTTGGGCAGGGGAGAGCTGCCCCCAAGGCCACCACCAGTACATAAACTATAATAAAACGGGTTTTAAACCTGTTTTATTATCGTTTTATTTGAATCCCCTGGACCTGCCCCCAGGACTCTGATGGGTTTTGGGGGTATGTCCAGAGGATGACACTGCTGGTGGGGGAGTAGTGTGCACTCCCTTCACTGCGCATGAGGTATGTGGCAGATCGTCTGAGGCCGGCCAAACCCCCCATGCACTGTGAAGCTCTCTCAAGCCTCAGCTGCATTGCTGGGGCTGGAGAGAGCATGCACAGGCTCCCAGTCTGCCTGGGAGTGCAAGTTACCAATGCTCAGGCCAATCCTGAAGCTGCTCTCATGCCAGAGAAGCTTCAGGATTGGCTGTAGGTTAGGCTGGGAGCCTGTGCCCAGCCCCAGAGCCAGAAGCAGGAAGAACCGGTGCGCGGGAGACGGCGGCAGAAGCAGCAGTGTTAAGGTAAGTTATTTTATTTATTTATTTATTTGTACCCAAACCCTCCCCACCTCCCTCCTCCCCACCTCCCTCCTCGAGCCCGGCTCACCACCCCCCCACTTTGGCAAGGAGAGGCCGCTACTACAAGACACCCGCTTCAGGTCCCCAAAATGTAGTGCCAGTGGCCCCCCATGAAGAGCTTCATAAAGAAACAGAACACAATAAGCCAGGAGAAAGTGCATTCTGATAGCTGACGTTAGCTTTTTGGGTGCTGTAGATGCCCATGGCAGGTTTTCTCTTTGTCATACTGATGGATTCCTTTTGCTCTGTTTTGCAGGGAGAGTGTGGTGGGGGGTGAGGCCAGAATGGGTAGTCACAAATGACTCTAAGAACCTCTTCTCTAGATAAATACATGTGGAACAGCTTTTCAATCAGCCCTTACTAACCCCAACAAATGTCAATACTGCAGAAGTTCAAACCTGTAAGCTTAAGTCTCTTTTGTCTCAAGAACAACGCACATATGAGAAGGCCACTCCCAGGTTTCCAAGTCACTGGGATGTGAAGGCCATGATGAAGACTCCACAGGGAACTAAGCATCTCACTGGTTATGGGAGACCAATTAACAGACAGATTTACTGCCATGTCCAAGAAAGCCCCAAGGAGACTTAAACAAATACAAGGACAAATCTAGTGTTAAAAACTGAAGCATGGCTGTCCAACTATTCCTCTTCCAATGCATGCCAACATGTAAGTGGGCCCATTAAGGCAATTTAAGTTTAAATTAATATTTTGTAAGGCGCTACTAAACCAGTTCCTAGTTGACCCCCAGGTTAAGTGCTTTTCCTTCCACTAGAGATTCATACCAACAATAGAATGTGACAGATGACCTTAGGCCAGACAAATCTCTCAGGCCACTACCTTCCTCTTCCAACATATCAAGGAGCCCTCCATCAAGCAAGTCCTTCTCTTGGTCAGATCCACTGTCTCTGCCACATAAAAAAACATCCCTTCCTCTTTGGAGGGCAACAGACAGCAACCGCATATTTGATAGTCTGCCAGAGAGTTCTGCAGGAGAACCACTAGGATATAACAGGTGGGATCTATAAGACCCCAACTGTAACTCCTATTGTGGTTTAAACAGCCCAACCTCACATTTAAGGCAGAACACGTGTCAATAGTCCACTAAATTACTGAATCTTAATTCCATCACTCTACTCTTGACACCAATTCCCATCCATCCAATCCTTGATACATTTTAGCATCTAGAAGGACAACTATCAAAGGTATTACCCATGGCTGTTTACACCGCACATTATTGACTTCCTCAGATCCACTAACCTTGCTCATAGTTTATTCTGTCCTAGAAACTTTTTTTTTTAAACTTTTTTTTATTATAATACTGCATTGTTGGTCACAGAAATTATTACATTCTACATTTACTCGTGATCTGCCCATGGGCCATCAACAAGGATTACATTGCAATGTCCGTGAGGTACCAGGGTTACTCACCCACTTATCATTTATGATTACAGTCCACATTGAGTAATCATAATATTAAGGATCGCACAGTATGAGTAAAGAAAAAACAAAAACACTGTAACATTGCACAGCAGTGGCCGGCGATGGAATTCGCTCTAACCATTTAGAATACCAAACACTTGATTGTCCATTATACGGGGACCGGGCGACCGTTCATAAGTCAGGGGTTATGTGACTTGAGTGGGAGAAGGTCAAACTGCTTAGCAATATCTGACTCTCCTGCGCTTGGGTATCCGGGCTATCCCTTGTCTCTGTATGTGGAAAAGAAGTGTCTGGTTGTGTTCTCTGTGTAGTAGCCAATTCTAACTCCAGTTGCGAGTCCGGCATTTGCAACCCTTCCAGCATGTGCCCCAATACTCCAAATCACGTTCAGCATGTTCATCCATGCATACAATTTTTAGGTGACTTTCTTCTGCTACTCCCCACTCTTGCATATCTGACAGCCACGTAGCATATTTTGGAGGGAGTTTTTGAGTCCAGTGTATCGCAATGTGCCTTTTTACCAAAATTAGACCTAGGAGGGCAAATATATGTCTGGTCCGTGTTCCCTTTTTTGGTGTCGGGAGTACCCCAGTAGGAAGTGTCTAACTGTCTGCTCTATCCGTACTGCTGTGGTGTCACGGAGTATCTGAATAACATGATGCCAGTACCTTTGTAACCTGATGCATGTCTAAGTCATGTGCAGGAAAGTGGCATGGACTCAGCCGCACCTGGGGCAGAGGGAAGGGCGTGTTGAGTTAAAGCGAGCTAGTCTCTGAGGGGTCAATTACATACGATGTAAGTAGTGGAATTGGGTACGATTAAACCTAGCGTTACTAGCCACCTCCCGGACCTGTGCAAATGCCCTTTTCCATTCCCCTTCCGTAAGGGGGACTGTCAGGTCGGCAGTCCACCTGTCTTTTATCTGTGACGTCTCAATGATGCGGTCATCATTAAGGGCCTTATATATGCAGGAGATTAGGCCTCTAGTTGACCCCGGATTAAGCAGGAGGGCCAGTGTGTGCGACTTTGCCGGCTCATCAGGGAAGGATGGCCACATTCCCACCGACCATATATGTGTTCTTGGTGTATTGTAGGAAGTGTCCTTCAGGTATTTGGTACCATTCCATCGCATCCTCATACGTTAGGAAGATCCTGTTAGCGAAGAGATCCCCGGCTGTCGAGCACCCTTCTTCGTGCCATTTAGAGATGTGTATAACTGCCAGAATTTGACAGAACCCCTGCAACCATTGTAGGGGGAGTGAGGCTCTGTATGGCCACCTACGGCTAACCCAGGTGACCGCCTGCTAGCAGATCACCGCTACCTGATTATAAATGGGTATGAACTGGGGACCCGAGTGCCCATCATCAGAAATTTGAGCAGTTCGGAACGATTATTGAGGCTTGCTAGCAATGCTTTCTCCATATTGTACACCTCTGTGCACCACTGTGCCGCATATTTAAACAGTCCAGCATAGTAATATAATCTAAGATCCGGGAGGCCCAGTCCACCCAGGTCAGTATCCACTTTGAGTATGTCTAAATTCATCCTACTTCGACCACCAGCCCACACCAGCGAGACCATTGCCAGGGCTAAGAGCAATTGAGAGAGAGGACACTCTTGTTGGGTGCCTCTTTCAATAGTGATGCACTCTGATATTTGGTCCCCCGTATGCGTGTGCCCTTGGGCCTCGGTATAATAGAAGCACCCAGGTGAGGAACTTTTCACCAAGTCCCATCATTCGGAGAACCTCCCACAAGTATTTCCACTGCAGACCACCGCCACCCTATCTGCTCCGCCTATGAGCCAGTGTAGCACGTGTGAGAGGTGGCATATGTTCATACCTGTTCCCCTTCCTGGTATAAGTCCACTCTGGTCCTCATGGACCAGATGGGATACCATACGGCTGAGGCAAGTGGCTAGAACCTTAGCCAATATTTTTACATCTGCACCCAACATTGACAGGGGCCGTTACAATCCCAGATCTCGTTTGTCCCTGTCTGGTTTCGGAAGCATGACTATGCAGGCATCCCTCATAGATTGTGGAAGGATTCCCATTACCTTAGTTTCTTGCAGACTCTTCAGTAATCGATGGAGTAGTAAGTCGCTGTATGTCTGGTAGAATTCTATTGGTAGACCATCCGGGCCTGGGGCTTTGCACCGGGTCATTGTCCGCACAGCCTCGCTTAATTTATCTAACTGAATCGCAGCCTCTAAGATCCGCACATGTTCTCCCATAATGTGAGTGAGTGGTATGCTCCTGAGGAAATCCAGGTCGGTGGGTACTGTAGTTTCTGGAGGCTCAAGGTATATTGCGGATAAGTGTTCATGCATACAGTTATTAATTACTGTCTGTATACTTATAATGCTTCCATCCTGGTGCATTAAAATTAGGATCAACGGGGACGGGAGTTCTCTCTTCAATTACCAAGCTAAGAGTCTTCCTGATTTGTCACCCTCTTTGTGTAACAGCTGGCGATATTCCCGCCTGGTGAGACAGTCGAGCCTGTCCCATATTCCACTCACCAGGCGGTGGGCCTGCAGCAGTGAGTAATTATATGATGCTGTTGGTTGCACTCCATATTGCAACCGGGAGAGCTTGTCTACCGCTTCTTTTAGTACAACTTTTAACTTACTTTGTGTCCCCCCAACTTTAGAGAGACACTTCCCTCAGATCACCACTTTGAGTGTTTCCATTCTATTCTCCTAGAGCTAGTGGTGGACCAGTTTTAGTTAAAGAATCCAACCATTGACTCTTTAGGTTCCGTACGGGCCATAGGGTCCAGCAGCACATCAGGTCTTAGCCACCAAATGGGAAGTTTCGGTCTGGTATGGATTGGGCCCCATTTGAGCAGGACTATAGTAGGGTCTTAAATGAATTGATGCAGGTCGGTGTGGTGGCTGCTATGGCCTCGCCGGAGAGGAGGAATCTATCTAGTCTACTGTGGACCTCTTGTGTCGGTGTGTAGCAGGTTTAGCCCTGCACCTCTGGATGCGTCTCTCACCAGATATCCACAAATAGTACGCGACGCATCACGTCTCGCAATGTAGCTGTCATGTTAGGTTTGGTGTGCATTTTTTGAGGGTGTCTATCAATTCTGCCGTCAGTTATGCAGTTGAAGTCTCCTGCCCAGATAATGGGTATTCCTGCATATGTAATGAGGAGTTTTTCTAGCTCCAGGAAGAAGTCGCCATCATCTATGTTGATGGCATATATGTAGACAAGGCATTTCTCCATTCCATCTAGTGTGACATGTATTATATATCTGCCCTCGAAGTCCGTTGTGTAATTGTGCATCTGAAAGGGAACTTAGGGTGCAACCCATAGTAATACCCCCCTTCCATATGTGGATTATGTGGAAGTGTAGAGTTGTCCCCTCCATTTCTTGTGTAGATTCTGGATTTCAGTATCTAATAATTGGGTCTCTTGCAACATTGCTATTTGTGACCCTTGTCTGCGCAGATAAGTCTGTACCCGGTATCACTTTGTGTACAAATGAAGCCCCGTCACATTCCATGTTATTATCTTAAGTTTTCCCATGTAACTGGCTGTCTGTCCCTAGCCCCGTCTTTTCCCCTCTTTGGTCCGTCACTGTCACTGCTGCCAAAAACGTAATATTCCTTCTCAGTAGCATTTTTACTTTCCCCCTCCCCGAGTAGACATTGTCCTAACAATTCGTGCATTCCCAATTGCTGTAACCCCCGAGATTCCCTCCCCCTTCCCTGACCCCAACCAGCAGACAAAGGCATTAAATCCACATCAAAATCTGTAGCATATATGCCTGTTATATTCTGATAGTGTGCTATTAGCAACTGAAACACTAATCAATACTCCCTACTATCACACATACATAATACTTTCATTCATCCATTATCAAAATTGCAGCCAGAGTGGGTTAAGTGCATCAGCCCACAGCCATGGATCACACAGCAAGTCACCTCATCTCTTGGCCTCCATGCATACCCCCAGACTCTCAACATTCAACTGCCGTTCGTATCATACCACACACATAATTGATGTAATACTAGGTAAGATGTAACACCATAGAGGAAATAGAAATAGTGAGACAGAAGAGGTAGGGTGCAAAATAGGTAGGTAGGAGGGCATGCCCCCACCCATCATGTATAAGTGGCCAGCGCAACCAACTCCCATATCAATCCTTTCAACAGCCTTATGAGTTTGCTCAGCCATCTCCCCAGTCCCAGTCGCATAACATACAATTCTGACCATCATTGTATTCAATGTTTCCATTCAAGATTATACTTATATTGTTTGGGTTTTGACCAGTTCAATGTTTGTTGGGTTGTGGCATGTCTTCTACCATATCGCCAGTGCTGGCATCAGAACTGGACAACGTAACCACCTCTACAAGGACCCTCGCCGCCTCTTAGCCTGCCTGCTGCTTAAATGGATCCACACGGGGAGGCCTCTGGTCACAACCGCCGGCTTCTACAGATTCCAAGTCCAGGTAGCCACCTTGGCGGACCACCACTCTCTGAGATGACCTCGATGATTTTCTGGACCTTCCCTCCTGCCAAGTTGTTTTTTTATATAAATTGGCACTCCTCCTGAGGCGTGGCCCCCCGCGTGTGAGGGTGTTGCAATTGATTTGTAGGCGGTATAGTCCGACCATGGGTTGAGCGCAGAGCCCAGGTTTCTTGCACTGCTATGATGTCATAGCCCTTCAGTAGTTGTAATGCATCCATTTTCTCTTCATCATCAGTTAGGCCCCGGGTATTCCAAGAGCAAATTTTTAGCTTGGAGGCGGGATTGTTCTTATTGAAAGTTGGCCCCAGATTGTTAGGGATGGGAATTTAAGACACAAATGACAAAACATCCTTAAACTACACTCTCCTCTAATCAAATACATATGTGTGGGGGATGAAACAGACACTCCCAGGAAATAACGCCCCAAACCCAAGGATGACGTGGCTAACCATGGGAAATCCCTGTCAACCCTCTTTAGATGATGGAGGCGATGAAGACCTTTATTCCCTCAGCCTACAGGTGATGTCATGATTTACATCTTGAGGACGGTATGCACCATGATCAGCAGCCCAGATGAAATTAATTCTGCAATGTGCACAACATCAGCGAAAATCAAAATAAACATAAACAGCAATTATTGCACATTCACGTGCGCATTAGTGTGGGCTTCTGACAACACACACCTGTTAATCATTAGGCACTTCCCACAAACAAATAACAAGGAGAAGGTATCAGTTGAAGAGAGATTTAATAAAGAGATGAACTGCAGAAGAATGGCTTTACATCCAATGGCTTTACAACCCCACTCTCACCCTCACTGTTCAATCCATGACAACAACGTGCTGTGTAAATTGCTTTACACACCTACCTCTACCCTTAGTGTTCAATCCCCGACAACAACATGCTGCGTGTTGATGTGTGCTTGCACGCTGAAGCTGCCTGGTAACAAGTACAACATACAGAATCACATCAATGGCAACAAAGAGATTAGTGACTAAATTAAGTGATCACTCGGTACACTAGTCTAGGCTACTCATGGGACCATGCTGCATTTTAAATAGTCAATAGGTGACCCTGGTGTAGCAGCAGTGGCCTGCACCATCTCACCAAATGTGCGTGCAGGAGCTCTATGCTGATTACACACAGCCTGGAAAAGGCTGAACTTCACAGAAGTTCCTATCTGACTGTTCCATGTCTAGCCTGTACAAAATGGTGTCCTATTTATTTTGTTATGAGTATACAAAAAATTGACAGATGGAATGCTTGAATTAATCTCAGCCACTGGTAATCGCTGGGGCTGCATCCCAATCCATCGTTATTTTGCACACCATGCCACCTCAGTTTGCACCCAGCTATATGCAAATCAGTTGTGACCCTGCTCCAATAGGAACAGTTCAACCCAAACTGCCAAGCCAGGCCCTCCCAGAACTTGAACACAAGCAACCAGGACGGGTTTTGCCCTAGTTATGGGCTCATCAGCCAGGTACAGCTTGATTCCAGTGGCACAGTGTGCACGTTACCCACATCTTGGCATACATGTTTTGTTTAGGGCACCACAATAAGTCTACAAAACAGTGTTTTATCTCAGCCACTGGTAATCACTCGAGCCACATCCCAATCCACAGTTATATTGCACACGATGCCACCTCGCTTTGGATCCGGCTACATGCAAATCAATGTTGACCCTGCTCCAATGTGAACAGTCCAGTCCGAACTGCCAAGCCAGGTCCTCCCCGAACCGGAATAAAAGAAACCCAATTAATTGGGATGCAGGCCTGAGTGATCACCAGTGTCTGAGATTAATTCAAGCATTCCATCCGTCACTGTTTGGTATACCTATTTAATTTTGCAGCATGTTCACTTTCCCACTTATTTGAGAATTGGGACTGGCATTTAGCAGCTTACATTAGATTCCCATTGATTTTCAAGGCAGAAAATAGAGCCTGAAAATTTCCCAAACGAATTTGGCCGAGCTCAGATATTAACCTCCAGGCGCCACGTTGGCTGTAACACTGACAGACTTGGTAAAGAGCTGGTTGCTGTCCCTGTCATCGCTACCAAACATGAATGTTTTTTCAAAAGCTTCAGCAGCTTTTTCCTCGCTGCAGAAAGGGTTTCTGGTTGGTATTGTAAATCATTCTAGGTTTTTGAGAAGCACATTGATCATATATTCAAAAGCTACAGCGCCGGTGGAAAGCAGTACCTGAACTATATTAGTATTAAACAAGTTAGTTCTATAATAAAGTAGTTGCGTCAGGAGGCTATAGGCCTGCTGCTTCCGGTTGTTCAGTTTTCAAAAGTAAAAAGTGAAAGGGTAAAGAATGAGCCAGTACCCATATCCCTTCTGAGCAGGCCTTATCTATGAAGGCCTGCATCACTTTTGCGCCACCGTTGCGTCACTTTTAGTGATGCAGTGGCGGCGTTAATAATGTGCCATGTTGCGCCATATTTACGAAGTGACGCATCTAGGCAGATGTGCCACTTCGTAAACCCCTAAGCTACATTATACATACGTCAGGTATAATGTATGCAGGGTGAGCATCTCCCGCAAGAAAGGGTCATAGGAGTGTTTCAGTGAAATCTATAATCTATAAGATTTCACTGCGCCACTTCTAGGATGCCAATGCTTCAAAACCTTACGCCTGCTTCTTGGCAGACGTAAGGGTGATGAAGGCCCTTTCACATGGGGCTTGTCCCTTGTGAAAGGAAAATTGCTGGGGTTGTGTCACATTTCCGACACAACTCCAGCAATGCGCCACTTTTGCCCCGACAGATATGTCATTAATACTGACGTATCTGTCATTCCTTGCGACATGATGCATCTTACAGTAAATATGACGCATCCATGATGTTGCAAAGAGGGTGCACTAAGATGTTTTGCATCGCTGCTTTCACGCAGCGTTGCAACACTTCTCATAAATGAGGACCAGTATATTTCCATCCTTCACAATCACATAAAGAAACACGCTTGTAGATTTTACCCAGCACATTTCTCATACTAGCAGAACCCAGGCTACAATGGCAGCTAGCCCCCACCAAGGCAAAATGGGATACATATGGCAAATCTTAATACTAGTCGATTATTACTTTACAGCGCCAGTGTCAGAACTATCCAAAATCTATCTTGTTATTTAGGTCCAATGACAAGATATTGAATAATAATCTGGAAAGTAAACCGGAAAATTACGCCAGTAAATCATAACTCCAAATGTCTCCGTGTAGTTAAATAATGATCGTCAAAATAAACTGGAAAATTACGCCGGTAAACCGGCGTTATTTTCCGGTTTATTTTGGCGATTATTATTCAATATCTTGTCATTTAGGTCCAACAAAAATCGCCAATCTTTTTATATCGTTACTACAATGTGTGGTTAACTTTAGTTCCTTTAAAAGACTCACACATATATTTTCTCGTTGGTTTTCATTATTTGAAGGTATGATTTGACAAGAAGTACTTTTGTGCGACCGAGCATTTATAATTCGTGCTTCTACAGCACTAAGCCTTCTTTTTTATTTAAATATTTCTCTATTTGAAGATGGCGTCCGATTTAACCACACAGAGGCATTTGAAGTTACTTTTTACCGGCTTTACATTCCGGTTTACTTTCGTGATCATTATTTAACCACACGGAGGCATTTGGAGTTATGGTTTACTGGCGTAATTTTCCGGTTTACTTTAGAGATTAGTATTCAATATTTTGTCATTCAGGCCCTACAAAAATTTCAAACGTCTTTAATATGTCCAGACTAAGGGTGGGGGAGTGCGTGGAATGTCAGGTGTCCCTCAATAATCTTTTCGCTTTTTGTGGCCTGGTACCAATGAAGGAGAATACTCAGTTCGTCCTTTTGACCGTTCATTCTGTATATAATTGGACTTGGCCTGTATATATTTACGAAATATGCAAGAATTATGTAACGTAAGTCCAATTGGGGTTACTCTGGTTCATATATTGTGACCAGGCATTAACCTTATATCCAAAGAATGAACTTGTTACGACAAATACTCTTGAAGTGGTGCCCAGCATGTTTTTACTAAATGCGTTTGTAAGCTGACAACACATTCCCAATATATCACTTTTTACATATGTATTATGCTAAAGAATAGAGTTGGTATAAAACTTAACGGTCATCTTCAAACTATGATTTAGTGGGGATGTCTTGGAAATTTGGATGACGAGTTTGCTCGCAATAGCCAAGCAAGATACCCATTCACTGTGTGAAACCGGCAATAACTGTAATCCTGACTGAATGTTACTCTTTGGGCTCTTTTAAAGAGGTTTTATAATGTATAGGATTGAACACAATGTATGTATATGGAACAAGAGTATATTCCATATCTTTTCCTCATTGCCATAGGTGACCTTGAAGACACCTTATTAACTATCAGGATTTTTCTGTTGACCTATAACCGAAAATGAACATATACCCTAACTTTAATCTTGAGGTATGTAATTTTGTAAATATCTGGTTGAAATTGTTACAAATAAGTAACTGTACCCCTCATCTCTTATTTGTCAATTGATGTAAAAAGGAATTAAGACTCTGTGAGAAGCTTCTGTGTCCGATCCCACATTGGGGAGATAACATCTTCTCTTTTCTAATTAGCTTGTTTGTCGCTTTTTGTAAATAGTGTACTGACGTGTTTGTATTGTCATATATGTAAATATGAACATATTTTAAAAGGTTTTGTATATATGTTTTTTCTTTAGGCCTGAAGAAGTCCCTAATGGGACGGAGCGCGTTGGCTAAAAGGACAGTGAATAGTGGATTTTAACAACTTGATTTGCGCATCGTTGTCATTAAAGAATTAAGAAAATAAGGACATTACGAATTGGCATATTTTTCAGATCATCACGGACAATCTGTGTTTAACTGACTTTGTATGTTTACACGATTGATGTGTGTGAAGACCACATTTCTTTGATTACTCTACATACATCACAAGTATGACTGGCATCTGCCCAGTCCTTGGGGCATCAACATTTATGTCATGTATTGCATTGAATGTGATCCGAATATAAATAATTGCAAATGACTGTGCTAGCAAGTGCCTCGCTTCTCAGCTCTACTAGTTTCCAAGCACCTGGTTAGTTGGCTCTTGAGTCTGCATCTGAAATGTGTCTGCAAGTGTGCATGCAACCTTTCATCAAAAGGCTCCACCGTGGACCCATTTTAAGCGGATCCGATTTACTCCACAGGCTCGTTCAGTTGAGTACTGCAAGGTGACATTTTCCATGGTTTATTCTCTCCTCTGTAGAATCTGGAACTTCTTTCTTGTCTTTTTTCTGAGGGGAAGAACCGAAAAAACTGCATAAAGGGTTCTATCTTCTGAACAATAAGATAGAAATAATTTCCCTCCAGTTCTTTGGCCCATCTCATTTCCTTCCTTCTAGAATGATCTGCATAAAAAGCTACTATCGCCTAACTCTGAACATACAGCTCCTTTCTCACTACCATAAAGCCCCATGGCATTGGAACTCCATGCTTTACTTTCCTTCATTTGCTTTTTTAAAGCAATGTACTATGGTACTTGTAGTCCACTTAGAGTTACTGTAAATCAAAATTCCAACTCATTGTTCTCTGATACTTGTATTCTAATTTGAGTTACTGTAAATCAAAACTACAACTTCCAATTTACATTGGGTTGTTAGTTAAGTATTCTGGAATAGGACGGTGTCCCAATGATAGAGCTTTCCGAGTATTAAATAACTGATAAGCTGAGGGTGCCTGCTTACCTCCGAGAACATGACTGCTGAATTCCTAATCAGTGTTCATACAGGCTATGTTGTAATCAGTGCTACAGCCTTTAGTGCTCAATCACTTACAATAGATCCCTGTGCTTCTCTCTATGCTGGAATCAACAAATCCCTGCTAAGCAAACTCCAGACCGTTCAGAACATCGCTGACAGAATTGTCCTCGGCATCCCATGACACGAGCACATCACTCAACACCTGCTAGACCTCCACCGGCTCCCCATTGAGAAGAGATAACCTTCAAGCTACTCACCCACGCCTCCAACTCCCTCCACAAGATGGGACCCAAATACCTCAACGAAAGAGTCTCCTTCCACATACCCCAAAGGAACCTTCACTCTGCCGACCTTGCCCTGCCAGAAACCCCACGCATCCGCAGAACCAGAGCGGGTGGAAGAGCCTCCTCCTACATCGTGACCAAAGCCTGGAACGAGCTCCCACTCAACATCAGACGCTCCCACACTCTGCACACCTTCAGGAAGAGCCTCAAGACCTAGCTCTTCGACTGAATCGGACCTGCACCCCCCTCCCCCCAGGGCCTTGAGGCCCTTACGGGTGAGTAGCGCATTTTAAACCCCCTGATTGACCGATTGATTGATTCCTTCAGACACAACTACATGTGTTCCAGTCACAGCATGTAATGTTTAAACCTTTTCTTGGTTAATTATGCTCTTGTTCCATGCACTGTTTACAGCACAACTATAATATTAAACTATTACAAGATTCATTACACAAACTACATCTGCCGCGCCTGTAAGTCCACCCTACTGTATGCAAAGCACCGCTACACTCTGTTGTCACCTATTGCAAAGCACAGCCCATAGTATGGTTTAGAAGCTACAACTAAAACACACCCTCAAGAAATGGTTGCGCTGTGCAGGGCTGCATTCTTGCTTTCTCCAGCCATCATTTGCAGTGATGCAGCAAATGGGTCCCAATTCCAGGAAGGAAAAATGACCCCCATACCCTGGTATGGCAGTATTAAACAGCTCGCTTTGGGGTGCAGTGGGCCCATTCGTTTTCTTGCATCTAGGAGCATTGCACCTCCTGCCCTGTGGGTAGCTGCGCCCCTGATTGTCTCATGAAAATGTACTGGCGGTTGGAAGGTTCCCAGTGCAGGTCCCATGTCATCAGAGGCGCAACTAGAGTCAAATTGGGGGGGGGGGGGGGGGGGTCTAAGAAAAATTTTCGGGGGGGGCTGAATCTTTAAGCAATAGGCAGAGTGGAGCTGATTTCGGGGGTGGGGGGGTGGCTGAATCTTTAAGCAATAGGCAGAGTGGAGCTGCAGGGTCTCTTAGAAGGGGTGAAGGCCTCATTAACATGCAGACGGTCTTTTATAGGCCTGTGAAGTGCTCGGGTGCGGCTGTGTGTGTGCCCGGGAAGCTGTCTCATCCCGGGCTGCCACACACGACGGGGGCGGGGGGGGGGCAGGGAGGGGGGGGGCTGAAGCCCTTTGAGTCCAATGGGTGTTGCATCCCTGCATGTCATGCCATGTGCCCCAGTCCTTCCCAGTTGTCGATCAGGCGCATGCCAGACTCTCCGGTGTCCACCCAAGATACGTTTAAACACAATTGAACACGTTGGGCACCCCTGCAGTACAGCCAGTGTGTAATTTTAGACCGGTTGGTATATTCCCGCCTTGGGAGGACTGTCATATGATCTTTGCCCCCAAACTGCCCGATTATCTGTGATTGATTTTGGTTGGCAGTCTCACAACTTCCCACAGAGTGTTGCTATCACTCCAAAGACAATTCGAGAATAAAGTCTTCTGGAGATTCTGGAAGCAAAACATGTCTCCCAAATCCATGCCTGCACCTGCTCCTTTAAACAGAACACCACTCTCATGGGGGTGGGGCTGTGCACCCTTCCATTACCCTACCTTTTGTATTCATATTTCAAGTGGGCGGGAAGAAACACAGTCCATTAGGATGAAAGTAAATTAAATCACAATTTTCAGAGCTCCGATAAAAACATAATTACATTTTTTAATTTAGTTTTATCATCTTTAACCTTTAGCTCCCGGTAATTAGATTACAATTGCGCTGCGCTCGTTCCTTGGCGTTTCTCTCTGCAAATGGCCAGAATAATGTAACGCTCCTGAGGCGGGGCGGATGTTGTGTGGTAAACGATGCAATCTCCTCTCTATGCAAGATTTCGAAAATCAAGTCCTCTGGCGAGGTTGTCCATCTGGCAGTGGCAAGCTGCGTCCTGCCTTAAGTGCGATTCTTTTCGATAAACTGGTACACATTTGCAGAGCGCACTTATATAACACTGCCGGAAAGAAGCAGACACGAAAAAACAGAACGTGGCAGAAAAACAGCAAGACACCCGTGGTTTCTATATTTATTCTAGCATCCCGAATATCAGGTGCCTTTGATGGTTCACTTTTCATTTAATTAATTTTCAGCAGGTTCATAAAGTCACAGTCACAGGTCAACAATAGATGTGCATTTGCCAACGGAGAAAATGAAGATTTACAGGATTGAGGGGCATATTATCAATAGACGGCAATAAATATCGCAAAGTGCGCTTTGAGCTTTTTTATTTATCGCCGTCTATCGCTGGAATTTATCGCCCTGTTAGTGCGTTATTAACAACGCGTATCACCGAGGCGATAAAAATTCCAGCGATAGCGGCTTTATCGAGGGGATATCGCTGGAAATCCAGAGAAATTACTATATAGATGGCGAAAACGTTGCTAATAGGCCAAGGTGCACTTAGCCTTATGATCCACCTGCCATGGGATAACTAGGGTGAGTCAGCATTTAATCAGATGTTAGTTTTTGGCGAACACCGCGGTGTTCGCCCAAAACTAACGTCTGATAAAATGCTGTGGGCTGCCTTGTAAAGATCGCGATGTGCACCTAGCGCTATTTTACATGTCTTTTTGTGTGAGGTACGCCCAGTGGCGCCCACTTTGCATCTCATTAGCGATGCAAAGCAAGACATCGGTAAAACGGCTGCTAACATGCGCTAATGCATGTTAGCACCACCTTGTAAATAGTGCGGAAAGATTATCTCTTCTTTTTTGGCTTTTCAAGATAAGGCCCTTGATGATATGCCCCTTATTTTTTTAAAGATAAAAATTAATTAGATTTTACCTAAACAATTAATAATTCTGAACGAGTGAGTTGCGGTGCAAGACACCCACGTGGCTCAATGACCTTCCAATTCGGTAGCAAGAGTTACCGATCCATCAGTTGTTTTACTACTGGAGATTTCATTTCACTCGCTCCAAGAAGGTGAAACCTCAAAACCAAGCCAGGTCAAGAGAAACTCACACATACAGGGATATTGCCAACATTTCTAGATCCAGAAAAACACAAATGTGCTCACATTGAGGTACCGACTCTCACAACACTTTAATCATTGCTCTGTATACACTTACGTTTATCTGCATTTAGAGATATCCACACACAAAGAAATGCATGCACCTAGAAATTCGAATGCAAACATTAATTTACCAAGTAATAATCCAGCGTTACTAGAAATACGCTAAGAGAGAAATGAAAGGGATTTCATACTTCGATATAATAAAAAAAATCTAATTATACAGGGCACTGAAAATATACAGTTTGTCTGCGATTGATTTCAGTTATACGGTTAGTTTCCAAAGCAGCGAGATAAATGGGGCAGCCTTATCATGCTAAAGCATATTCATATGCAGTGATGAAACCATAAATCAATAGCAAACCAGTCAGAGTATTAATGCAGTTGGCCACCCGGGCATTTTAACTGTGATGTTTTATTCTGCCACATAACTTACACTTGGTGTAAATGTAGGAAAGTGCCCCTTTTTGCATGGTTAACCCCCACTTTTTGCCCGACATCTGATGCAACCTGACTTGAAGTGCCATAGGTCCCTGACATTCAGATTCCCATTGCCTGTGTTCTTTCCCAAGATTGTACCTTTGTACCCATAATTGGCACATCTCTGACCACATTTAAGTCCCTTGTAAAAGGTACCATGGGTACCAAGGGCACTGTGACCCAGGAAGTCCTCCGAGAGCTGCAGCACCTATTGTGCCACCCTTAGAGGCCCTGTACTATAACTGCAAAGCACAGCCATTGCAAGTTGTGTGTTTTGGTGCAGAGAAAAGTGAAGAGTTGGCGTAGCACGCATCCTTGTGTGGTTACCTACAACCCACTGCCTGAGGCCTAGATAAGTCACTCCCCTAGCAGGGTGCACTAGCCCAAAGGTGAGGATACAGTACAGTAATGGTCCGTGGAGGGAGCTCCGTGGGGCGGTGAGGCTGGGCGGGGGAGAGGCAGGGTGGGGAAATGTAAACACCGGAATATGGATGAACGGAGGTAAGTACACATTTAAATTAATAAAACGAATTTTGTGATGCAGCGCGCGCAAAGGAATTCGTAGCTGTGGTATCTAGGCATACCTCCCCCAGTACTCAGAGTAATCAGAAAGTAACTAAAAAGTGAACTAATTACTGTGAAAAAGTGATACAAACCTGTACCATCTGCAAATCCATCCTCAATTGCATTTCTGCATAAAGGTCTACAATTGAAAGTATATTTTACCCACCTGTACCAAGACCTGCTTGGTACTAGAAATAGATTACAAGTATACTGTTTTTATACTTACCCATTTGGTCTGGATTCAGTCTCTGTGTGTGTGCATCAGTATTGATTGAGTGAATACAATAAATGCTTATCACACCCTCTGGATAAGCCTAACTGCTCGCCCACACTACCACAAAGAGAGCCGCTAGTAATGACCTAATTTAGCCTCTGCTATATCTCTGGAGACTCCCTGGACTCTGTGCACACTATACCTTACTTTGGTATAGTATATATAGAGACAACATCGTACAGTGAACCACTAGGAAGGGGAGATAAAGGCACTTGTACGTCCACATCAAAATTTAGAAAATTATCCTAGCCTTAACTAGGGCCATTGTCACCATAATGAAGGCTAAAAAGCTAGCTGATTGCAGTGTTCTGTGCTCCATATGGTCACATAAATTAGGCATCCATTAGGCAGACTTATAAGGGATTTATTTAGTTCAGTTTAGAGTTTACCAGAGCATCCACAACCAGTTTGTGTTTGTCCTCCTGAAGAGAGCACAATGATGGTGAAGTAGGCATATTTATGTATGCAATTTTCATGTTTTTCTGCACTATAAAACTAAGTGGGAATCACTGACTTTGTTTTGTCGTAGCCAGTGAGACCAATGGTTTGAGAATTAATCCACCAATGCCCAACTGTGCTAACTTTGACAAGTGTTCCAACAACCAACCAAGAGAAAGCACCAAGGGGAAAGGGGGGAATCATCCGCTCCGGTCTCCATGTGTTTGCTCTCCAGGTGTCTACTCTTTGGAAACGCTGTGTCGTACCTGGGTGTGTGTGGACTGGGAATCTGGAGTCACCGGATTCCTGAAAAAGAGTGTTTGTCTAATCTGATCAACTCCTGTTTGTGCTTGTAATAAGGATTCTTACTACTGGTTATGAGTGCCTGGTGCTGTGGAACGATAGCTGTGCAGTTTGCTGAGTTTCTTTAGATTCGTGGCATACTAGGGCAGAGTATTGTAGAGGAACTACCTCGATTGGTGGAATATGGATAAATTGGAGTTGGATGCTCTTGCTCCAGAGCTGAAAGACTGGGTTCAATATGGTTCTCTTTCGCACCTCATTCACACTATGGGCAATTTCACTCACACTAATCACTCATACATGGATGCTGCCACCCACCACAGTTGTACCGATAACCTCTCGGTATTGCGCGGCTTGAGCTTATTTTATACTCTTGTTCCTTGGAAGGACCAAACCTTATATCAGCCTTGAGTATGTAGTGTAAGTGGGCATATCTGTAAGGTGAATGGATGTGCCTGCAATTTGAGTTGGCGTGTCTGTAGTGTGATTGGGTGAGCTTGTGTTGTGCATGTATCTGGGCATGTTTGTATTGTGAGTGCATGTAATGAAGGTTTGTTTTTCTCTCCTGGCCCCCACCGCCCTTGTTCACAGCAGGCCATAAATAGTGGAATGGACTACAGGGACTGGTGTGTCCTGCCAGAACCCCTCACAAGATTTGCAATGTAGGCAATGGTTTAGGCTTGGTCGAGTGGGTGTGATGGAATTTAGCGACTAACCGAGGGGCATGAAGGAGGTGAGAGGCAAGTTCCCATGATTGCTCTTTGTCATAAACTAGTTCTTGTCTCTTCCCTACTGCTCAGCTGGAATGTGTGATGACCTCATAGAATGCTTGGGTGGCTGTGTGTGCGTGTGGAGCGTGAGTTGGTGAATGCAGGCTGAGCAGCAGGGAGGCTGCTCCTGGTGGGGCTATGCTTCATCTACTCTTTACCTTCTACTCATCCTGGAACTAAGCTACAATAAAGATATCCTGCTTATACACCCGGCCTGTGTGTCATCCATTTACAACACTCTTCATGTCCATACCCTTTCTAATACAACCAAATGTAAAGGTGCCCTCAAGTGATTTTGAATCGTGAACTTGTTTCACTTCAAATTCCTGCTCTCTGTCAATATCGATCAGTTGTGAAAGGGGCTGTAGTCTTGTTTTAGGATGACATGGCTTTAATTAGGAGAACTTGAAAACTGAATAGACTCTAATAGTCAGTGGTATTTCTAGTTTGACTGTGACAGAATTAAGGATTCGTTATTGTGAATGGACCAACAAATTATGGTTTTAGTTTTCAGGTTCCTCAAAGGTTTAACTGTTTATTTGCTAGCCATACTTGATCTCTAGTAGCGTAGTGATAGCTAGGTTTGGGAGATCGTTTCTTGTCAGTGGATTTTTTGGTGTATTTTGTGCTTCTGCTAAGTGTTTTCTAGCGTCTTTTAGTATTGTACGCAAATGGGTATGATGATCTTCTATGGGAGGTACATGTGACTTCTTTGGTTGGGTAAATGGAAGAATGTTTGGATGAAAACCCATCAGGATATACAACAGGGAGCACCATAATGAGGTATGTTCTATGTTATTGTATATGAAGTCCGCCATCCATAAATATTGTGACCAGTAATCCCCATGTTGTAAGGCTACGCCACACAGGTATTGTCCCAAGGTCTGGTTCAGGCGCTCCGTCATACTGTCAGTTTCAGGATGATAACTGATAGACAGACGAGTGTCAATGTATAAACCTTTACATAACTGTTGCCAAAAATGAGAATTAAACTTAGAGCCCCTGTCAATAATGAGTACACTAGGGATTCCATGCAGTCTGATGCTGTGTTGTGCGATTGTTTTTGCTAACACCAGAGCAGTGGGTAGTTTGGGTAAGGTGATAAAATTGCCTAATTTGGTCAATTGGTCTATCACCACTTGATTACCGTGTGCTCTTGACTATGTGGTAACTTGACCACGAAATCCATTGAAACTATATGGAATGGGGCTGCTGGAATGGAAATTGGGTGCAATAAGCCCCTGGGTTTGGTGTCACTTGGTCTAATCTGAACACAGATGGGGCAGGTTCTCACATATTGTTCTACATCAGAGCGAAGGGTAGGACACTAAAAATACCTTGTTATTAGGGATGTCATGTTCTGTGACCCCCACATGACCCACCAGATCAGAATCATGTGCCCACTGTATGAATGGAGATGGAGATCGGTAAATGGTACATGAATATCGTGGTCATGATACTATAACCTTTTGTCTTCTGAATGAGTCTTATCTGCCTTTAGCCATTCACTTAAGTGTATGGTATTTAGTAGTGCTGTAACCTCACTTTGGGACTCTTTATTTACAACAGCTTTCTGGAGTTCTTCTACTTTGGGCACTATGACTCTTTCTTGTAGAATGAGTGGAGGCTCTCTTTCTTGTTTTTCTTTGTGTGTGTTGTAGAACCATGATAAGGCATCTACCTTAATATTTTGGATTCCTGGCCTATAGGCTATAGTGAAATCAAAATCTGAGAAGAATAAAGACCAGTGCAATTGGCGCAAAGTAAGAGCACTCTGTGCTCTGCGAATTTCAAATTCCTATGATCTGTATATGTTTTGATGGCATGTCTAGCCTCATGAGGTAATGGAATGGCACAATTCTTCAAACGCTCATTTTATTGTTAATAATTACTTGTCGGATATGCTGTTGTTTATCTTACAAGGAGTCAGCTTCTGAGAGAAGTGGGCCACATGATGCATCTGTACTGTCTTGGGGTGTTTTGGGGAAAATGCAGCAACTAAAGCTGAGCTGGAAGGGTCTGTTTCCAGAATAAATTGTATAGCAATATCTGGGTGTCACAGTATTGGTGCCTCCACAAAACATGTTTTTAACTCTTCAAAGGCCTGGTAGGGTTTTGGGAGCCACTGAAAAGGAACTCCTTTACGAAGCAGTCTAGTTTAGGGATGGACTATGGTGGAATTGTTTTTCAGGAATTCGCAAAGCCTAAGAAGCTCTGACAACATTTCAAAATTGCAGGTGCTAGCCACTGGAGATGCGCCTTAACCTTACTGTTATCCATTTGGATTCCATCAGGATTTATTACGTAACCAAAAACTCAATTTTGGGAACTTGAAATAAGTATTTCTCTAGTTTGGCGAACAAATGATGTTGTTGGAGATGAGCAAAGACTGCCTGTACATGTTTTATGTGTTCTTGTGTAGTGTAATAAATATGAATATCATCAATATAGACGATGCAGAACACATCTAGATAGCCTCATAAAATATCGTTCATAAAGTACTAAGGGCGGCCCTGGAATTTAAGAGTCTAAGGGGCATGACTTGATACTCAAAGAGCCTGAACTTAGTCTGAAACGTTATTTCCCATTGGTTGTCCTGTAAGACTCTGATCAGTTGGCATGCTTCTCGGCGATCTAGTTTAGTGAAAATTACTGCCTTTTTAACCTGATCCATTAGGACTGGAATAAACTAGGCCTGGGCTAAAATACTGTTCCGCTCGTGGAAATTGCGATAATTTGACATTTTCGCTTTCCGCGGAGAGCACGAAAATGTCAAAATTTCCGCAATCCGCATCTTGCCGGAAATTTTTTTCTTGCTCGCGCTGTAAACAAATACATTCTCGCGTGCGAGCGATCGCCTTACCTGAATCCCCGCATTCGCCGACATGTTTTCCCGATCCGGTCGCGTTCTCCACGAGATGTTGGATTGTTGGTAGCCATTTGCGCTGTCTCGCGACAGTTCGCGTCCGCATTAACGTCATTTGTCGCGCAATCACGTCATTCGTCGCGCGATCAATTCTTTCTTCTCGCGATCATGCATCGCGAGAGTTTGAGATGATTGAGATCTCGAACACATCATTCTCTACCGTGAGCGAGAGCGTGAGGACACGGGCATGTCAATATCAAATGCGAAAAGGAACAAGAGACCCCGAACACGCCATATCCAACGCGACAGGGAGCCAGAGAACGCGATCAATTCATTTTGGACACGCCATCGACATCGGCGGAAGTAATGTGAAGCTCGAGAACTAGAACATGTAAAATTTTCGATTTGGTGAAGAATATCAGCTCTAGCAGCATGAAACCCTCTGCAAATAATGATTTGGATGAAAACAACTCCTCAGATTGACATTTGGCTGTCCTTTTTTGTGCAAGGAGTCCTTTTTAAAAAAGGTGGGGAGAGGGAGGAAGTGCCACAGAATCTCCAACTTCCAGCAGACTCCTCCCAGTGCTTTGTCCATCTCCTGCTCATTCTGCCTTTGGATTTGGAGCTGGAAAGATCACTCTTTTTGTCTGCTGCATCATTGCAATTGGAT
Source organism: Triturus cristatus (assembly GCF_964204655.1). Classification (NCBI taxonomy): domain Eukaryota; kingdom Metazoa; phylum Chordata; class Amphibia; order Caudata; family Salamandridae; genus Triturus; species Triturus cristatus. The sequence goes on along the minus strand of NC_140590.1, from coordinate 891,116,856 downwards.
TTGAGGATTTTTTAATTTGATATTTTACAAGTAAGTGGTTGTTGTGTCTGTTTGATTGGGGGCATTGCAGATGTTGTAACTACAATTTATTTATGGTAACTATCATTCCTTTTTAAAAAAATGTTGTGGGCAGTAGTAGTCAGTAGTAGGCCCGAGCTAGTCATGGCCTCATGAGTGTGTGCATGATGAAGCAACTGTTCCTTTGGTGTTTTTTGAATGTATTTCATTTTCAGGCATCATTTAGGGCCTGGATTGCATTGGATTGAGTTGGGAAATGTGCTTTTTTGGGGTGGGCTTTCTGTTGTTGGGCCTGGCCTTGTGGCTGGTGGCCATTTAGAAGCCTAGGCCTACAAGCTTGTCTGGCCTTGTCTGCCAACAGGCCTGCTTTCATCCAGTAGGATCAGAGCAGGTAGCCACAGCTTTATTAATCAAGTGTTTCTGTGTGGTCTGTTGAATTTAGACATCATTTAGGGCATGGATGGCATTGGATTGAGTTGGGAAGTGTGTTTTTTTGGGGTTGGCTTTCTGACGTTGTTGGGCCTGGCCATGTGGCCATTATGAAGCCTAGGCCTGCAAGCTTGTCTGGCCTTGGCTGCCAACAGGCCTGCTTTCATCCAGTAGGATCAGAGCAGGTAGCCACAGCTGTATTAATCAAGTGTTTCTATGTGGTCTGTTGAATTTAGACATCATTTAGGGCATGGATGGCATTGGATTGAGTTGGGAAGTGTGTTTTTTGGGGGTTGGCTTTCTGATGTTGTTGGGCCTGGCCATGTGGCTGGTGGCCATTTTGAAGCCTAGGCTTGCAAGCTTGTCTGGCCTTGTCTGCCAACAGGCCTGCTTTCATCCAGTAGGATCAGAGCAGGTAGCCACAGCTGTATTAATCAAGTGTTTCTGTGTGGTCTGTTGAATTTAGACATCATTTAGGGCATGGATGGCATTGGATTGAGTTGGGAAGTGTGTTTTTTTGGGGTGAGCTTTCTGATGTTGGTTGTCTTAAAGACATGCTTTTATTGTGTGTGTCTGGTGTGTGTTGGTGTGCAATGCATGCACCCTGCAGATCTTATTGGGGCCTGTGAATTTTCGTATTTGCATTTTGTTGCATTGAAAAGGCAGAGCAGTGTGCTTTAGCATGCATCCTTTGCCTGGCTTTCATAGGCCTTTTGTCAGCTCCTGGTGTTTCCCAGGCCCCCTGCTTGTTTGTGATTTGTGAGTGTCCATGTGGCTGGTGGCCTTTTTTTGCATTGGGAGTTATTAGTGTCCTGCTTTTGCCATATAGGCCTGCATGGTTTTGCTATTGGCTTACTGCTTCCATCCATCCACCTCCTCTGCCAGCAGCAGCTCCATGAATGATGAGATGCTCAAATAATTTAATGGCAAATAGGGTCCACTCCACCCCACTTCCATTGCATTTTTATTTTGGTGGTTCTTATTATCTTTCCTATCCTTCCTGAGAGTGTAGTGTGTGTACACAGTAGTATAACATAGCCCTTGTTGACAAAGTCTCAGAAATGGCTAGACTATATCTTTTGTTTGCACTAGTAACTGAACCACAACAACAAATGCAAAATTTAGCTGGTGTTCTTCTCCTGGCTTATTTGCTTTTAGGTACACAAAAAGCCAGAGGAGGAGGTGTCATCATCATCATCCGTTGTACTGCCAGCCAGACAGAAGTCCTGCTGCGCATCACGTCCACGTGTGACCAGAACTTGTTGTGCATCTGCGTCCTGCCTGACATCTGAAGAAGATGGTCCCAAAGAAAGGTACCAGGTCCAGTAGCAAGAAAGTTGCCGGTGAGAAGAAGGAACAGAAAAAGGAAGTGCCATTAACCACGACTGGTGTGCCGGCCAATGTTTTTTTTGGCACCAAAAAAGTTACGCCTGCAGCAGCGTTGTCCGGGAACCAAGCTGGGAGCAGCACCTCAGCACCAGCGGTCCAACCCCACCAACCTAGGCCCAAGGCCTTGAGTGTTGCAGAGGTAGCCAGTCTACTAACGAGCAGCGATGTTGAAATGTCATTATCGCAAAGTAGTACACAATCTACGCAGGCGCAAACTCAGCAGATAAGTCTGCAGCCGCAACAAGAACAGCAGCAGCCGCAACAACAGCCCACCATAGTAGTTGTTGCTCCTGACGTAGGAGCATTTCAGGAAATCGAGCTTCCTGCAGACAAAGTGGAGCAAACCACTGTTTCGGAAGATCTATTGTCTTCCAGATCACCAGCAAGGAAAAGGAGGCTTAGTCCATCATCTTCTTCTTCAAGCCCCGCTTCTGATGATCGTGATGCCACCTGGCAGCCACCAGCTCAGTCTGAGAGTGATGCACGCCACAAGACAATGCTTCTGAAAAGGAAGGTCCCAGAAAAACTTAGAGTCATGGAGGCAGACGTAGAAGAGGGGGGTGATGTTGATGAAGACGAGCCAGTCATCACGCACATCACTCCCACCCCAAAGAGATTGGAGACCAACATTCTCACCCTATCCAGAAAGGCTGCTACTGAGCGGGATGTAGCACGGATATCACTAACACAGGTTAAACCACCACTACCTCCAGCTGCCATATTTTCCAAGGCCCGGCAGGGACCTACATCCAGCTCAACCATCTCAGTAGGTAGTGGTAGTAAAAGTCACAGTGTAGCTGCACAGAGTTACATTCCAAGCACACCCTCCAGTTTATCTGGTATTGAAAGTGGCACATCCAGCAGTGCCAGAAAGTTCTCCTCCCCAGTTTGGGACTTCTTTTCTGTTAGCACCAAGGAGGAGAACGTTGCTATATGCTCAATTTGTTGACAAGGTGTTCGGCGGGGTAAGCTTGGTACAAACTATGGTACCGGAGGCCAAGCAAGTCATCTCAGAATACACCACACTATTGTGTGGGAGAATCACCTACTTCAGTTAAAAGAAAGTAGAAAAATTCAACCCATTGAAGTTGGTCAGGAAGAATCAGGGGGCGATATTATTGCGGTGGAAGGTGAAGAAGAGGGAGGCATTTCTAGCCCTGTCCCCAGTAGTGTAGTGGTACCCCCCACATCCACCTCAGTAACATCTGAGTGGCACCGCAGTAAGAGCCATACTCAGAGTCAGGCTGAGATACCAAGGTGACCGAGTACCGCAATGAGACAAACTGCGTCATTGAGCCTAAGTGGGTCAATGAAAACAACAGCACCACAAAGGAAAGTAATCCAGCCTACCATTGAGAGCATGCTTAGGTTGGAGGGGCAGTTCCAACGCAACCACCCAACGGCACGGTTGTACAATGCGAAGCTGGCTAAAATGTTAGCGCTGGAACTTCTCCCTTTTTCATTTGTGGAAGGGGTGGGTTTCCTTGAATTTGTGTCAGCCATCTGCCCTAAATGGAAGGTTCCCAGCCAGTCCTATTTCGCAAGAATTGCTGTTCCGGCACTACATCATGATGTGCTGGAATTGGTTGTACAAGCTTTGCAGCAGAGTGCTGTTCACAATATCCACCTGACAACAGATATGTGGACCAGTTGCCAAGCCACAGATTACATGTGCATCACTGCACACTGGGTTTCTTTTGTGGGGTTTAGAGATAAGCTCTCTGAACGAGGTGCTGTTGACACAGCTGCGATTTTTAAAGGTACTCGGTACTCGGAAACATGCAACTGTAGCCTTGTTCGCCATGGAGAAATCTCATACTGCTGTAAACATTTTGCAAGAGTTTCACAGCAAGGTTTTGAATGGCTGCGCCCAAGAGGGCATAGTATTGGTTTTGTTGCCACAGACAATGGCAGTAATGTACTTAAGGCCATGGATCTTGGTTCCTATTTCAGGGTTCCGTGTTTGGCGCACTGCATAAACATTATAGTTCAAGACTTTCTGAAAAAAGATCCCATAATCAGCAACTTCCTGGCCATCTGCCGAAGAATATTCACTCATTTCAGCCATTCTTTTAAAGCTCGGAAGCAGCTGAGGATCATTCAATGAGAATATAGGATGCCAGTCAAAGCACACATCCAGGAGGTGGCAACACGTTGGAACTCAACGTGTTACATGCTTGATCGTCTGTTTGAGCAGTACAGGCCACTCAATGAATATGTCTGGCAAAGAGGGGAGGCTACTGTGAAAGGCATGACTCTTCAGATGGAGCAATGGGGCCTAGTTAAATGCCTGACTGAGATGCTTCGTCCTTTTGAGGTCTTCACACGTGAAGTCAGCAAGGAGGACTGTACAATGGGCCAAGCTATCCCATTATTGCAAATGCTAGAGCATCAGCTGAAGAAGGTGTCTGAATCATACAAAGGTGTAGAGGACAAAAAGGGAGCCTATGACTTGGTGGAGAGCTTAGCCCGTCGCTTAGCTGAAAATACAAGGATAGAAAATAAAATTTTGTCACAAGAACATTACATTTCTGCCACAATTCTGGATCCACTGGCAAAATTTGGACTGAAGACATTCTTTCCTTTTTCAGAGTTTGATGATGCCCGCTACAAAACTTGGATAGCTGAGGCAGCGAGTAAGTTGGAAAATGAATGGCTGCTAATTCAAAGCCCGCAAGATCAACCCACAAGAAGTACTGCAGCAGGTCATGCAGCATCAAGTGCAACTTCGGAGGCTGAGGGCAGTGCATTTGGATCACAGCACTCACCATCACTATCGACAACAGCAACAATAACTGGATCATTAGGCCCAGTAGAATCGTTAGACGATTGGTATGTACAGTTACACATTAATAAGCACAGTGCTGATGCACAGAGAAAAGAGTCAGAAAGCTTAGCAGCAGCACCCCTGAACATTCAGCGGATGGTCCAGGCCTATCTGGATGACCCAACAGAGGTGTACATTGATCAAAACCCATTGCAGTATTGGTATAGGAAAAGGTCTGAAAGGCCACTGCTAAGCAGGCTTGCGATAAGCTATCTAGCTTGCCCTGTCGCAAGTGTCTCTTCCGAACGTGTTTTCAGTGCTGCTGGTTCCATTGTAACAGTGAGAAGGACCAGTCTCTCGCCCAAAAACATGGAGCGGTTAACGATCAAAATTAATCAGCACTTCATACCACCGAATTACACAATACATGAAGCAAGGGAGGAAGATGAGGACAGCGGCTCAGGTGACGGAAGTAGTGTGTCACATGATTACCTGCTACTGGCTGAACCCCCAGAGTTTGAGGACAAGCTATACTTCCCTGACAATTAGGCTTGCACTTACTGTCTTCCTCCCTTTTTTTCCCCCTTATTTGTGTGTCTGTTGTTCTGGTTACAAACTTGTGAATCACAACAAATCCATAACCACCGTCTTCTACTCTTCTTATTTAATATACAAGTTTCAGGTGTCTGCAATTTGACAGTACAGTCCTCCGAATCCAGCTCCTCTGCTCCATCATACTGAATCTCCCGCCTAAATCCATTGCCCTTATGAATGATGATTGGTTGATGGAAAATAAAATAAAAAATAAAAACTTTCCTAGTCCCGCCAAAAGAAGTGGATCATGAATCATATGACTACTATAGCGATCCTCCTTTCAGAGAGAGACTGCCCATTAACTGAAAATGAGATGGAACAGGTAATGATTGATGCCATGCATTGGACGCAGAGTCGCAGTCTTGCAGACTGAGTGATGTTGTTGTTGTTTGTTGTGCATGAAGTTATGTCATTGTGCACTAATCATCTTTCTACAGTACACACTAAACGTAACTCAAGGTGAATTTTCCCCTTCTTGCAAATAAGAAATTTGTACTTCTCCTGCAGCTTGATACACTGCTTTTGATTGAATACAGGAAGGGGACTCACTCTGCGCACTGAGTATGATTGACAACAGCACCGTCCATGCTGATGATGGCGAAAAAGACGGCCCGTTAACTTAAGATGAGAAGGAACATGTAATGAAAATTAATGGCATGCATTGGACACCTGACTCTGAGCGATTGGTGTTTGTGTTTTTGTTGTTTGTTTGTTGTGCACGAAGTGAAGTCAAAGTGTACTAGTAGTCTTACTGTACACACTAAAGAGTGACTCAAGTCAATAATATTTCTACTCTTGTTGTGTAATAACAATATTTTACTTCTACTGCAGGCCGATCTTCACAGTCAGTCAGTACAAGTATCGGAGATGATTGATGGAATAATAACAAGTCAGGAGGACGTTTCATGAGTGGTATAAAATCCTAAAGGTAAACACGTCAAAAACAACCACAGCAGACTAAAATGTCTTTGTAGAAGTGGAGTCGAGTGTAGCGGTGGGATGACTGCGGTGCATTGATTTACTAACTAAAATGATAAAATGCTATGTTTGGAATGGATATGTGCTTTGCCTTTGTCCAACTCTTTAAAAAAAAAAGTACTCTAAACGGAGGATGTGCTAAGCAACGTGCCGTCAGGCCTGTCACTGTGGGCCTGCTCTGTCCTGTTGTTGTTGAAGGTCAATGCTGGAAACAGACTAGAGTAGAGATGATGCATACATGCCGCCTCGGAAAGTGTTCTTGTTGTACTACACCATAACTTGTGCATTTGTTTCAACTTTGTTTCTCAATATCCCCTTTGTTTTTCCATCTACAATTACAGACCGGGTCTTGCCCTATACTCTGGAAAACATTACAATGCACACTTACCTTACCAATACAATCTACATTTTTGTTCCAGCCGGGCAGTGGCGACACCCAAGATTGATGGACGAGAGGATCAATCGGAATGCCGAGATGCAAATCCAGTCCACATTTTTGACCAGGATAACACAGTAACAGTATCAACTTTCATCTTCTTTTAAATAATTTGATTAATTTTTTTGTCTACAATCTTTACAACAGTGTGTTCTTCTTGTTGTTGTTATTATCATTAGGTTTGCTCTCTGTTTATGATTCATCCCTACCAATATTTAAAAATTCTATTTGCTATCTGTAAAAGTATTAAGCCCGGAACAACAGAACAAGAAGTGTATGTAATGCGGGTCTCCTTATCAATCATCATCATGCATGCATTTCCTTTTTCTCCCTAAACATATTGATATAGATATGGTAGTCTTCAAAGATTGTGTTTGTTTTTCCATGCGTACTGTTTTTCACTGTCAAACCTTTCCCCAAACGCCCTTCCCATCCATTCAACAAACCCTAACCCTCTTCCACCGGGCTGTGTGACTTATTGTCGAGGTGTGACTAAATTAAATGTACTCCAATAATTAATCACACGCTTGCTGGGGCGGATGTGGCAAAAGCAACAGTACTTCAATTTTAAGGCAGAGCGATGATCTTCTTCTGCTTGCCCACCCATGAGTAGTATATTTTAGAGGTGATTTTTATTTAACAAAGGAACATATACCTCAGCATTAATTGCCGGCATTGATTGGATTTGTTGTCATTCCTCATACACAGCACTAACTGTTACGCTGTAGGCCTAGTCAAGTGACTCGACACAACTATAGTTTGTAACTCTGTCTAGTAGGCTATCCCCACCACCATTATGTTTTGTTGTAAAATATTTTAGCATATTATTGTTGCTCGGTAAGTTCTGTACTGTACTTCATTCTACTACTCCTCGAACAGTCTCTCAAAGGCGACTGACTGTCTCATTCTCTTTTTTTGCAAATGCTGCTGCCCTGCCAGTGACTAATACTACTACTATACTACCACCACCACCCCAATCATGGCATGTTAGAAAAAGGAAACCATCTTCACCATGCAGCCATCACTGTGGTTAAGTTAAACATCAAGCAAAGGTAAGAGAAGTTTGGGGGAGGCATAATTAATAATGGACATGTTTTCAATGAATTCACACACCCCTTTGAGTCCAGATAAAGAATGCATAGACTAGAAAAGAGACTGAAAATACTAGTAGGACAACTCAATCAGTGAGGGGTGTCACATCTATCTGTTTGTGTCTTTCAAAGTCAGCCAATTATTTAAATCAAACACTGGCTATGGGCGGACCTGCACCAGCAAGGAAACAGTGTGATGTAAAACAGTAACCCCACCTACAAAACATTAACAACATTGCATGGAACGTAGATATATAGATTTAATGTACCCTAACAAAAACTAAACTATGAAAAAACCCCACAAAAGATGACCCACCCCCTCCCTAACCCCAACCAATGTCCGTAAGAAGAAAGTACAAAATAGTCCAAAACCCCAATGCCCAATTCCCACCCACCCAAACAAGAATTAAAAATGGGGCAGAAGGCGTGGGGCGGAATTGCAGGACGACACACATCTGCTCCTCTAGACGGGCGATGCGGCGCCTGAGAGCGCGGCAGTTGCAGCCACAGTGGGGGGGGGGCACCAGAGGTGGTATTGCGGGCGGGGTGGCGGGCAGCCACCAGACAGTGGCGCCGTACCGCTGGAGGGCGGTAGCTGGGGCCCGGAGACTGGAGGAGGCTTGAAGTGCTGCAGTCTCCTCCTCTGCCAAGACCACCAGCCGGCGATATTCCTGCTGGATTGCCTCCAGCTTGCGGTGCCGTGCCTTGGCGGCCAACTCCTTCCGATTAACTTTGGAAGGAGTAGCTGTGTATCAAAAAGAAAAAAACAAGACAATTGTAAAATATACTCTTAGAAAAACAGTAAGACAAGTTATTTATACACATAGTGGCATGGTAGCACTATAAAGCACAGTACATAACATTTATTAAATCTCACCCGTCCTTCTTCCTTCCACCCGTCTTTCATTTTTTAGTTGAACACCAGGTGATCTGGTCTGACTTTTAGCCTTCTCCATAAAACTTTCAAAGCGGAGTTGAAATCAGATAGATGACGCCATTGGTTACTCAATACTCCCGCCCCTATGCCAATTAAAGGGTGTCTTCACTCTTCAAACGTTCACAACAACTCTTACTTACTTAGGACATCGGATGGCGGGCGGACTTTGTCCGCCCACCATCCTCACGCTAAAAAGGGACCACCCGCCATAAGGGCGGGGGTTCCGTGGGGACAATTAGGATGCGCCCGCCACAGTGGCGGGCGCATCCCATTTTTTTAACATTGTGGTGGGCGGTGCAGAAAGCACCGCCCGCCGCAATGCTAAAAATACATGTTGTGCTTTTTCAAGCACAACGTGACAGGCCCCGTGTGGAGCCTGCCACGTTGTGCTTTGAAAGGCAGGGGGGGTACCATAGCATAGGTGCCCTCCATGGGGGCCCGCAGCAGGCACCCCAAGCATACTCCGCATGCCTTTCCGTGGCTGCAATGCCGCCATGGAAAGGCATTCCAAAATGCAGATTATATGGCTGGCGGTGTGTTCAGCCACCACCACCATATTGAACCCTTTTCCGCCCGGTCGACATTTCGACTGTGCAGAAAATCGGTGGATGATTCTATCTGCCGCGGACCCCCCAGCCATTGTAAATGTAATATCTATGGCAGGGTGTCTTTTCTACAGGGATTTCGGGTGGTTTGCCCCTGCGGAGTCGGCGGTGACTACCGCCGGCCCGGCGGGGGCAATCCGCCCGCCATCCTAATGGGGCCCTAAGTCTCAACAGTACAGTATACATACAGTACACCCTTGCAGTGAGTGTAATATCAACAATAGTTAAGGATTATGAATCTAACTTACCACCGCCTGCCACTGGTGCTGGCACTCCCCCTACCGCTCCATCGTCGGTATCGGCAACTGCCGCATCCTCTCCCTCCGCGTCGCCTTCGCTGGCCCCGGCAATGGTGGTCGTGGTCGGTAGTACGCCTAGAAAACATTACACATTTTTTAGGCGTCATATACACCTCCCCCTATTGGTCAGTAGCAAGATTGAACAAGCATTGGCATAGCCAATAGGTCTCGCTTTTGGGACCTTATAAGTATTTAGTTATGCAGCACAATATCCTTGGTGCAACAACAACTGTTGCATGGCAAAACACTTATAAGTTCCCAAAGGCGAGACCTATTGGCTATGCAAATGCTTGTTGACGTTTTTATGGTACTGCAATATATAGGGATGTTATTTGTCACAGTTTACAGTTTGGATTAGATCATTGTTGACACTATTGTTCATAAGATCACCATGTCTCCAGTGACAACTTCTTGCTGCTCAGGTCGTGCCGAGGGGTTCCTTTTCCGGTGGTTCTGCTGTCCTGACCGAGCCAAAGTTCCTGCTGCAGTTGTCTCCTCCCTTTGTGTGTGTGGTTGTAGTTGTGTGCGTGGTTGTGTGTGTGTGGGTGTGCGTGTGTGTGGTTGTGTGTGGTTGTGGGTGTGGTTGGGTGTGGTTGTGTGTGTGGTTGTGTGTGGTTGTGTGTGTGGTTGTGTGTGTGTGTGGTTGTGTGTGTGTGTGTGGTTGTGTGTGTGTGTGGTTGGTTGTGTGTGTGGTTGTGTGTGTGGTTGTGTGTGTGTGGTTGTGTGTGTGTGGTTGTGTGTGTGGTTGTGTGTGTGGTTGTGTGGGTGTGTGTGTGTGTGGTTTTGTGTGTCGTGTTGTGTGTGGTTGTGGGTGTGGTTGTGGGTGTGGTTGTGTGTATGGCTGTGTATTTGGTTGTGGTTGGTTGTGTGTGTGTAGTTGTGTGTGTGGTTGTGTGTGTGGTTGTGTGTGTGGGGTTGTGTGTGGGGTTGTGTGTGGGGTTGTGTGTGCATGTGTTGTTGTGTGTGAGTGGATCTAGAAAGCTACATCTGATAAAGTGTATAGCGCCTTTTCTAGCGATAATCTAGTAAAACCATGAAAAACTGCTGTGTTAGGCACCAGTAGATTTAGGATTTGTGGTTGCATTTTATGACATGCCTCTTCAAAGAACATTTATATCAAAGACAGAACCAGCCCCAAGCTGTGCGGCTACATTTATACTGGACTAACACTAATTCCGCACTATAATTTTGTAATTTTATTTTACAATGCTTGTAATAGGGTTCCCCTAGTAGTGTGCTCAGTATAGTAGCCCGTAATCGTATTGATTGTTTTCGTTGGTGCCAATATGTGACAATCCACACAAAGTTTGTCTATGGTTCGTTGTTTCCTCTATGCGCCTAGAAGTTCTTAAAATAATTCCTATCAGTACGAAGTTAGCTACAGATCTATTTAATTTACTCAGAGCATAAAATACCCCAAACAGGATTTGTGAGGGCGGTGCACTACGGAAACAGCATCGAGTGACCCTGCCGAACGCCGTGCTGTGTATGGCACGTAAACTGTTTTCTTTTGCAGGATAAAGATGGCTGGACTCTGACCTTTGCTCTGCTCCGATCTTGACGTTTGTGGAAATAACCAGGAAATAAAGAGCGAGGGTCCCTTGCATTTTGGACGGTGAAGCTGCACTTTTTGTTGAAAAGCAGATCTTGGTGCAATGCATCAGGTCATTAAAAGCAATAGCAGGTAAATTCGAAATCGCAGGACGTCAGGATTATAATTTCGTTGCATAATGCACCTGTCAGAAAATGCTCTTTAAAGCTGTGTTGATTTACCCTGCATATGTTTTGGCTACCAATGCATCTTGCAGCCCTTCGAGGTACATATATATTAGTGATTACTGAACTGTGTCACTTGCAAAGTACAGGTTGACTGCTGAATCTGGACAAATAACTACTTTCTGCGAGCCAGTAACTGCCTTTTCCCTGGGTATGCTGTCCAGAAGGCTGGCGCTGCCGGAATGGATGTGCAGCGGTAATTTCTGACACGGAGCCTTAGCTCTGTACGTTTGCAGCCCTTTGAGCAAATCGAATATGCTCACAACCCTGAAACAAAACGTTAACAAGGATGCGGCGGAAAAATGCTACCGCCGGCCACATCTTGCAGTGCCCTATTGCATTGCAAAGGCTTGTTTTAACAGTGAAGCGTGATCAAAAGATCTGATTGTGTCTTGTGACAGAAATAAAACAAACGGCCAAAAGCAACAACACAGAAAATGTATTAACATGAAAACAAAGCAGAATGAACATGTCCCAGAAGGGATATTATTTATGTACTTTACTTTCGCTATAATCGCGGCACCGGCGCTTTATTTTTAACACTAAAAGTAAAGCGCCGGTGCCGATTATAGCAAAAGCGCCTTCATGAAGTAGTACAGTACCCGTGATTGAGACATATGGCGGCTGCGCGCGTTCACGCGCACATGCACGCAGGCTTTAGGCCAGCGGCTGCAGCACTTTGAAAATCCCCTTTACAAAAATTCGAGCAACAGCGCATGCGCTGTTCTAGGCTCGACCTAAAAATGAGTTAATAGTATACAACATACATCACTAGTACAAATCAGGTAGTAGTAGAGTAGACACTAGTAGTTATATATGGTCCCCCCTAGAGTCATTCTAGCCTTTGCTTAGTTAGCCCGAGCCATGCAACCATTTTACCTTTGTGTCTTTTATTTTTGCACATGTGGCGTTACCTCGCAGCTTGTTGTATAAGACACCTTTGAGCCCACATGACCTCACACTGCTACTGTCTACGCGCTGCGTACAAGCGGCCAACCAAAACATTAACAAGCCACTTTTTTATGAAGTACTGATGTACTGTTAGTCCATATTGCTTATCCATAAATGCTACACTTTTTGGCACGGCTGAGAAATGCTTGCAATATACTAATGCGCACCATTTCATTTTTCGCATTACAGACGGAAGATTCCCTTCTACGAACCAGAGCTTTTCAGAGCTTATGACGCAACAACTACCAGTACTAGGTTCTTCTAAGGTGAGGGGTCCCTTCACTCAGAGATCTTCATTTATAAATTTTTATAAACTAAATTCCTAGCGGATGGTGGTGCTTCCACCACTGTTCAGTTATCATGCTTTAATTCCCAACTGTAAGTAAGTGTAACAATGTTTATTGTTTTAATGTTATTGATTTTCCTGTTGGTGCTGCATTATAATAGAATAACGTACAGAGCTTGTCAATTCAAAATAAACATTTTGAACTTACATAGACTTGGTGGTATTTGGTGTGGACTTACACGAGTGAGCAAATTAATGGAAGGGTGTGCATGTGCATTGCTTCCACGACTGAGAGGTTGGGTGTGTTATGTTCTGGTTGGGTTGTCTACTTGTTGGGTATCTTGGGGGGAGCGTTCGGAGAGCTAATATTTATGACAAGACACTACTATAACTAGTCGGGCAGGGGATTGTGGTGGGTTCTGAATTTCTGATTGAGGTGTGTGAGGAAGGTCCAACCTACCATCACCAACATCCTATTTTCTTGTGCAAAGGTCTGTATGTGCAAAATCCCTACAACAGTAGTAGTATGTCCTATCATATCGAAATAGTAATAAATCTGGTTGGGCATTTGTTGGTGTGAATTGTCAAAGCCTCAAGATTAACAAAGACTCAAGATCAATAAGACTAGAAGTAGTACAAGAGGATGACCCAAAGGACTGGACTCAATGGCTTGAGCTACTGGTGAATCTGAGTTTTATGTACAACCTTTCAAATAAAGAGTGGCCAAATGGGCAAGCTTAGCTACTACAGTACAGACAGACTGATAGTAGTAGTAGTACAGAGAGTCATCATAGCGGAGGCAGGGATAACAAGATTTTTGAAACAGTACAGATCGAAGGATAATTGTTGGTAAAAAATAGCATTGGGAAACTGAAACAATAGTTCGGGAAAAATATGGTGCAGTAAAAGTTATGGAATAAGAATTATTATTAAAACCAAGAAGACTTACTAGGGCCAGCAGAGGAGCCCTCGTTGGTGTCCTCCTGGTGGTGTTGTTCTCCCACCGACAATGTCCCACTCCCTGTCTGCCTGCCCGCCTGCCCCTGGGTGCTGAACAGGAAATAGAGACAAACATTGATGGATGGTGTCAAACAAATAAAATATTTTTAAAGAACGGTCAAAAAACACTTATGTAAACAACAATTGCAATAACTAAATTGACCGATCTCATCTGGTCAACAAGTAGTATCAGGGGATTCGTGGATCGACTACTTACTATTTATCAACAGTAATCCAGTCTTCCATTCTGATTCCAGAATACTAACTAAGCCTAAGTACGACGTACCACCCGACCTAGCCCACATATTCCAGGCGTGCCAATTGTACATTAAGTATGCATTTCCACTTCTTTTAGTCCTCAACAATGCATATGGTCAAATGGAGGACACATGACTACATTTTTTGTATACACCAAATGTTGGGTTGATTGATTGATGATGATGTTCTGCTAGTGCTAAGCCTATTACCACCACTCATTGAACTAACTAGAAAAGGTTCTAATAAAGACTGGCATACTAGCAGTACGTGACGTAACTGAGGGGGAATCACGCATACCACTAAAAGATTACAAACTCATACAAAGTAACTAAACCTAAGTATCAATCCACCCCTATCTCTTAGTGACAGGACAAAGTAAGGACTAGAGTCACTATAGCATTACGTAACTTAATTTCTCTAAAATAAACTCTTACATTATCACGCTAAGTGAGCGCAAACGCAAAGTTGCAAACAAGTAAGATTAGTAGTAGCGCAGCGGAGAACCGGTGGCATAACAATCACATAAGACTTTTAAACGTAATTAACCTGGAATGTAAGCAGCAACATTCTAGCTGGTTGGAAGAAAAAATTATATTCGCAATATATAACACAGAGCAGTAGAACAGACACAAAGTAGTAATAATTAAATAGTTACTCACCAAGACCCGGGACCTCCACTCCTAGCAGGTCCAGCAGGTCCTGCTCAAGGTCCAGAATGTCGGACCACCGGTGCGTCAACTGCGCCTGGGTGCGCTGGACCCCAGAGCAGCACAACACTGCCCGGCGCACCTTACCCCACCGCTGTCGACGCTCCCGGAGCCCGGACCCGGACCCAGGCCTGCCACCTGCTGCCAGGGTTGAGGGGAGGTGGCGCTGCACAAAGAAGATGAGTGCAGCCAACTCCACCTCCATAAATAAGGCCCGTTCCTGCACCCCTTGTGGGCGCCGCCTTTCACAAGGAAGGCGGTCGCGGCTCTGGCTGCGGCGAGCCCTACCCTTTGACATGGTTCTGGGGGAGAGAGAGACGGCGCGGGAAAGAAAAGGTAATAAAATTAAAGTAACTAAAGGAAATAAATAGCAGGCAATAGAAAGAGTGAAAAAGTATCTAAAAAACAAAAAAAAAGTAGACAAAAACCAAAAATATAGAAGCAGGAAAATAGTTAGAGAGATAATAAATAAAAAAGATTTTAAAAAAGTGGCTTCAAACAAAGGATTGGAAAGATACAGGGAGGATTGAAAATCAGGTCCCAGAACCATGCAATAGAGTGAAAAACAAGATGGCCGCGCCCATTGCGACCACGTGCGCAAGTTCGCGCAATATTTTCTCCACGAGCACGCAAAAAGCGGCGCGAACAAGTAAAAGCGTTCCCGAACAGGAAATACGTACCGCGACGGGTGCGAACATGCATTGCGCGACCCAGAACAGGAAGTAAGCATCGCGGGCGGGCGGGACAAGTGAAAACAAGATGGCCGCGCCCGTGAGCAACCACATGGGTAAGTTAGCGAGCCACGATCACACAGAAAATACTGTGAACGGGTGGGAAAAAAACTTCTGAGTCTCCGCGATATTTTCTGCGTGTTTGCGGAGGTTTTTAACATTTTCGCGATAGTATGCGAAAGTGAATTTCGCAAATTCCGCCCACCCCTAGAATTAACGGTAATGGGTACTTTTTTTTACTGCTACGTTGTTTATGGCCTGATAGTTAACTCAAAAGAGAGGAGAGGATGCTGGAGATGAGGAATCAATGTCTTTCTTACAACTTGAAGACTGTGTCTACTTGCCATGAGCTACCATTAGGTAAGTGGTGAGTGTAATACTGTTGAAATGGATGATTTAGTAAAAGTCACTAGAAAAGAAGAATGTGATCGAGAGGAAGGAAAGGTGAGAGTGAAGAACATTAGGTAGAGACGGACTGGAGAAGAGAGTATATGAATGAGTCAGTAAAAAGTGAAACAGATGCAGGGTTGGGATGAGAGTGAAGAGAAAGAAAGAAGGACAAAAGAGAGCAAGCAGATAAAACTGAAAGAGGGAGAGGTACTAAGAAGGAGGAGGAAGGAAGGCAGGGGTGAAAGAATCTAGGTGGGTGATGGATGGAGCAAAAGAGGAACTGAGAGAGAGGAGGGAAGTGGAGATTATGTTGCATTGATGAACAGACTTGAACTAAAAAGGTGTGATTTAGTGAGGAAGCAAATGGGCAAAAAAGCGGGCAGTTAAGGAGGAGGGACGAAAGATGAAGGGAGCAGGGAAGGAATATATAAAAAGCTCTGAATGCTAAGAGTATAAAAAGAAGAAAAGGAATAAAGAAAGAAAGAAAAATAAGAGGAAATGTTTGTTTGATGAAAAAAAGAAGCTGAAAATTAAGCCTGGGCGTAGTGCTCCGCTCCGCCCACGGAGTGAACGTAGTGCTGCCTCTTCACGGTTTACAAAGTAGGCGTAGCAGGCAGCGCTACGCACATGCCACGGTGAAGCAGAGCAGCCCGCAACCCGCCGCCCGCCCCCATTTTAAAATAATTTAAAGAATTTTAAAGTAAGTAAAATGCCTTACCTGCGGTGCGGCATCCCGGGGCTCCCTCTTCCTGGTTGACGGCAACTTCTTCTCACAAATACGCATGCGCGGACGCCTGCGCATGCGCATTTCTCGCGAGAAATGCGCATGCGCTGGCGTCCGCGCATGCGCATTTGTGAGAAGAAGTTGCCGTCAACCAGGAAGAGGGAGCCCCGGGACGCCGCATCACAGGTAAGGCATTTTCTATTACTTTTAAAATACTTTAACTTATTTTAAAATGAGGGCGGCCGGGAGGCAGGCGGCACGTAGTGGGGCTACGCAGAGTGCGCGAGTGTGCATAGATTTGGCCACAGTACTCAATGCTCCACGTAGCCCCACTACGCCCACTACGCCCAGGGTTACTGAAAATGTGAAAGTGGAAGAAAGCTACTAAAGTGAGAGAAAGCATGAACATACATGCCATTTTATAAGCAAAAAATGCATGGAAAATAAAAAAACTACATTGAACAAAGAAAAAAATAAACAGCAATCAGAAAAACAGCACGGTACACAAGAGAGAAAACAAGAATTAGACTACGAAGATGAAAAACTGTCAAGTGAAAACAATCAAATGACTCAAGGAAGTGAATACATTAAACCAAAATGAACTGGGCACTAAAACAGGAGCGATGAGCAAGTAAATGGTGGAAGAAATGAGGTTGAGTAAAACCAAAACATAATAGAGAAAACAAGCAATACACAGTCGTTAAGATATTTAAAGAATGCCACATTACAAAAGATTTTCAGTTTTTCTATTGGTAAACATGGAGACGATTCTTTTTTTTTTTCAGAGTTGTATATAGTGCGAATGTGACCCAAATCTAATCAGGTATCAGAGCGCTTTACATAGCAGCAGTTACATTACATAAGGACCCACATTTTTTTTTTGTTAGGCACATGGAGATTAAGTGATGTTTAGCGTCATTACCGAGGCTAGAACCCATTTCCCCCAGGTTTGAGTTCAAGCACCCTAACCGTTAGGCCAACGATTGATACAACGTTGTACAATAGCACTTAATGTATCTTACACGAAGGACAAGTAGAAGTGATCATTTATTTGCTCTAAACACTCAATGCAACTTGATAGACGCTGGCATGCAAACATGTCCTTAGTAACTGGAAAAACAGCACTAATCCTAAATTATCCGTTTGAAAGAATTGGCTCTCCTTCATTGCGGTGCTGACAATATATCCATACAGACCTCTCCCTGTGAAGCAAACTCAGTATCAGCAGGGTCCACACTTTTATGGCTAAGAATAAGGCCCCGTGAACAATCCCCCTGAGGAGAGTATCAGAATATCAGAAAATCTGAGTTGATTTGAAGATAGTACATGTGCATGAAGGGGGACCTTACTGCACATACACATTCTTCAACACAACTCAGACACAAGTACACAATGGTGCATGCGTGCTGACATTGGTGGTGGCAAGCTCACTTATGCCCTTAATCAGTTGCGTTCACAGTGCATCCTCATATTGTCATCAAAGAGATGCAGCCCTGTGCAGACAAATTGTATATGCTTGTGTTGAGGCAAGGGGGGCATTTTGACACTCTGCCACATCTCCAGGCAATGTGCCCCTTTCCTTGTTCATGAGATGCAGCCCTGTGAAAAAGCATGTAGTGAATCTGCATCCCATAAACACATGCATTGTCACAACATAGTTATCATGCAGCCTTCTGGTTAAAAGGTGCATATCACACAATGTACACATTCAGCACAGTTGATTCAAAAGGTGATATCATACCATAAGCAGGGGGGACATGCCTTCAAATGTACAGTGCATGGACTACGCATATCAGGATTGTGTCACCATAATGTTTTATTACATGTCTTGTCTGAGTACCATACTCACAGAAGTAAAAAGTCCCTATAAAGAAGTATGACAAGTCAAGTATGAACCAAGCAAGAATAGAAATTTATCACCAAAGAATGTCTAATAGAGAAATGACACCATCACCCATTAGCTCACAATGCACTCCTCTACTCTCAAGTGTACACATGTGTCATACCTTAAACTGTATTCTACTTTAGTCCTGGTGTGATTTGCCCATTACACCTTGATGGGCATGTAAACAAGTATTTTGGGAAAGTCAACAGTGTCAGTGAGCAAATATGCAGTCATGTCTTTTATCATCTGCACACAAACCCCAGCAACAAATAATCTGAAACAGGATAGCATGTATCATCCATGTGAGCATCTGCGTGGCATATTCCCAAACACATATCACCCTGCCAATCGCACCTGATGTGATGTGGGTGGGGGGTGATATGGCCTGAGCACCACTAATAAGCCTTTAGAAATCCACAGCCCTGAAACCTAGGCCCACTTACACACTACACGTGGTGTCAACGTTGAGGGTAATGGGTGTTGTCACTGTCTGTACAGCCTGCAACAGCAATAGAAAGTAACGCTGCACCCTACTCACAAAGGTTAAGCCAACAGTAGGGCAGTGAGCAATGCTTGCAAGGAAAAACATAACCAACGACATGCACACAAGAAAAATCTCAATAGCCAAAGCTATTTGGATGTACTGTGTACTGTATTGTGCAGCACAAATAGAAACAGCAATTAGTCCCATGCACATGTGCACTACCCAGCAAAGTTGCCTGTCTGTGAGACACACTGACAAGGCAAGTGACAGTGCATGATGAAATGCATGCCTGCACCATAAACATGTCAACATGGTGCCAGCCACGGTCAATGAAGTGGCTGAGTGTGGAGTTCATCCTTTAAGGGGCAGGTCACACTCTGTCACTTCCTGGTGTTCATACAACCCCTAATGTAAGAAAGACATCTGCTGGCCAACAATGCACAAGTGTCCCAACTGTGACCAAGACCCATATTTCTTCAAGTATGCAAAATCTCACCATTGGAAATGCACATAAGTGAAAGGGTCACTGGGTGAAAGGGATAAGGGGCAGTAAAGCCAAAGCTGTACCATACCTGCAGATCAACATGCATCCATTAAGATGTCACAAGTATCTACACTGTGTGTATCATGGCAAATCAAACATACCTCCCTGCCCATATCATGTGGCACATCACATCAACCCAGATCAAACCAGTGGGATAGCCCTAATCATGGCACAACAACAATCATATTGCATTGCCAACAGCAAGGTGTGGCACCATGCAATCCACCCCTCCAAAAAAGAGCAATCTTGAAAAAGTATCAGGGTGTACTGAGTAGGGGTGACTCTCCTACAATGCAGTGCACAGGCACATAAATCTGAGCTAATCAACATTGACAACAATGTGGTAAAAACCTCATTACAGTCACTACTGAGCAGAGGACACAACTGGTGCTGCATGTGTGTAGAAAGTGGTCAGTAACATTTGGCCTACTTATAAACTGTGACATGATAATGTACAACTGTACAACTCTAACGTCACATCTGTGATGTTATACAATGAAGCACTATCAGGCATTTAATAGGCATCTATTTCTAAACATTCTGAATGGACATTGTCGTGCAGTCTGCTTGTAAACTTATCCAATGCATGATCATACTTGAAACACACAAACAACTGCATCTCCCCTTTACATTGCAGAGGGAGAAACATCACCTCCTGTACAGCAGCCTGTCCCACTCTTCAGTGATGAAGAGGAAGACCTTGCAACCATCGACCAGGACACCCTCCAACAGCACCCCATCTCCAGAAGCAGGGCCATCCAGCAGTGTTATGGAAACTCCACCCCCTGCACAAACCACCCAGCAGCAAGCACCAACCACTAAAGCTGTCTCCCAGGACCTTGAGGATCCACTTCTGGCATTTCAACGTCATGCGGTAGAGGTCCAGCAGGAAATGGCTCATCAAGTGCGGGTGGGGTTTGACAACCTGGCGGCCAAATTAGATGGGGTATCTGGGTGTCTCAGTCCCAATCGGGACCACCTAAAGACCATCACAGACACCCACAGTCTGGCATGACATTGCTGGAGTACTGACTCAGAGACAAGAACAACTGTCCTGTCAAAGTAGCTCCAGCGATGTCAGCAAGGAGTTGCGTCACATGCGATTGATCATGGAGATCATGGAGCAGATGCAAGCCTCACAAATGGCTGCCACGGCTGCACACCACAGACACGTTGCTGGAATCTTTCATGCCCTGCAGCTGCTCATCTCAGCAGTACTGCCACAAGGTTTGGCACAAATGAATGCTGCTGCTGCTTCAACATCCACATCTCAGCCCCCTGATGTGTCAGTGCCTCACAGTGCCGCAGCCAATTTACCACCACACACACGGGAGGCACATGACACATCAGAGAACGGAGATGTGGATGATTCTGCATTATTCCTAAGAAGAAAGAGGTAGCATTCATCTATGCTAAATTGACTGTTTTGCCTTGGATCTGTGCTTAGCATCATTCCCCGGAACATCAGCTTCCACTGTCCTCAGATTCACACTGCAACACTCACCTTGGACCTCGATATGGACTGCCATAATTTGTGTTGTTCCCAATGACACTGCAATCAGCCTGCTGACTGAACCCTGCCTCTTCCTCTGGACATGTTCCCCCCAAAGGACTCTGTCAGGCCCTCCACTGGGCATCTATGGAATGTGGGGGTTGTTTGACCAAGTACTGGGCCAATCTTCACCAAAGCCAATGCACATGCAAATTAAAATATTTAAGTTACACAGATGTGTGTTTCCCATGACCATTCAGGTATAGAAGTCTACAAACATTTTGGGCCAGTAAATCCATCAAAACGTACACCGAGGGACATATTATAAATGTCCATGTTTAACTGTGTCCCAGATAGGCTGGGCATGTGTGAACTAGCCTTGCCCTCATTGCTCAAATACAACCTTCTAGCAAGATTCCAACATTGCCCTACATACATGATTGCAATAGGCATGTGTTGAAATATGGCCAAGTCAGTCGCATACCACAAGTAGCGTCTCCATTTAGCATTGCTAGCAAGTCTCACTTGCCGGATCCACTCACACTCTACAGGGTGGACAAAGCTTGTTGTTATGGGGCCATTGCATGTCACATTTCAAGATAGAGCATACCATATTCACATAGATGAAGATTTGTAATGGCACATATCGACCACTCGCTATTGGAACCACAATGTCTGTTTCAGTGAAGTTGTGTTGGCAATAGGGACTTATCCTAAAGTGCAAGTCCTCAGTCAGCCCTTTCCCGTGGCTTAACAATGCCTTGGAAAGAAGAAACCCTCTCATGCTGGGCTCACTGTGAAAGGAGAGGGCAATATGTTTAGGGATGTGTAGTGCACTGCAATTAGCATATAGTCAGATGCTGTACCACCATTTCAAGGGTGGCATCACAATGAGGCAATGATAAAAGTAACAGCTAGGAAAAGTGGGTATGGTACAGGCACTACATGGAACAATGCTACATTTCCCCTACTTTTTGCATAAGAACTGTGTTCTGCCATATGCCGTGCACATTTGTTCAGCAAAATGAAAACATTCTACATGGGCAGGAGGGTGAACCTCTATGCACAGGAACATCCATTTTCAATAATGCTGTCACACTTGCACTATGCAGCGAGTGTGCCTATGTATGTGCATGGTAGATGGACTCTGCACTAGGCTAATGTGATATGCAGGGTGTGGACATAAACTGTGGAGCACGGTGAATACATCAATTTTCATGATTGATAAGAGTCGCAATGTCAATGTCTGCTCAAGGCCATGTTCCTACATTGTGTTGTAAATGGGCAACAATGTGCTGTCCAACTCTGTGAGACACACATAAGATGTTAAACTTCACAAAGTGTGTTCCAAGCCCAGGCCATAACTCTCACTTGCCACCCTGTAATCCATGCAAGTTTATTGTGCTCAAATCCAAAGGATCCTGACACTATCCGCCCAGCTAAGTAACATGTCATGGCCCACGTACATAGTGAAATGATTGTTCTGTGATTGAATAAGTTGTATACAAGGTAAAAAGCAACACTCATCCAAATCACTTCAGTCATATGTGCAACCAGAATTCTAAAACAGTAAACATTTATTATCAAGTAACAAAATTAACTACCTTAAACTAACACTAAGCACTACTACAACTAACCTAATCTTAACTAACTGGAACAAAATAAATACTAATCTAAACTATCTAACATAACTCATCCTAAGCAAGCGATAACATATCTAAGATATCAACCTCCGCCCACCCTTAAAGCACATCAGAAGACAAGACAAATACATCTTAGCTAAACATAACCTAACTACATGGGGGCCGATTCACAGAACTAATCTGAGATAAACTCCTAAACGTACTACATTTGGCATTCACAGAAGACATTAGGTAGTAGTAAAGTTAGGACTCCTAACTTTGCTACTACTAAACTGGCATCAAATCCTAAACGTACTACTTTTTGTATTCACAGAAGGCATTTAGTAGTAGTAAAGTTGGGACTCCTGTGCAGTTTTCTCAAGGATTACCCAGACCGTGAGGAAGAGCAGGAGGGCAGCCCAGGATGCCACAAAACAGGTAAGTGATTTTTAATTTACTTTTAATTAATGTTGAATTACTTGTTAATAGGGGGTTGGAGGCGGTGGCTGGCCAACTTCGCTCCGCTTCAGAGTGTGCGGAGATTTGCCTTCTCCGCGTTCTCTGCGGAATGCTGAGTAGGCAAATCTCCACACACTCCGCGGGCAGAGCGGAGGTCTCTACCCAGGCTTAGTCCATTAGTATTTGTGCCTGCTGTGTTTACAGAGTTTCTATTTTGGGGTGTGTGATTTGTGCTACTTTGGTAATTCGGGTTTGTCATGTGTAGCTTCAGACAATTGACCAGTATCAATGCAAATTATATTGCCTGCCAGCTGCTCGTCCCCCCCTTCCCTATTTGATGGCGGTGGCTGCGCCCCTGGCGCAATGAAGGCACGCCAAAGGCAAGCCCGTCTGCACCCATCCGCGACCCAAACACGAACAGCGACTGGGACCCTGGATCTCCTAACGTCTACCACTACGACTCATCCGCCATCCTCGCACTCAACCCAGGAAAAAGTACAACTGCCAACAGGCCACACTGAATACGACCCACGGCCAGTTCTCCTGCCACCACTGCCGCCAGACCTTCACTACCGCCACGCCTGCCAACACAGCCAAATGCCCTAAGATGCATCCTCCTCACCATGCGCTCCCTGCAAAGACACGCCGTGGAAATCTGGAACCTCCAGGACACACTCTCACTGACATCGCCTTCTTTACAGACACCTGGACCACAACCTACTCCGCCCCTGACATCGCAATCCCAGTCGGATGCAAGATCCAGAGGGAGGACCGCCCCAACCATCTGCGAGGAGTCCTCACCATCGTGCACAAAAACTCCCTCTGCCTCTCCACCTCCAGCAACACCTTACCCGCCGCCGAAGACCTGCACTTCCAGATCCAGACCAGCCCCACCTCCACACTCTGTAGTACACTTACCTACAGACCCTCCCTGACCCCTGGACCACTTCACAAACACCATCACCAGACACACTGCACCCCACGCCATCGCCTCCATGGACTACATACTCATGGAGACCTGAACTTCCACCTCAACAACACCAACTACTCCAACTCCACTACACTCCAGCGAAAAAGCTCGCCAACATGGGACTGAAACAACTCTTCACCACACCAACCCACATGGTTGGACACACCCTCAACTCCATCTTCGCAGGAGGAAACAGCATACACTTCAGCCACACCACGCAACACCCATGGGCTGACCACCACTGCGTACACTTCCTCGGGCAACAAACCCAAGCCGGCCAAGCCCACACCCGCACCCCGTGCCCTGCAAAGGAACTGGAGCAGAGTCACCAAGGAGCAGCTCAAGTCCAACCTCAACTGCACCACCCCCAGAGCTGCAGCTGATGCCAACCGCGCTGCCAGGAAATTCCTCGTATGGATCTCCAACTGCACAGACAAACTCACCCCTCTATGCAACTCTGACAGACAGCGCACCAGAAAAGCCACCTCATTCACCACTGACCTCAAAGAATCCAGACGCACCTCCAGATGCCTGGAGAAGAACTGGAGAAACAGCAGACACCCGTAAACTTCACCACCTACAAGAATGGCATGACGAAATACCACCAATGCATCTGTACCACTCAAAGGACCTTCATCCACAACAAAATTATCGCCAACTCCACCAACTCCAAAGAACTCTTCAACGTCATTCATGAATTCACAAAACCCCCCATCTAAGCCACGGACAACGCCATCCTGGACCCGTCTCAATCCAGATTCCGCAGCAACCACAGCACCAAGACCTCTCTACTTGCTGCCACTGACAACATCCGCATCCTCCTCGACCAAGGCCACACCACAACCCTGATTCTACTGCTGTCAGCAGCATCCCACACCGTCTCCCACCGCACACTAGTGGGCAGAATACATGATGCCGGCATACAAGGAACCGCCCTCGACTGGATCTGACCGTTCATCACTGGCAGAAGCCAAATGATCAGACTGCCACCCTTCCTCTCCAAACCCACGAAAATCAACTGCGGAGTGCCACAGGGATCATCACTCAGCCCAACCCTCTTCAACATCCACATGGCCCCCCTTGCCACCATTGTCCAACAGCACGGCCTCCGCATAGTATCCACCGCCAACGAGACCCAGCTCATACTCTTCCTCATCAAGGAGCCCACCACCACCAGACTCAACTTTCAGGAAGGAATGCAGGAAGTCGCGACCTAGATGAACAACAGCTGCATGAAACACCACGCAGAGAAGACTGAAGTCCTCATCCTCAGAACCACCCCAGTGGCATGGAAAAACACCTGGTGGCCACCGCCCTCAGCAGCCCCCGCCCACCACGGACCACACCAGAGACCTGGGCATTGTACTCAATTCCTCCCTCTCCATGAACCGACAGGTCACCGCCGTCGCCTCCAGCTACTTTAACACCCTCCGCATCCTCCGTAAGAGCTTCAAATGGATCCCCGATTCAAGAAAGACAGTCACCCACGCACTCATTACCAGCAGACTGGGCTATGGAAATGCCCTCTATGCTGACAGGGTAAAGTCTCTGCTCCACAAGCTCCAGACTATGCTGAACACTGCCGCCAGACCCAGGCTTGTGTTCACACTTTCCTCATAGGTCATGAGCCTCCATCACACCTACTTGGATCCCATCTCTCCCAGCATTTGCAGATGTGTGATGGAGGAGCAGGACCTTTGATGAAAGTTTTGTCTTCAAGGCTACCCCCAGTGACCGCTGTCCCTTGAGTTCTTTTGTATGGAAGGTGGACATGTTACAAGGCATGTTGTATGACATTTGCTACATGTGCATTCTCACATTTGTGAGCTACTTAATTGTGGACTTGAGGTGTGTGGTGTGTTCACTTTGTAATTTCTAACTATCAGTTCATTTCCATAAGTGCCATTCTCAAACCGCTTGTTGATGATGGTCATGCACAGTCCCTGGAAATTTGGCAAAGACATTGGTGAACAAGCCCCGGTGGTCCACAATTGCCTGCACGTTCTTGGAGTGTGTGTGCTTCCTGTTCCGGTAGATGTGTGCAGTGTCTGCAGGAGGCACAAGTGGGACATGGGTGCAGTCAATTGCCCCCAACACATGCGGAAAGCCAGCAATGGCATAGAAGCAATGTTTGGTGTCAAGCTGTTCTTGCGTAGTGTTGGGGAAGCGTAGGTGCTGTCGCGTCAGGCTGATTATGGCATCCAAGACAGTTGGGAGAAACCTTGAAAAGGATGACTGGCAGACTCTCCCAACTCTGGCAGTGGTTGGTTGGAAAGTACCATAGGCCAACATGTGCAGCACTACTTGTAGCTTTGTCTGCGGAGGGATGTTGGTGCTATGCTTTGTTGGTGCATGCAGCCTAGGGGCTATCTGGGTCAGTATGCGGAGGATGGATAAACTTTTCAGCCTGTAGTGGGCTATCACATCCTCTGGTGTTAGCTCTATCAGGGTGATGCGTTGATGATAGACCCACTGTCTTCTTTGGCGCTGCCTCCATGGTGGTCTTGGGGGCGGTGTCGATGATTGTTGTGGTCTTCTTGGTGCTCCAAGCTGCATGAGAAGTACCTCCATGGCATCAGTAGGTTAGCAAATGTGGCTCTGAGCTAGTCTCCCTTATGTCCTGTTTTTCATCTCCATTTTTAAGACCACCTTTTTTCTGGTCTTAAAAACCAGTCGCTAACGGGCCTTAGCAGCTATTTTTGGAATGTATCGCTGGCCCGGGCGATCATTGTAGATATCGCGAAGTGGGATTAGCGTCCTTTCTTGCACGGGAACGCCTATCTTGCATATCATTTTTGTTAGCTACCGCTAACAGAAATGGCAATCGGAAAAATTGATGATTTCGCCAGTAAACTGTCGCTAACCATGGTTAGCGGCAACTTGTACATGTGGCGATAAAGAAAAGCTGCTGTAACATCAAAAAATTGATGCTACAGTGGCGTTAACTCCTTGTCCCATAGCCTTTTAACGCACTAGCCACACTCCTTGCTCTAGCAATTTTCAGACACCAATAAAAATGTTAAGATAACTGCTTGATTAATGTCTTCTGGAGAGAGACTGGAGTTTTTGTCTAGGGGAAGTTTTGATAATTAATAAGGTAGAGCATAAGTTTAATATGCCTGCTGCAAAGAACATGAACCATGCATATCACAAAGTGGATATAATGTAAATAGCTCCAGGGGGTTACTCCTTTTGTTAGTGAAATCATTTTGTTCCTTGCAATTAAAATGCTAATATAGAACAGTGAGCTATTTACTGTCATCAAAGAGCTGCATGAAAACGGCAACGTATATGGAAGCGAGGCAGTAGCTGCACCCCGGCAGGTCTTTCCCCATTTATTTTTTGTGGGTTATTCCCCATTCCTGACCCGTGCATTGAGAGGGGACTTAGGGAGACAGACAGAATAACTTGTGAGGGATTAGAGAAAGTAGCCTCTCCGTTTTCTTCTTTCTTTCAAATGTTCCTCTCCTTCCCTTCCATCGTCTGCCTCAGCACAACCTACTCTGACACAGGCACCTTTGACTATTCTCTATTTCATCTTGTTTCTCACAACTCATTTACAAGATCACAATCTTGCCTTCTTCTGCTGCAAGTTATACCTATACAACCTAACAATACGTAAACTCCTGTATTAATCCCACCAACCAAGTCCTTGTGCTCATCCACCCTGATTAATGATTGCAACCAAAGTCTATTACTTTAGTCCATCATAAAAAGCTGAATGACTGCATGGAATGGTTTGCATTGAGAACACAAGACAAATCCTAATCACAACCAGTAACTAATAACACTGACCTAAACGTTAACCTTGGGTTCTAGAGCAGCGTGCTTTCCAGCGTAAAGCGATTCGATGCATCCTCAGGGGTAGTAAGCGCTGTGTAAATGCAATTATAATTACTATTGTTGATGCCTGGGTTTCTCAGCAGCATCTCAGTCTCCAGAGAAGCGGGATGTGCCGTGCCTCACTCAACCGCTAATTAGGCCTATCTTTCCAGCCATTGTGATTGGCAGTTTCTGCGATCTGCCTCTTTGATCTTCAAGCTGGCTGACTATCTGGCCATAATTTAGCTGAATGATTTTGTCTATATGTGTGCTTATCCACACTTGCCTGGCATAAGTGGAAATACCGCAGATATGTCCTAATTTGTACCTATTCTTGTTAGGCCCTCATATCTTGTGAACTCCTTAAGTATGGGAATTCTTTACATAGACTGCTATATCATACGCATTTAGGTATATCAGAAGAGGTCTCTCTCTGAAGGTCAGGGCATGTTGAGCATGGTGTTGGTTCGCTGATAGAATATCGATGACAAAAACATTGATGTTAAAAATATCGAAAATATATAGAATACAAAAATATCGACTCCCATACCTACACAGGTAAGTGTTAAAATAACAAATAAAAAAAAAACGATGTAAAAATATAGATGTGAAAAATATCAATTTAAATATATATATATATATATAAAATAACATTATATATATTAAATATAATATTAATGAAAATTATAACAAAATTAATTAAATGTAATATACATTTTAACAAAATACAACAAATAAAAGTAATTTAAAAAAATACACAAACATAATTATATATACATATATATTTACTTTAAAATAATTAATAAACTATTACTTTATTTATTTTAAAAGTTTAAAATTATATTATAAATATATATATTTTTTTTTGTTTTGTTTTTTATATGTGTATATATATATATGTATATATATCTGTTAAAAAATATTTAAACGTACATTTCCCAATACAATCAGTGCAACGGTAGGGAAAGTGTTGGATATAAAAATAATACAATGTACTATTCCAACTCCAGTGAGTGCAACAATTGGGAAAGCGTTGGATTGCGGAGGGGTAAAAATTACAATTCCCACTCCAGTGAGAGCAACAGTAGGGAAAGTGTTGGCTAGTGGAGGGACAAAAATTACTATCCCCACTCCAAAAATGCAACAGTAGGGAAAGTGTTGAATAGCGGAGGAGTAAAAATTACTTTTCCCACCCCAAAGAGTGCAACAGTATGGAAAATCTTGGATAGCGGAGGGGTAATAATTACTATTCCCACGCCAGTGAGAGCCACAGTAGGGAAAGTGTTGGAAAGCAGAGGGGTAAACATTGTTATTCCCACTTCACTGAATGCAACGGAAGAATAACTGATGGACAGCAGAGGGGTAAACATTTTGATTTCCACTCCAGTGAATGCAACAGTAGGGAAAGTGTTGGATAGCGAAGGAGTACAAATTACTATTCCCACTCCAAAGAGTGTAACAGTAGGGAAAGTGTTGGATAGTGGAGGGGTAAAAATTACTATTCCCACCCCAGTGAGAGAAAGAGTACGGTAAATGTTGGCTAGCGGAGGGAAAAGAAATGACTATTCCCACTGCAAAAATGCAACAGTAGGGAAAAGTGTTGGATAGCGAAGGAGTACAAATTACTATTCCCACTCCAGTGAGAGCAACAGTAGGGAAAGTGTTGGAAAGCGGAGGGGTAAAAATTACTATTCCCACTCCAGTGAGATCAACAGTAGGGAAAGTGTTGGTTAACGGAGGGGTAAAATTACTATTTCTACTCCACTGAATGCAACAGTAGAATACATTTTGGATAGCAGAAGGGTAAACATTGTTAATCTCACTCCAGTTAATGCAACAGTAGTCAAATTATTAGCCGAGAGGTAAAAATTAATATTCCCACTCCAAAGACTGCAACAGTAGGGAAAGTGTTGGATAACGAAGGAGTAAAAATTACTATTACCACTCCAAAGAGTGCAACAGTAGGGAAAGTGTTGGATAGCAGAGGGGTACAAGTTACTATTCCCACTCCGGTGAATGCAACAGTAGAATAACTGTTGGATAGCAGAGGGGTACACATTTGTATTCCCACTCCAGTGAATGCAGCTTTAGAGAAAGTGTTGGATAGTGGAGGTGTAAAAATTACTATTCCAACAACAGTGAGTACAACAGTGTGGAAAGTGTTGGATAGTAGAGGGGTACAAATTACTATTCACACTCTAATAAGTGCAACAGTAGGGAAAGTGTTGGACAGCGGAGGGGTACAAATTACCATTCCTACTCCACTGAATGCAACAGTAGAATAACTGTTGGATAGAGGAGGGGTAAAATGTTTTATTTCCACTCCAGTAAATGCAACAGTAGGCAAAGTGTTGGATAGCGGAGGGGTACACATGTACTACTCTCACTCCAGTGAGTGCAACAGTAGTGAAAGTGTTGGATAGAGGAGGTGTAAAGATTACAATTCCCACTCCATTCAGAGCAACAGTAGGGAAAGTGTTGAATAGGGAAGGGGTAAAAATTACTATTCCCACTCCAGTGAGTGCAACAGTAGGGAAAGTGTTGGATAGCGGACGGGTAACAATTACTATTCCCACTCCAGTGAGAGGAACAGTAGGGAAAGTGTTGGCTAGCGGAGGGAAAAAAATTACTATCCATACTCCAAAAATGCAACAGTATGGAAAGTGTTGAATAGCGGAGGAGTAAAAATTACTTTTCCCACTCCAAAGAGTGCAACAGTATGGAAAGTCTTGGATAGTGGAGGGATAGTAATTACTATTCCCACTCCAGTGAGAGCAACAGTAGGGAAAGTGTTGGAAAGCAGAGGGGTAAACATTACTATTCCCACTCCACTGAATGCAACAGAAGAATAACTGTTGGATAGCAGAAGGGTAAACATTTTAATTTCCACTCCAGTGAATGCAACAGTAGGGAAAGTGTTGGATAGCGAAGGAGTAAAAATGACTATTCCCACTCCAAACAGTGCAACAGTAGGGAAAGTGTTGGATAGTGGAGGGGTAAAAATTACTATTCCCACTCCAGTGAGACCATCAGTAAGGAAAGTGTTGGCTAGCGGAGGGAAAAAAAATGACTATTCCCACTCCAAAAATGCAACAGTAGGGAAAGTGTTGTACAGCAGAGGAGTAAAAATTACTATTCCCACTCCAAAGAGTGCAACAGTACTGAAAGTTGTGGATAGCGGAGGAATAACAACTACGATTCCCACTCCAGTGGGAGCAACAGTAGGGAAATTGTTGGAAAGCAGAGGAGTAAAAATTACTCTTCCCACTCCACTGAATACAACAGTTGAATAACTGTTGGATAGCAGAGGGGTAACCATTTTTATTCCCACTCCAGTGAATGCAACAGTAGGGAAAGTGTTAGATAGCAGAGAGGTAAAAATTACTATTCCCACTCCAAAGAATGCAACAGTAGGGAAAGTGTTGGGTAGCAGAGGAGTAAACATTACTATTCCCATTCCAAAGAGTGCAGCAGTAGGAAAAGTGATGGATAGCAGGGTGGTAAAAATTACTATTCCCACTCCAAACAGTGCAACAGTAGGGAAAGTGCTGGATAGTGGAGGTGTAAACGAAAATTACTATGCCCACTCCATTGGGAGCAACAGTAGGGAAAGTGTTAATAAAAAAACTAATAAACATTAATTGACTACACACACTTTAACACTGTGATATCCACAACACACACCTAAATTAAACTCTAAAATAATAAAACACAATTGAAACGTATTTATAAATTAAAAACTATTACTATTAACAAATAATAAAATAATTAACATGTATTTAATACCCACCATTTACCCCTTTAAAAGTAAAAATAACAGACAAAAAATTTAACAATTACCCAAAAGACATATCAAATAATTACCATTAATTAAAAACTATATATTAATTAATTAAATAAAAATGACTTCCCACCCTTTACTCCTATAAACACCAAAACACACACCTAAAATTATTTACACAATTACCATAATTAATTACCAATTAATTAATTAAAATTAATTAAAATTCAATTATTTATTCATCAATTAAAAATAAATTACTTCCCACCCTTAACACCTATAAACATCACACACACCTAAAATGAATTACACTATTACCATAATGAATAACCTATTAACGAATTAAAATTAATTAACAGCCAATTATTAATTCATCAATTAAAAATAAATTACTTCCCACCCTCAACACCTATAAACACCACAACATACACCTAAAATTAATTACACAATTACCATAATTAATTTAAATTAATTAACACTAAATTATTACGTAATTATTAATAAATTACTTCACACATTGAACACTATAACATCTCAATTACACAAATATTAATAAATAAATAATAATCAATACAGTAAGGTGTAGATTCCGATCCTGGAGAAACCGGGTACGAACCGTCGGTCGGAGCGTTTTCTCCGTCCGACTCGTACCCGGGAAATAAACATTACAAACATGGAAGTACGATTCCCACGGAAACATCGTCCGACGAAAATATACATACGAATGTGATCCGGGAATGCTCCGACGTGACGTCGGGACGCATGCAGGCTGCGGTTCACGAACCAGGAAGTACGAACCGCACCGACGTCACCCCGCACGGACTATATTTTCTGGCTGCCAAAAACTGCCGGGAAATCAGGACGACGTGCACAAGGAGCACCTGTACGCGACGGACAGCCATGGACACGAACCTACGTGTCATCCCAGCCCTCATAGCAGTCCACCTGCTCTACAGGCACCGACGCAGACACCGCAGAAGGTCAGAATACCACCCTGGGGCAAAGGGGGGGGCAGGGGCAGGACACATAACCCCCACACAAGTCACAAATCACACATGCCCTGGACATACCTGACCTGCAGGACCTGGTCACCTCGAGGGGGTGGGGGTGTGTCCAGCAATGCAAGCGTCCGCCACAACGGAAGTGGATGTTGACGCGAACCGGCAACACAACAATACCGGTACGTACCGTCCCCAGGCCTTAAGAGTGTGGGTACGGGCCGTACCACGCCCACCACTACGTCACCCCAACAATGGTGGTACGGCCCGCACCCACGTACTAAAGGCCTGGGGACGGGCCATACCAGCATTGTTAGGGTGATGTAGGGGTACGCGTGGTACGACCCGTACCCACGCTCTGAAGGGCTGGGGACGGTGCGTACCCCTACGGCACCCCATTGGGGTCTGCACCGTACCCAGGCCCTCAGAGCGTTGGTACAGGTCGTACCACGCGTACCCCCACATCACCCCAACAATGCTGGTACGGACCGTATCCAGGCCATTCGAATGTGGGTACGGGCCGTACCGCCATTGTCGGGGTGACGTAGTGATGGGCGTGGTACGGCCCGTACCCACGCTCTTAAGGCCTGGGGACGGTACGTACCCAGGCCTGCAAACTGTGGGTACGAGAATGTACGGAGCGTACGCCCACCCGTGTATGAATGGAGCGCACCCCCACCCCACCAGTGTATGTACGGACCGTACCCCCACCCCACCAGTGTATGTACGGAGCGTACCCACACCCGTGTATGAATGGAGCGTACCCCCACCCCACCAGTGTATGTACGGACCATACCCCCACCCGTGTATGCATGCAGCATACCAACTCCCCACCCGTGTATGTACGGACCGTACCCCCACCCCACCAGTGTATGTACGGACCGTACCCCCACCCGTGTATGAATGGAGCATACCCCCACCCCACCAGTGTATGTACGGACCGTACCCCCACCCCACCAGTGTATGTATGGAGCGTACCCACACCCGTGTATGTACGGACCGTACCCCCACCCCACCAGTGTATGTACGGAGCGTACCCACACCCGTGTATGTACGGACCGTACCCCCACCCCACCAGTGTATGTACAGAGCGTACCCACACCCGTGTATGAATGGAGCGTACCACCACCCGTGTATGCATGCAGCGTACCAACTCCCCACCCGTGTATGTACAGACCGTACCCCCACCCCACCAGTGTATGTACGGAGCGTACCCACACCCGTGTATGAATGGAGCGTACCCACACCCGTGTATGAATGGAGCGTACCCACACCCGTGTATGTCCCGCCCATACATGCCCAGACACAGGAGGGGTGGGTGCAGAGTCCTCCCAGCAGTGCCCAGACATAGGAGGGGTGTGTGCCTATCACTCCCAGCAGTGCCCAGACATAGGAGGGGTGTGTGCCTATCACTCCCAGCAGTGCCCAGACATAGGAGGGGTGGGTGCAGAGTCCTCCCAGCAGTGCCTAGACACAGGAGGGGTGTGTGCAGAGTCCTCCCAGCAGTGTCCTCCCAGCAGTGCCCAGACACAGGAGGGGTGGGTGCAGAGTTCTCCCAGCAGTGCCCAGACACAGGAGGGGTGGGTGCAGAGTCCTCCCAGCAGTGCCCAGACACAGGAGGGGTGGGTGCAGAGTCCTCCCAGCAGTGCCCAGACATAGTAGGGGTGGGTGCAGAGTCCTCCCAGCAGTGCCCAGACACAGGAGGGGTGTGTGCAGAGTCCTCCCACCAGTGCCCAGACACAGGAGGGGTGGGTGCAGAGTCCTCCCAGCAGTGCCCAGACACAGGAGGGGTGGGTGCAGAGTCCTCCTAGCAGTGCCCAGACACAGGAGGGGTGGGTGCAGAGTCCTCCCAGCAGTGCCCAGACATTGGAAGGGTGTGTGCAGAGTCCTCCCAGCAGTGCCCAGACATAGGAGGGGTGTGTGCCTATCACTCCCAGCAGTGCCCAGACATAGGAGGGGTGGGTGCAGAGTCCTCCCAGCAGTGCCCAGACACAGGAGGGGTGGGTGCAGAGTTCTCCCAGCAGTGCCCAGACACAGGAGGGGTGGGTGCAGAGTCCTCCCAGCAGTGCCCAGACATAGGAGGGGTGTGTGCCTATCATTCCCAGCAGTGCCCAGACATAGGAAGGGTGGGTGCAGAGTCCTCCCAGCAGTGCCCAGACATAGGAGGGGTGTGTGCAGAGTCCTCCCAGCAGTGCCCAGACATAGGAGGGGTGGGTGCAGAGTCCTCCCTGCAGTGCCCAGACACAGGAGGGGTGGGTGCAGAGTTCTCCCAGCAGTGCCCAGACACAGGAGGGGTGGGTGCAGAGTCCGCCCAACAGTGCCCAGACATAGGAGGGGTGTGTGCCTATCACTCCCATCAGTGCCCAGACATAGGAGGGGTGGGTGCAGAGTCCTCCCAGCAGTGCCCAGACATAGGAGGGGTGTGTGCAGAGTCCTCCCAGCAGTGCCCAGACATAGGAGGGGTGGGTGCAGAGTCCTCCCAGCAGTGCCCAGTCACAGGAGGGGTGGGTGCAGAGTCCTCCCAGCAGTGCCCAGACATAGGAGGGGTGGGTGCAGAGTCCCCCCAGCTGTGCCCATGGAAAGAAAGGGGTTGAGTACACACAGATACAATGCCCACAATTGTCAGTCAGGTGCTCAAAGACTCAGCAGAACACGAAACACATGTGTGCGAGGCTGGGAGTACACACATGCATAGTGCGGAAAAGGGAACATGTACACATGAAGTCCTGTCAATATACTCCACTCACAAGTACAGTGACCCCCAAGGATGACACAAATGATGCAGGTGGAGACCTTGGCCAGCATGCATGGCCAAAGTTGAAGGGGTCCGTCACACACCCAGCAAATGTAGACACAGCACTGCACAAATGTCTTCACAACACCCTGCAGGGAAGATGTCAGGGTCCACAGAGGAAGGTACACACCTTGGGACAATGTCACCATGCAGTAACAGCTAACATGATTGCAAATACCGTGTGATGGCACACAGATAACAGGGTCCACCCCACGAACAGCACACTACAACATATCCCAGACACCTAACACATTATCGCCACCCCAAATCATGGAGCAGCACCACCAACAGCAATGCCAGAAAAGCAGTAGTATGCCAAGGAAAATAAAATAGCTTTATTCAGCAATGTTGTAAAATGAATTGTACGAAGAGTTCAAAATGCACAAGTCCCATAGGGCAGTCCATAGTTCCAATCCAGGTGGGGGACACATTGAGATGCGTGTCCCCTAGCTTGCCTGCACAGTTCAGACTACCTTGTCATCCACAGGGGGTGGCATCATGTGGGGGGGAAGGACCAGGCACCGCAGGGACAGGAGGGGCAAGGGTAGGTGTTGTGGGTGCAGGGACGGACGACTCCAACACAGGGGGTGGGGCAGCGCCAAAGGTGGATTGGAGCACGGCGCTGCACACTACTGCCAGGTCGCCCAGCGTCTCCCCTGCACCCGGAGGAACCACAGGCCCCAAGGAGGGGGGGGGGTCGCAGGGATGGGTCGCAGCGCTACCCGGGGAGGGTGTGGACGGGGGGGGGACTCAACCACCCTGACCGGGGACTCCTTTGCCCGCTTGCGGGGTGGTGTCACTGTGGGGCTCAGGGACAGAGCGGCCATGAAGGAGTCTTTGGTGGAATCCTGGCCAGGAGAGCTGAGGGGAGTGGATTTGGAGGGTGGTGGTCGTGAGGAATGTGGACTCCCACTCTGGCTGCGTGTCTTCCGTTTCCCCCCCGACCCAGTGGGTGTGCCTACTTCACCCTGTGTGTGCGTGCCAGGAGGTGTGCGCTTTGCCTTCCCTGGTGGTGTGGTGCCTGTGTCTGGTGGTGTGCGTGCATGGCTACGTCTGGGTGTGCTGTGGACAGGCATGGGAGTGGGAAGTGTAGATGCTGCAGGGGTGGGGGGGGACGTAGCGCTGCAGGAGACCCAATGCTGCAGTCAGTGTCGAGTCTATGGACCTCAGCAAGTTGCGTTGGTCAGACTGTGCAGCTGAAATGCCCTCCATGTATGCCTCCATCTGGTTGAGCACTTGGCTGTGGCCATGGAGGACATTAAGCATCGCAGTCTGACCAACCTGCAACTGCCGCAGGATGTCCACAGACTCGGCATTGGTGGCAGCAGTGGAGACAGGGGCAGGGGGTGCGGTGCCTGGCAAGAAGGAGACACGTGGTGACCTAGCACGGCGGGATGGGACACGAGCAAGTGGGAGGCCGGTGAGCGGAATGGCGGGGGCGGGTAGCGATGGAGTGCTGGTGTCAGCTGTGGGAGCAGCCTCCGCCCCCTCGGAGTGCTCAGCCTCGGACCCGTCTGCGTCATAGTCGGTGGTGGTTTGACTGGACAGGTCCTCCGCTGCACTCCCGTCGGCCTCCGTGCCACTCGATGTGCCAGACAACTCTGCACTGCTGGCACTGGTGCTCGCTCCCTCCTCACGGTCCGTGCCAGTGTCTCCCTCGTAGTCACCCGACGATGCTGTGGGCAAGGTGAAGAGACAGGAGAAATCAGACACCTGTATACATATGTCACATGAGTCAACTCTACATAGGTCACAGTGCATAGCCTGAAAAGCTACAAGAGTAACATCTACAATACAAGGTACATATGTAGTCCCTGCAACACACAGTTTGTTGACCCACCATGCCACTGTTAAAATATGGAGAGCATGACACAATAGCAAGTAACTTGATATACAATTGCACAGAGGAGCCAGGCTCTGGGGACAATCTAGCACAGCATCAGCGACACACAGCGTAGCCAAGAAAGGGATGAGCAGGAACCATGTCTAGCAACTCTTGGGTCATGCTGCAAAGGTAATACTGAAAAC
Source organism: Triturus cristatus (assembly GCF_964204655.1). NCBI lineage: Eukaryota > Metazoa > Chordata > Amphibia > Caudata > Salamandridae > Triturus > Triturus cristatus. The sequence goes on along the minus strand of NC_140590.1, from coordinate 891,079,612 downwards.
CATGGCCAACATGACTGGGGCACTGCACCTTGAGTGTTTGGCCACACAAACATCACACACTGGCCAGACCGAGCAAGGAGACTTCAGGTTTGGACATGTAGGCCTTGCACGCACCAACCCCCCCCCCTACCTGAGACAATGTGATTGAGACAGAGGAAGTACTTACACCTCTTAGTCTGGGATGAAAACACGTGGCCTGCAATTAATCCTGATCGCACACAAACTATCCCTGGTGCGCCTGTCCACACATATCACTGACAAACAACCATCATCAGATAGTTGTACCAAGACACACAGGCACTGGCCCCTGTGAGTATGCACCAGCTAATTTAGGTCACGCTGTACAGTGGACACATGTAGCACAGTATACGTGAATTCTAATGAGGCCATGGTACTATGCCACAAGCCCAAACTATGCTGAAGACACAGAGAATGTCCACATTGTCTGATGACACACATGATACCTAGGAAAAGGTGCCCCAGGGGACTTTAGTGGCCACACTACTCCATGGCCCTGGATGGATATGACTGGAACACAAGCCACCATCCCTGCACTATGCACATCTCTCACTCAAGCACATCTTGTCAGAGGGCACAACATTCGACATGCAGGCAGTAAGTCAGTACACATGAAACACATACTCCCATGTCGGGACTCAGCATCAGTGCCAACTAACATGTACCCCACAATGACTGAACTGGCCAGGGCACAGGCAACGTGCAAAAACCTGTTACACACCACCCCCACACATGATGCTGCAAGCATTGGGCACTTGGAGTTACTGCCAGCCTAGATGACCTTGTGCAAGAGTGACTACACACAGACCAGGGAACACATGGCAAGGAGGGGAAGGGAGGAAGAACAGCACTGCTATACTTTGGGGAACAGGATATGCACTGCACATTTAAACACTGGCAGTGTATCCATGCAACTGCGCACTTCCAAAAGCTGGTCACACACAACAAACACACATGTACCTACCCCCTTCCTGCTGCTGCTTCTCCAGTAAGCGCCTGTCCAAGTCGGGGAAGACCACCGCCAGCACACGCTTATGGATGTGGGTCAGACGGCGGCGCCCACGGTTTTTGTGGCTCTCAGGTGAGTCCCCCAGCAGGACCCGTGCGATCCTCCGCGTCCAGCACCGGATGTCCTGCCAGCGTTTCCTCACCTGGGCTAGGCGCCGCTGCCGACCATCCGTCCTCCTCACGGCACTGACGGCTTGCTTCCAGATCTCCCCCTTGGCACAGACGCCTACCTGTGAGGATGCAAAAGTGATAATACATCAATCCACCTTATCAATGACACAGAGACACACATATTCCAAATCATGCATGTTTGAACTGGCCACAGTATGCAGCCAACTCATTGCACCTTTGTCATAGTGACATCATCTTCCTGGGAATGGGCAAATGCAGTAGGTGCCATTGAAAGTACACAGGTGGCATGAGGGGTGCAACACAATCAATGATGCAGGCTCACACTGTGCATCCCAAGCAACAACAGGAATCTGAACAGTACCCCTAAGCAGTCACATGCCCCAGCCCACTTATGCCACCTCAGCAGAGTACACAGACACACACAGGCACTGAACAATCACCTGGCATTGGCAACTGCCGCTACAAACCTCACTCAGCACATGTGCCACTAGACTGGGGGTGTCACAGATGTGGGGCTGTCTCAGCACGGCAGACATCCAGCACAGCTCCCTGCTCACATCAGATGGCCAGGGTGTATCCATCCCACATGCAGCTGGGGTGCAACACTCCACATATGCACACACCCACATGACAGGGGACTCACACACACACACCAATGTCCAGGGGACGGACACATCATTTGGACACTCTCACCACAGGTACACTGAACAGACACACATCTGTGGGTCCTGGCACCTGTCACCCTGGGGGAGCACAGACTCACATCAGGACTGTAGGAACAACATTTCCAGGAGGATTAGGCAGTCCGAAAGCGGCATGCACCATGCAGTGATTGTCACAGTAAGCACCATGCTAGTGCTTTGTGCACACAGGAACTACAGCATGCTCTGCATGGGAGACATGAGCCCTTCCCCCCCCCTGGGAACCACTATGAAGAACCCTGCATGTCTGTCACACCTGGACACAATGCCAGAAGTCACAGTAAAAATGAGGGGCACAGTTTAAGCTAGTGGGGTCTGCACTCACCTGCTCCCCTGGGCGACCATACAGCATGGTGTACTGTGGGAGGATCACATCCAGCAACGCCATATTCTCCTCCATGGTGAATGGCTGGGCCCTCTCCACAGACCTGGACATGGTGCCAGAGGAATGACAAGCAGCAGCAGTGTTGTGGAATGAAGGGATGTGCAGGCAAGTGCTCTCTCAAGGGACCTGGCTGCCTTATATCTTCCTTGCTGGCCTGTTTCATTTACAGGAGTACAGAGTGATTAGCTCAGTCACATTTGCATCCTACGTGTCCTCCAATCAATTTAAAACTACCCCAGTGACAGGCTATGCATGGTTTTAAAATTGAGCATGATGTACTGTCAACAACCACATTGCAACAAAGTAAATTGCCTCCAACCGACTTCTGCTGGCCACATGATGCTAAATTCAAACCTGAAACTCGGTCTCCATGACAACCAGCATGCATTTAGGCCCCTATACTTGTCGCTCATGTGTCCCCTATGGCAATCCTATGTCACAACACAGGTACGGTGTGTCCCACAGCCCTAGGGTACCCCACATGCATTGCAACGGACCGTACACGCGTGTGTACAGTCCCTATCACTATGGTGGTGCTGGCGTATGTGTACGCCTTAGTAGTCCGGATCGTACACATGCGTGTACGGTCCCTATCACTATGGGGGTGCTTGCGTACGTGTACGCCATAGTAGTCCAGACCGTACACACGCGTGTACGGTCCCTATCACTATGGGGGTGCTCGCGTACATGTACGCCATAGTAGTCCTGTCCGTACACACGCATGTACGGTCCCTATCACTATGGGGGTGGTCGCGTACGTGTACGCCATAGTAGTCCGGACCGTACACACACGCGTGTACGGTCCCTATCACTATGGGGGTGCTCGCGTATGTGTACGCCATAGTAGTCCGGACCGTACACACGCGTGTACGGTCCCTATCACTATGGGGGTGCTCGCGTACGTGTACGCCATAGTAGTCCTGACCGTACACACGCGTGTACGGTCCCTATCACTATGGGGGTGCTCGCGTACGTGTACGCCATAGTAGTCCAGACCGTACAAACACGTGTGTACGGTCCCTATCACTATGGTGGTGCTCGCGTACGTGTAAGCCATAGTAGTCCGGACCGTACACATGCGTGTACGGTCCCTATCACTATGGCGTACGCATACGCCAGCACCACCATAGTGATAGGGACCCCACACACGCCCTCGGAGCATATGTACGGTGAGATTCACACCTGACAGTGGTGACATGCGGCACACAGGAATGAATTGAGCTGTCATACATGGCCAAGGCTGGACATCAAGGCATCGTCTGTGCAGTACTACATGTGTCGGGCACAGGTGGGTCAGGCTGTGATGTGGCACCATACTCCTGAGGTGTGAAGCTAATTACAGTATGATGGGCTGTGTACACATGTCACGTGTGATGGTACCCTATGTGCCACACATCCCCTTCACTCCTTTGACATGTGTGCATGTAGTACTGACTTGGTGGGCCATGCGTCACTGGCATGGCACAGTCACCGACACCCGCAAATGTCCCCTGATGCCAGGTACACGGAATGTTACCCCTGACAATTGAATGCCCGCGTTGCACGCTGTAGCTATGTCATGTGTGTGTCATGTGGTCCCATAGGTTTGCTGTAGGTGTTTGGTCAAATGCATCTGCTGTTGCTGCAACCAACATGTGTCTGTGTGTAGATGGGCATGGCACACTGTTACGCACACCAGTACACATGTGTAATCCGACGTAAGGTGTGTATGTATGCATCGACACGGAGTTTCAAAACAAGGACATATCTGCATACTCTCAATGTATGTGTGATCAGTCTTGACATGTAATCCTTCATGGCAAGGTGTGTGGTCTGTCCTTTTTCTATGACATGTGACCTGTGCCTCTAGTGTTCCGCAACCTGTCTGTACAATAAACATCCTTCTTCTGCACATATTTGGATGTCTGTAACTCCTGTAATGCGTCTGCCTGCTCACTTACACTGGCCCACAGCTAGTTTCATGGCATGGCATAGTGAGGTTGAGAATCAACGTTTGTAGCTGGCTCTTGGTAGGAGTGTCACATGGCTGGCATACATGTCCAGGGCATATTGCACAGACCTGACTCTGTATTTAGCATATATGTATTGCCTGTTGAGCATGTGCTCTGTACATTGACATTGATGGTGTACTGTACTCACTCTTCGTTGTCCCTTCTAATTCACTGCAGGGCTCCGCCTCTCCTTCGACCAATTCCGGACTTGGCTGACATGCGGGAAAATGACTGTATACGCCGCTACCGCTTCCCCCAACGTTTGATTGAGGACTTGACGACACGGCTGGCAGCACACCTCCAACCGCTACACAGATATCCTGGTGCACTGACACCCAAGATGAAGGTGATGGCAGCCCTACATTTCTTGGCCACGGGTACCTTTCAACATACCATTGCCCATGTCGGTGGGATGTCCCAAACCATGTTTAGCCGTGTTCTGCATGATTTTTTAGAGGCCATGTTGGAGCACCTTGATGAGTTCATTAAATTCCCAACTCCTGAGCAGTTGACAGCTGTCAAGCGTGAGTTCTATGCCCTGGGAAGGATGCCCCATGTCATTGGGTCCATAGATGGGACACATGTGGCTTTGGTACCACCACAGGCACAGGAGGTAGCCTTCCGTAACTGCAAGCATTACCACTCCATTAATGCCCTTGCGGTGTTGTCTTGCCAACATGGTGATTTCACATGTCTGTGCTCGTTTTCCAGGATCAGCACACGATGCGTACATCATGAGGCGTAGCAGGGTGCCTGAAATGATGCTGCAGCTGCGCATCGAACGAGCACGTATTGTTGGTGGGTATACTCTGGCAGTCCTGTATTTAACATCATCTTCCTGTCTTACTGCTCCTCCTGACCCACTCTTGTCCATGATGTTTCCATGTAGGGGACGCTGGCTATCCCAACATGCCATGGCTGATCACGCCTCTCCGCAACCCCAGCACGACTGCCGATCACCGCTACAACAACGCCCATGGGCGGACCAGGCGAGTGATAGAGAAGACGTTTGGCCTCCTGAAGAGCCGATTCCGTTGCCTCCACAAGACCGGTGGCGCACTCCCATATGCACCGGTGAAGGTCTGCAAGATATTCCTCGTGTGCTGCATGCTGCACAACATGGCAGTAGAGAAAGCTGTGCCACTCATCCTGGATCCAGATGAGCAGGACCATCCACCCGTGCAGGATGAAGGGCTTGGGCACGAGGCAAGTGATGTGGAGGAGGAGGAGGCGGTAGAGGACATGCGGAGTCGGCTCATACGTGACTTATTTGCTTAGTGGTGAGTTCCAGTGTCTGAGTGTGCACGCATTTGGCTGTGTGTGGCATGTTTTGCAATGTGTGTGTCCATCTGCATGTCTTCCAAGTGAGTCAGAGGTGTGTTTGGATGTGTCACTCGAGTGATGGTGCAATAGAAGAATGTTTTTCCAGAGTCATCATTGTCACCTCGCATGTTGACGACCTAATACGTGTCAAGTACATGCACATGCATGCGGATGTGCTTCTTTTGGCTGACTTCTGGTGTGTCTCCCATCCACAGGTACTTGCGCATGCTGTCTGCTGGTGGCATTGTTGTGCTCCTGCTATTCCTCATGAACACAGCAACATGTGCTGAATCAGCGTTACATGCACGGATAAGTTCGAAAATCTCCTTCGGGTAAGGGATGCAGCACAGCTTTTTGGGAGTGGTATTTGTTTTGAATGTGTGTGCACTGCTCCTGTTCATGTTTGGATACTTTACATACATGTAGATTCACCATGGGGCACATGACCTGGAGCAGAATTCACCTGAATTGATGGTCAGACTTGGTGACAGTCATCTGTAATGGGATTGTGATGGAGCCATCAATGTGTGTAACACTGGCCTCGGAAACATACGGGTTGCACCGGGTTGACATGGTGTGTGAATTCCCCATTAGGGGCTCAATGGTGTATAGCAGGCTCTCCGTGAGCAGCAGGGGGTGTTTATCTGTAACCCGTCACTTGCGTGCCAGTGCCATGGATTTCCAGCATCTGTGGTGGTAAGGGGGGTGCCAGTGTTGGTCCCACGTGTTCATCCACATGACCTGTGTATGTGTTGACAGAGTTGCATTAGCATTCCGACACACATGAGTAATAAAGGTGTCCCTCTGCCTCCAAGGTGCCTCATCTCTGTCAATGGTGGTGTGTTGCCACTGTGCATGCGGCATGTCTGGCATTGTTCTCAGAGATGGTGCATATGAGTCTATGTGTAGAGTAGCAAGATGCAAGCTGTTTGTCAGGGATTAGATTCTGTATTGTGCATGATGTCCATGGCTGTGTAGGTATTGTGGCATGTCAGTCTCCAGGACGGCCACTGTGCTGCATGTGAATCCATTGTGTGTGTGTGTGCCATGTTGAACCAGACATTCCTTCCTTGACATACACCTTTTGCATGGTTCCTTCCTGAGATCCTTGTCTTTGTGTGCTACTTGTGGCATTGTTTCCTTGACATGGCGCATGCTGCTGCAGGCCCTGCTGCAAGGGCACCCAGTGTCCACGCAAACGAGCTGGTGTTCATCATGGATTGCTTGCTGACATATGCTATGCTGATCAGCAGCATCTGTGCCTCATGCGGCAGCACACTCTGCATTATGCACAAGATCCCCAGTTCCATCCACCTCAAGGCAAGAGGGAGACCATCCCCCAGGTCAACTACGACATCCGTGTCTAATCCTACCCTGCACTCTACGGACATGTGCGTTAGAAATCCATGATACTTGTCCACATCCAGGGTGCATCTGCACAGCTCTGCTACTACATCCGGCGACCAGGCCACATCAACGTCCAACATAGATGGGAGGAGTGGATCCCTGCCAGCTGCAGGATGACCTTCTCAATCCACGCACACACTCAGGATGCAACCCACAAGCACAACACAACCTTGTGGCACTGTGATCCAACACCCAATTGTGCATCCAACCTTGGCTGGCCCACCATTCTCCACATCCACCTGACTCAAGCATGCAGGACATGGTTCTGCCACGTGTCTACACATACCTGGGACTCCCACCCCAGGACACTCCACATGATCCCTGACGTCTGCGCATGACTGTTGCTCTTCTAAATAGGTCTGTAGGCACAGTTGTGCGGGCACCCCCTCAGCTGGTTGGGCCCATCACGGGTGAGTATGGTGCTCCATGTCTGTCTTGGATGGTACATTGTGACCCATGTGTGTCCTGTGCCAGACTCAGACCCCAGGGTATGGATGTTTGGAGTTAATTCAGAAATCAGGCATGGTTTGATTTTACAACACACACATGTAGTGGAATAATGCAAAATGACGGCATCATCTTGTGATTGTGATGAATTTTATTAGTGCTGGGGTACGTGTTTGCGGGGGTGACAAGAGGTGCTTGCCGGGAGTGTAGAATCCAAAGTTCACAGGGGGAGTTGGTGTCCTTGTCATTGACAGTCATCAGAGTCCGTGCCACAGTCTTTGTCAACATTGGTCAGACAGTGACCAGCAAGGCCATGTGGCAGAGAATGTCCTTTGCTGCTGTGCTGCTGTTGGGCCAGAGGGCCAGGTGCCAGGCCAGGTGACCTGGGAGATGGTGATGTTCCGCTGACTCTCACGGTCTTTTTCGTGGACGACCCACCTTCCTGCGGGGACCCTCAGACGCCTGCCTTGACGATGCAAGGGACGCTCCGGCAGAAGAATCCTCCTCCTCCTCCCTCCCTGTGTCTGGTGCTGCTCTACGCCTGGTGGCACAGGGAGGGTTTGCCAGGCTTTGGGCGATCTGACGAAGGGATTGGCTCACGTCCCTGTGCACCGCCAAGAGCTCTGCCAGTCTTGCCTCCATCCTGGCATGATGCTCAACCTGCAGGGTCTTCATCTCATTGAGGGTCCCCACTACCTGGGCGATGCCTCTGGAGTCACGCCGGTATGCGTCCAGGATGGTTCTGACGTGTGCCATAGCCGGGTCCTGAGCCAACTGGGCAGGTTCACGCCTCCGCCGTCCTCCACTCCCACCACCCCTGCCCACTTGCGCCTGGCCTGCCGTTGTGGGCACATCGGGTCTCCGGGACCCCTGAGGGATGGCATTTGCGGTGTCGCCTGCCTCCTCCTGGGTGCCCGGAGAACCTTGTCCCTCCTGGACAGACTGGCTGTGTTGTTGTGTGCGGGCAGGGCTCCTGGGTGTCTCCTGGGATGTGGCAGGAATGGGGGTGGTGGTTGGCACAGTTGTACCTGACGCAGGTGCTGCAGGTGGTTGGACACCAGAGGGGCCAGGTTGGTCTGGGTCATCCACGGAGTGGTGAGAGTCGTCGCTGCTGGTGGGGTCCTCTTCACGCAGAGCCTGGTCCTGTGAGTCTTCCCCCCCAGTGTTGGGGGGAGATCGATGACGTTGACCTGTGTGTGAGAGAGACAGTGTTAATTGTGTTACATGCGACATCCATGTTTCATTCTTTTTTGATTTGGCACAGTTCCTCTGGGTGGTTGGATTTGGCTAGCATTCCTCACACAGTGCACTTGTGCATGGGTATGTCCCTTGGCCACAGCTTTCGACACTTTACCTATGTATGACACAATCTTAGTTGATGCATATTTTGGGAACGCAGTCAGCAGTGTAGTGAGCGGGCGTAGCAAGCAATGCAGAGCCGCCTTACGTGTTGCACTGTACGTGGCCAAATGGTGTTTATTCCATGTTATTTGAGAATGCAGGTAGGTAACTTAACAATTTGTGACAGGGTTCTGACGGACACAGTGGGTAGGTATACTGGGTGTAAGTTTCTGTTTGTGCCTGCAGCACGGATGTACTTGTGCACAGATTGACACATGGCCTAGTGTTTATCAAAGGTTGAAGGGGGGGGGGTTAAGGCACTGCCAAACCTTGTCTACATGCGCACAGTCCACCTGCTGACGAGCGGACATGGCCACACCACCCATGGGTGATTTGGTATCCCTCTGTCTCCCTTTCTCCCTCCCTCTGTCAGCCTCCTCCCACTGTCCGTCTCCCTCTGTCTCCCTTTCTCCCTCCCTCTGTCAGCCTCCTCCCTCTGTCCGTCTCCCTTTCTCCCTCCCTCTATCAGCCTCCTCCCTCTGTCCGTCTCCCTCTGTCTCCCTTTCTCCCTCCCTCTGTCAGCCTCCTCCCTCTGTCCGTCTCCCCTTCTCCCTCCCTCTGTCAGCCTCCTCCCTCTGTCCGTCTCCCTCTGTCTCCCTTTCTCCCTCCCTCTATCAGCATCCTCCCTCTGTCCGTCTCCCTCTGTCTCCCTTTCTCCCTCCCTCTATCAGCCTCCTCCCTCTGTCCCTCTCCCTTTCTCCCTCCCTCTATCAGCCTACTCCCTCTGTCCATCTCCCACTGTCTCCCTTTCTCCCTCCCTCTGTCAGCCTCCTCCCTCTGTCCGTCTACCCTTCTCCCTCCCTCTGTCAGCCTCCTCCCTCTGTCCGTCTCCCTCTGTCTCCCTTTCTCCCTCCCTCTATCAGCCTCCTCCCTCTGTCCGTCTCCCTTTCTCCCTCTCTCTATCAGCCTCCTCCCTCTGTCTGTCTCCCTTTCTCCCTCCCTCTATCAGCCTCCTCCCTCTGTCCGTCTCCCTCTGTCTCCCTTTCTCCCTCCCTCTGTCAGCCTCCTCCCTCTGTCCGTCTCCCCTTCTCCCTCCCTCTGTCAGCCTCCTTCCTCTGTCCGTCTCCCTCTGTCTCCCTTTCTCCCTCCCTCTATCAGCCTCCTCCCTCTGTCCGTCTCCCTCTGTCTCCCTTTCTCCCTCCCTCTATCAGCCTCCTCCCTCTGTCCGTCTCCCTTTCTCCCTCCCTCTGTCAGCCTCCTCCCTCTGTCCGTCTCCCTCTGTCTCCCCTTCTCCCTCCCTCTGTCAGCCTCCTCCCTCCCTCTGTCTGTCTCCCTGTGTCCACCTCTGTCTCTGTCCCTCTCTCTGCCCCTCTCCCTCCCTCTGTGTGTCACCCTCTGTCACCTCAGCCCAGCTTCCTGGGCACACACAGTTTGCAGGTCTTGCAAAGGCCATTGGCTTGTTCATGTGGGTTTGTTTCTTCTCTGCGAGCACCCATTGGGCGGAGTGTCTGAGTCTGCGCTGCTGCTGTGGCGGTGTGTGCTGGCACTCTTTCAGTGTGCTGCGTCTTCATTGGCTGCTGTTATGTGCAAATTGTGCCTTCATACCCATGTCGTCCTGCAACGCGGCCACCATTAGCAGGCAAAGCAGTACTGTGTGGGGACACACTGTTGGTATGGCTGTGTCCTAAGCCATATGGGCTGAGGGCATTGTTGTGTACTTCAGAGTTGCTCTATGTTAGTTTTGAGGCCCACCCTCCCGGCGTCAGGGACATCCTGTCTTGTGTTGGTGTTTTGTGTGGCCTGTGACTTGGCATGGCCTTGCTTGGGGCATGGGGCATGGAGGCGCTAGTGGCATGTGTGTGTTTTTGGAGTGTGGTTGTGTCCGGTGCTGGCTTTGGGGGGGTTGCGTGCATGATTGGTAGTTGGGTTGTATATGGCGTTCCCCCCATGTGAGGTGAGTTGTTTGTGTACTCACCAGGCTCTCGGACTCCTTCTAGTCTGTCTACTACCAACGGCGGCAGCGTGGCCATCACCTTCTCCTCCCAGGGATGGTAGTGTACCGGTCTGCGGGGCGGCCCTCCTCCAGTGATGTTGGCCTGGTTATGCTCGTCCGTCATTTTGCGGCAGACCGTCCTCCACAGATCGTACCACCTGGCTTGGCACTCATGCCTGGTCCTTCTGGTGGCCCCAACAGCATTCACGGAATTGACTATCCTCTCCGACATGGCAGTTTTTTCTGATATGCTGGTCCGTCTGACCAATGTTCCAAAGAGCTGTGGCTCGACTCTGATGATTTCGTCGACAAGGGACTCCAGCTCGTCCTTTGTGAACTTTGGATTCTTGTTGGTGGGCATGGTGTGGGGTGTGGGTGTGGATGGTTGTGGGGGTGGGGGTGTGGCTGTGTGTGGGTGTGGATGGTTGTGGGTGTGCAGGTGTGTGTGTGTGAATGTGATGAGGGTGTGTTTGTGATGGTGGTTGTGTGAAGGAGTGCAAGTGTAAGGTGTATTGATGGTTGAAGTATGGTGCAGTGCGTTGTCTCTGGGGTCTGGCAGCAGTGGATCTGTTGCAAAGGATCATGGTTTGTGTGTGTTGGGCCTTTTTATTGGTCCATTTGTGGGTGTGGCTGTGTTTGAACTTTGGGTGGGTGTGTTATAAGGAGTGGTAGTGGTTTGGGCCTCTGTTTATCTGTTTGTCAGTTGCAGGTCAGTGTATAGGATGTATTTGGCCTTGTTGGATATGTTTTGTGGTGTTGTGTGCCTCGGATTGACTGTCCTTGTGTTTTTTTGGTTTGTCCTGGTTCAGTAGGAGTGTTTTTAGCCTCTGTACGGTGCGTACATGGGCCATGTTGTTGTACAGTGCTGTCCTTTGCTATGGCTTAGTACGACTCGTACATGCCCGATGTTGGGTGAGGGTGCTGGTGTGTGGGCCTGGGGTAGGGTGCGTATGAATACGGGCAGGGTGTTGGTCCGCACCGTCCATCGGTGGTGGTGTTTCGCACCGTACATACAGGGGGGGCTGGGTGTAGGGTCCGTACATACACGGGTGGGGAGTTGGTATGCTGCATGCATACACGGGTGGGGGTACGGTCCGTACATACACGGGTGGGGTGGGGGTACGGTCCGTACATACACGGGTGGGGAGCCGGTACGCTGCATGCATACACGGGTGGGGGTACGGTCTGTACATACATTGGTGGGGTGGGGGTACGGTCCATACATACACTGGTGGGGTGGGGGTATGGTCCGTACATACACGGGTGGGGGTACAGTCCGTACATACATTGGTGGGGTGGGGGTATGGTCCGTACATACACTGGTGGGGTGGGGGTATGGTCCGTACATACACCGGTGGGGGTACGGTCCATACATACATGGGTGGGGTGTGGGTACAGTCCGTACATACACGGGTGGGGTGTTGGTACGCTCCGTGCATACATGGGTGGGGGTACGGTCTGTACATACACGGGTGGGGGTACGGTCCGTACATGCACTGGTGGGGTGGGGGTACGGTCCGTACATACACGGGTGGGGTACGGTCTGTACATACACGGGTGGGGAGTTGGAATGCTCCATGCATACATGGGTGGGGGTATGCTCCATGCATACACTGGTGGGGGTTCGGCGCGTACATCCGCGGCCGGGGGGCATTTTGCGCGTACATGCAGGGTCTGTGGTGGGGTGTTCGGCGCGTATGCGGGCACATTTCTCCAGATGTGAAATCGAAAGGACCGGAGTGATCGTACTTGCGCGGTCAGACTTCATGTTTCCGATTCGTACGGTAAATCGTCCGGGGATGTGTCGGACACAATTTCTGACCCGAGGACGTGTGGGGAAATTTTCCCGATGTTATTCGTATGGAGTTTTTCCCATGCGAATCGTACCTGGCAGTTTGTACGCTACTTGTACGATTCAGACGGAAAAAAGTCCAGATTCAATTCGGACGGGGGGAATTTCTCCAGGATCCGAATCGGCACCTTAATATAATTAAATTACTTCCCACCAGCGACGGCCCGTATAGGGCGTGTTACCAAGGCGGGGACGTGGGGCAGAGGAGAGGCAGGGTGGGGGATTGCAAAATGCGGCATACGGCTGATTGCAGGTAAGTTACGAAAAAAATAAAGAAAACTAATTTTCGTTGCGCGCAAAGCATCGTCAAATGCGATGCAGCGCGCGCAACAAAATTAGTTTTGGCCTGCTTCTCTACTGACACTTGGTTAAGCTCAAATTGTTGTTATTTTTTTTCCCAGCATATATCTCTTCTCTAAAGAGGTTATCCAGCAGTGCTTTGGGGCACATCCGTCACATTCTGTACCCTCTTGGTGTCTCAGGGAGAGTAAGCTTTAATATCACTGGTCTGTGATCGGACAGTGCAAGCCAAGTGGGTCATATATTTTGTTCAGGTGCTACCTTCTCTTGTGTAAAGCCAATAATCTAATCTAGAACACATGTAATTATGTGCTCAGTAGAATGTCCCTTTATAAAGGCACCATGTTTGAGTCTTCAGATGTCTATGAGGTCATTGATGTTAATTATAGTTTGCAATCTCCTTGGAGTCAGTAGATGTCCTCTCGTCCATTCATGTGAACAATCTATCTGCGGCTCTAGCGGTGTATTAAAGTCCCTGCACCAGATTGTGGTCCGAGGTGCAAACTCTTTCACCCTGGCACAGAGTTCATTGAAAAACTCAACATCATTTTTGTTAGGACCATAAGTGTTAACTAGAGTGGTGTATTTCCAATCCAGAATTCCTTGGACTGTTATATAGTGGCCATTTGTGTCTGCATTTCAGCGTGATAGCTTAAATGTCACATCCCATCTTCTTAGTATTGCTGCTCCTCTAGCATAGGCCAAACAGGATGCAGAAAGTAGTGTCTCGCTGTTAGACCTGGTTTCTTTTGGCATGTTTCCCATGTCTTTTTGCATTCTGACCTCCCGGTTTTGACTCTGTTTATCCTGGTTTAGTGTCTCTGCACCCATTCTCACTGCTGTTCAGTGTTAAAGTGCAAGTTCTCCTGTTGTAAATTGTTATTATGGATTGGTATTTCCATGATTGGCATATTTGATTTACTGGTAAGCCCCTAGTAAAGTGCACTGAGTGTGTCAGGGCCTGTAACTCAAATGCTTCTAGTGGGCCTGCAGCATTGATTGTGCCTCCCACATGAGTAGCCCTGAAAAGGTATCTCAGACCTGCCACTGCAGGGTCTGCGCACAGCTTGTAACTGCCATGTCGACATGGCAAGTGCACCCACTTGCCAGGCCCTAATCTTCCCTTTTCTTACATACAAGTCTGCCCTAAGGTAGGCCCAAGGTACCCATGTGGGCAGGGTGCTGTGTATGTTAAAGGGATGACATGTACTGGTGTGTGTGGCATGTCCTGGTAGTGATTTACAGTGCATTTCGTTTTTCACTATGGAAAGGCTATCTGCCCCATAGGATAGGATGGGAGTTTTACTAATAACATCTTATAAGCATAACTTCCCGTTGGGACAAGGTAGGGAAATGGAGCTTAGTATGCCTGGACTCAAAATGTAAAAATTCATCTTTTAGTAAAGATGATGTTTATGTTCTGTGTTTGAAAATATCACTTTTAGAAAGTAGGAATTTTCTTGCTTAGGCAACCTGTGTGCCTCTGCTGGGTTTGTGGGATGACTGTCTGGCTTTGGAGTGACAGGGGCTGGGGATGTGCATTCTCTGAGACAGCCACCGGGGGGGGGAGGTTGATGTGTGTCCTGCCTTTCCTGAATGAGTCAGGGCTGGGCTAAATAGATCCGGACTGCATTCAGAGTGGTGGGAGGAGTTTTCTCTAGCACCTGAATAGGCCTGGCCTGCATTCAGAGTAGTGGGAAGAGCTTTTACTAGCACCTGAATAGGCCTGGTCTGCATTTAGAATGGGGAAGACGATTTCCCTTGCACCTGAATAGACCCTGTCTGCCTTGGATAATGCTGTCTCCACCTCCTCTGGGAAACTGGGCCAGAGAGGGCTAAACTAGTTTGGAATAAGCACAGATACTCTCTGCCTGAGACAACAAAGGAATTTTGAGTATAAATATTGGATCCCAGACCCCAGAACTTTAGAACTCGCTGGAATCAAGGAACCTCCCAAGAAGAAGAGCTGGAAGAGCTGCCAGGAGGAGTACTGCCCATTTGCTGTGGTGTTGCTTTGTTGTGTTGGCCTGCAGTTGTTGCTTCTGCCTTGGGCAGTGAAAGAACTGGACTGAACTTTCTTTATTTGTGCTGAGTATCTCCAAGGGCTTGAAGTCAATCTTGCCTCCTGTTCTGAAGTCTCAGGGAATGCAAGACTTCATCAACCTCTGGGTACCACTCCTGGAACCGTTGGTTCAGTTGCCACAGAGAAGGGATAAGCAACCGACTCCGTCACTGACTCCGTCGCTGGCTCCGTGTCCTGAGGGCACAGCAGAAGGCACTACCACATTTTGCACCGCAACCCTGGTCTCACCGATGATGATGACCAACTCCACTGCCACCGAGCAGCTGCTTGCACTGTGACCCGTGGGTACCGCACTCCGCACTACCTCGCTTCACTTCGCCACCCTCATCTCACCAATGCCATCGCTGCCTTCTAACTTCAACACCCGCAACCGCATCGTGGCTGGGGCACCGCTCGTAAGTTTCATGACGCACCACCTCGTCTTACACAGCAGTCTGGGCCGACCGACGCCAGCTCCCGGTAACCGTCTCTGTTGCTTGCACCGCAACCTGCCAGGACCGAATCGAGCACCGCCTCACCCTGCACCTTAGGCTTGGTCTCACCAATGCCGTCTGGATGATCGTCACTGAGCCACTGCCTGCAACGCATCGTGAGGGCACCGCACCCTGCATCGCTTTCATTTTCCAATGCAACCGCGACGGTTGCTGCAACCCACTCACACCCATGTGCCAGCCACAACAACAAAGGTACTTTTGATGAGTCTGTCCACGCTTTAACTGTCCCGTATCGACGTGGTCAGCTGGATTTGTTAGACTCTGTTGTTTTAAGCACTGCTTTTTTTTAGATATTTCTTCAATTTTAATGGCTATCTTGCAAAGTATATATTTGTAAGTACTGTATATCAGATTCTTATTGTTTTAGTCTTGTTTTGTATATATAAAAATATTGGATATTTTTCTAAACTGGTGTGGTGTCCTTTTCTGGTGTTTTCACTGTATTACTGTTTGTTATGTGCAAATACTTTACACAATTCCTCTGAGATAAGCCTGGCTGCTCGTGCCAAGCTACCAAGGGGGTGAGTGGGGGTTATTTGGTGCAAACCATTGCCAACTAGAGACCCCCATTTCGAAGACCCGCCCATCGGTGAAATAGGGTTGCCTCATTGTGGCTGAGGTGGTGTGTCTCTAGCAGAAGAGCTAGATCCAATCCTTGACATTGTATGTACACCAGTGCCTGCCTTTTTCAGGTTTTACCTAAAGAGCGCATGGGCTGTCAGTTAAAGCTATTGTAACTTTAAAAAAAGCTTGAAAACAGGTTTCTAGCCCGCCCCATACTTACTGATACTTACAACTGGTTGGCTCCCACATCACTCTCATTTCCTTGCTTCTCATTGATCAGGGCCTCCTGCTGCTTCCACTTTCTCTTCGGTTCTTCCTGTCATCCAGCCATCCATGGAGCTTGGATCAAGTACAATTTCCTGTCTCTGCTGCCAGTGTCAATACACTGTCTGCTACTTGTATAGGTGCTTTTTAAAAATGTTAATCTAGCACTCCTTAAGAGAGCAGGTGTTTGGAGACCATTGTAATCTCTCCCCATTTCTCTCACACCTCTCCTGTCCTTGTTTGCCCAGTCCCTCAAGACCCTTCCACTTTGCTGTTGTGTGTTCCTGCTGGTGTTGAAATATGTGTTCTGCATGAGACACAAAAACCTCTAACTTGTCTCTGTGGGTTAGCACACAAGGAGTGCTTAAAGCCGACATGGCAACTATAGCCTCTGAGTGTCCAAGAGTTATAAAGTGACTGTCATGCACTAAATCAAATAATGAAAACTTCAGTTAGCAGCACTTTGGAAACTTTGGATATTTACAACTTTGGACCTGACATTCTTGGTGTGGTTTTCCCCCAACGTTTTGCCTTCAGACTTCCTGTTTTTGCTGACTTTGTGTTTTGCTGGCCTTATGACACTGTGACTGCACACTGTACCACTGCTAACCAGAGCTAATGTGCTTGTACTCTCTCCTTAAGACATTTTGGATTGGCTTATACCCAATTGGCATATTTAATTAACTTGCAGGTGTCTAGTAAAAAGGGCACTACCTTTACCCAGGGCCTGTAATACTAGTGGGCCTGCAGCATTGATTGTGCCACCCACTTAAGTAGCACTCTAAACATGTCGCAGGCCTGCCATTTCAGCATGTGTGTATGCAGTTTTGACCTGCCATTTCAAAGTGACCAAATAAACCCTATGCTAGGCACAAACCTTTCTGTTTTAATACACACAAGACACCCCTAAGGTAGGCCCTGGACAGCCCTACAGCAAGGCCTACCTCCCCCATAGGATAAAATTGGAGTTACCTTATTACATTTTATAAGTGAAAATTCTTAATGGGACAAGGTGACCAATTCATGTTTAGTGTCTCCGGAATCGTAATGAAAAATCCTAACTCATGGTGAAGTTGGATTTTAAATTACAATTTGATGCCACTTTTAGAAAGTTGGTATTTTCTTGCCTTAGCCTTTTGGTGCCTGGAGACCATCTCTGGGTCACATGACTGGGTGTTGGGCTTTGTGTGTTCCACCTAGACAGCTACACACAATGAGGAGCATAGTTGTGGGTTTAATGGGCCACCAATGGTAGGATGGGAGAGAGGAGCTGGACCCACCCCCACATACTCTTGAATAGGCTATGTCCTGTCTTCACACAAAGCGCTCCATACCCCCTGTAGTTAGTCTGGAGTCGGGGCCAGAAAGGCAAAGCACCTGTGCACTTCAAAGACATGCCTCTAGAAACTTCTCCCTGCTTTAAAGGCACAACTGGGAATAAATACTGGACCTCAGACACCATCCCTTCAAGACACTTCTGAACCTGTGAATACTATGTTAGGAAGAATGACTGTTGTTCTGCTGAAAGTACTGCCATACTGTGATGATCTGCTGCCCTCTTGCCTGGGAGAGAAGCACTGGGCCTGTATCTCATGAACCTAGAATCCAGAGTAACTCCAAGGGCTAGTTGGCTTGCTTCCTGATCTGAAGCATCAGGGACACAAGAGGCTTCCAACAACTTTGCACCTGCACCTGTACTCTGCCTTCTGTGAGTCTTCTCTGGCAAGTGGTGCACCCAGTCCTGGAATCTTGGAAGTGGGCCTAAGGTGTTCTGCCAGCCTCTGTGGATCCAGCAGAACTGACCCATCTCCTCTGCTGCACCACGCAGCCAGGAGCAGAACCGACGCATCGCCCGTGCTTGGTAGATTGGACCCGTCGCAAACTCCTGCTGTGCCGCCGCAGCTCCATTAGAACCACCACTGTGTGACGCATCCTCAGCACAGGCCCTCACATCACTTATCGATGGCAGCCTCCTCGATGACACTGCCTGCAGCTAGTCAGAACCAGCACATCACCCCGACTGAGCACTGCATCCTCAACGCTAAACTTTGCATCTCAAGCCCTGTCGATGGGATCCTACTATGCTACCTCTGACTGCTTAAGAAATCACAAAATTAATATATTGGCATGGAGGTGCATTGTGGTCCCAGTTACTTGACTCATTTATTTATAAGAGAAAGACATTTCAATCAGAATTGTTTTACACAGGAGTGGCCACAATACATCTCCTCCTCCCTCACACTGTTAGAGTCCCATGACAAGAGCAGCTATCTCGCTAATCAAGCAATACATCATAATTGTTTATATAATACCACAACAAATGTCACCCACACAATCTCCCACGGTGTTGTGTGCTACTAGTCTTATAATGCACTTTAGCATCTGATGACAGGTCAAGTGGCGCTAAATAAATGGCACGGTACGAAGCATCACAATACATGTTGAAGGAAGAATATAAAGAGCTTATTTACAATTTGACTACAGGATGGCACTTAGTTATTTGTGTCTTCGGGGTGGTTCTAGGCTTGTTGATGAACGGCATGCCCTGATGTCTGAAGGTAGGGAGTTCCTGTGAAAATGACCTGGAAAGTGGAGATACTGTTACCTGAAAGCTGCACAAGGAGGTCTGGGTGCAAATAATGGTGTGGATTGGTGAATCAAAGGTTCAAGTCAGAACATTAGCAAGGCAGCCAGGAAAAATGTGTGATCTGGTTTGGTAGCAAGTGGCAGTAGTACCAAACAGGTGACAAATCTTTAAATCGTGACTATTAAAACCTTCTACTGTTGACACAAGGCAGTGGTTTTCATCAGGGTAGTGATGAAATTGAGTTGTAATGGATCGAAAGGTAGTGTGCACAAAAGGTGAGAGCTGGAGTGCCTCCAGATGCATCAGGAGGTGAGGATTTTATCCACCCTGTTTTTTAATACTGCTATTAAATTTAAATAGGTTTACCATACCATGCCCCATAGCACTTTGCATTGATTAAATTCTTAGTCAGCACTGTTGTGCAACATGTCTAAAAACAACACTGACAAAGTCGATAGATGACACATAGGCGAAACCTATTGTCTTTGCCTATGCTTGTTACCTGGGGTTATTTAGTCCCCATACATTCCGGTAAAGCAAGTTAGCTCCATATCACCTGTGACTCATTCAGGCCTGGATCTTCAATGTTATGGTCTGCATCTCACTTATTGCATCAGAATTCATGCTGTGGAGTGTATGTGCAAACAGTATTCTTTTCTGTGTTGCCTTGTGCATGGAACATTTGGTACCCCCCCACCCTTCCCCCTCCCAAACCTGTTCACTAAGCTTAAAAGTGAATTGTTTTGTCTCACCCCATTTCAAACCCAATTAAAAAAATTAGAGAAATCTTCAGCAGTTCAAACTTTTCCTATTCAGCTTATGAATTAGCCCAGATTTTACCAAAAGCAGGGGCGCAAGGCCAGTATCTGTCTTTAGTCAAGTCATGGACATGACCAGGGGTTTTCCTTCTGTGGGGGATATTCTCAAGAATGGGCGATAATCATCGCCAACCTAGGCTAACGCAATTTTACATAACGCCGTCTAACGCGGGAAACTAACGCCGTGTTAAAGGCGTATTCGCAACATGCCGGCAACAGGCGATATTTTCCCGATAACGTGTCAAATGTCCGTGTTAAAATTACCGGGACGCCGATAAAAAAGGAAACCCGAACTTTAAAAAAGTTGCGATGTGCCCAACAGCGATAAAAATTTCAGCGATAATCAGTGCCAGGCTTGCTATTCCCACATCAGGTGGGAAAATTCATCATAAAAGCTGCAAAAAAAAAACCCCAAACAACTGAGAAGCACCATGGAGGAAGCTGGAGCAACTACAGAGGCCAACCACAACCCCACAAACTCCGTGTACACATGTGATCTGTACATGGCACATATGTCCAGGGGACACCTTAATGTGTTCCACGCAATGTATTCCTGCTGGCTTCTTGGCTGGTCTGCTCTCCCATGTCGCTGAGGTGTTCACTGTGCCCCCACCCCCCTTATGTCCATGTTGCTCATGCTGTGGGACTTGAGTCACAGGGTGCATCTCTGCATCAGGGTGGTTCATATTTGATACCAAATGACACCCGCAATTTCATATTTGACCCCAAATGACACCCTGTTGTCTTTTTATAAACACTAATGACAGCATTCATGTTATGTTTTTGTACACATGTCATACGCTGATGAGTGGGATTACGTACTACATTTGACACCCTGAAATGGCATTTCGAATACGTGACACCCTAAACAGCCTCTCTGTACAGAGGTGACATACCCACCATCTATTTGCTATTTGTGAGATTGTTAGCACTTAATGTTGCACTTACACTTGTCAGAGTGATGTGATAATGCAGAGGACTGACATGCACACAGGGAATGTGTATTGCAATGAATCTATTTGCACATGCTGTTCATGTGGTCATTTTGTACTGTTCCATGATTGCTAAGGACAGTCACAATGTGACGTGCTCATGCGAAGAAATTGTTAATTATTGTGTTCCTTTGGGCTATTCCTGCTGCAGCTGCAGTGGGGTGTGGTCCACCTGCCTCATCTTCCTCATCATCGTCCGGTGCATCTGGCACTTGGATCCATGGGGCATTGGTGCGTACGCATATGTTGTGCAATACACAACATGCAATGATCATCTTGCACACTATTTCTGGGCTTTACTGGAGTCTTCCAACTGTGATGTACAGGCACCTGAAACATGACTTTAACATGCCAAATGTGCACTCAACAATGCCCCTGATGCGTTTGTGGGCCACATTGTGCTGCCTCTGGGCCGGGATGTTCGGGGCTCGGAGGGGTGTCATCATCCACGGGCAGAGTGCATATCCTTGATCACCTGTGAGAGGTCAGTGAGATTAGTGTAAATTGGTGGTTCTGCATGCTGTGTTGGCAAACTAACAAGTTTTGTGGTGTGTGATTTGTGAGACTTTGGGATTCATGTTTGCCATGTATTGCATCTGGCAAATGTGCAGGATCACTGTGTATTACGTAGCCTCACAGCTGCTCCTCCCTTTCCCCGAGCCTATTTACTTGTGTGCGCTGCCCGGTTGCATCACTTGCACTCCTACAGTACACCATTGTCATGCCTGTATGCGCATGTCCGCTAGCCTGACAACAACACTGTAATATTGGACGTTGAAGGTGGATGGCCACATGTGTGTAGACCTATGGTAAGGATAGTCTATATTATATAAGACAAACGGTATAGAGGGATCCATCTCTCATTTATTTTTGCGCAAGGAACCACAAATTACCTTGGCAGTTTAATATTTATGTTGAAACAATTATTCAAAAATTATTTGTCAGGTACATATATCAATCGGTGAGACTCAAAAACATGTATATTCACATTGAATTACACACAAGACATGAAAAACTGATCAAACTTAAATTACAACAAAATAAATATATACAATATATATAATATACACAACATATACATTCCCCTAACTATTTCATTGCCATGTACACTCCTACATCTAAGTGTTACATTCAGAGGTAGTCCTCTTAGCTCCAGAGGTATCACTCCTCTACCTCATTCGATTGTGTGCGCAAAATAACTAATATCTCATTCAAAAAATGGTTGGACTCCTCCTTTATCTGTCTGTCGACGCGGTCGTGTTTCAGCCCCCAATTTCTTTTTGGCTTCCTCAGGACAGGGGTACACACTATCTGTAGTCTTGTCCAGACTAACAAAGAATAACAACAACTCCTTATTTCCTGGGGTTAAAAACTCTTCCCCCATTCGGCAGTACGAATTTCCTCTAAGCACCATCTGCCCACTCCTTACACGGACCGTCCGTTAACTCAGCCTCAGGTCCGCCTATGTGACATCTATCGGCTTTGTCAGTGTTGTTTTTAGACATGTTGCACAACAGTGCTGACTAAGATTTTATTCAATGCAAAGTGCTATGGGGCATGGTATGGTAATCTTATTTAAATTTAATAGCAGTATTAAAATCCACACCTCCTGATGCATCTGGAGGCACTTCAGCTCTCACCTTTCGTGCACACTACCTTTCGATCCATTACAACTCAATTTCATCACTACCCTGATGAAAACCACTGCCTTGTGTCAACAGTAGAAGATTTTAATAGTCACGATTTAAAGATTTGCCACCTGTTTGGTACTACTGCCACTTGCTACCAAACCAGATCACACATTTTTGATTATTGAATGAAGGTTAATTTTGTGAGGGCTTCATTAGAAACGTATTCTTCAAAAAAGCCGATAAGATCCGAAGTGTAGGATCGCCTGCTTCTACTTATTCAGTAGGATCTTATCGGCTTTTTTGAAGAATACGTTTCTAATGAAGCCCTCACAAAATTAACCTTCATTCAAGAATTAAATTCCCCTGAAGAAGGGCTCAGCCCGAAATGCATTGGGCAGAATAATAATTGTGGAACTAAATTAATACTATGAATGCAATAGTATGAAATCAAATTAAACGAACCTAATTAAGAAGAAAACATTGACAAGACGTGTATGGAACTTTATTGACATTCATTCAAGGAGTGCACATTCGGGGACGTTACTCCTACGGGAAATAACGCTTGTTTATTACGTTATTCATTTACCCTTGCGCTCAGAAGGGTTCACCAATACGGCACCCACTACCCTGAACAAATTGAAGTACATGAATATACATCTGGAGTGCGAAAATCCACATTCCAATTGGATTTCATCCTGGAAGTGAACCACACCCAGAGCGCTGGGTTATTTATTCACACTCCTACGCTGGACTGGCGTATGCTGGCCCAGCCCACTACGCTTACGCTTACAAGGGGGTGACATCGCTACATGTCCAAGGTCTTCCCTACTGCCTCAGGAACATGGTTGCATCCACTGTCTTCATGGACATGTCTGTGCTCTGCATGCTCAAGACTGTCCAGCACATCACCGCCACACTTGGCATTGTGTACATTCTTATTCATGGGTCACTTGCCTCTTTCGCACCTTCTTGGTTCCCACCTCTCCCCACATTCTGCAATCGTGTGGCAGACGGGCTATGCCTTTGTGGATGATTTTTCTACATGTCTGGCCCCTGTTACCACAGTTACTTGTGTTGTCGTGTCTGGTAGGTGGGCATGTTGGTTGGCATGTTGTATGTGATTTTGTTACGTGTGCATTCCCACAGTTGTGAGTTGTATGATTGTGGAGTGTGTTCCTTTGGTACTAACTAACGAGCAGTGCACTTCCATAGATGCCATCCTTGAAAGCGCTGGTTGATGATGGACTGTCGGAAGATGAAGGAATAATGCACACTGCCTGGGAAGTTGGCGACAACATTGGTGAACAGTCCCCGGTGGTCCACTATTGCCTGCACATTGATGGAATGCTGTGCTTTTTGTTGCGGTAATTGTGTGCTGTGTTGGCAGGAGACACGAGCAGGACATATGTGCAGTCAATTGCCCCCAACACGTGCAGGAAGCCAGCTATGGCGTAGAAGCCTTGCTTGGTCTCCAGCTGTTCCTGCACAGTGTGGGGGAATTGAAGGTGCTGGGGTATGAAGCTGATGATGGCATCTAAGACAGGTGTGAGGAACTTTGATAGGGCTGGGTGTGAGACTCCTCCGACTCTGGCAGTTGTTGGTTGGAAGGTACCAGAGGCCAACAAGAGCAGCACAGCTAGCAGCTTTGTCTACAGAGGGATGATGGTTGTCCGCTTTGTTGGTTCTGTCAGCCTGTGAGCAATGTGGGTCAGGATGCGGAGTGTGGTTGTCCTTTTGAGCCTGTAGTGGGCAATGACATCCTCTGGTGTTAAGTCTTTGAGACTGGTGCTTTTTCGGAAGGTCTGCTGTCTTGTTGCCTGATTGGTAGGCCGGGGGGGGGTGGTCCTGAGGGTGGGGGTGGTCCTGGGGGTGGAGGCGGTGTGTGTTGTGGCACTCTTGGGTCTCCAAGCTGCATGATTAGTAGCTCCATGGCATCTGTTGGTCTTCAGATGTGGCTCTGGGCTGGGCTCCCTTTCTACTGCAGGTTTTCATCCTACTTAAGACCAGAAAAAAGCAGGTCTTAAGTCCCTGCTGCTAACGTGCCTTATCGCCTGCTTTTGGACCGCATCGTCGATCTGGCTGGTCGTTGAGAATATCACAAAGTGTCAGTCAGTCAGTCAAGAATGCTTTATTCAACAACTTAATGTCATAAAAGTAAACATTACATTCAAAACTACATTTCATTTTAAAAAGAGACCATCCTAATATCAGCTGAGTAGCCAACTCATAACAATCCATGCGAAAAAGGAACTTAGTGAGCATGATTCAAAAATGCAAATGCGCAGACAGTGTTAAAATACAAAACTACAATTATCTTTTCCTATGATCCATCTTATGATGCTAAAGCTTTGCTAAGCATACAGTACAAATTTTATATAAAGTGCAAAGTGCAGTTAAACGAGCTCATAAATTAAAATAACACATTAGTCCTCAAGATAAAAATTCAAAGTGCAAAAGTGGTTTTATTGTGAGTTTTTAGACGGGAACGCCTACTCTTCATATGATAAGCGTTAGTTGTCGCTGTCACCCTGGCGATGATTTTAGCGACAGCTATCGCAGGAAAACTGACAATGTGGGCTGTTAGCGCAGGCTTGTGAATAGGGCGATAAATCTATTGCCACTTTCGTGGCGGAAAAGTGCCGCTAAATCAGCGATGAGTCCTTGAGAATATGCCCCTGTGTGTATTATGGCAAGAAAGGCTAAGCAATGGTTATTACAGGAAATATCAGCATATCTTGGGGTGCCTGCATCCCTACAGGTGTAGAGAAGCAAAACCTACAAGATAAACCTGTACAGTTTCAGTAGTACGTACTATGCCAGCTGTAGCCATTCCCTTCTGCTTCTGGATTTGTCCCTGTAATTAAAGCTCATTCTGTTTCCTTGCTAGACTAGCACATGTGTTCTTCTTCATCCAGTGTATTTTTGCCATTGTGTCCCATTTTCATTTATTTCAAGTATGTCTCTGCCTGCTGCAGGTCATTAAAGGTCAACTGTTTATGGCGATGTGTGATCTTCAGTATTGCTGGGTATAGGATGGTGTACAGAATATTCAGTTCTTCCAGCTCCAGTTACGTATGATCTACAGGCTTCCTGCACAGCCAGGATGAGGTCGGGGTATAGTGAGATTTTCAGTCATTTTATTGTAAGTCTCTTTTCTCCCTGACTAGCGGAGTGCTCAGTCACAGTTCCAAATTTTAGCAGCTTGGTGATGATGGGCCGACCACAATACACAGTGTAAAGAAACTCTCCATGTTGACCAGTGTGATCAGCATCTCTTTCACAAAAGTTTACATTTTGACAGTTGTTATTTTTTCCGGTACTGCAAGCATTCGGACGTTGTTCCACCGTGATCTAGCATCAATGTCCTCTTTCTAGTTTATGATGACTGACAATATCTTTTCAATCTTCAAGCAGTTTTTCTTTTTCACTGCCCTGGTTTTTTTCATGGTTTGACATCCTCTGTTCAGTCTCTTTCAGACAGGTGTCTTGCTTATCCACGACTGTTGCCACATTGTCCATATGTTGGTTTAGCACATCCATTGTATGAACAATGGATATGAGACTCTGTTGAATGCTTATGTTATGTTATGTTATGTTATGTTATGTTATGTTATGTTATGAATTTTTGTAAAGCTCTCACTTGTCCAAAGGGCATCATGGTGCTAGCTGAGTAGAGATAAAAGCACAGTAAGAAAAAAAGATGTCAACAAACAGAAAAGAGCCAAATATTTAGCACCTTTCCAAATGCCAGAAGATTAGGATGAGATTTAAAATGTAAAGGAATGGCATTCCATACTTTAGAAGCTCCAAGCACGAAGCTTCTACATCCTCATTTGGCGTATCTGAATCTGGGAACTGTCAGCAGTTTTTCAGATGCAGAATGTAGAGACCAGCTTGGTTCATACCAAGTGAAACTCTCAGAAAGTCTGGGCCTATCTCGTGCAGTGCCTTGAATACCATACCTTAAACATGACCCTCTGCCTCACAGAGAGCCAGTGTAGTTTGAGATACATTTCTAAACAGATTTATGTTTGGGGACTTTGCACAGCAACTAGGTGGCCTCATTTTGCAAGGTTTGCACCTTGTTGAGAACCTGGTGGTGGGCATAGAGGTGAAGGCCAGTACAGTAATTGATCTTTAAAATGACAAGAAAAGTTACAACTGTTTTCTGGAGATGAACTGGTAAAAAGGGTAAAAATGGGAATAATTTTCCTGATCATTTTCAAGACGAAAAAAGCTGTGGAAGACACAGCATTAGATTAGATTGGTCGGTGTAGGAGAGTTTGGTATTTATGGAAACTCCAAGATTCTTAACTCAACTGACTGGAGATAGAAGAGGACCAGGCTCGGAGGGCCACCAATCCAAGGTGCAGAAAGACTGCTAGGCACCAAACACCAGCATCTTAGTTTTTGTGGAATTCAATTTGAGGCAATTTCTGGCCATCTGCTTTCATGCAGTCGCAGAAATGCGGTGCCACACCCCTGTCCTCCATAGCCAGAGATACAACAATTTGTGTGTCATCTGCATATTATGTCAGAGCTAAACCAAATGGTCTAATAAATTCAGCAAGGGTAGTGACATTGGTGTTAAATAACAGAGGACTAATTGATGACCCTTGGGGAATCCCACACGGAATGGAGAAAGGTGGAGAGTTGAACCTGCCAATTCTGCACTCTGCCCAAAAGAAATTAGCTCAGTAACTCCCCAGCTGAGCCGGTCACACTGATCCCGCTCAATCTCACCATCAGCAGCCCATTATTCACCGTATCAAAAGCTGCTGATAGATCAAGCAGCATCATTGCAGCTTGTCCACCCTTGTCAAGGGTTGCCCTGAATTCCTCTGTGGACATGATAAGATCAGTCTCTGTGCTGTGATCAGCATGAAAGCTGAATTGTGTGGTGTCCAATAGGTTGTTGATATTGAGGTAAGCGCCCAGGTGAGCATACAGCACTTTTTCCAAAATCTTGACTGGCAATGAAATACAGGAAATGGGCCGATATCTGTTTGGGTCATCTGGGTCTAAAGAGGGCTTTTTGATAAGCGGCAGTACAGCTGCTTTCTTCCAAGCTGGCGGAAAGGAACCTGATATGCACACAAGCTGAAAGATCTCACTCAGCTTGGTTCCAATAGTTTTGGCTGCTAAGCTGGCCACTGAAGGCCACAAGTCTTTTTGTGAACCTGATCTGGAGGATGTAAGCAACTTTAAAACTTCAATGATGGCAGGCAGAGAAAAGGAACTGAATTCGAGGACAAAGATTTGTCCACAGGCGGCACAGAAGAATGAATTCAAAAGGTATTGAAACGTCCTCTACATTAAGACAAAAGGAACTGGCCACTGAGTTGCAGAAGGACTGACTACATTCTCTGGGTAGAGGTGCAGTGGCAAAGGTGAGTTTTTTAACAGTGAAAGATAATTCCTTAGAGGAGTTAGCTGCACGCTCCATCTTGCTAGTGAAACATGCAGATTTTGCCTTGCGGATCGATGCTTCATACCTGGACAGTTAGATCCTATATTTGTCTTTTTCACTGTTGCAGTAGGTTGTGCGACAGCTTCTCTCTTGCCTCCTGCAGGCATGTTTCAAGGTTCTTTCCTCCTCGGAGAACCAACGAGGGTAGTACGGTGCCTCTTAATCTTAACATTCCTGCAGGTAGTAAAGCTGAGGACGCGGTCTCTAACCAGTGAGTGTCGACAACACTGTCAACATCATCCGGTAAGCCTGAGAAGGTTTGAGTCCGCAATTGTGAGAACTCGTTTGCTTGAAGTCTATGCCAAGCACGAAAAAGGGTCCAGGATGGACTGACTGCTCGAAGATTCAAGACCAACCTGGCTGCAGGAGATTTTGAAGAAGACGGCACTATGTTCTGACCAAGGAAGGGGAGGTGTGGATATAGTGCTTAATGAAGAATTGTAAAAGATAGAGTTGAGGGTGTGTCCCGCCTGATGCGTGGTACTGTCCACCCGCTGACACAAATCCAATGAAGCCTTGGGGGCAGATTTACAATAACTGGAGCATCCCTGCATATCAGCAAAAACGGACAGATGCGTGACGCATCTGTGCCGTAAAGGCAGCGCATTGCTGGAGTTGCATCGCAAATGCGATGCAGCTCCAGCAAGGCTCTGGGGTGCCCTATCTTTACAATGCTGCGTCAATCCTTATGCCTGCTTCAAGCAGGCGCAGGGTTTTGATGCAGCATGGGCTCAAAAGTGACTGAGTGAAAGCTTGTAGATTTCACTCAGCCACTTTTAGGAGGCGTTCCTGCGACGGAACGCCCCCCCCCCCCTGCACAGGAATGCCTACTTCTGGCGCAGGGCTTTACAACATGACGCATCTCTCAGATGCATCACGTTGTAAATACCCCGCAGCATGGCGCTGGTTTTGCACAACCGCTGCATCACAAAAGTGACGCAACGGCGGCGTAAAAGAGGTGCAAGTGGCTTGTAAATCTGCCCCATAGTTTGTAGTAGAGCTGCAGTGTCTGGGTCATCATGGGCCTCAAGGTGAAAATGAAAATCTCCAAGGATCGTAAAGTCCTTACGTACAATTTCATCCTCCAGAAGACAAATCCTGAGCAAAAAGAGCCCGAGGGCCAGGAGGTCAATATAACAATGTGCCCCTAATCAACTGATTGGGCAATAAGCAGGCACTAAATATTGCCGCCACACCGAGAGAAGAATCTTCATTTCTGAGTAATAAGTTATCAAATGGGAACCTGCTAGCCCCGCTGCACTCAGGTCTTGGTATTGATCTGGCATTTTGCAGGGGTGCCTGGATTCAAAAGGAATTTTCATCTGTTTGGGGTCGTTGTTTTCCTGAAGGCAGGAACAGTGTATCAGAGCTTTTACAGACAGGTCAATATTCACAGGGCCGCGCTCAGGATTTCTGCTTGTTGGGGAGAAGCAGGCCAAAATCTCCCAGCTGCAGGTAGGCCTGCAGAACCCCTGGATCTCAAAGAGCCTTCAATCAGTGGCACAGCAATGCCAGCTCCCCCTTTGTTGCCTCAACTCTTTTTAGGGCTGCACCAGTGTCCACAATCTAGGGCAGCAGGTCACTGCTGCATTCTGCTATTCATTTTGCAGCTGATGTCTGTTCACAAGGACGCACTGCATTGGAATGTTGGGTATTAGAGGGCCACGAGCAGTGCTAGATTTTCACCATTGCTCCTCTCAATGGCGGGGCATGCAGGGCCTCTCCCCATCTGTGTGCATTTGGTGCTTATTCCTCTTTCCAAGTAGGTCAATGCAGCTGTAATGTCAGTGGATAAAGGCGTAGGCTTAGGCCCACACCCAATTTGTGTAGTCATTTTTTAATGGGCTTCCATGTCCACTTCACCATGCCTCACCATACCACCTTCATCCCCAGCTCAATCTTCCCTTGGTGGTCCATGCCTGTGGCTGTCGAGAGTCTGGGTCCACGGTCCAGAGGGCCTCCACTACCAGTCTCAACCATGAGCATACCAACATGTGCCTATCCTATTGTAGAGGTCAGGAGAACATGCAGTCTGTGTGACAGTTACCACAATGCATTGTTCTCTTCTCTCCTCACCGTGTTCCTCCTGGGGATTCCCTACCGCATCTCCGCTCCGCGGTACTGCCAATTCAAATAGGTGACAGATGCCACCTTTGAGGCCCCTCCACATCGCCCTCATGCAGTTGGCTTTACCAGTGCTTACAGAGGCTCAAGTCTTTTGGTGCCATGCCCGCCATCTTGGCCACTTCAAATCTGGACCAGTGTGTGCGCTGTACCTTCATTAGCGCTGGATCTTTCAGTATTCCTGTTAAAAAAGGCACTGGATGCATGTTGGACTTGGCCCTTTTTGCAGGGTCATCCATAAACTTTTTGCCTTTCTCCTAGACTTTTTTCGGACATGGTGTTGGTGGTTTTAAGACTCTGGGCACTTTAGCACTGCTGTCCAGTGTAATGTACGTGTGCTCTCTATGTTAAATATGGTAAGATTGGTCTACACCTGTTTGGCCTATTTAATTTACCTGTCAGTCCCTTGTAAAATGGTATCTCATATCCCCAGGGCTGGTAAATTAAATGCTACTGGTGGGCTTGCAGCGCTGATTGCACCACCCACCAAAGTAGCCTTTCAAACCTATCTCAGGCCTCTGCCATTCCAGGGCCTGTGCGCGCAGTGTTACTGCTGCTGTGACCTGGCACCTAAAGTGTGTGCCATGTCCGTGACCCCCCTTTTACTACATGTCAGTCACCCCTAAGGTATGCCCTCGCTAGCCCCATTGGGCAGTGTGCATTGTAGGATAGGACATGTACCTTAAGTGTGTGACATGTCCTGGTAGTGATAAACAGCCATTTCGGTTTCTCACTACTGTGGGGCTGCCCTCCCATAGGAATGCATTGGGGATTTCCTGATAAGTGTTTCAGCGGTAATTCCTGATATGAGAGGCACAGCGTGGTCAAGTTTGGTTTGTTTGGATTAGTGATAATAAATGCTACGCAATGGTGTGCGCAGATTTATTATAACTATTTTAGAAATGCCACTTTTAGAAGTAAGCATTTCTGCGTGCTATATGTCTGTCTGCCTGATGTGAATTGCATGTCTGGCTTTTGAGTGACAGGTGCTGGTGAAGTGTGTGTTGCTCCAGGAGGGGCAGGGTGACTCAGCGCTAGGTTTAATGGGACATCTGCATTTGGAGTGGTGGGAGGAGAAGTGCCTGGTCCCTGAATAGGATTGTGCCTGCCCTAGTGAATGCTGGCACCGCCCCCCTGTGGTGTGTCTAATGACGAGCCCCCATCTGACAAAGGGGAAGAGGAGCCTTGGGGAAGAGGAGCCTTGGGGAAGAGGAGCCTTGTAAACAAAGTGCTCCAATTCCCCCCGGAACCAGTTTTTGCTGGTTCCCCAAGCCCTGTGCTGGCGCAGACAATGGGAAAAAATGATATAAATATAGGGGCTCTGATCCCATGTAAGGTGTGCTGTTCCTGACTTTGCTGGGCTTGCTGCTGCTGGGGGCCCAGGAGGAACCGCCACAAGGGCTTGCCTCCCTGCTGGAGGGTCCTGTGTGCTGGCCTTACTTGGCCCTAACTATGACCAAAGGACTTTGATCTCTGCCTGCCTTCTAGCACCTCGTGAGCGCTATATTTTAATTGCCCATGAGAGGGAGAGTGCTGGGGCCCTGCAGCACGAGGCTGTGATGTGCTGGGAGGGAATCCCGGTGTGGGGATTCCCCCGTGTTGTGAGGAGGAGCAGGAGCCCACCCCGCATTGCTGCTCATCTGGCGGGATCCCACCCCGCATTTGAATTTATTTTATTGGGGGAGCCCACCCCGCATTTTGCCACTTTCCGCTGGAGCCTACCCCGCATTGTGGTTACTTTCCACTGGAGCCTACCCTGCTTTTGTGCGATTGTGAATGCGGGTGCCCACCCCGTGTCTGGCTTGAGTCTGGCGGGTGCCCACCCCGCATGGCAACCAAAGGAGAAAGGGCCACCGTGATCGCGCGGCAGCCCAGAAGTCAGGCAGAACGAGTCTGACAGTGTTCAGGGCCTTCCGCCCTCTGGGACGGAAGCTGCGGCTGGTTGGAGCGGGGCTCCCGTGTGTGAGGGAGAGCTCTGCGGTGTCAGCAAGAATGACGAGGGACCAGGCGAAGTGTGGCAAGGTGCGTAAGCACCTGACAGAAAGCGTTGCCCTCGTGAGCTGATCGAGCCCCGCGTTCCCACGTGTGGTGACGTTGCGGACAAGACCTATCGGGGCATATTGTCAGTGACCGGAGATTGTCCTGCTGAGTCCCTCCAGAGAGCCTGGTGAGTGGGGGCGGATCTCTTGCGGGAGGCTGCATTTGTTTCACCAAGTCCCCGTGTGGCTTGGGGGCATTTCTTGGCGCCCTCAGTTTGTTAGTGCCAGTCAAGGCACAGTGCCTGAGCGGTCCCGCAAAGGGAGCGGGCAGCTCCAACGATGGGGGCAAATCTTGTTAAGTAGTCCAAGAGCAGGGCTCCAGAGGCTCTTTATTTTATTTACAGCTGCCCGCACCAGGGCGGGCAGCTGCAACATTTGACCGCACTTTTGGTTTTAAGAGCCCCAGAGTGGGGCTCAGGCCATTTTGCCACAGGTGCCCCACCAGACAGTGGGCAGCTGCAGCATTTAGGGTCCAGTTCTTTAAGAGTGAGGAAGGGGTGAGTTACACCGCATGTCCCAGTGCAATTGTGCACTTTGCTTACACTGCCAGGGGCAGTTTAGCGCCCTGACAATTCTGGACAAAGGGTGTTTAGGGCCCAGGTGAAAGGCCAGATGGCCTGGGGTCATTGTGGGTGAGATTGGTAGAGAGCCAGGCTCTACAAAACTACACAATGTGTTTTATGCCCATTGTGATTGTGTTTGCATACTGGGATTTATGTGATGTGATTTATGCACCCTGATTTATGCCTCTTATGATGTTTATGGTTATGAGGTTATTGCATACTGTGTGTATGCTGGTAAGGCCTATTGTGTAATGTGTTTATGCTAATGAGGTTTGGGCCTCATGTGAATTATTGCCTAATGTCATGTTATGATATTTCAGGATGGTGTCTAATGCTAATGTGATAATGCTTAGGTCATTATGGTACCAGTAATTACTGGTTGTGTTTTACATTTACTTACCTGTTCTGATGGTTCTGACCACGGCCCGATTGGCCTGGTCCTGTATATAATCCCCTGTGAATATTGCCAGTGCCAGTTGGCACAGTGTATATTGTGTCATTATGTTTCTAATGTGTTTATGACAATACAAAAGCTATTTCTGATATAACCTTGTGTGAAGTTTATTTTGTAGTGTGCCTAGTGTGTTGCTGCTGTGTGTGTGTTTGTTGCGCAAACGCTTTGCACATTGCATCTGGGATAAGCCTGACTGCTCATGCAAAGCTACCAAGGGGGTAAGCAGGGGTTATCTGCAGCATGTAACTCCCTTGCCCTGACTAGAATGGTGGTTTCTGCCTGGCTTAGGTGCAAGCCCTAGTCAACCAGAAATCGCATTTCTAACAATGCAGGAATAAGGTTAGAGTCTTTATAAGGTGAGGAGCACAGTAAGGCACCTCCTGCTCCGCCGGTGTCCTTCCAACAGCTGCCCAAACAATTCCTTGCTTCGAACAGAAAC
The DNA here is from genome assembly GCF_964204655.1 of Triturus cristatus. Classification (NCBI taxonomy): domain Eukaryota; kingdom Metazoa; phylum Chordata; class Amphibia; order Caudata; family Salamandridae; genus Triturus; species Triturus cristatus. Next base: position 891,046,192 of record NC_140590.1, on the reverse strand, counting down.
ATTATGGGAATGCTTGCTAACCAAGCATTCCTGGTAAATAAGCAACAACACAACACATCCCCTTCCTTTAACAAAAGAAACAACAGAGCAAGAAGAAAACAAAGAAGAGAGAGAAGAAAAAAACTAAGAAAAAAAATAAGGGAAGAGGACAAAAGAACAAGAGAACAGAATGTGATGCCATTAATACATTGATACAATATGAATACTCAATACCATGCAAAGAAAATACAATATATAAAATGAAATTACAATTAAGAATTGCTCACCACAAAATCTTTCAACCAACCAGGAGCCTTCCTTTCTCTTACAACTTTTTAAGGTAACTCCTCAAGGAATAGTTTCATTAACATCGGAGGCAAAAAGTACATTAACTTTTAGTCACTGCAGTTTCTTCCATACTCATAGAATTTGAAGGAGTGGCCAAATCTTGACTCTGACTCATTGTAGACTTAATAAATATACCATCATCCATCCAATCAAAATCGCCGTTTGAATTTCTAACTCCCTTCTCACTGCCACATTTCGCCACTTGTTTTAAATTCCAAACCTTTCCATTCCTGAGTCGAACTGCATTCTACAAGATTTCTAAAACTTCCTCTGCATCAAAAAACATACTATCTCCCTTCCGTACAAATCAGGTTTTTTAATGCGTACCCAATCACCAATTTCAACTTCCGCCGGTCTCACACTGTGCTTGGCATCAAAATATTTCTTGGTCTTGTCATGCACACTTACCATCCTATTCCTTACTTCCTCAATAGACCATTGCTCTACGTCAGATGCACTCAACCACTCAGGGTTAAACTTGGATCTAGGTTTGCGCCCCCGCATTATCACAAAAGTAGGTAACCCTGTAGATTCTGAATTGGTGACGCGATAAGCCCAAACCATCTTTTCAACCTGAGTGACCTAGTCTTCACCAACATTCATGGCTAACTGAATGGTGCCTTTTAAAATTCGGTTAAATCTGTCCACCATTTCATTTCCACTTGGATTGTACAGGGATGTGGTCTTATGTTTAATACCAAGCCTCTCAAAATAAGTCTTAGCCTTTTTAGATAGAAATTGGACTCAATTATCACTTACTAGGCATGCAGGAATGCCTTCAGAAATGAAAATGTCTTTTAACACCTTAATACAACATCTGTATCCATACTAATAACCACTGTCACAACCGGCCAACAAAAGAATAAATCCAGTAAAACCATCGCAAATTGTTGTGAACCTTGGAGCTGCTCATAAACCGGCCCCATGACGTCGATGGCAACAGCCTCCCATGGTTCCTTAGCTGAGGAGCACAGTAAGGCACCTCCTGCTCCGCCGGTGTCATTCCAACAGCTTCCCAAACAATTCCTTACTTCAAACAGAAACATTCCAGGAATGCTTGCTAACCAAGCATTCCTGGTAGCTAAGCAACAGCACAACAGTTCCTTTATCTGGCTCAAGCTCCCCATGTCTCTGCATCCCGGCCCGGGTACTCTCCAGTAGTTACCCACGGTTATCTTTGCCACAGTTGCAATATCACAGCGTTTTCCTCCCTCTGCCAGCTGAGCTCCGCATCTAGTTGGCCATTTTGCTTGGTGGCTAAGCCATGCCCCAAAAAGGTGTGATTAGTTAACAACAGCAGCATGACAAATTGAGGTAAAATGAAACCAAAGAGATGTGATAGAGGCAGTATACAGGACAGAAAACGTCTTTTTTATTTTATGTTTCATAACATAGCCCTGGAACTCCCGTTCCTCAGTTGCCCAAGTGTCACAGCGCCTCCACTCTTATTGGTTCTCAAGTACCGGTACTCTGCATCAAGACGCCCTTTTCCGAACAGCTGCGTTTCTGCGAATTCTCTCCCAACTCTGCTTTTCACGCTCCATTTTTTCTCCCTTTTCCTCTGTCTTGCACTTAAATGATCGGTCAAACATGAAAGACAGTTCCAAATATCCCCACAAATCTCTCCTAAAGTATTCCATCTCACAACTCGGCTGTCCATGAACACTTCCCTCCCTGAATCTCCATTCCTCTCTTCACTAATCTTCAGTGATTTATTTTCTTCTGAGGTCTGAATGAGGTGCTGACAGTACATTTGTGAGGTTGTTGTAGACCTACTGAACTCTGATATGGGCATATGCAGACCTATCAGCTGTTGAGTGAGGTCAGACATCAAAGGCATGGGGAATACCAACAAGGGCAAACCCTTTGCTCTTTTCCCTGGCCCACTCCGTCATGAGCCACGGTTGCCGTGTGCTCATGACGGAGTGGTTCCGTCATGTTGCGGCCGTTGGTGGCCGCGCCGCCCATGCGGCGCTAATTCCCCGCCTGTGCGGGCGATTAGCGCTGTGGGCGGAGTCATGACGGAACCACTCCGTCATGAGCACAGCCCAACCGTGGCTCATGACGGAGTGGCTCCGTCATGAGCACCGCGCCACCGCGCTGCCCCACCGCACCCCCCAGCGCTGCGGCGGAATTTCCGCCGCAGCGAAGGGGTTAAAAGAAAAAACAACAGTTGATGGACAGAATGCAGAACAATGTCATACATTCACCCCAGTACAGAGATCTGGGCCTAAATCCATTGTTTTTTTGTTCACCATGCCATTCCAGTTTGAACCCAGCCATATGCAAATCAGTCTTGACCCTGTGCCTCATGGGAACAGTCCAGCCCAAACTGCCAAGCAAGGTCCTCCCTTGACTGGAAACAAGCATCCTAGGACCGGTTTCGGGGTTTCACCCCTCTTCAGCCAGGATAGCTTGATTCCAGTGGCATGGAGAGCACGGACCCACGTCTGAGCATACCCGTCCCACTTGGTGTGACAAATGCAAAAACAACAGTTGATGGACAGAATGCAGAACAATGTCATACATGCACCCCAGTACAGAGATCTGGGCCTAAATCCATTGTTTTTTTGCTCACCATGCCATTCCAGTTTGGACCCAGCTATATGCAAATCAGTCTTGACCCTGTGCCTCATGGGAACAGTCCAGCCTGAACTGCCAAGCCAGGTCCTCCCTGGACTAGAAACAAGGCATCACATAGGACACATAGAAGGTGCAAATTGCCATTAATGATTGTTTTTGTGCAGGAAGGTGTCCATTCTTGCACAATGCAGGCACTCTTGTACCATGATGCAAGGGTGCCTGCGTTGGTGCATGGCTGCTCTTTTAGAACCGGTGCAGGGGAGACCACAGGGGTGCATCTTATTCCTGTAAATACAGCACATCCCTGTGTTTTTTAAATGACGCAGCTCAGCGCAGCAAAATTGCACTGCACCATTTCATTGTAAATATCCCCTCTATTCTTTGTTTTTATTGAAACAATTAATGAAGCTATAATTTATATTCGAACAGAGCCAGCTGAACTCTGGCCAATGGGAGGGCCGTGGAATGCTCAAAGGAGGGAGCGAGTGTGACCCAGTGTGTTAAGGCATCTGAGGAAGGCTCACGCCAAAATGTATTATGCCTCGCATTCTGTAAATAAATGGTCGCCTTTTGAATTCCCGTTGTGTCCTCTGAGCTCTTCATTGGAGTGATCTTCGGTGCATATTTTTACGTGCCTGCCAGTAGCGCGTGTAAGAGGACCCATCTTACAAGTGGCTTGACAACAATACCGGCATTGTGGCAAAGTTTTCCAAGGGATTGGATTTGGCAAGCCCACCTCAGGAACAGAGCAAGCAGGTGACCGCTGCAACCAGCAGTCCGTGATTACACGGGGACCCGTGATCACTGTATCTTCGTATCACGGCCCGGCTTGTCATCTGGATTTGGGGCTGAGGCGTTGGAGACTCAAGGCGGTCATGAACACTTGAATAAATGGGACTCACTCGACATGTAAAAAGCCCCATCCCCCTTTTGTCAGGCATACCAGCGCTTAATCAAGCATGAGGTGGCTCCGCAAACGGTACTTACCGAAGAAAGGTATGCTGGGATCTGCAGTCCAGCTGAACTCCGGCCAATGGGAGGGCCGTGGAATGCCTAAAGGAGGGAGCGAGTGTGACCCAGTGTGTTAGCATCTGCGAAAGTCTCACGCTGAAATGCATTATGCCTCGCATTCTGTGAATAAATGGTCGCCTTTTGAATTCCCTGTTGTGTCCGCTGATCTCTTCGTTGGAGTGATCTTCTGTATGCATATATATATATATATATGTGTGTGTGTGTGTGTGTGTGCGTGTGTGTGTATGTGTGTATAATATATATACATATATACATATATATATATATTCACTTAAAAAACCATAGGTTTCACACATGTTATAGTTAGCTGGACATTTCACTCATGAAAAACCATTGAAATTCCCCCGTTATAGTTAGTGCAGGCAACTATAACTCACGCGACCGCAATCCTCTGCTGATGACGTCAGATATTACATCACTGTATTTAGACACTTATTTACCCATGTCTTCTTCCATTAATTTTTAGCTATACCTATATTACAAATATTTTTTTTTTCAGAAAGACACATATGTCATCAGTGATGTAATATCTGACGTCATCAGCAGAGGATTGCGGTCGCATGAGTTATAGTTGCCTGCACTAACTATAACGGGGGAATTTCAATGGTTTTTCACGAGTGAAATGTCCAGCTAACTATAACATGTGTGAAACCTATGGTTTTTTAAGTGAATTTGCAAGGTTTTTTAAATGCTAATTCCTAACTATAACGTGTGTGAAACCTATGGTTTTTTCTGTAAATTTGTACGGTTTTTTAAATGCTAAGTTATGTATTTATGTATTATTATTTTTTTAAGGTTTTTCACTGTACGCGCACCGTACGCGCACCGTACACGCACGGTGCACTACGCACACCGTGCGCGTGCAGTGGGCGCACGGTATGCTTCGCGCACCGCGTGCCCACGTTACGCAGTTCGCTGAATTTTTCCGTTTCTACCGTACGCGCACGCTACGCGTACTCCGAGATTTTTCGTAAAAAAATTAAAAGAAATTTTGGCCCTTGGGGGTCCTTCTGGGACCCCCTGACAAAGGCTAGGGGTTCAGGAACTGTCCACCCTGCCCCCTTTTCACGTTCTCCACCTTTGTTTTTCACCCACTCAGGCTGCGAGAGACAAAATGGCGGCCGACACTTCCTGGTTTCGGCCGATTCGAATGTTTACTAAGATCTAACAACCAATCAGAATCACGCTCGCGCACGGCAGCGTGCGCGTACAGTAAGTTTTACCGTATGCGCACCGAGCGCGCTTATAGATATATATATTGATTTAAATGCTATTTTCTCAGGAAATACTGAACAGATTTACACCAGACCTGCAAAAGGGACATCCCTGACCTGAGGACTACCCCTCTGCCAAATTTCAAGGAGTTCTGTTCAGCCGTTCGGGCTGTAGCTTGGACTAAAGGTCTTATGGAAAAATGCATGGGGAAAACGCGTTTTAGGACCCCCCTTTTTCTCAGCCCCCGCTTAACGAATCCCCCCGAGACTTTGAGGGAAGGAGCGGAGCGGAGCGCCCCATCTATTTTGAAAATTTCGCGAGGATTCGTCAATCGGCGCCAAAGTTATTCCAAATAGAATGTTGCGGATTTACTATGGAAACACGATCCTAACTATAACTAGATAATATATATATATATATATATATATCTTCTCAAAGGTGCCCCTGCAACAAGAGACGCACTCCTCCAGCCAGTGATTTCACAAAATCATTTATTTAAAGGAGCAAGCATTGCCAGTCCGATAGTTTCTGTCCCCTTGCCTGACGCGTTTCAGAGCTCTCATGCTCTTTCCTCAGAGGCAGCTTAAATGCACACACTTTTGCAGGATTCCCACAGTCCCCTGCGCCATTCAAAATTAGTTACCTGGCCTCAGGTGTGCCTTTTCACCATACGTGGTATTCAGGTGCACGCTGGGACTTGCAGTTGTTTTCCCATTTGATTTATACCTTCCAGTAGGTTGGTGTGCATAAAAACGATTTTGAGGACCAATGTCAGCCCTCCAGTGGGCTTCAGATTGCCAAGTCTTGTTCCACAATAAAAACGTGGCTGCGCCGTCATACTTTCCCTGAAAGGTTCAGGAAAGACGATCCCTTTGCATTTTCCAAGGGCGGTGCGAACTCTTCACGGCGGGACCTGCCGTGTGTAAATCTCTTCTCAAAGGTGCCCCTGCAACAAGAGACGCACTCCTCCAGCCAGTGATTTCACAAAATCATTTATTTAAAGGAGCAAGCATGCTGTTGGGTAAGCAGTGTGCTCAAGTAAGCATCTGAATCTTACCTGAAGGTCTGAGCACCAGGAGAGCCTCTCTGGAGTACAACGTCTGGAGGGCTGCCTCTGGGGCTGGACAAACCAGGGGGGCTGGCCCCGGGCCCGGTCCAGGCGCGGACAGGCACAGATGGGCTTGCCTTTGGAGATCCTTTGGTGCGCCATCAGCGTGCCTGCTTCATTGGGTTGTGCCGGCCTCCTGCTTATGTAGCCCTTTCCTAAACAGCAGGGTGGTGGGCAAGATCTGAAAATGATTTGGACGCTTTTGGCTGCTTGGGGGGTTGGGTGAGCAGGGTCTCCAGTTTGAATCTGGATGTGAAGTGTAAAGCAGAGTATGAGGCAGGTGACTGCCTAGTTGAATCACATGGTTGTTCTTAGCGGCCTCTCTTTTGAACTATTAGCATGGTGTAACAATATGCAGCTAAAGAAAATAATGTAGGGTTGCTGTCAGTCAGGTCTGGTAACTTTACACATCGATGACTTATTAGGTGATTGCAGTGGTAACAGAACACCATCAAGTAAGTAGGTTTAGCATCCCAGTGTTGGGAGCAGTTGAGTTTATTTGTAATTAATGTGAATGAGGACTAGAGATGTTCTCCATTTCTGGCCCAAACACGTCATGCACCGCTAAGAGTTAATACTGGTTAGGTTTGATCCGCACCGGGTTTTACGCATTTGGGAGAATCTGACCTGATTTTTACAGCCGGAAAAATCGCATGCGACTTTGGCTGCACCAGTAGCCAAGTCTAATTCCACTATTTTTCCTAACAGGAGGAAGAATACAATCTTTTCCGCAGCTGAACCAAAGCTTTCTCTTTCTTCCCCTAATAACCCTGTCCCCACCCTCTATCCTGTGCACCTGCCCCGGCAAACAATTGCCACCTGCTCAGAGCAGGTGGCAAATGAATGGAGTAAAACAACATGGAATTGGATATTCCATGTGGTTTCGAGAACAGAAAACTCGGTCCCACACAGTAATTCTCCATTTCATGGTGATTCACTCATAACCACATGGCACATGGGGGATTTTACAAGTCTGAAAGTGTAAAAACAGCCGCCCCAGTACCGTGCAACTCAGAATGAGGCCGGTGGGGGAAGGGATAAACCTGATACATACCCTTCGATTGATTAGTGTTCTAGTGATGAATATAGGTGCGATGTTCTGGTTTGATTCTCCCACCCAAGGGATTGTCATTGTGGGTGACTAGTGTGCGACAGCAGCCACATCATCTGACCAAAACTGAAGGTCATATTTATGACCTTCATTTGCTTCTCTCTTGCGCCATATATCGGGGTGCAAGAGCGACACAAACCTTAAGTCAGATTTTTGAAGCCACATTAAGCAACTTTGCATGGTTTTGAGTAGCTCCAAAAATCTGAAGTAACACAACACAGTGCAAATTACCACGTCTCATTACTCTGCCCCGGTAGGCGTGCCATGGGCCTTGCGTGGGTGCTCCCATGCAACTCCCATAGTTTTTGACACATTCCCACATTTGCAAGACCTTGTAAACCTGGGAATGCGCCAAAAAGATATGCCTTCCCAGGAGAACCATAACGGAGAGAAATATCTTTATTTCTCCTCATTGCTTCCTCTTTCTATATATGCTGCATTCTGCAGCACATTCTGCAGCACAAATAGAAAGAGCAAAATGCCTCTCAGTATTGTTTTCATGCAGGAAGGTGTCCCTTTGTGCCAAAAAATCTTGCATACAGCGCATGCATCCCTGCACCATGGTGCAAGGGTGCCTGCGTTGGTGCCAGGCAGTCAATTGTGAGTCAGCACAGGGGAAAAAGTCAGCTGCACCACTATTTCATAAACATGCCCCTGAATGTGTAACCAGGATTGTTCATTGTGCAGAGTGCAGTCACACTGCTCAGGTCCTCACCTCTGGGAACTTTTCCTTTGAAGAAGTCAAAGTTCATGGGAAGAGCCATGTATTCGGGCCTTTTAATGGCAGGTGCTCAAGAGGGTCCTTGATGCAGGCGGGGTAGGAGTCCTGAGGTTTAGGTGTCTGAGTGGAGCACGCCGAGCATCCAGGACGAGTTTGCTGTACTTTGTGATTTGAAGGGACTCTGCAGCTGAGCTGACGGCTCTGCTCTTCCCCTGAGGTAGGGAGGGTTCCCTTCCACACAAAGCCTCGTGGTCGGTGCTGAAGACTTCAGGCGCCTGTATAGCGATATAGGTTAAATTTTGGGACATGCTCTCCTGTGACAGCAAAATTATAATTATTGCCTCAATTTTTACCTCGCTTCATTTGACAAAAACCCCTAAGATTCGCTCGAAGCAAAAGCTGCAAAATCTCCCTCTTTGCTAAATGGCTTTTGACATCCCGTCAGGCTCTCAGTCTCCATTTTAAGCCGAACAGGTGAAGGTATCGAAATGAACGGCCCTGTCCCTGCCGCCTTTCCCGAAGAAACCGCAGGATAATGTCATTTGAAGTTCATCCCATGCTAGATCCATTGGCATCTACTACAGAGCTGGGGGCACAGCACTTATGCCGTTTGCCATTTCCGATGGCGCAGATGGTAAATGTGCAGATATTTCCCTCAAGGAAAGAAAATCTTTTATAAAATAATTGCATATTCTGCTCATTTCTCCCCCATCCGCCGGTGCCTCTGCACTGTTATGATAGCCTGTCAGGCTGGTAATTAGCATGAAGCCGCCATATGACACAAATGCAGTTTTCATACCTCCCCCATTCCCCTCGGGGTACGCAAATAGGTAAAGCAGTGCTAACAGCCAGAGGAAGGGAAAAACACAACTAAAGATTGAGGGAACACATGGGGGAATTGTTACAAGATAGCATCATTAAGCCGGCGCGTGTCACTGTGTAAGAGCTGATTCCGTTTGCACGCTCCGTGCTATGTTTAATAGATGGGATGTCTTGTCAATGTCGGGAAGGCTCTGGACCAGAGAACAAATAGTAACACCAATCAGATGCAAACAATCTGACGGATACCGACAGCCGAAGAACGGAAGGGAATGGAGGGAAGTTATATCCCGCTCAACGTGGAAAGGTTGGATTTTTACAGCTATTCATTTATGTATCCGCCACCAAAGTGAATTAAGAACTTGCTGCAGACATCCGTGGGTGATTTACAACGCAGAAGATGCAATCCGGGTAGGTCTAATGCAGCACTTCATAATAACCTCTATTTAATTGAGCCCCATTACACTGGGATTAGCTAATGCCTTTTACATACAGGGCTAGCGGAGCAGCAAAACGATGGTAGCAAGCACCAAGGATAAAACACTTGTGCCACTTTTGCCAAGATCTAGTTTTCCCAAAAGGTATAGGCCATGTCATCTCGGTTTTCTTTCACCTAGACTACACCGATTGATCATAACATGTAGAGCAGCACAGAAACAAGCAACAGTAACGGCTGAAGAGATGTTCCTGCCATTTCCAAAGAAAAGGGACAACACATGTGAGTCTGAGTGAGCGTGAACAAACTAATAAACAAGGATTGGCTCACAACAATGGGCGTGGGGCCACAGACACTCCTGTTGCTCAACAGACCACAAACTTCCCTCTGGATCTGGCTGGTTAGGAAGTCAACTGGATGTCGGTACACTGTAAAGGTAGGGTAACATGACAAAACATAGGAAAGGGTGTACAGAATGTAGTGTGCTCTCCAGCCAAAGACCAGGTATTTAATTGAAATGGAAAAGGTGTGGGTTACCTAAAAGATGTGTGAAGTAAGTAATTAAGGATGTGGCTTAAACACATAAACAAACTTTCTGTGACTCTCATAGTGTGCCACCTGACTGGTATTTTCGTGCCTCTCTGAGTTTTCTGTTATTGCCTCCAGATACATAATACAACAGCTGACATACAACTGAAACCAACTAGGATTATCGGCTTCATCAACGGTTGTTAAATGAATAAGATAAATGAATGAAAACAATGACTTTGTTGTAAACAATATTGAAAATGTTTCAATTCTGATATTGTGAGACTGAAGTGAACACTAACGAGGCCTGTGGAAGAGGTAGTGGTCCTCAGAGTGTCTCAACCACTCCTGTTTTGTTCAGTCTATATTCAATATATATGCCCTTTTTCTCTCCACATTTACTCCAACTGCAATCTTGCAACTCGTCTCTTTACTCTTTAGAAACCTCTTTTCACTCTCTCCCACTTGGGCTTCCTCAAATCAACTCTATTTTCCCTACCACTCAACCACACAACTCACCAACCTTCTGATAAGCATTGCATTTTCTACAACTATGTACATTCTTCACACACAAGTGCACAGAATAACAATTGCAGCTGGAATACATGACCATTGCTCTGTGGTCTCTGCAGGATAGAATCAATATCAATTCTGACCATCTTTTTTGACTTACTAACAGGCACTGTGAGAAACTTGCACTACCTTCATTCTCAACTATAGAGCTCTCAATCATGGTCTGTTCTAAACACCTGTAGGTGACTTAGTTCAAAGTATTCAGTTATGTTCAAGAGTTTTAAAGTTCTATACTACACAACAAAAACAAAAACATAGCATCCTGGAATTAGCTAACATTCTTAGGGAATACAAGATTAAATAACACGTGAAATATATACTGGAACCAAATCAGTGACATAAATTATCTTATAATCTTAACATTTTTTACAGTAATTGTTCAGAAAATAATCAGTGTTTTTACCAGTAAAGAGAAAGAAATGAATATACATTCCAATAGGGACCCATTTTGATGTATGTATTTGATTACTACCAGGTTGGTGACCTGGAGGAACCCAGCCCACTTAATATCTTGGCAGAGACACCATGCAGTCTCTCTTACAAAAGCAGCAGTCGATCTGTCAACAATCTTCCTCTGTTTCTGCTGAGGGATAAGGGACTTCAGCTGATGGTCATTGTTAGAAATAGAGGTCTCTAGTTGGCAGTGGTATGCACCTTGTCCTAGTAGGGATCCTTGCTTCTAGTCAGGATAAGGGAGTTACACACTTTAGATAAACCCATGCCCACCACACTTGGTAGCTTGGCACGAGCAGACAGGCTGGTTAAACTAGAAAATGACCACTTTCTCAAAGTGGCATATTCAATTATACAATTTAAAAACCACCATCCCTAAAAGATGTGCTATTAAATTCTGAGTTCAAAGAGCCTAAACTCCAAATCTCTAGCTTGACCTAACTGAAATTTACACATGTAAAATATTACAGTGCAGCCCCAATCATAGCCTACGGGAGAGCTAGCCCTTACAATAATAAAAAATGAAATAAATAATATTTCAATATCAGGACATGTAAAACACACCAGCACATGTCCCACCTTTAACATGCACGGGACCCTGTCCATGGGGTACCTTGGGCCTACGTTAGGGGTGTCTTACATGTAAGAAAAGGAGAGGTTAGGGCTTGGCAGTGTGTGCACTTGCCAGGTCAACATGGGAGTTTAAAACTGCTCGCAGACACTGCAGTAGCAGGTCTGAGACACATTTACAGGGCCACTCATGTGGTTGGCACAACCTGTGCTGCAAGTCCACTAGTAGCATTTGATTTACAGGCCCTGGTACACTCAGTGCACTTTACTAGGGACTTACCAGTAAATCAAATATGCCAATCATGGATAACCAATCATAATCACAATTTACACAGGGAGCACCAGCACTTTGACACTGATCAGCAGTGGCAAAGGCTCCAAGGCATCTAAGCCAGGGAAATGAAATCGAGTACACAGTCAAAAAATGCAGGATGTAGAGGCAAAAAGTCAGGTGAAACCAAGCCAATGATGCCAAGTCCAACACGTGTCCCTGCTATCTGAAAAGTGGGCAAACTACCCAACCTCCTGGGAGTTCTCTCTCATCACTAAGGCGGAAGAATCTGAACAGACCATCAGCATTGGCGTGGCGTGTCCTGTATGAGGGCGGTGTCCCATCATAAAGTTCATCCCCTGTAGGAAAGTGGACCACCTCATCAGTTTTGGATTCTCACCCTTCATTTGCATCAACCATCTGAGGGCCTGTGGTCTGTCTGAACCCGGAAGTGAGTTCCAAACAAGTAGGGTTATAGCTTCTTCAGCGCCCAGACCACAGCAAAAGCTTCTCACTCAATTGCACTCCACCTCTGCTCCCTGAGAAGTAGCCTCCTACCACTGAAAGCTACTGGTTGGTCCAGGCCCTCATGGTTCAGTTGGGAGAGAACTACACCCACTCCATGCTGTGAAGCATCTGACTGCACAACAAATTCTTGGGAGAAGCTGGGTGCCTTGAGCACTGGCTCCATGCACATGGTAGATTTCAGGGCATCAAACGTGGTCTGACAGCCATCAGTCCAGATCAATTTCCTTGGCTGCTTCTTGGAAGTCAGCTCAGTCAAGGGGACAATAATGGTGCCATATCCCTTGACAAACCTCCTGTAATATCCGGTGAGACCTAAAAAGGCTCTCACCTCAGTCTGGGACTTGGGGGGCTCACAAGCTATATTGGTGTCAATCTTAAGTTGTTGGGGTGCCACCTGGCCGCTTCCTACCTTGTGCCCTAAGTACACCAAAGACCCTGCCCTATCTGGCACTTGCTGGACTTGTTAGTGAGCCTTCTGCAGGGCCTTCAACACTTCATAGAAGTGCTGCAAGTGTTCTTCCCAGCTGGAGATGAACACTGCAATGTCATCCAGGTAGACGGTGCTGAAATCTTCCAGTACGGACAGTACCTGGTTGGCCAGTCTTTGGGATGTGGCAGGGGCATTCTTCAACCCAAAGGGCATGACCCGGAACTGATAGTGCCCCTCTGGCATTGAGAATGCATACCTCTTCTTGGCCCCATCAGGTAAGGCAATATGGCCATACCGAGATGTCACACCAAACGTACTAAAGAACTTGGCAGCCACCAACCGATCTATGAGCTCATCAGCTTTGGGAATGGGGTGCACGTCAGTCCTGATGACAGCATTGAGCTCATGGTAGTCCACACAGAACCGGAGTTCAGGTGTGGCATTGACTGCAGCAGCTTTTGGAACTTTGGAACAAGACCACTGGGCTAGCCCAGGGACTTGGCACCCCTAATACCAACATCTTAGAAACTTCTTCTTTGATGCTGGCTTTGACCTTGTCAGTCAACCTGTAAATCTTCTGTTTCACAGGAAGGCTATCCCCAGTGTCCATGTCATGAACACACCAATGGATGATTCCTGGTGACAGGGATAACAGAGAGGCAAACTGCCCCAGCACCTGGCAACAGTCCTTGTGCTGCTCTCTGGAGAGTGGCGGAGAGGTTCACACCCTCCATTGGCCCATCTTGCTCCTTGGTAGACAGGAGATCAGGAAGAGGCTCACTCTCCTCTTTCATTCCGTCATCTGTTGCCAAGAGCATGTTTACTTCAGTTCAGACCTCTCAAAGTGAGACTTGAGGACCCTCAAAGGGTTCCGTGGAGACTGCAAGTTCACAGATAGGTGACAACACTCTTTAGCTCCACCACCTCAAATGGCCCAGTCCACCTGTCCTGGAATGTACAAGGCTCCACTGGTGCCATCACCCACACTTTCTGGCCAGGTTGAAACTCTACCAGAGTGGCATTCTTTTCGTACCATTGCTTTATCTCCTCATGGCTGGATTCCAGGCTCTCTTTGGTGCACTTCCTGAAGCACCCAGTCTGGTTTCTAAAAGCCTGCATGTAGCTAAATACATCCTGGGGAGGTTTCCTTGGAGTTTTCTCCCAGCCTTCTTTCACCAGACTGAGAGGTCCTCTTACAGAATGCCCGTACAATAATTCAAAGGGACTGAATCCTAAGGATTTCTGCAGCACTTCTCTGTAAGCAAACAGAAGGCATGGCAAGCAGACATTGCACTCATGCCTCAAAGGGTCCCCTAGATCCTTGAAACTGCCTTTCAGGGTTCGGTTGAGTCTCTCAACCAACCTGTTTCCTCAGGGATGGTAAGAAGTAGTGAATTTGTAACTCACACCATACTCCTCCCATAGGGATGTCATATACCTGGATATGAAGTTAGTACCTCGGTCAGATACCAGCTCTCTGGGGAAACCCATTTCGGCAAAGAACCCCATCAATGAATGGCCCAGCACACGGGCTGTAATTGTCTTGATAGGGATAGCCTCTGGGCACTGGGTGGCATGATCCACCAAGACCTGGATACACCTGTTGCCCAAGACTGTCCTGTGGTCCAACGGCCTGACAATATCAATTCCCACCTGCTCAAAAGGGGTGCTTACCACAGGGAAAGTTTGGAGAGGAGCCTTATCTTTCCTCTCACTTTTACAACTTTCCTGACAAGTTTGGCAAGACCGACAGTGTGTATCAGGGTGCCTTCACATTTGGAGTAAGTGGAAGTGGGTGACAAGCCTGGCAAAGTTCTTGTCACGTCCCAAATGTTCTGCTAAAGGCACATCATGACAGCAAAAGACACACAATTGATGGACAGAATGCAGAACAAATCAAAACATTCTCCCCCAGTCAAGAGATCTGGGTTAAATCCATCATTCTTTCGCTCACCATGCCACCCCAGTTTAGACCTGGCCATATGCAAATCAGTCTTGACCCTGTGCCTCATGGGAACAGTCCAGCATGAACTGCCAAGCCAGGTCCTCCCTGGACCGGAAACAAGCATCCTAGGACCGGTTTCGGGGTTTCACCCCTCTTCAGCCAGGATAGCTTGATTCCAGTGGCATACACTGAAACTGGTCCCAGGATGCTTGTTTCCAGTCCAGGGAGGACCTGGCCTGGCAGTTCGGTCTGGACTGTTCCCATGGGGCACAGGGTCAAGACTGATTTGCATATGGCTAGGTACAAGCTGGGGTGGCGTAGAGGGCAAAAGAACGATGGATTTAACCCAGATCTTTTGACTGGGGGAGAATGTTTGCATTGTCAGCATTCCGTCCATCCTTTGTTTGCTGTTACCAAAGGCACATCATGGGCCAGACCCAGTAAAAAGGTTCTGAAGCACTAGGGTACTGCCAGCAAACGGGCTGACCCAGACTCAGCAGCTTTAGGCTCACTACACAGGAAACCATTCTCCCAGCAGATCCAGTGTGATCCAGACTGACCACCAGATGGCTGTCTGCTGCCTGCTTGTGCAGACTAAATAGAGTAGGGCATTCCATCTGCTCCTTGCAGAATTCCTCCCTGGTGGGCCCCCCTTCCTGCTGCCAATGAGTCAGCTCATGTAGGTCTCCCAGTTCGGCCACTTGCTCCCCTGTAGACTTCAGAGAATCCCTCTCAAGATTTGCCTCCTCCTGGACATGGAAACTACTACAGTGGGTTTCCAATGCCCTCTGCCCCTCCTCTTTCTGGCAGGCTCCTGGGCCACTCTTTCAGGCTTGAGGCCCTCTTGATTGCCCTTATTGGCTTTCATTGACCAAGTGGTCACACGCACCCACTCAGGCAGACCCGACATCTTCTCCAGAAGAGCCTGGTGTTCGATCTTCTCCCAAAGGGAACTTTCCAGGTCATTGCCAAGCAGACAATCAACAGGCATGGTAGAACTCACAACTACTCTGAAGGTACCTGAGCCCCCCCCCCCCAATCAAATGGAACCTATGCCACCTTACACATGCACTCTGAACTGTCTGCTGCAACTAATGGGTGAAGCACATTCATTGTGGACAATCTGCTCTGCAGACACCAATTGATACCTGACAGATGTCACACTGGCTCCTGTGTCTCTCAGAGCCTCTACCCTCTGTCGGTTGATGGTTACCCACTGTCCCTATTTTTTACTCTTCTCAGGCAGGAGGGTTCTCTGGACCATCTCACTCTCCACTAGTGAGAAAAGGGCCATCTCAGCTGGCTCCCCTCTCCTGGGACCAACTCCTCCCCTAGCACAACACTAACCAACCCAGGTGACGGTGCACCAATAGGTCCTAGTGTGGCCCAAGGACACTTTGGATCCCCTCTCATATGACTCTCCTGATCACATACAAAACAATTACAGGGTGTCTATCTCCAGGTCTCCCCCTAGGGAAGCATAGCTTCTTTAAACTGGGGGGGGCTGGGAATAGTTACTGTGGAAACTAGGTTGGAGCCCTTTACATAATTTATTCTGGTTACCTTGTCCTCTCCACTCTTCTGCTGGGGGCCCTTCCCATGCTTGTCTGGGTTTCTCCCATACCCCTTGGGGACCCTGGTACTTGTCCAGCGGTCCTGCTCCTGAGCAAGCTGCCTGGGGTCAGTCAGCTTAATATCCATCAGATGCTGGCGCAGCTTTAGAACACAAAGAATATACAAGTGCTACCATGCAATTAAATCACACAACCCCTGATAGTCAGTTACCATGCTGCCCTTTATCCAATCATCCAGTGCTCTGCAAAAAAGATTCATACTACCAACTCAAGTGTTAGACCCCATTCTCTTAAAAGATCTGAACTTTTCCCTATACTGCTCAAGTGTGAGTCCATAGCTGAGGCATAAAGCTTCCATCATTTTGGGATAAGTAGGGCTACCTGCCTCCTCCAGGGGTGTCACGGTGTTCCTCTCCTTGGCCTCAAAGTCTTTCCACAGGCTTGCTCCCCAATGCGTCTCTGGGACCTCAGATCCTTAGCAATCTGTACCTTCTCCACAAATTGCATTGGCTGTACGCTGCCATGATTTGAACTGGAATCCGCCTGCTTGGCCTTGATGTCCAGCTCCTTCAAACTTAACACATGAGCCAACAACAGTTTTTTCTCCTCTAGACCAATGGCCTACGCCTGCTCTTTCTCCTGCTGTTTGTGCTTCATTTCAAACTTTTTGATTTCCATTTCATAATTGAGCTTCTCAAGCTCTATCTGATGCTTTCTCTTCTGCCGCCTTTCCTACAGCTCCTCTGAGGACAGATTCCTGGATGACACACTGCTGCCATTCCTAGAAGATGCTCCAACAGACAAATTCTCAACATCAAAACCCCCTTGCTGGTTACGCAATTCCAGATCCACATTCTCATCCTCAGCCTCCCCAGCCTCATTTGTTGCCCACGAGGCTCTCAGCACCTTCTGCAGCACCTCCTTCCCGACGGAATTTTTCATTGGATATCCATAACTTTTGCAAAACTGTTTAAGTTTATCCACTTTGAAAGACTTCAATGTCTCAATTTCAAACACACATTTTGCAACATCACTGGTTGGCTCACCGTAGAGAGACATGGTATGTGGATACTTCAAGGGTTATTAAGAAAAGGACCAAAAGTCAGAAAGTAGTATGTGGCTACGTAATGGTCTACACGCAGCTGTAGGGTACTCCAATCATTGTATGTCAAGTGCAAATGCAAGTCCAAATCCTCACCGCTGCCCACCAGTGTAAGAAATGGGGGTTTCTAGTTGGCCGAGCTATACACTTTGTCCAAGTAGGGACCCTTGCTTCTAGTCAGGATAAGGGAGTTGCAGACTTTAGATAACGTCTGATCACCCCCTTGGCAGCATGAGCAGACAGGCTGGTTAAACAAGACAATGGCCACTTTGCAAATGTGCAGTTTCAAACACAAAATTAAAAAACCACCTTCACTAAAAGATGTGTTATTAAATTATTCTGAGTTCAGAGAGCTTAAACTCCAAATCTCTTGCTTTTCCCAATTGAAAGTTACACATGTAAAATGTTACAGTGCAGCCCCAACGATATGCAATGGAAGGGCTAGTTATTTCAACAGTGAAGAACGAAATACATAGAATTTCACTATCAGGACATGTAAAACAAATCAGTACATGGCCCACCTTTAAAATACACTGAACCCTGCCCATGAGGGTACCTTGGGCCTACCTTAGGGGTGACCTACATGTAAGGGAAGGTTAGGGCCTGGCAAGTGGGTGCACTTGCCAGATCGACATGGCAGTTTAAAACTGCGTGCAGACACTGCTGTTGCAAGTCTGAGACACATTTCCAGGGCTACTCATGTGGGTGGCACAACCTGTGCTGCAAATCCACTAGTAGCATTTGATTTACAGGCCCTGGTACACTCAGTGCACTTTACTAGGGACTTACCAGTAAATCAAATATGCCAATTATGGCTAACCAATCATAATCACAAGTTAGTGGCAAAGGGCCTAAAGCATCTAAGCCAGCAAAACAAAATCCAGTACACAGTCAAAAAAGGCTGGAGGTAGAGGCAAACGTTAGGGGAAACCACACCAAGGATGCCACGTATAACAGTCATGTAAATCTGCAGCCAATGAATTTGTTCCAAGATCAGCCATCCCTCAGGTTCCAATGATTGGTAGAGAGAGCTTGGGATGCTCACTCTGCATCTATGTTCTCCTTGGGCTGGCTGATTTCTGCACAGGAAAGATCGTCATCAGAAGCAGGGTAACCCAGCAATGGTTAATCCTAATTAAGAAGAAGTAGTCAACTTGCAGCTCTACATCCTGGTTGCATCCCCACGAAGGATCCATGCAGGTGCTAGACCAAAAGACGTTTGATATGCTGGACAGCAGATCCAACTTAGACTTTCAAGTAGGCAGTTGAACAGCAGCCTACTGTGAATCATGGTTCATCACAATTCAAAAGTTCACAAAGCCAGCCAATCGGGTCTAATCAGTCTCTCCCTGCTCAGAGAGGTGTTTTGAAAGGTTGTTGCTCTAGAATACACTTCAGAAGTTTAAAATACAGAACCTCAAGAACATGTCCAGGGACTGCTCTGGTTGAATATATTGTATATGTCTGTTGGGTATGCTTGCAAAGAAACCCATAGTCTTGGAAAGAGTAGAGAATGTAGGTGTCCTCGGGAGGCAATATTCATTCTCCAACTTGCAAGCGTCACTCTTACACAAACGTAAATGTTCACAGTAAATGATGGGTAAGTCTAACAAGAGGCGTATTGATAGTATTTTCAAATCATTTAACATGCAAATTGATTCTAATAACAGCTCTACTTCATGTTTGCAAACATTACATTCACAATTTTTTTATAATAAATGTGAAGGGGTCTCCATCTGACCAAAGTTTCTAAATTCAATATTATTAGGGCAGCCATTAGGCAACTCAGCTGAGTGCAAATATACATCCCATACAAAGAATTTAGTGGGGGGGGGGGTGTAAATAGGAGATACAAAATTGGGAGTAAAACGGGAGACCAATGAAGGGTTTCCCCATCTCGGGACACTATAGAGGTATCTCTGAGAAAGGCTATCTTTGCAGTTTTTAGGGCCTTATATTTTCAAGCCGTGCACTCACTGCTCAAGAGCAAAGTCCCAAAGAATCTTCTGAGAACATAGAAATATCGTGGGCAATGCCTAGCTGATGAGCTGGTTCTGGACATTTGCTTCTAGAACCTTTATCATATCATATTATCAACTCCAGAAGTGACTATGCCAGCACACTTTGTCTGGGTATTTCAGAAAGGGGCGAACAAGCGTCAAAAACAGCATACATAATGATGCAATAATGTACATGATGTTGTTTAAAAAGAGAACTTGTTGGGTTAGACTGCAGTAACTGATTCAAAACCGATATTTCACCATTGCTGAAGAAAGCAATTGGTGTCATGTTTGCCAGACTATCTTGCCAAGTGTTTCATCCCTTATCTTCCAAGGAGAGGCTTAAGGCCTGACTATCACACCTTACTGTGCATACAGCTGGCACATTACACCAAATATAGATGAAGAAACCTCTATGTGCACGGCTCGCCTTATCCACGTGTAATCCCTTACCGCTTAATCCTTGAATGAAAAATGATTTTTCATTGTCAAAATTTTGCTAAAAATACCTCTTCAAGCGTATGGATGGTTAACTTACTATCGCTTGTGAGCCCGCCACAACTTCTCCTTTGGCCAAGGCCTAGCCTGTTAGTTGCCTTCCACTGTTACAAATCTCTTGGGTAGTCTTTTTAGGACTAATTGACTCAGTTAAGCCTTACTTATCTTCAAACATGATGCCGGGATGACTTTCTGTCTGCCCGACTGTATTCTCATCCATCCAGGACTGTCAGAACTGCTCCCTAATTATATATGATCACGAAGCGCTCTGAGGCTATCTGAAAGGGGTGTGGCACTTTACAAACAACAAAAATAAATAACAAATACAGAAATGTAGTCAATGTGTTCTAATCTAGTTCTTACCCATTTCATGCCCAGATCTTCTCACTGCCTCTTTAAAATCAGTTTCCAGTTTAGGAATCTTTTCTTTGAATTTGTTGAAAAGAAAGTATTGTATTTGACGAAATGTTTTCACAATTCGTTCGCGCCTTTACTCTCACTGTCATCAAACAGGGTGACACCCACTTGCTCAATCGGCTCGCACCCTTTTTGACAAGCCTTTATAAATGTGCTCTTATGAGGGATATCTCATATTGCAGGCGCTCAGCACTGAAAGGGAATTCGCAGTACCAGGGGCAATCAGAATTGTTGATATACGCCCCCACCATTTAATTCCTGTGGCTTAACTTTATCAGCCCCGCTATCCCTCATGCCCGGCCCGGCCTTATCGCCCAGGTTATAACATTCAAGCAGGGTTCAGTGCAAAAGCTGCCCGAAGAAGAGCAAAACTTCATTATTTTTCCTTGCTGGGAAGAAGATAACATTTTTAAAAAGTGCGTTGACATGCAGGATGGAGTATCTTCTCTTGTTCATATGCTCAAGAGATAGCTTCAAAAAGAGATTGCATTTCTAAGAAATCTACATTAACTCCATTTTAAATATATTACAGGCTGTAGCAGCGACGGGTGTTTGCAGTGTACACATGCGTTTCGCGGGGAGAGATAATGAATAAATCACATTACCAATGCATACATCAGTCCCAGCAAGCTCTCTATTCCCTCCTCGCTGGAGATGGATGATTCCTGCTATTGGATATATAACCTGCCGAGGCAGCAATATGAACCCCCTGTCAATGTGGCAAAGTATAGGGTCCACTGAGGGTGTCACATTCTCGAACAGCTGGTCACAAGCACTTGTTTTTGTCATTTTAAAGATTTTGTATTCCAGTTTGGTCCTGCTCTGTAAATCACAGACACACCTGTTGTAAAACACTTGTACCCTCCAAAGTGTTTACAGGGGCGGTTCAAGAACACAGATATAATAGTGAGGTGTCTGCAGCGCCTAAAGTAGGGGTTGCTACATTTTCGCTACAAGTGGCAAATGTGTCATTATGCAAATGTGTCATTATCAGGAGTGTAGATGGTTCGATGTCAGTGAACCTCTGTGGGGCAGAAACATCTTGACCAGCATTCCACTGCGTAAACAAACCAGGGTCTGCTCTACCTATCGAGAGTGAAGGAGCCAAGCTGACGATTGTGTGGCAGTCAATGCTAAGGATCAGTGTCCAAACATCAGATGTTCTTGGATAGTATTTGCAGCAGCTTCTTCACAATTCACTAAAGTGTGGATGCACAAAATAATGTTTCTTCAAGTGACTACATTATTCCTGACTGAAAGGCACCCTATGCTGCGCAGCTGTTTTGTAAATTGTGGTTATTCTACACAAAGCTCCCAAACAAAACATGGGGCCTTTTTAATAGTGCTAAATTCCTAAGCTCCACTTGGGCCACACATAAACCTGTGTGCTACTCTTGGGCCTCAAATACCTCATAAACCACTGTGCTACACTTAGGCCTCAAATGCCTCATAAACCAGTGTGCGACACTAGGGCCACACATAAACCAGCATGCTAAACTTGGATCTCTAATACCTCATAAACCAATGTGCTACACTTGGGTCACACATAAACCAGTGTGCTACACTTAGGGCTCAAATACCTCATAAACCACTGTGCTACACTTGGGCCACACATAAACCAGTGTGCTACACTTAGGGCTCACATACCTCATAAACCACTGTGCTACACTTGGGCCACACATAAACCAGTGTGCTACACTTAGGCCTCAATCAATCAATCAATCAATCACTGCATTTGTAAAGCGCGCTACATACCAGAGAGGGTCTCAAGGCACTGGGGAGGGGGGGGGGGGGGATGCTACTGGTCGAAGAGCCAGGTCTTGAGGAGTCTTCTGAAGGCCAGCAGGTCCTGGGTCTGTCGTAGGATGGTGGGGAGAGTGTTCCAGGTCTTGGCGGCGAGGTAGGCGAAGGATCTGCCGCCGGCGGTGGTTTTTCGGATGCGAGGGACTGTGGCGAGGGCGAGGTTGGCTGAGCGGAGGCTTCGGGTGGGGGTGTGGAAGCTGAGTCGGTTGTTGAGGTAGGTGGGTCCGGTGTTGTGCAGTGCTTTGTGTGCATGGATCAGGAGCTTGAAGGTGATCCTTTTGTTGACGGGGAGCCAGTGCAGGCCTCTCAGGTGGAGTGTGATGTGGCTGCGGCGGGGGACGTCGAGGATGAGTCAGGCCGAGGCGTTCTGGATGCCTTGGAGTCGTCTCAGGAGCTTGTTTGTAGTTCCTGAGTAGAGGGTGTTCCCGTAGTCGAGTCTGTTGGTGATGAGGGCCTGGGTAACGTTTTTTCTCGTGTCGAGGGGGATCCATTTGAAGATCCTGCGGAGCATACAGAGGGTGTTGAAGCAGGACGCTGAATCAATACCTCATAAACCACTGTGCTACACATAGGCCACACATAAACCACTGTGCTGCACTTGGGCCTCAAACACCTCATAAACCATTGTGCTATACTTAGGCCTCAAATGCCTCATAAACCAGTGTGCTACACTTGGGCCTCCAATTTCTCATTAACCACTATTTGGATGAGTGCTGGATGCATGGGTTTGCCGGTAAAATCCAGCTGTGTTTTTCTCCTGCTAAAACCTGCTGAAAAGTACTGCTTGAGAGATGCACAGTGAAGATGAGGACATGTGATTTAGGGCAGTAAGCACCAAATTTCTCATGCTAGCTTGAAATTTCCAGGAGAAAACTTGCAATTAGATATATTGATTGCGTCGGATAAACAACGATACCCAGGTTATCATTATTTATCTGGTGTGATAAACAGCAGCCAATTACTGACTACGGAAGCACTGGTAATGGTAGATATGGACGTAATTTGGGGTTCACCAGGTGTCACAGCTGTGACCCCCGACTTGCCCTTAGGTGGCCTCTGGCACTGCATTTGTGACCCCTGGTGTAGGAGGTGGCAATTTCACTGCCAAGAACACAGGGACCGCTCACTGTTTTGGTCATTGGGGTTCCACTCAGTGTTTTTAAATTGCAGTAACCATGAATAAAAGTCTATTATTCATTGTTAATTTTTATTTTTTTATTTTTAAATGGAGCACAAAGAGCTGGGACAAGACTTTTTGTGGCAGCTAAGTTAAGTAGACAGATACTTTTAAATGTTTGTTGTTTGCATTTTTGCAACTGAGAGTTTGCTTGAGAAAAACCTAGTGTGTATGTGTAAGTGTGCTTTTCTGTATGTGTGAGTGAAAGTGAGTTGCTGAGTCAGAGAGAGTGAGTGACAATGAGTAAGACTAAGCCTCAGTAAGTGAGTATGAGTGAGTGAAAAGGAGTCAGAGTAAGAGTGACTGAAAGGGAGTGAGAGTGGATGAATGAGAGAGAATGAGTAAGTGTGAGTGTGAGGGAGTGTTACAGAGTGAGCAACAATGAGTGAGTGTAACTGAGTGAGAATGAGTGCGAGCAACAGTGATTGCAAGCTATTGCGAGTAAGTGAGTGAACCAAAGAGTGTATGTGAGCGAGTTTGAGCAAATGATGGAGAATACGTTTATGAAAGTGAGAGTGAGAATGAAGTAGTTAGAGTATGAGTTATTGTGAGTGAGTGAGTGTGTGAGTGAGAAAGTATGAGTTGGATATAGGGATCACACATGGTGCATAGACAACATTAATGACAAAATCCTGGCACAGGGTTGCAGTATGTAATTATTAGTATATGGGGCACCCATGGCATATGAGAGGCACCCTTGGCAAAAAGCTGGCCCTTACATATTTGAGGTTATTTTTGACACATACAGGCACCAAGAGCACATTTTGAAAAAAATGTGATCAACTCCTGAGGAGAACCAGGTTTCAGTGGCATGGCACACCACGAACAAGCTTGAATATTTAATGAGATTCCTTTCAGAGCCTGTGTTTGTTTAGCAAATCTATGTGAAAATGTTACTTTTTCTAAATGTTCCTGCTATGAACCTCCTTGAGCCCTCCTAGAAGAGGTCTGAGCTCACTCACCTCTCTCATTCACTACAAATCAGGGTAAGTATTACTCTCCACCACTTTCAAAGATCACACCAGCACCTTAATATAGGTGGTATCTAAAACTGACATTTGAAAGAGGGATCGTGCTCCAATTTATTAAGAGACATTCACCGGACGTGTTGCTTCTTCAGGAGACGCACCTGATGGGAAACACATGTGGGGCCCTCACTAGATGGGGTTATAAATTAGTAGCGCACTCCGCATTCGAAACTGGATCTAGAGGAGTGGGCATAATGATTAAAAGGAACTTTCCAATGTCGATTGAACATACATGGACAGATAAATTGGGCAGATACACTGCAATCTCGGGAACATGGTAAGGTAAAATTCTGACGCTTATATCCTTATACGTACCCCCGGGCCTACAGGTGTCAGCTTTTAAAGATCTATGGGACCTACTGCTTACTCTTCCCATAGGATTATTGTTAATGGGCAGAGACTTTAATTCAATAGTCGCGGGACAAATGGACTGCCATCCGCCAAGGGAAGTCCCGTCCTCAAGATCATAAGCTCGTGACTTTATGGACACTATGGAACTGGTTGACACATGACCCACTCTTCACCCAGTAGATAACCAATTCACGTATCATTCAGGTGCCCATCGGTCTCTATCCAGATCATATTACATAATTCTGCCAGCAGGCCAGATGCGGAAAATAAGAGAAGTGCGGCACATGGCAAGAGGTATCTCAGTTCACTCCCCAATATGGAGACAGGGGGGCAACAGTCAGGAAAAGTAGCACATGTAAATCCTTGGTTTTTGAAAAAAACAGTCAATTACAGCCTGAATGATAAAAGAAATAGGATTGTACTTCCAGGAAAAATGAGGGGTCGGTAGAGTCAGCACAATCATTATGGAGGGCTTCAAAACAGTAATTAGGGGCCACACAATCTCCCAGATAGCAGGGACCAGCAAAGGGAAGGCCGGTCAGCTTGTCAGACTAGAAAAAAAATACTCCAATTGGAGCAAAGTATACGGGGTGAGGGTGAGGTTGAAGTCAAACTTGGAGATAACAATCAAAGAGTATAGAGATTTAGCCACAGAGGCGGCTCGGGCACAACATAGAGCCACGCAATGTAGGGTATATGAAATAGGGGACAAAGCAGCGAATTTGTTGGCATGGCTGTACAGAAGAGAACAGGCCAGCAGACTAGTGGCTGAGCTTAGGAGTGAAACTGGGCAACACTTGACAGAACCACAAGAAATTGCACAGGGGTTTGCTGACTATTTTCAAAATATATATAAATCCCACACGTCCTCCACAGAAGAGGAGACAAGTGCCCTTCTGTCGGATATGTCCCTTACCACTCTCTCCGGAGAGAAATCCTCCAATTTGGACGAAGAACTCACACAGTCTGAGGAAGAGCACGCAATACAAGGGTTGCAGTCAGGGCAGGCAATGGGTCCCAACTGATTACCCAGTGAACTATACAAGCTTGCACCTAGTAAGATAGCACCACATCTCACTAATATGTTCCTCGAAAGTCGGGAAAAGGGGATGCTCCAAGCGGACCAGAGACTAGCTACAATAGTGGTCATACATAAGGATGGCAGGCCCAAAGATAAATGCTCTTCCTATAGGCCGATATCATTGATTAACGCAGAGGCCAACATCTTGGCCAAATTGTTGGCCTCTCGTCTCCTGGAGGAAATCACGAAGCTCGTGTATCCAGACCAGTATGGCTTTATGCCATCAAGAAATACCTCACTTAACCACCAGTGCCTCCATGGCGTCATGGGAAGAATAGAAACATTGAGAGAGGATGCGGCAGTGATATCACTGGACGCCACCATGGCGTTCGATACAACCGAATGGCCCTATATGTTTGCGATTTTGAAGAAAATGGGCTTCAGCCCCAACTTTATCAGCTGCGTGGGACTCCTGGATAGGGAGCCATTGGCGCAGGTGGTGGTCAATAATAGCAAGTCAAATGTGTTTGTGCTAGAGAGAAGAACCATACAGGGATGTCCCCTCTCCCCTCTGCTCTTTTCACTGCTGCTGGAACCCTTTGCATTATGGATATGAAAGGACTCAAACGTGAGGGGATTGAGGTGGGCAGAGGATTGGCAGGACCGAATTTCCCTGTATGATGATATACTACTATATCTGGCATCACCAAAAGGCTCTATAAATAGGGTATTGCATATTCTCACAAATTTCAGCAAATACTCAGGTTATAAAATAAATTGGTCCAAGTCAGTCAGAGGATTACATCATAATGGAGGTGAAAGAAGGGTTTAAATACCTCGGCATTTACGTCACCAAAGATCCAGCTCTGTGTTATTAACGCAACCTCCTTCCCCCTCTGCAAAGACTCAAGAGTGATGTTCAGCATTGGAGATCCCTTCTTCTGTCCTTACTGGGGCGAGCAGCACTATTCAAGGTGATGGCACTACAACGATTCTTATATATACTGCAAAATTCTCCGGACCCAATACACGTAGACTATTTCAAAAACATAGAGAGCATGCAGAGAGAATTGATGTGGGAGGGGAAACCAGCGCGACTAGCGATCCAAAAGCTAACAAGGGGATGGTATGACAGCGGCATAGGGCTCCCAGACGTCAAAAGATATTACTGGGCGGCACAGCTAGTGCCCATTAACCAATGTATATATAGAACCTACGATGACCCCGGCTACAGAATGGATAGGTGGCTTCTCCCGGAGGGGAATTACTCTAGCGTGTTCTACACAAACCAGGCCAAAACAAAGTAATTAGGCCCTACTAAGCATACAGTGTACATATGGCACACAGTGAACAGATGTATGGGGTAAATAACTAAAGCAACCCCCTAAGGGACACGGATATGTTGGGCAATCTGAGACACTCAAAGGGTTTCAGGGCCTGGGACTAGATTGGAATTTCCCATGTGGGTGACCTGTGGAAAAAAGTGGGGTGACTCCCTTTACCCAGTTGCAAAAAGAACATGAAATGGCCGAGACAGAAAAATTGAGTTATTTGCAGATCCAGCACGCGCTTCAAGCAGCCATTCCACGAGGCCAAACGCACCCGAGTCCTCCCCCCTTGAAGATAGGATTCTAGAAGAATTCATGCCCAAGAAAGCGATTTCATTGGTATATAAGAAACAGATTAATAACATGCCCGACCCCCTCCTGCAACTTCGTAGACACTGGGAGAAAGACACAGCGGCACTAGAAGATGATGAATGGCAGGAGGCTCTGTCGTCCCCCAAGGAAGTAGCCATCTCGTCAAGACTATGATTAGTACAGCTGAAAGTACTACACAGAATATACTTAGCAAGTACCGCTCTAGTAAAGATGGGCTATAAGGAGGATCCCAGGTGTAATAGAGGATGCGGCCAGGAAGGGACCTTTGTCCATACCTGTGACCACTTGTTGAAAATCAGGGCCAAAAGACTACTCAGAGTTGTCTTACGGTAAGTTTTAACTCCTTTATTTAGGTGTATACAACTGTTTTATTGGTATTGTGAGTACAGTCCTTGTTCAAGTCTTTCACTCGTCTTCTTCTCTTCCATGTCCGCCAGAGGCCCTCTCCGCCAGCACCCTCGACAAAAGCAAAGAGGCAGGTAAGTGTCTGCCCTTGTTTTATGGGGTTAGGGATTACTTGGGTCATTTTGGGTGCACATTCAACTGTCTAAGTCTCTGTGGGTTAATATATAGCAATGTCATTCAGGTAGTCTAAATAAGCAGTGCAATTCCGTATGTCCCTCTCCTTTCTGTTCATAAGAGGAGTAATACTGTCTTCCTCACTTTCTCTTCTTTCCGTGTTCGGTTCTTTATTTGCCTCCTTTCTCTGTTTAGGATCTTTTCTTCTTAGTCCCCTCCTTTATAAATTTCCCTTCTCCCCCCTTTTCCTTTTCTCTGTGTGTTCAGTTTTCTCCCTCCTTTTCCTGCTCCTCCTCCCTTCTCTTCCCTGCCCCCCCTCTTTCTTTATTCTGCCCCTTCTATCGTTTCAATATAAAGAAACGGACACGCACCTGGTGAAGCCACGTCCCTCCTGGGACGCGACGGGTATCTCTGGCTGACTGGCGGTGAGGTGGTTCCTTTCTGGCTTGGACTTCTCCCTCTTCTCACAGATTAACTCGGCGTTGCTCCTTCCGCTTGGTTTCATCCCTCCTCTTCTCTCAGGTTTCCGTCTTCGGCATTCTCCCCGCGGCGCAATCTCCAGGCTTTTTGAGGTTGCTGGTCCGGCGAGGTGATGTGGCTCCTCCCCGATGCCTGACTTCCAGGCCAGGCAAAGAAGAACGGGCTGGCTGTGGCGTCGCCGTCGCTAGGCTGGCGACAATACCTTATGGGAATGCATATATACCCAGCGTTATTGGACAAAGGTAGCCGAATGCATGGCAAATGTGCTGAGTAAACGAATAGAGCCCAAGATAAAATTGTGTCTTTTGAACATATGGGATCCCACTGACCTGGTAGAAACGGAGAAAACTTGGGTAGCCCTAGGGATGATGGTGGCCAAGAGAAATGTAGCTAAGTTGTGGGGGGGTGCTCAGATCACCTACGATGAGTGCCTGGAAAACTGACATGGATTGGTGTATGGTAATGGAAAAAATGGTGTATGAGTTGCGGAGATGTCCTAAAAAATGGTCCACTATATGGGGCAAATGGAAGACATATAGAGGGAATATTTGTGAACCCCCCCCAGACAACACAACACCCTGCACTGGACATACAGTTACAACAAGGGATATTATGTACTTAGATAGGCCTATGGATATAATGTAATGTGAGAATTCAACCATATGGTCACAGTATTGTTTGGAACTGTATCTGCAACGATTTTAAGAAGTCATCA
The DNA here is from genome assembly GCF_964204655.1 of Triturus cristatus. Lineage (NCBI taxonomy): Eukaryota > Metazoa > Chordata > Amphibia > Caudata > Salamandridae > Triturus > Triturus cristatus. The sequence goes on along the minus strand of NC_140590.1, from coordinate 891,017,196 downwards.
ATAACTTAGATTCTGTTCTTTATTGAATCTTGCCCAGATTATTTTATTCTTTATATTCCATACTCCCGCCGGTTCCGCCGCTGCTGCCCCAGCGGCCCCTCCCCCGTCACAGCCCCCGCTCCCGCCTCCCTACCTACAGGCCCACCCCCTCCCCTACTTAATGGTGGCCGCGTGCAGTGGGCGCGCCGCTCGCGCGCCAAAGTCGCGCCTAAGGCAAGCCACACTGCGCCCATCTGCGACCCGACCATGACCAGCGCCAGGAACCCTGGTTCCACCAGGCCCCACGCACTCAATCACAGGAGACACACCGACTGCACAAGAGCCTCGCCGATCACCACCCACGGGCAGTTCTCGTGCAGAACAGATCCTTCACCAGCGACAATACCCCCACTACCACCGAAGGGCCGCCTGACGCACGCACCACCAAAACCCTGACATACATCCTCCTCAATCTTCGCTTCCTGCACCGACACGCCATCGAGATCTGGGACCTGAACTATACCCTCTCGTCCGACGTCACCTTATTCAAGGAAATCTGGATGGACCAACGCCACCTCCGGCCCCAACATCTCCACGGCCATCCCTCACAGCTACAAGATCCAGAGAAAGGACCGCCCCCAATGCCCAGGAGGGGGACTCGCCATCGCACACAAGAACCCCCTCCGACTCTCCACATCCAGCACGAGTGACCCCCACTCCAACGCAGAACACCTCCACTTCCAGATCCAGACCAGCCCCAGGACCACGGTATGGAGCACCCTCATCTACAGACCGCCAGGACCTCGCACCCAGGCCGCAACCACCTTCGCTGAGCTTGCTGCACCCCACGCTATAAACTCCAAGGACTACATTCTACTCGGGGACCTGAACTTTCACCTCGACACATGCAACGACCCCAGCTCCAGCGCTCTCCTCGACAACCTCGGACTGAAGCAGCTGGTCAACACGCCCACTCACAGAGCTGGATACACCCTTGACCCTATTTTCGCAGGAGGAACTAACATAAGCTTCAGCCACACCACCCAGCCTCTATGGACGGACCACCACTGCGTCCACTTCACCTTCAACACCACCACTGCACCCAAGCCCGCTCCGCGACCGCCTCGCAGGAGTTGGAGCAAGGTCACAGAAGAACACCTCATCACCACCCTCCTCCAGGACCCCCCCAGCGGCACGACCGACACCAACGCCGCAGCCACAGAATTTCACAGCTGGATCACCCGCTGCACCGACAAGCTCGCACCCCTCCGCCACCCCGCCAAACAACGCCCTCTGAAGGCCGCCTGGTTTACCACAGAACTACAAGAAGCCAGACGCTCCTGCAGACACCTAGAGAAAACCTGGCGAAACCAGAAAAACACGGAAGCACGGAACAACCACAGGAGCGCCCTGAAGGAATACCACCAGGGCATAAGAGACACCAAACAAACCTTCATTAGAGACAAGGTCCAGACCAACGCGACCAACGCCAAGGAACTGTTCAACATCATACAGCAGTTCACGAAACCCCCTAACGAAGCCACGGACGTCACACCTTCCCAGGAACTCTGCGACAAGCTCAGCACATACTTCCATCTGAAGATCAAGACCCTCTATGACAATTTCAGCGAACACATGCCAGACATTACCCCCCACCCCAACGCCACCGATAAGCCGACCCTCATAACCTGGAATCCCGCTACTGTCAAACACATCACCGCTACTATGAAGAAAACCCACTCAGGAGCCCCAACGGACCCCTGCCCACTGCACATTTTCCACAGGGCCGCCACCATCCCACAGGGCCACCGCCGTCACCGCTCCCGAACTAGGACTAACCATCAATGCCTCCTTCAGGTCCGGCATCTTCCCTGGAAGCCGGCAGAGTTTAAACCCCTCCTCAAGAAGCCCACGGCTGACCCCACGGACCTGAAAACCTACTGGCCCATCTTGTTCCTCCCTTTCGCTGCCAAAGTCACAGAGAGACTCGTGAACACCCAGCCGACCACTTTCATCGAAGAGAACTCCATCCTAGACGCCTCCCAGTTGGTATTCCGCAGCAACCACAGCACCGAGACCGCCCTGCTTGCCGCCACCGACGGCATCCGCATGCTACTCAACCAAGGACTCACCGCGGCCCTCATCCTTCTAGACCTCTCCGCAGCCTTCGACACCATCTCTCACCGCACGCTCACAGCCAGACTTCACGAGGCGGGGATACAAAGAACCACCCTCCGCTGGATCCAATCCTTTCTCTCCGGCAGAACCCAGCGGTCCAGACTCCCTCCCTTCCTCTCCGAACCCACCGAGATCGACTGTGGTGTACCCCAAGGATCCTCGCTCAGCCCCACGCTCTTCAACATCTACATGGCCCCCCTCGCCGCCATCATCAGACAGCATAGGCTGAGCATTGTATCTTACTCCAACAACACCCAGCTCATCCTCTCACTCATGAAAAACACCGAAGACACCAGACTCTGCTTCCAGGAAGGAATGAAGAACGTGGTAGCCTGGATAAAAGACAGCTGTCTGAAGCTCAACTCAGAGAAGACCGAGGTCCTCATCCTCGGACCCTGCACCTCCGCCTGGGACGACACCTGGTGGCCCTCCGCCCTCGGGATTCCACCCACTCCGACTGACCACGCACGAAACCTCGGCATCATCCTCGACTCCTCCCTCTCCATTAACCGCCAGATCAACGCCGTTGCCTCCACCATTTTCAACTGCCTGCGCATCCTCCGCAAAACCTTTACATGGATCCCCCCAGACTGCAGAAAGAATGTCACTCACGCACTCATAAAAAGCAGACTGGACTACGGCAACGCCCTCTACGCTGGAATCAACAGAGCTCTACTTCACAAACTCCAAACCATCCAGAACGCTGCAGCCAGACTCGTCCTAGGAGCACCACGCCAGGAGCACATGACCCAACACCTACAAGACCTTCCCTGGCTCCCCGTCGAGAAGAGAGTCCCCTTCAAACTCCTCACCCATGCCTACAAAACCCTCAACAACATCGGACCCAAATACCGCAACGAGAGAGTATTCTTCCACGTACCCAAAAGGAACCTCCGCTCTGCCGACCTCGCCCTGGCAGAGGTCCCCCGCATCCGCAGAAACAGAAGAGGCGGGAGAGCCTTCTCCTACATCGCTGCCAAGACCTGGAACGAGCTCCCTGTGAACATCAGGCACGCCCCGACCCTGCACACGTTCAGAAAAGACCTCAAGACCTGGCTCTTCGACTGATCCGGAGCTGCCCACCCCTCCCTCCCCCCACGCCTTGAGACCCTCGCGGGTGAGTAGCGCGCTTCACCAACCCCTGATTGATGAATTGATTGATTGAATAAAAAGAATAAAAAATAAAAATAAAACTGACATTTGACTGTGTTGTGATTTTAAATTAATCATGCAGATATTATGGAACTTCAGCAAAATCGTGTTGTTATCGGGGATAATATAATGTGACATCACGTTCTGCGAAGAGTCTGGCTCATATGTCACTTGATATCACTTCCTGTGATGTCAATAGGTCAAAGGGTGTCATATGCCACTTCTTCTACAGCTGGCATTTTGATGAATCAATGTTTATCATCAGAGCCTTGGTATTTTCAAGGTGGTACTCAATTTTGGCCGCCAATGCCATAATGTGGGCTGTGCTCCCAGCAACACACCATTGCCTTTTGTCACAGAGTTTATAGCTTGAGATGTGATCATTGTTTTCGGAAATGATAAGTTGCTGCACATTTTGTTTGAGGATTGCAACGTTCAAATTTTTTCTGTCAAATACAAAACTGAGTGTGAACGATTGTTTTCAGCTCGAGCAATAAATCTAAAACCAAGTATGTGGCATTACTGACACTATCAATGACATATGTTGCTCTTGTTGATTCGATAGTGGTTTTGCTATATGCAGCACATATAGGAAAAGATTATTCCAAGGTCATTTGACGGCCATCAAATTATGGACTTTAAGGCTTTAAGACTGTTCAATTACTGCCTATTGCTACTGGTATGTACCTGCACACTTATGCTTCTGAGAAGCCTTTCTTCATTAATTACAAATCAATGTATATGTACAGGGCTAAAGTAGCATAGTGTTTCCAAATGGGTGAATGGAATAGTTTATTACAAATTCATTTTCCCCTGCTCGCGGAACTATCGTAGACCATCACCATCAGCGTCTAATATAGGAGATGGTTGTGAACATCTGCCATTCTGCTCATCGTGACACTCCCATCTTCATTCAAAAGCTCTTCAGCTATCAAATCTATAGTGTCCTTTCAGTGCTTATTGAATAGGGCTCTTGTGTCATAGAAGATGGGCCCCAGCACCACTCCCTGGCGCTTCTGTTGCGCAAGGACTGGGGTGCAACGCTTGTGTTAAGGATGGTGTATTCATCATGTGTACTACAGTTCATAATATGCAGTCACTGCTCATACTCTATCCACACGACCCGTTAGTTTACCGCAGGGGGGTGTTTTTTTGTAGTTCTTCTGATGGCTCCTTATGCCAGCCATGGATTAACACTGAGTACCAATAAAAACATTTTTTTTTAAATCTTCTCTCGACCCCTTCATCCTCTAAACAAAAGGTCTGGGGGGCTCATTTATGAGCCCCTGCGTCACTTTTGCGCCACCGGTGCGTCACTTTTTGTGACGCACCAGTGGCGTAAAACATGCGCCATGATGCGCCATATTTACAAAGTGACGCATCTACCTAGATGCGTCACTTTGTAAACCCCTGCGCTACATTATACCTGCATCAGGTATAATGTATGCAGGGTGGGCGTTCCCACGTAAGTAAGAATCGTAGAAGTGACGCAGTGAAATCTCATAGATTTCACTGCGCCACTTCTAGGGTGCAAATGCGTCGATATCTTGCGCCTGCCTCACAGCAGGCGTAAGACTGACGCAGGCCCTTTCACATGGGGCTTGCCCCATGTGAAAGGACACATTGCTGGAGTTGCGTCACTTTTGTGACACACTCCAGCAATGCGTCACTTTTGCGCCTACAGATACGTCAGAAATACTGACGTATCTGTGACTCCTTGCGACATGATGCGTCATACTGTAAATATGACGCATCATTGGAGTCGCAGGGAGGGCGCAGTGAAAAGTGACGCATCCCTGTTTTCACGCAGTGATGCGTCACTTTTCATAAATGAGGCCCTGGGTTTATTAGCAGTGAAATAATCTCCCTAAACTATGGTGAGAAAACAAGAAGAGATTGCAATAAAAGTATATGGGTGAATCTACTGGTTGTGAAAGGAGTGACCCGAAGGTTTTTTGGGAGGGAAGTGTCTGGGTCGGACCTTGCAAGAAACATGGCCGGATTTTGAGATAGGTCCATATGAAGGGCAATATTTAATTGCTGACTAAAATGAGGCTGCACCATCTCTGGAAGGCATTAATGATGTCTTGTGTACTCAATCGGATTGGCGGCCTGTCACCAATACCGTAATCCATTCCTGATCAGTGATATAGATAATTCTAAAGATTCGGGGCCGCTTGATTTATCAGCCTCTGTCCTTAAGTTAGATATTTCTTTCTACCATGCTCTGTTAATAATTCTGGTATGCTACCTGCAATCAAGAGGAGCTTCTCTTACTTTTTTGTCGAGTAGTTCCATTCATCTAGGTACACAATAAAGGGTCTCAAAATAAGGCGAAAAGCAACAGGCTAATTGCCATGTTGGGCATCGATGGTAAAGTTTATTCCAATCCCTATTAAACCCCTCTCGAAACCCGCATTAGAAAGAACAAATCCTTCATCAGGGATAGGTGGAATTTCGAGTCTATCATAGTAGTTGTGACTGTCTTGTGTCTTTCAATATGACCGCAGTTTTAGAGGTGAATGAAAGATAAGACGCTGTTTACTGTTGTTTTATTGATTTCAGTAATGCATCAGGAAGAGTTACCAGGAAGAGATTGAGTGTTAAGATGCAAGTCCTACAGGTTGATCCCATGTTATTGTCCTTTATTCGAACATTTCATGGACATTCCTGGGTACAAGTGCAAACTGGTAATGGATCGCAGCACACCTGCCAGCTTCACACTGATTTAGGATTTAAACACGGTTGCATCTCGGACCCATCTCGATTAAATATCTACCAGTCAGATCGATTTTCTCAACTTGATAAGATTCATTGATGCCCCCCTAAACTGGGATTTGAAAATCCTTATAATTGTATACACTGAAGACTTGTTTGTGCTATATATGATTCCTATGGGGCCAGAACGTTCATTGACTTCTATGTCTAAGTATTGCAGGGTATTGAGAGGTGTTAAATGAATAAACCCGGTTCTGAGCCTATCAGCATTCGGAAGATAGTGATGATTAATGGAGGTTTAGTATGATATTTTTAGGGAGTTAATGTTTTTTGACTTTCAATCGAGCCATACTGCTGTAATCGTAGTTCCATTGTATATAATCACAGCTATAAGTGTTGATTTAGTAAGGGGTGGTAGTAACTCGCGCAATTCCGTGCAGTGTAATCACATGGATTTATCCAATAACCACAAGATTTTGCAGAATTGCACAAGAAGAGTAATTCTGCATTTAGCAAAATGGACACGAGGTTGCAGTAAGAAATAGAACTAAAAGCAACAGAAATACGAATAATGAGTGTGAGGAGCCACTCACACTTAAAAATGTGCTCTTGTAGTAGGATGCCCCCTCCCCCAAATTATTGAGGATGGAATCTTATTATTATTGGTAATTTCAATGTCTGTCTTTTTAAGGCAGCAGACTCTTTGGCAGCGGCGGTGGGCACTGATCAGAGGAAGGGGACGGGAGAGGGGTACCACGTGGGAGGAAAGGAGGAGGGGGCGGGTGGGGGGAGGACACATGGGGAAGCAGGAATACATTTATTTTTTAAACTTACATTCTCGCCACTTTGTCGCCTCTGTAGCCCTCCCTCGCTCTGCCTTCCTGGAAGCACAACCAGGCGACCAGACAGCCAATCACAACACTGCCTTAGCGTCGCTGTGATTGGTCTGAGCGTCGTGATTTGGCACTCAGACGGTGACTGTGGGCCTGGGCATGTTCTTCATGTAGGTTGTAATGCAGCCTGCATGGAGGACATGCGAAGTGCGCAGGACTGTTTTGGGCGACCCGAGAGGACCGGCCAAGCAGTCATTGCGCACTTTAGGAGGGTGCTACCACTCCTCCCCTGCTTTGCCCCCTAACACAAAGCGGGCGTAAGTAGGAGGAAATAAAATGAGAATAACATAAGTTATTATCATTTTGTTTTCCCTTTGTGTCACTGCAAAAAAGCAGTGGAGCGACACTCCTCACCTTAGCAGAGGAGCCAACACTGCTCTTTGGAGCAAAAAGTTCAGAAATCTTAGAATGAGCAGTGGGCCAATGCTATTACTTCTTTCACGATTCAGTGAAAGGTCTGTGTTGCAGTTTTGTCATGTTGTTACAACATGAAAGATTCCAGAGGAATCGGTGCAGTAGCTATAGTCTGTTACAAGTATGTGTGGCAGATGTCTCTTAAGAATCCACTGTGGTTGAAGAATAAACAGGATGCCTGGAGTGATAAGTAGGATGTGAACGGAATTGGCGGAGTTTCATTCTGTGGAAATCCACTGAACTACATAAACATTCTGTGGCGTTCCACAAAGGGGAAGAGTGCATTCTGCACTGTGCAGTGCATACCCCTCACTGCCCTTACATAAGTATGTAAGGGCACCGAGGCGTATCCACTCCAATGTATATCCCACGGTGCCCTTATATGCTTTTGTAAGGGCACCAAGGGGTATGCAGTGCACTCCAGTGCACTTCACACCCCTCTATGCCCTTACATAAGTATGTAAGGCACGAAAGGGTATCCACTCCAGTGAATACTCCTCGTTGCCCTTACATACTTATTTAAGGGTACCAAGGGGTACAGGCTGCAATACAGTGCAACGCGTACCCCTCAGTGTCCTAACATAAATACGTAAGGGCACTGAGGGGTATGCACTGGAGTGGACACCCCTCAGTGCCCTTACATCCTTATGTAAGGGCACAGAGGGTTATGCCAGCTGGGGTGTGCTGGCCTTTATTTTTCTGTGCATTCCCCAGCATAGATGATCTTGCTGCAGTGCCTGCAGTACGTGATCATCTCTTAGTGTGCTGGCGTTGCAACAGCTCAGGCGACATTTGCTCTCTTGCTGCAACTGATGGTCCAAAGGTTGATATGGAAGGCTCATGTGCATCACTTTCCATCTAAGTCATTGCAAGCTGCTTTGGGTAGATGCATTGCATATGTCACCACATCCATGATGTACCTTTTGAGTAGTTTTTAGTTGTTTCTCTTAAAAATTGTTTTTCTGCAGATGTTGCTTATACCTAACCCCTGGCGGGTAACTCCGCTCCACCAGCGGAGTTTCTGGAGTTTTGCCTACTCCGCGTTCTGTTGCAAATGGGGAGCTTAGGCAAAACTCCGACTCCATGGTGGAGCGGAGTTAGCTGGCTCCTCCACCCTCCCAAAGTAATTATAATGGTTAAAAAAGGCACTTACCTGCTGTGGCTGCCTCCCCCTCGCCATGGCTGCTTTCCTTCCTTGTCCTCACCATCCTTCTTCGTAGTTAACCCCTACGTTGTACGTCTCATGTGTATGCATGCGCACGTGCAAGACGTATATCGTAGGGGTTATCTAAGAAGAAGGACGGTGAGGACGAGGAAGAAGAGCGGTCATAGTGAGGAGGAGGCAGCCATGGCAGGTAAGTGCCTTTTTTTTTAAACATTATAATTAATTTGGGAGGGTGCAGAGCGGAGCGAAGTTCCACGGAGTTGTTTTCCAACTACGTGGAACTTCCCGTAGAGGCACCGCGCCTGCTCTGCCCACCCTTACTAATAACATGTTTCGAAGAGACTTTTTTTCTCTCCAGGGGCATGGTAGGAAATTGCAAAACGGAAGACTCCTTGGTGGCTTGGGATGTCTCTGGCTCCTCCTCCTCCATCTCCTCTTGTCTTTCTTCACCTGAAGTCATATTTACCTGTTAGAATTGGGGGTTTCTTGTTGCCTGTGGCTTACACCCTGTCCAATTAGGGACCCTTCCTTCTAGTCAGGATAAGGGAGTTATACATGCTAGATAACCCCAGCCTTATCCCAAAGGCAATGTGTAAAGTATGTGTACCCCAAAACATAGTAACAGTGAAAACACCACAAATAAACACCACCAGTTTAGAAAAATAAAGTATCTTTACCTAAACCAAACATGATCAAAATGACAAGAATCCAACATACATATATCAATATATCACTTTAAAAAGGTTTCAAGCAATTCTGTCTGTAGAGATCTATAGATACGTGATTTTACACAATGTACCTTCAGATGCGCCAATTCTTTCATATGGCCATACAGCCGCAGAGTAGTAAAGCATCAGAAAACACAGCGATGCATCAGTTCCTGAATCCTCGGGGAAGTGATGCGTCAGTTCTGATGTATACAAGAGAAGTGTTGCATCAAATCCTGACTGTAAGGGGAAGTGATGAGTCGATTTCAAGGCGAGTCTGGTCTATGGGTCGTAAAACTTGCTGCACAGGTGCGATGTGAGGAAATCTGGATGTGCTGGAGGGCAATGCAGCGGCGGCAAAACAGATGCTGTGTCGATTTCGTAAAGCTGCGGTCCCACGATGCGTTGATTCTTTCATCCGCACATCAGGGTCTGCGTAGGAGTCGGTGTGGTATTCTCAAACTTCAGAGGTCGGTGCACTGGACTCAGCATGTGGAGAATTTTTAAGCTGCTGACAGGTGCTGTGTGGATTCTTTGGCTACACGGTGGCGGTGCGTGGAAATACTTCCTGCATGGTGGAGCTGCGTTGGAAAAACAGGCGCTGGAAGGGCGATGCATTGTTTTCAGATTTATTTAGTTCTTTTCAGTTCTTTACAGTAGATATAGCCTCCAAGGGCCAAGACTTTGAGTTGGCGCCACAAGGCAGGTCATAACTCCAAGCAATGTGGTTCAAGGATGCTGCAGGTGAAGTATTTGTATTACTGAGATTTCAGAACAGGAGGCAAGCTCTACATCAAGTCGTTGAAGATCTTCTTGACACAGGATACCACAGCAGGGCAAAGGTTTCAGTCCTTTCTTCTACCCACAAACAGAAGCAGCAACTGCAAACCACCCCAACAAAGCAACACACAGTAACGGAGCTGTACTCCTCCTGGCAGCTCTTCAGCTCTTCAGCTCTTTTTCTTGGCAGGGTCCTCTTAGTTCCAAAAGTGATCTAAAGTCCTGGTGTTTTAGGTCCAATACTTACATCCCATTTTCTCTTTGTAGTCTTTGTTTCCAGAGTCTCTGAGCTCAGTAAAACCCGGTTCTGTCCTCCCTGGTCCAGCTTCACAACAGAAGGTGGAGACAGCATTGTGTAGAGCAGGCACAGCTTATTCAGGTGCTAGTGAAAATTTCTGCAACCACTCTAAATGCAGAAAGGTCTATTCAGCCTGGCTATGAGTCACTCAGGAAAGGCAGGACACATCTCAACCCCCCTTATGTCTGTCTAGAATAAATGCACATCCCCAGCTCCTGTAACTCCAAAACCAGACTGTAAATACACAAACAGGCAGAGGTACAATGGATGGTTAAACAAGAAAATACTCACTTTCTAAAAGTGGCGTTTTTAAGCAAACAGTTTAAACACCACCATTTCTAAAAGGTAGATTATTAGATTCTGAGTTCAAAGAGCCTAACCTCCAAATCTCTAGCTGTTCCCAATTGAAAGGTACACTTGTAAAATGTTACAAAACAGCACCAATGATAGCCTATGGGAGAGCAAGTCCACGCAATAGTGAAAAATGAAATGCACAGTATTTCATTATCAAGACATGTAACAGACATCAGTACATGTCCTACCTTTCACATACACTGCACAATGCCCATGGGGGTAACTTGGGCCTACCTTAAAGGTGACTAACATGTAGTAAAAGGGAAGGGTTAGGCCTGGCAAGTGGGTGTACTTGCCAGATCGACATGGCAGTTAAAACTGAAGTGGCAGGTCTGAGTCACAATTGAAAAAGGCTACTTGTGTGGGTGGCACAACCAGTGCTGCAGGCCCACATGTAACATTTGAGTTACAGGCCCTGGCACCCTTGTTGCACTTTATTAGGGACATACCAGTAAATCAGATGTGCCTATCATGGATGACCAATCATAATTACAATTTACACAGGAAGCACTTGCACTTTGATGCTGATCAGCAGTGGCAAAGTGCTCAAAGCCTCTAAGCCAGTAAAAATGAAATTCAAAACACACAGTCAAAAATGCAGGAGGTAGAGGAAAAATTTCAGGGAAAACCACGGCAAGGATGTCAAGTCTAACAGTACCCAACAAAATGTTTTCAAAAAAGCAATAAATGGTCCATGGAACATTAAAAGCTCTTCTTACACCAAAGGGATCCTGAGAAATAAGGTTTGAAGTGTGGGCACTTTCTAAATGGAGGATGAAAATGATGACTTCAACCAATCAGTTGTATTTTGGATCTTTGTAAAAGGTCCTGCATTAGTCCTGTAGTACTCCCATTCTACTCTTGTGGGACAGCAAAAAGTAAAAAGAAAGCAATAGAAAAAAAATGATCCTAATAAACTAACCAGATTAGAAAACATATATGCTTAAACTTGAATAAAAAGAAGTCTTTTACACTAAACATAACCCTACAAATTCAATGGGAAAAAACAAAGTGATGTTATATTTAGGTGATATTGTCAATCATAACATCAGGATGTTATATTTAGGCGATAACGTCAATCATAACGTCAGTTCTAAACCCAAAAAACCTCTGAAATTCACCAGTTAAGTTTGTCGTGTAGTTCCTCTAAACCTATATAGGATCTGTGCGTTTAAACAACATACACTGTAGGATTGGTGTCCGGACTGATTCTAGACACCCCCACCGGGTATGTTAGGCTGTGTACCAGCTAGCTCACAGTGCCACTAGAAACCCCTCTTACCAAGGAGAGAATAGTTCTTGGCAACTATCGAACATGACAACCCTGATCCCTTAGGATCGTGGAAACAGTGCAATACTTTCCTTCAGTCACTCGTGCTCACTTTGCCTCAGAGAGATACACAGAATAAACAGTGGTGGCGTTTTTTAATAAGCATTTATTGAGCCAGCGTTATTCTAATGTAAAATAGTTGTGCTGAAACAACCATTAGACAGTAACAGATATAAATGATTATAAGCACTTAACAGAGTAAAAGGATGGTAGATTTCTACCATTGTGCTAAAACAATAAATACAGGCAAGTATATAAAATAGATGACAGTAGTAAGCGCTTACTCCTACGATGCAACCCTTACTAGATGTACCTCAGTGTACCTCAGTGTACCCAGCATGTATGTAGGTGTAAAGGAAAGAATCCTTCTAGGATAAAGTCAACCCCATTACCTTAAGTGAGAGACTGTGGGACCCCATCTTGGTCTCCCCGCAAGGGATGTCAGTCAGACCACTCCGAGCTGGAGTGTCTGCGTGCAGGAACCTCAGCATCTTGCGTCAGTCTGTCAGTCTGTCGGCATGGAAGTCCTTTTCTCCTCTGGCTACCTCAGCAAGATATGGTGTTTATATACCCAAAGTGGTACCCTCAGGGGTTCTACCTTGGTGTGTCATGTCGGACCTAGGCTGATGGAAGGAATGACCCTTGTACATAGTTATTATGCAGGAGATGGTAGTCTTGCTGAGTTTCCAAGAATCCTCATACATAATGGATGTACCGTAACTAGGTAAAAGGTCAGTCCCAAGAACTGGTATGTAGTGTAATAGTGGGGAAGAATATAGGTGAAAGGTTAGGTGACTACCTGAGCCTATATTCGGGTACCTATATGGAACATAACAAGTTTACTGCTATAGATTGTGTCCCCACCACGCACTGTTGTGACCTCACATATTACATCATTCATGATATGTTCAATTACATTATTGATGACATTATTCTCAAAGGCCAGACCAAGCCAGCTCTGTGTGTCCCTTTTCCCTTCCTGCTTCATCAAAACAATTCCAAAAACAATGTCTGCCTTAAGTTCTCCCTGCCAATAATGTGCACCTGACACACATGTGCGGGCAGCCTCATTAGAATGTCTGGTTTTCATCTGTTCCCGATCAAGTGGACACCAACCGGCTGGTCGCATTCAGCTGTTGCCGCAATACTTGGCCATCCACACAGAAATGTTCACATTCTGTACAAGAAAGGACAAAACAAACTATCACACTAACAGCCAGCTGCAAGCCGAAGGGAACTCATATCTTTTCAGTGAACTTTTCCGACGGGTTTATTTTTTTAAATTTACGGCAACTTTTTAGAAACAGGAAATTGCCATCTCTCCAAGGGATCAATCCGCTCTTTGCTCCAGTACTTGACAAGCAGGCGCTGCAGCAATAATTGAGATCAACATGATAGGGGAAGAATTTCATTTCTTTCTGAACAGCAAAACAACACAAAGGGTCACCGGCTTGGTATAGTTCAAAGACCCATAATTTATATCTTGCCCTGACATACTCTATGCAAGCTTAAGAGGCAGGCAGATGTGTTTCTAGCCTCCAGTGAACGCGTGTCACTCAGGCAGCCAGAAATATGATTTCAGTGTGAGCAAATATGACAAGCTTCGCCGCCTGTCCTGGGTGTTGATAATGTTCAAGTAGACTATAACATATCTGTTAAGCCCGGTGCTTGTGACGTAGGCCGCCCTAGGTGTGGGGGGGTTGGGGGGGGGGTCCAAAGCAGAATGTAATAGTTTATTTTGGTCACTAAAGCTGAAGTTAATGGTAATTTAGTCGCATAATCTCCCTAACCGAAATGTTTAACATTAGAACAATAGTCGCATATAGCATCTTAGGCCTTCATCACGAGGCATCCATCATTTCCCAGGTATTACTGATATCGGGGGCATGTGTAGTTTGGTTGTGGTATATTGTTGGAGAATTACACGTAAATCCCCTTTAAGACCCTACACGATGGGACATAACATCCGGGAACCAATTTGTATAGGCAGACGCGTAATACTGGGCTTAACCGAGATGATTTTTTGTCCCCTGAAAATCAATGCAGAATTACTGGAGGCGGTCACGCTGCAGGCCTCGTATTCAAATGTTGTGAGGAAACCGGTTTCCAAACAAAACAACATTAAGAGACCATCTTAATAAGGGCCTTCGTCTGATAAGTGATTAACAGAAACCCCATTTCACTTTTCAGGGTGAGTGGTGAGAGAAGTGTATGTATGCTTTTGTAAGAGGAGCGACAGACAGACAGATATAGAATAGATACAGACAGATCTACACAGGGATGCAAAGCAATTGAAACGTATACATGCTTCGTAAACACAGGCAAAGGCACAGAGGGAAGCAAACTAACGGAATATACATAGTCAGGATCTGATGGCTGGCAGGGAGCCCCACCGAGGACTGTTCACTGCTGCCATTTCTAGATGGATGAGCTGGTTCTGTGCACTGGATGAGGTGACTCGTTTATGGGGCATTGGAGTAGGGTACCGCTGCAAGTCTTCTGTGCTGCCCTACGCCAATGTAGAAGGGAAGGAATGCCCTGTATTCCTGTCCTTATTCCTTTCCATATTCCTGTCCTTTCCCCCTGCCCTGGCGCATTAATTTGCTGCCTATCGCCAACACAGGCAACCTTGCACCAAGATGCAAGGGTGTCTGCATTGCAAGCAAGATTGTTTTTCCTGCACAAAAACAACCCCACGATCAGTGATTTCCTCTTTCTATTTGTGCTGCACACATAGAAATGGAGCACACAAGGAAAGAGGAAAAAACTAAAAGAAATATAAATATTTCTTCTCGTTACGCTTGCTCTGGGGAGGCGTAAGGCTTTGGTGGTGCCCCAGGTTTACGTGATTAAGAAAATCTGGGGCAGCGTCAAAATCCATGCATGTTGCATGAGAAAGCCCACCACAACGACCATGGAACATCTCCCTGGCACAGGGTAAGACAACGCAGTGACTTGCGTTGCTTTGTCTTACTCCAGAAGCCCTCTAGTTTATAGAAGCATCAGAATACATATTTAGCACTGGGCTGTCTGAATGAAGCCAGGAGATTCCACTATAAAGACCATAGGACGTGGGTAGGACTGGTAGAACATGGAAAGAAATTCTTCCAATGAAAATCTGTGTCTGGGTTTGTTAGGTTTCCATAGATGACCACCGAGCCCCAAAAACGCAGGCGCCCTCTTGCACACACAGGTCGTTTTGTGATATATAATTTTGTGATATACCACATTTATCTGCAGACTTTGGGGAAAGCCGGGTGGATGAAAGTTTGCAGCTCCCTGCAGATTCCAGAACTTTCCATCACAGAAATGTGAGGAAAATGTGGGGGCATATTATCAAGAGCTGCATTAAAAATTATCGCCGGTATAGCGGCAGAAAACTGCCGCTAAAGCGGCGATAATGGGCTTGATAATATGCCTTTGAGAATTCCAATAGAAGTCCATGTTCTGGTGTGAACATGGGCTTCTATTGGAATTCTCCAGGGCATATTATCAAGCCCATTAGTGCCACTTTTGTGGCAGTTTTCTGCCACTAAACCGGCGATAATTTTAACGCCGTCCTTGATAATATGCCCCGTGGTTTTTTAGGAAAGTTTTGAGGTTTGCAAGGGATACTGGGTAGAAAAACATGAAAAGAGCCACACAAGACAGCCCACCCGAGATACTTGTAGGTTTCTAATTTTCAAAAATGTATAGGTTGGTTAGGATTCCCTAGGTGCCGGCCGAGCTAGGGTCCAAAATCTAGAGCAACCTACATTTGAAAAAAAGGTTCTGTTTTTGGTGGAAAAATGTGATGCATACATTTTGCGTTTTGAGCTGTCTCCTGTTGTGGGCACTAGGCCTACTCAGACAAGTGAGGTACCATTTTATCAAAAGGCTTAGCCAGTGCGTTTTTGAAATCATGTGGGGATGCGTTAGCTGAACGCTCACTACGCTTTTCCCACTATGTGGTTCTAGGGGATGTAAATCTACTCCTTGACCAACAAGATACAAAAGAGTCGGTGACTTTCCTTGACCTTCTTCAACTTGCTCACCTTACTCAGTGGGTTTCTTCACCCATGCATCAGGGTGGCCACATTCCCGACCCCATCTGCTCTAATTTCCCATTGGTAGTGGACGATCCTGTGCTGGTCCCTTGGTCGGACCATTTTTTCATCGGTTTTTCCTGGGACACTAGTTGGCCAGTTCAGTCTTCGCGCTCTTTCCGTCCTCCGACTCTTACTAAAATTGATCCTTTGCAATTTAGGATCTCCCTGGGTGCTTCTAGGCCCCCTCGCCTACAAGATCTTACAGGGTGTGTGGTCGGGTTCACGAGGTGGATTGATGATGCAGTGTCCTCTCTTTCGTCGTCCCGCCAATCCAAGCCTACCAGGGAATCTCCCTCTAAACCGTGGTTCCTGCCGGAGCTGACAGCTCGGAAACATGAGTGCAAAGTGTTGGAGAGGGCCTGGCGCTCTAGTGGCTATTGCCCCTTGGCAAAGCTTACGTTGAGATCTAAACAAAAGAGCTACTACGCAGCGATTGCGGTGGCTAAAAGTCAATACTTTACAAGGCGGATTGACCAGGCGAATAATAACTCTAAAGAAATCTTCTCAATAGTAAAAAGCTTTATGTCTCCTATAGCTCTGGTGCGTCCTGCTCTTGTTACAGAGGATTGGTGTAATATACTGGCCAGGTTCTTTCAGGACAAAATTCTGGATATTCAATCTACCTTTCCCACTCACTCTCATATATCTGCCCGAGGTATCTCTGTCTCTCGGTCACCTGAATCTTCTCAAAACTCCTCCTCTATTTTGGTGGTGGATCTCTCTACCTCTCTTAAAATTTTGATGGCCTTAAAATCAGGCTCGGCCACAGATCCCTGCATGGCCAGACTTTTGGCTGCCGTTGCGGACTGTGTTAATCCAGAGGTCAATCCGATTATCAATATGTCACTGCGGGAGGCTTGTGTTCCATCTTCTTGGAAGCAAGCTAAAATTCTTCCCCTTCTCAAGAAACCATCTTTGGACCCCCTCTCCTCAGGAAATTATCATCCCATTTCTTTGCTTCCTAGCCTGGCCAAGGTTTGTGAAAAGGTGGTCACCAATCAGCTCACGGATTTTGTGGAGGCCTCTGGCCTGCTCCATCCGGTGCAATCAGGGTTTCGGGCAGCTTTCAGTACTGAGTCTGCCTTAATGGAGGTATCGGAGGCAATTAGAGAGTGCCTTGATGCCGGGGGGAGGGCTGCGCTGGTTATGCTGGACCTCTCGGCGGCTTTTGCCCCATGCCTTGCTTCTCGATCGACTCCTCGAGATTGGAATCTCTGGGTCGGTATGGGGCTGGGTTAGGTCCTTTTTAGAGGGCCGTTCTCAGCAGGTATGGCTTTCCCCGTGCACCTTGGCATCACAGATAGTGGCTACTGGCGTTCCTCAGGGGTCATCCCTTAGTCCCCTACTTTTTAACATCTAAGTTTCTCCGCTCATCTATGTGTCCGAAACCTTGGGGGCTAAGGTGATGGCCTATGCGGACGATACTCAACTGCTGTTTTCCTGGGGTCGAGACGAGGTCTCTGTCCTCCCTGCGCAACAGTGTCTTTCCTCAGTTTTTCGCTGGCTCGCCCAAGCTCAGCTAAAATGTAACGAGGAGAAATCGGAGATCCTCTTGTATGGCTCCTCCCCGGACGACTTCAGAAGGAAACTATGGCCTCCTGGGTTTCCACTCCCTTGTTCTAAGGGTGACTCTGTCAAGAACCTTGGGATTTGGTTTGGTGAGAACCTGATCTTTTCCTCGCAGGTAAAGAAGTTAACTGGCTCCTGTTTTAGCATTCTCAGGTCTCTGAGGAAGTTTTCTCCTCTTTTGCCCAGAGCTGCAAAGGAAACTGTGGTTCCTGCGCTAATCCTCTCGCGCCTTGACTATGCCAATGCACTGTATGCTGGCATTCCGGGTTACCTGTTGGATAAACTGCAGGTGATCCAAAATGC
Organism: Triturus cristatus; assembly: GCF_964204655.1. Lineage (NCBI taxonomy): Eukaryota > Metazoa > Chordata > Amphibia > Caudata > Salamandridae > Triturus > Triturus cristatus. The sequence continues at coordinate 890,999,268 of NC_140590.1, read as the reverse complement.
GGCTGTCCGTCTTCTGCTGGGCCTTTCAAGCAGATGTAGTGTGCGTGCACGCTTGCGATTGTTGCATTGGCTTCCTGTCAAGGCCCGCATAAAATTCAAAATTTTATCCATCGCTCATAAAACCTTGTATGGTTTGGGCCCTACCTATTTACAGAACAGGCGGGCCTTTTATGCCCCGGTACGACAGCTGCGTTCGTCTTCTCAACTTTTGGCAGAGACTCCTTGTTTTAAGCGCTTAAGACCGGGCGGCTGCTCTTTTTCAAGGGTGGCGGCTCAGGCTTGGAATGCTCTGCCATTGACTCTGAGGGGCATTAAAGACCCTGCGATTTTTAAAAAGCATTTGAAAACCCTCCTGTTTTAGTCCTCTTATCTTTGGCTGTGTTATCCTTGTCTGGTTCGCGCCGCGACACTCTTCGGAGTATCTGTGCGCGTTACAGTTGCATATAACATAACATAACATAACATAACTAGTGGGAATGCCAGGTGAATGGAATTTTGGAACTCCCTGCAGATTCCAGAACTTTCCATCACACAAATGTGAGCAAAATTTGATTTTTTAGTCAAAGTTCGAGGATTGCAAGGGATTCTGGGTAAAAAAATGTGGTCAGCACATCTTGGATATCCCCACTTGTCTAGTTTTAAAAAAGTGTACAGGTTGGCTAGGTATCCTGAGGTGTCAGCTTAGCTAGAGGCCAAAATCTAGAGATACCACATGAGAAATAAAGGCTCAGTATTCAGTGGAAAAATATATTACCTCCACGCGGCTTTTTGCCCTATTTATTATCGTGGTCACTAGGCTTACCTACACAATTGAGGTACCATTTTTATCAGAAGACTTGGGGAAATGCTGGGTGGAAGGAAGTTTGTGGCTTCCCTCAGACTTCAAAATTTTCCATAACAGAAATGTGGGAAACATGGATTCTGGGTAGCAGAACCTGGTGAAAGCTACTCAATTCATCCTATCTTGGATTCCCCTACGTGTCGAGTCTAAAAAAAATGTACAGGTTTGATAGTTGTACCTAGGTGCCGGCTGAGCTAGAGCCCAACATCCACAGCTGGGCACATGCCAAAAAAGGGTAATTTTTCAGTGGAAAATGTAATCATTCTATGTTGTGTATGGAGCCGTTTTCCTGTCGGGGTCACTAAGCCTACTCACACAAGTGAGGTACCAATTTTATAAGGAGACTTATGGGAACACTAAGGGCCCGATTCTGATGCGGGTTGGAAAAGCTTCCCGACCAAATCGGTTGGGAAATAGTTTCCGACCCACTCAGATTGGGAGGGTCCGACCGGCGGAGTACGATGCATCCGGATGCTTCCAGATACGATTTGGTTGGACTCCCATTGACTTCCATGAGAGCATATGTTCCTAACCGCATCATAATTGGGCCCTCGATCGGGAAAACACGTTCCCGATCCGATTTGGAAAGAGCAAATGCCGTTAGGAGGCCTTCCTAACCGCATCAGAATCAGGCCCCAGGTGGCAATGCTTTCCTAACCGCATCAGAATCAGGCCCTGAATAGTAGAACAAGTGTTATTCCCATTTGTATTTCTTTGCAATTGCGCCTTCCAAATATAGGAGCGTGTGTAGAAAGAAGTCATTTCTAGAAATGTCCGGTAATTCACATACTATGGTACCCACAAATTCAAAGATATGCAAATAACCACTGCTTCTAAACTCCATATCTTGTGCCCATTTTAAAAATACATAGGTTTCTTTGATACCTATGTTTTACTCTTTATATTTTACCTAATGAATTGCTGTATGCCCGATACACAATGAAAAACCATTACAATGACAACTCAGTTATTGTCTCTGGGTACCATGGCTTCTTAGAAAACCTACAAGCCCTATATACCCATGCACCACAGGGCTCCAGCAGATGTAACAGCATATTTCTTTTGAAAATCTGTTATAGTTAGAAGTTACAGATGAGGATGTAGACACAAATGGTTGTTTTTTAACTCAATTTCAATAATTTGTATTTCAACTGCTACTTTCTATAGTAAAGCCTTGAAGAATCTACACAAATGACCCCTTGCTGAATGTAGAACTGTATCTACTGCTCAGAAATGTATAGTTTTCAGGGATCTACCATTGGTTTGCACCCATTTCTACAACTAACTGAAAGGAGGTTGAAAGAACAAAAATAATAAAAAAGGGCTATGTCTCAGTAAAATACCAAAATTGTGTTGAAAAGCGTGGTTCTCTGATTCAAGTCTGCCTGTTCCTAGAAGTTGGGAAGATGGTACTTCTATTACCACAGACCCTTCATTGATGCCATTTGCAGGAGAAAAAAGCAGATGCTTTGTTCTGCAGCACTTTTTTCCTATTTTTCCCCCCAAAAAACAAAATGCAGCTGTATTTTGGCTAAATTATCAGTCCTCTCCAGGGTAATCCTAAAACCTGGGTACTGTTAGAATCTCCTGGATGTTGGAAAACAAGAACACAAATTTGGCATGGATACCTTATGGGGAAAAAAGTTATGGAACATTAAGAGCAAACTACCCCAAATGGTAAAAAAAGGCTCAGCCCATGGGGGCGGGTAATGGAGGCCCAGCAGTTAACGGGTTAAAGGGCTACTGAAGTGGGTGGTACAGTCAGTGTGGCAGGCCCACTAGTAGCATTGAACTTACTCGCCATAGGCACATGTAGAGCCCTTTACTATGGACTTAGGAAAACATTAACTATGCCAATTATTGATAAGCCAATGTTACCATGTTTAAAGCACAGAGCACATGCACTTTAGCAGTGGCTAGCAGTGGTAAATTGCCCCGAGTCCTAAAGCCAACAAAAACAAATTCAGCAAAAAGGAGAGCAGGAAGGCAAAATGTTTGGGGGGGGGGGCTGCAGACGAGTGCAGACCCTCCGCCATGCGTTTAGGGAAGCCCTTTTTAATTTGTTACTTCTGTAGTTATTCCAGTCAGGATATTTCAGGATATTACCGCTTTGGGGCATTAAGTCTGCTAAAGAAGGCGGAACACTTTAAAATAGCTCAGTATGTACAGAAACAACCAAAAATAAAATTTCACATGGTTTGTTTTAAGAAACAATTTCTCAGCAAGAGGATTGGAGTCAATATAGATGCCATTGAAAAACCTGATTATTAGATGTCCACATAAAAGAATCTAAACAAATAACTTGCATCTCCAGTAAAACTGAGGGAGCCCACCTCCAGAGGAAAATATAGTGAAAAGAATAAATCTCCCACAATGTATCACCTTTTCGATGTCAAAACTGTTTCTCAGTATTGGGAGATTTATTTTCGAATGTGCGCCAGGAAGCTAAGAGCAAATCTAGATAAGAAATAGATTCGAGAGTTTGATTACTGTAACATGAATGCACTCTAAAACATTTGGTACTTTATGCCACAAACATTTTTTTCACATATAGCAAAATTAAAACAAAGCCCATCTCTACTAATATCCACTAGGTAGCTTCACAGGACAAATTCCCAAATGTGATTCCCCCTAGTGTACTAAAAATGATGACTGTTGTAACTGAATGACATCTTGATCTCAAGAAAGAAGAAACACCACCATATGAAATGAAATAATGACCACCAGAGGGCACATGTATCACTAAAGAGCTTAGATTTACAACCCTTAATACTTTATGCTGACAGTACCATTGCCCATCTGCACAGGAAGTGACATCACTAGATTTCCCATCATCCATCTGCACAGGAAATTATATCACTGGCTTCCCACTAAAGCCATCTTTTCCCATTGCTCCTTTGCACAGGAAGTGATATCACTGGTTTCTCACCCAAAGTACCCTGTAGTCCTTCATCCTCCAAGGACCTATTTATTGGCAGCTGCACTGCGGTCTCACAGCAAACCTGCCTCTGGTGTGATGAAGGTGAGCCAAAGGAAAGCCCATCTGCATCCATCTGAGCCTTGACCATGCTGAACGCCAAGAACCCTGGTTCTCCCCTACCCACTGATACCCTATTGCACGCCTCAATGCTCTCATTCCAGACACTGGTCGACCCACTGATGCCATATGGCACCACACAAGATGGAAGGAGCATTCAAGGGTGCCTCATGAAAGTTCTCATGCACTCTCCCACTCTCCCACACCATCACAGACCTACCACCACTGGATCGCTGGCCACAGCTGGAAAAGCAAGTCAGAGGAGGAGTGAGTTTCTGCTTCCTCTGAGCACTTGCCCCAGCACACCTAGGACTTGATGAAAGCCATCAACAACCTCAACAGTGCATCAATACGTAAACCAATATCATGGCTCTCCTCAATCGCAACCCAATGGCAGCAGCCTGACCACAAGCCAGCCAGTACACAGAGAAACTGAGGCTCCTACAAATGGAGAACAAATTTAGACATCACAGATAAAGACATCTTCAAATTAACCCTAAGATCAGCTACTAACCCTAAGATATGCTACCACCAGCATATACGATATACCAAGGACAGACAGCTTTTCCAGATTGCATCAAGGTCTGCACTAACAGCATCAAGGAAATCTTTCCCATCATCAAAGATTTCACTATGCCTCCTGCTGCCTCTAGCAACATCACCCCCTCACAAGGCCTTTGAAACAAGCTCTCGGAATTCTTCTGTAACAAAATCATCTCCACATACAGCAACTTTGACCTTCAATCTGACCCCATCACTGTTGCAATTCAACTTCACATTATTACCCATGAACAAATCCTGATCTCGTGGTGTGCAATCAGCACCATCATAATCGCTGCTACAAAGAAGACCATCCACTTGGGGGCTCCATATGACACTTACTCCCACCATGCTAACATCAAAGGACTCCTACCGATCAGCAAAGCACTAGCACACATCCTCAGCACCTCCATCGGCACACTCTTTAACACCTAGAAGCATGCCACTGTCCTGATCCTGCTCAAGAATCCGCCTGATAACCCAAACACACTTTCCAACTACAGATTCATGTCCCGCCAACTATACCCAGTAAATGTCCTAAGGAAACTAACCAACCAATGCCTCACCGACCACCTCAGCAATAACAAGCTCCTCAACACCAGGCAGTCAAGATTCTAGCTCAACCACAGTGCAGAACTAGCACTTATCATCAGCACAGACAACATCTGCATGGTCCTTGACATTGGAGACACAGCAGCCTCATTCTCCTGGACCTCCCTGCAGCATTTGATATGGTCTCGCGCCCCATCCACATTATGAGCCTGCACGAGATTGGCATTCAATGACCCGATATCAGCTGGATCTGCTCCTTAATGGCTAGAACACAAACTGTAGCCTGGAACTTCGCCCACCCTCTTCAATGGATACATGAATCCTGTGGCCAATGTCATCTATGCACACATCATCAATATCTCTCCATCCAGGACTCAACAGCCAGACTCATCCTCAACCACCCACCTCCCACACAAAACTCACATCACACCACACCTCAGGGAACCACACAGGCTCCCATACACATACGCACTCAATGCAACCTCCTCACAACATTGATTAAAGGCACTGCTCCTCTCAGGGCCCACTTACCTGAACTGTTGCATATCCTTACACTAACCACCCAGACACCCCCACTCAGCAGGATTCTTACTCACACACATCCCACCCATACACAGATCCAGATCAGGAGGACAAGCTTTCTCCTACTTCACTCCTAAAGTGTGGAACAACTTTCACTCCACATCAAAGCCTCTTCCTCTCTTCTTAAATTCTGGAAATAGCTGAAGACCTGACTTTCAATTAACCAAACTACTATAGGCAAGAATAGGCACTCAAACTTGCTCAGTGCCAGGATACCCTTGATGGTGATAGTGTGCTTTATATACACACATAAAATAACATAACATAACAAAGCATAACATGACATGACACAACATAACATAATACCTTTAATTTGCCTTAAGGGTAGAGTCTGGAAATGTTACCAAGGTGCAGCTATAAGAAAGGGACTCCATGAGGTTGATTGCTAAAATCGCAAGATTGTGTTTAGGCTTTTTTGAAAATAATGCTCCATTAAAAAAAAGTAATTCACTGATTGAACATAATAATTTCAGTTCATTTTAATTGTGTGGCAAATGTTTACATTTTTTATTTCTGTTTATTTTTAAATGTTAATATGAGAAAATATATGCATTTATTAATTATATTTTTTACATTAAACTATGTATATATTTCTATATATCTATGTAAAGATATATATATATTTTTAAACAATTACAATTAATCTTATTAACATTATTTCTGATGAGGTGTTATTTATGAGAGGATATACGCGATGCTCGACTTGCTCCAAGGACGATCTGAAGTTTATTCACTCTATAGTAACTTTAGAAATATAGTTGGTGAATAGCAATAGGCTTATGCTTTTTGTGGATTGGTGTTTGTAGCATTTACTTCTAAGTAGCTGTAGGAAAGTGGATTATTAGTAGCTTCATCTAGTATAATACCAGAATCACTAGTAAGTCCAATCAAATTTCAATACATTAACGCTTCCTCAACCCATAGTAGCTTATCAAATGAGCAGTGAGGCTTAATTTAGGAGACAGGCATGAGTAAATCATTTAATATCACAAAAACAGCAAATAAATACAAACCACAACACAATAAAAATTCCACAGCACTTTATGTACATTGAGTATATTTTTATCTTCACAATAACACCAAAACAACAAAATTCCAATGTAGGGAACTGGAGATATTCATTTTTAAAGATGAAATAAAAAATTGTGTATTGTAGCATCAAAAAGCTTAAAGCTCCACTTGCGCTGGACCAGGACAAAGTTAAAGGTTTAGGCCGATCTCGATGGAGTGCGGGTTGGATAACCAGAGGGCTTGGTCCCGGTCAAAAGTTTACCTTCGGACTTGGAGCTTTTCTCTGGACGTCGAGTACTCTGGTTTCTCAGATCTGTTGCTCGATTCGATGACGGTGGCCTGCTGCAGCAAGATGCCTTAGTGAGCATTTGGAAGTCCTCATTGTTGACGGCAAGGAGCACCAGAGCTTCCAGCAGGACTAACTAGCATGGTATGTGTGATCTGTGATTCAATAATGATGACTTGACTCAATGTCGAGCCGGTCTCCTCCTGGAGCTTTTCTGTAAATCTTTGCAAAAAGTTTCCGAACTTTAAGATCTTGTTAGTTTTGAGTTTCCTTGAGAAGAATAAGGGTCCAGTAGCACCAACCAACAGTTCAGAGTCCCTAGAATGCCTCATGGGGGCTAGGACTCCATTTTTCACAATGCATCAGCACAGTCCAGGAAATATCAAGTTGTAACTAGGCAGATGAGGTGATCCTCTCTTTGACTTTTAAGGTGACTTCTTCCAACTCTTTTATACCTGCTGCTGCACAGGGAGTCCGCTCCTTCTCCTTTGAGTCAGGCTTTTGCTTCCCTCATTACCCAAGTAACCTTCAAATGGCAGATTGTCAATTAACTACACTCAAGTCTCACACCCGAGCCAAATTACATGCATTTCAGAAAAGGTATGAAATCAAAGAATATTCGACAGTCTTTCATTTCAATGATTGGACTCCCAGTGCTCCATCAGCAAGGCATCCTGACATTTTTATTCTTGTACAGCACTCTGAAGTAGCCATAAAAGTACACGCAGCACTATATAAAACTTCAAAACTTCATACTGACTAAACAGAAGACCTGTTACTGAGAAGAAAACACTATACAAGCTTTTACTGAGTTCCAAAAATCGGCTTCTAAGTCTTAGAGTTCTCACAGGTGAATTAATTTGTGTTTCTGTGAGAGACAAGGACAGACTCTCACTTGATTATGCATCTTACAGATTAAAGATGGCGCAGGGTTGTGGGTCTCTCTAAAACGTGTGTTATTGCTGACGTTAGCAGAAAAAAGGCACCACATAGACAGTTCTATAATACAAGCACCGAACTGGGCTTAAGAAAATGTAGCTTAGTAATGTTCTCTATTGTCCGGCTAAACAATCATATTGAACCGCCAATTGAATGGACGGCCTTTGACAAAACCAGTGATATGATCAAAATCCCAAGTGGTGTGAAGATATAGTGCCTACTTATCATTATAACTAAAGTGTGGGTTCCATAAACGTTGTGCAGCGAAAGAATTAGACTCCATTAACCTAGGAGTTAGATTAAGTCAAGTAAGGTGTTCTGATGGATAATAACAACAGGGTGTAACTCTCAAAGCAAGGTTTTATAAAAATACAGCTGAGAAGAAGCTCTATTTCACTTTCCAGAGTTATATGAAATGTAATTTATTTTATTACATATATTGAGGAGTTCATTGTGTTGATCAATGTTCACTATATTGACTGTTCTTAAGTACAATTAGCACGATATACCCAAAGAACAAACGTCAATCAATCAATCAGTCCAGTATTTGTACAGCGCAAACTAATCATCCCTAAGGGTTGCAAGGCATTGGGGGCCGTCGGAGAGATTAAGTGAGCTATTACCCAGAGTCAAATGGTGCTGAGCTGAGCTGCTGCTGCGGATCACACCGTGAGCCCCGTGCTATTGAGTCTGCTGCTCTGGCTGCTGCGCCACACCTCTCGCTGCTCTGTCCGCTGCAACACTTCTCCCTCAAGAGCGGATCTTACATCTTAAAATAAACCTATTTGTAGCAAGATAACATTCCACCATTCTGTTGTTCACAACACGCGGGATAAAAATCACCCTGGTGAATAAAATCTGATATTGCGATTCATCAATCAAGAAAAAATGTATGGGAACATGCTAATACAACATATTAAATCCTGCTGCATGGAAAGAAATATCTGATTTGATTTTTGAGCTGCACTTAGGAAGTTTTTCGGCACAATTGAGCATGTGTCACTCTTGTGCATGATTACTTAAAAATACTCTGTTTCGCAGAAAAGCCTCTTTGTGGGGCATATTATCAAGAGCATTCTTATCGACCTATTAGCAAGGCGGCACTAACATGTATCAGCGCATGTTAGCAGCTGATTTTCTAACGCTATGCATCTTAGTGATATCCATCGCTAATGAGATGCAAAGTAGGTGTTCCTTACAATTACTTCATTGAAAAACGTTGCAAACATAACTTCGCTGTATTACCAACTCTGCCCCGGACCCCCGTAGTGATGAGAAAAGGTGCCCTAACCCCCCATTAACGCATGAGCCTAACGCCTGAATAAAACCTGACTTACCATTATTGCCTATGGGAGGTGGATTGTATGGTTAAGTACACACACCCCTATTACCAAGCTTTTCATTAGCGCTGTAAAATCATTGCTGGATTTCACACGCTAATGAGGATTATCGTAGTCTATCACTGGATTGTACTTCGCCTGTTAGCAAAGCATTGCTAATAATATGCCGCTAACACGGCGATGTAATTCAGCGATAGAGGGCGATAACGTAAAACGCGCTGAGCACGTTTTGCGATATTTATCACAGTTTGTAGTTAATATGCCCCTGTGTGTTTTATTTATCTCACTATTGCTGGGTTGGACAGCAGAAGCAAGCAGTAACATTTATGTATGGGTATAGATATTGCACTTTTCGATTGAATTTGGGTGAGATATAAAGGCCAGGTTAGCTTACTAGATATTTCTGAGCTTGGCATGGAGCATTCTGAAGTTGTGTTCTGGCCCCCACTCCTATTTATTTTATTGATGGAGTGGTCAAAGAGATATGTAGTACCCACTGTTAGCTCCAGCTCTTAGTCTTGGTTTTATGTTTAGGAATTTGAAGAGGCCTTCAATCATAACTTCACATGTTTGAGTCATTTTGTAGCAAGAGGTCGCTGGCAATTATTCTGCTACAAACAAGCAAGGTCATGTTTATGAATAGATGCAAGAGGTGGACTCCATCATTTTCAGTAACTAGAGAGATCCTGGATGCATTTTCCTACTTTGACAACATTGCCTAATATCGGAAAGAGTAAATTTAATAGGTCATATTAGTGACGTGTCATATCTCATATCAGATACTGGGCTGGCTACCAGCTTCCAGAGTGATTAGAGCTGTACAAAAGGGGGTGGTGATGGACGGAGCATCAGAACCAATCAAACACTCACACCCAGTCAACAGATCTGGTTTTGATCCATCACCGTTCTTTAGCCCACTCTGCCACCCCAGTTCAGACATGGCCATATGCAAATCAGTCTGACCCTGTGCCTCATGGGAACAGTCCAGCCCGAACTGCCAAGCCATGCCGTCCCTGGAAGGCATGGCTTGGCAGTTCGGGCTGGACTGTTCCCATGAGGCACAGGGTCAGACTGATTTGCATATGGCCATGTCTGAACTGGGGTGGCAGAGTGGGCTAAAAAACGGTGATGGATCAAAACCAGATCTGTTGACTGGGTGTGAGTGTTTGATTGGTTCTGATGCTCTGTCCATCACCACCCCCTTTTGTACCGCTTTGTTTGCCATAAGTTGGCAGGGTATGCTCAGACGTGAGTCCCTTGCTCACTTTGCCACTGGATTCAAGCAAGCCTGGCTGAAGACGGCTGAAATGCCAGAAACCGGTCCTAGGAAGCTTGTTTCTGGTCCCTGGAAGGCATGGCTTGGCAGTTCGGGCTGGACTGTTCCCATGAGGCACAGGGTCAGACTGATTTGCATATGGCCATGTCTGAACTGGGGTGGCAGAGTGGGCTAAAAAACGGTGATGGATCAAAACCAGATCTGTTGACTGGGTGTGAGTGTTTGATTGGTTCTGATGCTCTGTCCATCACCACCCCCTTTTGTACCGCTTTGTTTGCCATAAATTGGCAGGGTATGCTCAGACGTGAGTCCCTTGCTCACTTTGCCACTGGATTCAAGCAAGCCTGGCTGAAGATGGCTGAAATGCCAGCAACCGGTCCTAGGAAGCTTGTTTCTGGTCCAGGGAAGGCATGACTTGGCAGTTCGGGCTGGACTGTTCCCATGAGGCACAGGGTCAGACTGATTTGCATATGGCCATGTCTGAACTGGGGTGGCAGAGTGGGCTAAAAAACGGTGATGGATCAAAACCAGATCTGATGACTGGGTGTGTGTGTTTGATTGGTTCTGATGCTCCGTCCATCACCACCCCCTTTTGTACCGCTTTGTTTGCCATAAGTTGGCAGGGTATGCTCAGACGTGAGTCCCTTGCTCACTTTGCCACTGGATTCAAGCAAGCCTGGCTGAAGACGCCTGAAATGCCAGAAACCGGTCCTACTAAGCTTGTTTCTGGTCCAGGGAAGGCATGGCTTGGCAGTTCGGGCTGGACTGTTCCCATGAGGCACAGGGTCAGACTGATTTGCATATGGCCATGTCTGAACTGGGGTGGCAGAGTGGGCTAAAGAACGGTGATGGATTAAACCCAGATCAGTTGACTGGGGGTGAGTGCTTGCAATGTTCAACACTCCGTCCATCATTTCCTTTGGTTTTGCTTTGTTCGCCATAAGTTGGCAGGGTATGCTCAGATGTGAGTCCCTTGCTCACTTTGCCACTGGATTCAAGCAAGCCTGGATGAAGACGGCTGAAATGCCAGAAACCGGTCCTAGGAAGCTTGTTTCTGGTCCAGGGAAGGCATGGCTTGGCAGTTCGGGCAGGACTGTTCCCATGAGGCACAGGGTCAGACTGATTTGCATATGGCCATATCTGAACTGGGGTGGCAGAGTGGGCTAAAAAACGTTGATGGATCAAAACCAGATCTGTTGACTGGGTGTGAGTATTTGATTGGTTCTGATGCTCCGTCCATTACCACCCCCTTTTGTACCGCTTTGTTTGCCATAAGTTGGCAGGGTATGCTCAGACGTGAGTCCCTTGCTCACTTTGCCACTGGATTCAAGCAAGCCTGGCGGAAGACGGCTGAAATGCCAGAAACCGGTCCTAGGAAGCTTGTTTCTGGTCCAGGGAAGGCATGGCTTGGCAGTTCGGGCTGGACTGTTCCCATGAGGCACAGGGTCAGACTGATTTGCATATGGCCATGTCTGAACTGGGGTGGCAGAGTGGGTTAAAAAACGGTGATGGATCAAAACCAGATCTGTTGACTGGGTGTGAGTGTTTGATTGGTTCTGATGCTCTGTCCATCACCACCCCCTTTTGTACCGCTTTGTTTGCCATAAGTTGGCAGGGTATGCTCAGACGTGAGTCCCTTGCTCACTTTGCCACTGGATTCAAGCAAGCCTGGCTGAAGACGGCTGAAATGCCAGAAACCGGTCCTAGGAAGCTTGTTTCTGGTCCCTGGAAGGCATGGCTTGGCAGTTCGGGCTGGACTGTTCCCATGAGGCACAGGGTCAGACTGATTTGCATATGGCCATGTCTGAACTGGGGTGGCAGAGTGGGCTAAAAAACGGTGATGGACCAAAACCAGATCTGTTGACTGGGTGTGAGTGTTTGATTGGTTCTGATGCTCCGTCCATCACCACCCCCTTTTGTACCGCTTTGTTTGCCATAAGTTGGCAGGGTATGCTCAGACGTGAGTCCCTTGCTCACTTTGCTACTGGATTCAAGCAAGCCTGGCTGAAGACACCTGAAATGCCAGAAACCGGTCCTAGGAAGCTTGTTTCTGGTCCAGGGAAGGCATGGCTTGGCAGTTCGGGCTGGACTGTTCCCATGAGGCACAGGGTCAGACTGATTTGCATATGGCCATGTCTGAACTGGGGTGGCAGAGTGGCCTAAAAAACGGTGATGGATCAAAACCAGATCTGTTGACTGGGTGTGAGTGTTTGATTGGTTCTGATGCTCCGTCCATCACCACCCCCTTTTGTACCGCTTTGTTTGCCATAAGTTGGCAGGGTATGCTCAGACATGAGTCCCTTGCTCACTTTGCCACTGGATTCAAGCAAGCCTGGCTGAAGACGGCTGACATGCCAGAAACCGGTCCTAGGAAGCTTGTTTCTGGTCCAGGGAAGGCATGGCTTGGCAGTTCGGGCTGGACTGTTCCCATGAGGCACAGGGTCAGACTGATTTGCATATGGCCATGTCTGAACTGGGGTGGCAGAGTGGGCTAAAAAATGGTGATGGATCAAAACCAGATCTGTTGACTGGGTGTGAGTGTTTGATTGGTTCTGATGCTCCGTCCATCACCACCCCCTTTTGTACCGCTTTGTTTGCCATAAGTTGGCAGGGTATGCTCAGACGTGAGTCCCTTGCTCACTTTGCCACTGGATTCAAGCAAGCCTGGCTGAAGACGGCTGAAATGCCAGAAACTGGTCCTAGGAAGCTTGTTTCTGGTCCAGGGAAGGCATGGCTTGGCAGTTCGGGCTGGACTGTTCCCATGAGGCACAGGGTCAGACTGATTTGCATATGGCCATGTCTGAACTGGGGTGGCAGAGTGGGCTAAAAACGGTGATGGATCAAAACCAGATCTGTTGACTGGGTGTGAGTGTTTGATTGGTTCTGATGCTCCGTCCATCACCACCCCCTTTTGTACCGTCCAGAGTGATTAGAGGCTGGCCGAACTAGAGCGCCTAATACTGCAGAAAGAATCTATCACAATATGCCTGGGTCATGGAGACAGTAGGGCTCTGAAATGGAGCGGCCCAAAGTTTACAACATGGGAAAACATAGATTCATGCATCTTTTCTTATGTGTACTGTGTACTAATGCAATATGAGATTCCTAATATATGAATAATCTTTCCTCGCTGGTCAGAATGAAAGGATGCTTGAGATCAATGGGCTGGTTTGTTTTACCAGAATTAATAAGAAAGCAATTTACCTATTCTAAGCATAATTCTACAGTCAATCTTTGCGGTAAGATTAAACTCAAGGGGGCATTTGACAGTGCGAAGGAGGAAGCAAGAATGCTGCATTGTCTTTGAAACAAAGAGCATGCTAAGGAGATGCTGCTCACACAGAAATGTTCAGTACCACCAACCTCAGTTTGGATAAAAATAACCAGGAGTTGAAAATTCCCGAATGCAGACGAAATAGCTGACAGTAAATCAGGCAGCGTTTATAGCCATCATGCCAAATAAAACTTTATTTAAAGAAGTTCATATGAAAACAATTGTAAAATAAGATCTGCTGAAACAGAGCATTCATTTAATCTAGTCTTCATCTATGTACTCAAAGACTTCGGACCCATAACTCAAGCTGGTGCTTTCCAAATCTTGAAAGGAAGTCTCAAGTGTGTTATGTCAGGTGTGACCTTCTGGCTGCACAGTGATTAGAGAGCGCTGAATAAGGGTAGCCTAACTAGCTGAGCAATGTTTGGAATTGCTAAATCATGGTGTCCCAATAGTTGGATTTTGTTACAGAATGTTGGATCACATCTGCCCCAGCAGGTGGACAAGGAATAGAAAGCACCGACATGTTCTGGTAATACGAAATACAGATCATCCATGCGACATTAGTCCTGCACCTTATGGGATAACTCATCCCAGCACGCAGAACTCTTAGGGGCATTTTATCAAGAACGGCGTTAAAATGATCGCCGCTTTAGCAGCAGGAAACTGCCGCTAAAGTGGTTATAATGAGCTTGATAATATGCCCTTGAGAATTCCAATAGAAGCCCATGTTCACACCAGAACATGGGCTTCTATTGGAATTCTCAAGGGCATATTATCAAGCCCATTATCACCGCTTTAGCGGCAGTTCCTGCCGCTAAAGCGGCAATAATTTTAACGTGGTTCTTGATAATATGCCCCTTAGTCTCTTGCAGTCTCTGCTTTGTACCTGCTTGGGCAGGCGGCTTTGAGTAAGGTTTGGGGAAGACAGAAAGCTTCCCTCAGGTCACAGTGTGGAACAAAGGAATGCAGCCCGCTTCTGACCACTGTGCACAGTCACAGCTGGTTTGTTGGTCTCCATCGTTCAGTGCTTAAGGTGTAAATAAATAAGTGCCAGGGCCCTTGTTAGACGGACACTGCAGCTTGCACCACCCATTACCCCTGCCAGTGCTGTCAATTACAGTACTAGCACAGCTACTAACCTTTATTTAGGAAATACAGGGCCCGGTATGTTTGAAAGAATGAAGGCTTTATTCCTAGATGCATGCAACGACCCCTGGACAGTCTGTGAAACGGAGCAACTGCTTTAGGCTCCATCTTCTCAGAATCCACCATATGGATTCCAGAAGTGGAAGCATCACATTTGCCAAGTTACAGTGTCGCAGCATCAAGGAGATAAAACAGAGAATATCACACCTCCCCTTTCCTTACCCATGATGAGGACAGGTTCTGCTACCATAATTTAACTAGGAACCCTAGGTCAATGGATCTTATATTACCTTCAGAGAAGTGTAAAGGGGAGAAATAACTCATTTGAGACAATCCAACTTTCCCAAGTATCGTGACCCAAAGATTACAGACTCCGAATTCTAAGATTAGTCTGTTTATTACACAAAGCTAAAAACAACTGAATGCACAAGCACCTCAAGACGAGGTTGTAAAAGTACATGGGAACTAATACAAAGCCATATCTACGAGTGAGCTTAATCCGATGGATCATGAACAGAATGAAAAGTTCCAAAAACAGAACAAAGACGTGGCCTGCCCCCACGTCTATGTCAAACTTCATCTGTGACTGAAAAGTGAAAAGCATTAAACTATACCTACTCTAGCTCTAAAGTGACATCCCTACTTAGCATTCCCCCAGCAAGATCAATTAAAGGTGTCAGCTCGTGATGACTTTCTAAGAAGTACACTCATGTTGTATGGGTCAAGTAGCCAAAGCTACGGAGCTCATTCTAAGAGACTCCTTCTCTCCAGATCGATCTCCTCACCCCTTCTCCAAACTCCGTCCCCGGGACACTGTCAGGGCCGGACTGGCTACCGGGCGTTTTGGTGTGCTGCCGAGCTGGGGTCTGATTTCACTGCGGTGGGGGTTGATTTTGTTGAAGGGGACCTGCGTGTGCTTCTAAATAAACAAATCAAAATGGATGGTTTTAGGCACACGCAGGTCCCCATCAATGAAATCAGCCCCCAGCTTGGCAGCACACCAAAACGCCCGGTAGCCTGTCCGGCCCTGACAGTGTCCCGGGGACGGAGTTCGGAGAAGGGGTGAGGAGATGTATTCCATTTCCCTCACACAGAATTTGCACTTTGCAAATCTGATGATAAGGCCTACCTGCTCTAACCTATCCAATACTTCTTTCCAGACCTCATCATGCTGTTGTTTACTCTCTCCCCAGACCAGCACATCATCTTGGAATACAAAAGTATTCAACATGTTGTTCAAAACACCTTGCATTACCATTTGAAATACAGCTGATGCAGAAGCCAGACCAAAGGACATGCGGCTGAACTGAAAGGCTTCCTCAGGTGTGATGAACGACGTTAGATGTCAGGACTCCTTGTGCAATCGTACCTGATGATAGGCAATAGATAGGTCCAAGGTAGTGAAGTTTCCAGCCTTCACATTCGCAGGCATTTAATTTGTTAGAGGAAGTGGATTACGATCAATTCAAATACAGTCATTCAAATCTCTAAGATCCACACATATGTGAATTTTTCCCGTCTTATTTTTTCACAATACTACTGGACTTAACCATTCTGAGGCTTTGATAGGCTCAATCTCCCTTTCATTACATAGTCTTTGCAGCTCCTCTTTCAGCAACCCTGTTAGAGCACGTTGAACATTTCGCACTTTGTGCACCTTGGCACTGTGCCGTCCTTGAGTACAACGCAGTGTTCAAATTTCTTCAGACATCCCAATCCCTCCCTGAACAGACTCGGAAACATGGGGATTCATTCATTCATTTCTTGCGACATCATCTATAATACTTTCTTGGGATGATTTGGGTTCAAAATTATTCCTAAAGCATGTTGCTCCTTCCATCCAAGCAAAGAGCTTCCTTTCTCAACCACAAACATTTTCCCATTAGTTTTTCTTTCTTGGAATTTTAATTCCACTCTCAAATATCCTAAAACAGGCAGCTTAACACCACAATACACCTCAGGTTCCTTATCGATGGGACATAAATCACCCACCTTCAAGTCTTCCCTAACATTTCTGTAAATGAGGGTAAATGGTTAACACAAATCTGTTCAAACATGCACATCCTTCCCATTCAATCCAATCATGCACTTAGGAGGGCGATAAGCAATGGACTGAGCACCCACCAGTTCACTCAAATGTGGGTCCACTCCACACACTACAAACACTTCAACGTCATCCTCTCCACTTGCACCCAACTCATGGTTGGTGACCTAGGGCCAGATGTAGGAAGCCAAATAGCGACCGCAAACACCGTAATTCGCAGAATTTCAGCCTTTGCGATCTCAATTTGGCTTTGAGCAATGAAGGTAAGGTTAAACCTACTCTCAAAATAAGGAATCGCAAAAATTGTGATTCCTTATTTTGCGATTGCATTTAAGGAATCGCAAATTGCGATTCCTTAAATGCAATGTAAGTAGCTCAAAAGAAAGTGCACTTTAGCCTTAAGGAATTGCTAATTACCACCAACTTCAAGTTGGTGGTAATTAGCGATTTCCTTTAAAAAAGCACTTTTTTGCTTTTGTAAAAGTGCCATGTGGCACACATTCATGCTCTTAGGGCATGTATGTGTGCCACATGTGCACACATGCACATTTCAGGGGTGCAACAGGGTGTCCTTTTGGAACCCTTGCACCCTTCAAATTGCGCCCGGAATTTGTGAGTGCCTCTTGGTTACTCGCAAATTGTGGCCGCAAATCCCATTCATTCCCATGGGCCTCTTGGCCCATAGGAATGAATGGGATGGTATTCCTTGATTGCAAATCTCAATTTGCGATTCACAATTAAGGAATATTATGGAATCGCAAATATTTTTGCGATTCCTACCTACATTCAATTTAGCGAGTCCTTAATAGCGAATCAGTAAAAACCGCTATTAAGGACTCGCTAAATTGAATTTACCTACATCTGGCCCCAAATTCACAGATTCCTTAAATCTGCCAACATCAGACATCTTACATACCCTTGAGAAATTCCCCATCTTCTTGCATTTAAAACATTTACTTTTGGTGGCTGGGCAGTTATTCACCTCCTCTGTGTGCTTTACACTCCCACATCTAAAATACATTTTCTTATTTTCCATTTCTTGAGTCTTCACCATCTTCTTATCACTGCCATTGGTTTTCTTCCAGCATTTCTTCACTATATTTGCATCATTAATAGACTCAGAATAATTTTTCACCTTGGACCCAGCACAATACAACTCCTTGACATAGCGAGAAGTATTTTCCATGTGCCTGGCCACATCAATAGTTTTGCCCAATGTTGAATCTTTCAGGCCCAACCAGTTGTGTCACCTGTTAATTAATCGGTCTCTTAATATTTCATCTCTGAGATATCTGAACCTGAACATAATAGCTAATTGTCTCAAAACTGAAACATACTGGTCTATTGTTTCACCTTGTTTTTGCCAATGGGGGAAAAATGTAGGGGCATATTATCAAGACATGCGATAAAATAATCGCCGCTTTAGCGGCAGATTACTGCCGCTTAAACGGTGATAATGGACTTGATAATATGCCCTTGAGAATTCCCATTTTAGCCCATGTTAGATGTGAAGGACGTCTAACATGGGCTTCAATTGGAATTCCATAGAGCATATTATCAAGCCCATTATCGCAGTTTTAGCGGCAGTTTTCTGCCGCTAAAGCGGCGATAATTTTATCGCCTGGCTTGATAATATGCCCCGTATGTCTTTCAACAATAATACTAATGTTCTTACCGATAATTCTCTTCTACAGCTCTCACAGCTCCTCCATACACATCTTCCTCATCAGTGTCAGACCCCACATCCCCAGCACCGTCTCCTATTCCTAACCTGGGCAGGGTTTTTAAAACCTTCTACACCCAAACTGTGTTTAAGAATTGCCATACTCCTTTTTGCTACTCATCCATCTCCCCCAATAGCCTCTAGGCAAGTCTCGATGGCCTCTTTCCAGTCTTCCCATGCCATGCTAGGCTACCCAGGATCCTGCAATAATAATGGAGGAGGAGGTATTGATTGTGACGTCATGACATATTTACATCACACACGCAGCACAATATAACCAGAGTGTGCTTAACAAAGCAACTAATGCACACTGCACAGCACGGTAGTATATACAAAGGGGCTCATTTATGAGCCCCTGCGTCACTTTTGCGCCACCAGTGCGTCACTTTCTGTGACGCACCAGTGGCGTAAAACATGCACCATGATGCGCCATATTTACAAAGTGACGCATCTACCTAGATGCGTCACTTTGTAAACCCCTGCGCTACATAATACCTGCGTCAGGTATAATGTATGCAGGGTGGGCGTTCCCACGTAAGTAAGCATCGTAGAAGTGACGCAGTGAAATCTACGAGATTTCACTGCGCCACTTCTAGGGTGCAAATGCGTCAATATCTTACGCCTGCCTCACAGCAGGCGTAAGACTGACGCAGGCCTTTTCACATGGGGCTTGCCCCATGTGAAAGGACACATTGCTGGAGTTGTGTCACTTTTGTGACACACTCCAGCAATGCGTCACTTTTGCGCCTACAGATACGTCAGAAATACTGACGTATCTGTGACTCCTTGCGACTTGATGCGTCATACTGTAAATATGACGCATCATTGGAGTCGCAGGGAGGGCGCAGTGAAAAGTGACGCATCACCGTTTTCACGCAGTGATGCGTCACTTTTCAGAAATGAGGCCCAAAGTGCTTAACAAAATAAACAATTCACACTTCACAGCACGGTAGCGCAAGTAAGTGACAACCTGTCACTAGCATGGTGATGCCAGCATGGTCCTGACCACCCTCACCACCAAAATGGCTTTGCCCCTCTGCAATGTGCGCAACGAACACCACCCTACTGTGAGTTAATAACACTTCTCACACAGTGCATATCAGTGATTGACACCTCAAGCTGTGCACATCAGCGTCCTTGCTCCTCCCCTTCAATGCTGTTCACATGAACGTAACGCTATTGAAGCTGTCGCATCAGAAGACTGTGTGCATCAGTGAGAACTACCACTGACAAATATAAACAGAAATCACCACAAGTATAGGGATCATTTACATTTTTTTATGTTGTTTTAAGTGCTTGGATACAATGACATCCAACATGACAGCGTTGAAGCCGGCCCTTTACAAGGCTTCCATAAAGAGGATTGCAGGGATTGCTAAGAACTCGTTGCTAGGACACAACGACTGAGGCCGTCCTCTCGCATGACCTCCACTCCTCAGTCCTGCTGGCTGCCTCTAATGCAGAGACATAAACACAAAGAATGGACTACAGACCCTAAGTAGCCATAACAAAGCAAGCACATATATACAACACTCCACAACACTCGTTATGGACGTTCTTGAGCATGTCTCTTCAGATATTTTAAACAACACAACGCCGGTAAGCTTTGTAGTGTATACATTAGTCGAGTGCCAACCAGTGCCATGTACACCTTCTCTCAGTCCACATGCTGAGGCCCGATAAGTGCCCCAACACTCCAGTCTGCACACGCACACTGTGCCAGACATGGTCACAGTGTACAACTCTCAGTTGTCCTCTTACAATGAGTTATCTCTCACCTGAGTGAGGTGGCGCCATTCTGGTTCCTTATCTTGAATATTCAGGCAGAGCTGGGCCAATGCCTGCTTAACACGTCCCAAAGCAGTTCAGGACCACCACACCCAGACTACCATGCCCCAGAGGTTGAAACACACTTCGCACAATGCGATTCATCATTCAATGCCATCACACTAAGTCTGCGTCTGGAAATTGTTAGGCACCTCTTCTTAATGGGGTCCTCTTCCTTTGCATCCCATCCTCGTCGCCACTTTTGGAAACATGGGACGCAGTATGTTTGAAAGAATAAAGGCTTTAGGCTTTATTCCTAGATGCATGTAACAACCCCTGGACAGTCTGTGGTTCTCATCAGCAACTGCCTCAGGCTCCAGCATCTCAGAATCCACAAGCCGGATTCCAGAAGAGAAAGCATCACAGTTGCCAAGAAACAGTGTCACAGCACCAGGGACATAGAATAGAGCACTTCACGCTCCTGCAAGTTTGACAGTTCAGACTATTCCAGCCCTCCAAAGCTATAAGAATGGCTTGGACGGCAAGTATTAGTGATTTTCAATGTATATTGCATTAATAAACAACTGTTGCTGTGCTCAGATATATAGCGCCACCATGTGGCATAATGTCATAAGTGCTGGTGTTGACAGTTAAGTGCAGGCGCCGAGCACCGGAAATCACCGCTCCAATTAAGCCCTCTTCATCTTGTGTACACAGTCTATTGGAACTAATGAACAATGTGTGCATCATTCTGCATTTTATTATTGGCATGCGTAGCATACATTAACAAATGAAATGTTTGCAACTGCATAATAATGCTCTACAGACTCTAGATATATTCAACTTCTTTCTAATACAAGCAAGCTTTTCTTTGCTGGCCCCGAAGCCCTTTGCCTTCGGAAGATGAGCATTTCTAGGTTATTTTCAGGCAGCATTTGGCTTTACAACCAATCAGGATAAACCACTGAAATATAAACAATTGTTTTTGTTTATATCGCAAGCAGGAAATAACTTGACAGCAAACAATGTGTATGCCTTATTCACAATAATTGAAGTCGATTCCCAATTTAAGCGTCCAGCATATCACATGGTGTACACAGGACCCAGATGAGAGAGAGGCCTGGCTTGGACGAGTCAAACCGCAGAAAACAATGCGACATGAAGCCACAGAGAAGAGCAGCGCAAGCCCTGGGACACTGGCTGAGCGCGCCACCATTCATCGATGATTAGTCCTGCTTAGCAGACCCAATGGGACGAGGCATGGTGGCCGGAGAAGGGGGTGCCTTTTAAAAACCAGCATTCACAATGCAACAGGTCTCGCATTTGCGAGAGTTTAAGCTATTGGCATTATAAATGACAATGCCTTTTATTTATCTGTTTTGCTTATTAACACATAAATAAAGGGCATTGTCATTTATAATGCCAATAGCTCAAACTCTTGTAAATCCGAGAGCTTTTTCATCTCAAAGAAGCGGCTGCCATTGTCCCGGCTGCTCGGAAAATGAAAGAATGCATTGTGCTGAATGTTGCAGGAAAGCATGTTGTGCCTGCAGTAAGCAAACTCACTAAATAAAGAAAATAGTGCTTACAGAATAAATAAGACATAACATCTAACAACAGAAGTAAAAGGGCCAGTCCTCATTGGAGGTTACAAATGAATGAAAAAACCATTATTGATGGACAGAATGCAGAACAATGTCGTACATTCACCCCAGTACAGAGATCTGGGCCTAAATCCATCGTTTTTTTGCTCACCATGCCATTCCAGTTTGGACCCAGCCATATGCAAATCAGTCTTCACCCTGCGCCCTACGGGAACAGTCCAGCCCGAACTGCCAGGCCAGATCCTCCCTGGACTGGAAACAAGCATCCTAGGACCGGTTTCGGGCTTTCAGCCCGCATCAGCCAGGATAGCTTGACTTCAGTGGCATGGAGAGCATGGGGCCCACGTCTGGGCATACCCGTCCCACTCGGGGTGACAAATGCAAAAACAACAATTGATGGACAGAATGCAGAACAATGTCGTACATTCACCCCAGTACAGACATCTGGGCTTTAATCCATCGTTTTTTTGCTCACCATGCCATTCCAGTTTGGACCCATCCATATGCAAATCAGTCTTGACCCTGCGCCCTATGGGAACAGTCCAGCCCGAACTGCCAGGCCAGGTCCTCCCTGGACTGGAAACAAGCATCCTAGGACCGGTTTCGGGCTTTCAGCCTTCATCAGCCAGGATAGCTTGACTCCAGTGGCATGGAGAGCACGGAACCCACCTCTGGGCATAACCGTCCCACTTGGGGTGACAAATGCAAAAACAATTGATGGACAGAATGCAGAACAATGTCGTACATTCACCCCAGTACAGATATCTGGGTCTTAATCCATCATTTTTTTGCTCACTATGCCATTCCAGTTTGGACCCACCCATATGCAAGTCAGTCTTGACCCTGCATCCTATGGGAACAGTCCAGCCCGAACTGCCAGGCCAGGTCCTCCCTGGACTGGAAACAAGCATCATAGGACCGGTTTCGGGCTTTCAGCCCTCATCAGCCAGGATAACTTGACTCCAGTAGCATGGAGAGCACGGGACCCACATCTCGGCATGCCCGTCCCATTCCGGGTGACAAATGCAAAAACAACAATTGATGGACAGAATGCAGAACAATGTCATACATTCAACCCAGTACAGAGATCTGGGCCTTAATCCATCGTTTTTATGCTCACAATGCCATTCCAGTTTGGACCCAGCCATATGCAAAGCAGTCTTGACCTGGCCCTATGGGAACAGTCCAGCCCAAACTGCCAGGCCAGGTCATCCCTGGACTGGAAACAAGCATCCTAAGACCGGTTTCGGGCTTTCAGCCCTCATCAGCCCGGATAGCTTGACTCCAGTGGCATGGAGACCACGGGACCCATGTCTGGGAATACCGTCCCACTCGGGGTGACAAATGCAAAAAAAACAATTGATGGACAGAATGCAGAACAATGTCGTACATTCACCCCAATACAGAGATCTGGGCCTTAATCCATTGTCTTTTTTTGCTAACCATGCCATTCCAGTTTGGACCCAGCCATATGCAAATCAGTCTTGACCCTGCGCCCTATGGGAACAGTCCAGCCCGAACTGCCAGGCCAGGTCCTCCCTGGACTGGAAACAAGCATCCTAGGAACGGTTTCGGGCTTTCAGCCCTCTTCAGCCAAGATAGCTTGACTCCAGTAGCATGGAGATCACAAGACCCACGTCTGGGCATACCCGTCCCACTCGGGGTGACAAATGCAAAAAAAACAATTGATGGACAAAATGCAGAACAGTGTCATACATGCACCCCATGACAGATATCTGGGCATTACTCCATCGTTTTTTTGCTCACCATGCCATTCCAGTTTGGACCCAGCCATATGCAAATCAGTCTTGAACCTGCGCCCTTTGGGAACAGTCCAGCCCGAACTGCCAGGCCAGGACCTCCCTGGACTGGAAACAAGCATCCTAGGACCAGTTTCGGGCTTTCAGCCCATATCAGACAGGATAGCTTGACTCCAGTGGCATGGAGAGTAAGGGACCCAAGTCTGGGCATACCCGTCCCACTCAGATGACAAATGCAAAAACAACAATTGATGGATAGAATGCAGAGCAATGTCGTGCATTCACCCCAGTACAGGGATCTGGGCCTTAATCCATAGATTTTTTGCTCGCCATGCCATTCCAGTTTGGACCCAGCCATATGCAAATCAGTCTTGACCCTGCTCCCTTTGGGAACAGTCCAGCTGGAACTGCCAGGCCAGGTCCTGCCTGGACTGGAAACAAGCATCCTAGGACCGGTTTTGGGCTTTCAGCACTCATCTGCCAGGATAGCTTGATTCCAGTTGCATTTAGAGCACAAGACCCACGTTTCGGCATGCCCGTCCCACTCGAGGTGACAAATACAAAAACAACAATTGTTGGACAGAGTGCAGAACAATGTTGTACATACACCCCAGTACAGAGATCTGGGCCTTAATCCATCGTTTTTTTGTTCGCCATGCGATTCCAGTTTGGACCCAGCCATATGCAAATCAGTCTTGGCCCTGCGCCTTATGAGAAAAGTCCATCCTGAACTGCCAGGCCAGGTCCTCCGTGGACTGGAAACAAGCCTCCTAGGAACGGTTTCGGGCTTTCAGCCCTCATAAGCCAAGATAGCTTGACTCCAGTGGCATGGAGAGCACGAGCCCAAGTCTGGGCATACCCGTCCCACTCGGGGTGACAAATGCAAAAAAAACAATTGATGGACAGAATGCAGAACAATGTCGTACATTCACCCCAATATAGAGATCTGGGCCTTAATCCATCGTTTTTTTGCTCGCCATGCCATTCCAGTTTGGACCCAGCCATATGCAAATCAGTCTTGACCCTGCGCCCTATGGGAACAGTCCAGCCCGAACTGCCAGGCCAGGTCCTCCGTGAACTGGAAACAAACATCCTAGGACCGGTTTCGGGCTTTCAGCCCTCATCAGCCAAGATAGCTTGATTTCAGTAACATGGAGAGCACGGGACCCACGTCTGGGCATACACGTCCCACTCAGTGTGACAAATGTAAAAAAAACAATTGATGGACAGAATGCAGAACAATGTCATACATTCACCCCAATACAGAGATCTGGGCCTTAATCCATCATTTTTTTTGCTAACCATGCCATTCCAGTTTGGACCCGGCCATATGCAAATCAGTCTTGACCCTGCGCCTTATGGGAACATGTCCAGCCCGAACTGCCAGGCCAGGTCCTACCTGGACTGGAAACAAGCATCCTAGGACCGGTTTTGGGATTTCAGCCCTCCGCAGCCAGGATAGCTTAACTCCAGTGGCATGGAGAGCACAGGACCCATGTCTGGGCATACCTGTCCCACTCAGTGTGACAAATGCAAAAACCAACAATTGATGGACAGAATGCAGAACAATGTCGTACATGCACCCCAGTACAGAGATCTGGGCATTACTCCATCGTTATTTTGCTCACCATGCCATTCCAGTTTGGACCCATCCATCTGCAAATCAGTCTTGACCCTGCGCCCTATGGGAACAGTCCAGCCCGAACTGCCAGGCCAGGTCCTCCCTGTACTGGAAACAAGCATCCTAGGATCGGTTTCGGGCTTTCAGCCCTCATCAGACAGGATAGCTCTACTCCAGTGGCATGGAAAGCACGGGACCCACGTCTGGGCATACCCGTCCCACTCGGGTGACAAATGCAAAAACAACAATTGATGGATAGAATGCAGAACAATGTCGTACATTCACCCCAGTACAGAGATCTGGGTCTTAATCCATAGTTTTTTTGTTCGCCATGCCATTCCAGTTTGGACCCAGCCATATGCAAATCAGTCTTGACCCTGCTCCCTATGGGAACAGTCCAGCCCGAACTGTCAGGCCAGGTCCTCCCTGGACTGGAAACAAGCATCCTAGGACCGGTTTTGGGCTTTCAGCCTTTCATCAGTCAGGATGGCTTGACTCCAGTGGCATGTAGAACACAGGACCCACGTTTGGGCATACCCGTCCTACTCGGGGTGACAAATACAAAAACAGCAAACAATGCAGAGAATGCAGAACAATGTCTTACATTCACCCCAGTACAGAGATATGGGCCTTAATCCATTGTTTTTCTGTTCACCAGGCCATTCCAGTTTGGACCCAGCCATATGCAAATCAGTCTTGACCCTGCACCCTATGGGAACAGTCCAGCCCGAACTGCCAGGCCAGGTCCTCCCTGGACTGGAAACAAGCATCCTAGGACCGGTTTTGGGCTTTCTGCCCTCATCAGCCAGGATAGCTTGACTCCAGTGGCATGTAGAGCATGGGACCCACGTCTGGGCATACCCGCCCCACTCGGGTTGACAAATGCAAAAACAACAATTGATGGACAGAATGCATAACAATGTCGTACATTCATCCCAGTACAGAGATCTGGGCCTTAATCCATTGGCGCCGCGGTGCTCGTGACGAGCCCAGCTCGTCATGAGGCACAGGGGAGCTGTGCTCATGACGAGCTAGGCTCATCACGATTCCGCCCGCTGATTGATTCTCCCGCACAGGCGGGAAACCAATTGCGCATGGGAGTGCCGCGACCCTTATGACGAGCTGGACTCGTCATGAGCACAGCTCCACTGTGCCTCAAGGCAAGCTGGGCTCGTCATAAGCATGAAAGCAGCTCAAGAATGATGATGGATTCAACCTAGATCTGTGACTGGGGGTGAGTGTTTTAAAAGTTTCAGCACTCCGTCCATCATCTCCTTGTGTTTGCTTTGTTCTCCCAAAGTTGGCAGGGTATGCCCAGACGTGGGTCCCTTGCTCACTTTGCCACTGGATTCAAACTAGCCTGGCTGAAGAGGGCTGTTAGCCCGAAACCGGTCCCAGGATGCTTGTTTCTGGTCCTGGGAAGACATGGCTTGGCAGATCGGGCTTGTCTGTTCCCATGAGGCACAGGGTCAAGACTGATTGGCATATATCATTTTTGCAAATGAATATCTCAGACATGAATAAATGCTATCCCTTTGCACCCCTTAACACAGTAGGGTTAGAGAAAGGCCCACTGTGTTCATCACATGCACTCGTATATTTAATCGCATGGTAGGTACCCTCTGTGTGAAGACTTCCCACCTCGTGAAATCGTACATTTGTAAATTGCCCATGGTCATGCCCCTTGCCCCTGCACTATCTTCCATTTTACTCTCCCCACTGGACAGTTCAACACCTTTAAAGGTTCTGTTTATGAGTCTGTTTGTGAAAACAAGAAGCAAGTGTATGCGAGCTGGGAATTGTTCTTCTCCATTTCTTTCCTTTTATTCTTATTTTTTATATATACCAGTTGGATCGTGTTGAGGGGGATGTCTCTTGCCTGGTCAAACAATCGAGCAATCTGAAATAATAAGGCCGTCGGGCTCAGAGTAATTTGTTTTGTTAATTGCCTCTATTAAGCCTAATTACCGAGCAGGTTGGATCTGGGGTGGAGGGAAGGGAAAGCTCCCTTTAAGAGCAAACTGTTTAATCCTGGGAGCACTCGCTGTGGGTGCGAGGGATGGGGCTTACGTGTGCCCTGAGGATGAATAGCCAGGATCCGGGGAGCTTGCTGGAGGGGACAGACGTGTGGTAGGGTGGGTGGCTGGATGCATAGTGAGTCGATGATGATGGATGAGTTGATAAATGGATTCAATGAGGGATGGGTAGGTTTCTGGGGATAGATAGAAGGACAGACGAAGTATGGTGGCTAGATGAGTTTCTCTGGATAGGTTTGACTAGATGTATGGATGTATTGATTTATTGGTTTAGGGTGGTATGGATGGATTAATCTTATGCAGACACTTTATGGATGATGAATTACTGGATTGGTTATGGCTAGCAGTGTGATTTGGGTGGGTTTTCAGATGGTTGATGGATGGATTGGAAGGATGGAGCGATGAATGAGTGGGTGTGTGGATGGGTGAATGGATTGATGGATGGAACTACGTGAGGTGGATAGATGAGTGGATTGGGTCTAATTACATACATGCATGTGGAGTGTGTCTGGTAATGAATGGATGGGTGACGGGTAGTGGATGGATTTGAGTAGGTGGTTATGATGCGTAGGTGGATGGATTGGATGGAGGGTGAATGACATGGATAGATGAATGGGTGTGTGAAGGGGTTAACTCATGCAATAGTATCTGGACTGTTCAGAGCAATCTGTACGTTCTAATCTCTGTCATTCTTCAAAAAGGAAGCCAAAACCTTCCTAGTGAGCAAATTCCTCCATTAACTCCCTGTTGTTGCGCACTCTGCCTCTTTCATGGCTTTGGTTTCTGTGCATAATCTCCTGTAATGCTTGGCCCTCTCTGTGTACCAATTCCCACTCCTTCTAATGTTCTGCCAGCTCTCTCCACCATTTGATTTCTTTTGGTTCGCTCGATTACAATTGCTGGTTTTCTCCTTTTATCGCTGACATGTTGCGATTTTAATACTGTACCGATTATTGTATATAACTCTAGCCTTTGTCCTATTGTAGTCAATTCCTTTACACCGATTTTGGTATTGCCCTGATCATTGTATATAACTCTGGCCTTGTCCTACTGTAATCAATTCCCTCACCTCCATCCTTGTAATTTGTCTATGCCTAACCTGTACGTAAAGTGTTTATCCCAATAAAGTGCTCTGATACCCTAATGGGTCATGTTTGCGCTATATAAAACCTCAATTAAATAAAATAATAAGCTGCCTGATGGTTTGCATGCAATATTGCAATAGTGCTATTATCGTGTCATTCATTCTAAAGCGAACATTGCTACGTTAGTTAATAATGTACTTTATTTAAAGACTGTATCTTAATATGTCGCGTATAACTCGTGGGACTTCAGAAAAGGGTCATTTGCAATCTCGCTGTAGTTTCCGATTTTTATCAACAGTCACTCCAGACATGGGCATGCACCTGTAAAAAGAGGCATAGTGGCGCGCGCCAGCATGTGACAGAGCACGGTGGGCCTGTGGCTGCACGTGGAGTTAGCAGTGGCAAAGTGCCCAAAGCATCTAGATCAGCAAAAACAAACTTCAGCACACAGCCAAAATACAGGAGGCAGAGGCAAAAATACAGGAGAAAACAACACCAAGGATACCAGGTCTAACAGTGATTCTTCAGAGTCATAGTAAATTGGAACTGTAAAGAGTGGCCTGCTAACGAATTTCTCTCCCCCAGTGCTTTCATGCTGAGAAAAAGAATCGACGCGAGGTTCCAGAGTGGATCTAAAACATGGAACCTGGCTCCTTCAACTTTCTGTTCTCTAATGAAATGCCAAGGAGTGGTAAACCTGAAACATAGCTGAACCTTCACTGAGTGGCAATCCATAGACATCACACAAACGTCAATGTGTCGTAGAAGAACGTTGCAACCTCACAGCTAGGCCTGGGCGAAAATTTCGTTCCGCTCGCGGAAATTGCGATAATTTGACATTTTCGCGTTCCGCGGAGAGCGCGAAAATGTCAAAAATTCCGGTTTCCGCAGCTTGGCGATAATTTGTTTCTTGCTCGCGCTGTAAAATAATACATTCTCGCGCGCGCGCGATCGCCTTACCTGAATCCCTGCGTTCGCCGACAAGTTTTCTTGATCCGATCGCGTTCTCCATGAGATGTTGTATTGTTTTTAGCCATTTGCGCTGTCTCGCGACAGTTCGCGCCCGCAGTGACGTCATGCGTTGCGCGATCACGTCTTTCTTCTCGCGATCATGCACCGTGAGACAACTCAAAACAAGATGGCCGAGCCCGCAAGCAACCACTTGGGTAAGTTGGCGGCCCGCAACCATGCAGAAAATCTCGCGAACATGCCGGAAAAAAACTTCCGCATCTTCGCGATATTTCCGCTTGTTTGCGATAATTTTAAACATTTTCGCGATAATTTGCAAAAGTTAATTTCGCAAATTCCGCCCACCCCCACAGCACCTTCTCAGGTCCTCGAACAAGGAAGCTCGTTTTCTAAAAGCATGTTTCTCTTAGCAAAGTGCCACTGCTCATTATACTTGCTCATGCCCACCAGTAAAACACCAAGCAAAATCAAAGTTGTAAAAGTCACGGAAGCATTTGCTCTTTAAGGAAATAATGACTTAGAAGAGATCAGAACGCGGCGATCACATTGAAAGCAGCTAATGACCGGCTGCCCATATGTTTCCATGGTGAAATAGAATCAACACAATTTAGTGCTTAGTGATCGGGCAAGAGATTACACGACCTCGTTTCTGCTGCCAGCGGGTTCTACAGATAAGTCATCTCTTCTATTTCTACTAATAGCATGGAAAAGTGCTGTGCAGACTTGTGCGCGATTTTTGAGTTGTAATGGCTCATCAAGACTACAGCCATGTTGCATTGGTACCGGTATACCTGTTTTCTTTTTTTAATTAATTCTTAATATGCCGACATGCATGAAGGGTATCTGTTCTTCTCTTGGTCTGGAAGTTGGATTCAGTAGCTTTAGAGCTGTATTCAATTAAATAAAGCTCCTGGGATCAAACACAAAAAGGACTGAATTGCAAAGCATCGCACCTCATCTGGAACTCCAGTATATTGACTCTTGTCACTGCTTGACTTGGCAGGGGCTCACTTGAAGTTGCATAGTTTAAAAGTAAAGAAACATTTCTAAAATGGAAATATCAGTTTTATATTTCTGTTATTCACACTGGCCAAACCTCTTGAATGGAAGGAATGATTATGTAAATGTTATCCTCTTTAAATCCCATTTAACCACACATTATATCTTCAAACTATGACTCTGAAATTGAAGTTCGAATTTTGAGGAATAGGGAGAATATTATGAATGTGCTCTTCAATGGGGTGGGCTTTTTAACCAACATTATTACTGTCAATGGGGTCCGGTGAACTGCATACCACTCTGTAAGGTTACTTTGACCCTCTGAAAAGGCAGAAAATGTTGAAAAGGCTTCATAATTTCTTCCAAATTTTGAACAGTTCGGATTTAGCATATGTCACTCATCAAAGAACATTTGATTCAGCAGTCGAGCAAAAACGTGATTCCCTTCTCTCCATTCCTAGTGGTAATATTGGAAGAAACTCGAAAGTGCTGTTATTTAAAGGGAGTTTGCATTAGGGGAATATTACAGGCCCCTGCAGCCCTTGCCGTGCTGAGAGGGCCCACTCTCCAGGAACCCCCCATCAGTCTTAGCCAGACCTCTTCAGCCAGCAGCTCATGAGCTACTGGTAGCTCTCCATCTTGTAAGTAGCTCTCCTGTGTGCAGCCCAGCAGTGGCGGCTCCTCCGCTAAGGTGGAGGAGCGTTGTGCCACTGCCTCGGAGCAGCAAAATAAAAAGGAAAAAATGAAATGATAGTAACAGCATTGTCTTTCGTCCTCCTGCTGTGGCAGCTTGCGTGAGGGGGCAGGTTGGGACTGAAGAGTAGGGGAGGAGTGGTACTACCCGCTAAGTTTGCAATGACTGTTTGGTTGGCCCTCTCGGGCTGCCAAAACCAGTCATGAGCACTCTCCCCCTTCCCTATGCAGGCTGCATTACAGCCTGCATTGAGAACATGCCCACCCCTACAGGCCCTGGCTGAGTGCCATGTCACAGCACTCAGACCGATCACAAAGCTGCATTGCAGTGTTATCATTGGCCTTGGGGAGCATGGGAGCCCTGGTGCTTCCTACTTTCTATTTCCCACAGCAAGCCAGGACGGCCGGCCGGGAGGTAAGTGATTTCATTTTATAGTGGTCCCCCACTGCCCCCCCAGCCCCTTGCCACCCATCCGCCTCAAATCTGATTTCAG
This sequence comes from Triturus cristatus, assembly GCF_964204655.1. NCBI lineage: Eukaryota > Metazoa > Chordata > Amphibia > Caudata > Salamandridae > Triturus > Triturus cristatus. The sequence goes on along the minus strand of NC_140590.1, from coordinate 890,967,646 downwards.
GCAGCAGCAGCAAATGCATCCCAGCGTATTAAATTAGAAGCCTGTGTTTGGTTGAATTAACATATGTATACTAAAATAGCAAAGTGTGCATATATGATGAAAATGTGTGTATTTGAAGAACTCATGCTGATGTTTGAACAAAAATGGTTGAATTTGCAAAATATATTTAAAACGGATATTTGAGTAGTGAATTTTGAGGCAATGGGGGCTCGTTGATCATATTATTACCCTGGTGCCAAGGACATTTCAGATGTGGTTGTTACGTATTACCCAAGTAAAGGCTTTTCTTGACATTAGAACTGGTAACCCACCCTGACGCACTGATGTGATTACTCCTGGTAATCTTGCATGGTGTAGTCACTGAATCTTGATTGATGTGATCACTATTACAACGCTAATAGTAGTAGTTGGGGGTGATTTTCATTGAACATAAGTAGCTCTTATTACATAAAAGGCTGTAGACCCCTGGTCTAAGGTCTGAGAATATGTTAGAGTGAGAGCCTCTGAGACACCTCACTATATTCTTGGTGGGGGAGTTGGGGGGTAGGCAGTTATTTTTGTCTCATACCACTGTTTCCCATAGAAAGTGAAAGACAATAATACAATTGTGTATCCATGACTTTTTTCACTGAAGTTCAAAATGCACCTAATGGTTGTGTTGTAATTTTTCTGAATGAATTATTTAGTAACTAAGGGCCTTGTTTGGAGTTTGGTAGAATGGGTGCTCCATGAAGAATGGATTGCGGTTTCTGCTCTCTGTAGAATCAGGGGAACCATCATGTTTATAATTATGGAGCCTACCCCGGGTGCGCCAACGGAAACCTTTCACCGACAGCTTGGGTGACTTTGGACCGTTGGGCAATGAACCTCAGACAGTCCACCCCTGTAGAAGGCAGGCTTTCCAACATTATTTTTTCTGTTTGGGACAGCCAGGAAAAGCATGACGGTACCAAAACAGGAAGTAGATTAATGACCACCAAGTTCTGGGAACAAAAACTACCATTGTGTTAGAGACTAAGGGGCATATTATCAAGGACGGCGTTAAAATTATCTCCGGTTTAGCAGCAGAAAACTGCAGCTAAAGCGGCGATAATGGGCTTGATAATATGCCCTGGAGAATTCCAATAGACGCCCATGTCCACACCAGAACATGGACTTCTATTGGAGTTCTCAACCGGTGATAATTTTTAACTCCGTCCTTGATAATATGTCCCCAACTTTTTCTTTGTTTTCTGCAACAAATTCCAATTGTAAGCGTTTGCTTTTGAAAAATATGAATTTTTGCTGTGCAGACTCATTAAACACAATGTCCAAACGGCAAAACTTCAGTGCCTTCAGTGGAGACACCATGGAAGCAATTCTGTTAAGTCTCGGAGAGTTCCACTTGCCTGGTTCAGATTTCTAAATATGACAGTCTGCACTGCACCAGGGCAAAGCAGCACATATCTCTGCTGATCTGGCGAGCCAGAGTAGAGTCCATCATATTTCAATAAGCCTCTAACACTTGAATTGTACCTGTGTATAGATTAGACCAATGATAAAGTCTGTGTTACCCTCTACAGCAGGTGTATTTAACATAGGTCCAGGAGGATTGTCAGGATATTTGCATAAAACACACTTGCATACAAAAAATCGAATGGAAATTATTTGCAGTTATTGGTTATCCTGGAAATCCGAACTAGATCTGTCATCCTGGACCGGCTTTTCATACCCCCTGCTACTCAGTAGGATTCCTTTACCCTATCTCATGAAATAATATTGGAAATGTTAAACGTTTTACATTCTTGGAACATCCACCTAGAACCACGTCGGCGTACACTACAGTTCCAAGAAACAAAGGGGCATATTATCAAGCGGCAGCGATAATTATCGCTGGCCGCTCTAAGCGAGATTTTTTTATCGCTGGCTATCGCTGGCAATTATCGCCATGCTATTGCTGTATTAACAACGCATAGCGCAAAGGCGATAATTTCCCAGCTGTGTTTTCCATGGAACATCGCTGGTTTTCCAGCGATGTTCCATGGAAAATGGCGTTAACCTTGCTGATACGACCCTGTGGTCGTATCAGCATAATCCACCCCAATTGTTAGGTATAGTAAAGTCTGCATTTTTGCAGATGTTAGTTGCAAACATGCGTGGGCATCCTTGTAAATATTGCGATGTACATTTAGCATATTTTACAAGGTAGTCCGTCACGGGTACGCCCAGTAACGCCCACTTTGCATCTCTTTAGAGATGCGAAGTTAGGCGTGCTGGAAACGGGCACTAAGTCAAGGAAACACGCGCTAGCGTGTCCTTGATGATATTGCGATAAAATTATCACCGCTTTTCGCCCAAAAACGGACGCTAAAGCGGCGATAATGTTATCACCAGCCTTTGTTAATGTTCTCAATGTAGCATATGCAATTAAAAGATAATAAATATTGTGTAAAATACATTCCAATAATTTGATTGCAAGCTATTCTGTTTAGACCATGTTCTAGCCGTTTCCAATTCGCACATCGATGAATTTTGTAAAAGAAGGAGATTTCATCAACAATGCTTGCATTTAAGAATCTCTGACACTTTAATTGCCCATATAAAAACATGAACAGAAACTTGGTTTTCAATCCCTCCTACTATTGATCCTTTAAAAATATGCGTGTTTTTAGCTTTTGGACGTTTTTGCACTTTTTTGTTTGTGCTTATGACCTGTTATTGTTTATTAACGTGCAGCAGCCTTCATCTCCCAGTAATGATTGAGTCAAAGGTTGTGTGATGCAACTCCCTGTAATGCCTCCGAGGTCAAAGGGCAGATGATGTTGCTTCTGTTAGGAATATGGTTTTGCAGCTATGATTCAACTCTACCTCTTGCAATTGTATTCAGCAGAATTCACAAGGCTTTTGGTTTTGGTGGGTTATGAATCAATGAAACTTTATTCGATTATAATGCATATTCATAACAGATAAAACATATAAAACCACACACGTTAATTAAAGTACAAAGAGAAATAAAACACCACAGTCATAAAAAGTACTTCTACTGTTACTCTGAATAAACAATGAAAAACAGTATATCATAAAATAGGTCCAGCTGGTCTCATAGTAAAAGCACAGCAAAACTGTTTAAAAAATCATGATTTTGTTTTAGTGTTAGGCACCTTTCAGAAAAGAAGAAACAGCCAACATCACAGTTTGATCAGACAGCAGCTGTAAATGCAGAAAAACCGACTTAAACTGGCGAAACCCCCTAGGCTTTAGAAGTGGTGATAGATACCTTTGGTGTAAGAACCAGCAATGACTACAGAATAATACCAGGTGGTCCAAGTTCTGAAGGGAGCAGCCATCACAAGGGCATACCAGAATCAATTTGGGGTCAAACGGGCCTTGAGGAAAGCTAATAGCTGACTATATTGAGGCCAAGCGAAATTTGGTAGTGATCTTTCCCGAGGGTGTCTGAAAACAGAAAGGTAGTTCAGGGCCAGCGACGGTTTTCAGAAGTAGGCAGGATCAGGTGGTGGATTTCTCGAGCGCCTTGGATTCTCTGGGGCAGATTTACAAGCCCCTTGCGCCACTTTTGCATCATTTTTAACATGGGAAATGTGACGCAAAAGTGGTGCAAGGGGCTTGTAAATCTGCCCCACAGTTTTTCTTTAGGTGATTTAGAAACAGTCAATCTCCTGCCCTCCTTTCAGTGGAGGTGGCGTCTATGAAACAAACCAGTGCCGCTTACGGATAGGGTAACGAACTTGATGTGGTTTAACCATGGTATCCTATGGCTATGCACACACCCACGGCAATCTTCAATCACACCCCTGTTGAACGCCATGTGCTCACCGCACCCCACTGAAATCCACAGTAACATTGGGGCCAGTTTCACACAGTCCTTTTCCACCTAAGCAAGATCCCACTCTTCGCGGACAAAGAGCGATGGGCTACTTAGTCTCAAACCCAGGAGTTTCCTGAAAAAACGGTGAGTTATAATCAAACAGGTATGTAAGAGGTGTCTGTAGAACCACATCATTTACTGGTGTTGCCACTGTGAACACTTTCCTTAACGCGAGTTCTACATAGCATGTGCAATAGGTAGAGGTGATATGTGTGGGCTCGGTGCAAGCAGTATCCACTTTTTAAACAACGAGTAACTACTGCAGTACCTTCTCATCTGAGGGCAAAGTCGAAGGGCAGCATACCTATCTGCATCATTAACACAGGAGATTCGATCAGCTGTCACTCACAGATAGAACGCGCCTAAAAAATGGTTCTATTAAACTTCCCTGCACTGAAAAAATGGAATGGCCGCATTTTGAATCTAAAGTGTACTTAATGGTGGTATATTACTGTGCCGGGCTTCTACCCTTTAGACAATGCTAACCATACGAAAACAAATTAGGCATGCCAGGATGTAGACAGCGTATCGACGAAATGCCAGTGTTCCTTGAAAGGCGGAAGGACATTCAAATGATGCTCCGAGGTGAGCATGAAGGGATGCGAGCAGAGCTGTGCGCCAGGAATTAATCGGACCTGGACAGACACGGAGGGTGTGATGAATGGCGTAGGAGCCCACTGATGGTGCTGCTGAATTTAGCACCGAACACTCCTGCAAGGCACATTGCCAAATATCCGCAATGAAAGATAACCCAGGGTGGCAGGTGTGTGTATCAGAGCAGTCCACGCCAACGCCATGTCAGTCTCTCACCTCAAGTGGCTGAATCTTGTCGAAACCACGGACCGCGATGCCCTTTGCGCAGCTGAAAAACACTCTCTAAACGCTTCAGTGCCTTCCGAAAAAAACATTCAGAGAGTTGCTAATTCCTCTTTTCAGAAGTTTTCCAGAGAACGTACATGGAAACTCATAAGAATAAGGACAGAAATTAAGGATCACGGCTGCTATCTGCAGTCATTTGAAGATAACGAGTTTGAAGCATCGCACAGGCACACTCAGCAATTCATCCTTCAGGGGAGGGTTAATTGAGGTCCATTAAAACTCTGCAATAGTATCCTATGATATGCACAGAAACAGCTGATGTGTGAGAGTAAGAATGGGTGAAGGAGAATGAGGGAGCCTGCATGTCAGTCAGTTTTAAAGTGTGAGCGTCGGGGAAGGAGAGAATTTGAGAGAGTGTGTGTTTTTTGGAGTGTGTCTGCTTGCAACTCTGCCTCTGCCCATGGTATATTAGAGGTACTTCTTTATTTATGGAGGCACCCGTGACATCATGCTGCCACTGGTCATTCTTGGCACATAGGAAGGCCCCTGTGGCAAAACGCAGACTCTAGCGAACTGGTGATAACTCTTGGTTACATGGGCAGCCATGGCAAGATTCTGGTGCTGGAATATGGGAGTTAGGGCCATATGGATGAACACATTTTCCCATGGACACAGAATGGGTAAAACCCTTTGATACATATGGCCCTTAATTCTTAGCCGAGGGGATGGCAACCATGACACATTGAGGAGGGGAGGCACTCAAGAGAAAAAGATTGCTTCTTAGACATACTGGAGGTATTTCTGAATTTATGAAGCACCCATGGCATATGGGCACTCTAATGGTAACATTCCGTGCTGATACATATGTCATTATTAGCATAAGCAGGGTACCAATGGCATATGAGGGGCATCCATGATAAAATGTTGGCAATGGCACGCTGCAGGTATTTCTTAACATTTTGGGGGACTCCGTACCAAATTTGGTAAAAAATAAGGCCAACTCCTGGACTTTGACTTTATTGGCACACCATGAAAGTACTGCAATGTTTCCTGAGTTCCCTTTTAACCTTTTCACACATTTTTGCAAAAATTGAGCTTAAAAAATGTAATATTTCACCAAATTAAAAAAAAAGTTTTTTCTAAAACGTTCACAAGTATAATTCCCCAGAACCCACTAAAATATGGTGCATACCAGCTCTCCCTCTGCACTGGCTCATTTGTGGCTGCTAAATGCCAACACTGGCACCCTTGCACTGAGGTGCAAGTGTGCCAGCCTTACAGCCAGGATTATTTTTAATCAGGAAGGGACACCTTCTAGCACAAGATCAATCTCCAGAGGATTTTCCTGGTTGCACCTGTGCTGCAGAACGCAGCATAGGTAGAAAGAGCAAAGAATGAGGAGCATTAAACATATTTCTCCTCCTTACACATCTCCTGAGAAGGCGTGCCATCTTGATACATTCCCAGGTTTACTAGTGTTAGTAAACCTAGGAATGTGCCAAAAATCATGGGTGGATGTGTGGTAGCCACCCATGGAATGTCTTCCCAGATAAGGGTGATGCAAGGCAGTGATTGGCTCCCTCTGCCTTGCATTACTCCAGATTTACTATGCCAGGCAATGACCCATGTGTAACTTAAGGGCTTGCGTTGCACTTGTGTCACCTTGCGTGATGCAAGGGCAACGCAAGCCCTTAATAAATCTGGCCCTCAGTGATTAAATGGTTATGTTCAGGAAGTGAGAAAGAATGTTCATCAGCAATTGCATAACTGTTTTTTGAAAGGTTAAGTGTTTTATAATTAAATTGTATGACATTAAGGACACAGTCTGTAGGCGTATGGAAATTTATATTTTTGAGGTCAACTATGAAGTTAAGATGTCCTGCAACCAGTGCTCTCACATACACCAGTTATCTTTCTGCAGTAATAAATACATAAAAACCACCGCCCAAAAACAAAGAATAATTATCATGCCAAAGTGAATTTATCCCACTCATACCCATTAATAACATATTTTTGTATTTGTTTCTGTTTCAGACAAGAGGTTGCACAAATATGGCTTGCACAAATGTCACAAAAGTTCCCAAAATAATTACACAAACCTCATTAATTCTCAGTTATTGGACTAACAATAATATCTCTAAAAATTGTGATTGGTGTTCCATTCTATCACATATGCAATTGTTTCAAAAATACTTCCTAACCGATTTCAGCCTCAAAAGTACAAAGTCGTCCGAGATTTTTAACCAACATATGATTCTCTGATCACAAGCATCTCTCACAAGGCTTAGATATAAATAACAATCAACTACCATACCATCATTCCCAAAAGTGTCACAAACGCAAAATCAAAACTTCTTATCCACAGCCTCCATGTTATAAAGATGAGATATGCAGTTATCTAATCAAATCATATATAAGACTCATGATATGGCTTCAAGTGAGTCTCTCCTCACCAAAAATTAGCGGACTGTAAATGGCGTCGGATGAACACAACTTTCAATTTTGCCTTTATTTTGTATTTGTGATAGTTCCCCTGGTGGGAACACTAGAGTTATCATTGATTGTTCTGAAAGCTGCATTGCAGGATTGAAACACATGATCTGCAGGCTACTTTGTATAAAAACAAGAGTCATCCTGCAGTTATATATGGTCATTTCTGTTTTTTCAATCAATAAATTGACATTAAGATTGAAATCCCAACCTCCTGGATTGTAAAATAGTTAAAATGTGATGAGGTAAGAGGCAAAATGGGGTGGTATGAGGATCGTTCGGTGCAGAGGAAAGGCTGCTTAGTCTTAAAACGCAACGTAATGAAGAGTGGTATAATGAGAAGAAAGATTCATGTGAGCACAGTAATTGCAGCTAACATATTGTGTGACATTGAATATATGAACCGCCACTTACTTAGCCAAGGGCCATGGAAGGATTACTTGGTCTTTGACTGACCCTGCAGGTAAAACCGCGAAGACTTTGACCGTGATCAAAGTAGGCTTTTCTTTTTGCTTCCCACCACCACTTCAAGGCTCACCAATAGCCTAAGGCACTAATCATCCAAAAATTGTACCTAAGTATGGTTGATTCAAAATGATAATTGTGAGTTTTGAGATACAGTGGTGAGAATGGCATAGTTTGGCAATCTAAATGGTGTTTTTCAACTCTCCCAGAGCTGTAAAATAGAAACAACCTTTCCTGTGTTTTTTTAATTTTTTGTTCTGTGAGAGGAGGATGCTCCACAAAGCAAATATTTATTTGCAAGTCTACGTGGGATGGATGACAAACTCCAGCATAACGATGTTGCCACAATTTGGTTTTTGATTGGCAATTCTTTAGGCGTCCACTTACCCTCCCCACCTTACTAATGGATTGTGGGATTTTGCTCATTGCTGGAATGAACATCTCCTCCCCATTGCCACATCAGTCTAGCCTGAGAGACATGCAGTGTTCTTTTGTAACCCTGCAATCCCCTTGCTTCAAATACACCACTTAGAATTTTTTACCTGAGACACTCCTATTTTTCCCAAATGGTAAGGAGGGAATAATCCACCAGCTCAATCTCGGGCATTTTACAACTGAGTTAGCTGTGAGATGTCCTCGTCCTAATTCTCCAGCATGGTCGTCCAGAAGATGGAGGTCCAGATTAGCTACCCTATGTGGTGTTCACATCTGGAATCATGACATTGGAACAGATGTCAACTATGCTGGTGCTCCTTCTCTAAAAAAAAAATGTTTGACAGATGTCCCAGTATCATGTTTGGAATTGCAAAATTAACATCACTCTACTTTCACTTCTCTTCCAAACCCACGTCAGAGGATAAAGCCAGGGAGTATTGAGAGACGCCAGGAGTCACAATTGCAGTTGTGATGATTCTGACACTGAGGGAGCTGTCAAATGCCCAGATGTTATTTGCCCGACTCCTTGCCAAGGTGGATGGGTGGAAGGGGTCGATGGCCCCTAAGCTAGGCTGGGGTGGGATTCTATGATGATAGGCATAGAGTTTACAACAAACTTTGGTAGGGTGAAGGAAGGCAGGCCCAGATGTACGACCGCATGAATTTGCAAGTCGCTAAAATCAATGTACGTACCCAACTGGCCCCCAATTTGCGATTCGCAAATGACTCACATCGCAATTTAGCGAGTAGGCAAATTGAGACTCGCTAAGCGCATGCAGATAGCGTTCGCAGTAGAACAGCCAGTTTAGCGTGCGCAAATAGTATACATAGCAAATAGCGACCATGATAAATAAAAAAGTAAAAACACGTCCTGGGAGAGCAGAAGGACCCGAAAACAGGGAGTGGTGTCCCTGGAGAATCCTGAACCAAATTGACAGCACATGATATGGTGCAGCAGCACAGTCCAACACTGTAAGCCAGCTAACCAAATAAAATCCAGATGTTCCGCAAGTCCAGTGAGAAGGCAGGGAAGGAGTGGCTGCGCTAACTCAAATTCTCAGAGAAGGAACTAGACATATTAATTGAAGAATGCTGCAACAACCACGAGCAGCTGTTTGGGAGGTCATCACATACTGTCACAGAGTCTGAGAAAAGGAAAATCTGGAGAGAGATGCAGATGCGCATACATGCCCTGGGTGTGGCTGACCGGTCCCCGGATGACCTAAAGAAAATGTGGTACGACCTGCGCTCCAGGGCCAAGGAGAGGGTAGCAGCACGGCTGCATGAAGTGCAAGGAACAGGAGGAGGCCTATCCAATGTGTCGGAACCTTCAGCAGCAGAGGCAGTGGTGGAGAGTACCCTGGAGAGAGAGGCAGTAGTGGGATTTGGGACCCTCGACATATCTCAGCCTCCACCACCCCCTGGTAAGTGTGAAATGTGTGCCATATTAATATGTCAAACAAAAGCCTGCTCCCCACATGCATGCCACACACCCAAAACCAACTGCATTTACATGCTCCCTCTAAATGATCCAAAAGTCACAGTTGGTGCATTATGGGAAATGTAGTACGTGACATAAACAGTGCAGTTAGGGACTGACATGAGCTGAAGAACATAGTACCACCACTGAGATAGCGACTCAGAATTTGTATATTTATTTTCCCTTTTGTAACATAGATACACCTCTGGGAGGAGAGCCAAGGGCAGATGATAGTGATGCACAGCAGGAGCAGGTCCAGATGGAGGAAGGGCAGGATGAGGGAACAGCAATCAAATGTCCAGGCAAGTGCTGCAAACAGGTCATCACAGGCTCCAGCGCATATCATACCAGCAACACAGCAGCAAGCACCATCCCAGCACACTCTGGGCACCAGGATCCCGGTTCTGAATCCAACACAGCAGTCAGGAAGGTGGATTCAAGCTAGGATGCACACTCTCACATGTACTGGAGCATCTACTCAGGCGGTGTTTGGTGGCCTGGAGCAAGCCAGGTTGAAGGTTCAGCACCTGCAACACAAACAGAACAGGCTGATCAATTTGAAGCTGAGCCAGGGATTTTTAAAAATAACACAACAGATGGCGTGTGTCTCACTAGTTAGAGGCGGAAGACCCGTAAGCAGAGAATCGGCCAGGGACCAGGGTTCAATTCCCGACGCGGCAGGGTCGTGGACCAGGGTCAAAACGGACTCGATAATTCTCGCCTCGGTACCTACTCTAACCAGGAACACACTCGGCAACTCTGGGCATTAAGCTTGCCTCATCTCTACAACGCCCCCCACAGATGCCGGGGATGCCTGGTTTCACCTTGGAGATACCCAGAAAGGGACCATCTCACAGGGTTAGCCAGGACGGGTTCCCCAGCGGTCTACAGCGCCGGGACGCCCCGTTGCTGGGGCAGCTGTGCGCTTTACAAGTCTACAACATTTACATTTACATTTACATGGCTGAAAACCTGTCCCACATTGAGGGTAAATGTGATGCCTTTACAGGGGCCATTGGGTAGCTGTGCACAGAGTTGTCTGAGGAGAGAGTGTAGCAGGGGAGAATGGAGCACAGCCGGGCACACAGAATGGACTTAATGACCAGGGCAATTGGTAGGCTGGCACAGGCAACAACACCGCACACCAAGTGCATCCTGGCTCTGCAAATTGAAATGGGCCACTACAGTGGGGACGTTGTACGAGGGCTGCAACAAATAACAGCTGCAGTGGAGGCAATCCAAACAAATATGTTTGCTACTGGAGAAGCCACAGAGACAGCAGACAGCAAGGTGTCCAGCCGCAGCAGTATCTCTACTGCAGAAACACCTATGCAGCGGCAAAGCAGCAGTAGCCAGCAAACAAGCCCAAGTGCCAGATTCGCATATGCTGGACGGAGAGGCAAGAAATGATTTTTTTACACAAATGGGCCTGTTCGCTTTTTATGGGTGGTGCAGTAACCACATGACATTTTTACTTTCATTTGGTTATGTGGATTGAGATGGACAGCTTGTCCGACATTGTTTTTTGACATGCCCTCAAATAAAGGGAAATTCCAATTATTAAGTTCCCATTTTGTAGTGTCATTTGTTCTGTGTAGAGTGTCAATGCTTATGACGTACCTAGAACAATAATGTCTAGCTATGTGGTACCTGCGCCTTCTCCCCTCTGCTGCTGAGCTTCCCTCGCTTAGCTGTTGGGCTGGTGGACCAGGATCTTCATCTCCTGAGTCTATTCAGACAACTCGATGGGCAATCCACGCCTACAGGGAATGTTTTGGAGTATGGCACAGGTTGCCACAATTTTGAAGACTGTCTCAGGCGCATACTGCAAGGCTCCGCCACTCTTGTGAAGACACCGGAATCGTGATTTTAGGATGCCAAATGTGCACTCAATGACTGACCAGGTGCATCCATGTGCCCTGTGGTACCGCCTTTCCGTTGGGTTGTTGGGAGACAGGTAGGGTGTGAGGATCCTTGGATACAGGGCCTATGCGCTGTCACCTGGGGGCGATTTATGATGGTGAGATAACATGCAGACAGACATTAAAGTGCAAATACATTTCACTGTGGACATGAAAATTCAGTACCTAGTAGGTATCCTTCATCAAAGTCACCTCTTTCTAATTTCCGGTATTTGCCATTGTATCTGAAGATGTATGAGTCATGGGTGCTTCCAGGATATTTGGCAACAATGTCTGTGACGATGTTGTGCGCGTCACAGACAATTTGGATGTTGAGGGAATGTGTGCTTTTCCTATTACGGAATATGTATTATATGCGTGAGGGGGGATATATGGGCACATGGGTCCCATCTATGCACCCTATGACCTGTGGAAACCTTGCTATTCTATAATTACAGTACTGTATTTTTCAGTTCCTCAGCATTCCTGGGCAGGTAGATGTGTTGATTAATGTGGTGTAGCATTGCATCTAGGACATTGTGTAAAAAACATCAAAGCGCACTCTGCAAAACACCTCCGGCCACTGCAATTACATTTTGGAAGCTACCAGGGGCCAATAGGTGGTGGGAACACAACTCCTGCACATGTGTGGGAATTGCATTGCTGCACAGCTGGTAGCTCACAACGAGCAGTTAAGTCTAACTTAGGACACAGGTGTATAAGGCATTCAAAAAAACACAAATACATCAAATAAGTAAGACATAACACGCAATAAAAATCCCACACCAATTTATACAATATAGGAAATATTTTTATGAACAAATAGACACCAAAATGACAAAAATCAAATGTGTGAACCGGAGATTTGAATTTTTAAGATTAACCACTTCATGGTGCTTAAAAACATATAGCGCCACTCTGGGACATCTGGTCAGGCTTGACCGGGACAAAGTCAAGGTTTGAGGCTGACATCAATAGAGCCCAGGTAGGATACACTAAGTGGCAGATCCCGGTCAAAATCTTACCTTCACACTTAGAAACATTTCTGGAGATTTTTCTTCCAACATCACTAGACCCTCCACAGTAGGCTGTCTTTGGAGAGGGTTCGCCAGCTTGATTCTCCGCGAGGCCCCGGTCAAATCTTGGAAGTCTGGAGCTTTCAGCGGGGCAAACCTGGAATACTGGCCGAGTCACGGTTGAAGGTAGTCGGCTTGACACTCGACATCGGGCCGGTCACCTAAGGGAGCTTTTTCACAAAAGTTCTTCAAAGTTCTCCAAACTTCAGGAGGTGCTTCCTGAAGGTCTCCTTGTAGGTTCATAGTGTACATTTCACCAACCCAAAAGTCTGGATCTCCTAGATGGTACCTGGGATGTCTAGTATACAATCCCCACAATGCACCTGGCCAAATCCTTAAAAGTACACTGGACGCATTCCAGGATGGAGACTCTTGGTGAAGATGATGCAGGTGGGCTCTGTTAACCTGTAGCTTGCAGGGAGTCCTCTCACTAATCCATCCTGAAGCATGACACATTCCCCAGCACTGTATTACAATGATTGTGGAGCAGGTGCAGACCTTTGGGTGTAAATGCAGATTCCAGCAGTGTAGTCCTTCTTTTTCTTGTAGTTTCAGGCAGCAGATCTGAGAGACTATGCAGCTCTCACATATTTATTCAGTGTTTTGGGGAGACAAGCCGGGGGTACCTCTGTCCAATGAGATGCTGGGTGCCACCCAAAAGCATGACAACTTCTTCCATAGTGTGGCATCTTCTTGTCCCACAAAGCACTGCACTTCCAAAATCCAGCATGGATGATTTCTCTCCAGAGGAGTAATAGCTGGCTAAAACAACCCACATTGTGGCTCATTTCTTTTAGCTCTCCTCCTCTGACCTTTGCAAATGTCTGTGCTTGGCTTGACATCTGGCTGGGGCATAGAATAAGGGGTAGGTACACCTGCCATTCCTTACTGATCTGCTCTCTCTTTGAGCTCAGTTTGATTTACCCAGCCCCCTCTGTAGGATTCATCCTCCTCAGCTTCAGAGCTCTCTCCATCAGATGACCTCTGCTCAGCCAGGCCACTTATTACCTAATCAAAGCAGCCTGACGAAGCCTGTAAAGGCTGAACAATCAGCAAAGACCACTAGAAGGCTGGATGTTGGCTTACAGAAAAGAAAGTCCTATAACTTCTCTTCTGCACTAATTATGATAAATTCAACAGTGGCAAGTTGTTGCATTTATCAATACCAATCTTTTAAGTCGTTGAATGATATTTTTTTCTCCTTTCCAAGCAATAGTTCACCAAAATAATATTGCGATGTTAGCTTATGGAGCTAAGTATCTGCAATGGGAATAAATGAAATGGGCAGTTTCTCCCTCACAAGGGCATATATAACATCTTTTATAAGGTCCCTACCTGTAGTCACACGGCCCCCATCATCTGGGACACCTTGGGGAGACCTTGGAGGCACCTAATATGTAAACTTAAGGTAGTTTATCATTTTTAAAGTGCCCATACCACCAAAGGCGAGTTTGCACACAATGTACTTTTACTAAGCTGCCTTTAAAATGACAACAGGCACTCAGCAGTGCACACACACAAGTGCAGGAAATCTGCGGGGCCTCTAAACTTCCATGCCCTATTATATGCTAGGGACTTATAGGTAGTTTGAACCCACTAGCCCTATTATATTCCAAGGACTAATAGGGTCTGTCACTACCAATTGTGAGAATTTACTTTTAAAGACAGGCTACAAGACAGAACTGCCTTTAAAGGGACAGCAGGCACACAGCAATGCACACCTGTAATTTCAGGAAATCTGCTGGACCTCTAAACCTCCATGCCTCATTGTGTACTAGAGACTTATAGGTAGATTGCACCCCCGGACCTATTATCTAATAGGGACTTAGAGGGTCTGTCATTGTCAATTGTAAGTGTACCCTCTTACATGTACATTTTTAAACATAGCACAGGCCCTAGGCCCGGTGAGCAGATCCCAGGGCACAGTCTGAGTCAGTTACCACCAGTGTCATTCAGCAAAAAATGGGGGTGAACAGGGCAAAAGATGACTTTCTAACACAGTTGTCTGGCTATCCTCCTTTTTTCACTGGGCCTCGGCTACCCCCAGCCCTGGTACAGTGTGACATATAATTAACAGATGCAGATTTTATCCCATCCCTTCTCGTTCAGGAGCTGAGGGAATCACTGTTAATTACTCATTTTTAGTGGGGTGGCCTTTGTTCCTGATGCAGGAGAGAAATGTATTTAACTTGAACCAGCAGGTTGGCAGAAAGCCTGGGCTCTGATTCTGAGTTGAGTCAGAGAAATATGGCAATGCTAGATGACCCATAAAATGTACACGTATGGTTGTGAGATCTGCGAAAATGAACTGGGCGGACCTTTTCAACCTCAGTTTCATACCTCATGGGACTTTGTAGGCTAAGAGAAGGCAAACTGCACTCTAAGGCAAATTTCCCCTATGTATAAAATAAAGTGTCACTGTAGACAAAACAGCAAATCACACCGATTTTACCTATAAGTGCCCTCTAATATGATAAGGCCTATCCCAGGTCAAGATATAACCCCGCAAAGTCCCCTTTTGCACAAGGTTACTTGTGCGCAGTCACCAGGATTCACATGACTGTAGTCTCAAATGCACAACCCAACCACATGTGAACACACATGTGTACCTGTTCATGTGTATTCAGCCAAGTGCTCTTTACCCTAGCTGCATCGCTACAGCCTTTTCTTAGAAGCTGGACACTGGCGGTAAGCACATACAGCCCATTTGCTATGTGATTACTGTGGGTAAGACACATGTAGTGAGACTCACTCACAGTGAGTAAGGCCAAAACTGGGTGATCCAAAAAGCAAAAACATGTGGGTGTATTAAATAGACAGAATCCATTTTACAACAGTTATAATATTGCAATCTAGCTTGTTTAGGTCTGTGCATTTTAAACTTTGTTGTTCTTGGCCATACTCCTAGCCATACCACGATTGGGGTATACCATGCCATTGCCTGTTAATCTCACTCCTATGCCATGCCTTAGAGAAATTCCATTTTACCAATGGAAAGAAGAGTCTATGTCATACACATTATTGTGACATAAATAGCATTTTATGAAGGATTGATATCCTGTTTATTTTGTTTCCCCTCCTTCGATCTGTGAACATTTTAAGTTTCACAAATAAGGGGTCTATATCGATCCTGTTCTGAAGGGCTCCGAATCGGGTTTTGGTTTGCCGAATCTGATTTGGAACCCTTGGTACTGACCAAATTATACACAGTTCCCAGTGACCAATTATGATGCCCGTAAACCGGTAGGGCTGTCCGAATCGGCTTCGAAAGGCATTCAGAAAGGTCGAGTCTTTCGGAGCTGAATCACACAGCTCTATAGACTCATTTTCCAAGCAAGCGACTGATTCGGCCAGCCATTCCAAATTGGTATCTCTGGAACAAATCGACTGCCAGAATCTGTCTTTGGGGGCCTTTAGCAGGCCCCCCTTCACCCGGGGCCCTCTGAATCTGGCCCGTGGGGGGACCCCCTTTTCAACCATGCACAGTGTGGCAGGCACCATGGGGTGCAAGGTTTTCCTAGCCAGCCCTTACTTCAATAGGAGCCTGTATTTTCCCTTGGAACACAGGCTTCCATTGAAGTCAATGGTAATCTGACCGAATTGTATACGGAAGCATCCGGATATATCCAAATCGCTCATTTGGATTCACCCTGTCCGAGTCGTCCGGAAAGCATTCCGGGACCGATTCGGTAGGAATGTGTAGTATCCTGCATATATATTGTAAGGTGTTTTACCTCCCCTGCTCAGCCATTGCCTGTGCTCTGACTCATTGAACGTTGGAGTCTGAAGATGCCTCGGAATGTTGGGACTGAGAGAGCCAGAGTGACAGTTGGTCATGGGCTGAGCAGCTGACAGGCAGCTCTTGGTGGGGCTCTGATATACAACTCAACCACTTGATGTCCTGAACCTTACTACTTGTTATCTTCAATAAATAAACCTTACTGAATTACATCCTTTCTGCGTGGACCTCTTCACTACATTTTTTATGGCGACGAGTTGGTGACAAACCTACAGCTACAAGCAAACCTCAGGTACCTGACTTATAAGTGGACCTGGAAATGGCGAAATCTACTGCAACTACAACAAAAAGTACATATGGAGGAATCCACAAGAAAGGAATTACGGCGAACAAGAAACATGTATGTTCCTCACAGGACAACAAAGACGGATACAAGGAAGAAACAAGCTTCTCACAGAAACAAAAAGAAGACATCACGAAACAAGTAAGCATAAAGCACTACGCCTTTAAGACCCACCAGTGTCCTCACCACCGGACAGCCCTTTCCCAGGCATGCTGTGCTCTTCTACATTACGTACTTTGGACTTTGTTTACATCTACTGCTTGCTCTTTCATACTCATCAACTTTACAGGCAGAACATTCATCTTTATCATGCTGGTGCACTCTCTGGCACGCACACTACGACCCTAACTGTTACAACTACAATGCAGCATGTACTGTAGTATTCTGCCTACGCTGTGTGACCTTGTGCACATCAACACCACTTTTTGTGGACTTTCTATTTTCTACCCGTGGTACTGTCATTGTGACCACTTGAATTTGGCTGAACTTCCTGGCAAACGTTCTCACACTATCTACAACTCCTTATTTGATTCGGGCTTTTTTCCCCCCTGGAGAAAAACATGTCCTTTTCACTCAAGCTTTAACACCAAGTGATGCGGCGCTTATGTCACCTGCCTAAAAATCAGTGTATGGTGTTTGCTGCACCGCTCTACCACGGAGTCTCGTTGTGTTTATCACATGAGGCTCCTTTCAGCAAAGTGGTGTTTCACGGGGTCTGTGACCATTGCGTCTGTGTCTGCATCTGTGTGCTCATGCCTTCTGAGCTGTGAGACACTCTGAAGCTAAGGTTCTACCTTTGGATGATCCGCGAGGGAGTTCTACAGTTTTGCAGTTGCATGGGATTCTGCCTAACATGCTGAGCCTGTCTGTTGGGATGGTTTCGTCAGTGACTTCGTTTTGTTTGCACGCTACACAGTGTGCGTTACACTCAATGGCACATCTTGTCCACTTACAGTGTTCTTTGTGCTGTTTGGTTCTTTCCGTTTGTGAATGACAGACGCTGTGGTGAGTTTCTATACGTTTTTCTGCCACAGTCTTACTGTCTTCCTTTTGGCAGTTGCAACCATTGGTTTGGTCGCTGCACTGTCTCAACTGCCGCTTACCTCATGCATTTCCCGCGCTAGTCACCCGGATGATCCTCTGTGACATCACGCTCTTCGTCCCGTTATGGCCTAGTATCTCTGTGTGGCGCAAGATTGAGCCGCGAGTCATCATGCACTGCAAGCCGTGCGTGCGGCCATCTTCTGCTCCTTCTACACGTATAAGGTATTCTGTGGCTCTCTTGTCTCAAATCTGGTCATTGTGCCGTGCTATTTCATGTGACACGCTACTTGTAGTGCGGATGTCCAGTGGACTTAAACATTGGAGGAATCGTGGACTATGCGCGGATTGTCCTCCTGTGTTTGCCGATTGTCCGCATGATTGTGCCTTGTACTTGCTCTTGGTATTTGCCAGTGTAATGCTGCGAGCTTGGTGGACAGAACTTTGAGGTGAGCACTCCCGCGTTATTAGATGTGGCTTCAAAGTGGCACCTTGCTCTGTGCTCACAAACATATTCATCATTGCCCACCATTTTACAGCATGCCTCTCCACGATGTTTGTCATCCTCAAACTTGTGCATTTCTGCATATGCCTCGCACTAGTTCATGTAAGGCATTGTACATGGACCTGGCCTTGTGCGCGACTTGCACACATTCTGCTTGTTCGTATATTACTGTTTATGTCACCTTCAATTCTTTACACTCCAGCATGGACGAGCCAGGAGGCAGTGGACACGATGATTGGACATGTAAGATCCTTTGGTGCTTACAAAGACATGCTCCGTTTCTGTAGCACACTATACTTTTCTTTTCCTGGACTGCAATTCTTCGCTACATAGTGTTCAGGTTGTCCTTCCTGGGGGTATTCAGAGAGATTTGGTGACACGCTCACACTTATCTCCTGCAGCCAGCCTATAAAATATTTGTGTTTTTCATTATGCACGCACTTTGCCACCACCTGTACACATGCATTGAGTACACACCTGCATAGAGGTTCATTATTTCACATTCTAGGACATTGTGCACACTACTTCTGGAGTTTATTTCACATGTATATTTCTACATCTCTTCCTTCTCTACAGTGGGATGACAATGGGTTCTAGCCCCATTTGCCTATACACACATTTGCCTACTTGCTTTATGTTATTTACACTGTACTTTTCCCTACACAGGGATGGGAATGGGTTCTAGCCCCATTTGCCCATATACACTTGCCTACATAGGCCACTCACGGTTTTCACCCTTACACAGGGCACCGTTCCATGGGTTATAGTCCCAACTACGCTCACATTGCTTCCCTCACACAGGGTGCGTATTGTGGGTCTTTGTCCCATTCTAATTCTACATGTGACCTCTACATGGGGGTTGTCCTTTTATGGGCTTTCACATTTTGGGTCTCAGTCCCATTTACATATTCACCCTTACACTGGGTACTATTTCATGGGTTGTATACCCATTTACATTTACACAGTCACCCTACATAGGGCGTCATATGGGTTACAGTCCCATTCACAGTGCTCCTCACATTCTTATGTAGGAGTAGAGGACGGTCATGGGTCTTAGTCCCATCGGCTGTTATTGTCTTTCTACATTGAGTCATATTGCTGTTTTTTCAAAGCAATGTTACTCTCATAATTTATTTGAATTGCCTTTTTGAAAATTGGGAGAGGATTAGTTGCACACTTGTATTTCTTTTCCTCTTCTCTGTTTTCACTTATGTCCAGCTTTCCTCGTGATGTCATACCTATTTTTCATCCTTGGTCTCTGGACTTACATTGCCTGTTGTCATGCCTTGTCTCCAGCCTTTTCTCCTGTTATTGTTCATTCTTTTCCTTCCCTGTTCAGGAGGAGATCCCCTTTCCCTCCTCTCTGGGTCTGTGTGTAGGCTGGTGTCCGGTTTGCGTCGTGCCTGGTTCTTCCTTCCCTTCCTGCCTGCCTGGCCAGTGGGTGCGTTCGGGGGTTTGTCCTTGGTGCGTCTGTTTCTCTGTTCTCTGGTTGTTTACTTCTCTTTTTCCTCTGCTTCCTTCTCCTTCCTACCCTTAGTTGGTGGGTATGCGCCTTATCTTTTTGTTCATATTCACTCTTTGCTTCTTTCACCTATCTCTGCTCTCTCTCCTGTTCGGTACTCCTGTGTTTCTGTATTTGTTTCTTTGTCGGAGTGTTTGGGTCTTTCCCACTTGTGTATTCTTGCTCTTTGCTTCTTCTTCTTCTTCTCCTACCTTACTGTTCGCTCTGTCTTGCTCACACTTTTCCTCGACTCTCTCTCTGCCATTCCGTTGTTCCTTTCTTGCTACCTGTCCTTGGTTCACCCTCGTTATCTTTTATCGTATTTTGCATTATTCTTCTGTTAGAAGGAAAAGGGATATATGTAGTATCCTGCATATATATTGTAAGGTGTTTTACCTCCCCTGCTCAGCCAGTGCCTGTGCTCTGACTCATTGAATGTTGGAGTCTGATGATGCCTCGGAATGTTGGGACTGAGAGAGGCAGAGTGACAGTTGGTCATGGACTGAGCAGCTGACAGGCAGCTCCTGGTGGGGCTCTGCTATACAACTTAACCAATTGATGTCCTGAACCTTAATACTTTTTATCTTCATGAAATAAAACTTCGTGAATTACATCCTTCCTGCGTGGACCTCTTCACTACAGAATGCTTTCCGGACGAGATCATAATCGGCCCCTAAATATGGGAGAAATAAAATATCAACATCTACAAAGAAATATTCCAGCCAATAAGGTTCAATGATGTTCGAAAGCATCAGAAAAAGTCTGCCAATCAAAGGGTTTCTTTTATCAATTTTCCTAAATTGCCAAGCAGAATTACTGATATAGCTCTAACTCACATTGTCAGCTATCTTGAGGTATTCTGAAAGAAGACTAGACTAATATTTACCAGAAGGAGACCAAGCCCTGGGTACCTACAACTTTACAATCCGGCAGATTTTCATTATGCCATCTTTGAGTATTTTACCTCTCAGGTTGCCTCTGGAAACTCATATTGTAAACATTAAGAAAAGATTTTGGGTCTCTTCAGGCTGTACATATTTGGCGCCCCTGTTCAATGTGGATCAAATTTGGCAACACTAAAGTGAGACTGGTGTACTTGTTTTTTTGGTGCACATTGGAGTAATGGGTGGCGCAACACTTTTCTATGCCGTGCAATATTTCACTTTGCTACAGTAAAGTAAATGCAGATTTTTTAACACGCGCATATACAAATCAGTGTGTAATTGCGATAAAATTTCACTTTCCAATGAAGGGATTTTTATTCTTTTTTCATTTTCTATAATGCCATTTATTTATATGCACTATATTTTGGAATCTGCTTAAGGCATTGGGGCATCAGGGTATTGGCATGCCAAGATTTCTGCATATATATTCAGGAATTAATATAAAAGTTGGACATGATGAAAAGGTGTTTTCCAAACTAGCCTCGGTTGTTTCTCTCCACTATGGCAAAAAGTCCTGAGGGAAATTATACCAGATGCGACATGAAACTAGAACTTTACTCAGAACAGGGATTTTTTTGTTCTTTGGTGTAAATATATTGAGAAGTTTGTGAGATATTACATTACAAAATGGTATCAAGCAGACTTTGAAGAGTTAAGTTGTGTCTGTCAATCTGCTGATTTTCCATGAATCTTGATTTGCTGAGAATTAATAGTTTCCAGGTTTAAGAAATACATATAAATAGATGAGGGAATACTGTAGTCCTTGGTCCAATGTGATATCTGGGTATCCTCAGAGGATACATGAATCTGGGCGATTTGGTTAACTGCAGCAACTGAACTCATTTTGTGAAAGCAACTATTATAGGATGTCAGGCACTGAGGCCTGTGTTCTGAAAAACTGTGTCTGTGTGCATAATAGGGCAGGGTACATCTCTGGCCTTAGGGAGGGTGTAGGGGGTCTCTGAGGAGTAGCTACTGCTCCTAAAAACAAAACAAGAATAATTTTGTTGTCAATGGACTTCCAGAACCAGCCATGGATCTCAAATTTTGTGAGCCAGCTCTAGATTGGATTCAGCGATCTGGATCTGAAACATTTTTAAATAACTGCAAAAATAATGCAGAACACCATTACAACTATGTATCATGATGGACTGTGAACAGTGATCAATGTGTACAACATGTTCCATCCCTTTACCCAGAACCTGCTGCATGCAGAAAAGGAATGTGTAAAAAGTGATTCAAAAGCACTGTGGCTGGTGCAAGACCTGACCACAGACTGGTCTCTGTACCCCAAACCGGCTGCTCTAATGGGATTGGGACTGGAAAAGGGATTGGCTAACGAATTGCCCTATACAGCTGGTTTGGAAGGATGAGTGCTGACACAAGGCTAGCCCCTCCTCCCAGAGCACACTGTGCATGGACAAGTTATTTTGCAACTGAACAGCTGGAACAAGCTCCAGACCAGAGCTTGGTCTCAAAGAGTACCCTTAAGGGGATGTGCAGTTCAATGTATCAGCGTGGAAGCTGGGTGGAGAACATCATTAAACATTTCAAATTAATATGATAAAAACACTTGTCTAATGGTAGGTTATGGTTCCCTTTATTCATAAGTAATTCATTTTGAAAAACAATAGATAGTCACAAAAGAAAGCACAGTTATGTTGATGAACTACTAAAATTCTGCAGTTGTGGTTAGCAAGGAAGCCAACCTTATGTCAACCCCATTCACTGCTCATGATCTCACACATCATGTTACAAATGATATCACAGATGATATTATAAATGACATCAATGGTGACACCTCCCATACCAGTTACAACATCACTGACTTTCCTGAGGACATCTCAGGTAGTGTACATTCATAGCAAAAAACTGCTATACAAAAGAAAGTTACTCTACGAACATCAATTTAACTTTGATCTGCTTCTACAGTGAAGGTGAGCCAATTATGAAACTAGAAATGCTACAAATCATCACTGGTGTATCGAATGGCCTGAGAATGCAATGTCTCATTTGAAGGTGCTGCTGGATTATGCAGCCAATGCAAGACTGTGATTTGGCAATTGGAAAGGGAGTCTGGTTATACACTGGGGCTTGGTACAGGGCCTAGCCAAAGTCCAGGTCGGTGCCTTAACTTCCAGCGAACAAGACCAAGCACTGCGTTCAATGGGTTATGTCCATACAGAGTCTCTTCACATGGTCCTAATGTAGACCAGGTACTACACATGTTGAGAAGGCTGTGTTCAATGGGTTATGCCAATTGAAATGATGGTGCAGACTTAGTGCTCGTATGCCAAAATGCATAAACAAAGGTAGCCATTCCATATGGGGGTTTGGCACAGGGCCTGGCCAAAGAATGGGACCAGCACACAATTCCTCAGCGCATAGCTGACGGTAATGTGAAGTGAGTTACATAGACAACTAGACTGTGTACAATGGTCGGCTAAACCTGTGGTGATAGATATCAACATATATAACATAACACAACAACACTACACCGGTAAGTAGCAAAATGTACTCAAATAAACAACAAATTTACTATCCATAGTCAAATCATCAATAATTCCAATGGAGAGGTGATTTGATGTCATCAGTGATGTCTTTTTTATTTTTGTAGAGTTTTATATACACATGACATTGATAATGTCATGTGTATTTTCAACAACACATTCATAAATGTGTCCTGAATTTGCACATTTTATCATGCAAATATTACAGTGAATTTCTAGTTTACATTGAAAAGGTTTTTTTTTAAATCACTTGACAGCTTTAACATCATTTGATAAATGTATACACCTAACATGTTTAGCTTACTCTTGGTAAGCTAGGTCCCATGCAATTTTTCGTTTGCAATTCGTTTTGGCATAACCTAACAAAAAAAAGATTGACACACATTTACTCAGCATTAAATGGGAGCACAGTGAAAAGGGGATCAATAAAATATTGATTTGCTAATAACTTTGGCACTGTCTCATGAATGTGCATGAAATGTGAGATAGCAGAACATGGCTTAACATGTTAACATGCTCTCTGTCAGATTATATGCAAATATATCTTGTGGCACACTGCGGCCAGATCCCAGTGCGCAGGGCTAACAGCCTTTAACATGGAGCTTGTGTGAGCCAGACTAAAGGCAAGATTCCATGCACAGAGGCTTTTGTGTGGATTAGAAGGGCCTGGACAAGATGGAAGGGTCAGAATTGTGATGGGGTAGGGCTTGGCCATATACCCAAGGCAATGCTTAGGCAAAGGATGCTTCAGTGGAAGGTAAGTGATTGCAGGGCAAGACAGAGCATGCCCTGTGCTGATTATTACGTTGCATGTGGCTTAAGCACATGCAAAGCTGGTTTGTGTTGGATGGTGGCAGGTGCTTAGACATTGATGTGCATTGTTGAAAGCCATGTGCAGCAGGTTGGGTCGAAAGTAAACTGGTTGCTGAGCCCGGAACTGCTGAACATTGCCTAAGGTCATCCAGTGCTGGTTGAGTGGGATGAGGGCTGACTCAGAAATTAGCCATAAAAGATGTGTTCCTATTAAACTGTGCCTTCTTGACTACATAATTGCGTTTTTGCTCTCTTTGTAATCTAGACAACGTCACAGTATATATAGTGCAGGATTCACTAACTGTGTTAAATGAAAATATCTGTGTTTGAGAGAATATCCTTCAAGCAAACTACACAAAAATAAACAAGTGATATAAAATGTAACAGGTAATATGTGTAAAAGAGCCCTGCATTTCTATTTCAATTTCTGAAGATATCTACAAATCACTAGGCGTTCAGTCTTATGGCTTATGGTCTCATAAGACCGATTTGATGCCAAACACACACACACTTCTGTAGAACAATTGAAGGGCTACTATACCTGCAGTTTCAACCATTCCAATTAGGAAATGTTGACTCCACAGCAGACTGTAAAGAGAATACGGGCCAAGTCACACAAAGTGAGGACTGGGAGCTCTAAGTTAAGTTTCATTCTCTACCACAGCTTTGGGATGATTCCTGTCTTGAAGTGCAGGATCTGTGGCAGAGCTATTATACTACCTTAGACAGCGGTAAATGGTTGCTTGTAACATGAAATTTCAATGCATGTGCTGCTTTAGGCAGGAAAGATAGCAGCATATGATGCCATGGGCAAAGTAGGCAACAGAGCATAACACAATAATAATAAAGGTGTTATATCAACAGCATTAGAACATAGGGCCTGATTACGATGGCGGTGAACCCGCCACCGACAGGCTGTCGGTGGAGGGTTCACCGCCATTGTGAGACCCGCCAAATTGTGATGGCAGGCGGAATTCCGAACACCACGGGTCCGCCAGAAGCAATGGTTACGATTGCCTGTTGAACTGCCCCACATCCTCGGAATGGTTGCGCTGCCTAGCAGGCCCCGCCCGCCAGATCAGGATGCTGGATCCCCCCCAGCCTTTCCATGGCAGTTCACCCGCCATGGAAAGGCTGGCGGGGATTGACTTTGGGGTCCCATTGCGGGCCTTGTGCAGGGTCAGTTCGTAATTGCACTTGGGGGGCACCTATGGTGCCCCCCTACATTCCCCTGCACCATGTGGCAGACACCACGTGGTACCTGCCACGTAGTGCAGGGAAAGGCAAAACCAGCCTTTTTTCCATTGCGGTGGGTGTTGCAGCCAGCAACACCCACCACAATGTAAAAAATGCCTTTTGGTAGCCTCATTGTAATGTGATCTGTGGGACCGCCACCTTAATGGCGGGCGGTCCCCATCACTGGGACAATGGCGGGTGGACTTCAGTCCGTCAGCCATCGTAATGACCACCATAATGTAGCACATGACAACAAAATAGTCAAAACAGAATGCATTACAACAACCGTAGTACAATACAACAAAATCACATTGCAATACAGCACACAAAAGTACAGTAGGACAAAAATAATAGAACCCATCACCACCACGAAAAAAACGCACACCAAATCTAGACAAACATTCATTCACATGTAACCACCTCTATAATACTTTTTTCATAATACCGTCGTAAAAGGTGTTGGGAGCAACCACTGCCGTAATTTACCACCAAGGACATGAAAAAGCTCAAGTCAAACATGTTTTGTGATCTTGCCCCTCAAGCCAGCAAATTGTCTTTTCCTGGTCACTTTAGCATCAAGTCTCTCCATTTCGCATACTAGCAATTGCTTCATTTTCAGATCTCCCTATTTTTGCATGTGCCTGCAGTCAGTACAGAGTCTGACGGATTACAGCTGCGTTTCCACAGAAAAGACTGCCAGGCACTCATATTTTGAAACGGTAAAGAGCGCGGAAAGTCTTTCTATCCTGCTGATCTCCAAATGACATCTTACTTAGCTCTGATCTTAATTTCTGCCGCTGGCCTGTTTTGTAGGTATTTTCAAGGTCTTCACTGGAAGAAAGTATATTATAATGAAATGAGGGATTTAAGGGGATTACCGTGCAGCGTTTCTCAATAATACAGGCTCAATCTAAACCCAAAGTAATTTGGTTGACATTAAACATACTTTATTAAAAGTCGCCTTTGATTATAGTTTGATAAACTGTTTCCTCTTTTCAAATTAAGTTGGAGTAATTCGACGTGAGACTTGTGCGCAGCAATAATATAGGAATTCCAAATTTAAACAGACTAATCTTTATTTCCAGATCTAATGAACAATTAAAACTTGGGAATCAAATCACTAAAGATGACAAAATGTGTCCTGGTAGAGTAAACCTGGCAGTGATCGTTCCCTTCCATGAGAACTGTCGCTGAGCTGCACCAGTATCCAGTTTACAGCGACAACAATCTTGATCAGATGCCGCTTAATGCGCCCTCAGCATATGTGGTAAATACGGGTAGGCATTCCTAATGCTCTCACCTGTGGTCTCTTCCTTTGACCAGGGTCAACCAGCACCAATCCAAAGACCAAGCACATGGGGGCCGATACACAAAAAAATTAGAAGACTAAAATGTTGAGAGGTCCTTTGGAAACAATGAAGTGGGTCAACGCTAATAATGTCTGGTGTAATCCTTCTGCGCCAACATCCCAAAGTTTGTTTTTTGTTTCTCCTTTTTAATTTAAGAAATTTAGAAATATCCTAATAGCCTAATTGCACTTTTGCTTCTGGCTAGATTGGTTCTTAGAGGTCCTTTCCCTCATTATGGGCCTTCGCCTGCGAATTTGGCCTATAACTAGGCCTTTATTTAACAAATGCTTTAGCTCTCAGCAGCGGGCTATAAGGCTATCAGTGGCGTAACAAAGGCCCCTGCAGTTCGGGAGGGCCCGAGGTCCAGGGCTCCTAAGTAAGTCCAGAAGGTGGGCCCTCCATGTACTTATAAGGGGGGGGGCCCCTCAAGTTTCGATATCCCACTGAAGTCTATAAGAAATCTACTCAATGTAGGGTTGACTCTATAACTTGAGTAGAGTTTGTACTGTTGGATACATCACAACATTTGCTAAGAGAATTCCTGGAAATCTATGAAACTTGCACATTTTCCTGACATGTTCCCTCTCAATAACTTCTTCTGCTTTTGTCTATCTACAAACAATTCACATGAGTAGGCATCCCAAAACTAAACACTATTTATTAAGAATTTCAATGGGTCACTGTAGTAATAAAACATTCACTATCTGGAGCCCAATCAGTGAATGGAAAGCCACAATCTTGTGCTCTTCATTTTTAACCCCAGTGTGGCTAGAAATCAGTCATATGCAAACAGAAACATTGAGTTTTCAGTCATTTCCTGAAATGCGGACTGTTTGCTTCTGTCATCAGGCACCTTGTATTTTCCCAGACCTGCCTCCATATTTCATCCGTTTGAAGAGTCTCTGTGTGATTACATTTGCAGTGGTTGGTCATAGAGGCCTTGCTAGTTCATGTTGACATGGTTAGCCTGGGGTTTTCCATGGCCATTGCTCCAGTTGGCTTTGCGCACAGTGCAAAGATCCTTGAACTTGATACTTGTATCTAGCGGCACCAAAGGAACACTTTTAGGGTATGCACTATGCAATCTCTCCTTTAAAGAGAAAGGCGCATTCTAGAATCTTTTTTTATAACCTTCACAGTCTGTCCATGAATTTGTTCTGGAGTTCAGAGTAGACAATATCACAATAGTTAAAGTGTGCCACAAACAGGGCTTTCCTCAACTCAACCTGGTGGCTTGTTTGGAGCAGTGGGAATTGTTTCAAGGGATTAAACATCTAGCCACTGTAGTGTCTTGTGAGTTAGCGATGATGGGATCCTTTTGCTTCCTGATGGACTCCATAGAACAGTGACATAAGTGCTTGGGTGTGGGTAAAAGAATTCATAATGTGGAATGTTCAGTTAATGGTTACGCTCTGAGGGATAAAGACGTGTAATACCATGCTCCATGTGTAGTGTGAGCATTGGCATGTAAGCAAGCTTCGGAGGGCACTACAGCCACTTCATTGGCTTTAGGAATAAAAGAGTTTGTAATTAAATAGGAGTACCAAATTCCTTGTGGTAGGCATGCTGAAACAAAACAATCCTAGGTTGAGGAATTAAATGAAGGACGATGAGTCGGAGTCTGTATCTTCTAAGATCAACACCTCTTGACTTTGTTTGTGAATTGGAAGATAACCAATAACCAATGACTTTCAGAGACCATGCAAACAAGTAGGCTAAATGTGACACTTTTCCAGGATGGGACTGCTGTAGCATGAGAAGCGTCTCCATGGCACTCTAAGGGGCCTGTTTAATTTGAGAAACTGCAAAAGAAACAATTGATGGACCGAATGCTGGACAATGCAAACATTCACCCCCAGTCACAAGGATCTGGGTTAAATCCATAATTTTTTTGCTCACCTCACCACCCCAGTTTGGACCCAGCAAAATGCAAATCAGTCTTGACCCTATTCTTTGTGGGAACAGTCCAGTCCGAACTGCCCAGCAAGGTCCTCCCGGGACCGGAAACAAGCATCCTGGGACCGGTTTCAGGTCACCACCCTACTTCAGCCAGGCTAGCTTGAATCCAGTGGTGTAGTGAGCACGGGACCCATGTCTGGGCATACCCCTCCCACTTAGGGTGACATATGCAAAAGAAACAATTGATGGGCAGAATGCTGGACAATGCAAACATTCACCCCCAGTCACAAGGAACTGGGTTAAATCCATCATTCTTTTGCTCACCAAAACTGGTCATATGGGCATAAGAACTCCAATATGAGAACTCTTTATTTACTTTCAAAACAGATGTGTCTAATGGCATTGATATAGTACATAATAACACTGCCTCATATATGCACCCCTGAATAGATTAGGGAACCAACCTCAAGAAGAATTGCTGCTGACTCATGAGAACATAACAGGCAAGAAATATGTTGACTTCCACATAGAACCTAGGGCCCATCATCCCCCCAATTGGTTCGCTTGACATTTTAACCTTGGCATGGGTTAATTGCAGTAAAAGAAATCTGTCATTGGTCATCCCATAGACAATTTTAGCTGAAGCACTTTCGAAATCTACCACATCCACTCTGGAATTCAGTGAAGGGTGCTAATCTATTGTCTGGCCAAAACTGGACATAGAGCTCACAAGAACTCCAGCAAAGAGCCCCAAGAGGGGCACGTTAGGTATTGCAGTGCCCACCCACCAAGGAGCATAACCCGAGGATGATGGAAGACACTTAAGTACGTGAGGATCAGTGCATCCTATAAAGGATGCCATCGTTGACTCAAAGGGTCCTGCTACCTCAGTGTATGGTTGGTCCTCCATGGAATGGCACACTTCATTTGGTTATTATTAGTATATTTAGGGAGAACATGTGCTGGACCGTTTAATTTCATTTTCACCCCCTCTGGTGTTTGTGGAAGTTCACTGACAGAATAACGACACCTAAAATATCCGCATACCACAAGATCGAGTTATAAATATTGATGTAAAAAATATCGACATCCTATATGTATAATGGTAAGTACAAAAATATCCCCCAAAAATATCGGTCATAAGTATGGTCGGAGAATATATATATATATATATATATTCACTAAAAAAAACATAGGTTTCAGGGGCGTTATAGTTAGCTGGACATTTCCCTCATACAAAACCCTAGAAATTCCCCCGTTATAGTTAGTTCAGCTAACTATAACTCGCGCCCCTGCAATGCACTGCTGATGACGTCACATATTACATCACTCATGATATGGTCAGTGACATCACTGATGACATCTCAAATGACATCACTGATGACGTCATCCAGTGAGTCTGTGTTTCTGTAAAGTTTAAATATGTTTAATATATATAGGGAATGCCTATGGAATAATGAGTGGGTGTATAAGTGTGTGAATGGATGATTTTGTAGGTGCATGACCATTTTGAGTCATTAAACGTATCTTACTGCAGACTAGTGACTAAACTGTGTGAATGTCTGTATCTGTCTGTTGGTGTATAAGTGGCTGCATGGTTTTGTGAATAGCTATATGAGTGTCTATATGGGTTATTGATTGGTTGTCTGAGTATCTGTATGGGTGCCTGAGTGTTTGTGTGGGTGGGGTGTGTGTGACTCTGTGCATAGATGTGTGAGTGGGTGATTCTATGGGTGCATGGTTTTAAGAGTGCATCTGTAATGGACTGTATGGTTGGGTGAGTGTATGTATGGGTGTGTTAGTGATTGAATGTATATCTCAGTGGTACATGTGTGAGTAACTACATATGTGAAAGGCAGTATATATGTGTGTAAGAGTATATAACTAGCTATATGTGAGAGTGTGTGATTGTGAGAGTGGCTGTATGGATGAGTGTGTGCTTGTATCAGTAATTGTGTAAGAGCGTAAGAATGTGGTACTATTTTTATGAGTAAGTGAACTTGTGTGTGTATAATTGTATAGGTGAGTAAATGGGAGTGTGATTAATTATTTGCATGACTGACTAAGTGTGTGAGTACCTCTATGGATGATTGGCGGTGTGTGAGTGTCTATATAGGTGTATAAATGCATATGATAGTCCTGTACTGAGTGACTGTAAGTATGAGTGACTGTACAGGTGAGTGAGTGGATGTGTGTGTAGACCTAAGAGTCAATGAGTGGGTATGTAGTTATTGGTATTGGAGTATCTATGGTTTTGAGAATGGCCATCTGAAATTTTGAGTCGGTGTATCAAAGGTTATATTAGGGTGTGAGAAGATGCACTAATTTATCACATGGATGATGTCATCAGTGATGTCATCCGTGATGTCATTTGAGATGTCTAATCCTATTTTTTTTTTAATTCAATTTCGCAGATGCGCGTTGGGTGCGTGCTGCGTATGCGCACGGTGCACGGATCCCATGTGACCTGAAAAAAAGAGAATTGATTGGTTCACTACACTTCCTATTCTAACTATTGTAAGACCCCACCCATTTCAATCATTCTTCTTTGACCTTCTTTGGAGGAGCATCTCTCTGTAGAGAAGAACTTTTTTTGGGAGATTTCCACAACTGCCATTCTTTTCAATCTAAAGAAAATGGCTTCTGGACAGCAAGCACCATTTGATTCAGAACATTCTTCAGATGATGGGTTTCTTCCAGAAGCTCCTCGCCCTCTACGATATAGTTCAGTGGTATGGAAATGTTTTACCTTTCCTGATGGAGCAACAAAGACAAATGCAACTAAGGTGACGTGCAAAATTTGCCAGAGAGTCCTATCAAGAGGAGATCCAACTACAAAATACTCTTGCGGGACCGCAAGCAAGATGAAACACCTCAGGACTCTCCACCCCATCAACCTGGCAAGAGAAGAATGCAGAAGAATGCGTCACAACCCTCCGCCAGCAGTGGCAAGTACATCTACAGCACCGCCAACTGTTGTTCACCCGGACATACGTCCCAAATTTGGACAACTTAAAATTAGTTGAATTAAATGCAACAAACTGCTGTGCTACGGTGAGCAGTCAGTTGAGCTTATCTGCAGGGCGCAGAGAAACCATCACTGTTAATTTCTTTTTTTTCCCTTAAGTTCACTTTTTTGTTCTTCATGTTCCGTTTTTTTGTTTAAAAAATAAATAAATCACAAAATCGTTGAAAAAAACAAAAAAAATTTAAAAGAAAAAAGAAGAAAAAAAAAAGTTCTTCTAAGAACTAACTTTCCTGGTTTAAAAAAGAGCTTGTTAGTGTGTGAAAGTATAGATGAATGTATGTGTAGTACGTAATTGACTGAACAAATGCATTAGTAGTGTATGGTGAATGTATAAGTGCAGAACTATGAGGAAGTGCTGCCGCATCACGCAGTAAGCTCTTGAACTGCAGTGTGCTGTGGTACTTCCGAAGCACAGGGATGCAACATATGTACGTAAATATGTTGCAAATCTATGCTTCTCTCTGCACGGCTGCTTAAACTGCAGCCATGTGATGACACAGGCACCCTTGCACCATGGTGCAAGGATATCTGTGTCATGTGCTGTTTGTTTTTGTGCAGGAAGACACACCTTCCTGCACAAAAACAATCAGAAAATGCATTTTTCTCCTTCAATGTATGCTGAACATTTTAGCATGCATTGAAGATTAAAAAATGAGGAGAAATGAAAACAATTCTCCTTGTTGTGCTTTCCTACACCAATTGGAGAATGGTGCAGCATTCGCACACATATCGAGATTTATGATTTCTGATAAATCTGGAGATGTGTCTTTTTCTATGAGTATTCTGTGCAATCACGCACAACAACACTTATAGAACACCCTTTCAACGCAAAGTGGTGTGTATGATGAGGTTGTATTTACATGGAGTAGACAAAGTACACAGAGTGCCTTTTCCTCTCTTTGTAAATATGAAAGAGTGTCTTGCGCAATAACTATGTTACAAAAAGTAACATATTTCAGTTTTTAAAATTGCTTGCGAATGATTGAAGGTAAGCACAGAGTTTTGACTGCAAAGATGCTCAAAGAAGAGTGATTGAAATGATTGCGGTCCTTCAATAGGTACAATAGGAAATATTATGAACCACTCAAATCTGTTTTTTTGAAAGTCACATGATATCCGATAATAGAGAGATTTCAAAAATACATAGGTATAAACAGAGTGTTTTTAAAAACGTGTTGAAACTTTGTAGCTTCTATCAGATCTGCCCATTCTGCATATTAATACTTAGTTAAACTTACCTTCACAGTAATAGAAATTAAAAATGGTACACATTTTTTCCAGATTTTTTTTGTAATGTAATTTGAGGTAAATTGCTTATTTTAGAATTAGGATCTGTGAAAGAAAAGAAAAAATAGTTATAACATGTAATAATACATTTTTTATAACACATCATAATTTCAAAAAGTAATTTGTTTGCCTTTTTTGCTGTTCTCAGAATATATTGAAGTTCACTAGAAATAGTGATTTCAATCGTACTCATCACTTAACAGCGGGCAAAAAAAACCAATCGAAAAGATTGTTTAAAAAACCCAACATGCTATTCTCAGTAAAATACCAGAAAATACAAATCACACAGATATGAAATGCTTATGGCTAACACAATTTTATAACTTTAACATATTAAAACTGTAAATGTTGTCGCTTTAAAATATTCACCGAGTCAATGAGCACAAAAAAGTCCATAATTCAAACATATACCTTTCCTTGAGGCCAAATGGTATTTTTGCACTCCTTTTTATGTAAATTGTCCAATGGTAGTCCTATTAAATTATAATATTAAATTCCTCAGAGAGTGAATTATCTTCCTAAAACTTTGACTTTAAAAATATTAGGTAGGAATTTGGTAATTCCCTAGGCAAACGTTGCTTGAAAACGAACTGGGAATCATTACAAAGTGTCCAGCCTTTGACACATTTTAGATAGGCAGTGTAATGTCCAGATGTTGTGGAAGGACCATCATGGAAAATTATTGCAATTGCTACAAAAGTCCTTCCTGATATTGATAGTTGTGTTGCTACAAATTGCATTATTAAAGTATCCAATTTTCTTCCATCAGCTGTATAACATTGCATAATAAAAATTATGTATTGTCCATATTTTGTTAAAAATAACATGGATAACATTTCTGATTTACATTGGCTACACTCTATGTTGTGATTTGCACCTTTAACTAATTTATTGAAAGACAATGATTTGCAGTCTGGTAATGTTAAATACAGAAATCTTTCAGTGTCTACATCAGTGGTACATGTATACATGCAATTTTCACAATGATGTTCCCATTTGTAAGAAAGGCTTAAAATATTTTCTATTTCTACATCTTCATTTTCAAAAATGGAAAGCATATACATTAAAAATTCCTGAGCATCTTCTTGGATATTTTGTGTAAATTGTGTAGAACCAGAACACGCATCCAAAATATTACGAACATCTGAAACAGATTGTATTTTACTTGTGTCTGTTGTCAATTTTTCATAAACAGAATACAACAGAAAACAAAATCTTTTTTGCCGATTCTGCATAATTTGTTCTTGCAAACCTTCAAGGTGAAAAACAACATTGACCACTGCATTAGCATAGCAGTTGACACCTGAACTATTTTCAAACTGATAACCAACAATCTCTTCAATAGTGTCCTTTTTCTTTTTACTTGCAATCACAACATTATTTTGTTCTTTTCCCTTCTCTACACCTTCAGAACGGATATTCTCAAACCTTCTTTTTCGACCAACCACACGCTTTTCAAATACAGGATATTGACCTAAATTTGGAGCATACACCCTTCTTAACCTATTATACTATTTTACACAGTTTGCATCTGCAATAACCTTTGTCTCATCAAATTAAATCAAAAACAAACCAGATAATGTTCTGACAAACAAAGCAACATATGCCATACACTCTTTAAATACGGTAGATCCAATGTTCACCAATGCACTGTCTACACCTAATAATATGCCAGAGAAAATGGAAATTGTTTCCTACGGACATATAAATCTTTAACAAGCAAAGAACGAACTGAACAACGACCAATTCCTTTAACTTCTTCCATCCGATCAAATGTAATTTAAAAAAATTCAATTCCTTCTTTTTTCTGATAATTAACAAAATCCACCACTTTACCCATTGCTCCATTAAACTAAACCTTTTTCTACATCCAAATTACGCCTTAAAATTACCCGACAGTTTACACATGCATATAGTGTCTTTTCTAAACCAGCTGTTTTAGATATTTTTTTTTCTAAAGAATCCAGTTTTTTTGCAACTTTCCCGTCAAAATAATAGTGATTCCTTCATGCTCTGTATTATCGATGGCTTCCATTTTTATAATTTCTTCATTTTCCAGTTTCAATAGTTCTTAGTTGAATATGGAACACTCGCGCAGTGTTGGCATTAAGCAGATCACTGATTTATTTTCTGCAATTTTCATGTACACTTTCTCAGGAACGACATTTTCATTTGGAAATAAATTGCAAAGTAATCGACTCTCCAAAGCTTGTTTGCCATGTTCTGTCAGAATTCCAATTCTTATATCTTGAAGAATACTTCCATATTCAGCATAATTTGCCTGTCGCATATTTGTTGTCAGTTCTTTGTATTCAAAATATGTCCAAATGTTCACGTTACCAACACTACACAGAGACTTTCTGGTATCTTCATGTGCAAGTGTTTTAAATACTGGTTGTCCTTTTACCGGAGTCAGTTGCAGTAGATCTCCAAAAATTGACGTGTTTTCCTCCAAATAACACGTCATACTCTGTTTTAGGAATTTGCTGCATTCTTAAATGCACAAAGGCAAGCATCAAGTTTGAGACCATGCTTACCTCATCAATAATGAGAAGTTTCATTTTCTTCAGGGCTCTTGAAACTTCACAACAAGCTTCTCCAGATAGCTTGTGGTATTCCAATTTGTTCTCATGCTCTACTGATAGCATTAGTAAACGATGTAAAGTAATTCCTTTAATGTTATGTGCTGCCAACCCAGTTGGAGCAGTGACAACACAAGACAAATGCGTCTCAGTTGTTTTCTGCAGATAACTTGTAATTACTTTAATTAAGAAACTTTTTCCTGTTCCAGCTTAACCACTCACATTTGGATGGGTTGAAATGATGTACATGAGCACCCTTTCTTTTCATGAAGTAATCCATGGTCAATCTGCTCTTTCATTTGTTGATATATTTGTTTCTATTCAACATTAAGGGGCCGATTCCAATTCCGGCCGCAAAACGAACTGACCAACACGGACCCGGACTGAATACTGACCAGCGCCGTACGACCCATGCAGTACGATACAACATGAGTGAATTACAACCGACACGTACAGAATACAAGCCGTACGACCGAGCCGGAGGGAAAATAGTGATCCGGACGGAAAACCGACGCGATATTCACTGACCAAAACGAGCCCGGAATCAACCCGACCGACCCGTACCCGCGATGTACGATTAGCGCAGTACGATGCAATGCGTGTAAAACCAGACCGACTCGCACGGAGACCAAGCCGCACGACCAACACGCACAGACAAGCAATAGAGACCGCCGCGAACGACGCCTACCAAACACAGAAGACAGGCAGCGTGAACGAGGCGGAGAAACCCACACGAGACAACTGCAGCGTCCGTTTCCGTCACATGAACGTCTCCTACATGCCTACAAAACACAAAGGAAAAAACACAAAAAAGGGACCAAACAAGCAATGACTAAGCCAATAAATACCCAAAACAAATTAATTGGATAAAGACACACCCACAACTACAACTATATAAAGGACTACAATCACTATCATCATCCCTTGCAAACAGGAGACACAGTAAACAGCAAACACCAGGACACAGCAACCACAGACACACTCACAACTCAATCCATCACACAACTCACACACCATCAGCACCTCATACAAAAGCACACACACATACACACAGCAAAACCAACACCAAACCAACATCACTTGCACCCTCACACACACATCCCTCACCACCACCACCCATCACCATGCCCCGAAAGAAGAATCCAAAGTTCACAGATAGTGAGTTAGAAGTGCTGGTAGACAAGATCATCAGAGTAGAGCCACATTTGTTTGGTACATTGGTTCAAAGGACCCCCATCTCACAGAAAACAAAGATGTGGGCGAGGATTGTGGACAAGGTGAACGCACAAGCACCAACGTTGCGCACAAAGGACGATATCCAGAACAGGTGGAATGACGTGCGCAGGAGGGTCAAGAAACTCATTGAGAAAGATCACACCTTGAGTCAGCGCACCAGCGGTGGCCCTCCTGCCAAACCAGTCTATTTCAGGACCTGGGAGGAGAAGGTGTGGGACATCCTACCACCAGAGAGCGTCCATGGCCTAACAGACATCCCAGAGACTGGTGAGTACACAAACAACAAACCCAAGACTGTTCGGCAAGGGGACAGTGAAACCATGCACCCCAAGCAAACCTACACTAACCAATAGATAATTAACCCAAGATGTGTATGCCAGTCACGCAAACACAATATCTGCCATCTCATAGTGACTGGGGACTGTGTCATGACATGCACCAACCTACAAACAAATAGAGCAAGCCACTGGCACTAAGCCAAATACATCCAGCAAGACAGTTTGCCACCACAAACACACCACCTCACAGTGCAGCTGACTGTCAGGAAGGAATAGTGGGGATGCAGGTGAAGTGAGTGTAGCCAAAAGCATGATTGGGCCTGTAGTCACAGATAATGCTCCCCCTCCTCATTGGCCCATCAAGACCTCTTTGAAACATGCCCACATCACAGGGAGTGGAAAATGACTGACAAGATGGCTGACATTGGGTCCTGCTAGGGGTTGTGTGCAAATCAGAAGCAGGACACCACTGACTGACATCCTGAAAGACAACTTGCACACCCTACAATGGAAGCACGTGTCATGATAGGAACGAGGACTGACAGCCCTGACCATACTAATCAGCATGGGGAGACACCCCCCAACACAAACTCCACACAACTCACCGGGTACAATGCTTTGACACACACCTCATTGAAATATCAGCAAAAGATCCCCCGTACTGGCTGCTGCTGTGTGAAGCACAGGGGCTTATTTGGGACTTGTAGCCAAACAAACACCAGGATTTCACAGTCATCCATCTTGCCATTGCTGTCACACCCCCTCACAGGGAAGCAGAGTCACGAGGGAGGAAGCATGGGCATGCTGGGAAGGGGGGTGTAGCTAAGAGCATGATTGGACTCGCAGTCACACATAACCTACACCCACCCACATGGCCCAGCAAGATCAACCGAAACCAAAATCACCTCACAGGGAGTGGGAAGGGACTGACAAGATGTCTGACACTGGGCTCTGTTGTGGGGAGCACAAGGCCATGCTGGGACTGCTAGCCAAACAAACACCAGGATTACACAGTCAGCCATCTTGCCATTGCTTTCACACCCCCTCACAGGGAAGCAGAGTCCAGAGGGAGGAAGCATGGGCCTGCTGGGTAGGGGGTGTAGCCAAGAGTATGATGGGACTCGCAGTCACACACAACCTACACCCACCCACATGGCCCAGCAAGATCAACCTGAAACATACTCGCCTCACAGGGAGTGGGAAGGGACCGACAAGATGTCTGACACTGGGCTCTGTTGTGGGGAGCACAAGACCATGCTGGCAAATGGCCAACAACAAGATCAAACTCTTTCCGTGACAAGCTGGGAAAAAGCAGTGTACAGGCAGGCATCTGTTATAAAAGTAGAAAATGTCATGTTTGTGAACCAACGATGCATGTAAAAACATAAATCACATTGTGTGTCTCTTCCAAACACAGGTCGTGCTGGGCACCCACTGTCAAATGACGAGGATACCCAGTCCCAGACTTTGTTGGACACTGAGCTCTCTGGTCTGACTCTCTCACTGTCCTCTTTGGATGACGACGACCAACCTGGCCCCTCCGGTGTGAGCCATCATGCAGCACCAGCAGCAGCA
This sequence comes from Triturus cristatus, assembly GCF_964204655.1. Classification (NCBI taxonomy): domain Eukaryota; kingdom Metazoa; phylum Chordata; class Amphibia; order Caudata; family Salamandridae; genus Triturus; species Triturus cristatus. The sequence continues at coordinate 890,929,246 of NC_140590.1, read as the reverse complement.
ACATCTGCCCACCCTGTACCCACGCCTCCACCATCTGGATACCGACAGGGCACCCCCGCCAACACAGACAGACCAAGGACAATCAACACCCACAGCACAGGGACACAGGACCCCCCCGGAAGCTACAGCCAACACCACCAGCAACACCACCCAAGGGGTCCCAGTGTCACCTGTGCGTACCGCCGCTGGTCCTGCACGTGTGGAGATGGGTGCTGGGAGGGGTGGGAACCACAGGGCACACCTTGCAGAGGGGTCTGAACTGCATGATGACCCCTAACTGGCACGCATCATAGATGCGTACCAGGATAGCACCGGAGGATTTGGACAGGTAGTGGGGATGCTCAAGAACATGTTACAGGAGCAGGTCGCCCACCATGCCCGCATGGAGGCAAAGTGGGATGCCCTTACTGCGGTGCATCAGGACATACTACAATGCCTCTGCCAGATCAACACCAACCTGTCCCCACCCCCCTGTGTGCCCACAACATCTATCGCAACACCATCTGCCAGCGCCACAGGGAGGGAGAGGACTCTGGCGGAGAGTCCCCTGCACCGCAGAGGCCTGCAGATGAGGATCCCCCCCCCCCCCCGGAAGAAGAGGGGTCGTCCGAAGAAGGACATGTGAGAGGCAGATGCCCCCAGCACATCCCCCAGGGCCTCTAAACCTGTTCTGGACAATGTTTTGTGTGCGCAACCCGTTCACCTTGTCCAATCGCAAACAACTCGCCCACATGACATGGAGGGTTCATGTTGGGCCAATGTATCAGATGACTGTGGACTTTACTCTGGACATTTCATCTACCAGCACGTCCAACTCAAATGTGAACTTTCGATTCCCAAACCACTGCACAGCACCCAACATCCTGTGCACCTCACTCACACATGTTTGTAAATAAACTCACCAGTACACCATACTTGCCTCTGTTGTGATTCAAACTTGTCATGTTCAGGGCGAAGTCGATCTGCTACACAACACAGTGCATGCCAAATACTGCAACAATGTGACCAACGTAAGGTCAGTCATGGGGATGTGACACATGTGAGGGAGACACACCACTATGGCAACACAAAACATACTCACCATGGCCATGTGACTCATCACACACAATGATGTTGACCTGAAACACATTGGCATGCACAGACACAACACCAAGCCCAGTCAGTGGTAACAAGTCCACAGGTGAGGTAAGCAGATGTCACTCAGATGTGGGAAGACAGACAATGCACATAACAAAGCGTAGCACAGGTTAATTAGACACCAGCAACACGTTTATTCACACACCAGCAACACGTTTATTCCACAATTGTTGCACGGTAATTCTACGTAACAGTGGACTCACGCTCACAATGTTTTGGAGAATGGAAGTCCAGGGATGTGTGGTACATCATTTGATGGGAATTCTCAACTTCCACACTAGTGTTGGCTTCTGGGTGTTGGGGGTCAGTGTTAACCACACAACAGGGAAAGGACCCTGGGAAGGACAGACAAGATACAGTCAAAAGCACAGACAAACAGGAGAGAAATGCAATACACATGCACAAAACATGTTGCAAAACACTTACACCAAACTCTAGTTAGCAGTACTACCCTATTGTGGAGTACACACAACCTGAATGGACACATCACAACACACATCCAGTCAAGTGGCACACAGACACACTCAGACAGCAACAGAGCTGGCTCAACACATTCCTGGAAACTCACTTTCAGGTGAAGAAGTTGTTGATGAGCTGGGAGCGGAGTCACCATCATCTTCATCATCACTGGCATCCTGGCCCAGGCCGGGATCCTCCACAGGTGCCGGACGTTGGTCGTCGCCATCCTCATCCAGGATGAGAGGCACCTACTTCCGCACCGCCATGTTGTGTAGCATGCAGCAGACCAGTATTATTTTGCACACCTTTGCAGGCTCATATGGGAGGGCCCCTCCGGTCTTGTCCAGGCAGCGAAAGCGGCTTTTCAGGAGGCCGAATGTCCACTCAATCACCCTCCTGCTCCGACCATGTGCCTCATTGTAGCGCAGCTCGGCTGGTGTCACAGGGTTCCTGAGGGGTGTCAGCAACCACGGCATGTTGGGGTATCCGGAGTCACCTACACACACACAAAAATGAACAAGTAGATGAGTTTGGTAGGAGTGTGGAATACAACCTTGACAAACACACACAATGAGAAACAGTCAGTACACATCGACAAGCCAGGCACGCTGAGCTGGCATCTGTGACATCAGCGTTGCAATGTGACTACTCCTCATTATGTAGGCATCGTGCGCCGAACCAGGGAACCGTGCACACACATGTTTGATCAACATGTCAGCAAGACAGACCACCAGAGCATTGATCGAATGGTAGTGCTTCCTGTTACGGTATGCCTGCTCATGTGCCTGTGGTGGTATCAGGGCAACATGTGTCCCATCAATGGATCCAATGACGATTGGCATCCTCCCCAGTGTATAAAAGGCATCCTTAATTTCAGGGAGTTCATCTTGGCTCGGGAACTTGATATACAGGACGAGGAATTGCAACATCCCCTCCAAGACATCGCGTAGCACCCGACTAAACATCGTTTGCGACATACCACCAGCAGTAGCCACAGTGTACTGGAAGGTACCAGTAGCAAAGAAGTGCAGGGCTGCCATCACCTTCACCTCTGGGGTCAGTGCTGTAGGGTATGTCCGGCCAGGTAGCAGATGTGGCACCAACTGCTCCGCCAACTCCTCAATCAGTGGCATGGTGAAGCGGTACCGTCTAATGCTGTCGCGTTCCTGCATCGTTGCAAGGTCTGGGAACGGATGATGCACAGCTGGTGCCCTGCAGTACAGAGTTGCACAAAGGAAGATTGTCAGTACACCCCCCCATGTGGCCATGACCACGATCACTCTCACATGCTAGTTCATGACATTACACAATGTACTGAGGTGTGTGCCGTTGGTCATGGACACATATGTCACCTACAAGACCACCACCTCACATCTCAATTCCACATGTCCACATGAGTCCCATGTAGTGCAATGGGCTAATCATCTGGCTGTGTCACCCAACCTATGTGCTGCTGCAACGTTCAAAAAACCCACCCCAGTGACTAATGAGGACTCATGTCTCCCAGGCATCACAGATCTTTGCCATGCAGAAACCCAGGCTCCCTGTATTGCCACATCAACACAGCAATGGACATGGCATAGCACGTACACACCACAAGGCAAGCTAAGTCCCACAGGTAGTGGCCACTGTTGTCCATGCCGGCCCTACATGGACGTCTCTTAAACACACACCCCATCAAGGTTGATGCATATACCACATGGATGTGGAGACTGTCACCCATTGGTAACATGTGATCATACACATCTGAGACACAACATGCACACAGACTGTGGGTGCACATCAGTATTGGGGCTACAGGTCTCACTGTGACGTACATGCCATCACCCCCAGGACTCAGGGTGTATGTGACATGCCCCAAACATATGCAACCTGACACTGTGGCCTTCACTTATGCCAAGTACTGTCCAATTGCACATCACAGTGCAAATGTGCACAACACACAAAGGACTCTCCCCCCATGTGCAAGATAACAGCCTGGGAGTGGCTGCACAAAGTGCTAGACAAAAAAACTGCTGTGGCCCCCTCAAACACCCAGGGAATGCAGCCTCACATGCCATGGGACACTGTGTGGCCAATGCTATAGTGTGGCAGGTGTGTGCACGTGTCCATGGCCAGTATATTTGTGTTGCATCCTTCTAATAGTCACACTAATGCGGTCCGACGCGGGTGACAATGCGTACGCATTGCACGGGTCATGTCCGAGCCGTGCATACGCCTTGTCATTGAATGCAATAAGGTGCGACACGGGTGACAATGCGTACGCATTGCACGGGTCATGTCCGAGCCGTGCGTAGGCCTTGTCATTGAATGCAATGAGGTCCGACGCAGGTGACAATGCATACGCATTGCACAGGTCATGCCTTCACTTATGCCAAGTACTGTCCAATTGCACATCACAGTGCAAATGTGCACAACACACAAAGGACTCTCCCCCCATGTGCAAGATAACAGCCTGGGAGTGGCTGCACAAAGTGCTAGACAAAAAAACTGCTGTGGCCCCCTCAAACACCCAGGGAATGCAGCCTCACATGCCATGGGACACTGTGTGGCCAATGCTATAGTGTGGCAGGTGTGTGCACGTGTCCATGGCCAGTATATTTGTGTTGCATCCTTCTAATAGTCACACTAATGCGGTCCGACGCGGGTGACAATGCGTACGCATTGCACGGGTCATGTCCGAGCCGTGCATACGCCTTGTCATTGAATGCAATAAGGTGCGACACGGGTGACAATGCGTACGCATTGCACGGGTCATGTCCGAGCCGTGCGTAGGCCTTGTCATTGAATGCAATGAGGTCCGACGCAGGTGACAATGCATACGCATTGCACGGGTCATGTCCGAGCCGTGCGTACGCCTTGTCATTGAATGCAATGAGGTCCGACGCGGGTGACAATGCGTACGCATTGCACGGGTCATGTCTGAGCCATGCGTACGCCTTGGCCATTGAATCGTATGAAGATGGGTGCATGTGTACATTCAAAATACGTGTTGTACAATCAGTTGAACGAGCCGGGTGCACCCATTGGCTCAGGACTGTCATGGAGACGGATGCGGATTCAAAACTTGTACGATTTGTGCACTGGATATTCAGTTGGATGCCTACAACAATGTTGCAATTTCAAGTGTTCCATGAAGGTGAAGATTTGAACGATGCGGAAGGCGTGTACGAGTCGTACTTTTAAATGGATTGGCCAGATTCATAGAATGCAACCGTGTTGGATCTATCACTTTGGACACATGGCACAGAGTCTGCCTCTGCAGCACAGATATAAGGCTGGCTGGATCCCAGGGAGCTCACTTGCCTGCACTACATGATACTGGACCACATCCCTGCTACCACTGCTGCTCTCTCTGCATCCTCTGGCTCCTGCTATGGCACGTACACTGGAGAGGGCCCCAGCCTTCACTGAGGAGGAGAACCAGGCCCTGCTGAACTGGCTCCTTCCAGAGTACAGAAAGCTCTATGGGACACCAGGGGAGCAGGTGAGTGTGCTGTCCACTGCCTTCCTAATTAAGCATGTTGTCTGACTAGCAGTACTAGCAGTGTGTTACAGCAGTGGCAAGCATTATCACTGACTACTTTCACCCCACAAAGTGTGTAAAGACATGTACTGAATATTTTTCCTGCTGCTAAAGTGCATTTTTGCCAGCTTAAACTATCCATGCATTGTTAACATGTCAGACATGCATGTGAGTTTTCATTCCCCATGGTTGCACTACCTGTGTAATTATTTTCCCTTTGTGAGGATGACATGTATATCTAATTGTGTGCTGCAGAAATATGGGTCATGTGTGTTACTGTACTTCTCATTTTGTCCTCCTCACAGGTTGATGCCCACCAGAAGCAGGAGATCTGGCTGACCATCGCCCGGGCTGTTTGTTCTGTGGGGGTCTACAAGCGCTGCATCTGCAACTGCCAGAAGAGGTGGCAGGACCTTCGGGGCTGGTCCCGGAGGATAGCTAGAGTCCAGCTGAAGCTGTCACCTCCAGGCAGGAGGGGCGGACACCGGACCCTGACTCCCCACATGCTCTGGATACTGGCGCTGGTCTTCCCGGACCTGGATAGGCAGCTGAAGGCCAGACAGCAGCAGGAAGGGGGTAAGTCCATGCCTGATCTGTGTACTATGTGTGACATGCAAATAGCAGTCTTTTGTCCGGGTCACACTTCCACATTACGTAGGTCTTGAAGTCCCCAAATCAGGTCCCTCATCTGTGTGATGCACCCTCCTCATCTGTTCCACAGGTGCGGCCCCTACAGTCTTTGGATTGTGTCACTAGGGCACTGTGTCACTGCAGTCAGCTATGTATCAGGTACCAGTCAGCATCAGTTCCCGTGCCTCTGTTGTGTGTGTCATGGGTGGGTCAATTGTTTACACAATGCCTGAGATCTGACATGTGAAGTGTGTGTGCCCTTGAGATGTGTACCAATTGCTGGTCTGACTCACAACATGTTTCTGGGTTATTCAATACAAAACCATGCAGCAGGGTACTCCAATTTTTGGGCATCGGGAGTAGGTATGGCAAGTATGCCACAATTGCTTAGCCACTTGACTACTGTCTGGGGCAAAACACTGTTTCACTTAGTCCTGCCCAGTCCTGCCCCCTCAAGGGCTTTCAGAAACACTCTGTAATCCCACTCCTGTGTGTGAAATTGCAGGTTGTGCTTCGTGACATGTGCCCTCAGGTATGTGCCTCTGTGTCATTAGGGTGTGGCTTGTTGCTACGTACAATTGGGGTGTCCATGATTCCGAGGGTCAGCATGATATCTGCAATGTGACTGTGGGAGACAACACCTGTGTGACATATAGGTGTGTGAGCATCTGACAGTGCACAATGGTGTATGCAACTCTGTCCCTCATGCAGCTGGGTTATATGCATGGCAGACTGTGATGTGTTAATGTATATGGAGTCGTGTTTGCTGAGACTCATATGTCTGATTTTCATGATGTGGGGTCTTCTGGGTCCTGGAAATGTTGTTTGCAAGGGATGGGCAAGTGTGCCGGTCATCTGCAGAGTCAGATTTGCCCCTGAGCTAGGATTGTGAGTCAGTGCATATTGTTGTTGTCTGGATGCCCTGCCCCTGTGACAGGAGACAGTGTTGACTGACTTACAGGGCATCCCAGTGCCATGGCATTGAACTTGCTATGAGTGAGCCTGCGTTGTGTTCAAGTGTGCACCATGCACCCCATTGTGGCCTTGCCCATCAGGACATGAGTACATCATAGTGTGTGTTGATGGCATGCATCCCAAGCATGTGAAATGAGTCTCTGCCCATCCCTTCATCCGGACACCTGTGCTGAGTCAGTCGCAAGAGATGTGCTGTGGTTCTAGTGACTTACTCCTACATGTTCACTTGCATGTACAACTAATGTGTGGGTGGTGTATGTTGGCACATTGTGGTATTAGCATCCAACATGCACCAGCCATATGTGTGCAAATCAAGGAGGGATATGTGTGCCATGGTTGATGTTGGAAATGACAATTGTCTTATTCTAAACAGTGTTGGCACTTTGAGCTGTGTTCAGCTGATGATGCCAGGGCTTGCCCTGTGAAGCGATGTACTCACTGTGGTGTGTGCAGTCAGTGTAGGTGACTGATGTTGTTCTGTTACTTCCTATTCCTATCCAGATACATCCACGGCCACAGGAGGGGACAGCTCCACGGAACAGGAGGAGCCACAGAGCCTTACAGGGACAGAAGGAGAGGAGTCAGGTGGTCCCAGTGGCACGGAGGGCGATTTCAGCCACACAGAGGAGTCATCAGCACCATCCCCCCCAGCTGAAGGCCACAGCAGCTCTGAGGATGACTCCTCTGTGGAGGCAGGTGTCAGCAGCCACCAAACCCCAGCTAGTGAGGCAGTCTCCACCACCGCCACCACCACCACCATCACCACCACCACCCCCCTCCCATCGGCTCCCATCCCAGAGGTCCCTGTGGGCTCCCGTGTTCGTGAGCATGTCTCCTTTGTGCCAGGCACCGCACCCCCTGCCCCTGTGTCCCCTGCTGCACTGAGTGAGGAGTCTGTGGACTTACTTAGACAGATGCATGTGGGGCAGACGTCGATGCTGAAGGTCCTCCATGCACACACAGGTCTGTTGACACAACTGGTGTCATTCATGGAGGGCATTTCCTCTGGCATGTCTGCCCTACAGAGGACCAACCAGTCAATGGCCTCCTCCCTTTTGGCAGCAGTGTCCCTCCTCCAACAGTCCCACACCCCTCCTACCCCTGCAGCACCCACAATTCCTAGCACACTACCTGTCCAAACCAAGGTCTAGACGTGCACACAAGCAAGTGCAGGGGACTGATTCCACTCTCACAGGGGCTGGTTTGCTGACACACACACAGTCACCCACAACCACTCCACAGTTCTCCGAGACCTCTCCCTTCCAGCCCCCTTCCCTTGCCTCACCTGCAACCCCATCCCCCCAGAAGCTCTTCCTCTGTGACCTTGGCCTCTTCCCCACCGACCCAGCAGATCCTGATTACAAGGAGAAGAGGAAGTCCCCACACACAGAAGGGAGTGCTCCTCACACCCGGACACCCTCCCCCAGGTGCACTCAGACCAAGACGCCCACCCGCAAGTCCCCCGGCGCAAGAATAGCAAGACCCCCCGCCAGCACGCAGCTCCAAGGCAAAGTCTCTGTCCTCCATCCCCCAGGCTACCACTCCAGAGGTTCCCCCGCCACTCCCTGCCCCGGGTTCCCCCACACACAGATACACCATCCCCAAAATGCTAAGGCCACCCCTCCTAGCACTTGCTCCTCCACACCTGGTGAGACAGTTGCTGCCACTGATGTGGGGACCATGTCACCACCCCCTGCCCTGCAGACCTCACCTGTCCCCCATTGCGCTCCCATGGATGTAGGCACTGCTTTGGAGTCCACGCCCACCCCGTCTGACTTGGGCACTGCAGTGGTGAGCCAATCCACTCCATCTGACCTGCCCACTGGAGTTGTGCCGGCACCCACCCCATCTGACTTGTGCCACACAGTTGTGACAGCACCCACCACTTAAGTCATCTCCACTGCAGTTGCAAGTGTCTCGCCTGCATCCCCCACCTCTTCACTGCCTCCTTCTGCTGCGCCCTGATCCTGTCCCTGTGGTGCCTGGCCTGCCCCCATGTATACCCCTCCGAGGGGATGACCCCGGTCCGTAGCAGTGCAGGCAAGCAAGGTCTGACAGTTGTCACTTTAGTTCACTCCTTGGCAATTTGACATGGACTGGCCATTGGCCTTTTGGTTGCACAGACGTTTCGAATTTCATATACTGAATTTGTGACTCTAGTTCACTCATTGCCCTTTGGACATGGACTGTGGTACTTTGAAATTTGGGACCGCGTAGGAGGCAGGGCCCTACCCCTGTCTATTCGGGTATTAGTGAACCGCGAATGGCCAATGCGTTATGTACAAGTGCTTTTCATTACATTTCATCGATAAATGCACTATGTATACAGTATTATACATTGACTTCATGGGTTCCATCTTATGGTTGCCCTCACATAGGCTACACATTACAACAAGTACGGGCCTTTAGAACACATGTACTTTCTGTTTGACTTCTCTTTGACCTGTACAGCTTGGCTCCGCTGCCCCAGGTCAGTCCGGTCTCACGAGCTCCCCGTCCTACGGCCACCTGTGATTAGCATCAGGGTTTGACACAACATAAAGCCTTTTCATCCCACACAAGCCTCCGGCTAATCTCTTTCACATCTGACTCTGTTTCCTGCTTTATGGCCTGTTTTGCAAACAGGAGCTGCCCGTGTTTGTTGGGGTCTGCTGATATCTGATGAGGGGTCTGAGCCTTGCTGGGTTAAATAATTGAGGGCTGAACAAACTGGAATGTGGGATTGTCATCATGACTCTGCCTTTTCTTTGAAGCCAAAATATGTGAATGACCACTTGTGAAACAGGGGCGGTGTTGCCCAAAGCGTAATATTCTGTATATAAGGGAAGACTGGTTTTTGTTCTGGAGACTGCCTCATTCAGTTGCTAAGGCTTCTCTGCGACGTAGTCTCACTCATTTGAGTTCAATAAAGATGTCTTTTCATATTTCAGCTTCTTTGCCAAGTTCTTTGTTATATTACCATGAGAGTGGAATTTTCAAATACCACAACAGGAAGTACCCGAAGTCATAGGGTGCTACCCCTGGCACCTCTGGGGTCTCAAAAATTGGAGTACTTCAGTTTGCGCCCCAACAGAGTGGCTCATCAGCGAAGTGACTTCTTGTGGGAGTGATCTTGTCAGGAGACTGAAATCTACTGAGGAGGACAGAACAGGACTCTACCAAGAAGGTAATCTGTGCACAGGGATTCTGGAGATTCTTTTATGCAGCCCAGTATATTTCCGATCTTCCTGATTTTGATCCTACACATGATGTCACTCCTGCATGAGAACCCTTTTCGCGTGAGTATTATAAAAGACCGTTTAGTCATGTAGAACTTGGCAGTTAGAATTTGGGTAACATTTTGATTAGTAAAAATAAGAATTAAGTATAAATGGGTCGCTCCCAGTCCTTTGGTTCTTTGGGTCTTTAATTTGGTTATCGCAATTACCAAAGCCGAGGGGTTGGTTTCTTGGTTTTTGATTTGGTCATTGCAATTACCATAGTCAAGGGTCTCGTATATTTGCGAGTGTATTGGTAGAGATAACCCCTTGAAGTTTGAAGCTAGATTAGTGAGCTACAAGATGCCTGATCTTAGCAAATTTGGAAATGTAGCTTTGGAACTTTGGTGTATAGGTTTGAATATGCGAATTGCAATTTGTGTAGGCAGGTAATGAGGAGATATTTCTCCATTTGGTTTCCGCAGTGTTTTTGGCATGCCTGTTTGTAAGCTCACATAAAAAAAATGTGTTGCTTTTTTGGAAGGTACCATAGTTAAAATCGGTTAGATTTGAAAACATATTTCTTCCTTGGTGATTTTGTATCCCCAGGGAATTAAAATAGGACATAATACAAAACAAGGATCCTTCGTTCTGCGCAGTTTTATGAATAAAGATATGCAGAACGATTTTGTGTGGTGTTCTGCTAGGCAAAGCTAGTGAATTGAGCGCATTCACTACTTCTTGGACATACATCTGTCTGTTGGGCTGTTTATGCAGCCTTTTGGAATACTATTGAGAAGCGTTTCTTGTAAATATGACTTACAACTAGCATTTGCACATGGTTTGGTTCAAGTTTAGTCTGTGAGCTGTTCTTTCTTTCTGTCATGCGTATTGATTTGTAAGTCAACTGTGTGTTTAAATGTCTATGTGGTTTTCTCATTGGTGCAACTTCTGTAAGTAAATTGCGACGCGCTATTTATGAAAAATGGCTAAAGCGCGCTGTATTGTCTGTTTGACCCCCTTTCCGTTTATGTCTGAAATGAGCTCAATGTGTGTTTGTGGGTCTTCTGATGTTTTCAGTCTGTGAAGTAAATTGCTGGTTAATTAATATCAAGTAGAAACTTAGAAAAGAAATCCAGAAATGAACCATGTGATGTGCTAAAATAGCTATATGGTGCTCTTTAATTTATAGAATGAGCGTTTGTTAACATATACAAAACTGCCGTTAAATGCTTAAAGGATAAAATTATAAACACATTCAGCAGATATAAATAAGGCCCCAAAAACGAAATTATCTATTTTTGCAAAAATAAAATAAATTTACAGCACTTTCCTTAGATGCATTGTATTAGATGTTCACAGGCAAACTTTTCAGCTGCAGTATATTTGATAGAAATGTTCATTCAGCCAGCACCTTCCCAGTTAAACACGGGTGGAATTTTGCATAACCGTCCTTTTAAATGAAAGTGGCGCTAAAATGTGACGCGTTTCAAGTTGGGCTTATGCGCCTAGGCTTGTGAGGTAATGTGTCCAAAATGATAGGCAAGAGATGCAGCTTGCTTGTTATACATGGAATTATCACAAAAACGAATAATTGGGATTTTTTGTTTTTTTTAAAAGAAAATTATTAATCATGGAAAAATTATTTAAAAAAAATAAGTGCTTTTCAAAATCGTTTTTTGATATTTATAAAGCTTAATTCTCATACTATGACCTCCTAGCATTAAAATTTGATTTGAGTTGTGTTGCATCACTAAAATGGCAAGCATTCGTGTGTACAATTTTCCCTTGGCGCAGGCGCAAACAAGCTCATTTTTATAAAGTATAAGTTATTATTTTCAATGCCTGACTCATGGGTTATGTAATGGACATTCTGGTAATGCATATTATGCAAGAAAATTGTAGAATACTCATTTTTTAATGCCTAAAATATCAAAGTCGAATTTGGGTAAAAGCGCTGTTTAAACTGCATTTTCTTTCATTCAGAGTACTTTTTAAAGTGTCTCAGGCTTCAGTAAATACATACATTTAGGTTTGATATATATTTACAGGTTGTGCCTTCTTATGATTCAATGAGTTAATATGCCAGTACAACGGCTTGTTTTAATATCAGGGTTGAAGGTTCTAACTTCAGCTGGGCCTACTGAGAAGTTCATTAATTTAAAGTTGATGAAATGTGTACCATTGCATTGGATTGCAACAAGCATTTATTCTAAAAACTGGTATGTGTGTTATTAAGTTTTGTGAATTATTCACAGTACATGTAGTTTAATAATCTGGGAATAGGGATAATTTTTTTAGCGCCTAAAAAGGAGAAATTATTTTTCAAAATAGAGTGAATTATTGCAAGTTAGGAGGAATTAGGAAGGCCTTCTGGCTTTGACAAATTCAGAGTGGCAGAAGCTGGGGGCTGGGAGAGCTGCAGAGGCTGGCTCGGTCACGCTGCTGAGATGCTATCTTTAGTGTAAACAATGGAGTAGGCTGCCACGTTGACATTTATGACCTTTTAAATTAGGGCCTTGCCTCTGTGGAATGCAGAATGACCTTGCTACACGGGCCTCTAAAGCTGGGGTTTCTGGTTTCTCCATAACAACATCACTAAAACTAAAGAACTTAATTCCAAAGGGAAAATATAGAAAAGGGGTTTTCTTTGAAAGCCCAAACATCATGTTAAATGCTTTGCAGAACTGATACATTTGTGTTATTTAACAGAAAACGAAGTGTTGCATTAAGTCTTAGACAGAAAACAAGATGCAGCCTTTTTCTAAAACTTTTTTTTAAGGCTACATGCCTACGTGAGAACGCATTGCCAATTAAGACTTCTTTTTCACAGTGGAAATTGTAGGTGCCAAATTAATATGGAGTGTCATGTAACGATTTTTACTTTCAGAAAGGTAAAACTACGGTGGCTTGATGTTGCAAGGACTGACAAGAGGGTAACAGTTAAGTAATGGAAATTTATTTTTGTGTATTTGGTCCTATCATGAATTGTTCTTGCTGGTCCTGTACGTTAGAAGAGAAACAGTAAAGTTATATTTGACAGCAGATTTCCATTGCCTGGTGATCTGCTGTCAAAAGGAGGGTAAGGATTTTAAACCTGACAAATTAAACAGGCCCAAATATTGGGTTTTGGGCTGCAGTTTTACAGTGCATAAAGTACATGACATGGTGTTTGTGTGTCACCGCTTACTCACATATGCTATTGAAATTTGTCTATGCTTTTTGTGCTTGATATACAGCAAGTATATCTGATGGCTTGACGTTTTGTGCGTTTTTTATTTTTTTTTGCATGTTTTCGTTGTTTTTGTTGCTGCTTTTGATACTATTACAAGTTTACCTGTGTTGTGAGGGGATGGTCATGACGATGCCCATCGCTACGCAACAGTTGGGTGAACTTGTTCTGGTTACTAAATTCCACAGCTAATGATATTTCATGCTGTGAACATGAGAGACAACACTTTACCAGTGCATGTCTATTTGGCTATAATTGTATTGAAGGGAAATAAACGAGATATACAGGATCAAAGTGTGTCACCTGTAGTTAGTCACGTTACTGCCCCTTCCCTTAAAGGAACAGGCAGCCTTACATTTATGTATCCTTGATTGGACCTAAGGATGAAATTATAGATCTGTGACTCAAGGTGGCCTAATTTCTATATTACATTAGTTAATGATGTTTTGCTTCCTAAGTAGCCTATGGCTTTTGTTCCTTAAAAGAAAACTAGGTTTTCATTTTTCCCTGAAGAAGGAACTGGAACATTACCTAAGATTACCGTATATGGTGTAGCCGCCAGCGGTAGAGTTAAAATGTATGTAACTTTGGCCTTTGTGCATCACCCGTACTCTTGGTGTTGTGTCACATGCCTGACTATCACCCAAATAATTTTTGGTCTTCCTATAGATTTTTTTTTTCCTTTTGTTGCTTCTCCCCTGACCAATGTCGCATCATGCTTAGTTATTGGGGATTTTAGTTGTGTAAAAGTTCCAATTCCCTTTTCCGTATTCCTTTCACCAGTCAGCCCATTTATTATTGTAGGTGTATTGTTCAGGTACACACTTCCAGACTGCATGTTTATGTATAATTCCCTTTTGTATGGCCAGACTGGTTTCCAAGAATTTTCCTTAGGCCTGCTTCAATGTTTTCCAGCCTGACTGGTTAACTGACTCAATATTATAGAAAGACAAGTTTTCCATACCAATAGGAGATATCTTACGTTTACCCTTTTGAACATGACGAATTTTCAATGTCTATTTTTTAATGTGGTTTTTACCCTTTTGTTCCTGCTGCTTTAATTTTTGGTGGGATCAGATGTGTTCTAATCATGCAAATATCAGGACCCTCTAGTTCTTGTCTTTTGTTTGCATATTTGACTATTAGCCTGTGTATTGCATATTGCGCCTGATGTGAAAGTTTTCTACATGCCCATGATAATTTGTACCATGTGATTTCTCTATTGAGATGTTCTGGATAAGGAATTTAGGAACACCTAGATGTAATCATTCAGAAAAAAATGTGTTTGCCCCGTTAGACAATGCCACCATATGTGAAGACATCCATTTAGATAGAACTCTCGTGTAGTTATCTACCTTTAGATGATGGAGGCTCTCACACGGAAACCAAATTGAAAAGATTAGAGACACTGTTTTGCCGACTGTCTTTATATTTGTATTGCTTTTTGAGAATGGCAGTATATTCTAGACCAAAATTGTCCCATGGCGTGTGGCCACTCCTTTGAAACTCACAGACCGCCTGTTTGCAGTCCCCTTGTTATACAATGAACTGTTTAAAGCATCGCACTTGCTTCATCAGAAGGCGTTCAACATCAGAAAAGAAGGAGGAGCTGGTTTTGCCACAGAACCAGAATTTCAGTGCACAAGAGCGCCTGTCATGTGCTGGTAACCTCTGACAGTGTGCAGTCCCTTGAGCCCCTTGGCCTGAGTTTTTGTCCACACACACCCCCTCTTTTCCTTTGCTCCAATGGAAGTGCAGTGCACCGGCGGATCCAAGATTGACAAAAGACACTAATTCTAGGGCCCATGAAAGAGCAGCCTGAGCGTCCTCTGACACCGAATGATGAGTGTTGGATCCTGAGAATGGTCCCGGGTCTGCACAAGATGATCTGTGCCCATGACCAATGAAGAGCATATTATTTGTAGTGTCTGCAGCAGAGGAAAGACACAGGTGCACTGCCTTGAGACATTGAGACTCTCGAGTGAGCTGTGGGGGTTTGCCAGGAGGGCACTCCAACTAAGCAGTACTTTTCTCATGTAAGGCTTGAATGAAGAGGCCCATGCAAAAGAAAACAACAGAAGAAGATTTGATGGACAATAGAAGCCTGCCAGAGAGGTTTTTTGAACAGGACTCTGGGCATAGGTGGTTTCACAAGAGGTTTCCGTGTGATTGTATAGACTAGGTGTTAAGGAGACTGATTGTTTTGCTGGCATTGTTTTAAAGTACTATTCTGTTTAGTAAAAGCAGAATAAAGTCCATTTTCTGTGGAAAGAGTATTTTCACCTCAGAGCATTGATGAGGGTCACCACTGTTTCACCTGAACATATAAAATGCATAGGAGCCCTAAAGGTGTTACTAGATAATTTTAGGACTTGCTTTCTGCTTAGGGTTGTGAAAAATTATTATTTCATTTGTAATAGTGGTCACTACTTTCTCCCGTTGCCTATATGTTCTTAATAACGTGTTTTCTAGAGTTTTTTTAAACATGACGTTGTCATTTATGGGTGGGATTGTTTTACTCTACCCAATTGACTTCTGCACCCGCTTCCCAACCTATGTCCTTTCCTACTACTGCTTCTTTGCATTCTTTTCACCCTTTTCCTGAACATGGGCAGGTTAAAAGATTAGAATTCGTAAGCAATTCTTTTGTACAGCTTCTGCATCAACATTAGTTAGTAGTGAACATCACTAATTATTGGGTGTGTGATCTTATGCAGCCTGCTACAGACAGAGGTATTCCTTATTTTTGTCCCGCCATATGTGGGCTTTGTGCTACTACATGTGTAAGGAAACATGTATCAGAAGACGAGCTAAGTAATAGGATGATGCTACAGCAACATCTTCATGACTTTATGAATATAGACCTGGACTGAGATTAGTATGAGAATAGTTATTGCCTATGTAAGGGCAAAAGGAGGGTCTGTGGTACTTTGAAATTTGGGACCGCGTAGGAGGCAGGGCCCTACCCCTGTCTATTCGGGTATTAGTGAACCGCGAATGGCCAATGCGTTATGTACAAGTGCTTTTCATTACATTTCATCGATAAATGCACTATGTATACAATATTATACATTGAATTCATGGGTTCCATCTTAGAGCGGTGGCCATCTTATGGTTGCCCTCACATAGGCTACACATTACAAACAAGTACGGGCCTTTAGAACACATGTACTTTCTGTTTGACTTCTCTTTGACCTGTACAGCTTGGCTCCGCTGCCCCAGGTCACTCCGGTCTCACGAGCTCCCCGTCCTACGGCCACCTGTGATTAGCATCAGGGTTTGACACACCATAAAGCCTTTTCATCCCACACAAGCCTCCGGCTAATCTCTTTCACATCTGACTCTGTTTCCTGCTTTATGGCCTGTTTTGCAAACAGGAGCTGCCCGTGTTTGTTGGGGTCTGCTGATATCTGATGAGGGTTCTGAGCCTTGCTGGGTTAAATAATTGAGGGCTGAACAAACTGGAATGTGGGATTGTCATCATGACTCTGCCTTTTCTTTGAAGCCAAAATATGTGAATGACCACTTGTGAAACAGGGGCGGTGTTGCCCAAAGCGTAATATTCTGTATATAAGGGAAGACTGGTTTTTGTTCTGGAGACTGCCTCATTCAGTTGCTAAGGCTTCTGTGCGACGTAGTTTCACTCATTTGAGTTTAATAAAGATGTCTTTTCATATTTCAGCTTCTTTGCCAAGTTCTTTGTTATATTACCATGAGAGTGGAATTTTCAAATACCACAACAGGAAGTACTCGAAGTCATAGGGTGCTACCCCTGGCACCTCTGGGGTCTCAAAAATTGGAGTACTTCAGGACTGGCCATTGGCCTTTTGTTGGAACAGACGTTTCACTTTTCATATGCTGAATAAAGCTTTTTACTTTGTCCCTGTGAACTTGATTTAGCTGTACATCATGTTGAGGTTGTTTTAGATGCCCTTGCAACTGTAATGCTTGGTTTACAATGTTGCATACTGATGTGTTGATGTGAGGTACTCCCTGTGGTCCATGAGATATGTATCCTATTCTGGTGGGTATCCATGTCATCCTTCGCAGCTACTTGGGTGTGTCTGGATCAACCATTTGTGTACATCTCTCTGTGAGCATTTAATTGCCATTGCACCCCTGCACATATGATGTGCTTCCCATTGTCCAAATTGTCACTTCCACATACTTCGCGCTCATCACTACTGGCCCTACAGGTGTGGGCATCATTGTAATAGGAGCAACTGGGTCCTCTGTGCAACTTGCTGTACATATGTATTGAGTATGTGCAGATGACTTAAGGGAGACTCACGTACCCAGGCTGTTGTGACCAGAGCCTTCATTGTGCGGTAACTGATGGCTGACTGATCAAGTGGTCTGCAGACATGAGTGGGGCTTGCGGTGAATATGTTTGGCACAGCTGGGCTCCCACAGGAGTTGTGTCACCTCAATTTAGTGTGTTGTCCAGTGACATGGCCTGGGCCCATGGTGTGAATTGTATGTGCATGTGTGTGTGTCCACATCCCTGTTCATACACAGACAGTGTTCCCTTGATATGTTCGTGTTGTTGATGCTTGCTGAGTGGTACTGGGTTAATCCCACTACTTTCCCAATGGGCTACCAGATGTGTGGGTGCATGACTCACTCCTGTTAATTGGTGTATCATCATTGTGATTTGTCAGTTCTGAGTGTTGATGATGTTGTCAGACACAGATGGGACAAAGTGAGGGTTCCTCAAGGCACGTTTTTGTTCGCAATATCATGTAGTTGTCCCTAGGTGGTAGTTTTCAGTGATTGAGACATTTGTATGTGTGTGTGTGACTGCTCCCACTTGTTGGGTTCATGGCAGCGATGCTGGCAGGTGTCAACATGGGTGCCTTGTGTTCCTCCTTGGCATCTGCATAGTCCTGGGACAGTGGCAGGGATTGTGAAGCTCACATGTGCTTTGAGGTCATGGCCATGTACCGCATACTGTGCAGTGTGTCTGTCATTCCCCAGGGTTGTAAACAGTCCTTGTGTGATGTGTGTGTGCACCTTAGTTCCTGCCAACATTCCTGTGTTTGTCATGTGGGCATGTGCAATGTCACCTGTCCATGTGGGCTTCACAGATACACATTGTTGCAGTTCTTGTGTGTGGTGTTGATGGTGGACTGATGTGAATATTTGCATGGATGGTCCCTTAGCTCCCGTTTGTCCATGGATGAGGGGCCATGCTGAGTGATTTGTGGTTGTGTATGTGTGATGTACGTTTGTGGCACGGGACACATGTCTGGGTTTCCCAGTTTGTACGACATCTGCCTTTGTCATCACAGTGGAGGTGTCATGCATACTTGTGTCACACCAATGTCTTGTCCCTGGGGATTGTGCTGTTGTGTGTCAGTCTCTTGCTGTGTTAGTTGGTGTTCATTCCAGCTAGTGTCACATGTGTCTGTTGTGCTCCCTCTCATCTCCCAACACCTGATTGCCCACTGAGGGTGTCCCAATGATGGTTTACTTTTGTATGGCACTGTGTCCACATCTGTGTCACTGTGGTTCAGCCCCTCTCATGTGTTGTGTTGTTGCCTGTGGATATTGTGACACACACACACACACACACACATGTTGTGTCCGATGTGCAGTGTGAGTTTGCCTGTTTGTGTTTGTGCATCTGCACCAGTGCATTGGTATTGCTGTTGTGGGCCTTTGTCTGGATGCTGTTTCTGTGATTTTGCATGCTGTTCCTGCGAGTCATTTCACATCATTGTGCACATTCATCCTGGTTGTTGGGTGCCATTGCTGGCATGGAATGTGAGTTAGTGAGCTGACACCTACAGTCTACACATGTTGTTTTGGTTGGTGTGTCTATTTTCGAGATGTGTGCATGCTTGGTGATGGTCACTTCTGCTGTTGTGTCATTGTACGCTGTGTGCATTGTCAGCCCCCATGTGTGGTGCTTGTCTGCACATGGCCAAGAGTGTTATATTTTCACAGCACTGTTTGCCTCAACACATCTCTGTGTGTAGGGGACACAACCACTATTTTACCCCAGAAGTGTTTGATGTGTTGGGAGCAGGGATCATACATGCTGTTAGTTATTTGCAGCTTTGACCATGATGACACTTACCTTTTGGTCACTGTGTTGAGGGGTGTTTGGTCCCCATCACCACAATGCTCCACATCTGCTGCATTTTGTGAGCCCCCACTTGACTTCTGTTCTACACAGTGAGGGGGTGTTCTTTTTACATTGCCACAGTGCTATGGTGATGCTTGCCTTGTGTATGTCACACTCATGTGTTGGTCACACATGTGCTGTTACTTACATTGTATGCTCGTAGCCATATTCACTGTTGTGGGCATTTGTCGCAGACTACACACTGTTGTCATGATGTCGTCGGGGATGTATTTTGCGGACATACCTGATGTTTGCATATGCTGGATGTGTTGCGCATCACCCATCCTATGGCTGGAGGTGGCAGGGGTGATGGGCCGTCCGGCGCGTAGGAAGTACGCATCGTACTTGTCATGCCGGAAACTGCTATGGATACTGCTTCCGGGCGACACGGTTCCTCTTTGGGAGTTACGGTTCGGACGGAGAATGGGTCTTGATTCACAGCCTACGTGTCGGTCGTGTTTTTGGCAGTTATGCGCATCGTACTTCCTATACAGGACGGACCGGCTCCGGGTACGTGTCGGTCGCAGGGTAAGGCTACGGACAGCTGTCCGACCGGCCATCGGAATCGGCCCCTTAGTTGTACTTCCAAGTTTCCTAACTGTATTACATCTTCTTGAGCTTGATACATTGCTGTTTCCACCTCATTCATGGCAGTCGCTGCTTCATCTATTATTAATTATCAACTAATTATTACTTAATTAACCCTATTAATCCCACAACCTGCACCTAAAATTAATTATGCAATTACCATAATTAATTATTAATTCATCAATTAATGATATTTAACTACTAATTAATAATTAATTAAAAAATCATTACTGCCCACCTTATACCCATATAAACCCCACAACCCACACATAAAAGGTTCCCAAAAAATGTAAAAACATAATGAACTGTATAAAATCTCAATTAAATAAATAGTAATAAATAAAAATATTAATTCATTTATTATGAACAAATTACTTCCCACCCTATTTCCCTATAAACCCACAACAAGCTAGGGAACTAAAAAATGCAAAATTTAATTAAAATACAATTCATAACTACTGAAAATTTAACACATTTATTGAAAAGCATAAACAATACTTATACAAAAAAATCACATACATTTAAAATATATATTAAAATGCATAACATTGTTTAAAAAAACGATATTTTAAACAACTATATTTTTGCAAAAAATTTTAATGACTTCTATATTTTGGAGATCGATATTTCTTACCTTAAATGCAATATTTTTTATCACAATTTTCTTGCTGTCAATATTTCTGTGTCACGATATTTAAAACTCCATATTTGTGTAAGTCGACATTTCCAACTTGCTATTTTGACTGAAAACCATTTCAAGATGTGTGCAGGAAGTTGCCAGTCATTCACTAGAGCATGTGTTTCACATATGTTGTAGTCTTAGCCTGGATCTTTGCCCACGTTTGCAGCTAGAAATGTAATCGTGAAGTTCACCAGCCTTATGAAATGAGCAGTGGGTTTCTGTAAAGGTTCAAAGGAAAGCTGGCTATAAATGACCCTGGAGCAGTTCCATATGATGCTTTGTGAAATAATGCTCCTAATATAGCTAATTAGTTATGCAGATGAAGGATCTAATCGATGCTAATGTCGTTCCTGTCAGCCCAGCCCATTCCCACAGAGTTCTCAATAATACATTCTAGACTATGGTATCATAGATTGCAGAAAAGTAAAAAATCTGATTAGTAAATCTCAGCAAATGACGGCATAGGTTTTTCTCTTACATAATCCAGGACCAATTCAGTGTCTCTTGTTGGCCAAAATCTAAAATGATGATCATTAACAATGTGTGTTAACGCCACAAATTCTTGGAATTATCTTGCATCTTGTGTCAGTTTTCAATGATGCAAGGAATTGCTTGAGACACCCATCTGTAAATGGCTCAAGAGGAAGTTTGGAAGTTTTCAATAGTGTTGATGACTCCTCTTTCATCATTAAGGAGCCGATTCCGATTCCGGCCGCAAAATGAACCGACCGACACGGATCCGGACCGAACACCGACCGACACCGACCAGCGCCGTACGACCTGTGCAGTATGATGCAACGCATGTGAATTACAACCGACACGTACGGAATACAAGCAGTATGACCGAGCCGTAGGGAAAATAGTGATCCGGCCTGAAATCCAACGCGAATATCACCGACCGACACGAACCCGGAATGAAGCCGACCGACCCGTACCCGCGATGTACGATTTGCGCAGTACGATGTAATGCGTGCAAAACCAGACCGACTCACACGGAGAACAAGGCGCACAACCGACACGCACAGACAACCCAGCACACAAGCAATAGAGACCGCCGTGAACGACGCGTACCAAACACAGAAGACAGGCAGCGTGAACGAGGTGGAGAAGCCCGCACGAGGCAACAGCAGCGTCCGTTTCCGTCACATGAACGTCTCCTTCATGCCTACAAAACACAAAGGAAAAAAGACAAAAAAAGGACCAAAAAAGAAATGACAAAGCCAAAAAATACCACAAAAGAAACATGGGACAAAGACACACCCACCACTCCAACTATATAAAGGACTACAATCACTACCATCATCCCTTGCAAACAGGAGACACAGCCAGCAGCAAACACCAGTACACAGCAACCACAGACACACTCACAACTCACCCATCACACAACTCACACACCATCAGCACCTCATATAAAAGCACACACAAATATACCCAGCAAAACCAACACCAACCCACCATGACTTGCACCCTCACACACACAACCCTCACCACCACCACCTATCACCATGCCTCCAAAGAAGAATCCAAAGTTCACAAATAATGAGTTAGAAGTGCTGGTAGACGAGATCATCAGAGTAGAGCCACATTTGTTTGGTACATTGGTCCAAAGGACCCCCATCTCACAGAAAACCAAGATGTGGGCGAGGATTGTGGACAAGGTGAACGCCCAAGCACCAGCAAGGCGCACAAAGGACGACATCCAGAACAGGTGGTATGACGTGCGCAGGAGGGTCAAGAAACTCATTGAAAAAGATCACGCCCTGAGACAGTGCACCGGCGGTGGCACTCCTGCCAAACAATTCTACTTCAGGACCTGGGAGGAGAAGGTGCGGGACATCCTACCACCAGAGAGCGTCCATGGCCTAACAGACATCCCAGAGCCTGGTGAGTACACAAACAACATACCCAAGATTGTGTGGCAAGGGGACAGTGAAACCATGCACCACAAGCAAAGCTACACTAACCAATAAATAATCAGCCCAAGATGTGTATGCCAGTCACACAAACACAATACCTGCCATCTCATAGTGACTGGGAACTGTGTCATGACATGCACCAACCTACAAACAAATAGAGCAAGCCAGTGGCACTAAACCAAATACACCCTGCCAGAATGTTTGACACCACAAACACACCACCTCACAGTGCAGCTGACTGTCAGGAAGGAATAGTGGGGATGCAGGTGAAGTGAGTGTAGACAAAAGCATGATGGGGCCTGTAGTCACAGATAATGCTCCCCCTCCTGATTGGCACATCAAGACCGCTCTGAAACATGCCCACATCACAGGGAGTGGAAAATGATTGACAAGATGACTCACACTGGGTCCTGCTGTGGGGAGCACAAGGCCCTGCTAGAGCCTGTGTGCAAATCAGAAGCAGGACACCACTGACTGACATCCTGAAAGACAACTTGCACACCCTACAATGGAAGCATGTTTCATGATGGGAAGGAGGACTGACAGCCCTGACCATACTAATCAGCATGGGGAGACACCCCCCCACAACACAAACTCCACACAACTCACCGGGTACAATGCATTGACACACACCTCATTGAAATATCAGCAAAAGATACCCCGTACTGGATGCTGCTGTGTGAAGCACGGGGGCTTACTTGGGACTTGTAGCCTAACAAACACCACAATTTTACTGTCAGCCATCTTGCCATTGCTGGCACAACCCCTCACAGGGAAGAAGAGTCAAGAGGGAGGAAGTATGGGCATGCTGGGAAGGGGGGTGTAGCCAAGAGTATGATGGGACTCGCAGTCACAGACAACCTACACCCACCCACATGGCCCAGCAAGATCAAACTAAACCATACTCACCTCACAGGGAGTGGGTAGGGACTGACAAGATGTCTGACACTGGGCTCTGTTGTGGGGAGCACAAGGCCATGCTGGGAAATGGCAAACAACAATATCAAACTCTGTCCGTGACAAGCTGGGAAAAAGCAGTGTACAGGCAGGCATCTGTTTGAAAAGTAGAAAATGTCATGTTTGTGAATCAACGATGCATGTTGAAAC
Source organism: Triturus cristatus (assembly GCF_964204655.1). Lineage (NCBI taxonomy): Eukaryota > Metazoa > Chordata > Amphibia > Caudata > Salamandridae > Triturus > Triturus cristatus. The sequence goes on along the minus strand of NC_140590.1, from coordinate 890,905,667 downwards.
ATAAATCACATTGTGTGTCTCTTCCAAACACAGGTGGTGCAGGGCCAAAAGCACCAAATTATGAGGATACCCAGACCCAGACTCTGGTGGACACTGAGCTCTCTGGTCTGACTCTCTCACTGTCCTCTTCGGATGACGACGACCAACCTGGCCCCTCCGGTGTGAGCCATCATGCAGCACCAGCAGCATTAACATCTGCCTCCCCTGTACCCACGCCTCCAGCATCTGGACACCGACAGGGCACCCCCGCCAACACGGACAGACAAAGGACAATCAACACCCACAGCACAGGGACACAGGACACCCCGGAAGCTACAGACAACACCACCAGCAACACCACCCAAGGGGTCCCAGTGTCACCTGTGCGTCCTGCCGCTGGTCATGCCCATGTGGAGAGGGGTGCTGGAAGGGGTGGGAGGCACAGGGCGCGCCTTGCAGAGGGGTCTGGACTGCATGATGACCCCCACCTGGCACGCATCTTAGATGCATACCAGGATAGCACCGGGGGATTTGGCCAGGTAGTGGGGATCCTCAAGGACATGCAACCCGAGCAGGTCGCCCACCATGCCTGCACAGAGGCCAAGTGGGATGACTTCACTGCGGTGCATCGGGACATACTACAATTCCTCCGCCAGATCAACACCAACCTGTCCACACCCCCTTGTGTGCCCACAACATCTGTCGCAACACCATCTGCCAGCGCCACAGGGAGGGAGGAGGACTCTGGCGGAGAGTCCCCTGCACCGCAGAGGCCTGCACATGAGGATCCCTCCCCCCCGGAAGAAGAGGGGTCGTCCAAAGAAGGACATGTGAGAGGCAGATGTCCCAGCACATCCCCCAGGGCCTCTAAACCTGTTCTGGACAATGTTCTTTGTGCGCAACCCGTTCACCTTGTCCAATCGCACACAACTCGCCCACATGAAATGGAGGGTTCATGTTGGGCCAATGTATCAGATGACTGTGGACTTTACGCTGGACATTTCATCTAACAGCACTTCCAACTCCAATGTGAACTTTGGATTCCCAACCCACTGTACAGCACCCACCATCCTGTGCACTTCCCTCACACATGTTTGTAAATAAACTCACCAGTATACCATACTTGCCTCTGTTGTGATTCCAACTTGCCATGTTCAGGGATATGTCGATCTGCTACACAACACAGTGCATGCCAAATACTGCAACAATGTGACCAACGTAAGGTGAGTCATGGGGATGTGACACATGTGAGGGAGACATACCACTATGGCAACACAAAACATACTCACCATGGCCATGTTAATCATCACACACAATGATGTTGACCAGAAACACATTGGCATGCACAGACACAACACCAAGCCCAGTCAGTGGTAACAAGCCCACAGGTGAGGTAAGCAGATGTCACGCAGATGTGGGAAGACAGACAACACACATAACAAAGCGTAGCACAGGTTCATTACACATCAGCAACAGATTTATTCCACACTATTTGCACGGTAATTCTACGTAACAGTGGACACATGCTCCCAATGTGTTGGAGAATGGATTTCCAGGGATGTGTGGTACATCAGTTGATGGGAATTATCAACTTCCACACTGGTGTTGGCTTCTGGGTGTTGGGGATCAGAGTTGACCACACAACAGGCAAAGTACCCTTGGAAGGACAGACAAGATACAGTCAAAAGCACAGAAGAACAGGAGAGAAATGCAATACACATGCACAAAACATGTTGCAAGACACCTACACAAACACTAGTTAGCAGTACTACCCTATTGTGGAGTACACACCACCTGAATGGGCACATCACATTACACATCCAGTCAAGTGGCACACAGACACACTCAGACAGCAACAGAGCTGGCACAACACATTCCAGGCTACCTCCATACATTCACATAACAACCCTGGAAACTTACATTCAGGTGAAGAAGTTGTTGATGAGCTGGGAGCGGACGTCAGCATAATCTGTATCATCACTGGCATCTTGGCCCAGGCCAGGATCCTCCACAGGTGCCGGACGTTGGTCGTCGTCATCTTCACCCTGAATGAGAGGCACCTCCTTCCGCACCGCCATGTTGTGTAGCATGTAGCAGACAAGGATAATTTTGCACACCTTTGCAGGCTCATATGGGAGGGCCCCTCCAGTCTTGTCCAGGCAGTGAAAGCGGCTTTTCAGGAGGCCGAATGTCCGCTCAATCACCCTCCTGCTCAGACCATATGCCTCATTGTAGCGCAGCTCGGCTGGTGTCACAGGGTTCCTGAGGGGTGTCAGCAACCACGGCATGTTGGGGTATCCGAAGTCACCTACACACACAAAAATGAACAAGTAGCTGATGTTTTTCGGAGTGCGGAATACAACATTGACAAACACACACAATGAGAAACAGTCAGTACACACGGACAAGCCAGGCATGCTGAGCTGGCATCTGTGACATCAGCGTTGCAATGCGACTACTCCTCATATTTTAGGCATCGTGCGCAGAACCAGGGAACCGTGCACTCACATGTGTGATTGACATGTCAGCAAGACAGACCACCAGAGCATTGATCGAATGGTAATGCTCCATGTTCCGGTATGCCTGCTCATGTGCCTGTGGTGGTATCAGGCAACATGTGTCCCATCAATAGACCGATGACGTTCAGCATTCTCCCCAGTGTATAAAAGACACCCTTTATTTCAGGGAGTTCAGCTGGGCTCGGGAACTTGATATACAGGTCGAGGAATTGCAACATCCCCTCCAAGACATCGCGTAGCACCTGACTAAACATTGTTTGCGACATCCCACCAGCAGTAGCCACAGTTTACTGGAAGGTACCAGTAGCAAAGAAGTGCAGGGCTGCCATCACCTTCACCTCTGGGGTCATTGCTGTAGGGTATGTCCGGCCAGGTAGCAGATGTGGCGCCAACTGCTCCGCCAACTCCGCAATCAGTGGCCTGGAGAAGCGGTACCATCTGATGCAGTCGCGTTCCTGCATGGTTGCAAGGTCTGGGAACGGACGATGGACAGCTGGTGCCCTGCAGTACAGAGATGCACAAAGGAAAATTGTAAGTTCATCCACCCATGTGGCCATGACCACGATCACTATCACATGCTAGTTCATGACATTACACAATGTACTGAGGTGTGTGCTGTTGGTCATGGACACATATGTCACCTACAAGACCACCACCTCACATCTCAATTCCACATGTCCACATGAGTCCCATGTAGTGCAATGGCCAATCATCTGGCTGTGTCACCCAACCTATGTGCCGCTGCAACGTTCCAAAAACACACCACAGTGACAATTGAGGCCTCATGTCTCCCAGGCATCACAGATCTTTGCCATGCAGAAACCCAGGCTCCCTGTATTGCCACATCAACACAGCAATGGACATGGCGTAGCACGTACACACCACAAGGCAAGCGTAAGTCCCACAGGTTGTGGCCACTGTTGTTCCTGCTGGCCCTACATGTACGTCTCTTAGACACACACCCCATCAATGTTGATGCATATACCACATGGATGTGGAGACTGTCACCCATTGGTAACATGTGATCAGACACATCTGAGACACAACATGCACACAGACTGTGGGTGCACATCAGTATTGTGGCTGCAGGTCTCACTGTGACGTACATGCCATCACCCCCAGGACTCAGGGTGTATGTGACCTGTCCTAAACATATCCAACCTGACACTGTGTCCGTGACTCATGCCCATTACTGTCCAATTGCACATCACAGTGGTAATGTGCACAACACACAAAGGATTCTGCCCCCATGTACACGTGCACAGCCTGGGAGTGGCTGCACAAAGTGGCAGCCTAAAAAACAGATGTGGCCCCCCAAACATCCAGGGAATGCAGCCTTACATGCCATGGACACTGTGTGGCCAATTCTGTTGTGTGGTAGGTGTGCACAGGTGTCCCTGGCCAGTATATGTGTGTTGTATCCGTATAATAGTCATACTAATGAGGTCCAACACGGGTGACAATGCGTACGCATTGCACGGGCCATGTCCGAGCCGTGCGTACGCTTTGTCATTGAATGCAATGAGGCCCGACACGGGTGACAATGCGTACGCATTGCATGGGTCGTGTCGGAGCCGTGCGTACGCTTTGTCATTGAATGCAATGAGGTCCGACGCGGGTGACAATGCATACGCATTGCACGGGTCATGTCCGAGCCGTGCGTACGCTTTGTCATTGAATGCAATGAGGTCCGACGCGGGTGACAGTGCGTACGCATTGCACGGGTCATGTCCGAGCCGTGCATACGCTTTGTCATTGAATGCAATGAGATCCAACGCGGGTGACAATGTGTACGCATTGCACGGTTCATGACCGAGCCGTGCGTACGCTTTGCCATTGACTGCAATGAGGTTCGACGCGGGTGACTATCATGCATTCGGGTCGGACAGGCATGGTCCGAGACAGGCGTACGCCTTGGCCATTGAATCGTATGGAGACGGGTGCATGTGTACATTCAAAATACGCGTTGTACAGTCAGTTGAACGAGCTGGGCGCACCCATTGGCTCAGGACTGTCACGGAGATGGATGCAGATTCAAAACTTGTACAAGTTGTACACTGGAAATTCAGATGGATGCCTACAACAATGTTGCAATTTCACGTGTTCCATGAAGGTGAAGATTTGAACGATGAGGAAGGCGTGTACGAGTCGTACTTTTGAATGGATTGGCCAGATTCATAGAATGCAACCGTGTTGGACCTATCACTTGGGACACATGGCACAGAGTCTGCCTCTGCAGCACAGATATAAGGCTGGCTGGCCCCCAGGGAGCTCACTTGCCTGCACTACATGCCACTGGACCACATCCCTGCTACCACTGCTGCTGTCTCTGCATCCTATGGCTCCTGCTATGGCACGTACTCTGGAGAGGGCCCCAGCCTTCACTGAGGAGGAGAACCAGGCCCTGCTGGACGGGCTCCTTCCAGAGTACAGAAAGCTCTATGGGACACCAGGGGAGCAGGTGAGTGTGCAGTCCACTGCCTTCCTAATTATGCATGTAGTCTGATTAGCAGTACTAGCAGTGTGTACACTTATGGCAAGCATTCTCACAGACTACTTTCATCCCCCAAAGTGTGTAGGTACATGTAATGAATAGTTTTCCTGCTGCTAACGTGCATTATTGCAAGCTTAAACTATCCAGGCATTGTTAACATGTCAGACATGCATGTGATTTTTCCTTCCCCATAGTTGCACTACCTGTGTAATTTATTTCCCTTTGTGATGATGACATGTATCTCCAAATGTGTGCTGCACAAATCTGGGGCATATGTGTTAAAGTACTTTTCACTTTGTCCTCCTCACAGGTTGATGACCACCAGAAGCAGGAGATCTGTCTGTTCGTTCTGTGTGGGATCTACAAGCGCTGGATCCGCAACTGCCAGAAGAGGTGGCAGGACCTTCGGGGCTGGACCCGGAGGATAGCTAGAGTCCAGCTGAAGCTGTCACCTCCACGCAGGAGAGGTGGACACCGGACCCTGACTCCCCACATGCTCCGTATCCTGGCGGTGGTCTTCCCGGACCTGGATAGGCAGCTGAAGTCCAGACAGTAGCAGGAAGGGGGTGAGTCCATGTCTGATCTGTTTACTATGTCTGACATGCTAATAGCAGTCTTTTGTCCTGATCACACTTCCACATTACGTAGGTCTTGTAGTCCAATATTCAGGTCCCTCAATTGTGTGATGCACCCTCCTCATCTGTTCCACAGGTGTGGCCCCTACAGTCTGCTGCTTGTCTCACTAGGGCACTGTGTCCCTGCAGTCAGCTATGCTTCAGCTACCGGTCTGCATCTGTTCCCGTGACTCTGTTGTGTGTTTCATAGTTGGGTCAATTGTCTACACAATGCCTGAGATCTGACATGTGATCTGTGTGTGCCCTTGAGATGTGTACCAATTGCTGGTCTGACTCGCAACATGTGGCTGGGGTATTCCAAACAAACACATGCAGCAGGGGACTCCAATTTTTGGGCCTCAGGAATATGTATATCACGTATGTCACACTTGCTTAGCCATCTGACTACTGTCCAGGGCCAAACACTGTTTCACTTAGTCCTGGCCAGTCATGCCCCCTCAAGGGCATTTAGAAACACTCTGTAATCCCACTCCTGTGTATGAAATTGCAGGTTGTGCTTAGTGACATGTGCCCTCAGGTGTCTGCCTCTGTGTCATTAGGGTGTGGCTTGTTGCTACGTACAACTGGGGTGTCCATGATCCAGAGGGTCAACATGACATCTGCAATTTGACTGTGAGAGACAAGACCTGTGTGACATATAGGTGGGTGATCATCTGACAGCGCACAATGGTGTATGCAACTGTGTCCTTCATGCAGCTGGGTTACATGCATGGCAGACTGTGATGTGTTAATGTACAGGGATTTGTGTTTGCTGAGACTCATATGTATGATTTGCATGATGTGGGGTCTTCTGGGCCCTGGATATGTTGTTTGCATGGGATGGGCAAGTGCTCCGGTCATCTGCAGAGTTAGCTTTACCCCTGAGCTAGGATTGTGAGTCAGCGCATATTGTTGTTTTCTGGATGCCCTGCCCCTGTGACAGGAGACAGTGTTGACTGACTTTCAGGGCATCCCAGTGCCATGGCATTTAACTTGCTATGAGTGAGCCTGCATTGTGTTCAAGTGTGCACCATGCACCCCATTGTGGCATTGCCCATCAGGACATGAGTACATCATAGTGTGTGATGCTGGCATGCGTCCTGTTGGACCTGGCCCTTTTTGCAGGGTCATCCCTAAACTTTTTGCCTTCCTCCTATATTTTTTCTGACCTGGTGTTGGCTGTTTTATGACTCTGGGCACCTTACCACTGCTGATCAGTGCTAAGGTGCATATACTCTCCCTATAGTAAAGTGTATTATGTGAATTGACTTCCATATTTGGCTTATTTGGTTTACTAACAGTCCCTAGTAGAGTGCACCAGGGGTGCCAAGAGCTTGTATATCCAAATGCTGCTAGTGGGCTTGCAGCACTGGTTGTGCCACCCACAGAAGCAGCCTGGTAAAATGTATCTAAGGTCTGCCATTGCAGAACCTGCATGCAGTCTGGTACTGTCATGCTGACTGGGCAAGCGTCCCCACTTGCCAGTCCCTAAACCTTCCCTTACCTTCATGTTAGTCACCCCTAAGGTAGGCCCTAGGGCAGAGTGCATTGTAAGGATAAGGTAGGACATGCCCTGAGGTGTGTGGCATGTCCTAATAGTGAATTACAGCCATTTTCGTTTTTCACTATTGTAAGGCTACCTGCTCTCCATAGGCCAGAATGGCCTGCTAGATTATAACACTCTATAATCCTAGCAGGCTCAGGAAGCATGGTAGAAATTCATGTTTAGTATGGCTGAACTCAGAATAATAAAATACATCTTTTAGCAAAGGTTATTTTAATATCCTGGGTTTGCAAATGCTACTTTTAGAAAGTTAGCCTTTGCGTGCCTAACCATCTCAGTCCGCCTCTGGAGGGGAGGGACTGCCTTCTTTGTGTGTAGCTTGAGTGACAGGGCTGGGAATTTCCAGGAGACAGGCTGGGGCTACCAGGTGGTGAATAGAGAGATTACACCAGGATGGGTGGGAGGAGTGCACCTTGACTCTGAATAGGGCAGTGCTCTGCCACCACAATGCTGGCTCCACCCCCTGGGGAGCGTCTGATGTCTCTGCCCTGCCTGCTGAAAGAAGAAGCCAGAGTCCCAACAACAAAGTGCTCCTCACTGAAAATAACTGGACTGGGATTATGCAAAGGCCCCCCTGGCCTGTAAAGACAAAAGAAACTTGGTATAAATGTAGGAGCCCTGCTCCTAAGAAATCAGATCCTGATTGAACCACGAAGGAACTCTGCCTGACCAGAAGGACCTGGAAGAAGCTGAAGGAGGAGTAACTTTCCCTGACCTGGGGGATTGGCCTGCAGTTGGTGCCTTGCTGAGAAAGGAGAGGAAAAGACTGAGAAAGACTTTGCACTTTGTTTTTCAACTATCTCCAAGGGCTTGGAAGAAGAGCTTGCCCCCTGAACTGAGTCCCAGGACCATTGGAATCATCTGCCTTCCAAAATTGAGTTGCCTGGACAATTCTTGCTTGTTTCCCGCTGGATTTGGCCCCAGTACGCCTCGTACCCCATCCGCCGCGAAGCCGTGTCTTTGCCGCCCGGCACCGTGCGTCTACGCTGATCCAAAAGCGTTAGTACGCGCCGTTTCCCTCCCGGCCGCATTGCACCTAACCTTCCCCGCCGATTCGAGACGTACAACCCTGGCTGCCGAACCCTGTACGCCGGACTCAAGCTTCGCTGTCCCGCAGGTACGGTCCGTACGCTGCTAACGTACTGCACCGTGCCGTACTCAAAGCCGAGAAGGCGCATCACGCTGATCCTCCCCGTACGCTGTACGGCGCCGAGAAGTGTCGCCGCCTATCCGCACCGAAGGTACGGCTCGAACGCCGAACGCCACGGACTCTGCAAGCTGATCCGGGTCATCCGCACGTATCCCTGAAGGTCCCGTACCAACGCCGCTTCCCGACGCCGCGACCCGACCCGACCAGCATCTGAATATGCTGCCGAACTACGACCCGGACCCATCAACTTGTCCCGCACTGTCCGTCACGGACCCCACAAACTTAAGGTACTTTGCTCTATTCGCACCGCAGCGTGCGCGTCACGGACCCCGGAGTCCGCACCGATTGTTTGACTCGTACTTTCCTTGTTTTTAATGCCGACGAGTCGCACCTCCAGGTACGAACCGTACAAAGCCTGAAAAGAAGCAGAATTGACTAAAAGAAGCCTATTTTTGTATTTTTAGCCTTTTTACAAGAACATTGAACTTTAAAATAATACTGTGGTCATTTTATTCGTTATTCTGGTCTTGTGCTAAGCCTTATATAAAGAAACCTATTTTTGATATAACCTTGACTGGTGTCCATTTGTGGTGTGTCATTGCATTACTGTATGTGTTCACAAATGCTTAACCTATGACGCCCTGAGAATAGTCTTGACTGCTTGCGCCACACTACCTAAAGGGTGAGCAGGGATTATTTAAAAGGGTGATCCCCTTACTCTGACTTAGAATTGAGAGTCCCTGCTTGTCGCAAGTGCATACCTGTGCCAACTAGAGATTCCCAGTTCTAACACATCCCAAGCATGTGAAATGAGTCTCTGCCCATCCCTTCATCCGGACACCTGTACTGAGTCAGTAGCAAGAGATGTGCTGTGTGTATAGTGACATACTACTACATGTTCACGTGCATGTACAACTAATGTGTGGGTGGTGCATGTTGGCACATTGGGGTGTTAGTGTCCAACATGCAACGGACATATGTGTGAAAGTCAAGGAGGGATATGTGGCCATGGTTGATGTTGAGAATGACAATTGTCTTATCCTAAACAGTGTTGGCACTTTGATCTGTGTTCAGCTGACGATGCCAGGGCTTGCCCTGTGATGTGATGTACTCACTGTGGTGTGTGCAGTCGGTGCAGGTGACTGATGTTGTTCTCTTACTTCTTATTCCTATCCAGATACATCCACGGCCACAGGAGGGGACAGCTCCACGGACCAGGAGGAGCCACAGAGCCTTACAGGGACAGAAGGAGAGGAGTCGGGTGGACCCAGTGGCACGGAAGGCGAGTGGAGCCACACAGCGGAGTCGTCAGCACCATCCACCCCAGCTGAGGGCCACAGCAGCTCTGAGGATGACTCCCTTGTGGAGACGGGTGTCAGCAGCCACCAAACCCCAGCTAGTGAGGCTGTCCCTGCCCCCGCCACCACCACCACCACCCCCCTCCCATCGGCTCCCATCCCAGATGTCCCTGTGGGCTCCGGTGTTCGTTAGCATGTCTCCTTTGTGCCAGGCACCGCACCCCCTGCCCATGTGTCCCCTGCTGCCCTGAGTGAGGAGTCTGTGGACTTACTTCGACAGATCCATATAGGGAAGACGTTGATGCTGAAGGTCCTCCATGCACACACAGGTCTGTTGACACAACTGGTGTCATTCATGGAGGGCATTTCCTCAGGCATGTCTGCCCTACAGAGGACCAATCAGTCGGTGGCCTCCTCCCTGACAGCAGCAGTGTCCCTACTCCAACAGTCCCGCACCCCTCCTACCCCTACACCACCCACGATTCCTAGCACCCTACCTGTCCCAAGCAGAGAAACCCCCAAACCAAGGTCTAGACGTGCACACAAGCAAGTGCAGGGGACTTATTCCACACTCACAGGGGCTGTTTTGCAGACACACACACAGTCATCCACAACCACTCCGCAGTCCTCCAAGACCTCTCCCTCCCAGCCCCCTTCCCTTGCCTCACCTGCAACCCCATCCCCCCAGAAGCTCTTCCTCTGTGACCATGGCCTCTTCCCCACTGACCCTGCAGATCCTGATTACAAGGGGAAGAGGAAGTCCCCACACACAAAAGGGAGTGCCCCTGACACCCGGACACCCTCCCCCAGGTGCAGTCAGACAGAGACCCCAGCCGCAAGTCCCCCCGGCGCCAGAAGAGCAAGACCCCCCCGCCACCACGCAGCTCCAAGGCAAAGTCTCCGTCCTCCATCCGCCAGGCCACCACTCCAGAGGTTCCCTCACCACTCCCTGCCCCGGGTTCTCCCACCCACAGATACACCATACCCAAAATCCTAAGGCCATCCCCCCCAGCACTTGCTCCTCCACACCTGGTCAGACAGTTAGTGCCACTGATGTGGGGACCGTGTCCCCCCCCCTGCCCTGCTAACCTCACCTGTCCCCCATTCCGCTCCCATGGATGTAGGCACTGCTTTGGAGTCCACGACCACCCTGTCTGACTTGGGCACTGATCCAATCCACTCCATCTGACCTGCCCACTGGAGTGGTGCCGGCACCCCCACCCCATCTGACTTGTGCCCCACAGTTGTGACAGCACCCACCACTTCAGTCAGCTCCACTGCAGTTGCAAGTGTCTCGCCTGCATCCCCCACCTCTTCACTGCCTCCTTCTGTTGCGCCCTGATCCTGTCCCTGCGGTGCCTGGCCTGCCCCCATGTATGCCCCTCTGAGGGGATGACCCCGGTCCTTAGCAGTGCAGGCAAGCAACGTGTGACAGTTGTCACTCTACTTCACTGCTTGGCATTTGGACATGGACTGGCCATTGGCCTTTTGTTTGCACAGACGTTTAACTTTTAAAATGCTGAATAAAGCTTTTTTCTTTCTCCCTGGGAACTAGATTTCGCTGTACATTATGTTGATGATGTTTAACATGCCCTTGCACCTGTGATGCTTTGTTTACAATGTTGAATTCTGATGTGTTGCTCTGAGGTACTCCCTGTGGCCCATGAGATATGTATCCTATTCTGGTGGGTATCCATGTCATCCTTTGCAGCTACCTGGGTGTGTCAGGATCTACTATTTGTGGACATCTCTCTGTGAGCATTTCATTTGCATGGTAACATCTGTGGCTTGCACCCCTGCACATATGATGTGCTTCACATTGTCCAGTTTGTCACTTCCACATACTTTGTGCTCATCACCACTGGACCTACAGGTGTGGGCATCATTGTAATAGGAGCAACTGGGGCCTCTGTGCAACTTGGTAGACATATGTTTTCGGTATGTGCAGACGACTTAGGGGAGACTCTCGTACCCAGGCTGTTGTGACCAGAGCCTTCATTGTGTGGTAACTGATGGCTGACTGACCAAGTGTTCTGCAGACATGAGTGGGACTTGCGGTGAATATGTTTGGCACAGCTGGGCTCCCACAGGAGTTGGGTCTCCTCAAGTAAGTGTGTTGTCCAGTGACATGGCCTGGGCCCATGGTGTGTGTTGTATGAGCAAGTGGGTGTGTCCACATCCCTGTTCATACACAGACAGTGTTCCCTTGATATGTTCCTGTTGTTGATGCTTGCTGAGTGGTACTGGGTTCATCCCACTACTTTTCCAATGGGCTACCAGATGTGTGGGTGCATGGCACACTACTGTTAATTGGTGTATCATCATTGGGATTTGTCAGTTCTTTTTTTTTTTTTTTTATTTCAAAAGAATTTATTATTTTAAGGGAATAAGAACAAGCATAGTATACAATCACGGATGATACAAATGATATCAGCTGAAAGACATCCAACCTGGAAAGCTGAGAATTAACACTAGAATTTCATTACAAAGTTCATTAATCTGGAAATATCCGAGGAATGCATTAAATAAGGAAGAGACACTAGATAGTCAGGAGACGTGCTTATCAAAAAGTATCATCATCCTATATTAACTTGGGGATAAAGGGAAAGAAAGAAAGGAAAGAAAGCAAAGACAGAAAAAAGATAGAAGAAAAGAGGAAGAAGGACAAGACAGGATGAAAGAAGAGAAGAGGATTTCCAAAGGATTCACCCAGCAACAACGACAGCATTAACCAGGTACATCAAACGGGTATTGAGCCACCAATCCCTCTGAGGCCCTTTGCACGTACGTATCTAGAGTCCGCCACACCTCATTAGATATAGACGGAGAGAGGTGAGCATGATCAACTGACGTATGAGCACTACGCAAAAAAGAAACCCATGCCCACCAAGTATTATAAGAGACTGAAGAAAAAGATTTCCACTCCATGAGAATTACTTTGACCGCAATAGTTAGTAAAAGATCCAATAGTTGTAATTCCATGGCATCTAAGGGCAACGGTACCGAGGCCGCCAACGGACCTAGAAGAATTAGTGGAAAAGAGAGTTGAAACTCAATATCAAAGATAAGCATGAGGTGTTTGTGAACTAAACCCCAAAAGGGTTGGAGAAGAGAGCAATTAAAGAACATATGCTGGAAGTCACCTGGTGCAAGACCACAACTCCAACAGAGATTATCGTCCTTGAGATTTAACGCGTGTAAACGAGTGGGAGTCCAGTGAAGAAGATTAATAGAGAAAAACTTAGATTGCATTAATGAGGGGGCGATTTTATTACGAAGCGAGAGCCTACCAATATCTTGCCAAGTGTCCGAAGAAATATGATCAGTGACTTCATGCTCGAAATGACGTAGCCATTTTTGCTGCGTAACAGTTTGAGTAGGAAGTGTCGAGGACGACAAAAATTTATAAATCCTAGATGCTACATGACCAGACTTAATCCATAGGTGAAAAAGCATAATCATGGGGGAAGAAGGCTGAAGCTGTATTCTAGCAAGTGCTACCTTTATCTTAAGAAAAGTATAAAAATCTAAATTAGATAGAGAAAATTGCTGGGCCAGGGTAGAGAACGGAAGAGGATCATTATTGGAATCATACAAGTGCTTAACAAGCAAGATACCTTTCCCCGCCCAGTAAGACATCAAGTCTGGATCAATATTAATTTTAATTTTGGAGTTGCGCCAAATGGATGACCATCTAGTTTTATGCAGCGGAATCGCCACTCTCATGTCAACTTTGCGAATCGCAGCAACCGTATCCAAAATAATAGATCTAGAAAATGGAATGAAAAGGGTATGCGTGGTTAAAAAAGAGGCAGTTGGAAGCGGAGAGGCCAATTCCTGTTCTATTAGCAACCAAGCTGGAACCTGCATAAAGGGAGAGGAAAACCAGAGCGCGCCCTGGGAGGCTAAAAAAGCAGATTGATATTTTCCCCAATCAGGAAGATTACATCCCCCCAACTCATGGGGTTTCCTCAAAAATTTATAGGCAATTCTAGCCCTTTTATTATTCCATAAGAATTTGGAGGTAATTAAATCAAGATCATGAAAGAAGGCATCAGAAAGCTTCACTGGAATCATAGAAGAGACAAAATTAATAATAGGTGTTATCATCATTTTAAGAGTTTGGAACCGACCCCACCAGGAGATATGCTTCGGAGACCAATTATCTAAAAGATGTCGCACTTTAAGAATAGTTTGAGATTCATTATAAGTAACCGTGGCATAAAGGGTGGAACAAAAATAAATACCCAGATATTTTAGTTGCTTAGATTGCCACTTAAAGCCCGCCGAACCCATATGAGAGGAGAAGCAGTAAGCATTTAAGGGGAACATTTCTGTCTTATCTCTGTTCAGTGTATACCCTGAAACCTTTGAGAAAATGGAAATGATCTCAGAAATAGCCGGGATAGCACGTGCAATATCATCAGAAAAGATGAGAACGTCATCAGCATAGGCAGCTACTTTTAGCTGATGGGAACCAAAAGAAAAACCCATAATGTCTGGATGTACATCAATCAGTCTAAGAAGAGGATCAATGGACAACAAAAATAAAAGAGGAGACAAAGGACACCCTTGTCTCGTACCCTGGCAAAGATTAAAAAAGGACGAGGTGGCCCCATTCACTCTTATGTTAGCCCTAGGTCGGGAATAAAGAGACATAACCATGCTGATAAAAGAATCACCAAGGTTATGTGCACATAAATCAGCTCGTAAAAAAGGCCAGGAAACCTTATCAAAGGCCTTTTCAGCATCAAGGGCCAAGGCCGCCGCCGGAAGATTGGATCGCTTAGCGGCACCTAGAATATGACAGAAAGTACGGATATTATCACGTGCAAGACGACCCTTTACAAAACCTGTTTGGGAAGGATGAACCAATTGAGGGATAAAGGATTCTAATCGTTTAGCTAAGATTTTAGCAAAATCTTAGCTTCCATATTAAGCAGGGAAATAGGACGAAAATTCTTGGGGTCTGAATGATCTTTTCCTTCTTTGGGGATTACTACAATAGTAGCATCGGCAGCAGAGCCAGACACAGAGCCATCCTTGATAAAAGCATCAAAGACCGATTGAAGTTTCGGAACAACCACAGATAAGAAGGTCTTATAAAACAAAATAGGGTACCCATCTGGACCCGGAGCCTTACCGGAACGAGTGGCTTTAATCGCGGAAATAATTTCATCAGAGGTAATCGGGGCATTTAATGAATTATTAGCATCCTCCGGTATAGTTTTCAACGGCACTGTCTTCAAAAACTCCTGGCACTGTTCAAAAGACGCCTGAGTAGAGGGGGTATATAACTTATTATAAAAATCGCGAAAGACCTCAAGAATCTCTTCAGTCTGAAATTTCCTCTTACCAAGATGGTCAGTAATAGAGGAGATTTGGGAAGACTTATTAGCAGACTCCTGGAACTTTAATGTAGCTGCATGAGTCTTGCCCGCACGATTTTTTAACAGTAGCCGCTTAGATTTCTGAGCCTGAAAACCAATATGCGCCCTCTTAGTGACAATAGTATTATATGCATATTTTAAATTCTTAATAGATTGTAAGCACGATTTATCCTTAGAATGTCGAAAAAGAGATTCCTGACGCTTAATATCCTCTGCTAAGTCCGTGAGTTCTTTTTTGATGGCAGCGTTTCTCCTGGACATACACTTAATGACCTGACCACGAAACGTGCATTTAAAAGAGTCCCAGAGAACAACAGGGGAGCTTACTGAGCCAACATTCTCAAGGAAAAACGTCTCAATATCATTGGAAAACTCTTGAACCTGGGAAACATCATGTAAAATTTCCGTGTTTAGCCTCCAAGATCGAGACCTTGCCCTAGGAGCAAAAGACCTAAGTGTGAAAGTTACCGCGGCATGATCTGAGACTAAAATGGGGTGAATAATCGGAGATGCGGAAGCTTGAACAAGAGAGGAGTGAACCAGGAGATAATCAATACGTGAGAAGGACGAGTGAGGGGAAGAAAAAAAGGAGAAGTCACTGCCAGTGGGATTGTGAAGACGCCAAACATCCTGAAGATGGGTCAGAGAACACATATTAATCATTTGTTTATGTGCTTGAGGGGGACGAAAATTAAAGGCAGAATTCCTATCCAGAATAGGATCCATTGGTAAGTTAAAATCACCACCTACAACAAGATTGCCAGAATGAGGCGTGTCATTTAGCTTTTTGGTGATCGTTTTCCAAAAAGACGGATCATCCTTGTTAGGGGCATAGATATTCATGACAAAGAGAACAGCATTACCATCGGACAGCTTAGATAGTAGCCAGCGTCCCTCTGTATCCTGTTCAGAGGAAACGATAGACAAACCCAAATGTTTAGAGACTAAAGTAATTACCCCATTTCTTTTACCGCACGCATCTGAGCAAGCAACATCAGCAACCCACTCCTTCTTCAGAAATAACGCTTCCCTAACAGAGACCTTTGTCTCCTGAAAAAGTACGAGATCCGAAGAAAGAGATTTACAATAGTCTAGAATCTTTGACCTTTTAACTGGGTGACTTAGCCCTTTGACATTAAGGGAGAGTACATTCAAACCAGCCATAGACCTATTAACAGGAGAAAAAGATATTGCATAATTGATATATGAACTACAACATCTAAGAGACCTCGCCTCCAGACACTAGACCTCCACACGCAACCGGGAGAATCCCCGGAGGAAATCCAAAGAGAAAAGGAAAAAAGAGATAAAAAAAAGAGCAAGAAGAAAGACAGAGAAAGAGGGAGAAGGGTCAACAAGGAGGGTCTGAAAAAGACCGAATTCATACAAGGGGGGGACATGGAAAAAGAGCAAAGAGCCCAACATGAGGAATAGAAACCATCAGCATAAATAGCCCCAAAACAGAACATAACAGATTATACGTCATTTTAAAAGAAGAACAATCTAAAGGGTATGAACAAGAATCAATAACCGTTCTAGAAACAGTACAACATATAAGTCTATACAGGCGACAAGTTGACCAAATTGATAAAAAGGTAATACCGAAACAGAATCATAAAAAAGTGTAATTGATGCAAAAGAGAGCTAAAAGCTATCGTCACTATTATATCGAGCCAAACCAAAGCAGACAGATTAAGAGTAAGAGAAGAATAAAGAGAAGAAATAAATACCAAAGGATACTATATAATACATTGTGAAGAAAGTAAATGAAATAAAGAGGAGAGCGGCATATAGTAATAGATCAATATATAAACCATGAAGTCTTATGGCAGATACATAAGATAACTGAGACAATACAACAAAAAAGAAAAATGTAAAGTCTATAGATAATCTAATAGATAACTGTCCAAAAATACATATCATTCGTTGCACTCGATTTAACTGAGAGAGGTGAAAATATCTTAAATATATGAACATGGAAGTAAAGAAAACATAAACCTATCAATTACAATACAGCTATAGAATTCCGACCTAGTCGAAAAAGACACTTAATAATACGAAACACAGCAATCAATGCTATAACAGTGACATAGAACTAAACACTAACTCTACCTATAGCAAATAATAAGCAACAAATATTCATCAATGAGTCAAATATGTAATCAATCTATACACCAATATATTATAAACACTATCGTACTCCACAGATATGAGACAACCAAAGACGATGAAAGTCATACACATACCACAATAAAAGAAAGTAAGAAGTCATACACTGGGATAAGAAACGAACCAGGACCTAAAATGCGGAAAGACAATTTGGGAAGGAGAAGGATAAAAAGGATGGCAAACGCGGAAGAGTGACGTCAAAACAACACTAAACAATACCACGAAATCTTGGAAGGTTCATACAATAGAACTATCAACAATAAAAGACCGTTACACCATACCGACAAGGAGGGAACACCACCAGATGACAAAAGCACAACAAAAACAATGGACACTAGGACCACCGTGCAGAACTAAAAGAGACTAATCTCAATAGAACTGCCAAAAAAGAAAATTCATTGCAGTATAAATAACCGCATCAGGTGCCAGAAGAACCAGGATCAAGCGAGGGCTCCATTTGAAGTTCCATCTGTAGCTCCATCTGATTGTCCAAAAACGAGACCAAGTCAGCAGGTTCATCAAAGATTCTAGAGCGACCTTTAAAAGTAATGCGGAATTTTGAGGGGCCAGCAAAAGAAAAGGGGATATTCATCTCAGATAGACGCTTCCGAAGATTGAGAAAACCCTTCCGCCGTATGACCGTGTCTCTGACAAAATCTTGAGAGATTGAAATGCGATGACCATTCCACGAAACAACTCTAACCTTCCGCATATGAGCCAGAATTTGTTCTGTATGCTGATGGCGCAGTGGCTTAAAAATTATCGCCCTAGGTTGCGTAGCAGACTTAGAACGAAAAGTGGGAACACGATGTGCACGTTCCAGCTCAAAATCTCTTTGGAAGGAAATTTGCAGTGTGGAAGGAATCCATTGATAGAGGAAATCAATCATAGAAGGCGCATCTTTCTCAACATCCTCAGGAAGACCAAAAATGCGCAGGTTAGACCTGCGGTTACGATCTTCTTGCTCAGTGAGGTCCTTCCGCAACGCTACCATTGATCGCTCAAGTTGTGAAATAAATCTGGACTGCTTTTGCATGGAATGCTCTGCGCCGCTAATACGTGCTTCCGTGTCAGAAACACGAAGCGACAGGGCCTTGAAGTCATTCCTGATAGCTAACACTTCCACTTGCAATAAATCTGTGTTGGTCTTGGTAGACTGCGCAATTTCATAGACCTCATTAAGGCGCGTCAGGATAGTCTCAAGAGTGGGACTGGGGTCCTTTTGCGGAGATTCAGGTGTAGGAGATAACTGCTTGGCCCTTTTAAGCGACGCTTTAGATTCCTTTGCGTCTTTAGTATTTGAAGACGGGCCCATATTTGCAGCCATAGAGCACACCACCTCAGTAGGAGAACAGTACACCACTCCAGACAGATTCCGAGAAGAAAATGCCAGGTGAGGTAGGAAACCTCAATACAACATAAGGGAGCGAGCAAAAATGGATAGTGCGCTCTTAGCAGGAGAACAGAAAAATAATAAAGGCAGATTCCAGGGACAGAGAGGGGGGCCACCTCACGAAAATATCACTCCTTGCCGGAATCAAAAAAGGCTCCTTTCAACAGTCAGAAATATCCCAAAGGCAGGTTAACATTAAGCTAAGAGGCCCCACAAAATGGCCTTGACGATGCTTCTGACGCACAAAATAATAGGCAGAAAAAACAAAAAGTATTACCAAAATAGGCAGCAAGGCAGCAGGCAAAAAATAAAAAAGCAATATCAATTGAAAAAATAGAAGAAACGTCACCAATTCTTGTCTAACAACATTCCTGGGTCTTCTGTGGCATTGTCGACTTCGCGCTGAAGAGAAACGTCTCACCGCTTCTGAGGAGACAAAATGGCGGCCGCTCGCGAAACACCGAGCGCCGTCAGACAGGAACCAGAATATGCATGCCAGCAGCCACAGGAAGCAGGAAACCTCCTCCACAGCACCCGTAACATGTTCCTATCCATCTGTCCGAAATCCGCGATGACCAGGGCAGCCCAAAACAGCAGCTATTCCTCTGTTAGCTCCGGCTCAGCACGGAGCCCAAGCGCAAACCGCCATATCGTCGCGGCGCGCAAGCCACGCCCCCCGGGATTTGTCAGTTCTGAGTGGTGATGATGTTGTCAGACACAGATGGAACACAGTTAGGGTTCCTCAAGGCACCTGTTTATTTGCTAAATCATGTAGTTGTCCCTAGGTGGTAGTTTTCAGTGATTGAGACATTTGTATGTGTGTGTGACTGCTCCCACTTGTCGGGTTCATGGCTGTGATGCTGTCAGGTGTCAGCATGTGTGCCCTGTGGTTCTCCTTGGCATCTGCATTGTCCTGGGACTGCGGCAGGGATTCTGAAGGTTACGTGAGCTTTGAGGTCTTGGCCATGTACCACATACTGTGCAGTATGTCTGTCATTCCCCAGGGTTGTGAACTGTCCTTGTGTGATGTGTCTGTGCACCTTAGTTCCACCCAACATTCCTGTGTTTGTCTTGGGTGCATGTGCAATGTCCCCTGTCCATGTGGGCTTCACAGATACACATTGTTGCAGTTCAGGGTGTGTGGTGTTGAGGGTGGACTGATGTGAATGTTTGCATGGGTGGTCCCCTAGCTCCGATTTGTGTTTGTGTATGTGTGATGTACGTTTGTGGCACAGGACACCTGTCTGGGTTTCCCAGTTTGTACGACATCTGCCTTTGTCATCACAGAGGAGGTGTCATGCATGCTTGTGTCACCCCAATGTCTGTTCCCTGGGGGTAGTGGTGTTGTGTGTCAGTCTCTTGCTGTGTTAGTTGGTGTGCATTCCAGCTTGTGTCACATGTGTCTGTTGTGCTCCCTCTCATCTCCCAATGCCTGATTGCCCACTGAGGATGTCCCAATGATGGTTTACTTTTGTGTGGCACTGTGTCCACATCTGTGTCACTGTGGTTCAGCCCCCCTAATGTGTTGTGTAGTTGCCTGGGGATACTGTGACAAACACACACACACACACACATGCTGTGTCAGATGTGCAGTGTGAGTTTGCCTGTTTGTATTTGTGCATCTGCACCAGTGCATTGGTATTGCTGTTGTGGGCCTTTGTCTGGATGCTGTTTCTGTGATTTTGCATGCTGTCCCTGTGAGTCATATCACTTCATTGTGCACATTCATCCTGGTTGTTCGGTGCCATTGCTGGCATGGCATTTGAGTTTGGGATCTGACACCTACAGTCTACACATGTTGTTTTGATTGGTGTGTCTATTTTCGAGATGTGTGCATGCTTGGTGATGGTCACTTCTGCTGTTGTGTCATTTTACGCTGTATGCATTGTCAGCCCCCATGTGTGGTGCTTGTCTGCACATGGCCGAGAGTGTGTTATGTTTTCACAGCACTGTTGGCCTCACCACATCTCTGTGTGTATGGGACACAACCACTAGTTTGCCCCAGAAGTGTATGATGTGTTGGGAGCAGGGATCATACATGCTGTTTGTTATTTGCAGCTTTGACCATGATGACACTTACCTTTTGGTCACTGTGATGAGGGGGGTTTAATCCCCATCACCACAATGCTCAACATCTGCTGCATTTTGGAAGCCCCCACTTAACTTCTGTTCTACACAGTGAGGGGGTGTTCTTTTTACATTGCCACAGTGCTATGGTGATGCTTGCCTTGTGTATGTCACACTCATGTCTTGGTCACACATGTGCTGTTACTTACATTGTATGCTTGTAGCCATAACCACTGTTGTGGGCATTTGTCACAGACTACACACTGTTGACATGATGTTAGGGGGGATGTATTTTGCGGACATACCTGATGTTGGAGTATGCTGGATGTGTTGCGCACCTCCCATCCTATGGGTGGGGGTGGCAGGGGTGATGGGCAACATCAGCCCTATGGGTGGGGGTGGCAGTAGTGATGGGCAACAGGTCCCCTGTGAGTGTGGGTGGCAGGGGTAATGGGCAACATCAGCCATATGGGTGGGGGTGGCAGGGGTGATGGGCAACAGGTCCCCTGTGAGTGGGGGTGGCAGGTGTGATGGGCAACAGGTCCCCTATGGGTGGGGGTGGCAGGGTGATGGGCAACAGGTCCCATGTGAGTGGGGGTGGAGGGGTGATGTCAATATCAGCCATATGGGTGGGGGTGGCAGGGGTGATGGGCAACAGGTCCCCTCTGGGTGGGGGTGGCTATAGTGATGGGCAACATGAGACCTATGGGTGGGGGTGGCAGGGGTGATGGGCAACATAAGCCCTATGGCTGGGGGTGGCTGTAGTGATGGGCAACATAAGCCCTATGGCTGGGGGTGGTAGGGGTGATGGGCAAAATCAGCCATATGGGTGGGGGTGGCAGGGGTGATGGGCAACATCAGCCCTATGGGTGGGGGTGGCAGTAGTGATGGGCAACAGGTCCCTGTGAGTGGGTGGGCAGGGGTGACGGGCAACATCAGCCATATGGGTGTGGGTGGCAGGGGTGATGGGCAACAGGTCCCCTATGGGTGGGGGTGGCTGTAGTGATGGGCAACATGAGCCCTATGGCTAGGGGTGGCAGTAGGGATGGACAACATGAGACCTATGGGTGGGGGTGGCAGGGGTGATGGGCAACATAAGCCCTATGGCTGGGGGTGGCTGTAGTGATGGGCAACATAAGCCCAAGGCTGGGGTGATGGGCAACATCAGCCATATGGCTGGGGGTGGCAGGGGTGATGGGCAACATCATCCCTATGGGTGGGGGTGGCAGTAGTGATGGGCAACAGGTCCCCCGTGAGTGTGGGTGGCAGGGGTGATGGGAAACATCAGCCATATGGGTGAGGGTGGCAGGGGTGATGGGCAACATGTCCCCTGTGAGTGGGGGTGGCAGGGGTGATGGGCAACATCAGCAATATGGGTGGGGGTGGCAGGGGTGTTGGGCAACAGGTCCCCTCTGGGTGGGGGTGGCAGGGGTGATGGGCAACAGGCCCCCTGTGAGTGGGGGTGGCAGGGGTGATGGGCAACTTCAGCCATATTGGTGGGGGTGGCAGGGGTGATGGACAACAGGTCCCCTATGGGTGGGGGTGGCTGTAGTGATGGGCAACATGAGACCTATGGCTGGGGGTGGCAGTAGTGATGGACAACATGAGACCTATGGCTGGGGGTGGCAGGGGTGATGGGCAACATAAGTCCTATGGCTGGGGGTGGCTGTAGAGATGGGCAACATAAGCCCTATGGCTGGGGGTGGCAGGGGTGATGGGCAACATCAGCCATATGGGTGGGGGTGGCAGTGGTGATGGGCAACATCAGCCCTTTGGGTGGCGGTGGCAGTAGTGATGGGCAACAGGTCCCCTGTGAGTGTGGGTGGCAGGGGTGATGGGCAACATCAGCCATATGGGTGGGGGTGGCAGGGGTGATGGGCAACAGGTCCCCTGTGAGTGGAGGTGGCAGGGGTGATGGGCAACATCAGCAATATGGGTGGAGGTGGCAGGGGTGATGGGCAACAGGTCCCCTATGGGTGGGGGTGGCAGGGGTGATGGGCAACAGGTCCCCTGTGAGTGGGGGTGGCAGGGGTGATGGGCAACACAAGCCATATGGGTGGGGGTGGCAGGGGTGATGGACAACAGGGCCCCTATGGGTGGGGGTGGCTGTAGTGATGGGCAACATGAGCCCTATGGCTGGGGGTGGCAGTAGTGATGGACAACATGAGACCTCTGGGTGGTGGTGGCAGGGATGATGGGCAACATAAGCCCTATGGCTGGGGGTGGCTGTAGTGATGGGCAACATAAGCCCTATGGCTGGGGGTGGCAGGGGTGATGGGCAACATCAGCCATATGGGTGGTGGAGGCAGGGGTGATGGGCAACCTCAGGCCTATGGGTGGGGATGGCAGTAGTGATGGGCAACAGGTCCCCTGTGAGTTGGGGTGGCAGTGGTGATGGGCAACATCAGCCATATTGGTGGGGGTGACAGTAGTGATGGGCAACCGGTCCCCTGTGAATGTGGGTGGCAGGGGTGATGGGCAACATCAGCCATATGGGTGGGGGTGGCAGGGATGATGGGCAACAGGTCCCCTGTTAGTGGGGGTGGCAGGGGTGATGGGAAAAGTCAGCCATATGGGTGGGGGTGGCAGGGGTGATGGGCAACAAGTCCCCTATGGGTGGGGGTGGCTGTAGTGATGGGCAACATAAGCCCTATGGCTGGGGGTGGCAGTAGTGATGGGCAGCATGAGACCTATGGGTGGGGGTGGCAGGGGTGATGGGAAACATCAGCCCTATGGCTGGGGGTGTTAGTGGTGCTGGCCATGCAACCCCTATGGTGGGCTGTTGTTAGTGGCCAGGATGTGAATCCCCTGTGTGTGTGTGTGCCATTTTGCGGGTATGTGTCGTTTGTTTATGTGGTAGGTGTCTGACATACCGTCTGCGCCATCCGCGTCGGGTCCTGAGCCGGTCATAGATGAAAAGTACTGGTATGACCTGCGCGATGGGATTCATGATGTGTTCGTGTCGTACACGCTGCTTGTTGCTCCGTCTCGTACCCGCTGCAAGCTGGTCCGTCTCGTAGCCATGTATTGAGTTGTGGCGCGAATCGAAGCTGATATGCTTGTTTTCCGGATGCTGTGACGTGCCGTACATGACGACCCGTCCGGCACGTAGGAAGTACGCATCGTACTTGTCATGCCGGAAACTGCTATGGATACTGCTTCTGGGCAACTCGATTCAGCGTTAGGAGTTACGGCTCGGACGGAGAATGGAACTTGAATCATAGCCTACGTGTCGGTCGTGTTTTTGGCAGTTATGCGCATCGTACTTACTCTACAGGACGGACCGGCTCCAGGTACGTGTTGGTCACACGGTAAGGCTACAGACAGCTGTCCGACCAGCTATCGGAATCGGCCCCTAAGTAGAATGTGCTAAACTGACTGAAAGACTGGAAAGATGATGGACGGTTAATACAAAGACTGAATTACATGAGGTACATTATCGGGTTTTTGATATTATGTACTGTTTCAGCAAAGAGAAGGTTTGATGGAGTGCTGATGGAATATAGATAAGAGTCAACGTGTAGCAGCAGCAAAGGAGTGTAAAGTATCAATAGGGAAGCGCATTGCTATTGCTTTTGCATAAGAGTACAGTTTTTTAAAATGGCTGTGTTTTGAGCGGAGTGAAGTAGTTGAAGTCAACATGGGTAAAGTTCACGTATGATTGTGGTGCTTTTGTGCAAAGTTGAAGTTGTAAACGGATCAGTCAGCGCCTAAGATCTCAAGATATTTACCTACGGGCTGTCTCAGTGTAGAAGACCCTGAGTAAGATGTCTGTTGGTTTGTGGGGTTGATCATGAGACACTGTTCTACCCCAAGTCTTGGACTTTACAGGTAAAGATATCGGATTAGTCAAAGCTGTTGACCTGGTCCGAATCACAATCAAACTAAATGCGGAGTTCCCAATGATCCCACAATACAGTTTGTCTCCAGAAACCATTGCTGGAATTACTCCTATAATTGTCTCAATGATTGAGCAAGAGATTCTGAGGGAGATAATGGGAAGTCCATGTAATTCTCCCATTATGGGCTTTCAGAAGCTCAATAGCAAGTATCACAATTTGCATGATTTGTGCAGGATGAAGGCAATTGTTGTTCCTTGTATCAGTCATTGACTTGTTCCAGGCCTTCTTTGTGATTCCATTGCATGAAGACAACCAATTTTTATTAGCTTTCCATTCCAGCAGTTCTATTTTGGCATGGTGCTGAGTCCCACAGAGGTATACAGAAAACCCTTACATTTTTAATCAGATACTTAAAAAGAATCTTGAATCTCTGAAAATCCCAAATCGCTCAGTGTTAGTTAAGTATACTGACGACCTATTGGTGGTGTCAACTACAAGAGAAGCTTGCAGAGTTGATACTATTGCCTCGTTAAATCATCTGGCACAGAATGGACGTAAAGTTGGACCAAGATAGAGTTTTGCAAAACTGAAGTCCTGCACTTATGACATCTCATTGAGAAAGGAGCTAGGAAAGTGTCTCAGGAAAGAATCTCGGCAATTCTTAACATGATTCCTCCATTTACCCAAAAAGAAGTTCACGTGTTCTTAGGAATGCTGGGCAGTAGCAGACAGTGGATTCCGAATTTCTCTTTGACTGCAAAGCCTCTACAGAGTTTGACACACAAAGATGTGTCAGATCCGGTACCCTGGGATGACAATTGCATGATTACCTTCACAGAGCTGCAAGAATGCCTTTGTAAAGTCCCAGCATTCGGAATACCCAATAACAATAAGTGTTTTTGTTATTCTAAGTGAGAGAGAAGGTTGTGTTCTCTCAGAGTTGAAACAAATGCATGGAAGCAACCACAGACCTAGTGCCCACTTCTCAGTGACCCTTGACCCTGTTGCAGCTGCTTTGCCTGGAAGTCTGAAAGCGGTTGCTTCTACATGTGTCGTCTTGAGTAGTGTCAACGTAGTGTCATGGGTCATCCACTGACAGTAATGGTGCCTCATTCAGTGGAGATACTGTTGACTCATATGTGAACACAGTATTTGACCAATAGTCATCTGACAAAGTATGAGCAAGTCTTGTTGAGTGCAGAGAAAGTGACTCTGAAGAGATTCACGGTGTTGAATCCAGCTACTTTGATTCCGTTGCCTAGAAAGGAGAGTGTAGTGGATGAAGCTGAGCATGATTGCTTGGATTTGACTGAGTTGTGTACCGAACCCCATCCTAGTATTTCTGATGAACCACTGCCTGAATCCGATCATGTGTCGTTTGTTGATAGATCTTGTTTAAGAGACAATGAAGGGAATCTGAAACGTGCGTATGCTGTGTTGTGGAAGATTCATGGTTGCAAGGAGTGTTTTCTGCACATGCACAAGTTGCAACCCTTATAGCTCTGACATAAGCATGCACCATTTCAGAACAGCTTCAAGTTACAATTTACATTGATAGTATGACTTTGGAATCGTACATGACTGGACAATTGTGGTCACAGCGAGTGTTCATGACTTCCTCTGGTTTGCTCATTAGAAATGGGGCAACATGAGGAACCTTATGCAGTCCCTACACATCTGCCCAAATTGCTGTTGTGAAATGTGTTGCTCACCAACAAGTTACTGACTATGTTGTAGTCGGCAACCGTTATGCAGAAGAAATGGCGAGATACTCTGCACTGAATGTGCACACATTTAATGAGGAGATCTTGACAAACACATCTAACGTCACAGATTGTATCCTGATGTTGTCAGCCTTAGACACATGGGAGGAGGCTAGGAAGCTACAGAATGAGGTGACAAAAACAGAACACCAGCATAGGGTGTGAGCAGGTAGTACCAAGAGAGAAGATAATGTATGAATTTACGTTGATGGCAGGCCAGTATTGCCTGACAGCTTATTGTCACCAATGGCAAGACACTACCATGGTCCTGCACATGTTGGGAGATATGCAATGATGCGCCTTTTCCAACAGGTATGGTGCTATCCCAGATTTAGAGCAACTGCAGAGACACTATGCCATCATTGTGTAATATGTTAACAAGAAAACCTAGGAAGAAGAACACAGGTTGTTATGAGTCACATTTGTAAATCTGCAGGTCCTTTCCGCCAGATGTAAATGGACTTCATAGAGATGCACCTTTGCAACAGTTTGAAGTATGTTTTGGTCATTGTTTGTATTTTTTCAAAATTGCCTCTTGTGTTGATAAGTTTGAGAAGTACTCCAGATAGGAGGACAGGATTGTCACCTCACGAAGTGATCATAGGATGTGTGATGAGGCTGCCAGCTGTTCCAAATACTGCATAAGTAAATATTGCAAATGATCTTATATTGGACTACTGCAAGGACCTCACTTTGTGTGATACATTCTGTCTCTCACCAAGTTATAGAAGCTGCCCTCGCAGTCCAACAGGGAGAGTGCCATGACCTCGGTCCGGGGTACTGGTTAATGGTGAAGAAGCATGTGGGAAGAATGTGCTTGGAACCTTGCTGGAATTAGCCCTTCCAGGTGATCCTAGTCACCAACACCACTGTTAAGTGCGGGGTCTTCCGAACAGGGTGCACACAGTACACACTCACAGAGTCAAAGGTCCCCTAAATGATCCAACAGCTGTTCCTGATGTGCCGGTGGTATCAGTGAGACAGAGGGATCAGGTTAGCTGAGCTCTTGGGGAACAGCAATCTACTGGGACAGCACTCCTTCAGCCTGAGAGGGGTTCAAGAGAGTCAACTGTAGATTTCAAAGGGTCACGATCAGTAGAGCTGACTGCAAGTGGTACAGACCCCAATGAAGGGCATAGTGCAGTAAGAAAGAGAGTTGTACCCAGAGACCATTGCTCCAAAAGAGGTGCCATTCTGAGAAGCTGCCTGATCGCAGGAAGAGTACCACCAACTATTACTGAAAACCCTGAGACTCTAGATGAAAGTGACACGGATGATGAGCAAACAACTGAGAGGAGATCAAAGAGAGCAAAGGTTCTAAGTCAGAGGTACCCATTTCCTGAATGGACTTATTAGGCTACCAATGAGTTGGAACGTAAGTACTACGAGTTTTGTGCTAACAATACGTATCCACCTGAACCTCCCTCAAGCACACTGTGTTATTGATTTTAATTTTAATCTGGATGTACCTACAAATGGACTGACACAGTTTTTCCTAAATGTACTCATCAACAAAGCTAATATGAGGATTTCTCCTTATTTAAGAGTATTTATACATTTGCCATAAGTGTTTTTCCTTTTCCTGTGCCAAGACTTTGGTGAATTGATCCAACCACTGCTGTTATTTTTGATGTTTTTTTGGTTAAATGGTCTGCATCTTGAGTAACCATGCAGTCCGACTCTGGAGTCACCTCCAAATGCAAATCTGTATATACTACGATTCTTTCTGTTATTGTGTTGATCTTTATTACAATGCTTATTATCCTAAATTTTCCACGTTACGTTTCTGTGAAAGGCTTAAAGCTTGCTATTTCTTCCACAGTCACTAAAATAAATGTTTCTGATTCTGATGCCATGAAGGGCAATTCTTTATGTACTAATACTTTGAAAATAGATTTTAGTTAAAATGTTTATATTTTACTCAACGAGTATGTAGATACTATGGATTTTGGTGATTGCTACGTTTGTATGCAAATAACTTCGTCTGTTGCTGAGGGGTAACTTACCATAGCGTGCCTCTGACCTATACTTTTTCTTGTAGAGTGTTAGCTAGCTTGTTTTACGGCGTTGATCAATTGCTATATTATTACTACAACCAAGATCTGATCTTTTCTGAAATATTTGTGCTTAGTCATTTAAATCAGCATCCTGCAGTTTCAACGGTTGACACTATGGGTTACAAATTCAAGACTGACTTAATCTTTGGATATGGTTCATGCACTTAGAAATAAACATATAAATGAGTGAGAACTGGAAACAATTTTATATGCCTGGGGTGTTTGGCAATACACCTACTATCAATACTAACTCACTAGAAAAGGGGCTGATGTATCAAGGGTTTTTGACCATTCTCTGTGGGTAAATGTCATGGTACATATTGGGAAAGATTCTTATGAAACTTACATTTTTCCTATCAGTGAAAGACTCAAATGTAGCAAAAAAAATTAAATATGATTCTTATATTTCCTGATTCTCTACGGTTTATAAAATAAATATACAACACCTAAAACATGCTTCTAACCCCTGTGTCTTTAGACCAAGGACCACAAAACTGAAAAAAGGAAGAAGAAACAATATTTTAGTGACATCTCTAAACAACAAAACTCAAGCAGAATAATGTTAGCCCAGTCTTTCTTACTGCTACCTTATATAACAAAGTTACATTGTATTGGTCCCTTCGGGAAGAAATAAAAATGACTAACCCTGGGCTGTGAACTCCGCTCCGCTCGCGGATTTTGCGGAGTTTTCTGCACTCCGGGCTACGCGGGATTCGCAAACTTCCGAAAAACTCCACCTCTCAGCAGGATTTTTCCTCATTCGTGATCGCCAACATCAAGTTGTCGAGCGTTCACGTGGAAAATAAACCTTCCGGCGACATTTCTCAACGCGGGGGGTCAGGTTTCACATCGCGAGGGGCCGCGTATGCTCATGACTGTTCACGTTGAGAATCTGCCCGTTCACGTTGAGAAAGCTGCAGCTCGAGTAAAAATCGAGCAGCAGAAAAGGTAAGCTTGCGCTGTGCATGCTGCTGTTCGCAATGATTGCACAGTGTGGACAAGCATCCGGCACTGTGCAATCACCACAAACGGCATTTTTCTACTGTACTTCGCCGCTCGCGGAGCTCCGCATAGTGCGACTGAGTTTTTTGTTGCACTTCGCATAGCTTCGCGTAGTGCAATGCCTCAAACTCAGCCCAGGGTTAAAAATTACTCTTTTACTCTTCTTTCTCTTTCTTTGAATGGCATTTAGTTTGTGGCTGTGCAGGTTTTTTTCAGTGTTTATATGTTTACACTGATGAGGGCTATTTCCCTTTTGGTGGGGTTTTATCAGTTATTATAGGTTGATACCTAAAACTGGACAGCCTATTTATATGTTTAGATGAAAGTAGATGAAGCCATGAAATTAGCAATGTTAGTTAATGCCTGAATTAACTCATTGGAGTTTAAGGCCAAGGGGGTGGCTAGCGGTCAGAGCTGCTGACTTTGGAGCTGGGGACTCAGGTTTGAATCTTAGCTCAACATCTTGTGATTTTCGGCAAATCACTTAATCTCCCCTTGCTTGGGAATAGCGCCTATAGGCCCTCACAGGTTATTATCCGCACTACATAAATCCGAGTATTATTATTACCACAAGAAGAAAACAAAATTTTAAAGGGAATGGTTTCATTTATCAAAATAATCCCCAGCACATGCAAATTATAATCCAAACATAAATCAAAATGTCAGTGTAGACAATCGTGTTTTCTTCTTTTATTGCTCTTCTTTTCAGTTGTTCTAAATTCTTATCCAACACGTGTTTCATCGCACATTGGGCACACTATCCCACTACTTTTTCAGGGCTCTATCCTCTGCATATCGCACTTCTCTTCCGGTGATAATTCCATCCCAAAGGATATATAAATTCATTCCACCTCGTGGTATCCTATTTACGAGTTTGGCATGACCATATGATCACTGCTCAGTGTGTGGGGAGCTGTACCAAATATCGGCCTGCCCCAGGACAGCAGAGCTGCATATGCACCATAGGTGAAATGTGGGCGTCCTTAGTTAATGGCTTAAGCCCAGCTGATCCCTAATTACGGGGAAAATATCAGAGTGGCACTCCGCCCCGGTAGAAAATTTCATCCGTCAGTGTCTCATCCACGTGTACGCTCTCTGATCAGGGAGAAGGGTGGTTCTCTCTTCCTTGCAGCACCGCTTTCCAGATTAGGCGTAGAACATACCATCTTGAGAACCTCCCTTGTGGGCGCCGTAAACCTATTAACTAACCGCCCCTTCTCTAAGAAGTACACCCTGACATTCTTCAATGTTCACAGTGAAATATACCTATAGGAATAGAATTACATCTACGGCTATAAGTCGCTACATTGTATTTCTTTTCTACCAATGTTAGGGCTGTGTGGACAAATTTTCATTTCTCATGACTTGCATGGGAAACCATCTCGATGTTACGAATGCTAAAGGTGGCACTATGTGAACATAGACATGTGATAGTCTATCGATGGTGGTGTGATGCCACGCCACTGGACATTGCTAAAACTCTATAAAAGAAGAAACCCCAAAGGAGGGGCATCAAACGCCATTGATTTTTGTTTCTTGATGAACACCACTGATTTTTCCTACTTGAGACCGGGATGCTATGCTGATTTATCTTTTACTTTGGACTGTTTGTCAATGCTACAATCAGTCAATGATGGACTGAGACCTTCTTTGCCAAACCATTTCTATTTTTCATCTTCCCTTTATATCTTTAGCTCTAAGCTAATGGACTCGCCCCCAATGGACCTTTCCCTCTTTTCCGTAGGATCTAAGCTGTTAGAAATTTGAATCATCCTTCTGCCTTAAAAGGCAGTGGGACTCTTTAACTCTGCAAACTGATTCTGAAACTGAAAATCATTCTATAAAGTTTTGCCTAAATGTTTGGTGCTTTAATGCAACCTGTGATATTCTTGACCAAAGTCTTTAAGAAATTGCTCATTGTAATGAATTTTGATTCTTTAATACAAGAACCAAATTAAATTAATCTAAATTTGTCTGAGTCTATTATTGAGTCCCATTGGTTCATCCATTTAAAATGCGTTGTTAGGCGAATCAACGAGCTCTGTCAGAACATCAGGTTTTGCTTATTTTTTTTTGTGTTGCTATTACGGACCTTTTGGTTTGCATAATCCTCACTCAACTGAACTCTTTATTTCTACAGTATCGACTTGAGAGTAGTGAATCAAATTCTGATTACAAATTTGTGAGTTGACTGTCAAATTAGGGTCCTCATTGCACAGCTAACGTGGAGTTTGCTTTTCCTAATTTCGACCACTCCTATCAGCTGTGAAGATTCATCAGAGGAGCATTGCCTCTGTGGTAATGGCAACGCTTCAGCCTGTCTCATCGTAAAGGGTCCAGTATGGCTAGAGGAGTAAGGAGAGTAAGCATACAATAAAGACATTTTACACGCACTTTACGTTGCAACACAGGTATGCCAAGAACTGTCAGAGATGGTGAACTTGTTTGCAAGATGAGTGAGGCTGCAGGCCGTTGTTCCTTTGTAAATGATGCAGCTGAATTTTAGGGTGGCACAAGCTTGGAAGAGGAGCTAATGAAGATCCAACATGATAGGGAGTGATGGAATCATATTTCTTCAGGCCATAGATGAGGCATGTTGCATCATGCGGGGTGTCTTAAAGGGGTGCCACTATGGTCTGTGATTCCATTGTTATGCTGTACCTTGATTCCACTTCACACTACCTCCTCTTCACTAAGCTTTAATTGCTCATCCACAGAGGCCTATAGAGTAAAACTATCTTTGAAGCCCAATTTCCAGTTGCAGAACAAGAACCCAGTACTCTCTTGTAAAGGGAACACCTGTAATTTAATCTTTAATAGTGCTAGCTTATGCAGGTGTCTGCAAATACCAGAAAAAAAGTTTGTCGGTACACATATGATGCACACTGCACAAAAGAAGCAGCATACTTTATTTGATCAGTAAACCAATCCTAGGTGTCTCTGAACACTCATTGGAAACTTCAGTAGCCATTCTCAAATTCGATATGTTTAAAACCATGTATACATATTTGCACTGGAGTAAACCTTTGAATGATTGGTGTGCTTTTCAACTACCAAGGAAGTGCGACTGAAAAATCAGAGAAGTCAACAAAGTCCCGAAAACTTGATTGACGACATTGTCTAAGTAAAAGAATGAATCAGTTATCCCATAAATTGTGCAGCTACTCAGAGGAGTGTCCCGTCGCTGAGGCAACCGAAAAGAAGGAGGCACTACAATTCACTAGTGTGATGCAAATAGGTGGGTTTTAAGAATGGCATAATATCATATTCCTTGTTCTTTTTGAAAACTGCTCACTAGCATTTTTTAACCGTGTCCTGTAATGATCAGAACAGCCATGAGAATCACATCCTTCAGGTATTGACAATGTACTTTGAGACTGCACTTTGATCGGCCACACAGGAATGCTGATAGCTGGGAAGACAAACAGACAAACAGACCGACTGGGAAGTAGCCACTTAGACAGGAAGAAGAACAAGCAATAATGTAAGTAAGAAAATAGCCAGATACAGGTATATGCAGGTAGACTGAAATGCACCACATATGCTTCCGTAGGGATTGATGGCCACCTAAATTGTAATTAGGCGCACATAAATCTCCATTTAGAAAAACAAAGATGGTTTGTAGTCATAAAACATGAATTTACACCTGTAAATGTATTGTTCACATTTAATATGATACAACAATGATGTAACTAGTGGGTAGAGTTTCTGCAAGAAGCAGGTTGTTGTGCTTCCAGGCAGGAGTGATTTCCTATGTAGAGAAACACCCACAAACTAGCAAGTTGGCAGGTGTACCCAAAGTCTTTGGTAAACACGTTCTCGTCCTGAAATACTGTTTTTTTTCCCTAAAAAGCACTAATAAAGCCGAAACTGGTGAGGTAATGGAGAAAGGTAAACCCCTGAAATGTATTTGAATGTTACAGGGAGAATGTCTTCATAGCGAAATGTATTATCCCCGTAGAGACAAAAAAGTTTGCAATTGGAAATGAGCGACCACATCTGCACACTTTTCGATGCTTATCTATTACACATATGCAAGTGAAAATTCTTTCTCATTTCAGTAACTTGAATTTCACTTAAGAGTTCAAGAGCTTCGGGGGGCGCTAGGTGGCGCTACACCAAGATGGCCGCACTACCGTGAGGCTCCTGCCCGACCGGGCACTTCAATATCCTTCAATCCATCCTGCCCTCACTATACTGCTAACAGACCTCACCGGAGTATCCAGAGGAGCCTGCTGATCACGGCGGTGTGCGTCTCGCTGTGCTCCCGTGCTGGAGGAAGGCACTGTCGGCTGCGTCTTGCCCGGCGGGGGCTGCTTCCTGCGTGCTGCCCGGAGCCTCGCGGCGACATGGACTGCTGGGCCCCGCGGCTTTGGGGCCTGCCCTGGTCTGGTGACGCGGCGGCTGCCTGACGACTCGGGGGTGAGCTGCGCTGCCGTGCGGACTGCCGGAGGACTGCTGAGGGGGCCTGCCCTGGAGCCCCCGACCTGGCCGTGCCCTGCTGCCTGGTGCTGTCTTGATCTGCGACCGTTGGGCGAGGTGAGGAGCGCCGCCATTGCTGCCTCTCGGCCCCTGCCTGCCACGTGGCATCCTTCTGCACTGGGCCGCCGCTGGGCTGTTGGGGGCCCGGCTGTCTGCCTGGTCGGCCGGGGCTCGGCTGCTCTACCCGGCCACGATACGGAGCCCTGAGCTGGGGGGTGCCTGGGGCCCCGGCGGGCCACTGCGTGGGAGTCGCCCTATTGGGCCCTGCTGACCGCTTATTCTTCCCTGCGCCACCATCCATGCCACGGGGAGGAGGACGCCTGCCTCGGCTCTGGGGTGGGCACGATTGAGCTCCCGGTGGCGGGACGCAGTGTGGCCTGCGCTCATCCCTACTGGGGGGGACCCAGGAGTTGCTCTGGGACGGAGGGCCCCCCGTGCACCTGACAACAGCTAAGCCCTCTGGCCTGGACCCTCCCGCCGACTGCGGGCTTCGGCCATCTCCCCCCACCGCTCTTGCTGCTTGCCTTGCTGGTGGCGGGCCCGCTTGCTCTCGAGCCCCCATCGGAGTCCTGGGTGCCTGTTCTCCTGCCGGTGGGATCTCTCCTGTGCTGGTCGCTGCTACCGGGGGCTGAGGCCCGCCTGCTCCCGGAGGGTCCACACTAGTAGGGCCCCCCTTTGGGCTGCGGACTGTTGCCCGGCCCCGGTTGGACTCTGCGTGGTGTTTTGGGACGGCACTCCCCCCAAACCTTAGCCGGTCTCCCCTCGGGTGCGGTTGCGAGGGGTGGGGTGAGTCCCCACCCTCATCGGGGCGCGCCATGGGGCGCAATATCACCCGCCAGTCCCGGCTGCCGTTTGAGACCAAGACAACCCCCCCTCCCCTCCGCCGACGCCCGGGGCGGACGGTGGGCCCTCATCCGCCGTGGCCCCTGAGGAGGACTCTATTGCTTGGCATGAAGCAGAGCCTCTCCACTATTGACTCCAAGATTGACACCATTACTACCCGTCTAGACGGGGTCGTGGCTAAACTTGATCGACATGACGCCCGACTTCAGGAGACCGAGGAGCGGATCTCTTCTTTGGAAGACGGCGCCACCTCTGCAGGCAAACAGATATCGCAAATGGACCGTCTTCTTAAACTAATTGCGGACAAGAACGAGGACTTAGAGGCCAGGTCCCGTCGAAACAACGTCCGCCTTTTGGGCCTTGCGGAGACCACCAACACGGGGAAAATGGAGGCCTACATCGAGAACCTTGTGATTGAGTTATTTGGTAGAGACTCCTTCTCCCCACACTTGATCGTTGAAAGGGCACACAGGTCTCTGGCGAATCGACCTCCCCCTGGGGCCCCTCCGCGACCTATTATCGCACGATTCCTGAACTACAGGGATAGAGATGCGGTGCTCCGCCGAGCAAGGGAGATAGGTACAGTGCGATACGGCAATGCGACATTATCATTCTTCCCTGACTTCACTGCATCAGTACAAGAGTCTCGACGCAAGTTTACGGCCGTCAAAAAGAAACTACAAACCTGTGAGATCCCCTATGCTATGCTCTACCCTGCGAAACTGAAAATAACTCATTTAGGCAAACCACTCTTTTTTCAGCAACCACAACAGGTTGAGGACTTCCTTAAGCGGCATGGTGGAGCAGAGACACGAGGGGGTGAGGCGCCGCGCCGCTCCAGGTCGCCCTCACCAATGGGACAGCAGGACTGACCGCACTCGCGGTGGTATCAGAGTAATGTACATGTGCAGCTCCGGGAATCTCCTGCTCCAACTACCAAATGTACCGGGTGAGGTAACCCTTTATTAATATACATGTCTGAATGGGTGATTGCTTACTTCAGTGCTCGGTCACCCACCTCCGTCCCACGCTAAGGGCCCGGACTAGCCATCCGGACTCTTGTGGGTGAAAGAGAGGAGATGGGTGGCAGGTTGGTCGCCCCTAGATATTACCCCCCCTACGGGCAAGCCCCTATACGCCCTCCCCCCTAGCGGGGTACGGGTGGATGCTTTACTGTTTTCTTTTCCTAGGTTGGGGTTGTTATGGATGGGGAGGGATGGGTGGGACCAAGATTCCCGGCCAGTTGGGGCTGCCGGTGTGGGAGGGATTCAAGTTCTATGTTATTGTTCTCGAGCCACTGAAACACGAGGGATGTCTGTGCGGAACGGGGAAAAAGGGAAGGTACTCAGAAGGGTCATTTATGATTGTCATGCTTATTTCATTGTGTTGTACCATGCTGTGAACAACTATGGCACGTTACGGGACAGGGAGCGATGGAAGATGTAGGGAACACGGGGCCTAAGCAACAGCTTAAACTGATCTCCTGGAATGTCCGAGGGCTCAATGACCCCAGAAAGAGGCGCCAGGTCCTGGGATACCTAGATAGGCAGGGAGCGTCCATTGCCATGCTTCAGGAGACACACTTACGGCCAGGAGGGGATCCCTCATTTGCGTCACGCTGGGCTGCATGCAGGGTGTTCTCGTCCTACTCATCCTATGCTAGAGGCGTGACTGTGTTGGTGCGACGCGGGCTGGGTTTCATTCCGGCGGGTACTGAGGTGGGACCTTGTGGCAGATATTGCATGATTTGGGGAAGGTTCCACTCTCACACAATACTGTTCGCTTGCTATTACGGCCCCAATGTTGACGACCCGACGACACTACTGACTATGTGGGGGAGGATACAGACACTAGGCATCTCCCATGTAGTCCTGGGTGGGGATTTCAATGCCGCACTTCGACCTGCCATGGACCGCTCACACCCCCAGCCGTCCCACTACTCGCATACCCAGCGCGCCCTGGCTACTTTAACCGATGAACATCGGCTGACTGATGCCTGGCGTCACCTCCAACCCTCCCTTCGGCAAGGCACGCACTACTCTGCCGTACATTCCACTTGGGCCCGCATTGACTATATATTTCTATCTCCCGGCCTTACCCCGTGGTTGCTCGATGCGAATCACCTAGCGCGCACATTCTCCGATCACTCCCCTGTGTTGGTCTCCCTGAGCGTTCCCCTTGATGTGTCCCCATACCTCAGCTGGCGCCTTAACCCCGCGCACCTCACGGACTCAGTGTTCCATGCTGAAATGGAAAATGACATCACAGACTTCTTCACCCGCAACACTGGATCAGTCACCGAGTTCACTACGGTATGGGAGGCTTTTAAGGTTACTGTGAGAGGGTGGTGCATAGCGAAAGGTGGGGGGATCCTCAGGTGCCTGCGCGGAGATGTGCGTAGATTGGAGGCCGAGCTGCTGCTACTAGAGCGTGAACAGGCGCTGAACACACAAGACCAGGGGATCGCAGCGCGCCTCAGAGAAAAACTGAATGAGTATACAGACGCTGCCGCTAAGGAATGCAAATTCCTGGGGAAGCCTTATGTTGCGAGGGTGTACGGGGAGGGCGACCGACCTGGAAGAGCTCTGTCTTCGGCGGTGCGGCAACCCCGCTACCATAATTACGTGTCCTCTCTGCTAGATAGCCATGGGGTCCCGCAGAGAGACACACCTGCTCAGCTCCGAGTCCTCACGGACCATTACACTGGACTGTACACCTCCGGTAGACGGACCCCGATTGCACTCCCGGAGTACCTCGACGATACCGCGATAGCCTGGTTGGGTCCATCCCAGCAGAAATTTTTGCACCACGAACTGGAGCTAGACGAGATCAAGGACGCGATAATGTCCATGAAGTCAGGCAAGGCGCCGGGCTCGGACGGCTTGCCGATAGATTTTTACAAAGCCTTTATCCATGTCCTTGCCCCTATTCTGAAGCAACTGTTTTATTCTGCCCTTGAGGCAGGTATCCTACCGGGGACGATGCGAGAGGCCCTCATCACCTCCCTGCTGAAACCGGGCAAACCCCCGGAGTACTGCGACTCGTATAGACCCCTCTCTTTGTTGAACACAGACGGTAAGATACTCGCTAAGGTCCTCGCAACACGGCTCAACTTGCTGATGGAGCACCTTGTCCTTCCCGACCAATCCGGGTTTGTCCCGAATAGATCAACCTCCCACAATCTTCGTACCCTGCAGGCTGTGATGCAAGACATAGACCCCCACTGCGAGGCGGCTGCGGTGTTCCTGGACGCCACCAAGGCGTTCGACTCCCTCGAATGGGATTACTTACTGGCCTTGTTAGAGCGGATGGGGATTCCCTTCAGCTTCCTGGACTGGATCCGGCTGCTGTATCGCCGCCCCAAAGCGGCTGTTCTGCTCAATGGCTCCCGGTCTGCCCCATTCCTTATTCACAGAGGAACTCATCAGGGTTGCCCCCTATCGCCGGTCCTCTTCGCCCTCGCTATTGAGCCGCTTGCGGCTAAACTTCGCCAGCACCATAAACACCGCTCTCTTATATACCCGGAGCGACAATTGCTCATTGCATTATATGCGGACGACATGACGCTATACGTACATAAGCCACGTGACAATCTTAACCCGTTGCTGCGGGAGGTGACTAAATTCGGGGCCATATCGGGCATACAAATCAATTGGGCGAAGTCTGCATTATTCCCCCTGACTGACAGTACCACGAGATTCCCGCTAGATTACCCCTTGCTGTGAGAGTCGGACGAAATAACTTACTTGGGGGTTAAGGTGACCAGGAACCGGGACGCCCTTCTTAGAGCAAACTATGGTACGGCCATGGACAAACTCTCCGACAAAATCTCGCAATGGATCCATCTTCCGCTGTCCATGGCGGGGCGCATCTCCCTGATCAAGATGGTAATACTTCCCAAATTGTTGTACCTTTTCACCAATATTCCATATAGCCCTGGGGCACACTTCTTTCGGACCCTCAATTCCCAGCTGTCCCGCCTGGTTTGGTGCGGGAAACAAGCCCAGATCGGGCTGCGCACACTAATGTTGCCCTACCATCAGGGTGGGCTCGACGTTCCGAACTTCCAACGTTACTATGACTGTGCCCAGGGCCACTTTGCGGTGTACTGGTTTCACCCCCCCCTTCATGGCACACCTGGCGGTGGAAGACGGGTATATGAGACCTGAGAAACCTGCCGGATATCTATACACGGAGACCAGAATTGGGACTCGTGACCCCACCACGGTAGATTGCACCGTACAGGCCTGGAAGCGCATGGCAGACTGTATGGAGGTTACGTTTCTGTACTCTCCACGAATGACTCTGGCCCATGACCCCAGACTCAGTATTACCCGCGAGGAGCTTGGACGTCGGTTGCTCACACGGCTGTCGATACATACATGGGGCGACCTATACCACCAGGGGACCTTTCGGGCTGCGCCCCACTTCTTCGGAGACAACACCCCGTCGGTGATGGACACATTCCTATACACTCGCCTCCGGCAAAATATTCGGGCGGTCACTCCTAATTTCCCGGATGAGCCGGATGTCGTTGCGCCTTTGCACACCCTGCTCCAGGCGACCGCCCCGACACACGTGGTCTCTATGCTATACAAACACGTTCAGGTGGCACCTTCTCCCCCTCCGCTTAGGGCTCGGGCAGACTGGGACAGTGATCTAGGTGCACCGATGACAGACGACCAGTGGGAGGAAAGCTGCAGTCACACCAATGCTGTGACGGGCAATGCCCGCCTCCGTTTACTACATTTCAAGTACTTACACCGTCTTTACTTTACTCCGGCCAAATTGCATCGCTTCGGACTCCGGGATGATGATCGCTGCCTTCGGTGCCGTCAGCCTGGAGCGGACTTCATGCACCTGGCATGGACATGTCGGCCCGTGGCCGAGTATTGGATCGCGATATTCGCGGCCCTGTCTATAATGGTTGGGGTGGACATGTCCCCGTGCCCAATGACTGCCCTTCTGGGCCGCTCCTGCCCCTCGTTGAAAGCACACCGGAAATTTTTTGCGCTGGGATTATTACTGGCTAAACGTCATGTGGCGTGCAGATGGGGACGGGGGCGAGCGCCCAAATTCAAGACCTGGCTGGCCACGATGACGACCTGGCAGGAACATATACACAACTATGCTGACCTGCTGCCACACCGATCCCGTCCCAAAGACCTATGGGGACCACTCACGACATATCTTCTGCGCTCTCAGGCCTCGGCTGACGGTGGGGGGGAGCTTGGGGAGGACCTGGAGGGAGAAGCGCTGCCTACCCCACGCGGGCCTGGGTCTCCCCCCGCGGACGGTCCGGGCTGATGCATCACCTTGCCCCCGCTTGCACTCTCCCCTTGCACCACACTTCACGCTCAATCCCCCCCACCCTACCCTGCCTTGTTGCGCGCTTTCGGCTGTGTCTGCGCGCACCGAATCGGATGCTCGGTATGGATGACCGGAGGCCTTTTTGCTTCCCCTGCCCCCCCCTAACCAATGAGATCCTGTTTCTTCAAGGACCCGTGCGCTATGGCGTTCTAGATGGCGACACTATGCTCTAGCTCCCTGACTCGCTCACATTACTCCCCCCCCCAGCGCGACTGACCTGGCTATACGGGGCTGCGGTGTGCCACTTTGTGCGCCTATTCCATTCTCCAGTGCGCCTTGCTGGACAGCGGCCCTGCACCGCTCAGTCCCTTCCGCCACATGTTGGGTGCGTTGGACACACCCTGGGAGGGAATTGAAGTTTGATGTTTCTGTGGCTTCTAAGTTGCTTATTATAGATAAATGAAACCTCAACTACTCACTGCCGACTTTGCACCGTTTTGTCACAACATGTCCTTGCATTTCTGTGCAGTAACTGCTTTTACTCGCTGCCGGCCCTTCAGAGTTGTAGGCGTACAAGCTGTGTTAAATTATTGTTCATCGTCATGCACTGTCTACTACTCATTCTACTGCACTACCGCTCCCGGCCTGTTCCATCAGGTTGTAGGTGACGAGCTGTGTAAGATTTGATCGCGCCCAATAAAGGTTTTTCAAAAAAAAAAAAAAAAAGAGTTCAAGAGCTTCCTCTGAGCAGTGTCAACTAGGATGCATCCTTGAATGAGTGAAGGCACATGGCTGAAGAGAAGCATGAAAAAGAGGAGAATGCTATTGTAATAATTCAGTGTGATGAGCTCCCTATTTGAAGAGAAGTTGGCGTATTGCTATCCCCCTTTTCTGTGACATTTGTATTTCCAACTCCTGTTTGTTCTATGCACCTCTATCGTTGACCCGGGTCTGCCACCAGACTATTTCTAGGTCTGTTACATATCTACTACACTTTTCTAAAGATTTCTGGAAATGTTATGTTTCAAATTAAGAAATAGCATTTAAAAAGTTCAACGGATCAAGAAGCATTTCTTCTCTGCGAGGTG
Source organism: Triturus cristatus (assembly GCF_964204655.1). NCBI lineage: Eukaryota > Metazoa > Chordata > Amphibia > Caudata > Salamandridae > Triturus > Triturus cristatus. The sequence continues at coordinate 890,864,643 of NC_140590.1, read as the reverse complement.
TGAAATGATTATAATAATGTTTACTTTTCAAGCGTCTCCATAGAGTAATTATGCAGCCGAAAATCTACACACTCGAAATCAGAGAGTTGGCATTTGTATTAACCGGAAAAGAGTGACTTGTGTGACTTCCCTTCCTCATTGAGATGTAAGTGAGATGCACGAGTGGAAATCGCATGTGCCTTATTGTCAGGCAAGCTTCTCGTTCGGCGTCTTGGCCGAGCTGCACGGGGGCCAGCAGCATTATCAGAGTCACTTCAGATGGCAGAGGATGAAGGCGCGGGCCTGTCCCGGATCCAGCTGCCAGGCTTTCATTTTGTTTGGGTACAAGAGCCCTATGTGCCACTGGGCATCAGCGTGGTCCATTTAACTCTCGAACCAATCAATGTTTATGACTTGGCAACAGATAAGCGAGCTGGGCCAGTGGAATGGAATTTACATACTTTTCTGCAAACACATTCAGAAGCCAAGAAATGTCTGACTTTGGCAGCTTTCAGTCACAGCTTTTTGACCTGTGCTAAGCTGTTGTTTATAAAGCACTCACAAGACAAGCAGCAAACTGAGACATCTTTCAGCACTTGTAAAGACGTTGGGGTAGAAGGAGGCACCCTACTTCCAGGCGGTGGGCACGGTGCTCGGCATATTACTGAAAATGCACAGGGTGGTATAGGAGCTGCCAGCTTTTGTGTGCTCTCTGGAAGTACTCAGTTACATTGCAATATTGCAAAATGATGATGCTTCAAATGCAAAATTTGTTGAGGACCTGGTTACAAAGTCAGGCACGTGTATTTTTTTTTGTTTTATATAGCGCAAACTCGACCTGAAGGTATTGGAGCGCTTTACACGAGCACCAGTTACATTACACAAGGACACATTCATTTGTTGGTAGGGACGGGGAGTAGATGCCTTAGGAATAATACTGCACGACAAAGTGCGGGTTCTAAGGTCACTAGCAGCAAAGAATTATGAACAACTATAAAAGTGACTCAACTTGAAATTACGTGTGAAGAGAGGAAAGACAGACATAATGTAAGATGCAAGCTCAGAAAGAGAAAGGGTAGCATTTGTGTTGCATAAAATGGAAGCAGAGGAAACGAACTGGCTGTGCAGAGGTAAGGCAGTGCAAACCACTGAATAATTCAAACGCCCCAAATGAGTTAAAATAATGTTTTTCAAAAACGTCAGTGTCTTTTTACTCCTCATTTATCTCACTTTCAATCAATCAATCAATCAATCAAATAAAACAATCAATCAATCAGGGGTTTATAGAGTGCACTACTCACCCATGGAGGCCTCAATGCGCTGTGGGGATGGGTGTTTCGGGCAGCTCCGAGGTATTCCGAAGAGCCAGGACTTGAGGACTTTTCTAAAAGTTTGCAGAGTAGGGCTTCGTCTGATGCTGAGGGGGAGTTCATTCCAGGTCTTGGCCGCGATGTAGGAGAAGGATCTGCCTCTTGTTCTGACTCTGTGAATGCGGGGGATTTCGGCCTGGTATCTCTTGGGGGCATGGGGGCTTTAACTGACGCTTTATTATCTGTATCACTCGTCTGGAGGAAAGGGCACTTGCATGTTATCATCCTGCTCTGCTGAAATCTCCCTTCACAACCACACTGCCACCCCCACACGAGTCCTGCCAACAATAGCCTTCTGCACCCTGCTGAATCACCCACTGGGGTTGCAACGCCTCAGTAATTGTTCTGGTCCCAGCTGCCATTGAAGGGAGGAGTTCACTACTGATGGAGTTTGGAGTTTGCCACTTTATCTGGCTATTGGAACAAAGTCATAACCAGGGCGATTCAAGTAGTGTATGTAGAGCCCCATTAAATACCCTCTGAAACACTGAGCACTCCACTGCCGCTCCTGGAGCTCTCAAACCTCTGGACTAGACTTTGATGACTGGTCCTTTGCTTTTCAACAGATTGGGCATAGCCACATTTTGATGTGCCACCCTTCAAGCTGGGGGTGGTACCCGTGACTTTTCTCTCCATGTATATAAAAAAAAAATTTCTTCAAGGTTGGAAGGCAGTTTTCGCTCATTTCTGTAATCTTTACTTCCATCTCTTTCTTTCACCTTCCTCTCCTCTAAGCCATATCTTCCCATCATCCCTTCTATCCCACAATCCTTTGCACCGTCCTGTGTATGCCCTCTAACTTCCTCTCACATCCTTTTACTTCCAGGCATTTTTTATTCTTCCTTTAGCTCTTCTTTCTCCAACCTCGCATTACCTGACGTACTGGAGAATGGCTTTTCAATTCACGTGTGTTAACCTACCCTGAGTCTTCCTGCCCATTATAAAAGATCATGTTGCTCGTTAGTTGCATACAAGTACTCTTATTCTATTTGTCCCCCGTTTATACTGGTGGTTTCTCTTTTGTAGTAAATCGTTTAGCCTCTGATATTAGTTTCATAGTTGATTGCTCTACTACTATCGACACTTAACATACTTTGCAATGTATGTCATTTGTTTAGGACATACTATCCAATTTGTTGTTGATAATATATGTACCGTATTTGATCTGTTAAAAAATGTATTTATAAAAATCCGATTGGCCGCACTCTGCTAGTCCTATCAGCGTGTTGCCCCAAAGAATTGTGGTCCATGAAGTAGCGTCGGCGGGTACGCCTATGCCAAAAGTTTAAAATGAAAGTGAGTGTCGCGTTAGCCATCCCTGGACACGTGTTTCGAGGTAGTTGCCTCTCGTCAGCAGGGAGTAGGTATGTGTGTGGGGTTGCTGCGTAGGCTGCCAAAAAATATTCTCAGGTAAAGTACCACTCAAGGCACGCAGGTGCGTAGCCATGGGCTCGTCAGCCCCAACGGCTCAAGGGAGCCTGAATATAAACAAAAATCCGATTGGCCGCACTCTGCTAGTCCTATCAGCGTGTTGCCCCAAAGAATTGTGGTCCATGAAGTAGCGTCGGCGGGTACGCCTATGCCAAAAGTTTAAAATGAAAGTGAGTGTCGCGTTAGCCATCCCTGGACACGTGTTTCGAGGTAGTTGCCTCTCGTCAGCAGGGAGTAGGTATGTGTGTGGGGTTGCTGCGTAGGCTGCCAAAAAATATTCTCAGGTAAAGTACCACTCAAGGCACGCAGGTGCGTAGCCATGGGCTCGTCAGCCCCACCGGCTCAAGGGAGCCTGAATATAAACAAAAATCCGATTGGCCGCACTCTGCTAGTCCTATCAGCGTGTTGCCCCAAAGAATTGTGGTCCATGAAGTAGCGTCGGCGGGTACGCCTATGCCAAAAGTTTAAAATGAAAGTGAGTGTCGCGTTAGCCATCCCTGGACACGTGTTTCGAGGTAGTTGCCTCTCGTCAGCAGGGAGTAGGTATGTGTGTGGGGTTGCTGCGTAGGCTGCCAAAAAATATTCTCAGGTAAAGTACCACTCAAGGCACGCAGGTGCGTAGCCATGGGCTCGTCAGCCCCACCGGCTCAAGGGAGCCTGAATATAAACAAAAATCCGATTGGCCGCACTCTGCTAGTCCTATCAGCGTGTTGCCCAAAGAATTGTGGTCCATGAAGTAGCGTCGGCGGGTACGCCTATGCCAAAAGTTTAAAATGAAAGTGAGTGTCGCGTTAGCCATCCCTGGACACGTGTTTCGAGGTAGTTGCCTCTCGTCAGCAGGGAGTAGGTATGTGTGTGGGGTTGCTGCGTAGGCTGCCAAAAAATATTCTCAGGTAAAGTACCACTCAAGGCACGCAGGTGCGTAGCCATGGGCTCGTCAGCCCCACCGGCTCAAGGGAGCCTGAATATAAACAAAAATCCGATTGGCCGCACTCTGCTAGTCCTATCAGCGTGTTGCCCCAAAGAATTGTGGTCCATGAAGTAGCGTCGGCGGGTACGCCTATGCCAAAAGTTTAAAATGAAAGTGAGTGTCACGTTAGCCATCCCTGGACACGTGTTTCGAGGTAGTTGCCTCTCGTCAGCAGGGAGTAGGTATGTGTGTGGGGTTGCTGCGTAGGCTGCCAAAAAATATTCTCAGGTAAAGTACCACTCAAGGCACGCAGGTGCGTAGCCATGGGCTCGTCAGCCCCACCGGCTCAAGGGAGCCTGAATATAAACAAAAATCCGATTGGCCGCACTCTGCTAGTCCTATCAGCGTGTTGCCCCAAAGAATTGTGGTCCATGAAGTAGCGTCGGCGGGTACGCCTATGCCAAAAGTTTAAAATGAAAGTGAGTGTCGCGTTAGCCATCCCTGGACACGTGTTTCGAGGTAGTTGCCTCTCGTCAGCAGGGAGTAGGTATGTGTGTGGGGTTGCTGCGTAGGCTGCCAAAAAATATTCTCAGGTAAAGTACCACTCAAGGCACGCAGGTGCGTAGCCATGGGCTCGTCAGCCCCACCGGCTCAAGGGAGCCTGAATATAAACAAAAATCCGATTGGCCGCACTCTGCTAGTCCTATCAGCGTGTTGCCCCAAAGAATTGTGGTCCATGAAGTAGCGTCGGCGGGTACGCCTATGCCAAAAGTTTAAAATGAAAGTGAGTGTCGCGTTAGCCATCCCTGGACACGTGTTTCGAGGTAGTTGCCTCTCGTCAGCAGGGAGTAGGTATGTGTGTGGGGTTGCTGCGTAGGCTGCCAAAAAATATTCTCAGGTAAAGTACCACTCAAGGCACGCAGGTGCGTAGCCATGGGCTCGTCAGCCCCACCGGCTCAAGGGAGCCTGAATATAAACAAAAATCCGATTGGCCGCACTCTGCTAGTCCTATCAGCGTGTTGCCCCAAAGAATTGTGGTCCATGAAGTAGCGTCGGCGGGTACGCCTATGCCAAAAGTTTAAAATGAAAGTGAGTGTCGCGTTAGCCATCCCTGGACACGTGTTTCGAGGTAGTTGCCTCTCGTCAGCAGGGAGTAGGTATGTGTGTGGGGTTGCTGCGTAGGCTGCCAAAAAATATTCTCAGGTAAAGTACCACTCAAGGCACGCAGGTGCGTAGCCATGGGCTCGTCAGCCCCACCGGCTCAAGGGAGCCTGAATATAAACAAAAATCCGATTGGCCGCACTCTGCTAGTCCTATCAGCGTGTTGCCCCAAAGAATTGTGGTCCATGAAGTAGCGTCGGCGGGTACGCCTATGCCAAAAGTTTAAAATGAAAGTGAGTGTCGCGTTAGCCATCCCTGGACACGTGTTTCGAGGTAGTTGCCTCTCGTCAGCAGGGAGTAGGTATGTGTGTGGGGTTGCTGCGAAACACGTGTCCAGGGATGGCTAACGCATACACATACTGTTCTATTTACTTTTTGTGGCATAGGCGTACCCGCCGTCGCCACTACATTTCCCACAGTCCTTTGGGGCAACTTGCTGGTGTGACGAGGGGTGTGCGACCTACTTTTCCTCAATTTAAACGGCTTCCTTAAGCCAACGGGCTGACGAGCCTTGAGTCTGCACCTGCGCGCCAGGAGAGGTACTTGACCTGCTTTTAATTACATTTGGCAGTCCACGCGGCACCCCTTTACACTGACCTGCTCCCTGCTGACGAGAGGCAACTACCTCGAAACACGTGTCCAGGGATGGCTAACGCATACACATACTGTTCTATTTACTTTTTGTGGCATAGGCGTACCCGCCGTCGCCACTACATTTCCCACAGTCCTTTGGGGCAACTTGCTGGTGTGACGAGCAATGTGCGACCTACTTTTCCTCAATTTAAACGGCTTCCTTAAGCCAATGGGCTGACGAGCCTTGAGTCTGCACCTGCGCGCCAGGAGAGGTACTTGACCTGCTTTTAATTACATTTGGCAGTCCACGCGGCACCCCTTTACACTGACCTGCTCCCTGCTGACGAGAGGCAACTACCTCGAAACACGTGTCCAGGGATGGCTAACGCATACACATACTGTTCTATTTACTTTTTTGTGGCATAGGCGTACCCACCGTCGCCACTACATTTCCCACAGTCCTTTGGGGCAACTTGCTGGTGTGACGAGCGGTGTGCGACCTACTTTTCCTCAATTTAAACGGCTTCCTTAAGCCAACGGGCTGACGAGCCTTGAGTCTGCACCTGCGCGCCAGGAGAGGTACTTGACCTGCTTTTAATTACATTTGGCAGTCCACGCGGCACCCCTTTACACTGACCTGCTCCCTGCTGACGAGAGGCAACTACCTCGAAACACGTGTCCAGGGATGGCTAACGCATACACATACTGTTCTATTTACTTTTTGTGGCATAGGCGTACCCGCCGTCGCCACTACATTTCCCACAGTCCTTTGGGGCAACTTGCTGGTGTGACGAGCGGTGTGCGACCTACTTTTCCTCAATTTAAACGGCTTCCTTAAGCCAACGGGCTGACGAGCCTTGAGTCTGCACCTGCGCGCCAGGAGAGGTACTTGACCTGCTTTTAATTACATTTGGCAGTCCACGCGGCACCCCTTTACACTGACCTGCTCCCTGCTGACGAGAGGCAACTACCTCGAAAAACGTGTCCAGGGATGGCTAACGCATACACATACTGTTCTATTTACTTTTTGTGGCATAGGCGTACCCGCCGTCGCCACTACATTTCCCACAGTCCTTTGGGGCAACTTGCTGGTGTGACGAGCGGTGTGCGACCTACTTTTCCTCAATTTAAACGGCTTCCTTAAGCCAACGGGCTGACGAGCCTTGAGTCTGCACCTGCGCGCCAGGAGAGGTACTTGACCTGCTTTTAATTACATTTGGCAGTCCACGCGGCACCCCTTTACACTGACCTGCTCCCTGCTGACGAGAGGCAACTACCTCGAAACACGTGTCCAGGGATGGCTAACGCATACACATACTGTTCTATTTACTTTTTGTGGCATAGGCGTACCCGACGTCGCCACTACATTTCCCACAGTCCTTTGGGGCAACTTGCTGGTGTGACGAGCGGTGTGCGACCTACTTTTCCTCAATTTAAACGGCTTCCTTAAGCCAACGGGCTGACGAGCCTTGAGTCTGCACCTGCGCGCCAGGAGAGGTACTTGACCTGCTTTTAATTACATTTGGCAGTCCACGCGGCACCCCTTTACACTGACCTGCTCCCTGCTGACGAGAGGCAACTACCTCGAAACACGTGTCCAGGGATGGCTAACGCATACACATACTGCTCTATTTACTTTTTGTGGCATAGGCGTACCCGCCGTCGCCACTACATTTCCCACAGTCCTTTGGGGCAACTTGCTGGTGTGACGAGCGGTGTGCGACCTACTTTTCCTCAATTTAAACGGCTTCCTTAAGCCAACGGGCTGACGAGCCTTGAGTCTGCACCTGCGCGCCAGGAGAGGTACTTGACCTGCTTTTAATTACATTTGGCAGTCCACGCGGCACCCCTTTACACTGACCTGCTCCCTGCTGACGAGAGGCAACTACCTCGAAACACGTGTCCAGGGATGGCTAACGCATACACATACTGTTCTATTTACTTTTTGTGGCATAGGCGTACCCGCCGTCGCCACTACATTTCCCACAGTCCTTTGGGGCAACTTGCTGGTGTGACGAGCGGTGTGCGACCTACTTTTCCTCAATTTAAACGGCTTCCTTAAGCCAACGGGCTGATGAGCCTTGAGTCTGCACCTGCGCGCCAGGAGAGGTACTTAACCTGCTTTTAATTACATTTGGCAGTCCACGCGGCACCCCTTTACACTGACCTGCTCCCTGCTGACGAGAGGCAACTACCTCGAAACACGTGTCCAGGGATGGCTAACGCATACACATACTGTTCTATTTACTTTTTGTGGCATAGGCGTACCCGCCGTCGCCACTACATTTCCCACAGTCCTTTGGGGCAACTTGCTGGTGTGACGAGCGGTATGCGACCTACTTTTCCTCAATTTAAACGGCTTCCTTAAGCCAACGGGCTGACGAGCCTTGAGTCTGCACCTGCGCGCCAGGAGAGGTACTTGACCTGCTTTTAATTACATTTGGCAGTCCACGCGGCACCCCTTTACACTGACCTGCTCCCTGCTGACGAGAGGCAACTACCTCGAAACACGTGTCCAGGGATGGCTAACGCATACACATACTGTTCTATTTACTTTTTGTGGCATAGGCGTACCCGACGTCGCCACTACATTTCCCACAGTCCTTTGGGGCAACTTGCTGGTGTGACGAGCGGTGTGCGACCTACTTTTCCTCAATTTAAACGGCTTCCTTAAGCCAACGGGCTGACGAGCCTTGAGTCTGCACCTGCGCGCCAGGAGAGGTACTTGACCTGCTTTTAATTACATTTGGCAGTCCACGCGGCACCCCTTTACACTGACCTGCTCCCTGCTGACGAGAGGCAACTACCTCGAAACACGTGTCCAGGGATGGCTAACGCATACACATACTGTTCTATTTACTTTTTGTGGCATAGGCGTACCCGCCGTCGCCACTACATTTCCCACAGTCCTTTGGGGCAACTTGCTGGTGTGACGAGCGGTGTGCGACCTACTTTTCCTCAATTTAAACGGCTTCCTTAAGCCAACGGGCTGACGAGCCTTGAGTCTGCACCTGCGCGCCAGGAGAGGTACTTGACCTGCTTTTAATTACATTTGGCAGTCCACGCGGCACCCCTTTACACTGACCTGCTCCCTGCTGACGAGAGGCAACTACCTCGAAACACGTGTCCAGGGATGGCTAACGCATACACATACTGTTCTATTTACTTTTTGTGGCATTGGCGTACCCGCCGTCACCACTACATTTCCCACAGTCCTTTGGGGCAACTTGCTGGTGTGACGAGCGGTGTGCGACCTACTTTTCCTCAATTTAAACGGCTTCCTTAAGCCAACGGGCTGACGAGCCTTGAGTCTGCACCTGCGCGCCAGGAGAGGTACTTGACCTGCTTTTAATTACATTTGGCAGTCCACGCGGCACCCCTTTACACTGACCTGCTCCCTGCTGACGAGAGGCAACTACCTCGAAACACGTGTCCAGGGATGGCTAACGCATACACATACTGTTCTATTTACGTTTTGTCGCATAGGCGTACCCGCCGTCGCCACTACATTTCCCACAATCCTTTGGGGCAACTTGCTGGTGTGACGAGCGGTGTGCGACCTACTTTTCCTCAATTTAAACGGCTTCCTTAAGCCAACGGGCTGACGAGCCTTGAGTCTGCACCTGCGCGCCAGGAGAGGTACTTGGCCTGCTTTTAATTACATTTGGCAGTCCACGCGGCACCCCTTTACACTGACCTGCTCCCTGCTGACGAGAGGCAACTACCTCGAAACACGTGTCCAGGGATGGCTAACGCATACACATACTGTTCTATTTACTTTTTGTGGCATAGGCGTACCCGCCGTCGCCACTACATTTCCCACAGTCCTTTGGGGCAACTTGCTGGTGTGACGAGCGGTGTGCGACCTACTTTTCCTCAACTTAAACGGCTTCCTTAAGCCAACGGGCTGACGAGCCTTGAGTCTGCACCTGCGCGCCAGGAGAGGTACTTGACCTGCTTTTAATTACATTTGGCAGTCCACGCGGCACCCCTTTACAATGACCTGCTCCCTGCTGACGAGAGGCAACTACCTCGAAACACGTGTCCAGGGATGGCTAACGCATACACATACTGTTCTATTTACTTTTTGTGGCATAGGCGTACCCGCCGTCGCCACTACATTTCCCACAGTCCTTTGGGGCAACTTGCTGGTGTGACGAGCGGTGTGCGACCTACTTTTCCTCAATTTAAACGGCTTCCTTAAGCCAACGGGCTGACGAGCCTTGAGTCTGCACCTGCGCGCCAGGAGAGGTACTTGACCTGCTTTTAATTACATTTGGCAGTCCACGCGGCACCCCTTTACACTGACCTGCTCCCTGCTGATGAGAGGCAACTACCTCGAAACACGTGTCCAGGGATGGCTAACGCATACACATACTGTTCTATTTACTTTTTGTGGCATAGGCGTACCCGCCGTCGCCACTACATTTCCCACAGTCCTTTGGGGCAACTTGCTGGTGTGACGAGCGGTGTGCGACCTACTTTTCCTCAATTTAAACGGCTTCCTTAAGCCAACGGGCTGACGAGCCTTGAGTCTGCACCTGCGCGCCAGGAGAGGTACTTGACCTGCTTTTAATTACATTTGGCAGTCCACGCGGCACCCCTTTACACTGACCTGCTCCCTGCTGACGAGAGGCAACTACCTCGAAACACGTGTCCAGGGATGGCTAACGCATACACATACTGTTCTATTTACTTTTTGTGGCATAGGCGTACCCGCCGTCGCCACTACATTTCCCACAGTCCTTTGGGGCAACTTGCTGGTGTGACGAGCGGTGTGCGACCTACTTTTCCTCAATTTAAACGGCTTCCTTAAGCCAACGGGCTGACGAGCCTTGAGTCTGCACCTGTGCGCCAGGAGAGGTACTTGACCTGCTTTTAATTACATTTGGCTCTCCACGCAGCACCCCTTTACACTGACCTGCTCCCTGCTGACGAGAGGCAACTACCTCGAAACACGTGTCCAGGGATGGCTAACGCATACACATACTGTTCTATTTACTTTTTGTGGCATAGGCGTACCCGCCGTCGCCACTACATTTCCCACAGTCCTTTGGGGCAACTTGCTGGTGTGACGAGCGGTGTGCGACCTACTTTTCCTCAATTTAAACGGCTTCCTTAAGCCAACGGGCTGACGAGCCTTGAGTCTGCACCTGCGCGCCAGGAGAGGTACTTGACCTGCTTTTAATTACATTTGGCAGTCCACGCGGCACCCCTTTACACTGACCTGCTCCCTGCTGACGAGAGGCAACTACCTCGAAACAAGTGTCCAGGGATGGCTAACGCATACACATACTGTTCTATTTACTTTTTGTGGCATAGGCGTACCCGCCGTCGCCACTACATTTCCCACAGTCCTTTGGGGCAACTTGCTGGTGTGACGAGCGGTGTGCGACCTACTTTTCCTCAATTTAAACGGCTTCCTTAAGCCAACGGGCTGACGAGCCTTGAGTCTGCACCTGCGCGCCAGGAGAGGTACTTGACCTGCTTTTAATTACATTTGGCAGTCCACGCGGCACCCCTTTACACTGACCTGCTCCCTGCTGACGAGAGGCAACTACCTCGAAACACGTGTCCAGGGATGGCTAACGCATACACATACTGTTCTATTTACTTTTTGTGGCATAGGCGTACCCGCCGTCGCCACTACATTTCCCACAGTCCTTTGGGGCAACTTGCTGGTGTGACGAGCGGTGTGCGACCTACTTTTCCTCAAAAAAAATGTATTTATATTTATGTGTATTTACAATCTGTCGCCGTTCTGACATTTTACGCTTAATTGATGGATTTCCTTTGCTCGCATTTGTGTTGTGTACATGCCCTGGAAACGCTGGTAGCATGCCCCTTGGGGTCTGGGCGCGCTGGGCGCACATCGAATGCTAAAAGTTACCAGATCTGCATCTCTTAGACTCCACAGGTCTATGGGTGCTTGGCTTTCCACTTTACTACTTATCTTATTCTAAGTGTTCACTCCCTCAATATTGTTAATTTAGTGCTGCCTGCTTTTCGTCCCTGGGCAAACTCTATTGTTATCCAAGCTCTCCTACGTTGCCTGCACACTTTCTGTATTCCTTCTGCAGTGTTTTTAATTTTATAGTGACTCCCTCTAATCTCTTCTCCACATCCAGTCACCTTCTGAAATTAGTTTCCAATTCTTCAAAGTACCCTAGACACCCATTCTCTCCAAGAAGGCTGCCAAAAACGTAAAACATAAAATTAAAGTTTTTGAAACACACATTGTCGACGAATATGACACAAGAAGTGGCAACCTGGAAACGTACCTTTATCACATAATGCCCCCTTCAGGAGTTAAGTATTCTTGATGGATTTCAATGCCTTCTGAACCTCTAAACTTCTGGATGGCTGTGAACTCACGGTATCCCCTTCCTCATTCATCGGAGAAATCTATTGATTTTCATCATTCATAGTGGAGGAATTTGTTCCAGTATTCAGATGATAATTTAGGATTGTTTGATCTCCAATTCATGACCCTTCTATTGCGGGATGAGCCTCCCTCCCCTCATTCACTGTTTGTCCCTCTAATACCAACGTTTCCTCTCTGCCTAAAGAGACTGACCTCAAGTCTGTCCCACTTTTCATATATCTGCTCTGTTCCTCCTTCATATAAACTTTCTACCCATCTCTCGCTTGGACTCTCCCACCTGTATTGATGTCCTTACAGTCATCCTCATCATATCACTGAGAATACTCATGAAAACCCAGATACACCAGTAATAGCTAACTATCCATCTAACATTATCCTCTGTACAGCTATGCGCGCTGTATAATCTATTAGTCAATCTTTTGCTTTTTTACCTAATGTCTTCACTTCTAGCTACATTTACTCTTCCTGTTTTATGAACCAATAATAACCAGATCTTCCAAAAGTGGGGATAGAAACTGAAGTGCTCTTCTAAAGAAAAAAAGGAAAGAAATGCACTTTGGTGTCAGAGCCTGGCCTCGAGGACGATGTCAGTCTCTGAATCACTCTGCTTGTGCGAATTACCCTATACTCATTTTAATTACTGAATGAAAGCTCAAACTCACCCTTCCTAACCCTCTCTGAGCTCTGAAGGTGAGGGTGATGGCAAGAGATGTGGAGACCCAATTCCTGACGCCTTTGAGACAACGCAGTGAGGAACAGAGGTGCCGGCGCTGCCACAAGCCCAGTCCAGGGTAAGCGACGCCCCAAGTGTGGGACCGTCCACAGGCCTTAGGTCTGCCTAGCAATCAGATGCCATTAATCAACAAGGGAACAATCCACTTGGCACTGAGAAGTCTCTCGACCTGACCGGGCGGTGCAATAGTAGAATCATTAAGAAAGACACCTTCTCATTAAAACCTTGTTCTTTATCTGCACCTTTCTGTGATACTGTGTTTCTTCACTATACACTCACCGGCAGCTGCTGAAATCAGATGGTGGCCATCTTGGCTTGGGCAGTAGGATGAGTGTTCCTCTCTAGTGCCAGGTGTGCTTCTTTGTACTGAGCTCCAGCGCCCTCAACATCACATCTATCACTGAGTTGCCAAGCTCCTTAATTATTAATCTGTAGACCCACTTTGTCAACAGCCATGATTTGAGGCAATTGTTGATCTGTCCTCCCTTCATCAGTTCACACCCTCCTTGATGTCAAAGGGGGAATCATTCCAGCAATTAACATTTCCTGAAGCATTAACAGGCACATGAGAAAAGCCACTACTGTCAACTATGGTGGTGGATCAAACCACTACTCTGGAGACACCCATGAGGATATTAAAAGATATCAAATGCTCCATGCAAGCAGTGAAACACTCATCTACTGCAACAATGGGCAAACTGAAAACTATTCATGTAGAAATGTCTACGTTCAAATCTAAGCTCAACTTGATGGATGCGAGTATTTGCATCAGAGGACAAATATACAATGCACCTTATTGAGCACAAACACTTTGAACTCTTCAAAATAAAGTTAATGATCTGGAGGACCATAGAACGCGTAACGATGTGTGCCTGTCTGGCCTGCCAAACAATTAAGGAGGTGACAACATGCAGGGCTTCTTACAAGATTTCATCCCCCATCTTCTGAAAACAGACTTCCAGATACCCCTGGAATTTGAAATGGACTCACAGTGAAACATTATTGTGCAGGCACACCGGAAAAACCATCGGTCAATAATAATGTGTCTTCTGCTCCATACCAAACCAGATTGATCCTGCTGTTGGCATGACAAAACTGCCCCAGTGCCTTTAAAGGGGGTTCTCTAGGATTCTCTGCAGACATTTTGTATGATACCAATATCTGACACAGAAAGACAAGTTTCTCAATCCGACCCATACTGAAGCAGAAGAGGATCCAGTGCGGCCTCTTACAACTGGCTACAGTGATATTAACCACTGATGGCACAACCCAAGAATTCACAGATCCCCAACTCTTAAAGGGTTTTCTTGAAACACTTGACCACAGTCCGATGGAAACACTGCTACCTCAGCGTAAGGACAAATTAGAAGGATCCAGTCACACTCTGGATTCAGTTTGTTTACAATGTGACAACATCAATCTGGGATTACCAGATCCAGACACTCGTGAAAAGACTTGTCACATCAGTCTAAAAGACAGACTTCCAGAGAGAGGGATACATTTTAGCCCCTCTTCATACCCTAAGGTAAACACCCATCATTCTATAATGACTACCTCTGTCACCTCCCATCTGCCTCTGTCTCATGACTCACTATTCACAGACAGAGACGTATATACTTTATTGGGAATAGACCATGGAATCAACAGGTGAGGCTCATCTTTATAAAGTTTTTCTCAGTAGTACAAGACAAAGTCACCATTCAACTTGGACAATCCTAGCGCCCCTTGCTTACATCTATCCAGCCCCCAAAACTGGAACTTTCCTGATTAGTGCCAGTTAATTTATACTCATGACCCCACTGGGCTTATATCCCTCATACCAATCGCTCTCCCCCTACTCTGACCATATTTGTAATCAATAGACTCATGTGCCGAGGAAGAATCACTCATTTGACCAAACCCTTGTCAGTATGGCCCCTTAATGATCATGGAACTACTAGGTACCAATGATGCAAAAAAAACTAACATTCTTAGGTTACAAAAAGCCAGACTTTGTACTTATACAGCAAAGACAAGCTGAAAAGAGACTGGGTGGTTAAGATGGTCACAGCTTACGGCAAACATGCTGCCTCTTCATCTCTGCTGTACACGAAAGGTGAGGTAGCTGTTACAAATGGGGGTCTCTAGTTGGCAGAGGTAGGTACCTTTGTGCAAATAGGGACCCTTGCTTCTAGTCAGGGTAATGGGGATGCACACTTTAGATAACCCCTACTCACCCCTGGATAGCTTGGCATGAGCAGACAGACTTATACCAAAGGCAATGTGTAAAGTATTTGTACTCAAAACACACAGTGATACAGTGATAACACCACAAATGGACACCATATCAGTTTAGAAAAATAAAGCAAAACTCAACAAAACCAAAACGACAAAAATCCAACATACAAGTATTATGAATATGACTTTTAAAGATTACAACCAACTTAGTCCATAGAAAACTATGGATACATGATTTCTCTCAAAGTACCTGTAGTTGCAACAAAATTCACAAGGCCAAACAGCCACAGAGATGGGAAGCGTCTAAAAACAAAGAGATGCTTTAGTTCCTGAGACCTTGGATAGGCGATGCAACAGTTCTGCTGCATGCATTAGAAGAGATGCATCAAATCCAGTCTGTAGGGGGAAGTATTGCAAAAATTCTGAGACGGTTCTGGTCCGCGGGTGATGCGTTGGGAAAACTTGACACACAGGTACGATGAGTGGATATCCGGGATGCGTCGGCGATTGATGCGGCAGCGTCGAGCTGTGCTGCGTCAGTTTCTTCAACCAGGAACCCTTGATGCGTTGGTTCTTGCAGCAGCGACATGTCATGCATCGGTTTTGGCAGCAGCACAGCGATGCGTGGAGATTCTTCTCACACCGCAGTGCTGTGTGAGGAAAACTGCCGCAAGAAGAGCAATGCATCGATTTTCTAGAAGTTGCATTGATTTTCTAGCTCCCAACAGCAGGAACAACCTCCAGAGGCTCAACACAGTCACAGGCACCTCTTGGCAGGTCAGAACTCCAAGCAAGAAAGTTCAGGGGAGCTGGGGGTGAAGTCTTTGTGTCCCTGAAACTTCAGAACATGAGGCCAGCACACACAGGCACTTGGACATCTTTCTTCAAGCAGGGGACACAGCACACAGCGCAGTCCTTATCCTATCCTTGGCAGAATCAGCTACTGCAGGCCAACCCCAGACAGCACACAGCAAAGGGGTAGTACTTCTCCTTCAGTTTCGCCAGCTCTTCTTCTTGGCAAAGGTTCCTCTTGGATTCAAGAAATGATCTAAAGTTCTGTGTTTTTAGGTCTAATACATATAGCCCAAAATGTCTTTGTTCTCTTTGTGCAAGGGTCTCTGAGCCCAGTCCAAACCAGTTCTGTCCTCACTGGTGCTGTATGACCACAAGGGCTGGAGACAGCATTGTGCAAGGGAGACAGGCCCCATTCAGGTGCAAGAAAATCTCCTCCCACTACTCTAAATTCAGCCGAGCCCTATTCAGCTCTGCTCCGAGTCATCCAGTAAGGGCCAGGCACAGCTCAATCCCCCCTCCCTCCCCCAGTGGATGTCTACAGTGAATGCACACCCCCAGCCCCTGTCACTCCGAAACCAGACAGTCATACACAAACAGGCAGAGGCACACAGAATAGTAAAACAAGAAAATGCTTACTTCCCAAAAGAGACATTTTCAAACACACAATTTAAAACCCATCTTTACTAAAAGATGTGTTAATAAACTCTGAGTTCAGAGAGCCTAAACTTTATTTCTCAATCTTGTCCCACTGGGAAGTTATATTTATAAGATGTTATAAATAAACTCCTATTCTATCCTACAAGGCAAGATAGCCTTCCAAGAGTGAAAAACGAAATTGGCAGTATTTCACTATCAGGACATGTCACACACACCAGTACATGTGCTACCTTTCACAGAGAGTGCACCCTGCCTAGGGGGGTTACTTGGGCCCACCATAGGGGTGCCTTACATGTAAAAAGAGGGAACGTTAGGGCCTGGCAAGTAAGTGCACTTGCCATGTTGAAATAGCAGTTAACAACTTAGCACAGACACTGCAGTGGCACGCCTGAGTTACCTTTTCAGAGCTACTCCTGTGGCTGGCACAATCAGTGCTGAAGACCCACTAGTATCATTTGATTTACAGGCCCTGGCACACTTCAGTGCACTTTACTAGGGGATTACCAGTAGATAAACTATCCCAATCAGGGAGAACAAATTGTAAAAACAATTTACACAGGGAGCACTTGCACTTTGACACTGATCAGCAGTGGCGAAGTGCCCAAAGCATCTAAGCAAGCAAAAACAAAATCCAGCACAGCATATAAAATACAGGTGGTAGAGGCAAAAGGTCTGGGGAAACCATGCCAAAGGTGCCAAGTCTAACAGTAGTCATCCTCCTACATAACCACTTTGCTACAACAGCATGTAAGTCTTGTTTTGACCTACAGGGTTGATATGTTTTTGTATATCTGTCATTCCAGACCCAAACCTGTGCTGTGGGCTCTGTTTACGCATCGTGGGGGAGAAAAAAGACTTCTTCTCCCAAAGAATCATAATTGAAGTTGAAGGAGACTGGAACCTCGCATCATACACCATATTGGAATGATCTGGCTACCAAGACCCACAACATGATATCGACGGAGGTATCTTGCAAGATCTATTAGCAGACCATAGACTTGTGGATCCCTTGAGACATGCCCATCCAATAGATATGAACTATACCTTCTTCTCCTGCCATCAAAATGTGGAATCCCAAATTGAATTCTTTTTACTCAGTGCTTCTCTTTTCCCCAAAGTCATAAACTACTCGATAGGAGTGCAATGTGTCTAGGATCACACACCCATTTCTATTCAAATAGACTTACTATTAAATACCTTGAAGGAGAGATTTAGAGGATGAACACTTGCAGATACAAACTACCCAAAGAAAAATAGAATTGTTGGTTTATCTGCAAGAATATGTGGGTATCAATGAAGGCTCTGTGTCTAGCCTTCAAGTCTTCTGGCCGGTAGGTAAATCTTATGACAACGAATCTTCATCTTCTCACGGCCTTAAATAGGAACTTAAGTCACTGCTTACGTTGCTGCAGAAAAAAATCATTCCTGAGCCTTCGAAGGTGCCATTATGAATGTGGAGAGAAAGCAGCTAGGTGACTCATCTTCCAATTGAAACAACAAACAGCACAATCAACCAAGCTATCACTCTCTGGGCAAGATGGCAGGCTGAGCAGTCACCCCAAGGATATAGTTGCAAAATTCATAGTTTATCACACCACACTCCACAACTCAGAAGCCCCACAAAATGATAAACAGAAACTCCAATTTTTCAGGGACCGTCCAATCCCTCACACTGATGCCGGGCAGAAAGAAAGATCGAGATAGGGAAATCACAGATGGAGAAGTTGCAGAAGCATTAAAAGCTAGGTCCACTGGCAAAGCACCTGGAGTGGACGCATTCCCTGTCGAGTTTTATAAGATCATGGCAAAGCACTCAATTCCACTGTCAGTAAAACTGTTCAGAGAAGGTGCCTCATAGGTGGCCCCTATCTTGAACAATGCGGAAATCACCTTGGGAAAAAAACGATTGACTGGTCATATTGGTCCGACAACGGCATTCTAACACGGGACCACCTAATATGCAATGGGAAATTTGTCACATTTCCAGATGTCCAACTTGCATTCTACTTGTAGCCGGGAAATTTCTTTAGTATCAGCAACTGAGGTCTATTCTTCTCTGGAAATCGAAAGATGTTCAAAGAACCTAGGCGACTCCATACTGCATTGCTATCTTGCCAAGTGGAGACCCTACAAAATGTTTCTTTATGGCCTTTATGAAACTCTTATTGATCACTTGTATTCAAAACCCACCTTCAACAAACCAACCATGTTTAAAATCAATAGTTGCCTGCATTCTTGCCGTTTCAGTGCCCCGCTGCCTTTGGCTAGGTGTATGTTTTATAGATACCACATACACTTGTTTGATTATGTTGTATTGATTTATATTAGGCCCTTTAGTCTGGTCAGGGGGCCTGCAAGGCTATCTCTCTACAACTGATAGATATGAGTATCCCAGTAATTTAGAGAAAATGGCCCGATATCCAAAACATCACCAAAGAATTGAGCACTCTAGGCTTCTTACATTTGGTTAATAAGGCAGCATTTGCAAGAGAGCATTGCCTCGACCTGTTGTTCTCAAATACCCATGATCCCTACATTGTGGAAGCCCTTTCCTTACCCTTGTATGAATATTGCCTCGATAATTTAATCAATCAAAATAATAATAGTAAAAAATAACATAGGGACCAGCTGTTCCAGAAAACAGCATTCCTTGTAGAAACTTACATCGCTTTTACCTGATTAATTCTCACAAATGCATCTTGATGCATCAGGTCATGTCCTGGCCACCATGTTATCTACACATTACATCTTGGTGCATCAGGTCATTTCTTTGCCACTATGTTCTCTACTCATTAAATCTTGATGCACCAGGTCATATCCTGGCCTCCATGTTATCTACACATCCTGGCCGCCATGCTCTCATCTCATTGAATCTTGATACACCAGGTCATATCCTGGTCACCATGTTCTCTACTCATTGGATCTAGATGCACCAGGGCATATCCTTGCCTCAATGTTATCTACACATCCTAGCCACCATATTCTCTACTCATTGAGTCTTGATGCACAAGGTCATATCTTGGCCTCCACGTTATCTACTCATTGAATTTTGATGCACAAGGTCATATCCTGGCCTCCATGTTCTCTACACATTGAATCTTGATGCACAAGGTCATATCTTGGCCTCCACATAATATACTCATTGAATCTTGATGCACAAGGTAATATCTTGGCCTCCACATTATCTACTCATTGAATTTTGACGCACAAGGTCATATCCTGGCCTCCATGTTCTCTACTCATTGAATCTTGATGCACAAGGTCATATCTTGGCCTCCATGTTATCTACTCATTGAACCTTGATGCACAAGGTCATATCCTGGCCTCCATGTTATCTACTCATTGAATCTTGATGCACCAGGTCCTTTCCTGGCCACCCTGTTATCTACTCATTGAATCTTGATGCACAAGGTCATATCCTGGCCTCCATGTTATCTACTCATTGAATCTTGATGCACCAGGTCCTTTCCTGGCCACCATGTTATCTACTCATTGAATCTTGATGCACAAGGTCATATCCTGGCCTCCATGTTATCTACTCATTGAATCTTGATGTACCTGGTCCTTTCCTGGCCACAATGTCATCTACATACTGAAACAGGTAGGTTTGAAGTGGTCAGCTCATCACCTTTTTGAGAACACACTTAAACCACAGGGCTATTTCACACATCAGCAAAGCTGAAATGTGAATTTCTATTGTTAGAATATATTTAACAGCACAATCACATCAATGGAATACCATCAAAATTAGGTAACTGCTAGGGAGGTCCAGTGCAAACTAGGCTTGTCCTAGTGCCATCATAGGGTAATTGTCTACAGAGTGCAAATAAATGAATGAGTAATCTAATAAGCGGCAAATGGCAAGTTAGTCTTGGACTTTCATGGGACTAAACACATGCAGTAAGACATTACATTGCCTGGTTTAAATACTTGTCCCATATAATTAGAGAAAGGTGAACTCTCATTTTATGTTATGAACACATGCAGTTATAACAACGTATATGAGCAGCACCAAACTGAGCACAGTATGGTACTTTTTGGTGAAATAATGAGAGCTCGGAGTTATGATACAAGGGCCCATATTTATTCATGGTAACCAGAGCATTCACATGACTCAAACGGCTGCTACAAGACACAAAGTAATGCAAAATGACAGTGTTGATCCACTTCTGCATGCTGGAGGATTTTTGCACACAATCTCATGCCACTGTAGCATGGAAATAGCATTCCTCTAACAATCTATACAAGGCAGTAGTAAAAGGGCAGAAACAGCCCAATCACCCTTCTGATTCCAAACAAAGACAGTTCGACTAAAGTGATAAAATTATTGCAACCTGGCTTTGAATGGAATCCTAGAGCTAAATGAAAGCAGGCAGAAGCAACGATAAATCCCATCATGCTGCACACATAGGGGCAGATTTACAATAACTGGCGCATCCCTGCATATCAGCAGGGATGCGCCAGTTATTGTGCGTCACGGCTCCGCCACCATTGATGCGCCGCATTTACAATGCGGCGCACCATGGGGCAAAAACAGGCAGATGCGTGACGCATCTGTGCCGTAAAGGCGGCGCATTGCTGGAGTTACGTCGCAAGCGCGACGTAGCTCCAGCAAGGCTCTGGGGTGCCCTATCGTTACAATGCTGCGTCAATCCTTACGCCTGCTTCAAGCAGGCGCAGGGTTTTGACGCAGCATGGGCTCAAAAGTGACTGAGTGAAATCTTGTAGATTTCCCTCAGCCACTTTTAGGAGGCGTTCCTGCGACGGAACGCCCCCCCCCCCTGCGCAGGAACGCCTACTTCTGACGCAGGGCTTTACAACGTGACGCATCTCCCAGATGCGTCACGTTGTAAATACCCCGCAGCCTGGCGCTGGTTTTGCGCCACCGCTGCGTCACAAAAGTGACGCAACGGCGGCGTAAAAGAGGCGCAAGGCGCTTATAAATCTGCCCCATAACATTTTCACGAAATTACACACATTAAGCAATGTATCCCTGGCAGATGTTTGTGCACACTGGTTTGTGTAGGGGGATGTGCCCCTCACTAAAATACAAATCATGTAAGACATCAATTGCTCACCTTTACAGCCGGGCACGATGCTTAAACGAGTTTAGAGTCTTGGCAACAGATCCTTTTAGTGTGACCTTGACCGCTGACCTCAGGCACATTGGGGCAGATTTATGTTGCCTGGCGCATCCCTGCAAATCAGCAAGGATGCGCCAGGAATGATGCGTCACGCAAGTTTACCCTTGCGCCACACATGATGCGCCGCATTTATAATGCGGCGCATCATGGCGCAGGAATAAACAGATGCGTGACGCATCCAATGGCGTAAGGTTGGCGCAGTGCTTCAGTTGCGTCGCAAGCGCGACGCAACTCCAGCACTGTTCCAACCAACCCTATTCCTAACATGGTGCGTCAAGCCTTACGCCTGCTTCAAGCAGGCGCAGGGTTTTGGCGCATCAGCGTTGGGAAAGTGACTCAGTCAAATCTTATAGATTTGACTGAGTCACTTTTCAGGGGCGTTCCTGCGACGGAACGCCCCCCCCTATGTCGACACGCCCACGTGAAACCTGACGCAGGTTTTACGTGGCGCAGGGCTTTACATCGTGACGCATCTCCATAGATGCGTCACGATGTAAATATGGCGCAACGTGGCGCAGGGTTTACACCGCCGCTGCGTCACAAAAGTGACGCAACGGCGGCGTAAAAGTGGCGCATCTTCGATATAGATCTGCCCCATTGTTTTGCCATTCTTGCTGCAGAATTCCATACAGTGCTACATTGCGCAAATCTTGGTGAATCTGGGCCAAACGCTGCAGTTTGTAGAGATCAGTAAGTGATCTGGAAATCAGTTTGTCGGGAAGTTATGTGACTGAAGACAATAATGTGCAGAGCTGTGAGGAACAAGTTCATCTAAATCGGAGTGGCCAAGGTTAAGTATCCCAGCGATTACTTCCGAAGATTTGTTTGTTTTTGTGGCTGGTTAAATATTATTTAGGTTTACTATTACATTTTTTTTACTGTGCAATCCCTTTTCTATAGTGTATGTTGTATACTGATTCTTGGATTGTTCTGGGTATTCCAGAAGAATGACTTTTGTACAATGAACAGAAATGGTGAGTTATGCTCGATTTTGGTGATCCACCACTGGCGGATTATCAGGGTTTTTCTCACTCTGGCAGAGTTTCTAGAGCCATTGTTCAATTCATAATATAGTTCAGCTGTAAATTGTGCACTGACTGTACCAGTCACTTGTCTGAAAACTGTGTGTCTGTGTCCTTGCGTGTAAGGTACAGAAACCGTAGAATAAATGCTCTTTACGCGGTACTATCTCCTCAGTACGTGTCCACTGTACTGTATAGTGTGTAAAACTGAGCCGAGGCACACAGAACCACAACATGTATGTCTGTGCTAAATTCCCGATTTTTTTTAAAAAGGGTTTAATTTTGGGGAAATTACCTGATATATACTTTGGGGTATCTTCAGGGCCGTAGCCAGGAGCATAGATTTTGGAGGACCTGGCACCTGAAAACTACTTAAAGGGAGTGAATAAAGGGTCTTCAACCTGCAGGGATATTTTCGAGATATACTGCATTGTCTATTGGATAGTTTAATTGTAGTAGTATTCTACTAAGAACATGGTTTAAAACATTTGTTGAACTATATAGATTTTGATATTTTTCTCCCCTGTAGATTTTTGGGGAAATGCGTGCTCATTGTTGCATTTTAAATACATTTATTAAATATGAATGTAATACAGCTTTAAAACAAAGGATAGTTAGGGTGGCTTTGGCTTCTTAATTTTCTGCTTGAGCAACATGCGATTTGTTTCTGTAAGAATCACTTTTTCGTCCAGTGACTTAAATTTTTAATATATTCAAATGGATAATAGCAAATTTGAAAATAAGAGTTGTGCATTGTACTGTAAAAATCACAATGCCCTTCTTCCTCTCCCATTCCCAATTTTGTAGCCTCTGTCATCTGGTCTTCTCTTATACCCCATCACAATATTGGTCTATGTACAGGACCTAATTTTTGAGATCCACATCCTATATAAAAACATATTCATTGCAAAGCCCTATACCACTTCCTACAGCTTTCTCTGGACTCCATCAACTACATTTTAGTATCTAATTTTTAACTTCTCCTTCATTCCAATGGAACCTAATGAAAAAAAATACCGTTCTCACCCATGCTCACTCAAAAATTCAA
Source organism: Triturus cristatus (assembly GCF_964204655.1). Classification (NCBI taxonomy): domain Eukaryota; kingdom Metazoa; phylum Chordata; class Amphibia; order Caudata; family Salamandridae; genus Triturus; species Triturus cristatus. Next base: position 890,841,218 of record NC_140590.1, on the reverse strand, counting down.
ACTTGAGATTTCCAAAATGTCATACATTTTGTCTGCCAAATTTTTGGGTCATTGATGACTTAAGAAAGCCCAAGGGCATTCTGGGCATAGAAGTGCCAGCATTGCTGTCATTGGATGAGCATTTAGCTGTAACTCCATCATTTTGCGCAAACTGTACAGGCTACCCCACAGGCTACCGGTCAGATATACACAGTGTGCAGTAAGGTTGCTAGTGCATGAACAGTATGCATGCTGCTGATGTATGGAAGTGCGTACAGTCTTTGGCAAGATATATATATCGTCAAAAGAAGAATACGCTGCCATACTGTCCGTATCTCCAAATAAGGACGCTGATATATGCACATTGCATACTTATATTTAGCTATAGGAAAAAAGTATTAGAAATAACAGCACAAAAATGTTCTTCCCCAAATAGAGGGAAAAAGAACTTCTGACAGACATATTGGACGAATAATACATACATTCATTGTCTAGAAAACACATAACATTAGAGTCTGCAGAACATTGTGTCACATTCTAAATCAGGCACCATCAGCAGACCTCTATCCCAGTGACTTCATGGCCACCTACATTAAGTTGATCACAAACAAACAAAACCTCAATCAAGCAGACACTGCTAAGTAGCAACCATTCTGCAAAAGGCCATTCTTGACAAACTCAACAACACAGAAGGCTTTGACAATAATCTACCCTCTATCACAAACAGCTTTCTGGAATGGCCAGAAGACAAGTGTTGGTAGAAATGGATGGGCTGTCTTATCATTACTAAACCCATTCACTACCTTTGATTCAGTGCATTGCCCTACATGGGTACTAACGCTAGAAGATCTTAGTGTTTAAGGAACTTTTCTTGAATGGATCTCCTCTAATCTCTCGAACAGATGAAGCATCATCTTATGGCCATTGTACTCTTTAACTCCTTTATACACTGACTAGGATGGAACACAATGTTTCATCATCTCACCACACCTGAGCCAACGACAGGAACTCCTTAACCAGAATTGGTACTGCAATGCAGAAGGCACCAATGGCATCCTGAAGCTCAAAAACCTGACCTATTCTCCTCTGTCCTAGAGCACTGCCTCCATGTTATGGACAAAGAATACCGAGCAACCGCCTGAAATGTAACTCATCAAATTCTGTAGGAAATTGAAAAATTAACACCCTACGAGTATCTGGCCTCATGATCATTTCCAATGACACGCAAGAAACCTGGGAGTTTTCATAGGCACTATTTCGCTGGTACCACAAGGGCATAAAGTTACAGAAAGTACCTTCCTCATCATGCCAACCCTCTGACATATTTTTTTCTCCTACATTTCCCTCACAAAGTCTGTGCAACCATCATCTTAATACTGTTCCACATGGGCTAAGCAAACTCACTGTCCATTCCATCCGTCAAGGAAATGCACATTGGTGGCACATAATTGTTTCTTCAGAAAGCCAATCTCAAGAATTTACTGCCAGCAAAGTTAACAAAAATTCACCATCACCTGGCATTCAAAGAGATAGCTTGACAAAAAAATGTCCCCTTTATTGTAAACACAACCAAATCAGTTCCAGTCCTTGACAACCAAAGGAAGAAAATGTATAATCAGCTGTGCACACAACTATTTCTAACCCAACCTTCACTTCATTCGATAATAAACCATAGCTACAAGTTCACTATGACATGAAAAGCGCACCTCTCTGGTACTCATGTATAATACAAATACTCTTCTCACATAGGCTACACTATAAAACTGAACTCTATAAACTTAAAACAACAAATGGAGTAGCAGTAAAAAGTTCAAATCCAAGGAAGGCGGACTCAGTCTTTTATTATTCTGAGGTCAGTAAGCTGAGTAAATGTAATACCTTATATTTACATTTACTATTTTTTTAAAAAGGGCTATATAGAAGCTAGTTTCTAATATTTATGATTAAAAGAAAATGTATGTCTAACACAGGGTTAATAACAACATTACACATCACTCTCCATTTCATATGGGTTAAAATATTTCCACTCTTTGAAATGGCCCAATGGATCCCCCAACCATTCTAAGGATCGGGCATCTGCTCTATTTGCACACACATTGAGTTAGTCTGCTGCTGCTGCTGCCAAGGACATGGGCTTGATTTGTCTTCATGAGGAGTGGTGCTCAGAACCACTAAGCATGCTAATCCCATAAAAAAACTGTTTTTTTTTAAGTGCGTACCCAATAACTGTGGAATTGGTTTGTAGAGAAGGCAGCAACATAATGCAGAATTCACTGTAGTCACCTATAAAATGACTATCCCTTTAAAGGCCCGTAAGTTATATCAGGTCCTTATATTGTATTCAACAACTTTCTTATTTTGGTTAAATACTGAAGTCTTCCAATATATTGTAGTCACCTCCTCTAACTCTGTTTGATGCTAATAGTTTATTGAACAGAGACAGTCCACCTAACTCAAGGTGTTCCATTAACAATGAAAAAATGGTCAGGCCTGTGATAATGATCATTATCTCCTCGCAGGAACCCGAGGATCAACTGGGACGGTGACCCTTCAGGGTTGCGATTGGGGCAGCCATGCCTGTACACTGACTCGCAAACATAACTGGAAGAATTGGGGTTACTGATTGAATGGGGTGCAACCCTACTCAAGCAGCAACCAAAGTCCTGGGTGTAGTCACAAGCAAACTCCAAATTAACCTGTGCTCAACCCTCTGCTATATTGGCAAAGAGCAGTCAGGCGTAACTTAAAGGCAATGTGTAAAGTATTTATGGCACACTTCAAACAGTAATAAAGTGAAAACATAACACAAGAAAAATCCCAAATCATTGTAGACAAATATCAAGTACATTTTAATAAATAACTCAATAACAAAAAGACAAAAATCCAATCAGTGGAATTGGAGTTATGCAGGTTTAAAGATGTAAGTGAAAATAGCACCAAAAAGCACAAAGAGCCAACTGTGATTATCAGGATACGCCGGACTGGGAGAAAGTCGCAAGTTCAGGCCAACTGTGATGGAGCGCAGGTGGGCTACAGGGACTCAGTTAGACCCGCTGAACAAGAATACCTTAAATCCTAGTCGCAAAGAGATGCGGAGTCCCATGTTAAGGATGCACCACACAGCAGAGGTGATGTGAAGTGCAGTAGTGGTTCCAAAGAGCTGTGAAGTGTGATGCAATGTCCTTGCATGGAAATGAGTCACGCAGCAGCGGTTTCGATGGGCTGCATTGGGTGGGGCGATGTCCTTGCATGAAGTTGGGAAAAGCAGCGGCGCTTCTGATGGGCTGGCTGCATTAGGTGAGGTGATGTCCTTGCTTCTGGGAAGTCTACACACCAGAGGGGATGTGTTGGCTCTGAGGGCTATCTGTCAAGCAGCAAAGGCGAAGCGCAGGTTCTGCAGGAGATGCGCATTGGAGGTGATGAGTTGGTTCTATTGAAAGCATAAATGGGCTGACAGAGGACCTTTATGCCTTCTTCGTGGAGTCCAGGACTGGGATGGCAGCACTTGGGAGGGAAGACTCACAGATGGCAGAGTCAAGGTGCTGGGTTCAATGTTGTTAGAAGCTTGTTCTGTCCCAGAGGCTTCTGATCAGGAGGCCAGTCAACTAGCCCCTGAAGTCAATCTGGGGTCCTGGGCTTAGAGATGCAGGTCTACTCTTTCCCACCCAGAAGGCAGCAGGTCAGCACAGTGGGACATCAGTCCTTCCGGACTGCAGTTCAGCAGAGTGACAGTCTTTACAGCATCACAGCAGTCCTTCTGCTTGGCAGAGTTCACAGGTCCAGAAGTGCATTGAAGAGTTTGGTCTAAGGGTCCAATATTTATAAATGGTGCCTACTTTGAAAAAACAGGAAGCTTCTAGAACTTTCCACCCCCACCATGAGATGTCTGGCATTACTTTCCTCTCTGTTCTGGCCCCAACTTGTCTGGTGTCACAAAAGGCCAGTGTCAAACTCCTTGGTGAGAGTGCTCAGGCAGTGCTTCTTTGATGTGCAAGTGTGATAATTGACAGCTCCTCCTCCTCATCAAGTCAGAGTGGCCCATCCTGCCAACACCTAGCTTCCCTCTGTCTCACTGTCTGGGAGCAATACATGAAGACCAATTGCCAGCTACATCTATTCATGTGACCCAGTAACAGTCTGCAGACAACAAATGTTAGAACAAGAAAATACCAACTTTCAAAAAGTGGCATTTCCAGAATTGTGATTTTCACCTGAGAAATCTGACTTTACTATTAAAGGAGCCTTTTAATTACAATTCTGAAGACATCAAACTCGACATCCCTAACTGTTCCCATTTGAAAGTTATCACTTATTAACCCTACCTGTTTCCAATTGAAAGTTATCACTAATTTAATGTAATAAGGAAGCTTAATGTGATCCTAAGGGAGAGGAAGGCCTTGCAGTAGTGAAAAACAAATTTAAAAGTATTTAACAATCCGGTCATGTAAAATTTAATTGCACATGTCCGACTTTTTAAATACACTGCACCTTGCCCTTTGGACTTTTCAGGGCCCACCCTATGGGTGAAGTATATGGAATTAAAAAGGAAGTCTTAGACCTGGCAAAAGGTTGATTTTGTTGAAATGGCAGCTTATAACTGTACACACAGGCTGCAGTGGCAGACCTGAGACGTCCAAAGACACCAAACTCGACATCCCTACCTGTTCCCAATTGAAAGTCTTCACTTATTAACCCTACCTGTTTCCAATTCAAAGTTATCACTAATTTAATGTAATAAGGAAGCATAATGTGAACCTAAGGGAGAGGCAGGCCTTGCAGTAGTGAAAAACAAATTTAAGAGTCTTTAACTATACGATCATGTAAAACTTAATTGCACATGTCCGACTTTATAAATACACTGCTGCTTGTCCCTTGAACTGTTTAGGGCTCACCTTAGGGGTGACGTAAATGGATTAAAAAGGAAGGCTTAGACCTGGCAAAAGGTTTATTTTGTTGAAATGGAAGCTTATAACTGTACATACAGGCTGCAGTGGCAGACCTGATACATGAGTAAAGAGCTACTTAAGTGGGCAACACAAGCAGTGATACAGGCGCACTACTAGCATGTAGTTTACAGGCCCTGGGCACATGTACTACCACTTTACCAGGGACATACAGGCAAATTACATAGACCAAGTGGGTGTAAGTCAATTCTACCATGTTTTAAGGATTGAGCACAAGCACTTTAGCACTGGTTAGCAGTGCTGAAGTTCACAAAGTCTAAAAGCCAACAACAATAGGTTCAGAATACAGGAGTGTGAAGTCAAAATGTTTTGGGATTTCCCCGCAGAAAGGGCCAAGTTCAACGATAACGAAAACCAGTCTGCTGTTTCCTGACATTTTCAATGGTGCTGCGCTTTGTAGAGACGGCAGTAACTGTGGTAGGTATATGCCAAATGATTCTTGGACTGCAGCAGAGGTTTGCTTGCATGGTTGCTGTAAAGGTTCACATACGGTTTTGCAAATGCTTCAGCTCAGCCAGGTCTTCATAAAAATATTTGAACTTTCTCTGTTTACTATCCATTGGGACTGCCATGGTCTGCAATGGTACAGATGCTCTGATCTTTATCTCCTAATTGTGGATGGAAGTAGAGGTCGCCACATGACCATGGATGTTTTCTCCCCCTCCAAATGATACTGTTCATCAAGGAAGGTTTTTCTAGCAGCATTGGTAGTAATATTATTCCTTTAGTTGCCAATGCAGCAAAAAGTGACCATGTGACACACAAGCTCATTTTGTGGTCTCTTGATTTATTTCCTGCTGTTGTTGATTTGCCTATTTCTGAACACCGCAGTCAGTGAAAAAAGTTGCATAACCACACAGTTTTTGGTCATGCACCACAACGATATATTTGGTTACATGTGCTAAAACCATGCAGCTGTAATACATGTACAAACATTGATAGTGTGATGGTGAAACACCCTTAATCAGTCCATTGGGGGGGATATGTGCCAAATGAATTAGGCCATTTTGTTCAAACATATGCTAATTTTGTGATAGTCTAAGTGAGGCCCAAGTCAAAAAGTAACATTGTCCAGCCGTTACAACCTCTGTCACTTACTGACAAGGTGGCTAAATGACCTTAAGATGGTGATGGAATTGAACGGTGGAGCACCTTGTACAATGATGGGAGAAAGCCTTTGTATGTTGCAATGATGTTGGGATAGACTCATGATGTACACTGCATGGTGACTGAATAGGATGTAGACCTTTTGGGTACCTGGTATTGAGATAGCATCCTGCCATGGGGTACTCTAACTGGTGTTTAGCCAGAGCTGTCGGTTAATCCACATGATGGACTAGAACTTTGGGCAACCTAGTGTGGCGACAGGCTACAACTGCTGGGTAATCCATATGGTGCTAGCATAAAGAATGCACTATAAGCTCTCATATGAGAATTAACAGAAATCCTTGGGGTCCTCGATCTGGAAATTGGAAATTGTCTTGGAGAAAGTCATTGAGCATTTCTGTAAAAACCCTTCTGGTAATCCATGTCAGCGATGCAGTCCCCGTTTACTTTTGACATGTTTTACTTCATGTTATATTCCCTAAGAATACTTCCTTTTTTGCTGATGTGTTTCGCATGTAGTTTTTATCATACAGCATGTAACTTTTGTATAGTGCATACAGTGAGCGGCGTTACCACCTAGGTGGCCTGCAGAATTCTGGTTGTGGGTGAGTGTTTATGCTGAAGGCAGTGGAAATTTCTAGAAGAGGCTGTGAGCACATCATAAAGATGTGCAGACTATATACACATCCAATCTTTAGTCTCTCTGCAGAGCGTGCATAGCGATGTTCACATATGAACTAACCGTATTTGTGATTCTATGGTAAAGTGTGTGAAGTGGTGCTCCACTGTGGAAATATTGACAGCACCAAAACAAAAGAAAAAGCATCCTTACAGATGAATGGGTGGATTACATGTGTGGGAGAGATGGTGATGTGGGGGAGATAAAAGGAATTACATGCAGGAGAGAGTGAAAATGGTACTGAAGAGGAAAGAGAGGGTCATATTCACAAGGAACTATCGCTGACTTAACTTTATCGCAGTAAAAGTTGTGATAAACTTATCGCCCCAATCACAAGCTGGTGTTAACAGCTCACAGCACCAGTTTACCCGCGATAGCAGCCGCAAAACACATCGCCACGGATGACCCCCGCAAGTTTAGCTAATGAGATGCAGAGTAGGCGTTCCCGTGCCAAAAGCCGCAACAACACCACTCCACAACATTCACAACGAACAGCCAGAACTGCGATAAGAACGCAAAACAGGCAAAAAGGCACGTTAGCAGCAGGAAAATAACACCTGCTCTGACTTGGTGCTAAGTCGGACCAGAGCCTGCACCACAAAAGGGAGCCCAGCCCACAGCCACATCCGAAGGGCAGCAGATGTCATGGAGCCACTGGTCATGTGGCCCGGACACCCAAGAGGGCCACAACACCCACTGCCACCACCCCTGCACCCCATATAGCACCCGGAACACCCCCCGGACCACCACCCAGGCAGTGCTGACAAAGACAGCGGACCCCAGGAAACACACCAACCTCACAGACCCAACACCTGACAATGTCATTGCCCAATCACAAGAGCCCGGGGGATTAAAACAAGACCTTGTGAGCCCAGGGGATTGTGTATATATTGTGCCTTAAGGAATGTAGTAATAATTTTTTCCTCTTGTGTAGGCAACATTGGTTTGAAGACATAACCCCCGGTCTCCTGGCCTAGGCAGGACAATTAACAATGTCTAGTTAAGAATCTAACGTCCGCTTGGTGCCTTATGTAAAAACTAGGACTGGTGTTGTACTTTCAATGTTAATGTTATTTCACACGATTGTCTAAATTTGTTTCACCTGTCATTTTTGTCTTTGAATTTTTTCATTTTTAAGTGGAATATAACTGTGTATAAATGTGTTTTTGGAAATGTGGTTTTCTGTAAATGGAAGGTTTCTTTTCTAAGACCTGAAAAAATATTTATTTGCTTCGCTAATCTAAATAATTTAAAATAAGCTAAATAAAGCAATAAGAACCCTAGAATTGATGGTGTAGGGGATTCTCTTTAATGTGTGCAAACTAGTCCTTCTGGACACACTCTTTTCTCTTGTATTTACAGTGGTCCAGTCCAGGAGATTTTAGGACCCGAGCCTTCTTTGTTCTCAACAAAAACAATAAATGGCATTTTCCTCTTTCTATGAATGCTGTAGAATGCAGCATGCGTAGAAAGAGGAAGAAACCAACGAGAAATAAAAGTATTCCTCTCTTTGTGCCACTCCTATGCCTCCCCTGAGAAGGCATCAGATTCTCACGCATTCCCAACTTTCAAAATGTTGTAAATCTGGGAATATTCTGGTTCCATGGATGTTGTTTCAGAATACCCATTGCAAAACCCATAGAATGTCCCTTTCACACAGAGTAATGCCTGAAAGCGGCCCAAATTTACAAGGCCATGAAAAGTCAAGCAGGGTGACTATAAGTGGCCTTGTAAACATGGACAAGCCCAGTGCGCTGCCGGTGAGTCAAAAAAGTGACACACAGTGGCGCAGTGGCCTTCTAAATGAGGCCCCTCATTTACAAGGCCATTGCGCAATAGCAGTTGTGTAACTTTTTTTGATGCCCCGGCGGCGCACTGTGCTTGTCCACATTTACAAGGCCACATAAAGTCACCCTGTGTGACTTTTCATGGCCTTGTAAATATGGGCTCCTTTCACACATTACTCTGTGTGAATGGGGTGTTCCATGGATGTTGCTGTGGATGTTCACAATCTTCATCCATGGAACCTGACACATTCCCATATTTACAAAGTTTTGTAAAGCTGGGAATGCGTTAGAATCCTGCGCCTTCCCTGGGGAGGCATAGGAGTGGCGCAGTGAGGAGAAAAACTTTAATTTCGCCTCAATTTTCCTCTTTCTATGAGTGCTGCAATCTGCAGAATGCATAGAAAGAAGAAAATGCCATCAATTATTGTTTTTGTGTTAGAAGGTGTCCCCGCAATGCAGGCACCCTTGCAACATGACTCAAGGGTTCCTGCTCTAGCGCATGGCAACCAATTGTGCGCCAGTGCAGGGGAAAGCACACAGATGTGCCATGTTATAATACGACAAATCCCTGTGCTTTTAAAATGACGCAGCTCGGCGCAGCAAAATGACTTGCGTCGCCGAGCTGCATAATATTTTCATAAATGGGGCCCTTACTATTTATCTCAGTCTTACAGGTTGCTTTTCATCCCTTTCCTCTCCATTTTCACTGTGTCCTATGCTTAAATTAAGCATTCCTTCTCATTTTTCTGCCTTTCTCTATCTTGTTTTAGGTAAAAGTTTGATATTGAAAACGGCCCGAGTCTACAAAAATGATCGTCAATGCCCACCAACACATATACAAAACATCAGCATTGTTGTAAGCTACTCTCCCTCATATATGGTACAGCCCGTCCAGCGGAATTGTAAACTCCAGTCCCTGAAAAAGCTTTACAACATGGCCGTCTCGGTGCAAGCTTCCCTCCCTCACAAGATAGTTCTACAAAATGCTTAAACAGAAATCCTATTTTGAAAAATTCACCCAAATTGGATCGAACTGATTTGCAAACAGAATGGAAATGAGTACCGAACAGCCTGGCCCACTCATTTCTCTTGCAGACTCTGCAAGCACCTTCATACGACGGGGCAGATTTATGAGGCCCTTGCGCCTCATTTACGCCGCCGTTGCGTCACTTTTGTGACGCAGCGGCGGCGCAAATCCTGCGCCATGGTGCGGGGTATTCATAACGTGATGCATCTGGGAGATGCGTCACGTTGTGAAGCTCTGCGCCACATATAGGCGTTCCAGGGCAGGTGGGGGCGTTCCGGCGCAGGAACGCCTCCTAAAAGTGGCTGAGTGAAATCTACAAGATTTCACTCAGTCACTGTTGAGCCCATGCTGCGTCAAAACCCTGCGCCTGCTTGAAGCAGGCGTAAGGATTGACGCAGCATTGTGCAGATAGGGCACCCCAGAGCCTTGCTGGAGCTGCGTCGCGCTTGCGACGCAACTCCAGCAATGCGCCACTTTTACGGCACAGATGTGTGACGCATCTGTGCCGTTTTTGCCCCATGGTGCGCCGCATTGTAAATGCGGCGCATCCATGATGGCGGAGCTGGGGCGCAAAATAACTGGCGCATCCCTGCTGATATGCAGGGATGCGTCAGTTATTATAAATCTGCCCCCTCGAGTGTATGAGTTCCACATACATGCTGCACCTGCTAATCTCTTGTGTTGCTTCTGACCATGTTCATCTGATGTACGACTGGGAAGTTGTGGTAATGTAGCTCGTGAAGGCACAAGTAACTTATCTAGACTCCGAACAAGAATAAATAATTGTGAGAGAGGTGATGGGGTGAAAGCACGTTTGCTATTCGAGGCCATTATTAAAACAAGACCTTGATCAAGTGTTCATGATGAGTGCCCTGGTTTTAAACCTGCAGCAGATTAACTAACCTACTGAGTGAGCTCATCAGCCTCCAGTTATTTTACTGATCCATATTTTATTAAGTAGCAAGTCTTCCAACCACCTTCTGATTCCACACCATGTAACACTGGGAACTGAATGCATAGGTGCTACAGTATAATAGCATTGTATGCAAAAATATATCTTCTCCGTTTATCTACCTGTCAAAACTTACGACATTGATAATAAAGACTTAAAAGATGCATAGAGTAACTTGGTGACGTATGCTGTGCAGTATTAAAAGGTATTGATACTCAGTTAATGGATACGAAACCTCTAGCGACCCCCCCCCCTATCTGTGCATGCCACACTAATGCAAATTAGAATGTGCACAAGTTACATTTGCATTTTGCTCTTCACTTGTGCTTGAATTGATAGCTTTCGATCAGAGTTGTTTTTAGAGTTCTTTAAGCAGCTGAGCCTTGTTTCAGTACTGCTTGCAGTTCTTATCTAGCGGTTCTCATTCATCAACCTTGGAAGGAGTCTATGCTGAGTGGACCCCCATGGGTCTGAACCTCAGACCTCCGTTTTCTTATGCACTGTGAAGCTTGCTGCTTTAGGCAGCTAAGCTGTCTTACCAGCCTTGATCAAACACACAAGCTCCAAAGAACAGTTCTCCAGGTTGCAAAGTCAGCCAGGTAGACACTGGAGCACACCTCCTGCTCCTTTGAACATGTGCTTTGAAACCGCCCAGCTCGGAGATGAGAACAAGTGCTGTGCTGTGCTTCCAGTTCCGTGCAAGGAATCCGCCGGCTCGGGCTGTTTTAAGCAGCATTATCTCTGTGGTTAACAACACTGTGGTACCCACCCACGCTGCGAGTTCGGCTGCTTGCGCTCTGTGTCATGCTGGCTCTGGGTTCCCGCTTGTACAGTACCGGTTTGAGTGCAGCATTTACATGCATAACGATTCAAGGAAGCTGTGCGTAGCAATCTCTCTCTGTTGCAGTCTGCTAACTTGGCATAGCTGTTAAGTGGCCCTGCGTCACATGTCACATGTTTAGACTGTCCTGGATTTATAACTGGCAACAGTTTGCATGCTGGGATATTTGAGCCCATAATTGGAATGTTAAACGTTAAACTGCAAGTCCTAAAAAGCGACATATGTGACTGTGTCACACATGCCACGCAGCCACGCAGCCACTCATTGCCGGCAACTAAGCGGCTTATTTACAAGCCCCTTGTGCCACCAGTGCATCACGTTGCGTGGCCCACCGGCGACTGAACAAGGTGCGTGATATTTACAAGCACATGGAAAGCCACCCTGTGTGGCTTTAAGTGTGCTCGTAAGTATCGCCCCTTTTCACGCAACACTTTGCGTGATAGGGGCGTGACATGGGTGTTGCTGTTGGTGATCCCACACAACACCCATGTCCACTGCTGCATTTCCAGATTTACGAACAATCGTAAACCTGGAAATGATTAAGAATGCTTCGCCACCCCAGGGGTGTTTTAATTTCTCCTTGTTCTTTTCCCTCTTTCGATGCGTGCTGCATTCTAAAGCACCTATTGGAAGAGGAAATCTCCTCAACTGATTGTTTTTGTGGAGGAAGGTGCCCTTTCTTGACCAAAAACAATCTCCCCATGACGCAGGTATCCTTGCGCCATAGTGGTTGCCTGCGCCGGTGCATGGCAGCAGTTTGTTCGCCAGTGCAGGGAAAGGCACAGTGATGCGACATATCGTTGTAAATATGTCTCATCCCTGTACTTCGAAACTAACACAGCGCGGTGCAGCAAAATGACTTGCGGCCCCCCGCTGTGTTAGTTTCTCGTAAATAGGGCCCGACATCTGTATTTTAGGACCCGCAATTGCAGAGTTCAAACATTAGGGCTGAAAGTACTAAAACAACTAAACAAGTGACTGTTTTGTCCCTACTGGTGGGTCACTGATAACCCATTGATGTACAGAGAGGCAGGTCAGTGCATGTAATGTTTCTTTATCTATGGTGCAGATAGCGGCAGTGAGAGTGTCCGCACATTCTGCCTCGTCGTGAGGTAGGGTCAGTGTGGGTGTGCGTATCTCCTGCTCCTCCATCCCATTGCCCGGAAGTGATGTCCAGTTGTACAGTGCGTGGCACATACTAGTGCCACCTCCTTTATGACAAACGAAAATGCCTTCCTGTGGAATGAGGAGAGATGGATAGTGAGATAGAGATATGTAGAAAAAGAGAAAAAGAAACAAATAGGAAGATACAGGAGGTAAGAAGAGAACAGAAGAAAGAAAATAAAGAGAAAATGTAACACATGTGAGACTCAGTCTTTCTGGTCATTAGTCACATTTCTTCGATCAGTCTCTTGGGCTTGTGGCTCATTAGTGACGGGCACCAGCATTCTGTATTTGGGGCAGGCGGCCTCCTGGCTCTTTTTCGTCATGGAGGGATCCTGCATTATTGGGATGAGCGGTCTCATCAGCTTTCTTTGAAACGTTGTGTCTGGCTTGCACCTGTGCATGCCCGGTCTCATCGCCCACATTGTCTGCTGGCAGCGGGAACTCCCTGAAATGAGAGCTGTTCCTGGTTATGGAGTTGGGCCCTGTTGCCTGTTGATTTTCATGATGGTTAGCAGGTTGAATGGCAATGGAGAGTCTGACTTCCGTGCTTGTCTCTAGCATACCAGGACAATGTCTCCGGGATTAATGCTGCATTCAGTTACTTGTTGTCGAGTGTCTGCTTGTTTCTTCATCTTCAGCTTGGCTTCTTGGTCACAAGGGACTATGGCACTGACCCCCGGTGGCGCTTTGTCCCCCAGTTTCGGCACTCGTGTCCTGCTCTTTCTTCCAAGTACGAGTTCCGCTGGGCATCTCCTAGTGGAACTGTGTGATGTGTTTCGATAATCCCTCAGGACTTGACATGGGCTTGGCCACCGATTATTTGTGTCAGTTTAGCTCTTTAGAATGCTTTCTGTGTGTTACCATAAATCGTCCGGCTATTCCATTGGCTTGCAGCTACAGCAGTGTTATCTTTCTATGGTGAATGCCTAGGTAGCTGATGAACCTCCGAAATTCCTCCCCTGGGAAAGGAGGTCCATTGTCAGTTTTGAGTGTTAGTGGCATGCCCCATGCACAGAACGGCCACATCTCCTCACTGTAGCACAAAGCTGGAGTCTGTTGGGAGGCACATGGAGGGTCCTATAGACCCTCAAGAATATTTTAGCAGGGGTTATTTAGTCCCTCTCCCAAGTCAAACCAGAATGCGCCTACAGTGAAACAGAGTATAGGTGTATTTACGCTTTGTGATATGCAAACCAATTGCAAACTGGTTTGCAAATCGCAAAATAACGTGTTGTAATAGACAAAGGCCCCAAACTATAAGTAAAAAAAGTGTTTAGCAAACTGAGTAGTTTCATTAATGGTAATCGCAAAATGCTAATATGAATTAGGGTTACCAAATTCTGACTTTTCGATGTACTAAGTATTTGCGAATAGTGAATTGTTGCAAAAATAAGAAATTCCATAAAGTCAAAGCAGGTAGTAATTATATGCAAACATAAAAAATGAATGCAACATGCATCTGTACCATCACAATACAATGGCACTCTAACATGTTGTGTTAAATAATGATTTATGGTGCACATAATTGACAATGAAACAGGAAGGAGCATAATGAAAACAACGTATTTATTTTAACTGCAGCACATCCTATAAATGTCAAGTAGCACACAATGCATAAAGGAGATCCGTCAGGTATTTGTACTGCATAATCATGTCTCATTGGCTTAAATGTGCCTACCCATTATTGCAGTATGGCACACAGTAATACATGCTTTTACATAAATCATGAAGCACTATACAACAGATGTAATACAATTTTAAACAAGCCAGTAACATGCAATGACTTTTCCATACCCTTCCATCTCAGTCAGTGATGTAGCTTCCACTGCAGTGTGAATTACCATTTTGCACAGAAAAAATTCCTGCACCGGTCACTATTCTAAGGCTGAGACTGCAGACAGAGCATACATGGAAATTTCAATGCTAAACCCCCTGGGTGGGTATATTTAACATTTGAAGAAAAAATACACAAATGCAGTTTTTTGAACAACACAGGTACATGCAATGCTTCTGTTGGACTTGGCCCTCTCTGCAGGGTCACCCCAAACATTTTGCCTTCACCCTAATTTTGTTTGTGAAACAGTTTTGTTGACTTCAAGGACTCTGTGCACTTTAGCACTGCTAACCAGTGCTAAAGTTCTTGTGATTTCTCTCTTAAACATGGTAAATTGACTTACATCCAATTGGCACATTTAATTTACGTGTAAGTCCCTAGTAACATGGAACTGCCTTCACCCAGGGCCTGTATATCAAATACTACCAGTGGACCTGCAGCACTTATTGTGCCACTCTTTAAGAAGCCTTTTAAACATATCTCAGGCCTGCCATTGCAGCCTGTGTGTGTAGTTTTAAACTGCCATTTTGGCCAGGGTCCATCTAAGGCTGGCAGGAAATTCCAGACACCTCTGTAGGGGGAGATCTCTAGACATTCCTCCCAATTCAAAGTGGGCACCAGGTATAAATGGTAGACCATCAGAATGAACTTTTCAGTACACTAGTGGACCTGTAGAAGACTCAGAAGGACTGCTGTGCTGCTCTTCTCAAACAAGGACTTCTACTCTGCTGCCATACTCCTCTGCTGCCCTGCTGCCTGAGCGTGAAGGACTTGAACCCAGGACAACCAGAGTGACACCAAGGGCTAGTTGACTGGCCTCCTGATCAGAACTTTGGGGACAGAAAAGGCTCCAACCAGCTTGAACGCTGCACCTGGACTCTGCATGTTGTGAGTATTGTCCACCAAGTGATGCCACCCCAGTCCTGGACCCTTCGAAATGGGCTTGAAGATGCTCTATTTGCCCTGCTGTAGTCTTTTGGGCAGAACCGATGCAACACAATGCATCTCCTCACAACTCCCCATGGAAACTCAGCTGCAGGACTCATCCTCAATGTAGGACCCGCAGCTCTTTGAAACCACCACTGCCAGACACCTCTTTGATGCACGACCTCACACCGTAACCCCGCAACTCCTTGGAACTGCCTCTGGGTAATGCATCCCCAAAATGGGATGACGCAATGCTTCGCAACCAGGATTTAGGGAACTTTGTTCAGAGGGCCTAACTTGTTCCCTGTTTCTGACCTGCACTCCATCATGGTCAGCCTGGCCCTGTGACTTTGTCATGGTACGGCATGACCAGATAGCCCCAGTTAACACTTTGTTCTTTTAAGTATTATTTTTACTTAAATCTTAAAAAAATACATATCTGTGGTTTTACTAACTGGGTTTTTGTTGCTTTGGTGTCAAATAGTTTATTACATATAACTCAATTTTTCTATATTGGTTTGGGATTTCACTTGTGTTGGGTTTTCACTTTATTTCTGTTTGAAGTGCTGCATAAATACTTTACACATTATGTCTAAGTTAAGCCTGACTGCTTTGTGCAAACTATCAGAGACTTGAGCACAAGTTATTTTGGGGTTTGCTTGTGTTTCACCCTGCCCAGAAATGTGGTTGCTGCTTGAGTAGGGTTTCAACCCTCTTACCAGTAACCCAATGTCCTATAGCTCCTGAAACATCAGTGTATCTGCATATGCGAGTCACAGATTCAAGACCACCCATCATAACACATGTCATGAGTGATGTAATATGTGAGGGAATTAGCTGTGCATAGTGAGGGCACGAGATATAGTTACTTTAGGGTACCCCCCAGGAGCAGCCTACAGTCTTCTGCGCATTTCCTTTGGCTATACGTGACTGGGGCTGGGAATAGGGCCTGGCTTTCAGACACGTCCTGTGCCCAACCGCCATGGGCACGCATGCAGTGGCGTAGCTAGGGGGGGCAGTGGGGGCTGTCCGCCCCAGGCGGCACTATAGTGGGGGCGGATAAAGGCATTCAGATAAGGCTCGGCTTGCTTTCGTGGACGTTCGGGGACGGACAGAGAAGGAATAGGACTCGGGCAATGTCCTCTTCTTTTTTGTGCTGGCAGCTGTCCCCCCACCTCTCTTCCTATTATTCCCTCTCTTTCTGTCTTGCTCCTCACTTACTGAAACCCGTAACTTGAAGAAACGGTTCACAACCCCTTTCCTTCTTTCATTTAGTTGCCTCCCTGCGAAATGGATCAAAAAAAAGAAAAACACTCTTGCGGGAAATGCCCTTTTTCTGACATTTTTCTATTCCAAAGTGCAGCGGGATGGAGAGAAATAGAAGGTTTTAAATATGAAAAATAAATACATAACTAAATAAAGCAAGACAGAGTGGTTGCAAAGTGGCCAGATTGGTTTTATTCACATCCAAACACATCAGCCTCACTTTACAGACTTTGCAGTGAAGCGCTACTTTTGTTTTCTCGTCTTTCTTTGAACAGCATTGTTGTCCCCAGGTGGGGAAGTGCACCATTCCTGGAGGTACTGCAATACCTGGTTGATGGGTGGATTGGAAAACAAAATGCGTACCATGGCTCTGTTTATGGATGTGGTCTTTTTAAACCATACTGCTTACGTTTATTAAGGATATAAGCAATGGACATTGAAACGGTTCCCTTCAGGGCCCGGTAGTCATGTCCTTAACTTTTCAGGTAAAACCACTCACTGATTTCTGAATAGTGAGTGACAGATCGTTAAGGTAACCATGTTGTTGCTGTTTACATTTCACATGCTTTAATTAATCTTGCATTCCCTATGAGTGTTTGCTTTTACTTTTTTTTTTAGGCAGCATATTACTCTTATCAAGTGCATAATTTGAATTGAGCCACATCCAAGTGTTTATAGCGGGCACAATTAGGTTGTAGCTGAAGGCAGTGCGAGTTTCTCTCAGTGGGGCAGTATGGTGTTCAGTGGTGGAGAGGATGTGGCACTATGGCCAGAGCTGTCGAATTTGGAACTGGGGAACTGGGTTCAGCCTTCATGACCAGTCCACCAGACCACTCTACTGAGGGAGCATATTCCCATGCTAGACCTTACAAGGTCCCACTAGACCTTAGAAGGCTTGATGTCTTAGCAGAAGCAGATGTACCCTAGTGGTGTCAATTGTGAGTTAACCTTGAAGGCCTGCCCACCACAATCCATACTGAAGTTCATCTCCAGTTTTGCGGGCAGGCCTACAAAGCAGCACACCCTAGAGCAACAGTGATCCAGTCACTGTGACTCTGTCACTGATGTCACATGAACCTTGAGCAGGTTAGGGCAGTGCAAACGGTGTGACCGCACTGGGTACCTATTTCGGGTGGGTGCGTAGTGTTTGCAAGTATATTATGGTTTTAAAAAAACTTGCTGCCTCCTTCCTGGCCTCCAGCAATTTTCAGAAACAATAAAAATGTCATGATACCTTCGGTGATTAATGTTCTTCCTAGAAAGAGATCCCAGTTTTGTCTAGTGGAAGGGTTGACTCCTGGAAAGGTAGCACAGAGGGTTAATGTGCCTGCTGCAAAGAACATGTACCATGCAGATCACAAAGTGCACTGCTTTAATGGGGGGACCATGATGAATGGTCATTTAATGTCAGCTGTAGATGATGGATCCCTGAACAGTGTCATGTATGTGCATGTTTGCATTGTGCGGAGGGGATTACAAGGTAATTGTTCACGCAGTTCTCTGATGGATGTCACATGCGGTTTTTCTGAGTCCCCAGATAGATCATGCAGTCTGTGTGTTCTCTTTTGTACTGCCGGTCACTGCCAGTCACCGGTGTATTCAACTGTGTAGCCTTGGACCGTGTCATGTATGTGCATGTAACTTGCATGATCGAGGTAACTATTAGCGGCGATACTACGTGTCTCTCAGTCCTCTTTCAAGTGCTTGCCGTCCTTTTTCCCCAGCAACCCCCACCCCGGGGCGGCAATCTGAGGGATAGCCCCGGGCGCCACAAGCTCTAGCTACGCCTCTGCACGCATGAGTGACTATATGATAAAACAATATAAATGGTGACATTTTAAGTGAGGCAGACCTACTGACTTTGTCAAAGGGTCGCAGCACCCAAACATAAAAAGCTCGCCTATTGTCTTTATGATGGGGTCAGAACATCAACATATATAAAGCAGAGCTATTTCATTGGCCAGTAACTATAATCAAATGATTGTTATAAATTCATATATTTCATTGTTTAATTAAAGTGATTGTCATCAAATATTTTTAATAAAGCTTTAATTATAAAAAAATCAACATGCTTTGAGTCTTGTTTTTTAACATTTTTCAGGCCACAAAGTGCAACCATAGACTAAAACATGAGGGAGCCCTACACTCCAGCTGAAGAGCATACAGCTCTTGCTGGGATTTCTCCAGGAGGTCATGGTGCAACTGCCTTTCTAGGTCACTC
Organism: Triturus cristatus; assembly: GCF_964204655.1. Classification (NCBI taxonomy): domain Eukaryota; kingdom Metazoa; phylum Chordata; class Amphibia; order Caudata; family Salamandridae; genus Triturus; species Triturus cristatus. The sequence goes on along the minus strand of NC_140590.1, from coordinate 890,822,467 downwards.
CATTGGTATCAGTCCCAGAGGGAAGGAGTACTCAGGGCTGATCTATGGCCAGGGTGAGTGAAAAAAAGCCCGCCTCCTAAATAAAAAACACTGGCTCAGGAGGATGGGGTCCCCGGGGCCTTACGGAGGCTCGAGATGTGGCCTTCACACTTCCCTCTCTAAATTGAAAGCTCAGATCCTGGGGTATGGGGTCCCCAAGGCCTGAGAAAAGCTCAAGGAGGGGGCACACCCCCCTCCATCGCAAAACATTAACTACCAACCCCACAGGCCCCTGTCCACCCCAAAGGGCTAAGTTTTAAAATGGCCAGAAGACTGTGGTTCTTGTTTTTGATAAGAGCTGTATTTCAGTGGATCCACTGTGGATCCCATGACCAGATAAACATAAAATAGGTCTTGGCCCAGGTATATGTTGTTTAACTTTTTTGACAGGACAGGGGACTGAACCCCCATGTTCTAAAATGGCTGCTGCCACATCTTTGTTGATGTGGTGGCAGCCAATTGGATCAAATCTTCTGATTTGTGGATTCTCAGTTGCATAATATATACAATCATTTTTTTACCTTAATTTTTCAAAACTACTGAATGGATTTACACCATATCATAAAAAGCATGTTTTCTGGACCAAGATTTAGTTTTTTGCCAAATCCAGTGTGATTCTGATTCAACCATTTTTGCTGCAGCAGTATCTAGTTTTTCTTATGGAAAACTTAATGAAGAAAATGTGTTTTGGGACCACACGTTTTTACAGTCCCAACTTGACAGATCACACTGAAACTTTCCAGGAAGGAGCTGAGGTGAATAAACTTTTTGGGGGAAATTTCGGGAAGATTCACCATACGCCCCAAAGTTATAAGCAAAAGAAGGACTTCTAGTCAAGTAAGGGCATGCAGTGCATGTCTTCTCTACCCCTGCAGAGCTAATAGTAGCAGGAGGATATCTGTTGGCATTAATAACATAAAACTTTATCTGGGCAACTGTGAAAAAAGGGAAGTTTATTCACCTCAGGCTGTGACATCATTGACAAAGTGAGCTTCGCTCTCATTTACAACTTAATGTCACTCAAAACTGCTTGGAGAAAAACATCCACATCCTTTTAAGTTATCCATCTATAAGTCTGTATGTTTTTCCATTGTTTTACTTAATATGGAAATGTTGGTGGGATTGTTATGGCTAGGTCTAAACAACTGTGTGAGGTTGACGTAATGGATGCTTTGAAATATCCATAGTTGGCATGTACACATGGGTGGAAAAATATATATAAATTTCCACACTTCACACTGAAGATAATTCATCAACAATTATGCTTAATGCATCATTTGTCACGAAAATACTTGAAAACTAAATCTGACAACTTACTTACCACATGGATCGCTTCCCCCTGCAGAGTCATCACTTATGGAATTTTGAAACCGAAGCCCCATCCATCAAAGCCGAAGGTCAGAGACAATACATCAAACCCAGCTCCACCTCGAAAAGTAAATTCTACTAAATCAAAGGCTGCAATGCAGTAAATCACTGAAATGTTGTGTCAAAGATATTTAATTTGGAAGAGGCATGCTGCTGTGCAGTGGTGGCACAAACAAATGAAAGACTATGTCAGCATTTTAAACATCATTTGAAATGATCCTATGCACAACAACTGTGGGCAGATATCAGTCAGAATAAAGCCAGTATTTACACTGAATGTTTTTTTTTAACAGGTATCGGACTTGTAAGTTCACTTTGAAGTCACAAAACCCCAATACTGTATAATGCTGTTTAAAAAAAAGAAAAATTATAGGATTAAGAATAATAAGTAATGGTATTAGGTAACAATGGTACATCTATCCTGGCATGTATGTGGCTTACATTATTATTATTATTATTATTATTATTATTATTATTATCTAAGGATTTGTAGAGCGCAACAGCAACTCATAAGCGCGTCCTGGCGCTACATAGCAAGTCTGATCGCTAAATAACAGTGATCCTAGAAAACAGAACCTAAGAGCCAGGCCTTAAGAAATCTCTTAAAAGTCACAATGTCCCTAGAAGCGCAAAGCTGAACTGCGAGGGTCGTCTACTCCCTGGCAGCCAAATAAGAGAAGGAGCTACCGCCCCACTTCATTAGTTGAATTGTGGAGTTGCTACCAGCAAACCAGTAGGTGATCGAAGAGACCACGCTGGTTGATAAGGTGTAAATCTATTTGACAGATACAGAGGGCCTTTGGGATAGAAGGTTCTGTGTGCCAGGACCAAACCTTTAAATCTCACCTGTTCTTTTATAGGCAACCAGTGTAGTTTCTTTGGGTCTTGATGAATGTGGGCTCTCCGGGGAAGGCATAATAAAAGCCTGGTGGCAGCATTCTGCATCATCTGTGATCTTTTCGGGAGGTATGCAGGTAGGCCCAGTACAGAATTAGCATAATCCAGCCTAAATGTAGTCAAGGCATGAATCACGGTTTTCTGTTGCAGAAGGGGGAGGAAGTAGAAAAACTTTTTAAGCATATTTAGAAGGCCAAAACAGGTGCCTACTACCACTGCAGCCTGAGGGGCAAAGGAAGCCAAAGTGTCAACTTGTGCCCCAAGATTGTGCGCTACCGTAGTAGGGAGAGGAGGTGGAGGGAACATCCTTAGGCCACTGGTCACTGTCCTAACTAGGCGAGGGGACCCCAAAGGGCAGAATTTCTGTCTTATTAGTATTACAATGGATGCCGCTGTTGCGCATCCACTGAAATACATAAGTCAGGCAGGCCTGGAAGTTACGCAGTGCACTGGATGAATTTCTATCAAGAATAGGAAGGAACTGTGTATCATCTCGATAGGAAATAGTCTGTGCTCCAAAGGATTCTATAGGGTAGTCAAGGGGGTCATATACACTTTAAACAATGTGGGGCTTAATGCAGACCCCTGAGGGGCCCCATAACACAATGGTTTAGAATCAGAGCCAAATGGAGTGATCCAGACTGACTGAGACCTATCTGTCAGAAAAGAATGGAGCCAAGCCAAGACAGACCCGCAGACACCTATGGCCTCTAAGTGCTGCAGAAGTGTTGAATTAGAAACTGTGTCAAAAGTGGAGAATAGATCCAGGAGAACCAGTGCTATCTGCTTCCCCTGATCCACCGCTAGTCTTGCATAATGAGATGTTGGGTTCACTAATGAAACAATGTGCGATTTATTATATATAACGTTTCATCGATATCGCCATTAACAAATACATGTTGAGAGCAATTGAAGCTCTTTTCAAGCAGTTTGCCATAGAATATGAGAATGATTGTCAGGCCAATTACAGAATAGTAACAATTGGTTAGATCTGCACAACTTCCTCTTAAGGCAAGTTTGCCATTCAAGCAATTAAAGTGATCAATTAGGAAGATTGGGTCATATTAGAACAAAAGAGGACTCCAGATTCTGGGATTGTCAATCTATTACTTATCCATAGGAGCAACAGATAAAGCTGTTTGAAGGAAAAGGCATGTTTTGATAACGTTTCTAAGTAGGAAGTGGTCATCAGAAAAGTCTCTCCAATAGGAAAACAATGATTGGCATAGGCAACAGGTATGGTTTCAGTGTTTCACATGTAAACACAGGCATTCACAAATGCTGTGTACATGAGTTGCACACACACCTGCACTTTGCCAAAGCTGGAGCAAAAAGTATTAGAAAGCATGTCAATTTATCTTGGCAGTGAAACCTTTTGGCTTTGCCAATGCTTTTTTTTAAAGATAGCCACTACAGATCTGTGTCTATCCATGGTGGCCATCAATATCTGGGTTTTAAAATAATTTCAAATGCACTAAAAGATGTTCACCATGGAAGCATGCAAAGCCATATCAGCTATTTGTGAATATATTTGTAAATGCATCCACCAGACTTGTAGAGGCAATGAAGACACAGAGGTCCATGCCAGTTAGGTGGGTATCTCCAAATCTGGCTGACAGTCATCTAGCAGGGGGAGAGAGGCCAACAACCTGATGGACTGGCTTGTTTCCCACCAAAGACAAAATGAGTGTTTTGGGAACACACACAAGACTGTCCAATTATGTGGTTCAAAATTTGGCATGCTATATATATGAAATGGGCACTCCAACTTATTCTTCCACGTGCTGGACAAGGAAGATCTTAAGGTTATTCAGGCTTTTCTATGCTGTGATGCGCATTTTTGGATCTGGCACATACCAGAGACCTGACTTTCAGTTTAAGCAGTTTGTGGACTCTGCTGTTCACTCTGAAAGGTAACAGAGCAGGTGTCTCTTGTAGTGACTTTAAGCTAGAACTAGGGGTGGGTGATAATCTCTACTTCTACGGCAGAGTTTGCATAGTTTTGTCCGGTCAGCACTCTGCTTGAAGCACAGAGCTCTAGAAAAACTCCGATAACCACCGCATGAAGGAGTTTTTTCTTGCGCACAGCTAGACAAAGTTGAGTTGGCCAGCCTGAGAGAATATCAAGCCCTAGACTGCCTCCCAGTGGCATTTCCCAACAAGGGCGGTCATGGCAGTTCGCCACCACTTGCGTTGAGAAAGCTGCCGCTCATGTAGAAAATCTACTCAAGTGGCAGAAAGAAGCAGTGCCCTCTGGCACCGTGCGGGACAAACTCCTTCTGCTAAAGATCAGCACAAGCAGCACAACGTACCAAAACACTGCAGCTCGTGGAATCATGTAATCTAGCTGAGTTTTTAGTTAACTCCAGCATCCACGAGTTCTGTCTACCCCTAGCTGGAATTAGAGCTCATTGCAACAAATTGCACAGTGGGCTTAATGATACTCTAAGAGAACCATTAATGGATTGTCATTCGTGTATAAGGTAAAACAGGCCCATATGCAACACTAGGAACATTAGGAAGGCTCCATAACTCTTGTTCTAAAAGAGAGATTGCTAAAGCACTAAGGGGTCCATTACGATGGCGGGCAGACCGTCACGGACAACGGGACCAACCGCCAGAGGTGCGGCTGTCCCGCTATGCCCATGTGGATGCAACCACCACCCCAGCGGTCGCATCCTGCACAATTAACATTGTGGCGGGCAGTGCTGCAAGCAGCACCCGCCACAATGTCAAATGTGCATGTTGTGCATTGACATGCACAACGTGACAGGCACCGCGCAGTGCCTGCCACCTTGTGCATGCCAACGGTACCCCCCAAGTACAGCCCCCCACCCCCCCAGGGGCACATAAAGGGTCCCCACATTGAATTTCCGCATGCCTTACCATCAGGGCTGGACTGGCCGTAGCGGGCAGCGGGCAATCCCCCAGTGGGCCGCACGGGTGGGGGCCGTTTTTGTTACAGGGCCATTTCGGCCCTGTAACAAAATCAGCCGAAAACTGGCCCTGGCACAGAGCTCGGTGGCACCCCCAACCCCCCGGGGGGACCTGCCGAGCACTTTGCCGGGGCCGGTTTTGATTCCCAGTCCGGCTCTGCTTTCCAAGGGGGAGTCTCTGCCATGGAAAGGCCTTTCCGCATGCCCATCATAATATGGATGGCGGTACCTGCAAGGCACTGCCACCATGTTAGGTTCCTTTTCCGCATGGTCGGCAATCTGACCGGCGGAAAAGCGGCTGACGGTCTTTCCGCCCGGCAGTGGCGATCCGCCCGTTATGCTAATGACCCCCTATGTTAAACAAAGTTTTGCATAGACATGGGTTATAGTATGATTTGCTGTTAATGTTTCCAACCTATGTATTTGCTGAGGATGCAGAGAAAGAATATCGAGGTAAAAATCGAATTGCACAAATATCGTGGTAAAAATATCGTGGGTCAGGAATATCAACAGTAAAATCTTCGTGGTCAAGAATATCGATTTTAGGTATGTAATATAGATGTAAAAAATATTGAAGTGTTTAATATCATTTATAAAAATATAGTTTTTAAAAATATCGATTTTTTATTAATGTTATGTATTTTAGTATATATTTTATATGTCTGTGATGTTTGTTTTTTGTATAAGAATTGCTTGTATTTTTATTATATGTGTTAAAAATTTTGGGGCAAAACGAACCGACTGACACGTACCCGGACCGGATACCGACCGACATGGACCAGCGCCATACGACCCGTGCAGTACGATGCAACGCATGTGAATTACAACCGACACGTACAGAATACAAGCCGTACGACCAAGCCGTAGGGAAAATAGTGATCCGGCCAGAAAACCGATGCGATTTTCACCGACCGACACGAACCCGACCGACCCGTACCCGCGATGTCTGATCTGCGTAGTACGATGCAATGCATGTAAAACCAGACCAACTCGCACGGAGACCAAGCCGCACGACTGGCACACACAGACAACCGGGCCCACAAGCAATAGAGACCTTCGCAACCGACGCGTATGAAACACAGAAGATAGGCAGCGTGAACGAGGCGGAGAAGCCCGCACAAGCCAACATCAGTGTCCGTTTCCGTCAGATGAACGTCTCCTTCATGCCTACCAAACCCAAAGGAAAAAAGACAAAAAAAGGTCCAAACAAGCAATGACAAAGCCAATAAATATCAAATAAAAAAAAACTGGGACAAAGACACACCCACAACTCCAACTATATAAAGGACTACAATCACTACCATCATCCCTTGCAAACAGGAGACACAGCCAGCAGCAAACACCATTACACAGCAACCACAGACACACTCACAACTCACCCATCACACAACCCACACACCATCAGCACCTCATCCAACATCACACACACATACAGCGAGCAAAACCAAACCAACCCACCCTCACTTGCACCCTCACACACACATCCCTCACCACCACCACCCATCACCATGCCCCCAAAGAAGAATCCAAAGTTCACAGATAGATAGTGAGTTAGAAGTGCTGGTAGACAAGATCATCAGAGTAGAGCCACATTTGTTTGGTACATTGGTCCAAAGGACCCCCATGTCACAGAAAACCAAGATGTGGGCGAAGATTGTGGACAAGGTGAACGCTCAAGCACCAGCAAGGCGCACAAAGGACGATATCCAGAACAAGCGGTATGACCTGCGGAGGAGGGTCAAGAAACTCATCGAAAAAGATTACGCCCTGAGTCAGTGCACCGGCAATGGCCCTCCTTCCAAACCAGCCTACTTCAGAACCTGGTAGGAGAAAGTGTGGGACATCCTACCATCAGATGGCGTCCATGGGCTAACAGACATACCAGAGCATGGTGAGTACACAAACAACATACCCAAGATTGTGTGGCAAGGGGACAGTGAACCCATGCACCGCAAGCAAAGCTACACTAACCAATAGATAATCATACCACAATGTGTATGCCAGTCAGACAAACACAATACCTGCCATCTCATAGTGACTTGGAACTGTGTCATGACACGCACCAACCTATCAACAATTAGAGCAAGGCAGTGGCACAAAGCTAAATAGACAGTTTGCCACCACAAACACACTACCTCACAGTGCAGCCGACTGACAGGAAGGAATTGTGGGGATGCAGGTGAAGTGAGTGTAGCCAAAACCTTGATGGGGTTTGTAGTCACAGATAATGCTCCCCCTCAAAATTGGCCCATCCAGACCTCTCTGAAACATGCCCACATCACAGGGAGTGGAAAATAACTGACAAGATGGATGACACTGGGTCCTGCTGTGGGGAGCACAAGGCCCTGCTAGGGCATGTGCGCAAATCAGAAGCAGGACACCACTGACTGACAACCTGAAAGACAACTTGCACGCCCTCTAAGGGAAGCACGTTTCATGGTGGGATGTCTGGCCAGGTGGGAAGGAGGACTGACAGCTCTGACCATACTTACCAGCATGTGGAGACACACACACCCCTCAACATAAACTCCACACAACTCACTGGGTAGAATGCATTGACCCACACCTCTGTGAAATATCAGCAAAAGATGCACCATACTGGGTGCTGCTGTGTGAAGCACAGGGGCTCTCTTTAGTACGAAATATTTACTTGCTGGTTGTGTCTGTGAAACTCTGTTCCTTGCTTTTCAAAAAACCGAAATTTTTACTTGCTGGCTGTGTATGTGAAACTCTGTTCATTGCCTTTTAAAAACGAAATTTTTACTTACTGATCTTATTTTTGCTATTTGCACTACTTTGGGGGGACTGCCGCTGAGAATCGTTTTTTATGCTGCTTTTAAAATTTACCTGCCATTGTCTTGAGTGTGCTCGATCCCTGTAGACGCTCTAGCCGGTGTGTCTTCTTTCCCTCACTTCCTGTAGACTCGCTAGCCGGTGTGTCTTCTTTCCTTCACTTCCTGTAGACGCTCTAGCCGGTGTGTCTTCTTTGCCTTACTTCCTGTTGAGACACCGGGTGAGCGCCATTTTTGTTGCCACTCTAGCATTCTAGCGCAATAACGATCCTTCCCTCTTTAAAAGGGAGACCCATGCAAGCGCGCAGCGGGCGCGCCACAGTCACGCCGGGGCCGCGCCAGATGCAAGCTTGTCTGCACCCGTCCGCGCACTGACCGTGCACAGTGCCAGTCATGCTGCCGGATCGCTCTCCCAGCCCCCACGCCCTGCTAGTGTTTGCTATTCCAAGGAGCAACTTATGAGGCTTGGTGGGCAGAAGTCCGAGTTAGGGGTTAAGGCTGGGAGGGAGGGGGACCAGGACTTGCGTACTGATGGCTCGCTGAATGAGGTAATGTGCGGTCTTGTGAATGCCAGGTCTCTAGTTAAACACTTTCAAGAAATACACATCCTGCTGGAATGTCACGACCTGGACATACATTTTATCTCAGAAACCTGAACCCGCACTGATTCTTTAGTTGAACTGGGACTTTCTTGCTCCCCTGGGTATAATGTTTTTCACACACCCCGTATATCAGGGAGAGGAGGAGGGTTGGGAGTAATCTTCAAAGATAAATGGAACTTCACCCCTCTTGAATTAGATGAGGCCGAAGGGTACGAACTCCTGGGATTTTCCTTAAGGGAAGCTCACGGTCATCTATTAACCGGTTTGCTTTGCTACAGACCCCCTGGAGGACCTAACTCTAAGTGCTCTGCCCTGATTGATGTGATGTGTAACCTGGCCCTGACACACTCTAAACTGATCATCCTGGGTGATTTCAACTTGTGGGCTGATGGCCCGCTGGACACAGCGTTTAAGGAATTGTCGGAAGCTTGCGCAAGCTTCGATATGCTCCAGCTGGTGTTGCAACCTACGCACCAGGGTGGACATATATTAGATCTACTGTTTGATAATTCCAACATGGCTACAATTATAGATGTTCTACCACTGTGCTGGACTGATCATAGTCTGGTCAATTTTAGACTTACTCTGCCTAATGTGTGTTTTAAAATCTATCATCAGAGACAATATCGGCTGGGCAGAGAATGGGCCACATTGAGTAAGCTTAAAAATTCCTTGCATTGGAATGACAGCCTGGACCCCAGTAGGTCGGTGGACTGGAATTACCAATTCCACTGTGTGCTGATCCGAGACAGGCTTGATAAGCATATTCCTGCAAAGAAGCTAAAAAAGAGAGAGAAACCCTCATCCCCCTGGTTTAACGGGGAATTGCGAGCACTCAGGATGGGTTGTAAAGTGGCCGAAAAAGCCTGGAGAAAAGGATATAGTGATTCAGAAAAAAATGCTTTTAAGAATCAACTTAATCTGTACAAAAACACTATAGCGAAAACTAAAGCTGAGTATTTTGCTAATACCATTCTTCTAGCAGCTAATACCACCAAAGCTATATTCAGCTTAGTAAAGAGTCTGTCTAAACCTGACTGTTTTAATAACAAAATTCCTGTTACTCAAGCTTTATGCGATGAGTTAGCTTCCTATCTGGAGGATAAAATCGACAAGATAGTTAGGGATTTTGATCCACCTACAGCGGTGGAAGAACCTGATCCTCAGCTGTCCAATGCTGAGCAGTGTTCTTCCATCACCAGACTCTAAGCCCAGCAACCCTACCATTTTAAAACACTACCAGCATACTCTGGATTGCTTTCGCATTCCGGACTAGGAAACATTTGATACCTTAGCCAGGGGTGTCTCCTCTGGGTCCCCCCTGGACCCCCTTCCCCACAGAATCTGGAAGGAATACGGGGCCGAGCTCTTTCCCTATTTACGACAGATCTGTGGTCTATCCTTGAGTACGGGGGAGGTCCCTAAAAACTGGAAGGAAGCAGTTGTGACCCCTCTTCTAAAAAAAAACACACTTGACCCCGGTTGTGTGGCCAACTATCGGCCAATTTCTTTATTGCCATATCCTGTTAAAATTCTGGAACGCATCGTCAGTAAGTCTCTATCCCAGTATCTTGAGGAGTATTCGCTCCTTGACGAGATGCAATTTGGTTTTCAGCCCAAGCACGGTACTGAAACAGCACTTTTTACCGTGCTTGATGATATGAGGATGCGGGCGGACAGTGGCCAGTCAGTGATCTTGGTGCTGTTGGACTTGTCAGCGGCTTTTGACACTGTAAACCACGGTATACTGTTGGAGAGACTTAAAGACCAGGGTGTGACCGGTTGCGCCCTTGACTGGCTTTGTTCTTATCTAACAGATAGGACACAGACAGTGTGCCTTCAGCCGTTCTCCGCTAACAAGTCTTCCTTATGACAGGGGGTCTCGCAGGGCTCAGTGATTAGTCCTGTGCGCTTTAACATCTATTTGCAGCCTCTCATTCCGCTTATTAGATCTTTTGGAGTAGAGGTGGTGAATTACGCGGATGATACCCAGCTCGTGTTTTCCTTGGAAGGAAATGATTCCATTTCCTTGGAAAGATTTCACGAGTGTATGACTAGGACCACGAAGGGGCTTAAGAAGAACTGGTTACAATTTAACAGCTCTAAAACGGAAGTGGTCCTGTGTTCTTCCAGAAGATCTGATCAGCCTGTTTTACCCATCTTTCAACTGTCCCCTACTGGCGCACCTATTACCCCTTCTAGCACAGTACGCAATCTGGGGGTGATGGTGGATCAGGATCTCCAACTGAATTCTGAGGTTAACAAAACGGTTGGCACTTGCTTCTCGCTAATCCGAGTGCTGAGAAAGATCCTCCCTTTTTGCCTAACTCTGCTAGAACGCAGGTTGTGAGATGCGTAATTCTCAGCAGACTTGATTACTGCAACTCTCTATATCTGCGTGCGCCTAACACCCTTATCGGGAAGCTGTACAGAATACAGGCCATTGCAGCGAAACTCGCTTTAAATAGGCAGCGAGGGACCTCAACCACATTAGCCTTGCAAGATTTGCATTGGCTGCCGATCCACCAGCGAATTCAATTCAAAGCTCTATGCACTGTCTTTAGGGCAGCTCATGGAATGGGCCCTAAGAACCTGCAAAGAAAATTCAGCTGGTATTCTCCAACTAGAAACCTTTGTTCTGCTTCTGCATTTCTGATGAATGTAGTCAGGTTCAGGCCGTCCAGAACAGGTGGCAGATCCTTCTCTGCCGCTGCTTCTCGGCTATGGAACACTATCCCTTTGGATCTACGTCAGGTCCAAAGTCTTATGGATTTCAGGAAAATGTTGAAAACGTTTTTATTCGCTAGGCTGGAGTAATTTTTCCTTCTGATATTATCTCTCTTTTCCTCCCTTCCTGTGTCACACCTCGGCTGCCCCTATTAACTTCTGGTGGGGACTCTCCTTTTTAAGCGCCAGGATACCCGTCGGGTGATAGAGCGCTATATAAGCACCTCATTACATTACATTACATTACTTGTAGCCAAACAAACACCAGGATTTAACAGTCAGCCATCTTGCATTGCTGTCACACCCCCTTACAGGGAAGCAGAGTCAAGAGGAAGGAAGTATGGGCATGCTGGGAAGGGGGGTATAACCAAGATTATGATGGGAGTCGCAGTTACAGACAATCTACACCCACCCACATGGCCCAGTAAGCATACACTGAACCATGCTCGCCTCACAGTGGGAAGGGACTGACAAGATGTCTGACACTGGGCTCTGTTGTGGGGAGTACATGGCCCTGCTGGGAAATGGGCTACAACAAACACCTGGACTTCACAGTCAGCCATCTTGCCATTGCTGTCACACATCCTCACAGGGAAGCAGAGTCAAGAGGATGGAAGTATGGGCATGCTGGGAAGGGGGGTTTAGCCAAGAGTATGATGGGAGTCACAGTCACAGACAATCTACACCCACCCACATGGCCCAATAAGCATACACTGAACCATGCTCGCCTCACAGGGAGTGGGGAGGGACTGACAAGATGTCTGACACTGGGCTCTGTTGTGGGGAGCACAAGGCCCTGCTGGGAAATGGGCTACAACAAACACCTGGACTTCACAGTCAGCCATCTTGCCATTGCTGTCACACATCCTCACAGGGAAGCAGAGTCAAGAGGAAGGAAGTATGGGCATTCTGGGAAGGGGGGTGTAGCCAGGAGCATGATGGGAGTTGCAGTCACAGACAATCTAAACCCAACCACATGGCCCAGCAAGTTCTAACTGAACCATACTCGCCCCACAGGGAGTGGGAAGGGACTGACAGGATGTCTGACACTGGGCTCTGTTGTGGGGAGCACAAGGACATGCTGGGAAATGGGCAACAACAATATCAAACTCTGTCCGTGACAGGCTGGGAAAAAGCAGTGTACAGGCAGGCATCTGTTCGTAAAGTAGAAAATGTCATGTTTGTGAAACAATGATGCATGTAGAAAGATAACTCAAATCATGTGTCTCTTCCAAACACAGGTGGTGCTGGGCACCCAGCACCAAATGAAGAGGATTCCCAGTCCCAGACTCTGGCGGACACTGACCTTTATGGTTTGACTCTGTCTCTGTCCTCTTCAGATGACGACGACCAACCTGGCCCCTCCGGTGTGAGTCATCATGCAGCACCAGCAGCATCAACATCTGCACCCCCAGTACCCACGCCCACAGCATCTGGAAACTGACGGCACCCCCGCCAACATGGACAGACCAAGGCCACTGAACACCCACAGCACAGGGACACAGGACCCCCCGGAAGCTACAGCAAACACCACCAGCAACACCACCCAAGGGGTACCAGTGTCACTTGTGCGTCCCGCCGCTGGTCCTGCACGTGTAGATAGGGGTGCTGGGAGGGGTGGGAGGCAGAGGGTACGCCTTGCAGAGGGGTCTGGACTGCATGATGACTCCCACCTGGCACGCATCATAGATGCATACCAGGATAGCACAGGAGGATTTGGCCAGGTAGTGGGAATCCTCAAGGACATGCAACAGGAGCAGGCTGCCCACCATGCCCGCATGGAAGCCAAGTGGGATTCCCTTATTTCGGTGCATCGGGACATACTCCAGTGCCTCTGCCAGATCAACACAAACCTGTCCACACCTCCCTGTGTGGCCACAACATCTGTTTCAACACCATCTGCCAGTGCCACAGGGAGGGAGGAGGACTCTGGCGGAGAGTCCCCTGCACCGCAGAGGCCTGCACCTGAGGATCCCCCCCCCAGGAAGTAGAGGGGTCCTCCGAAGAAGGACATGTGAGAGGCAGATGTCCCAGCACATCCCCCAGGGCCTCTAAACCTGTTCTGGACAATGCTCTTTGTGCGCAACCTGTTCACCTTGTCCAATCGCACACAACTCGCCCACATAACATGGAGGGTTCATGTTGGACCAATGTAGCAGATCACTGTGGACTTTACTCTGGACATTTCATCTACCAGCACCTCCAACTCTAATGTGAACTTTGGATTCCAAAACCATTGTACAGCACCCACCATCCTGTGCACTTTCCTCACACATGTTTGAAAATAAGCTCACCAGTACACCATACTTGCCTCTGTTGTGATTCCAACTTGTTATGTGTCATGGAGATGTCGATCTGCTACACAACACAGTGCATGCCAAATACTGCAACAATGTGACCAACATAACGTGAGTCATGGTGATGTGACACATGTGATGGAGACACACCACTATGGCACCACAACATATACTCTCCATGGCCATGTTCCTCATCGCACACAATGATGTTGACCTGAAACACATTGGCATGCACAGACACAACACCAACCACAGTCAGTGGTAACAAGTCCACAGGTGAGGTAAGCAGATGTCAGTCAGATGTGGTAAGACAGACAACGCACATAACAAAGCGTAGCACAGGTTCATTACACATCAGCAACATGTTTATTCCACAATAGTTGCACAGTAATTCTACGTAACAGTGGACACACGCTCAAAAGTGTTGGAGAATTGAAGTCCAGGGATGTGTGGTACATCAGTTGATGGGAATTGACAACTTCCACACTGGTGTTGGATTCTGGGTGTTGGGGGTCAGTGTTGACCAAACAACCGGCAAAGTACCCTGGGAAGGACACAGTCAAAAGCACAGCAGAAAAGGAGAGAAATGCAATACACATGCACAAAACATGTCGCAAGAAAACTACATAAAAACAAATCAGCAGTACTACCCTATTGTGGAGTACACACCACCTGAATGGACACATCACTGCACGCATCCAGTCAAGTGGCACACAGACACACTCAGACAGCAAAAGAGCAGCCACAACACATTCCAGGCTACCTCCATACATTGACATAACAACCCTGGAAACTCACATTCAGGTGAAGAAGTTGTTGATGAGCTGTGAGCGGACGTCACCCTCATCATCATTGGCATCTTGGCCCAGGCCGGGATCCTCCACAGGTGCCGGAGGTTGGTCATCGTCATCCTGGATGAGACGCACCTCCTTCCGCACTGCCAGGTTGTGTAGCATGCAGCATACAAGGATTATTTTGCACACCTTTGCAGGCTCATATGGGAGGGCCCCTCCGGTCTTGTCCAGGCAGCGAAAGCGGCTTTTCAGGAGGCCAAATGTCTGCTCAATTACCCTCCTGCTCCGACCATGTGACTCATTGTAGCGCATCTCGGCTGGTGTCACTGGGTTCCGGAGGGGTGTGAGCAACCACGGCATGTTGGGGTATCCGGAGTCACCTACACACACAAAAATGAACAAGTAGCTGAGTTTTGTAGGAGTGCAGAATACAACATTGACAAACACACATAATGAGAAACAGTCAGTACACACCGACAAGCCAGGCATGCTAAGCTGGCATCTGTGACATCGGCGTTGCAATGCGACTACTCCTCATTATGTAGGCATTGTGCACCGAACCAAGGAACCGTGCACACACATGTGTGATAGCCATGTCAGCAAGACATACCACCAGAGCATTGATGGAGTGGTTGTGCTTCCTGTTCCGGTATGCCTGCTCATGTGTCTGTGGTGGTATCAGGGCCACATGTGTCCCATCAATAGATACGTTGACGTTCGGCATCCTCCCCAGTGTATAAAAGGCATCCTTTATTTCAGGGAGTTCAGCTGGGCTAGGGAACTTGATGTACAGGTCTAGGAAATGCAACATCCTCTCCAAGGCATCGCGTAGCACCTGACTAAACATCGTTTGCGACATACCACCAGCAGTAGCCACAGTGTACTGGAAGGTACCAGTAGCAAAGAAGTGCAGGGCTGCCATCACCTTCACCTCTGGGGTCAGTGCTGTAGGGTATGTCCGGCCAGGTAGCAGATGTGGCGCCAACTGCTCCGCCAACTCCTCAATCAGTGGCCTGGTGAAGCGGTACCGTCTGAATCAGTCACGTTACTGCATGGTCGCAAGTTCTGGAAATGGTCTATGGACAGCTGGTGCCCTGCAGTACAGAGATGCAAAAAGGAAGATTGGCAGTTCATCCACCCATGTGGCCATGACCAGGCTCAATATCACATGATAGATCATGACATTACACAATGTACTGAGGTGTGTGCTGTTGGGCATGGACACATATGTCACCTACATGACCATCACCTCACTTCTCAATTCCACATGTCCACATGAGTCCCATTTAGTGCAATGGCCAGTCATGTGGCTGTGTCACCCAAACTATGTACTGCTGTGACGTTCCAAACACATACCACAGTGACAAGTGAGGCCTGATGTCTCCCAGGCATCACAGATCTTTGCCATGCAGAAACCCAGGGTCCCTATATTGCCATATCGACACTGGCATGGACATAGCGTATCACATACACACCACAAGGCAAGCATAAGTCCCACAGGTAGCTGCCACTGTTGTTCCTGCAGGCCCTACATGTACATCTCTTAGACACACACCCACCATCAAGGTTGATGCATATACCACATGGATGTGGAGACTGTCACCCATTGGGCACATTTGATCAGACACATCTAAGACACAACATGCACACAGACTGTGGGTGCACATCAGTATTGTGGCTACAGGTCTTACTGTGATGTACATGCCATCACCCCCTGGACTCAGGGTGTATGTGACATGCCCCAAACATATCCAACATGAAACTGTGTACGTGACTCATGCCCATTACTGTACAATTGCACATCACAGTGGTAATGTGCACAACACACAAAGGATTCTGCCCCCATGTACACGTGCACCGCCTGGGAGTGGCTGCACAAAAGTGCCACCCAACAAACCAAATGTGCCCCCCCAAACACCCAGGGAATTCAGCCTTACATGCCATGGGACACTGTGTGGCCAATGCTGTAGTGTGGTAGGTGTGCATAGGTGTCCCTGGCTAGTAATTGTGTCTTGAATCCGTAGAATAGTCACACCAATGAGGTCCGACGCGGGTGACAATGCGTACGCATTGCACGGTTCATGACCGAGCCATGCGTATTCTTTGCCATTGAATGCAAAGAGGTCCGACGCGGGTGCCAATGCGTACGCATTACACGGTTCATGACCGAGCCATGCGTACGCTTTGCCATTCAATGCAATGAGGTCCGACGTGGGTGACAATGCGTACGCATTGCACGGTTCATGACCGAGCTGTGCGTACGCTTTGCCATTGACTGCAATGAGGTCAGACGCAGGTGACAATGCGTACGCATTGCACGGTTCATGACCGAGCCGTGCGTACGCTTTGCCATTGAATGCAATGAGGTCCGACGCGTGTGACAATGCGTACTCATTGCACGGTTCATGACCGAGCCGTGCGTACGCTTTGCCATTGAATGCAATGAGGTCCGACGCGTGTGACAATGCGTACTCATTGCAGGGTTCATGACCGAGCCGTGCGTACACTTTGTCATTGAATGCAATGAGGTCCGACGCATGTGACAATGCGTACGCATTGCACAGTTCATGACCGAGCCGTGCGTACGCTATGCCATTGACTGCAATGACGTCTGACGCGGGTGACAATGCGTACGCATGGCACGGTTCATGACCGAGCCGTGCGTACGCTTTGTCATTGACTGCAATGAAGTCCGACGCGGGTGACTATCATGCATACGCGTCGGGCAGGCATGGTCCGAGACAGGCGTACGCCTTGGCCATTGAATCGTATGGAGACGGGAGCATGTGTATTTTCAAAAAACTTGTACGAGTTGTGCACTGGAAATTCAGTTGGATGCCTACAACAATGTTGCAATTTCAAGTGTTTCATGAAGGAGAAGATTTGAACGATGTGGAAGGCGTGTACGAGTCATACAATTCCATGGATTGGCCAGATTCATAGAATGCAACCGTGTTGGACCTATCACTTGGGACACATAGCACAGATTCTGCCTCTGCAGCACAGATATTAGGCTGGCTGGACCCCAGGGAGCTCACTTGCCTGCACTACATGCTACTGGACCACATCCCTGCTACCACTGCTGCTGTCTCTGCATCCTCTGGCTCCTGCTATGGCACGTACTCTGGAGAGGGCCCCAGCCTTCACTGAGGAGGAGAACCAGGCCCTGCTGGACGGGCTCCTTCCACAGTACAGCAAGCTCTATGGGAAACCAGGGGAGCAGGTGAGTGTGCAGTCCACTGCCTTCCTAATTATGCATGTTGTCTGACTAGCAGTACTAGCAGTGTGTACACCAGTGGGAAACATTCTCACTGACTAATTTCATCCCCCAAAGTGTGTAGGTACATGTAATGAACAGGTGTCCTGCTGCTAAAGTGCATTAGTGCAAGCTTAAACTATCCAGGCATTGTTAACATGTCAGACATACAGGTGATTTATCCTTCCCCATGGTTGCACTACCTGTGTGACTCATTTCCCTTTGTGATGATGACATGTATATCCAAATGTGTGCAGCACAAATATGGGGCATGTGTGTTAATGTACTTTTAACTTTGTCACCCTCACAGGTTGATGCCCACCAGAAGCAGGAGATATGGATGACCATCGCCCGGGCTGTTCGTTCGGTGGGGGTCTACAAGCGCCGGATCTGCAACTGCCAGAAGAGGTGGCAGGACCTTCGGGGCTGGACCCAGAGGATAGATAGTGTCCAGCTGAAGCTGTCACCTCCACGCAGAAGAGGCGGACAGCGGACCCTGACCCCCCACATGCTCCGGATACTGGCGGTGGTCTTCCCGGACCTGGATAGGCAGCTGAAGGCCAGACAAAAGCAGGAAGGGGGTAAGTCATTGCCCAATCTGTGTACTATGTCTGACATGCTAATTGCAGTCTTTTGGCCTAGTTACACTTCCACATTACGTAGGT
Organism: Triturus cristatus; assembly: GCF_964204655.1. NCBI lineage: Eukaryota > Metazoa > Chordata > Amphibia > Caudata > Salamandridae > Triturus > Triturus cristatus. The sequence continues at coordinate 890,804,094 of NC_140590.1, read as the reverse complement.
CTTGTAGTCCAATACTCAGGTCCTTCAATTGTGTGATGCACCCTCCTCATCTGTTCCACAGGTGTGGCCCCTACAGGCTGTTGCTTGTGTCACTAGGGCACTGTGTCCCTGCAGTCAGCTATGCTTCATCTACCGGATAGCATCTGTTCCCGTGACTCTGTTGTGTGTTTCATGGGTGGGTCAATTGTTTGCCCAATGCCTGAGATCTGACATGTGATCTGTGTGTGCGCTTGAGATGTGTTCCAATTGCTGGTCTGAGTCGCCACATGTGGCTGGGGTATTCCAAACAAATCCATACAGCAGGGGACTCCAATTTTGGGGCCTCAGGAGTATGTATATCAAGTATGTCACACGTGCTTAGCCACCTGACTACTGTCCAGGGCCAAACACAGTTTCATGGAGACCTGGGCAGTCATGCGTCCTCAAGGGCATATAGAAACACTCTGTAATCCCACTCCTGTGTATTAAATTACAGGTTGTGCTTAGTGACATGTGCCCTCAGGTGTCTGCCTCTGTGTCATTAGGGTGCGGCTTGTTGTTACTTACAACTGGGGTGTCCATGATTCAGAAGGTCAGCAGGACATCTGAGATGTGACTGTGAGAGACAAGACCTGTGTGACATATAGGTGTGTGATCATCTGACAGCGCACAATGGTGTATGCAACTGTGTCCTTCATGCAGCTGGGTTACATGCATGGAAGACTGTGATGTGTTAATGTACAGGGAGTTGTGTTTGCAGACACTCATATGTCTGATTTGCATGATGTGGGGTATTTTGGGTCCTGTATATGTTGTTTGCAGGGGATGGGCAAGTGCGCTAGTCATCTGCAGAGTTAGCTTTACCCCTGAGCTAGGATTGTGAGTCAGTGCATATTGTTGTTGTCTGGATGCCCTACCCCTGTGACAGGAGACAGTGTTGACTGAATTTCAGAGCATCCCAGTGCCATGGCATTTAACTTGCTATGAGTTATCCTGCATTGTGTTCAAGTGTGCACCATGCACCCCATTGTGGCATTGCCCATCAGGACGTGAAAACATCATAGTGTGTGTTGCTGGCATGCATCACAAACATGTGAAATGAGTCTCTGCCCATCCCTTCATCCGGACACCTGCACTGAGTCAGTAGCAAGAGATGTGCTGTGTGTATAGTGACATACTCCTACATGTTCACTTGCATTTCCAAATAATGTGTGGGTGGTGCATGTCGGCACATTGGGGTATTAGCATCCAACAGGCAACAGACATATGTGTGCAAGTCACGGAGGGATATGTGTGCCATGGTTGATGTTGAGAATGACAATTGTCTTATTCTAAACATTGTTGGCACTTTGAGCTGTGTTCAGCTGATGATGCCAGGGCTTGCCCTGTGATGTGATGTACTCACTGTGGTGTGTACAGTCGGTGCAGGTGACTGATGTTGTTCTCTTACTTCCTATTCCTATCCAGATACATCCACGGCCACAGGAGGGGACAGCTCTAAGGACCAGGAGGAGCCACAGAGCCTGACAGGGACAGAAGGAGAGGAGTCGGGGGGACCCAGTGATACGGAGGGCGAGTGGAGCCACACAGAGGAGTCGTCAGCACCATCCCCCCCAGCTGAGGGCCACAGCAGCTCTGAGGATGACTCCCTTGTGGAGGCGGGTGTCAGCAGCCACCAAACCCCAGCTAGTGAGGCTGTCCCCGCCACCGCCACCACCACCATCACCACCCTCCCATCGGCTCCCATCCCAGATGTCCCTGTAGGCTCACGTGTTCGTGAGCATGTCTCCTTTGTGCCAGGCACCGCATCCCCTGCCCCTGTGTCCCCGGCTGCTCTGAGTGAGGAGTCTGTGGACTTACTTAGACAGATCCATGCAGGGCAGACATCGATGCTGAAGGTCCTCCATGCACACACAAGTCTGTTGACACAACTGGTGTCATTCATGGAGGGCATTTCATCGGGCATGTCTGCCTTACAGAGGACCAATCAGTCCATGGCCTCCTCCCTGACGACAGCAGTGTCCCTCCTCCAACAGTCCCACACCCCTCCTACCCCTGCACCACCCACGATTCATAGCAGCCTACCTGTCCCAAGCACACAAACACCTGCACATTCTCACAGAGCCACAGACACGGGCAGCACACAATCACCCTAACCAAGGTCTAGACGTGCACACAAGCAAGCGCAGGGGACTGATACCACACTCACAGGGGCTGGTTTGCAGACACACACACAGTCATCCACAACCACTCCACAGTCCTCCGAAACCTCTCCCTCCCAGCCCCCTTCCCTTGCCTCACCTGCAACCCCATCTCCCCAGAAGCTCTTCCTCTATGACCTTGGCCTCTTCCCCACCGACCAAGCAGATCCTGATTACAAGGGGAAGAGGAAGTCCCCACACACAGAGGGGAGTGCCCCTCACACCCGGACACCCTCCCCCAGGTGCAGTCAGACTGAGACCCCCACCCGCAAGTCCCCCCGGAGCTGGAAGAGCAAGTCCCCCCCGCCACCACGAATCTCCAAGGCAAAGTCTCCATCCTCAATCCCCCAGGCCACCACTCCAGAGGTTCCCCTGCCACTCCCTGCCCCGGGTTCCCCCACCCACAGATACACCATGCCCAAAATGCTAAGGCCCTCCCCCCTACCACTTGCTCCTCCACACCTGGTCAGGCGGTTAGTGCCACTGATGTGGGGACCGTGTCCCCCCCTGTCCTGCCCACCTCACCTGCACCCCATTCCGCTCACATGGATGTAGGCACTGCAGAGGAGTTCACGACCACCCCATCTGACTTGGGCACTGCAGTGGGGACCCAATCCACTCGATCTGACCTGCCCACTGGAGTTGTGCCGCCACCCACCCCATCTGACTCGTGCCCTACAGTTGTGACTGCACCCACCACTTCAGTCAGCTCCACTGCAGTTGCAAGTGTCTCACCTGCATCCACCACCTCTTCACTGCCTCCTTCTGCTGCACCCTGATCCTGTCCCTGCGGTGCCTGGCCTGCCCCCATGTATGCCCCTCCGAGGGGATGACCTCGGTCCTTAGCAGTGCAGGCAAGCAACGTGTGACAGTTGTCACTCTAGTTCACTTCTTGGCATTTGGACATGGACTGGCCATTGGCCTTTTGTTTGAACGGACGTTTAACTTTTAATATGCTGAATAAAGCTTTTTTCTTTATCCCTGTGAACTTGATTTAGCTGTACATTATGTTGATGATGTTTAACATGCCCTTGCACCTGTAATGCTTCGTTTCCAATGTAGAATACTGATGTGTTGATGTGAGGTACTCCATGTGGTCCATGAGATATGTATCCTATTCTGGTGGGTATCCATGTCATCTTTTGCAGCTACCTGGGTTTGTCATGAACAACTATTTGTGGACATCTCTGCGAACATTTCATTTGCCTGGTCACATCTCTGGCTTGCACCCATGCACATATGATGTGCTTCCCATTGTCCAATTTGCCAATATCAGAGACTTTTTGCGCATCACCACTGGACCTACAGGTGTGGGCATCATTGCCATAGGAGCAACTGGGTCCTCTGTGCAACTTGCTCTACATATGTATTGAGAATGTGAAGATGACTGAGGGGAGACTCACGTACTCAAGCTGTTGTGACTAGAGCTTTCATTGTGTGGTAACCGATGGCTGACTGACCAAGTGTTCTGCTGACATGAGTGAGACGTGCTGTGAATATGTTTGGCACAGCTGTGCTTCCACAGGAGTTGGGTCCCCTCAAGTAAGTGTGTTGTCCCGTGACATAGCCTGAGCCCATGGTGTGTGTTGTATGAGCATGTGTGTGTGTCCACATTCCTTTTCATACACAGGCAGTGTTCCCTAGATATGTTCCTGTTGTTGATGCTTGCTGAGTGGTACTAGGTTCATCCCACTACTTTGCAATGGGCTACCAGATATGTGGGTGCATGACACACTACTGTTAATTGGTGTATCATCATTGGGATTTGTCAGTTCTGAGTGGTGATGATGTTGTCAGACACAGATGGGACACAGTCAGGGTTCCCCAAGGCACTTTATTTATTTGCAATGTCATGTAGTTGCCCCTAGGTGGTACCTTTCAGTGATTAAGACATGTGTATGTGTGTGTGACTGCTCCCACTTGTCGGGTTCAGGGCTGCAATGTCGGCAGGTGTCAGTATGTGTGCCTTGTGGTTCTCCTTGACTTCTGCATTGTCCTAGGACTGTGGCAGGTATTCTGAAGATTACGAGAGCGTTGACATCATGGCCATGTACCGCATACTGTGCAGTATGTCTGTTATTCCCCAGGGTTGTAAACTGTACTTGTGTGATGAGTCTGTGCACCTTAGTTCCTCCCAACATTCCTGTGTTTGTCATGGGTGCATGTGCAATTTCACCTGTCCATGTGGGCTTCACAGATGCATATTGTTGCAGTTCAGGGTGTGTGGTGTTGAGGGTGGACTGATGTACATCTTTGCATGGATGGTCCCCTAGCTCCCGTTTGTCCATGGATGAGGGGCCATGCTGAGTGATTTGTGATTGTGTATATGTGATGTACGTTTGTGGAACAGGACACATGTCTGGGTTTCCCAGTTTGTACGACATCTGCCTTTGTCATCACAGTGGAGGTGTCATGCATGCTTGTGTCACCCCAAGGTCCGGTCACTGGGGGTAGCGCTGTTGTGTGTCAGTCTCTTGCTGTGTTAGTTGGTGTTCAATCCAGCTTGTGTCACATGTGTCTGTTGTGCTCCCTCTCATCTCACAATGCCTGATTGCCCACTAAGGGTGTCCCAATGATGGTTTACTTTTGTATGGCACTGTGTCCACATCTGTGTCACTGTGGTTCAACCCCCCTCATGTGTTGTGTAGTTGCCTGGGGATACTGAGACACACGCACACACACACACATGTTGTGTCAGATGTGCAGTGTGAGGTTGCCTATTTGTGATTGTGCATCTGCATCAGTGCATTGGTATCGCTGTCGTGGGCCATTTTCTGGATGCTGTTTCTGTGATTTTCCCTGCTGTCCCTGTGAGACATATCACATCATTGTGCACTATCATCCTGTTTGTTAGGTGCCATTGCTGGCATGGAATGGGAGTTTGTGAACTGACACCTACAGTCTACACATAGTGTGTCTATTTTTGAGATGTGTGTATGCTTTGTGATGGTCACTTCTGCTCTTGTGTCATTGTACATTGTATGCATTGTCAGCCCCCATGTGTGGTGCCTGTCTGCACATGGCCGAGAGTGTGTTATGTTTTCACAGCACTGTTAGCCTCACCACATCTCTGTGGGAATGGGACACAACCACTACTTCGCCTCAGAAGTGTTTAATGTGTTGGGAGCAGGGATCATACATGCTGTTTGTTATTTGCAGCTTCGACCATGATGACACTTACCTTTTGGTCATTGTGATGAGGGGGGGTTTAGACCCCATCACCACAATGCTCAACATCTGCTGCAGTTTGGAAGCCCACACTTAACTTTTGTTCTACACAGTGAGGGGATGTTCTTTTTATATTGGCACAGTGCTATGGTGATGCTTGCCTTGAGTAGGGCATACTCATTTGTTGGTCAGACATGTGATGTTAGTTACATTGTATGTTCGAAGTCATAATCACTGTTGTGGGTATTTGTCACAGACTACACACTGTTGTCATGATGTATTTTGTCATGTCATGTCATTTTGTCATGATGTATTTTGCTGACATACCTAATATTGGAGTATGATGGATGTGTGGCGCATCACCCATCCTCTGAGTGGGGGTGGCAGTAGTGATGGGCAGCAGGTCACCTATGGCTGGGGGTGGCAGTAGTGATGGGCACCAGGTCCCCTATGAGTGGGTGTGGCAGGGGTGATGGGCAACAGGTCACCTATGGCTGGGGGTGGCAGTAGTGATGGGCACCAGGTCCCCTATGAGTGGGGGTGGCAGGGGTGATGGGCATCATGTCCCCTATGGATGTGGGTGGCAGTAGTGATGGGCAACATATGCCCTATGGCTGGGGGTGGCAGGGGTGATGGGCAGCATAAGCCCTATGACTGGGGGTGGCAGTAGTGATGGGCACCAGGTCCCCTATGAGTCGGGGTGGCAGGGGTGATGGGCAACAGGTCCCATATGGCTGGGGTGGCAGGAGTGATGGGCACCAGGTCCCCTATGGGTGGGGGTGGCAGTAGTGATGGGCAACATATGCCCTATGGCTGGGGGTGGCAGGGGTGATGGGCAACATAAGCACTATGAGTGGGGGTGGCAGGGGTGATGGGCAACAGGTCACCAATGGCTGGGGGGCAATAGTGATGGGCAACAGGTCCCCTATGAGTGGGGGTGGCAGGGGAGATGGGCAACAGGTCACCTATAAGTGGGGGTGGCAGGGGTGATGGCCACCAGGTCTCCTATGAGTTGGGGTGGCAGGGGTGATGGGCAACAGGTCCCCTATGGGTGGGGGTGGCAGTAGTGATGGGCAACATATGTGCTATGGCTGGGGGTGGCATGGGTGATGGGCAACATAAGCCCTATGAGTGGGGATGGCAGGGGTGATGGGCAACAGGTCTCCTATGGCTGGGGGTGGCAGGGGTATGGGCAACAGGTCACCTATGGCTGGGGGTGGCAGTAGTGATGGGCACCAGGTCCGCTATGAGTGGGGGTGGCAGGAGTGATGAGCAACAGGTCCCCCTGCAGGTGGAGGTGGCAGTAGTGATGGGCAACATAAGCCCTATGAGTAGGGGTGGCAGTAGTGAAGGGAAACAGGTCCCCTATGGCTGGGGGTGGCAGTAGTTATGGGCACCAGGTCCCCTATGAGTGGGGGTGGTACGGGTGATGGGCAACAGGTCCCCTATGGCTGGGGGTGGCAGGAGTGATGGGCACCAGGTCCCCTATGGGTGGGGGTGGCAGTAGTGATGGGCAACATATGCCCTATGGCTGGGGGTGGCAGGGGTGATGGGCAACATAAGCCCTATGAGATGGGGGTGGCAGGGGTGATGAGCAAGAAGTCACCTATGGCTGGGGGTGGCAGTAGTGATGGGTAACAGGTCCCCTATGAGTGGGGGTGGCAGGGGTGATGGGCAACAAGTCACCTATGAGTGGGGGTGGCAAGGGTGATGGGCACCAGGTCCCCTATGAGTGGGGGCGGCAGTAGTGATGAGCAACATATGCCCTATGGCTGGGGGTGGCAGGGGTGATGGGCAACATAATTCCTATGATTGGGGGTGGCAGTAGTGATGGGCAACAGGTCCCCTATGGCTGGGGGTGGCAGGGGTGATGGGCAACAGGTCAACTATGGCTGGGGGTGGCAGTAGTGATGGGCACCAGGTCCCCTATGAGTGTGGGTGGCAGTAGTGATGGGCACCAGGTCCCCTATGAGTGGGGGTGGCAGTACAGATGGGCAACAGATCACCTATGAGTGGGGGTGGCAGGGGTGACGGGCAACAGGTCCCCTATGGCTGGGGGTGGCAGTAGTGATTGGCAACATATGCACTATGGGTGGGGGTGGTAGTGGTGCTGGCCATACAACCCCTATGGTGGCCTGTTGTTAGTGGCCAGGATGTGGATCCCCTGTGTGTGTGTGTGCCATTTTGCGGGTCCGTGTCGTTTGTTTGTGTGGTAGGTGCCTGACTTACCGCCTGCGCTGTCGGCGTCGAGTCCTGATCCGGTCATAGATGTAGAGTACAGGTATGACCTGCGCGATGGGATTCATGATGTATTCGTGTCGTACACGCTGCTTGTTGCTCCATCTCATACCCGCTGCAAGCAGGTCCGTCTTGCAGCCGTGGATTGAGTTGTGGCGCGAATCGTACCTGATATGCTTTTTTTTCCGGATGCTGTGACGTGCCGTACGTGGCGACCCATCCGGCGCGTAGGAAGTACGTATCGTACTTGTCAGGCCGGAAATTGCTATGGATACTGCTTCCGGGCGACTCGGTTCAGCTTTAGGAGTTACGGCTCAGACGGAGAATGGAGCTTGAATCACAGCCTACGTGTCGGTCGTGTTTTTGGCAGTTATGCGCATCGTACTTCCTCTACAGGACGGACTGGCTACGGGTACCTGTTGGTCGCACGGTAAGGCTACGGACAGCTCTCGGAGAGCTGTCCGACCCGGGATCGGAATCGACCCCTTAGTAGTTAATAATTTTTTTTAATTTAATTTTGTGTTTTTAGTTCCGTAGCGGGTTGTCGGTTTATAGGGGAATAGGGTGGGAAGTAATTTAATTATATTTAAAAAAGTAATAATTTGTATTTATTAATATTTGTTTAATTGTGATGTTATAGTGTTAATGTGTAAATTAATTTATTAATAATTGTTTGATAATTAGCTGGTAATTAATTTAAATTAATTAATTAGTAATTGATTATGGTAATTGTGTAATTAATTTTAGGTGTTTTTTGTGGAAATAAATTTATTTTTTATCAATGAATTATTAATTATTTGTTAACTAATTTAAATTAATGAATTATCAATTAATCAGAATTGTGAAACTAATTTTAGGTGTGTAGAGTGTTATCCTGTGCACACATACAATTTGAAATGCGTAGATGCAAGTTAAACGCCAGTAATATATATAGAGTTCTTTAGTAATGCTGGATATTCTTTATTCTTATGAAAAACGCAACCAGCCGACACGTGTTTCGTCGGAGAAGAATGATCCCACGACTCTTCAGGGCTGATAAAAGTAGAATGGATGAAGTGTAATCCGGCAACCGGTGATAATTCCAACCTGGCTGGGTATAAAGTTGCAAAGCACAATAGTAGGACAGCAGAGAAAGTCTGTATGGAAACTTGTAGAAGTGGTCTATTCGGCGTGCCGGTGATAATTCCGACCTGGCAGTCAGCACATATCAAAGTAAAGAAAACGAGTCTGAGTAGGAGAGCTTGGCTAAAACCGTCACTTATGTATAAATGCTGCGAGTAAGAGATGACAAATGGTCCAATAGTAGTGTATTGAAATCCTATGTGGACAAGATCCAACCGAAATAAGGTTCACAGTGAATGTCAGAACGGTGATAGCTAAACGGCAGAACACGGGTCTGTGTTCTCCTTGCTTGTAATAAAGAGGAAAGACGATCGCGCGTCCTGGCGGCACCTATTCCATCGCGTGTGTGGCTGAATTTTAGGTGTGTGTTGTGAATGCTATAGTGTTAAAGAATGTGTACTCAATTAATGTTTATTATATTTTTTTATTAATAATATATTTTACATTTATTATTAATTATGTTAATTATGGAAATAAATTTCAATACTAGTGCTGATGTTTTTTTTATTGGTGTGGTGTTATAGGGTTGGAAATAAAATAATTACATTTGTGTTTTAAAAAGTTTTTTTGTTTGTGAATATTTGTTTTTTTAAATAAATATTGTTTATAAATGTATTTTTTTATATCATATTTGTAGGTTTTTGTTATATGTAATTATCATTATAGTATGTGTTCTTTTTATATGTTTAATATATTTAATTGTATATTTCTAAAATACTGTTGATTTATTTTTTTTTTTTTTTTTTTTTTTTTTTTGTTTTTAAAAGTTTTTATTGAACAATAATTCGATTACAAGCACGGGCCTACAACCACCAGGGCCGGCCGCTAAGTACAGAATGAAATATACATTTATCCAAACTGCAGTCGGTTCCCGGGGGTCGGCCCCGTAGTGAGTCCGGATAGTTCTAGAGGCACAGGAGACTTAGATCCAAAAAACACAGAAAACTAAAGGAAAACAAAAGGCGAGGCATAAAGACAAACGGCGCAGGTCAGGCTTCCTCCGGGGAACTCCAGGTCAGACCATTAAGCAGCACACGAAAGGAAGGAGTACCGGGAGGCTGGGGACGGGGGAGGGGGCCAAGGGAACTGAACGTCCATATGTAGTCATTCCGAAAGGTGCCAGGAACCGTCAAGGGTCAGGGGGACGTGGCGATATCGGTGTCCACCAGGGGGGGCGTACAGATACCCCCGCGATATGCATTCCATTGCCCCCAGATTCTGCCCCATGTCCCCGGCCTACCACGGGCAACATACACAGTCTTCTCCCTGAACATACACCAGTCCATATTCTCCTTCCATACTGACACGGTGGGCGGCCGCTGGGCACCCCAAAGCTGCGCTATATCTCTCTTGGCAATCATGTTCCCCAGGGCCGCCCACCGAGTCTGAGCCGCGCTATAATCATTGGGCTCCCACACATTCAGGACACAGCGACGCACCTCCGGCAGCAGCACAACCCCAGTGACCTGTCCCATAACCGTATGTACCCGGCGCCAGTAGTCCGCCACCTCGCAGCACTCCCACAGGATATGGAGAAAGGTGGCACTGAGCCCACAACCCCGCTTACAGAGCCCATCGTCGGAATATCCCATCGAGACCAAGCGAGGACCTGTCACATACACCCGGTGAAGAATCTTAAGCTGTACCAACCGGAGACGGGCTGGAATGGCGACCTCTTTGGGGGACGACAGTGCAGACTGCCAGTCCTCGTCGTCCAATTCCACCCCATCCCCCGTCCAAGCCTCCCGAAGGCGCACCAAGAGGTCAGCCCGATGATTAATCAGTTTCTTATAAATTAAAGAAATAGTGCTGTCCGGGACATGTCCGTCAAGTATGCGGTCCTCGAGGGGCGAGGAGACCGGGATCGTGGTCCCCTCTCCAAAGACCGAGAGCAGGGCGTGTCGAACCTGGGCATAGCGGAAGAACTCCCTGTCCGTAAGCTCATATTCGGCCTGAAGAGCCGCGAAAGTCTTAACCGCGCCCTTATGCCACAGGTCTCCCACTTTGCTGATACCAATCGTGTCCCACTGGTCAAACCCCTTCGTAGTCCAGAGGCTCCCCAGGCGATCGGAGGCAAACAAAGGAGTAGCACATGTCAGTCGCTCACCCCAGCCCGTGGCCGCAGTGGCGGCCCTCCAGGTCCGCACAGCAATCTTAGTAGGACCCGTAAGGGTCCGGCCAGCCGAGCGGGAGTACAGCGCCCTGTTATAGTCCCCGCCGGGAAGCAGGAACTTGTCCATCTCATACGCCGGGTTCAGGCCAGGCGCATACGTGGCATGGTTGATGGCCGAAAGCTGCGCGGCCCAATAATACCTGCGAATGTCGGGAAGCGCGATGCCCCCGTCATACCAGGGGAGAGTAAGCTTAGCAAGAGCAATACGCGCCCGCCCGTCCCACACCAGTCTCCTCTGCAGGCTCTCTACCTCCCGAAAGTAGGCCACTGGGATGACGTCGAAGGAATTCTGGAGTGCATAGAGGAACCTGGGAAGGGACATCATTTTGAACAGCGCGGCCCGACCCAGCGGGGACAGGGGCAGCCTGCACCACCGGGCCGTATCCTCTCGCAATCGCCGAAGCGGACGCAGGAGATTCAGCTCATAGCGAGCCACCGGGTCCAGCGAAACGTGTATCCCCAGATACTTAAAGCCGCTCAGTGATACCTGGATCGGAAGCCGAGGCGGTAGGAGTGGAGGACCACCGGAGATCGGATAGACGCAGGATTTAGACCAATTGATCGTGAGACCGGAATTATTCCCAAAGGAAGTCAGAACGTCAAAGAGGACGTTGAGCGACTGCCGCGGTGAGGTGAGATATAGGAGAATATCGTCCGCATACAGCGAAACCCGATCTTCAAAGCCCGGGGCTCACCGGATCCCTCGAAGCGAGGGCTCCCAGCGGAGCCAAGCCGCGAGTGGCTCCAGGGCGAGCGCGAAGAGCAAAGGGGACAACGGGCATCCCTGCCTCGTGCCCCTGCCGAGGGCAAAGGGCCGAGAGACCCGCCCGTTCACCACCACCTGAGCCATGGGTCCCGTGTACAGAAGCTTCACCCAGCCAATAAATCCTTCCCCAAAGCCAAATTTAGCCAAGACAGCCCAGAGGAATGGCCACTCGATGGTGTCAAAAGCCATCGTGGCATCCAAAGAAACCAGCACGGCCGGTTCGGAGAGGAGCTCCGCCCTGGCGAGGGCGCCATGAAGACGCCGCAAGTTAAGAGCGGTGTTACGATGCGGGATGAATCCGCATTGGTCCGGATGAATCAGATCGCACACGACGCTCAACAGACGATTGGCAAGAACTTTCGCCAGGATCTTAGGCTCCGCATTTAGCAGTGAAATAGGCCGGTAAGAAGTACAGCGATCTCGCGGCTTGTCCTCCTTGGGGATAACGACTATCGTGGCCAAACGCTGATCGGCCGGGAGGGAACCCGCCGCCAGAGACTCACGGAACATGCGACTGAGGAAGGGCGCAAGCTTGTCAGGGCGCAATTGTTGATTTATTTTTAAGATTATTTCATTGTTTTAAATTGTTTAAATGTTATAAGTCATTTTAGTTTTTCTGCTATCCAATACTTTCCCTACTATTGCACTCACTGGAGTGTGAATAGTACATTTTACACCTCCGCTATCCAGCACTTTCCCTACCGTTGCACTAACTGAAGTGGGAATAGTAATTTTTACTCCTCCGCTATCCAACATTTTTCCTACTGTTGCAATCACTGGAGTTGGAATAGTAAATTTAATTCTTCTACTACCCAGCATTTACCCTACTTTTGCAGTCAATGGAGTTGGAATAGTACATTTTACCCCTCCGCTCTCCAACACTTTCCCTACTGTTGCACTCTTTGGAGTGGGAATAGTAATTTTTACCCATCTGCTATTCAACATTTCCCTACTGTTGCACTTATTGCACTTATTGCAGTTGGAATAGTAAATGTAATTGTTTTGCTATCCAACATTTTCCCTAATGTTGTATTTAATGTGTTGCAAAATGTACTTTTTAATTTTGTTTTAATAGTTTAATGTTTTAAATTATTGATATATGTATATATTTTAATTTCATATAATTTAAAAGTTTAAAATTTAAATGAAGATACTTAATAAATCATTTGAAAGTAAATATATGTATATGTATAAATTATTATGTTTGTGTGTTTATATTTTTTTAAATTACATTTTATACTTGGTTAAAATGTATATTAAATGTAATTTATTTTGTTAAAGATAACATTAATATTTTATATTTATTAATTTATTGTATTTATATTTTTAAAGCGATATTTTTTACATCTATATTTTTAATTTTCATATTTTTGATTCATTATTTTTGTACATACATGTTTAAATGTAGGGACTCCATATTTTTACCATCTATATTTTTTTCCGATATTTTTCCGTCAATGTTTTTACCACCGATATTCTATCAGTGAGCCGTTTCTCATGAAAGTGTCATTGACCATTATGTGGTGTTAGTGTATTTAAAGTTTTCTGCATAAAGGACAACAGATCGAACATGGAATAGAAGGTAATTTCATGTCTTTGTTGTGGGTGAAATGCATGTTTTGTGAATCGGATAGGTGCCAATAATTGTGATTTGTAAAATGTTTATAGGAGTTAGTAGGTGCGTGTTTTCTTTGATTGTGATAAAATGATATGCCAGACCTCCTAGTTCCACACACACAGGCTGAGGGTAATTAATGGCAGTCAAAGCCCCCATGCCCAAGTTCCATAACTGTGAGAGGAAATGGCCATGGAGAAGCCATTTCGGCCAAGCCTCTATCACCACGTATTATTAAACAGACACCCAGGTTATGACCATCTATCCTTACTAGGGCTTGAGCTGCAGACCGCTGGCTGGGTGATGAGGTAGATGATGTGTTCTGGACTCCTTTTTTCTGATACTTGGCAGATCCACCTCTTCAGGATTGCACCTATGGGAGCCTAGCCAAGAGTAAAGGACCCTTGATGCTTTGAACAGCTGGCTTCTAATGAGTCAAGTAACCTGATCTTCACTAACAGCAACAAAGACTTTAATAAGTGTTCACACCATGTCTTGAAACAGCTCCGGGTTTATCAAATCAACCAACACATAAGAGCACAGCTTAATACAAACACCATCTTCCCATGTTCAGTTCATCGGTTATGTTCCACTGAGCATCATGGGACAGATGGAACACAGACTATGGAATATTCAGGTTACATCACAGTCAGCTCTACAACCATGACCAGTGCCAATTCCAGCCATGCCAGGTCAGAAAGTAAGGACAGAGCCAGGATAAAAAGGCCATCAAACCCAAGCAGAGCTTTGCTGTGTTGATCCATGCAACTTCCGGGCAGAAATTCCTAATGCCTCTGACGCTATAGAGACAACAATCTAATTGAGCCTTACATTTTCTCTGACTATTGATTTACTCAGATGCACAGTTTAGTCAATTCAAGTACCACATTTTTAACAGGATTCTTTGCAGGTTTGGAAAAGGACCAGGATTTTGCAGGTTCTTATGAAAAGGGTCTTTGTTGTCTCGGCCCTAGGTAAGATGGTGGTAAGCACTGGCCCCAGTACTAGCTCAGAAAAGTCAAAAGTTTTGAAAATAAGCATACTTTTCACACTCTTGAATAAACGGGGTTACTGAAGAGTGCTATGAGAGGGCTCTACAGAATATGTGGGTATTTATATATTTATTAAGGTAGCCTTTTTTTATGGCATTGCATGGGGTTTAAATATACAAACAAAGCAAACTGACAAACATGATTAAGATAATAGCATTTTTAAATGTATTGTAAATTGCAAATTTGGTAATATGCGATAAAACAAAACAACTTGTCTTGAAAGCATTGAACAAATTTTCCATTGTGTATTACTAAAAAAGTAGGCATTTATATTGGATCTATTCTAAATCTCGCTATAATAAGCTTTGCTTTAAATTTTATGGGCCCTTTCTGCTTTTTCAATTTCCGCACTTTAAAGCTACCTGCTTTGTTTATTATGCTGTCAGCTTGTAGGGATACAGGGAAGATAGTACCCGAGGAGACCTTCAGTGTCTTTCTAGGATCTCAGACTCATTCATCAGCAGCTTTCAGGTAATAACATTAGACAAAGTGAACAAGGATGTTTTACGCATTTCTGTAGTAATAATCCGCCCAAAATTATTTTTTCTCTTTTAAAAAATATGCTTCACTGCAATGAAAATGTTGATTCCCCTATTTCCTCTAATAATCAATGTGAGGAATTGGCAGTTTCCTTTGTGCGCAAAGTAGAGACTATCTATAACAACTTGCCAACGGCCTGCTCCTCCCCAGCTACTTTGAATAACAACCGAATAGACATGCCTGAGGATAGGTTAAACCCCTCTAATCTTACATTATGTTCTTTCCCGCCACTCTCGCTTTCTGAGATTGAATCTCTATGTTTTAAAATTAAATCAGGATCTCCGGCAGACCCTCTTAGACCAGATCAGCTCCGGCAAGTTCTTGACTCAATTTCCCCAGTGGTCAGGGAACTGGTTAATTTATCATTGTCTGCCGCAGTAATGACGGCTACTTGGAAGCATGCAAAAGTGATACCCCTTTTAAAGAAGCCATCCTTGGAGCTATCGGACTTGAGCAACTTTTGTCCGATCTCCCAGCTCCCTTTCTTAGCTAAGGCTACAGAGTTATATGTTTACTCAGTTTTGAGTGAATTTGTAGAGCGTAACAAAACTCTCGACCCTTCATAAAATGGCTTTCACACCCATCACATCACCGAATCGGTGCTGTTAGCAGTAACGGAGGACATTCGGTGCAACTTAGATGTTGGGGATTCCGCAGCCTTGATTCTCTTAGATTTAAGTGCTGCGTTTGACACCGTTTCGCATGATATTCTTCTAGGCAGACTTCATGACATAGGGGTCCGGGGGCTGGCCTTGGCTTGGTTTCAATCTTTCTTGGAAGGTAGAACCTTTCAAGTGGTTGTGCCACCGTATCATTCTCACACACATATGATTAAACATGGGGTCCCGCAGGGCTCTATATCGAGCCCTGCGCTTTTTAACATTTATGTCCAACGCTTAGCTCTGCTAGCAAAAAGTAGAGGGTTGTCTTTGGTGTCTTATGCCGATGACACCCAGCTAGTCATTGTCTTTTCAAAAAAATGCTGTGATAATCTTTTTAAATTTAAAGATGACCTGTTAGCCATTTCTGACTGGATGACAGCAAATTGTTTACAGCTAAATGCTGCGAAGTGAAAAATTCTCATGTTGGGGAGAGATAGTGCCCTCTGGTCTGAACAGTGGTGGCCTGACAGATTAAAACCTGCACCACTGCCCAAAAAGGCAGTAAAGAATCTAGGATTTTGGATTGACAGTGAGCTGTCATTCGATGCTCAATCCAAGGCCTTAGCAGGATCCTGTTTTGGTCTCCTTAGAGGGCTGAAACCTTTACTTGGCTATTTTGCACTCAAAAGTCCGCCAAACTATTGTCCAGGCCACAATTTTATCGAGGCTGGACTACGGTAACTATCTATACTTAGGCGCCAATAAATCTTGTATTGTTCGCCTCCAAAGAATTCAGAATGCAGCAGCTCGTGCCCTGCTAGCACTTCCTAAATCATGTTCGGTTGCGAACCTCCTGCCCAGGCTCCATTGGCTGCCGATAGCGAAAAGAATTCATTTTAAGTCTCTGTGTGTGGCCCGTAAAATCTTGACACGAGAAGGACCGCCGATTCTAGCAGATCTGCTGGCTTACTATGTGCCAAATCGCCCCCTGCGTTCGGCCAGCTCTGGTTCAGTCTGTATTCCCCGTTTTCAGAGAACTAGAGCTGGTGGTCGTTCTTTCAGGGTTCAGGCAGCGCACCTTTGGAACTCCCTTACAACCTCAATTAGAGGACTTCAGAACCATTTGGCATTTCGAAAGGCGTTAAAGACCTGACTTTTCCCAGCGCAGGCTACTCTGTCTCTGAGTGGTTCATTAGCTCTTGCTTAGGTAGCGGTGGGACGCCCCGTCACTGGGGCAGCTATGCGCTGTATAAATCCGAATAATAATAATAATAATAGTGCATATTGAGCTGAACTTTTTGCAGTTTACAAACCCCCATTCAAAAGGGCGCAATGTAATAGTCCACTACATTTGCATAATATTCTCCTCTTGAAAATATACTTGAAAAATATAAATGTGGGCTTTCCCAAGTGGTTGGACCTTAAAATGGAGAAAATATCCTCAATAATGATTGTGGCAATGGCAAAATGAAGGAAGGGCCCTGGATAAGCATTACAAATCCACCAGCAAGTATAAACAAGCATTTGCAATGCAATAGGACTCGCATTCACGCAAGTTTGAGCTATTGGTATTGTAAATGACAATGCCTTTTATTTATGTTTTGGGTTTTAAAACATAAATAATAGTCATTGTCATTTACAACCCTAATAGCTTAAACTCTCACAAATGAGAGATCTATTTCATTGTAATAAAGGGTCTTCTCGCTCACTTGTTAGATTGTAAATCTCAGAGGAAGAGACCGGCCTGCGTCGTCTTCAAAGTAGTGATGAATAGTGCAGTGAAGAAGATGTGTAAGTGTTGTAAATACACAGACACAAAGTGTGAAGTGAGAGTTACATATGATCCGAGCTATAAACACTAATAAAGAGCTCCAACACCTTTCAATCTGTGATTACACTGGAGGAAGAGCAGGAGGGGGGCTATTTCCTGCCATCTCCTTGATTTGAGTGTGCAGTGTGGCATTGCGTAATGCCATTGTTATCTTTGGCCTAATAAAATAATTCCAGCTGTAGTAGGGCAATGGCTTCACCTCCTGGTGTAGGGTGGGCTGTGCTTTATGGGAGGCATGGAGAAAGGTAGAGATGGTCTCGGCTGCAGCTCCAGCCTTATACAGTGCCCCTGCTATTACGCTATTACTAGTGAGGGAGAGGCGTTGAGGTGGTGGTATTGGTGGTGGTGGTGGTATTGGTGGTATGGTAGTGGTGGTATTGGTGGTGGTAGTATTGGTGGTGGTGGTATTGGTGGTGGAATTGGTGGTGGTGATATTGGTTGTGGTGGTGGTGATGGTGGTATTAGTGGTGGTATTAGTGGTGGCATTCGTGGTTGTATTGGTGGTGGTATTAGTGGTGGTATTAGTGGTGGCATTCGTGGGGATATTGGTGGTGGTATTGGTCGTATTGGTGGTGGCATTGGCGATGGTATTGGTGGTGGTGGCGGCATTGGGGTGGTAGTATTGGTGGTGGTATTAGTGGTGGCATTCATGGTGGTATTGGTGGTGGTATTGGTGGTTGTATTGGAGGTGGTGGTATTGGTATTGGCGGTGGTGGTGGTACTGGTGGTGGTGGTAATGATGGTGGAATTGATGGTGGTTGTATTGGTATTGGTGGTGGTGATGGTAGTGGTATTGTGGTGGTGATGGTTTTGGTGGTAATGGTAGTGGGGGTATTGGTGCTGGTAGTATTGGTGGTGGTGGTGGTATTTGTGGTGGTGATATTGGTGGTGGTATTGGTGGTGGTATTAGTGGTGGTGGTAATAGTGGTGGTGGTGGTGTTGGTGGTGGTATTGGTGGTATTGGTAGTGGTGGTATTGGTGGTGGTGGTATTGGTGGTGGTGGTATTGGTATTGTTGGTGGTGGTATTGGTGGCAGTGGTATTGGTATTTGTGGTGGTGGTGGTGGTATTGGATAGGTTGTGGTGGTATTGGTGGTATTGATGGTGGTGGAATTGGTGGTGGTGATGTTGGTGGTGAAGGTGGTATTGGAGGTGGTACTGGTGGTGGTGGTATTGATAGTGGTGGTGGTATCGGTGTTGGTGGTGTATTGGTGGTGGTGGTATTGTGGTGGTGGTATTGTGGTAGTGGTATAGGTGGTAGTGGAATTGGTGGTGGTGGTATTGGTGGTGGTGGTATTTGGTAGTGGTATTGGTGGTGGTATTGGTGGTGGTGGTATTGGTATTGGCGGTGGTTTTGGCATTGGTGGGGGTGGTATTGTTGGTGGTGGTATTGGCGGTGGTGGTATTGGTCTTGGTATTGGTGGTGGTAGTATTGGTGGTGGTGGTGTTGGCGGTGGTGGCATTGGTCTTGGTATTGGTGGTGGTAGTATTGGTGGTGTTGGTGATGGTGGTATTGGTGGTGGTGATGGTGGCATTGGTGGTGGTGGTATTGGTGGTGGAGGCATTGGTGGCAGTATTGATGGTGGTGGTATTGGGGGTGGATTAGGTGTTGGTGGTGTTATTGGTATTGGCGGTGGTTTTGGCATTGGTGGTGGTGGTATTGGGGGTGGTTTCACTGGGATTGGTGGTGGTATTGGTGGTGGTGGTATTGATGGTGGTCGTATTGGTGGTGGCATTGGCGATGGTATTGGTGGTGGAGGCATTGGGGTGGTGGTATTGGTGGTGGTATTAGTGGTGGTATTGTTGGTGGCATTTGTGGTAGTATTGGTGGTGGTATTGGTGTTGGTATTGGTGGTTGTATTGGAGGTGGTGGTATTGGTATTGGCGGTGGTACTGGTGGTGGTGATATTGATGGTGGTATTGATGGTGGTTGTATTGGTATTGGTGGTGGTGATGGTAGTGGTATTGTGGTGGTGATAGTTTTGGTGGTAATGGTAGTGGTTGTATTGGTGCTGGTAGTATTGGTGGTGGTGGTGGTATTTGTGGTGGTATTGGTGGTGGTAATATTGGTGGTGGTATTGGTGGTGGTATTAGGGGTGTTGGTGGTGTTGGTGGTGGTATTGGTAGTGGTGGTATTGGTGGTGGTGGTATTGGTGGTGGTGGTATTGGTATTGTTGGTGGTGATATTGGTGGCAGTGGTATTGGTATTTGTGGTGGTGGTGGTGGTGGTATTGGATAGGTTGTGGTGGTATTGGTGGTGGTGGTATTGGTGGTGGTATTGGTGGTGGTGATGTTGGTGGGGAAGGTGGTATTGGAGGTGGTACTGGTGGTGGTATTGATAGTGGTGGTGGTATAGGTGGTGGTGTGGTATTGGTGGTGGTGGTATTGTGGTGGTGGTATTGGTGGTATTGTGGTGGTGGTATTGGTGGTAATGGAATTGGTGGTGGTGGTATTGGTGGTGGTGGTATTTGGTAGTGGTATTGGTGGTGATATTGGTGGTGGTATTGGTGGTGGTATTAGTGGTGGTATTGGTGGTAGTTGGTGGTGGTATTGGTGGTGGTGGTGTTATTGGTATTGGTGGTGGTTTTGGCATTGGTGGTGGTGGTATTGGTGGTGGTGGTATTGGCGGTGGTGGTATTGGTCTTGGTATTGGTGATGGTAGTATTGGTGGTGGTGGTGTTGGTGATGGTGGTATTGGTGGTGGTGATGGTGGCATTGGTGGTGGTGGTATTGGTGGTGGAGGCATTGGTGGCAGTATTGATGGTGGTGGTATTGGGGTGGATTAGGTGGTGGTGGTGTTATTGGTATTGGCAGTGGTTTTGGCATTGGTGGTGGTGGTATTGGCGGTGGTGGCATTGGCGGTGGTGGTATTGGTCTTGGTGGTGGTTTTGGTGGTGGTGGTATTGGTGTTGGTGGTGTTGGTGATGGTGGTGGTGGTGGTATTGGTGTTGGTGGTGGTGGTATTGGTGGTGGAGGTATTGGTGGCAGTATTGATGGTGGTGGTATTGGTGGTGGTGGAGGTGGTGGTATTGGTGGTGGTATTGGTGGTGGTGTTGTTGTTGTTAATAAAACAAGCTTTTGAAAACAACCCTGTCAGGTGGCTTTAGTGCAGATGATATGTAACACAGATCTGCTGTTGACAGCTTCAGCCCATTAGCACACAATTATGTGCTACCTGGAATTCACATGACAATTCGCTAATCATTTCTAAAACCATTCTACTTGGGGCGTTGAAAGAGAGACACGAGATAATGCCAGGTTAAAGTGATTGAAAGCAGGCGCCTGTGTTACAGGCCTGCTGCTTAAAAATACAAGCAGTGTCAGCTGAAGCAGCGCATGTCCGGCCTGCAGTAAGAGAAACTCAATAAAGTAAATAGTGCTTACAGACTAAATAACAGGTCCTGTCTAACAACAGAAGTAACGGGTCAGTAGCCATGGGAGGTTACAAATGAAGACAAGGTCATACTAAGGAGGGACTAACAAGCTTATTAAAAAATCCAAAGACAGCATTTGCGAAAAACAGTGAAACAAAACAAGCCAATGAAAAATATGGGCGGAGAGTGGGTGCTGGCTTCTCTCCCACACTCTACTACACCAGTCTTGCAGAGCAAGCGCGCTGCCGCTAGGCTCGACCTAAAAAGTCATCCTGGATCTTTCCTCATACAGTAATGGAACCCCACGTCCCCCAATTAAATAGTACTACAAGCCAAGTAGGTTCATAGCTAGGTCCAACCTACATGAAAATACATCACACATTACATGCAGGCCCAACATGATTTGCATTGGAACTGTGGAATGATCAACAGATTCAGTGCTTTACATCACAATGTCAAAGTAAAGATGAGGAAAGTAAAATTCAATAGGAAACTCCAGGGGGCATGCAACCGTGCGAAAACTACAGCAACACTCCCACACAAAACAATGCATTGACATACTTATATAAAATGCTCTCAAAATGCATACCAAAATCCAGTAAAAAATAAAACTTGTCTGACAAGACATAAAAACTAAATTCAAAATCCAGCAAGGAGCAGGGAGCCTAGTACACATATCTGTGGTATACCCACCAACAGCTGGAATACTTCACCTCAGTTACCAATCACACCAAGGTCATCATCATATGTAACCCATACATAGGGGGTTCAGGTAAAAGATCACGCTCTTTGGTGTAGCTGAATAATAAGTGTTATGGAGATACCACTTTACTCCACAAGTGATGCTAGATAAAGTAGAATGAGAACAAGAGCTAAATTAATCAAAATCCCATTCCCAAGCCATCCCTGTCAAGGTATTTGCTGAACTGCATTTCCAGGCCACTAGACCGTTCCAAAAGACCAGAGTCAATCCAGATGTTTGCACCAGGCATTCTTAAGCGTTAACAACCATGTGCAGCAATACAGAACACCAGTCAGCACAAGCAACGTGGGGTACAATAATGTTAGGGCACTGCCCATTTCCCATTGGTGAGTTGTTGCTCTATGTGTCAGTTTTCGGAATTCATTTTTGCTGAATGCTGCGAAAACTGTTGAATGGCAACACTGAGAAACTGTTTTTATTTTGTCCTCACGCAGTAAAGCGAATAGCACTCTGCCTATGGATGAGAAAGGAAACGCTTCTTTTAGATCATGAAAGTATATTAAAATTATATCTAACAATTATGTTAAATGAGGGTACAATGTACAGAGTGAGGACAAAATACAAACACACAGTATTTCACTTTTGCAATTTATCAGCTTTTGTCCCATCCAGTGAGAATTGCACAACCCATGTGAAGGGATTTTTCGTTTTTTAATTATGTTTCATATATTTACATTATTTGAGGGTGAGGGAGATCAAAGAGCATTTTTACAGGAATGGTGGCGCAGGGTAGCGCAGCAAGTTGGTGCCGTGCCGTTCCGGCAGCCTGTAAAAACAACAGTTGATGGACAGAATGCAGAACAATGTCATACATTTACCCCAGTGCAGAGATCTGGGCCTAAATCCATCGTTTTTTTGCTCACAATGCCATTCCAGTTTGAACCCAGCCATATGCAAATCAGTCTCGACCCTGTGCCTCATGGGAACAGTCCAGCCCGAATTGCAAAGCCGGGTCCTCCCTGTACTGGAAACAGGCATACTAGGACCGGTTTCGGGGTTTCACTCCTCTTCAGCCAGTATAGCTTGATTCCAGTGGCATGGAGAGCATGGGACTCACGTCTGAGCATACCCGTCCCACTCGGGGTGACAAATGCAAAAACAACAGTTGATGGACAGAATGCAGAAAAATGTCATACATTCATCCCAGTGCAGAGATCTATGCCTAAATCCATCGTTTTTTTGCTCACCATGCCATTCCAGTTTGAACCCAGCCATATGCAAATCAGTCTTGACCCTGTGCCTGAAACTGCTCCTAGGATGCTTGATTCCGGTCCAGTGAAGACATGGCTTGGCAGTTCAGGCTGGACTGTTCCCGTGAGGCACAGGGTCAAGACTGATTTGCGTATGGCCATGTCTGAACTGGGGTGGCGTGGTGAGCACAATAACGATGAATTAAACCCAGATCTGTGACTGGGGGTTAATGTTTTGCCAATGTGCAACATTCCGTCCATCATCTTGTGTGTTTTGCTGTTCGCCCTATTTGGGAAGGGTATGCCCAGATGTGGATCCCGTGCTCACTACGCCACTGGAGTCAAGCTATCCTGGCTGAAGAGGGGTGAAACCCCAAATCCGTGCCTAGGATGCTTGATTCCGGTCCAGGGAAGACATGGCTTGGCAGTTCGGGCTGGACTGTTCCCATGAGGCACAGGGTCAAGACTGATTTGCAGAACTGGGGTGGCATGGTGAGCAAAATAACGATGGATTAAACCCAGATCTGTGACTGGGGGTGAATGTTTTGCCAATGTGCAACATTCCGTCCATCATCTTGTGTGTTTTGCTGTTTCAGCAACCTAGCACCAACGCAGTCACCCTTGCACGATGGTGCAAGGCTGCCTGCGTTGGGATTACAGGCTAAATTGTTTTTTTGCAGGAAGACGCAAACCCTCATAAATATGCCCCTAAGTGATTTGTCCTGAACTTTCACAGTCAGCCAGGATTCGAACCCAGGCTACCAAGTCGCATTTTAGGCCCTGCACCGCACCTGTTCTTGATTGAGGACTCCCGATCCAGACGCTGCTCTCACTGCCTTTGTTCTGAAATACTTTGGACTAGTAAGGGGTTTAGAAACATCGCGCAAGTGTTTTACGAGTTAATCGATAGGACCAGAGCTGGCCTGCGCGCAAGATGTTTCAAAATGAATAAACGCCTTTATTAGCAGTTTGCAGTATTTCATTATTGTCCTTCCTCTGCCAGTAGTGGGATTGATTGTAATTGCAGCTCTTGCTACCATTAATAGATTATAACATAAACTAGCGCCAATTGTTCAATTATGTCAAAGTAAAGGACAAGTCAATAACGAGAGAGGACTGTTCTGATTCCTGCAACGCAACATTATCGGCTTTTATAGAGGAAATAAAAAGGAAGGGTCAGTCTAGGAGGATATTGTGTTAGAGTTTACCAATAGAAGCAGCACTGAAAGCTAATAGAAGTTAGAAAACAAAGGACACATAAAATCACGGAAGGTGCAACAACACAGCACGTGGCAATAGCTGGGCATGTTTTCATTTCTACAGACCCTCAGAGGCACATAAGAGCCAACAGAATAGCTCAGTGGGCAAAGCACGCACTGCACATCTGGACATCATTTGAAAATTGCAGGTTATCATTGTAGTGCAACCAATTCAAGCCCTTATTTTTCAAAGGGCGGAAAATGGCCTTTATATTAAGAAATAAAAAGAACAACTGAATGCAAAAAAACAGTTTGTTGTGTGTTTTGAGGTGCCCAAGTGGGTGAACATTGTTAATGTTAAGATGATGAAATGTATGATGACCTAAGGCCGTGAAAGGGTACCCCACCCCCGTGCGTTGCCATGGCAGATCCCCACGGAGGTCTTTCCCCTACCCCTCTTGCCCCATAGTTTCTTTGTTCATGCTCCCTCGTTGAAGCCCGCTGTAGTTTGAGCCCCTTCATTTCCTCCCCAGGAGGAGCACTGATAACAGGACTAGATCTATAAACGACAGCTCTGACCCACCCCACAGCGCACAATACTGACCACTCATCCACAACAAACACTTTACCCAAAACCATTCGCCGCTAAAACCATGGACCCACAATCCCCCCCCCCCCCCATCCCCTCCTCTCCCCCATCCCAAACCAGGTTGTTGTTCCCGGTTCTAAATTCCAATGCTACATATATGTTTCTTCCCATACACTCTTCTTCATCATACTGTGCCACATTACTCCTGAATGTATGATAACAAGGGGAGATGTGACAATGGCTGATATGAACTAAATATGTGTTAGGATGTCCTGTATATCTTTTGAAACTAATAAGAGTGGTTTCTACCCCAAAAAAGTGACGAAATGTTATCCACAGTAGTTGATTAAGGTGTAATCATTCAAGAAGTTAGATGCTTAGCTAAACTTCACAAAGAGATCAAAGTTATGAATAAGTTTGTGATATGCAGAATTTGGCTTGCAGATTTGAGGGATCAGGGTCTTTGATTTAGCCAAAGTTCTTAGAATTATGTTTTTCTTTGCAAGCTTCCAAAACAGTAGTCACTGGGAGGAAGCTGCAGATGCAGGGACTGGGATGCCAAAGTTGACATGGAGAAGTTACCATTTGCAGACCTTTAAACCGTGTCATATCATCTCAGCAGTCTGCAGTGGTTGTGCAGAGTGAAAAGTTACACAGATGGATCTGATATCATAAAACACTCAAAGATACAGGGCCAGATTTACAAGGAAGTGCCTCATTGCGGCAACAAAAGCCCTTTGGCTGAGCCACGCTGCAGCACTTCCAAAGCACAGGAATGCAACATAGTTACAATAATATGCTGCATTCATGTGCTCTTCCCTGGCGCATAAACAGCTGCAATGCAACGGCACAGGCACCCTTGCACCATGGTGCAAGGATGCCTGCGTCAATGGGAGATTGTTCTTGTGCAGGAAGGGGCACCTCCCTGCACAAAAACAATCACTACAGGCTTTTTCCTCTGTCAATGCGTGCTGTAGAATGCAGCACACATTGAAAGAGGAAACGAGGAGAAATTAAAAAATTTCTCCTTGTTGCGCCTCCCTACGCCTCCCTTGGGGAGGCGTAGCATTCACATGCATTTCCAGAGTTACGATTCCTCGTAAATCTGGAAATGTGTAATTCCATGGGTGTTGCGTGGGAACACCCACAGCAACACTCATGGAACGCCCCTTTCACACAAAGTGCTGCGTGTAAAGGGGCCATATTTACAAGGACAGAAAAAGCCAGGCAGGGTGGCTTTTCCTGTCCTTGTAAATATGGGGCAGAGAAATACGCCACCAGTACATCACAAAAAGTGACGTACTGGTGGCGCAGGGGGCTTGTAAATCTGCCTCATAGTGTTGCGGCACTGCCTTACCTGGGGCAACATTTTTACAGTTATGATTGCGAATAAACTTTCCCGCTAATCCATCTTTCATAATAGTGTATTTTTATACCAGGCGTTTATTCTCTAGGCAGCAGTTAGCTAGCCACCTTTTATGGTGTCATTCTGGTCACATTGATGGGAAAAGGGGAGAAGCACCAATGCTGGTCCATGTCCTTTGTTAGAAATTAAGATTTCTGGTTGGCAGAGTATACACCCTGTCCAAGCAGGAGCCACCATCCGAGTCAGGGTAAGTCAGATCCACACCCTAAATTAACCTGTGCTCCTCCTCTGGTAGCTTGACACAGAGCAGTAAGGCTTAACTTAAGAGGCAATGTGTAAAAGATTTGTGGAACACTTAAATTACAGTAACACAGTGAAAATACCACAAAAAGACTATACTCCAGAATACATGAGAATATTTATCTGAATAAAACAAGAACAAAAGGGCAAACATCCAAATAGTAGATCTCGAGATATGAATTTTTAAAGATTAAATGTGAAAATAGTGCTTAAAAGTCACTAGCAGTCAAAAGGTTACTTAAGGTAGCAAGAGACCAGTAGAAATCCAAAGTTCAGGCCCACCATGATGGAGGGCATTGGCTACAGAACCCCTGCAGGACCCGCTGAAAAAGCACCTTGTATGGAGGAAAGCGTCAACGCCGAGCACATGATGTGCAAGAATTTTTCCCGCAGTCAAGTCACTGCATTGGAGAGGAGCCTCATAGAGGGTGTAGAAGACTCAGCACTACATCATCATCAAGCTGTGCAGATGGTGTCAAACAATCAGCACTGCATCGTCGTCGAACCTCACAGTCAGCGTTGATTTGGCACTTCATCAGGGAGCGATGCATTATTTTTTCTCACACAGTCGGGTTGATGCACTGATTTATGCAGAAAAACAGCTGCAGAACCCACTTCTGCAGTTTTGTGAATACTGAAAAAGTGTAAACGTGCACAAGTGTGCAAGTTTGCCTTTGTGAATCAGGCCCAAGAAGAGTATCTCCCCATCAGTCATTGTGGAATGTTGCCTCAAAATGTAATGAGAGAAGTATTTGTTCAATGTCTTGATCTAAATTTGGTAGTTAGATGAGAGACAGAACTGGAAGTTGAGAAATTCTCACACATGGGCCACATAGCGCTCTCTAGGATTTTATTTAGACTATGTAGGGTGGTACTGGCTACACATGATAACCAGAGAAGTGACATCCAATCTTGTTTCTCTGAAGGATACAACAATGCTTTTCATTAGCCGCAGTGGTCTAATGATAGTGTTAGAACTGTGTTCAGAAGGACACAGGCAAGCAGGAACCACTGGGCCCAACTGTGGGGTTAAGACCTTTTACTCCTGATGTCTTGGGGCACAACCTACTATGGATCCTGAGCAACTGGGCCAAGGACCCCCTCAGCACTTGACTCTCAGGAATTGCATGGTATGAGCAGTCCAATGCTCCCTCTGGGTAAATTGGATACAGGGTGGTGAACACGGGCTCACAACTCAAAGTAAACACAGTTGCAGTGAAAAAGTGATTGTCCAGCCAAATACTCAATTTAATGACAAAAGAAGTATTTTATTTCACCACTAACAACACATAGGAAAATACGACATTTACAAACTACTATACAGCTCTCCTGAGGTCAGGACTCTGGTGTGTCATAAGCAGTTCCTTATGTCCCGCTCCCTCCTTGCTCTAGCGATAGTGGTTATTTCCCATTCACTATAGGCAAAATCCAGGGTATGCCCCACTAGTAGTCTGAGTCTCAAAAGACCACTCCAACTCTGTATCAAAGTCAAAAGTGTTCCAGCACCGCAGTGCTACCTAGCAAGCAAATTCCCTCAGGGCCGACTGGGCTGAATTCAGCCTTACCCACACCTGCAGGATCGGAGGGTCCAGAGTTCCTGAGAGTGCCCCCTCTACAGGCATCAGAGTGGCAGCAGCTGGTTCAAGTGAGTTCACTGCACACAGTCAAGGTGGGCTGCACTCAATGATCCCCAGTTCCTCACTCATCGTCATACTCTTGCAGTGACCAGAGGTTCCTTGCCGCTCCTCTGATGGATTAAGTCTTTGGTCCGTCCCACGGTGGGGGGAAGGAACAAAGTTCCTGATGCTAACCCTTGTCCCGGTGTAGGTGCGTTGGGCTTCCCATGAGGGCCTCACTCCTCCAATGATGCTCCTTGTCAGGTCACATTTCTTGCAAGTTCCGGTGACCCCCCCTCTTGGAGACGAGGTTGTGGTATCTATATTGTAAACAGGCGCCAACAAAACAGCATCACAGATGCCTGCACTGCGGCCCCTCTTGGCATACAGGTCACTGGCTCTTCACTATGTAAGGGCTACAGCCCACCCTGCACAGCAATCTGTCCACAGTAACCCCGCCTTGCATACAGGCTTGCGGTTCCATCATTGCTTACGGACTCTGGACCAATCAGCACAGCTGCAATTTCAGTTTGATTTGCAGTGGCCCCTCCTGGCATACAGGGTCGCTGATGCATCACCATCCAGACAGTTTGAGATGACTCCTAATGCATTTACATACAATCCACATTGGGTTCAAGTCTTTCTGGTGTGGTTTCGTGAAACGGACCAGGCGCGGGGTTTCAACATGCGGTGAATGCCACCTTGAAAATCGTAATTTATTGTTTTCCGGTCACTGGCAACTACCACGCCGGAAAGACTTGAACCAAATGTGGATTGTACATTGGATTGCCAGCTACACTTTTGTCTGGTCTTCTTTCTCGCTCTACCATCAGCTTAAAGTAAATGCATTAGGAGTCATCTCAAATTGTCCTTGGATAAACGCGCTACCGGATTCGCCTTTCCCCTACGTATTATACTGCCCTGAAGAAGTCAATTTTTAGGCCAAACGCGTAGGCTGTTTACACCTTGTGAAGCACAACAGAGAATAAAGACATCCCAAAATTTGTTTATTTGTAATTGCCTGTGTTTTCATATTCGTATGTGCCTAAATGTTTGTTTTTTATATATTGCCTCTCATCCAAACAAATTACCTCTGCATCCATGTTCATGATAACCGCATGATACAGGAAATAGTATACTGCGCAGATCAGATTAACAATTGAGATTTTACTATCATGAGTACTCAAAGATTGCACTGCTCATTGAATATTTAGGTTTTGACAGTGCCTGTAATCTGCTATTTCTTACAGTCTTAAACTGCAGATCTAATCTAGGGCAAGAGATTGGCTTTCTCTAGGATGGAGATGAAGGTCCAGATGTCTGAACATTGTGTATTGGTATCAGAGTGTAGTATGACTTTTGTCTCCAAACATGTAGGCAGAATTCATGTCAACTTGGAGTGAATAAGTCCAGTGGAGGGATGACGTCATTCCAGGTACAAGAACAAGGTTATTCAATGCATCAATTAGGTGTGAAGTACACTCTCGCTTCAGATAACGGCATCTACTTACATAGGAGTCATTTAGACTCTGCCGAACAGTTTTCACTGATTGGGTAGTTTGTCCTATGTAAAACAAATCACATGGGCATTTTATAAAGTAGATGACATTTTTTGTATTGCAATTGGAAAATCTATTTTGGTAGTGAGTTTTACCTCTGATTGTGATAGATTTAGTGTCTCTTGTTAGTTGACAAGCAGCACAAATGCTGCACTTGTAATGCCCCGTGGCTGGAGGTGGCCCCAACATCCCTCGTAAGTCCTTACTATTTTCTGCTGGCCTTGCGGCCTTGACAAGTTGTTGGCGTAAATTTCTCCCACTGCAAAAGGAGAACATGAGTTTCGGCATCTCTACATGATTGAACATTTTCCAATTCCATAGTATTATATTTTTAACTTTGTTGGCTTTTGGGTTGTATGTTAGTACACAGGTCAATGGGCTGGTTTGAGGCAGAGTTTTTAGACTGAGCAATTCTTCCCTTGGTGTATATCATGCCCCCTTTACCAGTTTTTTCGGGTAGCCTCTATTTATGAGTTTATTCTTGAGGGTCTCTGCATTTTCAAAATAGACCTCTTTGTTTGTGCAATTTCTCCGGATGAATTGCCCATACAGTAAGTTCTCTTTTAGACTCAGTGGGTGCTCACTTGTAAAATGGAGCAGAGTATTTCGGTCAGTGGGTTTTGTATATAGGCTCACTTCAATCAATCAATCAATCAGGCATTTGTTAAGCGCGACTACTCACCTAAAAGGGTCTCAAGGCGCTGGGGGGGATGGAGGGGGTGGTTTAGCAGTGTACCACAAGCCTAGGAAATTAATTTTCTTTGAGCCATATGTAATGATAAATTAGAGATCCGGGGCATGGGCATTAAGCGAACCATGAAAGTGTTCTAATGTGGTTTGATCTCCCTCCCATATCATCAGAGTATCATCGATATACCAAAACCAATGCAATATGCGCATTTTGTAAGGGTTTGAAGTATTATAAATCAAACTGTTTTCAGAACAATCCATTTCTAGGTTGGCTATCCCTGGGGCAAAACAACACCCCATGGGAAAACCTTTGATCTGCAAATACAATGTGCCCTTGAAGCTGAAAAATTGTTCCTCAGGCATAAGGTTGCCAGGGCCATCACAAATTCAGTAGGCACTTTATGTGGGCGCTGTTTAGAATAAAGGGTGTTTTTGAGTACTACTAAGGCTTCATCTTGTGGGATAGTTGTGTCCAGCGCCTCTATATCAAAAGGGACAAGACATTGGTTGTTGTCATTGAATAGGAGATTTTCAATTTTATTAATTAGATACATTGAGCCCCTAATGGAATATCTCGTAGCTACCAAATAGGCTTTCAAAGATGTGTCTATGTATTTCACGAGGGGCTCCTGGAGACGACCACAGGCTGCAATAATTGGCCATCCCAGAGGGTTTTGTGTACTTTTATGAATCT
Source organism: Triturus cristatus (assembly GCF_964204655.1). Lineage (NCBI taxonomy): Eukaryota > Metazoa > Chordata > Amphibia > Caudata > Salamandridae > Triturus > Triturus cristatus. The sequence goes on along the minus strand of NC_140590.1, from coordinate 890,773,468 downwards.
TGGGCAAGACATTTATGTTAAGAATCTTGCACTCTTTAGCAATCAGAAACTCAAATTCCTTTTTGCATATCGAGCCCTCTTCTAGGGCATGGGTAGTCAGTTCTCGGATCCTGGCTGAAATCTCCTGGGTAACATTCTCTTGTATTGGTCTGTAATGGGTACTATTATTAAGTTGTTGAATTACTGCTACATCATATAGGGCACTGTCCCGAACAACAATCCCACCCCACTTGTTGGCTGGTTTGATAACTATAGAGGTATTGTCAGAAAATTCACGTATAGCCAGTGATTCAGATTTTGAACAGTTCAAGTTTTGAAGAAAAGTTTTTTGTCATTAAGTTGATCTACCTCTCTGATAATAGTCTCTTTGAAAGCCAGGTCTCTGGAGGCTTGGTGGTACTTTCTGGGCAAAAGTTACATTTATTTTTGAAGCCACTTACATTGGTCTCATTCGTGTCAACAGCATTCACAAAATAAGTTTTGAGTCTAATTTTGTGAAGAAATTGGGAAATTTCTGTTTTGGTCTCTACCTGGTCTTGAACTTTAAGAGGAATAAAGCGGAGTAAAGAGAGATGCAGTCAGAGCTGGCTTTAGCGCTGGTCGTATCCAGTGCGACAATCGTTGTTGGTGCTCCGCCAAAAACCTCTTTCTTCACGAATTCCCTCACTACCATGCTCCACCAGTGCCCCTCATCTCTCCATAGATCTTCTCTAACATGCACTTAATTGTTTTTATAGTGCTACTCATACTAGGTTGTTAGAGCACTTTACATCACAAACACATTATACAGAGTTAATGAATCATACAATTGGAAATCAGCCTATAGAAATGTTACATGAGAAAAAGAGGATTACAAGGTGTAGGAGTCACATGTCACCGATACTAGCAGGCAGTCTCTTTTAAGAGTGAGCACAAGCTCTGGATTTGAAACGTACCACAGTGATTGGCTTTACTAATGACAATGCATTTCTACCTCAATTAACACTTTTTAGCAATACTAGGGAAAAACATAACGTTCTAACAAATACTTTCAGTTTGCATACAGATCTTTGATGACAGTTCATAGCTCACTGTGCTTTAATAGGTTTGTATTTATTTATTTTATTTATAAAGTTTTGTATAGCGCGAACATGACCTCGAAAGGTATCAGAGTGCTTCACATCATGGAAGGGAAGAACATAGTAAGATGGGATATTACGAGGGGGTAATAGAGAATAACAAAATCGACTGATAACAATGTACCTGGATGAGAACAAACAATGCTTAAGAGGATGTAACATACAACCCTGCGCTTTACAATTGTTAGGCCAAAAGGAGTGAAGTATGGATCTTTGAGAAAGCAGACGATCTATGCTCATTTAAGTAGCTTATGAAAAGCAAGTAACAAAAGGATTTCTGAGACAAAAAGCAGTAACCCACTGAGTGTACCACATAAAATACAGTTCAGTGATATGCATGGTACCCATTTTTTGTAACAGGCATATTAACCCTCTGCGCTTATAATGAGTCAAAACTGCCACTGGACAGTACTCAGAACTCTCTCCAGCAAGAACTTTAATCACCAGAGTTATCCTGACCTCTCTATTGTTGCCTGAAAACTGATGGACACACAAGAAATTATGCGGCAGGTGCTCTCTAAACCATGTTACTGGTTTCTAAACACGGCGGTCCCTGGGTCAGTGCCAGGTGTGGACTGAGAGCTGGCCCTTGAAGCAGTGGTTCCCCTTTCAGCAGTGCAGGTTTGCAGAATGAAAGCCATGTTTAAAGCCCCATTTTGTAAACGTATTTGTGTCAAGAATACAAACACTCAAATGTGTGGTTCATATTCTTTTTCTATAAACTAATGGCTTAATGTGGAGGGTGTTTACTACCTGAATAAGAGAACCATTCTGCATTTTCCCTTCCCCGGCATGGAAGAAAAAGGCTTGAAAGATCAGCGACGGTTGTCCCATACACAGTAGAGCAGACCAAGCACCACTATGACTCTGCGGTCATGTGGCAGACAGGTTGCTTGGTGAGAGGTTACCATCACAGAGCCAGTAGAGGCTCTACTAACAGTAGCCCAGCCCCTCCATCACTTCTAAGGGAGGGGGGGAGTGAAACCACAGGTGTGATGGCTGGCAAACTCTAAGATGTGGAGCCCAGTTCCATCTGAATTGTTTTAGATCATTGTGACAATAATGGAATTAAAGCAATTTACTGTGCTGGCTGATATGTCATATTAAGATATGGAACTGTGTATAGAGAAACGTTAATTGTTATCACGACATCTTGAATGTTAGATAAATAATAAGAACCTGTTTTATATTGCGCTTCATGCAGTGGGTTTACCAAACTGGATGATGCTGGCCAGAGATGAGAAATTCCTTTGTACATGTCTGAAAGCTGAAAGACTTTGGATGCAGTGTTGAATCTCTACCTCGAAAATATCAAAAGGCTGATTTGAAAGGGATCAGTCACTGGGGGAAACCTGAAGAAAGGTGATCCGAAATTGTCAAATGTCTGGTTTGACGTTACTTAGTGACTCTGTTAAGATGCTGTTTAATGATATGTTGAACACCAGAGTGGCTGCTGATCACGTTGGACCCGAGTTGGGCTCTGCTGTATGCTGACCTGGTGCAGGCACTTCTTTTGGCTGTGGACAGGTGTTGGTTCAGTAGTCTTGGCTTGGTTCAAATTTCAGCTTATCGAAAAGGGTTTATGTGGCAAAAATATGTTGAAGTCCCCCTGCACCTACTGCAGATTTTGTCAGGATGATTATCACTAGGGCAGCCCCTGTATCAGCATCGCTGAAAAGTTCCTTCTGACCCAGAACAACTCCTTGTGGTAAGCTACTTTGAATAGGGAACCAACATGTAGTCGATAAGCTCTTCTCAACTCAACAGCACCACTTCTCCTTCAATCAAATTTATCCACCCCTAAACCCTAAAATTATTCTTACCTCCCTTTATCTCTACCCACCCCTAAAGCCTAAAATCAGTTAACCTTAACCTGAACCTAACCCTCCTGTTTTTTAAATACCATAAAAATGATGTTATTTAAAAAAATATGTATACCTACCAGCATGGTCAAATACTGAGTGGTAAAAGGTACATTGTAAAGATAAAAACCTAATATATATACTTACCTGCATAGTACGTACCTGCCGGGTAAAAACTGCATGGTAAAGGTGCCACGTGGTAAACGATGCATGGAAAAGGCAACATACCAATTGAATTAGAGTACTCCTTACTTGAAGATGCAACTTTGCTCTGATGTGTACTCTTAGGCCCATTTCATAAAATGCCTGTAGGCGTACTTCTATATTTGGAGGAAAAGCCTGACTTTTTATTGTCAGCAAGGATTCATAGAGTGCTTTCAGATTTCCAGAGGTACTAATGCTTATAATTATCTCCACATGCAAAAGTATAACCATTTCCACATTTGTACATATAGCTTCCTTTTCTTCATCCTCCACGCTGAAAATAATTTTAACCATGAAGATAACATTTCTGATAGCCCTCCGTCAATAATGGAGGTTGACTGTTCTCATTTCCACCATGCAAACACGTCTGGTCCTGTACCTGACAGGGGAAAATCTGCAACTACCTTAAAATGCATTTTTATTGATTTTGGGTAGCAAGAGGACTTTGAGTCCAATTGGCAAAGGGCATCAGTCTGACATTCTTCAGTTGCTTTCTCCATTTGTGAGGATTGCAGGTAAAAGGGTTTCAGGTTTCCGACTGTTTGATTCTGCTCTCAAGTTCAGATACAGTGATTTCCACAGCCTGTGACACTGGACTACCAACTAACTTCCTCCATGTTTAATACTTTTGTAAGGTAATTGGGTGATGAGGTTTGCTGTTGATTAACACTAGCTTCTACTGGAAGTATAATTTAATGTGTGTTTTTGACAGCTTCCTGGTCCTTTGCCCCAGTTAGCTATGGGGATGGTACATCAGTTTTTGATCTTTAGCCTTGCATCCACCATGAGTCACAGTAGCACTTACAAGGGGAGTTTGACATGTTCAGATGTTTGTGGTTCAGACACTAGCTGGCTTGATGATTTTGGAACCCTTGTGCCTGTCAATGAGCTTCTTTGTGAGACCAGTGTTGACTATACTACAACATACAAGACATGCCAGTGCCATGGACAGTGACAACTCTACTTGATGGAGTAATAGGATGGGTTAACAGAGGAAAAGAGCTGAAAAGTGATGCTCTTGATCGTTGGATGTATGAGGGGAAAGAAAGGCATCTCTCTGTTTGGAAAATGATTCAGAAATGTGATACTTTCAGTGTGGTGCGTGGAAGTGTACCAAGGCCTGGGAGCCCTTGAGGTGGATTCTGCTCTGGATGTTTTCTTTCATGCTGAGAAACATACTGTTAAGTGGTGGTGCTAATTTAGTTCCGCTGCTGGAAATGAATTTGTGTGTCCTCACCATACATTTGGAAATTCACCTTGTACATTTGAAGAAGCTGTGCCAGAGGGCTCCAGGAGAAGTTAACTAGCACAAAGTAGAAGTAGTACACGTGTGGTACCTCATATTGGGATGCATGATGTATTATATTCCATATAGGTACCCCAATATAGGCTCAGGTAACATCATAACCTTTCACCTATATTCTCCCTTACAACACACACATAATGGTCTTGAGGACTGACCTTTTAACCAGATATGACACTGCACACAGAACGCAGGGTTTTCCCTGGTAAAAGCCTCATACATTGTGCATGAGGATTCTTGGACACTCAGCAGGACTACCATCTCCTGTATAATAACTACGTATAAAGTTCATTCCCGACGTCATCCTAAGTCCAACAAGTGGCAGAGCAAAGTAGAACCCCCGGGGAGACCTTTGGGTATATAAACATTACATCTTGCTGAGACAAACAGAGGAGATCAGGATTTTCCTGCCGACACACTGACGCGTGACGCTGAGATTCCTGCATGCAAATATTCCAGCTTACAGTGGTCTAACATCCCAACTCGAAAGCAAGACGGCGTCCCACAGTCTCTCACTTCAGGTAATGGGGTTGACATTTACTTTATACAAGAAGGATTCTTGGCTTAACACCTACATACATGCTAGGTACACTTAGGTACATCTACTTAAGGTGGCATCATAGGATTAGGCATTTTATTGTCATGTATTTTATAAACTTGCCTGTATTACTGGTTATAGCAAAATGGTAGAAATCTGCCATCCTTTTACTTTCTTAGTGATTCTAATCATTTACATCTGTTACTGACTAATGGCTGTTTCAGCACATCTATTTTACACTAGCATAACGACTGTTCAATAAATACTTATTGAAAAACGTCTATACCGTTTATTCTGTGTATCTCTCTGAGACTAAGGGGCTTATTACGATGGCGTAACGATCGCCACCACCGAGCCGGCAGTGGCAACCATTAAGCCATCGTAACGTGTATTACCCCCCGCCATATTGTGATGGAGGTGGGTATCGCGGCGGACGGAAAGTCCATCTACCACTTTTCCGCTGGCAGGCAATCGTCATGATTGCCTACCGGGAGGAGCAGGGGCTCCAATATGGTGGCGATGCCTAGCAGGCACCACCAGCCATATTAGGATGTAGATTGTCAAAGGCGTGTCCATTGCGGCGATGCCGCCATGGAAAGGCTGAGGGGATTGGCTTTGGGGCCTGTTGCGGGTGGGGTGGTGCACTTGGGGGGTACCTATGGTAGCCCCCTACATGTCGCTGCACCAAGTGGCAGGCACCGTGTGGTGCCTGCCATGTGGTGCAGTGACATGCCTGGCATGCAATTTTAACATCATGGCGGGTTCTGCTTACGGCAGCACCCGCCGCAATGTTAAAATGCGGAATGCGACCGCCAGGGTGGCGGTCGCATCCTAATTCACGGTGCGGGACCGCCGCATGTCTGGCGGGCATCCCAACACCACGGGGATGGTGGGCAGACTCAGGTCCACCCGCCATCCTGATAAGCCCCTAAGTGTGCACAAGTGACTGAGAGAAAAGTAGTACACTGTTTCCACGATCCTAAGGGATCAGGGTTGTCATGTTCGATAGTTGCCAGGAACTATTCTCTCCTTGGTAAGAGGAGTTTCTAGTGGCACTGCAACCTCGCTGGTTATACTACTGACATACCCAGTAGGGTGTCCAGAATCTGTCTGACACCAATACTAAAGTGTATATTGTCTAAACGTGCAGATCCTATACAGGTTTCATAGGAACTACACAACAGATGATTGTGTGGACCCAATTCAAACTAGTTGGCTTTGATTTCAGAGTAAGGATCTTATCCATTACACTGTGGGCCCTACTCTCCAGCCCAGTCTGCAAGCCTACTCAGCAGGATATCATAGTCTACATTGTTGTAGGCTGCAAACAGGAGATGGAGGAGTTCTTCTCTGATACTTTTCAGTGTACTTTTGCTTTGTCTGTTTCCCTGCCTGGCCTGAACCCTGTAGGAGATGTTTATTCTACTGATCTTACAGCTGTGTTTTGGCCTCGTTTGCATTTTTGAGTTGGAGAAGGGAAATTGGTGATAGGTTAGTTGTTAGATGGGTACTCTGTATCAGTGAAAGCTTTTTCAAGAGAGGGTCGAATGTGCCATGCAGAGGAGCATTTGGTATCATGTGATGGAGAAATGATACATTGATCATCGACATGATGCCCATCTTGAGAGGACGGAGAATTGCTGCATACAAGAAGCTGCCCAAGGCTTTACATGAGGTTTCGATGCTGGGATCTTTTCAGTCAATCTTGACATTTCATGATTGTTCACTGGATAGAAAGAGTGTGTTGAGGTGAAAGAACAGTGATCGAGGGTAATGCAATGGTTCATTTTTTCTAGCAATGCCATGCTCAGGAGTTCTTTATAATGGCGGCAGGTCAAACAAGGAATTCGTTTAAAAAAAATGGGTTCATCATCTCCTAGAAGATGCTGAAAACCTCCCTTGTTTGCTCTGAGACAGGTCAATGCTTTTCGTAATGCCGGTTGTATTTGGCTTTTTCAAACGCTTCCCTGTAGTTCCTATATTGTATCTTGCAACAATTCTTATTCTCTCCTGACTCTGTTTGATGCCACTGGCATTTGAGGTGGTGCCTTTCCTTAGTCGTACTATTCGGTTGCAGATGTAATGATTGTTTTTTTTGTTGTTTTTTCAATGCTAAGCAGGACGGGCTTGTTTATTGTTGATGTGATATTATAGTACAGAGTTCCAAACATGGATTAGATTCATTGGCTTTTGGGGTTTTCTTTTTGACTACAGGTCAGGTATTATCAAACTCCTAAGAGGTGATGATGTTATAATATCGAACAAGTTCATATTATGGCGTCTGCTCATTGTATTGAGTCGGACATTACAGCACATCTGATAGGTTGGTGGGAAAAAAGGTAATTATCATACCAGGACAATAATTGCAGCCAGGACAATGGTTGCAAAGGTATTGATGAGATCTATATTTCTTGTAAACGTTAATTCTAGTATGTGATTTGGGTTTATGGAGCGGCTCATTTATTGCTTTGCTGATGCCTGTGGCCTGCATATTGTTAAGGAAATGTGATACTTCGTTTGATTCAGGATTATTGATGGAGAGGTTGAAAGTGCCCTAATGAGGATTTTCTTGGCAGCCATTTCTGCATGGAGGGCCAACTCTAGGAAGCTATTGAGAAAGGGGAAATTGCAGCCTGGGCTTGAAAGATCACAATGATGATCAGACAGCTGTTTAACTTGATGATGCAGGGGATGGTTAGGCATTCAAATGCCAATGAAGGGTGTGATGAATTTCTGTGCACTGTAAAATAGGGCAACCCTTTCATTTTGCTTATGCCAGTTTTACTCTGTGATCTTAGGTTGCCACTTCTTACACTCTTTAATTTGTTTTCGGACATTGTAATTTCTGAAGATGGACACCTCATAACTGACACCTACTACAAACCAAGGGATAGGATGAGCCTCCTAAGGCTTGAAAGTTTTCACCCCCACCCATTACGGGAGAACCAGCCATATGATACATTTTTAAAACTTTGCAGAACTTTACTAAGACAATTGATTTGAACCTACAAGCTGTTGACCAGTGTTTAAAACTCAGGGAACAGAAGTATCCAGACCATATTATTCAGAAGTCGCTGAAAAACAACAGGGATGCCCTCATACTGGATATCAACAACAAAAATGAGACTGAACAACTTGTATATGTGATCACATATAGCCAGGCCACGAATGAGGTCAAAAAGATTTTGGAGAGGATCTGCTCTATCCACAACACTGAGGCACTACAATTGACTAATCCTCTGTTTGCAAATAAACACAACAAAAATGTATGTGATGCCTTACTACACATACAGTCACTAAAAGAAACACAAATACAGCTTTGCAGCACCTCCCACCTATCATAGGACATCACCCACGAGGTAGGTGTAGTGTTTGCGATTTGACAAAGAAGAGCACAGAATTGGAATTGAGTCTAGCACTCTCGTGGCTACAGAAGGCACACACCAATTGCAATACCACTAATATAGTTTATCGAATTCCACGCCTGTGTAATGAGAAATATGAGGACATAACCACGAGGAAAGTAGAGTTGAAGATCAGTGAGCGTTGTAGTAAACTCTGATGTAGAAGAGCAACCACCAAGATGACCACACATTACATTAACAAAAACCACATTGCTAATGATTTTCGTTGGACTGTTACAGAGCACATACAGCTTCACCAAATCAATACTGACTTGAGCAAACTACTTCTAGAAAACAAACAACGGTGGAATACAGGCTGGGCACACATATTCATGGTCTAAACAAAGACAATCCATGGGCCCAGTTCAACTAACATGTATGGGTTGCTGTGCAAGGGGTCACTATATGATATATCTCAGGCTTATATTATGACATACTGCTAGGTAGTGATTCAAAAGTGTACATACAGAGATTGATAGCGGGGACATATCGGAGAAACATGGACATTCCATTGGCACATGGAATTTTGTTTCTTGATTTTCTTGTATTTGTATTTTTTTCATGGGGATACATTAATTAGCATCCCCTGTATTTGCCCATATCCAGCTATTTTAGGTGGTAGGAATGTATTGTTAATCTTCTAAATGACAACTATTCTGCTTCCATCAATCAAATAAAAGATATTGCACAAAGCAGTATTAGATGCTCCTCCAAGAATTTCAAGATGGCCACCACGTTCCTGCATTTCAGTTAACATTAGTTACACAGCAGTCCTGCCAAACACATGCCTATACAAGTCCACTGAGAATTTGAAGAAGGCCACCGCATCCCCGTCTATTAGGGCGGTGAAATGACTACTGAGGCCTCGCCTTAACACACACCTTCTTGCTTGTGTGTATACTTCTGTTCTCTCCTTTGCATTTTGGGAATCCCTACTAGTGATTCCTTCTTTAGCCCAAGATTGTAATGATTAGGCAATTAATTGTATCTATCGGTAGCAAATGTCATGCCTGAACGTAATAGAGATTTAAACATGAATACATTGAGCAGCTGAGCATATTATAAGATGGCTGTTGCAATCCACACCAACTAGGGGCCATTTCTCTCAAACGTTTACTGATGTAACTGATCATCAGAACACATATTGCACTATTTAAGGTCTAGCAAGGGTTGTCTGTCCACCACATTTGGGAAATGCGGTCCACGGAGTTAGGTTGGGAAGTCCCCGCTGTGCAGTAAGTAATCTCCCTGGGTCATATGTTGGCATATGTGTTCTTCTTTGCTAGTAATGTATGGCTATTTCTCTCATATTTTTACCGAGTTGAGCTTTGATCCCAGCAAACCCCAGTATTTGCTCCCCTGAGGCCTGGATAATCTCCTTTGATGTCTCCCACTTATAAAACTAGGAGCCAAGACTGATGGCTTACATTCATGTACTTACTCTCCTCTTTGTGTGTGTCTATATGATGCACTGGGTGAATCACTTAGATAATGAGATGATTGCATGGCATTTTGAACACTAGCTGTTTCTGGTACTTTTAATCACACCTGGTCACTTATCCTGGCTTATAGATTTCTAAGGTTAGAGATTTCACCATTTTAGAGTGTGTAGTGCTGTGCATGAGTTTCATTGTTTTAACTGCCCATATTCTAATACACATATAATCTCTGGTTTTCATATCTACTCACCCTGAATAGAAGGGTTGGGTAACTGTCTCTTTCTCTTGCATGGGCTCCGTGCGGATGCATAGCTCCTGCTCAGTATAGGTTAGGAGGTCCTAATGAAATGCGAAATAGAATAAACACACTGGCTCACTAAATGCCTCTTTGTGTCATGTCATGTTTTTAACCATATCACAGGGCCCCTAATATTAAAGAATTTAGTTGGGGTTTCCTGAAGATATGTTTAATCCTTTTCTATTCTAAGAAGGCACTACAAATAAAGATATATTAAAAGTGCTCTATCCCACTGCGAGGTCGAGCCTACCCGGTGGTGAGTACGTCACCAGGTTAGGACCCGATGATGAAGCATGCAACATGATTAGCATATGGGTACGTTTTCTATAAGAACACATGTTGTGTGCCTGGTGAGCACTAAGGAGCAGGTTATAGTGACTGCTTGTTTTGGGAGACACCCTCTATTTTTGTGTTATGCATTGTATACCACATATTAAGGCCACATGTACAAAGATTCCCGTTTGTAAATTGATGACATTTTGCGATTCGCTATTAGGAAATCGCAAATAGCTATGTACTACAGTGTGTGTTTAACACTGTTTGTGATTCCTAGTAGGTCGCAATTGATCCACATCAGTAATATTCATGAAGTAGGTTGCAATTTACGACCCACTGGGAATCCCTAAACACACGGGGATGATGATCTGCTGTGGACAGCAGACCACCATGTCTGTGTTTGCTTTTAAATAAAGCAACACTTTAAAAAAAAAAATACAGCCTGTTTACCTTAAAGGAAAACGGGATGCGTTTCAAAACAAAAATTAAAAGTTTTCTTTTCATTTTTTAAGAGTACACTGCCAGCTCTTAAAAAACGTTTTTGCATACATTCACAAAGGGGAAGGGACCTCTTCCCATTTACGAATGGGTTACCACCAACTTGAAGTTGGTGGAAAAATGGTAATGGTTTACGACTGCATTCCGGTGGCAAAATATTCATACATGTCCTTGCAATTTGCTATTTGGAAGGGACGCCCTTAACACACCCCTTCCTAATACTGAATCGCTAACCCACTCTGCAATTCAGTAATGCGGTACTGATTCACAAAAAGGGTTTGGTACATGTAAAAAGGCTTTTTTGTTGTCGCAAATGGCCCGATTCTGTGAATTGGGCCATTGTGACAGGCAAAAAGCTTTGTAAATGTTACCCATAACCCCTTACTTTTGGATCTCCATGTGAGATTGTAGACCCTCACCCACTCTATTAGTGGCATGCTTCATCAGCGGGCCTCATCCTGGTCCCTATAAACCAGGATGGCTTAACCAAATACCAAGAAGCACTTTTTGATATTTAAACAATGGTGCAGGGCCACTTAATCCCCTGAACACCAGCTATCACCTATTTTTACCATACTGAGGGCACCCAATAGTAAATGGATACTTAGTTGTCCTTCAGGTAATTTTAGTCTAAAAAAAGAGCCCGTCAAAAAATATAAAAATTGCTCCCTGAAATAGACCCAATGATGAAGCATGAAACTAATAGAGTGGGTGAGAATCTACCAAAGAAAACCTAATGAGGGTGTTTTACATCAGGAGCTTGTTTGCCGCTGTTCAGATGATTCATTCTACAAACATGGTAGAATGTATACACAAATGCAACCTTCATATCGACTAGAACCTAACTCTCTGAGAACAGGTCAAGTAAATATTTCTATGAGCAGTGTTACTATCACATCGCAATGTAGGTGCTGTGAAGGGACCTTTTAGTGTAGGAGGCTCCCTTTTAGATTGGCAGGCACCAATTGGAGGAGCTACAGGCAGCAGCTGCGAGTAATTTTTGCAGGTGCTGATATTATACTTTTATTTACTAGAGCAGAAGAAGCTCGTCAATCCTCACTGGTGTGCGTTGGTGTATGCTGTTGCCTGCCAGGCTTCACCCAGACAAGGCCTGGTCTTAGACCTCAGAAGGATTTATAACAGGTGATGCTACATTCCCACCCATCATACGAATTGATGGCTCACCTTTTTAGGTCTCGCCTGAGCCAGCGCACATGCGCTGCCCTGCAAGGCTCTTAGTAAGGGCTTTAAACTTGGAATACATGCTTGTGCGTGTGCTTTTTTTTTATCATCCGCTATTGGCCTTTGTGTGCGTCTTTCTAAGAAAGACAGCACGCAATTGGCTAAAGGCAGGTGCATGTCCCGCCTTCTCTCTCCCCTGGCCTAGGAAGCTCGGGAGTGAGCAGCAGCGCGGCCTGGTGCCCGGCTGCATACCTCGCATTCCTTGTTAATTAGCAGCGGTGCGCAGTGTGCCATCTGTTTCGGGTCACACCGAGGTTGTTTTTTTAGCTTTGTATAGCGCAAACTGGACCCAAAGGTGTCAGAGCGCTTTTTGTTATGCACGGGGAGATTCAATGATTTGCCCAGAATCATAGGTGCTTTGGGCCAAACTTCATGGAGGCCGCCCTTCCTTCCATCACTTCCTTGGATGCTCTGCTTTGCAACAGGCTGCTGAAACCTGCGATCCTTGTGATAAGCAGAGCTTCCTCCCGCTTGTCTGGCAGAAGCACCCAGAACAGAGAGAAGTCGGAAGTTGGTCCGGTTGGCTGGGGTTGGATCCGAGCCACGGTACTTCAGTCACCTCTTGGGAAGAGAGCCCTCAGATCTGCGAGTGGCAGTGCCCGGACAGGCATGGCTGCTGCCACCGGGAGGTCCTCGCTTTTCCGTCCGTTCCTTCTCTGCTTCATACAGGCCCGCATGACCCTCACCCTAAATCTAGTAGAGGAACATGCTCAGGTATACTCCGGACCTCAGGGCAGCTACTTCGGCTTCTACCTGGACTTCTACTGTGCCAGCGGTGAGAGGTATGGTACACTGGGGCCCTCTGCGATACTCAACACCAGGGGAAAGTCTGGTTCAGCAGCCAGGGGCCTGGTTCTTCAGGGTGGATCCTGGGTCTTTGCTCGCCCACTATGGTTTTTTTTAGGATTTGACGGACTACAGCCTGCCATATTTAGAGAGCTCTGCCTGCCTGGCCGAGATCTCTGTTCCCTTTAGAGAAGGCACAATGGCTCTGCTGACACCCTGGCCATTTTCTCTTAGTATGTGTAGTTTTGTCTGTGTGGGGACACCTGGCTTTTCCCTGTGTTCCTGAATGGGGGAAAAGTCATTAGAATGTTCACCCTTAATAGGGAGAAGTTGGGTCTTCGGTCTAAGGGTTCTGCCGAGCCAGCGGGGGCACAGCTGGCAGAAACATACCACTGAACCTGACTTTAAAAAAAGCATGTGGAATGTCAGTTTGCAGGATGGCACTTCGCCACACTGTCTGTCAACCTTTAAAGAACCATCTATGTACTTGTCCAGTCACCTTTATTGCCTGCCTGAGTTTAACCAGCTTCAATGCTACGCCCATCAAGGCTCCATGCTCTCAAGGGCGATGTGACGTCGATTCCACCTCGGCCATTTCCTTGCACGTGCACTGTGGGATTGGACATCATGCTCACTCATATAGACTCCATTGCACACAAGTCCAGTGGTTTGTACTCTGAAAGCCCCTTCCTGGGACACTGGAGCCAACAGGTGACCCTGTTTATGGATCAGTGTCTCCTGCCATGGTATACCTTATTTTTTTGTAACAGAAGCGTGAAGGGGGCAGGGTAATTGGTGGCAGAGGGCTAAGATGAATAACCGCATATTGGAAGATGAACATAGTAACTGATGCACAAAAAGCAACACTTTTCAGCATAAAAGTGCTGCAGAGCAGAGGCTGGGAGGAGCTGAATACTGACCTCAATTCAAGGTAGTGCTGCTGTTTCAGAGGAAGTGTGAAACACAAACGGCCTCTGGCTTTATCTGTTCTCCAAAGCGCCGAGGGACGTAATTACAACTGGCCGAGCGCTAAACTGCTTACTGGGGAACCTCTACTGCTACCTTCTGTCCTGATGTATCATGTGATCCTGGGCAAATCCCTTTACCTCCTGGTACTACCCTGGCCTGCTCTGTCAGCGCTGGGAGAGATGAACAGCATGGAGTCTGCAAGTATCAGTCACTACATAACTCTCATTTACAAGTTATTTAAAACAGGATTTTGGCACAGACAGGGCAGATATGCTGTTTCAAAACAATATTAAACTGACCACCTAGCCCAGCCTGGCCTGCCGTGTTGCTTATTCCTTAGTTAAAAAATTTCAAAGCAGGCTGCTGCCTCTGATAGGTTGTAGGATTTGGTGCAGAGTCAGTCGAATGACCGGCTCTGCTTGGCATGGCCGGACTGGGAACTGAAATCAGCCCTGGCAAAATTTGGCAGACCAGCCCCCGGCAAATTTGGCAGACCAGCCTCCGTCCAGCGCGTAGCGAGCGAGCGCAGCGAGCTTGCCCGACCGCTACTAGGGGGGTTTGGGGGGGTTCTCCCCCCAAGAAAATTTTGGAAAACAACCGACCAAAATGGTGAATTTTACAGCACATTTTTCATTACATATTCAATTGTATCAACTTTCAAACCACAGTAAATAGTAGATGATGACCTTCAAGAGCACCAGGTTACCCACCCAGTCATATGTACCCATAGACATTCTTTCAGAGAGCACCAAAAATAGGCACGAGTAGTAAATCAGAGAGAAATAAAAGTGAGACCAGCCCCCACATGGTGTGTAGCGAGCAAGCGCAGTGAGCAACCACTATGAGGGGGAGTTTGGGGGGGTTGAACTTGTCCCCCCACACAAGAAATTTGGGAGACAGAAAGGCCAAAAAAAAAAAGTATTTTTCAACACATTTTTCATTACATATTGGATTGTATTAACTTTTAAAGCATAGTAAATGATTACCTTAAGGAGCACCAAGATACACAGTCATAAAACACAGACATTCCTACAGAGAACACTAAAAAATGAAATGTCGAGCACAAAACATGAATTTAAATATAACCAATTTATTCTTCATATAAAATAGCATAAAGACATTTAAAAACGCACTTAACTTCAAACAATTGTGCAAAGGTTCAGAGTAAAAAGTGTACAAGACAATGTGCAAACATTAAATGATTTTTATATCCTGAGTTTTGTAAATAGTGCTAAAATAAAGCATCTCTCCGTAGCCACTCCCCCTCATGGCCTCCTCCTCAGACACCCTAACTACCACCCTCCACCAGTGCCCCTCATCTCTCCGTAGCTCCCACACCCCATGACCTCCTCCTCAGATTCCCTCACTGCCAACCTTCACCAGCACCCCTCATCACTCCGTAGTTTCCCCCCACCCCATGACCCCCTCATCGGATTCCCTCACTGCCATCCTCCACTAGTGCCCCTCATTTCTCTGTAGCCCCCCCACCCCATGACCTCCTCCTCAGATTCCCTCACTTCCATCCTCCACTAGTGCCCCTCATTTCTCTGTAGCCCCCCACCCCATGACCTACTCAGATTCCCTCACCGCTCCCTCCACCAGCGCCCCTCATCTGTCTGTAGTTTCCCCTCCATCCCGTGACCACCTCCTCGGATTTTCTCACTGCTCCCTTTACTAGCGCCCCTCATCTCTCTGTAGTTCCCCCCCCTACCCCGTGACCTCCTCCTCGGATTCCCTCACTGCCACCCCCAACAGTGCCCCTCATCTCTCTGTAGTTCCCTTCCAGCCTGTGACCCACCTCCTCATAAGATTCCCTCACTGCCACCCTCCACTATTGCCCCTCATCGCTCTGTAGTTCCCCCTGCCCCATGACATCCTCGTTGGCTTCCCTCACTGCCACCCTCCATTAGTACCCCTCATCTCTCCTGTAGTTCCCCCACCTCATGACCTCCACCTCGGTTTCCCTCACTCCCACTCTCCACTAGTGCCCCTCAGCTCTCTGTAGTTCCCCCCCACCCCGTGACCTCCTCCTCTGACTCCCTCACTGCCACCCTCCCTCACTGTCTGCCACCCACACCCTTCATCTCTCCGTAGCTCCCCCCACCCCATGACCTCTTTCTGGTATTCCCTCACTGCCACCCTCCACTAGTGCCCCTTATCTCTCCATTGCCCCTCTCTCATACCCATTCCATTCGTTGTATAGCACTACTCATATCAGTGTAAGGTGTCACAGTACTTTACATAACAGCAGCACACATTATACAGAGACAATAAATCAAAATCAGTTTACGCGAAATGTCACATAAACTAATGAGGATTACAAGGTGTAGAAATCACTTCATCCATTCTGGTGGGCAGTATATTTTACGGGGGTTTGGTCGGGACTCGGAGAAGCACAAAGTCAGGATTTAAAGAGTACTCCAGTGGTCAGGGTTGGCTTTACTGATAAAAATGGATAACTGCCCAAACAAACTCTTATTAGTAACATTAGAATAATGAAAGAATGGAGAAGTTCTAACTACATCACAACACAAAAAAGCGAAGTTTGTATGCAGTTTTTTGATGACAGTTCATTGGTCACTGTCTTATGTTAACTTCTGAACTGCAAGTAACACAAGGATATCTGTGACAGAGGTAGTAACCCACTGAGCTATTCCCATAAAATTCAGTTTATCGGCATTTACGAACTACCAACCGACAAATGGTTGCTCTGCAGCAGGATCGTAAATCACAAGTTAACAGTTTTTATTGTTGTTGTACATCGGTGGCAGATTCACTGCGACTGCGAGGGCTAAGGAGGCTCATGTTTGGTGGGCCTGGCCCACCCTCTAGAACCGGGCCTGGTAGGTAGTGGTGCAGCCTGCTAGCATAGCCGGAGTCTTGCTCGCAGCCTCAGGCACAGGCAGGTCAGTGAGGAAGACTGCCCTCAAGGGCAGGGACGGCCTTAGCACTGGTGGTGCCCTTTGCATTAATAGCTCACTGTTCTATGTTAGGATTTTAACTTATTAACTGCAAGTAACAATAGGATCTCTCTGACAAAAGCAGTAGCCCACTGACCTATTTACATTATGTGCACTTTGTGATCTGCATGGTACATGTTCTTTGCAGCAGGCACATTAACACTCTGAGCTACCTTTCCATAAGTCAAAACTTCCACTAAACAATATGCAGATCTCTCTCTGGGAAGAACATTCAACACCAGATTCATCATGCCATTTTTATTGATGCCGAAAATTGCTGGAGGCCAGGAAGGAGGCAGCAAACGCTTTTAAAATCTTAATATACTTGCAAACATAATGCCTCCACCCAAAGTCAGCACCCGGTGCGGTCACACCGGTTGCACTGCCCTAGAGCTGGCCCTTCAAGGGTCCTGTGACCTCAATGACAGTCACTGTTCTAGGGTGTGCTGCTTCATAGGCCTGCCCGCAAGACTGGAGGTGAACTTCAGTATGGATTGTGGTGGACAAGCCTTGAAGGTTAAACCACACTTGCCACTGCTAGGATCCGCCTGCTGGTGCTAAGACACCAGAGCTTCTAAGGTCTTGCGAAGCCTTCTAAGGTCTAGCATGGGTTGTGCTCACTCAGGAGAGTGGTCTAATGGACTGGTTATTAAGGCTGAACCTGGTTCACCAGTTCCAAATTCAGCAGCTCTGGCCATAGTGCCACATCCTCTCCCCCACTGAAAACCATACTGCCCCACTGAGAAAAACTCACACTACCTTCAATTACAACCCAATTGTTGCCGGCTATAAACACCTGGATGTGGCTCAATTTAAATGACGCACTAGACAAGAGCAATATGTGGCCTACAAAAAATAGTAACAACATCCTGGAAAAGCAAACACTCAAAGGGAATGCAAAATTAGCAAACCATGTGAAATGTAAGCAGGAACAACATGGTTAGCTTAGCGCTTTTACACTCACTATTCAGAAATCAGTGAGTGCTTTTGCCTGAAAAGTTGAGGACATGACAACAAGGCCCTGAATGGACCCATTTTAACGTCCATTGCTTATATCCTTACAAAATGTAAGCAGTAGGGTAAAAAAGACCACATCCCTGGACGCAGAGCCGCAGTACACATTTCTTTTCTCCAATCCACACATTGCAGCACCTCCAGGATTGGTGCACTAGGTGCAAGCCCAGGAAAAACAAAGACAAGAAAACAAAAAGAGCGCTTCACTGGCAAACTCTGTAAAAGTGACGCTAATGTGTTTGGGTGTTAATAAAATCAATCTGGCCAGCTTGCTACCACTCTGTCTTACTTTATTTAGTTATTTTATCATATTTTAAACTTTTATTCCCGAAGCTGCACCTTGGAAATAAAATAACAGAAAAATACGACATTTCCAGCAAAAGTGTTTTTTTTTTTTGGATCCATTTCACAGGGGAGCAAATAAAAGAAAGGAGAGGAATGAGACAGGGGACGCACATCGCACCGTGAACTAGACTGTCAATCAGCGCTGGACAGTCACCCAGTCCTGCGGCTTTTAGTGTCAGGGAGCAGCGTCGCGTGTCAGGCAGTAGGCGATAATCATAAACCCGTGCTGGCTGCAGTGCCAGGCCTGAGGCCAGCCACCACCTCGCTCCCTGCTCACATTCATATTAGGCAAGCAACAGCAACAAACAAAAGCTGGTGCAGTGCCACTACGTTGCGGAACCCGGGCCTGTGCCTAGTAGTAGCCCCTTGCCCCTTACTTCCTTAGGCCCCTTTTGCTTTTGAAATTTCTGGCCCGCTCCAGCCCGGTCTTGAGTCGCGACTCCCCCGCACCGCACCAGCAACACTGCCCTGACACTACAGTGCCACCACACCACCCATAAATCAACAGGAAGGAACAAATAGCATAGCACTCACCTGCAGGCGGCACTGGCAGACAGGGGAGAATATATTATGGGGTGCTGAGCAGCCGCTCTCTTTCCAGTCCCGGTCTTCCTCTGGCCTCTGAAATGCCTCAGCCTGCCTCGACCTCGCGTAGGCTCAGTCAGTCTCTGGTCACGCGCACTTTTTCCCCAATGCGCTATAAGCCCCTGATGAGCCCTGCCCCCAGGCCTCACCCCACCCTAAAAAAAAAACAGGCGCGCAGACGTGGAGGTGGTGACATGTGCGCGCTGCGCGCGTCATCATCAAGCACCAGGCTCTATGATCCGGCGACATGCCGTCCGCCGCCCGCCCTACTCATTATAATTTATTAAACTAACAACACCACCTGACCATGATGTCATCAATGATCATCATGGTCAGGTGACAGGTCAGGTGGTGTTTTTTGTTTAATAAAATTACAATGAGTAGGGCGGGTGGCGGGCGGCCTGCCGTCGGATCATAGAGCCTGGCTGCCGGGTCCCAAATCGGCCCCAACAACAGAACCGGCCCCCCTGGCGCAAAACCGGCCTCCACCCCATCCAGCCTACCGGGGGATTGCCCGGTGCCCGACATGACCAGTCCGGGCCTGCTGCCTGGAGATTCGAAGGTCATTTCTCCTCCACCCGTGGATATTCTGCTAATAGACGGTTCAATGGAGGCGTTACTTTCACTGTGAATCCATCTGCTAAACTAAAGTTATCATCTTCAACAACTTGAAATGTAGTGCTCTTGGTAACATCAGTGTTTGACGAGCAGTTGAATCTACCCTTCCACAATTTTTTATCCACTGTGGGCCATTATCCTTTCTATTATTTGTTCCCTTCCCTAGTTTTCTTTCCTTTTCCCATAGTGTTCTTTCCTTAGCATGAGTTCTCTCCTCGTCCCTAGTTTTTTCCTTCCTTATGGTTTTCTTTCAATTTGTTAGTCATTTCCACTCCTCTGTTTATCTCTCCCTTATGCAAATTATCTTCCTACTTTTACCAATGTCTTCCAGCTACAGCTTCTTAAGTTTGGCATTAGCCAAAACGTTTTGATTTGTCGTTCTGTCATTAGCCAAAACCTTTTGATATTACCTAGATAACAGGTGTAATATTTTTACGTATTAGGGCTTCCAGCCAGCACTGTCCATCCATTGGTCTGTTATTGCGTTATTCGCATTCTTCTTCTGCCCACTGCAGCATGTAGCATGGGGCAGTGGGTCAGCCCATTTCAGCCATTGTGTACCTTTACTGTGAGTGATGGCATTCTACCCTGCCACAGGAGCACATCCACAAAGCAATCCCCTTAAGAACCATGGACTACTATGGCAATGTGTGCTTTTTGAAACAAAAACAAAAATATTTGTACTTTTAGCCAATGTGTTTTTTAGATCGACAAGGACATGGCAGTTTCCCCAAACAAACTTTTGTGAAAATCATGACAAAACGAAATCAATGACAAAGTCAGAAGGATGGTGACCTACACGAGGCCTATTGGCTTTGCGAATACTTGTTTTGCCGTCCAGTTATATAACTCTCAACTCCTATTTCCGTATCGAATCCTGTTACTTTCCCATCCCCATTTTTTCTTTCCTATGCCCGTCTTCTCTTTTCTATCCCCATTTTCTCTTTCCTTCACCTATTTTGTTCATCCCTCTGCTGATTTCCCTCCAGCCGATCTTACCCTTTACTTCTCGTTTCCTCATTGATCAGTCTGTTTTCTTTTTTAGGTTGAGCCTGAGCAGCGCATGCGCTGCTGCGAGGCGAGCAGTATTGGAGTGGGGCTTTGAAGCCTCGTCCACTCTCCGCCCATATTTTTTATTGGCTTGTGTCATTGTCCTTCGTAAATGCTGGTTTCTAAGTGGTTTTTATGCTTGTTAGTCCCTCCTTGGTACTGCCTTGTCTGCATTTGTTACCTCCCATAACGACTGGACCTTTTACTGGTGTTGTTACATGGTCTGCTTTAAAGGTCGGTGAGCACTATTTTATTTAATGTTCTTCCCCCATTCCACCCACTGCCTTGCAGCAGCTGCGTACTTTTATTCCAATTTTTACTAATTGCTGTCCACTTTAACTATAGCGGCCGCGTTTTTAAATGTATTTATTTTAGCATCGCGGTCAGCATTTAGCAGCTGTATTACTTATTTATTTATTTTGTTAACTAGTGCCCATGCAGCGCTTTCACATTTATGGAGGCTGCGCCCCTTTCTTTACACAAACCGCGTCTAAAGAAAAGTATGTGGCTGACATTAAAGTGAAAGCGCTGCATGGGCGCTTTTACCAAAAAAAACCCATCTGTTTGTCAACTTGACGAAACAGATACTTTTTTTGGCCAAAGTCCCCGTGCCGCCGTTTCACTTTAATGTAGTATATGCCCCTTTCTTTAGACGCGGCTTGTCTAAAGAAAGGGGCGCGGTCTCCATAAATGTGAAAGCGCCGCATAGGCGCAAGTAAAACAAATATTTGCAATGCAATAGGTCTCGCATTTGCGAGAGTTTAAAGTATTGCATTGCCAGTAGCTTAAGCTCTCGTTAATGCGAGACCTATTGCATTGTAAATGCATTTTTTATCTCCCGCTATTGGCCTTTGTATGCGTCTTTCTAAGGTTGCATGTCCCGCCTTCTTTCTCCCCTGGCCTAGGGTGCTCGGGAGCGAGCATCAGCGCCATCTGTTTCCAATTATCGTGTCTCGCGTTAATTAGAAACAGATGGAGCTCGTAATGGCCCTGGTTTATTTTCACTTTCAGCGCGATTAAGGTCACGCTTGTGTTTAAGTATTTAATAGCCTACAAGAATTCTAATGTTAACTCTGAATAGCACTTGTTTTCAGAGCTCTGTTATAACGGTTCACTCTTTTATCCAGTCTGCATCAAATATGGCATGAAGAAAGCCTGCATTTCGAGCTAGGTTTTCCAAATACTTATGCACATTTATGGCGGGGATTGCCTCCAGGTTGAAACAATAACACCGCAGTCACTGTGGCTGTTTTGAGAAAAGCTTCAGTGATCGACCAAAATGTGCAGACTTTTTTATGCCCTGTACCACGAGATTAAAGTGTAAATGTACTGAAATACTTATGCACATTGGTGGGGGGAACTGCCTCCAGGCTGAAACAATAACACCGCAGTCGCTGTGGCTGTTTTGAGAAAAATAGGTCTCGCATTGATGCGAGTTTGAGCTCTCTCCGGTCTGTGTGTGTGCATTCCCTGTACATTATCCCTGTGTGTGACTTGGTGTACAGTTCGTGTTTCTCAAACAGCGGTGTAATTTGCATGCATTTTTTTTAAAATATATCGCGAACTCGACCCGAAGGTTTTAGAGCGCTTTGTACCGGCACAAGTTACAATGCATAAAGTCATATTCGTTGTTCTTTTAAGCGTGAGGAGATTAGGTGATTTGCTCAGAATCAGAGGCTACTGAGTCGACGCTGAGACTACAGCCTGGTTCGCCATTTCCAAAGTAGGTAGCTCTGGCTGTAATGCCACACCCTCTGTCCTAGATGCTGCTATGGCCAGGGTAGTAACGCAAGACACAGCGGCCCCTGCGGTGCAGGGAGAGGAAACCTTTAAGGGGGCCCCCAGCCCATCATGGGGGCCCCCATTGAGCTCAATCTCAATTAATATCTGTGAGATACAGGTGACTCAGGAGCTCCTCCACACATTCAGGGAGGGCATCATTTTGCGTAAGGCCACTGGGCATGCCCCTTGCAGTTGCTGCTCAGCCTTAATCTCTCTACCGAGTTCAGAGCAGGCAGAGATGGGTCCCTGGGCGGCTCGAGCCCCAGAGACTCAGCTGCTGATGCTGACACTCCGAGAGCCCAGATCCCTCCCTCGTGTTCACATCGCAGCTGCTGTCACTGGCCACGAGCACCCTTTGGTTGATTCTGGAGGTGGGGGTATTGTAGGCGAATAGTAGGTTGGCATCGCGTTGCCATAATTTCTTTAGCAGAACGAGCGGTGCCCGCTGCCCTCCCTACTGAGGTTTGACAGCAGCTAAGACACGCTCTCTTCCCAGAGTGAACTTGAGTAGATTTGAAAACTTTTATCAGAAAGATTGCGAAATTTCTACTGCAGGCTCAGTAACTCACTCACTAACTATCACTCTCACTAACTAACTCTCTCACACCCACTAACTAAATCTCTCACTCTCACTAACTCACTCACTCACTCACTAACTCTCTCACTCTCACTAACTAACTTTCACACTCTCACTAACTAACTCTCTCACACTAACTAACTAATGCTATCACTCTCACTAACTAGGTCACTCACTCTCTCTCACTAACTAACTAACTCCCTCCCTATCTCACACTAACTCACTAAATATGTTACTCTCACTAACTATCTAGCTAACTAAGCTTCATTCTCCTGTTATTTATACCCACCCCATTAACAATAAAAAACATAATAAGCAACCATTGGGACAGGCAGATACAAGTTGCCAGCATTCAAGCATCATCAAAAAACTAAAGTCATAACTTATTATTAATACTTTTTTAATATAGTCATTCTTTTGTACATAATACTTGTTTGGTCATATCTAAGGTAACAAAAATGCTTCTCACACTTTTTCATTATAACTTTTCAGCATACTGCACACATCAGTACAACAGAGCTTAAAAACAAACACAAAGTCAATATCTCTGCCTAAACACTCATTAGTTCCCAAAGGCGAGACCTATTGGCTATGCCAATGCTTGTTTTTCAAAGGGAGCCATTATTGAGGCCAGTGCCTACTTTTAAATACCAAAGTCCAGCGTAGATCATACCATTTTGAGTCGCTTTACGGATTTAAATCCTCGTGCTAAGAAGTACCTACTTAGCACTTGGTTATTATTTGTTGTTTTACAACTAGGCTCTAGTTAGGTGCTGTACAAAACCCTTACACTCAAAAAAGTAAAAATCTTCTGCCTGACTCATAGTTTGTGCTGCAGATCAGTGTCTCATCTTTGGTGGTAACTGCACTTGAGTGGTGCTGTAGCAGAGGCGCCGCGTCGGGTGCTGTTATACCTGGATCGCAGGTCGATGTCACAGGCTGGGAAAATAAAAAGAGCCGCTTCTTTTACCCGGCCTCGTGTTTTCCGGGTGTAGTTAGTGCGGTGCCTGGCATTGAGTTGGTGGTGGCTGTAAAACCGTAAGTGACACACACCGAGTTCCTCCCACACTAGCTTGTGATTGTGCACAGCGATGAGGCGAGCAGTATTACACCTATTCCTGGTCAGGATTTGCCTTTTTGATGCTGTATCTTGGTGGAGACATTCCACCTGGGCTGTCGCCTCGAAACCTGCATATATGGTAGCATTTCTACACAGATGATTTGTGGTATTAATATTACTTGCAGCTTTTGTAGCGCACTCTGTGCTGCCCAAAGCTCCTGGGGCTCAGAGAGTGGTACACCTGTAACTGCCATGTGGATGAAGAATCTGCCCCATGATGGTTCTAACTTGGTGTGTGACACCATTCCTGCACCTCACATTACCGATCCTCAACACTCCATTCATTCCAGCATCCACGCATTCATTCAGCCACAAATACCACCAAAAACCCATATAAGCACTAACACAAAGCATACTAACCAATACACTAATCTACAAATAATGTAACGCATACACTTAAAGGGCAGGGCTATTGACTTGGTCCCTTGAGTCCTACATGAAAGCGGTAACTGAGTCGTGGCTATAACTATTTCAACCCGTGACTTGTGATATGTTCGTCTTAGTATTTTTCAGTTGGTGCATTAAATTCCTTTAGCTATTTGACTGGCTTATCTGATACATTTCAGAGCCTTCATGCATCATCAGAAATTATGATCTTTGACAGGGAAATCAATTCTTAATAGACTCCTGTTTGTTACTTAATAAATATCATTTTAGGCCCTATCTTCAATTAATTTCCCGCCACGGTACCTTAGGCAGCAGTTTATTTTCAAGCGCTACAGGGTAAATTTTGAATCAATTGTTTTTTTTGTGACCAAGATGACTTAGGAGAAACATGAGCATACTAAAAGTCTGGATATTGATTGACAGTTTTTCATTTCCTCTGTGCTGCATGCTGCGGTATGTACAGTGATTACAATGTGCGTTACCTTTGTTCGCCTGCATAGCTCCAGGTTCGAAGCAGGGCACTTATTATTAAACACAATGACCAGGACATGCACTTGTACTACACAGTGATCTGTGAACAAGGAGTAAATGTGTTTTCTGCTTAAGATAACATTTGGAATAAGAATTATATTTGCCCTTTATCGTGCAACCATGGTTCTTGCTTTTAGGGCCAGTCCTGCAAACGTTGGACACAGACAATCGAGTCATGCATGGAGTGTGTTTGATAAGGCAGTAAGACAAATGTGGATGAAGTGTTCCATGTTTGGTGTCCTAGGGGCATATCAACAAGGGCTTTATCTCTGCTTTTTTGGCTTTAAAAGCCAAAAAAGCAGAGATAAAACTAGCACCCTATCAACAACAGGGT
This sequence comes from Triturus cristatus, assembly GCF_964204655.1. Lineage (NCBI taxonomy): Eukaryota > Metazoa > Chordata > Amphibia > Caudata > Salamandridae > Triturus > Triturus cristatus. The sequence goes on along the minus strand of NC_140590.1, from coordinate 890,748,228 downwards.
GCTAACATGCAAATTTGCATGTTAGCACCCATTTACTCTACGCTTCCCCTTGCATCTCTAATGAGGTGCAAAGGGGTAAAATAATAGGAGAAATGTCGCTAAGCGACATTTCTCCTATTATCAAGAATATCGCTAACCCTGTTAGAGACAAAAAAAGCAGCGCTAACCGCGGTTAACGCTGCTTTTTTACGTCTGGTATTTTTCTGACTTAGCCATGATATCCTATGGAAGGAGGATATCATGGCTAAGTTTGTCTGTCGCTATCAACAACCTAACGTGAGATTATCGCTGGGTTTCCAGCGATAATCTCACGTTAGCCACTTAGCGTGAGGATTTTTATCGCTATTGAGATAAGCGTTGCTAATAGCACGCTATCTCAGCGATAAAAATCAACGCTAGCCGGCGATAATTATCCTAGCGCTAAGTGCGCTTAGCAATAATTTCGCCGGTTGTTGTTGATATGCCCCCTAGTGTTGCAAACGGGACAGCAGAGTCAGGGTTTGGTGGTGCTATCTGATGAAACATACAGGGGCATATTAACAAGGACGGCGTTAAAAATTATCGCCGGTTTAGCGGCAGAAAACTGCCGCAAAACTGGCGATAATGGGCTTGATAACATGCTCTATGGAATTCCAATAGAAGCCCATGTTCTGGTGTGAACATGGGCTTCTATGGGAATTCTCCAGAGCATATTATCAAGCCCATTATCGCCGGTTTAGCGGTAGTTTTCTGCCGCTAAACCGGCGATAATGTTAACGCCGTCCTTGATAATATGCCCCACCGTGTTTTAAATCGCCGTTAGGACTTCTCATGTACTTCGTAAGGTGATTTTTCCTCTTATGACAAAGTCTTTTTTCCCAGCCCGGTAGTGACGATCTTCAGGAGTAGGGAGCCGTCTGGTACTAAACTGAAATCTCGGTGAGTATGCCACCACGTTTGTTCTGTCTTAAAAAGGCATTTAGTTGTGTTACTTGGGCTGCATTGACAGTCTGATGATACCAGATGAACTTCGCTCTGGTTCATATTGGCGACTCCATTTTGTTCAATTAATTATATATATTTCCACCTGGCTGTCAAGAGAGCGACGTGAAGCTAGTCCTGTTTTTTTCAAACAATAGAACTAAGCAAGTTGGGAAATGCAGTTTCCCTTTTCCCTATGTAGGAATAAATCTACTTATGCATTCATTCCTAGCAGCTGACAGTTTTTTAATAATGCCTATCATCATTAAAAATCTATGTGCAGTGAGTGGCTCCTTATTACCGCTCAGCAAAACAGACTTTTGTACATGAGGCAAAGGCTAAGTCTGCCCTCCTGCTGCAGCTGCACCCAGAGGACAAGGCAAGGTTCACGCTACATCCTTGTCTTGATCGAGGCCTTTACATGTACCAAATCAGTCATTTTCATCAAGATTCCATGTTCCATTCTATCTTATCATGTAAAATACATGGTTAACTAGTGCATTGTTTTTAATTGCAAATTAGAAAGCTGTACACAACCAAAATGCTGCATTTTGATTGACTCTTAGCCAGTCGCTGCAATCTTAGCTGTCACCCAAAACAAACCTCATACAGCATCAACCCACATATCACCGTGTTACACTTCTCCTAACAGCTACCCGTGAAGATCACAGAGTTCTAGTAAAGAACTGGTGGGTGTACGCACCTAGCTTCGAAAATCAGCCTGCACTGAGAGACAGGCTGAAGTGAAAATCTTTAGAATTCCTGTGTAGAAGGCTGAATAAGTACATAAAAGATGTTCTCATATCTGCTGATACAAGTTCCAGAAATAAATGAGCCCACGAATATATTCTCTAGTTGTTCAAGTGAAGCTACAGTAGAACCGTGGACTGCTAATAGGCTGCTATTTCTGTTGTGAGTACACGATTTACCCCACATGTCAGACATTGTCTTCACATGAATGAGTAACATACTTGTGAATTTACAGCTGTGCAACACTCTGAAGCCCATTCAGCAATAATAAGAGGTGGCAAAGTGAGTGGACACCTCTGTTGCACCCATCCCTCCACCCCCTCCTCCCCCGGGAACTTTGCATAATATGGCCCCTGGAGTGCAAATTTAAACCCTTCATGTTGTTCAAGTACTGCAGTCTACTTCATAGGAAATGCTTTCAATTATACAGCTCGTATTGCAACAACGTGGTGTTGAGGCATGCATCACATTTTTCATGAACACAGAATGTTTGCACATTCGAAATCTGCAGTGAAGCTGTAATACAAGGCTGAGAAATCAACTGACAGACTACTGCTGCTGGAGGCAGCTGTTCGAGTCATCATATCAGACTTTTTGATTATGTATACAGAAGATATTGATGAATATATAGAAATGTGTCCTCATTTTAGCTTCTGAAGCACAACCCACAATTTCTATGAGAAAACATGAGAGCAAAATGTGTTCTCTCAAAAATGAAAAATGCTTCATAAGTTCTCAGCAGAGGATCGGTATTTTTTCACAACTCCTAACATTAGCTTGCACCATCATTAATCATTTACAATGTGACAGAAGAACAAAAGTGGTTGGAGATTTTTTTACCAAAACATAAATTCAACAGGTATGAGTCTTTCACCTGCTACCAAAGAGTATCATAGAAAACACACCATGTAACAAACAAGTTTATGAATGTCACCTCTGGTGGCAGATAGGCAGTTTCCCTCAGTTGAGGTGCACCCCAAATTGCTCCACGGGGGTAAAACGCCTACTAAACAGTAGGGAGTTTACTTTGCAGCAAAACGAGGGTGGGGGAGGTGGCCCACCCTGGCCTCTGGCCATACCCCCAAACCATAAGGGGCAATGCAGTCTTTATGCTTCCCAAGGGACAGACAAGGGTGTTTGACTGCTGGATACCAGATATATTTTTAAAGCATTATCGGGGTGGGGGCAGGCCCATCCTGCCATCAGAGTGCACCCCACCCATAAAGCCCCAACAGTCTTTCTGAATCAATGGAGACTAAAGCATGCCCGTCCCCATGGAAAGTGAGAGGAAATTTCAATTCATTAGGGGATAGTTTTTACATATTGGTCAGCAGAATGGGGGTAAATCCCAATTTCCTCTCGCTTGCCGTGCTGAGTGGCTAGACTAATTGGGCACAGGGTCAGCTGCAACAAGGAAAACCTACTACACACAGACATTTCTAAAACCTAAACATCCAGTGGAGTCTGACAATGTTTTCTTACCCATGATGCCCTGCAAACCAGAAACTTTGGATAAAAACACACCTTTTCCGCACATTTAAGAGTTTGAAAGGACCAGCAGCTGTGGAGGTTCACAAAATTCCTACCACACATCGTTCCTATGATTCTGATAGAAATGAGGACCCACTTATGAGCCTGGCCTAGTGCTTGCAACAACAAAACATCAAACAAAGGACCATGCTAAAAACATGTTGACATTGCATGGTCACTGGCGCCAACATGAGCTATCAAATTTTGGCACTGAAGTGTGAGAATGCTTAGTGGTAGTAATTTTATTCATCCATGCAGATTCTGGAACTTTCTCTTACAGCAATGTATGGAAATGTGTGTTAATAGCCAAATTTCGAGGTATGCAGGGAATTGTGGATAAGGACAGGTAGTGGGTGCCATGCAAGCCAAACTGCTCTGGGTCCCCATGGTGCCTAGAATCCAGAAAAGGCTGAGTTTTTGTAGGTTTCCCTGGGTGGCTGTCAAGCCCAGGACCAAATTCTGCAACTACCCTCTGTAGTGTTTTGTGTGTTAGGGATGATGAGACCTTTCTGATTCATGGCGGACTCTGTAGGACAGTGACATAAAGTGCGTGGTTGTGTGTGATGGAATTCATGATGTATAATGTTCAGTTAATTGTTACACGCTGAGGAATAAAGACGTGCAGTGCCAAGCTCCGTGTGTGGCATGATCATTTACAAGTACCCGGACTGTGGTAGGATGCTACAGTTGGTGACAACATAGGGGATTGCGTAATCCCCGCATCCCAAAGAACTGAGAGTGCTCTCCCGGAGAGTTTGCCGTGGTCCAGCAAACCGCTTGTGCATGCCACGTGTGCCGCAGCCGAAGCGAGAATCAACGGTTGGCATATGTGGAGTCAAAGCAACGCTATAGCCAGTGCAAGGTATGTGAAGAAAGGGTGGGCCTTACAGAAAGTTTGTTTGTCATCAGCTAGAAATTTGCCTATAAAGGAAAGATACTGCACCACAACATGCCACAGAGCAGTCATTCATACAGTGCAACAATGATAAAGGCAGCAACAACTGGGTACAGAGAAGCACTAGAGGCCATGCTAGCCAGGTACACGGAAGCACTAAAAGCAGAGACAATTCTAACATGAAGAAAAGCTAAAGGCAGTGACAACTGGGTGTGGAAACTGCAGCAAGTGGCAAAAGCCAGGTGCAAACAAACACTGTGAGCAGAAGCAGGTAAACTCAAAGAAGTGCTAAAGTCAGTAGAAACCTTATACAATGTAAAGAGGTGAGAATGGTGAAGAACCCATGTAGGAAACAAAGCCGCTACTCACTGCAAAAAAAGAAGATATTGCCTTACAACCATGGAGCAGGTGCAAAGTCTCAAATGTCAGGACACGGCTAGTGTGTGACAAGGGTGCCAGTACAAACGGGCACCAGACACCACTAGAGCACGCTCTGCTCCGGGTAGCAGAAAAGTCCACAGGTTATGATACTGCTGCATTCCTAAAACCACTGCTTCCATTCCACACCACCAAAAGGCAAGATATTTGTGACAGATGGATTGCCTGGATCGAAAATATTGATGATTTTGTTAATGCGCTCGAAGAAGCAAATGATGGAAAGATAATTAAATACCTAAGAATTTGGCAGTTGACGGAGTAAAGGAAGTGATAAAGAAAATACCACAAGGTGATGAAGTGACATACCGTCAAATCAAAGAATCGTTAAACACCAAGTTCAATCCAATGCCAAATGTCAACTATGAAAGGTATAGGTTTCAGTCAGGAAAGGCAGAGAGCTTGAGAAATGATGGATGAGTTTGTAGAAAGACTTGATTTGCCCATAAAGCATTGCAAGTTCAATGTGTTTAATGCTGACGAGGCAATGCATCTCAGAGCAATAGATGGCTGCCTCTCAAATGCCTTCAGACGACGAATGCTGAAAGAAACACTCAGCTTGGCGCAAATACTAGGAGAGAGCTGAAGGACAGGCAGCTAGCATGAAAGCCAGAAAGGCCCAAAATGAATCAGTGCTGAGTGTGAAAAGTAGGTCAAAACACAAGGCAGAAGGCCATAAAGTAATGTATCCAAAGAAAAAGAAGCTGCATTTCCTATATGGATTTTCCTTTCCACAGAAGGGTAGCTGTCCCACCACTGGCAGATATGCAAAGATTGCAAGAAAGAAATATTTTGTAACAGTCTGCAAAGTTAGAGAAATATTAAGTGCATCATGCAAAGAAAACAAAATGGATGCCAGAATGTTCCAGATGCAACATACTACGCACACCCACAAGGCCAAGCAGCTACATTAGTTTAGGCAAGTAGAAACTGAATGATGATGACTCTTGTCAAATTCTTTGTCTAAAAGTTTGTCAGTATTATTGTCGAGCGACAAGGAAGAAGATGGGTCTGTGATGACAGTGTTGACTGCTGGATGACATGCACATTTACGATTAGCTTCTTGCAAGGAAGAATGCCGGTCAAAGCTAGGCCAACAAGTGAAAGTGCTAAAATTCCTTTGGACACTGTCCCAAGATCACACTGAAAGTGAATGGGTGCTCCATAACTTTTATCATAGACAGTGGCGCATTGATAAACATTATGCCAGTGGAAAAGTACAATGAACTGTCTCCAATGCCCTCTGTAACTCGATCAAAAGCCAAAGTGTATATGTGGGCTGCTTCAACGCCACTGTAAAGTCAATGTTCATTCATAGACACTGTGAAGCATAAAAATATGAAAGTACAAGTGCCAATTCATGTCTTACCCGGCACTTTATCAAGCGCATGTTTACTCAGTTTCAGTACTGCTGCTGACATGGGGCTGATTTCTATAAAATACAATGTCAATGCCCATTGTGAGATAGTGACTCAGTTTCCGTCATTGTTTTATGGATTAGGAGGACATAAAACCATGAAAGTGCAGCTTCACATAAATGAGGACATTCGTCCTGTTGCTCAATGACATTGTCAAATTGCAGTCCATTTACAAGAGGATGTTGACAAAGAACTTGATACCTTATTAAAGCATGACATCATTGAGCGATCCACTGGTCTAATGCCATGGGTAAACCCATATTGGTAGTGCCGAAAAAGGATAGTGGAGAAGCTGTGCACATCTACGTTGATATGCGCCATGCAAATAAGGCAATTGAAAGAGAATGAGATCCAGGTCAGCTCACTGCCAACATGACTACACAGCTGAATGGAGCAAAAGTATTTTCCCACCTTGATTTAAACAAAAGGTATCACCAGCTCAAACTGGAAGACAATTGCGGGTACATTACTACCTTTTCAACTCATGTTGGTTTGTTTTGCTATAAAAGGCTAAGTTTCGTAGTGTTGTCAGCTTACGAAATTCTTCAGGATATCATTCCTCACATAATACAGCCAGTCACAAATACTTTCAATTACAGTGATGACATACTAGTTTTTGGTGCCACACAAAAGATGATAAAGCTCTTATATAAATGTGTTTTATACTTGTTGATGCCGGTCCCACTTTAAATCTGGCAAAGTGTGGGTTTCATCAAATCAAACTCAAGTTCTTTGGCCATGCCTTTTCTGATGGGGGAATGACTCCAGACCCAAACAAAGTACAATCAATGTCATCCACTTCTCCCCCACAGGATGTAACAATGCTGAGATCGTTCCTTGGTATGGCCAGTTACTATTCAAAATATATACGTGACTTTGTCACTATAAAAGCCCCACTGAGAGACTTAAAGTAACTAAATGTCCTGTTTAAATGTTCAAGTGAATGTGAAAAAAGCTTCAAGAAAATCTAGCATGCAATTGAGAAAGCAACTGAAACAGCATCATTTGAACTGAAATTGCAGACTGAGGTTGTTCTTGATGCGAGACCAGTGGAGTTGGGTGCCATCCTTGCCCAGCACACTGAACAACCTGATGTCCCATGACACATTGTGGCTTATGCTAGCTGAAGTTTGTCCATGACAGAACATGCTTAGTCACAACCCAAAAAAGAAAGCCTAGCTGTAGTGTGGATTTGTGAACATTTTCATGTGCTCCTGTATGGAAAACATTTCACAGTTGTTACTGACCCCCAAGCATTGCTCACCATTTTTGACAATCCTAAAGCCAAGATGTTCCCTCAAATTCAGAGGTGGGGGTTGAGATTGCAGCAGTATGATTACACAATTCTGCATCGTCCAGGAAAAGATCAACACCCTGCTGACTACTTCTCACGTGTTCCAATACAGTGTCATGGCACTACTTCTGAAAGGACCGATGCCTATGTTAACTTCATTGCGAAGTCCAGTACGAATGCTGACATATAGGTAGAACAAATCATTGCTGCCACGAGTACTGCCGATGATTTGCTAATACTCAAAGAGATTATTATATACCAGTCGGGGCGAACTCATACTAAACCTCTTCATGGCAACCTTGAATACCAGAAATTCAACAATGAGCAAGAAGAACTTTCAGTTACTCCAGAAGGTGTAAACTTACTAGGGTCAAGAATTGTCTTACAAAGAGTCTTTGACAACAAGTTAATGAACTAGCTCATGAAGGACACTGTGGGTTGTTGCTGCAAAACGAGCTTTACAAGTGCGGTTCCCCATCTTGATGAAAGAGTTGAGAAAGAGTTAAAGGCATGTCATTTGTGCAACTGTTTGTCATCTAAGACAACCCCACATCCGTTAAATATGTCTGATCTCCGAAAGTATGCATGGGAGGAGATTGCAATTGATTTCTTTGGACCCCTTGACAATGGACATCATCTAGTAGTAATTGTTGACCAATGTTTCTGTTTTCCTCTAGTGAAAGATCTGTCATCAACTACTCATGACAGAAACTAGGAAGTATTTTTGCAACTTGGGGTGTATTGTTAATTTTAAAATCTGACAATGGCCTGCCTGACAAAAACCAGGAATTTTAAGGCTTTCTCACTCATTTAAATATCAAGCATCTGTAAAGCACACCTCTCTGGCCACAGGCGAATTGTGTGCTCCAAAGATTTGTGAATAGCCTCAAGAAGACTGTTCAGAGCGCTGCGCAGGAAAAGCTTGAACTCAAATCAGTTCTGCAGTCTACTCTTCATGCATACAGATCAACTCCCCATTCTACTATGGTTGAGAGCCCTTCCTCCTTAATGTTTATGAGAACCATGGGAACCAACTTGCCACGATGGACCAATGCGAGATCTATTGATGCTGATAAACTTTGAATCAATGATTTGTCCTACAAATGCAAAATGAAGACCTATGTGGACAGACGTCGCTGTGCTTGAAGGACGGTGTACAATCGAGGAGACCAAGTCATCGTCAGGCAGAAACGGAAACACAAGTCTGATGCACCTTTTGATACTGACCCATTGAGGGTTGTAACCAATAAAGTACACATGGTGACTGCTCACCATCCTGTAAAGTACATGACACAAGATTCTTCGCATTTCAAGCACATGTCTCGATGTTTGCTAACTCCAGATGTCAGGAGTGAGAAATGTCCACCTGAGAATCCAGAGAGCCCAGTTACTGTACCGACGTCTCTGTCACCAGTGCTTGTCATAGACACTTCTCCAGTATGTCCATGGGCTCACATGAAGAGATCTGGTAGATTGATTCGAGCACCAAAACAAATTATTGAATAGTTGTAATGTATAAATGTATTATTGGTACTTTTTATTTAACAAAGGGAGAGACTTAACTTTTTTGGGAGTTAGAGGTGACGGGACCCTTCTGGTTCCTGAAGGACTCCATAGAATAGTGATGTAAGTGTGTGGGTGAGGGAATTCATGATGCAGAATGTTCAGTTAACGGTTATAAGGCTGAGGAATAAAGACATGTAATGCCAAGCTCCATGTGTGTTATGATCATTTACAAGCACCCGGGCTGGGGTAGGACGCTACACCCACATCGGGGAAAAAAGATTGCTTTTGATTGGGAAAATGTGATCTCCATGTTGCACTTTGGCACCTTTCCTGTCATAGGCGGTTGACCAAACCACACAAGTGGGGCACTGTTTGTATAAGGAGAAGTGTGAGAATGACGACTTGTAAAAAATATGTGGATCCCGGCAGATTACGAGACTTTCTCTCACCGGAATATGAGGAAAACATGTGTTTTTAACTGAAGATTGAGGTTTGCATAGCATTATGGGTAAGAAAAGTTAGTGTAGGCCACACATGCCAGAAGACCCTGGACTCACCTGGATGTGCAGTTTTCAGAAATGTCTGGGTTGTTAGGTTTCCCTTAATGACAGTCCAGCCCAAGCGCAAAATCCACTTCTACTTATATCGCAAAAAAATGTTGATTTTGATTGGAAACTGTTGGACTTGGCCCTTTTTGCAGGATCAGCCCTAAACCTTTTGCCTTTCTCCTAGCCTTTTTTATGACATGGTGTTTGTGGTTTTAGTACTCTGGGCACTTTAGCAATGCTGTCCAGTGTAAAGTGTGTGCGCTCTCTAGGTTAGATATGACAAGGATTGGTCTACACCTGTTTTGGCCTATTTAATTTACTTGTCAGTCCCTTGTAGAATGGTATCTCATATACCCAGGGCTGGTAAATTAAATGCTACTGGTGGGCTTGCAGCGCTGATTGTGCCACCCACCAAATTAGCCTTCCAACCCTATCCCAGGCCTCTGCCATTGCAGGGCCTGTGCCCGCAGTGTTACTGCCGCTGTGACATAGCACCTAAAGTGTGTACCCTGTCAGTGACCCCCCTTTTACTGCATGTCAGTCACCCCTAAGGTAGGCCCTAGCTAGCTCTATGGGAAGGGTGCATTGTAGGTAAAAGATAGGGCATGTACCTTAAGTGTTTGACATGTCCTTGTAGTGACAAACAGCCATTTTGGTTTCTCACTACTGTGGGGCTGCCATCCCACAGGAATGCATTGGGGATTCCCTGATAAGTGTTTCAGTGGTAATTCCTGATATGAGAGGTGCAGCATGGTAAAGTTTGGTATGTTTGGAATAGTGATAATAAATGCTACGCAATGGTGTGCGTAGATTTATTATAACTATTTTAGAAATGCCACTTTTAGAAGTTGGCATTTCTGTGTGCTATGTGTCTGCCTGCCTTATGTGGATTGCATGTCTGGCTTTTGAGTGACAGGGGATGGGAGGTATGTGTGGCTCCAGGAGGGGCAGGGTGAGTCAGCGCTAGGCTGAATGGGACATCTGCATTTGGAGTGGTGAGAGGAGAAGTCCCTGAATAGGATGGTGCCTGCCCTAGTGAATGCTGGCTTCGCCCCCCTGTGGTGTGCCTGATGACGAGCCCCCACCTAACAATAGAGAAGAGGAGCCCTGTCAACAGAGTGCTCTAATTCCCCCCGAACCAGTTTCTGCTGGTTCCCCAAGCGCTGTGCTGACGCAGACAAAAGGAAAAGGTGTATAAATACTGGGGCTGTGACCCCATGAAAATGTGCTATTCCTGGACCTTTGGGGGCTTGCTGCTGGCCTGGGAGGAACAGCCATGGGGACGTGCCTCCCTGCTGGAGGGCCCTATGTGCTGGCCTCCCAGGACCCAGCTATGCCCCTTGGACTTTTGGATGGCTTCTAGCGCCTCATGAGCGCTATACTTTGATTTCTAGGAGGAGAGGAGCATTTGTTTTCCTGCATCAGCAGCACTGAGCTGCACCTCCTTAGAGAGGGAATCCCCAGCGTAGGGATTCCCCCCTACTGTTTTACGGAGCAGGAGCCCACCCCGCAGTTTGCGCAGCCGAGCGGGTGCCCACCCCGCTTTATACTTTTTAAGTGATAGCGGGTGCCCACCCCCGTTTGGGGTTAACAAGCGGGTGCCCACGCAGAGTATTTGTGCCTTTTTTCACGGGTGCCCACCCCGCATTGAGGATTCGTTGGACGAGCGGGTGCCCACCCCGCCGAGCCGCCGAGAGAAATCACCACCGCGGCCCCAGAAGTCAGGCAACTTGCCTGGTCTGGGGCGGAGCCTCCTGCAGCCGAGGCCCAAAAACAGGAAGTCCAGCCAAAGCGGCACCAGTGGTGAAGTGGGGCTCTCGTGTGCGAGGGAGAGCCCCACGGTGTCAGCAGCAATAAAGAGGAGCGGGCTGGAAGAAAAGCACCAGTCCGAACACAAGCGGAGTTGTGCCTGTGTTCCAGGAAGGCACAGTGAAGTCGTGCCGGGAAGCCGCCGAACCCGAAGAGAAGTCCACATCCCGGCGAGAGCCTACCTTGCACTGCCCCATCCACGAGGGAAGCGGAGAAAGGAGGCAGGCCGACTGAGGCACATTGCCGGTGCCTGCCCCGCAGGCTGTAAAGTCCCTGGAGAGCCCGGGGAGTGGAGCTCAAGTTGCACAGGGGTGCCCATGCCAGTTTGGAGGCCTTCTTGGTCACAGGTTCCAAGAGAGGAGCCCCGAGATGGAGGGGCTCCCCAGGCACAGTGGTGCAGGGTCAAATTTCACAGCTGCGGCAGTGGCGGGCAGCTGCACCGAGATGGCAATTTTGTGCGTAGAGTCCCCAAGTGGGGCTCCCCTCAGGCACAGTTAGCGCCAGTACAATTTTCTCCAGCTGCCCCATTTGAAAGTGGGCAGCTGCAACGTGGCATATTTGTTAAAGAGCCCAGTGGAGTAAGATACACTCCTGCGCGGCCCCAGTGCTTTACGCACTTTACATGTTGCTGCATTGGCAGCCCGAGGGCTAATTGGATAGCCCTGGAGTAAGCCCTGACTTTGCTGGACAAAGGGCATTGGAGCCCTACAGGAGGCCAGTTGGCCTGGGTGTCAGTTTTATGTAGTAGAGTGCAAAGATCTAATATGGTGCATAATGTGTTTATGCTTATGTGGATGCCTACAATGATTTATGCATAAGGTGTTTATGCTGATGGTGTGTGTATATTGTGATTTATACGCCCTGATTTATGCCTAATGTGATTTCTGCTTATGAGAGAATTGCATAATGTGGTTATGGTTATGAGGCCTATTGCGTAATGTGTTTATGCGTAGGAGGTTTGGGCCTAATGTGTTTTATGCCGGACGTAATAATGCTGAGGTCATTACTGTACCAGTAGTTACTAGTTGTGTTTTGCATTTACTTACCTGCATTTTGATGGTTCTGACCGTGGCCCGATTGGTCCGGTCCTGTATATAGTCCCCTGTGAATATTGCCTAGTGCCAGTTGGCACAGTGTAAATGTGTGATTACGTTTCTAATGTGTTTATGATAATACAAAGGCTATTATTTATATAATCTTGTGTGGAGTTTCTTCTGTAGTGTGCCTAGTGTGTTGCTGCTGTGTGTGTGTGTTGCGCAAACGCTTTACACATTGCCTCTCGGATAAGCCTGACTGCTCGTGCCAAGCTACCAAGGGGGTGAGCAGGGGTTATCTTCAGCGTGTAACTCCCTTGCCCTGACTAGAGTGGTGGTTTCTGTGATGCCAAAGCCAACCAGAAATCCCATTCCTAACAGGAACATTTGATCTCCCATGCTGCATTTTGGGGACTTTCCTGTCCCAGGGATGAGGATGAGGATGAGGCCCACCCACACACAAGGGGTATTGTTTCCTTTCTTAGTTTTTCTCAAGAAATGAATCTTCCTTTTACCTCTAATTTCTCTTCTTGTATATAATTATTTAATTTTTTCACGTACACCCATCTCCTTTGCGGTATCACTTACTGTATCCCTTGTTGTTTTCTCTTCTGATCAAATCAGCTGCATTTCATCTTCTTTCATCCAGAAATTGTCTATGGTGCACATGCATCAAAATAGGCCATTGCGATTCTTTAATTGCGATTTTTAAAGAATCACAATTAAAGAATCACAATTGTCTATGCATGTAGGAATCACAAAGTCGCAATTAAGGAATTGCTACTCATTCATTCCTTTATCATTCCTATGGACCTAAAGGCCCATAGAAATCAATGGAAATTGCATGCGCAATTTGCAAGTACCAAATAGGTACTCGCAAATTGCACATGCAATTTCAAGGGTGCCAAAAGGACACCCTGTTGCACCCTTGAAATTGCCATGTGACATCATGTTGCACACAGTGTGTGTGTAACATGTAACTTTGAAAAATGCACTTTAGTGCATTTTTCAAAGCTTTCGCAAATTACCGTCCAGTGTCATTAGACGGTAATTTGCTACCCCTAATAGCAAAATAGCTATTACAATTTGCATCATGCATTACATTTAAGGAATCTCAATTTGCGGTTACCTAAATTGCAATTTTTGCATTTGGGATGATTCATCCGAAATGCAAAAATACCAGTCGGTTTTTGCCTTGATGCATCTGGCCCTATGACCTTACACTGTTTTCCACAATATATGTACTCTCTAATACCCATGAAGTGTGTTAGTGAAAGTGACAAACTAGACAAAAATAAATAAAAATGTGAAACCATAAATAAGTTCACCAAAGAAATTCCAAACAGTGAAGTAAACAGATGAAAAATACAATTGGGGCTCACAAGTGGCGTCATAATGTGTCAGTCAGTGCCTGCCAACTGTGACTTAGAGGTAGGTCTACTGCAAATTGCAAAAAGTTTCAGGATGCCTCCTGAAGTGATGCTGGAACAATGAAGCTTGCATCAATAGGTCATTTTTCATTGGTGTAATGCAGAGATTCTCAAATGGTTAGGTGACGCAAGCCCCATGGGTCAGCAGAAGGCGGTGATATGGTTAGCTTTAGCAGGGGTAGTACAGAATAATCATTACAAGTTTCAAGATGTTGAAAATTGAGGTACCTGGTTCGCGCTGCGAATGAAGTTGCTTAACTAAAATTACAAAGGGTGAGGACTAAGAAAATGTGTTCACTGTTAGGATAAAAACTCTGGCATTTTACTGCATTTTAGGCAGTTATTGAAATGTAATGTTCAAAAGAAATTAAGTGAATCAGGTGTGAAGTGTATGAAACATCCAAGAATTGAGCATAGCTATCCGTGGTGGAGCCGGTGCAGTGATACCAGGGAGCAGGTCCATCCTGCCCTATACCAGCTGCATACCGATATTTAACAAGCCATCCGCTTATTTCCTTTTCTGCAAGCGACTGCCTTTGGCATGGCTGCCTCAGTTTACTCGAGGGGGTTTTTATTTCCATGAACACTGGAAAGCAACAGATTTTCTTTCGGATTCACAGCCAGCTGTATTTCAGCAGCTGGGTGGTCGGCTATTGCTTCCTTTGAGCTGAGCTGTTTTATTAATAGGGCGAGTGCAGCGTCAGTGAACCAATTACAAAGCACCTCAGCTCAGTCTCAAGCCACGAGTGAGTTAATGCAGGTGGAGTGTTTTCACCGACTCGACATGTATCAAAATAGGCAATTGCTATTCTGTAATTCCGATTTTTAAAGAATCGCAATTAAAGAATCGCAATTGTCTATGCATGTAGGAATCACACAAAAATTTGTGATTCCTAAACATTCCTTAATTGCGACTCGCAAATTGCGAGTCGCAATTAAGAAATTGCTACCCATTCATTCCTATGGGCCTAGAGCCCATAGGAATCAATGGAAATTGCATGCTCAATTTGCGAGTACCAAATAGGTACTCACAAATTGCACATGCAATTTCAAGGGTGCAAGGGTGCCAAAAGGACACCCTGTTTCACCCTTGAAATTGCCATGTGACAACATGTTGCACACACACCTGCCCGAAGGGCATATGTGTGTGTAACAAGTTACTTTGGCCCACATGCATCAAAGCAAAAACCAGTCGCAAACGGGCAGATTCTCAGAATCTACCCCTTTGCGACTGGGATTTTTGCATTTGGGATGCATCATCCCAAATGCAAAAATCGCAATTTAAGGAATCTCTAAATTGCGATTCCTTAAATTGCTATTGCATTTAAGGAATCCCAAATTGAGATTCCTTAAATGCAATGCATGAAAGTTAAAAAATTAGCGATTTCGCTAATAGGGGGAGCAAATTACCATGAAGTTGAACTTCATGGTAATTTGCAAAAAGTTTGAAAAATGCACTAAAGTGCATTTTTCAAAGTTCCATTTTACACACACACGCCCTTGGGGCATGTGTGTGTGCAAGATGTATTCATATGCAGATTTCAGGGGTGCAACAGGGTGTCTTTTCGACACCCATGGCACCCTTGAAATAGCATGAGCAATTTGCGATTCTCTAATTGAGATTAGCAAATTGAGAAAGTCTTCCCATTCATTCCTATGGGCCTCTAGGCCCATAGGAATCAATGGGGAGGTATTCCTTAATAGCGACTCGCAATTTGCGAGTAGCAATTAAGGAATGTTTAGAAATCGCTATTTTGTAAGGGATTTCTACATGCATTGCCTTTTGCTATTCCTTATTAGCGAATCCTTATTTTTCGCTATTAAGGAATCGCAAATGGCATTGTTGATGCATGTGCCAGCTAGTGTCATTTGATGGTAATTTGCGACCCCTAATAAAGAAATCGCTATTTCAATTTGCATCATGCATTACGTTTAAGGAATAGCAATTTGCAATTCCTTAAATGCAATCACAATTTAATTAATCGCAAATTTTGTGGTTACTTAAATTGTGATTTTCGCATTTGGGATGATGAATCCCAAATGCAAAAATACAGGTCGCAAAGGGGCAGATTCTGCTAATCTGCCCGTTTGCGACCGATTTTTGCCTTGATGCATCTGGCCCCAAATATATAAGAGCCTGTCTGCATGTGGTGCGATGGGATGCGAGGAGAAAAGAGAGCGGGTAGCTGTCAGCTTATGCAGCAGGAAGCGGAGTTGGGCGCACTGCTAAAGTGAGGGAAAGTTTGAGCGGCTGGGGGCAGCTCAATACCCGTGTTACCCTTTGCGTCTGTATGCCTTCAGGCTAGGCCCCTGGCATCATTCAGGGTCATGTGTGAGTGAGGTGGAGCCGCAGTTAATTTAAAACTTTATCACACTAGTTGCCGAGCTTTGGCATGAGGCCTATATGTATATTCAGATGCATTAGGAAATCCTGAATTTTTTTACATGATCAGTTCAAAATACATATTTAATACTGTATTTCTGATAACTGACATCACAAAGGGTGGCACTAAAAGACCCCAATTCTGGCTTGAAAAGTAACTTCTAAAAATACAACTGTTTTTCTTAGCAATCTTACATATCCACAATTGTTGCTGTCTGTTTGTTTTCCGATCAGTGTTGCTTCATTCACTAGAATTAAAAGTTCCTTAAGCCGCACATTTACCCAATCAATGGGGGCACGAGGTAATTCTTGAAATGCCCGACAGGTGCAATTGTGCGCATGCACAGCTAGCCTGACATCAATTGCGTTATTCTTGTTACACAAAGTTTCCAAAAATACACTATTACCTCACATCATGTAATTAAATGCTGTTCGTGAAAAATATTTACAATCCAAAATGAATTCAAATAAAATACAGCATCAAATGCCAGCTTTGCATTTTTCCTAATTGCGTGTAATTTTGCTGATATTTTAAGTAACTACACAAATGCAAATTACGCAAATTTTGCACACCCCTAATTACCACCCCACTCATAGTTCCTGCTACTTATCACAAACTTTGCACTGGAGAGCATTGCTCCTCGGGACTCCACAGATTCAGTCAGGCACATCTGCTGATCGTTTGAGAAGAGGGCGGTGAAGAAGAGGACAATGAAGGGACAGAAAAGATACTGCTTCTTGGAACTTGGGTAACTGGTTGAGGGGAGTGAAACCCTACTCAAGCAGCAACCACAATTCCTGTCAGGGTGAAGTCACAAAAACCCCCAAATTAACCTGTACTCAGCCCTCTATTAGCTTGGCACATAGCAGTCAGGCTTAACTTAGAGGCAATGTGGAAAGTATTTATGCAGTACTTCAAGCAGTAATTAAGTGAAAGCACAACACAAGAAAAACCTCACACCAATACAGAAAATGGAGTAACATTTAATCAGTTAAAGATGTAGATGAGCATAATGACTAAAAGCACAAAGTGCCAATTGTGGTTATCTGGTCACGCCAGACAGACATACAGTCACAAGTTCAGGCCAATCACAGTGGAGCACAGGCCGGGTACAGGGACCAAGTTCGGCCCACTAAAAAAAGTACCTTAAATCCGTGTTGTGGAGCATTGCAAGATCCCTCGTTGAGCATGGATCACACAGCTGCGGTCCCAAAGAAGATACAATGGGAGGTCCTGCATTTGAGATTCATTGCACAGTGGTGGGTCAGATGAAGCCGTTGACCGAGGCTTCAGATGCGAAGTCCTGCGTTGGGAAGGCGTCACACAGCAGGAGTTCTGAGAAGCTGCAGGCTACGAAGCGAGTTCCTGTGTCGGAGATGCAATGCACAGTGGCTGTTCTGATATGTAGCTTTGCGGTGATGCATCACGCTGTAGGGGTTCGGCTCAAAAGACAACATCAAGGCTGTCAGAGCACCTATAGGCCCATTTCCAAGGGTCTTGGACTGGGGTGGCACCACTGCTTTTTTTGGGGTGGCGGGTCAGACACACAGCAGACAGAGTTTAGGTGCTGGGTTTAAGGAGGTTGGAGCCTTTTCTGTCCCTGAGGCTCTGATCAGAATGCCAGCCACCTAGCCTTGAGTTCCAGTCCTTCTCATTCAGGTAGCAGGGCAGCAGAGTAGCAGTCCTTCTTGCTGCAGAGCAGCACAGCATTTATTCTGAGTCTTCAACAGGGCCAGAAGTGTACCAAAGAGTTGGGTCTGAGGGCCCAATATTTATATTTGGTGCCAGCTTTGAAGCAGGTGAAACTTCTCAAGGTTGACACCCCCAGATGAGTTTGGAATTTCCTGCCACTCGGCCCTGGCCCCAGCTTGTCTGGGAGCACAAAAGACTATTGGCAAACCCTTTGTTAGTGTGATGAAGCAGAACCTTTGTGATGTGTAAGTGTGGTAGGTGACAGCTCCTCCCCTCTATCAAGTCAGAGATGATCCATCCTGCCAACACCTATTTCGCCTTTGTCTCACTGTCTGGGAGTAATACACAAAGACTTAACTGTCAGCTACAACTTGTCATGTGACCCGGGATACAGGCTACAGGCACCAAATGGATGGGACGAGAAAATGTCTTTCTAAAAGTGGCATTTGCAGAATTGTGACCTAAAATCCAACTTTACCATTACATAGGGTTTTAAAGTACAATTCTTTAGACACCAACCATGAGATTCCAACCTGCTCCCGATTGAAAGTTATCACTTATCAAATGTAATAAGGAAACCCAATGTTATCCTATGGGAGAGGCAGGCCTTGCAATAGTGAAATATGAATTTAAGAGTTTTGCGATACCAGGACATGTAAAAGTTAACAGTACATGTCCACCTATTTGGATACACTGCACCCTACCCTATGTGCTATTTAGGACCTACCCTAGCGGTGATTTATATATACTAAAAAGTAATGTTTGGGCCTGACAAAAAGTTTATTTTCCCAGGTTGACATGACAGTTTAAAACTTCACTCACAGGCAGCAATGGCAGGCCTGAGAAATGTAGAAAGGGCTACTTAAATGGGTGATACAGTGAGTCCTGCAGGCCCAAGAGTAGCATTTAATGTACAGGCCCTAAGTACAGGTAGTACAAATTTACAGTACTTTTACTCTAAATACAATATGGCAATTTGCTGTAAGCCAATTTTACCATGTTTTAGGGAGTGAGCATATCCACTTTAGCAATGGTCAGCAGAGGTAAAGTGCACAGAGTCCTAGAGCCAACAAAAACAAGATCAGCAAACATGGAGTAGTAATGCAAATATTTTGGAGGAAGCCCACCCTAAGGCTAATATGTCTAGCATGACTGAAGGTAGAAATGCGGAGATAATGACTTGACAGACGTAGCTAAATGATGTAAAAAGGAAGGGCAGATGGATGAGATAGGATGGAACACAGTGCCAGGGAAGGAAAAGAAGGGGCACAGAGGGATGGAACAAGACAGAAGAAAATGGGGTGATAGCCTGAAAGAGAAAGCTGGAACAGCTATGGTATGAAAGAAGGAGGGAACTGATAGGGTGAGAATGAGGAAGTGTACAGAGTGGTAAGGCGTGAGACAATACGAGAACTGAGAGACATATTGAGAGAAATAGAAAGTGATGGAGAGAAAGAGAAGGTAATAAAACATTGGGTGAGAGAGAGGGGGAGAACTGAGAGAAAAGTTAGAAGAAATGAAAGTACAGAGATAAAAATTAGATAAAAAAGAGGGGAATGAGAGGGTGAGAGAAAGAAAGTCAACAGTGATGGTATGAGAGGGGAGGAGAGGGCAGAAGGATGAAGAGAGAACATGAAAGATTATAGACAGAAAGGGTGAGAGACAAAATGGTGTGAGAAATTAGGTTGTTGGTTGAGTGGGGTGTTATCCCTGCTCAAAAATTGGTTCTGTGGGGAGTTGTATTTCTTTAGCACAAACTTTCATTCATTCACAAATATTTTATAAATAAACATGGACTGGAAACATATACCAAAATAGAAGAACATAAAAATGGTGGGCTTAAATCACAGTTAACATATACACGAATACAGTGGTTACATAAACAGTTCTTTTTTAAGGGTATCCCAAAGAAACAGATGCCTATATCAGTGTTTAGGGCTCTTAACAGTCCTGTGGCATTATGCAATTAAATATAATTTATTGTACAGGCTACCAATATACAATACATGATTTATAATATACTGTATTTTCAAACTCTTGTGTGTTGGTGTCCTATAATTTGTGGTCAGTACCAAGACGTGATTGAGTTACTAGACCTACCGTGCTAGCTCTCTTTTGGTTTGGTCTGAGGAGCAACAGGAAGGGGAGTGTCTGATCTGTGCAGCGGAGCAGAGCAGCTGAGCAGCAGATCGCATCCAGCGTTAGCGACACTTCGCAGCACCACGCGGCACCTTGGAGACCCCCCTAACACCGGGGGTCACGGAGAGCATGACTGATCAGCCGGACCAGAGCTCCTACGGTAAGCACGGACGCCATTAGCTGGCGGCCGCAGTGAGTGCGTGCCCTTGGCAGATTGCGGAGGTGGCCCGATTAGATCGGGTGCAGCCTGCGATTCTGCCTCGTGTGTCTCGCTTGCCTTTTTCCACCATCTGTCTGTCATCCGCCCGCTACCTGCACAACCTCACATCGCCCTGGGCTCTCCTGCTCCTGCCACCATCACCAGCAGCTCTTCACTCCCAGTCACTGCCATCTCCCCAGCCACAGCTGCCGTCACAGTCACCATCGCTGCCACCACCGTTGCCATCAACAAGGTGGTCAAGGAGCCCGAGGTGCCGCCAACTTAGCGGCACGCTGTCCCCTCCAGCTACCCCAGCCACCCCAGCTACCCCAGTCACCCAGCAATCATTGCAAGCTACTGATACCGCAGCCATTATAGCTACTGCAGCCATTGCTTCACCTGCATCAAGCGGGAAAATCAACCAACCTTTTACAGCCTGCACTACAACGTTGAGCCACGATCCTCCTGGGTGAGCTTTCTGGATGTTCTGAACACTTTGAAGCACCTAAGCGGCTCAGTCAGTGGGGGGTTGTGAGGGGGGGATCAGCGTCTCCCGGGCCATCCTCTACACCCTACCCTCCACCATTAACGTCTTTTAGCGATGAGATCAGGGAAAAACAGGAAATCCCCACCCAATCCTTCAAAAAAAGGCCTCAAGAAGAGGGTTTTTGATGATGCAGCAGCGGACCTATCCCCAATTGTAAAACCGGCAAAATCGTCGAACCCACAGTTACAACCGGGTATTGCCTTGGACACAGTTCCTGAGTCACTTCCCCATCAGTCTTCACCACAAGTTCAGCCTCATCTCGACCAACAAATAACCAGTGGTGCCGGTGGACCCAGCGTGCTCCAGGAAAGCCCAAACTGCAAAGACACGAAATCGAGATCTTCAGCTATGGCAGTTTCTTCATCGAAAACAATTTCATTGAGGGACGATTTCAGAAGTGCTGCACCTGCTTTGAAGTCCAGATCAAGCTCACTCGACATATTCTGGACTCCCGCTTTAACTGTCCTATCCCCAGCCCCAGTCTCGCACCAAAAACTGGTCCAGTCCATGATCCATGTGTCTGCCGGTGAGACAGGCCCCAGGTCATCGCTCCTTGGCTTTCCAACAAGGGCCGAGCCCCAAATAAAAGAAGCTCCCGAGGCCTCTCCATCGCCTCGGATTCTCAACCAGGCTCTCGACCACTTCTCCTTTGACCCGCAAGACGACAACTCTCACGCACTGGCTTACGCTTCCCCTTCACCCTCCATTGGATGCAAGACGACCTCGCTAAACCATCACCCTGTTTGGATCCCTAGTCAGTTTTCTCCTTTAGCAAACAAGTCCCCAATTCTCAAGGCCCATTCAATAGCAACCATTAAAGTTCTCACCCCGCAAGTTGCAACCCAGGCAAACGAACTTCTAAGCAACCCCACAACGTCATGCCCAACCTTTTCATCATTAAATGCCAACAGTTGCCAACAAAAGATCAATACAGGCTAGGGCCACAACATCATGCCTAATACCCAGCTCGACTCATCTTTTTTCACGAAAGAATCTAACAGGTCGACCGTCAGCCCCTCATCTCCAGACCTAAACGAGCTCTGGTCACAACTACTCCAAACTAGGCCTGGGTGGGAAATTCCATTCCGCTCGCGGAATTTGCGGAATTTGGGTAATTTTGCGTTCCGCGGAGAACGCGGAATTGCCAAAAATTCCGTGATACGTGGCGTTGCAGAATTTTTTGCTTGTTCGTGCTTTCAATATGTATGTTCGTGAGATATTTCCCCCCGAGCCCGCAAACAGCGTTCGCGAACAGGAAAAAAGCATCGCGAACGGGCGGAACAAGCAATTCCACGTGTTCGCCGAACTCTGATTGCTCGCGGAGATTTTTTACCATTTCGCGGAGCTTTGCGAAAATTGGAAACACTGGAAACAGGCAATTACAAACCACTGAAGAGCTAACAATTGTCAACATGTCAGCCACAACCACGCCCCCGCAAAAGCGTTTATCAGCCACCGAAGCCTCTTCGCCATCTCAACTGATGGCCAACAGTCTAGGCTTATATCGCGCAGCTAACCCCAGCAAAGGATTGGAACAACAGTATTCAGCAACCCCATCCAGCCAACCTCCTTTGACGCTTATGCGCAAAACAGTTCTTACCTCAGCATCAACCAATCAGGTCAGTGAGCAAGCCCCCCTCTTGCACAGTATATCGATCTATCAACGAACATCAGAAGTAAAGTTCAATCCACCTAAGTCATAACCCGCTGTAATCCACAATCTAGTCACAGATAGCAATGAGATCAAATTACTGTTAACACCTGAGTATGTCTCCCAAGGCCTGCACGACATATTAAACAGCAGGAGCATAATCCGGCTTTTCAAATCGAACCCGGACCTGTGTAAGCTGGAATCAAAAGATATACTCGCTATTGAATTCAAACCTAGTAATGTCCCCCAAGCGGGAGAATCGACCCTAGCTACATTAGCATCTTAAGCCAATAGGGAACTGGTTCAATCTAAAGCTGACCAATTCAAAAACTGGGGAATAATCTTAGCAACGCCCCAAGCTCCTCGATACCCCTCAATACTCGCACCCTGACAGACTCCAGCTTCAAGTATAAGTCCTGCCCCTTTTTCCGTATTAAAGTCAGCCAGAAGCCGCTGTCCAGTCGGCAACGACCAGTGCAGTGAAGTACAGCAAGCCACCAGAAGTGCAGATTGGTCATGGCTGCCAGCAGCCCTATCCCAAAATAGGATCAATTGATATAACTTTGAACATGGTTTAACAATTTGCTCCTGGAATATCAACGGTCTTTTGTCGAAATTTCAATCTCCAGACACACTTGGATTCTTAAAAAAACACAACATCATTCTTCTCCATGAAACCTGGTTATCAACCCGAAGCCCAATCTAAGGGTACCTAGAATTCACGTCACCTGCCACAAGACAGAGCAAGTTCAGCAGACTGTGCAGCGGAGTTTCAACCTATGCATCTACAAGATTGTCAGCACGCATCAAACAGCTAAAATTTGAAGTTGACTGGGTCGCTGGCATTGTGGTCGAAAACTTCACATCAAAGAGAGCAAGCTATTACTGCTGAATGTTTACATTTCTCCATGCACCACTGAGAAAAAATCCAAACTGGACCTCCTGACCAAAATATTATGCAACATCTAAAGCACATACAGCAGTACACCCTGTTTAATCTCTGGAGATTTTAATACAAACCTCTTCCACAACCAGTTCGAGGACCTAGGGATCATCCTTCCTGCAGTCCCCTCATATCTTGCCACACAAACATTACCATCAGACCCTCTAAATTGAGCGAATATGCAGTCCTCCAATTCAGCAGAATAGGTTATATAGTCATAAACGGTCGCTCACCCAAAGATACTACCCCGGCCTGGACAGGATCTAACGCCCGAACCCATTAATTCCTGGACTTTACATTGGGAAACAGTGAAATGCTCACCTTAATTGTGTGCCATTTTATCGCGGCACAAGGAGAGAGTGACCATCGACCCCAAATAATAACGTTATCTCTCAACATGCCTCATCATCAGGCACTCGCTCACACGCTATCGGACAGTCACTCAGAGAACCTAAGTAGAATGAAATGGACGCCCAGCGCCGTCCCCACTGTCACAGGGAAATGCGGTGCTTTTCTACATTTACAAAGCGAAAAAGACGCGCCTATCATCGACGGCTGGGAAGCGCTTGTAAATAGCTTAGTAAACGAATTCCCGTCCAAATCTTACTCCTGACAAGACACACCACAACTTCACATTTCACCTGCAACAAAAAAGCTAAAATCCCAAAGAAACTCGGCCCTACGCCGGGCCAGAAAAAGCCCAGGAAATGCAATCCTATTTAACCTCTTTCAGCAAGCTCAAAAAGCTTTAAAGGCATCCGTGCACAGAGACAAACAATCAGTGTCAGACCAGTTCTGCTTGAAGTTAATCTACGCCAGCAAAAAGTCCAACACAAAGTTATTCTGGTCCCTCGTGAATAGAGGCCCATTAGGAAGCAGAGGACGCAGCAGCGCAAACATAAGTACCGACGACTGGATCAAGTTTTTATCCAATCACTTCAGTGAACATTTAAGCAGGACAGAGCATCCCAGCCCCAATTTCGACATCCAAATCTTGGCCAGCACTCACTGAAGCCTGCTACACAGGCAACACTGGGTCCATTACTCCAGTCGAAATCACTCAGGATGAAACAATGATTGAGAGAATGGAGCCACAAAATGATTCAACACCAGAGCCCCTGACGACAACAGGAGTTTTAACAAACTCCATCGCCCGGATAATTAGGAAAGGCAGGTCAGACGGAGCCCCTGGCCCCAATGGACTTCCCCAGGCCTTGTTCAAGTCAGATGTAACGTCGTGGTGAGGTCTCCTTGCACCCCTGTTTTTACATGGCAGGCTCAACAACCACATCCCGGACCCCTGGAAAGGCGCTGTCATTCATCCCATCTACAAGAGTGGTAAAACAAACGACACGAAAAATTACAGAATGATCACCCTTCTTGATATCGAATCCAAATACTAGCCCAGCATTCTACTGGAAGAGCTGTCAACCTTGGCTGAATCAACACAGCGCCTCTCCTTTAATCAGACCGGCTTCATGGCTAATTCAGGCACAACCAGCAACCTATTGACACTAACCATCTTGATGGAGAAGGCAAACGTTTGTCATATCCAACTAAAATGCTGCTTTGTCGACTTCAAGGCGGCTTTCGACCGGGTGCCAAGCGGCCGCCTATGGCAAAAACTAGAGAGCTGGGGCATAACCCTGCCCTCTTAAATGCCATAATCCAGATCCACACACGCACCTGGATAAGAATAAAGTTGGGAGATGGGTCTGTTATCTCTGACTTCAAACCCGGGGTTGAGTCATCCTACCTATCAAGTACATACTCTCTCTTTTGGAAGGTTAAGTTTGTGGCCCTAAGGTTGGGCGAGTGGCCTTTTTTAAAGCACCTGCCACAATGGCAGCGCCCTAGTGTCAGTATCGAATGCAGGGAGTGCGGTTACCACTCCGAAAGCATGGAGCATATAGCCTGCATATACCCCGCTCTGCTCAACGACAGAAGGACTTTATTGCGGGAGGAGTGGAACAAACTAGTCACCCACACATGTCATCAGGCCATAATAGCCGCTATGAACCCAGAACATATAAAGATTAACATTCGGTTCACCAAATTTGTCATCAGAGCTGCTAAATCGCTGGGGAAAGATAAGGCAGCAAATCTTCCACCGGTTGGTCTCGCCACCTCTTTGTAACAAAATGTTAGCGGCCTCCAGCCCCTCCAGCGCGGCCTACCTGATCATAGTCTTCCATTTTTAAATCTAACTGCCACATTCATTTGTCTCCTTTTTAGACTTTTTAAAAAACTACGCTGTGACTGTTTTGTTACCCAAGACCTTGAACTATATAGGCAAACAACCTCAATATTCGGACATCTTTTAACCATAACCCATTTTTACAGCAAGATTGCTGAACTATTTTTGCATTAACCTGGGTCCTCTCTTTTCCTTCTCTAATTTTTAAACCTTTGTCTGTGTATACATGAGCTACATGGTTTTAACATTTTGTTATGATTTTTAGTAATCAAGCAATAAAAATTTGAATTGAATTGAATACATAAAATATTTGTAAATTAATTAAAGTTTGTGCTAAAGAAATACAACTCCCCACAGAACCAATTGTTGTTGCATACTAAAAGACCTAACTCAAAGGCAATATGTAAAGTATTTATGCAGCACACAAGCACTAATAAAGTAAAAACATGACACAACAAAAATCTCACACCAATTTCCAAAATTAAAGCAGAGTTTAATAAATTATGACACCAAAATGACAAAAATCCAAACAGCAGAACCAGAGTTATGATTTTTTAAATTTGAAGGTAAAAACTGGCACCTAAAAGATTACAGCACCAGTCGCAGTCATCTAGTCGTGCAAGACTGGGTCAAAATAGAAAAATATAGCCGACGGTAATGGAGCATGAGTGGCATACAGAAAGTGGATTGGGCCTGGTCAGCGCTTACCTTTGGACTAAGAAAAAATGTGGGAAAAAAATTCTTGGAGAATGTAGACGTTCCGCAAGGCAAGGCTGGAAGCGGTGTCCAAGGAGAAGGGTCGTCATCATTGAGCTGCTGGACGAAGTCACTGTAAAGATTTCTACATTTGGACTTAGTCTCTTTTTTTTTAGAGTTGAAAATCTCCAGTTGGAAGAGGCTGGAGCCTATAGCTGACAAGAGTTGCACGATGACAGATAACCCTTTGGCAAAGGACCACTGAAAAGGATTTTCTGCTGTGGAGAAGAAGTTAGCGGGAGCTGCGGCAAAGTCAGGCTGACTTGCAATGCACCTTGGGTGGATAGATGAGCAGGTTGGCCCCGGACTTCACTTGGTTCCTAAAGCAGTTTTTAGCCAAAAAATTCCAAGTGCCAAGTTATAGATTTCAGCTCTCTGGGCACCTTTAACGCCACCACCAATGGTCCAAGGCTAGGAGGGCACCATTTGGGGTATTAGGACTCACTCAGCCTGGGTCTAGGTATGGGTTCAAAATGGTTGGAGCCTTTTCTTTTTCTGAGGCTCTGTTCAAGAGGCCAGCTGACTAGCCCTTGAATTCACTCTGGTAATCCTGCCTCAAGAAGTGGAACAGGGCTCAAACAGCAGGAAAGACATATGAGGGTTTGTGACTGGTATCAGGCAGTAAAGCAGTCCTTCCAGGTGCAGTAAAGCAGTCCTCTGAACTACACAGCAGGCCACAGCAGAAGGCAGTCCTCTAGGAGTCTTTCACAAGTCCAAAAAGAGATTTGAAGAGTGGTTCTGATGGGCCTATTTTTATACTGGGTGCTTTCTTGTAAGTGTGAGATGTTTCTAGAGAATTCGCTTTGCAGGGCTTCAGGTTTCCAGCATCCCTTGCCCTGGCTCCTGACTGTCCGTATGAACATTGCAGGGGTGACTAGTTTTTTGTGTGAAGGCAGAGTACAGCCTTTTCAGTTGCAAGTGGGGAGGGGCACAGCTCTGCTCGCCCACCCTGCCAGTAATTGCCCATCCAGGCAAATCTAATCCCTACATTGTGTGGCTGTCTGGGAGGAATAAACAAAGTCCAGCTGCCAACTACACCAGTCCTGTGACCTAGGAAAAGGCTGCAGGCACCAAATAGTTAGGGCCAGAAAAAATACCAACTTTCTAAAAGTGGCATTTTCAAAATTGTAACTTAAAATCTGACTTTAACATTAAAGAGGTTTTTCAATTACAATTTCTGAGACACCAAACGTGGAATGTTTACCTGTTCCCAATCAAATGTTAGCACTTATTAGATGTAATAAGGCAACCAAATGTTATCCAATGATGGAGAGGTAGCCCTCACAGTAGCTAAAAACAAATGTAGGAGTTTACCACCACCAGCAATTGTTAAACTTGAAAGTACAGATCCAACCTTAAAATTACAATGTACCCTGCCAAATGGGCTAACTAGGGCCTACCTTAAAGGTGACATATGCAATAAAAAAGAAGTTTAAGGCTTGGCAAGGCAGTTATGTTGCCAAGTGGAATTGGCAGTTTGAAACTGCATTCAGGCTGCAATGTCAAGTCTCTTATATATAAGTGGCTATGTAAATGTGTGGCACAATGAGTGCTTCAAGTCCACTAGTAGCATTTAATTTACAGGCCATGGGCATATGGTATACCACTTTACTAGAGACTTATAAGTTAAATAAATATGGCAATCAGGTGTAAGCCACATTTTTCAGGTTTTAGAGAGTGTGCACAAGTACTTTAGCACTGCTTAATGGTGGTAAGGTGCACATAGTGCAAAGGCAAACAAAACGAATCAGCAAAAATAGGAGAGGTGAAGGCAAACAGTTTGGGGGGGTGTTGCTGCAGAGAGGGACAAGTCCAACGGTAGGGAACTGATAGAGTGAAAGAGGTGGAAATAACTGATTTACAGGATAAGAGAGGGGAGTATAAAGTGATGGATAGGAGAGGAGGAGGAACTCTACCTAGTGACGGCATGAGAAAGGAGGTGAGAGCAGAATGGCGAGATGAGAAGAGAGAAAACTGTGAATTAGACGGGAAAGGAAAAAGATGTTAAACGAGACCGAAGATATCTAATTTCTAGTGCGAGAGACAAATGTCAAGAGTGCAAAGGGGTACATGAACGGTAGCAGAATGAGGCCGTAGTGTGCAGAAGAAATATTGGTAACAGTAGGAAGACATGAAGAGTAAAATCAGAGGTGAGAAACATACAGAGAGCGATTGAAAGATGGGGAGACTGAAGATAGGAAGCAAAGAGGGGCTGGACAAAGCTGTGTTGGGGTAAAAAAGGAGATACGGTATGATGGGCACAGAATAGAGAAGTGCTAGAGACACAAGAGAAAAGGAATGAGAGGCACACGAGGGAAACGTGCATTTCATCTTAAAGCAGAGCTAGGTAATTATTAGTGTCAGTGAGAGAGAATATGTATGTCAAGGTGAGATAAGGTGAGTAATAAATCATAGTATGGATAGATTTATACACTTAGCTGTCATTGAGGCAGCAGGTTCAGTGGCACCGGAGCAGGGGAGTGTTTGAAGGTCTCACTGACTTCTTCTGTTACAACCAGGGAGGGGACACGTTCTCCGTGCTTGTATTAGGGTTCATGACACTCCTTGCTTTGCCTCTGTCCAGGACCACTTCCGGAATGTTTCGGAAGTGCTTTCGTTTTCACTAGACAAGACAAAGCGCTCTTCTCTCCCGCTTTCAGTGCGCGAGCTGGAGATGGATTGATATTTGCATTTCTAAATTGTTTTTGCGCTCAGAGCAGTTAGGGAACCAGCACGGGGTAATGTTTCATTGCTGGCTGGTGTAACATGCATTTAAAAAGCAGGTTCGCCATGCTTCTGGGACAACACATAGGAGAGGCAGCCCTGTTTCGGCAGCTTGAGCTGTTTTATTATCATCTGTTGTAAAATATTGCCGCGATCTTCACCAAAGGAAGGATTGTGAAGACCGCCGTATAAACCGCAGTGATGAATATAAATGAGCGAGCAGCTCTGAGACTCACTAAAATATGCATTTTAATGGGGAGAGGGCGTAAATTGAATTTCCCATGTGCTACAAATCCCTAATGGCTCGTCTAGAGCAGGCGGTGACAGAAGTCAGGCTGAGCCTCTGTAATCTACGCCTCCGTCACGGGGGGCAAGGGGGGGTGGGGGCTGTCAAGGCCATCCTTGGTGCATAAAACACGTCCGGATCTCTGAGAGAGGCTCCTATTTCCAGTGTGACTGTGGAGTCACATATTAGAGACGCCGGGCGTTTGACTGCTTATTCTCATCTGCACCTGTCAGTTGTCATTAGGAATGCAGGAAATTTGATGACAGGGCAGTCTGATCAATATGGTGGCCATCTCTTGCTATAATCGACACAGAGTGAAAACAAAATGGAAAACAAAATGCCTCACTATGAATTGTGGTCATTCCTGGGTGCTAGTGTCTGAAAACATACATACTCTGAACCAGCAGTTATAGAATTAGCGCCTGGATACCCTCACGGGTGATTAGTGCGCTATATAAATAGACATAACATAACATAGACTAGAGAACCCAGTCTAAAAAAGATGAGGAAAGAGAAGGATGGAAGTTGGCATATTAAGGATAACATCTCGATCTTTAACATCTTCACCATCATGATCGTTTCTAAGGTCGCGATAACCAACTCAAACAAGCACTGACAAAACCATTGTGTTTCTTTATTGCTAGACATGTTTGAATATATTTTCATGAATCCAGAGAGGTTGAGTTCTGAAGTGGGTCCACGGATGCGTGAGTGGAAGGATGAGTGAGCGTATATGTGGAAAGACCAGATTTCGAAGACCAAAAACAAGCTACTGACATATGCATGTAGGAGTCCAAAAAGCCGTGACTACAGGCTCAGACTGCGCCAACTCCAACACTCTCTGACATACATGGCCTGGAGTGGCATGACCTCCTCGAGGCATTGCTGTACAATTGAAATGGTAGGGACAATGTTTGGCATGAGAAGTGTTTATTGAAACCTAAGAACAGTTACACAATTACCACACGTTCAAGGCATACACAGCATACAAAGATGGAGGAAAGCCAACAAGGTAGGGTCAAATAGACTCTGGCTTTCTGTGTCTGGCTAATGACAGTATATTCTTGCCTGTCTATTTGGTTAGTAGGCAATAGCCGTATTGCATATTTGCTGCCATGCTTTTTATTGGTGATTTGTTGGTACATCCACTTAGACATAAACCAGTCCACGACTTCTTTTCAGTCTGAAGAGCAGCCACATAAGCTTCATTCTGTGACTGTGATTCAAATTGCAGCCAAGAAACCACTAGAGCAGGGTCAACAACCCCCCTGGCTCTTGAGCCACGCGGCTCAGGATGTGGAAAAGAGAAACACGTCAAGCACAGCTGAGAAAGTGTAAAGCAGCAAACACGGAAGAAGGCTCGCTTTGGCATTTCTTTCGAGGTCTACTTATCAGGTTCCATTTTTCGAGAAAGCAGTCTATTATTCATACAACTCGTCTGTTCTTAATCAAATCCCTGCCTATGAAAAGGAGAGGCAAATTGCCTACTGCTAGGGTAGCTATCTTCGAACAATTAGGATTTGATTGACAATGAGCCTCTTGGAGGCATGGCAGATTTAAGTGGAGTCCTCGGCAGGGTTTGGGGTGCCGTGCAGCAATCAAAGTGCCAGACAGTTAGCGTTTTTAATTTTTGATCCGTCTCCTGCCAGCTCCAGATCTGATTGTAATTGCTGTTACCTCTCCCTGAAGAGGCCCTGGTTCATCAGGATAAGGTGGTGTGTCGGGGGGCAGCCTTGAACTGTTTGTCAGAGGAGGTGCTCATAATGGCGCTGAGCCGCAGGTGACATTCAGAAGGGAGTCCAAGTTGCATCAACCCCTGTTATTCTAAGTTGATCAGCTCCAATATATGAAGAGAGGCAGGTCCCCAAACAGCGCACAGAGATTCTGGGGAATTGATAGAGGAATATGGGCCAACGTCACTCAAGCAAAAACCAGGGCATTTCATTACACTGCTTTGTAAATTGCGTGCACAAAAGGATACTGTAACATACTCTAACATAAGTAAAAAGAACTGAGATTAGCTGAATGAAAGACAGACAAGAAGATTAAATGCAGGAAACTTTAGTCACAACATTGTTGATTCAGGTGCCAACTACCAGTATGTCATGGAGTTCCGAAGAGCTGTAGTGTGCAACCACACTGTGTGACAGCGGAGGGGAAACAGCTCCTCTTTCGCCACCTCAATGAACACTTCGATAGGATGTCACGAACGAGCAGCGGGGTGGCCATCGCTGTATGGAATGAACCGATAACTCCCTCAGAACTCGGCAATTTATTTATCCATTCAGAATACTGACCACTTCTAATGTCAACATCTCTCAGACGACAATGGAGCAAAGCACTCTGGAGAAGAGCTGTGTTGGAACGTGGGCAGTCAGGGTTGGCTCAAATTATTATAATGAACGTCAATAATCACCGGTGTCCTAGAACTTAGCCTCCATATTGAGCCTACAATTAAGCACCAAGAGTACCCTTTTAACGCGGGCACCTAAGGGTAGCAAAGTTGAGAAGTCCAATCACACTCAGGGAGGTGGTGTGAGGTTAGAGACTAAGCACTTAATATGCATCCTGTAACAATCAACACCATGGACCATCCAGTGCTCTAGCTTTAAAAAGAAAAGTACATTTATACTAACACAGACAATGAAATAAAGGATACTATTGGCACAGTCCCCATGATGAGCTGTGGGCAGTCTCTTGTGGTAATGTGCATTGGCACTAGGACCTTTGTGGGATCTCAGTGGGACTTTAGGCAGGATTTTAGTCAGGATAACTCTCATTCTCAAAATCACACTCTCTGCCCCAAACTCATGCAGAGTTTTCCCAGCCATCTCGGGTGCAATGCCTGCACATTTCTCTGTCCTTAGTGAGGAGTTTGTGAAGTCCTTTTGAAGAAGGCCTCAAATGCTGGTGATGCTGTGAGCAGGTGGGGTGTGCATTGCAGTGCCAATCAGACAGGTATGCTGTTGTCCTTCGTTCAACCCGGCTGATGGGGTTGCACTTCAGTCAATGAGCACCAGTGCCCGCAACCTCACGTTAAGTTTCAGCAGCACCAGAATCATTCGCTAAGATGGTGCTCCGCTTTGGTGGTGCTTGTGGTCTTTAGATCTTGCTGATTGGGTCTTACCCAGGCCGAATCATAGAATCCCTCCATCCAAACTAGATAGATTCTCACCCCAGGCATGGTGGTGAATATGCCCTGCAGATGCTACCTGTTTAACAGTGTTCCAAGAATAAACTCCTTTCTCACAATTGTGAGAACTCCATCAAACTCTATTTGTTCCTATCATCTCCCTCTACTGTCCCCACTGGAATTATCTATGTATCATGAAAGCAACCAATGTGATGGGTGGATTACTTCCAATAGTTTCAATCACTTCCAATTGCTTTGGCCATTTCTAGAAATGCCCAGTCTCTTTGCAACCTAGAAGTGCCAGATCCGTTGCTTTGGAGTACGTTAGAGAAACGTTGCACAATCAAAGTGCAAAATCACCTTGAACTTTACCAACAGATGCTCAATTCCAAAGGAAAGCATTGTATTGTGCTGGTGCTCTCACAGGACAGTGGCCATCTGGTGTGCACCTTTCTTTGTAAGCCCCTTCTAAAATAGGGACTCCCTGCTTGCTTTTGGGAGACTTCCAGGAAGTAGTAACTCTGTACCTGTTCCACCACTGCACATCTTCTCTTAAGGTTTGCTGCTGCCCAGACATGTTTTCTAGGAGAACCTGAAAAAAACAAACAGCACAAGAAAAAAAATTTGGAACCTCAGGATATCTGAAATAATGAAATGCATGTGCAATCTGGCACAGTGGGTGTAGTTGTGCATCTTTGGATCCCTTCCATAAGCTAGAAAACAAAGAAAAGAACATTTATTATACGATTTAGAACATTCTTGAAAAAGTCTTTGCTAAGGGACTTGAATACTTTCTGGAGATAAACCAAAATGAAGAGTTCTTCACAGAATGATTATACATGTTAACAAAGCTAATTTATGTTAGTAGTACTAGCAAATAAATACTGCAAGAAAGTGGATTATTATTTACGATGGACTGTCGCCCACCCCGAGGAATAAAAACGGCATCCCATCAGGATGAACCACAAAATTAACCTGATCTCAATGCCTGGTACCTAGACAGGATAGACAGGCTTAACGTAGGGCAATGTGTAAGGTATTTATGCATATAACAACAGCAAAAACAAAATTAACCTGATCTCAATGCCTGGTACCTAGACAGGATAGACAGGCTTAACGTAGGGCAATGTGTAAGGTATTTATGCATATAACAACAGCAAAAAGTCAAAAGAATACACCAAACAATACAAATTCCCAAACTGAATAAGAAAAATAGGGTACATTTTTAATAAACCACATGCCACCAAAACAGCAAAATGCAAGCTTGCTATGAGCCCTACCTTTTCTTCGGGAAATACACTAGACCTTAATCCATCCTCCTTGAGAACGTCTAGCTTGACTCTGGCATGGAGGTCAGGAGCAGGACCTCTGACCCAGCTCTCCGCCTGTGCAGCTCCGCTGACTGTGCCTTCTCCTCTGCCCCTTCTACTCCTGCGCTGGTAGGGGTTCAAGGCTGCCCGTTGCCCCTGTGGTCTCGTCTGCATTTATAGTTTTTTTGTATTAGCCAGTATTCTCAATTCTTGTATTCTGTACTTATTGTTATTTTTGTTTTTGCCTTAGTTTAATTCTTGCCCCATGATCCTCTCTCCTGTTGCGCCCTACGTGACGGTTTTTGCCGCTGCTGCCCCAACGGCCCCTTCCCCTCGCCGCTTTCCAGCTCCCGCTTCCCAGCTGCACTCCCCTCCCCTTCCCCTATTTAATGGTGGCCGCATGCAGCGGGCGCGCCGAAGGCCAGTCCGTCTGTGCCCGTCCGCGACCCAACCGTGACCAGCACCAGGGACCCTGGATCTCCGACCTCCCACCACTACGACTCAGCGGCCCTCCTTGCACTTAACCCCAGAAGGAACGACTGCCAGCGGTCCACACGAGCACCACCCATGGACAGTTCTCCTGCTGCCAGTCCTTCTCCACCGCCCACATCCCCATGGCCACCGCCCACACGCCGAACATCAACACCGCCAAAGCCCTGAGGTGCATCCTACTCAACATACGCTCCCTGCATAAACACGCCGTAGAGATCTGGGACCTCCTTGACACCCTCTCCCCAGACGTTGCCTTAATCGCAGAAACCTGAACAAACTCCACCTCCGCCCCGGCATCACCACTGCCATCCCCGACAGATACAAGATCCAGAGGAAAGACCGCTGAGGAGGAGGAATTGCCATCGCACAC
This sequence comes from Triturus cristatus, assembly GCF_964204655.1. NCBI lineage: Eukaryota > Metazoa > Chordata > Amphibia > Caudata > Salamandridae > Triturus > Triturus cristatus. The sequence goes on along the minus strand of NC_140590.1, from coordinate 890,713,796 downwards.
AAGAGCTCCCTCCGACTCATGACCTCAAGCTCGAGCAACAGCCAGCCCACCACTGAATACCTCCATTTCCAGATCCAGATCAGCCCCAGAACAACCCTAAAAGGCACACTTGCCTACAAACCTCCCAGACCTCGAATCGTGTTCACCACCTCCATCGCTGACTTCATCACGCCCACGTCATCACTCCCATGCACTATTTACTCATCGGAGACCTCAACTTCCACTCGACAACCTTAGTGACCCCAACTCCACCACCCTCCTGGGCAACGTTGCCAACATCGGACTGAAACTGCTTGTCACCACCCCTACCCACAAGGCAGGACACACCCTCGACCCCATTTTCGCCGGTGGAAACAACATCCGTTTCAGCTACAGCACACAACCCCCATGGACAGACCATCACTGTGTACACTTCCACGTCAAAAAACCCACGGTATCCAAACCTTCACCCCACCCTCCACAAAGTAACTGGAACAAGATCACTGAGGAGCAGCTCAACTCCGCCCTCAACCGTGATGCTCCTGCCACCTTGACCAACGCCAACCTCGCAGCCAAAGAACTCCACAGATGGATCTCCAACTACGCAGACGAGCTCACACCATTACGTAACCCCGACAGACAACGCTCCAGGAAGGCCACCTGGTTCACTGCTGACCTCTAAGAATCCAGATGCACCTGCAGACGTCTCAAGAAGAATTGGAGAAACAGCAAATCCTCGGATGACCGGACCACCTACAAGAATGCCTTGACAGAATACCACCAATGCATCAGATCCACCAAAAGGACTTCATCCAGAATAAGAACCTCGCCAAGTCCAGGAACTCCAAGGAATTCTTCAGCATCATCCAGGAATTCACCAACCTCCCCCCCACCCCAGCGAAACCATGGACATTAGCCCCTGCCAGGACCTCTGCAACAAGCTCTGCTTCTACTTTCATCTGAAGATCAACGGCCTCTACGACAACTTCAATGACCAAACACCTGACTCCGGAACCACTCCATCCTCCAGCAACGCCAGCCAGCCAACCATCTCCTCCTGGACCCCAGTCACCACTGAAGGCACCGCAACAACCATGAGAGGCATCCACTCAGGAGCCCCCACGGACCCCTGCACCCTGCACATCTTCCACAGAGCCACCACCATTGCTCCATGACTACGACGCACCATCAACGCCACCATCGAAACTTTCCTGAAGTCAGACCCCTACTCAAGAAGCCATCAGCAGACCCCATGAACCTCAAGAACTACCGACCCATCTCCCTCCTTCCTTTCTCAGCCAAAGTCACCAAGAAGACTGTCAATGTCCAGCTAACGAAATTCATCAATGAAAACTCCATCCTCGACCCCTCCCAATCCAGATTCCAGAGCAACCACAGCATGTAGGCCGCTCTACTCACTGCCACAGACGACATCCACACCCTCCTCGACCAATGACACACAGCAGCCCTGATCCTATTCGACCTGTCGGCAGCCTTCAACACTGTCTCTCACCGCCAGACTCCAAAAAGCCAGCATTCAGGGAACCGCCCTCGACTGGCTCCGCTCCATCCTCGCCAGCAGAACCCAAAGAATCAGACTTCCACCCTTTCTCTCCGAACCCACGGAAATCAACTGCGGAGTACCCCAAGGATCATCACTCAGCCCCATGATCTTCAACATTTACATGGCCCCCCTCGCCGTCATCGTCAGACAGAACGGACTCAGCATAGTATCCTACTCTGAAGACACCCAACTCATCCTCTCCCTCACCAAGGACCCTATCACCACCAGACTCAACTTCCAGGACCGAATGAAAGACGTTGCATCCTGGATGAGCAGCAGGTGCCTGGAGCTCAACTTGGAGAAGACAGAGGTCCTCATCCTTGGACCCTCACCCTCTGCATGGGACAACTCCTGGTGGCCAATCGCCCTCAGCAGTCCCCCGACAGACCACGCCTGAAACCTCGGCATTATACTCAACTCCTCCCTCTCCATGACCCGACAGGTCAACGTTGTCACCTCCACTTGCTTCAACATCCTCTGCATCCTCCGAAAGACCTTCAAATGGATCCCGCCAAATCAAGGAAGGCCATCACCCACGCACTCATGACTAGCAGACTGGACTACGGAAACGCCCTCTATGCAGGGATCAACAAGTCTCAACTCTGCAAACTCCAGACCATACAGAACACCGCAGCCAGACTTGTCAACGGCATCCCCCGACACACACGCATCACCCAGCACCTGCACAACTTCCAATGGCTCCCCATCGAGAATAGAGTAACCTTCAAGATACTCACCCACATCTACAAATGCCTCCACTACACCGGACCTCAATATCTCAATGGGAAACATCATTTACAACGCATGCGATACATTGCATGCCATTATTATGCGCTCATTACAACAACCGCGTTGTTACTAGGGGTGGGCGGAATTTGCGAAATCCACTTTCGCAAATTATCGTGAAAATGTTTAAAATTATCGCAAACAAGCGGAAATATCGCGAAGATGCGGAATTTTTTTTCCCGCATGTTCGCGAGATTTTCTGCATGGTTGCGGGTCGCCAACTTACCCATGTGGTTGCTCGTGGGCGCGGCCATCTTGTTTTGAGTTGTCCCGCGGTGCATGATCGCGAGAAGAAAGACGTGATCGCGCGACGCATGACGTCACTGCGGGCGCGAACTGTCGCGAGACAGCGCAAATGGCTAAAAACAATCTAACATCTCATGGAGAACACGACCGGATCAAGAAAACTTGTCGGCGAACGCAGGGATTCAGGTAAGGCGATCGCGCGCGCGCGAGAATGTATTATTTTACAGCGCGAACAAGAAACAAATTATCGCCAAGCTGCGGAAAGTGGAAATTTTGACATTTTCGCGCTCCCCGCGGAACGCGAAAATGTCAAATTATCGCAATTTCCGCGAACGGAACGAAATTTTCGCCCAGGCCTAGTTGTTACATCGCAAACCATTACAACGCAATTCGATACAATGACTTGCTGTGGGGGGCAGAAGGTGTTGGATTTGAAATCCAACACCTTCTCTACTGTTGCACTGACAGGAGTTGAAATAGTAAATTAGACTATTCCAAAATCCAGCGCGTCGCCTACAGCAAGACGTTGTAACGACTTGCGTTGTAATGGTATACGATGTAACAACGCAGTCGCTGTAATGACCTCATTGTAATGGCATGCGTTATAATGTGTCCTATTCATCTCAACGACAGAATCTCCTTCCACGTACCCAAGAGGAACCTCCGATCTGCCGACCTTGCCGAACCCTCGCGCATTCACAGAACAAGAACGGGAGTGAAGAATCTTCTCCTACATCGCAGCCAAGACATGGAACAAGCTGCTGATCAACATCAGGTGTGCCCCCACCCAGCACATTTTTAGAAAGATCCTCAAGACCTGGCTCTTCGACTGACCAGAGCTGCTTCCCCCTCCCCCCCTCCCAGCGCCTTGAGACCCTCACTGGTGAGTAGTGCGCTTATAATCTCCCTGATTGATTAACTGATTTATTCTTTTACAGTGGAAAGCTTCTATTTTTTCCTTTTAATTTCTTCAACCCTGCCATAACATTGTGCCCTTCCACCAGTAAGACCTGGCTGCAATTCAGGCCAATCTTTCTGATGAGATCCTGTCCACTTTGTTCTGAGGCCATGACAAAGGTCAACACATTTTCTTTTGGAGTTTCAGATGTCATTGACCTGGTTATCTCTTTCACAATTGTGATTTGCCAAAGCTCTTGTCCTAACATGGTCTTTGACATGACAACCCTTATAGATTTTAGAAAGGCTTGCCAAATTGTATCTACACACTGGAGTGCTGACTAAAAACCATAGACAACAACCTTATCCTCACCACAGTCAACACTGCTAAATACATCTATGCAGGGTTTAAGAATCTATCTACCCCTGTATGTTAATCTTATTCTCTGGCTATGGCTGAAGCCTTCTGTAGAAAGGTAGCCATTTCCTTCCACACTAAAAAAAGAGAAACACTGTGCCTATTTTGCTGTGTTCCATTGGTTTTTGGGTGCAACCAACATGTCTAACTTGGTCACTTTCTAATACATTTAATATTCATTCTTTAGTTTTTCGTTGTTGAAGTCAAGCTCTATCGAAAGAATAATACATTTTGCTGCAATGACCAATAATTATATTCTTCTCCAAATATGCTTTGGTTCTGGATATTGGACAAAAGCCACTGTGGCAACACTCAACCCTTATCCAATTATAATCATTTCTCGTTTCTTCTCTTTCGTCTAAGATTATAAAGAGTTTTGTGAACCAGGAACTCTCCTCCTTCCTTCAAGGCATCAGCATCCTTGATCTTGCTAAGTCAGATTTCTGCTTCTTACCAGTGCTGAAATCCTTCTTGAATCTAGCATACCTACATTTCATTTGACAACGTAAAAGGAGGAATAACCCCCCTCATTCTCCTCAACTTATTTGCAGCTTTCTACACTTTTTCTCACCACATTCTTCTCAACTGCCTCTCTCATGGTGGTGTGAGACCAGAACCTTCAGCGTTTACTTAATTTCTTTCTGCAGTGCGGCAACCTCTCCATTTTGCCCTCTTTGCTCAGCCCAACCTTATTTAATGTGAGTACCACCCCCATAGCTGCATTTATTCGATTATTTGATTATCTCTTCTTTTGCTGTGCTAGCAACATCTAAATTACTATCCATTTGGAGAGGGTGTTGGTATCTACTAAATCACATTTCAAAGACTCTATGCCCAGCAGGAAATATAGAAATTCATAAAAACTCAAACTGATTAAATAGAAGTTGTTTGACCCAGAGATTTAGGGCTGGCTATGACGCATCAAAGCCAGTCAGAATCCACTCTTCCAAATAGGATGAGAATGATACACATGCCCGATAACCTGTGCTCACCCTCTGATAGCTTGGCACCGAGCAGTCAGGTTTATCCTCAGGGTTCGAGTGTAAAGTATTGGCACAACACCCCCCTCACAACACACTGCGTTAGCCACAAAAAGGCTCCACTCTATATGTTTAAAAACACTTGTCTTTGTATTGCACACGCACACTGAAATCTAAACAAGAGGCACATTGTTTTTACACTCTACAGTTATACACAATTGTCAAATTTCTCTATTGAAATCAAAACGAAACACACATTGTATATACACTTTACAATTACAGGTAAGCCTGGGCGGAGTTCCGCGGAGTGCAAAAAAAACACTGCAGCGTTACGCGAAGCTCCGCAAGCAGCAGAGTGCATTAGATAAATGCTGTTTGCGATGATTTTCAGTGCCAGATGCTTGTCCGCTCTGGCCAATCTTTGTGAACGGCACCATGCACAGCGCAAGCGGGCGCTTCTTCCTTTTCTGCCCCGGGAGGTGGGTTTTCCTCGCTTGCGCTCACCAACTTGACGTTGACGAAAACGAGCAAGGAAAAAAACTCCGCTCCGCTGCGCAAAGTGGAGTTTTTCAGAATAATCCGCAAACTCTGCGAGCTGAGCAGAGTTTACCGCCCAGACCTAGATATATGCAATTGTTGGACTTTCCTATTGCCGAAAGGTCAAACAGTCACCAGTTTTTGATTACACCTCGTGACCCAGCCCCTCAGTCCCTCAGCCCCACCAGCTAATGTTACACGTTGCCCCTGCTGGTGCCCTGTTGACTAGACAGTCGAAACCACACAACACGGAAAGAAACAGTTGCTTAGATTTGGTCATCCAGATTAGACCTTCAGATACCCGACGGCACCTGCACGAATATGGGATCACTATTCCCCCCATAGAAAAAAGGTTGTGACCCAGGAAGCTGGCGTGCTTCCCTGTCTAAATAATTTTTTTCCCCACAAGCAATGGAGTGACCTGCCGTAGACCCCCGACAGTCAGCTGCAGATGCCCACAAGGCACATGAGAACCCTCAAGTCTATTTATGTTGTTTTCCACAACAAAGCACTCTGTGGCATGGGTCCAGGGAGAGGGAGCCAAAGACCTCAGACAGATACCGTGATGTCAGGCACTGTCGTTCTCCTGATCTGAAGGCCAAAGACAATCTCAGTTCCCAGCTCAGGTTCCCTCAACATCCCTCAGAAACCACATGCTATGGAGCGCAAGCAAGCACAGGTCCCCTGGTTGCAAGCACAGGTCCCTGTGACTCTGCAAGCTTCCCCTGCACTCCTCCAACTCCTCATGTCCCAGCCCCTCAGATGGCTGCTGATCTCTGCGTACACACTCCTCTCGCACAGTGAGAAGATGGTGTATGTCAGGACGGTTCTTGCCCCAGACCTGATCACTTCCACTTGTCTCCGCCGCACCCAGGGTAGTCCTTATGGTCTCGTGGAGATTGTGAGATCCTCTGTGTTCCTGGGAACTCGTGGACAGGAGGCCATGTCACCAGCCCTTGGAGAGTACTTCGAGATCCAGGCCACGACCATTGGCAATAGTTACAGACCAGCAACATCCAGGCAAAATCCACTTAGAGTTAGACCCATTCCTGGAACCCGACAAGCTCCAAGCCGCCACAAATCTGTGGATAGTCCAATTGCAGCCCCTCATGATTCATCCTGACAACGTCCCAGTATCGAACAAGCATAATATGGTTCAAAATCCAAAAGTGTTTCTAGTTTTGGAGGCTGAAGCCACAGTAGTTATACCCAACATGTCCTTTGAAGATATGATCAGTTCAAAAGGTCACCTTTGAAATGCACAGGCCCTCTCAGAATCTTGTCCCGTCTGCCATCCTTCCCTGGGTGGTTTGATCACAATATTTAGTGGGGACAAGGCCCTGTCCCTTGGAATGCAGGTGCAAATTCCACCCTCATGTAACCATCCCAGAAAGGCCCCTCAAGTCAGAGGTCCACAGTTGTCTGTGAACCCCTAGTTTATGTCCCTCTATCAGGACTGCACAGATGCGGCTATCTGCCTAGAACCCACTTGTGAATTAGGAGACAGGCCACCAGGCACACAGAGCCATGCACATCAAAATGCTCACATTCTCAAAGTGACACTTTCACCACCGTAATGCTGAACCAACTTCCACTACCAAAGAGGATTCGCCATTATGAATTCATCGATACCAAACACTATACTGTTACTATTCTGCCCATAGGAAATAATATTCAACAGCCTTTCCCTACACCCGCTTATGCTAAACCAATGCGAGAAGCAAGCCCCATCGTATCAAGCACACCATCCAATGTCATTCACAACTCTTGCAAGTAACACATACACGCACCTGCCCAACAGCTTCCCGACACCACACCCTGTCACCAGCCAAAGATATGATAAATCAGACATTTCAGGGAAGAAAGAGTGAGGCATAAAAAGGATACAATTGATTTTCACTTGGAAATTCAGAGAGAGTAACGTCATGAAAAGTGAAAGAAAGTGTGAGACAAAGTGGGCAGGAGGAGAGAAGGATAATGGAAAGTGAATTATTTGGTAACACAAGCATAGTAATGCTATTATGAGTATCTATTATGAAATAATGAGTGAGTGGAGAAAGAACAAGGACATTGTATATAATGTGGAAGATAGCATTTGAGTTGCAGGAATGGAAAAGGATGTGGAATGATTGTCCAAAGTTGAAACATGCAAGCAAGATATGATGAATGGGACATAACAATGAAAAAAGGATACGAGTAATTTTCACTTGATAATTCAGAGCTCTTTGTTTCTTCAGGACATCCTTCTATTATTGACTCATGACAGTATTCAACAACTGTGTAATATTTGGTGGATGATAGGGAAATTTTGTGTGGAATGGCAAACCCTGTGTGTGGTTGCCTTTGCTGGCCAGGAAGGTAATAATTGAACCTGATGAAGGAGAAGAACAAGGATTGGCCTATTATCTAAAAGTATAACAAGAAGGGATGTAAAGAAGAATCTTTTACTCATAGAAATTTGACACCATCAGATTGATGAAGGTGGGAGTTAGATGGGCTAGCAATGCTGCATTTTTATGTCAGCTGATGCACCTCTACCCCAAGCCCTGCTTCAGCAGCAGTTTTACAATTGACATGTTGCCCCATTTCAGGTCTTAGGCAATAATCCAGTTCTAGTTTGTTTTATGTTCTGGAACATGTATGTTTGATGTTTATATGCAGGTTTGGGAGGGTGGGATGCCTAAAAAGAACACACTTCCCTATATCTCGCAATAAAGCTATCCAAAATAATTCCCCAGTCAACTAATTACAGGTCTGGAACACTCAAAAAAGGGGAGCCAGCGTTTCAGGAAAATATTGGCTGCAAGAAAGAAGCATTTAATCTAAGCCAGGGCACAGAGGTTAGGAAAGAAACAGGCTGTTGGCAGCACTCAGAGGGTCTAGGCTAAAGTGACTGAGATGAGGGCTGTGTGGCTGTTGTTAGCAATCCAGTGAGGAGAGCAGGTCTTGAGCTTACTAACCTCTGAGACAGTATGAGAGGCAGAGGACATTCGTAGGTCTGCAGGCTTGTGTAGAGGCACTCCGGCAGGTTTCAGAAGGGATGGATGGCCTCCCCAAAGGAATGCTGTATGGGGGAGGCCAAGCGCAAGAGCTGTGCGGTGGAGGATTGTTACAGTCTGGTTGGGCAAGACTGCCAAGTGAACAGAGATGCTACCGCATGTGTCCGGGGCAGAACGAAGGTCCACGTTAAGCAGAGGATGAAAATGAAGCAGGCACAGATTGAACTATAAGATTGATTTAGCCATCAATTTAGGAGTGAGATTGGAATTGTGGAGGAAATGAGACAGTTTGCACTTGTGACTCAAGGGTGTGGTATTCACTGAAGAAGCTTGCCATCATTAAATAGCACCAGAAAGAGTGGCAGGACTGGTGGAAGACCCAACAATGCAGGAACACCAGGGGATTCCCTACAATTGTGACCCAGATCTCGAAGTTTGTGTGCGGCTCTAAAGAATGAGCCCACAAGCACAGACTAGAAGCTGTATCTGGGCGACAGAATGGAAGGGAGACATCTAGAGAAGGCATTCCCCATTGAGATCGCAATCCAAAATGCCACCGAAAAATGAGAGAAGCACTGGCCACTATACGAGTAGTAAACACACCATTGAGGAAGGCCTTGCAAAGATGGTGCAGAGCAATGTGCAAGAGCAGGTGCAGGATACTGCGACGGAGGCACTCTCAAATACAGATTTTTTTTTTATGGATCTTGGAGGGGCATAAGGCAAATACAGATGAATCGATTGTAAAGTGATAACAGTTGCCCTTATATGGAAACACCAGAACAAAATACGAGTGTGTAGCAAAGAAGCAAAGGAATGGGTTGATACAATTGAAGACCCAGTTAATAATCACATTGGCAACTGGCTGACCTAGAGGTACGGTTGAAGTGGCATGAGGATAAATTGGCAGATTTGGAAGACAGATCTAGGTGTAATAACATGTGTTATTGGACTGCAAGAAGGAACAGACAAAACACAAGACGGAAATGTTGATGGAAACCTTGTTTCCGATTCTTTTGTTATCATTGGGAGGGATTGATGACCTAGAAATAGACTGGGTGCCTAGAACCCTCAGCTGTAAGGCAGGTTTGGGAGCACCCCCTATGATGATCTTGGCGAAGGTACAGCGATATTGTGACAAAGTCCAGATACTTATATACTAATGGCTGCGTGACAAGAAGGAACTATTGACTATAGGGGGAACAGAATATCTTTTTACCCAGTTTTGGCACAGTCAGTCAAAGAAAAAAAAACATTTGAAGAAGTAAAGCAGAAACTGAGAGAACTGAATATGCCTTATACATTACTTTCCCGGCACATCTACGCATAGATGGACGAGAGAAATTGTTTTTTTTTTGTAAATGCTGAAGAAGCTTTGCAATTTATTGAAGGTCTGTGATTAAATCTAAAATGTTTAGTGATCAGTGTAACAGAGCAGTTACCGGACCTTACTGAATTATTAAAACATGGTGGGAAACAGTAGGCTTGGTCAAGGAGGGGGTGCATGTACAGGAATAACATGTACTAATTTTTATGGCACACCTGCTAGAGACTTTGAGGTCTCAAATAAATAAGTACTTTCCTCAGAGCCATCTAATTTTAATATCACTACTTTGCACTTTTGCACTATTTCACTTTTTTACTCGCACTGCTTTTCAGTAGCCCCCTGTGACCCAGTTATACCATCACTGGTTCCTATGTTGTCATTCATGACTAAACTCTTTTCCTATCCTTCATGGTTAGAAGGAACCCACATGATGAAAAGGGCGCCCAGGAAGAGCTACTGATGGGTATTTTTCAAAAACTATGAATGATGTACCCTGTCTAGCGAACCAATATCACTAGCTCCATTACATAGTCGTATCTTGTGAATTTCATACCTTTGACCCTCCATTACTTTTTGTATTGTGTTTAGTTACTTTCGGGGAGTGTAGTGCTGAGTGGTCATTAAAATTAATCCCTGAGACCCAAACCCATTTTGACTTGTTTGACACCTGCTAGAAGCTCAATCAAGACTCAAATGACCTGTTATTGCTTATAGTTAGATATATGTGATTGTAGCAATCTAGGTAGCCCTTTACTAGGGAGCAACTGGAGCCACCCACCAGGGGCATAAGTAAGAAAAGTTGATGGAGGGATAGGTATTGAATGTACCGCGTGTGTAGGCCAAGTTGGGGTATGCCACATGAAAGACTGGATAGGTAAAAGGGGCAGAGGGTGGAATAAAGTGCAATCCTATGGGTCACTTTACATAATAAATGGGCAGTGAAATCATGAACTGCTAAATTTAAGATGGGGGGTAACAGCTTTATCTTGGAATCTTAAAGGGAGTCCGTATGTTGTCAAGAGGGAGAGAATATGGTTGTATTTGAGCAAAAGATATGCCCAATTAATAATATTGCAAGAAGTGCATCTGATGCTTACGGAGCATGCAAAATTGTAGGTTAAAAGGGGGCGGAAGCCTGCGGCATTCTGGTTTCACATCTTCAGCACGAGGTGTGGTGATATGAGTAGCTCCTTCAGTTGCATTTAACACAGAAACCACAGTCAAGGTTATGAATGAGAGATTTGTAGAAGTTACTGAAGAACTAAGTGTAGAACCTACAGTATTAGTTAATACCTAAGTGTCAAATATAGTTTCCTCAGTTTTTTTTATATAGAACAATTATTGACACCATGTGCTCATTATAAAATATCATGGAAGAGAGACCTTATTGGACAGGTATCTTGTTTGTTCAAGGGCCTTGGTTAGAGCTTTTGGTAGATCATTTCAAACTCTACACAATGTTATGGAAATTGTGAACTCAGAATAGGGACAAGAGCACATATTATTTTTATTCTCTGCCACATAATACATTTTCCCAAATTGACTTCACTCCAGTCCATTCTGAGCAGATAGTGGAGGTTGAGAAGTTGCAATACATGGATCATGATACACCTGCTCATGCTCCCATTCAGGTGGCATTCATGGGTAGGGAATATGTGACCTCAGTACAGCAGTGGTGTAGGAACTACAGGAATGACCGGATAGGAAAGATGTGAGAGCTGTAATTCAGGAATTCTTTACTTTCAACACTGGTACAGTACGCTCACTGGGACGTTGTGGGAGGTTTTTAAAGTGACTATTGGGGTTAATGTATGGTATCAAACTATGGAGTGAGGACGTCACTTTTAGATACAATTACAGGAGGGCAGGCTGTATACATAGACAGGCTAACTGTAATGGAAGCAGAGGAAAGGGAGGCTAGGTGTTTAATAGTTGAAACAACCCCAATAATGATAAGGTAAACATGATTATGAAGCGTATATTGAGTTAGAACATGAGTTAGGGGACAAAGCAGACCACTTATTCACCTGGCTGGTAAACAGAGAAAAGTGGAATAAAACAGCAGTAGTCATTAAGGACAACCAGGGGCATATACTATGAACCAGAGTTGTATCCTTCACAGAATTGAGGAGTTTTATTCTGAGCTATATGCTGCATGAAAGAATCTAAAAATGTGGTAGATGAAATGCTTGAATTAATCTTAGCCATTGGTAATTAGCCGGGCAGCATCCCAATTCATTCTTATTTTGCACACCCTGCCACCTCAGTTTGGACCCAGTAAAATGCAAATCAGTCCTGACCCTGTACAAATGGCAACAGTCCAGTCTGAATTACCAAGCCAGGTCTTCCCTGAACCGGAACACAACAAACCCAGGACTGGTTTCACTCTAGTAAGGGCTCATCATCCAGGTATAGTTTGGTTCTAGTGACACAATGGGTCCGGGATCCACATCTGGGCATTCCCTTCCCACTTAGGACGACACACTGAAGTATATGAAAAACCGATGGATGTAATGCTTCAATTAATCATAGCCACTGGTAATTTACTCTGGATGCATCCCAAACCAATATTATTTTGTGAAGAAAATATGCATTGACAAAGCCAATAGGTTTGGCTTTTGCACAGTGTATGCATGCATACAGGAGCACAAGATTCACACACACATTGGCATTGATGAAGCCAATATACAGATAGAACAATATACCTATATACATCTATCCACAAAAGATCAACTCACCTACAGCATCACTGCTTTCAGTCAAACACGCACTTATGCACACAGAACTACAGGCACCCCTACTCATAGGCCACCTGGCACGTGCCACCCATAAATACAGACCAAGGAACATGTGAAACATTTTTCTTATGCCAATGACAAGGACTGGAACCTCTTCCTCTGATATGAAACATTTCTTCTCAAATTCAGAAGGTCTCTGGTGAATTGGTGTTTTACATTTTATTTAACAATAATGCTGATACTGTTAGACGTGATGCTGATCTTGTTCAGCAGTGCAAAGGTGAACATATACATAAATATTAAGATACCACAACAAGTTATGCTATTAAGGTTGAATGTACAGCACTTTATGCTGGTCTAAAGCCATATTAAAGAGCCAGATGATTCAGAAAATCTATGGGATATATGCTAGAATAAGAGAGGAACGATTTGTGAATTGAATGATATTCATCAAAATCGAGTGGCGGCTGACCGTAGTCATCTGCTTTTCCGAGAGGAAGCAAAGAAATAGGTTGCAGTAGTCAGAAGGACAGAACGGAACAGGTTAAGAGATATAAGTAAAGGGGTGGGGTGAAACAGTGTGAGGAAGTCGGGTCTGACAGAGAGTTAGGGTTGTGAGATTGGATGAGAGACCAGCTAGGGAGAGCCGGGTAATCATGTCCACAAAAGGTATGCAGCAGAATCACAGTACCCAACAAGGGTACAGGTACACATACAGTCCCAAACAACACAGATATGGTTAGGCAGGCAAACAAAGAGGCACAGGGGCATTCATGGACTGAAAGTAGGGTGTATATGGGAGGAGGTTTCATGTCTACTTAATGTTTACAAACCTTGCTGAATCAAATTTGAGGGAGAGGAAAGATTGGCTTCAATCCAAAATGAATTCCTGGCCTAAAAAATGTTGGTCGGTTACTTTCAAAGTCTACTGTAATTACCCACTAGTTGCAACTTCTGTGACCAAAAGTCTCCACGGAATATTCAATTCCATGCTCCACTACAGAAGCCTTACCCTTTGTACTCCCAATCTGGTGCAGCAGCACAATATTGAAGGTCTGCTTTACAAATACAGAATGCAGTTTCATGGAGATATGTGGCAATCAATGAAGCTGAGGATGGCTGGCAATAATAGAGAGACGCGAAAAAATAGGGGCCCTTAGGAAGACAACGGAATAACCCTCTCCTCCACTCCACTCTTGTGCTTTGGTGTACACAGGCTGAAACTGGGAAACTAAAGCTGTTGGCTCGGCTGCTGGTATTTTAAGGAGAAAATTGTGTTTACCCTTCACAGCAGATGCAAGAACATAAGGCTGTCAGTGGGCATTAGGCTGAATTGCCACTGAATTAGAGAAAGTCAACAGGCGGCCGTATAACAAAAATAGCTGGTGCATTCTAACTTGCAATAGGATTGGTTTTTCTGCCAATCCGAGTGCTTGGCTGAAAATTACCTGATTCGAATTAGCATATGGTGCGGATAAAGAGGGAAATTTGGGAACCATCGACAATTTCATGCTTGAGAGACAGGGCGCACTGCAGGCTGAATGAGAGCTGGCTGACTTGTGCGATGCCTACAGTAAAATATGGTATTTATCTTGTTGAACTTTGAAAAGCCCTGGTATAAATGTGACAGCAAAAGGAGTTACAGTAGCGACCTTCAACATGATGATATATTCAAGGATGAAAAAACTGCAAGCATCAAATTCAGTGTTTTTATACAGCCCGTCGATTTAAGTGCAGGTTAAACACACACAAAGAAATAGATTTACATGCATTTATTTTGTTTCGTCAAAACATTTTCCATATCAAAATGACTAAAATATTACATCATAGGAAGTTGGTTGCTTTTTCTCAGTACTATTTGAAAACGTTGCTAAGAAAGGAAACAGGTGTAACATTTCCGCCGCATTTGTGTTGTTGTTTAACATATCATTATTGGTATATTGGGTTTTTAAAACCTGTCATCTCTGATCTATTCAGTGATATCTCAAAGCTCACCTTTTGATGAAAGAAGTGATACCAGCTCCGCGGAACAGCAGAACAGGGAAAGAGGCTGAGAGATGGTTTAACAAATAAATACAAGCCTAAAAATAACATGATGGTGACCCCGCCTTATTTCTGAGCTCCTATACATGTTTTTTAGCTGATTTTAGACTTTGTATCTGGCCTGGCCCTTCTTATCGGGCTGCACTATTCTAATATTGAAATATTGGTCATGCACAACCATAGCACTAGATCGCAAGAAATAGATTCTCAGCAAAACCAGGTAGGAATAAAAGAATGATGCAAGATGTTTCATCCCGCTTCACTGTGTTGTGACTTTCTTGAAGGGGTGGGTGGTCGAGCAGGACAGCTAGGTGGTGGTGCACGTTGTTCTGTGATTCGACAAAGAGGCGGACAGAGTAAAAGAATGTGGCAGAGGAGGTACATGTAAGTATAGGAGGCAGTAGGTCAGAGAGTGATGGATATTGAGGCATGGGGAGATAGAGGAAGGTCAGGCTGATAGCAGGAGAGTAGGTATTTTATATGTATGTATCTGAAGAGTGCACGTGAAGGGAGGTGGATGTTGATCACCTATAATCACCAATTATTTTGCTTGTCTATAATGCAGATGTCTGTGCTTGTGTGTTTTCATACATCTGTTGAAGGGACTCAGGGAGAGGCAAATGCAACATAAATCTGTATGAGTTCCACCGTGAGAGTATTCAAAGCTCGAGCTTTACAGTCAAGTTCCATGTTGTCACTCTGTGACTGAAAAGAAATGCATCTTCGATGCTGATAACTAATGGATATTCAATTCCACATGTTGTGCTAACAACCACATGAAGCGTGTTTTTTCTTGTGATAGAGCGTACATTTATGAAGACCTTAACAACGAGATGTGACAAATCCGATCGGCTGAAAGAAGCTGGAGACAACAAGACTTACTAACCAATCTCTCGATCCTCCGAGTGGAATACCTAAAATATAAAAAACACATCTTCCAAGAAAAATCCTCCTTTCTTCCAAGCCCAACTTCACCAGTCTGTGAACAGACCTAAAGGCCTTTTCAACATAACCAAACAGCAAACCTCCTTATTTCCTCTACACACAATCAGCGCTTCCAGGAAGTGCTGCGAAGAGTTCGCAACATTTTTCTATGAAAAAACATCCAATATCGAACTCTCCCTTGACCCGCCCACTGCCATACTCTGCACCATGGATATCCACGTTTGCAAAGAGGCTGCACCCAAGGTCTCACCTCCTATCAATGGATGTCTCCTCAAACTCCCTTTCTCATCAAGTCAGAACACCAATTTCAACTGACATTACACATATCCGACCCCCCCCTACTACGCTTGTAAAAAATCCTCCATCATATCATCTCTTCTACATGAACCAAAATCATCAAATCCTCCTTATTGAGCAGTTCCATGCCATCCTCCCTCAAACTCGGCCAACTCCCCCCCATTAGAAAACCAGACGCCATATCAGAATGGCCTTAATGGATATTCAATTCCACATGTTTTTTCTTGTGATGGAGCTTAGATTTATACAGACTTTAACAATGCAATGTGACAATTCTGATTGGCTGAAAGAAACTGGAGACAACAACCCTCGCCAACCAATCTCTCGATCCTCCGAAATCATCAACTACTCCTTATCAAGCAGTTCCATGCCATTCTCACTAAAACTCAGCCAATTCACCCCCCTCATTAAAAAAACAGGTGCCGACCAGAATAACCTTAACAATTACAGACCTATTACTGACCTCCCTCTCCTAGACCAAATCATCAAAAAATGCACACTGGCACAAATCAATAACCACATTGAAAAATTCAACCTGCATGACACCTTCCGATGTGGATTCAGGAAAGACTGCAGCAAAGAGGCTGCTATACTGAACGTCATTGACGACCTTCACAGATCTCTGGATGAAGGACAGGCCTGCATCCTGGTTCTCCTGGACCTCTCGGCTGCCTTTGATACGGTCAACCATGACATCCTCCTCTACACTCAGGTATCAATGGAACTGTCCTTCAATGATTTGCCTCTTTCCTCAACAAACGTTAACAGTTAATCAAATTAAATTACTCCACCTTAAAAGCAATAACAGTCTCTCAAGGAGTCACCCAAGGGTCAATCCAGTCTCCTGCCCTATTAAACCTCTATATGGAGCCCATTACAGTGATCCGGAAATGAGCCAGAATTGCATATCACCTTTACGCTGATAACACTCAACTGTACATGAAAATATCATCAATTGGAAACATCCAGCACCTAATCAGCACCCTTTCCATGGTCAAATTGTGGCTACCTAATAATCATATTAAGCCTAACCCAAGCAAAACTGAACTGCTACTCATCCAACCAAAAAATAAGTCCTTTCCCGTAGACACCTGGCTTGACAACCTCACAGCATTAAACTGCAAATTATCTATCTCCAACTCTGTAAAATCTCTGGGGATTAGACTTGATAAAAACTTGTCCATGAAATGCCACATTAATGACTCAGCTAAACATGCCCTCTCATTGTTAAAAATTAAACCCTTCATCCCCAGTGAAGACCTAAAGACTGTGGTACAATCCCTAGTCCTCCTCAAACTGGCCTATGGTAATGCGATAATCACAGGCGCCCCAAGAACACACTTAGCTCCTTTGAAAGCCACTCTCCATGCTGCAGCCAGTCTTCTATCGGGGGAACGTCACTTTGACCACATCACTCCTACTCTTATGAAACTCAACTGGCTACCAATCGAGGCAAGATAAAAATTCAAAACTGCTTGCATAACCCACAAAGCTCTCTATTTGGAAAAACCAGTTTACCTTGCAAGCAAACTATCGAAAGATGGACAAAAGAGACCCCTTTGAAGCTCTAACAGTTTGATCCTGATTCCGCCCAAATTCAAGAGAGAAAAATCACGCATGTACTCCTTTCCTTCTCCAGGAGTGCTCCCAAAATTTAGAACTCGTTCCCTCAGGACCTATGAGACAATTCACTCATTTCCTCATTTCAAGAAGAAACTTAAACTTCTTCTACTCAATGAAGACCTAACCCCCCTTAAACGATCCGACTGGCCTGGCGCTTCCTCCCCGCACCCTCCTTCTAAACTGGTGTACCCGTGCCTTGGAAAAACTGTGACTCCACTCTCCCACCTCCACAACTCCAACCCTATCTACATCAGAACCATATTGTTTGCATATCCTACTGTCTATGAGTATACCTCTTTGTATATGGTCACTATGTCTCCCTATGATCTCTCATTGTCACTTGAGTAATTGCTGATATACAGTAAACATACCACGTTGTCTATCATATACCTCTCTTATATTATTACTGTTATTTGCTTTTCATGTAATCTCATGTAATTACTGCTACGGTACATATATCCTGCTGTTTATCATGTACTCTTTGCCATGATATTACTAGGTACTGTTGTTTGCACTGATATAGCTCTTGTAACTGCTGCTGCTGTGATTATTCTGTGAAGCGCTCTGATGCCTTCGGGTCAAGTCCACGCTATACAAAACTCAACAATAAATAACTAGAGGCAGATAAAAGTAGGTATCTCTACTTCCAATGCTTCATACACACACTTGGTTCAATTATATGAATCTTAATGGCTTTGAACACTAACTTTCAATGAACGTCTAGCCACTTCTATTCAACTTGGTCACCAACCTTGCTCTCAAGGAAAACAGTGCCAAAAAACAAAGACAGCAAAGACAGCATGGTACCAGCACTCTCCTTTAACGGAAGTTAACCCATTTCTTCCAGAAAGTGAAGCTTTGTTTAAACCTCAATACTCTCACATGTGCATGGTGATAACGCTCTCATCCACAGCATTGCATACTGCACATTGGTATCCCTTAAGGGCATGCTACACACCACAACACGTTACATCCATGGGCTGAAGAAATATGACTACATCATCCCATACTAATGGATCTGCATTGGTTCCCCTTGCACACCCATACAATCTTCAAAACCAGCTGCATCATTTACAAATCCATCATCATCAACATCCCTGCTTATTTCGCAGGCAAAGGTACCCGCTCTGGTAGTACTTGGCACAACCACAGCCAGGATATCATCAGACTGCAAGTGTAAACAAAACAAGTCAGCTGGCCTTTTCCATCTATGCACCCAGGATCTGGAACAACATCTTCATATTTATCAGGATCGATCCAACTCTCCTCTGATTTAAGAAATATTTGATGATGCACTTTTGTAAAGAACAATACATCACAATGCATTAACAGTCCAAAAATAAGCTACCTCTCCTATCACACATTGACTGTATGCTTGTTTTTTGACCCTGTGCAGCATTCTGCTGCCTTTTTGCTAGGTTCGCACTTTAGAAACCCAACATACAGACAGGCATACATAAAGGTTGACTTCCCTACATAAAGATGAGTGACATAACTTAAAACTATTTTCTACCACCAACAGAAAGCCATGATGATAGCATCCTTTTTTTGAATGGCAGTCAAAAAGGTCAATAGATATTTGTTTTTCTTCCCAAGCGTCAATCCTTTTTGGGCCATTGCTCTGCGAAGTGGTGTTTCAGCTTAACTACGATGCACACCTCGATTCTAAAACGCATATTATGATAGATAATGGCAGGATGTTTATGCATAACAACCAAAAGAAAGGAAAGTGTCTAATTTAGAGATGGAGGAACCTTACGTTTTCCATTGATAAGCAAGTTGGCTCTGTCAATGGAAAACTTCCTCCAACGGTCTGTCTGAGTAGGGGCTTTTTGAGGAAGGAAAGCACTCCACCCACCCTGTTTACGGTATGGTGTAATGTCTTTTTCCCCAGTCCATCAGTACAAGGAACATCCTGGCAGTTTGGGACAGTAAAGAAAAGATAGATAGATAGATAGATAGATAGATAGATAGATAGATAGATAGATAGATAGATAGATAGATAGATAGATAGATAGATAGATAGATAGATAGATAGATAGATAGATAGATAGATAGATAGATAGATAGATAGATAGATAGATAGATAGATAGATAGATAGATAGATAGATAGATAGATAGATAGATAGATAGATAGATAGATAGATAGATAGATAGATAGATCTTGACCCTCACACTCTGGAAATGCCTACATTTGTACCCTTGAATTGGCTAGCACGCCAATGGATGACCAGGAGACACCTTGCTTTCGATCTTGAAGAAAAGCAATTGTTTGCAAGAATCTAGTTAATTTCTCTTTGAGCTCTAGTAGAGTTCCTGAGTCTTTGAAACAGGCCTTTGTCTTGCTGTTATTGAAGAAACTTACTTTGGACCTGGTGGAGTTCTCAAACAATCTCCCTATTTTCCTGTCGCAATATCAGGCTAAACTAATAGATAAAGTAGTCTTAGGCCAACGAGCTACGTCTGTGGAAAATAACTGTCTCCTACACCCTTGCCAGATGGGCTTCTGTACTGTTTGTAGCATTGACTTTAACATGCTCTCAGCTTTGAACGAGTTGCAGTGCTGTTCAGCCAACAATTATCATTCTTTTGGATATGTTGGCAGCCTTCAACACCATTCATCATTAAACCCTGCTGTCCAATTTTTTGGGCTCAAGACTCTTATAAAAATTCCTTTCAACCTTTATGTATACATCCACACTATGTTTATGTGTTGCATCGCAAGGATACATTTTATCTCCTCTTTGTTCAATCTCTACATTGTCCCATTAGCCTATCATAATGACACATATGGTTTAGTGTCAATCTGTATGCAGGTGACTCTTAAATAAGTGTATGGATATCTGGCGATGATCATAACTCTGCTGCTCAACTTAATGAGTGTCTTACTAAGGGGATTCACTGGATGACTCACATCAGTAAGAACTGTATAGAGATAAAAATGAAATTTTGAGCTCCATTAGTCCTTCCTCTTTTTGAGATGTACCTAACTGCCCTGCTGTATCTGGACTGAAGCCTAACCTGACTCCTTGCATCAGAAACCGCAGGGTTAGTTTGATAGTGTGCTTGCTCTCTTTGTCAGATCTAATTTTCACTGTATAGAAGTATTGTTTTGATTCCATCTTCATTTTTTAAAGCTCATCCTGTACCTTTTTGCTGTATTGCAGAAATTACACATATTTAATGCCTTCATAGGTTGTAGACTGGATTACTGCATTTCTATTTACCTGGTACTACATGCTAATCTGATTCAGAGATTGCTGTAAATCCAGAACTATGCAATCAGAACGTTATTCGAGCTCCAAGCACCAGCTCATGTTACTGCTGCCTTATCAAAAACACATTGTTTACCTGTAAAAGAGACAATGATATTTATTTCAATGTGTCTGGTTCACGAGGCACTCCATACCCCGCATGTCTCACCCTTCTTTTTCACACTCCAATTGTATATCCTTGTGGTTTATTAAGGTCCGTCAACCACAAATTGTTAAAGTGCCGGCGTTTTGTTGAACATGCACATGCAACAGAGGTTTCTCTGTGGTGGCTAACAGATATTGGAATTCTCTATCGTTGTCACTATGCGTTGAGCTCACATTTCGAAGCCTTTTGATATCTTGTCTCTTCCTGAAATCTTTTAGTTTGATTGCAGTACTGCATTTCGTTTAGACCCGTGCACTGTACAATGATCTTTTCAGCCAAGAAGCCATGTTTTGGATATATGTTGTGCTATAAAAATTCCTGAAAGTAAATAAGAAATACATTGAGGAGCTCAACACACAGGTGATAGAGTCTGTGCCTGCCAGAGCCATCCCAGTCAAGAATCAGACTCAACCTCACTAGCTAACCTTGAACAAAGTATTTTCCATAAATAAAAGAAATAATACTACACATACTAAGGAATTAGGATTGTTAATTCATTTGACGTTGGTCAGACATAGTAAGACGCTGTTTGTACGGAGAGGAAGGGGCAGAGCTTAGGAGCTCAGGCCAGCCAGTGCGAAGAACCTGTCAGGCCGGTTGGAGGCCACGAGCTTGGTCTGTGCTGGAGGGCCGGCTCCTGAATGGATGGTCTGTCTGGCACTATGGCCCATTGGAGGGCTCAGATGGAGCACAGTGTCACAGAGCCATGGTAGGCACTGGTAGACATTTCTCCATGGCCCCACAACCCGCCTGTTGCACACTAGCTGTTTCGCCACGTAGCCGGCAAGCGTTGTTCCCACACAGATCGCTCTCCCTGCGCCTCTCAGCTCACAGTTTTGGCCCTAGACTGTGGGCCCTCTTGGGAACCTGAAGGGCTGGAGCTTGTGAGTTCAGGTGCCTAACTGTCTCAAGGAGAGGTGAGATCACAGCCGGAGCAGGACTGTGAGCAGGAGGGAAGAGCCATGCTTCAGAACCTAGGTGGAGGAGGTGACGTGTGCAGCAAAGGCTCTGGCTGGGACCTGGGTGCTCAGAATCCAATCCTGGCTAGTTCGGTACAGCAGATCCAGCACCCATCAGCTTCAATGATACATGGCGCACCCCCAATGGACCATAACACGAAATGCACTTGGGTGCTAGACAGGCACTCTAGCCATCCCGGCCCAGGCATCAGTTCGGATATCCAAGCCTTAATTCATTGGAGGCTTTCAGTCCCTTTTACACCGTAACCGAGCCCACATGTCTGAACCCTCTTTGCTATCATTTGCGTCCCCTGAATTGTCTCAAAAGTTGTTGGCCGATAGAGAAATCTTTTGGAAATGGGTAATCAAAATCTAATAATTGTAGGATAAGAGCTATCCATCTTTACTGTCGTCTGCGGCACATGATCCAACTACTCGAAATGTATACATGAGGTCTCCAAATTCGAAATCACACTTAGAAAAGATCACTATTTAGGAGCAGCAGGGAACGAAAGAATAATGAAAACAATTATGCAACATAACTAGTCATAAAAGGGGACTCCAACCCGCTCTGTATTTTCAATATTGAGGAACGCCACTGGCATTACGAAAATTAGCTTACGATATTGTACAAGTTTAGTCACAGGGGTCAGTGACTCAACAAGGCCATGCAGCCTATCTGCTCGAACAAATCCTGACTGGTTGATGCTCCCTATGATCCTCATAAGGTGAAATGATACATGATTATGGTCCGCAAGGACCCTACTTGAACAAGCTAATGAAAAATGCAACAGGGCAAGCACAAAAGGAACACGTTAAGTAAAATGGAAATCTTTCCCTGGAACATCGCAGGCATTCAAAATATAATCTCTAATTTACCTAAAGAAAGTTCCACAACATTGCCATGCAGGAGACATGGGCCTAAAATTCTGTCCCCCTAAGGGGACATTTGGAATACAGCAACCCAACTACTAGAACCAGCTCCAGAGGCAAACCAAAGGGAGGCCTCACGACCTACATCTCAACACATCTGAATGCCAAGGTAGAACAGCTACACTCCCAGGAGCATTGGTTGCAGACCCTCAAAATAGATAACTGCATATGTCTGTTTATCCTTCTCAACATAAATCCAGCATTCCAGGAAAAACTGCTGCTATCTCACAACTTGAAATAGTCATGAACAACCTGATGAAGGACCACAGTACTCATCATATGATAATTACGGAGGCCTTTCACCAAAATCTTTTTCACACGTGCACCATAGACCAAAATGCCACAACACAGAACAAAGTATGGAACATTCCACCACAGGTAGGTCCGACCTTAAGGTGCAACAGTAGCCAAGGCGCTTGCCTAGCTCCCCTTCTAACTGCATTGGGATTCAGAGTATTGAATGGAAGATTTCCAGGGGACGGCCTCCTGCTCGGACATATATCACCCAAAACTTCACCACTGTACTTGATTACACTGTTGCCTCATTAGTCCTGTTTAAATGTATTAGAGACTGCAGGATTGAAGACCGGGAGGAGAGTGATCACAGTCCTCAAAATGCATGTCCTTGAACTGTGAGTACAATACATGACTCAGCTAATATCTTTATTTCCAGCCCCAATACAGAAACTCTTAAATGATTGCTATGGCAAATCTGGTCACTGGAAGAAATCCTAGAAAACTGCAAAACCCAGTTGGAGGAGGGCTCACTTACTAGGACCAATGCAATACCGACTTGGGAGCAATACTGCTAGGTGCTTCTGGATCAGTATGGCAGAAAGAAGATAGCTGCAAAGCACATCATGGCCAAGGGGAAAGACCACCCCTGGTTATCCAAACAACTACACATATTGAAGAAAGAGCTGAACAGAGAGTACTATCAATTAAAAACAACTACAATAAATCAGCCAAGGTATGGAAACTTCAAACATCCTCCCAAGACACGGTATGGCAGGCCAAAAGTGCGCACAATGACAAGTTTTGGGCATGACTGCTCCATATTTGTAAAACGGGTAGCAGAAGAGCATTCTGGAAAATAATTAACGTGTGGATAAGGACCGCACCACTGCCTTTAACGCTAATATACCTG
The DNA here is from genome assembly GCF_964204655.1 of Triturus cristatus. Taxonomy (NCBI): domain Eukaryota; kingdom Metazoa; phylum Chordata; class Amphibia; order Caudata; family Salamandridae; genus Triturus; species Triturus cristatus. The sequence goes on along the minus strand of NC_140590.1, from coordinate 890,689,957 downwards.
CGGAGCCCCTGTTATAGCATCTAAGGACGAATTAACAAATCACCTTAGTGTCATAAGCTCGAAATGCTGGAATGCAATGACGATTGTGTGGATGGCAAATAACTTGAACATCTGCCAGAGTTACAGAACGCCCATGGGCTCCTGGAACAGGCTGTTCACCAGGAACAAAACACATGTTCTTTGGAAATTATAATAAAGAAGGGCAGAGCCAATGGCGCCCCGGGCCCCAACGGGGTACCACCTGGCCTTTTCCTGTTCAATACGAAGTTTTGTGCAAAAAACTAAACTGCTAACCCTTTACAGTGCGGTGAGTTTGCAGCCGACCATAACCAACTTCTGGCACACAAGCATAATCCATTCAAGTTTTGAAGGTGGGGAAAGGAGCGAGGGCTCAAATTACCATCTGATCACACTGCTTGACGTGGAATCCAAGCACTTTGTCAGTCTGGCATTTCAAAACCGGTCTGCCTAGACAGACAACCAGAAGCTCATCCTCTGGAATCAAACTGGATTCTGGGGAGGGCACCTTAACCAATGTAGCTGCCCTAGTGTTCCGTGTGAACAAAGTGCTTAGTAAAAAATCTACTTCACATGCCTGTTTTATCGACTTTAAGGCACAATTGACAGGGTATCGCGTGGTCTTCTCTGGCAAAACTATCGACAGCTGGCATTGGGTCAGCATTACTCAAGGCATTTCAACTTTTACACACTAACACTTGGCTAGGAGTCAGAATTGGGGATGGCACAAAAGTGTCTCACAAGATTTATTTCACAGTTGGGCTAATGCAGAGGTGTGTTTGTTCGCACCTGCTGTTCATCATTTACATCTCGCGCCTCTCCAGAGATCTTGATTTAATAAAGGCACACCCACCGAAACTTGGGGGTCACGTACTTACCAACATGCTATACCGTGATGATGTACTTTTAACGAGCCAGACCCCGGCGGGCTGGCGACGTCTTTTAGAAGACCTTTCAGCCTTTATGTCTTGGTACAAACTGGAAATCAATCTTATGAAGCCATATTGTGTGCTCTCTTAAAGAAAACAAAAACAACTGTTTCTCGCTTCTTCAATGGTGCATGACTTCTTGTGAGGCACAATACGAATACTTAGGGGTCACATTCGAAGAAGGGGCTCCTTTAAGCCGCACCTCGAAGCAATGAAACACAAGTCTCTTGCCCTGACTGCAGGATTTATGAGCCTTTCAGGGATACTCAATGCGTCAATCAATTATAGGGCACTACGAAAGGCGATGTATACCAAATTCCTTCCATCTATCACATATGGCTGTGAAAGTTTTCTGTATGGAGCCACCACACAGTTAGATATTCTACTGGCAAAAGCACACAGCACTGTATATCAACCACGAATTACACATCACAGGCTCAGCTCCGCTTGAAAATTGGACTGACCCAGCAATCCTGGGTGATCAGCTGCTCCTTTTTCAAAATGTGCTATACATTAAGGTTTGCAGATAAAAAACTCAGCAGCATCCCAAACATTGCAATAAAGAAGTTGAACCTCAGGTCTTTATCTATCGGGCCAAAAAAGACCGGGACACCGGGGTGTCACCCTCCGTGTTCAAGAAACAACTTAACACCAGTACAAAAATCCACTCTCTGCAAAAGGACAAAGGATCTTTAGCAGAGAGAACCGATGGGTGGCAGGTGAATAACTCCTGCAGTCGTCTCGAGCCACAGCCCTGTTTTGATCAAGGGGACTCGTTCCACACACAGCTCCAGTTTATGTGCCTTTGGTTAGCTCCAACTCTGGATGCAAAATCCCCTTGGACACAAAACGTCAATAGTGAATCCTGCAGATTGTGTGACTCCAGAAAAGAAACCCTGATTCACATCCTTTGCATCTGCCCTCATCTGATGCCCGAACACAGGGAGGTATTAGGAGGGGTTTTTGACCAAAAAAAGATAAGATCATGCAGACAAGCTCTCATCGCACCACTTAACCCTGAGCACCCAACTAAACACGTGATTTGCCAAATTCCTTGCATGTTTCAGTGCAAAGGCAAAAACCATTGGGTAAAATAAATGACACTATATAAAAAGGCACTGTCACTTTAGCCCCCACTACTTAGATAGCAATGAGATTTATCAACATGCTTATCCTGATGACGAACATTTCTGCGCGCCTCGATCGTTTGCTGGACACGACTTTTATAGACACGCCCTGTCACTTTAGTACTAACTAGCAGTTTAGTTTCATTGGTCGGACAGTAAAGTGATCATATTGGTATGTTCAGCCATTTTAGGATTATTACTTGTGCCCGAATGCTTGTTGGGGCAGAGTGTACTTGCTAGGCAGGGCCATACCAGTACTCGCCAGCTGGCCAGCAAAAAGAATATAGATATGCTCAGTCACTTCCAGTTCTACAAGTGGGTACTAGCAACAGTCCTTGCATTGTTGATAATCAGTTTTGCGTTTTAATTGTCTTTTTAAAAAAATGTGTGTAATGATTTTACGAATTAAACTGGGGGAATGTGTAATGCTTTAATTAACCATGCACTTTTTGAAATAAATTAGAAATTGGAATACTACAGAATTATATTGAAATTTTGGGAAATTTGTTTCACATACCACAGAAAAAAAGGCCCACGAACCGAATACTGACCAGTTTGCCAAGTTTTGGACAATTCATGTGGTTTTCACTAACTAAATGAGTTCCAGTGAGAACCACATGAAAAAAGCAAACTGCCTGGTTTATGGGCAGTTCCAACAATTCTTGCTGATCTCCTTCAACCTCCTTTTGCCCGAAAGAACCACAACAACTGTCCATAACATGCACTCCATCTGTTTTTCGGGTTTGCCTGTGATGAAAATGTGTGGGTGTATTTTATCCAATTTTGCTCCGCAGGTTTCTTCAAAAACTGCCAGATTTTTTTCCTATTTTGCGTTCTGAAAAATAGTTTCGACTACTTTTATTTAGCTATGTAACACTAGGGTACCAGTTCCCCAAAAGCAGCATAAAAGAATTTACGGAGACCGTTTTGCAAAAAGATGATTTGTGTGAGAAAACCAAACAAATACCAACTTTGTATTTCCAAATCCCAGCTGGGTCTGCAAGAATAAACATTTGAAATGTTGTTTGAATGCTGCATAGAATCAGGGAAGAAATGTGTTTTTTCCATCTATTCCTCCTTCTTATGTAGCGATAAATCTAACGAAAGCAAAAGTATAATAGCATTCTACTTTCCAACAGTGCACATTGGCTTTGTGTCTTATGCAGGGTTGGACTGGAACAGTAAACAGGGCCAGGCAACAAAATAAAAGTGACCCCTATTATCGAATCAAAAAAGACAGCTCTATAGGTGTTTTGCAAGATACGGAAGACTGAATGCACTTGTGCTTGCTGCAGGTGTATATCATGCAAATCACCGGTAAAAACCGGACCACCAGACCGTACAACAGAGCCACAAACAGCTTGACACTGACCTGACAGACCATCCTCCTCGGGCACTGTGGGATCGCCATATAGGCCATCCGACCCTGGTCTATGTTTTGCTTTTACAGTCGTTGCTGTTTCTGCGTTCACGAGGCAGGCATTTATTTGGGGATTTATTAAATGTTCATGGCAGTAATCCATGTAGAGTGTTCCTAGCGTGGCACTGGACAACTTTAGCCACGTTTGTCTTTTTTACTATTTTAATTGTTTCATTGTCGGGTATTATTGAATGATGAGATTCTTCTGTTCCATCCGTTATTTTACAATTACATTCAGAACATCACATAACGCTGTGGGATCATCATACATGTCTTGTATATAAATTCATAACCTAATTAAAGTTTATTAAACCAAGCAGAAAGGATGGTTTCTAAGTTAAGCCACCTCTTTAATTACGATGATAGTCCAAATGAACTCAGCTCAGTTTCCTTAGAAACAAATGTTCTTTCATGTGACACCTGTCAGGCCCATGCGATAGTGCCTCCCCCATAGGATCTTAATGTTGCATGCCTTCAGCAGATCAAACAAGGGTGAGAAGGGAACGGCGTTTGCTGTCTTGCAGTATGTCTGCAGTTTAAATTCATATTATAAATATGGCAGTAAATTCCACTGTAATGGCTGAGACATTCAGTGTCAGTAAATGAAGAGTCGGGTTTTATTTGTGTCCACTAGAGCTGGACTTAATCGTTTTTTTAACTAGCTACACATTTTTGTAAGATTTAGGTACTTTGACAGGTTCAATGAATCAGATGGGCAGATTCCGAATTTGGTTAGAAGTCTTGATTACCTGTTTCAACTGGTGCATCTTCTAGGGAGTCAAACGTGTCTGGTAGGTCCATGGTGGGGATGCAAGAGTCTATAAAGTTCGATCCTCTTTCATTTCTAGCTTGTACTAAATTAATCTGGGCAGGCTTATACCCATAGCCATTTTTTTGGGCGCTCTCTGGATTCATAGTTAAGGGATTATTTGTACAAAGGCACTGACATTCAATACTTTCATTTCTAGATTTCATTCAATTTAAATTGCTAAATTGACATTAATGTCTATTTATACATTTAACCACTTAGGGCCATATGTAGGTAGCTAAATACCGGTCGGTAACGGCCGAAAATCGGTAAATATCACGTTACCGACCGGTATTTAGGCGAATGAGATGTAGGAGTCCAAAAAGAAGGATTCGGTAATTATGAATCGGTAAATACCGATTCATCTTTACCGAATTCTAAATTTCCGAATCAGAATTACCGAATTCATATTTACCGATTCGGTAAATATGAAATGGTAAAACGAGAAAAGAGATGTAGGTAAATCTGTTATTACCGAATTCCATGAAATTCGGTATTTAAGAGTCAGTAATTAACACTGAGTGAAAGCAGGTGGTAATCAGCCACAGTGCATATAAGCAATCCCAAAATGCACCAGCGTGAACACCATGGCGTCTCTCTATGTGATTGCAAGGCGCCTACGTCTACAGGCAGCAGGTCTGAGGATTTGAAGACGGGAGGAGCGCATTTACAGACAGCGCTTCACACTCTTTCAACAGACTGAGGCTGAGATACATGAAAGGTACAGGCTACACCCCCCAAACCATCATGGACCTGATAAGGGACTTGCACCCACTCCTGGACCATCCAACAACAAGGGCGCATGCCATACCTCCACATGTGCAGATGCTCTGTAGCCTACATCTACTGGCATCTGGCAGTTACCAGGGGGTGATAGCTGCGGTAGGCGGGGTATCCCAGAGTTGCCTGTCCCGTTTCTTCAGGAAGTTCCTGGATGCCATGATGCAGAGAATGCAACACTACATTAGTTTCCCAAACACACAGGCTGAACTGCTGAAAACAAAGACCGACTTTTACCAGATGGCACAGTTCCCGCATGTCATAGGCTGTATTGATGGCACACACATTCCAATCTGCCCACCATCAGCCACTGAGCATATCTACAGGAACAGAAAGTCCACCCACTCCATAAATGTGCAGGTAATCTGCGATGCTGGCAACATGATCACTGACATCGTAGCAAAGTTTCCTGGGAGCACCCACGACTCCTACATCTTCCAAAACAGTGGGATCTACACACGCCTGGTTGCCTGAGAATTTGGAGAAGGATACCTGCTAGGTAAATCACTGTGACACTCCCTAATACTTACCGCATATGAATGTGTATTGGTGTATGTGACTAATGGTACTCTCTAACTCACCTAGGCGATAGTGCATATGCCGTGCGGTCATTCATCCTCACTCCCTACCTACACCCATCAACCCTGAGTGAGAGACGATACAATGTGGCACACAAATCAACACGCAACGAGGTGGAGCGCACGTTTGGACTATTGAAAAGCAGGTTCCGCTTCCTCCACAAAAGCAGAGGCGCACACCCATCATCTGCTGCAAGATCATTGCCACTTGTGCAATGCTGCACAACCTTGCCACAAAGACTGGTACAGAGGTGGAAATAACAGATTTTGAGGACAATGATGATGATCTTGCACAGCCAGAGCCCAACGCAGCAGGAGTGCCAGCAGCAACAGATGGGAGAGAGAGACGGACAGAGATCACATGCAACTATTTCTGAGTAAGTAAGGGGACACAGCCAGTAGTTGGATGCAATGACGTAGTTTTAATTTGCGGACACACTGGCCTATCAAATTGGTGACATCCATAGTTGGAAGTCATGGGTTACTTCACCCAACTGTGTCCTGTATGTGTGTGCTGCATCAGCGTCTGCGCCCACGCACTACAGTGCGGGATGCCAGTGATTGACTGTCCTCACTGGCTGTGGGACCAGTGGCAGCCCCATGCCGTCTGCTGCTCCTCCGTGTGTCTGTGACAGGGGGGTAATGCTGCTCCTACTGGTCGTGTCCTCGCTGTCCACGACATCCACAGCACCAGTATTGGCAGACTGGCTCGTCAGCAGCACCTCAATAGCACTGGTCACCTTAACCAGCCCCCTAGTGACATCAGTGCTGCAGTGCGCAAGCCCCTCCTGCATGTCCACCGAGCGCCTGCAGAGCAGAGAAGTGGCAGTAGCTAGGCGGTTCAGTGCCCTGGTATGGTGCGCAATGTTCTGCCTCTCCCTTCGACGGGTTGCTCTGTCCTCCTCCATTTTACTGCACAGCAGCATCACAGACTGCGACATGTCCTGCATGCCCGCAGCCATCTCCCTCATGCCCTCAGCCATTGATGAAATGCCCCTGTCAATATTACCCATTTTGTCATTTAGGCACTTCATTTTTCGTTGTACCGACTGTATTACTTTGCCTTGTAGGCGCTGCACCTTCACCATGGTTGCCTCCAGCCCTCCAAACACACCATGGCTCTCACCCAGAGGAGGTGGACTGCTGACACGAGCCCTGCGGCGGCGTCAGGCACCTGTGTTTGCTCCCTCAACGGTGGACAGCACACCAGCATTGATATCATCCACTGGCACATTGGTTGTTTCATCCCCCCTCGAGTCTTCTGAGGAGGACTCGGACACATGCAGTCTGCCAACAGCACGCCTCCTAGGTCTCACCACTGCTGGTGGTGTGGATGTTGGTGAGGCTAGCAGTAGCGGCGATGCTGGGTGTGGTGGCGTAGCTGGCTGTGTTGGCGAGCCTGGCTGTGGTGGTGAGGCTGGCTGTGGTGGTGAGGCTGGCTGTGGTGGTGAGGCTGGCTGTGGTGGTGTGGTGTGCCCTGCACTCATGGTGGCCTTCTCGTGGATGTGCTTCCTGGGTGCCCTCTCGCCCTTCTCCTGAGCAGTCCTGCGCGATCTCTCGCCTGTGGACAGAAACGTTACATTAGCTCAGTGTATCTGCAGACCTACATTGCTCACATCATAATACAATTGTGCAACACTATCTCTTTGTCCTCTGCCTCCTTCTCGCTGATGTGTGTCACATGCCCTGTTGTTCTGTGCGAATCCTGTCATGATAGGGGTTTCACTGACTACATCACCCATAATGCATTGCTGGTGTGACCTAACACCTGTACTGGAGTGAGACTCACATAGCAAAATTGGGGATTTGGGATAGGGGAAGGGGGGGCACTATGCTGCACATGCTTCTTACCTTTTTTGGTAGCAGCTCTGGCAGAGCTGTCTGCATCCCCAATCCCAACAACACTTTCAGGCTCGATGGTGGACTTCACAAGCTGCTCTTGTTCAGTCAGGTCAGGTGCCCTGTTCCTTCCTCCTCCGGTCTGGCTGGCCTGTTTTTTCAGCTCAGCCATCTTCCTCTTGGTGATGATCCGGATGTCGTACCACCGCTTCTTTAGCACATCAATGTCCCGGGGGGTGACTCCAATTGCATTTACCTGCAACTGTATTCCTTGCCAGATCCTTCTTTTTTCAGACTCTGCAACTTGCAGGGACTGCTTTCCAAAAAGCTTGTTGTGGTGCTTCACCACCTCCTCCACAAGTACCTGCAGTTCCTTCACGCTGAATTTCATTTTCCTCTTCCTTTCACCTCCATCTGTGTCCTGGCTGGCCATTGTGCAGGATCAGTTGCAAATGTTCAGGCGCTGGCTCTGTAGCACTCCTCAGCACTCCCAGCCTCTTCAGAGGGTTCTGATTGTGTGCACCTGCCTGGGTGTGGCCACTTCCTGGTTGGGAGGGGTGGTGGTTGCACATGATTGGCTGATTCCTCAATGGCTGTGTTTTTGAAATACCGATTCGGTAAATACCGAATCGGTATATACCGATTCGGTAATTACCGAATCGGTAACTGCAGATTCGGTAAATACAGATTCTGGAATACCGGTCGGTATTGTGGAATCGGTAAACTTTTTCCGAATGTTACCAATTCGGTAAAATTTACCGAACAATTACCTACATACGAAATACCGATTTCTGAATACCGATTCGGTATTTTGGAATCGGTAATTTTCACTTACCTACATATGGCCCTTAGTATTTAGAAGAGAGAGTGGGATACTTTTTATGGGGTTGTTAGTTTTATAGAAGACTGTTGGACATGACTTCCTAGGTGCATTTTCCCCCATCTTTTTGCCTTCAGTCCTCCTGTTTTTGAGGATTTCGATTTTGCTGGCTTTAGGACTTTGGGTACTTTACCACTGCTTACCAGTGCTAAAGTGATTGTGCTCTCTCCAGTAAACATGGTAAAATTGCTTACACTTAAATGGCACATCTAATTTACTTGTAAGTCCCTCGTTAAGTGGTACTACATTACCCAGGGCCTGTAAGTTAAATGCTACTAGTGGGCCTGCAACGCTCATTGTGCCACTAACTGAAGTATCCTTTTAAAAATGCCCCAAGCATGCCATTGCAGTATGTGTGTGCAGTTTTAAAATGCCATTTCAACCTGGCTAACTAAACCTTTTGTCAGGCCTAGCAGTTCTTTTAGTACTTATAAGACATCCCTGGGGTAGACCCTAAACAGCCAATAGGGCAAGGTGCAGTGTATATAAAAAGTCAGACATGCACTTTTAACTTTTACATGTTCTAGTAGTGAAAAACTTTTCAATTAGTTTTACACTACTGCAAGGCCTACCCCTTCCATAGGATAACATTGGGTTACATTATTACATTTAATAAATGATAACTTTCAATTGGCAGCAAGTAGGAATCCCAAGGTTGGTGTCTAAAGAATTGCAGTTTAAAAACCCCGTTGATGGTAAAGTTGAATTTTATGTGACAATTCTGAAAATGCCGCTTGGAAAGTTGGCATTTTCTTGACCCAACCATTTGGTGCATGCAGCAATAATCCTGGGTCACAGGACTAGGTGTATCTGGCTGTTGTGTTTTGTGTATCTCTGAAAGGCGGTAAAACAAAGGGGAATAGGTGTTAGCAGTATTGGGCAATCTCTGACTTGACAGGGGGCCAGAGCTGTCACCTACCACACTTGAACAACACATAGGCTCTGCTTCAGCACTTTCACATAAGGTTTCACAATAGTCTTTTTGTGTCAGACAAGCCTAGGCTAGGGAAGGTAGGGTGGAAATTCCAGACACCTCAGTAGGGGGAACCTCCAGAAGCTTCATCCGCTTCAAAGCCGGCTCCAGGTTTTAAATTGTGGACTGTTAGAACTGGGGGTCTCGAGTTGGCTGAGGTAGGTACCTTAGTCCAAATAGAGACCCTTGCTTCTAAGTCAGGGAAAGGAAGGACACCTTCGCAGATAGCCCCTGCTCACCCCCTTGGGTGCTTGGCACGAGCAGCCAGGCTTATCTCCAAGGCAAATGTGTAAAGTATTTGCAACCACGCTCTCAGTAACCCAATGCTGACACCACAAATAGACTCCACACAAGTTTCATAAAAAACAATTATATGTTTATAAAAAAAATATATACGATGAAACCACACGATAAAGATCCAACATATGCGTATTTGTAATATTTTCACCTGGCCGGTTATTAGGCCAGCAAGCCCTTGTAGGTTCTTGCAGTATTAATGAGCAATTCTAGATGATCCAATGCAGTCCTAATGCAATACTATGCAGTTCGTAATGCAAGAATCAGGCACTTCGTAATGTAAAAATAATGCAGTTCGTTATGCAACAATCAGGCAGTTTGTTATGCAAAAATAATGCAATGCGTAATGCAACAATCAGGCCGTTCGTGATGCGAAAATAATGCAATGCGTAATGCAACAATCAGGCAGTTTGGAATGCAAAAATATTGCAATGCATAATGCAACAATCAGGCAGTTCGTAATGTAAAAATAATGCAATGCGTAATGCAACAATCAGGCAGTTTATAATGCCAATAATAATGTACTCCGGCACCGATCACGGTGCTCTGGATGGTCTCTATTCCATTCACACTGACCCGCGGTCAGCCACTGCCAAAATATGCCCCCAACACGGGGGTGGTGGAAAACAAAGTGCAGCTCCACACTCCGGCCCTGGTACTGCCAGTGCTCGGCAAGTACGGGCCGCGATACGAGCTTGAGTGGAGGCTCGTGCTGCAAGAATGGGAAAGGCCGAGAGCGTTTCTCTTGGAGCCCGCACCCTACCCAAGGCAGCGGCACATGCATGCTCGCTGAGCGTTACCTGGAGGTGTGACCTCGCTCTCCTCTCCTCGCGACTTGGGCCTCCGATGTGACTTCGGTGATTTTGGGCAGTGGAACTCTGCCCCCCCCTGTCGGGGATGGTTCGAGGTCCCTCCTTGACAACGGCAGGCTCGGACCAGCAGCACAGCTCCTCTGGGGATGCCGGTGCGGGCTGATGGCAATGACGAAGGTCTGAGGCTGCAACAGGGCACACGCACACAGCGTCGCTGAGATTCACTTGAGCTCCAGGGTTGGACAGTCACAGGGCAATCCTCACGTAGGTCTCAGGCTGCACGAAGCACACGCACACAGCGTTGCTGAGACTCACTTGAGCTCCGGGCGTGCACGGTCATAGGGCAATCCTCAGAAAGGTCTCAGGCTGCACAAAGCACACGCACACAGTGTCGCTGAGACTCACTTGGACTCCGGGTGCACACAATCACAGGACAATGCTCACGACGGTCTCAGGCTGCACGAAGCACACGCACACAGCATCGCTGACAATCACTTGGACTCCATGTGCCCACGATCACAGGGCAATTCTTACGAGGGTCTTCGGCTGCAAAAAGCACACACACACAGCATCACTGAGACACACCTGGAAACTTTTGTGTTCCTGAGTTTCCAAAACAGGGAGCCAGCTCGGGCACTTGGGGATAAGTTACTTCAGGACACAGCACACAGCAAAGTCCTTTCAAGCAGGGGGACACAGCACACAGCAAAGTCCCTTAGCCCCTCCTTGGTTAATTTAGAAAGCTACAGGCCAACCTCAGAACACACAGCAAGGGTCAGTCCTTTCCTTCAGTCTCTTCAGCTGTTTTGTCCTTGGCAGAGGTTCCTCTTGTCCACAAAGTAGTTTCAATCCTTTACAGTCTTGAACAGTTGCATGCCAACGTTCAGGGGGTTCAGCTCTCCTAGTTATACCCCTAAATGTCTTTGAAGTCTTTGTTTTCAGGGGGCACTGACCCCTGTCCAAACCAGTTCTGGGTGTCTCCCTGCCAGTGACACCTTCTTCCCTTGATAGTGGGGGTCTGGATCCTCAATCACTCAGCAGGAGATGGAGCCATTGTTTTATGGCAGCAGCCCAGGCCTCTTCACCTCCAGGGGCTACTCCTCTCCCCTACACTCCAGATGCAGGTCAGCCTGTTGCTGTCTCACCTCCTCCCCTGGGACAAGACATTCCCCAGAGCCTATCACATTCAAATCCAGAATGTCAATCCACAACCAGGCAGAGACACACAGAAATATTAGAACACAAAAACCCAGCAATTTCTAAAAGAGTGGTTTCTAAACACAAAATGCAAAAACCACCTTCACAAAATGATGTGTTATTGAATTGTGAATTCAGGCACACTAAACTTCAACTCTCCATCTTAAGCCTATGGGAAGATAGGCTGGAAACCTATTACACAGCCTCCCCATTCTGTCCTATGGGCAAGATGGCCTTTCAACAGTGAAAAACGAAATGGAGAGCATTTCACTGTCAGGACATGATACACACCTCAGTATATTTCCTATCTTTCACATACATTGCACCCTGCCCAGGGGTACCTTGGGCCTACCATATGGGTGTCTGATGTGCATAAAAAGGGAAGGGTAAGGCCTGGCAAGTGGGTGCACTTGTCAGGACAACAGGGCAGTTTAACAAACTGCGCACAGGCACTGCAGTGGCAGGCCTGAGTTCTCTCTTTAGGGCTACTTGTGTGGATTGCACAATTAGTGCTGCAGGCCCTAGTAGCATTGGCATTACTAGCCCTGGCACACATAGTGCACTTTACTAGGGACTTTACTAGTAAGGCAAACATACCAATCATGGACAACCAATTACCCTTACACTTGATACTGGGAGCACTTGCAAAGTGCCCAAAGCATCTAAGTTGGCAACACCATGTCAGAAAAAAGGTCCAGGGGGATGGCAAAAAGTTTTAGGGAACTTTAGCCAAAAAGGGCCAAGTCCAACATGGACCCAATGATTCAGCCCTTCATGACACATGTGGACCTATGAAAGGCTCAGAAGAAGAATGTTGTGCTGCACTGCTGCAAGAAAGGACTGATGCTCTGCTGCCCCAGCAGCAGGAATCTGCAAGAAATAAAAGGACTGGGCCTTCTTGAACCCAGGACCACCAGAGCGACTCCAAGGGCTAGTTGGCTGCCATGCTGATCAGAGCATCAGGGGCAGAAAAGGCTGCAACCACCTTGACCTCTGCACCATTACTATGCCTGCAGTGAGTACTAACCTAACAAGTGGAGCCATCCCAGTCCTGGACCCTTTGTAATGGGCCTGAAGCTGCTCTGTCAGCCCATCTGAGGACCCAGCAGAAATGACGCAGAGGACAGATCGCCTCACAGACCAGCATCGGACCTGCCACTGCGTAAACCAGGACCTTGAAGCTCCTCAGAACCACCGGTGTGCGATGCATCTTTGATGCAGGACCTCGCATTTCAGCCATGCAGCTCCATAGAACTGCCACTGCGCAATGCATCCTCGATGCAGGACATCAGATCGCAGCCCTGCAGCTCCTCGGAACTACAGCTGCATGACTCATCCTCAACGCAAGACCTTGTAGAGCTCCATAACCCAGACTTGAGGAACTATGTTCAGCTGGCCTAACGTGGTCCCTTTATTTGGCCTGCATCCATCGCTGTTGGCCTGTACTATTTTAACTTAAAGCTTTAAAATTTCATATCTTTGTTTCTACTAATTGGAATTTTGTATTTTTGGGTATAAAATGCATGAAATGTGGCTCTATTTCCCTAAAGAGGTGTGGGATTATGCTTGATTTGTGATTTCATAAATACTTTACACAATTCCTCTAAGTTCAGCCTGAATGGTTTTGGGCCAAGCTACCAGAGGGTTAAGCACAGGGTAATTTGTGGGTTTGCTTGTCTTTTACCCTGACAGAAATTGCGGCTGCTGGTTGAGTAGGGGTTCACACCCCTGAACCAGTATTCCAGTTTCTTACAGAGACGTTTTCAAAACAGTACTATAGTAAATAAAATTTGACGCATTTTCATAAAAGTATCAAATGAAAATACAAATCAAGGATAAATAAAAATCATATAGATGTGTACTGTGCTCTGTTGCAGCTTATTGGTGTACAGATATGTTTTGATTTAAACTTTAATTCTTGGTTGGTGTTCAGGAAGCTTGCAAATCCCACGTAAAAGGCAATAATTACATCTGACAATTTGCAAACAATTTCTCTAGAGCAAGAATTGTGGGCTCACAAATATGGATTAAAGATCATTCTCAAGTTCTTATTTACTAACATAAGTTTACAAGGAGTAATGTTAGAGTGAATTTTACTATGCTCAAGTGATTTACTCAGGTCTTCCCAAAATGTGAGTACATTGAGGAAATGATATCTTCAGGGGAGACTGAAATGACCGGCAAAGCTCCATCAGTGAGGTGAGAGAAAATATGAGAGCAATGCAGTTCTTCCATTTGACATGTATTTAAAAACAAGCATGAAATAACTGCATTACCCTCAACTTTACCCTGCCCCAAACTGTGGAAGTGTTGACATTTGTTTGAAATTCCTGTGGAGATACCATTTCCTTCTTGAATTAGTTCGATCATATTTCCAGGTTTGCTTATGTTCTGATGATGTATCTTATCTTCACTATCCAAGCTGATCTCATCCTAATAATTTAACTAGTAGAGCTCACAGATTGATCCATTTGAGAAAGCCACTATGGAAGACCCCTGCCTGAAAGGGTACTGAATCATGGGCTGATTTTTCATGAACTCTGATTATGAAGCTGGTCTCCTCTGGTCCCGGGGACGTAAAGGACAAGTAGGGCAAAAAAAAAACCTGACTATTTCACTGGACTGTGGGACTGGACTTTGGCTGCACCCCGATTCTAGAGAAGGATTGATCTTTCCTTCTACTGTTATAGGTGATCTGGTCCATTAGAAACTGTCCCTTGCACTGTGGGACAGTTAGAAGTAATGAGAAGGAACAACTTCAGCCGCACAAAATAATAATGGTCCTAGAAGCAATTTGACTTCTGGAAGATCAGGATGCTATGCCGAGGTCACCTAAGGTAAATGCTCATTTGGATGGAAAGATATCCTAGTGCATGATTTTCAAAATTTGTGGAAGTGAAATTTGATGCTTAAGAAGAATTGCAGAATCAATGTATCCTGCCTCGTGGAGTCCTGCCCTGTTATACATGATCTGAACCATTTACTACCACAGGAAGTGACAATGTTTGAAAATGTAGCAACCACATAAATGGACAGACTATGTCCTACCATGGAATATATAAACATAATTTCACTAATGAATGACATTTGACCAAAAAGGGAGACTATTTCAGAAATGTTGATGATGTAACACATAAACTGCTCAAGAGGGGTAGCCCAAACATCTACTCATTAGAAGTAAAAATAAGCTTGGTACATATCGAGAGAAACATTAATATCACCAAAAATGCTCCAAACAGACCAATAACAACACGTTTGTGTCACAACATTTAGTCAACATATCATAAGAACATTATATTACCTAATTGCCACATCTTTCACTCTACAGAACATCAAATACCTAGAGCTCTAAATACTTTCCAAAGAGAAAAGAAATTAAAAAGACCACCTGGTGAGAGCAGTAGAAATGAAAAGCAATGTATATTAAATTCCATCACTTCCAGCTAAGTTCTGCCACAAATCACAGGACACAACAAATGCAGTTCATATAATGATTTTTAAAAAACCATAGAAGGAAGCGAAGTCTCATATTGCAGCATCACAGCATTTCACAACAAATTCACTAACTACAATTCCTAACTTTATCTGTGCCGTCTCATGTGGCGGCACAGATAATATTAGGAATTGTAGTTAGTAAGGCGGAGGAGTGTCACCCCACTGCTTTTTTGCAGTGAAACACAGGGAAAATAAAATGATAATAAATCAAGTTATTATCATTTTATTGTATCCTACTTCCACCTGCAGCTTTGCGTGAGGGGGCGGGGGCAGGGAGGAGTGGTAGCACCCTCCTAAAGTGTGCAATGACTGCTTGGCCGGACCGTTCAAAAATGTATCCGCATGTTGCATGTTCTTCATGCAGGCTTCATTACAGCCTACATGGAGAACATGCCCAGGCTCCCAGTCAGCATCTGAGCACCGAAACAAGGGGCTCAGACCAATCACAATGCTGCAAAGGTACCATTATGATTGACTGACTGACCCTGGGTGTCCTTCCTGCTGCGGCCGAGCGAGGGAGGACTATGAAGGAGAGACGCGGTGAGAAGGTAAGTTTTTATTTTTTATTTCGTTTTTTATAGCCGCTTCCCATGCAGCCTGCCCCCTCCCGTATTCTCACCCCCATCTCCCACGTACTCTCCCCTCTGGCCCTCACCCCCTACCTCTGATCTGTGCCGTCTGCGGCTGGTTTTATACCTGTGCAACTAGGTGGATAATGGGAAGAGAGACCAAATAAGAAATCACAAATAAGCAGTACAAATCAAACTTGTGACACAAGGATCAAAACACACCTACTGGAGGTGTGGAAGCGGATTTATTAAAAACCCACTGGTGCAGGGTCACCCTTCGTCCAAGGGTTCTAAACAAGTAAGGAGGAATCGACACTGGAGTGAAGTACAAACCAACCAAGAATCATTTATTAGCATTCATGAATGGGGCCTCGTCAGACAAGCACCATAGAGATACTCAAGAAGGAAGCACACCGAATGACGGTTACATGGGTTTTTATAGCAAAATATCACAAACAAGGGACGCCCAGGGGTAAACAGAGCTTTGGGAAGAACACACAAATGAAATTAAGTAACAGTAAGAATCGTCAACCTTAGTGTCTTGCGCAATCATCGCGTCCTGAGGCTGCACAACAAGATATGCTATCTAAGTAAACTTTAGTTAAGGCTATGCCATTGTCTAGGAACACCTAGTAGACGCCAGCTGTTCTTTTGCGCTGACTCTGCATGTATGCACAGCCTACAATACCCAAATCTATATTCCTTAACAATGTTTATGCAGGTGCGGTGTCAAGGAGAGAGCTGGGGCTGGAAGTAGGGCAGGGGTAAAAATGGATGATGCATAGCCCAATCAAAAAACGAGAGAATCAGATTTTTATATTTCAACAGTCCTTCCTTTTTAGCCTATGCTAAATCCATTTAAAAAAAAAATGTAATCTTGTATATCGATTTTAATAAGCTCTTTTATTTCAGATTGCATTATAATTTCTCGATTCAATTCATGAATATTGATTGGGAGAGGTCTAATACTATTGCAAGTAGCTATACAAGCTGTACATATCATATGGGAACATTGAATGCAGCAACGACAAGTGAGAAAGATGACTCCTATAATTACTATTCCCATTAACAGTTTCCAACCCCAAGTAGAAATGATTCCCCATAACCATTCGGACCAAGTCCATGTTCCTTGATCTTGATGTATTTCTGCAGCTATTTTATGCATTTTGGAAATGGCGTCATAGAAAAATGGGGCGTGGTCAGGTATGAACACACAACAACTACTACCAATAATGCGACATGCTCCACCACGATCAGCTAATATTAAATCTAGCACCATTCTATTTTGCAAAGTCACAACCCTCGTAATTTGGAGCTCTTCTGTAATATTTCCAAGACCCATCGGTGTTTGATTAGTCACTGACTCTACCACTCGGGTCAGGCGTCCTATTTTTCCACTATTTAGGGCTGCACCAACAAAGAAAAAGAGTCCCAAATTAAAGTCGACATATTGCTGTAATGCAGTGTCAGTTTGATCCACTTCATCATTACTTATAGTTATTTTGAATTGGTTCAAGGAAATGTCATTAAACAATTTCTGGTCTTTGTGATAAGATGCAGGTGCTAAGAACATGGGAGGAAGCAAAAAGGATGCATAGCATATTCCAGACTATCCAATTGGTAGATGATAGTAACCTTTGTTTCCACAAAGGGAGTAAGTGTTATGTGAGGATAGAAACTGCTATTGTGTGTTCCAGTTATATTTAATACTGTAGCACAGTCACTTTTTCCCACAGGGATACTGCCAAAACTGCTTAGACCGAAATTTGCTCGGGCTCTGGTAACAGCGATAACAGGAAGCACATTACCCTTGGCCGTTCGAGTGTTGGGGAAAAAGTATCTTGTGGAGGAATTTCCTTTGCGATACTCCTCCATTTCCCATACAGTTCCTTTGGCTTGTGGGAGGCCTTCATCATCGGGGCAACAAACTTTGTTTAATTGTGCATTAAGTCCTCCTATATCAGCTAGAGCAATATTACAAATCTCAGAGGACCACAAAAGTTTGAACCAGGGTCTACAGGAGCCATTATGTGAAAATGGCAGGGGAATGAGAGGCATTCCTCCCTTCTTCTGATGGGCCGGCAACATTCCACACACACAGCAATTGGTAGTATTTGTAGTATTATGAGTATGATGTAACATTTGTGTGAAAGTTATTGAGATATGACATTCGATGCATCTTTTCATGACAGGGAAGAGTGAAATAATAATGCTCCGTGGGGATAGGAGTAGTAGCAGGCAGTAAGTTTTGAGCCGGAATTACTTCCTCCATTTTCCATAAGGCTACTGCCAATATTATCAATAATATGATCAGAGTCACCATACACAGAGTCTTGTCTTTGGTTCGCAACTTGGATCCCAATTTCTGTATTTTCTCCTTCTTGGTATTAATACAACCACAGGTCGGAGAGAGACCCAGGCACCACTGAACACGTATCACAACCCTCACTGAACCTAGTTCAGCCGATTCTGCGACCCTACCGTGTCACAGTCGAACTGTCTCACTAATTGAAACTGGTCCTCCGGTATCTCTATCTGCCTTCCTTGGTCGCAAATCGTACCTTGTTGCCGAAGGCGTAGTTTGATCATGAAACAGAGTGTCTTCATTCACAGGAGCAAGACTCTTCTGAGCTTGTAAGATGTCTTTCAGATCGTTTCTGCCTTCTTGTTGAAGAACAGTTGACGGGATCCTTTTACAATGTGCTGCATTAATCCAATTGCATCTGTTGGTGACACGGATGGCAGTTAGGGGTTGCAAGCAGGACTTGCTTGGCGCTTTTCCAGCGAGGATCCAGATTCTTAGAACGTTGAAAATTCTTGATTAGCACAAATTCGCCAGGCTGTAGACCATGAGCAGGACCCTCTGATTTGTCTGGAATAGCTTCGTGCACCTGCTGGTAAATCAGAGACAATTTTTCAGTCAAGTTTTTCAGGTAATCACTCAAAACAGGGTACTGTATTTCTTTTATCACATTTGGCCTTGGGGGTCCCCATACATTCATAGGCCTGCCGAAGACGATCTTGTAGGGAGAAAGTTCAATCCTACTATGTGGAATGGAACGAACAGATAACAATGCTAAAGGCAAGGCATTTGGCCAATTAAGGCCCGTTGTTGCTTGTATCTTGGCTAGTTTCAATTTCAATGTGGCGTTGTACCTCTTTACTAGACCCGCTGCCTGGGGATAATTAGCAGAATGAAACTTCTGTTTTACCCCTAAACCCTTCATTAGGTATTCTATTATCTGGCCAGTGAAGTGGGGGCCATTGTCACTCAATAGGACTCTACAAATCCCAAAACGGGGGAAGAACTCTTTTAATAGGATTTTAGCGGTTGTCAAGGCTTTGTTGTCTTTGGTTGGATAAGCCTCCAACCACTTGCTAAAGGAACAAACCACTACCAATGCATACTTCAAATTATTACAGTACTTTAACTGAATATAATCTTTTGAAGTGCTGCGAAGAGTACCTGGGGTGGAGAAAATCCGCCAATAGGGGTTGATGCTCCCTTCCCGGGATTGTGATGTAGACATATCATGCAATGTTTAACCAAATGCTGAGCTGTTTTCCGAATGTGCTTATTATCCCAGACCTGTTCTAGTTGAGAGATGGTGCTTTTAGCACTAACGTGAGCAGGTCCATGAGCCATGGTTACAAACGGCAGTAAATAGGCCTAAGGCAATTTCCATTTCAGCATATCTTTGGACCTCCAACATCCCTCATCATCTAACTCTCCTTCCATTTTCCATTCTGCCTTCTCCTGTTCAGTATCTGACTGCTGTATTTCCTTGATCTCCGTATACATATTTTCCCATCTTTCAGCTTGGGATCGTAGAGCATACATCCTACTCGTGTGTTTACTCGCAGTATTTCGTGCAATTTCATCTACGAAAGCATTTCCTTCTCCCACCTTATCTGTAACTTTCTTGTGGGCACTACATTTGATAATGTCCACACTGTTTGGCAATGTCAAGGCAATAAGAAGGCTATTTACCAATTCGCCGTGCTGTATTTTAGAACCATGGGAGGTTAGAAATACCCGTTTCATTCAAAGCTTGCCAAAGTTGTGTGCCACAAATGCATACTGACTATCCGTGTAAATGTTAACTGATAACCCTTGACTAAGTTCACAAGCCCTCAAAAGCGCGATGAGTTCAGCAGCTTGGGCAGATTTTTGTGGAATATGGGCTGTTTCTACAACTGTTTGTAATGTAGTTATGGCATAAGATGCAGAGGTGATGCAATCAGATAATCTCAAACAAGAACCATCCACCCATAACTCTCCCTCGGGATCTAACAAAGGTGTATCTTTAAGATCTACTCTTCCCTTGGTTTGTTCTTCTGTCAGGAAAATAAAAATCATGCAAATCATGAGATTGTTCAGCTGGTAAAGGTAACAATGTAGCTGGGTTCAATTGCAAACATCTTTTAAGTGTAATATGGGGTGCTAAAAGGGTAGGTTTGTATCCTGTGAGTCTACCGCTAGTTAAGTGTTGTGTCTTGGTCTAGTTAAGGAGCGCATCTACAGAGTGTGAGACCATAACCATAAGCTTGCTACTCAACACTATCCCTTCAAATTGTCCTATAGAAATGGTTGTGGTGGCAACCGCCCTAAGACAGCCCAGAAGTCCTTTGGCCACTGGACCCAATACAGCAGAAAAATAAGCACATGGACGATGTTTACTGCCATGTGGTTTTGTCAAAACCGATAATGCACATCCTTCCCTCTTGTGTACATATAATATGAAAGGATTGGTGTAGTCTGGAGTGCCTAACAGTGGAGCAGAACAAAGGGATGCGCAAAGCTGCTGATATGCATTTTGACATTCAGTTGACCATGGTAGGGGAAAGAAAGTGTCCTTAGTAATAAGGGACAAAAGAGGTTTGATGATAAGCAAAAAATTGGGGATCCATTGTCTGTAGTAAGAAGTAATACCAATAAGTGCCCTGACTTCCTTTTGAGTGCTGGGAATAGGAATAGTAAGGATAGTTTGAATCCTGTCTTTAGTGAGAGTGCGACCTTCCTTAGACAAGAGGTGACCCAAATAGGTGACCTCAGACTGACAATATTGCAACTTATTCTTAGAGACCTTATGTCCACTATCAGCAAGGTGGTGCAATAGGGAGAGAGTGGCCTCTTTTCAATGCTCAACTGTGTCTGCTGCGAGCAAAATGTAATTGACATATTGAACAAGTGTAACTCCAGGTGGCAAGAGGAGTTTGTCCAACTGTCGTTTAAGTGCCTGACTGTAAATGCTAGGACTTTCTGTATAGCCTTGTGGAGCCCTACAAAATCTGAATGAGTGGCCCCGTAGTGAGAATCTGAACAAATATCTACTATCCTCATGTATAGGAATAGAGAAAAAAGCGTTCTTGAGATCAATAACAGAAAATTCAGTGGCTGTAGGTGGGATCAATGTCAACAAGGTAGTAATATCAGAGATGACAGGATATTGAGGAACCACTATTTTGTTTATTTCTCTCAAATCAATTGCAAATCGTTAAACCTTGTCCTGTGTTCCATCGCCCCTTTTGAGGATAGGAAGAATAGGGCGGTTACATACATTAGAGGAAACTTCCTCAGTGACTCCTGTACGTATCATGTCATCAATGATAGATATTAGCGCATCCTCACCTTCTTTCAATATTTTATATTGCGGGACCCGTGGCAAAGAAGCACCCTCCCGAACCTGTATGTGTACTGGGAGAATGTCCATTCTTCCTAAAACTGTGTCATTAGTGGCCCAAACACATGGGGAAACAGAATCAAGATCCGGACATAAAGAAAAATTATATTGTTTAGGCAAGGTCTTTTTCCCAAAAATGACATGTACTCCAGATGGGGAACAATGTATAGAAGCATGAAAATATTTCAAAAGATCAAGTCCCATCAAATTATCAGGAGCGTGTGGGGGAAGCAAAAAGGGGGCTGAAGTGATAAAATTCTTAACCTGCAAAGGTAATTTTTGGGACACAGGGCTAGAAGTTGGTGTTCCATCAAACCCTATCGATGTAATTACTTGGTCAGACAAAGTTGTCCCAGGGACCAGTTTATGAGATATTGCACTGCGTGTCGACCCTGTATCCACTAAAAATTTCTCAGCCCGGCCCAAGTATGGTGGCTGTTACATAGGGTCCTGACTGGTCTACAGGTATCTCAACTAGTCCTCCTTGTCCTACTCTGTTCTAGGCAAAGTGCATTCCCACAGTCTCTTCTGATTCCCTATCCTCCATAGAATATTGATTATTTTGTTGATCAAAATTATTTTCTGGCCTATTTTTCCCTGGAGCTTGAGCTTGTTGTGGCTGCTGCCGGGGAGCTGGAGTTCCCCGTACACCATTCACTTGTCCCCTTCCTCTCCCACCAGCAGCTAAGACAGAACATTCAGAACGCCAATGTCCCTTTTCTTTACAATAAGCACATTAATCCAGTCCTAGTGGAGTCTGTCTACGTGGTGGCCCTACTGGAGGTGCTTGTCTATAATTCTGGCCATAATTTTGACCATGGTCTCGACCTTGGGGTCCATAAGCCTGAACCATCATTACCTTAGTTTTCAATTCTTTCAGTTTCCCTTCTTTTCGATCTTGCTCAGTTGTCACTTGATTCTGATAATACTGAGCCATATCTAGTATTGCCTTTGGAGTTACCTAAGCCCATGTACTTTCAGAAGCCTTTAGGCAAACAAGTATCTCAGGGAGTAAGTTTCCTACAGATCGATCTACAAATAAATGCGCACCCGTGGGTGTAGAGGTATCTTGACCACTAAAGTTGTGGAACACTTCCTCAAAGCGAGTAAAGAAATTAAGGACAGCCTCTCCCTGTTTTTGTTTACAAGCTGTAAGAAGTGCCCAATCTATTTTTCTTGCCTGGACCATTGTTTTTATATAGGTGAGTATGTTACCTGGGAGATCCAATATAAGCTGACTAGGTTTCGTACCAGGTTTCCTATCCGAGTCGACTGCTATTATGGCAGCCCAGTCTCCTCCCAAATCAACAGCATGATCCTGTTTTAGGGTAAGTCGCCACATATCTGGTGGCAGGATCATACCAAAAATCATCTCAATATCAGCTAAGGTCATGACACACGAATCAATAGCTGCCTGAACATTGTCAGAAAATACTCTAGGATTTTTCCATATGTCCGGTAAGGAGGCCTTTAAAGTGAGTACATCCGTCCTTTTCCAGGGCGTATATATCCAGTCGTACATAAAGTGGGCTCCAGCATCGCGGACTACTGGGGTCATCATTATCTGCATTCCCTCTTGCGGGAACGAACTGTGGCGCAGCTTCCCTCATGGGTCTTATCCGCGGAGAAGAAAAAAGTTCATTACGATATCCAATTACCGTTGTTATGGCAGTGTTAACTCTACTTACACGGAAGGCTCCTACCTGACACTGTCGACTAATGGCCCTGACATCATCAGGACCATTTTGTCCTGTAGTCATCTCCCATTGGACTATGAGTTGATGAGAAAGCTTATTTATAAGACAAAGAAGCTCGCCCTCAGAGAAATCCTGTGCCATTTCTCCTACCTCCATTTCTAAATCACTCAACCAATTTAATACTATCAACCTAATTGCATCCAGACGTGACTGAGGTACAGTAGAATGAAACATTCGAGGGGTCAGGACAGATACAGAAGGTACAGCATCATTGGCCATTTCGGGCGCAATGCCTTGGGAAGGAGGGGGTAAAGGATGTATCTGTACTGATTAAAAAAATAGAGAGTTGGACAACCGCGGGTACAGGAGGTGGAGCCAGAGGTACAGGGGGTGTGACATTTGGTGGTCCAGGGGGAAGAGGTGCCAAAGGTACATATGGGGGTGGGGGTCGTTCGATCAAT
This sequence comes from Triturus cristatus, assembly GCF_964204655.1. Taxonomy (NCBI): domain Eukaryota; kingdom Metazoa; phylum Chordata; class Amphibia; order Caudata; family Salamandridae; genus Triturus; species Triturus cristatus. The sequence goes on along the minus strand of NC_140590.1, from coordinate 890,666,393 downwards.
AATCCATCAATGTCTGGATCCACATCTTCTTGGTGGACCTGAACTGCTACTGTCGGTCTGACTATATGTTCCTTAGATAATAGCAATCTATGCTCTCGATCTAAACATTCCTTTTTCTCATGAACTTCCTTATCCTTCAATTCCCTATACTTCTGATACTCTGTCTTCCTTTCCTGTTTACTTTGTACCTTCTCTGCCTTGAGCTGCCGCTCCTTCAGTTCTTTCCACCACATACGCAAACTGTCAAACATAGCTGGCCTAACTTTCTTTATAAACAATAGTTTTTCTAAGTACTCAAGTTTGTGAGGGTCCATCCTTCCCTCTAATGGCCATTGCAACTGGGGATCCCCTTTTGTATATTTGTTCCACAATGTATTATACATGATTTGACAAATACCATATTTGATGTACATCTCAAAATTTGGCATACCTTCTGGCGGCGCTGGCTGACTTGCTTCCAAAATGCTCTGCTTATCGCAGCAGCAACAACAAAACTTCCAAAGGGTGCTAATTACAGGCATGTTATAAAAGATATAAAAAACCTATAAAACAAGAGAGGAAATTTTTTTATCACGTTACCTGTAAGAAATTTTTTTAATAAATACAAATAGCAAGTCCCAAACAAGTTCCAAACAGATTACAAACAAATGCCAAACAAATTCCAAATAAGCAAAAGAACCGGTTCAATTAAAATCTACCTTATTCGTAGTCTTCAACTCCCACCTGTCAATCCTCCCTGATCCAAAAGAATGACCGTCCGAGGGCCCTAGTCGAGGTTAGCAGCCGCCGGGAAGAGCAGAGTCAGAGAGCTGAAAAATCACCTTGGATACGAGAAGTAGTCTCTTCAGGTGATGCGCTCCTCAGTGAAGTTTGTCTTACTGACACGATCTCCTTCCCCGGTCTGACTGCAAGCCTTTGATGGGGCCCCACGTTGGGTGCCAATTTGTGGAAGCGGATTTATTAAAAACCCACTGGTGCAGGGTCACCCTTCGTCCACGGGTTCTAAACAAGTAAGGAGGAATCGACACTGGAGTGAAGTACAAACCAAGAATCATTTATTAGCGTTCATGAATGGGGCCTCGTCCGACAAGCACCATAGAGATACTCAAGGAGGAAGCACACCGAATGATGGTTACACAGGTTTTTATAGCAAAAGATCACAAACAAGGGACGCCCAGGGGTAAATAGAGCTTTGGGAAGAACACACAAATGAAGTAACGGTAAGAATCGTCAACCTTAGTGTCTTGCGTAATCGTCGCATCCTGAGGCTGCACAACAAGATATGCTATCTAAGTAAACTATACTTAAGGCTATACCATTGTCTAGAAACCCCACGCAGACGCCAGCTGTTCTTTTGCGCTGACTCTGCATGTATGCACAGCCTACAATACCCCAATCTAGATTCTTTACCAATGTTTATGCAGGTGCGGTGTTAAGGAGAGAGCCGGGGCTGGAAGTAGGGCAGGAGTAAAAATGGATGATGCATAGCTCAATCAAAAAACGAGAGAATCGGATTTTTATATTTCAACAGTGGAACACTTTGAAAAATAGCACCATCCCAAGCACACACAAAATCCGCTATTCCAAAGCCACACTGCTCTATGCCTTTACATCCAGCACTAGGCATGCCAAACCACAACGATTTGTGTAGCTTCCCAACTCGCTAACCTCCAGTGGTCACATGCCGGTGTTCATGCATCAGAAACTTACAAAGCTAAACAAATGAGACTATGGGTACATGTTTAAATTGGCCATGACCACATTTTGGCCAAGTGATCATTCACATGTGTGTCAATTTTGAAAACGTAGAGGGTTCATAATGAGTGTGATATGAATTGAGGCCCTCATTAGTTTGCAAGTGGGAGCACCTTAAGTATGCCCAAAAGCTTCTTTGAACCCACAGAACTCCTGAGGAAAACTATATATGTGTTGTAGCCTCCCATCACCAAAGAAGTGGTGTGTTACCAAACTGCAAAGGAAGTGAAATCCCCATGCCATGATTAAGACAATAAAAAGCACCAGCTATACTGGCCTATCGCAAACCAATGCTTTCTCATGTATGGGTGCAACAAAGGTATTGGAATTTCTGTGAATCTAAGAATCGCCCAGCCACTGGTTAACCATAGAGGACCCCTACATGGAACAGCAGATTCTCAAAAGGACATACACACACGTTAAGATTTGAAGGAGCACTTGACATGCAAATTTGGTGACAGCCAGTTTAAATATGCATACAGTTATTCTCATTTGTTTCCCTTTGCAAGTCTTTCACACATGGATACTTGCATGTGACTACTTATGATTATAGAGTCTAGAAGCTCCACAAATCTTTGTGGTTTGGCATGCCTAGGGTTAGACCTGGCATCCTTGGCTCGTTTCGCCCCTAACATTTTGTCTTCAGACCTCATGTTTGCTGACTTCATTTCTGCCAGTTTTTATGACTCTGTACACTTTATCTCTGCTAACCAGTGCTAAAGTGCGTGTGCTCTTTGCTTAAAACATAGTGAGATTGGCTTGTGCCCAATTGGCAGATTTAATTTACCTTTAAGCCCCTCATAAAGTTGCACTACCTCTGCCCAGGCCCTGTAAATTAAATGCTACTTGTGGTCCTGCAGCACTGATTTTGCCACCCATTTGAGTAGTACTTTAAACATGTCTCAGGCCTGCCATTGCAGCCTGTGTCTGTGCAGTTTTAAACTGTCATTTTGACCTGGCAAGATAAACCTTTTGGCAAGCCCAAACCTTCCTTTTTTATATACAAAAGTCCCCCCTAGTGTAAGCCATGGACAACTCAGAGAGCAGGGTGCAGTGTATTTAAAACTTTGAACACATAATTTTAACTTTTACATGCCCTGGTAGTGAAAAACTCCTAAAGTTGTTTTTCTCATAGGATAACATTTGAATTACCTTTTTACATTTTATAAGTGTAATTTCCAAATGGAACCGTTGACCCATTCATATTTGGTGTCTTTGGAATTGTAATGAAAAATCCTAGCTTATGGTGAAGTCAGATTTTAAATTACATTTTTGAAAGTGCCAAGTTTAGAATGTTGGCATTTTCTTGCCTTAGCCATTTGGTGCCTTCAGCCTGTCTCTGGGTCGCATTACTGTCTGTAGTTGAGAGTTGGCCTTTGTGTATTCCTTTTAGACAACCACACACAATGGGGAACTTAGGTGTCACTGAATGGGCAATAACTGGCAGGATGGGAGGGAGGAGATGGACCAGGTCCCACTTACACCTGAATAGGCTGTGTTGTGTCTCCACACAAAGAGCTGCATAACCCTGTAGTTAGTCTGGAGCCAGGACCAGGAAGGCATGGCATCCGTACACTTCAAAGTCCCGCCTCTAGAAGCTTGTCCCACTTCAAAGGCACAGCTGGGTGTATATATACTGGACTTCAGACACCACCACTTCAGTACACTTCTGGACGTGGGGATACTCTGTCAGGAACCAGGACTGCTGTGCTGCTGAAAGGACTGCCACTCTGCTGGACTGCTGTTCCGAAGAACTGCTTCCCTGATGTGCTGACCTGCTGTTTGCTGCCCTCTTGCCTGGATGAGCAGGACTGGACCTGCATCTCTTGATGCCAGAGCACAGACTGACTCCAAGGGCTTGTTGGCTGGTCTCCTGATATGAAGCCTCAGGGACACAACAGACTTCCAATAACCTTGCACTTGCACTTGCACTTGGACTCTTCCATCAGTGACTCTACCCCACCAAGTGGTTACACTCCAGTCCTGGGCATTGAAAGTGGGCTTAAGGTGCTCTGCCAGCCTCTGTGGATCCAGTGGAACTGTTGTATCACCTCTGCTGTTCGGCTCAAACCCGAGCAGAACTGACACATGACCACTGCTGCGAGGAATGGACCCCATTGGAACTGCCGCTGCACGATGGATCCTCAGCACTGGCCAATGAATCCCACATCAATGGTAGCCTATACGGCGATGCTGGTCTCTGCATCATAGCCTTGCAGCTTTTTGGAACCAAAATTGCATTGCAACCCCCGTCAATGGGATCCTTGACAACGCAGGGCCATGAATCGCGTCTTTGAACCGATGCATTACTTCAGCTGAGCAACACATCTTTGATGCGGATCCTCGCAATGCTTCTCAAACCAGGATTTAAGGTATTCTGTTAAGCGGGCCTAACTGGGTTCCTGTAGCCAGCCAATGATCCCTCGCAATCGGCCTGAACTTGTGACTTTGTCCTGGTCTGGCACAACCTGATATCCACAGTTGCTGCTTTGTGCTTTTTGGCGCTATTTTTCACTGTAATCTTAAAAAATTGAATCTCTCTGGTTCTACTGATTGGATTTTTGGAAGAAATTGTTCCCTGACAGTAAGTCATTAGTGAAGGCACCCCCTGAGTGCTATGACTGCCAACAAGTTGTTACAGCAAACAAATGATGGACGGAATGCTGACAATGCAAACATTCGCCCCAGTCAAAAGATCTGGGTTAAATCCATCGTTCTTTTTCCCACTACGCCACCCCAGTTTGAACCCAGTTGAGCACTACAAGAGGGCTGCCAAGTGTCCCAAGCGTGCACAGCCCCTACTGGTGGGCAGACACCTTGGTTGGTTAGTGTAGTACTTGGGGAGGAGATTGCCCCAGATAGAGTGGGGGATAGCATAGCGGTTACACTAGTGTCCCTGGGTAATGAAGAGATGGTGCAGGGAACTCATATGCCTAGTTACCCTAGGAAATAAAGGCAGTGGGTCACACTCAATGGACATTCAAGTCTCTGAGAGACACTGGAGCCAGCATGACAAGGTGAGATAACCTCTGAGCAGGTAGTCCCTAATGCACTCCATCAAATTGGTGCAGCCGACAACCATGCCATGAGAGTTATTACCCAGTGGCTCTGGTTCCATTTGAGGGGGGGTCTCGGGTTCTTTGAGGGTAACTGTGAGTCCATCCATGCCTGTGGATTGTATGTCTGGCAATGACCTAGAACACACCATTTAGAAGGAGGTGGAGCTCAGGTCACACTTGAAGATATTAAGGTTGCTTGAGTTGGTGTGCCTGACCACATGGGCCATGGCCTCATGAGAGGGTAGTCAGGAGCACCTGGAAGCTGGAAGAATGGCCCAGATACCTGCCAAAAAGAGGAAGAGCAAGGGGCATGGGAAACCTGCTGCTGAAACTCCCATGGTTTGGGAGGAGGCCGAACATGAGGGTGACCCCCGGAAACCTACAGGGGAGAACATTTTTGCCCTGGCAACCTACATGAGTTGACCATATGGCAGCAGGAAGGGGCTCCTATGAGGGAGGAATTCTGAAAAGTTGAATGCTGCACCGGACGCGCAGCGGACTCAGGTCTGGTTGCGGAAGAGAGACACGTTTTTACTCTTGGCTCTAATTGTGTGTTTTACCTAGTTTTTTAAACTTGTATTTTAAATCGACTGCATTTCAAATCTGAAATTTAAACTCTGGGGCTCTTACCTCTGCTTAAACGCTCATTAGCATTTGCATATTCCTGTACACCCTAAACAGCATTCGAGGCTGCGTTTCCGGTTTGCCACCGCTTCTTGGTGCCGATTGAGCAGAGAAACGCAGCCCCCCCCCTGAGGCCACGCCCCCTTCCGGCAGCTCGCTGAGCCAGTGGCAGAATCCTCGAAGGGTTTAAAAGTTGAATGCTGCACCGGACGCACAGCAGACGCGCGGAGCAGGCGCGCCAAAGGCAAGCCCGTCTGCGCCCATCCGTGTCCGGAACGCGGCCAAGGCCAGAAATGCTGCCGGGTCCGGACCAATCCGCTCATATACCAGGGAAGAGTTATTGGCACTCAACACACCAGTCAAAAACTGTCAAGCCCCCCTGTTCACGGAAAACATTAAAGGCCCTCTCACCTGCATCACCTGTAAACACACTGTCATCCACCGGCTCAGTAATACAGTTGGACACACCACTCCTCCCAAGGGAAAGACACAACACAAACAGGTATGCTGTGGCCTTATAAATGCCAGATCCCTTGTTAAAAAATGCTTTACACATTCAGGACTTGCTGACAGACTGGAATCTGGACTGCCTCTTTGTCACCGAAACATGGCTAACGGAATGTTCCACCCCAGACATAGTACGAGCCGTTCCTCGTGGTTACACCATCGCAAGATTGGACAGAAGAGGGCAAAAAGGCAGGGGATAGCTGTAATACACAAGAATCATTTGAAATGTTCCGTCTCGACTATTACAGAACTAAAAGACGCAGAAAGTTTCTGTTTTAGTCTTACATTAGACAGCTGCACTACACTTGCTGGGGCCCTAATCTATAGACCCCCGGTATCAGCCCTTAATTTTCTAGACACCTTGGGTGACAGTATAAGCTCTCTAGTGATCAGGTACTCAAACTTTACAATCCTAGGTGATTTCAATTTTCACCTAGAAGCAGACAATACTCCCAATACAAAAACTTTTACAGACATTATAAACACATTGGGACTAAAACAACAGATAAAGGAGTCAACGCGCTGTGCAGGACATACACTGGATGGGATATGTACCACTGCTGCCAATCTTACTGTCGACCCTCCAGTCACGATAACGTGGTCAGACCACAAGCTAATCCCTTTTAAATTTGTCTATGATAATGTCCAATTAATAATAAATCCCAGACAATCGGGTTCCACACGGAAGGGGAACAGCATGCTCTCAAATCCCAACCTACGGAGCATGGCAGAAGCCACAAAACCTACTCTTACAGGAAACCCGGAAATTGACAATAATTTGTTTAATAACTGGATGCTGTCATTGGCCAACACTTTAGCTCCACTAAAAATGTCACTATCAACAACAAAAAATCAGTACCTTGGTTTACCTCCCATCTAAAAGCTATGCAAGGAAAATGTAGACAAGCGGAAAATAAATGGAGAAAACACGATGAAGCAGAAGACCTGAGACTTTTCAAACTAGCACTCAGACCATACCATCAACAAATTAGAATAGGAAAAAAGACACACTATTCTAATTTAGTAAATAGGGCAGACAATCAGAAGACTATTTTTTATGTCGTGAAATCATTTACCAATCCAACAAGCCTAGATCAAGAAATCCCTCCTTCACAGGACCTATGTGACAGAATCGCTGAGTACTTTGATAACAAAATCAAATACCTAAAAAGAGATTTCACGACCACATGATCTCAGCAAAATGAAGTGCAAGCTATAGGAAGAAAAAGGGAAATCACTTGTTTTAAAGAGGTCAGTTTAGAACAATCGAGGCAAGCCATCCTTTCCTGTAAATCAGGCTCACCTTTCGATCCATGCCCACCAAAAATCGTACACGCATTGTTTGACACTATAAATCCTGTAATTAATCAAATTATTAATTCCATCTTCAGGCTAGCAAAAATCCCTGATATCTGGAAAACTGCCGCTGTGAAACCTCTTGAAAAAAAGAAACTGGCTGACCCTGCCACCCTCTCCAACCTCAGACCAATTTCACTACTGCCATGCCTGAGTTAAATTGCGGAGAAATTAGTCAATACTCAACTTAACAATTTCCTGCAAGAAACCAACATCCTACACCCTAGGCGATCGGGTTTTAGACCGGGTCACTCAACAGAATAAGTGCTGCTCCACACTACTGACACCCTAAAGTTTGCCCTGGACCGAGGAAAGGATGCAGTGCTGGTTCTGTTGGATTTGTCGGCAGCGTTCGATACTGTCGCTCACGACATCCTGAGATACAGGCTGGCACAGCGGAGTCACAAACAAGGCATTGGCCTGGATCACATCTTTTTTGGAAAACAGGCATCAGATTGTAAAATTGGGAAGTCACAAATCGGGAGAAAAATGGTTGTCATCAGCGGTTCCCCAGGGCTCATCCTTGAGTCCAACCCTTTTCAATCTTTATATGACACCACTTCTCTCTCTGATGGCCAAGTTTGATGCTGAAGCCATTGCATACGCAGACGACACCCAGCTGATTCTCACTCTTGATAAAAACTCCACAGTGGCGGAAGACAAGTTTCACCACTGCTTAACTGCAGTGATGGACTGGATGAAACTGATTCATCATAAATGTAACAGGTCTAAAACTGAAATTATGCTGTTTGGTAAATCCAACCTATTTAGGCCCAGGCCCTAAAATTCGGATGTGCCTCCATCAACAGTGGACACAGTCAGAAATCTAGGAATAAAATTTGATCCAACATTATCTTTCCACAAGCAAGCACTTGCTGTGGCAGGCATGTGTTTCCAAACGATAAAAACTCTCAGAAAATTCCTGGACCTGCTCACGGTGCCTGCTAGGAAAACCGTTGCAGCGACCCTAATCCTATCTCCCCATGACTACTGCAATAGTCTATATGCAGGGACAAAAAAGACAGTAGCAAAAAGGTTGCAGGTGGTCCAGTATGCTGCAGCAAGGTTGGTACTTAAACTGCCTAGAGACTCCTCCATTATCACAGCACTAAAAACCCTTCACTGGTTACCGGCCCATAAGAGGATTCTTTTCAAGATCCTGACCATCACCTACAAAGCCAGAAGCGAAACCAGACCAGAGTATCTAAGATCCAGAATTAAGCCTTACACCACCCAATGTACTCTGCGGTCATCCTCAGAGAATCTGTTAACAGTTCCCGATTTCAAATTGAAATCCAGAGGTGGAAAGACGATGGCAGTTCTAGGGACTAAAGCATGGAACGCCATGCCTACACAGCTGAGACATGCACAAACAGAACTTACCTTTAGGAAGCTTCTAAAAACGTGGATCTTCGCCACCCCAGATCAAACGGTGTTATCCTAAATCTAAAGCACCATTCCCCAGTTGTCCTCCCCTCTGCATTGCGCCAGGTTTTCCTTTTTCCGCTAATGCGCCAAGATGCTCCTTGGAGTGAACATTGCGCTATACAAAAACAGCTCATTCATTCATTCATTCAAAATCACAGATGGAGTACCCTATTCTTGAGGGACTACAGGAGCAGACCCAGGCCCAGGTAGCTGGTGACACTTCTTGTGATCACCTGATTTATGGGAGAACGATCTCCAGTATAGTGTGCCTAAGGTTCCTGAGCCCGGTGCAACCCATGTGTTGGTGGTCACCCAGTGCTACAGGGCCTTCCTTCTGAAGCTGGCTCATGATGTACCCTTGGCAGGTCATCAAGGGCAGGACTAGACCTTTGAAAGGCTTGTCATTCACTTTTACTGGCCCCGGATGCAAATGTCTGCAAATGATTTCTGCAGGTCCTGCCCTACCTGCCAGGCCGTGACAAGCTAAAATGGAAGCACAAAGCTTTCCTACAGCCATTCCCTGTCATTGAAACTACCTTTGAAATAGTGGACATTGACATTGTTGGGCCTCTTGAACCCAAGACAGTCTTTGGCAGCAGGTTCATTCTGGTCTTGGTGGAACATGCCACCCCATATCTGGAGGCTATATTTCTGAGATATGTGACATTGCCCATGGTGGCCAGGGCACTGATGGGGATCTTTACCCGTATGGCGTTCCCTAAGGAGATGGTATTTGACCGTGGTACAAACTTCAGGTCAGCGTTCATGAAGTCCATGTGGAAGGAGTGTGCTGTAACCTATAAGTTTTACTCCTTACCACTCCAAACTAATGGGCTTGTTGAGAGGTTCAGCAAGACCCTGAAGGGCCTGTTCATGGGCCTGTGAGGACAAGGTCTGGGTGGAGCTCGCGGAGTGGCAAAAAATACTCCTCCATGCTACGTGGAGTTCCCTGAGTGGCAGAGTGCATATCCTCGCCCCATTCACACTGATTTTTAGCACCAGGTGTTTCTTCCACGCTGTCAAATCAGCGCAAATGGCATGATGTACAGCGCAAGAGGGTGCAGCCTATTTCTATTGCTCGGGCAGTAGTTCTACTCGAGCGGCAGCTTCTTCAACGTGAACGGAAGGTTTCTCAATGTGGGCGGCAGCAACTATCGGCGACCACCAGCATTGAGGAATCTCGCTGGGAAGCAGTCTGATGTTGGATTTTTCTTGCTCGCGCTCGCTAAATTACCATTGGCAAGCACGAGTGAGAATAAATCTCTGCCCCGCTATAAGGAGCCGATATTTTTGGAGCTCAGCAAGTTCCGCAGTGGAGTGGGAAAAACTCCACAAACGGAGCAAACTGCACCGCCCAGGCCTAGTCAGGACCCTTAATGGGCAAGTGGGACATCCTCTTGCAATGCCTCTTGTTTGCTCATAGGGTGAGAGTGCAGAAGGGGGCTGGCATCAGCCCTATTGAACGTCTGTATGGGCACCCTGTGAGAGGACCTCTCCGTCTAGGAAGACTCCCAGGATGTGGTCAGCTATATGTTGGCACTCCATACCCAGATGTAGCACTTCTGGAAAAAAGTCAAAGAGAATATTGAAGCCAGGCAGGAGGTCATGAAAAGTTGATATTACCAGAAGGCCACTCTGCTCGAGTTTCAACCTGGCCAACAAGTGTGAGTGATGGGGCCTGTGGAGCCCAGGGCCCTGCAAGACTGATGGTCTGGGCCCCATGAGGTGAAAGACCTCAAGGGTGAGTCCACCTATCTGGTGGACCTCAACACTGCCAGGAGTCCTTCAAGGGTTTTGCATGTCAGTCACCTCAAACCCCACTTTGAGGGGTCAGAAGAAGTTACCATGCTCCTTGTTATGGATGATGTAGTGAAGGTGGACAGTATACCTCTCCCCAGCTTTCTTTCTTTCAAGGAGCAGGATGGGTCAATGGAGTGTGCCGGTCTCTCCCCTACACTGACCCTAGCACAACAGAGAGGCTGCCACCAGTTGTTGGGGCAGTTTGCCTCTCTCTTCTCCCTTACCCCAGGACCCACTGCACGGTGCAACCATGGCATTGATGCTGGGGACAGCATGCTGGTGTAGGGTCAAATCTACAGGCTGTCTGATACCACGAGAGCATGCATTAAGGAGGAGGTCTTTGAGATGCTGGAGTTAGGGGTTATTAAACCCTCAAACAGCCCCCAGTCCAGCCCAGTGGTGTTGGTCCCCAAGGGTGCTTCTCTCAAGTGCCACCCTAGAACTGAGGTTCTGTGTGGATTACCGGGGGGCTCAATGTAGTCACCAAGTCTGACGCACACCTCAACCCCAGGGGTGATGAGCTCACAGATCTGTTGGGCACTGTCCAGTTCCTTAGCATGTTTGATTTAATGTCTGGGTACTGGCATTTTGTCTTGCATGAGGGGGCAAAGAAAGGTCTGCATTCTCTACCCCAGAAGGGCACTTCTGGTTCCGGGTGAGGCCCTTTGAGTTCAAGAACTTCTCTGCCACCTTCCTGAGGCTGGTCAACCAGGTCCTGACTGGGCTAGAGAACTTCAGTGTCACCTATCTAGACAACATTGGCATCTTCCGTTCTAGCCCGGAGGACAGCCTGTGCCACCTCAGAGAAGTGCTTAAGACTCTGCAGAGGGCAGACCTGACTGTCAAGCACAGTAAGTGCCTGATAAGGCAGGGTTCATTGCCCTACTTGGCTTACCAAGTAGAAGGCTGCAAAGTGTAGCCCCTCCAGGCCAAAATTGAAACCTTTCTGGCTTGGGAACCCCCCAAGGCCCAGACAGAGTAAGAACCCTCCTAGGCCCCACCGGCTACTACAGGAGATTTTTCAATGGGTATGGTACCATTGTTGCCCCCTTCACAGAGTTGACTACCAAGATGCAGCCACAACAGCTGATCTGGACAGAGGCATGCCAGAATGCTTTTGGCACCCTGAAGGAGACCATGTGCACTGCATCCATGCTCCAGGCTCCTGACTTCTCTCAGGAATTCATTTTGCAAACAGACGCCTCAGAGAATGGCATAGGGGTCATACTCTCACAGCTTTGTGAAAAGGCCCTGGATCAACCTGTAGCCTTCATCAGTAGGCGGTTACATCCCCAAGAACAGAGGTGGAGTGTGATAGAGAGGGAAGCCTTTGCAGTGGTCTGGGAGCTGAAGAAGCTATGTACAAACCTATTTGGTGCTCATTTCCAGGTTCAGACAGACCACAGACCACTCAGATGGTTATCAAAGATGAGAGGAGAGAATCCCAAACTGTTGAGGTGGTCCATCTCCCTGCAGGGAATGGACTTTAGGGCGGAACACCGCCCTGGAACAGACAACACCATTACTGGTGGTCTCTCCAGGTTCTGCTGCCTTAGTGAAGTGTAGTCCCAAGGGGTTGGTTAGTTCTCCTCACTTTTAGCTGTGGGGGACACTTGTTAGACCTGTCATCCTTGACTTGATTTCCCCCTAACTTTTGTCTTCAGACTTCCTGATTTTGCTGGCCTTAGGACTTTGCACACTTTACCACTGCTAAAGTGCTTGTGTTCTCTGTTTAAAACATGGTAGCATTGGCTTATACCCAATTGGCATATTTACTTTACTTATAAGTCCCTAGCAAAGTGCACGACACGTGCTCAGGGCCTGTTAATTAAATGCTACTAGTGGGGCTGTAGTACTGATTGTGCCACCCAATTAAGTTGCACTGTAAACCTGTCTCAGACCTGCCTGTCTGTTCAATTTTAAACCTTTTGACAGGACCCAAACCTTCTTTATTAATACATATTAGGCACCCTTTGGGTAGGCCTTGGACAGCACAAACTGGGGTGGCGGGGGTATGCTATGCATTCAAAAAGTACTGGTGCTGTTAGCATGGGAACGTTTGTGAAGGAATTTCACAGATGCTCAAATATACCCAGCGCCTAAAAAAATGAAAATGCAATGTTTACAAGTAGGGAAGGTTTGGGTGTCCATTTATATGTGTGTGTGGGACAGGGAGATGGTGGCAAACTGGAAGAGATAAGAAGTATATACTGAATGTGAGATAAAATAGACAGCGAAGAAGAAAAAAGAGATGAAGTAGGAGACATGCAGATGGAGAGAATTCAGAAAGAGTCATCTGAAGAAAAAGAACTTAAGTGACTGATGCAGAGGAACAAACTTCAGACGAATGTGATGTGAAGGGAAAACAAGTATCATAGACTCATTCTGAAGGATACCTCACCTTTCACAAACCTTTGTAATGTTTTGAGTCACATTCTTATATTTTTTGATTACTTGGAAAATTTAATTATTTATGAATTTGTGATTACTATAGGTCACAACAGTAGTGTCATCAACACTGTGTGAGATAGGACCCTTGCAGTTCTTGTGAACTTAAGGGAGAATTACATCATCTGTTGACTGATGTTACATTGTGATCATAAAAAGGTTATGATGTCATGTGTGCAGAGTGTAGTCATGTGTTGAAGAATAAAGACGTTTGTTACAGAGCTCCATGAGTGGTGTATTCATTTTCAAGCTCCTGGGCTGGGAATGACGCTACATGTGGCGATGAGTAAGGGATACGTGCCACAAAGAATCAAGACTGCTCTCCCTTAGAATTGGCAAAGGTCCAGCAAACTGTTCATGCACCCCAAATTGATTGAAAGCAACCTGTGGTTTGTGTATGTGAAGTAGAGCCCCACTCAGAGAGCCCACCAGAATCCGCTGGCAGGGCTTAAAGAAGAGATACTGCACAGATTCATCATCCATACAAAGCAAACTCCAAAGGTAAAGACAGCCAGGTGTGAAATCAGAAGTGTACTGACCAGCACAAGCCACTAAAGTGCCATATGACCTAGAAGCGAATGTGACGATTTTGAAGAGGACACAACAATCCCGGCTCAGGTGCGACGCCGATGCATGCAGCAAGCGCTGCCTGGATGAGTCTGGCTGCAGCATTCTGTATGGTCTGGAGTCTTCGGAGGAGTTGGATGAAGATGCCAATACAGAGAGCATTGCCGTGGTTGATGTGGCTGGTGACGAGGGCCTGAGTGACGGATTTCCTGGTGCTGACAGGGATCTTTCTGAAGATTTTTCAGAGTAAGCGGAGAGTGTGGTAGCAGGAGGAGGTGACTTAGTTGACTTGTCATTTCATGATCAGTTCACTGTCGAGGATGAAGCCTAGGTTGATGAGGGTGTGGTGGGAAACGGTGTTTAACACAGCACGAAGGCTGAGGAGGATCAGGGCCACAGTCTGTCTGAGGTCGATGAGGGTTCTGATGTCATCTGTGGTAGTGACCAGCATGGTCTCTGTGCTGTGGTTGGCGCAGAATCCTGATTGGAGGTGATCAGTCGATAATTTTGAGTCATAATTTTGAGTTTGCTGGAGTCGGCGGAGGGTTTCTTTGGGAGGGGTCTGACCTCTGCGTATTTCCAGCTGTACAGAAAGACCACTGTGGAGATGGAGGTATTGATGATGATGTGAGTTCTGTGCTGATTGCGTTGGTTCCAAGGTTGAAGTGACAGTGAGGGCAGGGGTCGGGGGGTGCCCCAGAATGGACAGAAGACATGATTGCTGAGGTAGACTGTGTGATGAGCGAAAAACATGTAGTGATTTTTCGGTTGGTATGCATTAGTTGGTTGAAGCCGTTGCGGGCAGTGGGTTGTGGGTCGAAGTAGATAGTGTCGATCTTGCTGTGGAAGCAGTCTGAGAGAGTGTCGCAGAGTTCCTAGGAGGTGTGAATGGTGTACTCTGTGGCTGCAGGGGTGGAGAATTCCATGGCTATCTTGCAGGGTTCTTTTTTGTTGTTCACAACTGTATCGATGCAGGCTGTGAAGGCCACTTCCTTAGCTTCGTTGATGCACGGGTGGTAGTTGCTGAGGACTGCTTTGTGAGTGACTCTATCAGAGGGTTTTTTGTGGCTCACCATCGTATCTCGAATTGGTAGCAGTTGCGCTTGAAGGTTCTGAGCACTGGGGTGTACCAGCTGGCTTGTTTAGAGGTTTAGTTGGTTTTTGCAGGTTTCATCGGGGCCACTTTATTGCCTCATTTGGTGAACCATGCAGAAATATTCTGGACGGCATGGTGAAATCTGATGAGGCTTGGTGTTGGGTGGTGCTGGAGGCCTGTGTCCATTTTGTTCCAGTTACCTTGCATCAGGGGCGAAGGGCCGAGTGATGGTGCTTGGTGATGGTGTGCTGAGTGTTAGAGGTGGTAAAGTGAAGGATGGCATGGTCGGTCCATGTGAGTTCTGTGATGTGGTTGAATTTGATTCTGTCACTAGAGGTGGAAATGGAGTTGAGTGTGTGACCAGCTTTGTGCCTGGGTTCAGTGACTAGTTGGGTGAGGCCGATGTTGTTCATGTTCGCCAGGAGGGAGGAGGAGTTGGCAACATTGAGGTCGTCAATGTGGAAATTGAGGTCGGCGAGTAGGACGTAGTGGTAGGAGTCGATGGCTAGCAGGGCCGATGACTTTGGAGAAATCTGTCACAGAAAGTTGGTTGGGGTCTTGGGGGTCTGTATACAAGAGTGCCTCTGATCGTGGTCTTGGCGTCGGTCTGAAGTTGGAAGTTGAGGTGTTCTATGAGCAGTGTTGGGTCATAGATGGTGGCTATGCAGTGGATGATGGCGATGCCCCCGCCGTGTTTGTTGGGGCGGTCTTGGTGTATCGTCTTGTATCCTTTGGGTGTTGCAATGGTGATGTCTGGGCTCGTGGAGGGGTTGAGCCATGTTTAATTATGAAGGCAATGTCAGGAGAGAGAGTGGTGATGGTGTCCCAAATTTCCGTGGAATGTTTGCAGAGAGATCTGGCTTTGAGCAGGATGCACTGGAGGGGTTCTGGGTTATTCGACTTCTTCCTGGGCGGAGGAAGTGTGGGATCAGTGCAGGATGGCAGTCCTGTGTTGCAGGAGAAGTAGCAATGACGGTGAAGAGTCCTTTGGTTGATCATGGGGAGGAAGTGCAGCAGCTGTTGTTCTGGGGTCTGGGGTCCAGGGCAAGCAGCTCCTTGTCGGTGTAGCGTTGGATGGTGGGTGGGCCAGGGGTCATGGCGCTGGGTGTGGTCCAGGCGCTGATGGGCGCAAACGGTCTAGCCTTTGGCATGCCATTGGTGCTCCGGTGGCACAAAAGAGCTGTAGCCTCCATTAAGTAGGTCCTGGGAGGGGGCGGTGCTCTTGGACACAGGAAGCCTGAGGCGGGCACAGGAAATGGCGGTAGGCGGAAATGTTGAGGAATGATCGGGAAGGAGGATTAAAGCAAAATAACAACAACAAAATAAAATAAGCAAAACAAACAGTACAAGATTCAAAGGTTACAGGCAATGGGCAGAAGTAATGATGGCTAACAGGAAAAGGCTGACTAGACACGGGGGCTGGGGGAGCAGAGGATAAGTGTCAGGCAGACACTAACAGGGCAGACAGGTGGCAGTGAGCAAAGGGAGGAAAAGGCAAGTGTTCATCTGGCAGTCAAGAGATCTGCTTGCCTGGGCTTGGGAAGCTGGCATAGGACCTGCTGAACTGTTAGTTTTGTGACTTTAATGATGAAGAAGCCATGCGCCTTAGGATAAGAAATGGTTGTATTTCAGATTCCTTCAGGAGATGCATGTTGAGAGAGACGGTCAGTTTAGAGAAAATGCTAATGGCTGCGAGAGCTGAAAAACTAGCAAATCGACAAGCTACTGATATGGAAGCAAGAACAGCGGGTGATGAATCAGCACTCATCATGAAAAGCAAACATAAATACAAAGCAGATGCACACAGGTCGACATTTCCAAAGAAAAAAAAGTTATGTTTCCGATGTGGATTTGTATTTCCCCATGAGGTTAATGTCCAGCCAAAGGAAAGAGATGCAACAGATGTGGAAAAGAAAATCACTTCCTAACGATTTGAAAATCGAAAGAGAAACCAAGTGTATCACAGCGAGAACACAAAATGGACGCTAGAAGGTTCCAGAAGCATTTTTCCCACACCCACAAGCCCAAAAGGAAACATTAGTTATGACAAGTGGAAACCAAGCAAAGTAGATCATCGTCCAGTTCATCATTTGAAGACTCTTCTACGTCATTATAAAGCGCTAGCAAAGAGGACCGCAGTACAATAATGATATCAACTAAGAAACAACATGCACATTGCTAAGAAGAACAAAAGTCAAAGAACAATAACCAAACAAAGTGACCAAGCTCATTTGGAAGCTGTCCAAAAATAACATTAATGATAAACGGTTGCACTGTAACCTTCATTTTAGACAGTGGCGTGTTGATTAGCATCATATCAGTAGAAAAGTTTAATAACCTATCTCCTGTGCCACATCTTACTCCATCAAGCACAAATGTGTACGCGAGGGCTGCTTCCAAACAATAACAAAATCAAAGGTTGTTTACTGCAACCATAAAACACAAGGCGACATGTGTGCAACCAATTCATATCCTTCAGTGAGCTTCATCTAGTGCATTTTGACTTAACTTTACTCAGTCTGAAATTGTAAGTCAGTTCCCATCATTGTTGCATGGCCTAGGAAAACTCAAGAAAATGAAAGTGCAAATCAATATTAATTTGCTCAATGACACCAGAGAGTCATTTTTCTTCTACAAGCAGCAGTTTAAAAAGAACTGAAACAATGTTAAAGCATAATATAATTGAAAGGTCAACAGGTCCTACACTGTTGTTTTTACCCATAGTTGTGGTTCCAAAAAAGGTCAGTAAAGGTACAGTGGGCATTTGTGTTGATATGCACCAGGCAAACAAAGGAAGTGAGAGAGAAAGACATCCTGGTCCCCACACTATGAACATGATCATGCAGCAGAATGTAGCCAAGATCTTCTCCCACCGTGACCTGAACAAAGGATACCACAGACTCATGCTGGAAGAAAACACACTGTACATTACTACTTTTTTGACGCATGTTGGTTTGTTCAGATACAAAAGACTGAGCTTTGGAATATCTTTGGCTGTTGAGATATTTCAGGATGTTTATCACCGAATAATTCAACCTGTTACACATGCTTTCAATTACAGAGTCTATACCTCCTAACGTTGGGAGTGATTCAGTTATGGACAGTGGAAGCTGGAATCAGTATGTAACAAATAAAGCTTACAGTATTGCCCACCAGACCATCGATCAACTACTACTTGAAAGAAGGAACCACAACATTGTGCCCTCTATTATCTTTGATTTGACCTTATATTTTTCAAACTTTCACCCTGATTATACACTCTGATGTATCACACATGTTTATTTGACTTTACGTCATTTGTCTGAAATAAATCACTGAAACCTTTCTTGAATCATAGCATTTTTTCTTTTGCCTGTTTTTTTTAAAGAAATTTTTTTTTTAAAGAGAAACACACTTTACGTCTATGGACATTATGACAAGAAACATGACTTTTAATGAACATAACTGGCATGGCAACATTTCTTAGATACACGTAAAAATTTGATTAAAAAAAAGAAAGGACAATTAACATACAGCAACAATATGATCGCATCTTAAAAGTCAGTTCATGAATTAGTTTATGGGCATGTGACAGAACTTATCCAGTTGCCTGTCTAGTGTCTGAAAAAGTATTATCATTGGGACTGCTGCCACTTGCATCCTCTAATTGTCCAGTGCCAGCAGATTAGCTTTTGGGAAAACACAAAAGGAGCATGACAAGACCACTACACAAGTGTGTCAGTTGCTCATTGCTGCAGGTCTCATTCTGAATGAAGCAAAGTATGAGTTTCACAAAACCAAACTCAAATTCTTGAGCACATATTCTCTGACGGGGAACGACTCCTGACCCAGAAAAAGTGCAAGCACTGTCATCTACTTGACCCCCTCAAGATGTAGCCATGCTGCAATCCTTCTTAGGCATGGCCAGTTATTGTTCATTGAGAATACGACTGAAATGGCTTATTTTGACCCGAGGTTACATACTGAGATCATAGTTGATGCGAGCCCGGTGGAGCTGGGTGCGACTCCTACTCAATACAATGGCCATACAAATGCTCAGAACACATTGTAACTTATACCAGCAAAAGCCTGTCTGAAATGGAGTGCTCCTATTCTCAGCCGAAAAAGGAGAGTCTGGCTGTAGTGTGGGCCTGTGCACATTTTCATGTGTTTCTATATTGGAAACGTTTCACTTATATTACTAAGCATTGCTCTCCATCTTTGGAAACACAAAATTTGGGATGTCTCCTCACTCTGAGAGGTGGGGGTTGTGCAAAAGCCGGGAAAAGATCAAAACCCCACAGATTACTTTTCATGAGTGCTTCTACATCGCTACAGGTCAACATCCAAAGAGGCTGAATAGTACATCAGTTTCATTATAAGGTCCAGCATGCCAAGAGGTGTATCCATTGAACAGATCATTGCTGCCAGCAATGCAGATAATGAGATGCTCTTCCTCAAAGACCTCACAATGGCACGATCATGCAAGAAAAGCATTAGACCTTTTGCCAATGATGTTCAATTCAGAAAATTCCAAAATGTACACAATGAGTTATCTGTCATTCGAGAAGATATCATATTGAGAGGCTCAAGAAACGTCAGACCAGAGAGCCTAAGACAGTAATTCGTTGAGCTAGCCCATGAAGGACATTATGGCATTGTGTCCACCAAGAGAGCTCTAAGAGACTGAGTATGGTTCCCTTGTCTAGATGTACAAGTTAAAAGAGAGCTGAAATCGGGACAGCTTTGGGGTCTATTGAAGCTGCTAGTCTTTACTCTGATTAGGTGATAACGAGACTACAATTACAAGATTAGGACTCTAAGCTAGCTTTTTAGCCTGCACTATTTTTTTACATTTTAAACATTTGGATGCATTTTTAAAACTTATATTTATTTTATTTTTTGTTAACCTACTTCTCTCACCTGTGTATTTTCTTTGCCTACAGCCGGCTGCATTGCTGTTTGCACAAAGGTGTATCTAAGGCAAGCCTTTCTACGCCTGTCAGCATCCCGGAGGAGGCTGGCGCCGGCCATGCTGCTGCTTCCAGCTCAGTCAGGAATCATATGTTTCACTACAATCGTGAAGAACTGCTGAATTTGAAATTGCCCCAAGTCTGTTATAATCTAGCCACTAACATGGAGACATGGGTTAACGCTAAATGCCCCTGGTGCAGCTGGACGCCTCCCCGGTTTTCAGCTGAGTGCCCTTGCCCTCCCCCTTCAATTAAGATGGCTAAACATGTAAATCATTTTAGAGCCACTTTATTGAATACACGTTCGCTGCAAAAACATGCAGCCAAAATGTTGGATCTGCTGGCAGATGAGGGGCTGGATCTCCTGTTTCTTTTTGAAACATGGCTATCCAAGTCCTCTAATCCCTATATCGCGACGTCCATCCTGAGGGGTATAAAATCCAAAGGAAGGATTGCCCAAATGGGAAGGGAGGTGGCGAGGCTAGCATTTTTGAAGTAGAATTAGACTGTGTCCCTTTCTCGTTAGATCTGATTGAGGGAGGAAAGTGCCTTGGTTTCTACTGTTTCCTATCCCACCAACAACGCTTAGCAGGGATATTAATGTATAGACCCTCAGGAGCTCTCTGTAACCTCCTGCCTTCAGTGAATGAAGTTCTCACTCTCCTCGGGATTAAATATGATCAGTTCCTCCTTCTGGGTGATTTTAACTTACATATAGATAACCCCACTGACCTCAATATAATCTCCCCGACTGATATTATGGTGGCATGCAATTTGACACCGTCCATCTCTGCTCCCACCCATAATTTGGTCCACACTCTTGATCAGATATTCTGTAGTACTGAATTAAAAACTGACCTTCCGACCCCCATCAATTGGTCCGACCATTTTTTCATCAACTTTAAGATTAATTAGACTCTGGATTCCCACTCAGGTCTAGTAGAACTGAACACTAATACAGATCCATCCATAAAATATCCCTTCCCTTGCTAAGTGAGGCTTTGGAATCATCAGGTCCTATGCTGGTTGGCGATCTTGAACATGACGCCACTGCACTGGAATGCAGGCTTAAGTTTAACTTGGAAGAAGCCGTTCCCCTGTCCTCACGAACTTCAAGGAGGACCCACCCGTCCGCTCCTTGGTTTAACAAACCACTAAGAGCAAGTAAAAGGACATGTAGGGTTCTGGAAAGGAACATTGTTCACTGGATGACAGAAAAATTTATAAAAGTGGCCAGAAATCCTATTACCTTCTCGTAACAAAGGCCAAAATGAATTACTTACAGGCGAAGAATGCTATGGCTCAAAATAAGGAAAAAGTAATTTTCAAAATAGTGAAATCCTTCACCTCCCCTTTGGCAATAAAGAAAGAATCCCCTCACTCAGCCGACTGGACTCAGCAGGTTGCTCTATTTTTTCACAATAAGATTGCCTTAATTCACCAATCTTTTGCAATCACTGATGAGAACCTTGTGATAGATCAATCTTTGTCCCAAAGGGTTGACTTCCCGCCTAGCCCTACGTTATAAGAGTTCCCTAAAATAGTATTGGCCGACTCGCTCAACTATCTTAAGGGTCTTCGGTCCGGCTCTCCAAGTGATGCCTGCCCTGCTAAATTACTGGCTTCTCTTGCCCCTATGATTAATGTCACAGTAAATGTGGTACTGAATTCTTTCCTCTCTGCTGGTAAAAGCCACTTATCTGGAAACAGGCCAATATCCTTCCACTTTTAAAAAAAACCTTCAGCTGACCATAATGATCCCGCCAACTATAGGCCGATATCTCTCCTTCCGGCTCTCTCAAAAGTTCTGGAAAAACATGTAAATAAAGTATTTTCAAATCATGCAGAACGCTACAATCTGTGGCATCCATCTCAATCTGGTTGTAGGCCAAATTGTATTACTGAGACTGCCCAATTGGAAGTAACTGAGTACATTAGAGGAAAACTGGATCATGGTGGAAGGGCTGTCCTGATATTACTCGATCTGTCGGCAGCAGTTGATACTGTCCCACACAGGAGACTCATTAGTATATTGAGGAATCTGGGAATCGGTGGGGCAGCATTGGCCAGGTTGGATTCTTTCCTGAAGGACAGAGCCAAAGAGATATGCCTTCCCCCCTTTTCAGCCCCCATGCCTGGCATGAGGGTTGGAGTTCCTCAGGGCTTTATTCTTAGCCCTACTCTTTTTAATCTGTACTTGGCATCCGTAGCAGAGGCAAGCGGTGCAAAGATCATATCCTATGCGGATGACACGCAACTGATTATCACCTGTGAAAAAGGAACTGATTTAGACGGTGTTAATATCAGAGCCTGTCTCTCAAAGGTGTTTCAGTGGCTTAACGCAAATCAGTTCAAAGGCAACTCAGATAAATCCGAGATTGTTTTCTTTGGCCAACCTGCAGTCAGGAACTGGAACGCATGGTGGCCTGAAGAATACTCGCCACCACACACCGAGCAGTCATCTGTGAGAAACCTATGTGTATTTCCAGATAATGCCCTGTCCATGAGGTCTCAGGTCCAAACTTTGGTTGGCACCTGCTTCGGCTTCTTGCGTGTGTTGAAAAAATGTCTTCCACTCTTGACAATAGAGTCTTGGAAAATAGTGGTCCAGGCCTTGGTGACATCTAGACTGGACTACGCAAATGTCTTGTATTTGGGCCTTCCCAGCTACCTTGTACAGCACCTGCAAGTAGTACAAAATGCCATTGCCAGGGCAAACCTCCAACCTAAACCAAGGTCTCATATGTACCCCATCCTTAAATCCCTTCATTGGCTGTGACTGAAAGAAAGGATCAAATTCAAAGCCTGTGTTGTCTTTTTTAAGGCCCTTCATGGAAAAAGAGTAGGATACCTCAGCAAATGAGTCAATCCCTACATCCTGGCTCGATCTCTAAGATTCTCCTCCTGTGACCTTGCCCATACTCCCAAAGTATGCTTGGCCCGGATGGGTGGCAGATCATTTGGTTTCCGGGGGGCACAGGCTTGGAACAGGCTCCCGGCCACTGTACGATCCATTTTAGATATTTCAGTCTTCAAAAACACCTGAAAATGTGGCTTTTTAAAACTTAGCAGCATATTATAGCTCTCTCCGAACCATTTCTGTCAGCACCGGGACACTCTTCTGAGTAGCTGTAGTGCTATAACAAATGTGTTTCACTCATTCATTCAAATCGAGCCATCTTTGTAATTGCTTATCCGCCAAGGTGACGCAGCATCCACTGAATATGTCTGACCTTCCGGTGCATGCCTGGGAAAAGGTTGCTGTTGATTTCTTTGAGCCTCTAAGCGCCTTGAAGACTCATTAAATGACATATAATGTTCATGTTGTTTGTACTTTGTATTTGACAAAGGGGGAGATGTAGTCTCGCTGACACTATGTGTATTAAGACCCTTGAAGTTTTCGGCGAACTCCAGGGAGAATTATGTCATCTGTTGGGAGGTGTTAGTGTGTGGTTATAAAAAGTTTGTGACATAATGCATGCAGCGGGGAGTCATATGTTGAAGAATAAAGACGTTTGTTACAGAGCTCCAAGTGTGGTGCATTGATTCCTAGGATCCAGGGCTGGGGAGGACGCAACATCAACCTTCAATACAGAGACCATACATCTGCCCCCAAACCAAACCATGAAAGTACTAGATTTTTTAAGCACCTTTTCAGAGTACCCTTTCAGGACCAATGGCTTGATAGCAAATGTTGATGACATAGGAATGTAAAACACACTATTTTACCACAATGTGTTCAAAGTTTTCTCAGTGGAGAACTTCGCAACCCCCACCAAACACTTCTTTGGGAAATGCAAATGAATCACTTGCTTAATTCAAAGAATGATATGTTGGAATGCTACCCAGAGCTATTTCCAGCAGTTAGACTCAGTAAAAGCATCCACCTTATGTGTGTTTGATATAACGCTCCAAGTGGCCAAGAATATGCCCAGTTATGGGTCCTCTGCTCACTGTGCCACTGGAACCAAGCTACACTCAACTGAAGAGACCCAATCAGGGCTAAACTAGTCTTGGGGTGTTTGTGTTCCGGTGCAGAAAGACCTGACTTGGCAGTTTGGACTGGACTGTTCCTATTGGAGCAGGGCCAAGACTGATTTGCATATGGCTGGACCTAATCTGAGGTGACATGGTGGGCAAAAGAACGATGCCTTTGAATGCAACCCTAAGCGATTGCTAGTGGTCAGATTTATTGCAAGGATCCCATCAACTTTTGTGTGTCTAATGCAATTTTGAGCATTGAACTTGAAGGCAGGTGGTGCAGACAGTGTTGTAAGTGGGCAGAGTCAGTAGGAGAATTGATCAGGTGAACTGTGGCTTACTGTAACTAATTTTGTCATCAGCACTATTTTTTCTTTTACAAATTAAGCACAGCCAAAGATCACTAAAGAAAGAAGAGCCTATGGATGGACTCATACTCCCAAAGCATACTGTGACGTATCAGCTATTTTTACGTCAAGAAAAGGTTTTTAACTGAAAATATGTGAAACAATAATTCGTGCGTGATTATATGTCTGTCACAAATCTGAGTCCCAAGGCAATGGAGTTCCTTATAGAAAAAGTAAGTTTGAACAAAGTGAGCAGAATGCTGGTTTGTACAAACTGGGCAGAGTGTCATGCTGGACACTGCAGTTTTTCCTTTTCATGTGGAGCAGAATATTTAAAGGCTCCACCACATTACTTGCCATATGTTGATCAATATGCTAATATGTTAAATTGTGCGTTAATGTGTGGCAGCATAATGGCATATTATAAGCGAAGTATAATCCATGAATTGCTTTTAACCTAACTGAAATCATAATAAAGATTTCTAACTCTTAGAATGAGTGCAGATAGGCCTAAGCCTGACCAGACTCTTTTTTTTAAAGGTCTTTTTCCCTATTAAAAATGAAATGGTCTTCTTGAATTTTTTCCATGTTTACTTTCAGTTTTGTTTTGATAAACAAATTTTGTTTTTTATTGAATTGACAATTTAAAGGAAATACACCAGCCATACAGCCCGATGCCATGAAATTCTAGGACTAAGAAAAGAAATTAGCACCACCTGATTTACAAACATTGGTAAAAGCATAGGAATATAAAGTTGGACATTCCCTTCATGATTAAATCACGCCCCCCAACCATTTCCCCCAAACCCTACGGTATTTCTTAGGACATCCATGAGCCTCATACATAACCTTCTCCTGCGTGGCACACCAGTCCACCCCAGTCCTCCATCGTCCAACGTTTCTGAGGTTCGGAGAGATTCCAGGAGGCTGCAATGTCTCTTTTTGCAACCACCATTGCTGTAGTATTAAACGACTTCTCGTTTCGAGACCCATCCAGCCCATCAGTAATGCCTAGGATCGTGTGCTTTGGGTCATGGGGGACCTCCCACTCCAAAACCTCGGTGAGTTCCTCTTCAATCTCCCCCCAGAACTGCTACAAGCGGGGGCATGCCCACACCAAATGGAAAAAGTCAGCGGGATCGTGACCGCATCTAGTGCAAGCGGAAGTTAGGCTGAGTCCGGCTCGGTAAAGGCACATTGGGGTGAGATATGCAGCATGTAAATAGTATAGTTGCACCAAGCGCAATCTAGCAGAGGCAGTGACCGTCCTAGGAGCCATAAGGGTGTCACGCCAATCCTCCTCATCCAAGGAGCTCACCCAACCCTCCCATTGAGCCCGCAGTCGGTCCAAGGAAGTGGGGGCGTTGTTGATCAGTGTGCGATAAATGCGAGAGATGCCACCCCTCCCCAGGTAACCGAACATTATCTGAGCCTCAGGCGGACTGTGGTCAGGAAGATGTGTACATGTCACAAGGTGCATGTGGAGGGCATGGCGCAACTGCAAATACCTATAGAATTGTGACTGATGTAGGGAATATCTGTTTTGAAGGTCATCGAAGGACCGCATGTGATCCCCCACCCACACATTGCCTAGCTGCGAAATGCCTATAAGATCCCAGGCCCTGAAACCTTGCAATGCGTTAACCTCTTTGAGCCAGGTCCCCTGCCACAAGGGTGTACATTGGGTCAATGTGTGCGTCCATTTGGTATGCTGCAATGTAGCCCGCAAGGCCAGCAACACAGAGCGCATTACCTCTGGCAAGCGTGAAGGAATAGGGCCACATACAACATAGCATGAATCCTGGCGAGGCTCAATTCCCTGACCTCGAGCCTGTAAGCCGGGTCTGACCAACCCCTGTTGAACCAATCATGTACGGAGAGAAGCCGCGTAGCCACATAATACAAATAGAGATGGGTCATCCCCAAACCCCCATCGAACGAGGGCATCCAACAGACGTTGAGTGCCAATCGGGCCCTACCTTTCCCCCTAAAAACTTGCTGGCTAGGCTATCGAGTTCATGGAACTAGGCCCTGGGAAAGCCCATGGTGGTATTTTGTAATACATAAAGGAAGCGGGGGAGCACCATCATTTTAAATAGGGGGACCCTCCCCATGGGGTTCCGGGGCAATGGTTGCCACTTCTGGAGGTCCGCCCTAACATGCTTCACTAGGGGAGCAACGTTGAGGGCCCAGCCGAGCTCAGGGAGCAAGGTCATTCATATCCCCAAATATTTGAAGGATTGACGGTGAAGAGGAATGTTGAATTGCCAGTCAAAACATTTCTGGGACAGGTGGAGGGGAACCAGGGCCGACTTATCAGGGTTCAGCCAGAGGCCCGAGGCCTGCTCAAAGAAGTGCAGAATGCGGAGGCAATGGGAGCCTGACCGGGCGGGATCTGCCAAGTAGATGAGGACGTCATCTGCGTAGAGTGCAATTTTGTCTGGGTCAGTGTTAGGCCACTCCCATCCCTGCACATGTTTGCACAACCGCATCATGGATGCCAAGGTCTCCATCACCAAAGCAAAGAGCAGGGGGGATAGGGGACCACCCTGTCTTGTTCCCCTGCGAACCGAGAAGGGCTCCGACTGAACCCCGTTCACCAGTACACGGGCCCGGGGGGAGGCGTAAAGAACCTTAACCATGACACGAAAATGGGGACCGAGTCCCATCTTGTCAAAGACATCCTCTAAAAACCCCCAATCCACTGAGTCAAAGGCCTTTTCAAAGTCCACCAGAAGAAGCGCGAGATATGGAGTGAGAAGATGTCGATGTGCCAAGGCGACTTGCACTCTACGGAGACAGTGCCTGGTGCCACGTGAGGGCATAAACCCGCATTGGTCAGGATGGACTAACGTGGCCAAATGTGGTTTGAGTCGTTGGGCGAGGATCATGGTGAACAATTTAACCTCGGTATTAATGAGGGAGATAGGGCGGTAGTCCGCACACCGTGGCGAGGGTGGTTGGGGCTTGTGGAGAACCACAATGGTGGCCATATTTGTCTCCTGCGGGAAGGAGCCCTTCTCAATGGCCTCCCGAAACAGCCCCACCAGATGCGGAGTGAGAATGTCCCGATATTGCATGTAGTACTCTTGAGGGAGGCCGTCAGGGCCCGGTGTCTTGCTGGAGGAAACAAGGGCAATCGCTCCCTCTATCTCCTCGCGCGTGATGGGGCGATCAAGATCTTTCTGGCTAATGGGGTGTAAGCTGGGGAGGAGGCCGCCCCCGACCTCCAACATGTCTGTGAGAGAAAGGGATGGGGGTCTGGCCTCATATAGTTGATGGTAGTAGGAGGTAAAGGCACGGGCCATCCCCTCTGGGTAACGGCACAATGAGCCGTCCTGCGCCATGATCTCGGGAATTATACAGTTTGCCCTAGGGTATGTGGCAAGGCGATGGAGGAGCGAACCATTCTTGTCACCCCAACCATACACCCTGGCCACAGATGAACGCCAAAGGAGTTTGGCCGCCTCCAGCGACAACTGCTTGATTTCTGACCAGAGCCGGGCAAGAAGTCTGGCCTCAGGGGCGTCTGGAGACTGAGTAGAAGCTCGCTCGAGGAGCAAAACCTGCGCCTCCTGACTGGTAATTTGGTCTACTTGGGCTTGCCACTGACGTTTAAGCTGGCCCTTAGCAATCCCCCTAATCGAGGGCCTTGCCCGCCTCCCATAGAACGCCCGGAGAGGAAACGAATCCGTCGTTAGAAAGGAAGTATTGTTTGAGCTCCTGTCCCACCACCCTCCAGAACTCCCTGTCCTGGAGAAACCTGGCACTAAGTCTCCATGTCTGCCGCATGAAGGCGGGAGGAGGGCCCATGCGAATCGTTACCGGGGAGTGATCCGAGATACCACGTGGGAGGATGGCGACATCCAGAACCGCAAGGCAATCTGGTGATGGAACGAAAATGGCGTCAATAAGTGCTTACGTGTGATGCGCTTCCGAAGTGTGTGTAAACTGCTTAGAATGTGGGTGCCATATACGCCAAGCATCGCACAGACCCACAGACTCGGACCAGGTTCTCAGCTGCTTCGCCTGTGCGATTCTACTAGGGGAAGGGGGACCGGTCGTATCAAGGTCAGGTGAGTAGACCGCAATGAAATCACCCCCAAGGTAAGTGGGACCCAGTGGTAGGGATGCCAGGAGGTCTGCGGATTTGGCTAGTGTCGCCATTAGCATGGAGGGAGGAAAATAGGGCGACACAAGGTTAATGGGGCTCCCATGTAATGTACCGCTGAGGGTCACAAATGTACCCTGGGCATCGAGGGTTGTCTGCACAATTACAAGGGGAAGAGAGCGTTTCACCAGAATCGCCATCCCTCGGGATCCCCAAGTGAACCTCGAGTGCCATGCCCTATTGTATCCATAGCGCACTAGAAAGGGGCCACGGTTACCCAGCAAGTGTGTCTCTTGTAGCACTAATATGTCCACCCCAAGGCGTTGCGCGTAGCGCAAGACAGCCATCCGCTTGAAACGGTCCAGGAGGCAATTAACATTCCAAGACATGATGCACAGAGAAGTGCTTAATAAAGGTGTATCAGGCATGTTGGCATGGTGGGATGGCAGGGCATTAGAGACCCAGAGGTGGGGCCTACATCACGAAGGGGCGCCCAAGGGCATAGTGTAGTATCCAGAGGGAAGTCTGTATACTCTGCCGGGTGCAAGTCTGGGTGCAGTGTAAATGTTGGTGTAACAAGATTAAGGAATAATGAAAACAAAACTAAACAAAAAACCACATGGGACAACGGTCCCCACTCTCCATCCCCACCCCCACCCCCACCCCCCACTCTACACTTCGGGAACGGAAGCATCTGTCTCCCCAACAATGAACAAGTGAAACAGGACCAAACTAAAACACTTGGGGAAGCGTGGAGGACCCCTCCTCATGAGAGGATGCACATAAACGAGTTCATCGGAGGAAAATAAAGCATAAGTCAAACACAGTCTCCGGCTGCGGAGCTAGGCCTGGCAGGCAGAGATGAGATCAGGCAGGGTCTCTCAGGAGCATCTGGCTGCGCGAGAGGTCGGTATCTGGAAGATCAAGAAGAGAATGCTGGGGCAAAGCACCTCCACACTCCAGGAGGCCAGAGGAGCCAGAGCGCCTCCCGCCGAACACTCCCCGAAGAGTAGCGTCGGTTGTCGGGAGCGGCCCAGTGGGAGTCCGACCTGGCCCGTCTCGGCCCTCAGCACCTGCTGGGATGGTTGTGCTGCGGCTGGGTGGCAAAAGGTGCGGGACGGTCAGGTCCGCCGCTCGCCCCCCCAGGGGCAAAGTCCGGTCTCCAGTCCGCAGGGGGCGCTCTTCAGTTGCCCAGGCCCAAGCCTCAGTAGGAGAGTCAAAAAACAAGGTTTTATTAGCGAACACCACTCTCAGGCGTGCCGGGAAAAGGAGCCGATATGGGATGTTGAGTGCCCTCAGTTTTTGCTTAACCTCACCAAAGGATCGACGTTGACCCTGGACCTCACGGGTATAGTCCGGGAAGATCATGATTGCGTGATTCTCGTAGTGGAGCCACTGCTGTTGGCAGGCTTCAGCCAGGATGACATCACGATCTTTGAAATTAAGAATCAGCATTATGACTGATCAGGGAGGTGCACCCGGTGGTGGTTTAGGGGCAAGGGATCTGTGGGCCCACTCAATCGTGAACCATGGGGAGAGAGAGCCCACAGGGACCCATGATCATAACCACTTGTCCAGGAAGTCCGTCGTGTGGCCCTTTCCGCTCCCTCCGGAAATCCCACCAGGCGGAGGTTGTTGCACCGGGACCTGTTTTCCACATCCTCTGCTCGGCGATGTAATTCTTGGGTGTGCGACTGGAGACGGGCCATCTGTCCCTTGAGTTGCTCGACATCATCCTACAAAGTGGAGATTCGGGTTTCAGTCTCCTTGATCCGGTCAGTGGCATTTCAAAGGTCCTGCCGGAGGAGGGTCATGTCCATACGTACTTTCGCGATCTTGCCGTCCACTGAGGTTTGCGAGCGTGGATGGCCTGTAGTATAGTGGACAAATCCGTGGGTGGTGGAGGCTCTTATTCAGCAAGGCCCCCAGTCACCCGACTTCCGATGTGGTAAAATGGTCCATCTTAGTTTGGGTGGCGGGGCCCTTCGTCGACCTTTTGGTTCTTTCCATGGTGACACCCCCTGGAGCTGCT
Source organism: Triturus cristatus (assembly GCF_964204655.1). Lineage (NCBI taxonomy): Eukaryota > Metazoa > Chordata > Amphibia > Caudata > Salamandridae > Triturus > Triturus cristatus. The sequence goes on along the minus strand of NC_140590.1, from coordinate 890,636,330 downwards.
GGTTCCCAGCCTCCTTGCCGGGGGTCCCCTTCACGGGGGGCGATGGTCCCCTACAAATAGAACAAGGTCAGCTAGCAGAAATGGCCAGAGCTAAGGAGAATTTTTGTTAACAATAGTCCCTAGCGTAATCTTGGTTAGGAAAACTAATTCTACATAGACTTCAATGAGACCTATGTGAGTTCCTCCTGTGTCCAGCCGGACAGAGGAGCATTTAATCTTGAATATCAAAAAATTAGAATAGTGAAGACTGATGAAACCAGGGCACTATCCTGTACCGAGTTTTCAACAGAGAGGAAAAAGGAAGATCAAGAAATTTAGAGGAAAAAACCAAGTAATAACAGGCAAAAAGGCTTTGGAGCGATCATGGGGGCTTACAATACATTAATCAACTTTAAGTAAGCTCTATCAAATAGTATCCACAATACATTTACATATTCGGTACAGTGTGGAACTATTATAACAAGTCGACGTGACGTTTCGATCCCTAGCTCCTAGTATAATCGGATCATCATCAGGACTATAGGATATTGCAAAAAAATGCCTGGTTTGATTTGTAAAGCCTGGTGACGTTAATTGAAGGAAGGAAGGGGAGAATAAAATACATAAAATCAGCATTAGGTATGATAGTACTCAAAAACAAGACAACAGTCAAACTGCAAATGTGTGCTCAGGAGTAGTGCCGCCTGCGACAGATGGTGATGGAAGTAGTAAGTGACGATGCCATAATTTAGTGGTGTATATGGCAGTGATGGAGTATCAGCACGAAGATTTAGTGATGGATGATATCATGCTGGGGGTTGTTCCGCAAGTATCAGTTGCTTGAAGGAGTGGCTGATCTTGGGCAAGACTTGTGAGTTCATTATTCAATAAAACCTTTGGAACGACGAAGGAAGGTTCATGCGTCGATGCGGCAATTGGTGTGCGAAGCTGCGGTCGTGCTGTGATGGAGTGCGCGGCAAAGGAAACTGGTGGTGGTGACTGGATAGAGACGTGCAAATTGCATAGCCTGGATGTTTATAAAAGAAGGTGATAATTACCTAAAGGGGGTAATGGAGTGTGAATTGTGTCAAGGTATGACAACAATTGATGGTTGGAAGTATTTACGACTTCACAGGAGTGAGTTCCGCTCTGTTGGGAAAGCGGACGTCCAACGGGGCGGCGGGATAGTTCAGCCTCGGTGTTGGATCTGTAAATAAGTCACGTATTAGGAGGTGCCTAGGTTGGTGACCGGTTAAGAGACAGTCAAACAACGAGGTCATGCTTACCAATTTGGTAGTTAGTGGGGGGAGGGAACCACGCTTGAATGCTTAAAGTTGATTAATGTATTGTAAGCCCCCATGATCGCTCCAAAGCCTTTTTGCCTGTTATTACTTTGTATTTTCCTCTAAATTTCTTGATCTTCCTTTTTCCTCTCTGTTGAAAACTCGGTACAGGATTGTGCCCTTGTTTCATCAGTCTTCACTATTCTAATTTTTTGATATTCAAGATTAAATGTAGGCCTGGGCAAAAATTTCGTTCCGTTCGCGGAAATTGCGATAATTTGACATTTTTGCGTTCCGCGGAGAGCGCGAAAATGTCAAAAATTCCGGTTTCCGCAGCTTGGCGATAATTTGTTTCTTGCTCGCGCTGTAAAATGATACATTCTCGCGCGCGCGCGATCGCCTTACCTGAATCCCTGCGTTCGCCGACAAGTTTTCTTGATCCGGTCGCGTTCTCCATGAGATGTTGTATTGTTTTTAGCCATTTGCGCTGTCTCGCGACAGTTCGCGCCCGCAGTGACGTCATGCGTCGCGCGATCACGTCTTTCTTCTCGCGATCATGCACCGCGAGAACAACTCAAAACAAGATGGCCGCGCCCGCAAGCAACCACATGGGTAAGTTGGCGACCCGCAACCATGCAGAAAATCTCGCGAACATGCCGGAAAAAAACTTCCGCATCTTCGCGATATTTCTGCTTGTTTGCGATAATTTTAAACATTCTCGCGATAATTTGCGAAGGTTAATTCCGCAAATTCCGCCCACCCCTAATTAAATGCTCCTCTGTCCGGCTGGACACAGGAGGAACTCACATAGGTCTCATTGAAGTCTATGTAGAATTAGTTTTCCTAACCAAGATTACGCTAGGGACTATTGTTAACAAAAATACGAATTCACCCGTGGTCCTTAGCTACCTTTACCGGGTTCCCTTGTTACTTACACTGTCAGAGCTAAGGAGAGGCACAACCAAATCCGCCGCCACTCAGCTCAGGTCCAAAGTGCAGGGTGGGACAGGAGCAGAGAGGCCAACAGCCGATCACACCCTTATGGGTTGAGCTCCAATGAGCGACGGTGTAAGAGGGGAGCTGCTCCCGATCCCCAGGCCTGGAACAATAGCCAGGGGACCCAAGATGCACAGGACGGGTGCCCCCTGGTGGAGGTCTTCACTGGCAGCTGGGCGCCGCTCGATGCGCGCGGCCCGAGTGCCCCTGATAACAATGCCGTGGGCACAGATGGATCAAGGCTGTGGGCCCAAAATGTGTTGGAACAGCGGCAAAACAAGGGGCAGGACCAGGAGAGCCTCCTCCACTGCCAGATCCAGTGCTCAGAGAGTGGTGGCGAGCCAGGCCCAGCAAATGAGCAGCAGGCCCAGCCACGAGCCCGCCCACCGCTCGATTTATGTGGCCAATGTCGTCCTCAGAGCCAGCCCCAGCTCGGGATCACTGAGTGTCATATAGCTCCACAAATTGACCGCAGGGGACCGAGCTAGTGCTGCGCGGTTCAGAGGGAGTGGGAGGGAAGGACCCACGCGCACAGGGGGGCCCCCAGCATTCGTCCCTGGACCCCCTCCGTCACCGGGCCTCACCCACTTGCAGGTGCTCCTCAGTCCTGGGGTCTTCAGTTACCTTGCGGGGTGGCAGCTGCCGTCCAGCAGTCCTTGCTGCCCAATGCGACAGCTGGCTTCACAGTTACACCGCCAGGAGAGATCGGGGCACATGCGGAAGCCAAATCACGGGGTAGGCCACAGGAGGGACCAGGAGGCGATGAGAGAGGGGCAGGCGCCGCCACAGGCCAGCAACGCCCTCCTGGGCCGGCTCACAGGTGGGAGGCCTCCTCCTCTGTCCAAACGTCCAGCCGCCAGGCCCCCTGATGAGTGTAGATTGCGGGTTGTGAGAGGGCAACAAGCACTGTCCCTTGACCCCGCGCCACCCGATTCGGCAGCCGAGGGCGCAGCCACTCCACCGGGAGATGCAGGAACGCAGGCGGGAGCCAAAGCCCCCCAGGACACTGGGCCGCTTCACCTAGCACCAACAGGGGAGGGCACTCGGGAGACAGCAAAAGTGAACACCAGCCTCAGAGCCAGCGACCAACCTCCTCCAGCCTGCGTGCCAGACGATGCTGCGGCAGCGCAGCCGGGGAGGCCGGGACGCAGGCGAAGAATACCATCCTCCCAGCAGGCCGCCGAGATTCTTTACACCCGGTCCGCCGCTTTGCGTGCCGCCCAGGGAGACCAAAAGGTAAGGAGGAAGGTAGGTGCCCCCTCAACTCAGCGGATTCCTCTCAGTACCGCAGCGTTCGATGGCAAGCCAGGCAGAGCACCCCGAGGGCAGCCCAGGCTGCAGTTAGGATGCAGGAGTCGCAATCTTGGCCGCGAGGCACGGCCAGCTGGAACACTGCAGCAGGAGGACAAAGTTCGGGGTCCTGCACTCCCAGGGCGCAGCCGAAGATGCAGTGAGGTATGAGCAGCGGCTTTCAGGTTTGGATGACTCATTCAAGGTAAGGATTGAGGGCAGATGGCGGAGGGGTCCAGGAGCACTCTTACAGTGCATCCACCATCTTGGCTCCACAAGCCACGCCCCCCGTTTACTTTCAGTTTTAAGTGCTCTATCTACTTCTTGGGTTAGAATAGCCTTTGGTTTATGCTGAGAGCTGATACATTACGAAACAGCAATTGGACCTTGGCTGTGGACATCCACTGGGAGAAAGCCCCCTGAACCAGGCTGACTGGACCATTGATACTTTTCCACGATGTGCAGCTGCGTGCGTCTTTGTTTGGTGATAGGAACGCCGAGAGTTTATCTGCTCCCAGGAGGTGATGTATCCGGATTGGCCCCTACAGAAGGAGTGGTGGGCGAAGTTTCCAGAACTTTCTATTTCATTGCATTTTGTTTTAGTATAGTTTGGGAGATCCGTCTCTGACCTTTCCCAAACTTTGCTGATTTTCTCTACCCGTGGTGTGGAGTTTCATGCTTGAGCGCCTGCCTATTCTCCATCAACCTTATCTTGGTTCAACAGATGCTGACACCTTCCTTTCAAAATTTCCCTTGCCACTTTTAATGCCTTTTTTTAGGTTAGGAAAGTTCCTTAATGGACCCTATCTGTTTCCTGTTTTGTATTTTACATTATTCTTTGCAACTTCTTCTTCATAATATACAAATTTAGATTGCATGACCAAATTGATATGTATATATATGTTTATTTGATAAGTTGATTTACTGATTGATTATCTTGCAAATTTGACTAAATTTAAAAACACATTTTCAGGGTTTGGAAACCATCCTCTCTGTCATATCTTTACAGCCAAATTGGTTTTGCTGTAATAGAAATGTTGTGCTGATGCTTGCTTCTTTTATATATTTTTAGTCAACAATCACAGGTCCATGTGACCTGTGGCACAATTTGATAGACGACTACACTAGAGTTTTAAGGCTGCAAGAAAGTGAGGCTGGATCAAATACCTATTACTCTTGCTTTCACACGATCAAGGTCACAGGGCTGCAACATAATTTTCTTTATAATTCTTTTTTATTGAAAGTCAGAAAAAAACAGAAAACAGCAACATCATTTTGTGCAGCATCAAGACACAACTAATTGATAAAAATGTTCGCAAGATTTCTATGACCCCTCCCCCACCACCCATACCACAGACAAATTACAGGATAATAGCAGCATCCATGTCTTCAAAGCATTGAACGTCAGTATCTACAAGTCCAGGGGGAGTGCACAAATCACCTGTATGGCCGTTCCATTTTCCTCAAATTTTGGTCCATTTACTCAAAAAGCTCCTGCTCTCATAGACCGCCCTTTCCGCAATCAAGCACCAGTCTAAATCCAGCTTCCAATCACTCAGTTCTGGCAGCTGTTCCGCTCTCCAAACACGAACAATATTATGTTTAGCCACCATTAACCCTAATGTCATCCATATCTTGTCCATGCAGGTGAGGTCAGTATTTTCCGATATATTTTAAAAACACCATTTTGGGGTAATTTCAACGTTAATTCCCCAAATATTATTTAAACCAGATACCACTGATCCCCAATACCCCTATATGGTACAGCTCCATTTCATATGATAAAACTTGCCTATTTGCCCAAAATTCTGAAGACAGTTTGACGTAGCTGCTCTGCCCAGCTTCCCAAGTGTAGTAAATTCATAATAACACCTATGTAGGAACATAGGATTTCACTTGCACCAGACGGAATCTAGATCATATGGCTACCTCCTGTGAGTATGTCAAGGCCTCTGACCAGTCGTCATACTCCAGACCCCCAAAGTGGCACTCCCAATGTTCTTGTAGGCCCCCTAGGCTGTCAGGTGAGTTGAAACTTAGCTTGTTAATGCAGCCTTTGTATGTGGAGTGTGAAATCTGGAAAGAAAGTAATGGTAGCATTTTCATAAGTGAGTGGTGGGGCACCATGAGTCATTTGTAGAGTGATGTTGTGGTTCCGGAAATTGAAGATTCTGGCTATTATGTGGTGAGGGGGAGCGCCCTGATGTTGTGGCACTTGGGGAACATGATGAGTTTGCTCCACTGAGAAGTACTTGGAGAGACCATGTGGTTAAAACATTTATAGATTGAGGTCCTTAAAGAACAGATCGACCGCCATTCCCTCAGAGTGTTCTGGTACTTCAATTATACGAATATTGTTGCGTCTCAACCGGCCTTCATAGTCTTCGAACATACCTGTAGGGTCTTGGCTGTGGCCTGCAGCTCACTAACTTGAGTATATAGTGTCGCTGTGTAAACCTTGAAGGTGGCAGTAGAGTCCTTCACATTGTAGACTCCACCAATTTTGTGCAGATCAGCTCTCAGTAGCACGGCCACTGTCGTAACCGAGTCAAATTTTTTCTCCTCTGCATACCAATGGGTGGTGTCTGATCTAGACAGCTGTGTTCCATTCTTTGGTCCTGGAGGGCAAGCTTGGTCCCTCTCTGGTTGCTTTAAATGTACTTTGACTGGTTAGATTATGTTAAATACATTTATTAAGCACAGCAAAAACCCCCGACGCAGCAATGTAGATATAGTGGTAACTGACTCCAGTGTTGGGGGGCTAAAAAATAAAAACAGTGGCCTCATACCTGGCCATACGAATATGCCTGGGGTGTAGTTGGAATGTTGGGCTGTAACTTTTTTTTTTAAGTAACATGGGCTGCTTCTATGTAAAAACTTGTGGAGTAGGCATAGGAACATAAAAAGTGTGCGCTTCTTATAGGGAGCCAGTGCAAAAATCTCAATGCGGGTTCTGAAGGAGAGCGAAAGGGGAGGTTGCAGACCAAGCAGGCAGCCATATTCTGTATAACCTGGAGCTTAGAAAAGAGACCCTCATTCATTGCAACCAGTAAGGCGTTACCGTAGTCCAGGCGACTCACAATGAGTGCCTGGATGAGGGACCTCCTGGTCTGCAATGGTAGCCAGTGGAAGACTTTCCTGAGCATACACATTTAGAAGAAACACGTTCCAGAGACTGAGTTCACATGTTTCCTTCTTAGACAAATTTGCATCAATTAAAACACCACTTTTTTGGGGGGGATAGTCTTTAGACCAGAGGGAGGGAGCTCTCCCAAAGAGCAAGATCTCAGTCTTACCGATATTCAGTTGAAGGTAGTTGGCTGACATCCAAAGAGCAACATTAGTCATACATTCCCTGAATCTTAATTTGGTGGATTCAGGGTTGGGCCCCATAGTGATGATAAGTTGTGTGTCATCTGCATACGAGATGACATCAAATCTGCAAGATCTTATCACTTTGGCTACGGTGGGCCACATGGATATTAAAAAGGGTGGGGCTCAAAGACGAGCCCTGTGGCACCCCCTTGTCCAGTACCATTATTCTAGAATTAAAAAAATCAATCTGTACTGAATGAGTTCAATCAGCCTTCAGTCAGTCTAATGGTTTATCCACCGACACCAATCTCCCTCAGTCTTTAAAGTAAAGTTGCATGGGAAATGGTTTTCAAAGCTGGGTACAAGTCTAGTAAAATCAACATGGCTGAGTTCCCTCCCTCCATCCAAGGTGAGTCTAATTGAATCCAGGACCTCCATTAATGCTGTTTCCGTACTATAGAAGGCCTAGAATCATGACTATGAGGAATCCAACAGTGAATGGGTTTCTGGAAATGCTATGAGTTGACAATTGACCAAGGTCTCCAAGACTTTTCCAAGAAAGGAAAGCAGAGATATAGGTCTACAGTTTGTCATCTCTTGTGGGGCAGCCGTGATTATTTTTATCGGTCTGACACAAGCAATTTTCCATTTGAATGGGAAGGATTCCATGCTCAAGGAAAGATTGAGCAGGTTGATGACAGAGGGAAGAGAGGCTGGGCTAGAGTGGACATAATATAAGGTGGACAGGATCCTCTGGAGACCCAGATTCGATTGTATTAATCAGGGCCAACACTTGTTCAGGAGAGACTGGATTAAAAGTATCCAAGAGCGTGGGGTGGATGGTGTCTGATGAATTAGTTAAGGTCAGCCCTTCTGGCTTTGTATCATTAGGAAAAGATATGTAGATCTTGGAGATCTTTTCGTCAAAGTGAGTTGTGAAAGTATCGCACCAGACCTGAGAGGCTGGAATTAATCAGGCACAAATTGTGTTCTTAGTGAATTTCTTCACAATCTTATAAAGTTCTCTGATTCAATTGCCTCCATTATTAATCCTGTCTACTATATAGGTATTGCTTGCTACTTTGATGTTCTTATGATAGTTATCTAACTCAGTTTTATACATAGTTTTGTCCCCAGGAGATTTGGTAGTTCTCAATATCCGTTCTAGCCTTCTGCAGGTTATTTCTTCCCTTTTTAAAGATCCTGAGAACAAAGGTGATTCTGCATTCTTTTTGTACCCGCTGAGTTTGAGTGGAGCAATAGTATCTAATGTCTGAATAAGTTATCAATCAAAATGTTTTAAGGCTAGATTGATATCTTTATAATTCCTCAAAATAGGGTTGAGTCTATGTCCATTTTTCCCATTATATCTCTTGTGCTTCATCCCATTACCAAAGCCTTAAGCATTGCAACCCAAAACAAGATAACATCACCTCTCTGTTCACTCATACACAATGCCAAAACTCTTTACAAATAGGCTTGCAAAAATACACAGCACTCCTGCAACCAAACACCCCATACATTTTAGCTTACTTCACTGTGGCAAGTGCTTCAGCGACACACAAAGTAGTATGTGCTATACAAATGCTACAGTGCAATATAGTACAACTATTGGACCAACTTTAATGGTGTTCTGTGACAGAGTTAATAACTGATTACTGTTGGCATCACTAACCCATTAACCCAGGAGGACACAAAAGTTAACAGTAGCATCCTTTGACCACTACCAACTAGAATCAGATTTGAACATCTGGGTGTGCTTCCACTGCATACCTGTTCATGCCATTAGGAGCCTTGATGGAGGCACAGCAGCACTCTTTGCCCTTCAAACATTCAAATGGTATAGATGGAGATGGTCTTTTGTTAGCAGGATGAAAATTCCGTATCGCCCCTACAAAGAAAATTAACGCCTGATACCAAAATTCACTATTTCTTTAAGCACATTTCGTTTGCAATTTCCTTCTTCAATATGTTGTAATTGTACTACAGTGTGCACAAAAGAGAGTCATTTTGACCTTGAACAACATTCTCAGACACGCTGACTTTTAGGTCCATTTGCGTGAAATGCCATTTTTGCAATATTTCAACACACTTACTTGCTCTGAAGCATTATACATAATTTCAGCAGACTAGATCCTCAATAATGTGCTTTATAAATAATCTTCTGCTGCTAATGGATTAGGACAAAAGGAATTTTCCCGCACCTACTGCTTAGGCTTTTATGGTGGCTTTTATAGGGTCAAAGAACACTCATATCAAAATTACAAACGCTGGGCTCTTCAAACATGATGGGTACCTGCGGCCGTATTACACTGCTGCAAATACAAGGTAAAGCCAGTCTGCACTATTTTATCACTTGTGTAATGTGCAATGGAATACACAATTTGCTCGACTCCACAGAACAGAAAACCTATTGCCACAAACCAAAATTTCGAAAATGAGTTTGAGTCCCATTGCTAAACACATGTGGCAAAGAAATGATAGTCAATGAAGAACACTTTAACCTCATAAGTACAGACGGTTCCATCTCAACACCCCGTCTTTATGGACGCCGCCTTGTTGGCCAACTGAGTTGGGTTCTCTTCCGATACCTGTGTCCAAAGCCAAAAATCTGGGATGATGATGGATAACAAGCAGACCTTTGGATTACAGGTTAATGCGGTCACACCCATGACTTTCTTTGTCCTAAGAATGCTAAGAAAAAGGCTCCCTTTCATTCCACTTAACATACAAAAAACTGTGATCACTGCTCTTATACTTTCCAAAATTGATCACTTTAATGCTTTTGATTTAAACACACACCAGCAACATCTTAATACATTACAGGTCCTGCAAAATGCAGCAGCCAGATTGCTAATTGAAACGTCAAAATACCAATCTGTGGCACAAGCCATCAAACTCCTTCACTGGCTGCCAGTTAGGCAACGGATTAAACTCAAAGCCTTATGCCTTGACCACAAAGATTTGCACGGAACATGCCCGGAATTACTCAGGCTCTCATTCCAATGGAATGTCCCCGGAAGATGCTTAAGGTTCTTAGGTACCTTCAAACTCATCCTCAACAGATTTAAACGAGCAAACCGGGGAGGTAGAGGACTTGTGAACTCTACAGCGAAGGAATGGATCGCACTCCCTCTGTCCATCAGGTCCATTCCAAACCAGTCCCTGTTCAGGAAGAACCTAAAAACATGGCTGTTCCGTAAGTAAGTGAGCGGGTCTTACGGTCTACTTTCTCCTTTGCGATGACGCCTTGTCACCTAGGGGTATTTTTTTGCGCTCTACAAATTAAATAGCATAACATCTCCCACTCATTTAGGGCATTAAGGCGCTGATTATGAGTATGTAGGAATTACAAGTTTAGTTTCATTTAATGCACCCAGTAATTACCTTTTATTAAATGTTAGCCGTTCAAACCTGCCAGAATTTAACAAGGGAAAAGTATACATTATTTACCATATCATGCAGATTTTGAGCTCTAAGTACAAACATGTGCATGTTATTTCCCAAAAACCCTTGATATGTGTTATTAATCACATCCAATAAATAGCAAACCCTGCGATGTTGTTATTTATGAGGTGCAATAAACTGCACCTCGATTCCCACAAAATCAGAATAAGGGCCTTTGCGCTTATGCCTTCATAACTTTTCCCCACAGAATGTATTCAGGATAAACTTGCATTCTGACTTTCACATGCTAAGGGATCTCAGATAAGGTCCAAAATATGGCAAAATATCATTAATATTAAAAAATGATTTAGAATATAGTGTGCCTTTTATGGTGAAAATGGCATTAGTCAAATTTTTGCTGTGCTAAGCTTCCTTGATTTTAGAATGAGACAATAAAAGAAAATATTTCTTACAACTCTTTTTGCAGTTTTCTAATGGGTGTTTAATGTTTCCTATTTTTTGCAATTCATGCCAACCTGATTTTTTTTGGGTTGCAGTTGCAAAAATCATGGATGCTAGCGCTTTCTAAATAATCTGTATTTGGTAAGAGGTCATTTGTTAAGATTACAGGTGGGTGGAAACTTTAACTCTGTAGACAGAGTTCGAGGAGTTATGCCCTCTCCGCATTACACGAGTATTGCAGAGTTCCTCCAAAATTCCACCAAGTGCCACGTGGTGGATTTTTTTCTCATGCATGACTCCGCAACCTTAAGTTGGCGAGTGCAAGTCAGAATTTGCATCCCCTAGAGCAATGTTCAGGCACTAAAACGCCTCCCAGTGAGTTTGTTTCAAATTGAGTGGACAGTGCAGCTAGGAAGGAGCAGGAAGCAGCAGTGGGAGCCTGAGTTTTGAGCTGGAGCGGGAAAAGTCACTACCCGCTCGCTCGCTCACCGCGGAGCAGGAAGCAGCAGTGGGAGCCTGAGTTTTGAGCTGGAACGGGAAAAGTCACTACCCGCTCGCTCACTCACCGCGGAGCAGGAAGCAGCAGTGGGAGCCTGAGTTTTGAGCTGGAACGGGAAAAGTCACTACCCGCTCGCTCGCTCACCGCCGTTCACCACCCCCAACCTGTTGCCCCCCACCCGCATCAGCAGCGTGGATCGCTGACCCGAGCTGACCCGAGCTGCGGCTGCGGCTCCACCTGACTCCCACGGCTTCTGGATCGCAGCACCCAGACCGCACCAGACCGCTCTACACCTCACAGGTTCTTGAGGAGGTGGCGGCAAGCTGCTGAAAAAACGGCTGAAAGTACCGGTCATGGCACAGTGCGGCAAAGTGAAGCATCATGAAGTATAAGGAACGGACAAAGAACCTGGTAAGGACCCTCCCAGCTGGAAGGAGCGGGAAGTAGTACGTAGGTCTGTACGCCAGCGACCGGCAGCAGGCAGCAGGCCTGGGGGACAAGCGGTGAGGTGCCGGTGAAGGGGTGGAGGTGAGGGGATCCTGATTCTGTTTCTGACTCTAACCTCCGTAGTCTGTTTTCACAGGGCGGTCGGGCTAACTCAACAATAAACACTCACCATAGTAGCAACGATGAGCAAAATGCCTACACGTAAGACCCTGATCGACTGCCCAGGAGGAGGTATTGCGGGGGCCCTTGACTCACTCTTAACCCGAGCCACATCGGTTTTAAACCATGATATTGAATTGGCACAGCGCTGCCTATCCCTGGAACCTGTGTTGTTAACAGGGGCCACGCAGGGGGAAGCAGCCGTACATATCGCCGATATACATTTCCCGCCATTGACACAGGAGGCAGAATTACCAACATGGAATGGTGGGGCCCCTGAGCACCAAGACCCTGCACCACCAACAAACAGGTCAAACAGGTCATCATCAAGGGCAGTGGCGGCGAAGAAGTTGCCGGATAATGGGAACATAGGCAAGAGGAAAAGAGGTGGTGATCCACAGAATAATAAACCTGCAAAAAACCCCAGAGCAGCAAAAGCAAAGGCAAATGGTAACGAAGATGAAGCAGCGGAGTCCGATGCACATGGTGGAGACAATCCAATCAAAATTTCCCCGTGCAAACTGAACCCCATAGTAAATGAGGACATGTGGCAGAGATTTGAGACTTTGGTGGCCACCCTGTTAGACCCTGTATTAGCAAAAGTAAATATGATCGAAGCGAAGCTAGTAGATCTCGAAACCCAGGCAACAAGTAACACACACTTATTGAAATTAATCACCCCCCAGGCAGGACTCAAGACCAGAAAAAGCGTCCCAAAGCCATATACAGGCGCACAGAATTATTCCATCTATGAGTTATTCAAAGGAGGGGACTGGGACTGTGCCTATTGGAAGGTCTAATCCGCCACATAGTTACATCGATGACCCCGCCACCATGAACACACACTTGGTGACATACCCAAACACAGCAGTCCTGTGCCAGCCCCGACGCAACATCTGAACGGGACAAGGGACATAAGACCCCACAGGAGCACCAATCCTGAAACACTACTTGCGGGTCAGGGGGGGGGGGGCAAGGAGTGGGGAGGGCAGTGAGCCTGGTAATCAAAGGACAGAAAGACCGACTACTGGTCAATGGGCCCCTGGATTGCAGTTCCTTCATCCCACCCCCCCGGCAGCCGCACCCCTAGTATTAGTGTTAGGGGATGTCTCAGAGCTAAAGGAGGGCCAAATGGAGACTACAGAGCAACTAATGATCAAAGCATTACATTGGCTGACACAGAAATTGAGAGAGACAGGTTTTTTTTGCAGAAATCTTTCAAAACAGACTTATCATGGCAAGAAGGACACCCTGGATAGGGTCAGCTAAGAAAGAGCTGATAGGAGATTGTGTGGCCCTAAATTTTAAGGACGAAGGTGTTGTCAGATATTTATTAGAATCTATTAGGGGAGGTCCACCAAAGAGATTGCAGATCATTGTGCTTCCCCTAGGTTATTTTTATAGGCCTCCACGTTGGGTGGCACCCAGAATGAACTGTTTTCAGAGGGAGGATCTGGCTTGGAAGTAACATGGGGGCCTCCCTGGGATCCCGGTTATAAACTTGGAAAATAGATTTGCCCCCCATCTGACCTTGAAGCATGCGATTGACTGTACAAATTAAGTACCAATACCCCACTAAATAGGCAAACCTGCGCCACCCCAGGCCCCGTCACTAGAGAGTACCTCCACCCTTCTATTTCTCCGAGGTGGCACAACAAAGATCTGCTTAAAATAGCATCATGGAACGTGGCTGGTATTTCATCTAAACTGGGAGACACCAACTAGCTTAAACTCTGGCAGGGAAATTATGTCTTCTGTTTTCAAGAGACTTGGTCCACGGAACCAATATTTTGAAATGGTTACCGCTCATTCCAAACACCAGCTAAACCCTCGGTTTCGGGAAGGGCTAAAGGGGGCATTTTGACACTGATTCCAAATGATTTCCGTGGTAAGATAACAAAGTTTATTCCTGCCAATCCAAATTTCCACATTCTCTTATTCGAGATAAAACAGGAAGGCAAGTGGATCTTGATTAACACCTACAATAATAGATTTAGCACGAATATCCACTCCATTGTGGGTGAGGTTGACAGGACTCTTAATCTTATCATAGGGAATTCCAGAAAGGAGGTTCCGAATATAATTTGGTAGGGGGACTTCAACACACACCCCTGTAATTATAATACTGCCCCTGTGTGTGGGTCAGAGGATCCGGGGGAAAATCATTTGCTTCATTTCACCCACAACGAATATGGCGAAGCCTTAAATAGGATATTATCCTCCAGAAATATGGAAATTACCAATGACCCCGAATCAGTAACCGGCATTCCGATGGGTACATTCCAGAGAAACAGGGTAGTTTCAATTATTGATTACATATTAGTCTCTATCCCAATCAGTCTAAGGGCCACCAGATCCCAGAATTTGTTCTCAAGCTTTAGTGATCACACCATCCTCCAATTGCAACTAAATATATTCCCAGAATATCTTCCTTGTAAGCAAAATATTGGCACCCCTTTAGTAGCCAGAAGAAACGGAATGCAGCTAAAGTGGGCCCACATTGACAAACTTAAACTGACCTCGGCTATCGTCCAAAGTACAAGGAGAAAGGTATCATTATGCCTAGAACCAGATACTGAGCCAGGTGAAATGTTAATGGCCTTTTGCAGCATTCTAGAGCAAGTAAAAACATTGCAGACACGTCATAGAGGGTCAAAGCCAGAAGTAGGTAAAGGCTGGTTTAATTCGTCCTGTACCCAATCCAGGAAGGCACTGATACATGCCCAAAAAACAAGCCCCAGACATCATGAACAAATAAAGGTATTAAGGGCCAAGTACAAGCTAGCTCGACGGAATAGAGAAAAGGATATGAAGAATGAAATCTGGGCAGATTCTGACCAGGCAGCCAGAACAGGCAATAGCACAGAGTTCTGGAGAATAGTGAATGCTCCACATTTTAAAAACACTAAGGATCCCTCCCTTGATAGCAACGTAGGTGAGGAAGCATGGGTAACCCATTTTGGAGACATCTTTGCCCCTAGTACTTCTTCACGAATACCTTCTCTAACCATAGAAGAGTTTACCCCTACTTCCCTTTCCTTCTCACTAAATGAAGTGAAGGAAGGACTGAGCTCATGCATCCCAGGCAAAGCTCCAGGCCCAGACGGAGTCCCAATCGACTTCTTCCAAGAAATACCAGACTTATGGGCCCCCTTGCTTACAAATGTTTGAAACACTTTAGCTAAAATAGGCCCCCCTCCCTCGTGGTCCACAGGTGTCATCATCCCGATATGTAACAAGCATTTACAATGCAATGGTCTCGGCATTGTTAAAGTTAGAGCTATTGGCATTGCTCCTGACATTATTTTTGTTTATGTTTTTGTTTTTAAAACATTTAAAGAAACAGCATTGTTATTTACAATGTCAATAGCTTAATCACTCTCAAATGCGAGACCTATTGCATTTGCAACCCCACTCAGAGCCACACACACAAAGCCACCCACACACACAGAGCCACCCACACACACAGAGCCACTCACATAGAGCAACCCACACACAAATAGAGCCACCCACAGAGCCACCTACACACACACACACAGTTACCCACACACTGATTCTCTTAAAGCCCTGCAGCATAGCAGCTGTCAATAAAGCTAAAAATGTTACAGCTTTTTTTTTTATTAGAAAACTTTGATTGTATCCGCCAGATGCAGCCAAGCTATAAACGCCAAGGGCACAGGGGATTAGGAGGTTTAAGGGTCGAAGCTGCAGCAACCAGACAAATATGTGTCAAAACAAATGTTATTGTTTCAGTTTCAACTGTCACTTTTACTGTTGGTAATGACATGCGTGCAAAAGAGTCCGCAATACGTGGACCTTTCACATCAAAAATACACAAGATGTTAATACTCACCTCTCAGCCCACCCTTCTTTAGAGAGAGACGCGTCCTTGAATCCATCTTCACCTTTCAAACAGGTGCAGCTCTTCTCATGGGGGAAGGGGCGAGCAGGTTAAGAATGTCCTCATAAATGCTTTAGTGAATTGGTCACAAAGCTTTCAGTGGACACGCGGCCCCAGAGGCTTCCGTACCTTCCCAAAAACATTCTCAATTGATTTCAGTCAGTCCCCTATAAAGCCATGGAATCCACCCTACTTGGAAATGCACATGGTTGGCTATGAGAAAAGTGTAAGCATACAATGGAGACTGGTATTAGGGCTATGGAAAGATTCAGAACATCTTTACAATGTTAAAATTTCTATTGCACAAGGAGTTTTGTTCTGCTTATGCAATCTGCTCAGTTTCATGCATTTTATGAGCGGAATCCAGAGGAGGGCCTTTTGTTGTGTGCCACAATGGCCCCGAGTCGTTCATCGGGGAGATTTGTGTTTTACAGAACATAATGGCGTGGGGGCTGCGGGTAGTTCTGTGTAAGCACCTTTTATCATGGCCTCCATGTTTAATGATGCTATCTCGGGGTGTGAAAGGGCGCCAAGCCCCTCTCGGCGTTGAGGTGTGGTCTGACAATACTGGCAGCGGGTGGTGCCCAGCTCTGCACACGGAGGGGCTGGGGCTCAGGCCTTGGATTTGAGCCCCCTCCCCTGCAGTCACTGCACACCCTATTGATGTGATGGCTGTTCTGGGTTTACCCCCACTCCTCGTGGGATGTCTGGGAGGTTTCAAGATTGTGCTAAATTTCGCCTGCTGTGTATAATGTTTGTCCCCAGAGAGGTGTCGCAGGGACTCCTCCCTCCCCACCCGTAATTATGCCCTTCGTCTTGAGGGGAAGGTGGAAACGTAGCCTTGCCTGTTGTGCCCAAATCGGGATTTAATATCACGCGTTCTTGTGATGGGGGTTGCCCACTGCTTATGGCTGAGAGGATTAGCTTGTGTGGGGGATATAGCCTGCTCCGAATTTCATCGCTTTAGTTAACTACGCTGTTTTGTGTAGTACGGATATGCTTCTTGGGCGTCGGTGCGCTGTACAGTAGTTTGGGGATTACATGTTTCTAAAGTTGAAAGGAATACAAAGCTTAGCACTTTTAGGGTGTAAAAAGGAACCGGGCATATAACAGTTCTATCCAGAGGGTGATTTTTATGAACGGCCTAAGAATCATGCAGTTAAAATGGGTACGTTCCTGGTATTCTGTACATGGGTACGGTGGAGTGCGGAGTTTATGCCTCGCAGGGAGAGCGGGCACTGGGTGTGTTTGTTCGGTGGTTTTGGGACTTGCTTAGCATAACGATCAGTGTGGGACTCCTAAACCCGACAATCAGTGTCCTTGTCATTGAAAGGGGGCGTGGACCTCCACACTGTCTCGCATGCCTTTGTGCCTGGCAAGGACTCTGCCCTTTTTGCTCTGGTGTGCCCCTGAACCCATCTTGCAGAGAGGCAGGACACTACAGTAATGGCGCATGTTGACCACGCCTGGCTGGGGACATTATTTATGGTTCACCTCTTGTCTAGTTAGTGCAAAGCGGCGCATAATTGGACGCCTTGATTTTTCCTCCTGACGTTCCAAGCCCACATTTTCATACAAGGAAACAATTACAACCATTTACCTGTGGTAAATAATTTTCCTTTACCGGGACTTAATTTGATGCGGAAACATAATAAAACAGCTCAGTAAAATGAGAGGCAGAATCCGTGGTATTAGAGGTTCGGAATGGGCTTTATTCCAATGAACGATTATAATCGGTTGCTCCAAGTTCCATCACCACGGAGGTTCAGGAAGTGAAGTACATACTTTATTGACAAGAAATGACTTTTATAGTACATACATTACAATGAAGCGAATACAGTAGGCGTAACAATTGATAAGGAAAATGACGAGTCATATGCGTAACCGAAAATGGGTGTAATAAGGAGTAAAAAGGAACATAATTGGTTATGATGTCATATATAGGTGGATCTATAAGATAATACTTGGCATAGATGCGCGCGCAGCAGCATGACGTGTGATTGACGTGCAACTAGGGGGTGAAGGGGACTTGACGTTTAGCTCTACATGTGGAGACGAAAAGTCTGGGGGGTCAAGTCAACCTAATCCCAAATCATATCTAACATCCTATGTTTAAAGAACTATGTTATCCACAAAAGAAGGACTCTTGGACAAAATCTATTCTATACTGACTGTGTGTGCGTGCACAAGCGTCTAAGTGTCTACACTAGATGCGAGGGCGGAATCTTCCATAGTAACAAGGCTATGAATTACTTGTATAAAGACAGAGAAGCCGGGCCTTTTGCTCGGTAGCTGGAAGAATGTTTACTTAAACTACTAGACAGGAATGCATCGGCTGAGGGGGAAGCAGATAACTCGAAGGTGAAATACAGTTCTTGGCAGAGAATAGGCTGATGTCAGGCTTCGTGAGCCGCGCAGAGAATGAGACAAAGTTCATGGTCACAGATGCAGGCTCAGACTGGAGGTTTCAGAGGCAGAAGGCAAGAAGAGTTTGATGACAGAATCAGGGCCTACTTGCCTGGACTGTAAAATGGCATAAGTGAACCATATGAAGGCGGTGGCCTTTTGTACTTAGGAATGGAATATCCGGCCTATTCATGGCGGATCTGACAGAGGACATGTTGACGGTGGACGCATATGTGTTTGCGTCTTCATAACTGGAACTGGAGGGAACATACATGTACTTGTGACATGCACATAGAACCGTTGGGGTCCAAGATAGGGGACATAACTGACCAGAAAAATCCATATTTCCACATTCCCTCCTTGTCCCCTACTTGCCCGTTAAGAGATATCAATCTTCATCAATCCATTGATCTGTTCATATAACATCATTTGTTCTTCTTTCTTCTTCCGTGATCTTGAATGAAAATCTTGATGTGGAATGCACGATGTGGCACACAGACCACAGATCGCTGGTCCACATTGTAGACATAGACAGCAACTGAATAGTATGAGAAGGCCAATACCTAGGAAGGATAGAACTCTCCATCCCCAGGCTGATATCACACTCCAAAACCAACTGGACCAAGTCCAAGTGCCTGGGTTCTGGTGTATCTGGCTTACAATCTTGTGAAGGCGAGTTATAGCTTTATATACAGATGGCGAATTTTCTGGTATGAATACGCAGCAGCTTGATCCGATGACCCTACAAGCTCCGCCCCTATCAGCCAGGATGACGTCAAGGACAAGACGATTTTGAAGCACAACAATCCGCATAGCAGACTGCTCTTCTGTTAAATTGCCTAAGGCGGAAATAGTTTCATTCACTACTGCTTCAAGGGTTCTAGTTAATCTACGTATCAGCTTACTATTAGTAACAGTACCTATATAGGGAAAGATGCCTTTATTGAAATCTGTGTATTTTTCCCATGCTGTTTCAGTGTAATCGACTATCGGGAGATCTCTCCGCTCTCTGTTGTGTACTAAATGAATATTTCTATAATAATCAGGAGGAGCTAGGAAAACAGGTGGCAAAAGGAATGCAATGTAGCAGGTACCATCCCAATCTAGAGGTAGACGCATATATGCAGTCTGACCACATATAAAGTAGGAGTGGCGATAAGCTCTAAATGAAGATTTGCCTTGATCACTGAATTCTACTGTAGTAGTGCATTTACTATGGCCCATATGTATGGAACCAACTTTTCTTACACATAATTCACCTTTCGCTGGGAATACTGACATGGTGGGTAAGACTAGTTCAACTTCGGATACGACATTTAGAATCATGAGATTAGGTGTAAAATTACCTAATCCATATACTTCATTTTCTAGATCAGTTCCTGTTCTTTTGGGGCGACCCTCCTTGTCAGGGTAGCAGACCTTGAGTAAAACTAGGTTCAGGTTTCCCCATACCCACTGATCTTGGTAAACTGCTGTGTCTGAGTCTATGGAATTGATTAAACTAAACCATGCTCCACAGGAGCCATTATGTGTAAACGGATGTGGAAAGAATGGCAGGACTCCTTCATAATTCTGATAGGGAGGGAGCCGACCACACACCCAACAATTGGTGGCATTACTAGTCTGATGGGAATGATGTAACATACTAATGAAAGTGTTATTGCGCAGCGCAAGTCTATAAGACAATTCATGTGGCGGTAGGTCACTAAAAGAATGTTCAGTAGTAACATTGTAAACGTTTCTGGCAATAGGGTAATATATGTGCAACAATATACTTGCAGTAATTATTAAAAGACTTAAAAAAAACAAGACTAATAATGTCACTATGCAATGGCTACGCAGTGATTTACAATACGCCTGTCGTTTCAACATTTTCCGCGACTGTCCATGATTCAGGTCTAGAGGATACATGTCAGAGACAAATTCAACCGCTTCACCTTGGAGAGGACTTAAACAATCAAATTGTCTGACGTTCTAGGCCTCAATTTTACTTTATAGAGTTCGGTTTTAGTCTTTTCAACCAAAGGAAGTTTTGAATCAGTCTGTGAGGTAGTGCAGGGCACAATGTCTATATCCGAGGATAGTCCATGAAATTTCTTGATATGACTTGAATGAATCCAGCCCTTGCGGCCCTCGATCTTCACGGCTGTCCTTGTAGTGAGCAGAACCAACTTGGGTGTCTTCCACCTGGGCTCCAGCTGAGTCTTTCGGTCGAAATTTCTCACAAATACGAGATCACCCGGAACTACGTCATGGGGTTTCACCTCAGTGTTGTCGGGAAAGGCTGCAGCTACCTGTGAACGACAAGATTGTAGTGCAGACATCAAGGAAGCCAAGTAATCTGTCAGCATATTACAGTCAACATCAGTTATTTTGCGTGGTATAGGCGTCCCCCACATATTTGGTGGTCTGCCAAAGATCACCTCATACGGGGATAGCCCTGTTCGAGAGTGTGCTACCATTCTCATGTAAAAGAGTGCAACTGGTAACGCGACTATCCAGTCGACACCTTTCTCTCTGCATATTTTGGACAATCTGATTTTCAGTATCTGATTATGTCTTTCTACGAGACCTGCTGCCTCGGGGTGTCGGACACAGTGGAATTTCCACTGATATCCTAACAGAAGTGAAACATGTTTCATTAATTCGGATGAGAACGGCTGGCCGTTATCTGAGTGAACAACACGTGGTAAACCGTATCGTGGGAAGAATTCTCGAACCAACTGTTTGGCAGTAGTCGGGGCAGTGTAATCTGAAACCGGGTATGCCTCCGTCCAGCGGGACAGAGCGCAGACAACTACGAGAACATATTTGAATCCTCGACATCGTTCCATCTGGATATAATCCATCTGGAGGACTTCAAAAGGATGATTAGGAGGATGAAATCCACCTTGTTCTACGGGAACGCTTTTTCCTGGGTTGAACTGGCAACAGATCATACAGGTACGGACTTTTTGTTTGGCTGCTGCTCGTAAATGTTTATTGAACCAAATGTGTTGAATGCTGTCTAGCATAGCTTTTTCTCCTAGATGTGCTGGACTATGTATGGTGTTAATTATAACTTGGACCATTGAATCAGGAAGGAACCACACAGATTTTTCCTTCATCATCCATCCTTGGTCCGTTTGGATCCCTCCTAATTCAGTCCATTTCTTTATTTCGTCTGGTGTAGCATGTGTCTGTATGTCTATTACGTCAAGGGTAGGATCTTTAACTGTCATACACTGTGTCGGTATCGGGACTATTGTCTTTGTCATGTCGGATGTTTGGGTTTGAGCAGTCTGTTTAGCTGTTCTGTCGGCTAGATCATTGCCTTGAGAAATGATATCAGTAACTTTCGTATGAGCTTTACATTTCATAATTGATATTGCAGTCGGTAGATGTATTGCATCTAATAAGGCATGGATGAGGGGTCCGTGCTGAATGTGGGCACCGTGGGAAGTTAAATAACCTCTCTCTCGCCACAGCACGCCGAAGTCATGTACAACTCCGAATGCATAACGTGAATCAGTGTATATGTTGACTTTTTTATTTGTAGCTTGAATACAGGCTTGTGTCAGAGCGATGAGCTCTGCGGCTTGAGCTGACAAAGTATTTATACGATTAGTTTCAATGATTTCAGTATCTGTTGTGACTGCGTAAGCAGCCACTAATTCTCCTGTATTTGTTCTCATACATGAACCATCTACATACAATGTCAGGTCTGGGTCTGACAATGGGACATCGGTTAAGTCTTGTCTGGGTTTCGTTGTTATAGTAATAACTTCAATACAGTCATGGGCTAGTGGGTCTGTTCCGGTTACTGGCAAAAGTGTGGCAGGATTCAATGTGTTACAGCGTCTGATTTCTATATGTGGCTGGAACAATGTAAGCTCGTACCCTGTAAGTCGCGCTATAGTCAAGTGTTGTGTTTGCGTTCTATTTACAAGAACCTCTACTGCATGTGGTACTTGAACTGTCAATGGATGTCCTAACACTATGGCATCGCTTTGTCTGATTGCTAAAGCTGTCGCTGCCACTGATTTTAGGCACGCAGGCAAAGCCTGAGCTACGGGATCTAATGTACTAGAAAAATAAGCACATGGTTTGTGTGCTCCTGCTTGTTCCTGTGTGAGTACTGACAAGGCAGTACCTTCGCGTTCTGTAACAAAGAGTGTAAACTGTTTTCTGTAACATGGTGTTGCTAAAACAGGTGCTTGACATAAAGCTTTCTTTAGGCTTTCAAAAGCTTGTGTATGTTCCTGAGTCCAAGGGAGAACAGTCGATGTGGCTGCCTCCTGTGTTGTCAACTGAATGAGTGGTTTTGCTAGAAATGCGTATTGCGGGATCCACTGTCTACAGTATGAAGTGAGGCCTATGAAAGCCCGCACCTCCTTTTGTGTCTTGGGTATTTGCATGTTAGCTATTAACTGAATGCGGTCGGGTGTAAGCTGCCTTCCCTCCTTGGACAGCGAGTGTCCAAGATAAATAACTCGCTGGACACAGAATTGCAGCTTAGAAGGGGACACCTTGTGCCCCTTTTCGGCTAGAAATTGTAAAACTGTCAGTGATGCTTTTTCGCATTCGGGTTCGCTTCGGGCGGTGATCAGCAGATCATCGACATATTGAAGCAGAGCAGTGTTAACTGGCATGTGGATACTGTCAAGTTCTCGTTTCAGTGCTTGGCTATAGATGCTGGGGCTTTCTGTAAATCCTTGAGGTGCGCGTGAGAATTTAAAGCTACGTCCATTTAAACTAAATCCGAACAAATATTGGCTTTCCGGATCTATTGGGACGCTGAAAAAGGCATTCTTGAGATCGATTACAGTAAAGAATGTCGATTCGGAATCAATGGCTGTCAGTAATGACGAGATATCGGGGACCACAGGGAATTGTGGCACAATGCATTTGTTTAACTCGCGCAGATCAATAACCAATCGATATACTGGCGGGGCCTTTGGATCTGTTCGTTTAAGAATCGGAATTATCGGTGAATTACATACATTGGAGTCTGTTTCCACAACCACTCCTTGGGCAATGAGCTCGTCAATGATTTGTAGTAAAGCCACTACAGCATCTGGTGGTAACTTGTATTGTCGCATTCGTGGTAGTACCACTCCTGCCTTTAATGTGACTCGATATGGTGTAATATTCATGCATCCAACATCAGTAGGGCCTTGTGCCCATAGATGTGTAGGTAAAATCTGCAATCGGGGATCCATGTCTCTAGACACATAATGACCTTTAAAATCACGTAAAAACAATCTTACTCCTTCCGGAGAACAACATATTATGGCTCCTAGAGCCTTCAGTGTTTTTATTCCTAACAGGTTTTCTGGACATGATTTAGTAAGCAATAAATCGGTAGTTCGGGTCAAAGGTCCTATCGTAAGTGGGAGAGGCTGTGACACTTCATTAACAATAGGCTTTCCTGAAAAACCGAGGGAAATATTCTGTGAGCCTGAGAGGGGTGCCCCTGGAACTTCACTACGTTTTATGGTCGTTCGACTTGCCCCTGTATCGAGTAAAAATTTTCTGTCTTGGCCTAATAATTCACTATGTACATAAGGTCCTTCTTGATCTACAGGGATCTCGATAAGGGGTAAGTCAACTTCCCTCTCTAGGCTGGTTCATGCGTATCGTTGATAATCAGGATAGTCGTACTGTGCGGTCTGGTACAGTTGTCGTGTCGTGGTTTGTGTGGCAGCAACAGGCAGCGCTGGTGCAGCTGGCACAAACTGTATTGGCTGTTGTGCGGCTGGCATGGACTGTGCATGCTGCGGAGCTCCTTGTTCATTCTGATCTTGTCTGAGTGGCCGTGGTCTTTCTTGTGTTTTACCTATGCTGATATTATGTTTCAAAACTGGACAATCGTGTACGTAATGACCTGGCTTTTTACAATAATTGCATGTCCCTTTTACAGGTCCTGCTGAATCACCGGAATGTGTCATACCCTTTTTATGTCCTTCAGCTGGAACTGTCTGGGAAACTAGCATTTTCATTTTTGTGTCTTTCATGCGTCTGTGTTCATGTTCTTGTTCCTCTCTAATTCTATTGTGATGGTATTGTAACATTTGTAACATTTGTGATGGAGTGTTACCTTGCCAGGTACTCTCGAATTTTAATACTCTATTCTTTACTTGGGGTAGAGCATTTTCTACTAATTTTGTTACAAACAGATGTGGGTATGATTCGCTACTTGCTTTTATGCCACTATTTATACCAAAACATTTTTCAAATCGGGCATAGTAATCACTAGTGTCTTCATCTTGCTTCTGCTTACAGGCTGAAATTGTACCCCAATCTTCCTTTTTCGTAGTTAATAAACGTGGCAGTACCTGTACTAGTAAACCTGGTAATGCCTTAGTTTTGTCCCCAAGCCCTGCTCCTGCAGTTCGGGCCTTTTCTTCTGCTTCTAATACTGACCATTCTATCTTTTGGTCTCCTACCTCCCACTCTTTTTCCTTGAGTTTTTCGTAAATGCCAGCAGGCATCAATACCTTCAGTATTGTCATAATGTCGGGATAGGTATACTCCCCCATGAGTAACATGTCTTTAATTTCTCGGTGAAAACCCGCTGGGTCTTTGTCATGACTGGGTACCACTTTCTTCATTTGTAACAATTCTATTTTCGATATGGGCGTATATACAAATACGCGTTTAAACTCATTGTCCTCGCCCTTTATTGGGTGCACTTCTCGTAAGGGATTCTGTCTATCCATGTAATACGTAGTTCTTTCCTTGACGGGTAATGAGACACGGTCTGAACATACAAAAAGAATATACTGCTTTCTTGATTCTAGAATTTCTTTAATTAATTTAGTACCTGAACCTCTCCATTTATTCATAAGCAATTCAGTCAATATGTCAGGTAAGGGACCAGGATCTGAATGTTGACTCCGATATAGTATAATGAGTTGTTGAATCATATAAATCCCAGCTAACTTCTGTTCATCTGGGGTGAGATTCAAAAACGTGCGTGCTACTGTATCATCACTATATTTTCCGGGACTGTCCACCCAATGGACAGCTGACCTGGCTAATTCTTGTTCATCCATAGACTCGAGGAAATGATAACCCCTTCGTTCTCGGAGTAGTTTGTCGGCGGTTTGGAACGAATGCTCGTTAGACCTTATATGGACTATGGGTGTTTGAAATTTTCTGTTATTTTCTAGACACATCGGACGTATCGGATCAGTAAGACATCTAGTACTATTACAAGATCTTCTTCTACCTACATAGGCTATAGTGTCTGACTGTCCTGTGGGCAGTCCTGATCCTTCTTCCTCGCTTTGTTGGAACTCGTCTACCTCTAATCTTTCTTCGTGTAGGCGTCCTATTTCTTTACGGATCTTTCGGCACATGGCTATTATACAATTTTGTTTATCATGTCTACCTTCTGATATATTCTGGCTCCATCTGGTAAGAATTTGCATTGCTTCCGGGTCTACCCCCGGTCGGTCTTCATTTCTGATCACACAATTTATAAGGAAACGCAACAGTTCCCCCTGTATCTCCACTTTCTGGTATTCCATAGCTCTGTTAATACATTCTGGATCTTGCCCTGTTTGGACAAAATGGTATATTTTATCTAGATGCGCAGTCATTCCTGGTAACTTCCCTAAGTACACTGCGGCTCGTCTGATACGTAATGATGCTAGGGTCATTTCGTCCTCTTTTCCCGGCACAGGGTCATATCTACAATCTATCAGAAGTTCCTTAAGCGTACGGGCATTTATGAGTTTGGGTGTACGTGAATGTGCTGACTCTTGAAAAGTAAGTTTATTTATTCTGGGTGGCGTAGAAAAAATATTGGTAGCACCTCCCGTGGCCCCATCTGGGGTGTCGGGTGTGAAAGGATTCGTTGAACGTGACACAGCAACTATAGGTGTGGACACAGCTATAGAAGCAGCTGTAGGAACAGATGTAGAGACAGATGTGCTTGCCGGAACTTGTTGCTGTAGAGATACGGGTACCGGATCTTGGCGTTGAACCTCCCTGATAGGTGGTCTATGTGGGGCGGAATTAGCATACTCGGGAGCTGCGTCATCTAAATATGAGGAAAGAAAAACATCTTCTGCGGTTCTAGGATGCCCCTTAGGATGTACCTTTATTGGGAATAATGGGGGTGGCAAGTCTTTCGGTTTTTCTGGAGTAGCCTTAGGTAATCCTTCGGCCAGAAGGGGATACATACCATTCATAAGGGCATTCCTTTGTCTATCTACTTGTTCTGATTTCACTCGGATACCTTCCTCAATTAATAGATTTTCTCGGACTTCATTAGAATTCTCTTTACTCTTCTCTTCCTGTCTACGTGCTTTTTCTGTTCGTCTATGTGATTCTTTACGCCATAATTCAATGGCATCTTTCTGTGATTGTCTAGCTTTCTTTTTCCATAATTCTTCCTCTACTTTCCCGATGCACTCTGCATCCCAGGTCCCCGCTGCGGGCCACCTCTGACTTTCTGGTAATTCCTTGGTGTAGTCTACCCATAGATCAAGAAATAATATAGCATCTAAGCCATGCTTATGATACATGAAGTACCCTGGAGTGTCCCTAGGAGGAATAGGAACGGCTTCTTCGAGTACCCCTTTTCTTGTAGTGATCTGTCTTAGTTTCGAAAAGAGCGGCATATTGAGAACTGATCTGATACTTAATCTTGAACACACTTAGTACAAAAGCACAATAAATGAACAACCATTCATACCACAATATGCAGGACATTTAACACATTAAACATTAAACATTAAACATTCTTAACCTTTAAAATAACCAACAATGATGATCGTCTGCATAACTAATCACCAAGCATAATTCTTGACAATAACTAGATAATTCGGAATACTTGATATACTGCTAAACAGTACATATACACTGCTAAAACAGTGCAGACCGGATTTGTGTACCCAAACCCGTCTTGACCGGCACAACCTATGTGCACGTCAGAAATGCCTCCCCAGCAATGGTACTCACCGGGTAGCTTCGGAAACGGAAGGCCTCGGAAACTGGACTTGGACCGGACTGGACTCGACTCGACTCGTCGGAAACTGGACTCGACTTGGGACTTCGGAAACTGGTGGGCCTCTGTATACCTCGGATCTTGCTCTCTCAGCTAGGCTCTGGTCGGGATACTTCGCACTTCTCACCGCCTCGTCTGGGTGTTGATCGCAGCCTCAGTCGCCCCCGCTTGACCGGAGGGAGACACAGGAAATCCTGCTGGTACGCGTTGTTGTCCGTCCAGCTGTGGCAGGAGACCGGGCCTGCAACTCACCGCCGGCGCGTGAGATGAGAAAGTGTCCCTGTTCGGGCGCCATTCATGTGGTAAATAATTTTCCTTTACCGGGACTTAATTTGATGCGGAAACATAAT
Source organism: Triturus cristatus (assembly GCF_964204655.1). NCBI lineage: Eukaryota > Metazoa > Chordata > Amphibia > Caudata > Salamandridae > Triturus > Triturus cristatus. The sequence goes on along the minus strand of NC_140590.1, from coordinate 890,608,858 downwards.
AAAACAGCTCAGTAAAATGAGAGGCAGAATCCGTGGTATTAGAGGTTCGGAATGGGCTTTATTCCAATGAACGATTATAATCGGTTGCTCCAAGTTCCATCACCACGGAGGTTCAGGAAGTGAAGTACATACTTTATTGACAAGAAATGACTTTTATAGTACATACATTACAATGAAGCGAATACAGTAGGCGTAACAATTGATAAGGAAAATGACGAGTCATATGCGTAACCGAAAATGGGTGTAATAAGGAGTAAAAAGGAACATAATTGGTTATGATGTCATATATAGGTGGATCTATAAGATAATACTTGGCATAGATGCGCGCGCAGCAGCATGACGTGTGATTGACGTGCAACTAGGGGGTGAAGGGGACTTGACGTTTAGCTCTACATGTGGAGACGAAAAGTCTGGGGGGTCAAGTCAACCTAATCCCAAATCATATCTAACATCCTATGTTTAAAGAACTATGTTATCCACAAAAGAAGGACTCTTGGACAAAATCTATTCTATACTGACTGTGTGTGCGTGCACAAGCGTCTAAGTGTCTACACTAGATGCGAGGGCGGAATCTTCCATAGTAACAAGGCTATGAATTACTTGTATAAAGACAGAGAAGCCGGGCCTTTTGCTCGGTAGCTGGAAGAATGTTTACTTAAACTACTAGACAGGAATGCATCGGCTGAGGGGGAAGCAGATAACTCGAAGGTGAAATACAGTTCTTGGCAGAGAATAGGCTGATGTCAGGCTTCGTGAGCCGCGCAGAGAATGAGACAAAGTTCATGGTCACAGATGCAGGCTCAGACTGGAGGTTTCAGAGGCAGAAGGCAAGAAGAGTTTGATGACAGAATCAGGGCCTACTTGCCTGGACTGTAAAATGGCATAAGTGAACCATATGAAGGCGGTGGCCTTTTGTACTTAGGAATGGAATATCCGGCCTATTCATGGCGGATCTGACAGAGGACATGTTGACGGTGGACGCACATGTGTTTGCGTCTTCATAACTGGAACTGGAGGGAACATACATGTACTTGTGACATGCACATAGAACCGTTGGGGTCCAAGATAGGGGACATAACTGACCAGAAAAATCCATATTTCCACAAATAGACGTAGGACACCAGACCGAGGAGCAACGGGGATCACGCCATAAACACCACCGCCTTTCTCCGAGGTCAAGCAGAAATGCCTCGGAGAAAGGCAGCGGCGGTTTCGGATTCGGGGGCGTGTTTTTCATTTTCTTTCCTCATGCCATTGGCTGGAGGAGAGAAAAACACGCCCAGCGAAAAGTAACAAAAAAACACGCCCCCGAATCCGAAAAGGACGGGGCTTGTTTTGCGAGACAAGCCTCTTCTCCAATGGCTGGCCAGCATTTAAGAGGCCAGCCAATGGAGAAGAGGAGAGAAGAGGGGCGGGTTCAAGCCCCTCTTCTCCAAGTCATTAAATCTCGCGAGCGAGACTGCGCAAGCGCAGCCTTCGCTAGCCGAGACCTAAAAAAGGGGACAGGGCAGACAGCAAAAGTTATAGACCAATTTACCTGCTAGATACCACCTCCAAATGGCTTTTACTCTCCAAACTAGACGCCTGGGCACAGGAGAATAATATACTAATGCAGGCCCAGTATGGGTTCCAGCAAGGAAGGGGTACTGTTGACCAGTGTTTAAATTTAGAAATGACCATAGAAAAATATGTCAGAATAAAGGGAGGAAAAATCTACATGGCTTTCATGGATTTGTCGGCGGCGTTCGGCTGCGTTGTCCATGAAAAGCTATGTAAGATATTGGAGGAGACAGGGGCTGATCATGCCATAATACATTTTATCAGACAAATATATACAAATGCAACGGCAACAGTCCGATACACCAAAAATGGCGACTGCCCCTTCCTATCTTGGCATACGCGGACGACGCGGTATTGATAGCCAGGACAGGGCGCGGCCACCAAAGCCCGATAAACACGTAAATATAATTTATAGACTCCCTGGATTAAGGGTCAACCACACCAAGTCCTTTGCCACCATAGCCGGGGCCAGGAAAAGTGATAAAACCCCCTACTTACATGTAGATGGAGAGGAAAATGGAGGTTTTCCTATTTGGGGGTCCTTTTTGATAAAGACTCATTCTGGCTAAAACTGGTGGAAGGTAGGAAGAGGGGAATGGAGAGAAGCCTCTCAGCAATAAAAACCCTTGCACAGAAAATGGGTGTAAGACCACTGATTCCCCTAAAAAACATTTATCAAGCCACGGTTAAGGCGGCAGCAACCTATGGGGCAGGAGTATGGGGCCGGGTAACATCAAATATCCTCCAAACTACTGAAAATAATTATTTCAAGTCTCTGGTAGGCCTTCCCTCCTCTTCTTCAAACTATACCTTACATCAGGAACTGAGCCTCCAGTATATACAAGATGCAATCTAATTGGCCCCAAACCTTTTGTGGTACTCAATTTGGCGCAGGGAAACAGTGCCACTCACACAAATTATATTAAGGGATTGTTTAAGCATGGAAAAAAGTAGAAATTCCCTGTGGCTCGGCTATGTGGAATCAGTCTTGAAGGAGTTTGGCCTCCTTGGTCTATTTAAGGAACCCTTAACGTGCAGAAGGGTCTCAAAGAAAAAGGTCTCTCGTATCTTTATTGCACAGGCGGACTATAAGAGGAAGGAGCACTACAAAGGAAAAGCTGCAGTCGTCACCTACCACCTGAACCCGCCATTGTAGAGAGAGGGTTTCACTATCAAGCAGATGTCACCATTCCTCAGCACAGATTCACACTGTTGAGGTTCCGCATGAACGTGATTCCTTTAATGTTAGGATACCCTGAGAAAAAGTATAACCATGCGGAGCTCAGCTTATGTCCATGTGACTCCCTCTCAAGACAAACTGAACTGCATCTGGTTTTATTTTGTAGGCTCTACAAGAAAGAGAGGTATCACTTTCTTAAGCCCCTTTTAAAGCAGAAGAATATTAGGCAGTGTTGAGTTGCACTCTTCTTTTTAAAATCATTACCCGACTTTTTAAAATGTTTTTCACTAGCTTCTTTTCTTTGGGCCTGTATGAGAAAAAGGAAGAGGGGGACGGCCTGTATTTAAGGGCCATGGAAAAGTTATCCACTACTGCATCTCAGAGAGTGGCTCACATAAGGTTGAGGTTAAACGGGTACCTATAATATATTATTATCCTCTTATTTTTTGTATTCTTATACAAGGGACATGAAGTACTTTATGGACATGAAATTGTTACTTTGTATTTATTCTGTGCTTTTATGATCTCTTTAAACTGATCGAATAAAGAAATGAATGAATGAGTGAACATTGCGGGTCACGACAATTCGCGCTGAGAAAACTGCAGCTCGAATAGAAAATCTACTGAAGAGGCAGGAGGAAGCAGGATCTTATGTTGCGTCGTACAGTGCCATTCAAGGTGATTTTACAGTGCGGAACAAGCTCCTGGTGCTAAAAATCAATGCGAGCAGTGCAAAGTGTTGAATTCCGCATCTTGCATATTTTTTATGCAAATCAACAGAATTCCATGAAGTTAGACTCAACAAGCTCTGCCCAACCCTAGTAAATATAGCTCCAGGGATTTTCAACTGAAATCATTTAAGGTAAATTAAATTAAAAAAAATGGTAAAGGTAGGGGGAGAAAAAAGAATAATAGGAACAAGGATTTCATCAGTACCTTTATGCATTGAAGTGCATCTACCACAGTAATATACCATTACATCAAACAGATTCTTCCAGTCACAGACACATTGTCCAATCCTGATGATGCTCAGAGCAAGAACCAAGCCATGGCTTACAAAAACTTTTCATTACTTACTAACTATTAATTGGGTTTTATTCATAATTTAGTTGTGTAGCACTTTTGAACTCTGCAGTGGCTAAATTCTACATGTATACAAAGGACTTGATACCAAGTTGTGCAAAACTTGGAAGTTATTTATACCATTACAACAAGGTGAGGTAATCATTTGGAGCAGTGAATACATACTAGTACAAGTTTCTGTCCTGGGGAGAGTGCTTAAATTGAGCTGGATGTTGCCATTGGGGGCCACCGACACTCATTTTTGGGAGCCGGCACGTATTTTCCCACATCAGACATTTACCTATAGCAAGAGAGAGAAAAACACACAAAGTAGAAAGATGGAGGAAGAGAAGGACAGAAAAACCATAGCAAAGAGGGAAAGCAAGAACCTGAAAGAATGAGATAATGGGTCAGGGAATGTCTGGCAGTGGATTAAAGACCAAGGTGGATTTAAGCATATGCAGCGTTGGTATTCGGCGTGCGGACATTTAAGTGCTCTGGCTGCAGGCTTCTGAGCAGAGCTTTGGGCACCGGCACTCGTTCATTTACAAACTACACTTCTTCCTCCATTACCATATCCAAACTTGGGAGAGATGTAGATGGTCATAATGTATGTGCCCTGTACATTGCCTATATTTAAACAAGGCAACATGTGTTAGGTTAGCACCAGTGCTTAATTTGTATAAACAAATAAGTGCTAGGGCTCTCATAAGGAGGCTACTGAAGCATGCACCACACTTTGCCCCTGCCATGCTGCCAATAATAGTAACAACACAACTACTAACCATCATACTACTACAAATGGGACATTTCAGACTATTCCAGGCTCCCAAAGCTATAGGAATGGCTTGGGTGGCAGGTAATAGTTCTTTTTAATATATATTGAATTAATAATTTACTTTTGTTGAGTTCATCTCTAAATTGGCCAAACAACGCCACCTTGTGGCAGACTGTCACATGCGCCGGTGTTGACAATTAAGTGCTGGTGCCGAGCGCAGGAAACCACCGGCTCAAATGAAGCACTGGTTAGCACTCTGCCCCCCAATTCCATCATGATTGTTCAGTAATAAATATACTTTCATCTATACTTTCATATAATACTTTCAAAACAGTATATGTTTATAGTGCACTATAGGAGTATCATTTTTTTTAAAGCCGGAGATAAATTTAGCACAATAAAGTACAATAATACCAAACGTTCACATTGAAAATCTATGTCACTAAAGCTAATGCTAGTCGGAAATAGATAAAACTATTTGACCTGAAGAATATGCTGGAAAATAGATAGCATAACCCACTTTCTGTATTCTAAAATGAAACTACAGAGTGCCAATATGGATATAAATATTTTATTTTAGTTTAATAATTAAATAAAGACATATATTGTACTTTTTATGATTTCAAAGATTTCGGCTGCCGGTGTTAGGCACCTTCCTATTGAAATTCCCTCCTGATGGTCAATGTTCGCCATTTACTTTTGTCCATTATTTCAATTTTAAGGCCGATATCTTACTCTCAAATGACTCAATCACAGTGTTGACCAATACATTTCTGAATTAAACTCCCCAGAGAACTAGGATACATTGATTTGTTTTTGTATTTCCTTTCTAATTTTTACGCCAATAGCCTCATCATTCGCTAGCAGCAGAACCTGAAAAATTTACTTTCAATGTAGCATTCAAGCCATTTCTCTGTCCTATTGTACTTCACCATCAACTATTTAAGGTTTATGCAGGGGGTCCCGTGTGATGTTCCACAAGTCAATATACGTAGTCTTGATTGTAAATATTATTGCAAGCGTTCAATAGGGGAGTGTTGGCAGAACTGGCACTAAGCCAGCCACATGACAAGGATCGGGCCTTATTGGTCCATGTGTGTGGTCTGCTGATGAGAACTCTCTGCAGAGGCGTAGCTAGAGCTTGTGGCGCCCGGGGCTATCCATCAGATTGCCGCCCCTGGGGAGGGGGGGTTGCTGGGGAAAAAGGACGGCGATCACTTGAAAGAGGTCCGAGAGACACGTAGTATCGCCGCTAATAGATCATGCAAGTTACATGCACATACATGACACGGTCCAAGGCTGCACAGTTGAATACACCGGTGACTGGCAGTGACTGGCAGTACAAAAGAGAACACACAGACTGCATGATCTATCTGGGGACTCAGAAAAACTGCATGTGACATCCATCAGAGAGCTGCGTGAATATTTACCTGGTAATCCCCTCAGCACAATGCAAACATGCACATACATGACACTGTTCAGGAATCCATCATCTACAGCTGACATTAAATGACCATTCATCATGGTCCCCCTATTAAAGCAGTGCACTATGTGATCTGCATGGTACATGTTCTTCCCAGTAGGCACATTAACCCTCTGTTCTACCTTTCCAGGAGTCAACCCTTCCACTAGACAAAACTCCGATCTCTCTCTAGGAAGAACATTAATCACCGAAGTTATCATGACATTTTTATTGTTTCTGAAAATTGCCGGAGGCCAGGAATCAGGCAGCAAGTAATTTTTAAACCATAATATACTTGTAAACACTACGCACCCACCCGAAATAGGTACCCAGTGCGGTCCCACCGTTCGCATCGCCCTAACCTTCTCAAGGTTCATGTGACCTCAGTGACAGAGTCACAGAGACTCAATCACTGTTGCTCTAGGGTGTGCTGCTTCGTAGGCCTGCCCGCAAGACTGGAGATGAACTTCAGTATGGATTGTGGTGGACAGGTCTTTAAGGTTAACCCACAATTGACACCACTAGGGTACACCTGCTTGTGCTAAGACATCAAGCCTTCTAAGGTCTAGTGGGTCCATCTAAGGTCTAGCATGGGAATGTGCTCCCTCAGTAGAGTGGTCAGGTGGACTGGTCATGAAGGCTGAACCCGGTTCCCCAGTTCCAAATTTGACAGCTCTGGCCATAGTGCCACATCCTCTCCCCCACTGAACACCATACTTCCCCACTGAGAGAAACTGGCACTGCCTTCAACTACAGCCCAATTGTGCCCTGCTGTAAACACCTTGATGCGACTCAACTCAAACTATGCACTAAACAAAAATTAACAACATCCTTGAAAAAGCAAACACTCATAGGCAATGCAAGATTAAGTAAAGCATGTGAAATGTAAGCAGGAACAACATGGTTACCTTAACACTTTTACACTCAATATTCAGAAATGAGAGAGTGCTTTTGCCTGAAAAGTTAAGGACATGACTACGGGGCCCAGAAAGGACCCGTTTCAATGTCCATTGCTTTTATCCTTACAAAACGTAAGCAGTATGGCTTAAAAAGACCACGTCCGTGAAAACACATTTTGTTTTCCAATCCACCCATTAACCAGATATTGCAGTACCTCCATGAATGGTGCACTTCCCCACCCGGGGAAAACAATGCTGTTCAAAGAAAGACGAGGAAAGAAAAGGAGCGCTTCACCGGCAAACTCTGTAAAGTGAAGCTAATGTGTTTGGGCGTGAATAAAATCAATACGGCTACTTTGCGACCACTCTGCCTTGCTTTATTTAGTTATTTATTTATTTATTCTTCATATTTTGAACCTTTTATTTCTCTCCGTCCTGAGGCTGCACTTCGGAACAGAAAAATGACAGAAAAAGATGACATTTCCAGCAAAAGTGTTTTGCTTTTTTTGGATCCATTTCACAATGGAACAAATAAACAAAAGGAAAAAGTAGAGGCTAAGAGCTATTTCTCGAAGTCACAATTTTCAGCAAGTGAGGAGGCTCGAGACAGAGACAGAAAGAGAGGGAAAAAGAGGAAGAAAGAGAGAGAGGAGGGGGCAGCTGCCAGAAGTGAACACTGTCCTTATCTTCTCTGGGCAAGAAGCAAAATACAGAGTCCTTTTCCTTCTCTGAACACCTGCCCGCCCCCCAACAGCCATAAACACCAAGCCTTATCTGTAGGACTTGGCTATTTCTACCGTACTGGGACACGTTTAAAATAAAAAAGCGTGGGGAAAGAATCTATTGAATTAAAGAAGTAGGGGCATGCCATGCCCTGCTGACGCCGCCCACTTTAACCACTGTTTATGTGGGGATTTGGCTAACTTTCAATAGCTATTTTCCCTCTTTTTGGAGGGCCAGCTTAGGCACTCGAGTTGAGGGTAGATGTGGGTAGATGCTGTCTATTATACACACCCTCTACCCAGCTGGAAAGCTGGCAACTTTCAGCGGAGTGCCAGGTTCCGTACCCACTTCTGGAATTCGCAGAAATATGCTAAACACATCCAGTGTAATTTTCTGACGGGGACTCTTTTTGCAGGCCAGCACATTGTCTGCTTTTGTTCCGAGCAACAACTTGAAGGGGGGGGGGCTTATCATATTCCACTTCACCAATAAAAAAGCCAGAGTTGATGGGAAATTAGGTCTCTTTTTGTTGGAGTATCTTGGCTGGGAATTATAAGGAGCCTCACACCTTGATGCAATGGAGGAGAAACAAAGACTCACATCTTATCACTTCACAGGTACTCGAGAGAAATGCTTTTGACTTTGTTAAGACCCTGTATATAAGTGCACTATAACAATGTCAGATGTGTTGGTCACCCTAGTATTTACATGAATACCAATTTACTTACCTCTATTTTCTCCTATTTCTTTTATACCGCTTTACCGCTACTCATCCCAATGCAGGGTGCCAGAGTGCTTTACATCACACATACAGATTATACATTGGAAATACATCTTTTGTGTGTACATCAATATAAAGGATGTGCCACAAAAGACAGTGAGGGTTACAAGGTGCAGGAGCCACACATACTTCATATCTCACTGTGCTATATTAGAAGTAACAAAAGGATCTCTGTCTTAAAAGCAGAAGCCCTTTTACATAAAACAATAAGAATCTGTCATCTGCATGTTACATAATGTGCTTTGCAGGAGATATACTACTTTGATTCAATACTAGGACTACGCAAAGCACAGATCTCTCCAGCAAATGCATTATCCTCCAGAGTTACCTTACCATTATTATTAATTCCTGAGATTTAGCTGGCACACAAAGATCTCTCCAGCAGGGGCCTTAACTCCATAAGATATTTTAAAATACAGACATTGAAAACAATTAAGCAAAACAGATTTACTGACACATTTCTCCTTGCCAATCTCTTTGTGGCAGGGTTTCAAAAACTAATAATGTATAAGTTGAGGCACAGATTTTGCATCTGGGTTGAGTCAATATTTTTGCACAACCCCAATTCAAATTCTAATTTGTCAAATATTTTAATGCGCTCAAATGTACGATTGACAGTCCTGCTAAACATATGTGAGGCCTGAAAATCTGATGTCCCTTCCTGTGAGGTTATGGATTGTGATGCCACTTTCTATGATGCCACATGTAATGTCACATGCCTTGATGTCACTTCCTGTAACGTCACACGTGGTGATGTCACTTTCTGTGATGTCATGCACGGTGATGTTGTAGTGATGTCATGTGCAGAGTGTCACACCCATTGTGCCTAACTTGGGGAATCCCCCCACTTATTTTTTAGGACTTGTGCCCTGACTTTGGACCAGAACTGCTGCCCCTCTCTCCTATCTCTATTCTCCACATTCTCTGTGTCACAATCTACATTCTGAAATCTAACTACTACATGCTTCAACAGGCTATTATTCTCACTTCTTCTTGTTCAGTTACTCATCAGATACCACTCTCATGGTTTAATCCTCGTAACCTTGGACTCATTAATTATTAGACACATGGGCATGTTTATGAAATTAGTGGTGCACAACAAGTCACCTTGCTGATCTGCCCTGCATCACTGGGAAAAGGCAGGAATAAGTTGTATTCTTCAAATACGGTGCATTCTTGTCCTTTCCCCTTGCCTATGTTGCATGCAGGATTTTTTTTGTTCAGGAAGGGGCACCTTCCCGCTTAACAACAATCCTGAGAGGCTTTTTCCTCTTTCTACTTTTGCTGCACAATTCAGCATATGTAGAAAGAGGAAAAAATGAGGAGAAATAAAGATATTTCTCCTCATTACACCTCACCTGGGAAGGCGTACTATTTTGACACATTCTGTCCTTGTAAATTTGAGAATGTATCACAAACCATGGGAGTTGCATGAGAACACCCACTGCAACGCACATAGAATGCCTTCCTTGCGCAGGAGTAAGGCAATGCACTTTACTCCAGATTTTTAAAGCATTCAAAGCCACACAAAGTGGCTTTGCATGGCTTCATAAATCTGAATTAGAAGCTAGAGTCACACATTTACCATTATGCATTGTGCCATGCTATCTCTATTTCTAGGTGAACACCTACCTCTATTTTTCTTGGGGTTGTACCTTCTTTGCTCCTAGGTTTGCCTCGGTTCCACTACTGTGGTGTGTTTATTTGTCCTAGAGTCTTCCCATCATATCCTCTGGGCTGACCTTATGGACCTTCTGCATCAGATACACGTTGCTTGTGCCATCTCTGCTTCTGGATTGGCCTCAAGTTCCCACTAGTGGTGTCTCTCTGGTTATCCTTGAATTGTATATTCTCCACTTCTGTGGACTCACAACCGTGATCATCCTGCTGATTCTGGGGTTATACATTCTCTGTTTCTGGGTTGGCCTCATAGGCCTACTACTGTGGGGTCTCTGGACAATTATAAAAACTCGCTCATGAAAGGATGTTCGGTGTATGCAAATGCAATTCTATTCCTCACACACCTTTCTGCTACAAGTTCCTGACAAGTTTGCTGGGACAAGTTTTGAGAACATAGGCGAGACTCACACAACAGCACTCTAAATAAACACATTACCAGACAACAATAAAAGATGGAGTAGATCCTTTCTGAGCCATTTGAAACCCCTTTAGAACTTGCAAAAAGTACCAAATTACTATACAAATACCAATACCGTAAGCACAATAATACCAAGTATTTTGCTAAACAAGTTAGGAATAAATAGAGCTACAGGAGCTTCAAGTACTAACAGTGCATGAATATTCAAATTACTAGCTCTTCCTCCGTGTGCTAGGCGGCCCTGCAGAAGCAGCACCAGCACATCTCAAGTCAAATGCAAAGAAGTCAAATACTTTCAAAAGGAAACATTGCAGTAATCGGGATTTCTAGGTTTCTTTACTCTCCTTGTAGTTTTTTATGGTTCAGACCAATAACTGATGAACATCTAATCAAAGTCATACAATTCTAAATCTAAATTTCTTCTGCGAGGATCTCTGTATATTCCACTGTATCAAAGACAATTTTCATCCGTTCAACAAATTATTGTGCCAATTTCAGCTCCTCGTTTTCGTGAATCCCATAACACTGAGAAAATCACCTCCCTAACAAAAGGACCTCATGACATCCCAAGCCTCCTCTTCACACTTAAAAGTCTTCTAGCTCGGCACTAACCAGGCTCTCGCAAAGCCTGCAGCACTGAAACTGCCAATGTTAAAATTTTGCATCACAACCACTGCATTTTGAACACTGCTGAAGTCTGTGTCCTTGTGTCAACCATGATTTATTGGTGGCTTTCAATACGACCGATCACCAAAATCTTAATAATGTCCAACAAGTGCTTCAAGGGAGTAGTTCTAAGCTGGTTTACCTCTCTCTAGCAAATCTCAAGTAGTTACTAGATGGCGTACACATCCACATCCTCTTACACTATGCAATTCACATACAGTGTCCGAGGGAACCTATATATCGATATAGGGGACCTGATACATGGAATTGCTATGAATCTTGGAAGATGGAGAAGGGATGGGTTGATATGTATTAATATGTTGATGATAACATCCGCCTTTTCCGCACTAAAAACACCTTTCTAATCTGAATGCCTTAAACATTTCTCAGACTCAGTCAAGATAAAACAACATGCATTCTGTACATGACTCTCTTGACTCCAAATTCAAAAAAGACGACTCTCAGACTTACACATGGACCACTGATCCCCTATAATGCTGAAACATGTTAAATCAATGGCCTTCTAAATTCCTCCTAGGATCTCTATGTCTTTACAAATTAGGTACACAACATAAACCTTGAGATTCGTTCTCCACTGGCTCAAAGCTTTAACCATGCTGAAAATGTATTGAATTGTCCATTGTAGTTTAGGCATTGTTAGAGGACCTGGACTAGGCCCTTTAGCTGGGACCTTGGTGCCATGGTTTTAAAAAGCCACAGAATGTTGTTATCCTTGGAAGTTGGCTTGACGGAACTGGATTTAGGGACGCATTCAATTAAACTATTTGTGCTCTTCTGGATTAACTGAACCCTGTGCATTAAGGTGAGAGGAAAGCCCAGGTAGAGCGAATTTGCAGTAGTCCACATGGGATAGTATTATCACCTGGATCACAGATTTTCAACATGGCAAAGGTAAAAGTTGGAGTACTTCGTATAGTAGATCTAAGTAGCAAAAACATGTAGGTGAAACCTTGTTGATTTGAGAAGTAAAAGAAAGATGTGGATCAAAAAATGATACCTCCATTTTTGGCTGACAAGACAGGAGTACAAAGCTCACCCTGTTGACCTGGCCACCTGATGGATGATCACACTGAAGGAGAACATTCAAAGGTGAACAATTCTGTTTTATACTCCTTAAGTGGAATCAGACACTCAAGTGTTAAGTTAACTGAGGTGGATGTGATCTCTTTATTTAAGTTGATGATTATCTGGGTACGTAGCGAATTTGAGGCAAACGAATGAAGCAGTTTGGCAAGAGAAGTGACATATGGATTAAAGTAAGTAGGGCTCAGGGATGAACTGTGTGGAACTCTTCATTTGAGAGACTGTGACGATAAAGAAGTTAGCCAAGCCACTGTCTTGGATCTCTAATGACTCAAATGGCACAGGAGTTTAAATTCTATATCAAAGGCAGTGATCCAATCTGCGAGAATAAGCTCAGCTCCTACATCTTGGTTTAAAGCAGCTCCCAAGGCCTCAGAAGCCAATAAAATACAATTCCATACAATGATTCAGCATAAACCTATGCCTATGGTTCACCAAGGCTGCCCAAACAGAGCACCCCTGTTCCATCGCAAGGTGCCTGCCTAGGTCTCCCTGATGCTCATGGATCCTTGCTGCTGCCAGCCCTCTCAAAGAGGTTCAAACTTCCCACATCTAGCATGAAGGGAGATACTTGCATTTTTCCATTCATGTCCCCCAATGGCTGCTGCTTGTATGCCGAGGACCATGGCCCCTGTTGATGCTTGGCCAACATCACGTAAACATAGTCCTGGAGGGGGTGTCCTTCTTGGAATTTTACTTGGTTTGTGCAGGAGTACTATTCTGCACTTGATACCTGGGTTTTACTCCACAGAATAAGCTGTGTCTACTAGGATTACGGCTGTCTGCAAGCTCCTGACATGCAGTGTGCATAGGAAGCAACACCTGTAAGAGGCGAGTAAAAGGAACTTGGCCGTGCCTCGAGCAAACTTTTAAGTGGAGGGCCAACTTGAATTTATGCAGGTGAATTAGAGTTACTAAACTCTTCTGCTGATATTGTTAGACCTGTCATCCTTAGGGTGGTCTTTCCCCAAACATTTCACCTGCTAACCTCCACTTTTTGCTGTATCTTTTTGTGGCCTTAGGACTCTGAGCCCTTTACCACTGCTAACCAGTGCTAAAGTGCATGTGCTTCTCCCTTAAACAGGGTGGCAGTGGTTTATACCTGATTGACGTATTTAGTTTAGTTATCAGTCCCTTGCAAAGTGGTGCACCAAATGCCCAAGGCCTGTAATCTAAATGATTCTAGTGGGCCTGCAGCACTGGTTGTGCCATCCATACAAGTAGCCTTTCAAACTTGTCTCAGGCCTTCCTTTGCAAGGCCTAGGTGTGCAGATTTCTGCCACTATGATTTGATATTTAGAAAAACTTACCAAACCTTAATTCACCTTTTATGACACATCAGTCATAGAGTACCACTAATGTAGGCCCTAGGTAGCTCTAAGAGCAGGGAGCACTGTAACTAAAAGGTGTGACATGTGTTTTTAAGTTTTACATGTTCTGGTAGTGACAAACAGCTAAACTTATTTATCGCCACTACGAGGCCTACTCCTCCCATAGAATAGATATTTGGAATTCGTTAAAACACTTTTAAGCTGTAAGTGCTGATTGGAAAGAACTAGCTGCATCATGTTTTACTTCTTTGCAATGGTAATGATAACTCATCTTTAGTGGTACAGGTAGATTTATATTACTGTTTTTGAAGTGCCACTTTTAGGAAGTGGACATTTCTCTGCTCTTACTGCTCTATGTGCCTTGCAGTCTCTAATAAAAGTCTGGGGTGGGCGACAGCTACACTTTGTGCATCCCCTCTAGACAATCACAAACACAGAAAGGGTGGGTGTGACAGATAACTCATCTGCATTCATCTACATTCCGATAGCTCTTCTTGGGAAGGAAGAGAACGGAGGAGCTGACACTTACACCTGAATAAAGCAAGCACAAGGAGATGATGGACAGAGTGCTGAAATTTTTCAGACACTCACCCCCAGTCACAGATCTGGGTTGAATCCATCATCATTCTTTAGCTCACTTTACCACCCTAGTTCAGACACAGCTATATGCAAATCTGTCTTGGCCCTGTGCCTCATGGGAACAGTCCAGCCCGAACTACAAAGCCATGTCTTCCCTGGACTGGAAACAAGCATCCTGGGACCGGTTTGGGGGCAACACCCCATATCAGCCAAGCTAGGTTCAGTCCAGTGGCCAAGTGAGCCAGGGACCCACATCTGGGCATACCCTGCCAACTTAGGGCAAACAAAGCAAACACAAGGAGAAGATGGACGGAGCGCTGAAACTTTTCAGATACTTACCCCCAGTTACAGATGTGGGTTGAATCCATCATCATTCATTAGCTCACTACGCCACCCTATTTCAGACACAGCCATATGCAAATCAGCCTTGGCTCTGTGCCTCATGGGAACAGTCCAGCCCAAACTGTCAAGCCATGTCTTCTCTGGACCGGAAACAAGCATCCTGGGACCGGTTTCGGTGTAACACCACTCATCAGGCAGGATAGCTTGAATCTGGCGGCAAAGTGAGCAAGGAACCCACGTCTGGGCGTACCCTGCCAACTTAGGGCGAACAAAGCAAACACAAGGAGATGATGGACAGAGTGCTGAAACTTTTCAGACACTCTCCCCCAGTCACAGATCTGGGTTAAATCCATTGTCATTGTTTAGCTCACTTTGCCACCCCAGTTCAGACACAGCTATATGCAAATAATTCTTGCCCTGTGCCTCATGGGAACAGTCCAGCCCGAACTGCCAAACCATGTCTTCCCTGGACTAGAAACAAGCATCCCAGGACCGGTTTCGTGGTAACACCCTATATCAGCCATGCTAGCTTGAATCCAGTGGCAAGGCGAGCAAGGGAACCATGTCTGGGCATACCCTGCCTACTTAGGGCGAACAAAGCAAACACAACGAGATGATGGACCAAACACAAGGAGATGATGGACGGAGTGATGAAACTTTTCAGAAACTCATCCCCAGTCACAGATCTGGGTTGAATCGATCATAATTCTTAGCTCACTTTGCCACCCCAGTTCAGACACAGCTATATGCAAATCAGTCTTGGCCCTGTGCCTCATGGGAACAGTCCAGCCCAAGCTTTCAACCCATGTCTTCCCTGGACCGGAAACAAGCATCCTGGGACCGATTTCGGTGTAACACCACTCATCAGGCAGGATGGCTTGACTCCAGTGGCAAAGTGAGCGAGGGGCCCACGTCTGGGCGTACCCTGCAAACTTAGGGCGAACAAAGCAAACACAAGGAGATGATGGACAGAGCGCTGAAACTTTTTAGACACTCACCCCCAGTCATACATCTGGGTTAAATCCATCGTCATTCTTTAGCTCACTTCGCCACCCAGTTCAGACACAGCTATATGCAAATCAGTCTTGGCCCTGTGCCTCATGGGACCAGTCCAGCCCAAACTGCCAAGCCAGGTCTTCCCTGGACCTGAAACAAGCATCCTGGGACTGGTTTTGGGGTAACTCGCTCATCAGCCAGACTAGCTTGAACCCAGTGGCAAAGTGAGCAAGGGAGCCATGTCTGGGCATACCCTTCAAACTTAGGGCGAACAAAGCAAACACAAGGAGATGATGGATGGGGCACTGAAACTTTTCAGACATTCATCCCCAGTCACAGATCTGGGTTGAATCCATCATAATTCTTTAGCTCACTTCGCCACCCCAGCTCAGACACAGCTATATGCAAATCAGTCTTGGCCCTGTGCCTCGTAGGAACAGTCCAGCCGGAACTGCCAAGCCATGTCTTCCCTGGACTGGAAAAAAGCATCAGGAGGACCCTATGTAGGAAACCTACAGCAGTAAATAGTATTTTGCATGGCACCAGCAATCACCCAAGAAAAGTGAAGTGGAACATCTCCTATGGGGTGTTGCTCCACTCTAAGCGTAATTGTAGTGACATTGATGATTTTAATACAATTCAGGGTGGAATGACTCAGATATTCAAAGTCAGAGAGAACTCTGTCTCGGTACTTGAGGCAGCAAAGAGAGAGTCAAGCAACATTCACATCAGGACCTACTGATAAAGTTAAACCAAGAGAGTTGCCAAAGGTCAGATTTGGCTGTGATTTGTACAGGAATTGATATATACAGAGATTGGATGATATAATAGGACAAGCTGAATACACACCCACAAATAACATATAGGAAGAGTACTTCTCTGCAGGGTTGTTTAGTTCATTGCCATTTTTCACCTAAGGTTAACCCCAAATCCAATTTCTCAGAGACAGAGTTTTACCCAAACATGAACGGCAAATCATGCATTTATACTGGGAAAGTAACAATGTATAAGGTATCAGCCAGAAGGAAGCAGGTCAAAATCACAAAACTACTTAACTGTAACTCAGATTACACAGTGTATTGCCGTGTGTCCCTACCATAACAAATACATAGGTAGTATGATACATCGCAACATGGATTTTATTATAACACATGCAGAGTCCTAACAAAGGATGATACATCAAACCAGTGGCTAGGCAATTCGAGGTTGTTCATGCCAGTAGTTGCAATCTTTTGAGATTTTATTGCATGGATAGGGTAGCTCCCGATGAAAGAGGAGGGAACAGGGCTCGAGTGTTATGAATACTTGAATTTAGGCTGTACATTTGGGCCCGTAGACATGCAGTTAATTTTGATTAAGACAGTAGACATTGTAAGGGAAGGAAGGGGTCACAAAAAAAGAAAACTGCAATAGCTTGCCCATTTGGGTTTGATTGATAGGAACGATCGAGTGTATGTCTACATGCATATATCGATTCTTTGTGAGGTAAATGAATGCATAAAATAGAAGAAATTTAAGTAAGAAATATATGTAAGGAATTAATATTTGGTCAATTTATATTTTAGAGGTAGGTAATCCTGCAATTTGTGTATGAGTGAGTAGTTGACAGTAAAACAATTGGATACGTTTTCATTGTAAAATCATTTGTTCTCCATGAAATGTGATGTTGAATACAACCACATAACATTTTAGATAAGACCTAGATGGCTAAAAGGCATGAAAGATCCCTATTCCTTGGACTAGCCTTTCTCTCTTTGTTAATAATTTGTACACAAGGGTGCAGGGAGAGACAATGAGAATGGAATTGCAACAGCTCATCCATTGGGGACTTGATTGGTAGGAAAGATTAAGCATGTGTTTACATAAATATAAGAATTGCAGTACTGAATGACATTTTTTGCACTTTAGAAAATATTTATTGAAGTGAAGGCACATAAAGCTTTTGCCAGATCAAGACGGCTAAAATGCCTCTGTATATGTAAAAATAGAGATTTCAATACTGAATTCAAACATTTGCACTTTAGAAAATATTTATTAAAGTGAAAGCACATGGCACTTTGAGCAGACCAAGATAGCCAAAATGATTAAATCCATCCTACTTCCCTCTCCAACCTGCTTTAGTTTTTTTAATTTTTGACTCAATTGTAGTTACGTGAGAGGAAAACATTATTCAAACCCAGTGACCAAGGTTTGTTTAGCTGAAATGCATCCGTTTCGGCGTCACTACATGCTGTATAAACCAACATCTTTACAAAATCCACTGGAGTGCTTATCAAGTTCTTCTGTGGCTATGTATATACTACTTGAGCATCCACTCTCCCTATATAGCCAGTAGGTAATATGTTACCTACTGCCTACTACTTACTGTAATTAGGAAACAAAATTGCCCTCTATCGATGGAAAAGCAGACCTAAATAACTACCTACTGGTGACCACCGGTATATATTACCTACTGGCGGCCGCCAGTAGGAGGTGATAGTTAGGTCTGCTTTTCCATAGATAGAGCGTTTTTTGGTTTCTTAATACCTTTGGCTCCGTTCGACGAATCTTCTTGAAACTTTCCCCAAAAAAACTCCACCACTGCAACTCTTTCCTGAAACTTTTGGAGGTGATCCGTCAAGCAGAGGCCAAGAAAAAGGGGGTTCTCAAAACATAAAATCCCCAAGCATTTTACATAGACTTCTTTAAGACATGTTTTGGCAAAAACTGCTGAACAGAAATACACCAAATTTGACAGGAAGCTACATCTTGGTTGACATAATGTGCTTTTTGTGATTTAGGGTAAATCTGTTCAGTAGTTTTTGAGACATTAAGGGTCAAAGATAATTGTACATTTTGGCACTTGGGCTTGTGAGAGGGTCACAAGCCTCCTGCGAGAGTGTGAAATTAAAAATGGAGCCCTGTGATTGGTCAAGACTCTGTTTTCCCCATGAGCTTTCACGCTCTTGAGGGAGCGAGAGGCTCCTGTGAGTCTTGTGAGAGTGAGTGCTCTGATTTCCTGAAAGTTTGAAATTAAATGGCCCCCAATACTATTACCTGTGAAAAATTGGAAGTGTTGTAGAAATGAAATAAAAACGCTATATAAGGAGCAGGAGAAAGGCATGCTGCCCCCCTAAGTTTAAAATTGAGGTGTAAAAGGCATAACTACTGTGAAGAAAATAAATGTATATTGTTTTAAACTAATTTTTACAATCTTTCGGGATCGTGAATAGTAAAAAGATGTAGATGAGTTCTCAATGCACTCTATGTGTAGGAATGCATAGTACAGCCCTTGTTTTTGAGAGGAAGTATGTAAGCGATTAGTACTGTTATGATTAGAAAGTTAATTCTCTTTTTTTTTAAATGTTACCATCTCACGAGACTCCCATGGGATCATGAAAAGTAGGAAGGAGTAGGTGATGTTTGAATAGTCTCTGGTATTTACACTTGTTGCTGTAGGAATGAATCTTACTGGAGATGGTGTTTATCAGAGTCTAATATGTACGCCCATTGGCTTGGTAAGAATTGTAAGTGGAGTTAAGGATCTTCCCACACCCTACTATTCAAACCCATCATCAAAGAAAGGGGTATTAGTGGTGAAGACAGTCCCTGGATACAGCATACTATGCCATCAGTCATCCAAGAAAGAGGTCTTAGCAGAGAGGCCAGTCTCTCTCCACATACTATGCTACACACACCTGTCACCTGAGAGAGAGGTCTCAAATGAGAGGCCAGTCCATCCACAAACCCTACTACAGACACCAGCCGTCTGAGAGAGAGGTCTTACAGGCGAGGTCTGTCACTGCAATACACTCTACTACACATATCTGTCATCTGAGAGAGAGATCTGAAAGGAGAGGCCAGTCCATTCACACACCCTACTATGCACACCTGTTGTCTGAGAGAGAGGCCTGAAAGCAAAGGCAAGTCCATCTACACTTCCTACTATGCATACCCGTCATCTGAGAGAGAGCTCTTGAAGGAGAGGCCAGTCCATCCACAAACCATACTAAGCACAACCATCATGCGAGAGAGAGGTCTCACAGGAATGGTATGTTGGTTCCCATATACTCTACTATGCACAAACGTCATCTGAGAGAGAGGTCTCGAAGGAGAGGCCAGTCCATCAACACACACTGTACTATGGACACCTGTTATCTGAGAGAGAAAGACAGGTCTCAAAGGAGAGGCCAGTCCATCCACACACACCCTACTATGAACACCTGTAATCTGAGAGAGAGATCTCAAAGGAGGGGCAGTCCCTTCCCAATCATTATTATGCACACCCATCATTTGAGAGAGAGGTCTCAAAGGTGTGGCCTCTCACTCACCATACATCTATCTGGTACCCTTCTCTGGAGCTCGTGAGAGCCTCCAAGAGATTTTAAGCAGGGGAAAAAAGGAAAAATATTTAAGCAAAACAGATGATAAAAGTAAAATACTAAAATAATGTCTAGACACAACATATATTAAAAAGTAATTCTTCCATATATACACTTACAAAAAAAAAAATTCTTCAACCAAAAAAACCTTAAAAATTCACAGAAAGAGGGGCGTGGCCAAGATGGCGGGGTGAGCGGACGCTTCCTCCCGTAGCTCCTCCGGCCCGGCCAAGCTTGAGCCCTTTTCTTACGCTTTTCTCCCCCCGCTGAGGCTCAGCGTGTGAGAGGAGTGCGGCGGAGCACCTGGCGCGCACGTTGTTGTCGCTTTGGTTCGGATCGCCTCGAGGGAAGTCCCCCAAAAGTCCGATCGAGTTCGAGGAGCGACGGAGGGCCTGGGAGGCGGAGCGCATCGGAGTGCTGTCCGGGCACCTCGGCTGGGCCTGGTGCTGAAAGCTGCGATCTGGAGGAAGTCTGACCCGTCGCTCGACGGAGGGTGAAGGAGCTCTGCGGGCTGGGAACCGGCGGTGCGGAAGACTTAGGACGGGTGCTTTGGCACTCAGACTTGTGTCGGCGACACTTCGCACTGTGTGGGCCCCTGTCCCTTGGCCGCAGTACGGCGGACTCTCTGTTGGGGTCGGACCATCTGGGCCCTTGCGTGTGACAGACTGAAACCGGCGGTGGAACTTATCATAATTGCTGGGCGTTTAGGGGGCCCCGGTGGTGTCGCCGGGCCTGGGCGTTCTGCCCTGCCCCGCCCTGCCGCCATTTTGTCCCCGAGGGATCAGTGGTGTTGGCCTTCACCGGAGCCCTAGCTGGTGGATGTATGTGACCGTCACTGCTGCCGGGCTGACTCTCTGAGGGACGTGCTGATGAGGAGCCCCCCACTGTAGCTTCCATTGCTGTCTCGGATGGGCACCCGCGGCTGGTGGTGACCGGACTGAACTGCCATCTTGTCGCTTGTGACGCAGCGATTCTGCTTGCGGGGGGACCCCCACGTCGGGCGCTTGCCGGCGGCTGGGCATCCCTGGGACGGCTGGACCTGTGCCCACCCGTCGACCGCAGTGTTTGCGATGACTGGAAGAGGCGGCTCGAAGAAGGGGGACCGCACCCTGCCGGACATGCTTGGCAGGGCCCAGCAACTGCGGGACAGAACACAGCCCTCGCCGGGGTTTTCCCGGGCCTCGGCGGATGTGACTGGGGGGGAGCCACCGGTCACGAGGTCCTTTATGGAAGAACTGTTTAGCTCCCTCAAAGAGGACTTCCAGACACTGAAGCGGGAAGTGGCCAGCGAGGTCCGGGAAGTGCGTAGGGAAGTGGAGGGCCTTGGCGAGCGCGTTGAAACGGTGGAGACGGAGGCCCAACGCCGGGATGAGGAGATAGTCCATCTTCAACAGGACGTTCTCCGCCTCCGGGAGCAGTGTGTTGAGCTCCAGGCCCACTCTGAGGACCTTGAGAACAGGTCACGGAGGAACAACATTCGAGTGCGTGGTGTGCCGTCCGCGGACGAGGGGTCCGATCTGGGGGGCTACCTGCAGGACCTGTTTCGAGAGATCCTGGGGGTAGCTGCGGACTTCCCTATTCGCATTGATAGGGCACATAGGGTTGGCCGGCAGCGCCAGTCATCGGCACCTCCACCGGATATTTTGGCTTTCCTGCCCGACTTCCCGCTGAAGGAACGCATCATGACTGAGGCCCGCAGGAAACAGCCCCTGACTTTCCGGGAGCGGCCTGTGGCGCTTTATCAGGACCTCTCCGCCATCACGCTGCAGAAACGCAGGTCCTTCAGGATTGCCACTGACTTTTTGCGCGAACACGAGACGCCGTACTCTTAGGGACATCCCTTCCGCCTGATCTTCCGGTGGAATGGGGTGCTACATCAGCTACGCTCCTTGCAGGACATTTGTGGGGTCCTGGGGCTTACGGCGGTGGAGGAGGAAGGGGCTACACCGTCGTGGAGGCCCTCGGAGAGACGGAGCCGGCGGAGGTCGGCGAGGCGACGATCGGCGGCCAGCGCAGGGCGTCCTGATTCCCCTACCATCAGGGCGGACATGGCCGACGCATTGAGGGCGGCGGCCAGGGACTCGGCCGGCTCCACCGGCGTGGCCTTGACGGCCTAACACTCACTCCGGGGGGAGATGCCTCTAGCTTCTTTAAATGCTGGGTATGGGGCGGGGGGGTCGGGGGGGAGCGGATGGAGGTGAGTGGCTGGACGTCCACTTCGTTTTTTTTCTACGGACTTGCCCGTTTTGGGTCTTGACTGGGACAATGGGGTGTTTAGGTTTGCATTTGGCTAGTTGCCAGGGTTGTGTTTTGGGTGGGTGTAGGGGTTGTTCTGGGGTTAGGGAGGTTCCGTCCGATGTCGTCCGTGCCCACGCTTGGTCTGTTTTGGCTTGTCCCGCGCGATTGCCCCGCGCGCCCCACCCGCTGATCCCCTGCCCATTGCACGGCGTTCCTGATCCCCGGGAGGAATGTCGGCCCTAAAGGTAGTGACCCTTAATGTTCAGGGTCTGAATAACCCTGTGAAGCGCAGAGCGATCTTATCTTTGCTGGAGGGGACGCAGGCGGACATTTGCCTCTTGCAGGAGACCCACTTATTGTCCCGGGATTGCCATAGGCTGCGCTCTGCTAGGTTCCCTACCCAGTTCTTCTCCTCGGCAGCGAACAAGACGGCGGGGGTAGCCATTCTTCTAGCGAGCTCCTTTAGGGGGGAGGTTTTGTATAAGTGTGCTGAACAGAAGGGGAGGCTTCTTGCGTATCGCATGCGCTTAGGAGGCATAGCGTTTACAGTTGGTTCCATTTATAGCCCAAATGACCACCAAGAGCGTTTCCTGGACTCCGTGTTAGTGGATGTCACTGCTTCTCCCGACCGCCACGTCATTTTGGGGGGAGACCTTAATATTGTCTTCGATTCTGTGATGGACAGATCGGCGCAGCGCTCCCCGCAGACGGGGGAACTGTCCCAGGCTGTGAAGGCCCGGATTGCGGAAATGGACTTACACGACCTTTGGCGCTCCATGCACCCCACTGATAGGGACTACTCTTACTTTTCACACGCACACCGAACCTACTCACGGCTGGACTATCTTCTGGTGAGTGGACCGATGCGCGCTGCCGCCACGGCGGCGGACATTGGGGTCCTGACCCTGTCTGACCATTCACCAGTCGCCGGCGTTTTCAAGTGGCCGGCGGCCTCCCCCTCTAGGGGGGTGTGGCGCCTTCGGGATACCCTTTTACACAAAAAGTCTGTAGTGAAGCGCATTGGGGAGGTCATACAGGATTACCTAACTCACAATAGCAACACCGACACTTCACAAGCGACACAGTGGGCGGCATTGAAGGCAGTCCTCCGGGGGGAATTTATTTCCATCTCCTCAGCCGAAAATAGGGAGCGGCAACGGAAAAGGGACGAGCTGACCGTTCAGGTCCGGGAGCTTGAGCAGGTCCATCGCCGCACGGGGGCGCCAAGGGTGTGGCGGCAGTTGAAGGCTGCGAGGAAGCTCCTGTCGGCACTGGATCTTGATAGGGCGGAGTATGCCGCCTTGCGCTTGAAGCATGCCTTCTACACTGGGGGGGACAAATGTGGTAATCTCCTAGCACACCGGCTCCGGGTCACGCAGCAGCGTAGCGTCGTGAGGGAACTGGTGGGTACGGACGGGGTGGTCGTCTCCGGGGACGCAGAGGTAGCGGAATCTTTCCGCGGCTTCTACGAGGCGCTGTATGCTGAGGAGCCCTCCTCGCCGCGGGATGCCGAAGGCTATTTGGAGTCAGTGACCCTTCCGGTGCTGGATCCTGCTCAGGCGGACCACCTGGAGCGGGATATCCATGTTGAGGAAGTGATTTCCGCTATCGCGCGGCTGAAACATGGTAAGGCCCCGGGCCCGGACGGGTACACGTCTCTGTTTTACAAGACTTTTTGCACGGCTGTGGCCCCTATCCTTACTCGGCTATTTAATTCCTTCTCCGAACCGGGAGCCATCCCACCGGATCTCCTGAGGGCGACGGTCTCGGTAATCCCGAAACCTGGGAAGGACCGGGCCTTCTGCGGTTCGTATCGACCCATCTCGCTTTTAAATGTCGACCTCAAATTGTATACTCGGATTCTAGCGTCCAGGCTGGGTCCACGCCTCGCCGGATTGGTGGAGGCGGACCAGGCTGGCTTTGTACCCGGCAGACAGACGGTTGACAATACCAAGCGGGTGACGCATGTTCTGGAGAAGGCCTCGCGGATCCCGGGGGAGCGGATGTTGCTGTCCGTTGATGCGGAGAAGGCCTTCGACAGAGTTCACTGGCCGTATCTCGAGCTGGTTCTCAAGAAATTGGGAATCGGGGATAAGTTCCGCACCATGGTACTCAACTGTTACAAGCATCTTTCAGCGTCGGTGCGGGTCAACGGGTGTAGCTCCGGTGGATTTGCTATCGAACGCGGCACGAGGCAGGGCTGCCCCCTCTCGCCGCTTTTGTTTGCCATCTACATGGAGCCATTTGCTCAGAGGATTCGCAACAACCCGGATGCTATTGGGGTCCAGATGGGCCAGTATGTCCACACGGTTAGTCTCTATGCGGACGATGTCCTGTTGACCTTGGACGACCCTAGGAGGTCGCTGCCTGCTTGCCTCCAGGAACTGGACGCCTTTGCACGTGTGGCCGGCTTCAAAATGAATATGAGCAAGTCGGTGGCGTTAGACGTGTCCCTGGCTGCGGATACCAGGAGGGACCTTCAGCGACTCTTCCCCATGCAGTGGTCCTCGTCCACGGTGCCATACCTGGGGATTCTGCTGGCACCCACATTGCCGGAGATGGTTACGGCCAATTATACCTCCCTCAGCAGGAAGATCAAGGAGGAGCTTGGCCGCTGGAGCAAGGGCCTACTGTCCTGGCTGGGGCGCATCGCGGCGGTTAAGATGACGGTGTTGCCCCAGATACTGTATCTTTTTCGGGCCCTACCTCTCCAGCCCCCGGTGGGCTGGATACGACAAATGCAGGCTGACATCTCCCGCTTTGTCTGGCAGGGCCGCAAGCCACGGATGAAGAGGGTCCTCTCCACGCTTGCTCCGGAGGCGGGGGGTCTCGGTATTCCGGACCTCTGTAAGTACTTTCAGGCGGCACAGCTGCGATATCTGGTGGAGTGGAGCAGGTGGGAGTCCGACAAACACTGGCTCTTTCAAGACCAGGCAGTGGCGGGCCGCACCTTACAAGATGTTCCATTCTTGCGCCGCACGCATCGCCCCCCTAACCTTTACGCCTCTTTTGTTACGCGGGTCCCCCTGAGGGTGTGGGATGCAGTCTGTGAGGCTCGGGGCCTCACCACCTTCCCTTCGCCGTTCACACCCATAGTGGGCAACCCGGACTTCTCCCCAGGGATGGAGCCGGGAGCTTTTTCCCATTGGGTGCATGCGGGCTGCAGGGTGCTCTTCCAGATCTATGGACCGGAGGGCGTGATTCCTTTTCAGCAACTTCGCCAGGAATTCGGCCTGACGGAGCTGGACAGATTGCGCTACATGCAGGTTCGGCATTGGGCCCTCCAGCCCCAGGTGCGTGACACCGCTGCTCGTCAAATTACACCGTATGAGAGGTGGCTGGCTACCCGGACCTCCGACGCTAAGCTAATTACCGATCTGTACAAGTACCTACAACCCCCGCCGTTTCACTATTATAACCCGGGGAGGGAGCGCTGGCACAGAGAACTGGGTAGGACGCTCAGCCACAAGGAATGGGACAAAATTGCGTATCGGGCGCGGCACTCTGCATATCATACGGGCCTTACGGAGACCTTTACTAAGGTGTCCACTTATTGGTACTACACCCCGGAGAGACTGTATGAAATGCATAAACACACTGACAAGGGGTGCTGGCGGGGCTGCGGGCAGGAGGGTACCCTCTCACACATTCTTTGGGATTGCCCCGTGCTGACCGCTTACTGGTAGGAAGTTTTGGACGAGGTGGATAAGCACTTTGGGATAGAGCTGCCGCGCTTCCCGGCGTATGTCCTGCTGGGCCTCCCCAATGACCTAATGTACCCACTGAAGTCCCGCAGGGGTAGGCAGATCGCGATTGCGCTGGGGTCTGCGGTCCAGAACATCCTTATCCACTGGCGCACCACCACTGTCCCCTCCATTACGGGTTGGTTGCATAGGCTCTGGCATGTGCTGGGAATGGAGAAGTTGTCGCTTACGGTGGCGGGGGAGATAGACCAATATGAAGAGCTGTGGCAACCCTTTCTAGCGCTGCTGTCCACCGAATTCCAGGAGCTCACCTGTCCGAGGTATCTTAGGCTTCTTAGGCTGACGCCGCCAGTGATCCCGGCGGACTAGATCACATGTGAGACGGGGTCCTCGGGGGGGGGGGGTGCGGGGCTTTTTGGGGCGGATAAATCTGGCGCGGGACCATAGGACGGGGGGGTTGGGGTATGGTGTTTATTTTTTTCCCTCCTTTCTTTACTGGGGGGATGAGGGATGGGGGGGGTTGGATTGTGCTTTGTTGAGTTGCTGCTGGCTTTCATTGCTCAGATTTGGGGTGTTGGATATGCACGCAGGGATCCCACAGACTGCATTTTTTGCCTTTCATTTACTGTGCTTTTCCTCTGGACCACCGAGCTATCCTTCGCCAACCCTCTTGAGTTGCACCTTTTTCTTTTACTGTATTATATGTACCCTAACCTCCTATCCCCCTCCCCCATGGTTTGTTTTGTTTCAATAAAAACGTTTTAAACATAAAAATTCACAGAAAAAACAAAGGTTAAAGTAACAGTATAGTTAGGTGTAATAAAAATATCTTTTTATTTAAAAAAAAGTCTAGAAATCCATAAATAAAAACAAAGCATAAAGTAATGTTATAGGTAGGTGAATGTTTGAACTAAAAAAACACAGACATTCACCAGTTATAGTTCACAGCACTAACTATACACTTCTATCATTACGGAGAGAGGTCTCAGCAGGGAGGCCAGTCCCTTCAAACACCCAACTATGTACACCCGTCATCTGAGAGAGAGGTCTGAAAGGGGAGGCCAGTCCCTCCCTACAACCTACTATGCACATCAATCATCTGAGAAAGAGGTCGCAAATGAAAAGCTGGTCCATCCTTACACCCTACTACACACACCCGTTATTTGAGAGAGAGAGGTCTCAAAGGAGAGGTCACTCTACCAAAAACCCTACTGCGCACACCTGTCTCCTGAGAGAGAGGTCTGAAAGAAGAACCCAGTCACTATCCACAATCTACTATGCACACCCATTATTATAGAGAGAGTTCTAAACAAAAAGGCCAGTCCCTCCACACATCCTGCTATGCACATCATCATCTGAGAGAGGTCTGAAAGGAGTGGCAAGTCCCACCACACTCTACCCCCTACTATGCACATCTGACATTCGAGAGAGGGTTCTGAAAGGAGAGGTCAGTCCCACAACACACTTTACTATGCACACCCATCATCTGAGAAAGAGCTGACAAATGATAGACTGATCCATCCATACATCCTACTACATACACCTGTTGTCTGAGAGAGAGGTCCCAAAGGAGAGGCTACTTTACCACAAACTCTACTACTCACACCACTCTTCTGAGAGAGAGGCTGAAAGGAGAGCTCAGTCCCTCTTCACAACCTACTAGGAACACCCATTATTACAGAGAGAGGTCTCAGCAGAAAGGCCAGTCCCTCTACACACACTCCTAGGCACACCTGCCATCTGGGAGAGAATTCAGAAGGAGAGCCCAGTCTCTCCCCACACCCTACTATGCACACCTATCATTACAGAGAGAGGTCTCAGCAGAGAGGCCAGTCCCTTCACACACCCTACTACGCACACCTGTCATCTGAGAGAGAGGTCTTAAAGGAGTGGGGAGTCCCTCCCCACACCCTAATATGCACATCCATGATCTGAGAGAAGTTTGAAAGGAGAGGCCAGCCCCTCTCCACACTCTACTACGCACACCCATCATTACAGAGAGAGGTCTCAGCAGAGAGGCCACTCCCTCTACACACCCTACTACATACACCTGTCATTCTGAGAGTAAGATACTCCAAAAAAGGATTGCTTTTGACATGTCTTGATATCAAAAAGTTACAATAACTGAGCAAATAAACAATTTCTTTTGAATATTTATCTATTTAATACTCACACATTTTACAAAGATTTTGCAAACTGTGAACCATACCCTGTTTTGTTACAATAATAAAACATTATTTCTTTTCCAATTTTTGCAGGTTTATTTCTGTAATTTTTTCAATGTCTTGTGTAATCAATATTCCTAACTACCTTATTGATTTTTTTGTTGGATGAATGGAGTCTTCCAGGTTCCAGGCCATGCATTCAGTTTTGGCTTCGTTTATTTCGTAGCCTGAAATCTGTCCAAATGTTTGCGCTTCTTGGTATATTAACGGAAGGGTGGTGTTTAAATTTGTCGTGTATATCATAAGATCATCCGCATATAATGCCACCTTTTTGCCCCATTCTCTAAATATAAAAGTGGGTATTTTATCATGTGTTCTAAACCTTCCAGCAAGCGGTTCGATATATATATTGAAAAGCATAGGGGATAAGGGGCAACCCTGCTGAGTGCTTCTTTAAATTTTAACTAAATTAGATAGGTTACCATTTACCAAGATTCTGGCCGACGGCAATTTATATATCAGTGAGATTGCCCTACAAATATTTTTTCCTATATTATTTTCTTTTAATATGAATTTTAAATATGTCCAATTTACTCTGTCGAACGCCTTCGTAGCGTCTATTGTTATTACTGCCAGAGGAATCTTGTATAAGGTTGCTATATCTATCGCTCTGACCAAGTTGTAAATGAGATCTTTTATATCCCTACCTCTAACAAATCCTTTCTGATCTTGATGTAATAAGTTCTCTGCCATCCCATTTAATCTCTCTGACAATATTTTTTAGAAGATTTTATAGTCTATATTGAGCAGAGAGATAGGCCGATATGAATCGCATGAACGAGATGGTTTAGAGGGTTTAAGGATGAATGCGACCGTTGCCTCGTTCCATGACGGTGGTATATCTCCGCCTTGTTCAAAAATATGAATAAATAATGCCTGCATAACCGGAAAAAGAGCATCCTTCAAAACTTTATATAGTTCTGCCGGTAGCCCGTCCCGGCCTGTAGCTTTCCCGGATTTGCCTGCTGTTATAGCCTCTCCAATTTCCACCCTTGAGATTGACCTATCCATGTTTCTAGATGCCTCATCCATAATTTTGTTTAAAGGTGTTTGACCCAACCAGTTCCTTATCTCTGATTCCTGCACATCTAAATCTTCATGATACACCTTTTCAAAATGTGCCTGGAAGGTTTTCTCAATATCATCTGGAGAGTTATATATTACATCTTGGGAATCTGACTTAATCTCATTGATATTACTTCTGGCTAGGTCCTGTTTTGTCTTCCATGCCAGAAGCTTCCCGCAATTCTCTCCATACTCAAAATGAGTTATTTTGCTGGCTTGCCATTTCTTTTTTAGCCTTGATTCTAAGATTTCACCTAGGTCTAATTTAAGAGATTCTAGTTTTTGGGAGATCTTAGCATTAGGTGAAATACGTTGCTGTGTATTAAGATTATGTTGTATTTTTTGTATGTCACTTTCTATGATCTCAATTTCAGCTTTATATTTTGTATGTCTAGCGAATTGTATAGCAGTTATTTGACCCCTTATACATGCTTTATAAGCATCCCAGACCATATGTATAGGGGCAGTACCTAAATTGAAATGAAAGAAAGTCTCTGTTTCTAAGTTTAGTTTCTCTATTATGTCTTGTTCTAATAAGATAGCTCGTTCTAATGTCCATCTCCTAATGCTTGGTCTAATTGGAACATTGAGTGCTAGAGAAACTGCTGAATGGTCAGACAAATGCAGCCCCATATGTTTAACATCCTTCACCCATTGTTTTAGTGACATATTTAAGAGAAAATAGTCTAATCTGGACTTATGTCTATATTTTTTATTGTGAAATATATATCCTCTTTTGTTACCCATTTCTGACCTCCAGACGTCATACCACGCTAGTTGTTTCATCTCGTTCTGAATTAATGTTCTTGTTTTAAAATTCTGGATGGATCTACTTGTACTCGATTTATCTAAAACTTGGTCTAGAATTACATTGAAGTCTCCTGCTAATAGTAGTGGATCTGTAAATTTTGCAATTCCGATAGTAGAATTTTAAAGGGAATTGTGTCGTCCGTGTTCGGACCATAATAGCCCGCAACTGTAAATTTGTGCGAATGGATTTTTATTTTGGTTATAACCCATCTCCCCATTTTATCTACTGAGCTGGTCTCTAAGGAAATAGCTGATTTGTTTTTTATAATTATAGCTACGCCTTTAGATGGGCAAGATTGGGTTGTACAAAACACATCTTGGATCCACTTTTTAGTTTTACATAATTCTTGTAGCTCATTTTCTAACAGATGGGTTTCTTGTAGAATGAGGATCTGCTCTGAAGTGTCCCTTAAATATTGATTTTTTTTTTGCCTTCTATAGTTTGTTCTTAATCCATTTAGATTCCATGAAAGTATCTTTAATTTGAACGCTAGATCTCTTGATGGGTGACTCATCTCTTAGATGTCTTCCTTGTGATTTTGGTTTCATTCTGGTGATTTGGACTTTTTTTTTTTGTCCCTTTTCTCCCCACCCTGTGCTCCCCCCCCTTTTCCTCTTCCCACCTTCCACTAGTCAACCCTCCCCTGGAGAACCCCTCATTTCTTCTTCTATGGCCTCTACCTAGGCCTATGGAGCTCCCCCTTGAGGTCAGGACTTGGGTATAATTTAAAATTTTTAAATAAAGTTACATCTCGGAGGCTCTTTACTTCTTTATTTTGCTGTCTCATGGGCTCCCGATATTGAACTTAGGAAACTTTCCGCATCTTCTACCCTTTTACAAAACTCCATAACCGGTTGGACATATCTCCTGTTGACGCTAATCGGGAGAATAAACCTAATAAAAATGATGTTGCTGCCAAAAATAATTTTTCAACTACAAAATATACCGTTAGCATTTAAGGAGAAATCTTTAAAGTCTCTACAGGCAAATCTCAATACTTTCATTTGGGCTTCAAAAGGAGCACGAATCACATGGAGGAAATTACGAAGGAAAAAGAACAAAGGAGGCCTGTGTCTCCCGGATCTAGTTATGTATGCAAGGACTTTTTCTCTAAAAACAGGAAAAATGATAATGAATACACCAGATGGGTCGGACATTGGCATAATGTTTAAAGAGATGCTACTGGATGTGAAGAATGGAAACCAGGGCTTTCTATATAAATTCGGAGATCCAAGGCTTCACAAAAAAGTCTGTTTAAAAATATTACATAGTCTAGCTACTACCTGGGCCAAAATAAAAATAACCTTTGGGAATCACCTACTTTAGTGCCCTTGCCCCCATATGGAATACACCAGGTTCACCAGAATGGACCAAAGACGTTCTCGTAACCCTTCTAATTAAAGCAGGAATTCAACAATGGGGACAGTTAGCTCCGAATGGGATTTTATTATCCTGGGAAGAGATGAATTCATTGGCGGACAGAGATCTATCTAAATTTAAATACTGGCAAATAAGCAGTTGGCATCATTCTTTTGGGTCAGATGCAGGACTATCTAACGAGCTGGAATCAACATTAGTCAAGAATACGGCAAAGAAAAAAGAGGTAGCTACCCTTTACTGGTTACTTATGGAAATGGAAGACGGTAAAATAAAGTTACCAACACAACTATGGAGAGATAACTTGCCTGGCTGCAACATCGAAGAATTATGGCAAGTATCTCATGATATTCTACACTCGACAGTACAACCTGCAAATTTAAAAAGAAATCATGTTTTTTGTATTCCAGGGTCTATTGGACTCCATTTAAACTCGCAAAATTTTCTAAGGGTCCTACCCCAAAATGCTCAAAGTGCCTCCAGATAAAGGTGGATGACATTCATATGTTTCTAACCTGCCCAAAGTTAAGTCAGTACTGGGAGGAGATAAACAGAGGTATGGAGAGCATATTTGGTGTAACCATACAGGTAAGCATAAATCTAGTCTTTTTCGGGTTGCTATCCCAATATAAGTCTATGTCAAAGGGGTAAAATAGATTATGTTTATATCTGATTTTAATTGCACGAAGAGAAATATGTAAAAAATGGGTTAAAGATAACCCTCCAATGCTCTTAGATAGGGTAACTTCTATCAGATATACAATGAAGATGGATAGAGCTAGATTAGACAAAGATAACAAAAACAAGAAAGATTTCTGGGCCCCATGCGAAAGTAGGTTAGAAACACTAAGTTAATATACAAAATATTGGATACTAGTCCAATGATTAAGCCTTACACTATTTTACTAATTCTCTTTGGCTCTTGTGGGTCGCTCTGAGAGATATAGAGCCAATCTGCAGAGAAGGTCTGTGTAAAGCATATCCATCTAGATATGGAGCTCTCCGGTTGGTGCCAGCTTAAAGGGGGGCCACCGGAGTTAACAGGACAACCTCAAATATATCTGATGGCGAATGAGGACAAAAATAAAACAAATGAGTTTACTTTAGAATAAATCCTAGAAATTAGCAGAAAAAACAAATTTTAAAGAACGTTATAGTCAGGTGTAATAAAAATATCTGTAAAACGTAGAAATTCACTGAATAAAGCAAAGGTTAAGGTAACGTTATAGTTAAGGGAATTTGTCAGTGTGAATATTAACGTTTTAAACAAAAAAAACACAAATTCACCAGTTATAGTTAGCAGCCCTAACTGTAACATGTGCTCCAACCATACACTGCTTATGACCTCACATATGCCATCACTCATGACATGTTCTATGACATAATTTATGACATCACATTGGGCTCTTGGGGATGGGATACCTATTGCCAAATATGGCCCAATGTTGTTTAGGGGGGGGGTCACACAGCATCTCTCCCGAGCCTTTAAAAGACCCTGGGGACTCTGTCCCCCAGGGTGGTGACTTTAAATAAAAAGGAGGGGGCCTTGCGACTCCTCTCCCTGAACCTTTAATGGCCCCGGAGACCCATCCCCTGAGGCCAGCTCACATACTGTGTCCCATGGAGCCCATCACCAGGACACAGCAGTTGCCCTGCCCGCACCGGCAGAGACAGGAGAACTTGTTTTCAAAACTCCAGCTAAACGGGAGCAAACGCAAAGTCTACTCCCAGCTGGCAGCAGCTTTAAAAATGCCTCTACCAGCTAGGAGCTACACCTGTTTCCCTTCCTGCACTGATGTGGGCAGAGAAACGGATCAAGATTTTGCTCCTGCCCAGAGGGAGCAGCAGATGTAGCAACGCCAGCTCTTGGAGAATGCAGGGCTCTGGCTTGGGCTGTGGGGCCCTCCTGCTTCCCCGTGGCACCCAACGTGTTTATTGTGGGTGCCTGGGTTGGGAGCAGGGTTACAACAAACAAATGATGGACGGAATGCTGACAATGCATACATTCTCCCCCAGTCAAGAGCTCTGGGTTAAATCCATCGTTCTTTTGCCCACTACACCACCCCAGTTTAGACATGGCCATATGCAAATCAGTCTTGACCCTGTGCCTCATGGGAACAGTCCAGCCCGAACTGCCAAGCCATGTCTTCCCTGGACCGGAATCAAGCATCCTAGGACCGGTTTCTGGCTATCAGCCGTCATCAGCCAGGATAGCTTGACTCCAGTGGCATAGTGAGCACGGGTCCCACGTCTGGGAATACCCATCCCACTTAGGGCGAAAAGCGTTACAACAAACAAATGATGGACAGAATGCTGACAATGCATACATTCTCCAAAAAAACGATGGATTTAGGCCCAGATCTCTGTACTGGGGTGAATGTATGACATTGTTCTACATTCTGTCCATCAATTGTTGTTTTTGCATTTGTCACCCCAAGTGGAAAGGGCATGCCCAGACGTGGGTCCCTTGCTCTCCATGCCACTGAAAATCAAGCAAGCCTGGCTGAAGACGGCTGAAATGCCAGAAACCGGTCCTAGGATGCTTGTTTCCAGTCCAGGGAGGACCTGGCTTGGCAGTTCGGTCTGGACTGTTCCCATGAGGCACAGGGTCAAGACTGATTTGCATATGGCTGGGTTCAAACTGGAACGGCATGGTGAGCAAAAAAACGATTGATTTAGGCCCAGATCTCTGTACTGGGGTGAATGTATGACATTGTTCTACATTCTGTCCATCAATTGTTGTTTTTGCATGGGTTGGGAGCAGGGGCACACACCTATTTAAGATAGAGACCCTGAAGGATGGTGTTCCCAGGTCCAAAACAGGCTCGGTGGTGAGGGGACCACATGGCCCCCTCCCCTTTAAAAAAAAAACATGGCCCTGGGGGATGGGGTCCCCAGGGCCTAATGAGGCTGGGGAGGAGGGCTGCATGACATCTCTTCCCTTCTAATGATGAACAGAGTGTTTTCTTTACAATCGCAGGTTGAAAAATGTTCTGAAATCCTTGATGGAGATCAATGCATCATTGGTGTATTGGAGCACAATCTCTTCTGCAGTGACTGTCCAAGATGAGTGGGCTTTTTCCTGTTTTCTCCTGTTCTGAGAGCTGAGTCCACGGTTCTCCCTTTTAACTTCCTCCAAAGTATGCACAGGCACCAAATCACCTACAAGCTCCACCCGTTTGAACCCGCCCCTTCAATCAATCAATCAAGTAGTATTTGTATAGTGCGGCTAATCATCTCAGGGGTATCCCCCTTCCAGTTAGTATTTAGCAGTATGCAATGGTGTTCCCGCGATATTCCAGGCTGTTGGACAGTGTGATTTCTGTGAAATGCATGCAGAAAAAATAATTTGAAATCCTTGATTGAGGTAAATGCATTGTTGATTTATTGAGTGCAATCTCTTCTGTAGTGACTGTCCAAGAGGAGTGGTTTCTTTCCTGTTGTCTCCTGGTCTCCGAGCAGAGACCATGGTTCTCCCTTTTAATTGCTGCTGAGTATACAAAGGTGCCAAATAACCTACAAGCTCCTCCCATTTTACCCAGCCCCTTCCACGTTAGTAGTTAGCAAATGTGCTAACTCCAGGTCGGTTGACCAGCTTTTGGTTGTGCACAGTGGGGGGTTGGCTTTTTTGTGGGGGTTTGCCCACCACCACACATGACCGGAGACCATGCGTGCCAGGGTTTTGGCTTTACGTATCGTAATAAAATAATGCTTTATTTTTTTTTTTAAACTAAAATTTCACTGAAAAAACCTAAGGTTAAAGCAATATTATAGTTAGATGAATGTGTCAGTACAACATTAACATTTTGAACTAAAACAAAACAGAAATTCACCAGTTAAGAGAGTGGAAAGGGAAGACTTGTCTGCCCCTTCTTGCACACAAACAATACTTCTGACAACACAGGAACCCTTGCACCATGTAGCAAGGGTGCCTGCATTGGCCCTAGGCTGCTGAAATAGCACCAGCACAGAAGGAAAGGACAGGAATGCACCATTTTGCATAAATACGGTGCATTCATGCCCTTTCAATTTGATGTAGGGGAGCGCAGCAAGATGACTTGCTGCACTGCCCTACATCAAAACCCCATAAATGAGGTCCTTAGGTGCTTATTGTAAGAAATTGGATTGTTGTTTTAGAGGAGTAAGGGTTGAAGCCTCATTCAAACAACACGATACCAAAGGGGATGAAGGATGGAGCATTAGAGCGAATCAAACACTCACCCCCAGTCAACTGATCTGTGTTTAATCCATCATCATTCTTTAGCTCATTCCACCACCCCAGTTCAGACATGGCCATATGCAAATCAGTCAGGAAAATGCCAACTTCAAAAAAATTAATTTTCAAAATTATAAACTAAAATCTGACTTTACCATTAAGGCGGATTTTAAATTATAATTCATTTGAGTGTAAACATAATTTCTGTGGTGTCTTATGGATGTCAAGAAGGACTCATACCAAGGTCAATGTAGGGAAACTCTTTAATACACCTCAGCCATCAATCTCCAAGTCTCAACTGACTCTTCTTTGAACTTCCCAAAACTCTTCCCCTTTGGATAAATTCTCCAGTGTAAGGCATTACTAGATCATCCCACATTTTCTCAGATCTAAATTTGTGAAATAATTTAGCACCAGCAGGAGTTGAAACAATCTCATCTATATTATGGAGAGGAGTCTATCCACTATACCCTCTCTATTAAGTGCCCTGAGGTCAATACACAGCCAAATTTCTCCATTGGCTTTTTTCACTACTGCTATGGAAAATAGTCAATTGGTGGCTTCCACTGGTTCAATTATCCTTAACATAATCAGGCAGTCAAGCTCCTTCTGTACTCCATCCTGAACATTCAATTGTATTCTGTGCACTTTTGTTGCAACAGGTTGTGCCCCCACAATTTGATATGATGCCCGTATCCTCTCAAACATTCTAAATCATTGCAAATGACTCCCTCAAACTCTTTTACAAACTGCTCAATGTTGTTATTTATCTCTTGTACCTGAACTTGTGGCTCAGCATTGGAATAAAGTGTCACTCCTAACAGTTTCTGAAGTGGTCAATCCAAAATGTAATTCCCATTTTTAGATACATACACTTTTCCAGCTAACACTTTTCCTCTAAATTCAATGCATGTCATGAAGTAACCCCATATTTCATTGGGTACACCAACATATCCCACAGGAGATATATCCATTTTGCTCATTTTGATCTTATTACGATAATGCGCATCAAACGTCTTTTTCAAAATCATGGAGAGATGTAAACATGAGTCAAATTTCATCTCCGAGTCCTCTCCCTCAATTGAGACTTTACCAGTTGATCACCCTTGTAGACACTCACCTCAAACACTATCTCTTTGACCTTTTGCTTCATCTCTTTTTTCCTTTTCCCTCTGCAACATTTTGCAAAGTGTCATTTTCTTCCACGTGCATTACATGTGGATTGTAATGCTGGACATATGAGTGTGTTAGCCTTGTGTCCTGCTCTCCCACATCTGTAACATGTGCCTCTAAACTCAGATGTAACTTTCCTTGCTGTCCCAAGTGGGAATTTTTGTTTAACTTGACACACTACTTCCTCTACTTTGTCAGCAGTTTAGAATTTTGATTTATTCTTTGCACTACTTGGCTTGTCCATGCAGTTTACCATGTGTTCCACCACTTTAGCAATTGCAATTACTTCAAGTGGTAACTCATCGTTTAACCATAGTTAATCTCTTTTTGTCAGAAAACATTGGTCACATACTCTTTCTTCTGCCAGACCCACAAATATACAATTTGCAGCTAACTTGCAAAGTGCTGTTACAAAGTCCTCTACAGATTCCTCCCTACCTTGTTTTCTCAGGCCAAAGTAATACATTTCCATAATTGTGCTTACAATTATCCCATAGTAGACAGTTACTCTATGCCAGACTTGGAGCTATAATTAAATTAACCACAGATTTATTTTAAGAACAAAACAGTGGTGTGCCTATCACCAAGATGCACGGGCAACAGTGGGGTGCCTATCACTGAGATAGGCAGGCTTAGACTCCAGTACTTCTAAATTTGTATACATCTCAGTGTTAAATTCTTTGCATCACTTTTACTTTTACATGCTCCCAATGCATTTGTGTGGGATATCTCCCAACTTATCAAAATGGCCGCAGATATAAGTCAATTACACAATCAGACCTCCTTTTGTACACGATAGGCCTCGTTTTCCAGAAACAAAATGATAGCTGTGCATCAGCACACAAGCAATTGGGTCCTTTTCTATGGAAAACAGACCTCGTTTTGCTCAAAAACAAGGTGGTGACTGACTTCAGCAATCAAGTCATTTTTTAAGGAAAGCAGAGGCTGTATCACAATCAACTCTTCTTTTTGTGAAGCCAATTTGGAGCACCAGTGTCCAACAGCCACCCTGGAGTGCAAATGCATTTCCAAACAGCCCAAAATGTCACAAATACCACAAACGACGTGCAACACCGCACCAGACATTTTGGGACATCTTCTTCATCTCATGCAGCATTTTTTCTCCCTCTGAAGTCTCCCACCAGCATGCACGCAGACTCAATTCAATTTAAAAGCTTTTATTCGATTTGTACATACAAATCATACAAGCAGAAGATACATAGTTAAAATGTTTAAAATCACCATATGAACACTTATAAGAAAAGATGGTAAGACGTTGTGCAAAAGGCTGAAGTGCGACAATTAATAAGTAATCTTGCCATTTTGAGTCAACGTACTATTATAAAATGCAAGACATTCATAAATGAACAGACAGGAGATCAGTAGGGATTACTCGATGGGCCTTTCCTGGCAGCTGTACATCAAAATTTAAAAATAATCATAATATACTGT
Organism: Triturus cristatus; assembly: GCF_964204655.1. Taxonomy (NCBI): domain Eukaryota; kingdom Metazoa; phylum Chordata; class Amphibia; order Caudata; family Salamandridae; genus Triturus; species Triturus cristatus. The sequence continues at coordinate 890,570,675 of NC_140590.1, read as the reverse complement.
GGACATCAACAAATAAGAATAATACCTTAATTACAGAAATTGGTATAAAACTTGAAGGCGTATATATACAGACAGGAATGTAAACAGTAATAGCAGCATAATACAATACCTGGCAGCTGTATAACATAGGTACAGACAGGTAAGTATAAAAATATTATAGTACAATACTTTTCCTGACAGCTGTACACTTCAGAATAAAAGTAGCCAGAAAAAAACAGATCTCCTCGTTCTCTAATGAGGATAAAAGTATCAGTGCTGTTTCTGTAGTACGGATATTATATTTAATAAAAATTGGCTTAAGGTATTTTAACCTGAGATAATGAAAAAATTTACAGAAAAGTAAAAAGTGGCAACTATTCTGCCGAGAAATACTGTCACACGGACAGGGTATATCTGAACTGGTTCTTGTGTTTGGAAATGCAACCAGATGGTGAACAATACCCAATCTGACACGTGTTAAAACATACTGATGAGAGGGACGGGTCACATACACAAGATAGGATTGGAACCCCGAAGTTAAATTTAAATCTTTATAAAATTTCACGGTAATAAGATTGCCAGAAATTTTATCTCGCTCTGCCTTTCGGAAGTTTAGAAACGTTGTCTTAATTTCTTTTTTTGAGATAGAAACAACCTCTTCAGGCTCACGGAACACATCAATATTAAAAAGGAGATACCAACGGTGGATGTATCTCAACCACTGTATGCGTGAAGAGTGGTCCAAGCCTATACAATCAAGAATAATATCCTGAGTAAATCGAGTCTCTGGTTTAGCCCAAATAGAACGCCACAATAAAAGTGGCCGGACTGCTGCTAAGTCAGAAATGAACTCGATCCCGACTTCTTCATGGATCAGCAGAATGGAGGCAGAAGGGGGAGCACATAACAACCTCCTTAAAAACTTATTTTCCTCCTTCTGCAGGGATTTACCCACACTATGGCCCCATACACCTGCCCCATACAGTGCAGAGGAGACGCAACAAACATTGTATATGTTCATCATGTCTAAAATGCTTCGTGAGCCAAGTTTAGAGGCAAAACGAAAAATACTGCAAGTAGACCGCAGCATTTTTAGTCTGATAGAATCAAATTCCGAGGTCCAAGACCCGCTATTGTTAAATGTAATTCCTAGATAACAAAAGGACTTGACAGGAGTCAACTTTTCCTTATCCAGGAAAAAGGTATGCTTTACCTGCTTAGCTGCCCGACCGCATGACATAACATACGTCTTAGTTTTGTTCACGCGGAGCCGCCTAGCTTGAATAAACTGCATAAAATTATCGATTAGGCGCTGAAGGCCCATCTGTGTTCGGGATAAAAGAACAGCGTCATCCGCGTAAAGTAACAGCGGAACAGGTTTACCACCAATCAGGGGGGCATCTGCTGGGATGTCAACCAAGGAACGGTCGACGTCATTAATAAAGAGGGAAAATAACAACGGGGCCAAAACGCATCCCTGGCGTATGCCCCGAGACACTTTGAAAAACGGGGTACATTCGCCAAGGGTGCCATAGCGGACCTTACAGGAGAGTTTTTCGTAAAGTCTAGCTAAAAAATGAACTATTTCCCTCGGAGCCCCTGCATCTAGCAAAACCTCCCAAAGAATGGTGTGGTTAACCAAATCAAAAGCGCTGCTCAAATCAGCAAAACATAAAAAGAGGTTGCCATTTTTAGCCACAGTATATTTGTTAATTAAAAGGTCCAAATGTACACATTGGTCCAATGTGCCCAGGCCGTTCCGAAAGCCATATTGGACTCTAGTTAAGATGTTAAAATCAGCTGCCCAATCTTCCAGCCTCCTGAGCAAAATCCTACTCATCACCTTTACAGAGGCGTCCAATAATGAAATTGGACGGTAGTTAGAGGCCTCTGATTTATCACCTTTCTTATGTAGAGGAATAATGACCGATTGACCCCAAGTAGACGGGAAATTAGTTTCTGCCGCGCAATTAAATATCCTCGCCAGGATGGGAGCCCATAAAGCTGGTTCATCTTTGTATAAATCCAGCGGGACCCCATCGGGGCCAGGGGCCTTACCTCCTTTGCTTAAAGAAATTGCTTCATGGCTTTCTTCTAATGTTATTCCCAACGGGAGAGGTAGCCATGGGGTAGACTCAGGTGACAATGACTCGAGAGATAACCCTTCTGGATTGAAAATTTTGGAAAAATGACTGACCCAATCGCTACATGCCACATAAGATGTTAATTCTGGAACATCTTCTTTATTGAGAAACGGGCTGTTAATTGTTTCCCAATACAGTTTGCAGTTTTTGGTCTCGGCTGCTTCCTTCAACTTATCCCACGCCTCAATCTGTAATACCCTTTTCCTAGTATTGATTGCTATTTTATATCTAGCCCTAAAATATTGTATATCCGTCTTATCGCGTGGTTTGGTGCCTAAAGCATTCTTTAAATCACGGAGGGCGACTATACAGGTCTTATCGAACCACCCCTGCTTCGGACCACTATTGGATAACGGGGCCTTAGTAAAAATACCATCGATAATACTATTCATGGAGACAAAGTGAGCTAATAGGCAGCCTGAGTCACAGTCATCATCCAAACAGAAACTAATTTGGTTCTTACAACTAGTAAGAACCTCCTTCTGCTTAACCTTAGAATTTAATCCAGTCCATTTAATCCTTAGACCCTTCGGTCTAATAGGTACTAAGTCAGTTGAACATTTTCCACCTGAAACTGTCGAGGTACCATGCCCCAGAAGGGTAACACGAAGGCTGTTATGGTCGCTGAGACTTTCTTCATTTACATACAGATCGGTAAAGTCTCCACTGCTAGACAACAGAATATGATCTATAAATGATCCTGCATCTCTGCCTGTAAATGTAGGGCATATTATTGCCTGGTTGTTTATGTTACAGTTTAACAGGGTCATGTCTAGTGTGACTAGCATATTGTTTAATGTGGAACCATAACTGCAATGTTGGAAGTGAGGAGAATCCTCCCTCACACCCAAACCCCCCCAATGACTACTCATTGCTGCACCAAAGCCGCAGATGTTCCCGTTAGACAAATGGCAGGGCTGCAGGTTAAAATCCCCTGCCCAGACAACCTCGGCCTTTCTTTTCGAAATACCAAGGGCTTTGGTAATTTCCCTTTCTAGAGGCGGTAGAATATCCCCTCTGGTAGCATCAAAGATATTGTTGTAGAAATTTATTACAACTAAATCAATATTCTTCCTGCACTCCACCCTTATAACTTGGCTATGGGTCCCAACTGTCGTGCTGTATTTAACCATACAATCACACAGCTTGGTAGATAAAAGCAACAAAAGGCCCCCCTTAGCCCTACCCGAGCTAGATTTGGTGGCTCTAAGACAGTGAGATGCGTACCCTTCGATGTTAATGGGGTCCAGACACCAAGTTTCCTGCAACAAAATTAGGTCCAATCCCTCCCCCAAAAAACTGGTCCAGAAGGGTGTACCTAGTTTGCTGGCAAGGCCAGCAATGTTCCAGGAAACAAGAGAGAGTCCTGCTGGTTTACCAGAATCGCCAACAACAGACGACTCTGGCTGAGTTGCTCGTAATAGAGTAGGACCATCTTCCCGAGAGATGATATCTGGGCTTAATCTGGGGGTAACAGTAGCTGTACATGCATCAAGGCTATCCCTATTTTCTAAACGCGAGAGGGGTATTAGCGATGACACCATTGGGGGTTCGGGAAGTGCGGCTAAAGGTGTAACTGGAGAAGCACTCGCCATATCTAAATAGGACGTAGAGATGTTTAAATCCAAAGCTTCAGTAGAGCTGAGTCAATCTACCTCGTCCAACACAGCATATCTGTTAGGATGGGCAAGTTGTGAGTACAAGGGATCTTGGGAAGGGGGCAAGTCCTGCCATGTTTGTTGCCACTGGGGTTTAACTGGTTGTAGTGGCCGAAAGGGTTGCTGCCACTGATGGGCAGGCTGAAATAGGGGTGGTGGAAAATGGGGAGGATGTTGCCATTGAGGATTAACATAGTGCAGGGGAAAAGATGGAGCATGTAATGGCTGCTGGTGAAAATTAACATAATGTGGAAAAAAAGAAGAAGGGTGTAGTGGTTGCTGCCAGGGTTTAGTAACATGTTGCGGGGGATACACAGATCCTCTATTACTTTGGAAAGTGGAACAAGGAGGGTTTGGTCTTGAAGGCATCGGTAAAAAATAAGACAAATGGAGTGGAGTAATTTGAGTAGCAGGACCACTGTTGGGTGCATTACATATATAACTAGCTGCCCCTATATCTCTAAAATTAACTGTAATTACATCCCCTACTATTGTTTTCTTGCTTCTGCCCACCCAGTCCCCTCTACGTACAGTAAAAATTTCACCGTTCATATTGTTAGGTAGAGGTTTATGAAAGTGGAGCCATTGAGCACATTTATTTCTTAGCTCAACGTGAGTTTCTTTTACTCCCTCCTTCAACGGGGGGACTGCTGTCAACACAACCACAAAAGGGGAAACCTCTGGTGGTAGATTAATTGACCTAAAACGTGCCTGCTTTGGCTTAGGACCTTCAGGTTTGTTCGTAGGAAGAGGTACTAAAGGGGTATTAGATTTCCCTACAACATCTTTTACTTGAATAGTGGTGGTATTATTACCAACAACAGAGTGTTGGTGAGTCGAAATAGAACCCACCACCTTCGGAGTGGGTATAGTTGTGGATTGAACAGAATTATTCCCTGTTTGCAACAAATGAGATATAACTGGGTTCCCGGGGGCTACGGTTACTTGAACGTTGTTTAATACATCTTTAGGGGGCTGGATACATGATGAACATTTAGGGGCTGCTTCTGTAATCCCTTGTGGCTGATCAGGCCCTTGCCCATTCGTTTTGTGTGGCCATTTCGAGTGTATTAAAGACGTAAGCCTGTCCAGTTTGGAGATTAAAGGCTTGATTTGTGCTGCTATTGTGGCTTCAAGGTCCAGTTTTAAATCTGTTACCATGTTTTGCACCCAGCAAGGAATACCTGATGTCATTTGTGGAGTGGGGGAAATCAAATTATGATTCCTAACTGTTACTTTTACTTTGTTTTTACTCTTAGATATAGCCTTTGGGAGATTGGTAACCCTTCCCCGAGAAACTATAGGTACAGGAGCTGTTACCACATCATTAAACCCGCTCAGACTCGGAGCCGCTTTGCCAGGTGACTGACAGGCCTCTAGATCTGGTGTAACCTCCAGATCAACAAAAGACGGGTCCGAGTCTGATGGGGCAACCGATAAATCAACAGTATTTGGTACAATCGGAGCACTATTAATGGGCATGGTTAGGGGTAGGGAACAAATATTCGAAGACTGCAAAGCGGGTGATTTAGCATTAGCAAGAGAACCCAAGGATGAGCGCTTAGCATTTGCAAGATCCATGGAGACTCTTTTTTCCAGTAAAACAATGCTTTGATCAATAGTCTCATGTACACGGGAAATGAAAAGATCTATAGGTCCTGTCACCTGTGCTACCACCGTAGCTTTTTTCGCACAACTTCTGGTTCTATTGCGCATGGCCGACATCTGTAACACAGGGTCAATAGAGAATGGTGTAATAGCTGGAGGGCGGCCGCTGATGTTGTTATACGAAAATACAGGACACAATTCCGCCTACCTTAGACGTTTAATGATGATTAAGGGCGAAAAGGCAGGGGTTCAAGGCCAGGGCCGTCCTCAGCCGTCCTTGAACGGCCTTAAACGGCCCGCTCTTAGCCCGGTCTTCGCCCCGGTCTTAGCCCCGTGCGCGTCCCGCGTGCGCGTTGCTACCACAGATTAAATAAGAAGGTCAGGTGGAGGGGCGGGAAGAGGACCAGCTGCGGCCGATCAGCGCCGCGCTGCACGCTGGTCCTCGCAGTCCCGCCTCAGCCTTGTGATGCAGTCGCTTGCTCCACGAGGTCGCGTTGGTGCTCCAATGCACTCAGGGGGGTCCAGAAATAGAAGTTTTGGCAAAACCCTTAGCCTGCGAGCGGCCCCCGCGAAGCGGGGGCCGCGAGGCGTAGGCTCAACAAGCAGGAAGGTAAGAGGGAGAACAAAGCGGCACTCCCTGCAGGTGAGCTCAGTGAGGATTCCAATGCTGCACACACCCCGTGATGACTATATTGATGGGGGGGCGGGAAGAGGACCAGCTGCGGCCGATCAGCGCCGCGCTGCACGCTGGTCCTCGCAGTCCCGCCTCAGCCTTGTGATGCAGTCGCTTGCTCCACGAGGTCGCGTTGGTGCTCCAATGCACTCAGGGGGGTCCAGAAACAGAAGTTTTGGCAAAACCCTTAGCCTGCGAGCGGCACCCGCGAAGCGGGGGCCGCGAGGCGTAGGCTCAACAAGCAGGAAGGTAAGAGGGAGAACAAAGCGGCACTCCCTGCAGGTGAGCTCAGTGAGGATTCCAATGCTGCACACACCCCGTGATGACTATATTGATGGGGGGGCGGGAAGAGGACCAGCTGCGGCCGATCAGCGCCGCGCTGCACGCTGGTCCTCGCAGTCCCGCCTCAGCCTTGTGATGCAGTCGCTTGCTCCACGAGGTCGCGTTGGTGCTCCAATGCACTCAGGGGGGTCCAGAAACAGAAGTTTTGGCAAAACCCTTAGCCTGCGAGCGGCACCCGCGAAGCGGGGGACGCAAGGCGTAGGCTCAACAAGCAGGAAGGTAAGAGGGAGAACAAAGCGGCACTCCCTGCAGGTGAGCTCAGTGAGGATTCATTGAGGAACAGTGTTTTCCAAGTGTGACCAGGTAAACTGTGTTTCTCGATGTTGAGGTGCAGGTTTTCATTAATAGGTGTATCCCATCCTCGTTACCAGTTTGTGGTTCCTTATAGATGCCAAGAAGGGCTCACACCAAGGTCAATGTAGGTAGGCTATTTAATGCACCTCAGCCATCAATCTCCAAGTCTCAACTGACTCCTCTTAGAACTTCCCAACATTCTTATCCTTAGGATAGAATCTCCAGTGTGAGGCATTACTAGTAGGGGGACCAACTGGCCTGGTTGCAAATTCAGGATGGTGAGTGTGAAAATTCAGGACAAAGGGTCAATATTCAGGACAGAAGGTCAAAATTCAGGACAAACATTTGAGGCAAAAGGTAAGTTTTACACACACATCAGAGGAAGCCGCACAATAGTATATAAGTAAGTAAATAGACACCCAAAATAAGTTTATCGTGTCCCACCTCAAGCAATCCACTATGCATTGCAGTACCCCGATAGTATTTTATTCTTGTCATGCCAGCCAGAGTCTAAGTATCCTCTAAATTGTTCATTTGCATGCTCCTTTATGATACTCTCCCAAACACTGATGTGCTTAAAGAGCTCCAATCATTATTTATGTTTTGCATTAACCCTATTATTGTACTCCAAGCTACACAGAGGCTGTCCTCATACAATTCATTTTAGCCTCAACTGATCTCCAAGCCAATTTAAATACTACTTCTGCAAGTGCCGCCCATGTTAGTGTAAATATGCACCAAACTGCCTCCTAAATAGCCCCCAAGCACTCTCCAAACTATACTGAAGTACAGTTTAAAAGATACGATGTGCTGGGCTAGCTCAAAACATATTGTGGCATAACTTGACCATGACTTGGCACATATGGAACATGAAGCAACAGTTGCCCGTCCGGTCTTTTCTTGGGCTGAAAGAGGCATTAGCCTCAAACCAAGGGACATATTTTCAACTAAGCCTTCCTGGCTTAACATCGCACTCCGCAACATCAGAAACGTAGGGCTGCACCAGATTTGAAACAATATGGTGCAGCCCTGCGTTTCCCCCTGCGCTGGCGCTAAACGTAGCAGCCTAGCTCCAATGCAGGCATCCTTGCACCATAGTGCAAGGATGTCTTCATTGAGGGGAAGATTGTTTATGTTCCTGCACATAATCAATCTTTAAATTACGTTTTGTAACTTTTATGTGTGCTCCTTAATGCAGCACACATAGAAGTTGCAAAACATCATTTTTATTTTGATTGTTTATGTGCCGGAAAGGTCATCTTCCTGACATACACAATCAATGGCAATTTGCTGTTTCTATTTGTGCTGCACATCGCAGCACACATGGAAACAGCAAACATGAGGAGAAATAAAGCATTTCTCCTTGTTTCGCCTGTTTGCCGCGGCCTCCTATTTACGCTGCCCTTGTAAATAGGGGGCAACATGAAAATCAATGGGTGTTGCGGTGGAACACCAACCGCAACACTCATGCCTTATTTACAAGGCAGCGTTAATCCACGTTTAGTGGCTCAATGCTTCTTTGTAAATAAGGTGAAGACCATATCGACACCGCAATGTCACTAAAAGTGACGTTGTGGTGGCGATATAGGCTTGTAAATGTGCCCTCAAGTGTTGCTCTATCAAAGGGGTGTGCATAAAGACAGAGGAACCGATAACAAGAATAACTTCCTATATACAGGGTTTTTTTTTTTGCCCAACTGAGTTGTAAACAGTTTATCAGACTTGGAATTATGAACAGCTGAGTGAACCCTGACAGGATTCAGACCTGTGTGCTGCAGGATATGCAGAAGACAGCAACAGGAATATGACTCAATGAGTCATTTTACAGTTTATAGTACTATTGCACACTTTTGCATACTATTCCATAAAGTAGAAAATGTACACTTAGAGGACCATATTGTCTTTGCCAAACTCCTAGGTGGCTATCCCATGGCTTGCCATACAGCAGTTGAAAATAAATTACACATCAGTTAGTATTTAGTAGTTCAATCTCGGTACCTTTTTCATTCTCAAGTTTGCTGTATGCTTCTATGTGTTGTTTAAACTCTTCCACGGCTTGCTCTGTCCTAGTCTCTTGGTCTTTCAATAGTTTTTCGAGTTCTTGAACTCTGTCTACTAACTGTACCTCCCAAAAAGAAAATATCCTGTCATCAGGAATCTCCAAGCAATTACAGCAATGAATGCCTCCCAAGCAGCCTTTCACACATTTGCATTTCCTGGGGAAGCAGGCACCCTGAGCTTATTTCTTTTTAGCCGTCTTCTCCTCTCTCCAGAATGCAGCACAGGAGACCCCCTTGCATGTCAGCTGGGAATCTAAATTGTGGAAATAAACTTTTGTACTTTAGCTGAGAGGCTAAAATTACGGACAAATGCTGTCCGTTAAGACATTCATCAGGAACAGCGGACTTAAGGGCTAATTTACAGACAGTCCATGAAAATTACGGACGGTTGGTCGCCCTAATTACTAAGTTATCCCACAACTTCTCTATCCACCCCCAAACTGAAGACAGCACTTATTAATTTAAATAAGGTAACCTTATGTTAGTCTAAAGAGAGAGAGGCCTTACTGCAGTGAAGAATGACTTTTGGTGTTTCTCACTGTCAGGACATGTAAAACTTAAACCCACAACTACTACTTTTTAAATACCATGCCCCCTTCCTTTTGAGCCCTTAGGTCTTACCCTAGAGGTGACATAGAAGGTTTGAAAAGGAAGGCTTAGGTCTTGCAAAAGATGTATTTGCTATGGTGAAATGGCAGTTTAAATCTGCACTACAGGCTGCAGTGGCAAGCCTGAGATATGTTTTAAAAGGATACTTTAGTGGGTACACAATGAGTGCTGCAGCCCACTGGTAGCATTTAATTTACAGTCCCTGGTACATTCAGTATCACATAGTATGGACTTATAAGTAAATTAAATGGATCAGGTGTAGGTGAATTTTACCTTGTTTGATGGAGAAAGAACAAGCATGATGCCACTGATTAGCAGGGGAAAAGTCGAAAACAGTGGCGTAGCAAAGGGGGGTGGTCTGTGACCCTTAGTTGATGTAAAATTGTAGCCTTACTTCTATTTTTGTGTAATGTATAAGTCTTTGACTTTCAAAATCTGGTCACCCTACTCTGTATTTAATTTCAGGTTAATGGGCAAGGACATATCTTTTAGTGGAAATCCACTCAAAATGACATACACTTTTGGACTTTTGCAAGATTGTATAGGATTTTAGCAAATTATATTTTGATTTCTGCCTTACAATGAGACATCCCAACCCACAGAAGAAAGCGCCAGACAGAATTACCTTTTTTTATCTCAAACTTTAAAAGCTTTCCAGTTTAAAAATGAGTAGTTTGTCGGTTTCTTGCATTCAAGAAAACTCATGTAGTGAACAAGCCACAGGAAAAGAAGAACATTTCCTTTCGGATAATTGAAAAACAGGTTTGTACACAAAATCACCTTTGCACTTTCACCATAGAGCTGCCATAAGTAAGTGGAGTTTTAAGCTTTCAGGGAGCCCCCTGATAGTGCCCTGTTCTGCAGAGACTTGCCCTGATGCCCTTGAATAATTCTTAAACAGATTGTTTTAAATATCGTTTTCCCGAAATGTATTTTTAATGTGGGTGATGTGGGAGTCTATTGAAGATATTTTGCACAGAAATGTGTTTTGTTTCATCAACATTCATAAAAAAGTTTATTTTAGATGACAATATGACTTCACATATGAGAAATATGAGGGTGTCACAGAGATCATTTGCAGTAACATTAATGAGCTCCTGCTGTGTAACAATACAGAAAATATGTCACTAGCTCTGAATATCAAATGTAAACACATTTAGAACTTAAACCAGAGGCCTGTGCACTGTCAGTGACCTGGCCAAACGGGGCAAGAAAGAACTGAAATTGAATCATAAATTCAAAGCTGTTAGGAACAATTCGTCCCTAAAATACATTTGGCCCAGGGCCCCCGAAATCCTTGACATGTCCCAGCATAACGTTTCATGTTGGCACATGTTGTGTGCGAGACCGGGCACAGGACACACGTGTAGCCTAGGTGCACGCCAAAGGGGATTGACAGGAGATGTACTGCATTTTCTAGTGATGAACAAAATCAATCTTTCCATTAGTTGTAAAATAATTGACCCCTTGGAGGAATGGAACAGCATTTTTTTTCACACCTGCAGTGTTTTTTTTGTCTTTTTTGTTGTGTCTTTTAAAAGCAGCAAATAAATGTCATCGATTTTTGCCGTTCAGAGATGCCCTTTTTCAATAAGATGTGTCGGCGTGAGGATTCACAGTAGAAGAGCTCAAGAATAATCAGAGGCAGCGAAATAACATGGATTGAACTTCTCGAAATGTGTGAAGACATGATAATTAGAAGAAAGGAGCGAGGCGCCCTCGAGCCCCACCGTGTGTTCTACTGTACAAATGAATATTCCAGTCTAACAACGGAGATCGATTTTTCTGGGTAAACTATTAGCAGCACCCGAAGACCCCAAATTGCTCCCAGCTTTCACTACACGTTCTGTCCTCTTAATCAAAGAGCCGTGATTGATAGATGTATTTTTATAATTCCACCGAGTGCTAATAATATTATCAAATCCCACGGATTGAAAAACTGAGGGAATTAACTCGGATTCAGACCTGTCACTTTCAGATGCCACAGCTTAAGCAGCAGATATAATAGTATCACTGTACTATCTCATTAGAGTTAAGTCCTTTCTCAAGCAAACCTATAATGCTTAGACTATATGCATTACATTTTCTTTTGATTGTTTTACTCCAGGGTTAGGTCACTCAGCCCACTGATGTCTCCTCTTCTGTCCATCTTGTATTAGAACCCCAAATCTGCCCAAGTGAGATGGAGGTTAAGAATTCTTAAGTAGCCCAGCATATACTTTCTAAGAGTCTTCACTCAGATAATATACAATCTTGTGCAATCCTCTCTCTATAGTGTTTCTCTACATTAAGTAATGCAGGAGATGATAGGTTTATGAAATTAGTTTTCTGGGGGAAGTAGGGGTGCCCTACTCAAGCAACAACCACACGTTCTATCATGGTTAGGTCACAAGCTAACCCCAAATTAACCTGCGCTTAACCTTCAGGTAGCTTGGCACAAAAGCAGTCAGGCTTAACTTAGAAGCAATGTGTAAAGTATTTATGCAGCACACACACAGTAATAATGTGAAAACACAACACAAGAAAAATCCAACACCGATTTAGAAAAAAATAGTACTTTTTAATAAATGATGTGAAGCCAACACAACAAAAATCCAATCAGGAAGTCAGAGTTATGAACTTTTAAAGGTTAAGGTAAGAACAAGCACCTAAAAGTTCAAAACGCCAACCATGGACAAGTAGTTGCGCAAGGCCGGGTCAAAATAAAAAAATATGGCAGACTGCGATGGAGCACAAGTCGGATACAACAAGTAGATTGAGCCTGGTCTGCGGTTACTTTCGGACTTGGAAGAAATTCTGAAGAAAATGTTCTGAGAAGGTAAAGTTCAGTGAGACAAGGTTGCAAGCAGTGTTCAAGGAAGAGGAGGAGGCATATTGTCAGGGTGCCGTTGGTCTAAGTCGCAGTGAAGAATTCTACATTTGCACTTAGTTTCTTTTGTAGATATCTAAAATGTCCAGCTGGACGAGGGAGGAGGATGCAACCGACAAGAGTCCACGAGGTCGGATACCCCTTATGCAAAGGACTGCTGAACAGGATTTGCTGCTGTGGAGAAGAACATAGCAGGAGCTACTGGGAAGTCAGGTTGACCAGAGATGCACCTTGAATGGATAGAGGAGCAGGTTGGTTCCAGTCTTTCATCGGTTTTCAGAGTAGTTATTAGCCAAAATCTTTTAAGTCCCAAGTTTTGGCTATTGGCTATCTGGGGGTGTTCAGCACCACCACCCAGGGTCCCAGACTGTAGGGGATCCACTTGGGGGGTGGGATTAGGACTCACTCAGGCTGGGTCTGAGTGTGGGTTCAAGATGGTTGGAACCTTTTCTGTACCTGAGGCTCTAACCAAGTGAACAGCCTACTAGCCCTTGGTGTCACTCTGGTAATGGGTTTCAAATGATGGAACAGGGCGCATGCAGCATGGCAGGTCCCTAAAGGTTCAAGGCAGGTTCCATACAGCATAGCAGTCCTTCCAGGTGCAATAAAACAGGCTTGGGGAGTACACAGCAGGCAACATGCAGTCTCTGAGAATCCTTCTGCAGGTCGAGAAAGTGAACTGAAGAGTTGGTCTGAGGGTCCTTTTTTGTACCTGGTGCTTTCTATGAAGTAGGATACATTTCTAGAGAATTACCTTTAAAGAACTTGGGGGCATATTATCAAGACACAGCGTTAAAATTATCGCCGCTTTAGCGGCAGAAAACTGCCGCTGAAGCGGCAATAATGGGCTTGATAATATGCCCTTGAGAATTCCCATAGAAGCCCATGTTCTGGTGTCAACATGGGCTTCTATGGGAATTCTCTACGGCATATTATCAAGCCCATTATCGCAGGTTTTAGCAGCAGTTTTCTGCCGCTAAAGCGACGATAATTTTAACGTAGTGCTTGATAATATGCCCCTTGAAGTTTCCTGCTTCCTTTGCCCAGGCTCTAAGCTGCCTGCATGAACAATGCAGGGGTGACAAGTCCTTTGAATGAAGGCAGAGCAGTTGAAGGCCCATTTAGGCATACCTAATCCTTCTGTCATGTGATCTAGGACAGGCTGCAGGCACACAATTGTTAGGACAGGAAAATGCCAACTTTTTAAAAGTGACATTTTCAAAACTGTAACTTAAAATCCAACTTTACCAATAAAAATGATTTTAAATTACAATTTCCCAGACACCAATCACAAAGTTTTCACCTGTATCCAATCAATGTTAGCACGTATTAAATGCAATAAGGCAACCCAATGTTGTCCCATAGGAGAGGTAGTGCTCACAGTAGTGAAAAATGTATTCAACAGTTTTTTCACTACCAGGCCATGTAAAACTTATAAGTACATGTCAAACCTTTTAATTACAGTGCACCTTGTCCTTTGGGCTACCTAGGGCCTACCTTATTGGTGACTTATGTGCAATAAAAGGGGAGTTTAAGTATTGGCACGGGCGGAAATATTGCAGTGAAGTCGAATTAGCACTTTAAAGCTGCACACAGGCTGCATGGCAGGCCTGAGACATGTTTAAAGGGCTACACAAGTACTTGGCAAAATAAGTGCTGACAGCCCACTAGTAGCATTTAATTACAGGACTTGGGTATATGGTATATGAACCTACAAAAGAATTATAAGTAAATTAAACATGCCAAACAGGCGTCAGCCAATTCTACCATGTTTTAGGGAGTAGGCACAAACACTTTAGCACTGGTTAGCACTGGAAAAGGGCAGAGAATCCTAAGGCCAGCAAAACTAATTCCAGCAAAACGTGGAGGGCAAAGGCAAAAGGTTGGGGGGAAGGTCACCCTAAGGCTGACAGGTCTATCAGTATTTATGCAACACTTCAAACAGGAATAGAGAGAAAACACGACACAATAAAAAGCTCACACAAATTTAGACAAATAGAGGACAATCTAATAAAATATTGGAAATCAAAACAACAAATATCCAATCAGTAGAACCTCAGATATACAGTTGTAAATATTTAAATGATAATAGCGTTTAAAACTGAGATTTTCTGGTTTTTTGTTGTTGTTTTTTTTGGCATTTGTATAGCGCACTGCTCACCCGGAGGGTCTCAAGGCGCTGGGGGGGGGGGGGGGGTGGTGGGGGGGGGAACGCTACTGCTCGAACAGCCAGGTCTTGAGTTGCTTCCTGAAGGCGAGATGGTCTTGCGTTGTCCGGAGGTGGATGGGGAGGGAGTTCCATGTCTTGGCTGCCAGGTAGGAGAAGGATCTTCCTCCGGCAGTGGCTCTGCGGATGCTGGGGACGGTGGCGAGAGCGAGGCTGGCGGAGCGGAGCTGGCGGGTGGGCTTGTGGAAGGTCAGGCGGCTGTTGAGGAACTTGGGGCCTAGGTCGTGGAGGGCCTTGTGTGCGTGGGTGAGGAGTCGGAACGTGATTCTTTTGTTGACGGGGAGGCAGTGCAGGTCTCTCAGGTGTCCGGAGATGTGGCTGTGTTGGGGGATGTCCAGGATGAGTCGTGCTGAGGTGTTCTGGATCCGTTGGAGTTTCTTCTGGAGTTTGGCGGCGGTGCCGGCGTAGAGGGCGTTCCCGTAGTCCAGCCGACTGGTGACGAGGGCCTGGGTGACCGTCTTCCTGGTCTCGGTGGGGATCCACCGGAAGATCTTTCGAAGCATGCGCAGGGTGTTGAAGCATGAAGACGAGACGGCGTTGACTTGTCTGGTCATCGAGAGGGAGGAGTCCAGGATGAAGCCTAGGTTGCGTGCGTGGTCCGTTGGCTTGGGGGTGGCTCCCAGGGCGGGGGGCCACCAGGAGTCGTCCCAGGCGGAGGGTGATGATCCCAGGATGAGGACCTCCGTCTTGTCTGAGTTCAGTTTCAGCCGGCTGTTCTTCATCCATTCGGCGACGTCTTTCATCCCTTCGTGTAGGCTGGCTCTGGCGGCATCCGGGTCACTGGTGAGGGAGAGGATCAGCTGGGTGTCGTCGGCGTAGGTGATGATCTTGAGGTTGTGTTGACGTGCGATGGTTGCGAGGGGGCTCATGTAGACGTTGAAGAGGGTGGAGCTGAGCTATGACCCTTGTGGAACGCCGCAGATGACTTCGGTGGCCGCTGACCGGAACGGGGGGAGGCGGACTCTCTGGGTTCTTCTGGCGAGGAATGAGGTGATCCACTCCAGGGCCTTCTCCTGGATGCCGGTGTTGTTCAGGTGCTGTACCAGGGTGCGGTGGCAGACAGTGTCGAACGCTGCGGAGAGGTCCAGGAGGATGAGGGCCGCAGTTTCCCCGTTGTCCATTAGGGATCTGATGTCGTCTGTGGCTGCGATGAGGGCGGTCTCCGTGCTGTGGTTGGCTCGGAAGCCGGATTGCGAGTGGTCGAGGGATCCGTTGGACTCGAGGAAGGCGGCTAGCTGTCTGTTGACGGTCTTTTCGATGACTTTGGCAGGAAACGGGAGGAGCGAGATGGGGCGGTAGTTCTTGAGGTCGGAGGGGTCTGCAGTTGGTTTCTTCAGCAGGGCACTGATCTCGGCGTGTTTCCAGCACTCCGGGAAGGTGGCGGTGTTGAAGGAGGCGTTGATGATGTCGCGGAGGTGGGGTGCGATGATGTGGTCGGCCGTGTTGAAGATGTGGTGTGGGTAGGGGTCCGTAGGGGATCCGGAGTGGATGGTGTTCATTGTGCGTGTTGTGTCTTCGGTGCTGACTGGGGTCCAGGTGCGGAGGGTGGCGGTGGGGGGCATCGGTTCGGTGGTGGGGTTCGTGGTTGGTGTGCCGAAGCTGTTGTGAATGTTGCCGATCTTGTCGTGGAAGAAGGCTGCGAGGGAGTCGCAGAGGTCTTGCGAGGGAGTGATGTCATTGTTTCCGGCGTCGGGGTTGGAGAGCTCTTTGACGATGCTGAAGAGTTCCTTGCTGTTGCTAGTGTTGTTGTCCAGTCGTTCCTTGAAGGCTGTCTTCTTTGTGGCGCGGATCAGTTGGTGGTGTTTGCGGGTGGCGTGTTTGAGGGCCGTCATGTTGTCTGTGGTCTCGTTGGTGCGCCAGGTGTTCTCCAGGGAGCGGCAGTTCTTCTTGGAGGTGATGAGCTCGTCGGTGAACCAGGAGGCTTTCTTGCTGCCGCGTCTGCTGGGGGGTTCTTCTTCAGTGGTGCGAGGGCGTCTGCGCAGTTGGTGATCCACTGTGTGAGGTTGTTGGCGGCTTCGTTGGGGTCCGTTGAGCTGGTGGGGGGGTTCTGGCTGAGGAAGGTGGTGAGCTGGTCGCCGGTGATCTTGTTCCAGCTCCTGCGGGGGGCTTGTTGAGGGTGGTGGTGGGTCGTCGTTTTACTGAAGCTGAAGTGGACGCAGCTGTGGTCAGTCCACTGGAGATTGGTGGAGTGGCTGAAGGTGACGTATTTGCTAGATGAGAAGACTGGGTCAAGCGTGTGGCCGGCGTAGTGGGTGGGGGTGGTTACCAGTTGCTTGAGTCCGAGGTTGGCCAGGTTGGCCAGCAGAGCAGTGGTGTTGCGGTCCTTGTTGTCCTCCAGGTGGAAGTTGAGGTCCCCCAGGAGGATGTAGTCGGTGGAATTGATGGCGTGCGGGCTGACGAAGTCTGTGATGTCTTCGCTGAACTTTGTGCATGGTCCCGGTGGTCTGTAGACGAGGGTGCCTCTGAGCGTGGTCTTGGGGTCGGTGTGTATCTGGAAGTGGAGGTGTTCGGCGGAGGTGAAGGTGTCATCGGAGTTGGTCGTGATGCGGATGGTGTTCTTGTGGATGATGGCGATGCCTCCTCCTGTCTGGTTGACGCGGTCCTTCCTGGTGATTTTGTAGCCTTCCGGGACGGCGATGGCGACGTCGGGCGCTGAGGAGGCGTTCATCCAGGTTTCTGTCAGGAAGGCGATGTCTGGTGCTGTCGAGTCGAGGAGGTTCCAGAGTTTGACGTCATGCCTGTGAACGGAGCGGGTGTTGAGCAGGATGCACATCAGGTGTTTGTTGCTGGGGCTCGGTTTAGCAGGTGCGGTGTTGGGTCGGAGGCCGGTGAAGCGGCAGGTCAGGCAGGTGAAGGGTCCGTGGGTGCGTCTCGGGGTGGCTCGGTAGCAGGCGGTGTTTCGGCCGGCGTTGAGTGCATGGAGGGTTTTGGCGTCGTAGATGTGCAGGGTGTGCTGGCGAGGGCGAGGACCAGGGGGTCTGGCGCTGGGCGCTGTCCAGGCACGGACGGGCGCAGACGGGCTTATCTTTGGCGCACCTTCGGCGCTCAATCGGCGCTCCCGTTGCGCGCGTCCGCTGTGCGGTCGCTCTGGGGGCGTCATAAGTAAGGAGCCGGGAGGGAGGCGCAGCTGGGTGGCGGGAGCGGGGCAGCGAATGGAATCACAGGGGGGCGGGGCCGCAGGGAGGCAGCGGCGGGAAATTCCAAGAAGCAGCGGGCAGCGGGAAATTCCCAGGAGCAGCGGGAAATTCCCAGGAGCAGCGGGCAGCGAGCGAAGGAATCTGCAGGCAGGAGGCGGCAAAGGCAGGCAGGAGCGGCAGCAGTGAGTGGGGCGACCAAGCCCTGTGGAGGGCTGAGCGGTCACACTCTGTGGTCCCCTACGGTCCCCTTAAGTAAGGAGCCGGGAGGGAGGAGCAGCTGGGTGGCGGGAGCGGGGCGGCGAATGGAATCACAGGGGGGCGGGGCCGCAGGGAGGCAGCGGCGGGAAATTCCAAGAAGCAGCGGGCAGCGGGAAATTCCCAGGAGCAGCAGGAAATTCCCAGGAGCAGCGGGCAGCGAGCGAAGGAATCTGCAGGCAGGAGGCGGCAAAGGCAGGGAGGAGCGGCAGCAGTGAGTGGGGCGACCAAGCCCTGTGGTTGCGCCAGACCGGGATAAAGTGACATGTTCAGGCAGACCATGGTGGAGGTCAGGCAGGAAACAGGGACCCAGTTAGACCCGCTGAACAAAGTACCTTAAAATCTGGTTGCTGAGTGTAATGAGATCCACACCAAGGGTGTGTGGCGCAGTGGAGGTAATGCAAAAAACGGTCCCACCTGACCTGTATTACTTCCTATGGGGGCAAGATAGACTACTAAACTGGCCAGAAAACTATAAGACTAATTCATTGTTCCATGGACGAGAGTTCATCAGACAGACTGAAAACAATGAGAGCCACAACAGAAGAATTGGATGCCATCCATATACATTGTGATGAGGAGTAGGATGGCAAACCATTAAAAGCTGTCCCCTTTATGAATTAAATATGGAAAACACATGAAACGCAAAATGTGCAAGAATTACAGAGAACAGAAAAGTGAAGCAGTAGTTTCCTGTACGGAAAACAATTTCTGGTTTAACATACATCAAGAGTTTGGGCACCTAGCAAGGCAATACGAGGTCCAGAAAGAAACACGTTCTTTCAAGACACCCTCGGCTTTAGCTGCCATTTCATGAGGTAGTACATCAGGTGGTCCTGAAGAAGGTGAAGCTTCTACACACTGTCCACTGATCGTAGACCAAACCATATAATATTCCGACCCACAACACCGAAATAGCAGGAAATATAGTCACTTCCCCTGTTGTTACAGACAGTGGTCAAACCCAGTGGTTGGAACAATCGTAATGGCTAGAATAAGGGAATCAATGTGTATGAGTATGAGGAATGAGTGGCTTTTCGTTGGTGTGGCCATTAAAGATAATGGGGTAACCCAGTAACCCTCAGAACCTGGGTAAGTACATGCAGCAGAAACAGTGGTTCTGTTGGGAATCTACTTAATTTAAACAGCGCTGAATGCATTTGATAACTGTTCCATTATTCCTTTAGCAACAGTTATATAGACACACACATATAAATCAATTTAAAGGACACAACATGATTTTCTTTTCACTATATTTGAATCAAGAATTATATATTGCTACTACACAGGACTGACCAACAATAACTGATATGTAACATAAAACACTTAGTGACTAATAGTGCTTAGTGACATGACCTTCAAACATAAATTGACATAAAAGACATATATATATACATAATGACACACTTATACTTTAAACACAAATGGTCCAAAATCGGATAGCATATAACACCACAGTAAATGTTATTCAGTGATTCAAATGGTGGAATTGCATGGACCAATTAGACAGGTAATGTCGACGTTTCGACCCTAGGAAGGAGTGCAGCTTTGTGCGCATCTAAAGCGGGTCTTCATCAGGACAAAAAGAAACACGTATGGCTGCCTGTAATTACAAAGAATAGAATCAGAACTATGTGTGTGTATTATATTTTAAAAAAAGGAAAGGAAAAATGTCCAAGGCTGAATGCTCACCTGAGGACTAGGAAAGAAATGAATTATCCTAGGGTCGCATACGGAGATGTCAGCCAACCTCTCAGTCAGATCAATGTGTTCTGTAATGAATAAGGCAGATTCATAATCATATGTAATCTA
The DNA here is from genome assembly GCF_964204655.1 of Triturus cristatus. Classification (NCBI taxonomy): domain Eukaryota; kingdom Metazoa; phylum Chordata; class Amphibia; order Caudata; family Salamandridae; genus Triturus; species Triturus cristatus. The sequence goes on along the minus strand of NC_140590.1, from coordinate 890,551,008 downwards.
CCCTATGGTAACCAACCGTTTCCTGAAAAGACACACGTTGTACACATACCTTAAAATTCGTTTGTTCCCAGCAAATAAAGCGGTGCCGTCGTAACGATCAACCAGATCTGTGGATAGAAAGGCCAAATGATCCTCCTAAGTAATTAAGTCCATTTGGTGCAATTATCCTAGATTAAATCTCGTATAGTCCATTAAATATGAACTACACATTATACCAAACCACCTTCAATGAAGGAGATCTATTCCGTGCGGTAGAGATGGTGAACCTTAAGCGTGACTGCTTAGTATTGGAGTCAACTATCATATAATATTGCCCCACTAGGTAGCATAAGGCACAGTCCAAGATTAAATTAAAAAATCACTTTCCATTCTGCAACCAATATGAAAACCAAGTCAACTATTTAAAAGAAATAGCATGTATCTTTTAAGTAATATCAAGCATATACGATATCTTACTACACTAAACAATAGCATCAACTATTTACTAAGCGCTCACTAAATAACTGTTGCTAAAGGAATAATGGAACAGTTATCAAATGCATTCAGTGCTGTTTAAATTAAGTAGATTCCCAACAGAACCACTGTTTCTGCTGCATTTCGTTGGTGTGGGGCATAACATTGTTCTTCACAAGTGTTTTTCTATTGAAAATGTCTACATAAGGAGACAGTTATTTGTGTCGTAAAAATTGAAACGATAACGCCCTGTATATGAATCAAAATGAATGGACATTATAGATGGATTTTTATTGTATAGCATTTTAAGTCTTATTCAGCACTCTACATATTGTTTGTATACACTTATTTTACTATTTTTCTATTGAGCTAAAATATAACGAAAAAACTATTTGCATAGTAGATATTGGTAAAAATTTCAAAAGAAATAAAATGACATTGATGAAAACAAACACTGAATTAATCCTATAGTTTTGTAGCCAGATTTGGGAGTCTACCGTGGCCCCATAAGAAGAAATACAGGTCAGATGGGACAGCTTTTTGTGTTATTCTGGTTTTCTACCCCTTGTCCCAGATCTTATAAAGTTTTCAATTAGGGGGTGCCTTCTCTGACAAACATATCATGTGGTGGTGGTTCCAATGTGCTGAAGGTGGCGATGCAAGGTCTGGTGCCTAGGATGCCTCATCCAGCTGCAGTTCCAATGAGGCCGTTGACGAGTCATGCGATGCAACGTCCTGCATCAGAGATGCTTTGTGCAGTGGTGGTTCCTAGATGCCATGGGCTGTGAGGCGAGATCCTGTGTCAAGGGTTACAATAGGGATATGAGAGGAGATGCATTGCGCTGCATTGGTTCTGCTCAAGAGACCACGACTGGGCTGACAGAGCTCCTTTAGGCCCACATTCAAGGGTCCAGGATTAGAGTGGCACCACTTTGGGGGCAAGACTCACAGCAGGCAGAGTCCAGTTGCAGGGTTCTGTCCCTGAAGCTCTGATCAAGAGGCCAGCCAACTAGCCCTTGGAGTCACTCTGGTGGTCCTGAGTTCAAGATGCAGGTCCAGTCCTTCTCACTCAGGCAGCTGGGCACAAGAGCTGAAGATTAAGAGTCCTTGTTGCAGAGCAGCACAGCAGTCCTTGTGAGTCTTCCACAGGTCCAGAGGGGCATTGAGGATATTTATATTTGGTGCTAGCTTTGAAGTAGGAGAACGTTCTGGAGGTTTCAACCCCTAGAGGTGTTTGGAATTTCCTGTCATCATGTCTGGGGCACAAATGACTAGTGTGAAACCCTTTGTGAGTGTGCTTAGGCATAGGCTTTGTGATGTGCAAGTGTGGTAGGTGACAACTCCTCCCCTTTATCAAGTCAGACATGGCTCATCCTCCCAGCACCTACCTCCCCTTTGTCTCACTGTCTAAAAGCAATACACAGAGAGCAAATGACAATTACACCTAATCAAGTGATGCAGGATAGAGGCTGCAGGCACCAAATGGCTAGGACTAGAAAATGCCAACTTCTAAAAGTAGCATTTTCAGAGTTATGACTTAAAATCCGACTTTACCATTAAAGAGGTTTTTAAGTTATAATTCTTTAGACACCAAACTAAATATTCCTACCTGCTCCCAATTGAAAGTTATAACCTATTCAATGTAATAAGTTGATCAAATGTTATCCTATGGAAACAGTAAGCCTTGCAGCAGTGTAAAACAAATTTACCAGTGTTTCACTACCAGGACATGTAAGAGTTAAAAGTGCATGTACAACTTTTTAAATACACTGCAACCTGCCCGTTGGGATATTTAGGGCCTACCCTAGGGGTTACTTATATGCATTAAAAAGGTTTTTCCCTGACAAAAGTCTTATTTGCCAGGTCGAAATGGCAGAGTAAACGGCACACACAGATTGCAATGGCAGGCCTGATGCATGTTTAAAGGGCCACTTAAGTGGGTGGCACAATAAGTGCTGCAGGCCCATCTGTATCATTTAATTTACTAGCCCTGGGCACATGCAATTTAGCAAAGTGCCCAGAGTCAAAACCAACAAAACTTTGTATCAACAAAAATGGAGGAGTAAGGCAAAAAGAAAGGACTAACAAATGGGGGTCTCTAGTTGGCAGAGGTAGGTACCTTTGACCAAATAGGGACCCTTGCTTCTAGTCAGGGTAAGGGGGATACACTCTTTAGATAACCCCTGCTCACCCCCTTGGTATCTTGGCACTAGTAGACAGGCTTATCCCAAAGCAATGAGTAAAGTATGTGTACCAACACTCACAGTAACACAGTGAAAACACCACAAATGGACACCACACTAGTTTAGAAAAATAAATGATCTTTATCTAAACTAAACAAAACCAAAACAACAAAAATCCAACATACAGATACTCATTAGAATGTCTTTAACAAGGTTGTTGCAAAAATAAACTTGTAGTTGGGAAATGCGACACTTTACTCTGAAAGTACCTTGGATGCATAACGCAGAACAAACAAAAGGGTCGCAGAGAAGGCGATGGGTGGATTCTTCGTGCGCTACGGTTACGATGCGACAAGATGGAGCCTCAATGCGTTGCGATGGTCCGGTGCAATGCAATAAAATGGAGTCTTTGCTGCGATGCAACAACGTGGAGGTGATGCGTGCACGCCCGACGGCCGTGCGGCAAAATCGGTGGATTCCTGAGCCGCAACAGGCCCTGCGACATACTTCTCCGGTGATGCGACAGCAATCAGTGGCGGCGGCAGCACGCTTCCTCAGCGCAGTGTCGGACCCTGAGACACGCTTCTCCAGTGATGCGGCAGCAAGCAGCGGCTTTACACCTCCTTGGCAATGCGATGGCAGCTGCTGCGGCGGCGACACGCTTCTCCCTCGTTGCGTCGCGCTTCGAGCTCCCAACAGCAAGAGCCTCACACACATTTACAGGCACCTCCTGGCAGCTCAAAACTCCCAGCAAGGAAGTTCAGGGAAGCTGGGGGTGAAGTCCTTTTGTTCCTGGGACTTCAAAAACAGGAGGCCAGCTCTTCTCAGGCCCTTGTAGACTTTTCTTCAGTTCGACACAGGACACAGCACACAGCAAAGTCCTTCTTCAAAAAGGGGACACAGCACACAGCAAAGTCCCTTTGTCCTCTCCTCATAGAAACAGAAAACTGCAGGCCAACCCCAGACACACAGAGAGGGCAGTCCTTCTCCTCAGTCTCTTCAGCTGTCCTCTTTGGCAACAGGTCCCTCTTGATCACGAAGTAGCCTGACTTACAAGGGTTCAGCTCTCATATTTATACCGCAGAGGTCTTTGTTCCCTATCTGTGAGGGGTCCTGGAACTAGTCCAAACCAGTTCTGAGTGCACTCTGCCAGTGCACAACTTCTTCCTTTGTCAGTGGTGGCCAGGGTCTTCAGACACACCGCAGGAGGTGGAGCCAGCATTGTGGAAGGCAGGAACAGCCCCAGGTGCTACTCCTCCCACCACTCCAAATGCAGATCGGCCTATTCAGCCTAGGGCTGACTCATCCAGTCTCCTGGAGCCACCCCAGCCCCTGTCACTCTCAAACCACAAACAGGCAGAGGCACACAGAAAGGTTGAACAAGAAAATAGTCACTTTCTAAAAGTGCTATTTTCAAACACAGAATTTAAAAACCATCCTTCCTAAAAGATGTGTTATTACATTCTGTGTTCTGGGATACCAGACTCCAAGTTTCTATCTCACTCCTATGGGAAGATATGATGGTAATATGTTACGCAGCATTCCCCATTCTGTCCTATGGGCAAGTTGCCTTGCAATAGTAAAAAACGAAATTGGCATTATTTCACTATCAGGACATGTTACACACATTAGTACATGTCCTACCTTTCACATACACTGCACCCTGCCCAGGGGGGTACCTTGGGCCTACCATAGGGGTGTCCTATGTGTAAGAAAAGGGAAGGGAAGGGCCTGGCAAGTGGGTATACTGGCCAGGTTGACATGGCAGTTAACAAACTGCTCACAGGCACTGCAGTGGCAGGCCTGAGACCTCTTTTCAGCGCTACTCATGTGGGTGTCACAATCAGTACTGTAAGGCCATTAGTAGCATTTGAGTTACCAGCCCTGGCACACTCAGTGCACTTTATTAGGGACCTACTAGTAAAATAAATATACTAATCATGGATAACCAATCATAATTTACACAGAGAGCATATGCACTTTAGCACAGATCAGCAGTGGTAAAGTGCCCAGAGTCCTATAGCCAACAACCACAGGTCAAGAAAAACGAAGGAGGAAGAAGCAAAAAGTTTGGGGATAACGCTGCAAAAAAGGCAATTTCCAACAATGGGTGTTTGCAGTTTTTGTGGGTCTAGAAAGTGAGCAGAGTGCACCACCAGCACCACCACGGGCTGTCACTTACAAAGACATGCAGTGCGGCTGTTTGGTTAAAAGCTTGTTCGGAGTTCTGCAAAAGAGAAGAGAACATGAACTCCATAGGCACGTCCATTACCACCTCTGCATGACTTATGCAAGCCCTTCCTACGGTCAATTTAGCCTCTACAGGAAGACGTCTAGTTGAAGACAAGTAGCACTATTCGAGTAATCTATTATGTATGCTTAAATGCCTTCGAGAATAGACTCCAAAAAGGGAAAATACCTATTAGTGAAAGTGCAAAGAAGGCACAGTCCTTTCTATTTGTACTAATTGTATATGATTATTCCCTGAAAATTACAGTTTTATTCTCATATCAGATGATTTGGTGCCAATTCACAAAGGTATGTGAGAATACGTAAAAGAGTACTATAGAAGTACGATATTCGCTTTTGTACCAAAGATGACACTAGTGCAGGGGATGGTTAGTCTTGAATATTTTATTTTGAATCCAAACAGCATAAAAAATCACCAACTTCTCAGCAGGTCAGCTCAGCTCCTAACGCCACATCCTGGATTCTTCACTGACCTAACTATGGTATAACATTATTAAGGTTCCAGAGTGCTGTCATGTCATTTCCAAGCCAGACTCAGCATAACCACAACACATCTCCCTCCCAAACAATCCAACCAAACATTGCAATAATTCAGATATTGTGCATTAGAACACTGGGGTAAAACCACTGTGAATGAAAGTAAGAATAGAGTAGAAAAGGCAGATAAAAGACATAAAAACTGAATACAGGAAATTTGAGAAATAAAATATAATGGAAATTGCAGGACGAGGACCTCATAATTGCAAGTCAAATGTCATATGTATTCATATCATGTTACTCACAAGAACAAAACCCAGGGTATCATTCTTCTTCATTCTCCAGAAAGGGTCCTCTCCACCAAAAAAACCTTTTTAAATAGGCTGCTTTGCATCCAATCAGGAGTGGAGATACCTCCTCCACTCTGTTAGGGGAATGAATCTCCTGAAAAACACAACTTTTCTCAACCAAACCTCCGGCTGGTTGGCAGTGTGGTCAAGGCAGTAATGGCAGCTGTCACTCACTAGTGAGCTCTGTGACTGCCAGACCCGAGGGCACCAAATCCTGAGTGGCCCCGGGGGTGTACTGAGAGCTGAGTGGATGCTGGGTGCCTACTGCCACCCAAGAGTGACCTCTGATCTTTCGGCTAGGCTCTATTTTGGTGGAAATAGGTGCGGGCAAAGACCACTATGATGGGGCCTACTGGAGACCACAAATGATTTGAGTGACAGCAACCGGTGCTGGGGGTGGTGCTGTGAGGCCCGATTGAAGCGGAGGCCGGCAGAGGGGGACAGAGCCTTGGCCGGCAGTGGTCATTGAGGACCAGGGGGCCCGGAGCTAGGAAAGGGGCCTGTAGTTCACGTTCATCCCTTGCGAGCAATGCTGAGGCCAGAGCCCGGGCTAGAGGCAGTGAAAATATGAGGCGCCGTGGGCTCCAGTGCAGCAAGGGCCCCACATCCCTGGCAGCGGGGGCCTTGGTGCCCTCCGCAGGCAGTGCCAAGTGGAAAAGTCTGAGCTGCCTTGAGGCAAGAGACCAGAGAGGGTGGGGCTACGAATCAGGCCTGGTTCAGTTGGGCCCGGCAGAGGGCTACAGCTGGAGCCTGGGGTGGAGAGTGCCGTTCATCACATGACTGCTCGCTTGGAGTGCGCTGAGGGCCACTCAAGGCGAAACAATGTGTAGTTTATTAGCATCCCCCCAAAATAGGATACCCTAGTGCTGAATTATTCCTTGAGAAATAGTTACTAGAGACAGTGCCAGAAAGAAGGGCCTCCACAATGTACACAGTGGACTTTCACATGTCTCTCATTATCCTTTCAAGTAATAACAATGGGTTAGGGAACAAATTGAAGAGATGAATAGTGCTGAGATACCTAGCTAGATGTAATCCGAACCTCATTCTGCTACAGGAAACAAAGCTCTTGGGCAACAAATAAAAATCCTGGTTTCAGGCAGATACATGCTACTGGCTTACTCAAGCTTTACCGCAGGTTCTCAGGCCACCTATATCCTGGCACGTAAATCCCTACCACATCTGGCAATGCTGAGTTGGCTATATCTTCAGGGGTGCATAGCTGCACTGGGGGGCCCTTGGCAGGGGGAGGAGTTATCTCATGGTACCTTCCCCCGAGTCTTCAATCGCCGGGCCTGGAGTCTATGACTAGGTAGATTAAACAAATCCGGAGGCAATCCTGGTGGTGAGCAGAGATTTGAATCTGACCCTTCATGTTTCTCTGGACAGAGTGCCGAGGGGTGGGGGGCCCACTAGGGTTGACACTCGAGTGGTCACATTTACGACAGCAATGGTCCTGGTGGACTCTTAGCGGGTGATGCAGAAAGGTGATGTGTCATTAATCATTTTCAGCCAATGCCATGCAATTGATGTCGAGGCCTGGACTACTTTCTACTCATAATGCACCACCTGGGGCATTGTGAGGAGGTTAAATATCTCCCCATTGGCTTTGCCGACCATGAGCTGGTGAGCCTGGGGTGGGTCCAACCCTCTCCCATACGGCCATGGATTGGCGACTAGACCTGTGGGTTTGGAAGGACTGGTCTACCAAAAGGTTTGCCGAGGAGGTGTTGGAACTTTATTTCTGGGAGAATGTGAATATTATGGCATCTAAGACCTGCCTATGAGAAGCGTATAAAGCAGTGATAAAGGGCCATCTCATTGAACATGTAACATGGAAGAGGAGGCATGGGGATAGATGTAGGGTGGAGCTGGAGGCACAACTGGAAAACTGGGAGGCCCAATATGCCCAGCAACAGGATGCCCACTTACCTTCCCGCATAGAAATAGCAAGGGAGGAATACTGTGATTTGTTACAACAAGAGGCGCAGGAACACTACTGGGCTCAATAACACCAATTATATGAGGCGGGGAAGAATGCAGGGAAACTATTGGCATGGTTGTCCCGTTAGGAGGAGGGGAAGCAGTAGATTCATGAAATTTGTACAGGGGAAGGCCACAGAGCAACCACAGCCACTGACATAGCTGAGGTTTGTGCTGACCTCCTGGTTGACCCGTGCACCTCAAGAATGGAATGAATAGGCGCAGGACCTGGACCGGTTTCTTCACGGAATCCCTGTCCCACAACTGAATGAGGAGATGGTTCGGTTCCTTGAGGGAGACATTCAAGAGGGTGAGATTGTTGACATCCTGAACCATTTCAGGGAAGACACTGGACCCAAATGGGCTGCCTCTGAAATTCTGTAACTGTGTCCGGTGCTGTTGCAAAGTCATCCTGTGCCCTAGGTACCCCCAACTTTTTGCTGAACGGTACTGGTGGTAACGGACTCTGACTGACCCTGGGCTCTGCCTAACCAGGCCCAGGGCCAGTGCCATGCTGAAAGAGACACATTAGAATACAGTTAAAACACCTACATACACTACGGTACACAATGGTATGGTGGGGTACCCCTTTGATTGGCATGACCTACTCTATAGGCCCCTAGTATATAATAGGGCAGGGAGATTGAAACTACCTAGAAGTCTCTAGAACCCTAGGGCATGGCCGTTTAGAGGTCAGCAGCTATTTTTGCACTTGCATATATGCACTGCTAAAGCCTGAGGTCAGTTTAAAGGCAATCTTGGGTGCCAGGACTGCTTTTAAAAAGTAAATTGTGCCCCAAATCGACTTTGGGGTTTGGGGCACTTAACAATGGATAACCTACAATGTTTTGACATATTAGGGACTCCCAGGGTCTCCCCTAGGTGTCCCAGGGGTGGGGGGTCAGATATGTATAAGGTACACCCTTATAAAATGAGTTTATATGCCCTGGTTTAAGTGAAATTTCACATTTCACTCCCCACATTGTGGTGAAGCGCTGCTCAAATTCGACTTTGATGCTGGGAGCACTGTAGAGGGAGGATCTGCAATATTTCTACAGATTCAGAACCCCTACAGTTTCCCCTAGTTGCACATGGGGGGTACTGTAGATATAAGACAAGTACTTGTAAAATATGTTTTTGTAAGTCCTGGTGCTGGAAAAATGGCCCAAGTCATTTTTCTCATTGCAAAATCCTTGTTACATAGGTTAAGATGGTAGGATGCTATTGATTATTAACTCTTGATAGGAGAGGGCTAGAAATGCCACTCAAAGACTTCCCAGAATGGTATTAATAAATCAAACAATATCATATTGTTGAATTTCTCCTCAAGTGTACATACAAGAAGTTATAAGACTTTCTTGTTTGTAAGTCCAAATTCAGCCTTCCAGTGGTCTGCCCTGATTGGTCAGAGTTAAGTAGATTAGCAAGGCTGCCTTGAAGAGGAGAAAAAGAGCCCCTACGGTTAACCAGCTCTGCTGGCAGGGCAGTTTGCTGTTCCATAAGAATGCCAGGCCAGGGGGAGGAGTCGTAAACTATGTTCTTCAAAGAGGAGAGCAGAGAACAGTGTCATTTACAACTCTGAACTTCCCACCTTAAGCAGATGGTAGGATTAAGGAAGGTATGAGCTGATGCAGGGGGGAGAGTCTAAGTAAATTAGCCATCCTATGGGGTGTGTTTAGCCAGCTCTTACCTCCTTGTTGGAAAATCAGCCATTATGTATTTGGAAGATTTGATGCACTCTGGGACAAAATAATGCCACACTCTACAGGATGTTGTAATATCTTTGAGGAGTTACCCTGCTCCCATTGGTCAGGAGTGACCTCCTGCTATACCCAGAGAACTTAGAATAAGTATCTGAGAGGGGCAGAGCCCTCCAGATCTGCTGCTTGAAACTTACTGAAGCAAGAAGTGCCCTGTTGAGAAGTTTTGCTGTGCAAAGATTTCTAACGCCTGACCTCTGAATACTGCACCATCTGAAACTACAGCCCTGTGAAAATGAACTAAAGAGAGGGCTCCCTGAAAGCTACAGGTTAAAAGAGCTCATCTGGAACATCACCAACTAAATCAACACCTTGGAGAACTACCAGTGGATTTGTAAGGGTTTTGTACCAGTGGATGGTGGGAACTGAAGTCCTCAACTTTCAAGGACCATCTTGGAGCTTCCAGACCCTTGGAGTGAGTTTGAGACACTTTGGGACCCCTTGAGCAACTTCAGGAAGAAGTTCAAGAAGTTTGGAGAACTTTGGAGCAACTTTGGAAAAAAGCTCCATAGAGGGACCGAATCAACCTGGCCAGCCAGGCGGCCTGCCTTCAACTGCGAGCCAGCCAAGCCATCCAGGTTCATCCTGCCAAAAGCTCCATCGGTCCAACATCTGGAGTTTGACCGGGACCAGAAGAAAACTAAAACCGGCGAACCTTCACCGGATCCGGCTACATGAAGAGCATCGAGAGACCCCGCGAGAAAAAGCTCCAGAAAAGTTTCTAAATCTGCTCGTAGGAAAGGTGACCGGGAGCAACTGCGAACGCCTAGCTGCCTGCTTTCCATCGCGTGTCGACCTGGATTCCTGGGTTGCCCCGCTGAAGCGTTAAAGGAAACGTTTCTAAGTCCGGTCCAGGGAAGTTGACTCGGAGATCGTCGAAAGGCAATCCGGCGAACCCTCACCGAATCCGGGCTGGCTGGGAGCTTCGAGGGACCTCAGGAAGAAAAGCTCCAAAAAAGTGTCTAAGTGTGAAGGTAGAAACTGAGACTGGGACCTGCCGCGAGCTATAGCCGCCCAGGACTCCATCGCAGTCGGCCTGAAACTTTGACTTTGACCCGGCCTATCGCGAGCAGGTATCACAATATGGTGCTATAATCTTCTAAGTGCTTTATTTTGCTAAATCTTTGAAAATTCATATCACCGGTTCCCTACATTGGATTTTTGTCGTTTTGGTGTCATTTTAAAGATAACAAGATTTCCTATTCTTGTAAATTGGTGTTGGATTTTTATTCTGTGTTGTGTCTTAATTATTTACTGAATTTTTTTTTTTTAAATGCTTTACATACCTGTCTTTGAAGGTAAGCCTGCCTGCTCGCAGCCAAGCTACCAACGGTTGAGAATAGGAATAATTTTCTGAGACCTATGCTGAGTCCTACCATGTGTTAGTGGCCTTATTGCCAGTGTCAGACCTACATTTGCCCCTACCAATAGCCCACTTTCCAACAGGCGCCAAGTTACTGAACGGATCTGGGACGTGTGTCATGAGGCCCAATTGGTAGGGGAACTCCCCCTGAGACCTCCAATAGACACACAGTGTTCTAATCCATAAAGAAGGGAAGCCCACTGCTGCTCCCCTCATTTAGAGCCATTTATTTTCTTAATATAGTGATGAAGCTACTGGCAAAGGTATTGGTGGCCCGGTGGTTGCAGAGCCTCCACAAGATTGTAGAGGTGGCCCAATCCAGATTTATGCCTTAAAATCTACTAGACATAACATTTGCTGCCTAGCGCAGGAGCGGTGAATATGTGAGCCGTCCATGCTCTTGGCGTTGGACGCTGCTAAGACATTTGAATCACTCGAATGGCCCTACCTAATGGCACTCTTAGAACACATAGGCCTTGGCCTTTCCTTCTGTAGATAGCTAAGACTCCTGTACACGTGTCCCACTGTGAGAGTGAGGATCAATGGCACGCTATCAAGTGTGCTTCTTCTGGGAAGAGGAACAAGACAGAGATGTCCTTTCTCCCCACTCCTCTTTGTGATAGCACTGGAATCACTGGCCAATTGGGTTTGAGGTGATGCACTTCTTAGGGGACTGTGCTGTGATCCTGATTAGGAGGACGTGTTCTCATCATATGCAGAAGACGAGCTCTTGCATCTTGCAGAAAAAGAGGACTTGATTGATAGGATCCTAGAGATATATTCAATCTTTGGTTGGTTTTCTGGATTAGGCATTAACTCTGGATAGTCATGCATATTCCTGCTTGGTGGATGGTGCCCATGTGAGGACTGGAGCTGTCCAGTATCTGTGGAGGAGACATGGTTCTGCTATCTGGGGATCTATGTCACTAGGGATCAGCAGCTCTTCTATCGTCCAACCTGGGTATAATCCTAGAGGATTACAAGCGAGATGTGAACCATTGGAATGGACTGCCTATTTCTCTGTTGGGCCGTGCGGCCCTAAGCAAAATGATATTCCTCCTGAAGTTTCTATATGCACTTCAGAAATATTTCTTCCCAATAGCCGCGTGCTTCTTCCGCCAGGCAGACACAGTCACTAGGCTCCGACTGTGGGGCCAGGAGAGTTCTGTGAATAGCTCTGAAGACAATGACAAAAACGACATTTGAGGGCTGTATAGCCCTACAGATGCTTCACCTTTATTATTGTGCAGCCTAATTGGTGGTGATCAATGCCTTGTCATTTATCGAACAACGTGAACCCATGCTGTTGGCGGACCTGTGAGCTATGGACCTCTGGGGATCCTGCATTTGCACAGAAGGGGGTAGGCTGGGCTCTTTACCATCTCCCGCAGCAATGGTTATTTAGTCCTAGGAGAGGCCAATAAAACAAGGAAGTGGAATGACAAAATTATGTTGGAAACACCATTGTGAGATGCAGCACTGTTGGCACAGTTACAGTGGGTGGATGATAGTCGCAAGTGTGACCTCCTGGGGATATCAAAAGTGGGGAATGTTTGGATAGAGTGCAAAAAACAACATAAGAGTGTATATGGAGAGAGGTACAACCAGCCGGTTGGACTCTTAAATAAAGCACTGAGTGTTAGTGAGACAAAATCAATCTGATATTAAAATAAAACCCTCACTCACCAACATAGTTGGTGACATGCTTCATCATGGGGTTTTGCCAGTGGTGCCTTGTGCGCCTCCGGTGTGCTTCGACGCTTTTAGTATAGCGGAGCAGCTGTATTCAGATTAGAAAGTGTAGTGTGTGGTAAATCAAAAGTGAGTTAAAAGTCATATGGCGTCTGTCTGAAAATTTTAATGATGGCGTCATATGAACAAATTAAAAAGATGGTGGATATCAATTCCTGACTTTAAGTTGGTCAGGCCAATCCTGCTTATGATCAAATGGTCAACATGTTTCAGCTTATTATTGTGTTTCACCAAGCTTTCATCAGGACCTAATCATGAGAAAAAACACCTTGGCGGTATAAGCACGCTAAGGCTTATCCAAACCTCAGGTGTAATTAAACCGATACACTCACGGTTACATCAGGGGTCTTCCACTAATTCGAGGGCAACCTCGTCTATGTAAATGAAGACGAGGAAGTGCTCCTTGGGCAAACAAACGGGTGGCGGGACTACAGAACAAATCGTCCAAGTCCTCCGCCAGGCAATTTCACCTACATATGACCGCCGATCATAAGCAGGATTGGCCTGACCAACTTAAAGTCAGGAATTGATATCCACCATCTTTTTAATTTGTTCATATGACGCCATCATTAAAATTTTCTGGCAGACGCCATATGACTTTTAACTCACTTTTGATTTACCACACACTACACTTTCTAATCTGAATACAGCTGCTCCGCTATACTAAAAGCGTCGAAGCACACCGGAGGCGCACAAGGCACCACTGGCAAAACCCCATGATGAAGCATGTCACCAACTATGTTGGTGAGTGAGGGTTTTATTTTAATATCAGATTGATTTTGTCTCACTAACACTCAGTGCTTTATTTAAGAGTCCAACCGGCTGGTTGTACCTCTTTCCATATACACTCTTATGTTGTTTTTTGCATTTGATTTCGGGGGAATAAGAGTGTAACTCGACCCTCTCTCTCTTGTTGTTTCTAATGTTTGGATAGAGACTGGAATGTTACCCTTTGAGAAACTCCAATCACAGTATGAACTGGGCACCCAATACCTACATTATCTACAGGTCAGACACATCCTTCAACACTGCATAGACACCACAGAGGTAGTGCCAGAGAAGAGCCCCTTAGAAAACAGCATGCTGGGATTCCCACTACACTGCCACACCATCTCCCAGATAAAAAAGAGACTGTTAGCCAAAACCCCACCCACTGTGCAGGCCCTGAGCGACAGGTGGGAGTTGGATGTGCAGATAGTTGAGGAGGATGAATGGATTGATGCATGTAGAGACACTTGTGAGTTTGCAATTAGGGCCGGGTTCCATCTAATTCAGCTCAAAATCCTACATAGAGCGCATATCACTGGGACGCAACTTTACACGATGGGTAAGGTGGATCGGATCACTGTCTAAGGAGGTGTGGACAGCAGGGCACTCTAATGCACATTCTGAGGGAATGCACAAAGTTGTGCTCCTTCTTGACGGGTGTTAAAAAACAGATTGGAATAGGTAATCAAACAGCCATTCGTCCTGGGCCCAAGTTTGGTCCTGTTGGGACTCTGGGTGGAGCAAACCTGGGACACATACACTGTTATATTTGCGAACATCAGCTTGATTGTGGCTGGGCAAGATATGGTTCAAATGTGGGGGTGCAGCCATGGTGCCAACGGTGGCCAGTTGGGAAGTGAATATGGACTGGTGTATGAAAGCTGTGTGACAGATTTAGACGGCCAGGCCGTGCCCAGTCAAATTCACCAAGATAAGGGGCCCATTGCAAGGCCTAATGGAGGACATGAGGTGAGGGATCCATCCAGGAACTGGAGAATGAGATGATATTGCAGTGATGGGGCCCTTTGAGGGAGTGTTGAGATTATGGACTAACTACTGGACTCACCTGGATCCCAAGGTGGGGAAGGAGACTGTGCAAGTACCTCTGCAACAAATAGATTTTTCTTCTGGCTTGGTTGGCTGTTTATTGGTGGTAGTGGTGAGTTAAGTGGAGGGATAGGGTGTTTGTATGATGTTATTGCGTGTTTGTTGGCAATTCTCTACCGGGTCATTTGAATAAAAAAAAATGGATTACCATAAAGAAGGCCACATTAATGGGAGCTTGAATTTTTAGTCCTATCAACTTTGTCATACATTGAAATCCATTCAAACACAAACAAGAAGTATGTTAACATGCATCAAGGCCGGTGACATAGGTAACATTTTTGGAGCCAAGAAAATACACAAAGCATTATTCTGGTAAAACATGGGCTAAATTGTATGGGGCTTATTGACAAGCTCTTTTTCCAGTGAGTCACTTTTTGTGATGCACCAGAGGCTCAACCTACCTTATGCGCCATATTCACACGGACTGGTAAAGCTATCCTGCGCAGCTTTTTGTGTCCTTGTAAATATGACCTCTTTACACACAACACGTTGTGTGAAAGAGGAGTGCCATAGGTGTTGCTGTGGGTGTTTCCACGCAAAACCTATGGCTTCTGCCACATTTCCAGATTTATGAGCAATCGTAAACCTGGAAATGTGTTAGAATGCTATACCTCCACCAAGGGAAGCGTAGGTATGCTCAAGGAGAAGAAGTGTCTCTGCAGTTTATTTTGTCAAACTGAATTCCAGCAATTCCTATTCTATCAGAACAATGTAGTTCCTTAAAAGAACAATAACATGTTTGTATTTCTATTACCATGGTGGCAAAAAGACGAGCTATTTTATTTAATGTTAATAAGCGGAGCTTAAAATGACCTTGTACTGATCTTCCTTTGTTCATTATTGAATTTGGGAGTTGTTTTATGCAGATTTGTTTTCCTAGCAATGGGAAACATTCTTTCTACTGTTCCCTGTCTGGGGAAACATCACCAATGCTTGAGCCCAGCTGTCTCTTTTGGTCTTATGTGATCTCTAAACATGATAAAAGGTAGAGCAGATTTCATTTTGGACATATGATGAGTACCAAAGGGACTTCCTAGAAGGAATCACTAATGATTAAAGGATTTGTTGCTAACCAGACGAGAAAGGAAAGGAGGAAAAAACACCAGCTTGAATAGCTTTGTGGCTCCTGGGAAGTTGTAGAGTGGATGCATGGAGGATGGTTGGACCCACATGGCCTGTTTACTACATGCCTTTATGTTTGGCTTCAGAGTTTATCCAACGCACAAGAAGAATAACTCACTGGCAAGATGAAAATTTGAGGACGCTAGGCAGGGGTTTCTCAAGATAGCCTGCATACCATGCATATTTATTTATAGAATGCCTTCATGTACATAATTACAAAACCCACTATGCGTATTTTCAATATTATGCAAAGTTACCAAATATTTAGGACACATAGGTCTTTTTTATAAAATTATTCTTTATGGAGTATTTTCTAATAAAGAGCAAAACATTTGAAAAATAAAAAATGTGTTACTATCGCGTGGGGTAAGAACTACAAAATATATCAAGAGAGGTGCATTATAATTAGGGCTCCCCGTTTTGTGGTATTTCTTTTTTTTAACCTTTCTATCTGTATTTATCCCCAAAAAAATTTTGAAACTTTTATCTGTATTTATCCATATTTATTTTGGGTTTTTGGAAAAAATAAAGCTAAAACTAGTATATTTCCACATGTATTTAACCGTTATATGTGCACTCAATCCTGAACGCCAGACAGGTTTCATTGATGTGAACACCCACGAATGATAAATCAATGCACTCATAAGAAAACATTCACATTTTAGTATCAAGGTTGTACGTATCTACTGCTGCTTCAGTCTCTTTACTAAAATTCCTGTCTGTTTTTTAAAACCCTCTTACTTGTCTATAGCATAGCTATTGCAGTGGCAGCCATGACTAGCAGCATTTAGAATCACTCAAAAAACAATCCAATTTCAGTGTTTAACTCTCATTTAGAACATAAATACAGTCAGGAAAATACGTGGATTTCTGTCGGTATTTATCCAGGAAAATGAGAAAACACTGAAAACGGGAGCGTTAATTAAAATCAACAGAATGTAAGCATGATACTATTTAAGGCACAAATATCTTTCTTGATAACATTTATTTGATAGTTTACTTCGTGAAAGGGAATAGCAAATTTGAAAAAGAAATATATAAAGAGCAATGCATTACAATCTTCGTGTCATACATAATGAAAGCATGGTGCCGAACATGGAACATGGGAACATGCATCCTACTAACACCACTTAAGGAGAGGGAGCTAAGCATGTGGGTTTTGCCAGTCTGTGGGATTTTGGGGTTCTCCAAGTGGTGCAAGGGTTAAGGATCCTCTTGTTCCAGGTGAGTGTTTGTGTGAACCAGCTGTACCTTGTCCATTCTCTAGCAATAAGGAGGAGTGGAAGCAATGACAGCTTTAACAACAGCGAGTTAGAGTAAGTTAGCGATTTTGAGTGAGCAAGGACATGAGAGTGTGGAGTGTTAGAGTGACAGAAGGAGAGTAAATGTAAATGTACTTATAGAGCGCACTGTCACCAGACGGACACCTTGCGGTGTCGCCTTTGCAGTTTCCTGGCACTGATACTCATACCGCTGTGGAACCCCTCCTGGCTTTCCCTGTGAAGTGTCCACTCTTGGGCACCCCCAGGGTGAAGCCAGGCATCCTTAGCACTGTTGGGGCCAGTGTGGAGGCTAAGCAAGCTATTGCCCAGAGTTGCAGCGTGGGGCCTGTGATTAGAATAGGCACCGAGGCGAGAATAGACAGGTCCGAGGAAATTGAGCCCGAGCCCCGCCGAGGCAGGAATCGAACCCTGGTCCCAGGCCAGAACTCTGCTTCAGGGTCTGCCGCTCTAACCATTGAGCCACACTCCTCCACGAGTGAGTGAGTGTGTGTGTGGGTGTGTGTATGTGTGTGTGGTAGGCTTGTGGGTGCCACGGAATCATGGTATAGTTAATGTTACCCTTGTCTTATGGGGCACTAATGGCAACATTGGGGCACTGGTATATTAGAGGTAAAAGGGAGGGCACCTGTGGCAATGTGCATGCCATGGCATGCGGGAGGTAATTCTTGCAATCTGGATGCAATCATGGCAAAATGCGGGCCTTTGTGGGCATATGATAATTTAAAAGAATTATTTTGTCAACTGATAGTTAGTATTGGACTTGACTGATACACCATAAATCTAATGGAATGCTTCATAAGTGCCCTCTGACATTTTAGAAAGTTTACTTGAAAGCTATTTTTAAAAATTTCATAGTTGTTCACTTTTTTCTCAAAATTGTTTTAGGGGAAGAAACCCCCCCATCAAACCTTGCTAGAAGGCATGTGGCTCACTTTCTTGCTCAGTGAAATTCGGGGCTAGTATTAGACCCCACGACTAAGCCTGGGAGGAGTTCTCAGAGTTCTGCTATGCGGAACTCTGCGAAGTGCAATAAAAACTTTGCCGCGCTACTCTGAGCTCCGCAAGCGGAGGAGTGCATTGGATAAATGCTGTTTGCAGTGATTTTCAGTGCCAGGTGTTTGTCGGCACTGTACATTCATCAGGAACAGCACCATGCACAGTGCAGCGGGCGCTGCTTCCTTTCTGTCGCACAAGTAGATTTTTACTCGAGCAGAGGCTTTCTCAATGCGAATGGACAGTTTCTCATCACGAGCGGTTGTTAGCATACGCGACCACTCGCAATGAGAAATCTGACTGCCTGCTTTGAGAAGTCTCTCCGGGAGGTTGATTTTCCTCGCTCGCGCTTGCCAACTTGACGTTGACGTATGCGAGTGAGGAAAAAAACTCTGCTCTGCTATGCAGAGCAGAATTTTTCAGAACTCCATGAGCTCCGCGTAACGGTGTGTGCAGAAATCTTCGCAAACTCCGTGAGCAGAGCGAAGTTCACCAGCCAGACTTACGCACAATTTTCCAAGATGACCAGCTACCACTTTTCTTTACCCTCAGGAATTACTCCCAAACTTTGAAAAACAGATAGCAGTCTCAGAGTCATCAGTGATTGAGAGGACTTTCACAGCGCTGTTAGTATTGTGTAGTAAGATTTTTACAATTTGTACATGAGTATATTTGGCGGATCTTTCATTTATGGCTCTGCAGTCACCCATGAAGGAAAGCTGTGGAAAGTACGCACTCTCAAACAAAATGCTGATCTTCAAGTTGCCATTTACATATTGAGTAGGCGATCAGTGAGATTGAAAATAAGTTATTTTGTTGTTTGGGGCATATTTCCAAGGTTGTAACTAGGCATCAGGAAAAGCAATGCTTAACCATAGTAGAAGGGAATGCAGATAACTTCATGAATTATGTGAAGGCCAATGTTCAGGAACTGCACATAACAACACTCACATAATAACAACTTTACACTCCTCTTTCTTCAGCACATCCTTGACTCATCATTGGCAGAAACTAAACTCCCCTGACAAGAACACTCCAACCTCAAGCACTGGAATAGAACTGCTCTAACATGGTCCCGGTTAGACAGTATGGATGGTGCTAGTTTCCACCAATAAGAGGTTTGTCGGGACTGCAAACAACTGAACAAGTAACACTCTCGTAGCTGACTCTGGCTAGGTGGAGGACTATAAAAACTTCAAAACCAACCCACTCTACACCATAGAGAGAGATCCGATGAGCAATGCAATGAAACCCTTGATTAGGTTGGACGATCTATAGAGCCAGCAGCTATTTGTCCAACTACACATAGATAATCCCACCCTTCCAAGCCTTATCACCCAATCACACTCATGATGGAGGATGGAGGACTGATCCCCTCACTCACTAAAGAGACCCGCAATTGAGAGAATCTACAATTGTCGACCTAGTTCTGCTGCAAGATGTGCCAATATGCTAACTAATAGGAAAACCTTTGAAACAACACAAAGTCTTATTACAATATAAAAGCAAATACACCACTTTTTTATATCCAATAAAAAAAAGTGCTTACTATCCACTTTGGCTATGTGTGTAGTATGAGATGGTTGCAGCACTGTCAAGCCTTTAATACTCTGTAACATCCCAGCTGTGGAGATATTCCACTGGAGACCAAGTTGAGAGCCTTATTTACTACAAAATAACACACACTGCTCCGCAAGCCATTTGGCTGCACTTAGCTGTGTCATTTCGAAAGCACAGGGATGCATCATGTGAACACCAATACGACAAATCCGTGTGCTTTCCCCTGCACTGGTGTACAATTGGCTGCCATGGGCAAGCGCAGGCACCTCGTGCGTCATGTTAAAAGGGTGCCTGCATTGCAGGGATGATTGTTTTTGTGCTTGAAGGGACACCTTCCTGCACAAAAACAATAATTGATGGCATTTTCCACTTTCGCATAGAAACAGGAAAAAAGGAGGAGAAAAACCAGCATCTCTCCTTTCTGCACCACTCATATGCCTCCCCTGCGGAGGCGTAGGATTCTTATGCATTCCCAGCTTTACAAAACTTTGTGGGCCTTAATTATAAGATTTAGCCTTAGGGCAGCACTACAAGCTTTGCTGCTGCACTGCCCTACAGCAAAAGATAAGTGCAGGAATGCACTGTCTCTATCAGATATGGCACATTCCTGCCCTTTTCCCCTGCGCTGGCGCACAATGGGTTGCTATGCCCCAATGCAGGCACCTTGTGCAAGGGTGCGCGCGTTGCATGGATGATTGCTTTTGTGCTGGAAGGAAAACTTTCCTGCTCAAAAACAACCACAAGAGGCTTTTTCCTCTTTCTATGTGTGCGGCAGCACACATAGAAAAAGGAAAAATTAGCAGAAATAGAGGTGTTTCTCCTTGTTGCGACTCCCTTACACCTCTCCTGGGGAGACGTATGTTTTTGGTGCTGCCTCAGAGTTACGATTACTCGTAAATCTGGGGCAGTTTTACGATATCTATAAGGCAGCATTAAACCACGCAACGTTGCTTAGTGCTGCCAGGTAAATATGGAGCAGACCCCTGCGCTACCAGAGCATCGCAAAAAAGTGACGCTCCAGTGACACAGCCTCATTGTAGATGAGACCCTATAAATCTGGGAATGTGTCAAGTTCCTTGAGTGTTGCTTGGGAACACCCACAGCAACACCCATGGAATGCCCCTTTCACGCAGAGCAATGCTTGAAAGGGACTCATATTTACAAGGCCATGAAAAGTCACGCAGGGGAACTTTACGTGGCCTTGTAAATATGGGCAAGCCCACCCTGCCACCTGTGTGTTACAAATAGTGACGCACTGGCAGCGCAATGGGCTTTTAATTGAGGCCTTGAGAGTCTCACAGCAAGATCCAGTGAACAGAAATCCATATTTGCAGAGGATGAAGTGCGGGAAACATGGCCATTTACACAAAAAGATTAAAAGTTGTTATGCTCTGCAGTTTTTGCAACTATACCCAAATCTTCACAATATGGAAGTACTACGTCAGAATGATATATATATTTGATAACATTTCTCTATGAAACTGAATTCCGCATTGTATTGTAAGCCTCTTAACCAACTCTTGGGAAAGGAAACTCTGTCCCAGCAAAATTGGATTTCCTGCTGCACGAGGGGTATAAATGGTTCAAACAATCAGATGTCTCCAAATTTGTAAGGCACAGCAAAAAAAAGTCCAACACTCTGCCTTATGTCCTGTTTCTTAAAAAAAAATAAGGTTAGACAAATTAGCGATCATGCAGAGAAAAGCTTGCATAGGTGACCCCATCTATGCCCTGATATTAGTCTTTTTCCGATAATTTTGGACAAGTAAAAAAGCTATGTTGCTACACGTTTAAGAAGATAGTATGCTTGTATAATGCTTGGATCCTGGAATGCACCTAGGGGCATATGTTGAAGGGAAGTGGCGGAGAGAGGCATTAGCCCAAACGATCGTCGCTCAGTCCCACGTTCTTCAACACCTACATGGCCCCCTTTACCACCATTGTCAGGCAGCATGGACTCAGCATAGCATCCTATGCTGACAACACCCAGCTCATCCTCTCCCTCATGAAGGAACCCGACGTCATCAGACTCAGCTTCCAGGAAGGAATGAAAGACGTTGCCTCCTGGAAGAGCAGCAGCTGTCTGAAGCTCAATTCGAAGAAGACAGAAGTCCTCATCCTGGGACCCACCCCCTCAGCTTGGGACAATGCTTGGTGGCCCACTGCCATCGGCAACCCCCCACGGACCATGCCTGTGAGGACTACGATCGAATCGACCCGCCATTTTGTAACCCGCCGCCATTTTGTGTTGCCATCACTCAGGCAGCACCGCGAACGAAGTCTATTCTGCCTTTCCCGTAGCTTGGTGTCAAAATACGTCCTCGGCCTTGTTTGCGAGGCTGGTGTTTGGACTAGCCGAGTACACTAATCCGTGTCTGGCTCTCCTAATCCCTGTTTCAACTGTCTGTAGGCTCACACCATTCTTTCCTGATCATATCTTATCGACTGGCCTTCACTGTCTCCTGCTAGCATTCTCTTGTGTCATGCCCGTCTTCCAATACACACAAACGTATCTCACCACCTGCAAGTCAGTTGTAATCTATTAACATATTAAGTTCGGGGGTGGGATGACAAACACAGTTGGAGGAGAGGACTCTTCGAGTCATCTGATCTTTCTGTTTTCGAACCCTTCTTACTGGTTCCGCTTTGTTTTCCACTTACCCTATTGGCTCTTTTCTTCTTTGCTTGGGGCGTGTGTTCTGTTAATAATTTGTATTGTATAGTATTTAACCTGATGCGCCACAGAGTAAAGTGGCAGTCTCCTGAGAACCTACTTTGTGTACTTCTAGGATAACTCTACTAGCTGCAGCTAAATAAATCCAATCTTCTAACGCCGACAGAGTGTCCCGTGTCTCTGTGTATCGAAGCAGGTGAACCCAGGAGACAGAGGGCGTACCCTGCGCCGCCAGGCCCAAAAGGTTCTGGTTCTTCAATTGGCGCCCGTCGTGGGGCGGCTTCAGTGGTACCGGTTCTGCTCGAAGGTCGTGAGGAACCTCGCAAGAAAATTCCGGAGGGTTCGCGAGCCACACTAAGCGACCCCTGTATGTCGAAAGTGGTCCGAAGGTCTTTTGCAGCGCGGTTACTCCTTCCTGACGGCTACTGGCGACCGCTACCCTGACTGCTGCCCTGCTTTGGCCCATTCCTTTGGTGATGTATGGTAAAGCGAGACGATAGACGGGCCTCTGTTGGTGGAAGAAGACGTCCTTAGTTAAGTTAAGTATTTTCGTGGGTCGCGCCCACAACTTTGGTTCTTTGTTTGATGTCCTTAGGTATCTTAGATTTAGTTATTGCAATGACTAAAGCCGAGGGTAAGTGCATTTGTGCTGCGTAAACTGAGTTTTACTCCCTTGAAGTTTGTGAACAGTCCAGAGACATTGTGAAATGCCTGGTCTGACTAAGTTTGGAAGAATTTGTTGTCTTGGTTGTGATAGGGACTCCCGACTTGAGGACTCTTGTCCGATTCCTTCGGTTGGAACTCCCACATATGAGCTCTACTCGAAACATGGTATCAGCCCCATTGCCTTTAACGAGACATGGACTCGATACACGAAGAAAGATGGTGTTCTTAAATGGCCAGAAAACGGTAGTTTTGATCCTAATGTGCTAGATAATTTAGAAACAGTTTTGTTCAAAAGAAAAGCCCGGCCGGCAATGTTTGACTTTCTTCGCCTTTGGCGTAAGGAAGCCAAACAGAAAGAAATTAAACAAGCAAAGCGAGATAGGAAAGCACAGGGTATACAGGCTGCGCAACAAAACAAAACAAACATACTCCTGAGGCGGAAGCCGGGAGAGCTAAGATCGTATTTTTACTGTGTGATACTGTGTTTTTATTTTAAAGAAAAGCATACCTCACCTACTGCAATCTTGGCAGCCTAAACAGCGGATCCCCGCTGCAACGAAACCCCTCATTGTTTGGTCGCCGAGCCACGAGGGCGAGGCGCATCTCGGACACGCCCCCTCGAGTGGCCACGCCCCCAAGCTGTTTAAATAGCGCGCCCAGTGCCCGGCGCCGCGTTAAACAAACATACTCCTGAGGCGGAAGCCGGGAGAGCTAAGATCGTATTTTTACTGTGTGATACTGTGTTTTTATTTTAAAAGAAAAGCATACCTCACCTACTGCAATCTTGGCAGCCTAAACAGCGGATCCCCGCTGCAACGAAACCCCTCATTGTTTGGTCGCCGAGCCACGAGGGCGAGGCGCATCTCGGACACGCCCCCTCGAGTGGCCACGCCCCCAAGCTGTTTAAATAGCGCGCCCAGTGCCCGGCGCCGCGTTAAACAAACATACTCCTGAGGCGGAAGCCGGGAGAGCTAAGATCGTATTTTTTCTGTGTGATACTGTGTTTTTATTTTAAAGAAAAGCATACCTCACCTACTGCAATCTTGGCAGCCTAAACAGCGGATCCCCGCTGCAACGAAACCCCTCATTGTTTGGTCGCCGAGCCACGAGGGCGAGGCGCATCTCGGACACGCCCCCTCGAGTGGCCACGCCCCCAAGCTGTTTAAATAGCGCGCCCAGTGCCCGGCGCCGCGTTAAACAAACATACTCCTGAGGCGGAAGCCGGGAGAGCTAAGATCGTATTTTTACTGTGTGATACTGTGTTTTTATTTTAAAAGAAAAGCATACCTCACCTACTGCAATCTTGGCAGCCTAAACAGCGGATCCCCGCTGCAACGAAACCCCTCATTGTTTGGTCGCCGAGCCACGAGGGCGAGGCGCATCTCGGACACGCCCCCTCGAGTGGCCACGCCCCCAAGCTGTTTAAATAGCGCGCCCAGTGCCCGGCGCCGCGTTAAACAAACATACTCCTGAGGCGGAAGCCGGGAGAGCTAAGATCGTATTTTTACTGTGTGATACTGTGTTTTTATTTTAAAGAAAAGCATACCTCACCTACTGCAATCTTGGCAGCCTAAACAGCGGATCCCCGCTGCAACGAAACCCCTCATTGTTTGGTCGCCGAGCCACGAGGGCGAGGCGCATCTCGGACACGCCCCCTCGAGTGGCCACGCCCCCAAGCTGTTTAAATAGCGCGCCCAGTGCCCGGCGCCGCGTTAAACAAACATACTCCTGAGGCGGAAGCCGGGAGAGCTAAGATCGTATTTTTACTGTGTGATACTGTGTTTTTATTTTAAAGAAAAGCATACCTCACCTACTGCAATCTTGGCAGCCTAAACAGCGGATCCCCGCTGCAACGAAACCCCTCATTGTTTGGTCGCCGAGCCACGAGGGCGAGGCGCATCTCGGACACGCCCCCTCGAGTGGCCACGCCCCCAAGCTGTTTAAATAGCGCGCCCAGTGCCCGGCGCCGCGTTAAACAAACATACTCCTGAGGCGGAAGCCGGGAGAGCTAAGATCGTATTTTTACTGTGTGATACTGTGTTTTTATTTTAAAGAAAAGCATACCTCACCTACTGCAATCTTGGCAGCCTAAACAGCGGATCCCCGCTGCAACGAAACCCCTCATTGTTTGGTCGCCGAGCCACGAGGGCGAGGCGCATCTCGGACACGCCCCCTCGAGTGGCCACGCCTCCTCCTACGTCCAGAACTCTCACTGTTTATCATGTGTCTCGGTAGGAAGCGCAGCGGACGAGCGCAGCGGGAGCGCCGTCTGCGCGCCGAAGGCGCGCCTAAGGCAAGCCCGTCTGCGCCCGTCATCGCCAGACCATCGCCTCTCGCCAGTCCCCCTGTTCCAACCAGACTCCTGCCTACACGATATGGTCGCAAGGAACTCCTTGCCTTGAATACTAGCCATAGCTGTTCCGACGCCATTGGCATCCTAGGCCACTCGCCACTCCACTGTGCTCGATGCCATTTCTCCACTAGCACGCCCGCTCGAGTGTGGGACAATTGCACCGTAACTACTACCCCGCCCCTGACGATACTACATCTCAACGTCAGATCCCTCTCTAAACACCACCTTGAGGTAAATTCACTTCTACAGGAAGAAAATCCAGACGTCCTGTTCTTGTGCGAAACATGGCTACGAGACGGCATAACTACCATCCCCAACCTGGCGCTCCCTGATGAGTTCCACTTGGTCACCATAAACCGTGAAACCCGGGGTGGCGGCATCGCAGTCATCTACAAAAGGAACCTCACTTGCTCCTTTATCAAAGAACCTCTCCCAGACTGTGAATGCGCTCAATTCAAAATTAGCTTCAGTCCCCAGTTTACGCTATCCGGCCTTTACATATACCGCCCACCTGGCCAAGCCTCAAGGTTCATTAATGCTCTCCTCGAAACTTCCACAACACTCATTACTAAATCTGCCAATTTCACCATACTAGGTGATCTTAATCTGCATTGTGACTTGACTAATGACCTCACTATCTCTAGCCTTCTTGCTGATCTTTCTGCGCTACAACTTAACGCACTAGTCCACGCTCCTACCCACATGGCAGGCCATACCCTGGATCCGATCTTCACTAACATCCAAGAGGCAGTCACTGATATTCCCTCCCCAATGGGATGGACAGATCACTACCTCGTTAAACTAATGGTTCCTGCACCTCATCGGCAGTTCAAAACTGAATCCAACAAACGCCTTAAAAGACCTTGGCATAAGCTCACCACATCCGCCTTACACAAAACCTTAGGTGACTTCCACTGTGAAACTCATCAGGAGATTGAAGCGGCTTACGCCTCGTTCACTACCTGGATCACCAATGGCCTCGACACTCTCATCCCAGCTAAACTGACTAAAGGACGCAACACGCCCTCCAATCCATGGTACGACGATACCCTCAAAACGCTACGCAAGGATTGTAAAAAAGCTGAGCGCCAATGGAGGAAAAACTTTGATAATCAGGATAAAACAAACTATTTATCCAAACTCAAAATCTACCATAAAGCCATCAGATCCTCCCGCGCCTCATTTTATGCTAACAAAATCAGCTCTAACTCAAACCCAGCTAAAGCCATTTTTAAACTAGTCAAAGAACTCCAAAACCCTAGGGCACCATCTCCAAAAATCTCCTCCAACGAACAATGTGAGCAGCTTGCCATATACTTCGTTGAAAAAGTTCAAAAAATATATGCCACCTTTCTACAGAACTCCCCTCATTCCAGACAGCCTGCAACTTTAGCCCCCAGCCGTATTCCTCTCACCCAAATTCCTGCCATCTCGGCTGCCGAACTGAACAAACTTTGCAGGAAGGTGAAGTCTGGTTCCCCCGCTGACCCTATGAGCCCCTCTCACTTCCTGGACTCACTGGATCTTTTTTTATCTCCCATGTTGGACATCCTCAACCTTTCCTTTTCCTCGGGCTCTGTACCCATTGCCTGGAAACAAGCGTGGGTTTCACCAATAATTAAAAAACCCTCCCTCGACCCTTCCAAACCGGAAAGCTACCGTCCAATATCCCTTCTACCCTGGCTGTCCAAGATAGCAGAGGCCCATGTCAACGGCATTCTCTCGAAACATGTGGACAGTCACGGTATTCTGGATCCCTCCCAAAATGGCTTTCGAGCGGGCCATAGCACTGATTCTGCCTTATTGGCCACCACCAAACATCTCAGGACGATCCTGGACTCCGGACATAGTGCTGCGCTGATTCTATTAGACCTCAGCGCAGCCTTTGACACGGTGTCCCACGACATCCTCTTGGAACGTCTAGAGGAGGCCGGTGTGACAGGCCGTGCTCTTTCATGGTTCCAATCCTTCCTAAAAGACAGATCCTTTAAGGTGTCAGCCCCCCCATTTCTTTCTAAATCTCATCCCATAGCCCAAGGAGTCCCCCAGGGTTCAGCGCTGAGCCCCTCCCTCTTTAACTTATACGTCCAGCCGCTTGCTGATGTGGCCAAAGAGTGGGGGCTTACGCTGGTCTCATACGCCGACGACACCCAGCTTGTCGTCACCCTCTCTGAAAGTCCGTCCACCGCGGCATCCAAGTTTAAAGAGGGCATGGAATCAGTGGCTCAATGGATGACGGACAACTACCTCCAGCTTAATGCCGGGAAAACCGAGGTGCTACTCCTCGGCCGAAACACCTGCCTATGGAATGAGCACTGGTGGCCGTCATCCCTTGGCACCATTCCATCCCCTAAAAATTGTGTAAAAAATTTGGGAGTTTGGATGGATGCCAACCTCAGCTTTCAGTCACATACTAAAAAGGTGGCAGCCACCTGCATAGGGCTCCTAAGAAACCTCCGGCCAATACTTGGGCTATTTGACTCTAAAGCTCGCCAGCTAATTATCCAGGCAACCATCTTGTCTCGCCTGGACTATGCCAACGTCCTTCTATTGGGAGCAAATAAAGCTGAAACGGCCAGGTTCCAACGCATCCAGAACACGGCGGCCAGAACTCTGGTCGGTCTCCCACGTAGATGCTCAGCCAGAGCCACCATCCGCAAACTGCACTGGCTGCCCGTAGAAGAGAGAGTGAAATTCAAAGCTCTTATCACGATCTTCAAGATCGTCAAAAAGGGAAATCCCCCTCTGTTGCGAAAGCTGGCCCGACTCTATGTCCCTGGCCGTGACCATCGCTCCTCTAATCAACTTCTTCTGACAGTTCCCAGAGTCAGACTTAGTCGCATTGGTGGCCGTTCCTTTAGCGTCCTAGGGCCTAAACTATGGAACGATCTCCCCCCCAGCATCCGCTCTATAGACTGTCTCCCA
The DNA here is from genome assembly GCF_964204655.1 of Triturus cristatus. Taxonomy (NCBI): domain Eukaryota; kingdom Metazoa; phylum Chordata; class Amphibia; order Caudata; family Salamandridae; genus Triturus; species Triturus cristatus. The sequence goes on along the minus strand of NC_140590.1, from coordinate 890,522,986 downwards.
GTCTTTCGCAAAGCTATCAAGTCCCACCTCTTCCCCGCTTTCTAGGGTTCTTGGCCTTCCCTCCCCCGTTTAGTAGGAGTTTGCTTGTTGCTAGCGCCGGGACACCCCATTGCTGGGGTAGCTGTTGCGCTTTACCAAATCTAGAAAATAGAAACAGTTCAAAAATGATGAAATTGACAATACGACTGAAATCTCAGAAAGACAACATCGCATGGCGATAGATAAATGCTATCCGGTGTTGCCTGTTTCTCCTTCTGATAACAAGAAAGATATAGAAGAAGATCCCCTAATGTCTCATTTATTGAGGTTGCCTCCGCCCTATGCACAAAATGCTAATGTGCCTCAACCGTTACAGCCTGCTCAGTTGCTGGTAGTACCTCCGCCGGTTCCGGCTCTTCAGCATCTGCCTCCTCCAGTATTACCGCCCTTGCAGGTTTTACCATTAGTCTCAACTCCTACGCCTTCACTGCCTGATCCTAACTCTCCGTTGCCTTCTGCTCCTCTTGTAATTTCTAGTTCCTCTCTCGATAAATCTCCTAATATTCTGTCTCCAGTTCTGATGTCTAATTCACCGTCTATGCGTAAACGTCTCATAGATTCTGTCACTAATATTTTATCTCCTTACTTTGGAGCTCTTAATGCGTCTCCTGCTTTTGCTCGAAGATAATCTCGTAGTCAGTTTCCAGACTTCGAGGAACGAGAGAAGCTAGATTCTCTTGCCCGAAGATGGATCAAGAAGGGTCCACAATATAGTGTATCTGATATTATGCCTACCTTTTTGCAATGGAATGCACCTACACAAAGGTATGTTTTCAATGTAATGTGCGACGTTCTCATTAAAGAATGGGAAGATGTGAGTTCGAGTCCGATCTCACAAGATTTGTTAGATGTCCAAACTGATTTTGAAAAAGGACTTATTGTAGGTTCCAAAGTTGAGGAAGCTGTAAGGACACTCATCTCTTATAGAACTTTATTGTTCTCTTTTAGATTTTTCTTGATTCTGATCCGTCGGTTAAGCTGACATCGATAAATTACCCTATGAGAGAAGTTCCTCCAGTATGGAAGGAAGAGGTTGCGGCCGCAGGTGCTAATCCAGCTATTCCAGCTCATTTCCAGCGTATATGGGTACATGTACCATAAAAAGATCTGAAGTTTTAGCCCTTAAACAGACTCTACCAGATCCTCGTAAGAACCCTGCAGGTTATTACAAAGAGTTATCGCAGACAATCGATGCTTGTATTATGAATCTGGCAGATATTGATATGTTAATGGGTAATGTAGTTCCACAGACAATATGGGCAAAGATTCGTAAAGAGGATCATGTACAGGAACTGGGTGCTACTTGGGATGCTATAGCTAACACAGATAGAGACCAGGTGGGTGGTGCAAAGCCTGACGCTTTGATTTCGGAGCTTCCTAGTAGAATCATTACGCTGATGAAAACTATGATGCCTGCATTGAGAGTGAATTGGGATAAGCTAGCAGCATGTAAACAAAAGAAAGATGAAAGTGTCTCTGATTTCTTTACTCGGTTCGAAGAGACATTCATCGATCATAGTGGTCAGGACATGGCTACTGAGGGTGGACAGCGATTATTCGTGGATAAATTTGTATTCAATCTGCTTCCCGAACTGTCACACAAATTAAAGGATTCAGAAAGTTCTTGGGCTGTTTCTTCTTCTGCCCAGATATTGGCTACTGCACAATATTACGAGAATAGAGACAAAGAAGAAAAAGAAAAGCAAGAAAAGAAAACAAAAGATCTAAAAACAAAGGTTCTCTTACAGCAAGCTTATCTGCCACGTTACGTTCAGCCTCAAATTCAACAGCCACCGCAGTTTCAGAGATTGTATCAGAAACCTGAGCCATATATTTCGCGACCTTTGTGAGGTCCTAATCAATGTGTCTATTGTAAGGAGGAAGGTCATTTTAAAAGCAGTTGTCCGGTTTTATTGCAGCGTAATGGAGCATCATCTGCTCCACGAGCTCGTGCTGGCCTCCAGTCAGCAAACAGAGGTAGAGGTCGAGCTATATTGACTCAAGAACAGCGTGCCCTTCCTTCTCCTACTTCCATGAACTATTTTGATCAGCAAAATGTGAGATCCACTCAATATTATAATGAGGACCATTATGTTGAAGGCGAAAACGAGAGTCTTCATGCCAACTAGGACAGCCATGGACAAAGTAGAGGAGTTGTGCCAATCCCAGTAGATCAAAATGGCCCTTATGTCAACATCACTACTATGGGTGTATCAGAGCCGTTTCTTCTAGATACTGGAGCAATGAGAAGTTCTATCATTCATTCTAAACTCCCTGGCGCACCTTTGTCTGGGTTAACGAATGTTTCTGTAGGATTTTCTGGCGCCCCTGTTCGCAATCCGGTTTCTTGTCCCTTGCCTATTTCGGTTGGTCCTTATGATTTGGAAGCTTCACTTCTGTTAATGAATGGTTGTGGTGAAAATCTGTTGGGTCTAGACCTATTGAAAAAGATGCATGCTACCATATATTGTTCTCCTTCAGGCGTACATCTCACTCTAGGTCAGAAGTTGATCTCCCCAATGTATTTGTCTAAAGATCAGTTTCCTCCTGAGTTGCTTTCTCTTCCGACAGCACTTTGGGCCACTGCTCCGAATGATGTGGGTTGTCTTGAGATACCGCCTTATGTTGTCACTCTCAAGCCCAATGTTGAATTACCACGTATTCCACAATATCGAATTTCTGCTGAAGGTGAAAAGGCGCTCTTAGAAATCATTCACGATCTCATTCGGAAGGGTGTGGTCGAAGAAACGAGAGGCAACACATGCAATAGCCCTATTCTTCCTGTTCTTAAACGTACTGATCCTTCTCAGCCTCCTGTGTACCGGTTTGTGATTGACCTGCGAGAAGTAAACAAAATTGTGATTCCACAATTTCCTGTTGTTCCAGATATCACTGCCTTGTTGACTATGATACCTTCCACAGTGACTTGGTTCTCTGTTATTGATCTAAAGAATGCCTTCTTTAGTATTCCAATTGCAGAAGAGAGTAGGGACATTTTTGGTTTTTCACTTGGAGGCCGAAGCTTCCGGTTTAAGCGCGCACCCCAAGGGTACTGTGAAAGTCCCTCCATTTACAGCCAGGCTTTGAAATGTCATCTTGATACTTTTCACTTGCCGTCTGGTGCTGCTCTTATCCAATACATGGACGACTTATTAGTCACCGCTGACTCAGAAGATATCTGCAAAGATGTCACTGTTGCACTACTACATCACTTGTTCAAGCTGAATCACAAGGTTTCACCTTCCAAACTACAATATGTTTGTCGAGAGGTTACCTACTTGGGTCATCTCCTATCAAAGGAGGGACGACGATTGACACCAGAACAAATTCAGGCAGTTGCGCGAATGTCAGTACCATCCACACAAAGGGAAGTACGTGCCTTTCTGGGAATCACTTCTTATTGTAGACAGTGGATCCCTAACTTCTCCTTGATCGCCAAACCTTTGTTGGCACTCACTTTAAAAGATACACCTCAGCCCCTTCCTTGGACAGATGAGTGCCAAAAGAGTTTCACTGATTTACGTACTGCTCTGTGTTCTGCTCCTGTACTGGGTACCCCAGATTACACCAAGCCTTTTACGCTGTATGTTCACGATAAAGAGGGTTGTGCATTATCAGTCTTAACACAGCAATTTGGAAATAGACAGCGACCATGTGCTTATTTTTCGGCTACGTTAGATCCCGTAGTTAAAGCATTGCCTAATTGTCTCAAAGCCACAGCAGCCGCAGCAATTTCTATTCGACAGTCTGCTGGGATAGTGTTAGATAACACTCTTATTGTCATGGTGCCACATGCAGTGGATACCTTACTAAACAGAACAAAGACACAGCATCTCACGAGTGCACGTTTAACTGGTTACGAGCTGACGCTATTGGCTAGTCACATACACATCAAATGGTGCAATACTCTGAATCCAGCCACTTTGTTGCCCCTTCCTAATGAGGAGAGTATTGAAGATCAACATGACTGTTTCTTCCGTACTGAGGAAGAGACAAAAGGAAGGATTGATTTGAGAGACACACCTTTAGAGAATCCAGATGGGACTCTATGGGTAGATGGTTCCTGTTTTAAGATGCCTAATGGGGATACGGTTTCAGCCTATGCTGTAACTACCTTACATACGATTGTGGAAACTGCACGTGTTAGACACAACTCAGCGCAAGCAGCAGAATTGATAGCATTGACGAGAGCTTGTGTACTATCAAAAGGGAAAAGAGTGAACGTGTACACTGACAGTCAATACGCCTTCGGTGTCGCGTTCAATTTTGGGCGTCTCTGGAAAGAGAGGGGTTACTTAACTTCACATGGCACTAAGATACAGCATGGTCAGTTAGTGACTGATCTCCTTGAGTCACTTACTTTACCTGTCCAAATTGCGCTAGTGAAGTGTAGTGCTCACAAGAGGATAACGGATGATGTTGGACAAGGAAATGCATTTGCTGATGAAACAGCAAAGAAAACAGCGAAAGATTCAATGAGTCGAATGTATATGGCAGGTCCTGCGAATTGGCACAGAAAGAGGAATGTGTGAGAATACAATAGAAAGCGTGAAAACGATTCAGAAAGAGGCTACAGAAAGAGAGATAAGCAAGTGGAGAGAAAGTACGGGAATGTTAGATGAGATGGGTTGTTGGGTAGAATTGTCCGAACATCAACGATGGTTGTTGCCAGATGCTTATGTACTCCCAGTGGTTACTATGGCTCATGGTCCAGCTCACCTTAGTTCACAAGGCATTTGTAAACTTCTAGCTCCAGTTTGGCAGAATGAAAGTATCCCCAAATGTGCAGACAACGTACTAAAACATTGTATTGTTTGTCTGATGTATAATCCAGGAAAGGGAACCCCCACTACAGCAGGTCACTTTGCTCCTCCGACATACCCATTTGAAGTGTTGCAAATCGATTATATTCATATGGATCGATGCAACAACCTCAAATATGTTCTGGTGGTAGTATGTGCCTTTTCGAGATGGATAGAAGCATACCATTTGAAAGACAACACAGCTTTATCCACAGTCAAAATCCTTCTGAAAGAGTTCTTTCCCAGGTTTGGATTGCCGCGCATTGTCTGGAGTGACAATGGGAGCGAATTTGTTGGCCAAGTCATGCAGAAAGTTTGTGCAGGTCTTGGAATCAAACAAAAGTTTCATGCGGCAAATCATCCCCAATCAGCAGGTTAAGTAGAATGCTACAATGGGACCTTGAAATTAAAGTTAGCGAAAATTCAAGCAAGTACAGGACTTAATTGGCCTGATGCTTTACCATTAGCTCTGCTATCCACCAGAACTGCAGTGCACTCTCGTCTGGGACTTAGCCCTTACGAAGTGGTGTTTGGCCGTCCGGCCAACATATGGGGAATTCCTCGTCCTAAAAAGTACTCAGATTTGCCCTACCCAATGTTAATTGACTATTTGCATGACCTTACAACTAAATTGCATGTCCTTCATCGACAGGTTCGGAGTGCTTTGCCAGAGGCTTCCACAGATCCAGGTCACTCCATCCGTCCAGGTGACTGGGTCTGCATCCGCAATTTTCAGAGGAAGAAGAATTTGGAGCCCAGATGGCGGAAGCCCCGAATGGTTCTGTTGAAAACGAGGACAGCCGTTAAAGTTGAAGGAAAGAAAAATTGGATCCACGGTGTGCACTGCAAGAAAGTACCTTTGCCCTTGCCTTTCGATCAGTGGGTTCGCAGAGGGGTTGGTGACTGCGAAGGCGAAACAGTTCCACGATTCATACCCTTTAGCGATGCACACCTGAATGGGACATTGTCTGAGAAAGAGGACGACGACATCTTACAGAAAGCGATTCCATTACACCGCCGCTTATACACGACTGAACCAAAAACATTGTTTCAAGATCAGAGTGTACCTGGGAAGGATCGCTACAATCTTAGGCCCAGACAAAAGAACATTTAAGACTTTTTTATTCTTCCTTCTCCTTGTGTAGTGTTCTGTTTAGGTTGCAGGGTCACGGTAGGAGTCTAGGTCACGACCTGAGTAGTGACAATAGGTCTGCAGGATCTTTCAGTGTCATAGGACGGTAGAGCATCGTGATTTTAGTGATTGAGGAAGATTGCCGTGAGCATCCACTAGTGAAAATGAAAACTACACCAAGTATTGAAGAGAGAAGAAATGAAACAAAGAAAGCATCTTGTAAAATAATGTACAGTCGTTACAGTATAACCTTATGTGTTCTGATATCATTATGTATTATTTTGGCGATTATTGGTTGGATAGTTTATGTTTCTCAGCCAAAACACACCTCCCCTTCCTTTTCTTTGCCTTCTTCCACTATCTCTCCACACTTTTTCCATACTTTCCCTTCACATGAACTTGTCAGAAGAACCGAGTATTACAATAATTCTTTTGTTCAACTATTACACCAGCATCAATTAGTGGTTAATACAACTGACTGTTGGGTATGTGGTCTTATGCCGCATACTAATGAGAAGGGAATACCATTTCTAGTTCTTCCTTTCTCCTACGAAGGTTCCGCTTGGGAATTCTTTGTTATCTTCTCAAATGCATATCAAAGTAAATTCAGACGGTCCGTTGCTTCACAAACTAATTATCCGGATTTTAGTCATAGTTCTTTGATTAAGGGTATGGTGGTTATGGCTAAAATCATGGAGAATAGCAAGATTTCTACCGATGAAAGAAAAGCATACACTAATTGGAACGTCACCCAATACATGTCAAGTCTTAACAATAAAATGGGAAAAGAGAAATCCTCACCAATCTGGACTGTACCGCATCAAGGTAACTTCTGTTTAAAGATAAACGAACGCTCTTCTGACACTGTACCAAAAAGTAACTGTTCCTACACATACATTTATTCCTCTCTGAACTCACCTCCTCTAGTACCGTCACAAGGCACCTATTTAATTTGTTATAATAGAGCCTATACCTGGTTACCAACGGGTTTCTCTGGTACCTGCTACATAGCTTTTCTTCTCCCCCCTACTTACACTGCTTCTGCCAATGATCACCGAACCCGTCTCAGCCGAGGAATTATCGACTCCAAAGACACCTCGGGACAAGAAGGAGGAGATTTCCTTAAAGGTTTTCTTCCCTTCTGGGGTCCAATGGCCAATAGCAGAAATATAAGGCAACTGGTCCGTGTTGTAGAGACTACGACAGACATCACTGTAGGAGCCTTGAGTAATATCACGGCAGAACTACAGGCGGACCGTCTTATGACCTTACAAAATCGAGTTGCCTTAGACTTCATTCTTGCTGATCGTGGTGGGGTATGTAAATTGATCGGGTCAAGCTGTTGTATTTTCATTCCTAATGACACTCCGACAGTATACCAAGTGATTTCCAAGTTGCATATAATCTCCGAGTCTATTCATCAGGACGAAGGAGATTGGTCCTTAACGGAATGGTTTTGGGGACTACTGTCCAAATCGGGTTGGAAAGTATTGACATTCCTTGGAGTAATTTTGACGATCATATTTTCTTGTTGTCTTTGTATGCACTGTGGTCCCGCTATCTGTGATCTTTGTGCCACTATGTGCATTTCAAGACCCAAACCCCAAGTAACAGAAAACATAAGGATGATGTTACAGCAACAGCTTGATGATCTCATGGCTATCGATGTGGACTCAGATTAACGTGAGTCTGTCTTGCCTGAGTTCTGGCAAAAGGAGGGTCTGAGGAACTTCGATTTTCGATCGAATCGACCCGCCATTTTGTAACCCGCCGCCATTTTGTGTTGCCATCACTCAGGCAGCATGGCGAACGAAGTCTATTCTGCCTTTCGCGTAGCTTGGTGTCAAAATACATCCTCGGACTTGTTTGCGAGGCAGGTGTTTGGACTAGCCGAGTACACTAATCCGTGTCTGGCTCTCCTAATCCCTGTTTCAACTGTCTGTAGGCTCACACCATTCTTTCCTGATCATATCTTATCGACTGGCCTTCACTGTCTCCTGCTAGCATTCTCTTGTGTCATGCCCGTCCTCCAATACACACAAACGTATCTCACCACCTGCAAGTCAGTTGTAATCTATTAACATATTAAGTTCGGTGGTGGGATGACAAACACAGTTGGAGGAGAGGACTCTTCGAGTCATCTGATCTTTCTGTTTTCGAACCCTTCTTACTGGTTCCGCTTTGTTTTCCACTTACCCTATTGGCTCTTTTCTTCTTTGCTTGGGGCGTGTGTTCTGTTAATAATTTGTATTATATAGTATTTTTTTTTTTAACAACAGATTTTATTGTGTCAATATAGCCATCACCATGCAGAGCCCTGTAACCCAGAGACATCTGCCATATTCTTCATACATGTACATACAGGCAATAGACAATTGTGTATTTTAAGTCCCCCTAAATCCCACCCCAATGCCCCCCCCTACCCCCAACCCCCCAAAGATCGCACTTCCTACAGCCAGTCTTACTCTCCCCCTTCGGTCCATCCCGCACTCCCCTCGCATCACACGCGCCCCTGCGCAACCCCCCCATGACCACCAATGTCCATGCACAGCTGCCCGTATTGTATAGTATTTAACCTGATGCGCCACAGAGTAAAGTGGCTGTCTCCTGAGAACCTGCTTTGTGTACTTCTAGGATAACTGTACTAGCTGCAGCTAAATAAATCCAATCTTCTAACGCCGACTGAGTGTCCCGTGTCTCTGTGTATCGAAGCAGGTGAACCCAGGAGACGGAGGGTGTACCCTGCGCCGCCAGGCCCAAAAGGTTCTGGTTCTTCACCTGGAACCTTGGCATCATACTCAACTCCTCCCTCACCATGACCCACCTAATCAACGCCATCGCCTCCACCTGCTTCAACACCCTCCGCATCCTTCGGAAGACCTTCAAATGGATCCCCCCGAATCCAGAAAGACCTTCACCCACACACTCATAACAAGCAGATTGGACTACATAAGCGCCCTCTATGCTGGGATCAACAAATTCCTGCTACGCAATCGTCAGACCATCAAGAACATCGCGGCAAGACTCGTCCTCGGCATCCCACAACATGAACACATCACCCAACACCTGCAAGACCTCCACTGGCTCCCTGTCGAGAAGAAAGTAACTTTCAAGCTACTCACCCACGCCTACAAATCCCTCCACAACACTGGATCCATATACGTCAATGAAAGAGTCTCCTTCCACGTACCCAGAAGAAACCTCCACTGTGCCGACCTTGCATAGACCCACACACATCAGCAGAACCAGAGCGGGTGGAAGAGCCTTTTCCTACATCGGGGCTAAGGCCTGGAATGAGCTCCCGATCAACATCAGATGCTCCCCCACTCTGAACACTTTCAGGAAGAGCCTCAAGACCTGGCTCTTCGGCTGACCCGAAGCTGCACCCCAACCCCTCAGCGCCGTGAGACCCTCACAGGTGAGTAGCACGCTTCATAATTCCCTGATTGATTGATTGGCTTAACTTCTCTCTCCGTCACTTCAGAAACGCAGGCCTGCACCATATTTACAAGAATATGGTGCAGCCCTGCATTTCCCCTTGCGTTGGTGCTACACTTAGCAGCCTAGCGACAATGCAGGCACCCTTGCAAAAGAGTGTCTTTGTACAGGGGAAGATTGTTTATGAGCAGGAAGGTCCCCCTTCATGTACATAAATAATCTTTAAATGCCCTTTTTGTAACTTCTCTGTTTGCTGCTTAATGAGGCACACACAGAAGTTGCAAAATGGCATTTAAAACAAACGAGGGCGGTATTTACAAGCCCCTTGCGCCGCCGGTGCGTCACTTTTTACATGGGAAAAAGTGGTGCAAGGGGCCCTGATTGTTTATGTGCAGGAAGGGGGATCTTCCTGTACATAAAAAATCATTGGCCTTTTGCTCTTGTTTTGTGTGTTGCACAACACAGCACATATGAAAACAGCAAAAACTAGGAGAAATGAAATATTTTGCCTTGTTGCGCCAGGTTAAGACCAGGTTTTTCCTGGTCTTAATTCTGGCGCTGCCTCCTATTTACACCTCCCTTGTAAATAGGAGGCAGTGTCAGAATCAATGGGTTTGTGGTGGAACGCCCACAGCAACATCCATTTCCCTCCACTCTCACGCTAAGCATAGCTTGAAAGGGGGCCTTATTTACAATGCAGCATTAAGTGGCTTAACGCTGCCTTGTAAATAAGGCGATGCCCCTACAGGAACTTTGTAAAAAGTGTCGAAAGGGACTTGTACATATGCCCCCTAGAATGAAGTTTATGAAGTATGTTATAGATCAATGTTATTGTTGCACCGTGAAACTCAGTGTGAGCCCTTATGTTATGTTGGATAATAGGAGTAGAGGGGTATCAGCCCCAAACACCCAAGGCATAGGAAAAAGCTATACATACTTAATTTACTGTTATGGCTTGCTGTCCTGTTTTGCTTAAGGCTTATCTCTAGACTTGTGTTTTCCCACCATATGTGTGAGATTCATGGAAAGACAAAACACACTGGCCCTGGCTGGAATGGAACTGAAAAAGCTTTAACAACAAACGATATAAGTCTCACTGAAAACTATGTCCATATGTTACATAGGATTCAGATTTTTAATGCAAACGTTTTATGATAATGCTATCAACAAATAAAATTAATCTTACTTGTTTTCATTGACATCGGCAATAGATTAATAATAATTAAACTTGGGTGACATTTGCGTAATTACCGTTGGGGAAATTGTGCAAAATGCCCATAAATAACTCAATAGTGTTATTACATGAAATATTCGTGTGGCATTTTGCAATGTTTTAAGAGAAAAATTCGTCTTTGTGTCGAAAAAAAAAATCCACCGTAAAACAAACGATAGCTGTTCAGGGCCTCTTCCTTCACCTTGCTCGCTTGCTCCAATAAATGAGATTTTTATCTGAGTGAACTTTCAATTAGGTGATGTGGTCTAATGGGGTAATCAGTTGCCCTTCATGTAAAAACCAGTATGCAAAATGCAGGAAATTATGCAAGAATACGCCGTTTTGAATGTAATTTCTCACAGTTTAATAATATTGCAGAGGAATTATTTGTTATTTATTTTTTCGTGTATTCAATTCAATTTAGAAAACATCTAAGTCACTTTCAGGCCTTACTCAGCAGTGTCACATCAAAAGGCTGGAGGATTATCTTGTTCACCATTCCATTCTGTGGGACAAGTCAGCATCCCATTTGAAACAATGAGAGATAGAGGAAGTTTGGCTTGCAGGGCACACTTAGAGCTTGTCACCAGTAAGTCTTTAGGGGCAGATTTACAAGAAAGTGACGCATCTGTACAGATGCGTCACTTTCCCTGCGCCACCCTTAGAAACCCTTGCTCCACCATAGATACGCCGTATTTACAATACGGCGCAAGGATTGACAGACAGAAATTGACTGAAATTCTGACGGAAAAGTCACGCATTGCTGGAGTCGTGTCGCAAGCACGGCGCAACTCCAGCAATGCGTGTTGAGGCCTATTCCCACTACACTACGTCACTAATTATGCCTGCGTGAAGCAGGTGTAAGATTCTAACGCAGTGGCATCCTAAAAGTGGCGCAGTGAAATCTTGTAGATTTCACGGAGTCACTTTTACGAGGCCTTCCTGCGTGGGAACGCCTACCCTGCATACATTATACATCGTTACGGAGGTGATAGAACACTACCAACAACTGTTTGGCACCGCAAACGTGTCATTGGCAACAAAGACACAAATATGGAAGACTATCTTGGACCATGTGAATGCAGTTGCAGCTTTGAGGAGGACAATGGAAGAGGTCAAGAGGCGCTTGAATGATATGAAGGTCAAAACCAAGAAGAAACTCGATGCCAACATGAAAACAGCAACGCCCATTGGAGGTGGGGGTCCAGCGGCACACTACGAGCTGGATAACATGGAGAAAATGGTGGTCACAGTCATCAGTCGGGACACGGTGCCAGGAGTTGGGGATCCGGACACTGCTCAACATGACCTGACACAACATCAACAGGGTGCGTACCAACCAGGGACTGGGGGGACGGGGGGAGATGGGCACAATGGCACACATGCACATGTAAGTAGAGCACACTGCACACCCACAATGACTCTGGATCATGTCCCTGATCCCCGTGGCACACCGCAGCACACACACAAACATCAAGTAGGCCCCCGTACCCCATGTCCTCAAAGGGGTCCCACACCACACATCACCAATCTCACCACCAACACATGCACACGTGCAAAACCCAGCAAAGATGCCCATCTGTGAGCCACACTGACAATACAAGTAACACTACATGGTGATCAGCATGGCTGCAGGCCAATCATCATGACATTGTGCATGCCACAACACTGAGGTGGCTGAGTGTGGACCACATCCGGAAAGGAGCAGGTCACACTCTGACACATCCACGTGCACAAACAACTTCTGACGTCAACAACACATCTGCGGACAAACCATGCCCAAGAGTCACAACTCAACCAACAGCTCTAAACAACCAAGTCCGATACATCTCAGCACTGTAGAGGCATAGAAGGCAAAGGCACACTGCCTGAAAGGGATAAGAGGCCACAAAGTCAGAGCTGCACGGGTGACTCACCCACAATGCTGCACACACACCTAAGACACCTCAACATTGACAACAATGTGGTACAAACTGCAATGCTTTCACAACAGTACACAGAACACAACTGGTGCTGCATGGGTGTACAATATGGCCAATCACTCCTGGCATAGCAGGAAACTATGAGATGACAAGGTACAACCTCACATCCCTGATGTCATACAAATGTCCACTGTCCCACATCAAATAGGCAACTCACCACAAACAGTCACAATGTACATTGTCATGCAGTCTGTATGTAAACTTCGCCAATGCGTCAACATACAATGAACAGCAAAACACACAAGATGATGGACGGAATGTTGCACATTGGCAAAATATTCACCCCCAGTCACAGATCTGGGTTTAATCCATCGTTAATTTGCTCACCATGCCACCCCAGTTCAGACATGGCCATATGCAAATCAGTCTTGACCCTGTGCCTCATGGGAACAGTCCAGCCCAAACTGCCAAGCCATGTCCTCCCTGGACCGGAATCAAGCATCCTAGGACCGGTTTCGGGGCTTCACCCCTCTTCAGCCAGGATAGCTTGACTCCAGTGGCGTAGTGAGCACGGGACCCACGTCTGGCATACCCTTCTCGGGGAACTAGGTCGAAGGCAGTCCGCAAGTCTATAAAGGCGAGATATAGACTGCCCCTGGCCAGGAGAACGACCTTCCAATAAAGCATCATTAATCTGAAGGATTGCTCTATTGTCCCCGTGCCTACTCTAAACCCTGCCTGGAAATCGGAGAGGATGCCCTTGTCCTCCACCACTGCAATATCCTGGTTAGAACCACCTTACCAGCCACCTTTTGTGAGGTGTCTAGAAGACTTATTGGACGGTAATTAGCCGGGTCGTCCCGACAGCCTTTCTTAAAAATAGGGACGACCTCAGCACCCTTCCATGAAGTCGGAAGAGTTGCCCCTTCGAAGTTGGAATTTAATAGGGCAGAGATGAGTTTTCCCCAGTGATCTGGGTTAGCGCGTAGCAGGTCTCCGGGAATGCCGTCCAGACCTGCTGCTTTATTGGGGACCAAATTGTTTATTGCCCCCTCTACTTCCTTAGGTGTAAACTGAAGCTCCTCCTTAAGTTGGGCAAAGTCGTAAGGATGACAGGCACTCAGGCTCGCCCCCACTTCCTGGGGCGTTGAGTAAAGTTTAGTGAAGTGATCAACCCATGCAGTCTCTGGGACATTACACGTAATCATTGAGTCCACAGGTTTCTCCCTGGATCTCAGGAGGTCCCAGAAGCCCTTTGCATCTTTTCTTACGCTTGCGGCTTTAAGATCACACCAGAACTGGTCTTCCCAATCTGCCTTTGCTTTTGCTAGAGCTCTCTTATAGTTGCCCCTGGCTATACATACTAGGTTTCTATTCTTAGCTTTTACAGCTTTTAATAGTTCCCTTTTAGCTGATCGACAAGAGTCTGTAAACCATCCGGATGGGCCCTTCCTTGAGTCTCCCTTAGCCCCCTTACCCGCATTCTTGGCTATGAATAGGTCACCTATAGCCTTTGTGGTTTGGGAAAAAGCTACGGATACCTCTAGTGCACTTATGGAGGGGGAATCTAGGCGCAATGAGATATTAGCCATTACTAATTGTGCCTCCCGCATCTTGGTCTCGTTGCCACTGAACGTCTTCCACTTCAGGCGCCTGCCACAGTTAGTAGGACATACTTCGTGTGAGGATTTCCAAACGTGAGGAAGTAGGATAAAGGGGCTGCTCTTCCACAAGTAAGAGAAGGATAAGAGCAGGGGGTTGTGGTCACTATCTATAGACGGACGGACCTCCATGTCCTCCAGGAAGGACCACAGGCAGAAGTTCAACATGGCATAGTCGATCCTGGACGAATGACCTATTCTATTGAATGTATGTGCCCCCTTTTGATCAGATTTAGATCTGCCATTAGTAGCTCTCAGTCCGTATTCTAGACAGAGCGCGTTAAGGTCTATGGCGTTTTGAGACCATCTTTTAATTGGAGCAATGGACAAAGGTGGAATGCCTCTTCTTGCATCGTCATCTCTACAACCCAACACATCCTCAGCTGCGAGCGGTTCGAAAGTGCAATTAAAATCCCCCGCTAGTAGGACAAGGGAATTTGAACCACAGTTTTTGAGTTCCTCATCAATGCCAGTTAGGGGGAGAGTGGATCCTCCACCCCTAGAGCCTCTAACATAGATATTCAGTATTTCGAGTTCCGGCCCTCCACTCGGACCTCGAAGTGATAGTCTCTGTAAGTCTGGGGAGATAGTGGCAATGCATTTAGCAGAACACCGCAGGGAAATGCTTATCCAAATTAAGAGCCCGCCGGAAGGGCGGCCCTTACCCTCCTTGGATCGGACAGCTGGGACAAAATAGGTAGTAAAGCCCAGTTTATGCTGTGGTTCTAGGCACCACGTTTCCTGGAACAGGCAAATCCCACAGGTTTCAATGAATGCGTTCCACTCAGGGATGGCTAAGTTTCTCGCCAGACCAGCAATATTCCAACTGACTACCTTCAGAGGCACAATTGGGTCCTTTCCCTGACTTGGGGCTGTCGCGCCTATATTGGGAGTGGAATTAGTAGTGTTTATTACCTCACCAGCGCGTATGGCCACATCGTGAATAGACGAGAAGCTCGAGATCTTTATTGTATCCAATGAGTGATGGGAATAAATTGTGGGTGAGCTAGGGCAACCAATGGAAGGTGTGGGGGCAGCCGTTATTAAAGTTGCGCGTGGACTTGTGTGTGAAACCTGCGTGAGGTCATAAATGGCGGGCTTCTGGATCAAGGGAATGGGATTAGTATCTGTAAGAGTGTTTTGATGATCATCAGTGGATAGAGAATGGCTGGGAGGGATGTGGTCCAAAGCCACCATGCTCTGACTTGTAGATAATGATGGTCAATCCACCGAATCCAGGCAACTATATCTATTGGACAATGGCAAGTCACTCCATCCTAAGGTGAAAGGTACTGTCCTACCCCTTTGGACCTGCCAGCCATCCCACGCCCTACTGCCAGCCCATTTGGAGTCCTTGAGACCATCCCTAAGTGGATCAGGATAACAATTGGGGGGAGGATAAAAGAAGGAAAGCCTTCGTGTCTCAATTCCATCCTGCTTGGCACTTCTGGCACGGCGGCAGATATATTCCGCCGTGTATGGATTGTCAAAATTTACAACAACACAATCCCCACGGGGCCGTTTTTTTCCACCTCCTACCCAGGACACCCTGCATACCATTAGGATTTTACTTGCGCAAGAAGGTGGGAGCGGTCTGTTTTGGGTGAGCCAGTGTTGAACCTTATTTTTTAGGGAGCCCAGGGGTTCCTCCATATTGGGCCTTAGGGCAGGAACACCTGTCATTATGGTGACGTAGGGGTCAGCTTCAGGTGGTAAATTTAAGTGCTGGCCATTCGAATCCCTGTCGTTGTCAGAATTATTATTCGTTCCCCCAGGAAATTTAGATGGTACAGAATTCAAGTTTACAACTGGGGGTTGGGGTTTGGCTGGTTCAACAGCCTTCTTACAATCACCCACGAGAGGCTCAGATCTTTTATTCGAGTTATTAGATGGTAACGAGCCCATCCCGGTGGGTGGATTGAAGGGTTCCCTAGATACAGTCAACTCGCCGCCTAACCCTGCTTTGGGAGGGATAGTCGAGGAAGATGTATTCCCAGATGACAAAAATTTTTCAATGTTCAGGAGTGACAGTTCCAAAGGTCGTAAGAGAGATTTAATAAGATCATCTATTCTGGACAAAAGAAGATCATTGACCTCACAAGTCCTGCACCCCTCTCCCAATCTTGTAGAAACCCCAGGCATGATTGAATTCAAAGGGGAAGCTGGGGCATCCATCGGTCCTCCCTGAGTGAGGATACTATTTCTGTGTTGGTGAGAAGTAGGGGCTTTTTTGGTAGATTTGCGTTTACGCTTGATTGCCTCCCTAGCCTTCTTAGTTTTGGGGATAGCACCTTCCCCATTGCTCCTTGGCACATTAGTATTCGGGGGCGCCTGGCCAGGGCTCCTCAGGAGGGCTGACGTCCTCGCAAGGGTCGTGCTAGATTGTGAGTCTATGGATGTTAATGATGCCGAGAGATCAACAGTATTAGGAACTCCATGTGTCTCGACCTGCACTAACATTAAGGGCCTAGACTCCCTTTGGTTTGCAGGAGACTTGGATAGAGCTAGTGCCCCCAAAGAAGAGCGTCTTGCCATGGCCAGATCTTGGGACACCCTACGCTCTAGAAGTGATATGCCTTGGTTAATGGCCTCATTCGCTATATTGATCGATTGGGCCTGTTACATGTGTTGGACCATTTTTGCTACCCCTCGTCATCATTATGCTGCTTTATTTAGATAAGCTAAAACAGGTCTGGCTCAGAGAGGGGATAACAAGACACCAAATATGAGGTGGAAATCAGTGGAGCAACAGTTAGAGGAATAATACTTCCAAGATAGAAGATTCAAAATGGAGTAGCAAAAGGGAGTGTCCGAAAACAGTCTTACCCGAACTTCTGGCGGGTTTAAGCAAGTCCACTGAACGGCAGTGCTTGATGGTTGATACGTCTGCAGGGCGCTTTCTCACATCAAGAGTTGTAGGAGCTTTTTTGTAGGACAAGCTCCCTTAAGGAACCTGACTCAACCTCTGTGCCCACAGGGGAGGCGTTGCTCAGATCCCCTTGAGCGCGTTGAGCCGAAGTTAGAGGGATGGCCCAGCCCAGTCTGGTCCGGTCAGTGACGGGCAAGGACGGGCCCGCCCTTGGCCCGTTCTTCGCCCGGGCGCTGCCCGCGCACGTCCCGCGCCGCGGGGCGCTTGGGAGGCTTAAATGCAGCCCGGGCGCTGCGAAGACGTTAGCGGTGGGCGCCCGGGACTAAGCACTCTGGGGGTTGAAGTTTTCCAAGAGCCGTTCCCCTCACGGCAGTGATGGTAGCAGTGTCCGTGGTGCAAGGGGCGATCAGGTGAGCCCGTGTGTCGAGCCGTTCTCCTCACGGCGTGCTCGTAGATAAAGATAAAGATAAATTTCCGCCAGGTCTGAAAGAGCGTCCCGCGCCGCGGGGCGCTTGGGAGGCTTAAATGCAGCCCGGGCGCTGCGATGACGTTAGCGGTGGGCGCCCGGGACTAAGCACTCTGGGGGTTGAAGTTTTCCAAGAGCCGTTCCCCTCACGGCAGTGATGGTAGCAGTGTCCGTGGTGCAAGGGGCGATCAGGTGAGCCCGTGTGTCGAGCCGTTCTCCTCACGGCGTGCTCGTAGATAAAGATAAAGATAAATTTCCGCCAGGTCTGAAAGAGCGTCCCGCGCCGCGTGGCGCTTGGGAGGCTTAAATGCAGCCCGGGCGCTGCGATGACGTTAGCGGTGGGCGCCCGGGACTAAGCACTCTGGGGGTTGAAGTTTTCCAAGAGCCGTTCCCCTCACGGCAGTGATGGTAGCAGTGTCCGTGGTGCAAGGGGCGATCAGGTGAGCCCGTGTGTCGAGCCGTTCTCCTCACGGCGTGCTCGTAGATAAAGATAAATTTCCGCCAGGTCTGAAAGTAGTGTTTGATCACCTCTGTACGAGGATCCTTTTTTCCTCTGAACTGAACCACATCTTCCTCTTACTCCTCTCCTTGCGTACAATGATATGAACTCTGCCAAACAAAAATCAAGACTCAGTTCCAAATGTGTGACCTACTCGACCGCAGTGTAGGCCGAAGGTGTAGTCATCAAGGGTCCACTGATATGTGTGGTTGGAATGCTATGCACAGAGTTGGTGGCACGACATAGAAAGGAGCATAGTGATATAAACTCAGCCTAAAAGTGTGTACTCTGCCATTGTATAATCAAGACTCAGTTCCAAATGTGTGACCTACTTGACTGCTGTGTAGGCAGGTGGAGTATGTCAACAAGAAAGGAGTGCTGCGGGACTGTCTCGGGGAGGACAGCGATGGTCTGAGGAGGTTTCCAAGGTTGCGAGCCTTGGGCTTGGAGCTTGCACAAGCACGTGGTGGGCCCTCTTTGACACACGCCGGTGTCGGAAGGTGAGTGGTGTGGCCTGGTTGCGCTAGGGTGGCCAAGATGGGTCTGGGGACCTGCTGCCTGGGGTGCAGCAGGCGCACATGGTTGTGTCTGCCTCGTGGCGTGCTGGGCGGCGCCACCCTGGCAGACACGTTGGCCATTCCGGAAGAGAAGCACGCCCAGAGCAACGGGCTTTTTATTCACACCCCTATGCTGGCCTGGCATAAGCCGGGCCAGCCCACTCCGCTCATGCTTACAGGGGGGGACGTAATGAGCTAATTTTCGAGCTCTTCCCCACAGCCTGGGGTAACATGGTTGCGTCCAATGTTTACTACACTCCAAACACCAGCTGTATATGTCGACATGGGCATGTCTATGGTCTGCATACTGCAGTCTGGCCAGTGCATCCACGTCACACTTGGCATTGTGTATATTATCATTCATGGGTCACTTGCCTCCTTCGCATATGCATAGTTTACACCTCTCCCCACATTCTGCTATTGTGTGGGTGAGGTGCCATGCCGTTGATGGCTCGGGTACATGGCTTGCGCAGGTCACCACAGTAAGTTGTGCTGTCGTGTCTGGTAGGTGGGCATGTTGTTTGGCATTTGTGTGTGACTCTGTAACGTGTGCATTCCCAGAGTTGTGAGTTGCATGATTGTGGAGTGGAGGTGTGTGGTGTGTTCATTTGGTACTTACCAACAAGCACTGCATTCCCATAGGTGCCAGCCTCAAAGCGCTGGTTGATGATGGACTGTCGGAAGATGTAGGAATCATGCATGTTAAATGGTAGCGGCAGTTGCAGTCGATAACCTTTTGAGTATTGCCCGGCGGTAATCGCCTCTTATACCATTCGATAATTAACCAACAAAGAGGCAGGCGCCGGAGACTGGAAGGCAGGAAACCAAGGTTTATTCTCTCCGGAGGAGAACACATCAGATCAGACAGCAAGGTATCGTCACGAGGTGCTCTAACCACATCTCTGAGGCCTGGCCTCTTATACACAGGTTTATGACTTTATTGCAGGTTTATCATACATGGCACATTCTTGAGATCGCTTTGATACATGAAAGAACATCCTCAGAATCCCCACTTCAAGCTCGTTCCCACACATATCTACAGTGGAAGTCCCCACCCCACACACAGTAGGAGATGGCTATCACACAGCTGGACATTCCGCCAATTCCCGGGGGTGTGTGCGACTGGTCGGGTCTCAGGGGGTGGGGGGCCTTGATCTACTGTAATCCCTTTGATGTGGGGTGTTTCCTTTACAGTAGGGGCAATAAAACTGCGTCCGCAGGGCTAGGTGATGGCCTGGGATCAGTTCGGACGATCAGGCGTGGAGGAAGGGGTTACCGAAAGGATGTATGACCATGTAAGGGATAAAAGGAGGTGTTGGCCAGGTGCGGGATGTGGTTTCATGGCAGGGTCGCGCAGAAGGAGAGGGTTCATGGCCCATGCATGAGGGAGCGGGGGCGACCGGCGCGTGGGGGATGTTTTGCAGCGCCTAGGGAACGCGTTGGTGGTCGGCGGGGGAGGGGAGGGGCAGAGGGGCCATGGCGCTTTCGAAAATGGCTACTGCTTGAGGGAGCGTGCGAGCCTGGGAGGGGACAAGATGGCGCCGATTATGTTGACATCGCAAACCAGATTTTAACAGCCCTCCCTTTTCAACATATCTAGCCAGCTTGTCTAGCCGACATTTACCTTCGTTAACCTCTTAGCCATAATATCGTAAATGCTTTCATGCGTTCCTGTTTTAAAAGTACAGAGTTTTAGGACAGACAGGAACAATCTGACACAATTGTACATAGTTACATGTGGTTGATGTGACAGGCGAGGAGGTAGCATATACAAAATTACATCAGCTGCGTCATATGTCAGACCCGGAGATAGGTGGAGGGAAGCTCGCTTGAACACAAATTCGATACCGTAAGAGGTGGTCCGGCATGACAAGGAATATTACGCACATTACTCAAGGTCTAGAATTTTGTGTGGATCAAACTAATCAGCATAGTCATGTGTACGGCTGATGCTATACAATTGTCATTTTATACCAAGCTAATGTTTCTTAGATATTAGTGTGTAGTTGGAAGTGACCGATAAAGGACCTTGGAAACTTGATTGGAAGATAGTCAATTCAAAAGTGGTTGGGAGAGGAATACAACTCAACATGAGTTACAGTCAGGGAGGGGGGGGGTTTCTTCTTTCGTTGGCACTGTTGAGCACCGGCGGTGGAGCTAAGGTCCAGCTCAAATCCAGGCTTTCGCGTTGTAGGGTGTGACCATTCTTTGCTCTTGGATTACAGTCCTGTTCTGTCCTGTCCCTTGACTGGTCTTATCATAGGTACCTTGAGACGGAGTACCCGCTTCTCATTCTTCTTTTGTCAAGTCAAGTTAAAAAATGGGGGTGCTTTGGGAGGCCGAGGGAAGAGGGGGTGGAGTGGGATCGGATCAAAAGTGGGCCAAGGGGAGCAGAATCTTTCAGCACTGGGCCCATCAATCGGGCTCGACGGGTTGGGACTTCAGGCACGAGCTGATCAGCGAGCAGGGGGCTTCAGGATAGCCCTTCGTTCTATCGCTCTCCATGCTGAGAATGGTGCCTCGTCCTGCATCCTTTTGCTTCGTGGATCCCCCTTGGTCGATGCCATAGATGTTCCATGATCCGCAGCCAGGCTGTGCGTCACGTCCGACCCCTCTCTTCCGATGACCGCATGTTATCTTTGAATGAGTACAAGAAACAAAATCTTAGAGAGCTGGCAGGGAAGACATTTACACACTTCATTCTCTCTCCCAACCACCGAGTAGTCGGGGAAAAGGTTTTATCGGTCGCTCTATGATGGATGTCTATTAACTCTTATGTCGGTGTATGTTACTAACTTATTAATCATTTGCTGTGGTGCATGTTTTGTGGGTGTTCCTGCAAATTTCCATCGTCTGGCCTGCTAGGTGTCGATTCCTGTACCTTATAATCGTGGCAGGAGGCCTGACATCTGTCAACTTTCTGGTCTATCAAAATTCGAACCGGCTTCTCCGGTAGAGACTCGTTCTTCTAACACAAGCTCTGTTAATTCATATTTTTCTCCGAGGACTGCTAAGTTTATGAAAAAGTGCGAGGTGCTACTGTTATGGGTTCACAAATATCTATTTCGGGGAGGGACACAAGCTAAACATTTTTCTTGCTGGAGACAATAGGTAACCCTCATCAGTTTAGGCGATGTATCTTCAGAAAATAAAGTCATCAGCTGTATTGTTCAAAATACCCTGGGACGGCTAGTACAGAACTGGGGCTATTCTGGGAGGACGGGGTGCTTAGACGTTCCAGTTCTGAGCAATTGGGCGGGGCGATTCTGAGCGGTGGAGGTGGTGTCGTTAGAGCTCTAAAACGAAAACCACTGACATATAGTCCCCGTGATGAGGGCCAGATTGGGAGACATCAGTCGTCTTACCTGTCCTTTCTTTCTCAGCCAGTTAAGTTCAACATTTTACAGAAAGGAGAGGTAGTAATGTGGTAAAATACGGTCGTTTTGCTTCTGTCAATTTGTTCGAACACTGTCGTGTTTTAGGCCAATTATACACATACTGAGGAGGTATAGTGTCGTTAATTTATTCAAAAAGAAAGAGGGCAAGAGAGCCTTCAGCGAGGGAGAGAGAGAGAGAGAGAGAGAGAGAGAGAGAGAGAGAGAGAGACGTGCGCATTAAGTAGGCTATTTCGTATACGTACGACATAAAAAGAGAGAGAGAGAGAGAGACATGTGTACGATAATAGGCTACTTGGTGTACACACAACATGGAGTAGCACGGGTCAGTTCTACGTAGGAAAACACAAGTGGGGGAGAAACATAAATTCGGCGTTCACGTACACACAAATACCGGATAGGGCGTAACAGTACATACATCAAGCGCAGAAACTTAAGACGAAGACACAGAGCTTCGTTGAGTATGGGGACCTCTCCTTTCCTGTCCTCTTTCCTATGCATGCTGAGTATTTTCAGTATTTTCCGTAATTCATTTTGGGGGGGTGTCGGACTTTTTACTCCCCTCCCTTTGATCGATAGACAAGCACTTCAGTCATACGATGACGTTCTCTTCCAGCGACCCAAGCATATGTAATGCATACACATTCATACCGTACAATCAGGGCACATACGCACAGTCATACCATACAGTTTTTCACGTTCTCAGTGGTGGTCTGCACTTCACGCACCATCCCACAACGTTTGTCTATGTTTTTCCCTACATTGAGCACGGTGCGGTCCATGTCCACTCCATTCTTCAGTCGGAACTCCGATGTGACCTATAGAGAAAAAAAAGAAGGGGGGGTGTGTGGGGGGGGGGGGTGTGCAGCATTCAAAGTACGTTAGCGCGCGTAGACACGAAAAAGTTCTACTTACCACGTACCAGGCTAGGTGCAGGAGCGGGTAATACCACAGACCTACTATATCCTTCCTCTCGATTATACAAGGATGCTCCATTTTATTCGTCTCCTAAATTCGGGTTCCTTCGTCGTGCATTTGTTTCTCAATCGGTCGCATATTATGGGGCAAGGTACCGTACCTTGCGTTCGGCAGATACCTTAAGCTATAGTCAACCATTCTCTAACAACTCTGGAAAAAGACAGGTGTGATGGGTACAAATTTCATCAATCTAAAATTCAGGCAAAAAAGAAAAGGGTCTGCATTATCTGCTTTCTATTGCTTGGGAGTAACAGTCATTATTCAAAACCTTTACCAACCTAGATGATTTGTTATGACGCTGATTCCGTAATTCCCTCAAAAACCCTTTATTGAAAACAATGTCAGTATACAAATACGGGCCTACAACCGTACAGGCCGGCCACGGTGTGAGAGGCGTCGAGTATCATGAGCAACACTACCTTAACACGAAAAAAATAAAAATGATAATAAAAGTGGGAAGGCCAGCATCAATAAGGTTGTTCGTATGCCCGATCAGTACCCTCCCCGTCCCTCCGCCCATCATGTGTGAAAACATCGCATACATATCCTTATAACATAAATGTCAAGTAACAGAAACGCCATAAGGAGTTGTAGGCCCCTCCTACATCGGCGCCATTTTGGGGCGAGGTCGGGCGGGTCCAGCGTACAGTCTAAGTCCTTCCACTAACTAGCTGCCAGACCAGAATCCCTTTCGGCAGTTTGAGAACTTTCGTTAGAGCCAACGGAAAGAACAGACAGCATGAATCGTGATTCGGGGGTGGGGAAGCACAGTTTTTGTTCCTACCGGGTAATGTTGAGGTTCCACCGGAACTGATCCGAGCGGCTAGGCTACAGTGTCTCCTGATAATTCAAACAGAAGCTTGCGTCAGCATGGCGTCACCACGGTCTCGCAGCAATGCCATGATCCATTCTCAGGGCGGGACAGCAGGCGGGTCTCGCTGCCGACGCCTTGAATCAGTCTCTCTCAGGGCATCAAAAGGAGGCAAGATGGCTGCCGCCCGGGGCAAAGACAAGTTAATGTGGAATGATCAAGCAATAGCGGCGGTTGCCCCCACCGGAAGTTCACGGGAGTCGAAGGCCAATGACTCCCGCAGAATCTGCAAAGCTGAGAGGGCGTTTTCAAGGGTGTGGCCCATGCCCGAGCAGGCAAGCTTCCGAGTTCCAAGGTAGCCCAGAGCCATCTTTTAGTGGACCAGGCCTGAATCTGAAGAGCCGACCGCCATTTCGAGAGTCCAGTGGCAGCAGCAGCAGCAGCTCTTCATTACAGCCACCGGGGTGGGTCCCTCCGACCACTTGGCTGCGGGGGCCCACTTCTTGCGTCGAACGCTGACGGCAATCTTGGTGCAGAAAGGAACCCGCGCCTGGGTGGTTGTCTGATAGGCGAGACGTAAATGGTTCCCCTGCTGCAGCTGGCTGGTGAGTGCAGGGGCGGCTACTCAGCTGGACGGCGAGTGAAATGGCAGGGGTGCCTTCTCAGCTGGTGAGCCTCCACCTGGGGAGGCCCGTTTGCGTCGCTTCCCCCCCCGCCAGGGCACCCTTCGTTGTCGATCTGGGCAGCAGAAGAGAATGGCAAGACCAGTACAAAAACCCGCTAGACTCCTCCTCGGCGCCGCCAGGGTCCCAGCGCTGCGTGTAGCCTCCGGCCTATTCGCACAACCGTCCGCCACTGATGCCGCCCTACAGGCCGATGGATTTTGCATGTCTTTTATAGCCCAAAGCCGACTAAAAGGACCGCCCAAAACAAGCCAATGTTGCTACTTCGAGGGAGTAGGGTGAGGACTGTGTCACGCGGACGTGAATGCTTTGGGATGGAGGTTGCGGCAGGCTGTCATGTAAATAGTTGTTAAAAAACGTGTTTTAACGTGTTCACCCTGTCGGAATGTTGTTATACCTATAAGTTATTAAAATGTTTTAATCATACTACTTTGTTGGAGTGTTGTACATATTTGCAATCTGGCAACGAGCACAAGGATGTTACTGCATAATCGGAAAACGACCTAGCCCAAGTGTGCGCGATCTAACCCAGTTCGGTAACGTCGATGGTGGGTATTAGCAGACTTCCATTTGTGCAGGATTTTGTCGTGTTTACTGGGCGGGGTGGGTGGTAGGGCAGACATGTTTAGGCAGCGAGAGCGATGGAGCCGAGCTACCTCGTGGCCATCTCAACCGTGAGCTTGGCTCCTTCCCCTAGTTTCATATTTTTCGCAAAGGGCTATTTCCTAGTGTTTCTTATTTTTGTAGGGTCAAAAGGATCCCATCAGTGGTCTACTGGTCTCGCTCGATTATTTTTGTTTCTCTATAGCAATTTTTATGCCCTAGTTTGTTGTAGGCTACAGCGACTGATCCATATTTAGTAAATATGTCCTTATTAGGGGTGCCTTCCAGTGGAGCCGGATGGTTCACCTCTAATAAGCGGTCCGGGCAGAACCAACTACCAATCAGTGGGGAGAAGACAGGCATGACGGGTTACAACGGGGACAAAAGTCTGCACAACCTATCTTTTCACTGCTTGCAAAGACTAGACAGAATATCTCTGTTCCACGTTATTCGTAAGCAGAGAATACCTCCAAAGAACCAATATCGAACAACCAGTGTTCAGACAATCAATCAATCAATGGTGAGAAAGAGATAGGCACGACGGGTTACAATGGGGACAAAAGTCTGCGTTACCTACCCTTCACTATTTGCAAAGACTAGACAGAATATTTCTATTCTACGTTATTTGCAAACAGAGAATATCTCAAAGAGCACTATTCTTCAAAACAATCAATATTCGGACAATCAATCAGTGGGGAGATAAAAATAGGCACGACGGGTTACAATGGGGACAAAAGTCTGCGTTACCTACCCTTCACTATCTGCAAAGGAAGAGAGAGTATTTCTACTCCTCCCCGTTTGTAGACAGCGAATATCTCAAAGAGAACAATCAATAAGCAATACTAGTATTTTCAATCAATCAATCAATCGTTTCGCAATTTGTCGTGTTTCACGACCTTACCCGGACCGCATGGACAGTTTCTCGTCTTCCGCCTCCAGCGCCCGATCGTCCTCTACTCTCCGTATTTGCCGCGGCACTCCTGATGGTTCCCAGTCAGGACCGTAGATCACTCGAGAGAGGTCGGTTCGGAACCAGTGAAGTTCGGATGATCGGCTGCCAGACGAGGGTCTATCGGGCAGGAGCTCTTTCCGATCGTTGCAGTCGTTCACTCTGTCGTCGGGACCTCTCCCACTGGATCCACGTGTCGCTGATGGGCCCCACGCTTGGGACGCCAATTGTTAAATGGTAGCGGCAGTTGCAGTCGATAACCTTTTGAGTATTGCCCGGCGGTAATTGCCTCTTATACCATTCGATAATTAACCAACAAAGAGGCAGGCGCCGGAGACTGGAAGGCAGGAAACCAAGGTTTATTCTCTCCGGAGGAGAACACATCAGATCAGACAGCAAGGTATCGTCACGAGGTGCTCTAACCACATCTCTGAGGCCTGGCCTCTTATATACAGGTTTATGACTTTATTGCAGGGTTATCATACATGGCACATTCTTGAGATCGCTTTGATACATGAAAGAACATCCTCAGAATCCCCACTTCAAGCTCGTTCCCACACATATCTACAGTGGAAGTCCCCACCCCACACACAGTAGGAGATGGCTATCACACAGCTGGACATTCCGCCAATTCCCGGGGGTGTGTGCGACTGGTCGGGTCTCAGGGGGTGGGGGGCCTTGATCTACTGTAATCCCTTTGATGTGGGGTGTTTCCTTTACAGTAGGGGCAATAAAACTGCGTCCGCAGGGCTAGGTGATGGCCTGGGATCAGTTCGGACGATCAGGCGTGGAGGAAGGGGTTACCGAAAGGATGTATGACCATGTAAAAGGAGGTGTTGGCCAGGTGCGGGATGTGGTTTCATGGCAGGGTCGCGCAGAAGAAGAGGGTTCATGGCCTATGTATGAGGGAGCGGGGGCGACCGGCGCCTGGGGGATGTTTTGCAGCGCCTAGGGAACGCGTTGGTGGTCGGCGGGGAGGGGAGGGGCAGAGGGGCCATGGCGCTTTCAAAAATAGCTACTGCTTGAGGGAGCGTGCGAGCCTGGGAGGGGACTAGATGGCGCCGATTATGTTGACATCGCAAACCAGATTTTAACAATGCACACTGCCTGGGTAGTTGGCGATGACATTGGTGAAGAGTCCACGGTGGTCCACTATTGCCTGCACATTGATGGAATGCGTGTGCTTCCTGTTGTGGTAATTGTGTGCAGTGGCGGCAGGGGGCACGAAGAGTACATGTGTGCAGTTGATTGCCCCCAACACGTGCGAGAAGGCAGCTATGGCGTAGAAGCCTTGCTTGGTTTCCAGCTGTTCCTGCGCAGTGTGTGGGAAGTGAAGGTACTGGGGTACCAAGCTAATGATGGTATCCAAGACAGGTCTGAGGAACTTTGATAGGGCTAGCTGTGAGACGCCTCCGACTCTGGCAGTTGTTGGTTGGAAGGTCCCAGAGGCCAACATGACAGGCACAGATGTTGGTTGTCCGCTGTGTTGGTACCATCAGCCTGTGGGCAATGATGGTCAGGATGCATAGGATGGTTGTCCTTTTGAGCCTGTAGTGGGCAATGACATCCTCTGGTGTTAAGTCTGTGAGGCTGGTGTGTTTTCTGAAGGTCCGCTGTCTTTGTCTGCACTGCGTCTGTGGTGGTCCGGGGGGGGCAGGGGAGTCCGGGGGGTGGCGGTCCTGGCGGTGGTGACGATGGGTGTTGTGGCACTCTTGGGGCTCCGAGCTGCATGATGAGTAGCTCCATGGCATCTGTTGTTCTTCAGGTGTGGCTCTGGGCTGGGCTCCCTTTATGGTACAGGGGGTCGTCCAACTTAACACCAGGTCAGAGCAGGTGTTAAATCCCTGTTGCTAATGCGCCTTATCGCATGTTTTGTGAACTTATCGTTGATCTGGCTGGTCGTTGAGAATGTTGTTGAAGTGGTGTTGTTGCAGCTTTTTGCACGGGAATGCCTACTCTGCATCTCATTAGCGTTAGTTGCCAGTGTCATTTGTGGCGATGTTTTTTGCGGCTGCTATCACTGGAAAACTGGTGATATCGACTGTTAGCACCAGCTTGTGAAAAGTGCGATAAATTTATCGCCACTTTGTCGGCGATAAAGTGCAGCTAACTCGGCGATAGGTCCTTGAGAATATGCCCCAAAATGTTTAAGGCCATATGACTAAACAGGTCAAGGTAGATCTAATCCGATGATACCACTGTGATATCATTTGTAGCACCACAGTTGGATCCACAATAAGAACTACCAACTATCAGGCAGCACTAATTACTTCACCATTTTACTTTTTTTACACTGAGAAACAGAATTGATTAAATGGTCTGTACTGCTTCTGAATAGCAGCTATATGGCTGTGGGTGGACAACATTCTGCTGAACTACCAATGGTGGTGTTGGCACTTTTTACATCAAAAGGGCTGATTGATGGATTGGGGCTATGTGTAAGTCTCTATGAGTCTAAAGCCTTTGTCTGGCGGTCCTCATGGTGGCACTCTCCCGACTGCCCTATTACAACTAGGGCGATCTGGCTGCCCTGGGAATGCCACAAAGGGCAGTGAATCGCCATTCCCTGGAAGTTGTGTGGCTGTCCTGAGGCCACAATGTGCTTGGAGGGACCGCTGCGGTCCCGCGAAGCATATTGCTAGTTACTCTCCACCACAGTGTTTATGGCAGTGAGCCCGCCATGAAAGCATGGCAGAGAGGAAACAGAGGGAGCCCTACAGGGCCATCTGGTGCCTAACGCCATGTGAATACACACCAGGGGGCACAACATGTGTTCCCCTGTGTGCCTGCACCTCAGTACCTGCACTGCATGGACTGCAGCAGTACATGCAGTGTAGGTACTGCCTTTGACTTTCTCAGTATGGTGCCAATTTCATAGGCACCGCCCTGGGAACACCAAAGAACCACCTGCTAGACTAGGAGAAAACTCTTGATCTGGTGGGCGCTTCCTACACAGATTTTGGCAGTGCGGGTTTGGGGCAGTCCTGCTTCCGCACCACCAAACTCAAAACAAGGCTCTTAAGCAGAATCATAAAATTTACCAAGAGAATAAACATAAGAATAAACATAGGACAAGCCACACAGGAATATACACTTGAGCCAAGTTTCACCGAGCAAACCATGAAGTAAATAAGTAATTAGTCAAATCAAGTCAAAATATGCTAAGCGAAAATATAATTGGCAATAGAATTTGAGCTCTAATTAGGCAATATCCAGAACTGAATGCAGTCTAGCACAAGGCAAATGAGACTCGAAGAGCATTTGTGACAAGGACTTCTCAGTATAAGCAGGAGAGAACATCAAGTGGAGATTAATGAACATACTAACATCGAGTCTTCTCTCTAAAGTTTCCTGAAGGAGGTCTATCAAAGTAATAAGAGTTCTCACACAATGGCTGCCTCTAAGGGTAGCAAAGAGGAATCTTGGCTCTCCTACCAAATGGAGAGTTTTTATACACTTTGAGATGGAGAAACTAGACAATGACCATGGTGTGACAAAGAAGGTAACACTTTTAAACCCAATAGTATAACAGAAAGCACATCACATAATATAGTTACTTTTATTCCTCATCGAATGTATATACTGGACTCTGCCTTACACAAAAAACAATACCACATTCAAAAATATAAACAGTGGCCTTTAATTGAACATATTTGTAAATCTGTCTTCTAAAGGCACATCAGGAACATAAAATAATACATTTTAAAAATGTTACAGAGCAAGCAAGACCAAAGAACTAACTACATTTTGTACAAAATAATATAAACAGTGAAGGTCATATCTGCTTCTCTCGGTGCGCAGGCAGGGAAAGAGTAAAACATGTCATTTTAAACTACGTGCAGCAATGCTACACAAAAACAACCAGACACACAAAGGCCACAGTAATGAGACAGAACATCGAGGGTAAAAAATTCAAACTACATTAATATCGAGTTGGAAATATTGTGGAGTGGAAATAACGAGTGCAATAATATCATTGTCAAGAATATCAATTTGAAGGTAAGTAATATCAATTTGAAAAATATAGAAGTCATTAATATTGTTTGCAAACAATTAGGGGCCGGAAGGGCACTGAACGCAATCCAGCCGGAAAAACTACGAGCCGTACGTGTGTTTTCCGCCCAACTCGTACAGCTGTACGAGCGAGCAAGTACGATGCGAGCTATGTGAAACTCACCGACCGAGTAGTTCCCGGGTCCGAACCGCTCCGTACGTCTAAGTCAGAAGCTAACCATGGCGTGCAATGGATGCAATTTACGACCGATGCAAAATGCACGCGTCGGACAGCCTGTGCGAACCGGAGTGCCCGACTCGCAAAACGTCCGGGTGGTTGCCTATGGGGGTACGCGTCGGACCCCCTGTCACCCGCAGCCCTACGACTCAGACACAGGGGGAGACCCAAGGGTCCCCACAACACAGGCATGTACGGTGCGGGTGGCACTGAGGCGTACCCACTGTAGGGGGCGCCCTTGCGCGAGATGTACCTATTCAGTCAATGGGAGCCCATGTACGCGTCGTACGACCGGCTCCCATTGACTTCTATGGGAGTCCGACCGAACCGAGTACGGCAGCATACGGCCGCATCGTACTCGCTCGGTCGGACTGCAGGACTCCGGCTCGGTCGGAAAACACTCCGGATCCGGCTTGGTCGGAGAGCTTTCCGACCCGGATCGGAATCGGTCCCTTAGTTGTTTAAAATATCGATTTTTTTAATTAACATTATGTATTGTAGTAAATATTATGAATGTATGTCATGTAATTTTTTTGTATAAGTAATGGTTATGTTTTTTAATACATGTGTTAAATTTCTAGTAGTTATTACATTTAAATTTTGTGTCTTTTAGTTGCATAGTGGGTTGTAGGTTTGTAGGGCATGGGGTGGGAACTAAATCAATTTTAAGCAATTCATAATTTTATGAACATTGAAAATAATTAATAATTTGTGCTGTGTGTTTTGTGTCGGTATATTGTGGAAGATCATTGTTTATATTTAATTAATAATGGGCATTTAATTAATGAAAATTAATTTGTTGATGAATATTTATATTTATGGTGTAAATAATTTTGGGGGTGCAGGTTGTGAGTTTTGTGGTGTTATAGGGTGGGAAGCAACTTAACAAAATGTATGTAATAATTCAAGGTTTTGTTAATAAATAATTTCTAAATAAAAACATTTAATTGTATGAAAATAATTTTTGTATTTTATTTATAATAATATTTGTAGATATTTGTAATACGTATTTAACGTTATAATATGTTTTTACTTTTTTGAATTTGCATATTTTTCCCCCCCAACATATTTATATATTTCATCCAACACTTTCCCTACTGTTGGATTTACGGGACTGGGAATAGTACATTTTACCCCTCCTCAATCCAACACTTTCCTTACTGTTGTACTGACTGGAGTGGGAATAGTAAATTGTACCCCTCTGCAATCCAGCGCTTTCCCTACTGTAGCACCGACCTGAGGGGGAATAGTAAATTTTACTGCTCCGCAATCCAGTGCTTTCTCTACTGTTGGACTCGCTGGAGTGGGAATAGTAATTTTTACCTCTCCGCTATCCAATAATTTCCCTACTGTTGCGCTCACTGGAGTGGGGAAAGTAAATGTTACCGCTCTGCAATCCAACTCTTTACCTAATGTTGTAGTGACTGGAGTGGGAATAGCACATTTTACCCCTCCGCACTCCAACTCTTTCCCTAATGTTGTAGTGACTGGAGTGGGTATAGTACATTTTACCCCTCCGCAATCCAGCGCTTTCCCTACAGTTGCACCGACTGCAGTGGGAAAAGTACATTCTACCCCTCTACAATCCAGCACTTTCCCTACTATTGCATTGACTAGAATGGGATTAGTAAGGTTTACACATCTGCAGTCCAACACTTTCCCTATTGTTGTACTGACTGGAGTGGGAATAGTAAATTTTGCCCCTCTGCAATCCAACACTTTCCCTACTGTGGCACTGGCTGGAGTGGGAATTGCATTTTTTTTGTTTATTTTACATTTTATTGCTGTGTTAAGTGTGGTGGGAATAGTAAGTTGTCTTACTTTGTAATGTTATATTTTATGTAATTTTATATTTATTGTAGTTAGACTAGTAAATCTTATTTTTATGTGGTGTAAAATATTTTGTTCCCGTTGTGTTGTTTTAGGTGTGAGTAATTATGTTTATTTAGTTGAAAAATATGTTTTCTTTTTAATGTGGTGTTAAGTGTATATATATTTTTTTTAATTTGTAATAATTTATTTTATGTTGCAATTTATATAATTATGTGTTTTATATATTATTATAATAATATTATAATTTGCACACAAAAAAATCTTTGCAACTTATTTTTAATTAAATTGTAAAATATGTGTATGCGTGTTTAATTGTATTGAAAATTAAATTGATTCTCTTTTTGGAAATTTTATGTTTTTGGTATATTTAAATATGTTTACATATATTTTCGAAAATATTATAATATTTAGGATATTTTAATTTATATTGTTAATTAAAATATTAGTTTATATTTTCTATATATGTATAATTATATATATGTGTGTGTTTCTCTAAGAAAAGGTTTATTGTTGTATTTGTTAAAAAATACATTTAATTATACTTTTTATAAATTAAAGTTTATTTTAATATTGTAAATTATATACATTTTAAATTCAATATTTAGTACAACTATATTATTGGAAACTATATTTTACTTTCAATATTTTTGTACTTACCTGTTTAGTAATAGGGAATCAATATTTTTGTATTCTATATTGATACCTCAATTATTTTAACATCTATATTTTTGTGGTCGATATTCTTTCAGTGAAACATTTCATGACATTTTCAAAACTGTGTAAAGTGCAATGTGCATTGTTCCAAGACACCATCCCTCGGGTAAATGACGAATTTAGCTGACCAATCATTTGCTCGAGGTAGAGAAATAAAATGGCGAAAAATATTTAATCTAAAACATGATAGCATAAATCTGTGTTGGGTCTGTGCACATTCTCCAAGTAAAATTGAATATTATTATTTGTTAACAGCAGGTAATAATGTGCAACACTAGGCTTTCCACATTCCTTAATAACTCTATCTTCCTCTAACGTCTTCAATGTTAGACATTTAATTTCAGCCTTAGAAACACCCAGCAGGAAGGATGGATCATCAAAACAAATTGGTCTTCCCAGTCAATCACAGAAAGCCTTGGCATTTTTAAGCCTCAGAATCCTCAAGACATAATCCTGTGACAGACAATCTATAATTATAAACCTATTTAGAACTGCCTCTGGTTGCGTCAAAATTCTATACCTCAGTAAAAATGAATGAATCCTGATAAGAGTTTCTAAAAAGGAAAGTCCCAACTCTTTATGATATACATAAGTGGATGATGCACTGTGTGGGACTGCGAGGTACTTTCTTAAGCAAGCATTTTCCGCAAGTTGTACCTTCTCTAAATTAGTGTGGCCAGATACACTAGCCATATATTGAAACAGAGAGGTACCTTTTGCTTTATAAATATTTTTAGTTTTTCCTGCCTTAAATTGATAAGATGTATCCGCCTAAAGGCAACATTTCATAATAATGTTTTTGACAGATTAACTCTAAAAACTCAGCCATAATTATTAATCACAAGAACTCTGTAATAGTGGGGACTACGAGTCCCAGGTCCACATCTGTGGCAAGAAGGCAGGGCTAGCAACTCTCCTGCGCTATAAAGGGCTATTGAGCATGCACGCTGCGAGAAACGTGCCCACGCGGAGCCCAGGCAAAGTGCCGGTCTGTCTGCGCCTGGAGGAGGCTGGGTAGGGCCACCCCTCTTGGTTGTGCTTCAGAGCATGTTCTGTGAAGGACCCAGCTTCTCCAGGTAAAAATCAACTTTTTAATATTCTTTTAAGTTACTTATCTGAGTTCTGGCTTGGAACTGTATGCTTAAAGACTCCTAAGGGGAAGAAGAAGGCAGCAGTGGATTGTTCATCCCACAATGCCACCCCTCCTCCCCTCCAATGGCACTTCAATTGACAGTATGTTAGCAAAGGCTGTGGGGGTTATCAACAATGAAATTGCGTTCAGGGAGAGGAGGCTCTTACAGGGCAGGGGTACGACGGCCCCTTCTCACTCTCATTGAAAACAGCAGGGCTGGGCTGGACGGCTCCCATGAGGCACAGGGTCAAGACTGATTTGCATATGCCTGGGTCCGAACTGGGGTGGCAAAGTGAGCTGAAGAACAATGATGAATTCAACCCAGATCTGTGACTGGGGGTGAGTGTCTGGAAAGTTTCAGCACTCCGTCCATCATCTCCTTGGGTTTGCCGTATTTAGCCAAACGCCTGTTGCCGATGGGGGACAAACCTGTTCCACAGACACTGGGGACGTACCACCTGCTAACTTGGGCCTATCTGATGCTCAATCTCCATAGATGCCTATCAAATGATAGCGGGGTTGCAGAGAGGAAAAGCTCTCCCTTCCCCCAAAAGACGTCCAAGGCAGCCCAGTCAGCTCACACAGCCCAGACTAACCAGATCACACAATCTCTGCCCACAGAGACAGCTACCCCTTCAAGTCCGACTCCCTCTGCTTTGGTACATGTAGAGGGCTCTTTTATGGCTTTTGCATCAGGGTCTGTCAATGGAGAATCTTTTTGGGTGATGTGTTGTGGAAACATTAAGGAATTATTCAGGAACAAGCTTTTACTGGTGATGGAGCTGCTTGTGAAATTATAACATGTGATGGAAACACTTGTCCCTGAGACACTAGAAAACAATAGAACTCCTGTCTAATTACTCCTGCTCCCGGTACAAGTTATGCCACTCTAGAGGGGGGTCTATCCCCTCCCCTCAGACTGGTAACACAGTGAATTCAAGCATCACTGGCCCTCTTGTGAGTTAGCCCATAAACCAGCCCAAGTCATCTATACCTGCTGATGCACCAAGTGGAGATAAAACTGCCGGGTTGCCCCCACAACAGGTGAGGATTGCTGCCACATCTGGCATCCAAAGCAGCTCACACTCCTTTTTTGATCTGGAGAGGTCGTCGTCCCATGGGTCACATTCTTCTCTACCTGTAATCAGTTTACCTCCTGCCTCTTGCTCCTATGTGGCCATTCTCATTGGGGTTCCTCCATTGTGCCACCGACAGGAGGAGTGCAGCTCACTACTCAAGAAGAAAGTGTTGGTTTGTTCACAATAGAGACTTCCTATTCTTGCATGCAAAGGACATTCTGGTAACATGGAGGATGAGGTGGATTGGACCTGGTAATATTGCTTCAGAAGGGCATTGTATTATTATGAAATTCAGCTCACCTTCTCTGGCGAGAATTGTCCTCTTTGGCCCACCTATTTTAGAGGGCTTGAAGGGCAGCATTGGTTTAGTTCTCCTTGACTTCTTCTATAGTCCCCTTCCGGGCCCCCAAATCCATGGCAGCTGCAGCCGGCTCCTGGACGGCCTCGTCGGAGGGCCCCTTTGTGTGGAGACTATAGTACAGGCACCGGTGCGGATCCTGTCTCGACAGTCAGACTTAAGGGTACTGTCTACCAGGTTTGATGTTCGTTTAACTGTGGACTGATTCTTGAATGCTGCAGGTGGGACTTACTTGCCATTGAAAAACTT
This sequence comes from Triturus cristatus, assembly GCF_964204655.1. NCBI lineage: Eukaryota > Metazoa > Chordata > Amphibia > Caudata > Salamandridae > Triturus > Triturus cristatus. The sequence goes on along the minus strand of NC_140590.1, from coordinate 890,487,373 downwards.
TTCCCAATGACTCTAATCCTCTGTATGTTGGGTTTGACTCTTGGAAGCCAACTTATTCCATTGACTTCATCCCACTGCGGGGAAATGTGCCTGTTAAATCTTCCACAGGATTTGTTTCAGAGGATTCAACTTCTCTTAGCCTATTGAGCTGGAACATTGCTGGCATTAGAGACAAGATTAAGGTAATAGGTTGATTAGATGTAGTAGGCAGGTATGCTTTTGTGGTACTCCAGGAAACCTGGAAAACTAATGCTGTTACTTGATCTTGTTTTGCATGCTTTTCCCTTCTGTCCAGCCATACCCTCGGAGCATGGGAGAGCACAGGAGGTGGGGGGGACTTTCTGTGTGGGTCAGTATTAATTCTTAGGAGAATGTGTCAGCAGTCGAGTCTGATAACCTGGCTTTTCTGGCTATAATGGATAAGGATATGTTAAGTAGTTTTTCCTTTCAGTTGGTGAACTTTTGTAACAACGATTTCTTATATCATACCTGTAGTGTTTTTCAATAATTTTACACCTTTTTAGCCGACCTAAAATCCATAGTTCCCACCAAATCAAAGCAACCTATGTATCTCATTTGTGGGGACTTCAATGCACAAACGGGGTCCCACAACTGAGGTCCAAGGACTAGATTCTTCAGACCTACAGCTGAGGAGGTCAGATCGCAGAAGCTAGGAATTGGAGGTGTATTTGGCCGCCCACTATCTTGCGGATGCCATGGAGTGGTTTTGTGAGGAAAATAAAATACTGCCCTCGTTCAGGGGTCATGGTCACCCCTCAATTTTCATTACATTTCTCCACCCACGATTTTACCATATTTGCTCAAAGAAATATCATTACCATGAAATGGAGCAATACATAATGCCCTATATTTGAAGGGACATCTCCCAGTGGACAAGGTGGTATCCCCAGGTGTTTAAATCCCCATCACAAGGCACACATGGGATGGTTTAGGACTGGTGTGGCCTTTGAAGGACCCAGGGGGTTCACTAAGGACGTGACTGGAATCTCACTTGTCAACCTTCCTGTTATGACTGTCTGATGCACAAGGGGATGCTATGTTCAGTCATTTTAATCTCTTAAATCGGAGTATCTGGCAGTCTTTGTTGCCAAGACTAGGCCAGAAACGCCTGGTGGATTGATCATCTTTGTTCTGCAGCCCATCGCAGGCTCAGGAAGGCATTGTCTGATAATCCGAAAGATCCCATTGTGGTGTACGAGGCTCATAGGTCCTATGACTTTGCCATCCAGAGCAGAAAGAAGGAGTAGTTACAGAAGGATTGGGATCTTTTAGAGGTAGCTTTCCAGTCCAATAATTCTAAGGACTTTTGGAAGTTGGTGAATTGGATTAAAACTAGAGACACTCCAGCAACCCCCTCTTCTGCTGTAAAGTCACCGGTCTTAATGGTGACAAGAGCCTTAAGGGGCAGTTAAGAACCAAATGTGTTGATTCACTGACTTTGCATATAACGTTGGAGGACGTTAACTTGGCAATCATGCAAAGCTCTAATGGTAAAGCTCCAGGCCCGGATGGGGCCCCCATGGACTTGATTATGTGAAATATAGAGCTGGGGGGGTCCTGCTAATTAAGACTTTTAATATATCCCTAGTTAGGCATATTCTGAACCTTGGTCTCTCTCTACAATTGTGTTGCTTTTTAAGGAAGGGGAATGCAATTCACCAAAGGGCTACCACCCCATTTCCCTAATGACAGTTTGGAGAAATTCATTAGGAGGGTGATTTTAAATCCATCTCAAGTCCTAACTACAACATCTTATGCCCATATCAATTTGGTTTCCATAACTGCCTGGGCACAGCTGAACAGTGCCTAAATTTGCATTAGAAAATTGGCCAAAAAAACAATGCCAAGCACTGTCCACTGTACCTGGCCTTTATGGACTTATGAATCACCTTCAGCTGTGACAACAGGGCCAAGCTCTGGCTGATCTTATTAGACCTGGGGTTGGAGGTAGTTAATTTTTAATATCCCCTGTACTAGAATCTGTCTGCCAGGATTCGGTATGTCAAGGCTGGGGAGCTGTCAGGCTCACTCCCGTTGGCAAGAGATGTGCGCCAAGGCTGTGTCTTGATCCCACTGCTATTCATGGTTTACATCAACAAGCTGTGTTCCACTTTGGATATAATCACAAGTGATGTCCCAAAAATCAAAAGTGTCTTTGTGTCAGCACTGCTTTCCACTGCTTTGTCACTTCTATGAGCGAACAGAACTTGGTCACAACTTACAGTAAATCTCACATTATGGCGCGTTGGCCACGAAATAAACCCCTGGCTAAGATTGTGGTCAGGTGATGTTCCACAGGGGGAGTTAGTGATTTCAGCTTTTCAAGGGTTACTTTCAGCAGCTCGGGGACATGGCACATTCAGATCAAAAACGCACGATCAAAGCTTAATAGAGCAGCTGGAGCAATTTTTATTATACTTATGGGGAATGGAAGGGGTACCGTCTCCCAAATGTTTAATATTTATAAAACTCAATGTGTCTCCACTGCTCTATATGGGGCTGGGATCTGGGGTCACAGTAATATTGACACCCTACAGATTGAAGTAATTCGCATCTGTGACAGATTATGCATTTGCCACCTTTGAGTTCCCATTTTGTCCTGCATTCGGAATTCACACATTTCTACATTGGTGATTTGGCTAAGTTGGCACCATTTTTTATTATGGGTCAGTATCTGGTCTAATCAGAAGGATAAGATAAACAGGGGAATCATCTTGGATTGCTCGGATTTAGACAACGGATCTGCTATCCCATGGTTTGCACATGTTCACAAACCGTGCAACGTCTTGAATATGCCAACAGTGTTCGATTCCACGGAAAGAATAGAAGGAAATCCAGGAAAAGGGTCAAACTATTGTTTTCAGATCACTGTCACTCCATGGAGCTTGAATGTGAATTGAACAAAAAGTTAAATTGTATTGGGGCTTCCATGAACTTAAACACGATGCTCTGTATCTAACCCTTCATTTGTCACATTGGGAAAGGTCTCTCTTTTCCGTTTTAGGGCTGGTAAAGTGGTGGGACTTCTGAGTTTTCCATGGCTAAGCACACAGGCGGAGGAGCCAGGGTCAGTCTGCCCCTGCGATGCGATAATGCATTTCATGTTTTTTGCACTTTTTTTAGACTTTACTTTAAAGCTTTTCTGAAACCGATTTTAAAACATTTTGGTAAGGATGCATTTTTTTGTAATCTTCTGAAGTGTGTCAAGGGGTTAGTGCCTTCCTAGAAACTGCTGTAAGGTGGAGAAGATCTGCTCATGCCTGTGGTTAAATTTTATGCCTTCTGCTTGCCATCGCCATCTTATATAGATCCGCATACATTCTTCCACTTCGTTTCTCACTCTGGGTGATCTATTTACTGCATCATTTTAGAGCTTTCGGACTTTTGTAAACAAGCCAGCCTTCATTACTCCTGGATGTTTTTAATAATGCTCTAGTCAGGCTGGCCTTGACCCACCTGTCAATCTCTAGAAATACGTTCTAAATACCCACGTCCCTAGCACTATCATCAAGACAGATATTCACCAGAGCACAATTTTCCCACACAAGGTTTAAAAGAAAATCCTCAGAGATTACACTGCTCCATTTAACCCTAATACCATTTGAATCGGCCACTTCGATCGCTCTAGTCCATACGGCACTGCTCCTCTTTAACTCGTTTTTCGGGCAGGAAATATTAATTTATTTTAGCATTATGGTCACTAAAACCATTTAAATCCACCCTATAATTCGTAATTAAAAACCTAGATCCACGAGTAACTAAATACAATCAATAGTTCATAAAAGTGTACTCAAATGGGGTTTGCGGGTGAAATTAGAAAAAAGCCAAATCAAAATTAAAAAGTAAATTGTTTCATTTTGTACCGTATGCATCGTCACCGAAGTGAATTATACCCTGATCAATATGGGCCACATAACAGCATATTCCCTAGCAGAACGGGGGCAAATTTGGGTATTAATAGCCCCCCTACCAAATCACCAAGGTATCTCCACTTTTTGCACAACACTCTGTATCCAATTCTTTAAAAATGCCACCAATCAAAACTACTTTTTAGGAAGTAAAATTATTATAATAATTAAAAGCATATACATTCATACTTTTAGAAATGTTAAATCCAATAACCTGGTGAATCCAACTGTTTGTAAAAAAGGTTTCCTGAAATCAGTGTAGAAACATAAGTCATAAGGCCCCCTTTTGCTCTACCTGCCAGGGGAGGGACTGCAGGGTGTGAAGTGTAGTATAACCATTAATATGATAGCATTCAGTATCCAATGTCTCTTTATAGCACAAAATCTCAAACTTTTGAACAAATAAAAGCCAGTCATAATTCTGGATCTTAGTAGTAGAAAGTGATTTATTCAAACTACTTATAACATATCTATCGGTGACCTGGCAAATAACGGTCTGTGTTCCTATGGGGCTCAATATGTCTGGATTGGAGCAAAAAGATTCATGATTATTAAATATATATCATCACATTTTTTCATCCTCAGGGAATGTGCATGGAAAAGCAGCATCAATTTGTTGATCCTTAGGTCAATCATTTGCATCCAGTTCTCCCAAAGCAGCAAAAATATTCATAGTAGGAACATTGTATAAGTAATCATCATACTTCCATCTCTGATCATGCTTATCAGTAAAGCCTCTTAGATCATGGGGATTATATAAAAATTCTGTGCTACAACACCAATTTTTGTGTTTACCATCAATGCCTCTCTCAAGCAATGAAAAACATACCTTACCAAGTTTGGGGATCTACAATTCGCTACAACACAATCCCCCAAATCAGTCTTTGGGGTCATGCCCACCCAGCTTACCGTGCAAACCGTGTTAAAGTCATTCAAAAGCTGACTGCTGAGGCGTGTTCTTTAGTATATCCAATAGATTTGTTATTGAGATTCTCCAAGGACTCTGTTTGATTAGGCTTAAGCGGTGGCACATTCTTTAAAAACAATTACATCCAGCAAAGCCTCTGGTGGCAGGTCCAATTTAACTTGATTAGTTGGAGAATGTGCTGAGCTGGCAACATATTAGCCCCCCTCAGGCTGTTGTAAATAAAAGCCCCCGCCATCAGCCACCACTTCTTCCTGTATTTTTCAGCCCTCCTCACTAGTCAAGGCACTGCATCTGACCGAGCTGTTATGTACAGAATTACATACAATTCTTCACAGATCCTATTCATCAAGGGGACTTAGGTATCGGCTGGGACAATGTCACTCAGACCAATGTGCAAAGGGCTGTGGAATGGTACGGTCTTTCTTTCATATTTTCTGGGCCTGTTCCACAATCCAACAGTACTGGTGGAAGGTAACATGGGTCATGGCCGAGGCCACAGGCCTGGAGGTCCCACTGGACGCACAGTGGCATATATTATGTGACAGTGGAGGTGGTATGGTCAAAGTATCATGACATCTGGCTGCCACTGTGGCGAAAAGGAAAATAATGAGGGCCTGGGGTGCAGATCATCCCCTGAGGGTGGCAGACTGGAAAATTGACCTTGACTGGTGTAGCAAAGCCGAAAAAGTTGTGTATCAGAGTAAGGGATGCCCACGGAAGTGGGGAAGGTATGGGGTTTGTGGGAAGAGAAAAGGGACCACTGAGTACATATAATAGAGAGATTCTGATTGAGCTGATATGGAGATTTCTTGGGAACTACCAATGCAAAGATGTGTAAATCTTCTGGAAAATTGACTTGGTTATCTATTTGACGTTATAGGACACTGTTAATGAGGAGTGCTTTTTTCTGTCATCTGTTTAAATAATTTTATATATGACTCTGTCCTTGTATGTTGAGCAAATGTTCAATAAAAAGAATGTAAATAAAAAAATAATTACATATAACCCCCTAGGATCCTGCCACAGATATAACTTCCTGAATCACTGCAAGACAAGTGCTTGTAATATTTTCAATCGTCTGTAATCTAGAAAGAATTAAATCCAATCATTTTCTAAAACAACATTTCCAGGCCCTCAGTGACCATCGTGAGTTGTTTGTAACCTCCACAGGATTATTATGAGTCTGCAAGGGGCTATTCTTATTAGTATCACCACTCAAGTTTCCAGCCCGCTTCAGCTATCAGCTTCTCCAAGTGGTGTAGATTCCTTTTAATACAGTTTTACCTCTGATCACCTTTTCCTTTTTGGTGGAGGGGCTGGATCAGACACACTTATATGCCGGCTATTCACTGTTAATGGTTCTGTTAGAAATGGGGTCTCTAGCTGGCAGAGGTTTGCACTCCGTCCAAGTAGGGACCCTCACTTTACTCAGGCTAAGGAATCACACACTTAAGATAGCCCCTGCTCACCCCCTTGTTATCTTGGCACAAGCAGTCAGGCTTATCTCAGAGGCAATGTGTAAAGCATTGGGGGTGAGATGTACGACCATCGAATTTTGCGACTTGCAAATTGCGACAAATTGTGCTGTGGCCAGCATCCTAATCTGGCGGACGGTGCCTGCTAGGCCATTTTACTGATGCTGACCGCTCCACCAGGGAATCGTAACGATTGCCTGTGGTGGATCCGTGGCGGGAGGTCTTTCGCCTGCCACGGTCACGATCAGATTCCCCCTGCCATTGTAATGTGGAGGGGTGAAAATTGCTTTCCGATGGCGGAAGGCCCACCACAGCACTGCTGGAGGTGGCGGGCCTTCCGCCATCGTAAGGACCCCCTAGTTTAGAGAAATAGCCAATATTTATCTGAATAAAACATGCCCAAAATGACAAGAAATCCAACATACACAAGGGAAGATATCACTTTTCAAAGGTTAAACATGTTCCGTCCATAGATATCTATGGATGCGTTTCTTTTAGCACAAAGTACCTTGGATGCGTCAAAATTCAAAGACAAAATAGGTGCTGGGGAGGTGAGGCACCGGAAAAGCAAAGTGATGCGTGGAACCCAGGAGAGGTGAGGCATCAGTTTCTTTCTGCTACGGGAGGTAATGCATTGGTTCCTTACTGCTACGCAGGGAAGGTGATGCGTTGGTTCCTTACTGTGAGGGGAGGTGGTGCATTGGTTACTCAGTGGAAGGGGAGGTGATGCGTTGAGCAGACACTTAGCCTCAGTTCCTTACTGCTGGGCGACAGCAATGAAGAGACGATGTTGATGGGTGATGCGTCGAAACTCGAGATGCGCTGGCAGTGGTGAAGCAGGCGCTGCGTCGATTTCACAGCCACGAAGCAGGCGATGCGTCAATTCTTCAACTGCAATGCAATGGCTGCGTCGGTGTCAGAGTGGTTGTCATGGACGGGGGAAGCACGGTGCTTGGGACTCAGGTTGCAGTGATTTTTCAGCTGCAAACCTGGCGCTGTATCAACTCTTCAGTCTCACAGTGGCGCTGCGTCAATTCTTCAGCTGCATTGTAGTGCTGCATCAAGAAAACAGGTGTTAAGAGTCGATATGAGGAATTTTCTCACCAAGTTACATTTCCAAGGTCCCAGGAACTGGATTTGGCACCACTTGGTAGGTCAGGGCTTTCAGCAGAAACGCCCAAGTACTGGTAGGTTAAGTCTTTGATGGCCCCGAGACTTCTTTATAGGAGGCAAGGATGGACAAACCCTTGGAGAACCTTGGAAGCAGGTTACAGAAAGCAAAGTCCAGTCCTTTCACTCCCAGGACAGAAGCAGAAAGAACCAGGCCAGTACAACAAAGCAACAGGCAGAGTGGCAGTCCCCCCCTACAGCATCCAGCTCCTCATACTGGCAGAATGTCCTTAGTCCAGAAGTGTTCTGATTTTGGGGTGTCCGAGGTCCAATACCTATACCAATTTCTGCCTTTGCAGTAGGCAAACTTCAAACGAAAGTCTTTGTAGTGCTCAAGACCCTGCCTTTCCCTGACTTGGCTCCAGACACACTACAGAGGGGTGGAGACAGGTTTGTGTGAGGACAGGCACAGCCGTATTCAGGTGTCAGTGACAACTCCTCCCACCACTCTAACTCAGGAAGGCCCATCAGCATGGTCAAGGCCCATCAGGATATGCAGGGCGCACACTCAGCTCCTTTAGTGTGACTGTCTAGAGCAGGGGTACTCACAAACTTTCTCTCGGGGGCCAAATTTAGAGTGTGGTTTGTGGCAGAGGGCCGCACCGGTGGGGGCGGGGTCAGTGGGGGAGGGAGTGGGGCTAGAAAAAAAACCTGTGACCATGAGCTTGAACACAGGCCCCTGCAGCGGATGCCTTCGTCCACTGAGCCACCAGACCCGGCATGCACATCTCTCTCTCTCTCTCTCTCTCTCTCTCTCTCTCTCTCTCTCTCTCTCTCTCGCGAGCTCTCTCTCTCTCCCTGTCTGTCCCTGCCTCTGTCTGTCCCTGCCTCTATCAGTCCCTGCCTCTATCTGTCTGTCCCTGCCTCTATCTGTCTGTCCCTGCCTCTATCTGTGTCTCTCTGTCTCTGTCTCTGCCTCTATCTGTCTGTCCCTGCCTCTATCTGTCCCTGCCTCTATCTGTCCCTGCCTCTATCTGTCCGTGCCTCTATCTGTCCCTGCCTCTATCTGTCTCTGTCTCTGCCTCTATCTGTCTCTGCCTCTATCTGTCTCTGCCTCTATCTGTCCCTGCCTCTATCTATCCCTGCTTCTCTGTCTCTCTGTCTCTGCCTCTATCTGTCCCTGCCTCTCTGTCTCTATCTGTCCCTGCCTCTCTGTCTCTATCTGTCCCTGCCTCTCTGTCTCTATCTGTCCCTGCCTCTCTGCCTCTATCTGTCCCTGCCTCTATCTGTCCCTGCCTCTATCTGTCCCTGCCTCTATCTGTCTCTGCCTCTATCTGTCTGTCTCTGCCTTTGTGTGTCTGTCTCTGCCTCTGTCTGTCTGTCTCTGCCTCTGTCTGTCTGTCTCTGCCTCTGTCTGTCTCTGTCTATCTCTGTGCCTCGGGCAGTGCACGCGTACTGTGTCTACACGTCCCCGTCACCAGCCCAGAGACAGTCCCCCCACTCCCTCTGCTCCCTGTGTAATGTAAAAGCCAACTGTCACTCCCTGCTGTCCTCTGTCACCTCACCCGTCTCTCAGTCCCTACTGTCCTCTGTCACCCTCTGTCCCCTCCTCTGGCTCTCACTCCCTGCGTCCCTCTGTCACCTCACCCGGCTCTCACTCCCTGCGTCCCTCTGTCACCTCACCCGGCTCTCACTCCCTGCGTCCCTCTGTCACCTCACCCGGCTCTCACTCCCTGTGTCCCTTTGTCACCCCACTCTCACACCCTGCTGTCCTCTGTCACCTCACCGCCACGACACTTGGAATAGGGCCAGGACACTCGCAGCATGAGGAATCCATAGCTTGCGGAAGAAACTGATGTCGTGGAGGAAGGTTATCTCGCTACCTTTATAATTGAATTGTAGCCTAATCTTTCTATTAAGGCCTTTTATCACTGTACTGGACGGCGGGCTGTGGCACCCATGGAAAAATGCATAGTCTGTTGGTGCAGGTGGTTCCTGTTGCGCTTATTTATTAATCACTGTATTAGCATACATGCCAACATTTCAGAAGAGCAAAGTGGGAGATTCTTTTTTTTTAAAAATCGTGAGAATAGGGCCTTGAATCGGGTTACTGTCATGTATGGGCCTTGGAAGTGTGCTGCTGCAGGAATGGACATTTGAAACGCAAATGCACGTTTTATTCTTACCTTTCAGAAGCGTGGAGGCAGTGGCAGGCAGAGAGAGGGTGATGCAAGTGTTGTGCACTCACTGGCCTGGCAGGTTGCTGCTGGCAGTGCATATACCACCCACCCCCCACCTGTGTGGCAGCCCAGGCGCACACACACAGCCGCCCCCAGTACTTCACAGGTCTTTAAAAGACCATTCACTTGCTAACAAGCCTTTGTTGTATTTCACCTCTTAGCGCCCCCGCAGCTCCACTCTTACTATCGCTGGAATTGCCGGCCCCCTCTCGGAGTCCGGGCTGCTGCAATGGCGGTGTTTGGTGACACTTTAAAAAAAAAAGAAAAGAACACAGGTATATTGTCTGCAAGCTCCGCGGGCCGCCAAGGTAGGCTTGCCGGGCCGCTGGCGGCCCGTGGGCCGTACTATGAGTACCCCTGGTCTAGAGTGAATGCACAAGAGCTCAACAACCAGCCAACCCAGACATGAATTCTACAGACAGGCAGAGGCACAGAGTGGCTAAGCAAGAAAATGCTCACTTTCTAAAAGAGGTATTTTAAAAACCAACTTTACCAAAAGATGTATTTTAAAATTGTCAGCTCAAAGACCCCAAACTCCAAATCTCTATCTGCTCCCAATGGGAAATTACACGTAAAACATATTTCAAGGCAATCCCCATATTACCCCAAGGGAGAGAGATTCCTTGCAATAGTGAAAAATGTAATTAGCATTAGAACATTGGAATGTTGGGAGCTCCATTGAAAACAATGGAGTGCTCTGGGCTTATAATGGCTGGTATAAGCCCGGAGCACCAACATTCCAATGTGTCTTTGTTCACAGCTCTGGCTGTGAACAAAGACTTCAGGGAACCTGAGGGGATTTCAATCCCCTCGCGCTTTCTGAAGGCTTTGTTTTGTTAGAACATTCTGCCCTCTAGTGGCAGAATGTTCTAATAGCCTTAAAGCCCTTCGTAGCAGGGCTATACCGGCTTTTAAAGTCCCTCTGCTTTGTTAAAGTCCCTCGCCTTCGGCTCGGGACTTTAACGCTGCAGCGGGCCTTTAACAGCCAGAATAGCCCGCTACGGCGGGCTCTAAGGCTATAGTATTTCACTATTAGGACATGTAAAACATACAGTACATGTCCTACCTTTTAAACGCATTGCACCCTGCCCATGGGTCTACCTTGGGCCTACCTTAGGGGTGAATTACATGTGGTAAAAGAGAAGGTTTGGGCCTGGCAAGTGGGTGCACTTGCCAGGTCGACATGGCAGTTTATAACTGTACTCACAGACATGAAGTGGCAGGTCTGAGACATGTTTGCAGGGCTGCTCATGTGGGTGGAACAATCAGTGCTTCAGGCCAAGTAGTATCATTTGATTTACAGGCCCTGGGCACACCTGGTGCACTTTACTAGAGACTTACTAGTGAATCAAATATGCCAATCATGGATAAGCCAATCACCAATGCAACTTAGATGGAGAGCATCTGCACTTTAGCACTGGTTAGCAGTGGTGAAGTGCACAGAGTCTCAAATCCAACAAAAACAGGTCGGAATAAATTCGAGGAATAAGGCAAAAGGTTTTGGGGATAACCCTGCAAAAAGGGCCAGGTCCAACTGGTTCGTAGGACACGTAAGGATTTCTTGGAACCTTTTCAAGTAGTTCCTTCTCACGAGCAGGTAAGTCTGGAACCAAGTGTAAAGTTGAGGTTGTCAACATTTTTCTTGTTGAGTGTTGCACCCTAGCTTATCAGTCCTCAGTACTGCTAATTTCTCTCACAATAATGCCCATAACATTTGTTGAATAGGTGGTAATAGAGTTTGAAACTTTACCTGGGGCACTGATGTGCTGTGCATCCATTTTCCTTTTACCCATTTTATAAATTAAAGGCACAGCCAGAATACTGTAGTGAAGAGGGGGGCCTGCCAAGCCTCTTACGTGCTCTGTCTGGCACAGATGACCTGCTCTTAGCCCAGTCTTTACCCGGGCATGCACCTGGTTGCGAAACAACACTGCGGGTGCTTTAGGCCACTTTTATGCACCAGACCGCCACGTCCTGAGGGCCCACACCTTCTTGCCTGAAGGAATTCTGGACCCTGAAGTCCTATCTGATGAGGCTCCCACCAACTGCTAAGTGCCATATAAGTTTGTCATAAATATAATAAATACATATTTGAGAGCATTGTTGTCCTAGCTAAAAGAAAATGGCTTGTCCAGTGCTGAAAATAAAGGTTTCAGTTTAGCACTCAGTTAACCAGAATACTATCATAATATTTTCGTACATGGTCAGACCTTTCACAACACACTTATTGTAGTACTATATATTAGTGCTTAAATATGCCTGATTTATCAAATGTGTAATAGCTATTCTCTACTTTATTTCAACAGCACTAATACAAAGAATGAAGTGTTAGTTTGTTTGAATATCTGATACAGCAACAAAAAACAATGATGTTTCATCTAGGTTTAGCATCCCAAAGCCTTTCCAATTCACATTAAGTGCAAAGAGAGTGTTAAACCTCATTCCTGAGTCATGGCATGTTGGAAACCCTAAGGCCGTATGACCCCACCACAAGTCCCTTTTAACACTCTGGCATTCAACTATAGGTTTTTCTGCTTGGCTGCTCTACTGGATTTAGACCTTAATCTCTAAGTGAAGGTGAGGGATAAATAAAAAGGTTTTAGAATGCATTAAATGGTATTATATTCATAATTGAGGGTTAGTGAAGTTGCAGCTATCCTCAGCCCAATGCCGTGCCACAGTTTTGTGTGCGTATTTTCACCATGCCTAGATTTGGTAAATATCCTTTACACAAGTAGCACTTAAAGAAATCAGCCAGTTACACCTTGGAGGTTCTGACCCTATCTCTTTTTAATTTGATTTCCAAATGAGCTATAAAGACACACAATTATTTCTTTAGAATAGTCATTCCACCACACCAATGCTACACTTTCATAAGGTTCCACTGCACTTCCCCCTTTTTTTTAGTCTCTACGGACATCATTCGAAGGCAAACGTCTAATTACAAATCTAGTGCTCCTCAGGGACATGTTTGCTATTGCTTGAGATTATGGAGACCCTCCACTAGTCTCACCACTCTGTACTCTCAAAGTCGCAACCACACTTAAGTCCTAGGCACAGTACCTTCTTAGAGGCAGCAGTGCTGTGTTCTGGGTAAATGCACCCATGATCAAAGCATGCTCACCTTGTTTTTTAAAGCTAGAGTTTGGCAGACAGGATAATGCACCACAAACATGCAGGGTGCAATGTCCTTTAACCCCTTGATCCTTCCAATCATTTACTAGCCTGGCAGACTATTGGGTTTCCAATGGTGCTTCTCTTGGTGGCTCTGCTTTTGAAAATCAACATCGATGGGCTGATGGAGTAGGATCCATTGGTGTAACAACATTAGATCACCTGCCCTATTTAAAGCATAGGGTCTGGTGTTCTTATTTTGTTCTGGACTGTCAGCTAAAAACTAGAAGTCCCAGACTTAAGTGGCAATGCTGCAAGAGATCCATCAGCTAAAAGTGCAGGTTGTGAAAGTGGGAAAAAGATGCAGTGGACATATGTTTGCAGCCCAATACTCTCATTACACAAGAGGGGTAGTGACATGGACGGTGGACCCCTCGGTTCCCTTTTTGGAGAGAGCGGTCATCTCAAACCAAATGCATAGGTATGTGACAATTCTGGGCATGTTGGATGAGTTTGAAACTTGCCTGGTAAACATCTACTAACCTAATATAGGATAGGATAGGATGATATTTATAAAGCGAGCTAAAACCAAAAGGTGTCAAGGCGCTGGGCGACCGGAGAGAGACTAGCACAACCAGCTAAGAGGCAAAGAGCCAGGTTTTCAGAAGCTTCCTGAAAGTCTAGAGCGAGTAGGCCGTGGTGATAGAAGGGGGAAGAGAATTCCAAAGTTTAGCAGCCATCACAGAGAATGAGCGGCCACCTCATTTGGAGCTTCGAAATCTGGGAAAGACAAGTTTTTTATGAGTTGAAGATCTCAAGGCTCTGCCTGGAGTGTACCATTGGAACAAGTTTTTAGATGAGGTGAGCCTTTGCTATGCATAACTTTGTATACCAAGTTCAGAGCCTTGAAGGTGAAGGAGATGCGCTTCCTAATCGGAAGCCAGTGCAAGGCTCAGATTCCTTCCCTGGCGGATTGGTGTTTAGGGATGTTAAGAATAAGTCTTGCCGCAGCGTTTTGCACCACCTAAAGCTTGTTCAGGGAACCTATACTGGCATTAAGGTATAATGCATGACAGTAGTCTAACCAAGAGGTAACTAGTGCAATGATGGCAGGCCAATGTAGCTCTGAGGGGATGTACGGCAGCACTTTCTTTAAATTTTGAAGAATATAGAAGCAAGTACTAACTGTACAGTTCACCAGGGCGTCAAAAGACAGGCCCTCATCAAAAAGGACTCCCAGATTTATGGCCACTTTAACTGGAACAGGAAGGGGACCTCAGATTTCGGGTCACCAGGCGAATGACCAAATAGAGATTTGAGGGTGGAAAACCAACACTTTGGTTTTGTCTGTGTTGATTTTAAGAGCATTGTATTTCATCCATCGTATTATTCTGGACATGCATTGATTGAACTTTTGTGCAACCAGCTGCAAATCATTGGAGATGGAAATAATGATTTGCATGTCATCCGCACAGGAGAGGACCTGAAAGCCGAATGATCTCACTAGTGAAGCCAAGGGGGTCACATAAAGATATAAAAGAGTGGGGTTGAGCGAAGAGGCCTGGGGGACCCAACACGGAAGGCTAAAGATCTTGGCTTTAAATCTGCCATGACTGACACTGGTTCTGCCATGCATAAAAGAGTGAAGAAGCTGCAGGGCCCTCCCGGTGACTCCTGCTTCCCGCAGTCGCTGAAGCATGCAAACTGGGGAGATGGTATCAAACACCGCCAAGAGGTCAAGTAGAATCAACACCGCAGATCCGATCCTGGTCTACCTGCATGCAGATACAATCTGAGGCTGCTATCAAGGCGGATTCTGTGCTATGACCTGCCCAAAAACCATTCTGGGAGCTGTCAAGGATGTCATGAGCTTCAATATATTTCATAGGCTCGACGTTGATAATTCTTTCCAGCATTTTGGCTGGGGCTGGGAGGAGGGAGATAGGCCTTGAGTTTTTCAAATCCGAAGGATTGGCATTGGGCTTCTTAAGGTGTGGTGAGACAATGGCCTCCTTCCAGATGTTTGGATATTGCCCAGATAAAAAAATATTATTAAAATCTTGCACAGGAAATCGGCTATTGGGTCAGGAGCCAGCCTGAGTGTAGACAACATGCAAGGATCCGTAGAAGCACCAGATTTTAGGCTAAGTAAGAGTTCCTTTATGCAAGGGAATGTAGTGAGAAAGAAGGATGTCAGAGCAGACATAGGAGGTAAGGATGCCAGGGCCGACTCTGTGGCAAGATCAGCTTCCTTGGAAGGGGAGGACTCATGAAAGATTATCAGAACTTTCTCCTGAAAGTAGATTGCTTATTGTCACAGAAGTCTTGGGTGAGATTCAGGAGCGGTGCTCCTGGTGGTTCAGCAATCTCTTTATAACTTTAAAGAGCATGCTGGAGGAATTGTCAGCTGACTCAATCTTGTCAGTGAAATACTGGGATATAGCCTGGACGATGGCACGTTTATAGTTCCGCAGAAAGGATCTCTGCTTCACTTTTTCCTGAAGGCAAGGGTCAACCTGCCACTCCCGTTCTTGCCTACGACAAAGGCGTCTGAGCGTCATGAGTTCTTCTGAGAACCACGGAGCTAAGGGTTTAACTCTTTTAATGGCACAGCTTTTGACTGGAGCAACAGTGTCCAGTGCATTGGTAATCCAGTTGCGGAAGCCCTCTGCCATGGGGGGGTAAGCAGTGGGGCTACCGGCCGAGACTGAGATCAAGGCAGCCTTCCAGTCCATGGCCGTGACCTCATTCAGTCTTCTACATACTATGTTTTTAGGGGGTAAACATGAGATGGCTTTAGTGAGGGGAAGAAATGTAACATCGAACTCAACCAGCCAGTAGTCAGCCCAGCTAAGAGGCTGAGCTGCCATAATCTTAAGACTGCTATGGTTGGCAAAGATGCCGTCCAGAGTATGGCCGGCTCTGTGGGTGGGTGAGTGAATAAGTTGCTCAAAGCCCGGATGACAAACATTCTTTCTCAAAGTAATGAAGCTAACTTCTCTGTATGTGAGCGAGATGAACGTATAAGCAGGAGACTTTAACTGTATCTTAGACTGGAAGGTGAGCAAACACCCCCCCTCCCGCCTCCACCTCCTCCCCAATACCAGGCTAAAGCCAAATATTAAGGCGATGCTGAGAACGATGATGGAGGACGTGCATTTGTTGAAGGTCTGGTTACACCACGCCTGAGAGATAACATATATTCTTGTTACTTGTATGTACACAGGCTTGCACATTTTGGTAGGTTTTGTGTTGGCCATAGAGAAGAAACATTCTGCGAACCTTAATCGCCTCATCTTTAAGCACTCACTGTTCTTTATCATAGTGATGCCTAGATGGGGTTGGTCTACACTCTGCAGTAGAAACTGCAGAAGGAAATACTGACAGATGGAAATTCTTCAAAGTATTCAGGGAGACCACAGTTGACATTTTCTCGTAGGCATCTGCTCTGTCATATTCTGGGAGGGGCCTGGCCCTCTGCATAGTATGTGGTGCCATATTGGTAGGGTGACTTCCTTGGTTTTGATTCCTTTTAAATGTTATGCTTGCTAACTGTTCTTTTATTTACCAGTAGATTTTAGTTCTGCAGGGGAGCCTGCGACTAATTTCAGGGGTTTCTGGATCCTGGCTCCCATTGCTATTTTGCTCTCTCATTCATCTGCCTGACGTGCTGCCGAGCGTGCAAGTCACCCCATGCCACTCCTCCCTTGCATGGCAGACTATTTCAACATTGCAAAAGCGCATCCATGCAGCTTTGAAGTACTTGAGGAGACCGCACTTTTCATTTCCTTGTAGGCAGCTGTGCTGCCACATTCTGGGAGGTGCCTGACTCCCTGCATGGTTTGTGGTTCCATATTGGATAGGTGAATCCTTTTGTTTTTATTCTTTTTATGTGTTATGCTTTCCAACTGTTCTTTTAAGTTGCTTTTATTTTCCAGTATATGTTAATTTTGCATGCGAGCCTGTGACTAATTTCAGGGGTTGCTGGACCCTCGTTCACAGTTTCATTTTGCCCACTCATTTCTCTGCCAGATGCGCTGCCAAGTACGCAAACTACACACCTTGCCGTGCCCCCTTGCATGGCAGGCTATTTCATAGGTGCCAAAGGCAAGACCGTCTGCGCCCGGGCCGCATCTAGCGCCTGTCCTCCTGGCCATTTTGGAACAGACATATCACCGCGAGCTTACTCTCAGGATGAGCTGTTCATCTTTAACTGAGGAAAGAGTTCTGGCTGCCCTAAACTTGATTGCCAATATATCACAGCAAACGCGTTGCATACTTGCCAAAGCTGCGGTGCTAAAGTAGCCCTATCATCACCCCAACCACCAACAATGCATTCTGCAGCTATCGCAATGCCCTCATTCCACTCCAGGATTCATACAGAAGATACATAATCAAAAAATACTTTGCACTGCGTATTAGTCAATGCCAGATCCCTAGTCAAGCATAGCTCAGAATGTTATTGGTTCTTGACATCCACAAACCGGCCCTGCTGTTAATTATGGAACCTTGGACCGATTCCTCATGCATTCTAGACCTGCTGGCTGCCTAACCCTTAGGTTTTACTATTGTAAGACAAGATGGGTCGCTCGAGCTGGGAGGGGTGTTAGAAATTGTTTATAAACCCGAATTAGCAGTCTGCTGCAACCCTGCCCCCTAACAGCATTGTGATGCGTTATATTTTAGTTGTAAAATATTTAAAACCCAATCCTTTAACAACTTGCTCCTATATCAACCACCCCACCCGGTCCCAGACAATTTCTTTTCACAGTAGATTGGCAGTCTCCTAGAGGGACATATTCTGCCCACCGAGTTTATGGTCCTAGGTGACTTTAACTTTCAACTAGAAGCACACCAAGACACTGACACATCTGCACTTCAGATCATGTCAGGCTCAGGCCTTTCCTTAGCTACTTACAAAACTTTAATCATTAAGGGAAAGGCCTCTTACTTTACCAGGAAGATAGAGGAAGCTAAAAACTCCAAGAAAGAACTATTTAAAACAGTCATTAAGCTAGCCATGGACCCCTCCAAAAAACTCTGTCCTATTAGCCAATCTCTCTGTGACACTCTAGCCAACTTTTTTCTACTTAACGTGGAAGCAGTTAATAACATATTCTCCTCATCCGACTCTCATACGTGCAGGAATAGGGCTCCCACTACTTTACCTGAGGAACATACAACCCTTAGTGAGGTCACCATGCCCTACCTAGACGACATTATCAGCCTACTCAGAGGCACATCCTTAGGACCCCCCAGGATCCTTGCTCTCCAAAGGTGGCTAAGCTAGTGGCAGAGACTATCGCCCCTCAGCGTATAGCCATTTTTCAACTCACATTCAAGGTGGGTCTGTTCCCTTCCTTCTGGAAGAAAGCCTCTTTACTTCCACTGCTAAAAAATTACTCTGGATCCCAGGGATCCAATCAGCTACTGCCCCATTTCCTGCCCACCTCTGTCAGCAAAGGTCGTAGAAAAAAATCATGAACACCAAGATAGTTGAGCATTTTCAATCTAACAATCTTTTGGATGACACTCTATTTGGCTTTTGTAGCAACCATAGCATGGAGATGGCCCGATCAAGGCTACTGAGAAGATCAGGCAGGCGCTTGATCAGGGTGGAGGGGCAGCCCTCATCCTGCTTGATCTCTCGGCAGCCTCTTATACTGTTAACCATGGGCTGCTGCTGGAACATCTAGGAGAAATCGAGGTCACCGGATCAGCCTGGGATCTTTGGGAATCTGGTCGGGAGCAGTCGGTCCAGCTGGGTGACTTTGTTTCACATCTTTTTTCTCTCCCATGCGGGGTCCCTCAGGGGTCCTCACTCAGTCTGACACTTTTTACTGTCCACATCACCCCCTTGGCTGACCTAAAAAAACAGTTGGCTTCTCCTTGAGCTCTTACACAGAAGACACCCAAATTGTTGTCTTCCTGGCCAATGATGACACAGGTACAGGATCCAGATTCTGTGACAACTCTAAGGCAGTCAACACCTGGATGGACAGAAATTGTCAATAATTGAAAGCAGGATAGACTGAAATGATGGTTTTTAGAGCCCAAACCTTCTTTTGGACCCCATCTTGCTGGCCAGAGAAAATGGCCCTTTATAAATACCTGTCAGCAAGACCCAGAACCTTGGTGTTCTCATCGATGACAAACTGAGCTATGCAGACCGTGAATGTGGTGTCCTCTTCTGACTTTCTCATGCTCAGAACATTAAAAATAAATTACTTTTTATTCCAACACACCTCCAGAAAACTCTTGTCACATCACTGATAATGGCAAAACTAGATGACTGCAACGGCCTACTCCTTACTGTGCACCAATACATTCTGAATAAATTGCAAGCACTGCAAACCCAGACTCCTTCTAAAGATCCCAAAATATCACTCAGTGTCAAATGCCATTAAAAACTTGTACTGACTCACCATTAGACAGAGGATTACTTTCGAAGCGCTCTGTATTGTGTGTAAAGCACTTCATGGTTTTGTCCCTGACTTTTTACAACACAGTTTCAATTAGTATACCCCAGCAGGACCCTGCGCTCAGTCACTGTTAAATTTGCCTTTGTTCCTAGGTTCAAGCGAACCACCTGGGGAGGTAGGAGTTTTTTCCTGGGAGCCACAAAGATTTAGAATGCTCTGCCGCTGCACATCAAGGGTGCACACAACCTTCTGGCTTTCAGGAAAATCCAAAACCTGGCTTTTTAACACTCTGTAGCTTCCTGGTTCTTCTCTTTTCCTCTAATCTCTGCCTTAAAGCCAGACCAAGACACCTCTGGGTATTCGAGTGCTTTAGAAAACCTATTATCATTAATAGGTAGTTCATTTCTTAATCACAGTCAAGAATACATCACATCGCTCTTTTAGAATAATCATGGCTCTAGAAGCAGTAGAACAGTGGAGTGGGAAGGCATACCAAGTGCCTTTGAGAATAGGGTGCATACACAATTGAAATAGAAGTTAGCTGATCTAGAATAAACACAAGTACAATTGGACAAACATGGAAAGGAGATCCAACGAATTTCAGCAACTTGTTCCAGTAAAGAGACATTGATGATGCATGATCCATGCTGGAAAAGTACACCCGTAAAGGCAGGGATTATTTTGAGACGGATGCAATTCTAGGCAACTGCTGACTTGGCTGATTAAAGGGATTAAACATATACACACATATTGACCTTGCATAGAGAGGGTGGTCCGGGATTGTTGGTAGGCATCAGATAAATTCAGTCTGTATGGATTACCTACAGAAGGGGGTAGTCCAAGCACATACAACTTCTTAAGAAACACTGCGGCAGGATAGAACTTTGGGAACTGATGTAATCCATGCTGAACACCGTCAGGCTCTGCCTCTACAATATTGTGGAAGTTCTTGGGTTTCTTCCTAAAAGAGTGTGAGAAGGGGGCTCTCTCACTCACTATGAGGGATGTGGTGATGGCGCTGAGAGCTAAAAAAGTGAGAGATCCGGCTCATCTCCTAATAATGCTGATGTTGAACACAAATGGAATGGGTTTTGTCCCAGGGAGAAGCATAAATTATAATATTCAATGTCTGAATGATATTATGCATGCACTTGTGTCCCCGGAGGAGGATTTCACTTTGGCAGTTTTGGATTTGGAGTTACCCTTTGACACCATAGGTTGGCAATATATGTGGGAGGTCTTGTAATAAATGGACTTTGGCACAAAATTGCATTCAATAGGTGCAATTATTATATAGAGAATCTGTGGCCAGGGTGGGCACAGGAGGTATTGTTTCTGACCCCTGGAAGTTGGGCAGAAGGACCAGACAGAGATGTCCATTGTTGCCGGTGCTGTTTGTACTTGCTGTTGAGCCACTGGCCTGTAGACTGAGGGCCTGATTCACAAGGATAAAGTTAGACCAAAAGTCTAACTTTACTACTCTTCGGTATTCACAAAGGCAAGTTACTACTAGAAACTTTAATACTAGTAATTTTACTGGTAGTAACTTCACTTGTAGTAAGTTTACTCGTAGTAGGCTTATTAGCAGTAACTTACCTTTGTGAATACCAAACAGTAGTAAACGTTGGCCCTGAGATCGGAGCTTGGACGATGGGGTATCCATCTTGCTGACACGTCTATAGGGTGTCAATGTATGCAGATGACACCCTTGTATATTTTCAGGACCCAATGAGGTCTGCACCCCTAGTGTTGGAGGAACCAAGGGCATTTGATGCATTTTGGAGTTACATATGAAAAGGGCTAAATATAAATTACTTCTGTTGGGTGAACAGAGATGTGTGGATGTTGCCCTCCTCTACCCTTGGCACTGAGATTGCAGTAGGGCAAAGACTGGTTTCAATTCTTGGGGATCTGAGTGACGAGTTGTCTTGTGTCACAACATGACCTCAATTTGGGTAGACTGATGGAGGGCTTGACCTTTCCTGTTGGATTCTGCCAGTGGTGAAGGCCCGGAAAAACGATTTATTGGAGTGGGCGCTTGCAGAACAGCAGCACATTTAGATGAACACATTATGGAGGACCTTGCGACCTGGGAGGAGATGCTTACCAAAATATTAGACCCCCCATAATAATAGATCCCCCTGAATGCTTATTTATAGAGGCCTATGGGCTGAGCTAGCATTGAGGAGTTCATAGATGGGTATAATTGGTATCGCCAATGAGAGCCACTCAATAATTACTGTGATCCAACATTATTGTGCTAACTGAGAATGCAGTTTTGGTTGCACATGTACTATTGATTGATGTTTCGCTTTCGTTTTTTTTAAGAATAAACCTGGTATTTGGCGAAATGTAAGGACAATGTGTGGCCCATGGAAATGATGAGTTGGTTAAGTGGCAGCCAGTGACCGGCTGATACTTTGAGAGCAAATGTATAAACTATTCTTTTATAGCTAAGATTTGGGTGATAATTCATGCTCATTTGAGGATGCCTATAATTTGCTGCACATTGTTCCTGATGGCAGAGGCAGTGACAGCCTCTTGAGGCTGTTACTGTATGCCTGAACTGAATAAAGGATACATTTTCGATCTTAAACCTGGGACTGTAATCTCCGTGTAATTTTGTGTTCACCATACCTCCCTTTCCATACAGATTTTGATCAAGGAAGGCAAAAGATGGGAAAATTAAAGTAAGCAAGCAAGTGGAAGGCAGTGAGGTAAAGTGTGTTATACATTTGGGCACTGACACAAGACTGTTTGAAAATTCACATCCAGAGTATATGAACTTCCTGTAAAATCTATAGCTATTTACCCTCTAATTTTTAGAAATATTTTACCAAAATATACTTGCTAGAGGAACTCACCCTAAATACTCTGGGGTAGGGTCAGCATCCCTCCCCATACTTTGCTAAATGTGTATTATTTCAAGTAGTTTTCCCGAAAACAATTATATGTCAGGGGCTCTCTTTTAAGACGAGTGCTTTTCTACTTATTTTTGTGGCAATTGTGAGCTACTCTTTGGCATCATTTTCCCCCAAAATATCTCTGTAATTTTGGGGACAATCGAATTTCCTAAGACCCCATTCCCTATTGTTTTATTTTGAGTCATCCAAGGACATTAGAGCGTTTTACATGACCACCGGATTAAATTATTGGTTTCTTTATGCACAGGAAGATTAAGCTATTTGTCCAGAATCACAAGACGTTGAGCCAAAGACGGACTCGAACCAGGTCCCCCAGGACCGCTGTCGGCAGCTCTGGTCGTTAAACCACATCTTTTATGTGTACCAAAATGTTTGAGAACCAACCAGACGCCACTGTATTTCGCTATGCCTAAATTCTGAAAAACGTCGAGGTGAGTTAAGAACAGTTTCCTTTAAATGTGTCTGCCGCTGGATGTGCAGCTTGGCTAAAACTGTATTTTTTGCTTACAATAGTAATGACTGTGAAACTGTAGCAACATTATTCTCCTGTTCTCAGAGTGAGAAAACAGCGTGTGAATTACCTTTCAAGAAAAATAAGCAGCATTTACCCTGGAGCGGAATAAGCCACGGCAGACACATCAGAACCTGACTACGTGCCTAACACTTAACTCTCGTTGATAGGAACACACAGCATCCTGCAGCTCGTCTTTGGCAACCACTCAGCAAATTCAGCTCCGAGAAAACCCAGGACACCGACACAGGAGAGCATGAATGTGCCGCTGGCAGAGGGCGGCGCTCATCAGAATGGAATCACGGTTTGCTGCTATAAAAATGGGAAATGCGGCTTCCAATGAAGCCCCGCTGGAGACGGAGGGGCCTCGAGGCCGCTGCGCTGGCGCAGTATCTGCGCGTGCAATGGGTGTTGCTATGGGCGTTCCATCGCAACGCCCATGGCTTTTTGATGCTGCCCCAGATACAAGGATGTTTAAATCTGACGCAACACCAAACACTAATGTCATGCAAAAGCAGGCGTTAGAATGGTGCTTTACAAAATGCCATTAATGATTGTTTATGTGCCGGATGGTGTCCTTTCCTGCATATAAACTATCATTAAATAATGGTGAAAAAGTAAATCACCTTTATTGATTGTTTATGTGCAGGAAGGGATACCTTCTTGCACATAATCAATCATTCCCAGCAATCCAGGCACCCATGAACTATGGCGCAAGTGTGTCTGCGTTGGTGCTAGGCATTTTTAGTGTCAGTGCAAAGGAAAACTCATGGGTGAGCCGTATTGTTGTAAATACAGCGCATACCTGAGTTTTGGAAATGGTGTAGCGTGGCGCTTTAAAATTTGCCGTAGCCCCACAGTCCATAATTTCCTAGACACTGGGCCTGTGTGTTCTCCGAAAATGCAAATGATTCAGTGAAATGTGTGAATGTCCCTGGCATCTTTTCTGACTGTCCTGGATGCTGATGGAAAAAGATGGCACCATATTACCAGCTCACCAACTCCCCTAACAGACAGTTGTCACTTTGTGACATCGGCTCAGGTCTTTCAACAGATTTCAAGCCATGTGTATACATTACCAATGCAAATGTTCACAGAGTAAACATCATGCCAGCCAGCAGAGCGCATAAAAACCCATTTTGGAATTATCAATGTATGAAAATAACAGAAATGCAGGGGAGTGAGTTATTTTCTGAGAAACGGTTTGGATTTGTTTTTAAAGAGATGATTAGCTGCATTCCTTTGATTTAGTTATCCTTACAGCTTACAATTCTGCTAGCGCAGAAATCTCCCAAACATTTCTAAAGGAAGATGCAACCTTAAAACTTACTTAAGGAACATAGAAGTTCTGCGCCGTTTTCAAATGGAACTTTACACTTCAAAAGACATTAATAATCACATTTGATGTTCAGTCAATAAGGAGAGAGTAGGTGATGTTTTTAAAGTTTATTCTCTCATTTAGTAGATTAGTTGGTATTTTGTTCTTTATTGAAATTGGTGGCAAATCGGCTACAGAAATAATAAGAAATAGATTGGTTAAAAAAAACATAGAAAAAAACCAGCATGTTCCATTCAGAGTAGCATCCTTATGCTGAATAAAAGGACCTAATCTATCCTAACAAGAGTTCTTTCTGGAAAAGAGCAAGTAGATTTTGGAGCAGATTCAGATAACTAAGAGGAAGAACGAACTCCCCATAAAGGGTTGTCCTGAGACCCAACCGAGTTGTCCTGGCAATTGCAGTAGCAACTGTCTAAAACAGAGAGAAGGATGGAATCACCGCAGTAGCTATAATCAGCATATAATAAAAAATATGATCACAAAATGTAAGGAAAACAAAGAAATCACCATAAGCAGTAGTTTATGGCAAGTCGGGCTAGCACAGCAAAGTGCCAAGTGGCAGGGTAGGAATGCGTGGATAGTCTTGAGTATTATTATTGGAAACCTATTGTAATAGACTATTATGTGGATTTGTATTTTAATGGAATGCACAAGCACTTTACAATATGTTTATATATGTGACCCCTTTAGTCTAAATGTATTGCAATTTTAATATGGATATATTACGTGTTTTTTTTAAACAATTGTATGTAATCTTTTTAAATCTGTGTATACTTTTATGATTCTATTTATGAATCGAAATAAAGTTTATTATTGATTGATTCTATTGAGTCTTGAGTCTCTCTAGCTAGGAGGACATACTATATAGAAAGCAGCGAAACATGTTGCAAAAACAGGCCAATGTCATCATCATCGTCCAATGGAGAGAGGTCTTCCAATGTTCTCTCGCCTTCACCCTCGATTCCCACGGTGAACGTCCACGCCATCATGAAGACATTTAGAAATGGCTACAACGTATTGCAAAAGTTACATCTATGAAGGTTCTTATGAAAACCTTCTACAAGCCTACTCTGTTACTGGTCTGGTTTCTCAACGTATAACAATGGGCTGCTCTATGAAATGAAGCATTCAATTTCTGGTTTATTATGCAGATATCGCAAAGAAAACAATCTAAGTACAGTGAAGTCATATGGCGTGAGGGAAGAAGGAATACATTTTCCAAGATACAGCATAATTCACAAAAGTCAAGTTCTAGAGTTCGATTATAACATTAAATCACCATTTTCTTAAAGAGCTAGAGCAGAATAAATGAATATTGCGTCCTAGCAGATGGAGAAAGATAGAAATGGAACCCTTCTGCAGAAATAAACAGCAATTGTCACATTTGCACATTAAATAAAGGCACATCTCTCTAATGTTTAACTTATTATGCATTTTCAGGTTTAGCATTTAGCATGTTTCTCTATTATTATGTGGTAAAATGTGTGTAAAAAGTTTCAGCTTTATCACTTTTTATGTGCAACTGCCATTGCACAGCATAAATGAATGAATGAATGAACAGTCAACATCAAACTCTAGTGTGTTTATTGATCAGATGTTTTAGTTAATGGTATGGATAACTTAACAATGTCAAAGGTAAGACAGGATCCCTGCTAATCAGGATACTAGATATGTGTGATGCAAATTTAAGGCCTGTCCCCGTCCTCAGGCGGAAGCCGGGAGCTGGAGGTACTCGCACTTTGTTTTTAAAATTGAAATTCTGTAATTCTTCCATGTGGTGTCACTTTTCAGTGTTTTTAAAAACCACTCACCCCTTTTAACAATACCCGCTTGCAGCGCACAGCTGATTTGAATAGCTGCCGCGCCTTTCCTCGCTCGCACTCAGCGGCCGCCATCAGTCCAGGCGTGCGCGCTGACTCCGCCCCCTTAGAGGCCACGCCCCTCTGTTCTTGACTACTTAACCCACTGATTCCTAGCGGCAGACAGACAAATCCTGTCCCAGTCCTGAGGCGGAAGCCGGGAGCTGGAGGTACTCGCACTTTGTTTTTAAAATTGAAATTCTGTAATTCTTCCGTGTGGTGTCACTTTTCTGTGTTTTTAAAAACCACTCACCCCTTTTAACAATACCCGCTTGCAGCGCACAGCTGATTTGAATAGCTGCCGCGCCTTTCCTCGCTCGCACTCAGCGGCCGCCATCAGTCCAGGCGTGCGCGCTGACTCCGCCCCCTTTGAGGCCACGCCCCCCTTCCTAGCTAGATATGTGCATACATAGGACGCGCAGCGGACGAGCGCAGCGGGAGCGCCGTTTGCGCGCCGAAGGCACGCCTAAGGCAAGCCCGTCTGCGCCCGTCCGCGCCAAGACCGCGACAGGCGCAGGAAACTCTGCCCTAATCACCGCACCTATCAGGTACCTCCCTAACGATCTCCACCTTCTACGAGGTAACCTGGACTGCTCTTGCAAACTTGACCTATCAAAGGTATCCGGCTCGGCTTGCTGCATCCAATGCCGCTGGTCACTCCCCATCGCTCCAGCCCAGTCATCCCCCCCCCTCCCCGGCACCAAGGACCCCCAGCCACCCTTCAAAGGTGGTTTGATAAACGCTCGGTCTATGTGTAAACATAGCCAAGATATTCACGACCTCATCATAGACTCCGACCTGGACTGTCTCCTGATTACAGAAACCTGGCTCACTGAAGACAGCAACCCAGATATAGCCACTGCACTCCCCCATGGTTATTCCTTTCATAGACAAGATAGACCGAAAGGAAGGGGCGGAGGCGTTGCAATTATTCTGAAAAATACCTTCAACTGTCATATGTTCAGTTTAGACCCCCTAACTGACACAGAAGGTATGGGCTTCTCCATCAAACTCAGCCAATCCTTTTCCTTCTCAGGTGGTCTGATTTATCGCCCACCCGGTAATGCTTCCAAATTTCTTCACTCCCTCAGCGACTCTCTGGGACACTTCCTACTTCGTTATCCACATTTCACTCTTCTAGGAGACTTTAATCTGCACCTCGAGTCTTCATCTGACTCACAAACTAATAACCTTCTACAGACACTTGAAATCTTCCACCTTCAACAAAGTGTCACTTCTCCCACCCATTTATTAGGACACACTCTCGATGGTGTCTGCACTAATCTCCCTTCTCTCACTACCCTGCCCCCTCTCCCCCAGATATGGACAGATCATAGCCTGATCCCATTCCACATCACAAATAGCCACCCTCAAACTATCAATAAAACAAATCCTCACTGTGACAACTCTGTCAACTGGAAAACTGTCCAGGAAAACTTCACTCTCAATCCCATCCTTCATTCCCAGTTCCCCGCTCTATCGGGTAACATAGAAAGGGATGCTGACCTCTTCCACAACTGGATTACACAAGAAATTAAAAACCGGAATCCCACTAATCGACCGGGCAGAACTCATAAGAAAACAAAAAACAACGCCCCCTGGTTCACCCCTGACTTAGCTACCGCTCACCTACTATGCAGGAAAGCGGAGCGCAAATGGCGCCGAACTTACGACAATGACGACCATCTTGCCTATATCCAACAGAGGAAAAATTACCACTCTAACATTAAATCGGCCAAGAGAATCTTCTACGTAAAAGCCATCAAGGAAGCTAGTCAGAAACAAAAAACCCTGTTCTCTATAGTAAAATCTTTTACTCAGCCCAAGGCCCTCCAACCCGAAATCCCCCCATCCCAAGATCTATGTGACAAGATTTCAGAATACTTCAACGAAAAAATCGCTTCTATCCAAAGAAATTTGCCCCCTCCGCAAACCCCTCAAGGGCCTCCTAGTCCAGACCTTCTTGATTCCTCAGTTGGCAGTCTCAAAAATTTCACACCGGTCACCCTGGCCCAAACAAGAGAAGCCATCCTATCTTGCAAATCCGGCTCCCCTTCTGACCCGTGCCCCCCCAAGATTCTCCACCAAATCATAGATGTGGTGAACCCTACCATCAATGACATAGTCAACTTGTCACTCAGCTCCGGATCTGTCCCTCGCATATGGAAAAAGGGTGTTGTCAAACCACTCATGAAGAAGACTAACAAATCCCCAGTGGACTTGACCAATCTCCGCCCAATCACCCTTCTCCCTGCCTTGGGAAAAATCACTGAACAGTTAGTTTATAAAGAACTCAAAATCTACCTGGAAACCCATAATATACTTCACCCTCAACAATCTGGTTTCCGCCCTAAACACTCAACTGAAACAGCTCTGATCGAACTGACTGACACAATTAAAACGCTGCAAGATCAGAGAAAGAAAGCCATTCTGATACTTCTCGACCTCACGGCAGCGTTCAACACCATATCACACTCTATCTTGATCAACAGACTGATGGCTATAGGGATCTCAGACACAGCCCTATCATGGATAGGATCATTCCTCAGCGATAGGTCCCAAACCGTTGCCCTTGGTCCTTTTCAATCTAAGGAGAAAAAGGTCTCCTCTGGAGTACCCCAAGGGTCCATCCTGAGTCCCCTCCTTTTTAATATTTACCTCATTCCCCTCATTACCTTGATTGAATCTTTCGGCATACCCGTCACCTCGTATGCCGATGATACTCAGTTGATCGTACCCCTTGAGGACAACTCAAATAAAGCTGGGCTTAATCTTAAAAACTGCTTAACTGCGGTCTTCCAGTGGATGGACACTAACCACCTCCGATGCAACTCTGGTAAAACAGAGATCCTCCCCATCGGAAAGAACACCTCCTTCTGCCCAGCCCTCTGGTGGCCGGATAACTCTGTTGCCCCTCCTCAAACTGTCACAACAGCTAGAAACCTTGGTGTAGTATTTGACGCAGATCTATCATTCGACCAACACGCCAGGACGGTTGCCGGCAGATGCTTCGGTATAATTATATCTTTCAGAAAGTTCTTCGACTTTCTCCCTCTTGAGGCCAGGAAAACTGTAACAGTAGCCCTCGTAATCTCGCGCATTGACTACTGTAACGGCCTCCTGGCTGGGACCAATAAATCCACTCTGACCAAACTCCAAAGCGTCCTCCATACTGCTGCCCGCCTGGTCCTAAAATTACCCCGCAAATCCTCAATCTCTGCAGCCCTAAAAACACTGCATTGGCTACCCCTTCATAAAAGAATACTTTTCAAAATTCTTACTGTTGCCTTTCGGGCTTTTAACAACACTGGTCCTAAATACTTAACCAGACGCTTTCCACACTACAACCCGAGTCGCTCCCTTCGTTCTGCCCATGACAATCTCATGTCCTCCGCCAGGTACAACTTGAAGTCAAAAGGTGGAAAAACTTTAAGCTCCCTGGCCATCAAAGCTTGGAACAGCATGCCTAAACACCTGAGACAACAGACCTTAGAGAAGCCTTTCAGAAAACTTCTCAAAACTTGGATCTTTAACCTCCCCGACGACTGGCCTAAAGCCGCCATCTAGCCTCCCTCGCACCTACCTTTGACCGGGCATCCAGGTTTTTCAGCGCCATGATGCTCCCTCCGGAGCGAACGTTGCGCTTTATAAATACCCCCTCAAATATCAAATATCAAATATCAAAAGGCCTGATTATGATCTTGGGGGATGGGTTACATCGTGACAAAGGTGATGGATATCCTGTTTTTCCTGAAATATAAATCCAATAGGATATAATGGGATTTATATTTTGGTGGATGGGATATCCATTACCATTGCGATGGAGTAACTCATCCACCAAGTTTGTAATCAGTCCCTTAGTCTCCCAAGTGTGCTTGATTCTCTGAGTAGCTTGAAAGAGCACTGCAGGCTTACCTTACAGGAGTTGAAGTGTGATGTCATCAGGGTACAGAATATCCAAATTATCACATTTGCTATAAAGATTTAAATGTCCAGTCAGGGTTGTGAGTTTGTAAAGACATAACAATTTTCTAATATCTCAAAACATATAAATACCTGTGTAGTAAAAAAGATTAAATAGTAGGAAAGTTGAATAATTAAATAAGTGATATAGTAAATACGGTAGGAAATCAGGGCAACAGGCTGAACACACAGTTGACACTCTCTAAATGATATAACATGTAGGAATTCTCCTGAAAAAGCACAACTGAAATACGAACCAGTTTCTGTGAAAACATGTAGCTGTTTCAACACAATCATATATTTGGATATATATATATACCTGCATAATGCTACCCAACCATGAACATCAACCTATAAATCGGGTATGATCAAAACTAGTTGAACAGTTAATGCACTAGTGAATGTAGTGATCAGAAACTGGTAAAATTACTTTATCACAGTTTCAAATTGAACTACAGTGACACAGTATCTCTATTAAGTGAAAACAGAGTGTCTCAGTGTTCTGGTGTTTTCGATTTGCTTGTCTTCCTGTTTAGGGCTAGTAGATGTTGATCCCTTGAAATGTAGATATATTGTGGACTGGAGGTCCCATTAACTTTGGCTCAGGGGCCCCAAACTCAGGGGTGAGCCCTCGTCTTGATGAGCATGACAGACTGCTGTCTGACCCTGAAAACAAAGGGTGAGTGAGCCCAAATGTTCGAAATTCAGGTTTCTGGTTAGTAGAGTATACAGTCTGTCCAAGCAAGACAATTCTAGTTAGGGTAAGTCAGATACACAACATAAATTAACCTGAGCTCGACCTTTGGTAGCTTGGCACAGAGCAGTAAGGATTAACTTTAGATGCAATGTGTAAAGAATTTGTGCAACACTTAAATTACAGTAACAGTGAAAACACCACAAAAGTCTCCACAGCAGTTTACAAAAACAGAGAATATTTATCTGAGTAAAACAAGACTAAAACAACAAACATCCAATAAGTAGAAGTCGAGATATGAATTTTCAAAGATTAAATCCCAAAACAGTGCTTAGAAGTCAATAGCACTAAACAGTTACTTGAGGTTACACTAGACCGGGGTACATGCAAAGTTCAAGGCTGACTGCGATGGAGTGATGGCTGGCTACAGAACCCACGCAGGGCACACTGAAAAAGTACCATATACAGAGTAAGTGCCGGCTGTTAGACTTGACCTCTTTAGTGTGGTTTCTTTTGACTTATTTCCTCTACCTCCTGTATTTTTGATGTTGTGCTGGATTTCGTTTTTGATGGCTTAGATGCTTTGGGCACTTTGCCACTGCTGATCAGTGTCAAAGTGCAAGTGTTCCCTTTGTAAATTGTGTTTACAATTGGTTCTCCCTGATTGGCCTATTTGATATACTGGTAAGCTCCTAGTAAAGTGCACTGAGTGTGCCAGGGCCGGTAAATCAAATGCTACTAGTTGGCCTGCAGCACTGATTGTGCCACCCACATGAGTAGCCCTGAAAAGGTATCTCAAACATGCCATGTCGACTTGGCAAGTGCACTCACCTGCCAGGCCCTAACCTTCCCTTTTCTTACATGTAAGGCATCCCTATTGTAGTCCCAAGGTACCCCCCTGGGAAGGATGCAGTGTATGTGAAAGGTAGGACATATACTGGTGTGTGTGACATGTCCTGACAAAATACTGACAAATTTCGTTTTTCACGATTGAAAGGCTATCTGTCTCTTGGATAGAATGGGAAATACTTGGTAACATCTTACAAGTATAACTTACCATTGGGACAAATGGGACGAAAAAAAGTTTAGGCTCTCTGAACTCAGAATTTAATAACACATATTTTAATAAAGGGGAAGAGCTGAAGAGTTGTGAGGAGGAGTACTGCCCCTTTGAAGTGTCCTATGTGGGGTTGGCCTGCAGTTAATGCTGCTGCCAAGGAAAGGACAAAGACTGTAACTTTGCTTTGAACCTGCTTGAAGAAGATCTCCAAGGGCCTGTGTGTGCTGGCCTCCTGTTCTGAACTCTCATGGACACCAAGACTTCACCCCCAGCTCCCCTGAACTCTGCTGCTGAGAGATCTGACCTGCCAGGAGGTGCATGTTCCAGTTCTGGGTCGCTGGAGGTTGTTGCTGCTGTTTGGGAGCTGGTAGAAAAGAAGAAACCGACACATAACTCTTATTGCGGCTGTTTTTCACGACGCAGCACCACCTTGCAAGAAGAATTTCCACGCATCGGTGCGCTGCTGCCAAAACTGACGCAGCGCCTGTCGAGGATGCAGGAAGCGACGCATCGAGGGATCGCGACTGAAGAAAAACAGGCAGCACTGCTCGCGCAGCCGCATCTATCACTGACGCATCCCAAGTTCACACTCATCGTACCTGTGCGGCAAGTTTTCCTGACGCATCACCCGCGGATCAGAATCATCTTGGAGTTAATGTATTAATTCCCCCTACAGACCAGATTCGACACATCACTTCTCCTGCATGCAGCAGAACTGTGGCATCATCTCTTTGTTTTCGACTCTTCCCATCTCTGCAGCTGTGTGGCCTTGTGAATTTTGATGCATCTACAGGTACTTTGTTGAGAAATGGTGCATCCATAGTTTTCTATGGACCAAGTTGTTTGAAACCTTTCTAAAGTCATATTTGTATTACATGTATGATGGATTTTTGTGGTTTTGGTCTTCTTGAGTTTAGATAAAGATACTTTATTTTTCTAAACTGGTGTGGTGTCCATGTGTGGTGCTATCACTGTATTACTGTGTGTTTTGAGTACAAATACTTTACACATTGCCTTTGGGCTAAGTTTGTCTGCTCATGCCAAGCTACCCAGGTGGTGAGCAGGGGTTATCTAAAGTGTGTATCTTCCTTACCCTGACTAGAAGCAAGGATCCCTATTTGGACAAAGGTACCTATCTCTGCCAACTAGAAACCCCATTTCTAACACTGGCCTTGAGGACTCCCTGCGTCAGTTCCGATTTACACAGTCAGGTCGATGCATCGGAGTCAAACCTTGCAGTTGACCTTGAAGGGACGGTGCTGCGTCAGAGTTGAGCCTCGCAGCTACGTCTTTGGCTTGGCACTGCATCATCATCGAATGTTGGTTCCGAGCAGTGCAAGGGGGTCACTGCTTTGATGTTTGCAGAAAACAGCTGCAGAACCCACTTCTGAGGACCAGGGCTGGAGGGGCACTACTGGCAAAGGTAGGACTCACAGATGGCAGAGTTCAGCAGCACCAACAGAGTTGCAAGAAGTTGTTTATGATCCTGAGACTTCAGAGCACAGGAGGCAAGCCAATAAGCCCTTGGAGAAACCTGGGTTCAAGGATGTAGAGAGCAGGCCAGTCCCTCTGACTCCCAGGCACAAAGATGCAGGCAGCAGGCTAGCACAGCAGAGCAGGTAGCAAAGTGGCAGTCCAGCCTAAAGCACAGCAGCTGCTTTCCCAGGCATAATGTTCTTGGTTCAGGCAAAGTTCTGATTTGGTGGTTTCAGGAGCCAAGTACTCATACCCAAATGTGCCTTTGAAGTGGGGGAGACAACAGAGAGGCATTTGAAGAGAACAAAGTCTGCAGCTCTTTCTGTGGGGAGGCGCACAACCCTATTCAGGTGCAAGGGTCAGCTCTTCCCTCCCAATCTACCTCAGGAAGGCCAATCACCCTGATAATGGGGCATCAGGATGCAAATGTCACACCCAAAGTGAAATTTTCACTCAGACTTACAATTTAAAATCCGACTCCACCATAAGATGTGATTTTAAATTGTTTGTCCAGAGACATCAAACTACACATCTTCATCTATTCCCAATTAGAAAGTACACTTGAAAGATATTTTAAGGCAAACCCGATGTAAACCTATGTGAGAGATAGGCCTTGCAGATCCTGGGATTGGTTTTGGGGTTTCACCCCCTCATCAGCCAATCTAGCTTGAATCTGGTGGTGTGGCGAGCACAGGATCCACGTCTAGGCATACTCTTGCCACCTGTGGTGACAAATGCAAATAGAACAGTGATGTACGGAATGATGAACCAATAAAACATTCACCCCCAGTCACACTTCTGGGTTAAATCCATCTATTTATTGCAGTACCTTTTGGAGATAAAAAGTTGTGTATACCCAAAGATCTAGTGCCCAATTATGTGGTGGAGGATGACATTGATGATTGTTTTTCTATGATGGCTCTGGTTCCCTTTGAATAGGGGGAGGGCAGTCTCAGGTTTTCTGAAAGCTGCTTTGAGCCCTGCCATGTCTTGAGATCTTCTGTTATGGAATGACCTGAAGCATACTGAAGCATACTGCCTGGAGGGAGGTAGAGTGCAGATCTCACTTGAAGATGTTGGGATTGCCTGTGTGGGTCTGCAAGACCACACGAGCCATGTCTATCCAGAAAGGCAGTCAAAGGAGTTTGGAGCCTGGAACAATGACCCAGACAGCTACCAAGGAGGGGGAAAGGGGCATGAGAAACCAGTTCCTTAAGTTCCCATGGTGGAGGTTAATGGGGCCCTGAGGAGGTGGCCCCCGAGCCAAACGGGTAGGACATTGCAGCCCTAGGTGACCCTTGCCAGCTGGCAGGTTGAGGGTGGGCCCACCAGGGAGGAGTTCTGCCAAGCGCAGAAAGAGTATCCCACTGTTGAGTGTCTAAGATGCTAGGCCTCAGTCCACGCAGCAGGTGAATCCTCTCAAGAGCACCTAATCTACTGAGAGAACAATCTAATTTATAAGGAGCCTAAGGGTCCAGATGCTGGGACACTGGGACAGCCTGTGTGCTGGTGATCCGCCAGTGCTACCAGTCCTTCCTACAGAGTTTGGTACATGATTTCCCCCTGGCAGGACACTTTGGGCAAGACAAGACTTCACCAGGCTTTTTTCCCACTTTTATTGGCCTCAAATGAAGACAGCCTCAGATACATTCTGAAGGACCTGTCCCACCTGCCAAGCTGGTGGGAAATCAGAGAAAAAGCACAAAGCTCTCCTGATACCACTTCCCCATCATTGGCACCCGCTTTGTAAATGTGGGCCTCAACGTCATTGGCCCTTTGGACCCCAAGACAGCCCTAGGCAACAAGTTTGTCCTGGTCTTGGTGGACCATGTCATCCGTTACCCAGACCCCATCCCTTTGAGAAAAGTGACTGCTCCCGGGGTGGCAAGAATGCTGATGGAGATCTTTACCTGAGTTGAGTTCCCCAGGGAAGCAGTGTCATTTAGAGGCACTAATTTAATGTCAGCGTACATGAAGTCCACGTGGTGTAAATTAGAAGTTCGCCACAACCTATCACCCCCAAACCAATGGTCTGGTTGAAAGATTCAACAAGTCCTTAAAGGGCATGATTGTGGGCCTGCCTGAGCCCATGAGGCATAGGTGGGACGTCCTCTTGCCATGCCTTCTCTTTGCCTACATGGAGTTGCCACAGAAAGGAGTATGGGTGGGAACAAGCTCCCAAGAAGCCTACCCCACTCAGGATGTGGTCAGCTACATGCTGGCCCTCCGGAACCTGATGCACCACTTCTAGAAGTAGGCTAAAAGTAACCTAGAGGCCAGCCAGGACGTGATGATTCTCCTTTATGACAAGAAGGCCACACTGGTAGAGTTTCAGCCTGGCCAAAATGTATGGGTCACGGAACCAGTAGAGACCAGAGCTCTCCAGTACCACTGGTCTATATGAGATCAAGAACGCCCATAATGTCAACTCCGGAGAAAGTTGCCATGTGAAGAACAAACTTGACAGATTTTCAGACAGCGTAAGAGCCAGCATCAAGGAGGAAGTCTCCAAGATGTTAGCCTTAGGTGTGACAGAGCACTCTAACAGTTCCTGGTCCAGCCCTGTGGTATTGGTACCAAAAGCAGCCCTTCTGGGTGCCAAACCAGGACTCCAGTTCTGCATGAACTACCAAGGTCTCAATTCCATCACCAGGACTGATACACACCCTATCCCCACAGCTGATGAGCTCATTGATCGGTTGAGCCAAATTCCTCAGTATCTTTGATTTGACATCAAGGTAATGGCAGATCACCTTAACTGAGGGGACAAAGAGAGGTATGCATTCTCAACCCCAGAGGAACATTACCAATTCTGGGTGATGTCCTTTGGATTGAAGAATGGCCCTGCTACCTTCCAGCGCTTGGTTAGCAGGTAGGGGTGTGCGGAGTTTGAAGAGTTTTACTACGTGAAATTCTGTGGAGTTGCACAAAATCTCTGTGGAGTTCCAAGGGTTCCACTCCACCCTAGTTATTACAGCTAGAAGCAATAACACCGAATAGAATCTCATAAGCCAGCCTGCTAAAGTCCCTTGTCTAATGGTTCACAGGAGCTGAAAACTCGAAGTAATGTCGAATGGTTTACAGCACCCCCTGCATTTAATATATTGAGTACATGTCATAGTTTACATACTGGCCACTGTAAAAGACTAGTAGCACATGCTTTGCTACGTAGAGCTCCACAGAGATTAAACTACCCTCAGCATGGCTGGAAATGTGCACCCCTATCAAACATCTTTCGATTTATAATGGCAAAGTGATGTTTCTACAGAGGGTTCCTCCATTTGGCTGTTTTTGAGATGTCTCCTTGAGACAGCCTCCTACCAACATTGTTCAACAGGCCCTCACATATTAATCAAATATTAGCAGATTTTCAGGGAGAAAATACTTCCTCAGGGGTGGCAATCACTATATAAATACAATTTATACATCAGCTGAGATGATAGCAACCCATATCTACTTTGTTTGCATCAGTAAGGAGCCTTTATGAAATCTATCTCAGACAATAATGTGAGTCCCTTTTACGACTTAAATTACATTTTTAGAGGTACAGTTACAGTAATTGAAACAAATGGGGTCAGCCACTGACCTCAACGCACATAAATTGTCCTTGTCCAAGTTGTCATGTTTGTCACTTTCTCATCAGAAAAGATCAAAGAAGCATGCAAAGTGCTCATCATATATGACTCTCGCCACATGAGCGGGTGGTGCATGTAGTATCAGAGCAGAGGTAATTAGCTGATATGGGATTTCATAGAGTAATCACCGTGCTTATGAATAAACATGGGCCATGCATTATTCCGACAGTACCTCAGCAACTAATCTCATGAGAAGACCCAGAAGAAAAAGGGCATGGGAGGGAGAGTTGCAGTCAAAGCGGTAAAGGACATGTTTTTAATTCTACTGTGATCATGTTAAAATTTTATGCAACAGATAATGTGCACACAGGTTACAAAAAAGGATTTACCATGCAGTATAATCTTTCTTGTTTCAGGCTTGAGACCCTGCGATGCGTCATGTCCCCCTCATACGGCAGGGTATGTGGGGCCGTGAATTCTCACACTAGCAGTGAGGTGAATGTACCTGGAAGTGACTGCAGAAGATGGTCGTCCATGGGTTTCCTGTCTGCTGGTTGTGTTCCTAGAAGGCACAAATGCAAGTCAGCTCTGTCATGATGGCAAGCAGCAGACAGCGTCTGCAGCGTCGAACTACACTCAGGGAATCAGTTTAAGTGGGTCTAGAGTACTCAGGGGGTGCTCCACACTCCTGAGGACCAGCACCGGAAATGACAACTCAACAAACCAGAGGAAATCACTTCCGCTTCTGGCCTAGAACTAAATGTTCAGCTCCTGGGGGACCGCCACACCAGGCAACATGCAGTTTTTGCAGAAGTCAATCTCTGCCGTACCGGTAGTGACGGCTGGGGTTTAAATTCTTAGTACTCAGTAGGGTTGGTTGGCGGGACAAACTCTGCCATGCAGCAGAATCAGAGTTTTTGCCAAACTCTGCACTCCCAGCAGAGTGTGGAGTTGGAACAACTCTGCAAACTCCACTGGTGGAGTGGAGGGCACCGTGCTTCGAATCACTGAAAGAATATCGACTACAAAAATATCGACGATAAAAAAATCGGAGCCAAAATGTCGAAGTCCTATCTACATTGTGGTAAGTACAAACATATCGAAAAACAGTGAAACAGTGAAAATAGTGGATAGCGGAGGGGATAAAATTACTATTACCACTCAGAGAGTGCAACAGTAGGGAAATGTTGGATAGCGTAGGGGTAAAAATTACTATTGCCACTCCAGTGAGTGCAACAGTAGGAAAAGTGTTGGATAGCGTAGAGGTAAAAATTACTATTCCCACTCCAGATAGTGCAACAGTAGGGAAAGTGTTTAATAGCAAAAAGGTTAAAATTACTATTCCCACTCCAGAGAGTGCAACAGTAGGGAAAGTGTTGGATAGCATAGGGGTAAACATTACTATTCCCACTCCAGTGAGTGCAACAGTAGGGAAAGTGTTGGATAGTGTAGGGGTAAAATTACTATTCCCACTTCAATAAGTGTGACAGTAGGGAAAGTGTAGGATAGAGTAGGGGTAAAAATGACTATTCCCATTCCAGATAGTGTAACAGTAGGAAAAATGTTGGATAGCGAAGGTGTTAAAATTACTATTATCACTCCAGAGAATGCAACAGTAGGGAAAATGTCGGATAGCGTAGGGGTAACAATTACTATTCCAACTCCAGAGAGTGCAACAGAAGGGAAAGTGTTGGATAGCGTAGGGGTAGAAATTACTATTCCGAATCCAGACAGTGTAACAGTGTTGGATAGCAGAGGGTTAAAATTAACATGCTTATCAATTAAATAATTCTTCAAATTTAATAACCAATTAATGATTATCAATAAATTAATTATGAATCCAAGGAAAATAAAATTGCTAATTACTTTGATAAAATTAAATTATTTCCCACCCTATTCTCCTATAAACACAATTAATATAATAATCAATAAACATTAATTACCAATTAGTAATTTATTAACAACACATTAATTGTCAATACCAATAAATACAAATTAATAATTGACTTTATTATAATTAATTTACTTCCCACCCTATTCCCCTATAAACCCACAACCATCTCGAAAAAAAATTAACACAATTAATATAATTATCAATTAATCAATTAATACAAATTAATTACCAATTAATGATTAATTAACAATAATGTAATATCAATACCAAAAAATAAAAATGTATAATTACTTTATTATAATTAAATTACTTCCCACCCTATTCCTCTATAAACCCACAACCCACTACGGAACTAAAACGCAAAATGTATTTAAAAATAATTAATAATTTCTAAAAATTATTATTTAATTCACTTAAATTAAATTACTTCCCACCCTATTCCCCTACAAACCCACAACCTGCTACGGTACTAAAATGCTAAATTTACTTTAAAAACAATTACTAACTTCTAAAAATGTAATACATATATTTAAAAAAAAATACAATACTTAACAAAAATATAGAACACATACATATAAAATACATACTAAAATACATAACACTAATATAAACATCGATATTTTTAACAACGATATTTTTGCAAACGATATTACTGACTTATTAACAAAAACTATATTTCTTACCTTCAGGTCGATATTCTGGTGTCCGATATTCTTGATGTCGATATTCTCTCCCTTCGATATTTCCAACTTGATATTTCTGTAGTTCGAAGCAAAAAACTCAATATGATGTCTGTGCACCCCGTGCATCACTATTAATAGGGTCCTGGCTTGTAAGGAAGCTTTCTGTGCCACCAAGTTAGATGACAATGCTGTCTACAGTGCCAGCTGGTAGGAACACCTGCATTACTTCCAGGAGGTGCTTCAGGCCCTGCAACAGGCAGGCCTGACCATTAAGGCCTGTAAGAGCCAGATTGGGCAGCATCCCATTGTGTATATTTGGGACACCTAGTAGGTGGAGGGAAGGAACCATCATGGCCTGGGAACCACCTGAAAACCCAAACAGAAGTGAGAACCTTCCTAGGCCACACAGGCTATTACTGCAGATTTGTAAAGGGATATGGCATCATTGTTGCCCCCTTACCTGAGCTGATTTCTAGGAAGCAACATAGATTGGTGATCTGCACCCTGTGCACAGCACCCATGCTCAGAGCCCCTGGTTTCTCCAAAGAGTTCATCATGCAGAGGGACACTTCAGAGCATGGGATAGGGGTAGCCTTAGCACAGCTCCATGAGAAGACAAACCGGTAGCCTTCATTAGCAGGCGGTTCCTTTCACAGGAACTGAGGTTGAGTGCCATTG
Organism: Triturus cristatus; assembly: GCF_964204655.1. NCBI lineage: Eukaryota > Metazoa > Chordata > Amphibia > Caudata > Salamandridae > Triturus > Triturus cristatus. The sequence continues at coordinate 890,447,499 of NC_140590.1, read as the reverse complement.
AAAGAGACGCTTTTGGTGTGGTCTGGGAACTGAAGAAGTTGTGACCACACCTGTTTGGGACTCACTTGCTCATTCAGACAGACCACAGGCACCTCAGATGGCTCAAGCAGATGAGGGATGAAAATCCTAAACTCTTGAAGTGGTCCATCTCTGTCTGAATGGACTTTACAGTGGAGCATCGCCCGGGCACTGACCACACCAATGCTGATGGTCTCTCCAGATTCTTCCACCTGTCACGGACACACACACCACCATATATGACGCTTGTCGTGGTATTCATCCCTGGACAGACACTGTGCAATCTTGGAGGATGTGCTCTGCATAAACATACATTTATTACCCATATGCATCTGAGTGGCATATCTGTGTGCTTTCCATGTGTGAATCTGGTTGTGTGTGTGCTCTCACCTATAATATAGTTTGTGTGTGGTTGTTGTGTTGACATCATTACGTTATGGTCTGGGCCTGATGATTATTCAGTAAGGAAATGGGTCACCCAGATTGGGCCTGATGATTACACAATCAGGAAATTAGTCATCCAGACTGGGCCTGATGATTATACAATCGGCAAATTAGTCACCCAGAAGACATCATGGTATAGGCCTGGTGATTATACAACCAGGAAATGATTAATCCACTCAGCAGCAATCCTAAATGGACCAGGAATATATAGGCACTCCTGCCCGTACACGGTTCAATCAATCAATCAATCAATCAATCAATCAATCAGGGAATTGTAAGCACGCTACTCACCCGTGAGGGTCTCAAGGTGCTGAGCTGGGGGGTCTGCAGATCTGTTTAGCCAAAGAGCCAGGTCTTGAGGGTCTTCCTGAAGGTGTTCAGGGTGGGGGCGCGTCTGATGTCTGCCGGTAGCTCATTCCAGGTCTTGGCTGCAATGTGAGAGAAGGATATTCCGCCTGCTCTGGCTCTGTGGATGTGTGGGGTTTCGGCCAGTGCGAGGTTGGAAGATCGGAGGTTTCTTTTGGGTACGTGGAAGTTGGTTCTGTCGTTGAGGTATTTGGGTCCGTTGTTGTGTAGGCATTTGTAGGCGTGAGTGAGGATTTTGAATGTGACTCTTTTCTCCACAGGGAGCCAGTGGAGACATTCATAGGTGTTGGCTGATGTGTTCGTGTCAGGGGATGGCGAGGACGAGTCTGGCGGCGGTGTTTTGTATTGTCTGGAGTATGCAGAGTAGGGACTTGTTGATGCCGGCGTAGAGTGCGTTTCCATAGTCCAGTCTGCTGGTGATGAGTGCGTGGGTGACTGTCTTCCTTGACTCAGGGGGGGATCCACTTGAAGGTCTTGCAGAGGATAGGCAATCAGGTATATGGGCATCCTCGATTGCATCTTCAGAGCAGCTCTCCATTGGATTCCATAATAACAGCATCAAGTGAATCCTGAGTCACGAGCCTGTAGAGGACATCGGCACATCATTCTGTGCCACAAGTCTGTATTGGACGTCATCATCCTGTGTCACGAGTCTGCAGTGGATGTCAGTACATCATCTGTTTCAAGGAACTGCAGTGGACATCGGACCATCGGAAACTGTACATTAAGTCGTGCCGCCAGTCACACACCCTCAAGGGGGCATCTATAATGACTTACAATAGAATCTCGCCACACCAACTCTCAGGAAGGCAACAAGTCATTACATACAGGACTACAACTTCTAGCACATATGACACTGCCCTCAGCAACTCATGCCCAGCTTGCTGAGTGTGGGACAGCTGCCAGGGATAGTTGGAGGGTGAAGTAACCCAAAGGTTTAACTGGTTCAGGTCTGGACAGTTCATTATTTTGGGACAAGTGGGTAAGGTGCCTTACAGCACTTTCAGATTGGAGATGAGTTCCATTTCTTAAAGGGATTCTTCAGCGACTTAACTGAAGGCAACAGCCTGATGTCCTCCTGAGCCAAGATCCTAGGCTACAGACTGATCTGTTTGTGTGAAAAGGTAATACAGATACTGCAGTGAATGCATTGGAATGCGTACTGGACTGCTGGCATTAGGTGTGATGATCGATCAGGGAATTGTAAGCGCACTACTCACCCATGAGGGTCTCAAGGCACTGAGGGGGGGTCAGCAGTTCCGTATCAGTCAAAGAGCCAGGTCTTCAGTGCCTTCCTGAAGGTTTCAGGGAGGGGGCGCGTCTGATACCGATGGGGAGCTCGTTCCAGGTCTTGTCCACAATGTAGGAGAAGGATCTGCCCCCTGCCCTGGCTCTGCAGATGCGTGGGGTATTGGCGAGGAGGAGGTTGGTGGAGCGGAGATTGTATTTGAACACGTGGAGGGTGATGCTGACGTTGAGGTATTGGGGTCCGGTGTCGTGTAGGCATTTGTAGGTGTGGCTGAGTATCTTGAAAGTGACTCTTTCTTGGGGGGGAACCAGTGGAGCTTGTGTAGGTGTTGGCTGATGTGTTTGCGTCGAGGGACCCCGAGGACGAGTCTGAAGAGGTGTTCTGTATTGTCTGGAGCTTGCGGAGTAGGGACTTGTTGATGCCGGCGTAGAGGGCGTTACCGTGGTCCAGCCTGCTGGTGATGAGTGTGTGGGTGACGGTCTTCTTAGCCTCTGGGGGATCCATTTGAAGGTCTTATGGAGGATGCGGAGGGTGTTGAAGCAGCTAGAGGTGATGGAGTTGACCTGGCAGTTCATGGAGAGGGAGGAGTAGAATGCGATGCCGAGGTTCTTGGCATGGTCTGTGGGGGTCAGGGGGCTGCTGAGGGTGGTGGGACACCAGATGTTTTCCCATGCCGAGGGGGTGGTTCCGATGACGAGGACTTCTGTTTTCTCAGAGTTGAGTTTTAAGCAGCTGTTGTTCATCCAGGCTGCGACGTCCTGCATTCCTTTCTGAAAGTTGTATCTGGTGCAGGTGGGGTCCTTGGTGAGGACGAGCTGGGTGTCGCTGGCATAGGAGAAGATGCTGAGGCTGTGCTGTCGGAAGATGGTGGCGAGGGGGACCATGTAGACATTGAAGAGGGTAGGGTTGAGTGAGGATCCCTGTGGGACTCCGCAGTTGATTTTGGTGGGTTGGGAGATGAAGGGTGGAAGTCTGATCCTTTGGCTTCTGCCGGTGAGAAATGATCTGATCCAGTCTTGTATGCCGGCGTCGTGGAGTCTGTCTGTTATTGTGCGGTGGAAGACGGTGTTGAAGGCTGCTGACAGGCCGAGTAGAATCAGGGCCGCGGTGTGGCCTTGGTCGAGGAGGGCGCAGATGTCGTCAGTAGCGGAGAGTAGGGTGGTCTTGGTGCTGTGGTTGCTTCAGAATCCTGATTGGGAGTTCTACATTGACGGTCTTCTCGGCAACTTTACCTACAAAACGGAGGAGCGAGATGGGCCGGTAGTTTTTGAGTTCAGTTGGGTCTGCTGAGGGCTTCTTGAGCAGGGGCCTGACTTCTTCGAGTTTCCAGTCATCGGGGAAGGCGCCGGTCTTGAATTTGGTGTTGATGGTGTGTTGTAGTATGGGTGCAATGGTGGTGGCAGCTCTATGGTATATGTGCGGTGGACAGGGATCTGTGGGGGCCCCACAGTGGATGTCACGGTGGTCTCCTCGGTCACAATCGGTGTCCAGGCAGAGATGGTGGTCTGGCTGGCGTTGGCGCCGGGTGGGCTGACTGCGGGGTTGGGCGTGTGGTTGTCAAAGTTGTCATAGAGGTTCATTATCTTCAGGTGGAAGTAGGCGCCAAGTTTGTCGCAGAGGTCTTGGGAGGGGGTGATGTCGGTGGCTTCGCTGTGGGGCTTGTTGAATTCCTGGATGACGCTGAAAAGTTAGTTGGAGTTGCCAGAGTTGGCGAGGATTCGGTTGTGGATGAAGGTCCTTTTGATGGTTCTGATGCTTTGGTGGTATTCCATCATAGTGTCCTTGTAGGTGATGCGGTTGTCGGGTGTCTTGCTGTTTGTCCAGTTCTTCTCCAGGCATCTGCAGGTGCTTCTGGCTTCTTGGAGATCGGTGGCGAACCAGGTGACTTTTCTGGGTTGTTTCTTATCGGGGTTGCGCAGCGGGTTAGTTTGTCTGCGCAGTTGGCGATCCAAGTGTGGAATTCCATGGCCGCGAGGTTGGCATCGGTTGCAGCAGAGGGGTTGTTGTCATTGACGGTGGAGTTGAGTTGTTCTTCGGTGACTCTGCTCTAGTTCCTGCGTGGGAGGCGTGGAGGCAGTACTGGTGGCTAGGGTTTGTTGACTATAAAGTGTACGCCAAGGTGGTCAGTCAATGTTGGCTGTGTGGTGTGGCTGAAATGGACACTGCTATCTCCAGCGAAGATGGGGTCAAGAGTGTGTTCTGCCTTGTGGGTCAGTGTGGTGACGAGTTGTTTGAGTTCAATGTTGGCAAGGTTGTCCCGGAGGGCGGTGGAGTTGGGGTTGTTGTGGTTGTCAAGGTTGAAGTTCAGGTCTCCGATGAGTATGTAGCCTGTGGTGGATATGGTGTGGGGTGCAATGAGGTCAGCGATGGTGTCCGCAAAGGGTGCTTGGGGGCCGGGGGGTCTGAAGGCGAGGGTGCCGCGGAGTGTGGAGTTAGGGCTGGTATGGACCTGGAAGTGCAGGTGTTCGGCAGCGGGGAAGTTTTCGCTCGAGGTGGAGAGGCCGAGGGAGCTTTGGTGCACGATGCCTCCTCCCGGGTGGTTGGGGTGATCTGTGGGTAATTCTGTTTATGTTTATATCATAGTGTGTATCCAGGACAGGAGGGACTGCATTCACACCACAAGAGGGCAGCCACACAGCCTTTTCCCCCGTGCCTATGGGGCCATAGGATCAAGATAAGAGAGAACAGTGTATTCTACCAAACCTGAAAAAAGTGAACCCAACCATACACAAACTAGGGGACATTGTTCCCACTGGATTAGAGATAAAAACGAGATCCAACTATTCTTATTAATCCTGATGAAAGCCAACGACCCGTTGGGGGGCAAGTAGGCTGAAAAAATGTAGACCTGTTTTTAGTAGTGATGTGGGTGACACATTATGAATCCAAACACACATCCGCATTCATTTTTAATGTTATTCTTATATAGTTTCCTAATAAATTAAATATTCCTAGATAAGAGCCAATTTTAGATCTTTGTTCTGATGTGGATCCCAGATAATCTCTGCGCTCATAGAGATGACCTGCTGATGGAGGAAAAAGATCCGATGATGACCCTATCAGCTACTAGTGGCAGCAAATTTATCACCAACCAAAAATAACTGTTGAGGGTCCCATGGATTTTTCAAAAAGGGGTTCCCCCCAGAGTATATGATTCCACTCCTCTTTGATTTTTGGGTCTCATAGTGTGCACAACATCCTCAATGCCCACCTGGTATTATGTCAAGGGTGACGCCTACCCGGCAACCACAGACGAGGGTGTCCAGTGAACCAATGGACCAGATCGTGTTCCTTTATTATTTTGCCCCATTCCCTTCATTGTGACACAGACTGGAAGAAATGCAGTCTACATCGCAGTGAGGAGCCTGGTTGGATAAGCATGAACACTTCTGCTTGTGTTCAGGATATCTCAGGTTAGTGCATCTGACACCGCCTTACTGAAGAGAGCTTCCAAAGGGGTGGTCAGCTCTCCCCATTTTCAGCTGGGGGGGACATATGTTAGACCTGACAGCCTTAGTGTGGTCCTCCCGCAACTTTTTGACTGCCTCCCACCATTTTCCTGTACTCAGATTTGCTGGCTTTAGGGCTCTGAGTACTTTTCCACTGCTAACATAAGATAAAGTGCATGTGCTCTCTCTCTTAAACATATTATGATTGCCTGTGTGTGTGGTTTACTGCCACTTTGACTTGGTATTTACTACTCACCAAACCTTAAACTCCCCTTTTATTAGATATAAGTCATCCCTAAAGAATGCCCTTGGCAGACCAAAGGGCAGGGTGCTATGCAAGTAAAAGGTAAGATATGTACTTTTATGTATTACATATCCTGGTAATGACAAACAGCTTATTTCATTGTTCACTACTGTGAGGCCTACTCCTCTCACAGGCTAGCATTGGGAATTCCTTAATAGGCTTTAAAGCTGTAATTCCTGATCTGAGAGGAGTAGAAGTTTCATGTTTTATATATTTGGCATGGTCTTGATAAATCCTCTTTACTGGTGAACTTGAACTTAACATTACTATTTTAGAAATGTCACTTTTAGAAAGTGGACATGTCTATGCTCTTAGCTCTGTTGTGCCTTACAGCCTGTCTCCAATACATGTCTGGGTTGGGTAACGTCTTCACTTTGTGCATTCCCTCTAGACAGCCATGAACATAGGAAGGTGAGGCTCATCTGCATTCTGAGCACTCATCTGCATTCATCTGCATTCTTATGGTTCTTCTTGGTCAGGGAAGAATGGGAGGGTCTGAAACTTACACTTCAATGGGTAGTGTCCTGTCCACACACAAAGCACTGATTTACCCCCCAAGGTTAGCCTGACTGACAGGACTGGACAGAAAGGGATTTGATGTCACATCCACTTCAAAGGCACTTTTGGGTGTAAGTACTGGATCCCTCACCCACACAAATAAGACACTTCTGGATCTTGAACTGAACCTCTGTCAGAAGGACTGCTGTGCTGCTTAAATGACTCAACTGGACTGCTTTTCTTGAAGGACTGCTTTTTTGCTTGTTGCACTGCTACATGCTGCTCACTGACTCGGCTGAAGTAGAGCTGGACTCTGCCTTCCCTCCAAGTGATCTCCAAGGGCTTGTTAGCTTGCCTCCTGTTTTCTGAAGTCTCAGGGATACAAAGACTTCTGCAATCCTGCTGGTGCTGCTGGTCTCTGCCTTCTGTGAGCCCTACCCTTGCCAAAGGTGCCCCCTCCAAGGTTTGGGCCTCAGAAATGGGTTCTGAAGTTATTTTGCTACAAAATTGATGCATCGTTCCCATTGCACTGATCAGTGCCTTTGACTCCAATGCTCCAATGCTGTGCCGATCCTGAGATAGGCCAGACACGGCTCGACGGCGATGCAGCGCCGATCTGAGGTCCCGACCACGAGGCTGGACTTTGTCACATCGAACCGACTGTAAGAATCAATGACAACGCATCGCCGATCTCAGGTCCTGAACATGAGGCTCGACTATGAATTGGAACAGACTCATTGCCTTCACTGTGTAGAGAAGATCGACACATCTCATTGTTTGTGACCAGGAAAGGTCCTTTATTCACCGGAGCCTGCGTGGGTCCTCTATGCAGCCTGTGCATCCACAAGATCCTCCCAAACTTTGACTTAGTTCTGGTATTCTTGCTTTTGAGCACTTTACTGCATTTAAAGTCTTCAATACTCAATATCTCAACTTCTACACAATGGATTTTTGTTGTTTGGTCTTGTTTTACTCAGATAAATATTCTCTATTTTTCTAAACTGTTGTGGAGTATTGTTGTGGTGTTTTCACTGTGTTATTGGATGAGTTATTGTACAAATACTTTACACATTGCTTTCTAAGTTAAGCCTTTCTGCTCTGTGACAAGCTATCAGAGGGTGAGCTCAGGACTAATTTAGAATTGTGTTGTGACTTATCCTGACTAGGATTGTGGTCCCTACTTGGACTGGGTGCATACCTTTGCCAACTAGAGACCCAATTTCTAAGTGTATGATTCAATGCATAATGGAGATTTGCTTTATTATGACAAAATGCCATTACAGAGGTCATTCCAAGATTTTGGTAATGGAGCACCAGCCATATATTTTTTGATCACTTTGAAAAAAAAGGAGCAAAATCTAGGATCCAAGTTTTATATAGGTCCCTGGGTACAACGTAGATGCCAGTGTCTTAGATAACGGGACTATGCTAAGTTTTTCGGTGAAATTCTTGCAATGTTACAGGTCTGGTCATATTCTCATGCTACATCAACAGAGGTAGGTATCTCGGTTGTACGAAGCTAGCAATGTCATTTCCCAAGTCTGGGTTATAATTTCCCATAGATGTACAATAGAGTTTAGAAGAATATTTAGAAAAGTCTATTTTGTCTCCATGTTCGAATCATAAATATCTAAAACCCTGAATCTGTTGCACCATATCCCAATACTCAATGCTCTAATTACAAGTATTTTTCTACCAGGTTATTTTATGCTGGGCGGTGTTGACACCTATTAAGTGTGCATGCATCCCTTCCTTTTCCTCCAGCCTGCTCCTTTATTGCTGCCTTCATGGTGCCCCAGTCTAAATTTCGTTTGTAGTACCCTAATAGGAATTCTTTAACAAATATCCTAGCTGCCTTATTTTGAACCAGAAGTTTGCCAACTATCCATAACAAATGAAAGGGTTGTTGACTACTTTCTCTAACATAAAAAAAAACTATGCAAGGTCTGATATCAAGTATGGTAAAAATTAACTGTAGTATTTTTGGCTAACATTTTACTGATCAGAAAATAATCATTTCTAGAATACTGAAAATGCAACGCAGAGAAAAAGAGTGTAAGTTCTAACCTCTGAATTTCTCCATCTCCATAGATCTATCATACCTAAATTATCAATTCATGAAAAAAAAAATCTTTTCTCACTCTTTTCATCACATGATGACATTTGGTATTTGAAATTGTAAGAAACTGGGTTACTGGTTGAGCGGGGCGAAGTCACAAGCAAACCCCAAATTAACCTGTGCTCAACCCTCTAGTAGCTTGGCACTAAGCAGCCAGGCTTAACTGAGAGGAAATGTGTAAAGTATTTATGCAGCACTTCAAACAATAATAAAGTGAAAACACCACATGAGAATTCCCACACCAATTTAGGAAAATAGAGTGCTATTTTCGTGGGGCTTCTGATCAGGGGGTCAGCCAATTAACCTTTAAAGTCACTCTGGGGTACTGGGTTTAGAGGTGCCGTCCAGTCCTTCTTACCCAGGCAAGAGGGCAGCAGTCCTTCAGAGCAAGAGTACAGCAGAGTGGCACGGCTTTCAGCAGCTCTGCAGTCCTTCTTCCTGGCAGAGTCCACAGATCCAGACATGTTCTGAAGATTTGGGTCTTAGGCTCTAATTTTTATATCTAGTGTCCATTTTAAAGTAGCCGAAGCTTCTAGAGGTTTCTTTCCACCATAGATGTCAGGCATCCCCTTCCTCCCTTTATTGGCATCAGATGTCTGGGGGTCACAAAAGAACAGTGTCAAATCTTTTGTGAGATTGCTCAGCCAGTGCCTTTGTGATGTGCAAGTGTGGTAGGTGCAATCTCCTCCCCCTCATTAATTTAGAGTGACCCATCCTGCCAACACCTTCCCTTCCCTTTGTCTCACATTCTGGGAGCAATACACAAAGACTGCCTGCCAGCTACACTTAGTCACGTGACACGGGATCAGGCTGCATGCACTAAATGGTTAAGACAATAAAATGGCAACTTTCTAAAATTGGTATTTTCAGAGTTGTGATTAAAAATCAGACTTTACCATTAAAGAGGGCTTTTAATTACATTCTGTATACAACAAACTCGACCTTTCTACCTTCTCCCAATCAAAAGTTATTTATAAAAGAAACAAAAGGTCCCTTCCAGAGAAATCTTTATAACATTACATATAGAAAACAAATAATTTCTATAGCAGCCTAAAATAGGATCATGTACTTAGTAATTTTACTAAATATTCAGAACAACGAACATAGCCATTGCAGCTAGAAGGAAGGAGAGGAAAAAGTAAACAAACAAAAACTCAGACATTCACAGTGTGGTTTCACAAATATTGAATTAGCTCCCCATTTTTAGTAACCATGCTATTCATATCTCAATAAATCACATTTAGAATAGTCATGGTACTTTTTTGGTAGACAACGTTTCAATCCCTCATTGAAATATGGGGACCATCATCAGGACTTATAATATGTGCCCAAGAGAGAAGATGCCTGTCAAGAAAGTATAGTGGAAAGAAAGAAGAAAAGAAATAAATGAGGAAAAGAAAAACATTAAAATAAATTGAGAGGGAGAATGAAAGAGAAGAGAAAAACCAAAATGAGTCACAAATGTAATTCGGAATTTACATGACGGCCTCTCATACCATCCATGTATGTGAAGGAGGAATTTGCAACCACTCACTAAGAAAGTGAAGATAAATATTCCTATCATTGTACCTGTGAGTCATGCTTACAAAGGTAGACAACTTCTGTGCATGATCTGACCCAATTGTTGTTAATTAATAAACCAACCTTCGCAGTGCTAATGTGCAAGGATGTGGAGCTACCCTGTGCAGGAGGCAAAGTGCTGTCACGGATGCTTCAAGGATCAAAATAAAACTGCAGACTGAAAGGGGGAAGGGAATTTGGTGAGATAACCAGGTAAGAGCGCTAAAATTACAAAATTATAAACATCAGGCATAATAATACATCCTTACCTGCTCAGTTAATGTAGAGGCACATCGCAACTGAGGTTGATAAGGTGAGGTCTGGCTAATGGGAAAACAGGGGGGTGGAGGGAAAAACCAGGGAAGGTGCAGAGTGCTGTTAATTAAAAAGATACGAGGCCCCCAAAAGTATGATATTGTTGGTGGCATCCATTAATATGATAGTGTGGTTTTACCTGGTAGATCCAGCCCCAAACATAGTCTATGGCCAGAGGGTCCTGCTATGATATAACCTATTAAATGTGATAAGGTAACCCAAGGGAGAGGTAGGCCTTGCAATAGTGAAAAACACATTTAGGAGTTTTTCACTACCAGTACATTAAAAATTTGAAAATACATGTATAACTTTTTAAATATACTGTACCTTGCCATCTAGACTATTCAGGGTGATGCAAATGTTATTAAAAGGAAGGTTTGGGAAAGTAAAAGGTTTATTTTGGCAGGTCGACATGGCTGTTTAAAAACTGTACACACAGACTGCAATGGCAGACCTGAATTTTTTTAAATGGCTACTTAAGTGAGTTGCACAGTCAGTGCTGCATGCCCATTAGTAGCATTTAGTTTCCAGGCCACAGGTACATGTAGTACCCCTTTACTAGGTACTTACAAGTAAATTAAATAGGACAGTTGTGTAAAAGTCAATTATATCATGTTTTAAGGAGAGTGCACCAGCCTTTTAGCACTAGTTAGCAGTGATAAAGTAAGCAGAGTACTAATGCCAACAAAGAAAGGTTCAGAAAAAAAGAAGGGTGAAGGCAACAATTTGGGGGGATGCCCATGCAGAAAGTGCCAAGTCCAATAGCAGTATATTTAGAAAAGCACAGTATGCAATTGAAATCTCCTGAAATGCAAAGTAGCTTGAGCTTTTCTATGGTATTTCCCTAATTTTACTATACATGGTTTGGTTATCCTCATTATGACTTTATAGTGAGCATAGGTGTAGTGTTTTATGTCCAGCTTTAAGTCCAACTATAACTCAAGGACCACTTGGTCGGATCTATTGTAAATAAGTTGATAGATATTAAAATAGCAACACTGTTGATAGAAGCATTCCAAGACCTTGTGAGGAGGATGCAGGCCACTTTCCTGTCAAAAAAGACTCCTTGGCTCAATGGGGCCGATTCACAGACCTAATCTGAGACAAAATCCTTACTACTTTTGGTATTCACAGAAGGCATTTAGCAGTAGTAAAGTTAGGATTTTGTCTTAAGTTTGACTTAAGACAGACTTCAGACAGACTTAAGACAGACTTAAGACAAACTTAGGACAGACTTAAGACAGACTTAAGACAGACTTAAGACAAATTTAGGACAGACTTACGACAGACTTAAAACAGACTTAAGACAGACTTAAGACAAAATCCTAACTTTACTACTACTAAATGCCTTCTGTGAATACCAAAAGTAGTAAGTTTAGGATTTTGTCTCAGATTACTTCTGTGAATCGGGCCAGCAGTCACCATCGTCAAGGAGTCAGACTTCCTGGAAAAGTGAAAGGAAAGCAGTTGTGTGATAAACGCAGGAAATTAGCTCAATTTCAGGTAGAAAGGTGAGTGGAAGGAAAAGAAGGACAAACAGAAAAGAGCATGTAGGAAAAATGAAGAAGAAAAACAGTTTACCATCTCTTTCAGGTTCCAGAAGTGAGCATGGAGGTAGAAATTGGATCAGGAAAGACACAGGACTAGGAAAGTTTCTTAATGGCTAAAGCGGTCGACCTCAAACCTGGGGAACCTGGTTTGACTCTCGGTATGGAAGCTCAACATCCTGTGATTCTGGGCAAATCACTTAGAGCCTCATTTATGAAAACTGTTTCATCGCTAGGTGAAAACAGCGATGCAACAGTTTTCACTGCGCCCTCCTTGCGACATGATGGATGCGTCATATTTACTGTATGACGCATCATGTTGGAAGGAATGACAGATATGTCAGTATCTGAAAACAGACGCAACTCCAGCAATTTGTCCTTTCACATGGGGCAAAACGCATGTTAAAGGGCCTGCATCCATCTTACGCCTGCTGTGAGGCAGGCGTAAGATATTGACACATTAGCTTCCTAGAAGTGGCGTACTGAGCTCAAATAGATTTCACTGCGCCACTTCTACGAAGCTTTTTGCAGGGAACACCCTCCCTGCATACATTATACCTGGCACAGGTATAATGTAGCGCCGGGCTTTACAAAGTGACACATCTGCTCAGATGCATCACTTTGTAAATAGGGTGCAACGTCACGCATTTTTTACACTACAGTGCATCACAAAAATGACTCAACTGTGGCATAAAAGTGTTGCAGGGGCTCATAAATAAGTCCCTACATCTCTCCATGCTGAGCAAAATTAATGTGTCCATCTGTAACGCAACTTGTGAAGCGCTCTGCTACCTTCGGGTCGATCTCACACTATATAAAACTCCCCCCAACAAAGACACCTCGAAAGAGCAGAGAAATGGAACAGCCCAAACAACATGGAAGGACAAGAACATTAACCCAAACTCAAGAGCAGAAGGATGGATTGCCTGACCAGAGGAGAAACTGTCACCTTAGGAAGCACAGCATAGCACCAGACAGAAGCACTCCAGCCCTTTTCCGGAGGCCTGCTGCCCTTGCCACAACCAAGGAGGATTGTGGCCCAGTCAGGTGAGTGGTAGGAAGGAGTAGGGGCGCAACTAGACCCGAACTTCAGGGGGTGCTAACACTCCCAGCCAGGTCTGGCCCTAGCACTAGTCGCACAAGGTGCAAAATTATTTTGGGGTGCCCCTCCCCCATTTCCTCCTTATAAATGAATTCCCTCAGTACCACTGACCAACAATGCACCTCATCTCTCTATACCACCTTTCTGACAAACATTTAATTTTTTTGTAGTGCTACTCATAGTACACTCACACTCATTTCTGTGATCTGCATGGTAAACGTTCTTTGTAGCAGGCACATTAATCCTCTGCACTGTGTGGGTGGCAGGAGTGCCCATGTGAGTGCACGGTGAGCGATGCAAAAGTGTGAGAGAAGGGTAAGAGGAGTGACTGTAGGGTGAGTGAGGTGACCATATGGTGCAGATGTAAGTGCAGAGTGGGATGAATGAATGCATGGTTAGTGATGGGCTTGTTTGAGTGAGATTGCAGATTGAGCAGTGAGGGGGACAGGTGGGTGAAGTGTCACATGAGTGTGGGTGAGTAGTGTGTTTGTGTGACTACAGGGTGAGGTACAGGGTGAACAATGTAAGTGCATTGTGAGTGCAAAGTGATCGCTGTCAGTGCAGGGTAAGCGGGTGAATGGTGTGAGTGCATGGTGATCAGTGTGAGTGCATTGTGTTCGCTGTGAGTGCAGGGTGAGCATTAATGTGAATGGCAAGAATGAGGAGTGAGTTGTCTGAATGCAGGGTGCATTATCAGACACTTAAAGCAATTCAGCATGCTAATGATGGCGGCATAGAGTTTCAGATATAAGTTAAACTATTTCTATTATACAGGGCTTTAAGTGGGATGAAAAAACTGGGGAGGGCAGGAAGCTGGGTTTCTGTTGCAGTAACCCCCCCACTTTTTGCTAGATTTCTAATGCACTTTTACTTGATGTGCCCTGGGTCTTTGACAATCAGGTCCCCAGGGCCTGTGTTCTTTCCCAAAACTGTACCTTTTTACCCCAAATTGGCACCTCTCTGGCTACATGTAAGTCCCTTGTAAATGGTACCATGGGAACCAAGGGCACTGTGACCAGGGAAGGCCTCATATTGTGTCACCCTTAGAGGTCCTGTACCTTAAAGCACACTGCCATTGCACGATGTGTGTTTTGGTGTGGAGAAAAGTGAAGAGTCGACATTGCACACCTTCCTGTGTGTCCTGCCTGCAACCCACTGCCTATGGTATAAGTAAGACACCCCCCTAGCTTGGTGCACAATACCACTGGCGAGGGTACAGTTGCATGAGCACTGTACCACTACAGTGTCTAAGTCCATTTTTAGACATTGAAAGTGCAGTAAAGCCATAAAGAGTTTATGGTCTGGGAGTTTGTCATTACGAACTCCACAGCACCATAATGGCATTCCTGAATTCTGGGAAGTTTGGTAACAAACTTCTCAGCATAATAAACCCACACTGATGCCAGTGTGAGATTTATTATACAATGCACTCAGAGGGTATCTTAGAGATACCCCCTGAAAAAGGACCAGCCTCTGGTGGGTGTCCTGACTGGTACAAACCAGCCTGCCACCATGAGACATGTTTCTGGACCCCTGGGGTGGGTGCTTTCGCTCCCCGAGCCCAGAAACAAAGCCTTTCCTGGGAAGAGGTGGTCACACCTCCCCCAGGCCAGAAGGAGCCATCTGTGCCAGGGGATCTTCAAAGGCTTTGTTGCCTTTGTGACGCGACCCCCAGCGTCTCCTGCTATCAGGGGCAGGCCCCCTTCCTTCTTCCCTCCTTTTCGGTGGGAAAACTTAGCATAGCCCAGAAGGTGTGCCCACCTCTACCAATCCCACCCCTTTGATGGGGGAGGCGAGGTGAAGCACACTCTTCTGTGCTTCCCATCTTGCAGATGGCAGGCACACTCCAATCAGGATTAGGGATTGTGCCCACTCTCGTGGGGTGAACACACCAAGGGTGTAATCACCCTAAGGTCAGTAGCCCATTGGCTACTGACCTCAAGACCCCTAAAATGTCCCCTAAATTCAGTAGTTAGGGGGCAGTCCTGAACCAAGAAGACAGATTCCCGCAACCTAAGAAGAAAAAGAACGAAAGAAGACGCCCAGCAGAGGAGACTGCAGAGAAGAACTGCCTTGGTCCCAGCCCTACCAGCCCATCTGCAGTTTCCAGATATCCTGTGCCAAAAGTCACGTTGTCCTGCAGCCGCTCTGTTCAAAAGAAACTCCCAAGACCGACTCTGAGCCTACTGAGGACAAAAAATCCCGACATCTGAAACCACCACTGCACCCGTTGCCTACAGCCCAAATCTGGGTAGCCCACCAGTCCCAGCCAGGTCCCCCAGCACTCCAGAGTCTGAGTTCACTGTGGGTTGACCCCTCCAGGACTCCCGATGTTGCCTGCAGCCTCTGTACAGAGACCCCCCCAACCACGAGTTGCCCGGTAAGGTGAAATCTGCCCTCAAAAGACACCCTTGCATCCAGCCGCCCTGTGCCTAGGGCAGAGAACCTGAGGTACACCTACGTTCCCGAGTCCTCCAACTTAACTGCCCAGCTGTTGGTTTCTCCCGGAAGTCTTCCTGGACCGAAACTGCAGCCAAAAACCAAAAACGGCAATCACCATTGAAAACAACAGGGCACCTGATGCCAAAACAGCACCCTGCACCTGGCCGACCCTGTGCCGCTGTGGGTGCACCTTGTATGCTAACTCAGACCCCCGGTTGCACTGAGACTAACACCTGAAGCTTTGCTCCCACATTCTTGTGGCCTGCTGTGAGCCGCAACCAACCGGAGGCCCCCTATCTCCCATTGGATAACATTGGGCCTCGCACTCTGCACCCGGCTGCCCTACTGCCGCTGAGGGTGTTCTGAGAGTGCATTCTCGACCCTGGGGGAACCCGGGTTCTAAGCCGAGAATACCAACTCCCACAAACCAGTACTTACCTGCAAACCGATAACTTCATTTACTTCCATAGGATTGCACTGACTGCTTTTCCTTCAAAATTCTTTGTGTGGAGTTGGTTTGTATGAAACATTGAAAAACTGCATATATATACAAATGGAATTACTTACCTTTTGTCTAGGAAATGTCTCAGTCTGATATCTAGGAATATCACACTGATAAGCAAAAGTAACTTACAAAGTAATCTAAAAAGTAATGTGCACAGTAATCTGTAAAGTAACTGAAAGGTTATTTCGAACTGTTTACTTACCGTGTAAATCAACCAACTGCATTTAAACCTGCATTCAACTGTAAATCACTGCATACGATTTTGCAAAGTATTATTTCACTTACCTGTACCATGTCTGGCTTGGTTTTAGAAATAAAATAGCTAAATAATATTTTTACACAAACAAATAGGTCTGAGTTCAGTCTTTGGGTGTGTGACATCATTTCTTGCCTGAGTGTGTACAATAATTGCTTAACCCTACCCTCTGATAAAGCCTTACTGCTCGCCCACACAACCATAAATAGAGAATAAGGTGCTATCTACTTTTACCTCTGCCTACCTTTGGAGTTCCACTGGACTCGGTGCACACTATACCTCATTTTGGTATGGTATATACAGAGCCGCTTCCTACAGGGGAGTCTCTCAAAGCTGCGATATAATTATGGGCGTGGCTTAAAACATTTAACCTAAAAATCTGTGCTCAGCATAATGTGCCGCCCGACTGGTATTTCGCTGCTTCTGTTTTTGCCTCCACATAAGTAACATTATACCTACAACAAGCCAGGACTATTCGCTTTGTCAAAGGTTATTATTTGCATAAGATAAATATACTACATGCATACATACAACTATGGCTTCGTTGTATATAATATTAAAAATGCTTTAGTTCTTGTGTAAGTGGTTGTGGTGTATTGGCTAGAGCTGCCAACTTTGGAACTGAGGAAGCGGCTGCTAAAACATCCTGTGTTTCTGGGCAAATAACTTAATCGTCTGTGCCTACCAAAAAATAAACGAAGATATCCTTGTTGGGGCTCATGTAAATCACTTCAAGTTTAGCAATATGGAACTGCAAAAAAATAAAAGTTACATCAAAAGAGTGAACTGCTGCAGAGTTACGATTTTGTTTCCAGTCTGAATGTGAGGGTGAAAATGGAGAGTCTCGGCGCCTGCTTTTACGAATTGCTGGTGCTGAGTACTGGCAGGACCCGGACTACTTAATGCCCTGCTATTATGGCATTAATCCGGGAGCGAGGGTGAGGAAATAAATAATGTGCTGATCCTGCAACAAACTTCCAGTCTTTTGATTAGGGTTGCCAGCTTAATATTTTGATGTCCCAGACGGTACAACAATAAGTAGTCACCTAAAGCTGTATTTTCAGCACTTATCTGTGCATACTACAAACAGCAAATATAAATGGAAAGCATTTTTAATTGTGATCTAGGGCTCCCTGAATGATCCATGACTAATCATTAAAGGGAACAAACACAGAGAAGTCACATTAATAAATGAATACATACTTTTTTATTTATAACCCTATTTAGTGTCAAGACGAGGTTTTTGCAGGCTCTTTAAACAACACATGGCGGGCATTTTTCTTATGGCAACCCTACCTTATATTCCTTTTCATGAAAGGCATTCTCACACTACGGCAGTAAATGTAAAATACAATGTAAGAAATAGGCAAAGTGGGGGCCCAGGGGGTACGGAACCAGAAAAAAAAACTAAGGCTTGGTAACCAGTTTACAAAGGTATGTAAAAATGCAAATGGTCTTTAAAGACCTGTGAAAAGCTCGGGCGTGCCAGAGGTAAGACTCCAGACACTGCCAGGCCGAGCCCGCAGCTGCAACAGCCCGGGCTGCGACACATGATGGGGGGGCTGAAGCCCATTCAGCCCAATGGGAGTTGCGCGCCTGGGAAGGAGGTGATGACTATTCAGGGGAGAAGAATAGAGGAAGAATATCTTACATCATAAGGCCTAAGGGCACATGGATGGTAAGTTATGGGGTGACTTAAGTAAAGGACACCAAACAGGTGAAAGGGAAAAAGGATCAGATACCTGGTGAATGAGTGAACTGGGAATCACATAGGGGGCTAAGCGAACAAAGAAAGGGGAAAAGCCTCCAGGATATTAACCATTCAGTTGTTTGTCTTTTCCCTTTCTATAAAGATATCTTAACTTTCATCCGAGGCCTGAATCTGAAAGAGGCAATGAGTAAGGTAATTAAGGACAACTGGAGTCAGTGTGTTCTGTGCCAAGTGATTTGGTTCAATGTTTAGATAGGGATAGGAAGCTCAGGAGAGCGAGCAAAAATAAAAGGAAAGGGAAGCAGGAGGAGAATGGAAAGAAATGGACTAAAACACCTTACAGGTGCTCTTTCTTCCCGAGTGGTGCAGGTAGGGAGGATAACATGGCAGCAGCAGAAAAGCTATAGAAACAGCCATGAAAAAAACTGAAAGAAAAGTACAGAGAAGATCAAGAGGTTTGGAGGAATGAAGGAGGAAATATGCAGATATTGGAGAAGGGGCCAACAGAATGGGTAAGAGAAAGACTGAGTCTACTATAAAGAGATAAAAATCAGAATCAAAGTCCTTTAAGTACCAACATCCTTTCATATAAGTCCTTTGGACAGGGCTGAGCCCAAAATAGAAATCTGATAGAATTCTCTGCCACCCAATTTCCCAAAATATAATCTTGCCAGTCTGATTTCCTGGGGTTATGCTATATTGGGTTTCAGATTAGATCATTCCTGCATTACCCTACTTTGTTCGGCCTGTGGGATTAATCCTTAACATCAAGAGTAAGCATTACACTTTTGGGCACCATGCAGTAGTAGTATAATCACCACAATTGGTCTATATTATTTTGCATATTTCTCTTTGTTTTCCATCCTCCCTACCTTACAACTCTCCCCTCTCAAGCCCTTGTTACCTATCCCTCTCAAGGGAAAAAAACAAACTGAAAGCGGGGCAAGTAACTTGGACCTGCGTTTACCCAACTGCACTTGGTTCTATGATCTTATGAACCAATAAGTAGGTGCTAGGTCTTATTTAATTACCACAACTACATATTGCTTTGCACTTGTCGCCTAAAATCCAACACATTCCCTCGTGTTGCACGCCACCTAGCGCAAGTCGTAGAGATGACTTGCGATGTAAAGCCACGCGTGGTAACAACGCAGTCATTGTAATGACCGCGTTGTTACCTACCTGCGTGGTAACACCCGCGTTAAAACCGCTGTTTCCCCTCAGAGGTCTTAACATATCTGCCGCAAATGTTGAATAATCCAGAGTGGGTGAGGGTTGTGCATCAAATGAAAACAGCGTTGTACCCGGATGACTAGTTAAAATCCTAAATACAATTTACCCAGATATGTGTTTTTTTTTTGTTTGTTTTTTTATTTTTTGTCCTCATATATACTGCCAGTCTATACTCTAGATGGAAACCCCATATGCCTTCCACATTGTCTACCGATACCGATACCACCCTGGACTCAATGCACGGCAATAAGGGTCGCCCAGAGGTAGGCTGTTTCCTTGTCCCACTCCCCTGTCCTATGATGGGATACCTCAGGACAGGGGAGGACCGGATCAAAACAAACCTCTGGCATAATCATCGGACCGTTATGTCGACAACCAGGCCACCAGTTCCGACCACACACTATCCGTATTCTCTGCTTGGCTCGCCATATCCATCTTGCTGACTTCTATAATATTTCGTAAGCAGTTAGTAAACCTGGGAGGGGCCGATGACTTCCATTCTTTACAAATCTCTCTCCTGGCTATAACCATCACGTAAAATATGAATTGTGTGGAATAATTATTGACATTATAGCCAGGTGGTAGGCCAAAAAAAACTAACCTCGGAGAGCGTAAAATGGTAGTTGTTAAAACCTTCCCCAGGAAGTCAAAGATCTCCTGCCAATATTCTAGAATCTTTGGACATTCCAAAAATATATGAATGTCGTCAGCTGACGGGAGTTTACAGCGTGGGCAACAGTAGTTGACTCGTGTAACCCTGGTCAATCTAGCAGGGGTCCAATACACCCGATAGGCCGTGAACAGATGGTTTCTCCTTAGATTGGCCGGTTTTATAAGGCTCTGAGACAAAGAAAAGGAATCTATCCAGATCTTACTTATAGCTTCGGGACTATCTGATATCAAATTACCCCAAAGATTAGCCAACTCACAGTTTGACATTTCTGTTGGCCCCAATAGAGCCCTATACCAAAATGATACCTCACGTTTCCACCCGCCTATCCTACTGACAGATTCAAGTATCTCAAGGTCCCTCTGTTGCTGTAGCATGTGTCTTGACCACCATGCGGAGAGTTGGTAAAACTTAAATCTTGATAAAGATCCATTAGTTAATAACGCTAAGGAATCCCAGTCCAAAAGGCCCGAGTTGCCCCAGAGGTCTCCCCATATCCTCACGCCTGCTGTTTTTAAAGGTTGGGACAACTGGTCCTGAAGGCATTCCGGAGTACCCGGGGAATCCCAGATTGGGGCGTAAGCATGGTAATATGAGATTCCCAGAGCCCTCCTAACATATACCCAATTCCTAAGGGCAGCCTGCAGGATCTTCAAACGGACTTTTTTGTAGAATTTCTGGTCGCCGAATTTAAATAAAAAAAACTCCTGACCCTGTGGTAGATCATGAAGCAAAGCCTGAAATAGACGGCCCTGTGAGGTTGAATCCAGTTTATTGGTCAGTAGTCTAAAATTTTTAAAGTGAAAGGCATGACAGTATATGAGTAAATTTAGCTAGCCTAAACCCCCAATCCTTATCCCTCTCCTTAGCTTTTTCCAGGCTATCCTAGGAGATTTACAAGCCCATATAAAAGAGCCAATCTTACCTTGAAGGCACTTGATCTCTTTCTGAGGAAACGGTAGGGGGATGGAATTATACAAAAAGGTTAATTTGGGAAGTATGGACATTTTAATGAGGTTGACGCGTCCATAAATATTTAATGGCAGATTACCCCATCTAGTTAATGTTTTTGTAATTTCTTTTACTACTATCTGCCAGCTAATTTTTGGAATATTTTTCAGTTCTTGAGTTAAATGGATTCCCAAATATCTCATTCTATGTTTTGCATTTTGTATAGATGTGGTATTATTCCATCCCATTATTTCGGTCTTGTCTCTATTTATTTGATACCCCGAGAACCTTCCGAATTCCTCAGCTAAATAAAACAGCCTGGGAATGGCTTCCATATGATTGGAGGTGTATAAAAGAAGATCGTCTGCATAAAGAGCGACCTTTAGCTCTAAATCTGCTATCTTAAAAGGTTGAATTACATGGTCAGCCCTAATACCACAGACAAAAGGCTCAAAATAAATATCAAACAAAAGGGGGGACAGAGGGCAACCTTGTCTCGTACCACGAGATATCTGAAACCAGTCAGACAAGCCGTTGTTGACCAGTACTTTAGCTCTAGGGCCCTGATAGAGAGATTTAATTCCCTCTATAAAAATTTAAGGAAACCCAAACCCAGCCAAAGTGGCCCACAGATAATTCCAGTTTACTTGGTCGAAGGCCTTGGCTGCGTCTATTGCAATTAAAGATAATGGGAGCCCTCTGTCTTCCGCATAATCGATGGCTCCAATCGCCTGGAAGGTCAACTCATTCAGCTGCCTCCCCGGAATGAACCCTCTTTGGTCTGGATGTATTATGGATTTTATAATTTTGGCAAGTCTGGTTGCAAGAATCCGAGAGTAAAGTTTCAAATCAGAATTTAAGAGAGATATGGGCCTATAGGACTCGATTTTTTTTGGGTCCTTGTTGGGTTTTACAATTAAAGTGATCGTCGCTTCAGCCCAGGAAGGGGGGATGCTCTGGCCAGAGATCAATAGATGGTTAAAGAGTAGAGTGAGGACAGGTACCAATTGCTCTGAGTGATCTGTGTAAATTTCACTTGGTAACCCGTCTGGGCCCGCCGCTTTCCCCCGTTTAGTTTTCTTGAGTTGAGCTATTACTTCCCCTTCCATTATCTCACTCTCTAAAAAGCTCCTATCGGCTTCTGAGATTTGGGGTAGATTTTTCTGACTTAACCAAGATTGAACTTTCTCTAATTCAACACACTTATCTTCCTTGTATAAGTCATGCATAAACCCTCTTGCTTCCTCCCTAATGTCCCTATCCTCCAAAATTGATATGCCTGTCTCCCTTTGAGTTAAAACTTTAATATTATTCCTGGATCTTTCCTCTCTAGCTTTCCAGGCGAGGAGGGCCCCACATTTCTCCCCGTATTCGAAATTCTTCAGCTTGCTAGTTTCCCATTTTTTCCTAATAATCATTTCTTCGCTGGCTTTAAGAGAAAGTTGTAATTCTAACAGCTCCTTTTCCAGTTTATAGATCTTCTCTCTATCTGAAACGGTGGCCGCTTGTAATTCCATGTCTTTTTCTGTAATCGCTTTCAACTCGTCCTGCTTTTTTCTTTTAAGAATGTTTCTATTGTGGGCCATAAGGGAACTCAACATGCCACGTAAAAAAGCCTTGTAGGATTCCCACACGTTCTGAATGGTAGAGGAGTCAATATTAATATTTAGGAATTCAGTTGTTATTTTCCTTATTTCTGCCTTTACTTGATCCTCTAAGAGCAGTGTCCTCTCCAGTGTCCATCTAATGGCTGGGGGTCTAGAGCTTAATGAGAAGACCATTTCAACAACCGCATGATCAGATATCCCTACTGGAATATGGGAAAGAGAGGTTATATCTGTAAGCAAATGTTGATCTACTAGGAAGTAGTCTATTCTCGAATATTTTTTATATTTCTTACTATAGAATGTAAACCCCCTAGTAGAGCCAAACTTAGCCCTCCAAACATCCAGCAAATTAAAGTCTTTCATCAAAGCTCCTAGGACAGAAAATGATTTGGAAGGGGCATGATATTTAACCTTCGATGTCCTATCCAGATTAAAATCAAAAATAAGATTGAAATCTCCCCCCAAAATCACAGGGCCTGGGGACGCTAGTAAACCTGCTGCCAATTTCAATAGAGGACCAGGGTCATCATCATTAGGGCCATAATATACTGTGCATGTGTAGTGGAAGCCATAAATGGAGAGGGCTGTCACTATCCATCTACCCGTTTGGTCAGTTTCAGACTTTATCAGTCTTATCCCCCTATTTGCTCTAACAACAATCGCAACCCCCCTAGTCACTCCTTTCTGTCTGGAACACACTATCTCCTGTACCCACCCCAATTTTTCGAAAACAGGCATACAGACATTCAACTCAAGATGTGTCTCTTGTATTAACATGAGGTCGGCGCCAGAGTTTCTTAAAAAATCACAGACCCTGGACTGTTTTCTTTTATCGCCCATTCCGTTCAGGTTCCAAGAGAGGATTTTAATACTTATCGATCTACTCATAACTATACTCTGCATTTTCTCTTATCCTAGACAAATTGTTCCTATATATGAGGACTATTTTTTTTGCTTTTTCACCCACCACCCAACACCCCACCCTCACCCACCCCCTGAGGAACCCCCCCAACATACCTGACAGTGAAAACCGTCTATTGTGCTCTGGGAGAACTGCCTTGGGACTACGTGCATCCACTGGAGTTTTTATCATTGCTCCAATTACTCCGGTCAATAAAAAAGAGTAAATGCAAAAAAAGCGAGGGAGCTACGTGACAGATTGGGTTTTTCTTTCTTTTTTTTTTTTTCTTTTTCTTTTTCTTTCCCCTTCCTTTTTCTTCTTTTTCTTCCTTTTTCCCCCTCTCTTTTTATGTATCTCCATTCTCTTTCGCCTATACTATTCCTATTAATTACTTAACCTCTATGCCCCATGCCCCCCCTGTTTGTCCCAATGTGACCTATATTACCTCCGGAGTTTGACGCCCACTTTAGTCCATGTCACTTCTGTCTCATTAAAGTTAAAAGATCGTCTACTTCTGTAACTTGGGTGCAATTGTGCATTTTATTGTTCCACATGATCTTTAAGAGGGCTGGGAATTTCATTTGTACTTGGGCTCCAAACGATCTTAATTCTGGCATTCTAGTGCCCAACTCCCACTGCCTCTGAGCTGTTCTACCTCCTATATCCAATCTAATTAGATATGGGGTTGCCCGATAGTGAAGATCTGTTTTAGAGAGGCTTCTCCCTAAGATTAATTCTTTGACATTAAAAGACTGAAAGTTTACCAGAATTTTCCTAGGTGCTTTTCTATCTGTGTGTAACTTAAAGGGGTCTCTGTGTACTCGTTGAATTTCAGCCTCCAGGTTGATGTCTGGACGATCCTTTAAAACCAATTCTCTTAACAGACTACAGACAAACCCCTTAATGTCCTCCAGCTCTGCTCCTTCAGGTATTTTCAAGATTCTCAAGTTGTTTCTTCTGGCTTGGGTTTCTAGCCTCTCCACATCTGAAGCAAGGGATTTATTCTGTACTTTCAAAGTCTCAATGTCTTTTAAATTCCCCTGGGCAGATTTATTTAGGGCTACCACATCCAGTTCCAATTTACTGGTCCGGGCGATAACATCATCAATTTTAGCTTCCAATAAATCAAACCTATCATGAATTGCCTTTTGATTGCCCTCCGAGATCTCAAATTTAGTCATCAAATCTCCCCTAAGGGACTGAAAAAGGGAGCCCAATCTGTCTGTCTCTAAGCTCTCTGGTTCTCTTAAGCTCCCCTGGCTCTAACCCTGATCACGGGCCGGGCCCAGGCCCAGAGCTAGGTCCTCGCCTTGCTTTTCCTGAATTGCGACCAATGTAGGAGCACCCTGGGGTCTTGGACCTTTAACCGCCCCCTCCACCTCCACCTCCTCAGACTGTACCAGCAGTATCCCGCTCCCAGAGCCATTGGCAGTGCCAGACAGACCAGCCAATGGGGCAAATTGATTCTCAAGGGGGATTGCTGAAGTCTCCGCACTCTGTTTTCCTTGTGGAGTAGGATCGGACTCTGCTTGTTTATTGTGGCCGGCAGCCTGCTCCATTATTCTAAAATAGGTTTTAAGTGAGGGCGAATTTCTCTTAAGAGGCAGTTGCGCAGGTTTCGGCACCTTTGCTTTTTTAATGTTTCCTACTTTTTTTCCTCCTTTGCAGGGGGTTAATGGCATGGGCCTTTCTCTGTCGACCGGATCCAACTCTCCACCTGCGTTCAACTCCTGTGAGCGGAGTTGATATCTATTCCTTTGTCTTCCAGGGGGAAATGACAATGAAGCCAGTTGTTGCACCTGGTTCCGACTTGATGCTTTTACAGCAGGTACTATAGCCGGTGTAAGGAGCGAAATTGAGCGTGATCTGCCCAGGGAGAGAGGTTTCTCTATTACCCCCGCAGTTGGCCTATGCCTCATAGCACCCTCCTGAATTAACTTAGAGTGCTGGCCATCTGTAGAATTGCAAAGGGTAGAAACACTTATGCCCTGATCCATAAAATTGCACGCTGGCGCTTACCCCCCAACACAACAGCTTACCACATGTGCCTGCGCCTGCACTGACGCCGCGTTACCCTGCGAAAAATTGGAAACTTTCGCACACACTGGGCCGCGGAGCTGGAACAAGACGAGGGCCAGGCGAGAGCGAAACCACCAGCTCCTTCGGCATACGTCTGAATTCCCTGCTTGTACTTCTTTCCCGCACATAAGGCCAATAGAGCAGGTCTTGGTAGGTCCTAATGCCGCCTCCTCAGCCGTATCTCAAAAAACAAAGAGATGAGATCGGAGTTTAAAAGAATGAACCCTCTCCGTCACTACACGAGCTCCATTCTACTCTTACCGCCTTGAGGTGCCAGCTACAACCGCATATTATCCCGCTTCGTTATCGGCGTTTTCAGCCTCGGCGTTCTCCCAGAGCCGCTGCAGCCGGCGCTTAACCTGCCGCCATGTTCCTCATCGCAGACTCCGCCTCCCGCGGGGCTTCGTCGAGGTAACCTCCTGCTGGTTCTCTGCTTCGGTCCCTCGCAGCGGGGCGGCGGACCTCCCCTCAATTTACCCAGATTTGGGCCCAACAGAGATATCCCCAGCCTAGAGCTTCTCACTGAAGATCTGTTTCATAGCAGAAATTCCCTAAATCTAAAACAGGAATATGAGACTCTTTTAATTCCTAATTCACAGCCAAACACTTCCAAACATCCAAAGGCCCCCAGCTTGGAAGAAACTGAATGGAGAATTAATTTAGGTGAAGCTAATGATGACCAAAACAGTAGACAGGAAAGAATACAATAACATATCAGATCTAACATCCTCTATGACTGATGCTGTAAACCTGGCTAATAGAAGTCAGAGCCTTGTACATCTCTAGGTTCATGCTAAAATCCTCTTGGTGAAGCTCTTGATGAAATGACACTGTTGGACCTGTCCGCCCTAGGGTGGTCTCCCCTTCTATTTTTGTATTGTGCCTCATTTTTTCCACCCTCATTTTTATATTGGACTAGGTCTCCGGGCGCCTTTTCATTGCTAGGCAGTGTTAAGGTGCAGGTGCTCCCTTCTCCCAAGATGGCTGCCACAGACCCCTGCTACTGCAGGGTGGTCGTTTTTCATAGTAGCACCCTAGCTGCCAGGAGCTGGCTGGGACCCACAACAATGTTGCGATACCAGCCCGCCTTTTTGTCCCATAGTTAGAGTGGGGAAGCTCCTGGAAGAAGCTGGAACCTTCTAGAAGGGAGGTGGGGTTTTACTTTTGCCGCCTTGGCTAGAGGTCACCTGACCTAGGGCTACTTAAGAGTGGGAGGGAAACTTTTGTGGTGAGTTGGCCATTGGGGTGAAGCAGAGCTGGAAGAATCCACCAGGAGTGTAGGCGGTAGGGCCTAGCCAGGGACTTATGCCTCTGAGAGTGACAGGATTTAGGTACTGCCTCTTAAGTGAGTGAGGTGCCCTGTGAATCCCACTGATCTTGCCCAGTAGTAGGAGGACCCAGAGACTCTCTGCCAGCCTGACTAGGAAGGACCTAGTCGCCCTCTCCATCCCTACCCCTGTAACAGAACCCCTTAAGGGCGCCAGATACATCTGCGCCAAAAGACTTCATCTGTCAACTGAGAACTGAAACCTAACTTTAAGAACTGAGACTGCATGACAAGAGCGAGCTGTAAGCCTTGAATGCCAGAGCTGAGACTGCGTGTCCAAGCTAACCTATTGAACTAATTACTAAACCGATTGCCAAGCCACCGGGGATCGACCAGGTACTAGCGCTGTGACCCCCGCGCTCCCTGCCCTGGTCTGGGACCCCCAGTAGCGTGCTCCGCTGAGCACTTTACCCCCATCCTTAATTTGAGCCCCCCCCCTGCGACGATGAAGCCAGCGTGCTCACCGCCGCGGCCTGGAGGCCTGGAGGAGTGCCCTGCTGTGTCGCGAGGCCCAGGCGAAGCCCGGAGCCCCGTCGCTGCCGTCGCAGCCGTGTGAGGAGGTGCGCAAGGTCGGGGCCGAGTTCCCCAACGTCGTGAGGACGGACGCCTGCTGACGCCGAGACGGAGGTAAGCCCGGAGGCCGAGATCCCCCCTGGTGCGCCCCCTGCTGGTCTGGAAACCACACCGCACTTGGCCCGGGTTGTCCCCTCCGTGGGAGTCCCCTCCCCTGCCTGCGCGACGGAGAGACCCCGCCGAGGGATCCTGTCCGTGTCCCCCCTTCTGTAATACTGAGCGCGGTGCTCTGTGAACTGCACCGGAGCATAGGGACCCGCTCCTCAAGTCCGGTCACCCTCCCCGCTGGAAGCCGCCCAAAGAACTGACTGACATTACCCTCGTGTGGCGCTTTACGCCACCGACCCTGCTTCCCCAGCCGGAGAGACCGGGACTGCGAGTAACCCACTGTGTTAGATGCTCCGCTCGAAAGTAAATTACATGCCAAGGAATGCGAGTAGCGCACTGTGTTATATGCTCTGCTCGAAAGTAAATTACATGCCAAGGAATGCGAGTAGCGCACTGTGTTATATGCTCTGCTCGAAAGTAAATTACATGCCAAGGAATGCGAGTAGCGCACTGTCTTATATGCTCTGCTCGAAAGTAAATTACATGCCAAGGAATGCGAGTAGCGCACTGTGTTATATGCTCTGCTCGAAAGTAATTACCTGCCCAGGAACGCGAGTAGCGCACTGTGTTATATGCTCTGCTCGACCGTAGTTACATGCCCAGGAATGCGAGTAGCGCATTGGGTTATATGCTCTGCTCGAAGGTAATGATATGCAACTGATTACGAGTAACGCGTTGTGATAACTGTTCTACGCAAACGTTTCCACATGCAACTGATTGCGCGTAGCGCTGTGTTTTATGCGCCTTGCTCCACAGTACTAGGGGCCAGTGGTCACGAGGAGCGCTCAGTTCGACAGGCGCCATGTTGATGAACCCATTGTTTCCCCTTACAAGTAGTGCGCTGTGTTAGACGGCCTGTTCAGGGAAAGACTTTACATAAGCGCGCACAGCGCTAGAATCTCCCGCATTTAACCAGCGGGCGTGGGTACATGAACGAGGTTAGGCACTGCATAGATATCACCAAGAGTGTCGCATGTACTGAACGATGGTATTATGATTCATGTATTACCTTGTTATTTCCTGAACTGCAACTGACCAGCTATACTTGGATAAACTTGAAGTATTTGCATAATTTAAACGGTGTGGCGTCCCTTATTGTGTGTGACTCTAGTCCATGAGAAGCGTGTGGTGTATGGTTGCTTAACACATAGCCCTCTGATTGCCTGACCGGCTCGCGCCACGTTACCGCCCTTAGGGCCTGGTGAACCCAGGTTCCTACATTTGGTGGCGAGCGGTGGGATCCTTGGGACCTGTGACCATACAGCACCCTTCCGTGAGGCGAAGGGCGCCACAATTAAACGCCTGTTGTGTTCCAAAGCTCTAAAAACATTGATTGCTGTATTGTTAGTTCCACTGTCCAGGTTGAGAGTGCAAGAAGCCTGGTGAGCCGGTAACTGTTGCCTATACCCTAGGAATTTTCTCCTTAGTGTCTAGGTCCCCACCTGCCAGAATAGAATCCCGGTTAGCTGACCTCGAGGGGTACACAGTGAAGCAACTAAGGGAGTTCGCGCAGGAGTTGGGGGTGCCTGGGATGCGGAGGGCCAAAGCGCCGGAACTCCGTACCGCCATTAGGGCATGGGTGGAAGCCCACCCAGAAGGGAGAGGGGATGAGGGACTGGGGGCGCCAGATGCACCTCAGGAGGAGAGCGCCCAAGAAGTCCTAGACATTGTAAACATAGAGGAGTCTGAAAATGTGCCCCCAGGGAGACGTTCTGGGGCCAGTAGTAGGACAGGGTCTAGTAGGAGCGCGTCTCCAAAGGAGTATGAGGACAGAAGGGAAGAGAGGCAGTTAAAATGGGAGCTAGCCAAACTGGAACAGGAAAGAGAAAGGGAAAGGGAGAATAAGAAATGGGCAATGGAGGAGAAGAAGCTGGCGCACGAGCTTCAGTTAAAAGAGCTGGAGCTACACGCCCTCCAATTGAACGCGTCGAACAAAGACAATGGTGGCAGCATACCCAGGGAACCTCAAGAACCAAAATTCTACCTACCCAAAGAAGTCATAGCCAATTATACACTAGGGGATGACATCATGAAGTGGTTGGAGGCATACGAGGTAGCCTTAACGGCCCATGGGGTACCCGAGAGTAACTGGGGAGGTGGTCTCTACCGGTATATACCTCCCACTGTTAGGGACACCCTGTTATATTTGGCCAAGGCGGATCAGGTTAAGTACGCCCCCATGAAAGAGGCCTTGTTAAAGAAGTTTGGCCTGAACCCCGAGAAGTATAGGCAGAAGTTTCGTGGCAGCCATAAGCTGTCCACCCAGACATGGGTAGATTTTTTTGATTATGCGAGGAAGGCACTAGATGGTTGGGTGCGTGGCAGCGAGGTACAGGACTACCAAGGGTTGTACGATCTTTTTTTAAGGGAGCACCTCTTGGATAAGAGCTTTCCGGAGCTGCGCCAACATCTGGTGGACCGCAAGCTGAAGGATCCTCGAGAGCTTGCGGAGGAGGCAGATATTTGGGTGAGCACCCGGGTGTCTCACAAGGGCCCCGGGGGAGATGGCTCGAAAGGGGGATAGGGTTTCCCCCAGAAGAAAGAGGGGGGAGATAAAAAGGTGGAGTTCTCGAAAGGTCCCCAAAATAAGTTTGGGAAGGGAGTAGGAACACCACCCCCGTCCAATTCCACAAGACCCACTTACCCTGACAGGAGTCAGCAGCCAAGGATTGTGCGGTGCTACGAGTGTGGGGAGATTGGACACTACAGAGGAGATCCCAAGTGTCGCAAGCGACCACCAGCCCCATTGGGCGGGAAAAGTCCCGGGGTGAGTAGTATAGCGCTTGGGGTGGAGCTGCCCTTAGATAGGGAAGGGGAGTGGACAGGCCTGACACTGGTTTCACTCGGGGATAGAGAGGTGGTCCCCGTAGTGTCCCTGCCCCCGAACACTGCTAAATATCAGCAGAGGGTGAGAATTAATGGGGAGGAGGTGGAAGCTCTGAGGGACACAGGGGCCAGCATGACCACTGTCGTGCGGCTGCTGGTGTCCCCAGACCAAGTAGTCCCCGAGGAGTTCCATCCGGCCGTATTGGCTGACGGCAGTTTGAGTCACTATCCAGTGGCTCGTGTTCCATTCGAGTGGGGAGGAGTCAAAGGCCTACTGAGAGTTGCTGTGAGCCCTGCCTTGCCTGTGGGGTGTTTGCTAGGGAACGACCTGGAGCACACCAAATGGAAGGACGTCGAGTTTCACGCTCACACTGAGATGCTGGGATTACCAGGGTGGACTTGCGTGAGCACGCGGTCCATGGCTGCCCGGCATGGAACTCACCCGGAGTTGGAGCCTGGAATCATGGCCCAACCCAAACCCAAACGTGGGAAGAAGAAGGTGGTAGAGGACATGCCCCGTGAGTCGGATGGGGAGGCCGCAGAGGTGCCCCTGGAGTCCGCGGAGGTAGATGTCGTTCCTGTGGAGGACTTGCTGACCCTTGCTGACTGGCAAGTGGAAGGAGGGCCTACCCGGGAGGAGTTTTGTCAAGCACAAAGGACGTGCCCCACTCTTGAGGGTATGCGGCGGCAGGCCGAAGCTCAAGTGGCTAGTCAGGAACTGGGAGGTTATCATGTGTATTGGGAGGATAGTCTCCTATACAGTGAGCCCAGGGTGCCGGTACATGGATCTTCGAGGGCCATAGTGGTCCCCCAGTGTTACCGGGCCTTCCTGCTGGAGTTAGCGCACGAGATCCCCTTAGCTGGACACCTGGGCCAGGACAAAACCTTTGCACGGTTAGTCCCCCATTTTTATTGGCCCAGGATGAGGATTGCCTCAGACGCCTTTTGCAAGACCTGCAAGTCTTGTCAGGCTAGTGGCAAGACAGGGACAAAGTTGAAAGTCTCGTTGGAACCGCTCCCCGTGGTCGGGACCCCTTTTGAGAGGGTCGGTATCGATATTGTTGGGCCATTGGACCCTCCGACCGCAGCGGGACACCGGTTCATCTTGGTTTTGGTGGACCACGCCACAAGGTACCCAGAGGCTATTCCTCTGAGGACCATCACTGCACCGGTGGTGGCGCGGGCACTGTTGGAAATTTTTACCCGAGTGGGATTCTCGAAGGTCGTGGTGTCGGACAGGGGCACAAATTTCATGTCGGCCTACATGCAGGCCATGTGACAGGAGTGTGGAGTGACCTACCGGTTCTCCACCCCTTACCACACCCAGACTAACGGACTTGTAGAGCGCTTCAATAAGACATTGAAGGGGATGATCCGAAGCCTTCCCGAAGGCTTGAGGCGTAAGTGGGACGTCCTCCTCCCCTGCTTGTTATTCTCCTATCGGGAGGTACCGCAGAAGGGAGTCGGGTTCAGCCCGTTTGAATTGCTCTATGGCCATCCTGTTAGGGGTCCCCTCAGTTTAGTGAAAGAGGGGTGGGAGAAGACTTCGCAGAAGCTTCCCCGTGACATTGTCAGCTACATGCTGGCGTTCCGCAGCCAGATGGCCAAGCTGTGGAAGGCAGCCACAGAGAACCTGGAGGCTAGCCAGACCGTGATGAAGGAGTGGTATGACCGCAACGCTCGGACGGTCGAGTTGGACGTTGGACAGAAGGTGTGGGTTATGGAACCTGGGGAGCTGTGTGCCCTCCAGGACCGGTGGACTGGCCCGTTCGACATTGTGGAGCGGCGAGGCCCGACCACATACGTTGTGGATGTAAAAAACCCCCGTCAGCCCCTCAGGGTGCTCCACGTCAACCGTCTGAAGCCGCACCATGAGCGATCGGAGCTTGCTCTCCTTATGGTGACGGATGGGAGCGAAGAGGAAGAGAGTGAAGCTCTTCCTGACCTTCTTGCGGTACAAGAGAAGGATGGTTCGGTGGAAGGTGTAGTCCTCTCCCCATCCTTGACCCCAGAGCAACAGAGGGACTGTCGCCATGTCCTGGGACAGTTCGCCTCGTTGTTCTCCCTCACGCCTGGAATCACTCATTTGTGTACCCATGATGTGGACACAGGGGATAGCCCCCCGGTGAAGAGCAAGTCTTACCGACTCTCTGACCGAGTGAAGGATAGCATCCAGCGTGAGGTGGCAAAGATGCTGGAGCTGGGGGTGATAGAACCTTCCAGCAGCCTGTGGGCTAGTCCAGTGGTGTTGGTGCCGAAAGCGGCCCCACCGGGTACGACGCCAGAACTCCGGTTCTGTGTGGACTACCGGGGGTTGAACTCTGTCACGAAGACAGATGCTCACCCCATCCCACGTGCAGATGAGCTGGTGGACCGGCTGGGAGCAGCCCGGTACCTCAGCACCATTGACCTGACGTCCGGATATTGGCAGATTGCCATGGCCGACGGAGCACGGGAGAAGACAGCGTTCTCCACCCCAGAGGGCCACTACCAATTTCGAGTGATGCCCTTTGGGCTCAAAAATGCTCCGGCCACATTCCAGCGGTTAGTGAATCAGGTACTATCTGGCCTGGAGTCCTTCTCAGCAGCCTACTTGGATGACATAGCTGTCTTCAGTAGCAGCTGGGAGGACCATCTGCGACACCTCCAGGAGTTATTGCAGGCGCTGCAACGCGCTGGTTTAACCATTAAAGCCAGCAAGTGCCAGATTGGACAGGGATCTGTTGTGTACCTGGGACACCTGGTGGGCGGAGGTAAGGTGCAACCCCTCCGGGCCAAAATTGAA
This sequence comes from Triturus cristatus, assembly GCF_964204655.1. Classification (NCBI taxonomy): domain Eukaryota; kingdom Metazoa; phylum Chordata; class Amphibia; order Caudata; family Salamandridae; genus Triturus; species Triturus cristatus. Next base: position 890,414,554 of record NC_140590.1, on the reverse strand, counting down.
ACCATCTTGGCTTGGGAGCCCCCCAAGACCCAAACTGAGGTCCGAGCTTTCCTCGGCCTCACTGGGTATTACCGCCGGTTCGTCAAGGGATATGGTACCATCGTGACCCCCTTGACGGAATTGACCTCAAAGAAACAACCTCGCAAGGTCATATGGACAGCTGCATGCCAAGAAGCCTTTGATACGCTGAAAAATGCGATGTGTACAGCTCCAGTACTAGCAACACCCGATTTCAGCAAGGAATTTATTGTACAGACCGACGCCTCAGAACACGGCATAGGTGCGGTGCTCTCGCAACTCAACACCGAGGGCCAGGACCAACCTGTGGCCTTCATATCTCGAAGACTCCTCCCTCGGGAACGGCGATGGAGCACCATTGAGAGAGAAGCCTTCGCGGTGGTATGGCCTCTGAAGAAGTTGAGGCCATACCTCTTTGGCACTCACTTCCTTATCCAGACCGACCACCGCCCCCTTCGCTGGCTCATGCAGATGAGAGGCGAAAACCCCAAGTTGTTGAGGTGGTCCATTTCCCTACAGGGGATGGACTTTCGGGTGGAACATCGGCCCGGAGTTGACCACGCCAATGCTGACGGTCTCTCCAGGTTTTTCCGCCTTAGTGAAGAGAACTCCCTAGAGGTTGGGTAGCTCTCCCCTCTTTCGGCTGGGGGGGGACGCATGTGGGACCTGTCCACCCTAGGGTGGTCTCCCCTTCTATTTTTGTATTGTGCCTCATTTTTTCCACCCTCATTTTTATATTGGACTAGGTCTCCGGGCGCCTTTTCATTGCCAGGCAGTGTTAAGGTGCAGGTGCTCCCTTCTCCCAAGATGGCTGCCACAGACCCCTGCTACTGCAGGGTGGTCGTTTTTCATAGTAGCACCCTAGCTGCCAGGATCTGGCTGGGACCCACAACAATGTTGCGATACCAGCCCGCCTTTTTGTCCCATAGTTAGAGTGGGGAAGCTCCTGGAAGAAGCTGGAACCTTCTAGAAGGGAGGTGGGGTTTTACTTTTGCCGCCTTGGCTAGAGGTCACCTGACCTAGGGCTACTTAAGAGTGGGAGGGAAACTTTTGTGGTGAGTTGGCCATTGGGGTGAAGCAGAGCTGGAAGAATCCACCAGGAGTGTAGGCGGTAGGGCCTAGCCAGGGACTTATGCCTCTGAGAGTGACAGGATTTAGGTACTGCCTCTTAAGTGAGTGAGGTGCCCTGTGAATACCACTGATCTTGCCCAGTAGTAGGAGGACCCAGAGACTCTCTGCCAGCCTGACTAGGAAGGACCTAGTCGCCCTCTCCATCCCTACCCCTGTAACAGAACCCCTTAAGGGCGCCAGATACATCTGCGCCAAAAGACTTCATCTGTCAACTGAGAACTGAAACCTAACTTTAAGAACTGAGACTGCATGACAAGAGCGAGCTGTAAGCCTTGAATGCCAGAGCTGAGACTGCGTGTCCAAGCTAACCTATTGAACTAATTACTAAACAGATTGCCAAGCCACCGGGGATCGACCAGGTACTAGCGCTGTGACCCCCGCGCTCCCTGCCCTGGTCTGGGACCCCCGGCAGCGTGCTCCGCTGAGCACTTTACCCCCATCCTTAATTTGAGCCCCCCCCTGCGACGACGAAGCCAGCGCGCTCACCGCCGCGGCCTGGAGGCCTGGAGGAGTGCCCTGCTGTGTCGCGAGGCCCAGGCGAAGCCCGGAGCCCCGTCGCTGCCGTCGCAGCCGTGTGAGGAGGTGCGCAAGGTCGGGGCCGAGTTCCCCCAACGTCGTGAGGACGGACGCCTGCTGACGCCGAGACGGAGGTAAGCCCGGAGGCCGAGATCCCCCCTGGTGCGCCCCCTGCTGGTCTGGAAACCACACCGCACTTGGCCCGGGTTGTCCCCTCCGTGGGAGTCCCCTCCCCTGCCTGCGCGACGGAGAGACCCCGCCGAGGGATCCTGTCCGTGTCCCCCCTTCTGTAATACTGAGCGCGGTGCTCTGTGAACTGCACCAGAGCATAGGGACCCGCTCCTCAAGTCCGGTCACCCTCCCCGCTGGAAGCCGCACAAAGAACTGACTGACATTACCCTCGTGTGGCGCTTTACGCCACCGACCCTGCCTCCCCAGCCGGAGAGACCGGGACTGCGAGTAACCCACTGTGTTAGATGCTCCGCTCGAAAGTAAATTACATGCCAAGGAATGCGAGTAGCGCACTGTGTTATATGCTCTGCTCGAAAGTAAATTACATGCCAAGGAATGCGAGTAGCGCACTGTGTTATATGCTCTGCTCGAAAGTAAATTACATGCCAAGGAATGCGAGTAGCGCACTGTCTTATATGCTCTGCTCGAAAGTAAATTACATGCCAAGGAATGCGAGAAGCGCACTGTGTTATATGCTCTGCTCGAAAGTAATTACCTGCCCAGGAACGCGAGTAGCGCACTGTGTTATATGCTCTGCTCGACCGTAGTTACATGCCCAGGAATGCGAGTAGCGCATTGGGTTATATGCTCTGCTCGAAGGTAATGATATGCAACTGATTACGAGTAACGCGTTGTGATAACTGTTCTACGCAAACGTTTCCACATGCAACTGATTGCGCGTAGCGCTGTGTTTTATGTGCCTTGCTCCACAGTACTAGGGGCCAGTGGTCACGAGGAGCGCTCAGTTCGACAGGCGCCATGTTGATGAACCCAATGTTCCCCCTTACAAGTAGTGCGCTGTGTTAGACGGCCTGTTCAGGGAAAGACTTTACATAAGCGCGCACAGCGCTAGAATCTCCCGCATTTAACCAGCGGGCGTGGGTACATGAACGAGGTTAGGCACTGCATAGATATCACCAAGAGTGTCGCATGTAGTGAACGATGGTATTATGATTCATGTATTACCTTGTTATTTCCTGAACTGCAACTGACCAGCTATACTTGGATAAACTTGAAGTATTTGCATAATTTAAACGGTGTGGCGTCCCTTATTGTGTGTGACTCTAGTCCATGAGAAGCGTGTGGTGTATGGTTGCTTAACACATAGCCCTCTGATTGCCTGACCGGCTCGCGCCACGTTACCGCCCTTAGGGCCTGGTGAACCCAGGTTCCTACAGACACTCACTACAATTCAGGGGAGTGGACCAGTAAATTAACCACAGTATGAAAATACTGCATCTGATTGTACTGAAGGGGCAGTGCTAAAATCATAATACTGTAAAAAGCATGTGCCTCTGCAAAGATATGTTTCAAATCAAATGAGAAGTGTCAGGATTACTCATTCCAGACTACTAAACTAGAAAAAGTATACATTATTGCTCGGATTTACACTGGTCAGACCAGCTTCAAGAATTTTTTGGGGGTTTAAAAAATGAATTCTAAGATGGACGGTGTGCATGCATAAGGAGACAAGGTGAGCATTCTGTTCAGAATAGAAGAATATATGTTGGGTAATGGTGGTAGCGCTTTGTACCTATAAAATATACAAACTGATGGGGGAACCTATGAGGGTGGTGCTTAAACATTACAGTTAAATCAGTAGTAAGAAGAAAAGTTTTTTTATATCCAATATTTTGAGGTTATGTTGCTCAGCAGTTAGAATTAGAATAATGATAATGGAGACGGTGACAGGCATGTATGGGTTCACAAGATACGAGACATGAGGTTGTTAGTGCACTACAATACGCATGCTGAGCCATACTCTGCATCTACCTAAAATGACTGATGTTGGTTGAACTTTTATGTATGTCTCCTCTCTATTTCTCTTACAGATATATCGTTTCTGGTGCAAATTGTAAGTTAGGAATTCACCCTTTCTCACCCACACCTCAGGGAGTGTGTGTACACTGCACCAGTTTAGGGCTGCTTTTGGCCCTAGCAGCACTGGTCCTGAAGAAAGCCTACTTATACAGAATTGATTGGCTGAAACATGTAGATCATTTTTTTACCTCTTTTGGATGTTGAGCTGATTCATTTTTTTCCGCATTCACCCGTGCCTTTAATCCTACCCCAGAAACTCATTATTAAAATTATCCTTATCTAACAGAGTATCCTGGAGGTAGTTTTAAGGTTCACACTAACTAAATTCACTTAAAAATACCCGCTCTGCTGTAATCAGACGTCGCAGCACACCTAGGAGGCATTCGCCCCCTAGGTGGAAACCAGATGATGAAGCATGCCACCAACTAGGTTGGTGGGCGAGGGTTCTTTAAAAACCCTAATGGGTTTCCCTACTGGGAGACTACTCAATGCTAATAGGATGCTAGTCCATTGATATTTCTTTGAGGTTGTTCTTTTTGTGTGTTATATGGGTTCACAAATGCCCAATATGTTACATAAGTTCTTATAAAGGACTAGTTGGTACAGAAACCTGTAGAAGTCATTATCCCCAAACTGTGTTCAGGAATGGAGAGATACATTACAGCAGAATATTTAATTTAAGTTTGTTGATTTGTTTTGTAAAGCGCATGCCTCACCCCAGTGGGGTATCATGGTCCTTAAAATAGGTCACACTCAATTTCCAGCTACAGTCCGAAAAAACTCTCTCATTATGCCTAGGAAACGCATCAGTCGTCGATTGTTTCTACATTTCAAATGGTCTGATTCTCCATTTAGACCGGGAGCAGGTTCTGTTTTTGAACATTTATATATGAAAGTGCCCTGCCTTCTATTGTTTTTAGTGATTATTTACACTAAAGGTACATTCAGTTTGTACTGCGAAGAGATGAAAGATGCGTACTCCTTTTCAAGCCGTGCACTGCCTAGCCTTTACAACAACCTCTAGAGACATCAGAAAAAATCCTCTGTTAACTTTGTCCCAAATCTCAGGGTTAAAGCAGGACAATTGTGAATATCAATAGAAAATTACAAGTTTTAAATCTAGCCGGTAGTACTGCTGTGAAAATAGTAATCGGAGAGGAAAGACCTAAAGGGAATGCTTCTGGAATAAGTTATCATCGCCCACTAACTCATTTGATTTACCGTGCATCTGTTCCGAGTGCCAACCAGTGATTATAGGATTATCCGTGTTTGTTTTCGCTAATCTGCTTTTAATGAATGCCATTATGGCATTTTACACACCGCCAATTTATGCTTTGTCACCACTGACCGTTCCAAAGCTTAGGGGAAATCGAATTACTGCAAATCATAAATATTCGGAACGGAGCCTAAACAGACACAAGCCTTTTAAAAATGTTCACTTTCTTTCGTCTTATTTGCCTGTATCGGGTATGACTGCTACCCTGCCCCTAGGAAGCCGATCATTCGTTCCGTTTGGGTGTGTGTGTTTTGTGCCGAGTCACGGTGCTGTAACTGCGCTTCGTTCAGTCGCAGACCGAATGTTCCTGACAGTCTGGTGGCCAGGGGCTAAAGAAAGACTTCTAACATGCACAGCAAAGACCATACTCTATCCGAACACCTCCATTCTGCTAAAATGTGCACAAAAGCCTCGTTTTCTCCAGTCCAAAATTATCTCTCAAAACTATGCTCTCTGGTTTACCGTGGGTGGCAGAGACAAGGACCACTGTATGGCACGAGCACAAAGGTGTTACAGTGCTTTTGAAAACAATCGAGTGGCCTGCGCCCATTGCCCTCTGGCCGGAAAATATTTCACCCTCTCATTCTTACCATTTGGCAAACTGTGCCCTAGATCAGCTTTTGGCACTACAAAGGTTAGACCCCTACCATTAATGGCTATCAGTTTTAAATCCCTGTTTATACACAATGTAAGCAACTCCTTAATTCCCTTACAGCTCATGCTTATAGAGGGATACTTTGGCAATAATAACATTTTTTCAGAAGACCCCAGAGTAAGTGATTAATTTGTGCCAATGCTGCGGTAAGCAGGCACATGGTACTCATTTTGGGGACAAGAACTGATTTTCCAATATCAGACTTTGACACAGGAAATTTTTTCAAAAGGAGGGATGCAAATGAAACAGCAAGAGTGAGATAAAGAGACAGGAAGTGTATGGCAGTGGAAGAACAAGGTCTGAATTGGAATGAAATAAATTAGCCTTGGTATTCGGCAAATCCCAGTCTTAGCAGGCCTGCTAGCAAGACCCTAAGAAAAAACATTTGGCACCTGCACTTGATTTTCACAAATTCAGTATTTCTCTAACTCACTGCATGATTGGTGAGTGGGATTACTTTATGTAATGTTACTCTGCCTGGCTTTACACCCTAGCATATATATTTACAACCTGCCAAGGTGGGTGTTAGATATTCCGTAACACATTTTAAGAGGCCTTTGCTTCTGTTCAGTCTGAAGACGACTAAACTGTAAAGTTTGGTGGTAACTGGTTGACTTCAGGGGCTTTGTAGGTAATGTAGTAAATTTCAAATAGGATGAACTCATCGAGGAAGAAAAATGCAAAGGGCACAGTAGGGAGGTCTAGAATCTCCAACTTAATAAACCTTGTATGAGATCTGTGGAACTTGGGTTACTGATAGAACAGAATAATGTATCAAGTGTACTTGGGGCTTTATAAAAAAAAACAAGTGAGAGCACTGCCAGAGCTGACTGACTTGTAAGCAGGTGGTGGCATAGGGAATGTGTTGGACTTGGACCTTCCTGCAGGATCATCTACAAACGTTTTGCCAGAAGACTCCTGTTTTCTGAACCCATTTTTGTTGACTTTTAGGACTCTCAACACTTTACCCCTGCTAAACAGTGCTAAACTGCTTGTGGTCTCTGCTTTAAATATGGTGAAACTGGCTTACACACAATTGGCACATTTAATTTACATAAAAGTAAAAGTACTTTTCAAGGGCAATACATGTACCCAGGGCCTGTAAATTAAATTATACTAGTGGGCCTGGAGAACTCATTGTGCCACCCACTTAAGTAGCCCTTTAAACATGTTTAAGGCCTGCTATTGAAGCCTGTATGTGCAGATTTAAACTGCCATTTCGACCTGTCCAAATAAACAGCCAATAGGGTATTTGAATCGTTGTTCATGTACTTTTAATTCTTACATATCCTGGTAGTTAAAAACACTTAAATTTGTTTTTCACTACTGCAAGGCTTACCTCTCCCATAGGATAACACTGGGTTACAGTATTACATTTAATAAGTGATAACTTTTCATTTGGAGTAGGTAGGGCTGTCGAGTTTGGTTTCTATATAATTGTAATTTAAAACTCTCTTTATTGGTAAAGTCAGATTTTAAGTCACAATTCTGTAAAAGCCACTTTTAGAAAGTTGGCATTATCTTGCCCTAACCATATGGTGCCTGCAGCCTACTTCTGGGTCACATGATTAGGTCTGAGTTGAGGTTGGCCTTTGTGTATTCCTCCCAGACATTATCAAAAAAAGAGGGCCTCAGTATTGGCAGGATAGGCCATCCTGACTTGTTAAAGCAGTGACACTATCACCTGTCACACTTGCAACTCAAAGGCATTGCCTCAGCTCACACACAAAGAACTTCACATTAGCATATCATGCCTGCAGACAGACTGGGACCAGGCTAGGGAGGCAGGAAATATCAGACACTTCTATGGGGAGAAAACTCCAGAAGCTTCTCTCATTTCAGAGTGGGCACCAGGTATGAAAATCAGACCCACTCTTCAGTTCACTTATAAACATGTAAAAGGGCTCTTAGAGGACTGCCTTGCTGTCTGTGGCTTGCTATGAACATCAGAGAACTGCTGTGCTGCACCAAGAGGACTGCCCTGCTGTCTGAAGCCTGCATTGAGCCCTCAGATGACTTCCCTGCTACTTTGGACCTGCTTTTCTGCTTGCAGCTAGGACTACCAGAGTGAGTCCAAGGCTTAGGTGACAGGCCTCCTGATCACAGTCTCAGGGACAGAAAATGCTCCAACCATCTTGAACTGCACCTGGACGACTGGCAGCTCCTCTGCTAAGACGGAATAGCGTCGCCCCACTGCTTTGCAGCAGTGAAATAAAGGAAGAATAAAATGATAATAACATGTGGTTATTGTTTTTTTTATTTTTTCCTGCTGCTGCAGCTTTGCGGGCGGGGTGCTCTGGTGACAGAGGAGTGGGGGAGGAGTAGCGGCACAGTGCAAGTGCCCATGACGGTTTGGTCGGCCATCTGGGGCTGCCCAAATAGTCATGCGCACTTTGCATGTTCTCCAACCAGGCTGCATTACAGCGTGGATGGGTACATGCACAGGCCCCCATTCCCTGGCTGAGCACTGAACCATGGTGCTCAGACCAATCACAGCGCTAGATTGCAGCATTGTGATTGGCTCTGGGGAGCCTGGGTGCTTCCTGTTTCGTTCAGGCCAGGAGAGATGACAGAGGGACGACAGAGGAGAGACACGGTGAAGAAGTATGGATTTTTTCTACTTTTTTACACCCCTTTACCACCCCACCCCTGTGCCCGCCCTGCCACCCCTGATCTATGCCAGACGCCACTGACCGGGACCCAACCGAAGTGAGTCTTGACTCTCCAAGTGGTGCCCCTCCAGACCTGGACCCTTGTAAGTAGGGTTAAAACTGCTGTCTCAACCTAACTGAAAACGAAGCCCCACAATGCCATGCAGACCATGCTGCAAGAACATAAGGTACAATCCTCAGTGGGTAAAACTTGGTTCTGTAGCCGGCATGTGCTCCATCACAGTCCGCCTGAACTTGTGTCCCGGTCCAGCACTGCCAGATTCCCTTAGTTGGCGCTTTGTGCCTTTTGACTCTACTTTTATCTACATATTTAAAATTGCATATCTGTAGTTCTACTGATTGGATTGTGTCATTTTGGTGGCAATTTTACTCTATTTTTAATAAATTGGTATGGGAATTGTCTTGTGCTGTGTTTTTACTGTATCACTGTTTGTGTGCTGCATACATATTTTACACATTGCCTCTAAGTTAAGCCTGAATGCTTTTGGGCCAAGCTACCAGGGGGTTAAGCATGGGTTTATTTAGTGACTTTTGTGGTTCTTAGTTGTTGCTTGAGAAGGACTCACATCCCCCTCAACCAACATCCCACTTTCTCACAGAAGGCATTAGTCGAGTATTTTATCCTTGCGATCCAGTGGAGAAAGGCAGCTTCTCAAGAATAAAGAGCTGCCACTTTAACATGTGTTATTGATTGGGATAATGGATTATTCTAGGATGAGCCCTAAAATCTAGAATTTTAGCATACAAAGAGTCTGATAGAGCAGTTTTAATCCAGTTGAGAAAAAAAGTGGTCTGGTATGAAACAAGTGGTAAAATGATGTGTTTTGTGAATTAACTGATTGAATAAAAACAACAAAATAGTTTACAGGGTCTATCCCATTTAACAGGTTAAAATATCACCAAGAGAACTCCTTACAATATGCTTCTTGTTGTTTCATCAGAAGAGAAGGCAAAGTTTTCTCTACATGGGGCAGAGCATGATTAGTTCCAGGGGGTGGAGATCAACTCTCTACCACCCTGCTACCTGAATAACAGGAAGACTTGAAAGTAGTTGCAACAGTTCTTGGGTCTTTTCTCACGCAACACATGGTTAACTGACCGGTTTACTCATTGCACCATACTGACAATGTAGTGTATGGAAGGGAAAATGTTTGCAGGATGCAGAAAGGATTACGAGATATAGGGCCAGATGTACGACCATTAAGTTTAGCGAGCTGCAAATTGCACAAAATTGTGACTCGCAGTGTGTGACTCGCTAAACTTAATGTACAACAGTGTCTCAGACATTGTTTGCGATTCCCAATGAGGTTGCAAATTGCATGCCTCATCAATATCCATAAGTCTGTCGCAATTTGGGACCCCATTGAGAATGGTTAGCACTCCCAGGGATGGTGGCCACTTTTTTTTTTTTAATGCGGCCTGTTTTCCTTAAAGGGAAACGGAATGCATTTAAAAAATAAAAACAAAACTTTTCAGTTTCAGTTTTTAAGGGCAGGCAGTGGTCCCTGGAACCACTGCCTGCTCTTAAAAAATATTTACGCACACACTCACAAAAGGGAAGGGGTCCCATGGGGAACTGTTTGTGAGTGGTTTACCACCTACTTGAAGTAGGTGGTAAACTGCAAGTGTTTTGCGACCGCAAATGCAGTTGCAAAACAACAGTACATGGCATGGTGGCTCGCTATTAGGAAGGGACGCCCCTTCCTAATAGCGAGAGTCGCAAATGCTATTTTGTCAGTCAGTGGCTTGCAAAATAGCCTTTGTACATGCCTGGAACCTCTTTTGCAGCCACAAATGGGCCAATCTTCCATTTGCATACGCAAAAATGGGTTGTACATCTGGCTCATAATAATGAAATAAGTCCTGATTGAGACAACCCTGAGCCCAGGTACCAGTCCTGTGGCATTTTTCCTAAAATATAGATGAGGTTTTCTGGTATTACATATGGCTCAGCGTTAGTATAGGGTTCTACCACATACTCAAAGCAAACAAACTCACTAATAAGCGGGTTCTCAACATATGGCTATTGGCAATTGCTCTAACTGACGAAGCCAAGGAACGCTTTGCATGGCCTACATTGAAAGCATGCGATGAACACATAGTAATGTACTCTCGGCTGAAAACATCACTCTCTCTTTTCAGACACTAATAAACCACACATAGCCTTGCATGGAGGAATATAATATGGCATTGCTAGATGATACATCCTATTTACTAACTACAGGAATAATCATCTGGTTCAAAAGGGCAAAATGCTTGAAACACCTAGATACTGAACATTAAAATAAAATAAGCAAAAACATGGCCACAACTCAGTTAGCTATGTGGGCAACTAAGTTAGTGGATGTAGCATAAATATCTACATTTTACAATACAAGGTGCTGTTGAGAGCTACCAATCCAGATGTCCGAGGTAAGAACTTTTCTAGGATACAATGGGGGCCTTCTAAAGGACCACAGCATTACCTTCAATTTATTTACCTCACAGAAACAATTAATTAATCCCAAGAATGAAAGCATGTCCTGCATGGAGGTGAAGATATCGGGCACGAATAAGGATGGAAACAAAATGCAAGTAGTCTTTATTAGTGGGAGTTTTTTTATCTACCTAATATAAATGAGCATCCATTAACAATAGGGGGTAGATGAATTTAAATTTTGGAAATTACATTCGAAAATTCACATTCACGAATCCTGCAAACTTTTGTAAACTTCACCTGAGGATGAAAATTCCTACAATTAATATTTTTCAGAAGAGTTTTCGACAAATCTCAGACTAAATGTGAACATTTGCTTAGATTTTGTTTCTGCATAACATATTTGTGCAGAAATCCTTTCTCATCAATAAAAGAAAACATATAAAGTTACTTACACAGCATTGGCCTCATGTGGCTCAAAAAATGCATAAACTTCCACAAACCTGTCAGACGCCTCCGCTTTGCCAGACTCCTACTCATCCAAACCACCAGCAGATTCAGAACAAGATCTCGCAGATCAGCTTTCTTCTACCTCTCTTCTAAAGCCTGGGATGACCTACCCCTCATATCAGAGCTGCCTTCTCATTTCTTAAATCTTACAAAAAACTGAAGACCTGGCTCTTCAACTAGCCTCGGCTGTGGGTCTGCCCATACAGCTCCAGTTGTATGTCCAGGATATATTCCCAGGTGAGTTGTGCGCTATACAAATACACATAGGGCCACATGTACGAACGATTTGGTACTCGCAAATCGGTCGCATATCGTTTTGCAAATGCAAAAAAAGTTGTATGCGATTTACGACAAGCATTTGCAAAACAAGAATATCAATGCAACCGATTTGTGAATCTGTATTATTTGCAACCAGAATTTGCTAGTTCCAATTAGGAAATCCCTAATTGAGAGTCGCAAACGGCATATACAAGCAAGTCGAAAATTGCAACTATTCGCATAATGACCCATTTGCACATTCAATTTACCACCAATTCAAATCAGGTGGTAACAGGGTCCAAAGTATCAAAGCAGCCCCAGAATGCATCAGGGATTTCCACAATGACTGCCCTGTATGTTAATAGAGCAGAGATTTCTCCCTTCGAATTTGTGACAAACATAAGTAAACGATTTTGACAATTCTATACATAAATGATGGCAAACATGTGTTAGGCCTCATGTTTCTGGAAAAATGTCAAATGCAACTTTGATTCAGATAATGCATCGTAAAAGCATGCAGAATGAAAGAATACGCTCATATTATATTTTCTGTTTACTTTGATGTGCATTTTTAAAACATTTAATTAACATTTTTCTTTTGGTTCGAATAATATGATATTAATAATAACAAAGAGATTCCATATGCAAAATTAATGTTTCATGTGTTAGAAATAATTATTTCTTGTGTAACTTGTACACTGAAATGGCAAAACAAAAGAAGATGCTACACAGGTTTTAGTTAAAGTCATTTTTGTGAAACTTTGCCTAATGTATCTTTTAAATATGTGTGCAGTAATAACATAAATGCAAAGAGTGTTTGTATATACTCATCCTATAGGCTATATATGTGTGTGTAACAGTGATATTTTCAAAAAATGTATGAGTACCCTATACTTACATGAAACCATTATAACCTGTTTGAAATGTTTATTGACGCATTATATGTGAGATTTATATTAAGTGTTATTTAATGCGAGATTCACATTTCAGTTTAATTAATCGTGAATGGGCTGTATTTCATGTAGGCCTCAAATTCTTGCCCCCTTTCCAAACATGAACTCATGAACTGCATAGTCTGAAGTCTATGGAAATTTTGTAAAGTTACTATTTGTATTCTAACTTTTAATTGTTTCCTTTGTGTTAGATTTGGGGGTCTCTAGTTGGCACAGGTAGGTACTTGTGACAAATAGGGACCCTTGCCTCTAGTCAGGGTAAGGGGGTACACTTTTAAAATAACCCCTGCTCACCCCCTTGGTAGCTTGGCACGAGCAGACAGGCTTATCTCAGAGGCAGTGTGTAAAGCATTTGTGACCACATACAGTAACCCAGTGACAACACTACAAATGGACACCACACAGGTTTTATATGAAAAATAAGTATACTTTATATAGATTTACCACAAGACCAGAAACGACAAAAATACACAATACTATAAGATGGTAGTTTTTAGCTTAGTTCAGTTCAGTTCTTAAGATGCAACACTTTGCGTCAATGTACCTTACGATGCGTTGCGCTTCCACGACAAGCAATGTCGCAGCGATGGAAATGCGGCAAAGTTCTGGTGCAAAGAAATAAAGACGTGAAGATCTTCCAGTTGCGGCACGCTTCTCCGGGGATGCGAGAAGTTCTCAGTTCGATGCGTGGACTGCAGCGGCGACACCCTTGTTCAGAAGTGCGACGGCAACAGCTTCAGCTGCGACACTCTTCTCCCAGTTTGCGTGAAGCTTCCGCACAATGCGGCAACTACAGTGGCGACATCCTTGTTCAGAAATGCGACGGCAGCAGCTCCGACAGGGGTGCGCTTCTCTTGGGATGCAAGGCGCTCTCCTTGATGCGGTGCAATGTGACAGTTCCAGCGGCGACACCCTTGTTCAGAAGTGCGACGGCAGCAACAGCGACACGCTTCTTCCTCATTGCGAGACCCTTCTCTCAATGCGGTGCAGTGCGACAACTCCAACGGCGACACCCTTGTTCAGAAGTGCAACGGCAGGCAGCAGTGACGGCGAAACGCTTCCTCTTCGTTGCGAGACGCTTCTCTCGATGCGGTGCAGTGCGACAACTCCAGCGGCGACACCCTTGTTCAGAAGTGCGATGGCAGCAGCAACGACGGTGACACACTTCGGCTTTGTTGAGTAGCGCTTCCCACTCCTTGCGACACGCAGTCCCTCAGAAGGCCCAAAACAGCAGCAGGCACTTCCAAAGAACTCTGGGGAGCTGGGGGTTGAAGTCTGTTGTCCCTGAGACTTCAGCAGGAGGCAAGCTCTGTTTCAAGCCCTTGGAGATCCTTACAAGTTGAAATAAACACACAAAGTCTTTTCTCCTTCCTTTGGCAGTCAGGCAAACCACTGCAGGCCAATCCCCCAAGCAGCACTTCAGCTTAGGGATAGTCTCTCCTCAGTTTCTTCAGTTTCCGCTCCTCAGTAAAGGTTTCTTCCTATTCCAAAAGTGATCTAATTTCTTGAGATCAGGGTCCCACTATTTATACCCCAAAATCCTTTGTCCTCTGAGGGCAGAGGGGCATTTGCCCAGTCCAAACCAGTTCTGGAGCACTCTGTTTACATGACTCCTTCTTTCCTTTCACAGTGCAGGGCAGAAACATCAGACGCCCCACAGGAGGTAGAGCCAGCATTGTGGAGGGAAAGCCCAGCCCTGGAGCACTTTGTTGACATGATTCCTTCTCTCCTTTCACAGTGCAGGGCAGAGACATCAGACGCACCACAGGGGGCGAAGCCAACACTGTGGGGGGCAGGGACAGTCCTATTCAGGTCCCAGGTGCAACTCCTCCCTCCCATCTAGATGCAGATCTCTCTATTCACCACAGGGACACATCACCCTGTCTCCTGGAATTCCCCAGCCCTGTCACTCAAACTCCAGACAGGGAATACGCAGCCTAGCAGAGGCAGGTTTGAATGGTTAGACAAGAAAATACCTACTTTCTAAAAGTGGTATTTTCAAACACAGAATGTTAAAACCAACTTCACTAAAAGATGTATTTTATCATTGAGAGTTCAGGCATACTAAAATCGAATTTCTACCATGTTCTCTGAGTCAGTTAAGATTATAAACATGTAATATTCTAACAGCCCATTCTGGCCTATGGAGAACAGGTAGCCTTGCAATAGTGAAAAAACAAAATGGCTGTAATTCACTATTAGGACATGCCACACACATCAGGGCATGTCCTACCTTATACTTACAATGCACCCTGCCCTTGGGCCTACCAAAGGGGTGTCTGATATGAAGAAAAGGGAAGGTTTAGGGACTGGCAAGTGGGTGCACTTGCCTAGTCAGCATGACAGTACCCGACTGCACACAGGCTCTTCAATGGCAGACCTTAGACACATTTTACAAGGCTGCTTCTGTGGGTGGCACAACCAGTGCTGCAAGCCCACCAGCAGCATTTGGATTTACAAACCCTGGGCACACTCAGTGCACTGTACTAGGGTCTGACAAGTAAACCAAATCAGTCAATTATGGAATCACCCATTAATACATCAATTTACAATAGGGAGAGCATATACACTTTAGCACTGATCAGCAGTGGTAAAGTGCCCAGAGTCATAAAACAGCCAACAACAGGTCAGAAAAAATACAGGAGGAAGGCAAAAAGTTCAGGGTTGAACCTGCAAAAAGGGCCAAGTCCAACACTTTGACATCCCCAGCACAGCCTAACTGAACTTGCAACAAAATCTGTTACATACTAGAACAGATGCTTGAGAAAGGTCTGTCGACAACTCAAGAGCATGTTTTCGCCTACTCTCTGAATGTCTCATTGTTCATATGATTGAATTTACAGTGGTTTAAGGAAACTACGTAACTTAGATTACTTAATTTTTCCGGATTGTATACTTTTTACCTACTGCATCAGCCTCATCCTATCAAATCTCACTTTAGTTGCTTGCACAAGAGTGGGAGAGTCTTGTAGTATGTGCCCAAGACTGCTTGCAAGATTGTGGCAGCCTGTGCCGTTCTCCACAACATTACCCGCAGGAGCGACTTACCCATTGAGGTGAGCAGATTCGAGTCCGAGGATGAGGATCCTGGCCTACCTGCCCAGCAGTCAACTGAGGCAAGCAGAGCAGCTGAGGGGAGAATGCACAGAAATTACTTTGCATGGTAACACATGTCCATACACACACTACTGTCAGAAAATTCCACAATAAGTAATTGATTGCTCAAATGAAGATTACTTTAATGGCAGGGTTCAACAAACATTGACAGATAATCTGTCTGTCACACAAAACCATTATGTACATTGAGTTCACATGTTGGTTGGTTACATCACTGCCACATGAAAGGGAAGAACAGAAAAAGCAAACCCTGACTTTCACCCCAAACTCATACTCATTTCTTTGAACCATGTCCAGTATGCAAGCTGGTACCATGAGGAGGTGCTGGGGTGCAGCTGCTTCTCCAATGCATCACACAGGCATCAGAGGCAGAAGCGCTGCTGTGGCTTGACACCTCACTGTCTGGAGCCTCAGCACCCACCCCGCTGGCAATGTGGGAAGTTTGGATGGCCATTATAGTAAATTATCTCTAAAAAAGAGTGGGGGTCCAAGGGATGTAGTTTAACGACTCAAACAGTTCTCAATCCCTAATCCAACACATGTATACAAAATAGAAGAACTGAGAGTCCAAAGAATATTTAGCAACAATAGTGTAACCACTCTAAAAATATCGATCAAGGTGTTTGCTGGTGTTAACTAAGTACACAATGTGTCCATGAGTGTATGTATGCGTAAACAAAGTTCCCATCACCCACGACAAGTGGCTTGCTTCATCATTTGGGAACCGGGGAACTTGACCAAGGAACCATCTTCTACCAGATTGATGTAGATATTGGTTCGATGGATGTCCCAAATGTGTAACTGGATCGAAGGGGCCACAAGCGTGATAATAGTGGGTGATGTATGCAGTGCAGGTGATAAAGAGATAGTGATTTAAAATTGGTTGTCAAGATACAATTATGTGTTTATTCTAGTGCTACCTTGATACCAAGTTAAAACTAAACAGTGCTATACAGTTCAAACAAATAACTGTGTTCTTAAAGACTGGTCTACATGTTTCAGCTCTTGGATATACTCTATCCCAGCTTTCGTCAGGACCAGAAAGCTACTGCATATTGACGGTGTAGTGAATACAAAAAAAAAAAACTCAAAAACATACAACCTGGACCATGATCTTGGTGCAGGTAAATACCTGTAGAAGCAACAACAGTGGTCAATACAAACAGAGTGGTGACATGTTACAAAAACCGCATCCACATTGAAATGTCGATTTTAGTTCAAAGTTACCAAATAGTGTACTAGATAATTCTACGTCCATCACCACAAGTGAAACGTTAGAATTATAACTCACCCGAATTACACTGGGTATGTGCCTCACCCCACCCGGCAACTGCTCAGGTATAGGAGGCACCGCTCTAAGGAAAAAGTACTAGCGTAAAACATTACATGACAAATGCTTTTGAAACATTTAAAACATTAGTACATTGCGCGCAACCCTTAAAAACAAACAAGGCAGGAGGTTCACGGTCGACTGAGCGTCGAAAGAAGGTTGTCAGCAATCATGTCCCTGTTGTAAACAAACGAAGTGCCTATACAGTTGGCTAAAGCACTATCATTTCTCTACCCCAAAGTCTACTGTTATACTGCGTGATATAAAAGCCAGTGACTGATGTGTATGATGCCGGAGAGACAGGAATCCCAGTACGGTGTTTCCTTGGTTAGAGGTAGCCGGTTCGGTATTCTAAAAAAAGAGAAAACCCCAGAACTAAACCAAGAACTTAACCAGGAACTCAAGGCACCGTTATCATTTTAACAGATGTTAAATAATAGCGTTACGGGTACTGCACCAAATGCGGTCAGTTTCTATCTGTCCGCCTTACCTCTCCGTCGGTACCTCTCGCGGTGTGTGAGCGAGAAGGGGAGGTGTAATACAGCGATAGGGAATCCTATTTGAGGAGTCACCGCGCGTCACTGCTGACATGCGCGGTCGGCGGCTCCAAGCTGTCCCTCGCTGATGACGGCGCGGCATTGTGGCATAGACGCAATGCGCATCGGGAATTGTAGTTTATTATAGTTTATTAGGAGATTGCTTACCGAAACATTGATAACTCAGGGCCATATGCTCATGGATAATTATGCTTTCTGATCTATCTGAGAGGCTACGTAGTTAGCGTGTATTATATCTAAATTAAATGCGGGGGATTTTATCATATACCGCAAATAAATCACGTAGTCAGATTACAAATGATGGCATTCTCAATGTGTAACTCATGATCCCAAACCGGGTGTTGAAGCAAATTTTTACAAACGACCCGTCGTTTTAAAGCGAGGTCCATGGTATTTGGTCATTCAGACCTACACAGTCGCTATGCATTTTGAACACCCATTTCTGTTCCTTCATGAAGAGGAACTTGTGAATATCTGTAACGTGAGATGGAATAAAGGGTTGTTCTAAGATTACCCAGCGCAGATCTTCTGGTCTGTGATTGTGGGACAGGAAATGGCTAGTTAATCTGGTAGCTTGTTTTTTACACCTAATGGTGCTTTTATGTTCACTGATACGGACCTTTATCTTACGTGTGGTCATCCCTATGTATCTAAGTGAACAGGGGCACGTGATTAGGTAAATTACCCGATCAGAGTTACAATTGGTGTGCCGTCGTAGGATCCAGGGTTTCTCTAACCCTAAATCAACAGATTTGGTTGGCTGTGTCTGTGGGCAGGCTGTGCAAGAGCCACATGGATAGTGGCCTTGTACTGGTGGTAAGTCCCATAAGGTAGATGTTTTCCCTTTGTCTTTGGCCCTCGGTCTTGTGTGTACCAAATTGTCGCGCAAATTTGTACCTCTCTTGAAAGAGAACAAAGGTAGTGGGATCTCTGTGTTCCCCACATTGAGGATGCGCCAGTTTACAACAGGGACATGATTGCTGACAACCTTCTTTCGACGCTCAGTCGACCGTGAACCTCCTGCCTTGTTTGTTTTTAAGGGTTGCGCGCAATGTACTAATGTTTTAAATGTTTCAAAAGCATTTGTCATGTAATGTTTTACGCTAGTACTTTTTCCTTAGAGCGGTGCCTCCTATACCTGAGCAGTTGCCGGGTGGGGTGAGGCACATACCCAGTGTAATTCGGGTGAGTTATAATTCTAACGTTTCACTTGTGGTGATGGACGTAGAATTATCTAGTACACTATTTGGTAACTTTGAACTAAAATCGACATTTCAATGTGGATGCGGTTTTTGTAACATGTCACCACTCTGTTTGTATTGACCACTGTTGTTGCTTCTACAGGTATTTACCTGCACCAAGATCATGGTCCAGGTTGTATGTTTTTGAGTTTTTTTTGTATTCACTACACCGTCAATATGCAGTAGCTTTCTGGTCCTGACGAAAGCTGGGATAGAGTATATCCAAGAGCTGAAACATGTAGACCAGTCTTTAAGAACACAGTTATTTGTTTGAACTGTATAGCACTGTTTAGTTTTAACTTGGTATCAAGGTAGCACTAGAATAAACACATAATTGTATCTTGACAACCAATTTTAAATCACTATCTCTTTATCACCTGCACTGCATACATCACCCACTATTATCACGCTTGTGGCCCCTTCGATCCAGTTACACATTTGGGACATCCATCGAACCAATATCTACATCAATCTGGTAGAAGATGGTTCCTTGGTCAAGTTCCCCGGTTCCCAAATGATGAAGCAAGCCACTTGTCGTGGGTGATGGGAACTTTGTTTACGCATACATACACTCATGGACACATTGTGTACTTAGTTGACACCAGCAAACACCTTGATCGATATTTTTAGAGTGGTTACACTATTGTTGCTAAATATTCTTTGGACTCTCAGTTCTTCTATTTTGTATACAAGTTTGGATGGCCTCCATGGCTGCTGTGATCTGGGCAAGGCCCTGTCAGATACCGTAGTGGCCCATCTCCACCTGTAGGGCCGTCATGCTCTTTGATAAGGTAGTGGTAGCCTGTGCAAGTTTCCCTATGGCCCTTGTCATGGCATCCATCCTGGCACCTCTGCTCCTCTCCCTGCACTTTCCAGGCCCCTGTCCTCCGACAGCTCGGTGCAGAGTTGGCTAACGGCACCTGTTAGTGCATCCATTTTGGAGTCCATGTGGGCCAGATTGACTGCTAATTGCTTTGTTAAGCTGTTTACGCCCAGTGTAAATTTCTGGTTAATCAACCGCATTTGCTTTTGCTGTAGGTGCTGAACCTGCAGCATCACTTCCACCACTCCGCCATACACCACCTGTTGGTCGTCTGTCACCTGGTAGCCAGATGCCTGCCTTGCCTGATAGCGCATATGCCTATGTAGAGTGGAGCACTGGTGTTGGTCCCTGCTGACTGAATGGTGGCTAGGAGTGGGTGGCTGTCTGATATCCTTCCCCTCTACTGCTGCTGCCTGAAGAGGGATGGCACAGTCCTGGACTGGCCATGTGATATGTGGTGTGGTACGCACACTCTATGGCACTTCACTTGGGTCTTCCGCCATCTGACCCTGGCCTTCTCCCTTATCTGCCAGCCCTTCAAGAACTTCCAGAGATGTAACTAAATGGATAACGGGAATATCAGTAAAATGTTACGTGTGACACTTTCTCATTGATCTTACAACATTGTTCTACAAATATCTGACACTGACTACACTCTTTATGTTAATGACTAAATTTCCCAAAATGCACCATGTGTGATTTTTTTTCTACATGTACATGGACTATCCAACTATGTCTGTGTAAGGTTGTGTTACTTGCATGTAGACACCAGGTTTAAGGGAAGAAAAGGTGGCATATAAGAAGTTTTGCACTTACTTGGTGAGGGTAGAGGAGCAGACATGTCCAGGGTCCCAAATCCTGCTACTACCTCTGGCTCAAGAGTCGTCTCCATCATTGCCTCTGTTGTTGAGGGTTGAGGTGTAGTTGAAGGGCCACCTCCTGTTGTCTGAGAGTACCGTAGGCATGTTGCCACCCTTTCTTTAGCACATGACCGCAGGTCATAACACCTCTTTTTTTTTCCTCAACTGAGTGTTCTGTCACTCCAACAGCATTAATCCTCTACTGCATGTCATTCCATAGTTTTCTTTGAAGCATGACCAAAAAGCTGGTCATAATTATTGTGCCACTCTTTCGTCAAAATTTCAAGTTCTCTTTCTGAAAACTTTAATTTTCTTTTTCTCTGCCCTGCTTCCTGCTCTCCCTGTTGGCTGGCCATTTCTGGTGGTGGTTTGGCTGATTTTTGAGCTTCTCAGCTCCCTTTGTGTGTGCAGCAGCTTTCCCCTGTTCACTCTGCCTGCTCCTCTGGCTTCTCCTAGGCAGCAGTTCCTGTGTTTGGGGTCGTTCCCCTGACCCAGGAAGCAGAAAGGCAATTTTTTAACAATGTGTTCACTAATTGTGATCCTAATTTGCGATGCAACTTGTTACCGAGTGGCTAAATTGGGCCCACACAGAACCATAGATATGATTTTGCAATTTCCTAATTGCCAGTCGCAAAAACTTGCAAGTAGGAAGTCGTAAAATCTGGCGCTCGTACATGTGGCCCATAATGCCTGAACCTGCTGGCTCGTTAGTGAAGCTATATGCTTAACAGTGAAATGCTGACGTGATTTGTTGAATTCATTATCAAAAGGAAGACAAACATCAGCCAGGAACATCGAGCGTTCCAAATCCATCAATGAGCTGGGTTTGAGCTTTATAGGAAAGGAGACAAATATGCTAATCCCCTAAACGGTAGTGTTTTTGAAACACGTTCGCATTGTATGTGTGCTGGGGTTTTCAGACGTTAGCAGAAAGGTCTGAGCGATGGATGTGCCAGGCAACATTCACTGTAAAAGAAAAAAAAACAGCTATTTCTATTTGTGGCATTTATGTAGTCAAACCACGAGATTCTTGCAGGAACTTGATGTCAACAACAATTACTTAGGAAACCGAAGTGATAATGATGGATTGCTGCGATTTTATTTTTCTTCTATTATTTAGAATATCTGTGTGGGTACATAGAGCACATACGGTAAAGAAACAGAACTATTTAAGGAGGCCTCTATAGAATCAGAGCATAATAGATACAAAATGTTTAATATTAGAAATACGGGTATAAAAAAGAAAATGATATAAAAATTAATTGATATAAATTGAGCAGGTTTTGATATACCAAATGCTGATGCAATAGGAGACTTTACTGCAAATGGGACAGGGCAATGATACTTTCATTTCCACTTTGCAGTGTTTCCAATCTAACCAGATATATTTGGACACAGTGTGTTGAGTAACGCCAGTAAATGAAATGTGACAAAAACACAAAATATTTTAAAACGAAATGTATTTTTGAACGGTAAAATGAATAATGTCTACCTTAAAATGCGATAATTTGAAAGAAAACGAGTAGAAATGCCAATTCAATCTCACCGTGTTGGCAAACGCCACATTTCAGTGTGTCAAGCCCTGGACCGACACAAGACAGGCGAGCCAATGGGAGGACCTCCACTCTGAGCTGTAAGAGGCAGTATTCTCACTTCTGAGGAGTGAGGAAAATCATCACAACCCTCCCTCCCTGGTGTCCCCTTGTGTGTCCGCAGCTTCGTTTCCCTCGGATCCCAAACCAAACAAACAATCTTCTTCAAAGTTCGGAAACCCTGCATGTTCCAAACAAGCCTTGGCACAGTCCTACTTCAATTCACCTGTGCTGGGAGAAAGCGCCAGTAAACCCTTTCTTGACAGAAGGTGCACTGTATAAGTTACTCTGAGCCATTTGTTGGTACCGCAAAATAACAATAAAGCACTTTAACCTAAGTTCCCAGTAGATAAACCTATTCAATTAACAATTAACTAATTCAACCAGGAAAAGGGTTTCTTGAAAGGATGCATGACAACGTTATGAAACATAATTTAGTGACAAGGGACCACTTTCGCATGACTATAAAGAGTTTATTGTGAGCATTAGGGTCAGAATAACCAAAGAGCTCATCAGCTATTCGGCCAGGTTTACTTTAACCTAAAATGCTTCAGAGGCAACGTAGAAACTTATTGAGTGGATGGGCAGTAAGGAGGCTTCCTCAAAAAAATTGGCAGATGTCCTGTCCACCCACATCTAGGTTCCCCTGCCTCATTTAGAGGTCAGGGAATAGCTGTTTTCCTGTTACTGAAACTGTCATTGGCTCGGCTATTGGGAAAACCCGTGCACTGGGCGGACTCAGGAGGAAATGCATCAAAGGAGATGCTCTATGTAAGATGGCACGTTCAATAATGTACAATGACATTTTACCTGTCTGGAATCACCATGTAAACCGTGAGAAGAAGGGCGCAAAAATGTTACGGGGTGAGAAATAAAATTGTTGAAAGAGGGAGGCATTTAGAGGGGCCTAAGGCACTAGCCCAACAACAGTCTGTATATTTTGTACATCAAACTCATAATGATGCCTTTAGCTTCTGGTGATATGGAAAATTACCTGAGTGGAACAAACTCAGTATGAAGGTTCCTCACAGTATGCTAGTGTTGCATACTGTTGCTTTCTTGAACAAGTTGGAAGTTACAAGGTCACTTAGTCACTCTAGCATGACATTTTAGATTTAAGAGTTCATATCCGAGCCTGTCCTTCAGCCACTGTGCAGTTAAAATATAGAATTTGTTCGCTTCGTTTAGTGGTCTGAAGCAATTTTCATCCTCAAAGAGCCATGCAGCACTTCCTGTCCAGCAAAGTGTTTTAGGTGGGACCTGACCGAATATGTCTAGCAACCCTGACTGCTAAACCTCTGGTTCTCCTAAAAAGTTTACATAGAATTTACACTTAAGGCTCCGTTCTGAGTTGACCGGTTATTTGTGGTGGTAATATGAGGTCCAGGGATACCAACGCCAGCCTTTGTCTACAGTCACGTTAGCAGCCATTCTGAGTTAATGCCCCAGAATTGGGAATAACATGCTAGATCCAGAATTACAGAGTCAAACATGCATGCTTTTCCTGAGTCCAGGCCCCATTTGCACAGTTGATTGTACATTATGCATTTCTGCACCTGGTAAACTCGGAATTGCGTTAGGTGGTATATCCCCAGGGGCATCACTAAGGATCTGAATGAGACACTGCTAAGCCACCCTGTTTTCAGCCAATTATGCAAGCAACAGAAGAAGATTGTAACCCTAATCTGATAAGAATGGCGGTCAGACATCCTTTGAGAAACGGGACAGCCTGACTAGCTGTCGGCAGGCCCCCAACCGGTATTATGATGCGACCGCCTTCAAGGCGTTCACAATGTGTATCTTTTGTATTGCGGCATGTGCTGAGGATTGCAGCATATGCCACAGTACAAAATATACACTCTGTACATATCCCTGCACTATGTGGCAGGCACCATGCACTCAGGGAAAGCCAAGGGATAGCAGGCGCTTGGTCAACAACACGGCATCCCGGAGATCACTGGTTGCAGGAGCGACTGGGGTGTTCGTGTCTTTTCATGAAAAGCTGTCCACAGGGGGCGTGGTGCTGTTCACGCACAGTATTGCGCGTGCTGTGATCCGCTGGTGATCACAGTCCCAGCCCACCTGCTGGACCCAACAAGCAGCGAAGGTTGCTGGTGAGTCCCTGGGTGGGGGCAGGGGGCTAGTGCCAGGTGTCAGTGGCCACAACCGGAGAGGGAGGGGTGGGGCCAGCTGGAGGGTTCAAGCCTCCTCCGTGCGGCTTGCAATAGAGTACCTGAGGGCCTTGCGTGTGTTCATTGCAGATATGTTTATAAAACATGTCAATCGTAATCTGACTGTCACATTAAAGTGCCTATTTGAGCACATGATACTGACTATGAAGTGTTCCTTCTGTACGCGAAAACCCAGAACGATGGGCAAGGTCCTGCTTGTGATCAAGGTACTAAGCATGCAGGTTTTCAGTGTACGTAAATAAGTGCGTGCTGGCACGTGCTATCCAAGCAGAAATGAGATATTTCATCACTTCTCTAGGCATCTCCAGATGTGCTTCACCGTAGCTGCTGCAAATCAAGTCAACTCCTAGTTTCAAAGCGCACTAGGCGTTCTGGGAGACTTCGAGGCACGTCATTGTGAATCAGACTCAAGATCATTAATGGAAACTGTCCAATGTGAGAGGATGGTTAGCTGGCAGACATAAAATAAATAGTAAATTGTTTGGGTTGCAAAAAATGGCAACGGAAATAATAATAGTAGTATACAGAGTTTTAGTATAAGAACGCTGGCACAGCCTTAGCTGTTCCTGTCTCAGAAGACATCCTTGTAATAGTATTTACTCTGCAAAATGCCGCAATGCAACGTGGTAACGTTACTGACATGCCTAACACTATAGGTACAGCTTGTTTTTATGTACTTTGTGTATATTTACGTCCGGGAGGTGAGATGGTGCTTCATAATATCTGCAATAAACAAATAATATCATAATGCAGCATTCTCTCTTCAACTTTTTCATTTTCTGTTTTTATTACCATAACTGGGGGATTTAATCGAGAGGAAACGGGAAATTGCAAACCAACAAGGTCCCTGGAAGCTTCTTTTCACAGCAAAAGATCTTTCAATCATTTTTCAAAGGTTTTTTTTAAGAGCTATTGGAAATGAGAGACAGAAGTCAAGACTGGGTAATGAAAAACAGGGCCCTTCCATAGACAAGATTAGCATTTATAGAATTAAGCTCTAGCCAGTAGTTTGCAATAATGGGTAAGACTAATGTTACAAAGGCAATCCAATCAGTGATTGCTGGTGCCCTATCAACATTGCAAGATGGGATTTCTTGATTGGATTTAAACTTATAATGGGCTTGTGCCTTGATGTATGGAAAAGCAAAATAGATTTACAAAATGTGGAGAATCCTCGAGAAACGCTTATGCATTTTAAATAAAGCGCTTTAGTTAAAGCAGTAATAATACTTAGGCATGTAAAATATTACCCACTCTGAAATCTGAAACAACACATGAAGGGGCATGGATGTCTTACTGTAGTTCTTCAATAGATGCACGTGAACCAACTAAAATGCAATGCAGATAAAGCAGAGGTTCTCTGTTTGGGCGTAATTTTAACCTGAATTGGCAATTCCATTGGCCAGAGGGAGCCACTCTTCCTAATTTGCAAGATGAGGCTGTCAAAAGCGTGGGAGTCAAGGTCGTCAAGCAGTTGGACTTTCAAAAACAAATAAACACAGTGGTAGGAGAGTGCTCTGGCCTCTCTTTTCCAGCCAGGAAAACGGTGGTATCAGCTTTGATTATGGCTGGGCTGGGTTATGCAAATTCACTCAGGTCTCCCACAGTGGCGAGTCAAAAAAGTACTAATACTACAAAATACTGCAGCTCGACAAATGTTCAATCTTCCCAGGCGGTCTCATATCTCCCCTCAATTGAGGGTCTTGCATTGGCTCCCAGTGAACAAATGAATCTCGATCAAAATCCAGCGTTTAATGATCAGACCAGTGGCGCAACAAAAGTTTTATCCGGAGCTCTCGGGCCTGAGTACTGTGCTGAGGGCCCCCCCCCCCCTGCAGCACGGGCCGCCCCTGCACCAGACGGGCTGCCGGGGCCTGTGTTACACCACTGGTTCAGAGCGCTGCATCAAACTGGCCCTAGATATTTGTCAGCTAGGATACAACGGTACAGCGCTAAGAGGAACTTGCATTCCTTGCATACTTGGCTGCAGTCCCTAGGGTTCGTCTTTCAAAAGCTGGAAGCCCTTCCTTTCCCTACTTGGGCCCTCTGGAATGGAACAAACTCCCCTTAGATCGTCGACATATTGACTCGGAGTCAGTTTAAAAAGAAACTAAAAACTTGGGGGCATATCAAAAAGGGCTTTATCTCTGCTTTTTTGGCTTTAGAAAGCCAAAAAAGCAGAGATAAAACTAGCGCCCTATCAGCAACAGGGTGCTAACACGCAAATTCGCATGTTAGCACCCTTTTACTCTACGCTTCCCCTTGCATCTCTAATGAGATGCAAAGGGGGCGTTCCAGAGTAAGATAATAGGAGAAATGTCGACATTTCTCCTATTATCAAGGATATCGCTAACCCTGTTACAGATAAAAAAAGCAGTGATAACCGCAGTTAATACTGCTTTTTTTACGTCTGGTATTTTTCTGACTTAGCCATGATATCCTATGTAAGGTGGATTTCATGGCTAAGTATGTCTATCCCTATCAGCAAGCTGTCGCCAAACCTTGTGGGATTATCGCTGTATTTCCAGCGATAATCTCACAATTGGCAGCTTGCGCTCTGAATTTTATCTCTTTGGAGATAAGCATTGCTGATAGCACGCTATCTCCGCGATAAAATTCAGAGTTGGCCGGCGATAATTATCCTCACGCTATGAGCGCTGAGCGATAATTATCGCCGGCCCTTGCTGATATGTCCCTTGGCTTTTTGCTCAATAGTAATCCGGCATACTTCCTCTCCATTGACTGTTAATAGTGCTGGGACACTCTTCCTGAGTAGCCATGCACTGTACAAATCCTATTTCATTTAATTTTATCCATTGATCACACTTTTTTTTTTAAAATCTTAAAGCAAATTTGTTGTTCTAAAAACTAACCTTTCTGTGATAGCTAAAATGTGTATGTAGTTACTGAACAGAAATGTGCTCTCTTCTAGGAGTAATTCTTCAATCATATAAAAAAAAAATCAGAATGATTTTTTTATGACCTTAGTTATACTATGGACATGTGAGGCAGTCAATAAATGTGCCTGATTGCTCATCTTAAAATTAAACAGCTGATTCCTGTCATTTGAATCTTAAGTAGATTTCCTTTCCTGCAAAGATTTTACCAAGTCAGTTTGCTCAATTCTGTAATGGGAAAAGAGTTCATATTCTGCTTTGCATGGAGTGGCCTCTGCAGACTCACAGCAATGTGGTCTGCACAAGGCAGCTTCCTCTTGGAAGAGGAGAAAGTGTTAATGTGCAGGAGTTGTGGATGAGCTGGAGAAGGAGCAGGAGTGAGACTATATTCCTGGAGATTTAAAATAGCCCAACGCACTTCACCAACTGGAGTGCATAACCAATAATGTGTGTTACCAACTGAGGCCAAGTATAAAGCCGGATTCCCAAAGGTTTTTTTCCTCAAGAAGGTTTCATTTACTTCTTCAAATGTAATCACAGTCCCCGTGGGACTAACTGTAACTGTAAACAACTGCTATCTGGAAATGGCTTAACATCCTACCTTTTCACACACCTTAAGGTCAAAACAGCAAACCGCCTAGAAACAAAGGGCATTGGATATTATAAAGCTAAAACTGGGTCACTTTAAGGTTGAGTTGTGCAAAAAAGTATTCACATATGAAGAAAAAAAAAACTTGCTCCTGAACCTAGGAAAAAGTCTAGCAGCAACATACTTTTCAGAAATCTGGACTACTTGGAGATACAGAGTGAAGGCACTCTTCTTGGTCCCACAGGGTTTCCCTAGCTATATTGTCCATAAGTGCCAGCATTATTCAAAACACATTCACTTGACGAAAAAACCCTATACCATCTATGTAGCTTCCTTAATTGTACCCAGTATCAACAGTCATAAAAGCAGATGGTATGTTACTGTTTGAGGAGACAGTTTGGAATTTCCAATAAAGAGAGATCCTCTCCCAAATATTTGGGCACTGAGAAAGCTGGCAATGACATGGATTTGCACAACCTATACAACATGCTGGCACCACGGGGTCATTTGTGTTCTAATCTAAATTGCTTTCCTCTCTATTAAGAATCAACAGACAGCAATGCTCTAAATCATTTTAAAAGCGTGACTCAGCTATCTCAATTCAAATTATGTTTAACCAATGTCATTGAGACTTTTCATACCCAATGAGGTAAGCAAACCCACACATGTGACATCATTTACCCTGCAGGTGATTGGGAATTTAGCTTTGCATGAGATTTGCTGGGTATCTAATATCAAAAATTAGGAGACTTTTGCAAGCAACATTAGGGTTTCATCTGACCTACAGGTGGCAAGGAATCACTGCCACATTATCCATGGTTTTGGTATACTACAGAGTCAATATCATGTTGAATAGATTTAACCATTTGGAAGGAGTAATGTGGAAGCATACTTTTAACTTTCAGTTGGGAATGACAAACCATGTGTCTGTGTAACTAATATAGATCTGCCTTATGATCGCCGTTATGAAAATAGTATTGAATGATCTTGGCTGATATCACGAAAGGGATACTTTTCATAACGATGCAGAAAGTATATCAATGTTTGAAAATTGTTAACCCTAACCATTCTCACTTTGCTACCTTTAGCGAAGAGGCAAAAGCAAATGAGACACTGAAGCTTAACCCTGTCAAAATGTGATCCATTTCACGGGTAATTATATTAATGGTTACCCGTCTTCTCTATGGCTACTCAAGATGAAGCATCCCTTTTTCAGACTTCCAAAGTACAGGATTTGGGATTTTAGTGGACTAAGGTGTCTGGTTCCTGTAGTGTTTGTAATTGTGAAGACCAATTTCTAGATTCATAACTTTTTTTCAGCAAATTTTAATTTCAAACATTGCAAAATAATTTTCAATCTTGTTGATTTATCCCTTAGAACTCTGACAGTAATACCAGTTGTGGATATCCCATCTGGATTAAGACAAAGTATTTATCTTCATCTCCTGTAGTTTTGATTAGGTATTTGCCAAGTACAAAATACATCTTATCACGCACTTACAAGGGTGGCAGCTCAAATGTGTCAAGTATGCACCTGGCCACCTGGCTCCTAATTGTTAGGTGGTCAAAGCTCAAGGTACTGTGCAAAGTATATAATAATATTGATAATTTCTCTCGCATTGATTAAATAATGAGGTACAGTTTTGGGCACCTTTTTTTCAATAGTACCTTTGTTACTAATGCTTATCTCCCAGAATAGGAAGTGTTAGACCTGGGGGTCTCTAGTTGGCAGAGGTAGGTACCACTGTCCAAATAGGGACACTTGCTTCTAGTCAGGGAAATGGGGATACACTCTTTAGATAACCCCAGCTCACCCCCTTGGTAGCTTGGCACGAGCAGACAGGCTTATCAAAGGCAATGTGTAAAGTATTTGTACCAACAGTCACAGTAACACGGTGAAAACACCACAAATGGACTCCACACCAGTGTAGATAAATAAAGTACTTTTATATAAACTACGCAAGACCAAAACGACAAAAATTCAACATACACAGTTCAAGAATATGGTTTCAAAAAGAGTTCTTAGTTTAGCGACAAAATCATTCACCTTAGCGTCAATTTTAGCCAACAGTACCTGGTGATGCAATAAAAGTTCTTAGCGGTGCTCAGGCGTCGAAAAACAAGCAACAGCGTCAGTCCTGAGACCCTGGGGAGGCTAGGCGACAACCCCGCTGCACGCAGCGGGCGTGTATGACGAATCCGGTCTGTATGGGGAGTGAGGCGATACTTGTATGGATTCCAAGGCGTAGCTTTTCCAGTAGAAATTTACTCGCAAAGGTACGATGCGACAAAATTCGGGCCGCTAACGAGCGGGGCGACGATTTCACCAGCGAGGATCTGGGTTGGCTCTGCGACGATATTCGCAGCGACAAAATTCGGCCCGCTAACGAGCGGTGTGATGATTTTGGCTGGCTCTGCGACGATGTTCGCAGCGATAAAATTCTGCCCGCTAACAAGCGGTGCGATGATCTTGGCTGGCTCTGCGACCATCTCACCCAGCGGCGGCAGGCTCTGCGACGATGTTCGCAGCGATAAAATTCTGCCTGCTAACGAGCGGAGCGGGGATCTTGGCTGGCCCTGCGACGATGTTCGCAGCGATAAAATTCGGCCCGCTAACGAGCGGGGTGACAGTTTCACCAGCGATGATCTTGCTCAGTGGCAGCAGGCTCTGCGACGATGTTTGCAGCGATAAAAATTCGGCCCGCTAACGAGCGGAGTGACGGAAATTTTCTCGCTAAGCCGGCTGTGCGTGGAAAAAGTGTAGATCCTGTGCTTATTTCTTCTTGGTCCGCTTCCCAACAGCAGGCACAACTTCCAGAGGCCCCACAATTGGATCAGGCACTCTAGGAAGGGCAGAACTCACACAGCAGAGTTCAGGGGGAAGCTGGGGGTGAAGTCCTTTTGTTCCTGGGACTTCTTAACAGGAGGCCAGCTCTACTCAGGCCCTTGGAGATTCCTTCAAGCCAGGGGACACAGCACACAGCAAAGTCCTTCCCCTCTCCTTGGCAGCAAAGCAACTGCAGGTCAGCCTTACAGCAGGTCAGTCCTTCTTCTTCAGTCTTCCAGCTTTCTCCTTGGCAGAGGTTCCTTCTTGATTCCAGGATGATTTAATTTTTTGTAGTCTGGGTCCCAATACTTATACCCCAAAATTCTTTGTCCTCTGAAGGCAGAGGGGCCTTGGCCTAGTCAGAACCAGTTCTGGCCAGTCCTGGAGCACTCTGTTTACTTGGTTTCTTCTTTCCTTTGAGAGAGAGGGGCAGGGTTGTTAGCCGTCCAGAAGGGGGTGGAGCCAGCATTGTGGAGGGCAGGCACAGCCCTATTCAGGCCCAGGTGCTACCCCTCCCACCCATCTACAGGGGAATTTCCCTATTCAGCCCTGGGCTGACTCATTCAGCCTCTGGGAGCCACCACTGTCCCTCTCACTCACAAATCAGAAAGTCAATTCACAAACAGGCAAAGGCACACAGAAAGGGCAGAAAAGGAAAACAGCCACCTTCTAAAAGTGCTGTTTTCACCCACAGGATTTAAAAACCATCCTTCCTAAAAGATGTGTTATTAAATTCTGAGTTCAGGGATACCAGACTTTAGCTTTCTATCTTGCTCCTATGGGAAGATATGCAGGTAAACATTATACTTAGCATTCCCCATTATAGCCTATGGGCAAGCTAGCCTTTCAATAGTGAAAAACGAAAATGGCTGTAATTCACTACCAGAGCATGTCACCTACACCAATACATGCTCTACCTTTCACATACACTGCACCCTGCCCAGGAGGGTACCTAGGGCCTTCCATAGGGGTGTCCAATGTGTACAGAAAGGGAAGGGTTAGGCCTGGCTAGTGTGGACACTGGTCAGGTCAGCATGGCAGTTAGCAACTGCACCCAGGCACCTCGGTGGCAGGCATGTGACACCATTTTAGGGCTACTCCTGTGGGTGGCACAATCAGTGCTGCAGGCCCACTAGTAGCATTTGAATCACCAGCCCTGGCACACTCAGTGCACTTTACTAGGGGCTAACAGGTGAAACAAATATACCAATCATGTATAACCAATCAATATAACAATTTACCAAGGGAGCACTTGCACTTTGACACTGATCAGCAGTGGCAAAGTGCCCAAAGCATCTAAACCAGCAAAAACGAAATCCAGCATAGCGTCAAAAATACAGAAGGTAGAGGCAAGAAGTCAGGAGAAACCCCACCAAAGATGCCAGGTCTAACACGTGTCCACTCCAGCTGAAAGTGGGGAGGACTACCCACCCTCTTGGGAGTTCTCATCGCTAAGGTGGAAAAACCTGGACAGACCATCAGCGTTGGCGTGTTCTGTACCGGGACGGTGTTCCACCGTAAAGTCCATTCCCTGTAGGGAGATGGACCACCTCAACAGTTTTGGGTTCTCACCCCTCATCTGCATTAACCATCTGAGGGGCCTGTGGTCTGTCTGAACCCGGAAGTGAGTCAGAAACAAGTAGGGCCTCAGCTTCTTTAGAGCCCAGACCACAGCAAAAGCCTACCTTTCAATTGCACTCCACCTCTGTTCCCTGGGAAGTAGCCTCCTACTAATGAAGGCTACAGGTTGGTCCAAGCCCTCGTCGTTGATCTATGAGAGTACCGCTCCAACACCATGCTCTGAAGCGTCTGTCTGCACTACAAACTCACTGGAGAAATCAGGCGCCTTGAGCACCGGTGTCGTGCACATGGCAGTCTTCAATGTCAATGTCAATGTCAGAAGTTTTTGTATAGCGCACATATCACCAGACGGTCTCATGGCGCATCAAAAGCAGTTCGACAGGTATCGGTCCAATTCACTCTCCTGGGCTGCTTCATTGAAGTCAGCTCCGTCAAGGGGGCAACAATGGTGCCATATCCCTTGACAAATCGGCGATAATGCCCGGTGAGTCCTAGGAAGGCTCTCACCTCTGTCTGGGTCTTGGGGGGCTCCCAAGCCAGGATGGTATCAATCTTCACTTGGAGGGGCGCCACTTGGCCGCTCCCTACCTGGTGTCCCAAGTACACCACAGAACGCTGCCCTATCTGGAACTTACTGGCCTTGATAGTGGGGCCTGCCCTTTGCAGAGCCTTCAACACTTCACAGAGGTGCTGCAAGTGTTCCTCCCACGTGGAGCTGAACACAGCAATGTCATCCAGGTATGCGGCGCTGAATTCCTCCAGCCCGGACAGTACCTGGCTGACCAGTCTCTGGAATGTAGCAGGGGCGTTCTTCAACCCAAAGGGCATAACTCGGAACTGGAAGTGCCCCTCTGGCGTTGAAAACGCTGACCTCTCTTTGGCCCCCTCAGTTAAGGCAATCTGCCAGTACCCAGATGTTAAATCAAACGTACTGAGGTACTGGGCAGCTCCCAACCGATCCACGAGCTCATCAGCTCTGGGGATGGAGTGTGCGTCAGTCTTGGTGACCGCATTGAGCCCACGGTAGTCCACACAAAACCAGAGTTCTGGGGTGGCACCGGGCGCAGCAGCATTTGGAACTAAGACCACTGGACTTGCCCAGGGGCTGCTGGAGGGCTCAATTACCCCTAGCGCCAACATCTTGGAAACCTCTTCCTTGATGCTGGCCCTGACCTTGTCAGCTACCCTGTAGAATTTCTGCTTTACAGGTAGACTATCTCCAGTGTCCACATCATGGACGCACCAGTTCATGACACCGGGGGTCAGGGAGAACAGGGAGGAGAACTGACCCAACACCTGGTGACAGTCCCTCTCCTGTTCTGGGGTCAGGGTGGGCGAGAGGACCACACCATCCACTGACCCGTCTTGTTCCTTGGCTGCCAGGAGGTCAGGAAGAGGGTCATTGTCCTCTTCCATTCCAGCATCTGTAGTCAGGAGCATGGCTACATCAGACCTCTCCAAGTGGGGTTTGAGGCGGTGCACATGTAAGACCCTCAGGGGCTGCCTGGGAGTCTGCAAGTTAACCAGGTAGGTTACTTCGCTCTTGCGCTCCACCACCTCATATGGCCCAGTCCACTTGTCTTGGAGCGCACAAGGCTCCACTGGCGCCATCACCCACACTTTCTGCCCAGGTTGAAATTCGACCAGAGTGGTATTCTGGTCGTACCATCTTTTCATTTCTTCCTGGCTGGCTTCTAGGTTCTCTTGGGCGAGCTTCCTGAAGCGCAGTGTCTGGTTGCGGAAGGCCAGCATATAGCTGAACAGATCCTGGGGGGTTTTCCCGGGGGATTTCTCCCACCCCTCCTTTACCAGAGTGAGAGGTCCTCTAACAGGGTGGCCATACAGAAGCTCAAAGGGACTGAACCCTAAGGACTTCTGAGGCACCTCCCTGTAGGCAAACAACAGGCATGGTAAAAAGACGTCCCACTTCCGTCTCATGGGCTCCGCTAGGCCCATAATCATACCTTTCAGAGTTCGGTTGAACCTTTCAACCAACCCGTTTCCTTGAGGGTGGTAAGGAGTGGTGAACTTATAAGTTACCCCACACTCCTCCCACAGAGACTTCATGTACCTAGAGATGAAGTTGGTACCCCGGTCGAAGACCACCTCTCTGGGGAACCCCACACAGGAAAAGATCCCCATCAATGCACGGCCCACCACGAGTGCTGTGATTGTCCTGAGAGGGACAGCTTCCGGGTACCGGGTGGCATGGTCCACCAAGACCAGGATGAACCTGTTGCCTAAGGCTGTCTTGGGGTCCAGTGGCCCCACAATGTCGATGCCCACCTGCTTGAAAGGGGTGCTCACCACAGGAAAGGGTTGGAGGGCCTTGCACTTTCCTCCGCTCTTGCCACTTGCCTGACAAGTCTGGCAAGTCCTACAGAATGTACCAACGTGCTTCTTCATCTGGGGCCAGAAGAAGTGGGTGACAAGCCTTTGGAAGGTCTTGTCTTGCCCCAGATGTCCTGCGAGAGGCACGTCATGAGCCAGACCCATTAGGAAGCTCCTGAAGCGCTCGGGTACCACCAGCACACGGGCTGCACCGGGCTCAGCGACCTTAGGCTCACTATAAAGTAACCCATATTCCCAGTAAATGAGATGATCCTTGGACTCTCCACCTGCTGCCTGGTCTGCAGCCTGCTGCCGCACACCAATGAGAGAAGGGCATTCCTTCTGCGCCTTGCAGAACTCCTCCCTGGAGGGGCCACCCTCTTGCTGTCAATGGGTCAGCTCAGATAGCTCCCCCAGTTCGGCCACCTGTTCCCCTGTAGGTTCCAGGGCATCCCCTTCAGGTTCTGCTCCTTCCTGAACCGTGGGAACGGTGGGGGCTGGTTTCCCACGCCCTCTGCTCCTTCCTCTCTGGGCAGGTTCCTGGGCCACTGTTTCAGGCTCCAGGTCTGCTGAATCACCCCTACTGGCTGCCATAGACCGAGTGGTCACACAGATCCACTCAGGCAAACCCAACATCTCCATGTGAGCCTGGCGTTTCACCTCCTTCCATTGGGAACTCTCCAGGTCATTACCTAGCAGACAGTCTACAGGCATGGATGGACTCACAATCACCTTCAAGAAACCTGAGACCCCCCTCCACTCAAAGGGAACCTGCGCCACCTTACAGAGGCGCACCGAGTTGACAGCTGCAACTACTGGGTGAAGCACATTGGGAATTACCTGCTCTTCAGACACCCACTGACACCTCACGGATGTCATGCTGGCTCCTGTGTCTCTCAGAGTCTCCACCCTCCTCCCATTGATGGTCACCCACTGCCCGTATTTCTTAGTGTTATCGGCCAGGTAGGTTTCCTGGACCATCTCTTGGTCTCCTAAAGAGACAAGAGTCATAACTGCTGGTCCCGCCCCTTCACTAGAAATGAAATCCTCCCCCACAGCTACACTCACTAAACCCGGTTTAGGAGCACCAGTGGATGCTGGAGGTTTCTTGTGGCATTGGGTGCAATGTGTCCCACCTCATTGCAGTGATAGCAGGTAGGTGGGCCCCTGAGATCCCGCCTGCCCCTAGGGGGCCAGGTGGGTTTGGGCTCGGGGGGTTGGGACTCCTTTCCCTGGGAACTGTGTTGGGGCCCTTGAGAGAACTCCTTTTTGTTACCCTTGTCCCCCCCACTCTTTTGCTGGTGACCCTGCCCACCTTTGGCTGTGGTACCCACAATTCCTCTGTGGACCCTGGTACTGATCCAGCGGTCCGCCTCCTTAGCAAGCTCAATGGGGTCCGTCAGCTTGCTGTCTAAAAGATGCTGGTGCAGCTCTGGAACACATAGACAACTCAAGTGCTCCCAACTAATTAAATGCAACAACCCCTTATAATCAGTTACTTTGCTGCCCTTCATGCAACCTTCCAGTGCACGTGAGTAAAGATTCACACACTCCATCCAAGTCTCAGACTCTTTCTTCTTGGAGTTTCTAAACTGCAGTCTATACTGTTCTGGAGTAAGTCCATACCTGAGACATAGGGCCTCCTTCATATTGGGATAGGTCATGGTACCTGCTAATTCTAAGGGCTCTAGAGCACTCCTCCCAGAAGCCTCAAAATGTTTCCACAGGCCCGCCCCCCAATGCTGTTCAGGCACACCATTCATCCTCAAAGCAATCTCATACGAGGTAAACCAGGCATAGATATCCTCACTCCTATTATAATTCTGTACCAAATCCTTGGGGATATATACTTTATCCCCCTGCACTGGCTGTGTGCTGCCACCATTTAAACCGGACTCCGCCTGCTTGGCCTTGATATCCAGTTCTCTCAAGCTCAACTCATGAGCCAGAAGCAATTTCTTCTCCTCCAAGGCAGGGCATTCTTGCTCTCCTCCGCCGCCTTTTCTTTCTCTACTTCTAATTGCTTCATCTTCATTCTCATCATTTCCAATTCATGGTTTCTCACTCTTTGATTCTCCTCTAACTCTTCTGGAGTGAAACCTCTACTGTAATGGGTGCTGCCAGGCCTTGAGCCTGGGTTGCTCACAGGCAAATCGTGGGGTTCAAAACCATCCCCCACTTGCATTATTTCCATCTTGGGCCTCCCACCAGGCCTTCAAGGCTTTCTGTAGCTAATTCTTTCTAGATCAGCTTTTCACAGGGCAACCAAGGTCTTTGCAGAATTGCTTGAGTTCCTCAACTTTGTACGAATACAGATCCTCAATGGAAAACTCCAATTCTGCCCTCTCACTTGTTGCCACCTGAGACATGATGCTCTTGAAGAGTTACTCAAAAATAGAACCAAAAATACAGTATGTGGTTGCGTAGTGGTCTGCACTTAAACTAGTGATGTACACCAATTACTGTGGGTCAAGTACAAATACAAGGTCAAATCCTCACCGCTGACCACCAATGTTAGACCTGGAGGTCACTAGTTGGCAGAGGTAGGTACCACTGTCCAAATAGGGACCCTTGCTTCTAGTCAGGGTAAGGGGATACACTCTTTAGATAACCCCTGCTCACCCCCTTGGTAGCTTGGCACGAGCAGACAGGCTTATCAAAGGCAATGTGTAAAGTATTTGTACCAACACTCACAGTAACACATTGAAAACACCACAAATGGACTCCACACCAGTGTAGATAAATAAAGTACTTTTATATAAACTACACCAGACCAAAACGACAAAAATTCAAAATACACAGTTCAAGAATATGGTTTCAAAAAGAGTTCTTAGTTTAGCAACAAAATCATTCACCTTAGCGTCAATTTTAGCCAACAGTACCTGGTGATGCGATAAAAGTTCTTAGCGGCACTCAGGCGTCGAAAAACATGCAACAGCGTCAGTACTGAGACCCTGGGAGGCGATGCAACAACCCTGCTACACGCAGCGGGCATGTGCGATGAATCCGGTCTGTATGGGGAGTGAGGCAATACTTTTATGGATTTCAAGGCGTAGCTTTTCCAGTAGAAATTTACTCGCAAAGGCACGATGCGACGAAATTCGGCCCGCTAACGAGCGGGGCGGCGATTTCACCAGCGATGATCTGGGTTGGCTCTACGACGATATTCGCAGCGACAAAATTCAGCCTGCTAACGAGCGGTGCGATGATTTTGGCTGGCTCTGCGACGATGTTCGCAGCGATAAAATTCTGCCCGCTAACGAGCGGTGCGATGATCTTGGCTGGCTCTGCGACGATCTCACCCAGCGGCGGCAGGCTCTGTGACGATGTTCGCAGCGATAAAATTCTCTGCCCGCTAACGAGCGGAGCGGGGATCTTGGCTGGCTCTGCGACGATGTTCGCAGCAATAAAATTTGGCCCGCTAACGAGCGGGGCGACAGTTTCACCAGCGATGATCTTGCTCAGGGGCAGCAGGCTCTGCGACGATGTTCGCAGCAATAAAAATTCGGCCCGCTAACGAGCAGAGCGACGGAAATTTTCTCGCTAAGCCGGCTGTGCGTGAAAAAGTGTAGATCCTTTGCTTCTTTCTTCTTGGTCAGCTTCCCAACAGCAGGCACAACTTCCAGAGGCCCCACAATTGGATCAAGCACTCTAGGAAGGGCAGAACTCACACAGCAGAGTTCAGGGGGAAGCTGGGGGTGAAGTCCTTTTGTTCATAGGACTTCTTAACAGGAGGCCAGCTCTACTCAGGCCCTTGGAGATTCCTTCAAGCCAGGGGACACAGCACACAGCAAAGTCCTTCCCCTCTCCTTGGCAGCAAAGCAACTGCATGTCAGCCTTACAGCAGGTCAGTCCTTCTTCTTCAGTCTTCCAGCTTTCTCCTTGGCAGAGGTTCCTTCTTGATTCCAGGATGATCTAATTTTCTTTACTCTGGGTCCCAATACTTATTTCTCAAAATCCTTTGTCCTCTGAAGGCAGAGGGGCCTTGGCCTAGTCAGAACCAGTTCTGGCCAGTCCTGGAGCACTCTGTTTACTTGATTTCTTCTTTCCTTTGAGAGAGAGGGGCAGGGTCGTTAGCCGCCCAGCAGGGGGTGGAGCCAGCATTGTGGAAGGCAGGCACAGCCCTATTCAGGCCCAGGTGCTACCCCTCCCACCCATCTACAGGGGAATTTCCCTATTCAGCCCTGGGCTGACTCATTCAGCCTCTGGGAGCTACCCCTGTCCCTGTCACTCACAAACCAGACAGTCAATTCACAAACAGGCCAAGGCACACAGAAAGGGCAGAAAAGGAAAACAGCCACCTTCTAAAAGAGCTGTTTTCACCCACATGATTTAAAAACCATCCTTCTTAAAATATGTGTTATTAAATTCTGAGTTCATGGATATCAGACTTTAGCTTTCCATCTTGCTCCTATGGGAATATATGCAGGTAAACATTATACTCAGCATTCCCCATTATAGCCTATGGGCAAATTAGCCTTTCAATAGTGAAAAACGAAAATGGCTGTAATTCACTACCAGAGCATGTCACCTACACCAACACATGCTCTACCTTTCACATACACTGCACCCTGCCCAGGGGGGTACCTAGGGCCTTGCATAGGGGTGTCCAATGTATACAGAAAGGGAAGGGTTAGGCCTGGCCAGTGTGGACACGGGTCAGGTCAGCATGGCAGTTAGCAACTGCACTCAGGCACCTCGGTGGCAGGCATGTGACACCATTTTAGGGCTACTCCTGTGGGTGGCACAATCAGTGCTGCAGGCCCACTAGTAGCATTTGAATCACCAGCCCTGGCACACTCAGTGCACTTTACTAGGGGCTAACAGGTGAAACAAATATACCAATCATGGATAACCAATCAATATAACAATTTACCTAGGGAGCACTTGCACTTTGACACTGATCAGCAGTGGCAAAGTGCCCAAAGCATCTAAACCAGCAAAAACGAAATCCAGCACAGCGTCAAAAATATAGGAGGCAGAGGCAAAACGTCAGGGGAAACCACGCCAAAGATGCCAGGTCTAACAGGAAGCATCAAGAGTTGATCTAGGCTTCTATGCATGGGTGACTCATTTTTGGAATTTGCTTTCTTTGGATGATATGCTGTGTCAGATCCTCTAATATAGGGAAAGTATGAGAAAATTTACTGTTCAGTAGATATGATATGAAAGCCTTCCAGATTGTATCTTTCCACTCAGTGGAAATTCCTAGCACTAAGAGGGTAGGCCAACAGTTTATATCCATGTAAGAAATACGCTCATAATAATATGACTTCCTATGGGTGGTCCTGAGTTGTATTTTAAAGGATGGGAGGAGTTGCTTTATGCATACCCTACTACTAGAGTGTACGATAGGGTGGGGGGAGTGATTTCAGATGCAGATAAGGGAGCCTGCTATCTCACATGCTTTTTGCATTGGCAATGGAACTGCCGGCTGCCTGACTGCAGGATGGCTTGGTTGATGGCAGATTCAAGTAGGAAAACAGAATCATCTGGTGTCACTATGTGCAGATGATTTGTTGGTATATCTGAAGGATCCTGTACACTCTTTCCCTAAAAGGATTGCAGATTTGGAATAATTTGGGAAAGTATCTGTATTGCAGACCAATCAGAATAAAAGCATGCTCTTCTCTCTGGGCAGATCGGGGAGGATAGCATGTACCCAGCTTCCAGACTTGGGGCTTCAGTGGCTATGGGTGTTTTTCGATAATTGGGGATCTGGATCTCTAGGAATCTAGGAAAGCAATTCACTTATATTATGGGTATAGTGGTGAAAGAATTGTAGAGTTCAGTAGATTTTTGGAAGTCCCTACCTCTTTCTATTACAGGTCGCATTTCATTAGCACAAATTGTGTTTATCCATTGGGTCTTTATACACTTGCCTGTCTCCTAAGTTAAGTCTTACTGCTCATTGCCAAGCTGATTAAGGATTCATTTATTGAGACTTGACTGCACCTTATTAGTGACTGTAGTACTATTACAAGCTGAAGGTGCATACCTACACCTACAAATAACACACTTTCCTACAAAAGGGATTGCCCTAAGGAAGTTGAAGGGAGGGAGGATGCATCTGAGTAGGAGACTTATGTGAATGGTAGATTTGCAAGATTTGTGCAAGTACAGGTATGGGCCCTGGTAATGTTTACAATACAGGAGGATGGCACACACTATTTGTGGCATATGGTCTACATTTGCTGAGGCTCAGAAGGAGCAAAATGTCATGCAGAAAATGTAGGAGTTGAGGAGTAGTAGGAGACTGATCACAGTACTATATGCTAGGCTGATGGAAGACACTGTGGGACGTACTGAACAAGCTTAAAAGGAAGGGTGAAAGAGTGCCTAAAGGGCTTGACAAAAGGAGACTGGAAGAAGGATAAGGTGAAGCGTATCTCTCCTAATGCCAGATTGAACCTGATCAGTTCAGTTTCCTCCATATGAGGTACCTTGCCCAACAGAGATTGGCCCACATAAACCCAGAGGATCAGTCCTCATGCACAACATGTGGAGGGGCTGGAGCAGGGTTTCTCCACATGCCATGGAATTGCCCAAGGTTGTGACACTTTTGGGAGAAGATGCGCAGTAGCCTGACATATATGACTGGGGTAGAACTAGATGAGTTTGTAAAGAAATGCCTACTGGGTATATTTCTAGTTAAAAGAGGGGAAAAAAGACTTACACAACTGTGCTGATGATCAACATATTAAGGCAAAAAGGAGAGATGAAAAACTTACTGAGGACTTGGCAGAAAGGGGTGAAATGTTTATTAAATTGATGGACCCACTGAATAATTGACTTATTTTAGGGGTGAACTGTAATGTCTGGGGAGTGGGTGCCTCCCAGGTTGCCACAAAGACAGGTGTATGTGTACTCTCAGGTAAAGAGGTAAATCTGACCTGAATTAGCTGGGGCTCTACAAACTGCACGCAGTCATCGTTGAACTGGCCTATTTTGCATGGCATTTGTATGGGAATTGAAA
The DNA here is from genome assembly GCF_964204655.1 of Triturus cristatus. Classification (NCBI taxonomy): domain Eukaryota; kingdom Metazoa; phylum Chordata; class Amphibia; order Caudata; family Salamandridae; genus Triturus; species Triturus cristatus. The sequence continues at coordinate 890,373,184 of NC_140590.1, read as the reverse complement.
TTTGAGTGGTGTGCCGTGCTAATTTGAATTGACCTGTTATTGTTGTTAAGTAATTTAATACATGATTTAAAAAAAGAATATGACATGGAAATCACTGTGCCAGGTAACGTCCTTTACAGATTGTTAATTGTAGTCATATTGCACCTGTTACCCTTGGTGAGGCTTTGAAGTACTTTGTGGTGAGTGACACATTACTCCAGAACCAAAGGCTAGATGTAAATAGGCAGTAGGTTAGCAAAATGTGATTCCATTTACCTTGAAGGATTACTTTTGGTAAGTTTGTTAAGTTTGTGCTCTTGCAATTTCATACATTTACTCTAGGGTTTTTATAGGGATAAATTAATTGAAGTGGATTAATAAAGGGAGGATATGAGATGTTATTGGCAGTGGAGCACCTTTGCATATTTTAGTTGGATGAATGGGATAGGCGGAGGAAAGGATTTGGAAGGATGTCTGGGATCCATAATAGAAAGGTTTGAGATAGGGTTGAAGGTTAAAAAATGTGTTTAATAAGACAGAAGATGAAGGTTTTCTGAATAACTAAAAACGTGAACAAATACAGATATACCCAGACATCTATATAAGCCCATACATACACACATTACACTTTACAATATTTCAGTACAAGGCACAAACCCATATATGTATACCCATATGTAGATACATGTAATAATATTGACATTGTCAGACATACAAATGCAAGTTGTGGATAAATCTACGTAGACTGTTATTTGTTGCTGCTATTTGCGTTTTTCCCCATTTTATTTAAATATGCTAAAACCATATAGGTGCCTTCCCTATATTCATATTTATATTCCTACATACTTAATAACAAAAAATAATATAAACATCTATACTGACAAATCAACCAATCTAAATATATACATAAATACACACTTATACATTTTACGCTTAGTAATAATTCTGCATAAGGCATACACAAATATGTATATATATACCCATATGCACATACATGCAATAATATTTGCATTGTCGGACATACACATGTATGTTTGTGCATCAATCTACATAAAAGTTTTTAGTCAGTATGCCTTCTGAGTGACCCAACAAATTAGCCATTCACTGTATGAGGCCGGTGTTTGCCAGTAAATATCTGTCCAGTAATCCTTCCCAGAGCTGATCTGTGTATGGCAATCAAGTCATCAGCAAAATATTAGTTAGCAATCAGCCACTTAATTAGATGTATATCTTGTCCTGAGACAGCATTGAGCTTTGTTCACATTCGATTTAGACTCCCCGACAGAGCTGAGGTTTTGCGCAAATGTATTGGCCTCAGATGGGCCACCCTCTAAGTCATGTGGCTGCTGTCCCTGGAAATAATTCTTCAACAAGAAATAAACATTTCCCAATTGGTAAAGAATAATGTGCACTGGGGAGCATATATCAGCTGGAAATGTTCCAAATATGGACTCCTAAGACTGAATGAATAAGGACAGGCAGTGCAGGGATGACCCTCTATCCAGATGAAGTGGAGCATAGAAAAACAGAGGTCATGCATACTAGGGTAAGATAAATTCAGTATGAAGTCCCATGGAGAGTTCAGGTTTGAGAAGAGGTCGAGGGATAAAGCCGTAGCTAAAGCAGATGCTTTTCTCAGTTTTTATGGGAAATTCCATGATGGTCCCCCGGGGAGGGTAGATTCAGAGGTATTGTCCCAGAATGCTGCAGATCAGAGGAGTGAAGTGTGGGTGTTAGGTTGTATTGAGGTTGTAGGGTCCTCCCCAGCCTGGGTACTCATAAATAAATACACCACACATGGATCTTGGTATTACACGTCTTTATTCCTCTGCGTGTAACTGTGAACTGAACATTCTAAACATGACCTTTATTCACCACAACCAAACACTTACGTTACAGATCTTCAGAATCCACCAGGAAACAAGAGTCCCATCATCCCTAACTCACAAGACACTACATCTCCCTCCTTGTTAATACATTTTTTTCAGATATCTATACATTACAACTTCTCTATAAGTAGTCGTGGAGCTCTGACCAAATGCACTGATCGTGTCCTCTGAGGCGGTGAAGAGAGAAGAGAAGCATCCATGATGAGCACAGATGCAGTCAGGGGGCTCTCTACAGTCTCAATCAAACCAGTCTCATCTCTGACATCAGGAACTGGTGAATGATGAGGCAGATGCCTGAAGTGTGAAGAATCTTGTGTAATGGACTTTACAGGATGGTGAGCAGTCACCATGTATCCTTTACTGGTCACAACTTTGAAGGGTTCACCATCAAAGGGCGCATCAGATTTGTGTTTTGTCTGTTCTCAGACCAATACTCGATCTCCTTCATTGAAAGTAGTGTTCTTGGCACATCGATGCTTGTGGCATATACTTGCTTAGGGCACAAGTCTGTTAGATGAATTTCACACTCTGGTGTAGATCTTCTGTTGTTTTTTTGTGGTAGCTTGGTCATCATGGCTCTACTGAACATCAGAGTGACAGGACTTTTGTCTGACATTGAATGAGGAGTCGACAATCAAGCTCGAAGTGCAGCATGGAACTCGGGCTTCAAATCAAGCATCTCCAATGTAGCACCCTGGATGGTTTTTTTTCTTAAATGTGCTCCTAAAGCATTCGGCAGCGCAATTTGCTTGTGGTCAAATAGGTGTGCTTTTCTGATGCTTCACACTGAGGTGATTAAGAGAGTCTCTGAATCTTCAACTGTTGAAAGGTGGGCTATTGTCATATTTTAGAATTGACGGAACACCCCATGTTGCAAAAATTGCATCTAACCTCTAGATGACTCTTTCTTGAGTGATCAATGTGAAATCTTCTACTAAAGGAAAACATAAGTATTCATCAATAATGATCATCAGGTGATGTCCATTGTCAAGAGGACCAAAGAAATCAACAGTGATTCTCTTTCATGCATGTTGTGGTAAATCCGACAAGTTCAAGGCATGCTGAGTGGTTTGGGAGATAAGCAATTGCACAAATGACAGACCTTCAGCTCTCAACTCTCTCATAAATATGAGGAAAGCAAACTCGATCTCAGAGAGCTCGTTTAGTGGCAACAATTCCACAATGGCCTTCATGGACCACTTCAATTATTTGTCACAGACTCTCAGGTATGACAATTCTTGAAACTCATAACACAATACCTTCTTGAGTAAAAATTATTCATCTTTCACATTTTTGTCCTTCTGATATATACTGTCAAATGCGAACAGCCAAGTGTGCCATTTCTCTGTTTCCAAGATTGATGTGCATTAATGTCTTTTAGTATCAATATGTCACTATCTTTGCTCACTGCATTAATGATTTCTTCAAATGAAATAGCGGCAGGTGTACTGGATTTAAAGAAAAGTTAATGTAGGACTCAGTCACTTAGGAAGGGGTACCGTGACACTGTACTGGCAATCATAAAAAGTACTCAGAGGGTTTTGATCTTTCACTGGTTGGTGCACGATAGTGCACTCATATTCCTGTAGTTGCAAACCCTAACCTTTAAATTCTAGGAGGTAGCTTGGTTTTTGGATTGCCAAAGATGATAAGCAATGCTTGATGATCTGTTACAAGAATGAAGGGTTTCCGATATAAGTTGATGTGGAAATGTTCACAAGCCCACACCACTGTTAAACTTTCTTTCTCAGGATGTGAATAGGCACACTCAATTTGTGACAAACTTGTGCTTGCATATGTCAAAATATGTCTTTGAGCATTGGGGCATCCACTATGTTGGGCAAAAATTGCGCTCAACCCATCCGGGCATGTATCAACAACGAATTCTGAATGAAGTTTCCAATCAAAGTAGGTAATTTCAGTGCAATTGCATGCATGACTTTCTTAAAACTTTGTTCACATTTGTGTGACCAGTAAAATGAAGCAGTTCTCTTTGTTAAGTCTCTTGAGGGAGCACATTTCTCAGCATTAAGGTTAAACTGGCATTAGCAAGTAACAACGCACTTGCGTAAGAGCTTTATCACGTTCCTTTTGTGTAGCTCCGAAAATCAATATGTCATCACTGTTACTGAAAACATTCATGACAGGTTGTATGATACTGTGAATGATAACTTGGAAAAGTTCTGCACCTGATGACACACTGAAACATAATTGTTTATATCTGAACCAATCAATATGGGTAGAAAAGTTGGTTCTGTACCTGCAATTTTCTTTGACCTCCAAATGATCATATCCTTTGTTCAGATCAAGGTGTGAGAGGACTTTGCCACTATTAAGCTGTGTGATCATGTTGGCAATGTGTGGATTGGGATGTCGTTCTCTTTTAATTGCCTTGTTAGCTTGATGCATATCAACACAGATGCATCCAGCTCCTTCACTGTCCTTTTTGGACAGTAGCACTATGGGAGAAACCCATGGAGTTGGACCAGTAGATCGCTCAATGATATCATGTTTTAGTAATGTCTCAAGCTCTTTCTCAACAGCTTCTTGTAGATGAAATTTAATTCATTTATGTCTTTGAGCAACAGGACAAACATCCTCATTGATGTGCAGCTGCACTTTCATGGTCTTAAGTTTTCTTAATCCATGAAACAATGATGGGAACTGACTTACTATTTCGTGATTAGCATTCATGTTGTAGTTCACAGATATCCCTCCCTTGTCAGCAGCAGTATTGAAACTCAGTAAACAGGCACTTGACATAGTACCTTATAGTACTTGAATGGGTGCTAATACTTTTGTCTTTTTGTGTTTCATGGTTCCTACAGATGAACCTTGACTCTTGAATGGTGTTGATTAAGCCCACGTATACATTTTAGTCTTTGATGGTGTGAGACGGGGCAATGGAGACAGTTTGTTGCAATTCTCCTGAGGCATAATATTTATTGACGCACCACTGCCAATAATAAAATATATGGACCATTTACTTTTGGTGTAATTTTCAGACAATGTTTGAATTACTTTTTTTAAAATTTTACTTGTCAACGTGTCTTTGAATTGTATTCTTCTTTGCATTTTTCTAAGTTAAGCATCAAAATCGCACATCAGTCTTCCTCACTCTCACTTGACAATGAAACTGATAAACTCTTGGACAAGGATTTAGATGATGATCGACTTCATTTAGTGTCAATTTACCACAGCTGATGTTGCCACTAGTCCTTGTGGACGTGTGGAGAACGTCGCTTCTGGAACATTTTGTTTTCTCATCATGATGCACTTATCTTTTCATTCACCTTACAAACCATTACAAAATGGTTTTCCTTCCCACAGCCTTTCCATACTTGTCCAATGGCGGGACACTTACCCTCATGTTGAAACGAAAATCCACAGCTTCTTTTTCATTGGAGACATAACTTTGTGTCATTAAGCTTTGTGTTTCTGCTTACTTTTCATGCTTATGACTGACTCAATCCAGGTAGCTCTGGCCTCCATGTCAATAGCTTGTCAATCAGCACGTTCCTCAGCTCTGGTAACCATGAGAACTCACTCCAGACTAAGGGTTTCTCTCAACATTTGTCATTTGAATAAATCTGACAGACATCCGTCGATAACTTGTTGATGTATTGCTTCTTCATCTTTGAATTCATTGATCTTATAGTGTTTGATGAGTGTATAAAGTCTGTTAACCAATTAGTCAATTTATTTACCAGCTTCCTGTCGTTCCTGACTGAAAACATATATTTTGTAATTGACATTCAACATTAGATTGAACTTGAGATTTGACAGTATGTGACTTTATCAGTTCGGGGTAGCTTCTTCATCACCTCTTTTTCTCATTCACTTGTAAGTTATTTGGCAATCAATTTGTTATGTGTGTTTTTTCAGTACATCGATGACATCAAATGTTTCTATCCAGGAGTCCGCCTGAGACCAATATTTTACTTTTTAGCAGTATAAAATGGAGGTGATTTTTTCACGAAGCGGCCGCTGTGTACCTCATGCCTCTTGCTACTGTTGTGGAAAGTATCAGACAGCCCTTGATGTGTATTTGACTCCATACCTTTCACAAGTACTGGCTCAGTATTTGAACTAGAGTCATCTGGCCTAGTCACTGGATGCCCTGCAACTTCTTCCTCCTTTATGGTAAATACAGATTTTGTTATGATGGTTTTTCACCGTCTTCACCCTTCTGCATTGCAACTGGTTTTTACTGCCTTTCCCATTATCTTTCGATATGATTTTTAGCCTTCTGTTGCATAGTGGTGCAGTACCTCTTTCACGGCCTTACTAGAAGGTTTCTGACTAACAATGAGTAAACTTCTCAGTGAGACTTTTGTTATCTTTAAAAGCTTCATTCTGACTGGCAGGGCGCTTTGACTACACATACGCCAAACGTTGATCTTGATTGCGACTGAGGCACGTATGGCATGAATGAGCAGTTTGGACCACAGCAAAATCTCTGGGAGATCTTTGGGTTATGTATCCACTATCTCATTGCCATTTGTAGCATCCTCCCCAGCTTGGGTACTCATAAATGAATACACCATACATGGAGCTTGGTATTACATGTCTTTATTTCCCTGCGTGTAATTGTAAGCTTAACATTCTAAACATAAACTCTGTTCACCACACCTGAACATTTACATCACAAGTATATGGAGTCCATCAGGAACCAAAACAGTCCCGTTATCGCTGACTCACAAGACATTACAGAGGTTAGGAAAAGTGAAGGCCAATGGGCTATGAAGAAAGCTAGAATGTGCCAATCCCAGGCTTCTAGTTCTACCATAATGTATTTATCTGAAGGTCAAGGAGGGGATCTATGGTGATCCAAAGACCAAGGTTAAATGCAGGTGGTACTTTGGGGAATGTCATGGGCTATACCTTAGCCCAAAGGGAATTCCTACATGACTTTTCTCTTTAATGATGGGAAGGTTCTTTAAAGGTAGTCTAGGTCTGGCCACCAGTAACTGCAGACCAGCAATACTCTCAGAAGTCTACACTTCGAGGAAGAATGACAGCCCGGATAGCCTTAAAACCAAGTGGGTAATGACTGTGCTGAAGTCAGCTCAAGTTTTCACCTTTTTGTGTCATTATCCCAGTAGTTGGAGGTATAAGCATGGAGGACTGTCCAGTGATGCTTAAAAAACATGTGTATATCATATATAGTTAGGAGCCATGAGAGATCTCTATGCTAGTGACCCACTGAAATATTCTGAACTAGTGATGTGGTTTCCTGACATTCCAGTTAATGCCACATTTGGAAACACCCATTGTAGTTTAATACCCTTACAGGTGATGATGCTCTTAATGGACCTAAGTGGGATCAGGTGGTTGAGGATCCAGTTTCAGGACATATATTCAGAAGATGAATGCCAGTATGTTCCTGAATATTTGTATTTCACTTACAAATTTACTTTCTTAATACTCTGGGGGGATAGTGCCGTACTGAGCACAGATAAGCGTGCCACACTGATCAGGGCTCTTTATGTGGGTTATGTATGGGCAACACAGTTGAGTGTTGCCGTGACACACTCTATATCAGTGAACTTAGGCCGTGACGGCAGTCTAGTTGAATTCAGGTTGGGTATTTCAATCTTTGCTTCAGCCCTCACTTTGGTTTCACTGAAATACAGAGGTGTGTGGAATTTACAACCTTCAAAACATTCTTTTTCACATTTTCCTAATTCCATTGAAGTGTGATGAGATTTTAAATCTAGCACTATGAGAAAAGTCCCAAAAAACGATTCTGCCAGAACCTCTCCCACAGAAAACCCTTTTGGAGGGAAATTATCTCTAGCAGGCAAAGTTCATCACCTTTTCAAATGTTATGAATGGAATTATAATTGTTTGCATCTCTACTTGGAAGGAGAGAGCGTTTCTTTTTATATAATTCCTTTAGGACTAGAGATGTGGTGTGCAAATCTACTGCATGCATTGACAGCATTGAACTCTCCTGCTATCTCACATGTGAAGCAGCAGAATCTCTTTGTTTTTATGTATGCATTATGAAAATGTTGACTTTGTGAGATCATGGCTAAGGAGCAGCATATTTATTAATAAAAATAATTATTTATATATTTTTTATTTCATTGATTTGTATTGTAGTGAACATTGGGCTGCACAGAGCGATATCGAGATCTGAATCTTAAACTCAACAGAGACCTGGATGGGAACATGGAAAAGACGTTTGCAAGCTAAAGGGACCTGGGCTCGAAGAAGGGTAGGTGGTCTTGGTAACACTTGATTATGAATCATCTGCTTCTTTAAACACTCTGTCTTCAGTACTTTCCTGAAAGATGGTTTAAGAAAGTGAATTATTATTTGGGGTGGGTGTTTACCCACCTCAACGAAAATCAACACTAACTTGTTAGAACAAAGCCCCCGTGAATTAACTTGAGCTGAACCACGTGGTATCTATCTATGGCACAGACCAGTCAAGCTTAATGTAGGTCAATGTATAGTGGGGCATGAGAACACCCATGCACCACCCATTGAACACCTACCTGGGACAGAGTAATGCAATGCAGCGATTTGCACCACCTTGCGGTAGTCTGGATTTATCATGCCACTCAGGGCCACAACTTTACATGGCTTGATAAATCAAATTTAATGTTGTGCTGTGCATACACCCCATTGCGCGGTGCATAAGCGATGCATCCCTTTTGAACATATGGCCCAAAGTGTTTTTGCAGTACAAAAGCAGTGATAAAGTCAAAATACTAAAACAATAAAAATCCAAAACTGAATTCGAAAAATAGAGTTTGTGAGTTAGACAGAGTGAAGTGTTGGGTGGGGAACTCTAGGGAGTTAAGGTTTCTGGCATCCTAGAGTGTGCAAGACCACAAGGGCTTATGGCTGAATGCCATGGCTTATCCAGTCTAGTATGCTGTGAGGATAAGGTCACAATGATAAGTGTGAATGGGGGTGTTGTGCTAAGTTTCTGTGAAGAATATTTACATCAGGTTTTTGGGTGGTGATGGATGGTGTCAGCAATGTCATTCTGTGGAGTGTATAATAATAATAATAAGCAGGATGTATTCAAGAGATTTGGGGTCAGGTGCAATGGTATTGATTATGTGAGGTGAGGATGCCAATCTGTTGTATGTAATATGGCACAAACATGTATGTGAATGTAATTACTTTTAAGCAATTATCAAAATGTGTGTAACCTTCGGCTAAAATGTCGTCCTTCTTACGAAAGCAACAAATAGCCTTACTACCATAAATTAATATATTGAAAAAGTGGTGAAAAGAGCTTCATTTGCCAGAACACTTTATTCTTCTTTAATCAGCAGTTATTCTCTCTCTCTTCCCTTTCAAGCTGGCTATTGGCTCTGACATGAATGCATTGTAATGTCACAGCTCAGTTGTAATAAGTTAGTAGTAAGTTAGTAGACGGGCAATGTTATTTTTTTAATACAGGTGACTAATAATGTCACAACTACACTTAAGTGAGGCGATTGACGGCAGACTATTATACACATACTACAAGTTTCCATACATTATAAGACGCGTAAAACGTAACTGTCTGCTAGACAATTCCTGTAAGGATGTATCAAGTCATTCTATACCAATATGTATAAAACTTATTTTTTCTTTTTTTACCAGAATACTCCCCAGTACTTGTTGAGAATACACCATTGCCTAATACAAGCGAATAAATGACCCATTTCACTGCGCAAGAGCTGCAAGCCATCTGTGACAGCTTAATTATAAACTTACTTTTAAGTAGAGCATATCATAAAGCAATGAAGATTGTGAAAGCCGTTGACTTGGTTTAATAGGGTAATAGCTGCAGGGGGCACTTCTCTAATGATAGAAGAGATGCCCTGGCACCTTGGAAGGGGCAGAGAGAACCACTTCCCTTCATGCTGTTATCCTCTCTCCCAATTAATAGGTGATGACTTTCATGCTCTAAAGCAGACATGTCAATTTCAATTACATAGTCTATGTGGCGAGGCCTATATTTGAAACGACAGATCTGCAGTCTTAATTTGAGCAATATGTCCCATGTGATTTTATTAAGGGGAAGAGGAGAGTATTTACAATCGGCCCTTTTACAATTGCAGTGTTATACGAGAAACTCAATGTAATGCAAATGTATATTTCTCCATTTATTCTGCACATACCAGTGATGAATAAACCTTTTATACTTTCAGCTCATTGACCTAGTCCGGTGAAGGGAAGATGCCCAGTGAAATAGCCCCGCTTCCAGTAAAAAGACTAAAAAGCCTTTGTGGTGGGGCACACTCCACGCTGACCATTTAAATTATGACTTTTACTTTTTAGAACCTTTTTTATAACCTTAAAAGCTGGTGTTTCTAACATATCCCAGGCTACAAAATGCAATTCACAGACTTTCAGTTCCAGTCCTCGACCTTTCCTACCTTTTCTGTGCATGGGTCTGCACCACATCTGTGGCAATTTCAGCACAAGTAAATTGTCTTTTTATATTAAATATTAAAGGGACGAGGAAAGTGGTTGTAAACATGTGAAATACTAAATAGGAGGGTTTAGGAAAATTTAAGGCGGTATTTGGGAGGAACATGCTAATTAAAAACAAAAGCCACGAAACAGTAAGACCATTGCACTTCACAAAACTACACTTCCAAATTTACTACAGCTCTAATGTTTCAAAACAGGGGTACATGTAATCCAGCCAAGCCTTGAACTAAGCCAACCACCTCACATGGCTAACCACTAGTGCTGCAACACACTTCCAATGAGATGGATTGAAGCATCAAATTAATATACAGTTGTGAGGGATGGGCGGAAAATAAATCTGGGCACCCGTATGTGTTTCTCAATTTTGGCGTTTTTGCTGTAGGAAAACAATGCTCTGCAGGAAAAATGAAGAGAAAAAAAGAAAATAATAATATTCTTGATTCAGAGTTATTGGTTTTGGGTATTGGCCTGTCCGGTGTTCTCCATGCATTGGTAACCTTCTCTCTTTCTCTCTTTTTCTTTTTGTCTCTTTGATTCCAGGTCCAGACTCCAGTGATGTGTTGTCCCCGGGTTGTCAGCAGAGAAGACAAGGAGCACAGGTAAGTAAAATTGTCTCTGTAATAGTTCTTAAGTGACAGGGACCATCACCACACCCTGTTGTGCAGGAAATAGAACCTTTGGCTTTCGGGCTATTAAGAACTATACCCTTGGAAGAGGGGAGGGTGTGATTAAGGAAAGGAATACGATTTTTTTTTTAAATGTGCAATTTATCTCACTGGCTACGCTAAGCTACTTATATGCCTTTTTTTGCTCACATGGGCCCCTTTTTTGTTTAAAGATTACCCTCGAGTCACTCTTCCAGACCTCTTTTCACGGGTTGGTACTATGATGACCCTTCGCTTATCTTCCTTGTATCAGACAATGGCGTTATTTTAGGAATTCACTTTGGTCCCTATGTTCTCTGTATTTTTTGGACCTCTCTCGTGCTAGTCCCCGTATTGATTCACCCATTTTATGCCTTTTATATATGTCCCATCCCCATTCCCCACACCGAGCAGCCCCTAGTACCCTCTCCCTCCGTCCACGTATCATGAAAGGCCGCAACTCTCCTGAGTTGCGGTGGGGAATTCAAGCCTCCCGGGGTGACCACCACTTTTGGCTCCACTTTTCAAGAGCTTCATTGTCCTCGCGAGCTGACCTCTGCTCCCCGGCTGTTGGAGTCGAACGCCTGTCCCCAGGTTCGGCTTCTTCGCCCTCCTCTCCTCTGCCGTGCTGAACCTGTGCTCCTCCCTCTTCACTGGAGTCTTCCTGGTTCTGCCTTCTTTCCCCAGCTTCCAACCCAAGCTTCTTTTCTTCCCGGACCGTGCTTCCTGGTGCGCCTATCTTCATTGTCAGTGTTTCTCTCCATCCAGTTTAACCCTTTCCTCTTCGTTCTTACATGGAATGGGCCATTGGAGCGGTTCCTCAGTTCCTCGGACTGGGGATGAAGAGGTAAGTGAGGGCATGTTACGGATGTTGGGTTGAGATTCGGGAGGTGGATTAGGTTGGTTTCGAGGGGTAGGGTTAGCTCTTCCTTACAACCCTACAGCCATTATACTGTTTTATGTACAACTCAAAGTGGATCATTTTAAAATTGTTTAATTCCTTGTAATAGCGAATTGTGTTGTGATTTTAATGACCATTTAATGTATGCAACGGTTTTAATTAATCAAGCATAATAAAAATTACTTACCTTACCTACCTTACAGCCATTAATGTTAAATTCATTAAACACCTGTTGGTTCAGGGATGCAAATACAAGTGGTGTGATGTTTATGCACCTGGTAATTATCATGTGCAATAAATGCCTGACCCGTAGTTACATTTCAAGAGAACAGATCTGGAGGAATTTAACAAGAAGAAAAAGGCTGTTATTTACCAGACCTTGTGGATTTTGGTGTGGCAAGTGCCAAAATCTTGATGTTATTACCAAAAAGTCAAAAGGCAATAATGATTGCATCCGAAAAATTCCAAACTCCTCAGTGCAATATTGTATGGCATGCAATAATTGTTGCATCTGGCATGGTTCACTTATTATAGAGCCCGTGACTTCTAATTTAATTCTACTTGTGCAGGTTCAGAACTCTGTAACTGCTACGGAAGAAATTCTGTTTTCTTCTATTAGCCCCTTTTAAGTTGTACAATAAAAAGAGACACATTCCTATTCCTGTTGACACATTCCTATTTATTTACAGGCGATATATGTTATATTGTTTCAGGTAACATCCCTCAAGCATCTCTATAGCAATAAGATTTTGAATCAATTGGCCACTGCTGCCAAAGCAGTGCTGTCCCTGCTTAGGAGCCTATTCTCTTTATTGTTATTACTGGCACATATGCCAGTAAAAATTGCATGCGGAAAAACCCACACTCCTTAGAGAAGGTTACTGACTTTTACCAATCAAAGGACGGACTAACATTAGCTAAGTGTGTTGCATTCCTATTAACTACTGAAGGGCTGAGAAGGTGCTGCTTAATTCGGATATGTGCTGGTTAGTGCGGCTGATGAATTAATGCATACATCAGAGCTTTAAGTGCGATGAAAATACTGAGGGGTCTCTCAAAGGGGTGTGGCCGATGTAATTAGGCCATGGCTTAAAACATGTAAGTTAAAAATCTGTGCTTAACATAGTGTGCCACCTGACTGATAATTTCTTGATTCTGTCATTGCATCCAGATATATAATACAACAAGTAACAATGCACCTATAAAAGCCAGAAGTTTTGGGTTTCCAATAGGTGTTAGTTGCCTAAGATAAATAAGCAACAACTATGGCTTCATTGTGTAGAATAATGAAAATGCTTCAATTCTGAAATGATGAGACTCTGAAAGAACTATAACAAGTCTCTTTGAAGTTACATTAAAGCAGTAGTGGAAGAGCGTTGCCCCACTGCCATTTGAGCAATGCAAAAAGAAAAAGAAAATAATAATAAGAAGATGTTATTATCATTTTTATTTTTCTGTGTGGGACTGGAACTGGGGCATGGCGAGGCTGAGCTCACCAGAGCAGAGTGATGAGTGGTTTGCTGAAGAGGGCGGGCCAAACAGCCATGCGCACTTAGCATGTTCTCCACTTGGCTGTGTTGCACAGCCCGATGGAGAACATGCTCAGGCTCCCAAACACTGCTTGAGCGGCCAAACATGCCACTCAGATCAATCACAACGCTGCTCATGCAGCATTATAATTGGCTGGGGGAGTCTGCTTCTGGTGCTGGCAGTACAGAGGAAGAGGACGGATGAGAGGCGTGTGGCGGCCGCGAAGGGAAGTTAAGTTTATTTATTTTATTTTTTTATCTTTTCCCACCACTCCCGTTCCGAGGCAGCAGCCACTGCATCAAAGGCAGTGAAGGGTCACACTGATGCAGGGTTAAGAATTTTTTTTTCATCCTGAGGATGAGGGCAAACATGGAGAGCCTGATAGGGACCTGTCTCAGCACCTGCTTTTTAGAACTACTGATGTTGAGCTCCGGTAGGACCCGGCCCACTTAAAGCCCTGGCAGTCAGCCATCAACCATCAGGGTTGAATCAGCCTATCATGAAATCAGACATGGCCCAATAGGCTGGTTTGAAAAGTCAAGGAGTAGCCTTTTTTGGGCTATTAGTGGTACTGTTTTCTGACTGCTTGGATGGTTTTTACTGTTGATTTTCCTGATGTTAAAACCAACATTACCTGCAGCAAGCTCAAATCCATGCAGTCGTCAATACCTTGGAAAACACTTACACAGTGTGTCTTTACAAGTTCATAACTGCAACAATTTGCAAACATTGGCAATTTTTTAAGCTATGTAATGCAATTTTTATTTTGGTGCCCCAGGCCTATTTTCTGTCCAAGTCAGACCCTCTCAACCATCAACCACCCCTGTGTGAAAGTCAAGATGAATTAGACACTGTGTATTACTGCATTGACTTTACTTCCCCATCTCACCCTAAAAAATTTGAACAGGAGGCAGTGGTGTAGACAAGAGCATTTCACAAATATGGAACGCAGAGGCATAGCTTCAGGGGGTTGTTTGGGGTGTACACCCCCCCCCATAATAAACATATTTTCTGGTAAATAATTGGGAACAGGTGATTTTAGTTGGGTTTTGTTGAGGTGTTTTTGAATTTCAGCACAACGTTTTACATACACACAAACAAACTCTCTCCATCCCTCAGTTTTGAAAGTCTTCAAAAATGTTGGTTATTTTACAAAATATTGGGATTTCTCTCACTTAAGTCCCCTACCAATCCACATTCCTCTTCCTTCTCACTGCCCCTTGAGCCCCTCTTATGCACCCAGCTTGTGGTATAATGTATTTTAACATTGTCTTGTAGGAAAATCTGAAGCTCTCCCCCACCTCCAATCTTATTGACTCAGCTACACCCCTGAAAGTTCATTTATCATTTTAGGAAAGGAAGCATCAACTATTGCACTTGTAATTTCAATAATAAAGGTAGTTTGAAATTTCTACATGGTTACTTTTTTCACTGTGTAAATAGGCTGAAATGTTTATATGTTTTTATTACAGCCTGTGTCTTGAAAATTCCAGAGATCAGGCTTCACAGCTAATTTCGCATCAATTCTACAAATTGCCAAAGTGCCAAACTGCGAAAAGCTGGAGCATGCGCTCACTGTGTCACACGAGAAGACTTCTTCAAATGTAGTTTTGATGACCAGTGATGTGTAAACAAGTAAGTTGTACATGTCATTAAATGCATGTTATTAGTAAAGTTTCAGAGGGACTTTAATTATATTAAATAGGGAGGCAGGTTAAGGCCATGTCTCACTCAATGTATGCAATCAGCATTCTTCCTGGGAACCACTTGGTGATCATCACTGAGGGAGACAACTAAGTCACAAGCTTACTTCCACATGTCTCAAGAACAGATCTACTCCCCTGCCTTTGTCTCTCCTAAGCAGGGCTGCCCTCTTCAAAATGATGGCCCTGCCCCGTTTTTTGTATGCTCTTCACAACACTAATTATCCTGTCTCATTACCCTACTTCCAGGCAATTGAAAGTGAACCCGCTATCCTTGTTTGGGATGGGGACCCCTCGATTCAACCTTCAGAAATGTACACGAGGCTGGTATAATGATGGTGGGATTGCTCTTCCCAACAAAAGAAAGTATTATCAGGCGGCACAACTTATTGCTATTAAGCATTGGGTCCATTTCCTGGAAGACCGACTGACATACAGGATGGATAGGTATAACATGCAACCTGGGGGTTATCTTAGAGCCATATATGGAGGACCACATAATGTTCTCTTCCTCAGCCCTACCGCGAACACACTAGTCCTTTGGCATACCACTTTACATGCTATGGCTTGGAAAGAAAAGATTACACATGCCACTCCCTTATGGGTTACAGCGAAATTGGGCACCCTGGCTATGCAAAGAGGCTTTGATAAATGGGACTTAATTGGCCTATCCAGGGTGGGTGATCTCTGGAAGCAGGAGGATATACTTCCATTTAAAGACCTGCCGAGAGTTTAATAATTGGCACCCACTGAGGCTTACCGCTAATTGCAAATCTCTCAAGCTCTAAGAAGGGTGGTCCCAAGGGGTGGGACCTCCCTGAATCCTCCCCACTTGAGCATAGACTGCTGCATGATTATATGCTGGAAAAAGCGATCTCACTTAAGTATATTAAACTGCTGAATAACACCCCTGATTATTTGACCCATTTGAGATAGAGTTGGGATTGAGATCTGAGGGGTTTAAAGGATGACAAATGGCCTGAGGCTCTAGCCTTCACCACGGTAGGTGAACATACGTTCACGATTTTGATTAATACAACTAAAAAAGTTAATATGCTTGTACAACACTGTTTAAAATGGGTAGGGCAGAAAACACAACGTGTCCTTGGAGATGTGGATGGTATGGCATGTTTTCCTACATCATATGGCGTTGCCCAGCGCTCCAGCAGTACTGGAAGAGGGTGCTTCCCTGTCTTAACAGCGTTTCTGGAAGCCACTTGGGATTGTCAGCCAAATAGTGTGTTCTAAATGTATGGGCTAAACTGACTTCACCCGTATGATCTGAATTTGGCTTACTGTTAGAAATGGGGTCTCTGGTTGGCAGTGGTTTGCACAATGTCCAAGCAGAGATCCTCACTCCAGGTAGGGTAATTGAGACCCTCAGAATAAGCTGTGCTCACCCCAGTAGTAGCTTGGCAAGAGAGGTCAGGCTTATCCTCAGAGGAAATGTGTAAAGTATTTGTACACACACACACAGTAAAATACCACAAAAATACTCCACACCAGTTTAGAAAATAGACAATATTTATGTGAGTAAAACAAGACCAAACCAACAAAAATCTAACATACACAAATCAAATTACGAATTCTCAAAGACCAAATGCTGTTATAGTGCTTAGAAACACAATAGCTCCAAAGGGGGCTATAACGACGTGCTTGATGAAGACGAATCTTGAAGTTCAGAGCTGACGGTGAAAGTGCGGGTCAGCTTCAGAGTCATACAGACCTCAGTTACAGTACCGTGGAAACGATAACAAAAAAAGATGTTGTGAGGCATTGGGAGGTGAGGCGTCTCTGGGGCCAGTGTGACATTGGTTCCCTACTGTCTGTACAGTTCATTGGCACGTCGGTGATTGGGATGTATCAAGGCACAGGGAAGGTGCTGCAGCGTTGGAAGTGAGGCGTCGGTGCTGCTGACGGTGTTGGTTCGATGGAGAATCAAGGCATGCGGCATTGATTTTGCAGTGTCGAGTTCTCAGTGTTGATTTGTGCACCATGGTGCCACCAGTGCCGCAGCAGAGTCGGGCACCACGGACTTCAGTGATGCAGTTCTCGGGGCTACATCTGTGGCGGATCTTCAGTGGTGCTGCAGCGGTGTTGGGGCCTGCGTTGCAAGTCACAGTCGTTGCACTGAGCGGGGACCACTGCTCCATTGCAGGCAGCCGAGCAGTGTCAAAAAGTGGTGCTGGCTCCAAAGTCATACTCGAAGTATATGTGCTGATTTCTTATTGTTGAACACAGCAAACCCACATCCACAGGCTCAGGAACTGAATTTTGTACCACTTGGCAGAGTAGGGCTCTCAGCAAAAAATCCCAGATGCTGCAGATAAAGTCTTTAGATGGCCCTGAGACTTCCAGCAGGAGGCAAACTCAACTCAAGCCCTTGGAGAAACTTTGAAAGCAGGATGTAGAAAGTAAAGTCCAGTCCTTTTTCTCCAAGGACAGAAGCAGCAGGCCATCACAGCAAAGCCAAGAGCAAAGTGACAGTCTCTCCTGATAGCAACACAGCTGTTCTTCCTGGCAGAATGTTCTCAATCCAGGAGTGTTCCGAGTACATGGTGTTATCCATTTCAGCCTTTGAAGTAGGAAAGCTTCGAAGGAAAGTCTTTTGTAGTGCACTGCCTTGCCCTGGCTCCCGACACAGTACAGGGGGACGGACACTGCTTTGTGAAGGGACAGGCATGACCTTATTCCGGTGCAAGTGTCAACTCCTCCCACTACTCTAGCTCATGGTTAAATTAAGAAAATGCCAACTTTCTAAAAGTGCAAAAAGAACAATTGATGAATGGATTACTGCAACAATGATAAACATTTACCCCAGTACAGAGATCTGGGCTTATATCCATTATTTGTTTGCACACCATGTCATTCCAGTTTAGACCAAACCATATGCAAATCAGCCTTGACCCTGCTCCCCATGGAAACAGTCTAGCCCAAACTGCCAGATCAGGTCCTCCATGGACTAAAAACAAGCATCCTGGGTTAGGTTTCAGGGTATCACTCCTCATCAGCCAGGCTAGCTTGGTTCCAGTGACATGGTGAGCACGGGACCCATGTCTGGGCTTACCCTTCCTACTTAGGGCGACAAATGCAAAAAGAAAATTGATGGACAGAATGCTAAAACAATGTCAAACATTCAACCCATGCTCCTTTCAACTTTCTAAAAATTGCATTTTCAGACCTGAAATTTAAGAACCAACTTCCCTAAAAGATGTATTTTTAAATTGTGAGTCCAGAGAAACCAAACTCCAAATTTCTATCAGCTCCCAATTGGAAAAAACACTTGCAAGATGTTACAAGGCAGCTACAATGCTAATCTGAGGGAGAGATATGCCTTGCTGTAGTGATTTTTGTTTTGCAGTTTTCGGGAAACAGCCTTTACCACAAAGCATTTTCTACGCGATACGTTTACAACGGTACACTTACCTCGTAAACGTCTAAACAACGCGTATTGCTTCAACGACGTCTTTAGCACGCAAGCAACGTCATCACGGAAAAACGTCTTCCTGGTCGGAAAAAAAAGCGTCAGTTCGCAGTTTTCCACTACCAGCATATGTAAAACTTACCACCTGTCCTACCTTTAATTATACTGCATCCTGTCCACTGGGCTCCCTAGGGCCTACATTAGGGTTGTCTTACATGTAATAAAAGGCAAGGTTTGGTCCTGGCTGGTAGGGGTACTTGTCAGGTCGACATGACAGGTGAAAAATGCTCACACAGGCTCTCCTGTGGCAGGCCTGAGACACTTTTGAAGGGCTACTTATGTTGGGGGCACACTCAATTCTGCAGGCCCACTAATACAATTTGATTTACAGGCCCTGGGCACACCTGCTACACTGTACTGGGGCCATACTAGTAAATCAATTAGGGCAATCACGGAAAAACCAAATACCATTACATTTTAGACATCGAGCGTGTTAGACCCAGCATCATTGGCGTGGGTTTTCACCTGTATTTTTGCCTTTACCTACTGTGCTTTTGCTGTGTGTTGGACTTCGTTTTGCTGTTCTAGATGCTTTTGGCACTTTGCCACTGCTGTTCAGGGCCAAAGTGTGACTTCTCCCTTTGTAAATTATGTTATGGATTGGTGATTCCATGATTGGCATATTTGATTTACTACTCAGTCCCTAGTACAGTGCACTGTAAATGCTGCTAGTGGGCTGCCACCCATGTAAGCAGTCTGCAAATGTAACTCAGGCCTGCCATTACAGAGCCTGTGTGCAGTCTGTTACTGCCATATCGACCTGACAAGTGCACCCACTTGCCAGGCCCTAACCTTCTCTTTTCTTACATGTTAGTCACCCCTAAGGTAGGCCCAAGGTACCCCTGTGGGCAGGGTGCAGTGGATGTGAAAGATAGGAAATGCCATGGTGTGTGTGGCATGTCCTGATAGTGAAATGTTGCCAATTTCCTTTTTCACTATTGTAAGGCTACCTGTTCCCATAGGATAGAATAGGGAGCTTTCTTATGACATAACTACCCCTGGGAACAAGGTAGGAAAATAAAGTTTAGTATGCCTGAACTCAGAACATTAAAATGCATCTTTTAGTGAGGGTGATTTTTGCATTCTGTGTTTGAAAATACCACTTTTAGAAGGTAGTAATTGTATTGCTTAGCCATCCAGTGTGCCTCTGCTAGGATGTGTATTGACTGTCTGGCTTCGGAGTGACAGGGGCTGGGGAGGTGCAGTGGCTCCAGAGAGTCTGGATGAGTCAGGGCTGGGGTGAATACACCTGGGCTGCATTTAGTGTAGGGGGAGTAGATTTCCTTTAATCTGAATGGGAATGGTCTGCCTTCCACAATGCTGTCTCCACCTCCTGCCAGGAAGCTGCAACAGAGAGGACAGAACTGGTTTTGACTGAGCACAGGGCTTCTCTGCCACCAGAGAACAAATGATTTTGCTTCATAAAAAGAGAGGCCCGACCCCAGACTTTTAGATCACCCCCAGCTCCCCTGAACTTCCTTGCTGGGAGTTCTGACCTGCCAAGAGGAGTCTGTAGTTGTTCTGGGCCTCTGGAGGTTGTTCTGGCTGTTGGGAGTTCGAAAAGCAAAGCAACAACGAGAAGCATGATGCATCCCTGCCTGTTTTCAATGCATCACCAAAGAAACCGATGCAGTGCCTGCCCGTGGCTCGAGAAATTGCCGCACACCACATCGAGTGCATCGGTCTCTGAAGTCGAAGATCACCGCACCGATTCTGATGCAAGCCCTGCTGTGCAACTGCAAGAAACAACGCATCATCCCTGATCATCACATCGCAGCAAGGCACCAGGTCTGTCGCATCATTGGGGGACACAGTAAGAAACCGATGTATCACCTCCCCCCGCAGTGAGAAATCGACGCATCATCTCTTCTCCGGTAAGGAACAGACGCATCACCTCCTCTGCGCTGTAGTAAGGAACCGATGCATCACTCCCCCAGAGCAAGGAACCAACGCATCACTTCCCTGAGTGTAAGGAACCGCTGCGTCACCTTCCCTGAGTGTAAGGAACCTACGCATCACCTTACCTGTAGCCCTTTTTGTTTGTATGCACAACGCATCTAAGATACTTTGGGGGACATGTACAAGGAAGTGGCAGAGTGCAGTGTTAGCCTCCTTGGCTTAATGCTACGCTCCACCACTTCTGAAACACAAGGCTGCACCATATTTACAAGAATGTGTTGCAGCCCTGCGTTTCCCCCTGTGATGGGGCTAAGTTTAGCAACTTAGCGCCAACGCAGGCACCCTTGCACCTTAGTGCAATTGTGTCTGCGTGCAGGGGAGGATTGCTTATGTGTAGGAAGGTGACCCTTCCTGCATATACACAATCCTAAAAAGCCATTCTGTCACTTTCATGTGTGCTGCTTCATGCAGCACACATAAAAGTGACAAAATTGCATTTTTTTAAAGATTTGTTTATGTACAAGAAGGGACACCATCCTGTACATAAATAAACCATGGCATTATGGCAGCACACATGGAAAAAGCAAAAATGAGGAGAAAGAATGCATTTATCCTTGTTTTGCCAACTTAAGACCAGGATTTACCTGGTCTTAATTTTGAGCTGCCTCCCATGTACCCCACCCTTGTACATAGTGCAGCGTCAAAATTAATGGATGTTGCAGTGGAATGCTCACCGCAACACCCACTGCCCACCCCTTTTAAGCTAACCACAGCGTGAAAGGGGGGCTTATGTACTAGGCAGCGTTAAGCCACGTTGAGTGGTTTAACACTGCCTTGTACATAAGGCGCAGCCCCTATTGCCACCACAACATCGGTAAAAGTGATTTTGTGGTGGCGACAGGGGCTTGTACATATGCCCCTTTGTGTGAAAAGTGTTGCATCTACAATTTGCTTTGAACTGAACTTTTTCTATCATTTGAAAGTCATATTTTTATTACTGTATTGTGGATTTTTGTCGGTTTTATCTTGTTTGGTTTAGATAAAGATTACTTATTTTTCTAAACTAGTATGGTGTCCATTTGTAGTGTCTTCCCTGTATTACTGTATGTGTTCACAAATGATTTACACACTGCCTCTGAGAGAAGCCTGTCTGCTAGTGCCAACCTACCAAGGGGGTGAGCAGGGGTTATTTTAGAAGTGTATACCCCTTAGCCTGACTGGAAGCAAGGGTCCCTATTTGGACAAATGTACCTACCTCTGCCAACTAAAGACTCTCATTTCTAGCAGAGCACATGCACTTTAGCACTGGTCAGCAGTGGTAAAGTGCCCAGAGTCATAACACCAGCAAAAACGAAGTTCAGCACACATCACAAACAGGAGATCCAAGGCAAAAAGTCAAGGGAATGCACTCTTAAAGATGCCAGCTCTAACACTTACTTTGGGATTGATGGTGGCCTAACAGAGCATAGCGCATATGTAGAGGTCCGAACTGATACCTGACCTTGAGGGAGTGGAAAAGGGACATCGATTGGTGGATGCAGGCTGAAAGGGTGGATTGCAAAGAAAGAGGTTGTCTGAATAAGTGGACTAAAGTATGTGGGAAATGGAATGAATATCGGGGAGAGCCTATGTACTCCTATTGTGGTTAAAGTATTCCCAAACTGTTGGGAATTAATCATCATATGTCTGTGTTTTCAAATTACTATCTGGGCTGTTTTATGTCACCGCAATGTTCTTTGTTCTATTTTTCAATAAACAGAAATTTAAAAAAGAAAGAACAGACCTACTCAAGAATATTTTATGATCGTAAGTGATGGAGGCACATGCGGAACATGAAAGCTTCAGGGTGGTTCATGAACTGACCCACTCTATTGGGCACATGCACTCTATAAGGTAGACCAGGGAAGACCTCTCAAGGGACATTTAATCATCACCCAAGATGCGGATCGTTCAAGTGGTCATGTCACTCAATGCATGTGATCAGCAAGGCTCTTTAGGACCAATGATCTTTACTGAGGACAGACACAAGAGAGGCACAGGGCATCGCTGTGATTTTCTTCCATCTTGACCAGTTCTACCTAGGGTGACCAACCGTCCGTAACTTTCACGGACTGTCCGTGAATGTACTGCCATGTCCGATGTCCTTGAAGGAAGTTTCCACGGACGACATTTGTCCGTAATTTTAGCCTTGGTGCTGACCGACAAATGTTCAGCAGTTGATTCCTAAGAGGGCTCAGCTCAGTCAGATGAAGCAGACGGGAGGGGGTGTCCTGTGCAGTGATCCAGAGGGAGGGGCAGCCAGGGTGCTGGGCTGCTGCAAAGAAATGCAAATGTAGGGACTGGTTAGTCTGCGCCGGTAAAGGCTGCTTGAATGCGAAATGGGTGTTAATTGCTAGAGTTAAGCTGCCTGAAGTGAAGGAGTTCTTTTTTGCCAATGTATGGTTAGGGTGTTCCAAGCTGAGCTGTGAAATTTCATGATTTTAACAATCCACATACCTTCAAGTATAAATTGAAACATACTTCCGTTAATTGAAGATATAAATGCAGATGTGTCATTTAGGGTGCAAATCCGCTTCAGCTCCACTGCTTGCTCGGCTTTTCCAGTGCAACATATAAGGGTTGAGGCAGTTCTCTCCTTTGCATACTGCAAACAGCTGCTCACTCGCTGTGTTGAAGGACAGACCCTGGAACTGCACACTTGATTATAGCTCCTACAAAAGGCACCCAGTCTTCAAATCTTGCCACCCCAAAACTGCCCACCGCACGTAGAATACAGCCGCCCTATTCCTTCTCAGTCCTTTGGCAAGTGGGGCTACAAGACTCCTTCATTACTCATCATTCACTGCCAACAGATTATGCTTTGCTCTAAGACACAGCCTTGTGCAGAGACATATGCACTGATAAATGTAAAAGTTGGGAGAAATTGTAGTTCTGTATGCAATACTTTACAAAGAAATTCAATGCTGGGTAGCTATCTGAGGCTACATTTATGTCAAGCAATTACCACTTATTCACCTTGGTTAAGACTCAAGTTGGCTCTAAAATATATCAAATTCTTAACCTGAGCGGGAGCTTCACATAAAAAAAGTTTAGCAAAAACGTAAACAAGTTCAGGGTGGGCCTGCTGTGAGAAGGGTTCGGAAAGTTTAAATGAATACCACCTTGTAAATGAATATCATGAACAGAAGTCACAATTATGGTTGAACTTCAAGGTGAGCGCCCCCCAGCAGGCAATCAGACATCTGAGGTGAGCTTGAAAATGAACATTACTGAATCACTGCTGGCTTAAATATTCGGATAGCCTTGTCTACTTATCATGCTAAACCTCAGGAGGCTATAATCCAAGAAGAGATCTGCAGAGGTAGAAATGCTCACCCTGAAAGCATCTTGATCGTTTTCCAAATAATACAGACAATGGATCAATTACTGGAAAATGTGAACTACCTTTAATCAATCCAAATATTAGTAATCTTGCTTAGTAATTACAATTTTAGTCCAAGATATTTCACTGTGGAAACCTTTAACTATTTGTGACGACAAGGACTCATGTTTAACAGCAGTGTGCAGGATTTATAGAATTTAGGGTGATCAACCACCCGTAAATTTCCCGGACCATCCGTAATTTGGGCCCCTTGTCGGTGATGATCTCTTACATGAACACCTTTTGTTTGCAATTCTGGACAGTGGAGCGAGCTGCTACCCACCACCCCCTCCCCCAAGAAGCCTGAGTTCCTCAACTGTGCATGACAGCATATTCTGGGCCTCTGCCGCCTCCTGTCCCAGCTACGGTGAACAACTGTCCGTAAATTTCACAGACTGTCAGTAATTTGGACCTCACGTCCTTTGTTCGTGAAGATCCCTTTTACAGACACCTTTTGCTCCATAATTTTGGACTTTGCAGGAAGCAGAACTGTTCCCCTGCAAGAAGCCACAGGTCCCTGATGGGGCCGCCTCGCACTCATCCTCTGAGCACAAGAGCAGCCCCACCGCACCTATTATCATTCTGTATGCTGGCTGATTGTCACATACAGGATGACAATAGGCCAGTCTTGGCTGTTACTTGCATGTGGTGGGCCTCCTTCTGCCATGTTCTAGGGCATGGCATTCTGTTAGATGGAAGTAATGTACAAAAACAAATGTACAAGGGGGCGTGGCTTGGATGGCAGTCGAGA
Source organism: Triturus cristatus (assembly GCF_964204655.1). Taxonomy (NCBI): domain Eukaryota; kingdom Metazoa; phylum Chordata; class Amphibia; order Caudata; family Salamandridae; genus Triturus; species Triturus cristatus. Next base: position 890,348,535 of record NC_140590.1, on the reverse strand, counting down.
TGGCCGCCTGATTCAGTCGCTCCGTCAGACCGGGGGAAAACGCTGCAGTTCCCGTGCCCTGCGACTGACTGTTCGCGCCTCTGGTAGTGCGTGAATCACTATGTGAGGAGTCTGGCACAGGAGGAGCCCTCTAAACCCGACGGCGGACCCTGCACAGTCGACTTTCCGGAAGGTTTTGCTTCGCGACGCGTGGGGAATACAAAATGGCGCCTCCCCGATAGTCCGACCGAGATGTCCCCGTTCGGCTGAACCGATGTCCCACATCAGGTACTCAATGTCCGTCGCTCTTGACTGCTTATTAACGCTGATGGCGCCTTGCTGACAATGTTCCCTCAGCGCCTTCTGCTGCTTCTGCGAGCTGGTTGTTACTACATCGGCATGCCTGACCTCAAGATGGCGGCGATGCGGAGAGGCTCCAAGCTTAACTAGCTTATCCAGCGTTACTTACTCTCAGTCAGCCAAAGAGATGGTTACCGCTTAACTAGCTTAACCAGCGTTACTTACTCTCAGTCAGCCAAAGAGATGGTTACCTTCAAGTTACCAGCGCGACCCCAGTACAAGCCCAGTACAAGCCATGGATCTGTTTGAGAATGTTTGAGAATGGATGGATTCTCCCAGACAGCATTGTGCAAACACCTGAATTTGAATTTGAATGTGAATCCTGTCTTTGACCCCTGAGGCTCTGATGCATTCTAGGGGTGGTGACTCACGGAGGGAAAGAGCCGTACATCAAGCTCTATCACGCTAAGCCCTGTGCACTCCGTGTGCGAATTGCGGAGGGTAAGTCTTGGTCACTAAGGTGGGGTAGTTTTGGTCCCTTAGCCGTGCTTATTTGCCCACGCTGATATAACTCCTTATACCACTGGCTATCTGCTGGGACCACTACCTTTTCTCTGCGACATTGCCACACGGCCTTCTGGCGGCTAATCCTACCACACCTCGGCAGTTTGACGGCAGGCTGCAGGGGTTGTGGCTGATTGGACCGCTAGATCTTCATAAACCATGCAATTTTCATAAAGTCCATGCAGTCATCCTCTCTCTCCCAGCACGGCGCTTTTGGAAGTCACTAGTCAATTTCGCTAACCGAGCGTAACACCAGCTAATTATCCAACTGTTACTACAACCTCTAAAATGGCTGACCGCGAATCTAAGTTGGTGCACAAGCGAAATAAAGGTGAACCTTCACAGTCAGACTCACCTATTGTTAGACCTGGCATCATTGGCATGAGTCTCTCCTCCATTTTTTTCTGTTTGCCTCCTCTGTTTACGATGTTTTTGCTGGATTATTGCTTTGGGCACTGTGCCACTGCTGATCAGTGCCACAGTGCAAGTGCTCCCTATGTTAAATTGTTATATTGATTGGTGTTACCATGATTGGCTTGGTTGACTTACTGTTCAGTCCCTAGTCTAGTGCACTGCGTGTGCCAAGGGCGTGTAAGTTAACTGCTGCTGGTGGGCTTGCAGCACTGGTTGTGCCACCCACAGAAGCAGCGTGTAAAATGTGTATCAGGCCTGCCGCCGCAGCGCCTGCGTGCAGTCCCTGACTGCCAGGTCGACTTGGTAAGGAAACCTACTTACCAGTCTCTAAACCTTCACTTTGCCACATTTCAGACACCTCTATGGTAGGCCCTAGGGCAGGGTGCATTGTTGGTAAAAGGTAGGTCATGCCCTGATGTGTGTGGCATGACCTAATAGTGAATTACAGCCATTTTCGTTTTTCACTATTGAAGGGCTACCTGCCTCCAATAGGCCAGACTGGGCAGACTGATTATTAACTCCATTATAATCTATCTGACTCAGGGAGCATGGTAGCAAGTCGAGTTTAGTATCCCTGAACTCAGAATTTAATAATACACCCTTTAGGATGGATGGTTTTTAAATTCTATGTTTGAAAATAGCACTTTTAGAAAGTGGCTATTTTCTTGTCCAACTATCTACCGGTCTCTGCTGGTTTGGTGTGGGTGTCAGGGGCTGGGTGGCTCCAGAGGTCTGAGTGAGTCAGTGTGGGGTGAATGGGGCGTTTACACATAGAGTGAGGGAAGAGTAGCCTGCCCTGCCTGACACAATACTGGCTCCGCCTCCTGCTGGGCGACTGATAGCCCTGCTCCTGCCAGTGACAATACTGGCTCGGCCTCCTGCTGGGCGGCTGAGGACTCTGCCCTGCTCAGTGAATAGGCCAGGTGCCTCTGCCTGGCAACACCCACAACAAACCTGAGATGGTGGGAATCTCCCTGCTTGGACAAAGGGAACAAAGGGAAAAAGGGGTATAAGAGAAGGACCCCTGAACCAAGAACTCAGATCACTTCTGACAAGGAAACCTGTACCAAGGACAAGAAGCCTGCTGATCTAAGGACTTGCCTCCCCTTTCAGCCAGAGTGCTGTTTTGCTGTGGAGGAACCTGAAAGCTGCTTCTTTATTTTTGCCAAGGAACAAGGAGAGAGGAACTTGGTGTGTACTCTCTGAACACTTGCTAGGAAATCTCCAAGGACTGGAAGAGTGCCAGTCTCCTGTTGAAGTCACAGGGCCAAAGGACTTCACCATCTACTGAATTGCTGAATTGCTGGAAAGTGTTGTTTCCAGTACACAAGGGAAAATCTGCAGTCTCGACGCCAGCAGCAACGCCAGTGAGCAGTGGGTATCGGCCCCGGCTCCAAGTGACCCCGTCTCGACGCCGGTATCAACGCCAGTGAGGAGTGAGTATCGGCTCCACCTCCAAGCGACCCCGTCCCGACGCCGCTGCTGATCGCATCGACTCGACGCCGTGAGCGCTGCTCCGGCCCGACATCCCTCGACACCGCTGCGGATTGACCCGACACCGAGGCACGATCGACGCCGACCTCGACGCCGACATCTCGACGCCGTGGATCCTCGTTTTCTTCGTTTCTCAAGGTACTGTACTTGTGGGGTCTGTTGCGACTCCAGGCTCGACGTAGCGCTCCTCGCGGTCAACGCCGAACCTTGGGAATCTTGTAGACTCGACGTCGTGTGACTCCTGTGGGGGTTACATTGTTGCCAAAGAACTGTGCTCAGAAGAATACTTTGCTAAAGAACTATTGGCCAAGAAGAAACCTTATTTGAACTATTATTTTTCCTTCCAAAGAGTATTTATTAAGACTGTGGTATATTTTTGTCGTTGTTTGGTCTTGTGCTAAGCCTTATATAAAAATACTATTTTTTATAATAACTTCTGTGTCGTGTCCATCTGTAGTGTATTCACTTTATTACTGTATGTGGTCATAAATGCTTAACACACTGCCTCTGAGATAAGCCTGTCTGCTCTGCCAAGCTACCAAGGGGGTAGCAGGGGTTATCTGAGTGTGTAATCCCCTTTCCCTGACTAGAGTTGGTAGGTCCCTATTTGTCAGAAGTGTATACCTCTGCCAACTAGAGACCGCCGGTTCTAACATTGGTGGTCAGCGGTGAGGATTTGAACTTTGCATTTATGACTCATGTGCAGTGATTAGTGTACGCTACATAGTGAAAGCAGACCATAACGCAGCCACAGTCTGTTGGGTAGGATATTCTATTTTTGTTCTCCGCTTTCCTGGAGCTTATTTTTTTTAAACACTGCCAGTTTTGACCATGGAGAATGCCGGAGCTACTACACCTGTGGAGATTGTTGTGGGGGAATTTGATAAGGAGAAGATAGATTCCTACACGCTAAAAGATCTAAAAGAATTTTGCAAGCAGTTTAAAGTTCCGACCACAGGTGTCTCAAAGAAAGAGGGCTTCCTCAAAGCGCTGAAGGCCTGGTTAGAGGCCAGAAATCCCTCTGATCCGGTGGTGGTACCGGAAGAGGAAGAAGAAGAGGAAGAGGAAGAGCCCACAGGTGGGCCAGTGTCATCTCCAGGCAGTAGTGCGTCCTCTAGGAGCCTTTCCCCCGAAGAATTAGAAGACAGGGAGAAGGAGAGGGGGTACAAGTTAGAAATGGCAAAACTTAAATTAGGAGGGCAGTTGGAATTAGAGAATGCGAGAAGCAAGAGAGAAGCTGAAATGGAGAGCAAAAGATTAGATTTTGAGAGAGAGAAATTAGCGTTTGAACGTGAGAAGATGGTGAGGGAGATGGAGCTTAAAACTAAGAGTTTAGAGTTGAATCCCTCTGGTGGCAGCACTCCATCTGTGCCTGCAGAAAGTAGGTTTTATTTTCCTAAAGATGTGATCAAAGATTACAGTAAGAATGAAGATATTAGCCAATGGTTTAAAGCATATGAGTTAGCATTATTGGCCCACCGGGTCCCTGAGAAGGATTGGGGAACGGGGTTGTGGAGCCGCTTTACAAACGAGGGGAGAGATACCTTGTTGAGCCTTCCTGCTGAGGATAGGATGTCTTATACTCATATGAAAGATGCTTTAATGCTGAGATATGGCTTAACTCCAGAAAAGTACAGACAAACCTTTAGAGAATGCAAGAAGTTGCCTGGTACTACGTGGGTTGAATATGTGTCATTTTTCTGCAGAACCATGGATGGTTGGATAAAGGGTAGCAAGGTTGATAGTTATGATGCTCTTTATGATTTGTTTGCTTGGGAGCACTTGTCTAATAACTGTTTTCCAGAGCTACGCCAGCACCTTGTTGATAGCAAGATATCTAACCCTAGAAAACTTGCTGAGGAGGCGGACCGCTGGGTCAGTACCAGGGTCCACAAGGGTCCAGTGGGAGACTCAGCCAAAGGTGGGCAGGGTCCCCAGCAGAAGAGTGGGGGGGACAGGGGTAAACAGAGGGAGTTTCAGAAAGGGCCCCAAAGTAGTCCCCAAGGGAACCAAGGGAAGGGTTCCCAGCCTCCCCCTGTAAAGAAGCCAGAGGCCCCGACAGGTAAACCTGTTCACAGGGGCCCCATGACCTGCTATGCCTGTAAGCAGGTGGGACACCGTTATTATGATCCCCAGTGTCCCATGAAGGATTCGAATGCACCGCCGCGTGCACCCCCTCGTCAGGTAGCGAGTGTAGCCCTGGGAGGGGATGAGATGGGTGCCCCCGGTGGGTGGGGTCCCGCAGAAATGTCCCTGGTCTCTTTAGGAGACGTGGAAATGGTCCCTCCAACCCCTCTGCCTAGTAACACTAAGAAATATAGGCAGTGGGTGACCATTAATGGCCATAGGGTGGAAGCTCTCAGAGACACCGGAGCGAGTGTGACAGCTGTCAAGTGTCACTTGGTGTCCAGAGAGCAGGTGGTCCCGCATGCATTCTACCCCGTTGTAGCTGCTGACAACTCACAGAGTCAGTGTGAGGTAGCTCAAGTTTCTTTTGAGTGGGGGGGGGTCTCAGGTACTCTTCAGGTTGCTGTGAGGCCCGCCATGCCTGTTGATTGTCTCTTGGGCAATGATTTGGAGGACTTCCCTTGGGCTAAGGTGGAGAGAAAATCGCATCTGGAAATGTTGGGTCTGCCTGAGTGGGTGTGTGCGACCACCCGGTCCATGTCAGTCAGTAAGGGTGTTGATGGGGCCCTGGAGCCTGAAAGTATGGCCCAGGTCCCAACTGTGAAGAGAAGGGGCAGGGGGTGCGGGAAACCGTCCCCCATCGTTCCCGCGGTCCAGGAGGGAGCAGACCCTGAGGGGGATGCCCTGGAACCGACAGGAGAACAAGTGGCCGAACTGGGAGACCTGCCCGAGCTGACCCATTGGCAGCAGGATGGTGGTCCCTCCAGGGAGGAATTTTGTGCTGAACAGAAAGTGTGCCCTTCTCTTGTGGGTATGAGGCAGCAGGCCTCAGCCCAAACGACAGGTGATCAGTCAGGATCACATTGGGTCTACTGGGAGAACGACCTCCTGTATAGCGAGCCTAAGGCTGCTGAACCTGGGTCAGCCCGTGTGCTGGTGGTACCCCAGCGCTTCAGAGCCTTCCTACTGGGGTTGGCTCATGACGTTCCGTTAGCTGGACATCTGGGGCAGGACAAGACCTATGACAGGCTTGTCACCCATTTTTATTGGCCCCAGATGAGAAGGGATTCAGATATCCATTGTAGGACCTGTCAAACTTGCCAGGCAAGTGGGAAAAGTGGGCGGAAGCAGAAGGCTCCCCTCCAACCTTTTCCCGTCGTCAGTACCCCCTTTGAGCGAGTGGGAATTGACATTGTGGGGCCACTGGACCCCAAGACAGCCATGGGCAACAGGTTTATCCTGGTCTTGGTGGACCATGCCACCCGGTACCCGGAAGCCATCCCTCTCCGCACAATGACGGCCCCCGTGGTGGGACGGGCACTGATGGGTGTTTTCTCCCACATGGGGTTCCCCAGAGAGGTGGTGTCAGACCGGGGCACCAACTTCATTTCGAATTATATGAAGTCTCTGTGGAAGAAGTGTGGGGTAACCTACAAGTTTACCACTCCTTACCACCCTCAAGGGAATGGGCTGGTTGAGAGATTCAACCGGACCCTAAAAGGCATGATCATGGGTCTTGAAGAACCAATGAGGCGTAAATGGGACGTCCTCTTGCCATGCCTGCTGTTTGCTTACCGTGAGGTGCCACAAAAGTCTCTAGGGTTCAGCCCCTTTGAGCTTTTGTATGGTCACCCGGTAAGAGGACCTTTGAGTCTGGTCAAAGAAGGCTGGGAGCAATCTCCCAGGAAACCTCCCCAGGATGTATATAGTTACATGCTGGCCTTTAGGAACCAGACTCGGCGCTTCAGAGATCTTGCTCAGGCAAATCTGGAGGCCAGCCAGGAAGAGATGAAGCGGTGGTACGATCAGAATGCCACTCTGGTTGAGCTTCAACCTGGTCAGAAAGTTTGGGTCATGGCCCCTGTGGAACCTTGTGCGCTCAAGGACAGGTGGACCGGACCATTTGAGGTTGTGGAGAAAAAGAGCGATGTCACCTACTTGGTGGACTTGAAGTCTCCCAGGAACCCCTTAAGGGTCCTGCATGTCAACCGGTTAAAGCCCCACTTAGAAAGGTCCGAAGTGGGCATGCTCCTTGCCACAGATGCTGGGATGGAGGAGTGAGCCTCTTCCTGACCTCCTGTGTGCAAAAGAAAAAGATGGGTCAGTGGATGGTGTTGTCCTCTCTGACACACTGACCCCTGAGCAGCAGCAAGATTGTCGCCATCTGTTGGTACAATTCCCTGATCTGTTCTCCTTAATCCCTGGTGTCACTCAGTGGTGTGTCCATGATGTGGACACTGGGGACAGCACTCCTGTGAGGCACAAGGCCTACAGGGTGACTGAAAAGGTCAGAGCATATATCAAGGAGGAGGTCTCCAAGATGTTTGCCTTAGGGGTGGTTGAGTCCTCTAGCAGTCCTTGGGCCAGCCCAGTGGTCTTGGTCCCAAAGGCTGCCGCGCCTGGTGCTTCACCAGAACTTCGGTTCTGTGTGGATTACCGAGGACTCAATTCGGTCACCAAGACTGACGCGCACCCCATCCCCAGAGCTGATGAGCTCATCGATCGGTTGGGGGCTGCCCGGTACCTTAGTACGTTTGATCTAACGTCTGGGTACTGGCAGATCGCCTTGACTGATGGGGCAAAAGAGAGGTCTGCATTCTCCACACCAGATGGGCACGACCAGTTCCGTGTGATGCCCTTTGGGATGAAGAATGCCCCTGCCACATTCCAGAGGTTGGTTAACCAGGTATTGGCCGGGCTGGAAGATTTCAGCGCCGCCTACCTGGACGATATAGCAGTGTTCAGCGCCAGCTGGGAGGAACACTTGCGCCACCTCCAGGAAGTGTTGTTGGCCCTGCGCAGAGCAGGCCTCACAATCAAGGCTAGTAAGTGCCAGATTGGGCAGGGTTCAGTGGTGTACTTGGGCACCAAGTAGGGAGCGGCAAGGTGGCCCCCCTGCAACCCAAGATAGATACCATCCTGGCTTGGGAACCGCCCAAAACCCAGACTCAGGTGAGAGCCTTCTTGGGTCTCACGGGTTACTACAGGAGGTTTGTCAAGGGGTATGGCAACATTGTGCACCCCTTGACCTCGCTGACTTCCAGGAAGCAGCCGAGACTTGTGATCTGGACTGACGCCTGTCAGAACGCCTTTGACACCCTGAAAACTGCAATGTGTACAGCACCGGTCCTCCAGGCACCCGACTTTTCAAAAGAATTCATTGTCCAGACAGACGCTTCAGAGCATGGTGTGGGGGCTGTTCTAGCACAGATGAAGGAGGAGGGCCGAGACTTACCTGTAGCCTTCATCAGCCGGAGGTTACTTCCCAGGGAACAAAGGTGGAGTGCGATAGAGCGTGAGGCATTTGCTGTGGTCTGGGCGCTGAAGAAGCTAAGACCCTACCTGTTTGGGACTCACTTCCGGGTTCAGACAGACCACAGGCCCCTCAGATGGTTAATGCAGATGAGGGGTGAGAGCCCAAAACTGTTGAGGTGGTCCATTTCCCTACAGGGGATGGACTTTACGGTGGAACACCGCCCTGGTACAGATCACGCCAATGCTGATGGTCTGTCCAGATTTTTCCGCCTTAGTGATGAGGACTCCCTGGGTGAAGGGTAGTTCTCCCCACATTTCAGCTGGAGGGGACACGTGTTAGACCTGGCATCATTGGCATGAGTCTCTCCTCCATTTTTTTCTGTTTGCCTCCTCTGTTTACGATGTTTTTGCTGGATTATCGCTTTGGACACTGTGCCACTGCTGATCAGTGCCACAGTGCAAGTGCTCCCTATGTTAAATTGTTATATTGATTGGTGTTACCATGATTGGCTTGGTTGACTTACTGTTCAGTCCCTAGTCTAGTGCACTGCGTGTGCCAAGGGCGTGTAAGTTAACTGCTGCTGGTGGGCTTGCAGCACTGGTTGTGTCACCCACAGAAGCAGCGTGTAAAATGTGTCTCAGGCCTGCCGCCGCAGCGCCTGCGTGCAGTCCCTGACTGCCAGGTCGACTTGGTAAGGAAACCTACTTACCAGTCTCTAAACCTTCACTTTGCCACATTTCAGACACCTCTATGGTAGGCCCTAGGGCAGGGTGCATTGTTGGTAAAAGGTAGGTCATGCCCTGATGTGTGTGGCATGACCTAATAGTGAATTACAGCCATTTTCGTTTTTCACTATTGAAGGGCTACCTGCCTCCAATAGGCCAGACTGGGCAGACTGAATATTAACTCCATTATAATCTATCTGACTCAGGGAGCATGGTAGCAAGTCGAGTTTAGTATCCCTGAACTCAGAATTTAATAATACACCCTTTAGGATGGATGGTTTTTAAATTCTATGTTTGAAAATAGCACTTTTAGAAAGTGGCTATTTTCTTGTCCAACTATCTACCGGTCTCTGCTGGTTTGGTGTGGGTGTCAGGGGCTGGGTGGCTCCAGAGGTCTGAATGAGTCAGTGTGGGGTGAATGGGGCGTTTACACATAGAGTGAGGGAAGAGTAGCCTGCCCTGCCTGACACAATACTGGCTCCACCTCCTGCTGGGCGACTGATAGCCCTGCTCCTGCCAGTGACAATACTGGCTCGGCCTCCTGCTGGGCGGCTGAGGACTCTGCCCTGCTCAGTGAATAGGCCAGGTGCCTCTGCCTGGCAACACCCACAACAAACCTGAGATGGTGGGAATCTCCCTGCTTGGACAAAGGGAACAAAGGGAAAAAGGGGTATAAGAGAAGGACCCCTGAACCAAGAACTCAGATCACTTCTGACAAGGAAACCTGTACCAAGGACAAGAAGCCTGCTGATCTAAGGACTTGCCTCCCCTTTCTGCCAGAGTGCTGTTTTGCTGTGGAGGAACCTGAAAGCTGCTTCTTTGTTTTTGCCAAGGAACAAGGAGAGAGGAACTTGGTGTGTACTCTCTGAACACTTGCTAGGAAATCTCCAAGGACTGGAAGAGTGCCAGTCTCCTGTTGAAGTCACAGGGCCAAAGGACTTCACCATCTACTGAATTGCTGAATTGCTGGAAAGTGTTGTTTCCAGTACACAAGGGAAAATCTGCAGTCTCGACGCCAGCAGCAATGCCAGTGAGCAGTGGGTATCGGCCCCGGCTCCAAGTGACCCCGTCTCGACGCCGGTATCAACGCCAGTGAGGAGTGAGTATCGGCTCCACCTCCAAGCGACCCCGTCCCGACGCCGCTGCTGATCGCATCGACTCGACGCCCTTCTCGACGCCGTGAGCACTGCTCCGGCCCGACATCCCTCGACACCGCTGCGGATTGACCCGACTCCGAGGCACGATCGACGCCGACCTCGACGCCGACATCTCGACGCCGTGGATCCTCGTTTTCTTCGTTTCTCAAGGTACTGTACTTGTGGGGTCTGTTGCGACTCCAGGCTCGACGTAGCGCTCCTCGCGGTCAACGCCGAACCTTGGGAATCTTGTAGACTCGACGTCGTGTGACTCCTGTGGGGGTTACATTGTTGCCAAAGAACTGTGCTCAGAAGAATACTTTGCTAAAGAACTATTGGCCAAGAAGAAACCTTATTTGAACTATTATTTTTCCTTCCAAAGAGTATTTATTAAGACTGTGGTATATTTTTGTCGTTGTTTGGTCTTGTGCTAAGCCTTATATAAAAATACTATTTTTTATAATAACTTCTGTGTCGTGTCCATCTGTAGTGTATTCACTTTATTACTGTATGTGGTCATAAATGCTTAACACACTGCCTCTGAGATAAGCCTGTCTGCTCTGCCAAGCTACCAAGGGGGTAGCAGGGGTTATCTGAGTGTGTAATCCCCTTTCCCTGACTAGAGTTGGTAGGTCCCTATTTGTCAGAAGTGTATACCTCTGCCAACTAGAGACCGCCGGTTCTAACACCTATCAAAGTGAAACCAGATATCAATAGCACTTTGGAACTAATCCTGAAAAAACTGGCTGATGTCCATGAGTTGGCCAAGTCAACCAAACAAACCACTGACACTATACAGCTGGAGATAACGGCCATCAGAGCAGATATGAATGCTGTGAATAACAGACTTTCCGTAGCTGAACAGAGGATCAGTGATGTTGAGGACATCGTATCCAAGTCGAGTAAGGATACAAATGCCCTGAAGAATATGTCCTCTATGCTCTTGAGACAGACGGCCGAGTTGGAAGACCGCAATCGTAGGGGCAACATCCGAATTCTTGGTGTTCCGGAGGGGTCGGAGGAAGCTCTGGGTTCTTGCTTAGCCTTTCTGGAGGACTGGATACCTAAGTTCACTGGCATAACGTTCGATCAACCTTTTGAACTGGACAGAGCACACAGAATCCCTTCATTCAAATCCTCATCACGGCAGGGGGTCCGTCCAATCATTTGTAAGCCTCTGCGATTCCGACAAGTAGAAGCAATACTTGGCTATGCCAGGAAAAACCACCATCTCACCTGGAAGGGTCACAAAATCATTTTTACCCAAGATTTCTCGAAGCCTACTGTTGATACTCGTAGGGGGTTCCTAAGTCTAAGGGACAAAATGAGGTCCAAGGGTATCCTGTTCTCCTTTGTCGGTCCTACTAGGTTCAAGATCACCGAGGGGGGGAAACACCTCTTTTTCAACGACCCCGGAGCCCTTGCGTCCTATCTAGAAGGCCCTCCTACTCAGGACATGGATTCATCACAGCTCTTGGCCAGTAAGAAAGTCCTCACCAGGCCCGGTGTAGTGCATGTACTGATTCCTTTGCTCCTCTTGACATTGTCTTATTCAGAGGTACCGGTACATCGTATTGTCTCATATGTAATATGTGATTTGTTGGATTGTACAGGTCTTTTCTTGTTTGGGTTGATACTTGGATATGACGGTAGTTATTTTTCTTTCGGCTTGCATTTATACACGAAGGATCTTTGATGGTTGGGTATTGGGAAGGAATGTATATGTTCTGACCATGTTGTTTCCCCCGGAGTGCGGGTGGACGCTTCTGTCGTCGCACCTCCCACATGCTAAGTATTGCGGTAGGGGTGGGGTGGGAGGGTAAGGGGGGGGATTGGGTTGAGAGCGCCCACGTTTTCATAACCATTTTCATGGTTTTCATAGTTGCTTCCTCGATTGCTCTCCTTCTACTTTTCTGTCTTCTCTTTTCTTTCCTTTTCTCCTTATCCTTGATTCTTCTCTTTATCTGGCGTCTCCTACTCGCTAGACATGTCTGGTGTCCTATGTACCATATGCAATTTTCGGGATGGGATTGTCCGGCTTCCAGGGGTATAATACTGTTGCTGATGTATGCTGTTATTGACTTCCATATTGGGCCTGCTCCGTGGTATTTAACATATTCGCATTTGTCCCTATGTCAAGAACCATATTTGTCGAGTTCACCATTTGGAACCGTTCTTAATGGCCACTAACAAACAAGGTGTCCTGTCGAGCGATTTGAGGATAGTTTCCCTAAATGTTAAAAGTCTTAACCACCCTGTGAAAAGACGTAAGGTCTTAGAGTATTTAGCCAAGACCAAAAGTGACATTGTGCTGTTGCAGGAGACTAAACTTTCCGAAGTGGACAATAACCTCATTAAATGTAACTGGATTTCGCAATTGGCATGCTCTCCAGCAGCTAAGAAGAAACGAGGGGTCATAACCTTGATTTCGAGATCTGCTAATATCACTCTAGAATCCTCCACACACGACAATGAAGGTCGTTTTTTGCTCACTCACTTGAGGAGAGGCGAAGATTTAATACATGTGATCAATATTTATGGGCCTAACACGGATGACCCCACCTTTTGGTCTAGCGTCTCTGACAGGTTAGATAGTATTCCTCAGGAGGATCTTATAGTAATGGCAGGGGACTTCAACCTTCCCCTGGACCCGATAATTGACAGGCAGTCTAACTGCCACTACCAAACTACGAGCTCACACGCTGAGCTCACCACTATTTGTTCTAAATTTAACCTCAAAGATCCCTGGAGACTCCAGCACCCAGACACACTGGATTATACTTTTTATTCGGCCCCTCACAACTCATACACTAGGATTGATTATATCCTTGTCTCTGGGGCATATACCAGCCTCATTGAGTCCTCTGATATTGCCCCAAGATTGATTTCTGATCACTCTTGCATCTCTCTTAACTTAACCGGAAGTCACAAGGAACAAACTCCCAAACGATGGCGGTTTAACAATGATGTCTTATCAGACCCTGAAGATAAAAAGAAGATTGCGGAGGCCATTTCAGAATACCTTGGTCACAACAAGGTGTCTGATACTAATGTAAATACACACTGGGACGCATTGAAGGCCACAATAAGGGGGCTAATCATTGCTATAAAAACAAAAATAAATAAACGCCTGAACCAGGGACTACTCCAACTAGAACGGGAAATTAGAGACTTAGAGACTGCCCATATTGCCTCCTTAGACGATTCTACTCTACTGTTGACTTTGACACAGAAGAAGTATGAGTACAATAAGATATTGAGTGAACGCGCTGCGGTGTGGATTAATAAATTTAAAGCGCTGAATCTTTGTGAGGCCAATAAGGCAGGAAAACTTTTAGCTTCATACCTTAAACATAGACAAAATCAACATGTTATCTCTTCAATCAAGGACGCTAATAACCTAACCCATACAACACACAAGGGCATTCTCAACACTTTTAAACAATTTTATCAGGACCTATACTCAAATAATCAGACTTTTGACACTGAGAAGTGCACTGCTTTCCTCCGTGATCTTAATTTGCCACAATTCTCAGAAGACGACTCTGCCATGTTAGGTATGGAAATCAACAGCTCGGAAATAGATAAGACGGTCAGGTCCTTGAAAGAAAACAAAGCGCCAGGGCCAGATGGCTTCACGGCATCCTTCTATAAATCTTTTTTAACCCAATTAGGTCCTGCTATGAAACAGGTTTTTAACCATATTGCTGACACTGGGCACACACCTGATTCTATGACCGAAGCCAACATTGTTGTTATCCCCAAGGAGGGGAAAGACCCTGTTCACCCAAAAAATTATAGGCCCATCTCGCTTATAAATGTTGATTGCAAAATATACGCCAAAATTCTTGCGGTCAGGCTAAATTTGGTCCTTCATAAATTAATAAGCAATTCCCAGGTGTGGTTCCTCCGGAACCGGTTATCCAATGATAACACACGTCTGTTATGCCATGTTTTAGAAAACGCTGCAACCAAATCTGTGCCCTCGATTGCCATTACGCTAGACGCCGAGAAGGCCTTCAACAGAGTCTCTTGGTCGTTCTTGGAACGTTGCCTGAATTTCTTTAGTTTGGGTAAGGACTTTATTAAAATGGTTATGTCACTTTACCTAAAGCCGACTGGACGTATAGCTGTCAATGGGTCACTTTCGGAGTCCTTCCCCCTATATCAGGGTACCAGACAGGGATGCCCCCTATCTCCATCACTTTTCATCTTGGCATTGGAACCTCTTCTTCAGACTATCAAGCTCAACGCGGATATTGCGGGTGTTGACATCAATGGTGTACGTGTCAAATTGGCCGCGTATGCGGATGACATTTTGATAGTTACAGAACGTCCGGATTCCTCCATTACAGCCCTAATGGAAACGATTGCATTATATTCTCTGCACTCCTGGTATAAACTCAATAGAGATAAATCGGAAGTTAAACCGCTAAACGTGTTTTGTAATAGCGAAATGTTGGGGGATTCTGGGTTAACATGGCAGTCGAGTTTTATTAAATACTTGGGGATTGAATTTGGTAATAATATTATGGACACCCTGTATCAAAATGAAAAGGTACTCCTACAGAAAATTAAGACACTTTTGGTTGCCTGGTCCCCAAAATTCATCACGTGGTGGGGGAGAATTGAGACTATCAAGATGATGGTTACTCCTTTAGTTAATTATCTCATAAGTATGCTACCACTGCTATTAACTGACTCCTTTCACCATAAATTAGATACTCTTTTAACATCCTTTCTTTGGCGCGGTAAAAAAGCCAGAATCAGCATTCGAAAATTGAGGCTTGATAAGACAATGGGAGGCGTTAACCTGGCTGACTTTCGTCTCTACCAATATGCCTTTCTGGCGAAACAGGGCCTGCTTTGGGTTTCTCCTCCTGATCACTATATACCAGTATGGCTGGAAGTGGAAGGGGCTCTCCTCAATAACATACGCCCCCTGTCGGTTCTCACGGCTAACCGTCTTCTCGCCATCCACTCTAGGTCCATCTTTAAGAATACTAAATTAGCTCTCTTAAAAATAGATAGGTTCATGGATGTCAGTATGAAGGGCTCCAATATGGAATCGCTTTGGCTAAACTCCAAGTTCCTTTATAATGGTAAACCATTATTCCTTGACTCTTGGTGCAAAAAAGGTATCTTTTTTCCCCATCAATTGGTAAATGATGCATACCCATTGACGTTCAGGGAACTTCAATCTCGTTTCCATTTGGCTGATGTCGAATTTTATAATTTTCTGAAAGTGAGAGCTGCCATTACGAAATCCAGAATGTCTCCTAGTTCCCCATCGCTACCCACTTTTGTATCAAAACTTAATAGGCTTGGCCATCAGGTCTCCCAGATTTACCAACTTCTGCGTCCAAAATCGTCCAAGCTTAATTCTAAGGTAGTAGATTACTGGAAGGTGCTTTCGGATAATCAGCTAACCGAAGATTCGTGGCCCCCGCTATGGAGATCAGTTACACGTAATAAGATTTCCCCAGTCCTCTCCCAAACGAAATTCTGGCTATTACACAAAGCTTTCTGGACACCGGCTAGGCTGTTCTCCATGGGGATCCGGGAAGATGATGTGTGCCGGAACTGTAATCAAGACAGAGGAGATTGGCTCACCTTATTTTACACTGTCCTGTTGTGAAACCCTTCTGGGATGGGGTCTACTTGTTTTTGTCTAATTTGTTTAACTGTGTTCTCCCCAGAACCCTACCGTCAGTGGTAACTGCTTTTTTACCGGTGGATTTGCAGTCGGAAGGGGACCGAGCTCTCCTTGATCTACTGTTGATTTCTGCAGTTAAAATGATACTCACCAATTGGAAGGATACTAGCAAGGCCTCCTACAAGTGTTGGATGAACTAGGTCATACACCTCAGGGGGGCAGACAATATTGTTTTGCAACATTGACCTTGGAAAACCTCCACGAGGAACATATGGTCTACCCTGGACGATTATTTTGCTTCTCATAAGCCGCCATGATTTCATTTTCTGGAAGATGATTCCCATGTGGTCTTCACATTTACGGACACTGACATGGCCGGATATTTGTTGTGCTATGCTATATTATGTAAGAGGCTTGAGACGCTAGATAACTCTCTCTTCTCTCTTTTCTTCCCCTTTCAGCTTCTCCTTTCACTTTCTTCCTTTATTCATTCTTCCTTTCTTCCTTCTGGAGCTGGGGACTAAGGGGCGATTTCTATGTCAAGGGGTTCGTCTATTGCTGACATGTGTCTGCTGATCACTTGAAACACCGTTACATGTACTTTGTAGCTTTGGACCCCGATACCAGCTCCTGTTCTGTTCTTGCACAAAATTTTCAATAAAGATATTTTGAAATTGAAAACAAATGTACAAAACCGATGTTGCTATTATGTGACAGTTCATGAAAAGAAGCCGGTGAAAGAAGCTAAAAAGAAGAGGTTATAGTTCTGCCACAGTCTCATCTTTCAGAACTGAAGCATTTTTTAATATGATATACAATGAAGCCATAGTTGCTGCTTTTTATTTATTTTATGCAACAAACACTCATTGACAAAGCCAATAGTCATACCTTGTTGTAGGTCTAATGTAATGATACTGGATGCAATGATAGAAACAGCAAAATACCAGTTGGGCGGCACATCATGCTCAGCACATATTTTTAGCTTAGGTGTTTTAAGCCACATCCTTAATTACATCAGACATGCTCCCTGGAGAGACCCCCCAGTTTTTTAATCCCACTTAAAGCCCTGGAAACAACCCCATGTCACAGTCCCCTCATGTCCTGGCACTGCACATCATGCATGACTCATGACTTCTAAGTTTTCAGATTACCTATGTGCCGGGGCATAGTGACCTCACCCCTTGCTTTAAGAATTACAGTGGGGTTGAATTCTTGATGGGCCTCTTCTGTCTGGATCTCAGTAGACAAAGGCTCAGCTTATAATTAATGTGAAAAGGTGGGTGAGTGAGTAAGTAAAGGAATGGGTAAAAGGATGGATGGATTAGTGAAAGGATGAAGGGATGAGTGAAAGGGCGAATGGATGGATAATGAGAGAAAGGATGGATGGATGAGTGAGTGGTAGGATGGGCGAGCGAATGGGTTGATGGATGAAAGAAAGATAGATGATTGATGAATTGATAAGTGAAAGGGTGAATGGATGAATGAGTGAAAGTGTGGATGAAAAGATGAACGAGTGAGTGAAAGGGAGGGTAGATGGACAAAAGGATGGATAGATGAGTGAACGGGTGAATGGATGAGAGAAAGGATGGATGGATGAGTGAAAGGACGGATGTGTGATAGGGTCAATGGATGGATTCATGAGTGGATGAGTAAATGGATGGGTGGGTGGAAGGGTGAATGGTGACTGGAAGGGTGGATGGCTAAGGGGAATGGAGAGAGAAAGGAAGGATGGATGGATAAGTGAAAGCATGGATGAATGATTGGCAGAATGGATGGGCGAATGGGTGCATGGATGAGTGAAAAGAAGAATGTAAAGATAGATGAGTGAAAGAATACATACATGAGTGAAAGGGAGGGTCAAGAGCTAGAGGAAAGGATGGATGAATGGATGAGTGAAAGGGTGAATGGGTAGACGGATAAATGACTGGGTGGATGGTTGAGTAAGTGAAAGGATGGCTGGATGGGTGAAAGGATAAATGGTTGGATGGATGAATCGATGGATGGGTGGAAGAGTGGAAGGAAAAGTGAAAGGATGGATTGGGTGAAAGGGTAAATAATTGGATGGGTGAGTAAACGGATGGATGGGTGGAAGAGTAGATAGATGAGTGAAAGGGTGGATGGATGGATGATGTATGGATGAGTAAAAGGATGGCCTGGGTGAAAGGGTGGATGGATTGATGAGTGAAAGGGTGGATGGAGGGATGGATGATTGAAATGATGGATGGAAGGATAGATGATGGATAGGTTTGCAAATGGTTGAAAAGGTTTGGAGATGGATGGGCACACAGATGGAAGGACAGAATGAATGGTCAAAGACTGAACAATTGATGAAAGAATTAATAGATGAAAGAATATAAATTAGAAATGGTGGATACCAGGGGTTTGATGGAAGGATGAATGGCTAGTTCCTTTGACAAGAGTGCTCTTCTGGGGAGGGTTGTGATGACTTACTTTGCTTTCTTGGTACCATAAGAGCTTTAGTTCAAAGTGTGAGATAATTTACTTTTCTAGCTACTCCCTTGCCTATGTGTTACTATTCTGTATTTGCTTTGTGCTTATGTGTGGGATCTATACATCATGCATATGACATTTTGAGTGACACCCAACTGCTACTTGAATGTTACACTAGTAATTGTAAATGTTTGCATGTTTTGTTTTAGGTTTAAGGTTTTAGGGAGAGCCTCATAGTGCCATGAACTGTGCTTGAGATATATATTGTGTTTGTAGCAATAGGCAAGGCATCAGAAATAAACTATGTACAGTGTATTGTCAGTGCCTTCTTTAAGGAAGCTGCAGGGAAAAGCACCTTTGTGACTTCCGTCAGCTAATACAACTCTGTGAGAAGCCCCCATAAGCAAAGTCAGATTCCATATTTTAAGTTCCACTTGCTGAAATACCCATAATGCGTTCCCTATAGTGGGTTCATCACAGCAATCCTCCCTTCAGTTCACCTATGCGTGCCGCTTTACATCTAACAATGGCACTCAGATATGAGATGCTAGTAACAAAGTCTGTCCGAGAAGATCTTGCCTACCACTTCTCTCACCAAACATGCCTCCTCAGGACCATGAGTTGTAAACCAAATATCAGATTAGACAACCCAGTGCAGTAACCATATAAATAGATCATTATAGTATGAAATACCCCAAAAAAACCTGCACAGTTGCTCAAAGCTGCGCGCATACCAAAAAACCGTAAAGTGCACGATTTTTTCAACCTAATATAAACTGATTTTGACTTAAGTGGTTGTCTATTTAGTTACTTATAAACTTTTGCGCAACTTCCTCTGATGTGTCTGTAAAACTTACCTTTTGTCGCAAAGTTTTCTCCTGAATTTTGACCTTCTGACCTGAGTTTTTGTCCTGGAATTTGACCCTTTGCCCTGAATTTTTACACTTACCATCCTGAATTTGCATCCATGCCAGTTCGTCACCCTAGTTCTACCAGTGGTGTTGAACATCTGGTTTTGCAATACATCCATCTTATTTTTGTAAACTGATCAAACTGTGCCTTTGTAGTCTCTCTCTTGGTGACCGAACAACATTGTTTACTCCCAAACTAAAACCCACCACTATTCTAACTGGAAGTTAATGTCTCCAAGCATGGTCCATTTCCATACTTGCCATGACTGAAAGAATCTCACTCCTGAGTCAGGGCACAAAAAGACAATTTCAGGAGCAATAATTGACTGATGCCATTTGAACTCACCTTTGACGTGTCCAATGCGCAGTTACGGCCACCCAAGATATGTAACTTTCTTCTTTTTCTTCCGAAAAGAAGTAATGCATATGTAACAAAAAAAACGAAGCACATTTGATAATCTATTTCAATAGACATGTTAGCTTGTCCACCTTGGTCTTATTAGTTAATTAAAAAATGTACAAGGATTAATTTTGGTGTTTTTATCAAACTTTGATTACAGTCAAATAATATAAAGTCTTTCCTAGAAAATGTGCAATAACATTAATTTTAACACAATGTTTTTGTTGCTTACTTCAAATGAAGGAAATTGCTTTGAAACAGATCGTCAACTCTTGGAAGAGAGCTTTCAAGTAAGCATACTGATCACATGCATATTGTGTCCCCTTTGGGGGTCGTCTGTTAAGCAGAGTGGTAGCAATATGCGAAAGAAATGCACAATGCACGCTTTAGTCTGGTTCAAGGAGAGCTGCCGACTTTGGAACCAGGGAACCAGGTTTGAGTCGTGCCATTGCCTCAACATCACATTCCGGGCAAATCACTTAATCTCCTCATGCATAAAACCAAAAAAAAGAAAAAGAAATCTGACTATGTGTAATGTAACTGATGCTCTTGTAAAGAATTCAAAGACCCCGGCCTGAGGTTGCACTATATAAAATTGCAAAAACAGCCCCACAAAGTTTGGGCGTGTAACCCACCAACTCAGCGAACTAAAGGAGAAATCTTTCAAAGAGACTCGTTCATTGACTGACAGCACCCACGTGTCAGCACCAACTAGGACCAGTGCTGCATTAAGGCATCGTTTTTAGCTGCTCAAAGGTGCATCAACAAATGGCCACAAGCAGGCAGCATATGAATACATACATAGGCCCTGAAAATGGCCTTCTTGGGCATGAAAGAGAAAACTCAAAGAACAAATCCTAAATTGGTCTGGGGCGTTAAAAACCTTTGTACCACATCAGCTGCGGACCCTTGAGCAGCATCTTGTCCGTAAAGCAGAAGAAAGTTCAGACCAAACTAGACGTGAGCCGAACAATCGCGAATCCAGAAAAAAGACACAGACGCAAAAATCTCGCACCCTCTTTAGTAGTCAAAAGGCAAAATGTATACCGTGCTGTCAAAACCCCCAAAAAGTACAACGTTAATTTAAGCATATTAATCTGACAGCATTCAGAGATGGGTTTTACCAAATAGTTTGCAAAGACAGATTCATTTATTAATGATAATAAAAAACCATTGATACAGACAGACACGCAATAAGAAATTATGTTTGCAGGAGAAAAAATACTTTTAATTTGATCCAATAAGTATGAATAAAACACGACTTGCACTTCAACTCTAATTACTGGTCGTTAACAGGACGTTTTATAGCTCAGTGGCTGTAGCCCAATTCATAAATGGATAATGTTCCAATAAACTTCAAGAGTCCCTGGCTGTAAGGAAACTGCAGCTCTGTAATCTGTCATCACTTTAACGTGAAAACAGGCACACTTTGATGCAGCTTAGTGATGTGATCGATGTTATCTCTATTTTAGTTAGGAAAATTGACATTATTCTGTGACCAAAATGGGCAGCTCCTTGTTCAGTCTCACATTTTCCCGGTAAGAGTAAGAAGAGGCAATTCATGTGGTGCGAGAAAGATGCAAGAGGAAGCCTCAAAGTCGGAAATGTGCCCCTTAGGAATTACTCCAAAGTTTCAAGCAAACTGCTCATGTTTCTGGGATTCACAAATCCATCTAGATGAAGGCCTGGTGGTGGATGCCAGTCGGACACTTAAAGTAGGACTCTAGTACGCAAATGAATAAACATTTATAGATAGATCATTTCCACCAAGTAGAGATTTCCGCATGTGTATATGTGAGGCAAATTAAACTTTGTTTGTTTTGACTTAGATTTTCTTTTTCCAATGAAAGATTCCCTTTCCGGAGCATTTAAATAAGGGGTTGCTCTCTCTCCATTCAGAGCAGAAACATACCTAGGTCTTTCAGGTGTTTCCTGTGTGGGACACGACAGTAAACTAACCTGAGAGTTTGTGGCTCTCCACCTACATTGGCAGTTGGACAAAGACAGAAATGCCCAGAACTTCCATTCTAACAATATGTTAATCAATGCTGAAATCCCGCTTCACAGATGACGCTTCAGAGTTCACAAATGTTGTCTGTAGGGTTTAAAACGTACGAGTCCTGATTCTTTGAATCATTGAAGAATCTTTTTTTTTCAGACTCAAGTTCCTATTATGTATGCTGACAATTTTACGAATCTGTCCCAGCCTATGAGACGAGGGCGGAAAAGTGAACAGAAGTCATTATGACAGAGGGTGCAGTCAAAATATATGTCCAATAATCCATTAGTAGTGTGATGGCACCATAACAGCGAGATAGGTTTCAAGAAAATAATAGGGTCCTTATGTTCCCTTGTAACAGGATACAGGCTAAGATTATAGGCGACTGCCTTGCAGAGTTCAAGTGGAGTGAATTTGTCATCATCTGCACCTCCTGAGGAACCTCTAATAACATCAGCCAACCCAGTGGTGCATTGTAAATGGTTAACGCAGACGCTAGCAGTGTGTTCTAACTTTTGCCTAATACTTGATGTACAGATCTGAATGTGTCCATTGAAGATGTGTCTTATAACCAGCACTGTATAGGTGATATTGCTGACAAGCTGCTCCTGCTATGAGCATCTGAATGTCTACTTCCTAAACAGGCATGTTTTACATAAATGTACATTAGTGTTACACTGTTTTCAGAGAAATGTATCTGCCTGGCTTTAGATTCTGGAAAGACAACCTTGGTACTTGAATAGGCCCGTATTATTTTGTCACGTGGCAAGTGAGACTTCCTCTTGCTTTAATATCAATTCTGAAACACAGTACAAAGCTATAAAAACTTTCTTTTTGTATCTGCTTTATAATTTTGTATTACGGTAAAAAAAACACAATTTGCTGACTTTCTGAATTTTCTTACCTGTCTTTATATTAAAAGTACGAGCCCCTTAAGGTATTTCTTTGTTTATTTTATTCATGCATTACCAATATTGAAATGTGAAAAGAATAAGTGCACTACAAAAAGAAATTCACACTGTTATTATTACAATGCAATGTGTTATTACCACACCAGAGTAGAACTGACTTGAGAAAAAAACACTGTTTAATGTCTCAGGGATTCCAATCTACAATCACCTTAAAGACGAAAACAACTAACAAGTCCTAGTTTTAGTTTTTTCTCACTAACTAACCCTCAATATTCCAGCTAAGCATAAGAAACAGCAGGGAATAAACCATGCCTGCAGATGTGCAGAGTTTAATATGCTATCATGTATTACCATTGTTGAAGGAGGAAAGGGAAATGATGACCCACTCAATGTTTTTCCTCTAGCTTGTCATGGCTTTATCTACAGTCAACAATGAGCATACACAGCATAATAAGAGCTTGCTTAGGTTAACAACATCACTGATAAAAACAAAGGTTAAAGCCTCAAACGTTCCTTTTTAGTACACATCAGTCACCCCTAGGGTAGACCCTAAGGGCAGGGTGCTATGTAACTAAAAGGCAGAACATGTACTTTTATGCTTTACATGTTCTGGCAGTGACAAACTGCTTGTCGCTACTGTGAGGCCTACCCCTCCCGTTGGCTAGCATTGGGGATATCCTTATACATCCTTGAGTGGTAATTCCTGATCAGAGAGGAGTAGCTTTCTTATGTTTGGTATGGTTAGAATAGTAATGATACATCCTCTTTAATGGTGAAGCTGGATTTAACACTACTATTTTGGAACTGCCCCTTTTAGGAAGTGCAAAAACAACAGTTGATGGACAGAATGCAGAACAATGTCATACATTCACCCCAGTACAGAGATCTGGGCCTAAATCCATCGTTTTTTTGCTCACCATGCCGTTCCAGTTTGAACCCAGCCATATGCAAATCAGTCTTGACCCTGTGCCTCATGGGAACAGTCCAGCCCGAACTGCCAAGCCAGGTCCTCCCTGGACTGGAAACAAGCATCCTAGGACCGGTTTCAGGGTTTCACCCATCTTCAGCCAGGATAGCTTGACTCCAGTGGCATCGAGAGCACGGGACCCACGTCTGGGCATACCCTTCCCACTCAGGGTGACAAATGCAAAAACAACAGTTGATGACAGAATCAGTACAGAGATCTGGGCCTAAATCCATCATTTTTTTCTTCACCATGGGACGGGTATGCTCAGACGTGAAAGTTTTGATTTGTTCTGCATTCCGTTCATCAATAGTTCTTTTTGCATTTGTCACCCCGAGTGGGACGGGTATGCTCAGACGTGAGTCCCGTGCTCTCCATGCCACTGGAATCAAGCTATCCTGGCTGAAGAGGGGTGAAACCCCGAAACAGGTCCTAGGATGCTTGTTTCCGGTCCAGGGAGGACCTGGCTGGGCAGTTTGGGCAGGACTGTTCCCACGAGGCCAGGTCTAAACTGGGGTGGCATGGTGAGCAAAAGAATGATGGATTTAACCCAGATCTCTCGACTGGGAGTGAATGTTTTGATTTGTTCTGCATTCCGTTCATCAATAGCTCTGTTTGCCTTTTAGAAAGTGGACATTTCCCTGCTCTTAACTTTGCTCTGTGTGTCTGCAGCCTGTCTCCACATCTGGCCTGGGTGACAACTACACTTTGTTCATACTCTCCAGACAACCACAGCACAAGAGGGGCTGGGTGTGACAGGGGATACATCTGCCTTCATCTGATTTCTGATAGTCTTCCTGAGCAGGGAGAGGTGGTTCATACTTACACCTGAACAGGTTGTGTCCTGTCAACATACAAATGGCTGATTTACATCCTGCCAGTAGTCAGGAGCCAGAGCTAGGCTGAAAGGGATCCTTGTGCACTTCTGAAGGCTCTTTTGAAGTCACCCCCTACATCAAAGCTACGTTGGGGTATAAATAGTAGGGCTCTGACTCTGTCAAATCAGTACGCTACTGGACCTGGAAGAAATTATGCTGGAGTAAAAGTTGCTGTGCTGAAGGATTGCCATCTTGCTTTGCTGACTGTTTAAAGGAACTGATGCCCTGTCTGTTTGAGCTGCTCTGCTGCCTGCTGACCTCTGCCCTGATACAGCAATCAAGAAACACCCCCAGAGTGACTCCAAGGGCTTGTTCACATGCCTCCTGTTCTCCACTGAGGTCTCAGGGATATCAAAGGCCTCGTTCTCACAGGATCTGTAGTTTTCCTTGAACTGTAACTTTGCCCGATTGTCAGGGGCTCAAAGCACTGTGGCTGTGTCAGTGGAAGCCTCCTGGTTCCAGCATTGTACCCTTCATCTGAGAACCAGTGCTTCATGTTGCCGGGGGCATGTTGTCCGCTGACATCGTCAAGGAAGGAGCACAGTGATAATTTGAGCCCTTGAACCGTCTGACCCAGGGAAACTTTCCTTGGTGGTTCCCTGATCACTGGCAAAGCTGCGCTCCAATCTGCCCTCACTTGTTGAAGAAAGTATCAGGAGGAATGGGGGCCCATTAGGGGTTCGTGCTTCATTCTAGCAACTAAGTACTCTATCACCGTTGGATTTTCACTGACCCAAGTGGTCTCAGAGGTCGTGCTGCGCCTCCCACAGCTCATTACTTTATTGCTACATTCAGCTGACCCAAGCGGTCACTGCCATATCACGCTGTGCCTCGCACTGCCAAGTACATGCCTGGTGTTGGGTTTAACTAAACTGGACCCCGGAGGTCCTGACACTGATGTACTGTGGGATGTTCTTAATCGCCTCCCGGCTTCTTCAAGGCCATTGTATACCGTGAAAACCATGGGTGCAAGGGCATGCTGAATTACTATAGAGGCTCAAAAGCGAGCCCACTTGATTTTTAAAGCAATACCATGATATACTTGAAACTGAATACTTTATGATCTATGTATTGGATTTTTTTTGTTTTGGTCACATTATACATATATAAATATTGCATATTTTTATAAATCCATGTGGAGTCTTTTTGCCGTGTTTTCAGTGTGTTACTGTGTGTGGGTGTTCCACAAATACTTTACACATTGCCTCTGATGATAAGCATGAGTGTTATGCGCCAAGCTACCTAAAGGTGAGCCCAGGTTATCTTTGGTGTGTAACTTACTTGCCCTGACTAGAGTGGTGGGTTCTGTCTGGCTTAGGTGCATACCCTAGCCAACCAGAAGTTCCATTTCAAACAGGCACACAACCCAAGTCCTGGTACAAAAACGTATGTAGGGGTTGTGCAGTGCCCAGGAAAGACACTGAGTCCATGTAGAGTTTCTTATGTTGTTTGTTTAAATCCAGAAGTATCATACCAACGCACAAGCCATACTTCTGGTCCTAGAGTCATCTCTTATCTGAGCAGTGACAGGCTCCAGATCCTGTCCAGCTTTCTGAGAATTAACAATCCCATTCAAAGATATAAATGAACATACAAGTGAAAGAACACAAATCAATACATCTGGCCTTACATCTCTACCTTTCCATTGTAGAATACATTCCCATAGTACACATCTCCAGTTATTAAGAGCACATTTTATAAAGTTATTTGTCTATTTTGCTTCAAACTAAACCTTATGGCACTGAATGTTCCCTAAATTCCATGGAAAGATAATCCTAAATCTTCAAAGCCTACCAAATGTTGCCAATTTTATTTTGAACATATGTACCTTAAAATGTACAAATCACCATTATTTTCAAAAACCTCTTTGGAAATAACTTTCAGCCCATTGTACATTGGTCTTTAAGGGAACTTTCAATCAGAGTTGCTAGCCTGTATTCTATTTTTCTATTTTAAAATGCATGTTTCAGTAAAAAAATATTGCTCCATGTATATATCTATGAGACAGTACAGTATGGTATGTAAATGTAAGGAAGTCCCTTCAGTTCTTTAATCTTCTTTCAATAATTTAATCACCACATATATGTATGTTTTGTTGTGGTTCAGATTTTGCTCACTATTTTGTTTCACACTCATGCCCACTAGAGGTTTAGGACCCCTGTCTTAGACAAAGAAAATGATGATTTACAGGTAAATAAAACCAACAGTTAGAATTTTGAAGCAGAGAAAGCAATAGTGGGTTGTAGGGCTTTCTGAGACTGAGATATGACCCAACCATTTTCAAATGGTTTACACAGCAATCATGGGACTGCAAATGGAAACAATCAGAGATATTCAACAATGTTTTTTCTTCAGTCTTCCTTACCGTAAATCGCTGGAGCTGACCCAGCATACCTGCATAACAATTGAGACTATTCAATAAGATCATCTCAATTGACTCTTACCCGCTTCTGATTCACTGCATACTGGGACCTGAGTTGACATGGTCTTCCTACTTGACTATTGTCACATGGATGCCAATGTTCATGGGAAAAGGAAATCTGTGTTTTCCTGCATGGTCACAGCGAATATTTCGCCTTTCGCTGGACCCTATATTATGCTGGTTTTAGAACTCTATGCACTTTACCCCTGGTACCTAGAAGTAAGTACCTGGGTTTCCCCTTTAAACATGGTTGAATTAGAATATTCCTAAATAGCATCTTTAACTCGCCTATAAACCCCTTGTACATGGTAAGAAATGTATCCAGGACCTGGAAGTTAAATACCACTAGTGGACTACAGCACCTATTTTGCAATCTACTAGGGTGGCAGTGCAAGTATGGCTTCGGGCCTACCATTGTAGCTTGACTTTAGAAGCATAAAAACTGCTCCTCAGCCTGTAAAAAAAGCCTTTTGAAAGGTCAAAAACTCAATTTAAAATACTAATAAGGCACCCCTATGTGGGTGTTGTAGCCCACAAGGCAGGTGCATCATGTCTAAAAGTAGGACATGTAGAAATGTAATGTTGACATGTCCTTTATAGTGACTAGTACACAAAAACTATTTTCGCTATAGGAACACTGGCTGACTCATAGAGAAACAATGGGAAGAGATATTAAATACTGATACTATATCTTGGGAATGGGACCAACTAGAAAATCAAACAACTGTTTATAATAGTTATTAAACCCCAATTCAATGGTGAAATTAGATTTTTTTAAGTATCAAGGTAAAGCACCTTTTACAAAGTTGCCTTTTCCCAGGCTTTAGCTCTAAGAAGCTAATTTGCATTGGCTCTTTAACTTCTGACAGCCAGGGATTAGCCTTGAGCAGGTATGAAAAAGGTGTGAAATGTATCAGAGGAGCAAACAATAGGCTAACCTCAATGAGCACAGGTGATTCCTCTGACTTCAGCAGAATATGCAAGGTATAGACTGTGGACCTCCTTTTGACAGCACATTTTGGAATCCTTATTGACAGGTCTTTTGAGCCACATGTAATACTTGGGGTGCACTTGAAATGGAGAGAACAGGATGCCAAGACAATTCTTGTGTATCTACTATCCGGTTGCTGAAGGACCCTGCTTTGTCCTACCAGACTTCTGTCTCTGGCTGTTTTGTGGAAACATTTTCCCCCCAAACTAGAATTTAGTTTTAGGTGTGGGCAGACACTAAGATTACTAAAGTACATTCCAAACACACTCCCCTAGATCTCAAAGCCCAAGCTGAGTATGGCCAAAGACTTTTGCCATCTTGAATATGCCCTGATGCCTGTAATTTTCGGCCAGTTTGCAGTAAAGCAAACAAGAAATTCATCAAAGGTAGTAGGTAATGGCCTGGGAACCTTTATCCCATTAGTTAGTGAGAGTCTAGGAATTCCTCCACAACCCCAGTAGCTAATTCCAGGCATTAACATGGCATTTCCAGCCATTACCACAGAACGCCTTCTGGACCTTCCGTCTGTGACCTGAAATGAGCCCTGGCAGACTGGACTTGTTCTCTCTTGGTACCAGGGAAAAATACTCCAATAGTCAGTTGGCTGACCTCCTGTGGGGCTACAGGGAGACAACAAGCTGCAAGAGGCATTTCCCTGGAAGTATCCAGCTGAGCAGTGGCAACTGGACCTGGACTAGACTCTGCTGCTGGCCTCTTCCTGACATATGTGAATTTTCCAGTGCCCGCCCAGACGTACCGGAGGCTTTAGAAGTCGACTCCTGTGCTGCATGTGACTTAAAAGACTAACGGACTGATTTATATCTGTCACCGTTGTGATGGAGTAACACCTTCACCGAGATCTAAATAAGGCCTATAGTCAGAAAGTAAAATCTTTGACCAAGACAAACCTGGTTGGGGTATCTGACCAGCACTCAATCGCAGTCAGCCTCAAACTGCTTCGAGGTCCCGGGCTACCACAACTATTGACTACCATTGGTTATTTGCGCTTTTTTGATATATTTATACTTAAAAGTTTAAAAACTCCACTTTCACTTATTGTTTTTTGTCATTTTGATGTCATTTTGTTTTTGTTCGCATTTTGACTTTGTTACTTTTTTGATATTGCATAAATACTTTAAACATTTCCCATATTTAAGCCTTTCTGCTCTGTGCCATAGCTCCCATGGGGTTCAGCTTGAGTTAACTTAGTGGCTTTGAGGATTCCCTTTGACTAGTGTTGTGATTATCCCTTGTCACCTATGCCAAATAAAAATCCAATTACTTTCAATGGGATTGTATGCTTCATTTATAGTGTTGGTCTTTCTGCTACAAGTAACATAGTTGAACAGATTTTTTTTGTTGCATGATTAATTAAAACCTTTGCAATTCAACATATGTATATTAAAAAGGAATAAGATCAATGTCATTAAAAAGGGTGTGAATAAACCATAAAATGTCCTTAAAAATGTTTAAAATAGTTTTTGACTGCAACTAGAGGTAATCTAAAATATGTAGGTATCATAATGTTATGGTGCTAAGTATTGTACTGATTTTGCAGGAACTGTGAAGCCATGACGTAAATGCTGATAGAATCACATAGTATATGCAGTAAAAGAAATTCTAAAAACTCTGATATTGCATTGTACCATCATTGCCCGCTTGTATTTGGGTGCACTTCATCTTCACTCTTATGTGCCTTCTAACAAACAAGAGAATATTGGCACAAACTTGACAAGACTAATATTAAAGATTGTTTTTTGCTGGGTCATGGCTGCTATAACAGCTTGTCTACATGTCTGAACACTCAAGAGGTTAAACTGTTGACGGAGTAACCGCCTATGGTGCTCAAGTAATACATGACAAACATATAATATGGAGCAGGAGCTCTTGCTCTTTTTCACAGAGTCTGCATTTCGTCTCTGGGAGTTGAATTTGCCATTTTGGTAAATGGTCAAAAGTTAGAAGAAATACAAAGCGAAAATGGCTGAAATGTATTTTTATAGATTTTTTATCATTTGGTCCCAAATGAGGCTGTTTCCCCTGAAGATTATAACAGGTAATATAGGGGCTTATAAACAAGCCAATTGTGCAGCAGGTGCATCACTTTTTTTGATGCACCGGTGGCGCAGTGTGCCTGCTCATATTTACAAGCCCATGTAAGGCCACCGTGCATGGATTTTTGTAGGCTCGAAAATATGACCCTCATTCATGCATTACTCTGCTTGAAAGGGGCATTCCATAGGTGTTGATGTGAGTGTTCCCACTATTAGCGGTCAGTGTGTGGATAGAGTGGAGAGGTGGGGGTTGGGGTGGGAGAAACAGCAGACGGATGAAACATATATTTAAAAAAAACACACTTTCCTGCCTCGCCATATCGTGCCCCTCTCTTCTGGAGGCACAGGCTCCCAGAGTGCACGGCAGCTAATCCTGATGCAGCTTTCATGTTGCTGAAAGCAGAGTCAGGATGCAGCATTCATGTTGCTGAAAGCAGCGTCCGGATTGACCTGGGCAACGAGGATTTGCACTCCCACTCAGACTGGGAGCCAGTGCCTGCTCTCTCCAACCCGGCAATGCATCTGGGGTTCGAGATAGCTTCAGTGCGCTGTAAGGTTTGACTGGCCTGAGACGGCCGGTCAGACTCTCATACACACTGCACTGCAATGCAAAACACTCCACCAGCATGTAATCCCCCAGGCCCGCCCCCAAGCCTCGGCTCAAGAGCAAAAATAAAATGATAATAAACAAGGATTTATTATCTTATTTATTATTTCTTTTTGGCAGCTGGCAGGTGGGGCGATGCTTCTCCGCCATAGCAGAGGAGCCACTGCTGGTTTGAACGCAAAATCCATTGAACCTGACACATTCCCAGATTTACAAGGTTTTATAAACCTGGGAACGCATCAGATTCCTATGCCTCGCCAAGGGAGGCATAAGGGAGGTGCAATGAGGAAAAATACCTTTATTTCTCCTTGTTTTTCCTTTTTCTATTTGTGATTCATTCTACAGCATACATAGAGAGAGGAAAACAACTCTTGTGATTGGTTTTGTGCAGTAAAGGACACCTTCCTGCACAAAAACAATCACCCCTATAAGGCAGACAGGGTGCCGGCGTTGGGTCATGACAGCTCATTAAGCACCAGCTCAGGGAAAAAGGACAGGAATGCGCTGTATCTTGTATATACAGTGCTTTCTGGCCCTTTTCTTTTGATGCACAGCAGCGCAGCAGGAAGGCTTGCTGTGCTGCCGTATGTCTAAATATTGTACACGAGACCCAAAGTTGTTTAATAACACTTTTGCAGCTGCCGGAACAGGTTCAAATTGAGGAACTAAGCTTTTAAGATGCTGCACTTTTTCCAAATGGCGACTATCATCCTTTTCTGCTCAAAGTCATTTATTCTTCCATGTGCAATCATTCCTTTTACTATTTTTGTCTTTACTGCTGGAAAAAGCTGCTTAATGCATGTTTTTAATATTTTCACCGAATTAAATTATATCCAGATCTTACTATAACTTAACAACAAGAACCCTCACTGAAAATGCGTGTTCAAGACCCTGCCTTCTCTTTATACAGTCAAGAATCCTAAATTAATGTCTGAAATACAATCCAGTGTTGGGTCAAGTCAAAAATACTTGTCAGACCTAAAACATTACCTAGGAACTCTTGGTGTAGTTCTGATGCAGAGTTGAACCTAGTTAAGAAAGACTAACTAGACACCATTAGTGATAGTAACACTCACTTCAGGGGGATTCAGAATCTTTTCCCTAACAAGGGAATCTGGTTGATGGATTTTTCAATTATTCATCAAGTTTACACATTAATTAACCCTTGCCCTGTATTCGACCTCCGAAATGTAGCCGTTATAATTGCCCGAACACCTTACCAAGGTTCTGTAGCTTCTTGGCTGTAATCGATAGTCAGTTAGGAAGCAGAAATTCTGTTACTGATCCTGACCATGAAATGAAGACCAGCAGTGTTTGCTATGTTTCGGATAATCTCAGAAGACATCACTCCCTGATACTGCAAAAATCCAAAATTATGACTTTCACACAGATTCTGTCTTCAGTGGAGCGGGTGTGACCATAGACTTTCAAGAGGAGTATGTCAACATTACTCCAAGTGAGGTCCAGGCAGTGAATGATTTCCTTAATTCCTGGTCATGGTCCACTTGTTTTTTCTGGGCAACTTTTTTTATGTACGAAGTGAAGATGGTTTGCTTTGTCCCAAGAGCTTAAGTACAATTTTGTCTTTGAAGTTCAATGAAAGGTGGAAACAGGGCGAAGGAGATAACTGATGGAAGAAAGACTGTAAAGAAGAAAAAAGAAAAGAAAGTGTGAAAGAAAGAAGACAAGAGGAAAGGAGAGACAGTATCATGGAAAGGGTGAGGAATTGTTGGAAGGAGGAAGTCCCTCATACCCAACATCTTACACTTGGTGTACTCGCCTACGGGCAGAAATGGCTGGATAGCCTACCCATGTGAGGAGTGGCTTATCTTTGGGACATATAATATGCGAGAAAAGGAGAGTTTTGTGTCTTTTATTAACTGTTTCAAGGTTGGATTAAGGTCAAATGCTCGTGAAAAGATGGTTCAAGATATAAGGCCCGCAGAAGAAAGGCGAGCTTTTCAAATGGACCTAGACACATCAGTCAAGTGCACGTTAATCCTCAGAGTCGACAACATACTATACTGACGCCATTTTGGAACCGGCGCGGAAACCGGTTTTACAGGTTTTGGATTGTTTTTATATTCCAAGTGCTGTGACTGATGAGGATATTATTCTGGAAATGTATATTTCAGATGCCAAACTACAGAACATTGGTCAGCCCCAAGGTGCACTACACCGGGAGATTAACTGCTTCGCTCTGTTTGCCTGGAGACTTCACTGGCAAAGAGGGAACTAAATACGAAGTAGAATATTCTGACTTTGAGGAATAGCCTGGGGTTGAATGTCGCAGGAACTCTGATGTTTTCCTGATTTATATTTACTCTTGACCAGAGGCGAAAGACATATTTTTCAAAAGAATCTAGCTTCCGATCCAGTATTTACAGGTTTATATTTTTTTGTTGTGCAGATTTATTCCCACAAATGTATTTCTGCATAAAACTGAGTTATTTATGCCCGAGGATGTCAGCATGGAATGAATTATTTGTATAATATTACAGTTTGTTGACAAATGCGGCCACTCTTAAATGGCCTACATATAAACAGGAGGTGGGTGTTTCTAATATTCAATACGTACAAAGAAAAGGCCTCAAAGCACAGGAAGACAGCAAGGAAAAATATGGCCTTTATGAGGTTGATAACTTTGATTTATCTTTGCCAATGCGAAAATCATATTTTCCTTTTGAAACGGTGGCCGCAGCATATGTACTCAGGATAGAGTTTCGGTTTGGGACAGAAGGTTGTTTATTGCAATTCAATGACAATGTTTTGGCAATGAAGCTCAATGACTCCGTCAAAAAAAAAAAAGTGCTCGGTTTGGGCCAGGGAAATTAATCTCTACTTTTAACTCATGGTTCCCTTTGACATGTGTTGTGATCTTGGTCTTCTATATTATTGTTTAGCGAAGAGAATGTCTGTATCTATTAGGAAGTGGCAACATATATTGAGACTGCAGGCACAGAAATGATAACGTGTTTATTAAAGGGATTTTTTATTTTTCACAAATTTGCAGTTGCCTGCTTTATTTAACCGACATGTAGTAGAAAGGTGTACCATAGGAACGTCCTAGAAATGTGTGTTAAAATACATCAACAGACGTTCTACTTTTAAGTCTGCGACGATAGGTTAGCATGACTCAAACGTATGATCACGTGGTCCAGCAAGCAGAGTCATACAGTAACCTATACCAGAATATAGTTCAGCAGCTGCACACAACCAAAGCACGGCTCGCCACTGCCGGTCCAGACTGCTGTTTAATTACTGGATCAGACAAAATGGGCTATGAGTTATAGGGTCTGGGCTATCAGGAGTCGGGTTATGCAGATTGCAGGAAGGGAGTCTAATGAACTGATATCAGGGTTCCAGATTAGCCTAAATAACCATCACCGGAAAGGGAGTGGCCATTAATGTGGATTTATAGCAAAATCACAAATACTTTTACAAGGAAACTCACACCACAACCGTTTGCCAGATGTTTTCATGTCTCACAAGTGAAACCGTTTCCTCCACTCATTTCACCACTTCTCGAAAATACCACTACAAATTGTGGGTATAATTCCTTGGTGATAGGATTGTGGTAGTTGTTTTATTGGTTAAATACATGCGCTGTTAAGATGAAGTCCATTTAAGCATTAGTTCGCTATACCTACAACACGTCCAAAACAAATATAACACAGAAAGACAAAGAGCCAAGCCATGCACAAGCTAAGCCCTTCAATCTATGAGGTGTTTGGAGTTGGAGGGTTACAACGCTTTTGCATATAGAATTTAAATGGTTTATGGCTGCTATGAAAAGGAAGTGTAGCTTGATGCATTACAATGGGAAGGTGGTGAACAAAACAAACGCTACTGCACAGATAAAGTATTTATCTGTAAGCTTCTTATATACGTGGGTCACATAAGCATGAATCACATCCAAGATTGTAGGTGCAAAGGTACAGCCCAGTGTTGTACACAACAGACACACACACACACACACACACACACACACAACACATACAGAAACTATATCAAACGCCAACAGCACTCCATCTGGTGTATTCCAAAAATGGTTGAACATGCATTAATAATTAATTGGATTGCCATTATTTATCAAGCATTGGCGAAATCAATACGTCTGACTTTGGAAGATGGTGAAGATAGTTATTATTTATGTAATATAAAAACAGAAACCGTTGCACATACTCTTAATAGAACGGTAGGGGGCATGCTAGCAGGTGTACTTAGAACAGGTATATAAACTCTTTTCAATTTAAGTGCCCATCACAGTAAATATGAGTCTTATAGGTACAGAGAAAGGGTATTATTGGCTTTGGATTGCTGTATCCTTCTGACATAATTAAGTGTGCAAGAATTACCCATTAGTCCATGCTGTAAGTTGTGGTGGGTGGAAGCAAAATGTGTATGAAGAGCCGACCCAAAGCCCTTTTAGGTATGTATATATGTATGCATTCTTTATTTATGAACTTGCTTGATAACCTGAGGTTGGTGATACAGCTGAAACTGTATCTGGGCTAAACCCAATCAAATCATATTCTAATGTGGCTGTTGCCCAATGTGGGATTTAACTCTGTGTTCCCAGACTCCTCTCATGCTTCACTTTCTTGCTTTATTTGTAAAAGCAGACAGAGAAAAAGTTCAGTAACATAGCAAATGGACTAATAAACACAGTCTTTTGAGAACAAAAAACTGCATAACCCAGAAGCTCTGTGTGCATGGACTATAGCTAGCATGATGGGTGTGCAATTAGAACTATATAGATTCCTGTCACGTCATCTTCTCCCTTTTCTAGCTGCTGCAGAGCCAGAGATAAGTATCTTGTTTTCTTCTCTTTTATTATAGACTGCATATTTATGCAAAGCCCTGCTTCAATTGTACCTCTCTTCCAAAGTGTTCTTTCAACAGGTGGTGTGTGTCCACATTGATGCTACAGCTGGCTTTTTCCCCTGACTGCCGCGTGGGGTTTAAGAAAACTAGTAGTCAACTGTGACCACTGTATTTGTGCACGAGGGGGCTTATTTATGAGAACCCTGTGTTACCTTTGCACCATATAAAGTGGTGCATGCATAACGAAGCGCTCTGATTAAGATTTATGAAGCCACGCAAAGCCACCTTGCATGGCTTTGAGTGGCCTCATAAATCATGAGTAAGGCGTCACCGCTCAAATCGCTGAGTCGCTATGCTCTGTGCCTAGGAGGCATTCCATTGGCATTGCAGTGCTTTTTCCCATGCAACACCCATAGAATTTGATGCTGCCCCAGATTTACAAAGTGATGGATACCTGTGGAAGAGTCGAATCTCTATGCCTTGTGAGTCGTAATGAGGGGAAATATTTTTATTTCTCTTTGTTTTTTCCTCTTTCAATCTGTGCTAAGCACATTTAGAAAGAGGAAAACACCTCATAGGATTGTTTTTGTGCAGGAAGTGTCCCTTCCTGCACAAAAACAATCCTGCTTGCCACGGAGGCACCCTTACACCATGGTGCACGGGTGCCTACATTGGCTCTAGGCTGCCAAAACTGCTCCAGTGCAGGCAGAAAGGACAGAAATCCACAAGATTCTGCTTAAACGGGGTGCATACCTGATCTTTTACTTTGATGTAGGATAGAGCACCAAGATGCCTTGCTGTGTTGCTCTATGCCGAAATGCTATAAATGAGGCCGTAGCTCTGTTCCGGCCATCTTGCAATGAGAAACTCTGCCAACGTGGCAGAGTTTCTCAATGCTGTTTGATTCAGTCAGCACATCCTTGCTTCTACAGATTCAAGGTCCTGTATCCTCAGTGATGCACGAGGTACTTGCTTTTCTTTTCTTCTGCAAATGGCTAATTTGTGGCTTTTTCTTGGCAAACTTTAAAAATTGTTTCTTGCATGACTCAACGGTCTGTCGATCCTAATAGTTCAACAGAGTGGACAGTTCCCTGCCAGTACGCTGGGCCAATTCCCACTTATTTGCAGACAGCAATGTGAATTTGATCAACAAGTATTCTATAAAGGCAATATTATTATTGTTAATTGTATTATTTTTTATTTCTATTTGTTTGATATAGGGTTAAAAACATTGCCTATTCGTTACATTGTGGGACAAAATGTCACAGAGAAAAATTCGGTACACAGAACATCAGACAGTCATTGAGGAAAGTGAAGAGATTTTGAAAGGAAATCTCGGAAACTTTATTGCTGTTTTATGACTGGCAAAGAAAAAATGCTGTGGCAACCTCTTGTTGCATAATCATTAGCTGCGGAGGCTTTCCTTCCCCAGTGCAGAGCCCATTTTGTTGATGTTTGGGCCACTTCACTGTGAGCCTTCAAACTTTTGCCCACAAAAGGTATAGTGACTAAAGTTTTGTCCTTTTTACCCCCACATGTTTGAGATTCTAAAGGTATTCAGGATTTGTGGAATCCCCTAGGCTGAAATGAGAAAATAGCCAAAATGTAGCAACATTTTGGGTTTTCTTTTGGAAAATGAGAAAAAGTGCAGAGCAAAAAACGTTTTCTTCTACAAAAAATGGCATCACCCAAAGGTTTGTTGAGGTCACTATCTTTCCAGCTTTCAGTAACAGAAAATGCATTTAAACAAATATTATGCTATTTCCACAGTTTTTTGCATTTTTTAATTTGTAGTTTTTTTTCCTACT
Source organism: Triturus cristatus (assembly GCF_964204655.1). Classification (NCBI taxonomy): domain Eukaryota; kingdom Metazoa; phylum Chordata; class Amphibia; order Caudata; family Salamandridae; genus Triturus; species Triturus cristatus. The sequence goes on along the minus strand of NC_140590.1, from coordinate 890,311,661 downwards.
TCTTTAGTTTCTACCTACCTGCAGTTTGGGGTGGAAACAGGTGTAAAAGATTTTTAGAAAGTGAGCAACATTTTGAATTCAACGCAGGGTCATTTACGGCATCACCCAAAGGTTTGCTGAGATCACTATCTTTCCAGCTTTCAGTAACAGAGATAGATGTAAACAAATATTATGTTTTTCCACAGTTTTTGCATTTTTTAATTTGTAGTTCTTTATCCTATTTTTATTGTTTCTAACTATCTGCAGATTGGGGTGGAAACAGGTGTAAAACATTTGTGGAAAGTGAACAACATTTTGAATTCAGCACAGAGTCATTTACGTAGATATCTCTTGATTTCCTCCAATGAATTGTTGAAGGTATAGTAATCGGAAACAACATTTTCATCAGAAATTTTTTCAATTGATGGTTAATTCACAAAGGTAATACACTGTTACATCCAGCAGACCCTCCTGGTCGGAGAGATCTACAGTGTTTCTTTGCTGTCAGTTACACCTGGCAGCCTTAGGATGATCTTAGTCAACGTTTTTGCCATTTTCTGCTGAACTCGTTTGCTAGCCATGTAAATGTAAATGTAAATGTATTTGTACTTATATAGTGCACTTCTACCCAGGGGTCTCGTAGCGCTGTATTCATACCGCTGTGGAACCCTTCCTGGTTTTCCTGCGAGATGTCCACTCCTGGGCACCCCCAAGGTGAAGCCAGGCATCCTAGCGCTGTGGGGGCCGTTGTGGAGATTAAGCAAGCTATTGCCCAGAGTTGCACAGTGGGACCCATGATTAGAATAGGCACCGAGGCGAGAATTATCAGGTCCGGGGAAATTGAATCCAAGAGCCGCCGAGGCGGGAATTGAACCCAATAGGACTCCGTGCACTTTATCAATGCTAAACGGTTTGTGCTCTCTCCTCTAGACATGGTAGAATGGGCTTAGCCCCAGTTGGCATACTTAATTTACTTATATATTTGTAGTAAAGTGATACTACATGTTCCCAGGACCAGTAAATTAAATGTTACAAGTAGGCCTGCAGCACCACTAGTAGCTGATTGTGCCATCCACTTAAGTAGCACATGTAAACCTTTCTCACGTCTGCCACTGCAGCCTGTATGTACAATTTTAAACTGCCATTTTGCCCTGGCAAAATACACTGTTTACCAGGCCCAAACCTTCTTTTTTTAATACATATACGTCACCCCTAGTGTAGGCCCTGGACAGCCCAGAGGGCAAGGTGCAGAGTATTTAAAAATGAGGACATGTACATTTAAGTTTTATGTGTCCTGATAGTAAAAACACTTTTAAATTCGTTTTTCACACCTGTAAGGCCTACCTCTCCCATAGACTAACATTGGAGTTGCCTTATTACATTTAATAAGCTGTCATTGCCAAATAAGAGCAAGTAATCAGTTAATGTTTGATGTCTTTGGAATTGTAATGAAAAATGCTAACGTCTGTTGAAGTCAAAATTTAAATTACAATTGTGAAAATACAACTTTTAGAAAGTCGGTTTTCCAGCACTAGCCATTTAGTACTTGTAATCTGTCTCTCGTCATATGACTGGGTGTAGCTGATAGTTGGGTTTGGTGTATTCCTCCTAGACAGCCAGACACAATAGAGAGCTTAGGTGTCCCTGAATGGGCCTTTACTGGAGGGCGGAGTTAGATCCAGGCCTACTTACACTTGATTAGGCTATGTCATGCCCCATCACAAAGCGCTGTATAACACCTGTAGTTAGTCTGTCGCCAGGGACAGCAGAATGCCTGGGGACTTCAAAGGAAGCCTCTAGAAGATTCTCCCCCCCTTCAAAGGCACAACTGGGTATAAATACTGGACCTCAGGCACCAAGTCTTCCTCACACTTCTGGACCTGTGGATACTCTGCCAGGAAGAAGGACTGCTGTGCTGCTGAAGGACTGCCACTCTCCCAAAGGACTGCCACTCTGCTGGACTGCTTTCTGCTGGACTACTGCCCCGCTGGACTGCTGCACTGCTGTGCTGACCTACTGCCTGCTGCCCTCTTGCCAGGATGAGAAGGACTAGACTTGCATCTGTTGAACCCATGACCACCAGAGTGACTCTAAGGTGCTAGTTGGCTGGCCTCCTGACTAGAGCCTCAGGAACAGAAGGCTTCACAAATCTTGAACCCAGCACCTGTACTCTGTCATCTGTGAGTCTAACCTGCCAAGTGGTGCCACCCCAGTGCTAGACCCTTGGAAGTAGGACTAAGGTGTTCTGCCAGCATCTGTGGACCCAGAGGAACTGATGTAACTCTTCTGCTGCGTGGAGTAACCCAGACCAGAACCAATGAATCGCAGCTGCTGCATGAATCAGACCCATCACAAAGACACGCATCTCCAATGCAGCCTCTTCGGAATGGCCACTGTGCGACGCATCCATGGCACATGCCCTAGAAACCCGTGATGATTGACTCTGCATCACAGACTTGCAGCTCCTCGGAAACAACACATTACCCTGACTGCGCAATGTATCCTTGACGCCAGATTTCACAATGTAAGCCCTCAACGACGGGATACTCAGCAATGACGTGGGACCTCACATCACAGCCTCTCCGCACCTCGGAACCGAGGCATCTCTTTGGCTGCACATCGCATCTTCGGTGTGGATCCTCGCAACACTCCCCAAACCAGGATTGAAGGTATTTTGTTCAGTGGGCCTAACTGAATTCCTGTAGCAAGCCTGTGCTCCATTGCTGTTGACCTAAACTTGTGACTTTGTCCCAGCCCGACACTACCAAATGTCCACAGTTGGCACTCTGTGCTTTTTGGCAGTATTTTTACTGAAATATTAAAATCTGCATACCTCTGGTTCCACTGATTTGGTTTTTGTCATTTTGGTCCTGTTTTATTTATTAAAATTTACTCTATGTTGTTAACTTTGTTGTGAGATTCTATTGTCGTGTGTTTTTACTCTGTTGCAGTATGAAATGTTGCACAAATACTCTACATGTTGCCTCTGAATTAAGCCTGAGTGCTCTGTGCCACGCTACCCGAGTTGAGCAGGTTAATTTAGGGCTGCTTGTGACTTCATCCTGAGAAGAATTGTGGTTGCTGCTTTAGAAGGGTTTTACCACTCTCAACCAGTAACCCAGTTTCTTACACTGTCCAAAATATGCAGTACCCAGAGCCAACAACTGAGCAGCAGCTTATAAAGATTTTTCGATTTGTATCGACTATACTTCAAATAATATCCTAAATTCTAATGAATGAAAAATGTGTATGAAGGAAAGCTACCCAGTCTAGTTAGTTTTAACTTGCATTGATCCCCCTACATTTTCTTACAAATAATGCCTTGCAAACAGCAAACTGCAAAAATCACATATTTTCCTCATATTTGTTAGGAAATTAGCCAGAATCTGAGGGGTCTACAAAATTCCCACCGCCCAGCATTCCCACACTTCTCCCAATAAAAACGGTATACCACTTATGTAGCTGGGCCTATTTCATGCAACAGAAAAGGACTCAGAAAGCAACATCGAGACATCAAGTTTTCACCTTGGAAAGTCACACACTTTTGCGATATGAGTAGCCATGGTATTTGGGTTTAGATTCAACCACCACCCAAGAAAGCCCACCAAACTCAAACATTGAGAGGAGTCCAGGGAGTGTGGTTTGCATGTATTCCACTACATTTGTAGGGATTAGGTGAAGACCATAAGGATAGTACATTGACTACAGAAGGTCACATTTTTTATCAGTACTGTTTCACCAGGAGAAGAGCGGGCATGCTGGGGGATACAAACCTCAGAATATGCCCCATAAGTGGTTGCAAGTATGTTGTCGCTACGTGTTATGTTCCAAGGCCAGTGAGCTGCCCTCGCCCATTTGTTTTATTTTTTAATTTTCCCTGGACTCTTAGTGGGCTTTTTGCCCCCCTTTTTCCAACTCTTGATTGGGGGTAAATTCCCTCCCAAAATTCTCTCCATGTGGAATGAAAGACTGTTGCTGCCTTTTCAGAGTGAGGGCATAGCCTGAGCCACCCCACATGTTTCTTCACTAAAAATATTCTGTGGCATCTGTCATGCTTTTTCCTGCGTGGAGAGGGGCTGAGAAGCTGTTTTGTGGAGAACACTTGCCCATACACAGAGGAGCCCTTCCCTAACACCTGACAAAAGTCAATTCCTCTTGCCTAGTGTGCTTTCTGCCCCATCAGGGAAGGCAGCTGGGGTTAAACCTCCACAATCTCCCCCAGGGGGCAGAAAGACTGTTTATAGGGGACAGCATGTGCCCTTGCCAAGGGGGGCCTTCCCTGAATAGCAAGCCCTAGTATCCAGAGGGGAATTCTTCCATGGTGGATCACCCTTCTGTGGCAATACCTAAGCAGGGATCCACTCGGAAGAGATACAACTGGAAAGGGGGCATACTCCCCTTTCCAGTTGTATCTTTTCCACATTGATTGGTGTTTCGGGGGTTCAGTTATGCACTTGAGCACTGAACAAAATGAAAGCAGTTGCATCTAATGGCACTGTCCCATTTCAGTTTCATTTGTGGCATGTGATCATTGCACAAAGGAAAAAGAGACAAATTCAAGATGTGAGGGAAGGTTTCCATGGATGATTTTACAGATTACAGGACATTCTGAGAAAATCTGATTGGTCTTCGGCCTCAATGTTTAGGATGTTTTATTACAAACCATGGGGCAGATTTAGAAGCCCCCTGCGCCACCGGGGCTTCACGTTGCATAACGCACCGGCGGAGCAACCAGCTGAGTGATATTTACAAGCACAAGTAAAGCCACCCTGCGTGACTTTACCTGTGCTTGTAAATATCACCCCTTTTCACGTTACACTTTGCATGTTAGGGGTGTGACATGGGTGTTGTTGTGGGTGTTTCCACGCAACACCCATGTCCACTGATGCATTTCCAGATTTACGAGGAATCGTAAATCTGGAAATGCGCCAGAATGCTACGCCACTAGCCAGGTGCAATGGGGAGAAAAGTTTTCATTTCTCCTCGTTTCTTTCCTCTTTCAATGCATGCTGCATTTAACAGCACACATTGGAAGGTAATCCTTCCTGTACAAAAACAATCTCCTCACGACGCAGGCATCCTTGCACCATGGTGCAAGGGTGCCAGTGCCGGCGCATCGCAGCAGGTTGTGCGCCAGAACAGGGGGAAGCACAGCGATACGACATATTGTTGAAAATATGTTGCATCCCTGTGCATAGAAACTAACGCAGCACGGCGCAGCAAAACTACTTGCAGCACCGCGCTGCATTAGTCTCTTGTAAATCTGCCCCCATGTTTCTATTGTGGTGATTATAGGACCGTAAATAAAAATGGAGATTTTTGTTTACTGTTTATGTACGAAAGCCGCTATTTCATTAAAGACAAGGAGGGAAGTATTATCTAATATCAATTTCATTGTTACTAAAACGAAACTATTTGGAATGTTTTTCTTTACCCTTCCTTAATATCCCAGATGCTAATTCTGCCTGCTTGCATGAGCATTACAAGTTTTTAGGTCTCGCTGAGCCCAGCGCATGAGCTGGCTCAGAGAGACATTTTGCAGGTGAGTTTTCAAAGTGCTGCTGGCTGGCCTAGCGCTTGCGTTCACGCGAGCGTGCACACGCGAACCGCCAGCCTTCAGCAGCACTTTGAAAACTCGTGCTTTAGCGCGTCATCGCGATCACTTTCGCTTTCAGAGCGATCGCGATGACTTTCACTTTTACATCCGCGCGGCGTTACTTTTACTGCCGTGCGGCCAATGCTTGTTTTTTTCTCTTCTCTTCTACACTGGGCGATTACAAGAGGCACCAGAGAGTCTTCCTTCTCGATGTCGGAAGGACGCGGTTCATAGAGCACTTTAGTGTACACTCCTGTGTACGAGGGGCAGGAGGCTGCTTCCGTGCCAAGTCGTCTCTCTTTGCTAGGTGTCCACAGGGGGCTAGCTTTGGTTTACCTGGCTTTTACTGAGCTGCTGCTTAAGGTGATTAGAAGGCACAAATTAAATTAAAAATCACGTCTGTCCCCATATACTCATACAGCTCTCGCGAGTGCTCTGCTGACATCCCTTGCCTCTGAGATGCGGACAACCCACAGAAACGAAGCTGGCCTTGCCAGGATGGAAAGTATACAATATGTTTTTTCCCCGTGTCAAGTGGACTTCATTCCTGGCCGGGGTCCCTCCGATGCTCCGTGCTGGTAAACATATCATGGGGAACAGATAGTTCACGACTCGGAGAATAAGCACACGTGTGTTCTAAGTTTTCAGTGTTTTATCACGGCCGCGCGGCGTTACTTTTACTGCCGCGCGGCCAATGCTTGTTTGCAATGCTTCTTGCCTGGATACTGTATGGTGAAGCATTTCAAGTTGGCTGTGTGTATGCATGTGGGCACACAGCAAGTCATCTAGGAATTTTATGTTGTGTGAAACTAAGATAACTTGAATTCTTGAAATACATGCCGAAAATAGAGCTGTTGATATGATTCATATAGTACAGCTTTGAAAGTCAGAAGCAACATTTGTCCTAATTTTAAACACATTTGATGCTCTCAACTTTCACCAAATATTGAATCGAATGCATGCCAAAAGCAATGCAGAAACGAGTGGCATAAGGCCCATATCTGACCGCTGATCTGGAGGATTTTAATTCCTAAGAAAGTGTAAAGAGCAAAGTGTAGAAAAGACAATTACGAAGCAAATAAAATAGAGTACGCTTTTTTCCTGCCCAGATGCGTTTTGTGATGACTTGGTTTCATTGTGAGGTGTGTACGCACAGAGTGAGAATACGTTGAATGACAAAGCGGCGCAAAACAACAATGAGAAGAAGGCACTTTGAGCTGGTCTGTGTGTGGAAGGCTTGATTGGTACTGGAGAGAACTGAAGTACGCATGTTCTGCTGACGACGACGGTGCGTTCTCGCTGCCTTCGTCCCACCCCCTTCACGTTCCTTTTCAGTAACTCACAAAAGTGGGCCAAAAGTCAAAGGCAGCCTGTACTTACAGTGGTGTACTATTTTTGAAGTTTCACTCAATGTGAGGAAGTCACGAAGTTGGGCAATGGGATGAGTTTCTCACACACCAAAGGCAGAACATTTTATCGCCTGACGTTTCAAATGTCCCAGTGCCATTCTGGTATTTGAGCGGTCTGTGGAGCAGCGCAGTGCACAACATGAAAGGAGAAACGGCAGTAGCATCCTCAGAATGCAAAGAAACCCTTTGATCTGACACCTGGGTGAGGGATTGCAGAAGAGGCAGGAGCTGGAGAGAAAGAGAGCAGATTGGAGAGATAATTAGAGGGACGATTTACAGACCGGGTTCAACACTGCTGGTCTCCATCCTCTTTGAAACAATAGTTTCACTAGGAGACCATTTCAAACAAGCATTGGCATAGCCAATAGGTCTCGACTTTGGGACCTTGCAAGTGTTTAGCCATGCAACAGGTGATGTTGTTGCACCAAGGATATTGTGCTGCATAACTAAATACTTATAAGGTCCCAAAAGCGAGACCTATTGGCTATGCCAATGCTTGTTAGGACTTACAGTCACAATTTCACAACGTACCTAAACCTTATGAGCAAGAAGGAGGGCACTTTGGGCCAGCGCTAAGCTGAAAGAGACACATTAGAATACAGTTAAAACACCTACATAAATTAGGGTACACAAGGGTAAGGTGGGGTACCCCTGTGATTGGCATGGCCTACCCTATAAGCCCCTAGTATATAATAGGGAAGGTGGATTGAAACTACCTAGAAGTCCCCAGTAGCCTGGGGCATGGCAGTTTAGAGGCCAGAAGCCTATTTCTGCACTTTCATGTGTGCACTGCTGAGGCCTGAGGTCAGTTTCAAATCAGCCCTATGTGCCAGGACTGCTTTTAAAAAGTAAATTGAGCCCAACCTCGACTTTGGTGTTTGGGGCACATACAAATGAATAACCTACAATGTCTTGGCATATTAGGGACCCCCAGGGTCTCCCCTAGGTATCCCAGGGGTGGGGGTCAGTTACTTATAAGCCTGGGTAAAGTTAAATTTCCATTTCATTCCCCACATTGTGGTAAAGTGCTGTTCAAATTCAACTTTGATGCTAGGAGCAATGTAGAGGGACAATCTGCAATATTTCTACCGATTCTGAACCCCTAGAGTCTCCCCTAGTTGCACATGGGGTGGGGTTCCTGTAGATATAAGACAAGTACTTATAAAATATGTTTTTGTAAGTCCTGGTGCTGGAAAAATGGCCCAAGTCATTTTTCCCATTGTAAATCCCTGGTTACATAGGTTAACATGGTAGAAAGTTATTGATTAATAACTATTGATAAGAGAGGACTAGAAATGCCATTTAAAGACTTCCCGGAATGGTATTAATAAATCCAACAATATCATATTGTTGAATTTCTCCTAAAGTGTACATACAAGAAGTTATAAGACTTTCATGTTTGTAAATCCAAATTCAGCCTTCCAGTGGTCTGCCCTGATTGGTCAGAGTTAAGTGGATTAGCCAGCCTGCCTTGAAGAGATGATAAAGAGCCCCTGGGGTTAACCAACTCTGCTGGCACGGCAGTGTGCTGTTCAATAGGTATGCGAGGCCAGGGGGAGGAGTCGTAAACCATGGTCTTCAAAGGCAGAGGGATGGCCACAGTGTCAGTTTCCACTTTACACTTTTGACCCCCACCAGACCCAGGATTACGGAAGTGTTGTGCAGATGGTAGGGGGGAGTCTATGGAAATGAGCCATCCTAGGGGGTGTATTTAGCCAGCTCTTACCTCCTTGCTGGAAAATCAGCCATTATGGATTTGGAAGATTTGACGCACTCTGGGACAAAATAATGCCCCACTCTACAGGATGTGGGAGCATATCAACAATAGACAGCGATAAATATTGTAAAGCGCGCTTAGCACTTTTTTATTTTCCGCTGTCTATCGCTGGAATTTATCGCCCGGTTAGCGCGTTATTAACAATGAGTTTCTCCAGGGTGATAAAATTCCAGCGATAGGGTGGAAATGGCAAACACATCGCTGGAAAACCAGTGTTGATCTCCTGAATACGGCGATAACCTTGCTGATACGACCCTGTGGTCGTATCACCATAATCCACCTCCAGTGTAAAACATACATAACTCATGTTTTTTGCAGACGTCTGCAAGCTGCGTTAAGGGCGAGTTAGCGCTTAAAAGAATATCACTACGCCGAACGGGGCGGCGTTGTAAATATCGCGAAGCCCCGTTGGCGATATTGCACAATGAAGTTTCACGAGGGACGTCCACCTTGCATCTCATTAGGGATGCGAGGCGAGGCGATAAGAAACCGGGCACTAATGCAAGGAAACACGCGCTAGCGTGTCCTTGTAGATAGAGCGATAACAGCGCTGCTTTTCACCCGAAAACAGACGCTAAAGCGGCGATAATATTATCGCCAGACCTTGCTAATATGCCCCTTGGTCATAACCTTGAGGAGTTAACCTGCTCCCATTGGTCAGAAGTGACCTCCTGCATGACCCAGAGAACTTGGAATAAGTATCTGAGAGGGGCAGAGCCCTCCAGATCTGCTGCTTGAAACTTACTGAAGCAAGAAGTGCCCTGCTGAGAAGTTTTGCTGTGCAAAGATTTCTAAGGCCTGAACTCTGAAAACTGCACCATATGAAACTACAGCTATGTGGATTATTTTGCTGAAAAAGAACTAAAGAGTGGACTCCCTGAAAGCTACAGGTTAAAAGAGCTCAACTGGAACATCACCAACTAAATCTACACCTTGGAGAACCATCATTGGATTTGTGAGGGTTTTGTACCAGTGAATTGTGGGACTGACGTCCTCAACTTTCAGGGACCATTTTGGAGCTTCCAGACCCTTGGAGTGAGTTTGAGACACTTTGGTACCCCTTGAGGAACTTCAGGAAGAAGTTCAAGAAGTTTGGAGAACTTTGGACCAAGCTCCATTGATGGACAGACTCAACCTGGCCGCCTGCCTTCAACCGCGAGCCGGCCAAGCCATCTAGGTTCGTCCCGCTAAAAGCTCCATGGGTCCAACTTCCAGAGATGGACTGGGACTAGAGAAAATCTGAAGCAGGCGAACCCTCACTGGATCCGCTACATGAGGAGCATCGAGAGACCCCGCGAGAAAAAGCTCTAGAAAAGTTTCTAAGTCCGCTCATCGAAAAGGTGACCGGGAGCAACCGCGAGAGCCAAGCCGCATACCTTCCATCGCGTACCTGCCCGGAATCCTGGGTTGCCCCGCTGAAGCGATCTTGAGAAATCTTCTAAGTCACCTCCAGGGAAGTTGACCGGGACCTCGTCACAAGTCAAGCCGGCGAACCCTCACCGGTTCCGGACTAGCTGGGAGCTCTGAGGACACTCGGGAAGAAAAGCTCCAGAAAAGTTACTAAGTGTGAAGGTAGAAACTGAGACCGGGACCTGCCGGGAGCTGTAGCCGCTCAGGGCTCCATCGTGCCCGGCCTGAAACTTTGACTTTGCCCCGGTCTATCGCGAGCAGGTATCACAATATGGTGCTATAATCTTCTAAGTGCTATATTTTATTAAATAAATCTTTTAAAATTCATATCTCCGGTTCCCTACATTGGATTTTTGTTGTTGTGGTGTCGTTTTAAAGATAAAAATATTGCCTATGTTTATACATTGGTGTTGGATTTTTATTATGTGCTGTGTCTTAATTATGTACTGAAATTGTGTTTTTAAATGCTTTACATACCTGTCTGTGAAGTTAAGCCTGTTTGCTCACAGCCACGTTACCAAGGGCTAAGCATAGAAATAATTTTCTAAGACCTATGCTGAGTCCTATCATGTGTTTTTTTTTTTTTTTTTTTTTTTTTTTAAAACCTTTATTTCGGTAGATGCACAATACACAGCGTCTGCCTACAACCCCCTCGGGGCCGGCCGCTATGACATTGGAGAACATAGAACAATAATGTCAGGATAAGAAAAGGTTTAATTTTATGGTTTTGTCGAGTACAACGTAGTGTACTTCGAAAAAAGTCGAAGCTAATCACTGACCAGGAGAGACATCACCGTTCACGGAGCACCCAGAAGGAAGCGTTATATAGGAAGGCATTGGTAAGGAGACAGGTGGCCACCATCCAGGGACTAAGAGCATACACTATACCACAGAATGATAAAACACAATAAGCTCCTTACTAACACTGAACCCCGACCCCGAAGAAACAAAGAAACATAAAAGAAAAGGAAACCAAAGAGGAAGGGAGAAAGAAAGAGAGAGAGGGCCATAGAGACGAAGAAGACATAGAACACATCCCATCCCCCCACCCTGCATACCAGCGGAAGGCCATGGCCCACCCCCCCCCAATAGGCATGCCTGTCGCCCCAAATGAACCCCAAGTAGGAAAGAGAGTCCGGAGAGTGGGAAATAACCTCCCAGTCTCCGACTCCCAGAGAAGGCAGGAGGAGGAAATGTTACATACTCCCGGTCACCACAGCCCATTAAGCATCCCCCACCCTGAAAATCATCCGCACAACTGAAGAAGCAAGCAAAGCGGCAGGTGGGGAGACTCCATTTCAAATGTGCGAGCAAAGCAGATAATTAGCAGCCTCATCCTAGTCCCCGCCCGCCAATACGTACAGCAAACTAAAGAAAATCGCCCAGCCCCGGCCCGATCCTGAGCGGCCCCACAGATCCACCCCCGCGGTAAACAGTAGCAATTTACACACATGCGGCACAACCGATACATAAGCAAATATTCTAGTCCGGGTCATGCCAGGCGGTCAAGCAGGATCATCAAGGGAGGCAACATCAACCCTGGCCTGAACGCGGAGACCCCACCAAACATGGCCGCCGCTGGGAGTGTACCTCAGGCAGAACAAAGGAGCAAGATGGCCGCTCACGGCAAAGAAGACGCAGAGGGAGAAGAGGCGAGAGTTCCCAGTCATAGACCATCACCACATCGATAGTGACAAACACAGTTTTCCCCACCGAACGGCACACACTCCGGCGATGTTGAGGCAGACACGGCAACACCCGCAGAGGCAGAGTCTCAGCTTGTAAAGTGGAAGGGAGCTTTGTATCTGCAACTTGATCATTAGAAAAACCCTCGACACTGTAACCAGGGAGAGGACGATCCATAGTATCCCCCTGTCGCCAATTTGTATCCGCCTCGAAGGGAATGAGAGGCATTGGGGGGTCAGACAACCGCAGTAGTTCCCTGGATGGCATAGCAGCATCGATCTTCCACTCCAGTTCTCGAGTGCGTTGGCACCATGTCGCCCGCAAGTCCCCCAGGGCTAGAAGGATATCACCATAGGTCAGGTCTGCTCCCTGCTGCAGCATGCCGACTGTATGTAAAGGCGCCACCGGGACACCCTCCAGCTCGACAGCAGGCAGTGAAGCCTGCGTCAGGGACATGGCGGCCTCCGCCTCTCCGGCGAAGCAGACCGGCACCGACACCATTTCCGCCGCCAGCCCACCTCGGAGGGGTGAGGGCGACTCCATAGGACGGAGGAACAATAGTGAGGGCAAGAGGAGTTGCTGCTCGCTATACGGGGCTCACACGATGGGAGAGCCCTCGGCTGTATTGCAATGCGGGTGGTGGGCGCTCTCAAACGGTCACCGCTCTGACCGCTGGTAGGAGGACAAAGGAAGATTCGCCAGCCCGGACCCAATCGTACAGGAATTCTCTCCGTCGCGAAGAAGGCTCCGCCAGGCCGCCCACTCCACGTCCGGTCACATTTCCCCCGGCGCCGGTCCAGCCCCAGGTCGTCTCACCGTACGTGATAAGCGGTGTCCGGCGGTGGTGGTCGGGCCAGAATGCGTGGGCAAAGTCCAAAGTCGGCAAACTCTATGAATCCTCGACCAAAAAAGCCGGCGGGAACATCGGAGGAATGCGGAAAGTATCAGCGCATTCGTGGTTACATTTGCTCGCGCCGTAGGCAGGATTAAAGATCAGGATGTCATGTAAACAGCAGACGGGCTGCGGAGCCGGGAGCTCAGATGTCCTGTCCGTCCGCCATCTTGGCTCCTCCCTGTGAGTCCTATCATGTGTTAGTGGCTTTATTGCCAGTGGCAGACCTACATTTGCCCCTACCAATAACCCACTTTCCAACATTTGGTGCTCAGTGGTGTGGATGAGGACTTGTGTTTAAATAGTACACCTTTCAGTGAATGATTTAAGATTATAAAAATCCTCTAAATTGCCTTAGAACTAGGGGTGGGCGGAATTTGCGAAAGCGACTTTTGCAAATTATCGCGAAAATGTTAAAAATCTCCGCAAACAAGCGGAAATATCGCGAAGATGCGGAAGTTTTTTTCCCGCCCGTTCGAGATATTTTCTGCATGGTTGCGGGTCGCTAACTTACCCCTGCGGTTGCTCGCGGGCGCGGCCATTTTGTTTTCAGTTGCATGATCGTGAGAAGAAAGACGTGATCGCGCGACGCATGACGTCACTGCGGACGCGAACTGTCGCGAGACAGCGCAAATGGCTAAAACAATACAACATCTCATGGAGAACGCGACCGGATCGGGAAAACTTGTTGGCGAACGCGGGGATTCAGGTAAAGCGATCGCGCGAGAATGTATTATTTTACAGCGCGAGCAAGAACCAAATTATCGCAAAGCTGCGGAATGCGGAAATTTTGACATTTCCGCGCTCTCCGCGGAACGCGGAAATGCCAAATTATCGCAAATTCCGCGAACGGAACGGAAATTTTGCCCAGGCCTACTTAGAACAAAAACTTTTAGTTTGATTTTTGGAATTTGGACTAAACTGTTTTTAATCCATTGTTTTGATTTTTCCAAATTGTTCTAAGTCTGTTGTGCCTAGTTTTTGTGACCCAAAACCAGGGAACCATGGAGCTGGACCTGGCTAAACTGTCCCAGTTTAAGATAGCTGATCTTAGGGCACAGTGTAGGCTTAGGGGGCTGCCTGCTGCCAAGAAGATGAGGAAGGCAGGGTTGCTTGAGTCCCTACAGGCCTGGGCCAGGGCAGCTGAGGAGAAGCCAGGGGGTGGGAGGATGCTCCCCCCAACCTCACCCAAGAGGGGGTTGAGGATGAGACCTCTTCTATTGTGACTAGTGTTAGCCAGGTGAATCAAGGTGGTGGTGGGAGTGGGGAAGGGTCCCTTACCCAGGCACCACCACCGTCCCTTGCAGAGAGACAGCTTCAGGCTCAATTAGAGTTGATTGCCTTGGAGAAGGAGAAATTGGAACTGGCTAGGAGAAAATGGGAGAGGGAGGAGGAAAAGAGGAATGGTAGCAGCGAAAGTGAAGAAGAAGTTGAGATGTCCAGGGGTGGTAGATTTGAACCTAATCATCCCAAGGGCATACTGCCCAAGTACACAGAGGGGGATGACATTGACAGGTGGCTAGCAGCTTTTGAGAGGGCCCTTAAAATGAGTAGGGTCCACTCTAGGTATTGGGGTGCACTCCTGTGGTAGTTTATTCCAGTAGCTAGGAGGGATAGGCTCCTGACCCTGAAGGGAGAGGATACAAACTCATACCAGCATATGAAGGCATGCCTAGTCAAGAGATTTGGTCTGACTGCAGAACAGTACAGGGTGAAGTTTAGAGGCATCCAGAAATTGAGTTCAAAGTCTTGGGTAGACTTTGTGGACGTTTCAGTAAAGACACTAGAAGGCTGGATTGTTGGTAACAAAGTTGACACATATGAGGGATTGTATAATTTGTTATTGAAGGAACATATTTTGACTCATTGTGCAGGAGAGAAGTTACGCCAGTATCTAGTGGACTCTAAGCTGACAGACCCCAGAGAGTTGGGGGAATCAGCTGATGAGTGGGTGAGAACCCGGGTTTCCATTCAGCACCAGGGGGGTGACCAGAAGAAAGGAGGACAGGTCCCTTCACAAGGGAAAACGCAAGGAAATGAAGGTCAAAAACCTAAGGAGTGCTCTAAAGACCCACAAAAACCTGAAAAAGGAGAGGGGGCACCGAGCCAACCCAAATTCAAAGGGAGGCGGTTTCAGGGAAAGCCTGGTAGGTACTTTGATCCCTCAAAGGTGGGTAAGTACTTTGACTGTAACCAGCCAGGGAATAAGCAGGGAGATGCTGCCTCCGCCAAAAAGCTCCCCCCTAAGGGGCCATCTTCAGGGATTGCCAGTGTCAGTGTAGGGGTGGAGAGTGGTGCCCCAGAGAGGGGTAGTCAGGTGGTGGAAGCAACATTAGTGTCCCTGGGTGGGGTGAATATTGCAACCATTGCTGCCTTACCTCCAAACATAGACAAGTACATGCAGAGGCCTAAAGTGAATGGGACAGAGGTTGAGGCCATCAGAGACACTGGGGCTAGTGTAACTATGGTCCTGGATGAACTGATGCCTCCAGAGAGGTTGTTACCTGGTGAGTTTCACCAGGTGACTTTTGCAGACAGCACTACCAAACTCCATCCTATGGCTGTGGTGGATTTGGAATGGGGAGGTGTGACAGGCCCTATGAAGGTAGCTCTGTCAAAGGTGCTCCCAGTCCAGTGTTTACTGGGCAATGATCTTGCAGCCTCTGTGTGGTCAGAGGTAGGGGTGGGCGGAATTTGCGTAATCGCGTTACGCAAATCTCCGCGAAACGGTAAAAAATCTCCGCGAACACGCAGAAATTCCGCGAGCACGCGGAATTGCTTGTTCGCGATACTTTTTTCCTGTTCGCGATCGCTGTTTGCGTGCTCGGGGTGAAATATCTCGCGAACACGCATATTGAGAACGCGAACAAGCAAAAAATTTCGCGAAGTCGCGGAACGCAGGTTTTTTTGGGCAATTTCGCGTTCTCCGCGGAACGCGAAATTACCCAAATTCCGCAAATTCCGCGAACGGAACGGAATTTACTGCCCAGGCCTAGTCAGAGGTGAAGAGAGGACTCCATATGAAAATATTGGAGCTCCCTGAGTGGGTATGTGCTGTGACTAGATCACAGACTAGACAGAAGGGAGGGGCTGGACACTTGGACCCTGGAACAAAGGGCCAAGCATCCAAGGACAAGGGAACTGGGCCTGGCAAGTCAGCCCAGGGAACTCCAGAGGTGCAGGAAGAATTTACCCTGATGGGGAGGATCTGGCCTCTGAGGGAGGGACTCCATCCCTGCCAGAGCTGTCAGATTTGGCAGAACTGACAAGAGCAGGTGGACCCTCCAAATTGCTTCCAAGCAAGAGGAGGGGGATGCAGTGGGTTTCACAAACTCTACTGGGAAGATGGACTGCTTTATACTGAGGCCAGAAACCTCAAGGAGGGGGCCACCAGGCGGTTAGTGGTGCCCCAGAAGTACAGAGAGTTCATACTGACTTTGGGTCATGATATCCCCTTGGCAGGACATTTGGGACAGACAAAGACATGGAACCGGTTAGTAAACCATTTCTACTGGCCCCATATGTCTGAAAAGGTAAAGGAGTTTTGCAGCTCCTGTGTCACCTGTCAAGCCAGTGGCAAGGCAAGGGGCAAGACAAAGACTCCCCTAATACCACTGCCAGTGGTTGGGGTTCCTTTTGAAAGGGTGAGGATGGACATTGTTGGTTCCCCAGACCCACCTACTGCATCAGGGAATAGGTATATATTACTGATAGTCGACCATGCCAATAGATACCCTGAACATACCTCTTAGAAACATTGATACTCCTGCGGTGGCTAGAGCACTGCTTGGTGTGTTCACCAGAGTGGGTTTTCCAAACGAGGTGGTGTCAGATAGGGGCACAAACTTCTTCTCTACCTATCTGACTGCTATGTGGGATGAGTGTGGTGTCAACTACAAGTTCACCACCCCCTATCACCCACAAGCAAATGTTCTTGTTGAGAGATTCAACAAAACCCTGAAGGGCATGATAAATGGGTTGTCAGAGAAACTCAGGAGGAGATGAGATGTTCTCCTCCCATGCTTACTGTTTGCCAACAGGGAGGTGGCACAGGAAGGGGTTGGTTTCAGTCCCTTTGAGTTGGTGTTTGGACACCCTGTGAGGGTGCCATTGAGCCTGATGATAGAGTCTTTAGAGAAGCCTCTTAAAGAAGCTAAGGACAATGTGCTTGACTATGTGCTAGGCCTGAGATCTAGAATGGCAGAGTACATGTACAAGGCAAACAGGAAACTGGAGGCCAGCCAGGAGCTCATGAAGCACTGGTATGATCAAAAGGCTACTATGCCTGAGTATACTCCAGGACAATTGGTGTGGGTGTTGGAGCCTATGGCTCCCAGGGCCCTCCATGACAAGTGGAGTGAGCCCTATCCAATCTTAGAAAAGAAGGGTGAGGTTATCTATTTGGTTGACCTTGGCACCCCCAGGAACCCTCATGGGGTCCTGCATGTGAATAGATTGAAACCCCACCATGACAGGGCAGACATGACCATGTTACTGGTCACTGATGAGGGTGTGGAGGAGGAAAGTGAACCTGTGCCGGACCTCCTCTCCACTAATGTGCAAGATGGGTCGGTGGAGGGAGTTGTACTCACTCCCAAATTGACAGACCAGCAGCACAGAGACTGTAAGCAGGTGCTGGACCAGTTTGCTGGCCTGTTCTCTTTGACCCCAGGCATCACTGAGTAGTGTGTGCACCACATTGACACTGGTGACAGCCTTCCTGTCAAAAATAAACTGTACAGTTTGTCTGACCATGTCAGAGCCGGCATTAAAGCAGAGGTTGCTAAGATGCTGCAATTGGGGGTGAATGAGCCGTCTGAGAGTCCATGGGCCAGTCCAGTGGTGCTGGTACCTAAACCTAATCCTCAGGGGGGGACCCAAGGAGTTAAGGTTCTGTGTGGACTACAGATGATTGAATGCAGTCACAAAGACTGATGCTCACCCTATACCTAGAGCTGATGAGATCATTGATAGGTTAGGGGCTGCTAAGTGCCTGAGTACTTTTGAATTGACTTCAGGTTACTGGCAGATTGCCCTCACTGAATGCACCTGCCACCTTCCAAAGGTTGGTGAACAGGGTCTTGTCTTGGTTGGAACAATACAGTGCAGCTTACCTGGATGATATAGCTGTATACAGTTCTACCTAGGGGGATCACTTAATCCACCTAAGGGAAGTGCTTCAGGCCATGCCACAGGCCGGCCTGACTATCAAGGCAAGCAAGTGCCAAATAGGGCAGAGTTCTGTGGTGTACCTGGGCCACCTCGTAGGTGTGGGGCCATGTATAACCTCTCCAAGCAAAAATCCAAACTATTCTGGATTTGACAGCTCTTGTTACCCAGACTCAGGTCAGGGCATTCCTTGGACTGACAGGATGCAACAGAAGGTTTGTTCAAAATTATGGGACCATTGTTGGGCCCCTAACAGAACTCATTTCTAAAAAGAGGCCAAGGAAGGTGATTTGGACCCCAGAGTGTCAGAAGGCTTTTGACACTCTGAAAGCTGCTATGTGTTCAGCACCAGTGCTACTGGCCCCTGACTACACAAAGGAATGTGTGGTTCAGACAGATGCTTCAGAGCAAGGGATTGGGGCAGTGTTGTTACAACTAAATGAAGGGGGCCTTGATCAGCCAGTTGCCTTTATTAGCAGGAGGCTTCTTCCCAGAGAGCAGAGGTGGGGTGCAATTGAGAGAGAGGCTTTTGCTGTGGCGTGGTCCCTGAAAAAGTTGAGACCATGTTTGTTTGGGACTCACTTTTGTGTTTAAACTGACCACATACCTCTCAGATGGCTCATGCAGATGAGAGGACAGAATCCCAAGCTGTTAAGGTGGTCCATTTCCCTACAGGGACCTGGGGTTGCCCATGCAAATGCAGATGGACTTTCCAGGTTTTTCCACTTAGCTGATGGGGACTATCAGGGTGCAGGTTAGTACCCCATCACCATTCATTTTGGGGGGCTATGTTGCAAAGTCATCCTGTGCCCTGGGCACCCCCCAACTTTTTGCTGACTGATACTGGTGGTAACTGATTTTGGCTGACCCTGGGCTCTGCCTACCCAGGCCCAGGGCCAGTGCTAAGCTGAAAGAGACACATTAGAATACAGTTAAAACACCTACATACATTAGGGTACACAATGGTATGGTGGGGTACCCCTGTGATTGGCATGACCTACCCTATAAGCCCCTAGTATATAATAGGACAGGGGGATTGAAACTACCTAGAAGTCCCCAGTAGCCTGGGGCATTGCAGTTTAGAGGCCAGAAGCCTTTTTCTGCACTTGCATGTGTGCACTGCTGAGACCTGAGGTCAGTTTAAAATCAGCCCTGGGTTCCAGGACTGCTTTTAAAAAGCAAATTGAGCCCAAACTCGACTTTGGTGTTTGGGGCACTTACAAATGGATAACCTACAATATTTTGGCATATTAGGGACTCCCAGGGTCTACCCTAGGTATCCCAGGGGTGGGGGGTCAGGTATTTATAAGGTGCACCCTTAAAAATTGAGTTTTTATATGCTTGGGTAAAGTGAAATTTCACATTTCACTTCCCACATTGTGGTAAAGTGCTGCTCAAATTCAACTTTGATGCTAGGAGCACTGTAGAGGGAGAATCTGCAATATTTCTACCGAATCTGAACCCCTAGATTCTCCCCTAGTTGCACATGGGGTGGGGTACCTGTAGATATAAGACAAGTACTTATAAAATATGTTTTTGTAAATCCTGGTGCTGGAAAAATGGCCCAAGTCATTTTTCCCATTGCAAATCCCTGGTTACATAGGTTAACATGGTAGGAAGTTATTGATTAATAACTATTGATAGGAGAAGACTAGAAATGCCATTTAAAGACTTCCCGGAATGGTGTTAAGAAATCCAACAATATCATATTGTTGAATTTCTCCTAAAGTGTACATACAAGAAGTTATAAGAGTTTCTTGTTTGTAAGTCAAAATTCTGCCTTCCAGTGGTCTGCCCTGATTGGTCAGAGTTAAGTGGATTAGCCAGGCTGCCTTTAAGAGGTGATAAAGAGCCCCTGGGATTGACCAGCTCTGCTGGCAGGGCAGTGTGCTGTTCAATAGGAATGCGAGGCCAGGGGAGGAGTCGTAAACCATGGTCTTCAAAGGCAGACGGATGGCCACAGTGTCGGTTTCCACTTCACACTTTTGACCCCCAGCAGACCCAGGATTAGGGAAGCTATGTGCAGATGGTAGTTGGAGAGTCTATGGAAATAAGCCATTCCTAGGGGTGTGTTTAGCCAGCTCTTACCTCCTTGCTGGAAAATCAGCCATTATGGATTTGGAAGATTTGACGCACTCTGGGACAAAATAATGCCACGTTCTACAGGATGTGGTCATAACCTTGAGGAGTTAGCCTGCTCCCATTGGTCGGAAGTGACTTCCTGCATGACCCATAGAACTTGAATAAGTATCTGAGAGGGGCAGAGCCTTCCAGATCTGCTGCTTGAAACTTACTTAAGCAAGAAGTGCTCTGCTGAGAGGTTTTGCTGTGCAAAGATTTCTAAGGCCTGAACGCTGAAAACTGCACCATCTGAAACTAAAGCCCTGTGCATATTTTTGCTGAAAAAGAACTAAAGAGTGGACTTCCTGAAAACTACAGGTTAAAAGCGTTAAGGGCGAGTTAGCGCTTAAAAGAATATCACTACGCCGAACGGGGCGGCGTTGTAAATATCGCGAAGCCCCGTTGGCGATATTGCACAATGAAGTTTCACGAGGCACGCCCACCTTGCATCTCATTAGGGATGCGAGATGAGGCGATAAGAAACCGGGCGCTAATGCAAGGCAACACGCGCTAGCGTGTCCTTGTAGATAGAGCGATAACATCGCCGCTTTTCACCCGAAAACGGACGCTAAAGCGGCGATAATATTATCGCCAGCCCTTGCTAATATGCCCCTTGGTCATAACCTTGAGGAGTTAACCTGCTCCCATTGGTCAGAAGTGACCTCCTGCATGACCCAGAGAACTTGGAATAAGTATCTGAGAGGGGCAGAGCCCTCCTGATCTGCTGCTTGAAACTTACTGAAGCAAGAAGTGCCCTGCTGAGAAGTTTTGCTGTGCAAAGATTTCTAAGGCCTGAACTCTGAAAACTGCACCATCTGAAACTACAGCTATGTGGATTATTTTGCTGAAAAAGAACTAAAGAGTGGACTCCCTGAAAGCTACAGGTTAAAAGAGCTCAACTGGAACATCACCAACTAAATCTACACCTTGGAGAATCATCAGTGGATTTGTAAGGGTTTTGTACCAGTTGATTGTGGGACTGACGTCCTCAACTTTCAAGGAACATCTTGGAGCTTCTAGATCCTTGGAGTGAGTTTGAGACACTTTGGGAACCCTTGAGAAACTTCAGGAAGAAGTTCAAGAAGTTTGGAGAACTTTGGACCAACTTTGAAAAAAAGCTCCATAGAGGGACCGACTCAACCTGGCCAGCCTGGCCGCCTGCCTTCAACCGCAAGCAGGCCAAGCCATCCAGGGACGTCCCACTAAAAGAGATTGACCTGGACAATCGAAAATCTGAAGCCGCGAACCCTCACCGGATCCGGCTACATGAGGAGCATCGAGAAACCCCCCGAGAAAAAGCTCCAGAAAAGTTTCTAAGTCTGCTCGTAGAAAAGGTGACCGGGAGCAACTGCGAGAGCCAAGCCGCATGCCTTCCATCACGTACTGGCCTGGATTCCTGGGTTGCCCTGCTGAAGCGATCTTGAGAGATTTTCGAAGTCCGCTCCAGGGAAGTTGGCCGGGACCTTGTCACAAGTCAAGCCGGCGAACCCTCACCGGATCCAGACTGGCTGGGAACTTTGAGGACACTCGGGAAGAAAAGCTCCAGAAAAGTTTCTAAGTGTGAAGGTAGAAACTGAGACCGGGACCTGCCGGGAGCTGTAGCCGCTCAGGGCTCCATCGCGCCCAGCCTGAAACTTTGACTTTGCCCCGGTCCATCGCGAGCAGGTATCACATTATGGTGCTATAATCTTCTAAGTGCTATATTTTATTAAATCTTTGAAAATTCACATCTCTGGTTCCCTACATTTGATTTTTGACGTTTTGGTGTCCTTTAAAAGATAAAAATATTTCCTTTTGTTATAAATTGGTGTTGGATTTATATTATGCGTTGTGTCCTAATTATTCACTGAAATGGTGTTTTTAAATGCTTTACATACCTGTCTTTGAAGTTAAGCCGGTCTACTCGCAGCCACGTTACAAAGGGTTGAGCATAGGAATAATTTTCTAAGACCTATCCTGAGTCCTATCATGTGTTAGTGGCTTTATTGTCAGTGGCAGACCTACATTTGCCCCTACCAATAACCCACTTTCCAACAGGAAGCTAGTAATGGATTGTCTCCATTGGTGGTAATTCAAACAGTAGGTTTTCAATCAATCAATCAATCAGGGTGTATAAAGCGCGCTACTCACCTGTGAGGGTCTCAAGGCGCTGGGGGGGGAGATACAGCTCCGGTTCAGGCTAAGAGCCAAGTCTTGTGGTTCCTCCTGAAGGTGTACAGGGTGGGGAGCATCTGATGTTGACTGGGAGCTCGGTCCAGGTCTTGGCTGTGAGGTAGGAGAAAGCTCACAACAGAATTCTTCAACCGAAGATTTAGCATTCTCTCCACAAGATTTTCTGTTAATGCCCGACTTTAAATCACCTCTAACATAAATTTTCTTTACTGTACTGTAGGG
Organism: Triturus cristatus; assembly: GCF_964204655.1. NCBI lineage: Eukaryota > Metazoa > Chordata > Amphibia > Caudata > Salamandridae > Triturus > Triturus cristatus. The sequence continues at coordinate 890,289,228 of NC_140590.1, read as the reverse complement.
CCAAAAATAAGCTTTGCCAGCAGTTATTTGCGGACGTTTTGCAGTTATATACAAGACATATGTCGAGCGGCATGATATGATAAGCAGAAATGTTGGCAAGTCAAAAGCTGCAGGGTTGTTACCAAACTCACCAGCAAACATCAAGGGATACAGGAAGGAAGGAGCTAATGCTGGGCAGGTTAGCTGCCTTGAAGGTTTTGGGACTTATCCTATGCAGATTTAGGGTTGTTTCATAGTGATTGTTAACAATCCTTATTTTTAGCTTCCCTTAGGGTAAAACTTTTTTCTAAAGATGGCATGTGCAGGCCAGTTTCTGTGCTCAATGGCACCTCTGCACAGCTCTTATTCACAGGGTCTAGGACTGTGGCATGGACATAAACAATTTCTGTGGAACACGGCATTGTTTAAACAAACTGTGAATTCAGGGCTGTCCTGGAAACCCCCATGATGATGCATTTGAAGCATTTTCCAGCCAGAGGTCTAGGAGGTCAAAAGCATTTGTTCAGAAGTTCTCTTCTGAACTACGGATCACAGTTTACAAAAAAGACAAGTTGCCTTTTCCCATCTTGCTATAGGTTGGTTTAGAGTGACCTCTGGATCCCCCAGATCCTTTCCCATTCAAAGAAGTAGGGCTAGGGCGAATTAGGACCCATGAGTTCCCACCCCCCAGGCATTCCCAGGCCCCTTTGGGGTGAACAGCTCTGAAGATGAGGAACTGAAACCTACAGAGATATGCAATGTGCAGCTCCTTAATCGTGAGCTTTGGTCAACGAAAAAAGATATCCCAAAGTACCCAGCATGGAGCTCTGCAGGTGCACCATGGGCTGCCCTGTTCCTGCAGGGTGGGAAGCTCTGACTTGATCTCCAAATGGAGCACCAACAGGGCATCTGAGTTGGGTTGCCAATCTCTGGCTCTGAACACCGAGTCTGTGTCCCAAAGTGCCCAGGCTTAGAGCCCCGCAGTCATGGCATTGGCTCTTCTGCTCTAGCAGGGTGGGCAACTCTGAACGGGTCGCTAGTGAGACCTTGAGGAGTTCCAAACCCCTCCACCACCAGGGCACGTTTCCTGGTCCAGGTGAAGGCTGAGCCACTGTCATGTGTGGCCCTAGGCCTAGACTCCAGTTTCCTGCCTGTGGTGTCCTCTGTGCCTAGCCTGACCCCTGAGTACAATCTGAAAGTTTTTCCAACTCCCTCTGAAATGCATAGTATGTCCAGATGCCCAGACAAGAGGTATGCCATGTCGCTGTTCACTTCATTATATGAAGAGTACAACATGATGGCTGGGCAGTTCTGGAAGTCCCCACAATTGAAATGTTTGCCAAGACAGAGGTCCAAAATGTTGGATACATTTATCAAAACATTCCCTTTCATCACCCAGTGTACATAGCTTACAAAAAAGCCTGTTAACTTCCTCTGGATGTGTACCGGTTTGTCGTCTGATAATCTCCATGAACAGATTGAGAACCCCCCACCAGTATACCTTTGCCTCTCAAAGGACATAGGGGCCATATTTGTAGCAACATAATGCAAAGCAAAGTCACCTTGCTGTGCTGCATTACAGGGAAAGGGCAGGAATGCACCTTATTTAAAAGAATACAATGCATTCCTGTCATGTGTCCCTGCGCTGGGGTCATTTTGGAAGCCTAGTGGCAAGGTAGGCACCCTTGCACATGGTGCAAGGGTGCCTTAGTTGCAGACAGGATTGTTTTTGTACAAGAAGGGACACCTTCCTGCACAAAAATAGCCCTGAGATGCAAATTCCTCTTTCTATGTGTGATGCAGAATGCAAGAAAGAGAAAGTAAAGATGAGAAATAAAGATATTTCTACTTGCTACACCTTACCTGGGAGGAGTATCTTTTTGGCACATTCCTGGGTTCCCCAGTTCTGATAATTCTTGGAATGCATCAAAAACCAGGGGAGCTGTGTGGAACCACCCAGCCAGTAATCGCCGGTCCTCGCATCTGGACTTAGCTAGAGTGCCTAGAGTGAAGAGAACAAAGACACTCTTTTTCCTTTCTAGGTCCCTCTGCATCAATCAATCAATCAGGCATTTGTTAAGCGTGACTACTCACCCGTAAGGGTCTCAAGGCGCTGGGGGGGGGGGGCGGGGGGGTGGTGCAGGTTCCGGTCCATCAAGGAGGGGGTCTGTTGAAGAGCCAGGTTTTGAGGTTTCTTGCGAAGATGGGGAGCGATGTTGTCTGTTTGAGGTGGAGTGGAAGGGCGTTCCAGGCTCTGGCCGCGAGGAAGGAGAAGAAGCGGCCTCGTGATCTGGGCTTTCTGGTGCGGGGGTCCTTTGGGGTGCGTGGATTTGAGTTGGCTGTTCAGGTATGCTGGTCCGGTGTCGTGGAGGGCCTTGTGTGCGTGGGTGAACATCTTGAAAGTGACTCTAGCCTCGATGGGGAGCCAGTGGAGTGTGCGCAGGTACTGGGAGATGTGGCAGTGTCTTGGCAGATTGAGGACCAGTCTTGCGGCGGTGTTCTGGATGTTCTGTAGTTTGAGTTTGAGTTTTTTGTTTATTCCGGCATAGAGTGCGTTGCCGTAATCGAGTCTGCTGGTGATCAGGACGTACGTGACGGTCTTTCTGTGTTCAAGGGGGATCCATTTGAAGGTCTTACGTAGGAGGCGGAGGGTGTGGAAGCAGGAGGACGAGATGGAGTTGATCTGGCGGTCCATTTTGAGCTCAGAGTCCAGGATGATTCCCAGGTTGCGTGCGTGGTCCGTGGGGTGGGCGGCCTTCCGAGGGCAGGGGCCACCAGGTGTCGTTCCAGGCATTGGGGTTTGGGCCCATGATGAGTACTTTTGTTTTGTTGGTGTTTAGTTGAAAGCAGCTGTTTTTCATCCATTTGGCGACGGCTTCCATGCCTTCTCGAAAGTTGTGTCTGGCTGTGTTGGGTTCGTTGGATAGGGAGAGGATGAGTTGGGTGTCGTCTGCATATAACACAATGTTGAGTCCATAGGTTCTGACGATGGGGGCGAGCGAAGCCATGTAGATGTTGAAGAGCGTTGGGCTGAGGGAGGAACCCTGGGGGACTCCGCAGGTGGTAGGTGTAGGGCCTGAGATGAAAGGGGGGAGTTTGACCCGCTGCATTCTGCCGTAGACGAAGGAGCAGATCCAGTCTAGGGCCTTGTCCTGGATCCCTGCGTCGTGGAGTCTGTGTATTAGGGTGTGGTGAGAGACTGTGTCGAATGCCGCTGAGAGGTCGATGAGGATGAGGGCTACTGTTTCTCCTTTGTCCAGTAGGTTTGTGGATGTCGTCTGTTGCGGCGAGGAGGGCGGTTTCCGTGCCGTGGTTTCCTAAAGCAGGATTGGGAGGAGTCGAGGATGTTGTGCTCTTCGATGAATGTGGCGTGTTGGCTGCTGATTGCTTTCTCAATGACTTTCGCTGGGAAAGGGAGCAGGGAGATGGGTCTGCAGTTTTTGAGCTTTGTGGGGTCCGCTGAGGGTTTCTTCAGGAGGGGGTTTACCTCTGCGTGTTTCCAGTCATCGTGGAACGAGGCAGTCGCCAGGGAGCACTTGATAGTGTGGCGGAGCATGGGTGCGATGGTGTCGGCGGCTCTGTTTAAGATGTGATGAGGCAGGGGTCCGTGGGGGCCCCGGAGTGGATTGACTTCATTGTCTTCAGTGTGTCTTCGGTGGTGTGGGCTGTCCAGGTGGGATGTATGTCGTTACAACGCACACTTTTACAACGCATGCACTTACAACGCATTTTTTACAACGCAAAATCCATTACAACGCACTAAACTTACAACGCATGACACTACAACGCATTTTTAAAAACTACCTTTACAACGCATACCATTACAACGCATAATATTAAATTGCATTTAAGGTAAGTATTAGATAGTATAGGGGTAAAAATTGCTATTCTAACTCCAGGGGGTGCAACAGTAGGGTAAGTGTTGGATAGTATAGGGGTAAAAATTGCTATTCTAACTCCAGGGGGTGCAACAGTAGGGTAAGTGTTGGATAGTATAGGGGTAAAAATTGCTATTCTAACTCCAGGGGGTGCAACAGTAGGGTAAGTGTTGGATAGTATAGGGGTAAAAATTACTATTCTAACTCCAGGGGGTGCAACAGTAGGGTAAGTGTTGGATAGTATAGGGGTAAAAATTACTATTCTAACTCCAGGGGGTGCAACAGTAGGGTAAGTGTTGGATAGTATAGGGGTAAAAATTACTATTCTAACTCCAGGGGATGCAACAGTAGGGTAAGTGTTGGATAGTATAGGGGTAAAAATTACTATTCTAACTCCAGGGGGTGCAACAGTAGGGTAAGTGTTGGATAGTATAGGGGTAAAAATTACTATTCTAACTCCAGGGGGTGCAACAGTAGGGTAAGTGTTGGATAGTATAGGGGTAAAAATTACTATTCTAACTCCAGGGGGTGCAACAGTAGGGTAAGTGTTGGATAGTATAGGGGTAAAAATTACTATTCTAACTCCAGGGGGTGCAACAGTAGGGTAAGTGTTGGATAGTATAGGGGTAAAAATTACTATTCTAACTCCAGGGGGTGCAACAGTAGGGTAAGTGTTGGATAGTATAGGGGTAAAAATTACTATTCTAACTCCAGGGGGTGCAACAGTAGGGTAAGTGTTGGATAGTATAGGGGTAAAAATTACTACTCTAACTCCAGGGGGTGCAACAGTAGGGTAAGTGTTGGATAGTATAGGGGTACAAATTACAAATCTAACTCCAGGGGGTGCAACAGTAGGGTAAGTGTTGGATAGTGTAGTGTAATATTATGCGTTATAATGGTAGGCGTTGTAATGGAATGCGTTGTAAAGGTAGTTTTTAAAAATGCGTTGTAGTGTCATGCGTTGTAAGTGTAGTGCGTTGTAATGGATTTTGCGTTGTAAAAAATGCGTTGTAAGTGTAGTGCGTTGTAAAAGTTGCGTTGTAAAGGTTGTTCCCCATCCAGGTGTGAATCGGTGGCTTCAGGGTGTCGGTGTGGTTGGTGATTGTTCAGTTTGTTGGTTGTCTTCGTTGAAGTTGTCGTAGATGCTCTTGATTTTGTGGTGGAAAAAGGTGCTGAGTTTGTCGCAGAGGTCTTGTGAGAGAGGGATGTCAGTAGATTCGCTGGTGGGTTGGGCGAACTCCTTGATGATGTTGAAGAGTTCTTTGCTGTTATGTGCATGTGTGGAGATTCTGTCTTCAATCGCTTTTTTCCTCTTTTCCCTGATGAGTTGGTGGTGAGTGTTGGTGGCGGCTCTGAAGTTGTTTTTGGATCTGTGGATTTGGTGTTCCTCCAAGCCTTTTCAAGGTGGCGGCAAGTGCATTTGGACTCTCGAAGTTAAGCAGTAAACTATCTGGCTCTCTTGGCATAGTTGTTGTTTTTCTTGAGGAGGGCTTGTGTTGGCACTGTCGGAGATCCATCTGTGAAGGGTTCGGGCTGCAGTGTTGGGGTCGTCGTTTTCCTCGATGGTTGGGGTGGAGTTGGTGAGTGAGGAGGTGAGCTGGTCGTCGGTGATTTTGGTTCAGTTTCTTTGTGGGAGCAGGTGCTGTTGTTTGTGAATGGTGGGTGTTCTGAAGGTGAAGTGGACGCATCGATGGTCAGTCCATGCGTGTTCGGTGGTGTGGCTGAAGGTGATGGAGTTTCCTGTAGTGAAGAGGGGGTCGAGGGTGTGTCCTGCTGAGTGCGTGGGCTCAGTCACGATCTGGTGGAGTCCAATGTTGTGGAGGTTGTACAGGAGGGATGTGGTGTTGGGGTCCAGTTGGTTGTCGAGGTGGAAGTTGAGTTCTCCCAGCAGGGTGTAGTTGGTGGATGCGATGGCCTGCGGAGAGATGATGTCCATGATGGAGTTGGCAAAAGGTCCGCGGGGTCCAGGAGGTTGGTAGATGAGGGTACCTCGGAGGGTGGTGGTAGGGCTGGCCAGTATCTTGAAGTGAAGGTGTTCCATCCGGTTTGTGGGCTCGTCGGGAGTGTGCTCAGGCGGAGGGTGGATTTGTGGACAATGGCGATTCCTCCTCCCGGGCGGGTGGGGCGGTCCTTCCTGGACATCTTGTATCCTTGGGGAATGGTGATAGCGATGTCTGGTACCGAGGTGGTGTTAGTCCAGGTTTCGGTGTAGAACGCTAAGCCCGGGGTGGTGCTTTCGAGGAAGTCACAGATTTTGGTGGCGTGTTTATGGAGTGATCGGACATTGAGGAGGATGCATTTCAGGGTCTTTGGTTTGTGTGTGTTCTTGCGGGTAGTTTGTGCTGTGTCAGTGTTCCTGGCGGTGCTGTAGGTGTGCCGACAGCGGTGACAGCTGAAGGGTCTGTGGGTGTTGGCTGGTGATGCTAGCTTGCAGTTGTTGTTGCAGCCTGGGTTGAGTGTGTGGAGTGCCGCTGGGTCATAGCGTTGGTGGTGCGAAGGTCCAGGGTTCCTGGCACTGGTCGCGGTTGGGTTGCGGACTGGCACAGACGGGCTTGCCTTTGGCATGCCTTCGGTGCACCCACTGTACGCGGCTGCACAGCGGCCGTCATTAAGTGGGGTCGAGGAGGGCTGGACAGCTGGGAGCGGGGAGGGGAACTAGAACTGGCTGGTCATGCCGGGGGGAGGGACCACGGGGCAGCAGTGGTGGGAAAACAGGGGAAAGGAGGTCAAAATTGTTAGCAACCTCCTGAAGCGGAAGCCGGGAGTATTGACAGCTTGTAACTTTAATTGTTTTTTTTTTAAACGTCTAGAAATTTGTGTGTTTTAAACTTTGCGATCCCCTCCCTGGGCACTTATCATTTTTTCCCTCTCACCCGTCATCCCCCGCACAGCGGATTTATCGCTGCCGCGGGTTAGAAACCTCGTCTTGCCGCCATTTCCTGGAACTCCCCAGGACACGCCCACTATCGCTGGCCACGCCCCCCCTAACATCCCCACCTGCCTTCACCCGCCTATAAAACCATGTGCACCCATTGGACACGCAGCGGACGAGCGCAGCGTGCACACCGTTTGCGCGCCGAAGGCGCGCCTAAGGCAAGCCCGTCTGCGCCCGACCGCGACCGAACGGGGCACGGGGCATGTCACTCTGCCCGCATCACCCAATACTCCCCTGCTGACCTACTCGACCTGCACGCCCCCTGGCCTCTAGCCCCAACTGTACGCTCGCAGCTTAACCATCTGGGCCTGGGTCACACCCGAAACATCTTTCCTGAGCTTGACGCCTGCATAGACTCTACTCCTCTTCAATCCATCTCTCACCCACCGACCCCCCCCTTCCCCCCCGGACCTCACTCCCCAGCCTCGAGCTTAAAGTGTGTTACCTTAACACCCGTTCACTCGTAAAACATCAGACGGAAATCTTTCACTTCCTAGACACCGATAATCCTGACATACTGTTTCTAACCGAAACCTGGCTGCACGACGGATCTTCCCCTGACATCTTGGCTGCCATTCCACCTGGTTACTACATTCTTCAATCCAATAGGACCTCCGGCATATCCGGAGGGGGTGTGGCAGCCATCATCAGGCTCTCTATCAGATTTTACACCCTCACCGTATCGTGTATCCCTCAGGTTGACTGCCTTGCACTCAGACTGGAATACCCAGCATCACCCTTTATTTGTGTCTTAGTCTACCGCCCCCCTCAGTCCATGCCTGACTTTACATCTATGTTTGGAGATCTTTTTTCCCACTTAGTCATTAACAACTCTAAAATCTTAGTCCTCGGAGACTTTAACTACTGGCCCCAGGATGAGAAGGAAAGCGCTTGTTCGGTGGCCTTCTCCGACCTGCTGTGCAGCTTGAACTGCGGCCAACATATTAACACCGCCACGCATACCAAAGGCCACTTACTGGACCAGGTCTGGACCTCCAATTTAGTGATCTCGGCCCCCCTCATACTGCCGTGTGCTTGGTCCGACCATTTCCTTATTTCTTTCTCCCTCAAAACTCCCACCTGTCCCAGCAGGCCCCTCGAAACTAACCTCTCCGCCCGAAACTGGAATAAAGCTGACATCAGCCAATTTATCAACCTACTTAGTACTTCCATCCCCCTGGAATCCGACTCATTAGATACACATGCTTCTAACTTAAGCCATTGGCTTGAGTCCGCCAGCGACGCGGTCGCCCCCTTCAAACGGATCAAAGTCAGACGCCTTCATGACGCTCAGAAATGGTTCTCCGAGGACATTAAAGTTTTAAAACTCGGTCTCAGACAAGCCGAACGCCGGTGGCGCAAAAACTACGCCTCTGAAGCCAGGGTAGAGTTCCTATCCCTACTCAAAGGGTATAAATCCTCTATTGCGTTAGCCAAAACCACGTACTTCTCCAATAAAATTGTGGAGTCAGCCAACAAAACTAAAAGCATCTTCTCGATTGTGGAGGAGCTATACTACCCCGACAGAGTTTCCATCAAACCCCTCCCTTCCCAGAAGCTCTGCGACTCTCTCAACCACTTTTTTATCGAGAAGATCGCAAAAATCAAAAACAGCATCTCGGTGCTGCCCCTATTGGACCCTTCTGTGCCCCCAGCCAACCCCCACGTGATCCTTTTTACCCCGTCTTTCACTCACATTCCCCTTATTACGGAGGCGGACTTCCCCACCCTCCTCAGCAAAGTCACCTCAGGATCTCCCACTGATTGCTTCCCCCCAAGATCTTATGCAAGGCTTTTATTGCTTGCCCCGCCCCCCCTTGGCACTGCTGAACAACTCCCTCACCTCCGGCCTAGTCCCTAGTATCTTCAAGACAGCTGAGGTAGTACCCATCCTAAAAAAAACGACAGCTGATCCCACGATTATGAGCAACTTCCGCCCCATCTACCTCCTCCCTTACCTCAGTAAGGTGCTTGAGACCCATGTTACCAACATCCTGAGCTCGTTTGTTGAGCAGTCCCACTTTCTTGACTCCCAAAAGGCCGGCTTCAGGCCCGCCCACTCTACTGAGATGGTCATACTTTCTGTCATGGAAGAACTGCGCAGGGGAGCTGACTCTAACACCAGCCAGGCCCTGGTACTTCTGAAACTCTCGGCCGCCTTTGACACGGTCGACCATGTCATCTTGGTCGACCGTGTCAGGCAGGCTGGGATAGGGGGTACCGCACTTGACTGGGTCCGCTCGTTTCTCACCAGCCGCCAACAAGCGGTCCGGCTATCCCAGTTCTCCGCGGACAGGGTTGGGCTGACCTGCGGCGTGCCTCAGGGATCCTCTCTGTCCCCACTCCTTTTTAACCTATACCTCACCTCTCTGATCAGTTCTCTCCGAGATAAAAATGTCTCCGCATTTAATTATGCGGACGACATCCAGTTAGTCTTTAACATCGACTCCTCGGACCAGTCAGTCTCCGACTTTCAAGCCACCCTCTGCCACATCAGCAATTGGATGGGGGCAAATCACTTGAAACTCAACCCCGACAAGACCGAATTGGTTCTTGTCGGAGGCCCTTCCAACCCCTGGAACTCCAACTTCTGGCCCATCAGTCTGGGCCTCCCTCCCCGCCCTACTGATTCGGCAAAAAGTCTGGGGGTTATCATCAGCAAAGACCTTTCGATGAAACCCCAGTTAAATGCCACTGTCTCCTCTTGCTTTTTTCAACTCCGCAAAATCCGGAAAATCGCGCGCTTCCTCACCACCGAAGCCCTTACCTTGGCCCTTTTGGCCTTAGTCATCTCCAGAATTGACTACGCCAACTCCTTGTACATAGGCATCCCTGACTACCAGCTTAAACGCTTGCAGCTTGTTCAGAACCAGGCGGCTCGCCTCATCTTCCATCAACCGAGGCACCACCACACCCGCCCTCTACTAAAATCCCTGCACTGGCTCCCTGTTTCTGAACGCTGCAAATTCAAGTTAGGCTGCCTCATCTTTAAATCTTTGGTCGGCCTTGGCCCCTCGTTCATTTCCTCTCTTATCCACCCGTATGTCCCCTCCCGCAATCTGCGCTCGGCTCATCTGGCTCTTCTCAAAGTCCCCAGAGTCAAGCGCAAGAAATGGGGCAGCTTAAGATTCTCGTTCCTAGCGCCATCTCTCTGGAACACCCTCCCCCTGGACATTAGATCGGCTTCGCCTTACACTCACTTCAGATCTCTCCTCAAAACTCACCTATTCCGCTCGGCGTACAACTAGACCAAATTTCCTTCTTTTCCTTGCCCCCCCCCCTCCTCTTCTTCCTCACTTCTGCCTTCACTCTCGCCTCCCTCTCATCCCTCAGGCAGTTGCTTTCTGTTTTTTTACCTCAGCGCCAAGAAACTGTATAGTTTACGCCGCGCTTTACAAACGCTTTTCACATCACATCACATCACATCAAAAGAGCGAGACAAAGTGCAATACTAAGAAAAAGTGAAAAAAAGAATAAAGGGTGAAACGGAGCACAAGGCAGAGAAAAAGAGAAGGAAAAAGTGAAGGGTCAAGAGGCTAAAGGGTGAAACGGAGCAGAAAGGAGAGGAAGAAGGGGGCAGAAAGCAGAGTGAGAGAAGGAGTCAGGGGTCCACTGGAACACCAGGGATGAGGCTGGAGGAGGGCCTCAAACACCAGCACTACAGGAGTGCAGGGGCTCACAAAGGGCCTCACTTAGTGGTGGAGCTGCGAGCATGGGAGAGCAGTCTTACTGACAGTGAGTCATCATGGAATGTTCACCCTCTACATCTGAAGCAGGAAAGGCCAGAACACCCACACAGTGCCCATGGAATGCCTTTCCAGGGCAGAGTAACACAGCGATTTGCGCTGTCCTGCATTGTGTCAATCTAGATTTTTAGAGACACTCAGCCATGCAAAGTGGCTTTGCGTGGCATCAAAAATCTGACTTAAGGTTTGCGTCGCTCTTGCACCATGTAGTGTAAGAGTGACGCAAAAAGGGTCATAAATATGGCCCTTAGTCTTTTGCCTGCTTCTAGCCATCTACACAGGCTGATGACTGAAGTAGAAGACATCACAGACAGGGTGGCCTGCTCTGGGATGGTCTACCCATTTCGAGACACCGATCGATTGGGCATACTTGGTCCATTTAGATATTGACTTCTTGACCAGTGCTGTCTACTGTTTCAATCAAAGAGGTTCCACTCTTATTTGAACAGCCTACTTAAAGAGTGCCATCGGTATGCCCTCTGCTGCCTCCCCATTCAGTGGTGCAACGGAAGATTTGTCTGGTAGCTCCATCCAGTGGTTTGATCGAAGCTGATTGGGTCAAACTACACTAGCCCCAGAAATGTGGAGGTCCAGGCCCTCTACACCATTTCATTTTCCTTCTTCACCCACTGCATTTTTGCAACAGCTTGGAAAAACCTTTCTGTGGGGTGTCCTTACACCTCCTATATCTCACTCAGGCTACACTTCAGCCCACTGCTTCATTGTATCATCACATATGAGAATGGCCACCAGTGCCCTGGGATTGTCCTGTGTAACCAGGATCTGCTGGTTGCAGGAGCCAAAGGCTCTTGAGCTATTGATGTCAATGTGAGATAGGCAAGCAGCTTCCTCCTCCTTGAGTAGGTGTAGATACCTAATTGGTCCTACCAGTAAACATATGTTTGTCTCAAAGATTAAGCAATACATATATGCAAGTTCAGATGATCCGTAAAGTGAAACTGCAAATGCTTTATTAAATTAGTGACTGTTCCTTTGATCACTACATGGATGTCTGCCCAATCAAACTTCAATGGTACTTTCTGTGACTGACATGGTGATTGTGGTTAATGGGGAGTCAGCAATTCTTTCTGAAGAGGGGGGACTAAGAAAGCGGAACCATTTCCAACAAATGCAGCAAGCATGCACATTACTCATTCCCAACCACAAGTCAGGGAGGTAGTGATTAAGTGCAATATTACAAGACTTTTTCTAGGCCCTGTAATTGAACTTTAAATCCTTTATTAAGGATCCACTGGAGGCAAGTTTGTGGTCAGCAGCTCTAATAAATCCAGATCCAATACACTTAATTAAAGTTCCTGCAGTTAAAAAGCTTGTAGTTGGATCTTCAGATCAAGGTGGCTGGCCTCTGTGAGGTGAGCAACTGTATGCTCCAACCTATGTTTCTGGATGGCCCTATCGATACTCTTGATTGAGTGGCCTGGGTGTCCAAAATTTTTAATGTGTAAAATGTACAATGTTCGAAGCAAGCTACTCATCTGAATACTTCAGTTAGGGATAATGTAATAGAATTCTTTTTTGTTTTGCTGTTTTTCTAAACTAGGTTCATGGTTAAGAGAGACGGCCAGGAGCACAGTATTATGCTAGTGGAAGTGAAAATCCTGGCCCGCTGAAAGATTTTTAAAAAGTGAAAACATTTGCAAAGTTTTCATTAATCAAGAACAAAAGTCAGAGTTTCAAAAGTGAATATAAATGATGCCTGCTAGTGAACAAGCTGCGTTAAGTCCATGATCACACAAGCAGTTTCCAGGAAACCAAAGTATTTGTGTTCCAACAGAATATGGTTTCAAAACTTAAACTTAATGGAGATGATGGAAGTTTACCACAAGGAGTTGAGCCTCATACACATCCTACTACCACACCCCTCAAACTACAAAACACACATCCCAAGTTATGCTTATTAATGCTCGCTCTGTAGTACTCCATGCACCAGACATTGCAGAACCCATCACAAGTGTGATACCCTCTTCATCATTGAACCATAGTTCAGCCCTACACCTTTGCACATCCTACACGTCCTCCTTCTGACAGGCTACAGCATGCATCGTGGAGACTCTCACATAAGGAAGGAAACCTTGCTATCAGCCATAAGTCCTTTGGGCCCACTAAGCAAGCAAGTAAAACTCAACTCCATAGAGCTGCTGACATGCCATTTCCCTTTCTCTCCAACTCAGACCAACACCTTCCACCTCATCTACAGGCCTTCTGGACAAAAAAAAGGACTTCATTGATGAATTCTCAGATCTCCTCACCACCTCGTCCAGCTCACATGTCCACAGCTTCCTTTTGGGTGGCTTCAACCACCCGAACAATGCACACTCAAAAGAAAACAAGACACCATTTTCAACCTCATGCGCATGCTCAATGCATTAAAGCATGTCACTCAACCAATACTCTCCAAAGGCCACATTCACAATCTTGTCTTTTCAACATCACCAACAATCCAATGCAAATCACACATATCCTTGAACAGGACTGGCCACTCTGCCACACCCATCCCCCTGCTCAATGTACTGACACCAAACCAAGGTCAGCACAAACAGAAAATCAAACATTCAGATACTTCATAGACAATGCCAACATCCTTCTAGACAACTTCAACATGTTTTGGAAAGCTATGTGAATGTTCCCATCCCAATTAAAACATACAAGTACCAACCAAAGTCTTCAGCACCCTGGTAGTCTAAAGACCTTGCTGACAATAAATGATTCATTCATATCAAAGATATAAAATGGAATACAAACAGAACCCCGGAGGACATCTTAATACTAAAGGCCCTCCCCACAGCACGCAGACAGCTCAGCACATCAGACACACAAAAATACTTTACCGTCATTATAAATGGAGCCACCAACAGAAGAAGAATACTGCTTAAAACCATGAAGCACTGTATCAACCCGCTGACAGATCGACCTGTTCCTCGCACCACAGAAAAGTGCAACACCAACAACCTCTTTTTCAGTTAACAAATACAAAAGATTCTGCAGCACTTTGATGATACCAAGCATGCTTAATCTGTCACACCCACCTCTTTCAATAGAATCCATCAATAGTCAGCCTTATAAGATCTCTCTCTGACAGATCTGGCTGACATACTCAAATCCCTCAAAGCCACTTTTTATGAGGTTATGTCTTACCATTGTCCTTTATCAAAGCTCTCGCTTGGGATGCTCGTTTACCTCTTCTTAACACTGTTAATGTCTCACTCACTCAATGCATCTTCCCAGAACCTCTCAAGATAGGATAGCTCTTCCTAATCCTAAAGAAACCTACACTAGACTATGATGACCTTGTCACCTACTGGCCCATCACTCATGTACCATTTATGTGCAAGATGCTTAATAAGCAGTCTGTTTAACTTCAAAATCACTTTTGTTTACTGGCTTGCTTCCCATGGTCTGGTCTGACCATGTGGCAGTATGCTTTGAGTTAGCATTTCCTAACCATCATGGGATGAGCAAATTAGCCAAGAAGCAAGTAACATTTAGAGCATGGAATAAAATTGAGGCTAGAGAGCTAGAAGATTTATTGAACTCTACCTCTCCTCACCTACCAATAGACATAGAAGAGGCGACCACCCAATACTCTAACTGGCTTGAGGCGGCCAGTAATAAGTTAGCGCCTGAAAAGGTTCTATACTCTAATAGAGTACGGCCCTATGCTCCTTGGTATGGACAGGAATTAAAAGATCTTAAACTGAAGTGTAAGCTATAAGAGAGGAAGTGGAGAAAGGGATACAAAGCCTTAGAGAAAGAGGCATATAAACTAAACCTTCTCCGAACATTTAAGAAAACTTTCTTTGCCAATTGAATAAACTCCGCTATAAATTCAGCTAAAGAACTTTTTAAAATAGTCATTAGCCTGGCATACCCGGGCACTCCTAGTGTCCCCTCGAAGCAGAAGCTCTGCGACGAAATAGCTAGATTCTTCTATAGTAAGGTGGAGGCTATTTTCGCCACATTTAATAGCCCTGCAACAGATGGGAAATTAGATGCCGGAGAGAGATACAAATAACTGTCAGGTTTACATTTTAGTCTTGATGAGTTCGCACCTTTACTTATCAGTGAGACTCATAAGCTTCCACACTACCATTCTCAAAACCATTGACACGCCCATACCAGTACTTACACACCCTCTAACTGATTCATAGGTCTATACACACATTCACTCAGTCACCCACACAGCCATTCATACACCAACTCACTCACTAATACAGCCACTGATATATCCACCCATACACCCATACAGCTACTCAAACACTGTTGGTCACTCATAGAGCTACTCACACACCAACTCACTCACCTAGAGAGCCAAACACACAGCCATTTACTCACCTATATAGTTATACACACACACACTCCCTTATTCATACAGATACTAACACATACTCACTCACCTATACAGTCACTGACCCAAGCACACACTCACCCATACAGCTACTATCACAATCCCTCACTCACTCATACAGTCACTCATATAATCCAACACTCACCTATACAGCCTTTCACATATTGTTACTCACCCATATACCACTGACACATCTGTTCACTCACTGGCACAGCCATAAACTCACTTAGTCACCTATGCATTTCCTCAACTATGCACTTACTAACGCTAACAGTCACTGATTCACCCACTCACTCATCCATGCAGGCAATCACACACCCTTTCACCTAGCCACACAGACACTCATACACCCATGCAAGTACTCAGACACCCAATCAATAACCCATACAGCCACTCACGTACCCACTCACCAACCCATACGGCCACTTAGACTCCATTTAACAGACTGATACAGACATTCTCAAAACATAGTCACTCACCCATACATTCACTAGGGCACCTAATTACTCACTTATACATCAAATTGAGCACAACAGTGGTATTTATTAAAGGTTAAGGCGCCACAAAGAATAGTCACACACATTAGTAATTAGAACTGTGTAGATGACGGTGCTAAAAGGTGAGAAGAACCACCCTACTTCTCAAAAATGGGGGCCTTAGCCCTCTACAATAGAACACACTCCTTAGCACACGTGATAGTTTCAAAATGCCAATATATATATAGCGCGTTTCCACAGAAGCTCAACCAAAGAATACAAAAAGGATTTATCTTCCTTCTTCTTAGTTGTTCTTTTTATTTTATGCAAGTCTTCTCAGTTATTCTTAACAGCCAACAGCCAACACGTGTTTTGTCGCTACAGGGGGATGTTGTCCCGCGACTTTTTGAAGGCTATATCTTGAGTGGATACTGTATTTAGTAAGCGGTGATAATTCCAAACCGCCAATGGTTTCAGGTGTGGCGGCGTCTTAAGTGTTGGAAGTGTTTATCCGGTTCTTGTTGTTTCAGGTTTAATCCTCTCAGTGCTTATTCGACTAATGAGGAAGTCCTTTGTGACTCCAGCCTATAGTTGTGATGCCAAGTGCGCACTCGAGAGGTTTAAACCTGAAACAACAAGAACCGGATAAACACTTCCAACACTTAAGACGCCGCCACACCTGAAACCATTGGCAGTTTGGAATTATCACTGCTTACTAAATACAGTATCCACTCAAGATATAGCCTTGAAAAAGTCACGGGACAACATCCCCCTGTAGCGACGAAACACGTGTTGGCTGTTGGCTGTTAAGAATAACTGAGAAGACTTGCATAAAATAAAAAGAACAACTAAGAAGAAGGAAGATAAATCCTTTTTGTATTCTTTGGTTGAGCTTCTGTGGAAAAGCGCTATATATATTGGCATTTTGAAACTATCACGTGTGCTAAGGAGTGTGTTCTACTCACTTATACAGTCAGTCACACACCCACTGAAACATCCATACAGGCACTCATACACCAACTGATTTATCAATACACATTGGTATACATATTTAACACTCATAAACATTTTAACACTCACAGTCACTGGATGATGTCATGAGTGATGTCATTTGAGATGCCATTAGTGATGTCACTGACCATGTCATGAGTGATGTAATATGTGAGGTCATAAGCAGTGCATTGCGGGGACACAAGATATAGTTAACCCAGCTAAAAATAACAAAACATTTTTTCTGGTATTGTAGGAGTGAAACTTCAGCCTAACTATAACGTCTCTATAACGTTTTTTTTTTTTAATTGAATTTCTAAGGTTTTTTTAAATCCATTTCCTAACTATAAGGTCCTTGTAACCTTTGTTTTTTTTCAGTGAATATATATTTTCAACTTGAAAGTGTACTCTATTTCAGATAAGCAATGCCTCAAGCCTTGCATGCCAGCTGGTATACACCAGAACTCAAAACCATGAAACGCAAATGCAAATTCTGGAAAAAATCTGGCACACCAGCAAGGTCCCACAGACCGAATCACCCTGGTAGACCACATCAATGCCAGCTCCAACCACAGCAAGGAACTCTTCAACATCGTCAGAAAGAATTGCCAAAAATTACGTGATCCACGGTTTCGCAGAATTTTTTGCTTGTTCGCGCTTTCAAAATGCGTGTTTGCGAGATATTTCCCCCCCAAGCACGCAAACAGCATTTGCGAACAGGAAATAAGCATCATGAACGGGGGAACAAGCAATTCTGCATGTTCGCGGAACTCTGCGTGCTCGCGGAGATTTTTTACCATTTTGCAGAGCTTTGCGCTGCGCGACTACGCAAATTTCGCCCACCCCTACCTGTAAGACACCAAGACCATGATCTTCTCTTCCCAGAAACTCTGTGATATCCTGGCAGACTATGCCCACAATAAGATATCCAACATCTTTGAACCCCAACCCACCAACCTCTACAACCTCCTCACACCAATGGATGCCACCCACAACCATTCGCTCACCACATGTGAACAGCTCACGAAACGGAGAACCACAGTTTTCATGAACCCCATCCACTATGGAGCACCCACAGATCTCTGCCCACACAACTTCATTAACCTTGGCAGCAAGGAAATCAGCTAGAAACTCACTTCCATTCTCAATGCATCCATCACCATGGCCGCCTTCCCTGATGGATGGAAACCTGCAAATGCCAGACCCCTCCTCAAGAAACC
Source organism: Triturus cristatus (assembly GCF_964204655.1). Lineage (NCBI taxonomy): Eukaryota > Metazoa > Chordata > Amphibia > Caudata > Salamandridae > Triturus > Triturus cristatus. Next base: position 890,271,638 of record NC_140590.1, on the reverse strand, counting down.
CTCTGATGACCCCAGCAAACTCAAGAACTACAGCCCCATCGCTCTGCTTCCCTTCCCTGGCAAAGTCCTTGAGAAGGCTATCAACCGCCAACTCCCCGAACGCTTAGAGACCAACAAACTGCTGAATACCTCCCAACCCAGTTTCTGCATCAACCACAGCACTGAGACCACCCTGATCAGTGCCACTGATGACATCAGTACCCTCCTCGACCAGTGAGAAACAGCAGCCCTGATCCTCCTCTACCTCTCAGCAGCATTCGACACCATATACCACCACACCATCATCAAGAGGCTCCGCCACATCGGGATCCAGGGTGATGCCCTCAAATGGATAGCACCCTTCCTCACAGGAGGAATCCAGAGAAGACGCCTACCACCCTTTACTTCAAAACCCAAGAGCATTATCTGCGGTGTCCCTCAAGGATCATCCCTCAGCCCCGCCCTGTTCAACACTTACATGATGCCGCTAGCAAATATTGTCGGAACACATGGCCTCCAGATCATATCCTACATAGACAGATGACTAACCCTGAGTGGCATTACGCGGTATTCCACAGAGTTACATAAATACTCAGTGGAATTCTACAGAGTTCTGCTCGCCGCTATCCTGAGCAGTAAAGGGCCCTAAATGAAACGTGGGCCTGGTAACACAACAAAACAGGGCCAACATCATGGCTGCAGACTTAGAAGTGTAAAAAAAGAAAAAAAAAAGAATGCGGGCATTTTCCATGTATGCATCCAGGATTTGTAACATTATGTCTGTATCTGCCAGGACTGCCTCAACGCTGCCCCAGTTTAGGAAACAGTTTAAGACACGCCTCTTTAAACAAGCATTTGCAATGCAATAGGACTTGCATTTACGTGAGACATATTGCAGTGCAAACGGGATTGCGGGTGGGGGGGAGGTGCGAGAAGGCATGGACAACAGGTGTGAGGGAGGGGGGAGAAGCCACGGGCAGTAAGAGAACCTCATTAAAGAAAATAGTGCTCACAATCTAAATAACATATACCGTGTAACACTTGAAGTAAAGGGGCCAGTAACCATGGGAGGGTACAAATGACAACATGGCCGTCATAATGAGGTACTAACAAGCCTCATAATCAATCAGAAGGCAGCATTTACGAAAGACAATGAAACAAGCCAATTAAAAACCTAGGCGGAGAGTGGGCAGAGCTTCCACTGCATACTCCATTACAGCATGCCTCGCAGAGCGGGCAGCGCCTGCGCGCTGCTGCTATGGGCTCGACCTAAAAAACTACAACACTATGCATTGAGCATCCACAACCCAGCTTTCTCTCCCATTGCTTGTTGAGGTTATACTTGTATTTGGCCATGTGCATACAGCACTAAGCTGCCTTTGGCTTGGTTAGTGCTATAGAAATATCATATACCAACATACATAATAATTCAAATCATTATTTCCAACTCCAGGCACCACTGGTTTTTGTTCCCAGTTGAAAATGATCTCATGATAAACTAGTGTAACTTGCTGAATTTCCCCCCCAGACCCTCCATTGATAATGTCTCTATTCAACCCTACCCCCAATTTACGATTTCAAAAAATCTTTGATACTTTATGATACTTTACACCAGCCTAAAACTATTGCATCTGCAGACGCCCCTTTAGTGTAGTTCAGTTAAATCTAGGAGCACAAACTATGTTATGAACAAAATTCTCACGTTGAAATAATCCGTGGGTTAGTAGCTGATCCCATTCAGGTTTATTCTTTGCATTCTTGTACACGTTTATCCTATTAAAAATGTAACACTACTAGTACCAGAACACAAAGACATCATGAATTATAAGAGGTGGGGAAGGGAGAACCTAGCAAACTTGAGAGCTGTATTTGAATAAGGGATTTTGAGATCAAACCTGATAACTTGCTGAGTAAAAAAACAACAGGAAATGCTCCCTTAAGATTATCGGATTACTTCATGTCATCATCATCATCAGGGACACCGTCTTCCCGTTCTGGGCTTTTCAAATCCTTGTTTTCAGAAATGTTGGTCTTATAGGCTTAGTGGACCTGAACATGGAATAGGAATACAACTCCCAGAACACAATAGGTTGTTAAAGGAAAACTGTGTCTCTGCCGACATGGAGCCTTCTGCCACTCCATACTCATTGATAACACAAAGAGTTCACTTTTCGTCTTCACTGAAATTAATGTATTAAATAAATGATTAAAGTATTAATAACCACAACAACTGAGGTCAGAATTTGGGCCTTGGGCACCGCTGTTCCTGCTGTTATAGAGTTCACGGATAACTGTCAATGGGGGAATCATTTAACTGTTCTTAACGTTTTCGTTAACAAACTGCTACTTTCTGAGAGTTGTGAACTTTGTCATTTAATAATTTATTTGAAAAGTTTTATAAAGCGCGAACATGACCCGAAACGGATATCAGAGCACTGTACATCAGAAAAGAGAGGATACGGTTAGTCACTAAGCAAGTAAACATCCTAAACATTTGTGGAGAAACCAACCCAATACAATAAGAGTGAAAACAAAAACAAGGAAACATGTAGCGAGAACATAGATTGCATCCCGCAAGTGTCTCAAACAAAGGAGATAGCCATGATTTCTCTAGGGTATTAAAAGATTCGTTATATTGACTTCGGGAGAATTGTTCCAGCTGGTTATTCAAGAGAAGATCTTTGACTTTTATTTTGAAAGAGAAGGTCGAAGGGTTCGAACGGATATCAGGAGGAAGAGCGTTCCAAATTCTTGTGGCCAGACCTGAGAAGGCGCAGTCGTATGCGGTTTCAGCAGGAGAGTGCAGGAGCTTCTTAGGGGCCTAGACATACCAGCGAATCAATTGGACTAGCACAGGTGAAAACGGACTTCTAAAAAGAAAGCCCAGAGCGAGACAATGGTGTCTGTCCCTGCAGACGTGGCGTCGTCTGGTAACACTGAATTGCACTGGAGTTAGTTCACTGGACACTTTGTTGTCATATATTTGTTTTAGTGAGCCGTAAATCCATGTATCTGTTCCTCATTTGACTGTTGTGAGAAATCTTTGCATTTTCAAAATTAAAATACAAAACTATCCAATAGAATAGGAACAAATTAAAGGACGGGGTGGGGCTGGATGCTACGGGTGCCTACTGAGTGAAAAATATATCTGATGATGGATATCATTCTGCGTTGCGCATTTTCAATCCCTTGAGAGTCATTATAAGACTTTGAAGGGGTTGGCTTTCACACTCTTTGACATGACATCATCGGGGCGTTCAGCGAGGGAAGCTGATAGGCCGCTGGGAGAGGGGGCTGCTGGAAATCACCTCAGTGCTTTGCTCAGGTCTATCGACAGTTTCAAAAAATGAAAATAAGTATGTTATTTAATCATCATAGACGTGGGTCCAGCATCTGAAATAATCCATTCATGATTCAACATAGAACATGCACGCACTATAAATACCTGACATGAAAATACGAGCAGCTAACTTTTTAACCTTAAGTAAAATTAATCAGTGCTTATAATTATATTTGCAGGTCAACAAACAGGGAAAAACATAATTCCAAAATTGGGAAGCCTTTCTGAAAAGTGCGCACTCTGGATAAAGTTATTCTGGTGAAAGCCTGGCTGGTTAGGCATGTTCCTTCCACTATTTAAATAAAGCTATATTTTTAAGAAAGTCCTTAATTCTAAAAAAAAAGGGCTTTTATTAAAATTACTCATTCATTCAGACAGATTGTAGAAGAGAACATGGGCATATTGTTAAAGCGATGTGTCGAAGATCACACAGTTGGGTTAGAGAAGCTGCAATCAGAACTGACTCCCCAGCCAGCACTTTAGCCACCAGACAATCTCAAGCCCGGTTTAGTCCTCCCACTTCAACGAGTCACCGGCAGCAGGGAGGGTTGGGCAAAGAGACTGCAGACATTAGTTGGGAACGAATCTAAAATCAGCTAATCACTTACCTGAAGTGGAGCTGCCTTTCCTGACTGTGAAATATATGAAAAAAAAAACACTTCCTTTCAATCCAGTAAAGCAGTGCGCATCAAACATCGGCAGCGCGTGCACGGGTGATGAACGGGCCCCCGGCGAGTGTGGCCGGACCCAGAGCGGTGAAAGGCGCTCTGCAATTTCTGCTTCTCTCTGCTCCGCCGCCTGCTGCTGCTGCTTGCTGCGAAGAGCGCATCTCGCCGGGATCCTAAGAGCGTTTCCTTCCTCCCCCTGCTGCCCCCACTCCTGATTAGTGCTTAGAATTGGATAGACCCGCTGCCGCTGGACAAGGGAGGCGGGCTGCCGGATAACTTACTGGGCGGTATGTCTTTACAGCAGCACTCTAGGGAAAGTTATCATAACTAATCACTGTACATAAACCTTGGGTCCTGGAGCAGCGTGCTGCCCGGCATAAAGCGCTTTGGCGTTTGTCAGGGGTAGTAAGCGCTGTATAAATGCAATTACAATTCAATTAACGTAAAGCAGATCGTGCCTCTTAACTGTCACATACCCTGACCTTGGCACCGCCCTCTTCACCGCTGGGTTGTCAGTCGTAACTTTCCATAAAGCATATCGCAAATAATGACAGTGAATTTCTAAATCCTGAGTATTGCCTCTTTTCTTACCCCTCATCTCGGCGCACAGATCAATTGCCACCAGCGCATCTTTTGATCTTGCACAATCCTGACAGACTGCGTTTGGTCACAGAGAAACCCACAGACTGAGGAGCCTTCCAATGACGTACAAATAAGCGACCATCCTTGCAAGATGTCTCAGCAAGTGGTACATTTGTTCCTCTCATTAAATCTATGAGTTCGAACACGGCCGCACGGACTCTCCCGTTCTGCGGTCCAAAACACCCGCTACATTTACATCGCTTAGGAAGGGTGGCGGTGGTGGTATGAAGTGCCATATAAGCCACTGTTACACACTTTATGCAAACGGCCTGGCCCTCAAAGCTCCACGAATGGGACTTCGATGCCAGTCCAAGCGTAAACCCGCTTTTTCAGGTCCCGATTGATGCTTCTCGTTCATCAGGCAACTTAAAGTTTGTTTCTACCTGTTCTGACAGGGGCTACATGTCAGGTAAGGGAGCCAGGGCAGAGGATGAAGTTTAGTGACTATTTATATAGCACTAGGGTACAAGTAGGTGGTGGAAGGAGTCCCATATTAAATTAGAAAGGGACTTGGTTCCACTTCCCAAAGACCGAAGTCTTCGCGGTGTCACCTAACCCGGCCTAAGGGCATTTATTATACCCCACTCCACACTGATAACATCCACTATGTTTGTGAAAGAGGCCCAGTGGGGGTATCTTTAAATTCTCTATCTGAGAAGTAACAGAAAACATCACACACTTAACCGATCTACCACCTAATCAACTGTAAACGTGCAGCAATGTTGTGCTTTGACACTGGATAAAGAATACAGCAAAAAAAAATAAACATGTATGAATAGGGAGCTTGTTTAAAAAAAATGCGTGCAACACATCTTATTTACTCCGCAAATGTAATTTAAAGATATAATGGTATATTGTATACGTCTGTTTAAAATGATTGCATTTTTCAGGCATTTCTGAACTCAAATGCACATTGATATGTGGAAAACCTGCATGTGACTTAAAAAAAGTAAAACAAAAAATGTTCTTTCCATGTTTCTGCATAATTATACTAAATGGTTTTGTAAAATTGGTTTGTTCAGTTTGAAGTTGGCAATATTATAAGGGCATGACAATGCTTATTTGTGATATCACTTCCTATGATTGCCCACCCTACTATTTTCTTAAAATGTGTGCTCTGGGTGGCAGCTATAGCGGTTAATGGCCAATGACCTCAGAACACTTTACAGAGGCGCAAAGCTATAATCTCCAAGGTGGCCTCTTATGATGTGAAACACCTTCAACCAATCCTAGTTTCTTAATACACCGGATTTTGTATTCTGGAACTTGTGTAGTTTTGAGTTTCCTTTATGCAGGGCTTTAAGGAGGATGAAATACGTGGGGGTCTATATAAGTGGTCTGGCCTGTGTAATCAGGGGCATGGCTTAAACATGGTATTTTGGTTCCTCTCTGAACTTTCTGTTATGGTATCCATATATGTAACACAACTGACACACCTAAAACCAGCCAGGACTACTGACTTTCTCAATGATTGTTAGATGTTTAAAATAAATGATTTTGTTGTAAATATTATTAAAAACATTTCAATTCTGAAATTGTGAGGCATTCCTAAGGCCTATGGAAGGGGTAGTGGTCTCCAGAGTCTCTCAATTACTCCTGTTATGTTCACTTCATGTTAGACATGTGCGCCCGTTTTTTCGCTACATCTCACCCATCTGCATATCTTTAACCTCTTCAGCACCCTCTTTTCACTTTCACTTGAACGCACTCCCTATATCTCTTCCAAACACACCCACTCACCTGTAAGAACTGCGTCTTTTGCCTTGTCAATATTGACAACTGTGCACCTTCTTCACACATATGTAGAGAATCACAATTGCAATTGAAACATGGCCATAGCTCTGTGCACGTGGTAGACAGGCCAAGAATTGGCTGACCATGTATTCCAAACACCTTTCAGCCTCAACCCCAGAACTCTTAAATTGTTTCCATTATAAACACTTTGAGACTACTCACAGTTCAAAGCTTACACCTTATGAGAGTAACATGCTAACCAAAAAAAAACCACACAGAACCACAACATCCTATAAATAGCTAACACTCTTGGAGATTGGAAGGTTGGGGAAAATGTGAAATATATTAGGGATAAAGCACAACCTGTTGTACATTATAAGGATATTGCAAGTCACAGAGGAGTTTCCTAACCATATAGAGAAATAGGGAAGAAGGCCAAGTTGCTTCATAAGGTTGTGGAACTCCGAGGTGACTTGCAATATCCTTATATATATATCAGGGGGGTACTTTATCCCATATAATACATGCTCACACCATCACCTTTCCCACAAACCACTTAAAACCTTGGTGTGTAGCACTTTGATTTGAAAGAGTGAGCATGTTTGCAAACATGAAGAATAACAATATAACCTCTAGTGCCAAATAAAACAGATCAGAAACCTGTTGGATATTTGTTGCAAACAGATATAAGAAACAGTTCAATATGTCATTTTTTAAAAAGCTGCAGTAGCTTGAAAGGTGTAGAAACATGGAGAACGATTATAGCTTTTCCTATCTAAGAAGTGCAAAAAATAAACATATTCTCCCTGCTTGTCATTGTAAGCTAATAAAACAGAGCAGAAGAAAGAAAAGCAACCTTTCTTTTTCATTGCTTAAAACAAATGCTTCAGTTATGTTCCATGACCTGACCAGCCTTTCACCTCAGCTGCTGACTTTGGCAGCAGGCATTGTGACTTCAGAACTCTACTGCAATAACGTATAATAGTTGTTCTGACATCCCTTCTTTATAATCAGTGACTTGGTGCTTCACTAGCCACTGATTATACAGAAATGAGTGACTGCCGTTTATACAGGGATTACAGCATCTCATGTATTATAAACAGGAATAAAATTGCTGACATGGAATACCCTGATGTTTTTTTACATTCATTATTAAGAAATTGATCAGCGTTTATTCCATTAAAGGTAAGGACATTTATATGCGGCTTGATAAGGAGCGTTTCAATGTCTGTTTTTAATTGCTACCCGGTCTAAGACCTGGTGGGATCTGGCCCACTTAAAGCCCTGCCTTTACGTGCATTGGCGTAAAATCCTTAAAGCAATTTTACTAAAAAGAGTGTTTGAAGAAGGTGTCACACATGGCCGAGAGTCAGAAGGCAGCTGATATACCCTCCTGTAGGGTGAAGTGCATTTTACTAATTTGTTTAACATACATGAAACCGTTTTTTGAGCTATTTTCACAAGGAGACTGTTTTGATCGTGTTTGCACATGTACCATATGTTATTTTGAATATTTCAACAAAAATGATTTTTGACTAACTTGTCCGAAAGGCTACTGCTTATACTTAACAAGCATTGGCACAGCCAATAGGTCTCGCATTTGGGACCTTATAAGTGTTTAGCTATGCAACAGTTGATGTTGTTGCATCAAGGATATTGTGCTGGATAACTAAACACTTATAAGGTACCAAAGGCGAGACTTATTGGCTATGCCAATGCTTGTTTTTATTGGAGGGGAGGGGGAGGAGAAGAGCTATCAAAAATCAAAAACAAACAACGCGATTCTATTCATTTTTTTTAGATAAAGAGAAACATGCATGCCAAAAGGACAAACCAGCATTGGCAAATCCAATACGTCTGACTTCCATTTTGAGTCATGTCTAAACACTGATAGAAAGCGTTCTTCAGAGAAAAAGCATAACCATCGATAATTGCTGTCTGTGTACAGTTTATCTATGAGACAAGTAATTCAATCTGTGTTATTTTGAGATAAAAAAAATGTTGTTGCAGTTTTATATAGCGTGAACTAAACCCGAAGGTATGGGGCGCTTTACATGAGCAGTAGCTGCGTTACAGACTGACACAATTATTTTTTTAGGCAGAGGGAGATTAATTGATTTGAGCAAATCACAGGGTGTTCCAGCCGCCCCCCAGACTCGAACCTCTTTCCCCAGCTCCAAGATCGGATGCCCTGGCGGTTAAGCCAGACAATCGCTCGTGAACGTCAATGCACGTGGATAAGAGGTGGAATTTTGATACACCAAACAGTCAATCGCATTAGGTGAGAGAAAAATACTCCTCCTAACATATTTTAAAGCACTGGGAATAATAAGTTTGCACATAGCTACGCTGTCAAGACAGACTCAAAAATATGCATTATGGAGGCGGAGAGTAACAACCACAGGCCTGCCTTGATGCGTGAGGTCTTGGGTTTCCAGGGGATCACTTACAGGCGCAGTGGCTAATAAATCACTGGCCCTGTGCGGTCGTCACCAGCCCGGCTCCAGTTCTACCTGCCAGAGCCTCCTTGAATTTGCCTTGTGGAATGCAGTTATCAGAACTTCATCATCACGTTAATGGCCATGGGCAATTAAAGGTATCCAAAGGTTTCAGATAATTGGATGGCCTTAAGGGAGAGGATAACGCGGGGTCAGTGGGTGTATTTTCTTTTACAAGCAAGGGTTGGCAGTTACGGGTTAATAGCTATCAAAGAGGCGTGTTACTTATTTCACTGCAGCGTGTTCCATAAACGCGCCCTGGTTTAAGAACTTCAGGGCTCACTTACAAGGACGGAAAAAGTGGCATACGGCAGCGCAAGAGCTCGTAAATAAGCTTACATTTTTACGATAAAGATGCTGGCCCTGATGCCTTTGTATGAATGGAGGAGAAAGAAATGTTCAAGGAGGACGAAATGAGCAGTGATTATCAAACCAATATCCTCGCCTTTTCAGAGACCAATGGTGGGGTCCGGAAACGTCATCAATGTGCACCCCATGGGAGGAGAGTCCGCCATCTAAGCGTGAGTAACGGGGCAGAGAGGGTGAAGAGGTGCTCCGGGTAGGGAGGGGTGCTGAAGGCAAGGGGTACAGAGAGGGGGCCCGGGCAATGGGTGAACCAGGCCGTTACCTACCCGCGCCCCGGGGAGCTCACGGATCCTTTTTCTTCCTCGTTGGCCTCCCCCCTCTTCCATGGTGGGGCTGCGAGCCTGACAGTGGAGCAGGCGGATCTCAGCAGTTGTAAGAGCGCTGACTGCAGCCAGCGGCGAAGCAGCGCTGCGTGTGCTATAGAGGCGGGCACAGGGAGAGGGAGATGCCCCCACCGGCTGAAAGGGAGTGTGTACTGGGAATTAACATAGAAAGGGGGAGAGTTGTAACAAGAGTGGAAACAAGCAAACGAGGATGAGAGACGGAGATAGGCAGTGAGATCGAAAACAGGAGGAGGACAGAATGGAAAGTGAAAGGCTACGAAAACCCCAGAGAGTGGGAAGGAGGAAGACAGAGGGACACAGGCAGGGAGCAAAGATAAGGGGATGGTAAAAAGAATATGCGCGCGCCTCGCGCTCAAAAACAAGTTTGACAAGAGGCAGCAGGGGGAAGGGAGAGAGGAGGGGGCCTGCGCCTGTTTCCCTTGCGGGAGCGAGCAGGAACCATCTGTTTGTAATTAACAGATGGTTTGAAAGCTTGCTCCCGCGAGAGAATCGCCAAACGTGCACGCGTTGCCATTCAAAGAAATGCAACTCGTGCACGTTTTTACCTGCAAAGCTGAATCAATTATTAAAGGTCTTTTTCCAATGCAGCACATGCGCGCTGCGTAGGCGAGACCTAAAAACTAGTGCCATCAGCACCCTGCTCTCATGTGATCCGCATTTCTTTGCACCTTCATGTTGATTTTGAGAGAGTGAGCGAATACATGGCACAATTTATAAAGAAAATTCACATATTCACCGAAGTATAACATCACACAATAGACATAACTTTACACGTACTATTAAAAAAATTCTAAAACTTTTGTAAATTAGTGACATGCAAGTGTGTATCTTAGTCACATATGTATACATTTTGCACTTAGTTTACTTATAGATTGTACTTGTGACAATTGCCAGTGGTGTCCAGTGGTGCAGTGCCATGTATAACTTGGGCTTTATTGGATGGCGGTGGTGGCTGTAATTGCCTCCTTCCTCCAAGACAAAACTGGAAATTACAGCAATCAAAGGAAGCTTTAGCAAGCATATACATACATTTCTAAAACCGTTTTCCACATTCATCTGCACAGCTAAGTTAAACTTGAAGGGCCCATGTATAACCTGCATAGAAAGGGTGCAAGTAAGCACTAAGAGCCCTAGTTTTCAAAAGGGGTGGCTGTAGAAATTAATTGAAATTTCGATAAAGTGAGAGAAAAAGGATTTCTTATGTTAGTTAAAAATTGTGTCAAATTTTCCAACCATAAGTAGCCTATTTTAGATAGTACATGAAAACTTCAAAAACGCAAGTACTGAGCTAGGAAAACAGTGTTAGACCTGTCACCCTTAGGGTGTCTTTCCCTATACTGTTTGCCTTTTACCTCTTGTTTTTGCTGATTCTTTTTGTTGGCCTTAGAACTCTGAGCACTTTACCATTGCTAACCAGTGCTAAGTGCATGTGCTTCTCCCCTAAACTTCGTGACAATGGCGTATACCTGACTGGCAAATTTGATTTACTAGAAAGTCCCTTGTAAAGTGGTATAACATATACCCAGGGCTTGTACTTCAAATACTATTAGTGGGCTGCAGCACTGATTGTGTCACCCACAGAAGTAGCCTATCAAACCTGTCTCAGTGCTGCCATGGCAGTGCGTGTGTGTGCAGGTTGCTGCCACCTCGACTTAGCATTTTAAACTACTTGCCAAGCCTTAAACTCCCATTTTAATAAATATGAGTCACCCCTAAGGTAGTCCCTAAGTAACCCTAAGGGCATGGCGATATGTAAATAAAAGGCAGAACATGTACCTTTATGTTTTGCATGTCTTGGTAGTCACAAACAGCCTATTTCATTTTTCACTACTTTGAGTCCTACTTCTCTCATAGGTTATGATTGGGAATTTATTAATACACTTTTAAGCTGTAACTCCTGATCAGAGAAGAGTAGCTTTTTCCTGTTTCATATGTCTGGCATGGTCTTGATAAATCCTCTTTACTGATGAAGTTGGACTTAACATCACTTTTAGAAAGAGTACATTTCTTTGAACTTATTGGTTTGTGTGCTCGATAGCCTGTCTCCAATACACATCTGGGGTGGGTGACAGCTACACTTTGTGCACTCCCTCTAGACAGCCACAACACAGGAAGGATAAGTGTGTCTCGGTACCTATCTACATACATCTGCATTCTGATGGCATTGCCCTGGCATAATGGAAGGGAGGGGCTACAATATCACTTAAATAGGCTGTTTCCTGTCCCCACAAAAAGGACTGATTACTTTTTACTGATAGCCTGGCAGACAGGACTGGGTGGAAAGGGATACTAGTGCACTTCAGAGTGCTGCTTTGAAGTCACCTCCCACATCAAAGGCACTATTGGATATAAGTACTGGGTCTCTGACCCCCTACAATCAGACACTACTAGACTTGTAACTGACGCTCTGCCAGAAGAACTCCTGTGCTGATTAAAGCACTCAACTGGACTGCTGATTTGGAAGGCCTGCTTTTCTGTGTGTTGCCCTGCTGCTCTTTGACCCTACTGAAGGAGAGCTGGATTCTGCCTTCACTCCAACTGATCTCCAAGGGCATGTTGGCGTGCCTCCTGTTGCTTGAGACTCAGGGATATCAAAGTCTCCACCCCTGCTCCTGTGTCTGGCTCTTTGGAAGTGGCCCAGATATTAGCAACATGGACTTCAAAGCATCTCTAGTCTGTGTGTAACAGAACCGACGCATCAACCGGTTGCTGAAGTAAAATCGTTGCATCGCTTCGGAACCAGTGATTTAGCTCCTGAGATCAACGCATTGGACAGCTTATCATCGCCACCGCAGTTTGGTGAGATGAGTGCATCACCTCGACAGCATGGCAGAATCCGGCTCATCGCTTGACGCCTCTCGACTCCTGCAACTGTCTTCGGAACTGACGCATCGCCTTCACTGCATGGAGAAGATCGACAGATATCTCTGTTTGCAACCAGGAAAGGTACTTTGTTCATTTGGGCGTGCGTGGATTCTGTAGCTGGCCAGCGCTCCATCATGGTCGGCCCAAACTTTGACTTTGCCCCAGTACAGATTGACCTAAAGTAACCTTTCTAGCACTAGTTGCGTCTAAAGGCTGCACTGCATTTATTCCTTTAAAATTCAATATCTCAACTTCTATACATTTGAATTTTGTCTTGTTTTGTTCAGACTATAATAAGCTATTTTTCTAAACATGTGTGGAGTCTTTTTGTAGTGTATTCATTGTGTTAGTGTGCGTTGTGTGTGTGTGTTGCACAAATACTTTAAGAAAAACAGAAAGTTATCTTAAAATAACCCTCACCCACCGAGATGTCCAATGGTGGCTGCTTCATCATAGGGTTCTTCCCGCACCCCTGCGGGACGGGGCGTGCTATGAACAACGAAGACGTGGGAGCACTTTGTGAGATGTATACTATAAAGTACATGATGGTATAAGAGTGGGAGTGTCTATTTGTAGTTTAAAAATACCTGGCTAAGAAGGAACTACATATTTATTCAATCCTGTAGCTGGTATTGTTAAAAGTGGGGAAAGGAGAGATATACGTCTATGTGTGTGTATCTCATGGTCAACATGCTTCAAGCCATTACCCAAAGGCTTTTCTTCAGGACCATAACAATGATCCCCAGTACCACTCCTATTAGTGACACCACCTAGGTTTTCTTAATACATTTTAAGGGAAATATACATTTAATATGATACCCAATCAGTATTTTGTTCTGTTGAGATCTGATAGATGAAATATAAAGTTATTACATTCATTTCAATAAAGATAATTGAAGCTAACTAGAAAACACATCACCATATGTGGAAAAAACGTGTGATATATTTTTCTTTATCGGCTATTGTGCCAGATTAATCCTAACATTATCGCTGATTGTGTTGTGCTGCCCTTTAGAAGGTTTTTAAAATTACAAACAAACAAGACAGTACAAAACACTTAACATAAATCACACACTCAGTAGCTTTCTAACGCATGCCGCTTTGGAAAACAGGTACTGTTTCATCAAAGTATGCTCCTGCATCCATTATTGTTGATTTTAACTTTATCACTATATTAGGTGCTTATGGTGAAAAAAACGATCATTCTCTGTCTATAGAGTGTGATCGATATTCAAGAAAGTTGTCAAGGAGGTCTTCAAGACATACATCTTTTTAGCCGATATCTGGCCCCATGAGCTCAACGGCGGAAGGGATGCTTGTATTCACCCACTGAAAAGAGTAAAAAGTAAAGCGAGAATTGATGTTCAGTATTCATTGAGAACCTACTAATTTATGGAAAAAAGAAGAAGAAATGCTCATTGTGAAGGGGTTCCGGCTATGCTGTACTCACATTGTCAAGGCTACTCCCTTGCCATGCACATTTTGCCTGCCCATGGCTCCGACGATAACCCGTCTATTGGAACCCGACCTGCAAATGACAGGCGGCACGGTGGCGGTGTCCACTTGCGCGAGAAAGCTAGAATGCTTACTCACGCAAGATGGCCGCCTACAAATGGCACCACTTCCTGGTTGCTTGGCACCCGGTGATGCCGGTTCGCGTCTGCAGTCAGGGAACTGTAAACATTTATAAAAGGAGGATTTTATGTGCAGATTTTAATTGATAATTGCTGCAAAGGAAATAATGGGGAATAAAAAGACAAAAAGTTTGTGAAAAATAATTTTCGGTCATTGTGGAGAAGATTTTTTGGGCATGATACCTCTGGGTTAGATTGACTAGACATGAAGAATGGCAACATTTAAAGGGTATAAATACAATGATGCAGTTTGTGTTTGATGCTAAAAAATAGTCCAGATAGGAGGTGGAGAATACGGGCATTTGGAGAATACATCTATTTATATGCTTGCGGTAGCTACCATATTACTTTTGTTATGTTTACTGGAGTGTGAGGAAGTTAGGGCACGGGACGTAGCTTTGGGAGTTTTAAAAGATTCTCATAACATGGGCACTGACTTGCAGGATTCGTCTTGGGTATAATCATGAGAAATGGCTCCATGGTATGCCCTCGTTCAGTTCGTTACTATGTGTTTTTAAATCCAATGTTGTTCCTTTTCAAATAACTGTGTATCATTGGAGATTTGTTCTAAGATGGTCCAGCAAAGATCCTGCATGGTGTGTCTTTTCTCCATGTAGTGTGCCGACATTTTTGTCATGGCCTCGTCGTATCTCAAGTTACTGCAATGTTCGCAGATGCAAGTTTTGATCATGTGTTTGGTCATCCCGATGTAATGGCGATGACACGGACAGGTGATCATATATATAAGCTGTAGTGAACTTAAGTTTGTGAACTGTCTTTGTTCCCAGGTATTATTGTTGTTGAATGTTAGTTTTTTGCTCGTGGTGGTCAAATGGCAGACACTACAGTTACCACATGGGTGGTGACCTGACAGGGGGTATAGGAATCTTTGTGATGTTTCCGAGTTCTCACTTTGGCATGGTCTGGTATGTACTATCATGTCTCTCAAGCTCTTTCCTCATTTATGCGAAAACAGTGTTTTGGGGAAATTCAGGGATCCACTGTTCAGGGTGCACCAATGCCTGTTAACCATTTTGCCCACCTGAGTAGATGCTATGTTGTAGGTGGTAATACAAATTGGTCTCTCTTTCCTTGGTTTGGGAGGTCTTGCTTCCAGGAGGCCCTCTTTGGTATTGTTTCTGCCACTTTCATTGCTTTATCAATGATGTTAGGAGGGTAATTTCTCTCCCCAGTTTGCAGCGTAAACCCTTTGCTTGTTCTTTGAAATCTTTTACCTCAGATCAATTCCGTCTGAGTCTGAGGAACTGACCAAAAGGGAGGTTTTCTCTGAGATGTCTTGGGTGGAAGTTATAAAAAACTAGTCAGCAATTTCTTGCTGTCGGCTTTATATGTGTTGTTGTTTTTAATTTTCCTTTATCTGAGATGATGTTCAGATCTAGGAACACCAACTCCTTATTGGATACTGTATGAATAAACTCTAGAAATTCATTTTGGCAGTTTAACCATGTCAAGAACTTGCGTGCTGTTTCTTCATTACCATTCCATATGATTTAAAATGTCATCAATGTACCGCTTCCACATTTGGAGGTGGGTCAAGAATGGGTTGGTAGGGCTGAGGATCTTTTGTTTCTCTAGATGGTGTATATAGAGTCCTGCTATACTAGGAGCATAGATTAAGGACTGTTTTGTTTAGTTATTGTTGTGGTTCACCCTGACAAGGCTTGCGGGTGTTGCTTGAGTAAGGTTCACACCCCATCAACCTAAATCCCAATTTCTCACAATTAGTATCAATAATTATTAACCTGACTCTTATTGATACCCATATTCTTATAATGGTCTATTGCATAAACAAAAAGCCAGGCAACCCTGCATCTCTTGAGGTACTTATGTGATGAAACCATTTGAAGAAAATAGTTTTCTGTGGACAATTAAATGAACAGCATTAAGTAATAATCGTTGAATGTCTTTGGTCAGACCATGCATCATTAATTATTAATAGGAAATTGTGTTAGAGAGTCCCTACCTAAACACCAACACTGAATAAACTTTCCATGCCAAGAAAAAAAACCTCAAAACAGCCATCAAGTCCACAAACAATTCATAAACGGAGTTCTGACTGAAACAAAAGGAATTGAATAAAATTTTGAACGAACATCAATGTCAGATAGGTCGGGTCTGGTGGCTCAGGGGCCTATGTTCGATCTCATGGTCACAGGTTCAAATCCCGGCAGGTCCACTCAGCCTTTCATCCATTTGAGGTCGTTAAAATGAGTACCATTGAGTTGGGTAACAATATACATGTGTTATTCAGCGCCAAGATGCCCCGGTGCTGGGGTGAACGTGCGATTTACAAATACACGTTATGTTATAAAGACAAGGATTGTTGCAAGAGGCTTAGGGGTCTATTTTAATGGCGGGCGGATCGCCATTATTCTCCGCCCGCCTCCCATTTCCTCCCGCCATATTAGGATGACGGGGGGGACCCCGGCGGATGGAAAGACCGTCCGACGGTTTTCTGCCGCACTTACAGGAGACCGGGCGGAAAAGGGGTCTAACATGGTGCCATCCATATTAGCATGCAGGCGGAGATGTGCCTTTCCATGGCGGCGTTGCCGCCATGGAAAGGCATGCGGTTTTTGCCTATGGGGACCCGTAGCGGGCCCCCAGGTAGTTGGGGGTGGGTGGTGCACATGGGGGGTACCTATGGTACCCCCCTGTTTAGGCACGGACAAAGTGTCAGGCACCGCGCAGTGCCTGTCACCTTGTGCATGCCAATGCACGACGTGCTTTCCCAGCATTGTGGCGGGCGGTGCTGTGAGCACCGCTCACCACAATGCTGGGAATAGGGGATGCCACCGCCACGGTGACAGTGGCATCCTAATTGCCGGTGCGGAACCACCGCACCACTGGTGGCCAGTCCCAGCACCGCTAGCCCGCCATCCTAATAGACCCCATAGACTCTCATTCCTAAAGCGCAACAAGTTCTGATTCAGTTAGAAAAAGAGATTACTCCTGAATGGAGAATTGCAAGTGATGCAATACTACCACATTGACTGTATTTCTCCATGACATTTTACCAGCTGACGGTTTGAGAAATTCTCTGTTGGGAAAGGCTGACCATGGGGAAATGTGGTTCGTAATATGACAACCTGACAATTTGGCACGGGTAGGTCTTCATGCTTTTAAGATTGCCTATGCCCTAACCTTTCTAAGGAACGGGCAAAGACCTTCAAACACAATCTACTCAAACGATTCCCTGAAACGCTCATCTCTGATACCTATTTCTGCACATCAAAGAGTGTTGTGGTTACTGAGCTAATTTTCTACACTACCAGAAGAGCTCAGTGGAAAGTCTACTCTTAACATCAAACCTTCACTCCAAACCAATGAGCAAAACCCCTCATGGTTTCGGAATAACCATAATACCCTCACCAGACTTCAATGCTGATCTTGCCATATCCCTATACAGAATGGAAACATAAATATATAAGCTTCTGACCGAAATCTTAAATGTTTTGACAGAATCGTTATGAGGATTAAAAATACATTGGATAATATAGTCCTTGCTAGTCCACCTAATCAAAGTCTCCCCTCAGCTGCGGAACCTCATGTATCATCCTCCTCTGTCTCCACCTACTCTGCCCCCCCTCACTCCCCCTGAGTTGGTTTGACAAATCCCCTGACACATATGGTGAATGCCATGCCAAGAAACGTAACTCTGGTATATTAACTCAAGTCTGCCTGAATACCAAAATGTGTGTTCTACCTACCCCTCACCTAGTCTCATACTCAAGTAATGCATCCCAGCATTCCAGCAAGGGATAAACACAGCAGGAGGAAAATTCCTTCTTCCAAAAATCCACTCAGTCCACTCTGGAAAGCACAGCCTCTTCTGAATCACCACTCCAGGCCCCATAGGTCTACTCACCATCTGTCTGATGATGACACTCTTTCGCTACTTCTATCTTACAAAAGCTCTTGCAGTTTCTCCTCACACTCACCACTCAACATCCAAAATATTTCCTCCAACCCATTTAGAGAACCAAGTGTTAACCTGAGAACTGTGAACAAGAATAACCTACTACTGGTCGCCACTTCTCACCTAGAAGCAGTAGCAACTAACTTGCACATCAAATCAAAGCTTCTCAACTGCAGGACAGCAGTGAAGCATGCAGCAGATATTTCTGATCTCATCCTCATACAAGAACTGGACCTCCTGATCCTAACTGAAACCTGGCTTAATGACTCCTCCTCTCCAATTCTGTCCATCTTTGTCCCTCCCAAATATGACTTTATCAGACTCAATAGACCTGTTAAATTAGGCGGTGGCACTGCTTGCATCTATCGCTCCATCCTCACATTGAGACAGGTACAAACCTCTATGATGTCCTCCTGTGAACACCTAGACATTGAAATCTGGAACAATGGCAAGATAGTCTGTTTGCTCTATGCGATATATCATACCCAAGGTGGCAATCTGCTCTTCATCGAACAAATCACCTACCCACAACTAGGGCTCCTTGATCTAATCATAGCTAAAGATAAGTAACATCATACAATTTGATAACATATCACCTTGTGACTGGTCGGATCATCACCAAATCTGTTTTCACATCCTGAAACACGTTCAGGTCAGACAAGGTCAAATGCACAAAACCAAATAGCTGGCTCAAAATCTGAGAGACATCAACATTAATGATCTAAAATCCATTAGTAATAATCTACTTCTGCCACCTCCCTAACATGACTAACCTGGATGACCTAACGGATCATTACATCCACACCATGACAATTTTTTTTTGACACAATTGCACTGAAGCAACTCAGAAGGACACCGATCAAACACTCCAAACCCTGGTTTAATGACTCACTAAATGAGGAACATCTCAAACTAAGGCTTACGGAGAGACTATGGAGAAACTCACCCTCCATTACAAACCTCAAACAGTTAAGGATGACTAGAAGTTCATATAACAAGCATATCCGTACTGTGAAAACTGATCACCTCAGGGCACAGCTTGACAACGCCAAAAACAGACCCTAAAAACTATTTGAAATCATCAAACAACAAGCTAACCACTCAACCGATCAACTCTCTGCACCCAAGATCTGTTGCCCCAGTGGGGAGGACTTCTCAGCACACTTCAATGAAAAGGCAATAAAAATTGAACCTATACTGCAACACGCTTCACCAAATCTGCTGCTTCAGCAGACCTCCCCTCTCTATCATCTTCAATCAATCAGTCAATCAATCAGGGGGTTTTAAGTGCGCTACTCACCCGTGAGGGTCTCTTGGCCTAAGGTAGCGAGAGCACCTACTTCCTACTCCACAGATTACACTCCAAAAAACAATGAATCATGGAACTCCTTTTTACTTCCAGATGATGCAAAGCTGCTCAAATCTATGGTTCTTTAAAACCCTCCAATCACTTCAACGAGCAGCTATCCGCCAAGCTTTTCAATAAACTCAAATCGGCCATTCTTACATTCTGGTCCTTGATTATTCATGAACATCTTGCGCAAGGTAGGATTCCTGATTGCCTCAAGATGGGTCAAGTCACCCCTATTCCAAAAAAGCCACATGCAGACTTAGCTGATCCTAACAATTTTTGTCCAATGACTAATATCATGACTTTGGCCAAATTGCTTGAGAAATGCATTCACACACAGCTCTGGAACCACATTGGGAAGTTTCAGCTCTTGACCTATAACAGTCAGGTTTTAGAGCGGTTCATAGTACTCAAACGGCCCTAACACACATCATTGATGATGCCTGAGATATCTTGACCAGAATGCACCCTGTCTACTGATCCTTCTTAATCTGTCCTCAGCGTTTCACATGGTCAAACATGAAAACCTGATTGCTCTTCTTTAAAAAAGGATGGGGCTATCGGGCTCTGTCTTAAATTGGTTTGCCTCATTCCTAAGAAACAGAACACAAAGAATCGAAGTTAACCACTCCCTTGCGACCAGTAACCCGGTCCCAATTGGAGTGCCTCAAGGTTCCACACTCTCACCCACGTTTTTCAACCTTCTCATGGAACCACTCTCTGAAATTCTGAACCACTCTAACATTCAATACCATATGTATGCCGATGACACTCAATTGTATTTGAAAATTTCTTCTCCAGAGGACATCAAAACTCTAAACTCTGCTCTGCTAAAAACTCAACAATGATTAACTCATAAACATCTTTTGCTAAATACTCTCAAGACAAAATTCTTACTGATTACCCCCCATAATCATTCTGCATCCACTCAAGATTGGCTCAAACAACTAACAGCTCTCAACTGCACCCCTCATGTTGTTGACTCTGCAAGATCTTGAAGCATAACTCTGGGCAAATACCTGAATATGTAAGGTCACATCAGTGCAACTACAATGGGAGCCAATCATCAGCTCAACACATTAGGGAAAATCAAGCCATTCTTGCCTTCTGAGGACATTCAATCTGCAGTCCAATCCCTAGTTATCTCACGCTTAGAGAATGGCATGGTGACCCTAGCTAGATTGGAACCTCTAATAGCCACTCTGAACTCAGCGGCCAGCCTCATCACGGGTTCTAGAAAACATGACACATCACACCAGACCTAATTCAACTCAACTGGCTGTCTATAAAAGCAAGCATGCATTTCAAGATAGCCTGCCTGTCGCACAAAGCTATTCACTACAACACCACCATTTACCTGGGAAAAAATCTTGAACTATCTGGTTTGAATCGGACCCTACGAAGCTCTAACACCCTCCTGTTGAAAACCCAAATTCAAAAAGAATAGAACCTACAACTGTGCCTTCTCTGGTCTTGTACCAAGAAAATGAAACGCTCTTCCTCCCGAGATCAGATCTAGCCCCTCTACCTCCTCATTAAAAAAGACAAGTTAAATGGATACTCCTGAATGACCATCTACAGCAATAGTTCCAAAGCCACATTAACCTACTTATATTTCCTGTTGATACTCTTTGATTCCTCTGTTCAGCGTTGTAATTTTGTCTCTGTGCGTGCTCTATAAGATTTGGTACTCTTCTGGTACTCTACATGTCCCACAAGATGGGTTGTAACCTCTGTTCAACATTGTAATTTTGTTTCTCCAAGTGCTCGATAAGATTTGTTGCTCTTCTGGTACTTTATATGTCCCACAAGATGGGTTGTGGCTCTTGTTTTTTGTATTTGTGCTTGTTAAGGTCATTTATGGTGTTATATTCATGCCTTTACCTCCTTTCGCTGCAGCTCCTTTGTCATGTTTGACCTTTATAAAAGTTTTCAAATACATAAAAAGGGAATAACCTGCTATAATTCTAATTCCCACAAAATATTCCTATTGTCTAGATGCAGCACTTGGGGAACAAACTGGAATACCACAGTATTCCCACATCACTAGACTTTACCTGACCTATTAGTAATTCTTGGTGAGAGAATACAAATATGATATTCCGGCTCTGCTTGGAATGTTAGACACAGAAGAAGCATCCTTAAAAACCCCTAGTTTTTGACTCATCAACATTGAAAAGATGGCCTTATAGTTTCTGAATGGAAAATGTTCACAACAACATTGCTAGCAACTAGCAAATATCACTTCACTTCACCTCCCATTATTGCACCCATCTTCACACATCATCAACACCTTCCATCCAATGACCAAGGAAGAAGCTTCAAGCCAGGCAAACTATAGCCAAAGTATCAAACAAGCAAGGACATTCCAGTAGAGACACTTGTATGAAGGAATTCTTCTCTGCTCACATCATTCACCACTTAATTTATTCAAGTAATCACACTTAACACTCTGAAACATGCAATTTTTACCATTACATTTTATAAAAAGCTTCTTTCCAAACACTGTGTCCAATTTATATTACTGTTTTCTGAAGGTTGTTACTTTAAGTCCTTGTCTCCATTATTTTCTGTGGTAGTGTGTTGCAGTACCTGTTAGTGACCATGTGTAGTACTGGACTTACTCCAAGGCTGAGCTGGAGCACATTTACTACTGTTTTGGGTCCTTTTTTGGCTGTAGTAACTTTGGAAGTTCAGACTGTGAATAGCAATGGGCTTACTCTCCTTTGGTTGGGTGTTTGTATTTGCATGCTCCTTCCTAAGAGCTTCCTTCCCCTCCCTAAGCCCCTCACATTTCATAATAAGCACTCCTCATTCTCCATTCTCTCTTCCATGTTCCTCTCACAATTACTACTAATATGTGTATCTATGTGTGCAGAGATCTCTACGCACACAGTGGAAACCTCTTCATAGAAGAGGTAGGTAAGACATTTGTGAATAGTATTTTGTAGTATTTGAATAGTAAAATTGTAGTACTGTAGTACTGTTTAAAGTACTATAAAGTGTAGTGTGTTAATAGACTCATTTGTTCTTTTCTTTGTTTACTGTAGGAAAATGCAGCTTTTACATGATCACCCCCATTTTCTTGTACCGACAATGCTGCAGATTTTTTTACTCTGGGCACTCGGACTCTGCTCCACACTTTCTCAGAATGGAGTTCAGTGGTGAAATCCAGAACGAATGTTTATCAGTACCACTCAGCTATCAAGTTGAAAATTAAAAATCACTAAATTGAACTGAAAGCAAAAAATGATTTTTGATTTTAATTGGGATAAGGTCTTTGATTGTGTCATTTTGATTTTTCCAAATTACTTTTGATTCCAATTTTTCCACCTTTTAAGAGCCTAAGGAAACATGACGTTGAATCTGGTTAACCCAACAACTCTCGCAGTGGTGGAATTGAAGATCCTATGCAGAGAAAGGCAATGGAAGGAGACCCAGAATGTCAGGAAGGCAGATTATGAGGCTGGGAAGAAGCCCTCAAGTACATATCCCCTCTAGGGACAAAGCACTGAAAGCAACCCCAGAGCATGAAGGGGGAGGGTATCATATATCAAAAGATGGAGTTTATGGTGTACCATCCAGGGCTGGGAGCTAAGCAGTCTCTGCCAGCATAAGCCCTTCTAAACTGGCCAACCACGTGTTTGAGCTCAGTGACAAACACAACAAGAATAAACCCTCTGACCCTTTGAAGGCTGGGCTATGCCTGGACAGTTACAAGTCAAGGCATAAAAAGGGCCATGCAACCTCTTTCAAGAAGCACTCCCTAAATGAGCCCTCCTGAAGAATTGCACATGGAGGTTTTGGGGTGAAAGTTTGCCCTGGGGAAAACAGGGACTGGACTGTAGCCACCTTAGTCTCCGTGGGTCAGATGGATGTTGAAGCCCTGGCTGCCTTACCTCTCAGCATGAAGAAGTACAGGAAATGGCCAATCATAAAGAGGATCAAGTTAGAGGCTCAGAGGGGTACAATAGCCATCATGATCACAGCAGTGGAACAGCCGTTTTCCCCAGAGCAGATTAGCCCAGTTGTTCTCCATATGGTATTCAACTCTGAAACAGAGGTGAAATTTCATCCTATAGCAATGGTCACCTTTGAGTGTGGTAGGGGTTACTTGCCCTGAGAAGGTAGATGTGAACCCTGCTTGGGGAGATGAGGAAAGGAGGACCCACATTAAAATGGTGGGTCTGCCTGAATGGATGTGTGCCACCACAAGGGCCTAGACAACCTGTCAGGGAAGCCAACAGAGCCTGGAGTTTAGAACAATGGCCAAGGTTTTAAAAAAAGAGGAAGGACGTGAGGTGTGGGAAGCCACCCTCAATGTTTCTCACAGCCCGGAAGGAATATGACCTCCAGTAGGAGGATCTGGATCCAAAAGGGAGGAAGAGTCTAGCCTGAGAAACCTGTCAGATCTCTCCAAATTACATGGAGGAGGAGGAAGCTCTAGGGAGACATTCTGCAAAGCACCAAAAGAGTGCCCGATCCTTGATGGCCGTCTGTGTCGGGCTGAAGTCCAAGAACAGGAGGGTACCACAGGATCTAGTGGAAAGAGGGTGCATCGTACAGCAAGTCTAGGAACCCAAAACCAGGAGCAACCAGGAAATTGGTGGTCCCTCAGCAGTACAGTGCATTTCTCTTGAACTTAACCAAAGACATCTCCTTTTCTGTGCATTCTGGGCAGACCAAAACCTGGGACAGGTTCGCCGACCACTTTTGCGAGCCCCGGATATCTGAGAATTTGAAGAAGCTCTGTTGATCCTGCACCACATGTCAAGCCAGTGGCAATATTGAAGAGCAACCCAAGGCAATGTGATTCCACTATCAGTTGTGAGGATGCCTTTAGAGAGGATGGGGATTGTCATTGGCTGCCATTTAGACCCCAACAAAGCCTAACGGAACAGGTTTATTTCAGTGGGGATGGACAATGGCATTAAATACCATGAAGCCATTCCTCTGAGGACGGTAACTGCGCCCATGGTGGCCAGGGCCCTGATTGGTGTCTTCACCAGAGTAAGGTTTCCCAAAGAGGTAATGTCAGATACAAGGACAAACTTCAAGTCTGTACACTAGAAGGCTATGTGGGTTAAGTTAACCACCTCTTATCACCCCCAAACCAATGGGCTTGTGGAGAGAGTTAGCAAGACCATAAAAGTCATGATCATGGGGTTATCCAAGAATCTCCATAGCAAATACGATGTCCTACTTCCATGCCTTTTATTTGCCTACAGAAAGGTACCACAGTAGGAAGTTGGCTCCAGACTTTTTGAGATTTTGTAGGGCACCCCGTTTGAGGTCCTTTGTCCGAGAAGGGGGCAGAAATCTCTCAAGGAACTCAAACAGGACATTGTGAACTATTGGGCTTGGCCTGAGTTCTCACATGGCTGAGTACATGAAAAGAGCTTACAAAACCTTGGAGGCCAACCAGGAGCTTAGTAAGCACTGGCATGACCAGAAAGCAACCTTGGTGGAATACCAGCCAGGTAAAAAAGTGTGGGTTGTGCAGCCTATGGCCCACTGGCCCTCCAGGACAAATTGACAGGCCCAACTTGGTACTGGAGAAGATGTGTGAGGTCACGTACTTGGGAGGCCTTGGTACCCCTGGACACCCCCACAGGATAAGCCATGTCAACTGTCTGAAGATTCACTTTGACAGAGCAGGTCGCTGATGGAGGAGAGGAAGAGAAGAGTGAACTTCTCCCTGACATCATGTCTCACAATTCCAAGGATGGTTCTGTGGAGAGATAAGTGAATTCTCCTATACAGACAGAGCAGCAGTGGAAAGACTGTTCTCAGCTGCTTGTGCAGTTTGCTAGACAATTCTCACTGACACCTGATCTGACCCAGTGGTGTGTACATGACATTGTGTTAGGCCTGGCATCTTTCATGTGTTTTTCCTGTCTTTTCGCTTCTAACCTCATGTTGTTGACTGTGTGCTGCATTTTGTTTTTGCTAGTTTCAGAACTCTGAGCACTTTACCACTGCTGCTCAGTGCTAAAGTGCAAGTGCTCCCTTTGTAAATTGTGATTGTGATTGGTTATCCAGGATTGGAATATTTGATTTACTGGTAAATCCCTAGTGTGTGCCCAGGGCCTGTAAATCAAATGCTATTAGTGGCATGCAAAAGCAACAAAAGGTGGACGATATGCTGAACAATTCAAAGATTTACCCCCAGTAAATCAATCAATCAATACTTTATTCAGGTTTTACAAAGAAAAAATAAAAGTCAAACAAACACAGTTAAAAGAATCTCCATCTGATACATAAGACAACAGTGCAATATGACCATCATTAGCCCATCTGTGCAGGGATGGTAATCAAGCTCTATGTCAAAAGTTGAGGAGTCCAAAATATGTGTGGGCATCAATGGACACCATTAAAATACAATATTGGTGGTAAAGATTATTTCAAGAGCAATGAAAACATTCATCACAGCCCCGTAAAATTCAATATATGGGGGAATCCTGTCCGGGCCAGGGGCCTTGTTTTTGAACAACCCCATAATACCTACTCTCACTTCCTGTACTGAGAATTTGGCAATGGATTTACCTACAGCAATTACCTGGGCTTCTCTAAAGATGGAGTCTGACTGAAACATGCCCTCAAAAGATTTACCCAATCATCCTCAGAGATATGGGTATCCAATAAATTGGCACACTCTCCTGCCAAGAAGGGGCTATTAATAATGCTCCAAAACTTGGAGCTATTTCCCAGGGTGCTCTTAATAATGCTCCAAAACTTGGAGCTATTTCCTAGGGTGCTGGACTCTACCAGCTCTGACCAGGCCTCCTCCTTCAAGACCGACCTGCGTTTTGCCAAGGCGGCTCTATATTGTCTACAAAATCTCCTGATGGCCAGGGTTGTTTTGGTGTGGCACTCAGTCACAAGGATCTTGGTTTAATCCATCATTCTCTGTGTCGCCCTAAGTGGGAGGGATATGCCCAAATGTTGGTCCCTGCACCACTGAATTCTAGCTAGCCTTGCTGATGAGGGGTGATGCCCCAAAACCGGTCCCAGGATGCTTGTTTCTGGTTCGGGAGATCCTGGCTTGGCAGTTCGAGCTGGACCGTTCCCATGAGGAACAGGGTCAAGACTGATTTGCATATGGCTGTGTCCAAACTGGGGTGGTGTGGTGAGCAAAAGAACAATGGATTAAACCCAGATCTTTGTGACTCGGGTGAGTGTTTGCAGTGTTCAGCATTCCGGCCATCATTTGTTCCTTTTGCTTTTGTCACCGTAAGTGGGAAGGGTATGCCCAGACATAGGTCCCATGCTCACTGCACCACTGGATTCAAAGTGCTTGGCTGATGAGGGGTGGCATAGTGAGCAAAAGAACAATGGATTAAACCCATATCTTTGTGACTGGGATGAATGTTTGCATTGTTCAGCATTCTGTTCATCATTTGTTCCTTTTACTAGTGGGCCTGCAGCAGTAAATGTGCCACCCACATGAGTAGCCCTGCAACCGTGTCTCAGGCCTGCCACTGCAGTGTCTGTGAGCGCAGTTTTAAACTACCATGTGAAACTGGCAAGTGCCACCACTTTCACTTTATCATCGGAGTTGCCTTGTAACCTATTACAAGTGTAACTTCCAATTGGGAAGAGATAGTGAATTGGAATTTGGGTCCCCAAACTCAGAGTTTAAAAATACACCTTTTAGTGAAGTTGGTTATAAATTGCGTGTTTGAAAATGCCACTTTTAGAAAATGTTCAACACTCCGTCCATCATTTCCTTTGGTTTTTGCTTTGTCCGCCATAAGGTGGCAGGGTATGCTCAGACATGAGTCCCTTGCTCACTTTGCCACTGGATTCAAGCAAGCCTGGCTGAAGACGGCTGAAATGCCAGAAACCGGTCCTAGGAAGCTTGTTTCCGGTCCAGGGAAGACATGGCTTGGCAGTTCGGGCTGGACTGTTCCCATGAGGCACAGGGTCAGACTGATTTGCATATGACCATGTCTGAACTGGGGTGGCAGAGTGGGCTAAAGAACGGTGATGGATTAAACCCAGATTAGTTGACTGGGGGTGAGTGCTTGCAATGTTCAACACTCCGTCCATCATTTCCTTTGGTTTTTACTTTTAGAAAGTGGGCATTTTCTTGCTTTAGCATTCTGTGACTCTGCCTACCTGTGAAACCTCGTCTGGTTAAGACTGACAGTTGGGCTGTTTATACATTCACTCTAGCCAGTCACACAAAGGGAGCGGAGGTGTGCCCTGCATATTCTGGTGGCCCATCACCAGACTGAAGGGTCTTCCTGAGCTAGAGTGGTAGGAGGAGTTGTCCCTGACATCTGAATGGGGCTATGCCTGTCCTCATGCAAAGCTATCTTCACCCTCCTGTGGTGGTGTGTTTTGAGCCATGTCATGGAAAGGCAGGGTCTTGTGCACTACAAAGACTTTCCTTTGAAGTCTGCCTACTTCATAGACCGAAACTGGTGTAAGTACTGGAGCTGTAACACTATACATTCAGAACACTTCTGGACTAAGAGGAGATTCTGCCAAGAAGAGCTGGAGAAGCTGTAGGAGGGGAACTGCCTCTTTGCTTGCTGCTGTGTTGTGCTAACCTTTTGCTTGCAGCTTCTGTCTTGGGCAGTGAAAGGACTGGACTTTGCTTTCTGTATCCTCTTTCAAAGGTTCTCCAAGGGCTTGTGTGTGCTTGCCTCCAGTTAAGAAGTCTCAGGGACATCAAAGACTTTACCTGCAGCCCCATAACTCCTCTCCTGGGAGTTCTGAACAGCCAAGTGGTGCCAATTCCAATTCTGGGCCCTTGGATGCAGCTTTGGTGCAAAGAGAGAAGAAAGTCCATGCACCAACCTTCAGCACCTGTTTTTCCGGACACAGCACCGCCATGTTGCTGAAAAACCAACGCATCACCGCGGTATGGCCGAAGAATTGACTCAGCGCCTGCCGTGTTGCTGAAAGTTAACCACAACCCGAGTCCTGAGCACTGTG
Organism: Triturus cristatus; assembly: GCF_964204655.1. Classification (NCBI taxonomy): domain Eukaryota; kingdom Metazoa; phylum Chordata; class Amphibia; order Caudata; family Salamandridae; genus Triturus; species Triturus cristatus. The sequence goes on along the minus strand of NC_140590.1, from coordinate 890,243,331 downwards.
TCTCTGACGTCCGAGGCACAAATCTGAGCCATATTCAAACACCTTCAGAATGATGAAAATACTGTCCTCCGGTTTGAAAAGCACACATTTATTTATTCTATCTTATTTCAAATCCTTTACCACTAAATCCTCTGGTTAAGGTGTATTTCAAATTGTAAAAGCAAATGTGCCAACATATGGGGTATTGTAATGCTGGGCCTTGCACTGAGAAATACTTTCTGTTTTTACAATGTTCTTACTTTGCAATGATGAATCCAAATTGAAACAATCTGATTAAGACAAATATGGATTTTTATATTAAATTATTGCATTTGCGATTTCAAATCATTGCAAATCCTCTGTGTTTATTGCCCTGCCATGAATGGAAATATTGTGCTTGTGTCCACATGATATCTAGCAAGAACACTCTTCTTCCAATTACTACTTAGAGAAGACATAAGGTAAGCACTGTTTATCAATACCACTGAACTGGTTTATTCAGTTCTGATGCTAGTGCTATGCTAAATGTGTGAAACCCTGTGCAACCCCAATGTAGACCTGCACATCGAGTTCGACTATTGATTTTGAAACTTCATATGAATCGGGTGGTTTTTGGTGACTTCAGCACTTGACATTGGCATTGTGCTCCGACATTACAAGTCATGTTTAAAATGTAATACCAATTTTTCAGAGTCTTCCCCCTTTTTCGATTATGATTTTTAAGCTGGAAACCAAAGTACTTATATACATGTAAACGCCTCCTGTTGTTTGGTCCCCTGTGTTCTTTAATATGTAACCCGCCTAAAGAAGCGCATTCTTCCTCTTAATGCATTGGCGCTTAAGCAATAATATACCCATAAACTGATAATCAATAAATACAGGAAATTTGTTATGAATTGAAAGATCAATTACAATAATTAAGTTAAAGCATGTTTTATTCAGATTGCTTTTAGTTTAGATTAATGCTTGCAAATATAAGAACTCTGTAAAAACTGTTTTCAGTGTTGTACCCAGCATTACTATAATGCAAAAATGTAGTATATTTCTTTCCATATTCAACACAATTAGACCATCCGCTATCCATACGAATGAGAACAACCCTTGTAATCCTCTTACTTACTTTATACTCAGTGTCAAGTGAGTTTTTGCATTGCACTTTCAACTGTGGCTTCTATATTTGAAAGACTTGAAATGCACACAGCGGACTGTGGCACACGTATACTCCTTGTTGTTTAAAAACTGAGCAATGAATAACACAAAAAAGTGATGAATGCCTGAATTTATCTCAGCCGCTGGTAATTACTTGGGCTGTACTCCAAGCCATCCTTTTTATCCCAGCACAAGAGAAAACCTAGCTATATACAAAACAGCCTCTGTCCTTCTCCCACAGGGACAGTCCAGTCCAGACTGTCAAGCTAGGTCATCTCTGAACTGAAACACAGGCAACCCAAGACCAGTTTCATCCAATACTGAGCATAGCACACTGTTAACTATTTGCAGCGGCCATTCATAGTTCTCGGTGGAGTCAGAAATTCAGCATGGTCTACACTAGGAAATACTTAAATACAAAATAAACCCATAAAACACGTTAAGTACTATTTGTATCTCGGTTTCTTACGTTTTCACTCTTCAACCTTTTGTTGCTTTTAGTCAATAAAAATTAATTCCGTTTTTATACCTATCTTTGTGTTTCTCTGACATTTTTGCTGCATTTATTTTCACAGTGCATATTCTGCGTTCAGAAGGTACAAAACTCATGGTTTTAAAAGTGATATGTGGGCATAGCAGTGCTTAATTTGAGCAGGTGGTTATAGGTGGAGTCCAACAGCCCACATTTTTGGATGCTGGCACTTATTTTTCCTCATTATACTTTGACCCTGGAAAAGAGAGAGAAAAACACAGGAGGAAAGAAGGAAGAGTGAAAGATGGAAAAAATATGATAAAAGAGAGAAAGCAGCTATGAAAAAGAGCTGCAGGAGTGAGATAAAGGGGCATAAAGAGTCTGAGATGAATTAAACTAGCCTGAGGTGAAATCAAGACTATGTAGCCTCGGCATTTGCCACATTAACTTTTAATAGCTCCAGCCATGAACGTTTGAGCAGAATTTGGAACCCAATACTCATTCATTTATAAATTAAACATTGAGGAATAGTGATGGTGTAACCATGTATTATAAGAAATAATGTATTGGAAGGCTATGCAAGTCATATGACCTTATAAAAGCTTAGCCCTCTACATAGTTTCTCTATAGAGTCACAGAACTGCTTTGTCAATTACAGTACCCTTAACATGTACAGTAGATGGGTTTTTATCCCCTTTATCATTCCTTGGACCTTGATGGAACCCAGCCCGCAAAGCAGTTCCCTCTTTGTCCACTACCACACCCACCGCATACTACCACCTTTCATGGCCCTTGTAAAATGTATTGAGCTATTGGACTGAAAATCAAAAAATGAGCCAGACACAAAAGCTTTGCAAAGTTTGCTGGCAGAAGAGTCGAAGCAATAATATGACACAACTGTAATGGTCTTGTCAGCAAGATAATCACCGGTTAAGTTACTGCTCCGTGCCATTCATAATGCATCTCACCTTACTGTAGGGAGCAGGGTCAGAACATAACAGACAATCTGGAAATCCCAGTAGGACGGAGCAGGAAGCCGTAAAGCAGGCAGCCAGCTGAAACCAAGCAAATCATCCAGCTCAGCGCTGCTGCTCAGAGCTGCGTTACACTGGGCAGATCGCAGCACTCCTTTATTTCCCTAAACTCCACTTAATTTCATGCGTTCACTCTTGTGCGTGCTGGAAACAGCCACATCAGTCTGGGCAGTGTTCCATCGTCTCAACCCAGAAGGGGGACCGAAGAAATATTGCTTTTAAAGATGCTTTGCGGCCCCTACTGTGAAAAAGCAAGTGAGTATTTTAGTGAGGCCCTTAGCAAGATCAATGGGACAGGTTGAATAAAAGCACCAAACTGTGTAACTAATTGTGTTTGGTCATATGCTAATAGTTTTTGGAAGAATCCATGCGATCAGTGCTCATGGATCCTGGCACTTGACATTTTTCTGAAATTGGGATAAGCAATGGGCACTGAGGAACAGGCTAAGCTTGAATACTTCTGAAGAAGATGCAAAGGAAAAGTAATACAAGACCTCTTCTACATAGAACTCATTTAATTGCAGGTTTTTAATGTGTTAAATTAACTTTAAAAAAAAAAACATCAAAGGTGAAAACAGCACTTTAAAATCTGCAGTTCTGTGTTTAATAAACGTTTCTAGAAAAATCCTTTTGTGAGCTCAGTTTCTGATACCATTACATTTGCAATGTTCAGTGTAGGACCACAGCACCTTCTTGCAAGCACACTTGCCTATGCAACCAGCTGCAGGTTTTGACAAGTACACCAAATGCCTTAGATGTCACTGGTGGTGCTGTTCACAATGAAGTACAGCACTGGCTGTCTCTGTCAATTTTCCAGCCCCATCCCTACGGAGTGGGTAGCTCTTGTTGAAGCATGTCACAAGTGGACCAGATCCTTGCTTGCTAAACAGCATGCTTTGTATGTTCAATAGGAGCAGACTGTGTTAGTAGAGTGGCTTCCATTGTCTTGTTTTGCTGACTCTACGGGCTTCATTCACTGACTCCAGTTGGCTTGTTCTCTGGTAAGAGATTACAGTGAAGCATTCAAGAATTCAGAAGCTGTCACTCTGAATGTCCAATGCTATGAATGGATTCCCGGCAATGTCGGTGAAGGCTTCTGTAACTTCTGGATAAGATTTCCAAGCCATCCATCCTGATTTTTTTACCTTTTCCAAGAAATGCTGAGACTTAATCCCCCAACCATGAACGCACCAGGAGGCACGTTTGCATAGGTGTGCAGGGAGGGGGCCAGACCTCCGGGGAGTTGCCGGGTTTCTTTAGTTTTGTTTTTTATTTTAGGAAGGGGGGCTGTGTGGCTCCCTTTCGATTAACCCTTTTGGGTTCCCGGGAACCCCATACCCCGGGGCCTTAGCTGTTTAAAAAAAAAAATAATTGAAAAGGCAGAGGGCGCACGCTGCTTCCCTTCCCAGGCTTGTTTTGCCCCGGGGACCCCAACCCTGGGGCCCAGCAAATCCTTTTTTTTAAAGATGGAGGGCTGTGTGGCCTCCCTTCCCTTGGCCACTTTTAGCCCCGGGGACCCATCCCCCGGGGCCTACCCAGACTTTATTATTATGATTTTAGGGGGGGCCGCGTGGCCCCCCTCCTGAGGCCAATTTTGGCCCTGGGGATCCCATCCCCCGGAGCCTGGCCTAATCTGTTTTTTTTCTTCTTTTTTTAAAATCAAAACTGAAGGGGAGCTTGGTGGTCCCCCTTTCCTGGGCCACTATTGGCCCCGGTGAACCCATCCCCTGGCGCTGGCCCTCAAGTTGGGGACTGCGGGGGAGCCCCAATGCCCCGGCGGTCCCAGCCGACTCCCTGCCTCCTGCGAGAGCCGGCATTGCTTTTGGAAAAGGGGAGCTGCTAACATGCAACATGACATGAAGCGAAGCAGAGTTTGCAATGGCAGGGTGGGAGCCGTGCTCCTGCCCTGCCATAGCAAACTGCAGTGTCTGAGGGGTGGGCACACCAGGATATTGCTGGAGCTGGCCCTGGGGGGTGGCGGTCCCCAGGGCCATGGAGGACTCCTGGAAGGGGGCCATGTGGCCCCCTTTCCTTCGAGTGCAAAGCCCCGTGGAGGTGGTAGTCCCCAGGGCTTGGGGGGGCTGCGAGGACCTCCACCTAGAATTAATGAAAGCCCAGGGAGATGGCGGTCCCCGGGTATTGGGGGCCCACGAGGCCCCCCATTAATGAAGTATGCCCCTGGGAGGTGGCAGTCCCGGGAGCAGTGTGGGGGGGTTGGAGCCCCCCACACATTTTGTTTTCAAGCCCTGGGGAGGTGGCATTCCTAGGGCTGCGGGGGGGGGTGCGTGCCCCCTTGTATGATAAACAAAGACTCGGGGAGTAGACAATCCCTGGGGCTGCAGGAGCCCCACAGGCCCCTGTATCTAATTTCCCCATTGCCCCCGGGACCTGGCCCACCCGGGGGCTCAAAGAAACAAAGCGCGGGAGCCTGCGATTGTTTTTTTGTATTTATTCTGCCGGATTTGAGCACCCAGCGTGAATTCGGCCAAAAATATATAAAAACAATGCCTTTTTGGGCCCTGGGGGTCTCTGTGGGACCCTCTGAGAAGGCATAGTGGGTCAGGGTGTTTCTACCCTGCCCCCTTTTCTAGTTTTTTTTACCTTTTTGTTACTGTCTTTTTGTGACTTAGCTCTACTGAGTCACAAGATGGCTGCAAACACATTTTGGTTTGGAGTGTTGGCGGCCAATCAGAATGAAGCTTGTGCTCGGGAGGGTTCGCGAATCCTCCACGTCCCTCGGATGTCAATATTTTTATTTTTTGAATCTCTCAGGAACTACTTAACGGATTTACACCATTTAAAAAAAAAGCACAGTTTCTGAACCAAGAGCTACATTTTTGCCACATTTGGTGTAATTTCGTGTCTAAAGTTCCAATGGAAATTAACATTGGGAAAACGTGTTTTGGGACCCCCTTTTTTCTCGGCCCCCACTTGACGAATCACCCCAAAACTTTCAAGACAGGAGCTGACTAGAGTGAACCATTAGTTTTTTTAACATTTCGCGAAGATTCGTCAAACGGTGGGAAAGACATTGTCCTCTTTCAAAAAGACAAGAAGAATAGGTGGGAGATCCTACCAAGTGAAAGCAGCACAAATTTGAAACATACTACTTATTAACCTGAGAGCAAATTCAAACCCGCTGAGTTTTAGGAAAAGTCTAAAAACCTGGTTGGTTCCTAGTTAATGATCAAACAACAAGGAGCTACAGAGGGAAAGAACAAACAGGTCGCACCCCACTCACTATGCTATATATATATATATATATATATGTATATATACACAAGACCTGTTCATTAATAGGCTCCTCATCTGAAGGTTAAACGTATAAGCCAAGGAAGGGGTTCTGTCACAGTTTTCCCTATACTACTCCTCACTTTCCATCGAGGTAGTGTCCTCAGACATTACTGCCTAATCAATCTATATTGACTAAAAAACTTTATTTATGTACTTGACAGTCACAGCGTCTTCGGGATGTATACCACATCAAAACCAGGTTCCAACAATGTATATGTGAACCTAGAACCGTAATTACTGTGAAAAAAGGACAAGATGGCACCTCACGTGCGCACCACCAATAGAGCTTGCTGATTGGTTCTCACCAGCTATGCCCACTGATATCATCATTGGTAACCACATTGCCAAAAATATAAATGTGCCTCCCAAAAAAGTGCAAGAGTAATACCCACTGTGGTGTTTGAAAGAAACAAGACCCCGTGATTTTAAAACTGAAATAAGTGTCACAGTTACCAACTTTATTAATTATATGTGCACTTATTCAAATTAAAAACTGGTTGCCTAATAGCAAACCTTTATGTCGACATGTTTCATTGCCACTCTCAATTCTCTGCAATTTCGTCAGGACTGAAGGGTCTGTAATTCACCAATCAGGGACAATGGTATATCTAAACACGTGACTGTCAAGAATAAATAAAAACAGCGCCAAGTCAATTCACCCATCTCATTCTTCTCAAAAATACCCGCTTGTGCACATACCTATACATGTTTAAAACTGGTCATTACCATGTGGGGACTAACTCATTCGTACCAGTCCTCCACTTCGTCACTGAGGAAAACTCCAAACATGAGCCTCTCGTCTCGGTGCATACGCTACTGTCGTATTCCTTCTAAAAATAACAAACAGACAGAACAGTCATGTTTCTCCTTATTTATGCCGCTTTTAATATATCGACATACGCCGATATATACGTCTGTTCACTCAGCCATATTACGGATATCTCTAATTGTGCCTCTTATTGATTCAGGATTATGTCCTAAAAATAAAATAAATCCTCGTCATCCAAACCATGCACTCCGATTTCCACTTACTGATTTTGGAAATGCGGCGTTTTAGCGTCTTACCACCTCCTTTACACCAAAGCGTGTTCTCTCATCCCTCGCTCACGGTGTACTGATTTCCCGGTCTACATGTATTGCTGATGTCGTCATCCCATCACATGACCCTTCTTTCTATGGCGGCCATCTTGGAGTGGTACCGATTTTCTCAAGAAAGGGCAAATTGTATAAATAACTCATCATTTTTCACCCTCCTTACCTTGAGGATTTTCAAAAAAATGTGGCGTTTAACATCTTTTCCATCACCTGACCCTCTTCACTCCGTATCGGCCATCATGGATTGGTACACAAATCTTAAATTCACCATAAACGTAGCCAGAGTTATAAGTGATTCCTCTATGCCCACTTATTTTCTTTGGGGGTCTTTTTCTCAAATGCTCAAAGCTTCATCAACCTCCTTCATTCATAGCAGCCATCATGTTTAAAAACAGATATATTTTATCCATGAGCATCTACGCCCACTGAATACAATCTCCTGTGCACCTAGTCTAGACACACTCTCTCCAACGCCTCAAAATGCATAGTATAATATTTCATAATGTGGGTTATAGTGTCAACAATCAATAGGACCTCTTGTTTAAAAAACCTTCCTGTTCTAATATCACAAAAGGCCCCACATCATTAGGAGCTTCTCCAGGAGACCAATATGTTTTACATATTAGTAACGTAATCTACAGTCGCATAGTATACCATGCTCCCGGATACCAAAGAACACGTCGTTTGTAATCACATGAGCAGCCCCTCTATCTACTGCAAGGTACATCATATTCAAATTCTGATTTTGTTCCATAAAATCATTTAATCCTGTTTGGTCACACCTCTCTTTGAAAATCCACCACGCCTCCTTAGTCACCAGAATCATATCTATATTTTGTGGGTCCCCCATCACTTTTTCCAGTACAACCCAAGTGAATGTATGTTTTTGTTCCTTACAGTGTTGTACCAGCTTCGTGGAAAGTTTGCCAACTCTTATAGTGCTAAGGTGTTCCTGTATTCTAACCTTAATTTTGCATGTGGTGAGACCTATATATTGTAGGCCACATTGACAAGTGAGCCTGTATACGACATTCGCCGTATTACAGTTACTGAACTGATTAAGATACCATACTTTTCCAGAGGTCAAACTCACACTCAAAGTCCTTTTTGTAAGGCTACACACTGAACACATTCCACACGGAAAATGTCCAGGCGGGACCGTAGTTTCTTTCTGATGTAATTTCGTATGTGAATGCACCAACTTGTCCTTCAGATTGATAGACCTTTTAAAAGCAAATCTCGGAGGTGGCATTTGAAAGTCTTATGTTGACAATATGGACCAATGTTTTCTTATCGACTGGCGGATCTGTGTGGCCAGTGGATCAAATGTCATTACAACAGGGAGACAGTCGTTCTTTTCCCTTGAAATCTTTTCCAACTATGCACTGCGTGGGGTGTTCAATGCTCTCTTTCGTGCCTGATTCACAATCCTGCAAGGATAACTCCTCTGGCTCAGCTTTTCACATAAACTTTCCGATTGCTCAAGATACGCCGTAGTTGTGGAACAGTTCCTACGATTACGCAGGAACTGTCCGACAGGGAGATTATCTCGCAATGCCCTCGGATGATAAGACTGATAATGCAAAAGAGAATTTTTATCAGTCAATTTATGATGTACACCAGTGCAGAGTATGTTATTTTCCACATTGATGTCCAAATCCAAATACACCACTGTATGTCTACTGTAGACCCAAGTGAACCGTAAACTGGCATCTTGATTGTTAAGCCAGTTTAAGATCTCCAAAAGGACCTCTTCTTCTCCAGACCATATGCACAGCACATCGTCTATATATCTCTTCCAGAGACGGAGATGTCTCTGGAAAGGATTAGACTGCTGATAAACGCAGTGTTCCTCGAACTGGCCCACGTACACACAGGCCAGACTGGGAGCAAATGTTGCGCCCATCGATGTACCAGTTGTCTGTAAATACAGTCTATTATCATAACTAAAATAGTTACGAGTCAGTGCCAATTGTATGCATTGGAGCACAAAAGAGTGTGGTGCATCGTAGAACCACTCCTGTTTCTCCAAGGCGTGCGCTGCTGCCACCAGCGCTGCGTCCTGAGGTATACACTTGTAGAGCTACTCTACATCAATTGTAACCAAAAACTCACTTGTAGGATCAAAGCGGGTGTCTTCAAGAACGTTTAAAACATCTGTAGTATCTTTAATGAAGGATTTCTGATTAACCACTGACTCCCTAAGAAAAAAATCCGCAAATTGAGAAAGCGGGGGCGGGCGTTGTGGTTTATGAATCTTTGGGAGAATATAAAATGCCGGTGTTCAGGGCTTGGTATTAATCAAAAATTCTGCCTCCTTCACAGTAATCCATTTATTCTCTTTGGCTATGCCTACCATCTCTCTAATGGTCTCTTGGAGTTCGTTCACAGGGTCACGTATGAGAGGTTGGTAATTATTACGTACTCCCAACAACCTCTGCACTTCTGCATCATAATCTCAAGAGTTCATGACAACAACTGCCCCACCCTTATCGGCAGATATTATCGTAAGCAGTTGGTTATTTTGTAAACTCCTAACCGCTTGCCACTCGTTATGACTCATGTTGTTAAATTTCTGACGTCTCATTTTGTTCCAAAATTACAATGTCCTCAAGAACCTTGCTTTCAAAAACTGCCACCTCTGGACCCATCATAGTGTTAGTAGGGCAAAATTGTGAGGGTTTCTTCAGTGTTGTACTGAAAAGTGAAGGGGGTTCCTGTTGTTTATTGGCAAAAAACTTTCTAAGTTTTATCTTCCTCATGGTCTCATTAAACTCGACCCTGCATTTAAATAAATCATGTTTAGGTGTTGGGACAAACCCCAACCCTTTGTTTAAAACTCTCAATTCACTACTGGTGAGAGTGTGGTCAGATAGATTTACCACTATGTCATTCACAATTGGTTCCTCCCTCGGCTCCGTGTTATCCGGGGAGAGTAAGATTGCCATGTTTGATTCCGATTGTCTCGTGCACGGCCTCTGCCCACCTGACCCCCACCTCTGCTGCCCCTTTGATTCTGCCCTAAATGATAACAGAACTACAGACCCTTCTATATATCAGTAAAAAAAACAAAGGGTAAAGCTTACTTGTAGTTGGTAAACTTTATTTATTCTGCCTATACAAACCTAACATAAACTACACAAACATTAGTAATTCTTAAGTTATACTTATACCTTAAAATTAAAAATTACGCCTCACCTTCAAACTACTAGAAGTAGCGCACAGGAGTGGTGTGGTGTGTCATACAGGGTTGTAGAGTGGAGTACAGTGGGGTAGAGAGTAGGGGCATAGAGTGAATTACAGTGTTCTACAGTAGAGTAGTGTAGCGTACCATAGAGTGGTGTGCGGTGCGTTGTCATAGAAGGGGGTATATTTACGTACAGTGGAGGGGCATACGGTGGAGTAGAGTGGAGGTGCATGGAGTGGAGAGGCATCTCATGGAAGAGTTGAGTGGTGTGTCACAGTGGGTTGTTCTACAGTCTTCTGGAGTGGAGTACTGGAGTAGAGTGGAGTAGAGTCAAGTACTGTGTGAGAGAATACAGTGGAGTGAAGTGTCATGGGGTGGCATAGAGGGAGCTGTGTACAATGGCATACAGTGGAGTGCAGTGCCATTGAGTGGCATAGAGTGAAGTAGAGTGTTTTAGAATGAAGGGGCTTTGCGTGGAGTAGAGTAGAGCAACACAGAGTGAAGTAGAGTGGAGTGGCATTTTGTACAGTAGAGTGGAGTAGCGTGTCATAGAGTAGCATTTCATTCAGTGTCGTAGAGTGGAGTAGATTGGCATAGAGTGGCATGACACTGAGTGGTATAGAATGTTGTAGAGTGGTGTGGCATAGAGTGGAGTGGTGTAGCATAGTGTGGAGTAGTGTAAAGTAGAGTGAAGGGGTGCATCATAGAGTGGCATGTTGTACAGTGTGTTAGAGTGGTGTATAGTTGAGTAATAGAGTAGAGTGGGGTAGTGTGTCAGAAAACAGTGGAGTAAAGTGGTGTGAAGGGAGTTGCGTAGAGTGTCGTAAACTGGAGTAGAGTTGCGTAGATTGGCATAGGTTGTAGTAGAGTATCGTAGAGTGGAGGAACATAGAGGGAAGTAGAAGTGGCATTGAGTGGAAGGTTGTAAAGTGTTGTGTCTTAGAGAGTTGCGGCATGCAGTGTTGTCGTATAGAGTGCCTTTGCATTGAGTGTCATGGTGTACAGAACCATTACATACAGTAGAGAGGCATACAGTGTAGTGGCGTACAGTGTACAGGCATATAGTTGAGTGGGGTGGAGTGGAGTGCCATAGAATGGGGTGATATGTTGTAGAGTAGATTTGAGTGGCGTAGAGTGTAGTGATGTGTCATAGAGTAGAGTGGAGTGGCATGTCATAGTGTGGTGTGTCTTGAGTGTCATAGAGTGTAGGGGCATAAAGTGGAGTGGAGTGGCGTAGAGTGGAGTAGAGTGGAGTGGCATAGTGTAGACTGGAGTAAAGTGTCACAGAGTAGAGTGGCATGGAATGTCTTAAAGAGTAGTGTTGTGCAGTGAGGAGGTGTGTCGTATAGTGGAGTAGCATGTCATACAGTAGAATGGAGTGGTGTAGATTGAAGTGGCATGTCATAGAGTGTTGTAGAGTTGAGTAGAGTGTAGGAACATAGACTGGAATGGAGTGTTGTAGAGTGGTGTGCCAGAGTTGTGTCACCTACAGTACTGTAGAGACGATTAGATTTGTGTAGAGTGGAGGGGTGTGGAGTGGAGGGACATAGAGTGGAGTAGATTGTTGTAGAGTAGAGTAGAGTGGCATAGAGTGAAGTGGAGTGGAGTGGCGTGTAATAGAACTGTATGTTGTGCAGTGTATTAGAGTGATGTGGTGTAGAGTGGAGTGGCATAGAATGGAGTTGCAGATTAGAATGGAGTACAATTGAGTAGTGTGTCATAGAAGACCATGGAGTAAAATGCTGAGTAGTGGCATAGAGGGTGTTGCGTAAAGTTCCGTACAGTGCAGTACAGTGTTGTAGAGTGGCATGGAGTGGGGTACAGTGTCGAAGAGTGGAGCTGTGGAGAGTGGAGTAGAATAGAGTGCTATTCCGTAGAGTGGTGTGGCCTAGAGTGGAGTGACATGTCGTAGAGTGGTGTGTGATACATGCTCTTACAGTTTGAGGGTCGTAGAGTGGAGTGGCATACAGTGTAGTTGCATGTTGTAGAGTGAAGTGACATGTCATGGATTGGAGTGGCGTGGCAAGGAAGAGGTGTGGATCAGCGGCTAGGGTGACTGAGTCCGGAATCTGGGAATCACGGTCCAATCCCCAGCGCCAGCGGCAGGTTAGCCCAGCACCATGTGACTCTGGGCAATAGCTTGCTGAATCTTACCGACGGCCCCCAGCGCCTAGAGACCCTCACGGGTGATTGTTCGCGCTTTACAAATGTGGATTATTATACAGTGAAGTGGAATTATGTGTCATACTGTGTTTAATAGTGGAGTAGAATGACAAAGAGTGTAGCAGCATGGAGTGTAGTAAAATGTTGTAGAGTGCGGTAGCATAGAGTGAAGTGGCCTGTAATACAGTGTATTAGAGTGGAGTATGATAGAGTGTCATACAGTGGAGTGAAGTAGCATGCTGTACAGTGGCATATAGTGGAGAGGCGTATAGTGTACTGGCATGGAATTGAGTGAAGTAGAGTGTAGTAGAGTGGATTGGCTTGTTGTAGAGCTTAGTGGCGTGTCAAAAAATGGAGTGTTGTAGAGTGGAGTGGATTGTTGTAGATTGGAGTGGTGTGCCATAGGGTGGAGTGACATGGCATAGAGTTGAGTAGTGTCATACAGCCGAGTATAGTGCAGTAGTGTGTCAGAGTAGAGTAGAGTAAAGTGGCATTGTGTGGAGTGGCAAGTCGTAGAGTGCAGTGGCATGTAGAAGAGTGTAATAACATGCTGTGGAGTGGAGTGGTGTGTTGTAGAGTGGAGTGGTGTGGAGTGTCATAGAGTGGGGTTGCGTGCCAGAAAGTAGAGTGGCATGTCATAGAATGGAGTGGTGTGTGTTAGAGTGAAGTGTACAGTGGAGGGGTAAAGAGTGGAGCAGATTGGTGTGTAGTGGAGTAGAATGGAGTGGAGCGTCATACAGTATAAGTGGAGTGGTATGTCATAGAGTGGAGCAGTATAGAGTGTATCAAACTGGTGTGCAGTGGAGTAGAATGTAGTGGAGTGTCGTACAGTTGAGTAGAGGGGTATGTCATAGAGTGACATGTTGTACAGTGTTCTAGAGTGGAGGGGCAGAGACTGGAGTGGCTTAGAATGAGATGAGATGGTATGTCATAAAGTGGAGTGGCATAGAGTGGATTGTGGTGTGGTAGACTTGAGTGCCATGTCGTAGAGTGTCGTGGCATGTCATGGAATGGAGTGTCATACAGTAAAGTGGACCATCCAAGAGTGGAGTGGCATGTTGTAAAATATTCATGCATTTGTAAGATCTTCAAAAGTCACAATGGGCAATTATTAAATTGCTGTCACATTCAAGTTCTCCAAATCACATCATTATGAAAGTTGCATTTAGTGGAGTAGAGAACCGTAGAGTGTCTTAAAATTCAATGGGGTTAATTATAGAAATTTAGAGTGTCCTGAAGTACACTGCAGTGTTGTTTAGTAGAGTGGTGCTGAATGTACTTTCATAAACTAAAATAGCAGACAGTAGATTCTGGTACAGTGCAGTGTTGTAAACTGCATTTTAGTATAATTTAGTGCTGTAGAGTGAAGCAGCGTACACTCCAGTAGTGTAGCATAAAGAATAGCATAGTGGAGTTGCGTGCAGTGGTATACCGTACTGTTATGAGCAGTATGCTGTAGGGTCATCCAGTAAACTGGCATACATGAAAGTGTAATACAATACAGTGGTGAACAGTATAATAGAGTAGAGTATAGTGGTGTACACTGGAGTTCAGTAAAGTGGAGTTGGGTAGAGTGGAGTTGAGTAAGGTTCAGTGGTTTTGTGTATAATTTAATGGCGTCTAGTTCAGTGCTGTTAAATGGACTGGCATACTGTAAACAGCATCCAGTGCAGTGGGGTAAAGTGAACTGTTAAACAGCAGCGTGGTGTAAATTGGAGTGTGTAAGTAAAATAAAAGGTACCATAAAATGATGTGAAAACATGTCAATGTCTTGTCTAAAAAAAATTAAATATAATATCTACATAATAATTTTCTGGATGTATATATACATGGTGTAAGTAATTGAAAAGTTAAACGTTGCAAAGTTCACGGTATACCACAGTGCACAGGGCTTATAACCGGTGAGGTGATTTGCATATATGGGTGTTTGCCAATGGTAAAAATCAACCATGTAGTTCTTTTCAATTTTGCATTATTGTACGTTCAGCGTTTTTACAGACTTGTGGGTTAGGGTGTTGCATATAGTTAATTATAAAGTTGATTATTGTTAACAACATATCACCAATTTAATGAAGTAGTGATAGGTTACATGTTTTGTTTTGAAAATTGCACATATTATTGAACTATACATTTTTTACATTTTAAAACTAAATAAATTTGCACATGTTTGAGGAACGTCTGCACATTTCAGCAGACTACTTCCACCGGTATAGTTGTGGAAGGAATAAAAAATGTGCGAGGTTGGCCGAAGGGGGTGTAAAGAAAAAATGGTGCTCCCAAATCGTGCTTAAATTGAAAATATTTAATATACACTTTTGAGTTTTTTGCTGCGCAAAACCATAAGTCTGTTTTTGTTTAAATTTGACAGGATTACATATTATTGTGTGCACGTGTTTATTTTGTGTAGTGAAGGTAAGTTATGTAATTATTTTATAAGTGTTAATGTATTGAAAGGTATTAAAATTTGTTATTGCAGTATATCTACAAAATTTGGGGGTATATTGAGGTTGTGCAACGCTACATAGTTTTCATTCATAAGTCGTTAGCTGATTAGGTAATTATTGGCTTTACAAAAGATAAACGCAGACATCTAGTTTTTAATAAGCCTGGGCAAAGCCACAAAAAAACTTCCACGAGCATGCGGAGTTGCTTGTTCTGCATATTCATGAGACGTTTCTGATGCTCAGCAATGTGTTCGGGGGAAATATCGCGCGTACTTCACCACGCCGTAGCACACGGGCACAGCCATCTTGTTTTTTTCTTGTCTGGTTATGGTTCTGGGCCTGTTTTCAACCCTCCCTACATCTTTTCAATCCTTTGTCCCTAAAACTTTTTCAGATATTTTTTATTTACTATCTATGCCTCTCTCTTTCCAAGTGTATATCTTGCGTTTCCTTTCTACTTTTTGTGTGTTTTACTGCGTTTTTGTGCTATTTTTCTATTACTTACTCTTTATTTCTTTTACTTTCATTCATTTTCTCCTGACTTAATGTTTTACTTCCTACATTTTCTTTTCTTTACCCACCCTCCAGAACCATGGCCAAGAAGAGTACTACACAGAGTGCAACCTGGGGAAACAGGAGCCTTTAGGGTTGCAGCCCTGGCCTTATTTTCTAAGGTGGACGTGGCTGCACTTTTGTGCAGCTCCACCTCCCCTTAACCCTGGCAGCAGGCGGCAGGCCTGGGTCTAGGTACGGAATCCGGGAGCGTGACCACCGGTGGGCAAGGGTATGCCGGAGAATGTTTCGCTGCTCTGAGGTCCAGCACAACTATAACTAAATGACTTGCCGGTGGTCCGACATCCTGGACCGGGAGCAGGCAGCAGTGGCGGGTGGTGGTAGTTATATTCCTTATTGACAATACACTCACTGCAAGGGTGTACACTGTACTGATGAGATAGACTAAGTTGTTGTGAACAACAGTTGAAGAAGACACCCTTTACTTAGCATTAGCGGCCGGAGTTGAGTAACTAATGGCCTCTTCTACTCAGCAGAGAAAGTTTTGTGAAGAAGACTAAGAGTCAGATGACCTTGATTGATGGGTTGATGGAAAAGGGAAAGAAGGATGGAAGGAGAAAGGATTGGTGACATGCAATTTATGACTGGCAGAGAACTATGTGTGGGTGAAGGAAGGGGGACCATGATGCATACGTGGTTGATAGGATGCATGGGTATTTAAAGGATGGGTGAAAGTTGAAAGAAAGGATGCCTTCCTGGGTGGGTTAACTGTATGGGTAAAAGGAATCCTCCGGCGGTTCGATGGGTCAAACTCAAAGGCAAGCAAGAACGCATGAGTGGTGGTAAAAAATAAAATGACAAATGTATGTTGTTGGTGAAATTTTTGTTGAGATTAAGAATTATATGATAGCCATGTTTACTTTGAATGGATAGATGCCTGGATGATATTCAATCATAGCATAGGTGGAGACTGGATGAAGAGAATGTAAAAGAAAAATAAACTGTGCCAGAGTAACAAAGCCAATAGTGAAAATTAGAAAGAAAAAATAATGCTGGAAGAGCAATGCAATGATAAATGGAAAATTGCTGGGAAGAAGACTAAATAAGGATTTATTGCAGAATACTGCCTTGACTCACAGTAGTTTGCAAGCACAACATATATATAGTGTATGTACCCGCCCATTATCAATCGCCTACCTCCCACTTCAATTCTGAGGCCCACTCCTGCTCCCTGCCCATATCATTTCGACTGTGTCAGCCATGGGTGGCCTATCGGCTGCATGGTTACAATCAAACAATAGTAGTACCTCACGTCGTGCCCTAAATCATCTTTCATGTTAGTAATCAGATATCATCTGCCTTGTTGTAGTAGTCAAGATGAAAGTGAAATTGAGCAGTTGCCATTGATTCAACAGAGTATGGCCATAATAGAAAAAGAGATAATTGTGTAGTACATCTGCCCCACCTGCAGACAGTAGTAAAGTAAATAACGTGATTTTGCAACTGCGACACCAGTATGTCTGTCTAGAATGCAAGCTGACTGAGCTGTCATGCCTACAAGGTTAACTTAGCTCAACAAGAGAGAGAAGAAGACTTTTGTACTCCATAATGACTAGTAAAGCCTGAAACTCTAATCACACATATGTTAGGGGCCGAGGAAGTGGGAGGATGCCACAAATGTTATGTACTTTGCTAGTGCTACTGTGCCACTATAATTTTATGTGCATAATTTTGAGTTACTGTTTTGCTAAGAGTATTGGTTACAATTGTCTTTTTTCTTTCTTGATGTAGCTACTCCTTCCCAATCACAACATCCTAACTGGCAGGAGTTAGCAGCCAGGGCCCGGCAACGGAAGTTGGAGGCCATCCGGGATGAATTTCAGGGGCTGGAGGCTCTGGTGGAGGAGTAGGAGGAGGAGCCAGCAGCTGCAGCCTCCAATGCCCCAGGCCCCAGCCAGGCCTACCCCAGTGCCTCCGGTGGTATGGCGCCATGGTCTGGCAGCCGCCTGCTGCAAATCAAACACTGCTGCCCACCCCTGTTGTTCCTGCAAGAAATTTCAGCGCCGCATACTCCTCTGGATGGCACGCCTAGAGGCCAAGATTGAGGAGTGGTTAAACACCCTAGAGTGGAACATCTGGCAAGCCCACCGCTAGACCTCCATCTTGACCCTTGCCCCTTTTATAATCTTTTTTTTGGTGGGTGGGAATTTGGGCATTGGGGAAAACTTGTTTATTTCAATGGACATTTGTATTTTGAATGGACAATTGGACTTACTGGACTTTGGTTGTGGTTAGGGAGAGGGGTGGGTCGGCTGTTGTGGGGTTTTTTCATTCTCGTTTATTTGTTAGGGGAATAACTTATATATAGTTTAAATATGATGTAAATCTTTTGTGGAGTGTTACTCTTTTACTTCGCACTGTTTACCTTGTTGCAGGGCGGCAGCCAGTTTTTGATTAAAATCTGCCGATAGTGTAATGCACCATCAGATAGATGCAGTACCCTCACTTGTCCTACTACTGTCAGTCTCTCCTCCTGGTCGATGCATTCTGCAACTAAAACCCCTATTGACTCGGAAGAGTTTGGGTGTGTGAACTAATTGATTATGCCTCCCCCATACTTATTCTCTTATCTGTGATTGATGTTTATACTTTATAGGCAAAGTAATGGCTGCATGGTGATGGTACTGTTTCCCAAGGTACCATGGTGGTGCTAGTAGTAGTAGACACTGACAGTAGCATTTGCAAAAAAAGAAAATGAGACAGTCAGTCACCTGAGGGAGACTAAGGAATGAGTAGTAGAAGTACAGTACACAAGAAGAAGGCTGCCAAACAAGAAACCATGATGATAAGCAATGCTAAAGTAAAATAAAACAGAATGGAGGGCTAGCCCAGTACAAGTTACACACTGAAGTCGACTCGAGCTATAAAGTGGATAAATGGCTGTGTAACCTTTAGTGCTGGAATTAGGATGATGACTCTATGTTTCCCAAGATGCCATATTGGTGGTAGTAGCAGGAGACACTGACAGTAGCATTTGCAAAAAAAGAAAATGAGACAGACAGTCACCTGAGGGAGACTAAGGAATGAGTAGTAGAAGTACAGTACACAAGAAGAAGACTGCCAAACAAGAAACCATGATGATAAGCAATGCAAAAGTAAAATAAAACAGAATGGAGGGCTAGCCCAGTACAAGTTACAAACTGAAGTCGACTCAATCTATAAAGTGGACAAACGGCTGCGTAACCTTTAGTGCTGGAAGTAGTATGATGACTCGATGCTGGCAATTATATTATGATGGATTATGTCCCTCTGGAACAAATTTGAATATTGAATACTGTGCATGGGTGGGCAATCTAATCTATATGGTAGGCAAAACAGTTATAACTTTCTATATATATTTTTTTTAAACTACAGAGTAGTGCTGGAGTACTGAAGTATCCTAAATCTTTTTCAAACGTACACGTTTGTTTATAAATGTTTCTAACTTTTTATAAAACTGTACAGTGAAGTGTGTTTTGTTTTAAAGTAGCATAGCAATTTGTTGTAGGTACTGTTCAACACTTTTATGCCCATATTCAAATAGGTACAAATTTTGAAAAAACACTTTAGCACATTACATTGTTAAAATGCAATGTCTTATAGTGTATTTCCAATTATTATTTTTTTCTGTACCGTGGTACTCCAGATTTGCTTTTTTAAACATATATGTATTTATAAATATTTTTCTCTACCTATTCTCACTTTACTAAAGTAGGCATGGTAAAAATGCCAAACCTAATACTTACCTACATTGAATAGCGTAATACAGAACAAAGATTCGGGTCAAGTTTGCGCTATATAAAAGTCTGCAAAAAAAAAAGATGGATCCCTTTCACTTTTGTAAAGGCAGTCATTAGTCAATCAGCTAATGCCTTGTCATCGCTATATACCTATATATATGAGGATGGTGGAGCCTAATAAATCACTTAGCACTTTTTGCATAGTGTGCGTGTGTTCTTTCAAGTTGCAACACTGTGTGTTTGCATACAATTCCTGGACCGAGGCACAAGAAAACAGAAAAACAAAGGCAAAAAACAAGAAAAGGGGGCAGGGTAGAAACACCCTGACCCCCTGGGCCTGCTCAGTGCATCCCACAAGGACCCCCAGGGCCCAAAAAAGCATTTTTTTTTTTTAAATCATGGGATGTGCGGAGGATCCGCGGATCCGGCCGCAAAAGTAAAAATAACAAAACACGGGCTTCCGCAATTCATTATTAATTAGCCCCCGGGTGGGCCAATTCCCAGGGGCATCCTAAAAATATATGTGCAGGGGCCCAAGGGGACCCCCGCACCCTCGGGGACCGCCACCCCCTGGGGCTTTCTAAAAATATTTGGGGGGGCACACAGCCCCCCCTGCAGCCCCGGGGACCGCCACCCCCCAGGGCTTGTTTTTTAAATGGGTGGGGGGCCTCCAAGGCCCCTCAAGTCCTGGGGACCGCCAACCCCCGGGACTTTTCTAAAATATTTGCAGGGGGCTCACTGACCCCCCGGGGACTGCCACCCCCGGGGCTTTTTCAAAAATAAAAAATAACCTGTGTGGGGGGGCTCAAGCCCCCCCCACATGCGCCAGGGACCACCACCTCCCTGGGGCACTAAATATTTAAATTTGGGGGTCCATTCCCCCCAGCCTCGGGAACCACCACCTCCCCGGGGCTGTGCACTAGGTGGGAGGGAGTCCGCGCGCCCCCCCTCCTGGAGACCTTCATGGCCCTGGGGACGGCCAGCCCCCAGGGTCGGCTCCTGCAGTGTCCTGGGGTGCCCACCCCGGGACAATGCTGTTTGCTATGACAAGGAGGGAGCCTCGCTGCTCCCGCCCTGTCATAGCAAACTCTGGTTTGGATTTTGAAAGCGGGATCAGGGAAACCTTCTCTCGCTTTCAAAATCCAAACCAAATTGCTTTTCCATACGAGGAGCTGCATGTAAGCAGCTCCCCATGTGGAAAAGCAATGACGGCTCCTGCAGGACGCAGGGAGCCGGCGGGACCGTGGGGGATTTGGGGCTCCCCCCATGGTCCCCAACAAAAGGGTCAGGCCCCAGGGGATGGGGTCCCCAGGGCCATCAGTGGCCCGGGAGGTGGGGCCACGCGGCCCCCTCCACCATTATAAATTATTATTTTGTTTAAACATGGAAACATGAGGAGGGGGGCCGTGCAGCCCCCCTCCAATAATAAAAAAAAAAAAAAACACCTGGCCATGCCCCGGGGGATGGGGTCCTCGGGCTGAATATGGCCTCGGGAGGGGGGGCCACGTGGCCCCCTTCCAATTTTTACAAAAAAAAATTAAAATAGGGGTCAGGCCCTGGGGGATGGGGTCCCCAGGGCCAATCAAAAAGTAAAGGAAGGGAGACAACACAGCTCCCCTTCTAAATAAACAAAAAAAGACCGGCATCGCGCCAGAGGCCCCGCCCCCTCCCTGCAGCACTGGCACATTGTAATATGGGGAAATATTTCCCAGTGAATACTGGGGGTCCCTGGGGGCCAACTAGCCCACCAGGAACCTCCAGTATGCGCCACAGAGCTGCATTGCAGAGGGGTGTTCAGAGGCGATGCCCCTTTTTACACCTCTCTGCAACGCAGCTCTGTGGAGCTTACTGGAGGTACCTGGTGGGCTAGTTGGACCCCAGGGACCCTCAGGATTCAAGGGGACTTAATCCCCCAACTTAAAACCGCCACTGGCGCGTTTGCACAGTGGTGAAGGGAGGGGGTGGGGCCTGAGGTGACATGTGTGCAAACACGCCCTGTGGCGCGTTTTAAATTGGGGAATTAATTCCTCTTCAATCCTGAGGGTCCCTGGGGGCCAACGAGCCCACCATGTACCAACAGTAAGCACCACAGAGCTGTGCTGCATAGTGGTGTAAAAAAAGGCGTGGCCTCTGAACACCTCTCTGCAACGCATCTCCCTGTCGCATACTGGAGATACCTGGTGGGCTAGTTGGCCCCCAGGGACCCTCAGGATTGAAGAGGAATTAATTCCCCAACTTAAAATGCGCCACAGGGCATGCTTGCACACATGTCACCTCAGGCCCCGCCCCCTTCCTTCACCACTGTGCAAACGCGCCCCCTGGCGAGTTGTAAGTTGGGGAGTTAATTCCCGTTGAATACTGAGGGTCCCTGTGGCCATTTTAAGTTGGGGCATCTTATATTCATGAAAAAGTACATAGTTTTCAGCAAAACATTAAAACGTAACGTTGGTGTGTCCAACTGAGTGAGGTGGGGAAAGAGGGGAGGGGGGTGATTCATGTGAGATAGAAAGGCAAGTGACAAATATTGAGTGTAAAATAACACAATCAAATTGTTTAGCACGTTATTCAGTGCCACATGTTCGTAACGTTAGTTCATAACAATATGCATTACACTCATTTACATAGCCATGTACGAAATACGGTCACAGTGTAATAATGCACTGTTGGCAATACTGGCATCAATGGTGCGTCGACGTTTCGACCCCTCTAATCATGTAGGTTGAGTCTAGTCCTTACTAGCGGGGTCTTCCTCAGGACAAGAGTAAGAGTGAGAGCAGAGAGGCACCTAAGAATAGAGTAAAAGCGATGTCACATCACCCTAATTGAAATGACCATAAAGAACGTGAGTGACTCAATATATGTTTACCTTATCTGATTAAGGAAAGAGCCTAATTGGTTCCATGTTCCAACAGGGATGGTAGGGCTTCTAGGGCTCCGAACAAGTATAGGCGAGAGTGATGAACACCTGCAGAAATAAGGTGTCAGTCAAGGGTGGCCTAATAAAATGGCACTAAGATCGAGAATCCGAACATTACTACAACTTACTCAGAGTGAGAATACGAATTCCAAACAAAGTCTTTAGAGCAGAATAAATGCTGCTAGATAAACGGTGGCGAAGCCATCGGTCAATTGGTGAAATAAATCACGATTACTGGCTGGAAACTTGTTTTAATAACTCTAAAGGAAAAACGAAAGAACAAAATCAGCAAAAAGGACCAAGTGGGGTTCATCATGTAAACACACACATTTGTCCGGTCGGCAGACAGATAACACATGGACTAAATTCAATTAAGAGAACTCCTTGTGCAAAGAGAAAAAACATGTAAAGATACGGATGGTTAAAGTGGGCAAATTACTGACCCGGTCGTGTTCATAAAAAGATTTACATGTGCAGCGTTTGATTAAAGCCTTGCGGGGCGCCGTATGGTTTGTAAATAGATAATATAGCAGGAGGCATGCAGTGCTTGACGACATGCTTATCGCGTTCCCCAGTGATGGAAAAACATAGTTAGCACATTCACTGCCGCCCTAGGAATAAATGTGCCAACAACAAAGTCGTGTTCTAAAGAGGTTATGCGTTTGATTAAAAACTTTACGGGATGCAGTATGGTTTGCAAATAACAAATATAGCACGAGACAAGCAGTGCGTTACGACATGCTTGTCGCGGCCCCCAAGTGATGAAAAGACATAGTTAGCACATTCGCTGCCACCCTAGGAATAATTGTGCCGACGACAGCACTGTGAGGTATTGCGGTATATATGTTGGCAAAAAAAACAATTATCAGATGTGCTGAATGAAACATGAACTTGCTCTCAAAAAACTTATCGGGAAACTAGCAAGTTCGATAATAATAAATCCAAATCAAAAACACCCATATCATGTTACGCGTCTAAGCTAAGTGGTCAAAAATCACGGTGTGCTCGAAGTCTCGGGGTATCGAATGTGAACGCACTTACCCTCATCAGATCAAACATCCCTCTGTGATGTGGTAGAGTCGTCCGTAGCTGTGAACGCTCTTAAGTAAGTAACACTGGAGGCACCGGTTGCCGCGTGGCATCTCGCGTCTTGCAGCCGCTAGATGCCTGTCAGTGAAACTGACATGGCGTTAGAAGAAAGACTAAAAAACGGGGACCGGCATGTTTGAATAATAGCAGATGAATTCCCTGTTAATTCTAAGCAAGGGGATGGTGAGGGTCCCTGACCAAAATGGAGCTGTTATGGCTGCGATAATAATGTAGAAGTGAATGGAGTGTATCTACTAGTCTCTATTACGCTCCAGAGTCATTGGTAAATGATACAGATATTCTGGTGAATACATTATCCAAAATGGGCATAAAATATCTTAAATACTAACATACAAATAGCCATACATCCATGGGTGTGCAGATCCAAAATGGTCACGTAAAATACAGCATCTTGGATACAGATAATGTCACAACTGGCATCCAATATATTCAACTCATGAAAGCCATGAATGCTGCTAACATAGGGAGAGTTCCTTGCCTCCATTGTCATCTCGTATTTGACCGGTGTTATTATATTAGTTATACAGTAAATGGTTAAATTATATGATATTAAGTGATACAAGCATTTAAACAATTTTAGCAAATGACAGATGGATCAGTGTTACATTTCGTAATTAGCATTTCTATCATAGCTTAATCTACATTGTGGTTTCAAAAGGGGAAATACTGCCCAATCTTGGGTGGTGTGATCAAAAAAGTTTGGTGTTTAAGTTCAGCATTGTATCATTATGTGCCAAGACATGCCAGTTGGGCATTACTGGGGTCCAATTCGTTCAAACCATTGGCAATAGTGTCCAAACGTACCATCCATTTTGATTCTCTGATGGTAAGGATAGAGGCAATGTTGCCTCCTCTTGGTCCCAATTCTGCTTTTTCAATCACCAACCATTGCATTTGATCCGGATTATGTCCCTTCTGTGTAAAGTGTTCAACTAGGGGCGCACCTATGACTGAGCAACGAATCCTGCTTTGATGTTGCAGAATCCTAGCCATGATCTTCTGTTGTGTCTGTCCCACATATAGATATCCACACGGGCAGACAATCCCGTAGATCACATTTGTTGAATTGCAGGTTGTGAAAGAATGCACTACGACTATGTTTTGTTTATGGATGAATGTCTTTGTCGATATTGTAGGGTGGCATGCCTTGCAATGTCCGCATTTATAATGTTCTTTAACAGGTGGTAAGTTCCAGAGTGACTATATTGTTAGTACTGTAAAAGGAATGTACAACATGATCTTTGACACTCATAGCTTTCTTGAAGGAATGCATTGGTGGGTTGGGTTGGTCAATGTCAGTTGAGATTAAGTTCCAATACTTATTTATTATTTTCTTCAGCACATTGCTTCTGGTGGAGAATGTTGTGACGCAGATAACTCTTTCTGACATTGTGTCATTCTTGACTCTTGGGGTCAATAGGGTTTTCCTGGGATTGTACCAGGCTCTTTTCTGAGCTCTCTTCGCCAGTCTTTTCGGATAACCTCTATTCATCAAGCGGGTACTCAAGTCCTCAGATTCGGTCATATAGTCTGCCATCTTTGTGCAATTCCTACGAATTCGAAGAAATTGGCCCACCGGAAGATTATCCCTCAACACGCGTGGGTGGTAGCTGTTATATCTAAGAAGGGAGTTACGTTCAGCAGGTTTGCGATATAATGTAGTGAATAGTTTGTTATCCTCACAGCAGATTTTGATATCGAGCAAGGCTATTTCATTTGCATCAGATTGGATGGTAAATTGTATATCCTCATCACATCTGTTCAACCACTGGTGAAAGTGACCCAATTCGGTAGCACTCCATGCCAGACAAACAGTATGTCGTCAATATATCGTTTCCACAGATCCACCTGACCGTAGAAAGGGTTATTATTGAACACATGCATTCTTTAAAAGTTATCCATATAGATGATGGTCAAGTCTGGAGCAAAGGCTGCCCCCATAGCCACGCCCTTTGTCTGTACATAATAGCTTCCCTGGAAGAAGAAGAAATTTTTCTTCATGGCAATTGTTAATAGGGCTATGATAATTCCGTGGATACTCTCATTGGTGTTGGTCGTTGATTTAGGACATCTCTCATTACTTCCAGTGCTGGATCCTACGAAATGCTCGTATACAATGATCCAATGTCACATGTCACGAGAAGTTGCTCATTTGGATTAGACTGTTTTTGGTCAATCAGGGTGATGGTTTGCATAGTGTCCCTCAAATACGCTTCAGTCCTCTCAGCAATGGGCTTAAGAAAAAAATCTTTGTATTTACATAGGGGTTCGAATAATGATCCGCAACCTGATACGATGGGGCGTCCAGGTGGATTTTGCATGTCCTTATGTATTTTCGGCAGGGTATAGATCGTGGGCAGCCGTGGATGTTTTTGGTTTAGATAATCAAATTCATGTTTACTCAGGAACCCAAGTTCATGGGCTTCAGATGTAATATTCAAGATTTCTTCGGCCAATTCCTTGGAGGGGTCTGATCTCAGCAGAGAGTAACTTACACCATCTTGAAGTTGTCTCATGATCTCGTATTTGTATGCTGACGTAGCTTGTATCACTATCACACCGCCTTTATCCGCGGATTTGATGACAATATCTTTATTGTTCTTCAGAGTTAAGAGGGCAGCTCTATCCAATTTACTGGTATTGAAGGCAATATGTTTGGGCGCAGCAAGTAGTTCCGTTACATCCTTCAGCACCATGCTCTCGTAAGCCAAAATTCTATTGGTCATGGCATTGGTAGGTGGGACGAAGGTAGATGGAGTCCTTAGTCCTGTCAATGATTTAGAGGGATTACCTTCAGAGTTTCTGAAGAAATATCTGAGGTGAATTTTCCTAAAAAAAACGTGAAGTTCTGTTTTAAGGTTAAAGCTGTTGGGATAGGCTGTTGGCACAAAGGACAGGCCTTTGGATAATACTTTTTGTTGTTCATCTTTCAAAACATATGATGAGAGATTAACCACTGGGTTGTCACTAGACTCTACCATCTGTAGACTTTGCGTCTCGTTGAGATCTCACCATGATTCTCCGGTTGAAAACGGACCTGCTTGGGTGTAGCGCCCCTTCCTCGATCCCAATTCGTGTTGGAGGGTTGTTGGCCTCGTGGGGGACCTATTGGCCATTGCCACCCTGTCCTCTTGGGGGTCTCCATTGGCCTTCGCCTAAAAAAGGATAGTAGCCTTGTGGTGGAAACCAATTATATCCGTAGTTATAATCAGAGCTTGGGCCTGCTTGTTCGTTGTCACTGTCTGAGCTCACAGTTGAATCGGAAAAGGTGGTGTAGTTTCTTCTCCCCCTGTAGCTCGCTACCCCTACCTGTGAATCGTCCTTGGGTATCCTGTTTGTAGTAGTCTTCGTTCAAATAAGGATAGGTATTTTTCTTTTCGTAGAAGCGGATGTCCTTGGATAATTTATCCAGCTTTTTGTTCTGTGTAGTGATTTCAAAGTCTTTCAATGATTTGCTCAAATTCTCTCCGGCATCTTTAGCATTAATCAATGTAGCGTCACCTGCAATTTCCTGCTTGAGAGATGCAATCTCCCTGGTGAGTAGTTGGACCTGCTCGGCCGCTGCTTCTATGCCAAGAACCATCCAGTGACGAGACGAAACTAAAGCCTTCTTTAAATTCAGGGATATCAACGAATATAGCCGGTTCGTTTTTAATCTGTAGACCTACTGGTATTATGTTGGCCTGTAAATACTTTGTGAGCAGATGTCCAAGAAGGCAAGTGCATTTAAGTTTCTTCTCAGGATGTTCTAGTCGCGAAACCTTGTCATTAAGTGTATAATCGATATTGGGTGTGTCTGAAGACAGGAATTGGTTTCCCGGGTCCTGTAATAGCTGATTGATATAGTCCTCCGCATAAGACAGAGTCTAACTCTCTACCATTTTAGATGAAGAGTGAAGTATCACATAAAATACCTCGCAGGCATGTGCCTGCACACAAATCATTATAGAAAAGGGTATACCCAAATTCACTGGGACCTGGGTGAAGGACAGTATAGAAGGGTGTGGTCCCAGCACATTTACATCAAAATAGTGTAAGATCATGTTAAAGCAATATACATAGAAAATATATAACCAAAGGATATTTAGCTCAAGTGTTATTTAATCACATCAAGCATCTAATATTCATGAAAAAGTACATAGTTTTCAGCAAAACCATCCGTATTTTTACATGTTTTTTCTCCTTGCACAAGGAGTTCTCTTAATCGGAATTAGTCCATGTGTTATCTGTCTGCCACCCGGACAAATGTGTGTGTTTACATGATGAACCCCACTTGGTCCTTTTTGCTGATTTTGTTCTTCCGTTTTTCCTTTAGAGTAATTAAAACAAGTTTCCAGCCAGTGATCATGAGTTATTTTGTTGTAAATTGAAACCACGATGTGATTAAGCATTTACTAAAGACATGAATTCTCCTTCCTTAGAACATGTCTCTTTCGTTATGTTGACTAAAGTCTGGACTCCATTTTGTATTGTCATGTCTCCACGTGCTCAACACGAGGAGAGTCCTATCTTCGTGTTAGTTGCTCTTGTAATCTGCCTAGTAACAGTCTATAAATAGTTCCTTTGTCCGCCTGGCGCATGCCCAGGCTTGACCACATCTGTTATCAGTTAGTCCTTGCTTGACCATGTTTTCGCGGGCTCAAGGAGTATGTCAGCTCCGCCCACATATTGATCTTGTATCGAAAATGTCCATAAAAGGTAACATTCCTTGCCTCATGTTGTATCCACCCACTTATGAGCCCCTCTGTTGTGTATAAAAGGGGACCGTGTACGCAAGTTCTTTGTGCTACTCTATGCAATACTGAAGGGTGTTGTATGGATTGTAGGACCACCCTTAAGGGTTAATAAACTTTGTCTTTGTACTTTGCAGTTTCCGTGCCAACTTCCTTATAGATTCCATTGCAGGAGAGCGAACCCTTGTGTCCTGCGGGCCTAGCTGGGGCCTGTATTCATCAATTGGCGCCCAACGTGGGGCTCATCGGCGACTCGGATGCTCGAAGGATCGGTCGCGACGAAGGTGAGGAATTTGGCCGGGGATGTGATCACTGCCAGAGGCACTTTAGTCCTGGCATCCCGAGGTTTTTCTTCCTTCCCTTACGAGCTGACCATCTGGGTGGCGCCGGTCCTCGACTGAGACCTCTTCTGTCGGTTCTGCCGTGACAGCCGTTTGGGCGAATTTTGGAGCTTGGCAGTTGGAATCTGGACTCTTGATTGGTAAGAACCGTTGTACGGTACTTGCTCCGAGTTTTTTTTAAGCCTGGTTTGGCTATTTGAGTTTGATTTGTGATGACCGGTCATATCTTGTATTGGCTATTGTGAGAATATATGCGTTGCAACACATATAGGCAGGTAATGTGGAGATATTTCTCCGGAACTGTGTAACTTTGAACGGCACAACGTTTAAGTGCCATTTTTGATAATACTGCATATTTTGCATTATTTTTGAGCATGCCTGCTTTTAGCGCACTCCGTAAGTGGTGCTGCTGCTTTGGAAACCGGTTAAACCTCGAGGAATCTGCTCCAGCCCCCCCTAAAGGGGACTCCTAATAGGGATATGTATGTGAAGCATGGTCTTTCCTCCATAATGTCCAGCACAGTATGGAGGAAATATACCAGAAAGGATCCTGAGTTACGGTGGCCGTTGTATGGGTCGTTTGATATGCGTAAGATTGAGTATGTGGAACAGTGTATGTGTAAGCGGCGTGCTCGTCAAGACATGTTTGAATGTGTGCGATTATGGGTGAAGGAAGTGCGTGAGCGAGAGAAACGTGAGAAAGCGCTGTTTGATAAAGAGCAACGGAAGAATGATCATGTGAGAGCACAGGAAGCAAAGCGTCGGGAGGAAAGAGAACAGACGGAGAGGCAAGAGAAAGAGCGTAGGTTGCAAGTCTCGGGTCAATATGCTGTTCGTCAGTCACTTTATCCTGTCCTTAATAATCAGGACGATGATTTTTATTTATTAGATCGTTCTCCGCCTCCTTATGTCGGCGCGTCTGCCCCGAGGCCACAAGATTCTGGATCGGGTTCGGGTAAGGTAGACACGCGGTCCATGTTATCGACTGAGCGAATGGGTGAGCTTCGGCAAGTTTCCTATCGTGCACTTAAGGGCAAGTTATCCCTTGCTGAGTTGTTGAATTCCTGGGAGTTGTGGCAGGATAGAGAAAAGTTGTATTTTTTGGGCCACTTTTCTGAGGAAGTGATTGCTGCTTTCCGGAAATATTCCAGTGTCTTTGAGCCTGACGATGTGGAATTAGATGCTAAAGCATTGCGTAATGGTGTTTTCTCTCCCTCTAAGGCGCCTGATGCGGTTCGGCGGCTGTTTGCGTTGCGGGACGCGGTGAGGGACCTTAAAGAGAAAGCACGCCAACAAGCTGAGGAGGAGAAGCAGTCGGATTCGCATACCGGAGATGGCCATTCATCCACCTCTCAGTCAGATAAGAGCGACCTAGTGCATGCTAAACCAATGCGAGAGGCGGCGCCTTTGTATGTTCCTCCTAAAGGAGCAGGGACTAGCTCGGATATTACCTCCGCCGATGCTAAGGGATATTTTGTGTATAATTGGGTTTATACTCCCTGGCACAGGGCTGACGTCATGGCGTTAAAGAATGCGTTGCCCGATCCCCGCAAGAATCCAGCGGCCTTTTACGAAGAAGTCGAGGGGGCCTTGAATTCTTGTACTATGACCTTAGCAGATATAGATTTGTTCTTTGGGCTTATTTTACCACCAGATATGTGGCGATCTGTGCGGAAGGTGGACGATGTTGCCGCTTTTAAGGCTCGGTGGTCTGAGCTTGAGGATGAGGATAGGGAGAGGAAGCCCGCGCAGAAACCACCTCAGCTTATCTTAGATCTCCCTGCTGCTATTCTGACTAAGTTGAAGACAATCATTCCCCCTAAAAAGATTGACTGGAATATGCTAGCCTCGTGTAAGCAGAAAGTTGATGAATCAGTTGCAGATTTCTTTACGCGCTTTGAGGAGACGTTTCATGATTTTAGTGGTCAGTCACTTACGGATGATACGGGTCGACACCTCTTTGCTGATAAATATGTGGCGAATTTACTACCGGCGATCGCAGCCCGCCTAAAAGCGAGTGAAAGTTCTTGGTCCACTGCGACCCCGACAGCCCTCCTGACTATAGCTCAGTACTATGAGCGCCAGGAGCAAGAAGCGAAGGGGCAGGAGGAGAAGAAATCTAAGGTTTTAAAAACGAAGGTGATGTTAGCGCAAGTATATGGTCCGCCCCGCCGGGGTGTCAATAGAGGTAGGGGAGGATTTTATGGTCCTCCCTCGGGCCGATCTGATTTGAATAGGAATCAATGTGCGTATTGTAAGCAATCGGGACACTGGGCCAGATATTGCCCGGCGTTGCATGCTTCGCGTCAGGGACACAATCAGGGTGGCCCGAGAGGTAGAGGGGGTTTCTCGAATTTTAGAGGGAATTCTAACGATCACGCTCGTTTTGACCCTGCCGGGCAGCAACGAGATAGGCCTAATGTTTTCGATCGACAAAACCAGTATCAAGTGTCGGGGATTGACCGTTCTGGGTACCATGATTCTCAGCATGCATAGGAATGCGTTGGATGGGGGTTAGAATCAGTTGAGGTGCCGGTTGATCAGAAGGGTCCTTACGTATCAGCTGAGGTTTTGGGTTCTACTGATCAGTTCCTAGTGGATACAGGAGCGACTCGTAGTGCGCTGTCTAAACAATTGGTTCCGAGGGCTCCCCCATCTGGCTTAATGGTTACATCGGTAGGGTTTGATGGTACACTCTCCCGAAGCCCTCTTTCGCGGCCCCTCACATTTCAGGTTGATTCTTTTTCTGCACCCTGTCCGTTTCTGCTTGCCCCGAACACGCCGGACAACATTATGGGCCTTGATATGTTAAAGCACTTTAGAGCTACAATCCGCTGCTCCCCTGCTGGAGTGCGGGTGATCTTAAATGACAATTACCCCCGGTCTGAACGGATGTGTGTGGTTGCAGAAGATGCTGTGTTAGCTACCCTCCCTTGTGCTTTGTGGGCCACTTCGGATACTGATGTGGGACAGATGGTGATTCCGCCTGTTCACATTAGTGTCCAGGAGGGGGCGGTGTTACCACGCCTTCCACAGTATCGTATTTCGCAGGAGGGGGAAGAGGCTCTTATACAGATTGTGCAGGATTTGATTAAGGTGGGAGTAGTGGAGGAAGTTCCCTACAACGTCTGTAATAGCCCGATTCTACCCATTTTGAAAAAGGATACGGATGCTAAAGTCTATCGGTTTATAATTGACTTGAGAGAAGTGAACAAGGTCGTGATACCTCAGTACCCAGTGGTTTCTGATATCACGACGTTGCTTACTTTGGTCCCGCCTACGGCGACCACGTTTTCAGTTATTGATTTGAAAAATGCCTTCTTTTCAATTCCTATTCATCCCGATAGTCGATACCTTTTTGATTTCACTCTAAATAATAGGTCATACCGATTTTGTAGAATCCCTCAGGGCTACACGGAAAGCCCTAGCATTTACAGTCAAGCTTTGAAAAGACAATTGGACTCCTTTGTTCTGCCCGAGGGTGTCGCCCTCATTCAATATGTCGATGACATCTTGCTGGCGGCCGACACTCCGGAGTTGTGTGAAACGAGTACGTTGTCTTTGCTTTCCTTTTTGGCATCCCACAATCACAAAGTATCTCGGAAAAAGTTACAGTTCTGTAGACCAAAGGTGACTTATCTGGGTCACCTTTTGTCTAAGGAGGGGCGTGCGCTCACACCAGATCGTGTCCAAGTAATTCTGGACACGCCGACGCCGTCCACGCAGAAGGATGTGCGTGCATTTTTGGGTCTTGTTTCGTTTTGTAGGCAATGGATACTAGGGTTTTCACACATAGCTAAGCCATTGTTAGCCCTTTTGACAAAAGACACACCTATTCCGCTACCTTGGACGAATGAGTGTGACACTGCCTTCCAGAAATTGCGACAGGCCCTCTGTTCAGCACCAGTGTTAGGGACTCCTGATTATACCAAACCTTTTTCGCTGTATGTGCATGAGAAAGATGGATGTGCATTATCAGTTTTAGTGCAGATGCACGGCGACAAACAGCGCCCTTGTGCATATTTTTCGGCTGTACTTGATCCTGTTGCCCGAGCATTGCCTGGTTGTTTTCGCTCGGTTGCGGCGACAGCTGTGTCAATACGCCAAAGCGAGGGAATTGTGTTATCTCATAAGCTGTTGGTATTAGTCCCCCATGCTGTTGATGCCCTGCTTAATCAGACAAAGACGCAGCATTTGACCAGTGCCCGTTTAACGGGATATGAGCTGACGCTTTTGGCTCCACATATTACGTTAAAGAGGTGCGTAACGTTAAATCCGGCCACATTGTTGCCATACCCAGAGACTCAGTCTGAAGCACGGAAAGCACATGATTGTATTCTTGTGACTGAGGAACAAACAAAGGGTCGTATTGATCTCCAGGATACGCCCTTTCCAGATGTAGATGGAGAACTGTGGGTGGACGGGTCATGCCTGAAGCTACCAGATGGTACGACTTCAGCAGCGTATGCAATTACCACATTGCAAACAATAGTGGAGACAGCGCGCATACCACAGAAATCAGCTCAAGCAGCGGAACTGATAGCATTAACACGAGCATGTGAGCTCAGTACAGGATTGTGTGTGAATGTTTATACAGATAGCCGGTATGCCTTCGGAGTAGCGCACGATTTCGGCCTGCTCTGGAAGGAGAGAGGGTTTTTAACGTCACATGGAGTACAAATAATGCATGGGGAGTTAGTTCATAATCTTTTAACTGCATTGACATATCCGAAGAAAATTGCCATCGTTAAATGTAGCGCCCATAGGAAAGTAGTCGATAAAGTTGGAGAAGGGAATGCGTTAGCAGACCGGGTGGCACGGGAGACTGCGATGCAGCCCGGTGCTACTGCCATGTATGTAGTGAAGTCGCAAGTAGAAAGATGGCACGATGCGAAGGAAGAAGTGCGAGAAATACAGAGGACCGCTTCTGATAAAGAACGGGAGCAATGGTCCAGTGAGGGAGAATTGGATGATGAGGGTTGCTGGAGAAATAAGCAGATGGATAGATGGAAATTACCCACGGCTTTTGTACAACCTATGGTTCAGATGGCACATGGGCTAGCACATGTTGGAGCTTCCGCAATTGTAAAATTGCTTACCCAAGTCTGGGAGCATCCAGAGATTGCTAGCACGGCAAAGAGAGTGGTGCAGACCTGTATGATCTGCCTGAGGTACAACCCAGGAAAGGGTACTCGAACTCCAGCAGGAGGATTTGTAACACCTACTGCACCCTTTGAGGTTTTGCAGATGGATTACATCCAGCTTGAGCGCTGTAACAATTTGAAGTATGTTCTAGTAGTGGTTTGTGCCTTTAGCAAATGGGTTGAGGCATACCCTACGAAAGACAATACTGCAATGACTACCGCCAAGATGCTGTTGAAGGAGTTCTTCCCTCGATATGGCGTTTGTAGACTTCTGTGGAGTGATAACGGACCCCACTTTATAGCGGATGTTATAAAGTATGTTTTGAAGGGTCTGGGCATCACCCAGAAGTTCCACGCAGTGTTTCACCCTCAATCTGCGGGACTAGTCGAGAAGTATAATGGTACACTGAAGCTCAAGATCGCTAAAATCCAAGCTTCGACGTCTTTGTCTTGGCCAGATGCTTTACCGCTGGCGTTATTGTCAATTAGATCGGTACCGCACTCTCGAACCGGTCTTACACCGTACGAGATTGTCTTTGGACGCCCAATGAATATTTGGGGTCCACCAAAACCTAAGACTGTGTATGATGTACCTTGTGTAATGATGAATGATTATCTGGCGCAGTTAACGGATAACTTGGTTTCTATTCATCAACAGGTCCGGGAGGCGCTCCCTGATCGGTCCACCGGTGAAGGACATAGTCTCCGGCCTGGCGACTATGTCATGGTAAAAATCTTTGACAGGACGAACAGCTTGGAGCCGAGATGGGTTGGTCCTGAGCAGGTCCTACTTGCAACGAGGACGGCTGTGCGAGTTTCCAACAGAAAGAATTGGATCCATTCCCTGCACTGCCGCAAAGTACCGCCCGGATTGGTGGAGTCTGCTGTATTGACCGATCAACGAGAAATTCTGGCTGCAGAGAAAGGCCGTGCTGGGGAACCGAACGACACTGAGGAGCTCTTTCCGGACCACGCGACTCCTGGAGGAAAGCGATATCATCTCAGGCCAAGGAAGTGAATCCTTCAGTATCGGGACATGTTGTCAGAACGACCCTTGGGTTAGTGAAACGGAGAGCCAATGAGGCAAGGGGGGGGAGATCAGCCCTGCATTAGTGTAGCGACACCCGTCTTGGCCCGTTGGTGAAGAAATCGACCGCTGCCTAAGGGGAAGAGTTCTGACAAACCTTTTAGTTTCAGGAAGATATTGATTCTTTATTCTGACATGGAGAAAAAGAAAATCCTTTGTGCAACAGGTTTTATGCTCACAGTAGCTATTGTTGGGATAACCACATGGTTTGTGGAGGATGTGACTCCTGCTCGAGAGTTACTTGTGTTGACCACTCCAGTGCCTGAGGAGCACTACTTCTATACCCTTCCGTATCAAGAATTGAAGCATCGTCAGTCTTATTTGAATAACACTTTCATCCAGATGTTGCATCATACCCACGTTGCCACGAATGCTACGAACTGTTGGATATGTGGTATGATGCCAGCTCATCAGAAGAAAGGAGGAACGCCATTCATACCTCTTCCTTTCTCTCATAATGGCTCTTGTAGAGCATGGTACACTTTGCTTTTTGCCACTCGGAAACCCACAGTGGGACGATTACTCTTCAGACTCAATAAAGAATGTCATCAGGATAAAGATGGATATCCGCAGGCGAATGGGACAATTTGGGAATGGGAAGAGTATCGACCAGACAATGAATCGATTCCTTATATTTTCACGAACACCAGAGACACTGTGGGAAAAGACAGATTTGTGATTCAAGTGGTACAAGCTCAAGCGGACCTGTGTGTCCAGAGTGTGGGTTATATTCCTGTTGGTGTTAGTGATTGCATTACCATATTAAACATCGACGGGTTGAATAACAGTACTTTCTTAGCATCCCATAATACATACTTCGTATGTGGAAATAAAGGTTATTACCGTTTGCCAGCCGGTGGGTCTGGAGTATGTTATGTAGCATTTCTATTGCCTCCTGTATTTTTGGCACCTGCATCCTATCATAAGGATTTGAAGTTGTTAAATAATGTGACTGTAAATAGGTATAAACGTACTCTATCAATTGATGATGTGGATCAGACTGACACCAGTCTGCAGCAGTATATTGATTTTAATTTAGGATTGTTTTTCTTCGTTGGAGCTGCCCTAAATAGTAGGAAAGTTTGAAGGTTAACAAGAGTGGTAGAGGCTGTGACAAACCAAACCGCTGCTGCTCTTGGGAATCTTACGGAAGAATTGCAGATTACTAGAATTGTAGCATTGCAGAACCGTATGGTGTTAGATGTTATGTTAGCTGACCGAGGTGGAGCTTGTAAAATTATCGGAAGTAGTTGCTGTGTGTTTATCCCTGACCACACGCCGTCAGTCTATAATGCTATCAACAGGTTGCATAAAATTGCAGCTGAAATCCATACAGAAAACGGCACTTGGTCCTTTTCTGGATGGTTTTGGGCATTGATCACTGCTTGGGGTTGGAAGGTTTTAACTGGTCTCTGTATAATTGTAGCAGTTCTGTTTTCTTGTTGCATCTGTGTCCAATGTGGTCCCTTGCTCTGTTCCTTATGTGTATCATTCTGTATTCCCGATAAGAAAGCTATTGCCAATGTCACTTATCAGAAACGTTTAGCTAAAGAAGTAGAAGAAATGATGACAATTGACATATACGATGATTATCCTAACAAACCGGATGTCTTCAGTAAATGCTGAAAGGGTCGTCTGTTGTAAATTGAAACCACGATGTGATTAAGCATTTACTAAAGACATGAATTCTCCTTCCTTAGAACATGTCTCTTTCGTTATGTTGACTAAAGTCTGGACTCCATTTTGTATTGTCATGTCTCCACGTGCTCAACACGAGGAGAGTCCTATCTTCGTGTTAGTTGCTCTTGTAATCTGCCTAGTAACAGTCTATAAATAGTTCCTTTGTCCGCCTGGCGCATGCCCAGGCTTGACCACATCTATTATCAGTTAGTCCTTGCTTGACCATGTTTTCGCGGGCTCAAGGAGTATGTCAGCTCCGCCCACATATTGATCTTGTATCGAAAATGTCCATAAAAGGTAACATTCCTTGCCTCATGTTGTATCCACCCACTTATGAGCCCCTCTGTTGTGTATAAAAGGGGACCGTGTACGCAAGTTCTTTGTGCTACTCTATGCAACACTGAAGGGTGTTGTATGGATTGTAGGACCACCCTTAAGGGTTAATAAACTTTGTCTTTGTACTTTGCAGTTTCCGTGCCAACTTCCTTATAGATTCCATTGCAGGAGAGCGAACCCTTGTGTCCTGCGGGCCTAGCTGGGGCCTGTATTCATCAATTTCACCAATTGGCCGATGGCTTCGCCACCGTTTCTCTAGCAGCATTTATTCTGCTCTAAAGACTTTGTTTGGAATTCGTATTCTCACTTTGAGTAAGTTGTAGTAATGTTTGGATTCTCGATCTTAGTGCCATTTTATTAGGCCACCCTTGACTGACACGTTATTTCTGCAGGTGTTCATCACTCTCGCCTATACTTGTTCGGAGCCCAAGAAGCCCTACCATCCCTGTTGGAACATGGAACCAATCAGGCTCTTTCCTTAATCAGATACGGTACATATATATTGATTCACTCACGTTCTTTATGGTCATTTCAATTAGGGTGATCTGACATCGCTTTTACTCTATTCTTAGGTGACCCTCTGCTCTCACTCTTACTCTTGTCCTGAAGAAGACCCCGCTAGTGAGGAATAGACTCAACCTACATGATTACAGGGCTCGAAACGTCGACGCACCATTGATGCCAGTATCGCCAACAGTGCATTATTACACTGTGACCGTCTTTCGTACATGGCTATGTAAATAAGTGCAATGCATATTGTTATGAACTAACGTTACAAACATGTGGCACTGAATAACGTGCTAAACAATTTGATTGTGTTATTTTACACTCAATATTTGTTACTTGCCTTTCTATCTCACACAAATCACCCCCTCCCCTCTTTCCCCACCTCACTCAGTTGGGCACACCAACGTTATGTTTTAATGTTTTGCTGAAAACTATGTACTTTTTCATGAATATTAGATGCTTGGTGTGATTAAATAACACTTGAGCTAAATATCCTTTGGTTATATCTTTTCTATGTATATTGCTTTAACATAATCTTACACTATTTTGATGTAAAAGTGCTGGGACCACACCCTTCTATACTGTTCCGTACACTGGAGATGGCACATGGGTCACGCGGTACGGTCATACTGCGGTGGGACGCACACTTGTTGACCTCTCATAGCACTGCTCCACACTTCGGGGACAACGCTTTCCATTAGCTGTGTTTTCTGATGACGTGTCGCGCTGGCCCCGTCCAACAGCAGAACCCCTTTAGATCCAAACAGACTCTTCCACTCTCTCACCGGAAGTGAAACCAGGCCACGCAGAAACTTTCACAATACAACAGCCGGGAATGCACTTTTCGATAAGAAAACCACATTCCTTCCTCCTAATTTATCAAAAAAACGACTCACTGAAGAACAGGGGCCACCTTCGATCGGTAAACAGCCATTACAACAACTTTTTTACTTTGCGATACCATTACAACCCATGCATTACCATGCATGTGTTGTACATCGCGAAGTCATTACTACGCATTTTTTTAGAATGCATGGTCATTTACCACACATGCCTTTACAACAAATTTTGTTGTAAAGGTATGTATGGTAAATGACCATGAGTTCTAAAAAATGTAGACGATCCACGTCGTTTTAAGGAAACAGAGGCTGTTCCGTTTCCTCACAACGACGTGCACCGCCGTTTAGAGATGACATGAAGCAGGAACCACGAGGAGTGAGAGGTAACGGGGATTGGGCATGGGGTGGTTGTTACTTTTCTAGGGTTTACGGTAGTGCAGTGGTGTTTGTGTAGGGGGTCGTGCTGGGGGTAGTGTTTTAGGGTTCAAGGCAGTGCAGTGGTGTTTGTGTAGTGTAGAAGTACATAGCTACTGGCTGAGTAGTTAAAGGAGTGAATCAGTAGTGTCTGGGTGATTAGATGACTGCATGGTGTAGTGATCAGGTGATTGGAGCAGTGCATGGGTAGTGCTTGGGTTATTGCTAAGCCTGGGCAAAGCACTGTGCTACGCTCGCAGAGTTTGCTAAGTTTGCACTACTTTGCACTAGGTGAATTGCACGTAGCACAGTGCAAACACGCTTAGCGTAACGTAGCATAGTGCAGCGGTCATTTTTTGCTTGCTCGCGGCCCTCAACGTCAAGTTGGCGACCGCGAGCAAGCAAAATGACATCCCGGCGAGATTTTTCCTCGTTCGCGATCAGCAACATCAAGTTGCCGATCGCAAGCGCGGAAAATAAACCTCCCGGCGAGCTTCTCAATGCGGGGAGGTCAGGTTTCTCATTGCGAGTGGTTGCGTATGCTCGCGACCGCTTGCGATGAGAAACTACCAGTCCGCGTTGAGAAAGCTGCAGCTCGACTAGAAATCTAATAGAACGGTAGAAAACGACCGCTTGCAGTGTGCAAGATTCAGGTTGCACTGATTGCACAGTGCGGACAAGCATCCGGCACTGTGCAATCAGTGCGAATAGCATCTTGCACAGTGCACTACGCAGTTTACGAAGCTACGCGTAGCTCGCGTAGTGCGAAGTGCACTTCTCATAGCTACGCGTAGTGCTACTTCGCAAACTATGCCCAGGGTTAGTTATTGCATAAGTGCATGCGTAGTACCTGGGTGGTGGCAGAAGTACATGTGTAGTGCCTGCATGATTTTCTAAGTGTATGGGTATTGCTTTGTTGATTTCACAACTGCATGAAAAATGCCTGGGTAATTACATGAGCTTATAGGTAATATCTGGATGATTGCTTGAATACATGGTTAGTGTCTGGGTCATTGCATGAGTACACAGGTACTGCCTGGATGATAGGAGGAGTGGAGGGAACCAGCAGGGTGATTTCATAAGTGCTTGCGTATTGGCATGGTAATTGGGTAAGTACATGGTACTGGCTGGGTGAATGGAGGAGTGCATGGGTAGTGACAAGGTGATTGCTGGAGTGCACGGGTAGTGCCTGGATAATTGAAGAAGTGAATGAGTAGTGTCTAGGTGATTAGAGGACTGCATAGCATAGTGCACAGGTGATTGGAGAAGTGCATGGGTAGTGCTTGGGTTATTGCATAAGTGCATTAATAGTGTCTGGGTGATAACAAAAGTACATGTGTAGTGCCTGCATGATTTTCTAAGTGTATGCTTAATGCCTGGGTAATTACATGGGTTTATATGTAATGTCTGGATGATTGCTTGAATACTTGGTTAGTGCCTGGGTCATTGCATGAGTACATGGGTACTGTCTGGATGATTAGAGGTCTGCAAGGATAGTGCATGGTGATTTTATAAGTGTATGGGTATTGGCAGAGTGATTGGATAATTGCATGGCTAGTGGTTGGGGGATTAGAGGAGTGCATTGGGTACTGCCTGTATAGTCAAAACAGTAAATGAGTAGTGTCTAGATGATTACAGAACTGCATGGATAGTTGATAGGTGATTGGAATAGTCCATAGGTAATGCCTGAGTTATTGTATGAGTGGATAACTAGTGCCTCTGTGATTACAAGAGTAGATCGATTGTGCCTGAGTAATGTTATAAGTGCACAGGTATTCCTTGGATGATTACAGAGCTGTATGGGTACTGCATGTGTGGTTGTATTAGTGCATGGGTAATGCTTGGGTTATTGCATGAGTACATGGGTAGTGCTTGGGTGATTAGGAGAGTGCATGGGTAGTGCCTGGTTGATTTAATAAGTGCTTAGGGACTGAGGAGTGATTTCATGAGTGCTTTGATACTAACTGGGTGATTGGGGAATTGCATGGGTCCTGCATGTGTGATTGCATAACTGCATGGGTATTTCTTGGTAGATTTTACAAGTGCATCCTTAATACCTGGGTACTTGCCTGAGATTATAGGTGATGTCTAGATGAATGCTTGAATACATGGTTAGTGCCTGGGTCTTTGCATGAGTACATAACTACTGCCTGGATGATTAGAGGGCCGCAAGAATAGTGCATGGTGAATTTATAAGTGCTTAGGTATCAGCATAGTGATTGGGTAAGTACTTGGTACTGGCTGGGTGATTGTAGGAGTATATGGGGTAGTGCATGGGTGATTGGAACAGTACATGGGTAGTGCCTGAGTTATTGCATAAGTGCATGAGTAGTACCTGGGTGATTGGAGGAGTACATGGGTAGTGCTAAGGTGTTGTTTAAGGGCATGAGTATTGCTTGGATGATTGCATGAATACATTGTTAGTGCTCAGGTGATTGTATAAGTGGTGGAGAAATATCTGCATAGTTGAAGGTCTGCATAGATAATAGACAGGTTATTACAACATGGTACAAG
Organism: Triturus cristatus; assembly: GCF_964204655.1. Lineage (NCBI taxonomy): Eukaryota > Metazoa > Chordata > Amphibia > Caudata > Salamandridae > Triturus > Triturus cristatus. The sequence goes on along the minus strand of NC_140590.1, from coordinate 890,202,600 downwards.
TGGTTGATTTTAGACCTATATGTGACTACCACATTGAATAAAGGTGTATATTGGTAATGCATAGGTGATTTTGAAAGTACAGAAGTTATATTTCAGAGATTGAGGAAGAGCATGGGTTCTGGTAAAGTAATTTGATGAATGAGATAATTTAGTTTAAAAAAATGAATGACTGCAATAAAAGTGACTGTAAGTATTAATTCATAACATAATGCTTATTGCATTACTTTATCTTATCTTCTTTATTGGAGTACATATGAAAATCATTGCAACAATTTTGCAGTTGTTTTATTATTATCAAAATTTAAAATATGTTGAAACATTTTAATTACTTTCTGTAAAAGAGAAGAAAACATAATGTTATTGCATATAATATTATAGTTTGACGAACACAACATAACATTAGAATTACTTAACATATTCAGTTTGCCTTTTTTGCTGTTTTCAGATTCTATTGAATTTCACTGTACACAGGGAATTCAATCTTGATCATTATGTAACAGCGGGCAAAAAAATACAATCAATAAGATTGTTAAAAAAATCCCAAATCTGTGTCAAAATATTTACAACAAAATCAAGTATCTATTTATATTTTCAACAATAAACACTCTCATTAACATTGTATACAATACAAAGATCAAATGTATGAACTGTTTCTTTCAAAAACAATTTTCTAAATGCAATATCAAAAAACAGAAACGAAAATTGGCCGAATTATGTTTTCGAAATGATTTGCATTGAAAATATCCAAAATAAACTTGTTAATTGAACTTTACATCTTCCCAATAGGCCTAATGATGCTTTCAAAACTTTGGCACCAAAAATATCAGATATGAATTGGATGATTCATTAAGCAACCGTCATTTGAATTCCAAGTGGGCATCATTTCAAAGTGTCCATCCTTTATTGCACTTTAAATACACAGTATGGTGTCCAGATGTTGTAGAAGGTCCATCGTGGAAAATAATTGCCACTGCTTTAAAGTTCTTCCTGAAATTGACAGTTGACTTGCCATAATATTTTTTATTTTAGTTTCCAATTTTCTTTCATCTGCTCTACAACGTTGTAGCATTGAAATGACATATTGTCCAAAAACTTTCTGTAAATAATGTTGATAACATTTCAGATTACATTCTCTATTTTGATTACCTGATTTTACTAATTTGTTAAAAGACGCTGCTTTGCAATCTGGTATTGTCAAATATATGAATCGTTCAGTGTCTATCTCAGTGGTAGACGAAAATGAACAATCTTCACATTTATGATCCCATCTGCAACAAAGTCCAAACAGATTTTCAATTTGTGTTCCTTTATCTTCCAATACGGGAGAGACCCATGACCCTGTTTCCAGGCAGGTCGCTCCCCACGCCGAACAGCCCCACCTGACTGTGCCCGTGTTTCCTGCTCTCGCTGCTGCCATGAGTTTGCGCCGTCAGGACTCTGTGTCCACTATCCGTGTCCATTTCCTATTTTGCCTATCCTTTGCTTAGCTGCTGTTATCTGCCATTTATCTGCAGTTTTTTCAAACTTTTTCTAATTATCTTGGCTTTTTATCTGCCTTTCTCTGCCATTTTGCACTGTTGGCCTGTTCTCTCACTTCCCTTCCCGCCGCTGCGTCCCTTGCGACCCGCCCCCTCTCTCGCCCATTCGTCCCCACCACCCAGCTGCTCCTCCCTCCCACCTCCCCTTCTTAATGGCAGCCGCTGCGCGGTGAAGAGAGCAACCCTTGACCCTGTTTCCAGGCAGGTCGCTTCCCACGCCGCACAGCTCCACCTGACTGTACCCATGTTTCCCGCTCTCGCTGCTGCCACGAGTTCGCGCCATCAGGACTCCTTAGTCACTCTCTCTGTCCATTTCCTATTTTGCCTGTCCTCTGCTTAGCTGCTGTTATCTGCCGTTTGTCTGCTGTTTTTTCCAATTTGTTCTTATTATCTTGCCTTTTTATCTGCCTTTCTCTGCCATTTTGCACTGTTTGCCCGTTCTCTCATTTCCCCTTCCTGCTGCTGCATCCCCTGTGGCCCCGCATCCCTCGCCCATTTGCCCCCACACCCGCCTCCCAGCTGCTCGTCCCTCCCACCACCCCTTCTTAATGGCGGCCGCAGGGCAGCCGCGCCGCTGGCGCGCTGAAGGTGTGCCTAAGGCTAGCCCGTCTGCAACCGTCTGTGCCTGGACCACGCCCAGCGCCAGACCCCCTGCCCCCGCGAGCACCACGATACCCGACGCTGCTATGATGCCAAATTCCTCCACAAACTCAACGCCGGCCGATCACCCACCTGCTTCCAGGCCACCCGAAGCTCACTCATGGACCCTTCACCTGCCACTTCACCAGCCACTGACCCTTGTGACATGTCCTGCCCCTCCCACCAGGGCTGGTCACAACTACCTCAGATGCATACTTCTCAACACCCGGTCCGTCCACAAGCACGCCATTGAACTCTGGGACCTACTCGACTCAGCCTCCCTGGACGTTGCCTTCCTGGATGAACCCCTCCTCAGCACCCGACATTGCCATAGCCATCCCGGACAGCTAGAAGATCACACGCAAGGGCCGCACCAACAAACCAGGAGGAGGAATCGCCATCATCCACAGGAACACCCTCAGAATATTGACCAGCACCGAAGACACCCTCAGCACTGCCGAATACCTGCACTTCCAGATCCACATCCATCCCAACACCACCCTCAGAGGAACCCTCATCTACAGACCCCCCGGACCACGACCACAGTCTAGCAACTCCATCACCGACGTTGTCAGCACGCACACCCTTGCTTCCACAGACTACATCCTCCTCGGAGATGTGAATTTCCACCTCCAGAATGCCAACGACAGCAACTCCACCACCCTGCTCGACAACCTTGCCAGCCTCGGACTCAAACAGCTCATCACGACACCTACCCACTCCGCTGGACACACGATCGACCCCATCTTTTCCGCCAGCAACCACGTCAAATTCAGCCACACCACCGAACTCCACTAGACCGACCACCGCTGCATCCACTTCTCCTTCAAGAAACACACCATGCACAACGACCCACAACAAATCCCCCACCTCAGCTGGAACAAGGTCACCGAAGACCAGCTAATCACCACCCTCGCTTGAGACCCACCAACCAACCCCACCGACAGACACAGCCGCCCGCAACTTCAGGCAATGGATCGACGACTGCGCCAACACTCTCGCCCCCGATCAGGAAACTCTCAAACAAACGCACCAACAGGAGGGCCATCTGGTTAACCACTGACAACCAGGCATCCAAGCAGACTTGCCGAAGACTCGAGAAGAAGTGGTGCCACGAACAGACACCGGACAACCATGCAGCCCTCAAGAACGCCAGCAGCAAGCACCACCAACTAATTTGAACCGCCAAAAGGACCTCCTTCAAGGAACGCATCAACTACAATGCGCACAACAGCAAAGAGCTCTTCAGCATCGTGAAAGAACTCGCCAACCCCAGCTCCAACGACATCCCGCCGTCGCAAGACCTCTGCAACTCCCGAGCCACCTTCTTCCACCGCAAGATCGCAGACATCCATGACAGCTTCAACACCCAGACACCCCCGACAGCCGCCGACACTTCAGACTCACCACCCCCAACCACACCGGCCTCCTGCTCTCCTGGAATCACGTCAACAACGACGACGCAATCAAAATCATGAACACCATCCACTCTGGCTCACCATCCGACCCCTGCCCTCACCACATCTTCAACAAAGCACGCTCCATCATCGCACCCCAAATCGAGAAGATCATCAACAGCTCCTTCGAGACCACCACTTACCCGGAGAGTTGGAAACACGCCAAGATCAACGCCCTCCTCAAGAATCCCAAGGTGGACCCAAAGGACCTCAAGAACTTCCGTGCCATCTCCCTGCTCCCGTTCCTGGCGAAAGTCATCGAGAAGACTGTCAACAGGCAACTGGCCCGCTTCCTTGAGGAGAACAACATCCTGGACTTGTCCCAATCCGGATTCCGCAGCAACCACAGCAATGAAACCGCCCTCATCGCCACCACCGACAACATCAGGGCCCTGCTGGACAATGGTGAAACCGCGGCCCTCATCCTCCTGGACCTCTCGGCCGCCTTTGAAACCGTCTGCCACCACACCCTATGCACACACCTCCACAATGCAGTGATCCGTGACAAAACCCTGGACTGGATCACCTCCTGCCTCACTGGCAGAACAGAGAGAGTCCGCCTCCCCCATTCCGATCCGAAGTCACCAAGATCACCTGCGGCATACCCCAGGGATCGTCCCTCAGCCCAACCCTTTTTAACATCTACATGGCACCGCTCGCCAATATTGTATGATCACATGACCTCAACATCATCTCATACTCCGACGACACCCAGCTGATCCTTTCCCTCACCAAGGACCCCACCACAGCCCAAACCAACCTCCATGAAGGAATGAAGGCCATAACAGAATGGATGAAGAACAGTCGCATTAAACTGAACTCTGACAAGATTGAGGTCCTCATCCTCGGCTCCACCCTCTCCGCCTGGGACAACTCCTGGTGGCCGGCCATGCTGGGAGCTGCACCGACACCCACCAACCATGCACGCAACCTGGGGTTCATCCTGGACTCAAAACTTTCTATGACCCAGCAAGTCAATGCCATCTCCTCCTCCTGTTTCAACACTCTCCGCATGCTTCGCAAGATCTACAGATGGATCCCCACCAGAACCAGGACGGTCACCCAAGCCCTCATCAGCAGCAGGCTGGACTACGGCAACACCCTCTAGGCAGGAACCACTGCCAAACTCCAGGAAAGACTTCAGCGCATACAGAACGCCTCCGCTTGCCTCATCCTCAACATCCCCCGACACAGCCACATCACTGCCCATCTGAGAGACCTGCACTGGCTCCCCATCAACAAGAGGATCACCTTCAAGCTCTTCACCCATGCTCACAAAGCACTCCACAACACCGGACCAACATACCTGAACAAATGACTTGCCTTCTACACCCCAAACCGCCAGCTTCGCTCTGCTGACCACACCCTCACCACCATTCCACGCATCCACCAAACAACCACCAGCGGCCGATCATTCTCCCACCTCGCCGCCAAGACATGGAACACCCTCCCCATCCACCTGTGACAGACCCAGGACCTCCTGACCTTCAGGAGACTTCTCAAGACCTGGTTGTTCGAGCAGTAGCAGCACCCTCTCCCTCCCCCCTCAGAGCCTTGAGACCCTCACTGGTGATTAGTTCGCTCTACAATAATAATTGGTTGATTGAATACTGCAAGCATAAACATACGAAATTCTTGAGCATCTTGGTGTACGTTAGGTGTAAATTGTGAAGAACCAGAACATATATCCAGAAGATGCCGAATGCCAGAAGCACTTTGGGGCATATTATCAAGCACAGCGTTAAAATTATCGCTGCTTTAGCTGCAGAAAACTGCCGCTAAAGCGGCGATAATGGGCTTGATAATATGCCCTCGAGAATTCCCATAGAAGCCCATGTAACATGGGCTTCTATGGGAATTCTCGAGGGCATATTATCAAGCCCATTATCGCCGCTTTAGCAGCAGCTTTCTGCCGCTAAAGCGGTGATAATTTTAACGCCGTTTCTTGATAACATGCCCCCTAGTATTTTAGTTTTATCGGTTAACAATTTTTCAAAAATATAATGCAACAAAGAACAAAACCTTTTTTCTCGATTCTCCATAACTTGTTGTTGAAGATTTTCTAGAAAAAATATGACGTTTACAACTACATTAGCATAGCAGTTGATACCTGAACTATTTTTTAGCAGATATCCTACAATATCAATAACAGTGTCCATTTTCTTTTTGTTTGGAGCCTCAACATTCTCTTGATTTTTTTTCTTATTACCAACCTCACTACAGAGTTTCTTATATGTTCGTTTTCGACATACTGCACCCTTTTCATATACAGGATATTCACTTAAGTTGGGAGCGTACAGTCTTCTTAACCGATTATACTCTTTTACACAATTGGCATCTGCAGTAATCTTTCTCTCATCAAAATCAATCAAATACACTCCAGATAAAGTTCGGGGCAATGCAACATATGACATGCCCTCTTTAAACACTGTACTTCCAATGTTTTCCATAGCACTGTCTACACTTAAACCTTGAGATTTAGGAATGGTCACCGCATATGCTAAAGAAAGAGAAAACTGTTTTCTATGAACATACAAACTACTTTTCCCATTGCTCCATTTACTAAGCCTTTTTCCACATCCGAATTACACCGTAAAATTGCCCGACAGTTTTCACATACATATAAATTCTTTTCTAAACCAGCAGTCTTAGATATAGATTTTTCCAAAGACTCACATTTTTATTTTTAGTTTTGAGACAAAATAATAGTAATTTGTTATTGTTCTATTTTATCAATGGATTCTGTTTTCATTATTTGATGTTTTTCCATCTTCTAAAGTTCCTGATTGAATGTAGAACCCGCTTGCAGTGTTGGCATTAGGCAACGTATAGATTTAGTGTCTCCAATTTTATTGTATATTATTTCTGGAGCAACATTTTCATTAGGAAACAAATTTGTAAGTAACCTAATTTGCAAAGCTTCTTTACCATGTTTTGTCAATACACCAATTCTTATATCTTGAAGAATGCTTCCATAATCTTCATCACTTGCCTGTCGCATACTCTTAATAAGTTCTTTATATTCAAAATGAGACCAAATGTTGACATTTCCAAAACTCAAAGATTTCCTGGTGTCTTCATGCACAAGTGTTTTAAAAACTGGTTGCCCTTTTACAGGAGTAAGTTGCAGTAGGTCGCCGAATACAATCACATATTTTCCTCCAAATAAGACCATAATCTGGTTGTAAAATTTGCTGCATTCTTAAATGTACAAAGGCAAGCATTAAGTTTGAGACCATGCTGACCTCATAAAAACATCAGAACAAGCTTCTCCAGATAGCTTGTGATATTACAAATTGTTTCCATGTTCAACTGGTAGCATCAGTAAATGATGTAATGTAATCCCTTTAATGTTGTGTGCTGCTAACCCAGTTGGAGCGGTTACAACACAAGATACATGTGATGCAGTGGTTTTATGTAGATAACTGGTCAAAACTTTAATTAAGAAACGTTTTCCTGTACCAGCTTGACCACTGATATACATTTGAATAGGTTGAAATGATGTGCAGTTGCATTCTTTTTTCTTCATGAAGTAAACCATGGTCTATCTGTTGTGTAACTTGCGGATATATTTCTTTCTGTTCAATATTTAGTTGTTCTTCCAAGTTTCGCAACTCCATAATATCCTGTTGATCTTGATGCATTGCTGTTTCTACTCCACTCATGGCTATTGCTGCTTCATTTTCAAAAATATTGGTTCTCCAAGTGGATCTTGACTCCGTGGAGCATAAATTTGACTATCTTGAGAACTGTCTCTAGCAATCTCAGCTGCAATAGTAGCTTCTTTTTCAATTTCTTCATTCAACATTTGTAGATAATTTGAAAAAACTGTCCATTGAATGCTCTCTTTATATGCATTAAAAGAATCTTCATAGCACTGAAAATCTCCAAGTAATTCCATTTCAGTACGCCAAGGCTTGAACAGTTGCAGAAGTGCTAAATAGAAAAATTCCCTTTTCTCTGGAGTTTCGCAACTGAGTTTCCTGTGATTAATGAGATTTCCTTTGATATGTTTCACCAAACATCCATCGCCTCCAATGACTTCATATTTTCTTCATTTCTATTCTCTGTAATATTTCTCTTAAAGTTGTAATATTGCAGTACTTCATAGAGACATGTTTTCAAAATGTGAACTTCTTTTAGGATAGTACGTATCCAACATATTTTATTTTAACAATATCTGTACTTTCCGGTTCATTCAGTGCTAAGTTTTCAATTTCTTGTACATATTTCAATACTCGATTTCGTGTTACAGCAAGACCTGGACATACCCAAATGATTCCTCTTGACTTTGAATATAAACTTGTAGATGTCAACCAATACGAACATTCGTAGGATCCAATCTCTTGATGGGAAAGCATCTTCAAACTAAAGCTGTACAATTTGGTACTAAGAGTATGCTCTTGTGAAATTTCTTCCCACATTTCTTTCAACTCTGTCTTTTCAGATTTTGTTATGTATGACGGAATATAGCGAGCAACAGCAATCGAATTATCTGCAACATTCCACATCGTCAATATTACCTGATTATAATCATTAATATACTTTGAATCTTCACTTATTTTTATATTGTAAGTATTATTTGGAGATTTTCCAGTTATAGTATGCCTCACTGCTGACATGAAACTGTTGACTCTTCCTTTGGAAATTACTGGACGTGGGAATCCAAAACGTCATTTTGTATACATTTGACTTGTATTTCCGTCGACAATATTTCCCACATCGATGCGTTTGAAACCGTAAAATTTGTTTTTGGTATTATCTTCTCCTGTTTTTGGAATTCCACATGTAACATAGTTTTCAATAAAAGATAAAACAGTCTCATCAGAATCAGACCCAAATATAGGGGCATCCTTGATAAATAAAGCACCTCTTGCTTAGTACTCCTTTCTCCAAAAGAAATCAATAACTTCTCCAAGAGGTGGCTGTTTTTATTGCAGATAAAAGACATCATAGCTTAAAACCTAAGATTAAAATATCTGCGCATGTTTACAGGATCCAAGGAGCACAGTTCTCCAGCTGTCTTGAATTCAATGTTTTTAATATTTGAATTTACTTCTTGTAGAAATTCAAGTAAATTATCCCTTGCGTATTCAACACAGCTTAGCGTAACAAACCATGTAGGGGTTCCTAAGTTCCTTAACCCCTTCAGTGCCCATGACGAGATAGTCTCGTCATGGAGCGCGGTTGCGCTGTGCCCATGACGAGACTATCTCGTCATGAACCCCGCCCGCTAATGAAACGCCCGGCACAGGGCGTGGAAAGAGCGGGGCACTGAAGAGGTTAACATACATTTAACTTCTCCGTGATGACGTTACCAATACTCATTAGTACCACGTTGACACGCCATCAAATTAATCAATTAAGATTCTAAATGATCGTCTCTCTGTTGTACTTTGTCCATGAATTCCTTTGCAGAAACATGTTGAAGATGAACTCCTGTTTTTAATTTATGGTTTACTGCATTTGAAAGTCCAGACAATTCACTTCTGAAGCAGGAATCTGCGCAGGTCGTTCATCATATCATCCACCTTTTCCAGTGGGGAAGAGCTGTGGAAAACAACAGGCTTCTAAACTTCTTTCCCAAACACTCATAGGAGTTCCCTTCACATTCTTCATTTGGAATAATTTAATAGTATTTCCAATCACTTCCTTTGAATGTAAAGGATGTACACTATAATAATCATAAATTTCTTCACTCCTGGATGTGTCCACTTTTTCGATTTGTCCGCTTGAAATTTCACTATCATCTCCTAAGACTATTTCTTCTTCTTCCAAATATACATTTTTATAATAAAGATTCTTTTTTATGAGATATAACATAGCCTTCTGAACTTTGCTGACATCTACTAATTCTTGCCGTATATTCCGACTCTTTGTTGGAACACCATTAACTAGAATAACTACAGGTTCAGTTTCTTCTCTCTCTACACCAATAGTTTCAATATTTTTAATTAAATCTAAAGGTAAAAACCCAACTCTTCCTTTTAATCCTCTTTGTAATTCTGATGGGGGCAGCTTACCTGTTTTAGGCTCCATACGAACAATAGCCTGAAATGGGTGCATAGATTGAATCAGAATGGACACATCTGTATTTAAATCTACCAGTTTTGCAGGAATAGCTACCAACTCTAGGTTATTATGTACAGCTCTAGCTGGCATTTTGTTCTCTTCTAAATTGCTGTAACAATATTTACAAATACGTTGATAACTACCCAACTCAAAACGACCTTCCACCAACAAAGAAGCACCAAATTCCTACCACTTATCATTGTTTTCCTTTTCACTTTTTAAATACAGACCAGCACTCCTAGTTTGATTTCTATAGTGAGTACGTTGACAACAAATACAAACATAGTTTGTTTTTTTAGAACAAATTACCCTAAACTTTGTAATTTCTTCTACAAACTTCTCAGTAGTACTGTCTTCCACCTCCTCTTCAACACCTACACTGATCAAACTCTCACTTCATGTACACTCTTCTCCAGTACTAAAGAAACAAAACTCTATATCATCACAATCTTTTTTTACATCCGATACTGTCCCATGTAAAAGGGCAGTGTTTATTTCACTTAAAAATAATGCAGGACTTTTTACATAGTGCAATCTTCTTACTAACTTCCGCATTGCACAGTGGTGTACTGCTAACATTCTGAAATTAAGAAAAACACTTTGACACACTCCTCTAGAATTACCTTGCAAGCCAGTATTTTGTCTCACTTTACAAAGATCTAGTCCTTGCAACATGCTTATTTTTTGTTTAATACTTTTTTTAGTATTTTTAAACAAATACGGAGAGGGTGCAGGCTGTATTACCGCACCTGACAAGTGAATAGTGTCGTTAACATATACTTCAATAGTGCAACGAACCGAGGAACACTTCCCTCTGAGCTCCTCAATCAGGAACAAATCCTGTTAAGAACATACATGCAAAAGGGTTCAGCACTATTTAGAAAGAGTCCGTTGTGTTTAAAGGAATGTCCAAGACGTCAAATTGATTTTCAAACAAATTCTTTTCTTTATTTGATCTTTTCACAGGCATAGAATATCACAGCCTTGATAGCATAAGAAAGCCATAGCCGACGCGTTTCGTCTCCTGCAAGGAGACTTCTTCAGGGCTATAGAAAAATATATACAAAGTATAATTTAATATCCAAAGCACCAACATATATATGTACATCCAAATACAAAAACATTCTACAAAATCGAGTATATACAAAGAATTTTTCTAACTGTACAACATGTCTGATAATAAAATGTCAATGATAAGTTCACACTAAAAGAAGAAGGGCCTATATAACAAAACAAGAAAACAATGTATAGTAATATATAATCGCTGTTATATGAAGTTTAAGTACCTATCACTCTAAAATTTCATTACCATGTATATAGAGAATGCAATGTTCAAAATGAGCTCATAATATGGACATATTATCTCATTGATAATTCATGTTGTATCAAAAGATATAAAATATCCCAAAGCTAATGTCAGTTTGTACAAATGTGGTCCTGTCCACGTGAATTACAATACCAAAAATGTATAAAGAGATTTTTTTATAAGGAAAAGAGAGCAGAGCCTATAGACCAGCATATTAAAAAATAAGTTTCAGGCAATACCGCTCCTATCAATTTTTGCCTGATCAATTGCTAATACATTTATACACTTTATTGGATTAAAACATTTGAGCTAATCCCTGAGATCATTTTCACGAACCATATTGCTCATATAATAAACAGATGCTTTCAGTATCACGAGCACCAAATATTCTGAAGCAAGTAAGAGGCGCAAGAACCTAGTTTATACTAGATGCATGTTACTAACTTCAATGTGCTTTGAAAAGGAATATTGTTCGCCATATACAACTTGCCAAACAAATGACTTATTTCATGGAGCTTCTTCAATTAAGGAACAAAAGCCTTTGTATAGATAAGGGCATATGTAGACCTTCAATCAGTAATGATCAATACCTATCGAAAAATTTGTAAAAGCCAATATTTTAATATCACAAATGAATATTCAGTTATAAAAAACAACGGATGTTCTCGAGTGTATTTATTTCACCAAATAGGAAAGGCTACCCTGCAGAGATGAGACATAAGCATAATATTCGAGTTTCAAAAATAATAAATTAATCTAACAGCCAAAATAATCAAGAGTTGTTTCGCACAGACCAAAGTAACACTCATAGAATCAAGTACTATAGATCAATGCTCTTAAAAGTTTATATCCAAGGGGAGTAGAACACCAGACCATTCTCTACAATAACAAGAAGCAACAACATATCAACTCGGAGAATGAAAATTAATGTGTCCTAAATAAACTCACCCAAATAAAATAATATCTCTAGCTTTTTTCTGGTCGCAATCGTAGATAAGTCAAATACTCGAGCGATAACTTCTCTTAATCTCCCGCTCCATGGTATTCAATACCTGGAGAAGGATATGAATAAAAATCAGGGAAGCAAAGAATCGGGCGGCCATCTTGAGATGACAGAATATTAGCTATTATCAAGTGGGTGACTATAGTGATACCGTGACATGGTGAAGTATATCGCTATAATCTGAGCAAAAAAACAAGGTAAAAATACTAATAGCGTGTAAGCTTCAGAGTTCATAGATCTTACGATAAAATTGCGTATCAACATTAGCGCGTTACATATAGAACATCCCCTGCATAATAAACACCCTATTTACGGCAAATACGTTACATCTACATATCCTTACCTAGACGGCATGGTAGCCCGTATCCTCGTCTCTGCAGTCTCGAGTAATTAACAGAACACCAAAACTTGAGCGTATTTAAACCTTCCCAGTTCCGTAATGAGCAACACCTGACAAATAATAGAAGTGGATGACGTCCGTGAACCCAAAAAGCGCTAGTTAGCGCGGCGGCCATCTTAAAACAACATGGTATATATTTATCTCAACGTTGTTGTACACACTGATAACACGAAACAAAGCGCCTTAGGCAGATACAACTTAAGGATATATAAATTCTGTATGAATTTAAAAAAACTGTTATATTTATACAAGGAAAAAAAGAAGAAAAATCTAAATCGTAAAGTTTCACGAGTTCAATGTAAAAGTACCAGTGAACGTTCTAATGATAAAAAAGGCACCAGACCGTTTACATATATAGAACCACAATGATCCGCAGTGGGCAGCGCTTAATGGACGGAATAAAGACAGCCAAGTGCGCAGAAGACACAGAAACACGGCGGCCATCTTAAGACGACGTGCGCATTGAAAAGCCTGCTGATAAATCGAAGAAATAATCAAGTGATGCTCAATGTGGATCCAATATGAGTGAAGAAATTCTCATCTAAAGAGAGATACAAGGCCACTATGTGCTAAAGGTGTAAAGGATGGTTCGTAAGTCGATGAACAAATACAAATAAGGCACTGAAAAGCCTATTAGTATATTGTGTAAAAGAAATAATAGTTCACAATGTGGTTCAAAAGGCATCTTGAATTCCACCTCATAATTAGCTTCAGTGTAGTGTAGTTCAAAAGAAGTGGCTCATAAACATTCAGCCTAGTATGGCAGGGCACCAAGACAATAGACACCCTTCATCGGTCTCAAACATCCTATGCATAAATGTATCAATAATACCTGCAAACATAAATTTTAGTGCGACCAATCATGTTGTCAACCAAATACGATGTTCCTTAGTTTTGGTTAGATTTATAAAGAATATGACCTCTCATAATAAATAATATGTGCGGAGATTGTTTCTAAAGCACAGATTATATGAAGAAGAGGGACATGAGAGTAACCAAAGTCCCACTAATCATCCAGGGAGATCAATATAGATAATATGTCAAGATGGTGATAGCAAAATTATAGATAGACCAGAGTTTTTTATGTTCATGAACAGCATTCAATATATCCAATAAGAAGTATCCAAACAGTCTCACAAAGTGTGGTACAATCTATATGTTATTCCTCAATGGTGTGACATTAACACTATATTTATGGCTTAATTACATCACAGGAAATGGTGTAATTCATCATTAACATTGAGACCAAACTTATTTGACCTGAGACGGCAAATCCAGGATGCCTCACGCTGCCTGAGTACCAATTCTCTATTGCCTCCTAACTCTGGCATTTTAACATGATCAATGCCACAGAAGGTAATGTTCTTGTCATTAGGATGGTCATGATATATGTGTAAAGCAATAGGATATTTAGAGTCACAGTTTCTTATTGCTCGTACGTGTTCCTGAATTCGCAGTTTCAAACTACGAATGCTGCTACCAACGTATACCTTATCACAGGAGCATGTTATCATATATACCGTGAACGTCGTATTACAGTTGATAAAGCAGTTTATTGTAAACTCCCTCGATTGTCCACTCCTAAATTTTTTAAGTTTGTTTAGACCATGTTTGCATATAGAGCAACTTTCACATGTATAAAAACCTAATGGTTTTTCTGGTAACCATGTTAGATTAATGTTTTGTGCACCTTTGATATAACTAGGGCTGAGTATATCTTTGAAAGTTCTATTTCTGCGATACACTACTCTGGGTTTACTTGATACTATATTAGCTGGAAAATTTTCAACCTTCAGCAAATTCCAATTTTTTCTTAGGATGTTATAAATATGATTACTGAAGTTGTTATATTTAGTAATAAATAAAACCTCAGAAGGTTGTTTTTTGACACATTGTCTACTTTTATTACTGATCATTAGCATCTCCTTTCTGTTCAAAGACAGAGCTCGTTTTTCTGCATTGTTCAGACATGAATAATCATAACCTCTCTTGGAGAAATTATTTTTAATTTGAACAATATTGTTGGTAAAGTCTTTATCCATACTGCAATTCCGTCTTGCACGTACCATCTCACCATAAGGTATGGCTTTGATGGTAGATTGAGGATGAGCACTTGTGGCATGCAAATAGCTATTGCAAGATGTTTTTTTCTTATACATGTCACTATGAATCTTAGTGCCACTTGTGAACAGTTTCAAGTCAAGAAACTCTATACTAACCTCAGAGTGTTGGATGGTTAATCTGACATTAAAATGATTCCTGTTCAAATAGTCATGGTACATGTTCAAACGCTCAACCGTTCCATGCCAAAATATATCATGATGTCGTCAATGTACCGTCCATAAAAGATTATACTGTCACTCCATCCATGGGCCCCTGGGCCCCAGACATGCTCCACCTCATACAATCCCATGAAAAGGTTAGCATAAAATAGAGCAAATCTGGATCCCATGGCAGTGCCCTGCACCTGAAGAAACCACTTGTCATTATGCAGAAAAGCATTGTGTGTCAAAATCATCTCTGTCATTTCAAGCAGCATATGAGTATGCTCAAGGTGCTGAGCGCCCCGTTTGAATAAGAAATGTTTAAGAGCTCTCATCCCTTCCTGCATTTGAATGCAGGTATATAGACTTTCTACGTCCATGGTTACAAAAAGTAAATTATTCAAATCCCATGAGAAGTCCTCTAATTTACATAGGAGATCTGAGCTATCCCTCAAATAAGATGGTAGATTTTTTACAATAGGTTGAAGGAAACCATCAACATATTGGGCAAAATGTTCCATAGGCCCACCATTGCCAGAAATAATGGACTCTTTCTAAATAGTGCTGAACCCTTTTGCATGTATGTTCTTAACAGGACTTGTTCCTGATTGAGGAGCTCAGAGGGAAGTGTTCCTCGGTTCGTTGCACTTTTGAAGTATGTGTTAACGACACTATTCACTTGTCAGGTGCGGTAATACAGCCTTCACCCTCTTCGTATTTGTTTAAAAATTTGTTTTGGGCTACCAGCACTGTCATTTGAGGTTAAAGACATTTTTGAAAAATTCTGCTTTGAACAAGTAAGATCATGGATTATGATGACAAGAGAGAGGAATTGTTAGGTGATCTCTTTAACGATAAGAATCAATGTAACACAGTACATTCACTTCCAAGTCTGAATAAGAATGAGGGCCTTAAAAGCAAATTTATGCGCTTAGAGAAATTAAAAAAAATCTGAACTAAGCAAATGGTCGGATGGAGCAACCCTTAGAAAATATATTGAGAATAGACGCATCCCAAGAGGACTTAGGATCCTCATCTTCCCAAACTTTGAGGATTTAGATCCAGACCTTCTTAAGGAATGGGAGGATGGCTTATATGAAGCATCCTATAAAATGATGGGCACACTCATCAATAACTCAGAAAGAAAGGTATCGAAAATTAAAGAAGAGATTAAACTGTTGGAAACAGATATTAATGAGAGCAGCCTAAAGGATGTAATATTAGGAAATATGGAGATTTTGAAAAAAGAGTTGAATAGCTACCAACTATATCTTAAGGAGAAGAAACAGAAAAAGATATTAAGAGATGAGGGTGACTATAGAAGAGGACGCATTTTTACATTTGCGCGGAAATATGACGATCTAGTCACAAAACCCCAAGAAAAAGAAAAGGTATGTGAAAAACCTGCTAGCCTTAGCTCTAGTAACACCTCAATATCCTCTCTGGAGAGTGATCCAGGGGAGGGCACTAGTGGTGCCTCAAATATCAATTCACCTTCCGTTTTTTTACAAGAAGTACGGAGATACCGGTTGGGGAATCGAACAAAAACTTACAATGGAGACGTAGGCGGAGGGGTGGCAAGAAACACAAGATCAGGCATAAAAGCAAGGGAACAGAATGTTGTCAACAAGAATTAAATCTGCTTGTGTTGAATTCAGATGAGTGCCCCGACACCTCTTCTGTAAATAATGCACTTACCATTGTCAATTTATCTTCTAAATGTCTCTCCTCACAAGAAGAATCTGTTCTTAGTAAGGGTCTCAACTATTGTCCTACTGGTAAATGTGACTTTGTCAATGTAGACACAGACCTATTTAAATTTGTTCGTAAACTGAAAATAAAGAAATTCTTTGAAGACCATCCCGTTGCCCAATGTGTTCCCATGTCTAACATGAATGACAACCTTGAACTTTCAATTGCTGATGTATATAACACACACCTCCTTGCATCATTGCATGACGAGGAAGAGGTCGGCAATGTCATGCAGGTAGCTAACGATTTGGGTGTCTCCCAAGACTACACTATAGATAGTGGTTTACGTCCCTATTCTAAATTCATACCTCCACAGATTAGGGAATCAGCCATTGACATTTTCTATAAAAAAGTCACTAGTGATCTTCATGAATTAGAGGATTTACACCATAAAAGAAGAGTTTGCATGCACAAAAGCAATCTTAGTGCTGAGGATCATAAACTCTTACAGACTCTCAGAGATGACAAAAATCTGGTTATCAGAGAAGCTGATAAGGGCGGGAACATTGTCCTCATGAACACCAATGATTATTTGAAGGAGATAGACAGACAGTTGAATGATATGTCTTGTTACAAGAGATTGATGACCAATCCGACCATCCAGACTGAAAACAATGTTAACTCCAAGCTGTGGGATTGGCATGAATCATGTTTGCTATCAACCAATGAATACAAATTTTTACAGGCCCACCATTCCAGACTACCATGCATTTACATGGTACCTAAAATTCATAAGGGTGGCCCCTTTCCACCAGGGAGGCCCATTATTTCTGGCAATGGTGGGCCTACAGAACATATTGCCCAATATGTTGATGGTTTCCTTCAACCTATTGTAAAAAATCTTTTAACAGTATAATCTTTTATGGACGGTACATTGACAACATCATTATGATTTGGCATGGAACGGTTGAGAGTTTGAACATGTACCATGACTATTTGAACAGGAATAATTTTAATGTCAGATTAACCATCCAACACTCTGAGGTTAGTATAGAGTTTCTTGACTGGAAACTGTTCACAAGTGGCACTAAGATTCATAGTGACATGTATAAGAAAAAAACATCTTGCAATAGCTATTTGCATGCCACAAGTGCTCATCCTCAATCTACCATCAAAGCCATACCTTATGGTGAGATGGTACGTGCAAGACGGAATTACAGTATGGATAAAGACTTTACCAACAATATTGTTCAAATTAAAAATAATTTCTCCAAGAGAGGTTATGATCATTCATGTCTGAACAATGCAGAAAAATGAGCTCTGTCTTTGAACAGAAAGGAGATGCTAATGATCAGTAATAAAAGTAGACAATGTGTCCAAAAACAACCTTCTGAGGTTTTATTTATTACTAAATATAACAACTTCAGTAATCATATTTATAACATCCTAAGAAAAAATGGAATTTGCTGAAGGTTGAAAATTTTCCAGCTACTATAGTATCAAATAAACCCAGAGTAGTGTATCGCAGAAATAGAACTTTCAAAGATATACTCAGCCTTAGATATATCAAAGGTGCACAAAACATTAATCTCACATGGTTACCAGAAAAACCATTAGGTTTTTATACATGTGAAAGTTGCTCTATATGCAAACATGGTCTAAACAAACTTAAAAAATTTAGGAGTGGACAATCGAGGGAGTTTACAATAAACTGCTTTATCAACTGTAATATGACGTTCACGGTATATATGATAACATGCTCCTGTCATAAGGTATACGTTGGTAGCAGAATTCGTAGTTTGAAACTGCGAATTCAGGAACACGTACGAGCAATAAGAAACTATGGCTCTAAATATCCTATTGCTTTACACATATATCATGACCATCCTAATGACAAGAACATTACCTTCTGTGGCATTGATCATGTTAAAATGCCAGAGAGAGGAGGCAATAGAGAATTGCTACTCAGGCAGCGTGAGGCATCCTGGATTTGCCGTCTCAGGTCAAATAAGTTTGGTCTCAATGTTAATGATGAATTACACCATTTCCTGTGATGAAATTAAGCCATAAATATAGTGTTAATGTCACACCATTGAGGAATAACATATAGATTGTACCACACTTTGTGAGACTGTTTGGATACTTATTATTGGATATATTGAATGCTGATCATGAACATAAAAAACTCTGGTCTATCTATAATTTTGCTATCACCATCTTGACATATTATCTATATTGATCTCCCTGGATGATTAGTGGGACTTTGGTTACTCTCATGTCCCTCTTCTTCATATAATCTGTGCTTTAGAAACAATCTCCGCACACATTATTTATTATGAGAGGTCATATTCTTTATAAATCTAACCAAAACTAAGGATCATCGTATTTGGTTGACAACATGATTGGTCGCACTAAAATTTATGTTTGCAGGTATTATTGATACATTTATGCATAAGATGTTTGAGACCAATGAAGGGTGTCTTTTGTCTTGGTGCCCTGCCATACTAGGCTGAATGTTTATGAGCCACTTCTTTTGAACTACACTACACTGAAGCAAATTATGAGGTGGAATTCAAGATGCTTTTTGATCCACATTGTGAACTATTATTTCTTTTACACAATATACTTATAGGCTTTTCAATGCCTTATTTGTATTTGTTCATGGACTTACAAACCATCCTTTAAACCTTTAGCACATAGTGGCCATGTATATCTCTTTAGATGAGAATTTCTTCACTCATATTGGATCCACATTGAGCATCACTTGATTATTTCTTCGATTTATCAGCAGGCTTTTCAATGCGCACGTCGTCTTAAGATGGCCGCCGTGTTTCTGTGTCTTCTGCGTACTTGGCCGTCTTTATTTCGTCCATTAAGCGCTGCCCACTGCGGATCATTGTGGTTCTATATATGTAAACGGTCTGGTGCCTTTTTTATCATTAGAACGTTCACTGGTACTTTTACATTGAACTCGTGAAACTTTACGATTTAGATTTTTCTTCTTTTTTTACTTGTATAAATATAACAGTTTTTTTAAATTCATACAGAATTTATATATCCTTAAGTTGTATCTGCCTAAGGTGCTTTGTTTCGTGTTATCAGTGTGTACAACAACGTTGAGATAAATATATATCCTGTTGTTTTAAGATGGCCGCCGCGCTAACTAGCGCTTTTTGGGTTCACGGACGTCATCCACTTCTATTATTTGTCAGGTGTTGCTCATTACGGAACTGGGAAGGTTTAAATACGCTCAAGTTTTGGTGTTCTGTTAATTACTCGAGACTGCAGAGACGAGGATACGGGCTACCATGCCGTCTAGGTAAGGATATGTAGATGTAACGTTTTTGCCGTAAATAGGGTGTTTATTATGCAGGGGATGTTCTATATGTAACGCGCTAATGTTGATACGCAATTTTATCGTAAGATCTATGAACTCTGAAGCTTACACGCTATTAGTATTTTTACCTTGTTTTTTTGCTCAGATTATAGCGATATACTTCACCATGTCACGGTATCACTATAGTCACCCACTTGATAATAGCTAATATTCTGTCATCTCAAGATGGCCGCCCGATTCTTTGCTTCGCTGATTTTTATTCATATCCTTCTCCAGGTATTGAATACCATGGAGCGGGAGATTTAAAGAAGTTATCGCTCGGGTATTTGACTTATCTACGATTGCGACCAGAAAAAAGCTAGAGATATTATTTTATTTGGGTGAGTTTATTTAGGACACATTAATTTTCATTCTCCGAGTTGATATGTTGTTGCTTCTTGTTATTGTAGAGAATGGTCTGGTGTTCTACTCCCCTTGGATATAAACTTTTAAGAGCATTGATCTATAGTACTTGATTCTATGAGTGTTACTTTGGTCTGTGCGAAACAACTCTTGATTATTTTGGCTGTTAGATTAATTTATTATTTTTGAAACTCGAATATTATGCTTATGCCTCATCTCTGCAGGGTAGCCTTTCCTAATTGGTGAAATAAATACACTCGAGAACATCCGTTGTTTTTTATAACTGAATATTCATTTGTGATATTAAAATATTGGCTTTTACAAATTTTTCGATAGGTATTGATCATTACTGATTAAGGTCTACATATGCCCTTATCTATACAAAGGCTTTTGTTCCTTAATTGAAGAAACTCCATGAAATAAGTCATTTGTTTGGCAAGTTGTATATGGCGAACAATATTCTTTTTCAAAGCACATTGAAGTTAGTAACATTCATCTAGTATAAACTAGGTTCTTGCGCATCTTACTTGCTTCAGAATATTTGGTGCTCGTGATACTGAAAGCATCTGTTTATTATATGAGCAATATGGTTCGTGAAAATGATCTCAGGGATTAGCTCAAATGTTTTAATCCAATAAAGTGTATAAATGTATTAGCAATTCATCAGGCAAAAATTGATAGGAGCGGTATTGCCTGAAACTTATTTTTTAATATGCTGGTCTATAGGCTCTGCTCTCTTTTCCTTATAAAAAAATCTCTTTATACATTTTTGGTATTGTGATTCACGTGGCCAGGACCACATTTGTACAAACTGACATTAGCTTTGGGATCTTTTATATCTTTTGATACGACATGAATTATCAATGAGATAATATGTCCATATTATGAGCTCATTTTGAACATTGCATTCTCTATATACATGGTAATGAAATTTTAGAGTGATAGGTACTTAAACTTCATATAACAGCGATTATATATTACTATACATTGTTTTCTTGTTTTGTTATATAGGCCCTTCTTCTTTTAGTGTGAACTTATCATTGACATTTTATTATCAGACATGTTGTACAGTTAGAAAAATTCTTTGTATAAACTCGATTTTGTAGAATGTTTTTGTATTTGGATGTACATATATATGTTGGTGCTTTGGATATTAAATTATACTTTGTATATATTTTTCTATAGCCCTGAAGAAGTCTCCTTGCAGGAGACGAAACGCGTCGGCTATGGCTTTCTTATGCTATCAAGGCTGTGATATTCTATGCCTGTAAAAAGACCAAATAAAGAAAAGAATTCATTTGAAAATCAATTTGACGTCTTGGACATTCCATTAAACACAACGGACTCTTTCTAAATAGTGCTGAACCCTTTTGCATGTATATACTTTTTTTAGTATACTCTTGCAAGAAATTTTGTAAAATATCAATAGACTCTTGTCGTATACTACAAATACTACTACAATCGCACGTATACACTGAGGCTTGTGTATGTCTTGCTTAAACTTCTTCAGCTATCACTTCTTCCACATTTCTGGGAACCATGTTTTCTTTTTCAATTACACAACCATTCTTCACTTCATAAGCACGACCACTGGTATCAATTGCGTGAACTAATGTATTGTTTTGAAAATAGCTCTCTTCATTAAAAAAAGGGTCTGAATTAGAAGTATGCTTCCATTTACCCAAAAACAAAATACTAAAATTAGTTCTGTTGATTAGTCTTTTCTTTTTTTTCCTTTTGTTCTTCATAGAATGCATTGGTTGATCTAATGTTCGCATTCTCTTGAAAACTAAACTGAACAATCTTCTTTTCAATTCAAAAGCCTTTTCAAATATACTTTTAATCTCTTTTTTCTTTTTCTAAAATGCAGATCTTCTTTTATATTTCTTACCATCTTTCAACAAATTTTGTAGTACTCTACTTTTATACATACGTTTCCTAATATCATAAAATTGTTTCATCCTTCTTTCAACATAGATTTTTTTCTCATTTGCTGAATTGCTATTAATTTGTCCTTTTTTTATTTCATTCTTTTTTATTCTACAAGTATTCTTTCTATTTTCATCATTTCCAAAATCCTTTCCACTCCTTGAAATTCTTTTATTAAATTAGTTTGTTCTCTTACCACAAGACTTTTTCTTTTTTGCCACATGTTGTAGTTCATCTAACTCCTGTGTTTGTTTCTTCGTTAAATAGTAGTGTTTTTCCCTTGTTTTTTCTTTTCCGCTTTTGTGTCATGGTAAATCTTTCTTAATAATAATGCAGAATATCTGAAAACAAGAATGTTAAAAATAATGTAATATTATTAAAATAATTATATACATATATATACTTATCTATAACTAAAGAAACACTTTCTATTTAAAAGCTACACACAAATGCATATATGGCTTTCTGAATATGGTAACAATTACACCTGAGCTGCCACAATAAGTGAAAAGGGGTTCAGAAACAAAATACAACAGTAATGTCTGAATGATTACAGCCCTACATATCTAGTGCATGCATCATTTTAAGACTTCATGGCGACTACTTCGGTGTTTTTATTACTGTATGAGAGGGGTGCACAAATTTGCAAGAGTGGTGTAGAAAGAAGCCACAGTAGTGCACAATAATCAACAGAGGTGTAAAAAGAGGCAAATAAGGTACAGAAAGAGGAAACAGGTGAGCAGAGTAAGGCAAAAGAGGTGTAGAAAGAGGAAATAGGGGTGCAAAAAAAGGCAAGAGAGATGAAGAAATTTGAAACAGAGGTGCAGGAAGAAGGCAGATCAGTGCAGAAAGAACCAACAGAGGTGCAGAAAGAGGCAAGAGAGTTGCAGAAGCAGGCAACAGTGGTACAGAAAGGAGGAACAGGTGGGCATAGTGAGGCAAGAGAGGTGCAGAAAGTTGGAAGACGGGTGCAGAAAAAATAAAAAAATTAAGAAATTGGGAACAGAGATGCAGGAAGAAGATAGAGCAGTGCAGAAAGAACTAACATAGGTGCACAAACAGGCAAGAACGGTACAGAAAAAGGCAAGTGAAGCGCAGAATGAAGCAAAAGAGGTGCAGAAAGAAGCATCCAAGGTGGAAAAAGAGGTAACAGCACTACAGAAAGTGGTAGGAGAGGTGTAGAATGAGGCAAGAGGGTTACAGAAATAGGAAGGAGGGATACAGGAAGAGGAACAGAACTGCAGAAAGATGTAATAGAGATAGTGAAAGAGGCACAAATGTTCCAGAAATTCACAAAACAGGTGAAGAGTGAAGGAAAATAATTACAAAAAGAGACAAAAGTGGTGCACAAACAAGAGAGAGAGAGGTGTAGAACAGGAGTACAAAAACTGTTTAAAGGTATGCAGAAAGAAGCAAGTTAGGTGCAGAAATAGGCAATAGAGGTGCAGAAAAAGGAAAGACAGTTACAGAAAGAGGCAAGTGAAGTGAGAAGGATTCAAGAGAACTACAGAAAGAGGCAATATAGTTGGAAAAGAGGCAAGTGACGTGCAGAAAAAGCAAATTTAGTGCAGAAAAAAGGAACAGGAGTACAAAAAGAAAAAAGAGATGGAGAGAGAGGCATTAGAGATGCAGAAAGAAGCAAGAAAGGTGCATAAAAACAAAACAAGTAGAAAAAGAAGGAATAAAGGTGCAGAAACATGCAATAAGAGTGGAAAAAGATGTAAGAGTGGTACTGAAAAAAACAAATGAGGTGCAGTAAGAGGCAACAGACACATAGATGCTGCCTAAATAATTCCATCATTGCAGCAGTAACGCATGTGTGATTACAGCACTACATATATAACGCCTGCATCATTGTAAGACTGCATGGCTAGTACTTGGTTGTTTTTATAACTGCATGATAGTTGAGCCTAGTCAAATATAAAGCAGCACACTATTACATAACTCAACTATAAGTGTCTCCATATTGTTAAAAGTACGCATACATATCGCTCTAAATTATCAAACCATTATGATATGTAAAAGAAATATGTATACAATATTTCTTAAACTGAGACATGTAATATATCTCACTAAGTAATACCAACACTCAATGGGTAGTCCTTGTGTAATTGTATTGCAAGGGTACTCATTGGGAAAGTACAGGACAAGAAGAAAATTGACTGCCTAATTTCATGAGTTCAAACATACACATTGACTGCATGGATAAGTGCATAAATAGCAGTTGAATTGATCCATCAGTCATTAAGTACTGCCTACGTGAATACATGAATGCAACAGAAAGGCATGGGTGATTTGACGACTGCAAGGGTAGTGTGTAGGTAATGACATGACTGCACAGTAACAGCCTGCATAATTGCATAACTGTAGGGGTAGTACGTAACTAAACCCGAGTGATTCCTTGCCTGCAAGGGTAATATCTGGGGGATTACTGAAGTAGATAGCAAGTGAGTGGGTGATTGTATAAGTTGATCAGTACCACCTGGGTGTTTACCTAACTAGTAAGATACTGCCAGAGTGATTACAGGTATGGAAAGGTAGTCACTGGCTGATTGTTAAAGTACATGAATAATGGCCGAGTGATTACATAAATACAAGAAAAGTGCATATCTGATAGAAAGAGTACAAGGGACTACGTGGATAATATCTCACTGATTGCATGACTACAGGGATAATGTCTGGGGATTTAGATGACTACATAACAAGTGACAGGGTAATTTGGTAATTTTATAAGTGGATGTATACTTCTTGGATGATTTCTGGACTACTGAGGTAGAGCCTGAGTAAATAAATGTCTGCAAAAGTAGTGCCTGGGTGATTTCATAACAGCATGACTACGGCCTGAGTGATCACAAGAGTAGAGGATAATGCCTCCGTTATTCAAGGAGTGTAAAAGGAGTGTCTGGTGATTACATAACTACATGAGTTATAACTTGGTGTTTGCATAAGTGCATAGATAGTGCCTAAATGATTACATCAGTGCAGAAGTAATGTCTGAGTCATTGTAAGACTGCATGGTGAGTATTTAGGTGTTTTTATAAGTACATGACAGTTTGGCCTACCGAAAAATAAAGCAGCACACTATTGCATAACTCAACTATAAGTGTCTCCATATTGTTAAAAGCAAACATACATATCTCTCTACGTTATCAAATGATCATGATATATATAAAAGTAATATATATACAATATTTCTGAAATATGTTGAAACCTAGAAACTGAGGCACGCAATAAATCTCACTCAGTAATTGCAACACTCAATGGGTGCTCCTTGGGTAATTTTATGAGTGCAAGGGTAGTCACTGGGTAAGTACAGGACAACATGAAAAGTGACTGGCTAATGTCCAGAGTGCAAACATACACATTGAGTGCAGGGATTAGTGTATAAATAGCACCTGTAAGCATAGATGAGTCGTTGAGTACTGCCTGGGTGAATACATGAATATAACAGAAAGGCGTGGGTCATTCGACAACTGCAGGGGTAGTGAGTAGGTAATTACATTACTGCACAGCAACAGCCTGCGTGGCTGCATAACTGTAGGGGTAGTACATAACTCGACAATAAGTGATTCCTTGCCTGCAAGGGCAATATGTGGGGGATTACTGAAGTAGATGGCAAATGAGTGGGTGATTTTGTAAGTTCAAGACTACCGCCTGGGTGAATGCTAAACTACTAAGATACTGCCTGACTGATTACAGTAGTGCAAAGATAGTGACTGGGTGATTTGATTTTAAAAGTACATGAGTACTGGCTGAATAATAACATACCTACAAGAAAAGTGCATATGTGATTGAAAGAGTACAAGAGGATTAGAGGTCTACATAGTTAACATCTCACGGATTGCATGACTACAGGGAGAATGTCTAGGGATTGACATGACTACATAGTAAGTAACTGGGTGATTTTATAAGTGCATGGGTACTTCTTGGGTGATTGCAGGACTACTGAGGTAGAGTGTGAGTAAATAAAAGATTGCAAAAGTAGTGCCTGGGTGATTTCATAACAGCATGACTACTGGCTGAGTGATTACAAGAGTACAAAGGTCATGCCTCCGTGGTTCAAGGAGTGCAACAGTAGTGCCTGGGTGATTATATAACTACATGAGTTATACCTTAGTGAATGCAAAACTTAATAGATAGTTTCTAAATGATTGCATCAGTGCAGCAGTAATGTCTGAGTGATTACAGCACTGCATATGTAGCACCTGCATCATTGTAAGAGTGGATGGCGAATACTTGGGTGTTTTTATAAGAGCACGACAGTTCGGCCTAGCCAAAAATAAAGCAGTACACTATTACATAATTCAACTATAAGTATCTCCATAATGTTAAAAGCACGCATACATATCTCTCTACGTTATCAAATAATAATGATATCTAAAATAAATATATATACAATATTTCTTAAATATAGCAAAACCCAGAAACAGAGACATGTACTAGATCTGCTTGAGTGATTCCAAAACTCTGTGAGTAGTGCTTGGGTGATTGTATGAGTGCAAGGCTAGCCACTGGGTAATTGCAGGAGAACATGGATAGTAACTAGCTGAATCCTTGGTCAACAAACAACTTACTATCCATTTGGAAAGTCATGGACTTCTCGATCCATCGCAATCAGGATTCCGGTCTGGGCATAGCACCGAAACGGCAGTAGTAGAGATGGTCGATAACATCAGGCTGACCCTGGATAAGAGAGAATCAGCTATGCTGGTTCTCTTGGACCTATCAGCCGCTTTCAACACCATCTCCCATGACATTTTAGAACACCGGCTCTGAGAGATGGGGGTCTGAGGGTAAGCTCTGGACTGGTTTAAAAACTATCTAAAGGACCGTTCCACTACAGTGCATCTAGGTTCTCTGGCCTCATGTAGCAAACCAGTTAGCACTGGAGTTCCTCAGGGATCAATCCTGAGCCCTATGCTTTTTAATCTTTATGTAACACCGTTAGCCAGGATAATCAGGTCCTATTGGTTCGAGGTAGTGTCATATGCTGAAGACACCCAGCTGTTGATCACATTTGGTCCTGACCCTACAGATACTATGATCCGGTTTAAAAACTGTCTGACCCACATTAACAGCTGAATGGGTAAAAACAAACGACAGCTAAATGGCAGTAAAACCGAGATCATTCTGTTCGGCAGGGCCGAAGAGTATTGGTCTAACAGCTGGTGGCCTCAGGCATTGGGTCCATGTCCGTCTCCAAAACAAGCAGTCTGTAACCTTGGGATAACGACGACAATAAGCTTTCCATGAAAAACCATGTCAATCTTGTGCTGGGTACCTGTTATGGGATCTTGCGGAAGCTGCGTAAGATCTTTAAATGGCTACCTATTGAAACCAGGAAGCCATTGGTCCAGGGCCTAATTGTAAACCGCATGGATTACGGAAATGCCTTATTAGCCTCCTTAAATGAAGACCTCTTTTCCAAACTGCAAATTTTGCCGAATACTCCGACCAGATTGATCCTAAATCTACCTTCAAGATCCCCCTCAGTCCCTAGTCTGAGGCTCCTTCACTGGCTTCCAGTTAGAAAAAGAGGTCATTTTAAAATCCTGTGCTTAACTCATAGAAGTATCCATGGCACTGGACCTGGTTATTTAGCAAAAAAACCCAAAAGATATCAGCCAGGAAGAACATTAAGGTCCAGTTCTGAATCTCTTCTTACCCCATTATGAGTCCGCACCTTACGAAATGGGGGTCGATCCTTTTCCTTTCTCGCTCCTCATCTCTGGAACAAGCTGCCCTCTCACCTAATGTCTATCACGAATAACCAGTGTTTCTGCAAAGAATTGAAAACATGGCTATTTGACCAGAAATAATGGAACTGGATATGACCCTTAGTCTCTGGAGTTTCTACAAGCGCCACGAGACATATCGGTGACATGTGCGCTATATAAGTTTCTCTGACTTGACTTGACTAATTACTTGAGTGCAAACATAAACATTAACAGCATGAATAAGTGTATAAATAGCACCTGAAGGGATCAATGAGTTATTGACTGCTGCCTAGGTGAATAGATGAATAGAAGAGAAGGGCATGGGTGATTCTATGACTGCAGGGGTAGTGTGTAGGTTATTACATGACTGTATAGGTACAGCCTGCATGATTGTAGGGAAATTACATAACTAGACCCTGGATAATGACATGCTTGCAAGGCTAATTTCTGTAGGATTATTGAAGTACATAGCATTAAATGGGTGATTTTGTAAATTCATGAGTACCACCTGTGTGATTACTGCACTACTAAGATACTGCCTGACTACAGGAGTGCAAAGGTAGTGACTAGGTGATATTAAAACTACATGAGTACGGACTGAATGATTACATAAGTACAAAGAAAGTGTTTGTGATTAAAAGAGTACAAGGGGATTAAAGGACTACATGGGTAACACATCAGCGATTTCATGACTGCAGGAATAATGTCTGGAGATTTACATGACTGCATAGCAAGTGACTGGGTGATTTTATAAGTGCATGTGTACTTCTTTGGTAATTGCAGGACTATTGAGGTACAATATACCCAAACACAAATAAGGAAATTTTCACATATCTTTAGTACATGTTTCATCATATTACTAAAAGTATACATAAATATATCTATCATAACACTATCCAAACCTTAAAAATTCAAAGAACAAACTTACAATTTCAACCAAACATTGAAAAATATGCGGCATCTTTCAACTATACCTTTCAACAGACTAAAAAAATGAAGCCTAATTAATAACACTTTATATGAGCATCTTTGAAACCACACTTTTATACTGTATCTTCACCTTTCTATCTATAATTATGTGGCATTATTCAACTATACCTTTCTACAGACTAGAAAAAAAAGCTTAATTAATAACATTTATATGAGCATCTTTCAAAGCACACATTTGTTCTGCATCTTCACCATTCTACTAGTACTCATACTCTTGACACTTCTACATAAAAGCAACAACAGCTCTTTGTTATACATCATGCACCTTTAAATGTATAACACATATGAAAATACATATACAATTAGAAACATACATGAGACAGCAGTCCATGCACACCTTAATATTTGAAAGAGTCCACCTCCAAATTTAAAGGAACAGCTAAAATTATGCGGTATACTACAAATATACATATTCACACACTAAAACAAACTACCATAATCAGTAATCCATATTCCAATATTCACATAATACTATACAAAATCTATTTCAAACCACATTCAACTGCAATAAAACAAACCATAATAAACATCTCTACATTTAATAATATATTACAAACATCAAAGTTTATGAATAGTTTTTTACCTTTAAAAATAAAATTAACACATAATACACCTCACAAATTTATAACTCACCTTCCAAATTGATTTGTAGAATATGAAATATCAGAAACTCACAAAGGATTTTCTTATGCACACAATCAATATAATGCACTGCTCTCAGCAAGGCAAAACGCGACTCCTCCTCGGTGCTCAGATATCGAACGTTTTCTTTTTTGAATTTCTCAGGAACTACTGAACGGATTTACACCATTTAAAAAAGGTCACTTTCTGAACCAAGACCTACCTTTTTGCCAAATTTGGTATAATTCCGTTCAGCAGCCGGGCTGTAGCCGTGTCTAAAATTTCCTACCGAGATAAAAATGGGGAAAAGAGTTTTGGGACCCCCCTTTTTTCCTCGGCCCCTGCATAATGAATCACCCCAAAACATTCAAGACAGGAGCTGACCGGAGCGCCACATTAGTTTTGGAAATTTCACAAAGATTCGTCTAACGGCGCCAGAGATATTGGCAAAAGAAAAAACGCTTTTTGAATAGAAACTAGGTCCTAACTATAACTACCTACTGGCGACTGCCAGTAGATAATATATATATATGTATATTCACTTAAAAAACCATAGGTTTCACACATGTTATAGTTAGCTGGGCATTTCCCTCGTAAAAAACCAATGAAATTCCCCCGTTATAGTTAATGTAGGCAACTATAACTCATGCGACCGCAATCCGCTGCTGATGACGTCAGATATTACATCACTGTATTTAGACACCTATTTACCCATGTCTTCTTCCATTCATCTTTAGCTATACATATATTACATTTTTTTTTTCAGAAAGACACATATCAGTGATGTAATATCTGACGTCATCAGCAGCGGATTGCGGTCGCATGAGTTATAGTTGCCTGCATTAACTATAACGGGGGAATTTCACGAGGGAAATGCCCAGCTAACTATAACATGTGTGAAACCTATGGTTTTTTAAGTGAATTTGCAAGGTTTTTTAAATGCTAATTCCTAACTATAACGTGTGTGAAACCTATGGGTTTTTCAGTGGATTTGTACGGTTTTTTAAATGCTAAGTTATGTATTTTTTAATATATTTTTTTAAACAAAACTTTTTCACGGCGCGCGCATGGTGCGCTTCGCGCACCGTGCGTGCACAGTGGGCACGCGGTGCGCTTCGCGCACCTCACGCACACTTTACGCACTTCGTGCGGTGCGCACACGGATCGCTTCGCGCACCGTGCACGCGCGGTGGGCTCCGAGCGCTTCGCCCCCGAGGGCCAAATACGTTTTTTTTTTTTTTCGAAAAATCGCGGAGTGCGTGCACGCTGCGCGAACTTCGCAGAATTTTTTCCGTTTGGGTGGTGCACGCAGGGTGCGCGCACTCGGCGAGTTTTTGAAAAAAAAAAAATTTTTTTTTTGCCCTTGGGGGTCCTTCTGGGACCCCCTGACCACGGCTAGGGGGTCAGAAACTGTCCACCCTGCCCCCTTTTCACGTTCTCCACATTTGTTTTTCACCCCCTCAGAGTGCGAGAGTCAAAATTGCGGCCGACACTTCCTGATTTCGACCGATTCGAATGTTTACTAAGATCTAACAACCAATCAGAATTGCGCACGGAAAGGTGCGCGCACCCAGCGCGCACGCTGCGCGCGTACAGATATATATATTGATTTAAATGCTATTTTCTCTGGAAATACTGAGCAGATTTACACCAAACCTGCAAAAGGCACTTCATGGACCTTATGGCTACCTCTCTGCCAAATTTCACGTAATTCTGTTCAGCCGTTCGGGCAGTAGCTGCGACTAAAGTCCCTATGGAAAAATCCATGGGGAAAACGTGTTTTGGGACCCCCCCTTTTTCTCGGCCCCCGCTTGACGAATCACCCCGAGACTTTCAGGGTAGGAGCGGAGCGGAGCGCCCCATTCGTTTTGAAAATTTTGCGAGGATTCGTCAATCGGCGCCAAAGTTATTCAAAATAGAATTTTGAGATTTCCTATGGAAACTCGGTCCTAACTACAACTATCTACTGGCGACCGCCAGTAGATAATATATATACACACAAAAACCTCTATATATCATATACATATACGTATATATGTATATATATATATATCTATGTATATCTATATATGTATCACAAGAAAAGATTGCCGAGCCCGTTTTCGTGACCATTCCAGGTATTTATTTTCACAACTGCTAACTCGTGTCCTTACGCGTTTCAGCTTTTTGTAGCCTTGATCACAGGTGGGTGACATTGTAATCAATTGCAAGTGCTCAAATAAAAGTCATGTGACAGTGCACAGCACTCCAAGTCCCAAGGTGCACCAGTTTTGTTTAACTTATGCAAGTGCAGTGAATGTCCGATTTTCGCTGAATAGCATATTCACTCTGCCACTTGCATTATTTTCCTCCTTTAAAGAGATGCATTTAGGAATGAAGTGACTACGTGCATACAATGTCAGTGAGTAGCAGCAAAATACTTTCACAAATAGCTGGAGTCAAAAACTGTCCACGAGAGGTATATACCTCTCTCAACTCCCTTTCTCACCTCAAATGCCAAAATTACCGAGGCAATCCATTCCGGTTTGGCATCTGGTGAGCGGGTCATGCCCCCATAGTGTCTGCAACACGAAAAACAAAACCTTCATGGTGGGGGCCCTCGACCCTGCAGGGCGGCTACGGCGGCAACAGGAATGGAGAATCCTGTCATGAAACATCACAAGAAAAGATTGCCGAGCCCGTTTTCGTGACCATTCCAGGTATTTATTTTCACAACTGCTAACTCGTGTCCTTACGCGTTTCAGCTTTTTGTAGCCTTGATCACAGGTGGGTGACATTGTAATCAATTGCAAGTGCTCAAATAAAAGTCATGTGACAGTGCACAGCACTCCAAGTCCCAAGGTGCACCAGTTTTGTTTAACTTATGCAAGTGCAGTGAATGTCCGATTTTCGCTGAATAGCATATTCACTCTGCCACTTGCATTATTTTCCTCCTTTAAAGAGATGCATTTAGGAATAAAGTGACTACGTGCACACAATGTCAGTGAGTAGCAGCAAAATACTTTCACAAATAGCTGGAGTCAAAAACTGTCCACAAGAGGTATATACCTCTCTGAACTCCCTTTCTCACCTCAAATGCCAAAATTACCGAGGCAATACATTCCGGTTTGGCATCTGGTGAGCGGGTCATGCCCCCATAGTGTCTGCAACACGAAAAACAAAACCTCCATGGTGGGGACCCTCGACCCTGCAGGGCGGCTACGGCGGCAACAGGAATGGAGAATCCTGTCATGAAACATCACAAGAAAAGATTGCCGAGCCTGTTTTCGTGATCATTCCAGGTATCGGCGGACACCAGTAAGTAGTAATAGTTATGATCTAATTCCCGTTAATGAAGTGTTTTTTGTTTGTCTAATAACTTTGGCGCCGTTTGACATATCTTCACGAGATTTTCTGAACTAGTTTCCCACTCACATCAGCTGCATTTCCACCATGTAATTTCCTGTAGGGATTTTTAACACAACACCAGCACGAACAGCTGACTAGAATTACACCAAAGTTGGTTGAAAGCTAGATCTTGGGTCAGAAAGATCTCTTTTTATTATTTGGTGTGACTCCTTTCAGTAGTTTTTTGAGTTATGAAAGGTAAAAGAAATATAGAAATCTGGGGAAGTGGATTCTTCGTGGATTCAATCGTGGAGGATTTGTGAATCCAGAGGAAAGGCAAAGCCCTAATTGGACGACCTTAACCTGAGAGGAAAGTTGTGGATGCCATTTTCTTTCTTGCATCAGGCCGGGGGATAAACAAAACAATGAAAAACTGACATAAGGGGTCAGGATACAGGTATCCTGACCCCACAGGAGACATGGAGTGGTCCCTGGGGTTCCCTCATGGGCAAAATGTGCCCACATATACATTTTTTTCAGCCCATCTGCAGATCCACTGGTTCGCTCAGCACGCCCCCTGTGTAAACTAATGAAGGATCCAAAAAAAATGGAAAACAACATACTCATACACCAAAACCTGCTTCGCATGGCCAAAGGGGTTGGTCACGCAAGACGGTGGTTGTATTAATGTGCTGCAATTAGAAATTACTTTATGTTAAAAACAAGGTTACAGGGACATTATAGTTAGCTTAACGTTTTACCAATACAAAACCATAGAAATTCCACAGTTATAGTTATACTTATAGTGATACTTCTTTGAAGATACTATAACTCATGCTGTTAAGTAACTTTAGGCAATGAGTTATAGTTTCTTAACTCAAACTCACAGACCCACACAGACACTCTCATACCCACTCTCACACACCCACACATGCACTCGCACACTCACTCACAAATGCACTCAGGCGTTCACACACCCACTCACACACCTACTCACAGACCCACACAAATGCTCACAGACCCACACAGACACTCACACACCCACTCACAGACCCGCAAAAACACACCCACCCACTCATAGGCCGATACAGCCACTCACACACCCACTCACAGACCCATACAGCCACGCGCCCACCCACTCACTGACCTATACAGCCACTTACACAGCCACAGGCTACAGGTTACAGTTAGGAAATGCAATTTAAACAAGCATTTGCAATGCAATAGCTCTCACATTTGCAAGACTTAGAGCTATTGGAGTTGTAAACATAAAAGCGGGTGCCATGCTGAAACATAAAGCGTGGCGCCCGTGTTGTGAAGATGAAAGAGGGTGGCATGCTGAAACATAAAGAACTGCGCCTGTCCACATAAAAGTTATGTATGAGGTGGCCTGTGAAGCGTGCCCTATGGTGATAAAATATCACTAGCAGGAAATAAAAGAAGTAGTCCTTGAAGGAACACAAATACTTACAGCATAAGTAAACTGTAGTTGGCTGGTGTTCCTCAACATTAATCGATAGTCATGTATCCAGAGCACCAACCAATAAGGAGCCAGGAAGGAAGAGAAACGCAGGAGTGACCCAATGGCAAGCAGCAGGTGAGATTACACTCCGTACAGTGATTACAGCAGGTCTTGCTGATAAAGGATGTGCCCTGCCTAGGCTCGACATAACAATCTCAGGTACACAGCAAAACCTTCACAGCACCTAGAACTGACATTTTTTATTGCAAAAGGGTTCAAAGCAGCACCAAAGATTTAGAATTATGAAAGTAAAGTGCTCCAACGTCCTTTTGTATGAAGTGGATGCTATAGAAACATAAGAACCCTATTTTTCTAACAGAACAATAGCCCACACAGGGGAGCCCCCAGAAATCAATTCAATAGAATTTATGAAAGGTTAACTTCTAGCTCCCGCTATCACTGCTTGGATTTAAGTTTGCCCCCCCCCATCCCCCCCGGTACGTACCTGGAAAATGAAACCTTAACTAATCTGTTTCATTCCCAGATAAGTAAACCTGCTCCACAGTGACCAATGCTATGTAAGAGCAGGATACATTTTTATTCCGCTCAGAAAGAATACCTGCCTCATTATGGTGTTTAGTATATTTGGGGGAGAGATAGATATAAGTTTATTATTAGGGGACGGCTTGGCTGTCTCCTTAGGTAATGTTCTGATGTGATCTAATAGCTTAATGGGTTAAGCATTTCATGAAGAAAATGTATGCATAACTTGTAGAGCTTACACATTTAATTCATCCGTAGTTTAATTAATTGGTTAAAACATCTGTTATGTCCTCCACGTTGCTATGAACAATGTCGCATCAAGCTTAATGTAAAACACAAATTATGTGAGAATTAATCAATGGGGAAATAAGAAGAAAAGGACACTAATTACCTCTTCGCAGAGAAACTAAACATGGCGTACAGGTAGAAAACCCTCCAATAGTATCAGGAGTCATACAAATTTGGGAAAGCAAACCAGTAATTTTGTGATCTCAATTCTTGAGCAACACCAGATTGGTTTTATGATAAAACCTAGTCCTTCAGACAAACGCTCCCGCCAATCAATGTGGAAATAAGAAAAAAAGTAAACTCACTACCTCTTCCAATAGAAGCTAAACATGTCGTACATGTAGGAAAAACTGCAATAGTATCAGGTGCCATACAAATTAAGGAACGTGAACCAAAGCAGACAGGGTGTTTGGAAATTTAGTGATCTTAACACTGGAGCAACACCAGATTTAATTTATGGTGAAACACGGCCCTTCAGTCGAATGCCCTATACCAATCAATGTTGAAATAGGAAAAAAAGTAAACTCTTTACCTCTTCCCATACAGGGTAAACCAGTCATACAGGTAGAAAACACTCCCATAGTATCAGCTGTTATAAAAATTTGGGAACATGAACCTAAGCGGATGGGATAATTAGTGATTTTCCGCTCTTGATTATTGAGCAGCACCAGATTGAATTTAAAAGTGATACTCCATAATAAAATTAAGTTGGTATTAAATTGTCAACTTGGCTAAGTAACGACTTCAATGACATTAATTAATTACATAGGTATCATAAAAGCACTGGTTGCATAAGCAAGGATAAGGTTGATGTAAATCTCCAAAGCTGATGTCATCGTCTGCCAGGTAAAAAATAACCCAAATTAAAAAAAACAATATTTGAACTGCAACTAAAATTACAACAACAACATGCACACAAGAAAACATGGAAACAAACATCCAAAAAAAGGCCTGCATGTTCCGGTCTAAAATCAGGAGAGTGACCACATCCCCAGGGGTGGCCATAGCAGAGACAGGCAAAACCCAGCCTCATGCTGTTGACAGCATGGAAATAAAACGGAGTGTAGTATAGTATTAAAAAAATAACATTACGAATAGCTACAGGAATAGCTAACCAGTGTTAACACATACCAACCCCTGTGGCGCTTCCCTAGCTGAGGCACATGCACCTTCGGTATGTGCTTGGGTATGTCCGGTATCCATTTATTATCTAGGATAAACAGTGCTTGGGAAGTTGACTCACTGCAACAGTTTGCCCCGGTGAGGAGAGCAAGCACCCTGCCCGGAGAGGTGGATCATCCACGGGGAACTCTGAAAACAACCCCGCTCAGACAATCACAGTGCAAGGTGCAACTCCGGTGTACAGCAGGACACCATAGGGTACCTGGAGCACGCGCACTGCATGATAGTGTCCTTACCACTGCTCGTACTCCCCTCAAGGTATGCAATATACCATAGAGTGCTCTGAACCATTCGCCTGGGAAAACGCACTGTTGTCTATTAAAAGACCAAGGACCAGGTCTGGTGAGGGCGTGTTGGGGGCATCAGGTCTACAAGTGTGTATTGTTAGGATGATTTGAAAGATGCTTTCTCAGTTTAATGTGAGCGAGTGGAGCGCAACCCATTATAAACCAGTTGGCAGAAGGATGTTTGTGATTCATTCACGTTATGTTCGCAAGCTTCCGCACTTTTCCTTTCTAGAAGTAATGTCCACAGGAACACATAAACCCTTACAACGTAAGAAAACTGTGGTTGCCCGGTGCTCATGAGCAAAAAACGAAAGTGATGTATCGGGAGCACCAACCAATGAGGAGCCACCAAAGAAGACAGACGAATGAGTAAACCAATGGTAAGTAGCAGGTGATTTTACAGTTGGTATAGTGATTAAAGCAAGTCTTGCAGACCGCTCATGCCCCGGCCTAGGCTCAACCTAAAAACAGTAGAAATCCAAGGAAAAAAACAAAGGTTACAGGGACGTTATACTTATGGTCAGATTTCACAAGCACAAAACAACAGACATTCAGCAGTTTTTGTTACCTGAGCTTACTATAACCACGCACCCGTAATACACTGCTTATGACCTCACATATTACATCACTCACAACATGGTCAGTGACATCACTGATGATATCACTGATTACTTCTTCCACAGAACCACTCACACACCCCCTCAACCACTCAGACACACACTTACACACCCATACAACCACTTACAGACCCACCCATATTACTATTCACACACCTACTCACAGATCCATACAACAACACACACACACACACATCCAGTCACACACCCATGCAACCACTTGCACACCCATTTACAGACCCATACAACCACTTACACACCCACTCACATACCCGTACAACCACTCAAACCCCCACACACCTGCTCACACACACAATCACTCA
Source organism: Triturus cristatus (assembly GCF_964204655.1). Taxonomy (NCBI): domain Eukaryota; kingdom Metazoa; phylum Chordata; class Amphibia; order Caudata; family Salamandridae; genus Triturus; species Triturus cristatus. The sequence goes on along the minus strand of NC_140590.1, from coordinate 890,165,204 downwards.
CACAGCCACTCACAGACCCATACAACCACTCACACACCCGTACAACTATTCACACACCCATACAACCATGCACACACCCACTCATGCACCCACACAACCACTCAGACACCCACTTGCATACCCATACAAGCACTCACACTCCCATACAACCACTCACACAACCATTCACACACACATACAACCACTCACCCATCCATACAATCTTTCACACAGCCACTAACGGACCCAGAAAACCACTATCAAACCCATTCCCAAAACCATAAAGCCACTCACACACCCACTCACACACTGAAACAGTCACACAGCCACTCAAATGACATATGGTAGAAACAGTATCACTCATTAGTGGCACAAAAAGAATAGTAATCTGACTTATGCAGTAGCCTATTATATATCTTTCAGTCTCAGAAACATTAACGAAACACACTCACTGGATGATGTCATCATTGATGTCATGTGAGATGTCATCAGTGATGTCATCAGTGATGTTACTGACCATGTCATGAGTGCTTTAATATGTCAGGTCATACAATGCTTATTGTGGCGGCATAACCGCTGAATTTATATGGTTTTGTGCATCTAAAATCTGAACCTAACTATAACGTCCCTCTAACCTTTCGTTTTTTCAGGGAAAAAATATATATATAGGACCTGACAGCCTCAGGGTGGTCTTCCCCTCAACTTTTTGGCTACCTCCTCCATTTTCCGGATCTTGTTTATGCTGGTATGAAGACTCTGTACGTTTTACCACTGCTAACCAGTGCTAAAGTTCTTGTGCTCTCTCCCCTAAACATGGTAACATTAGTTCATTCCCCAAATGACATATTTAATTTACTTATAAGTTCCTTCTAAAATGGTAATATGTGTACCCAGGGCCTGTAAATTAAATGCTACTAGTGTGTTTGCAGCACTGATTGTGTCACCCACTTAAATAGTCCTTTAAACATATCTCAGGCCTGTTATTGTAGAGCCTGTGTGTACAGTTTACACTGTCATGTCGAGCTGGCAAGATTAACCTTTTGCAAGGCCCAAACCTTCCCTTTTTATATATATAATTCACCCCTAAAGTAGGCCCAGGACAGCCCAGAGTTCAGGGTGCCATTCTTTTAAAAAGCCAGGACATGTACTTTCAAGTTTTACATGTCCTGGTAGTGAAAAACTCTCTAAGTTGTTTTTCACTACTGCAAGGCCTGTCTCTCCCATAGCATAACATTGGTATTACCCTATTAAATTTTATAAGCGTAATTTATAAATGGGAAGATACACTGGGTCAAGTTTGGTGTCTGTGGAATCCTAATTTAAAATCCTAATTTATGGTGAAGTCGGATTTTAAATTGAAATTCTGAAAATGCCACTCTTAGAATGTTGGCATTTTCTTGCGTTAGGAATTTGGTGCCTGTAGTCTGTCTCTAATCACATGACAGGATGTAGTTGGCAGTTGGACTTTGGATATTTCTCCTAGGCAGCCACAAACAATGGAACTTTAGGTGTGTCTCAATGGGCCACTCAAATGACATATGGTAGAAACAGTATCACTCATTAGTGGCACAAAAAGAATAGTAATCTAACTTATGCAGTAGCCTATTATATATCTTTAAGTCTCAGAAACATTAACGAAACACACTCACTGGATGATGTCATCATTGATGTCATGTGAGATGTCATCAGTGATGTCATCAGTGATGTTACTGACCATGTCATGAGTGCTTTAATATGTCAGGTCATACAATGCTTATTGTGGCGGCATAACCGCTGAATTTCTATGGTTTTGTGCATCTAAAATCTGAACCTAACTATAACGTCCCTCTAACCTTTCGTTTTTTCAGGGAAAATATATATATATAGGACCTGACAGCCTCAGGGTGGTCTTCCCCTCAACTTTTTGGCTACCTCCTCCATTTTCCGGATCTTGTTTATGCTGGTATGAAGACTCTGTACGTTTTACCACTGCTAACCAGTGCTAAAGTTCTTGTGCTCTCTCCCCTAAACATGGTAACATTAGTTCATTCCCCAAATGACATATTTAATTTACTTATAAGTTCCTTCTAAAATGGTAATATGTGTACCCAGGGCCTGTAAATTAAATGCTACTAGTGTGTTTGCAGCACTGATTGTGTCACCCACTTAAATAGTCCTTTAAACATATCTCAGGCCTGTTATTGCAGAGCCTGTGTGTACAGTTTACACTGTCATGTCGAGCTGGCAAGATTAACCTTTTGCAAGGCCCAAACCTTCCCTTTTTATATATATAATTCACCCCTAAAGTAGGCCCAGGACAGCCCAGAGTTCAGGGTGCCATTCTTTTTAAAAGCCAGGACATGTACTTTCAAGTTTTACATGTCCTGGTAGTGAAAAACTCTCTAAGTTGTTTTTCACTACTGCAAGGCCTGTCTCTCCCATAGCATAACATTGGTATTACCCTATTAAATTTTATAAGCGTAATTTATAAATGGGAAGATACACTGGGTCAAGTTTGGTGTCTGTGGAATCCTAATTTAAAATCCTAACTTATGGTGAAGTCGGATTTTAAATTGAAATTCTGAAAATGCCACTCTTAGAATGTTGGCATTTTCTTGCGTTAGGAATTTGGTGCCTGTAGTCTGTCTCTAATCACATGACAGGATGTAGTTGGCAGTTGGACTTTGGATATTTCTCCTAGGCAGCCACAAACAATGGAACTTTAGGTGTGTCTCAATGGGCCACTCAAATGACATATGGTAGAAACAGTATCACTCATTAGTGGCACAAAAAGAATAGTAATCTAACTTATGCAGTAGCCTATTATATATCTTTAAGTCTCAGAAACATTAACGAAACACACTCACTGGATGATGTCATCATTGATGTTATGTGAGATGTCATCAGTGATGCCATCAGTGATGTTACTGACCATGTCATGAGTGCTTTAATATGTCAGGTCATACAATGCTTATTGTGGCGGCATAACCGCTGAATTTATATGGTTTTGTGCATCTAAAATCTGAACCTAACTATAACGTCCCTCTAACCTTTCGTTTTTTCAGGGAAAATATATATATATATAGGACCTGACAGCCTCAGGGTGGTCTTCCCCTCAACTTTTTGGCTACCTCCTCCATTTTCCGGATCTTGTTTATGCTGGTATGAAGACTCTTTACGTTTTACCACTGCTAACCAGTGCTAAAGTTCTTGTGCTCTCTCCCCGAAACATGGTAACATTAGTTCATTCCCCAAATGACATATTTAATTTACTTATAAGTTCCTTCTAAAATGGTAATATGTGTACCCAGGGCCTGTAAATTAAATGCTACTAGTGTGTTTGCAGCACTGATTGTGTCACCCACTTAAATAGTCCTTTAAACATATCTCAGGCCTGTTATTGCAGAGCCTGTGTGTACAGTTTACACTGTCATGTCGAGCTGGCAAGATTAACCTTTTGCAAGGCCCAAACCTTCCCTTTTTATATATATAATTCACCCCTAAAGTAGGCCCAGGACAGCCCAGAGTTCAGGGTGCCATTCTTTTTAAAAGCCAGGACATGTACTTTCAAGTTTTACATGTCCTGGTAGTGAAAAACTCTCTAAGTTGTTTTTCACTACTGCAAGGCCTGTCTCTCCCATAGCATAACATTGGTATTACCCTATTAAATTTTATAAGCGTAATTTATAAATGGGAAGATACACTGGGTCAAGTTTGGTGTCTGTGGAATCCTAATTTAAAATCCTAACTTATGGTGAAGTCGGATTTTAAATTGAAATTCTGAAAATGCCACTCTTAGAATGTTGGCAATTTCTTGCTTTAGGAATTTGGTGCCTGTAGTCTGTCTCTAATCACATGACAGGATGTAGTTGGCAGTTGGACTTTGGATATTTCTCCTAGGCAGCCACAAACAATGGAACTTTAGGTGTGTCTCAATGGGCCATCTCTGACAGGATGGTAGCGAGTACTTGACACACCCTCACTTACACTTGAATAGGCTGTGTCCTGTCCCACACAAAGGGCTGGATACCTCCCTTTAGTGAGTCTGGAGCCAGGGCTGGAAGGGAGGATATTTGTGCACTTCAAAGGCATGTCGTTGAAGTCTTGCCTACTCCAAAGGCACCACAAGGTATAAGTACTGGATCTCAGCCACCACCACTTCAGTACAGCCAGGAAGAAGAACTGTTGTGTTGCTGAAAGGCCCGCCACTCTGCTGGACTGCCACTCTGAAGGAGCTCCCGCCTGGCTGTGTTGATATGCTTCCTGCTGCCCTCTTGCCTGAAGAGGACGAACTGTGCCTGAAACCCATCTTGAATCCAAGACCCCAGAGTGACTCAAAGGGCTAGTCTGCTGGCCTCCTGATTTCACTTTCAGGGAGACGACAGTCTCCCAACTTCAACGACTTCCTGACCCACAAGATGTGCCTCTCAGGTCCTGGGCACTTGGAGTTGTTCTGGAGCTCTTAAAGTCAAGCTTTTGGGCTCTCTGCAACCCCAAACTGACCCGTTTGCACGAGAACCATGCTGCTTTCACCGGATATCAGTGTGAGCCACCACAAGTCCATCTCTTTGCACAGCAAGCATCATCCTCCCATGTGGATCGGCACAGTGAGGCTCCAGACCATTGCTAGTGATGCTCTCCTTGCTCCTGGCAAACTTTTTCCCACGAACGTGACCTTTGGCACCAAACTTGAGATGGTAAAACTTCACTGGGACTTATTTGGGACAGTATCCAACCAGCACTGCATCGCGGATGGCCTGAACTTTTGACTTTGAACCGGTCTAGCGCAACCAGATTTCTGCAGATGGCGCTTTCTGTTTCTAGGCACTATCTCACTGTTTATTCTTTAAGAGTGCATAACTCTGGTTCTACTGATTGTATTTTTGCCATCTTGGTCTTTTTTTATTTATTAAATTTTTCTCTATTTTTCTAAGCTGGTGTAGGATCTTTTTGTTTGGTGTTTTTACTGTCTGACGTGTAGCATAAATACTTTACACATTGCCTATAAGTTAAGCCTGACAGCTCTGTGCCAAGCCACCAGGGGGTAAGCACAGGTTAATTTGGGGTTTGCTTGTAACTTACCCTGACTATGTTTGTGGTTATTGCTTAAACAGGGCTTATACCCCAGACAACCAGTAACCCAATTTCTAACATTAGTGATCAGCAGTGAGATTAGGGCTTGTGTTTGTGCAGTGCAATGCAGTGATTTGAAATACACTACAATGCCATACCTAAGACCATTTTGAGTTTTAAATTATCCCTGATTGGAATTTTTGATTTTCCAAAATCACATCTCTGTCAGATTTGCAACTGGACTGTTGCCCAGCTCAAGGACTTCTGCAAGGAGTCTGAACTTCCTGCCAAGATCACCACTAGGAAGGTGGGATTGCAAAAGGCGCTGAGGCCCTGGACAGAAGCTCACGCCTTACCGGGTGAGACCACAGAAGAGGATGAGGAGATGCAGCAGTTGGACCTGTAACAGTGCTCCTTGCCAAGGCAGGACGCATTGTTTCATCACATGGCCAGTGTGAGAAAGTGCCATCTTTCATGCCTGGCCCCATGTCAGACCCTGGTAAATGGTACCCTAGGTACTCAGGGCCTTGGGACCAGGGAAGGCCTCTAAGGGCTGCAGCACTTATTGTGCCACCCTTAGAGGCCCTGTACCCTAACACAACCACACTGCCCTTGCAGGCTGAGTGTCTGGGTACAAGGCAAAACAAAGAGTTGACATGGCGCACATCTCTGTGTGCCATGCCCACAACCTACGCTGCCCTGGCATACATCAGCCACCCCTCTAGCTGAGTGCCCTATGCCAGTGGTGTAGGCACAGGAGCATGAGCCCTGTGCCCCTACAGTACCCAGGTCCATTCCTGGGCACTGTAAGTGCAGTGCTGCCATTTAAGAGTACATGGTGCTGAGAGCTCGTCAAACACGAACTCCACAGCACCATGATGGCAACATTGAAGACTGAGATGTTTGGTATCAAACTTCTCAGCACATTAAACCCGCACTGATGCCAGTGTGGGATTTAATGTACAAAGCACTAAGAGGGCATCTTAGAGATGCCCCCTGAAACCTAACCTACAATTCACGTCTGGTCTGGGAGGCTGCCTAGGCTGCCACACCGCAGACATGTTGCTGGACCCCTGGGTGGAGAGTCCCCGCTCTCCTGGGCCTGCAACAATGCGCATCCTGGGCGAGGTGCTAGGTCTCCTACCCCAGGATGGGCAGGGGGAAGCTTCAAAGGCATGCCGCCTTTGTGAGCATCTCCAGGCCACTTGCTGTACCCAGCAAACTGGCCCTCACCGGTTCTGACCCCCACTCTGGTGGGAAGACTGTGCCGAAACCCCAAGTAAGGACAGGGGATGTGCCAGCCTGCCAACCCCACCCCTCGGGGGGGGAGGAGAGGTGAAGCACATCTCCGGGCTTTCATCATCTTGAAGATGGGAGGCCCTGCCCAATCAGGACTAGGCTACTGCCCCCCTCCTACAGGAGAGTGGCAGGATAGGGGGTGTACCCACCCCAGGGCAGGGACCAATGGGTCCCTGCCCTTTACCTACCTGTAACGCCCCTAAATCTAGTATTTAGAGGCACCCTGAACCTTCCTTCTTCAGATTCCAGATTCCAAAAAAGCAAAGAAGAGCAAGAGAAAGAAGATCTGAAGTGCAGCTCCTAAGAAGAGGAAGACACCAACTGCTTTGGCCCCAGGTCTACCGGCCTTTCGACCCTCGAACCTGCTCCTGCTAAATCCCGGCAACTCTTGTGGCCAGCAACCTCACAAACCCCGGAGGACCTGGCTACCTTGTGACTCTGAGCATCTGGGACTCCCATGAGCAGTGGCTCTGCTCAAAGCAGGTTTCTAACCCCTGGCATCAGCCCGGAACTGCGAACCCTGCACACTCTGCACCCGCCAAGCTTGGCCTGTGCCGGAGTGGACAAAGACCCCGAGGACGTCCCACGGCGAGTGTGACCCCGAATATGGCACCCAAGGACTCACCTCGATGCTCCTGATGACGCCTGCAGCCTCAGAACCAGGGACCCACCCAACCGCGATCAACAGAGGGTAAGATTTCCCAACACCAAAAGGCACCCCTGCACCCAGCGCCCAGCGTCCCCCTGTGCCTGACTCCTGGGTACCTACCTATCCTCCAACTACCCAACTTACCTCTCGAAGTGGTAGTGGCACCTGAAGAATCTTCGACCCCGAGCTTGCAGCCTTTGTTCGTCCTGGAGCTTTCCCATTGAAATCCATTGAGCGCCCGAAGGCTCAAAAGCGCCCTGCACCCAGCCGCCTGAGTGGCCCTGGCAGTGTAACTTCTACTCCTACCTACTTCCCCATTTGCCCTGAGCAAATGACCAGGAGCCCAGCTCCCACAGCCGCGTGGCCTGCAAGTCAGCAGCCACCAACCAAGGCCCCCCTGCCTCCCATGGGATAACATTGGGCCTAACTCACTCTGCACCCGGCCGCCCCAGTGCCGCTGAGGGTGTAACAACTGTACCAACCTGACCCTGGGATACCCCTGAGTCTGTGCCCAGAACCTTAACTCTGCCAGTGGAGTACTTACCCAAAAGCCGATAACCCAATTTTCTTCCATAGGGTAACATTGACTGGTCTCCTCTGAAATTTCTTCTGAGTGTGGAGTTTCTAAAACTTAAAATATTCACCTAAAATCAACCGAGTAACGAAAATGAAAATACTCACGTGCTATTAGGAGAGATCCCAGTGCTGGATCTTGGTGCCCAGCACTGACCCTGAAAAGTACTCACAACCGTACTTACCACTAACCCAATTTCCTTCCATAGGAAATCATTGACTGTTTTTCTGTGAAATTTCTTGTGTCGATTTTTGCAAAATACAAATATTCTTTAAAAATCGTACCAACTGTGAAAATTTAATTACTGACCTGTTTTAGATAGAGGTCCCAGTACTGACCCTAGGAGTCTAGCCCTGGATTACAAAAGTAACGAGAACATACTTTACCTGTAACTTGAATTTTCTCCCATAGTGAACCATTGACTGTTTTTCTAGGAAATTTCTTCTGTCATCTTTTAAAATAGCAAAATATTGCCTAAAAATCACAACAGTAACTAAAACGAATTTACTCACTTGTTTCCAAGACCTGTCCTAGGACTGAATCTAGGATCCAGTCCTGGGGTTAGAAAAGTAATCCTGAAAGTAATCTATTGCAAATAACTTATAACTGACATTGAGCTCAATGTATTATTGTGTTTGAAATTGTGTTGCCTATTGCAACAACCTGTAACTATTACCTAAAAAAGTCAATTGCATATTGCAAAAGTATTTAACTAAAGCATCTCATTCTGAGAAAGTATATTTTGATACCTATTGTTGGTTCTAAAATAAAACAACCATATATTTTGTATATAAACCATTGGCCTAGAGTTCAGTTCTTGAGTGCGTAAGACCATTTGCTGACTGAGTGTGTACAACAAATGCTTTACACTGTCCTCTGATACTGCCTTACTGCTCGACCAAGCTACCACTTTAGAGAGTAAGGTTATATCTAACTTTAACCTCTGCCAAACCTCTGGGGACTGTGGACTCTGTACACACTGTACCTATTTGGGAGCAGTATATACAGAGCCACTTCCTCACAGCCAGTCCCCAGAGGAGCTGGCAGACAGGAAAACAGAGAGGGAGTTTAAACTGCAATTGGCCAAATTAAAAATGGAGGAGAAACTTGATTTGGAGCAGTTGGCTCATGAAAGTTTCCAGCAACTGTATCAGCAATTCTACAGTGGCTGGAGGAGCCAGAAAGGTTTGCATCCCAAAGGATCTGGTATCCAATTATGTGGTGGGAGATGACATAGACAAATACTTTCTGCCTACGAGGTAGCCCGGAGGGTCCACAAGTTCCCAGAAGAGTGGAAACCCATACCTACAGTGGGGTGGGACATACTTCTAACACTAGAGGTTGGGGACCAAAGCAAGTTCACTCCCATGAAAACCATTTGACTTGCCAGTTTTGTTGCCCACTTTATTGGCCCCTGGTAAAGACAGCCTCAGATGCATTTGGACTGTTGCCTGAAAAGTACCGCCAAGGATTGAGAGACAGCCAGACGCTCCACAACCAGTCCTTGGTAGATTTTGAGGATTACTCCAGTAAGGCACCGGATAGTTGGGTCTGTGGCAACAAAGTTTCTGATTACATTGGTTTGTACAATTTAATCATGAGAGAGCACATGCTCAGTGTTTGTTTTGCAGAGTTGCACTAGCACCTAGTTCACAGTAAAAAGCTTGATGAGGATGCAGACCCCTGGGCCCGTACCAGAAAATTTCAAAAATGTATCTGGGGGGAGGGGGACTCCCATAATGGTCATCTGGACAGAGGCCTATCAGAATGTTTTCGATACCCTCAAGGAGGCCGTGTGTATGGCACCCTTACTCAATGCTCCTGATGTCTTCAAGTAATTCATAGTGCAGACAGATGCTTCAGAGCATGGCATGGGGTGGTCTTAGCGCATTTCAATGTGGAGGGCCTTCATTAGCAGGAGGTTACTTCCACAGGAACAGAGGTGGAGTACAATTGAAAGAGAAGCTTTTGCTGTGGTCCGGGCACTAAAGAAGTTGAGACTATACCTGTTTGTGATTCACTTTCTGTTTCAGACAGACCACAGGCCTCTTAGATGGCTCATACAGATGAGGGGTGAAAATGTCAGACTGTTAAGATGGTTCATCTACAGGGAATGGACTTTACAGTGGATCACCATTCGGGGTCAGATCACGCCAATGCTGATGCTTTCTCCAGGTTTTTGACCTTAGTTAAGAGAACTCCCAAGGGGTTGGGTACTTCTCCCCGCTATCAGCTGGGGGACACGCATTAGACACTGAAGCCGTAGGTTGGTCCTCCCCCAACTTTTTGCCTTACTCCTCTACTTTTCTGACCTAGTTTTTGCTGGTATTACGACTCTGCACTTAACCACTGCTAACGAGTGCTAAAGTGCTTATGCTCTCTCCCCTAAACATATTAATATTAGTCCATTCCCAACCTCGGGCCTGTGAATTAAATGCTACTAGTGGCCCTGCAGCACTGATTGTGCCACCCACTTAAGTGGCCCTTTACCATGTCTCAGGCCTGCCATTGCAGAGCCTGTGTATGCAGTTCACACTGCCATGTCGACCTGGCAAAATACATTTTTTCCCTGGTCCAAACCATCCCCTTCTCCCTTTCTCAGTTGGATCTTTGCAAGTACATCTTCCTAAACCACTGCGATTACAATGCATGAACCAGAGAATTAGAGAAATATAAAGTGTTCACCCTCTGTTTTGTTAGTTGTACTGAGTCAGAATTAAGGTGGAGCTTCTACTCTGAAAACATGGTGATTGAGTACATATTTGTTAGCATTACCATTCAAACAACTAATCCGCTTTTCTAGGACTCAAACACACATTTTCTTTTGTTAGAGGCAGTCATGCTTACATGCAATCAGACCTGATTTGAATGTAGCAAGCACTGTTATCATACATAAGCCCTACCACATAGGAGAGAGCACATTAAGTGCAGACAATTGCAAAGCTCTAGACATAAAAGGTGAAGACAAGTGGCCGATTTGAAGATCCCCTCAATGGTCTGAGTTTGTGGTCTTCTCTGCTTTTACTAACGTGTATTCCTCTTATTGTTCGTGGCTTTAGGAAAAGCATTGCAATGTGTCACTGTTAGTAGCTGGCTGGATTTAGCGTCTTTTCTATGGTAAGGGAGGGGGTGGTTACATTGAACTCAATAATGATCTCCAAATTAAACAGGAATGATCCACTCCGTATTTGATTGGTCGGATGCACAGGACCTGGAGGAAATCAATAAATGTGTATCAGAAGCTTAATTTAATGAAACCCCTGCACACCGTCGGTTAGAGGTTAAGTTGTTAGAGAATGACAATGCTGTCAGGGATAGGTGGTTCAATTGATGCAATATATATTCTTAAAGCACACCATGATTAAATACCCTTATTAGATTCTCTGCCGACTGGTCATTTCTGTTTCAACGAGAATGATGGAAAATGTCAAATGCAATAATTCCCCCTCATCTTTGAGTTGATCACCCTGTTTGATAAGCAGGGTGCAAATCGAAGGCCTCTTTTGCAAGGGAGAATAAATGACCACGCGTGTTCGACCCCAGCAAGAAGGTCTAAGTTAGGCTTGTGCAAATCACACCGCACTTGCAGGTGTTCAAGACTGGCATAAGTCGGTAATATATGTGCAGCGTTTGTGCATAAGGTAAGCATTTGTACATTTTCGCTCATTTTCAGTTTTTTACTTGTCAGCAGAGATGTGCCGGCGAAGTGTTCAGGCAAGCCCCATGCAGATTTGATATTCATTTATGCTGCTGCAATGTGTTGAGCGTTTGCACATGTTTGTAAGTGCAATTTCTACAATACATTTAGAAGTCCAAACAAAGAAGTAAAGACATTCAGTTAATAGTTTCAAACATTTAAAGTGCGAACAGACCTCCTAGGTAAGTAAAGACAGTCTTCAGTTATGAAACTCCAGCCAATTGGGCAATGTGTGGAGTTTGCTTCAGTGACTTCCTAGGCAAATAGAATGTTGCAACTGATTTATTGGAAGGAAAAATCTTAATAGATACAACAATGGAAACTGTTTGGAAAGTACTACATATATACTCGTACACAAAATGCTCATATATGCCCATATATAGACTCCAAGAAGAAGAAATGTCAAAGCAATTGTGCCTGTCAACTGCTTTGTGTCGTCTTGGTACAGACTGTATGGATTCCTAAACATGTGTCAACTGAAAACACTAGGAATGAAGCATCGAACTGGGCGAGCCCTCTGATAATGTATTATTCAATGTCTGGTGGTGACATGAGGAGGAAGTAGGAACAGCAGTAAATGACTTGAAGCTGAGTGTGTAGTAGTGAAGGTGTTCGAAATTTGCATAATTTACTTTTGCTCCATCATGCAAACTTTCAGTAAAAATTATGCATAGTTATGCGGAATGCCGACCTTGCATTTGACGGTATATTTGAGCAGAAAACGCATGTTAGTGTCCACTTTGGACTCACGGATGCATTGCGCGTTAAAAAAAGTGAAAAAACAAAACAAAACGAAGGCACAGCACATAACAGCCTCTTGTATTCTCCCATCTGTGTTGTTCCTGTGTGTTCCGGTACATTTTTACAGTGAACTGTGCACCTGCCAGAGGCGTAGCTAGAGCTTGTGGCGACCGGGGCTATCCCTCAGATTGCTGCCTCTGGGGGGGGGGTATGGGGGGGATGCTGGGGAAAAAGGACGGCAAGCACTTGAAAGAGGACCAAGAGACACGTAGTATCGCCGCTAATAGTTACCTAGATCATGCAAGTTACATGCACATACATAATACGGTCCATGGCTACACAGTTGAATACACCAGTGACTGGCAGTGACTGGCAGTACAAAAGACAACACACAGACTGCATAATCTATCTGGGGACTCAGAAAAAGCACATGTGACATCCATCAGAGAGCTGCGTGAACAATTACCTGGTAATCCCCTCAGCATAATGCAAACATGCACATAGAGGACACTGTTCAGGGATCCATCATCTACAGCTGACATTAAATGACCATTCATCATGGTCCCCCCATTAACCCCTTCAGTGCCCGCCCCTTTCCCCGCCCAGTGCCGGCCGTTGCATTAGCGGGCGGGGTCTATGACGAGCTGGACTCGTCATGGGCACAGCGCCACCGCGGCCCATGACGAGTCCAGCTCGTCATGGGCACTGAAGGGGTTAAAGCAGTGCACTTTGTGATCTGCATGGTACATGCTCTTTGCAGCAGGCACATTAACCCTCTGTGCTACCTTTCCAGGAGACAAAACTCGGATCTCTCTCTAGGAAGAACATTAATCACTGAAGTTATCATGACATTTTTATTGTTTCTGAAAATTGCTGGAGGCCAGGAAGGAGGCAGCACGTTTTTTTAAAACCATAATATTCTTGCAAACACTACGCCACCACCCGAAATAGGTACCCAGTGCGGTCACACCATTCGCACCGCCCTAACCTGCTCAAGGTTCATGTGACCTCAGTGACAGAGTCACAGTGACTGGATCACTGTTGCTCTAGGGTGTGCTGCTTCATAGGCCTGCCCGCAAGACAGGAGATGAACTTCAGTATGGATTGTGGCGGACAGGCCTTCAAGGTTAACTCACAATTGACACCACTAGGGTACACCTGTGTGTGGTAAGCCATCAAGCCTTCTAAGGTCTAGTGGGGCCTTGTAAGGTCTAGCATGGGAATATGCTCCCTCAGTAGAGTGGTCTGGTAGACTGGTCATGAAGGCTGAACCCAGTTCCCCAGTTCCAAATTCGACTGCTCTGGGCATAGTGCCACATCCTCTCCCCCACTGAACACCATACTGCCCCACTGAAAGAAACTCACTGCCTTCAGCTAAAACCTAATTGTGCCCGCTATAAACACTTGGATGTGGCTCAATTCAAATTATGCACTTGATAAGAGTATTATGCTGCCTAAAAAAAAAAAGTAAAAGCAAACACTCATTGGGAATGCAAGATTAAGTAAAGCATGTGAAATGTAAGCAGAAACAACATGGTTACCTTAACGATCTCTCACTCACTATTCAGAAATCAGCGAGTGGTTTTACCTGAAAAGTTAAGGACATGACTACATGGCCCTGAAGGGAACCGTTTCAACGTCCATTGCTTATATCCTTAATAAACGTAAGCAGTATGGTTTAAAAAGACCACATCCATAAACAGAGCCATGGTACACATTTTGTTCTCCAATCCACCCATCAACTAGGTATTGCAGTACCTCCAGGAAGTGTGCACTTCCCCACCTGAGGACAACAATGCTGTTCAAAGAAAGACGAGAAAACAAAAGTAGCGCTTCACTGCAAAGTCTGTAAAGTGAGGTTGATGTGTTTGGATGTGAATAAAACCAATCTGGCCACTTTGCAACCACTCTGTCTTGCTTTATTTAGTTATATATTTATTCTTCATATTTAAAACCTTCTATTTCTCTCCACCCCACTGCACTTTGGAATAGAAAAATGTCAGAAAAAGGGCATTTCCCACAAGTGTTTTTCTTTTTTGGATCCATTTCCCAGGGAAGCAACTAAATGAAAGAAGGAAAGAGGTTGTGAACCGTTTCTTCAAGTTATGGTTTTCAGTAAGTGAGGAGCAAGACAGAAAGAGAGGGAATAATAGGAAGAGTGGGGGGGGACAGCTGCCAGCACAAAAAAGAAGAGGACATTGCCCGAGTCCTATTCCTTCTCTGCCCGTCCCCGAACGTCCACGAAAGCAAGCCGAGCCTTATCTGAATGCCTTTGTCCGCCCCCAAAATAGTGCTGCCTGGGGTGGACCGCCCCCACCCCCCCCACCCCCCTACCCCCCCCCCCCCTAGCAACGCCACTGGCACCTGCTGTAAATTTTTACAAAGAAACGGCACATAATCATACTATGGGGTGCAATAACATAATTTAAGGAATTATGCGTAGCACGCTTTACGTGAAATTACGCTGATTACCACAGCGTAATGCACATTTCATGCAGGCCTAGTATAAATGCACACTAGCATTGCATGTATTTCAGTTTGTTATTTTTATAGCACAAAACTCCCCAAAAGGTAGCAGAGCAGTGTATATGGTCCAATATTGTAGGATGAATGTTTGTGTGTCTAGCCCTGTTCAGATATAATAGCATCTTATGACACTAGAGAAAGTTGTCACATTAATCTGTTCATTCACTTGTGCCATGGACAGAAATGCATGCCTTCTATTGGTCCAGCCCTTATCTATGGCGCTGTCAGTCAATCTGGCAACTAAGGGCCCCAAGACTCAGAGAGTGAAGCAGGAATGAAGGAAAGTTGCAAAACAATCTTGCTTGAATATGAAATTAGGATCTGCGCATGTCCGGTTCTGCGCACAGCTCTCTAAGGTCTCTTCTAATCCTCAAGCAGTTGATGTCGCTTCGTTTTTTTTTAACCAAGACAATAATAAATTCTACCTCATGCTCTCTTTCAAATCCAACTCAGTCATTGTTTCATTTTTGTAAAATATGTCTGAAACGTAAAGCTCTTCAGCAGATGCACAAAATAGACAATACGTTCACCTCACCTTTACAGCCACCAAACTCGCAAGTCAGTAATTTTATTCTTTTTTATTGGCTAGTCTGTCTTCCAGTCCTAGGTTAACTGCCCCATTTTATCTTCCGGCTTCCATTGCTGAGTACTGGCTGTGAGAGGAAAGTACTCAGGAAGACAAATGCTCCTATTGCTCTCTGGGACAAAAAAATGGGCCTTCAAGGAAAGAGGGATTTCAAATATGTTCTCTACACAGTGAAATGCTGACAAAAAAGAAAAATACAATATGTGTAAAACCGAAAATGAAATTGTTTAATGCAAAAGAAAACCGTGACCTTTATTTAAACTGCAAGTATTCACAATGTTTTGTTTTACTTTTACAAATGGATGTTGTGGTATGTTTCAACATATGCAATCAAACAGCCACGTTTAACAGGTTTCAGCCAGAGTTTTTTTTTAGCACTTTTCTATTGCAGTATACTACAGGGTTAGCTTGATTTGTTGCATTTTGTATTGTACTAATATACCCCATTCCACCAAAAGACCGACATAATATAATATTAAAATGTATCTTTTATTATACATTTTAAACGTTCCAACTATTTTTAGCACATCCTCTCTATAGTTTCTTTTGAGTTAGCATTCAGCAGGTCATTAAAATGGTCAAAGATGCGCACTTTCGGTACATCTCTTCTTGAGTCACTGTAAGTGGTGTACAACCACTCAGTCAAATCCTCGCCAAGGTTTGTGTACATGCTCTGAAGTGGCACGGGTCTGTAGAGTGTAACATAGTGGGGCCAAAGCCCCCATGCATTAATAACCACGACACAGGCACTGGCATGTGGTAGAAAGAACTGGCCCAGGGCACGTGCGCCCGGCCCCTTTTATTAACAGGGTCACATGTCCTGTGACGCCTGTGTTGGCTGGGTTTGGGGTGGGGTGTAAGCCAGTTCTCGGGTAGTGGCTGACACAGCAACAATTAGAACAGTGACCAGCAGGTCACTACATACAGGAATGAGGGAGTCTGGGCTTATTAAGGCCGATCAATCTACCAGACAGATGCACAAGCAGCTTGCACCGGCCTGCCACCATATGATAATCGACTCCAACCTTCAGTTTTTATCGTATATAGTTCAATCACGTTCTTTGTTACCAGTCTAGACAATACAACAGCGACAATTCTGTGCCTTGGCTCAGGTGTGCATCAGTTTTCTGCCATACATTGAGAGCTTCTTCCTGAAGTGCCTAGTCTGTGTATGTAAAAAATATCACTGCCAGAAGCTAGTTGCAAGTCCGAAAGTGTGGACTAAAAGCGTATACTGCAATAAAAGTACAGTTGATACCACAACGACATTGATTTATTAAGTGCTCGGAGATCTGTTGGAAATCTCTCAGATTGTCCTTGTTCCAAAAAATTACACTTGGGAACAAAAAATATACTTCCAAGTGACATGAGACAACCCAATCTGGCAATTCAAACTTAAGGACTTGGCACAGAGAAATCAGTGCATGATTTTTCAGTTGAATGGGTCTCAGCATTTGTCTCAGCTAGAATTGAAGGAAGCTGTCATCGGCTAAGGCTAGAGATGTATACATTCCCACATTTCAAAGTCACTTTGTTTTATTTTACTCTGAAATATTGAGATTTGAAATATGAAGAGCAGCTGAGGTTCTGAAATACAGAAGATTCATGGGGGTGTTCCCAGTTGCTTGAAATACTGTAACCACGTTCTTGTTTTTGACAAATAACTGCAGGAATACAACGCGATGCTTGTCAACGAATCCCAGGCCTTGGCAGATGGCAAACTGACCTTTAACAAAAATACGTGAGAGTTTCAGCAGGAAGTACTGAAACGTTATGGGCACATCTTAATTAATATGACAATTCAAGACCTAGAGCTTGACCTCTGCGCACTTTAACTACTAAGCTGTTGCTACATCAATCTCTTAATATTTTCTACAAACATTTACATCATTCTTTACCATTAATATATGGAATTACACATCATTCTTTTAGTTCAATAAACATTTAATCTGTTGTGAATCACAGAAGAATTCGGAACTAATTCATTCTCAATCCAAAGAAATCTTATTTATGCATTTGAGGAATACTTTTCGCAATGCCCAATGCATTTCAGACCGGCGTGGCCCTTCCTCAGGGGCTTGATTCTATAAAGAATACAGACATGACATTTGCCAAATAATAGGCATGGAAGCAATTCGAATATCCCATAAGCATAAAAGCCTACTTTTACACAACCATATTAAAGAAACACGATGTTATTACCCATGCACATACATTCACAGAATGCTGGTAAATACATTGCATGTTGAACATTTCCCTGTCAGTTTTAATAAAAAGAAACCAACTTAAATGACAATACTCAAAAAAGACAAAAAAACAAAAAAACAACTGCTCTTGAAGTGAACTCACTGCCACATAACACATTCCAACCCTAGTGAGACATAAACAACGCTATACACAACGTGAAGCCACTCACAAAGGTTTTTGCTCCTTGTAAATAACTCCATATAAGTTCCACCTGTTGAAAAATACAATAATACTAAATCGCTGTACCGACCACGAAACTATGGAGGAGATCCTCAGAGTACACTTATAATGAGAACTAACCTTTGTGCATATTACCGTCAGCCCAAGTACTTCTACTTCTTGACATGAGCGGTAACGTGATTGAATTGGTTAATACAAGTTGTTAACTTGTGGGGTGAAGTTATAATTGGATTTGGCAGAGAGCGTATGTTCATAATGATTTATTTGGTTGGTAGTTTTTAGTCGGTTCGATAGGTATGGTCTTGAGTAGTTTCAGATCTGGGGCTCAGTAGTTTTTCTATGGCAGACTAGAACTACAATGTTTTAGTCCTATGTTTATGGTTATGGCACAATTGACGTAACGTGAAGTGACCAAACGCGGAATTTAATGACACCCTGAACGAACTGGTAGCGAGAGGATCGGCATTTGAGCTCCAGCAACCGGGCATTATAAAGTGTTTTTTCGAGGTGAGGATGGTAGTAGAGAGAAAGACTTTTCTTGTGAGTCACAAGATTTGGCAGTCGAACAGAGAGAATAATTTTCTCTCGTGCTTTACAGGTTTTGACACCAAGCCGAAAAGTAGAAGTACTTGGGCAGACGGCAATATCCACAAAGGTTAGTTCTCATTATAAGTGTACTCTGAGGATCTCCTCCATAGTTTCGTGGTCGGTACAGCGATTTAATATTATTGTATTTTTCAACAGGTGGAACTTATATGGAGTTATTTACAAGGAGAAAAAACCTCGGTGAGTGGCTTCATGTTGTGTATAGCGTTGCTTATGTCTCACTTTGGTTGAAATGTGTTATGTGGCAATGAGTTCTGTTAGACCTGGCACCTTGGCGTGAGTCTCCCTTCCACTTTTTGTCGCTGTGCCTCATGTGTTTTGCTGGTGTTAGCTGCTCAGAGCACTGTGCCACTGCCAACCAGTGCCACAGTGCAAGTGCTCCCTATTTAAAAATGTATATGTTGGTTGGATTCCATGATTGGCTTATTTGGTTTACTGTCAGACCCCAGTAAAGTGCACCAGGAGTGCCAGGGCGTGTAAATACAAATGCTGCTGGTGGGCTTGCAGCACTGGTTGTGCCACACACAGAAGCCGCCTGGTAAAATGTATCTAAGGTCTGCCATTGCAGAACCTGCGTGCAGTCTGGTACTGTCATGCTGACTGGGTAAGTGCACACACTTGCCAGTCCCTAAACCTTCCCTTAACTTCATATCAGTCACCCCTATGGTAGGCCCAAGGGCAGGGTGCATTGTAAGCATATGGTAGGACAAGCCCTGATGTGTGTGGCATGTCCTAATAGTGAATTACAGCCATTTTCGTTTTTCACTATTGTAAGGCTACCTGTTCTCCATAGGCCAGAATGGGCTGTTAGAATTGTTACATCCTATGATCCTAACAGACCCAGGGAACATGGTAGAAATTCGAGTTTAGTATGCCTGAACTCAGAATAATAAAATACATCTTTTAGTAAAGTTTATTTTAATATTCTGTGTTTGCAAATACCACTTTTAGAAAGTTGGTATTCGCTTGCTTGACCATTTCAGCCCGCCTCTGCTATGATGTGTATCTGCCTGTCTGGTTGTGTGAGTGACAGGGCTGGGGAAACCCAGAGGGGCAGGGCTAGGTAGCCTGGTAGTGAATAGGAAGATTGGCAGTCAGATGGGTGGGAGGAGTACACCTGGGCTCTGAATAGGGTTGTGCTCTGCTACCACAATGCTGGCTCCACCTCCTGCGGAGCGGCTGATGTCTCTGCCCTGCACCCTGAATAGAAAGGCAGAGTCATGTCAACAGAGTGCTCAAGAACTGGTTTGGACTGGGCAAAGGCCCCTCAACCCCAGAGGAACAAAGGAATTAGGGGTATAAGTATTGGGACCCTGCTCCCAAGAAATTAGATCCTGCTGAAACAAGAAGAACCTCTGCCAGAGGAGAAGGAACTGGGAAAGCTGTAGGAGGAGTACTGTCCCTGACCTGGGGGATTGGCCTGCAGTGGTTGCCTTGCTGCTGAAGGAGAGGAGAAAGACTACTAAAGATTTTGCTTCAACTTGTGCTTTAAAAAGATCTCCAAGGGCTTGAACTGAGCTTGCCCCCTGAACGAAGTCCCATGACCAGTGGACTTCACCCCCAGCTCCCCAGAGTCTTTTGGAAGTGCCTGCTGCTGTGGTTGGTCCTTCTGAGGGACTGCGTGTCGCAAGGAGCTGGAAGCGCGATGCAAGGAAGAGAAGCGTGCCGCCGTCGGAGCTGTTGCCGTCGCATCTCGCAGAGAGTGTTGCCGCTGCAGCATCGCATCGAGCGGAAGCATCTGGCATCATTCCGGAAGTGTCTCCCAACGCGGAAGAAGCGTGTCGCCATCGCAGCCATCGTAGCTGTCGCATTGCACCGCATCGAGAGAAGAGTCTCGCATCGAGGAGGAAGCGTGTCGCCATCGCAGCCATCGTAGTTGTCGCATTGCACCGTATCCAGAAAAGCGCCTCACATCCACGGAGAAGCGTGCCGCCGTCGGAGCCGCTGTCGTTGCATCTCGCAGAAGGGGTGTCGCCGCTGCAGCATCGCATCGAGCGGAAGCGTCTCGCAACGTTGGAGAAGAGTGCCGCTGCCAAGGCCGCTGCCGTCGCATCTCGTCAAGGGTGACGCCGCTGTAGCTGACGCATCGAGTCGAGTCTTCTCGCAACATTGGAGAAGCGTAACGCATCTGGAAGATCCCGTCTTTATTTCTTTTGCACCAAGAACTTCAACGCATCTGCATCGCTGCAACACTTTCGTTGCCCTGCGTGTCACATCTAAGGTACATTGACTTAAAGTGTCGCATTTAAGAACTTGTGAGAAACTAAGCAATCTTCTACCAACTAAGCAACCGTATTGTGTATTTTTAATCGTTTAATGGTCTTGTGATAATCCTATATAAAGAATCCTTATTTTTAATAAAAATACCTGTGTGGTGTCCATTTGTAGTGTTGTCACTTGGTTACTGTATGTGTTCACAAATGCTTAACCTATAACGCTCTGAGATAAGCCTTGTCTGCTCGCGCCAAGCTACCTAGAGGGTGAGCAGGGGTTGTTTTAGTAGTGTAACCCCTTACCCTGACTAGACGAAAGGTTCCCTGCTTGTCACAAGTACCTACCTGTGCCAACCAGAGAACCCGGATTCTAACATTGGTGGTCAGCGGTGAGGATTCTGGACTTGCATTTGTGACTCATGTACAGTGATTGGTGAACACTACTTAGTGAGTGCAGACCTTAAAACGCAACCAATACTTGTTGGTAGATTTCTTTTTGGGACTTTCTATTTTTGAGTACTGCCAAACTTAACCATGGTGGAGAAAGCAGCATCCATAGTCTCTGTGAATACTGAGTTGGAATGGGAAGAAGAGAAATTGGAAAACTACACTGCCAAGCAGCTGAAATCCTTTTGCAAAAAGCTTAAAGTTTCTACAACTGGATGTAAAAACAAGGCAGAGTTCTACAAGGCGCTGAGGGCCTGGGTAGAATCAAGGAATGCCATTGATGATGATAATGCAGAGGAACAGATAGATGTGCCAGGAGGTCTAGGTGGAAGGAGAACCCCTTCCCCTGCTAGTAGCAGTGTTTCTAACCACAGTCTATCTCCAGAGAAGCTGGCATATAGAAAAGAGTGTAGGATGCATGAATTGGAGCTGGCCAAGCTCAAATTAAGTGGGCAGTTAGAATTGGAAATGCAGAGTAGAAAGTTGGCCCTGGAAGAACAGAAGCTACAATATGAACATGAAAATGTTTTGAGGGAGATGGAGCTGAAAGCCCAGAGTCTAGAAAAGGCTCCCTCTGGTGGCAGCATACCGTCAGTACAGGTGGAGTCAAGGGTGTACATACCCAAGGATGTAGTAAAGGAATTTTTTTTAAATGATGACATAGGGCAGTGGTTTAAGGTCTATGAGGTAGCCATGTCTTCCCACCGGGTCCCTGAGAAAGATTGGGGAGCGGGGTTGTGGGGACGGTTCCTTAGTGAGGGGCGGGATACACTGCTGATTTTGCCTTCAGATGATTATAATTTCTATCCCCATATGAAGGCTGCTTTGATGTCTAGGTATGGGTTGACCCCTGAGTTGTATAGGCAAAGGTTCAGGGGTTGCACCAAGATTCCAAACAGTACGTATGTTGAGTATGTGACTTTTTTTTGCAGAGCACTGGATGGTTGGGTGAAGGGTGGCAAAGTTAATGATTTTCAAGGGCTTCTTGATTTAATGGCATGGGAGCACTTGTCTAGTAATTGTTTTCCTGAGCTACGCCAGCACCTGATTGATAGTAGGCTGACTAACCCTAGGAAGCTTGTTGAGGAGGCGGACCGCTGGGTCAGTACCAGGGTCCACAAGGGTCAAGTGGGAGATTCCGCCAAAGGTGGCCTGGGTCCCCAGCAGCAGAGTGGGGGGACAAGGGTAAACAGAGGGAGTTGCAGAAGAGGCCCCAAAGTAATCCCCAAGGGAAAGGTTCTCAGCCTCCCCCACCACAGAAGCCGACCGGGGCCCCGAAAGGTACACCTGTTCAGAAGGGGCCCATCAGATGTTATAAGTGTGGTAACATGGGGCATTTTGCTTCTGATGTGAAATGTCCATTGTTTGGTAAACCAGCACCCAGTGGTGCTCCATCCCGGCAGGTGACTAGTGTAGCCCTGGGGGAGGAGATGGGTGTCCAAGGTGGGTGGGGTCCCACAGAGATGTCCCTTGTCTCATTAGGAGACTGTGAAGTGGTCCCCCAAACCCAGCTGCCTGAGAACGCTAAAAAATACACGCAGTGGGTGACCATAAATGGCCATAGGGTTGAAGCTCTAAGAGACACAGGAGCCAGTGTGACGGATGTCAAGCACCACATGATGTCTCAGGAGCAGGTTGTCCCAGCAGCATTCTATCCGGTTGTTGCCGCCGACAACACCGAGAGTCACTGCCCAGTGGCTCAGGTTCCCTTTCAGTGGGGGGGGTCTCTGGTACTCTTCAGGTAGCTGTGAGGCCCGCCATGCCTGTAGACTGTCTGTTAGGGAACGACTTGGAGAGCTCACCTTGGGCTAAGGTGGAGCGGAGTACTCACCTGAAGATGTTGGGTATGCCGGATTGGGCGTGTGTCACCACACGGTCCATGGCAGCCAGTAGAGGTGCTCAAGAGGTCTTGGAGCCTGAGAGGGAGGCCCAGGGACCGGCCTTAAAGAGAAGGAGCAGGGGGCGCGGGAAACCGGCTCCTGAAGTTCCCACGGTCCAGGAGGAAGCAGACCTTGAGGGGGATGCCCTGGAACCTACAGGGGAACAGATAGCTGAACTGGGGGACCTGCCTGAGCTCACCCATTGGCAGCAAGAAGGAGGACCCTCCAGGGAAGAGTTCTGCAGGGAGCAGAAAGAATGCCCTTCTCTTGTGGGTATGCGGCAGCAGGCTGCAGACCAGGCGAACGGTGATCAGTCCGGAACACATTACATTTACTGGGAGAACGACCTCCTGTATTCTGAGCCTAAGGTTGCTGAGCCTGGGTCAGCCTGTGTGCTGGTGGTACCCCAGCGCTTCAGAGCCTTCCTACTGGGTCTGGCTCACGATGTACCCTTAGCAGAACATTTGGGGCAGGACAAGACCTTTGAAAGGCTTGTCACCCACTTTTTTTGGCCCCAAATGCGCAGTAGTTCAGATACTCACTGCAGAACATGCCAAAATTGCAAGGCAAGTGGGAAGAGTGGAAGGAAGCAGAAGGCTCCCCTCCAACCATTCCCTGTGGTCAGTACCCCATTCCAGCGAGTGGGGATTGACATTGTAGGGCCACTGGACCCCAGGACAGCGATGGGCAATAGGTTCATCCTGGTCCTGGTGGACCATGCCACCCGGTACCCAGAAGCCATCCCTCTGAGGACAGTGACGGCACCCATGGTGGGACGTGCGCTGATGGGAATTTTCTCCCAAGTGGGATTCCCTCTAGAGGTGGTGTCTGACCGAGGTACCAATTTCATATCTAAGTATATGAAATCTCTTTGGCAAGAGTGTGGTGTAACCTACAAGTTCACCACACCTTACCACCCCCAAGGAAATGGGTTGGTTGAGAGATTCAACCGAACCCTCAAAGGCATGATAATGGGCCTGGAAGGACCCATGAGGCGTAAGTGGGACGTCCTCTTACCATGCCTTCTCTTTGCTTACAGAGAGGTGCCACAGAAGTCTCTGGGGTTCAGTCCCTTTGAGCTTCTGTACGGACACCCAGTGAGAGGACCTCCAAGTCTGGTCAAGGAAGGCTGGGAGCAATCTCCCAGGAAACCTCCCCAGAATGTATATAACAACAAGCTGGCCTTCAGAAATCAGACTAGGCGTTTCAGGGAACTTGCTGAGGCAAACCTGGAAGCCAGCCAGGAGGAGATGAAGCGGTGGTACGACCGGAATGCCACTCTGGTAGAGCTTTAGCCTGGACAGAAGGTATGGGTCTTGGCCCCCGTGGAGCCCTGTGCGCTCCAGGATAAGTGGACCGGTCCCTTTGAGGTGGTGGAGCGCACGAGTCCGGTTACCTACTTGGTGGACTTGCGGTCTCCAAGGAACCCCTTAAGGATCCTTCATGTCAACCGCCTCAAGCCCCACTTGGAGAGGTTCCAAGTGGGCATGCTCTTAGCGACAGATGCTGGGATGGAGGATGAGACCGAGCCTCTTCCTGACCTCCTGTCAGTCAAAGAGCAAGATGGGTCAGTGGATGGTGTCATCCTCTCTTCCGCCCTGACCCCTGAGCAACAGAATGATTGTCGCCAGCTGCTGGGACAATTTTCTGATCTGTTTTCCCTGGTTCCCGGTGACACTGATTGGTGCGTCCATGATGTGGACACTGGGGATAGTACACCTGTGAGGCACAAGGCCTACAGGGTGACTGACAGGGTGAGGGCCTGCATCAAGGAGGAGGTCTCCAAGATGTTTGCACTCGGGGAAATTGAGTCTTCCAGCAGTCCTTGGGCCAGCCCAGTGGTCTTGGTCCCAAAGGCTGCAGCGCCGGGAGCCACACCCGAACTCCGGTTCTGTGTGGACTACAGAGGATTCAATTCGGTCACCAGGACTGACGCACACCCCATCCCCAGAGCTGATGAGCTCATAGATCGGCTAGGGGCTGCCCACTACCTAAGCACGTTTGAGCTAACGTCTGGGTATTGGCAGATCGCCTTGACCGATGGGGCCAAAGAGAGGTCAGCATTTTCCACCCCTGATGGGCATTACCAGTTCCCGGTTATGCCCTTTGGGATGAAAAAAGCCCCTGCCACCTTCCAGAGGTTGGTCAACCAGGTGTTGGTTGGGCTGGATTCGTTCAGTGCAGCATACCTGGATGACATCGCAGTGTTCAGCTCCACGTGGGAGGAACACCTGCGCCACCTCTGGGAAGTGTTGATGGTGCTGTTGATGGTGCTGCGGAGGGCAGGCCTCACGATCAAGGCAAGTAAGTGCCAGATCGGGCAGGGTTCAGTGGTGTACTTGGGGCACCAAGTTGGGAGTGGCCAGGTGGCACCCCTTCAACCCAAGATAGAAACAATCCTGAATTGGGAGTCGCCCAAAACCCAGACGGAGGTGAGAGCCTTCCTAGGTCTCACCGGGTAATACAGGAGGTTTGTCAAGGGGTATGGCAACATTGTTGCCCCCTTGACAGCGCTGACTTCAAGGAAGCAGCCCAGGAATGTGATTTGGACTGACACCTGTCAGAAATCTTTTGAGGCCCTGAAAGCTGCTATGTGCACGGAGTTCGTGCTTTTGGCTCCCAACTTCTCCAAAGAGTTTATCGTTCAGACAGACGCTTCAGAGCATGGTGTGGGGACTGTTCTTTCACAGATTAATGAGGAGGGCCTAGATCAACCTGTAGCCTTTAGTAGCAGAAGGGTACATCCACAGGAACAGAGATGGAGTGCTATTGAGCGTGAGGCATTTGCTGTGGTCTCGGCGCTGAAGAAGCTAAGACCCTACTTGTTTGGGTCTCACTTCGGGTTCAGACAGACCACAGGCCCCTCAGATGGTTGATGCATATGAGGGGTGAGAATCCAAAGCTGTTGAGGTGGTCCATTTCCCTACAGGGTATGGATTTCACGGTGGAACATCGCCCTGGTACAGATCACGCCAATGCTGACGGTCTGTCCAGATTTTTCCGCCTTAGTGATGAGGAACTCCCTAGGGTAGGGTAGTTCTCCCCACGTTTCAGCTGGAGGGGACACGTGTTAGACCTGGCACCTTGGCGTGAGTCTCCCTTCCACTTTTTGTCGCTGTGCCTCATGTGTTTTGCTGGTGTTAGCTGCTCAGAGCACTGTGCCACTGCCAACCAGTGCCACAGTGCAAGTGCTCCCTATTTAAAAATGTATATGTTGGTTGGATTCCATGATTGGCTTATTTGGTTTACTGTCAGACCCCAGTAAAGTGCACCAGGAGTGCCAGGGTGTGTAAATACAAATGCTGCTGGTGGGCTTGCAGCACTGGTTGTGCCACCCACAGAAGCCGCCTGGTAAAATGTATCTAAGGTCTGCCATTGCAGAACCTGCGTGCAGTCTGGTACTGTCATGCTGACTGGGTAAGTGCACACACTTGCCAGTCCCTAAACCTTCCCTTAACTTCATATCAGTCACCCCTATGGTAGGCCCAAGGCCAGGGTGCATTGTAAGCATAAGGTAGGACAAGCCCTGATGTGTGTGGCATGTCCTAATAGTGAATTACAGCCATTTTCGTTTTTCACTATTGTAAGGCTACCTGTTCTCCATAGGCCAGAATGGGCTGTTAGAATTGTTACATCCTATGATCCTAACAGACCCAGGGAACATGGTAGAAATTCGAGTTTAGTATGCCTGAATAATAAAATACATCTTTTAGTAAAGTTTATTTTAATATTCTGTGTTTGCAAATACCACTTTTAGAAAGTTGGTATTTGCTTGCTTGACCATTTCAGCCCGCCTCTGCTATGATGTGTATCTGCCTGTCTGGTTGTGTGAGTGACAGGGCTGGGGAAACCCAGAGGGGCAGGGCTAGGTAGCCTGGTAGTGAATAGGAAGTTTGGCAGTCAGATGGGTGGGAGGAGTACACCTGCGCTCTGAATAGGGTTGTGCTCTGCTACCACAATGCTGGCTCCACCTCCTGCGGAGCGGCTGATGTCTCTGCCCTGCACCCTGAATAGAAAGGCAGAGTCATGTCAACAGAGTGCTCAAGAACTGGTTTGGACTGGGCAAAGGCCCCTCAACCCCAGAGGAACAAAGGAATTAGGGGTATAAGTATTGTGACCCTGCTCCCAAGAAATTAGATCCTGCTGAAACAAGAAGAACCTCTGCCAGAGGAAAAGGAACTGGGAAAGCTGTAGGAGGAGTACTGTCCCTGACCTGGGGGATTGGCCTGCAGTGGTTGCCTTGCTGCTGAAGGAGAGGAGAAAGACTACTAAAGACTTTGCTTCAACTTGTGCTTTCAAAAGATCTCCAAGGGCTTGAACTGAGCTTGACCCCTGAACAAAGTCCCAGGACCAGCTCCCCAGAGTCTTTTGGAAGTGCCTGCTGCTGTGGTTGGGCCTTCTGAGGGACTGCGTGTCGCAAGGAGCTGGAAGCGCGACGCACGGAAGAGAAGTGTGCCGCCGTCGGAGCTGTTCACTTTGCATCTCGCAGAGAGTGTCGCCGCTGCAGCATCGCATCGAGCGGAAGCATCTCGCATCATTCCGGAAGTGTCTCGAAACACCGAAGAAGCGTGTCGCCATCGCAGCCATCGTAGCTGTCGCATTGCACCGCATCGAGAGAAGAGTCTCGCATCGAGGAGGAAGCGTGTCGCCATCGCAGCCATCGTAGTTGTCGCATTGCACCGCATCCAGAAAAGCGCCTCGCATCCACGGAGAAGCGAGCCGCCGTCGGAGCCGCTGACGTCGCATCTCGCAGAAGGGGTGTCGCCGCTGCAGCATCGCATCGAGCGGAAGCGTCTCGCAACGTCGGAGAAGAGTGCCGTTGCCAAAGCCGCTGTCGTCGCATCTCGTCAAGGGTGACGCCGCTGTAGCTGACGCATCGAGTCGAGTCTTCTCGCAACATCGGAGAAGCGTAACGCATCTGGAAGATCCCGTCTTTATTTCTTTTGCACCAAGAACTTCAACGCATCTGCATCGCTTCAACACTTTCGTTGCCCTGCGTGTCGCATCTAAGGTACATTGACTTAAAATGTCGCATTTAAGAACTTAAGAGAAACTAAGCAATCTTCTACCAACTAAGCAACCGTATTGTGTATTTTTAATCGTTTAATGGTCTTGTGATGATCCTATATAAAGAATCCTTATTTTTAATATAAATACCTGTGTGGTGTCCATTTGTAGCGTTGTCACTTGGTTACTGTATGTGTTCACAAATGCTTAACCTATAACGCTCTGAGATAAGCCTTGTCTGCTCGCGCCAAGCTACCTAGAGGGTGAGCAGGGGTTGTTTTAGTAGTGTAACCCCTTACCCTGACTAGAGGAAAGGTTCCCTGCTTGTCACAAGTACCTACCTGTGCCAACCAGAGAACCCGGATTCTAACAAGTTCACTTCGAGAGTACTTGTTTTTTTTGTTTTTTTGTCTTTTTTGAGTATTGTCATTTACGTTGGTTTCTTTTTATTAAAACTGACAGGGAAATGTTCAACAAGCAATGCATTTTCCAGTATTCTGTGAATGTATGTTTATGGGTATTAACATCGTGTTTCTTTAATATGGTTGTGTAAAAGTAGACTTTTATGCTTATGGGATATTCAAATTGCTTCCATGCATATTATTTTGTAAATGTCATGTCTGTATTCTTTATAGAAT
Source organism: Triturus cristatus (assembly GCF_964204655.1). NCBI lineage: Eukaryota > Metazoa > Chordata > Amphibia > Caudata > Salamandridae > Triturus > Triturus cristatus. Next base: position 890,136,883 of record NC_140590.1, on the reverse strand, counting down.
CAATCCCCTGAGGAAGGGCCACGTCATCCCGAAATGCATTGGGCATCGCGAAAGGTATTTTTCAAATGCATCAATAAGATTTCTTTGGATTGAGAATGAATTACTTCCGAATTCTTGAATTGTGATATTGTATGAACCGGCAAGATCAGACAGCATGTCAGCCCCTGCAGCACGCTAGGTTAAAAAACGGTGTAAATAATAGTTTAAAAGTTAAAACTAGTTGTGCTCCCTCATTTTCATTTATCACATCTTTATTAATCCCTACCCGCTGGGCCTTAATTCCCTCCCCTCTCCCAGTCCTGAGCCCTTTTTTTGGGCTATTTGGGGTAGTTCGCGCATAGTCCTCCATAACGTTTTGCCCACATACGGTATCCACGCCAAATTTGCATCCTTTTTATCTAACATCATGAGGATTTTAAAGCTACCCAGGGTTTGTGGATTCCCCTGTAGGGGGCCGAGAAAATAACCTAAAATCAGTTCCTTTTTGGGGTTTTTTGGGAAAAGATTCTGCAGAAGAAAGTGTCTGTTTTTTCCCTGAATATGGCATCAACAAGGGGTTTGAGGTGATAGAACCACCATCTTCACAGCTTTCAGCAACAGGCAGACTTCAATCATAAAACCAAATGTTATGGCAAGGCCCAGAGGCCAATATTATGCATTATCCTTTATTACTCTCAAACACAGCAGCAACATCAAAAACTAGAATTAGAACAACAGTAGAACTCTAGAACACTGAACATGCAGATAACATCAGGACTGGCAGCCATCTTCCTCTTTTGTTGCTGCTCAAACACAGATTAGTCCATTCATATCTAATGAACTTTGAAAATATGTGTGGTATGGTTTGACTAGAAGAATGTATTTAATTTGAGAGTTAATTGATTTTAGCATGTGTGTGATGTATGTGAATGAATGTTGTAAGATATTTAATGTATTTATGATATTTTTAACAAATTTAATTTGATAGATCGAAATTAGCCAGTTTTAAAATATTATAGCATTATGTTTTTTATTTTAAAGCGTCTTACATGGCTTTAGCTTGTTTTAGAGTTCAGCATGTTAAATGGTTAACATTTAGAAGGGAGGTTTCAAGTTTGTTACCGTTGCAGTATTGAAGTTTTGAAAAAAGCAGTGCGCACTTGAGCGGGTGCGGTGGTTGTCGAGCAGGAGGCTGGTTTTGAGCTGGGAAGGCGCTCAAGCGGAATACAGCATTTTTTGGCTGGCGCACGAGCTCTTCTATCTTGATAAAAGAGGCCGCCGTACTTATGCTATTTACGGCGGCCACATTTATGGTTTGGGAAATAGGAATACATTAGTATTGCAGTGTGGTCGGCCATATTTCGTGCATTTTCGACGATCAGAAACTGACAGAAAAGTTGCCAGCTTTAGTCACATTTTGACAGGAATTCAAGTGAAGGTCGTTTTAGTGCATGGAAAATAATATTTTGGTATTTGACTTTGGGAAGTTGTTTAGTGTTTAAAGGTGGACATAGTTAGGTTGTGTTAGTTGAGATAAGTTATATAGGTGGTTTTAAACTCGTAAGAGAGATAGTTTGAGTGTAAAGGTTTAATTAATTTAATATTTTAAGGATGGAAAATAGTGAAGGATCAGGATTTGAGGAAAGGATGAAGCAGTATATGGAAAGGATGTTTGTAGAGAGGACGGCTTCTATTGATAGAAAGATCGAGAGTAGTGTTGAGAAGAGTTTGCAGGCAAAAGACAACAGAAAGAGGTCTGGTGAGGATGAAAGTTTTTGGATAACAGAGGAAGTGGAGGTTGTTGCTGGTGGTTCAGGTCGAGGAGTCAAAAGGTCACAAAAAAGAAAAATGTAGAGAGAAAGATAAAGGAAAAGGTTGCTGAATGTAAGGTTCAAGCGTTTGATGATGCTATAAATGCAAAGAGTTGCTCAATAAAGGCACAGAAGAGAGGCCATAGTGTTGAGGCTTGCGACTCGTCCTCTGCCAGTGGGGATGTAGAGTTGACTTGCTCTACAAGTTTTGATGAATCGGAGGAGGAAGAGGTTCCCCATAAAAGAAAGAAAATGGAAGAGAGGAAAATTAAACTGGAAATGGGAGATTGTGTGGATCCTCAGGGTGAGGAAAGGTTTGATCTTCTCCTGATTCAACATCCTCTGTTTCCTCAATGGACTACTGCAGAGCATGTTGCTAAGTATGTGAGATTCTGGATTAGGAGGGAGATACCTAAGGAGGTGCAGACAAGGTTAAGGTCTGAGTGACCAAGACCTAGTTTGGATTCCAAGGTGGTGTATACACCTCAATTGGACCATAACATTATAACTTTCTTAAATAAGTCAGGAAGAGATCCAAGAAGGGGTCTGGATAAGGGTCTGAAGGGATGCCAAGATAGGCTGCTTGACATGCCTGGTCCACTTACAAAAATATTTGATCTATGTGAGGAAGCACATACGAGCAAAACAGGAGTGGATGTTGTGGACCTACATCAATGGGTGCAAAGGACAATTTACCTTCCTGGAAATTCTAATGCAGCATTATGTGTTGAGAGGCATAAGAGCATCTTGTTAAGGATTGACCCTAAATTGGCAGACCTGGCAAATAAGGAATTTGGGGAGCAAAGCGAAGGAATGCTCTTTGATGAGGAGTTTGTGAAAGACATGTCTAGGTACGTTGGTACCATTTAATTATTTACAAAAGACTCAAAAGAATATGTTCAAGGTTTTTGGAATGGCCGGGAGAGTGCAGGGTCGATTCCCCGGCCATGGTCAAGGGATTACCAGAGGATCTTTTGGTAGAGGTTATAGACCTTATGGTTCAAGTTACAGATATGGTTTCTCAAGATCGGAACAGGGTGGTTTCTACCCACAGCGGCAAAGGTCTAGGTCACGTGGAATGCGAGCGGAGAGAAGAACAAGAGGTTCATCAGGTAAGATGTTTCACAGACCCTATTTCTATCCATGTAAAATTGGGCAACAGACTAGCCCAGTTTGTTTCAAGGTGGAAACAAATAACTCAGAATCCGTGGGTCTTGGAAACAGTGGCAGGATATCATATAGATTTTATGGAGACACCAGTTCAGGCGATGTGTCCTGCTGTTTTAAGATTCTCAAAGGAACTGGAGGATCTAGTAACAAAGGAGGTAGAAGCATTGGCAGAGAAAGGGGCAGAGAGGTTGCGAGGATGGTGCCAGGGTATTTCGTAAGCAATATATTTTTGGTGGAGAAAAAGGACAAGGGTATGAGATTCCATTTGTGAAGAAAAGGGGATTGGATGACCCGTTTGGATTTGAAGGATGCTTATCTGACTGTTCCGGTGTGTGGAGCAAAGGGATTTCCTTCAATTCAGGTGGAAAGGAGTACATTGGAGGTTCAAAAGTCTCCTGTTCGGGTTGACGTCAGCTCCTTGGTGCTTTACCAAAGTAATGAGGCCGGTAAAAGCATGGTTGAGGTCCAGGGGAATTCGACTGATTGTTTATCTGGACGACATTCTAATTATGGCCGAGGAGAAGAGTTTGGCAAAAGAGCAAACAGAGTTTTCAATAAGAGTTCTGGAGGATCTAGGTTTTGTTTTGAACAGGGAGAAGTGGTGTGTGGAGCCTGCGCAAGTGATGCAGTTTTTAGGTTTTTAGATTCTGACATAGGAATGTGTGTTGAAATTACCAATAAAGAAGGTGAAAAAGATTCGGAAGGAAGCAAAGAGAGTGAAGAGTCATGTTGAGTCAGTTGGCAAGATTGCTGGGCCTACTATCAGCGTCTATTCAAACGATTTTTTGCGCTCCCCTTCATTACAGAGCATTGCAGAGATAGAAGGCTTTTCATTTGAGGCGGGGGCGAAGTATTCACAGAAAGTGATGATGAATCAGAAAACTTAGGAGGAGTTGGATTGGTGGTTAATGAGCCTGGAAGCGTGGAATAGAAGAGCAATAATTGGAGAAGTTCCAGAGGTGGAGATAGAGTCTGGTGCGAGTCTGTATGGTTGGGTAGCAGGGTGTGGGACACTGTTGACTGGGGGTCAGTGGTCCAAGGAGGAGAGGGAGCTTCACATGAATTGTCTGGAGCTCCTGGCAGGATCGTTCGTGGTCAAGAGTTTCATGAAGGATCAAGTAAAATGTTGTGTTCTGTTAAAGATGGACAACATTTTGGCAGTGATTTATGTGAACAAGCTGGGGGTTCTCGGTCAAGGGGACTAGCAGAATTAGCAAAGGAGTTTTTGAGGTTCTGTTTGGAAAAAGAGATTATGGTTCAGGCCCAGTACATACCGGGGTTGAGCAACATATAAGCGGATTGGTATTCAAGGTATTGCAAGGATGTGAGCAATTGGAGATTGGACAGGGGAGTTTTCTAGAGGTTACAGCAGAGGTGGGGCCTCTGCGTGGTGGATTTATTTGCGGACAGATTGAATGCGCAGATTTTTACAGTTGGAGACCGGATCCGAAAGCGAAGGGGATAGATGCCTTCCTACAGGAGTGGAGTGTGGGGAGGCTTTATGCCTTTCCACCATCCTCCATGATTCAGAGAGTGTTGATGAAAGTAAGGAGAGAGAAGGCACAGTTGGTTCTGATAACGCTGTTTTGGCAGGCCCAAGTGTGGTTCCCAGATGTGATAAGTTTGTTAATGGAGCATTCTGTTTTGTTGCCAATTTTCCCAAAGGTTCTTTTGGATGCACAGGGGAGCGTGCATGAGTTGGTGGTGACAGGCCAGTTGAGGCTTGTAGCTTGGCTGATTTCAGGAGAGTTTGGCAAGTGCATGGGTTATCTAAGGAGGCTTCAGATCTCATCACAAGATCTTGGGCATCAGGAACTACAAGGGTTTACAAGTCAGCTTGGAGGAAATGGGGTAGTTGGTGTGTTGAGAGGGGTTTGGATCCCGTATCAGCTCCACTAGTGGAGATTGTGAATTATTGATCAATTCTGTATAAGGATGGTTTGGCTTACAATACAGTGAATTTGAGCAGGTCTGCGATTTCAGCTGGGCATGTTTTGGAGGATGGTGTGCCTGTGGGTCAGCATGCTTTAGTTAAAAGGTTGGTTAAGAGTGTGCTGTTGGAGTTGCCACCTAAGGTGAAGTGTGCTGTTCTTTGGGATGTTTTGGTTGTTCTAAAGGAGTTGGACAGTTGGGGTGCAAATTCATCATTGTCACTTAAGTTGTTGTCATGGAAATTGGCGATGCTTTTGTGTTTGGTCTCTTTTATAAAGGTTGCAGATATTAGAGCTTTGGAAGTGAATTCTAGGAGTTACTAACCGGAGGGTGTGTGTTTTGAGTTGCGTAAAAGGACAACGACTATGTCTTGGACTATTTTTTATCCTCTTATGGAGGGCATAGTAATTTGTGTGTGGTTCGTTGTTTGAGAGAGTATGAGTTGAGAACATTTTGTTTAAGGGAGTGTGGATGTTCTCAGTTGTTGATTTTGATAGAGATCAGGGTATCTAAAATATGCCCACTACCACAGATAGAGTAATCACACAGTTACACGCACATACATTCATCATACGCTAGGGCCCATTTCACTAACACACGCTCAAATACTCTACCAGCAATAAACCTGTGGAAAGAAAACACCTAAACACCCTGCATCGATATCAGGTCGATCAGATCTGGTTTTGTGACTGTCCTAATCAATAACATAATCTACACAACATATCCAATAATGATCAGAAATATAAACCCAATAATTGACAAGAAAGAAAATTCAACACCATGTTTAAAATTATATTGCTTTATCTAAAATTAGTCAAAGTAAATCAATCAGAATAAAACATTTCTCATAGTTACCTATTCTAACTAGGTGTCAGAACGGGTCAGGACAAGTCTCTCGGTAAAGTCTCTCAAGACGAAGTCCTCAGCATCGATCCTCAGCAACGCAAATTCACGCGGCAAAGGCAAAATGGCAAGTGGCAAATCCCTCCCTAAGCTAACATTTTTTATAGTAAAAATTACAATGGAAACACACATAAAGTTTGCAAAATACACTGAATCACTGAGCAGAGCGAGAAGGAAGAAATGTAACATTGCTACATCTGAAAATCTCCGCTCAGGAAAAGTCACAAGACGGAACTACGGAACAGGAACCAAGATACTATTAAAGTATCCGATTTGTTTAACTTCCCTCGGCAGCCGATCCACAGTTCATTGTTCATTTCTAAAACTTCTTTGTCCCCCAAGGCTACCCATGATGTTCCATTTCTTTTTGGAGATCCTCCAAAACTGCTGCGTCCTCATGGAAAATTTTCATTCGAGGACCATGGTCAGTCAACTTCAGGACCATTTCCAGCAGGGGTCTCCCTCGTCACGTCTTTCACATATTCACTCGAGGCCAGGCTCACAAAGTCAGCCATCATGGACTAGGCCTCCATAGGCCACAATAGACCATCTCAATTAAAAGAAATAAAAACAACGTTACTACAGCATAATGATTAAACAGTGTTAACCCCACTGTGGTAAATAATTTAATTACCGGGACTTAATTTGATACAGAAACATAATAAAATAGCTCAGTAAATAAGAGGCAGAATCCGTGGTATTAGAGGTTCGGAATGGGCTTTATTCCAATGGTCGATTATAATCGGTTGCTCCAGGTTCCATTACCACGAAGGTTCAGGAAGTGAAGTACATACGTTATTGACAATCAATTACTTTTATACAATAGGCATTACAGTGAGGCCAATGCAAGAGGCGTAACAATTGATAGCAAAGATAACATTTCACATGTGTAGCAAAAATAGGCGTAACTGGGAGTGATTTAAAGAACGTCATCAGATGTGATGTCATAAGAGGGCGGTTACATGAAAGAATTTCGCAATGTCAGCAGAAATACTTGACAGAAATGCGCGCGCAGCAGCATGACGTGTGATTGACGTGCAACTAGGGGGTGAAGGGGACTTGACATTTAGCTCTACATGTGGCGACAGAAGTCTGGAGGGTCAAGTCAACCTAATCCCAAATCATATCTAACATCCTATGTTTAAAGAACTATGTTATCCAAAAGAGAGGTCTCTTAGAGTAGAATCTTATTCTATACTGACTATACTGACTGTTAGTGCGTGTACAAGCGTCTAAGTGTCTACACTAGATGCGAGGGCGGAATCTTCCATAGTAACAGGGCTATGAATTACTTGCATGAAGACAGAGAAGCCGGGCCTTTGCTCGGTAGCTGGAAGAATGTTTACTTAAGCTACTAGACAGGAATGCATTGGGCAGGGAGCGGAGCAGATAATTTTCGAAGGTGAAATACAGTTCTTGGCAGGCAGCAAGCTGATGTCAGGCTTCGTGAGCCGCGCAGGGAATGAGACAAAGTTCATGGTCACAGATGCAGGCTCGGACTGGAGCTTCAGAGACAGAAAGCAAGGAAAGCTTGATGACAGAATCAGGGCCTACTTGCCTGGACTGAAAAAATGGCATAAGTGAACCATATAAAGGCGGTGGCCTTTTGTACTTAGGAATGGAATATCCGGCCTATTCATGGCGGATCTGAAAGAGGACATGTTAACGGTGGACGCACATGTATTTGCGTCTTCATAACTGGAACTGGAGGGAACATACATGTACTTGTAACATGTACATAGAACCGTTGGGGTCCAAGATAGGGGACATAACTGACCAGAAAAATCCATATTTCCACATTCCCTCCTTGTCCCCTACTTGCCCGTCAAGAGACATCAATCTTCATCAATCCATTGATCTGTTCATATAGCATCATTTGTTCTTCTTTCTTCTTCCGGGATTTTGAACGAAAATCTTGATGTGGAATGCACGATGTGGCACACAGACCACAAATCGCTGGTCCACATTGCAGGCATAAGCAGCAACTGAATAATATGAGAAGGCCAATACCTAGGAAGGATAGAACTCTCCATCCCCAGGCTGATAACACGCTCCAAAACCAACCGGACCAAGTCCAGGTGCCTGGATTCTGGTGTATCTGGCTTACAATCTTATGAAGGCGGGTTATGGCTTTATATACAGATGGCGAATTTTCTGGTATGAATATGCAACAGCTTGATCCGATGACCCTACAAGCTCCGCCCCTATCAGCCAGGATGACGTCAAGGACAAGACGATTTTGAAGCACAACAATCCGCATGGCAGACTGCTCTTCTGTTAAATTGCCTAGGGCGGAAATAGTTTCGTTCACTACTGCTTCAAGGGTTCTAGTCAATCTACGTATCAGCTTACTATTAGTAACGGTACCTATATAGGGAAAGAGACCTTTATTGAAATCTGTGTATTTTTCCCATGCTGTTTCAGTGTAGTCGACTATTGGGAGATCTCTCCTTTCTCTATTGTGTACTAAATGAGTATTTCTGTGATAATCAGGAGGAGCTAGAAAAACAGGTGGCAAAAGGAATCCAATGTAGCAGGTACCATCCCAGTCTAGAGGCAAACGTACATATGCCGTCTGACCACATATAAAATAGGAATGGCGGGAAGCTCTAAATGTCGACTTGCCTTGATCACTAAATTCTATTACAGTGGTGCATCTACTATGGCCCATATGTATGGAACCATTCTTTCTTACACATAATTCACCTTTTACTGGAAATACTGACATGGCGGGCAAACTTGGAGTGACTTCGGATTCGACATTCAAGATCAAGAGATTAAGCGTAAAATTACCTAATCCATATACTTCGTTTTCTAGATCAGTTCCTGTTCTTTTGGGAAGTCCCTCCTTGTTGGGGTGGCAGACTTTAAGTAAAACTAAGTTCAGATTTCCCCATACCCAGTTGTCTTGATAAACTGCAGAATTTGAATCTAAGGAATTGATTAAGCTAAACCATGCTCCACAGGAGCCATTGTGTGTGAACGGGTATGGAAAAAGAGGTAGAATTCCTTTATAGTTCTGATAGGGAGGGAGTCGGCCACATATCCAACAATTTGTAGCATTGCTAACCTGATGGGAATGATGTAACATACTAATAAAAGTGTTATTGCGCAGCGCAAATCTGTATGACAATTCAAGCGGAGGTAATTCACTAAAAGAATGTTCAGCAGTAACATTGTAAACATGTCTAGAAATAGGATAATATATGTGCAACAATATACTTGTAGTAATTAAAAAAAGACTTAAGAAAAACAAAATTATTAATGTCACTATGCAATAACTACGCAGTGATTTACAGTACGCCTGTCGTTTCAACATTTTTCGGGTGTTTTCTCTATTCAGGTCCAAGGGATACATGTCAGAGACAATTCAACCGCTTCACCTTGGAGAGGACTTAAACAATCAAATTGCTCGACTGATTGGACCTGAGTTTCAGTTTATAATGTTCAGAATTACTTCTTTCAACAAGAGGAAGTTTTGAGTCAATGGGTGAAGACACACGAGGTGTGGTATTCACATCTGATTGTAGTCCATGAAATTTCTTGATATGACTTGAGTGAATCCAGCCTTTTCTGCCCTCGATCTTTACGGCTGTCCTTGTGGTGAGCAACACCAGCTGAGGCGACCTCCACCTAGGATCCAGCTGAGTCTTTCGATCAAAGTTCCTCACTAAAACGAGATCCCCCGGAATTACGTCATGGGGTTTCACTTCAGTGTTGTCAGGAAAAGCTGCAGCTACCTGTGAACGACAAGATTGTAGTGCAGACATCAAGGAAGCCAAATAATCTGTCAGCATATTACAGTCAATATCAGTTATTTTACGTGGTATAGGCGTCCCCCACATATTTGGTGGTCTGCCAAAGATCACCTCATACGGAGATAGCCCTGTTCGAGAGTGTGCTACCATTCTCATGTAAAAGAGTGCAACTGGTAACGCTACTACCCAGTCGACACCTTTCTCCCTGCATATTTTGGACAATCTTATTTTCAGAGTCTGATTATGTCTTTCTACGAGACCTGCTGCTTCGGGGTGTCGGACACAGTGGAATTTCCACTGATAGCCTAACAAAAGTGAAACGTGTTTCATTAATTCGGATGAGAACGGCTGGCCGTTATCTGAGTAGACAGCACGTGGTAAACCGTATCGTGGGAAGAATTCTCGAACTAGCTGTTTGGCAGTAGTCGGGGCAGTGTAATCTGATACTGGGTACGCCTCTGTCCAACGGGAAAGAGCACAAACGACTACGAGAACATATTTGAATCCTCGACATCGTTCCATCTGGATATAATCCATCTGGAGGATTTCAAAAGGGTGATCAGGAGGCTGAAATCCACCCTGCTCTACGGGAACGCTTTTTCCTGGGTTGAACTGGCAACAGATCATACAGGTACGAACTTTTTGTTTGGCTGCTGCTCGTAAATGTTTATTGTACCAAATGTGTTGAATGCTGTCTAGCATAGCTTTTTCTCCTAGATGTGCGGGACTATGTACAGTGTTAATTATAACCTGGACCATTGAATCAGGAAGGAACCACACAGACTTTTCCTTCGTCATCCATCCTTGATCCGTTTGGATCCCTCCTAATTCAGTCCATTTCTTTATTTCTTCTGGTGTAGCATGTGTCTGTATATCAATTACGTCAAGAGTAGGATCTTTAACCGTCATACAATGTGTTGGCGTCGGGACTATTGTCTTTGTCATGTCGGATGTTTGAGTTTGAGCAGTCTGTTTAGCTGTTCTGTCAGCTAGATCATTGCCTTGAGAAATGATATCAGTAACTTTCGTATGAGCTTTACATTTCATAATTGATATTGCAGTTGGTAGATGTATTGCATCTAATAAGGCATGAATGAGGGGTCCGTGCTGAATGTGGGCACCGTGAGAAGTTAGATAACCTCTCTCTCGCCACAGCACGCCGAAGTCATGTACAACTCCGAATGCATAACGTGAATCAGTGTATATGTTGACTTTTTTATTTGTGGCTTGAATACAGGCTTGTGTCAGAGCGACGAGCTCTGCTGCTTGAGCGGACAAGGTATTTATGCAATTTGTTTCAATAATTTTAGTATCTGTTGTGACTGCGTAAGCGGCCACTAACTCTCCTGTACTTGTTCTCATACATGAACCATCTACATACAACGTCAGGTCTGGGTCTGACAATGGGACATCTGTCAAGTCTTGTCTGGGTTTCGTCGTGATTGTAATAACATCACTACAGTCATGAGCTAGTGGGTCTGTTCCATTTACAGGTAAAAGTGTGGCAGGATTCAATGTGTTACAACGTCTGATTTCTATATGTGGCTGAAACAGTGTTAACTCGTACCCTGTAAGTCGCGCTATCGTCAAGTGTTGTGTTTGCGTTCTATTCACAAGAACCTCCACTGCATGTGGTACTTGTACTGTCAATGGATGTCCTAACACTATGGCATCGCTTTGTCTGATTGCTAAAGCTGTCGCTGCCACTGATTTCAGGCACGCAGGCAGAGCCTGAGCTACGGGATCTAATGTACTAGAAAAATAAGCACACGGTTTGTGTGATCCTGCTTGTTCCTGTGTGAGTACTGACAAAGCAGTACCTTCTCGTTCTGTAACAAAGAGTGTAAAATGTTTTCTGTAACATGGTGTTGCTAAAACAGGTGCTTGGCATAGAGCTTTCTTTAAGCTTTCAAAAGCTAGTGTGTGTTCCTGAGTCCAAGGGAGGACAGTCGATGTGGCTGCCTCCTGTGTTGTTAATTGAATGAGTGGTTTTGCTAGAAATGCATACTGAGGGATCCACTGCCTACAATATGAAGTGAGGCCTATGAAAGCCCGTACCTCCTTTTGTGTCTTGGGTATTGGCATGTTAGCTATTAACTGAATGCAATCTGGTGTAAGCTGCCTTCCCTCCTTGGACAGCGAGTGTCCAAGATAAACAACTCGCTGGACACAGAATTGCAGCTTAGAAGGGGACACCTTGTGCCTCTTTTCGGCTAGAAATTGTAAAACTGTCAGTGATGCTTTCTCACATTCGGGTTCGCTTCTCGCGGTGATCAGCAGATCATCGACATATTGAAGCAAAGCAGTGTTAACTGGCATGTGGATACTGTCGAGTTCTCGTTTCAGTGCTTGGCTATAGATGCTGGGGCTTTCTGTAAATCCTTGAGGTGCGCGTGAGAATTTAAAGCTACGTCCATTTAAACTAAATCCGAACAAATATTGGCTTTCCGGATCTATTGGGACGCTGAAAAAGGCATTTTTGAGATCAATTACAGTAAAGAATGTTGCTTCGGAATCAATAGCTGTCAGTAATGATGAGATATCTGGGACCACAGGGAATTGTGGCACAATGCATTTGTTTAATTCACGCAGATCAATAACCAATCGATATACTGGCGGGGCCTTCGGATCTGTTCGTTTAAGAATCGGAATTATCGGTGAATTACATACATTGGAGTCTGTTTCTACAACCACTCCTTGGGCAATGAGCTCGTCAATGATTTGTAGTAAAGCCACTACAGCATCTGGTGGTAACTTGTATTGTCGCATTCGTGGTAGTACCACTCCTGCCTTTAGTGTGACTCGATATGGTGTAATATTCATGCAACCAACATCAGTAGGGCCTTGTGCCCACAGATGTGTAGGTAAAGTCTGCAGTCGGGGATCCATGTCTCTAGACACATAGTGACCTTTAAAATCACGCAAAAACAATCTTACTCCTTCCGGAGAACAACATATTATAGCTCCTAGAGCTTTCAGTGTTTTTATTCCTAACAAGTTTTCTGGACATGATTTAGTAAGCAATAAATCTGTAGTTCGGGTCAAAGGTCCTATCGTAAGTGGAAGAGGCTGTGATACTTCATTAACAATAGGTTTTCCTGAAAAACCAAGGGATATATTCTGTGAGCCTGAGAGGGGTGCCCCTGGAACTTCACTACGTTTTATGGTTGTTCGACTTGCCCCTGTATCGAGTAAAAATTTTCTGTCTTGACCTAATAATTCACTATGTACATAAGGTCCTTCTTGGTCTACAGGGACCTCGATAAGGGGTAAGTCAACTTCCTTCTCTAGGCTGTTTCATGCATATCGTTGGTAATCAGGATAGTCATACTGTGCGGTCTGGTACAGCTGTCGTGTCGTGGTTTGTGTGGCAGCAGCAGGCAACGCTGGTGCGGCTGGCACAAACTGTATAGACTGTTGTGGAGCTGGCATGGCTTGTGCATGCTGCGGTGCTCCTTATTCATTCTGATCCTGTCTAAGTGGCCGTGGTCTTTCTTTTGTAATACCTGTGGCGATATTACGCTTCAGGACTGGGCAATCGTGTATGTAATGTCCTGGCTGTTTACAATAGTTGCATGTCCCTTTTATAGGTCCTGCTGAATCACCGGGATGTGTCGTACCCTTTTTATGTCCTTCAGCTGGAACTGTCTGAGAGACTAGCATTTTCATTTTCGTGTCTTTCATGCGTCTTTGTTCATGTTCTTGTTCCTCTCTAATTCTATTGTAATGGTACTGTAACATTTGTAACATTTGTGATGGGGTATTACCTTGCCATGTACTCTCGAATTTTAATACTCTATTCTTCACTTGGGGCAAAGAATTTTCAACTAATTTTGTCACAAACAGATGCGGGTATGACTCGCTACTTGCTTTTATACCACTATTTATACCAAAACATTTTTCGAATCGGGCATAGAAATCACTAGTGTCTTCATCTTGCTTTTGTTTACAGGCTGAGATTGCACCCCAGTCTTCCTTTTTCGTGGTTAATAAGCGTGGCAGTACCTGTACTAGTAAACCTGGTAGTGCTTTAGTTTTGTCCCCAAGCCCCGAACCTGGACCTCGGGCCTTTTCTTCATTTTCTAATGCTGTCCAATCTATTTTTTGGTCTCCCACCTCCCACTCTTTTTCCTTGAGTTTTTCATAAATGCCAGCAGGCATCAATACCTTTAATATTGTCATAATGTCGGGATAGGTATACTCTCCCATGAGTAACATGTCTTTAATTTCTCGGTGGAAACCCGCTGGGTCTTTGTCATGACTGGGTACCACTTTCTTCATTTCTAACAATTCTATTTTTGATATGGGCGTATATACATATACACGTTTAAACTCATTGTCCTCGCCTTTTATTGGGTGTACTTCTCGTAAGGGATTCTGTCTGTCCATGTAATACGTGGTTCTTTCCTTAATGGGCAGTGAGACATGTTCTGGGCATATAAAAAGAATGTACTGCTTTCTTGATTCTAGTATTTCTTTAATTAACTTAGTACCTGAACCTCTCCATCTATTCGTGAGTAATTCAGTCAATATATCAGGTAAGGGACCAGGATCTGAATGTTGGCTTTTATATAGTATAAGAAGTTGTTGAATCATATAAATCCCAGCTAAACGCTGTTCATCTGGGGTGAGATTCAAAAATGTGTGTGCTACTGTATCATCATCATATTTTCCGGGACTGTCAATCCAATGAACGGCTGACCTGGCTAATTCTTGTTCATCCATAGAATCGAGAAAATGATAACCCCTCCGTTCTCGGAGTAATTTGTCAGCGGTTTGGAACGAATGCTCGGAGGACCTTATATTTATTATAGGTGTATGAGAATTTCTGTTATTTTCTAGACATATCGGACGTATCGGGTCAGTAAGACATCTGGTACTATTACAAGATCTTCCTCTACCTACATAGGCTATGGTTTCTGACTGTCCTGTGGGCAGTCCTGATCCTTCCTCCTCATTTTGTTCAAACTGGTCTACCGCTAATCTCTCTTCGTGTAGGCGTTCTATTTCTTTACGGATCTTTCGGCACATGGCTATTATACAGTTTTGCTTATCATGTCTCCCTTCTGATATATTCTGGCTCCATCTGGTAAGAATTTGCATTGCTTCCGGGTCTACCCCCGGTCGGTCTTGATTTCTGATCACACAATTTATGAGAAAACGTAACAGTTCCCCCTGTATCTCCACTTTCTGGTATTCCATAGCTCTGTTAATACATTCAGAATCTCGCCCTGTTTGGACAAAATGGTATATATTATCTAGATGCGCAGTCATTCCTGGTAACTTCCCTAAATACACCGCGGCTCGTCTGATACGTAATGATGCCATGATCATTTCGTCCTCTTTGCCAGGCACAGGGTCATATCTACAATCTACAAGAAGTTCCTTAAGCGTACGGGCATTTATGAGTTTGGGGGTACGTGAATGTGCTGACTCTTGAAAAGTAAGTTTATTTATTCTAGGTGGCGTAGAAAAGATATTGGTAGCACCTCCGGTAGCCCCGTCTGGGGTATCGGGTGTGAAAGGATTCGTTGAACGTGATACAGCAACTATAGGTGTGGATACAGCTATAGAAGTAGCTGTAGGAACAGATGCAGAAACAGATGTGCTTGCCGGAACTTGTGTCAGAACTTGTTGCTGTAGGAATACGGGTACTGGATCTTGGCGTTGAACCTCCCTGGCAGGCGGTCTATGTGGGGCGGGATTAGCATACTCGGGAGCTGCGTCATCTAAATATGAGGAAAGAAAAACATCTTCTGCGGTTCTAGGATGCCCCTTAGGATGTACTTTTATTGGAAATAATGGGGGTGGCAAGTCTTTTGGTATCCCCGCAGTAGCCTTAGGTAATCCCTCGGCCAGAAGGGGATACATACCCTTCATAAGGGCATGTCTTTGTCTGTCTACTTGTTCTGATTTCACTCGTGCACCTTCTTCAATTAATAGATTTTCTCGGACTTCATTTGAATTCTCTTTACTCTTCTCTTCCTGTCTACGTGCTTTTTCTGTACGTCTATACGATTCTTTACGCCATAATTCAATGGCGTCTTTCTGTGATTGTCTAGCTTTCTTTTTCCATAATTCTTCCTCTACTTTCACGATGCACTCTGCATCCCAGGTCCCAGCTGCGGGCCACCTCTGACTTTCTGGTAATTCCTTAGTGTAGTCTACCCATAAATCGAGAAATAATATAGCATCTAGGCCATGTTTATGATACATGAAGTACCCTGGAGTGTCCCTAGGAGGAATAGGAACAGCTTCTTCGAGTACCCCTTTTCTTGTTGTGATCTGTCTTAATTTCGAAAAGAGCGGCATATTGAAAACTGATCTGATACTTGATTTTGAACAAACTTAATACAGTAAACACAACAATGAACAGTCATTCATACCACAATATGCAGAACGTACTAAAAACATTTAACATTTAATATTTAACTGAGCAACAATGATGATGACGATCTAAGGAAAACTTAATCACTAAACATAATACTCGACTTGAACTGAATTATTCTGAATTTATATACTTGATATACTAGATATACTGCTAAACAGTACAGATACACTGCTGAAACAGTGCAGACTGGATTTGTGTACCCAAACCCGTCTTGACCGGCACAACCTATGTGCACGTCAGAACGCCTCCCCAGTAATGGTACTCACCGGGTAGCTCGGAAACGGAAGGCCTCGGAAACTGAACTGAACTTGAACCGGACTGGACTCGACTCGAACACTTCGGACACTGGACTCGACTTGGGACTTCGGAAACTGGTGGGCCTCTGTATACCTCGGATCTTGCTCTCTCAGCTAGGCTCTGGTCGGGATACTTCGCACTTCTCACCGCCTCGTCTGGGTGTTGATCGCAGCCTCAGTCGCCCCCGCTTGACCGGAGGGAGATACAGGAAATCCTGCTGGTACGCGTTATTGTCCGTCCAGCTGTGGCAGGAGACCGGGCCTGCAACGCACCGCCGGCGCGTGAGATGAGAAAGTGTCCCTGTTCGGGCGCCATTTATGTGGTAAATAATTTAATTACCGGGACTTAATTTGATACAGAAACATAATAAAATAGCTCAGTAAATAAGAGGCAGAATCCGTGGTATTAGAGGTTCGGAATGGGCTTTATTCCAATGGTCGATTATAATCGGTTGCTCCAGGTTCCATTACCACGAAGGTTCAGGAAGTGAAGTACATACGTTATTGACAATCAATTACTTTTATACAATAGGCATTACAGTGAGGCCAATGCAAGAGGCGTAACAATTGATAGCAAAGATAACATTTCACATGTGTAGCAAAAATAGGCGTAACTGGGAGTGATTTAAAGAACGTCATCAGATGTGATGTCATAAGAGGGCGGTTACATGAAAGAATTTCGCAATGTCAGCAGAAATACTTGACAGAAATGCGCGCGCAGCAGCATGACGTGTGATTGACGTGCAACTAGGGGGTGAAGGGGACTTGACATTTAGCTCTACATGTGGCGACAGAAGTCTGGAGGGTCAAGTCAACCTAATCCCAAATCATATCTAACATCCTATGTTTAAAGAACTATGTTATCCAAAAGAGAGGTCTCTTAGAGTAGAATCTTATTCTATACTGACTATACTGACTGTTAGTGCGTGTACAAGCGTCTAAGTGTCTACACTAGATGCGAGGGCGGAATCTTCCATAGTAACAGGGCTATGAATTACTTGCATGAAGACAGAGAAGCCGGGCCTTTGCTCGGTAGCTGGAAGAATGTTTACTTAAGCTACTAGACAGGAATGCATTGGGCAGGGAGCGGAGCAGATAATTTTCGAAGGTGAAATACAGTTCTTGGCAGGCAGCAAGCTGATGTCAGGCTTCGTGAGCCGCGCAGGGAATGAGACAAAGTTCATGGTCACAGATGCAGGCTCGGACTGGAGCTTCAGAGACAGAAAGCAAGGAAAGCTTGATGACAGAATCAGGGCCTACTTGCCTGGACTGAAAAAATGGCATAAGTGAACCATATAAAGGCGGTGGCCTTTTGTACTTAGGAATGGAATATCCGGCCTATTCATGGCGGATCTGAAAGAGGACATGTTAACGGTGGACGCACATGTATTTGCGTCTTCATAACTGGAACTGGAGGGAACATACATGTACTTGTAACATGTACATAGAACCGTTGGGGTCCAAGATAGGGGACATAACTGACCAGAAAAATCCATATTTCCACACCACTAATACCCTTATGTGTATGCATTTATCTAGCTCTCGCGACATAAAAAAGCATTAATTCAGACAGCGTTTTGTGCTCAAAATAAACAGCACACAGCAACGTTTAAACATGAAAACTTGCACGTTATTTTTAGGAAACAGAAACAGCACACGCATGCTAACCCTCGTGTAACTTTCTCTTATATTAAGACAAACGGATTGATTAATAAAAACACACTTACACAAGACAAATAATTAATTTGTTATTTATTAATAATTAATAAAACACATAGACATACCAGAGCTTCAAAAGCCCCTGAATTTTCTAAATGAAAGCTCTGCTCCAGCAATCCCCCCTTTGGTGATTTTATCACCAAATAAACCCAAAAAAAAAAATTAGTGAAAATTTAGTCCCATTTTAGGAGAAATCAGAAATGTCTTTTCCCCTTACACAACATTAAACACCAGTCACTCTTTCATCATCCCTCTTTGTCTCTAAGTAAACACTCTCCCTCAATTCTTCTAGTTCAATTTCTTGAGGTTCTCTCTTCAACTTCTTATTTCTCTTTTCTTTATTCAATTTCTTTCTCCCTCCCCTGTTTTTACAACACACACACACCAATCTTATTATTAATAAAGCCACAATTATACAAGACAAGGGAAACAATATTCTACCTATAATAGTACTACCTATCTTTGTAATAAAATCTTTAACAGCTATCATTTTATTAGCTATTTTAGTCCACAAACTCCCAGCTTCAAGTGGTTTTAATTCTTCATGCAAATCAGTAATATTTCTAATATAGACCTTCAGGTCTTTACTTTCGTCTGGAATGTAAGTGCAACAATGTTGAACTTTCAATATTCCACAGACTCCACCCTCCTTGGCCAATAGAATATCAAGGGCAAGTCGATTTTGCATAGACATGGCACGTACGGCACTTAATTCCGTATTCACCAAAAGAAACCCTCCTGCGGTATTTGCCGATAAGCGATCAACCACTGTGGACAGTTTCCGAATTCCATAAGCATTTAAAGAAATTCCCACTGCTGGAATCAAAACCCCAAAAATATCACCCACAATTTCAGACCAAGTTTCTCTCTTAAAACGTGTTAATAAGTTAATATCTTCTACATCTCTTATTTTATCTGTATGAAAAATCTTAGGAAAAACCAGGCCCACATAACATGTGCCATACCAATGGTCCGGCAACTTGTAATAAGCCTTGTTCCCACAAACATAGTACACTCCTGGAAAAATTGTATCTTCTCCACCTCTGAAACCCCAACCTGTCGCAATGAAGTATGTATCATGGCACTCACTAGTTCCCACAAAATATGTATCATATTGGGATTTCCTTCTGGTAATACAAAGTTTACCCTTCTGCGGTGCATCTAGAGCTAAAGTTGGACTAGCCCCATTTCTCAACTCTTTTCCCATCTCAATGTCCCAAATTGTTTCACTTACTTCATATTTTCCCCCTTTATCATGCATGTTCACTCTCCTTTCCTCTACCATATCCAGGAAAGCTCTCTCCTCTTCTTTCAAACTGCAAGTTAAATTATTCTTAAAAATGTAATCTAATGTTAATCCTTTTTCTTCAATAAAAATCTCACCAAACGTGTTAGCTTCTTTAGCTGGATTCAACTCTTTGTTCATTGGCAAGTGCCCAAAAATACTATCTCTGTTAGACATCTTATAATCTATTTTCCCTAACAAATAAAAAACACTACTTAAAATACTACAAGAAATACCATATGTAGCTGGTAAATGGTGATAAGTAACACCCTCTGAGACAGATGCAGGTAATTGCATACAGACGTAGCAATCCCTTACTTCCATTGTTTTCACATATTCATATAACAGTTTCGAAAAAACATTACTAGAAAAATTATTAATTGACCTATCTTTGTGTATGTAACTACTACTTTTAATTGGAACTACTTTTTGTGAATTCTTCTCTACATTAGTCACATTTTCTATATGCATTCCAAACTCTACTCTAAAAGTAACTAATAAAACTAAAACACCCCATAGAAGCATTAATAATCCAGTACAACAGCAGCACATTCTACACCACCTCTTAAAAAAAACACATCTATTTCTATTATCCTCTATGTTAGCCATTTTAGTTTAGCCTCTACTACTCCACTACTGTTTGAACTTTTCAATTCTTCTGTAATTCCTCAGCTTTCAGTTTATCCAAATGATCTCTTCGTTCACTTGATCCAAGTGAATCCTTCTTTCACTCAGTTTGGATACTTGTCATTCTTCACTTCAATTTCTTCAACATCAAATTGTATTAGATCTCCAACGTCAAGATCCTCAGTACTCGACTCTTCTCCAATGTCAGTCAAGAGTACTTTCAGAATTTCACCAGTATCTTCCTCAACCACTTCTCTCAAGACCACTTCCGGATTATCTCGAGTCACTGCTTCTTCTTCTCCTCCTTCAGACAGTGCCACATAAGACCATTCCGGTGATCTGTACTTTTGGTTGGGTCTTCTTACTCTTTTTATTTCCACTGGTTCGTTTGATTCCTTTGATTCTTCTCCTTCAGCTTTTGAACTTTGGCTCGAAACTTCATTCACTTGTTCAGCTTTCGATGAATTTGCTCTTATTACTCTGTATCTCAGCCTCTTAACTCTGTTGTTAGGCCAACGGTCTCCTCTTAACACCTTCTTCGGCTTTATTTCTTTATTACTCCTTTCTCCAATCCAAGTTCTCTTTCTCAGAACTCGACCCTCTGTTTGTTCATCCTCATCATCTGTTTCAAGTGCCTCTTGTTTCCGTTTTCCAGCAGCTTTCCTCTTCTCCACAGATTTTTTCACCACTGTTTGAGACTTCCCTACTCCTGTCCCTCCTCGGGTCTCCGACACGCAATCTTCTTGCTGTCTACTTGTCCCTTCACCTAGCTCCTCATGAATGTTCCCTACACCTCCTCGGGGGTCTTCCGCAATCTGTCCCTCTCTATCTTCTTCTGACCCTACTTCTTCAAGTATAATCTCAAGTGGTTCTTCAATCTCCTCCTCCTCTGATTCAGGAGTAGTCTCTGTGTAATTTCTTTTTTCTTTTCTTTTCCCTTCACTGCTGTTTGAAACTTCAGGCTCTCTTACAGAATCGGATCTTCTCTCTGATACTCGCAGTGATTCTCTTGAAGCTCTCTCTGCTTCTTTTCTCACTGATTCCGTATCATCAGTATCTTCACCATCACTGGAATCTGACTCTTCAAAATACTCTTTACCAGTCCCTTCTTTTGGGTTTGGAACTCTCAGAGTATGACTTGCATGTACCCAGTGCTTCACTCCAGCACACTTTACTGCAGTCGTCGTAGTCAGAATAACTTGTCTCGGCCTTCCCCACCTTGGAATCAAGCAATTTCTTCTTCTGTGAACTTTTATCCTCACCCAGTCTCCTGGACTCAGATCATGGGCTTGCTTCTTCTCAAGTGTGGTAGCTTCTTCTCCAACCT
Organism: Triturus cristatus; assembly: GCF_964204655.1. Lineage (NCBI taxonomy): Eukaryota > Metazoa > Chordata > Amphibia > Caudata > Salamandridae > Triturus > Triturus cristatus. The sequence continues at coordinate 890,115,685 of NC_140590.1, read as the reverse complement.
GGTGAAACACAGAATGAACTGCGTCAGCCACGCCTTTACAGTAATCCAAAATCATGTCATCAGTTATTGTCACCAACTTATTGACAGGCACGAATGCATGGCGCATAGCACGTCCCATGATTATCTCATGCGGGCTCAAACCAGTAGTTCTATCTGGAGTAGATCTCATTGTCATCAGAACTAGAGGCAAAACATCTGGCCATTTCATGCCAGTGGCTAAGCACATTTTTCCAATCCTATTCTTGATCGTGCCATTAATCTGCTCAACCACACCAGAAGCCTCTGGTCGGTATGCACAATGTAGCTTCTGCTGTATTTTCAATGCTTCACAAATCAAACCCATGAGCTCATTTTGAAAGTGTCTACCTCTATCAGACTCAACTGTAACTGGAAACCCGTACCTAGGAATCAACTCCCTCAACAGTAACTTTGCCACTGTTAATCCATCATTTCTTCTAGTCGGGTAAGCTTCCACCCACCTTGAAAACAAACAGACTACCACTAGAACATACCTCAGTCTGTTCACTTGGGGCATCTCAATGAAATCAATCTGCATTCTTGTAAAAGGACCTCCTTCTCTGCCTATTGTTCCCAGACTCACCACTGTCTTTTTCCCAGTGTTAAATTGCTGACAAACTAAACACCTTTGACAGATGCTCTCTGCAATTGTCCTGAATTTTGCATTGTACCAGGTCTGTTTAAACGACCTAACCATCGCGTCTCTCCCCAAATGTCCCTGGCCATGATACATCCTTGCCATTGACGACAAGATTGAGTTAGGCATCACTGGTCTGCCATCTCTATAGACCCAAACATGGTCTGTTTCTCTTGGAGCACATCCTGCCTTAATCCAATCTTGTTTCTCTTCATCTCCTGCCTCATCTTGTAACTGTTTCACTTCATCCCAGGTCTCTAGGACATTAGTAAACATCACAGAAAGAAAAGACATTTCCCCTTCTCTGTCCCTGTTAATGGACTGATTTGTCTTGGCACAGTACTGCGCAACATCATTGGCGTACCTGTTTCCAATCGTTATGAAATCCTCCCCCTGTCCATGGGCAGCACACTTTACAACTGCTAACTCCTTAGGCAGCTGTATCGCCTCAAGCAATTTTCCAATCATTTCAGCATTCTTTATCGGAGTTCCACTCGATGTCAAGAAACCTCTTTGTAGCCAAAGTTGGCCAAAATCATGCACCACTCCAAATCCATACTGACTATCAGTCAACACAGTCGTCCTCAAATCTTTCCCAATCTCACAAGCTTTTGTCAATGCTATTAATTCAGCAACTTGCGCAGATTTCACTCCTTTCAATGGTGATGCTTCCATGACCTCTGAAACTTTGCACACTGCATATGCTGCACATAGCACACCATCATCATTCCTCAAGCATGATCCATCCACAAACAACACATGATCATTCTCAGGTAAAGGAATATCCCTTATGTCTGGTCTCGGTTTCGTACAGTACTCAAGCACATCCAAACAATCATGATCATCTTCCATCTTTATACCCACATTTTCAATATCCGGCAAGAGTGTCGCTGGATTCACATTCACACATCTCTCAAGAGTCACATTTGATGCTCCCAGAATCACCTTTTCATACTTAGTCAACCGACTATGTGACATGTACTGAGTTCTGCTTCTTGTCAAAAGAATTGCCACATTGTGAGGTACGAATACCCTTACAGGATATCCCATTATAATTCCCTCACTCTGTTCCAGGCTTCTGCATGTTGCAGCCACAGATTTCAGACAACCTGGTAAACCCACAGCTACAGGGTCAAGTGTTGATGAGAAGTACGCAATAGGCCTTCTCAATTGTCCATGTTTCTGGATTAACACTGAAAGTGCACATCCATTTCTCTCACTGCAGTACAGCTCGAATTCTTTTTCATAGTCAGGCATACCCAAAGCTGGAGCCTCACACATTTTACTTTTGAGCTCTTCAAATGCTGCCATTTGCTCTGCATCCAGATCCAATGGATCTGTCATTTCACTTTTTGTCAATTTAATCAGTGGCTTTGCTATCAGAGAAAAATTAATTATCCACTGACGACAATATCCCACCATACCCAGGAACATTCTCACTTCTCTCTGGGTCTTTGGAGCTTTCATTTCTCTGATTATTCTGATCCTGTCAGTAGTCACTTTTCTCAGACCCTTTTCAATATTGTGTCCAAGATAATGCACCTCTTTCTTGCAAAATTGCAATTTGGCTGGAGATACCTTTAACCCTCCATCTGCCAGATGATTCAGTAAAGCTATGGTATCCACTTCACAAGCTTCACGTGTCTTTGATGCCACCAATAGGTCATCAATATATTGTACTAGCACTGAACTCTCAGGCATGATCAGACTTTCCAACGATCTTTTCAATAACTGATTGAATATCGAAGGACTCTCCGTATACCCCTGTGGGATACGACACCATGCTAAAATACGCTGGCCAAACCTAAATGCAAAAATCGGCTGGCTGTCATGATGCAATGGAATTGAAAAGAACGCATGACACAAATCAATCACTGTATACCACTCAGCATCATGTGGAATTTGATACAGAATCACTGATGGATTTGGCACAATAGGACAACATGCCACCACAATTTCATTAACTTTTCTCAGATCCTGTACGATCCTAAATTTCCCATTAGGCTTTTTCAGTCCCATTATCGGTGAATTACACGGACTACTAAGTAGTTCTCTTAGAACTCCTTGCTGAATCATTTTCTCAATTATAGGAGTTATCCCTTCAATTATTTCTGGTGTCATTTTGTACTGAGGAATGTTAGGATACGTAATTCCCTCTTTCACTGCAATTTTCACTGGATCTACATTATTCATCAATCCCACATCCTCTCCTGTAAAATCCCAAACTGCTCTTTTCACTGTGTCCCTCAGCTCTTGAGGCAAATCCTCCGGATTAAACACAGCAAATGCACCAATTAACTCACTTTCTCTATTTTCCAGAGTCATTCGGTAGAAAACATCATCATCTGGTGTCTCAAAAGCTATTCCATCTGGTGTACAAAAAATTGTGCAGTTCATCTTACACAATAAGTCCCTACCCAATAGATTCACTGGACTCGTGTCACAGACAATAAATCTGTGCATGTCTGAAAATTTCCCTATCTGTACTCTTACTGGTTCAGTAAGACATGTTCTGATTTGTGTATTAGCTACACCAACTACTTGGATTGCTTCATCCGATAGAGGAAGATTTCTAACATCTGTTGACCTGACAGTTGATCTTGTCGCACCTGTGTCTACCAAAAAAGTAACACTCTCCTCATTTATTTTCCCATCCACAAATGGTCCTGCCTGGTCTATTTCTAGAGTTGCACCAAGTATGCACTCTTCCTCCTCTCTTCGGCACCGTCAATAATCACCCTCAGACTCACTCCCTTCACTCTTTAACAAGTACTGCTGTACTTTGTTAGAACGTCTTGGTTTGTTTACCTGCTCATCATTGTAGAATCCTGAATCCTGATTATACTTTTGTACCCCTCTATTCTGCGGCAAGGGCGGTTTTGGCTCTTGACTCTGCTGTCTCACAACTTTCTGTTGTTGCTGTTGGTTATTCCATTCGTTCTGGTTCTGCACCTGTTGATTTAAAGATTTACTCTCATTACTCACTAATGGTGGATTAGGACATTCAGATCTCCAATGTCCCAGTTGGCCACAGTTGTGACAAGGGAACTTTTTCTTCGCTTCCTCAAGACTTCCTTTTCCTTTTCCTGCATATCTGGGTCTATTTCCTGCATTATTTCCTGGATTATTTGCCTGTTCCACTAACTGTGCTTCCTGTCTTTCTGCAACTTTCACTTGTGCCCACATTGCTTTCTCTTTCAGCTTTCTTTGTTTTGCTTCAATTTCATCACTGAAGTATTTTGCATGTCTCAGGATCTCATCTACTTTTTTACTCTGCCAATCCACTGTGTGTTCACGAATTCTCTCACCAATTTCAGGTCTAAGGCCATATACAAATCTGTATACAAAGTGACTCAAATCTTTGTCACCCAGGTGTTCATCTCCACTGAATTGTTTGAATGCCAGTATCAGCCTCTCGTAAAAAGCATGAACTGATTCTTTTGCTTCCTGTTGTGTTCGATCTATCTTAACCCAGTCTGTCTCTTTTGGAGGAACTTTACTCTTCAGGTATACCATCACCTGATCATATTTTCTCATCACCTCTGGATCTGGTGCCCTGTTCTTGAATCTCTTGGATATTCCTCAGTAGGCCAACTCACAACTATTTTACACTCAGTCCACAAGTCTGCTGGAACAATTATATCAAACAGACTATTCAGGTCAACCCACAGCACTTTTGACAATTTCACAAACCTATCTACCTGCCTATACCACTCGACGGGCTTTTCTCTCAATCGAGGGAAATCATTCGTAAATGATAAAAGATCCTGTCTGGTCCATGGAACATGTACATATCCTCCTCCAGGTATTTCTCTCATAGGATAATTATCCACTAGTTTCTCCTTTTCTCTCACTGGAAATGCTGAATAAGTTGTTCTATCTACAGATTCCTCTCTTTTCTTATACCACCTATCCTTCCACTTTTCCACATCACCCCATCTACGCAATAATGCTACCATTTCCTTAATTTGTCCTGTTCTACCAGTAGCATTCAAATTTTCAATATCCTTCTCTGTAAAATCCATCCTGTAAGTTCTCTGTAAAGCTTTCACTTTATCAATGTCAACTCCTTGCTCATTTGCTATTGTTCTTAGCCTGTCATGAGTATTCCTTGCTCTCCAGGTAACACTTTTACACATAAACAACAGCTCACCATCATGATGACTCTTCAGAATCTCTGTTGGAACTGTTCCTGTCACAAGCTCTTCTAATTCTATACGTAACCTAGCCACATCAATAACTTGTGAATCCTTATCCTTTTTCTGAAGAACCTTCATCCAATCATTCAAATCATCAACTGTTATTTCAGCAGTTTTTCTCACTGGAACCACTCTCTTTTGCGGTTCTAAAATTGGCATCCCTGAACAACTAGGTTCACTAGCATCCAATAATTCACTACATGTGTCATGTCTGGTTTGTCTCAGGTCACTTCTTTCTGCTCTTTTATCCAAATCTCCTGAAGGACCAACTGAATTTGTCAGATTATTCCCAACATATGGAATCACCAGTCCATTCTCACCTGCTCTCTGTTTGTCAAACACAGGCATAACTGGACCTATAGTTCCAGGCACCGTAACAGCTTCTAGATTCTTCGTTAACTCCCTAATTTTCTCAGTCAGTTCTGTTGTCGTTTTTGCTAATTTTCTGGCATTTTCCTCACTACTTCGATTCTCTCTCTCCCTGAAAGAACTACTACTTCTTGATTCAGGTGTCACTTTTTCTTTCTCAATAATACAGACTGTATCTCTTATCGGAGAAACAACTGGTGTACTCTCATCTGGCTCTGGTCTATATGGAGGTGGTCTCTTGTAAATCATGTCATTTAAGACCTCATCATCATACTCATTAACTCCAACTGCTCCTTCTTCAATTGTTCTCATAGGATATAATCCCTCTGTCATATTAACATCTCGCCACCTTTTCATCCGATCATGATGTGTTTCACGATCATGTCTCCTCCCAAACATATTCCTGTAATACCCTCCAGATCTTTGCTTTTCTCGCTCATGAACTTCCTCTTCCCATTCCACCAAAGCCTCGAACTGTGTAGGTCTCGGCTTCGGGTCCAGACGTACCATTTTTTCCCGTAAATTTCTCAACACGGCCAAATTAAATGAACCATGTTCTGGAAATGCTAGAACACCATCTTCTTTAGTATACCTAACCCAATTCTGCAACCATATACAGGTATGTAATCCATATTTCGCAACCATAAAGAATGTAGGTGTTTTCGCTGGAGGTAGCAACTCACCCTCTCTCGTTTTAACCTCTTTATCCTTGGTAAACCACCTTTTAACTTTCCCAAAGAATGTTTTTTTCTTTTTTTCCTCTTGGTAATACATTTTAGCGCTTACCAAAACTCTCTACTCTCTTCGTATTATAAATATACAATACGAGGTTCTCAACCAATAGCAGCGCGACTCACACTAACGCACCAATCCTGGAGCGTTTACGTCACTAAACAGCTCTTCCAATCCCTGCGCGACTCACACTAACGCACCAATCCTAGCGCGAACCCTATTCTGATCCACTATCCAATCAGAGCGCGGACTTTCTGACGTCAACAGTCGCTGCAGTTTGTCTCTGTCCTCTGTCACTCGTCTACCCCTCCTTTACAAAATCTTCTCAGTAGACTTCGTGTCAAGATTTCTACAAAAATCTATTAGTTACAACATAAAAACATCTCCATTGTCTGCTTCGCTAACCACAGAATAGTAAAAGAGAGTCTATTTTTCAAGAGTCAACAAACTTTCATACATCTCATAACTGTTTCCTCTAGGACTTGTCCAAAGAGTCTTACAATCAATAAATGTATATACATTCACGCACATTCATGCAAGAAAAATATAGTACATGCACACAGAATCCTGTTCTCGGGAAGCAGCGTACAATCTGTCCCACTACAGAATTATAACATACATTAACTAAGCAACTTTGCCCAGTTCCTCAAACAAGCTCAGAGAATACCTATTACTCCTCCCGCGATAAGCTTTAACGGAAATCCTTTACGGATCCCTGGGACTTAAGACCAGAGTTTCACAGATAACCTTCACTACGATTCACACTCCTTATATACCAGAAATATATTCTAATAGTAACATACGACGATGTCACTGATTCCGAACCCAGACAATGTGAACGCGCAACTTCAATTGTCACACGTTATTCCTTACAATCCCGTCTTTCCCGAGAGCAGCATATACTTCCCTCTGCCCTACTACGGAACTGCTACAACAGCTTCCAAGTTCCAGAAGCACTACATATAACTCAACATGACGACTTCAACATATAGTATTAGTACATATACCAATATCAACAAATAAAATCAATAATCAATAAGCTAATGTACAAGCAATCTTATCAGATCAAGACAACCATCAAAACCATCCTCTGCTACCAGGAAATTGATAGAGATCAGGGTATCTAAAATATGCCCACTACCACAGATAGAGTAATCACACAGTTACACGCACATACATTCATCATACGCTAGGGCCCATTTCACTAACACACGCTCAAATACTCTACCAGCAATAAACCTGTGGAAAGAAAACACCTAAACACCCTGCATCGATATCAGGTCGATCAGATCTGGTTTTGTGACTGTCCTAATCAATAACATAATCTACACAACATATCCAATAATGATCAGAAATATAAACCCAATAATTGACAAGAAAGAAAATTCAACACCATGTTTAAAATTATATTGCTTTATCTAAAATTAGTCAAAGTAAATCAATCAGAATAAAACATTTCTCATAGTTACCTATTCTAACTAGGTGTCAGAACGGGTCAGGACAAGTCTCTCGGTAAAGTCTCTCAAGACGAAGTCCTCAGCATCGATCCTCAGCAACGCAAATTCACGCGGCAAAGGCAAAATGGCAAGTGGCAAATCCCTCCCTAAGCTAACATTTTTTATAGTAAAAATTACAATGGAAACACACATAAAGTTTGCAAAATACACTGAATCACTGAGCAGAGCGAGAAGGAAGAAATGTAACATTGCTACATCTGAAAATCTCCGCTCAGGAAAAGTCACAAGACGGAACTACGGAACAGGAACCAAGATACTATTAAAGTATCCGATTTGTTTAACTTCCCTCGGCAGCCGAGCCACAGTTCATTGTTCATTTCTAAAACTTCTTTGTCCCCCAAGGCTACCCATGATGTTCCATTTCTTTTTGGAGATCCTCCAAAACTGCTGCGTCCTCATGGAAAATTTTCATTCGAGGACCATGGTCAGTCAACTTCAGGACCATTTCCAGCAGGGGTCTCCCTCGTCACGTCTTTCACATATTCACTCGAGGCCAGGCTCACAAAGTCAGCCATCATGGACTAGGCCTCCATAGGCCACAATAGACCATCTCAATTAAAAAAAATAAAAACAACGTTACTACAGCATAATGATTAAACAGTGTTAACCCCACTAATACCCTTATGTGTATGCATTTATCTAGCTCTCGCGACATAAAAAAGCATTAATTCAGACAGCGTTTTGTGCTCAAAATAAACAGCACACAGCAACGTTTAAACATGAAAACTTGCACGTTATTTTTTAGGAAACAGAAACAGCACACGCATGCTAACCCTCGTGTAACTTTCTCTTATATTAAGACAAACGGATTGATTAATAAAAACACACTTACACAAGACAAATAATTAATTTGTTATTTATTAATAATTAATAAAACACATAGACATACCAGAGCTTCAAAAGCCCCTGAATTTTCTAAATGAAAACTCTGCTCCAGCAATTTCTATCAGGAGGCCTTTTCTGCTCCAACCTTGGCTAGGTTGGTAAAGGAGGTGATGTGTAAGGCTGGTGTGGATGTGAGTGTTTTGAGAGCACATTCTGTTAGGGGTGCTATGTCTAGTAAAGCGTTTATGAGAGGTTCCAGTTTGAGTGCCATTTTGAAGGCAGCAGATTGGTCAAATGATTTGACTTTTAGAAAATTCTATTTTAAACCTGTGGAAAATGTGTTGGAAAGAGTTTTAGAAGAACTTTGAACATGCATAATATTGGCCTCCGGGCCTTGCAATAAAATGCATATTTTCCACAGTTTTAATGGGCAGAAAATCATGATTTTATTAAAGGTACGAAGGCTAATATTATCCCTCTGCTTACCCACCCCCTATTAAAGTACTTGTTTAAGGTTAAAGCAGTGAAGGTGGATTTCGGCGGACGAGTCTTTGGAGAACCCAAATGGATTGGACTTTTTGGTTCTACAGATGGGACTTTGTTTCGCAACTATTAAAAGAGGAAGATGGCTGCCTGTTCTGATGTTATATGCATGTTCAGTGTTCTAGAGTGCTACTGTTGTTCTTATGCTAGTTTTTGATGTTGCTGCTGTGATTGAGAGCAATAAAGGATAATGTATAATATTAGCCTTTGTGCCTTTAATAAAATCATGATTTTCTTCCCATTAAAACTGTGGAAAATCTGCATTTTTCAACACAGTTTTGGCATTTTGCTGAAGGATAGGCCATTTGTCCTATTTTTATGCTTCAACCTCCTTCCAGTGAGTGGTGGAAACGGGTGTGAAAATCATGGTGGATCCTGGAAAGCTATACATTTCTGAACACTAGATATGAATCTAAATTCAGCATGGGGTCATTTGTGTAGATCCTTCAAGTTTTGCCAATAAAAAATAACAGGTGAATTAAAAACATCTTGAAATTGAGTTGTAAATCAGACATTCATGTCTATGTTTTCATCTGTAACTTCTTTGAACTGTGGCAGGTTTTCAAAAGCTTAATACCGTTACACCTACTGCACCTATCTGTTTGCAAGGCCATATAGGGCTTGCAGGTTCTCCAAAAGCTCGAGGTACCCAAAGCTGTTAACTCAGCTGTACCTTGTATTGGTTTTTCTTTGTGTACAGAGTATACAGCAATTCATTTGGTAAAATATAAAGAGTGCAAAACAGGTATCAAGGTAACCTATGCATCTACCAAATGGACTCAATAAATGGAGTTTAGAAGGAGTGGTTATTTGCACATCTCTGAATTTGTGGGTACCCGTACTAGCATATGAATTAGAGGGCATTTCTCAAAATGACTTCTTTCTTACACAGTGTCTTACATTTAGAAGGCAGAAATGCAAAGAAAGACATTTTGTGATAACACTTGTTCTATTCTGTGTTCACCTAAGTATATTGATAAAAATGGTACCTCACTTGTGTTTGTAGGCCTAATGCCCGCGAAAGGGAAACACAATGTGGACAGATCACATTTTCCCACTGAAAACTGATCCTTTTTAGCAATGTGCCTGGCTGTAGATTTTGGGCCCTAGCTCAGCTGGCACCTAGGGAAACCTAGCAGACCTATATACTTTTGAAATCTAGACACCAAGGGGAATCCAGGATGGAGTGACTTGTGTGGCCCTCACCAGGTTGTGTTACCAAGAATCCCTTGCAAACCTCAAACGTTGACTAAAAAAACTAATTTTCCTCACATTTCTGTGATGGCAAGTTCTAGAATCTGAGGGGAGCCACAAAACTTCCTTCCACCCAGCATTTCCCCAAGTGTTTTGATAAAAATGGTACCTCACCTGTGTGGGTAGGCTTAGTAGCCACAACAGGAAACGTCCCAAAACATAATATGGACACATCACATTTTTCCACTGAAAACGGACTTTTTTTTTGGAATGTGCCTAGCTGTGGATTTTGCCCCCTAGCTTAGCCGGCACCTAGGGAACCTAGCACACCTGTGCATTTTTAAAAACAATGCACCTAGGGGTATCCAGGGTGGGCTGACTTGCGCAGCTTTCACCACATTTTTTTACCCAATATCCCTTGCAAATCTCAATCCTTGACTCAAGAAAAACAAATTTCCATCACATTTCTGTGAGGAAGAGTTCTGAAATCTGTGGCGAGCTGCAAACTTCCATCCACTCGGCATTCCCCCAAGCCTGCCGATAAAAATGATACCTCACTTGGCTTGGTAGCCCTAGTGTCCATGACTGGAAATAGCCCAAAACGCAATGTGGACACATCACTTTTTTCATTTAAAATGGACCCCTTTTTTGCAATGTGTCTAGCTGTGGATTTTGGACACTAGCTCAGCCAGCACCTATGGAAACCTAGCAAACCTGTAAAAAAAATTTAAACTAGACACCTAGGGAAATCCAGGATGGGGTGACTTGTGTGCATTTCACCAGGTTGTGTTACCCAAAATTCCTTGCAATCCTCAAAATTGGATAAAAAAACAAATTTCTGTGATGGAAAGTTCTGAAATCTAAAGAGAGCCACAAACTTACTTCCACCCAGTATTCCCCCAAGTCTCCCAATATAAATGGTACCTCACTTCTCTGGGTAGACATAGTGACTGCGACAGGAAACAGCTCAAAATGCAACATGAACGCAGCACATTTTTCTTCTAAAAATGGTTCTTTTTTTGCCAATATGGGTTGCTCTAGATTTTGAACCCTTGCTCTGCCGGTACCTAGAGAAACCTCGCCAACTTGTATATTTTTGAAAACTATAAACCTAGGGGTATCCAGGATGGGCTGACTTGTGTGGCTCGCATCACGTTTTTTTACCTAAAGTCCCTGCAAACCTCAAACTTTCATCCCTAAAAAATATTTCTCTCAAATTTCTGTGATTGAAAGTTCTGGAATCTGTGGGAAGCCACAAACTTCCTTCCACCTGGCATTCCCCCAAGTCTCCCAATAAAAATGGCACCTCACTTGTGTGAGTAGGCCTAGTGCTCACGACAGAAATGGCCCAAAACGAAACATGGATGCATTGCATTTTCCCACTGAAAACTGACCCCTTTTTCCCAATCTGGGTAGCTTGAGAATTTGGACCCTAGCTCAGCCGGCACCTAGAGAACCCTAGACAACTTGTATATTTTTGAAAACGAAACACCTGGAGAAGTCCAGAGAGGTGTGGCTTGCATGGATACCCTAACGTTTTCTTACCCAGAATCCCCTGCAAACCTCAAAGTTAGCTAACAAATTACATTTCCCTCACAGATCTGTGTGGGATCACTGAACCGGTACAGGTCTCCTGATAAAAATGCTACCTCACTTGTGTGGCTGGGCCAAGTGCCCACGACAGGAAAACGCCCAAAACATATTGTGGAGACATCAAAATTATCTATCGCAAAACAACCTGTAGTGAGGACGGGGTTTTATGTACACACATTGCTATGTTAGCATAAGCGTTTTGGAAACTAAACGCCATACTGCCACTTTGCTGCTTTTGCACACGACACTACAGGTAGCTGTTATTACAAGTAAAACTGCTTGAGAACGGTCTGTTGTTCACATCCCTAGACGTTCACCACGACCTTAGTCTGAACACTGTGTGCAGAAGCCGTCAAGGTCAAATAACAATGTATGCTGTTGAATTCAGGTTGATCGGCCCACGCTCTAGACACAACACACACACAGCTTAAAATATCTGAAACTGGGGTGTCTTTAATATTGCATTTGCATGCATGATTCAGACACTTGGAGAAAACCTTTCAAGACACAGAGAGCAGAGCTGATCCTGTGATGTGATTCACCTAAGTTGATCTTTGAGGTATGGGGTTCCCCATTCAAACCTAGAGACCTTCTATTAGTTTATAAAATTAGTTCACTAGCCAAGGGAGGGTGGTTCACAACGTATTATAGGACTTGTTTTCCACTATCATTTTAAATAGGATTTCTCCCTTCATTTTCTATGGTATTGTAACAAGGTTTTGTTTTTAATCATTTGCCTGCTTATATTAGCCAAAGTACTGCACCTTAGAGCACGTAGTTAAAAATAAACATTTTAAACTTTTTCGTGTCTCTGATTACTCTTGTTGTGGACTGATATGAAAATAATAACGAAAAGGTGTTTCTGATTCCCACCATTCCTGAGAGTACTCTAAGTCGCTTGTTCTGGGTTGTCTAATCATTGGTAGCTTCGAGATCATACGGAGAACGAATGAGACACTGATGCTAGTAGGATAGGGGTTCTGGGTACTGAGGTGAGTTTTTTGGTACACCACAATTCTCTGAGGTCCTGGCTTCCTGTGCATAGTTCTGTGCATGAGCAGAATCCCAGCAACAAACCTGGTTTTGCAAGGGTGGCACCAGCGTTTTTGGTCTCGGGCTTGTCAGACATCTAAGGAAGCCTACCAAACACTGACATTTCTGTAAACTAGACACCCAGAGGAGTCCAGGGAGGTGTGACTTCCATGGATCGCCCAACGATTTCTTACCCAGACTCCCCTGAAAACCTCAAATTTAGCTAAGAAAATCTAATTTTTTACACATTTCTGTGTGGGAAAGTTGTAAGATCACCGGGCTGGCACAAATGTCCTACCATCCAGCATTACCCCAGGCCTCCGGATAACAATGCTACCTCACTTGTGTGGGTGGCCCAAGACCCGGCAACAGCGAAGGGCCCAAAACGTATTGTGGCGACATCAAAATTAGCTATCACAAAACGCCCTGATTTTGCAAGGGGCACCTGTGTTTTTTGTCCCGGGCTCAGCAGCCATCTAGGGAAAACTACCAAACTCAGACATGTTCAGGGAGGTGTGGCTTGCATGAATCCTCCAAAGGTTCTGAACCCAGAATCCCCTGCAGACCTCAAATTTAGCTAATAATCATATTACTGTGTGGGATCACTGCAACAACACAAACTTCCTACCATCCAGCGTTCCCCTAGATCTCCCGATAACAAAGATACCTCACTTGTGTGGGTGGCCAAAGAGAGTCAACCTTAAAAGAAAACTGACTTTTTGGACCCGCCTTTGTTCCCCCTCTATCTCTGCACATTTTGGCCCTTCCCTGGTGCAGACACTTAGCCCACCCACACAAGTGAGGTATCATTTTAATTAGCAGACCAAGGAGAATACTGTGTGGTAGGAAATCCTGCATCATCGTCAAGGATGCCATTGATGAGGAGGGCTTGGGATGTGAAGTTGTGCCTCATGGACGCATTACACACCAGCTAGTTTCAAAAAGCTGCAGGCTTCAAATGTGAAGCCTGTGTCATCGTCAAAGCTGCCATTGATAAGAGGGTCGCAATGTGAGGGCTTGCACTGAAGATAAATATGCAGCGGTGGTTCTGATGAGGCTGTCAGCTGAGATGCAAATTGCTTGTGCTGGGAAAGTCCACACAGCAGAACAAATGTGCCAGTTCTGTTCAGGGTTGCGCCGTTAAGCAGAAGAGATGCATCAGTTCTGCTGGGTACACAGATACCCCGGCAGAGCACCATCAGGCCCACTATCAAGGTTCCAGGACTGGGTTGGCACCACTTAGCAAGGTAGCACTCCCAGATGGCAGAGTCCAGGTGCTGGGATCAAGGTTGTTGGAGCCTTCTGTTCCTGAGGCTCTAGTCAGGAGACCAGCTAACTATCCCTTGGAGTCACTCTGGGATCCCAGGCTCAACTGGTGCAGGTCCAATCTTTCTCCCTCAGGCAAGAGGGCAGCACATCATCAGGGCAGCAGCCCTGCTGAGCAACAGTCCAGGAGAGTGGCAGTCCATTCAGCTGCACAACAGTCCTTCTTCCTGGCAGAGTTTACAGGTCCAGAAGTGTGCTGAAGAGATCGGGTTCTGAGGTTCAATATTCATACCGGGTTTCCACCCTTGAAGTGGAGGAAGCTTCTAGAGGTGGAGGCAGTGCATTCTGCATAATACAGCACACTTTCCCTGTTTGTGTCTGGCACACCTTTTGAAAGATACGCCATGGCACAAACAGGGACAGTGCACCCTATATTTAAGATGGTCCCCAGGTACCAACTTTTAGGCAGAGGGAGATTCTAGAGAGTTCCACCCTCCTGAGGTGTCAGGCATCCCCTTCCTCTCTGTCCTGGTTCAGTTTGTCTGGGGTCACAATAGACTAGAGTCCATCCCTTTGCGAGAGTGCTCAAACAGAGCTTTTGTAATGTGCAGGTGTGGGAGGTGATAGCTCCTCATCCTCGGTAACTCAGGGTGGCCCATCCTATCAACACCCATCTTCCCTTTGTTTCACTGTCTGAGAGGAATAAACAAAGACAAAGTGCCAGCTACACCTAGTCATGGGACCCAGGATCATAGTGCAGGCACCAAATGGTTAGGGCAATAAAATGCCAATTTTCTTAAAGTGGCACTTTCAGAGTCATGATTAAAAATCCAACTTTATCATTTAAGTGGGATTTTAATTACAATTCTTTAGATATCAAACTCGATCTGTATACCTGTTCCCAATTGGAACTTACAGTCCATTAAATGTAATAAGGAACACCAATGTTATCTTTTTGAGAGGTATGCCTTGCATTGGTGAAAAACAAATGTAGGAATGTTTCACTACCAGGACACATAAATCTTAGAACCACATGTCCAATATTTTAAATATAGCACTCTGCTCTCTGGGCTGTTCAGATCCTACCCTAGGGGTGACATATATGTATTAAAACAGAAGGTTTGCGCCTGGCAAAAGATGTATTTTGCCAGATCGAAATGGCAGTTTAAAACTGCATCAGAACACACAAGGTAGAGATTGAGGTAGGCCAATGCAAACCCTCCACATTTAATCAAAAAATCACAATAGGGTGCGAAGGCAGAGCGGAGCAGACCTACTAAAGTCTATGCTAAGAGTTTTCCCCAAATTGGTTGCTGGGGATTTCCCTTTACAAGATACAAATTCTATTGGAAAAGGAAGCCTCAGCCACTGTTTTGTGGCATGCTTCATCATTGGTGTCCTCGCCCCACCCTGCTAAGAGGATACCACCAGGGCGGACTCGACTTTGCGCAAAGAGGGAGTTCTTACGTAAAACTTTACTGGACACAAAGGGAACCAGGTTACTATAAAAATATCTAGAGGTAAACCCAGGTTGTCGCCTTTATTAGTGGGCATCTCTCGTACAACTAAAAACAATAGTAGAATGGGATGTAGGCAAAATTGCCCCATCATCTGTTGTATGCCAACATGTTTCTGCCCTACTCCTAGCTAATAAAGGTCATGGGCAGTGTTCAGGGCTGAGGGATCCCTAACAAACTGACCTTCTTAACATCAGTGAGTGCAATGTAAAGCCGTAGTGTCAAAGAGAGTCCTACCTTGGCACTGAGTCTTTTCCCCTAATTTAGGGGATACCAAGCTTCATAGTCTGGGAGGAGACGATACCTTCTGTAGTCACACATTCATCAACATTGTGTATAGTGCTGTCCGCCTAGCTGTTCTCCGTGTCCCAGCCGTTGGTTTAAAAATGCACACACAGGCTGCAATAGCAGGCCTGAGACATGTTTAAAGGTCTACTAGGTGGGTGGCACAATTAGTGCTGTAGGGTCACTAGTAGCATTTAATTTACAGGCCCTGGGTACATGTAGTACCACTTTACTAGGGACTAGCCAGTTCTACCATATTTTAAGGAGGGAGCACGAGAACTTTAGCACTGGTTAGCATTTGGAGATTGCACAGACCAAGTCAGGAAAATAAGAGGGTTGAAGGCAAAAACTTAGAGGAGAACCAAGCCAAGGATGCCAGGTCTAACAGTGAAGCATTACTTATGGCTTTTTATAGCACTAAAATGCATGGGATGTCCAATTGCAACTATACCTTCATCAGGTAAATATATGTGGAAATATACTGGTTTGGGGTTAATCATTTCACAAAACACAAAATAAATGCTGAAAATACATATAAAAAGAGTAGTAAATAAAGATGGACAATTACAGAAGGAAATGTCTAAAAAATAGCTCCAATCAAACTGACAGCCCGAATTTTATCCTGTAGAACATGAAATAAGGCGGATGGTATATCCTGTCATATTTTTGGCATTGTAACCTATCTGCTAAACTCTAAAACAATTCCTTAGTGCCTTTCAGCACATCCACTGGAGAACTAGCCAAGAAAAGAAAAGAATTCAGATGGTCACACCTAGTTTTGAAGTCATTTGTACTTGAATTACAGATACCAGTTATCGGGATTATTTTGACTCATTGCCATGCACAGAGATTGCTGTTAAACCTGGACAAACTTTAATTATGGTGGAGTTATAGGGGTAATTTCATGTTAACCTGTTGACTCAAAATTAGCAAAAATTACATGATTACGCTTATTCGTGTAATTATGAGTAATTTGTCATAACATTTGTTGCATATAGCGCTATTGTCTTGGTGCACATTGCATCCTCTGCCCATTTTTGATGATTTTGTGTAATTACAATATTGCAATTTCTGCAGGTCACTCCCACATCTAGTCACAACATCAGTATCTTTGTGTCACTGTCTGTGACTGTATCTCCCCTCACCTTTGTACCAGAACCCCATCCCTAGTGCACAATCCCCTGACCCCTGTCCTCTGCACTTGGGTGATTTATGGTCCTGACCCATAGATCACCCCCTGAGCCTATAGACGAAGAAGTAAAAAACATGGCTCTGCTCAACTTCAGATGAAGTTTACTCTGTGCAATCTCACAGTAAAGCATCACAAAACAATTGTGTGGGCCCGAACGTGCAGTAATAATTGAACAGCTTGTATGAAGCAAATGTAAGCTGAACTATAGATTTGTTCTTTTCCTGTTTCCTGTGGGCTTCACCAAAAGAACTAAATGAACCTTCAAAATAATCTGGCACTTGCAGGTGTCACAGTTTAATTAACACACCGTGGGAAGGAGAATGTCGATGCTGTGTCAGTTTGAACACTGAAGCCCTAGGCTGTGCAACAAATTATCGAATGCTTGGTAGACTGCTGGCAAACCGCATCCGCTGCTGCCCAGGATGACAGCACAGCAGCAGTTACTGCAGGTTTGTTTTTTTCTGCACGATTGTAGCGGTACATTAAAACTTAGAAAGAACAATATTTGCACGCAGAGTGCCCCAGCCTATATTTATAGCCTGCACAGCCTTCTTTTATGAGTGTGTGAAGTTGCAAAGCTTTTCTCCCGTGAATTTGACTTTGTTCTTGTGAATACCGAAATTAATAATCATCTTTGCAAAGTTTCTTGCATGTGGGTTTTTGTGTTCAAATGGTGCATTTTTCCACTTTTAAAAGTCGGGAGGTTAACGGCCTTGCCTGTTAGAGGGGTACACACGAGTGTGCGCGTGAAGCTGCCATCCACAGACATTTGGAACTATAGGCAGGTATCATTCCAGTCTCATATTGTGTTAAACATAACCTGCAGTACCTCGTTGTGTTTTAGTACAGAACAGAGTGCGGTATTAACTTTGCTTTTTCAATATCCTCTGTTCCAAATGTTAAACTGGGAATGTGGCATAACATGCAGAATCAATGTTTACACTATACCAAATCACATGCTACTCTTTTTTTCAGGCTCCTGATTAATTGGAGCAGGTTTCACCTGATGAAGGCTGACTGGAGAAAACTGTTAAGAATGTGCGAGGAGAGGAGTTGGCCTAACAGCTAGGGCGCTCGACCTCGGACCTGGGGAACAGGGTTGGAGTCTCGGTGATGACGCTGAACATCCTGTGATTCTGGGCAAATCACCTAATCTCCCGGTGCCTAACAAAACATGCAACAAATGGACAACTCACTATCTATCCATGCAGAGATCAGAACTACAGGCATACCGATACAGTGAGCTATACATGCTTCAGCTGAGGAAAGGATTCACGCTAAGGGCAGTGGTGCCAGAACTAGCAGCTTGGGAGGTGGTGCAGCACCCCTAAATAATCATATGTCCCGATTTAGTTTTTTGCAGTTTTATATACCACAAACTCGACCAGAAGGTATCAGAGCCCTTTATATGTGCACCTGTTACATTACAGACATTCATTTTCAGGCATGGGGAGATTAGGTGGTATGTGCAGAATCATAGGATGCTTAAGCCTCCTGCCTGATCCGAACCTAGGGGTCTATTATGATGTTGGGCGGATCGCCACTGCCCGCATGGCGGTGGCGATCTGCCCGACATCATACCCCACCCGCCTCCCATTTCCCCCCGCCATATCATGATGGCAGGGGGTACCGCGGCAGACGAGAAGACCGTCCGCCTCTTTTTCGCCTGGTCGACGAGTTGACCGGGCGGAAAAGGGTTGAATATGGTAGCGGTGTCTGCTAGACACCGCCATCCATATTACCATGGGAGCGGAAAGCAGCCTTTCCGTGGTGGGAAAGGCATGCGGGTTTTGCAGTTGGGGGCCCGTTGCGGGTCCCCAGGATGTTGGGGGGCTGGGGGGCACATGGGGGGTACCTATGGTACCCCCTGCATTGGCACAGACAAAGTGGCAGGCACCGCACGATGCCTGTCACCCTGTGCATGTCAATGCACGATGTGCATTCCCAGCATTGTGGCGGGCGGTGCTGTGAGCACCGCCCGCCACAATGCTGGGAATAGAGGATGCCACTGCCACGGTGGCAGTGGCATCCTAATTGCCGGTGCGGGATCACCACACCACTGGCGGCTGGTCTCGGCACCTCTAGGGTGGCGGGCGGACAAAAGTCCGCCCGCCATCCTAATCGGCCCCTTGGTTCCTTAGCTTCAAAGTCGGCTGTTCTAGCCATTAAGCTACATCCTCTGGAGAATGAAATGGAAATGGGAACTAATTTATAAATCACACTCTTTACACAAAAGGTCATATTCACACTATTAAAATACAAGAAAAAGTCAGCAAAGCAAAGTCTGGAGAATAAGACTAGACCTCAATAATAAAATAGAAAGGTCTTTAATGTCTTCTTAAATTAAAAATGAGAGCTGACTGCTTTAATAGCAAAGGGCAAAGCGTTGCACAACTGCCATCAAAGGGTCGAGAGAGACCTTCCTCTGCCCTAGTTCATTTGAATCTGGGCATGTTCAAAAGGAGATGATTGCCGGAGCATCGTTTCCCCAGAGTGACATAATTAACACCGGCTTTAGCTCTGGTGGCGTCCAAACCAACAATCTATTTTGGTCCCGTCTCTCCATGACTTCCTTCTCCACGGATTCCCTCATTACAACCCTCCAACAGTCTACCTCATTTTTCCATACCCACTCTCTCATAGGTATTTGTTTTATAGCGCTACTCATACCGGTTTTGGATGTCAAAGGACTTTTTATCACACACACATTATACAGAGACAATGAATGATATATGTGTAAATTAGTCTATAGGAAATGTTACATAAAACAATTAGGATTAGAAGGTGTAGAAATCATATGTCATTTATACCAGTAGGCAGTATATTTTAGGAGTGTTTGTTCTGGAGATAAACAAACCCAAGATTTAAAATGTAACACAGTGTTTGTGGTTGGCTTTACTAATCAGAATGTATTTCTACTCAAATGAACCCTTTTGAGCAACATCTGCAGCAATTTAATCAGTGTGGGATGCATATAAAGCCTTCTTGAGGGGGGTCTTATTAAGCATTAATTGCAACCAAGCCAAGAAACAAAAAGAGGTATCAGGAAAGTTAGAAACTGAGCTACAAAAACTGTATGAAATCCTGGAATCGTATGAAGATAATGAGAATATCTTAAACAGCATAAAACTAACTAAGTGTAAATTGAATAACCATCTAGAAGCTATATTAAAAAAAAAAATGGGAGGCCAGCAAATTAGCTCACCACGAATATGGGGAAGGTTGTGGCAAGCTTCTGGCTTGGAAAACAAAAACAGACCAAACGAGAAACATGATAAAAGATATACGTTCCCATAAAAACGGGCTCATAGTCACAGAAGAAGCAGAAAATGAGGAATCTTTTGTTCATTTTTTTGAATGTCTATATGGAGGGGAGGGCAACCTGGATGTGGGAGGCATGGAGGATTACTTGAAGGGTCTAGACCTCCCACTACTTCAACAAGAAGATAAAGATTTTTTAAATGCTCCAGTAGTATTAGACGAGATAACTCAAGTAATAAACTCCCTAAATAAAGGAAAAGCTGCTGGCCCGGATTCTATCCCCAATGAGATTTATAATACACTTAAAGATGAATTAGCCCCAGTTCTCCTTCAGTTATTTAATGCATCTTTTTTTAATGGAGATAATACTCCCTCTTCATGGGATGAAGCAACTATCATAGTCCTTTTAAAACCGAATAAAAATCCACGTGAGTGCGATTCATATCGCCCAATATCACTTTTAAACTGTGACCATAAAATTTATTCACAGATTATCACAAAAAGATTAAACAAAGTGTTAGATCCACTTATCCATCAGGACCAAAAGGGCTTCATGAAAGGGAGGCAGCTGAGCCAATTAACCCACGATCTTATTGGGGCAGTCGACCTGGCGCAGACATATAAGGTTCCCTTGGCGGTTATGACATTCGATGCTGCCAAGGCTTTTGACCGCGTCGACTGGTCATTTCTATTCAAAACTCTACAACGCTTTGATCTTGGGGACAGATGCATAACAGCAATAAAGGCATTTTATAAGAACCCCTCAGCTAAAATATTGATTAATGGGAACCTGACTAGAGCAATACATATTGGGAGAGGAACGAGACAGGGTTGTCCCCTGTCTCCGTTGCTCTTTAATATGTATATCGAACCGTTAGCTCACAACCTAAGATTATCTCAGAACATCATTCCCTTCAACTGTAATGGGTGGGAAAAAAGATTAGGTCTGTATGCGGACAACTTAATTATATTCACCGGCAATCTGGAAAAATTATACGGAGGGATATGGCAGGAATTAGAGAACTTCGGAAAGGTCTCGGGCTATCTTCTCAATCAACAAAAAACAGAATTTATGAAGTGGCACATGGATTATGAGAGCCCCTTCGAAAAAAAGGAGATAAGATACTTAGGAATTCAGATCGTGCAAGACATCAATAAAATACCAAAAGTTAATTTGTTAAAACAACTAAAGAAATAGCCTCCCAGCTACAATCATGGAGAGCGCTTTCTCTCTCTTTTTTGGGTAAATCTAATTTTGTGAAAATGTCAATTATCCCAAAATTCACTTTTTTGTTTAACGCTATCCCTTTAGAATTCCCAAAAATGTGGTTTGGGAAAGTTCAGGGGCTCCTCTCAAGGTTTATATGGGCTGATAAATGTCCGAGGATTGCACGAAACAAACTTAGGAAAAAAAAGGAGTACGGAGGAATCGCAAGTCCTGATCTCTATTTATACATGTGTGCATTCCAATTAAAAAAATTTCGTCAACTAATGCTAGAGGACTGTATGTTCTCTCCTCTATTTAAAGCCCTTACAAAAGATTTCTCTAAAAAAGCTGGAAAGTTTCTTTTCAAATTTGGGAACCCCAAATTCTTCAAAAAGGTAAAGCTTAAGATTCTAAGCGCGGCAATAAAAATCTGGACGCAAGTAAGACGTTTGCTAAAAATCCCATACTATAATGTAGCTGCGCCAATTTGGGACTCTCCTGGTACTCCGGAATGCTTAATGGACAGCTTGGCAGTTCCGTTAAGAAGAGCGGGGATCAACACTTGGTGACAAATTCTATATGAAGGCGAAATAATCTCCTGGCCCCATTTATCATCTTTAACTGGAAGGTCGATTTCTAAGTTTAAATACTATCAGCTGTCTAGTTGGATTAGATCTGCCGGCAACGACGTGAAAGGCAACTCAAATCTGGTGCACAAGATATGCACTCGCAGTGGTAAAGAAAAAGAAGTGGCTGCCTGGTACTGGCTACTTGCTCAAGGTGGTGAGGATGACCAGCCTGCTTTTATGGAAATTTGGAAAAAAGATCTTCCGGATGAAGACCTTGAAAACATCGGGCAAGTATCTATGTTCTACCTTTGGTCCTATGTAAATGCTGCTTCTTTAAAAAAGAATCACATCTTTACAGTGCATAAGGCGTACTGGACGCCCCAGAAAATCTCAAAGATGGGAAGTCGAGCCATTAGGAAGTGCCCCAAGTGCGGAGACGATTTGGCTAATGAGGTACACATGTTTTGGAGTTGCCCGGCCTTAACCCCCTTCTGGGATAAAATTGGTAAGACCCTTTCTAATATTATGGGTTTTGAAATAAAGCTGTCAACAGTTTCGGTTCTTTTCGGGCTAATACCTAGTGAGTTTGATGAGCAAGGACTAACCAGAAACCATAAAGCGTTAGATTTTGTTTTGATATTGCTAGCCCGAAGGGAAATATGTATTAACTGGATATTTCCATCTTCCCCCACGGAAGTAGGTTGGGTACATTCCATTCAAAGGATAGCTATGTTAGACCAAGTAGGGACTCATAAGAAAAAAGCCAGAATGTGGGAAATATGGGATAACTGGGTAGAGTTAGGGACCAGGTCTACTTAAGGGGAAAGAGAAGGGGGTGAGGAGATACGAAAGATAAGTGAGTCTAAATTGTTTAGCTGGTTGATCTTCCCTCTTTTTTTTTTTTTTTTTTTTTTCGGTCCGATGATTACCCAGCATGCCCAAGGTAAAGCCCAGGCGTATGGCCGGAGAAGGCCTCTTTATATGGGCAACGTGCTCTATGGGCCAATGTAGACTCAAGACAAAGACGAAAACCCATATAAGGAGTTGAAGGTTTGGTCTTTCGGAGGGGTGCCCTTAAGCCGGTAACTACAGGTGTATTCCTTCAGACTTCAACTTGGGTTAGAGATTCGCTTTTCTTGTCTCTTTTTCTTGGAGCATGCTACTTCCAAATGAGGACTAAAAAAAAAAAACATTAGGATAATGAAAGGTTTGGGGAAAACATAACATTCTAATCTATACAATGCAGTTTGCATGCAGCTCTTTGATGACAGTTCATAGGTCACTGTGCTATATTAGGGTTGTTACCTAGGAACTGCAAGTAACAAAAACATCTCTGTGACAGAAACAGCAACTCACTGAGCTATCCACATAAAATATCGTTCTGTGGTAAGCAGGGTACACGTTATTTGCAGCAGGCATATTAACCCTCTGTGCCACTTTATGATGAGTCAAAAGAGTTACTAGACAAAACTCCAATCTATCTCCAGCAGAAACATCAATTACCAGAGTTATCTTGGCATTTTTATTGCTGCCTGAAAACTGCTGGACACACAAGGATCTCTGCAGCAGTTGCTTTCAAACCCTTAGGTTATGTCTAAGCACAACACCCCTGAGCTCAGTGCCAGGTGTGGCTGTACCTGTCAAACTGCCCTAAAGCCAGACCTGGGTATGATACTTAAACAGAAAGGCTAAAGGGGATTTCTCCACTCCATAGAGCGCCTTGTGAATAGGACAAACAGCCTGTTATTTATAGGAAGGCAATGCACATCCCTGTGTGGCAGGGTAATGTGATCTCATTTGTTCAATCACAGAGCAGGTGAATGACAGAATGTTGTATTCTTTGTATTATGTATGTAGATGGAATCAGAAGTTTACAAAGTGAGGGGGAGATGGGTATTTCACCATTTGTCTGTATTTCTGCAGCTACTAGGAGTTACATTTTATATTTTATTGCATTTGGTTGTAATAAATGTGAAAACAATCAGGCATGAACCACATAGAGAGAGGCGAGGTCCACAGTAAAAAGAGGAGTATTCTGATGTAGTGAAATGATAATCTGCATGCTATCTGCATAAGAGATAAAATAACCAAACAGAATCAGCAATGAGCAATTAAAATGACCCATAAATGTCTTTCAGCTGGCAGCTGTTAGCTGTACTTTAAAGACTGCTTGAGAACCATTATTCAACTGCCTTTGATAAACTGTTGCCCATTTTAACACAAAGATGTATGATTTTTCCTGTTTCATCTTAAGGTAGTTTGCTAGAAGTTTGCCCCCCATTCAATTTCTTTATTTTTGCGAAGAGATCAATGGATTTTTTCCGGGCAATTTGTCTTTTCTTGGAGACGTAGTTAATGATAAAGTCTCTTGCTGTTGCTTTAAAGGCATCCCAAATAGTGTAAAAGGTCATCTGATTCAATAAAATTAAATTATTCATTAACAAAGAAGGTGAAAGAGGAGATATATTTTGGATCAAGAAGTAGAGAGTTGTTAAAGCACCAGTGATTAGATGGATTGAGTTTGTTAAGAATATCAAATAGAATAGAAATTGGGGCATGGTCTGAAATTAAAATAGAACCAATGTTAGCGGATAGTAAGGACTGTGAAATATTATGGGAAATGAAAAAATAATCAATACGTGACTGGGTATGGTGCACTGGTGAAAAATAGGTATATTCCATTGTGGTGGGGTTGCAAAGTCTCCAGGAATCTAATAATTTCTGTTGCTTAATGGCTTATACAAAACGTTTGTGGGCTTTGTTCTGTGTGAAGGAGGCTTGGGAACTACGGTCAATAAAGGGATCTATGATTTGATTACAATCTCCCGCCAAAATGGGATTATCATGTGGATGTTGTAGAAGAGATTTTGTAAGGCTAGTCCAAAATAAAGAATCACCTGTGGTTGAAGCATAGATGTTACATAGAGAGAGTGGGGTCTTTCCAATCATCAGTTCAGTAACCAACCATCGACCTACATCGTCAGATTCATGGGAAAGTAATTTAACACTTAAAGATTTACGGCATAATGTAGCAACTCCATTTCTCTTACCATCACCTTGGGAGAAGAAAACGGAGTCATCCCAATCTCTTTTTAATTTTAAATATTCTTTTTCGGTGAGGTGAATTTCTTGTAATAGAGCTATGTCTACACCAAGCTTAGATACATGTGTTAGGACACGTTGTCTTTTAATGGGGGAATTTAAGCCTCGCACATTCCATGAAATAATAATCAATGACATGCGAATTTGAATACGAGAAGAAAATAAATTACAATATACATATGATAAATATAGCACAATACATACGTTATAATTCCGAATAAGAAGATAAGTATCAATAGAATTGCCTGAAAATCAATAATACCATATTAAAGAAGATAGGAAAACCAGAGAAAGCACTGATGAGGGATAAAAAGAGGGGATAGAAAGAAAGAAGATAAATGAGGAAAGTAAAAAGAAGCAGAAATAAAAACGAAAATAGAGACAAACAACACACAAACCACGGCAGTCAACGAGATGTAAAACAATGATGAGCACAGATAATGGGATGTCTAAAGGGGGAGAAATACAGAGGGTATATCAACTTTAAATATCAACAACAATATCAAGACAGGGGGCGTGGCCGAGCACGGATCTAAGATGGCCACGTAGTGTAATTGCTCCACCGAGTGTCACTGCCCCACGTCTATCCTGAGTACCTATAAGTGCCATCCCTCGACAGCTCCCGAGATCGGAGCGGTAGCGGCTCTGAACTCTCTCACCCCGGTTCGCCTAGCAGCTCGGGAAGACGAGATATCGACCCCAGCGTGTTGAGACCTACAGAGAACTCAGGAGCTGGGACCCACAGTGGCCACAGGAGTCGGAGGAGAGCTCTGACCGGCCTGACACCATCAAGCAGTGGCGCCGTGCTTTGGAGGCGCCGCCACGATATTTGCAAGCGGAACTGCAGGAGTATCTGGGACCCGAGGCTGCAGGGTTGATCACTTCTTGCACCTTAAATCAGCGAGGCCACCACAAACGTTACGGTGACGAAGAGGAGCACACCCGCCAAGAGTTGATCAATGGCGGTGGCGCGCTCCTAGCAATGAGAGCCTCCCTGCTGCTTCCCCCTGTGGGGTAGCTGTGCATCGGGCACCCGGATCCGGGCGGTGGGCTACCACACACATTTACAAACGGAAAGTAACTGGCACATCTCGCTTCCCCCACCGGTGCTGTCAGAATCGCCTGAGCTGTGCTGTGAGGCTGTGGTTTCACAGCGCCACCGATACCACCAATATTAGAATTGCGCAGAGACGTCAGGGATCCGTGGCTGCAGCGGTGATTACGCTCCCACATCTGGAGTCTGGAGAGGGGAGGGGGGGGCACTAAAGAGCAAAGATGATGCAAGGTGTACCTGCCGTGCATCTGCTGGTAGGGGCAGTGCACCCTTGTGAGTGACAAATCTTCTTCAGCCTGCCTCATCAGCGTAAAGTTGTGCATAGATGCAGCAGGAGAGACCCTAGGGGCCACAGTTTGAACTCATCAAGGCATTGAGGTGAGGCCCCCCCAACCCCCTTTGCGGGGAGCTCAAGCAGAGCCAGGGGGGAACCGGCGGCCCTCTGCAGTTTCCCCTGAGTTACGGGCCCTGCTCCTTGGGGAGAAAAGACTTGACTTTAGACCTCAAGGGCCTGTGCTTTGGATGCTGATACTCTGCCTAGTTGACCTCACTGGTGAGCATTGTTGGATTGGTGCCTTTGCCTGCCCCCAATACTTCAGCTCCGTCGGAACACACATTGGATACCACGATGGATCGCGTCAAGGGTTCCGGGTCCCGTGGGGCGAAGCTGGTCCAGACTAATAAACTGAACAGGTACACCGGTTTAAAGGACGCGCAGCAGAACCGACTGTCTGGAGAGGTTGTTCAGGGAAATCCAGGGGAAAAGGGACAAGAGCCGTCGCTCAAGGACGGCCTGGAGGCTATCACTGGGGTCAAAACTTCGCTGGAACACAAAATGGACACCATGGCGATTGACATCAATCTTATTAGGGCCGACCCAGCCTTGTTGGCGATGTCACGCAACTACAAAGGGAGGTGCATGAACTCCAGGACTCTCGCAAGTACATAGATCTCAAGCTAGATGACTATGAAGGCCGGCTTCAGCGCAACAACCTTCGCATCCTAGGAGTTCCGGAGAAATCGGAAGGGCAATCCCCGGACCTGTTCGTTGAGGACCTTATTCTTAAACACCTGCAGCCCAAAGGCATCAGCAAATTTTTTGTTATTGATCATGCCCATAGGGTCCCGGGCGGCCGTCCCAAACCGGGTGCTCCCCCGCGGCCCATGCTGGTTCGGGTCTTGAACTATCGGGACAGGGATGTTATTCTCCAGAATTCCAGAGCGGGGACCCCCCTCCGCTATGAAAATGCTGACATTTCCTTCTTTCCGGGCTCCACACAGAGAGTACAGAAGCAGAGGAGGTCCTTCCTTTCTGTGAAACGTGACCTGAGAGAAAGTGGCCGAAATACTCAATGCTGTTTCCGGCAAATGTTCAGGTCGAAGCAGAGGGAAGAGCGTGGTTCTTTGACCAGCCTGAAGCAGTGGCAGAGTGGGTCGAACATTGCGAAGCAAAGAATCGGGCGGATCGCGGTGCCAGGGAACAGGCGGACATCTAACCAGCCTGAATTAGAACTCTGAAGATGGCGGCCTTGAACTGAGTAACGGGGACTTTGATGTGGGGTGGGCCGGGGTGGGTGGGGTACTTAAGTTTTTCATTGCGGGAGCTGGTGATACTATATATGCTTTAAGTTCCTTTTCTATTAGTGGTGTTACACTTTACATGAGTTAGGGCGGGGACACGGAGCACACTATTCCCCCTTCCTTTCTACTTTTGAATTTCTTTCTAGGGCGACAGGGACTCTGCAGGTTTCCGATGGGCAGTTCCAAGCCCAGAGTGCAGGGCAGTGGGGTGAGGGGTTGTTGGATTGGGGTATTTTGTTTATTTGTTATTTGTTACATTTGTTCTATCGGTGCAATGTATGGGTACACATGCAGAAGAGTTGCAGAAAGAATACAAGCCAGGGACTTCTTGACCTACGGTTCGCATAGCAGACATGATGGGGGATAAAAACGTAAACATTTTGAGCTGGAATGTTAACGGATTAGGAGATAAAATCAAACTAAGTGTGGTTCCCCAATACATTAAGAGGCACTCTCCGGACATAGTCCTGCTCCAGGAGATGCATCTGGTTGGAAATTTATGTAAGGCGATGCACAGGGGAGGGTATAAATTAATTGCGCATTCTGGTTTCACCTCGGGTTCTAGGGGTATAGGTATTATGATGAGGAACACCTTCCCATTGACAGTTGACTCCACATGGGTGGATGATAGAGGCAGATATGTCGGTATATCCGGGATGTGGGAGGGCCGGCTCATTGCCTTTATGTCTGTTTATGCTCCCCCGGGCTTACAGGGTACAACATTTGCCGATCTTGGCGTGGCCTTGCTCACTATTCCGGATGGGCTCCTGGTCCTGGGGGGGACTTTAATGCAGTGGACTCGGGTACCTTGGATAGATATCCCCCTCGAGAGGTGAGACCGTCTGCCCGTTGGCTCCAAGACTTCCTTCAGGCAATGGGATTGGTCGATGGCTGGAGAGTATACCATCCAAATCAGGTTCAGCACACCTTTCACTCTGGGGCGCACAACAGTCTCTCCCGTCTAGACTATTGTCTTGTGCCAGCCGCGCAAGCCACATATATCAACGAAATTAAGCACTTAGCTAGAGGTATCTCTGACCAATCGCCTGTCTGGGTTCACCTGCTTGTAAGTATGGGGGGAGTCAGTAGATTGGCCCAATTAACCATTGGTATCTTCATAACCCCAAGACCCGTAAAGAGCTAATCAAAGCTATTGACAACTATTTTTCCGAAAATGAAGGGTCAGTGACCTCTTCACGGTCCTTGTGGGAAGCATTTAAAACTGTAATTCGGGGACAAGCCCTGTCATTGATATCTGGCTCCAAGAGAGGCAAACAAAAAGAGGTCCTTGAGCTTGAGGCAGACATATATAGACTGGAGAGGGAACTGGAGTCGGGTGTAACGCCGGAGAAGCTCCATCAGCTGAGTCTGAAACAGCACAACTATAAAGCATTGGCCTCAGATAGAGCAAGGCAGACTTTATGATTTGGGAGACAAAGCTGGGAAGCTCATAGCGTGGCTTGCAAAAAAAGGAATGGGCGAGTCGACTAGTTCCGGAGCTCAAAATACAGCGAGGTGTCTCAATCACGGAGTCACAGGAAATAGTAGACAGGTGTGCGGAACATTTCCACTCCATATATACGGCGGTGTCCTCCCACACTGAAGCAGACTCTCAGGACCTACTGCGAGATATCAAGCTTCCCTGTCTCTCCCTCAATGACCGGAAATATATCGATAGCCCTGTTACAACCGATGAGATCGCACAAGCGATCCGCTCCTTGAATTCTGGGAAAGTGTTGGGCCCAAATGGACCTCCCATTGAGCTCTACAAGCTGAGACCAGATAAGCTAGCCCCCTATTCTAAGTTTGAAGAATCTAGAGAAGTGGCAATAATGCCCCGGGAACAAAGAATAGCTACTATTGTCACCATCCACAAGGAAGGGACGGCCAAAACAGACTGTGCCTCTTACAGGACCATCTCTCTTTTAAACGCCAAACCTAAGATTCTGGCCAAACTCTTAGCTAACCGCTTGGTGAAGGTGATTGGTGGCTTAGTGCACGCGGATCAATCTGTTTTATGCTGCAAAGAAATACAGCCCTGAACTTGCGCAGAGTTCATGGGGTGATAGACAGAGTCCATACCCTACAGGAGCCTGCTGTGATTGTGTTGTTGGACGCAACCATGGCCTTCGATACCATCGAGTGGCCATACTTGTAGGCAGTTCTGGCAAAACTGGGACTTGGCCCGGAGTACATTCAGTGGGTACGTCTTTTATACTCGGAACCACTGGCTCAAGTGGTGGTAAATAACAAGGTCTCAGCCTCCTTTATACTTAGTCGAGGGACTCGTCAGGGTTGCCCACTATCCCCCCTTCTCTTTTCCCTGACCTTGGAACCCCTTGCCACCTGGATTCGTTGGGACCCAATGATGAGAGGTTTGCGGTGGTTCCCCGGATGGGAAGACCGCATATCCTTGTATGCAGATGACATCTTACTCTATTTGGCCTCCCCTAAGAAATCGCTTATGGTGGTGCTGGACATTCTTACAGTCTTCGGTAGATTCTCGGGACTTTCCATCAATTGGAGTAAATCCTTATTGTTTGTTCTGAGGGGGGACCCTCCCGTCCCTCCCCGGAACTGCCCAATACAAATTAACCTGGATGGATTTAAATATTTGGGGATTTTTGTCTCACTGGACCCCTCGGTCCGCTATGCCCAGAATCTCCTTCCCCCTCTCTGTAGACTTAAAGGCGACATTGCCAGCTGGAAGACTCTCCCTATTTTACTCTTGGGCAGAGCTACTCTGTTGAAAATGATGGCATTACCACGGTTCTTATATGCCCTGCAAAATACCCTAGATCTAGTTCCAGCAAGTTATTTTAAGGAGGTTAAGAGCCTGCAGAGGGACCTATTATGGGACGGTAGGCCTCGAATCGCCTTGAATAAGCTAACGCTACACTGGTATGATGGAGGCATTAGCCTCCCAGATATTAAGAAATACTATTGGGCTTCCCATATGGCAGCTATTAATCATGGCACATATGGTCGGGCGGATGACCCGGGTTATGCCATGGACAGATGGCTCCTTCCGGGCGGCAGTTATGGTAGGGCGTTGTACTCCCGACCTAAGTGGTTTCAACTAACAGGCCCACGAAGCATTCGGTTCAAATTTGGCACGACGCCACTAATTTTCTTGATTGGAAACACAGACTAACATTAGCTACCCCTCTTTGGGATTCAGAGAAATTGGGCGACCTGTGGAGGACGAAGGGGTTTGACAGGTGGGACCTTATTGGGATCTCAGCGATTAAAGATGTTTGGGGAAAGGGGGAGATTAAGTCCTTCAGCACGCTTCAAAATGAATATGATTTGGCAGACACAGAAAGTTTTCGCGATACACAGGTCTCACATTCACTTCAGTCTTCATTGCCTAGAGGTGCCGATCCCCCGGAGGCTTCCCCTCTGGAGGACAGAGTCTTAGATGGACACCTCCCTGACAAAACGATATCATCAATATATAAAAAGTTAATTAACCACATGGCGGACCCCCTCATGATATTGGGGTACAGCTGGATGATGAGGATTGGCAGGCAGCGGTGTCCTCCCCCAAAGTGGTGGCCATCCCGGCATGCCTGCGACTGGTTCAGCTTAAGATCCTTCACAAGACCTACATAACAGGACCTAGATTAGTGCACATGGGGTGGTCTGATACAGGGGAATGCAAACGGCGATGTGGCCTTACCGGAACGTTTATGCACATTATCTGGGAATGCACACATATCAACCAGAGGTGAGACGGTGCCTCTTGAATATCTGGGAGCCCACGGATTTAAACACTTCACAGACCCAGTGGGCCACTCTGGGGCTCATGTTGGCAAAACGAAACATCGCTCAATTGTGGGGGGCAGCACATCCACACACATTGGAAGCTTGGGAGAAAAACCTCGATTGGTGCATGTTTAGAGTAAAAGACAGTGTATTTGGCAAGGGGGTGCCCTAGGAAGTGGTCACATATTTGGAACCCATGGAATACTTTTAGAGGATAGATTTGTACACCACCTCGAAATGTTGAACATGATGACCCTATTTCTCCGTGATATTCCTCTCATATGTACTATCTGTGTATCCTTCCATTCATGCATTGTGCGAAGTGTCAACTACTTGGTTCCACTGTAAAGTACCATTCACTGGTCATTGTTTAATAAAAAGAATTGTTAAAAAAAAACAATATCAGGACAAAACATCAAGAGGTTATAAAGACAACACAACATCATATTCTGTAGAAGGAAAAACATTTATGAGGCTCAGCGCGATCCTGAAATATTATTTGAATAAGAGGTTGAAGATCTCGAAGTGCCCATGTTCTCTATCTTGCAAGAGGTTATAAAGCTTCTCAGTTAGCTGGGGTCTTCATAGGCGATCGTGTTGTTTCTATAGGTGACTTTAAAAAGGCAGGGATGGAAAAGACCATAGCGGGCTCCCAAAGAACGAAGATCCGGTCTCATGCTTAGAAATTCCTTGCGTCTATCAGCCTTGCTCTTGGCATAGTCCTGGGAGAAAAACAGAGCGTGGACAGACCAAGAAATACAATTAATTGATTTTGCCGCTGAGAGAACTTTGAGTAGGTCTGAATACTCAAAAAAATACAGGATAACATCTCTTGGGCATCTTGGAGAAGAAACTGCAGCAGGCGAGCAACCTAGTCGATGAGCACGTTTTGTTTAGAGAGGTGTTATCAGGATGTTTTAAGAGCTCTGGAAGAAAATTCTTGAAGAAGGTGAGAGGGTCTGACCCTTCCACATTTTCCAGCAAGCCAAAAATTCATAAATTATTTCTTCTGTTTCTGTTTTCCAACTCTTCAGCTTGTTTTTGTAGAGATGAAACTTGAGTCTGAAGAGAGTTGACTTTATTCTCAGTTTCACTGAAAAGAGAGACCTTGCGCTCTACTGCCACCATTTGAGTCCATCTTTCTGTAAGGTATTGCAATTTATTATTTGTTTCTTCCATAAACGGGCGCAGAGCTCGAATTTCTACCAGTAACAGATCTAGTGAAACCAGAGGAGGATATTTTGCAGGGGAAGGCGGGTCTTTTTTTAGACATTTTGTTTAGGCTTCCCCCAAGGCTCTTAACCCAGAACTTATGTCAGATGAGGCACCATTTTTAGGAGAAGAGGCTGTTGAGGAAGCCTCCATAGCTGCAAATTTTGTAAAGACCGTGGAATCTGTGATAACTTTTTGCATCACAGGCATGACACAGGAGTCAGCTTTCCTCAATCTCCCCATATGATAGCAAAATAACAAATTAACAAATTTTCCACAAAGGTACTGAGGTAAATTAAAGAATATTGTGCTGTTATAGGGGGAATGCCACTCAGTTTATTCATTTAAAAAAGCCTGAGATGAACACAGCCATGCTAGGGGATTCAAGAGCTCATTTGGCCAAAAAGCACTGGATAAAGCATACCTTAGAAGAATGTGGTATGCAGTATATGAAAGCGATACCCCTCCACGCCGTCTTTTCAACTTGTATACAGTGAGAGGAAGCAGCCGCTATCCAAAATGGCGGCTGCTTCGGAGGGAAAAGAGAGCGCGCTCATTAGGAAGCTCAAAAGACAATGGTGCGAGGGTGTCAGCTCCCTCCAAGGGCTGCGCGCTGCTCTTTGTGCCTTCACATACCCACTCCGGCTCGTCAGGAGGATTGAGAGCGGGGTCTGTTGTTCGCGGTCCTAGTCGACCCGGCGGGAGCTTCAGACGTGCTGCCATCTTCCACGGGCATCAAGCCACACCCCCCAGAAATTGACATTCTAAGAGAGTCCTCGAAATGAATATGAGAAGCTCTCTCTGCATCTCCAAGCGGTACTAATAAGGCTGTCCTCTATTCTGCCAATGGTTTCTGTCCAGTCCCTGATAGCTAATCTCATCTAAGTGGTGATCAGTTAACAACTCCCTGTCCTTCTTGAGCTCAAATACAGGCCAATGCCTCTGAGCCAAGGTTGTTAACTCTTCCAGCAAAGGGTATTTATTTGAGCTCTGGAGGTGTGATAAGTGGCAGGACTGGTTTAAGCTAATTCTGCCTCAGGCAGCCTAAAATATATTTGTTATGTTTATATTCCACTGAAGTTATTAACAATTTGATTCCACTATTTAATCAGGTTTTAAAAATGATAACAAAGATAACTTTGACTGGCTTTTCTATTATCTTTGAAAACTGAGATGTAGAATTAAATATTTAAATCACACCCAGGACTGTTCCATTGAAAATGTTGCTGACCTTACACATTGAAATAGCTATTAGGCATTCAGTCACAGTGACGGCATTCGTTTTAAATATATAGTCTATCACTTTTTTATATATAAGGTCAACTTCATAATCGGATTACAAAACACATTTTAGGGGGATTACTAATATATATATAAAACAGAAATACTACAGTATGAAAGCACTTTCTTTGCTATGCGTTAACAAAGTTACATTTATATATTCTTGCCAGCTCCCTTGGCGTGACCCACTTGACTGATTCTTCTACAAAATATTGTCTAAGTCCCAACGTGAAACTTTCAACCAATGTAAACCAGCATCTTGGATCTAACACATTCATTCATACACCAGTCTGCTTTAGGAATGTGTGCCGCTTGAAACATTTGTAGACCTAATGCCCGTGTTGGCCGCTGTCTCCTTTGAAATATACAACCATCCTTGAGCATTCTTTGGATGCAACTTCAATGTCAGTCTTACTGGGCATTTAAGCCAAGTTTTATTTAATCTTTTTCTTGAAAACCTCCCATATTTTTTCTGATCATGCACACTTCACAGCAGATCATGCCCAGATCCTAATTAACATTCTGAAGGGCACTTAGAAATGTTTTTGTTATATTCCATGATTTTCAGGTCTCACCTCACACAACAAATGCTCTGTCTGTTTCAAGACATGTTGTTAGCTTACAGTGCTCTTGGAGCTCGCCCATTGTTTAACAATGCTTGGTTTTATTGTCACTCTCATTTGCTTGCTTAATATTTGATGGCTTGTATGGGCATTACTTCTCCAATTTGTGTTGCCCTTCCCAGATAAGTTACTTAGTCCTTAACTGAAAGTATGTTTTCCAGCTCTCTACCTCATGTGATCCTCTAACCCATCTCCCTGTTGCTCTTTCTCGCCATATGCTACTCTGTCTCCTGTCTCCGGGCCCGATTCACAGAACTAACTTAAGACAAAATCCTAAACTTACTACTTTTGGTATTCACAGAAGTTAGGATTTTGTCTTAAGTTTGTCTTAAGACAAACTTAAGACAGACTTAAGACAGTCTTAAGACAGACTTAAGACAGTCTTAAGAAAGACTTAAGACAAACTTAAGACAGACTTAAGGCAGACTTAAGTTAGGATTTTGTCTTAAGTTTGTCTTAAGTCTGTCTTAAGACTGTCTTAAGTCTGTCTTAAGTTTGTCTTAAGTCTGTCTTAAGTTTGTCTTAAGACAAACTTAAGACAAAATCCTAACTTCTGTGAATACCAAAAGTAGTAAGTTTAGGATTTTGTCTTAAGTTAGTTCTGTGAATCGGCACCATAGTGTTGCTCTCTCTCGACATGTTCTTCTCTATTCCCCCAGTCTCCCCTGTTGCCTCATTTTTCCACATACTTCTATGCCCTCCAACTTCATGTTGCTGTCTCGCCATGTGCTTCTCTGCTCCCTCTCCTCTGTGGTGCTTTGTGTCGCTGTGTGTTTCTCTGCCCCTCCTGTGTTGTTTCCGTTCCCCCATGTTGCTTCCCCCTCCAGCCTGAGTTCCTTGTTTTGCTTCTGCTCCCTACCCAGTGTTTTTTCTTTTTAGGAACAGATCCAACTTGGATTGATAACTAAAAAGAAACTGCTTGCATAATTTCTGCCCACTCAGGCGCAATGCTCGTGCCTACAAAATGATGCAGCAATCTGCATCAAAAGTTCTTTAATTTAAAATTTAAAATAAACATCAGGGATCCTGTGTAGCAGGTTTAAAATCCATTAACAAAGCCAATAGGTGCCACAGGCAAGACCTATCAGCTTTGTCAATGCTTGTTCATTTTCCCATGATTTTAATGTAACTCTCTTTTCTTATTAAATTCTATTGGTGACATTATTCATTGTTTTCAACTTGAAATTAAGTTTTCATGTAACTTTATATCATTTATTTTTACTTCTTACATTCTTCTTTCTCAAAACCTTTAAGCATTTGTCCTTGTTTTCTGTCTACTTTCCTGTCTTTACATTTCTGCCTTGTCAGAACAAGTTCCCATTGTTTTCTTGGTCCCTTTCATAGGCATACTATCTATTTCTGCATTTTCTCTGAATGTTACCTTGAATAATGTTGTTTATGTTTGTTTGTAGGAATAAAGTGTTGCTTACAGAGGCCCTCCCAGAGTGAACAGATAATAAACCCAACAGTGAGAAAGTTTTGAAACAGAGCTGGCGTGTGAAGAGTAAACGAGATGTATATTTTATTACAAAATGTGAACATGTAGGTTTTTCTCCTGCTGAGTGCAACATTGTATGGAAATAATACAAACTATTTTTGGTCGGTGAAGTGAAGAGCAGTATTGTGTTCCTATGCTTCAAGGAAAGACCAAATCAGTAATAATTGATGAATATATTTTTGGATGGTTTTTGCTCGGTGTTTGTACAGTTTGAAGCATGGAAGTCTGTTAATAATCAATGCTGATGTGTGTAAAAATAGAAAACAACCAACTAATACTGCCACAGAATGTGTTGCATAATTAGTCCTTAAACTCATTGGGCGCAGGGGGTGCTAGAGGGCGCCAGGCAAGATGGCTGCACATTAGTGCAGATGCCCAGCTGATCTTCAATCCGACCACTATCCGCGCCAATATAACGCATCATATTCCTAAATAGGGTTGCCCTGAACGGCACGACACCCCTACCTCCGGATGGGGGCCCGCTGAAACTTGGGGGCCTCTGCAGTGGCCGCTATCAGCAAAGATAGGACCCTCTGGTGGCAAACAGCATGGCGGCGGACTTTGTCTGGGAGTGAGCCGGCCCGCTGGCTGGAGTGCTGGGAGCCGGAGACGAGAAGCCGCAGCTGAGCTGCTGGACGGAGGCTGTAGCGGGCGATCGATCATGATAACCGGACACTGGTGGGAGGTGTACGCACCTGGCTGCGGGCCTCTGCGGGACTACTGCCGGCGGCGGAGCTCTGATACTGCCTGCGCTGCTTGACCCGTGCCTCTGTCACGTCAGCGGGGGGCCGGCAGGCCCTGTGGAGAACTTTGGCACCTGGGGATGATATTGCAAGAACTGAGCGGCGGTCCCCCGGGGGTCCGACTATCCGGAGGGCTGGGGTCCCACACATCGCCGATTCATCAGCCCTGATAACTGGAGGGAGGCCGGTTGGAGCTCAGCGGCCGCTAGACTCCCTGAGAGGCCAGATTGCTACCCTGGAGGTTGCCGGTGCTCGCAGCAGCTGGTGAGTGGGGTGCAGCCTTGCTTGGGCCTGCGGCTGTGGCAGTGGGTGCAGGCCTAGGTGCAGGGCCATGCTCTCAAGCTGCGGACTGCCTGTGGAGCACAAGGCGGAGAGGGCAGCACAGATACCGGCAACAATCTTGCACCCCAAAAGGCACGCAGTGGTCAGTGGGGCCGTGGGGCCTGCGAGCAACAGATGGTGTGGCTGAACTGCTGGAGCCCCTCTCTTGTGGAGACCAGCCCTTCCGTACTGGTCACCCTTATGTGGTTGATCTCCGCACCCAACCACTGACAACTGAGACACACTGGCACTATTGGACACCACTAACGCGGAGGTGTTCACAATACTGCAGACTGGCACTTATAGCCCTACATTGGCCCAGGCACCCTGTGTGATTGCTGCATAGAACTTCAATGAAACGTTGCCACTTGCTTGCAGGAACCCATTAACAGCACAGAGCCCCGAGATCTTCGCACCTGTTTGCACATCTTGCCCGGAATGCTAGGCACTAACGGAAAACAGACAGGTCACAACCCGCCTCACGTTTGAGGTGCTCAAAACTACCAAAACACATAAAAAAGCAGCCTCTGACTCGGAAGGGGACACTCAGGGCGATGGCCCCTCCACACTGGAGACGACGCTGATAGCCATGCAAAAAAGTCTTCAGGCTATAGAAGGGACAACGTCGGCAATTAACCACAGACTTGACCAGATGTCCTCCCAGCTGTTAAAGCAGGACGCGAGAATGGGGGAGATAGAGCAGAGGGTCTCCACTAATGAGGACGTCCTCATCGTGGTCGCAGACAAGGCCAACGACATGGAAAAGGTACTGGTATTTATACAAGCGAAAAATGAAGATTTGGAGGCTCGGTTCCTTTGCAACAGCATTAGAATTATGGGCCTGCTGGAGTCCACCAATACAGGCAGGATGGAGACCTTCATCGAGGCGCTGATCAAGGGCACCTTCTGCCCTGACAACTTGTCCGCAATGTTTATAGTCGAGCGAGCTCAACGCTCCCTGGCGGTGAGGCCGGTACCGGGTGCTCCACCTCGCCCTATAATTGCTCGGCTAATAAACTACATGGACCAGGACACTATACCGAGACTCGCCAGGGAAAAAGGCACCATCACCCACTAGGGGAGTTCGCTGTCTTTCTTCCCCGACTTTACCATCGCGGTACAGGCGGCGGGGCGGGAGTTTGGTGCTGTTAAGAAACTCCTGCAATGCAAGGGCATTCCTTACACCATGCTGTACCCCGCCCGCTCACAGATTGGACAAGAGGGAAACTTCAACATTTTCACTACTGCCAAGGCAGCGATGGAGCACGTGAAAAAGCAGAAGAGAAGGCGCCGTGAGATCCAGGCTAAATCAGACGAGGAGGAGCAGTAATTGACCGAGTGGTGACGGACTATGTCAATATTAGAACCCTGTATTATGGGTCACACCTTAACACTAAGTAGGATTATTGCTCCCTACCACATTTGCACATTTGGCCCTGGGCTTATGCTAGGTGTCATAAAACTTTTTCCAGAGGGCCGTCACAATGGTGTAGACTGGTTTGCCCTGAGGGTTACATTATATCATACTCCCCATGTGTCATTTTATCCCTCAAGTAGGTGCCTGCTAGCGGAGTGATGATAGACTGTATTTCTTGGTTTACTATCCCACACGCGGGAGGGGCACCCGAACTTATGTATGGTCCTTTACGACCCCCCACAGCAGATTAACTATTGTGATGCTGGTCCTCTGGAGGTACAGGTTCTTGATACGATGCGTTGATTTATACGCTCCTTTATCCTGCAAAGTAATTAGACCTGATTGGCCACCTCCCACTCTGAGGGAGGCTAGTAGCTCTCTGGTGTTCCCTGTATGAGAGTACCCCACATGTTATGCACTTTTCGTTCTGGGTGTTGGGAATTGTTTCTTCAGGGAAGGGATGGCTTTGGCATGTTGGGCTGCTGAAGTGGGTGGGGGTTTGGAGGGGGAAGAAGAGGGGGCACTGGAAGGCACTGAGACCTCATCTTGACCCTAATTCCAGGCAGCACAATGCTGTGAACCGTCATAACACTACTGTGCATGTCATTACAACTGTAAGATCCTGCTGGTAATATAAAGTTCCTTACATTGAACATGCAGGCCTAAACACACCCAAGAAAATACGGTCAGTACTGGCCTATCTGGACAGGCTTGATGTATAGGTGGCATTCCTGCAGGAGACACATCTTACCCACATCTCTGAGAAAACTGTGGGTGTACGGTGGGCTAGTGTTAGGATTGCTTCCTCATATTCCTCCTACTCCTGTGGTGTGCTCATACTTAAAGAAAGGAGTTCCCTTCACAGTTCTGAGCTCAGAGATGGATGACCAGGGTAGATTAGTTGTTGTGTATGGAAAGCTTGGAGGTGCGGGAATGTTGCTGGTCAATGTGTATAGGCCGAATGTGGATGACCACTCCTTCTTTGCTGATGTGTGGCACCGTATATCTAAGTTCCCTCCTACCGAAATTCTTTGGGGGGGCGACTTCAGCACTTGTCTAGATGTAACCAAAGATAAATCGGGAAGCGGGGTCCCAAGGCACAAGCTGGCAACAGACACCTTGCTCGACCTTTTGGAGGCCGGGAACATTCATGATGTCTGGCGGATGCGGCAACCTGGGGCTAGGGAAGGCACCTTTATCTCAACCGTGCATGGCACATGGTCCCGCTTGGACTATTGGCTTCTCACTGAAGTTGCTTGCGCTTGGGCGACAGGCGTCTGTCATTTGGCAAAAACGCTCTCAGATCACTCCCCAGTGCTGCTTGAAATGAGTATTCCCAAATGCACCCGTCTGCCATTCTCATGGCGACTGCAACAGGCGTCACTGACGGATCAG
Source organism: Triturus cristatus (assembly GCF_964204655.1). Taxonomy (NCBI): domain Eukaryota; kingdom Metazoa; phylum Chordata; class Amphibia; order Caudata; family Salamandridae; genus Triturus; species Triturus cristatus. Next base: position 890,075,734 of record NC_140590.1, on the reverse strand, counting down.
GTCTTCAGGTGCATGGTGGGTGAGGCAATTGGGAATTTTTTTAAGGGAAACGAGGGCACTGTGGAAAGCACGAGCGTCCTGTGGGAAGCTTTTAAGGTCACGATTCGGGGGGTATGCATAGGCCTACGACGCAGGATTCATAAATTGGCCGCCAAAATTTCCACATTGGAACGTGACTACCAGCGGAACTGCAATCCTGGGACACAATAACAAAATTCAATAAAATCCATCAACTAATATGCTGTAAACAATATTATTACACCAGAAACATTTTATCACAAACAACAGTAATGGATCATTTGAAAATAGACTCCCATATCTATAGTTGCTTATTTCATCTATTCTGAGAGTTAATACCCATTGGGATATTGACTATAAGTTGTTATCCCTCAGGGCTTTTGCCTTTACCGACGCGTTTCAAATCCCTATGTTTATTATGGGATTCTCCTCAGGGCAGTGACTTGGATGGTGTAGTCTGAAATTATAATGTGAGAAAATGGAAATCAGTATTTTTGTGTCCCTTTTCTTTTTTTAAAAATAAAGTTGCCATGATTAATTAAAAAACCACTGTACCTGTACTGTTCCTCCTTGGTTGGTGTGCCTTCAAACATGTAGTATTCTGCACTGAATCTAAAAGTGAAAAAATAACTGTTTGCTGCTTTGTTTCATGAAATGAGAAATCATGCAGAGTACTTTTCTTTAAGATTTTTTAAAGAAAAAGGGGGAGGGCGCTTAATTGAAATTATTCGTGCCAGATTCTTTTAGGAAAATTCTGTCTCCATAATTTTGCCGTCTATAAAACAAAGAAATTGTTGCCTTATTGAATTGTAGTCATTTCTGCTAGCTCACGCTTTATTTTCTATACATTTCTAACCACTTTACTGCTATGTTGTAACACTTGGACTTACTCGTCGAGGCGGTATCGTGGTCTGCCTTCTCTTCCGTATGTGTTCGAACACCTTACTGCAACATTGTTTAACTTGAACTTGCTCGAGGGTGAATGCGGTCTAGCGGTCTGCCTTCCCCACAGTTACTGAATCTTGCTTCGGGCTTCTGAAACGTAAAGAGATTACTTCATTCTTTGTTATTTTGAAGATAGAGCTTCACTGCCACATCTAGTCTCGGCACTTACTTTTTGGTAGAAGCGTTTTTGCGAGCAGCATTTTCCTTTCAACGGTTCGTTTCAGGTCGTTATTTCCTATATGGTTCTTTCTTCTTTTTAAAGTGGTAGTTTGTTGATGAGACGCCAGAAGTGCTTTTTTTCTTTTTTCTTTCATGCTGAATGTCGTCTTGACAACCTTGTTCTACTGAGGTTTGTATAAGTTGTGAAACAACGTATTGTGAATGTTAAAGTCATTTACGAATTCCAACTTCGTATTTCTTATTATATTCCATTCTGGGAGCTGAAGTTGTATCATAAGGTTTATACTCTTAGATGCCTCAACCTGAGGTTTTTGGTATCTCTTTCATTTCGTTAAGCCCGTTCTCGGCGCTGTTGAATGTTAAAGTTAGATGTGCTCCTTTTGCAACAACAATGTTTCTACATTGCCACCCCTGGGTGGTTTGGTTATTGCAGATAATACTGTCTAAACTAATTCTTTCTCAGAATGATTTTTCTCCATGAAATGTGTAACCATCGGTGCTGTCATTACTTGTTTTTTTATTCTGGATTTATGTTGAACAATCCTTTGATTTATTTTTTGATTTGTTTTCCCTATATACAGTTTAGAGCAGTGACACTGTGGTGTTTTGTGTATTCCTTCCAGATATGGGAAAAAGGGACTTGGGTGTAGGGCAGAGGGTTTCTCTCCTGAGCAGGATTTCCTTAGTGGCTTGTACTAAGCCTTCCTGAGCTTCAAAGAGTACCCTCAGGGTTTGCCCACCGCTTCCTGACTTCTAAGGTCTGCCTCCCCTGCCACTAACAAATGCACACACACCTAAGCCAATCCCAGGTTGGCACTGGGGATAAAAGTGGCACCTTCAGAAACTCTCATCAGAACACTCCTGGACTTGTGGAAGATTCAGAAGGACTGTCCTGCTGTCTGAAGAAGGAAGATGCCACCTGCTCTCTTGATCCCAGGCTCCCCAGAAATGACTCCAAGGGCCAGTTGGCTGGCCTTCGGTTTGAGCTACAGGAAAACAGCAAGGTTCCAGCTGCCCCATAAGGTCCTGGACCCTTGGCTGGCATCAGAGTGTATCCTCCCTGCCCCAAAACAGCAATTCACAAGCTCCAGGTGAAGATTGAGATGTATTTGGGCTTTTCACAACCGTGAATTAACACTTTGTGTCACCCGATAACCATCCATGATGCACACCAATGTGAATCTCCGGAGATGACCTGCTCTTTGCTTCTGCTCCTGCACCAACTGCCATAGTCCATGTCAACTGCCAGCGCGAAGATCCATCGATGACCAAACATGGTGCCTGACCTGCGCCTCATGCCTACAATTGACTCCCCTAATGTCCAATGCCACTTAACATAAACTTCTGCTGCAGCTCCCCATGTGGACTTAGACTCAGAAAAGGTAAAATCATCAGCTTGATGAACCTGGTACCTGTATCCGACCGGCTCTCCATTACAGTCAGCCTGGACTTGAGGCCTTGACCTGGTCCAGTGCGATCAGATAACTCCAATTAGATCTATGTGCTTTTTGGTGATATTTTGACTAGAAACTTCATTTTTGTTGTTATAGTGTCATTTGATTGATAAAATTACCTCTATTTGTCTAAATAGTCAGGGGAGACCATTCAATTAGTGTGTCTGTGACTAAGTAATGCCGCTGGGGCATAATGTAAGTGTTATCTGCACGTCTAAACATATCCAGTAACCAGTCTAGTATGGGGCGTTCCCCTAAGTGTGCCCCCATGTCCATTGCCTTCACAACACCAGGTGCCGCAATCCATCTCATGGGCCTCTTGAGTTGAACAGCGGCATTGTAAATATTGTAATCGGGGGCATCTAGGCCCTCCTTCATCAAGAGGGGCGTGCAACATTTGAAGAGCTATTTGCTGGCAAACCTTTACCCAAACCAAGGAAGTTAGGAGAGATTTCAACTCCCTGAAAAATTATTTTTTTATTATCACCTGCAGGGCCAAAATTACATACAGTAATATAGGCAGCACCAACATTTTATCCACAACAATGATGCCTAAGGTAGACAATGGTAGGATATCCAGAGCGGCATGGAGGTCCTAACAGACGGCAATGTTTTCCTACATTCCTCTCAATAAGGTCCTGGTCGTCATGAAAAATATTTATGCTTAAGTATTCTTGGGACATAAATTCCAAAAGCAGGCCCTTTGTCAGGAAGTCCGGCAGGGGATTCACCGCTACTGTGGTGGAAAGGGAACAAGCAGGAATTATCCCAATTAATCTTCAGCCCTGATATTGATTGGAAATCATCTAGAAGGACATAGGTGAGCATATGCTACCACCCACAGCCGCTTCATTGAGATAGACCAATGAATAGTCTCCATACAGTGTTTTCCTGTGATACTCCCTGCCGACTCGGTTTCCTCATTCAGGTCCCATGAATCTCAGGACACATGCCAAAGGTTCCATTGCCAGTGCGAAAAGTAAAGGCAAGCGGGGGCAGTTGTGTATAGTGCCTTGACCCACACCAAGCACATTGGATATTGTTTCACAAGTGTGCACTCTCGCCATTGTGTACTTGTATAGGAACTGCACCCAGCGTCAGAACTCAGGGCCAAACCCCAACCTCCAGAGAGCCTCCATTAGGTATTGCCAGCTCAGGGTGTCAAGTGCCTTCTCAGTATCTACACAGGTGACCCAGTGTTTTTACTGTTGCTCAATGACCACTCCAATGCTGTAAAAAGGTGCCAAAGATTGAGAAATGTATTTTGTCCCAGTAGAGAGATGTTTTAGTCATGGGGTATTATCGTCTGGGCAATCAGAATCAACGGTTTGCCAGGGCATTTCCTAAGATCCTATAATCCAAATTAAGGGGTGAAAGTGGGTGCTATGAAGACACCAAAAGAGGATTCCTGCCCTGTTTAGGGAGGACCACTATCAATGGCTCTTGGAAGGAGGCTGGTAGACTGTCCACCCATTTTGCTTCCTCACATAACCTCAATAACCCAGGCGCAAGTCTCTGAGCATACAGTGCATAAAATTCTATCGAAAACACATTGTCCCAGGTGTCTTGCACCTAGCTATTTGTTTTATTACTATTAACACCTCTTGGACAGTATTCAGGTTCGCCTGCTGGATTTTGCCAATATTTGGGAGTGTCACTTTGTTCAGCAGCATGGATAGAGCAGCGCACTTCTCCCTTGGGAGGGGGTATATTGTGTCACGTAATACGATCGGAACACCTTGCTAACATTCACCTGGGAGTTAACTATCTCTCACTGATCATTCCGGTGATCCTTCCAAGTCTGTGTCAATCTTTGCGAGGTCAAGGCATCAGTAGGGACATGTTGTTCAAGTGTAAGTATGGTTCCCTCCACATTCATTACCTCCTTAATGAACATCTGTTTAACCCCATCGATGGTATTAATACAAATCCCTCTAAACACTACTTTGAACGCATCACATTCTATTGTGGTGTCTAATGCTCTGCCCTCATTATTGGTCAATATGGTCTGCAACAATGGCTCTGAATGCTTGATCACGAAGGGCTTCCAGATGGAGCCTCCAGTTAGGAATGCGGAGTTGGGGGCATCCCTGCTGTAAAGCCAGCTGAAGAGTGCAGTGATATGAGAGCGTGCAGTGCAAATATTCTGCATCAGTTCCCTTTGCTGCCATCGTTGTATTACAATCAGCTATATCTATGCACATTTTCAGGGAATGCAGCCCAAGAAAAAAGAGTATTCTTTACACTCAGGTTACAGCCGTCGCCAATATCCCACCTGTCTGTCCTTTGCCCACTGTTGTAAACACTTTGTGATTGTGTGTGACTGTGCACTGAACAGTGGGGGAGTGGAGCGATCCATATCCTCTCCTCATCAGGTGTCATGTCCTTTAGGCTAGTCCTATTATGTATGCCCCCTTTTACATACATTGTCCCATCCACACGACAATACCAGTTCTGAATCTGAACAGGTGACCTTTTACCTAATAATTTGCTCCTGTCTCTTCTACACCAAGCTCTTAGTATTTTATCATACTCCCTGTACCTGACGCACATAAACATGTCCTCAGGCATTGCATGATTATTCTGTATAAGGTTCACCACTTTTTTCATCCTTGGTCAACAGCCCACTGTGCATGATCGCATTGTTTGGAAAAACATTTATGATTGTTTTCAAAACATTTATTATTGTTTTAAAAACATATCAATTCTAGAAGAAACCCTAGAGTGACCACTCTAGTGTATAAGACTCTTATTTCCCCCCTGTAAATTAGAGGAGAATTCCTTCCATGCTGACACGGGGTCCTGCATGCTGAATCTTCGACACATAACATATACATGCTACAACTACATATCTAGACTAGATACATTTAGGCAAATTACATAGGGAGCGCATTTTTGGAGTATGCAAGTGCTGTTGTTTCATCTGAACTGTCCATGTTCATCTTCTTAGCACTATGGTAGAAATGTGCTACTGCTTACTATATTAGTACTTGCGATTTCTTTTGTATGCTTCTGTCTCCTGATTGTCACAGCAAATATGTTTTACACAAGACTCCCTTGATGACCACATGTCTTCCATCTAGGTTACTTTTCCTATTGCGTGTTTCAAATGCAACTTAGGGCGCTATCTATATGAGTACCCTTCAAGCATAATTTGAGCAAATGTGGCCCAGTACAAACAACTCTAGCATTTTTGCAGCTTGGTCGACTTGGTGTGTCTGTTGAAAATAGGCAAAGTGAACATAGTGTCCCCTCGAGTAAGCTTGAATTCTGTAGCATTTTGGATAATTGGCCATCCCCCTAATGTTCCATGTTAACACATTGTATCTTAGAATTATGTTACCATTTAGACCTGCCATGCTTTCAGTGACCTAGTGAGCCATAACTCCCAACTTACCCAATTTCCTCCAATCCATACCCCCGGCAGTCCCTTGGAATTGAAAAACGGATTTAGTAGTCCTGGCTCTATAACAAACAAACACCCAAACTCTCCATCCTTGTAGGGGGTGAGAATGCTTCCATGGCAAAAGAAAATCACCATAGAATCGTTCAGTAACTCAGTCCATTTTGGAAAGTACATGAGGCGGGCCTTAGCGGTAGTCATGGGTTGTGGAGCTCTCCCCAGCCCGCCACTACAGCGCAAGTGGAATCACATTTCCTCCAGCAATAAACCCATCCCCATTGTCCCAGGCTAGGGTACCTCACTGTGGTTGCCCGCCCCATCTACTCTGATCCATCAACATTGGCAAAGCCAATCAGGACAACAACAGCAGCCACCTTAAGTTACTAAACTCATACTAACAGATCGGCAGTCATTAGTGTAATTTCTGGGGTGTGTCTGACAGCAGCCACAGGTTCCTCGATATCTCCTTCATCTGCCTAGGAGTGGATGGCTTAGTCATTGTAGGACTATCCAGACCTGGAACTGCATTGCAAACCCAATTCCTCTACTACTCATGAATGCTATTTGGCCTCCCGATCCGTGATGGGGCGTCCTCTGGGCCTTCGCTCAAATCTGCACATTCATTTCAGAGTTCGCCATCCTGCATCTGCAGCATTCTGATACGGCAGCCTCTGTATTCCGACTCAAAGCCATCATCAGGCATCTGCCGGGCTAGTGAAATACCTGCTGGTGTTGCCCTCCACAACCCATAGCTTGGCTGGTTCAATAGTGAGTAGCGGAGGTTGTTGAAGCCACTTTTTAGCCTCCAAAAAGGATTCTCGTCTCTTCTGTACTTCTGTTGTATAGTCTATAAAAATATGTACTGTGCAGTTCTCAACATTTCACAGGCCCTTACTGCATGACATTTGCAATATAGGATCCCGGTCCCAATAATTGAGAAACTTGAACACAACTGGCCTAGTGGGGCACCTGTGGAGGTTGACAGCCTGGGACTCTGTGTGCACATTCAGTAGAGAGAAAGGCTGATTGCTTGCCAACTAGTACTGCCTGCATCAGACATTCTTCAAAGTAGAGGTACGTACTAGGCCACCAACCTTTCGGCAGACCAACATTATTCCTGTGTGCTCACCCTTCTGCGCCATTAACCTTCAGTTTCAGATATCGAACTTCATCTGAAGGGCCCTCTGGTTGCTCCTGGACATCCTACACAGATGGGCGCACCACAGCAATTGTGGATTCATTAGTTGCAACATACTCCTACAACTTTCAATGATCCACTCGTAGTTCGCCACTTTCATGGCCACAGCATAAATTTTGGGTTCTAGATTTTTTTAGCATTACAGCGACTGCTTCAGTGGCAGCTGATCGGTGATTCAGTGTGCTATCCTTTGAGTTTAAATTGTTCTTATTCGCCCACTCCAAGCCCTTGGATTTGCTAATTTATAACAGTTTGTTGGTCCCTGTAAAAGAAGTCTTTCAACCCTTTACTCCACAATTGAAAATATGGGATCCAAGGGATCGCTCCACCTTAATTTGCAATACTGGCCCAGCCGGGCCCACCAAGGTACTAATTTCTGGTCGTCGATTCCGGGTAGCAAGAAGCCCAAATGTAAAATCCAGTGACAAGGCAGGAGCAGGTGCAAAACAAATTAAAGGAAGTGCAAGGAAACAAAGTCAGGCAGGAGGAATGTACTGGATCAGGGTGTGCACTCACAGTAAGGGCCCCTGCAGTGCCTGAAGTAGGTGGCAACTCTATCTTCCGAGGGCCTTAGGGTAGGACGTACTCAAGTATCATCAGGCCGGTGTTGGAGAAACAGTTCTGACCCCTCCATTCCACATAGTGCCCCCCTAGTGGGGTCTCATCCTGGTTTGGGCAGGAGAGGTGGGATGAAGCTTTGGGTGGGGGAAGGGCACTGCCACCTGGTCTACTACTGGTCAGCACCCGGCAGATACAGACATTCTGGTAGGTTTGCATTACGCGCCTGTGCCTCCGAAGAGGGTCACCACCCATCACCAACCTCGGAGGGAGCCTCTGGAGGCACGCACCTTGAGAGCGCCCATCTCCCCGCACACTAGGAGGAGGTGAGCATCCAATCCTAGGCAACAGGTGGGCAGGCAAGCAGCGTTCAAGCTGGCTCTGCAGCTCAATTGAGTCTGCCATTGTCGGTGTGGCTGTAGGATGCCCAACCACAGACTCTAATTTAAACCTGAATGATTTTGTGCCAAGCCAAGGGACAGTTAAGCACAGGTTTATTTAGTGACTTTTGTAGTTTAACTTGACAAGGATTGTGTTTATTGTGTCAGTGAGGCTTCTACCCCCTCTTAACTAATAACCCAGTTTTTTTCAGCTGCTATATTTCCAGACAAAAGCAGCACATGTCTGAAAAGTGGCTGTGACATGCAACCGATAGCCAGTCAAAAATGTTTTGTGATACGTTGCCTAATCTAGGTCAAGCACCAGAGGTCATGCTTAAGCAAAGAAAGATGGTCATGGCCTGCCTTTTCTCTTTATTGCAATAATAATTTCTAGTTGGCTTTTGGGACGCCCATAAATCGGCTATTTGTCCTAGCTCTGGGAAGAATTTGCTAGCATCAAAGGTATAATGTTTTTCATCATTGCATAATGCACACAGTGGCTTTTGCTCAATTTCCTTGGTCTGATTTAAGACTAGTTATGAAATTTCACTGCGGTCAATTGATCAGACTTTTATTTTACTGTGCTCATCAACAGCAGAAGTGATAAAAGGATGGATGAATTGAGTCTGTGTTAGCTCTATTCACTTATGCCTTTAGCTGGGGTTTTTACAAATGGATTTTCCTGCATTTCTCTTATTTTGTATTAATATTTTGCATTTTTAAATAAAATGTCCTCTGTCTTCAGATCACTAGCTTCTGGTTTGCTTTCATTTTATCCTGCTGTGTTTAGGTCTTACATGCACCATAAATAAAGGGCCTAATTTGAGAACCCTGGATTGTGGTGTAGTAACTCTGCCCCAGCAGGTGTTACCAATGGCTGGTACTGCAACTCCAGGTCTATTTCAAAGGTTGGTCCTCAGGGCGCTCTCCGAAGTTTGGAATAGCCAGAAGAATCAGAACATCTCAACCTAATTCCACAGATTATTCCTCATTTCTCCCTGGAGTTTCACCCAGTGCTGCACTCTCTGAGTGACAAACAAAAGGTCCACAGACTTCCAATGGACCGTATAATTCAAGAGGCTAAGTAACTCCTGTTACCAGGCCTATAGGTTTTACCAAGTCACTTGTAATCAGATCAGATTTGTTAAATTATCCATGTCTTGCAGATAACTTTGAGCTAGGTCTAGTTAGTCCTAGTTTTCCCCCTAATATATTATACTGTTGCATTATAAGTATGCACTTTTAAGTCCCAACAAGCGCATTTGTGCTGCGTGAAAACGTATGACTGGCTGAAACACATCCTCACCACATGAGGGCATCAAATATGCATGCATACTGCTTTGATTTAAGTCTTCTATTTCATTAGATAAATATGAGTGTTATTCCATTTTGTAACGGTGACTTCAGTGACTTCTCATCCACTAAAAATTACAAAACCCGAATATTCTTGTTTTCAATTATTATGAGATTAATAATCAGAGCCATTTAAATATAGGGGTTACAAAGTGTGAAAAATTGGGTTTTTGGTTGAGGGTGGTGAATACCCTCCTCACTCAACAACCACAATCCATGTCAGGGTGAACCATAAAAGTCACTCTGTTAACCTGTGCTTTACCCTCTGGTAGCTTGGCACAAAATCAGTAAGACCTAACTTAGAGGCAATGTGTAAAGTATGTATGTAAAGCATAAACAGTAATAAAGTGAGAACACAACACAAGAAAAACTGCACACCAATTGATAGAAATAGAGTCAATCAATTAATCAAATCCTTATTTTGCCAATCATGGCCATAAAATTGCAAATAAGCATTGATAAAATTAATTGTATATTTACAAAATCCATACAAAGTGTATTGTGCAGTGCAAAACCTATAATGCAAAGTGATATAAGGATGTTTACTATTTGATGAGTTTACACACCTTTTGCCTGTCAACAGAAACCTCAGATAATGTCTTCTATGATCACAAGGATATTTATATCCACCTCATAAGCCTCATAATGTTTATTAGTATTAAAAAACAAATTGCTTTTCTGATAATTGAATTATATGCTGTTTTAGATAATCTACCAGTAACCATTGTTGCCTAACTAATTCATCAAAAATCACCAAAAAGAATGCAAATTACATAATAAAATAAAACTATACAATACATCATACAATTAATTGAAAGTAATTAACAGGAATACAATTATCTATCCCCCAGAATCATATGTGATTAAACCCAATTTCCTAATAGAACCTACAGACAACCATGGGATTGTCATGTATGAGGAGTATCTAGCTTAGTAAATCCTACAGCTAATAGGATGGGATCTAACCAAAACTTAAAATTAAAAACCTTATAGTGGCTAGCCTATATGCTTTCTGCTTAACCACGCTCAATACAGGAATCTGCTTACAGCAAACATAATTGCCCAGGAAATGTTGAACTGTAAAGTCCTTAAAGTGGACAAATCATGTCAGCACCCCAAATGAAGGCAGATATGATGAATCCACTTCCTCCTCGCTGTTGAATATGACAGGCAAACAAATCGTAAATGTTCAATATTCTCAATTCCCAGACCATTACAAAGTGAACAATGCATGTTAAAGGGATGGGGAAGGGACCATCTCGATGTAAAACTCTTAATGTAAAGCATTTCATACCAAAATCTAATTTACAATATCTTTGCTAAAGATGGATATATTTAATCTAGGACCAATTCAAAGAGCGGTGATGGTTTATGTTCCAGTTATATGCTGTAAGACTGCCTTCTAAGGCATTCACATGTAGTTGACCGAGAACGTGAGCCCAGTAGGATTTTTGAACAATAACCTAGGCTGAAGGGGTATAGACACTAGAGCAATTCACCAGCTTTGTAGCCCTGGGATTACCAATCCTTTTTTACATGACAAATCCGAGGTACAGAATTAAGCGAACAGGATTTCAATATATCAGAAAGAGACTCCTTATATGAAGCTAGTTCAATGATTTGTCAATATTCGTACCTAGTATAAAAAGGGTCTAAAAACAGCAAAGTGCTCAACTCTTTGAAGACCTATATAAAAATACAATAGAATTAAAGGAGAACCTTGCAGTAGATTAAAAAGAGCACTAGCAAAATAATTTTCTGCTGCTGCCAATTTTGATGTCATCATCATCATAAATCCTTTACTCAGAAGCATTAATCAACCATAAAATGACATAAACATTCTACATGATAAAACATTAGAGAAAAGTACAAATATGGGCATTATAACACAGTACATAAGATCTAAAAAAAGACTCTACATAAAAAACATAATTCATTGTTTGCCAGCTGTTGAAGATAATGCAAAGATAATCTACATTGTTCTATATATTGCAGTTCTTGATATACGAGATTAAGGACTGTCTGGTAAATTGCAGATAAAACTCATCTAAACAGAAAAAGTGTAGCAGGAACTGGGTGAACATGCCATCATATGGACAAGGAAAAGCCTTAGCCGCTTGAATGTGACCCATCGGAGAACATAACAAATCCACAACAGTACCAACCCTAAAATGAAACAAAAGCAATCTTTCCCTCACACCATTTATAATAACCAAATAGATCCCCAGATAACCTGTGAGCATGTGCACTGATTAATAATTGGTATCTCAATATCTTTTTATCCAACACACAGCAAGAACTAGGGTCACCAAATAGTTGTTACTTGCCCAGGCTGTAAAGAATTTTCTTGGCTCAGGCTAGCTAAGGGATGCTGAGACCCTTGTCACATGCTGAGAAATCTTTGATAATACATTGGTTCAGAGCTGCTTCCTCTTTCCACCACATGGAAATCCCCAGATAAATAGGACTAGGTTTAATTTAATCCTCTATATAACTGAGCTTAAGCTCCTTATGATATATATATATATAGTGAGGGGAGGTTGGAGGGATAAGCAAAATCAACTTCTCTTCCACCAGAACAGCAAGACTATTTGCAATGCCCCAATTCTCAGCTCAATATGTTGCAATTGCAACACATTGGTGCCGATCACGATCCGGTAAAAAATGTCCCCGTGCGACTCGTATCGGGTCTTTTTACCGTACGATTCGTACAAGTGCCGTACGAACTGGCAATCACGATTCGCATGGTAAAAAGTCCATACGAACCGCACTGGGAATCATTCCCCACACGTCCTCGGGTCGGAAAATGTGTCCGACACGTCCTCGGACGATTTACCTTACAAACGTGAAAAGCCAAGTCCGACCGAGGAATCACGATCCATCCCGTGCGTCCGAGCGTACAACCGTATGGAAAAAACCCCGTCCGCACCGAACTCCTATAGCAACCATGGAGACATGTGCCCGCATACGCGCCCAACTCTCCCCCCAGCCCCCGTACGTCCGACACGTACCCCCCGTGTATGTATACCCCCACCCGTCTAGGTACACCCCAGTACGTTCAAGTCGTACCCCCACCCCAGTACGTGTCGTACCACCGTCAATGTACACCCCAGTACGTTCGAGCTCCACCCCCACCCCAGTACGTGTCATACCCCCGTGTACCTACACCCCAGTACGTTCCAGTCCTACCCCCACCCCAGTACGTGTCAAACCACCATCCATGTACACCCCAGTACGTTCCAGTCGTACCCCCACCCCAGTACTTGTCGTACCACCGTGAACCTACACCCCAGTACGTTCCAGTCGTACCCCCACCCCAGTACGTGTCGTACCACCGTGAACCTACACCCCAGTACGTTCGAGCCCCACCCCCACCCCAGTACGTGTCATACCCCCGTGTACCTACACCCCAGTACGTTCCAGTCGTACCCCCACCCCAGTACGTGTCATACCCCCCGTGTACCTACACCCCAGTACGTTCCAGTCGTACCTCCACCCCAGTACGTGTCGTACCACCGTGAACCTACACCCCAGTACGTTCCAGTCGTACCCCCACCCCAGTACGTGTCGTACCACCGTGAACCTACACCCCAGTACGTTCGAGCCCCACCCCCACCCCAGTATGTGTCATACCCCCCGTGTACCTACACCCCAGTACGTTCCAGTCGTACCCCCACCCCAGTACGTGTCATACCCCCCGTGTACCTACACCCCAGTATGTTCCAGTCGTACCTCCACCCCAGTACGTGTCGTACCACCGTGAACCTACACCCCAGTACGTTCCAGTCGTACCCCCACCCCAGTACGTGTCGTACCACCGTGAACCTACACCCCAGTACGTTCGAGCCCCACCCCCACCCCAGTACGTGTCATACCCCCCGTGTACCTACACCGCAGTACGTTCCAGTCGTACCCCCACCCCAGTACGTGTCATACCCCCCGTGTACCTACACCCCAGTACGTTCCAGTCGTACCCCCACCCCAGAACGTGTCGTACCACCGTGAACCTACACCCCAGTACGTTCGAGCCCCACCCCCACCCCAGTACGTGTCATACCCCCGTGTACCTACACCCCAGTACGTTCCAGTCGTACCCCCACCCCAGTACGTGTCATACCCCCCGTGTACCTACACCCCAGTACGTTCCAGTCGTACCCCCACCCCAGTACGTGTCATACCCCCCGTGTACCTACACCCCAGTACGTTCCAGTCGTACCTCCACCCCAGTATGTGTCGTACCACCGTGAACCTACACCCCAGAACGTTCCAGTCGTACCCCCACCCCAGTACGTGTCGTACCACCATGAACCTACACCCCAGTACGTTCGAGCTCCACCCCCACCCCAGTACGTGTCAAACCCCCCGTGTACCTACACCCCAGTACGTTCCAGTCGTACCCCCACCCCAGTACGTGTCAAACCACCGTCCATGTACACCCCAGTACGTTCCAGTCGTACCCCCACCCCAGTACGTGTCGTACCACCGTGAACCTACACCCCAGTACGTTCCAGTCGTACCCCCACCCCAGTACGTGTCATACCCCCCGTGTACCTACACCCCAGTACGTTCGAGACCCACCCCCACCCCAGTACGTGTCGTACCACCGTGAACCTACACCCCAGTACGTTCGAGCTCCACCCCCACCCCAGTACGTGTCATACCCCCCGTGTACCTACACCCCAGAACGTTCCAGTCGTACCTCCACCCCAGTACGTGTCGTACCACCGTGAACCTACACCCCAGTACGTTCCAGTCGTACCCCCACCCCAGTACGTGCCGTACCACCGTGAACCTACACCCCAGTACGTTCGAGCCCCACCCCCACCCCAGTACGTGTCATACCCCCCGTGTACCTACACCCCAGTACGTTCCAGTCGTACCCCCACCCCAGTACGTGTCATACCCCCCGTGTACCTACACCCCAGTACGTTCCAGTCGTACCCCCACCCCAGTACGTGTCGTACCACCGTGAACCCACACCCCAGTACGTTCGAGTCCTACCCCCACCCCTGTACGTGTCGAACCACCGTGTATGTACATCCCAGTACGTTCGAGTCCTACCCCCAACACAACCTCCTAACTACGGAGCGCACCCCAGGCCCCAACATCACAACCGCATGTACGAGTCGTACCAAGCCACACACAAGGACAGCACCGTACAACCAAATGGCCCATGTACACACCGTACACACGCTCAAAACGCACGGACACAACCAGGACAAAACAAAACAACACAACAATACACCATTCGAATGGCACAAAGCCACTAAACATGGCCACAAAACAACAAAACAACACCTTCACTGACCTGCAACTGCCAAAAACAAACAGAGGCCCAATACACCACCACTCCTTATAACCAACCCACCCACAATTCAAACACAGCCACACCCACCAATGGACCAATAAAAAGGGCCCACACACACAAACCATGAGCCTTTGCAACAGACCCACTGCTGCCAGACCCCACAGACAACCCACAGCACCAGACCTCAACCTTTACTACACCTTACACTTGCACACCTTCACACAACCACCTTCACAAACACACCCTCATCACATTAACACACACACGCACCTGCACAACCACACCCACACACCCACAACCATCCACACACCACCCCCACCATCCACACCCCCCCCACCATCCACACCCCTCATCATGCCCACTACCAAGAATCCAAAGTTCAGTAACCGAGAGTTGGAGGTTCTTGTTGATCAAATCCTCAGAGTCAAGCCACAGATCTTTGGAACATTGGTCAGAAACACCAGCCAGGCAGCAAAAACAGCCATGTGGCAGACCATCGTCGATGCTGTGAATGCTGTTGCGGACACCAGACGGACCAGGCAGGAATGCCAGAACAGGTGGTACGATCTGCGGAGGAGGGTCCGAGCCAAGAGGCAGGATGAACACGACCAGGCCAACGCCACCGGAGGAGGGCCCTCCCGCAGACCCGTACACTACCATCCCTGGGAGGAGAGGGTGATGGCCATACTGCCGGTGGAGGCAGTCGAAGGATTAGAAGGACTCCGAGACCCGGGTGAGTACACAAACAACGCACCTCACATGGGGGGAACGGCATCCACAACCAACATCACTAACAGGCACGCAACCACCACAAGCCATCGCATGACTCAACCACACTCCATGAGCACGCACATGCCACTGCTGCCACCATGCCCCATGCACCCAGCTGGACAATGTCAAGTCACAGGCCACAGAAGACAACAACACATGACACGGTAACCCGGATGGCGGGAGGCTGGGCCCAAAAAAGCACATAGTGCAACTCAGAAGCAGACAACAATTCACTCTACCCATATGGCCTAGGTCACAGCCAGACAAACACTGTGTCCCAACACAGGAATGACTTGCCAGCAAATGGCGGACGCCTTGCATCAACACATGGGGGTGAAGGCACTGTTTTGCACATTACAGCAGCTAATGAACAGCCAACATTGTGAAAGAGTGGCAGCACACACCACCACAGCAGCAGCGCACAGACACACATCACACCCAATGGGTGCCTGGAGATCAGAAACAAACTCACATCAACAAGCCAAGGGCCACTCAAAGATCTGCTAACAGTGTGTGCCCAGGAAGCAGGGCCGAGGTGACAGAGGGTGACACACGGAGGGAGGGAGAGGGGGACAGAGAGGGAGGGAGAGGGGTACAGAGAGGGAGGGAGAGGGGGACAGAGATGGAGGGAGAGGGGGACAGAGAGGGAGGGAGAGGGGGACAGAGAGGGAGGGAGAGGGGGACAGAGAGGGAGGGAGAGGGGAACAGAGAGGGAGGTAGAGGGGGACAGAGATGGAGGGAGAGGGGGACAGAGAGGGAGGGAGACGGACAGAGGGAGGAGGCTGACACACGGAGGGAGGGAGAGGGGGACACAGAGGGAGCAAGACACAGGGAGAGCTAATCAGCCGTGTTGCGTGTGTGAATGTCTGCTCGTCAGCAGGTAGACTGCGTGCATGTAGACAAGGGTGGCCAGTGCCAGAACCCCCCCTCTTCACCATGGCAAAACACAGGGCCATGTCACAACCTGTACACAGGAACAAGGACAGCTACCTGGATCATATAAGTGTGTGGATCCCCTCCATGTGCGCATGTACAGTGCTACACGGAAGGCGCCAATGCATGGCTCGCCACACCTGCCCACTCCACTGCTGACTGCAGTCACACTTGACGCAGCAAGTAAGACTGTGCCACACATAGTTAAAGGGGCCAAAGTGGTGCCCAAGGGACACACCCATGCACAAGTGCACTGTGAGTGGAATGCAAGACAGATCCTAATTCCAAGAGGAAATGTGCCAACTTTGGAAATGATGAAACATGGATGTTGCATGGACCAAAATTAACATTGTCTCTCTCACACACAGGTCAACGTCGTGGTGCACCCCCCAACACTAGGGGGGAACACTCACAGGACCCGGATCTGCAGGAGCCCGATCCCACCGGCAGCGACCACTCTCACCACTCTGCGGACGACCCCGACCGAACTGGCCCCTCTGGTGTCCAACCACCTGCAGCACCTGCGTCAGGTACAACTGTGCCAACCACCACCCCCACTCCTGCCACATCCCAGGAGACAACCAGGATCCCTGCCCCAACACCACAATGCAGCCAGGCTCGCCAGGAGGGACACGGTGTCCCGGGCACCCAGGAGGAGGCAGGCGACAACGCCAATGCCACCCCTCAGGGGTCCCGGAGACCCCATGTGCCCACAAGTGCAGGCCAGGCGCAAGTGGGCAGGGGTGGTGGGAGTGGAGGACGGCGGAGGCGCGAGCCTGACCAGTTGGCTGGGGATCCGGTATTTTCCCATGTCCGTAACATCCTGGACTCATACCGGCAGGACACCACGGGCATGGCCCAGGTTGTGTCCGTCCTCGAGGGGATCAAGGCCCAGCAGGCCCAGCAACATGCGGAGCTAATTGCCTGTCTACTGGTACACCAACGGAGGATGGAGGACAGACAGGCTGAGCAAGTGACGGCATTCCAGGGGATTCACGCTACACTCCGTCGGATGGCCGACACCATGGCCGACCCTCCCTGTGCCAGAAGGCGGAGAACATCACCACCCACAGGGAGGGATCAGGAGGAGGAGGAGGAAACATCCGACGGAGCATCCCAGACGTCGTCACGGCCTGCTGGTGAGGTTCCCCGCAGGAGGCCGGGTCGTCCACGGAAAGGACCGTGAGGGTGGCTGCTACATCACCATCTCCCAGGACACCTGGCCTGGCACCTGGCCCACTGGAGCAACAGCATCACAGCATCAAGAGACATTCTCTGCCACATGGCCCTGCTGGTCACTGGCTGACCAATGTTGACAAAGACTGTGGCATGGACTCTGAGGATTTCCAATGGCAAGGACACCAACTCCCCTACTGAACTTTGGATTCCCTAATCCCGGAAAGCCCCTCACTTTGCCCCCCCCCCCCCAATAATAAATCACACTATGAAGAGTAGATGCCTGCTGGTAGCATTATTACCTAACATGTGTCTTGTAAAGTCTAAACATGCCTGAGTCATCTTTTCTCTTCAACCATCCACACCCTGGGGCCTGAGTCTGGCACAGGACACATGGGTCACAGTTTATTAGGCAAGACAGACATGGAGCACCATACACACCCGTGATGGGCACAACCAGCTGAGGGGGTGGCCGAACAACCGTGCTGACACACACATTGAGTACACCAACAGTCATGCGCAGAGGTCAGGGATCCAGTCCAGTGTCCTGGGTGGCACCCAGGTATGTGTAGACAGGTGGCATAACCATGTCCTGCAAGCTTGAGTCCGGTGGATGCAGAGAATGGGGGCCTGGCCAACGTTGGATGCATGGGGATGGCACATGTCACAATACCCACGCAGTCATGGACATCATGCCCAATACACAGTCTCAGCCCACACACACAGCTTGCATCTTGCGACTCGACACATTGACACATAGCCACAATCAGGGAATACCATGCCAGACATGCAGGATGCACCGTGCCAACACACCAGCATTGACTGAGAAGAGGCACCTTGGAGGCATAGGGACACCTTTATTAGTCATGTATTCGGGTTTGCAGAGGCAACTCGAAGTACAGATGAACACATCATGTGGAGTGACATGTGGGTCCAACACTGGCACCCCCCTTCTGCAGCACAAATGCGTGATAGCCATGGTACTGGCACACAAGCGTCGGCTAACAGCTAAATACCCACAGCTGCACACGGAGAGCCTGCCATACACCATAGATCCGCTGATGTGGAAGTCCCACACCATGTCAAGCCAATGCTAACCATATGTGTCCGAGGGCAGTGTCACACACATTGATGCCATCATCACAATCCACTATCCCATCACTGATGACTGTCAACAAGTCAGACCATCTATTCAGGTGTACACAGCTGCATGTCGTGTCCCATGGTGATGCTACATGGCTGCAGAGGAACCAAACATCGACAGGGGCAGTGTGCATACATCGTGAACAACTGCCAAACCCAATACACCCCTGATGCATCCCTTACCCCATGGAGACTTCCAAACGTCTCCGTGCCTGTAACGCTGAGTCAGCCCACGATGTCATGTCCATGAGGAATAGCAGTGCCACAACAATGCAACCAGCAAACGGCATGTGCAGGTACCTGGGGAAGATAGACACACAAGAAGTCAGCCACAAAAAGCACAGCCACTTGCATGTGCATTTACTCGACACATGTATGGATGACAACATGCCAGGTCACAATTATGACTGGGGAAATACTACCATCACTGCCACCATCACTCCAGTGACACACCCACACACACCTCTGACCCACGTGCCATACATGCAGGTGGAGACACACATCACAACGCATGCCACACGGGGACCAATGCGTGCACACTCAGACACTGGTACTCACCACTAAGCAAAGAAGTCGCGTATGAGCCGAGTCCGGATGTCCTCTTGCGGCTCCACATCCTCCACATCACTAGCCCCATTGCCAAGCCCTTCGTCCTCCACGGGTGGATGGTCCTCGTCATGTTGATTCAGGATGAGTGGCACAGCTCTTTCAACTGCCATGTTGTGCAGCATGCAGCAGACCATGAAGATCTTGCAGACCTTCGCCGGGGCATATGGGAGTGCACCACCCGTCTTGTGGAGGCACCTGAATCGGCTCTTCAGCATGCCAAACGTCCTCTCTATCACTCGCCTTGTCCGGCCATGGGCGGTGTTGTAGCGGAGCTGGGCCGGCGTGATGGGGTTGCGGAGAGGTGTCAGCAGCCAAGGCATGTTGGGATAGCCAGCGTCCCCTACATGGGAAGCACATGGACATCGTTAGAACTGGTGAAGCGGTCGTGCTGGTCAGCTATACAGAATACAGGACAGACAGACTGTACCCACCAACAACACATGCCCGTTCGTTGCGCAGCTGCATCATCATATCAGGCATCCCGCTACGCCTCATGATGTAGGCATCGTGTGCTGATCCTGGGAAACGAGCACAGACATGTGAAATCACCATATTGGACAGACACACCACAAGGGCATTGATGGAGTGGTAGTGCTTCCGATTGCGGTACGCCACCTCCCGTGCGTGTGGTGGTACCAAACCTACATGTGTCCCATCTATGGACCCAATGACATGGGGCATCCCTCCCAGGGCATAGAATCCACGCTTGACCTCAGTCATCTGTTCAGGGGTTGGGAACGTGATGAAGTCATCCAGGTGAATCAACATGGCCTCCAAGAAATCATGCAGCACACCGCTGAACATGCTCTGGGACATGCCACCAACATGAGCTATGGTATTTTGGAAGGTACCCGTGGCAAGAAAATGTAGGGCAGCCATTACCTTCAGCTGGGGTGTCAGTGCCGTAGGATACCTGTGCTGCGGTTGCAGGTGTGGTGCCAGTCTCGCCGTCAGCTCCAGGATCAACGGTTGGGTGAAGCGGTAGAGCCGGATCCTGTCATTCTCCTGCATGGCAGCCAAGTCTGGAATTCTTCGGGCAAGAGGCGGCGCTCTGCAGTAATTTGGAAGTGACAAGGAAGAGTGAGTGCACTACGACAACAACTCATGTCTACTGAGCACATGTAAATCTGGCAATACACACATGCTACATAGGGAGTGAGGTATGTGCTACATGCCCAGGACACGTATGGATGCAAGGTGACACTCCTTCCAAGACCCAGCTACACACGGAGATAGAGAACCTCCCCATGCCACGCCATGGGAATAGCTGTGTCCCAGTGCAAGTGAACAGCCCGACGGAAGACAGGAGTGACATACACCCACACATCAGCAGAAGTGGGATGCCGATTGCAGAGACTGGTTGCGGAACACCGGAGCCACAGGTCACATGACATTACACTAGGCCTGCCCACACACCTTGCCATGAAGGTGCACATGTCATGACTCACCACACATTCCTTGTGAGGATGCTGACATGGCCTTGTCACGCGACTCCGTGTCCCATGCATACATGTGCACCTCACATCCGATAACACATGTGGCATGGTGTGCGGGACAGTGTGCAATGACAATCTACACACAGACACATGTTGGTTGCTGCAACGGCTGCAGCTTTTGAGGGTGCTACAACATCAACCTGATGGAAATCCCGGACACATGAATGACATAGTCACATTGTGCACTGTGGGTAGTGACAAGTCATGTGTCATGACCCCTGTACCGGGCATCATGGGACACTTCCGTGTGTTGGTGTCCGTGCCATGCCAGTGACGCTCACCCCAAGTGCGCAGTCCGACATGCACACATGTCAAAGGAGTCAAGGGCATGCCTGGCACACATTGCACCGTCACACAGTACACCTATACACATCTCATCATACATCTGGTGCCTTCTCCACTCAGGAGGCATGTTCCACATCACAGCCTGTCACACCTGTGCCCCACACATGTAGTAATGCACAGACGATGCCTTGATGTCCATTCCTGGACAAGTATGTCCATCCATGGACAAGTATGTCCATCCATGGACAAGTATGTCCATCCATGGACAAGTATGTCCATCCATGGACAAGTATGTCCGCCCTATTCCTACCTGTGTGTCGCCTATCACCACTGTGATGTGTAAAAACCGCCGTACTGCTGCTAAGAGGGCCTGTGTATGTTCCCAAATCACTGTGGGAGTGCTGCGTATGTGTACCCATCGTGATGGCGAGCGTACAGGCATTTGTACGGTCCGTACCACTACGAGTACGCATACGCGTGCAGACCCATAGTGATAGTGAGCGTAGATGCGTGTGTACGGTCCGTACCACTACGGGTACGCATACGCGTGCAGACCCATAGTGATAGTGAGCGTAGATGCGTGTGTACGGTCCGTACCACTACGGGTACGCATACGCGTGCAGACCCATAGTGATAGTGAGCGTAGATGCGTGTGTACGGTCCGTACCACTACGGGTACGCATACGCGTGCAGACCCATAGTGATAGTGAGCGTAGATGCGTGTGTACGGTCCGTACCACTACGGGTACGCATACGCGTGCAGACCCATAGTGATAGGGCCGTACACACGCATCTACGCTCACTATCACTATGGGTCAGCACGCGTATGCGTACTCGTAGTGGTACGGACCGTACACACGCATCTACGCTCACTATCACTATGGGTCAGCACGCGTATGCGTACTCGTAGTGGTACGGACCGTACACACGCATCTACGCTCACTATCACTATGGGTCTGCACGCGTATGCGTACCCGTAGTGGTACGGACCGTACACACGCATCTACGCTCACTATCACTATGGGTCTGCACGCGTATGCTTACCCGTAGTGGTACGGACCGTACACACGCATCTACGCTCACTATCACTATGGGTCTGCACGCGTATGCGTACCCGTAGTGGTACGGACCGTACACACGCATCTACGCTCACTATCACTATGGGTCTGCACGCGAATGCGTACCCGTAGTGGTACGGACCGTACACACGCATCTACGCTCACTATCACTATGGGTCTGCACGCGTATGCGTACTCGTAGTGATAGTGAGCGTACATGCGAGTGTACGGCCCGTACCACTACTTGTACGCATACGCGTGCAGACCCATAGTGATAGTGAACGTAGGCATGCATGTACGGGCCGTTGCCATGCATTTGGGGTGCCCTAGGGCCCCGAAATGCACCGTACCTGTGTGTGATGCTCCAAATTACATAGGAGACAAGTATTAAGGCCTACATGCATGCTGGTTGTCATGGAGACCAAGTTCAAATTTCGAAATTGTTCTGGAAGGTGCACAGCAGAAGTCAGTTGGAATTATTCTACTTTGTTGCAATGTGTTTGTGGGGCTGACATCATGCAGGAGAATGAAACCGATAGAGAACCCACAGACTGCTAGGTTTGAAGGGATTGGTGGAAACATAGGATGCAAATGTGAGTGACCAATCACTCTGTACTCCTGTGCATGAGACTGGTCAGAAGGGCACATATAAGGCAGCCAGGTCCCATGAGGGAGTACTTGCCTGCACATCTTTGCATTCGTCGACCCAGCTGCTGCTACTGATTCCCTGGAACCATGTCAAGGGCTGTGGAGAGGACACAGCCATTCACCCTGGAGGAGAACATGGCTCTGCTGGATGTGATCCTCCCACAGTACTCCATGCTGTATGGGCGACCAGGGTATCAGGTGAGTGCATAGGCCACTGCCACAGACTGTCCCTATGTTGTGACTGTGACTTCTGCCATTGTGTCCAGGTGTAACACACATGCCATGTACTGTCGGGGGGGTCCCAGGGGGGGGGGTGCCTGATGTCTCCCAGCAGTGCCCTGAGACAGCAGGGGTGGGGGCCTATCACTCACAGCAGTGCCCTGAGACAGGAGGGGTGGGGGCCTAGCACTCACAGCAGTGCCCTGAGACAGGAGGGGTGGGGGCCTAGCACTCACAGCAGTGCCCTGAGACAGGAGGGGTGGGGGCCTAGCACTCACAGCAGTGCCCTGAGCCAGGAGGGGTGTGTGCAGAGTCCTCCCAGCAGTGCCCTGAGACAGGAGGGGTGGGGGCCTATCACTCACAGCAGTGCCCTGAGACAGGAGGGGTGGGGGCCTATCACTCACAGCAGTGCCCTGAGACAGGAGGGGTGGGGGCCTAGCACTCACAGCAGTGCCCTGAGCCAGGAGGGGTGTGTGCAGAGTCCTCCCAGCAGTGCCCTGAGACAGGAGGGGTGGGGGCCTATCACTCACAGCAGTGCCCTGAGACAGGAGGGGTGGGGGCCTATCACTCACAGCAGTGCCCTGAGACAGGAGGGGTGGGGGCCTATCACTCACAGCAGTGCCCTGAGTCAGGAGGGGTGGGTGTGATGCACAGTGTGAGCCTTGATCATTGATTGTGACATTGCCATCATTCCACCTGTGTACCCACTGTGGCACGTACTGCTTTTTCCCTCACCAGGGGATGATGTCCCTATGACAAAGGTGCAATGCGTTGGCTGCATGACATGCCTTGTTGTAACCAGCTAATTTGTACCCATATGTCTCTCTGTGACATGTGGCTGGTGTATTGATGTGGTGTCACTTGTTCCTCCTCACAGGTAGGCGCCACTGCCAAGGAGCAGATCTGGCTGACCGCCGTCAGTGCCGTGAGGGGTGTGGATGGTCGGAGGCGGAGCCTGCCCCAGGTGAGGAAACGCTGGCAGGATATCCGGTGCTGGACGCGGAGGATTGCACGGCTCCTGCTGGGGGACTCACCTGAGAGCCACAAGAACCGCGGCCGCCGCCGTCTGAGCCACCTCCACAGGCGTGTGCTGCCGGTGGTCTTTCCAGACCTGGAGAGGCGCTTACAGGCGATGCAGCAGCCGGAAGGGGGTAGGTACATGTGTGTTTGTTGTGTGTCACCGGCATTTGTAAGGGCACAGTAGCATGAATTCACTGGCAGGGTTTAAAGGTGCTGTGCAGATCCTGTTTGCCCCAGTATAGCGCTGTGCCCCTGCCACCCTTCCCCTCCTTGCAATGTGTTCCCTGGTCTGTGTGTAGTAACTCCTTCACAAGGTAATGTAGGCTGGCGCTTTGTCCACGAGAACAATGACTGTAGCATCATGTGTGGGGGTGGTGTGTAACAGGTTGTGGGACCTTGCCTGTGCACTGTCAAGTTCACTGCATGTGGGTTCCATGTCAGTTGGCACTGATGCTGACTCCAGACATGGGAGTTGGTCTCTCATGTGTCATGCCTTACAGCGCGCATGTCCTATGTAGTGGCCTGTGACATGATGTGCATGAGTGTGCGATACACATAGTGCAGGGATGGTGACGTGTGTTGTAGTCATTACCATTCAGTAGCATGTAGTTGCGTGCCCACTACTGTCCCCTGGGGCACCTTTTCCTCAGTGGTGTATGTGTCATCATAAACGTGGACAATCTCAGTGTCTACAGCGTAGGTTGTGCTCTGTGCCATTGTCCCCTGTCACCATGTATATAGACGTGCTATTTTGTACAGGTGTCCACTGTGCAGCCTGACCTGATTGTCCTTCTTCATACTCACAGTTGCCAGTGCCTGTGTGTCTTGTTATACTCATCTGAGGATGGGCACTGGTACCTCATTATTTGTACAGGCGCACCTTGGCTGTTTGGCGTCCAATCTTAATTTTTGCCTGCCCCTGTGTGTATCACCCAGACTATGAGATGTTGGTGCCACCTGTGTCTCAACCATTTGCCTCGTGTAGGGTCTTGTTGGGGCGGGCAATGCCTATGTGTCAAATCCTGATTTCTACTTGCTGGGTCTGGGCAGTGTGTGATGTTTCTGGACACACACGCAATGTGCAGTGACCGAGTCATGTTGGGCATGTTTTCAGCATTACCTATGCAGCATGTGTCTCAAGTTCATGGATATGGTCCCTGGTCATCGGTATTTTCGCCAACGCTGTGTGGTGCAGATGCAGTGCTGGATTGTCCCCAGGGCCTGGGTGCTATGTCAGACTCCGTTTCCTGTGTTTAGCTATTGTCTCATGCTCTCCATGGTATTTCAGTGGCATGGTGGCTCAACCAACTGTATGTTTCATGCCCTACATCGGTACCTTGTTTAGTAGATGTTAGGGATCTTCCTTTTCAGGCTATGCAGTGTTACCTATGTCGATTGGACTCATGTGACTGATGTGTACAGCTGTCTGATTAATTTCTGTCTCTCCACCCTGCCCACAGCATCGTCGGGGGACACAGAGGGAGACATGGACACAGGCAAGGCGGAGGGACCGAGCACCAGTGCCAGCCGTGACATCGGGGCTGGCACATCGAGTGGGACAGAGGTGGAGGATAGTGCGGCCG
The DNA here is from genome assembly GCF_964204655.1 of Triturus cristatus. Classification (NCBI taxonomy): domain Eukaryota; kingdom Metazoa; phylum Chordata; class Amphibia; order Caudata; family Salamandridae; genus Triturus; species Triturus cristatus. The sequence goes on along the minus strand of NC_140590.1, from coordinate 890,049,996 downwards.
AGGACCTGTCGACTGGCACGTCAGAATACGAAGCTGACAGGTCCGAGGAGGATGTCTCCGAGTGGGCGGTGGCTGCACCAGCAGCTGACAGCGGAACAACACCTCGCACCGCCCCCTCAGTTCCCACCAGCCGCCTCCCACTTGCTCGTGTCCCTTCCCAGCGTGCCCGGTCACAGCATGTCTCCTTCCTGCCAGGCACCGCACCCCCTGCCCCTGTCTCCACTGCTGCCGCCAATGCAGAGTCTGTGGACATCCAGCGGCAACTGCAGGTTGGTCAGGCTGCGATCCTTAATGTCCTCCATGCCCACGGCAAAACCCTCACCAACATCGAGGCTTTCTTGGAGGGCATTCATTCATCGCAGGCTGACCAACGCAACTTGCTGAGGTCCATAGACTCCACACTGACTGCAGCAGTGGGTCTCCTGCAGCGCGACCTCCCCCCACCTACCCCTGCCCCATCCACACTTCCCACTCCCATGCCTGTCCCACGTACACCCAGACGTCGGCATGCACCCACATCAACGGACACGGGCACCACACCAGCAGGGAAGGTCCACCGCACTCCTCCTGACACGCACACACAGGGTGAGGTAGGCACACCCACTGGGTCGGGGGGCAAACGTGTGACAAGCAGCCATAGTGGGAGTCCGCATTCCACCCAGTCCACTCCCTCCAAATCCCCTCCCCTCAGCTCTCCTGGCCACATCTCCCCCAAGGACTCCTTCATGGCCGCTCTGTCCCTGAGCCCCACAGTTACACCACCACGCAAGCAGTCAAGGAGGTCCCCGGTCAGGGTGGTTGAGTCTCCCCCCCTGTCTCCACCCTCCCCCGGTGGCGCTGCGACCCATCCCTCTGACCCCCCCCCCCCCTCCTTGGGGCCTGAGGTCCCTTCGGGTGCAGGGGACTCCCTGGAGGACCTTGCAAAGGTGTGTAGTGCCATCCTGGCCTCCGCCTTTGGCACTGACCCACCCCCTGTGGTGGAGTCCTCCATCCCTGCACCCACAACGCCGCCCCTTTGCCCTGATGTCCCTGCGGTGCCTGTTGCTTCCCCCCCCCTGATGCCCTCACCAGTGTGGAAGACGATGCCATTTGACTGTGCAGGCAAGGTAGGGGACACGCATCCCACTGTGTCCCCCATCCAGCTGAGAATCATTGACTGCCCTATGGGCTTTGTGAAGATTGAACTGCCTGCGATCCACGGACATTGTGCTCATGCTGAATAAAGCTTAATTTTGTTTTCATTATCACACTACTACTATGCTGGTATTGGTGTTGGTGGGGCTGCTACATGGTTTTGGGTGGTGTGTAAGGGTTTGGGTGTGTGGGATATGTAGTAGTGTACTGCTCATTGGTGGGACCCTGGGATCTGTGTGCCATCACAAGGTGTTGGCTAACTTTCTTTGTTCATGTAAGCAGTTACTGCATGGTGCACTTGTCCCAGGGTGTATTCCTTCCTCTGTGTACCCAGCTTTCTTCCCTGCAGGGTGTTCCCAATGTTTAGCGCAGAGCTGTGTCTACATGAGCTGTGTGTGTGACGGAGCCCTTCTACTTTGGCCATGCATGCAGGGCCATGTCTCCACCTGCAACAATCGTGGCATCCTTGGTGATCACTGTACTTGTGTGTGGAGTCTGTTGACATGAGTTCATGGGGACATGTTCCCTTGTAGCCAGTATGCATGTGGATAATTCTGGCCTCACACACATGTGTTACACCCCTCCTGTCTCAGGGCACTGCTGGGAGTGATAGGCACCCACCCCTCCTGTCTCAGGGCACTGCTGGGAGGACTCTGCACACACCCCTCCTGGCTCAGGGCACTGCTGTTAGTGATAGGCACCCACCCCTCCTGTCTCAGGGCACTGCTGGGAGGACTCTGCACACACCCCTCCTGTCTCAGGGCACTGCTGGGAAGACTCCACACCCACCCCTCCTGTCTCAGGGCACTGCTGGGAGGACTCCACACCCACCCCTCCTGTCTCAGGGCACTGCTGGGAGGACTCTGCACACACCCCTCCTGGCTCAGGGCACTGCTGTTAGTGATAGGCACCCACCCCTCCTGTCTCAGGGCACTGCTGGGAGGACTCTGCACACACCCCTCCTGGCTCAGGGCACTGCTGTTAGTGATAGGCACCCACCCCTCCTGTCTCAGGGCACTGCTGGGAGTGATAGGCACCCACCCCTCCTGTCTCAGGGCACTGCTGGGAGGACTCCACACCCACCCCTCCTGTCTCAGGGCACTGCTGGGAGTGATAGGCACCCACCCCTCCTGGCTCAGGGCACTGCTGGGAGGACTCTGCACACACCCCTCTTGGCTCAGGGCACTGCTGTTAGTGATAGGCACCCACCCCTCCTGTCTCAGGGCACTGCTGGGAGGACTCTGCACACACCCCTCCTGTCTCAGGGCACTGCTGGGAGGACTCCACACCCACCCCTCCTGTCTCAGGGCACTGCTGGGTGGACTCTGCACACACACCTCCGATTTCAGGATATGTACGCTTGGAACATACACGGTGGGGGTACGCTCAATGCATTTGAGGTGAGGGTACGAGTCTACTTACACTGGTGTGGTGGGGGTACGCTCCATGCATACGCGGGTGAGGGTACGGGTCGTACTTACACTGTTGGGGTGTGGGGTACGCTCCTTGCATTCGCGGGTGAGGGTACGGGTCGTACTTACACTGTTGGGCTGGGGGGTACGCTCCTTGCATACGCGGGTGGGGGTACGGGTCGTACTTACACTGTTGGGGTGGGGGTACGGTCCGTGAGTCCGCGGGTGGGGGTAGGAGTCGTACTTACACTGGTGGGGGTGGGGGTACGGTCCGTACGTCCGCGGGTGAGGGTTCGAGTCGTACTTACACTGTTGGCATGGAGGGTACGCTCCATGCATACGCGGGTGAGGGTTCGAGTCGTACTTACACTGTTGGCATGGGGGGTACGCTCCATGCATACGCGGGTGGGGGTACGGGTCGTACTTACACTGTTGGGCTGGGGGTACGCTCCATGCATACGCGGGTGGGGGTACGGGTCGTACTTACACTGTTGGGCTGGGGGGTACGCTCCATGCATACGCGGGTGGGGGTACGGGTCGTACTTACACTGTTGGGCTGGGGGGTACGCTCCATGCATACGCGGGTGGGGGTACGGGTCGTACTTACACTGTTGGGCTGGGGGGTACGCTCCATGCATACGCGGGTGGGGGTACGGGTCGTACTTACACTGTTGGGCTGGGGGGTATGCTCCTTGCATACGCGGGTGAGGGTACGGGTCGTACTTACACTGTTGGGCTGGGGGGTACGCTCCATGCATACGCGGGTGGGGGTACGGGTCGTACTTACACTGTTGGGGTGGGGGTACGGTCCGTGAGTCCGCGGGTGGGGGTAGGAGTCGTACTTACACTGGTGGGGGTGGGGGTACGGTCCGTACGTCCGCAGGTGAGGGTTCGAGTCGTACTTACACTGTTCTCATGGAGGGTACGCTCCATGCATACGCGGGTGAGGGTTCGAGTCGTACTTACACTGTTGGCATGGGGGGTACGCTCCATGCATACGCGGGTGGGGGTACGGGTCGTACTTACACTGTTGGGGTGGGGGGTACGCTCCTTGCATTCGCGGGTGAGGGTACGGGTCGTACTTACACTGTTGGGGTGGGGGGTACGCTCCATGCATACGCGGGTGAGTGTACGGGTCGTACTTACACTGTTGGGGTGGGGGTACGCTCCATGCATACGCGGGTGGGGGTACGGGTCGTACTTTCACTGTTGGGGTGGGGGGTGCGCTCCTTGCATACGGGGTGGGGGTAGGGTCTGTACATATACGTCCCCACGCTATGTGATGCTTGTGCGGCCCATACCCAGGCCTTTGCCACGTGGGTGCGATCCGTCCCGCCATTGTTGGGGTGACGTGTGTGGGCGTGGTCCGACTCGTACCCACGCTCTTCAGGCGTGGGTACGGGACGTACCTGTCTGGTTGTGTTGCCGGTTCGCGTGGTGACGGACTTCCGTTGTGGCGGTCGCTGGCTTATCAGGACACGCCCCCACCCCCTCGTGGTGACCAAGGCATGGGAGTCAGGTATGTCCAGGCCATGTGTGGTGTGTGACTTATGTGGTTGTTTTGTGGCCTGCCCTGGTCCTGCCACCCCCACCCCACCCCACTTTCCCCCCTCCCTTAGTTATTCTGACCTTCTGCGGCGTCTGCGTCGTAACCTGTAGAGGAGGTGGACTGCTATGAGGGCAGGGATGACTCGTAGGTTCGGGTCCATGTCTGTCCGTCGCGTACTGGTACTCCTTGATCGCGTCGTCCTGTCGCGTACGGGTCCTCCTTGATCGCGTCGTCCTGTCGCGTACGGGTCCTCCTTGGTCGCGTGGTCCTTTGTGTCCGTCGCGTACTGGTCCTCCTTGTTCGCGTCGTCGTCTGTCCGTCGCGTACTGGTGGTCCTTGTTCGCGTCGTCCTGATTTCCCGGCAGTTTTTGGCTGCCGCAAAATATTCGCCGTGCGGGGTGACGTCGGTGCGAATCGTGATTCCTGGGTCGTGAATGGCTGGCTGCGAGCGTCCCGACGTCAGGTCGGCGCTTTTCCGGATCGCATTGGTAGGTTTTTTTTGGTCGGTCGGGCTTTTTTACGATTCGTACGGTACTGGTGTACCCGTGCGAATCGTAATTCCTTGTTTGTAAAAATTGACGACCGGGTACGCGTCGGACGGAGATTATGCTCCGTCCGACGGTTCGTACCCGGTTTTTGCCGGATCGTGATCGGCACCATTGAGTTTTATAGATTTGCAAGAGCGGCAACAGAGAGCTCCCTCCTGGTATGTGCAGGATGCTAAAAACTCCCAACTACCCGAGGACATGTAAACCTTTCAAATGCTTTATTGGGTGCCCAAAAGACTGAGGAATCAAACGTGATCCCCAGGTAGGGAAAGCTGTTGGTCCCAAGCATTTATCAGCCACTACCATTGAAGATACATTAATTCTTTTAGGGCCACATGCCATGATGTACGATTTCTCAAAATTGGTACAGAGTTATACGTAGGTCATGAACTTAGTAAACGCAATCATTAATGAGCGCAATGTTCTAGGTGTACGAAGCAACAAGACCGCATCATCTGCGTAAAGTAAAGTTGGTGCTGGTACTCCATCATACCTAGTGTTAATATGTAAAAAGTCGATGCTAACATGAAAAATGATACATTCATTTATAAGAACTAAATTGCGTCTTTAATAACAAATCTCCCATTGTGAACTGCACATCAACCCCAACTCACTCGCAAATACGTAAACAGGCAAGCACTAAGACTTAGGCCAGAGGTCACTAATTGATAGGTCAAAGGTGGGGTGGTAAGTAGCTGGCAAACAAATGCACAAACAGGAAACCTTAGATCAATCCCACAGATTGGCGCAGAGACACTACAATGGTCACGGAGATTGACCCCAATAAAGCACTCATGGCCAGAGGGAGTAAGCGTGCTCCTAAATCACCATAAAGTCAGATGCCACATGAGTTAGGAACATATAGACAATCAGGACACAGCACACGCAGTGATCAGGTGTTCTCCAAACTGGATCTCTAGACTTGTAACCCACTGCCCACATTGTTTCCACACAAGGTCGAGACCCACCTAAACTTTCCAATACACTTTTATAATTATTATTATAATTAAAGAGTTTTGTATAGCGCTAGCTAGACCTAAAGGTATCGAAGCGCTTTACAGCATTACACAATTAATTTATGTCTCCAAAGGAAGCAACTTATATTCCTCACCATACATGGATCACCGGAAAACTTTTATTGCCTACAATGAACTGTATAAATGGAGGCTGCAGACTGATTGTAAATTGAGACAGCCCTCAGACCCTGTACCTGTAACTGTTCTCCGAGCCACAATGTTTAATTAAACAAACTGGTAATGTTTTGCCAACTGCCTCTTGTATCTTGTGTTTTTCAAGATATTTCATGCCCAAGTAACATTTTGGCTAGCCACCATCTGAGCTGATTTGTATCTCAAACCTGACTGCAGCCAAACGAAGGAGACCCCACATTGATGGATTCACCTTTGCGCATCAAGGAAGGTGAGCAGACACCACAATTGATTGGAAGTTCTGCTGAATTTGCGGGCGGAGTTCTGTCCTGAAGCAGCTATCACACAGGGTAGGAGAATACATCGGAACCTCATTTAAAGCATTTGACATATGACAAACTAGGGAGAAGCATAAAAAGATAACACCCGAGCGCCCTCTCATTGACAGAATCTGGCATATTGCCTATTTTATATTTCCTGCTGAGTAGTCATAACACATTATGACTACTTAGCTAGTAGTCATAATGTGTTACTCAGAGCCGATCCAGCAGAATTCACCTTTTTTCAATTGTTAGCATGCTAGTGTAACAGCTTCGGAATTGAGTATTCTTTACAAAACATACATACTAGATTTGTTACTGATATCATAACATGTACCTTTCACATGTTGACGAAAAACATCACAGAAGCAGAGAAAAATTTGAATTATCTGCACCATAAAAGCGTGCCTCCATAGCTGGAAACAGTAGGATTCATCAACTAACAACAACAAGATTTTATGAAAACGAATCAGAAGTTTATTGTTTGCTTTGATTTCAGTTTCAGAGTGCTTCCACAAACTCAACACTAGTGCAAAACAATGTTAAGTGTTGCATATTTGAAACTTTCAGAATAGGTACTTACCATTATAAAGAACGTATTATAAAGAAAGTATATTAATGTAAAAAATTTGTTTAAATTATATTTAGAATTTGTTTACATGTTGCTATTTTTGAAGTTCATATGAGTAGGCCCTATTTAGGAGGGTTCATTTTTAAAATAATAATTACTGACGAAACTACTATTATTTTCTAATATGAAACGTTTGATTTCTTTATTATGTTTGAATAATTTTAATTAGTTGATTTTTTAAAAAGAAATAATGATATTAATGCATTGAAATTCTCTTGCTTGGGCTGCATTATTTCATGGCCTAGAGAAATTAACTTTGAAATGTTTCCTTCAAATGTTCCATATTCCTTCTGTGTGAGAATTGATGAGAACCAGTCCTAGGACTGTAACCATGAAGGAGCTACAAATAAATTTTACTTTTTGTAACTAACCTGTGAGGGTGCAAAGACTTTGGTTTTTTATGACTAGCATGGGAAACAATGCTGGAGTAGCAAATTGTACCCAACAAACGGAAGACAACTGCACAATAGACGGACTACTGTGGGTCAATCGCTGACATCAGAACTGCATCATCTGTATTATAAAGATGAACTTCCCAAAGGAGTAGCAGGGAAGAGCTTTATTCTTCCATCACTCTTTGCTCTAGAACTTGGGATTCCTTTGCAGCTGCTGCTGTAATTCCTGATCGATTTGGACTCCTTTTCGTGCCAACAACCTGAACACAATGCTTTGAGTTTTCTGTTCCCATGAACTTGCTTACTGAACTCTTTTGGACTGTTTGGTGAGATACCAAATCTGCACTTTCCCAATTTTTGTTCTTTCTCCATGTTTGCGGACATTTCCCTAGAGGACTTTAACTAGACCCTTTATCCCTTTCCTGAATGAGGTCTTCCCCCTTGTAAACCATCCTCCTGTCTTTTTTGGTAGTGGGAATCTGGAATGTTCAAACTATTTCCTTAAAAATTAAATGTGTAGTTTAATACTATGTGCCATTGCCATTTTAACTGAGCTACTTAAAATGTTGCTTGTACACACTGATTTTGGATCATTAATATAATAACTCGTCTGTCTAAATTGACTGAATCTGTTTTGTGTCCTGATGTTCTTTCTTTAAACTGTGTTATTAGTTTGATTCTAAATGCGTAATAGAGATAGTCATAGATTGTTTACTGAACATCAAGTTCTGCTGCTTTTGTTTTGTGTGGCAACGGCACAGCTATTGGTTTGTATTATTTTGGTCAGACTAAACTTCTTCAGGAAGTTGGGCTTCTCATTGCAATACTAAATTTCTACAGTAAGGTAATGAGAGTAGTCTATTTGAATCTCATTTCAAACGTGTGAGTTGGCCCCTAATTAATGGTCCACATTGAGTGGCTAACTGGGTTTTAAACATCCCGAATTCTCTCCTCTCACAACGACAGAAAAAGATTCATCAGAGGGTCTATGCCTTTGTAGGTATAGAGTATATTTGTGATCAGTAGGAATTCATAAAGATAGTCTAATGGGCACAGTGCAGTTGCTGAAGTGAAGAAAAAGGTTTCCGCTGCATCACTAGGGAAGGTAAATATGTTTGATAGCCCTTTTTGGCTCCCAGGATGCTGTTTTTGTGATAGAGCTATCCTGATTGGGCAGAGTTGACGCCTCAAACTCATATTTTCAGTCTAAAAGGTTTTCTCAGTGCTACTGGTTTCTTGACACCGTTGATATTTGAAAGGAGTGAGAGGTGTTGGTCAATTGAACCACTGGGCATGACACAGATTGTGATTTGAACATTAAGGAAAAAGATTTTGACATCGTAAACTACATGTAATTTGTGTGTGGCCAAGAGGTGCTGTGGTTTCCAAGTTACTCTTTTTTTGTATCCATTACTATTACCTTTGTCCCAGGGCTGATATTGGCAGACTATCAGGCTCACTTGGTACCGTTTACTGCGCAGAGCTTCCCCTGGTGAAAGGATAGCATGTGGTAGGAGCAGGCTAAGAAATTTATGACAAAGCAATCGTTCAACCTTTGTTGAGTTGGTAATATACATATGATTTTATAGTGCTATTTATTGACTGCAAACTGTATATTGTACAAGAATTGATATCATGCAGATACTGTCCTAATGTTGCGTGTTTTTTCGCCTGTTTTAATTCTTCATATGAGGGTGCTGTTATTCATTGCAAACTGTATTTCGCACAAAATTTGATATCGTGCAGATACTTTTTTATATTTCATTCTTTTACACCTATATTGCAACCCTTTATGTGTAAGAGTGCACCACATACGTTTATCCCCTTGATTAGAACAAAAAAGGTCTCCCAAAAAGATTTGAGTCGTATTTTACCCAGAAAACCTCATCAAATTGCCGTGAATTTCCTATTAAAACACATGGAAACCAGGTTCCCCACATAGGCAAGGAAACTTAACAAGTCCTGCCAAGAATGGCATGCAGTAGAGATCAAACAATGAAAGAGTGTATCCTGGAACGGAAATTAACTAACAAAAAGTGCTCACTGTGTTTTAAAAGAACCTTCACTCACCAACCTAGTTGGTGACATGCTTCATCATTGGGTTCCCACCAGAGAGGCTGAGTGCCTCTCCGGTGTGCTACAACGCCTGAATTACAGCGGAGCTGGATTTTGTGAAGTCAGTGCAAGTTGTGAAAAGTGTAGGGAGTGAAGTTAAAATGGTGTCGCAATTTTATCCAAAAATAATTTTAATGGTGGAAAACTGGACACAGTTAAAAAGGTGCGTCGGATGTGTTAAGAATGGTTATTACTAGACCAGATACATCCTAATATATGTGAAAGTGGTCAACATGTTTCTGCTTCTAAAAGTATTAGGCAAAGCATTCGTAAGGACCTTACAGGACTACCACGGCGGTATGCGCTCGCTAAGGCGCACCCTAACCTGTGAAGTCTAGGACCGCTTAAACTCATGGTTCTTAAGTAGCCTTCAGGACTTCTGAAAGCTTTTGATCTCTGTTGGAACAAAGAAAGAGAGACAAACGAACATAGTAATTCACAACATATATATCGATAGTTGGGCATGACCCATTAGACAATGTGTACTAGATGACTCGCATGCATGTCATCTGTAGTGCACTCAATCGACAGTGGTGTGATTTTGCTAGCAAGTAAACAGTGTCACTGCTTGATTTCTAATCGCTCAATGAAATCACTCTTACATTGTAAGAGGTAAGAAAGACCTTTAGATTTGGGTCAACGGACCTATTATAATATGTGCCGTTTCGGGGTTCGCAACCCGACAATTCCATAATTGGAAATTGTGAAAAACAATTAGAAAAGGTGCCTTCAACAAAGCTCAGAATGTGATTGATTACTGAGTAAAGGAAGCGAAGGCAGGCTTAGTGTTTGTAAAAGGAAAAAACGTAGGGCTTTGCATACATGGTCAAATGGTGACAGCAGGGAAAAGAGAAAAAATACATTTAGAGCTTAGGTGAAGTGAGAATAAAACTCACGACAAGAGTCCTGGTGGGGGGTGGGACTTGTAGTCAAACTCTGAGTAAATAAAAGAAGGCTGTTAGAAGATGGTTACCCACAACAGCCTTTTTACCGAATAGATTGTAGCGTGGGCAACAAAAATGGCTTACTTCGTCAAAGCCTGCCGCCCGCTGGACACCTACCTGTACCCTCCTGAGGACTCGAAAGACAACGCGTCCTGCATCACGGGGATATAATATAGGAAATGCCCAGCTTGTGTGGTGGTGTGGTCAAGCAGCCACGATGATGTAGTTACGTAAGTCGGCTCATGAATGAAAATGAATAGAGCTCTAAAGCTTCTGCAAAGCAATCTAACGTGTATTTCAACAAAACACCGACGACTTTGCGTAAATGATTACAAAATTACGGTGGCATTGTATATAAAAATCATGTACGCGTAATGGCAAATGGGATGCTGGAAAAAGTCATTGTTAAATGTATAGTGAAATATATAGAAAAATATACCGTAGGATGCTCTCTCTACAATCCTATATATCTCTATCATAGGGTGTTTGTTAAGTCATGAAAGTGCTTGAAGTCATACGTGCTTGACGTTCACTGCCTAGATATAAAGCTGTTTGCTCTAGCGGTGGTTGGGCCATATAGGTTATAGAAAAATGGGTCTAACCAGACTTTAATAATTATTGGCTAATCTATTAGCAAATGAGATATCGAAGTGTGACGGTGGGTTAGGTGGTAATACCCAGTCTGCTAGTTTGTAGACAGTAGGACTGTATTGAGAATATCAGCCAGAATCATATTTAAGTAGTTCCTGAGCAAAACCTTAGTATTAGAGAGCCACAACTACTTAATCACGCCAGTGATGAGAGGCAATGAAACTGTGTTAGAGATATTCTGAATGAGTAGTATCTAGCGTCTAAGCACAGAGCCCCAGGGGATATTATCATTAAATCCCTGTGTGTTGGTGGAGAGGCGGTAAATCCATCTCTGTTCTTTCTCAAACAATATGTTGGCTGACCTGTTACCTGGTTTAATCTGTTCGATCACTGTCCAGTGGAGGTCATTCACATTATGGTTGGTTTGAGCAAAATGTTCGGTTAGCTTGGTGATGTTCTTTTTGCACCAGATGTTACTCCGGTGTTCCCCGATACGTTGCTTTGTTTTGCGGGTAGTCATACCGACATATCTGGTACCACAGGGGCAGTTTATTAGGTATACGACATTTGACGAATTGCAGTTGGTATGTGCGTGTTGCGTCCAGACTTTCCCGTGTTCCAGTTCAAGTGTCTTAGTTGCATTAGTCAGATGACAAACACTGCATGAACCACAGGGTAAATGCCCTGTGACTTTTGGAAGACCCCAGGACTGAAAGATTGATGGAGTATTGTCATTCAAGGTTTTCCCGGGTCTCGTGTGGACCAGGGCTTCCTTGATACTTCTGACTTTTTTTAAAGAAAATAATGTTTTTTCCCATTTTAAGTTGTTCCTTTATAAAATTCGCCAATGTTTGCGGATTGATTTCGTTACTGCATTAGATGCAGTGCTGTACATGGTAACACACGTCAGTGGAATTTCTTCCACAGGTTTAGGTGTTTCCTCAAGCAGTGCTTCTCTATGTTGGTTTCTCGCCCTTTTACAGCTCCTCTTGATGATCTTCTCAGGGTAACCTCGTTTTTGTAGTTTCTCAGTAAGTCCTGCTGATTGTGAGCGGTAGTCTTCCATTTTGCTACAGTTGCTCCTTATGCGGAGATACTGCCCAAAGGGAAGGTTCTCTCTCAAAGGTCTGGGATGGAAAATAGAAAAGGCTAGGAGGTTATTTTTTGCAGTGGGTTTATAGTGTGTCTTTGTTATCAGTTTACCTTCTGATTTTGTTATGACCAAGTCCAGGAAGATCATCTCCTTCTTGTCATATGAATTGGTGAACTTAAGGTTAGGGTCACGGTTGTTGATCCAGTCAAAACATTTTCAAAGTTGACATTCAGACCCCTGCCAGATCACTAAAAGGTTATCTATATATCTCTTCCAGAAAGATATATAGGACGAGAAAGGATTACGTATGTCCAGAATGTGTCTTCTTTCAAAATCATGGACATAGAGGCCCGCCACACTAGGGGCGAAGGTACTGCCCATCGAAGTACCTGTGGATTGTAAAAGGAGGTTCCCCTTGTATTCCCAAAAATTCTTTTTGAGGGCTAGTGTGGCACATTCTACAACAAATTGTCTAGGTGTCTGAAAATTCCATGTGGCTGATTCCAGAGCCTCACTGATAACCCTAATGGTATCATCCTGGGGTATGCTAGTGTACAGGCTCTCGATGTCAAGAGAGACCAAAAAGGTGGAGTTGTCATCCACCATGATGTCTTGGAGGAGACCTAACAGGCTCTTGGTATCTTTCAGATAGGTGGAGGTGCCCTGGATCAGGGGTTTTAAGAAAAAATCACAGTATTTGGAAAGTGGTTCCAAAAGAGAACCAATGCCAGAAACAATTGGGCGACCCGGAGGAGGGGTTCTGTTTTTAAGGGTTTTGGGCAGAGTATAAAAGTATGGAATAGTGCCCTCACCCTTAGTGAGGAAATCTGCCTCATGTTTGCTTAAATACCCATTGGCTTCTGCTTCTTCGACTAAGTTGACAATGGTCGCTCTCAATTCTGGTGAGGGGTCGACTGGTAAAGGGGTGTAGTTTTTCCGATTGTCAAGGAGGCGTCTGCACTCTGTGTCATAATCGGTGGCATACCGGATAACCAGACCTCCGCCCTTGTCTGCTGATTTGATGACAATCGTAGAGTTGGACTGGAGGGATTGCAGGGCCTGAAACTGGGTTGCACTCATGTTTTTAAAGACTCCTGTCTCCTCAAAAGCCTCTATATCGTTAAACACTGCCTGTTCGAAAGCAATGAGTTCTGCTGGAACAGAGTGGGGTGGAGGTGTAAATGTAGATTTTAGGCGTAGTCCTGTATCACTTGTGTTTCCTAGGCTGCTGTTTCTCAAAAAAGGACTTAAGTTTTAGTTTTCTGAAAAAATCCGCCAGCTCACAATGCAGGCGGAAACGGTCCAGGCGTGCTGTCGGGACAAAACATAGACCCTTTTCCAAAACTCTAACACAGTTTCATTGCCTCTCATCACTGGCGTGATTAGGTAGTTGTGGCACTCTAATACTAAGGTTATGTTCAGGCACTACTTAAATATGATTCTGGCTGATATTCTCAATACAGTCCTACTGTCTGCAAACTAGCAGACTGGGTATTACCACCTAACCCACCGTCACACTTCGATATCTCATTTGCTAATAGATTAGCCAATAATTATTCAAGTCTGGTTAAACCCATTTTTCTATAACCTATATGGGCCAACCACCGCTAGAGCAAAAAGCTTTATATCTAGGCAGTGAACATCAAGCACGTATGACTTCAAGTACTTTAATGACTTAACAAACATCCTACGATAGAGATATAAAGGATTGTAGAGAGATCATCCTACGGTATATTTTTCTATATATTTCTCTATACATTTAATAATGACTTTTTCCAGCATCCCATTTGCCATTACGCGTATATGATTTTTATTTACAATGCCACCGTAATTTTGTAATCATTTACGCGAAGTGTTCGGCGTTTTGTTGACATACACGTTAGATTGCTCTGCAGAAGCTTTAGCGCTCTATTCATTTTCATTCATAAGCGGACTTACGTAACTGCGTCATCGCGCCTGCGTGACCACACCACCACACAAGCTGGGTATTTCCTATATTATATCCCTGTGATGCAGGACGTATTGTCTTTTGGGTCCTCAGGAGGGTACAGGCAGGTGTCCAGCGGGCGGCAGGCTTTGACGACGTAAGTCATTTTTGTTGCCCACGCTACAATCTATTCGGTAAAAAGGCTGTCGTGGGTAACTGTCTTCTAACAGCCTTCTTTTATTTACTCAGAGTTTGACTACAAGTCCCGCCCCCCACCAGGACTCATGTCGTGAGTTTTATTCTCACTTCACGCAAGTTCTAAATGTATTTTTTCTCTTTTGCCTGCTATCACCATTTGACTATGTATGCAAAGCCCTACGTTTTTTTCCTTTTACAAACACTAAGCCTGCCTTCGCCTCCTTTACTCAGCAATCAATCACATTCTGAGCTTTGTTGACGGCACCTTTTCTAATTGTTTTTCACAATTTCCAATTATGGAATTGTCGGGTTGCGAACCCCGAAACGGCACATATTATATTAGGTCCGTTGACCCAAATCTAAAGGTCTTTCTTGCCTCTTAGAATGTAAGAGTGATTTCATTGAACGATTAGAAATCAAGCGGTGCACTACTGTTTACTTGCTAGCAAAATCACACCACTGTCGATTGAGAACACTACAGATGGCATGCATGCGAGTCATCTGGTACACATTGTCTAATGGGGTATGCCCAACTATCGATATAAATGTTGTGAATTACTATGTTCGTTTGTCTCTCTTTCTTTGTTCCAACAGAGGTCAAAAGCTTTCAGAAGTCCTGAAGGCTACTTAAGAACCGTGAGTTTAAGCGGTCCTAGACTCCACAAGTTAGGGTGCGCCTTAGCGAGTGCATACCGCCTTGGTAGTCCTCTAAGGTCCTGACGAATGCTTCGCCTAATACTTTAAGAAGCAGAAACATGTTGACCACTTTCACATATATTAGGATGTAACTGGTCTAGTAATAACCAGTCTTAACACATCCGACGCACCTTTTTAACTGTGTCCAGTTTTCCACTATTAAAAATATTTTTGGATGAAATTGCGACACTATTTTAACTTCACTCCCTACACTATTCACAACTTGCACTGACTTCACAAAATCCAGCTCCGATGTAACTCAGGCGTTGTAGCACACCGGAGAGGCACTCGGCCTCTCAGGTGGGAATCCAATGATGAAGCATGTCACCAACTAGGTTGGTGAGTGAGGGTTCTTTTAAAACACAGTGAGCACTTTTTGTTAGTTCATTTCCATTCCAGGATACACTCTTTCGTTGTTTGATCTATATAGTCTAGGGGGATCAAGAGTGGCCCCAGTAGCTTCCCTCCCTCTCTTGTTGTTGAGTTATAAGAATGGCACGCACACACAAAGACAAACACACTTCCCTGGCCTAAGGAGGAAAACATTTGACACTAACTCAATGAGAATACTAAAATACATATAAAAAGTAAATATACATGTCAAAAGAGGGACAGGAGAGAGGCATTACTAGAGTTATTGGCCATCTTCAAAGAGGCCCAGAGTGATAGCCCTACATTAGCGGTACCAAGCAGGGCATCCGCGTCTTCCCACCCCATGCAGGAATGGAGGCTCTCAAGCCAGCCCCCCTGCATCAGATATTCCAATACACCAATAGTAGGAGTCAACGGACCCCCCACCAAAAGATCGATAGTTAGGCCCAAGCATGACAAACCAAAAGGCCAGCGAGCCCAGACAATTACAGCGCAACCCAAGTCCCTTGAAAAAGTCCTCAAAAGCTGGCCCCCCCATCACATTCAATACATAGCACCCCAGCAAGGAGAACACGCACTCTCACTGGTTCGACCAAACATACACATTTGACAAGGTGGTTTGTGGTGGTTCTAGATAGTGATAAAGAGAATAAGGACTGGAAGGGAGTCTCAGTCCCCCGGTAACCAATGAGAGGGGTGAGGCTACACGATTTGCCCAGGTAGCCAAGGAGATGACAGAGAGTGAGTTTGAAGGTGAAGCCTGGCTAAAAAGAACAGCGCATAGCTCCGAGTGAAGAAGGTCAGTTTGACAGGGCGATGAAGAATAATGTGAGCTGAGGCTAGTGAAAGAAAGAGCATGCACCTAGGAAGTACAGTGAGAACACAGGGCAGCGCTCTCTTCATATGAGGGAAGAAGAGGTAGGTACAGGGCATCGACTGGGGAAGAATCAGAAGCAGAATTAAATGAGAGGCTATTAGCAGGGATCAAAGCTCCACCAATCAGTCGACAAACGAGAGTGGCTGACCAGAAAATAAAAGACCAAGGAAGCCTGGTACTAACCCAGCCAAGATGCAGGAAAAATAAGATGGTGCCTTTGCATGCACACTAGGGAGCATTGAAAAGTATGCACGCTGCTCCACATGAGCGCACAACAATGAAAAGTTAACCCCGAGGGAGATAGTAGCAAGAGAGGAAGGTGATCTATTTGCACACCTGTTTTGCAACTTGTTAGCAGACTGGACTGAGAGGAGGAATCAAAATGACCAGTCCAGGACTAGGGGAGGATCATTTGAGCCAGAGGACCTGGCTATAGTGAAGGATTGCATCCAGTATGGAGGGGGAAATCCCATTTGGAACTTCGCTTACTTGCAGCAATGTCTTGTGGTGTAGGAAAAGAGGCAAGATAAAGAAAGAAAGAGAAAGCGAGAGAGAGAATGCAGAAATAAACTGGAACAGAACCAAGGTACCACAGAGAAATCCTTGCAGAGTAAGTGGGAATGAGTGGTCCTGTGTGAAACAACTGTAGCCCCATTAGCCCAGAAGTTGGCAGCACTGATGTGAGTACCACCGCAGAGGTTCAGAATGGAAAATGTTTGTAGCAGAAGGACCCGAGGAAGAAGTACAGAAAACTCCCAGTGGCGGGACATGGTTGCAAATCCTCATCAGTTCCCAAAAGTAGATAGGCCGCAGGGGCAACAATGGTCAGTCCTACATCCAGTGGATGAGGATCACCCACACTCCCCCACATTGCCTCATCTTATCAGTTAAACGTTGATCATTGGAGAAACCCACTGCAACAATGCTATTGGACAACATGCCCTACAGCTTCCTGATTGACACAGGGGCAACCAAGTCATACATAAAGGAAGGTATTGTCCCCCTATACAAAGATTCCATGGACATGTAGGAGTTCCTGGGTACGATTATGAGGGTCCCCTTCACAAAACCTCTAGAGTTAGACGTGGGAGGCAGTCACTTGAAGGGACCTGCTATATCATCCCTAGTCCCAAACTAATCTCCTGTGAAGAGACTTCGTGGACAAACTAAACGTGACTATTCATGTCTATGGTGATGGGACAGTGACCTGCTCAACCCCTGGGGTTTGACCACTAAGACTCATGCACAACACCTTCTGTAAACTTAAAAAAGAGATAACAAGCTCCTCAGTGCTAGGGATACCTGACTATAAGAAGAAATTCTTCTTATTAATCCACAGCAACAGGTGAGTCATGTCAGCAGCCTTGACGCAGAAGTATCCCTTGGGGGCACAAACCCCTTGCATACTCCAGCGGGCACTAAGACTCAGTCATACAGGGTCCCTTCCCATTCAAGCAAGCATTGGCAGCAGCAGGGTTTGCCAACGACAAAAGCACCTTCATTGTAATGGGGGAGCACTGACACAGAACAGTCAGTGTTTGTGGTCATGCAAAAGAGCAGGAGTATGCTGATTATGCAAGGGGTCTCAGGTTATGAACTGATGCCCTCATTAAAACCAGTATGATGTAACCTGGTGAACCCAGCCACCTTCCTAGCCCATGAAGTTCAGGAGGGGGAGGAGATTGATGACCATGCAATGTACACCCATGATGGGAGCAGCCAGGCAGAAGAAGATCCCATCCAAGACAGTGAGGAACTGTTCGTAGACAAATCCTCCTATATAGACCACAAGACAGGAGTGAGACACACTAGGGTTGAGGTAGTAACAGCTCACAGCCACACACATTTGAAAAAATCTCAGGTCACAGTGAAGCTGACTCTCCTCCCACACCTCTCGGCACAGGCAGCAGAGCTAACAGCATTAATGGAAGCCCTCACCCAAAGCACGGGGAACAATTTACTCAGACTCACCCCATGTCACCACCACAGTGCTTTCCAGCATAGACAGATGGAAAAGGTGAGAATTCCTGAAATCAGACTGTACACCCATCATACACAAGGCCCTCTCGAGTTACTGATCGACACATTGACCCTGCCTAAACACGTTGTTGTGGCGAAATGCGCTGCACATACCAGGTGCAAGGACTTTTTATCATGGGGAAATGCACTAGTTGACCAGTTTGCAAAGAGGGCAGCTTAGAGAGCAGTGGGGGAGACACATGTGCTTCCCTTACAACAGGCATCTGAGGTGAAAAACACTCAGGACAAGCCATACACAGAAAAGGCAGGATTATATCTGAGGAAGTAGCAAGAGAAGGCATTACCAGATGAGAATTAGCGATGGAAGCCATGGGCTGTACGCAGACAACACAAGACCTCGTGATCCGGCACCCACCCATGGGAAAACCGGTCATGCCTCAGAGCGTAGTCAATCTATCACTGCCCCAATTTCACTTCCCAACACACACAGCAAAAGAAAACATGATAGTGGAACTTCAGACTGATTGGTTTAGCCCCAACATTGCAGAGGCAGTAACAATGTACCTAAACGGATGCACCGTTTGCCTATTGTATTCGCCCAAACCCACACTCATGGTCAAACCATCATTTATTGTTTTATATGTTCTGCGCAAAACAGCTATTTCAATAAGGTCTCTTGGGTTAGCATAAAGAGCTATATTCAAGCGCCTATTGGCAATAGAGCAGTCATTATTAAATCATCTAGGTGTCACTCGATGTTTCCTAATGGGTTTGGAAAGATCACTTTTAATACATTCACAAAAGGCAACAAACAAGCATATTACCAAATAATTTGCTCCCTCTATCTCCAGACAACTCAGAAACACATCAATGTTACAGCTAATTAATGATCAAGACAATGATTAGGGTTTCAAAGTCGCCAAACTAGCCTAAGACCAACAGAGGAAGGCAATGGGGTGCTAAAACCAATCATTATATTTTCTTTTTTCCTTATTGGCAATAAAAAAGCCACTTCTAGTGGGTTGTGATCACCATAATTCGATGCAAATATTGCACCCGCTTCTAGGGAATTGATCATGCCACTAGAGATACAAACATAATTGATTGCTGATGCACAACTCCTGCCCCTAAAAGATGGTAAAATATTTGCACTCAGCCCTACTAAATTCTTAACATTACTCAAGTCATAAGATGAAATAAAAACAGACAATTCTGCACCTCTCTGATCGATAAGACCTATGCAAAACTCTGGGGCCACCTTTATTGTGCAGTAACCTAGTGTGGCGTTAAAATCCCCTGCTAAAACCAGATGCATTTCCTGACCTTAGTTACAAGTATTTGGTGTCTTTAAAAAGTTGTTGTTATAAAAATTGATCAAGTAATGAAAAAACTGAAGTTTCCCCTTAAAGCAATGGCTTGAAAATCCCATCTAGGTGTTTCCGAGGCCTAAGCATTAACTCTAAGTTGCAAATTGATAGACCCCAAGAGGCACGCCTTTACATAGTCGGTATGGCTGGCTACAAAAACATTGGTAGTCACTATAGGTCAGATTTACAGAGGCTCAGGTTTTTGAAAAAATATAATGTCATAATCTCTTATGAATAATTGCCAAGTTGGCAAGGACATCTTAGTAGCAAGTCTTGCTACATTCCATTTCATCATCCCGATGGGAGTCAGATGCCTAGTAAAACTTGTCTTCGATATTACACTTTCAGGTGTACTGACAGTTTGCTCAGTGTCTATCTAACTCCTGGGTAATGGCCTCCCTACAGAGGAGTCAATCAGAAGATGTCAATTCATCTAGGACAGCAAATCTGTTCCTACCCACCAGAGAGAATAGAGTACCTTGTGGAGAAAGAGGAATTGGATGCTAATAGAAAAAACCCAGAAGTAAAATGGCGACCTCAGTGAGGTCAAGCTCCTCGCTTTCCTGATGTTGCAGTAAATTATTCACAATTGTGGGATGTTTTAAACTAACAACAAAACTGTCACCAGCAATGTTTCTGTGAGGGGCGCCTAGCAAGCCCACTCTCCGTACCATTAGGATTTTATTACAATCCGCCAGGTTACACCTTCTGTCATAGGGGCAATACCCTCGCTAACACAATCCCATATGGACTAGAGAAGGGTGGCAAATTCATAACCATCTGATTAGGGAGAAATGGGTCTCCTTGTTTGTGATCTGATATTGGATTCTGGAGTGGCTAATTGCCAACTTGGTGATGGTGGTCTAATAAAATCTTTGATTGGTATCTTCTATGGGTATGTTAGCCTTAGCCTCAGAGGTTGAGTCAGAAGAAGGGTTATTAGTTATGCCCACAATAGTAATTTTAGTACCGCAGTTTTCAGATGCGGGCATCTGTGCTGGCAGATTAATTGCATTCAAAGTACATCATGCACAGGTACCCAAAGCTGGGGGGGGGAACGATTCTCTTGGATTAAGCAATTTACAGTTTATCAAGGTGGGACTTAATGCGGCTTAATCGGTCTGAGAGAGAATGAAGCTGCGCTTGTAAGATCTCTGAGAGTTTGCTGCAATAGTGCTCAAATGGTGAGGCATCGGGACTTTTGAAACCTCCTCCAGAAGCTGGTAGAAGGGACGGCTGAAATATACCTTTTTTCTGCTTGGTTGTGGTCTCGCTGGGTGACTGAGCTGCTTCTGAGCTCAGAGAAACAAATAAACCATTGGTAATGCCAAGTAAGCTATCAGTATTATTATCACCATTTTGTGCTGTCATCTGCTCCTCATCAATTCCATCGCCAGTGCCAACACCAGCAATGGATACATTATCAGTACTTGTTTCTCCCCCAAGCACTTGTCATTCCGTCATGGGAATTTCACGGGTTATTATTTTTCACCCGCCCTTTTCAACTTACTGTTGTGACACTGCAGGTCATGGCTGCTGAAGCAGTTACTTTGCCCTTGCCAATAATGAGTTTATTATACACACACCTAGAAAAGCTGGGTTAGTCAAGATATCCTTGTGTGGATGAAAGAGGGGGGATGCAGCCAAGTCTTGTCCAGGCAAGGACAGGTGCAGACAGACCCGCACTTGGCCCAGTCTTCACCTGGACACACACCCTAACGCATCCTGCACTGTTATAGGGATTGCATTTAGTCTCCATTTTAGGTTTCCTTTTTAGCTTGGCAGCTTTTCAAAATGATGGTTTGGACTTTCACTAACATGAGAAAATGCCAGGCAAGCATTTATTATAAGCTAGACATTGTTGTTCTGTAGTCTGTACTCTTTTCCTCGGGTTAGATAAAGATGGTTTTCTCTGTCTTTGGCAGAATGATAAAATGCTGGTGTTTTATTGTTTAAACAGGGTCCGTTTTGAATTTGGAGAGTGGTACTTCGCACTAGAATTATCATGAATGCTGCAGAGAGCGGTGAATGAGATACCACTCTACAGGCCTGACAGTAATTCTAAGAAGGAAGATAGCTGTGCGAGCAGAGATTTGTGCAGGCTTGCACACTGAGAAGAAGGGCTTTCGTTAATGCACTGATGCCGGCTTACCGAGACATTACACCAAGGTATAGGGTTATATCATTACAACTGAATCTGGCAGAAGGGGACTCCCACAATGCTCTTGATAGTGTAGGAGTAACAGTGATCGGAGTAATATTAGAAACAATTAGCATGGCTGAACTCTTTGTGTTTTTCATCATTCTAATCATGTTTATAACGACGAGTCTCATCTTCCTAATAAATGCAGTTCATGTTTTACTTACAAGGATTATATCCTTTCAATAAACATTTGAAAATGTATCACTGTCTTCTTTTTGTGAAACCTTGGGCATGCAAAAGTAACAAATGAAAATATTAGATCTATTTCCACAGATACAGTTGAGAATAAGGTGGTCATGTTTGAGGATACCAATAACATCAATAGCTCTGGAGGATTAGGAGTTTAGATGTAGTACTTTGAGCTACCCGGACCAACATTTACTGATAATAGTAGAAGACTCAAGTCTATGTATTATGTAGTTTTGCTGACTTAACACACAGTCCTACCAAATTAGTAGGGACAGTATAACAGCGCTGCACCCACCCTCAACTGTTTCTAAAGCACTCACTAGTGCAGAGATTGATGCGACTGCCTTCCTGCCACAGGGAGATCTTGAGCAAGTGATCTTGGTCCTCGCAGACATGCAAACAAGTGTTGATGTTGTAGTGCTACCCGAGCAGCGGGAATCCTCACCTGTATTTAAAGTGCCTGTTGGCATAGAGAGAGATGTGGCCGCCTCCCAACCACAGAGATATCTGTGACAAATAGTCCGGGCCCCTGCAGACAGGCAAACAACCACTGATGAGGTAGCGTCTGTCATGCTTTGGGAATCCTCATCTGTTTCAAAAGCATGGCTGGGGAAAAGAATGATGCAGCCACCTCACAGCCACAGGGATATCTCGGGCAATCAGTCTGGGCCTCTGCAGACAGGCAAACAAACATTGATGAGGGATACTCAACTATTTTCAAAGCTCTCACCTGTGCAGAGAATGATGCAGCTTCCTCCCAGCCACAGGGAAATCTGGGGCAAGTAGTCTTGGCCCCTGCAGACAGGCAAACAAACATTGATGCGGAAGCACGTCCCACCCTGCGTGAATCCTCAACTGGTTCTGAAGCATCCACTGATTCAGAGAATGATGCAGAGGGCTCTGAACCAGGGCTATATATGGCATAATTAGCACGTGCCCCTGAAGACAGGCAAACACCGATTGATGAGATAGCATGTCCTGCGCTGTGGGAATCCTCCAACCTTTTAAAATGTCTGCTGGCACAGATAACGATGCAGCTGCCTCCCACTACAGGGAGATCTGAGGCAATTCGTATAGGTCCTCGCAGACAAACAAACATTGATGAAGTAGCGCTTTCCCAATTTAGTTAATTAGTATAAGCCCAAATCTTGGCGCCATAGAGGGCTGCTGACTATGTTTTAGCTATATAAATCTCCAAAGCTGGGGACACAGTTCTGGAGATTTATGTACGTAGACACTCAAAAAGGGTGGCTGCCCTATGTTGTAGAATAGATCGACTCTTCTCTATTTTTAAACTCCACAATGATCTACCATCTATCTTTATGTCCAACTAGTCAAAGCTCTCCACTTTTTCAAGTTGTGTAGTACCCAAATAAATGTTATGCTGGAAGGACCGGCTGGAGTTTAGGACCGTGTATTTTGCTTTTGAAGTGTTAAATTCAAAGCCCTTGTGATCACAATAAATGTTAAACTTGACAAAAGCTTTCACAAAACTCCTAGGTGTTCTAAATCAATGGAGGGTGTAATCTGAAAAACAAAGAGCAGGTATGGGAAAATCTTTCAATTCGGATGAGTCATGTGTCCAGTCCAGCAATACTGTGAGGCAATGTGCAAAGTATTTATGCAAAACACAAACAGTAATAAAGTGAGAAAACAGCACAAGAAAAATATCTTGCACCGATATAGAGAAATAGAGTCCAGTATAATGAGACCAAAGCGACAAAAATCCAAGCAGTAGAACGGGGGATATTATATTTCAAAGATTTTAGGAAACATTTTGCGGCCATTATGGTTATATGATTGAGTTGAAATGAGGCAAAATCACAAGTTCAGGTGACTATATTGGAGCGCAGGCCGGGCACAGGACTTCTGTGATAGTACCTTGTGTCCTTGGAGTCAAGATGTGAAGTCTGCGTCAGCCTGTGCCACGCTGCATCGCAGAGCTGTTGTGGAGGAGCTACTATGAATTGTTCTACACTGAGATTTGTTGTGCTGGGTTGGTACTGTCGAAGCAACCCATCAGGAGGTGTGATGCTGGTGTCGAGATGCCAATGGAGCTACCCATCTAAGGCTGCATTGCTGGGACTTGCTTCGAGATGCATCGCGCCGGGTTGGTACTGGTGAAGCCGCTGACCAAGAGGTGTGATGTAAGGTCCAGCATGGCAGTGTGGCACTCTGTATCAGATCCAAGGAAGCCACCAGTCTGGAGCCCATGATGGGAGGACTTGTTCCAAGATGCATTACAGTGTGTCTGTTCCAAAGAAGCCACTGGTCAGGAAGTTATGGGGTCCCTGTAGCTCAGAACTGGAGGGCCAGTTGAGTGACCCATGGAGACACTGTGGTAATCCTGGGTTTAAGCAGCAATGTAGACCTCAGGCAGCAGGGCAGGCAGCTGGGCAGTCTTCAGGCAGCTGGGCAGTCCGCAGGCTCTGGGCAGTCCTTCTTCTTGCAGAGTTCTGCAACTCAAGGAGTGTTTTGAAGAGTAGGTCTGAGGGTTCAATATTTATTCCTGCCACCAGCTTTGAAGTGGGAAAAACCTCTAGACTTCAGCCCCACATCGTGCTCTGGAATTTCCTTCCTTCCCCTGCCCCACAGATGTCTGGGGTAACAAAAGGCTAGTGTGAAGTTGTTTGTGAGTACAGGAGGCAGCCCCTCAACTGTTTTTTAAAACATCCACCGGTGCATTAAAATGCTCCTTCTGCCTCCCAGCCACAGGGTGATCTGAAGCAAGCAGTCTGGGCCCCTGCAGACAGGCAAACAAACAATGAGGTAGTACGTCCCCCGCTGCAGGGATCCTCAACTGTTTTGAAAGTACTTGTAGTGCAGAGAATGATGCGACTGCCTCCCAGCCACAGCGAAATCTGGGGCAAGTAGCCCTGGCACCCACAGACAGGCAAACAAACATTGATGCGGGAGCACGTCCTGCACTGCGGGAATCCCAACCATTTTTAAAGCGTCTGCTGGTGCAGAAACCCATGTGGATGGCTCTGACCCACAAGGAGTTCTGACAAAAGTATGCGGGCTCCTGCAGACAGGCAAACGAAGGTTGATGTGGTAGCGTATCCCTTGCAGCAGGAATCCTTTACTGTTTTTAAAATGTTCATTGGCACAGAGAATGATGTGGCTGCCTACCAGCCACAGGGAGTTCTGGGGCAATTAGTCTGGGCCCCCTAAGACAGGCAAACAAATATTGATACAGTTGCGCATCCCTAACTTTCGAATAACCCCATAGCTTGGTGCCATAAAAGGCTGCTGACTGAGTTGATTGGACGGCTTCTGAGCCGAAAGATCGCTCCTAGGAATGGCCATCATGGTGGCCAAAAGAGATATTGCAGCAGCTTGGAAAGATCCTAACCCCCAACCATTGCCAAATGGCAGAAATGGGTGGACTGGTGTGCCATGCAAGAGAAGCCAGTGTACAAGGAGAGAGAATGTCCTGCTAAACATGAATGCATATAGGGCAAATGGCTGGGGTTGAGATATCGAGAGGTGGGTAACCTGAAGTCTCAATACGCAATACATCTGGCTTGGGAAAGTGCAAAACAATGACTGGGGAACTAATCAAATGAGTCATCTGTCACAGTGTAGCAGTATATTGTGCTGTTGTTTGCTATAACCAATAAAGTTGATTATCAAAATTATATCTCCAGAGCTGGGGACACAGATCTGGAGATTTAGGTCCGTAGAGACTACAAAAGGGTGCCTGACTTTTTTGCAGACTAGATCAACTCTTCTCAATTTGTAAACTCAACAATGATTTCAAATCCATCATTTTGCCCAAGAAGTCAAAGCTCTAAACTTTTTCAAGTTGTGCAGTACCCAAATAAATATTACTCTTGAAAGACCTGCAGGTGTTTGGGGTCATGTATTTTGTTTTATAAGTGTTTATTTCAAATCTCTTTTGATCACAATTATTTGTAAACTTGACCAAAGGTTTCACACAACTTCTAGGTGTTCTAGATAAAGCGATGGTTGTCATTTGCAAAACAGAGAGCAGGTATGGGAAATTGTTCAATTCAGATGAGTTGTGAGTGTAGCCCAGCAATACCGTGAGGCAATCTGGAAAGTACTTATGCAAAACACAAACAGTAATAAAGTGAGAACACAACATCCTTTGTAGGTCGCTCCCCACACCGCACAGCTCCGCCTGTGTGCCCGTGCCCTAGCCTGCTGCCGCTGCTGCTGTCAGGGGGGTTGAGACCCTCCCCGCTCCTGCTCGTAGTTGTTTTTTTATGTTACTGTAATCTGTGCTTTTTGTAAGGTCACCGTTGGTCTTTTGTGCTTTTTGTAAATTCTTTTGTGCTTTTTTAAGTTCACTGTTGATCGTTGTTCTCCCCTCCCATCTGTGCCATTACTGTGCCCTCTCCATTGTTGCCCATTCCTTTCACTGCCCGCCCGTTCCAGCCGCAGCCTCCCCTGCGGCCCCACCCGCCCGCTCTCCAATTCGCCCACTCCCACCTCCCAGCTGCTCCTCTCTCCCACCTCCCCTTCTTATGACAGCCGCTGCACGGCAGTAAGAGCAACCCTTGACCCTTCGTAGGTCGCTCCCCACACCGCACAGCTCCGCCTGTGTGCCCGTGCCCTAGCCTACTGCCCCAGCTGCTGTCAGCGGGTTTGAGGCCCTCCCTGCTCCTGCTCGTGGTTGGTTTTTTTATGTTACTCTAATCTGTGCTTTTTGTAAGGTCACCGTTGGTCTTTTGTGCTTTTTGTAAATTCGTTTGTATTTTTTTAAGTTCACTGTTGATCGTTGTTCCCGCCTCTCATCTGTGCCATTACTGTGCCCTCTCCATTGTTGCCCATTCCTTTCTCTGCCCACCCGTTCCCGTCGCTGCCTTCCCTGCAGCCCCGCCCCCGCTCTCCAATTCACCCGCTCCCACCTCCCAGCTGCTCCTCCCTCCCACCTCCCCTGCTTATGGCAGCCGCTGTGCGGCAGTGAGAGCGACCCTTGACCCTTGGTAGGTCGCTCCCCACACTGCACAGCTCCGCCTGTGTGCCCGTGCCCTAGCCTGCTGCTGCTGTCAGGGGGTTCGATGCCCTCCCCGCTCTGGCTCGTGGTTGGTTTTTTATGTTACTGTAATCTGTGCTTTTTGTAAGATCACCGTTGGTCTTTTGTGCTTTTTGTAAATTCTTTTGTGCTTTTTTAAGTTCACTGTTGATCGTTGTTCCCCCCTCCCATCTGTGCCATTACTGTGCCCTCTCCATTGTTGCCCATTCCTTTCTCTGCCCGCCTGTTCCCGCCACTGCCTCCCCTGCGGCCCCGCCCTCCCGCTCTCCAATTCGCCTGCTCCCACCTCCCAGCTGCTCCTCTCTCCCACCTCCCCTTCTTATGGGAGCCGCTGTGCGGTCATGTGAAGCGGGCGCGCCGCTGGCATGCTGAAGGCACGCCGCTGGCAAGCCCGTCTGCGCCCATCCGTGCCTGGACTGCGCCCAGCGCCAGAACCCCTGGCCCCTGCGAACGCCACAACACCCGACTCCACTACAACTCCAGCACCCTCCACGCACTCAATGCCGGACGATCACGCACCTGCTGCCTGGCCGCCCCGATGCACACACAAGGACCCTTCTCCTGCCAGAACTGCAGCTACACCAGCATCTGACCCGCCAACCCACCGACCAGGAAAGAACACAACTACCTCAGATGCATCCTCCTCAACACCCGCTCCGCTCGCAAACACGCCATTGAATTCTGGGACCTACTCGACTCAACCTCCCCAGACGTCGCTTGCCTGACGGAGACCTGGATGAACCCCTCCTCGGCACCTGACATCGCCATAGCCATCCCGGACGGCTATAAGATCACCAGCAGGGACGGCACCAACGGAGTAGGAGGAGGAATCGGCATTGTCCACAGGTACACCCTCAGAGTCTCGACCAGCACCGACGACATCCTCAGCACCGCCGAACACCTGCACTTCCAGATCCACACCGACCCCATCACCACCCTCAGAGGAACCCTCGTCTACAGACCCCCCGGACCCTGACCACAGTTTAGTGACTCCATCGCCGACTTCATCAGCACACACGCCCTCGCCTCCATGGACTTCATCCTCCTCGGGGACCTGAACTTCCACCTTGAGAACAACAACAACACCAACTCCACCACCCTGATCGACAACCTAGCCAACCTCGGACTCAGACAACTCGTCACAAAACCACATTTTCTGCGCAAGCCCCCACGTCTCCGTCAACCACACCACCGAACTCCACTAGACCGACCATCGCTGCATCCACTTCACCCTCCGGAAACCCACCTCGCACCACCCCTCCCAACAGATGCCTCGCCGCTGCTGTAGCAAAGTCACCGAAGACCAGCTAACCACCACCCTTGCCCTGGGCCCACCCCCTGAGCCCACGACGCGGACACAGCCACCCGCAACCTCAGACAGTGGATCGACGACTGCACCAACACCCTCACCCCGCTCAAGAAACCCTCCAACAGACACACCAGCAAGTAAGCCAGCTGGTTCACTGAAGACCTCCAGGCCTCCAAGCAAACCTGCCGAAAGCTGGAGAAGACCTGGCTCCTTGAACGAACACCGGACAGCTACGCAGCCCACAAGAACGCCACCTGCAGACACCATCACCTCATCAGAGCCACCGAAAGAGCCTCCTTCAAAGACCGCCTAGACAACAACGCACACAACAGCAAAGAGCTCTTCAACATAGTGAAGGAACTCTCTAACCCCAGCTCCAACACCAATGACATCCCACGACAGCTTCAACAACACGACCACCACGACAACCACTGAAAACTCCGCCCCATGACCACCATCCGCACCAACCGCCTACTCTCCTGGACCAACATCAACGATGATGACACCATCAAGGTCATGAACACCATCCACTCTGGATCTCCATCAGACCCCTGCCCACACCACATCTTCAACAAAGCCAGCACCCCCATCGCACCCCATCTCCTGAAAGTCATCAACACCTCCTTCGAGACAGCAACCTTCCCGGAGAGCTGGAAGCACGCCGAGATCAACGCCTTACTCAAGAAACCCAAGGCGGACCCCAAGGACCTCAAGAACTTCCAGCCCATCTCCCTGCTCCTATTCCCAGCAAAGGTCAACAAGAAAACCGTCAACAAACAACTGACCCGCTACCTCGAGGAAAACAGCATCCTGGACCCATCACAGTCCGAGTTCCGCAGCAACCATAGCGGATCTCTGACATATTATCGACAGACACATTATCGAACTACACAAATATCGCATCAAAGATATCGACATCAAAAATATCGACATTGTATACTTATTTAAAAAACGACACTAATATCGACACTACAATATCGTAATACAATTATATCGATCACACAAAAATCGCACACATAAATATCGCAATACTAAATATCGACATGAGTAAATAAATATGACACATGTCACAAATATCGATAACCAAAATATAGACATCAATAATATCGTTTTTTTTAAAATATATCGACAATTCTAATACTAATAAAACCAATACTTTAAACAACATAAAGATAATATTTTCCCAAAACATACATTTTCAAATGAGATTCTACTTGAACATAAACATAACATTTATAGCGATCTCAATATTTAACAACATAATAAAAAAACACTGAAATAATTATCACATTGGCATTTCGAACACATTTAAAAACCAATTACTACACATTATAAACAATCTTTTTATATATAATGATTTTAAACTCTCCTCCTTTAAAACTAAATATACTCTTACTTAGCATTTTCCATAAAAGGAAACCAATTAACTAAAAACCATCCAATAGAAAGGCCACATACAGAAAACAACCAATAACATTCAAGAAACAATTTAAAACCACTATATAAACCAATTAAAACAAGTCTTCTACTGTGCCTTAAACCAAAGCATTGAACGAAGAAGAAACTCTGCTAAACAGAAGAAACCTACATCCTACTACTATTCTAAAAACGTAAGTAAATATTCTTTTCTAACTAAACTGCCAAATTAAACTAAAACACTAATTTATCTTTACTCACATAAATAACTAACTTATATATTCCATCTCTTTATGTTTCCACTACAGATATTACTCCAAACAGCTAAAGAAAATATTGAAGATTGCCAGAAAAGACTCACTAAAAGGTAAGTATACTATCAAAATACTTTCTAAAATATTAATTAAATCCTACTCAAACCCCAAAACATCCTAAACCCCTAAACAAATCCATGTTCTCTTTTTTAAGTTTTAAAAAACCTGTATAAATTAACAGCTATAGTCGATACCACTGGGCATGAGGGAAGGCTATGTTTGCTTAGGGAGAGGTTGGGCTACTGCATCTTATTTATTAGGGAGGAGGGGCACATAGTAAGAGGGGTAGAGGACGGGGGTACATTGACATGTGGTGGGGGAGGGGGGGGGGGTAGAGAACTGGGTGGGAAGGTTGTTCCTTCTCCTGAATAATTGGTCTTGATGATAAATGTGTGGTACTTCCGGGACAGGTGAAGGCGGGGGAATGTTTTTTGAGTTGTTGATTTGTAAAACAATAAAATACGTTTCAACAAAAAAAATATAGTCTATACCAAACAGCAATACCACCCCACTTAAAAAACTAAACCAACCAAAACAATATATGTTCTTTAACTTTCCGAGACTACATCAACTAAACAGCATTTTGTCTACAAACAACATCTTCATTCAAATACAACCAAAAACACTTGGTAAGTATATATAAAAAAAATGCTTTTTTGCTATTTTCATTTAAATATATAAAGTACTATTGCATATATTTTCATATACATTTTTTCCAGATTTCTCACACATCACGATGACAGAAGAAGCCCAATTTATAACTTCGCAGAAAGGAAAATTCCTATTGTGTTACATGGGTTACACATACACCCAAGAAAAGCAGACGGACCGAAAAGTGAACTGGAAGTGTTCTAAATATTATTCTAACAAATGCTACAGACGAGCAACAACAAGAGAAACAACTGTACTATATACAAGAGAGCATAACCATCCACCCAATCTCTCTGAAATAGAAGTCAGATCAACCCTTGAAAATATCAAAGAATTAAGCACTGGTTCACAAGCTGCTACAAGTGTAATCCTAAAATAACTATTACCTAGAGTGCCCAAAGAAGCAAGAGGCCAATTACCATCAATTGCTTCTATAAAAAGAACTATTGCTAGGACCAAAAAAGCAACCACGACAACTATACCATCCCCTAAAACTTTTCAAGAGATCATCATTCCACCAGAATTAACTATCACCCACAATAATGAACCTTTTATTTTTTTTGATAACAAAAGCACAGAAAAAAGAATCATAATGTTTGCTACTGCAAACAATATAACTAAACTGCAACAATGCCAAACATGGATGATGGATGGCACCTTTACAATATGCCCAAAACCATTCTACCAGCTTTACACAATACACGGTCAATATCACAACACTTCCATACCTTTAATTTATGCACTATTACCTAACAAACAAAACACAACATATAATGAAATGCTAGGAAAACTAAAACAAGAATGAAATGATTTTTACCCTCAAAGAATTATCATAGACTTTGAGCAAGCCATGATAAATTGCATTCTAAAACTGTACCCCCATACAGCTATCCAAGGATGTTACTTCCATCTAAACCAATGTATATGGAGACATTTACAAAAATCTTCACACAGGTGCCGATCACGATCCGGTAAAAAATGTCCCCGTACGACTCGTATCGGGTCTTTTTACCGTACGAATCGTACAAGTGCCGTACGAACTGGCAATCACGATTCGCATGGGAAAAAGTCCATACGAACCGCACTGGGAATCATTCCCCACACGTCCTCGGGTCGGAAAATGTGTCCGACACGTCCTCGGACGATTTACCGTACAAACGTAAAAATCCAAGTCCGACCGAGGAATCACGATCCATCCCGTGCGTCCGAGCCTACAACCGCATGGAAAAAACACCGTCCGCACCGAACACCTATAGCAACCATGGAGACATGTGCCCGCATACGCGCCCAACACTCCCCCCAGCCCCCGTACGTCCGACACGTACCCCCCGTATATGTATACCCCCACCCGTCTAGGTACACCCCAGTACGTTCCAGTCGTACCCCCACCCCAGTACGTGTCGTACCACCGTCCATGTACACCCCAGTACGTTCCAGTCGTACCCCCACCCCAGTACATGTCATACCCCCGTGTACCTACACCCCAGTACGTTCCAGTCGTACCCCCACCCCAGTACGTGTCGTACCACCGTCAATGTACACCCCCCCCCCTGTACGTGTCGTACCACCGTCTATGTACACCCCAGTACGTTCGAGCCCCACCCCCACCCCAGTACGTGTCATACCCCCCGTGTACCTACACCCCAGTACGTTCCAGTCGTACCCCCACCCCAGTACATGTCGTACCACCGTCAATGTACACCCCCCCCCTGTACGTGTCGTACCACCGTCAATGTACACCCCCCCACCCCTGTACGTGTCGTACCACCGTCAATGTACACCCCCCCACCCCTGTACGTGTCGTACCACCGTCTATGTACACCCCAGTACGTTCGAGCCCCACCCCCACCCCAGTACGTGTCATACCCCCCGTGTACCTACACCCCAGTACGTTCCAGTCGTACCCCCACCCCAGTACGTGTCGTACCACCGTCAATGTACACCCCCCCCCCTGTACGTGTCGTACCACCGTCAATGTACACCCCCCCACCCCTGTACGTGTCGTACCACCGTCAATGTACACCCCCCCACCCCTGTACGTGTCGTACCACCGTCTATGTACACCCCAGTACGTTCGAGCCCCACCCCCACCCCAGTACGTGTCATACCCCGTGTACCTACACCCCAGTACATTCCAGTCCTACCCCCACCCCAGTACGTGTCGTACCAACGTCAATGTACACCCCCCCACCCCTGTACGTGTCGTACCACCGTCTATGTACACCCCAGTACGTTCGAGCCCCACCCCCACCCCAGTACGTGTCATACCCCCGTGTACCTACACCCCAGTACGTTCCAGTCCTACCCCCACCCCAGTACGTGTCGTACCACCGTGAACCTACACCCCAGTAGTTCCTGGCGCACCCCCAACACAACCTCCTAAGTACGGAGCGCACCCCATGCCCCAACATCACAACCGCATGTACGAGTCGTACAAAGCCACACACAAGGACATAATCGTACAACCAAATGGCCCATGTACACACCGTACACACGCTCAAAACGCACGTACACAACCAGGACAAAATAAAACAACACAAGAATACACCATTCGAAAGGCACACAGCCACTAAACATGGCCAACAACCACTAAAATAACACAATCACTGACCTGCAACTGCCAAAAACAAACAGAGGCCCAATACACCACCACTCCTTATAACACACCCACCCAAAATTCAAAAACTGCCACACCCACCCATGGACCAATAAAAAGGGCCCACACACACAAACCATGAGCCTTTGCAACAGACTCACTGCTGCCAGACACCACAGAACCAGACTACAAGCTACACCACACCTTACACTTGCACACCTTCACACGACCACCCTCACAAACACCCTCTCATCACATTCACACACACACACAACCATCCACACCCCCCCCCCAACATCCACACACCCCACACACCCACACCATCCCCACCCACACCCCTCACCATGCCCACTACCAAGAATCCAAAGTTCAGTCACCGAGAGTTGGAGGTCCTTGTTGATCAAATCCTCAGAGTCGAGCCACAGATCTTTGGAACATTGGTCAGAAGCACCAGCCAGGCAGCCAAAACAGCCATGTGGCAGACCATCGTCGATGCTGTGAATGCTGTTGCGGACACCAGGAGGACCAAGCAGGATTGCCAGAACAGGTGGTACGATCTGCGGAGGAGGGTCAGAGCCAAGAGGCAGGAGGAACACGACCAGGCCAACGCCACCGGAGGAGGGCCCTCCCGCAGAGCCGTACAGTACCATCCCTGGGAGGAGAGGGTGATGGCCATACTGCCGGTGGAGGCAGTTGAAGGAGTAGAAGGACTCCGAGACCCGGGTGAGTACACAAACAACGCACCTCACATGGGGGGAACTGCAACCACAACCAAAATTACTAACAGGCACGCAACCACCACAAGCCATCGCATGACTCAACCACACTCCATGAGCAGGCACATGCCACTGCTGCCACCATGCCCCATGCACCCAGCTGGACAATGGCAAGTCACAGGCCACAGAAGACAACAACACATGACACGGTAACCCGGATGGCGGGAGGCTGGGCACCAAAAATCACATAGTGCGACTCCAAAGCAGACAACAATGCCCTCTGCCCATATGGCCTAGGTCACAGCCAGACAAACACTGTGTCCCAACACAGGAATGACTTGCCAGCAAATGGCGGACGCCTTGCATCAACACATGGGGGTGAAGGCACTGTTTTGCACATGACAGCAGCTAATGAACAGCCAACATTGTGAAAGAGTGGCAGCACACACCACCACAGCAGCAGCGCACAGACACACAGCAGACAAAATGGGTGCCTGGAGATCAGAAACAAACTCACATC
Source organism: Triturus cristatus (assembly GCF_964204655.1). Taxonomy (NCBI): domain Eukaryota; kingdom Metazoa; phylum Chordata; class Amphibia; order Caudata; family Salamandridae; genus Triturus; species Triturus cristatus. Next base: position 890,015,780 of record NC_140590.1, on the reverse strand, counting down.
AACAGGCCAAGGGCCACTCAAAGATCTGCTAACAGTGTGTGCCCAGGAAGCTGGGCCAAGGTGACAGAGGGTGACACACGGAGGGAGGGAGAGGGGGACACAGAGGGAGGGAGAGGGGGACTGAGAGGGAGGGAGACACAGGAAGACGGACAGAGGGAGGAGGCTGACACACAGAGGGAGGGAGAGGGGGACAGAGAGGGAGGGAGACACAGGAAGACGGACAGAGGGAGGAGGCTGACACACAGAGGGAGGGAGAGGGGGACAGAGAGGGAGGGAGAGGGGGACAGAGAGGGAGGGAGAGGGGGACAGAGAGGGAGGGAGAGGGGGACAGAGAAGGAGGGAGACACAGGGATAGCAAATCAGTCCTTTGGTGTGCGGGAATGTCTGCTCGTCAGCAGGTGGACTGCGTGCATGTAGACAAGGGTGGCCAGTGCCAGAACCCCCCCTCTTCATCATGGCAAAACGCAGGGCCATGTCACAACCTGTACACGAGCACAAGGACAGCCACCTGCATCATATAAGTGTGTGGATCCACTCCATGTGCACATGTACAGTGCTACAAGGAAGGCGCAAATGCATGGCTCGCCACACCTGCACACTCCACTGCTGACTGCAGTCACACTTGACGCAGCAAGTAAGACTGTGCCACACATAGTTAAAGGGGCCAAATTGGTGCCCAAGGGACACACCCATGCACAAGTGCACTGTGAGTGGAATGCAAGACAGATCCTAATTCCAAGAGGAAATGTGCCAACTTTGAAACGGATGAAACATGGATGTTGCATGGACCAAAATTAACATTTTCTCTCTCACACACAGGTCAACGTCGTGCTGCACCCCCCAACACTGGGGGGGAACACTCACAGGACCCGGATCTGCAGGAGACCGATCCCACCGGCAGCGACCACTCTCACCACTCTGCGGACGACCCCGACCGACCTGGCCCCTCTGGTGTCCAACCACCTGCAGCACCTGCGTCAGGTACAACCGTGCCAACCACCACCCCCACTCCTGCCACATCCCAGGAGACACCCAGGATCCCTGCCCCAACACCACAATGCAGCCAGGCTCGCCAGGAGGGACACGGTGTCCCGGGCACCCAGGAGGAGGCAGGCGACAACGCCAATGCCACCCCTCAGGGGTCCCGGAGACCCGATGTGCCCACAAGTGCAGGCCAGACGCAAGTGGGCAGGTGTGGTGGGAGTGGAGGACGGCGGAGGCGCGAGCCTGACCAGTTGGCTGGGGATCCGGTATTTTCCCATGTCCGTAACATCCTGGACTCATACCGGCAGGACACCACGGGCATGGCCCAGGTCGTGTCCGTCCTCGAGGGGATCAAGGTCCAGCAGGCCCAGCAACATGCGGAGCTAATAGCCTGTCTACAGGTACACCAACGGAGGATGGAGGACAGACAGGCTGAGCAAGTGACGGCGTTCCAGGGGATTCACGCTACACTCCGTCGGATGGCCGACACCATGGCCGACCCTCCCTGTGCCAGAAGGCGGAGAACATCACCACCCACAGGGAGGGATCAGGAGGAGGAGGAGGAAACATCCGACGGAGCATCCCAGACGTCGTCACGGCCTGCTGCTGAGGTTCCCCGCAGGAAGCCGGGTCGTCCACGGAAAGGACCGTGAGGGTGGCTGCTACATCACCATCTCCCAGGACACCTGGCCTGGCACCTGGCCCACTGGAGCAACAGCATCACAGCATCAAGAGACATTCTCTGCCACATGGCCCTGCTGGTCACTGGCTGACCAATGTTGACAAAGACTGTGGCATGGACTCTGAGGATTTCCAATGGCAAGGACACCATCTCCCCTACTGAACTTTGGATTCCCTAATCCCGGAAAGCCCCTCACTTTGTCCCCCCCCCCCCCAATAATAAATCACACTATTAAGAGTAGATGCCTGCTGGTAGCATTATTACCTAACATGTGTCTTGTACAGTCTAAACATGCCTGAGTCATCTGTTCACTTCAACCATCCACACCCTGGGGCCTGAGTCTGGCACAGGACACATGGGTCACAGTTTATTAGGCAAGACAGACATGGAGCACCATACACACCCGTGATGGGCAGAACCAGCTGAGGGGGTGGCCGAACAACCGTGCTGACAGACACATTGAGTACAGCAACAGTCATGCGCAGAGGTCAGGGATCCTGGCCAGTGTCCTGGGGGGCACCCAGGTATGTGTAGACAGGTGGCAGAACCATGTCCTGCAAGCTTGAGTCTGGTGGATGCAGAGAATGGGGTCATGGACAACGTTGGATGCATGGGGATGGCACATGTCACAATACCCACACAGTCATGGACATCATGCCCAATACACAGTCTCAGCACACACACACAGCTTGCATCTTGCCACTCGACACATTGACACATAGCCACAATCAGGGAATACCATGCCAGACATGCAGGATGCACCGTGCCAACACACCAGCATTGACTGAGAAGAGGCACCTTGGAGGCATAGGGACACCTTTATTAGTCATGTTTGTGGGATTGCAGAGGCAACTTGAAGTACACATGAACACATCATGTGGAGTAACATGTGGGTCCAACACTGGCACCCCCCTTCTGCAGCACAAATGCGTGATAGCCATGGAACTGGCACACAAGTGTCGGCTAAGAGCTAAAACCCACAGCTGCACACGGAGAGCCTGACATACACCATAGATCCGCTGATGTGGAAGTCCCACGCCATGTCAAGACAATGTTAACCGTATGTGTCCGAGGGCAGTGTCACACACATTGATGCCATCATCACAATCCACTATCCCATCACTGATGACTGACAACCAGGCAGCCCATCTATTCAGGTGTACCCAGCTGCATGTCGTGTCCCATGGGGATGCCACATGACTGCAGAGGAACCAAACCCCGACCGGGGCAGTGTGCACACATCGTGAACAACTGCCACACCCAATACACCCCAGATGCATCCCTTACCCCATGGAGACTTCCAAACGTGTCCGTGCCTGTAACGCTGAGTCAGCCCACGATGTCATGTCCATGAGGAATAGCAGTGCCACAACAATGCAACCAGCAAACGGCATGCGCAGGTACCTGGGGAAGAGAGACACACAAGAAGTCAGCCACAAAAAGCACAGCCACTTGCATGTGCATTTACTCGACACATGTATGGATGACAACATGCTAGGTCACAATTATGACTGGGGAAATACTACCATCACTGGCACCATCACTCCAGTGACACACCCACACACACCTCTGACCCACGTGCCATACATGCAGGTGGAGACACACATCACAACGCATGCCACACGGGGACCAATGCGTGCACACTCAGACCCTGGTACTCACCACTAAGCAAAGAAGTCGCGTATGAGCCGAGTCCGGATGTCCTCTTGCGGCTCCACATCCTCCACATCACTAGCCCCATTGCCAAGCCCTTCGTCCTCCACGGGTGGATGGTCCTCGTCATGTTGATTCAGGATGAGTGGCACAGCTCTTTCAACTGCCATGTTGTGCAGCATGCAGCAGACCATGAAGATCTTGCAGACCTTCGCCGGGGCATAAGGGAGTGCACCGCCGGTCTTGTGGAGGCACCGGAATCGGCTCTTCAGCATGCCAAACGTCCTCTCTATCACTCGCCTTGTCCGGCCATGGGCGGTGTTATAGCGGAGCTGGGCCGGCGTGATGGGGTTGCGGAGAGGTGTCAGCAGCCAAGGCATGTTGGGATAGCCAGCGTCCCCTACATGGGAAGCACATGGACACCGTTAGAACTGGTGAAGCGGTCGTGCTGGTCGGCTATACAGAATACAGGACAGACAGACTGTACCCACCAACAACACATGCCCGTTCGTTGCGCAGCTGCATCATCATATCAGGCATCCCGCTACGCCTCATGATGTAGGCATCGTGTGCTGACCCTGGGAAACGAGCACAGACATGTGAAATCACCATATTGGACAGACACACCACAAGGGCATTGATGGAGTGGTAGTGCTTCCGATTGCGGTACGCCACCTCCCGTGCGTGTGGTGGTACCAAACCTACATGTGTCCCATCTATGGACCCAATGACATGGGGCATCCCTCCCAGGGCATAGAATCCACGCTTGACCTCAGTCATCTGTTCAGGGGTTGGGAACTTGATGAAGTCATCCAGGTGAATCAACATGGCCTCCAAGAAATCATGCAGCACACCGCTGAACATGCTCTGGGACATGCCACCAACATGAGCTATGGTATTTTGGAAGGTACCCGTGGCAAGAAAATGTAGGGCAGCCATTACCTTCAGCTGGGGTGTCAGTGCCGTAGGATACCTGTGCTGCGGTTGCAGGTGTGGTGCCAGTCTCGCCGTCAGCTCCAGAATCAACGGTTGGGTGAAGCGGTAGAGCCGGATCCTGTCATTCTCCTGCATGGTAGCCAAGTCTGGAATTCTTCGGGCAAGAGGCGGCGCTCTGCAGTAATTTGGAAGTGACAAGGAAGAGTGAGTGCACTACGAGAACAACTCATGTCTACTGAGCACATGTAAATCTGGCATTACACACATGCTACATAGGGAGTCAGGTATGTGCTACATGCCCAGGACACGTATGGATGCAAGGTGACACTCCTTCCAAGACCCAGCTACACACGGTGATTGAGAACCTCCCCATGCCACGCCATGGACATAGCTGTGTCCCAGTGCAAGTGCACAGCCCGACGCAAGACAGGAGTGACATACACCCACACATCAGCAGAAGTGGGATGCCGATTGCAGAGACTGGTAGCGGAACACTGGAGCCACAGGTCACATGACATTACACTAGTCCAGCCCACACGCCTTGCCATGAAGGTGCACATGTCATGACTCACCACACATTCCTTGTGAGGATGCTGACATGGCCTTGTCACGCTACTCCGTGTCCCATGCATACATGTGCACCTCACATCCGATAAAACATGTGGCATGGTGTGCGGAACAGTGTGCAATGACAATCTACACACAGCCACATGTTGGTTGCTGCAACGGCTGCAGCTTTTGAGGGTGCTACAACATCAACCTGATGTAAATCCCGGACACATATATGACATAGTCACATTGTGCACTGTGGGTAGTGACAAGTCATGTGTCATGACCCCTGTACCGGGCATCAGGGGACACTTCCGTGTGTTGGTGTCCGTGCCATGCCAGTGACGCTCACCCCAAGTGCGCAGTCCCACATGCACACATGTCAAAGGAGTCAAGGGCATGCCTGGCACACATTGCACCCTCACACAGTACACCTGTACACATCTCATCATACATCTGGTGCCTTCTCCACTCAGGAGGCATGTTCCACATCACAGCCTGTGACACCTGTGCCCCACACATGTAGTAATGCACAGACGATGCCTTGATGTCCATTCCTGGACAAGTATGTCCATCCATGGACAAGTATGTCCGCCCTATTCCTACCTGTGTGTCGCCTATCACCACAGTGATGTGTAAAAACCGCCGTACTGCTGCTGAGAGGGCCTGTGCATGTTCCCAAATCACTGTGGGAGTGCTGCCGTATGTGTACCCATCGTGATGGCGAGCGTACAGGCATTTGTACAGTCCGTAGCACTACGAGTACGCATACGCGTGCAGACCCATAGTGGTACGGACCGTACACTCGCATGTACGCTCACTATCACTATGGGTCTGCACGCGTATGCGTACTCGTAGTGGTACGGACCGTACACACGCATCTACGCTCACTATCACTATGGGTCTGCACGCGTATGCGTACTCGTAGTGGTACGGACCGTACACACGCATCTACGCTCACTATCACTATGGGTCTGCACGCGTATGCGTACTCGTAGTGGTACGGACCGTACACACGCATCTACTCTCACTATCACTATGGGTCTGCACGCGTATGCGTACTCGTAGTGGTACGGACCGTACACACGCATCTACGCTCACTATCACTATGGGTCGGCACGCGTATGCGTACTCGTAGTGATAGTGAGCGTAGATGCGAGTGTACGGTCCGTACCACTACGGGTACGCATACGCGTGCAGACCCATAGTGGTACGGACCGTACACTCGCATGTACGCTCACTATCACTATGGGTCGGCACGCGTATGCGTACTCGTAGTGATAGTGAGCGTAGATGCGAGTGTACGGTCCGTACCACTACGGGTACGCATACGCGTGCAGACCCATAGTGGTACGGACCGTACACTCGCATGTACGCTCACTATCACTATGGGTCGGCACGCGTATGCGTACTCGTAGTGATAGTGAGCGTAGATGCGAGTGTACGGTCCGTACCACTACGGGTACGCATACGCGTGCAGACCCATAGTGATAGTGAGCGTAGATGCGTGTGTACGGTCCGTACCACTACGAGTATGCATACGCGTGCAGACCCATAGTGATAGTGAACGTAGGCATGCATGTACGGGCCGTTGCCATGCATTTGGGGTGCCCTAGGGCCCCGAAACGCACCGTACCTGTGTGTGATGCTCCAAATTACATAGGGGACAAGTATTAAGGCCTACATGCATGCTGGTTGTCATGGAGACCAAGTTCAAATTTCGAAATTGTTCTGGAAGGTGCACAGCAGAAGTCAGTTGGAATTCTTCTACTTTGTTGCAATGTGTTTGTGGGGCTGACATCATGCAGGAGAATGAAACCGATAGAGAACCCACAGACTGCTAGGTTTGAAGGGATTGGTGGAAACATAGGATGCAAATGTGAGTGACCAATCACTCTGTACTCCTGTGCATGAGACTGGGCAGAAGGGCACATATAAGGCAGCCAGGTCCCATGAGGGAGCACTTGCCTGCACATCTTTGCATTCGTCGACCCAGCTGCTGCTACTGATTCCCTGGAACCATGTCAAGGGCTGTGGAGAGGACACAGCCATTCACCCTGGAGGAGAACATGGCTCTGCTGGATGTGATCCTCCCACAGTACTCCATGCTGTATGGGCGACCAGGGTATCAGGTGAGTGCATAGGCCACTGCCACAGACTGTCCCTATGTTGTGACTGTGACTCCTGCCATTGCGTCCAGGTGTAACACACATGCCATGTACTGTCGGGGGGGTCCCGGGGGGGGGGTGCCTGATGTCTCCCAGCAGTGCCCTGAGACAGGAGGGGTGTGTGCAGAGTCCTCCCAGCAGTGCCCTGAGACAGGAGGGGTGGGGGCCTATCACTCACAGCAGTGCCCTGAGACAGGAGGGGTGGGGGCCTATCACTCACAGCAGTGCCCTGAGACAGGAGGGGTTCGGGGCCTATCACTCACAGCAGTGCCCTGAGACAGGAGGGGTGGGTGTGATGCACAGTGTGAGCCTTGATCATTGATTGTGACATTGCCATCATTCCACCTGTGTACCCACTGTGGCACGTACTGCTTTTGCCCTCACCAGGGGATGATGTCCCTATGACAAAGGTGCAATGCGTTGGCTGCATGACATGCCTTGTTGTAACCAGCTAATTTGTACCCATATGTCTCTCTGTGACATGTGGCTGGTGTATTGATGTGGTGTCACTTGTTCCTTCTCACAGGTAGGCGCCACTGCCAAGGAGCAGATCTGGCTGACCGCCGTCAGTGCCGTGAGGGGTGTGGATGGTCGGAGGCGGAGCCTGCCCCAGGTGAGGAAACGCTGGCAGGATATCCGGTGCTGGACGCGGAGGATTGCACGGCTCCTGCTGGGGGACTCACCTGAGAGCCACAAGAACCGCGGCCGCCGCCGTCTGAGCCACCTCCACAGGCGTGTGCTGCCGGTGGTCTTTCCAGACCTGGAGAGGCGCTTACAGGCGATGCAGCAGCCGGAAGGGGGTAGGTACATGTGTGTTTGTTGTGTGTCACCGGCATTTGTAAGGGCACAGTAGCATGAATTCACTGGCAGGGTTTAAAGGTGCTGTGCAGATCCTGTTTGCCCCAGTATAGCGCTGTGCCCCTGCCACCCTTCCCCTCCTTGCAATGTGTTCCCTGGTCTGTGTGTAGTCACTCCTTCACAAGGTAATGTAGGCTGGCGCTTTGTCCACGAGAACAATGACTGTAGCATCATGTGTGGGGGTGGTGTGTAACAGGTTGTGGGACCTTGCCTGTGCACTGTCAAGTTCACTGCATGTGGGTTCCATGTCAGTTGGCACTGATGCTGACTCCAGACATGGGAGTTGGTCTCTCATGTGTCATGCCTTACAGCGCGCATGTCCTACGTAGTGGCCTGTGACATGATGTGCATGAGTGTGCGATACACATAGTGCAGGGATGGTGACGTGTGTTGCAGTCATTACCATTCAGTAGCATGTAGTTGCGTGCCCACTACTGTCCCCTGGGGCACCTTTTCCTCAGTGGTGTATGTGTCATCATAAACGTGGCCAATCTCAGTGTCCACAGCGTAGGTTGTGCTCTGTGCCATTGTCCCCTGTCACCATGTATATAGACGTGCTATTTTGTACAGGTGTCCACTGTGCAGCCTGACCTGATTGTCCTTCTTCATACTCACAGTTGCCAGTGCCTGTGTGTCTTTTTATACTCATCTGAGGATGGGCACTGGTACCTCATTATTTGTACAGGCGCACCTTGGCTGTTTGGCGTCCAATCTTGCTTTTTGCCTGCCCCTGTGTGTATCACCCAGACTATGAGATGTTGGTGCCACCTGTGTCACAACAATTTGCCTCGTGTAGGGTCTTGTTGGGGCGGGCAATGCCTATGTGTTAACTCCTGATTTCCACTTGCTGGGTCTGGGCAGTGTGTGATGTGTCTGGACACACACGCAATGTGCAGTGACCGAGTCATGTTGTGCATGTTTTCAGCATTACCTATGCAGCATGTGTCTCAAGTTCATGGATATGGTTCCTGGTCATCGGTATTTTCGCCAACGCTGTGTGGTGCAGATGCAGTGCTGGATTGTCCCCAGGGCCTGGGTGCTATGTCAGACTCCGTTTCCTGTGTTTAGCTATTGTCTCATGCTCTCCATGGTATTTCAGTGGCATGGTGGCTCAACCAACTGTGTGTTTCATGCCCTACATCGGTACCCTGTTCAGTAGATGTTAGGGATCTTCCTTTTCAGGCCATGCAATGTTACCTATGTAGATTGGACTCATGTGACAGATGTGTACAGGTGTCTGATTAATTTCTGTCTCTCCACCCTGCCCACAGCATCGTCGGGGGACACAGAGGAAGACATGGACACAGACCAGGTGGAGGGACCGAGCACCAGTGCCAGCCGTGACATCGGGTCTGGCACATCGAGTGGGACAGAGGCGGAGGAGAGTGTGGCCGAGGACCTGTCGACTGGCACATCAGACTAGGAAGCTGACAGGTCCGAGGAGGATGTCTCCGAGTGGGCGGAGGCTGCACCAGCAGCTGACAGCGGAACAACACCTCGCACCGCCCCCTCAGTTCCCACCAGCCGCCTCCCACTTGCTCGTGTCCCTTCCCAGCGTGCCCGGTCACAGCATGTCTCCTTCCTGCCAGGCACCGCACCCCCTGCCCCTGTCTCCACTGCTGCCGCCAATGCAGAGTCTGTGGACATCCAGCGGCAACTGCAGGTTGGTCAGGCTGCGATCCTTAATGTCCTCCATGCCCACGGCAAAACCCTCACCAACATCGAGGCTTTCTTGGAGGGCATTCATTCATCGCAGGCTGACCAACGCAACTTGCTGAGGTCCATAGACTCCACACTGACTGCAGCAGTGGGTCTCCTGCAGCGCGACCTCCCCCCACCTACCCCTGCCCCATCCACACTTCCCACTCCCATGCCTGTCCCACGTACACCCAGACATCGGCATGCACCCACATCAACGGACACGGGCACCACACCAGCAGGGAAGGTCCACCGCACTCCTCCTGACACGCACACACAGGGTGAGGTAGGCACACCCACTGGGTCGGGGGGCAAACGTGTGACACGCAGCCATAGTGGGAGTCCGCATTCCACCCAGTCCACTCCCTCCAAATCCCCTCCCCTCAGCTCTCCTGGCCACATCTCCCCCAAGGACTCCTTCATGGCCGCTCTGTCCCTGAGCCCCACAGTTACACCACCACGCAAGCGGTCAAGGAGGTCCCCGGTCAGGGTGGTTGAGTCTCCCCCCCTGTCTCCACCCTCCCCCGGTGGCGCTGCGACCCATCCCTCTGACCCCCCCCTCCTTGGGGCCTGAGGTCCCTTCGGGTGCAGGGGACTCCCTGGAGGACCTTGCAAAGGTGTGTAGTGCCATCCTGGCCTCCGCCTTTGGCACTGACCCACCCCCTGTGGTGGAGTCCTCCATCCCTGCACCCACAACGCCGCCCCTTTGCCCTGATGTCCCTGCGGTGCCTGTTGCTTCCCCTTCCCCTGATGCCCTCACCAGTGTGGAAGACGATGCCATTTGACTGTGCAGGCAAGGTAGGGGACACGCATCCCACTGTGTCCCCCATCCAGCTGAGAATCATTGACTGCCCTATGGGCTTTGTGAAGATTGAACTGCCTGCGATCCACGGACATTGTGCTCATGCTGAATAAAGCTTAATTTTGTTTTCATTATCACACTACTGCTATGCTGGTGTTGGTGTTGGTGGGGCTGCTACATGGTTTTGGGTGGTGTGTAAGGGTTTGGGTGTGTGGGATATGTAGTAGTGTACTGCTCATTGGTGGGACCCTGTGATCTGTGTGCCATCACAAGGTGTTGGCTAACTTTCTTTGTTCATGTAAGCAGTTACTGCATGGTGCACTTGTCCCAGGGTGTATTCCTTCCTCTGTGTACCCAGCTTTCTTCCCTGCAGGGTGTTCCCAATGTTTAGCGCAGAGCTGTGTCTACATGAGCTGTGTGTGTGACGGAGCCCTTCTACTTTGGCCATGCATGCAGGGCCATGTCTCCACCTGCAACAATCGTGGCATCCTTGGTGATCACTGTACTTGTGTGTGGAGTCTGTTGACATGAGTTCATGGGGACATGTTCCCTTGTAGCCAGTATGCATGTGGATAATTCTGGCCTCACACACATGTGTTACACCCCTCCTGTCTCAGGGCACTGCTGTTAGTGATAGGCACCCACCCCTCCTGTCTCAGGGCACTGCTGGGAGGACTCCACACCCACCCCTCCTGTCTCAGGGCACTGCTGGGAGTGATAGGCACCCACCCCTCCTGTCTCAGGGCACTGCTGGGAGGACTCCACACCCACCCCTCCTGTCTCAGGGCACTGCTGGGAGTGATAGGCACCCACCCCTCCTGTCTCAGGGCACTGCTGGGAGGACTCCACACCCACCCCTCCTGTCTCAGGGCACTGCTGGGAGGACTCCACACCCACCCCTCCTGTCTCAGGGCACTGCTGGGAGTGATAGGCACCCACCCCTCCTGTCTCAGGGCACTGCTGGGAGGACTCTGCACCCACCCCTCCTGTCTCAGGGCACTGCTGGGAGGACTCCACACCCACCCCTCCTGTCTCAGGGCACTGCTGGGAGGACTCCACACCCACCCCTCCTGTCTCAGGGCACTGCTGGGAGTGATAGGCACCCACCCCTCCTGTCTCAGGGCACTGCTGGGAGGACTCTGCACCCACCCCTCCTGTCTCAGGGCACTGCTGGGAGGGCTCCACACCCACCCCTCCTGTCTCAGGGCACTGCTGGGAGTGATAGGCACCCACCCCTCCTGTCTCAGGGCACTGCTGGGAGGACTCCACACCCACCCCTCCTGTTTCAGGGCACTGCTGGGAGGACTCCACACCCACCCCTCCTGTCTCAGGGCACTGCTGGGAGTGATAGGCACCCACCCCTCCTGTCTCAGGGCACTGCTGGGAGGACTCTGCACCCACCCCTCCTGTCTCAGGGCACTGCTGGGAGGACTCCACACCCACCCCTCCTGTCTCAGGGCACTGCTGGGAGGACTCTGCACACACCACTCCTGTCTCAGGGCAATGCTGGGAGTGATAGGCACCCACCCCTCCTGTCTCAGGGCACTGCTGGGTGGACTCTGCACACACACCTCCGATTTCAGGATATGTACGCTTGGAACATACACGGTGGGGGTACGCTCAATGCATTCGAGGTGAGGGTACGAGTCTACTTACACTGGTGTGGTGGGGGTACGCTCCATGCATACGCGGGTGAGGGTACGGGTCGAACTTACACTGTTGGGCCGGGGGGTACGCTCCATGCATACGCGGGTGGGGGTACGGGTCGTACTTACACTGTTGGGGTGGGGGGTACGCTCCATGCATACGCGGGTGGGGGTACGGGTCGTACTTACACTGTTGGGCTGGGGGGTACGCTCCTTGCATACGCGGGTGAGGGTTCGAGTCGTACTTACACTGTTGGGGTGGGGGGTACGCTCCATGCATACGCGGGTGGGGGTACGGGTCGTACTTACACTGTTGGGGTGGGGGGTACGCTCCATGCATACGCGGGTGGGGGTACGGGTCGTACTTACACTGTTGGGGTGGGGGTACGCTCCTTGCATACGCGGGTGAGGGTTCGAGTCGTACTTACACTGTTGGGGTGGGGGGTACGCTCCATGCATACGCGGGTGGGGGTACGGGTCGTACTTACACTGTTGGGCTGGGGGGTACGCTCCTTGCATACGCGGGTGAGGGTTCGAGTCGTACTTACACTGTTGGCATGGGGGGTGCGCTCCATGCATACGCGGGTGGGGGTACGGGTCGTACTTTCACTGTTGGGCTGGGGGGTACGCTCCATGCATACGCGGGTGGGGGTACGGGTCGTACTTACACTGTTGGGCTGGGGGGTACGCTCCTTGCATACGCGGGTGAGGGTGCGAGTCGTACTTACACTGTTGGCATGGGGGGTGCGCTCCATGCATACGCGGGTGGGGGTACGGGTCGTACTTTCACTGTTGGGGTGGGGGGTACGCTCCTTGCATACGGGGTGGGGGTAGGGTCCGTACATATCCGTGCCCACGCTATGTGATGCTTGTGCGGCCCGTACCCAGGCCTTTGCCAAGTGGGTGCGATCCGTCCCGCCATTGTTGGGGTGACGTGTGTGGGCGTGGTCCGACTCGTACCCACGCTCTTCAGGCATGGGTACGGGACGTACCTGTCTGGTTGTGTTGCCGGTTCGCGTGGTGACGGACTTCCGTTGTGGCGGTCGCTGGCTTATCAGGACACGCCCCCACCCCCTCGTGGTGACCAGGGCATGGGAGTCAGGTATGTCCAGGCCATGTGTGGTGTGTGACTTATGTGGTTGTTTTGTGGCCTGCCCTGGTCCTGCCACCCCCACCCCACCCCACTTTCCCCCCTCCCTTAGTTATTCTGACCTTCTGCGGCGTCTGCGTCGTAACCTGTAGAGGAGGTGGACTGCTATGAGGGCAGGGATGACTCGTAGGTTCGGGTCCATGTCTGTCCGTCGCGTACTGGTACTCCTTGCTCGCGTCGTCCTGTCGCGTACGGGTCCTCCTTGATCGCGTCGTCCTGTCGCGTACGGGTCCTCCTTGGTGGCGTCGTCCTGTGTGTCCGTCACGTACTGGTCCTCCTTGTTCGCGTCGTCGTCTGTCCGTCGCGTACTGGTGGTCCTTGTTCGCGTCGTCCTGATTTCCCGGCAGTTTTTGGCTGCCGCAAAATATTCACCGTGCGGGGTGACGTCGGTGCGAATCGTGATTCCTGGGTCGTGAATGGCTGGCTGCGAGCGTCCCGACGTCAGGTCGGCGCTTTCCCGGATCGCATTGGTTGGTGTTTTTTGGTTCGGTCGGGCTTTTTTACGATTCGTACGGTAATGGTGTATCCGTGCGAATCGTGATTCCTTGTTTGTAAAAATTGACGACCGGGTACGCGTCGGACGGAGATTATGCTCCGTCCGACGGTTCGTACCCGGTTTTTACCGGATCGTGATCGGCACCTAAGTGTAGAATATGCCACTAACATAAGTTTTGGACATCAAATAAAACTTCTAACAGCCCTAGCTTATGTACCAACCACAGATGTTGCAGAACATTACAATCTTTTATTAGAAAGTCCATTCTACAAACAAAATGAAGTAAAGTTATCTCCCCTCTTAGATTATTTTGAGGATACCTGGGTGGGGAGACTACACAGATCAGGCCATAGACGTCAGCCCAAGTTCCAAATACCTTGGTGGAATGTATATGTGAGTACACTCAACCAACAAGCCAAAACTAACAACGCCGTCGAGGGCTGGCATAATGCATTCCTAACTTCTACTGGGAGAACAACTCCAACACTCAAAAAACTACTAATTGCCATACAAAAGGAACAAAGTTTCCAAGAATTACGAATGCAACAATCTGTCCTACAATTAAAACCAAAACAATCTAGACAAACTACTTAAATGTATAATTACCTACAACAACAGGTACAGCTATACCCATCCACAAGAGGACTTGAGTACTTAAATATAATAGCTCAAACTCTCTTCTAAACCCTTTCCTAAATATTAACCCACAATTCTACTAAAACAACTATCACAACATAAATAAACCACTTTATTATATCAAATATTTAATTATGTGGTCTAAAATATATAAATCAATTATATCGACATATATTTAGACAACATAATTAAACAAACCAAGTACACAACAACAATATTAAATATATAAGGTTTGGCCACCAACAATTAAAATATTTAAATGAACTTACCTGTGTAGTTGCTCCAATGGGATAATAACATTCCGTCCAAATAAATCCAGGTAGTTCAAAATCCATAGGTATCAAAAAAAAATCCAAATAAAATGTAAAAATACAACTGTTTATCGAAAACAACGTCTACGGAAAAAAAGGACTATCCATTATCCATAAAAATCCGGACAAATATTAAAAAGGTAAATAACCGCTCCTGGAAACCCGAACAATGAAGGAAGTGTAAAATAAAGATTAGTAAACACAACTAATACACATTTCCTTTAAAAAAAATAAGGTGTTTGAAACCGACGAAAATATCTTCTCCGTAAAACCTACAAAAGAGAAACAAACATTCCCACCCACACACAAACACACATAAGGCACCTAAAAACATCACTACAAACGTTATTCAAACACTATAAAACTTTAACACACCGAAATAACAAAACACTAACAAAGCCACAAACACGGAACACAACGTAAATTATAAAACCGTATACAAACTATTACTAACACCCTAACTTCTAAAACATCAATACATACACACTTATTACAACATTACTACTTCCACAAAACACGTAAAGCTATTTAATAATAAAGAAAATAACTCTTACCTTCTCAAACGCGAAACAGCTCCCGACCGCGACCTGGATTCGACCAAAATAACCCAAAACAACAGCGAGCGGTTACAAAATAAAAGACCCAAACAAACATAACAACTAAAAAAATACCAATAAATG
Organism: Triturus cristatus; assembly: GCF_964204655.1. Taxonomy (NCBI): domain Eukaryota; kingdom Metazoa; phylum Chordata; class Amphibia; order Caudata; family Salamandridae; genus Triturus; species Triturus cristatus. The sequence goes on along the minus strand of NC_140590.1, from coordinate 890,000,531 downwards.
CCCTAACTATTTATTTAACATTACACATTACTTTAAAAATTAGTAAAACATTAGAATAAAATACTCAAAAAGAATACCTATTTTTTTTATCTATGTGAAAATTATTTAACGTATTAAAATAAATATAATAAATAAAATATTTTTATTAATATATCAATAAAACTGTATATATTACCAAAATAAATAGATGAACATGATATAATTAATATATTGTATCTACAACATACCAAAAAAAAAAAAATACATATTCTAAAATGTAAACAATTTCAATATTAATTATTTAATATAAATATTATTAATTAAAATATATTAATCATATATATCAAAACATACAATTTCTTATAAATTCAAATAAAGTCTAAAAAATTTGAGAGTACACAATATAAATTTATAAATATTAAACAGCTATAAAAATCAGATTTTTTTATTTTTAATTATTTAGGTGCCGATTACGATCCGGTAAAAACCGGGTACGAACCGTCGGTCGAAGCGTTTTCCCCGTCCGACTCGTACCCGGTCGTAAAACTTTACAAACATGGAATTACGATTCGCACGGAAACACCATTTCCGTACGAATCGTAAAAAACACCGACCGACGAAAATATACATACGAATGTGATCCAGGAATGCTGCGACGTGACGTCGGGACGCTTTCAGGCAGCGTTTCACGACCCAGGAATTACGATTCGAACCGACAGCAGTCCGGACGGCAATATTTTCACGGCACCCAACAAGTGCCGGAAAAGCGAAGTACCGTGCGAATCGACCAGAGTAGGTGGCCCGGTACGGACCGTACCCCCCCCGCACGTACGCGCCGACCCCCCCCAGCCCCCGTATGTACGCGCCGACCCCCCCCAGCCCCCGTACGTACGCGCCGACCCCCCCCAGCCCCCGTACGTATGCGCCGACCCCCCCCAGCCCCCGTACGTACGCGCCGAACCCCCCCCAGCCCCCGTACGTACGCGCTGAACCCCCCGTGTATGTACACCCGTGTACGTTCGAGTCGAACCCCCCGTGTACGTTCGAGTCGAACCCCCCCGTGTACGTTCGAGTCGAACCCCCCCGTGTACGTTCGAGTCGAACCCCCCGTGTATGTACACCCGTGTACGTTCGAGTCGTACCCCCACCCGTGTATGTACGGTGCGTACCCCCAGCGCGTTTCCATGCGAATCGTGATTGCCAGTTCGTACGGCACTTGTACGATTCGTACGGTGAAAAGACCGGATACGAGTCGCACGGGGAAATTTTTTACCGGATCGTAATCGGCACCTTAGTGTGTTCATATATTCATGTCCAAAATATACATTAAACAAATATATATCCATTATAAAAAAATTATGACTATAATACAAATGTTAAATATTAATAATTTTATTACATGTTTATTTCAATGATTTAATAATTAGAATATGCATAATAATAAACAATATTTTCTCTCTAATGAATATACATTCCAACAACTATAAAGCAAATCTTATTTTCCTTTCTACTATTTTATTTAAAAAAATTGAAATTGCATTCTGATATAACTTCTATCTTTTATCCAACCAAAACTAAAATCTACAGATTTTTTGTAAATTAAAACAAATTAATTTAACTGTTCCTATTCAACTCTATATTTAATTCTAATATTTGCTATTTACCAAACTTAATTAACATACTACTCCCACTACAGACTGAACTTAATTAATTTACTATTCTCACTCCAACCTATATTACATTAGAGTAGGTGCTGGACACTGAACTTAATTAATTAACTATTCCCACTCCAGTCTATATTTAATTAAGAGAAGTGCTGGACACTGAACTTAATTAATTTACTATTCTCACTCCAACCTATATTTAATTAGAATATGTGCTGGACACTGAACTTAGTTAATTTACTATTCCCACTCCAGTCTATATTTAATTAAGATAACTGCTGGACACTGAACTAAATTAATTTACTATTCTCACTCCAACCTATATTAAATTAGAGTAGCTGCTGGACACTGAACGTAAATAATTTACTATTCCCACTCCAGTCTATATTAAATTAAGATAAGTGCTGGACACTGAACTTAATACATTTACTATTCTCACTCCAACCTATATTTAATTAGAGTATGTGCTGGACACTGAACTGAATTAATTTACTATTCCCACTCCAGTCTATATTTAATTAAGATAAGTGCTGGACACTGAACTTAATACATTTACTATTCTCACTCCAACCTATATTTAATTAGAGTATGTGCTGGACACTGAACTTAATTAATTTACTATTCTCACTCCAATCTATATTTAATTAGGTTAGATGCTGGACACTGAACTTAATTAATTTACTATTCCCACTCTAGTCTATATTTAATTAAGATAAGTGCTGGACACTGAACATAATTAATTTACTATTCTCACTCCAACCTATATTTAATTAGAGTATGTGCTGGACACAGCACTTAATTAATTTACTATTCCCACTCCAATCTATATTTAATTAAGATAAGTGCTGGACACTGAACTTAATTAATTTACTATTCTCACTCCAATCTATATTTAATTAGGGTAGATGCTGGACACTGAACTTAATTAATTTACTATTCTCACTCCAATCTATATTTAATTAGGGTAGATGCTGGACACTGAACTCAATTAATTTACTATTCCCACTCCACTCTGTATTTAATTAAGATAACTGCTGGACACTGAACTTAATTAATTTACTATTCTCACTCCAATCTATATTTAATTAGGGTAGATGCTGGACACTGAACTTAATTAATTTACTATTCCCACTCTAGTCTATATTTAATTAAGATAAGTGCTGGACACTGAACATAATTAATTTACTATTCTCACTCCAACCTATATTAAATTAGAGTAGGTGCTGGACACTGAACTTAATTAATTTACTATTCCCACTCCAGTCTATATTTAATTAAGATAACTGCTGGACACTGAACTTAATTAATTTACTATTCTCACTCCAACCTATATTAAATTAGGGTAGGTGCTGGACACTGAACTAAAATAATTTACTATTCCAACTCCAGTCTATATTAAATTAAGATAAGTGCTGGACACTGAACTTAATACATTTACTATTCTCACTCCAACCTATATTTAATTATAGTATGTGCTGGACACTGAACTGAATTAATTTACTATTCCCACTCCAGTCTATATTTAATTAAGATAAGTGCTGGACACTGAACTTAATTAATTTACTATTCTCACTCCAACCTATATTACATTAGAGTAGGTGCTGGACACTGAACTTAATTAATTAACTATTCCCACTCCAGTCTATATTTAATTAAGATAAGTGCTGGACACTGAACTTAATTAATTTACTATTCTCACTCCAACCTATATTTAATTAGAGTATGTGCTGGACACAGAACTTAATTAATTTACTATTCCCACTCCAATCTATATTTAATTAAGATAAGTGCTGGACACTGAACTTAATTAATTTACAATTCTCACTCCAATCTATATTTAATTAGGGTAGATGCTGGACACTGAACTTAATTAATTTACTATTCCCATTCTAGTCTATATTTAATTAAGATAAGTGCTGGACACTGAACATAATTAATTGACTATTCTCACTCCAACCTATATTAAATTAGAGTAGGTGCTGGACACTGAACTTAATTAATTTACTATTCCCACTCCACTCTATATTTAATTAAGATAACTGCTGGACACTGAACTTAATTAATTTACTATTCTCACTCCAATCTATATTTAATTAGGGTAGATGCTGGACACTGAACTTAATTAATTTACTATCCCCACTCCACTCTATATTTAATTAAGATAACTGCTGGACACTGAACTGAATTAATTTACTATTCTCACTCCAACCTATATTAAATTAGGGTAGGTGCTGGACACTGAACTAAATTAATTTCCTATTCTCACTCCAACCTATATTTAATTATAGTATGTGCTGGACACTGAACTGAATTAATTTAATATTCCCAATCCAATCTATATTTAATTAAGATAAGTGCTGGACACTGAACTTAATTAATTTACTATTCTCACTCCAAACTATATTAAATTACAGTAGGTGCTGGACAATGAACTTTATTAATTTACTATTCCCACTCCAGTCTATATTTAATTAAGATAAGTGCTGGACACTGAACTTAATTAATTTACTATTCTGACAGAAATCTATATTTAATTATGTGATTTGTAAAATTCTAAATTATATTTAAATTTTCTAAATAATTATTTTTTTAAATTAAAAAATATATAAACATTTAAAATTAACTTCCCACCCTTATCCCCTATAACCCAACATTCCGCTCCTAAAAATATTTTTAAAATTCTAAATTTAATTTAGAATTTCTAAATAATTTTTTTTAAAAATTAACAAATATATAAACATTTTTAAAACACTTCCCACCCTTATCCCCTATCAACCAACATCCCGCTCCTAAAATTATTTGTAAATTTCGAATTTTAATTTACAATTTCTAAATAAATTTTTACAAAAATTAAACAATATATAAACATTTTTAAAACACTTCCCACCCTTATCCCCTATAAACCAACATCCCGCTCCTAAAAATATTTGTAAAATTCGAAATTTAATTTACAATTTCTAAATAATTTAAATAAAAAATTAACAAATATATAAAAAAAATTAAAACACTTCCCACCCTTATCTCCTATAAACCGACATCCCGCTCCTAAAATTATTTGTAAAAATCTAAATTTAATTTACAATTTCTAAATAAATTTTTAAAAAATTTAAACAATATATAAACATTTTTAAAACACTTCCCACCCTTATCCCCTATAAACCAACATCCCGCTCCTAAAAATATTGTAAAATTCGAAATTTAATTTACAATTTCTAAATAATTTTAATAAAAAATTAACAAATATATAAAAAAAAATTCAACACTTCCCACCCTTATCCCCTATAAACCAACATCCCGCTCCTAAAATTATTTGTAAAATTCTAAATTTAATTTACAATTTCTAAATAAATTTTTTAAAAATTTAAACTATATATAAACATTTTTAAAACACTTCCCACCCTTATCCCCTATAAACCAACATCCCGCTCCTAAAAATTTTTGTACAATTCTAAATTTAATTTACAATTTCTAAATAATTTTTTTTTTAAATTAACAAATATATAAACATTTTTAAATCACTTCCCACCCTTATCCCCTATAAACCAACATCCCGCTCCTAAAATTATTTGTAAAATTCTAAATTTAATTTACAATTTCTAAATTATTTTTTTTTTTAAATTAAACAATACATAAACATTTTTAAAACACTTCCCACCCTTATCCCCTATAAACCAACATCCCGCTCCTAAAATTAAATATACATTTCACATTTTAAATAAAATTTACTAATTAAATTTTACAATATATTAAAAAAATAAATTAACTTTTTTAAAACACTCCCCACCCTTATCCCCTATAACCCAACATCCCGCCCCTAAAACAATATAAATATTTCTCATATTATATACATTTTAACTATTTATACAAACAACTTCAAAATATTTACTAAACACACAATGACGATATTTTCACATGTCGATATTATTACTAACGATATTACTTACATCGACATATCAGTAAAAAAAAAAACGATATTTTTCACATCGATATTATCTATTTCGATATTTTGTACATTCGATATTTTTGACTCGATATTTATGTCCCTCGATATTAAAAAGTCGATATATAGACTGCTCACCAACCATAGCACCGACACTGCCCTCATCGCCGCCACCGATGACATCAGGACTCTGCTGGACCTGCCAGCTGCCTTCGACACGGTCTGCCACTGCACACTAGGAACACGCCTCCATGACGCTGGGATCCAAGGGAAGGCCCTGGACTGGACCACCTTCTTCCTCACCGGCAGAACATAGAGCATCTGCCTCCCCCCTTCCGCTCCGAAGCCACCGAGATCATCTGCGGCGTACCCCAGGTCTCATCCCTCAGCCCAACGCTGTTCAACTTCTACATGGCACCTCTCACCCACGTCGCTCAACTGCACAACCTCAACATCATCTCCTACGCCGACGACACCCAGCTGATCATCTCCCTCACCAAGGACCCCCACACCACCAAAACCAACCTCCACGAAGGAATGAAGGCCGTCACCGAATGGATGAGGAACAGCCGACTGAAGCTGAACTCGGACAAGACGGAGGTCCTCATCCTCGGATCCACCCCCTTGGCCAGGAACGACTCCAGGTGGCTGACCGCACTGGGAACAGCTCCAACACCCACCGACCAGGCACGCAACCTAGGGGTCGAGGACTCCACCCTCTCCATGACCAAGCAGGTCAACGTCGTCTCTTCCTCCTGCTTCAACACCTGACGCATGCTCTGCAAGATCTACAGGTGGATTCCCACCAAAACAAGTACGGTCACCCAGGCCCTCATCAGCAGCAGGCTGGACTACGGAAATGCCCTCTACGCAGGAGCCTCGGCCAAACTCCTGAAACGGCTTCAGCGCATCAGAACGCCTCTGCACGCCTGATCCTCGACATCCCTCGCCACAGCCACATCACACCTCACCTGAGAGACCTGCACTGGCTCCCCGTCAACAAGAGGATAACCTTCAAGCTCCTCACCCACGCACACAAAGCACTCCACAACAAAGGACCAGCGTACCTCAACAGCCGACTCAGCTTCTACTACCCCACCCGCCAGCTCCACTCCTCCGACCTTGCCCTGGCGACAGTCTCCCGCACCCGAAGAGCGACCTCCTGTGGCAGATCGTTCTCCCACCTCACCGCCAAGACCTGGAACACCCTCCCCATCCACTTACAGCAGCCCCAAGACCTGCTGTCCTTCAGAAGACTCCTCAAGACCTGGCTCTTCAAGCAGTAGCAGCATCCCCCACCCCCCAGTGCCTTGAGACCCTCACGGGTAAGTAGTGCGCTTTACAAATGTTGTGATTGATTGATTGAATAAAAATCCCCCACCAATTTAGAGAAATAGGGTCAATTTTAATAAACAAATTGCGACCAAAATGACAAAAATCAAACCAATAGAACAAGAGACATTTTATTTCAAAGATTTTAGTAAAAACTGCACCTAGAAGCAAATAGCGCCAATTACGGTTATATGGTTGTGCCGAAATGAGACAAAGTCATAAGTTCTGGCCGACTGCGTTGGAGCACAAGTCAGGCACAGGACTAGTACCTTGTGTCCTTGGAGTCAATATCCGAAGTCTGCGTCGGCTTGTGCCACGCTGAGTCAAGAAGCTTTTGAGGAAGAGCTATTATGATAAGTTCGGCCCTGAGATGAGTTGCACTGGGTTGGTGCTGTCGAAGCCACCCATTAGGAGTTGCGATACTGGTGGAAAGATGTGTCACACTGTGTCTGATCGATGAAGTCACCCGCCTGGGGCTGCATTGCTGTGAATTGCTTCAAGATGCATTGCAACACCTATCAAGAGCTGTGGAGCATGATGCATACGTTCCAAGGAAGCCACCTGTCTGGAGCTCACAATCTGAGGACTTGTTCCAAGACTTATTACACTGCATCTGTTCCAATGAATCCACTAGTCAGGAAGTTGTGGGGTCCCTGTAGCTCAGAACAGGAGGCCCGTTGACTGACCCTTGGAGACACTCTGGTAGTCCTGGGTTCAAGCAGAAATGGTAGGCCTCAGGTAGAAGGGTATTCCTCAAACAGCTGGGCAGTCCTCAGGCAGCTGGACAGTCCTCAGGAAGATGGGTAGTCTGCATGCAGCTGGGTAGTCCTTCTTTTTGCAGAGTTCTACAAGTCCAGGAGTGTTTGGAAGAGTAGGTCTCAGAGTTGAATATTTATATCAGGCACCAGCTTTGAAGTGGGAGAAACTTCTAAACTCCCCCCCTACATCTGGTTCTGGAATTTCCTTCCTTCCCCTGCCCAGGCACACATATATCTGGGGTAACAAAAGGCTAGTGTGAAGTTCTTTGTGAGTGGAGGAAGAAGCCCCTAATGTAGTGCCAATATACTGGGTGACAAGTACGAACCCACCCTTCCTGTCAGGACGGCCCACTTGTCAACACTAAGCCCCCCCTTGTGACACTGTCTGTGAGGAATACACAAAGGTCACCTGCTAACTAAACATAGTCATATGACCCAGGACACGGGCTGCATGCACCAAATGGTTAAAAGAAGAAAATACTAACTTCCTAAAAGTGGCATTTTCGGAATTGTGACTTAAAATTTGAGTTTCCCATGAAAGAGGATTTCAAATTGAAATACTTTAGAGACCAAATATGACATTTCTGCTTTTCTCAAGCAAATGTCATCACTTATTAAATGTAATATGGTAACCCAAAATTATCCTATGGGAGAGATAGGTCTTACAGTAGTAAAAAAAATAATTTAAGAGCTTTTCACTACCAGGACATGTAAAACTTAAAATTACATGTCAACCTTTTTAAATACACTGTACCCTGCCCTATGGGCTACATAGGGCCTAACAAATAGGATGATTTATATGAATTAGAAAGGAAGATTTAGGCCTGGCAAAATGTTTAGTTTGCTAGGTCATAGTGGCAATTTGAAACTGCACACATGCTGCAGTGGCAAGCCTGAGACATGTTTTAAAGGATTACGTAAGTGGTGGCACAATAAGTGCTGCAGGCTCACAGCAGTATTTAATTTACAGACCCTGTACTCGACTATAAATGTGCCACTTGGGTCTAAGTCAATTCTACCAAACATGTCTGTGTAGACAAAAGCCTATTGTGAAGTTTGTTGTGAGTACTGGAGGCAGCCTCTACTGTAGTGCAAGTATACTAGGTGACAACTCCGCCCATCGTGTCAGGATGGCCCACCAGCCAACACTCAGTTCCCCTTTCTGACACTGTCTGCGAGGAATACACAAATGCCACCTGCCAACCAAACCTAGTCATGTGACCCAGGACACAGGCTGTAGGCACCAAATGTTTAGGAGAAGAAAATACTAACTCTATAAAAGTGGCATTTTCAGAATTGTAACTTAACATTTGACTTTACCATTAATGAGGATTTTAAATTGGAATTGTTTAGAGCCCACATATGGTATTTCTACCTGTTATCAAGGAAAGGTTATTACTTATTAAGGTGCCGATCACAATCCGGTAAAAAATTCCCCCGTGCGACTCGTATCGGGTCTTTTTACCGTACGAATCGTACAAGTGCCGTACGAACTGGCAATCACGATTCGCATGGTAAAAAGTCCATACGAACCGCACTGGAAATCATTCCCCACACGTCCTCGGGTCGGAAAATGTGTCCGACACGTCCTCGGACGATTTACCTTACAAACGTGAAAAGCCAAGTCCGACCGAGGAATCACGATCCATCCCGTGCGTCCGAGCGTACAACCGTATGGAAAAAACACCGTCCGCACCGAACACCCATAGCAACCATGGAGACATGTGCCCGCATATGCGCCCAACACTCCCCCCAGCCCCCGTACGTCCGACACGTACCCCCCGTGTATGTATACCCCCACCCGTCTAGGTACACCCCAGTACGTTCCAGTCGAACCCCCACCCCAGTACGTGTCATACCCCCGTCAATGTACACCCCCCCACCCCTGTACGTGTCGTACCCCCGTGTACCCCCACCCCAGTACGTTCCAGTCGTACCCCCACCCCAGTACGTGTCGTACCACCGTCAATGTACACCCCCCACCCCTGTACGTGTCGTACCCCCCGTGTACCTACACCCCAGTACGTTCCAGTCGTACCCCCACCCCAGTACGTGTCGTACCACCGTCAATGTACACCCCCCCACCCCTGTACGTGTCGTACCCCCGTGTACCCCCACCCCAGTACGTTCGAGTCGTACCCCCACCCCAGGACGTGTCGTACCCCCCCGTGTACCTACACCCAAGTACGTTCCAGTCGTACCCCCACCCCAGGACGTGTCGTACCACCGTCAATGTACACCCCCCACCCCAGTACGTGTCGTACCCCCCGTGTACCTACACCCAAGTACGTTCGAGTCGTACCCCCACCCCAGGACGTGTCGTACCCCCCCGTGTACCTACACCCAAGTACGTTCCAGTCGTACCCCCACCCCTGGACGTGTCGTATCCCCCGTGTACCTACACCCAAGTACGTTCGAGTCGTACCCCCACCCCAGGACGTGTCGTACCCCCCGTGTACCTACACCCCAGTACGTTCCAGTCGTACCCCCACCCCAGTACGTGTCGTACCCCCCGTGTACCTACACCCCAGTACGTTCCAGTCGTACCCCCACCCCAGTACGTGTCATACCCCCCGTGTACCTACACCCCAGTACGTTCCAGTCGTACCCCCACCCCAGTACGTGTCGTACCCCCCGTGTACCTACACCCCAGTACGTTCCAGTCGTACCCCCACCCCAGTACGTGTCGTACCACCGTCAATGTACACCCCCCCACCCCAGTACGTGTCGTACCCCCCGTGTACCCCCACCCCAGTACGTTCCAGTCGTACCCCCACCCCTGGACGTGTCGTACCCCCCGTGTACCTACACCCCAGTACGTTCCAGTCGTACCCCCACCCCAGTACGTGTCGTACCACCGTCAATGTACACCCCCCACCCCGTGATGGCGAGCGTAGATGCGAGTGTACGGTCCGTACCACTACGGGTACGCATACGCGTGCAGACCCATAGTGATAGTGAGCGTAGATGCGAGTGTACGGTCCGTACCACTACGGGTACGCATACGCGTGCAGACCCATAGTGATAGTGAGCGTAGATGCGAGTGTACGGTCCGTACCACTACGGGTACGCATACGCGTGCAGACCCATAGTGATAGTGAGCGTAGATGCGAGTGTACGGTCCGTACCACTACGGGTACGCATACGCGTGCAGACCCATAGTGGTACGGACCGTACACTCGCATCTACGCTCACTATCACTATGGGTCTGCACGCGTATGCGTACCCGTAGTGGTACGGACCGTACACTCGCATCTACGCTCACTATCACTATGGGTCTGCACGCGTATGCGTACCCGTAGTGGTACGGACCGTACACTCGCATCTACGCTCACTATCACTATGGGTCTGCACGCGTATGCGTACCCGTAGTGGTACGGACCGTACACTCGCATCTACGCTCACTATCACTATGGGTCTGCACGCGTATGCGTACCCGTAGTGGTACGGACCGTACACTCGCATCTACGCTCACTATCACTATGGGTCTGCACGCGTATGCGTACCCGTAGTGGTACGGACCGTACACTCGCATCTACGCTCACTATCACTATGGGTCTGCACGCGTATGCGTACCCGTAGTGGTACGGACCGTACACTCGCATCTACGCTCACTATCACTATGGGTCTGCACGCGTATGCGTACCCGTAGTGATAGTGAGCGTAGATGCGAGTGTTCGGTCCGTACCACTACGAGTACGCATACGCGTGCAGACCAAAAGTGATGGAGAGCGTAGGCATGCATGTACGGGCCGTTGCCATGCATTTGGGGTGCCCTAGGGCCCCCACACGCACCGTACCTGTGTGTGATGCTCCAAATTACATGGGGGACAAGTATTAAGGCCTACATGCATGCTGGTTGTCATGGAGACCAAGTTCAAAATTGGAAATTGTTCTGGAAGGTGCACAGCAGAAGTCAGTTGGGATTTGTCTACTTTGTTGCAATGTGTTTGTGGGGCTGACATCATGCAGGAGAATGAAACCGATAGAGAACCCACAGACTGCTAGGTTTGAAGGGATTGGTGGAAACATAGGATGCAAATGTGAGTGACCAATCTCTCTGTACTCCTGTGCATGAGACTGGGCAGAAGGGCACATATAAGGCAGCCAGGTCCCATGAGGGAGCACTTGCCTGCACATCTTTGCATTCGTCGACCCAGCTGCTGCTACTGATTCCCTGGAACCATGTCAAGGGCTGTGGAGAGGACACAGCCATTCACCCTGGAGGAGAACATGGCTCTGCTGGATGTGATCCTCCCACAGTACTCCATGCTGTATGGGCGACCAGGTTATCAGGTGAGTGCATAGGCCACTGCCACAGACTGTCCCTATGTGGTGACTGTGACTTCTGCCATTGCGTCCAGGTGTAACACACATGCCATGTACTGTCGGGGGGGTCCCAGGGGGGGGGGTGCCTGATGTCTCCCAGCAGTGCCCTGAGACAGGAGGGGTGGGGGCCTATCACTCACAGCAGTGCCCTGAGACAGGAGGGGTGTGTGCAGAGTCCTCCCAGCAGTGCCCTGAGACAGGAGGGGTGGGTGCAGAGTCCTCCCAGCAGTGCCCTGAGACAGGAGGGGTGGGTGTGGAGTCCTCACAGCAGTGCCCTGAGCCAGGAGGGGTGGGTGTGGAGTCCTCACAGCAGTGCCCTGAGCCAGGAGGGGTGGGGGCCTATCACTCACAGCAGTGCCCTGAGACAGGAGGGGTGGGTGTGGAGTCCTCACAGCAGTGCCCTGAGACAGGAGGGGTGGGGGCCTATCACTCACAGCAGTGCCCTGAGACAGGAGGGGTGTGTGCAGAGTCCTCCCAGCAGTGCCCTGAGACAGGAGGGGTGGGTGCAGAGTCCTCCCAGCAGTGCCCTGAGACAGGAGGGGTGGGTGTGGAGTCCTCACAGCAGTGCCCTGAGCCAGGAGGGGTGGGTGTGGAGTCCTCACAGCAGTGCCCTGAGCCAGGAGGGGTGGGTGTGATGCACAGTGTGAGCCTAGATCATTGATTGTGACATTGCCATCATTCCACCTGTGTACCCACTGTGGCACGTACTGCTTTTTCCCTCACCAGGGGATGATGTCCCTATGACAAAGGTGCAATGCGTTGGCTGCATGACATGCCTTGTTGTTACCAGCTAATTTGTACCCATATGTCTCTCTGTGACATGTGGCTGGTGTATTGATGTGGTGTCACTTGTTCCTCCTCACAGGTAGGCGCCACTGCCAAGGAGCAGATCTGGCTGACCGCCGTCAGTGCCGTGAGGGGTGTGGATGGTCGGAGGCGGCGCCTGGCCCAGGTGAGGAAACGCTGGCAGGATATCCGGTGCTGGACGCGGAGGATTGCACGGCTCCTGCTGGGGGACTCACCTGAGAGCCACAAGAACCGCGGCCGCCGCCGTCTGAGCCACCTCCACAGGCGTGTGCTGCCGGTGGTCTTTCCAGACCTGGAGAGGCGCTTACAGGCGATGCAGCAGCCGGAAGGGGGTAGGTACATGTGTGTTTGTTGTGTGTCACCGGCATTTGTAAGGGCACAGTAGCATGAATCCACTGGCAGGGTTTACAGGTGCTGTGCAGATCCTGTTTGGCCCAGTATAGCGCTGTGCCCCTGCCACCCTTCCCCTCCTTGCAATGTGTTCCCTGGTCTGTGTGTAGTCACTCCTTCCCAGGGTAATGTAGGCTGGCGCTTTGTCCACGGGAACAATGTCTGTAGCATCATGTGTGGGGGTGGTGTGTAACAGGTTGTGGGACCTTGCCTGTGCACTGTCAAGTTCACTGCATGTGGGTTCCATGTCAGTTGGCACTGATGCTGACTCCAGACATGGGAGTTGGTCTCTCATGTGTCATGCCTTACAGCGCGCATGTCCTATGTAGTGGCCTGTGACATGATGTGCATGACTGTGCGATACACATAGTGCAGGGATGGTGACGTGTGTTGCTGTCATTACCATTCAGTAGCATGTAGTTGCGTGCCCACTACTGTCCCCTGGGGCACCTTTTCCTCAGTGGTGTATGTGTCATCATGAACGTGGCCACTGTCAGTGTCTACAGCGTAAGTTGTGCTCTGTGCCATTGTCCCCTGTCACCATGTATATAGACGTGCTAATTTGTACAGGTGTCCACTGTGCAGCCTGACCTGATTGTCCTTCTTCATACTCACAGTTGCCAGTGCCTGTGTGTCTTGTTATACTCATCTGAGGATGGGCACTGGTACCTCATTATTTGTACAGGCGCACCTTGGCTGTTTGGCGTCCAATCTTGCTTTTTGCCTGCCCCTGTGTGTATCACCCAGACCATGAGATGTTGGTGCCACCTGTGTCTCCACAATTTGCCTCGTGTAGGGTCTTGTTGGGGCGGGCAATGCCTATGTGTTAAATCCTGATTACCACTTGCTGGGTCTGGGCAGTGTGTGATGTGCCTGGACACACACGCAATGTGCAGTGACCGAGTCATGTTGTGCATGTTTTCAGCATTACCTATGCAGCATGTGTCTCAAGTTCATGGATATGGTCCCTGGTCATCGGTATTTTCGCAAACGCTGTGTGGTGCAGATGCAGTGCTGGATTGTCCCCAGGACCTGGGTGCTATGTCAGACTCCTTTTCCTGTGTTTCGCTATTGTCTCATGCTCTCCATGGTATTTCAGTGGCATGGTGGCTCAACCAACTGTGTGTTGCATGCCCTACATCGGTACCCTGTTCAGTAGATGTTAGGGATCTTCCTTTTCAGGCCATGCAATGTTACCTATGTAGATTGGACTCATGTGACAGATGTGTACAGGTGTCTGAATAATTTCTGTCTCTCCACCCTGCCCACAGCATCGTCGGGGGACACAGAGGGAGACATGGACACAGACCAGGCGGAGGGACCGAGCACCAGTGCCAGCCGTGACATCGGGGCTGGCACATCGAGTGGGACAGAGGCGGAGGAGAGTGTGGCCGAGGACCTGTCGACTGGCACATCAGACTACGAAGCTGACAGGTCCGGGGACGATGTCTCCGAGTGGGCGGAGGCTGCACCAGCAGCTGACAGCGGAACAACACCTCGCACCGCCCCCTCAGTTTCCACCAGCCGCCTCCCACTTGCTCGTGTCCCTTCCCAGCGTGCCCGGTCACAGCATGTCTCCTTCCTGCCAGGCACCGCGCCCCCTGCCCCTGTCTCCACTGCTGCCGCCAATGCAGAGTCTGTGGACATCCAGCAGCAACTGCAGGTTGGTCAGGCTGCGATCCTTAATGTCCTCCATGCCCACGGCAAAACCCTCACCAACATCGAGGCTTTCTTGGAGGGCATTCATTCATCGCAGGCTGACCAACGCAACTTGCTGAGGTCCATCGACTCCACACTGACTGCAGCAGTGGGTCTCCTGCAGCGCGACCTCCCCCCACCTACCCCTGCCCCATCCACACTTCCCACTCCCATGCCTGTCACACGTACACCCAGACGTCGGCATGCACCCACATCAACGGACACGGGCACCACACCAGCAGGGAAGGTCCACCGCACTCCTCCTGACACGCACACACAGGGTGAGGTAGGCACACCCACTGGGTCGGGGGGCAAACGTGTGACACGCAGCCATAGTGGGAGTCCGCATTCCACCCAGTCCACTCCCTCCAAATCCCCTCCCCTCAGCTCTCCTGGCCACATCTCCCCCAAGGACTCCTTCATGGCCGCTCTGTCCCTGAGCCCCACAGTTACACCACCACGCAAGCGGTCACGGAGGTCCCCGGTCAGGGTGGTTGAGTCTCCCCCCCTGTCTCCACCCTCCCCCGGTGGCGCTGCGACCCATCCCTCTGACCCCCCCCCCTCCTTGGGGCCTGAGGTCCCTTCGGGTGCAGGGGACTCCCTGGATGACCTTGCAAAGGTGTGTAGTGCCATCCTGGCCTCCGCCTTTGGCACTGACCCACCCCCTGTGGTGGACTCCTCCATCCCTGCACCCACAACGCTGCCCCTTTGCCCTGATGTCCCTGCGGTGCCTGTTGCTCCCCCCCCCCCCTGATGCCCTCACCAGTGTGGAAGACGATGCCATTTGACTGTGCAGGCAAGGTAGGGGACACGCATCCCACTGTGTCCCCCATCCAGCTGAGAATCATTGACTGCCCTATGGGCTTTGTGAAGATTGAACTGCCTGCGATCCACGGACATTGTGCTCCTGCAGAATAAAGCTTAATTTTGTTTTCATTATCACACTACTGCTATGCTGGTATTGGTGTTGGTGGGGCTGCTACATGGTTTTGGGTGGTGTGTAAGGGTTTGGGTGTGTGGGATATGTAGTAGTGTACTGCTCATTGGTGGGACCCTGTGATCTGTGTGCCATCACAAGGTGTTGGCTAACTTTCTTTGTTCATGTAGGCAGTTACTGCATGGTGCACTTGTCCAAGGGTGTATTCCTTCCTCTGTGTACCCAGCTTTCTTCCCTGCAGGGTGTTCCCAATGTTTAGCGCAGAGCTGTGTCTACATGAGCTGTGTGTGTGACGGAGCCCTTCTACTTTGGCCATGCATGCAGGGCCATGTCTCCACCTGCGACAATCGTGGCATCCTTGGTGATCACTGTACTTGTGTGTGGAGTCTGTTGACATGAGTTCATGGGGACATGTTCCCTTGTAGCCAGTATGCATGTGGATAATTCTGGCCTCACACACATGTGTTACACCCCTCCAGTCTCAGGGCACTGCTGGGAGGACTCTGCACCCACCCCTCTTGTCTCAGGGCACTGCTGGGAGGACTCCACACCCACCCCTCCTGTGTCAGGGCACTGCTGGGAGGACTCTGCACCCACCCCTCCTGTGTCAGGGCACTGCTGGGAGGACTCTGCACCCACCCCTCCTGTGTCAGGGCACTGCTGGGAGGACTCTGCACCCACCCCTCCTGTGTCAGGGCACTGCTGGGAGGACTCTGCACCCACCCCTCCTGTGTCAGGGCACTGCTGGGAGGACTCTGCACCCACCCCTCCTGTGTCAGGGCACTGCTGGGAGGACTCTGCACCCACCCCTCCTGTGTCAGGGCACTGCTGGGAGGACTCTGCACCCACCCCTCCTGTGTCAGGGCACTGCTGGGAGGACTCTGCACCCACCCCTCCTGTGTCAGGGCACTGCTGGGAGGACTCCACACCCACCCCTCCTGTCTCAGGGCACTGCTGGGAGGACTCCACACCCACCCCTCCTGTGTCAGGGCACTGCTGGGAGGACTCTGCACACACCCCTCCTGTCTCTGGGCACTGCTGGGAGGACTCTGCACACACCCCTCCTGTCTCTGGGCACTGCTGGGAGTGATGGGCACCCACCCCTCCTGTCTCAGGGCACTGCTGGGAGGACTCTGCACCCACCCCTCCTGTCTCAGGGCACTGCTGGGAGGACTCTGCACACACCCCTCCTGTCTCTGGGCACTGCTGGGAGTGATGGGCACCCACCCCTCCTGTCTCAGGGCACTGCTGGGAGGACTCCACACCCACCACTCCTGTCTCAGGGCACTGCTGGGTGGACTCCACACCCACCCCTCCTGTGTCAGGGCACTGCTGGGAGGACTCTGCACCCACCCCTCCTGTGTCAGGGCACTGCTGGGAGGACTCCACACCCACCCCTCCTGTCTCAGGGCACTGCTGGGAGGACTCCACACCCACCCCTCCTGTGTCAGGGCACTGCTGGGAGGACTCTGCACCCACCCCTCCTGTCTCAGGGCACTGCTGGGAGGACTCCACACCCACCCCTCCTGTGTCTGGGCACTGCTGGGAGGACTCTGCACCCACCCCTCCTGTGTCAGGGCACTGCTGGGAGGACTCTGCACCCACCCCTCCTGTGTCAGGGCACTGCTGGGAGGACTCTGCACCCACCCCTCCTGTGTCAGGGCACTGCTGGGAGGACTCTGCACCCACCCCTCCTGTGTCAGGGCACTGCTGGGAGGACTCCGCACCCACCCCTCCTGTCTCAGGGCACTGCTGGGAGGACTCCACACCCACCCCTCCTGTGTCAGGGCACTGCTGGGAGGACTCTGCACACACCCCTCCTGTCTCTGGGCACTGCTGGGAGGACTCTGCACACACCCCTCCTGTCTCTGGGCACTGCTGGGAGTGATGGGCACCCACCCCTCCTGTCTCAGGGCACTGCTGGGAGGACTCTGCACCCACCCCTCCTGTCTCAGGGCACTGCTGGGAGGACTCTGCACACACCCCTCCTGTCTCTGGGCACTGCTGGGAGTGATGGGCACCCACCCCTCCTGTCTCAGGGCACTGCTGGGAGGACTCCACACCCACCACTCCTGTCTCAGGGCACTGCTGGGAGGACTCTGCACACACCCCTCCTGTCTCTGGGCACTGCTGGGAGTGATGGGCACCCACCCCTCCTGTCTCAGGGCACTGCTGGGAGGACTCCACACCCACCACTCCTGTCTCAGGGCACTGCTGGGTGGACTCCACACCCACCCCTCCTGTGTCAGGGCACTGCTGGGAGGACTCTGCACCCACCCCTCCTGTGTCAGGGCACTGCTGGGAGGACTCCACACCCACCCCTCCTGTCTCAGGGCACTGCTGGGAGGACTCCACACCCACCCCTCCTGTGTCAGGGCACTGCTGGGAGGACTCTGCACCCACCCCTCCTGTCTCAGGGCACTGCTGGGAGGACTCCACACCCACCCCTCCTGTGTCTGGGCACTGCTGGGAGGACTCTGCACCCACCCCTCCTGTGTCAGGGCACTGCTGGGAGGACTCTGCACCCACCCCTCCTGTGTCAGGGCACTGCTGGGAGGACTCTGCACCCACCCCTCCTGTGTCAGGGCACTGCTGGGAGGACTCTGCACCCACCCCTCCTGTGTCAGGGCACTGCTGGGAGGACTCTGCACCCACCCCTCCTGTGTCAGGGCACTGCTGGGAGGACTCTGCACCCACCCCTCCTGTGTCAGGGCACTGCTGGGAGGACTCTGCACCCACCCCTCCTGTGTCAGGGCACTGCTGGGAGGACTCTGCACCCACCCCTCCTGTGTCAGGGCACTGCTGGGAGGACTCCACACCCACCCCTCCTGTCTCAGGGCACTGCTGGGAGGACTCCACACCCACCCCTCCTGTGTCAGGGCACTGCTGGGAGGACTCTGCACACACCCCTCCTGTCTCTGGGCACTGCTGGGAGGACTCTGCACACACCCCTCCTGTCTCTGGGCACTGCTGGGAGTGATGGGCACCCACCCCTCCTGTCTCAGGGCACTGCTGGGAGGACTCTGCACCCACCCCTCCTGTCTCAGGGCACTGCTGGGAGGACTCTGCACACACCCCTCCTGTCTCTGGGCACTGCTGGGAGTGATGGGCACCCACCCCTCCTGTCTCAGGGCACTGCTGGGAGGACTCCACACCCACCACTCCTGTCTCAGGGCACTGCTGGGTGGACTCCACACCCACCCCTCCTGTGTCAGGGCACTGCTGGGAGGACTCTGCACCCACCCCTCCTGTGTCAGGGCACTGCTGGGAGGACTCCACACCCACCCCTCCTGTCTCAGGGCACTGCTGGGAGGACTCCACACCCACCCCTCCTGTGTCAGGGCACTGCTGGGAGGACTCTGCACCCACCCCTCCTGTCTCAGGGCACTGCTGGGAGGACTCCACACCCACCCCTCCTTTGTCTGGGCACTGCTGGGAGGACTCTGCACCCACCCCTCCTGTGTCAGGGCACTGCTGGGAGGACTCTGCACCCACCCCTCCTGTGTCAGGGCACTGCTGGGAGGACTCTGCACCCACCCCTCCTGTGTCAGGGCACTGCTGGGAGGACTCTGCACCCACCCCTCCTGTGTCAGGGCACTGCTGGGAGGACTCTGCACCCACCCCTCCTGTGTCAGGGCACTGCTGGGAGGACTCCACACCCACCCCTCCTGTCTCAGGGCACTGCTGGGAGGACTCCACACCCACCCCTCCTGTGTCAGGGCACTGCTGGGAGGACTCTGCACACACCCCTCCTGTCTCTGGGCACTGCTGGGAGGACTCTGCACACACCCCTCCTGTCTCTGGGCACTGCTGGGAGTGATGGGCACCCACCCCTCCTGTCTCAGGGCACTGCTGGGAGGACTCTGCACCCACCCCTCCTGTCTCAGGGCACTGCTGGGAGGACTCTGCACACACCCCTCCTGTCTCTGGGCACTGCTGGGAGTGATGGGCACCCACCCCTCCTGTCTCAGGGCACTGCTGGGAGGACTCCACACCCACCACTCCTGTCTCAGGGCACTGCTGGGAGGACTCTGCACACACCCCTCCTGTCTCTGGGCACTGCTGGGAGTGATGGGCACCCACCCCTCCTGTCTCAGGGCACTGCTGGGAGGACTCCACACCCACCACTCCTGTCTCAGGGCACTGCTGGGTGGACTCCACACCCACCCCTCCTGTGTCAGGGCACTGCTGGGAGGACTCTGCACCCACCCCTCCTGTGTCAGGGCACTGCTGGGAGGACTCCACACCCACCCCTCCTGTCTCAGGGCACTGCTGGGAGGACTCCACACCCACCCCTCCTGTGTCAGGGCACTGCTGGGAGGACTCTGCACCCACCCCTCCTGTCTCAGGGCACTGCTGGGAGGACTCCACACCCACCCCTCCTGTGTCTGGGCACTGCTGGGAGGACTCTGCACCCACCCCTCCTGTGTCAGGGCACTGCTGGGAGGACTCTGCACACACCCCTCCTGTGTCAGGGCACTGCTGGGAGGACTCTGCACCCACCCCTCCTGTGTCAGGGCACTGCTGGGAGGACTCTGCACCCACCCCTCCTGTGTCAGGGCACTGCTGGGAGGACTCTGCACCCACCCCTCCTGTGTCAGGGCACTGCTGGGAGGACTCCACACCCACCCCTCCTGTCTCAGGGCACTGCTGGGAGGACTCCACACCCACCCCTCCTGTGTCAGGGCACTGCTGGGAGGACTCTGCACACACCCCTCCTGTCTCTGGGCACTGCTGGGAGGACTCTGCACACACCCCTCCTGTCTCTGGGCACTGCTGGGAGTGATGGGCACCCACCCCTCCTGTCTCAGGGCACTGCTGGGAGGACTCTGCACCCACCCCTCCTGTCTCAGGGCACTGCTGGGAGGACTCTGCACACACCCCTCCTGTCTCTGGGCACTGCTGGGAGTGATGGGCACCCACCCCTCCTGTCTCAGGGCACTGCTGGGAGGACTCCACACCCACCACTCCTGTCTCAGGGCACTGCTGGGTGGACTCTGCACACACACCTCCGATTTCTGGATATGTGCGCTTGGCACATACACGGTGGGGTTACGCACACTGCATTAGAGGTGAGGGTACGAGTCTACTGACACTGGTGTGGTGGGGGTACGCTCCGTACGTCCGCGGGTGTGGGTACGGGTCGTACTTACACTGTTGGGCAGGGGGGTACGCTCCTTGCATTCGCCGGTGGGGGTACGGGTCGTACTTACACTGTTGGGCAGGGGGGTACGCTCCTTGCATTCGCGGGTGGGGGTACGGGTCGTACTTACACTGTTGGGCTGGGGGTACGCTCCGTACGTCCGCGGGTGGGGGTACGGGTCGTACTTACACTGTTGGGCTGGGGGTACGCTCCGTACGTCCACGGGTGGGGGTACGGGTCGTACTTACACTGTTGGGCTGGGGGTACGCTCCGTACGTCCGCGGGTGTGGGTACGGGTCGTACTTACACTGTTGGGCAGGGGGGTACGCTCCTTGCATTCGCGGGTGGGGGTACGGGTCGTACTTACACTGTTGGGGTGGGGGGTACGCTCCTTGCATTCGCGGGTGGGGGTACGGGTCGTACTTACACTGTTGGGGTGGGGGGTACGCTCCTTGCATTCGTCGGTGGGGGTACGGGTCGTACTTACACTGTTGGGCAGGGGGGTACGCTCCTTGCATTCGCGGGTGGGGGTACGGGTCGTACTTACACTGTTGGGCTGGGGGGTACGCTCCTTGCATTCGCCGGTGGGGGTACGGGTCGTACTTACACTGTTGGGCAGGGGGGTACGCTCCTTGCATTCGCGGGTGGGGGTACGGGTCGTACTTACACTGTTGGGCTGGGGGTACGCTCCGTACGTCCGCGGGTGGGGGTACGGGTCGTACTTACACTGTTGGGCTGGGGGTACGCTCCGTACGTCCGCGGGTGGGGGTACGGGCGTACTTACACTGTTGGGCTGGGGGTACGCTCCGTACGTCCGCGGGTGTGGGTACAGGTCGTACTTACACTGTTGGGCAGGGGGGTACGCTCCTTGCATTCGCGGGTGGGGGTACGGGTCGTACTTACACTGTTGGGGTGGGGGGTACGCTCCTTGCATTTGCGGGTGGGGGTACGGGTCGTACTTACACTGTTGGGGTGGGGGGTACGCTCCTTGCATTCGTCGGTGGGGGTACGGGTCGTACTTACACTGTTGGGCAGGGGGGTACGCTCCTTGCATTCGCGGGTGGGGGTACGGGTCGTACTTACACTGTTGGGCTGGGGGTACGCTCCGTACGTCCGCGGGTGGGGGTACGGGTCGTACTTACACTGTTGGGCTGGGGGTACGCTCCGTACGTCCGCGGGTGGGGGTACGGGTCATACTTACACTGTTGGGCTGGGGGTACGCTCCGTACATCCGCGGGTGTGGGTACGGGTCGTACTTACACTGTTGGGCAGGGGGGTACGCTCCTTGCATTCGCGGGTGGGGGTACGGGTCGTACTTACACTGTTGGGGTGGGGGGTACGCTCCTTGCATTCGTGGGTGGGGGTACGGGTCGTACTTACACTGTTGGGCTGGGGGGTACGCTCCTTGCATTCGTGGGTGGGGGTTCGAGTCGTACTTACACTGTTGGCATGGGGGGTACGCTCCATGCATTCGTGGGTGGGGGTACGGGTCGTACTTACACTGTTGGGCAGGGGGGTACGCTCCTTGCATACGCGGGTGGGGGTACGGGTCGTACTTTCACTGTTGGGGTGGGGGGTACGCTCCTTGCATACGGGGTGGGGGTAGGGTCCGTACATATCCGTCCCCACGCTATGTGATGTTTGTGCGGCCCGTACCCAGGCCTTTGCCACGTGGGTGCGATCCGTCCCGCCATTGTTGGGGTGACGTGTGTGGGCGTGGTCCGACTCGTACCCACGCTCTTCAGGCGTGGGTACGGGACGTACCTGTCTGGTTGTGTTGCCGGTTCGCGTGGTGACGGACTTCCGTTGTGGCGGTCGCTGGATTATCAGGACACGCCCCCACCCCCTCGTGGTGACCAGGGCATGGGAGTCAGGTATGTCCAGGCCATGTGTAGTGTGTCACTCATGTGGTTGTTTTGTGGCCTGCCCTGGTAGTGCCACCCCCACCCACCCCACTTTCCCCCCTCCCTTAGTTATTCTGACCTTCTGCGGCGTCTGCGTCGTAACCTGTAGAGGAGGTGGACTGCTATGAGGGCAGGGATGACTCGTAGGTTCGGGTCCATGTCTGTCCGTCACGTACTGGTCCTCCTTGTTCGCGTCGTCGTCTGTCCGTCGCGTACTGGTGGTCCTTGTTCGCGTTGTCCTGATTTCCCGGCAGTTTTTGGCTGCCGCAAAATATTCACCGTGCGGGGTGACGTCGGTGCGAATCGTGATTCCTGGGTCGTGAATGGCTGGCTGCGTGCGTCCCGACGTCAGGTCGGCGCTTTCCCGGATCGCATTGGTAGGTGTTTTTTGTTCGGTCGGTCTTTTTTACGATTCGTACGGTAATGGTGTACCCGTGCGAATCGTAATTCCATGTTTGTATATTTTGACGACCGGGTACGCGTCGGACGGAGAATATGCTCCGTCCGACGGTTCGTACCCGGTTTTTACCGGATCGTGATCGGCACCTATATGTAATAAGGCAACCCAATATTATCCTAAGGGAGAGGTAGTCTTTGCAGTAGAAAAAAACGAATTTGACAGTTTTTCAGTACCAGGACATGTAAAACTTAAACTTCCATGTCAAATTTTTTTAATACACTGCACCCTGACCTATGAGCTATTTAGGGCCTGCATTAAGTATGATTTATATGTATTCAAAAGAATGGGTTAGGCCTGGCGAAATGTTTAGTTTGCCAGGTCTTAGTGGCAATTTGAAACTGCACACAGGCTAAAGTGGCAAGCCTGAAACATATTTTAAAAGATTATGCAAGCGGTGGCACAATAAGTGCTTAAGGCCCAATAGGAGTATTTAATTTACAGGCCCTGAACTCCAGTAGAGACTTGTAAGTGATTGTAACTGTGCCACTTGAGTATAAGCCAATTCTACCAGGTTTAAAGAAGTGAGACAAGCCCTTTAGCACTGCTCAAAGTGCAGAAAGTCCCCAAAAAAACAAAAAACGGTTCAGAAAAATGGAAAGGCAAAACATTTAAGTGTGACTTGGTAGAGAGGACCAAGTCCAAAACAAAGCACTCCACCGTGGTTGCAAATGAAGGGTTCATGTGTTATATCTACTACAGTTACTAATTTCAGCATAGTTTTAAGTTCTGCGGAACAACAGTTGCAAACCTTAGCTGTCACTGAATGGTGCCCCGGACTGTATGAATGAGAAGCATGTGGAAACTTGCTTGCCATTGCTTCATTTTGTGAACTAAGCAATGAGTCAGTATGCATTATATTTTACTGGGAGAAGAGAGTACTAAGTCAGATTGTGTTCTCAATTTCAATGATTACTGTTTTGGTTTAAAAAATAAATCATAATAATTTTCCATCATCCATCTGTATAGGAAGTGATATCACTGCTTTTACCATCATCCATCTGCACATGAAGTGACATCATTGGATTTTACAGTATCTATCTGCACAAGAAGTGATGTCACTGGTTTATTGCTAAAATGTCTTTGTAATAAAAAGCCAAGCAAGAGGACTTCATTTCCCATCATACATCTGCACCAGAAGCAGCATCACTGGATTTTACATCATCCATCTGCACAGAAAGTGACATTACTCTCTTGCTTCTCCCCACTTAACTCTACAAAGTGGAAACGGGCAGAATTATCACCTGTCAGAGGCAGTTGGGACCTTGAGTCAGAACTCCTGTCCCACTGAAACGTGCAAGGTAAGATAAAACCATGTGCATCACCCAGCACTCCATACTGTCAATCCCTACAATCACACCAAGATTTACACAACCCAGATACTCACATAGCCTTTACACAACACATAGACCCAACATTGGACACACCACACTAACCACAACACGCCCTCGAACTACAGACCACACATTCCAACTTATGTTCATCAATGCTCAGACTGCAGTACTTCAATCACCAGACAATGCAGACTTCATCACCTATCACAAGTTTGACGCCCTCTTCATCACCAAAACATGGCTCAAATCCACATCTCCACACAACCAAGCCATCCTTTATCCCTCAGGCTACGGCATCCATTGTGTGAAGGCCTCACTGTCATCCATAAGTTCTCCTGTTCTGCACCCTAGGCAAACAAGTTACACTCAACTTCATGGAGCTGGTGTCGTGCCATTTCCCACTCTCTGCAACTTAGACATCCACCTTCCATCTATTCTACCTGAGCAGAACAAGGACTTCATTGATGAATTCTCAGATCTCATCACCACCTTGTCTATCTGAAATGCACACACAACCCTCTTGAGTGACTTCAACCTCCAAGACAAAAAAAAGCACACAAAAACAAGAGGAAACTCTTCAACCTCATCCATACATTCAATGTGGTACACACCCAACACTGCCAAATGTGTAGGGGCGTGGGGTGCTGGTGATACCGCACGAAAGAGGGGGGTGAGACCGCAGCTCCCAAAACTTGCCCACCGCTTCCTACGCCACTGATCCACAGAATGTGCTTTGAACAATGTAATAAATGGGTTGCTGTTCTGAGTGTCTCTCGGTATAGGAATAAAAAAATAACCATATGACATAAAGTTTGTGCCATTAGGCCAAGAAATGTGAGCAATTAAGTTTACTTTTTTATAGGTGTATGGTTTAAATAATAACCTCTGTAACAAACATACTTATTAAAATGTGAACGCTGAAGCCAAGCTTGAGTAAAAGCCCATTGATGTGTTTTACAGTACACAAGAAGAATAAATCTAGAACATCATCCTGAGCGAATTTTCTTTTTAACAAGAGTTTGTTTCATTTTTTTCAGTCAATAAATCTTGCCCCCTCCTCCCCAGCCTTTCCGTGGTACAAAAATCTATATGAAATATGGGCCAGAGGAAAAGTTGTATGATCCTGACCAGGCACCCCTGCCAAATAGCAGAAAGGCTCCCTTAGTCGCTCCATAGGCAGGAGTCAAAGCAGCGAGCCCCTTGTCTGTTTCGCCAGAAGAGGGTTGCAAGTCCAGTGAGGTCATCTGGGGGCACCCAGAGAGGCAATATATAAGGATCGTAAGACAAGGTATAGGCCTCTTTTTCTCTCTACCACGCACCAGCCAACATACCTCATCAACCACCCACTCCTAGAGTATGGAGGAATTGGCGGAGTTTCATGAGGCAGAAAAAGGGGGCTACCCAAAATTTCGACTAATTTACTGAACTTACACCTTGGAGGGGTGTTATTTTATGCAGACACTAGGCAGGCAGGAGAGGGGACTGACCTGCTAGTGGTCCTGGACCTTTCTGCCCTACGCTGGGATCCCTGGAGTTGAACCTTTTGGGGGGTTTTGCCTGGTGACAGGTACTACCCCGGTAGGGAGGGAGCGCTTGGCGGTGCCCTGGTGTATGTGGAAAGGCGGGTATTGCCCATCCCTCTGAGTTATGGAGGGAAAGTTGTCACTAAGTTATGCTCTGGAAGCCCTTGGTTGAGGGCGTGGGTGATGGATTTGGAAAAGGGGCTTGCTGACACTTTTGCATTGTTAAGTGTTGTCAACAGTTTTATTGCTTGCACAATCTTTGAGCTGTTTTTGCTGATCTTATGTCCTGTATTCTCATAACAATATTGTCTTGGCCCAGTCTTGTGGCCTGTATTCTCATAACATTAATGTATGCTTAACTATGGTTATTATTCCTCTCTGATGCGATGTGACTATATGAATGAAAGGCTACGCCCTCGGTTAAACCACACTAATGGTAGTTGTCTATCTCCTTGAGAGTCATTTCAGTGAAGGGGGAAGGGAGTTGCACATTGCAGGGCACTATTCAACGGTAACACTTAAATTGAACCTGAAAAGCCATTTGCTTAATTATTTTGTACCAGTGACACCTTAATTTTCTCCTTTAAATATCTAATATCGATGGTAAAGCCAGTGAACCTATTTGCGCAAGCACACTGTTAATAAAAAAAGGTATTTTGAAGCTTCAGCATAATAAGAAGGTAATGGCCAGGGCAGACCTGCCGTAGCGGGCATCGGGTGTTTCCCTAGGAGGATGGAAGGATGGGGGATGGTTTTGCAGAGGTGGGGGCCAGTTTTGTTACTGAGGGCAGGTTTTACAGCAGAGTTGCAATATCAGCCCCCAGTACCACAAGCAGCAAAGTGCTTCACACGTGCACTGGTTGGGGCTGGTCCGACAAAATTGCCAGGGCTGCTTTGGGTTGCCAGTCCTCCCTTGGTAATGGCAATTGTTGTACACTCACTGCCTTTATTTTTACTCTCTCGCTCCCATTCACTGTTCAGAGCAGTAGTTTTTGAAAATAGGGTAAAGTTAATTCATCTCCTGCAAAAGAAGGTAAAGTGCAGTTTTCGCTCTGCTTAGGTATTTCACCGCACTCTGCTGGAAGGATCCACAAGAAAGTGCCACGCAGTTACACAATTCTAACTCTTCTGAAAATATTGTGAATAATTTAATTATGAAAAGCCCTATAATTAATAATAATGGATAGCAAGATCTATAAGATCTATAATTTTGGCAGAGAGTTTTATGATGGAATGTGTGCAGTACTGTCACATTGAACCCGTTTTGTGCTTCCGGATTGGCATCATGGTG
Source organism: Triturus cristatus (assembly GCF_964204655.1). NCBI lineage: Eukaryota > Metazoa > Chordata > Amphibia > Caudata > Salamandridae > Triturus > Triturus cristatus. Next base: position 889,973,045 of record NC_140590.1, on the reverse strand, counting down.
GAACTGCTTACTCCATGTTCAGTCAGTATCTTACCGCCAATTTAGCGGCCAGACGTTAATGCCAGATGTACTATTTCCATTTGCAAACTAGGAATGGGGAAACTAATAGGGTTGTGAAGGGGAATGCAATTTCCAATGCAACCTAGGCACTAATTTATTGCAGAGCAAATTATGTATGCGCACCGGGTAACAAACAACCTGCAGCAAAAAGAAATTACTTTCCTCGATGACGATAGGGATGGAGGCCTGCAAGGCACTGCAGTCTTCTCAAATGGGAAATATATATTCTTTTTTAAAGCAGCCTAAGTCAATTAAAAGCGCAATCCCACTTAAAAAAATCCTCCTATTTGAGAAGACATCAGGTCAGCAAGCAGTGATCCTCCTTTCCCAAGCCATTAATGCACCCCTTTTATACCCTCTCCTGTGAGCAATCTGGAAAGAGTCAGAAAGGGCCATCAGAAAAGCTCACACCAATCTATTTGGAACAGACAACATCCAAGTGATTCATCAACTTTGGTTGCTAACCACATTTTTAAATTATGACATCTCTCCAATTTGGCAATTATTTCCATAGCCCTATCTTATTAACCAAAGGAATGGGTGAATGGTTTCCATCTCTTAACTAGAGGAGTACCAGCCAATGTTCCTAAAAAGGACATGCTAAGAAGTCTTGCAAAAAGAAGGCAATCCTTTATAAGTCAGCTTTTGCCATCAATGTCTGCCTTACTACCCTTTGCTGCAAAATATTATTAATCTTATCCCTAAAGTTCTCCAGCCAGACACATTTCTACATCATATGTTACCAAGATCCCAGTTGTATCCTACAACGTTAACAGTTTGGACTGTGTGATGGACACCAATTATGTATTTTATTTAGCTCAGCTTTTCAGCTCCTCATGCACAGAGGTCGCTCTTTCCTTTTTGGATCATTCTTCTTTACCAGCCTTTTGTCAAAGACTTCATAGGGCATTGCTGTTAGACAGTAATGTAAATATTTTTGAAAAAACAATAAAGGGGTATATTAAAGTTTATGGGGGATATTCTCAAGAACGTGTGATAACCATCGCAAAAGTTACTTAACGCAACCTCCAACATCGCAGTCTATCGCGGGAAATTAACGCCATGTTAACCAAGCATTCACAACACGGCGGTACCATGCAATAGTCCCCAGATAACGAGTCAAATGACAGCAATAAAAAGAACGCCACACCGCAAAAATTCGAAACATGAATGCCAAAAAAGTTGCGATGAGGCCAATCACGATACAAAAAGCAGCGAAAACCAGCAACAGGCCTGCAAACCCCACACATCTGGCGGGAAAATACACTATAAAAGCTACAAAAACAACACACCAGAAACAATCCAAAGTGCGTAGTAGCATGGATGCACCCTGACCGAGCGCAGAGGCCAACGCAAAACCCACAAGCCCCACAGAACACCAGCAAGGAACAACAGGGTCGGGAAGGCCAAGGAGAAGAGGGAGAGGAAGACGGGGTGCAGTCAGCAGGAAAACAAGATCAGCGTCACGGAGGTGACAGAACACTACCAGCAACTGACCCACAATCAGACTACCTTGAAAGCAGCCGGAGTGTCGAAGAGCCCAATGGAGGGGGCCAAGAGGCGCGGGCATGATGTGAAAACCTAAACCAGGCACAAAGCCGCTGCCAACAGGAAGGCAGCAACAGCGACAGGAGGTGGGAGTCCTGCGCCACAGGAGGAGCTTGAGGAAATGGAGGCCAGTCATCAGTGTGGAGACGGTGCAAGGAGGTGGGAGTACGGACACAGCTCGAGAGGACCTGACACAACAACAACAGTGTGAGTAACGACCAGGGACTGGGGGGACGGGGGGAGATGGGCACATTGGCACACATGCACAATTAAGAATAGCACACTGCACACCCACAATGACCCAGGATCATGTCCCTCATCCCCGTGGCACACTGCAGCACACACACATAGCAATCACAGCACATCCCATGACAATGTGGCACAAAGTGCAACACCGACACTGCAGAACAGGGGACACAACTGAGTCCGCTTATGCGCAGAAACAGGCCAATCACATTTGACAGAGCAGGGAACTGTGAGATGCATATGTACAGGTACAACCTCACATCCGTCACGTAGTCCAAATGTGCACTGTCCCCCCTCAAATTGCCAGCACCGCCCAAACAGTCACAAGTACATTATCACACAGTCTGCATGTCTACAAGAACAATGTGGCAACATAACTGTCAAGACAATGTCAACATGCATCTCCCCTTCACATTGCAGAGGGACAAACAACACGTCCAGCAGGTCAGACCAGACAACCCATCAGTGATGCTGGAGATGACCACCACACCTTCGACACCGACGCCCTACAACAGCCCATGGACATCTCGGGCAACCACCCCCAGGAGCAGGGCAGCCAAGCTACATAGAGGAGACCCCAGCCCCTGCACAGACCACACAGCAGGAAGAACCAGCCACCACGGCTGGCTCCCAACACTTCACCGAGGCACACATTGCATTCCAATGCGAGGTATCAGAATGGAGGTGGCCTCATCCTCGTCCCAGGTCTCCCACACTGCCTGAGGTGACATTGATGCATGAGCTCTCCACAGCACATAACCAAAACAGTAATGGACGATGATTCGTGGTGCACTGAGTTAGTGGCACCTGGAGTGTTGAGCAGGGAATCAGGCAGAAGATGGCATCCACGACAGGTGTGAGCAACTCAGTTAGTCTGCCAGTATGACCGCTTCGACACTGGCTGTTGGCGGTTGGAGTTGGTCCTGGCGGTGTGTGCTGCCTGCGGTGATGCGACGTCTGGTCCGGGCAGGACTCGATTTGATGTGTGAGCCCTGGTGGGCCACAGTTGAGGCTGGAGGCAGTGGACAGCGCAGGGCCAAAGACACATGGCATTGATGACCCAAAGGCCATCGCCTTAGAGGCCATACAATATCTCAGAAGAAGGGATCTCTGACCTGACCAGCACAGAGTTAGTGGCCCCGGATGCACAGCGGCTGGCAAAGGCAACCCGCCACGGGACGGTGACTTGCGGTGCACTGAGGTAGGGCCACGCGGACTGAGCAGGTCCTCATCGATGTCCAAGGTGAATGTGGCGGAGGGCTGCGGGGGACAGTGGATGGTGTCCTCCAGGGCATGATGCAGAGGGCAGTAGCCATCCGGAAGCAGCAAATGGAGGGGTGGAATGCTGCAGCCTTGTTTTCACCACCATCTAGATATCAGCTACATGACGATGATGACAACGACCAGTCCATAGACTCAGCCGCCACCAAAGTGTTATTCATTGAATGATTAATTCAATCATATGTATTGAGTACATGTCTAACAAAGGTTAGCTAATTCCCAACAGAACCATTGTTTTTTGTTTTGCTAAAATGCCCAGGTTCTGAGGGTTACTGGGTTACCCCATTACTGTTAATGGCCACCAAAGTTCAACCAGAAAAGTGTCCATGGCTGTCGGAGAACAGACTTAGTGGCACCTGGGCTGAGAGGGGATGCAGTCTCCGATGATGCCGGTAAAATGATATGCACTCTGCCATTGCTAAATCAAGACCTAGTCCCAAATGTGTGACCTACTTGACCGCAGTGTAGGCCGGAGGCAGAGGTCAGCAGTGGCCCACAGCCACGTGTTGTTGGCTAGCGATGCACAGAGTTAGTGACACCAGGGCAGTTGTCGGTAGTGTTCGATCACCTCCGTAACAAGGATCCTATTCCCACCGGACTGCAACGCGTCATCCTCTTACACCGCTCCTTGCATGCACTGATATGTACTCTACCATTGAAAAATCGATGCTCAGTTCCAATTGTGTGACCTACTCGGGCGCAGCATAGGCCGAGGGCAGTAGTCCGTGTGGGCCCACAGAAACGTGCGGTTGTGATGCACTACTAAGAGCTAGTGGCACCACATCGAAGGGAGTATAGTGACATCAAATCAGCCATAATTGATGTTCCCTGCCATAGTGTAATCAAGACTCAGTTCCAAATGTGTGGCCTACTATTCCGCTGTGTATGCCGGTACAGTACGTCAACGAGAAAGGAGTACTGCGGGCCTTGCTTGCGGAGGCCGTGATGGTCGTAGCAGGTTGCCAGGGTCATGGGCCTCGAGCTTGGAGCTTGCACCAGCACATGTTATGCCAGCCCACTCCTCTCACGCTTATGGGGGGGACGTAACAAGCTGCATTTTCAAGATCTTCCCCACTGGCTGGGGTGACATGGTTGCGTCCACTGTCCACTACACTCCATACACCAGCGGTGTATGTCGACATGGTTATGTGTGTTATTTGCATACTGCATTCTGGCCATCACGTAAATGCCACACATGGCAATGGGTACCTTCTCATTCATGGGTCGCTTGCCTCCTTCGCACATGCCTGGTTCCCACCTCTCCCCACATTCAGCTATTGTGTGGCTGAAGTACCATGACATTGATGGTTAATGTACCTGGCTGGCCCCGGTTGCCACAGTAAGTTGTGCTGTCATGTCTGGTTGGTGGGCATGATGTTTGGCATGTTGTATGTGAGTTTGTAACATGTGCATTCACAGTGGTGTGCGTTGCATGAATGTGGAGTTGAGGTGTGTGTTGTGTTCCATTAGTACTTGCCAACAAGAAGTGCATTTCCTTAGGTGCCATCCTGGTAGCGCCGGTTGCTGATGGACTGTCGGGAGATGTGGGAGTCATGCACACTGCCTGGGTGGTTGTCGTCGACGTTTGTGGAGATTTCCTGGGGGACCGCTAGTGCATGCACATTAATGGGATGTGTGTGCTTTCTGTTGCGGTTATTGTGTGCTTTGTTGCCAGGGGGCACCAGTAGGACACGTGTGCAGTCAGTTGCACCCACAACGTGCCAGAAGCCAGCTATGGCGTAGATGCCTTGCTTGGTCTCCAGCTGTTCCTGCGCAGTGTGTGGGAAGTATCGGTACTGGGGTGCCAGGCTGATAATGGCACCCAGGACAGGTTTGTGGAACTTTGATAGGGCTCCTCCGACTCTGGCAGTTGTTGGTTGGTAGGTACCAGAGGCCAACATGTGCAGCATGGCCAGCAGCTTTGTCTGAGGTGGGATGTTGGTTGTCCCTTTGTGCCTGTGGTGTGTAATGTCATTCTCTGGTGTTGGGTGTGTGAGGTTGGTACGTTTTCAGGGGGTCGCTGTCTTTGCCTGCGCTGCCTCAGTGTTGGTCTGGGGGGGCAGTGGGGGGGTTCTGGGGAGGTGGCGGTGGGTGTTGTGGCCCTCTTGGGTGTCCGGGCCACATGATCAGTGGCTCCATGGCATCTGTTGGTCTTCAGATGTGGCTGTGGGCTGGGCTCCCTTTTGTGGTGCAGGCTGTCGTCTGACTTTGCACCAGGTCAGAGCAGGTGTTAATTTCCTGCTGCTAATGTGCCATATTGCATGTTTTGTGGACTTATCGCTGATCTGGCTGGTCACTGAGAATGTTGAGGTGTGGTGTTGACGCGGTTTTTTGCACGAGAAAGCCTACTCTGCATCTCATTGGCGATAGTTGCCAGGGTCCTCTGTGGCGATGTTTTTTGCGGCCGCTATCGCAGGTAAACTGGTGCTATGGGTTGTTAACACCGGCTTGTGAATGGGGTGATAAATTTATCGCAACTTTGGCTGCAATAAAGTGGCGATAACTCCTTGAGAAAAAGCTCCTATGTGCAGTCCTTGAAAGGATCTGAGCTGTCCTTCAGTCACAATTTGGCCCGTTGTATCTATCCAACTAGTAAAACAAGCTTCAGCCTCTCCTGACAATGAAGGAGACAGTAATCGATTTGACATGGGAGAAGAGAGGTCCTGACACGAAGATCATTTCACTGTTTTCATGACCAGGGAAAACAATGGGTGCAAATTCTCAAATACTCAAAACGTATTTTGAAACTACATTTTGGAAAGCCAAGCGTAAACAGACAGAATTTCATTTGATAAGGTAGTCCATAATTTAATTGTACACATTTTAATGAATTCATACCATTGCTGTCGTATTCACCCAAGGTGACCTCCCTAACAATCTTGAGCCAGAGATATGTGGTCAGACAGGCCCTGCTACCCAAACTCAAGCCTACCGATTGATAGGTCACATGTGGGGTTACTCTTAGCCCAAAGACAAATGCGCACCCAGGGAAAATCATGATCTATTCCACAAATTAGCAGTTAAATCACAAATAGGTCTGAGGAAATTGGCCCCAATAAAAAACATCTGGCCAAAGGCACGTGTTAACAAAACACCACAAAGATAGATGCGACATACAGTTAGGAACACTCAGCCAATCAGGACACAGCATTCACAACACACGTAGTGATCGTGCACTCCCCACATTGGACAACTGGACACATACACAATTGTGCACACTAGCTCTCCCCGAGGCTGAGAGCCACTTGAGTCCCCTTTATTAGATGGTTGTACTTGTTTATCACTAGGCTAAGAATGCAAGATTGGTTTATTGTACCTCACGAACTGTATAAATGATCGGCCAAAACTTCTGTTCAATGAGAGACTTTCTTCAGATGCTACTCTTTCGATACTCTCCTGGCAGAAGCGTTAAACCAACTTGTTCCTGTTTTGCCAAACACCTCTTGGCTTTTCATTTTTTAAGGTAAATTCATATCCGAGCAACATAGCTTGGCTTTAAACATGTGCTTCTTTGCAATACTGGGGCGTTTATGGAGGCTAGCAAAAGCACTGTCTCATGAATGGACAATGAAGACATAATGGTCCTGCAGGTCCCTCCACACGTTACGGACCCATAGTGGTAGCTTTTTCTAAATCAGTATGGTCACTGTGTCTTTCTGGTGTATTTTCTAGGAGAGATTCCCATTGACCTGCTGGATTAACTTACAGGCATGGTCACCCCCCCCACTCCCCCCCAGCTCAGAATTTCTTCTGTTTTATTTAATGGGTTAGAGACCATTCACATGTAGTGAGATTATGGGAAATCTAGTAGTCTAGATATCAAACTCAGTGGAAGGACTTTGTTTAAACATAAGGAAACTTGGTCATATTACTGCACATTTTAGTCAACTAAATTGGCTCATAGCTCACCACAGATTTACATTCACAGTAATGTGCAATCAAAATTGTCAACCACTGTTCAGGAGGTCACAGGCAGGTAGGGGCTACTTTGCCACAACAGTAGTGGTTGAGGCCTTTTGCCACTGCTGACCTGGGGCCTGCCTTGTCATGACTCTTCAAACTGAGCCATGTAAAATCCTTTCTGCACTTGACTCTCAGTGGTAAAGGATGAGCAGTCACATGCTTCTCAGGGAGGTTAATGTGGGGGGATTACTCTAGCTCAAAAGTCAATACCACCCCCACCCCCCTAGAAGCCAATAGCCCACTTCCAGGCAGTTCTTCTCTCTGTAGCAAAGGCAAGTATTTCATTTCACAGAAAAAATAGAAATCCACTACACACTCAAAGCACAACTACTGGTTTCACGGGTGCGAGTATGTGTGCTCCAGAGACCACTGACATCTAGGCTGCCAAAAGTGGGTCCCCCCACTTTCACTGTTTTGCTAGAAACACATGACAGTGCAGTACAAATTAAGCACAGTACATGTACTACTAGCAAACTACAGCTGAGGCAGCTCCATGTCTCTCTATAAAGGATCCCATTGATAAGGGATAACATTGGCATCTCCACCAAACCGGTTTACTTAATTGTTTGGAAAATCATAAGGGAAATTGCAGTTTACAAACAGATTTGCTGGCTTTTGGCACTTTAGGAAATTTCCAAAGAAGTTGGTGTCACTGAAAGGATGCATGGGCTGCTTCAGAGTCTGTCATCTCTTAGGCTTACTGCTACAGTCCTAGCTTACTTTCACCCGCAAAGGCCTGTTGGAAAGTCTCTCATTTATCTATACACCAGTCTTCATTTGGTCAGCACACACAACTGACTGAACTGCTATTTTTACAACACAAGTGAAACACAAAACTCTACAAAGTTGTATTACTTAGATTTAAAGAAAATGCAGGTTCAGCTGTGGATTCCGGGTCTGGTGGCTCAGCGGGATAATGCAGCCTTACTTCAAGGATAAGTGTTTAGCCTCATTGGCAAAGTTTTGACCGCTCAGCCATTCATAAAGTGGGTAACTTTGACTTGGCAAACAGTAAACATCGATTATTTCTGTGTGTTGTGTAAAGCACGGCCCTGTATCAAGGTCGATTTGCTGGGCAGGAAGGAGTACATGTGATATGGAAAACGGACACCTCAACGCGTGAGCGTCCTTGTGATCAGGCTGAACGAGAACCGAGATAATTCATAAATGCATGAGCCGCATCACCTTGCGAGAGGATGTGCACGTCTCTCAGGCAACTAGTAATGCAATTAGTCTATAGACGCACAGCACGTGGGAGCCATCGTGGGTATATTGCTCTACATAAGAAATATAAATAATACATGGATCTATACGTTAATGTTTTATTAGTCTTAAGACAAGCAATATTGCATTCATTTAACTGCAAACCACGTACAAGGACATGTGCTGGTGAAACACTCAGTGTAAGAAATCGACACAAATCAAGTTATGGTTCTAGCTAAAATGTTTTTACTACACATACCTAGTACTGTACATACATAAATCCTTTAACTACATAAACGCATCCTTTAGCGCTCTTATTGCTCAAGTTGACTGTATGTTATTACAATTGTGCCTGCACACCAATGTACCTGCACCACATTTAAAAACTCGGCATTTACATTCCAATAAAAAAGAATGCTACCATATTTTCATATAGTTCTTCATGCAGCTCTTACTGTGGTTTCTAAACGGTTGCCCAACCTAGCAAGACTCAATTAACCAACCTCGGAAAAACGGAAGGCTAAGTAAGTCAGCCTACCCGGGGTATGAACCTGAGACCTGCAGACCTGCAGGTGCTTCTGTGGGCAGTATGAACCAGTAACTGCAGCCACAACGCCACCGTAGGCCCTACTTATCCACCAGCCACTACGCAATATATCTGTTCCCCTGGCGTTTGCACCAATCACTGCTTATGCGCTACACTTAAGACAACAGCTCCTTCTGCACCTATATTACACCAGTACCACTAATCCTGCTCTTTTCAGCTTGCCCCTCTCTCAATAGTCTCAATCACAATGAACCCAGGCCACATCTTTTCTTGAAACTCCTAATAATAAGCACACGTGTTCAATGTCATGAACCCCATCCTTTATAAGAGGTTAGAAAAAAAGGAGTCTTGACAAGTTGGTGGTGTTCAATGGAAGAACCTTACTTAGACTAATTCACGACGCAGCAGACAATTGCATGCTACAGGTTACACAGTTTCATTTGCAAATGCATGCACCCAGTAACATTTCGTGACAAAGCACATAATCCTGCAATAAAATTTCTACATGTTTGATATTACATTTCCTAAATTGGGCAGGCCCAATCGACAATAAAGTGTGTATATAATGATCATGACGTCCCACTGAAAACAGCGTTGAATTACTTCACTAGTAACCTGTGAACCTCTTTCAGCACAATCCCTGCTCAGGGTGCTAAGTGACCACAACCAATGACACCCCGTAAAAGATCATACTGTGTGCAACCCTGAGGTGCAGCTAGATTCTGGACCACCAGTTGATCAGTTCCTCTCCTCTAACCAGCCCTGGACGAGCTCAAAACCTCATGAGTGTTTATACACATCAAATACACGTGTTTATCTTCAGAAATATTTCAAATTCAAGCTGTGAAGGACAGGGCCTGATTAAAAAAGATTTTATCCTGTTCGGAGACGATATCAGCAAGCTGCCCAGCATTTACTTTGGGAGGGGGACTCCAACCCCCGGCATCCAGCACGGCATGGCCTGAGTGACGCCAGCGCCACGTGATCTCCGCACCTGGAGGCGCTCAAAAGGGGCTTGGGTCTCCTTCAGCGCGAGAGAAGGTATCAGCAAGCCCATCAGCATTTACTTTGGGAGGGGGACTTCAACCCCCGGTATCCAGCCCAACACGGCCTGAGTGACGCCAGCGCCACGTGATCTCCGTGCCAGGAGGTGCTCAAAAGGGGCTTGGGTCTCCTTCAGAGCGAGAGAAGGTATCAGCAAGCCGATCAGCATTTACTTTGGGAGATCAGGCACCTGTAGCAAACTAAGCCCTGGGGTCACCAAAGGATATGGATTGCCAGAGCGATAAATCCATAGAGGACCACCCATGCCACTCAGTTACAATTTAATTGGGGGGGTGGAGCCTCTGCCGGCTATAAACTTGACATCACCATCGCCTACAATCTTGCCTGTAGCAAAAAAGTCCAAGAACATTAAATGAGTCCTTTCTGGATCCAACAAAGACTCAGGAATTGTTCAATCACCTTAATGATGTGGACAATCCCATCTGGAAACCATTTTGGGACAAATTAACAGTCACTGTAAATGAGTTACTAGCACCACTAGAAAAGAAAATGGATACATTGGAGGGAGGGCTGGAAACTTTCATCACCTGCTGCAGTAGCCTGCCTTGTATTTTGCACACACAGTCTCCGGGCGACAAGGAGGTGCTACCTAAAATCCCCAAAACTAGAAATGTCTATACAATAGTGGGAACTGGTGATCAACCTGCCACGAGTTCAGCCCCTAGTCAGCCATGGCTATACCCGACAGCCAGCGTAGGGTCAGGACCCATTTTTACAATTTCCACCCAGACATCAATAGAAAATAAAAGCCATACATCCAATAACTGTAACTATTTCAAAGAGCAAGCAACCATCAATCTTCCTCCACCGTGGTGCCCATATGTGGTCGTTTTGGCAAACATCCCTCCATTTTCTAATGGTACAAGAGAAAGGGTGGATGGCCTAAAGTATAAAGTGGTCCAGTGGCTTAGCACTAAATGCCTGTAATCACCTACTAACGCAGACAAGATCCTATTCACACAAAGGGTAAGGTGGATTGCACACAGACAAAAACCTACGAGGGGGATTGTATTTTATTAATTTCCAAAATCCCAGTATAGCTGGTAATATCCATGCGAAGGCAGGGCTACTACCTTTGGCTGGCCCTAGCATGGTTGGATAAAATCACTCCAGAATGAAGCATGGGATAATCTCACCATTGCGGCAGAGAATAAAAATAGTAAACTAATCTGGGACATGGTGAATGCACCATTCTTAAAACACGATGATACCCCAGAGTTCAACCATCTTGTCCCCTGTGATAGTTGGGTGCCACATTTTTCAGATATCTTTAAAGAGCATACTATGGATGTAGTAAGGCCTATATAGAGGTCGGGAGGGGCAGGGGGGGTCAGAAAACCTAGAAATTACCCTCAAAGAAATCAAGTTGGCTGTTAAAACTAGTGCAGGGGGACGGGCCCCTGGTCCAGATGGGGTGCCAGATGATGTATTTAAATCAGCTCCTGACCTGCGGGGGCCTATTCTGACATGGGTCTTTAATGCAGCATTCGATTATTATACCTTTCTATAAGAAGGGGTGTGGAAATATGGATTTTTCTGGTCAGTTATGTCCCCTATCTTGGACCCCAACAGTTCTATGTACATATCACAAGTACATGTATGTTCCCTCCAGTTCCAGTTATGAAGACGCAAATACATATGCGTCCACCGTCAACATGTCCTCTGTCAGATCCGCCATGAACAGGCCGGATATTCCATTCCTAAATATGAAAGGCCACCGGCTTTGTATGGTTCACTTATGCCATTTTACAGTCCAGGCAAGTAGGCCCTGATTCTGTCATCAAAACTCCTTTTGCCTTCTGCCTCTGAAAGCTCCAGTCTGAGTCTGCATCTGTGACCATGAACTTTGTCTCATTCTCTGCGCGGCTCACGAAGCCTGACATCAGCCTATTCTCTGCCAAGAACTGTATTTCACCTTCGAATTATCTGCTTCCCCCTCAGCCGATGCATTCCTGCCTAGTAGCTTAAGTAAACATTCTTCCAGTCACCGAGCAAAAGGCCCGGCTTCTCTGCCCTTATGCAAGTAATTCATAGCCCTGTTACCATGGAATATTCCTACCCCCTCGCATTCAGTGTAGACACTTAGACGCTTGTACATGCACGCACAGTCAGTATAGAATAGATTCTGTCCGAGAGTCCTTCTTTTATGGATAACATAGTTCTTTAAACATAGGATGTTAGATATGATTTGGGATTAGGTTGACTTGACCCCCCAGACTTCTTGTCTCCACATGTAGAGCTAAATGTCAAGTCCCCTTCACCCCCTAGTTACACGTCAATTACACGTCATGCTGCTGCGCGCGCATCTAGGCCAAGTATTATCTTATAGATCCACCTATGTATGACATCATAACCAATTATGTTCCTTTTTACTCTTTATTACACCCATTTCTGGTTACGCAGACAAATTGTCATTTTCCTTATCAATTGTTACGCCTACTGCATTCGCTTCATTGTAATGTATGCACTATAAAAGTTACTTCTTGTCAATAAAGTATGTACTTCACTTCCTGAACCTCCGGGGTGATGGAACTTGAAGCATCCGATTATAATCGATTATTGGAATAAAGCCCATTCCGAAACTCTAATATCACGGATTCTGCCTCTCATTTTACTGAGCTATTTTATAATGTTTCTGTATCAAATTCAGTCCCGGTAAAGGAATTTTATTTACCACATGATGGCGCCCGAATAGGGACACTTTCTCATCTCACGCGCCGGCGGTGAGTTGCAGGCCCGGTCTCCTGCCACAGCTGGACGGACAATAACGCGTACCAGCAGGATTTCCTGTATCTCCCTCCAGTCAAGCGGGGGCGACTGAGACTGCGATCAACACCCAGACGAGGCGGTGAGAAGTGCGAAGTATCCCGACCAGAGCCTAGCTGAGAGAGCAAGATCCGAGGTACACAGAGACCCACCAGTCCGAAGTCAAGCCCAGTGTCCGACGAGTCGAGTCGAGTCCAGTCCGGTTCAAGTTCAAGTTACTGAGGCCTTCCGTTTCCGAAGCTACCCGGTGAGTACCATTGCTGGGGAGGCATTTCTGACGTGCACATAGGTTGTGCCGGTCAAGACGGGTTTGGGTACACAAATCCGGTCTGCACTGTTTTAGCAGTGTATCTGTACTGTTTAGCAGTATATCAAGTATTCCGAAGTATCTAGTTAGTGTCAAGAGTTATGCTTGGTGATTAGTTATGCAGACGATCATCATTGTTGTTTCAGTTAAAGGTTTAATGTTTAATGTTTAATGTGTTTAAAAACGTCCTGCATATTGTGGTATGAATGACTGTTCATTATCGTGTTTAATGTATTAAGTCTGTTCAAATTCAAGTATCAGGTCAGTTGGTCAAAATCAAGTATAAGGTCAGTTCTCAATATGCCGCTCTTTTCGAAATTAAGACAGATCACTACGAGAAAAGGGGTTCTCGAAGAAGCCGTTCCTATTCCTCCTAGGGACACTCCAGGGCACTTTATGTATCACAAACATGGCTTAGACGCTATATTATTTCTTGATTTATGGGTAGACTATACCAAGGGATTACCAGAAAGTCAGAGGTGGCCCGCAGCGGGGACCTGGGATGCAGAGTGCATCATGAAAGTCGAGGAAGAGTTATGGAAAAGGAAAGTCAGACAGTCACAGAAGGACGCCGTTGAGTTATGGCGTAAAGAATCTCATAGACGTACAGAAAAAGCACGTAGACAGGAAGAAAGGAATAAAGAAAGTTCAAATAAAGTTCAAGGAAATCTATTAATTGAGGAAGGTATCAGAGTGAAATCAGAACAAGTAGACAGACAGAGAAATGCCCTTATGAATGGTATGTATCCCCTTCTGGCCGAAGGATTACCTAAGGCTACTCCAGAGATACCGAAAGACTTGCCACCCCCATTATTCCCAATCAAGGTACATCCTAAGGGGCATCCTAGAACCGCAGAAGATGTTTTTCTTTCCTCATATTTAGATGACGCAGCTCCCGAGTATGCTAATTCCGCCCCACATAGACCGCATATCAGGGAGGTCTCACGCCAAGATCCAGCACCCGTATCCCTACAGCAACAAGTCGAGTCACAAGTTCCGGCAAGCACATCTGTTTCTGTATCTGTTCCTACAGCTACTTCTATAGCTGTGTCCACACCTATAGTTGCTGTGTCACGTTCAACGAATCCTTTCACACCCGACGCCCCAGATGGGGCCACGGGAGGTGCTACCAATATCTTTTCCACGCCACCTAGAATAAATAAACTTACTTTTCAAGAGTCAGCGCATTCACGTACACCCAAATTCGTAAGTGCTCGTGCACTTAAAGAGCTTCTCGTAGATTGTAGATATGACCCGGTGCCCGGTATAGAGGACGAAATGACCCTGGCCTCATTGCGTATCAGACGAGCCGCAGTGTATTTAGCGAAGTTACCAGGAATGACTGCGCATCTAGACGAAATATATCATTTTGTCCGAACAGGACGAGATCCAGAATGTATTAACAGAGCTATGGAGTACCAGAAAGTAGAGATACAGGGGGAACTGTTACGTTTCCTCATAAACTGTGTGATCAGAAATGTAGACCGACCGGGGGTAGACCCGGAAGCAATGCAAATTCTTACCAGATGGAGTCAGAACATATCAGAAGGGAGACATGACAAGCAAAATTGTAAAATAGCCATGTGCCGAAAGATCCGTAAAGAAATAGAACGCCTACACAAAGAGAGATTAGAGGCAGACGAGTTCGAACAAAGCGAGGAAGAAGGGTCAGGACTGCCCGCAGGACAGTCGGACACCATAGCCTATGTAGGTAGAGGAAGATCTTGTAATAGGAATCAGACTAGATGTCATACTGACTCAATACATCCGATATGTCCAGATAATAACAGGAATTTTCAAATACCTATAATTAATATAAGGTCTAACGAGCATTCGTTCCAAACCGCCGACAAACTACTCCGAGAACGAAGGGGTTATCATTTTCTCGATTCTATGGACGAACAAGATTTAGCCAGGGCAGCTGTCCATTGGGTGGACAGTCCCGGAAAATATAGTGATGATACAGTAGTACGCACATTTTTGAATCTTACCCCAGATGAACAGAGGTTAGCTGGGATTTATATGATTCAACAACTCATTATACTATATCGGAGTCAGCATTCGGACCCTGGTCCCTTACCTGACATACTGACTGAATTGCTTATGAATAAATGGAGAGGTCCAGGTACTAAATTAATTAAAGAAATTCTAGAATCAAGAAAGCAGTATATTCTTTTTGTATGTTCAGAGCATGTTTCATTGCCCGTCAAGGAAAGAACCACGTATCACATGGATAGACAGAATCCTTTACGAGAGGTGCACCCAATAAGAGGCGAGGACAACGAGTTTAAACGCGTATTTGTATATACGCCCATATCAAAAATAGAATTGTTACAAATGAAGAAAGTGGTACCCAGTCATGACAAAGATCCAGCGGGTTTCCACCGAGACATTAAAGACATGTTACTCATGGGAGAGTATACCTATCCCGACATTATGACAATATTAAAGGTATTGATGCCTGCTGGCATTTATGAAAAACTCAAGGAAAAAGAGTGGGAGGTAGGTGACCAAAAGATAGAATGGTCAGTGTTAGAAGCGGAAGAAAAGGCCCGAACTGCAGGAGCAGGACTTGGGGATAAAACTAAAGCATTACCAGGTTTATTAGTACAGGTACTGCCACGTCTATTAACTACGAAAAAGGAAGATTGGGGAACGATTTCAGCCTGTAAGCAGAAGCAAGATGAAGACACTAGTGATTACTATGCCCGATTTGAAAAATGTTTTGGTATAAATAGTGGCATAAAAGCAAGTAGCGAATCATACCCACATCTGTTTGTAACAAAGTTAGTGGAAAATGCCCTGCCCCCAGTAAAGAATAGAGTATTAAAATTCGAGAGTACCTGGCAAGGTAACACTCCATCACAAATGTTACAAATGCTACAGTATCATCACAATAGAATTAGAGAGGAACAAGAACATGAACACAGAAGCATGAAAGACACGAAAATGAAAATGCTAGTTTCCCAGACAGTTCCAGCGGAAGGACATAAAAAGGGTATGACACATTCCGATTCAGCAGGACCTGTAAAAGGGACATGCAATTATTGTAAAAAGCCAGGTCATTATGTACACGATTGTCCAGTTTTAAAACATAATATCAGCATAGGTAAAACACAAGAAAGATCACGGCCATTTAGACAAGAGCAGAATGAACAAGGAGCTATGCAGCATGCCCAGGCCATGCCAGCCGCACAACAGCCAATACAGTTTGTGCCAGCTGCACCACCGTTGCCTGCTGCTGCCACACAGACAACAACACGACAAATGTATCAGACCGCACAGTATGAATATCCTGAGTATCAGCGTTACGCATGAACAAGCCTAGAGAGGGAAGTTGACTTACCCCTTATTGAAATCCCAGTAGACCAAGAAGGACCTTATGTACATAGTGAATTATTAGGCCAAGATAGAAAATTTCTACTCGATACAGGGGCAAGTCGAACGACCATAAAACGTAGTGAAGTTCCAGGGGCACCCCTCTCAGGCTCTCAGAATATTTCCCTTGGTTTTTCAGGAAAACCTATTGTTAATGAAGTGTCACAACCTCTGCCACTTACGATAGGACCTCTGACCCGAACTACAGATTTATTGCTTACTAAATCATGTCCAGAAAATCTGTTAGGAATAAAAACGTTGAAAGCTCTAGGAGCCATAATATGTTGTTCTCCGGAAGGTGTAAGGTTGTTTTTACGTGATTTTAAAGGTCACTATGTGTCTAGAGACATGGATCCCCGACTGCAGATTTTACCTACACGTCTATGGGCACAAGGCCCTACTGATGTTGGATGCATGAATATTACACCATATCGAGTCACATTAAAGGCAGGAGTGGTGCTACCACGAATGCGACAATACAAGTTACCACCAGATGCTGTAGTGGCTTTACTACAAATCATTGACGAGCTCATTGCCCAAGGAGTAGTTGTGGAAACAGACTCCAATATATGTAATTCACCGATAATTCCGATTCTTAAACGAACGGACCCGAAGGCCCCGCCAGTATATCGATTGGTTATTGATCTGCGCGAATTAAACAAGTGCATTGTGCCACAATTCCCTGTGGTCCCAGATATCTCGTCATTACTGACAGCTATTGATTCCGAAGCAACATTCTTTACTGTAATTGATCTCAAGAATGCCTTTTTCAGCGTCCCAATAGATCCGGAAAGCCAATATTTGTTCGGATTTAGTTTAAATGGACGTAGCTTTAAATTCTCACGCGCACCTCAAGGATTTACAGAAAGCCCCAGCATCTATAGCCAAGCACTGAAACGAGAACTAGATAGTATCCACATGCCAGTTAACACTACTCTGCTCCAATATGTCGATGATCTGCTGATCACCGCGAGAAGCGAACCGGAATGTGAGAAAGCATCACTGACAGTTTTACAATTTCTAGCCGAAAAGGGGCACAAAGTGTCCCCTTCTAAGCTGCAATTCTGTGTCCAGCGAGTTGTTTATCTTGGACACTCGCTGTCCAAGGAGGGAAGGCAGCTTACACCAGACCGCATTCAGTTAATAGCTAACATGCCAATACCCAAGACACAAAAGGAGGTGCGGGCTTTCATAGGCCTCACTTCATACTGTAGGCAGTGGATCCCTCAATATGCATTTCTAGCAAAACCACTCATTCAGTTAACCACACAAGAGGCAGCCACATCGACTGTTCTCCCTTGGACTCAAGAACATACACACGCTTTTGAAAGCCTAAAGAAAGCTTTATGCCAAGCACCTGTTTTAGCAACACCATGTTACAGAAAACAGTTTACACTCTTTGTTACAGAACGCGAAGGTACTGCCTTGTCAGTACTCACACAGGATCAAGCAGGAGCACACAAACCATGTGCTTATTTTTCTAGTACATTAGATCCCGTAGCTCAGGCTTTGCCTACATGCCTGAAATCAGTAGCAGCGACAGCCTTAGCAATCAGACAAAGCGATGCTATAGTGTTAGGACATCCATTGACAGTTCAAGTACCACACGCAGTAGAGGTTCTTGTAAATAGAACGCAAACACAACACTTGACTATAGCGCGACTTACAGGATACGAACTTACATTGTTTCAGCCACACATAGAAATCAGACGCTGTAACACATTGAATCCTGCCACACTTTTGCCAGTAACCGGAACAGACCCACTAGCCCATGACTGTATTGAAGTTATTACTGTAACGACAAAACCCAGACAAGACTTGACCGATGTTCCATTGTCCGATCCAGACCTGACGTTGTATGTAGATGGCTCATGTATGAGAACAAGTACAGGAGAGTTAGTGGCCGCTTACGCGGTCACAACAGATACTGAAGTCATTGAAACTAATCGTATAAATACTTTGTCAGCTCAAGCCGCAGAGCTCATCGCTCTGACACAAGCCTGTATTCAAGCCACAAGTAAAAAAGTCAACATATACACTGATTCACGTTATGCATTCGGAGTTGTACATGACTTCGGCGTGCTGTGGCGAGAGAGAGGTTATTTAACTTCCCACGGTGCCCACATTCAGCACGGACCCCTCATTCATGCCTTATTAGATGCAATACATCTACCCACTGCAATATCAATTATGAAATGTAAGGCTCATACGAAAGTTACTGATATCATTTCTCAAGGCAATGATCTAGCCGACAGAACAGCTAAACAGACTGCTCAAAGTCAAACCCCCGACATGACAAAGACAATAGTCCTGACACCGACACATTGTATGACAGTTAAAGATCCTACTCTTGACGTGATTGACATACAGACACATGCTACACCAGACGAAATAAAGACATGGACTGAATTAGGAGGGATCCAAACGGACCAAGGATGGATGATGAAGGAAAAGTCTGTATGGTTCCTTCCTGATTCAATGGTCCAAGTTATAATTAACACAATACATAGTCCAGCACATCTAGGAGAAAAAGCTATGCTAGACAGCATTCAACACATTTGGTTTAATAAACATTTACGAGCAGCAGCCAAACAAAAGGTCCGTACCTGTATGATCTGTTGTCAGTTTAACCCAGGAAAAAGCGTTCCCGTAGAACAGGGTGGATTTCATCCTCCTAATAATCCTTTTGAAGTACTCCAGATGGACTATATCCAGATGGAACGATGTCGAGGATTCAAATATGTTCTCGTAGTTGTCTGCGCTCTGTCCCGTTGGACAGAGGCGTACCCGGTTTCAGATTACACTGCCCCGACTACTGCCAAACAGTTGGTTCGAGAATTCTTCCCACGATACGGTTTACCACGTGTTGTTCACTCAGATAACGGCCAGCCGTTCTCATCCGAATTAATGAAACACGTTTCACTTCTGTTAGGATATCAGTGGAAATTCCACTGTGTCCGACACCCCGAAGCAGCAGGTCTCGTAGAAAGACATAACCAGATACTGAAAATCAGAATGTCCAAAATATGCAGAGAAAAAGGTGTCGACTGGGTAGTAGCGTTACCCGTTGCACTCTTTTACATGAGAATGGTAGCACACTCACGAACAGGGCTATCCCCGTATGAGGTGATCTTCGGTAGACCACCAAATATGTGGGGGACGCCTATACCACGAAAAATAACTGATGTTGACTGTAATATGCTGACAGATTACTTGGCTTCCTTGATGTCTGCACTACAATCTTGTCATTCACAGGTAGCTGCAGCCTTTCCTGACAACACTGAGGTGAAACCCCATGACGTAGTTCCGGGGGATCTCGTCTTTGTGAGGAATTTCGACCGAAAGACTCAGCTGGAGCCCAGGTGGAAAGCACCCAAGTTGGTTCTGCTCACCACAAGGACAGCCGTGAAGATCGAGGGCCGCAAGGGCTGGATTCATTCAAGTCATATCAAGAAATTTCATGGACTATCCTCGGATATAGACATTGTGCCCTGCACTCCCTCACAGACTGATTCAAAACCTCCTTTGGTTGAAAGGACTGAAACCGAACTTTACAAACTAAAGCTTAGGCCCAACAAGTCGAGCAATTTGATTGTTTAAGTCCTCTCCAAGGTGAAGCGGTTGAATTGTCTCTGACATGTATCCCTTGGACCTGAGTAGAGAAAATACCCGGAAAATGTTGAAACGACAGGCGTATTGTAAATCACTGCGTAGCCACTGCATAATGACATTATTAATTTTGTTTTTATTGAGTCTTTTAATAATTGTTACAAGTATGTTGTTGCACATATATTACCCTATTTCTAGACATGTTTATAATGTTGCTGCTGAACATTCTTTTAGTGACTTACCTCCGCATGAATTGTCTTATAGACTTGCGCTGCGCAATAACACTTTCATTAGTATGTTACATCATTCCCATCAGACTAGTAATGCTACTAATTGTTGGGTGTGTGGTCGGCTCCCTCCCTATCAGAATTATGAAGGAGTCCTGCCATTCTTTCCACACCCATTTACACACAATGGCTCCTGTGGAGCATGGTTCAGTTTAATTAATTCCATAGACTCAGACACAGCAGTTTACCAAGATCATTGGGTATGGGGAAACCTGAACCTAGTTTTACTCAAGGTCTGCTACCCTGACAAGGAGGGTCGCCCCAAAAGAACAGGAACTGATCTAGAAAATGAAGTATATGGATTAGGTAATTTTACACCTAATCTCATGATTCTAAATGTCGTATCCGAAATTGAACTAGTCTTGCCCACCATGTCAGTATTCCCAGCGAAGGGTGAATTATGTATAAGAAAAGTTGGTTCCATACATATGGGCCATAGTAAATGCACCACTACAGTAGAATTCAGTGATCAAGGCAAATCTTCATTTAGAGCTTCTCGCCATTCCTACTTTGTATGTGGTCAGACTGCATATATGCGTTTACCTCTAGATTGGGATGGTACCTGCTACATTGCATTCCTTTTGCCACCTGTTTTCCTAGCTCCTCCTGATTATTATAGAAATATTCATTTAGTACACAATAGAGAGCGGAGAGATCTCCCAATTGTCGATTATACTGAGACGGCATGGGACAAGTATGTAGATTTCAATAAAGGCATCTTTCCCTATATAGGTACAGTTACTAATAGTAAGCTGATACGTAGATTAACTAGAACCCTTGAAGCAGTAGTGAATGAGACTATTTCCGCCTTAGGCAATTTAACAGAAGAGCAGTCTGCTATGCGGATTGTTGTGCTTCAAAATCGTCTTGTCCTTGACGTCATCCTGGCTGATAGGGGCGGAGCTTGTAGGGTCATCGGATCAAGCTGCTGCGTATTCATACCAGAAAATTCGCCATCTGTATATAAAGCCATCACTCGCCTTCATAAGATTGTAAGCCAGATACACCAGAACCCAGGCACTTGGACTTGGTCCAGTTGGTTTTGGAATGTGATATCAGCCTGGGGATGGAGAGTTTTATCCTTCCTAGGTATTGGCCTTCTCCTACTATTCAGTTGCTGTCTATGTCTACAATGTGGACCAGCGATCTGTGGTCTGTGTACCACATCGTGTATTCCACCACCAAGATTTCATTCGTCACGGAAGAAGAAAGAAGAACAAATGATGCTATATGAACAGATCAATGGATTAATGAAGATTGATATCTCTTGAAGGGCAAGTAGGGGACAAGGAGGGAATGTGGAAATATGGATTTTTCTGGTCAGTTATGTCCCCTATCTTGGACCCCAACAGTTCTATGTACATATCACAAGTACATGTATGTTCCCTCCAGTTCCAGTTATGAAGACGCAAATACATATGCGTCCACCGTCAACATGTCCTCTGTCAGATCCGCCATGAACAGGCCGGATATTCCATTCCTAAATATGAAAGGCCACCGGCTTTGTATGGTTCACTTATGCCATTTTACAGTCCAGGCAAGTAGGCCCTGATTCTGTCATCAAAACTCCTTTTGCCTTCTGCCTCTGAAAGCTCCAGTCTGAGCCTGCATCTGTGACCATGAACTTTGTCTCATTCTCTGCGCGGCTCACGAAGCCTGACATCAGCCTATTCTCTGCCAAGAACTGTATTTCACCTTCGAATTATCTGCTTCCCCCTCAGCCGATGCATTCCTGCCTAGTAGCTTAAGTAAACATTCTTCCAGTCACCGAGCAAAAGGCCCGGCTTCTCTGCCCTTATGCAAGTAATTCATAGCCCTGTTACCATGGAATATTCCTACCCCCTCGCATTCAGTGTAGACACTTAGACGCTTGTACATGCACGCACAGTCAGTATAGAATAGATTCTGTCCGAGAGTCCTTCTTTTATGGATAACATAGTTCTTTAAACATAGGATGTTAGATATGATTTGGGATTAGGTTGACTTGACCCCCCAGACTTCTTGTCTCCACATGTAGAGCTAAATGTCAAGTCCCCTTCACCCCCTAGTTACACGTCAATTACACGTCATGCTGCTGCGCGCGCATCTAGGCCAAGTATTATCTTATAGATCCACCTATGTATGACATCATAACCAATTATGTTCCTTTTTACTCTTTATTACACCCATTTCTGGTTACGCAGACAAATTGTCATTTTCCTTATCAATTGTTACGCCTACTGCATTCGCTTCATTGTAATGTATGCACTATAAAAGTTACTTCTTGTCAATAAAGTATGTACTTCACTTCCTGAACCTCCGGGGTGATGGAACTTGAAGCATCCGATTATAATCGATTATTGGAATAAAGCCCATTCCGAAACTCTAATATCACGGATTCTGCCTCTCATTTTACTGAGCTATTTTATAATGTTTCTGTATCAAATTCAGTCCCGGTAAAGGAATTTTATTTACCACAGGGGGACAAAGCGTACCCCAAACATTATCGCCCGATTTGACTTCTAGACTCCTCATTACAGATTATGAGTAGAGTACTATCGGTAAGGTTGGAGGAATGGGTACATGAAAAATCTATTTAGTCCCGGCTCAGTATGGTTTCAGGAAGCAGATGGGCACGGTTGAACAATGCTCCAACCTCAAGATCGTAATCAGTTAAAATACAAGGACCAAAATGGGTACCTTATATTTATGTTTCGCTGATCTGAGCAGTGCTTTTGATTTAGTTGACCACAATTTAATATGGGTATTGCCGATCTCTCTACGTGCACCTAGACCAATTCTAGGGTTCCTCTCACGTCTTTATGAAAAGCCAATGAGCCAGGTTCGATTCGGCCCTCAAGGAGAATGCTTGCCTAAATTTAAAGTAGGGCGTGGCATCCGACAGGGGGTGGATTGGCACCATTGCTTTTCTCAATGTTTATTAATGGGATCGATCATCATCTTAAGTCGCTGCAGGCTGAAGGATGCTCAATACCAGTGCTGCTTTATGCAGATGATGCTGTACTCCTAGCTAGAAAACTGGTAGGTCTGCAGAAACTGATAAATGCATTTGGCGAATTTGTGTCTTCAAGGAAAATGGTTATCAACAAAACCAAAACATTTACCATGGTCTGTGGTCGAACACAAAACCCTGTAGAATCTTATCTATTGACAGTACACCAATTGTCTCAGTGAAATCCTTTTGTTATCAGGGGATACAGTTTGCGGGCAATGGCTCATGGATTTAGCATGTACTAAATACCAGTGCCAAAATGGGCAAGGTCTCACAGGGAATTTTTAAGTTTGCCTCGAAATTGGGCAGCTGACCTATTAAGGAAATGTTGGCTATTTACAAAGTTAAGGGCGTGACAATGGCAACCTATGGAGCTGGTCTCGGGAGTTGTGCCAATAGACAAGCCCTGCAAATTGAGGAAAATACATTTTTAAAACAGCTTTTATATGTGCCACCATGTGCAGCAAACACTACAGTTCACAATGAGGCAAATTTGCAATTTGTAGAGGATATCCTTCTAGTTAAAGCTTTGTTCTTATGGATATCACTTTGGGCCAAGGAGGAGGTTAGTTTTACTAGAATAATAATCTTTGACTGTCTAACTTTGGTAAAATCCCTAAATATACTGTGGCTATTTTACATCAACTCTCTTCTGGATGAATTGTGTAATTTGTCCGTTTGGTCTGATATTATCCAGTTTACATCACTTTCCAAGAATAGGATCAAACAAAAAAATGTCCAAGTTAGGCTCGCTAAGCGTGATCTGGACGAGGGGAAAAAAAACGCTAGTGATATTTTATAAGACCCTGGATATGGTGGAGGGGGCTAACCGTTATCTGACATATGTAAATATTATACAACACCGCTTTGTGTTGACAAGGTTGAGGTGCAGTATTGTGCATCACCTAGCCGCCTTTCCACATATGAGGTCTTGCCCCTCTGTTGAAATTCCATGCCTCTGTGATGGCCATAGTAAACAAAGCACTCTGCACTTTCTATTATTCTGTAAAGCGTACCAGAATTTGAGGCTCCGTTATTTGAAACCTATGTTTCGTTCCCATAATATTCAAGCGCATAAAATCGCATTGAACTTCTCAGGGGCCGATTCCGATAGCCGGTCGGACAGCTGTCCGTAGCCGTACCGTGCGACCGACACGTACCCGGAGCCGGTCCGTCCTGCAGAGTAAGTACGATGCGCACAACTGCCAAAAACCCGACCGACACGTAGGCTGTGATTCAAGCTCCATTCTCCGTCCGAGGCGTAACTCCTAACGCTGAACCGAGTCGCCCGGAAGCAGTATCCATAGCAGTTTCTGGCATGACAAGTACGATGTGTACTTCCTACGTGCCGGACGGGTTGCCATGTACGCCACGTCACAGCATCCGGAAATGAAGCATATCAGCTACGATTCACGCCACAACTCAATACACGGCTACGAGACGGACCAGCTTGCAGCGGGTACGAGACGGAGCAACAAGCAGCGTGTACGACACGAACACATCATGAATCCCATCGCGCAGGTCATACCAGTACCCTACATCTATGACCGGCTCAGGAACCGACGCCGACGGCGCAGGCGGTAAGTCAAACACCTATCACAAAAACAAACGACACGTACCCGCAAAATGGCACACACACACAGGGGATCCACATCCTGGCCACTAACAACAGCCCACCATAGGGGTTGCATTGCCAGCACCACTAACACCCCCACCCATAGGGCTGAAGTTGCCCAACACCCTTGCCACCCCCAGCCATAGGGCTTATGTTGCCCATCACCCCTGCCACCCCCACCCATAGGGCTCATGTTGCCCATCACCCCTGCCACCCCCAGCCATAGGACTTATGTTGCCCATCACCCCTGCCACCCCAGCCATAGGGCTTATGTTGCCCATCACTACTGCCACCCCCACTCACTAGGGACCTGTTGCCCATCACCCCTGCCACCCCCACTCACAGGGGACCTGTTGCCCATCACCCCTGCCACCCCCAGCCATAGGGCGTATGTTACCCATCACTACTGCCACCCCACTCACAGGGGACCTGTTGCCCATCACCCCTGCCACCCCCACTCACAGGGGACCTGTTGCCCATCACCCCTGCCACCCCCAGCCATAGGGCTGATGTTGCCCATCACTCCTGCCACCCCCACCCATAGGGCTTATGTTGCCCATCACCCCTGCCACCCCCATTCACAGGGGACCTGTTGCCCATCACCCCTGCCACCCCCAGCCATAGGGATTATGCTGCCCATCACTACTGCCACCCCCACTCACAGGGGACCTGTTGCCCATCACCACTGCCACCCACACTCACAGGGGACCTGTTGCCCATCACCCCACCTACCCCCACTCACAGGGGACCTGTTGCCCATCACCCCTGCCACCCCCAGCCATAGGGCTAATGTTTCCCATCACTACTGCCACCCCCACTTACAGGGGACCTGTTGTCCATCACCCCTGCCACCCCCACTCACAGGGGACCTGTTGCCCATCACCCCTGCCACCCCCAGCCATAGGATGGTTGATGCGCAACACATCCAGCATACTCCAACATCAGGTATGTCCGCAAAATACATCCTCCCTAACATCATGTCAACTGTGTGTAGTCTGTGACAAATGCCCACAACAGTGATTATGGCTACGAACATACAATGTAAGTAACAGCACATGTGTGACCAACACATGAGTGTGACATACACAAGGCAAGCATCACCATAGCACTGTGGCAATGTAAAAAGAACACCCCCTCACTATGTACAACAGAAGTTAAGTGTGGGCTTACAAAATGCAGCAGATGTTGAGCATTGTGGTGATGGGAACTAAACCCCCCCTCATCACAATGACCAGAAGGTAAGTGTCATCATGGTCAAAGCTGCAAATAACAAACAGCATGTATGATCCCTGCTCCCAACACATTAAACACTTCTGGGGCAAACTAGTGGTTGTGTCCCATACACACAGAGATGTGGTGAGGCTAACAGTGCTGTGAAAACATAACACACTCTCGGCGATGTGGAGACAAGCACCACACATGGGGGCTGGCAATTCATACAGTGTACAATGGCACAAGAGCAGAAGTGACCATCACCAAGCATGCACGCATCTCGAAAATAGACACACCAATCAAAACAAGATGTGTAGACTGTATTTGTCAGCTCACAAACTCACATTCCATGCCAGCAATGGCACCTAACAACAAGGATGAATGTGCACAATGATGTGATATGACTCACAGGAACAGCATGCAAAATCACAGAAACAGCATCCAGACAAAGGCCCACAACAGCAATACCAATTCACTGGTGCAGATGCACAAACACAAAAAGGCAAACTCACACTGCACATCTGACACAGCATGTGTGTGTGTGTGTCACAGTATCCCCAGGCAACTACACAGCACATGAGGGGGGCTGAACCACAGTGACACAGATGTGGACACAGTGCCATACAAAAGTAAACCATGATTGGTACACCCTCAGTGGACAATCAGGCATTGGGAGATGAGAGGGAGCACAACAGACACATGTGACACAAGCTGGAATGAACACCAACTAACACAGCAAGAGACTGACACACAACAGCACTACCCCCAGGGACCAGACATTGGGGTGGTACAAGCATGCATAACATCTCCACTGTGATGACAAAGGCAGATGTAATACAAACTGGGAAACCCAGACATGTGTCTGTTCTACAAACGTACATCACGCATACACAAACACAAATCACTCAGCATGGCCCCTCATCCATGGACAAACGAGAGCTAGGGGACCATCCATGTTTAAAGCCCCGGGGGGTGGCAGTCCCCAGGGCTGGGGGGCTGTGAGCCCCACCCACACAAATTGTTGAAAAGCACCGGGGGTGGCAGTTCCCGGGGCTGGTGGGCCCCTCTGGGCCCCCCATTGCATTAAAAATATTGCCCCAGGACTTGGCCCCCCCGGGGCTAAATACTAACGAAGCGCGGGCGCCCGCGCTTTGTCTTCTTTTCCCGCGGCCGGATCCACGGATCCTACTCGGATTTTCCCGTTTAAAAAAATGTTGGGGCCCCCAAAGAAGGCCTAGCGGGTCAGTGTGTTTCTACCCTGCCCCCTATTTGCGTTTTGCGCACTTGTATGACTGATTTCTTGTGCCTCGGTTCTACCGAGGCACAATATGGCTGCCAACACTTCCTGGTTTGGAGTGTTGACACCCTCAACACCACATACCCTGAACTGCAAAAATGTGTATCTGTGAAGCCCACATGGACAGGTGACATTGCACATGCACCCATGACAAACACAGGAATGGTGGGAGGAACTAAGGTGCACAGACACATCACACAAGGACAGTTTACAACCCTGGGGAATGACAGACATACTGCACAGTATGCAGTACATGGCCATGACATCAAAGCTCACGTAACCTCCAGAATCCCTGCCACAGTCCCAGGACAATGCAGAAGCCAAGGAGAACCACAAGGCACACATGCTGACACCTGCCAGCATCGCAGCCATGAACCCGACAAGTGGGAGCAGTCACACACACATACAAATGTCTCAATCACTGAAAACTACCACCTAGGAACAACTACATGATTTAGCAAATAAACAGGTGCCCTGAGGAACCCTGACTGTGTCCCATCTGTGTCTGACAACATCATCACCACTCAGAACTGACAAATCCCAATGATGATACACCAATTAACAGTAGTGTGTCATGCACTCACATATCTGGTAGCCCATTGGAAAAGTAGTGGGATGAACCCAGTACCACTCAGCAACCATCAACAACAGGAACATATCAAGGGAACACTGTCTGTGTATGAACAGGGATGTGGACACACACACATGCTCAAACAACACACACCATGGGCCCAGGCCATGTCACTGGATAACACACTTACTTAAGGGGACCCAACTCCTGTGGAATTAAATAAATAAAACGAATTTCGTAACGCGCGCTGCATCGCAAAATGCGATGCAGCGCGCGCTACGAAATTCGTTTTATTTATTTAGTTGTTTACTTACCTGCAATTATCCATATTCCGGTTTTTAGAACCCCCCACCCTGCCCCTCCCCCACCCCGCCTTACCGCCCCACGGAACTCCCTCCACGGGGCGTGGCTGTACATATCCCTCCTTGACTTTCACACATATGTCCGTTGCATGTTGGATGCTAACACCCCAATGTGCCAACATGCACCACCCACACATTAGTTGTACATACAAATGAACATGTAGGAGTATGTCACTATACCCACTGCACATCTCTTGCTACTGACTCAGTACAGGTGTCCGGATGAAGGGATGGGCAGAGACTCATTTCACATGCTTGTGATGCATGCCAGCAACACACACTATGATGTACCCATGTCCAGATGGGCAAATCCACAATGGGGTGCATGGTGCACACTTGAACACAATGCAGGATCACTCATAGCAAGTGCAATGCCATGGCACTGGGATGCCCTGAAAGTCAGTCAACACTGTCTCCTGTCACAGGGGCAGGGCATCCAGACAACAACAATATGCACTGACCCACAATCCTTGTTCAGGGGTAAAGCTAACTCTGCAGATGACCGGCGTACTTGCCCATCCCATGCAAACAACATATCTAGGACCCAGAAGACCCCACATCATGCAAATCGTACATATGAGTCTCTGCAAACACAAATACCTGTACACTAACACATCACAGTCTGCCATGCATGTAAACCAGCTGCATGAAGGACACAGTCGCATACACCATTGTGCACTGTCAGATGATCACACACCTATATGTCACACAGGTCTTGTCTCTCGCACTCACATCTCAGATGTCATGCTGACACTCTGGATCATGGACACCCCAGTTGTACATAACAACAAGCCACACCCTAATGACACAGAGGCAGACACCTGAGGGCACATGTCACTAAGCACAACCTGCAATTTCATACACAGGAGTGGGATTACAGTGTTTCTAAATGCCCTTGAGGAGCCATGACTGGCCAGGTCTACATGAAACAGTGTTTGGCCCCGGACAGTAGTCAGGTGGCTAAGCAAGTGTGACATACTTGATATACATACTCCTGAGGCCCCAAAATTGGAGTCCCCTGCTGCATGGGTTTGTTTGGAATACCCCAGCCACATGTTGCAAGTCAGACCAGCAATTGGTACACATCTCAAGGGCACACACAGATCACATGTCAGATCTCAGGCATTGTGTAAACAATTGACCCACCCATGTAACACACAACAGAGTCATGGGACCAGATGCAGATCGGTAGCTGAAGCATAGCTGACTGCAGGGACACAGTGCCATAGTGACACAAGCAACAGACTGTAGGGGCCACACCTGTGGAACAGATGAGGAGGGTGCATCACACAATTGAGGGACCTGAGTATTGGACTACAAGACCTATGTAATGTAGAAGTGTGACCAGGCCAAAAGACTGCAATTAGCATGTCAGACATAGTACACAGATTAGGCATGGACGTACCCCCTTCCTGCTGCTGTCTGGCCTTCAGCGCCCTATCCAGGGCCTTGAAGACCACCACCAGTATCCAGAGCATGTGGGGAGTCAGGGTCCAGTGTCCGCCCCACCTGCATGGAGGTGACAGCTTCAGCTGGACTCTATCTATCCTCCGGGTCTAGCCCGAAGGTCCTGCCACCTCTTCTGGCAGTTGCGGATCCGGCGCTTGTAGACCCCCACAGAACCAAAAGCCCGGGCGATGGTCAGCCAGATCTCCTGCTTCTGGTGGTCATCAACCTGTGAGGATGACAAAGTGAAAAGTACATTAACACACATTCCCCAGATTTGTGCAGCACACATTTGGATATACATGTCATCGTCACAAAGGGAAATGAATTACACAGGTAGTACAACCACAGGGAAGGAAAAATCACCTGCATGTCTGACATGTTAACAATGCCTGGATAGTTTAAGCTTGCAATAATGCATACCTACCTGCTCCCTGCTGACGAGAGGCAATTACCTCGAAACACGTGTCCAGGGATGGCATTATAGTGACACACTCGTGGCATAGGCGTACTCACCGTTGCTACTACATTATCCAGAGTTCTATGGGGCTATTTGCGGGTATGACGAGCAGTGTGCGACCTACTTTGTTAATGTATTTAAGCTCCCTCGAGCGATTTGGGCTGACGAGCCTTGGTTCCGCACCTGCGCGCCGGTAGAGGTATTTTACCTTTAATATTTTGGCAGTCTACTTGGCACCCCACATACCTACCTGCTCCCTGCTGACGAGAGGCAATTACCTCGAAACACGTGTCCAGGGATGGCATTATAGTGACACACTCGTGGCATAGGCGTACTCACCGTTGCTACTACATTATCCAGAGTTCTATGGGGCTATTTGCGGGTATGACGAGCAGTGTGCGACCTACTTTGTTAATGTATTTAAGCTCCCTCGAGCGATTTGGGCTGACGAGCCTTGGTTCCGCACCTGCGCGCCGGTAGAGGTATTTTACCTTTAATATTTTGGCAGTCTACTTGGCACCCCACATACCTACCTGCTCCCTGCTGACGAGAGGCAATTACCTCGAAACACGTGTCCAGGGATGGCATTATAGTGACACACTCGTGGCATAGGCGTACTCACCGTTGCTACTACATTATCCAGAGTTCTATGGGGCTATTTGCGGGTATGACGAGCAGTGTGCGACCTACTTTGTTAATGTATTTAAGCTCCCTCGAGCGATTTGGGCTGACGAGCCTTGGTTCCGCACCTGCGCGCCGGTAGAGGTATTTTACCTTTAATATTTTGGCAGTCTACTTGGCACCCCACATACCTACCTGCTCCCTGCTGACAAGAGGCAATTACCTCAAAACACGTGTCCAGGGATGGCATTATAGTGACACACTCGTGGCATAGGCGTACTCACCGTTGCTACTACATTATCCAGAGTTCTATGGGGCTATTTGCGGGTATGACGAGCAGTGTGCGACCTACTTTGTTAATGTATTTAAGCTCCCTCGAGCGATTTGGGCTGACGAGCCTTGGTTCCGCACCTGCGCGCCGGTAGAGGTATTTTACCTTTAATATTTTGGCAGTCTACTTGGCACCCCACATACCTACCTGCTCCCTGCTGACGAGAGGCAATTACCTCGAAACACGTGTCCAGGGATGGCATTATAGTGACACACTCGTGGCATAGGCGTACTCACTGTTGCTACTACATTATCCAGAGTTCTATGGGGCTATTTGCGGGTATGACGAGCAGTGTGCGACCTACTTTGTTAATGTATTTAAGCTCCCTCGAGCGATTTGGGCTGACGAGCCTTGGTTCCGCACCTGCGCGCCGGTAGAGGTATTTTACCTTTAATATTTTGGCAGTCTACTTGGCACCCCACATACCTACCTGCTCCCTGCTGACGAGAGGCAATTACCTCGAAACACGTGTCCAGGGATGGCATTATAGTGACACACTCGTGGCATAGGCGTACTCACCGTTGCTACTACATGATCCAGAGTTCTATGGGGCTATTTGCGGGTATGACGAGCAGTGTGCGACCTACTTTGTTAATGTATTTAAGCTCCCTCGAGCGATTTGGGCTGACGAGCCTTGGTTCCGCACCTGCGCGCCGGTAGAGGTATTTTACCTTTAATATTTTGGCAGTCTACTTGGCACCCCACATACCTACCTGCTCCCTGCTGACGAGAGGCAATTACCTCGAAACACGTGTCCAGGGATGGCATTATAGTGACACACTCGTGGCATAGGCGTACTCACCGTTGCTACTACATTATCCAGAGTTCTATGGGGCTATTTGCGGGTATGACGAGCAGTGTGCGACCTACTTTGTTAATGTATTTAAGCTCCCTCGAGCGATTTGGGCTGACGAGCCTTGGTTCCGCACCTGCGCGCCGGTAGAGGTATTTTACCTTCAATATTTTGGCAGTCTACTGGGCACCCCACATACCTACCTGCTCCCTGCTGACGAGAGGCAATTACCTCGAAACACGTGTCCAGGGATGGCATTATAGTGACACACTCGTGGCATAGGCGTACTCACCGTTGCTACTACATTATCCAGAGTTCTATGGGGCTATTTGCGGGAATGACGAGCAGTGTGCGACCTACTTTGTTAATGTATTTAAGCTCCCTCGAGCGATTTGGGCTGACGAGCCTTGGTTCCGCACCTGCGCGCCGGTAGAGGTATTTTACCTTTAATATTTTGGCAGTCTACTTGGCACCCTACATACCTACCTGCTCCCTGCTGACGAGAGGCAATTACCTCGAAACACGTGTCCAGGGATGGCATTATAGTGACACACTCGTGGCATAGGCGTACTCACCGTTGCTACTACATTATCCAGAGTTCTATGGGGCTATTTGCGGGTATGACGAGCAGTGTGCGACCTACTTTGTTAATGTATTTAAGCTCCCTCGAGCGATTTGGGCTGATGAGCCTTGGTTCCGCACCTGCGCGCCGGTAGAGGTATTTTACCTTTAATATTTTGGCAGTCTACTTGGCACCCCACATACCTACCTGCTCCCTGCTGACGAGAGGCAATTACCTCGAAACACGTGTCCAGGGATGGCATTATAGTGACACACTCGTGGCATAGGCGTACTCACCGTTGCTACTACATTATCCAGAGTTCTATGGGGCTATTTGCGGGTATGACGAGCAGTGTGCGACCTACTTTGTTAATGTATTTAAGCTCCCTCGAGCGATTTGGGCTGACGAGCCTTGGTTCCGCACCTGCGCGCCGGTAGAGGTATTTTACCTTTAATATTTTGGCAGTCTACTTGGCACCCCACATACCTACCTGCTCCCTGCTGACGAGAGGCAATTACCTCGAAACACGTGTCCAGGGATGGCATTATAGTGACACACTCGTGGCATAGGCGTACTCACCGTTGCTACTACATTATCCAGAGTTCTATGGGGCTATTTGCGGGTATGACGAGCAGTGTGCGACCTACTTTGTTAATGTATTTAAGCTCCCTCGAGCGATTTGGGCTGACGAGCCTTGGTTCCGCACCTGCGCGCCGGTAGAGGTATTTTACCTTTAATATTTTGGCAGTCTACTTGGCACCCCACATACCTACCTGCTCCCTGCTGACGAGAGGCAATTACCTCGAAACACGTGTCCAGGGATGGCATTATAGTGACACACTCGTGGCATAGGCGTACTCACCGTTGCTACTACATTATCCAGAGTTCTATGGGGCTATTTGCGGGTATGACGAGCAGTGTGCGACCTACTTTGTTAATGTATTTAAGCTCCCTCGAGCGATTTGGGCTGACGAGCCTTGGTTCCGCACCTGCGCGCCGGTAGAGGTATTTTACCTTTAATATTTTGGCAGTCTACTTGGCACCCCACATACCTACCTGCTCCCTGCTGACGAGAGGCAATTACCTCGAAACACGTGTCCAGGGATGGCATTATAGTGACACACTCGTGGCATAGGCGTACTCACCATTGCTACTACATTATCCAGAGTTCTATGGGGCTATTTGCGGGTATGACGAGCAGTGTGCGACCTACTTTGTTAATGTATTTAAGCTCCCTCGAGCGATTTGGGCTGACGAGCCTTGGTTCCGCACCTGCGCGCCGGTAGAGGTATTTTACCTTTAATATTTTGGCAGTCTACTTGGCACCCTACATACCTACCTGCTCCCTGCTGACGAGAGGCAATTACCTCGAAACACGTGTCCAGGGATGGCATTATAGTGACACACTCGTGGCATAGGCGTACTCACCGTTGCTACTACATTATCCAGAGTTCTATGGGGCTATTTGCGGGTATGACGAGCAGTGTGCGACCTACTTTGTTAATGTATTTAAGCTCCCTCGAGCGATTTGGGCTGATGAGCCTTGGTTCCGCACCTGCGCGCCGGTAGAGGTATTTTACCTTTAATATTTTGGCAGTCTACTTGGCACCCCACATACCTACCTGCTCCCTGCTGACGAGAGGCAATTACCTCGAAACACGTGTCCAGGGATGGCATTATAGTGACACACTCGTGGCATAGGCGTACTCACCGTTGCTACTACATTATCCAGAGTTCTATGGGGCTATTTGCGGGTATGACGAGCAGTGTGCGACCTACTTTGTTAATGTATTTAAGCTCCCTCGAGCGATTTGGGCTGACGAGCCTTGGTTCCGCACCTGCGCGCCGGTAGAGGTATTTTACCTTTAATATTTTGGCAGTCTACTTGGCACCCCACATACCTACCTGCTCCCTGCTGACGAGAGGCAATTACCTCGAAACACGTGTCCAGGGATGGCATTATAGTGACACACTCGTGGCATAGGCGTACTCACCGTTGCTACTACATTATCCAGAGTTCTATGGGGCTATTTGCGGGTATGACGAGCAGTGTGCGACCTACTTTGTTAATGTATTTAAGCTCCCTCGAGCGATTTGGGCTGACGAGCCTTGGTTCCGCACCTGCGCGCCGGTAGAGGTATTTTACCTTTAATATTTTGGCAGTCTACTTGGCACCCCACATACCTACCTGCTCCCTGCTGACGAGAGGCAATTACCTCGAAACACGTGTCCAGGGATGGCATTATAGTGACACACTCGTGGCATAGGCGTACTCACCGTTGCTACTACATTATCCAGAGTTCTATGGGGCTATTTGCGGGTATGACGAGCAGTGTGCGACCTACTTTGTTAATGTATTTAAGCTCCCTCGAGCGATTTGGGCTGACGAGCCTTGGTTCCGCACCTGCGCGCCGGTAGAGGTATTTTACCTTTAATATTTTGGCAGTCTACTTGGCACCCCACATACCTACCTGCTCCCTGCTGACGAGAGGCAATTACCTCGAAACACGTGTCCAGGGATGGCATTATAGTGACACACTCGTGGCATAGGCGTACTCACCATTGCTACTACATTATCCAGAGTTCTATGGGGCTATTTGCGGGTATGACGAGCAGTGTGCGACCTACTTTGTTAATGTATTTAAGCTCCCTCGAGCGATTTGGGCTGACGAGCCTTGGTTCCGCACCTGCGCGCCGGTAGAGGTATTTTACCTTCAATATTTTGGCAGTCTACTTGGCACCCCACATACCTACCTGCTCCCTGCTGACGAGAGGCAATTACCTCGAAACACGTGTCCAGGGATGGCATTATAGTGACACACTCGTGGCATAGGCGTACTCACCGTTGCTACTACATTATCCAGAGTTCTATGGGGCTATTTGCGGGAATGACGAGCAGTGTGCGACCTACTTTGTTAATGTATTTAAGCTCCCTCGAGCGATTTGGGCTGACGAGCCTTGGTTCCGCACCTGCGCGCCGGTAGAGGTATTTTACCTTTAATATTTTGGCAGTCTACTTGGCACCCTACATACCTACCTGCTCCCTGCTGACGAGAGGCAATTACCTCGAAACACGTGTCCAGGGATGGCATTATAGTGACACACTCGTGGCATAGGCGTACTCACCGTTGCTACTACATTATCCAGAGTTCTATGGGGCTATTTGCGGGTATGACGAGCAGTGTGCGACCTACTTTGTTAATGTATTTAAGCTCCCTCGAGCGATTTGGGCTGATGAGCCTTGGTTCCGCACCTGCGCGCCGGTAGAGGTATTTTACCTTTAATATTTTGGCAGTCTACTTGGCACCCCACATACCTACCTGCTCCCTGCTGACGAGAGGCAATTACCTCGAAACACGTGTCCAGGGATGGCATTATAGTGACACACTCGTGGCATAGGCGTACTCACCGTTGCTACTACATTATCCAGAGTTCTATGGGGCTATTTGCGGGTATGACGAGCAGTGTGCGACCTACTTTGTTAATGTATTTAAGCTCCCTCGAGCGATTTGGGCTGACGAGCCTTGGTTCCGCACCTGCGCGCCGGTAGAGGTATTTTACCTTTAATATTTTGGCAGTCTACTTGGCACCCCACATACCTACCTGCTCCCTGCTGACGAGAGGCAATTACCTCGAAACACGTGTCCAGGGATGGCATTATAGTGACACACTCGTGGCATAGGCGTACTCACCGTTGCTACTACATTATCCAGAGTTCTATGGGGCTATTTGCGGGTATGACGAGCAGTGTGCGACCTACTTTGTTAATGTATTTAAGCTCCCTCGAGCGATTTGGGCTGACGAGCCTTGGTTCCGCACCTGCGCGCCGGTAGAGGTATTTTACCTTTAATATTTTGGCAGTCTACTTGGCACCCCACATACCTACCTGCTCCCTGCTGACGAGAGGCAATTACCTCGAAACACGTGTCCAGGGATGGCATTATAGTGACACACTCGTGGCATAGGCGTACTCACCGTTGCTACTACATTATCCAGAGTTCTATGGGGCTATTTGCGGGTATGACGAGCAGTGTGCGACCTACTTTGTTAATGTATTTAAGCTCCCTCGAGCGATTTGGGCTGACGAGCCTTGGTTCCGCACCTGCGCGCCGGTAGAGGTATTTTACCTTTAATATTTTGGCAGTCTACTTGGCACCCCACATACCTACCTGCTCCCTGCTGACGAGAGGCAATTACCTCGAAACACGTGTCCAGGGATGGCATTATAGTGACACACTCGTGGCATAGGCGTACTCACCATTGCTACTACATTATCCAGAGTTCTATGGGGCTATTTGCGGGTATGACGAGCAGTGTGCGACCTACTTTGTTAATGTATTTAAGCTCCCTCGAGCGATTTGGGCTGACGAGCCTTGGTTCCGCACCTGCGCGCCGGTAGAGGTATTTTACCTTTAATATTTTGGCAGTCTACTTGGCACCCCACATACCTACCTGCTCCCTGCTGACGAGAGGCAATTACCTCGAAACACGTGTCCAGGGATGGCATTATAGTGACACACTCGTGGCATAGGCGTACTCACCGTTGCTACTACATTATCCAGAGTTCTATGGGGCTATTTGCGGGTATGACGAGCAGTGTGCGACCTACTTTGTTAATGTATTTAAGCTCCCTCGAGCGATTTGGGCTGACGAGCCTTGGTTCCGCACCTGCGCGCCGGTAGAGGTATTTTACCTTTAATATTTTGGCAGTCTACTTGGCACCCCACATACCTACCTGCTCCCTGCTGACGAGAGGCAATTACCTCAAAACACGTGTCCAGGGATGGCATTATAGTGACACACTCGTGGCATAGGCGTACTCACCGTTGCTACTACATTATCCAGAGTTCTATGGGGCTATTTGCGGGTATGACGAGCAGTGTGCGACCTACTTTGTTAATGTATTTAAGCTCCCTCGAGCGATTTGGGCTGACGAGCCTTGGTTCCGCACCTGCGCGCCGGTAGAGGTATTTTACCTTTAATATTTTGGCAGTCTACTTGGCACCCCACATACCTACCTGCTCCCTGCTGACGAGAGGCAATTACCTCGAAACACGTGTCCAGGGATGGCATTATAGTGACACACTCGTGGCATAGGCGTACTCACCGTTGCTACTACATTATCCAGAGTTCTATGGGGCTATTTGCGGGTATGACGAGCAGTGTGCGACCTACTTTGTTAATGTATTTAAGCTCCCTCGAGCGATTTGGGCTGACGAGCCTTGGTTCCGCACCTGCGCGCCGGTAGAGGTATTTTACCTTTAATATTTTGGCAGTCTACTTGGCACCCCACATACCTACCTGCTCCCTGCTGACGAGAGGCAATTACCTCGAAACACGTGTCCAGGGATGGCATTATAGTGACACACTCGTGGCATAGGCATACTCACCGTTGCTACTACATTATCCAGAGTTCTATGGGGCTATTTGCGGGTATGACGAGCAGTGTGCGACCTACTTTGTTAATGTATTTAAGCTCCCTCGAGCGATTTGGGCTGACGAGCCTTGGTTCCGCACCTGCGCGCCGGTAGAGGTATTTTACCTTTAATATTTTGGCAGTCTACTTGGCACCCCACATACCTACCTGCTCCCTGCTGACGAGAGGCAATTACCTCGAAACACGTGTCCAGGGATGGCATTATAGTGACACACTCGTGGCATAGGCGTACTCACCATTGCTACTACATTATCCAGAGTTCTATGGGGCTATTTGCGGGTATGACGAGCAGTGTGCGACCTACTTTGTTAATGTATTTAAGCTCCCTCGAGCGATTTGGGCTGACGAGCCTTGGTTCCGCACCTGCGCGCCGGTAGAGGTATTTTACCTTTAATATTTTGGCAGTCTACTTGGCACCCCACATACCTACCTGCTCCCTGCTGACGAGAGGCAATTACCTCGAAACACGTGTCCAGGGATGGCATTATAGTGACACACTCGTGGCATAGGCGTACTCACCGTTGCTACTACATTATCCAGAGTTCTATGGGGCTATTTGCGGGTATGACGAGCAGTGTGCGACCTACTTTGTTAATGTATTTAAGCTCCCTCGAGCGATTTGGGCTGACGAGCCTTGGTTCCGCACCTGCGCGCCGGTAGAGGTATTTTACCTTTAATATTTTGGCAGTCTACTTGGCACCCCACATACCTACCTGCTCCCTGCTGACGAGAGGCAATTACCTCAAAACACGTGTCCAGGGATGGCATTATAGTGACACACTCGTGGCATAGGCGTACTCACCGTTGCTACTACATTATCCAGAGTTCTATGGGGCTATTTGCGGGTATGACGAGCAGTGTGCGACCTACTTTGTTAATGTATTTAAGCTCCCTCGAGCGATTTGGGCTGACGAGCCTTGGTTCCGCACCTGCGCGCCGGTAGAGGTATTTTACCTTTAATATTTTGGCAGTCTACTTGGCACCCCACATACCTACCTGCTCCCTGCTGACGAGTGGCAATTACCTCGAAACACGTGTCCAGGGATGGCATTATAGTGACACACTCGTGGCATAGGCGTACTCACCGTTGCTACTACATTATCCAGAGTTCTATGGGGCTATTTGCGGGTATGACGAGCAGTGTGCGACCTACTTTGTTAATGTATTTAAGCTCCCTCGAGCGATTTGGGCTGACGAGCCTTGGTTCCGCACCTGCGCGCCGGTAGAGGTATTTTACCTTTAATATTTTGGCAGTCTACTTGGCACCCCACATACCTACCTGCTCCCTGCTGACGAGAGGCAATTACCTCGAAACACGTGTCCAGGGATGGCATTATAGTGACACACTCGTGGCATAGGCGTACTCACCGTTGCTACTACATTATCCAGAGTTCTATGGGGCTATTTGCGGGTATGACGAGCAGTGTGTGACCTACTTTGTTAATGTATTTAAGCTCCCTCGAGCGATTTGGGCTGACGAGCCTTGGTTCCGCACCTGCGCGCCGGTAGAGGTATTTTACCTTTAATATTTTGGCAGTCTACTTGGCACCCCACATACCTACCTGCTCCCTGCTGACGAGAGGCAATTACCTCGAAACACGTGTCCAGGGATGGCATTATAGTGACACACTCGTGGCATAGGCGTACTCACCATTGCTACTACATTATCCAGAGTTCTATGGGGCTATTTGCGGGTATGACGAGCAGTGTGCGACCTACTTTGTTAATGTATTTAAGCTCCCTCGAGCGATTTGGGCTGACGAGCCTTGGTTCCGCACCTGCGCGCCGGTAGAGGTATTTTACCTTTAATATTTTGGCAGTCTACTTGGCACCCCACATACCTACCTGCTCCCTGCTGACGAGAGGCAATTACCTCGAAACACGTGTCCAGGGATGGCATTATAGTGACACACTCGTGGCATAGGCGTACTCACCGTTGCTACTACATTATCCAGAGTTCTATGGGGCTATTTGCGGGTATGACAAGCAGTGTGCGACCTACTTTGTTAATGTATTTAAGCTCCCTCGAGCGATTTGGGCTGACGAGCCTTGGTTCCGCACCTGCGCGCCGGTAGAGGTATTTTACCTTTAATATTTTGGCAGTCTACTTGGCACCCCACATACCTACCTGCTCCCTGCTGACGAGAGGCAATTACCTCGAAACACGTGTCCAGGGATGGCATTATAGTGACACACTCGTGGCATAGGCGTACTCACCATTGCTACTACATTATCCAGAGTTCTATGGGGCTATTTGCGGGTATGACGAGCAGTGTGCGACCTACTTTGTTAATGTATTTAAGCTCCCTCGAGCGATTTGGGCTGACGAGCCTTGGTTCCGCACCTGCGCGCCGGTAGAGGTATTTTACCTTTAATATTTTGGCAGTCTACTTGGCACCCCACATACCTACCTGCTCCCTGCTGACGAGAGGCAATTACCTCGAAACACGTGTCCAGGGATGGCATTATAGTGACACACTCGTGGCATAGGCGTACTCACCGTTGCTACTACATTATCCAGAGTTCTATGGGGCTATTTGCGGGTATGACGAGCAGTGTGCGACCTACTTTGTTAATGTATTTAAGCTCCCTCGAGCGATTTGGGCTGACGAGCCTTGGTTCCGCACCTGCGCGCCGGTAGAGGTATTTTACCTTTAATATTTTGGCAGTCTACTTGGCACCCCACATACCTACCTGCTCCCTGCTGACGAGAGGCAATTACCTCAAAACACGTGTCCAGGGATGGCATTATAGTGACACACTCGTGGCATAGGCGTACTCACCGTTGCTACTACATTATCCAGAGTTCTATGGGGCTATTTGCGGGTATGACGAGCAGTGTGCGACCTACTTTGTTAATGTATTTAAGCTCCCTCGAGCGATTTGGGCTGACGAGCCTTGGTTCCGCACCTGCGCGCCGGTAGAGGTATTTTACCTTTAATATTTTGGCAGTCTACTTGGCACCCCACATACCTACCTGCTCCCTGCTGACGAGTGGCAATTACCTCGAAACACGTGTCCAAGGATGGCATTATAGTGACACACTCGTGGCATAGGCGTACTCACCGTTGCTACTACATTATCCAGAGTTCTATGGGGCTATTTGCGGGTATGACGAGCAGTGTGCGACCTACTTTGTTAATGTATTTAAGCTCCCTCGAGCGATTTGGGCTGACGAGCCTTGGTTCCGCACCTGCGCGCCGGTAGAGGTATTTTACCTTTAATATTTTGGCAGTCTACTTGGCACCCCACATACCTACCTGCTCCCTGCTGACGAGAGGCAATTACCTCGAAACACGTGTCCAGGGATGGCATTATAGTGACACACTCGTGGCATAGGCGTACTCACCGTTGCTACTACATTATCCAGAGTTCTATGGGGCTATTTGCGGGTATGACGAGCAGTGTGCGACCTACTTTGTTATTGCAATAATGCATTTTAGCAGCAGGAAACCAAATCATTACATGTACCCACACACTTTGGGGGATGAAAGTAGTCATTGAGAATGCTTGCCACTGGTGTACACACTGCTAGTACTGCTAGTCAGCCAACATGCATAATTAGGAAGTCTGTGGACTGCACACTCACCTGCTCCCCTGGTTTCCCATAGAGCTTGCTGTACTGTGGAAGGAGCCCGTCCAGCAGGGCCTGGTTCTCCTCCTCAGTGAAGGCTGGGGCCCTCTCCAGAGTACGTGCCATAGCAGGAGCCAGAGGATGCAGAGACAGCAGCAGTGGTAGCAGGGATGTGGTCCAGTAGCATGTAGTGCAGGCAAGTGAGCTCCCTGGGGGCCAGCCAGCCTTATATCTGTGCTGCAGAGGCAGGATCTGTGCCATGTGTCCCAAGTGATAGATCCAACACGGTTGCATTCTATGAATCTGGCCAATCCATTTAAAAGTATGACTCGTACACGCCTTCCGCATCGTTCAAATCTTCACCTTCATGGAACACTTGAAATTGCAACATTGTTGTAGGCATCCAACTGAATTTCCAGTCCACAACTCGTACAAGTTTTGAATCCACAACCGTCTCCATGACAGTCCGGAGCCAATGGGTGCGCCCGGCTCGTTCAACTGACTGTATTTTGAATATACACATGCACCCGTCTCCGTACGATTCAATGGCCAAGGCGTATGCCTGTCTCGGACCATGCCTGTCCGACGTGTATGCATGATAGTCACCCGCGTCGGTCCTCATTGCATTCAATGACAAAGTGTACACACGGCTCGGACATGACCCGTGCAATGCGTACGCATTGTCACCCGTGTCGGACCCCATTGCATTCAATGACAAAGCGTACGCACAGCTCGGACATGACCCGTGCAATGCGTACGCATTGTCTCCCGCGTCGGACCTCATTGCATTCAATGACAAAGCGTTCGCACGGCTCGGCCATGACCCGTGCAATGCGTACGCATTGTCACCCGCGTCGGACCTCATTTCATTCAATGACAAAGCGTACGCACGGCTCGGACATTACCCGTGCAATGCGTACGCATTGTCACCCGCGTTGGACCTCATTGCATTCAATGACAAAGCGTATGCACGGCTCGGACATGACCCGTGCAATGCGTACGCACTGTCACCCGCATCGGACCCCATTGCATTCAATGACAAAGCGTACGCACGGCTCGGACATTACCCATGCAATGCGTACGCATTGTCACCCGCGTCGGACCTCATTGCATTCAATGACAAAGCGTACACACGGCTCGGACATTACCCGTGCAATGCGTACGCATTGTCACCCGCGTCGGACCTCATTAGTGTGACTATTATACGGATGCAACACACATATACTGGCCAGGGACACCTGTGCACACCTACCACACTACAGCATTGACCACACAGTGTCCCATGGCATGTAAGGCTGCATTCCCTGGGTGTTTGGGGGGCCACATCTGTTTTTTTGTCTGGCACTTTGTGCAGCCACTCCCAGGCTGTGCACGTGTACATGGGGGCAGAATCCTTTATGTGTTGTGCACATTACCACTGTGCTGTGCAATTGGACAGTAATGGGCATGAGTCACGGACACAGTGTCAGGTTGGATATGTTTAGGACAGGTCACATACACCCTGTGTCCTGGGGGTGATGGCATGTACGTCACAGTGATACCTGTAGCCACAATACTGATGTGCACCCACAGTCTGAGTGCATGTTGTGTCTCAGAAGTGTCTGATCAAATGTTCCCAATGGGTGACAGTCTCCACATCCATGTGGTATATGCATCAACCTTGATGAGGTGTGTGTCTAAGAGACGTACATGTCGGGCCGGCAGGAACAACAGTGGCCACTACCTGTGGGACTTACGCTTGCCTTGTGGTGTGTACGTGCTACGCCATGTCCATTGCTGTGTTGTTGTGGCAATACAGGGAGCCTGGGTTTCTGCATGCAAAGATCTGTGATGCCTGGGAGACATGAGGCCTCAATTGTCACTGTGGGGTGTGTTTGGAACGTTGCAGCAGCACATATGTTGGGTGACACAGCCAGATGATTGGCTATTGCACTACATGGGACTCATGTGGACATGTGGAATTGAGATGTGAGGTGGTGGTCTTGTAGGTGACATATGTGTCCATGACCAACAGCACACACCTCGGTACATTGTGTAATGTCATGAACTAGCATGTGATATTGATCGTGGTCATGGCCACATGGGTGGATGAACTGACAATCTTTCTTTGTGCATCTCTGTACTGCGGGGCACCAGCTGTCCATCGGCCGTTCCCAGACCTTGCAACCATGCAGGAACGCGACTGCATCAGATGGTACCGCTTCACCAGGCCACTGATTGCGGAGTTGGCGGAGCAGTTGGGGCCACATATGCTACCTGGCCGGACATACCCTACAGCACTGACCCCAGAGGTGAAGGTAATGGCAGCCCTGCACTTCTTTGCTACTGGTACCTTCCAGTACACTGTGGCTACTGCTGGTGGGATGTCGCAAACGATGTTTAGTCGGGTGCTATGCGATGTCTTGGAGGGGATGTTGCAAATTTTCGACCTGTATATCAAGTTCCCCAGCCCAGCTGAACTTCCTGAAATAAAGGATGCCTTTTATACACTGGGGAGGATGCCGAACGTCATCGGATCTATTGATGGGACACATGTTGCCCTGATACCACCACAGGCACATGAGCAGGTACACCGTAACAGGAAGCACTACCATTCAATCAATGCTCTGGTGGTCTGTCTTGCTGACATGTCAATCACACATGTGTGTGCACGGTTCCCTGGTTCTGCGCACGATGCCTACATTTTGAGGAGT
Source organism: Triturus cristatus (assembly GCF_964204655.1). NCBI lineage: Eukaryota > Metazoa > Chordata > Amphibia > Caudata > Salamandridae > Triturus > Triturus cristatus. Next base: position 889,928,819 of record NC_140590.1, on the reverse strand, counting down.
AGTCGCATTGCAACGCTGATGTCACAGATGCCAGCTCAGCATACCTGGCTTGTCGGTGTGTACTGACTGTTTCTCATTGTGTGTGTTTGTCAATGTTGTATTCTGCACTCCTACAAAACTCAGCTACTTGTTCATGTTTGTGTGTGTAGGTGACTCCGGATACCCCAACATGCCGTGGTTGCTGACACCCCTCAGGAACCCTGTGACACCAGCCGAGCTGTGCTACAATGAGGCACATGGTTGGAGTAGGAGGGTGATTGAGCGGACATTCGGCCTCCTGAAAAACCGCTTTCGCTGCCTGGACAAGAGCGGAGGGGCCCTCCCATATGAACCTGCAAAGGTGTGCAAAATAATCCTTGTCTGCTGCATGCAACACAACATGGCGGAAGGAGGTGCCTCTCATCCAGGATGACGGTGACGATGACCAACGTCCGGCACCTGTGGAGGATCCTGGCCTGGGCCAAGATACCAGTGATGATGAAGATGATGGTGACGTCCGCTCACAGCTCATCAACAACTTCTTCACCTGAATGTGAGTTTCCATGGTTGTTATGTGAATGTATGGAGGTAGCCTGGAATGTGTTGTGCCAGCTCTTGTTGCTGTCTGAGTGTGTCTGAGTGCCACTTGACTGGATGCGTGCTGTGATGTGTCCATTCAGGTGGAGTGAACTCCACAATAGGGTAGTACTGCTAACTAGTGTTTGTGTAGGTGTCTTGCAACATGTTTTGTGCATGTGTATTGCATTTTTCTCCTGTTCTTCTGTGCTTTTGACTGTATCTTGTCTGTCCTTCCCAGGGTACTTTGCCTGTTGTGTGATCAACACTGACCCCCAACACCCAGAAGCCAACACCAGTGTGGAAGTTGACAATTCCCATCAACTGATGTACCACAGATCCCTGGACTTCCATTCTCCAACACATTGGGAGCGTGTGTCCACTGTTACGTAGAATTACCGTGCAACTAGTGTGGAATAAACGTGTTGCTGATGTGTAATGAACCTGTGCTACGCTTTGTTATGTGCGTTGTCTGTCTTCCCACATCTGAGTGACATCTGCTTACCTCACCTGGGACTTGTTACCACTGACTGGGGTTGGTGTTGTGTCTGTGTATGCCAATGCGTTTCAGGTCAACATCATTGTGTGTGATGAGTAACATGGCCATGGTGAGTATGTTTTGTGTTGCCATAGAGGTGTATCTACCTCACATGTGTCACATCCCCATGACTCACCTTACGTTGGTCACATTGTTGCAGTATTTTGGATGCACTGTGTTGTGTAGCAGATCGACATCTCCCTGAACATGACAAGTTGGAATCACAACAGAGGCAAGTATGGTGTACTGGTGAGTTTATTTACAAACATGTGTGAGGGAAGTGCATAGGATGGTGGGTGCTGTACAGTGGTTTAGGAATCCAAAGTTCCCATTGGAGTTGGAAGTGCTGGTAGATGAAATGTCCAGAGTAAAGTCCACAGTCATCAGATACATTGACCCAACATGAACCCTCCATGTCATGTGGGCGAGTTGTGTGCGATTGGACAAGGTGAACGGGTTGCGCAGAAAGAACATTGTCCAGAACAGGTTTAGAGGCCCTGGGGGATGTGCTGGGACATCTGCCTCTCACATGTCCTTCTTCGGACGACCCCTCTTCTTCCGGGGGGGGGGGATCCTCATGTGCAGGCCTCTATGGTGCAGGGGACTCTCTGCCAGAGTCCTCCTCGCTCCCTGTGGTGCTGGCAGATGGTGTTGCGACAGATGTTGTGGGCACACAGGGGGGTGTGAACAGGTTGGTGTTGATCTGGCAGAGGCATTGTAGTATGTCACGATGCACCGCAGTAATGTCATCCCACTTGGCCTCCATATGGGCATGGTGGGCGACCTGCTCGTTTTGCATGTCCTTGAGGATCCCCACTACCTGACCAAATCCTCCGGTGCTATCCTGGTACGCATCTAAGATGCGTGCCAGGTGGGGGTCATCATGCAGTCCAGACCCCTCTGCAAGGTGCGCCCTGTGCCTCCCACCCCTCCCAGCACACCTCTCCACACGGGCAGGACCAGCGGCGGGACGCACAGGTGACACTGGGACCCCTTGGGTGGTGTTGCTGGTGGTGTTTGCTGTAGCTTCCGGGGGGTCCTGTGTTCCTGTGCTGTGGGTGTTGTTTGGCCTTGGTCTGTCTGTGTTGGCGGGGGTGCCCTGTCGGTGTCCAGATGCTGGGGGCGTGGGTACAGGGGGGGCAGATGTTGATGCTGCTGGTGCTGCATGATGACTCGCACCGGAGGGGCCAGGTTGGTCATCGTCATCCGAAGTGGACAGTGAGAGAGTCAGACCAGAGAGCTCAGTGTCCACCAGAGTCTGGGACTGTGTATCCTCATCATTTGGTGCTGGGTGCCCAGCACCACCTGTGTTTGGAAGAGACACACAATGTGATTTATGTTTCTACATGCATCGTTGGTTCACAAACATGACATTTTCTACTTTTCGAACAGATGCCTGCCTGTACACTGCTTTTTCCCAGCTTGTCACGGACAGATTTTAATATTGTTGTTGGCCATTTCCCAGCATGGCCTTGTGCTCCCAACAACAGAGCCCAGTGTCAGACCTCTTGTCAGTCCCTTCCCACTCCCTGTGAGGCAAGTATGGTTCAGTTTGATCTTGCTGGGCCATGTGGGTGGGTGTAGGTTGTCTGTGACTGCGAGCCCCTTCATACTCTTGGCTACACCCCCCTTCCCAGCATGCCCATACTTCCTCCCTCTTGACTCTGCTTCCCTGTGAGGGGGTGTGACAGCAATGGCAAGATGGCTGACTGTGAAGTCCTGATGTTTGTTGTTGGCCATTTCCCAGCATGGCCTCGTGCTCCCCACAACAGAGCCCAGTGTCAGACATCTTGTCAGTCCCTTCCCACTCCCTGTGAGGCGAGTATAGTTCAGTTTGATCTTGCTGATCCATGTGGGTGGGTGTAGGTTGTCTGTGACTGCGAATCCCATCATACTCTTGGCTACACCCCCTTCCCAGCATGCCCATACTTCCTCCCTCTTGACTCTGCTTCCCTGTGAGGGGGCGTGACATCAATTGCAAGATGGCTGACTGTGAAGTCCTGATGTTTGTTGTTGGCCATTTCCCAACATGGCCTTGTGTTCCCCACAACAGAGCCCAGTGTCAGACATCTTGTCAGTCCCTTCCCACTCCCTGTGAGGTGAGTATAGTTCAGTTTGATCTTGCTGATCCATGTGGGTGGGTGTAGGTTGTCTGTGACTGTGAGTCCCTTCATACTCTTGGCTACACCCCCTTCCCAGCATGCACATACTTCCTCCCTCTTGACTCTGCTTCCCTGTGAGGGGGTGTGACAGCAATGGCAAGATGGCTGACTGTGAAATACTGGTGTTCGTTTGGCTACAAGTCCAAAGTGAGCCCCTGTGCTTCACACAGCAGCACCCAGTATGGGGTATCTTTTGCTGATATTTCAATGAGGTGTGTGTCAATGCATTGTAACCGGTGAGTTGTGTGGAGTTTGTGTTGAGGGGGGGTGTCTCCCCATGCTGATAAGTATGGTCAGGGCTGTCAGTCCTCCTTCCCATCATGAAACATGTTTCCATTGTAGGGCGTGCAAGTTGTCTTTCAGGATGTCAGTCAGTGGTGTCCTGCTTCTGATTTCCACACAAGCCCTAGCAGTGCCTAGCAGAGCCTTGTGCTCCCCACAGCAGGACTCAGTGTCAGCCACCTTGCCAGTCATTTTCCACTCCCTGTGATGTGGGCATGTTTCAGAGAGGTCTTGATGGGCCAATCAGGAGGGGGAGCATTATCTGTGACTACAGGCCCCATCATGCTTTTGTCTACACTCACTTCACCTGCATCCCCACTATTCCTTCCTGACAGTCAGCTGCACTGTGAGGTGATGTGTTTGTGGTGGCAAACTGTCTGGCAGGGTCTATTTGGCTTAGTGCCACGGGCTTGCTTTATTTGTTTGTAGGTTGATGCATGTCATGAAACAGTTCCCAGTCACTCTGAGATGGCAGGTATTGTGTTTGTCTGACTGGCATACACATCTTGGGATGATTATCTATTGGTTACTGTAGCTTTGCTTGCGGTGCATGGTTTCACTGTTCCCTTGCCACACAATCTTGGGTATGTTGTTTGTGTACTCACCAGGCTCTGGGATGTCTGTTAGGCCATGGATGCTCTCTGGTGGTAGGATGTCCCACACCTTCTCCTCCCAGGTCCTGAAGTAGACTGGTTTGTCAGGAGGGCCACCGCTGGTCCACTGACTCAGGGCGTGATCTTTTTCGATGAGTTTCTTGACCCTCCTGCGCACGTCATACCACCTGTTCTGGATATCGTCCTTTGTGCGCCTTGCTGGTGCTTGTGCGTTCACCTTGTCCACAATCCTCGCCCACATCTTGGTTTTCTGTGAGATGGCGGGTCCTTTGGACCAATGTACCAAACAAATGTGGCTCTACTTTGATGATCTCATCTACCAGCACTTCTAACTCACTATCTGTGAACTTTGGATTCTTCTTTGGGGGCATGGTGATGAGTGGTGGTGGTGAGTGATGTGTGTGTGAGGTTGCAAGTGAGGGTGGGTTGGCATTGGTTTTGCTGGGTGTATGTGTGTGTGCTTTTGGATGAGGTGCTGATGGTGTGTGAGTTGTGTGATGGGTGAGTTGTGAGTGTGTCTGTGGTTGCTGTGTACTGGTGTTTGCTGCTGGCTGTGTCTCCTGTTTGCAAGGGATGATAGTAGTGATTGTAGTCCTTTATATAGTTGGAGTGGTGGGTGTGTCTTTGTCCCATTTTTTTGGTATTTATTGGCTTTGTCATTGCAGTTTTATTTCAAATTGCTCTTTTTTTACTCCACTACAAAAATGGGTTTCCTCACGGAGAAATCTGCTCTCTACACCTTTGTTAATTTAGGAGTTTTCCCTTCCCAGTCCCATGATGGAAACAGATTTACTCATGCCATGAGTAAGATCCATCTGATGCACGCCAGATGTATTTAATATAAACAGTATATAATTAGTATTGATTAGGACAGTAGCGGCTGCTACCGGACGGGATTGCTGGGGTGGGAGTGGGGAAGAAAAAACACTTACCTGGGCCGGCCAACCGAGGTCTCCATCCTCCGTCCTCTTCTTCCTGTCTCAGCCAGCAACATGAAGCATCCAGGCTCCCCATAGCCAATCACAACGCTACAATGCAGCGTTGTGATTGGTCAGTGTGCCATGGATCAGCGCTCAGATGAGGAATGGGAGTCTTTGCATGTTCCTCACCAGGCTGTGTAAAGCAAGCCTGGTGACGAAGATGCAAAATGCGCAGGACTGTTTGGATGGACTGAGAGGACAGGCCAATCAGCCATGCACACTTAAGGAGTGTAAACCACTCCTCTCCCTGATCTGGCCAGCCAAGAGAGCCACTGACTCAAAAGGGAAAATAAAATGATAATAACAATACGTTATTATCATTTTATTTTTCCTTTTGAGCAGTGGGGCAGCGCTCCTCGGCCTTAGTGGAGGAGCCGCCACTGGATTAGAAATACAAAATTGAACGATTAAACAGATCTGTTTATTTCAAATAAGCAAGTGTTCAATAAATTTCCATCCAGTATGGTGATATCAAGCAGATGTAAGAGTGTTATTTTAATAGCATCGGCGAAAAATATACACAAATAAAGCAAACTGTTTTATAGCTTTTCTTGTGGATGAGGTGAGCAGTTATAATTTAAATTGCAGACAAGTCAGATTAGGTAGACAACTGTAGCCAACATCCATTTTGTCATCCATTTTGTCAAAAATACTTTTTCAAAGCTATGAAAAGATAATGTTGAAATGGCCACAAATGAGACTTAGAAGAAAGACTGAATTTGAGATGTGGGAAAAGTAAAGGTGAACATAAAAAAAGAACACTAAAAGGACCTGTGCAATAATAAACCTGTATACATCATGTGAAGTGACAAAAGTTAAGAATAGAAACTGAAGACCTACAGTGAGACTAGAGTAAAGGAGATGGCCACTGGTTTGTATTTAGTGAGCACAGTGTAGTGTGATACAAAAGGTCATGTCACCCAAGTTTGCAGAACTCAGACTCAATATGGTATGTAAATAACAATGACATAGCTACCTAATTGTTCCTATAAGACATTCGGAAAAAGGTAAGGTTTGTTATAATGTAGATGGGCTAAAAGAGAACAATGGTAAGGTGTTGTAAATAGGAGCGGCTAAGATTATATAGTAGGGTGCTAAAATGCAAGTCGGAAGAAATTAAATTATACTTTTAATACAGTACTGTGATCAGCAGTAAAGTTGCAGGATTGTTGTTGGTAGTTGGCAATGCTAAAAAAATATTCTGATAGAAGGTGGACCCGTTATTTATTCAAAGGTAAGAGCATCTCTATGATAATCGCTGAAGAAGAAAGGGATTTGAATGAGACAATTTTGTAGTGAAGAAAAATGAAACAGGAATCTTTTGGACCCATTAATTGGAATGCACACAATATAAATCCTTTAATGAGGACCCATCAGAGAGCAGGTTCGGTGCAAGCCGCTGTGCTAAATCCAGCTCCAATAGCGTACATTGAAATTGCTGCATTTATAAGCTTGCATTTAGATCCTGGCTAGGAATCTAGAGCAGTGCATCTCCACTTCAGTGTATACCCCTTGGTGCCCTTAAAGCCTTATTTAAGGACACAGAGGGGTATTTGCCCTGCAGTAGTACTTAAACAGAACTGGAAGAGGGAACAGTCCCTCTATGCTTAAAAGTCACCTCAGATTAAAGTTTAATCTGCAGTGTTTTTAAAAAATAGAAGGACTGATCCCTTTCAGCCCTGTTTAAGAACCATTACAGTGCTGACACGGAACGGCGGAATTAATTAGTAATTCTGTATTACATGAGTAACGCAGAATTACTAATTTACTCCAATTCCACCAGCAGAATTAAAAATTGCAACCATCCCTAGCATCAATAGCTTTTATACTGTTAATGCATTTATACATGTTTACCATTAACATGGTCAATGGATGAAGACCTCTAATTTATTTTGTTGGCCTACTATCCAACGTCCATTTTAACTACCAATCTTCCATTTGTTACAAATTCACAGCACTGTTTCTCCCTCCTTTACCATTAAAAAATTTAAAACACAACTTTAATACTTTCATGAGTTTACTACAAGCTAATGTCATCATTTTCGCAAACCACAGTCATTATTAGGCTTGGACAAAAATTAAAGTATGCTGGAATCATTTGCATAATTTCGTGAATTTCATGTCACACAACATTTCTGAAATGATGGCATTATGTAGAATTCGGTGTACTAATTCACAAAGAATGCACCATACCAGGTACCAAGGGGCATATTATCAAGCCAGGCGATAAAATTATCGCCGCTTTAGTGGCAGAAAACTGCCGCTAAAATGGCGATAATGGGCTTGATAATATGCTCTATTTAATTTCAATTGAAGCCCATGTTAAATGTGAAGGACATCTAACATGGGCTTCAATTGGAATTTCATAGAGCATATTATCAAGCCCATTATCGCCGTTTTAGCGGCAGTTTTCTGCCGCTAAAGCAGCGATAATGTTATCGCCTGGCTTGATAATATGCCCCCAACTTACCACAAACGCTTGAGAACAATAGAATGTAAAAAGTTGCTGTTTATGGTGCATTTGTAAAGTGAGACCTTGCTATAAAAATTGGCAAAAGGACCCATTTCGCCTACCTTGCCCCCAAATTCTGGAACCCTCTTCCCCTAACCATTAAATTCAGTAGCTCCCTCCTTCATTTCAGAAAACTGCTCAAAACCTTCCTCTTCCCCTTACCCGGCTAACTCCCACCCCCTTTGACCCCAAGACTCTCCTCTGTCTTTCAGCGCCAGGAAACCCTCGGTGTCAGTGCGCTCTATAAATTCCACTTAACATAACATAACATAACATTTCACACTAAAATGCAGTGTACAATGACAGATGTGCATTTTGCACAACTACGTGTAATTTTGCATTATTTTACAGAAACATACTATTGTTATTCAGAAGCAAATTTCCTGAGTTTCACACACCTCTACTCATTATGCTGGCATGTTCGTATTCCATAACTATTTGTAGTACCAGATACAGCTCCAGATTACAGCACATGCTCAACTAATCTTTTTGCCACTATTGGAATGTATACAGTATTAACGACCCATGTACAACTGATATTAACCCACTCCCTCTTTACTGAACAGCATCTCAAACCAGAACAAAATCTTATTACCCTGACACCTTACTCACATTCTAGTCTCTCATCCACATCCCTTTCTTCCATAGAGATCATCATGAGGAAACTCTTCACTTTGGACATTATAAACACTGGCTACTCTTTCTATTAGAATATTTTTGAATATTTCCAACTACCACTAATGATCCCCCAATAGTACTGTACTACTGTACAATACTACTGTGTTGTGAGTTTAATTTTACTTCTTCCTATTTGTGTTATAGCAGTATACTATAGCCTGCCGTAGCAGGCTATATTGGCTATTAAAGGCCCGTCAGCTCTGGCCTTTAACAAGGGAGCGGGCCTTTATTGGCTGGTGTAGCCCGCTACGGTGGACTATAAGGACGTTAGAACATTTTGCCCCTAGGGGTAGAATGTTCTAAATAGTTTTTAAAAAGGCCTCCATGAGGCTTTTGTTCACAGCAACAGCTGTAAAAGAAAAACATTGGAAGCCATTAGAAGCCCGAAGCATTCCATTGTCTTCATTGGAGCTCTCAACATTACAATGTTCTAACATATTCTTAGTAGCCAAAGATAGCCACTCCTACTTATGACACCGCACCATTGCTTCTCCCTCAGTGTATGCATTAAAACACTTTTGAAATCCTAAAAACAGCCAATGGAGATGCACCTTTTCAATGAGGGTGTGCGCGGGGCACCTCAGGACATACAGAAGCCTAGCATTACATTAAGACATAACCCTGGGCTTCTCAGGTAATTAATGCTCACCATTCGCACATATCACTCTAGGGTCCCAGAGGTTAAACACTGGGCCGTGCTGGGTGTTCCGGGGCACTTTGTTACAGCAGTCAAACTAACCTCTAACACTGACATTGACAGCGGCCTTCTCAGATGACAGAACGAGATCTCCTGCTCAGCTAAAGGCAAACTTTTAACAACTGCCTTAAATCATGACTTTAACGAAGCTGCGCGATCTAATCTCAGCTCAAAAATGCCAGAGTGCTATCTGTCTAAAGGAATGCAAAATTAATCGGCGGAAATAAGGCAGTGATTACTGATATGCTTTGGAATGGTTTCCAGCATTTAGTAATTTGCTGAGAAATACAAATCTGGTGTTTCATCCAATATTAATGGAATAAAACCTCTCTACCCTGTGAGCATCTTACCATAAGTTATGTGCAATAGCTGGAATGTTGCCCTACTGTGAATTCAGAGTAAATTATGAACACTGTACATTGCACAAGCACTGTCAGCTTCTGATTGATTTCGACAGTTTGCAGTTAATTAAGTTCATTTCCAATCCTGTCTCCTCACCGGATTTCTAAGCATCCCATATTGAAAGCCTTTTTTCAATTAGCGAGAAGGATGAAACAAAAGGAATTCATTATACAAGTGACAATCCCCATTTAAGTCCTCATTGTGCAGCTATAACTTATCGCAAGAGTTAGGGAACCGAAGTGGTTGTACCTGTCTCTTTTATTATTATTTTAAAAAAATCTGCCACATATATATTCCGGCTGCTGCTGACCCAGGTAGGAAATGCATTATCGGCAGGAGTCTGTGAAAGGGTCCAATTGCTTAATTTCACAAAATTGCCAAAGAAACCCATTAGCAAAAGCTGCAAAAGTTAATTTGTCGCCAATACCTTTAAAGTAAGCAGAGATGCTTTCCGCCCTTTCCGAAACGACCCATCTACAAATGCATTTGTTTCTGAGTGTCTATCTCTACATTTTTCTATGCAGTTTTAATGCATTTATATTTTGCTATGAGGTGATGGGTCTCTTTCTGTCAACATTGTGTCATCCCAATAGATCTGGCTATCTTGTAACCTACTCGTTTATCGATTAGTTTATCAATGCTCCCATTTGTCTGTCTCTCTGTAAAAGTGTAGATCTTTTGAGGCACCAACCAACCATCTTTGGGAATCTCTTCCTGTTCTGCACTCAATCCGAGTGCAGCCTTGCCCACGCGGCCACTCCTGAATTGAGCTCCATTGGAGCATGCACCATCACATATCCTTCAGCATAGCCTTCTTGCCTTGCTGAAAGATGCACAGCAGCGTCCAACCTCATCTAGCTCAGCACCATCACCACTGAAGTCATCAAGACCAACTGATGAACTGTGATGTAAACATCTATGGTCCTGTTGTGTCCTGATTGCATCTACTCTCTCCCTGCTATCATAGGTGTATCATAGGTGTATGTCCCTAACATCTGCACTTACTGTTACAGGCTTCTCTCTCATTTGTGTGTGGTACATCCTGCTGAGAGCCTTCTGACAAGGATATGTACATGATAAATCAGCGTTCTGGTAGGAATATCATTTCCCTGCATGCTTGACTCAGGCAGAGAGCCCTTCACTGTTAGACCTGCCAGCTCAAAAATGTTTGTGAACAATACTCATTGCTGGTGCACGCGGACTGCTTTGACTATTAACACTTTCAATGATCATTATTGAAACTTGACTAACTTTGCGGGTATTACACTCACTTCACAAAGGCTGTGGTGCCAAACACGCTACGGTTATGGTTAAAATGGTAGATCTGCCCAGCAAGTGCAAAGACAGTCAACACTGTTGTACCGCCTCTATAATCACAATGGCTGAAGTAATTGTAGGGAAAAGTAATGGCCATTTGAGTTAAGCATGGTTGAAGGGATGACAAATATCCCTTTTTGCGATAGCCCTGCTTAGTCTGATTGGAAGGCTACTTCAGACTTGGCTGCATTCTAATTCCCAATGAACAGCTGTTGACCTCATAAATGGCTTGGGGCTGGTGTTGCCCCTCCAGGTTATATGACATCTGTTCCAGCTTAAAATCATTTATGAACATCTCACCTCTCCATTTGAGAATGGCTATTTTTTTCCATAACATGTTCAGTAAAGGGATCTTGACTGTTTTCATTGCCTGCGCACAACATAGTGCATCATATCTTGGAGTCTTCTCGTTATGTATTCCTGCAAGTAATTTTCTGCTAGCCTGGAGCACCATTAGCAGGTGAGCAGTAAAACATGACCTGTCAATCACTAACAGTGCAGATTCCTTAGGTTTATACTGTATAACCAGGTGCACATTCAACACAGCCTCACTAATATGGCTAAGAATGCTCTATGCATTTCCAAGTCATATAACACATCAAAAACATCATCCAGAGGCCAATTTCACATTCACAGGCAAAGCTCAGGTCCTGTCCAAGAATGCTTTTAAAACCTACATAGTTTTGACTTACGACCAGTCATATTTGTTAATTGTGCTTTTGAATGCATCATTTGCCTCAACTTTCCCCCAAATTCCATAGGGAAGAATCCCAAACAACCCTGTAAGGTTGGTGGTATTATTGTCAAAGTGTACAAATGTACCAATTGCTGTAACTTTTCCTAAACTTTCAGAGGTGGAAAAACCACCAAATCCCAAGTAAACTACATCTTTCTGACTTAATCTGCCTTACAATAATCAAATTGCCATTTTGTTCATAAAAATATTTGTGGAGAACCCAAGATCCCATGGCAAAGTCACTTTAAAATCCTTCCCTTGTAAACTCGAACCATCCAATCCATCCCCTGTCTGTAACCCACATTATTTCACATCCTATTCATGTAAAAATTAACATCGACACTTTGATTACCACTCCTCATAGATAGACTGCTGTTTATCATAAGTGTTACGTTTTGCAATGTCCATAGATACTGCATTCAATGCAGCAATGAATATCGATGTATTGTAACATCGCAGAGGGCAGTCATTAAGTTCCATATCTAAATGTTTATCATGATTACATTTATAGCCTATGACAGTGTCTCTATCTTTATTTTCATTTACGTGTATTATCAAATTCTATCTGTAAGAATACAAATTAGCTTTTTTTATGGACTAGTGTTTGCTACCATGGTATTAACATTTAAAACTAGTGTTAATAGAACATATTTTTACTATGCAATTTAATTGAACCCTATTTATCGACATCTGAAGGATGAAGGGCTGAGTCTGAAATTATCCTAACTTGTATCCTAAGTTGGGAGTGGCTTCTAACATGAGAATGTTAGCAGATTGTGTTAAACTATGTGCTAATACTTCGCTTTATGTTTATCTGTATACAACATTTACCGGATACTCTCTCTGTCTTAATATCTATCTGACTGACTCTCTACCAGTCCATCTGCCTAACTAAATGTCAGTATATTAATTTATACATGTAAATACGCAGCTCCACACGTTCTCTTACTGTTGGACCTGACTCTTTCTGCAGGGTCAAATCAGATTTTGCCTTCCTCTGCACTCTATTGCTTTCCTATGCTGAAATTGTATTTATTTGGCTTTCAGGACTTTTTCCCTGCTAACCTTTGGTAACGTGTTTTTGCTCTCTCTGTAAAACATGGCCTATACCTTATTGGCACATTTGATCAACTTGTAAGCCCCTATTAAAAGGGTGCTACATGTATACAGGGCCTGTAAATTAAATGCTACTAGTGGGCAGCAGCAGTCATTGTGCCATTCAGTAAAGTAGCCCTGTAAAACATGTCTTAGGCCTGCCATTGCAGCCTGTTGTGCAATTTTAAACTGCCAGTTCAACCTGGGAAAATAAACCTGTTGGACATGGCTCTTTCTGCAGGGTCACCTCAGATTTTACCTTCCTCTGCACTCTTTTGCTTTCCTATGCTGAAATTGTTTAAGTGGCTTACAGGACGTTTTCCCTGCTAACCTTTGATAAAGTGTTTTTGCTCTCTCTCTCTCTAAAACATGGTAAAATTGGCCTACACCTAATTGGCAGATTTGATCAACTTGTAAGCCCCTATTAAAAGGGTGCTACATGTGTCCAGAGCCTGTCAATTAAATGCTACTAGTGGGCAGCAGAACTCAGTGTGCCACTCACTAACGTAGCCCTGTAAAACATGTCTCAGGATTGCCATTGCAGCCTGTAGTGCAATTTATTTTAAACTGCCAGTTCGCCCTGGAAAAACAAGCCTTTTTCCAGGTTCATAGGGCAGGGTGCATGGCATCTGAAATGTAGGACATGTGGGTTTCAGTTTTATGTATCCTGCAAGTGAAAAGCTCCTAAAGTTGTTTTTTACTGTCTTAAGGCTTAGTCTACCATAGACTAAAACTTTTATTACATTTCATAAATTCTAACTTCAGATTGGGAGCAGATATAGAAATTGTGTTTGTACTCAAGTGAGTTGCAATTTAAAATCTTTTCGGGTGGTAATGTCAGATTGTAAGTTTCAATTTTGAAAATACCACTTTGAGGAAGTTTCCATTTTTCTGCACAAACCCACTAGCCTTTCTGTCAGTGTTCTGGGTCACATGACTGTGGTCACTTTTGCTGTTTCGGATTGTGTATTGCTCCTAGACAGTTAGACAAAAGAAACCCGCTGTAAGGGAAGAGGGTCTTCCTCACATGATGGCTGGGGGATCTTATCCCTGCCTGATTGCACTTCAAAGGACCCTGCCTGCAGCACACACAAAGGAAACTGACACCAGGCCACCCTAGACAGGTTGCATCCAGGACCAGATGAAGGAGAAGAACTGGCCAGTACCAGTTTTGGGGGTAGGCTAGGTAATTCCTCTACACAAGAGCTGGCTCCTGGTATGAAAGTTAGACCTTCAGAACCTCTAATCAGAACACTCCTGAACCTGTGGAAGATTCAGAAGAAGGGCTGTCCTGCTATCTGAGAAAAAGGGACTGCCCTGCTGACTGAAGAAGGTTTGGTCCTGCTTGCCGTGAACCCAAGCTACTGACAGTAACTCCAAGTGTTAGTTGGCTGACCTCCTGTTTGAGCTACAGGAACACAACAAGCTTCCAGAAGCCTCCTTGCAACTGCCCAGTTGACCAGCATCAACTAGACCTGCTTGAGCACAGCTGTTGGCCTCTACTGGAGTCCTGATCCCCAAGAGGTGCCCCCAGGTTCTAGAACCTTGGCTGGCAATAGTTAGAACGCCTCCTGAAGAAAGGGTAAAGTTTCCGACGTTTTGCATTCCTGACGGCTATAAAGTGACCTCTTTGAGACAAGAATCAATGCCTGCAATGAACGCCGATGTGAAGCTTTAGCGGGACCTGTTCTTCACACAATCTGTGGCTGTCCATGATGACCGGAAAGACGAGACCTCAAATTTGCGCCAACAGCATCCATCTACAACGATCAACTAATATGTTTCAACGACAACTGCATTTTCACAGTACAGCAACGACGTGACACTTGACCTGCTTCATGTGCAAAATGCCACCTCCTCACAGCCCCCACCCGTGTGAATGGCACCCTTTATGCCAGACTTCATAAAGTAAATCTTCAACAGGGCTAACCTGGTCTGTGGATCTGAACCACACTCCTTCAAGGTTCGGCCTTACCTTGAAACTTTCCCTAGGTTTCAATGCATCCAGATAACTGTAAGTGGTGCTTAGTGCTTCTTGCACTACTTTCACCTAAAACTTTAAAAATCAATATTTCCAATCTTTTGATTGGTTTGTTGTCATTTTATTCATTAAAATTTACTCTATTTACCTAAATTGGTTTTGGATTTTCCTTGTGTTGTATTTTTGCTTTATTACTGTTTGAGTGCTGCATAAATACTTAACTCATTGCCTCAAATGTATGCCTGACTGATTTTGTGCCAAGCTACCAGTGTTAAGTACACGTTTATTTAGTGAGTTTTGTGGTTCTCCCTAACAAGGATTCTGATTATTATTTGATTGGGCTTTTCACCCCCCTCAACTAATAACCCATTTTCTTACACTCACCAATCTACATGTGTGTTAAGTCATTTACCTATATAAATACCCATACAACTCCTAATCTCGCAAACATTGTCTTCAGTCTATAATAATCTTTAACTCCTTTACCGCAGCTCAAATTCTGCCGCGGTGCGGGAGTTCTATTAGGTGGGCGGGCTGTGTAGCGAGGTAGTGCTCGCGACGGCTGTTGGCCGACGGGAGCACTTAACGGGTTAAAGCATGTTCAAAATTTTGTTTGACATCAGAATTTCACTGACAATACAAATGGATGGATATAAATACTTTAATCAATTTAAGCTTCTAATAATTAAACTGGGCACGTTCCTTTTCAATGATCCTAGTTCATTTTTGCTAAAGAACCATATTAAATCCTTTCACCTGCTAAAACCACACTAATGACAGATAGATCACCCTAAAATTGGAAAACGCAACAGACGAAGACACCTCATGACTAGACCACTGCTTCAGAACCATGGACCAGTGATTAGTGAGGAACATCTGGAAACGTAACACTTCTAAACAGAGATTCTAACATGAAAAGAATTAAGGAAAAACCTCCCAGCAACCATCTAGCACTATGAACACGGCCCATCAGCAGTATATAATATGGGCGTGATCATGGTTGCCTATGTGAACCTAGTCAAAAGAAATGCTTTTTTAATGCATGCGGCCACTTTGAAGTATCTTTCATAATTTAGGTGATGATGTCCCTTTTCATATCTCATCTACTGATTGTAAATCAACTCTTCTTTGGGGGTCCTGTTCTTCCTAATCTGAAAAGTGCAAACAATCCAATATGTTGCAACAAGAGAACTCCTACAACTGTGCTTATATAACCACATCACACATGCTCTCTAAGCACTTTACTTGCTCCTCATGAACATATTCTTCTCCTTCAAAGCACTCTTCATTGCTTGTAGGGTATTTGTGACATGAACACTAACTTCAGCTAAACAAAACTGCAAAGATGCACGTAAAATCGAACCCTTCAGTGACGAATGGCACCTTGGCTGGAGGTGCCGCCACTCAATAAGGCTCACAATGGCAGATGCTCTTCCTCCGTATAGTCCAAAACATACATCCATTTATAACCACATGTAGTGGCTGTCAAACTGCAAAAAGTGATACATCATTGTAAACCACTAATACTCTGACACAACTATTACCCATATTTAGTCATAATAGCTATAATATGCTTTATTCAATTTCTTTTTAAAATAATCATAGAGCATCAAATTGATAAATAAACGACGACTTCATTATTAACAAAATACAGTACAAAGATATGGATAAAAACAATAAAAAAAATGCATTCACAAATTCATCAAGATTCACTTACAAACAACCATTTTCAGATCCTTCCTACATTGAAACAGACAAATTGATTCGAAAGCTGTTGGAAATGGCCCTTTTTGCAGGGTTATCCCCAAACATTTTGCTTGTTCCTCCCATTTTTTCATGATTTTCTGTTGTTGGCTTTAGGACTCTGGGCACTTTACCATTGTTGATCAGGGGTAAAGAGCATATGCTCTCTGTGTACATTATTATGATTGGTTCTCCCTGATTGGCATATTTTATTTACTAGTAGGTCACTATTAAAGTAGACTAAGTGTGCCAGGGCTGGTAAACCAATTCTACTAGTGGGCCTGCAGCACTGATTGTGCCATCCACATGAGTAGCCCTGAAAAGATGTCTCTAGCCTGCCACTGCAGTGCCTGGCCGCAGTTTGCTTACTTCTATGCCGACCTGGCAGGTACACCCACTTGCCAGTCCCTAACCTTCCCTTTTCTTACATGTTAGTCACCCCTAAGGTAGGCCCAAAATACCCCTGTGGGCAGGGTGCAGTGTATGTGAAAAGTAGGACATGCCCTGTTGTGTGTGGCATGTCCTGGTAGTAAAATACTGCCAATTACGTTTTTCACTATTGAAAGGCTATC
This sequence comes from Triturus cristatus, assembly GCF_964204655.1. Classification (NCBI taxonomy): domain Eukaryota; kingdom Metazoa; phylum Chordata; class Amphibia; order Caudata; family Salamandridae; genus Triturus; species Triturus cristatus. Next base: position 889,911,955 of record NC_140590.1, on the reverse strand, counting down.
TTGCCCCATAGGATAGAATGGGAGTTTATTTATAACATCTTATAAATATAAATTCCCATTGGAATAAGATAGAGAAATAAAGTTTAGACTCTCTGAACTCAGAATTTAATAACATATCTTTTAGTAAAATGGTTTTTAAATTGTGTGTTTGGAAATACCACTTTTAGAAAGTGGGTATTTTCTTGTTTAACCATTCTGTGTGCCTCTGCCTGTTTGTGTATTGACTGTCTGGTTTTGGAGTGACAGTGCTGGGGATGTGCAGTCTCTCAGACAGCCACCGGGGGATGATGTGTGTCCTGCCTTTCCTGAATGAGTCAGAGCTAAGCTGAATAGACCTGGGCTGCACTCAGAGTAGTGGGAGGAGTTTTCATTAACACCTGAATATTCCTGGTCTGCATTTAGAGTGGTGGGAGGAGATTTCCCTTGCGCCTGAATAGAGCACTTCTCCCTTGCACAATGCTGTGTCCACCCCCTGTGGTCATACTACACCAGTGAGGACAGAACTGGTTAGGACTGGGCTCAGAGACCCTTGCACAAACAGAACAAAGACAAAATGGGGTATAAATATTAGACCTAAGACCCCTGAACTTTAGATCATCCCTGGAATTCAAGAGGACCCTTTGTCAAGGAGAAGAGCTGGACAGAATGAGGAGAAGTACTGCCCCTTTGCTGTGTGGGGTTGGCCCGCAGTTGCTGTTTCTGCCAAGGAAAGGAGAAGGACTTTACTGTGTGCTATTTCCCCTGCTTGAACAAGATCTCCAAGGCCCTTTTGTGCTAGCCTCCTGTACTGAAGGGTCCCCCATGGGTAACCCTAGTGGGCCGTGAGATTATGGATAGAGGGATCCAACTGGGTTCAGGAAGGCGCAGAACTGTAATATACTCCTGTAGATGCGGGCCAGGTTCCATGTTCTATCGTTCCAAGCAGGGAAGCCCATTGAGGTATTGATTGGTCTCCCCTGGCTTTAGGCTGGAAGAGGGTTGTGTTGGAAATGGCCCATTGAGCAGGGTTATCCTCAAACTTTTTGCTTCTTCCACCTATTTTTTCCTGACCTGCTGTTGTTGGCTGTAGGACTCTGGGCACTTTATCACTGCTGATCAGAGCTAAACTGCATATGCTCTCAGCGTAAATTTTTATTATGATTGGTTCTCTCTGATTGGCATATTTGATTTACCAGTAGGTCCCTAGTAAAGTGCACTAGGTGTGCCAGGGATGGTAAACCAAATGCTATGAGTGAGGCTGCAGCACTGATTGTGCCTCTCACATGAGTAGCCCTGAAAAGATGTCTCCGGCCTGCCACTGTAGTGCTGTGCGCAGTTTGTTAACTTCCATGCCGACCTGGCAAGTACACCCACTTATCAGGCCCTACCGTTCCCCTTTCTTACATGTTATTCACCCCTAAGGTAGGCCCAAGGTACCCCTGTGGGCAGGGTGAAGTGTATGTGAAAGGTAAGACATGCCCTGGTGTGTGTGGCATGTCCTGATAGTAAAATACTGCCAATTTAGTTTTTTCACTATTTTAAGGCTATCTTGCCCCATAGGATAGAATGGGAATTTATTTATAACATCCTATAAATATAACTTCCCATTGGAACAAGATAGAGAAATAAAGTTTAGGCTCTCAGAACTCAGAATTGAATAACACATCTTTTAGTAAAGGTGGTTTTTAAATTGTGTGTTTGAAAAAGCCACTTTTAGAAAGTGGTTATTTTCTTGTTTAACCATTCTGTGTGCCTCTGCCTGCTTGTGTATTGACTGATGGTTTTGGAGTGACAGGGCTGGGGATGTGCATTCTCAGCCACCGGGGGTGAAGTGTGTCCTGCCTTTCCTGAATGAGTCAGAGCTAAGCTGAATAGACCTGGGCTGCATTCAGAGTAGTGGGAGGAGTTTTCATTAACACCTGAATATTCCTGGTCTGCATTTAGAGTGGTGGGAGGAGATTTCCCTTGCGCCTGAATAGAGCACTTCTCCCTTGCACAATGCTGTGTCCACCCCCTGTGGTCATACTACACCAGTGAGGACAGAACTGGTTAGGACTGGGCTCAGAGACCCTTGCACAAAGAGAACAAAGACAAAATGGGGTATACATATTAGACCTAAGTCCCCTGAACCTTAGACCATCCCTGAAATTCAAGAGGACTTTTTGCCAAGGAGAAGAGCTAGAGAGACTGAGGAGAAGTACTGCCCCTTTGCTGTGTGGGGTTGGCCTGCAGTTGCTGTTTCTGCCATGGAAAGGAGAAGGACTTTACTATGTGCTGTGTCCCCTGCTTGAAGGAGATCTCCAAGGGCCTGTTTGTGCTGGCCTCCTGTTCTGAAGTCTCAGGGACACAAAGACTTCCCGCCAACTCTCCTGAACTCTGCTGCTGTGAGTTCTGACTTGCCAGGAGGTGCCTGTGCCAATATTGAAGCTTTGGAGGTTGTTGCTGCTGTTTGGGAGCTGGAAGAGCAGAGGAACTTGAAGAACTACAAAAACCGATGCATCGCTCTTCTTGCGGCTGCTTTTCCGACGCATCTCCATGGCGCGAGAAGAATTTCCACACATCGCTGAGCCGCTGTGAAAACCAACGCAGTGCCTATCGCAGCTGCAAGAATCGACGCATCGAGGGATCGCAACTGATAAAAACCGACGCAGCGCAGTTCGCCATGGCAACATTTATTACTGTCACATCACGGATTTCGACGCATCACTTCCCCCTACCAGCCGGATTCAACACATCACTTCTCCTGCGTACAGCAGAACTGTGGCATCCCCTCCTCAAGGTCTCAGGAACTGATGCATCTCTTTGTTTTCGACGCTTCTTCACTCTGCGGCTGTTTGGCCTTATGAATTTTGACGCAATTACAGGTACTCTGTGTAAAAGTCAAGCATCCATAGTTTTCTATGGTACAAGTTCTTGAAACCTTTTGAAAGTCATATTGTTAATTGTGTACGTTGGCTTTTGTTCCTTTTGGTCTTGTTTAGTTTAGATAAAGATATTTTATTTTTCTAAACTGGTGTGGTGTATTTTTGTGGTGTTTTCACTGTGTTACTCTGTGTGTTGGTACAAATACTTTACACATTGCCTTTGGGATAAGCCTGTCTGCTCGTGCCAAGCTACCAAGGGGGTGAGCAGGGGTTATCTAAAGTGTGTATCCCCTTACCCTGACTAGAAGCAAGGGTCCCTATTTGGACAAAGGTTCCTACCTCTGCCAACTAGAGACCCACATTTCTAACAAAAGCATACTTAGAAAGTGCAAGGTTGGTTTATACTGATTAAAACCATTCATTTTAAGGGCAGGTTTAAAAAAAATCCCTAGTCAATGTTTCATAACAGGGGCAAAACAAAACTAAGTGCTCTAACGTTTGCATGGAAGTCTCCTCACAAAGACAAATTAAACCGAACGCAGCATCATATTGTCCAAGTGGAAAACAAAGATGGTCTCCAACTGGAATTTTAACAAGAGATGCCTTCCCAGGGGGTGTTTGTCCATGCCAAGGACAGCTCAAGGTTTGGTGAAGTTTGGACAATATCATAGTCCTGCAACATAGGTTTTCCCAGTTCCTCCTTTTCCCTGGATGCCTCCGAAAATGACAAGAATAATTTCTTAACCCGAAAAATATCCACCTTGGTTAGCAGGTGACGGGACATAAGCAAATCATGACTACCTATCGCTTAAGCAGAAGTCTCAATATACTTAATCCGGGGAATCAGAAAACCCCTATTAAAGGCCAAACAATCTTTAAAATAACAGCCCATTAAAGCCTGTGTGTTTATTGGCCCATATAGAAACCCAGAGCAGCAAAGCTGCTACTTTAAATCCAGTGCATAGGATATACCCAATTCTTCATGTAAGAAGAAATGTGGGGTCATGGGGGAAGGCCTAATAATCACAGGCGAAATCAATTTTTTTCAACATGCTGGTTGAACACACCCCAGTAACACTAGTCTCCTACCTCAAACATCATAACCGGAAGGCACTTAAACTCATAAACCTTTATAACGGGCTAAAAGGTTTGTTACCCACTCTACTTGTGAAATCAAACAGCGCCCCAACAGCCTGGCTAACGAGCTGTCATCTTTTAAGGGTACAGACCAACCAAGTGCTCCAGGAAACAAAGATCATTGCTAGGTATGGAACGTTATTGTTCTTCTCACCAGCCTGTCCTTTAATTCGAATGAGGCCTGCTTTGCTTGTTTTGGATCCACAATCCACGAACTTCCTTTTGAAATCTTTGTCTCAAGATCTAGATTATTCATAAATTGCAAAAAGCTTTCAACATTGCTCTCCACCCTATTGGGAGTGTGAAATAGCAAGACAGCGGTATCTGCAACTGCATAAAGGAAAGTCAGAATTGGGACAGAAGTAATCTTTGGCAAATCCTTTCCGTATCTTTGAAAGCAAGCGTCTAACATATTGATAAAAAGAAATAATAAAATGGGTGCGAGGACACAGCCCTGCTGCACACCCCTCTGCAACACAAAGGAATCTAAGCATTCTCCACCTGATCCAAACCTTACAGAGGCACTAATGTCACAGTGCAGAGCACTCAGAAAATTAACTAAATGATGGTCTAGCCCAAACTCTAACAAGACACTCCCAGATTCTCTCTGTCGAAGGCACTGCTCAGGTCCATAAAGGAGAGGTATAGTACCCCCCTTTTAGAGTAGTGTACATGTTGACAATCAAAAATAAATTAAAGCATTGTTCTAAGGTGCCAAGCCCTTCTCTGAAGTCATATTAGATGGAAGAAACAACATTGCCTTGCTTGGCCCAGTTCTCAATCCTGCTCAACACAGTTCACCCAATGATTTTGACTGTGGAGTCCAGAGAGAGATTGGTCTAGAGCAATGTGGATCTTGCCTAGAGCCCTTTTTAAACACAGGAACAATTACAGCAATTTGCCAAAAGCTAAGGGGTCTTCTGCTGGTGGTGGCACAATTTATAACATTGATAAGGCAGGGGCCCAAAGCTATAGATACTCCTTGGACAAGTCCATAGGGACTCAGTTGGGCTCAGCAGATTTCTGCGAAGGACTGGCACTAATCGCCTTAATAACTTAATTGAGGCTCAACCTGATTTTCAAAGGGAACACAGGTTAAGTTTCAGGTTGATTATTGATGGAGGCACACGGGTAGGAATACATTGATTTAAAGTGTGCAACCCACTAACCATTACTAATGTTAGTCCCTAGACCTTTCCAGGAGAAGTAGCTGATTGTTGGTTTTCCAAAAACCTTTGACATCTTTGGCTTGTGTTGCTTCCATAAGACTTTCCTGTAGCACCTTTTTAGGTGCTTTATATTCAACCCTCTATATATCTATTAATAAACTATCCCTTGGGACGCAATTTTAAGTTCCCACAACCGTTTCAAGACTGCCCTATATTCCTTGGTAAACCATGAAGGATTAGGTTTTATACAAGCTCTTACTGTGGACAAAATACCGTTTTTGATTTTACCATTCAGCATTACAACGGCATCGTAAATCAAATCACAAGGCTGGTGCAATGCTAAAATATACTTATAAGACAGGGCTACAGTGGATTGATTCACTGTAGTCAGTAATGCAAGGATATTGATATTGCTCCATCTTAACCTAAGCCTACAATCGATTGTAGTTAAGTTTCTTGGGCCATATACAGAAGTGGATTTTACTGCAGTAGGAAAAAAAACAGTCAATAGGGTTGTGATCACTAAAGGCATTAAGCACGATGGTAGCTGAATAAACAAGTTCCCCCATTAAGGGAAAAACAAAAATGTAATTAATAGTCATGCTCCTGACACTTCCAGTAAATGTGGGGGTTGGGCTTTAGTGTCGCCCAATAATTCTAGTACGTTCACTAAGCCAAACATGGTCAAATACATAATACATATAGAGTTGTTGTCGCCTACGGTCAGCATTATTAGTTGAAGGGCACACTTGAGATGCACAAAATGGTGAGAACAAGGTGGTACTGGAGGCTAACTTGGCATTAAACCCCCCCCAATAATAACATTAAAACAATCTATCATAGAGACATTGTATGTCAGAAACAAAAACATCTACTTTACACCTCTTATTTATTTAGAAAAACAGCATTATACATTTCTTTTAAAAATGTACATTTTTCAGAACAAATAGCCCATAGAATTTGAATACCTGGAGGGTTGGTCATTACTGGGATGGTCACATAAACGCTTGAGACACTGGCAAAAATTAACAAATCCAACCCGAGCTTTGCCCAATTACGACCAATAAGCTGGGACCCAAAAACTCGGAAACCATCCCAGGTAATGGAATCCAATTGCCAGGTTTCTGGTAGCAAGCTATAATCTAATTTATGCAAATAAGCAAGTCACCCATGATCCCCCAATTTGGACTTAATGCCTGAAACGTTCTAACAAACCAGTTTCAGAAAGAGTCCAGTACTGTACATGGATATACTAATTGGGTCAGTGATGGTAAATGCTACCATCACAGGTTGGGTCATTCTGACAGAAGAGCCCAGGATGATGAGGGTATCCATTTCTCCAAAACCAAAAAGGGAGATTGCTCTAGACTGTCTATGAAAGAACCCAAGAGGCATATGGCCAATGATCTCTGCCTCTGCAGTCCGCGGCGCGTGTGTTGAAAAAGTAGATGTTTTGCTAAACCTAAACATCTAAAATTAATAATGGTAGTTACCATGAAATTGTTTAGCTGATGGACCAATCCCTTCAATTTTCCATACCAAAACATTGTTATAATAAAACCAGATATTGAAGACTGTTCTCTTCATAAACAGATAGCAGAACTTATTTTTTAACTACAAAATTGATTCAGCCATTGTCAGCGAACTATGGCATGTTGGTCATCAACCCAACATATGGACAACTTTCGGAGGCAGGGTTTCATATGAGAGGGCACAGATTAAGAGAAGGATTAAAACCATACAAATAGGTACGGAGTTGAGTAGCCCTGGCTCATGTGATGTCGCACCACAGAAACAGGTTAAAGATTACATTTGCGTTACCCTTGGAGGAACTGTCCGAGAGTTACCAGATGTCCTAACATTGGAATCAGCAAATGTGCTGAGAACCATGGTCGGCGTGATTAAGGATACCTAGGCTGCTGGAGGCAAAGCCTCGGGAGAGATTAAAGTGGTTGGAAGTTCGTTGGATTTTGAACGTTTTTAAATTTCCACTTCCAAGTTTGCAATTTTGGGGATGGCGATATACTCATTAAATGCAGCTTTGAGCTTGCTCATGAAAGGACCCCAAATTAAATTGTGTTGCATGCCTAGGACTTTCAAGGTCATGTCAATCGAGGAGACTTAATTACTGTGAGAAGGGGCCTCTAGGAGGTGAGGGACTCACTTTGATCTCCTTTTAGGCGCAGATGGGCTGCCAGGGTGCAACCACTTTTGCCCTGGTGGCCCCTGAGCAGGAGTCGTGCTCTTGCCTGTAAGGTCAACGTTTACCACAATGACCACCATACCCAGCTGCTCGCTACGGCGGATATCAATGCAGGTGGAAGGAGGAGACAAGCCACCTAAATCCAATAAAAGGCACCTTTCTGCCAAGTCAATTTCTTTGCAAATAACCCTGACTTTCCAGGCTAGAAATGTATCCACAGTTGAGCTATACGATTCCCTGGCAGCTTTCGAGCTGGAAGGTTTACTCTTCCCCATATCTCTACTTTTTTTTTTAAACCTAGAGGTGGATAGCAGGAAACTTTGTAGGGCAGACGTGTTGTTGAAGCCGCAAGAACAAATAGAATATAAAAAGGAATTATATATTCAAATGTTACCTTATGAACCACGCATATGCTCTACACAAGAAGAGGCAACAAAGAAAGGAAAATCAGTTCTTAGAAATACCTTAAAAATGAATGGATGCAGCCTTGAAGTGCCTAGGTGGGCTGGCCCAGCCCGACCTCTGGCGACCACAGACTGGCACAGGACAGGCCCGCTCTTGGCGCATTCCTGGCACGGGGATGTGCACGGGCGTGTCCAGCACACATCCTGTGAAGTGGAAACTGACTCTGCACTGCCATGAGTATTACATAAGATACTCAGACAGAACCTTTGAGAACATATCACCCCATGATGGATTGGCCAATGAAACTGGCTGTCCAAAGGAGAGGTAATCCAGGTAAAAGTAAAGGCGCCTCTTATGGTCAGCGAGGCCTCCTTGTGGACTGGTCCTGGATGCTGGTACAGGTCCTATCCACACATTATTATTAAAGTTCTATTCACACACATGGGTGTCTGTTAGATCTTTAGGACATTTCAGGTGCCATTGGTGAGGGTGCTTAGTGTCTGATGTACCAAGCCATTTTGCGGTTGCAAACCCTGCGATTCTCAAAGTCAGAATTTGAGATCACTAAATTGCTTCCTAATATGTATTACATCCAATTTCCAAGTTGGAAAATGATTTACGACGCCAGAACGTGTTTACCAGCCATACTAGATACCAATAAGAAGAGAAGTTAAAAGGAAGTCCCCTCAAACAGCGATTCGGTAAAGCATGTATAAATACTTTGCAACCACAAACCCTTACCGCTTAGCAATTTGGAGAGGACATACTTTTCACGCCCATTTTGAATTGCAATTTACTGTGGGTTGGTAATCCCATTTGGTTTAATAGAGATTTTGTTAAATACAGGGTTTGTCTTCTCAAAGTAGCTTGTTCTAGAGAAAGAAGTGTTTTGTGAGATAATGAGCAGACTCCTGACAAGCAGTACACGTGTTTCCTGGAATAGATTCTAGGTCCCAGCCTGGTTTAAACAGGGCACATTTTAAAGCTCTCAAACAATCATCTGTTGCCAACACATTTATGTACAGAGAGTTGGTGGAAATCTTGCCATAACGTGATATTGCCTAAATCACGTGCTATAAATATTTCATCCCATTATATCTCAAAATATTTCATATCAAAATATTACTGGGAAACTTGATGAGTGGAGTGTTACACTGAAACCGCTTAGCAATATAGTATGCATAATGTGGACATATTATGCAGTTCTCAAAATTCAGACCATCTTATCCTTGAGATTGTGTCCTGGTGTCAGATATGTTGACCCTTCATACTAAGCCTTGTAAGAGCCACAACCTATGTTTTTCAATAAGGAAACCTTTAATTGATGGAAGGACAAATAACCTAACAATATGAAGTACAATCGGATGCCCCACGTGTTCTTCGTGGGACAGCTCCTACTTGCCACTGATGAGTGCAGAGCAGCAAAAAGTGTATGGACTACAGTGTTCACACGAGTTGCTCGCACAGGATGGTCGCACAGGCTATCCTGATATTCAAAACTGACAGCTTCATGTTATCCAAGCACATTTTCTTTGACCGTAGCAGCACTCTCCGGATGGTAGAAAGTCAAGTCTTCCTCACTGCTGGGAATCAAATAATATACTTTAGTATCTTCACATATTCCATTTTCGAGGTGCAGCTTATAAATAGATGGAAAACCTCAGTCTTCGATGCAACTAACAGGTACACGTATTCCTCGACCCCATCCTCTCTAGTGCCTTAAAACGTATTAATGACTTGCCGTCAGCCCAGTGCCTTGCTGTCTACCAAGCACTTTGATCAATACCTGGTGCCAGAGGCTCACACTGCATGGTCCAGGGGACTAGGCATCAAAAGCTCCTTGTTCAGTACCTTCAACTGATGTTGTCCTCTCCATGCAGAATCTGCTGCTCCCAGAGTCCATTGAGGGGTCACACATTGCAATATGCGGAAGTCTTAAAATCTGAAGTCCTTCCTTCATGTCTGAATCGCCCACCCCAGAGCATTGAAGCTTCAAGTCACCCTGGAAAGTGTATTTGGGAACTTTTTGGGACAATCACAAAACGTCCCTGTATAAACCAATCTCAGATCAAACAACTCCTCATCAAAAATGTCCTGGTTAATAGTTTAGTTACAACAGCACGGATACATAAACATAGCACGTGCTATTTGTGTTATGCAACACCATTGCTGGAAATGTTACTTCACGTTAGGATAACATGTAATAAAGCCAGGACTCTCGTGAAGTGCGCAGAGGGCACACAGGAGGCCCACAAGGACAGAGTAGAGCTGGTTTTCTCAGCTCTAGCATCCCCAGGCCGCGGGGTCTCTGCAGGAACTTTCCACGCGTGCCTCGCAGCACACAGCATCTGGATGAGAGCGGACAGAGGGTCCTGGGAACCTCGAAACATTTCCCAGCACTCGCACCTCGGTAGCATTCGCTGTTCTCTCCTCCGGTGTAATTAAAAATTCCTGGCTTGTGCTCAACACCTCCTGAAACGTTTAACATGTCTTTTTTCATCAAGGGCACGCGTAGTTTGCTAAGAGGACGCGTCTGATGCCCTTGCTTTCTTTCCACGGAGCCCAGAGACATGCATTATTTAATGGTGCTGCAGGATGACTCAGGGAAGGGAAGGGGCAGAGCTGCTCTCACAGCTTTATTCGGCAGTAAAATAGGTTCTGCGGGCAAGATTATCCCAGTCCCCTTCCTGAGAGGATCGTCATCAGCCTGACAGTAGTGTCTCTATAAGTAGTTATAGTTAGGATCGTATTTCCATAGCAAATCCCATTTTGTGTTGCTAATAACTTTGGTGTCATTTGACAAATCTGTACGAAGCTTTCCAAGAAAGCCCTACTTTTTGACTAGTTTGCACATGGAAAGTTTTCGGGATGATCAATCAAGCGAGGGCCAAGAAAAAAGCTGGTTTTCCTCATTCATTTTTCGATAGAAATTTTAGATACAGCTACAGCCCAAACCCTTGAACGGATTTCCACTAAATTTGACAGAAAGCTAGATCTTGGTCCACAAAGAGTGCTCTTTGTGATTTGGTGTAAATTCATTCAGTAGTATGTGAGCAATTAAAGTAATAAAGTAATTAATAAACATGGCCCTGGGGTAGGGGGTCCCCAGGGCCTAATGAGGCTCGGGGAGGAGGAGCGGACAGTCCCTCCCCTTTAAAAAAAATGCAGCCCTGGGGAATGTGTTACCCTATGTCAAAATAGGCTCAGGGATGGGGGTCATGTGTCCCACTTATCTTTGTATTATATTTGGCCCCGGGGCTTGGGTCCCTGGGGCTCAAGACGGCTCGCAGAGGTGGGCCACCCATCCCCCTCCCCTATTTAATTGTATTTGGTCCCATTCCTGCATTTCTGGATAGCCACATAATATATACTTCCATGCAATAAATCTAAATATAGTAGTTGACATAGTCAGAGGTCACCCTGAAAAGGCTCACATGGGTATGACAATCCTGGATCTGAGTTGAACAACTCTGCTTTAAGACTTCAGAAGGAGTGTTATTGCATGCCCCACACAGTGCTTAGTTTGTAAAAGAATGCGAGCCAGTACCCAAAGCTCTACTCAGAAGCCGCAGCTGGTGCAATTAAATGTCGGTGTGCAAAATACTAAAGCTGGGCAGTCCCAAATAAACGACATGCCTCTTTAGTCCACTTACAGGCACGCCTGCCTCCTTCATCTTGCAGAATACTGCTTCCCCCTTTGTGACAGTTTTTCCATTTTTCTCTTCTTCTATCTTTACACTTTGTGATTTCTTCATAGTACGCGCACAACGTAACACTCACTCCTCCCCCACTTCTAACACCTTTCCGCCCCCACTGGGTCCAAGAACTTTCGGAATCAGGTTATGTTGTCCAAATCATAGACTTTTATTCCCATCAAATCATATAATTCACCACAAACCTCTACCAGAGTAAAAGTATTGTACTTGGATATATATCATTATTCACAGCACCAGACTTTAGCGCCATCCACATGTCAAAGGCAGTAAGGAAATTAGTCCCCAACTTACACTTGAACTTCAGCTTGGCATTACCCTTGAATTTGAATTTGGCCGACTCGGCCGACCCACTCAGCTGCGCACATTGTGCCAGCAGGCCCCAACGCGCTACAGCAAACAGTTCATTACTTTAAATCCAGGGCACCGCATAGCTTGAATTTGTCCGACTCGGCCGACCTACTCCACTGCGCACATTGTGCCAGCAGGCCCCAACCCGCTACAGCAAACAGTTCATTACTTGAAATCCAGGGCACCGCATAGCGCACCGCCCCACCGGGGTACCTGAACAGAGGCAGCCTCCCCAAAATTCTACTCAGTCCATACATTGCGGATTAGGGCAGTAGAGTCCAGGACCACCAGCAGATCAGTTCCCTCCCCGCCTACCCTCTGCACACTTCCATGCAACCCCCTCCGGGGGTCCATCCAGTCGCTGAACCTCCATTGCTGTGCATGTTCTTTTGCTGTTATCTGTCTGTCAGCACTCCGCCACCTTGCTCTTCTGGCGGGTGGGTGGGTGGTTTCTGACGCTCCTGCCGCTTCCTTGGGGTCCAAGAAGACAAAGAGGACAAGACCCCTGGGACGCCACCTTAAATAACTTAAAGCTAAGTTTTGGTTTCTTTACGTATGCCGGAGACGTCACCAATGACTCCCCTCCTCCACCAGCCACCGGAAGAGGCTCCGTTCCATGGCGTGACTAAGGGTGCCCCTCCCCTGGTCACGGGGGTGCCTACTCATTCTCTTGCACTCTATAAATGTTTGATATAGAAAACTAAATGCTGATCCTCAAAAATGTGTGCCGGCCTCCCACACCAGTAACCCCGCCCCGCCTCACCACTCTTACCTGTACCAGCAGCGCCTGTTCATTCAATTGCTATCAGTTAGCGAACCTCCAAACGTACCTCAGATAAAATCGTCAGCACTTCCCCAGCCTGCTTAAAGGTTAGGCTTGCTCAAACCTATGTTTCACTGCTGTTAATCTGATAGCAAAGGGGATCCATCAGCCATGTACTACTGCCTGCTTGGCTTTGCCTCTAGGTCTTCACATTATAAAGGAAATGTCCAGGGACGCTTTATTCCTGTGCCACAAAGTGTGTGTTACCCAACCTTTAATCACTCTATTCCCCTGAGGAATAGAAGCCTATGGCTCGAGGGGTTTCCTTTAGTTAATAATATAGTGTGATGCATAGAAGATGTATACTTAGCTGTAAACTTTCTTCTACTTCTCTAACTGAAGTGTGTTTGTGTGAAAGAGTATGCTAGATTAGAAACTGCCAACCCCACCTTCTCCTTAGCACAGAGAACTAAGAGGTTGCCTTAGCTTTGTGCTGGGGACGTGTTGAATTTGGCCATTTCTGCAGGGTCACTCCCAGACTATTTGTCTTTACCCCTCCTATTTTTGGTGAATACGCTTCTGTTTGCCTTAGGGCACTGTGCCACTTTACCACTGCTAATAAGTGGTAAAATGCCTGTGCTCTGTCCTTTCAACATGGTAAAATTGGCTTACATTTTATTGCCATATTTAATTTACCTGTAAGTTCCTTGTAGAGAGTGCACCATATACCTAGGGCCTGTACATTGAATGCGACTAGTAAGCCTGCAGCAATTATTGTTCCACCCACTTAAGTAGCACCTGAAAACAGGTCTCAGGCCTGCCATTGCAGCCTGAATGCAGTTTTAAACTGCTAACACAACTTGACCTTAAACTCCTATTTTATTGCATATGGGTTACCCTTTCGGTAAGTTCAACATTGCCTATAGGGCAGGGTGTATTGCACTTAAAAGGCTGGACATGTCCTTTTAAGTTTTACATGTCCTTATAGTGAAAAACCCCTAAATTCCTTTTTCACTACTGGAAGGCCCACCTATCCAGTAGGATAACATTGGGTTGCCTTATTGGATTTACTAAGGGCTAACTTTTGATTGGGAACAGGTAAGCTTTTCATGTGTTGTGTTTGAGAAATTGTAATTAAAAATTGTCTTTAATGATAAAGTTAGATTTTAAGTTACAATTTTGAAAATTCCACTTTTAGAAAGTTGGCATTTTCCTGCCCTAAACTAATTGGTGCCTGCAGCCTCTTCTGGTTCACTTGACTGGGTGCAGTTGGACTTCTTTTATTTCTCCCAGGCAGCCACACCATAGAGGGATTAGGTGTGCATGGATGGACCACCAACTGGCAGGACTGGAGGGGCAGTGCTGGGCACAGCCCACTTGCAACTAAATTGGCTGTGCTCTGCCTTCACACAAAGGACCGCTCACTCCTGCATTCTTCATGGAACTAGCTTGGAGCCAGAATCAGAAAACTTCAAGGACTTAAAAGGGAACTCTCTAGAAACTTCTCCTAATTCAAAGGAGGCACCAGGTAAAACATGAGACCCTCAGGCCCACTTTACAATTCACTTTATGGATCCACAAAAGGACTCTCAGAGGACTGCCTGCTGCTGTGACTTGCTGTGTACTCCACAAGACTACTTTTCTGCACCTGGACAGACTGTTTTGCTGCATGGAGCCTGCCTTGAGGCCCCCGATGCCTGCCCTGGTGCCTGAGCCCTGTTTCCTCAACTGCACCCAGGACTACCAGAGTGAGTTTGAGGGTTAGTTTTCTGACTTCTTGTTCAGAGCCACCTCAAGAAGAGAAAGGTTCCCTCCATCTTAAACCCACACCTGGAACCAGACTGAGTGAGAATCCCCCAATTTGTGCCCCTCCAGTCCTGGACAAAAGGTGGTGGTGCTAAAGGTGCCCATTTACCATATCTAAAACTCGTGTCTTAGAAAGCATTTGTCAAAAAACTGCTTTGAGAACCAAGAGAGACAGGGACCAATTTCCTGGTCTAACCACCCAAAGTGCGACGCCAGTTGGCCTGACTTTGCGGCAGCTCCCTCTAAGCTCTTCTCCGCAGCAGCAAATTCTGTTCAGCATTCCTTCGCCAATGGAGTATCTGACCTCATTAAACTCTTTTTGGCTACAGCCTCCTGCCTTGTCCCACTGGAGATTTTTGACTTCTAAAAAAGTATGTTCGAGTGCAGAAACCTTACCGTGACCTCATCCAGCAGTTTCCCAATGACAACGCTTCCTCCTCAGAACTGCCTGCAGCCTTGCCCTGCTGAACTTTATCTTACTTAGACCATTTCTCTCTGAGTTTCTTCTCAGTTTGATGATAAGCACTGACTGAGACCCATCCACTCTTTGTATCAGATCCACGCTCAATCGCCATCAACCATATTTTTCGATTTTGACCCGGGCTCGAGCAACTAGATGTTGGAGCTTTGATCTTTTAAGTGCTAGATTTTTCCTTAAACTTTAAAAATCCATAACTCTGGTTCTACTAATTGGAATTTTGTTTTTCTGATATCAAATAATGTGTTAACTGTTGCTCTATTTTTCTAAATTGGTGTTGGATTTGCTTCTTATGTTGTGTTTTCACTTGATTATTGTTTGTGTGCTGCATAAATACTTTATATATTGACTCTAAGTTAAGCCTGACTGCTTTAGTGCCAAGCTACAAGGGGATTAAGCACAGGTAATTTAGGACTTTTTGTGGTTAACCTTGACACGGATTTTGGCTGTTGCCTGACCCAGGCTAATACCCCAGTCAACCAGCAATCCATTTTTTTAACGGACGTTAATAGTATTTCATATGCTTGACTAGGTACCACAGCAGGCTATTCCCTGTTTGGTCTCCTTTGTCTGGTGCCTCAAAGTATTGCAGATTGGCTATATTTATCAGCCTAATCCTTCGACTACTAGACAGCATGTGCCAGGTATCCTGTGCTAGATCAAGTGGAACTCCCTCTTAGAAATGAGGTTTCTGGTTGACTAGAGTATGTACCTAAGCCAGGCAGAATCCACCACTTTAGTCAGACTATGGGAGTCACACACCCAAGATAACCCCTGCTCACCCCATTAGTATCTTGGCACAGAGCAGTCAGGCTTATGCCAGAGGCAACGTGTATAGCGTTTGCGTAGCCCACTCACACCAGTGACACAACAAATGCACCACAAAAGAGACTCCACACAAGATTACATAAAAATACTGTATATATTGTACATAACACATAGACCAAAACGACATGAACCAACGAGGCAATTGTCAAACATCACGAGTGCAATAAGAGAATGACTGTTATGTTGCAAAACATCATGAAAACACCATTACTGTGCATATCATACCGTCACATTATATGTTACTCGTTATTCTAAATGGTTAGGATAACGAGTAACATATAAGGGGACGGTATGATATGCACAGTAATGGTGTTGTCATGATGTTTTGCAACCTCAAATGCATGGGTTAGGCATAAAACGACATATCACTGTGAACTTGAAATGCAGCATGTAATGAAACTTGAATCATCAATACTGTCCCTGCCTGAGAATGCAAACATCAAAACAATATGCATAATTACATCCGGGCAAAAATACAGCAGACAATGAAAGAAATGCATAAATCCCCATGACAACATAGGGCACGGCGCACCCGTGCTCCTATTGGCTGCCATGCGGTAAACTGTTCTCCAAATTTAGGTTACTGAGCCACCTGCCCACCTACAAGATAGATTACTGCAACTGATGGACTCAGCAGGAATGGTACCTCTGTCGAGGATTCCTTCCAGTCTTGCCTGCTGAGTCGCGAATGCCCCCAAAGGTATGTCACATGTAGAGAGGGGAAGTCACACACACTACCCCATTTGGTGGGGATACGTCGCTGGGTCCCCCTGTGTGAGAACTGAGCCAGGCAGCTACCCTCGATCTGTGGGGCAGCTGCCAATCAAGTCAGGCTCTTTTCACAGTTGACCGTGTTTTTGCGTTGGGCACTGCTGGCCGAACACACCCTGTAAGGTGGAGCAGTCCTTACTGCTCCCTCACTCCCAGTACCTCCCTGGTGCAGATAACCATCCTGCATGCAGCATTCAAAGAAATTTCCCTCCGCGGCTGCACACCATGCTCAGAGGGAATTCCTCTGGTGACTGGGTCCGCCTCCGCTGCCAGCGGCTGAAATCCCTTATTGCCAGGTGGTGCTCAGGTTTCTCTTGGCATCGATACAGGCAGGGGGATGCTTTTACCAACACCAGCACTGGCAGGATATGGTTCAGACCTCATCACATGCTGGATGGCCACCAGGGAAGTGCTCAATAGAGTGGGCTGTCAAAAAGTGAGTAGTTCACAACACAGTGAGCCTCAACCAGTGCTCCCCATGCATTACCCCCAAAGTGAAGCACTCACCAGATGCTGCGAGTGAAGGGGGAATACCGAAGCACAATCAGGTATTCAACACTTGCTGGTGAAGGGGGATGCAGAGCACTCACCTCCTGCTTCCCCTTTAGGACCAATCCAGGGCCAAATGAAGCGTTCACCACACGCTAAGTCGGGACAGCCCAAGGACATGCTGGAAATTGTAAAGGAGTCCTCCAGAACCCCTCACAATACCAGGGGGAGGGGAGGCAAGCCCACAAGTGCCTGGAGAACACTGAGGTCATGAAGGCAGGATTGTAGGCAGAATGCCAGCACACAGAGTCCTTGTAGGCAAAGAGGAAGTCCTTCTTGCAGCCCAGCAGGCCACAGGTCAGCACAACAAACAAGGGAGTCCAATGGTGGTTCCTCCTGCCAGCATGACAGTTCCTTCAGGCAATGTGCAGTTTGTATGGCCAGCACCGTCTGGTTACAAGTCCCATGCAGTGTCTAAAATTATGGGGTCAGAGCCCCTTTACTTATACTAAAAATGTCTTTGGTGTAGAGGTAATTTCAAAAGAATCTTAGAAGTGTACTTTCAACCCAGCTCTTGCTCCAGATGTACAGTAGGGGGTTAGGTGAGGACACAGCCTAATGAATTGTATGTGTGCCCGGTCTCCCTCTCTTACAGCGCAGGAAGACCAGTAAGTATGCAGATGTAACCCAGTTATACACCAACCCTTCCTGTGTGATGGCTGTCTGTAAAGTATGCACAAAGGCTAGCTGTCACTCTACCCTAAATGTGGATTGGAGTCAGGCTGCAAAGCACATAGGGGCAGATCTATATTGGAGATGCGCCACTTTTACGCCACCGTTGCGTCACTTTTGTGACGCAGCGGCGGTGTAAACCCTGCGCCACGTTGCGCCATATTTACATCGTGACGCATCTATGGAGATGCGTCACGATGTAAAGCCCTGCGCCACGTAAAACCTGCGTCAGGTTTCACGTGGGCGTGTCGACAGAGGGGGGGGGCGTTCCCTCGCAGGAACGCCCCTGAAAAATGACTCAGTCAAATCTATAAGATTTGACTGAGTCACTTTCCCAACGCTGATGCGCCAAAACCCTGCGCCTGCTTGAAGCAGGCGTAAGGCTTGACGCACCATGTTAGGGATAGGGTAGGTTGGAACAGTGCTGGAGTTGCATCGCGCTTGCGACGCAACTAAAGCACTGCGCCAACCTTACGCCATCGGATGCGTCACGCATCTGTTTATTCCTGCGCCATGATGCGCCGCATTGTAAATGCGGCGCATCATGTGTGGCGCAAGGGTAAACTTACGTGACGCATCATTCCTGGCGCATCCTTGCCGATTTGCAGGGATGCGCCAGGAAACATAAATCTGCCCCATAGAGTCATAAGCAAGCAGAAATGCCCACTTTCTAAAAGTGGCATTTCAACAATAGTAAGGACAAATCCAGCTATACCAATGAGCAGGATTTTTCACCACTATTCCAAACATGGCAACAATACTCCTTTCAAATCGGAAATTACCACGTAAAGACGTTTAAGGGAATTCCCAGTGTTAGCCTATGAGAGGAGTAGGCCTCACAGCAGTGAGAAACTAAATAGGCTGTTTGTCACTACCAGGACATGCCACGCATAACGCACATGTCCTACCTTTTACCTACACAGCACCCTGCTCATAGGGCTATCTAGGGCCTACCTTAGGGATGACCTATATGTAAAAAATTGGGAGATGTGGCAGTAAACTGCCCACGCAGGCCCTGCAGTGGCAGGCCTGAGACACGTTTGAAAGGCTACTTCTGTGGGTGGTGCAGGCAGTGCTGCTGTCCCCCCAGTAGCATTTAATTTACAGGCCCTGGGTATATGGGATACCACTGTACAAGTGACCTACAGCTAAATTAAATATGCCAAACAGGTGTAAACCAATCATATCATGTATCAAGGAGAGAGCGCATGCACTTTAGTACTGATTAGCAGAATTAGAGTCCTAAAGCCAACAAAAAGAGGGCCAGAAATCTATAGGAGGAAGGCACAAAGTTTGGGCATGATTTTGCCAAAAGCGCCAGGCTCATCACTCCCCATATTTTTTCTCCTTTGATGCAAGAGGACTGTTTAATGGGTGATTTGGCAAGACCAGCATTCTGCCTTCCCCTTTTCATTTCACTGTGTGATGTTAGGATAAAGGCTAGTCTCATTTTAAATGATGCTCACAGAGGGGCATATTTACAATAACTGGCGCATCCCTGCATATCAGCAGGGATGTGCCAGTTATTGTGCGCCGCAGCTCCGCCACCATGGATGCGCCGCATTTACAATGCGGCGCACCATGGGGCAAAAACGGCACAGATGCGTGATGCATCTGTGCCGTAAAAGTGGCACGTTGCTGGAGTTGCGTCACAAGCGCGACGCAGCTCCAGCAATGGTCTGGGGGGCCCTATCTTGTAAATGCTGCGTCAATCCTTACGCCTGCTTCAGGCAGTCGCAGGGTTTTGACACAGCATGGGCCTAAAAGTGACTGAGTGAAATCTTGTAGATTTCACTCAGCCACTTTTAGGAGGTGTTCCTGCGCCGGAACGCCCCCCCCCCCTGCGCAGGAACGCCTACATGTGGCCTCAGGGATTTACAACGTGATGCATCTCCCAGATGCGTCACGTTGTAAGTACCCCGCACCATGGTGCAGGATTTGCGCCACCGCTGCGTCACAAAAGTGACGCAACGGCGGCGTAAATGAGGCGCAAGGGGCTTGTAAATCTGCCCCAGAGTCTGTAGCTCTGCATAAGCACTGCACTACCTTGGGAAGGTTGTTAGCAATGAAGAATCGCTGCTAGTGATCCTGCATGAAAGAGAGAAATCTTCTCTAAACCATTTCTCACAGACATACCTGGGGCTGCTCATGCCATCCCCAGAGCTCACCTGCCAGGTGCCTCTTCAGTCCTTCCAGGAGTAATGCAGAACCTTATGGTCTCCATCCCCCAAGCAGCTGTACAGAGGTGAGGCACAGTACAGATGTCTTTCCTTACCGAGTCGCCATGTAGCCACTTGATGTAGCCCCGACCTACTGTCGTGAAAGGTGTTTGCTGGGTCTCTGCCCTGCACAGCCCTACTTGGGAAAGTACTTTGCCCATTAATGCATCACTGGTTAGAGGACTGCACGCTGGGTCTCAGAAAAACCCCAGTGGATGCCGGTGGAGTCTTTGAAGGCTTGACTGCTGAAGGAAAGACAACGTGGCTATTGGAGAAAAACAACAGGGCCAAGACTATTGCTTCATTTTTCACAAACTCTGATTTCGGCTGAGTAAATGATCACAGAGTACAAGACAAGTCTTAGCTGAGGATAAATATGATTTTGTCCTAAGAGTAAGCTCTTAAAGAGCCAATTATCAGAGTGCCCACAGTGATCCCAGCTGAGGTACATTAATGTTCTGAAACCATCGACAAGATGCTCCATTTGCAGAGGTACTTAAAGTCCCCTGAGGCCACGTATGGATTCAGTTTTCGACAACAGGCAAATGAAGAACACTCATCCACTTGACCCGAGACCGCCCTAGACATTGCGCTCAGGATTAGCATTGTTTCATTTCTTTATTATATTGAATTGTATTTCTTCCTCGTATTTTCCCTCCCATCACTTCGTAAACGGACCCTGCATTTTGCTCAGTTATGTTACAAAGCAGAGGACAAAAGTGACTATCAGAAGCCGTGGATCTGTATATGTGCCAGACTACCCGAGCCTCAGTTAGCAGTCCTTTCCCAAACCTCTCTCTTTCTCGCCCACTTTCTGGTCTCCATGCAGGCTGGCACTTATACTCCGAGAGATACAGAGACCTTGCTAACGTCCACAGGCAAACTCGCAAATGCACGCCCCAATCCAATACACCAGTGAAAGTATACCATTTTTATTGTATAGTTATGTCATTTTTATGTCTCACCTACAGACAGCTACACCTGCCTGGCGATACCTCATTCCACCACACACACTTAAATATAGGTATACCAACGACTTTATCAGGGATAATGGTTCATTCATAAACAGAAAGTTCTTGCATGTACATATAATCATATAATGCGTCTCAAAATCCCTATTGGTTACTATGGCTGCCAACCCATATCATAATTTGTGTCCTTCAGTCAAAGTCATCCACTTATACTGTCCGCAATATCGCGTCACTCCAGGTAGAGTGCTCCACAGAAAAATAACCGAACTTTGAGACGCGGTACACGATTATATGTACACTCAACAACTTTACGTTTATAATTGAACCATTAGTCCTGATGAAGTTGTAGGCATACCTAACATAGACGAAACACGCGTTGGCTACATATTGCATTTTAATGTACTGGATGTACACGAGGAGTGGACATTTTTAATTTGAACATTGGTGCTCAGGATTCTTGTGTACATATTTGCCACCACTGCAGTCTGTGCACTGATAATGAAATCATCTGCGACAATACATTGAGTAACAACGTTTTTAGTCATACACAGGGTATGACTGAAAAGCAGCCTATTTATAAATATATATTTACGTCAGAGGAAATAGATTTTAATTTTGATAGTTTTGTGTTGAAGGATGTGACTACTGGAGTGAGGCACTGAGTGGAGGAGCAAAATGGTGCAGTCTTGTAATACAATATGGCATAAACAGTCGGTAGTAAACAATAAACTGGCTATTGGTATTTTTGTGGCACAGTGGTACCTTTCATTTGAATCCACCCCACCTCAGCAGGGTTACCCAGCTGCATGAGTATAGGCCCCCAGCCTACTGCCTGGTGCTATGTTAACAAAATACGTAGCTGCGTTCTTTTCTTAAAAGGCTGTGTCAGTTGAGGGGTGTAACACTCCACATAGGCTACATTCTGCATAGTTAATAAATGGTTGCATCATGGTAAGAAGCCTCTATTCATGTATTTAGTTTAGAGTTTTATATAGCACTTTGCATTGCTTTACATTTACTTCACAGTGCTAATACATGAGGCACTAAGGATATTTCCATAATGTGTGCCCTATGTTCATTGTGCATTATGTATTGGCTGCCTATGCTGTACAGAACTCTATTGCACCTAGAAGAAAAACTAGCATTGTTTGCTTAAATAGAATAACTTTTTCATAGTCAACATCTTCTACAATACACACTTACCTCACAACATACGCGTACACACATACAGGCACTTGCACTGACCCTCGCACATCATTCGATCCAACTGATTTGTTTTTACAAATGCAACATTCCTGCTGTGCTTTAAACGTGCCTGCTCAGCCTGTCTCATGGTCAGTAGTCACCATCATCCCACTGGGTCTGGCTACAGATACTCATCATGGCATTGTCATCATTACCCATGTGAGTCGCAATAGATGGGAGGCCTTGGCCTGCGTCACATGCTTACATTGTGATTGAAAGAGCAGAGCCTGATTGGCCCCTGCCCTGTCAATCAGTGTGGTGTGTGCAGGCCCACAGTAGCTCTGAGGTTCATCAAATGAGCTGCCAGTGGATAATACACCAGCGGCTCAGAAGGTTGTTCTTCAGTGAAGAATGAAAGGCACAAGCTGTACTTTCTGAGCTGCAAATGGCCATGAACTCATATGTTCTGGTCGAACTATGTGTAATCCATTTTTGCAACTTTTGTCCGTGTTTTATCCAACCACAGTACTTGTCAGAGTGACTGCCACCTAGAATTCTCTCAAATTATCCGGATTTCTAATTTTGAAGCTGGTGGGTAGCGTGCTGCTGGCTGCACAAAACTAGAGAGAAGTGCCGAGGCAGATACTTTCCTTGAAACATGTTTTTCACGACAAAAATGTCCTTAAGCTCATTTTGACTAGCATTTGGCGTGCTTGCCCATAATAAGGTAGGAGTACAGGACCGCATCTGGACTTATGTTCATGCTTCTACTGATCTCTTCGCCTCGAGCTTCTGTGCTGTAATGATCACTTCGCTCCAGTGGGTGGCGCAGCAGAAGAGTGGAGAAGCTAGACAAAGGGAAATTAGCTATAGGTGTTGTATTGTTGATAGGTATTGTATGCCGTCTGGGAGAGGCTGTCAATGGTGTAGATACACAGCTCTCCGGGTTGTCTCGGTAACCAAGCAACTACACATAAAATGAGCGCGGCTGCTGCCCCCCCCCCCCCCCCCAGAAAATTGCTACTTAGGGGCGCATCTAGACCAGAACTTCGGGGTGGGGCTAACACTCTCAGCAATGGGGCAGGACAAGCATTTCCAGAAATGGGGTCAGAGACAACCTCTTAGCCATTGAATGAGGAAAAATAAGTGACAAATCGGGCTGTTTACACATATTGGACAAACCTGGCAGTATAACAAACATATTATTAGTAGATTTGACACTGTTCCTAGGCTTCAACTCATTACAAGTTCAGACAAATGCCCCTAATCTATTTGCTGAAGGTACAGTTTTAGTTTACCTAATGAGATGTAAAATATTCATAGATAAAGCTGCCCTTATGTACAGGTATCAAAATATTAAGCCTAGTAGCAGTGTAAATTTTAGCCGGTAGTTGCAGGTGGAGCCCACTGCCCCTTATTTTCAGGGTCCCACACATATTTTTCCTCATTAGATTTGTGATCAAGAGAGAACAAAACCCAAAAGTGAAACAGGAGGAAAAGAAAGATGGCAAAATGGTGACCAAGGAAGAAAGACGGTATGAAAAATACCTGCAAGAGTGAGAAAAAAGCACAAGGAGAGCCCGGTGGTGGATGAAAGTGGCACACAGTAGAATCACACTTATGTAGTGTTGGTATACGCCCCTCACAACATTTGAAATTGCTGGATACAGACTCCTGAGCAAGACTTTGTGCCCTGACATTTATTATTTAACTGCTTAGTGGGTTACCCCATGTTTCGCTAGGGTGTGCTACTGGTAAGCCACAGATTCAATTCCCTAAATACCATACCTTCTTTCTGAGTTAATTGTGTACAATAATTGCTGCCTGTAAATGCTCTGCCACACACCTGTGCTACACTACATTAAAATCTTATACTTATTGTCACCATTCCACATTGAGCAGTTACCGTATATGTAGCATGTTGAGCCACATCCATGCAAGATTGCACCAGGCTGATACTGACAAGGGGCAAAAAAGTTGCCAAGTAGGGTGAATTATGAGTAGAACAGCCAGTCTCGATGGTAGAGGTATAGTTAGAATACAGTTACAAAGTTATTTGCTTAGAAGGAATTATCAAATTCCCTTTAGAGATTAACAGAATCAAAAGCAAAGGAGAGGTCAAGAATAGGCGTTCTGGTTCTTCATTTCAATCCATTGCAGTGTTTAAATCCTCCCATGTGGATGTCAGTGCTGCCTTTGTGCCACAACCGTACCAGAATTTGTTTTTGTAAACTGAGAGAAGGTTACTTTCTTAGATGAATGTAGATATTTGTCTTGACGCCGACCATTCAGTCTTTTTGCCTAGGAACAATTGGTTATTGACCAGAAATTAAAAGCGGCCTTTGTTTGAAGGAGTGCTTTCCTGAATAGACCTTTTTCCAAAGAGTTGCTAATGTTTCAGGCTGGATTGGCAGCAGAGCTATTAATGAGGGTATTCTTAAATATAAGACATGGGTCTGCCGGTGATCGCGCTGGCCTACAAGCTTTTGCAGCCTTGATGAAGTTCTGTGTGGTCATGAGGCTAAAGGTGTGTAACTGTGGCTGTTTTCATTCTTTGTTTTATATTTAACTGCACAGCGCTGCTGCAATTGTGATTTAGCAATGATTGAGCAATGGAGAGAGAAGCAGGGGGTCTAAAATTATTTGGACGGTTGGAAGGAATGCAGGTGTACCAGGCACACAGCAAGGGCAAGTGGCAAGGCCTCTGACTGTGCAGCCGAAGCATCAGGATTTTCGGAGTAACTACCACTTCAGGTACTGTGGTCGAAGGACACTTTTTCCTCTAAATTCTTCTAGCAGGTCTATTTTTGTAACCTTGACGGCTTTCATCAGGTTTCCCTGTTCAGATCTGTGGTCTCGTTTTAAGGTCTCTTGGTCACTGTCTTCTCTTCTGACCACAGGTCAGCTTTCCAGGACATAGGGTAGGTTACTCTCAAGCTAGGCAGTCACCGGTCTCATGGCGTTCCTGGCTCCAGTCAGGTTTTCCTGCTACTTACTCCTGGATTGTTCTTCAGAAATTAAACATCCATGCTGCTCACCATATACAGGTTGAACAGTGCCCATTCCTGTAGATGTATGCTGTAGAGATATGAGAAATTACTGGAAATAATATATACTTAGTTCAATGATTACACACTAAGGCACAACTATGCATCAGTTTAGTAGCCACTCAATGACACATTTAACAGAGTTCACTAGACATATAAGGAGTGAACAAACGCTAAAATAATCCATACAAATTTAAGAAAACTATAATGTTACATGTATATGCTCTACTAGTAAGGATACATATTCAGACCTGACAATTGTGCACTGTGCACTAACTAGCCCCATGTAGTCGCTGCAATCCACGTACTAAGATTGGAATGAGTCAAAGGCACAATAAGTGCAGATAGGAACTGTACAAGCCTATTGGCAGTAACTGAAAACAATGTGATTGTAAATAAAGCAGAGTGTTATAAAACCACTGCACTGCTTCTGAATAATGACTAATACTCTATAACCATTGACATAACTCCATATAAAAGTTAAGATACTTGTATAGAGTTGTGATGCACTTATTTTTAATACACCGTATTTAATGGATGTCTTTCAGAACTTCTGAGATTGAGGGAATTATGCTTTAGGTCTGAATGCACACCACAGCAGTCACCTGAACATATGTGATCAACAGAAAAAGTGATATAATGAACACACTTAAGAGAGGGGCTTTATCTCCGCCCACATGTTGGTTACCTTGAATACAATATTTGATTGTGCAGAAGGCATGTGCTGCCATTAAGAAACAAGGCTTGTTGTAATCCTGTTGGCTCCTGAAGGGAGTTGAGTAACCGAAAAAGTACACAATGATGTGGTAGTTTGCAATGGGAAGACATCTTTACAATGTGGTAATAGTATTGGCTAATAATATTCCTAAGGCTTAATGGCATGCTTACTGTGTGCATTAAGTACAATGTTGATCATGTTTTTATTGATAGGTTAATCCTATTGGCAAATAGAGGTTTCCAATAGCAATATTTCCTAATTCAGAATAGTTGTTTCATCCACATTAAGGCTGCAAAGGCATCAGTGCAGGTTTTTTCTTCTCCATTTACATTTGTGCTGTGAAGAATAAGCAATTGTTACTGCTATTCCAGCACAGTACTCCGACGTACATGCCTGTTCCTTCAGACCCAACATGGCTCATGCTGATCCTTCCTGCTGCATCAATGCACTGTCTCAGTTTGCTCTCCCAACTGCAGCTGCCCCCACATGAGCAGCTCCCCGAAAACATGGGAGCCATATTCACAGTTATTGGGATAGCCCACATCACATGGCTCAATTTTGACTATAAATTGGGAACAATTACAGCTAGGTTAAGAGAGTGACAGGCTTAGCCACTTTTGAAATGTAAGCAACTAAATCCATTTTACGATTAGACAATGCTTTTATTTAATTGCATAATCTCTGCTCCTATCCTTCCTACAGAGACAGTGCACACTCAACTCTAAATCTGTTCCCTCTACACCCTGCAAATTCTGCTCACTAGTGCAGACTAAAGATCAATGTAAGTGGTGGGGTGTCATACTTCCCCCAAATTCGAGTTAGCAAAGTAAGTAAACAGATTTCTTGTAGGTGGTTTAAGGGAGAGTGGGCTTCTATCCTGATAATCTTTTGAAACTTTTGGGGTCAAATTTGCTAAAACACCGCCGACCTTTATAGGGAAGCCTTTCCTAGTAGCAGATCCTGTTTTTTCCAGTTGTTGTAAGTCAGAGATTACTTCCATTATACCAAGGTCAATTTTTTTTCATGGGTCAGTCCCTTATGCCAAGGAGTGCATACAATATGATAGTAGCAGAAATTCACCACGGATACTTCAGCCACAGTCATGTGTACCTATCAAATTTCCACTGGTAAATCAGCATATTGCCATTGAGGACCCCCTATAAAATGAGTACAGCAAATCGTTTGACAAGAATTACCTCAAATATCAGTTTCAGCATTTTTCTAAGGATCCACCCCATATGCTAAGAATTATGTGTATCATGGCAGGGCCTTCAGCCAGGTGTAGTGGTGCTTGTTCTGTGTCCCTACCTCCGAGTATGGCTAAGCTAGCGGCCTCCTCAGTTAGACAGATCGGGTCCACACAGTCAATGACAGTGTCTTAATAGAAGCCATTACACATGAGACCCGCATGGTGCTTAGTAGCATCATACAATAGGTGAGAATAGTTCTTTCAATATAAGCACAAATAGACACCCACTTTTGCATGATATGGGATTGAGATCATCACCATGGGTGTAGGATGTGCTTTGGAACACGAGTGATTTACACAATGGCGTACGCTCTGCAAAAGACTGACGCAAATGTTTAAGAAGCACAGAGAAGAATGATGTGGCACCAAGGGGAGAGAATAGTGAGCACTACATCTTACCTTGTTTGATGTTAACCTCACATAGCGTATTCACGGAAACTTTTAGCATAAAATAGAATGAGTTTTCGAGGTAGGAGCACTGGTGGTGTTGTGGAATCTCACAATATGATTAACTACCTAAAAAAATCACCCCGCCTGGGTTTTTTGAAATATTACTAAGTGACTAATAGATGTTCACTTGAGTATGTTTTGATCCTAAACACTGACCAAGTTTTTGTATATCCCTGTTCCTTTATTGTCTTTTAGAAAAACTACTGGATAAAATAAGAAACTTAGGTGAGTGCAATAGGCCTCATTTGTGTTATGCACATTAATTATTGCTTAACAGTAAGCAGGGACTTTTAACAGTAGACATTATAGCCCTGAAGAAGGTCCCAGACCCGGTAGGGCTATTACCGAGGGCCAAAACATGTTGGCAGTATAGAGAGAGTACATTTGAAACATTTATTTTCAAATAAACCCCATTGATTTCACGGTTTTACTCCATACCACAGGTACCCTACGAATGAAATATAGAATTAGGGTATACCTGGAGGTATTTTTATATATCACCTATCTGGTTCCCTGCTTAACCAGTGTAACTTTATATAAGAACTCCCAGAACATCTTTGGTTGAGTCCGCCCAGGTAGTATCATCTTACCTGGGTGTGGAAAGACGCCTATGATCAAGCATGTCACTATCCAGTGAGTGAGGCGTCTTCTCCAATATCTTTGGATACTCCATTATATAAAGAGGTGACGGAACAGACCAGTCGTTTGAAGGATCTCCCGGTAATTAACTGATTTTATAGTACTGTATACCTTTCGGAAAAACAGTAAAACAGTTGCTTCCAGTGATAGCATAGCCTTTGGGAGACTGCGACTGTGCTGCTTCTCTCACTCTCTCCTGTGAAAAAGAATACTCATAACGTTCCTTTGTGAATTCCCAAGTTGGAAACTTATACTTTTGGTCTAATTTTACCTTTGTGAATACCAAAAGTCATAAACTAAGACTATTGGTCTAAGTTTAACTTTGTAAATACCAAAAGTCATAAACTTAGACTTTCGGTCTACTTTACTTTTATGATTTGGGTCCCCAGTCTACTCTCTACACGCTATCCAAAAATTATATATATTGTCTTGTCATTGTATGTTACAAATATGATGAGAACGAAAAGTGCACTTCCTTAAAATAGCTGTACGTGACTTATATTTGGTTTCACATGTGGATCAAGCAGTTACTGTATTGTAAATGAACTAATCCATTTCTAACATGTAATATCTCAGCACCCAACTGATCTTATGAAATGCTTGACTTTGCCTGCAACCATGGATATATTATCCAGTAAGAAGTAGCATTTTTGAATTTTGAGACCCAACTGACAAGGTAAAAGAAAACACAACATTCCCCGGAATGAAGCATTGTGGTGAATGGAAAGCCAGTACTAGCTGATGGTGTCACAAGTTCCTCAATCCAGCACCATACCCCAAAGCCACAGCCCTAGTCTCACTCCTCATGCCATCCCACATCTTCGGGCCACTCTCCCCTCTTGGACAGGCCCCATTGTTGCAGATGGAATTACATAGCCATCTAGTACTACGGAAAGAGCAGGTGTCCCGTGGGTGCCTTTGTGGGAATATATGTATATTCATGAGAGTTGTGTAATTTGTATATGTGCAGGAGGTGTGCTCATGTAAGTGCTGGGTGAAGGTAAATAATGTGAGGGAGTGCAACATGAGTGGCACAAGTATACAGGGAAAAATGTGCCATTGTGAGTGTCCATTGAGCTGCATGAATGCAATGTGAGAGGAGGGCCCATGTAAGTGTCAGGTGAGAGGAGTGCATGCAGATTGAGAGGAGTGAGTGCAGGGTGTTGTACGTGTTGTAAATGCAGAGTGATGGTTGTGCCTGTGTGTGAGTGAAGGGTGAGCAGCGAGAGTAAAGGGTGATCTGTGAGAGTGACTGGTGAGTGCATGGTGAGAGGAGTTAGTGCAGGGTGAGTGGTGTGTCCCTATAAGTTCCAGCAGATTATTGTGCCTGTGTGCAGACAGAGTGAACAGAGTGCCTGTATAAGGGCAGGCTGAGAGGTGTGTCTGTGTGAGAGCCGCATAAGAGGAGGGAGTGCAGGATGAGTGGTGTGGCTCCAGGGTGAGTGATGTGCATGTTTGCGTGGTGTAAGTGCAGGGTGAGTGCTGTACCCATATGAGTGAGGGCTGAGCTGTGTGAGTAACAGGAGTAGCAATTTGAGTGCACAGTGAGCGATCGATGTGACAGTGTTAGAGTAGGGTGAGAGGAGGGACTGCAGTATGAGTGATGTGAACATATTAGTTTGGGTGCAGGTGAAAGTGCAGAGTGGGAGGAATTAATGCATTGTGAGTGATGTGCTTGTTTGAGTGAGATTGCAGAGTTAGCAGTGAGAGTGACAGGTGAGTGAACTGCCGCATGGGTGCAGGAAGAGTAGTCTGCTTGTGTGACTGCAGCGTGAGTGCAGGTTGGACAGCGTGAGTGCAGGGTGAGCGGTGTGGTCATGTGACCACAGGGTAAGTGGAGGGAGACTGGTTTGAGTTCATAGCGAGTGGTGGCGGTGCAGTGTGGTCGCTGTGAGTGCAGGTTGAGTGGTGTGCTCGTGTGAAAGCAGGGTAACAGTAGAATAAACGTAAGAGTGCAGGGTAACAGCGTGAGTGCATGGTGAGCAGTGTGATAACCGTGAGTGTAGTGTGAGCAGTGAAAGTGGCAGGTGAGTGGTGTCATGTGCATGCAGGGTGAGTGATATGCTTCTGTGAGTGCAGGGCAGGAGGAGGGTTTATTGCATAAGTGCATAGTGAGCAGTGTGAGTGCAGTGTGATCACTGTGAGTGAAATTGAAGGGTGAGCGGTTAGAATGAAGAGTGAGTAGTCTGAATGCAGGATGTATTCCCAGACACTAAGGACTAACTCAGCATGTTATTGACGGTTGGCGAGTAGGGCTTCAGATATACGTTAAACCATTACTATTATGTCATCAATCAGGGATGGAGGGAGGAGGAAATAAATATGCTGATCCTGCAACAAACGTCCTGTCTTGTGATTAGGTTTGCCAGCTGACTGGATTTCTACCGGCACCACCAGTATTTTGATGTCCCAGCCGGTACAAAAATAAGCGAAATCACCAAAATCCAGTATTTTTAGCACTTATTTGTGCATACATCAAACAGCAAATTTAAATAGAAAGCACTTTTAAATGTGTTCTAGGGTTGCATTAATCAACCATGACTAATAATTAATGGAAACAATGACATAAAAGCCATGTTCTAAAAGAATAGATGCAATTTTATTTACAACCCAATTTAGTGTCAAGGCCAGGCCTTTGCAGACTCTTTAAACAATAAGAAATGGCCGTATTTTTCTATTGGAAAGGTGGCATCTCTACTCCTCTGAATTCTCCCACTGGGGCAGTAAAAGTAAGATACAAATGTAAGGAATAGGCAGAGTTGGGACCCAGAGGGTACTGTGAAAAATTCATGTGTGTCCGAGATAAGACTCCAGATACAGCCCAGCCCACTGCAGTTCAAGCTGTAGCTGCCCCAGCTGAGACACATGATGAGGGGTAAGGAGGTGGGCTAAAGCCCTTTTACCCCTTTGGACGTTGTGCGCTTGTTGCTACTCTCCTTGTTAAGGAAGACGTTCTGTTGAATAAGGGGGTGGGATTTAGAAGTGCTGGTACTTAGTCCTGGTGAGAGCCAGCCTATTTAAAGCCTTGCCAACTGCTGGGAACAGCTTTTGTTTTCCCATGTTGCCACATCATAGCAGATTTAGAATCTAGTATTCATGATAGTGAGAACCTGATTAAGTGCTAATTTCATACCAGGAATCACTTCCTGTGTGACAAGACGTTTTCTCTAGGAGCTGTTCAGTAAGAACCACAGAGTATTTTCACATGTTCGACTGTTAAGCAGAATCTATATTGCTATATGGCCTGCCCCTCAGACTATTCAAGTGCTCTATAATTCTGCCAGCAATGTTCTGGGCTAGTTCATAAATGCGTTTGTTTAAGATAATCCTTTGAAACTAGAAAATATACAATTACTCAACATGAAAACATCTGTTGCATACACCATTTTTTTAAATATATGAAAGCACATATCCAATCACATATTATGTATCATCACCATCGGGATACTTTATTCGATTTAACACAGTAAATCATAAAAGTACATAAAAGTCATGTAAAACAGCAGATCAATAAAATCACTTTAACCAATACCTCAAATGTCACAAGGCGGAGTGAAGCGCTCCTGCTAAGAACCATGACACATAAAAGCAAACATTATAACTAGATAAAAATTGGAGGTATACAATAAAGCAAAGTCCATAGACAAACATGTACTTGTACTTGTACTTGTGACGTAGATTGGCAAATTTAAGGCAAATAAAAACCATATGTATGCAGCAGCCATTGCACACGTGAAAATGTCATGTATCACATCATAGCAATTTCGTTTTTCCCAGCCAGGTGAAGCACATTAGGTGTTAAAACCGTTCACTTTCCAAGAACAGGGATTATTAAAAAAAAAAATCATGGCCATAAACTCCTGAGGCCAGGCCGGCGCTGTCCCTGCCCTACGGCCTTTGAATTACCAATAGAGGTGAAGACAGGAAACATTACCAGGATGTTTTTTTTGTTGTTGTAATAACGCATATAAATATGGTTCCCTGAATGGAAACTAAGACAAGCAATGTCATTGGGAGGTATTCAGGGATTTTCCAATACAAATTTCATAACCTTGAGTTAGAAAATTTCTATCAAACTTTCCCAAGGACCTATTCAACAATAAACTAACTTTCTTATATGGAGAAGAGTCAGGGCTTTCCTTTTGAAACACGTTGGTTTGTAAATAAATCTTGCAAAGCTCGAATTCCGCTGCCAAGCTGGACCGAAAAGAGCAATACATTAGTAAAGTGACACGATCTTATGATGTAGCTTACATTTTTCTCATGCATCACCTCAGCCATTTCACTTAGATAACGTATTGAGGAAATGCATCACGGTAACACTGACAGCCTGTTCCTGGGTGTCCTACTCAGTTAATTTAGGCTGAACCGTTAGATTTGTTTTTTGCTGAACACTTGTTCAGGAAGGTGAGGCTAAGTAGGTAATGTTGAGTGATGCAGAAATGAACGCTGAAGAGGAAATATCTCTTGTGCAGAGAGACAGTCTGAGAAAGTGATGCATGGCTGGTGAAGGCGAGAAAACATCCAAAGTGGAGTTCTGCTGCGAATTCTTCTGCGAATTGCATGGGGTGAGTAAAAAACCGAGCCAAATTAGCCAAATGTGCATTTTATAGCTCCGTTCTCACATAAATGTGCTGAAAATCCATTGGTCTCTGTATATGAACGCATAAAATAGCCCAATATTTTCACTTTTTATTTTTAAGCAAGATTGCCATAAAATGTTTACAAGGCATACAGTTTACAGGCAAAAAATCTTGGCATGCCGCAATTTTAAAAACTGCACCTTTCTTCACCTTTACCATACACATCCTTTCATTTTCAGAACCTTCCCTTTCCAAAAAGGTTCTCAGTCATATAACACGAGTGGGCTCTGATTTTGTTGGTGCGTCCGACCTTTATTTTATCTGTGAAATACTATTGGTACAGGTGGCTAGGCATTTTAATGTGAGGACAACTTGATCGTCTGCAATCAACTAGAATATTCCTTTACGAAACAGGGCACTAGGTGTTGATGGTGTTGGGTATAAAGTCAGTACCTCCGTCTATGATTCGTAGCTTATGTTTTCCAACCTAGTCATTAAGTGCAAGCCCACACATCGGATATGTTTCCACCATGAGATCACACCCCAGGTCCATTTATTTATATCTTCCCCTGCCCCTATATCATAGCCGTGACAATCCGGAATCACTCAGGGGGTGGTGAAGCTAAAAACTTCTTTGGGGATTACCAGAGTGGACATAGCCCACCTGCATGAACATAACATCCTCCATAACCAACAAAAACAAAGAAAAAAAAAACAACTAAAGAAAAAATAGAGAGACATACATCCTCAATTACATGTTCAACGTAGCAGAAAATCCTTCAAACGAAATGACCTCAGTGGGTGGGGTCGAAGATGGTACCTCTCTGTCCCTTGAAGACTGACACCTTCAGTTGACTCACTTCAATCCATAGACAGGGGTGAAGTGTCTTAATCAGTTGACAGCTGTGGTGTCTTGGGAGCAGTTACTTCCAACCTCGAAGGGTGAGGGCACCAGACTTGGAGGTTCTGAACAGGCAGGCTGGCCAACGGGCAAAGATTTGCCTTTGGACGACAACGCAACACCCCGTGAGGTACTGGAGTCCATGTGGGAACTGTTCACAGGAGTCTGATATGCCTTAAAGAAAGAGATATTCCTGGTAATGGTCGCTCCATCCTTCTCAGTGGGGATCTTTGTCCCCTGCACTTTCTGCACCTTACACGGATCGAGCTCAAATGGTAATGTGAACTTTCCCCGGGAGTGCCAGCTTCTTACCATCACCATGTCATCCACTTTGATAGAACTCTGTTTGGCCCTGCGAGCCGGGACATGCGTTCATTTTGTAAGTGACGTCTCTGTAGCATGTCCAAGATTTGCTCTTGCTGTGCAGACACAACTTCTAGATGCAGAATGATATCACCAACTGGGCGGTTCATGCATAACGATATGGGACTCTCATGAGTTGTAGAATAAGGAGTCAGATGTTACTCCCTCAGTAAACCATACAGAGCACAGTCCACATTTTGTTAATTGGCTAAAGCGATTCTGAATATTATGTTTAGAGTACACATGAAGCGCTCCGCTTCTCCATTTGCCTGTGGCCAACGGGGTGTAATAGAGGACACCCCTAGATTGTAGATATTTGGTGAAGTTTTGGCTCAAGAATGGAGGGCCACTGTCAGTGCTCTTTGAGTAATCCATGAGTGCCCATAATCTTCTCCAACTGAGTAATGGTCTGACTAGTGCTAATGGACTTCAGAACTTTAACCTCCGGATAGTTTGAAAAATCATCGATGACCACCAGCATATGCTGCCCACCTGGGAGACTCCCAGAATCTGTACTGGCTTGCTGCCAGGGTAATGACTTCAGTGATGATGGGTGCAGGCAGATCAGCAGAACCTGCGGCTTGACAGAGAGAGCATTGGGGAACGGCTTGTTCCACCAAGGCATACAGATGAGGAACCATCCCTTGCACCTAAGTCTGTATGTTATCTTAATGACCTCTTGATGGAACAAATAGGCCAGATCAACCACTCTCTGTTGCAAAAGTCCAGGAACTACAAGACATGATCCCCTCATAAGGCAACCTTCCGGGGACACCACCAACTCGTTCCACACATTGTGTAGGGAGGCCAAGGTCACTCTGACATCATTGGTGCGATAAGTGGTTTTGTTGAGTAGAGTGTTTCACCTTCCATATCGCACTGCGGATATGGTAATACTGGATACATTCGTCCGTGAGGGTTGGCTACAATAATTTCCTCAAGGGAGATCGGGAGTGTTCAACGACAAAATGAACATACTCCCCCAGCCCTTCCACATCAAGCTCCTCACTCTTGGTGGCAGGGAGAGCATGTCTGGATAGATAGTCCACCGGGTTCTGAGTTCCTGGGTGGAAGACCACTGTGAAGTGATATTCTTGTAATTTGAGAATCCATTTTTCGATTCAAGGTGTGGTTTTGGACAATAACTCCATGAACAATGGGATAAGGGGTTTGTGATCAGTGTGTACAAAGAAAGGTTGTCTGTAAAGATATAAATTAAAATGACGGCAACCCAAGTGCACTGCAATAGCTAGGCCTGGGCATAGTTCGCGGAGTTTTACTACGTGGAATTCCGTGAAGTTACAAAAAAACTCAGCGAAGTTCTGCAAGTGGCGGAGTACAGTGCGAACTGCAGTTTGTGCTGGTATTCCTGCCGCTTGGGTAGATATTCTACTCGAGTGGCAGCTCGCGCTCGTGAACTTACCGTTCGCGAGTGGGGAAAAAACTCCACTGCCCATCGCGAGCACTGCGGAGTGCAGAAAGCTCTACAAACTCCACGAACAGAGCGAAGTTCACCGCCCAGGCCTAAATAGCTTCCTTTTCAATGTGGGGATACCTCTGTTCTGTCGCAGTCAGTGCTCCACTGGTGTATCCCACCTGCTGTTGGGACAACACTGCTCTGAGGCCCATGGGGCTTGCGTCAACTGACAGTTCAGATTCCTTTGCCAGGTCAAATAGACTTGGGTGGTATCAGCCAACAGGGCGTGCTTCAAGCCCTGGAAAGCATTCTCCTGTTCAGGCCCACAGTTCCAGATGACATTAGACTTGAATAACTCCCTCAGTGGCGTGGTGAGGTCAGTAAAATTGCGTATGAATCGGCCATAGTACATGACCATGCCCCGGAAACGTATTACCCCTGTCACATTGGTGGGTGTTGGGGCCGCCTAGATATACTGGTACTTGATAGGATCTGGTGATGTCCCGTTCAGGGAGAAATGGTATCCAAAGAACGCTATTTCCTTTTGGAGAAACTCATTCTTCTCCCTGTGGAGCGTTAGTCCATTTTCCATCAGACTTTGAAACACGGGCCTCAGATGATCGAAGTGTTCCTCCAACGTTGGGGCGTGGACTAAAATGTCATCACTGACATTGAGGACTCCATCTAGGCCAGCGACCACGCTTCAAATGGTGTCTTGAAAGACTTCCCTGCATTTGAGATTCCAAAGCTGAGCCGCTTGTACCGCCTCAGGCCTATGTGGGTGGAAAAGGTGTTGATGGCTCAGGATTGCGGGATCCAACATGAACTGGTGATAACCAGCAAGTAAGTCCATTTTCGAAAACCACTTTAAACCACTCTCTTTGGCCACTATATCATCAACCATGGGCGTTAGATACAGCGCCCGTTTGATGGCCAAGTTGGATAGGTGCATATCCACGCATATTCAAACTTCTCTGGGTTGCTTGGGCTTGCGTGCCACCACAATGGGGGACACCCAGGGGAGTCTACCATCAACCTTCTCGATAATGTCCTCCTGCTCCAGTTTTTTCAGTTCCTCCTCCACCTTAGATCGGAGATGAAACGCCACCCATCAATGCTTCAAAGTTACTGGCTGGATCGAGTCATCAATATGTAATTTTATCAATCTGTCGTTCAGACAACCTATGCCCTCAAATAGTGATGCAAACTGGGCTAGTAAATCATCCACATTCTCTTGGTGCACACTGAGTGAAAATGTGAGCAGGTGAAGATGCTCTGCTGTCTGGTAGCTCAGTAACATCCCTGTGCCCCTTTTTGTGACATATATCTTGGTACGTTTTGATCGATGGCACATGTGCAATCTTGGCCGTGAAGACTCATGTTCAAGGGAGTGTGGAGGTGGACCCATAGGCGAAAACCTTCATAGTGGTGGGTCTCAGGACAGTTGGGGCTGGCAAAGTGAGCCTCATCGACTGAGCCATGGTATTGATGGAAGCTCCAGTGTCAATCAGTGCCTGAACGTGATAGCCCCCAAGGAGTATGTTATACTTCAGGATGTGTTTGCATGGATATCCCTCGGGTTGCCTGGCATGTATTAAATGGACGGCTCCTTCAACGTCATCATCATCCATGTCCCCTTCCTCCATTGGACAGTCTGTGGCAAGTTAGGTATTGACTGATTTGGGTCCCCTTGATAATATTGAAGAACGACATACCTTTGCAAAATGATTCACCTTACTGCATGCTGAGCACTGTTTTCCTTGTGCAGGGCAAGGTCCCTTATGGGGGTAAGGTCCCACGAATCCATAACAAGTCTTAGGCTCATATGTTGGTTTGTTCTTTGCTTTCCTTTTGTCTGGGGTCTTGGCAACCACAGTGTTGACTGGCTTCATTTTGATGGTTTACTGTAATGCTGCCTCCATGTGGGATGCTTGTTATTTGGACAGTTCTTTCTACCTACCCGTGGTCAACATGTCAGCTATGGTCATATCTGGAACTTGGGTAATGTTTTCTCACAGCTTCATTGAGGAACAGCCTTGAATGAATTGAGCACTCATTTCTTTGTCTGTGTCAGGGGCTGTGCAGGTACTAGCTTGGTTTCTCAGGAGAGCATAGAATGTGTCAAAGGATTCTTCCAGTAATTGCCTGGCCTGACCTAGCAGAAATTGTTCATAGTTAGGGTTTTCCAGGGGTTCAAAATGGGCTGTGAGGGCTTGCTTCAGTGTGTTATATGTGTGTGGTGGTCCAGCCTCACTACTGACTTTCCCAGCTTGTGTATGGCTAGCCTTCCTAAGAGTAAGAGCATGGGATGTCTTTTGTCATCATTGAGATCAATTGCCACAAAATATGTCTCTAGACTCTCTACCCAGTCTTTCCATTTGCTGAAGGAGGGCCATCAATCAAGAACTGTTCCAATGGGGATATGGCAGACATAGTAGCTGTACTGTGTAGCGCTAATTGGGGCTCAGGTAGTAAAAATGTACTGTTCCACAACACAACTCTCCTCTTTGTTTGTCACTGTTAATGATGATCTTGGCCTCAATCACTTCTCTTAGGGGTGTTGCTTTGTGGGTAGCAAGTGGCTAAAAAATAAACAGGCTCCCCTCCACTGGTCAAATGCTGGGGCTGTATGCATGCTGGTAGGGAGCGTTCACCCACTTTTTCCTGCTTGAACCCACATACCTCCTTTTGTTGTGTGAGTATATATTCTTTCTTTAATTTCAGGTACTTTGTTCTTTTATTTTACAGACAGTGGCTGTGCAGGCAGACTGGGCCATGCACCCAAGAAACAGGGGGTCGGCCTTGAGGATCCGGGAATGAATGTGCTGGGACTGTAACACATAATGTCTTCCTCTCTTTCCAGGGAGCTGTGGCCTCCGCCGAGCCTCTCACGCCGTGCAGGCAGACTGGGCAACACCCTCATTAAGCAGGCATCAGTCGCTGGGCTCCAGCCAGGAATTTGTCGGGACTGGAGCCCACAAAGGGAGCTGGGCACACACCGGATGCTGTGCGTGACGTGCAAGAACAGGTGGTGCTGCCTGAAAGCAGCAGCGGAACACCTCTGCCCCTTCGCGCAGCGGTTAGCCAACAACCCGCGTGGTACTGCGTGGCACAGCGCGAGCGCTAGACAGTAGATGGCCATCCCGGCAGGGAGCTCACTACAATGGGAGCCTCCACACACTCATAGAGGAGGGACAAGGTACGTCGCGGGTCCACACCCGCTCCTTACCAGTTTTTGGGTATAAGGCCAGTACCCTGGCCTGTGATTCGTACCTTATGTTCTCCAACCTAGTCATTAAATACAAGTCCACACGCAGGATATGCTTCGACCATGAGGGCACGCCCCAGGTCCATTTATTTATATCAGAAACACCCCTTCGGGGATTACCACAGTGGGCATAGCCCACCGGCATGAACATAACAGATGGAGGCAGTGCCTTTTGCAGGGGATGAAGGGTGCGGGGGTCCCAGAGAAGAAATGCTGCGGTGGCATGTTTGAAGGGCCCATTGCCAGAGTAAAGGTACTCAAGAGGTCATTCCTAAAAAATCTTCAAGACATCTATATGCCCAGAGCTCCTGCTGCATGATACCCCGACTTTTGTATTAGAGGTTTTGAAAGGTAATGACAACAACAGCTGGCCTATCTTACCTTAACCAGTTCCATAAAGCCGTGCAAGGCCTAGGTGTTGTTAATGAGATGGAAACTGATAAGAAAATCCAGGCTTATAAAGTGCCCATGAAAGAAGGGACACTAGTAAATTATAAGACAAAATAAGTGTGGATCGACAACTTCAATATCTGCAGAAGTATAGTCAAAACAAATGGCCGC
The DNA here is from genome assembly GCF_964204655.1 of Triturus cristatus. NCBI lineage: Eukaryota > Metazoa > Chordata > Amphibia > Caudata > Salamandridae > Triturus > Triturus cristatus. The sequence continues at coordinate 889,872,696 of NC_140590.1, read as the reverse complement.
CTTCAATAAACGTGCATGCTCACATGTATTGCATTCTCGTCGGTCAAGCTGCACAACCCATGAAGACTGTAATGCTCCAAAGTAAGAAATGGAGTGGCAGACCATTACAATTACTAAAGTCCCAGACACAATTACATATAACACTGCCACTAATATTGGTTTCCAATAAATCATGGTCGACACTTTAACTTTAAGCAGCAGAGTGGTGCAAGTTCAACTGAGAGAGCTTGGCCAGGGTCCATAAGGCGCCAACAGTAAGACATGCCTCCTTGAGGGACAATGAGGACACCTCTTGTAATGTAGCAGCCATTTTTGCAGCATTTAATATTCCTTGTTAACCAATAATTGGTAAATCAACAGCAAACACTGACTAGAATAGTATTGATTATACCAATGAACCTTCCAAGCGGCACTACAGAGAAAACAGCAAACGTTACCACAGCTGGCAACACAGATTTTATTATGTAAAAGCCCAGATGTACTTTTCTTTTACCAGTGCTCGTATGATTTAAAGTAAGGGTACCTGACACAAAACAGTGCAACTGGCAGCATCGATCACCTTTCCAATGCAGCAGTATTTTTAAAAAGTTGACAGGAGTGCACTGCAAAACAGCTTTGCATCACATAGCACCAAGCCTCTGTTATTTTATGCAAACGGGGTGTTAATAGACGGCAAACACGGATAGGACTTCACACAAATCTAGATCAACTAATTTAGTAAGAACAAGCTTTGCTTGAAGCCAAAGCACCAGATGAAAACAGGCACAAACAATAGACAAAATAAACTCCTATGACCTTACTGAAATGAGTGTAATTCTAGTCAAATTACACCTCACCTGATTTACCAATTGGAGTTGTCTGAGCTTAGAAATTTATACTCAGGACTTCCCTTGAGTAAAAACCCACACAAGACACTGCTCGCTAGCCACTATGCTTTGGCGTAATACTTAGAGTTGTATATGAATTGATATGCTATTTGCACTGTTTAAAGGCCAGTGGTCTAAATAAACATTATTTTGACTGACTGACATACTACTTAGCATCAAATGCAAAGATATGTTTTTGCATGGACTCTGACAATGACATGATCACCTTGGAACCCTTTAAAAATATTGTGTTGCCAATTTTACCCCTCTTCAAGCAACACCTTAGATTTTTGTGGTGCACACAGTTTAGTATAACTGTTTGGAAGTTTGTAAAGGTCTGCAGAAATTTATGTCATAATAGAGCAATATGTACACAACACATTATGTCCGTGACGGCTGCGCGGTCTGCGAGTTTGAGATGGTCTGCATGTAATAACTTGAGATCTAGTGCCACCTTGTCTATCTTGCCTTCTAAGGAGGTGCAAATTTGATTCATTGGCTCTCCCAACTTCTCAACAGCTGCCAATACGAAGTTTGTGTGCCGTTGGGTCCTGTGTCTCCGCTCCTGCCATCTTGTCTGCGTACGCCCAAGTGTGTGGGTGAGGGGCCGTCGCACCCCCAGTGCCAACCTTCGTTCGGCCCCCTTGTGACATGGAGTGGCGGTTAATGTGCATCAGTCCCCTCTGAAGGAAGCCTTGGAGTACACACTCACCATCCGTGTGATCAAGCAAACAGATTGACCGGGCCGGGCAGCAGGGGTCCACCAGTGCCACCCTCCACTGCACAGCAATAGACTACGCGTGAGATGTGCCTAGTGGGTCGTTCCGGCTCTGAAGTTGGTGTCGCAGTCTCAACAAAGCAAGGGGCGCAGTGCTTAGCAGACCCTCATGAACAGCTAGCCTTAATTCTGCAAAACACACAAGATGATGGACGGAATGTTGCACAATGGCAAAACATTCACCCCCAGTCACAGATCTGGGTTTAATCCATCGTTATTTTTCTCACCACGCCACCCCAGTTCAGACATGGCCATATGCAAATCAGTCTTGACCCTGTGCCTCATGGGAACAGTCCAGCCCGAACTGCCAAGCCATGTCTTCCTTGGACCTGAATCAAGCATCCTAGGACGGGTTTCTGGCTATCAGCCGTCATCAGCCAGAGTAGCTTGTTTCCAGTGGCGTAGTGAGCACGGGACCCACGTCTGGGCATACCCTTCCCACATAGGGTGAACAGCAGCGCCCGACCAGTTAAGGCAGTGGAGGAGTGAACACGTGTCGCGGCTATTCACGCCAAAACGTGCATCAGCAGGGTGCAGCCAGTGTGGCAAGCCTCAAATAGCTGTGTAGTGTCCTCCAGCTCCTGCTATTTCCTACTGACTGTATCTGACGAGCCGCCCCAGCAGAACCAGCATCTGGTGCTCAAGCAGTGTTTGAGCAGTAGTGAGTCTCGTAGTGCCCCGGGCTGCGGTCAGCAACGCTGACGAGCCACGTGCAGCCTGCCCCTATATGCGCAAAAATGTCTCACCACAGCCTCATTGCGGGCAGCACGATCTGGGCAGATGGTCTCGGTCTCTCAAGCACAGGGGAGGAGCCAGTCACTGCTCCGGACGAGTCACCAGGCCCGGCGCCGTACCTCATTCAGTAGCAGGAGGGTAGGCCAGCTCGCGGACGCAGATGCACCACACTGCACCACAGGGATCCACCGACAACCCTGAGGCTTCAACTGTGGGCTGCGGTTGCCACTCTCCTCCGGTCGCACACCTTCCAGTCTGGCTCAATGGGCAGGCCTCATCCTCAACCCAGCCCGCTCTCTCTCATCAGGCGTCACCAACTCACGCCCGGCAGCCCCGTGCATAGAGGGGTACTTCAACGGGCCCTGCCCCTCGGTGTCAGCTGGGCTGGTCGTGGGCTGATATCAGCTGCAGGCAGCACGCAAGGCAGGGCGGACCACAACCTCCGTCAAGGCCCAGGGGTGGAGTCAATCCCCTGCCTCGTGTAGACCTCTGTGGCCGGCCCTCAAATACAGTGTTCAGAAGGGTTGCAGGCTGAGGGAATCCCCGCTACAGCCCGGGGCAGCCGCAAACCCGCCTCAATCATCAAAGCGCATCAGGTGAGTCAACAGTCGCGGCGTCACTCCCCACCACATAGCGGGGGATCGGGTCGACCACCAACCACAAGCTCCCCACGCCCTCACCGCATAATCCTGCAGATGGACCCGGGGGATTCAGGAGCCGATCGCAGCCCCCGCAGGTCACCAGCTGCTTGCAGGCAGGCCGAGCAGGCGGGGCTGATCTCCGGGCTTGCGTGGAGGCCTGCCACCGGCACCTCCGTCTATCTCGCTGCAACTCTCCGGGCACTGAATTTAGCGACCAGACCCCACCGCTGGATACTGTCTGTGCCAAATCGGAGTTAGCGGGGATTATTGGCAGTGCGCAGGGCCAGTCGGATCCGTAACTTCCAGCAGGGCCTAGGAGGCAGAGCAGATCCCGGGCCTTTCATGCTCTGCTGTATTCAGCGCCGGCAAAGCGTGCTCGGTGAGGCTATAGACCGGGTGTGTAACACAGTGTTGCGTGGCAGCCATCCATCTGCTTTCGCCACCGAGGCATCAGGGCAGTCGTAGGAGCAGTCTCGTTTGACAGCGCCCCCCGATGTCTATTATCATCGGAGTATCTCAGCCAGAGCCGTGAGCCGATGGCAGAGCTCTACAGCCACGCCTCCAGCTCCATTGCTGGTTAAGCCACGCCCCCATGATTGACCTAGATACTGAAGAAAAATCCATTCAGACTAAAATTTGCTCCTCCATAAGAGGGCGAGGGGTTGAAAAACAGGATGACCATGTTGGAAGGCCGCTGGAAAAAGTGGACTATTAGAGTACTGACTTCTAGCATATCAAGTAAAAGGTGACCAAGTTGGAGGTCTGAGCAAGACGCTACAACGTTTGCTTCTATGAGATACCAGAGAAGATGGAAAAAAGGAAGATATGAAATGTTTTTTGGTAGAATTCCTCCCCTGCCTTACAAACCTGACCTTCTCTTTTCCACTAGAACTTCAAAGAGCTCACAGAATCCCCACTAACTAAGACTCAGAAGGGCCTCTGCCGGTCATTGCATACTTCCGCCATCATGAAAAGACATGACAGATACTCTTAGTAGCACCCAAACACGCAACCTGCAACCTGGGGGGAAATAAAATTCAGATTCCTGCGGACTCCTCCATGGACGCTAATGTAAAAACAACGCCTTTCTGTCTCTTAGACCAAAACTTAAGAAGTGGGATATTAAACATGAGCTACTAGAACTGCCAACAATGTGTAAAACATTTGATGGTAAACACAGACCAGAGGTCTAAGTTTCTGGACAAACCAGAGGTACCACACAAGGACATTGCACTGTCTTCACAGTAAGGTGACAAGTCCTCACAATACACTGAAATGCCTTCCCATAGTGCTAGTGGACCGCAAGATCATCGCTTTCAGACTCAAATGATGAGAGAAAAGTCCAGGACACCTCTGAAACCAACGACAATGACAAAAGAGAAAGACGCACCACAACCCTTCACAGGATGAAAACCAGGGTAGCTAAGCATTGCCAGACTGGAATAGTACTAGAAATCTGACATTTGTGCCCTTCCTCTCCCTTTTATAACCCTCTTCTACCTACCTTCCCTCTTTATCCTCTAGGCTCATAGCATCTTTTCCCTTTAGTGATTTATTTCTACCCTTACTTTCCTTTCTTCATCCCTACCTCCGTTCTTTATCACTCTCTGATGTTGAGAATGTGCAAAGATCCATTATAAAGCTGGAAATTGATTGTGGCTACCATATCCTTGTACTTTAAGGTTGGAAGGGATTTGGGCATAAATGAATATATTCACACTTATGGCCCTCATCCGTGGGCTCGCAAGAAAATAGAGAGCAACCCTTCAAACCAAGGGGACAGGGTTGTGTCACCAAAATATCTCAAAATTTCCCCATAGTACAAATCAAAACATGCAAATCTCTTATTACATTTCACCCATAAAAATCATATCTGAATTGCTCACACACACGTAATACTGCATAAAATAGCTGAATACAATAACATGGTTCAAAAAAATATATTTGGTTTTAATTCTATTAAATACAATTTTTAAAAACGCTCCATTAAAAACACATCATTTGATAAACACAAATACACAAAAACATAAGAACTTTTTATTTTTAAGGAAATTCCAAAGACCCCACAATTAGTCTTTCAATACGTGCACCACTACTATTATGTCACTCGGTGTTCACGCAGTTCATTACTAGAAAATAGAAACCACCAGTGTGCCGCAGTCAATGACCTTCCAATCTTGTTGACACATTTCAGTGGAAACTGTAGAAAGCACCACCTTCTTCAGGACTAATATGTAGATTGCTCCTCCCGAATTCAAGTGTTAGACCACGCATCTATTTAAGTGACTATATGTGGTTGGCAGGATTCTTAAATAGCAAACACAAAAAATCTTTGGGTCTAGAGTGCCAAACTGAACAAGAAAGAGACACTGAAGATTGTCCCCAGGTACTTGTGGGGGACTCCTTTAATTAGGACGAAATCCCATCACCCACCAAGGTGGCATGCGCCGTCGTCTGGGATTTTCTCATCTTAACGGGGACACCTAGCTCCACCAAGGGCTACAACTACCTCAGTGAGAGGGAGGAGCTCAGGGATGTTTTATTCCCACTCTGTTTATGATATACTAAATCCCGCAGATGAGAAGACACAAAACTGGTTGGGTCGAGGGCGCAGCACAAAAAATATATTTTTTGGGGTGAAAATGTGGGGATAGTGATGCTAAAACAAATTACCAAGAGCGACGAAAATCATTTTATTGACTTGTTCCTGGTGCTAGAATTCAAAACAGTGCATCTGCAGTATGAAATAATTACTGCATGTGACAGATGAAATCAGGTCTACATGTTTCTGCCTTATAGACCCAAAAAGGTGTTGTGGCTTTCGTTGGTACCTCAGAGAAAGTGGTACTGTAAATAAACAAGTGATAGGTGATAAATAATGAAAGTTAAATACAACAGCAGTAATCCCACTTTTTGTGGTGTTGATTTACTGATCGTACCTGTAGAAAACATAAGCAACAGGAGAAATCAATATGCATGTGGTTGCAAACAAGTTAGTAAGAACATTGTAAGGAATGTATGAGATACTATTCTTGTCACTGGCCTGCTGTATTGAACAGTAAGTGAAGTAAAAAAGTTGCTTACCCATTTTCTATGCATTAGAAGCCTCACCTCAACCTGGCTACAGCTCAGGGAAGGGGCACCACTCTCAAAAAAGGATGTTAAATGTGTCAAAAACATTGTGAAACTTATTTTGACAAATCTCCTTTATTACAGTTTCTGTAGAAGAGAACTGATCACATACTGACCCAGGGCACATATGTACCAGTAAGTTAGATATCTAATGCTGTGAAAAGATCAACATGGTGAGTCATAGATGGACATGTTGCATCCAACAGAAAGGAGACATAGGGGGTAGCTCTTTAGCGATGTTAGATTAGTCTGTGTCTACATATGAAGCACAGACTGTATACTGCTTCAGTGACCCCAAAAGCTGGTATTGATCTGAGTAAGATAGAAAAAGCTCCAAGTTTTCATAACATAGCCAGTTAAATGCATGTATTAATCATATGAAATCCAGGCTTGATCTTGTTAAACCCTAAAGTGTGAACAAATGCCTCTGGTGAACTATCTGAGTGAGATGGAAAAGGTGTTGAACACTGAAGGGGTGAGAGTTACTATTCCAACGCCAATCTATGAAATATAAATTAGAACCAATATTTCTTACAACTATCAATAAGTAGAACAACTGTTGTCCAGAGTAATTACAATTAAGTTGAGTCCCTTGTTTAGACTGATAAGAGGCAACTTAATTTTCTTTTCCAAAAAGAGAGAAAGTAAAAGAATGAACAAATAATGATTTTGCTCATAACAAAATACAGGTCAACCATCAAAATGCTAAACATATTTAATTTGATTTTCCAGTCTTGTAGAACATACCTTCAAAATCCAGAAAGTGAGGTAAAATCTGACTTACCAACGCACACCAAAACATAAACCAAAAACGTATATATTTTTTTAAGTAATTCCTATGCCACAGAACAACCTTTAACTATTTGTCAAACTACCATATTTCTTTTCTCTCAACAGAATTCAACACAATAACATTATCCCATTTAAATAAAACAGGTATAAAAAGTTTTTGAAAAATCTGACTTTCATCAGAATTATGCAAAAGATCAAAACATTATATAAACATTATTACAGAGACGTTGAGTACTCAACTTCTGATTCTTTTTTCTCAATACTAAAATTAAATAATTAAGGTCAGACTGCATATGTGCTCTCCAGGAGGGGCAACAGACTGCTAAAATGTAGTGAACAAATGTTTTGTAAAGAGAGACTTACTAGGACCAAAAGTCGTTGGATGAGTGTTGAACCAATTGCAAAGGCAGAACTATTACCACTATGCCTCCACAACTGAGTTAGAAATTAGAGAGAAACTTCAACACATAAAGTAACTTGGTGCTACCCTCATTGAATCTTGTGGCTCAGTATTAAGGGGGTTGCCCAGAACATTTCCAGGCTTGTTGTGAGTAGAATGTTTACTATTCCAAATTTGATGAGAATGGTGCAACAACAAAAACAGGTGAGTAATCGACAACTAAAGACCTCTCAAACTTATTCTGATATTAACATTCTGCTTGAACTAGCCGAGTCCTTTACCCATTAACCTTTCCTTTTATATGATAACAAACACCGTCAGAAACTAATACTTGCAACCCTACATAACACAGTAACCCTGGAGATTAGTGATATTTGGAGGATGGATGGTACATTTAAATTGACCCTCCATCTATTTTCCCAAATATATTCTATTCATGCAAACATAAATAACACTATTATACCTTTGATTATTGTTTACTGCCTGATGAACAGTCCTCGACATATACTGAATTATGAGCGATAACATCTAAAACAGTAAATAAAAGTTCTAGGAAAATTATAATTGACTTTGAACTGCTAGTGTCAAATACCATTACCAATATCAAACACCCAAATTCAAGGATTTCTTTCCAAGGCATTTTGGAAAAAAATATAAAAGATATCCCTAACTGAGAATTACATATCAAGTAATAAACTACAATTGCTTTGTGTTTTGTACTCCTGTTTTGTAAATGAATTTCAAGTATCTATCTTACAATCAGATTTTTTAACAGAAAATGAAGAGAAAGCAGCACCACTTTTAAGTTAATTTGAAGATACATGGATTGGCCATCTAAATAGGTCAGGCCGCAAAAGGAAACCTATTCGACCTGCAAAGAGGAAGGTGCAAAGACAAATACTTATATTGAGGGTTGGCATAACTCTTAACAGTTCAGTTGGTAAAAGTCACCCTAACCTGTATCATTTCCTGGAAATTTTGAAAAAGAAACACTTTTCAGGAAGGGAGACAGTCACAATCAATGAGAGGTGGTCTGTAACCTCAAATTTCCAAAAGAGGAAACGTCCGATAAAATATTGACTAACATTCAACAGGTTTCAATATTGGGAGCTGCAGACTTCTTTGACAATATTGCATACATCTTAAATAATAATTTAAGCAAATTATAAACATTACTCATCTGTTTTATCCTCTAAATACAATGATCTTTTTTCAAAAACATTAAATATTTTAAATGTTTTTGTCCTACTGATTAATGTCTTCTTTCTTCAACTCTTGATTCATTTCCATCCATTCACCAAGTGTCACAGGTAATCCATTAATCCAAAAATGTAAAATCACAAACTATAAACTCTATATACTCCATAGTCAGCCTTTACTTCAACTGTATTCTTCAATCGAGTTAACCTGACAACTGCTATTTTTTTATTAAAAACAGAAACTCACAATGCTATCTTCTTTTTTCTGACACAAATTAGCTTTAAAGTACCAAACACCCCAAAAAGTTATTTATTAAAAGGAAAAATATATACTCTTGTAAAATAAGAGCAAGGATAACCACAAACGCTCTCTTCTTTCTTCATTCAGACAGTTGTCTTCTTTAAAACACATTAAGAAACCAGAGAGAAAAAATAAGGATGTCTTATCTAACCTTAAGAAAAATATGACATTTGGCCTGATGTGAGCATTTACTTACAAACTTTATGGGGGTGTAAAACTGATCAAATCATACAATACATATTATATTCATTTGTATACCATCTGACTATCTCTCTACATCACTCCTTATAAATTACCTAATGTTTAGGTTATTTTAAGTAAATTAGATTGTCCTTACCTGACCTCAGCTCCTCCATGCTCTTGACTGTGATTCTTTACAACCAAGGCTCACAGCCAAGAACGTTAAACTGAAACGTACAAACAAAATGTGGAGCATTTCTCCCATAGGAATGAATGAGAAACTGTTGGGAAAATAGCAAATAATTGTTATTTTAGTATTTTAAAATGCATAATAAATGTTTACATATTTAAAAATACTTTTTTTAAATCATCACATATTTTAAAATGTGTTTATTAATTTGTGTTTGCTTATTTTCAATGTTTTAATTTAATGTTTCTTTTATTAAATTAAAATTCATTTTTTTAAACTGAATTTGGTATTATATTTTGTAATATATGTAAAGCATTATTTTGTATATTTTACATAAATAAGCATTATAATTTTAGTTATTAAATTGCTTAAATAAAATAACACAAGCATTTAAAAATACTTGACTATGAATGCACTTCCCCACCCATTGCCCCTAGATCCCTTACATCCCACTACTAAAAAATATTTTGTGTATTTTCAATAAATATGCTTTAGAATTTAGATTTTGTAAATGGATTTAAAAAAGTGATACGCAAGTATTAAAAAACGGATTATTAATACTCTTCCGAATCCATTACCCCTAGATCCCCAGACCAACATTTAGAAATAAAGTTGATATGGAGTAGAAAAGTGTGTACTGTCAACAGTGTTCTTTTTGGAAGAGGTGATTAGTGTTTTTAGGAACTTGGCTTTCTCTGAAAAGTTGTATACAGATTGAACACCTTATGCAATTAGGGTTTCCCATAAATCTATGGTTGATTGGTAATGTGACCTATGCTACCCTTGAAATGTATGGTATGTGGTCAATGTGGCATCTAAATCATTCTTTCTATACTTCAGGTAGTTGTCCCAGTGATGGCATTAAAGATGCCTCATATTCTTATGAGATGTTTTGTACTTACTTTGAGAGCTCTAATGCTATACCTGTTTATAGGGCAATGTGAACAAAAGAATCTTGGTCAATGTCATCAGTGATGTAATCAATTATGTCATAGAACATGTCATGAGTTATGTAATATGTGAGGTCATAAGCAGTGCATGGCGGGGGTGCAAGTTATAGTTAGCTCGGCGTGGCCCCCCTCCCGAACCTTAATAGGACCTTGGAATCCCATCCCCAGGGCCTTTTCTTATGAGCAGAGAGCAGGACGGTCAGCCCCCCCTCCCCAAGCATTATTACAAAATGGGTACCCATCCCCGAGTTTCTAAAGGCACGAGTTATAGTTTCTTGAGAAAAGTATAACTATAACTGCTGAATTTCTATGGTTTTGTGTGTGTAAAATCTGAACCTAACTATAACGTCCCTGTAACCTTTGTTTTTTTGTGTGAACTATATACATATATAGTCACTGAAAAAACAAAGGTTACAGGGACCTTATAGTGAGGCTCAGATTTCACGCACAGATGATCACAGAAATTCAGCAGTTATACCTGAGCTAACTTTAACTTGCGTACCTGCAATGTGCTGTTTATGACCTCACATATTACATCACTCATGACATTGTCAGAGACATCACTCATAACATGGTCAGAGACATCACTCATGACATGTCAAAAGACAACACTGATGGGTGGGTGTGTGAGTTGCCATATGGGTGTATGAGTGGATGTCTGAGTAGATTTGAGGGTGTGTGAGTGAATTTGTGAGTCGTCAGTGAGTGTGTGAGTGGCTATGTGCAAGTGGGTGTGTGAGTGGCTGTATAGGTCTGTGAGTGGGTGTGTGAACAGACTTGTGGGTGTGTGAGAAGGTATGTGAAGGTCTGCATGTTGGTTTGAGTGGCTGTGTGGGTCTGTGAATGTATGGGAGAGTGGCTGAATGGGTGTGTGAGTGGTGAGTGTCTGAGTGTCTGTGTGTGTTGACTGTGTGATTGACTGGGTCTATCCAATTGAAGGGCTTTCTACTGCTTATTTAGCAAGTACTACCTCGTTGGTTAAATGTCTAGTGCATATTCTATACTACAGCTGCATAATGGACCAGTAGGAAAAGTTTGTGTTTCGGCAGCATGATTGTTCCTCATGTGTCTTCACACAGAAATCTGTAATAACATGAATCCTTGAATAGAGAAGATGACAAGACTACAAGGAGGTACATATCCACCAAATAAGTGTACTTCATCTTAACTTCATGAATTGTGTCTTTGTTTGGTGGAAATGTCCCCATAACTACAGATTGCGTTCCAATAGTTTTTTGCACAGGATAAAATGCCACTAGCGTGCATGTACCATTCCCCCATGCTTGGACGAATTTTCAGAACTTATTATGGGACAGGTAATTGAATATACAATCTCAGTCTACTATAATGACTTGAATTATTTTAGGTTATTTACAAATGATGAAATTATTTACTGATTTTACATGCCTCCCAATATTATGGGTTTAATAATATGACTGTGTTTTTGTGATTCCTTTATATGAATACCATGTTTTACTCCACATCAAAATGGATGCCATTTTCACCTTGATAATGTTTCCATGTGAGCATGTAAGTTGTCTTTTGTCTATTTTGTTGGGCCACAAACATGGTGGTGTAAACCAGTATCCAGTGTGTGAGCAAGGGGACGGCGTTCCCGAAACGCATAACTGGAATAACATCTAAGCTATTGGAGTATCCTGAGAGAGCGTGATTACTTTGTCTATGGAGAAAAAAACTAATTAGCCCGGTAAGCTTCGCTGGGACACGCTCCATTTACCATGGGCCAAATGGGGCAGAAGAAGCAATGCGATGCATCATATATATATATATATATATATATTCACTTAAAAAAACATAGGTTTCACACATGTTATAGTTAGCTGTACATTTCACTCGTAAAAAACCAATGAAATTCCACGTTATAGTTAGATCAGGTAACTATAACTTGCGCGCCCACAATAAACTGCTGATGACGTCACATATTACATCACTCATGACATGGTCAGTGACATCACTCATGACATCAATGATGACATCTGAAATTACACATTGTGGATTGCGGTCGCGCAAGTTATAGTTACCTGATCTAACTATAACGTGGAATTTCATTGGTTTTTTACGAGGGAAATGTACAGCTAACTATAACATGTGTGAAACCTATGGTTTTTTAAGTGAATTTGCAAGGTTTTGTAAATGATAATTCCTAACTATAACGTGTGTGAAACCTATGGTTTTTTCAGTGAATTTGTACGGTTTTTTAAATGCTAAGTTATGTATTTATTTTTAAAAATTTTTTCTGGTTTTTCACTGTGCGCACACCCTGCACGCACGGTGCGCTTCGCGCACCATGCGCGCACTGTGGGCGCTCGGTGCGCTTCGCGCACCGAGCACCCACGTTGCGCAGTCCATGCCGTGCACGCCTCCCCTTTTTTTACAGAGTAACATTTGTTCTTTTCTCCCTTGTGGGTCCTTTAATTTATTTAATAAATGTGATTTTTACTTCTTTATTTTTTATTTTTTTATTTTTTCCCATGCGCGTACGGTAAGCTTACCGTACACGCACGCCGCGATTTTTTTTTAAAATTATTAAATGTATTTTTCGTACTTTTGGGTCCTTCTTGGACCCCCTGACAAACACTAGGGGGTCTGCAACTCTCTTCGTTGCCCCCTTTTCACGCTCCCCACCTTTGTTTGTCAGTGCGAGAGACAGAAAATGGCGGCCGACACTTCCTGATTTCGACCGATTCGAATGTTTACAGTCATGTAACCACCAATCAGAATTGAGCTCGTGCACGGCACCGTACGCGTACGGTAAGCTTACGGTAAGCGCACGGAGCGCGCTTACAGATATATATATTGATTTAAATGCTATTTTCTCAGGACCTACTGAACAGATTTACACCAGACCTACAAAAGTCACATCCTTGACCTGAGGACTACCTCTCTGCCAAATTTCAAGTAATTCTGTTCAGCCGTTCGGGCTGTAGCTCGGACTAAAGGTCCTATGGGAAAATGCATGGGGAAAACGCGTTTTAGGACCCCCCTTTTTTCTCAGCCCCCGCTTGACGAATCCCCCCGAGACTTTCAGGGTAGGAGCGGAGCGTAGCGCCCCATTAGTTTCGAAAATTTCACGAGGATTCGTCAACCGGCGCCAAAGTTATTCCAAATAGAATGTTGCGGATTTCCTATGGAAACACGGTCCTAACTATAACTATCTACTGGCGACCGCCAGTAGATAATATATATATATATATATATATATATATATATGAAACAGTCTCGTCTCACCAAGTTTCTCCAATCAACAAACGAGAGTGGACCCAAGTTAAGTGCTGGTTTTCTTATTTTATTTCTTTAGTATGTCGCCATGACGCGTTTCGACAGCTCCCTGCCTTGATCACATGACAGCATTACTTCGTGTGCTCAATCCATTTAAAGTGACAGTGTCCAATCAAACAGTTCATAGACATAAAAGACATATTTTGCATGATGTTTACGCAAGTTTGAATGATAATCGCATGGATGCTTAAATAAATGTTGTAGCTAACAGTCATATAATGTAAATATATAAATACAAATAATACTAAGTTAGCAACACATTTTTTTACAAAAACATAATCGGAATTCAATAGTTTGCATAAATATATATAGAGAGAGAGAGCGAGAGAGAGAGAGAAGGATACAAATTAAACATTTTAACCATTTTCATATACGTACCTATCTTTATCTATACTTAACATCATGTGTGATTAAGGTACGCATGCTAAAGGTATGGGTGGTTAAGGCATAAGTGGTAAAGGTTTCAGCATAGTAAAGACTGTACAATATTAGGTCTTGATATGGAAGTTTGGATGGGCCTTAATACGGCTTGCATATAATCAGCAAAATTATAGAAACTCCCCCCGGGTGTAAAGCAAACAATAGGGTTTTTGCACATAGGTATTTACTTGACCCCACATTGGCGCAGGCCATCCCTACTGCATACAAAATCCAGCACCAGGACTGACCCCATAAACCTGGAGGAGGACTTGTCATCATCCACAGAGACACCATCAAGTGTACCTCTTGCATTGACCCAGAAGCCCCTTTAATAAAACTCATGTACTTGAAGCTTCAGACAGACACTAAAACCACTATCAAAGGAACCTAAGCTTACTGGCTTTCAAGACCTCGCACCTACTTCAGGAACCTCCTCACCGACCTCAACACACGCATTGCCATAGGCACCATAGTCTTCATACTCCTAGGCGATATCAACTTTCATCTTGATGACCCCACAGACACCAACACCACTTGCTCTAAAGTCTACAGAACATTGACCTCACCCAGGTCAGAAAAGACCCTACCCACAATACCGGACACAATCTTAACCCCATATTCTACTCAAGCGACAAGGTTAAAGTCAGTTATATCCCTCCACTCACATGGACGGATCGCTCCCTCATCCACTTCCATATAACAGGGCCACCAACCACCCTTACGGAGTTTGCAACACCCCAAGTCATTGCAGAAAGAAATTTACAGAAGAGGAATTGGTCAACGCCCTTCAACTAAACTACCCAGACCCCACCAATGACCTCATCAATGACACAAACAATTTAAACATTTGGATCACCACCTGCGTCAATTCCCTGGCACCCCTGAAAACACTAAACCCCAAAATCCAACAAACAAGCTAGCACAACGCTGACCACAACCAACTTGCAATGAAATGGAGAATCCCCAAAGGAACCACCATAAGAAACACCTACAAGGCCACACTTATACACAATACGCATCAAGTAAAGTAATCCAAGAAAAAGGCTCTGATCCTGAGATTCAAATCTAGCTCTAACAAAAGCAAGGAACTTCATCTAGAATTTACCAACCCAAATGCCATAACCCAAACAATCACATCTATACAAGAACTCTGCAACAACCCCGGCCACCCCCGACCTTCCTAGCCTACTAACCTCATTAACGAAAGACTACCAACTGACAGCATGGAACCCTCTATTAATTCCCTCATAACCAGCAGATTGGACTACAGAAACGCCCTCTACCCCGGCATCAACAATTCTCTACTCCACAAGCTCCAGACGATACAGAACACTACAGCCAGACTCGTCCTCGGCATCCCCCGGCACGAGCACATCAGTCAACACCTACGGAACCTCCACTGGTTCCCCGTACTGAAGAGAGTCACTTTCAAGATACTCACCCACGCCTACAAATGCCTCCAGAACACAAGACCCCAATATATCAATGAGAGAATCACCTGCCATGTACCCAAAAGGAAACCACTGCTCGTCACACCATGCCCCCGCCGAAACCCAGTGCATCCGCAGAGCCAGAAGAGGGGGAGGAGCCTTCTCCTACATTGCAGCCAAAACCTGGAACGAGCACCCTACTGACATCAGACACGCCCCCCTCCCTGAGCTTCTTCAAGAAGGCTTTCAAGACGTGGCTCTTTGACTGAACGGATCTGCTGTTCGCCTCTCCCCCAGCGCCTTGAGACCCCACGGGTGAGTAGTGAGCTTAAAAGTTCCCTGATTGATTGATCAAGAACACTGCAGCAATAATGAATGTAGCACTCTAAGAAATGGGCAAAAACGAGGAGAAATACAGCTATTTCTCCTTGTTGCGCCTCTGGTGGTTAGGCATGAAATTATGATGCATTCATAGGTCTACCAATGTTGGTAAATCTGGAAATGTGTCTAAATCCATGGGTGGATGCGTGGGAACACACACACTCCACCCATAGTAATGCAAGGCAGAGATTTTCACTGCCTTGCGTTACTCTAGATTTATCGGTCATGCAGGACGGTCTTCCATGGCAAGGGTGACGCAAAATCTTGATAAATATGTCCCTCAATGTGCATATGGACATTACAAAGACGGTTGATGAAGCCTTACCTTTAGAATGAGGGTGGGCTTCTTGGATTGGAAGAAATAGTATACAACAGAATGTACAAACACCACAGCCGCCTATTGGTGATTTGCTTCACTGCAGCTTTCAGCTTAGACTCTCGAAGGGGGAGTCCGCATCACAGGGAAACAGAAATCACAAATACTAGTGGCAGGAACAACTTTTGAAGGTGGGAACTAGTGTGAGCAGTCGCCAGTTCAACGGATTCAAGGCGCTTACCCACAGTCGCATTTGTGCCCACAGGGGCATTCTGAGTCAAGACGCTGAGTAAAATGCATGCTATGTACAGCATGTTAAATTCTAAAAAACTATGCACCATAGTTCACAATACAGGATGATTTTCAGTAATGGTCTCTACCGTGACAAATTGTCAGTTATTCGTTTTTCATTTATCTCCATGTGAAGTGAAAATTGTCCAATCTCTCATCCTAACCAACAGCAGTGGCAAATCGCTCCAATTAAATTCAAACAAACTCTAAACTCGAAGAGAAATAACATAATCAGCTCGGAATAGGGCAGGATTAATGACTCAGAAGAGATTAATTATCTCGTAAAAGTATTTTATTATCTTGACTGTCCTTCACATCCGTCATGTTTTTTTTTCCTAATTAGAAAAGTAAATTCCGATGAACTGTGGTTTGTGCCCTTGTTTAATGTGGAAAGGTTAAACGTGCATGAATTCTATCGTTCATTTTTTTTAACTGGATCTGGAGAATGCTTAGGCAGAATACGGTGATTCAGGTTTTCGAGGCTACAGGGTATTAACCCTCCCATATTAATAATAATAACAACGCAGATAGATGTAATAATTGACGCTTTTTGAGTTCTGAATGTCCCAGATAGCTTTAGGTTGATCGAATATTTCTCTCCATGTTTTTTTTTATAATGTACGAATCGCCTGGACTTTGTGAGGTCACGCTGATCACAAGGATTCATTCACTGAATAATTTATATATTTATACACTGGTGCTCGCTTAGCCCTTGTTCCTGCTCCCAAACCACTTCAGGCCACCATTGTGCCAATAAGCTGGACAGGGGCTATTAACAGATGTTTCATTAGCTGCAGGCAAATACTAATAGGTGCTCACTTGAAATGGCTCTCTTGGACCTTAAGTTCTTTTGGTGAAAGAAAGAGCCCTGGAAACATGAAAAAATATTCTTAAAATAAACTGCAAGAGTTTTGTTCTTGCAGCACCACAAACATCAAAGATAATTTCATATGGGTCTTTTTTTTTTACTATGTAGCCTTATTCAGTCACTCATTTTGACCTTAATTGCTTAAGCAAATAAACTTTTGTAATCGGAACACATCAGGGCATTTACAATGTCAGACAACACAAAGAATATGTCAGTATATTGGACTTGGTTGTTTCATCAATTCTTCAACAAATATCAAGATTTTAAATATGTTTCAATAAATAATGCTGGAGAGAAGAAATGAAACAACAAGTTGTAAGAATGTTGCTTTGCTGTTAGACTAGGAAGGCCTCACAATGGTACACCATTGGCCCTTTGCTGTACAAGTTTATTCGGTCCTAAATTTCAGAGTAGTACATTCTATGTCCTTACCTCCTGAGGGGTCTTTACACAACACACATATTTTCATCTTCTCTAACTTCTCTTCTTCACACCGCTTCCAGACTCTAAGTGATTTTTCCTTCATGTTTGGTTCCCACCAGTCCCTTGCCAGGCCTACTATCCACTTTCTTCTTACTGACTTTCTGATCATTTCTCATCCCAGCCAGGCAGTGTCTGGACCAGTGCAGCCATATCTCAAAAATACATCTTCTCATAAATGTGACCCTGGAAGCAACATACATTAATATCAAACAATTTAAAGTACCTTTTCATATCTTCTAAATCTTGGTATTCGTGACTACCTTCTGTGGGAACTATTACAACATATCTACTGTCCATTATATAAAAGCAGCCTGCCACCCTAAACCATCTCTTCAAGACCCCAGACACATGAGGAAGTGGGTGGGCATCAGTGGTGCTACCACATGAGCGAATTATCATACTGTGGTGCCCAGAGTTTAACCGGCCGAGTGGTCAAACCATCAGTGTTGATGCATGTCCACTCCCTTATGGCCAGTGCCGGCGCCTCCTAGCAGAGAGGAAGGCTTCCTCCACACTAGAAAGTGAGAACGTTCCGTCCTGTGCCCAGGTCCTGGCAATCTGGCTCTACTGTCCACTGGTATCATTCATGTCACCCTCTCACCTGCTCACCCCCCCTCCCATAACCCCCTCTCTTGATTCTGATTATGTGCCTTATCTTCCCTGTTTGTAGTGCATTGTAGTTCTTCCCCCGGATCTCGAGGAACTTTATGGAGGAACATTTGAAACTGCAGCTCCTGCATCCAACAGGGAATGTTATTCAGAACACCGCACACACCACAGTCTAAATAAATCAGTTAGCTGGTTATTAAAATGTGCAAAATAACACTCCCCGCCAAACTACAATGTCCAATCACCCAGGATAACACAATAGTCAGTGCCCTGCACGCCCACCCAGCAGCTCACAACTAGTATGGTTTAAAGGTACAGTGGATCTTAATAGCATCATAAGCTAAACGCTCCGGGTACCTCTTCAAGCCAGGCATTGCACGTACCAATCCTCTTGGGTGGCACCTACCCGAACTGGTAAATACATCACTCTGTCTCCACACAGCAAACAAAACTATTACAGCACTTGTTGAACCAAATAAATACAGGAAACCACAGCACGTACGACACACTCTAATCAGAACTCAAAATCTGGTCTGAGAAGGAAACCTATTGATCGTTATGTGAAACTACCCACATCCCAACAGGGCTGCAAGCCTTGGGAATACAGTGCTGGACAGTCTCTATAACATAACAGTACTGGCATTCGCACAAGCAGGCTTTATATTATGAGTATTCTTTTATTGATTGTATTATCACACTGAACTAGCTTATCAGTGGTATTCGGCAACCAGTAGCGGTCCATGGAGGGAGTTCGGTGGGGGCAGTGAGGCGGGGCGGGGGAGGGGCAGGGTGGGGAAATGTAAACACCGGAATATGGATGAAAGGAGGTAAGTACACATTTAAATTAATAAACACGAATTTCGTTGCGAGCGCTGCTTCGCATTTTGCGATGCAGCGCGTGCAAAGGAATTCGTTTTATTTATTTAAATGTGTACTTACCTCCGTTCATCCATATTCCGGTGTTTACATTTCCCCGCCCTGCCTCACTTCCCCCACCAAACTCCCTCCACGGACCGCTACTGTGGGCAACTTACACTTTCTCCTAACCCCCTTCCAGACATGGCTTTGGCTGAAATATTTTGAAGTTTTTCGTTTTGAGGCTTAGGTCCCTGTGGTCCTTGTTTAGACATATTTCATGTTAGGTGTCCTTTATGTTAAATCTGTGGCTTCTCTGCTGCCTGTGCATGCAAAAATCACAGGGGCAGATTTATAAGAACTGGCGCATCTCTGCATATTAGCAGGGATGCGCCAGTTAAGATGCGACACGCAAAAATACCCTTGCGCCACCACGGAGGCGTCGCATTTACAATGCGGCGCACCGTGACGCAAGGATAGACCGATGCGTGTCGCATCTTTTGTCGTAAGGGCAGCGCATTGCTGGAGTCGTGTCGCAAGCACGACGCAACTCCAGCAATGCTCAGGGGCAGCCTATATTTATTGTGCTGTGTCACTCCTTACGCCTACTTCAAGCAGGCGTAAGGTTTTGACGCAGTGGCGTCGTAAAAGTGACTCAGTGAAATCTTGTAGATATCACTGCGTCACTTTTACGAGGCTTTCTTGCGTCGGAACACCACCCTGCATACATTATGCCTGTAACAGGAATAATGTAGCGCAGGACTTTAGAACGTGATGCATCTCCCTAGATGCATCACATTGTAAATATGTCGCAACGTGGTGCATTGTTTGCAACGGCGGCATAAAAGTGTTGCAAGGGGCTTGTAAATCCGCCCCACAGTATCTTGTCGGGTTCCCCATTTCTCTGAGCTTAGAAGATGCCGCAAGAAGCTCGCAGCTGCGGGCTGTGAGTCGCTCTCACCTGGAGCTGTTTTTCTCCAGGCTTTTCCTCCTTAAGCTCCAAAATGGCAATGACCTGTCTGAGGGTCGGCAGCTGTCTTTTAATGCTGCTCCATAGTTAGTCCACTCCAGGTGTTTATTCTGTTCTCCTTTCCTTTTCTATCATGGCTACATCATTCATAGTTTGCCCTTGACTTTTCAATTCCATTATGTTTCCTATCATGTGTATTGCTGTCATTTCCTTTCCCTGTTCTTTTACTATGCAAGTGCTTCAGTCTCGTTGGAGGGTGCGTCACATCAAAGCTGTGTTGTTTGCACATGTTTCCTTATTTTCCACTCTTACTGATCCTGACTTTTCATTCCTGAAGAATTCTACTCTTGGACTCCAGATTCCTTGTTTTCTTCATCCCTCTGAAGTCTTCGTCCAGCAAGGAGGTTTTTCGAACTTTGACTTTTTCTTACTGAGAAGGCGGCAGCTTCTTGACAGCAATGGCCCACCACATATTCCAGTGCATGGTGTCATTGTGGCTTCTGCAAACAGTCCCCTGTACCTCAGATAGCGGAAGACCTAGACCCGGATCACGGGTATGTGTCCAGACACCCGAACACTTTAGAAACATGCTTATTTATTTATGGAGTTCTAAATAACTTATATGACTCCTAATGGCCACTTTATAGCAGTATGAGGGAAAGCAAACAAAAGAATAAGAAATAAAGTAGGGAGAAATGGAAAAGCAAATGGAGATTGATTCTCGATTCTGGAATGGATAAACAACTGGCATAAGGAAAAAAGAATAATACTTCAATTTATTTAAGCTATTTTAACAATGGAAAACACGCCGTAAGAGACTAATTCATTGTAATAGGCTTGTTTGTAGATGGAGGTACATTGGATGTATCAGAGAACATGAAGGCTTAAGGTATTTCCTGAACTTTATTTCTCACGGTAAGTAGGAGTTCATTCTAAAGATGTCGACCTCTCAATTTTAAAGATTTGCCTCTAAGTTTCAGTATTTTGGGCATGTGTTCAATGTACTGAAATGTGTTCGCTGGTCTTAGATTTCTTATTGATTGGTATGGTGAGGTCATAACTTGTACATGATACATAATATGTTACACTTGATGCAGGAGCCAATGGAGATCCATCTGGGTAGGTAAGGTGGGTTCAAATGTCCTGAGGCAAAGGCAGATTCTCTGCCCTTGATTTTGTATACTTTGCAACTTCTAAATTTGATATTGTTGTGGACCTGCATAAACATTGCAGTAGTCCAGATTTGGCAGCAGCAATGCCGGTATTAATTCAATGAGACAGGAGAGCTGCAGGAAAGATCTAAGCAAAGACAGCACTGTTAAGCATTGAGGTACTGGAGAAGGAGATATACCATTGATCAGATCTATTGCAGTTTGATGTTGTTTTGGCCTGTTAACGAAGATGAGGATCTCATGTTCTGTCTTTGTTGAAGCAAATGAAACTGTCCCTCATCCAAGACATGATATGTACCAGACAGGCTGGGATGTTGGATTGATCAGGTGAATTTTCATTCAATTTGCATATCTAACATTATTAGTCTCAGAAAAGCCTGATAATGATCTTGAAGGCCATTATAGAGTTATCCAAATGGGGGTGGTAGAGGGAGGAATGGGGTGCGGGGCCGAAACCATAAGCACTACAATCACACTAGAAGCAGGCCTCAAGGAAAGTGAAAAACCTAAGAATACAACTCTCTGCAGGGTCATCATGACATTGAATGCCATGCCCACACAACTGCTACCAAAATTCTTAACCCTCCCTCTCTGGGTATTCTATCACTACTCCACCCTACCTGCCCTCCCTGTAAGCATGGCCCACTACTGTAGCTTTTTGACCAACACGCTGTATCCCCCTCAGCACTGGGTGCCTGCTTCCTCTACCTCTACACTCCATTTCTCCTCCAACCTATACTCTTCCCCTCACAGGCTGCTGGTTTTACCAGTGCTCTCCTGCCTCCTCCATATTCCCTCACTCTAGTAACATCTTACCTGTGCCTTTCAACCCTCTGAGGCTATTTCGGGCCTGCTCTTCCTCTGTCTCCATTGCAATACTTTCTCTCTCACTCCCATCTCTCAACCAGCCCACCTACCGTCCCACAGTCCTCCTGCTCTTCTACATGCCTTACACTTCCCTGCCTCGACATTCATCTTTCTGCTCCATAAAGCACCTCTCTTAATGCCTGTCTCAGCACTACAGCCCTTCCCTCTTCACCCCACCTCCTAGGTGCCAGGCTCACCAATGCTTTTGTTCTCTCCTTTACCACTACTTATGATCTCTGAAAGTTGTTACCTCCCCTCTCTATGCATTGACTCAGTTGCCTCAATTCCAGTATCATCCTTGCACTCCCCTTTTCCTCAGAGAATCCTCACGATCAACAATACTGCCCGTAGCTCCACCATCCCTACCTTTGATCTCACCCAGCTCATTACCCTTCTCCCTCTTTGCTCCTGCCTCTCCTTTACTCAAACATTCCTTGCCTAATATGTCCCTTTTCTAAGAGCATAGCTTTTTAGTGCCCTCACACAAGCTGTGGTTTGTGCAGGTAATAGCGGTGGGGCAGTGGAGCCATGAAATGGGGGGATTTTGAGGGACGATGCCGAGGGGAAGTTAATTATTTATTTAATTTTACCTCGGCATCATCCTTCGAAATCCCCCCTTACCAGGCCTCACCGCTGTTACCTGCATTGACCGCGGCTGCCTCACACAACCCTCTTCACCCTTTCCTTTCATAAGCACCCAGGCTGTCAGTGTACTCCCTCTTTCCCCACCTTTGCATTTCCCGGGTCCATGGCTCGCCAGTGCTTTTGCCTTCTTTATTCCCTTTCCTATGAGCCTGGGTCCCCAGTATTCCCCCTCTCTTGCCTCACCATTCCCTGGGTTCATGGCTGGCTCGCAAGTGTTCTCACCGTTCTTCTGCTCCTACATTTTCCTTTATTTTGTGTCTGACTCGCCATAGTTTTAATCTTTCTCTCTCTTCAGGCTCTGCCCTCTCACCCGAGTGCCTGGTAAGTTCTGCCCCCATACCTTCGACAACATCCTTCTATGGGCTTTTCAGCCTGTACAAAACCTGTGTATAGAGGTTGAGGGGTTTCTCAAGTCATAAAGTGCTTGAAGAGAAAGGAGGTTGTGGGAACAGATCACAGAGGTAGCAGTATCTTGTGCAGATTCCCTAGTTTGGTGTGCCTTTGGTGAGATGCACTCAAAACTAGTATGGGTTTTGGGACAGGCTTTTCTCTTGATGTCCTGTTGGTGAAGAGGGCTCAGCAAGGTGGGCTCCTAGTCCAGCTTCACTTCTTGGGCACAGAGGAGCAAGCGAAATCTAAGAAAGTTGAGAGCCCACCTCAAGCCCCTCGGAACCCCTGTAGGAATTCAGGCAGACCATGAAACAGACTGATGACAGTGAAAGCAGCAAAACACCTGGTCCAGAAGGTGGGGCGCCAGCTGCCAAGCGCTGTCCGAGGCCACCCTGATGCAAAAGCCACAAGCACTAGAGTCAGCGGGAGGTGGGCCGACCGAACCTGGGCAGAATAAGACGTGGCTTACATTCCTGATGGTGTGAGCTTGGCATCTTTTTGAGCTGCATCATCAGTGCCCAAAGGCTGCTTTGACAAACACGTACTAACATACAAACACGCAGCATTTGAAAGTTGTTTTACCTGACTGTCTGTTGCAGAATGCAACATCACTCAAAGGTGGGAGGCTGGGAGCTGCGTGGCTGATGAGACAGCATTGGGCCCTCAGTTAATCGGTGCTCAGCTCACCTCTATGTGACTTAGGCTGTGAGAGCTGATCTGTAATGGCGGTCCGATCACCACTGTCCCAGATCGTGGCACTCATCTGCTGCTGGACACGTGTACGGACTACGTTTCTTTCACTGTTGGGGGTGCGAGTGCCGAGATGTAGAGAACCTATGTGACTCAGTTTCAAGGAATTTGCTGGGGAATCAAATCCTGTAGTTTTGCCTTCGCCCTTGTCGTGGTGACATACTTTTCAGCCAGTTACAAACTGGCCTATTTATAACTGTGCATTTGTAATGCTTCTTTGTTGGCACCCACTAATTCTCATGAATGAGTTGTTATATGTTGTAAGATTTCAACTCGCAATTCACCGCCTCATTTTTATGGTGCATTGTCAGTCTACGCTGGCATCACATATCTTAAATATTTGATTATCTATCTGACTGTGTGTGTGTTACTGCAATACTTTTGTGTGGGGATGTAGTAAAGGATCCCAAATGAGCATCAATGGCCTTGAATGATTGTTTCCAAAGGAAGCAAATTTGCTGTTGCAGTTCGGACACTTTTAAAGCAATGTTTCTAAGGCTTCCAGGCCAGGGGTGACAGTGTGCTCTAGGCCCAGCAGCAGGTTTAGCTGCCTTTAAAAGGAAAGCTGTATGACTAGCTGGCTTGGTCCAGGGATGCTGTGCAGCCACAAATGCATTTGTAGGCCTGGATTCACTGTAGCATTGAGGTAAGTAGAGCAAGGCTGCAAAATGAGAACTCAACGACCCCTATCCTCAGTTCGACTTCGTGATGGTACCTTCATCATTCTGCATTGCCTGCATGACACCACTCAATGGGAGGGTCACATGAAGAAGGAAGGACAGTTTCAGCTTCAGGGCATGGTGGGGCCTTTGAAGTTTGAAAATGCCCCAAACGTATACTTTGTGGCATTCCCAAACTCATCTCCAAACCTTTTTTTCTCTTTTGAAATGGTCAGAAATGTTCTGCAGCTGAGCCAAAGAATGAAGCGACTTCCCAGCCAGGATGGGAAGGGAAACAAATCACTCCTGACTTGCATGGGGTGTAGGAAGAAATATTTCCATAGGGAAATATGCTTTCCCTGCAGAAAAAAGAAAGTGTACCTTGGTACAAGAGGCTCTCTTACATCTGCGTGGACTCCTACACTATGTAAAACTCAGCACAGTGCAAACAGGAGCCCGTGGGAATAGTCACATGACATTGCTTGTCCTGCATGTATGGCAACAGACCTGAATCAGACTGGAGACTCCTGGTTTTTAAAGCCAAAAATAGCTTTTCTACTGCTCTCCCGCCTAAAATTGCCTCTTTGCCAATGGTATTCAATAGAAAAAATAAATTCCTCTAAATTTTTTCCAGGAGCTCCCTCTTTCCTGATTGAAAATGTTGACATGAATAATATTACCCTTTTAGCCGACACGTGTTTTGTCGTAAATTGGGAAATAACCCAATGACTTCATCGGGGCTAAAAGTAATACAAATACCACCATTTGTTTCATGATATCTTGACACAATATACATAAGATTAATTACAATGCATTGCTACCTAACACACCAAGATTTGGAGCACCATTGAGGTCCGTGTGCATTTGGGTTATCATCCTACCGTGGAAAGCCATGTCATAGATATATCTAAAATGTTTGATGTAACTTGACAATCAGTGTTCAGTGTCACACAGAATCTTAGTGCAGGGTCGTTGCATGAACGCCTTCTGGAGCTCATGCTCGTGAGCGATGGTTTGGACATAAAAATCATGCACGTGACAGATGTGGATTAAGCTACTATTCACCTTAAAGCCCAAGAATTTGCAAGAAATAGAACAGATAAATCTCTGTCTAAATTTACTCCGTGTTAGAGTAGGGCTACTGTTTATATATAAAGTAATGCCTGGTTTAACGCAAACCTTTCGGCGGTCAGACCTACATAAAACATAAAATGGTAGCGAAAAGAAATAAATTTTTGGATAGGGTAAACGAGTCGTAAGTTTATAGAGTACATAGATTAAATAAATAGATTAAATAAAAGAACGCTTAGCATCTGGTGCTTACCTCCTGACTGTGTTTATCAGCATAAGAAGTCGGTAATTCCTGAGAAGTGAGTGTATTGAAGTCCAAAGTGTAAAATTGCCACAGTATCCGGTGATATCCCTGGAAGGTATTCCCTCTGTATAAGTGAACGATTCAATCACTGAGTAAATGCAAATAATGTGTGCGAGAGATAGACAGGAAGACTGAAAAAATTCATAATTGCCTTAGGTAGGGTACTACAACATCTAATAAGTATAGTGGTGACAGTGTGATCTGCTCCTCATTCTGGGCCGAGACAGCAAAATATTCCCTGTAAGGGAATATATTATCGAAATGTGAAGACATGGAGACATCTTCCTTTAAATATTACGTAATACATTGTCAGATGGTGATTTAAGTAAGGGTAGTGTGAAGACATATCGTAACGCGATAAGTGTGACATAAAGTATTCTCAGATGGTGATTTAGGTAGGGTAGTGTGATGAATTATCGTAACGCCATCTGTTAGGTTGATATTTCAGTGTGCGTACTACATCGCAATCCCAAGGGTAGGCAGAGTCACAGCATTTGGGGGTTATATGAGTAAACTAAAATCATATAGGAAAGACTAAGATGCTGTCGGAGTGGAACATGAATATCAAGTCCAGCTTGCAGCTAATGATATCAGTATATCTCGTACCACCACAACCGGCCATTAATCAAGCCCTATCATACAGTTGAGATGCAGTAAAGGTAACGGGTAAGGTTAAGTTGTAAATCATAGAGTTCCCCTTTGGAGCTCCAGAGAAGAGAAAGGCAGCTTGTGACATCGCTTACCTGAAACTTTTCCCCTTCCATCCCCCACTTCCAAGCTGTTTTCCCACTCTTTACTTTCAGAGAGACACTCTTCTCAACTACCCCATTACTCAATGTATTTTCTTTATCTTCACAACTTTGTCCCAGTTCTTTCTTAAGTAATTGCACATATGGAACACCAGTGTTATTGGTGTCTAGGCATGTTCCTTTTCCTAGCTTCCTTTTCCTATTTTTCATATGACGGGGGACTGATTGACCACTATTCAAATTATCAAAACACTCTGGGTCATGTTAGTAGTGTCTGGTGTGTCACAAGCTCAAGATACCATTATACTGTTTTAGATTTGGCATTAGCCAAGACCTTTTGATTTAAAAAAAAAAAAATACGCATATGTACAAAATAATTATTTAAAAGGGCCTTCAGACAGCTTTCTTCATCCATTGGTCTGTTAGTGTGTCATTCACATTTCGCTTCCGCCTACAACAGCATACAGCGTGGGGCAGAGGGTCAGCCCACTTCAGGCACTGGATAACTTCACTTTGGGTGACTGCATGTTGCTCTTTCATGAGGAACACATCCACACACAAGCTAGTTCCCTTATGCCAGTATTTTCATTAATGTGTTACTTTGATGTTGCCTTTGTGTTTAGAGTCTGACGTGACGGCAGGACGGTCCACATGCCACATTCCATGTTTTATTTGTTTCTGTCTCCTGCTAATGCTGGTGTAAATTTCTTCTGGGGTGTCCTTTGTTTATTGTTGGAATGCTAGTATTTCACAGCATAACAGAGTCCATGCATTTGAACCTGTTCTATATTAAATTATTGAAAGCTTCAAATATTATACATGTGAATTCATAAGCGGACAATTCTTCAGAACACATTAATCCAGGACTTAATTTGATCAATGGCTCTTTAATAAACTTTGCACTTAGAAAACATTTTTTATTGCCTTATTTTCTTTCTTTCTCTTTTTCTTTGTTTTCTCCTTCTTCCTTGCTTTTTATTTTCCATTCTTTCATTCCTCTTTCCTTCTTTCTTTCCTTTTTCTTTCATTCTTTCATTCCTTCTTTCTTTTCTTTCATTCTTTAATTTTGTTCCATTCTTTCATTTCTTCTCTCTCTCTTTCTTTTCTCTTTTAATTTCTTCATTTTTGTTTTCCTTTTTCCCTTCATTCCTTCTTACCTTATCTATTCTGTTCCATTTTCCGTTAATTTCTTCTTTACTTTTTTTTCATTCTTTTATTCCTTCTTTCCTTCTTTTTTCTTTTTTTATTTCTTTCCTTCTTTCCTTCTTTTTTGCTTTCCTTTTTCTTTCACTCCTTCTTTCTATCTTTCTTTCTTTTTTGCTTTCCTTTTTCTTTCATACTTTTTTCCTTCTTTCTTTTTTCTTTAATTTCTTCTGTCTCTCTTGCTTTCTTTCCCTTCCGACTTCTTTCTTCCTTCCTTCTTCCTCCCTTCGTTCTTCCTCTCTTTTTCTTGATTCTTTTTTTTCCTTCTTTCATGTTTTATTTAATTATTTCCTTCCTTCTTTCTTGCATTCATTCCTTCTTTCCATTCTGACTTTCTTGGTATAATTCCTGCTTTTGTTTTCTTTTGTTCTTTCTTGCCTTTCTTTCTCTCTTGTCTTCTGTCTTTCCTTCTTTCTTGCTTGAATTCCTTGTTTCTGTCTTTCTTGCATTCATTCCTTCTTTCTTGTTTTCATTCTATCTTTCTTGCTTCCATTTCCACTTTCTTGCTTTTATTCCTTCTTTCCTTTGTTCCTGATTTAATTCCTTCTTTCGTGCTGTCTGTCTTTCATTCCTTCCGTCTTTCCTTTCTTGTCTGTTTTCCTATCCTTCTTTCTTTCTTGCCTTCTTTCTTGTTGTCCCTTTTTCTTCTTTCTTTCTTTCTTTCCTTCCTTCCTTCTTTCTATCCTTCCTTCTTATCTTTCTTTTCCTTATTTCTTTTTTGCCTTCTTTCTTTCCATCTTTCTTGCCTTCCTTATGTCTTGTATTCCTTCTTGCCTTTTTTCTTTGTTTCTTTCTTCGTTTCTTTGTTTCTTCATTCCTCTCTTCGTTCTTTCCTTTCTTTTTTCATTCTTTCCTGCTTTCTTTCTTTCCTCCTCAAAGGCAACAGGCTCACAGCCAATGACACAATGTGTGGCTTTTTTAGGTCTGCTTTAACCAAGACTTTTTGATTTTGCTAAAATTATGTGTATGATATTCTTTCTTATAAGCTATTTTAGGTATACTTCATCCATTTGCCTGAGGTTGGGTCAATCACATTTTTTTCCAACCCATTCGAGCACAAATTAAGGGACAGCACATCAACCCACTTCACCCATTTGTGGACTTCCTTATAAGTTACGGGATGCCGCCCTTTCACAGGGAGCACATCCACATACAATGCAGTTTGGTGCAGGCCCAAGGAGTACTATGGTAATGGTAAAAGTTTTTTTTTCTTCAGATTGACAAACTCACGGCAGCTTTCCCAAGGATAACATTTTGCAAAAGCCATGAAAAAACCATACAGAATTGGCAAAAGGCTGGCCAACAATGCAGGACCTAATGCCTTTGCCAATGCTTGTTCAATTTTGAACTGATATCAAACCCTGCAGCCTTGCTATTTCCAAACCAACTATCTCTTCTTAATCACTTTGGCACCACAGCGCACAAGAAGGTGCAATTCATACAAGTTTTTTTTTCCTCTTTTCACTTACAGTGTTTATTTCTTGCTTTATTTCTTTAACTTTTGCTTTTCCTTCTCGAACAATCACTTCTCTACATGCACATGTGCAAATGTTCGATACGGAAAAACAGTGAAGGGAATTTATGCCGGAAGCCTTCTAATTACTAGGTTTTTACGGAAGTGTCTCTTTTCTGACTATTTGAAAGGGAGCAAGGTCAAGACTAGATCGTCCCTTTTTTAATCGATATCTCTCTGTAAAATCTATGCTATCAAAGGTGGGTGAAGAGAAAATAACTTGAGTCTTAATGTGTACTTAATTAGCGGGGATCTATCTTCCTCCTTCGGCTGCTGCGTTCAGTATTAATCAATCTACAGCAGCACAAGATCAATTCGTGCTCCAGAGAATGGGAGTAAACAATAGATTTGGCTTGTTTCCCTGAAAGCTTGGCTTAAAACGCAAACACAGACAAAGCCAATAGTTCTGTCTTAGCTAAAAGGGAAACAAAGACTAGTAATAATACAGCCACACTTGTAGATCATACTTAGGCACACGTACCAGCCTGGCTGCCGCGAATTTACACACAGGCGCCTATGGTCATTTGCATAACATTAGAGACACATTTGTACACACTGACATTCTCTCCAAATAGATGTGTTGTGTGGTTTGCACTTAATAAATAAATGAAAGGAACTAAAGTATTCTAAATTATACATGACAGTTCATTAGGCAGATACACCTGTAATGTAGGGTCAGGTAGTCTATTTCAAAAGACTGGAAAAAGTTAACAGCCGCCAATATAAACTGTACTGCCTCAATTAGTTCATAATAAATGCCATTCAGAGAATTGTTATATTACGCAACATAAAACTGCTTTTCTAGTTTTAGTTCGTGTGGGATTTATTTTTCATTATAAAATCGTGTTTATTAGACCCATTAATCCATAACATACACGACACCGGAAGCAAGTGAAGCAGTTCAAATATAACATGCCTAAAAGAGAGAGTTTAGCACCTAATTATTTAGAATGGTTATTTCACAAACAGATCCGCTGTTTAGAGGTACTTCATAAGTTTAAAGTAGTACAGAAGTTCAGTTGTGGAACTGGCAGAACAAATATTAGATTGAAAAAAAGCATAATCTCAACCAAAACAAGCATTTACAATGCAATGGTCTCGGCAATATTATAGGTAGAGCTATTGGTATTGCTCATTTTTTATTTTTGTATTTTTGTATACCTAAATAAATAATTTGTCATTTCTATTGGCATTAGCTTTTTTTTTTGCATATGTGATACCTATTGGGCAGTTCCAAAATGTGCTCTTTCTGCACATTTTTAGTTCAAGGGAGTGTCCATACTAATTTGAGAGTGATTAAGCTATTGACATAGTAAATAACAATGCTGTATCTTTAAATGTTTTAAAAACAAAAACATAAACAAAAAAAATGTCATGAGCAATGCCAATAGCTCTAACTTTAACAATGCAGAGACCGTTGCATTGCAAATGCTTGTTTGTCTTTACCAAGGAAAACTTAAACCCTACTTTTTATCTTTCATCTTCTCTTTTCCTTGTTTATTTGTTTTCCTGGGCTCTTTCCTACCTTTAAGTCAATTTTTTAAGACTCTTTTTATTGAGATTTTTTAGATTTCTTTTTTTTATAGAAATGTTGGTTTTCGCATGTTATGGTAGAGAACTCAAATGCCGAGGTAATACAACAGTGGCTGAATAAGCAAGCTCCAAACAAGCATTGCCAAAGCAAATAGGTCCCACCTGATGAATACAAGCCCCAGCTAGGCCCGCAAGAGACAAGGGTTCGCTCTTCTGTAACGAAATCTATAAGGAAGTTGGCACGGAAACTGCAAAGTACAAAAACAACGTTTATTAACCCTTAAGGGTGGTCCTACAATCCACACAACACTCTTCAGTATTGCAAGGAGTAGCACACAGAACTTGCGTACATTGTCCCCTTTTATACACAACAGAGGGGCTCATGAGTGGGTGGATACCACATGAAGTCGAAGAACATTACCATTTAGGGTCATTCTCGATACCAAATCAATACATGGGCGGAGCTAACACACTCCTTGGGCCCGCGAAAACACATGGTCAAGCAAAGCTAATTATAACAGATGTGGTCAAGTCTGGGCATGCGCCAGATGGACAAGAGAGAGCTATTTATAACTGTTGCTAGGCAGATTACAAGAGCAACTAACACAGAGGTCGGACTCTCCTCGTGGTGAGCACGTGGCAGCATGTCAATACAAAATGGAGTCCGGACTTCGGCCAACATAATGAGGAAAACACGAAAAAGGGAAACACTAATGTTTTCAGTGAATGCTTAATCACATTCTGCCTTAATTTACAACAGACGACCCTTTCAGCATTTACTGAAGACATCCGGTTTCCAAGAATAATCATCGTATATGTCAATTATCATCATTCCTTTAACCTCTTTAGCTAGACCCTTCTGGCGGGCAACATCGGCAATAGCTTTCTTATCTGGAATGCAAAATGAAATGCATACGGAACAGCACAATGGTCCACATTGAATACACATACAGAGAAAGAACAGAATTGCTATAATAATGCAGAGACCAGTTAAGACCTTCCATCCCCAGGCAGTAACCAACGCCCAAAACCATCCAGAAAAGGACCAAGTGCCGTTTTCCGTGTGGATTTCAGCTGCTATTTTATGCAGCTTATTAATGGCGTTATAAACGGATGGCGTATGATCAGGGATGAACACACAGCAGCTACTTCCAATAATTTTACAGGCTCCTCCTCGATCAGCTAGCATCACATCCAATACCATACGATTCTGTAATGCAACAATCCTGGTAATCTGTAATTCTTCCGTAAGATTCCCAAGAGCAGCAGCAGTCTGATTAGTCACAGCTTCTACCACTCTTGTTAATCTTCGGATCTTCCTACTATTCAGAGCGGCTCCAACAAAGAAAAACAGTCCTAAATTAAAATCAATATACTGTTGCAAGCTGGTATCTGTTTGATCCACCTCATCAATAGATAGAGTACGTTTATATCTATTTACAGTCACATTATTCAGCAATTTCAAATCCTTATGATATGACGCAGGTGCTAAGAATACAGGAGGTAATAGGAATGATACATAGCATACCCCAGACCACCCAGCCGGCAAACGGTAATAACCTTTATTTCCACATACAAAATAGGTATTATGGGATGCTAGGAAGGTGCTGTTATTTAACCCATCAATGTTTAACACAGTTATACAATCACTGACACCGACAGGGATAAAACCCACACTCTGGACGCACAGGTCCGCTTGGGCTTGTGCTACTTGGATTACAAATTTATCCTTCCCCACAGTGTCTCTGGTGTTCGTGAAGATATAGGGGATGGATTCATTGTCCGGTCGGTACTCTTCCCATTCCCAAATTGTCCCATTCGCTTGTGGATATCCATTCTTGTCCTGATGGCATTCTTTATTAAGTCTGAAAAGCAATCGTCCCACTGTCGGTTTTCGAGTGGCAAACAACAGAGTGTACCATGCTCTACAAGAGCCATTGTGAGAGAAAGGAAGGGGTATGAATGGCGTACCTCCTTTCTTCTGATGGGCTGGCATCATCCCACATATCCAACAGTTCGTAGCATTTGTAGCAACGTGGGTGTGATGCAGCATCTGAATGAAAGTGTTATTCAAATAGGATTGTCGATGCTTCAACTCTTGGTATGGCAATGTGTAAAAGTAGTGCTCCGCAGGCACTGGAGTCGTCAACACAAGTGTCTCTCGGGCAGGAGTTGCCTCCTCCACAAACCATGTGGTTATACCAATGATAGCTACTGTTAGCATGAACCCCAGTGCACAAAGAATTTTCTTCTTCTCCATGTCAAAGGAAACAATACCCTGGTATCTTCCTGAAACTAAAAAGTCTGTCAGAACTCTTCCCCTTGGGCAGCGGTTGATTTCTTCACCAGCGGGCCAAGACGGGTGTCGCTACACTAATGCAGGGCTGATCCCCCCCCCTTGCCTCATTGGCTCTCCGTTTCACTAACCCAAGGGCCGTTCTGACAGTATGTCCCGGTACTGGAAACCTCACTTCCTTGGTCGCAGATGATATCGCCTTCCTCCAGAAGTCGTGTGGTCCGAAAAGAGCTCCTCAGTGTCGTTTGGCTCTGCAGCACGGCCTGTCTCTGCTGCTAGGATGTCTCGTTGATCGGTCAGCACGGCAGACTCCTCCAATCCGGGCGGTACCTTTCGACAGTGCAAGGAATGGATCCAATTCTTCCTGTTCGAGACTCGCACAGCCGTCCTCGTTGCAAGAAGGACTTGCTCAGGTCCGACCCATCTCGGCTCCAAACTGTTCGATCTGTCGAAAACCTTTATCATCACATGATCTCCAGGCCGGAGACCATGTCCTTCGCCAGTAGACCGATCAGGGAGCGCCTCTCGGACCTGTTGATGAATAGAAACCAAGTTATCCGTTAACTGTGCCAGGTAATCACTCATCATCACACAAGGTACATCATACACAGCCTTAGGCCTTGGTTGACCCCAAATGTTCATTGGGCGTCCAAATACAATCTCATAGGGTGTAAGGCCGGTTCGGGAGTGTGGCACCGACCTAATTGACAATAACGCCAGTGGCAAAGCGTCTGGCCAAGTCAAAGACGTTGAAGCTTGAATTTTGGCGATCTTAAGCTTCAGTGTACCATTATATTTCTCGACTAGTCCTGCAGACTGAGGGTGGAACACGGCGTGGAACTTCTGGGTGATGCCTAGGCCCTTCAAGACATACTTTATAACATCTGCTACAAAGTGAGGGCCATTATCACTCCACAGAAGTCTACAGACGCCGTATCGGGGGAAAAACTCTTTCAGCAATAGCTTCGCTGTAGTCATTGCAGTATTGTCTTTCGCAGGGTACGCCTCGACCCATTTACTAAAGGCGCAAACCACTACTAGAACATACTTCAAATTGTTACAGCGCTCAAGCTGGATGTAATCCATCTGCAGAACCTCAAAGGGTGCAGTGGGTGTCGCAAATCCTCCTGCTGGAGTTCGCGTGCCTTTCCCTGGGTTATACTTCAGACAGATCATACAGGTCTGCACCACCCTCTTTGCCGTGCTAGCAATCTCTGGATGCTCCCAGACTTGGGTAAGCAATTTCACAATTGCGGAAGCTCCAACATGTGCTAGCCCATGTGCCATCTGGACCATAGGTTGTACAAAAGCCGTGGGTAATTTCCATCTATCCATCTGCTTATTTCTCCAGCAACCCTCGTCATCCAGTTCTCCTTCGCTAGCCCATTGTTCCCGCTCTTTGTCAGAAGCGGTCTTTTGTATTTCTCGCACTTCCTCCTTCGCATCATGCCATCTCTCCACCTGTGACTTCACTACATACATGGCAGT
The DNA here is from genome assembly GCF_964204655.1 of Triturus cristatus. Classification (NCBI taxonomy): domain Eukaryota; kingdom Metazoa; phylum Chordata; class Amphibia; order Caudata; family Salamandridae; genus Triturus; species Triturus cristatus. The sequence continues at coordinate 889,837,969 of NC_140590.1, read as the reverse complement.
AGTACCGGGCTGCATCGCAGTCTCCCGTGCTACTCGATCCGCTAACGCATTCCCTTCTCCAACCTTATCAACTACTTTCCTATGGGCACTACACTTAACAATGGCAATTTTCTTTGGGTATGTCAACGCAGTTAAAAGATTGTGGACTAACTCCCCATGCATTATCTGCACCCCATGTGACGTTAGAAACCCTCTCTCCTTCCAGAGTAGGCCGAAATCGTGCGCTACTCCGAAGGCATAGCGGCTGTCTGTGTAAACATTCACACACAATCCTGTACTAAGCTCACACGCTCGTGTTAACGCTATCAGTTCCGCTGCTTGGGCTGATTTCTGTGGTATGCGTGCTGTCTCCACTATCGTCTGTAACGTGGTAATTGCATATGCTGCTGAAGTCGTACCATCTGGTAGCTTCAGGCATGATCCATCTACCCACAACTCTCCATCTACATCTGAAAAGGGCGTATCCTGGAGATCAATACGACCCTTTGTTTGTTCCTCAGTCACAAGAATACAATCATGCGCTTTCTGTGCCTCAGGCTGTGTCTCGGGGTATGGCAACAATGTGGCCGGGTTTAATGTCACGCACCTTTTTAACGTAATGTGAGGAGCTAAAAGCGTCAACTCATATCCCGTTAAACGGGCACTGGTCAAATGCTGCGTCTTTGTTTGATTAAGCAGGGCATCAACAGCGTGGGGAACTAACACCAACAGTTTATGGGACAATACAATTCCTTCACTCTGCCGTATTGACACAGCTGTCGCCGCAACCGAGCGAAAACACCCCGGCAATGCTCGGGCGACAGGATCAAGTACAGCCGAAAAGTATGCACAAGGGCGCTGCTTATCACCATGCATCTGTACTAAAACTGATAATGCACATCCATCTTTCTCATGCACATACAACGAAAAGGGTTTTGCATAATCAGGGGTCCCTAACACTGGTGCTGAACAAAGGGCCTGTCGCAATTGCTGAAAAGCAGCATCACACTCATCTGACCAAGGGATTGGGATAGGCGTATCTTTCGTCAAGAGGGCTAGTAATGGCTTAGCCGTGTGTGAAAACCCCAGTATCCACTGTCTACAAAAAGAAACGAGGCCCAAAAATGCACGCACATCCTTCTGCGTGGATGGCCTCGGTGTGTCCAAGATTACTTGGATACGATCTGGTGTGAGTGCACGCCCCTCCTTAGACAAAAGGTGACCCAAATAAGTCACCTTTGGTCTACAGAATTGCAATTTCTTCCTAGAGACCTTGTGATTGTGGGAGGCTAAAAAGGAAAGTAGGGATAGCGTGCTTTTCTCGCACAACTCCAGGGTGTCAGCCGCCAACAAGATGTCATCGACATATTGAATGAGGGCGACCCCCTCGAGTAAAACAAAGGAATCCAACTGTCGCTTCAAAGCCTGACTATAGATACTAGGGCTTTCTGTGTAGCCCTGGGGAATTCTACAAAAACGATAAGATCTGTTGTTTAGTGTGAACCCAAAAAGAAATCGGCTATCAGGGTGAATGGGAATAGAAAAGAAGGCATTTTTCAAATCAATCACTGAGAACACGGTCGCCGTAGGCGGGACCAAGGTAAGCAACGTCGTGATATCGGAAACCACCGGGTACTGAGGTATCACGATCTTGTTTACCTCCCTCAAATCAATTATGAACCGATAGACCTTTGCATCCGTGTCCTTTTTCAGAATAGGGAGAATCGGACTGTTACAGATATTATAGGGAACTTCTTCCACTACTCCTACTGCGATCAAATCCTGCACAATCTGTATGAGAGCTTCCTCGCCCTCCTGGGAAATACGATACTGTGGGAGGCGTGGTAGCACCGCCCCCTCCTGGACACTAATGTGGACCGGAGGAATCACCATTTGTCCGACATCTGTGTCCGAAGTCGCCCATAAAGCTTGGGGGAGGGTAGCCAACAACGCATCCTCTGAGATCGTACACATCCGCCCAGATCGGGGGTAGTTGTCATTTAAAATCACCCTCACACCCTCAGGGGAACAACGAATTGTAGCCCTAAAGTACTTTAACATATCAAGGCCCATAATGTTATCCGGTGTGTACGGAGCAAGCAGAAACGGACAAGGCGCAGAAAAACAATCAATTGTAAACGCAAGGGTCTGTGAAAGAGGGCTTCGGGAGAGTGTACCGTCAAACCCTACCGATGTAACTAATGAGCCGGATGGGGGAGCCCCCGGAACCAAGTACCTAGACAATGCACTACGTGTCGCTCCTGTATCCACTAGGAACTGATCAGTAGAACCTAAAACCTCAGCCGATACATAAGGACCCGTCTGATCGACCGGCACCTCAACTGATTCGGACCCCCATCCTACGCATTCCTATGCATGCTGAGAATCATGATATCCCGAGTGATCGATGTCCGATACATGATACTGATGCTGGCGATCGAAAACGTTTGAGCTATCTCGGTGCTGCCCAGCAGTGTCGAAACGGACATTATCGTTAGAATTCCCTCTAAAGTTCGAGAAGCCCCCTCTACCTCTCTGGCCACCCGGAGTGTGCCCCTGCCGCGAAGCACGCAATGCTGGGCACTCCCTGGCCCAATGGCCCAACTGCTTACAGTACGCACATTGGTTCTTATTCAAATCAGATCGGCCCGAAGGGGGACCATAAGATCCGCCCCTTCCCCTATTATTATTACCCCGGCGGGGCGGGCCATATACTTGTGCTAACATCACTTTGGTTTTGAGATCTTTCGATTTCTTTTCCTCCTGGCCCTTCGCCTCGTGCTCCTGACGCTCATAATACTGAGCGATGGTCAGAAGGGCCGTCGGTGTCGCGGAGGACCAAGAACTCTCACTCGCTTTTAACCGGGCCGCAACTGCCGGCAGCAGATTGGCCACATATTTGTCCGCGAAAAGGTGGCGGCCTGTGTCGTCGGTAAGCGACTGGCCACTAAAGTCATGGAACGTTTCTTCGAAGCGCGTGAAGAAATCTGCAACTGACTCATCAACTTTCTGCTTACATGCCGCTAACATATTCCAGTCAATCTTTTTAGGGGGGATTATTGTTTTCAATTTAGCCACAATAGCAGCAGGGAGATCTAGAATATTCTGGGGTGGTTTCTGTGCGGGCTTCCGTTCCCTATCCTCATCCTCAAGCTCAGACCACCGGGCCTTAAAAGCAACTGCATCATCCACCTTTCGGACAGACCGCCACGTGTCCGGTGGTAGAATAAGGCCAAAGAACAGATCTATATCCGCTAAGGTCATAATGCAAGAATTCAAGGCCCCCTCGACTTCTTCATAGAAGGCCGCTGGATTCTTGCGGGGGTCAGGCAATGCATTCTTTAACGCCATAACATCGGCCCTATGCCAAGGAGTATAAACCCAATTATACACAAAATATCCCCTAGCATCGGCGGAGTTAATGTCCGAGCTAGTCCCTGCTCCTTTCGGAGGGACATACAAAGGTGCCGCCTCTCGCATCGGTTTAGCATGCACTACATTATCCTTATCTGACTGGGAGGTGGATGGGTGGCCCCCTGCCGCAACTGAATCCGACCGCTTCTCCTCCTCCGCTCGTTGGCGTGCTTTCTCTCGAAGGGCCAGCACCTCGTCCCGCAAGGCGAACAGCCGCCGAGCCGCCTCAGGAGCCTTAGAGGGAGAAAAAGCACCGTTACGTATTGCTCTGGCATCCGAAGACACTTCGTCAGGCTCAAAAACATGAGAATATTTTCGGAAAGCATTAATCACTTCATCCGCGAAATGACCCAGAAAATACACTTTATCTCTCTCCTGCCATGGCCCCCAAATTTGAAATAATTCCTCCATGGATACCTTGCCTTTAAGTGCACGGAAGGAAATTTGCCGAAGCTCAGCCATTTGCTCGGCCGGCAGCATGGACCGTGTGTCTACCTTACCCGAAGCCGGGTCAGAATCTTGCGGCCGCGGAGCGGATGCGCCAACATAAGGGGGCGGAGAGCGATCTAGCAAATAAAAATCATCATCAGGATTATTAAGGACAGGATAAAGCGGCTGGCGAACAACATATTGACCCGAAACTTGTAGCCTACGCTCTTTCTCTTGTCTGTCCGTTTGCTCTTTGTCCTCCCGATGCTTCGCTTCCTGCGCTCGCATATGATCATTCTTTCGTTGCTCCTTATCAAACAGCGCTTTCTCACGTTTCTCTCGCTCACGCACTTCCTTCACCCATAATCGCACACACTCAAACATATCCTGACGAGCACGTCGCTTACACATACACTGTTCCACATACTCAATCTTGCGTATATCAAACGATCCATACAAAGGCCATCGCAACTCAGGATCCTTCCTAGTATATTTCCTCCATAACGTGCTGTACATTATGGAAGAAAGACCATGCTTCACGTACATATCCCTATTAGGAGTCCCCTCTGGGGGAGCTGGAGCAGATTCCTCGAGGTTCAACCGGTTATCCAAACAGCAGCACCACTTACGGAGTGCGCTAAAAGCAGGCATGCTAGGAATAATGCAAAATATGCAGTATTATCAAGAAAAATGGCACTTAATCGTTGCGCCGTTCCAAGTTTACACAGCTCCGGAGAAATTTCTCCACATTACCTGCCTATATGTGTTGCAACGCATATATTTTCACAAAGACAAATTCAAAATATGACTAGTCACCATCAATCAAACTCAAATAGCCAGACCAGGCTTCAAAACTCGGAGCAAGTACCGTACAACGGTTCTTACCAATCAAGAGTCCAGGTTCCAACTGCCAAGCTCCACAATCGCCCAAACGGCTCTCACGGCAGGACCGACAGAAGAGGTCTCAGTCGATGACCGGCGCCACCCAGATGGTCAGCTCGGAAGGGAAGGAAGAAAAACCTCGGGATGCCAGGGCTAAGACGCCGCTGGCAGTGATCACGTCCCCGGCCAAACTCCTCACCTTCGTCGCGACCAGTCCTTCGAGCATCCGAGTCGCCGATGAGCCCCACGTGACGGGCGCCAATTGATGAATACAAGCCCCAGCTAGGCCCGCAAGAGACAAGGGTTCGCTGTTCTGTAACGAAATCTATAAGGAAGTTGGCACGGAAACTGCAAAGTACAAAAACAACGTTTATTAACCCTTAAGGGTGGTCCTACAATCCACACAACACTCTTCAGTATTGCAAGGAGTAGCACACAGAACTTGCGTACATTGTCCCCTTTTATACACAACAGAGGGGCTCATGAGTGGGTGGATACCACATGAAGTCGAAGAACATTACCATTTAGGGTCATTCTCGATACCAAATCAATACATGGGCGGAGCTAACACACTCCTTGGGCCCGCGAAAACACATGGTCAAGCAAAGCTAATTATAACAGATGTGGTCAAGTCTGGGCATGCGCCAGATGGACAAGAGAGAGCTATTTATAACTGTTGCTAGGCAGATTACAAGAGCAACTAACACAGAGGTCGGACTCTCCTCGTGGTGAGCACGTGGCAGCATGTCAATACAAAATGGAGTCCGGACTTCGGCCAACATAATGAGGAAAACACGAAAAAGGGAAACACTAATGTTTTCAGTGAATGCTTAATCACATTCTGCCTTAATTTACAACACACCTTTCAAGTGAAACTTTCAAGCTATTGGCCTTGCTAATGCTTGTTTGCAAAGCAATTTGAAAAAAAAAATACTTAAACTGGAACCAAAGCAAACCTATCTTCAAGTACTTAGGAATGTAACACTGAATTCAATATTTTCAAGCATTACGAAAAGCAATTTTTGTTTTTCAAAATGAGTGCAGAAAACTCTGATTAGGATCTAAAAAGTCATTGCACGTGAACCAGCATAAAGACAGCACAGAGGAATGTTTGTAGGTACTTAAAGAACATAACAGCTGTCTGATGAAGTGTCAAACTGTTTGCCATTAATTAGTTCCCTGATGCGAGACGTGCAAGGATGCAAGTCAAGGAACTAAAAAGAGATTTAAAAAAATGTTATGCCCCAGATTTAAAAAAATGTTATGCCCCAGAACTGGAACAAACACAAAAAGACAAAGGAAGTAGGCAAATGAGATTGACAAAAAAAGCAAACAAAAAGCTGTACAAAAACAAAATCCTACCAGTTTGAGTACAATCGCGGCCTCTTTTTATTCTCCTACTGACCCCCCCCCCCCCATTCTCCATTTAACTTGCCAAAATCACTGACTCTGCTTTTTCTGTTGCTCGCCCCAAACATCTCTTCTCACCAACATACCACACCCCCACCTGGTGTTTCTGCTCTTTCTTTGATGCTGAATCCAATTTTCTCACACCAGGTAATGGACAACTGCACCCCAGCGGAGGCGCAAAAACAACATCGTACCTCAGCACACGGACCTATACACACAGTGCTTTGTGAAGACCTGGAACACACGCGGACACATTTTCCTCTTTCTATTGACAAACAGAAGTCACATTTAAACCTACAATCTTCCCTAAGCAAACACAACTACACCCTTGCCAGAGCGGCTGGAGCGGAAGAGCTTGGAGAGCCGGCAGAACCCAGGAGGGAAAACTGTTTCAACATACACAGAGCACGTCTGGTCGGGTTGTTGAAGTTGTGTGGTTCTGTAATAATGACTAACTCTAGGGGGATACACTCACCGTCAGAAACAACACTACGAGGGTGGGTGTGGCATCAAAAGCACTACAATGTATGGAGCCTGTGATTTGATGTAGGTCGATGCATTTCTCCTGTTTAAACTGCATTTTTATAACATTTATAAAAAGATTTTTTTTTTTTTTTTTTTTTTTAACTGCACTATGACCAGATAGCGCCTTAAAGACATTCCAATGGCAGAAAGGCGGTATCAGATGTTGAGAACATAGCCGGTTATAAATAGAAACTCTGTATTGCATAAACGCGATGGGTGCCTGTGGCGGGAGGAGTCTCGAGTTCCTACAAACATTACATTGGCGGTGGTTCTGGGGCTCACTGCAGGCTCGAAACCAGTTCTGCTGCAATGCGAGGAGTGGTTTGGGAATGTGCCTTCGGTGGGGGATGGGAGAGCAGGAAACTGCAGCTACAGGACTCGGCCGGTAATTGGAGGGAACACCTCCTGGCAGAGAAGAGACGGAGCGGGGAACCACGGCTTCTGGACAGCGCTAGAACCCAAAAAGAACACACATTCGGGGATGAACTGCCTGCCATTCCTCCTCCCCCCCCATATCATGCGACATTTGAAATACGTCCACCTGCCGCCGACAAACATTTCACTCAGCCAACGACTGCAATATAAGGGCTATTTTAATGAACAAAGCGTCTTCTTTCTGGTTGGCCTGCTTCTAGGCGATCCGTTTTTTTTCGCAGACAATGAAACTTAATTTTCTTTAATCCCAAATGTCCTTACAGACCACAATGTGTGATCCTGGGCACATCACTTTAGCGCTTAGTTTCTGGAGATGCCGATAGGGGTGGGGGGCGGGGGGCAGGCAGCGGGGAATGGGATGGAGAGCTCGCAACAGGACAACCCCAAAACTCGGCAATTTTTAAGAAATTCATCTTTGGCAAAGACAATAGCTTTGGCTTTTGCACAGAACAGTACCGGCGGCGCTGGCAATAACGTCATCTCACTGAAGGCAGTCCTAAAAAAATGGCGGATGGAAGCTTCGAAACTTTTTCGGATTCGGGGGCGTGTTCCTGCTGTTCGAGAAAGGGCGTGGCTAAAAAGTGGAACGAACAGCAAGGAACACGCCCCCGAATATGAAAAAGACGGAGCCTATTTGGAGGGACGGCTCTCTCCTCCAATGGCTGGCCTCCGTTTAGGTAGCCAGCCAATGGAGGAGAAGCTAAAAGAGAGGCGGGCTAAATAGCCACTCTAGAAAACATTAAATCTCCGACTTCCGGTTCTGCCTTCGGCAGACCGGTAGTCCTCGACCTAAAAACGGTAAAAAATAAAAAGCATGCGTTACGGAGAATCAACGCAGTTATATAGCCAATCCCAGCTGCCATTCTGTTCAGCACCATCCTCTCACCCCCCCCCACCCCCCACACCCTCCCCTCACCGCACAGAGCCCGAATCTCGTTTTAGCAAAGGGGGACTAAGCGCAAAATCTGCGGTGAATATTTAAATAACGGAGAACCTCCTCGCACATCTCATGACACCAGAAAAGACAAGGCTATTTGTGGGTGCGTAACTGGAGTTCTCAGGAGCACATTGAAAAAATAAAAAAACTCCCTCAATTTGTTTTATACTCAAACACATGGTAAAATAGAACCGCAGATGGGCAATCAATCTCACATTTGACAAATAAAGTCCCAAGACCGACGAAAAGCCAGATAATGAATCCATAGTTCACTAAAACAAGCAGCTGCTGCACACGCCGCACGTTTGAAATACAGCCTGCTACAGGAACGTGTTCCCTGAACCTCGGCTCTCACTGTGAGGGATGAAATGCCCACCAGAGCCAGAGCGCCTCAATGACGCAACAGGATGACAAAGACAGGGCTCTATTCCAGCACTTGCCTACTGGCTTCTTAACATCGGTTTATGAATCAGTGCCTGGATATTCTTCCGGGTGACAAGCAGCGCTCTACAAATCCACATGACATTACATTACAATCAAACGTAGTTGCAAGAAATCCATAAAATGACAGGCAGGGGTGTAGCTATCAATAGTGCACCAGGGAGAGATGCACTGGGGCCCAGAGGCCTACTTGCACACCAATAATAAAGCAGTTTTTTTTACTGTCAAACCAGGGGATGTGAGCTTAATTTCCTTGGCTACACTAGAGCCCATGTACCATTGTCTTGTCACTCATTCGCCTAAGACATCACTTTACTTTTAAAAGCTGAAACCGTATGTACTGCTAAGAGCACTCCATAAAGAAGTCCATATTATATCAACCACATTAAAGAATGTCTTGGATTACACATGAAAGATCATGCATTAATTGCATACCTACATATTTTTTTTGTTTAAGGACAGGCTGTTTTCAGCACTCAGTGAAAAGGAAATTTAGAAGAGGCGAAATATCAGAACTTGGGTCATGTTGTATTAAAGGTCAACCAATGTCTTTCACAAAAATCCACAAGCAACCAGGTGGGCTGTTTAAGCCAACCATGCTTCGAACAAAGACAACTGAATCAATTTCATAAAAAGAACGATAATAAGCCTGCCGGGTTCCTGAGGATCTCGTAATATTAAGTAACTGTTGTTGTCAGAACCATCAGATTGAAGAGTCACTTGTAATGAGGGCTTAAGAGTCTAAGGGCCAGATGTACGACCATTCACTTTTGCGGGTCGCAAATTGCGTCAAATTGCGACTCGCAATTTGCAACTCGCAAAACTGAATGTACAACAGTGTCTCAGACACTGTTTGCGATACCCAATGGGGTCAGAAATTGCATGCCTCATAAATATTCATGAGGCAAGCGCAATTTTTTAAAATATATATTTTTTTATGCAGATTTACATAGAGCGAACTCGACCCAAAGGTATTGGAGCACTTTACATGAGCACCAGTTACGTTACACAAGACACATTCAGGCAAGGGGAGATTGCTGAGCCTTCTGTGGGGGATTCGTTGGTTCTTCCCGGAGAAAGACCTAAAAACCTTGGTCCAATCACTAGTTCTCTCTAGACTGGATTACTGCAATTCTCTTCTGACTCGCCTACCCAAATCTCAACTCAACCCCCTCAAATCCGTCCTCCATTCAGCAGCTCGCTTTATTTCAGGGTCCACATGAAGAGACCACATCACTCCTATCCTGTCTTCTCTTCAATGGCTTCCCATCGAGACAAGATCCATTTACAAAACGGCCTGCATCACCCACAAAGCCTTGCACACTTCCTCCCCTCGTTACCTGGCGAATAAACTGAAAATGTTTGGAGGCTCGAGACCTTCTCAGGATGCAGAAAAGTTTCTGATTGAGCCCCCCTCCTTCAAAAGGGAAAGATCGATGGCTCAATCGTTCTCAGGTAATGCGGTGAGAATCTGGAACTCGCTTCCTCCATTGCTCCGTGCCACAACCTCTATCCGGATCTTCAAAGCTGACCTCAAATCTCTTCTCTTCCAAAGACACTTTCAGAACTAATACCGTCATTCTCAGACCCCTCTAGGAAGTTCGTTCCTCATTGTAAATTTGTAATATTGTCTTGTACATTCCTCACCCTTGCTTGCTGTGTTTGATATTGTGTTCTTGCCTTCTTTGGTTTTACCCTACCTCCTCTAGTCTCCTGTTTATTTTTGTAACATTCTATTTTGTAACATTTCTCTCATGTAACGTAACTGGTTCTATTGTACAGCGCTCTGACACGTTCGGGTAAAATCCGCGCTTTATAAAAATGCATTAAATAAATAAATAAAATTAAGTGATTTGCCCAGAATCACAGGATGTGGACACGACCCCGAGGCTTGAACCCTGGTTTCCAGCACCAAAGTTGGCAATCTAGCCGTCAGACCACATCTTCTCCTGTTGCGACCCCATTGGGAATGGCTAGCACTCCCAGGGATGGTGGCCTGCTGGGGTCAGCAGACCACCATGTCTGTGACTGCTCTTTAAATAAATCCGTTTTTTTTTTTAAATGCAACCCGTTTTCTTAAAGGAAAACGGGATGCATTTAAAAAAGAAAAATGAAACTTTTCAGTTTCATTTGTTAAGGGCAGGCAGTGATCCCTGGGACCATAGTCTGCTCTTAAAAAATATTTTCGAATACACACTGACAAAGAAGAAGGGGTCCCCTGGGGACCCCTTTCCGTTACTGTTTGCGAGTGGTTTACCACCTACTTGAAGTAGGTGGGAACCTGCGAGTGTTTTGCAGCCACAAATGCAGTCGGAAAACAATAGTACATGGCAATGAGACTCGCTATTAGGAAGGGATCCCTTTCTAATAGCGAGAGTTGCAAAAGCTTTTTTGCGAGTCACTGACTCGCAAAATAGCGTTTGTACATGCCAGGACCCTTTTTTGCGGTCGCAAACGGACAGATCTCCCGTTTGCAAGCGCAAAAAAGGGTCGTACATCTGGCCCAAAATGTATTGAATTCTTAGGAGTGAATTGTGTTCTTTATTTTTAGTCATGCTAGTTTTGTAGTTGCGGGAGATTAGGTTACAGGTTGAGGAGAGTGAAACCTTACTCAAGCAACATCGACAATTCTTTTCAGGGTGAAACACAGGCAAACCCTGAATTAACCTATGTTTATCCCTCTTGTAGCTTGGCACAACAGCAGTCAGGCTTAACTTAGAGGAAATGTGTAAGCTATTTATGCAGCACTTCAGAATGTAATAAAGTGAAAACACAACACGAGAAAAATCCCACACTAATTTAGGAAAATATTTAATAAATCGGTTGGCACCAAGACAACAAGGATCCAATTAACAGAACCAGAGTTAGGCAATTTCAAAGTTATAGGTAAAAAGAGTGCCTAGAGGGACAAAGGGCCAACTGTGGTTATCTAGTCATGCCAGACTTGGACAAAGTTACAAGTACAGGCCGACCATGATGGAGCACGGGCTGGATACGGGGACCAAGATAGGCCTGTGGAACAAATTACCCAAAATCCTGGTTGCGGAGTGTTGAGGGGTCCCGCATCTAGGGTGCATTGTGGAGTGGTGATTCGGGGGTGTGATGCAAAGTCCTGCGTCGAGGATGTGATGTGCAGTGGTAGTCCCGAAGAGCTGCAGGGTAAAGAGTCAGAAAATCGATTTGGAAATGTCGACTTCCACTAATATTGAGTGCAGAATATCGAGATACAGAAAAATCGACTGCACGAATATCGTGGTCAAGAATATCGAGTTTAAGGTAAGAAATATCATTTTCAAAAATATCGAAGTCATTAATATCGTTTGCAAAAATATACTTGTTAAAAACATCGTTTTTTTAGTTAGTGTTATGTATTTTAGTATGTATCATAAATATATGTGCTCTATTTTTTTGTCTAAGTATTGCATTTGTTTTTTTCATATATGTGTTACATTTTTAGAAGTTATTGCATTTATTTTATTAAAATTCAGAGTTTCAGTTCCGTAGTGGGTTGAGGTTTTATAGTGGAATAGGGTTGGAAGTAATTTAATTATAATAAATTGAATATACATTTTTATTTACTAGTATTAATTGAATTTTGATTTTATAGTGTTAATTGCGGGAATTAATTCATTATTAATTCATTAATAATTGGCAGTTAATTTTAATTGATTAATTCCTTTGTAAATATATTAATAGTGTTATTTTTTATGAGCGTGTTGTGGGTTTATAGGGGAATATGGTGGGAAGTAATTTAATTATAATTAAATTAATAATATTTTTTATTAAATCATATTTATTTATTTATTTTATATTGTTAATTGTGGGGATTCATTGTTTGTTTATTAATATTAATTAATTGGTAATTATGTTAATTGTGTTATTTTTTTAGGAGCGGGTTGTGGGTTGAGAAAAGAGTAGGGTGGGAAGTAATTTAATTTTAGTAATTGTTTAAATATTTTTATTATAATATTTATTTAATTTTGATTTATAGTGTTAATAGTGTGAATTAATTTATTCATAATTATTTACATTTTTCTTGTTAATTGTTATTAATAAATGAATTGTTAGTCAATTATGTTAATTGTGTCAAGTTTTATATGTTAATTGTGTCAAGTTTTAAGAAATTGTTGGTGGCATTTATAGGGGAATATGGTGGGAGGCAATTTATTTATAACTAATTAACTATTTGTTAATTAATGCTAATTAATTATTAAAATTTAATATGGCAATTGTGTAATTATTTTAATGTGTGAGTTGTGGGGTTGATAATGGTAAATGGTGAGAAGTAAATTTGTTTAAATTAATTAATTTATTTGTTGTTAATTGATATTAATGTATTAATGTTGGAATTGTGTACATATTTTTAGGTGTGTGTTTTGGTGTTTATTGGGGTAGAGGATGAAAAGTAATTTAGTTTAAATTAAATAATCATTACTTGATCATTAATATGCATTTATTAATTGATAAATATTTTTGGTAATTGTTTAAATTTATTTTGCTTGTGGATTTAAGAACTGGAGCTGTAACCTTTCGTTAGTATATTCATTTTTACCTTTTTTTAATGTGTTTTTTAATTATTAATAATTGTTTAATTGATAATTAGTTGTGTTAATTATGAAGGTACACTTATCTTTTTACTTTAGTTGTGCATTGTAAATTGTGTGGTGCTATAGGGTGGGAAACACATTTTGTTTTGATTAAAATTAATTTCTAGTCCAAAATATTGATTTGTTTGTAATGTTTTGATAAATTAAAAAAAGTTAATCGTTTTATGTAAATTTTAGATTTTTTCTACATTATATCATGTTTCTATGTTTTGTACATTTTTATATATGTTTTGTTTTTTGTTATATTTTGTATTGTAGTTGATATTTTGTTTGGTTTTAAATTTGAATTTTCTTTAGTGGGAATAGTAATTTTTACCCCTCCGCTGTCCAACACTTTCCCTACTGCTGCATTTGCAGGAGTGGGAATAGTAATTTATACCCCTACACTATCCAACACTTTCCCTACTGTTGCACTCATTGGAGTGGGAATAGTAAATATTCCCCTCCTCTATCCAACACTTTCCCTACTGTTGCATTCGCTGGAGTAGGAATAGTAATTTTTACCCCTCTGCTATCCAACACTTTCCCTACCGTTGCACTAACTGGAATGGGAATAGTAATGTTATCCCCTCTGCTATCTAACACTTTCCCAACTGTTACACTTGCTGGAGTGGGAATAGTAAATTATTCCCCTCTGTTATCCAACACTTTCCCTACTGTTGCACTCACTGGAGTGGGAATAGTAATTGTTACCCATACGCTATCCAACACTTTCACTACTGATGCACTCGCTGGAGTGGGAATAGTAATTTTCATCCCTCCGCTATCCAATATTTTCCCTACTGTTGCACTTGCTGGAGTGGGAATAGTTATTTTTTCCCCTCCGCAATCAAACACTTTCCCTACTGTTGCAATTGCTGGAGTGGGAATTGTGATTTTTTTCCCCTACATTATCCAACACTTTCCCTACTGTTGCACTCAATGTAGTGTAAAATATAGGTTTAAAAAATATCAAATATTTTAATATTTTAATGTATACTATAATTTTTTTAATAATTTTTATATTACAGGTGGATGTATATACATATTTATTTATAATTTTTAAGATATTTCTAACATTTTATAATTAATTAAAATTATTATGTATTTATTATTTTAAGTATATATATATATATATATTACAACTTATATATGTATGTTTAATTTATTTTTAAATTAAATGTATTGCTTATAATTGTTAACATTTACAAATAAATCTAAATATTTTTTTAAGTTAAACATATTATGTAATTTCTTTTACATTATTTTTTAGACATATTAAAAAAACTATGTTTTTGACAAGTATATTTTTTTCTTGATATTTTGTACTTACCATTATGAAGTTAGGAGGTCGATATTTTTGACAACGATATTTATGTCCCGTTATTTTTGTAACTCGATATTCTGGTACTTGATATTCTGTCAGTGATCCGAGTTGCAGGCTACGATGTAAGGTCCTACATTTGGAATGCATTGCACAGCGGCGGATCCAAAATGAGGCAATGTGGTGCACTGCATCAGTTCTGCTTTGACCACAGCTGGGCTGGCAGAGCACCGTCAAGCCTTCTTCCAAGGATTCAGAAGTGAGTGGCTCCACTTGGGGAGCAAAGCTCACAGCAGTCCAAGTGCTGGGCTCAAGGTGCTCATTGCCTTTTGTGTCTCTGAGGCTCTGATCAGGAGGCCAGCCGAATAACCCTTGGACTCACTCTAGTGTCCTTGATACAAGAGCAGGTCCAGTCCTCACTCAGGCAGCAGGGCAGAAGCGTGGCAGGGCAACACAGTGGCCATACTTCTTGCAGCAGGACAGCACAGCAGTCCTTTGGAGTTTTGCAATGGTGTACTGAAGAGTTAGACTGATGGTCTATTATTTATAGCTTGTGTCCACTTTAAAGTGGGAGAAGCTTCTAGGGTCCTTCCCCTACAGAGGTGTCTGAAATTTTCTGCTTCACTGCCGGGCAGTAAAGACTATAGTGAAACTTCTAAGGGGCCGCTTCCGATCTCGGTCGGAAGGGCACCGAATCGGGTTCGGCTGGAAAAACTACGAGCCGTACGCGTGTTTTCCGGCCGACTCGTACAGCTGTACGAGCGAGCAAGTACGATGCGAGCTACATGAAATTCACCGACCGAGTCGTTTCCGGGTCCGAACCGCTCCGTACGTCCTAGTCGGAAGCTGACCGTGGCATGCAATGGATGCGATTTACAACCGAGCTAGTACGATGCACGCGTCGGACAGCCTGTGCGAGCCGGAGTGTCCGGCTCGCAAAAGCTCCTGAGTCAGACTTTGGGGGTCTGCGTCGGACGCCGTGACACCCGCAGCCCTACGACTCGGACACAGGGAGAGACCTATGGGTCTCCCCAACACAGGCATGTACGGTGAGGGTGGCACCGACGCGTACCCACTATAGGGGGCGCACTTTTCGAGACGTACCCATTCAGTTAATGGGAGCCCATGTACGCGTCGTACGACCGGCTCCTATTGACTTCTATGGGAGTCCGACCGAACCGAGTCCGACAGCATACGTGCGCATCGTACTCGCTCGGTTGGACTGTAGGGGTCCGGCTCGGTCGGAAAACACTCCAGATCCGACTCGGTCGGAGGGCTTTCCGACCCAGATCGGAATCGGCCCCTAAGTGTGCTGAAGTAGAGTCTTTGTGATGTGCACGTGTGGTAGGTGACAGCTACAACCCCTATCAAGTCAGAGATGGCCCATCCTGGCAAAACATATTTCCCCTTTATCTCACTGTCTGGGAGTAATACACAAAGACCAACTGCCAGGTACACCAAGTTATGTAGCCCAGGGTACAGGCTGGAGGCACCAAATGGTTAGGACAAGAAAATGTCAACTTTCTAAAAGTGGCATTTTCAGAATTGTGACTTCAAATCCAACTTTACCATTAAAGAGGCTTTTCGATTACAATTCTTTAAGAGACCAAATTAGACATTCCTACTTGCTCCCAAATGGAAGTTATCACTTATTAAATGTAGTAATGTAAAGCAATGTTATCCTATGTGAGAGGTAGACCTTGCAGTAGTGAAAAACGAATTTAAGATGTTTTCACTTCCAGGACATGTAAAACTCAAAAGTACATAACCAACCTTTTAAATACACTGTACCGTGCCCTCTGGGCAGTGTAAGGCCTACCCTAGGGATGACATATGAAACAAAAAAGGAAGGTTTAGTCCTGGCAAATAGTTTATTGTACTGGGTTCAAATATACATTCAAAACTGCACACCAAGGCTGCTATTACAGGCCTGAGACATGATTAAATGTGCTATTTAAGTGGGTGGCACAATTTGTGCAGCAGGCCAACTAGACCAAACACAAAATGGGCAACCCAATAGACCCTTGAAGACTTGGATAATGTACAGGTTAGGTTAAAGATGCCCTCAAGGGATTCTTTTCAAGATCTAAGCTTTTTATCATTTCAAAACATGAATTATCTAGAGCCCTAAATAGTGGCTTCTTCACAACCAATGTCAAAATAAATTGGTAATCATCCAGCGAATCAAAATGCAAAAATGAACAAAATTCAACAAAGATATGCAATTCAACACGGGAGTATACCTGATCAAATTTAAATTTATAAAAAAGATTATATTCTAAAAAGGGCACAGATTGTAAGTCACATGAGAGCAAAAAGTGACTGAAATGAACACTCTTTTTATATAGCTCTTTTAACATGACACACCTATGCCCTACACCCATTTCACAAATGTATTGACAGGTAAAACATCATTGACAATACAATGAAAAATTCCTGACAGGTTGTTAACAAGACAAATGGGTCAAAATTTCGACGTTTCGGTCTTTGGTGTAAAGACATCTATCAGAAATCATCAGGGCGTAGATTATTGTGTGTATTGAGGCCCTAAATAATAAGGAACCTGACTGTGCATTCCAGCACCATACAAAACAGCAACCAAAATTCAGTGGCGCTCAAACATTGGGTTTAAATTGTTAGTGACCAAATGGGAGTAACTGCTCGTAATGTAGTATTGTTTATCTTTACTTTCACAAGATTTATATCAGTTGAGATAGAAGGCAACTCTTGCATCAGTCATAGGTTGCCAGCCAGCCGCGGCCCGTGGAGGGAGTTCCGTGGGGCGGTAAGGCGGGGCGGGGGAGGGGCAGGGTGGGGGGTTCTAAAAACCGGAATATGGATTATTGCAGGTAAGTAAACAATTAAATAAATAAAACGAATTTCGTAGCGTGCGCTGCATCGCAAAATGCGATGCAGCGTGCGCTACGAAATTCGTTTTATTTATTTACCCTGAAGATCTCTTGATAGAGCAATTAAACAAAGTCAAAAATCGACCACGCAACGAGTTACTTAAAAAGACTCGAAAAAAACCCAGTACTAAATACTCAACTGCATCCACGTCCATCAAAAAGATTATACGCAAACGATGGGACTTACTTGAATCTGAGACAGATTTCAATGGATTATTCCTGGAAAGAGCACACAATCTGAAGGAGATGTTATCAAGGAAAAAGAAACCACCATCTACTCTGGAATCCTCAACTAAGACAAATGGCACACACAAATGCTGGAATTGCATACACTGCAATAATGTAATTACAGGAGACTGCTTATTACATCCAAGAACGGGCCAAAAAATCTAAATCTCTAGCAGAACAACGTGCGACTCTGACAACGTAATTTACATGATCAAATGTCCATGCGGATTGCTGTATGTCGTAAAAATTGAGAGAAAGATGAAGATTCGACTCACGGAGCATAAAAGTAAAATACATACCCACAGCACTACTTCAAGTTTAGCCGTACATTGGGACGAAGCACGTCATCAAATTGCTCAACTGAAATTCCAAATTATTGAAGAGGTATTGAAATCTCCAGACAGAGACAACTCTAAACACCTATTACAACGAGAGGCTTTCTGGATTAAAAGATTACAGACTCTGACCCCACAAGGTCTCAACGATAAACTCGAGATGGCTTGTTTTCTTTAGAATATTTCTACACACATAATCTGAACCCCCACGACGGGACCCTGACACTTCCTAACAAACAGAATCACATATTCATACCATGATCTCCTCGGATCCCTATTAATACCATGAGTTCTTATTCAAAGAATAGAGCAACTAAACTTTGAATACAGTGAAACTCCCATTATAGAATTAGATAGGTATTGTATAAGTATAAGTTAATGAGAGAAATATTTTTTGAATATTTTTTGAACAGCAATGTTTTTATTCTGAATTCATTACATGATACCCCTGTACAATCGATCTTAAGGGCTGACCTGCCATTTTTGCTCTACATTAATCAGTATATGTTTAAGTTTACAACGATGTACTCCATTTACACACCATTCACCTCACTATTGCATATCACGTCTAGTAGAACAGGTTATCAACACAGCATCAAACTAGTTTGCTGCACAGCTAGAGTTTACACTTCAAATAAAGGAATATATTAGTTTTTCATTATATGTTCACTTCAGATGTTCCACTTCCTTGTAAGAAAACCAGGTAGTCTTATTTCTTATGTTTTAACACTCATCTCTACAAAACGTCATCACGTTCCATTGGTTACAACTAGTAAATACACACACGATCTATCGGCCAGTTAAAGTGCATTTTCAGTGTTTACTATCATCTCGCAGTTCGAAGTGACGAGAGTCCTTCTTTCATGTCAATCAACACGCTGTCTCGTAAACACTAGGAAACGTTATCGCGAGTCCTCGGCCAGATACGGAAGTAAACGCCGTCCAATTGAGTTGTCACGCAAATACCAGGAAACGCTACTGCGAGTCCTCGGCTAGATACGGGAGTAAACGCCGTCCGTTCAAGTTTCGGCACGGTAAGCCAATTTACTGTGAGTTACCCAGCCTATCTTTCTTCTTCGTGTATTACCGCTTCCATTTTCTAATTGGAATCATTTTCGCTTCTAGATTACTTGACGACCGCCGTTTATTCCTCTACTTTCTTTGAGTCTTTACTCATAGGCAGTTTGACTCAGCATCATCTTCTGTGCACTCTACACTAAGGTGAGCCAAATACTAATAACAGGAACGTTAACGTTATCCACTGGCATAGTTCGCAATCACTCAGTTCATTTGTTTTTTCAGGCACTTACAAGAAAACTGACAGGACAGTGTTTCAGAACACATTTAAAGACACAGGTACTAATAGCGGATTCAATAGCAAAAATCAGCTAGAACTTGGCACAGTCAGATATAAAATTTTCTCTTCATCCCAGTGTTCTCTCTTTCAGTGGTTTTACCTTCAGAACTCCAAAGTACTGATATCGAATCTACCAGGTACCCTTAATTATTGGAACCGCATATAAACCACTTTGGTGAGGGGAGCACCATACACATATTAATCACAATGAGTATAATTGTTATAAAATTGATCCGACAAAGTGCGGACTCTGAAATTTTCTCCTTCTTTCCACAGCATACCCCTGACGAAAGGACATCATGTCTCGAAATGCATTGGGTGTTTTATGATAATATCATTATTCTGCTGAACATATATGTAACCATGTCAATTGAATTGTTCATTTAAAAATATGTAAAAAGCTGAATGCATGTATCACAAAGAATGCAGATTACATTTGCGAATTGTTTCTGTTTTGAAATTTTTGAAACTTTGTATTAAATGTTAGAAATTATCTACTAGCAGTGCAGATTGCAGCCCTAATAATCTTTCTAGTACTAGGCCACTCACAAGGTTAATTACACATGCTCTGCAGGCATATGGCAACGCTGCACGCATACCAAAAAAAACTTTTAGTTTCATCATAAACTAGTGTGCGTTCCCCACTCACTCATATATTCTATAACACAGAAAATAAAACATAGAGCTCCACCCTTTTGTTGGGACAGGTTATATATGTATACATATAAGAGTTTGAAAC
Organism: Triturus cristatus; assembly: GCF_964204655.1. NCBI lineage: Eukaryota > Metazoa > Chordata > Amphibia > Caudata > Salamandridae > Triturus > Triturus cristatus. The sequence goes on along the minus strand of NC_140590.1, from coordinate 889,818,039 downwards.
AACCGAGCGTATCCCTACGATGCTAACCCTAACCTATATGTCTAGGGTGTTAATGTATGATTTTCCAAGAAAGCCCCCCATCTGGATGATCTAACCCCTATACCTGCTGGATAAGTGTGTATGACCCCGTCTTGGTCACGAACTGGACACCCCTCACGGAGATGTCAGTCATGTGCTAGGTGAAAGCTTCAGGATGCAGAGACCCCTCGAGATCAGCAGAAGTGTCTCTTCTGATTATGTTAGGAAACAAAAGGCTATATATAGAAAATGGCATCTTGCCTCAGATCGAGATTGTAATTGGGTAGCCATTGTTTGGTTTTCTACAGATAGCTGTGTAGCCATATGGATGTGATAATAAAACACATTTGTATTATGCATGTGAGAGACCTTGCACCAAATGCCAAGCCAGTGTGATAGGATTCTCACGAAGTGTTCTGTGTCAACAAGGTTAATGTTTCTGCAAAAGCAATCCAAGCATCACAAATGCAAGATGTGTGTTAAACATTAATGTGGCAAGGAGGAGGCAACTTTAGGAAGAAAGATTTGTGTATTTGCAAGAATGATACTAATTCCTACCATGCTTAACTTGGGCATATGACACCCACTTATTGTACTTATGTCTGTGAAAAACTACTAAAAGCAAGGAAATCACAAGTTAGCATAAAATAAAATGCTAAAAATTGTGTATAATAAAATTGCTTAAAATCATCTTAAAATATAGGCACTCATGCTATTTGGAGGCCCAAAGCACAAATAAAGCTAAACATATATAAAATATAAAAGCACTTAAAACGAAGGCAATTTAAAAACAAATTTAAAAGTAAAAACAGGCCGAATAAAAGTTCTCACTGCATGAAAAGTCAGATGGTTACATGTTCCAAGTAGACGAAACAAACACTCAGCAAAGACCCTATCCCTCCTGGTAGCCAGCTGTTCTCACCTTGACCAGATCGTATGGCTGTGGCGATCCGCCCGCTAAAAATCACCGCCCGCTGACAAATTCCCCCGCCACATTACCATGGCGGGGGGGACCCCGGTGGACGGGAAGACCGTCCGCCGGTTTTCCGCCGGTAGGCATTTTGCCCGATTGCCTACCGGGCGGAAAAGCATTTCATATGGTGGCGGTGTCTGGTAGACACCGCCATCCATATCACAATGCATGCAGGGACCTGTCGTTGCCGCCACGGAAAGGCAGGCGGTTTTTAACATTGAGGGCCCGTAGGCCCCCAGCGATTCTGGGGGGTGGGAGGTGCACATGAAGGGTACCTATGGTACCCCCCTGCATTTCAATGTACAACGTGGCAGGCAGCGCTTGGTGCCTGTCATGTTGTGCATTGAAATGCACAACCTGCCTTTGTGGCATTGCGGCGGACGGTGCTCTCTGCACCACTCACCGCAATGTTGAAGATCCGCCATGCGCCCGCCAGTGTGGCGAGCGCATACAAATCGGGAGGGCGGGACCACTGCACCCTCAGCGGGTGGTCCCGTTTCCCAAGGGTGTGGCGGGCGGACAAAGTCCGCCTGCCATACTAATGGGGCCCTAAGTCTCAGAAGGGTTCAGAAGACAGATAGGTGCTGCTTACAGCTGTTTTGCTGCTGAAAGTGAGCACCAGCATAGAGTGGTTTAGGGCTCAGGGGCGTGGCCAGAGAAAGACAGCAGCGATGGAAGGCACACAAAGGAAGCAGAGGCGGCCTTATGCGCTGTCTCTCCCAGGGAGGGAAAGACAGGATGCAGCCAATTGGAGGAGGAGCCATTATCTGGATGGCAGTACTCAGCACAAGCCCATTGCCAGTTTGCGGCTATAACATAATTGCCACTTTGGCAGCGCCTTCCTGCACTTCCTGGTGCCTCAGACACATACTGTGTATTAGTAGCGGCCGGTGATGGGAGTGCTGCGGGGCCGTGTGGAAGGGCAGGGGTGGAGCAAGGTGGGGGCAGTAAACTATGGAATACGGCCCAACAGAGGTAAGTAAACAAATAAATAAATAAACACATTTTGTTGCACGCGCTGCATCGCATTTGGCAATGCAGCGCGCACAATGAAATTCGTTTCATTTATTTATTTATTTACTTACCTCTGTTTGGCCTTATTCCTTAGTCTACTACCTCCCACCCTCCCCCGCCTCACCGCCCCGCAGCAGTCCCACCACCAGCCGCTACTGCTGTGTATGCAATATTTGAAGTCACCCACCTTCCATACCCAGTGCTTCTCTCCACTCCACTGTTGTGCTGCTCTGCCACTGCCAGAGAGCACACTAGGCTGTCGATCCCCCCCCCTTCCCAAATCTGCTGGGGCACTGCGGCTCGTGCCCCGTATTGATTGACGGGCAGCAATGAGCACATCTGCAAATTGTACCAAACATATGGCTCTTGGACAGTAAAGTGACCACACTGGAAACAAAGCAACTCCTCTGGGTAGTTGCTCCCCTTGAGGAGATTTGCCTCTCCCTCATGATTCTTAGGTTCTTAGTTGCTGGTTATATTCTGCCGTAGTTGCGCCACCTATTTGGTATTTTAGTTCCACTCAGGTGAAATCCATTGATAGTAGTGGGTGGGTCGGATCCTGAGGTGTGTACACATTGAACAATTATGCTTATTTCATACATTTAAAGAGTGCACTGGCCTCTTTGCTTGTGAGTGCATGTGAGTGTAAAGATGGCTAACTGATAAAGTTGAATGCGGAAGTATCGTGCCTCCCTACAACTGGCTTGCTAACGCCTTTGAATTAAACAGCCAACATGAAATTGGGCCTTCGTGAAAATCCAGAGTTTCTTAACGAAGAATTTAAAAGAATCTAAAAAAAAAATCAGAAAATGCACTACCTTTTCATAATTTTATTTCAAGTGAAAAAAACGGAAGTGTTAAATGCACCTATTTTTTTGTCCATTTTAGAAACCTGCTGCTGTGCCTCGTCACTAATTTTGGTGATGCTCAGATGCGCTTCCGACCCTGGAAAGCGATGTAATCCTGCTTTTAGGGTGTACATTTTTTTACCTTTATTAGGGTGGAATTGGGTTGGAAAAGTTTTGTGACTTTCCACAAATATAAGTGATTTGTGTATTCACGAATTTCACGCGTTTCCCATCGGAATTGTCCACTTCCCACACACAGGAGAAAATCCACTCGCACAAAAATCTCCATCTGAGCAAATCCTTTGATAACGACAGAACTCACTACTGTGAACTATAAAATTCATCTTATGCTCATAAAAAGATTATTTATTTGAATACTTTGGCGCTCCAATAGTTGTGTAAACGAAGCCCTCTGTTGCCAGGCATTTGAATGCCAAGGTAGAGAAGCGAATCTGACATCAAACCAGCGGGCATATTTACAAGGAAATGACGGAGCGCGGGGCTGCGGCAATTTCCCAACGCCACCCTCCACCATTGCCAAAATGCAGGGATGCACCCTATTTATAACAATATGGCGCACCTCTGCGTTTTCCCTAGTGCTGGCGCTAAATAGCTGCCTAGAACCAACACATACAACCTGGCACAATATTGCAAAGGTGCCTGTGTTGCAAGGAAAGATTGTTTATTTGCAGGAAGGTGCCCCTTCCTGCACATAACCAATCATTAATGGCGTTTTGCAAAACGAGCAAAAACGAGGAGAAATAAAAGTATTTCTCCTCATGCCATTCTTACTCTTGCTATTACATTAGTTTTTGGCGCTGCCTCAGATTTACAGATGCTTGTAAATCTGGGGCAGTGTCAAAAAGCAGTGGTTGTGACTGTGGAATGCCCACAGCAACACCCACTGCACGTCACCTTCACGGGTACCATATGTACAAAGCGGCGTTAAACCACAAAAAGTGGCTTATCGCCACTTTGTATATAATGTGCAGAACATTGCGCCACCGGAACGTCGGTGAAAGTGACGCTCCAGTGGAGCAATCCCCTTGTAAATATGCTCCCAGTAGTGGACTTTGAAATATGTTAAGGCGAGATACTGCACTATGGCTGATCGGGCGTTACTGTCCCTGCACTAAAAAAGAAATAAAATCCCGAAGGACAGTGGTTCTTTACTGTCATGCTGCAAATATCAGACAAGTAATTATTCCTGTGTTAGTTGCTGCTGTTGAAAAGACACTGCCTGCCAGCAAATAATTTCCATCTGAATATTGTACTGTTTTTGCCAGAATCCTCCTATGACCCTTAACCTGAGCGGATTAAAAGAACCCCCAAGAGCCAAGCCCTTTCTCATTAAAAGCAGAAAACGTTTTTTTTTCCATCTGGATGAAAAATTGTTTGCTTTTTGCATAACAAACTCAGTTCACAGAAAAACCCAAGCCCAGCTGACAGCGGACCCCATTTCATGTGTGACATCTTCAGCTCGCCCTCACTTTGTTTGCTGTGGGGTTGAGGCCCTACTTTCAATTCAAAAGGAAAAAACGACAAGTTCCAGAATGCAACTTGCTAATGACATAAAAAGTAGAACTCGCTATTATTGTTACACAAGATGTGTGTTTATTTCACAATTTTATGTTGTACTGTTTTGCCTCTACGTTTGTGTTATTGTGCAATAACAACCATAGAAACAAGCTAGCATTATAATACGATTAGGCCACTTGGCATTTATTCACAATTACCATATCCCCAAAGTTCAAGATGTTTAGCTATTTTTTCAAAATCTAATATATAACAAAAAATATTGTCAATTTGGTAAAAAACAGTTACCAGCCAGAACAGCACACACATAGTTTAAGTTACCTGTGTGTGCACTCTATAAGGACAACTTTGAAGGCTATTTAATGTAATTGCTCCGGCCCATTTTAGTATCTCGCAATTATCTACTAGAACCCACTCTGGTCCGATGGAACTTTTTACTTGCCCAATAGCGTGGAGGGAATGAACACAATTATCCAAAATGCTGTCTGCAATTTATCATAATCAAGGACTCGAGACTTAATCTCTTGGCTCTCTGGCTTTTATTATCAGCATAAAGATTTGAAGATACAAAGTCCTCAATACGAGGCACAGCAAGTACATAGGCACTAACACAAATGCTACTCTACGAAGAATCCGCATACGGCTAAAAATAACTAAAAGCACAATCTCTAAAAGCATGAGGTAGAAAACCACCAAGCCAATGTCGATATTAGGGACACTGGACCATACCATCTCTGTCCCTACTCTGTACTAGATGACATCCCTACTTAGCAATCCCTTGAGACCCTCAATCGAAAGGTGTCAGAGTGAAACTTCCTAAGAAGTCTTCACTTAAAGAGCTTGATCTAAGTTGCCCCCTCTAGCTCTTCGCCTAGCCTTCCTCTGCTCTGGGCTGCTCTGATCTGCCTCCACCCTCGGGGCGCTTTCCCTAATACAGAACCCCAAGTCCCAGAACACGCCCTTTGCACCTCCTCTTCTGCGGGGTCGTCTTTCAGTAATTTTCCACAGAGCGCTGTCCAGTTCCATCGTCCATCGCTTGGCCTTGAGTCCCAGACACCATCCGCACTAGGAGTTACGATTGGCACATTCCAATGCACTCCCATGTCTGGTTTTTACTACATAAGTCAATTCATGAACAAAGAGCTTCTCTACTAACGAGCAACTGTCCTTGCACCTCGGGTGAGATCATGCAAGGCAGACATACTCTGCATCTTTTAACTTTGCAATTTACTACAGCCTAAAACCTCTACTGGAATAAATCCTTTATGGCCTATTGCCCTTGGCTAACATAAGAAAATACCAGGCCTTTCACCTCAACGATATATGCGAATTCTGGCCACTACTTCGGTTACACAAGCATGTCTAAATCACAGTATTGACATTTACGTCTTTCTTTCATGTGTGGTCAAACTAAACAGTCTACAGACACGAATTCTAAACTACACGTTTTTAACATCACATTGTGTTCAAATAAACTAACTCTATGCATTTCTCTAATACATTCACAATATGCTTGTACATAGCTAACACTTCTATTGAAATCGATATAGATTATACAATTCTTAATACATTGCACACAAAATACCTGAGTACACATTTGAATATATGCGGGTGCCGACTAACAGTGAATATAACGCACCCCTACGATTTTCAACCTTTTAAACGCTACATCAGTTCCCCCCTTTGATGACATCTGTCATCACACCACTACAATCTTCTTCTTTAGAACTGATTTAAACCGTACTGGTCATGCCTCTGCCATGTCGGACTCCCTCCATCCTCTTAAGACTCTCATATTGCTGCTCCTGAAACTTCGCCATCCTTTTCTCGTTTGCCCTAAGAGCTCTTTCAACCTTGCCTCCTTGATACCACTTCCAAGCTTTCACGCATCCCCACAAACAAATCACACAAACTGCAGCAATGATAATTGGCTTCAACACTGATCCAAGAAATCCTCTTCCCAAATTCGCAAACCACGTTCCCACTCTTCCAAATCCTTGTCCAATCTTTTCCCACACATTCTCCTCCGTCAAATCCATAATCTCCTTGTGAATAGTTGTGATGTTATCTATGTACTTCCCTAACTCCTTTGTGTTGTCTGGAATATATGTGCAGCATTCTTGAACCTTCAATAATTTGCAGACTCCGCCTTCCTTGGCTAATAACACGTCTAACGCAAGGCGATTCTGCATAACCATATTTCGTATCGACAACATCTCTCCAGCCACCAACAACAAAGACCTCGCCGTATTCATAGACAACTCATCAACTACAGTCGCCAACCTCCTGATCTTCACGTCATTCAACACCACACCCATAGTAGGTATCATTGCTCCATATATATCACCAATCACTGCACCTGTATTTACAGCCCTACGTCTTCTAGAATGTTGTTTCGTCTCTAACAACTCCAAGTCCTCTGTGTGATAAATCTTTGGGAATATGATAGCCAAATAGCATATGCCATACCAATTTGCGGGTAGCCTGACATAAGCATTCTTCCCACATACATAATATACCGTCGGAATTACTTGTACCGGACCTTGCATAAAGTCCTTAACAGAAGCCTCCAGGGTGAAGGTCTGAGAACAGGTGCTATGTCCTACTGCAACCTTCTCCGTGGCCGATTGAGGCCGCCCAATACACAAATTCCCTTTCTGCACTTCATCTAACGCTATTGGTCCATAACTTCCCTTGGACTTGTGAGCCTTCTCCTCCTCTGTCCAATCTACTGGGCTATCTCCGGTGTCTCGTGTCTGGGTCAACTTTCTATATCTGTCCTCTACTTGGTCAATGAATTTCTTCTCCGTCCCAGATAACGCACATGTCAGGTTATGCCTGTGAGCATGCGCAGTATCCAACTTCACAGTCGGTCTAAAATACTTCAGGAGCCTGTCCTCTTTCTTATAATAATCGTATTTATTCAAATGCTTGATTGCTGGAACTTCAGGAAGTACCGTATCAAAATTTGAAAAGAAATACTCGAACTGTCTCCTGTCGTAAAATAAACTGAGCAATAAACTACAAGAAATCCCATATGTCAATGGGAGATGATGATACTTGATACCTTCATCCACTGAAGCAGGCAACTGCATACACACATAACAATCCTTCACATCCATCGCATCAACATATTCGTACAACAACTTCGCATAAGCATTAAGCTTAAAATCACCCTTCGACAAATCCATGTGGAGTCTGCGATCCTCACTTAACTTTGATGTTCCCTGTTCTCTGATACTGACACCTCTCTGCCCTGGGGTAATAGGTGTGGGTGCTCCCTGAACCTTCCCCTCCTGCCTGTGAGCCACCATGTACGAACTTATCACCACTGCAAATATAGTGGCTATCACAACCCCTATCAATGTGCCTATTATCAATTTAGCCCTACGATGTGTGTTTGCAGGATCTGCCATCTTCGGAATATACTCAATGTCCAGTACAGTCTCTGAAATGTTAAGTCTCTTTCTCATTAATGTCTCTTCCGTGAACTTAGGCAAACCCTCCCTAACTTTTCTTCGTTCTATAACGGAAAAATCCCTAATTTTGTTCTTCTTCCGCTCGGATCTAGGTTATCTTCTTCCCTGCTTGCAACCCTCTCAAATCAGTCCAACATAACTGCTGGTCCCAACAGTTCCAGGACTCCCTGCAATATTTCGAGCTTAAGGATGATCAGTTCTTGTGGATCTGGCACAGTAGTGAACGTCGGGAACTCTAAATTGTCCAAGATCATACCTCGAATAACACTCAGGAAAGGTGGACTCGGAATGTGGATCGTTAGAATTCCTTCGATCTCCAGTCCCGGAACCTTCAGCAACACTTCCACTCTCTGGAGCGGGACACTGTTGACCAATGTCATCGACCTCAACCTTCCCGTGCTCGGTAACCCTGGCATCAGTCACTGGATATGCCCACTCTGGTGAAGCGTACTTCCGACTTGGCACTCTAGTTCTCTTTGACCTTCTCACACTACCTTGAGGATACTCCTCGTCGCCTGATTCTTCTTCCGGCTCCTCCGAAACTGGTGCAAGATCTGTGTCCGGTGCCAACCTCAGGTTTACCCGTTTCTGTCTTGCGGGCCAAACCCTTTCTGCTTCTGTGGCACCTCCGGTCTTTCCTTTGATACCCTGTGCACTGGCCTCCTCCTCTTCGGCAGAACTCGATTCTGCACTGCCCACTGCACCTCTTGCTCCTTCACCTGTTTCAGGGTCAGTGCTTCTCTCACGTTCTTCTTCGGCTCGATTCAGTGCACCATCAGCTGCTTCTGCGGCCCTTACAGCTTGACTGGCCCTCTCAGGTGGTTCTGTCGGCTCAGCTGGATTTTCGTTCTCGAGAGGGGCTGTATCTTCTAAGGGCGCTGGAACTCTACGGGTATGGTAAGCATGCACCCAGTTCGGTAACCCTCCACACTTGACTGCTGTGTTTGTGATAAGGATGGCTTGAAACGGTCCTCGCCACCTAGCATCCAGGCAACTCTTCCTCACGTGCTTTCGGACTAGGACCCAATCACCTGGGCATAAGTCGTGGCACAGGTCGCTCGCAGCTGGAACCGTTGCTGTCTGCACCTGCTGAGACACAGAACGGACCACGTCAGCAAGGCCTTTAAAATAGTCCAGGATCATATCATCAGTGATATTTATCAGTGCAGTAGCGGGTATTGCAGGCAAACGCATCGCTCTTCCCATGAGGATTTCATGGGGTGACAACCCAGTCCTCCTATCAGGCACACTTCGGAGGCTCATAAGGACCAAAGGTAATGCATCAGGCCATTTCAGAGACGTAGAAGAACATACTTTCGCCATCCGAGCCTTCAGAGTTCCATTCACCTGCTCCACTATCCCTGAAGCTTCTGGTCTATAGCTACAATGTAACCTCTGATCTATATTCAAGGCAGCACAAAGCAACTTCATAACTTCGCTATGGAAATGAGTTCCTCTGTCCGATTCAAAGGACGTCGGGAACCCGTACCTTGGAATGAGTTCTCTCAATAGGAGTTTTGCTACCATGAGTGTGTCACATCTGCGTGTAGGGTATGCCTCCACCCACCTGGAAAAGACACATACTATCACTAATATGTACCTCAACCCATTACACTTCGGCATTTCAACAAAATCCAGCTGCATCCTATCGAAAGGTCTGCCTGACCTCCCTATGTGACTCAACGTCACAGCAGTCCTCTTTCCTACATTCATCTGTTGACAAGTGACACACCTCTGACACATGGTTTCAGCCACTGCCCGAAACTTCGGGTTGTACCAAGTCTGACGAAACACTCTCATCATTGCGTCTCTCCCAAGATGTACAGCACCATGTATCAACCTCGCCATGGGATTCAACAAACTTTCCGGCAACACTGCTCGTCCATCATTCGAAACCCATATATCCACATCTCCTTTCTCACATCCAGCTCGTATCCAACTGTCTCGCTCCTGATCCGAGACTCCTTCCTGAAGCTGTTTCAGTTCCTCCCATGAGTCTGCCATTGCTAACATCTGGTCATACACCAATTCCTCCTCCATTTCCTCAATGTGAGTCCCCGTGAAATTACATCCCTGCTCTGCACAAAACCGGGCTACTTCGTCGGCATAATTATTACCGAATGAAACAAAGTCACTTCCCTTAGTGTGTGCAGCACATTTAACAACGGCAATTTCATCAGGGCCTTGTAATGCTTCAAGCATTTTTCGTACATGATCACCATTTCTTATAGGAGAACCTGAAGACGTCATAAACCCTCTCTGGGACCATAGCTGTCCGAAGTCATGAACCACACCAAACCCATATTGGCTGTCCGTGTAAATCGTTACACGGATCTTCTCGGCTGCCAAACAGGCACGAGTCAAGGCAATGAGCTCAGCCACCTGCGCGGGGTGTACTCCTTCTAAACAAGCGGCTTCAACCACCCCCGTGACGGTGCATACAGCAAACGCTGCTCTCAATCGACCGACACTGTCTCTTAAACATGAACCGTCCACAAAGAAAATCTCATCTGACACCGGGAGCGGCTCATCGACAATGTCAGGTCTCGGTTTGGTGCATAGTTCCGTAACGTCGAGACAATCATGGTCCTCACAATCTTCATTATCATCTATATTTGGAACAGGTAACAATGTAGCAGGATTTAAAACAGCACACCTCTTCAATACCACGTTATCGGCTGCAAGAATGACTTGCTCATAACGAGTCAGCCTATTATTCGTGAGGTGCTGTGTTTTAGTCCTAGTCATCAACAATTCAACAGAGTGTGGCACATGTACAGTAAGAGGATGACCCATCACAATGCTCTCACATCTCTCGATGCTGACACCTGTTGCCGCAACGGATCTGAGACATCCGGGTAACGCAGAAGCTACTGGATCTAGAGTAGCTGAGAAATAGGCAACTGGTCTACGGACACCTCCATGATTCTGAGTTAGCACTGCTAATGCGCAACCTTCTCTTTCGCAACAGAATAATGCAAATGCCTTATTGTAATCCGGCATTCCCAACGCAGGAGCGCTACATAAGGCTTCTCTCAGCCTCAGAAATGATTTCAAACAGTCGTCGTCCCATGGTACCGGATCACTTACATCCTTTCGCGTCAGCCGCTGTAAAGGCTTCGCTTCAAAGGAAAAGTTTGGGATCCACTGGCGGCAATAGCCCACCATTCCCAAAAACATTCTAACTTCCCTCTGTGTCGAGGGAACTGGCATTCTCAAAATCGCATCAATGCGATCTGGAGACACCTTCCTTTTACCCTTCTCAATTCTGTGCCCCAAATACTGTACCTCAGGTAAACAGTATTGCAGCTTGTTCGGAGACACCTTGTGACCATTCTCTCCCAGGAAATTCAACAGCGCAATGGTATCGGTCCTACAAGCGTCTTCTGTTTCTGACACAACAAGCAGGTCGTCAATGTATTGCACCAAAACCGAGTTTCGCGATAACACAAGACTTTCAAGATTCTTCTTTAGGAGCTGATTAAAAATCGATGGGCTCTCCGTATACCCCTGTGGGATACAACACCACGTTAATATACGATTTTCTAGTCTAAATGCAAAAAGAAATCTGCTCTCTTCGTGGAAAGGAATCGAAAAGAATACCTGACACAAGTCAATCACTGTGAACCATTCAGCTTCACATGGGATCTGGAACAGTATCACGGATGGATTCGGTACCACTGGACAACATGGAACGACTAAGTCGTTTATTTTCCGCAGGTCTTGCACTATCCTGAACTTCCCACTTGGTTTCTGCAGTCCCATAATGGGCGAATTACATGGCCTACCCATGATCTCCACCAGTATTCCCTGCCTAATCATAGACTCGATCACAGGTTTAATCCCTGCAATCGTTTCAGGGGATAATTTATACTGAGGCGTTCTCGGGAATTCCGCGTTTGTCTTAACCTGTATCTTCACCGGTTCCACTCCCCTGACTAAGCCAATCTCCTCCCCACTTAGGTCCCACACGTCAGCCGATACTGACTCCCTCAAGTCCTGTGGAAGCTCCTCCACTGTCAAAGCTGGGTACATTTCCACGCACACCCGCTGATTTGCAACCTTAAAGGTCGCATCATTATCCCTTGTCTGCACCTCTACTCCTTTCGGGGTACAGTAGATTGTGCAATTGAGCTTGCACAATAAGTCTCTTCCCAACAAACAAACAGGACTAGAGTCGCACACCACGAACTGATGTCGATCCCTAAAGTTTCCTATCCTGACTGGAATCGGTTCTGTCAAGGGGCTAACTAGCCTCTTGTTCGCCACTCCAACCACTTGTATGCTTTCTCCAGAAAGGGCTACACCCGGAACTACCGCTGATCTTCTAGTTGACCTGGTAGCCCCCGTATCAACCAAAAAGGTAGTAGGGTGTCCATCGAGTTCTGCTTCCACAAAGGGTCCTCTCTGATCTACCTCTAGAATGGCCCTAAGTATGCAGTCATCATCTTGGCCTAAACTCAACCGAGCCAGTAAATCCATATCCTTCTCTTCGCTTACTTCAAACATAGGCATCTGCAAATAAGTTCGAGCTCCCTGCTGTATGTTCTGTATCCTGGGTGGCTGGGGAATCTGCACTTGCGGGATGCCGGTCCCCCCTTGCATCATTCTCGGTATAGTCACCGTCTGTACCTGTTCCGCCCCAGGGACCTGACCCATTCCTCCCTCCATCTGTGGCTGATTATAGGGGTTCAAGGGACACTCGCGCCTCCAGTGTCCCACCTGATGACACTGGTGACAAGCTGTCGTCTTTTTCAGTATTGCTACGTCTATACCTGTCCTAGGGTCTACGGGCCTCGGCCTTCCTTGACCCTGCACGTTCTGATTCCCTGTCTGATAGTTTCCCTGTCTCCTTACCACTGGACCCCCATTCGGCGGTCCCTGGGCAGCTTGCATCTGAATGAGCAATAGGTTATCTTTCATCTTCTTGTGCTTCGACTCAATCTCATCCGTGCAGTACCTGGCGTACCGCAAGATTTCGTCTACGGGCTTATTCTGCCAACAGATCAAATGCTGCTGTATCATGAGACTAACCTCGGGCTTCAAACCCAACACGAACTTAGACACAAACTGTCCCATATCCTTCGTTTCCAGCTCATCTAGACCACTGTACTGCTTAAAAGCCTTCAAGAGTCTCTCATAAAATTCATGTACTGTCTCCTTTGGCTCCTGCACCGTCCTGTCTATTTTCACCCAATCAATGTCTTGGGGTGAAACCTTTGATTTCAACCAGGTAATTACTTTCTCATACAGCCTCATCACCGCTGGCGACGGACCATTTGTAATCATATTCCTCTCAGGCTCATAGTCCGGCCAATCAACAGCAACCTTACATGCGTTCCACAGATCTCCCGGAACCACAATATCGAATAAGGTATTTAGGTCTATCCACAACACCTTCGAAATCTTAACAAAACGCTCAACTTGCTTGTACTACTCCGCAGGCTTCTCCCTGAGCCTGGGAAAATCATTCGTAAATGATGCCAAATCCCCCCTGCTCCATGGTACATGCACATATCCTCCGTTCGCCACTTCCCTCAGAGGGAAAGTCTTTGCCAGTAGCAACCCTTCACCCGGAGTTCCTCCTTCCGCTCCCTTAGAGGTCTTTTACTTAGACCATTTCTCTTCCCATTTGTCAAGCGTCAGCCATGGCCGCATGGCTAGAACCAGTTCTCTGGCATGTGACCTTAATCCAACAACTCTCTTCTCTTCCAGCTCCCGCTCGGTATAATGCATCCTATGACTTCCTTGCAACACCCTAGTCTTGGTTAAATCTACCTCGTATTCCTTCGCCAATCCCCTCAATTTCTCGTGTGCCATTCGTGCTTTCCGAGTCACATCTTTCGCTACAAAAAACAGCTCATCTGGACTGTAGGATACTATTCTCTCAAGAGGTAGACTTCCATATATAATTTCGTCTACCTCTGCCTTGAGCCTTACTATGTCTATCATGCCTGCCTTCAAGGCTCCTTTCAACACCTGACAACTTGCTCCATGTCTCTCGTCATCTTCACATTCTGGTTCCTTCTCTCTCCTCTCTTCTGGTGTTTCTATAGGAGCAGAATAACTCCTAAAGTTATCCCGAGCTCTCTCCGATTGGACCACATTAGGGTTCAGATGCCTTTCTGACGGTACCCATGACCTTAAAGCTGATCTCGACTCCATCAAATTTTTCGGCCTCACCGGTCTCTGGTCCTCTTCGCCCCTAGATGTGTCTGATACCGCTACCAATGGTGTACTCCATTGTACAGGGCTTGGAGGTCGGGCCATTGCCCCTTCCAACCCACTTTCCTCGCTTCCTCTCCTCGTTCTTTCTGCCACTTGTTCAGACCTCTCTCTTTCCTCCGATTCCGGACTATAAATTGACACAATCGGCCCAATGGTGACCGGTACCCTCAATGCATCCGGTAACCTCATCTCTCTTTCAATCCTTCCACTAGCCTCAGACTGACTCCGTGAACTCTCTGTTCCACACGAAACCAACCCCTCTACTCGAGTCTCAGGTTGAATCGTTACTCTTCTGGTTTCCCCTCTCTCAACCCACCTATCGTCTGCTTCATCTGGGTTATAGGGAGGTGGTCTCTCGTCTAACAATCTTTGCAATACTCCATCATCAGAATCGCTCTCTTCATCCTGTGCTTTCACATGCCTTATCCCTGTCGAGTCTATCAATAAGGGATACAGTTTCTCTTCCTCAATTGTCTGCACTCTCCATCTTTTCTCCGCTGCGTCCCACTTGGCATCCTGAAATGCCCTAATCGACTTTCTCATCCTTTCCTGACTTCTTCCCTTTTCCTTATCATGCGCTGCTCTAATCCACGCATGTAATGCTTCGAACTGTGCCGGTCTTGGCAAGGGTCTTAAGGACCCCATCACCGACTTCAGCTGGTACAGCACCGCTAGTCTAAATGAGCCATACCTCGGGAAAGCTAGTTCCCCTTCACCTTGTGTAATCTTGTGCCAATTCTCGATCCAAACTATAGTATGTAACCCCACATTCTTTGCCATGTAATGTGCTGGGGTGTCCTCGGGAGGGGCTTCTTCTCCCTCTCGCACAACCACATGCTTATCGCCTCTACACAATTCTCGCAAAACCCTAAGACACTTCATGACGAGCGAATTTGATCTTGCGCTCTATTTACTTCTTGTTCTTAAATCCTCCAATAACAGCGCGACTCACACCAACCGGCCTATCACAGCGCGACACTCTCTGACGTCACCTTCCTCCGTTCGCAGCAGTTCCCTTCTCCAAACACGTTCACGCCCTTTCATACACTGAAATAACCGATTAAGTTACTTCTCTGGCTGTCCGTCCACAGCCTCTGACTGTTCGTCCACAGTCTCTTGACCTTGTTGACCTAGATTGGCGCCTGTCTGCCCCCGTCTGGCCAGACAGATCGCCACTGATAGGTTACTAACACTCCGATCCGCACGCAACAACCCACGACCAGCGTTAAGTTGCCATACACACACACGTTCGCTCCCCCTATCTCGGTCCATGTGATCGATGGTACCTCACGATCTCCTTTGGGTGGTCAACAAAATCTATCTCAGGTGTCTTCTACACCACAACTCCCGGGCTGCGCGCGCTCACAGCCTGATCTCACAATCACACGACATACACATCAACTCTGCAAGACATCACACAACAAATCAACACCGCAATCTACAACATTTCATTCTTCATACTCACTCCTGGAACTGCTGCTTCCTGCCGCACTGCTACTCGCCGTCGATGCTCATCTGCTGCCGTCTGCTGCTCGCCATCTGATGATTCACCATCACTTATCGTCTTTTGGGCCTCAAGGATCACTTATCCTTATCTAATCTAATCGTCCCTCGCTATCGGAAGTAACCATCCGTCTCTGCTACCAACTGCTCCGGCCCATTTTAGTATCTCGCAATTATCTACTAGAACCCACTCTGGTCGGATGGAACTTTTTACTTGCCCAATAGCGTGGAGGGAATGAACACAATTATCAAAAATGCTGTCCGCAATTTATCATAATCAAGGACTCGAGACTTAATCTCTTGGCTCTCTGGCTTTTATTATCAGCATAAAGATTTGAAGATACAAAGTCCTCAATACGAGGCACAGCAAGTACATAGGCACTAACACAAATGCTACTCTACGAAGAATCCGCATACGGCTAAAAATAACTAAAAGCACAATCTCTAAAAGCATGAGGTAGAAAACCACCAAGCCAATGTCGATATTAGGGACACTGGACCATACCATCTCTGTCCCTACTCTGTACTAGATGACATCCCTGCTTAGCAATCCCTTGAGACCCTCAATCGAAAGGTGTCAGAGTGAAACTTCCTAAGAAGTCTAAGAAAATCTAAGTTGCCCCCTCTAGCTCTTCGCCTAGCCTTCCTCTGCTCTGGGCTGCTCTGATCTGCCTCCACCCTCGTGGCGCTTTCCCTAATACAGAACCCCAAGTCCCAGAACACGCCCTTTGCACCTCCTCTTCTGCGGGGTCGTCTTTCAGTAATTTTCCACAGAGCGCTGTGCAGTTCCATCGTCCATCGCTTGGCCTTGAGTCCCAGACACCATCCGCACTAGGAGTTACGATTGGCACATTCCAATGCACTCCCATGTCTGGCTTTTACTACATAAGTCAATTCATGAACAAAGAGCTTCTCTACTAACGAGCAACTGTCCTTGCACCTGGGGTGAGATCATGCAAGGCAGACATACTCTGCATCTTTTAACTTTGCAATTTCCTACAGCCTAAAACCTCTACTGGAATAAATCCTTTTTGGCCTATTGCCCTTGGCTAACATAAGAAAATACCAGGCCTTTCGCCTCAACGATATATGCGAATTCTGGCCACTACTTCGGTTACACAAGCATGTCTAAATCACAGTATTGACATTTACGTCTTTCTTTCATGTGTGGTCAAACTAAACAGTCTACAGACACGAATTCTAAACTACACGTTTTTAACATCACATTGTGTTCAAATAAACTAACTATGCATTTCTCTAATACATTCACAATATGCTTGTACATAGCTAACACTTCTATTGAAATCGATATAGATTATACAATTCTTAATACATTGCACACAAAATACCTGAGTACACATTTGATTATATGCTGGTGCCGACTAACAGTGAATATAACGCACCCCTACGATTTTCAACCTTTTAAACGCTACATCATAATCTTTTTCAAATAAATTATTTTGAAACGCACACTCATATTTACAAACTTCAGAAATGGTGATTCAACACAATATAATTGGTTGCATGTAAAAATGATGAACGTTTTGTTTTTGACAACTGGGAGAGTTCATCTACCTGCGCTTAGTGCTAGCTGGTAGGCGCTTTCAGTTAAGCTGTGAGCTTATTATCAAAAGCATTCTGTAGACGCAACTCAGTGCTCTGCAGTGAACATGTTCTCTTTGACACACAATTCATAAGAGCCAAGACTTGACTCTAAGACTGAATTAAGATATTGGCAAAATCATACCACTAGCATAATCAGACCCTAGAGATAATTAACATCCTAGCATACAGAGGGTGCTGGCACATTCACACATTCAGAGCCCTGCGATTAGATAAAGTAGGAAAATCAGAGCCCCTTGACAAACAGAGCTGCCACACAAACACAGGCTGGCATATCCAGCGACCTGGCATAATCAGAGGCCTAAAAGTTTCCAAATTTTCGATAAAAGAGCCAATCCTCACACTATAGAGGGAGTGAGAGGAGATAGGATCACTATACCGTCCTCCAGGACAAGCCCTGCATCACAACAAGTTTAGAAAACCCATGCAGAATTGAGCATTAACTGAATAACCGAGGAAAAGATCTCTTGGTGATATGCTTTTACCTAGTGGAGAAGATGACCCTCACCCACAGTTTGTGACGTTCTTCTTCATGGGGTCCTATCTGACTGCTGATATATTTTTGTAGTCAGGATGGGCTCAACCATTATTCGGAGCTCTAAGTATAACATACATGGAGCTACACTTTAAAAAGGAATTGAAAAGTAAAATTATCTGGGGGATACTCCCGAGTCTTCCTTTATTCAGTGTGCCCCTGATAAGATAAAAACGGAAGAGTTGGACGTTATTGAAAGCTACTTATCCTCACATCCTTGAGTCAACATGTTTTGGTCAAACAATCAAGCCTCTATGAGATTAGAGAGAATCCAGTGATGAAGCTTCCCACCAATTGCGTGTGAGGATGTTGTTACCCACCAAGGGAAGATTTTTCCTTATTAATTTGGTTCACCCTGGATTGTACATGTTTTCGCTACACTTATTGTTATAAATAAATAGGAAAATGTCATAATCGGTGTTTTTCAGCAATCCAAGCATTCCTCAATTTTACTCAAGATGGAGGTTTATGTTCACAGTCTACCAAATCCTTGTAGCTGAATGTCCTGCCAAAGAAGGCAAAGACTTCTTACTGCAGGGAATGCCTCATATGCTCTTGTTAGCCAGGCTTAATATCCATTGCTTACCCGAGTTTACTAGCTCCTGTCCCTTTAAGGCACCATTCCTGCTGAGGGAATGGGTACTGTAGAGGTACCGAGCTGCAGCAGCCTCGTGCTCCATTTTACCACCGTCTCAAAATGCACCATTTCTTTCCTTTGAAAAAACAGTAGATTGCGCGGAAATCAGAAAAAGTTTTAATCTGGTAAAGTTGAAAAGAAAAGTATCTGAAGTTAGAGATGCTGATTAACACAGCTTCAGTCACCCCTAATAATGATGTCCTTACTGTATTCTGAAAGATGCCATAATCAGATAAAATCTAACTCCTTGTATAATTGGAGCACTGCCACTAATAGACACATAGAATGATCACAGCCGTGGTATACCTTACATGCTCAGAGGTTGAGACACCACAACGGATGGGAGTGTAATCCAGGGATGCGGGGACATGCCTGAGTGACGGAGGTACCTGAGGAGGCCGCACACTGCGAGGTGAAGTTAGAGCTCTCGCCCTCAGCGGCTCCCTTGGGCCTGGACTAGCTGCATGCTCCCCTGTGGGCCACAGTGGTGAGGTGCTGAGGAACTGCGAATCCACCGGTCTCAGGCTGCAGAGGATGGTGGCCTGTGGCGGCCCGCTGCCTGTGTAGCGCAGTCTCGCACTGCCAGGTCTCCTGATTGCAGACTCTTCAGTGGCCCAGCCCGGGTAGAAGACCTTGCGGTTGAGCCGGGCTGCTGGCGAAGATAGTTGGCCGAACCAGAGTGGATCCTGGGACCCGCTGTTGACCTGCGGGCCGCTATGTCTGAGCCTCGGAGGTGAGTGGTGGTGCTCTGCTTTCCCAGGCCTGCACGTGGGGCCAGGGGTGAAAGCCTGCTAGCAGCCTGGTGGAATTTGGGAGTGCCGCCCCTTTTTCTTGACTGTCCTGGAGACACAATACCCTCCTGTTGAGGAGAGGGTGGATCACATCTGGACTGTAGGGGGCCCGAGGCCCCATGCAGGATGTGGGTCCATTGAATATGAGGAGGCCTGAGGGGCTGGGACAGTTCCTGAGACCGAGACACATCCTGGCCAGTGACCCCTGGCACCGGAGGAGATCTGGTGAGCCGTTTTCTGCTGCGTCCCCTACTGGGGCATAGTGACTGAGTCGGGTGTAGCCGCCAACACACCTTGTCTCCTGCCGCTGCTGGTGGGGGGAATGAGCTGTCTGTTCCTGCTGCACCGCTGGGCACTACACTTCCCGTGCTCCCCCAGGCTTCTGGATGCGCTAAGTAGTGCAACTCAGTCCCGTCCACGCCCATGGGAGGCCGGGCTGGGCCCGCCCTCTAACATCTCGAGAGGGGGAAGAGAAAAGGCGACCAAAAGGGCGACTAAGAATGGGCAAGAATAAGGTAACATACCAGTCAACAGAGAAGGAAACTTTAACTTCTCTAGATTCGTTTTTAGCCAAAGCCACTACAGCTATAACCAAAGAGATTGTCCACACAGAGAGGAGAATTTCGTTGGGCCCAGTGGATGGTGATAGGGTGTTACCATCTGTGGAATCTAATAAAAGTAGGGAACTCAATTGGTGCTGTATCCAAGTTGTAGTTTTATTTCCATTCCAATTTCATAGGATAAGCAGTAAGATAATCCAAAGGTTACAAGGTACAAAGTATGAAGCCCCACCGAAAGCAGCAGCCCTGCTGCTCAGCCTACAGGATAAAACTGACAGATACACTTAAACATACACAGAGGCAACATTCCACAACATCACAGAGACTGGCTGAGCAGCAGAGAACAGGACATAGAGAAAGGAGAGAATAAAGCAAGATACCACACCATCAGATGCAAATACTGAGGCACAGATTTTGAATCCTCAAGAGGTAACTGTTAACTCCCCCACACCTAACACGCCTGGCCTTCTTAATTTTATGCCTAGCGGAATAACACTCAGTGCCCCAGTATTGGACTATGCCTGCAAAAGGAAAAGAGACCTTGCTAAAGCCTCTCTTCCCAGGAACGTCAGAAGACCCAGAAAGTCAAAAAATCCCTTGCCAACCAGCCACCAAAGTCCAGATAAATGACACGCCATCAAAAATCTTGAACTGGGACGATCTCTGTGATAAAATATCAGAGTTATTACTCCCAATCTGCAAACGTCTAGAGTTCATTGAGAAAGCAAATAAGGAGCTCGCAGCCAAAAAGTCTTTGCAACCCTTGAGGGAAAGGGATAGAAACAGCATCCCCCAAGGTCCAACTACTGCTTTGCAATCGCCAGTCCTCTATGGTGCAGACAACGCATCGGATTACAATGGCCCAAGCCATCTTGTCTCTGCAAGCCAGGCCCCTAAATCTGCATTAACATCAGTACCCCAGACAGTTTGACAGGTTGTAAAAACTGGCAAGTTTCTATACCAAATGTGTCCTGTCCCTCATAAATCATAATTAAGACCAGTCGCGGCTGGCTCAAGTAAGAACAGTGAGGTGGGGAAGTCGATTTATGACAGGATAAGTTAAGTTTACAAAAAAATTAAATCACTTACCTTGCGCTCGCTGCATTGCCGTAAGTGGTTTTATTTTGATTTTATTGATTTTATTGATCTAGCATTAAAAATGGTTCTTTTCCCAGCCCATCACAGAGTTATCAAGAAGCTGTTTAATTTTTGTAATGTGTTTGGTAACAGTGGACAGAGAGAACCCTGCATAGTGTAAAGACAGCTTATCAAAAACACCATGGGCCCGATTCAAAAAGGTAAACGTAGATGTTTGGTCTAAACTTTATTACTTTGGGAATTCACAAAGGGCACTTACGAGTACTATCTTTATGTCCTCACTCAGGCTGGATCACTGCCCTACAGTGTGGACATAAAGATAGCATTCATATATTCCCTTTGTGAATTCCCAAAGTCGTACTTAAACGTTTGGTCTAAGTTTAGACCAAATTTCTAAGTTTACCTTTGTGAATAGGGCCCCATGTTTGCAATCACCACTCTACCCATGACTGAAAGGGGCAGGATGTTCCAGAAGTTTATCAATGCGTGTAGTCTTTCTAGAGTCCTCTCCATGTTATATTTGCATTGATTTTCTGTGAAATTTGTCACCATGATTCCCAAGTACCTGAATTTGGTCTTTTTCCACCACAGCCCAAGTTCAGTCACTGTCTCACTTGGTATAAGAAATTGGGTTTCTGGTTGACAGAGGCATGTACCCTGTCCAAGCAGGAACCACAATCCTAGTCAGGGTAGGTCACAAACACACCATAAATTAAACTGTGCTCACACTCTGGTAGGTTGGCACGGAGCAGTCAGGCTTAACTCAGGAGGCAATGTGTAAAGTGTTTGTGCAACACAGGGAAAACACCACAAAAAGACTCCACATTAGTTTAGAAAAATAGAGAATAATTTTATAAATAAAACAAGACCAAAATTACAAAAGTCCAATCAGTAGAAGTTGAGATATGAATTTTTAAAGATTAAACGATAAAAGAGCGCTTAGAAGCTGCAAGCGCTGAAAGAGTTAATTGGCCACGCTAGACCGTGGCAAAATCAAGAGTTCAGGCCGACCACGATGGAGCGTGGACCAGGTATAGAACCCACACAGAGTTGGCTGAGCAAAAGTACTTGGATCCTGGCTGCAAACAACGAGATGCAGGGTGCAGCTGAGCGATGAGTTGGTGATCCCCATGGAGATGGGGTTATGCGTTGGAATCCTCCATGCAACAGCAGTGATGCGTCAGTTCCATAAGAGATGCGGTGGTTCCAAGGTGAAGCGGTTCTGAATGTGATACGCTGTGTTTCTCCACGCTGTAGAAGCGATGTGTCGATCTTCTCCACGCAGTGACGCTGATGAGTCGTTTCCGAAGCGGTGGTTCCGGAGGTGATGCAGCAGTTCAAAGTGCGATGAATCGATCTGTCTCCCGCAATGGCGGCTATGTGTCAGCTCCAATCAAGAGAGTGGTGACGATGTGCCGGTTCTCGCAGATGCAGCACTTCATACTCAATTCCAAGGGCTGAAGTCTGGATTGGCACCACTTGGCAGAGCAAGACTTGCAGCAAGCAAAGTCCAGGTGGTGTTTATAGGTTGAAGAAAAGTTTTTGATATCCCTGAGACTTCAGAACACGAGGCAAGTCAACAAGCCCTTGGAGATACTTAGATTCTATGATGTAGAGATGCAGATCCAGGGCCTCCTCTACAAGAAAATGACCCAGCGTGGCGCAGGAAGCCATTTAGCTGCTCCGTTCTGCGTCATTTTCAAAGCACAGGGATGCGTCATATTAACAACAATAGGACTCCCTGTCCAATCCCCTGCGCTGACGCACAACTGTCTTCCATGCGCCAGCACAGGCAGCCATGCGTCATTTTGCAAGGCGGCTTGCACTGCAGGGAAGGTTGTTTTTGTGCAGGAAGGGACACCTGTCGCCCACCCCAGAAGTGTATTCAGAGACATGCAGAAGGCACCAAATGGTTACCGTAAAAAAATGCCAACTTTCTACAAAGTGGCACTCTCAGAATTGAGAGACCGAAAACTTGGGGTCCCATCTCTTCTCAATTGGAAATTACTCTTATTAAATGTAATAAGGCAATCCCAATGTTTTTCTATGGGCAAGATAGACCTTGCAGTTGTGAAAATGAATTTAAAAGTATTTCACTACCAAGACATGTAAAACTTGCAAAGAACATGTCCTAATTTTTAAATATACTGCACCCTGCCCATGGCTTACCTTAGGGGTGACCAACGTGCAATCAAAAGAAAGGATTGGGTCTGGCAGGGGGGTTAAGGTGCCATGTCTACATGGCAATTTATAACTGCACACACAGGCTCTGCAATGGCAGTCCTGAGATATGTTTAAAGAGCTACTTAAGTGAGTGGCACAATCAGTGCTACAGCCCAGCAGTAGCATTCAATTTACAGGCCCTGGGCACATGTAGTGCACTTTGCTCGGGGCTTATAAGTAAATTAAATATGCCAATTGTGGATAAGCCAATGTTACCGTGTTTTAAGTATAGGGCACATACACTCTACCACAGATTAGCAGTGGTAAAGTGCCCAGACTCCTAAAGCCAGCAAAAATGAAGTCAGCACAAAATCAATAAAAACAGGAGGTATGAAGGCAAAAAGACAAGGGAATCCATGACAGGGATGCCAGGTATAACACTTGGACATCTAGACAATGATCCCAAAGGAAACAACATGATCTTGCATTTGTTCAGCCGCACACCTCCTACATTGTTGAATCTATGCCGTCGCAACACAGAGATCTTGGCATCATCGGCATCAACGAAACGGTCTACACACTTTTTCGCAAATCCCTTAAGACTTGGCTTTTCAACCAGTAACCTAATAAGCTGTTATACATTCTTCTGATCTGCTCCGGTGCCGGGAAACCCTTTTTGGGTAGTTGTCGCACCTAACAAATTAAATAAATAAATAAATAAATACAAGGAGATCAGGTATGTAGTATCCCTAACCCTGGTCCCCATTCTACCATTTCCACTCTGATTAGCATTGCCAATGGCTTGAGGGCCAGGGTGAACAGTAGGTGCAAGAGAAGGCAACCCTGCCTGGTGCCATTCTCCATCCTTCAGCCCTCCAACATGATCTTGGACCTCTGAACCCTGGGGCCAGGGTTTGTATATAAGAGTCTATACAATCCACATAAAACTGGGCAAAAGCCCGTAAGCTTTAGAACTTCTATTAAACAAGTCAAATTGAGAGTATCAAATGATTTATCTAGGTCAACTGCTTCTAGAGCCAATTCCTCTTTTCTCTCTGACACTGAATGCAAAATATGCTTTAGTTTATGTATATTCAATGCCATACTAAGGGCTGGTATAAAACCAATTGGTTCTCATGAATTAAGCCACCAAATACCAGTTTCAGTCTACAGGCTCAGATCTTACACAGGAATTTTGTGTCCGTGTTGATCATGGTCAGGGGCCAATACGCTGAGGAGTCTGCAGGATCACCATCTGATTTCGGTATCATACAATTAATACCCTTCTGCATACCCAAAGAAAGTAAACCAATCTGTCTGGCCTGCTGTATGGTTTACAAACACTTTTTAGATAACTGGGGCACTAGCAATTTTATAAAATTCCACCGGAAAGCCACAGACATATTTAGAGTTGATTTAAATTGGGAAACATCACCTTCCTTCTCCAAATTTTCCGGATGGGTGAAACGTCTGACTTAAGTGAGATGAATTCCCACCATAGAAAAATGGGGTATTGCACCATTTCTAACAGGGCATCCTGCTTCGGGCACAAGAGTGTGCCGTGCTGGATCAATGACACACACAGGGCTATAGTGTGAGCCAGAAGACCACGTGCAGTCTCTGCCCATTTATTATATAGCCTCTGGTCACATCTGGCCAGAGGACGCATTAGGTGCAGTTCCGGGGCATGTCGTCATCGCAGGGGTGGTGCCCGGTGGTTGTTACATCCCTCCCCAACTTGGTGTTGGACTTTGCTGTCGTGCTTGACATGTACAAATTCTGAGTCTCTGGCTTGGGGGTAGATTGGGCCTGAGGTTGTACTGCTGGATATGGGAGTGGTTATTACTGTCCTCAGACTCCTGGCTGCCCTTGCGGGTGTGGACAACATTGTCTCTCGAGTCACTTGACACAGGGGCAGGGCTGTTTGCCAGGGCCTTCCAGAGCCTGGCTGCCAATATGAGCTCTCCCACTCGTTCTCTTGACCCTCTGCTTTTGAGACAGGGTGTGTTGGGGAGTCGACTCTGGAACAATGACACATTTCTGGTGACTGTTCTGTGGCCTTTTCGGGTTGGTGATCATGGTACCATCTGAGTGAATGGCTGTCGAGGATGCAGGCTCAAATGGGGTTCAAAACGTCCACCCCGGTCTCCTGTTTTATAACAATACTTTGTCTCCAGGGTATATTACTCGGACTCTTGCATGCCACCTCACACTGGCGCGTATATTGGTTTGAGTGCGCCTGGGCACATGCTGTATCATATGGAGGTGCAGTCCATCCTTGAGAGAATAGGATGGTGTTTTACCTGTGCTTGTTAAGCATTAGGGACTGTTGCTTGGTGCATTGAAGTGTCCCTCTGTACTCTCTTAAAAACCTGTGCATGATCTGTTCTGGATTGGTGCCTTCAGCAACAGCGATTCTGAGGGTTATGTTCAGGGTGTGCATGAAGCGCTCAACTTTGTCGTTGGCTTGTGGCAATTGAGAGGTAATTCTGCCGTGTTTGATCCCCAAGTTGTCAAGAAGTTCTTCAAACTCCAAGCCCTGAAAGGGTGGGCCATTGTCTGTCTTTATTTCATGTGGGAGGCCAACCAGCGCAAAAGTTCTTTCCAGCATCAGGACTATGTTTGCGAAAGATGTGGATTCTACCACCTCAACAATGGGAAACTTGGAGTAGCTGTCGACCATTATGGCAGTAATGTGCCCATCTGGGAAGCTCCCAAAGTCTAAGCTCACCTGGGACCATGGGGTGGTGCTTAGTTCCTCAGAGATGATGGGTGCTGGTGGTTCTTGTAGACTTGTGAGCTGACACATGGGACAGTGTTTCATGGATTCATCAAATGCTGCCTCTAGCCAGGTTGCGTGCCTGCAGTCATGCACCTTGTGTCACCATGCTGACGTACTCCTCGGTGGCTTCCGTGCTGTCATGGTTGTCTTTGGCATTATCCGGCAGGTGTTGGGAGAGGAGGTCAGCTGTATTCTTGGCCCCAGTCAATTGGTTATTTCTATGTGGTAGTGTTGCACTTGAATGGCCCAGCACTCAATCCGTGGAGGAGGATGTGGAGCTGTGCCATGATATAGAGGGACAAGCAGCTGATGGTTCATGACCACATGGAATGGCCTACCACTGAGGTATAGATGGAAGTGGCCACATGCCCATTTGATGGCCAGTGCTACTCTTTCTTTTTTGGAGAATCAGGTTTCTATTGGCATGAGGGCTTTGCTAGCAAACACAGGGGGTAATCATTTTCCTGGCTCCACTTCTTGTGTGAGGATGGCTCCCAGGCCTACCTGGCTGGCATCAACCAGGAGTTCAGTCTGTCTCTTGGGATTGAAATAGGCCATTGTCGTTTTACTTAGCAAGGCTTCTTTCACCTTGGATAAGAAACCGCCTCCTCTTTCTGGCCGACTACCAGGAGACATCCACTTTTATCAGGGCGCTTAAGGGCTCAGCAATTGTCTCTAGGTTTGTGATGAAACGGCCACAATAGGTGGTCATGCCCATGAAGCTTCAGAAACTTTTGTTGGTGCTGGGGCTTGCTTGATGGCATGCAACTTGGGTGGATCAATCTAGACTCCATCTTGGTTTAAAACATAGCCAAATACTTTAATAGAATTTTGGAAGAAAGAGCACTTCTCCCGGTGGAGGGTGACACCGTGCTCTGACAGACTCTTCAGTGCTGGTCGGAGATGTCTATGGTGCTCTTCGGAGTTGCAGAGTAGACTAGGATGTCATCACTAAAATTCCTGACCCCTTGAAGGCCTGACAGTGGTTCTCTGATGTTATATTGAAAGGTTTCCACTGCGGACGAGATCCCAAAATTCAGCCTCTTATATCTGCGTAACCCCAGATACGTTGAGAAGGTGATGATATAGCGACTCTCCTCCGCCAGCAGCAGCTGGTGGTATCCTGTGCTGAGATTCAGCTTAGAAAACTTCCTTGACTTCATCAGGACAGCAATTATGTCATCCATTGTCAGAGTGATATGTCGTTCCCGCTTTATGGCTTGGTTGAAAAGTCGCATATCGATGCAGAGCCGTATCTTGCCGGGCTGCTTTGGGAGAACCAAAATATCATCCAGGCTGATGTTTGGTTGCCTCAGGATAAGCCCTCTTAGTACTTTGCTCCTGTAGCCCTAGATAAATTGGGCCCACACCTCTTTGGGTTGATTGTCAGCTGTGCAAGTACTGGCTAGTTCACGTAGTCATGCATAGAATGTGTCTATCGATTCACCTTCGCTCTGGCGAGCTTGGCGTAGCTTGAATCGCTCAAAGTCTGGGTTAAATTGTGGGTCGAAATGCGCATTGAGTGCTGTTACTGCTGCCTCACAGTCATTGGCATAATGAAGTATGAGAGAATGCATTATGGCCCCATTGGACTCACAGGTAGCTATGAAGTATTTTTCTAACCTTCCAATCCATGTCTTCCAAAGCAGTGAGGCTGTAGCTGGGTCCACTAGCTCACTGAAGTGGTAAATAGACATAATATCGAAAAAAAATATCGACTGGACAGAATATCGAGTTTTTAATATAGAATGGACAGAATGTCGAATTGCCAAAATATAGTGGTGAAGAATATCGAAAATCAGGTAAGAAATATCGATTTAAATAATATAGAAGTAAGTAATATCGACAGTCATAATATAGTAGTTAAAAATATCGATTTTTTTATAGTGTTTTAAGTGTTAGTATATGTGTTAAAAGTATGTATTAATATTGGAATGTATGTTAGAATATTTTTAAAGTAATGAATTTTATGTTATTTCATTTTTGTGTAATATAATTCTGTAGAGGGTTGTGGGTTTATAGGGGAGTAGGGTGGGAAGTAATTTATTATAGTACATTAAATAATAATTTATAGGAATTATTAATTATTTTTAATTTAATTTTGCGTTTTACTTCTGTAGCGGGTTGTGGGTTTATAGGGGAATAGGGTGGGAAGTAGTTTAATTGTTATTAGTTAATTATTAATTAGTATTGAAAATTAATTGGTTGTTTATTAATTATTAATTGGTAAATAATTTGTATTAATTGGTAATTAATTTGTATTAATTGTTTAATTGATAATTATGTTAATTGTATTCATTTGCTATTTGTAGCGGGTAGTGGGTTTATAGGGGAATATGGTGGGAAGTAATATAATTCAAAAAAATTAATTATTTAAATAATTTGTGCATATTGATGATTAATATATTATTTAATTATTAATTGGTATTATTTGCATGTATTAATGTTTGTTATAGAAAAATAATTGGTTGTAAATTAATTATTAATAGGTAATTAATTAATCAAAAATTTATTGGTATTTATAATTAATTAATTATTACATATTGTGTGATTGGTAATTAATTTTAATACTTTTTTTGGTATTAATAATTCATTTATTTTTAATAAAATATTAATTAATTTGTTTCCCTACTATTGCACTCACTGGAGTGGGAATAGTAATTTTTACCCCTACGCTATCCAACGTATTCCCTACTATTGCACTCACTGGAGTGGGAATAATATTTTTTACCCCTACGCTATCCAACGCTTTCCCTACTATTGCACTCTTGGGAGTGGGAATAGTAATTTTTATCCCTACGCTATCCAACGCTTTCCCTACTGTTGCACTCTCTGGAGTGGGAATAGTAATTTTTACCCCTACGCTATCCAATGCTTTTCCTACTGTTGCACTCACTGGAGAGGGAATAGTAATTTTTACCCCTACGCTATCCAACGCTTTCCCTACTGTTGCACTCACTGGAGTGGGAATAGTAAATTTTACCCTCCCGCTATCCAACGCTTTCCCTACTGTTGCACTCTCTGGAGTGGAAATAGTAATTTTTACCCTCCCGCTATCCAACGCTTTCCCTACTGTTGCACTCTCTGGAGTGGGAATAGTAATTTTTACCCCTACGCTATCCAATGCTTTTCCTACTGTTGCACTCACTGGAGTGGGAATAGTAATTTTTACCCCTACGCTATCCAACGCTTTCCCTACTGTTGCACTCTCTGGAGTGGGAATAGTAATTTTTACCCCTACGCTATCCAATGCTTTCCCTACTGTTGCACTCACTGGAGTGGGAATAGTAATTTTTACCCCTACGCTATCCAACGCTTTCCCTACTGTTGCACTCACTGGAGTGGGAATAGTAAATTTTACCCTCCCGCTATCCAACGCTTTCCCTACTGTTGCAATCTCTGGAGTGGGAATAGTAATTTTTACCCCTACGCTATCCAATGCTTTCCCTATTATTGCACTCTCTGGAGTGGGAATAGTCATTTTTACCCTCCCGCTATCAAACGCTTTCCCTACTGTTGCATTCTCTGGAGTGGGAATAGTAATTTTGACCCTCCCGCTATCCAACGCTTTCCCTACTATTGCACTTACTGGAGTGGTAATAGTAAATTTCACCCGCCCGCTATCCTACACAGAAAATATTGAATATTTTTAATTAATATTACGTTAATATATATGTATATTTTTTTTTTACTTACATTAATTATTTATTAATTTTAATGTTATTTAAGTCTTTTTAAGTATGTGTCAGTTAATTATATGTATTATTTCATTCATTTTACATTACTTTTAAGACATTTAAAAAATTCGATATTTTGACTAACTATATTTTTAACAACGATATTTTGGATTCTATATTTTTGTACTTACCTGTTTGGAGATAGGGATTCGATAATTTGGCATTCTATATTTTGGCATCGATATTTTTGTATGTCTATATTTTGGTAGTCGATATTATGTCAGTGATCCACTGAAGGGTGTCAGGCTGCCAACTATGGCATGTGGTGGGGCAGACAGGACTTCTGACACCATTGGCTGAGGTTGCTACTTTAGCATCACCTGGATGCGACATGGTTTCATATCTTAGCATGTCCCTTCACTCTTTTTCACTTCATTTTGTGTTTTTATTCTTATGATCCCTTTATCACATGTTGTGTCTCATATTGTAACTGGTTCTTTATTTTTCTCAGGGTGCTGGTGTTTCACAGTGTCAGATTGCTGCTTGTTCCTCTGATAGGCACCCTGGGGCCGAGTGCAGCAGCAGTCGGGTGTAACGATGCTGAAGGAGGGGTCGGGCCCTCCCAACAGGGCATCTCTGGCACAATAAAGGAGGAGGGCTACCGAGTTCTCCATGCGCTGAGCTGTGCCGTGCAGCTACGAAGCAATCGCCTGAGACTCGTGCTCTGTTGAGTGCCATGTGATGTAGGTGGAGTAGCATGGAGGCCGGGAGCGGAGGCTTGCACAGCTAGCCAGAGGGCAGAAGCAGTGCTGAGTGTTGACAATGGTCAGGGTGCAGTTCTCACCTCTGAAATCAGGCCAGGACTTGGTTGGTCGCCCGTCACAGTGGGCGCTAGTTAATATTGTTTCTTCTATATGTGTTCTGCACACCGCTTTCATAAGTTAAGTAGACTGGAGTCAATGCAGGCTTGCAGACTTCACCACTGAACAGGTCGATGGCAGCTAGCGGGAGTTGGCAATGTAGTGCCCACGGAGTTGCTTTAGGGACAGTAGTGTGACCCTTGCTGCAGGTGGGTGGGGCTGAACATCCCACCCTCGTCCCCAGAGTAAAAGGGCCTCCTGCTTCGGGCACTAGGCCTGAGCATGCCACACTGGATCCATCACACACACACACACACACACACAGACACACACAGCTATAGTGTGAACCAGAAGGCCACGTGCAGTCTCTGCCCATTTATTATATAGCCTCTGGCCACGCCTGGCCAGAGGATGCATTAGGTGCAGTTACGGGGCATGTCATCATCGCAGGGGCGGTGCCTGGTGGTTGTTACACCATTCACAGTATATATAGATCGACCAAACTGATGTGCATCAGGCTGTGGCATAACATTAGCTTCTGCAGTTCCCATGGTGTGGGGGGGGGGGGGCTTAGCTCCAGGGGACCCCCAGAGGACAGTACACTGACTGGGTCTGTGACCAGTTAGTTTGATACGCTCGTGTACGCAGTCAAGCACCAAGCACTGGCCAGCACGGTGCACGGGCTGTGGGCCACTGGCCTGGGAGCTTCTGTTGTGGATCTGGGGGGGCCTTCATGTACTTTGCAGGGAGGTCCCCTCAAGTTTCATTAAGCCACTGGCATCAGGGAGAAGAAACAACCACATGCTTCTGGATTTAATATAATATTCATTATGAGCAGAGTGAACCAGCGAACTTTGGCATACACTATATGATAAAAGCCTGACCAGACCCTGGATGGATTTACATTTCTGGTGGCGAGCTGCATTATGCAAGAAGTAAAACTGCCTCCAGATATTAAAAGATCCCCGGATATGCAGTCCCCTTCGGGCAGAAAATAAATGGCTTTTAATAAAAAGTACCACGCGCTTTTCGTTAAAAAACTCACCCATTTTACTCTTTTTGAACAGGACACGTTGGAAAATTGCCCACGTAATTAGATTTGTTACGGTGTTAATGACTCAAAACGTCTATAATATGAATGAATGGTGAAATGATGCGATGCTATGCAAATGACTGCCGCGTGAGCCCCCCGCTGTATTATCCAATTGTATAAGCTCCTGGCTGTGTTTTTATTGGACTCGTGTAAGAGGATACCTTGCGATGTCATGTTATCCTCCGAACATTTTTGGCGATAAAATGAGCAAGATTGACCTGAGCTGTGATAGAAACATAATTCGTGCGCCCTTTCCCTGCCTAAAGTACAATTGTTATTGGAAAAGCAGACGTTACCAAATGCCGAGGCATGCTTTCAACGGTTCAAATAATAATAATACGCACTGTAATTAATCTGACTCCGGATGCAATGCCCTGAATACTCTCCAGTAATGTTCATTATTTGCTATCATCACTGTCCTTAATCCACCAAGGTGAGGCCCATCTATGGATTACCACTTTGGGCCTCATAGCATCTGACGTCATAATGCTGATGGTCAGTGGTGCTGGAAAAATGTACTGAATGGGGGTGCTACCATCATTGTTACATCACCAAAGTCATAATGATTGTGAAAAATCCAAGCATAACTCAAATAACAAGTGTAGCAAATGAGCCATACTGATTCAGCAGCAAGGAGGAAGGGTGTTGTATATAGCAGGTGGTGCATTGTGGCGCACACAGTTGCAAATAATTTACTAAAGCAAGGTGTGGTAGTATACTGTCATAAACAAACAGCACATTTTCCTTCAAAATGCCCACTAAATTGGTACAAACATAGTTATATTGATAGACCTATAAAGTGCAGAAAAGAGTTTATGTGAAAGTCAGGTTTCAGTGAATATTTATAATTTGCACATCACTAAGAAAAGTGCCTTGATTTGTTTTCTTCATATTAAAGTCTTTGTTTCCATAACAATTATGAATTACAAAAAAAGGGCTTCATTTGTGCTTCCCTAGCTGCTGATTTATTTTGAAATATTTGTACAGTTCATTTACAGGTATTTATTTTTTGTTTTATGTTAGAAATAAAATTGACATCCTACAGCTTTTCATTGCACACTCCATGTACCCCGGCAAGGATACCACATAGTTCCATTTACTTTTCTCTCTCTGACTGCAAAATGAGAGGATTTTGTAAATATCAATTTCTATGTTAAATGAATCAACAAAAATTTGTCAGAAGACATAGGGCCAGATGTAGGAAGCCAATTTTCGCCCGCAAACACTGAAATTCACAGAATTTCAGCGTTCGTGATCGCAAATTAGCAGTGTGCAATGTAGCAAACAATGATGAGCCCCTCGCAAAATAAGGAATCGCATTATTTGCGATTCCCTATTTTGCGATTGCATTTAAGGAATCGCAAATTGCGATTCCTTAAATGCAATGTAAGTAGCACAAATGAAAGTGCAATTTAGCCTTAAGGAATCGCTAATTACCACCAACTTCAAGTTGGTGGTAATTAGCGATTTTCTTTAAAAAAAAATGTTTTTGCTTTTTCAAAAGTGCTATGTGGCACACATTCATGCCCTTAAGACATGTATGTGCGCCACATGTGCACACATGCACATTTCAGGGGTGCAACATGGTGTCCCTCTGGAGTCCTTGCACCCTTGAAATTGCGCACGCAATTTGCGAGTACCTATTGTGTACTCGCAAATTGCGCGCACAATTCCCATTCATTCCTATGGGCCTCTAGGCCCATTGGAATGAATGGGAAGGTATTCCTTGATTGCGAATCGCAATTTGCAATTCACAATTAAGGAATATTAAGGAATCGCAAAAAATATTGCGATTCCTACCTACATGGCATTTTGCGAGTCCTTAATAGAGATTCCCTAAAAATCGCTATTTAGGAATCGCAAAAATGCATTTACCTACATCTGGCTCATAGTCTGAAATGTGACCTCTGTGACAAGATCAAAACCACATTCAAAGGCATCTTTATTGCTCAACCACCTTCTGAACTCCAGCATGCTGCAGCACCCCCGCACACCTACCTCCAGTTTCCATACCAATGATGCCTGCCACAGGAATTATAAGCCCAATTGGAATTGTGAGCCCCACAGGAGCAGTGGACCCTGGCACATTTCACCTGAAAGTAGGTTGAGTCTCTAGGTGAAGTATCGGGGTGAGAAGAGGAGTAACCAAGGGAGTCAGGACCTGAATTATTGATTCCACACCAATACCACATTTCACAGGGGAACTTCAGAGTCCCATACATAATGCCCAGGAACTCCTCACCCCAGAGTTATCAATGCCCCTGGAATTGGTATCTTTGGAAAGTAAAATTACAAGGTACAGTGACAAGACACCCAGAACTGAGGCTGTTTATTTCTTGTTCTAGTAACCGTTCTTATTTCTTGAAAACGTTAAAGACAGTGCTTCCAAATGAAGCCATTATGCATGCACAAACACATAGGGGCCGATTCTGATCTGGGTTGGAAGGGCACCGAACGCGATCCAGCCGGAAAAACTACGAGCCGTACGCGTGTTTTCCGCCCGACTCGTACAGCTGTACGAGCGAGCAAGTACGATGCGAGCTACGTGAAATTCACCGAGTCGTGTCCGGGTCCGAGCTGCTCCGTATGTCTCGGCCGTAAGCTAACCGTGACGTGCAATGGATACGATTTACGACCAAGCCAGTACGATGCACGCGCCGGACAGCCGGTGCGAGCCAGAGTGTCCTGCTCGCAAAACGTCTGGGTGGTTGCCTTTGGGGGTCCGCGTCGGACCCCCTGTCACCCGCAGCCCTACGACTCGGACACAGGGCGAGACCCAAGGGTCCCCCCAACACAGGCATGTACAGTGCAGATGGCACTGACGCTTACCCACTGTAGGGGGCGCCCTTGTGCGAGACGTACCCATTCAGTCAATGGGAGCCCATGTACGCGTCGTACGACCAGCTCCCATTGACTTCTATGGGAGTCCGGCAGCATACGGCCGCATTGTACTCGCTCGGTCGGTCTGCATGACTACGGCGCTGTTGGAAAACACTCCGGATCTGGCTCGATCGGAGTGCTTTCCGAACCGGATTGGAATCGGCCCCTTAGTTTGATGCACCAGAGGAAACTTTAATATATCAAACTCAAATCTTGCAGTCCGCAAAAGTTAAAACTGGAAAAAACGAAAGTGGGCACACTGTAATGGACTTACAGCTTGTAGTGACAAGCAAACAAGTTGTGGGAAACTCATATAATTGCTCAACAAGTACCACCCATGGATACCGCTGCACCTGTGACCCTAGAAGCCCCTACGCCCCTGATGGATAGAACTCAACAACAGCTGCTACAGGGACCTAATCTTAGTCACAGTCCAGAATAGATGCACGGCATATCCATCCACTTAATTAACTGCTGAAAGATTCTTATCCCCAGGATCAGGAAGTAACTAGTCAATGAGGTGCAGAGGTAGGTGGTGTAGACCAGATATACCTTCATTCAGGGATTGCAAGCCCAGCTCACCAGCCAGCAAATGAGCCTGATAAAGATAAGGAAGCAAAATGCCATGACTGAGATGGAAGTCAGAGAGAAATCCAGGACAAAAGTTGGATAGTGTCACATACTCTGCCCTTACCGAAATAAGCACATCTATGCAGCCCTGCATGATAGCAACATAAGCTCTCTCTACTTGTGAGCAGGTGTATTATTAATCAGACAGAGGACTTTAGAAGCCAAATCTTCTGGAAGACTTTCTTTGGAGATGCAATGGTCATGGCTGTAACGTCCTGAGTAACCAGGGAATATCCAAGGAAGGACAGACAGCAAACTAATTTGAAACATCAGACACGGTGAAAGGCATATCATTTAATTTCAACCAATCTCAGACTAATGTTCCTGCAATATTGTAATAGTAAGCAACCAGTTAGTGAGGAAGGAATGCATAAACTCCAAAAAAGAACCCCTTCCTACGGAA
Organism: Triturus cristatus; assembly: GCF_964204655.1. NCBI lineage: Eukaryota > Metazoa > Chordata > Amphibia > Caudata > Salamandridae > Triturus > Triturus cristatus. Next base: position 889,782,708 of record NC_140590.1, on the reverse strand, counting down.
ACCAAATACCATAGTGCAATTTCAACAGGCAGCCTCAGCAGATAACCAATTCCAAAACAAGCTCATATGAGCATAATAATTTTTTTTAGAAAGGGGTTGGCGGAACTCATGATCATGTCTGCCATATTATGGAGATGTCGGGATAATGCAGCTATCATGAATTTTATGAAAATAGAAATATTATTGTAATTATTGCCTTGTGCTCATAAACGTCTTGCCATCAATATCTAACCCTCACCAAGTAATGTGTGTATTGCTTAACCACATCTAACATATTTGGGGACAATTGATAGTGACTCTGTACAGTGCTTTTTTTATACGGATACTACTCCAAACCAAACAGCTAGTCCACTTGCTAAAGGTTAAACAATTCAAGTTCCCGGCCATCAGCCTCAACCTAATTACAGATTGTAGAGGTAAGGTTTGTTCCCCTAACACACCATGGAGAAAAGGAAAGAACTCACTCCTGAAACATTTACATATTTGGGATAAGGAGAATCTGTGATTTTCTCAGCCAGTTGGAATCTATAAACGTTACATTGCTTCCTCAATGTTCATTCTGGTCAACATCCTTAAAAGTGGTTGTTAGACCTGGCACATTGGCGTGGGTCTCCCTTCCATTTTTTCGCTGTTGCCTCATGCAGCACTGGTTGTGCCACCCACAGAAGCAGCCTGTAAAAGTGTGTCTAAGGTCTGCCATTGCAGAGCCTGCGTGCAGTCTGGTACTGTCATGCTGACTGGGCAAGTGCACCCACTTGCCAGTCCCTAAACCGTCCCTTTTATTCATATCAGACACCCCTATGGTAGGCCCAAGGGCAGGGTGCATTGTAAGGATAAGGTAGGACATGCCCTGGTGTGTGTGGCATGTTCTAGTAGTGAATTACCACCATTTTCGTTTTTCACTATTGCAAGGCTACCTGTTCTCCATAGGCCAGAATGGGCAGTTTGGTTATTACATTTTATAATCCTAACTGACTCAGAGAACATGGTAGAAAATCGAATTTAGTATGCCTGAACTCAGAATGATAAAATACATATTTTAGTGAAGTTGGTTTTAACATTCTGTGTTTGAAAATGCCACTTTTAGAAAGTAGGCATTTTCTTGCCTAAACATTCAAACCTGCCTCTGCTAGGCTGTGTGTATTCCTTTGTCTGGAGTTTGAGTGACAGGGCTGGGGAATTCCAGGAGTTAGGGTGAGGTGTCCCAGTGGTGAATAGAGAGATCTGCATCCAGATGGGTGGGAGGAGATGCACCTGGGACCTGAATAGGGCAGTGCCTGCCTTCCACAATGCTGGCTCCACCTCCTGGGGAGCTGCTGATGTCTCTGCCCTGCACAGTGAATGAAGAGAAGGAATCCTGTCAACAAGGTGCTCCAGGGCTGTACTTGCCTTCCACAATGCTGGCTCCACCTCCTGTGGGGCGTCTAATGTTTCTGCCCTGCGCTGTGAAAGGAAAGGAGAAGTCTGGTAAATAGAGTGCTCAGGAACTGGTTTGGACTGGGCAAAGGCCCCTCTGCCTTCAGAGGACAAAGGATTTCTGGGTATAAATATTGGGACCCTGATCCCAAGAACTTAGATCACTTTGGGAAAACAAGAAGAACCTCTGCTGAGGGAGGAACCAGAAGAAGCTGAGAAGGAAACTATCCCTGAACCTGGGGGATTGGCCTGCAGTGGTTGCCTTACTGCCAAAGAGAGGTGAAAGGAACTTTGTGTGTACTTTTGCTCAACTTGTGAAGGCTCTCCAAGGACTTGGAAAAGAGCTTGCCTCCTGCTGAAGTCTCAAGAAGAACAGACTTCACCCCCAGCTCCTCAGAGTTCTTTGGAAGTGCCTGCTGCTGTTGTTGGGCCTTCTGAGGGACTGCGTGTCGCAAGGAGCTGGAAGCGCGACTCAAGAAGGAGAAGCGTGCCGCCGTCGGAACTGTTGTCGTCGCATCTCGTAAAGTGTGTCGCCGCTGCAGCATCGCATCGAGCGGAAGCGTCTCGCATCATCCAGGAAGTGTCTCGCAACGCCGAAGAAGCGTGTCGCCATCGCAGCCATCGTAGCTGACGCATTGCACTGCATCAAGAGAAGAGTCTTGCATCGAGGAAGAAGTGTGTCGCCATCGCAGCCATCGTAGTTGTCGCATTGCACCGCATCAAGAAAAGCGCCTCGCATCCACGGAGAAGCGTGCCGCTGTCGGAGCTGCTGTCGTTGCATCACGTAAAGGGGTGTTGCCGCTGCAACATCGCATCGAGCTGAAGCGTCTCGCAAACGTCGGAGAAGAGTGCCGCTGCCAAGGCCGCTGTCATCGCATCGCGTAAAAAAGTGTGTCGCTGCTGCAGCTGAAGCATCGACTCGAGTCTTCTCACAACATCGGAGAAGCGTACCGCATCTGGAAGATCTTCACGTCTTTATTTCTTTGCACCAAAAACTTAATCGCATCAACATCGTTGCAACACTTTCGTTGCCCTGCGTGTCGCATCTAAAAGGTACATTGACTTAAAGTGTCGCATTTAAGAACTTAAGTGAACTAAGCAAAATCCTACCATCTAAAGTAACAGTATTGTGTGTTTTTGTCGTTTAATGGTCTTGTGGTAAATCTATATAAAGAATACTTATTTTTGATATAAAACCTGTGTAGTGTCCATCTGTAGTGTTGTCACTTGGTTACTGTATGTGTTTACAATTGCTTTACACACTGCCTGTCTGTTCATGCCAAGCTACCAAGGGGGTGAGCAGGGGTTATTTTAGGAGTGTACCCCCCTACCCTGAGGAGGAGGTCCCTATTTGTCACAAGTGCATACCTTTGCCAACTAGAGACCCCCAAGTCTAACAGTGGTGCAAAGCTATAAATACAAAGAAAAAAACAGATAATCATAAACTCTTCCATGTCCAATGCCAGATGATTCATACCCTATTAGGAGCTGGGGAACTAGGCAGTCAATGCAGGACATAAATACATACACTGATAGATGTTCTATACCCTAAATGTTTTGAAGAAACAACCTAGGTGCAAAGTTAAGAAATCTAGGAATAAATATACCTAGGGTGTCTTCTCTCCTATTGCACTCCTGCAATACAGCTGAGGTGTTAGAAATGGGATTCCTGGTTGGCTGAGGTATGCACCCAGGCCAGGCAGGAACTACCACTCTAGTCTGGGTCGGCTAGATACACACTATACGATAACATGTGCTCACCCTCTGATAGCTTGGAACAGAGCAGTCACGCTTATCTAAAGAGGCAATGTGTAAGGTATTTGTGCAACACATATACACACACATACACACACACACATGCACACATACACACTATAAATGCACCACAGAAAGACTCCAAACAGGTTTAGAAAAATAGAGAATATTTATTTGAGCAAAATGAGACCAAAGCAACATCAATCCAATCAGTAGAAGTTGAGATATGAATTAGGAAAGATTAAATACAAAACTAGTGTTTAGAAGTCACTAGTGGTCTAAAGGTTACTTGAGGGCATGAGGGACCAAAGTTCAGGCCATAGTGGAGGGCAGGCCGGTTACAGGACCCACACTGGGCCCAGTGAGAAAGTACCCTAGATGGAGCACAGCATCAACGCTGAGGGCACTATGTGTCGATCTTTACCACGCAGTTGGGTCGCTGCGTCATCATCAAGTTTCACTGAAGGGAAGGCACTGCGTCATCATCAAGCTGCGCAGATTGTCCTCTCCAGGCCTTGGAGGCTGTAGAACTGCTGTCGGCGAACAGCCTTTGTGTTGGCCTCGAAGGGCGATGCATCAGTCCTCACCCGTGCAGTGATGACAAAACCCTCTTCTGAGGCCCAGAACTTGGAGGGGACACCTCAGGCAAGGGTAGGACTCACAGAAGACAGAGTCCAGCAACAGAATTGTAGGAAGTATTTTGTGACCCTGAGACTTCAGAAAACAGGAGGCAGGGCAGCAAGCCATTGGAGATCACTTGAAGAGAAGGCAGAGTCCAGCTTCTCTTTAGCAGAGTGAGGGGGCAGCAGGAAGCAGGGCAACAAGCAGAAAAGCAGTCCTCCCAGAAAAGCAGTCCAGTTGAGTCCTTTAGGCAGCACAGCAGTCCTTCTGACAGAGGTTCAGTTCAAGATCCAGAAGTGTCTGATTTTTGGGGGTCAGAACCCAGTACTTATACCCAAAAGTGTGTTTGATGTCGTGGGTGGCCTCAAAGCATCTCTCCGAAGTGTAAAAAGATCCCTTTCAAGCGAGTCCTGTCTGCCAGGCTGTCTGTGGGGGTAAATCAGTGTTTTGTGTGTGGAGTAGGACACTACCTATTGAAGTGTAGTGTCATCCCCTCCCATTTCTCCCTTCCTAGAAAGACCCATCAGAATGCAGATGAGTGCTCAGAAAGCAGGTGAGCCACACCTTTGTGTGTTTGTGGCTGTCTAGACAGAATGCCCAAGGTGTAGCTGTTATCCACTCCAGACGTGTATTGGAGACAGGCTGTCAGGCTCACAGAGCAGTAAGTGCATAGAAATGTCCAGGTCTTAAAAGTCGCATTTCCAAAACAGTAATATTAAATACAACTTCACCAGTAAGAGAGATTTATCATTACCATTACAAATATATGAAACATAAAAAACTGACTTCTGTCTGACCAGGAATAACAGCTTAAAAGGGTATTAAGGAATTCCCAATGCTGGCCTATGAGAGGGGTAGGCCTCACAGTAGTGAAAAATAAATTAGTCTGTTTGTCACTACCAGGACAAGCCAAATATAAAAGTACATATCCTACCTTTAACTTACATAGCACCATGCCCTTAGGGTTACTTAGGGCCTGCCTTAGGGGTGACTTGTAATTAAAGGGGAGTTTAAGGCTTGGCAGATAGTTTTAAATGGCAAGTCAAAGTAGCAGTAAACTGCCCACACGGGCAGTGCAGTGGCAGGCCTGAGACAGGTTTAAAAAGCTACTTCTACAGGTGGCACAATTAGTGCTGTAGGCCCACTTGTAGCATTTGAAGTACAGACCTGGGGTATATGGTATATCATTTTAAAAGGGACTTACCAGTACCTCAAATATGCCAGTCAGGTATACACCAAAGTCATCATGTTTAGGGGTAAAGTGCTCAGAGTTCTAAGGCCAACAAAAAGAATCATCTAAACAAGGAGGCCAAAGGTCTAATAGGATGACTGGTCTAATATATGTCCCTCCCAGCTGAAAGTGGGGAGATCTAGCCAGCTTTTAGGGAGTTCTCATCACTAAGGCAGATAAACCCTGATAGACCATCAGCATTGGCGTGGTTTATCCCAGGTCTATGTTCTACCCTGAATTCCACACCCTGTGGGGAAATGGACCACCTCAAAAGTTTTGGATTCCTACCCCTCATTTTCATGAGCCACCTGAGGGGCATGGGGTCAGTCTGAACCTGGAAGTGAGTGCCAAACAGGTATGGCCTCAACTTCTTCAGTGTCCAGACCACAGCAAAAGCTTCTCTCTCAATCGCACTCCACCTCTGTTCCCTGGTGAGTAATCTTCTGGAGATAAAGGCTACAGGTTGGTCTAGGCCATCGCCATCAAGTTGGGATAGTACTGCCTCCATGGCATGCTCCGAGGCATCTGTCTGAAAAATAAACTCCTGGGAGAAGTCAGGGACCTTGCACACAGGAGTTGTGCACATGGCCTGCTCAAGGGAATCAATTGCAGTTTGGCATGCTTCTGTCTAAATCACATTGATGAGCTGCACCTTTGAAGTCAGCTCATTCAAGGGGGGCGAAATTGTGTCATATCATTTGGCAAGCCTCCTATAGTACCCAGTGAGGCTCAAGAATGCTCTGACCTAGGTCTGGGTTGTAGGGGGCAGCTAGGCCATGATGGTTTCTAGCTTGGCCTGCAGGGTTGCACCTTCCCCCTGCCCACTAGGTGTCCCAAGTACACCACAGACCCCTGCCCTATCTGGCACTTACTTGCCTCAATAGTCAGGCCTGCCTGTTGCAGAGCCTGAAGCACTTCCTTGAGGACAGCCATGTCATCCAGATAAGCAGCTGATAAGGCCTCCATACCAGCATGGATCTTGTTCACCAGCCTCAGGAAGGTGGCAGGGGTGTTCTTCAATCCAAAGGGTACCACTCTAAACTAGTAGTGGCCCCCTGGAGTGGAGAAGGCTGACCTCTCCTTTGCTCCCTATGTTAGGGTGATCTGCTAGCACCCTGATGCAGGATCAAAGGTACTGCGATACTGGGCAGTTCCTAAATGATCAATCAACTCATCATCCTGGGGGATGGGGTGAGCATCTGCCTTGGTTACTGAATTTAGCCCTCTGTAATCCACACAGAACCTCAGTTAAGGTGTGGTGCTCAGTGGGTCAGCTTTTGGTACCAGAACAACAGGATTGCCTATGGGCTTCTGGAGGGTTCTATAAGCCCCAACTCCAGCATTCTGAACACTTCAGCTTTAATGCTGGACCTCGCCTTATCTGACAACCTGTGTGATTTATTCTTACCAAGGAAGATGCCCCCCTGTGTTCACTGGTGGGAGGTCTCAGGGATACGGGAGACCCGAGACGAGTATCGCCCCAACACATGGTGGAAGTCTCCCTGTTGTTCAGGAATTAGAATGTGGGAGAGGATTACTCCTTGGCTGAGGTGTGCACCCAGGCAGGAATCATCACTCTAGTCAAGGAGAGCTAGATACACACTAAAAGATAATCTGTGATCACCATCTGATATTTTGGCACAGAGTAGTCAGCCTATTTAAAGAGGCAAGGTGTAAATTATGTGTGCAGCATACACACAGTAACACAATGAATACACTGCAGAAAGACTCCACACAGGTTTAGAAAAATAGAGAATATTTATGTAAACAAAATGTAACCAAAACGACAAAAATTCAATCATTAGAAGCTCGAGATATGAATTTTTAAAGATTAAATGCAACAATAGTGCTAAGAAGTCACTATCAGTCAAAAGGTCACTTGGGGTCACAAGGAACTGGTGCAAAACCAAAGTTCAGGCCGACACGATGGAGGGCAGGCTGGCTACAGGACCCGCGCAGGGCCCGCTGAGAAAGTACCTTAGATGTATGTATCTTTTCCACGCAGTCGGGTCACTGCGTCATCATGTTTAGGGGAGAAGCACATGCACTTTAGCCCTGGTTAGCAGTGGTAAAGGGCTAAGAGTCCTAAAGCCAACAAATTGAATCAGCAAAACATGAAGGCAAAAGGCCAAAAGTCTAGGGAAAGACCACCCTAAGGATGACAGGTTTAACAGGGGGGCTCCGACCCGAAGACACAGGTGGTGAATTACTTCCACCAAAGCTCTGACTCTTATACTCTCTTGAGGGTACAGCTAAGTCAAGGTGAACTGGTTTCAGATAACACCAACCTGTACCTACAGAGATACTATGTAATCACACTGACCTGCACACTATGAGAAAAAGTCTTTTTAAGGATATTCACTGAGAGCACTACAAACGCTCTAAAGAAAATACCTTCACCTTGTTGGACGTCAGTGTGAGATATGAACAAGTGAATACAAATGTTGCGGCTCACCTTTGGGTCAAGGTTGGTTCTTGTGCCAGTCAATTATTTAACCTTTGGGTTTAGACTGTCTTATAGAGGAGAAATCTATTGATTGGGTAAAACCACAAGGCTGCTTAGGGAAAGATGGAGCTGAAGTTGGCTACCTATGATTCAAAGGTTCAAGTGGGCAAGTCATATTCAAGAAGTAAACCTCCAGGTAAGAGAAGGTATCTTTCTTCCTTTAAGGCTCAAAGTGGGAACAAAAGAATGCTGGACAACCTCAGTTTTATTATGGTGATACCTGGCATTTTAGTGGACCCAACAGGTACTGCAAATGGACTTTATCTGATTTGAGCTCTGCAATGTCATAATGTATTTCTCAGAGTTCCCTCTGAATAGGTTTTGCAGACTTTAAAATCCACAAGGTATTGTATTCTTTTTTAAGCATTTGCAGAGCTATTACCACCCCTATATGTATAGGCACTAACCTACACAAATAGCAAACTTAAATGTGTGGGTTATATGCTTGTACGAATGTTGCTTTTGTTTGAGCCTATGTGGGAATTGTTTTCATATTGTGTTTGATTACCACTATGGTGCGGTTATCGTGTTACATGACTCGGTGCCTCATGGTGCTTTCAGTGAGCATATGTGAGAGACAAGCATGCAATTTATAACTATAATAGGGACTAAAATATATATGCAGCTACACAGCACTATGTTGGCCTTGAGGGCAGAAGGATCATCACAGTGTGTACACCGAAAAAGAGGAAGAGCAATCAACGATGGCACTGTAAAACATATGGCAAGATACACCAGGCAGAGATGATGTTCAATTACTAAAAGAATGTCAAAAGGCAAGAATTGAAATAGATGGCCCCCTACCCGTGCACTTTTTTTGGTTTTGTAAGTTGTTTAAGGTAATGATACTGCCTACTGCTAAACAAACACACCCCATGAACGAGGAAGGAATCAAAAGAGAAATCAAGGCTGGCAACCTTAGCAGGAAATACACAATCTTTAAAAGGTCCAGATTCCACCTACTCTTGCTAGGCCCAAGGAAAGCAAACTTTTGAGCAGGGGTTCACATCCCAAGCCACACTGAAGCTTCCAAAGGCAGGCGAGTGTCAGTCAGGTGAGCCCTAGTCTGATCCTGGCTCAGACTGGCACCCTGAACATTGTTCGTTTGCTGCCTTTACGGAGAAAGATTGGATTGGCCTGCCTCGCATTAGCCTATGTCCGCATACCTCCAACTGAGCCTAATACTTTTCATAGATACCACAGACCCTTGCACTTTCTAGAATACATAGGAGGCCCTTTAGAATTTTCTCCCAGACAACTTCAACTTTTATGATAAGTAGTGAATGGCATTTCCGGGTAAAAAAGGAGACAATCTGATAAAAAGAGACTTACCCTGCTTCCATTGTTCTGCTAGAATGGTGCAATGGCACAGATTTGGTAGTTGTTATTTTGTTAATTCTTAGCTAGGGGAGGGCGGAACTCATGGAGTTGTACTCCGTGGAATTCTGCGGAGTGAAATAAAAACTGCATGATTCCATGGAGCCCTGTCCACCGGCGGAGTAAAGTGCCCCGCTGCTCTCCAGGAGTCAGTAGTACTTGATTGTTCCTCCTTCCGTTTAGATCAGCCTAAATGAGGACTTTTAATGTTAGCTAAGTGGAGGTAAGTGGGTGGATGAGGGGGAATGCTGAGCAGAGCAGCTTTGAACAAAACACACAGACTGCATTACAATTTACAACAATAGGACAAGGCAGTGACATTTGTCACTTGCCAGGTGCATCTTAGTGTGACTCCAATTGGTTGCATGCGTGGCAGCGCGTGGGCGGTGCACTCACAACACATAGAAAACCAAAGCGCTAACAGTGCAACATGAGGTCAGTCAGAGCCTCCCGCGCTCGTTAAGACACAGCTCGCCTGTGCATGCTTACAGTGTCAGTGGCTCTTTCTCAAATCTATGCCTTGGGGTCAGCTCAGTGTGCTGCTAGTTTGGCCTGTGGAGATCGAGGTTTCCTGCGATGCAGCAGCCAGTCAGACAGCGAGTAGAGCAACTGCAGTCTTGCCAAGGTTGCCCGGGGGGCCACGAAGGGGACCCTCCAACAGGGCGGCCGCCTTAGTGCCACAGGAAGGCACACTAGTCAGCACACTAGTTCCCCCGGTCTAGGGACCAGGGGGTCAGTCGGCCGCATCCCTTCCGGCCGTGGTGGGGGAGGTCAAGGGTACAAATACTTCCCCCGCCCACAGTGCAGCCTCTTGTCTGCTGCCCGTCTCGCTGTTTAGAGGTGCCTTAAGACTCCCCAGGAGCTGCAATGCAGTGAGTCATCGACCCCCCTCCCCTCCAGGTGCCTTGGCGGTGGAGGCAAGACTCTGTAGCCCGGCCAGTGCCGATGGTGCGATCCGCCAGGGGGCCGGGGGTAGCAGCTCCGGTGGGGGGGCACATGGCAGCTTTTCCACCCTGCGACGCGCCCCTCCCTCTCCCTGTGGTGTGCTTTGAATGACTGCAGCCTATACGGGTGCCTCGGCCCACGTCGGCCATTGCTGCTTTGGGGGGGGCAGCCTGGGCACCCCCACCCTTCGTTGCTGACCTGTTGGGGTCTGCCAATGTGGGAAGGGGGCAAGGAGGCATGTGGCACCCTCCGCTGCCGATGCATGGCAGAGCGAGTGCCGAGCCCCGCTGCCGGGCCAGTTGGTGCATGGGGGAGTGCAGCGAATACCGCGGTATTCTCTCCCCAACTGCTCCCGGGAGGTAGAGGGTGTGACTTTCGGGTCCCGCGGGGGGCCCGATCGCTTTGTGCGGAACCCCCACGGGGTCGGCCTCGGCGGTCATGCAAGGCCTTGCAGGTCTTCGCCGTCTCTACGGGCCGGCATTTCCTCCTGGCCACACTGCCTGTGTGGTCCGCATCGGAGAAGGAGCAGAGCAGGTGCACCACACGGGTCCCACTCTGCTCATACAGGGAAGACGTGGCCTGAGGATCAAAGCCCCTGACTCTACTTTGAGGAGCTAAACCCCACCCTACCCGCTTGGTTGCCTCATGACCTACTGCTGGGTGGTGACGAGCAGGACAGCTTCCATTGGGCAGCACGTGCAGCCAGCTATGACTCCTCCAGTCACTAGGATTCACCCGGGGCGCTTTTTCTGGGATCCAGGGTGGGGCCTACGGGGCTACAGCTTTTTTCCAGCACCCCGCGCCTTACCGGTCTCGCCCGGGTTAGGGCCGGATATTCACCCCGCCCCGCGTGGGTCCATTGTTTTCGGGGTGGTGGGTGAAGGTCAGCTGCGGAGCTTCTCACGCTCTTGAGTTGTGTTTCGCCACTCTGCTGCATGCTCTCCAGTGCGCTTTACGATTAGATTCCCTGTGGCCTAGTGGTTAAGCTCTGAGACTCTCTCCGTCAAGGCTAAGCTTTCATTCAATTCCTGGTGTTACGATGTTTTGGTTTCTTGAACTAACAGTTTAGGAAATGGTAATAATTGACTGAGGTTGGAATTGTTTTGGCCACGACACATGGGTGCAGGTTGCACGCGGGGGGGCCGGTTCGTCCGGGAGAAATGTCGGTTTTGGTCCTGGTGCCGGTGTGGGCATTATCGCCCCCCCACCCCCAGGTCCTCCTCTTGCGGTCGGTGGCTCCCATCTTGTGTAGAAGCTGGTTCACATGGGGCGTGATGGGCGGGCGTTCTGGGCCCGGGATGCCCCGAACCCCTTTGGCCTGGTGGTGTGTGTGGTGCTGGGGATACAGCGTGGACCAAGGGCCCGCGGCATGGCAGGGCACTGCATCCTAGTGTGGCTCTTGGGGACAGTCGCGGGCAGTGTGTGGTATTGGGTGGTGCCCCCCCCCCTCCATAGTTATGGGTTTGCTATCCCATCAACAGCGGTCTACGAGTACAATATTGTTCTATTTGAAACAAGCTTGAAAGATTGAGCCAATTTCACAGCACTGGGTGGCATTGAGGTTAAAAGTTTCAAACAGAATTTTATTTCCCCAAGTAATCCCTCGCAGAGACCAAGCCGCAGGACGCGTGCGTTGGCGGGCATTTGGTTATATTATGTGTGGTTGGCGCTTTGTCCCCTGGCGAGGCCTTGTGCTGGAGGGGGATGTGGCATACCGAGCATTTTAAGGCCACATCTGTTTGCAGGATAGTGTGTTCAGAGATATATGGAACCTAGGTTCAATGCCCTCATTAGTATATAGCCTGATGGTTAATGCGTTTGACTTCCAATAAGTGGATTGAAGGTTCGGCGCGCTGCTGTGGCACAAACTGCTGAGTGGCCCCGCGTGGAGTGCGCACAGACAATGGAGCTCCTTGAGGAAAATGTGCGCAGCGCAGCTGGGGATGTTCTGCCTTTTTGGTCCCTTCGTGGTCTGGCTCGTGATTGTGATGTTCAATGATGACCATTACATGCTTGTGGAAGACCCTAGCGTCTCTTCTCAACGAGATTACTCTGTGGTCCCTACACACGGCGCGGGCAGTGGGTTGTTCACACGGGACTTTGCATCTCTAGTTAGACAGTGATCGGTTACATCGTTGTAGCACACCAAGACCTCTGGGCCGAGGTTCATTACACATGCTCCATGAAGGGTTGGCATGGGCTGACCTTCCAAGTGCAAGGACGGAGGGATATGCTTTATAAAATATATAATATACATGGCTATGGCCTTACGGTTAAAATGGTCGACCTCGAAGCTGGGGAACCGGGTTCAAGTCTCTGCAACGACGCTCAAAATATTGTGATTCTGGACAAATCAATTATCTCCCAGTGCCTTACAAATGAATGTGTTGTCTTGTGATGGAACTGGTGTTCATGTAAAGCACTCTTATACCCGACGTCTCGGTTAGTTGCGCAAAAAAAAAAAAATCACTAAGAACTAAAATAATTATTTATTATTAGTTCAGCCCTGAAGGCAGGCAAAGATCCAGTGCCCGGATCTAGTAGTGATTGATCACATCATACCAACACAGGTACTTCATTGTAGACAATGTCATGCGGCTGAGGGTGCTTTTTTCCCCTGCGGTATCAAACTCTTGTGCTCCTGGTAGGCGTGGGGAAGCCCTCCGATGAACACCGTATCATCTCATACCAGGGTCTCGTGGTGCTACGAAGTTGCCCATACTGGTCAGTTTTCTCAGCGATATGGAGGTACCTCTGATTGGAAGGTTAGGAAAGGGTAGTTTTCCTCGAAGAAACACAGGCTGAGGGTCCGTGACTGAAGCGATATTCCTCGCTTGTAAATGCACAGGTGAGATATGTTCTCAACTGGCAAGTATTCAAGGGCACTTCACAGTCTGTTGTCACAGGCCCCCTCTTTAATGCTGGAATAGTATTTTAGGTGTTTCCAGGCATAGGGTACTGCGCGTATAGCACCAGGATCCCAATCTCTAGGAGGATAGGTGTCACACGGTCCGTACTACGGAATAGGGGCTGAGGTCTAGCTCCAGCTAACTAATATTCCTTCGCCCAAATCAAGAGGGTCCCAGTCCATGCCAGACATTAGAACCAAATTCACCTCCCGGACGGGCTCAGGCTTATGTGTTTATGGCTGTCGTCGGTGTGGGTGAGCATATTGGCGCTGGACTGCATGGGGTGCAGGCCTCACCCCTCCATCGTTATCAGGTGCTTGTAGCTGCTTTCGCAGTTTTTGTTCCACAGGAGCATGTGGTGAGCGTTGGCAGGGACCCGAGGTCCACTTGTCCGGATTGTTTAAGTTAATTGCAGTCTAATATAGTGCGGACTTAGCCCGAAGGCATCAGAGGGCTTTACAACAAGAGCAGGATAACAAGTGTACTGCTTGTTAGTTACTTTGAGTTAACACAACTGCCAAGGCAGAATGCTATGTGTGACATGCTCCAAATTTCAGTGTAATAAGGTGACGTTTCAATGACTAGGGGTGACACTTCACCATTACAACAAGTTCACGCGTGATTGGTTAGCAGCCCGGGCCTCTGCAGTTTGTTCGCTATAATGGTTCCGTCCAGGGTTTAGGAATTGGCTTCCGGTGTAGGTGCAGGTCTCCGGAGGTGAATTTTTGATTAGCTTCTTGCTGGCAGTGTGGTGCTGGGAGATTAGTCTGGTCGTATTTGCCCCCTTTTACCCATTGAGCACCTAGTTTTGACGGTCGGCATGCCGGAGCTCACTGTGGGGAGGCACGTGATGTCTGTTCATGGGTAGGATTGCAGTGCTTGGTGTAATGGCAAACACAAGCAAACTGTTATCATGGTTTCGGGGGGCGTTTATTATTACAAGCGTTATTGTGTTGTCTGCAGGTAAAATGCAACCCGAGATCGGAAGCAAAAAACAAAGTCCCTTCGTTTTTCAAGTAGAGAATGGATTAGCCTATTTGGAGTGACAGTAGGGGGTGTTGTGGCCAGAGTTTTGTGAGTTTGTGTATCCAGTACAAGGCGTACTTCAGGCCACATGCTTAGAATCTTGCTTGTACTGGTGCTCGACAGCCTACGACAAGGGCGCTGTCTGTCCGAGAGATGATCACATCAACAGGATTCAAGCAATTCAATATTCATTGAAATTCTTTGGCCTGCTGCCCAAGCCATTCTCATAGCGTGGGGCCAGGGATAGTCAGAATTGCCACTCTTGCACAAGCTCAGGGTTAGTAGTTGTGATGTTCTATGATTGGCAGCACAGCAGGAGCTAGGTGTGAGCCAAACTGATGGGGCTGCCTTTGGTGAATCCTGGTATATAGTTACACAACTGTCCTGCTGCAGGGTGCAGCGAGTAGGCAGGGGGGCCTATATGGGGCTTGGGAAGTTCACGGGAGGGTCTCTGTCATGGAAGGCCCAGGTGATGCACCAAGGAGGTGACAGAATATTAGTTGCAGTAATATCAGTGAGCTGCAGCTGTGTTTCAATGTTGAAAACACAAGTCACTATCCCTGAATATTGAGGAAACTCAATTCGCACTTGGCCAGAGTGCTCGTGCAGTACCAGCAACCTGGCTTGTGAGGGTACTTTGGATAACGGCGCAAGATAATTACCACTTAAGGTACCTGCCAGTCTTTGGACCAAATAACAGCAGGAAATTTTGAGGGAGGCTGCTGAGTGGCCCTAGCATTGTTTGCCTCGTTTCTGGGCCAGTGATGTTACTTTTCAGGGTAAGGTTCGAATTCTTAGTTGCGTTTGGATACTTTGACAGGTTGCCCTTACTCATGCTAAATGGCGATATAGTTGTAATTTTGTGGAGTGTTGAACTAGGTTGTAGCTTTCAAAGAACTCATTAGTTCTTGCAGTTCCTTCATTGCAGAACAAGAATTTTCAACATTCTTCAAGGAAGCCATTATTAGCAGGAAGCTATTTAACCATGGAGAGCAGTGGTTGTGGATTCCAGGACAACAGTAGGAATGGATTTACATTTTCTTTAGACAGGCCCGAGCACATATACTTGTAATGAAGTTTAGCTGTGACTTCAGACAGCAGGGTGTTCATAAGGTATGAGCTGCCCCTCCCCAAGCCTGAGACACCAACACGGCGCTCTTCTAAAATGAAGACTTGGGGGTATATGTTTATGCCTATGAAAATCAATATTTGCCCTAGTACTTAGCTTTGCATATTAGGAGAATTTTCTTGCAATGGCACTTTGTTAAATTAGGAACTGTGTAGAGTGTGCTTCAGCTATATCTGACATAGACTCATCCCCATACAGAGGCCCAGACCGAGGTGCACGGGTAACTTTTTGTTCCCTTGTACAGCTTTATTTAGTGGTTAAACAGGATTAAGGGGGATACCTTTGGCAGTATTACCATGCCAGAACATACATAGGGATGAAGTAACAGTGTCCCATGTTGCGCAACATGATATACTTTTGGTTAGGAAGTTTGTTAAAAGGTTCATTTGGTCTAACAGTGCCAGGTTAACAGGGACGACTTGTACTAGAATCAAACATGAGTGGTTTCCAACACTGTTGGTTAGAAGGGATGCTGTCAAGAGCAGAACTCAAACTAATTAGCATTAAACACATACTATTTAAGCGACATGCATAAAGCTGTAAATGTGGTGCTAAAGGGATGGCATGCCAAGGGAGATATCTTTCTTTTTCCCTGGATCCCCTTAATCCAACATGCCTAAAGTAAGCGGAAGATGCCTGTTGACGTTGTTAGATCTGCTATTAGTTATTAAAAACACCAGGTACTATGAATTAGTCAGTGGTACTCAAATCATAGGTACTTACAGGACACATATTGTTCAATACACACTCCTTTAGACAGGACTGCCCCATCTCGAGCAAAGGGAAGTAAAACATTATATGGGTTGGCAAACTTTTGCAGACATTGGTGGTTAGCTCGCACACATGGGTGTTCTGAGGAGTTTGGGGGCAGGTTAGCATGCATCATCTTGTCACTTTTCTGTCAGAGCCAGCAGACCCTAGCGCGCTCAAATACACGTCATGTTGGAGGTAGGTCCAGGATGGAAGGTTGTGCTGAGTGAGGCTCAAATCCAAATCGATTGTGGTATCTTTTCAAGGGGCACATCTGGTTGGCAGTATGACATTTTAAAGTACAACCAGGGATCCCCCTCCTTTATGTCAGATCCTGCTTATTTGTTGTTTCCGCAGAGTTTGGGGCAGGTTATCTGGCCCGAACTGGTTTCGCTGGGTATATCTTGGCAAGTAGGAATGCCAGGCAAGATTTTAGCAAAGGCGCAAAGGCAGGTAGCAGTACTTATGGGGTATGTGATGTATTTCTCACTGGCAGGCCGCAAGGCAGGGGGACCATGTACCTGGGTCACTTACATCAGCCAGAGATGCCCAGTGGAACCATGTGGGGGACTGCACAGAACAGGATACTGCACAGGTTAGATGCCGGCGAATTGTGGCTGCACTACTGCAGATGGCAAAGTAAACCTAGACTGATTCACATGCGGGGTATGGTGGTGGTGGTGGTGGTCCCACCTCTTTTCTCAGGATCACTCCCTGTCTAGTTTAGCGGTGCTATTTGTACCATCATTAGCACCAGCAGGGGCTCACAGGGGTAGCAGTAAAGCTTCCTTTTATTTCGCCTGGGATGGGAGCTGGCAATGTCATTAAGCTTTGCAGCCAGAGACTGATTAGGCAAAGACATACCTGTGATGTTGCAACGGGCACTAAGCTGTAGAACCAGCTAAGTTTCAACATAATCCTGGTATACCATCAGTGATAAACGTAAGGCCGTGGGCTACACACGAATAGGCACTTTCTGTCAGCTGGTGCGGGTGTGTACCATTCCCAAGAGAGTGCGGGTTGCCTTGTTAGTGCTATATGGAGAGGATGGAGAACTTATACGGACAACTACCAGAGCACATTTTGCAGTCATAGTGAAGGTTAAATTGACTATATTGGTGGCATGTCACCAGTTGCTTCAGTTAAGCGAAATTACCTTGGGAGTTGTCAGCGAACAGTCGAACTGCAACGTTGGTGGTTAGCCGGTTGGCAGGCCTTTTAGATGTGTGTTCTAGCTCAGGCATGTCCAAGTATGGGTTATGGTGCCTGAAGTCTGCCCTGTGATGCAAGTTCACAGGCAGGTGGAGCGGCAGAACTGAAAGGGGCTTGGGTTCGACCGCTGGTCACAGGTTCAGAGGGCAGAGTCTGCAAGGTACAGTAGGGTACTACATGCAGCAGCACATTAAGGGTGCTATGCCAAGGATACCCAGGGATGTCTTAGCGGGTCCCCTGGAAGTACGACGGCGCCCCGTTAGTCCTACGGACGGTTGTGGGCCGGAGCAACCGGGGGCAGACTGGAACGCTCCGCCCCCCCTTCTGTGGGGCGTGAGTAAGTGCGTGAACTGGCGGTCCACTGATAGGAGGGGTGGCCCCTCCCAAAATTGGTACCACCGTTTGGCGACGGCCACGGTGTAATTTGGCTCATCAGGTGGGCAGGCGGCGTAGGGGCTGGCCTGCCCTCGGATCGCCCCTAAGATAACCCACCATGTTGGCATATTTGTTATGCAAATTAACCTGCAGCAATTGTCTCCACTAACAAGGTGTCTTGTGGTTTATTTATGTATGTTGCTGTATGAGAACTGAGGTTGCCGATATTGGCACTATGCCAAGGCTGTCTGGGGGGCCACGAAGGGGACCCTCCAACAGGGCGGCCGCCTTAGTGCCACAGGAAGGCACACTAGTCAGCACACTAGTGCCCCCGGTCTAGGGACCAGGGGGTCAGTCGGCCGCATCACTTCCGGCCGTGGTGGGGGAGGTCAAGGGTACAAATACCTTCCCCTGCCCACAGTGCCGCCTCTTGTCTGCTGCCCGTCTCGCTGTTTCCCGCCCTACCGCTTACCCTGTAGATGGCCAGAGGGTGGTAATGGGGAAGAATCTAACTTATTGTTTTGTGTTGCAGGAGGAGTTACAGAGCGATCCAGAGTCTGAAAGGTACAGAAGGGTACTACATGCAGCAGCACATTAAGGGTGCAAAGCCAAGGATACCCAGGGATGTCTTGGCGGGTCCCCTGGAAGTACGACGGCGCCCCGTTAGTCCTACGGACGGTTGTGGGCCGGAGCAACCGGGGGCGGCCTGGAACGCTCCGCCCCCCCTTCTGTGGGGCGTGAGTAAGTGCGTCGACTGGCGGTCCACTGATGGGAGGGGTGACCCCTCCCAAAATTTGTACCACCGATTGGCGACGGCCATGGTGTAATTTGGCTCATCAGGCATAGGGGCTGGGCTGCCCTCGGATCGCCCGTAAGATAACCCACCATGTTGGCATATTTGTTATGCAAATAAACCTGCAGCAATTTTCTCCACTAACAAGGTGTTGTGTGGTTTATTTATGTATGTTGCTGTATGAGAACTGAGGTTGCCGATATTGGCACTATGTTTGGTAGCCTCTGCTCTGTTACGGTGAAGTGAATTTGCACTGACTCTAGATCTGCAAAGGAGAAGGCACACACTGTGCTGGCCTCCCAGTTGGCAGATAGAGGTAATAAAGGAATAATATTTTTTTTAAATACTAATTTTAGTGCGCTCACACGTGCAACTCGCTGCCCCCCACTGAAAGATTCTCAAACAGATAGACAAATGCAATTATTGTGGTTTAACCAAGGGCGTGGCCTTTTATTCTCATAGTCACATCCATCAGTGAGGAATGATAACCATAGTTAAACATACATTATTGTTATGAGTCCACAAGCCGAAGATCAGCCAAAAGACATTAATGTTATGAAAATACAGGTCGAAGATCAGCAACCAGATTGTGCAAGCAATACAACAGTTGTCTCCACCCATTACAGCACAACACTTCGGAATGCAAAAGTGCCAGCAGGCCCCTTTAGCATATCCAACACCCACGCCCTCAACCAAGGGCATCAGGGGCATAATTTAGAGGCAACTTCCCCTCCTTCACTTCGAGGGATGGGCAATACCCACAGTTCCACATACACCAGGGCACCGCATAGCGCTCCGTCCCTGCCAGAGTACCCGTCACCAGGTAAAACTCCCCAAAATGTTCAACTTCAGGCTTCCCCGGGATAGGGCAAGAAGGTCCAGGACCACCAGGAGGTCAGTCCCCCCTCCTGCCTGCCCAGTGCCCGCACAAAACAACACCTCTCCAAGGTGTAAGTTCAGTAAGTCAGTCCAAATTTTGGGCAGCCCCCTTTTCTGCTGCAAGAACTTCCGCCACAGGGTGAAGTGGTCACTGGCGATCTCGTACTCCCCCACCTAGCCACCGTCGGAGGACCTCAGTGACAGCCCCTAAGATAATGCAACTGCCGATGTCATTATTGCAGTCTACCCCTTGAGAAGAGAAAGATCAGTTGTATTACTTGCGCCTGGAGCAGATGGACACATGCCCTGGCTATGCAAAGTACACTACTCACTGTGCTTGAAAAGGACAAGAAAACCTTTCAACTTGCAAGAGGGAAGATTCATGGCGCCACTATGATAGTGTAATGCATGTTGCATCATGAATCCCGCACCTGAGGTAAAGCTTGTACATTGCACCTCACTACCTCAGCCACCACGATGTATCCTTGAGAGGCTGTCTCCACAACATCTCATTCCTTCCCAAAGCTAGTTGCCCCTACCTGTACTACACAATTGTGTTGGTATTATTAGGGGCAAGGACTGGAAAAATTCCTAACCATCCCCACTGCCTAGCCAGCCTTCATCGACTCAAAGGCATTCCTGATCAGCAGACCATAATCTGATGCACCGATATATATCTGATCTATATCAAGCCTCGACTTAAAGGCGTTCACTGATCAGCAGACTATAATCTGATGCCCTGATATAGATCAGGCCTCAGGTAATTGGACCCGCAAGCATTCCAACTAAGATAGTGACCATTGTGGGGAAGCAAAAGCGAGTCCTAATGTCACAGTTGCAGGATGCCATATATTCAGATCCTAACAGCTACAGCCTGTCCACACAGCTGCTGGTTTCAAACATCGGGAGGGGGGGACCCTTACCATAAAAAACATACCTTCCATCACCAAGCTAGTTACATAGCCTCGTGTAGACAAACTGTAAACTTTCCTCCCTTGCCCATTAAAATATGCAAAATGGCACAATAAAACCACTGCTTATACATGCTTCTAATTTACTCCTGGGAATGCCTCAGGCGCATAATTGGGCTTTTTGCATGCGTAATTACGTCAACTCTACTACATCATTTGGCCTTGCTGTACTGAGCCAGTCAGCGGCCCCTGATATGATAGAGGGGCAGGTTTCAGGGCCTCCCGCACCTGCAGACAACCACAGGACCCACCGAGAGCACATCTTTCCTTGCCATAAGCCATTCACTCTCCTTGCCACCACCCGGCACCGTAGTTAGATGTCAAACTGGATGTGCAAGTGATACAAGGTAGACATCCCTGGGCATTCACTCTCCTTGCCACCACCCGGCACCGTAGTTAGATGTCAAACTGGATGTGCAAGTGATACAAGGTAGACATCCCTGGGCTGAAAAAACATGATGCTTCCAGACAACCGGAATTCAAGGAGGGTAACAAAGGTTGCCATAAGTGGATTATCACACGGGCTCCCGGCCCTGTGCGAAGACATTGTGGCTTGCCATACTATCCACATCTACTTCCTCTTGCAGAAACAGTTGACATTGCCATTAGCGGGAGCATTTGCCGAGCGTACTGTAAAGGATCTGAATATCGCAAGGTCACCAGGCCCTGTGGGACATAACTATGCACCTATTGTGTCTATTTACTCTTGGGCAAATAGTCATCCTTGTCACTGGCAAGAGGGCTAGCCCAAACGTACTCCAAATAAACATGACTAAAAGCTGATCTGAGTGCTGCATGACACGCACAACCACCAGGGTATTCTGGGAACACGGCCGTCTTGTGCAGTCCTCTGTTCCATGGCAGATTCCGTAGGTACTCGAAGATACACCTGCGGTGATGTCACGGGGAGACCCAGGCCTGAAGTGGCTGAATTCAGAAAATGCTGTCCCATCTGAATTTGAGGAATACTTTGGAACCCACTGTTGTCTTTCCTCACTTACTAGCTGGTACCAAATATTGCCCAACACATACCACCCTCTACGTAAGATCTACCAGAATACATCTGATATTCCACCTGAACGGCATCATGCCCAAAACAGTTTATAGTAGAGGCATACCCACAAAGGAGATATCCTCTCACCAGCATCCATGGCAGATGATATACCTTCAAAACTATGTTGTGGAACTTGCTCATGGTGCCTCTATCAAATTACTGGTCACTGGCATACTGCATGATTTTTTGGAGGGGCAGGGCACGAGGCCAGCTACCTTAAAGATATTCCATACCAACTGTACCACCCATTTAACTAGACCTGGGATGGGGAACAACATTTACAACGCAACTTTTACAATGCACTACACTTACAACGCATTTTTTACAACACAACATCCATTACAACGCATTCCATTACATAGCATGACACTACAACGCATTTTTAAAAACTACCTTTACAACGCATTCCATTACATCGCATACTACCTTTACAACGCATACCATTACAACGCATAATATTACACTACACTATCCAACACTTACCCTACTGTTGCACCCCCTGGAGTTAAAATAGTGATTTTTACCCCTATACTAGCCAACACTTACCCTACTGTTGCACCCCCTGGAGTTAGAATAGCAATTTTTACCCCTATACTATCCAACACTTACCCTACTGTTGCACCCCCTGGAGTTAGAATAGTAATTTTTGCCCCTATACTATCCAACACTTACCCTACTGTTGCACCCCCTGGAGTTAGAATAGTAATTTTTACCCCTATACTATCCAACACTTTCTCTACTGTTGCACCCCCTGGAGTTAGAATAGTAATTTTTACCCCTATACTATCCAACACTTACCCTACTGTTGCACCCCCTGGAGTTAGAATAGTAATTTTTACCCCTATACTATCCAACACTTACCCTACTGTTGCACCCCCTGGAGTTAGAATAGTAATTTTTACCCCTATACTATCCAACACTTTCCCTACTGTTGCACCCCCTGGAGTTAGAATAGTAATTTTTACCCCTATACTATCCAACACTTACCCTACTGTTGCACCCCCTGGAGTTGGAATAGCAATTTTTACCCCTATACTATTCAACACTTACCCTACTGTTGCACCCCCTGGAGTTAGAATAGTAATTTTTACCCCTATACTATCCAACACTTACCCTACTGTTGCACCCCCTGGAGTTAGAATAGTAATTTTTACCCCTATACTATCCAACACTTACCCTACTGTTGCACCCCCTGGAGTTAGAGTAGTAATTTTTACCCCTATACTATCCAACACTTACCCTACTGTTGCACCCCCTGGAGTTAGAAAAGTAATTTTTACCCCTATACTATCTAATACTTACCTTAAATGCAATTTAATATTATGCGTTGTAATGGTATGCGTTGTAAAGGTAGTATGCGATGTAATGGAATGCGTTGTAAAGGTAGTTTTTAAAAATGCGTTGTAGTGTCGTGCTATGTAATGGAATGCGTTGTAATGGATGCTGCGTTGTAAAAAATGCGTTGTAAGTGCATGCGTTGTAAAAGTGTAACGACATACATCCCCTGGGATGAATAAGCAGGAGATCAAAAGACTACCTAGGGGGCAGTAAATGACTTCAATTGATGGAGTCAAGTTGCGCCAGACAGGGAGCTCAGTGCCAATGTAGCTGCGCCTAAAATCAAAAGAGTTGGTGCCATGTCAAAATTGACGGCCAATCATGGAAAAAATAGCAGAAGGAGGGGTGCTCCCCCCAGATCTCCCACAGACATAGCCAACAAATTTGAAACTGGGCGTCCCTCTGCTATTTTTGGAGGGGAGATGGGGCATTTTTTTCGTCACGTTGGTGAGAAAAGTATACTTGAGTGCAGGGGTCTGCTAAATACTTTCCTGGTTGCCTTACCCATACCAACCAAAAGACAGTGCGTGAACCAGCAGCCTATCACCCATGTACGCTGGCACCTTGGTGTTCTTCCTAGAGCTCTCACCGCACTCTATGCCGCTGCTGGCCATACCCCCTCCGAATCTTCATATCTATCTTCCTGTGACCACGTAGCCGTCATCGTGGAGGGGTTCACCTCCCGGTCATCACAGACATAGATACCATGCTATAAATACATAAAGATAGGGATAATTAATGTTCTTTCCATAGCATGTTGGCGGTGTGCGCGGTGGAGAGAAAAGAGGCCGATTCATAGTCTTGCGATGCCTTATCTAGTGCATCACCGAGGCGCCACCGAATGACGTAACGAGCACCGCCCCTCTTCAAGGCAAAAACAGATGAAGGACTTTTGATTTTGGCTCCTGCCCGTGGAGCGACTAAGGGCGCCCCCGTCTATTCGCCGGGAGCGCCTGGTCAATTTTTATAGATCGTTTTAAACCATAGTTTAGCCATCATTTAACCACTGAAAATAGCAAGTGTTACTACTACCAAATGGAATGGTAGTCGGATAGTCTTACACTGTGTACTGTGAATGCCTTTGTGATGAGACACACACTTGGGCGAGGAGCGGTCCATGGGAAGCAGGAGCTGTCACTCGGGCAAAGGAGCTGTCAGTCACCCGGAAGTACTGTCACTTGGGCCAAGGAAATTTCACTTGGGGAAACAAGCTGTCAAGTGGACATGTGAGCAGTCATGCCCTTCTGTAACCTGTGAACGCTTGTGCAATGGAGAGGTGTACATGGAAAACTCTAAGTACGGTAAATACAGGGTCTTCCTTCAGCATTAACATGCTCCTGCAGGAGACACTTGAGATCCTGGGCCAGGATCAAATGGGAGAAGAGTGATCCCTCCAAGACAGAAAAAATCCCAGAGGAGCCTAGAGCTGGTAAAGGCAATGAGGGGAAGGAGAAACACCCCACACCACCCTTCATTTACAATGCCCTGATCATGATGGCAAACTGTCGCAGCCCTGGGAGGAAGCTGACTCTCAGCAGAATCTATGAGTACACCTTGGAGAACTTCCCATACTACCATGACAATCACATGGGCTGGCAGAATTTCATCCGCCACAACCTCAGCCTCAATAATAGGGATGGTGCCCCAGTAAACTCTGCCACGCAGGCAGAGTGACAAAACTCCGTAGACGCCACTGACGGAGCGGAGTTTACCGCCCATGCTTAGTCTTTGCCAAGTTGTTCTCTGACCTGAGAGTATTCTGAAAAACACCTTTTATATGTGTTCACAAGTTAACTTCCCTTCAGATTTCCTTTTTCTGGTCTCTTTCCCTTGTCTCCCGCTTTCCCTATTAACTCTACTTTCATCTCTGGCAAGAGACCTTTGATCTGAAACAATACTGGCCAATAGATGATTGTTCCTGTTCTAGACAACTGCTGACTAATCTTCTTTGAATCATAGTAACAAAGAGTCGGGGTAAGGGATCTGTAGCCTGGAGCTTCATCTCCAAACCAGCCCCATTGGTTTAGTAATAGATAAGTCAATCGAAAGGACTAGAGTCATGGCTTAAAATCTTGTCCTATTTTATTCCTTCACTTTTTCAAGAGATGTCATCAGAAGCCCATCATGAGGTGGTAGTGAGTTTTGTTGTTGATCTCACTATGGGGTGACTTAAGAATTATGGAGAATGTATCTATTGTTATATTTCAAAATTTTAATCTTTAGAAAATGATGTCACAACACATAAACCCTAAGGAAGAGGGTATTTCCCTTGGTACACGTGCTATCTGTGCTCTTGGATTTAATGTGAATAAAGAAATAAAGAGATATTTGAAAAAGATAACAATATGATAAATGATCACAAGTGAAGGAATGAAATAGGGCCAAATTCGAAGGTTAGCCTCTTTTTGATGGATTTTAATCTTGTTTGAATGCCGGCTCCGGTGAGCTTACTGTGTTGATTGGGCCTGCTCTATACTGCCGTTCACGTCTGCCCTGGGAGAGTAGAACCTTTGTGTTGGACTTGGTCTTTTTGCAGGGTCATCCCCCAAATTTTTGCGTTCCCCCTCCTGTTTATGAACCTGTTTTTGTTGTCTTTTAGGACTCTGCACACTTTACCACTGCTAACCAGTGTTAAAGTGTTTGTGCTCTCTCCTCTAAACATGGTAAAAATGGCTTACACCCAATTGGCACATCTAATTTACTTGTAGTGAAGTGATACCACATTTACCAAGGGCTTATAAATTAAATGCTACTAGTGGGACTGCAGCACTGATTGTGCCACCCACTTAAGTAGCCTTGTAAACATGTCTCAGGCCTGCCATTGCCGGCTGTGTATGCAGTTTAAACTGCCAATTCGACCTGGCAAAACAAACCTGTTGCCTGGCCTACTCCTTCCTTTTTAATACGTATATAAGTCACCCCTAGGGTAGATTCTAAATAGCCCAAAGGGCAGGGTGTGGTGTATTTAAAAATGTGGACATGTACATTTAAGTTTTACATGTCCTGGTAGTGAGAATTTCTTAAATTAGTTTTGCACTAATTCAAGGCCTGCCACTCCCATAGGATAATTTTGGGCTAACTTATTACATGTAATAAATGATAAAAATTCAATTGGGAGCAGGTTGGAAGTTTAATTTCGGTGTCTAAAAACTGTTACCTTTAAAACTGGCTTTAATGGTAAAGTCAGAGTATAACTCACAATTTTGAAAATGCCACTATTAAAAAGTTAAAACAGGTCTGACTGACCCCCTTGTGGGCTACAGTAGTGCACACTGTCACCAGAGCATCTGCTCAGGTTACCTGTGTTGTCTAGTTATAAGGGGTGAGGGTGGATCCCCTTTACACAGAGTGCACACTAAAACTTATTAGCTTGCTTACCAAGTTTGCTACTTGGATTTCATTTAGATGTGCATCACAACGACCAGCACACTATTAAAAAGTTGGAATTTGCTTGTCTCAACCATTTGTTGTCTGCAGCCTGTATCCTGGGTCACATGACTAGGTGTAGATGTCAGTTAGTATTTGTGTATTGCTCCCAGACAGTGAGACAAAAAGGGAATAGGTGTTGATAGGAAGGGCCATCTTTGACCTGATTAGGGGGAGTACCTGTCACCCGCCACACTTGCACATGACAAAGGGTCTGCCAGATCACACTCACAAAGGGTTTGATACTAGTCTTTTGTCACCTTCAAACAAGTAGGGGCCAGGGCAGGGAGGCAGGAAATTCCAAACACCTCTGGGAGTAGAAACCTCCGGAACCTTCTCCTGCTTCACAGCTGGCACCAGGTATAAATACCTCACCCTCAGACCCGGATCTTAAGTACATCTCTGGACCTGTGGAAGACCCAGAAAGAGTGCTGTGCTGCTGCGCAAGAATAACTGCTAACCTTTTGCCCTGCTGATTTTCTGTCTGCTGCCCTTCTGCATGAACAAAGGGACTGGACCTGCATCTTGAACCCAGGACCACCAGAGTGACTTCAAGGGCTACTTGTCTGGCCTTCTGATCAGTGCCTCAGGGACCAAAAAGGCTTCAACCCTCTCAAACCCAGAACCTGGACTCAGTATGTAGTGACTCTTGCCCCCCAAGTGGTGTCACCCCAGACCTGGACCCTTAGAAGTGGGTCTGAAGGTGCTCTGCTCGACCAGCTGTGGTCCTGTGGGCAGAACTGACGCAGCACAATGCATCTCCTCGCAGCACTTTAGACCTGCTGCTGTGCGATGCATCCTTGATGCAGGCCTACACATCGCAAGCTCCTTATTGACGGCATCCTCAACAAGTATGCAGGAATCTACATCGCAGCTTCTTTGGACCCTCTGGTGCACGACACCTCTTCAACGAAGGATGTTACATCACAAGCCCCTCGTCGACGAAATCCTTGACGGCACAGTACTCTGCATTGCAGCCCACAGCTCCTCAGAACCACCATTGTGCGACACATCCTCGGCACAAGATCTCGCAACGCTCTGCAGACTAGAATTTAAGGTGCTTTTGGTCAACGGGCCTAACTTGGTGCCTGTAGCTGACCCAGACCCCATTGTGGTTAGCCTAGACTTGAAACTTTGTCCTGGTCCGGCGCGACCAGGTAACTACAGTTGGCGCTTTGTGTTTTTAGGCATATTCTCACTTAAATCTTTAAAATTGCATATCCCTGGATCTATTGATTGGATTTTTATTAATTTGGTGTCAAATCATTTATTACATTTCACTCTATTTTTCTAAATTGGTGTGGGATAAGCACAGATTAACTTGAGATTTGCTTGTGTTTCACCCTGACAAAGGTTGTGGCTGCGACTTGAGTAGAGTTGCCTTATTAATCTTGGGCCCTGTAGCCACATTTTAGGGAAAAATGAAAGTACCCCTTACTACTTTAAGGTGTGCTACAATGTTGTGGGCAGGCCATACTAATTTCTCTGCACTTGGTCCCAGTCTACGGACTTTCCCATACCAAAGATATCTCACACACTTTGCCCTTTGCAGCATTAGAGGATGAAAGTATGCCTAGCCCTGCCACCCAATCGAAATAAAAACTTACACCCAGCGACGGCCCGTATAGGGCGTATTACCGGGGCGCTGACGTGGGGCAGAGGCGGGGCAGGGTGGGGGGGTTTGCAAAATGCGGCATACGGCCGATTGCAGGTAAGTTATGAAAAAAATGAAGAAAACTAATTTCGTTGCGCGCGCAGCATCGCCAAATGCAATGCAGCGCACGCAACAAAATGTGTTTTCTTAATTTTTTTCGGAACTTACCTGCAATCGGCCGTATGCCGCATTTTGCAACCCCCCACCCTGCCCCTCCTCTGCCCCACGTCACTGCCCCGGTAACACGCCCTATACGGATCGTCACTGCTTACACCTACTACTTTAAAGCTGGTCACAATGTCTCGGGCTAGACTTGCTGATTTGTGGGTACTTACACCCATAAGTACAGACAAGAGCAATGCAAATGTCCCCACGCCCACTGCATACACATAATCCCCTTCCTTTGAAAACCTGGTAAAAGTATGGGCAGCTGCCCTACATGCATGCTCACACAGGGCAGGTCCAGTGTCGGTGAAAGTTTCCTTTTATACATATTAGTGGTACTTTATGGCTGTAAGATTCACTCATATCAAGTACGGTACTGTGCAAGCTTCCTTCAAATCACAGAAGAATGCTTCACTACTAATTCGGCCAGAAGAGTAAAATTTAAACTACCATGTACCAAAACAGTCAACAGCACAGACCCTGCTGCAAATTAATCTGATGATGTTTACTTTTTAAAGCAGATCCTGGCAAAATACATTTGTGGCCCATGTTGTCATGCGTGCATGGATGCTAGGTTATGCTCAAGAACCTGTGTCACATCCACAACATAAGTTGCAACATGCCGTACTAGGTTTCATTATTGGCTGTAAGGCAAAAGCACCCATGCCTTACAGGATGTAATTTCTTTAGATTACAGATTTATTCTGAACAATCACCCATACAAGAGTCTAAAAGGCTCAGTCATAGCACGGAGACAGTTTCTCAGCCAAATCTGCAACCTTTTTCACCATATATCTCCACACCCATCTCCTTCACCTTACTCATTTAAGCTTTGGGGAGGAAATAATACACCAGGGGCATAACCACAAGCCCCCTTGCGCCATTCTTGCACCAAGCAATGTGGTGCAAGAGCGAAGCAAATTAAAAATGTAATTTATGTAGCTACGCAAGGCCACCTTGCGTGTTCCTCACTGGCTTCATAAAACCTGAGTAATGCAATGCAGCGCAAATCACTGCGTTGCATTAGTCTGTGCCAGGGATGTGTTTCAATGCAACATCCATGGATTTTGGTGCATTCCCAGATTTACCATTAGTGATAGACATTGTAATGCGCCAAATACCTCTTCTATGTGTGCTAAATGCAGCACACATAGAAAGAGAAAAAATCCTCAGGGGATTGTTTTCGTTAAGAAGGTGCCCCTTTCTGCACAAAAACAGCCCTCCTTACAGCACAGGCACCCATGCACCATGGAGCAAGTGTGTCTGCATTGGCGAAAGTCAGCCTAAAGGGCACCAGCTCAGAGGAAAAGACAGGAATGTGCCGTATTGACTTAAATACAGCACATTCCTGATATTTCTCTGTCATGCATTGCAGCACGAAAAGGTGAATTGCTGTGCTGCACTGCGTGACTTGGCCATAAATACGGCCCTAGATATCTTAGTTACCCTAAGGCCACGTCCAAGTTATTGCCCTCCCCTCACACTTTCCCTGCCTTTTCCTTTTCACTATCACCACACCACACTTTAAGCTTTTGTCACCTTTTGATACAGATGCAGCTCTGCACCCTTATCAGATACAACAAATTAGGAGACAGTTGGATCTTCCTAAACATGGAACAATAGCATGAGCAGGACAACCATTTTGCCTCAAAAAGTGCATGTTGTTCAAACCAATCTAGGGGATCTTATGAATGACCCCATTACGGGAACATCTGCCTTCTGCCTATGTGCAATACTTCTCAATAGTGGAGAATTGTGCGGATAGCTATTTTAATGCTACACGCAATATACAACTCTGAGAGCACAGTGGAAGGACTTTCTGCTACACTGTGCTCACCTGGGCAAACTGACCTCTCCTGATGCACTTTTATGAATCATATCTCAGCTGAGAGACACTCACATGTCTCTCAGAGTGCATCTCTATGGACATGGACCATGCACTGCTATCTGATAGGAGTTATCCAAAGAGCTCTGACATTGCCAGCCGAAAAGGAGCATTGATGATTGCCTGCAATTCTACAAAGCATTAAAGATATGCATCATCTCATCATTATAGACACAAACAACTGTCTTTCACCCTTATGAACTAGCGAGTTAATATGCATGACTACGGCTCCTTTCGCGCGATCTACAACACCCATGCATATGCTGGCAGCATGTCTTCAAACCTCATCCACCTCCATCATGGGACCCACTGCATCTACTACCCCCTCCCAGAGGGTGCTCAGGAATTGGCATAATGAAGCGCTCTACAAATGCTCCATTACAACACAATAAAATGCACAAAAGGAGACTGGTCAGATCTGAAAGTGGTGCACAAAAGGCCAAACCGCTCAGAGAACGGTGAGCAGGTATGAGTTCTTCCAAGGGGAATAGGTTGGAGGGAAGGCAAGGATCCGTTTGAAAAATGTTTGAAAAGAGGGGCTCCTGGTGTATTTGACACCTCATGTTTCACATAAATTGATCACAAAGCAGTTGATTCTGAGGAGTCAGTCATGAACTAAACCTATACCTTTTCACTATGCCTAGCAAGAATGGCCTTCCCCGGTCCCATAGATCATAGAAAGGACAGATTCCTTGTTTCAGGTCCATATTTCTTTCTTTGAATTATTTAAAGTTTATAATAAATTACATTTTTCAAAATGAATAGTACTTTTGCCCTTATTAACACTCACACGAAGAATGCTAAAAAAAAAGCCCTTTTTGACCCCAAAGCCTGCAATTTCCAAAATAACAGATTTAGCGATTGCACAACTACAGGTTACAATGTAAAAACGAATTGTAAATGACTTTCTGTTCCACTACGTGCACTTAATAAACCATAATGAATTGAAAATAAGAAGGGCTTTGTAATGTGTGTCCCTCAATCACTTGCAATGTCTGTGCAATTTGTCAGTGCTTTGCATCATCAGTTGTGTTTTCGAACCATTAATCTGTTAACCAACTCCTTATATGAAGTGGTAAGGCATTTGCAAAATGTAATCTGTGTTTGAGGGACAGCTCCCACCTTCTGAATGGCAGCTCTTGAGAGTTAGGGGAGCAAATTACAGTCTAGGGAGCCACTGCAAACTACCTCAATGAAATTCATTAAATACCAACTTTGTTTTTATTTAAAGTAGCCGTTGTCTCTTTAAGGAGCATGTGCTGCTTAAAATGATGAAAAGATGTAGGCATTTACCAGACGGAAATACACGGATGGGTGTCTGTTGTACCTGGCAGGCCTATATCCATAAATTTGCTGTCATATACAGGGAGCTGTAAATGCTGCCTTATAAATATGAATTGGGCAGAAGTCCTTCCAAATTCCTACAAATGGATATTTTACACTGCAGCCGGTTAGTACATCAGTCGTAGCGCAACAATGATGGTGGGGTCACAAAGCAGTCTGTGTGGGAAGAAGACTGACTTTCCTTGCGATCCTACCTTCCACTAACGTCTGATGTATGTTTTTTGAGTGCCGGAGCCCGATATTTCGAGATGTTGTGTTCTACAATAGGGCGCTTAAAAATGTTGGGAATTAAAAATAAAATAGCCAGTAGGCCCTTGCTCCTACCAAAACATTATACAAAGTACTAACCCATGAGTGCCTGAGCTCTTCATGTTTACAATAAGGCAGAAGTGCATTGCACCTAACGTTGTGATAAAGTTACACCATCTTCTAAGTTACCTCCAAATCACGTCCTCAGGTATGGAAGGGACACCTGAACGTTAAACTGTCTGAACACCAGAGCTAGTCATGAACCGGCGGGCGTGCCGTGCTGACACTGATTACTGAGCTATGAGGCTTTCTCTTGAGCCCACAGGGAGATGCTAAAGGCTGCCAATCATTTGCAAATCTTTTGAGTCACTGAGACCCCCTTCCAGCTCCCTCACCTCTATTCGCCCCTCTTGCATTCTTCGAACTTCTTGTCTGCTCGCCATTTCACAACATGTCAGTGGCAGTGCTGGGCTTTACTTCACTCCTCACCCTCGATTGTAAAGGCTGCCATTGGGTGATTCACCTCTGAATGATGATGACCAAAAAAGGGACAGTGGAGCATCATCAGAGATCCCCTGGTATATGTGGAAAGCGCCTGATGCATTGTTGACAGTATTGCATCAGGTGCAGTGGCGCTGAGAAGCCCTCTGCATCCGGGTATGGCTGTTTTTTAACTGCCTAACCCTGGAATAGGTGGGCCATTTCCATGCTTATATTAGGGCTCATGGCACCTTTGCTACTCCACTGGTGGTAAGTTTGTACTTCTGCAAACAGGGTGGCGGAGAATAGGGCTCCCAAGAACAGTGGGCATCTTGGTGTTTCGGGATAACAAAAAGACTTTGCTGCCTCTACCCATTTTTTTTTGTTTTATATAGCGTGAACTCGACCCAAAGGTATCAGAGCGCTTTACATGAGCACCAGTTGCATTACAAACGGACACATTCATTTTGTTAGGCACAGATAGAGTAAATGATTTGGCCAGAATCACAGAATGTTGAGCATCCCTTCGGAGAGTCGAACCCAGTTCCCCAGCTTCGCGGTCGACCGCTCGAACCCTTAGGCCACACCCTCTTCCCTTTAATTTGTCCTGCCCAAAGACAGATTGGTAGGACTGGTATGCACTTTTTTTTAGGAATGATCTATTAATTTCTGATGGGCCTGGTAACAGGGGTTACTGGGCCTAACGGAATGATGAGTTTAGGGGGTGTAGTATGGGGTATTTACTTGGGTAGCACATGCAAAACCATGTAGAATGTTAGCGTAATGTAAGGCCTTGTAGAATGCGAGGGTCACACCGAGAGTCTCCTTGGAAAAGGGGTCCCGGTACGCGCTGCTGGGAAGAGGTCAGTTGGCAGGTGAGGTGCCCAGCAGCTGGTCCGACGATGTGCCTAGTCGCAAATAAAGTTATTACTTAATTCAGTGTAGCATCGACACTACACTTTTGTAGCGACAAGGATGGGATACTCTGGTACTCCCTCCGGAGATTTCACCTGCTTCACACAGGTGAAGTCTGGGTGTGGAGTACAGTGGGGAAATATGCAGAATTTAGAACAGAAATTCCAATTTCCACATATTGTCCCCCAGAATTCATAATCTTCCTTATTGCCCCCCTGAAATTACCAGGGGCTATAGTAACAGTAAATCTAGGAGAGGGAAATAATGGGGATTTTATGGGGCACTCGTAATGAGGGCCTTGGTGTCAATAGGGTCACTGTTGTGCAATTTCATAGAGAAAAGTCATCTGTATCACACTCCTTTCTGCTGTTAATCACAAGACATGCAAATGGTTGTGCTTTTCCTTTGGGATTGCTGCTTGGGTGCACTGACGACGATGTACGTAGAATTAGCATCACCTTCGGGGGTGAGGGGTGGGTAACCTAGGCAGACGCTACCATGCCAAGGTCGACCCCTGCGCGGCCAAGTTTGGTACATTCCGAGACCTGGAATCTCAAGGCGGCCTCACCACGTTTTCCACGGGGAGCATCATTTTGTTTAATTCCACTGTTATCCTTTACTGCTCTCACCCACTAAGCACCCGTTCCTTCCTCTTAAACAGCATGTGGTCAAAATAATTCATTTTCAGTTTACCAAAGAGTTCCTAAAACAACAGAGCCATATTATGTTACTTATTACACTGGGCAGTTTAGCAACTGTGCATTTTTATCTAGAGACCTCCAAGAACGCAACCCATTTTACATCCGTTCGTCTCCAAAAATGTCAACCTAATGCCTTTTATTAAAACAAGTTGCTCCTTGTGCCGTATTTGTGCACACCATTAAGGCTTTTAAGGGGAGTCGTTTAACAGAAGGATTTTTAAAAGGTTTCTAATGAGGTATAAAATGAGGATATTCATGAGATATAAGGGGATTAAGCTCCTGGTACTGAACGGTAAAAAGCAGACCTTTCTTTTCCTGTGCTCAGAAAAGATGCAAAAAAGTCTTTGAAATAGACGTAAGAGAAAATCAGTGAGCGAGCATTATTAGAGTATTTTACCTTTAGTAAGACTGTCTCGCCGTTTCCGCTAAAATTTTAGCTAGATGGTTACATAGAAAGGTGGGAGAAGAGCAGGTGTGTCCTCAGGTACTCATAATAATAGTGCTGACGGCTTGTTGAAAAACTAAAGATTGTGCAACTTGTAAATAGTTGAGTATTAAGTATATGAATCAAAATGGAAACTCTTTTTTATGGTAGACATATATGAGACAGACACTGAACATTTTTCTCTCATTATGCATGGCATGGCTGCTCATAAAAGTCAACATAAAGTGCCCCCAGTGCAGTGCTTAATTTGTGACGGTGTTTGTCGGTGCTTGGGAGGGCACTCTTTTTGTAACTGAAAGATGTGCTGTCATCATATGTGGACCAGGAGCCGGGATGTAGTTATGTAGATTTATTGTTCAAGTAAGTTAGTACAAGGTACCCCACCGGGAGCAGCATCCTGCTGCTCAGCCCCATTCAATCTAACTGATCACTCTTCAAAACATGCACACACTCCCAACATTATAGGATATAACAACTCTCAACCTAATTTTTTTAGCACAAAGCAAACACAAGCAGATGATGGACAGAGAGTTGAAAATTATCAGACACTCACCCTGTCAGAGATCTGGGTTGAATCCATCATCATTCTTTAGCTCACTTCGCCACCCCAGTTCAGACCCAGCCATATGCAAATCAGTCTTGACCCTGTACCTCATGGGAACAGACCAGACCGAACTGCCAAGCCAGGTACTCCCTGGACCGGAAACAAGTAACCTGGGACTAGTTTCGGGGTAACACCCCTCATCAGCCAGGCTAGCTTGAATCCAGTGGCAAAGTGAGCAAGGTACATACGTCTGGGCATACCCTGCCAACTTAGGGTGAACAAAGCAAACACAAAGAGATTATGGACAGAGCGCTG
This sequence comes from Triturus cristatus, assembly GCF_964204655.1. Taxonomy (NCBI): domain Eukaryota; kingdom Metazoa; phylum Chordata; class Amphibia; order Caudata; family Salamandridae; genus Triturus; species Triturus cristatus. The sequence goes on along the minus strand of NC_140590.1, from coordinate 889,748,298 downwards.
AACATTTTCAGACACTCACCCCCAGTCACAGAACTGGGTTGAATCCATCATCATTCTTTAGCTCACTTCACCACACCTGCCAACTTGAAGAGCAACCTCACTGTGTAAGGAGAGGAGCAATGCCTTGCCTCGTGCCAAGAAATACATACCAGCCATTTTGAACCCCAACCCTGCCCCCAAGCCCCCTCCTCCCACAATAAAAAAAAGCTTGCTGAGGCTGGTGCCAATGTCCTGAGTTGTTTTCCCGCCCCTTAATGGATGTCGGCAGTTGAAAGCCTCGAAAAACGAACTGAAAAACTGCTATTTACAGTGGTATTCAGCTCCTTATCCCTGCCACTATGTGATATCTGTTTCTCACTTGGAAACCCGTGTGATAGGAGCCGATATCGTGTGTCACAAGGTGGCACAGTGTGAGTTGGCAGGTGTGTAATAACATGAAATGGGTCTATAATTTTCCTAATTTCCAACTACAATTTTATGACAGTCAAACTTGACATTTTGGCTAGGGTCCAGTCTGCTTTAAAAATAGCAGTCTTTACAGTACTCGATTTTTAATTTCCCTCCCACTGCCATATTAATATGTTCCCCTTGGTTTTCTCTTTATTGTTCAGCTTAAAATAATCATGTGTACACATTTGCTACTTTAAAGCATGACAAGTTTTTAACTTTCTGTTTAGGGCCTGATCCTTTTACCCAGAGAAATTGGCTCCCCAAAGAGGACGGATTTTCCTTTGATACATCCAACCAGAATGACCTCCATTTTGATACTACTGAGGTATACAAAATGTGGCTCAATATAACCACATCAAACCAATCTGTGAAAAAGATACAGTCCTGCCCCAGTGGGCCTAAAAGGGTAAATTAATACATCACAAAGGGCCTAATTAATGAGTAGCAAAATCTAGTTTACCTGATGCAAACTTTAAATAGATGATATTATACCCCCTCCCAAAAAACTGAAATCATATAATATATGATAATACACAATAATGATAATGTTTGCTCTCAGATGGCTTAACATGTTCAGGTGTATAATTTAAAGGTTTCCTATTACAACCGTTACGGTACATAGTAGAATTCACAAAACAATGCAAATTGTGCCTGAAGAATTAATACAGCATTACAGATTTCATTCAATTGGGCAAAATCGAAAACATAAAAGAAAATTAAATGCTGGACATCGCAACAAAATAATTCTACATGTTGAATCACTTAGAACATTATTGGAAACAATATGTCCTGATAATTACTTACAACATAAAATCAAAGAAAATAAATTATTTGCTTCATGTGAGCTCATTCCATGACGTAGGTCACAAAGTGCACCTATGTAGAAGTAAAAAACAATCAAAAGAAGGACTTCCTCCTAAGGAAAGATAATGCAATAAATTGTTTTACTTTAAAACTACTGGTCCAACCAAACTCCATGATTAACCTAGATGAACAGCCAGTTCCTCCTCTAAATTCGTCCAGGTAAGACAAAGGGCCTGATTACAATCTTGGCGGATGGGATACTCCGTCACAATCGTGATGGAAATCTTGTCTGCCATATTACCAGTTCCCTAGGCTATAATGGAACTTGCTGTACAGCAGATGGGATCGTAATCATCCCCAAAGTGTGTCAAACTCAACGATGTTCTATCACCCCCACAGATATTGGGGATGTTCTATCAAACACAAAAAACTGTAGATTACTGATTTCACTCGAGGGGTGTTCTCTGAAATGTCTAGCTACCGGGTAGTGTCTGTCCTGTTGTGTGACTAGTATTCGGGTAGATTCATGTCATAACTGTGCATTCTGGAATAATTGTGCCTCCTTGACACATTGTGGCTGTTGGTAACATATTTGTGACAGTCCATCAACATACATGTGGCTATCCTTGGCATAATAATAGTCTTGGCCTGACGGTCTCCCACCTATACATATTCTGGGTATCCCTGATTCAGTTGTAGCTATCCATAGCAGAATATTGTCCCTGGCATTATGATGCCCATCCTTGTAATTTTGGGAGCATTCGCAACATAATTATGGCTAACCATCATATGAGTGGTCTCCATATAATAGTCCTTACCTTCATGTTTGAGGGTATTGCTAACATCATTCTTGCTATATGTACCGTAAAGGTAGCAACATCCCTGCCATATAAAAGACATCCATGATTTTTGAAGTTGATAAATTACCATGAAAGTTGAAATCTCTCTCTTTGTAGGAGTAAATAGTAGAAATGAAAACCTTATGGTTAGGAACCAATCATGTTGTTTATTAAAAAAGAAAATGCTGGTATTTCTGGACAATATAGTATTTTTCAGGCATGTGTTTGGGGAAAATTGAGCCAATGTATCCAACACTGACAAATATATATTTGAAAAAATAATATTTCAGTATCACACAATCAGATTTTTGGGGACCATATCATTAAAGTTCTGAAATATACTTAAAAACTGTTATTTGATTAATTATGCATGCCAGTTTTGAGAGGATTTGTTCGACCTGTCAGCCTTAAGGGGGTCTTTCTGCTTATCTCCTCTTTTTGCTGATTCTTTCTGCTGGCCTTAGGATTCTGAGCACTATACCATTGGTGACTAGTGCTAAAGTGCATGTGCCTCTCCCGTAAACATGATGACATTGGTGTATTCACAATTGGCCTATTTAGTTTACCTGTGAGTCCCTTGTCAAGCTGTGTACAATATACCCAGGGCCTGTAAACTAAATGCCACTGGAAAAAAAAGTTGCTTGGTTTTTGCTTTGTTCGCCATAAGTTGGCAGGGTATGCTCAGACGTGAGTCCCTTGCTCACTTTGCCACTGGATTCAAGCAAGCCTGGCTGAAGACGGCTGAAATGCCAGAAACCGGTCCTAGGAAGCTTGTTTCCGGTCCAGGGAAGACTTGGCTTGGTAGTTCGGGCTGGACTGTTCCCATGAGGCACAGGGTCAGACTGATTTGCATATGGCCATGTCTGAACTGGGGTGGCAGAGTGGGCTAAAGAACGGTGATGGATTAAACCCAGATCAGTTGACTGGGGGTGAGTGCTTGCAATGTTCAACACTCCGTCCATCATTTCTTTTGGTTTTTGCTTTGTTCGCCATAAGTTGGCAGGGTATGCTCAGACGTGAGTCCCTTGCTCACTTTGCCACTGGATTCAAGCAAGCCTGGCTGAAGACGGCTGAAATGCCAGAAACCGGTCCTAGGAAGCTTGTTTCCGGTCCAGGGAAGACATGGCTTGGTAGTTCGGGCTGGACTGTTCCCATGAGGCACAGGGTCAGACTGATTTGCATATGGCCATGTCTGAACTGGGGTGGCAGAGTGGGCTAAAGAACGGTGATGGATTAAACCCAGATCAGTTGACTGGGGGTGAGTGCTTGCAATGTTCAACACTCCGTCCATCATTTCTTTTGGTTTTTGACTAGTTGGTCTGCAGCACTAATTGTTCCAACCACATAAGTAGCTTTTCAAACCTGTCATTGCAGAGCCTGTGTATGCAATGTACTGACACTTTGACTTGCCATTTAACACTGCTTGCCAAGTCTTAAACTCCCCTTCCATTACTCATAACCCCCCCTTAAGGTAGGCCCTAGGCAGCCCTAAAGGCAAGGAACTGTGTAAGAAAAAGTTAGGACATGTACTTTTATGTTTTGCATGTCCTGGTAGTGACAAACATCTAACCTCGTTTTTCACTACTATGAGGTCTGCTTCTCTCATAGGGGAGTAGCTGTTTCATGTTTTATACCTTTGGAATGGTATTAATAAATCATCCATCCACATGAAGTTGGATTTAAGAATTACCTCTTTCAGAAGGTGGACATCTCTCTGCACTTATAGCTCAGTGTGTCCTGCAGCCTCTTTCCAATACACAACTGGGTGGGTGACAGCTATGGTTTGTGCTTTCCTTCTATACAGCCACAAACACAGGAAGGCTAGCCATCTACGTATTTCTGGATTCTGATTGCTCCTCCTGGGCAGGAAGGGAGGGAAGGGCTGATACTTACACTTCAATAGGTACACACAAAGGGATGACTACATCTCACAGGTAGTCTGGGGCCAAGGCTGAGTAGAAAGGATAGTTGTGCACTTCAAAACTCTTCTTTGAAGTGCTAAAATTCTCTTTTTGTGTAAAAATTCATATTTCAAATTCTATACCTTGCATTTTTGTCGTTTTGGTCAACGTGGCGTGTCCTGCAGCCACCTGTCAGCAATCCCACTGTGTGGGGCTTACTGGAGGTAACAGGTGAACTAGTGGCTCCTAAGCAACCTCAGTAGCGAAGGGGACTTCATCCCCAACCAAGAGCGCACCAGGAAACACCTTTGCAGAGTGGTGAGAAAGGGGTTGGGGCTGCTAGCAAAATTCGACAATCCTGCTGTATGGGACTTACTGTAGGTGATAGGAGGGGTAGTTGGCCCTCAAGGACATCCTTGGAGGCCAACTACCCCTCCTGTTACCTCCAGTGAGTCCCATACAGCAGGATTGCTGAAAATCTGTCAGAAGCTACGCCCACTTTCTCCACCACTCTGCAAACGTGCCTCCTGGCGCACTACTAGTTGTGGGATAAAGTCCCCTTGGCTCCAGAGGGACTTTGGGGGCCAAGAAGCACTCCTGGTACCTCCAGTTATTCTTACGCAGCAGAATTCTTGAGAACTAGTCAGAGGCCCATCCCCCTTTCACCACCATTCTGCTAGTTAAAAAAAACTTTAACATTTACTAAAAAAAACAGAGGTTACAGGGGCGTTATAGTTAGGAATTAGCATTTAAAAATGGTTAGAAATTCACACAAAAAAAGGTTACAGGGACGTTGTAGTTAGGGTCAGATTTTACTCATACAAAACCAGAGTAATTCAGCCGTTACAGTTACCTGAGTTAACTATAACTTGCGCCCCCACAATGCACTGTTTTTTTTTACCTCACATATTACATCACTCATGACATGGTCATTTCTCCGAAAGTCGCGCTGACGTTATTTTGGTGAAACTGAAACTCAGTTTTAGTTTCACTGCCTCGGTGCTCAGGGGGCTACCTGAGCCCCCCGAGCACCGAGGCAGACGGGAGAGGTATCATTGGAAAGGGCGATCCCCAAGCAGGGATCCACCCACTAGGCACCAGGGAGGGCGGAGCGGCCCCTAGGGCAAGGGCTTTTGCTGCCCCCATTATTTTGGGCGCAGACAGTCTTTCTGCACCCCCTGGGAGGCAGATGGGGGCAATAGCCCGCAATCTGCCCCCCCGGAGGGCAAAAAGTACACTAGGCACCAGGGACTTTTTTCTATTTCTGCCTGTAGGGGTGGGGGATGCCCAGAATGGGCATGCCAATGCCCCTACAAATTCCACAGTCTTTCTGCCCCCCTGGGAGGCAGATGGAGGCAATAGTCCCCGATCTGCCCCCCGGGTTGGGCAGAAAGCACATTTAGGCTCCAGGGATTTTTTTTGCATTTTATACCAGTAGGGGTGGGGGCTGCCCAAAACCTGATGCCAAAGCCCCCACCCCCCGCAAATTCCACAGCCTTTTTGCCCCCCTGTGAGGCAGATGGGGACAATCTCCCTCCCCCGGGGGAGCAGAAAGCACATTAGGCACCAAGTTTTTTTTGTGTGCATTTTATGCCAGTAGGGGTGAGGGCTTCCGGACACGGGCATGCCAATGCCTCCACCCACCCCCAAAATTCCAGTCTTTCTGCCCCCCCCGGGAGGCAGATGGAGCAATAGCACACAATCTGCCCCCTGGGGCAGGCAGAAAGCACACTAGACACCAGGGATGTTTTTCTTTCCATGCCTGTAGGGGTGGGGGCTGCCCAGAATGGGGATGCTAATGCCCCCACACCCAAAAAAGTCTTTCTGCCCCCTGGAAGGCAGATCGGAGCAAAAGACCATTATCTGCCACTCCAGGGGGTGCAGAGAGCCCACTAGGAACCAAGGATATGCTTCTGGGCATGTCAGGGAGAATCCCCATAGGGAGGGGTCACTCCCCTTTTTTGTAGGCACACATTTTGGGCGCTTATTTTTAGTCTCATCTACCCCCATCGGGGGCCTGAAAACCACTAGAATCCAGGAAGAGTTTGTATGTGTGTGAACTGGAGTTTAGCTGATAGTCTGTGTGTACTGACCTTTGGCTGGCATTTTGCTGGTGGTATGTGGGCTTGTACTTGGCTAATAGTGTGTGTGGATTGGTGCTCGATGATGGTGTGTGTAGATTGGTGCTTGCCTGGTGGTGTGTGTTGAGTGGCACTTGGCTGGCAGTGTACGTGGACCGGTGCTTGGCTGGCGGAGTGTGTGGATGGTGCTTGCCTGGCAGAGTATGTGGATGGCACTTGGCTCGCAGAGTGCGTGGTTAGTGCGTGGCTGGTGATGTGCGTTGATGGCGCTTGGCTGGCGATGTGTGTGGATGGTGCTTGGCTGGTGGTGTGCATGGATGGTGGTGTGGTGTACTGACTCTTGGCTGGCGAGGTGGTTTGCATGGATCCCCTAGAGTTTTCTTACCTAGAATCCCCAGCAAACCTCCAATTTACTTACAAAGTCACATTTTCCTCAAATTTCTGTGTGGGTAAGTTGTAGGATCATCGCGCAGGCACAAATTTCCTGCCACCCAGCGTTCCCCTTGGTCTGCCAAGAAAAATGATACCTCACTTGTGCGGTTGCCCCAAGTAGCATCAGCCTAAAAACATATAAACAAACTGCCCTTTTGAACCTGCCTTTAGCCCCCTTCAATTTGTAAATGTTTTTGGCCCTTCCAAGTCATTGGCGCATGGCACATCCATACAAGTAAGGTATCATTTTTATCGAGAGATTGAGGGGAATGGTATGAAATTTGTGCTGTGCAGTGATCCCACAACTTTCTCACATAGATATTAGAGAAAAAGGTGACTTTTTAGCTACTTTTGAGGTTTTCAGTGGATTCTGTGAAGGAAAATGTTGAGGGATCAATGCAAGCCATACCTCCCTGGACTCCCACAGTTGTCTAGTTTTCAGAAATGTTTGGGTTTTTTAGGTTCCCCTAGAAGTCTGCAAGCCTGGGACCACGTGTCCACAAAAAAACCTTGTTTTTCAAGGGTGTGACCTGCATTTTTGGTCCTGGGCTTAGGGCCATCTAGGGAGACCTACCAAACCCAGACCTTTCTGAAAACTAGACACCCAGAGGAGTCTAGGGCAGTGATGCTTGCGTGGATCACATTTTCATACCCAGCATCCCTTGTAAACCTCAAATTTAGCTAAAGAAATCACGTTTTCCTCACTTTTCTGTGTGGAAAGTTGTAGGATCACTAGACCTATCACCCATCATTCCCTCCAGTTTCCCGATAAAAAGTGTACGTCACTCGTGTGGGTAGGCCTAGTGCCCGCTACAGGAAACACCCCAAAACTTGCATGAATCCCCCAACATTTCCCTACCCAGAATCCCCTGCAAACCTCAAATTTAGCTGAAAAAAAACACTTTTCCCACACATTTTTGTGTGGGATCACTGTGCCGGCACAAATGTCCTACCCCTAGCATTCTCCTTGGTCTCCCGAGTAAAATGATACCTCACTTGTCTGGCTGTCCAATGCAGAATCGGCTAAAAACGTATTTTCGTTAAAATGTAGTGCTTAGAATTCGCGGTGCTATACCCTTAATCCCTGTGTTTTTGGCTCTTCCTAGTCACAGGCCCTTGGACCAGCCACACAAGTGAGGTATCATTTTACTCAGGAGAACAAGGGGAACGTTGGGTGGAAGGACATTTGTGCCGGCAAAGTGATCCCACACAAAAACTGTGTGGATAAAGTGATTGTTTCAGCTAAATTTGAGGTTTGCAGGGGATTCTGGGTAGGGATATGTTGGGGGATTCACATAAGCCATACATCTCTGGACTCCCCAGGGTGTCTAGTTTTCAGAAATGTGTGAGTTGGTAGGTTTCCCTAGATGGCCGCAAGCCCGGGGCCAAAAATACAGGTCCCACACTTACAAAACCAGGTCATTTTATGACAGGAAATTTTGCGGTCTCCACAATATGTATTGGGCCCTTGCCTGTCGTGGGTACTTGACCCACCCACACGAGTGCAGCACCATTTTTATCGGGAGACCTGGGGGAAAGCTGGGTGGTAGGACATTTGTGTCAGCCTGGTGATCCTACAACCTTCCCACATAAAAATTTAAGAAACATTTGACTTTTTCAGCTAAATTTGAGGTTTGCAGGAAATTCTGAGTAGGTAAACGTTGGGGGGGGGGGGTCCATGCAAATCATACCTCCCTGGACTCCCCAGGGAGTCTAGTTTTCATAAATGTGTGGGTTTGGTAGGTTTCCCTTGATGGCCGCTGAGACTGGGCCAAAAACCCAGGTGCTCCCCCCTGCAAAACCAGGGTGTTTTCTGATAGGTAATTTTGATGTCCCCACATTACATTTTGGGCCCTTGCCTGTCACAGATACTTGACCCACTCACACAAGTGAGGTACCATTTTTATCAGGAGACTTTGGAGAATGTGGGGTGGGTGGATGTTTGTGGACCCACGCAGATTCCAGAACTTTCCATCACAGAAATGTGAGGAAAATGTGTTTTTTGACAAAGTTTGAGGTTTGCAAGGGATTTTGGTTAACAGAACCTAGTGAGAGCCACACAAGTCACCCCATCCTGGATTTCCCTGGGTGTCGAGTTTTGAAAAATATATAGGTTTGCTAGGTTTCCCTAGGTGCCGGCAGAGCTCGGGTTCAAAATCCACAGCTAGGATCTTTGCAAAAAAGGGTCAGTTTCCACTGTAAAAAATGTGGTGTGTCCACGTTGCATTTTGGGCCTCTTTCTGCCGCGGGCATTAGGCCTACCCACAAAAGTGGGGTACACTTTTTATTGCAAGACTTTGAGGAATGCGGGGTGGGTGGAATTTTGTGGATCCACACAGATTCCAGAACTTTCCACCACAGAAATGGGAGGAAAATTGGGTTTTGTTTTGACAAAGTTTGAGGTTTGCATGGGATTCTGGGTAACAGAACCTGGTGAGAGCCAGATAAGTCACCCCCTCTTGGATTTCCCTGGGTGTCTAGTTTTCAAAAATGTATAGGTTTGCTAGGTTTCCCTATGTGCCGGCAGAGCTAGGGTTCAAAATCTACAGCTAGGCACTTTTCAAAAAAAGGGCCAGTTCTCTCTGTGAAAATGTGGTGTGTCCACGTTGCGTTTTGGGCCGTTTCCTGTCGCGGGCACTAGGCCTACCCATACAAGTGAGGTACCACTTTTCTCAGAAGACTTTGGGGGAATGCGGGGTGGGTGTAATTTTTGTGGATCCACACAGATTCCAGAACTTTCCAGCACAGAAATGTGAGGGAACTGTGTTTTTTTGAAAAAGTTGGAGGTTTGCACGGGATTCTGGGTAACAGAACCTGTTGAGAGCGACACAAGTCACCCCATCCTAGATTCCGCTGGCTATCTAGTTTACAAAAATGTATAGGTTTGCTAGGTTTCCCTAGGTGCCTTCAGAGCTAGGTTTCAAAATTGACAGCTAGGCACTTTGAAAAAAGGGTCAGTTTTCACTGTAAAACTGTGATGTGCCCACATTGTGTTTTGGCCCCTTTCTTGTCGCTAGAACTTGGCCTACCCACACAAGTGAGGTACCATTTTTCTCGAGAGACTTTGGGGAATGCAGGGAGAGTGGAATTTTGTGGATCCACACAGATTCCAGAACTTTCCATCACACAAAGTTGAGGAAAATATGGTTTTCTTTTACAAAGATTGAGGTTTGCAAGGGATTCTGTGTAACAGAACCTGGTGAGAGACACTTTGCTATCTTTCCCTAGGTGCCGGCTGAGCTAGGGTTAAAAATCCACAGCTAGGCACTTTGCAAAAAAAGGGTCGGTTTTCACTGTAAAAATGTGGAGTGTCCACATTGCGTTTTGGGCCGTTTCCTGTCGCAGGCACTAGGCCTACACACACAAGTGAGGAACCATTTTTATTGCGAGATTTAGGGGAATACAGAATTGTAGAGTGTTGGAAACAGCCCACCTCCACTCCGCAGGGTGGTGGTGGACTCCCCGAACACACTGTGGTAGCGTGGCTCGAGTGGTCAGGAAACAGGCGCAGTGCTAAGCATACAACATACCCATACAATAACCATGCGTGCATCCGTTCCAAAAACGACTCTACACCGTAAAAATTATGAAAATATTCTTCTTTATCTTTTTCTCTTAGTTGCTGATTGGAAAGATAAATAAGTCAATCACAATATACAATTTTAAATAGTGCAGGTCAAATAAATATTATCTGAAGATTCAATAAATAGGGGTGATCATAAATACAAGGGACATAAATATCAGTGCAGGTAATACAGGCAATTAAATATCTTGAGGCAATAAATACTGTACCAATAAATATTGTACACCATCAAGTCCTGTGGACCTATAAATATAGTGAAGCAATAAATAGGTAAAAACTCAATAAATACAGTACCCCCAATAAATAATTAAAAGTATACAGCAACACTCATGTAATCAGTTGACATTTCAATTCCTAAGGGCTGATTTGGCCCAGGCACAGCTTGTAGGGTTGTGGAAGGCTTGAGGGGGGCTACTCCCTGGCTGAGACAAGGCTGAGGCCTAAACTGAGGTAGATCAAAGGGGGGAATTCCAGTGCCCTGGCTTTCTCTCTCCACACAACCTCTCTAGGTTAGTCCCAGTTCACCCCAGGCACAGTCAGGTTGGTTTCAGCACCTCCCTAGCCCCTTTAGAGCAGTCTCTCAGGTCTCCACAGGGCCTTAGGCGCCCTCTACTCCACTTACTGCCCTTTTTCTGATGTTCCGACGCCGCTGGAGTCGTGTCGACGCCGTGAGGCGGTTCCGGTTCGGTCTCGGCGGCCTCGGCACAATGTCAGTTCTTTGACGACGCCGGTAGGCGGTTCCGGTCCGATGTCGGCGGCCTCGGTTCAATCTCGACCTCCGATTCGACGGCGTTGGGCAGTCTCTACTCGGTGTCGACTTCGGGCGGCTCCGGTCCGATGGCGCTCTCGGCTCCGATGACGTCGGCCGGCCTGGCCTCGATGTCGACTTCCGGCGACTCCGGGGTGCGATCCTCACCCCCGACCTCCGGTGCTCCTCCTCTCAGGTTACGGGCGACTCCGGAGTGCGATCCTCACTCCCGACCTCCGGTTCACCTCTACCTCGGTCTCCGACGACTCCGGAGGGCGGACTTCACTCCTCCGATGACGCCGCTCGCTCGACCTCGGTTCACTTCCTCCTCGACCTCTGGTATTCCTCACGACCTCCGTCGGCGCCCTCTCACGACCTCAGGCGGCTCCGGGTACGACGTCTGCTTCTTCAGTCAGCGCCGCTTCTCCACCTCGGGCTCCAGGTCTTAGGCTACTCGACGCCGGACTCCAGGGAAACCAGTTTCCAGGTCAGGATCTTGCTGCTTTCTGCTTCTAAGGCCTGTTCCTGCTGTTCAGGTCCTTAGGATGAGTTTTTCTGTCTTCTTCCCACACAGGGCTATAGGCTGGGATCCATCAGTAGGGACTAGTATCAAGGGTGGGTTTATGGACCCCACTCCAGGCACAAGTTTCCACCCCTGCTGCTTCACTCCTTCCTCCTTCACTGTGGTGCTCCTCTCTCTTCACCAGTCAGGTGCCAACTGCCAGCTCCAACTGCCAACTCTCTCTCTTAACTCCCCAACATTCCAAACCGCCTCCAACTGTCACAGAGTTCTGGAATGTTCTGGAAGGTGCTGGTAGGTTCCAGTGGATGCTGGTGATGTCACAGGTGGCCACCATTTTGTGCTTCAGGCCCTCAGACAGAAGTTTCAGGGGTAGGTAAAATGGCTCCCTGAATCTGCAGCAACACTAAAAAGTCTGGTGGTTCCCAAAAAGGAAAAATTCAAACAGGGTTTGAGGCAAAAGTGGGACAAAATAAATAATGATGAGGAGGGACCACCCAAAGGGCTGACAGGTCTAACACGCGTCCCCCCCAGCTGAAAGTGGGGAGAGCTACCCAACCCCTTGGGAGTTCTCATCACTAAGGCGGAAATACCTTGAGAGACCGTCTGCATTGGCGTGGTCCACTCCAGGCCGATGTTCCACCTGAAAGTCCATCCCCTGTAGGGAAATAGACCACCTCAACAACTTGGGATTCTCCCCCTTCATTTGCATCAGCCAGCGAAGGGGTCTGTGGTCGGTCTGAACTAGGAAGTGCGATCCAAACAGGTATGGCCGCAACTTCTTCAGAGCCCATACCACTGCAAAGGCTTCACGCTCTATTGCACTCCACTTCTGTTCCCTGGGAAGTAGTCTCCGGGATAGGAAGACCACGGGTTGATCCAGACCCTCTTCGTTGAGTTGCGATAACACTGCCCCAATGCCATGTTCTGATGCATCTGTCTGGACAATGAACTTCTTGGAAAAGTCTGGGGCCCTTAAGACCGGGGCCTCGCACATGGCTTTCTTCAATCTCACAAAGGCCTGCTGACAGGCCTCCGTCCAGACTACCCGTCGAGGTTGTTTCTTGGACGTGAGCTCCGTGAGGGGGGTTACGATGGTACCGTACCCCTTCACGAAGCGGCGGTAGTATCCCGTGAGGCCCAAAAATGCTCGGACCTCAGTCTGTGTCTTGGGGGGTTCCCAGGCCATGATGGCCTCGATCTTCGCCTGGAGGGGTTGCACCGCTCCCCTACCCACCAAGTGTCCAAGGTACACTACCGACCCCTGCCCGATCTGGCACTTGCTGGCCTTGATCGTCAATCCAGCTTGTCTCAGGGCCTGGAGAACAGCTTGCAGGTGACGCAAGTGATCCTCCCAGCTGTTACTGAAGACGGCTATGTCATCCAGATAAGCAGCAGAGAAACTCTCCATTCCGGTGAGGATCTGGTTTACCAGGCGCTGAAACGTGGCAGGTGCGTTCTTGAGCCCAAAGGGCATCACACAGAACTGGTAGTGGCCATTGGGCGTGGAGAAGGCTGACCTTTCCCTTGCTCCATCAGTCAACGAGATCTGCCAGTACCCTGAAGTAAGGTCAAAGGTACTTAGATATTGGGCAGCTCCCAGCCGGTCAATCAATTCATCCGCCCTAGGGATCGGATGAGCATCAGTTCTTGTCACTGAATTCAGTCCCCGGTAGTCCACACAGAACCTCAGTTCTGGTTGGGCACCCGGTGGTGCAGCTTTCGGTACTAACACCACCGGACTAGACCAGGGGCTGCTAGAAGGTTCAATCACTCCTAGCTCCAGCATCTTAGTGACTTCACTATGAATGCTGGCCTTCACCTTGTCTGACATCCGGTAGATCTTGGACTTCACAGGTGGGCTGTCTCCTGTGTCCACGTCATGGACGCACAGGTGAGTCCTACCCGGGACAAGGGAGAACAACGAGGAGTACTGCCCCAGGACCTGGCGACAGTCCTCCTGCTGTTCAGGAGTTAGAGATGGGGAGAGAATCACTCCCTCCACCGACCCATCCTTCTCTTGAGACGCAAACAGATCAGGGAGAGGCTCGCTTTCCACGTCCTCTCCTCCGTCAGTCACCATCATCAAGATGACTTCGGGCCTCTCGTGGTGGGGTTTGAGGCGGTTGGCATGCAGCACCCGCAGGGGCTGACGAGGGGTCTTCAGGTCCACCAAGTAGGTAGCCTTACCCTTCTTCTCCAACACCTCAAAGGGTCCTGACCAGCGATCCTGGAGGGCACTAAGCTCTCCTGGTTCGATCACCCACACCTTCTGGCCAGGCTCCAACTCCACCGGGTGAGCATTGTGGTCATACCACGCCTTCATCACTGCTTGGCTGGCTTCCAAGTTGTCAGAAGCTTGCTTCCACAACTTAGCCATTTGGCTCCGGAAGGCCAGCATGTAGCTCACCACATCCTGGGGAAGCTTTCTGGGAGTTCTTTCCCATCCGTCTCTCACCAGGTTGAGAGGTCCACGTACAGGGTGCCCATACAGAAGCTCGAAGGGGCTGAAGCCCACTCCCTTCTGTGGCACTTCCCTGTAGGAAAAAAGTAAACAGGGTAGGAGGACGTCCCATTTCCTCCGCAGGCTTTCAGGCAGACTTCTGATCATGCCTTTCAAGGTTTTATTAAACCTCTCCACCAGACCATTGGTCTGGGGGTGGTAAGGAGTTGTGAACCGGTAGGTCACTCCACACTCCTTCCACATCGCCCGCATATACGCTGACATGAAGTTGGTCCCCCTGTCGGACACAACTTCCTTGGGAAAACCCACTCGGGTAAAGATTCCCATCAGGGCCCTAGCCACAACAGGTGCTGTTATGGTCCTCAGAGGTATTGCCTCTGGGTACCGTGTGGCATGATCCACCAGGACCAGGATAAACCTGTGACCAGCTGATGTTGGCGGATCTAACGGACCCACTATGTCGATGCCCACCCTTTCAAAGGGGGTGCTAACGACAGGAAGTGGTTCCAGGGGAGCTTTCAGCTTCACCCCTGTTTTCCCACTGGCTTGGCAAGACACACATGTCCGGCAGTAGGTATCGGACGACACTTTCATCTGAGGCCAATAAAAGTGTGGGACAAGACGGGCGAAGGTCTTGTCTTGCCCCAGGTGTCCTGCCAATGGTATCTCGTGAGCCAACTCCAGAAGGAAGGCTCGATAACGTTGAGGAACTACCAAGGCTCGTGACGATCCATGTAGGGGTGCCTTGGGTTCACTGTAGAGGAGGCCATCCTCCCAGTAAACACTGTAGTTCCCTTCAACGTTCCCTGCTGCCTGGGCTTCGGCCTGTCGCCTCAGCCCCTCAAGGGTAGGGCACTCCCTCTGGCCCTGGCAGAATTCCTCCCTGGACGGTCCTCCCTCCACGTGCCACTCGGCCGGGATGGGTAGGTCCTCCAGGTTGGTAACGTCCCCCACCGCAGACTCCTGGTCCACCACCTCCGGTGGCCTATCCGTCCTACGGGGTGGGGACGCCGAGGCAGGCTCCTCCTGTCCTCGGTTCTTCCCTTGACTGGCAGCTGGCTGGGCCTTTGTTCCAGGCTCCAGCCGAAATGAACTCCCTCTTCGGGTAGTCGCGGACCTTGTGCTAACACAGGCCCAGTCAGGTGTACCCAGCATCTCGGTGTGAGTCCGGTATTCCACCTCCTTCCAAGCGTTGTGCTCCATATCATTCCCCAGCAGACAATCGACTGGCACGGCAGGGCTTACGGCAACTCGAAGTGAACCTGCAATCCCCCCCCATTCAAAGGGAACCTCGGCCACTGGATAGTGGCCTGTTCGGCCGTCAGCCATCGCGGCTGGGTGGAGTACATCGGGAATTACCTGCTCTGGAGACACCAGTTGGCTACGCACCATAGTCATACTGGCTCCTGTGTCTCTCAGAGCCTCCCCTCTTTGGCCGTTGATGGTGACCCACTGCCCATACTTTGCGGTATTTGCGGGCACCTGGATCTTAGGAACCATCTCCCGTTCTCCCAGGGACACTAAAGTGACACCCGCCCACTCCCTTCCCTTAGTTAAGGGCATCTCCTCCCCGAGCACTGCACTAGCTACTCCGGGGGTCTTTCCTCCAGTGGGAGGGGGTGGACGTTTCTGGCACTTCGGATCTCCTTTATAGTGTCCAACGCCACCGCACTCGTAGCAATGGACAACCCTTGGCTGCTGACTCTGGCCAGGATTAGGGTTTCTGGGTGGGTTAGCCTTAGAGGTGAATCCTGTTCCCTTCCCTTGGAAGTTATTTTGGGGGCCTTTGGAGAACTCCTTTTTCTTTTCCCCTCCCTCTTTCTTCTGGGGGGCGCCCTGTCCGGCCTTTTGAGTATCCCCTCCAGTCCCCCTTGTGGACACCCGGGTACTAGCCCAAATGTCCGCCTCCTCAGCAAGCTTCCGGGGACTGGTCAGCTTGCTATCCACCAGGTGTTGCCGCAGTTCAGGGAAACATTTCTCGAGCAGGTGTTCCTTCAGTACTAGGTCAAACAACTCCTCGTAGTTCCTCACTTCACTGCCCTGAATCCAACCTTCCATTGCCTTCTTCGCATAGTCCAGGAAGTCCACCCAATTCTGCGTGCCCAGCTTGTGACTACCCCTGAACTTCTGTCGGTACTTTTCAGGTGTTAGTCCAAACTTTCTGATGAGCGCCAGTTTCATGGTGGGGTAGTGGGTCTGCTCATCCTCTTCGAGGGCCAATAAAGCATCCCTACCAGCTGGAGGCATGTACTTGTACAATCCCCCTCCCCAGTACTTCTCCGGAACCCCATGGGCCCTCAGTGAGACCTCATAGGCCGCTAGCCACTTGGCGATATCGTCGCCCACTCCATAGCTAGCCACTATGTCCTTTGGCAGGTATGGTTTGGATTCCCTGGTGATCTCTTGGGTTTGGCTGCCACCATTAGGAACAGGTTGTGCCCCGATTCTCAAGATCTGAAGATCTATTTCTTTCAGTCGCAATTCGTGGGCCATCCTCTGCTCCTCCTTTTCCTTTTCCAGCCTTGCTAAGTCCCATGTGAGCTGTCTTTTCTCCCTCCGGTCCGTTAGCTCCACTTCAGACAAGCCACCGCTAGAGGCACTGCTGCCCTTCCTAGAAATGGTTCTGGGCCCTGCTGACAGGTTCCCCACCTCAGGTTGGTACATCTCAGCCCCCTCAGGGTCAGGCTCTCCATCCCTGTCTTCCTCCTCAGCCTTGCTTTCTCGGCGTGCCTCCCCCCAAGCCCTTAAGCTGGTTTGGAGTGCACCCTTCTTTGCTCCTGGGGGACAGTACACCCCCTCCCGCTGGCAAAACTCCCTGAGTTGGGCCACAGTGTAGGTTTCTAGATTTTCTAGTACAAACTCCATCTTGCCCACTCAGGTTAGAGGACAGGTTTTGTGCAGTAACAATGCAGGGGGGTACCTTTAATAATACCTCCTCCCACCACCAGAGTAAATTTGGAAAAAACAAAAACCCACAATTAGGAAGGCCGCTTTTGAGAAAACTCCCGGTGTAGGCCTATGGACTACCCACAGTTATTGTTGAGTATACGTAGGCACAGCTCTATCCCACCACTGAACACCAATTTATGTTGGAAACAGCCCACCTCCACTCCGCAGGGTGGTGGTGGACTCCCCGAACACACTGTGGTAGCGTGGCTCGAGTGGTCAGGAAACAGGCGCAGTGCTAAGCATACAACATACCCATACAATAACCATGCGTGCATCCGTTCCAAAAACGACTCTACACCGTAAAAATTATGAAAATATTCTTCTTTATCTTTTTCTCTTAGTTGCTGATTGGAAAGATAAATAAGTCAATCACAATATACAATTTTAAATAGTGCAGGTCAAATAAATATTATCTGAAGATTCAATAAATAGGGGTGATCATAAATACAAGGGACATAAATATCAGTGCAGGTAATACAGGCAATTAAATATCTTGAGGCAATAAATACTGTACCAATAAATATTGTACACCATCAAGTCCTGTGGACCTATAAATATAGTGAAGCAATAAATAGGTAAAAACTCAATAAATACAGTACCCCCAATAAATAATTAAAAGTATACAGCAACACTCATGTAATCAGTTGACATTTCAATTCCTAAGGGCTGATTTGGCCCAGGCACAGCTTGTAGGGTTGTGGAAGGCTTGAGGGGGGCTACTCCCTGGCTGAGACAAGGCTGAGGCCTAAACTGAGGTAGATCAAAGGGGGGAATTCCAGTGCCCTGGCTTTCTCTCTCCACACAACCTCTCTAGGTTAGTCCCAGTTCACCCCAGGCACAGTCAGGTTGGTTTCAGCACCTCCCTAGCCCCTTTAGAGCAGTCTCTCAGGTCTCCACAGGGCCTTAGGCGCCCTCTACTCCACTTACTGCCCTTTTTCTGATGTTCCGACGCCGCTGGAGTCGTGTCGACGCCGTGAGGCGGTTCCGGTTCGGTCTCGGCGGCCTCGGCACAATGTCAGTTCTTTGACGACGCCGGTAGGCGGTTCCGGTCCGATGTCGGCGGCCTCGGTTCAATCTCGACCTCCGATTCGACGGCGTCGGGCAGTCTCTACTCGGTGTCGACTTCGGGCGGCTCCGGTCCGATGGCGCTCTCGGCTCCGATGACGTCGGCCGGCCTGGCCTCGATGTCGACTTCCGGCGACTCCGGGGTGCGATCCTCACCCCCGACCTCCGGTGCTCCTCCTCTCAGGTTCCGGGCGACTCCGGAGTGCGATCCTCACTCCCGACCTCCGGTTCACCTCTACCTCGGTCTCCGACGACTCCGGAGGGCGGACTTCACTCCTCCGATGACGCCGCTCGCTCGACCTCGGTTCACTTCCTCCTCGACCTCTGGTATTCCTCACGACCTCCGTCGGCGCCCTCTCACGACCTCAGGCGGCTCCGGGTACGACGTCTGCTTCTTCAGTCAGCGCCGCTTCTCCACCTCGGGCTCCAGGTCTTAGGCTACTCGACGCCGGACTCCAGGGAAACCAGTTTCCAGGTCAGGATCTTGCTGCTTTCTGCTTCTAAGGCCTGTTCCTGCTGTTCAGGTCCTTAGGATGAGTTTTTCTGTCTTCTTCCCACACAGGGCTATAGGCTGGGATCCATCAGTAGGGACTAGTATCAAGGGTGGGTTTATGGACCCCACTCCAGGCACAAGTTTCCACCCCTGCTGCTTCACTCCTTCCTCCTTCACTGTGGTGCTCCTCTCTCTTCACCAGTCAGGTGCCAACTGCCAGCTCCAACTGCCAACTCTCTCTCTTAACTCCCCAACATTCCAAACCGCCTCCAACTGTCACAGAGTTCTGGAATGTTCTGGAAGGTGCTGGTAGGTTCCAGTGGATGCTGGTGATGTCACAGGTGGCCACCATTTTGTGCTTCAGGCCCTCAGACAGAAGTTTCAACGGTAGGTAAAATGGCTCCCTGAATCTGCAGCAACACTAAAAAGTCTGGTGGTTCCCAAAAAGGAAAAATTCAAACAGGGTTTGAGGCAAAAGTGGGACAAAATAAATAATGATGAGGAGGGACCACCCAAAGGGCTGACAGGTCTAACATAGAGCAACTGTTATTACCTATTGATTTTCGATGCATTTCTGCCTTCAACATGTAAGACAATTTGTAAAAAAGAAGGGGCATATCAACATGGGCTTTATCTCTGCTTTTTTGGCTTTAAAAGCCAAAAAAGCAGAGATAAAACTAGCACCCTATCAACAACAGGGTGCTAGCAAATTTGCATGTTAGCACCCATTTACTCTACGCTTCCCCTTGCATCTCTAATGAGATGCAAAGGGGGCGTTCCAGAGTAAAATAATAGGAGAAATGTCGCTAAGCGACATTTCTCCTATTATCAAGAATATCGCTAACCCTGTTAGAGACAAAAAAAGCAGCGCTAACCGTGGTTAGCGCTGCTTTTTTACGTCTGGTATTTTTCTGACTTAGCCATGATATCCTATGGAAGGAGGATATCATGGCTAAATTTGTCTGTCCCTATCAACAAGCTAACGTGAGATTATCGCTGGGTTTCCAGCGATAATCTCACGTTAGCCACTTAGCGTGAGGATTTTTATCGCTATTGAGATAAGCGTTGCTAATAGCACGCTATCTCAGCGATAAAAATCAACGCTAGCCGGCGATAATTATCCTAGCGCTAAGTGCGCTTAGCGATAATTATCGCCGGTTGTTGTTGATATGCCCCGAAGTCACTTTGAAAAATGTCCTATTATTCACATGCTAGTGTGGGTACCCACAATTTAGGAGATGTGCAAATAGCTACTTTTTCTTAACTCTATATTTAGTTCCCATTTCAGAAATAAATAGGTGTCTTTTATACCTATTTTTCACTCTTTATATTTTACCAAATGAATTGCTATATACCCGGTAGTCAAAGAAAAACCATTGCAAGTCACTGCTCAGTTATTGGCTCTAGGTACCTCGGGTTCTTGGTGAACTTACAAGTCCTATATATCTCCACAACCAGAAGGGTCCAGCGGATGTAACGGTGTATTGCTTTGAAAATGTTGGCACAAAGGGCAGTTTTTTCAACTAATGTTCAATTTTTCTTATTCTCAACTGTTAGTTTCTATAAAAAAAGCTTTGAGGGAGCTACACAAATTACCCCTTGCTGAATTCAGCATTTTTTCTAATTTTCTGAAATGTATAGCTTTCTAGGGTCCATTATTTCTTTCATACCCATTTCTACCATTAACTGGAATGAGGTTGAAAGCACAAAAATAGCAAAAATAGGCTATGTCACAGTAAAATGCCAAAACTGTGTAAAAGATGTTGGTTTTCTGACAAAAGCCTGTCAGTCCCTGAAAGCTGGGAAGATGGTGATTTCAGAACCACAAACCCTTTGTTGATACCATTTGCAGGGAAAAAAACAGATGCTTTCTTCTGCAGCACTTTTTCCCCCAAAAACAAAATTTAGCTGTATTCTGGCTAATTTCTGGGTCCCCTCCAGGGGAATCAACAAACCCTGGGTACCTTTAAAATCCCCATGATGTTGGGAAAAAAAACCGCAAATTTCGCGTGGATACCTAAAAAAAGTTACAGGGCAAACTTCCCTAAATAGCCAAAAAAAGGCTAAGAATGGCAGGGGGAGGAGGCCTACCAGCGAAGGGGTTAAGAGCTATAATATTTCTACAGGTGGAAGCAGTATAGCCATGTGAAGATACATAACATAGTATCTATAAACAACAAGATTGGGGAGTGAAGAGGTAGCGCCCTACACGGGCACTGGAGGTGGATACATCCTCCACATAGAATCAGTTACAAAAATAAAGGAATCCACCTCAAGGGGGGGGGGGGGGGGTTATTTACTTGGGTCAGACATCATGGGTAGTGAAAAGTGTGTATCCGACAGTGGTTGGACGCACACTGTGTTTGTTTAAATACCCCTCACACACCAAAATGGCCCTTGCTGTCATGCTTCATCAAAGGGGTCTTCCTGCCCTGCTGCGGGACGGGGCGTGCTACGATCTGCGACTACTTTGCGGGAACACTGATGATGTAGTGCTATGTGTGATGCAAGAGGGAGGGTCTGGGGTGAATGTAGGTGAGTGAGTTTTAAAAAGGACCTGGCCTCTTAGACAAACAAAATTTAATAGGTCAAGGGAGGCTGGTGCTGTTAAAAAGGTGGTGCAGAGATGTCCTGCGTAATGTGCGGATACTCCTAGTGAGTTAACATGTTTCGATGCGGCAAGGCATCTTTGTCAGGACAAAATAAAGATCCCTCCTATATTTACTATGTTTACTTAAAATAGAGACTGGTAATTATGTGATTATAGCGAATGAAAATGCAGTCAGTAAAGCCTTTTTATACAATACCCAATGGTATGCCTTAATCAGTTTCTGAAAAAAAGGAGAAAAAGAAAAAATATGGTAGCTAAGTGTCCCCAGTAAGCAAAATAAGTAGTACCTGCAAAAATAAGCAGTGCGCCACAGTGTGACTTATAGTGTTGTATAACCATAATCCTTTAACGTAAAAGAGGTGCTGTGACCTGTTAGGGAAAAAGAAGACAATACAAGACCAACACACAAAAAACGGAAAACACACACTCTATTGTAATATTCCTATGTGGTGAGCACATTCGGAGAAAATAGGAAAATTGGCATATAGTCTGATACATACTTATATATATGAGAAAGCAATATCTCATGAACCTCAAGAAACGGGTGGATAGGACGAGGTCACTTGGTACTGACGGAAAAAAGAAAGAGAGAGAGTCCTTTACCTTCCGGGTTGTTGGAAATGAAAAAAGTGTCTGTTCCCGGAGACGGCTGTGCCGTACCTACGTGCCCTGCGGAAGTCCCTAGCTCAATGCGGCTCCATCCCGCGGTTCCGCTGTGCTGGGGAAGACTACTCAGTGCACTCTATTTATACGGGCGGTAAATGGTGAAAACCGGGAAGCGGTTTCACCTGGATCCTATCTGGTAATCACCCGGGGTTGTGATGTAAAGGCACTTCCGGTTACGAGCTAGCGTTTAAGACTAGAGCGCTAACCCGTGTTTTTTTACGGACCGCCGCAAGTGCGTCTGGAAAGACTATCTGTTTGGGAGAGATAGCGGTATTAACTAGGTGTATCTAGGACACCCTCCGGTTCAAAAATGGAGAGGCAATATTACCCAAGGTGGAAAAATAATGCCCACAGTAGTAAGTGTCACATATGGCGCTGGCAGGTAATGAGTGCCCTGACCGACTGGAGAATGCTAATTAAGAGAGGGGTTGCAAACCCAATAAAACGCCATTACACTTAGTGCAACAGGCCATTGAGTTCACAAGGGTAATAGGGCCCCGGTTATTTAAAAAAAAATACGTGACCTTCGTCAATGTCATACTTGGTGCCGTGCACCCTTGTGTACAGGGATCAAAAGGTCAAAATAAGGATCAATTAAATGACCAAAAATTTAATAGTCAGTTTTAAAAGTAAGGAGACCAAGTCTGATGTCCTCATTGATGAATAGCACTGGCACTACGTGAGTTCTGACCAGGGTATATCATCGTTGAGGCCTGTTAGATGGGTACCTAGACAGAACACCCATCGTTGCTCTTTCTCAAAAATGCCATTCTCGGAGTTTAGTTGTTCTATAACTGTCCATTTTAGATCATCAACACGGTGGTTCATAGTTAGGAAGTGATTAGCCATCTTGGTCGTACTCTTCCTACAGCGTACATTGTTCCTATGTTCACCGATACGTATCTTAACTTTTCTCGTGGTCATTCCAACTTATTCCATTCTGCAAGGACACGTGATCAGATATATCACGTTCCTGCTGTTACAATTTGTGAACTTCCTTTGTTCCCAGGTAGTTCTGTTAAAGAAGGTGATGTTGGTGCTTTTCTTGGTTAAGTTGCATGTGCTACAATGGCCACAAGGATGGTGACCTTGAAGTATCTGCACATTACGCAGTACATCTCCGCACCACCTTTTTAACAGCACCAGCCTCCCTTGACCTAATAAAGTTTGTTTGTCTAAGAGGCCAGGCCCTTTTTAAAACTCACTCACCTACATTCACCCCAGACCCTCCCTCTTGCATCACACATAGCATTACATCATCAGTGCTCCCGGGTAGTCGCAGGTCGTAGCACGCCCCATCCCGCAGCGGGGCGGGAAGACCCCTATAATGAAGCATGACACCAAGGGCCATTTTGGTGTGGGAGGGGTATTTAAACAAACACAGTGTGTGTCCAACCACTGTAGGATACACACTTTTCACTACCCATGATATCTGATCCCAGTAAATAAACCCCCCCCACTTGAGGTGGATTCCTTTGTTTTTATAACTGATTCTATGTGGAGGATGTACCCACCTCCAATGCCCTTGTAGGGCGCTACCTCTTTACTCCCCAATCTTGTTGTTTATAGCTATTTCGACAGCGCACAGCTGTGGGAGTTTATTTGGGACGTAACAGCCAGTGTGCTCATGTCTACTTCCCACTTATTTTAAAACCACACATAATTTAGGAAACACACACTCAGATCATCACACACTTGCATCTACTCACCCACAAACATGGCCGAGTCAACAGGCCTCACCTTTGATGATGAGGAAGTTGACAGAATCCTTGCAGCTCTCAATCCTTTTGAGGGGTTGAGTAATACAGACCCTGGTCTAAACAGCTCTGATTGGGATGAATTGTCCAACCTAAGGAGAACGCAGATAAAAACAGCTTTACATGGCCTACTCATGACGGAGTACTTAAGGGCCAATGCAGCACCGAGGGGCCTTATAGTCCGTAACGAGCCTTTCATCTTCCAGGATGACAAGGCTTTCAAAAAGGACTGGTAACTAATATCGTGGCACTGCACCAGGGACTGGCTGGTCCTTATCATCAAGACAGCTACCCGCCTGACACAGGAACTCAAAATTGATATACAAAAAAATGAGTTCCAATTGAAGAGCTACCAATCAACTACTACACTCAAGAAGAGGCTGTAGGAATATAACCAAGAAATGAGTGAGTACGAAATCTTACTTAAACAAAGTAAATATAAAAAACTGAAGAAAGACACCGCAGCCTTCAGTCATGAACGGATCTACCCATACATACGGGATGACTACATCTCCAAGAGAACTGGCAGTGACCAGGAGATGGACAGTGATCTCTCCGATACAGCATCCAATGATTCTTATTGCAGTAGAGGGAGCAACCCCAGGAACCAAAGACGAAGAGCACAACAACAAAGACCCTACAAACAAAGAGGAAGAAGATGGGGAGGTTACCAAGGACCACCAGTCTACACCCAGTATTATTTTGGCCCACCACCGATGGGAGGTCCGTTCCAACATTGGAACCCCGTCCCTCAGGATTACAACTACTATGCACCACCTCCTTTTTTAGGAGTACGCCAAGGACCACCACGAGGAAGGAACCGGCGGGGCAACCAGGTCCATTGGAACAACGATCCAGAAGAGCTGGCGAGGGTATCCATGAGGAGCATCACAGCAGCGTCGAACCAACCGTCAACCAGCAGAAAGGGCAATTAGTGGTCAACCTCACGGGATTGACCCTTACCATACCCCAGAAGGAAGCATTGGAAAAGGGCCTGGGTTTTGTGCCTAACAATAGAGTGGATAAATTCAAACTCTGCTTGGAAATGAAAGAGTTCATACGCAATCTTAAGTTGAGGGCTGATAAAGAGAAGGTCAACAGCCAGACTTCTGACACTGGACTACGACCCAAATCCACCTTCACACCATTGGACTCCACACTACCGATCGAATTACTGACTTTTGAAAAAGCGGTAATGGAAGACCTAAATATTATACTCAAAACTGACAATACCACTTTCCAAAACACCACGCGACTGGAAAAGGAAGCACTACAGCAACTGGCCAACAATAACGAGATTATCATCAAACCTGCCGACAAAGGGGGGGCAACTGTAATCCAAACATCTGACAACTATGACACTTAATGTAGGAGACTTTTGGTAGACCAAAGGAACAACGAGACCCTCCATGATGATCCAACAGTGGAGATCCGGATACGTATTATGAGGATGGTGGAAGAAGCCACAGTGCATGACTGGATATCAAGAAAGGATGCAGATTTCCTTATTCAGAAATCACCCAGAACACCCTATTTTTACACCATCCCTAAAATTCACATCCCCCTGGACGCCCTATCGTGTCAGGGATCGGTTCAATACTCGAACCACTCTCTAAATTCGCCGACGCTTCCCTCCGGCTCTTGGTTCAGAGTACTAACACGTATCTTAAAGATACCAAGGCAGTCCTACAGCTTCTTGAAGACCTCACGTTTGATCCTGAACAACATCTCCTACTTGGATTAGATGTCGAAAGCTTATACACTAGCTTGCCACATGATGAAACCCTGGATATTATAGAAGAAGTACTTTTCTCCACAACCTGGAACTATCATACACCAAGGAATATGGTCATGGAGTGCATCACACTAGCCCTCAAGAAAAACTTCTTTCTGTACCAAGGGGTGCACTAGTTACAAAAACACGGGACCAGCATGGGGATTACATTCGCACCGAGCATAGCTGGTCTCTACGTACACCACCTGGAATCCCAAAAGATACTTCATCAGCACAACCCATTCCATGAGAACATTATTCTATGGAAGCGTTACATTGACGACGTTCTGGTCATTTGGAAGGGTGACTCTGAATCGGTTACCAGCTTTATGACATAGCTCAATCAACAGAACACCTTTCTGAAGTTTACCCACACATCATCCAACAAAAACTTGATGTTTCTTGACCTAAACATCTATTCGGGTGGTGGAAAACTAAAAACAAGCACACATTTTAAACCAACGGCGAAAAATTGTCTATTATTGTATAATAGCTTCCACCCAAGACACCTCCGGGACAATCTCCCGTATGGTCAATTCCACCGCTTGCGGAGGAACTATTCTGAACTAACAGACTTCAGTAGACAAGTCAAGGACTTAGAGAAGAAACTACTGGAACGCAACTTCCCTGAACCCATTGTGAAGAGAGGATTAAAACGGGCAAGAAATAATAACAGAGACTCCCTTTTAGAAGATCACGCATCGAAAGAGCAAGAAACTAGACCCATTTTGTGTGACCACTTTCAACACTCACTCCAACCAAGTGTCAAAAATAGTGAACAAGAACTGGAAAATCCTCAACAGCGGGGGCCTCATCTTCCCCAAACCCATGTTCTCTCACAAAAGAGGTAGAAACCTCAGGGACATCCTGGTCCACACCAGACAGCGTACAATACATGAAAGGAATCTCACTATCACGACTCTACCACCAATCCAAGGTCACCATCCTTGTGGCCTTTGTAGCACATACAACCTAACCAAGAAAAGCACCAACATCACCTTCTTTAACGGAACTACCTGGGAACAAAGGAAGTTCACAAATTGTAACAGCAGGAACGTGATATATCAGATCACGTATCCTTGCAGAATGGAATACGTCGGAATGACCACGAGACAAGTTAAGATAGGTATCGGCGAACATAGGAGCAATGTACACTGTAGGAAGAGTACGACCAAGATGGCTAAGCACTTCCTAACTATGAACCACAGTGTTGATGATCTAAAATGGACAGTTATAGAACAACTAAACTCTGAGAATGGCCTTTTTGAGAAAGAGCAACGATAGGTGTTCCGTCTTGGTACCCATCTAACAGGCCTCAACAATGATATACCCTGGTCACAACTCACGTAGTGCCAGTGCTATTCATCAATGAGGACATCAGACCTGGTCTCCTTACTTTTAAAACTGACTGTTCAATTTTTGGTCATTTGATTGATCCTTATTTTGACCTTTTAATCTCCGTACCGAGCCTTTCATCTTCCAGGATGACAAGGCTTTCAAAAAGGACTGGTAACTAATATCGTGGCACTGCACCAGGGACTGGCTGGTCCTTATCATCAAGACAGCTACCCGCCTGACACAGGAACTCAAAATTGATATACAAAAAATTGAGTTCCAATTGAAGAGCTACCAATCAACTACTACACTCAAGAAGAGGCTGGAGGAATATAACCAAGAAATGAGTGAGTACGAAATCTTACTTAAACAAAGTAAATACAAAAAACTGAAGAAAGACACCGCAGCCTTCAGTCATAAACGGATCTACCCATACATACGGGATGACTACATCTCCAAGAGAACTGGCAGTGACCAGGAGATGGACAGTGATCTCTCCGATACAGCATCCAATGATTCTTATTCCATTAGAGGGAGCAACCCCAGGAACCAAAGACGAAGAGCACAACAACAAAGACCCTACAAACAAAGAGGAAGAAGATGGGGAGGTTACCAAGGACCACCAGTCTACACCCAGTATTATTTTGGCCCACCACCGATGGGAGGTCCGTTCCAATATTGGAACCCCGTCCCTCAGGATTACAACTACTATGCACCACCTCCTTTTTTAGGAGTACGCCAAGGACCACCACGAGGAAGGAACCGGCGGGGCAACCAGGTCCATTGGAACAACGATCCAGAAGAGCTGGCGAGGGTATCCATGAGGAGCATCACAGCAGCGTCGAACCAACCGTCAACCAGCAGAAAGGGCAATTAGTAGTCAACCTCACGGGATTGACCCTTACCATACCCCAGAAGGAAGCATTGGAAAAGGGCCTGGGTTTTGTGCCTACCAATAGAGTGGATACATTCAAACTCTGCTTGGAAATGAAAGAGTTCATACGCAATCTTAAGTTGAGGGCTGATAAAGAGAAGGTCAACAACCAGACTTCTGACACTGGACTACGACCCAAATCCACCTTCACACCACTGGACTCCACACTACCGATCGAATTACTGACTTTTGAAAAAGCGGTAATGGAAGACCTAAACAATATACTCAAAACTGACAATACCACTTTCCAAAACACCACGCGACTGGAAAAGGAAGCACTACAGCAACTGGCCAACAATAACGAGATTATCATCAAACCTGCCGACAAAGGGGGGGCAACTGTAATCCAAACATCTGACAACTATGACACTTAATGTAGGAGACTTTTGGGAGACCAAAGGAACAACGAGACCCTCCATGATGATCCAACAGTGGAGATCCGGATACGTATTATGAGGATGGTGGAAGAAGCCACAGCGCATGACTGGATATCAAGAAAGGATGCAGATTTCCTTATTCAGAAATCACCCAGAACACCCTATTTTTACACCATCCCTAAAATTCACATCCCCCTGGACGCCCTATCGTGTCAGGGATCGGTTCAATACTCGAACCACTCTCTAAAATCGCCGACGCTTCCCTCCGGCCTTTGGTTCAGAGTACTTACACGCATCTTAAAGATAGCAAGGCAGTCCTACAGCTTCTTGAAGACCTCACGTTTGATCCTGAACAACATCTCCTACTTGGATTAGATGTCGCAAGCTTATACACTAGCTTGCCACATGATGAAACCCTGGATATTATAGAAGAAGTACTTTTCTCCACAACCTGGAACTATCATACACCAAGGAATATGGTCATGGAGTGCATCACACTAGCCCTCAAGAAAAACTTCTTTCTGTACCAAGGGGTGCACTATTTACAAAAACACGGGACCAGCAAGGGGATTACATTCGCACCGAGCATAGCTGGTCTCTACGTACACCACCTGGAATCCCAAAAGATACTTCATCAGCACAACCCATTCCATGAGAACATTATTCTATGGAAGCGTTACATTGACAACGTTCTGGTCATTTGGAAGGGTGACTCTGAATCGGTTACCAGCTTTATGACATAGCTCAATCAACAGAACACCTTTCTGAAGTTTACCCACACATCATCCAACAAAAACTTGATGTTTCTTGACCTAAACATCTATTCGGGTGGTGGAAAACTAAAAACAAGCACACATTTTACACCAACGGCGAAAAATTGTCTATTATTGTATAATAGCTTCCACCCAAGACACCTCTGGGACAATCTCCCGTATGGTCAATTCCACCGATTGCGGAGGAACTATTCTGAACTAACAGACTTCAGTAGACAAGTCAAGAACTTAGAGAAGAAACTACTGGAACGCAACTTCCCTGAACCCATTGTGAAGAGAGGATTAAAACGGGCAAGAAATAATAACAGAGACTCCCTTTTAGAAGATCACGCATCGAAAGAGCAAGAAACTAGGCCCATTTTGTGTGAGCACTTTCAATACTCACTCCAACCAAGTGTCAAAAATAGTGAACAAGAACTGGAAAATCCTCAACTGCGGGGGCCTCGACTTCCCCAAACCCATGTTCTCTCACAAAAGAGGTAGAAACCTCAGGGACATCCTGGTCCACACCAGACCGCGTACAATACATGAAAGGAATCTCACTATCACGACTCTACCACCAATCCAAGGTCACCATCCTTGTGGCCTCTGTAGCACATACAACCTAACCAAGAAAAGCACCAACATCACCTTCTTTAACGGAACTACCTGGGAACAAAGGAAGTTCACAAATTGTAACAGCAGGAACGTGATATATCTGATCACGTGTCCTTGCAGAATGGAATACGTCGGAATGACCACGAGACAAGTTAAGATACGTATCGGCGAACATAGGAGCAATGTACACTGTAGGAAGAGTACGACCAAGATGGCTAAGCACTTCCTAACTATGAACCACAGTGTTGATGATCTAAAAAGGACAGTTATAGAACAACTAAACTCTGAGAATGGCCTTTTTGAGAAAGAGCAACGATAGGTGTTCCGTCTTGGTACCCATCTAACAGGCCTCAACAATGATATACCCTGGTCACAAATCACGTAGTGCCAGTGCTATTCATCAATGAGGACATCAGACCTGGTCTCCTTACTTTTAAAACTGACTATTCAATTTTTGGTCATTTGATTGATCCTTATTTTGACCTTTTGATCGGCACCAAGTATGACATTGATGATGGTCACGTATTTTTTTTTAAATAACCGGGGTCCTATTACCATGGTGAACTCAATCTCCTGTTGCACTAGGTTTACATGGTGTTTTATTGGGTTTGCAACCCCGCCATATGTGACACTTACTACTGTGGGCATTATTTTTCCACCTTGGGTAATATTGCCGCTCCAGTTTTGAACCGGAGGGTGTCCTAGATACACCTAGTTAATACCCCTATCTCTTCCAAACAGATAGTCTTTCCAGACGCACTTCCGGCGGTCCGTTAAAAAACACGGGTTAGCTCTCTAGTCTTAAACTCTCGCTTGTACCCGGAAGTGCCTTTACATCACGACCCCGGGTGATTACCAGATAGGATCCAGGTGAAACCGCTTCCCGGTTTTCACCATTTACCACCCGTATAAATAGAGTGCACTGAGTAGTCTCCCCCAGCACAGCGGAACCGCAGGATGGAGCCACATTGAGCTAGGGACTACCGAAGGGCACGTAAGTACGGCACAGCCGTCTCCGGGAACAGACACCTTTTTCATTTCCAACAACCCAGAAGGTAAAGGACTCTCTCTCTTTCTTTTTTCCGTCAGTACCAAGTGACCTTGTCCTATCCACCCATTTCTTGAGGTTCATGAGATATTGCTTTCTCATATATATAAGTATGTATCAGACTATACGCCAATTTTTCCTATTTTCTCCAAATGTGCTCACCACATAAGAATATTACAATAGAGTGTGTGTTTTCCGTTTTTTGTGTGTTGGTCTTGTATTGTCTTCTTTTTCCCTAACAGGTCACAGCACCTCTTTTAAGTTAAAGGATTATGGTTATACAACACTATAAGTCACACTGTGGTGCACTGCTTATTTTTGCAGGTACTACGTATTTCGCTTACTGGGGACACTTAGCTACCATATTTCTTCTTTTTCTCCTTATTTTCAGAAACTGATTAAGGCATACCATTGGGTATTGTATAAAAATGCTTTACTGACTGCATTTTTATTCGCTAGAATCACATAATTACCAGTCTCTATTTTGAGTAAACATAGTAAATATAGGAGGGATCTTTATTTTGTCCTGACGAAGATGCCTTGCCGTATCGAAACATGTTGACTCATTAGGAGTATCCGCACATTACGCAGGACATCTCCGCACCACCTTTTTAACAGCACCAGCCTCCCTTGACCTATTAAAGTTTGTTTGTCTAAGAGGCCAGGTCCTTTTTAAAACTCACTCACCTACATTCACCCCAGACCCTCCCTCTTGCATCACACATAGCACTACATCATCAGTGCTCCCGCGTAGTTGCAGGTCGTAGCACGCCCCTTCCCGCAGCGGGACAGGAAGACCCCTATGATGAAGCATGACACCGAGGGCCATTTTGGTGTGTGAGGGGTATTTAAACAAACACAGTGTGCGTCCAACCACTGTAGGATACACACTTTTCACTACCCATGCTATCTGACCCCAGTAAATAAACCCCCCTCCCCCTTGAGATGGATTCCTTTGTTTTTGTAACACAACATAGTATGCCTGTCTTACCAGAGGTTCGGAAATTCTGCACGCTTTAAATTCTGTTTTAAAATAACAGCTGCCTACTTAATTTAGCATTTTAGGCACTGTAAATTAAAGTCAAGGGATGTTAGAGCTCAAGAAAAATGTAAACGTTGCAGTCGTTTTAAAATGTTCAGAAAATCTGGAGAGGTAGAGGAGAACAAGAGCTTGCATACTAATCAAAAATGAAGAAAATTGTTACCAGCGTGACCAGCTGTTGTGTGGGCTGAATCTCATACTGTTCGAAGCAAGAAAAATAATGCAGACAAGTACACGAGTGACAATGGTAAACAGAATGAACTTCGGCTTTGAGACCTACTGTCCTTCAATTTTAACAAAATAAATGATAAATGTTATATTCATATATGGTTATGCGCAAATGAATGAAGTAAACACACGCTTCTGCATCATTACACGCACACACGCATTTACTCCCAGAGCCGTTGGCACGGCTCTTGAGTGGGAGGTTGGGCATAGGGTCGCACGGGGTGGGGGGGTGGGCGAGTGGTCGTGAGGGAAGGGTGGGTTGCATGGGGAGCGGGGGGGTTTAAACAATTTTAAAAACACACCTTTCCCGGGTCCTGCGTCATCACTGCATGGTCTGCTCCTGCTTTCCTGCCTCTGCAGAAACAGGAAGCAGGCAGCCTTTCTCCCCTCCCCTAAGCTAATCACAACGCTGCAATGGCAGCGTTGTGATTGGTTGAGACGCCAACCACACAGGAGTCTATGGGGAAGCCATTTTCTCCATGTAGGCTGCATGGAGAAGAGGGAGAGAACACATGACTGACCAAACAGTCCCGCTACATTCGACAAGCCACTCCTCCCCTGCCCTCAAGCAGGCCCACCCACCCTCCCGCCCCCAACCAATCCCTTCTTCTTTCTCGCAGCGTGAGAAGCAGAAACATAAAATGCTATTTATAACTGCGAGAAAGCAGTGGGGTGACGCTCCTCCGCCCACATGGAGGAGCCACCCCTGACACAGAGACATACTCTTTTGCAGTATTACACGCAAATGCGTTTACGTACAGAGACACACACTATTCTGCAGCACTTCACACATGCGCACATTCCCCAGTAGGATGTAATGTTGGATTAAATGCACAAGCAGGTGTGGTTGATGTAAATAGCTGCACATTCTGATTGTGATTGTAAGGGACTGGTTTAGTTTGGTGCATGCACAACCACAGGAAGAGCCAATTTTTCATACTTGAAGATAATAGTTTTGTGTCTGTTGCACTTTCAGAGCTAGGTGACTGGAGCATCAACATCTAAGATAATTCAGCAAACTGTACCTCATTAATTACACCAACACACTGAAGCAACGACAAAGAGCTGCCACATTTGGGAAGACATTGTTGTATAGTAATGTAGGCATACAAATACCCACAGTTGCAACAATCCTAGCACTTTACAGTATGTTGTAGTTTAAAACCCATTACTATTAAGTAGAAACTAGAGTCAGACTACCCTTCACGGTGGTGGAACAACTCAAATTCCTCGCTCTGTTACATCCAATACTCACAATGTACAAAAAAGAGTTGGGTTTCTAAAACTAGGCTGGGCTAGATCCTGTAAATATAAATAATAAAAGAAGGATCTTTCTAGCATCACGTACACCAGACACAAAAAATGCAAAGGGATAAAGGATAACACAGTGTGAATTATTTACAATTAAATTGGTAGATTATTATTGAATACATTTACTTGGACTTCAAACTTTAACCACTGCAACATATCATGTGGGAGAAAGGATATCATCATTCGTTTTACTTCTTTTGTTGGCATGTGTTTCTTTGCTTACTTTTCCTCCCACCTTGCCGTCTGACTTGAGGTGGTGCCCAAGGCCAGACTGGGAAAACAAAAGCAACCTTTGCAACAATGCTCAAAACACCCTTTATCTCTTCGATTAATCTCTCTCTCTCTTTTTTTCCCATCCATTCTCCCTCTCTCCTTCTCTCTATCTCTTCTACATCTCTGATGATCACTTTTTCTCCTCACCTTGCTCCCTGCCTTCTTCTCTTTCTCTCTCTCTCTTGAAACCTCCCAGTGCCTGCTGCAGTTAACCTTGTGGAGCCAGGCAAAGTGACAGAGGCACCAGGAGCTGCCCTGGGTTTCGAAAACTGGCCTGTTAGGGCTCCAGGCCACCAAGGACATGCCCCTTGGAATTAAAGGCCTGTCTGGTCCTGGTAGAGCCTGTGGTGTCATTTCCTGTTTTCCCCTGGCAGATGAGCACTTATAAAATGGGGCTGCAGTCACGGCGGCCTGGCTGCCTGCACCCCACTTTGTGTTGAGGTGTCACTGATTGACACTTAGCCTTAGATTCGGTAATTATGAATCGGTAAGTACCGGTTCATCTTTACCGAATTCTAAATTACCGACTCGGAATTACCGAATTCTTATTTACCGAATCGGTAAATAGGAAATGGTAAAACGAGAAAAGAGATGTAGGTAAATTCGGTATTACCGAATTGCATGAAATTCGGTATTTAAGAGTCGGTATTTAACACTGAGTGAAAGCAGGTGGTAATCAGCTACAGTGCATATAAGCAATCCCAAAATGCAACAGCGTGATCACCATGGCGGCTCCTTATGTGATTGCAAGGCGCCTACGTCTACAGGCAGCAGGAATGAGGATTTGGAGACGGGAGGAGCGCATTTACAGACAGCGCATCACACTCTTCCAACATACTGAGGCTGAGATACATGAAAGGTACAGGCTACACCCCCAAACCATCATGGACTTGATAAGGGACTTGCACCCACTCCTGGACCATCCAACAACAAGGGCGCACACCATACCACCACATGTGCAGGTGCTGTGTAGCCTCCATCTACTCGCATCTAGCAGTTACCATGGGGTGATAGCTGCGGTAGGCGGGGTGTCCCAGAGTTGCCTGTCCCGTTTCTTCAGGAAGTTCCTGGATGCCATGATGCAGAGACTGCAACACTACATTAGCTTCCCAAACACACAGGCTGAACTGCTGAAAACCAAGACAGACTTCTACCAGATGGCACAGTTCCCGCATGTCATAGGCTGCATCGATGGCACACACATTCCAATCTGCCCACCAGCAGCCACTGAGTATATCTACAGGAACAGAAAGTCCACCCACTCCATAAATGTGCAGGTAATCTGCGATGCTGCCAACATAATTACTGACATTGTAGCCAACTTTCCTGGGAGCACCCACAACTCCTACATCTTCCAGAACAGTGGGATCTACACACGCCTGGTTGCGGGAGAATTTGGAGAAGGATACCTGCTAGGTAAATCACTATGACACTTCCTTATACTTACCGCAGATGAATGTGTATTGGTGTATGTGACTAATGGCACCCTCTTTCTCACCTAGGCGATAGTGCATATGCCGTGCGGTAATTCATCCTCACTCCCTACCTACACCCATCAACCCTGAGTGAGAGACGATACAATGTGGCACACAAACCAACACGCAACGTGGTGGAGCGCACGTTTGGACTATTGAAAAGCAGGTTCCGCTGCCTCCACAAGAGCGGAGGCGCACACGCCAGTACACACCCATCATCTGCTGCAAGATCATTGCTACTTGTGCAATGCTGCACAACCTTGCCACAAAGAAAGGTACAGAAGTGGAAATAACAGATTTTGAGGAGGATGATGATGATTTTGCACAGCCAGAGCCCAACGCAGCAGGAGTGCCAGCAGCAACAGGTGGGAGAGAGAGACGGGCAGAGATCACATGCAACTATTTCTAAGTAAGTAAGGAGACACAGCCAGTTGTTGGATGCAATGACGTAGTTTTAATTTGTGGGCACTACGCCACAACACAAACAGCCAAACTGGGCTTTCAAATTGGTGAGATCCATTGTAGGAAGTCATGGGTTACTTCACCCAACTCTGTCCTGGCAGTGTGGCTTGCATCAGCGTCTGCGGCCACGCACTACAGTGTGGGATGCCAGTGACTGACTGTCCTCACTGGCTGTGGGACCAGTGGCAGCCCCATGCCGTCTGCTGCTCCTCTGTGTGTCTGTGACAGGGGGGTAATGCTGCTCCGACTAGTCGTGTCCTCGCTGTCCACAACATCCAAAGCACCAGTAATGGCAGACTGGCTCGTCAGCAGCACCTCAAGAGCAGTGGTCACCTTAACCAGCACCCTAGATACATCAGTGCTGCAGTGCGCAAGCCCCTCCTGCATGGCCACGGAGCGCCTGCAGAGCAGAGACGTGGCATTAGCTAGTCGGTTCACTGCCCTCGTATGGTGCTCCATTTTCTGCCTCTCCCTTCGCCGTGTTGCTCTGTCCTCCTCCATTTTACTGCACAGCAGCATCACAGACTGGGACATGTCCCGCATGCCCGCAGCCATCTCCCTCATGCCCTCAGCCATTGAGGAAATGCCCCTGTCAATGTTGCTCATTTTATCATTGAGGCACTTCATTTGTCGTTGTACCGACTGTATTGCCTTGCCTTGTAGGCGCTGCACCTTCACCATGGTTGCCTCCAGCCCTCCGAAGACACCATGGCTCTCACCCTGTGGAGGCCAACTGCTCACATGAGCCCTGCGGCGGCGTCTGGCACCTGTGGGTGCTCCCTCAACGGTGGACAGCACCCCAGCATTGCTATCATCCAGTGGCACAGTGGTTGATTCATCTCCCCTCGGGTCTTCTGAGGAGGACTCAGACACATGCAGTCTGGCAACAGAACGCCTCCTAGGTCTCACCACTGCAGGTGGTGTTGATACTGGTGAGGCTAGCAGTAGTGGCGATGCTGGCTGTGGTGGCGTGGCTGGCTGTGGTGGTGAGGCTGGCTGTGGTGGTGAGGCTGGCTGTGGTGGTGAGGCTGGCTGTGGTGGTGAGGCTGGCATTGGTGGTGTTGTGTGCCCTGCACTCGTGGTGGCCTTCTCAGTGATGTGCTTCCGGGGTGCCCTCCATCCCTTCTCCTGAACAGTCCTGCGCTATGTGTCGCCTGTGGACAGAAACTTTACATTAGCTGAGTGTACCTGCAGCCCTGCATTGCTCACATCATTATACATTTCTGCAACACTATCTCATTGTCCTGTGCCTGATTATGGCAGATGTGTGTCACATGTCTTGTTGTTCGGTGAGATTCCTGTCATGATAGGGGTTTCCCTGACTACATCACCCATAATGCATTGCTGGTCTGAACACAAACCTGTACTGGAGTGGGAATCACATTGCCCAATTGGGGATTTGGGATAGGGGAAGGGGGGGCACAATGCTGCGCATGCTTCTTACCTTTTTTGGTAGCAACTCTGGCTGAGCTGTCTGCATCATCAATCCCAATGACACTTTCAGGCTCTATCGTGGACTCCACGAGCTGCTCCAGGTCTGTCAGGGCAGGTGCCCTGTTCCTTCCTCCTCCTGTCTGGCTGGCCTGTTTTTTAAGGTCAGCCATCTTCCTCTTGGTGATGATCCGGATGTCATACCACCGCTTCTTCAGCACATCAATGTCCCGGGGGGTCACTCCAATGGCATTTACCTGCGACTGGATTCCTTGCCAGATCCTTCTTTTTTCAGACTCTGCAACCTGCTGTGGTAAATAATTTTCCTTTACCAGGACTGAATTTGATACAGAAACATAATAAAATAGCTCAGTAAAATGAGAGGCAGAATCCGTGGTATTAGAGGTTCGGAATGGGCTTTATTCCAATAATCGATTATAATCGGATGCTCCAAGTTCCATCACCACGGGGGTTCAGGAAGTGAAGTACATACATTATTGACATGAAATGACTTTTATAGTACATACATTACAATGAAGCGAATGCAATAGGCGTAACAATTGATAAGGAAAATGACGAGTTGTCTGCGTAACCGAAAATGGGTGGAACAAGGAGTAAAAAGGAACATAATTGGTTGTGATGTCACCTATAGGTGGATCTATAAGATAATACTTGGCATAGATGCGCGCGCAGCAGCATGACGTGTAATTGACGTGTAACTAGGGGGTGAAGGGGACTTGACATTTAGCTCTACATGTGGAGACAAGAAGTCTGGGGGGGTCAAGTCAACCTAATCCCAAATCATATCTAACATCCTATGTTTAAAGAACTATGTTATCCATAAAAGAAGGACTCTCGGACAGAATCTATTCTATACTGACTGTGCGTGCGTGTACAAGCGTCTAAGTGTCTACACTAGATGCGAGGGGGTAGAAATATTCCATGGTGACAGGACTATGAATTACTTGCATGAGGACAGAGAAGCCGAGCCTTTTGCTTGGTAACTGGAAGAATGTTTACTTAAACTACTAGGCAGGAATGCATCGGCTGAGGGGGAAGCAGATAATTCGAAGGTGAAATACAGTTCTTGGCAGAGAATAGGCTGATGTCAGGCTTCGTGAGCCGCGCAGAGAATGAGACAAAGTTCATGGTCACAGATGCAGGCTCGAACTGGAGTTTTCAGAGGCAGAAAGCAAGAAGAGTTTGATGACAGAATCTGGGCCTACTTGCCTGAACTGTAAAATGGCATAAGTGAACCATATAAAGCCGGTGGCCTTTCGTACTTAGGAATGGAATATCCGGCCTATTCATGGCGGATCTGACAGAGGACATGTTGACGGTGGACGCACATGTGTTTGCGTCTTCATAACTGGAACTGGAGGGAACATACATGTACTTGTGACATGCACATAAAACCGTTGGGGTCCAAGATAGGGGACATAACTGACCAGAAAAATCCATATTTCCACATTCCCTCCTTGTCCCCTACTTGCCCGTTTAAGAAATATCAATCTTCATCAATCCATTGATCTGTTAATATAACATCATTTGTTCTTCTTTCTTCTTTCGTGACGAATGAAATCTTGGTGGTGGAATACATGATGTGGCACACAGACCACAGATCGCTGGTCCACATTGTAGACATAGACAGCAACTGAATAGTATGAGAAGGCCAATACCTAGGAAGGATAGAACTCTCCATCCCCAGGCTGATATCACACTCCAAAACCAACTGGACCAAGTCCAAGTGCCTGGGTTCTGGTGTATCTGGTTTACAATCTTATGAAGGCGAGTTATGGCTTTATATACAGATGGCGAATTTTCTGGTATGAATACGCAGCAGCTTGATCCGATGACCCTACAAGCTCCGCCCCTATCAGCCAGGATGACGTCAAGGACAAGACGATTTTGAAGCACAACAATCCGCATAGCAGACTGCTCTTCTGTTAAATTGCCTAAGGCGGAAATAGTTTCATTCACTACTGCTTCGAGGGTTCTAGTTAATCTACGTATCAGTTTACTATTAGTAACAGTACCTATATAGGGAAAGATGCCTTTATTGAAATCTGTGGATTTCTCCCATGCTGTTTCAGTATAATCGACAATTGGGAGATCTCTCCGCTCTCTGTTGTGTACTAAATGAATATTTCTGTAATAATCCGGAGGAGCTAGAAAAACAGGTGGCAAAAGGAATGCAATGTAGCAGGTACCATCCCAGTCTAGAGGCAGACGCATATATGCAGTCTGACCACATATAAAGTAGGAGTGGTGATAAGCTCTAAATGAAGATTTGCCTTGATCACTGAATTCTACTATAGTAGTGCATTTACTATGGCCCATATGTATGGAACCAACCTTTCTTACACATAATTCCCCTTTTGCTGGGAATACTGACATGGTGGGTAAGACTAGTTCAACTTCGGGTATGACATTTAAAATCATGGGATTAGGTGTAAAATTACCTAATCCATATACTTCATTTTCTAGATTAGTTCCTGTTCTTTTGGGGCGACCCTCCTTGTCAGGGTAGCAGACCTTGAGTAAAACTAGGTTCAGATTTCCCCATACCCACTGATCTTGGTAAACAGCTGTGTCTGAATCTATGGAATTAATTAAACTAAACCATGCTCCACAGGAGCCGTTATGTGTAAATGGGTGTGGAAAGAATGGCAGGACTCCTTCATAATTCTGATAGGGAGGGAGCCGACCACACACCCAACAATTAGTGGCATTACTAGTCTGATGGGAATGATGTAACATACTAATGAAAGTGTTATTGCGCAGCGCAAGTCTATAAGACAATTCATGCGGAGGTAAGTCACTAAAAGAATGTTCAGCAGTAACATTATAAACTTGTCTAGAAATAGGGTAATATATGTGCAACAATATGCTTGCAGTAATTATTAAAAGACTCAAGAAAAACAAGATTATTAATGTCACTATGCAATGGCTACGCAGTAATTTACAATACGCCTGTCGTTTCATCATTTTCCGCGACTGTCCATGATTCAGGTCTAGAGGATACATGTCAGAGACAGATTCAACCGCTTCACCTAGGAGAGGACTTAAACAATCAAACCGTCTGACGTTCTAGGCCTCAATTTAGCTTTATAGAGTTCATTTTCAGTTTTTTCAACCAAAGGAAGTTTTGAATTAGTCTGTGAGGGAGTGCAGGGCACAATGTCTATACCCGAGTATTGTCCATGAAATTTCTTGATATGACTTGAATGAATCCAGCCCTTGCGGCCCTCGATCTTCACGGCTGTCCTTGTGGTTAGCAGAACCAACTTGGGTGTCTTCCACCTGGGCTCCAGCTGAGTCTTTCGGTCGAAATTTCTCACAAATACAATATCACCCGGAACTACGTCATGGGGTTTCACCTCAGTGTTGTCGGGAAAGGCTGCAGCTACCTGTGAACGACAAGATTGTAGTGCAGACATCAAGGAAGCCAAGTAATCTGTCAGCATATTACAGTCAACATCAGTTATTTTGCGTGGAATAGGCGTCCCCCACATATTTGGTGGTCTGCCGAAGATCACCTCATACGGGGATAGCCCTGTTCGAGAGTGGGCTACCATTCTCATGTAAAAGAGTGCAACTGGTAATGCTACTACCCAGTCGACACCTTTCTCTCTGCATATTTTGGACAATCTGATTTTCAGTATCTGGTTATGTCTTTCTACGAGACCTGCTGCCTCGGGGTGTCGGACACAGTGGAATTTCCACTGATATCCTAACAGAAGTGAAACATGTTTCATTAATTCGGATGAGAACGGCTGGCCGTTATCTGAGTAGACAACACGTGGTAAACCGTATCGTGGGAAGAATTCTCGAACCAACTGTTTGGCAGTAGTCGGGGCAGTGTAATCTGAAACCGGGTATGCCTCCGTCCAACGAGACAGAGCGCAGACGACTACGAGAACATATTTGAATCCTCGACATCGTTCCATCTGGATATAATCCATCTGGAGCACTTCAAAAGGGTGATCAGGAGGATGAAATCCACCTTGTTCTACGGGAACGCTTTTTCCTGGGTTAAACTGACAACAGATCATACAGGTACGGACTTTTTGCTTTGCGGCTGCTCGTAAATGTTTATTGAACCAAATGTGTTGAATGCTGTCTAGCATAGCTTTTTCTCCGAGATGTGCTGGACTATGTGTAGTGTTAATTATAACTTGGACCATTGAATCAGGAAGGAACCATACAGACTTTTCCTTCATCATCCATCCTTGGTCCGTTTGGATCCCTCCTAATTCAGTCCATTTCTTTATTTCGTCTTGTGTAGCATGTGTCTGTATGTCAATTATGTCAAGAGTAGGATCTTTAACTGTCATACAATGTGTCGGCATCGGGACTATTGTATTTGTCATGTCGGGGGTTTGAGTTTGAGCAGTC
This sequence comes from Triturus cristatus, assembly GCF_964204655.1. Taxonomy (NCBI): domain Eukaryota; kingdom Metazoa; phylum Chordata; class Amphibia; order Caudata; family Salamandridae; genus Triturus; species Triturus cristatus. The sequence continues at coordinate 889,707,477 of NC_140590.1, read as the reverse complement.
TGTTTAGCTGTTCTGTCGGCTAAATCATTGCCTTGGGAAATGATATCAGTAACCTTCGTATGAGCCTTACATTTCATAATTGATATTGCAGTGGGCCGATGTATTGCATCTAATAAAGCATGAATGAGGGGTCCGTGCTGAATGTGGGCACCGTGGGAAGTTAAATAACCTCTCTCTCGCCATAGCACGCCGAAGTCATGTACAACTCCGAATGCATAACGTGAATCAGTGTATATGTTGACTTTTTTATTCGTGGCTTGAATACAGGCTTGTGTCAGAGCGATGAGCTCTGCGGCTTGAGCTGACAAAGTATTTATACGATTAGTTTCAATGACTTCAGTATCTGTTGTGACTGCGTAAGCGGCCACTAACTCTCCTGTACTTGTTCTCATACATGAACCATCTACATACAACGTCAGGTCTGGATCTGACAATGGGACATCGGTTAAGTCTTGTCTGGGTTTTGTCGTTATAGTAATAACTTCAATACAGTCATGAGCTAGTGGGTCTGTTCCGGTTACTGGCAAAAGTGTGGCAGGATTCAATGTGTTACAGCGTCTGATTTCTATGTGTGGCTGAAACAATGTAAGTTCATACCCTGTAAGTCGCGCTATAGTCAAGTGTTGTGTTTGCGTTCTATTTACAAGAACCTCTACTGCGTGTGGTACTTGAACTGTCAATGGATGTCCTAACACTATGGCATCGCTTTGTCTGATTGCTAAAGCTGTCGCTGCTACTGATTTCAGGCATGCAGGCAAAGCCTGAGCTACGGGATCTAATGTACTAGAAAAATAAGCACATGGTTTGTGTGCTCCTGCTTGTTCCTGTGTGAGTACTGACAAGGCAGTACCTTCGCGTTCTGTAACAAAGAGTGTAAACTGTTTTCTGTAACATGGCGTTGCTAAAACAGGTGCTTGACATAAAGCTTTTTTTTAGGCTTTCAAAAGCATGTGTATGTTCCTGAGTCCAAGGGAGAACAGTCGATGTGGCTGCCTCCTGTGTTGTCAACTGAATGAGTGGTTTTGCTAGAAATGCATACTGAGGGATCCACTGTCTACAGTATGAAGTGAGGCCTATGAAAGCCCGTACTTCCTTTTGTGTCTTGGGCATTGGCATGTTAGCTATTAACTGAATGCGGTCGGGTGTAAGCTGCCTTCCCTCCTTGGACAGCGAGTGTCCAAGATAAACAACTCGCTGGACACAGAATTGCAGCTTAGAAGGGGACACCTTGTGCCCCTTTTCGGCTAGAAATTTTAAAACTGTCAGTGATGCTTTTTCACATTCTGGTTCGCTTCTTGCGGTGATCAGCAAATCATCGACGTATTGGAGCAGAGCAGTGTTAACTGGCATGTGGATACTATCTAGTTCTCGTTTCAGTGCTTGGCTATAGATGCTGGGGCTTTCTGTAAATCCTTGAGGTGCGCGTGAGAATTTAAAGCTACGTCCATTTAAACTAAATCCGAACAAATATTGGCTTTCCGGATCTATTGGGACGCTGAAAAAAGCATTCTTGAGATCAATTACAGTAAAGAATGTTGCTTCGGAATCAATGGCTGTCAGTAATGACGAGATATCTGGGACCACAGGGAATTGTGGCACAATGCATTTGTTTAATTCGCGCAGATCAATAACCAATCGATATACTGGCGGGGCCTTTGGATCTGTTCGTTTAAGAATCGGAATTATCGGTGAATTACATACATTGGAGTCCGTTTCCACAACTACTCCTTGGGCAATGAGCTCGTCAATGATTTGCAGTAAAGCCACTACAGCATCTGGTGGTAACTTGTATTGTCGCATTCGTGGTAGCACCACTCCTGCCTTTAATGTGACTCGATATGGTGTGATATTCATGCGTCCAACATCAGTAGGGCCTTGTGCCCATAGATGTGTAGGTAATGTCTGTAGTCGGGGATCCATGTCTCTAGACACATAATGGCCTTTAAAATCACGTAAAAACAACCTTACTCCTTCCGGAGAACAACATATTATGGCTCCTAGAGCTTTCAACGTTTTTATTCCTAGCAAGTTTTCTGGACATGATTTAGTAAGCAATAAATCTGTAGTTCGGGTCAGAGGTCCTATCGTAAGTGGCAGTGGCTGTGATACTTCATTAACAATAGGTTTTCCTGAAAAACCAAGGGAAATATTCTGTGAGCCTGAGAGGGGTGCCCCTGGAACTTCACTGCGTTTTATGGTCGTTCGACTTGCCCCTGTATCGAGTAGAAATTTTCTATCTTGGCCTAATAATTCACTATGTACATAAGGTCCTTCTTGATCTACTGGTATTTCAATAAGGGGTAAGTCAACTTCCCTCTCTAGGCTAGTTCATGCGTAACGCTGATACTCAGGATATTCATACTGTGCGGTCTGATACATTTGTCGTGTTGTTGTCTGTGTGGCAGCAACAGGCAACGGTGGTGCAGCTGGCACAAACTGTACTGGCTGTTGTGCGGCTGGCATGGCCTGGGCATGCTGCGGGGCTCCTTGTTCATTCTGCTCTTGTCTAAATGGCCGTGATCTTTCTTGTGTTTTACCTATGCTGATATTATGTTTTAAAACTGGACAATCGTGTACGTAATGACCTGGCTTTTTACAATAATTGCATGTCCCTTTTACGGGTCCTGCTGAATCGGAATGTGTCATACCCTTTTTATGTCCTTCAGCTGGAACTGTCTGGGAAACTAGCATTTTCATTTTCGTGTCTTTCATGCGTCTGTGTTCATGTTCTTGTTCCTCTCTAATTCTATTGTGATGGTACTGTAACATTTGTAACATTTGTGATGGAGTGTTACCTTGCCAGGTACTCTCGAATTTTAATACTCTATTCTTTACTGGGGGCAGGGCATTTTCTACTAATTTTGTTACAAACAGATGTGGGTATGATTCACTACTTGCTTTTATGCCACTATTTATACCAAAACATTTTTCAAATCGGGCATAGTAATCACTAGTGTCTTCATCTTGCTTCTGTTTACAGGCTGAAATTGTACCCCAATCTTCCTTTTTCGTAGTTAATAAACGTGGCAGTACCTGTACCAATAAACCTGGCAGTGCTTTAGTTTTATCCCCAAGTCCTGCTCCTGCAGTTCGGGCCTTTTCTTCTGCTTCTAACACTGACCATTCTATCTTTTGATCTCCTACCTCCCACTCTTTTTCCTTGAGTTTCTCATAAATACCAGCAGGCATTAATACCTTTAATATTGTCATAATGGCGGGATAGGTATACTCTCCCATGAGTAGCATGTCTTTAATTTCTCGGTGAAAACCCGCTGGATCTTTGTCATGACTGGGTACCACTTTTTTCATTTGTAACAATTCTATTTTTGATATGGGCGTATATACAAATACGCGCTTAAACTCGTTGTCCTCGCCTTTTATTGGGTGCACTTCTCGTAGGGGATTCTGTCTATCCATGTGATACGTGGTTCTTTTCTTGACGGGCAATGAGACACGGTCTGAACATACAAAAAGAATATACTGCTTTCTTGATTCTAGAATTTCTTTAATTAATTTAGTACCTGAACCTCTCCATTTATTCATAAGCAATTCGGTCAATATGTCAGGCAAGGGACCAGGGTCCGAATGCTGACTCCGATATAGTATAATGAGTTGTTGAATCATATAAATCCCAGCTAACCTCTGTTCGTCTGGGGTGAGATTCAAAAATGTGCGTGCTACTGTATCATCACTATATTTTCCGGGACTGTCCACCCAATGGACAGCTGCCCTGGCTAAATCTTGTTCATCCATAGAATCGAGAAAATGATAACCCCTTCGTTCTTGGAGTATTTTGTCGGCGGTTTGGAACGAATGCTCGTTAGACCTTATATTAATTATAGGTATTTGGAAATTCCTGTTATTATCTGGACATATCGGACGTATCGAGTCAGTAAGACATCTATTACTATTACAAGATCTTCCTCTACCTACATAGGCTATGGTGTCCGACTGTCCGGTGGGCGGTCCTGACCCTTCTTCCTCGCTTTGTTCGAACTCGTCTACCTCTAATCTCTCTTCGTGTAGGCGTTCTATTTCTTTACGGATCTTTCGGCACATGGCTATTATACAATTCTGTTTATCATGTCTCCCTTCTGATATATTCTGGCTCCATCTTGTAAGAATTTTCATCGCTTCCGGGTCTACCCCCGGTCGGTCTTGATTTCTGATCACACAGTTTATGAGGAAACGTAACAGTTCCCCCTGTATCTCTACTTTCTGGTATTCCATAGCTCTGTTAATACATTCTGGATCTCGCCCTGTTAGGACAAAATGATATATTTTATCTAGATGCTCAGTCATTCCTGGTAACTTTCCTAAATACACTGCGGCTCGTCTGATACGCAATGATGCCAGGGTCATTTCGTCCTCTTTACCGGGCACAGGGTCATATCTGCAATCTATAAGAAGTTCCTTCAGCGTACGGGCACTTATGAGTTTCGGTGTACGTGAATGTGCTGACTCTTGGAAAGTAAGTTTATTTATTCTGGGTGGCGTCGAAAAAATGTTGCTAGCACCTCCCGTAGCCCCATCTGGGGTGTCGGGCGTGAAAGGATTCGTCGAACGTGACACAGCAACTACAGGTGTAGACACAGCTATAGAAGTAGCTGTAGGAGCGGATGCAGAAACAGATGTGCTTGCCGGAACTTGTGACTCGATTTGTTGCTGTAGGGATACGGGCACTGGATCTTGGCGTTGAACCTCCCTGATATGCGGTCTACGTGGGACGGAATTTGCATACTCGGGAGCTGCGTCATCTAAATATGAGGAAAGAAAAACATCTTCTGCGGTTCTAGGATGCCCCTTAGGATGTACCTTTATTGGGAACAATGGGGGTGGCAAGTCTTTCGGTATTTCTGGAGTAGCCTTAGGTAATCCTTCGGCCAGAAGGGGATACATACCATTCATAAGGGCGTTTCTTTGCCTATCTACTTGTTCTGATTTCACTCGGATCCCTTCCTCAATTAATACATTCTCTCGAACTTTATTTGAACTTTCTTTATTCTTTTCTTCCTGTCTACGTGCTTTTTCTGTGCGTCTATGAGATTCTTTACGCCATAACTCAACGGCGTCTTTCTGTGACTGTCTGACCTTCCTTTTCCATAACTCTTCCTCAACTTTCATGATGCACTCTGCATCCCAGGTTCCCGCTGTGGGCCACCTCTGACTTTCTGGTAATCCCTTGGTGTAGTCTACCCATAAATCAAGAAATAATATAGCGTCTAAGCCATGTTTGTGATACATAAAGTGCCCTGGAGTGTCCCTAGGAGGAATAGGAACGGCTTCTTCGAGAACCCCTTTTCTAGTAGTGATCTGTCTTAATTTCGAAAAGAGCGGCATATTGAGAACTGACCTTATACTTGATTTTGACCAACTGACCTGATACTTGAATTTGAACAGACTTAATACAATAAACACGATAATGAACAGTCATTCATACCACAATATGCAGGACGTTTTTAAACACATTAAACATTAAACATTAAACCTTTAACTGAAACAACAATGATGATCGTCTGCATAACTAATCACCAAGCTTAATTCTTGATACTTCGGAATACTTGATATACTGCTAAACAGTACAGATACACTGCTAAAACAGTGCAGACCGGATTTGTGTACCCAAACCCGTCTTGACCGGCACAACCTATGTGCACGTCAGAAATGCCTCCCCAGCAATGGTACTCACCGGGTAGCTTCGGAAACGGAAGGCCTCGGTAACTTGAACTTGAACCGGACTGGACTCGACTCGACTCGTCGGACACTGGACTTGACTTCGAACTGGTGGGTCTCTGTATACCTCGGATCTTGCTCTCTCAGCTAGGCTCTGGTCGGGATACTTCGCACTTCTCACCGCCTCGTCTGGGTGTTGATCGCAGTCTCAGTCGCCCCCGCTTGACCGGAGGGAGATACAGGAAATCCTGCTGGTACGCGTTATTGTCCGTCCAGCTATGGCAGGAGACCGGGCCTGCAACTCACCGCCGGCGCGTGAGATGAGAAAGTGTCCCTGTTCGGGCGCCATTCATGTGGTAAATAATTTTCCTTTACCAGGACTGAATTTGATACAGAAACATAATAAAATAGCTCAGTAAAATGAGAGGCAGAATCCGTGGTATTAGAGGTTCGGAATGGGCTTTATTCCAATAATCGATTATAATCGGATGCTCCAAGTTCCATCACCACGGGGGTTCAGGAAGTGAAGTACATACATTATTGACATGAAATGACTTTTATAGTACATACATTACAATGAAGCGAATGCAATAGGCGTAACAATTGATAAGGAAAATGACGAGTTGTCTGCGTAACCGAAAATGGGTGGAACAAGGAGTAAAAAGGAACATAATTGGTTGTGATGTCACCTATAGGTGGATCTATAAGATAATACTTGGCATAGATGCGCGCGCAGCAGCATGACGTGTAATTGACGTGTAACTAGGGGGTGAAGGGGACTTGACATTTAGCTCTACATGTGGAGACAAGAAGTCTGGGGGGGTCAAGTCAACCTAATCCCAAATCATATCTAACATCCTATGTTTAAAGAACTATGTTATCCATAAAAGAAGGACTCTCGGACAGAATCTATTCTATACTGACTGTGCGTGCGTGTACAAGCGTCTAAGTGTCTACACTAGATGCGAGGGGGTAGAAATATTCCATGGTGACAGGACTATGAATTACTTGCATGAGGACAGAGAAGCCGAGCCTTTTGCTTGGTAACTGGAAGAATGTTTACTTAAACTACTAGGCAGGAATGCATCGGCTGAGGGGGAAGCAGATAATTCGAAGGTAAAATACAGTTCTTGGCAGAGAATAGGCTGATGTCAGGCTTCGTGAGCCGCGCAGAGAATGAGACAAAGTTCATGGTCACAGATGCAGGCTCGAACTGGAGTTTTCAGAGGCAGAAAGCAAGAAGAGTTTGATGACAGAATCTGGGCCTACTTGCCTGAACTGTAAAATGGCATAAGTGAACCATATAAAGCCGGTGGCCTTTCGTACTTAGGAATGGAATATCCGGCCTATTCATGGCGGATCTGACAGAGGACATGTTGACGGTGGACGCACATGTGTTTGCGTCTTCATAACTGGAACTGGAGGGAACATACATGTACTTGTGACATGCACATAAAACCGTTGGGGTCCAAGATAGGGGACATAACTGACCAGAAAAATCCATATTTCCACACTGCAGGGACTGCTTTCCAAAAAGCTTATTGTGCTGCTTCATCACCTCCTCCACAAGTACCTGCAGTTCCTTCTGGCTGAATTTCATTTTCCTCTTCCTTTCACCTCCATCTGTGTCCTGGCTGGCCATTGTGCAGGATCAGTTAACAATGTTCAGGCACTGGCTCTGTTGCACTCCTCAGCACTCCCAGCCTCTTCAGAGGGTTCTGATTGTGTGCACCTGCCTGGGTGTGGCCACTTCCTGGTTGGGAGGGGTGTTGGTTGCACATGATTGGCTGATGCCTCAATTGATGTGTTTTTGAAATTCCGATTCGGTAAAGTCCGAATCGGTAAATACCGAATCGGTAAATACCGATTCGGTATATACCGATTCGGTAATCACCGATTCAGGAATACCGGTCGGTATTGTGGAATCGGTAACCATTTTCCGAATTTTACCGAATCGGTAATCTTTACCGAAAAATTAGGTATATACGGAATACCGAATTCTAAATACCGATTTGGTAAAATTCGGTATTTATGAATCAGTAAATTTCACTTACCTACATATGGCCCTAAGTTTATTGTTCCTGTGCTCTTGCGGTGGGATTGATGTGTAAAATTTCTCATAATTACACAAATAGGTGTAATTGCATACTTTGCTGAAATTTCACATCAAAAGGATAGGGCTAAATTAATAAAATGGACCTTATTACTCTAGCATATTTAAAATGTCACCCATGCTTACAATTGATACCACGATTCATGAAGTTTTACACTTATGAAACAGTTGAACCTATCACAACATGTGTCTGGTTAAGCCCGTAAAGTGAGCTACTCCTTAGGCTTGATTTTTGCAGTTCATCATTTGGTTGAATTTCAACTTGCATTTAAAATACCGTGGTCTGGCCACTTGTGTATTTTTTCTCCATCTTCTTCAAAGATCTTTTAAAGACTGTTACATTGATAGATAAAAAAACAGCTCAAAACCACGCAGGAACTAACAGGATTATCTCAAAAGTAACCAAAGGCTGGAAGGCACGTGTGGGCTATTAGCTACACAATGCCATGCTATCTATCCATCCAGCATGTTGGATGTATTCTGGGTAGATTTGCTAAAGGTTCATATTATTCGAAGATAACCCCTTCTCAACATATTACTAAGGATATTATATTGTTGAAACAATCAATAATCTTGCTCACTCCACAGAAACAAATAAGGATGTTGCTCACTATTTGTTTCAGAAAAAATACAAAAATTAGGGAAGAGTTCACCCCCTTATTATCCTCAGCCATTGATGATTGGATAAAAAATTATACAACACAACCACCCTGATTTCTCAGTCGTTTAACTACTGAGGACTGCTAACCTGATAAAGATTGTAGTCTATCAGGTTCCTCTGTCAGCTTTTCTCTGGAAAACAATCAAAGAGCAAGTGTCGCTATACATCAAGAAAATAACAAATGTCTCTCCACAGGAGTCTTCCCTGAGAGCATTCAGCATGTCTTAGTGCACCCACTATTAGCAAAACTATGCAAGATACTAATTAGCCAACAAATTATAGACCTGTTTCACTACTCTAATACAACTACTACAACTACTCTTCTACATCTCCAAATTATTAGAGCATACTGTTTCATCCTCACTGCAAAGTTTTTGGGAAATCGGGTGTTACACTTCAAACAAGCAGGTTTCAGACCAGGAAGATAAATGAGCTTCTGCAGTGCATAACCTTCAGATGATAGTATACAAGAGCAATGGAGGGGCACCCATATTATTGGAACTTAGCATTTCTTCTGCAGAAGGTCGATGTCAAAACATATTGATATAAAGACACTATCCAGTTCACATGTATTCTATGAGACACTCCTACAGACTCAATGCCTGATTTACCTAAGGCACCGTAAGTTACTCAAGAATGGATTGTGGATACCTTTAAAAAAAGTTTAATCTACTAAACTCTGAACATCAGACCTTCCACTGCAAATGTATTAGGTGAGACAGTGCATTGCGACCTACCTCTCTAGTGACAATGGCCCCAAACTGGTGCTGTTCCTTAATCTTTTACACTTAAAAGCCTTTGCACAGTAATATCCATTTTTTAGGTCTGGCTGAGCCCAGCGCATGCGCTGACTCGGAGAGACATTTTGGAGGTGAGTTTTCAAAGTGCTGCTGGTTGGCCTAGCGCTTGCGTTCACGCGAGCGTGCATGTGCGAACCGCTAGCCTTCAGCAGCACTTTGAAAACTCGTGCTTTAGCACGTCATCGCGATCACTCTCTTTCAGAGCGATCGTGATGACTTTCGCTTTTACGGCCGTGCGGCGTTACTTTTACTGCCGCGCGGCCAATGCTTGTTAGGTATGTCTCTAAGAGGGACTAATCCTATGTGTGCATTGTTTTTGCAATACTTTTCCTATTGGTTTAGCCACCAGCACTGCAATTGTCTAAAGTGAATCTGCCTCTTCCTTGTCACCTTGCTTATGCAAATGTACATTGGCAAATGTGTGTTTTCCATGTATCATAATGCACCACTTCCTGTTTGTATCTCCAGCTCTGTTTTCCTCAAGGATCGAGCCAACAACCCTGCACACGTTTTAAAACTGCGACCCAACTAAACGTGTCTGTTATTTGGTTACTTAGTACTCCTTTTGCGAAGCTGCTAACCTCCTTAGAGTAAGATGCCCAGTTACTTCCCATCAGTAATATTAAAGACAACAAGATCTTTGCAACATACTCAACTTAAAGGCACTTTTACTCATAAGGAATCACATTGCAGGCATCAGTGTGTGTACATATGTTCCAACACACACACTTTAGTACATGCACAGACTACACACACAGCAATCCCGCACACACCGCTTCTTACACACATGCACACATTACGCACGTTAACAGACCACATACACGTTTACCCACAGAAATTTGAACATACACCTACACATGCACCCTTACCTAGGCACTTATCTCAAACACACCAATCATGCGAACAGACAAAGTACACACAAAACACAGAGACACACACATATGCAAACACACAGCACACATACTGACATGTATTCAGGCAGGACACAGGCTCTGATGAAAGTGACTGCTGGTCAGACTTCTCAATTTCCTGAGTGACCCGTACCATTCTCTTTCACTTCTGATATCCACCTACTCATGAGAAGCACTTACTTTAGGTACGTTTCCACCTCACCCTTCACCTTTTTTAGGCCCTCATAATCCACCCTCACTCACAGTTTTTGCCTTCTTCCACTTTCTTTACCACAGTTCTCCCTCAACCCTATGTCTGCGTCGGTTTTGCCCCGTATCCTTGTGTGCTTTGTGTTTGGCTCAACCTTCACTTTTGTGTATCCCCTCCTCTGTACTGCTCTTTCAACTCACCCAAGTTGTTCTATCCCAAACACCTGTGCTTTGTTTCTGTGCCCACCTCACGTTTTTGTGTTCACACACCAAATGCTTTTGTTTTATTACAGGTTTTTTCTACCCTCCCTCGTACCTCATGCTTTGCAATTTCTCCATGTCAAATGTTTGTGCCTGTTCACCCTCTGTGGTACGTTGCTTTATACCCATGTCTTGTTTTTGTGGCCCCCCATGTATTGTTTTTCACTCCTTATTTTTGTGAACCTTCTAATCCATTATATAGTTATCTCCCCACCTCTAGTTTTTGCACCCCTATTTTTTGGTTTAATCCACGTCAATTCTTTTGTGACACCCCGCCCTTTCTAGGGTGCTCTTTGGTTAAGAGCATTCGAGTTAAAATAAAACCAACTTTATGTTGGGTACACCCCTGTTTGGGCTAGTTAGGTCTTTTCTGGATCTCATGTGATTTTTCCCAGCCCATCTCTACCAACAGAAAGGCCTGAAGAACCACCCCAGAAGAGCAGACACACAAGGCCAGAAAAACAACCTGCATTTGTCCTCTCCTCATTTGAAAGGGCTGATAAAGTACTACACATAGTTAATTATGTGCAACAATATACTGTAACTATTATTATCTACATAGCTAGCAGGCCTAAAAATAATTATATAATTCTAACAAACAATGCCCCCTGCTCCTTTGCCTACTCATCTCTACTAGCAGATAATCATCCAGGAAAGAAGGCCGCTAAATCACGTCCCCCACAATTGTCTATCAAAAAATGGAGTTATGATTCAAGTTCCTTTACATCGTTTCAGGGCCCTCCTCACAAGTATTTTGCTATAGGAACAGAGTTATTCTCTACCTAGTATATCACACAGAGGTTGACCTCATAAAAATCCCTATAGGGAACATAATAATTTTCTACATTTTTATAAATTGCAGTCTTACAAATAATGGTAAGTACTACATAAATACAATTACAATTACAAATGAACAACCCCCAAAACACACATCTCTTGTAGAGACTGACTGATGCTCTATTTGCTTGACAATACCTTCGAGATTGACCTAAAATTAACTAATCAAAAACAAATAACTTTGTACTTCCCTGGAAATCAGATATTTATGTAACTTGCATACGCTTCACATAAACTGAGGCACTCACTACTTTCTTTTAAAATGTAACCATATTTTTCTGTGTTTTGCACTTTGCTCGGTTTTTAGGTCTCGCCTACGCAGCATGCATGCGCTACATAGGAGGACCCTTAGCCGTAGTTCAGCTGTTTTTCAAAGCACATACTTGTGAAAAAGAGCTCTCCCCAGCGCGTGCGCACCACTCGGCTTGCAGGTGCAGGATGTGTTGATCTTCTACACACAGTGATGGCGATGCGTCAGTTCTGAAGACGGGTGCAAGAGTCGAGAGACATAGACCAATGCATCGGATTCTGCTACGCAGCCGAGGGGATGCGCTGATCTCACCGAGCTGCAGCAGCTGTGATACACTGTCCAATGTGTCGATCTCTGGAGGCAAAGCACTGGTTCTGTGGTGATGTGCCAATTTTACTACTGCAACAGGGTCGATGCGCCGGTTCTGATACACACAGACAAGAGATATTTCAAAATCTGTGTTGAAAGTATCTGGGCCACTTCTAGTGGGTCAGGTATAGGAGCAGTGTGTAGGAAGCAAATATCATATACTTGTAAAGAGTCCAGGCGATTTTGCACTTTGCTCGGTTTTTAGGTCTTGCCTACGCTTTGAAAAAGAGCTCTCCCCAGCGCGCGCGCACCACTCGCGGGTGCACTCCTCTGCCTCTCTCCCCCGCGGCAGCCTGCATGCCTTTTTTTTTTTTTTTTACTTTTTGCGCGAGGTGCGCACGCTTTCTCCTTCTTGCTTGCATTCTCTCTTTCCTTCCTTCTTCCATTTCCTTTAATTGCTGCAGTATCACCTTTGTTCCTTCTCTTCTCTGGTGCTTCTTTCCTTTCCTCCTTTTATTTTTCGGTCCCTTGTTCCTTCCATCCTTCGTTCCTCCTTTTCTTGGCCCTCCTTCATTCCTTATTTCCTGGCCTTATTGCCTTTGGTTCTCCAATCCTCTCCCTCTCGTTACTGATTTCTGTCCCTCCCCTCCTTTCTGTCTCTCACTTTTCTCTGTTTCTTTCTTCCTTTTCTCATCTCCTTTCTTCTTTCTCTTCTTCCTTTCTTTAAGAGCATTTAAGTCACTATTAGGCTGTAGCTCTCGATGGATTTCATTGGTTAGATGTAGCTCTTAGTGGATCTCGTATGCGTTTTAAGACCCTTGTAGACCCCTGCGCAGGCCGAGGAATATTCTAGTGTGCAACACATTGCCAAATACATCAGCAATGAAGCAGATGACCCCGGCCTTCTTTCCTCGCTCACAGCATCCAGACCCTCCTATAGTACCCTCCCGCCAATTGAGACCAGGGTGTGCTAATTCTCAGTTCAACAAGTAAGCCCAATCTGGGCACCACAGCACACTCAGAACACTGTCTAGAATGTTTTGTAATGACAGTTTGTCTCCTGGAGCTGTGCTGCAACTTGTATATGTGTGGTGTCCTCTCTGTGCACAGGACAGGAATATGAAAATCTCAATAAAGAGCAATTTAAACAAAAGTCGCTCTCTGTGGTAGCTGCTCATATGGTACAGTCTTCTGTTAGAATCATCTGATGTAACAGAAACGTCCCATGTCTCATTCCTTTACCTAAACACTCCCTTTTTACCTGTCTATTTATACATGGCTATGCACCTACCACACTATTGCTCTACCTTTAAACTCTCTCTGTACGTAACACCTCTCTTTCAATAAACCTCAGTGCCCCCCAGCACTTACCTCTCATGACCTCAACTTGCCACCTCTCACTGATCCTACCTCTAGATCTCTAGCTCTCTGCCCCTCTCTTCTCCTCAAGTGCCTCTCTCTCTACTTTCTCTTCTTTCTGCATCTTGCTGCTCTGTTTGCATCTCATCCCCCTTCATTTATTTTCCATTTACTTCACCTCCCTCTTATTTTCATCTCTCTTCATCTTACGTTTCTATCATTTTTGTCATCTATACCTTACCTTTCTCTACCTCTCACATGCCTCTTTCTACCTCACCATTCTCTCTTTCATTTGTCTCTCTGCCTCACAACTCACTGCCTCCTCTCTCTCTTTCCCACCTCTCATACACTATCTAGCCTCTCAATTTAACTTACCTATTGGCCTTCAATGTCTCTCTTTTTATTGATTTCCTCTTTCCCTCACCTTTCCCATTATTTTATTTCTTTCTCTCTACAATGCTCTCTCTACCTCTTCCACTCCATCTATCACTCCCTTTGCTTTCATCTCTCTTTCTATCTCCTTCACTGTTTCCGTTCACTCTCTCTGCTGCCAATGTCTCGCTCGTTTAATACATCTGTCTTAACTCTGTCTCTTTCTCTCCCTATTTCACCATTCTCTACTTCTCCCTCACCCTTCCTCTGTATTAGCCTCATCTCTCTACCTCATCTGCACCTCTTTTCTCTTTACTTCTCATATCTTTTTATTTTTCATCCCACCGGCTCTAGGTGCCTCTCTACTTTGTTTACCTGACCTGTCATTCTGTGCTTCACCTTTCTATTTGTGCTATCTCATTATAACTCACCTCTCTTCCTATCTTATTTCTCTCTAGACCTTTCCCCTCGGGTTGGCACCTTTCTTACCAGCCTACATTTAAAACTGCATGCCAGGCCTCTAAAAACAAGCATTGGCATAGCCAATAGGTCTCGCCTTTGGGACCTTATAAGTTTTTAGCCATGCAACAGTTGATGTTATTGCACCAAGGATATTTTGCTGCATAACTAAATATTTATAAGGTCCCAAAAGCGAGACCTATTGGCTATGCCAATGCTTGTTTTTCTTTCTCACAATGAGTGTTACAAATGGGATTCCTGGTTGGCTGAGGTATGCACCCGGGCCAGCCAGGAACCACCACGCTAGTCACGGTAGGCTAGATACACTGTAAAAGAAAACCTATACTCATCCCCAGGTAGTTTGGCACAGCGCAGTCAGGCTTATCTAAAGAGGCAATGTGTAAAATATTTGTGCAACACACAACCACAGTAACATAAAAATACACCACAAAAAGACTCCTCACAGGTTTAGAAAAATAGATCATTATATTCTGAACAAAACAACAAAAGTCCAATGTGTAGGAGTTGAGGTATGGAATTTTAAAGAAATACATGCTGTAAAGTGCTTAGAAGTAGTGCTTAAAATGGAGCGCCGGACGGTTACAGGACCCGTGTAGGCCCTAGTGAAAAAAGTACCTTTCCTGGCCACACACAGCTAGATGTGCGATATTTAGGCTTGCAGGTGCAGGATGTGTTGATCTTCAACACACAGTGATGGCGATGCGTCAGTTCTGAAGACGGGTGCAAGAGTCGAGAGGCATAGACCAATGCATCAGATTCTGCTACGCAGCCGAGGGGATGCGCTGATCTCACCGAGCTGCAGCAGCTGTGATACACTGTCCAATGTGTCAATCTCTGGAGGCAAAGCACTGGTTCTGTGGTGATACTACTGCAACCCGGTCGCTGCGCCGGTTCTGATACACACAGACAATAGATACTTCAAAATCTGTGTTGAAAGTATCTGGGCCACTTCTAGTGGGTCAGGTATAGGAGCAGTGTGTAGGAAGCAAATATAATATACTTGTAAAGAGTCCAGGGGATCCCTTATGAGTGGACAGGGCTGGTTATGCAAACCCAAAGTGCTCTAAAAGTGCGAAGAAAGAGGCCCTACAAGAAAGGGGGTAATGTGGTCGAGCAGACTTAGGCTTGACACGGAGGAGTGCAAGACATTTGCAAATACACACAATGATCAATAAATGACAACATGACTCAAGATGGAGAATCACACCAATTGAAACAATTAGCAAGTATCTTTCTATATGTGTAGGCATCAGAGAAAAATCATTCAGGTAAGTGCGTTTTAAAAGAGAAATTCTTTTAAGTTAAAAAATTGGAACATTTTTGGGTTCTGCAAAGTTATCCTATGGAAGGAAGAACAAGTTTCAGCAAACAAGTACAACACATCGACCTACAGGACCAATTTCCAGGAATTAAGGTGGTTGCTAGCAAGGTCCAAGGCAGCACCAACAGTACACCATTCGAGGTGCAGGGCTGCTGGGTGCAGGGTGCAAAACAGCATCGGGAGCCCAATCAGTTTCAATGGAAATCGGTCACTGTAAAAAGAGGCTGCAGGTTCTGGCTAGGAAGCCAGTAAGGGATGAACCAACAGAGGGGTTCAAGGCTTGCAATGCTCGGGGACCTGGGGTTCTCCTCTCCTTGGCCCATGGATGATGGATGCTGAGGTGTGTAGGCATCAGGTTCCTCTTACAGCAGTCGAGGGGCCCTGCATGCAGAGGCTACAGGCCATATCAGGGAGGCCACGAGGAGTGATACCATGATGGACTTGGGCTCTGGCTGGGGAACCTTGTTGGCACCAGTGGCCTACTTCAATTCAGGTCAGAGGCGATTGGTGTAGTGGTGGCTTCGGGTGTCGGGTTTTGTGAGTACCAAAGGCCTCAGGGTCTTCTCTATTGGTGTCTCTGCAGAATGCAGAGAACAGTTCTGCTGTTCTTCGGGAGGTCATAGTCTTTATTGAAGGCAGGCAGTCCTCCCAGGTTTTGGAGGCACACAACTGCAGAACAAGTCATCTTTAGAACAGGGTCGACAGAGAACGACAGACAGGACAGTAGGCTGGGGCCAAGTCAGGTACTGTCTTTAGTCTTCTGCTTTTGCAGCTATTTGTGTCCTTCTTCATAGGTCATCAGGATCTGCTTCTCTGCTGCCAGGGGATCCCCTAAATTTTGAATTTAGGGGCGTTATAGGAGTGTAGGGTAGTAGCCAGTGGACTACTGACCCTTGGGGTCACTACGCCCCTATATAACCACTTCCTGTGGGAAGTAGCATAACCCTGTCCCAGAACTCCTATGGATGGCATTACATGGATGGCTACTTCTGATAAATCATTTTTACCTCACAGTAGCACTCTTATGAGGTGGTACTATCCTGGAGGTGGCACGCCTACCTGTCTAGCTAATTTTCCCTCCTGTCCAGGTGCCAAGGGGGCTCTGGATGGGGGGGGTGGCTTCCTCTCCTTAGAGGGGAGTAATATTCAAATTCCAAAGGCAGCAGCTTCTTTAAAGCTCGCCCACCCAAGGAGGCTAATCAGCATGTCATCCTGTGGGAGAGGGTATTACACCCTCTTCCTGGGCAGGCTTTTGTTCTGTGTCTCCTGAATTGAAATCGCGCTTGGACGGATGGCTGCATTTCTTTACCGCGATCCAGCATCTCCAGTCGTACCATTGCCTCCTTCAATTCAGAACGTGACATCCCGAGGACGCAAACCTTCCCTTGATCCCGGCCGGGACCCTTCACCTCGTTCTTCCCGTGGACCGCCCTACGCTACAGCGCACCTTTTCAGCAGTGCTCGCCACCGGCTCCATGGCTATGGCCCACCGGTGAGCTATCTGCGCATTGAACTTGCCCCCACGACTTGCCCTGCACTCCTTGACTGGGCTTAATACTTTGCTGCCTTGGCTGCTGGTGCTACTCCCCCGGCCCAGCAACCCTCCCAGGCATTCGCTTCATCGTCTTGTCCTGAAGAGATCCCACTATTCCCATGGGGATCGAAACGTCGTCGACCTACGTCTCTAAACTCTAATATTTATACTCTGTATCCTGTAAATTGAGCATGAGACTTGCAACCTACTGTGACTTTATATATTTTCATCTCTTGCCTACACTGTAAAGTCACCTTTTTAAGTCACTTGCCTGTGGTAAGGAAATCGGCTGATTTCCTTTTTACCTACTCACGGTTTGCTCACTTACCTTTGTGTATATTACTTTTTTGCCTTTTCTCATCATTATTAAAATTGTATTTATCCATTTACCTTATTTTCTAGATATTTCCAGTTTTTGACTGTAAAAATTGCGATAACATATCTATTTCTCTTGTATGGGACCGTTGTTGTTATAAAATATCTCTACCCTTGGTCCCGTCTGACCTCTAGGGTTTCCTTCTCCTTCTCAACACTGTGTCTCCTGAGAACAAAAGACTCTCACCATACGAGGTCAGAACAGGGTCTTGGATGGCAGAAATCAGTCAGCAAGGACACCAGAGGCTGGTAAGTTTTCAGGGGGCACCTCTAGGGTGTGCTCTGAATGCATGTATTGGTAAATCCGACACTGGCATCATGCCTTGGCCGCACCCAGCACCAAGGACCCTGGTTTTCAGACCATCCACCACTACAAGGCCAGTGCCCTCCATTTCTTCAACACCGGGCACCGCACCACCTGGCACTGGGCATCACCGATGGACACTAAAGGCCAGTGTATCTGCCAGAATAGTGGATGCACCTTCGTCTGCCACTGCACACCAGCCCCACCCGCCGCACAACTGACAGAAACCGGACCCGGCCGCTTCAACTGCATCCTGCTCAACACATGCTCCATACACAAACACACCATGGAAATCTGGGACCTGATCGACTCTATCTACCCCGACATCACCTTCCTCGCTGACACCTGGATGAACTCCACCTCTGCCCTGGACATCACCACCCCCATCCCGGATGGCTACAAGATCATCCACACTGACAGCGCAACAAACCGGGGGAGTCATCGCCATCGTAGACAAAAGCATCCTTCGCCTCATCACCCACGTAGACGACCTCTCGGACAACATTGAGCACCTCCACTTCCAGGTTGAGACCAACCCGAACACCACCCTCTTTGTCACTTTCATCTATAGACCCCCTGGGCCCCACCCACCCTTCAATGATTCCATCATCGACTTCATTGCACCCCACACTCTCGTCTCCACAGACTATATCCTCCTCAGCAAACCTTAACTTTCACTTGGACAACTTCAACGACAAAAACCCCTCATCATTGCTGGAGAACCTTGCCGCCATTGGACTCAAACAACTGGTCACCTCCTCAACTCACTCAGCAGGACACATGCTCGACTTCATCTTCTCTACCAGCAGCAACATCACCTTTAGTCACACCACTGAGCTCCAGTGGACCAATCACCTCTGCCCAAATTTCGCCTTCAGTAAACCCACCGTACACCACCACGCCTACTGCTACCCTCGTAGAAGCTGGAACAAGGTAACCAAAGAAGAGCCAACCACATCCCTTAGCAAAGCCCCTCCACTGACAGCCACAGACGCCAACACCCCAAAATGCAACCTCCATCGATGGATCTCCGACTGCGCTGACACTTTGGCTACCCTGATGGAAGCCCCAAGCAAGCAAAACTCCAAGAAAGCCAGCTGTTTCTCTCGAGCCCTTCATGAGTCCAGATGCACCTGTAGATAGATTGAGAAGAGCTGGAGGAGCAGCAAGACCCCGGAAGACCACTCAGCCGCACACCACCACCTCATCAGAACAATGAAGAAAGTAGCCCTACAAGAAAGGATCAATACCACTCAACAGAAAGGAACTTTTTGCTGTGGTCAAAGAATTCACCAGGCCTAGCACAGAGACAGGAGACATCCCCCCTCCCAAGACCTCTGCAAAAACCTCAGCACCCACTTCCACCGCAAGATCAAGAAAATATATGAGAGGTTCTATAACCTCAATATGCAAGACCCGCCGACCCCACCTGCAACCACCATACCCTACGATGTCAGACCCCAACAGACTCTACTCAGCTGGACCCCCTCACCACAGACGACACCCTCAAGATCATGAAGACCATCAATTCAGAGCACCCTCGGACCCCTGCCCGCATCACATCTTCAACAGAGCAGGCACCACCATCACCCCCAAATTCTGCCACACCATCAACTGCTTCATCAACTTTCCCACCTTCCCAGAAGACTGAAAACATGCAGGGATCAACCCCTTGCTGAAGACACCCTCTGCTGACCCAACAGACCTCAAGAACTTCAGACCATTTCTGTCCTTCCCTTCCCAACCAAGCCCATCGAGAAGGCCATCAACACCCAACTTTCCGAGTTCATCCAAACAAACCACATCTTAGACTTCTCCCAATACGGTATCTGAAGCAACCACAACACCAAGACCACCCTCTTCACATCACAGACCTCATCTGTGCCCTTCTCAAAACTGCAGCCCTCATCCTTCTGGACCTCTTGGCTGCCTTCTATACTTTCTCTCGCTGCACCCTATGCACAAGACTCCACGACACCGACATCCGTGACAAAGTCCTGGAATGGATCTGCTCCTTCCTCACCAGCCAAACAGAGAGAGGACGACTACCTCAATTCTTCTCTGAACCCACAGAGATCAGCTGCGGAGTGCCTCAGGGTTCCTCCCTGAGTTCCATGCTTTTCAACATCTACATGGCAGGATCACAGCCATCGTCAGGAACCATGGACTCAACATCGTCTCCTACACCAATGACACCCAGTTGATTTGATCCCTCACCAACTAACCCACAGTCTCCAAGAACAACTTTCACGATGGGATGAAAGAGGTTGCCATCTGGATAAAGAACAGATGCCTCAAGCTCAACTCAGAGGAAACCGAAATCTCATCATCAGCTCCATTCCTTCAGCCTGGGATGACTCCTGGTGGCCCACAGCACTTGGGACCTCCCCCACACCCACAACGATGCACAGAACCTTGGCATCATCCTGGACTCCTCACTCATCATGAGTCGCCAGATCAACGCAGTCTCATTATCCTGCAACCACACATTGTGCCTGCTCAGGAAAATCTTCAAATGGATCCCCGCCAAGTCCAGAAAGACTGTCATCCACGGTCTTCTTAGCAGCAGAATCAACTACAGCAATGCACTCTACGCCAGCATCAACCAGAAACTCCTCGAGAAACTGCAGAACATCAAGAACGCCTCAATCAGACTCACCCTCCACATCTCTCTTTGCAGCCACATCACCTGTCACCTAAGACGCCTCTACTGGCTCCCAGTCAACAAAAGAATAACCTTCAAGCTCCTCACACATGCCTACAAAGTCCATCACCTGCTTACCCCAACTACGGTCTCGCATTCCAGAAATCCACCAGAGACCTCTGCTCTGCCCAACTGGCTCTGGCTACTGTCCCACTTAGCCACAATACCACAGCAAAAGGAAGATCCTTTTCCTACCTTGCAGCAAAGACATGGAATACCCTGCCTCTCCACCTCAGGTGCTTTCGACAGACCAGCAGCTCTCCCCGACCCCCCCCAGCGCCTTGAGACCCTTCTGGGTGAGGAGTCACGCTTTACAAGCCATTAATTGATTGATTGATTGGCATCAGTGTGGGTCTACCAATACGTGATTTTTGAAACCAAACATCCTAATTTTCAGTGAAGCCAACATGTGACTGGGGAACTCGTTTTCACCAGTGTCCAGCACATGTTCTGAAATCGCTTCCCTGGTCACTTGCACTAGCAGTAATAGGACTGACCTACACAGGGGTATACCCGCTAATGCAGGTATGTCATCACAAGTAATAGTAAACACCCTAGCTTAGGGCTTTCAGGCCTGCTGTAGGGGTGACTTACAAGTATCACATGAAGTGGAAGGGGGCATGGCACACAGGGATGTGTGTCATGCTGTGTTTTCACTTTTGTCTTTACCAAGACACACAGCCTGCAATGGCAGTCTTGCATGTGCATGATGAGGGGTCCCTTATGGTGGCACAATTTGTGCTGCTGCCCTTAAGGACCCTCTTTTATACCTCAGGCCCTAGGTACCAGGGTACCATTTACTAGGGACTTGCAGAGGGTGCTAAAGGTTTTGCCAATTGGGTGAACAATTCTACATTTTTTAAGGAAATGAACACTGGTAGTGATACCTGGTTAGCAGAGACTCAGTACACTTCAGTCAAAGTTGCATCAAAAAACAGGCAAAAGGTGGAGTGGGGGTACTGCAACAAAATCCCAGTTTCCTACACAGGGTTAGAGAGTTTGATATCTGAGTCTCAAGCAAATAGGGTCCTGGAAAGGAAATGGCACACACATTATTCACTCGATGATAGGAAAATCTATAAGATTGCCCAGAAATCCTGTTATCTTCTGGTAAAAGAGGCCAAAATGAATTATTTATTCTCTTGCCCCTACGATTAATGTCACAGTAAATATGGTACTGAATTCCTCCCTCTCTGCTGGTAAAGTGCCACTTATCCGGAAACAGGCAAAAATCCTTCCACTTCTAAAAATACTTTCAGCTGACCATACGATCCCGCCAACTATGGGCTGATATCCCTCCTTCCGGTTCTTTCAAAAGTTCTGGAAAAACATGTAAATAAAGTTATTTCAAATCATTCAGAAAGCCACAATCTGTTGCACCCTTCTCAATCCGGTTTTAGCGCTACTTTCAGCACGGTGACAGCCCTATTTGAAGTAACTGAGTACATCAGAGGAACACTGGATCAGGGTGGAAGGGCTGTCCTGATATTACTCGATCTGTCAGCAGCATTTGATACTGTCCTGCATGAGAGACTCATTGGCAGATTGAGGAATCTGGGAATCATGGGGACAGCATTGGCCTGGTTGGATTCTTTCGGGCAGGACAGAGCCTAAGAGATATGGCTTCCCCTCTTTTCAGCCCCCATGCCTGGCATGAGGGCTGGAGTTCCTCAGGGCTCTATTCGTAGCCCTCCTATTTTTAATCTGTACCTGTCCCCCCTTGCATCCGTGGCAGAGGCAAACGGCGGAAAGATCATATCCTACGTGGATGACACGCAACTGATTTTCACCTGCTGAAAGGCATCTGATTTTGACTGTGTAAATATCAGAGCCTGTCTCTCCGAGGTTTTTCAGTGGCTTAAGGTGAATCAGCTCAAATGCAACTCGGAAAAATCAGAGATTGTCTTCTTTGGCCAACCTGCAGTCAGTAACTGGAAGGCATGGTGGCATGAAGAATACGCTCCACTGCACACCGAGCAGTCATCTGTGAGAAACCTCTGTGTTGTTATGGATAACACCCTGTCCCTGAGGTCTCAGGTCCAAACTTTGGTTGGCACCTGCTTCAGCATCTTGCGTATGTTGAAAAAATTCCATTCACTCTTAACAATGGAGTCTAGGAAAATAGTGGTACTGGCCTTGGTGACATCGAGACTGGACTACGCAAATGTCTTGTATTTGGGCCTTCACCAGCCACCTTGTAAAGCGTCTGCAAGTAGTCTAAAATGCCACCATCTTAAACCAAGGTCTCTTATGTCCCCGTCCTCAAATCCCTTCATCGGCTGCGACTGAAAGACAGGATCAAATTCAAAGCCCTTGTTGTCTTTTTTAAGGCCCTTCATGGAAAAGGAGCAGGATACCGTAATAAAAGAGTCAATCGCTACATCCCCGCTCGATCTCTAAGATCCTCCTCCTCTGACCTTGCCCGTACTCCCAAAGTACGCTTGGCACGGTTGGGTGGCAGATCATTTGGTTTCCTGGGGGCACAGGCTTGGAACAGGCTCCCGGCCACTCTTCGATCTATTTCAGATATCTCAGTCTTCAAGAAACACCTGAAAACGTGGCTTTTTAAAACTTAGCAGCGTATTATAGTTTTCTCCTAACCATTTCTGTCAGCACCAGGACCCTCTTCTGAGTAGCTGTAGCACTATAAAAAATGTGTTTCATTCATTCATTCATTTATTTAAGCAACAGAAGGCAAGCCAACAAGCCACTGGAGAGTACTTGGAGTGAAGGCAGAGTCCGGCTCTTCTGCAGCAGAGTCAGAGAGCAGCATGCAGCAGGACAGCAAACAGAAAAGCAGGCCTTCCAGATTAGCAGTACAGTTGAGTCCTTTAATCAGCACAGCAATTCCCCTGGCAGAGCTTCTGTTACAAGTCTAGTGGTGTCTGATGTTAGGGGTCAGAAACCTAGTACTTATATCCAATAGTGCATTTGATGTGGGGGTGACATCAAAGCAGCTCTCTTAAGTGCACAAGTATCCCTTTCAACCCAGTCCTGTCCGCCAAGCTATCTGAGGGGGCTAATTAGTCTTTTGTTTGGGGACAGGAGACTGCCTATTCGAGTGAAGTATTTGACCCTCCCTTCCATCCAGCCCAGGCAAGGCCATCAGAATGTAGATGTATGTAGATGGGTACTCAGACACACCTATCCTTCCTGTGTTTTGGCTGTCTTTCTAAAAATGGCATTTCTAAAACACTGATAGTAAATCCAACTTCACTAGTGAGGAGGATTTATCATTACCATTTCAAAGATATGAAACATGAAAAAAACTACTCCTCTCTGATCAGGAATTACATCTTAAAAGTGCATTAAGGATTGACCAATGCTAGCTTATGAGAGGAGTAGGCCTCACAGTAGTGAAAAATTAATTTGGGTGTTTGTCACTACCAGGACATGTAATGATTAAATACACATGTCTCACCTTTTACTTACATGCACCTTGCCCTTAGGATTACTTTGGGACTACCTTAGGGGCTACCTATATGTAATAAAAGGTGTGTTTAAGGCTTGGCAGGTAGCTTTGAATGCTAAGTGGCAGTAAACTGCATACAGGCAGTGACGGCTGGTGACATTTGGAAGTGGTGCGGCGTAACAGTTGGGTTTGATTTTATGTAAGCGAGCGACACGAGCAAGCCGAATGGACAAACGTGGTGTTCAGGGTGAGTCCAGGGTAGGTCCTCATCTCGATTACATTTAAAAAAAAATATTGGCAAATAGTGCATTTTAAAGCAAATTAATTTGATAAAGCAAGGCCTATAAAGCAGTGGGCATACACCTGGCTACTGATAATCCCTGACATTTAACCTTACTCAGCAGCCACGCAGACAGAAGTGTTTATATCTGCTCTAACATCTGCCACTAGGCTAGCAGTTCTTTGAAAGATTGGATCTACACTTTTTAACTTGTGTAATTCAGACAAATTAAGTGTATTACTATCAAGCATAATTGCATATGTAAGAACCGGTTGAGATTCTCTACCTATTTTATCCTTTTGTCCTTCTTTAATATTGTCGGACTGGGCAGGGCAATCACCTGTCCAACCCGACATGTGTGCTTCACCCTAAGGGGTCCCAGGTCGTCACACTCCCTCAACAACCACCATTCAAGCTCCACCTCCTCACCCATGTCTGGCTTTGCCCACCCTCACCTGACTCTTCAATGCAAAATGGCAAAGTTCACCGGGCCAAGCCGCACACTGCTGTGGCAAATAAATGGGAAATTAATAATGTAATATGGGGCCCAGGGGACAGGGGGGCAACGCCCCCACATCCTCATAAAGAAACCCCCACTGCATACAGGCACTGTAGTGGCAGGCATGAGAAAGGTTTGACAGGCTACATCTGTGGGTGGCACTCAGAGCTACAGCCCACTAGCAGCATTTAACTTACAGGCCCTGGGTAAGGTATACCACTTCAATAGGGACTTACAAGTAAATGAAATATGCCAATTAGATATACACCGATGTCACCATATTTAGGGGATAAGCAAATGCACTTTAGCACTGGTTAGCAGTGGAAAATTTCTCAGAGTCCTAAAGCCAAGAAAAAGAATCAGCAAAACAGGAGGAAAAAGGCAAAAGGTCAGGGGAAAGACCATCCTAAGGATTACAGGTCTAACACAGAGTCACTAAAGCTAATGACTACATCAAATCAACTTGGATTTCAAAAAGTTAGTCTATATGGGTTTGCCTATTAAGAGTGTAGCTTGCTTGCAAAGACCACACAATGCTGTGACCAGAGAGTGTTTATCCTGTATACCACTCTCTCATACAAATAATCTGGCTACCAATTAGGAAAATAATGTAGATTTTCATAAACCTTGATGGACAGAAAATCTGGATTTTATTAAAGACACGGAGGCTAATATTATGCAATCCTCTTTATTGCGCCACCCACAGCAGCATCATCAAAGAACATAGAAAAACAAAGAATTTAGAACATTCCACAAAGAACCGGAACCTCCATGACTCTTCCTTCTTTTGCGCTGCATATATCAATTCCAAACAATATTTTCTTTTAAAAGTCCATTTAACATATAATCCCAATTGAATTAAATTCTTCTTCCTGAATTATCTCTATCCACGACCTGAAAATATATAATGAAAACATTAGGGCTGGGAGAGGAGGATAATATTAGCCTTCGTGTCTTTAATAAAATACAGATTTTCTGTCCATCAAGGCTTATGAAAATCTTCATTTTATGGCAAGACCGGAGGCTCATATTATGCAAGTTCAAAGCCTCTCTAACAACAACGAACTTGCATTTAAAATAAAATTTCCTGAAAACAGAATCATTTGACCAATCTGCACATCTCAAAATATCATTCAACGCACCCCCTAGCATAAAGGCTTTAGATGCAGAAGCACCCGTCACAGAATTCGCCCCGAATCTACTCACATCCACCCCTGCATTCCTCATCACTTCCTTCACCCATCTTGATAAGTTGGGCTTGAAACAGCTTTGTGAGGTTTCCTATAAGAAATCAACAACTGCTCTCATTTAATCGACGAACACCTGAAGTTCTTTTTTCGTATTCCTTCAAACATCGAACAACACAAAGATGTTCACGATCATCAAAATATGGATAAAAAATACTATCTGAATTTGTCTTTGTTCTTCTACACAAATAAAAACAAACACCCCCTGGATTAAAAATCCTTGTTCCTACATCTAATGCTTTAACATCTGATACTCTTCTGAACTCTTCTGAACGACAGTAAACATAAAAGCATTGTCAATTTTCCACTTAAAATCCTTAAATCCAAACCACTGTTACTCCCTAGGCTTTCTAAAAACAAAAGAACTTTATTAACCTCCCACACAGATGAATATCTCTCTACGGGTGGTTTTGCAACCCTCACACTCCTCATTAATCTCTTAACCAAAACATTCTGACCAATTGAAACTCCATTTACCATATCATGCCCAGCCGCAATAGCCGATCTATGTAAATTGATTGTTCTATACGCCAAACCAGAGGCAAACAAAGATGCCAAATAATTCACCACCAAAACTACATTCACTGAAACAGGATCGTAATCCCTCTCCAAACACCAGCGAAATCATTTTTGCCATGCCAGTCTATACATCTTCCGTGTCCCCAGAGCCCATGATTCTCTAATAAGATCTGAAGCCTCAATCGAAAGTCCAGGCACTTCCCAGACTCTCCTGAAATTCTCCATGCCACCAATCTCAGCTGACCTGTCAAAACTAACTTGTGATACTCCCCTGACGCATCTCTCAAAATCTCTGGAAATTCTGGAAGCAAAATTGGATAATCCATCGACATCTCCAGGAGAATGGGATACCATACCTGGGACTTCCATAAAGGAGTTATCAGAACCACCGTCTCCTTCCACCTGCGAACCATTAAAGTTACCCTGGTTATCATCACAAATGGAGGGAAAGCATATCCCGAAGATTCCTCAAATCCTGTCTGAAAGCATCTATCCCAGCTGATTCCGGACCCGCCCGCCAACTGAAAAACTTCTCCAGCTGAGTGTTCCATCTGTTCGCAAACAGATCCACATAACACGGGCCCCACAACTCCATTATCCTCCAAAAACACTCCTGTTGATCATCCAATCACTCGAATCCGACTGATTCCTCGATTGCCAATCTGCTTGAACATTCTTCTGACCAGGTGTATACTCTGCCTGCACCAAAATATTCTGATTCAAACAATAATCCCAAAAAACTCTCGCCAGATCCGCTAGATCCCTTGATCTTGGTCCCCCTAGTTTGTTTACATATCTCACTGCTGAGACATTGTCCATCCTCAACAGAACTGAACATCTGACCTTGTCTTTCATGAAACTCTTTATGGCAAAGGAACCCGCCAACAGCTCCAGACAATTTATATGCATTCGGCTCTCTTCCACTGTCCACAACCCTCCTGTCGAAACTGCACCACACCGTGCTCCCCAACCAGTTAAACTTGCAGTTAAACTTGACTCTATTATTAATTCCAGATTCACTCCAAAAATTGCTTTCCCATTCCAAGCCTCCATATTTTTCAGCCACCACAATAGTTCTGATCTTGCCTCTCCAGAAAGAGAAATCTCCTGTGAATACTTCATACCATGTCTTAAGTGACTGCCCTTCAATCTCTGAAGAGCTCGATAATTCAATGGACCTGGAAAAATAGCCTGAATCATTGAAGACCACAGACCAATAATCCGTGCCAACATTCTTAAAGAAATCTCGTCTAAAGACAAAACCCTTCTGATTTCCTTCCGTATTTTCTTTATTTCGTCCATTGGTAGCCTCAATTGACCCAGAATTGTGTTCACCACAAACTCCAAAAACTGAATCTCCTGACATGGAATTAAACATGATTTTTCCTTGTTGACGACAAAACCTAGACCCTCTAAAAGATCCACTGTTAGCCTTGTATGTTCCTCCACTTTCCCTTTCTCTTGATCCATTATCAAAATGTCGTCCAGATAAATTATTACACAAATTCCCCTTTCTCTCAGAAAAGCAACAACTGGACGAAGCATTTTCGTAAAACACCACGGGGCTGAGGATAGACCGAAGGGGAGACAAACAAACTTCCACATCTTCCCCTTCCATCTGAACCTGAGAAATCTCTGATGCTCTATCCATATTGGTATAGTCAGATATGCATCCTTCAAATCCAAACGAGTCAACCAATCTCCCATCTGAAGCACATCCCTCAGCATATGCATACCCTCCATTTTGAAGTGATGATACACTACCCAATCGTTCAAACCCTTGAGATTTATCACAGGTCTCATTCCTTTCCCTTTCTTTTCTACTAGGAATATGTTGCTTACAAACCCTGCACACGTATCCAACTCTTCCACAACCGCTCCTTTCAAAATCAACTCTCTTACTTCTTTTTCGACCATTTCCGTCAAATCTGCACTGAACCTTATTATTTGAGGCCACTGATCCTGAATCGGAGCTCCTTTGAAATCTATACGATAACCCAAAACTGTCTGTAGAACCCATGGATCTCCCGTTAACATGCACCAACTCTTGTAAAACCGGGCAAGTCTGCCGCCCAACTTTACATGGGTAACAAAATGGTCTTCTCTTACCTGTCCTTCTTGAACGCCTATTTCCTCTGAAATTTCCTCTTTCTCTCTGGGGGTAGAAATTCCCTGGTTGATA
This sequence comes from Triturus cristatus, assembly GCF_964204655.1. Classification (NCBI taxonomy): domain Eukaryota; kingdom Metazoa; phylum Chordata; class Amphibia; order Caudata; family Salamandridae; genus Triturus; species Triturus cristatus. The sequence continues at coordinate 889,678,885 of NC_140590.1, read as the reverse complement.
ACCATACTGTTGGTAACTGTAATTGTATGGTCTAAATCCTCTCGAAAATGAGGTCCTTGATATTCCTTGTCCTCGGCCGGGAAAACGACCTCTGCCTCTCCCGGCCATTCCAAAAACACGCCTATCAAAAACTTTCTTTATCTCCCTCTGAGATTTTTGCAAAGAACTAAATGCACCCACATATTTACTCATTTCTTTTATGAATGCTTCTCCAAAAAGCATACCATTTTCTTCTGATCCTCCCTCATTATTCGCAAGTTCCGCAAGCTTTGGATCAATTTTAAGTAATAAACTCTTCCTCCTTTCAACAGAAATTGTCGTATTAGCATTGCCCAACAAGCAAACTGCTCTTTGAACCCATTCCCTGAGTTACTCAATATCCAAACTCTTCTTTTCAATATATGCTTCCTCAGCCATATCAAATATTTTTGTAAGCAGCCCAGTTAGGTCCAACAACCTGTCCTGGCACATCCTTAATCCTTTATCTAGTCCTTTTTTAGGGTCTATTCCCCCTTTCCCAATAAACGCAATTATTTTTGCATCCAATTCTGGTGTCATAGTGACCTTATTCGATAAATTTGGTCTGGGACACTCAGAACGGAGTCTCAACCTTACGTCCTTTGGTGTCTGTTTTCTCAACCACATTTGGACATACTCCGCAACATGTGGAGCCGGGCTCCATGGTGATAAAGGGTGCTTCAGCAACATGGGGTCAAACATTGACTCTCCCAATGGGTCTTTAGCCCCTCCATCTTCTTCTGATCTTTCCTTATTATTACCCTCATTTTTCGATTCTTTCACCACCAATTCATCCTCTGAATTAAACTCTGACGAACAACTCAACTCTATTTCTGCACTACCCGAAGACTCCTCACATAGGATTGTAGTATGTATTTTACTACCTTGGCCCCTCCCTAGGCCACCTTGTGTGTCCTCGACACATGCCTGTTTCGCACGATCGCGAAATAATTCAGAGCTTGGGTAGGCATTTTTCGCTTTTTTACTCCTAACTTCATTATTTTCCAGATTCTTTCTTTTCCTGTTCACCTTTCCTCCCTTTTTTTCCAATGCTGGTCCCTCACCTGCGGACCAAAAACGCTCCTCCTGACCTAAATTTTCACCTCTAATTTCTTATTCATTTTTTTCATCAAGATCCTTTGCAAATGTATTCAACATGAGACTTAACCTCTCCTCCACAGTCAAATTTGCCTGAGTAATCGCATTTACCTCAGACATTTTTTTTTTAAAGAAATATTTTCCTTAAAATTATGAAATAACTCCCAAACTTAAACCTACTTCAAACATATAATTCTCAAGTTCCTAAATCCTGTCATCAAACCACAAGAATCTAATTAATAACCTCTCTTCAGCACTCAACCGCTAATCTCTCTTTCCTCCTCTGCTTGCCAATATAAATGCTCCTTTAGACCAAATCCTCACACACTTCCACTTCAAAGTCGCTCGCTCGTCAATTTCCTCTCAGGGAATGACGCGCGACTCTCAAACGTTCCAAAAAATAACTACTGCGCATGCGCGAATAAACGCTTCCTCGTGCATGATCGAATAACATAATCCTCCTCGCATGCGCGTATCAACATTCCCCCTGCATGCGCGTTTTAGCACTTCCTGCCTGAACCTGTCCGAGCATCTCGCCTGACGAGCAATGGCCTCCCGTACCTCGCGCGCCTCGCGCATAACGGTTAAGTAACTGCCTTCTACCTGAAATCTGTGTTTGCTAAATCATTTTGGCTTATAGTTACAACATTTCTTCATTTTAATTATTTTACTATAAATCACTCGTAGTGCGCCCCATCTACGAACTTATATACAAACAACTCTTTCCTTTTGGCTAATTTTCAACCTTTTACGATTTATTTAAACAGCTAAAACCATTCCCACATTCAACCAATCCTCCAAGCTTAATTAAATATTAGCACACAAACCTTATACTATAAATTTTCACACAATGAATATCAGAAATGAAGAGCCAAACAAAATAATACTTATCTCTTGGGCAGCAGCAAAAAAGAAGGAAGAGTCATGGAGGTTCTGGTTCTTTGTGGAATGTTCTAAGTTCTTTGTGTTTCTATGTTCTTTGATGATGCTGCTGTGGGTGGCGCAATAAAGAGGATTGCATAATATGAGCCTCCGGTCTTGCCACAAAATTAATTGTAAGTCTGCTTATAAGATAAATAAAGTTTTAGCCAGTGACTGTTCAGCCATTTCAGCCTCAAAATATGTTCAAAGGATGCATCTAATAAAACTTTACCATCAATTCAGAGGACAAGTTGAGTGTAATTGGAATACATAGAGGAAGCATAAACCATGCATGCAGACGAGCATGGCCAGAGGCTTAAAATAAATGTTGAGCAGGTGTGGAGCTGTGCTTTTGGAACGCCGCAACCTATCAGACAATGAGTTAAAGTTATGGAAGATAGATTGACACCCTGATGATGATCATTGTAGAATAATCTGAACAAATCCAGGGCTCAATTTGTAATTTCAACACGAAGCAGCAATCCCAGTCTTTCACACAGAATAGAGTAGTGAATCATGCCAATAAATGTAGGTATGTCAAGATGGATCTGGTTAATCACTCTGCTAACATCAGCCTCTATCATAAAGTCCTTCAGGGCTGCTAGGAGTACTGACTCTACTCTGGCCAGAACAAAAAAGTGCCTGATGAGCAGTAAATGCATTTGTTGATTCAAGGAAAGTTCTTAATTGTTTGGCCCCACACCCTTCCACTGAGATGTCTACACCTGGTAGCAAAGATAAGGAGAGGCAGTTATACAGGGGGTTTTCCCACATTCACCTCCTCAACAACTTTCTGTTTGATACCAAAGGGCTAGAGGAAGGGCATCAAATATGAAGTAACCTGCTTGGAGATTGAGTAGTGTGAATGTTATGGAGATTCGCACACCATATATGTCGTATTTACATTTTTTTCATAAGTGACTGTTGCACTTTTGGGTGAAATTACTGTTTTGGTAAACTTTTGAGGCTAAGAATTGCAGATCTACAGGGATTCACACACTGTATTTGTACTTTGTGCGGTGGCAGTTTCATTATTGTAGTGCCAGTATGCAGCAAAACACCATTCCTCTTCCGGCCTTTATAATTACATGGGTTCTCCACAGATTGATTGGAAGGAGGGGTTTTAGGCTTATTTGGATTCACACAAATTAAGACATTTGCTTTTTTAATACACTCTCTAGGTCCAGAGAAAAGGAAAATTATAAAGCATTTGCCTGTATCAAATGTGATGGGTGATGCTGATATACTGGATGAGAATGCTACTGCCACTGAAATGCTTGATACTCATTTTAAGGAAAAGAAGAATGTGATAATGGAGTGGCACCAATTTTATGTTAGACTTCAATTGTCAGGAAAGTCTATTGAGTTTTACGTTCGGGGCAAATCTTAGCAGCCTCTTGTGATTTGCTTTCCAACATAAAACAACACAAAGCAACACACCTAAAACCACCTTGTAGAAAGCTGGCTTGGTATATACTAAACCAAAATGAGGCATAGTGTGCACAGAGTCCGGTGGAACCCCAAAGTTAGGTAGTGGTAAAAGTAGATAGCACATTACTCTCTATTTGTGGTAGTCTGGGCGAGCATTAAGGCTTTATCAGAGGGTTGTGTTAAGCATTTGTTGTACACACTCAATAAGCAAATGATGTCACACACTCAAAGACTTAACACAGACTAATTTGTTTGTATCAAAAATAATATTTAGTTATTTTATTTCTAGAACCAAGCAAAGCCTGGTGAAGGTAAGTGAAATAAATGCTTTGCAAAATCTTATGCAATGTTTTACAATTGAATGCAGGTTCAAATGCAGTTCATTGAAATACAGGTAAGTCAAAATGTCGAAATTACTTTTTAGTTACTTTACAGATTGCTTTGTATGTTAATTTCCAGATTTCATTTTAAGTTACTTTTTCTACTCAGTGTGATATGCCTAGATTTCACACTGGGACATTTCCCAGAGAAAAGGTAGGCAAATCAGTTTTTGTACAGTTGCAGTTTTTCAGCTTTCCATACAAATCAACTCCCCCTAAAACATTTTTCAAGGAAAAACAGTCAATGTATTCCTAGGGAGAGAAATTAAGTTATCGTTTAACAGGTAAGTACTTTGTTGTGGGAGTTGGTATTCTGGGATTAGAACCAGGGTTCCCCCAGGGTCAAGGATGCACTCTTAAAACACCCTCAGCGGTACTAGGGCAGACGGGTGCAGATTGCTGAGGTCCAATGTTTTCCATTGGGGGATAGGGGGCCTCCGGTTGGTGGCTGCTCACAAGCAGGCCACAGGGTTGTGGGATCAAAGATCCCGGAGTTAGGCTCAGGGCAAAGGGGCATCTGAGTTAGCACACAAGGTGCACTGGCAGCGGCGCTGGGGCGGCTGGGTGCAGGGTGCTGTTTTGGCATCGGGTGCCCTGTTGTTTTCAATGGGAGTTGCCGTTTTGGGATTTTGGCTGCAGGCTCGTTCCAGGGAGACTTCTGGGAGGAACCTACAGCTGAGCAGGTAAGTTGGGGGGCTTGGGGACGTAGGTAAACCTTGGGATCTCTTCTCCAGGGCGCAGGGCGGCTGGATGTAGGTGTGTATTTGAGGTCAGATTTCACCTTACGGTTGGGGGGGTCTCCGTGCAGAGGCTGCAGGCGACGTCGGGCAGTCCTGGAGGGGTCAAGCCACAGTGGACTTGGACTCTGGAGCGCTGGTGGACCTCGCTGGGACCAGTGGGCTACTCAAACTCAGGCCGTAGGCGACAGGTGCAGTGGTGGTTCCAGGCGCCGGGTTTCTTTGTCCTCAGCAGGCTCAGAGACTGCCTTGGGAATTTCTTTTGAACAGAGCTGCTGTTCACAGGCGATCCGGTCTTTGTTGAAGGCAGTCAGTCCTCCCAGGGTTCTGGAGGTTGCTGGCTGCAGGACAAGGCGACTTTTGGTGTTGGATCGCTGGAAACTGAAGATGGGCCATTAGGGCTGGGGCCAAGTCAGTTCTTCTCTGCAGTCTCCCCTGCTGGGCGTCTTCTTTAATCCTTCTTCTTCTTAGGTTGCGGGAATATCCCTTCTTGGTTCAGGGCTGCCCCCTAAATACTGTATATAGGGGACGTTTTAGGGGCCTCGAGGTCAGTAGCCAATGGGCTACTGACCTTAGAGTGACTACACCCTTGGTGTACTCAGCCCCACATGGGGGGAGTGGGCACAATACCAATTCTTGATTGGGGAGTGTGGAAAGGTGGAATCTGACTGCATGGTTACCCCCACTTTTTTCCTGGTGTTTTCCTCGTTTTTGACTTAGTTTGGCTGGGATCCTGCTATTCAGGACCCCAGCCTATCTGATGTCTCCCTTAAATTGATTCCATGTGCATTAGGTACACCACAGATTGGATTCTGGGGTGCCCTTATAAGCCCCTAGTATATGGTATACTACATACCCAGGGCATAGGTACCCCAGAGGCCTACTAGGGGCTGCAGCATGTATTATGCCACCCCTGGGAAGCCCTCCAAAATGACACCACAGGTCTGCTACTGCAGCCTGAGTAAGGTGGTGCATGCACCCCTTACTGAGATATAGGTTCACCATATCTCACCCTATCATTGCACATATAAACCTATCAGCCACCCCTATGGCAGGCCTTATCAATCCTAAAGGCAGGGTGCTTGATTTTATGTGAGAGGGTGCCCATGCATGAGCAGAGCCCCTCTGCAGCCTTCAGAATCTATTCTCCGGGGTTGTCTGTGATGGAACCTGGCAATATACTCTTAAGTGCATTATAACCCCGCGGTAAATGCTGACTTTGGGATGGCTGCACGGAAACATGTTGTGTTTGGTGTCAAACACCTTGGAATCATACCCCCACACCACTAACTGGTGTGGGAGTATGATCCCACCCTTCTAGAGGGAGAGACATGACAGCATCGGTATACCCAGTACCAGCTAACAGAACCCTGGAATCACAAAATGGATGCTGCCAGCCACAGATACAAGTCTGGCCTCCTGCTGCTGACCGAAACTTCGGCAGGGGAGGCCTGGACAATAGATTTCCTGTCAAAGGGTGATGTTATCACCTCCCAGACAGGCCTTAGTGGATTAGGGCTGGGTGGGTGCACTCCAAGAGTGTTTTGAAGTTTAGCACTGGGGGCACATTTGGTGTCCCAGTGCATAGCCCAGTTCAAACCGGTTGCAGTTCCCGTTTGCTCTGGCGTGAAACTGGACAAAGGAACTGGGTGTAGCCACCCCTCTTTCCTGACCCTGGGTCCCCAGAGTATGTCCAACCCCTTCCTTGGGTATAAGAAAGGAACCCCTGGCTACAGGACTTTAGATTACACATGGACAAAATGCCGATACAGAAATCCCTGAACTTCGACGATCTACATGACTAGATGACTGAAGAATCTCCCTTAGAGTAAAGGAGTTACTCCCCTGCAAGGCAGGCACCAAAGATGCATCTGACCGGTTTGCATCTCCGAAGCTCCCGCCAAACTCCAAAGTATTTGCAACACAGGAGGTGGATTTCCAGACTTCCCAGAGGCTGACCCGAGTCCCCAGCAAAGCTGAGACCCGTAGCCCTTGTGAGTACCGTGGAACCGGAACCCCTGATCACCATGCACATTTGCAAGTGCATTAGCTTCTCGACGTTCCTTGAGGCTGTGCATTGGGTTACTTGTAGCCCAGACCCCGGGCACCTGTTCCACTGAAGATTGCTGGCCTACACTCCACGAGTGTTCTGTGAGCCAGCCCTTTGTGTTTTTGCTCGAGGTACCTTCGCGATCCCTGGTCCGTTGACTGGTGGGTCCCTGTGAAGGCAACTCTAACTTTAATTGGGCTTCCCTGGTTGTTCCAGATGTGCCCTGACTCTCCACTGCTTGGGGAGTCCCCAGGACCTTGCTGGTCTGCACCAAAGCATCTTTCCTTTTCCTGCGTGGGTTGCTGTTGCCAAGACTTGTTGTGTCCAATCCAGGCACCGATGCTGCAGCACTAGACATCCTTTGTGGGACAACTTGAATCCAGCTCCTGGTTGTCCTCGATGCCTCCTGGTCCTCGTGGCTGAAGAGACAAGCTTCCCCTCTTCACACCTGAAGCACCCGACACCGGTGGGCATTCGTCTAGTGCCCCTGGTCCCGGGCAAGTGACCCAGACTCTGTCCCCTCTGCTTTCAGGTTCTTCACATCTTTGATTCAGGCTTGGATCTCTTCGGACGCTTCTCTTCTTCCCGGCAGCAGCACTTTTCCGTATCCTGCCATTGAAAACGACGATGCGACCCGACACCATTTGACACCTATGCACCCGGCTTCCCTGGGTGAGGTAACATGAGTACTCCAGTGCTCCCGTGGGTGTAGGCCCTAGAACCATCTAAGTCCAAAAGGGTTTGTTCCTAGTCCACCTCTAAGTGTCCTTAAACTTTAAAATTACAACTGCGACTTTCCGCATAGAAGCTAATGGAGCTCGCGGCTGTGTTCTCACACTGCACACGTCCCCCGTGGGTCCCCTGTGTCACTACCTTGGGTGGTTCCTTGGGGTCCCAGCAATTCTACAGGCTCTAAGCCTTGTGTCTAGTCAAGTCGTAGTTCTTATACCACTTTCTGAATATATGGTTTGGTTTGCCCCTAGGGCCTATCGTATATTGTGCTAATTTACTGTGATATATTAAGTGTAACATATGTGCTTTGACCTCTAGCCTCATAAAGAGACTAGTAGGGTGTGTTTAGAAATAAATACATATATTTTATATATATACCTGCTGTGGATCTCCTTTCATTTTGTCATTCAAGAGATTATAGACTGGTAAAACAAGCTGCTTTACATTCCTTCAAGACTTAGCCTGAAGGCTGCTCTCCATAGTTACCACTAGGATAGTTTTCAAATAAGGTGCAAGGTGCCCACTATAACTAGTGGACAGCATATTCCAGGCCAACTTCCCACAGGGAGTGCCTACCATCTGCAAGAAGGTGGTCATGAGAGTGGGCTTCACCTCACCTCCCCATGTGAGGGTTGGCAGAGGTGGGCACACCTTCTTGGCTGTGCTAATGCTTCCTTCCTGTCTTCCTGCCGAAAAGGAGGGGAGACAGTAAGGGGGCCTGCTCCTGATAGCAGGAGAGGCTGGGGGTCATGTTACAAAGGCGGCAAGGCCTTTGAAGCCACAGATGGCTCTTCCTGGCCTGGGGGAGGTTTGACCACCTCCTCCCAGGAAAGGATTTGTTTGTGGGCTAAGGGAGCGAAGGCTCGCAACCCCAGGGGTCCAGAAACATGTATTGTGGTGGCAGGCTGGTGTGAGCCAGTCAGGGAACCCACCAGGGGCTGGTCATTTTTCAGGGCTATCTCTAAAATGCCCTCTGAGTGCATTTCTTATTAAATAGCACACTGGCATCAGTGTGGGTGTAATGTGCTGAGAAGTTTGATACCAAAGCTCCCAGTTTTCAGTGAAGCCAATATGGTGCTGTGGAGTTCGTAATGATGACAAACTCCTAGCATCATATACTCTTAATGGAATTACTGCACTTACAATGTCTAAGAATTGGTCTAGACACTGTAGGGGTACAGGGCTCATGCACCTGTACCTTCGCCACTGGTGTAGTGCACCCAGCTAGAGGGGTGGCTGGCCCACGCCAGGGCAGTGGGTTGTCGGCATGGCACACAGGGATGTGTGCCATGTCGACTCTTCACTTTGATCTGCACCAAAACACGCAGCCTCCAATGGCAGTGTGTGTGTGTAAAGGTACAGGGCCTATAATGGAGGCAGAATAATGCCCTCTGTACCTATGGTACCTTTTACAAGGGACTAACATGTGGCCAGAGATGTGCCAATTGGGTGTACAAGGTACAGTTTTGGGAAAGAACACAGGCCCTGGGAACCTGATTGGCAGGGACCCAAGGCACATCAAGTCAAAGTGCATCAGTAGTCTGGCAAAAAGTGGGGGAAGGGTTACTGCAACAGAAACCCAGCTTCCTACACACCTTGCATGCATCTACCTATCGACCGTGGAACAAACTCTATTTTGAACACTTAGAAACACAACTAACATTCAATGCAGATCTAGGCAAAATAAATTCAGTTCAAAAACTATATGAGTGGCTATAGGAAGCTTTTGATATCCTAATACTACCAAAAACAACAAAACAGGACAAAAGAAAACAGGCACCTTGGAGAAATACAGAACTAAAAGAGACAAGACAGCAAACTAGTAAGCTGCAATGCACCTGGTTCAAAACAAACACCAATCAAGACAAACTACAACTACCGAAACTTAACAGATAATACAAGTCAGCACTCCAACATGCTTAAAAATGATACTGTTCAGGCAGAATTCAAAATACTAAATATGCAATTAAAGAATTCTACAAAATGCTTACCGAATTGCCTAAAAGGAACTCATTCCATTGCTCAAGAATTCGCAGACAAACAGGCAAATCATTACACAACTAAAGCAGACACGTTGGACTCTTATTTAAAACAAAGGAAAATTGCCTGCACTGACCCTTTTCCAAAAGAAAACCTGCAAGAGAGGGCTAACCAGGCTCTCCATTCCTTCCAACAAGTATCACACAATAAATGTATGGATCTGGTCAAAACAAGCAGGCCTGCGGGCAGCCTTTCTGACCCAGGTCTACCCCAAACCTTCAAGAAAATTCTTCCAACTACCTCTGCTGCCACACCCGTAAAGAAGAATTATCAACAGTTTGTTCACTACGGGAATATTTCCAGAAGACCTAAAAAAAAGTCATACATAATCTCATTACTAAAGAAAACTAACCTGGACCCTCTTAACCCCGACATCTACAGACCAATTACAAATAGACCTTTTCTGTGCAAACTGATAGAAAGAGCAGCATTTGTAAAGATGTCACAATTTATTGAAGATATTTCCATACTTTCAGACTTCCCCTGCCTTGAAAGCCCTACATTGGTTACCAGTTGCAGAAGATTCACATTCAAACTGCTTTGTATCACCCATAAAGTGATACATGAAACAGGACCATTCTTCATCAGGAAAGAAATCACCAAATACATTCAAATACATTCATCAAAGGAACCTTCACTCTAAACTGGTACATCACCCCATTTCCCATATAAAAAGTTATACACCACCAGTAAAAGGGACTTGTAAATAAGCCCCCTTGGATACTGCCTAGTAACCACCTACAACCACAACAAAAAAAGAAAAGATCTCACAATCTTCTCATTTATTTTTCCAAACTATATGGAGGGATTTTGAAAAAGGCGCAGGAAGTAAACACTGTAAAAAGCCTTGTCTAGACCACAACCAAGGTCTGCAGACAACAGAACTAGATGTGTTCTATTGGGTACATTTAGTCAGAAACTAGGCTTTTCGTTTACACATAGGGGGCAATTACGATGTTAGTCGGAAAGGCTCCGAATGGGATTCGGATCCTCTGAATCCGATTCCGAACCTATGTTTCTGACCGAATTAGATACATTTCCAACCAACTGAATACGATGCAAGGAAATCGTATCATACAGCTCTATGGACTCGGTTTCTGACTGAGCGATTACGATGGCCGATTCTGACAGCCGTTCCAAATCGGTCTGCATGACACGAAACGGCTGTCAGAATCTGAGTTTGGGTGCTTGTAGCAGACCCCCCTTCACCCGGTAGGCCTCCGGTTGGGGCCTGTGGGGGTAACTAATGGACCCCTCGTTCCAACCATGCACAGTGTGGCAGGCACCATGAGGTGCCCGCCACAGCGTGCAAGGATTTCCCCAACCACCCCTTTTTTCAATGGGAGCCTGTGTTCTCGTTCGGAGCACAGGCTCCCATTAGAGTCAATGCAAGTCCCCCAAACGATGTTCTGAAGCATCGTAATCGGTCGGTCGGACTCCCCGAAACCGAGTCGGTCGGAAACAATTCCAAGACTGAGTCGGTCGGAAGAGTTTCTGACCAACATCGTAATCAGCCACTTAGTATCATCTTTACCACTTCGATATTCACCTAAATTTGCTGCACTTAAAACTGTATTGTAATGCTGGCCAGTGCCCCTAACACTGTGGATATTTATTGGTCTAGCGGGTTAGTTGTAAACTGTGGAACGCGGAGAGATGGTTCTTAATCTTGGCATCTTCATTTGGCCTAATTCTGTACCTTTGGGCACTCACATTTTAAATGTATTGCTCTGTTTCCTTCAGGCAAAATTGGGGGTATTGATAATGTATGTAAAAGCTGTTAATAAGTTTGTGGTTAAGAAACCTTGAATCCAACTCAATGGATTCGAGAAGGATTAAAATAACAAACGTGATGGGAGCAAAGTGGTATAAAGTGAAGAGTTACAACAACTAACAACACATTATCAGCCGTGTATTCCATGTCAAAATGGCCATAGATACTGCCTCTACCCCTTATGCCGAGGAAGTGTACCACTAACCAGGAAGTGAGCGTCTAAACATATCACTCAGCTGTCTAGTGTTTAGAGTCTCTTTAGTTTCTACTGTTCGCCAACAGATATCTCTGCTCCCAATGAGGCCTACTGTTCCCTGTCGTAGCTGCACCTGAATTCTGACAGGATCCAAACAGAGTTTTCATGCTGTTTAACAGCAGGTATCTATGCACTACATGTGCATCTCTAACGCTTTACTGTCCTGAACCTGCATTTTGCAGGACTCTTCATGTGCTGGAGCTCCTTCCTCGCAGCCCCGAAAGCCACCTATTTTTACAGCTCATACAGGGATGAAAGAATATGAGCGGGCTGCATTGCCAGGTCGCTCGAGGTGTCCTGCCTTGGAGCACCACTCTTCCATTCCTGCACGTCATGTGGGGGGTTTGGAGTGGTGGGAACTAAAATGCAGGACTTTGGTGTCCGGCAGAGCCTCAGTGTAGACTGTGGGACAAGAGCCATGATGGAGGGACAATCAAGCAAAATGCGGCACAGTTGACCAGTGGCCACCCTAAATCTTATATTCAAGTAGGGACCATTCATATTATAAAAAATACCCTTTTGACCCCAGGCATATATTACAAAACTGCACCACCGACATGGCAAGTCTCCCTGAGTGCCGTTTGTACATAAATTGTAGACACCGCATCTGGCCCAGATGTGCAAGCAGGTGGATGTGGGTAGTGGAAGAGAACAAAGACAAACTAAGTTCCAACAAGCATTAAAAATGCAATAGGTCTCGCCTTTCATTAAGTTAAAGCCATTTGCTTTGCTATACAATACCATTAGGAAAGCAAATGGCTTTAACTTAATCAAAGGCGAGACCTATTGCATTCTCAATGCTTGTTTTATCTTGGGCACATAATTAATTCCTCATATGTTACCAAGAAAAGATGCCAAACTGAATACCATTAATCGCTATGTTCTAAACTTAATGTACTCCTTCGGTTTCACACCAACGTCAAAATAAGGAGACACTGGGTTCCACGCGTCCTGTGTGTGCAGGTCAGAACACTGCAAAATACAGTAATTAGTGAAAGAGGCCCATTTGAAGACTGCTCAACAAAATACCCTCAAACTGGAACAAGCCACCCTGTCCTACTCAACCCAGATGGGTGACTTTAGAAAAAATCCCAATATTAAGAGCCCTTTATCTAAAATACCAAGGTTTTGCTCATGGAGTAGGCCACTTGGCAACTGAGCTACCAGGAACGTGGTGGTGTTTGCTATGAGTCTACTGCATTGAAGAGGCCCCCCAGCCAAACATCTCCGAAAACCCCGAACCTTTCAGGAGTAATGGGACCCAAACTGGATTTTACCCACTGTCAATGTATGTTGCACCCTGGGACTTGAAGTTTAGCCGTCCTACCTGAAACTATCCGCTCAAAAATCCCAGTGACCACAAAAACAGGATCGAATAAAGTTTCCAATCTCCTGGGGGATAATCGCCAGCTCTGCAAAAGCAGTGATGGGCACACAAACCCCCTACCCACAGTATGGGAGAGGCACCCTCAAATATTACAGCTCGCAGAGTCCAGACCACATCTCAGAATCAACATGGGCATTGCAGGGAATTGGCACTTTTATGCGTGTTAATGGTGAGATTTGGTGTAGCAATCTTAATGTCATGGTTATATGGTGTAACAAGACTCATTCATTTAAGTGAGTGTGTGTGTAATTGGCCCGTGTCAGGAAATACTTGTATTCCACCCATCCATTTCCGTGAGACGTGGTTAAGTTAATTACAACAATTACAGCGGTATAAAGCGCAAGTGCATGAATTCACAGAGCCTGCGAAGGACTTCGATTTAAGATTTTGTGGAAGGGTGTATTTCACAAGAGCACATGCACATTGTATCCAATTTAGGTAAGAATTAAGCTAAACATTATTCATGTGGGATACTATAAATGATTGGCTTTGATTATTTATTAATTTGACTTTTAGTTGGTTTTCCCGTCTATATTCATGTGTGTAATCACAACATATGGAAACTGGAAGCCCTGAATGTAATTTCAGAGAGGGGAATTCAGGCTTGAAGAAAGCTTCCCAAGTGAGGGGGGGCAGCCTGTAATCCGTCCTGCCAGGTTTGGCGCCCTCTAACTGCACCAAAACGACACTACGAATATGCAAATACACAAGGCATTACAAAGGGGCTGGGGCGATAGCCGCTACCTGCACCCTCCAGGGAAGGTGTCATTCGGCACATGTGGACAATGCGGCAAGGGTGAGGGGGTACAATCTACATACCATTCACAGCTCAGCAGGAAACCTGGGGGGGTTAATGTAGCACACAGGGCGTTGAGCAACAATCCACACAGCCCTCCCCAGGAACCCTGACCTTGTGCCCTAGAGACACCAGCTGCTAGCCCTCCCTTCTGCATCCGCTGGGCCCCACCCACTGGCTGCAGAGCCCCCTGCTCTGCAGCTACTACCACACACACTGTAAGGGATGCCTATCAATAGTGTTTCAGGCGCAGAGGTGCTACAGGGCCCACTGCACCCAGATCATCTATGTGTAGTACAGAAACTCTGGGATGGGGTCCTTCTGATCAGGGCCGGACTGGCCCATAAGGCAACGAGGCATAGTGCCAATATCGGCAACACTCCTCAGTTCTCATACAGCAACATACATAAATAAACCACACAACACCTTGTTAGTGGAGAAAATTGCTGCAGGTTTATTTGCATAACAAATATGCCAACATGGTGGGGTATCTTATGGGCGATCCAAGGGCAGGCCAGCCCCTATGCTGCCTGCCCGCCTGATGAGCCAAATTACACTGTGGCCGTCACCAATCGGTGGTTACCAATTTTGGGAGGGACCACCCCTCCCATCAGTGGACTGCCAGTCCACGCCCTTACTCACACCCCACAAAAGGTGGGCCGAGCGTTCCAGGCAGCCCCCGGTTGCTCAGACCCACAACCGCCCGTAGGACTAACGGGGTGCCGTTGTTCTTCCAGGGGACAAAGCTAAGACATCCCTGGGTATCCTTGGCTTAGCACCCTTGTTGTGCTGCTGCATATAGTACCCTTCTGTACCTTGCAGACTCTGGATCGCCCTGTAACTCCTCCTGCAACACAAAACAATAAGTTAGATTCTTCCCCTCCCCCTACCACCCTTTGGCCGTCCGCAGGGTAAGCGGTAGGGCGGGAAACAGCAAGACGGGCAGCGGTCAAGAGGCTGCACAGTGGGCGGGGGAAGGCATTTGTACCCTTGTACCCCCCACGGCTGGAAGTGACGCGGCCAGCTGACCCCCTGGTACCTAGCCCAGGGAGCCTAGTCTGCTGACTCCTGTGCCTTCCTGTGGCACTAAGGCGGCCGCCCTGTTGGAGGGTCCCCTACGTGGCCCCCCGGGCAGCCTTGGCAGGTTTATTTGCATAACATATATGCAATCATGGTGGGTTATCTTACGGGCGATCCAAGGGCAGGCCAGCCCCAATGCCGCCTGCCCGCCTGATGAGCCAAATTACACCGTGGCCGTCGCCAATCGATGGTTACCAATTTTGGGAGGGGCCACCCCTCCCATCAGTGGACCGCCAGTCCATGCCCTTACTCATACCCCCAAAAGGTGGGTGGAGCATTCCAGGCAGCCCCCAGTTGCTCAGACCCACAACCGCCCATAGTAGGACTAACGGGGCACCGTTGTTCTTCCAGGGGACAAAGCTAAGACATCCCTGGGTATCCTTGGCTTAGTACCCTTGTTGTGCTGCTGCATATAGTACCCTTCTGTACCTTGCAGACTCTGGATAGCTCTGTAACTCCTCCACAGCTCTGGGGGTGGCCACCGTTACAACCAGGGCTCCCCACCAAGGTAGGCATCTTACCTACATCCTGCTGCTTCCTGGGACTCTCCCAGGACAGCTGGTGCCTCCATCCTTTCTCAACTCCCTGTGGATTTCAGACTGATAAAACCATAACCCCTCTGTTCAGGGATGGATGCATAACTTACACCAGTGGGAATTTAATTCTGGCAGCAGGATCCTCCTACCCTGGAAAGTCAAATCCTTGCCTCCCAGCTTTCAGACCCCAGTGATGAGAGGGGAGACACACCCACCCCTGCCCGGGCCGCTACTTCTACAGAAGCTGTTCCAGTGCCTGCACAATTACACCACCCCTCCCAGGGTGGCTTACGGCCGGCTGTCCCTTAAAATGGCTTGGGATTCCCATTGCCCCACCTGTTAGCATGCCCTGCTGAGTCTGCAACTCTGAGGGAGACCCAGTATCTGTGGTACCCGCCTCGCCCAGTGCTTTATGTATATGCGCCCAGGATGACCTAAAACAATTAGTTTGGTGTTGGTTCAATGTTAACATTGCCTGGCTGAAGAGTAATACCTTTGACAAGCCACTCCTGACAAGAAGTGCCAATGCAAGAGTTATCAAGCTCGCCTTCATTCCTCTCACCCAGTTATTTGTGTATAGCACTTGTCGGAGTATGTCCATCACATTACACCAGTCACCACCCCAGGTGACGCCTTGCCCTCCCAAACTTCTGTTAGTATACCAGGGAGCAGACAGGACAGTGTGGACCGGAGGGGAACCAAATGTATAGATACCTGCTCTTTCTCGAGTACTGGGAATGCCAAGTGTCCTTCAATACTTTGTAGCCTATCTGTGCTTAACCCAGGGGATTCCCTAAAATGTGCCCATAGCACACTCATTTGATGACAACTTCCACAACCTGCATTGCTGCCTGCCAAGGCTAAAGGCTAAAAGGGCGGGAGAAATTGCCCATGATATCGTTACTCGACTCAATGGTACCCGTTTCATCGACCTCAGAAGGACGAGATACTAAGTGGACCTACCAGGATCTGAACCTGTAACCAGAGGTCGAACCCAAGCCCCTTTCAGTTCTGCCGCTCCACATGCCTGTGAACATGTATCCCAGGGCAGACTTCAGGCACCTAACCCATACTTGGCCATGCCTGAGCTAAAAACACACATCTAAAAGGCCTGATAACAGGCTGACCACCAACATTGCAGTCCGAATGTTCGCTGACAACTGCCAAGGAAAATTCGCTTAACTGAAGCAGCTGGTAACATGCCATCAATTAATCAATTTAACCTTCTATGACTGCAAAATGTGCTCTTGTGGTTGTCCGTATTATTGCTCCCTCCCATCCATATCAGCCCTACCCAGGCAACCCGCACCCTCTTGGCACTGGCACACTCCCGCCCCTGCTGACAGAAAGTGCCTATTTGTGTTTAGCCCCTAACCTTACGTTTATCACTGACGGTATACCAGGGAATGTTGAAACTCAGCTAGCTCTACTGCTGAGTGCACGTTGCACCATCACAGGTATGTCTTTACCTATTTCGTGTCTGGCTGCAAAGTTTGATGACATTGCCAGCCCCAATCCTGGGCGAAATAGAAGGAAGCTTTACAGCTACCCCTGTTAGCCGCTGCTTGTGCTAATGATGGTACAAATAGCCTATTGAAACTAAATATAATTCCCTTCCTACTGTTGTGCAAGAACTCACAACCATTGGGTCTCCATGGTTCAATACCTTCCTGCTAATAATGGTTTCCTTGAAGAATGTTGACAATTCTTATGTTCTGCAATGGAGGTACTGCAAGATCTAATGAGGTATACCTAGTTCAACACCCACAAAATTACCACTTTATCGCCGTGTTGCATGAGTATGGGCAACCTGTCAAAGTATCCAAACGCAACCAAGAATTCAAACCTTACCCTGAACAGTAACCCTAACTGGCCCTGAAGCGAGGCAAACAATGCTAGGGCAACTCAGCAGCCTCCCTCCAACTTTCATGCTGGTTATATATAGTGTGACGCCTGCTTGCCATCTTTGCACGGGGGGTGGGCCTTCAGGAATACTTAGCATGCACCATTCTACCAGTGCCTAAAAGACCTTTGTCATGCTGCAGTCGCCTAATGATTCTGGCCCTGCACTAGAGGCTCTCACCTCGGCCTTGGGTCAAAACAATTCGCCAGGAACATTGCTTAGCAGAGTGTGCTGCAAGGTTCTGTCTCCTCAGCCATCGCATCCAGTTATGTAATCAACACGCATCATTCCACCTACAGCAAGCAGGACTATGGACACCAAGAGTCACAGCCACTACGCTGGGAACGGACGTGCTCACCCCAACCTACTGATGCTCAGACCGCTTGCTTAATGCTCACATACTCACAGTATGGCAGAGACAAGAGAGGCTGTAAATTTAAAGCCCTTTTAGATGATCATTAGACAGACCCGACAGGGAGAATCATGTGAAATGAGGTAGGAACCACCACACCCCGCCTGTGAATCAGCCCAGGTGTATTTTGTCATGCCCCCTACTAAGCACTTAGAGATCACCATCAACAACCTGCAGTGGCCAGGTGGCAGGCACGCAGCGGGACCTTCAAGTCCCATTTCCTGGCGACACTCCCTGCTGCAGGTGTCTTGTTGCCACCACAACTCGCCCCTCTTGACCAGTAAGGATTTATATCGCTGAAGATGTGTGGTTACCTCTCATCGGGGTCGGTGGAACGTATAACATGTGTCCTGAATGTACAATATATGTGATGGTGTGCAGGCGTATAGGTATCAGAACCTAATAGTAACTGTGCATAGGACCTTAGTATTCAAAACTGTGACCTATAGATTATGCACGGTGCTTTGCAGCACAGCTTGGCCCATCTGATCAACTTTACAAACCCAGTAAGCAAGCCTTTGCTGGTTACCCTCAGATCCTTGCCGTGCACACCTTAACCCAGAGAGCTCTCTTACTAACAGAGCATTTGTCCAAACAGAACTGACACATCTGCATCCCCCTTCTGGATGACGTTCTATGTGCTTCATGTTAGCCGGCTTTACTGCTAAGTGTCCCAGATCATGCACTGCTATATCCAACCAGATGATCTACTTTCTCTGACCGCAAGGGAAAGGATAATGTATTCACCAAACCCAATGTAAACTAAAATTGCAAGCGGCACTTGTCAGGAGACATTCAACCTCTGTCCTTGAAGCGCAGCAAACGTGGCAATCGAAATTACAGAGCTGACAAGCCTCTTTTTTCCCTTGAACTCCAAGTGTGACAAATGAGGCAATCCAGGCCCCCCCAAGGCTAAAAGGATGGCTTGGGCAGAAGGAAAGCAGACTGTAACCAACAAACCAAATCCTACCACAGGTAAGCTCACAGTTACTGCAAAAATGGGTACCCTTACATACAACAGCAGCCAACAAAACACAGTCATGTTAGCCCTAGTGGTATCGGTTCGACTGCCTCACTCATAAAATTACCGGACACCCAAAGTAAAGCCCCCTCCTGTGTACCTATGCAAAGCTTTTAGGTTGGCACTGGGCAACATGCCCACAATCAGTTAATGTCATTTTGGGTCGAACAAATGACTGTACTGCCGTTACTAATGGAGTCTTGTGGCAGACCTAAAACCCTGTGCTCCTGGTGTTGCACGCTGTGTATCAATGAAATAAACATACTGCCAGGTTCAAGTATGTAAAGAGTGTATCACTGTGGCTTTATGTGGCAGGGGAGAAATATGTATGGGTCCCTCCCCCTAGAGTATTGAATACCCAATTGTGAATCCAATATAAGTCTCTTTTGTTCCATCACTGTCTTGTAAATTTCTGAAACTACCCTTACGCGGAGTTACTCTCGTGCGCACATGCTGCCTAGGTATAGAGCGTTGCACATGATCGCCAGGTGTGTCGCAGATGGACCCATTCAGATGGCTAGGCCCGGGGGGGGCTGCGGGAAACCCCCCTCCCCCCCGAAGGGCAGACCACTAGCATCTAAGTACTTACTGCATGCAAATACATGCTCCAGCCCCAAATTAAGGCCGAGTTGGCCGCCACAATAGCCAGCTCCCACTAGGAGCCCCCCCTAGTTGGCTTGCTGCCATCACTGGCCCTCTCGCTCCCGGCACAGACCCGCACGACATGTCTGCGTTGCCTAGGCCTTGGATGCTGGTAAGTGCCCAACGGAAGCAGCCCAACCCCCCCCCCTTTTGGCGGGTACAAGCCTCAGCGATGGCCGGATGGGGCTCCCTGTGAGGCACAGGTCCTGGCACCGACGGCGTGTACATGCGGATTCACACAGACTTGAGGTGAGCAGCTGGAGTAGGCTCTCTCGCGAGCATTGCCACGCAGTGGGACAGGGGGTATGGTGATCCGGGGACTGCCCTCCCCGGTGCTGCTGCTGTAAAGGACGGCAGTCCTGGGCCGCGATCGTACTTGGGTAGCCCGGGAAATGCAACCACTCGGGCCTTGGCCCTCTAACCACTTGGCAGGGGCCCCACTTCGCCCCCCTCCCCTGACCTAAAGGGAGGGGGTGCGCCTCTATGCCGCTACCTGTGACACAGAGAGCTGCCCGAGCCCCCCACCCTCCCTCCCTCCGAGGCGGACCGCAGCCGTGGTGGGGCCACCCATCCCTCAATGCTACCCCGATGGGGGAGACCGGGCGGGGAGAGAGAGAAAAGGGGGAGTGGGGTAAGCACTCACTGCCAGGTAATTGCCAACAGCTCTGGGGCACGTCTAAACAGCGAGACGGGCAGCAGTCAAGAGGCTGCACAGTGGGCGGGGGAAGGCATTTGTACCCTTATATCCCCCCCACGGCCGGAAGTGATGCGGCCAGCTGACCCTCTGGTCCCTAGCCCAGGGAGCCTAGTCTGCTGACTCCTGTGCCTTCCAGTGGCACTAAGGCGGCTGCCCTGTTGGAGGGTCCCCTACGTGGCCCCCCAGGCAGCCTTGGCAGTTCATTTCTGGCTGTTTGTGGGCATGTTTTAAGGTCAACTTGGTCCATTTTTACTGTTGATTTACCCGATATTTCAACAAACACTGCCTGCAGCAAGCTCATACGTGCAGCATTTCCATACCTTGCAAAACACTTCATCATTGTGTCTTTACAAGGTCAAACCAGTTACTATATGCAAACATGGGGCACTTTTTCTTAGCTACCTCATTTAGTAATGGGTCCATGTTTATAGAATCTTTTCATCACTCCACTGCCCATACCATCCCGAGACCTGCCTTGTACAAATAAAACTCTGAAAAGCTCCCCCCCTCCTCTTATTAAATAATACATTTCAATGTTTTATCAAGGAAATTCAAAGTACGCAGCTGGAAGTATGCGAGGGTGTTAAAAATGTGTGCCAACAAACGTCAGTTAGTCACAGAAAATGTACTTCGTTAGCTTTCCTAAAGCTCCTTCGGGCACCTTGGTGTAAACGGTCGACTTTCAAGTCTTTCAAATGAACACAAAGAAAACCTGAAGGCCTGACACCCGGCGACAGAGGGAGACCAGTACACCTTGATGCAGGGGTCGAAAGTGGACCCCAGTTACACAACTTCCAACATGCCTTTGGTACTTCCAGTCATCCCGGTCATGTAAACAAAACCTGCCTTAGATTCTGGGGCATGTATGCCCACAGACGCAGGAGTAAAGCCTAACCACAAGTCCCAGAATTGTATGCGAGGATTGACGGGCTGGAGTTGCGCAAATGCGAGACCTATGTGCATAGACAGCGAGCGCTGCTAACAGCTAACCCTCAGCTCCCTCCTGGACCTCGACAGTAGCCTCGGAAACCGATGGAGACGCTGCTGGATCACAAGCTGACCTTGCAGCGCCCGCACCTCCTCCCCCCATCGGCTCTGCCATTGGAGCCATTGGATCAGCAGGCAGCGCACCGGTGGGTGTCACGTTTGGTATTCCGTGAACTCTCTGTATTCCCATGCGCTTCTTTTCACTCTGAAAATGAATGCCCCCCCACCGTGGACAGGCAGAAGCAAGGGATTTCAGAGCTGCGGTTCTCGCCGAGATCGCGTGTGTGATCCTAGTCGCCTGGGTGCTGGTAAAAAACCTTCTTCTTCGTGCGCAGCAGCGTCTGTAAAGCGGCTGCTGGACTCATGCGTAACATAGCCATCTGGACAGGTCAGGCAAAATAAAGTGCGAGACTCAAGCCAGCCAATCCCAGGAGAAAACAAGCATTTATAAATGCAATGGGACTCGCATTACGAGAGACCTATTGCATATATAAACAAATGTTGGGGCGTCCAAGATGACATGATCGGGAGTGGGGGGAGGTGGGGGGAGGGGCAGAGAAGTTACGAACTGCTGGAGGGAAAGGGAGGGCAGAGGAGCAAAAGAGTTTGTAAAGTAAAGGGGCCAATATCAATGAAAGGAGAAAAATTACGACATGACCATGAGGAGGAGGGACAAACAAGCCGAAAAGAAATCAGAATGCAGCCTTTCCGATTGAAGCCAATGAAAAACATGGACGGAAAGTGGGCGGAGCTTCCCTCCACTATACTGTATACTGCATGCCTCGCAAAGCGAACAGGACCCAGGCCGGGGAAGGCGAAGCCGGACCCGATAGAGGCCTAGGGTGGAACGCCGGCCGGCGGCGGGACCCCTCCACGCCACGCCCCCGCAATTAAGAAAACCCGGCTAGGCCGGGGAGGGCATGATAGGCCCAGAAACAATGGAAGCTCCCCCCCCCCAATCAGGGGGCGAGAGAGGTAGGCAAGGGGGAGGTTAAAAGGGGCCAACGGCCCAGGAAAATTCAATTTCAAGGCTCCCCCTCGCCGCATAAGAAGAAGGCCCCTCCCTCCTCTCCCAGGCAATTGGGGCGGCTGGGTCCAGAATGGGAATAGAGAAAATAATGAACAATAGATAAAAGTGAAACATGGTCGTTGAAGGACTATAGTAAGACCATGAATGTTGAAATTTGAAATATGCAGATTGCATGTTACAAAAATGTTTGTTGTAAAATAAAACTGCGACCTTTTCAGGCACCAAGAAGTGGTCACGTGGTACTTAAGGGAAAGCACGCAGAGATGGCAACAAACAGGGGGGAGCGGGGAGGGAGCGCTCGCCGCCTGGACGGGGTTAGCGCGTTGCCCTGCCTCGCTATGCGAGACCTAAAAATGACCTCTTTAACATAATGCAGAGCCCTGTTCAGATGGACGTCACGTTTCCCTGCACCACACTGTGAACGTAAATGCAGCCGTTCAACTTGCCACATCATACATTCTGCAAATCTGGAACCCGCATCCAAATGATGTGTCATTTATTATTCAGTAAAGTAGTGCATGTTTCTTGCTGCTTTTATGCCTCTGGCTGTTTACTGTCTGAAACATTAATAGCCAGAGATTCGAGAAATCTATAATTTATCAAACGAGACTGTACAGGACAGTTTACATTGCTTTCAATGGCAGATGCATTTGAAGAATAGCAAAGGCTGGCAAAGTGTTCAATTATTGAGAGCAATCAATCGGCGCACGTATAGGAGACTAATGGCGCCTCCCCGTTACGGAGGGGGGTGATTCCGCCACGTAGAAAATACTAAGGAGTCCACGGCTGATAGATGTCTGTGTTGTTACTTTGGGAAATCGAAGGGCAATTATTGTCCAGGATATTGTATGTTAATATTTAACCACGCCGCATATCACGCCGTTTCTGTTACTTGAAGGAGACATTGAAGGGTTTGATCTCCAAATACATTAGTGCTTGACACAATAAAAAGTGATTCCTGCTGCATGTGGTGGGCGTGACACGGGGCTGCCAACTTTTCAGTTCACTTATGCGTGACATTTCCCTGTTTAAAGTCTTCATAGGAGTCACTTCTTATATCTGAGACTTGACACTCCTTTTAATTCTCTAAATGTTCTCAGACACATGCTAGACGCCCTTCAGCAGCACAGCACACCACCAGTAATAGCCCCTAAACAGAATTCTCAACAATCCATCAGGGCTCCTATTGAGACGTCGACACTTAACTTCCAAGTGCATTCAACCCCCAGAAGCGTCACTCGGAAGCAGACGGGGAGCTTCTGGTAGCAGAGGAAGGCTTCTTGTTCTCTGTAACCCCTCAGCGCCTCAGACATGGTACGCGCTGTGACCCCGGACACTATAGGATCGATGACACAAGTCATAAGTGTACAAAGATAGAACATGCATACGTGGTCCCATGCTGCAAGGAACCTTTATGGACCAATAGCGCACATTTTAATGGGCCTGCCCTGAATGTACTGTGCATTTTCAATGCCCCAAGGAACAGTGTGGTCAAGAGCCTGCGGCTCCTTTGCTCTGCTGCCCACCCATCACCTTGCCCGTTCACGCTGTTGAGCTGCCTCAAAGTGAGTATCATATGAGGTAGGTACATGTGCCTTCAGGGTGAGGCACAGATCTAAGACAGGCACACATCTGCTCCTACTTCACTCATCTCCTCGAACCTCATCACTCAACCTCTACGACCTCACTCTGATCATCCCTCTCTCTCCTGCTCTTTTTACACTGCCCAATGCTTCTCTCTGCACAATTTTCCTACTGGGGCCCCTCACTTTGCCCTACTCTCTAATCCTGCACCCGTACATCCCTCCTGCTCCTACCCATTCACTAGACCCATATGTTATGACTCATTCATCCCCTCTCACCTCTTGTATCCCATTCCTTTAACTTGCACCCTATTCTGCCTTTAGCTCTGCTCCTATCTCTGGTACACATTTTTATGTCGAGCCTGGGCAGGCATGCTGTATTGGAGTATAGACTTTAAGCTCCGCCCACTCTCTGCCCAACTTTTCAATTGGGACTCTTTCAGCCAGAGCTTGATGGTAAAGAACTTACCTCCCCAGAGTTCCTGGGGAGCAGAAGAGCAGGTGAGCATCAGCTGCTGAGCGGTAGTCCCTGCAGGTCCTGCCACACAGAGAACTGGTTCGAGTAGACTGCCTTAGATACCAGTGCGAAGCAAGTCAAGGCAATTGGTAAAAAGCATTTGGAAATCAATAGGTCTCGCAATTGTGAGATTTTGAGCTAGTGGCATTGTAAATGACAATGCCTTTTATTTATGTGGTTAAAAACCTGCAATAATAAAAGGCTTTGTCATTTTACAATACCAGTAGGTCAAAACGAGTTTGAAAATGTGAGACCTATTGCATTGCAAATGCTTGTTCACTCTGTCCCTAACCCCTAAGGTGGCATCACTGTGGCTTACCGTTTCTCTGCTGCTGCATTGTGTACTCTTGGCCTCTCTGATGATATTTCTGCCCTTCAATCTACCTCTACCCTTGGCTCTTTCCTTAAACCTTTTGATTTCCCAGACTTAGCCCTTACTTACCCTATCCCTTTGCTTCTACCCTCTCTCAACATCCTATCATCACCTCCCTCTGCATCTACACATCATCCATCAGGTCCTACCAGAACATCCTGTCCCTTCAACCACATCCTACCTCACTACATAAAGTACTCTGTCTCTGGCCCTACAATCTCCATGTGCTCCCACCATCTTATTTTAAACATATGTTTTACTATTACGCTGTTCTTACTCTGACTGCACACCTCCACCTGTTTTTACTTCTTGAGCAACACCTAGTCTCCCTACTTCTATGTCTACCGGTAGTGATTCATTCTGGAATTACCACTCTACCTCTAAATTACTGTACCGTCTCTCTCCTTCTGCTTCCACCACATCAGAATAGTGGGCCAGTCATTGTGCCAACTTCTCATTCTACCCCGACCCTCTCACTCTGTCACCACACCTTCCCACTGTTGACTGCATATCACTTTTGACTCTACTCTCTTCAAGCAGTGAAGGCCACTGCCACCTGAGCTCTGGGTAGCCTGTCAGTGCCTCTGAGATGCAGACTCCGCCACCTGGGCCTCTTTGGGCAGCATGCACAGAGGGGCAGGGGAGCCGAAGACAGGTCGCATGACATCTCAGAAGGCCCTGAACCGGCACTGGTATGTTCAGTATCATCGCCTGACTCTGCACTTTTCTGTGCACCAAGACTGCTACAGGTCAGGTGCTCATCATTCATAGCCATTGACAAGAGCCAGTGTGAGCCTGTGATGTGCAACCGAGCTCCAGAGGGTCAACGGTCTGTCACATGTGCTTGCTAGCTCTTGGCCGTAGCTCAAGCGACTGACTCACAAGCGATATTGATTCTACATAGGTGCAGCAGTTTGGGAAAGTGGGAGTTGTGTCAACTAGAGTCCTTATTGTAGCGGTGGTTTCTTCCTAAGGGCAGAAGAGCTTCGCCCCCACATCCACTGCGAGCTACGAGTAAAAAAATAAACCATTTCATTGCCATTTTTTAGGTCTCGCCTACGCAGTGCGCATGCGTTGCTTAGGAAGAGACCTTTAGCCATCGGTTCCCTTTTTCGCCCAAAAATGTGCACTACTTCCATTGCCTTCAATGGCAACGCGTGCACGTGTGCCGATTTCCTTGCGGGAGCGAGCGGCAGTGCCATATGGTATCAATTATCGCGCCTTGCCGCTCGCTCTCGCAAGGGAATCGCGCATGCCCCCTCCTCTCTCCCTGCTGATGCACGCGCTTGTGCTTGTTGTACTGTTTGGCAACAACTTATTTCGGACGCAAACACTTATCAGTTGCCATATTGTTGGATGCTCACATACGGGGCACTTGTCATGCGTATAAGGTAAGCGCGTTATGCACTTTGCTCTTTACTGTTTCCGCCACAGTCTTACTATTGAGAAAGCACGCCATTTCCTTTGTTTGTGCTTCTCTGCAGCCTTATCAAGGCCATTCACATACATGTCTGCTCCCAAGCAATACGCTCAACAAGGTATGTTACATCCGGCCAGCTGTCATGTGCCATTTTGAGCCAGAATGTGAATATTCATTGTGTGGGTATTATGGTTGGGGACCGCTTTTTAACAGCAGTTTGAGAATGGTTTCAGATTATCACTTACAAGGACACCAGACGCTTCGCTCATTCGCGTCCGCACTTGCTACTACTATAAATGGTATGTGTTTGAATCTGGATGATCTCCACCCACATTTTTTCATGAACGGGGGCTTGATTACTATATTTATTAATATACCATCCCTCCTTGTGTATAGATATACTCTTTTCGGCACCTGCGGACATGCTGATTTTGGTACCTAGTCTTCTAGTTATCAACACTGTTGGACCCCATATTGGTGAGGATCATGGCTATTAAATGTGTTCATCTTGAAGCGCCGTTCTTTTATCCTCTGCTCTTACATTACACTCCCTGCGAGGTTGGGTAGATACCTCTCTCCAACATTCTCCTTATTGGCTTGTTATGTTAGCCAACTTATGGCCACCACTGTATATATACCGGGGCTGCTCTATTTTGCCCATGCTATATGATAACTCATTCTTAGTAAATGATGGGGTCCTTTTTCCATCGTGTGCACCTCCACTTGAGGTATTTTTGTGCTTAGCTCCTTTTATCTCTGTGATAATCTCAGAACGACCTCACATTGTGATGGAATACATATTTTTTTACATTTCAGGGAGGTACTACACTATCGCTGTTTTAAATTTAGAATACTGGCACTGATCACAGACTTCAGGTATAGTTTCCCCGTATTAGTGCACATTTGATTACTTTTGTGTATTGTTGTCTAAAAATTGATAAGCCTTTCACGGTGCGGGATCGGTTTTAATTGCAATTTGATTAATTTATTTTCCCACTTACCCCCTTCTGTTTGATTTCTTTGGGGTCTTCTGCTGGTGTTGTCCACGGTATTCTCTTTCTCTCATCACCTTGTGTTTTCGTCAGTGTGTATACTGATATGATCTTGGAGCAGCGTGCAATGACTCAGCATGGTCAACCTATCAGTCACAGTCTATTGTAGGTTTTCATCATGTGCACTTGGCTCTTTACTAAGTATTCCTCAGTACTGGAATGGTATTTCTTTTTCTTTCTTTCTGTTCTATTTGGCGATGGTGACGTTAAAGTAATGAAAAACTTCGTTGTCCCAATGTCATCAATACAATTGTGTAAAATACCTTGTATATCCTCTTGATTCCTTGGAAAAGTCTTGATGACAAAACACATGACGGCTGCCTGTTTGTGAGGATTTTTACACAAGAAATTTAAATAACCATGAAAAGAATAAATCCAAACCAACACAACTCTGAGCTTGCGACAATTCTTGATTGGTCATACTATATAATGATTGGATTTCTTTGACTGCTTCTGTATTTCTCTGTTTATCAGTCTGCTGAACTGGAGTCTCTCCAGTTCTGATTATCTTGCCCTGGGTGGCAGGGTGTGAATACCAGAAAAAGCATGAGCTTCACTTTTGTGTTATGATTTTGCACATATGTTTCCCTAAATTTATGTACGAGTTGGGATGTGATTTTCTTCTAAAATGAATGGTTTTATTCTTACACCTTACCACCCGCAATCCCTTGCGTGATCAGTAATTATAATGTATGCACTGATTAATTGACACTTTTAATTGACTTTGCAGGGATAAAAGACCAAGTTAGCCCTATTTGTCTTCCCTAACCTCAATCTTAGTAGGTTAGTCTTGTGGAGCTGGTGATGTGTTGGTGGCCAATCTTGGAAGGATGACAGACCCAGGGGCATATTCACAAGGAGTAACTCAGATTTATCTTCACCTTAAGGCAGCAAAAGTGGAGATAGATTTAACACCCTATTCACAAGCTGGTGCAAACTGCAGACAACACCAGTATTCCCACGATAACTGCCCCCAAATGTATCTCCACGGTGGACACCACCAACTAACATTAATGAGATGCAGAGTAGGCGTTCCCAAGCAAAAACACATGAGAGAACCACAACACCACGTTCACAACGAACTGCCAGATCTGCGAAGCGAAAAAAAAACTGGGGATAACCCGTTGTACACCATTTTACACCTGCCTTTTGCTGGTGCTAAGCAGGACGAACACCCACAGCATGGAAGGGAGCCCAGACAAGAGCCACACCTGAAGACCCACAGATGCATTGAGGCAAGGACCATGCAGCTCTGATACCCATGAGGATCACAACACCCACCGCCACCACCCCCAGGCTCCCCGCCATATTTTTTTAATTACCTGCCGACCCCTCAGCATTTACACGTGAATGCGTTTCCATCTATCACTTCTAGGTGCTGGCTGGCAGGGTCTTTCAATAGAGCGGGGGTAAAGAGGTCGGGGAAAGGGCCTCTGTTGACACAGCAGTCTTTCAGGCTGCATGCCAAAAGTTAAAAGAACCAGACAATGTCTCCTGCATTTGTTATTCACTTGACATCCTGACCCTCGTATCCTAATATTTGTAGAGCCATGTTCGCAATGCGATATTGCCTGGGTTGAGAAAGGTGAGTTATCTGGCTGTGATGTGCCGATCCACAGCTATCGCAGGAATGACTATCGCCATTGCGATGTTGTTGCTGCCTGTTTTCTCTGCCGTTCACTGTAATTATCACCATGTAGTGCGGGCTTGTGAATTCCACGCTGTTACGGCGAAAAAAATCGGGGTTAGGCAGTGCTAACATTTTGCCGATATTTTACTCTGGCGATAGTTATCGCACGTTCTTGTGAATATAGCCCCCCGTCTGTCATTTCTGTCGTCTTTTTCTCTCTCACAGGTTGTCGTTTGGTCACTGGCATTGTATTCGTTTGTCATGCACCCAATTGTTAACAATATACACTGTCATCAGTATTATCATATTGTATAATTTCATGCTTGTGTTTCATTTAGTGAATATTTTGGCCCGTTTTACGTTTAAATCAAAGTACATATCGAATTAGTGCGGCAAACTTTCCATGATATCTTTAACCCCTTCCTCGCTCATGACGGAACCGCTCCGTCATGAGCCACGGTTGCCGTGTGCTCATGACAGAGCGGTTCCGTCATGCCACGACCGTTGGCGGCCGCTCCGCCCACGCGGCGCTGTTTCCCCCCCTGTGCGGGGGGACAACGCAACTGGGCGGAGTCATGACGGAACCGTTCCGTCATGAGCACAGCGCTACCGCGCTGCCCCCCCGCACCCCCCAGCGCTGCGTCGGAATTCCCGCCGCAGCGAAGGGGTTAATGGACAATTTGGGCAACAGTGTGCATTCAAGACACATTAGAACAAGGGGATTATGCATTCTGAAACAAATTTTTAGAATTTAATTCCATAACCCCCTTTTAAAATCAGGCCCCATTAAAAAAATATCTCTTGGCCGGATATTTAGCATATCAAGTTTAATTTGTGTGTATAATTTTCCACATAATTGCCATCACATACATCCACTTCCTCAAAAACACATAAGTTAAAAACGTTTAGATTACAATGCCAATAGCTCTAACTCAAAAAAATGCGAGACCTATTGCATTGCACCCCCCAGCGCTGCGGCGGAATTCCCGCCGCAGCGAAGGGGTTAATGGACAATTTGGGCAACAGTGTGCATTCAAGACACATTAGAACAAGGGGATTATGCATTCTGAAACAAATTTTTGGAATTTAATTCCATAACCCCCTTTTAAAATCAGGCCCCATTAAAAAAATATCTCTTGGCCGGATATTTAGCATATCAAGTTTAATTTGTGTGTATAATTTTCCACATAATTGCCATCACATACATCCACTTCCTCAAAAACTCATAAGTTAAAAACGTTTAGATTACAATGCCAATAGCTCTAACTCATAAAAATGTGAGACCTATTGCATTGCAAATGTTTGTTCTTTTTTACCAATGCGTGGAGCTGGGTGGAGAGCAAGTACAGGCCTACAGTGCCTGCAGGACCTTCCAGCCAATGCACTCCATCCAACCATGGTGCTTTTCTCATGTTCTTTAATGAGAGCAGGGTCTGGATTGGTTAGGGGTGCTCTTCCACTCGTGCCACAGCAGACTGAAGATTCAGAACACCAAGGACGATGCGCAGCCGTGGATAAGTACCATTTATTTTAATTTTATTTCAAATTTTAGAGTAGTTGTTTTATTTAGGGCTTTTGGATAGAGGGGTTGTTTTATCATTGGCTTTTGTAGGGAGGGGTTATTTTATTTTGGGCTTTTGGAGGAAGGATGGTGTTTGATTTTGTTTTTGGGGAATCAGTTGGGCATTTCGCTCACCCCACCACTTCCAAAGGTTAGTTACCAACCACCCATGCCTGACTGGAAAGAGGTGGGGACTTGCTAGTTCTAAAGCTAGACATGATAAACCGATTGGCCCACTGCCTGCAGTGACTGTCACTCAACGAATTGGGCTCCACGACTTGTCCTAAGCATTATACGCATTTAGATGATGGTGACTGCCAATCATAAGATACCGTGAAAGACCCGGTCAGCAGCTGAAACAGGAAGGGTAAAACTTACAGGAAAGCATCCTGTTGCTTAAAAAAAAACAGCTTCAGTTAAAGTAAATTACCTTGTTATAGTTACTACAAAAATGACGTCTTGAAAAGAGGCCGTTTTGTTTTACTCCTAGATACTTTTCTATACAGCTGTGCTAGGCTTCTGGATATGCAAATCACATACTCTGCCCACTGGTAGGAACTCTTTTTTGTTTTGGGATATTTTAACTATTACATTTTTCTGAACGACAGTTGTTCCAAGAAAAACATGTACTTGGATTAAAAACGATTTACCTTTGATCCTTTTCTATCACGGTGCCTAAGAAATGCTTCACAGGGTTAAGAGTTTTACCTCGTGGGGGTGTCACAATTTAAGTACTCTTTCCCTCTCTTTGTTGTGTACGTGTATTGACATCCTGTGGACACCGTAGTGTCTTATGCATTTGCGTGTCCCTGCGAAGACACCGTATTGTTGCCTCTCACCAGCTGTGACCTCACCAGCTGTCAGTTGGTGACAGTTGACAGCTGGTGATCCTGAGCAGCGGCTGCAATCTTGCGCTCCACGTTCGGAGCTGTGTTGGCGAAGAATAAAGAACGTACTACTCAACCTACTGCTTCCACTTTGTTCTTTACAAAGTGGCGACAAGCGCCAACACCGGAACCCACAACCGGTACATGAACTTTAAAAGAAATAAAAACCGGCGTTGAAAGAAACTTACAGAAACAAAGGAAGAATACTAACACGGAAAAAAAGTGTTAAAGAACTGTAAGAAATAGCAGCTGTGGAAAATCTTTACGGAGAAAACCAGGAAAATACAAGTTTATGCGTGAAGAGATACATGGAAAAGCGCAAATAAAGCAAACAAAGAAACTGCCGTGGAATTTGAGAAGGAAGTAATGTGGAACTTTGACAGGCGACACCGTGAGTAACGTTTAGCGTGTCTGTTGAAGTCAGCATTTGTGAGGTGAAACGCTGCACCAAACTCTAACTGTAAAGCATTTGTGAGGTGAAACGCTGCACCAAACTTTAACTGTAAAGAAACGACAGTTTAACTGTGTCAACTGTCAGCTGGAGCAGCGTCACGTATGCTAATTGAATGTGACGTAGTGTGCATTGACGCGTTGAGGAATCCTTCAGGAATCTCGGAGTGACGCACGACGTACTGAACGTGTGGCCATTTTGAATTTTTCCGTATATAAACAAAACAAGTGAAATTGAATCACCAAGGCAACGCGCGAACACACACTTAGGAAAAAAAATCACCGGCAGCTCAGATCTATGCAAATAAACAGCTACCGGCAGCGAACTTAAGCAATATTTATGCGCTGGTCTAAACCAATGGATAAAAACGAACCAAATATTTAAAAATAAAAAGAGAATTAATCTAGCACTTTTAGCACTGTGTTTAAAGGAAAATTAAGAAAAATAATAAATAAAAAGCAGCATGTCATCTGGCTACTTGTGGAATCTCTACCCTCCACAATCATTCCTACCTGGCAAGGGTGAACCATTACTGAAATGGGAAGAATGGAGGGAGTATTTTAATAACTACATCTCGCAGTTTGATGATGACGATGAATTTACACCTAAAAAGAAATACAAACTCTCCCTACATTGTCTCGGAGCAGGAGGAATAAAAGTGTACAACAGCATCAACAAGAAAACAAGAGGGGAGGGAGAAGATGATGTTTACGCTAATGCCATTGATGACCTAAATGCGTACTACAAACCCAATGTGTGCGTTGGAGTGGATAGATATAAATTCTTCCACAGGAAGCAAGGGAAGGAAGAGTCAGTCGATGACTATGTATCTGCACTAAAGGAGTTGGCATTGAACTGTCGCTTTGGGAATCTACACGACGAGTTCATAAGAGATCAAATCGTTATGCAGGGGTCAAATGCTGACATTCAGGACAGCCTCTGGGCTAAAGGGGAGTATCCACTCCAGAACATAATTGACGTTGCCAGAAAATCCGAATTAACTGGACGTTGCGCAAAGGCAGTAATAGCAGAAAGCAATGAAAAAAAAGAAAGTGGAACCGTCAGCAAGGTGACACAAGTTAAACAAAATTCAAAGAACACATGGAACAAGTCTGCAAAAAGCATAAACAACAAATCTGGGGATAACGGAACTAGGCGTTGCTACAGATGTGGAGACAATACACATTGGGCTGACGACAGAAAGTGCCCAGCATGTGGAGTGAAATGCACATACTGTGGGGTCATCGGGCATTTCCAGAAGGCATGACGAAGGCGTAAGGCTCACTCTGTGAAAAACATCTATGAATCAGAAGAAATTGAGAATGAAGATTCAGATGAAGACGACGTCAATATGTGTGTCCTCAGCATCGAAGAGGAGCAGATAAATGAAGTCAGTGCTGGCGGCATGACTAAAAAGAAGAAACCTACATGCAACATGGCCATTGGTGGCGTCGATATCAATATAGTCGCCGATTCAGACTCACCCTATACGATTGTGAACAAAAAAGTATGGGAAGAAAAGTTCACACCACATATTGGCAGTCACCTTGAGAAGGCAGACATACTGATTAAGTCATTCACTGGAGAACCAATTAACGTGTGTGGTTACAGAAAACTAAATTTTGCATACAAAGGGAGAGAATCAGAAGGAAAACTCTATGTATCTGCTGTTGGCCCATCGGTCTTGGGATGGATGGACCAGGGAAATTTGAGCATCATCTTGGACCCTAGCAGTTCTGACCCTGTCCTAGTGGTACAAAACACGTATGACTATAACAAATCCATCCTAAACAAGTACCCTAATGTCTTTAAAGACAAAATTGGAGCACTAAAGGGGTACCAACATAAAACAATAGTTAAACCTGATGCAACACCAGTAGTACACAAAACTCGCAATCTACCGTTTGCAATAAAGGACGAAGTAAAGAAACAAATTGAGAAACTCCTTAATGAAGGAATAATTGAACAAGTGGAGGCTAGTGAATGGGTCGCACCTCTGGTCGTAGCCAAACGTCCCAACGGAAAATTGAGACTATGTGTGGACTTACGGGACCTGAACAAAAATATAATAGTTGAACAGTTTCCATTACCAAAAATTAGTGAAATGTTGGCAACTACCAAAGGGGTCAGATGGTTTTCAACTATTGACCTAAAGTCCGCGTACCACCAGGTACCACTGCATCGTGAAAGCAAAAGACTCACGACGTTCATCACACCCTTTGGGTGTTACCAATTTACGAGAGTACCTTTTGGGTTGGCATCCGCTGCAGCGATGTTCCAAAGACTAATGAACAACATCTTTAAGGGAGTCAAGGGTATTCTGATGTTTCAGGATGACATCCTTGTCATGGGTAAATCTAAGGAGGAGCACGATGATAAGGTAGAACAAGTACTAGGAATCTTGGAAACTAAGGGGCTCACGGCAGAGTACAGTAAATGCAAGTTTGCATGTGAGTCAGTGAACTATCTTGGGCACGAAATAAATGGAAAAGGAATCTACCCGAAAAAAGATTTAATGGATGCTATAAAAAACTCTCCTGTGCCCAAAAACAAGGAAGAGCTGAGGTCTTTCCTAGGCCTTGTAGAATTTTATGCGAAGTTTATAAAGAACTTCTCTGAAAAAACTTATGATCTTCGACAACTACTAAAGATGAGAAGGGAATTCAATTGGACTGACACGTGCCAAGCCGCGTTCAACTCCGTTAAAAATGACTTGTGCAATGCTATACCTCTACAGGGTTTTGACCCTTCACTCCGCAACACCATCACAACGGACGCAAGTTCGAAGGGACTTGGAGCCGTATTGACTCAAAAAGATGACAAGGGAATACAGCACACCATTGCGTTCGCATCACGGTCACTGACACCGACGGAGGAAAAATTCTCTGTCATCGAACGCGAAGCATTGGCATGTGTGTGGGCCTTGGAGCACTATCGAAATTATGTGTGGGGAAACAAAGTCACACTATGCACGGACCATAAGCCGCTCACCAAGGTGTTCACGACGAAAGGTCTATATTCAGCGTCACCTAGGCTAGCGCGTTTATCTGTACGCCTATTTGACTACAATTATAACATAGAATATGTACCTGGAGTGAAGAACGTTGTTGCAGACTACTTAAGCAGATTACCAATAAAAGAAGAAAACCAAGAAAACGAAACAGATGTGGGAGAGTACTGTATAGCCAGCCTAGATGACAATCTACAGGGAATCTCAAAGGAAGAATGGCTCACAGAGCAAGAAAAGGACAAAGACATCTGTCTTGTGATCAGGATGTTAGAGGGAGAGTGGACACATAAAAATAAACTCACTGAAACAATGAGACATTACTATGAAGTGAAGGAAGAACTGTCACACGAAAATAGCTTACTGTTGAGGGGTTGTAGGGTGGTACCCCCAGTCACGTTAAGGAAAAGGATCCTTGAAATATGTCACGAGGGACATTTAGGCATAGTTAAGTGTAAAAGAAGAGTCAAGGAAAGTTACTGGTGGCCTGGGGTAAGCAAGGACGTAGAAAGAATAGTCAGAAGCTGCAACATGTGTCAGCAATCCGACAAGACCCAAGTAACTCTTAGACCACCATTACACCCCATTGGTTGCCCAACCATGCCATGGGAAAGAGTGGGGATAGATATCATGGGCCCCATAGAGGAAAAAGAAGAGCAATGGTATATAATTGTACTTATAGACCATTTTACCAAATGGCCTGAACTCAAATTCACAGTCAAACCTGATTCCAAGACAGTGGTTGAGTTTCTAGATTCAGTGTTCACGCGAGAAGGGCTCCCAAAACAGATAACTAGTGACAATGGGCCACAGTTCTTGTCAGACCTATTTAAGGCCTACACATCTAGAAACCAAATTACGCACAAAACAACATCGGTGTACCACCCAGCCGGAAACGGCGCTGTGGAACGCTTCAATAGAGTACTAAAAGGCATTATCCAGTTGTCCAACGACAACAGACTGTGCTGGAAAAATGAGATCCTAAAAACAGTATGGGCCTACAGAATCACGCCATGTGACTCCACTGGCCACAGCCCATTCGTACTCATGCGGGGCAGAACGCCCCTCTCAAAAGACAATGTGGGTTGGGCCTTAGCCTCAAAGAGAGTACACTGGACTAGTGACCAAGTAAGAAGGAAGGTTGAGCATGGACAGAACAAAACCAAAAATATGTACGACCACAAACATGGTTGCAAAGAAGTGCAACTCTCAATAGGGGATACCGTTAAGGTGAAGAGAAGTGGTCACGTAGCGAAGGGTCAGAACAGGTTCTCGCCACCCCTTATTGTTAAAAAGGTGTATTGTAACTCCGCTCTTTTGAGTGATGGTAAAGTGCATCACCTCTCGGCCCTCTCGGTGTGTAAGCCCACCACGGCAGTCCCCAACAAAGTGCACAGTAAGTTGGATGATAACAAGCACCACATTTCCCTGTCTGACTCCTCCGACAGTGAAGCCACACAGGACCCACTCACTACACATACTGAAGCACCTAACCCAGTGGCACACACCCTTAGCGCGGATTCAGGTAGGGTTGTCAGAGTTTTGCCACCCACTCCTAGGTACGACGAGTCACTACCATCTAGTACCAGCAGGTGTGGTAGAAGGATAGTACCTCCCGCGAAACTTAGCGATTACATTTGTGATTAGGTATTTTGTTAAACCTTGTTTAGTCATTGCTCCCTCTGTTCATTAGGGGGGAAGATGTGTTGTGTACGTGTATTGACATCCTGTGGACACCGTAGTGTCTTATGCATTTGCGTGTCCCTGCGAGGACACCGTATCGTTGCCTCTCACCAGCTGTGAACTTACCAGCTGTCAGTTGGTGACAGTTGACAGCTGGTGATCCTGAGCAGCGGCTGCAATCTTGCGCTCCACGTTCGGAGCTGTGTTGGCGAAGAATAAAGAACGTACTACTCAACCTACTGCTTCCACTTTGTTCTTTACACTCTTGATATCCCATTCTTGCATTTCCGAGCCATTTTTGACCACGTGTAGTGGCTCTTGCTTCTGGTGGTGTCCTGATTGTCCCAGGTCCCTCTATAGTCTTGTCACTGTCCAGTTTATTTTTTTCTTAACGAGGCCGTAGAACTGGTCTGAGACCACAGTGTAAAGTTATCTGCTCCTTGGCCGTTCCCTAGTAAACTCATTTAGAATCCAATAACTTCCTCATTGCACTTGATGAGAACATTTTACTGGACATTCGTGGAGCATTAGACAGCAAACACAACAGTGGATCCTGCCATTTGTGTCTGAAAGTCTAAAGGATGAATGGGAAT
The DNA here is from genome assembly GCF_964204655.1 of Triturus cristatus. Classification (NCBI taxonomy): domain Eukaryota; kingdom Metazoa; phylum Chordata; class Amphibia; order Caudata; family Salamandridae; genus Triturus; species Triturus cristatus. The sequence goes on along the minus strand of NC_140590.1, from coordinate 889,642,200 downwards.
GTCAAAATTGGCCCTTGAGTGGTTCCAAACATTCGCTAGATTCCAAAATCCAAGTATGTGTCCAATGGGCATGTTAATGGATGGCATAAGATTTAATTTCCATGATGCTGAGATCCATTCATGTCTGTAGGAACCTGATCTGTTGTGTGTGAAATTTCTTATGAACAAAACTGTTAACATAGAAATGTGTTGCAAATGATTTCTTTAAACAATGCAAAAGTACTGCCCGACTTTCTGATTTATTTACCTTTTCAAGATGGTGCTGTATTTTCTTAACTTTGTTCCCATTTCGCAATCCATTTTCTATGTTGTTCACACTAGCACTTTATAATGTCTGTTTACGCTGTTGACAAGTATCCCGTGACCAAGGCGACGTTTCATCGAAACGAGTTGGGTTTTGTTCCTGCCTAATCCAATATTTTGTTCAGTTATCCTGAAGTGTTGCCGGATAAAAATGGTCTTATGTTCGATATTATGATTGTAGGTGCAATATTGTGATCATGATGTTATGGTCAGGCAATATTTTTGAGTCAATATTTAGGAGGAATATCAATTTCAGGGAAATGTATTTTTTTAGGCCTGGCTGAAATTTAAAGTATGCCCGCCTAATTTTGGGAATTTCACATTACGCTTGGTGCATGAAATTCCCGAAATAATTCCACTTTGCGTAATTATGTGGCATTTGCTGTAAAAATCTATTGCGACCACGCTATTAGCAGTAAACAATGTCACTAACTTACAGGAACAACAGAATGCAAATGGCTATTGTTTGCTGTGCTTTTTTCTTTTACACAATAATTTTTTTAGCAGGACATGCATCATTGTATCACAAATCGCCTCAAGGATGCATATCACACTAAAATATAGTGCTAAATGACTGATTTACATTTCACGTAATTTCTCATAATTTCACCTAATTTTGCTGAAATTTGTCATATTTATATGAAAGCAAATTTTGCACATCCCTAAGCTTTGGATCTACTGTGAAGTCAATATTGGCACTGCCATCATGAAAATTCTGCTTCCAGAGCTCAGTGGAAACAGTGTTCACCATATTTAAGGCAACCCTCCACTCTATTCTTGCTGAAACTCGTTCATTCTGGGGCTGCCACAAACTCTACCACTCCCAGGCAGTCCCCCATGTGCTGATAGAAAACGCCCAGAGCCTGTGTACTTTGGTTATATGAAAGACAAAAGGACTCCACTTTGTGGACCTGACTTTCACCAATAACAGGAAAGCACTTCATAGGGAAAATGTCCCTTAGTTCACTAACCATTTTTGAGTTTGAGTTGCTAGTCTTGCAAACGTTAAATAGGAACATAACTGTGTCCTGCAATGTGCTTTATGGAGAAACATTTTTTATCCTAAAATAAGGATACATATGACATACATTATCAAAAAGCTATAGTTTTCACAGGGTAGTGGTGTAGAAGAAACCTTTAAAAACAACGTGAAGTAGAGGAGCAGCAGCACCTGTCCTTAAGGGCACAGGGGCCCCACCCCCCACCTTTTGTCCGACATAAAAAGTGTCTGTCAGACTGAGCAAGGGTCAGCCTGACAGACAGTATTTATTTTCAGATCAGGCAGTCAGTATCTAACCTTGTGTGGAATGTGCAGGTGCCTGCCTGCCTGTGCTAAACTTTGCTGGGCTGAAGATGTCAAAGATCCTATGGGCGTGACCTTTTCAGCCTGGCAAAGTGCTCACTGATAGCCTCAGACCAGGGCGCTTCAGTTTCTAAACCCTGAAATGCCCAGCGCTGAGTGTCTATCACTAATACCTCATAACAGAGTTGGATGGGATCAGCAACTCTCACTAACTCCATTCAACTCTGTGATAAGATTGGAAGTAACGCCTCCTTTCCATGGCTGACCTAAGGAGAGGAGGGGGTGGTCCTAACCATCCTGGATCCTCTGAGGCATCCCTCCTCGACAACGCTTCAGAAGGTAAGTGTTATGTTTTGTAATGTCTGGTGCATGCATGCGTGTATGTATGAATGTATGTGTATTTGTGAGTGTGTGCTGGAAATGTGTGTGTGTGTGTGCTTCTGAATGGTGGGTGCATGTGTGCATGCTTGTGAATGCAAGGGGGTATGAGTGAGTGTGCATGTAGATGAATGAGCATATGTGTGTGTGTGTAGCCTGCCTGCCACCCCTCTTGCTTGAATTACTGCCCGCCACTGTAAAAGAGATTTCTACACGGCTTCATGAAGAATGCAAAAAAGAGAAATATTGCAAATGTGCACTTCTGACAGGCACATCTTGTTGCTTCTATTCTAAGGGCCTAGTGGCCTGGTCTGTTACAGCGTCATTGAGGTGGGGAGATTTCCCTGGGGGTATTGAATCTCTGATGCCAACAGAAGTGGTCAGCCATATGAGCTTAAGTGGCTGGCAGGTATTGCAGAAAGGGAGATGTGGTGTTCTCAATATATTTATTATTGTATTGTATATTACATGTCAGTGGTTGGAACGCTGATTGATCATTCTTCGATTGGAGTTCCCACTATGTGATGTAGTTCTCGGAATGTTTGTGTTGGAACTGTTGGGCAGTTGATGTCCATCCCTTGGGCCCTCTTGACCTATTTACTTCGTGTTCAATAAACCTTTCTTCCTTAAGCACAGCAATGCCTTTGTGTGAACTTGTGAGAAGTTGGCCTTGTATATAATGTTCACTAATTAAAGTGTGCATCTTGCACCTGTCCAAACAACCCTTATGGTGATTGAAGAGGTCAAAGATAACCTTTGAAAGCTATCCAAGTGGGAGCTGTAGAGAGCAGCCTTAAGGCTAAGACTTGAAGGAATGTTAAGCAGCTTGTTTTACCAGAATGCAACCTAATTGTATTGGTTAAATGAAGGGAGAACCACACAGTAGTTATAAGAATATATATTTATTATTATAACACCTTAAATACCTCACAGTATCTGATGCACGCAGATAAACACAAATCACACAAAACTGTAGCACAGAAACAGGAAAAATAAATCGAGACAAGACAGTGTCTAGAGAGTGTAGAATCGCTGGGACCCCAAGCTACCACCCAATGTGAGTAAGTAGGGACCCCACGGAGGATGGGTGCAGTGTGAGAACACAACTGTGTGCTATGTGCAAATCAATGGGAGAGTCACAGTAGCAATTTTAAAGTTTAAGTACCCTTCCCAGTGGATTACGAGGAAACCCTTTGGAACATAGAAGGTTGGAGAGACACCCCACCCGTGGATACTGAAGTACCAGTTACCTATCCCAGGGAAGCCGGGTGCATAGGGCTGAAAAGGCGTCGGAAACCGCCGTCATTCTCAATGGGAGTCTTCAAAGAAATGCCACTGCTGGAAAGAAGAAAAGTGTCCCGAGGAATCTACAGGTGGATTTGTGATGGAAGGAACTGGAAAGCAGAGGGGACAGAGTCTGGATCACTCAGGAGTGACCAGGGGCTCGGTAGACGAATGCCCACCGATGTCGAGTGATTCAGGTGTGAAGAAGGAGACCTTGACTCTACAGCTGCAGGGACCTCGTATTTGGTGAATACAACCTGTCCCACAAAGGATGTCGAGTGCTGACGAGTCAGTGTCTAGCAGGAGCACCAACAAGCATTGGCAACGGCAACCCACAAAGAAGATCAAAGACGGTTACGGTCTGGCTCTGCAAGTACCAGAGGACTCACCACAGCCAAGGGAGTCAGGGCAGGCCTGGAGCAACCAGGACAGCTCACGAAAACGAGGATTGTCCCTCAGATGGACCCACAGGCCGAAGGCACAGGAGTCGCAAGGGGACATCTCGCAGTTTCACAAAACAACAGCTTGCAGGGCGCAGATTGTGAGGAGGTCCTTTGTACGAAATATGCGCAGAGATTGGGGCTATTGATATTCCAATGCACAAAGTTGGGGAACATCAACAAGCATATGCACTTGCAAATGTAAGCGGTGCACAGGGGTTCAAGTTATGCAGTCCCCACGAGGGATACTGGCCTCAAACTCAGTGAGAGGGCAGCTTGACCTCACGGAACATAGGAACTCACCTCCTGTGTTGCTGGAGCCTTCGGAGTCTGCAGGAGCTCAGGATCAGTAGACTGGTCAGTTGCATTACCGTGCCTGCAAATGCAGGGGAGCGACTCCTTTACCCGAAGGGAGATACTTTCCTTGATGCTCCACAGGTCCTGCATAAAGCCTGTATGGTGCACGGGCACAGACTATGCTTTGGACAGAGAGGGGGATGAAGTCAGGCCCAGTCAAAGTCTAGTGAAGTCCAGAGTGTCCAGATAGTCAAAGGTCAGTGGTTTCTTGTTCAGAATCTTGTCCACATTGAATCTAGGGTCCTACAGCCAGGAAAGCCCTTTTTACCCACGGGAGAGGGTTGGACAGATTCAGGGGACCCTCCCAGGGGAGGGTCATGACAGTGGGGAGGTTACTCCCATGTCCTTTGTCCAGTTTCATGCCAGATCAGGAGCCAACAGCTCCCAGAACTGGTTTGAGCTGGACTATGCACAGGGACACCAAATGTGCCCCTTGTGCAGACTTTCAGGCAGTTTGGAAGTGCACCCACCCAGCTCCAATACACTAAATCCTGTCTGAGAGGTGGTCACACCTCCCTGTGATAGGATGCCTATTGCGCTGCCTTCCTCTGCTTGAGCTTGGCTCAGCAGCAGGAGGGCAAAAATGTGTCTGTAGTCAGCAGCAACCATTTTGTGCTGTCTGGGAGGAGAAGGCTGGTACTGGGAAGACCAGGGACCCACAAAGCTTGCTTCAGAAGGGTGGAATCATACGATTCCAAGATGTTTGATACCAAACACGACATGGTTTGTTGCAGCCATTTTCGAGATAGTATTTTACGCGAGCATATAATGCACCTCTACCCATATGTCTGGCTCTACTCTACAAAAGCCAGGTACTGTCCGTTTGATTTACGAGGACCCAGGGATCAGTACATGAGGGCCGCCGCCATTCCCCTGCTCAATTTGTAGCTATTCCCCAGTGCCTTCATGCATGTCCATTTTCATTTGTCAGTGACTTTTGCTCTTTCGATATGCCTAACGCCACCTTCACGAGCCTTTCCTCACTCTGACTTGGTCATGTACTGCCGGCATTAAACTGTGGCACCCGCTCAAGCTGTTTTTCGTGCTTGCTTTGCCATGGATGGTGCACGCTAGCTCTTTCTTGTGCACATACTGCCGGTGCTAGATCAAGCTGTTTCCCTCGTTTGTATTGTCTTGGACGGTCCACGCTTACCTGGTGTGTGCTCTCTGCGAGACTGATCCCAGCGAGGGACTTCACAATCCTAACATTTATTCTTTTAAAAAAAGAAAAAGGATTGTCTACAGATTGCACGATCACGTCCGCCTCCCTCCTTCGTTTTCTACCATTTACAACTGCAAATAACTCACTTCCTTGCTCCTTGCTCCTTCCTCGCTTCTCAGATACAGCATACCAACGACCTCCCTGCTGAATGACTCACTTTCGGCTGGTTGCGTTCCTAATGCGTTTAAAGAAGCCATTGTTGTCCCTCTCCTAAAAAAACCTGGAGCCGACCCTACTATACTGTCTAATAATCGCCCCATCTCCTTGCTCCCTTTTCTGGCAAAAGTACTGGAGCCCTATGTAGCTAAATGTCTGTCCAACTTCATGGAAGATTCAAAATACCTTGACCCACATCAGGTGGGCTTCCGCCCTGCACATTCCACAGAAACCGTGATACTAGCAGTCTTGGACACACTCTGCGATAACGCGGACAGAAGCTCCCCTCAGGCACTAGTACTGCTTGACATTTCCGTCGCCATCGACACGGTTGACCATACCATACTTGCAGACCGTGTCAGGCAAGCAGGCATCCAGGGCGTCGCTGCTCAGCTCGTTCCTGGAGGACCGGTTCCAGGCCGTTCGTGCAGGCCACTTCACAGCCCCCAAACAAAGAACTGCGTGTGGTGTTCCGCAAGACTCCTCTCTCTCCCCTCACCTGTTCAACCTCTACATCCTTCCCCATAATCAGTCCCTCAAAGACAGAAAGGTCACCGTCTTCAACTACGCGGATGACCTGCAGCTGGTCTTCACGGTTGACAACTCCCACAGCTCTGTCACCGAATTCCAGGCTACCATGCTGCACATCCAACAGTGGATGGATCTCAACCACTTTAAGCTTAATCCGGGCAAGACGGAACTAGTCCTCACTGGAGACAGCCATAAGTTCTGGGGACCACACTACTGGCCGACTGAGCTAGGGCCCTCGCCCATTCCCTCCTCCTCGGCTAAAACACTAGGACTCCCCTCTAGCAGTAACCTCTCACTTAAAACTCAGGTCGGGTCAGTCATATCTAAATGCTTTTTCCAACTGCGAAAGATCAGGAAGATCCGCCGCTTACTCACAAAGGACTCCCTGACCCAGGTAGTGATAGCCACGGTCCTGTCACACCTGGACTACGCAAACTCTGTCTACCTGGGCATGCCACTGTACCTGTTTAAACGGCTACAGATGGTCCAGAATCAGGCCGCCAGACTGATCCTCCAACAACCCAGGTGGCAACCAGTGACTTCGCTCCTTAGGAAACTGCACTGGCTCACCATCCTCCAATGCTGCACTTTTAAAACTGGCTGCTTGATTTTCAAATGCTTGCACGGTCAAAATCCCATATTCATAAACAACCTGATACTCAAGCACACCCCATCCCTCAACCTCCATTCAGTTCACCTCTGGCTCCTTTCCACCCCCAAGTTCAAACGGAAACGGCTGGGAGGCTGCAGATTTGCGGCTCTTACCCCCAGACTGTGGAACTCCTTCCCCCTGGAGATTTGCTCTTGCTCTGACCTTCTGCAATTTAGAAGGTTACTCAAATCTTGGCTCTTTGCACAAGCCTACAACTGACTCCTCCGCAGGTAATGGATGGTACCCTATCACAGCGCCATGAAACCTTCCAGTGTACGTGCGCTCTATATATTATTCTTAACATTAACATTAACAAGGCTACAGGTCGAACGGGTGAACGGAATTGCCCCAAATTTGGAAGAGAGAAGGGTCTTGGTCCAGAAAGCACGCTTTTGTTTATTTGGAGTAAATCCGTTCTGTAGTTTTGGAGAAATATCAAAATATGCAGATATCGATATTTGGGAATTCTGCCATCTGATTGGCTGAGGCGTTACGAGCACGAGCTTGCTGCTTATTGGCTGTGAGTGGTCCGAGCGGTTGCAACTAGGAAGTGTTGGCCGCCATCCTGTGATTCCATTGACACGAGTAAGGGGGAAAAAGGGCAAAAAAAGAAGGAAAGGGGAGGGTAGGAGCACTGTAACGTCTGTGGGGTGTTTAGGGTGTACTATACAGGGAGTGTGAAGCGAAGTATTTAGTCCTACCGGTGTGAAAGTGCTCTTTTACCGAGAGTGAGAGGGTGCTGAGGTGAGGTGCCGGTACACTCGGGGATGAAAGTGTGCGCCTAAACCCTGAGCTGAGTGCTGTAAACTGATGTGCTGAAGTATTTATCCCTACCGGTGTGAAAGTTCTGTTTTGCGCAGAGTGAGATGGTACTGAGGTGAGGTACTGGTACACTCGGGGATGAAAGCGTGCGCCTAAACCATGAGCTGAGTGGTGTAAACTGATGTGGTCTGGGCACTGTAGAATACTGGCCGCTGTAGGATAGCTGTGCAGGTGGTGTTGGTATGCGTTTACAGTATAGCAGGAGTGGGAAGCAAACTACTCACTGGTACCGGTCTGAAGACTCAGGGATGAAACCGTGAGCGTAAGCCATGAGCTGATTGCTGTAAAGTGATGTGTGTGGGCACTGTAGGATACTGCCCGCTTTAGCATATCTGTGTAAGTAGTGTTAGTATGCGTTTATACGATACAGGAAGTGGGAAGCAAACTACTCACCTCTACTTTCTGCAGACTCAAATGCAGTGTTTTAGGAATCAGGAATAAAGAAATAATCGTGAAGAATATAATGCAGAATGTTGCAATGCCACAGAAGAGAAATGGTGAAATCAGGTGTGTCTAAGAAAGTGTCTGTGTGTAATAAAGCGATGGAGTCTGAAAGTTATATAAAGAGTGTCTTTATTTAAGTGCCATAAATGGATCCACTGGTGCAAGAAGTAAGGCATTCAGTTGAGGCAAATTCCAACTGCTTCTGCTGTTTTCAAACGTAAGCTCCTGCATCAGTGAATTCCACATTACATTTTACAGTTCCATGTGATATAAACAATACCTATTACACTTGAATGACAAAAAATTATATAATGAAAATAAAGGTAGGATACGATTAGCACATGTATCCTTTAAGAAAAGAAACAAAAATTTGCAAAGTGTAATCATCAAACTTCTTTAGTACCCTGGTACTCCTTTGTTGTAACACAAAATTATCAACGGTAGGACAGTCAGCAATCTCTTGTACGGTAGATTTAATCTGGTGCGTGTCAGAATTGGTAATAGTTCTACTCACATCGGAACTTTGAGGAGGAACACATTAGGTACCCTTCTCGTCAAATCATACATTATTGTCTTCAGCTCTTTCAAAAAAAAATTCTTGTGCAAAGAGCTAAGGCACCGAGCTGAGGCAAACTCCAACCGATTCTGTTATACTCAAATCTGAAGCTGCTGCATCAGTGAATTCCACATTACATGTAACAGTTCCATGTGACATAAACAATAGCTTGAATGACTCAATTCAATAATGAAAATAAAGGTAGGATATGATTAGCACACTGTGCCAACCAGTTCCTAAACAATGTTGTGTTTTTTGATGTTGATCGCCAGCTCGTGAGTAGAGGCTGAGGATGAGTAAATTTGTGTGAAAGGGCTTCGTGGATAACAGGCAGACAGAGAGATGTGTGCACAAAGAATAGAGATGGCTTCAAAATGGATGTCGGGTTTAGGCTAATTTAGGAAGTAAATAGCGTATTTGAATAGACCATACATCACCCATCCCTGGTTAGACTGGAGACGTAAGGGGCAATAATGAAAACAGAGTTCAAATGCCTGAGCATACTTAGAAAGTTATTATGTGAAAATAGTTCAATTGAAGTGTATTAAAAAAATTGAAAGGAAAAAGTCAAAAAAGTTGGTAAAAATCAATCCAAGAAGAATGTGAATTTCTTACAAGTCTTGGAGATTGCAGTCCGGAAGTTCTTCAGCGGCTTGAGATGCGTAATGTTCCAGGAGGTCATTGTTGCCATCGTGTGAGAAAAGGAAAGCGATCCAATTCATATCTTCGAAGGGACAGTAATGTTCCTCAAATGTTGGAGCGGCAATTTGAATTGGCAGGCAATCTGCGATGTTGTCAAAGGCCATACGTTGCAGTAGATCTTTTGCGGCTACGCAGAAATCCCATTCCGCCATGATACCTTTTTGCGTTACATCCGCCATTGCTCTACTGCCTGAACAATCAAGTTCATGGTTTTCAAGATACTCCATTACCTGCTGGATATCGGGAGCGATTGTTGGGATGTTGGCAAGGCATACATCCATTCGCCAGTTGAATGGGCAAGTTTTGCAATAGAAAGATGGTTGGACGCACATTGGATATGTGTAAATAAATGTCATGCTGTAGCTGGCTCCGATAATAGATAGAGGCAGGCAGCCGAAAAGTAGTTCCATTTTTTGACGGTATTGATGTAGCTTCGCGTAGAGGCGTATTCTGTTGGAGATGCTTGTTACCATAGTGAGCGCAGTCATTTTTTACAAGCAAAAATAGTAGTAGGATGGCCGCAAAGAGAGCGAGAATTTTGGGCACTGTTCCTGTTATTCCAGAGATGATCGAATGAATGAAGTGTGGTTTTATACCAAAAACTGTTTGAAAGGCTGTGAGAAGGCCGGAGGAGACCGTATTAAAAAAGTGTGCCAGACCTTAAGTGTGAGATGGGTTGAAAATTGGGTAACAATTCACAAACTGTAATGGGAGGTTCGAATTTAAAAGGGACTGTATTTTACTGTGCTATCTGCAGGCGATACATTTCTTTTGCAGAAGTGAGGGACACTTCTGTTCTGAAGAAAAGCGCTTTAGTTTGGTTAGTTTAATGAAATCTGTTTGCAAAGTAGGGATTGAATGCCAAGTTGAAGTTTGGGAGTTAGTTTGTGTGGGTGGGAATAGACATTGCTACAGGAAGTTACTCGGTTTGAAACAGTAAGGACATACGGTATGCCACCTCACATTCCGTAGGAGTGCATGTTATTGAGAAGCAAATAACTGCCGTTAGAAAGCAGGGTGAATGTATGTGTGATAGTGGGAATTGGCGTGCTTCCAAGAAAGCAGACAAGATTGGGGGCTGTAAGCTTAGAAGTGTCGTGCAGTTGGAAACTCTTGAATAGTAATGAATGACTGCCATTGTGGTCACAGTTTGCACCTGTGAGAAAAACTTCTGTATGCTCTTTAAGACAGCGATATGTAAATGGGAGAAACCACTGCTCGTGAATAAACGCGCTGCCTTATATAATCGCATACAACATGACAAACATTTACACCTATCAGACACGACACTACGTACTGTAGGAACCGTGGCTTGCCATGTACACAAAGCAAACATGGCATAGCACCTCTGTTACACAATGCAGAATGCGGGGAGAGATGGGAGGAAAGTATGTGCGAAGGTGGCAAGTGATTCTTAATTATAAAAGCATACAATGGAAAGTGTTGAGGGGATGATGCGGACAGACTTGAGTATGCAGAGCACACACAGGTACATGTGAACATACACTGATGGTCTATTGAGTGAAGTAGATAGTGGACGGAACCATAATAGTACAGTCAGTAGGGAAGATTTTGAAAACATAGTGCATAAGTGCCCTTCCCCCCCCCCAAATCTTTAGCGTAGTGGGCTGGCTCGGAGTACGCATGGCTAGCATAGGGGTATGAATAAAAGGCACGTTTCTCTGGGTGTGGTTCTCTTCCGGAATGGCAAACGTGTCTGCCAGGTCTGCGCAGCTTACACCGCCACGAGGTTGACCTCGTGAGTGAAGGTGGCTGCGTGAATGATGCTCTCAACCTGCTGGTACTCAGAAACCGTCGTGGCTGCTGCGACGCACATATGCCCCACAGTTCACCTTTCGCTACCGCATTATGTGAAAGAGGGCTCACCACGTGTTGGCGGAAGCTCCTGGGGAGAGGTCTGCGAGGTCGGAAGGTTCCTCAGATCAACGCTAGCTACCGTGACACAGGCACACAGCGTTCAGTTTGAGGCCCAGCAGCGTGGAGTGCTCTGTATACTACTAACACAGTAGTCGAACAGGTACCAACAGTGGAACGGTGTCTTGATCCCACAATGGACGATGTTAGAACTGCATCTGAGAGTGGAGATGAAGGTACTATCTTGGAGCAGGTGCAACCAACTGTATGTCACAATAGTGGAATGGTGTATTGATTCCAGAATGGATGATGTCCGATATTACTTGCTGGTGAGTTTTCACAGAACTCCTTCTGTTCACATGCATCAGACTCTGTGCTTCTGTAGGTAATTGCTGCACATGATTATTGGGCTTGGCTGACTGCATTGGCTGGAGTACACCACGCTATAGCAGGTCCGAACAGTGAAACGGGGTCTTGATCCCACAATGGACGATGTTAGAACTGCATCTGAGAGTGGAGATAAAGGTACTCCCTTCGAGCAGGTGCTACCAACTCTAGGTCCCAACAGTGGAACAGTGTCTTGATCCCACAATGGACTATGTTAGAACTGCATCTCAGAGTGCAGATGAAGGTACTCCCTTCCACCAGGTACAACCAACTCTAGGTCCCAACAGTGGAACGGTGTCTTGATCCCACAACGGACGATGTTAGAACTGGATCTGAGAGTGGAGACGAAGGTACTCACTTCGACTAGGTGCAACCAACTGTAGGTCACAACAGTGGAATGGTGTGTTGATCCCAGAATGGGCGATGTCCGATTTTACTTGCTGGTGGGTTTTCACAGAACTCCCTCCGTTGACGTGCATCAGACACTGTGCTTCCGTAGCTAATTGCTGCACATGATTATTTGGCTTGGCTGACTGTAGTGGCTGGAGTACACCGCGGAACGTCCGATATTACTTGCTGGTGGATTTTCACAGAACTCCCTCTGTTGACGTGCATCAGACTCTGTGCTTCCGTAGCTAATTGTTGCACATGATTATTTGGCTTAGCTGACTGTAGTGGCTGGAGTACACATCGGCCCGAACAGTGAAAGGGGGTCTTGATCCCACAATGGACGATGTGAGAACTGCATCTAAGAGTGGAGATAAAGGTACTCCCTTCGACCAGGTGCTACCAACTCTAGGTCCCAACAGTGGAACGGTGTCTTGATCCCAGAATAGACTATGTTAGAACTGCATCTCAGAGTGGAGATGAAGGTACTCCCTTCCACCAGGTGCAACCAACTCTAGGTCCCAACAGTGGAACGGTGTCTTGATCCCACAATGGACGATGTTAGAACTGCATCTGAGAGTGGAGATGGATGTACTCCCTTCGAACAGGTGCAATCAACTCTAGGTCCTAACAGTGGAACGGTGTCTTGATCCCACAATGGACGATGTTAGAACTGCATCTGAGAGTGGAGAAGAAGGTACGCCCTTTGACCAGATGCAACCAACTCTATGTCCCAACAGTGGAACGGTGTCTTGATCCCACAATGGACGATGTTAGAACTGCATCTGAGAGTGGAGATGAAGGTACGCCCTTTGACCAGGTGCTACCAACTCTAGGTCCCAACAGTGGAACGGTGTCTTGATCCCACAATGGACGGGGTCCGATATTACCTGCTGCTTGCTTTTCATAGAACTGTTTCCGTTGAGGTGCATCAGTGTCTGGGCTTCCATAGTTAACTGCTGCATATGATTATTGGGCTTGGTTGACTGTAGTCGGAGGACTACACCGCAGTACAGAAGGTCCGAACAGTGAAACGGGGTCTTGATTATATGATTGAGGATGTCAGAAGTTAAAGTCTGTGATGAGTTCTGTGTGCCCCCTCCGACCAGGTGCAACCAACTCCGTGCATCCGAATCCAACGGCACGTGACTATGAGGTGTTAACGACTACTGCCTCTGACCTACACTGCCGTCAGCAGGGCTCACAATTCAGATCGAGTGGTGATTGTTTAATTACAAAATTCAGTAGGCAACTAACTACAACGTCTTGAAATATACAGAATATTCTTTTAGTATATTTGCTTGAAGAATTTTTATTAGTTGAGTTATATGTGTAGTATAATGGTGAAATTCGTCTTGCAAGTTCAAAGGAACACTGAATAGTCTACACTGTGGACAGTAGAAATCACAATTCGAATTGTTTTGATTTATTTATTGCAGAGTTTTCTGTAATTTATGTTGTTGTATTTTGGGAAGAGGAAGTGAGAAAAAGTATTAATGGATGTCTGTGTGACTAATGCCTTCAATTTACACTGCAGACAGCAGTGTTCACAATTCAGATCGAGTCGGTATTGTAGATGACATAGTCCTGTAGGAAAAGACATTGCTGCAGTGCGCTCTGTCCGCACCATGCATATCCGTCATCGCAGGCTCCGCACACGCTTTTTCCTGCTTTGCATACGACAAACTGTGTAGCTCAAGTCCACCTTACGTAGTTGTGGGTCCTTGCTGACCGCTCTCTCTGACCTACACTGCAGATAGCAGTGTTCACAATTGAGATCGACTCGCTATTGCAGATTTCATAATTTTTAAAGTTAAAAAAAGGTTTATAGAGGTCCAAAAACATTATTTAAAAAATGTGAAAAAATTTAGGTTTTATAAATATTAAAATATGAAATTAACACTTAAAAAACCTACGAAATTCACTGAAAAAACCATAGGTTTTACAGACGTTATAGTTAGGAATTAGCATTTAAAAAACCTTAGAAATTCACTGAAAAAACCATAGGTTTCAGGGGCGTTATAGTTAGTTGGACATTTCACTCATAGAAAACCATAGAAATTCCCCTGTTATAGTTAGTTGAGCTAACTATAACTCGCGCCCCTGCAATGCATTGCTGATGACATCACATATTATTTCATTCATGACATGGTCAGTGACATCACTGATGACATCACTGATGACATCTCAAATGACATCGCTGATGACATCACTGATGACATCATCCAGTGACTATGTGTTTCTATAAAATGTGCATATGTTTTATATATATATCTGCCAAGGTGTATTGAAAAATGAATGGGTGTATAAGAATCAGGATGGATGATTAAGTAGGTGTGTAACTGACTGTATAAGTGAGTGATTCATTGTGTCTTACTTAATGCATGTGTTAGCGACTGATACAGACATTCACACAGTTTAGGTTGTCAGTTGGTGTGCAAGCGATTGTTGGTTAGCAGTTAAATGAGGATCTATATGGGTATTGATTGGTTGTCTGAGTATCTGTATGGGTGCCTGAGTGTCTGTGTGGATGGGTGGGGGATGTGACTGTGCATAGATGTGTGAGTGGATTATTCACTGGGTATATGTGTTCAAATCTATATCTGTGAAGGGCTGTATGGCTCGGTGAGTTTGTGTATGAGTGTATTGGTGAGTGAATGGATGCCTCAGTGGTACATGTGCGAGTAACTGCATATGTGAAAGGCAGTATATATTAGTGTTGGAGTGTATAAAGGACTATATGTGAGACTGAGTGATTGTGAGAGTGCCTGTATGGATCAGTGTGTGCTTGTATTAGTTATTGTATTAGAGTGGAAGTATGTATTAGTATTATGTTTAAATAAGTGAGGTGGTATGTGCGTAACTGTACAGGTGAGTAAATAAAACTGTGATTGATTATTTCCATTACTGACTACATGTGTGAATAACTCTATCATTGAGAGGCAGTGTGTGAGTGTCTGTATAGATATGTGACTGGATATGATAATGCTATATTGATGGCTAACTGTATGTATGAGTGACTGTATCGGTGAATGAATGGATGTGTGTGTAGACCTAGGAATTAGTGAGTGGATATGTACTAACTGGTATTGGTGCTTTCATGGTTTCGAAAATTATAGTCTGTATTTTAGAGAGGGTGTCTCAGGTGTTATATTAGGGTCTGCTGAGGTGTATCAGATTTTGACGTGGATGATGTCATCAGTGATGTCATTTGTGATGTCATCAGTGATGTCATCAGTGATGTCACTGACCATGTCTTGAATAATGTAATATGTGACATCATCAGCAGTGCATTGCGGGGGCGCAAGTTATAGTTACCTTAACTAACTATAACAGGGGAATTTCTATGGTTTTCTATGAGTGAAATGTGCAACTAAATAAAACGTCCCTGAAACCTATGGTTTTTTCAGTGAATTTCTAAGATTTTTTAAAATGCTAATTCCTAACCTATAACGTCTGTAAAACCTATGGTTTTTTCAGTGAATATATATATATATATATATATATATATATATATACATTATCTACTGGCGGTTGCCAGTAGATAGTTATTGTTAGGACCGTGTTTCCATAGGAAATCCGCAACATTCTATTTGGAATAACTTTGGCGCCGATTGACGAATCCTCGCGAAATTTTCAAAATAGGTGGGGCGCTCCGCTCCGCTCCTTCCCTGAAAGTCTCGGGGGGATTCGTCAAGCGGGGGCTGAGAAAAAGGGGGGGTCCCAAAACCCGTTTTCCCCATGCATTTTTCCATAGGACCTTTAGTCCAAGCTACAGCCCGAACGGCTGAACAGAATTACTTGAAATTTGGCAGAGAGGTAGTCCTCAGTTCAGGGATGTGCCTTTTGCAGGTCTTATGTCAATCTGTTCATTAGCTCCTGAGAAAATTGCAGTTAAAAGCATATATATATCTATAAGCGTGCACCGTGCGCGTACGGTAAGCATATCGTACGCGCATGGTGACGTGCGTGAGCGCAATTCTGATTGGTTGTTAGATGTCAGTAAACATTCGAATCGGTCGAAATCAGGAAGTCTCGGCCGCCATTTTGTCTCTCGCAGTCTGAGGCAATGAAAAACAAAGGGGGAAAACGTGAGAAGGGGGCAGGATGGACAGGTCCTGACCCCCGAGCCTTTGTCAGGGGGTCACTGAAGGACCCCCAAGGGTAAAAAAAAAAAATATTTTTTTTGCGAAAAATTGCGGGGTGCATGCACCGTACGCGCACGGCACGAACAACGCATCGTGGGCGCCCACAGCGCGCGCACGGTGTGCGAAGCGCACCGTGCGCATACGGTACGCGCACGGTGAAAAGACTTAAAAAAAACCCCAAAAAAACATAACAGCATTTAAAAAACCGTACAAATTCACTGAAAAAACCATAGGTTTCACACACGTTATAGTTAGGAATTAGCATTTACAAAACCTAGCAAATTCACTTAAAAAAACATAGGTTTCACACATGTTATAGTTAGCTGGACATTTCACTCGTGAAAAACCATTGAAATTCCCCCGTTATAGTTAGTGCAGGCAACTATAACTCACGCGACCGCAATCCTCTGCTGATGACGTCAGATATTACATCACTGATGACATATGTGTCTTTCTGAAAAAAAAATATTTGTAATATATGTATAGCTAAAAATTAATGGAAGAAGACATGGGTAAATGAGTGTCTAAATACAGTGATGTAATATCTGACGTCATCAGCAGAGGATTGCGGTCGCGTGAGTTATAGTTGCCTGCACTAACTATAACGGGGGAATTTCAATGGTTTTTCATGAGTGAAATGTCCAGCTAACTATAATATGTGTGAAACCTATGGTTTTTTAAGTGAATATATATATATATATATACCTATTATCCATAGGAAAATTGTAACATTCTTTTCCCAATAACTTTGGCGTCGGTTGACGAATCTTCGCGAAATTTTCAAAACTCGTGGGGCGCTCCGGTCAGCTCCTATCTCAAAAGCTTCAGGGTGATTCGGCAAGCGGGGGCTGAAAAAAAAGGGGGGTCCCAAAACATGTCTTCTCCATATTAAATCCCATAGGAAACTTTAGACATGGCTACAGCCCGAACTGCTGAACGGAATTACACCAAATTTGGTGAAAAGGTAGCCCTTGGTTCAGAAAGTTCCCCTTTTGTTAAATGGTGTAAATCCATTCAGTAGTTCATGAGAAATTAGAAAAAAAAAAAGTTTCAATATCAGGGCGGAGCCTAACGACACATCTCATCGTGAGATCTGATTGGCTGTCAGCACTTCATCCTGGAATTGCTGGCAGCCATCTTGGGACCATAGTACATGATAGTACCCTATTGAAATGCATTGTAGTGAATCAAAGATTTTGAGGGTTACCAAAAGGAGAACTATAAAGGGTGATAACAGACTTTAGTTACATTAGAATTCATTTGTTGATGGTACCATAATAAGTTCAGGAATTGTGGTGTGTTCTAAGGTGCTTTTACCCTGTGAAAAACCTTCTGCTGGGATATCATGAATCATGTTTGAGAGAAAACTGAAGCTAAAATGACACAATATTTTCTGTAAATTCACATTATCTTTCTCAGTCATGTGAGAATGAAGTCTGTCATTCTCAGTAAATCATGTACATCCAAAAAGGGCAGAGACTGTCAGTTGATTCCTTTGTGTTCTACTGCAGCTTCCCAGAGTGTTCTAAAGAACAACTAGAGCGCTAACAGCCTTACTTATGACAAAAGTATGGCACACCTGAAGCCATCTTGATTGGAATAAACTGGTAACACTTAAAACATTTAATTTAAAAAGGAACAAAATGATGGGGTTTGTTTTGTCATAGAAATTATGGTTAGTGCTGTAGAAAGAAAAATTAGGACATGTTTCAAGTGTGATCTCAAATATCTTCCTCTCATATTTCAACAGGAGCAGCCTGTCAGTTGATGCCTTTGTGTTTGTGTTCTACTGCAGCTTCCCAGAGTTTTCTAAAGAACTAGAGCGCTAACAGTCTTACTTATGACAAAATTATGGCACACCTGAAGCCCTCTTGATTGGAATAAACTGGTAACACTTAAAACATTTAATTTAAAAAGGAACAAAATGATGGGGTTTGTTTTGTCATAGAAATTATGGTTAGTGCTGTAGAAAGAAAAATTAGGACATGTTTTAAGTGTGATCTCAACTATCTTCCTGATATATTTCAACAGGAGCAGCCTGTCAGTTGATGCCTTTGTGTTCTACTGCAGCTTCCCAGAGTGTTCTAAAGAACAACTAGAGCGCTAACAGTCTTACTTATGACAAAATAACGGCACACCTGAAGCCATCTTGATTGGAATAAACTGGTAACTCTTAAAACATTTAATTTAAAAAGGAACAAAATTAGGGGGTTCTTTTTGTCATAGAAATTATGGGTAGTGCTGTAGAAAGAAAAATTAGGACATGTTTTAACTGAGATCTCAAATTCTCTTCTATTTCATTAGAAAATTCTGACATGCAGACTGAAACAATCACTTTCAATACCAGCAGTAGACTTCCAGTTAACTCCCTGGTGAGCAGTAGCTTTACTACAGTGATCTAATGAACAACTAGAGTTCTAACATTCTGAATTTATGGTAAATGTGTGACACATCTGAATGCCTTCCTGATGGAATCAAAGTAAAAAACTGAAAGCATTTCCTACTGAGGAGTCTGCAGTAAATGAGGAAATTAGGAAACTTCATAACAAATAAGTCTCCCAAGATGGCCACCAGAGAAAAAAGAGCCCAAATGTAGCACAAATATCACCCAGATGTAGCCCACATATAGCCCAATGACAGAAGTGACACTAGTTTTTCTGCAGTTTTATATAGTGCAGACCGGTCAGTTATTGGAGCGTTACATCTTACTTGGACCCCTTATTGCGTATTTTGCACGAAGTACATGAGATTGATCTTGCGAAACATTGAACTTTACGATTCTGTTAACCTGAAGTTGCTCTGAACCGGGCTTTGTAACACCCATTTTTACCTACTGGTTTTAATTAATTCTCACTGTATTGTATTAGGAAAGAGGATTTACTGTTTTTATGTACACTTTTATTATCTGTTTCTAAATCAGATCAAATAAAGTTTAATGAATTCTATGGCAGGACGGAGGCGAGGATTATGCATATCTTTCCTCACTTTATTTGCATAGTAGTTCAAAGAAAACGTAACACAACAATCATTAAACAAAAGACTCCACAACCCATGAACCATTAAGGGGGTGGTCTCCAAGGCAACTATAGTCCAATCATATCACAGTCCATCGTATGTAATATCGTGACGTCCCTTTTGCTTCCTCTTTCTTCACTGCTCGTCAGTTAAGTGCATTCCTTACATTCTTGGCTTAATCTAACGTTGTTGCTGTTTGTATAGCGGTTTCTTGTGCACGTTATTAGCATTATTGCCTTGGTATTGTTTCATATTCCCTGCGAAGCAGGCTCTTGCCCGAGAGCGTTCTCCCCCTCGCAGTTTCTCCCGCTGTGCGCTCTGCATGCAGTCAGATCTTGTCAGGCGCGTCTGGTCGGAGTGAGGCAGCTCCGTCGAGCGCTCCCTCTGGTCTTGACGCGTGTTTGGGAATCCGTTCACTCCTTTAGTGTCCGCTTGATTCCCGACCAACCCTCACCTAATTCTGACACCGCTACGCGGTAATTTCCCCACACACCCACGTTAGTGACCAGTGCCAGCTGGTGGTGGTAATTGGTATTGCACCTCAGTCTATTCTTATAACAGCTTCGGGGAAAGCCCAGCTGACGGAGCACCGGCGACGGGGCTGCCTTAAGGATTTTAAGTACTATCAAACCAACTGTCACTACCTGGCCTAGACCACTCTAATAGCAAAAACAAACAAGTGGCCAGATAGGATATTGCACAATAATCTTAAATAAACCTAGACAATCAGTTCTAAGTATACGTGATTTACTTCACATTCAATTCAATCATTAATCACATTTTCTTCAAGCAAATATTTTGTTATGACAAAGAGAAACACATATCATCAAGACAAAGAGAGGTAAACCCAATAATTGCTTGTGACCTCAATACATTCAACATTACATAAAATATGAAAACGAATCACAGGACCTAAACAGTGACAGAAACATGACATCAATATACAAATATGTACAATAAGAACACCATTGATATTCTCATTGGCGTCCTATACATTGAAGGAAACCAGTCCATGTGTGGAAAACGGAAAATGAACGACAGGCGAACATCTATTGATTAAAGGATCCTTCCTTTGTACTGGGCTGAAGCTGACTAAATAATCTCAAGGGTCATGTCACAGCTCGGGGTTAATGTCTTTTACTATTCCCCTGTGTTGCCCAAATGTCACTAGTAGCCTTCAGCCATCATGCCAACGCGTTTCAAACTCTACACGATTCTCGGGTGATCCTCAGGGCGTGGACTGGAAATGTCTAGTTGGAAAAATTTAATAAAAAGGTGGTGTCATTGAATAATACTCCCTACAAGTAATGCAAGTTTACAGCTGTATTAGAGCAGAATGAAGTACCTGCTGATAAAGGTGACTCCCAGACTTTGAATTGCAATAGATGAACCAGCCAAAAGTCGATGTTAAACAAGCTGCAAGAATGAATACAGCTTGTGAGTATCAATAAAGATTGTCAATAAAGATTTCAATCGACAAGACTTGTAGCTTACGAAACCAGGACTGTCAAATACCTTGGAAAGTGGTATATTTATACCCAATTAGAAGATCTGTGGCTTCACAGAGTCCTCGTGTTAGTATTGTGGAAGACTTCAGGGCAGACAAAATCCTAATGGAAAAGACTTGTGTCACCATAGAGGTATCGAAGGAAATGTAGACACACTTCAACAATGTATTTAAAATCTATTGCGCAACCTATGCGTTTAAAGCCCATAGTACTGTTCATCGCTGGTCTAACGTACGGAACCGCGATGGGCGAATCAAGGTATTCGCGCTTAGAAAAGGAAATGACGGTCCGCAATAAACACGTGCTATTCGGGTGCACTACCCGACTTTGGATTGAAGCGCGACTTGCCTGGTATTTAATCGGAAGAATTCAACTCTCAAAACTGCTCCGTAGGTCAGCGTTCCTTCCATCGAATGGCTGGACGGTCGACCGGGGGTCACATGATAGTGATACATTTTTTTAGGCACCTGCTATCATGTCTTCTTCAGAAGACCATTTTTACTCCTCCTACCAGGAAGTGGAGGAGGAATGGCCCCCCAACTTCTCCCTCCAGCAGTGGACCAAGCCCTCTCTCTGGCTACTTCTAGGGCGCTGGCTCCTCTTAGGCATCCCTGGGGTGTTCAGTGACCCAGATATGGTGGTGGCGGGTCCCAGTAGCTCTCAGATGGGGAATAAAAGGGCCGTTCAGCATAACGCGGGTACTTGGAAGGATTTAATAAACTTACGGAGACCTTCCGCAAGAGTGCGCGAACGCTAAAACATGCATCCTGCCAGGAGGAGGAGGAGTCCGGAGAAAATTGTGACGCTGTCACCACTATTGTAGACCCCGATGGCAGGTTTCCCTTAGTGGGAGAGGGTGTATCGGAGGACGATTTCTCCTCTGATGAGGATAAGGACTCGGGGCATCCCTGGCATCCAGAGTCCCACTCCTCTCAGTCCTGGGTTGGGGACGGAGTCCACTCGGACATGTTCGAGCCTACCCAAATTTACCATCCTAGGTCGGCGGAGTGGTCCCCTGACACCAAAGTGGCAGAGTATGTGGTGGGGAAAATTCATCTACCCCTTGAAAGGGAGGTCAGGAATAGGATGAGGGGAGAATGCCCCAGGCTCTCACTGAAGGGAAAGGTGGCACACACGCCTGAAATTGATGAGAAACTATCTACCTTTTTCTCCAAGTCTATGAGGGATCCAAAGAAAGGAATTGATAGGTCTTGGACGTGGAAGGGCCTTTGACCAAAATTATTCAATTGGGGGAGCGTTCAAAAGAGTCAGGATCCCCTTTGTCCAAGGATACTGTGGCTGGTTGGGCGCACTACCCTAAACCCTAAAACACTACCCCCTCCACTACCCAAACACCACTGCACTACCCTAAACCCTAAAACACTACCCCCAGCACGACACCCTAAACTACCCAAACATAACTGCACTACTCTAAACCCTAAAACACTACCACCAGCACGACTCCCTACACTACCCAAACACCACTGCACTATCCTAAACCCTAAAACTCTACCCCAGCACTACCCCCTACACTACACAAACACCACTGCACTACCCTAAACTCTAAAACACTACCCCAGCACTACCCCCTACACTACCCAAACACCACTGCACTACCATAAACCCTAAAACACTACCCCCAGCACAACCCCCCACACTACACAAACATCACTGGACTACCCTAAACCCTAAAACACTACCCCAGCACGACTCCCTACACTACACAAACACCACTGCACTACCCTAAACCCTAAAACACTACCACCAGCATGACCCCCTGCACTACTCAAACACCACTGCACTACCCTAAACCCTAAAACACTACCCCAGCATGACCCCCTACACTACCCATACACCACTGCACTACCCTAAACCCTAAAACACTACCCCCAGCATGACCCCCTACACTACTGCACTACCCTAAACCCTAAAGCACTACCCCAGCATGACCCCCTACACTACCCAAATACCACTGCATTACCCTAAACCCTAAAACACTAACCCCAGCAGGACCCCCTACACTACCCAAACACCACTGCACTACCCTAAACCCTAGAAAAAAAAACACCCCATGCCCAATCCCCCTTACCTCTCACTGCTCGTGGTTCCTCTCTCCTCGTGGTTCCTGCTTCACATCGTCTCTGAGGGGCGGTGCACATCATTGTGAGGAAACGGAATAGCCTCAGTTTCCTTACAACAAAGTGGATCGTCTATATGTTTTTTAGAACGCATGGTCATTTACCATACATACCTTTCCAACAAATTTTGTTGTAAAGGCATGCGTGGTAAATGACCATTCGTTCTAAAAAAATGTGTAGTAATGACTTTGCGATGTACAACGCATGCGTGGTAATGCATGCATTGTAATGGTATCACAAAGTGAAAAAGTGGTTGTAACGGCTGTTTACCGATCGAAGCTGGCCCCTGTTCTTCAGTGAGACGTTTATTTGATTAATTAGGAGGAAGAAATGTGGGTTTTTTTTACTAAAAAGTGCATTCCCAGCTGTTGTATTGTGAAAGTGTCCCCGTGGCCTGGTTCACTTCCGGTGAGAAAGTGGAAGAGTCTGTTTGGATCTAAAGGAGTTCTGGTGTTGGACAGGGCCGGCGCAACCCGTCATCAGAAAACATAGCTTATGGAAAGCGTTCTGCCTGAAGTGTAGAGCAGTGCCATGAGAGGTCAACGAGTGTGCGTCCCACCGTAGTATGACCGTACCGCGTGACCCATGTGCCGCCTCCAGGGGACGGGAGGCAGAAGCGACATCGCAGGTCCTCTTGAAGACTGTTGTAGCACTAATTCAACATTTTGGTACAGGGGCATTTTAACTTCGTTGTTCCTGCCAGCAAAGAGAAGATCCTGTGTTATTCAGTGCCCTCGTTACCTTTATTGTGGGTTGTGGTGCTTGTCACTTCGCTGCCGCGCCGGTGCACACGACTGGGCATCCCACCTCATGTGCCATCTGCAGGGCCTCTGCCCTCGGATCACTGGTTTCGGTTTCTGGAGTGGCAACATAAACAGTTGCTCCCAAAGGACTAGCCTGAACACTTAGGTGAATATCCCCTGCACCAGCATTCCACGGAAATTCTTTCCTAGTTCTGCCACATCGACGAGGACGGCATAATAGCACGGCTCTGCTCGCTACACCGTATGATGTCATCGGAGCCATAAGAGGACCTCGTCGGCGTGCTGACGTCAGTTCCACCCACTTTTTCTGTGCCACCGAGGCAAACAGGCGGACGAGACATTTTCACATGTATATATAGTATAATAAATACATATATATTCACTGAAAAAACCATAGGTTTCAGGCACGTTATAGTTAGAAATTAGCATTTAAAAAACCTTAGAAATTCACTAAAAAAACCATAGGTTTCAGGGGCGTTATAGTTAGTTGGACATTTCACTCGTACAAAACCATAGAAATTCCCCCGTTATAGTTAGTTCAGCTAACTATCACTCGCGTGCCCGCAATGCACTGCTGATGACATCACATATTACATCACTCATGACATGGTCAGTGACGTCACTCATGCCATCACTGATGACATCTCAAATGACATCACTGATGACATCATCCAGTGAATGTGTGTTTTCCTGAAAATTAAATCTGTTTTATATATGTATATCTCAAGGTCGATGGAAGAATAAATGGGTATATAAGTGTCTAAATGTATGATTTTTTTGTAAAATTGATTGTATAACTGACTAAGTGTATCTTAGTGAATACATGAGTTAGTGACTAATGTTTAAATATGTAAATATCTGTATCAGTCTCTCACTTTGTATATAAGTGGCTGCGTGGGTTGGTGAGTAGCTATATGAGTGTCTATATGGGTTATTAGTTGGTTTTTTGAGTATCAGTATGAGTGTCTTAGTGTCTGTATGGTTCAGTGGGGGGTATTACTTAATGCATAGATGCATGAATGAGTGACTCACTGTTTGTATGTGTTGAAGACAGCATGTGTGCAGGGCTGTATAGGTGGATGAGTGTGTGTATGGGTGTGTTAGTGAGTGAATGACTGTCTCAATAGTGTCTTTATGAGTAACTACATATGTTTTAAACTAGTATATGTGAGTATTGGTGTATATAAGTGAGTATATGTGAGCATGAGAGATGGGAAGAGTTCCTGTACAAACAAGTAGGTGTTTCTATAAGTGATTGTTTAAGAGAGTAAGTATGTGTAAATTTCTATAGAAGTAAGTGTGCTAGTGTGTGTATAACTGTATATGCAAGTAAATGGATGTTTGATACTTTGCATGTGTGACTATGTGTATGACTAACTCTATGGATGAGTGGCGGTGTGTAACAGGATGTAAAGGTATATGAGTACATATGATGAGTTTGTACATGTATGAGTGACTGTATAGGGACTGTTGGTGAATGAGTGGATGTTTGTGTAGATCTTGGAATTACTGAATAAGTGTGTTGTAATTGGTATTGGTATGTCCATTGTTTTGAAAATGTTAGTTTGTATTTTTGAGTGTGTGTGTCAAAAGTTATATTAGGGTGAGAGGAGGTCTGCCACTCTATCACAAGGATGATGTCATCAGTGATGGCATCAGTGATGTAATTTGAGATGTCATCAGTGATGTCATGAGTGATGTCACTGACCATGTCATGAGTGATGTAACATGTGACGTCATCAGCAGTGCATTGCGGGTGCGCGAGTTATAGTTAGCTGAACTAACTATAACGGGGGAATTTCTATGGTTTTGTAAGAGTGAAATGTCCAGCTAACTATAATGCCCCTGAAACCTATGGTTTTTTCAGTGAATATATATATATATATATATTACCTACTGGCGGTCGCCAGTAGGTAGTTATAGTTAGGACCCCTTTTCCATAGGAAATCCGCAACATTCTATTTTGAATAACTTTGGCGCCGGTCGATGAATCCTCGCGAATTTCTCAAAATAGGTGGGGCGCTACGCTCCGCTCCTACCCTGAAAGTCTCGGGGGGATTCGTCAAGCGGGGGCTGAGATAAAAGGGGGGTCCCAAAACGCGTTTTTCCCATGCATTTTTCCATAGGACCTTTAGACAGAGCTACAGCCCGAACGGCTGAACAGAATTACTAGAAATTTGGCAGAGTGGTAGTCCCTATGTCAAGGAAGTGCCTTTTGTAGGTTTGGTGTAAATCTGTTCAGTAGATTCTGAGAAAATAGCCTTTAAATCAATATATATATCTGAGCCTGCTTACGGTACGCTTACCGTACGCTTACCGTACGCGTACGGTGGCGTGCGCGAGCGCGATTCTGATTGGCTCTTAGATCTTAGTAAACATTCGAATCGGCCGAAACCAGGAAGCGGCGTCCGCCATTTTGTCTCTCGCACTGAGTGTTATTTATCAAACATGATGCCCAAAAACATGTTACGGGGCTGTTTTGACAACTCCCTCCCACATAGTCATGTTGAGGGAGTCCCCAAACATCCCCCAAGAGCAAAAACGGTTTTATTTTTTTTTCGGCAATTTCGCCGAGTACGCTTACCGTACGCTTACCGTAAGCGTACGGTAAAAAATAGAAATAAAAAAAACACTATCCACACTTACCCCACCCCCTGTGCTTTTGGTGGCCGTAGGCCACCAAATGTCCAGGGCTTATTACATCAGTCAAAAAACTATATTTTGGCAACATGAAATTATAAAATCGAAATAAAAAAAACACTATCCACATTGACCCCACCCCCTGTGCTTTTGGTGGCCGAAGGCCACCAAATGTACAGGGCTTATTAAAGTTGATAAAAACCGTGCACGGAACGCACTGCGTTAAGTGGGCGCGCACGCCTCGAATGGCGTAAAGTAACTTAGCATTTAAAAAACCGTACAAATTCACTGAAAAAACCATAGGTTTCACACACGTTATAGTTAGGAATTAGCATTTAAAAAACCTTGCAAATTCACTGAAAAAACCATAGGTTTCACACATGTTATAGTTAGCGGAAATTTTACTGATAAAAAACCAATGAAATTGCCCCGTTATAGTTAGTGCTGGCAACTTTAACTCACGCGACCGCAATCTTCTGCTGATGACATATGTGTCTTTATAAAAAAAAATATTTGTAATATATGTATAGCTAAAAATGTATGGAAGAAGACATGGGCAAATAAGTGTCTAAATACAGTATTAGCATCAGCAGAGGATTGCGGTCGCGTGAGTTATAGTTGCCAGCACTAACTATAACGGGGCAATTTCATTGGTTTTTTATCAGTAAAATTTCCGCTAACTATAACATGTGTGAAACCTATGGTTTTTTCAGTGAATATATATATATATATATATATATTTGTTTTTCCTAACTCGTTTCCTTTTCAGGTCTCGTCTATGGTTACTCATACAATTTGTGCTCCTGCCCTTGCTCCACAATGCAAACAGTTACACCTCCCAGTCTTTTTCAGCAAGAACCATATGAACCACCTTTAAAATGACCTTTATGGTACAGATCCTTCAATGGGCACTTAGGTGCAATTGATGGTCTTAAGTTGAAAGCAGATAGAAAATGCAGTCTTCTGTATTATTACTTAGGTGTAGAAGGTCAGAATGTATTCAATCACTTAAATGAGTACACTGGTCACAACAGCGAAGATCTTGATGAATTTCAATTAGCTGTGAAACTATTCAGTACATATTTTGAAGGAAAGGTCAATTTAGTTGTACACAGACACAAGTTTTTTACATGTGTGCAAGGACCTAATGAATCAATTGACTCCTAAGTGACTGCTCTAAAAATGTTGACTGGGTACTGTGATTTCAAAAGTTTTACTTCACAACTCATTAGAGACCAGATCGTTTGTAGGTGCCACTCTAAAAAGATCCAACAAAAATTGTTGTCATATGAAAATCCATCCTTAGACGTGGATATTGATACAGCAAAAAGTTCACAGCTTCATGCTAAGCAGTTAGATGTTACTGCGCCTGCTGCGGGGACGCGCTTTTGTCACATCTCTGCCAGAACTCTGCCCCTCCTGATTACAAGCCGTGAGGGAAACGGCCAACTCGGGTGTCATTGAGCTAATCTCTGTGCAATTTGCAGCCTACACTTTGCCGTGAGGGCAACGGCCGGGAACAACAAAAACTTCATTTCCCAGCAGCCCCGTGGCACCTGCCTCTGACACCAACAGGCAGCGCCAGGGGCCCATAAAGCTGCTCACTGCTAACCGCAGCGTGGGACGTGCTTTTGTCACATCTTTGCCAGAACTCTGCCCCTCCTGATTACAAGCCGTGAGGGAAACGGCCAACTCGGGTGTCATTGAGCTAATCTCTGTGCAATTTGCAGCCTACACTTTGCCGTGAGGGCAACGGCCGGGAACAACAAAAACTTCATTTCCCAGCAGCCCCGTGGCGCCTGCCTCTGACACCAACAGGCAGCGCCAGGGGCCCATAAAGCTGCTCACTGCTAACCGCAGCGCGGGACGCGCTTTTGTCACATCTCTGCCAGAACTCTGCCCCTCCTGATTACAAGCCGTGAGGGAAACGGCCAAATCGGGTGTCATTGAGCTAATCTCTGTGCAATTTGCAGCCCACACTTTGCCGTGAGGGGGACGGCCGGGAACAACAAAAACTTAATTTCCCAGCAGCCCCGTGGCGCCTGCCTCTGACACCAACAGGCAGCGCCATGGGCCCATAAAGCTGCTCACTGCTAACCGCAGCGCGGGACGCACGCGGGATGCGCCCGGGCCAAGGGCGGGCCCGTCCTTGCCCGTCACAGGCCGGAGAAGGCTGGGCTGGGCATACTCTCTAACCTTTACTGCTGGACATTGATTTGTAAGTACGGATGTGTTAATAGGCTGTGGTAAATCCTTGCTCGATTCTGGCCGTCTGGGGCCCCATGTTTGGAGCAGGCTGGTATATATTGTAACGTCAATAATTTATGTCCCCCGAGACCATATGCTCTTTGTACATGTAGATTTCATTAGAGTGTCTCGAGAGGGTCAAAAGGTGTGGGGGTCGATCCACTGAGGGGGGCTGCTGATTTCAAGTCTTAATCTTCAAAGTAATACTAGATCGTTGTTTTATATTGGAGGTTTTTGTGTTTTTCATATTGCACATGATGAATACTAGGCTTAGTACGGACAGGAAATCACTGGCGGGAGGATCTGTCAGGGGCACCCTAGATCAATTTATCACAAGGGCGGCCTCACTGTTAGAACGTGAAATTGTGCACACTGAACGACGTTTATCAACTGAATTACAGAGGAAACGTTCTTCCTTGGGGGCTATTCAGTTAGCTACTACCCCATCTCACAATACCAAACGTACCACATACACAGAACAAATAAGTGACATAGATATCACCTCACAGCCACAAGAACAGGCAGACTCCCAATCAGGTATGAAAGATTCTGTTACTATAGATAACAGTATAGGGTCAGAAATTGAACACCCTAATGAGGATCGGTCCTTAGTAAAAAAGCCCCCCATAAAGACAAATAGCATAAGTAAAATAAAAGATTCAATATCTAGTTTCCCAAAGCAAAAAAGGATTCACGGCACTCGTAAGCAAAAAAAAGGTGGGGTTAAAACCCCAAACATTGCCACGAGCTTTACGAGTACAACAGATCCTGGAGTTTTTAAAATTGGCCCAGATAGCCTGGTAGCACACCCCTACCAAGATTTAATGAGTGATATAGAAAAACTAGTTAAATCATTGTTGCTACCTTTGGCGGAAAGGGTAAAAAGAATATCAGAACAGCTAGAGTCTATACAAGCAAATGGTGTGGCTAATACCAAAACATTGGGAGAAATATCTCTGAGAATGTGCACTTTGAACTTTCCTGGCCCGGTATCTGAGCCAGTGACGAATTTAGTTAATCCCGTAAATAGTGTAAAGACAACCCCCCCTCTCAGGGAGATTAGCCTGGCCACACAGTATACGAATTTGGATTCAAGGAAACCGCGAGAGAGTGGGGCCCTAAACAAGCAGAACCATGAGCGTAGTAAAATGGGTGGGAGAGCACACACAGATAGAAATTTTAAGGGACCATCTCAGCATATAGATCTCCCTCCAGAGGCTGAACCCTACATCATCGTACTCACAAAGGTACCAGAGCTAGCATTGGAGAATCATGAAGGCCACCAGACTCTTAAGAATAAGGTGATGCACTGGCTCAGAGTGAACAGGCCATTACCCGCCAACTTAGACGGGGAAATTCTCCATGTTAGAAGGTTAGGATGGGTGGGACGAAGACCAAAAAATGTAAAGGAGGATGTAATCATTGTCAACTTTAGGGATCACAGAGTGGTAAATCATATTAGAGACTGGTACTCAGGGGGCAACGAGGGAGGTATATCCACCCATGACCTAAGTTATTTCTACCCCAAGATCTTGGTAGGTAACGATGAGAGCTCAACACGTTTAAACACCCAGATAAAGACAGGTCCTATGTTTAACGTCTCAACCTCCAACCAGTTCGCAACACTCTCTGGACTGGAGGGGGTTGATTGACTAATTACTCCCACGATTAGTAACCTAACTGCCAAGGAGAAACTATCAATTGATGATATAGGATTAGTTTCTTGGAACGTAGCTGGACTATCCTCAAAATTTGACAATCTTGAGTGGAGGGAATATATAGAAAGTTTTCACGTTATTTGTCTCCAGGAAACATGGGTGGTTGATTACAACCCCTTTCAGTTAGAAGGGTACGGGTGTTTTGTTGTCCCGGCACAAAAATCAATTTCGGGCAGAGCCAGAGGAGGATTAGTTACCTATGTGGACTTGAAATTGGAAGGTGTGTGGACCAATTTGAATTGGAATTCCTACTATTTCCAAGGCCTGAGACTCAAAATAAACAAAATGTGCATTATTCTAGTTAATTTTTATAATGCCATAGTCTCGAGCAAGGAAGGCTCCATACTATCTGACTTAAATAGTCATTTGACTGGTGTAATGGAGCAGTGTAATTCCATAGTGGCCCCTCGTATTATCCTAGTGGGTGATTTAAATTGTCACTTATGTCCAAATTTAAAATTTTGCATGGGAGACTGGTCTGGGTGTACCACATCAAAAGGTTTGCACTTTGAACACACTAAGGAGGGGAGGGAGTTAGAAAAAGTCATGAAAGCTCACTCATTAAAACACACACTCGATTTGGTATCTGTAGAAGAAGGAAATGGTGCCCCAATAACCTTTAAAGGGAGGGGATGTAGCTCAACTATAGATTTTATATTAGTCTCAAATATACTCTGGCAGTGGATAAAGGAGATCACCATTGACTGGAGTATATTCAGTGATCATAATCCACTCACGCTCCGGATCAAAAACCAGTCCGCCTCTAAAGAAAGAAGAGGCTTACAGAAAGGTAGCTCTGAGAAAGTAACCGATCAGGGGAGGCATTTAAGGTGATCCTGTATTGATGGAGATGCTTTCTATGAAACCCTAATTATGGATGGGAGAAAAGAGTTTGAAATCTGTAGTGATCCCCTAGTAGAGGGCTTGGCCGTGACTAACGCATTTGAGTCAATGGCCAACCATATAGACAGACTACTAAAATCCACCCGACCATGGAGACACAATATTGTGCCTAGATGGTTCAATAAAGACTGTTCACGAGCACAGAAGGATTTAAAAAAAAGTCTGAAATTGAGACCAAGAGACAAATTGCGAATAGCCCAGGGCAGGATTGCTTATAAAAAAGCTATAAAGTGTAGGAGATTTGCCTTACAATCACAAACGTGGGAAGCTTTAAGGGAAGCTGCGGAAAAGAGGGATCTAGGTATCTTCTGGAAAACTATAAATAACCCATGTTTCCAGGATATCGCAGCGCCGGTAATTGGCACATCTATCCTCCCAGAGCAATGGTTCAATCATTGCAAAAGCCTATACAACTTTTCAGCCGTAAATCCCTCGGCTGAAGAGGAATTGTGCCCATGGAGGGCAGTGATTGAATTCACTATTGGGGGGGGGACAACCTTTACAACGCGGTTAGTACAACGCGTGCCGTTACATTGCATTTGTTACAACGAACGCGATGTAACCACGCTATGCCATTACAACGCAAGTCTTTACATCGACTTGCGCTAGATGGCGTGCTAACATTAAAAATAGTGTAGTTTACTATCCCAACACCGTCCCTACTGTTAAGTGGACTGGAGTTGGAATAGTAAATTACACTTTTCTAATGTTAGCACGCCATCTAGTGCAAGTCGAGGTAAAGACTTGCGTTGTAATGGCATAGCATGGTTACATCCGTTCGTTGTAACGAATGCGATGTAACGGCACGCGTTGTAAACACTCGCGTTGTAACATCATACATCCCTATTGGGGAAGTCAAAGCAGGAATTCTGGGGCTTACACAAAATAAGGCACCTGGTCCAGATGGTATACCACCTGATCTGTTTTTATATAAGGTAGAATTCTGGGCCCCAATCCTGACACGTGTAATTAATGTGGCTATCAGAGTGGGCATGTCACGCTCTTGGTCTACAGCAATCATAGTGCCTATTTTAAAAAAAGGTAAAAAAGATGACCCGCAGTGCTATCGTCCCATATCACTGATCGATGTGACAGCAAAAGTTTTAGGAAGAAAGATTTTAAATCGTCTATTGGACTGGGCCGAGGAACACCACATAATCTCAGATTTTCAATATGGCTTCAGGACTGGCAGATCAACCACGGACCAATGCCTGAATCTTTATTTACTGGTGGCAAAATACACTATAGCCAGTGATCAACCAATATATCTGGGGTTTATGGATCTCTCGGCCGCATTCGATCGTGTAAACAGAGAAAAGTTATGGGCTCTTATGACTAGATTGGGAGTAGACCCAGAATTTATAAATATTTTGAGAGCAGTCCATTGGAAAACTTTTGCCAAGGTACGGTATAATCTGGCTGGGGACACAACAGGATCCTTTCGTTGTACAAGTGGAGTAAGACAGGGCTGTATATTGGCCCCGTTCTTATTTTCCCTGTACATCAACTAACTGGAACAGACACTGTGTACATTGAATGCAGACACCCCAATGGTGGGTCATCGCCCCATTCCAGTGCTGTTGTACGCAGACGACGCGGTTCTTTTGGCACGAACGCCGAAAAGCCTACAGTGTCTAATAGACGGTTTTGTTGATTTTATGGATACTTTAGACTTGTCAGCTAATCTAACAAAGTCCTGCGTCTTGCTAGCAGGAGCTAAACCGTGTAAAAAATTTACCTATCGAATAGGTTCACACATTTTAGAACAAGTGAAAACTTTTTCTTACCTGGGTCTTTTATTTGATGGGCTTTTAAATTTTAAACTTTTAATTGAAGAACGGAGTATAAAACTGATCTCGTCATCAGGAGCAATTATGAGTCATGGAAGAAGGCTGGGTCGGTGGTCACCGGAGCAGGTTATGCATCTTTATGGCTCCATCTGCTGTGCCAAAGTAATGTATGGAGCAGAAGTATGGGGCTTTGTTGGGACACGACAAATACAGGTTGAGGAAAACAAATTTTTGCGCAAGATACTTAATATTCCTCAGAGCTCGTCGGCATACATCACCCACGCCGAACTAGGGAGACCATACATTGAGGACCTGATCCAGACGAGACCTGTTATGGACTGGATTAGGACCTGGTCCAATATTGACGCAGAACTAGGACGGCAAATTATTACAGATTGCATGACCAGGGACAGAGGAATGTGTATCCCGTGGATCAGATATGTAAAAACATCTTTTGAAGGAATAGATTGCATAGACCTCTTCACAAATCCGACTACAGTAATACCCCAAGATAAGAACAGAATTAAGGATTTGCTCCTGAAAAAAGCTGAAGAGCATAGAGTCAATACTGAAGGTAGAAAGCCTTTAGCCTGTGCCTACAGTCTGACCAAGACAGTAGTCACTATGGAACCTTATCTCAGCTTAATATGTAACGGACAGAACAGGTTTCTGTTCACTCGTTTTAGGCTCAACCTTATTCATCATCTTTTAGCGAACCCTTTGGGATATACTACCACAGTTGAGCAGAAAGGTACTTGCGGCTGTGATAATAAATCTCCGCAGGATACCCTTCATTTTGTATTGTTATGCCCTTTTTATTCTTTTCCCAGGCGTTGTTACCTAGTAAGACTATTAAAAAATGGTAAATTCAGACAAGCGAAGGTTGCCCTGTTATATCTACAAAGGGCTGAAGATTTACTGACCTTGGCATGTATAACAAGTTTTTTAAAAGTTGCATTCAAAATAAGAAATACTAGGGGACAGCCAGGGTCAAATCAGGGCTGAAGCTACTAAATTGTGCTGTTTTACTCTGCAAATGATTTTAACTGAATTTAGACAATACTGTCTTATATGTTGTTAAATGGCATTTATTTACCTGTATTTAGATACGGCACTAGCACTTTAGGAATTGTTGTTTATTCTCACGTACTAATACTTGAACACGTAGGATGGAATGTAGCAGTTTTTGTCTAAACTGATAATGTCTTGTGGCTTTTTGCATTTTATGAACTGAGTTTCTTATGTCGGCGAAGACATCATAAATCTATTTTAAACTGCTAGTTTTCTTTTTATTAGGATGAACTAATAATGAAATGTAGTTGTATGAATATTTTTAGAAATTTGTGAATTGCACCGAATAAAGCTGATTTGAATTGAACTGAATTGAGTGGATGTGTGTGTAGATCTTGGAATTACTGAATAAATGTGTTGTAATTGGTATTGGTATGTCCATTGTTTTGAAAATGTTAGTTTGTATTTTTGAGTGTGTGTGTCAAAAGTTATATTAGGGTGAGAGGAGGTCTGCCACTCTATCACAAGGATGATGTCATCAGTGATGTCATCAGTGATGTAATTTGAGATCTCATCAATCATGTCATGAGTGATGTCACTGATCATGTCATGAGTGATGTAACATGTGACGTCATCAGCAGTGCATTGCGGGCGTGCGAGTTATAGTTAGCTGAACTAACTATAACGGGGGAATTTCTATGGTTTTATACGAGTGAAATGTCCAGCTAACTATAATGCCCCTGAAACCTATGGTTTTTTCAGTGAATATATATATATATATATATATATATATATATATATATATATATATATATATTCAGTGAAAAAACCATAGGTTTCACACATGTTATAGTTAGCTGGACATTTTACTCGTAAAAAACCAATGAAATTGCCCCGTTATAGTTAGTTCAGCTAACTATAACTCGCGCGCCCGCAATGCACTGCTGATGACGTCACATATTACATCACTCATGACATGGTCAGTGACATCACTCATGACATCATTGATGACATCTCAAATGACATCACTGATGACATCACTGATGACATCATCCAGTGAATGTGGGTTTTTCTGAAAATTAAATATGTTTTATATATGTATATCTCAAGGTCGATGGAAGAATAAATGGGTATATAAGTGTCTAAATGGATGATTTGTTTTTGAAAAATTGATTGTGTAACTGACTGATTAAGTGTATCTTAGTGAATACATGGCTTAGTGAGTAATGTTTAAATGTGTAAATATCTGTATGAGTCTCTCACTTTGTGTATAAGTGGCTGCATGGGTTGGTGAGTAGCTACATGGGTGTCTATATAGGTTATTAGTTGGTTTTTTGAGTATCAGTCTGAGTGTCTGTATGGTTCGGTGGGGGGTATTACGTAGTGCATAGGTGCATGAATGAGTGACTCACTGTTTGTATGTGTTGAACAGACCATGTGTGCAGGACTGCATGGGTGGATGAGTGTGTGTATGGGTGTGTTAGTGAGTGAATGACTGTCTCAATAGGGTCTTTATGAGTAACTACATATGTTTAAAACTAGTATATGTGACTATTGGTGTATATATGTGAGTATATGCAAGGGTGAGAGATTGGAAGAGTTCCTGTATGAATAAGTATGTGTTTCTATAAGTGATTGTTTAAAAGACTAAGTATGTGTAAGTTTCCGTAGAAGTAAGTATGGTGGTGTGTGTATAACTGTATATGCAAGTAAATGTATGTTTGATTCTTTATTAGTACGAGTGACTATGTGTGTGAGTAACTCTATGGATGAGTGGCATTGTGTAACAGGATGTATAGGTGTATGAGTACATATGATGAGTGAGTACATGTATGAGTGACTGTATTGGACTGTTGGTGAATGAGTGGATGTGTATGTGGATCTTAGAATTACTGAAGAGGTTGTTGTAACTGGTATTGGTATGTCCATTGTTTTGAAAATTTTAGTCTCTATTTTTGAATGTGTGTGTCAAAGGTTATATTAGGGTGAGAGGAGGTCTGCCACTCTATCACAAGGATGATGTCATCAGTGATGTCATCAGTGATGTCATTTGAGATGTCATCAGTGATGTCATGAGTGATGTCACTGACCATGTCATGAGTGATGTAATATGTGACGTCATCAGCAGTGCATTGCGGGCGCGCGGGTTATAGTTAGCTGAACTAACTATAACGGGGCAATTTCATTGGTTTTTTACGAGTAAAATGTCCAGCTAACTATAACATGTGTGAAACCTATGGTTTTTTCACTGAATTTCTAAGGTTTTTTAAATGCTAATTCCTAACTAAAACGTGTGTGAAACCTATGGTTTTTTCACTGAATTTCTAAGGTTTTTTAAATGCTAATTCCTAACTATAACGTGTGTGAAACCCATGGTTTTTTCAGTGAATTTGCAAGGTTTTTTAAATGCTATTTTTTTTTTTTTTTTTTTTTTTTTCTAACATATTTTTAATTTAATTATCTTACCTTTTATAAAGACTATGATTAAATTTTTAAAATTCTTTAATATGTTTTTTTAAATATATTTTTTAAAATAAACATGTAAAATTTATTTGCAGTACTTTTTTTTAAAAAAAAATATTTTTTTAGTACGCGTACCGTAAGCTCACGGTAAGCGTACGGTTTACGCAACGTCCGTAATCTATCTACGCTGCTTGCGTATAGTTACGCACTTTGCGTAGCCGCGCGTACTGCGCGTGGGACGCGTGCGCGCTTACGCTACACGCGCACGTTACGCGGAAGTGTCGGGTAGTGACTGTTATGCGCATGCGCGCAAGCGCGTGTCTTTTTTACGCGCATGCGTACTTTTTGCCGTAAGCGTACCGTAAGCGTACCGTAAGCGTACGGTAGGTCATGTGATCATGAAACACAACTTTTGATTGGTTGAAACTACTTTCAGTTCTAGAACTCTCCTACACCACACCCATTCCCCTCATTTCTGCTTGTGATCCCTTGGGAGAAGGAGCTGGTTTGTCTTTGGGATACGATGGCAGAACAGCAGAGCTCTTCTGAGAGTGAGGCTAGCACTAGCAGCACTGTCTTGAGGCAGAGATCGAGGAAACAAAAGCCCTCTTATGTATGGGATTATTTTACTTTTCCTGAAGGCCAGCAAAAGGTAAATGCACCCTTAGTGACTTGTAAGCTGTGTAAGCGTGTACTTTCTAGAGGTAATCCTAACAGGAAGTATTCCTTTGGGAATCACACCATGAAGAGACACCTCCAGGATGTACACAGAAGGACACATGGTCATCTTTTTGGAGGTAACTCTTCAGAAAGACGAGCCAGTACATCCACAGTAGCTCAGCCTGGACCATCATCTGCAGGGCTGACTCCTTCTTCTGCAGGTCAGGTGAGCCCTTCATCTGTGGGGGGAGAATCTCCTTTTGCTGGCCCTCTGGAAATGAACCCTCGATTTCGGAAGGTTGATATTCATTGCACATTTTGTAAAGATCTAATTTGCCATAGGGAGACCAGTGTTTCCCTAGTGAACAACAAAATAGATCAGCACATTTGTCGCTTTGAATAATTTTCCCATGCTTCCTTTCCTCTGTCCCTGCATGAACACAACGGTTCTTTTAAGAGCCAACCTTATCTTTCATCTTTTTTTTACATATGTTTTTAAAAACTTTTTTTTATTTTTTTTTTACCGTACGCGTACGGTGCGCGTACTTTTTTTTTTTTTTTTTAAAAAAACACTAAAAATCATTTAGCACATTACATTGTCCTTGAGAGACTACAATTATTATTATTGACTTACCATACTCACTGAAAAAATATTTATTCATTTGTTTTTTTTAAAAATAGTTTTAAAAATGTTTGTAGTTTTCGAAAATTTTCTATATCTATCTGGAAAAAAAGAAAAAAGTATTAATATTTTTAAAACATTTTATAATACAGTACACATATTTACATTTTTTTCCAAAAAATATTTTTGCCTTATTTTTGCTGTTTTCAGAATATATTGCATTTCACTATAAATTGTGAAAGCAATTGCATTCATCATTTTACAGCGGGCAAAAAAAAATACCAATCACAAAGATTGTATTAAAAATGCCCTGATTCTTTTTTTACTTAAACTTAACATTATAGAAATGCATAATACTGTAAAAAAATATCATCTAATACCAATAGTTATTTCTTTAAAATACCGTCTGATATGTTTGTTTCAGAAGTATAATCACAATATTATATCTCAAATAACTCCAAAATACATCTGATTTCATTTCCTTTAGACCAAATAGTAATTTTAAATTTTTTTTGGGAATAAATTTCCAACGGTAATCCAATAAAATTCTAAAGTTTAATTTGTCCAGATCTCACCGATTCTCTGTAACATTTTGGTTCACGAAAATTTTTTGAATAATTTATTAAGTCCACAATAGAATTGGTTACTTTTCCACATGGCCAAATAGTAATTTTTTAAAACATTTTTGAAAAAATTTCCAATGGCAGTCCAATAACATTCCAAAATTTAAAATGTGCAGAAGTTACCGATAATCTCTAAATTATTGGTTTTTCAAAGTTTCATTAAAAATTAAAAAAGTCCACATTACAATTGGTTATCTTTCCATTAGGCCAAATGATAATTTAAAAAATCTTTTTTTTACAAAATTGCAATGGTAATCCAGTAAAATGGTAAAATTGTTTTGTCCAGATCTTGCCAAGTCTCTCTAAAATTTAGGTTTCAGGAAGATTAGATAGGAATTTGCTAAATCAAAAGGCAAACGTTGTTTGAAAATCAATTGGGAATCATTACACAGTGTCCAGCCTTTTTCACATTTAAGATAAACTGTGTAATGTCCAGAAGTAACAGTAGGTCCATCATGGAAAATTATTGCAACAGTTACAAAAGTTTTTCCTGAAATTGATAATTGCTGTCCTGTAAACTTCTTTATTAAAGTATCCAATTTTGAACCATCAGCTCTACATCGTTGCATCATTAAAATTACATACTGTCCGTATTCCTTTAAAATTAATGTTGAAAACATGTCAGAATTACACTCACCACATTTCATGCTATGATTAGCATCTTTAACTAATTTTGCAAAAGTGACTGTTTTACTCTCTGGCAATGTCAAATAAATAAACCTTTCATTATCAACAATAGAGCCACATATATTATAACAATTATCACAACTATGTTCCCATTTATAAGAAAGAGAGACCAAAAAAAATGTCAATGGGAACTCCTTCTTCTTCCACTACCTGAAGAAAATACATCAAAAATTCATGTGCATCTTGCTGTTCATTTTGAGAAAACTGTGTTAGTCCTGAACATACATCTAAAAGTTTTCTAATGTCAGTAGCACTTTCTATTTGAGTTTTATCTTTACTCAGCTTTTGAAAAAGGAGACTCAGCTCTGAACAGAATCTTTTTCCCTGATTTACTATTATCTGCTCTTGCAAACTTTCCAGATAAAATGCAACATTCAGCACTACATTTGCGTAGCAGTTGACACCAGAGCTATTTTCAAAATGACATCCTACAACCTGTTCTTCATTTTCCTTTTTCTTTTTGCTTGCAATTACATCACTCCTCTTTTTTTTCCTCTTCTCTACATCTTCACTACAGATATTCTCATTTTTTCTTTTACGAGAAACTACACGTTTCTCCAACACAGGATACTGACCTAAATGAGGAGCATAGCTTCTTCTTAATCTATTATACTCCTTTACACAGTTTGTATCAGCACTAACTTTTGACTCATCAAAGTCTATCATGAATAAACCTGATAATGTTTTGACTCGTGACAAAGCAACATATGCCATACCTTCTTTGAACACAGTTGAACCAATGTTCACAAATGCACAATCTACAGTCAATCCTTGAGACTTGTGAATAGTTACAGCATATGCTAGAGAAAACGGAAACTGCTTCCTACGTACATATAAGTCTTTCACAAGCATAAAACGAACTGTACAACGACAAATATCTTTAACTTCATCTATCTGATCAAATTTTATTTTTAAACATTCAACTCCTTCTTTTTTCTGGTAATTAATAAAACCCACAACTCTTCCCATCGCTCCATTAACTAAACCTTTCTCAACATCCAAATTTCTCCTTAAAAACACTCTACAGTTCATGCAAACATATAGATTTTTTTCTAATCCAGCTGTTTTGGAGATGTTCTTCTCTAGTGAGTCCAATTTATTTTTCAGTTTGCCTGTTACTGTGACAGTAATTCTTCCATCCTCAATTTTGTCCACTGCTTCCAATTTCCTGATCTCTTCCTTTTCCAATTTCAAAAGCTCCTCATTGAATATTGAGCATTCACGTAGAGTTGGCATTAAGCAGATGACACTTTTGTTTTCTGCAATGTTCTTGTATATCTTCTCTGCAACTATTTCTTCCTTTGGAGAGTCATGTTTTCACATTAGTCCCAAAACGAAATTTCTTTGCCAATTTGAAAGCACACTTACTGCTCTTTTTTTTTTCGGGGCAAGTGAAAATCACTTTTTACAAGTGAAAATCACTTTTTCAGACTGACACATTATGAAACCACTTTTTTTGATTTATTTAAATGCACATGTCCAAACTGTTTTTTCAGACCACCACCATGTGTATTCTCGGTGACTGCCTACACTCCAGCAAGGGCAACCAGCCTTAGTGATGCTGAATGTATTTGCATTACAGACTGAAACCTGAAAATCCCACTCGCTTGTAAATACTGTGCATGACTATACATGGCAAGCACATGGGTGTGTGCTAAGACTCTGCTTCTTCCCCCAAAAATTCGCTCCCCCTTTCCATCTAATGTAACTGTGAAATCACCAGAGCAATACGCAATAAATCTCTGCCTATAATTCCTCTCTGCACACAGAGTCATGTTTTCACATTAGTCCCAAAACGAAATTTCTTTGCCAATTTGAAAGCACACTTACTGCTCTTTTTTTTTTCGGGGCAAGTGAAAATCACTTTTTACAAGTGAAAATCATTTTTACAGACTGACACATTATGAAACCACTTTTTTTGATTTATTTAAATGCACATGTCCAAACTGTTTTTTCAGACCACCACCATGTGTATTCTCGGTGACTGCCTACACTCCAGCAAGGGCAACCAGCCTTAGTGATGCTGAATGTATTTGCATTACAGACTGAAACCTGAAAACCCCACTCGCTTGTAAATACTGTGCATGACTATACATGGCAAGCACATGGGTGTGTGCTAAGACTCTGCTTCTTCCCCCAAAAATTCGCTCCCCCTTTCCATCTAATGCAACTGTGAAATCACCAGAGCAAGACGCAATAAATCTCTGCCTATAATTCCTCTCTGCACACAGAGTCATGTTTTCACATTAGTCACCAAACGAAATTTCTTTGCCAATTTGAATGCACACAAACTGCTCTTTTTTTTGGGCAAGTGAAAATCACTTTTACAAACTGTTACATTATAAAACCACTTTTCAGATTTTTTTAAATGCACATGTCCAAACTGTTTTTTCAGACCACCACCATGTGTATTCTCGGTGACTGCCTACACTCCAGCAAGGGCAACCAGCCTTAGTGATGCTGAATGTATTTGCATTACAGACTGAAACCTGAAAACCCCACTCGCTTGTAAATACTGTGCATGACTATACATGGCAAGCACATGGGTGTGTGCTAAGACTCTGCTTCTTCCCCCAAAAATTCGCTCCCCTTTCCATCTAATGCAACTGTGAAATCACCAGAGCAAGACGCAATAAATCTCTGCCTATAATTCCTCTCTGCACACAGAGTCATGTTTTCACATTAGTCCCAAAACGAAATTTCTTTGCCAATTTGAAAGCACACTTACTGCTCTTTTTTTTTTCGGCGCAAGTGAAAATCACTTTTACAGACTGACACATTATGAAACCACTTTTTTTGATTTATTTAAATGCACATGTCCAAACTGTTTTTTCAGACCACCACCATGTGTATTCTCGGTGACTGCCTACACTCCAGCAAGGGCAACCAGCCTTAGTGATGCTGAATGTATTTGCATTACAGACTGAAACATGAAAACCCCACTCGCTTGTAAATACTGTGCATGACTATACATGGCAAGCACATGGGTGTGTGCTAAGACTCTACTTCTTCCCCCAAAAATTCGCTCCCCCTTTCCATCTAATGCAACTGTGAAATCACCAGAGCAATACGCAATAAATCTCTGCCTATAATTCCTCTCTGCACACAGAGTCATGTTTTCACATTAGTCCCAAAACTAAATTTCTTTGCCAATTTGAAAGCACACTTACTGCTCTTTTTTTTTTCGGGGCAAGTGAAAATCACTTTTTACAAGTGAAAATCACTTTTACAGACTGACACATTATGAAACCACTTTTTTTGATTTATTTAAATGCACATGTCCAAACTGTTTTTTCAGACCACCACCATGTGTATTCTCGGTGACTGCCTACACTCCAGCAAGGGCAACCAGCCTTAGTGATGCTGAATGTATTTGCATTACAGACTGAAACCTGAAAACCCCACTCGCTTGTAAATACTGTGCATGACTATACATGGCAAGCACATGGGTGTGTGCTAAGACTCTGCTTCTTCCTCCAAAAATTCGCTCCCCCTTTCCATCTAATGCAACTGTGAAATCACCAGAGCAATACGCAATAAATCTCTGCCTATAATTCCTCTCTGCACACAGAGTCATGTTTTCACATTAGTCCCAAAACGAAATTTCTTTGCCAATTTGAAAGCACACTTACTGCTCTTTTTTTTTTCGGGGCAAGTGAAAATCACTTTTACAGACTGACACATTATGAAACCACCATGTGTAACTACAACAAAAACAATTTCCATTTCTATTATTCATTTCTTAAGTTACCACATACATCCCCTCTCAAACTGTAAACTCACCTTTAAAATTAGTTAGTTGTGAAAGAAATGTGACACTCAAACAGCAGATTATCAGAGCCAGGATCTCTGTTGTGTTCACCTCTCTCCTCTCAGCAGAACCAGATAATGGCAAACTTTCCCTCTATTTTTCCACACATATACTTGTAAGTTTCAAATCTCAGTGCTTCCCCCTTTTTTTCAAATGTAATCACACATTTCTATTGGTTGAAAACCAACCCTTTTCCAAAAGTACCCTTCCCCCAACTTGACTTCTGCCTAGTACCCTTCCCCCAACTTGACTTCTGCCTGCTACCATAGCAACAGCTCATGGAACACTGCTGTGTTGAGTTAGGTCAGAAGTTCGTCAAACAATGTTTCAATTCCACAGAGCAAGAGTGCTTGACTTTTCAAACCTAACAGCAAATCCATAGTACTGTTCTTTGGTTACACATTTTTTTTTACCAATACAAAACATGCTTCTATTAATTTACACATACAGCCTAGTTTTTATTCTAGAATGGTATGAAACAGCCAATCAGTTCTTTTTGTTTTGAAAAAAATATGTATGCCTCCATTTCCAAACTGTCTTTCTTTTCATATTGCCATTCTACTGAAAGACACCTCCTGAGTGCATCCAGTTCTCCTTTGAAGATGTTCACAGTGTGGATTGTAGGGCACAGCTATGTCTTCTGGAGTGAAAAGTTTGCAGAGAAAACAGGTATGGTGAGAGACCTTGCTTTGCCAAATGTAGACATTAAATGGATTGGTCAGAGAGGGTTAAAGTGGCACCAATTGATGCCATTGGTGAAATCCTTCATTCAAATCCAACACCCTGACCTCATAATAGTGCACTGTGGTGGCAATGACCTAGGCACTTTGACTGGGGTAGGTCTGGAAATGCTTATGAAGGACACCTTTGCACAACTGTTTACACTTTTCCCTAAAACTGCCTTTGTGTTTTCCAACATATGCCAAAGGCAAAAATGGAACTGGTCCAATCATTTCTGTCCACAGATTGACAAAGCAAGAAAGCACGTCAACAAATCTGTTTCTGCTTTCCTCCGTGACTATGGTATGGGTGCCATTTACCACAACAACTTGCGTTATGACATGCAAGACATTTATAGAGGAGATGGTGTGCACTTCAATGATGAAGGGAACAGAGTCTTCCTCTTGAACCTTAGACTCTGCATCGGTACTTACTTGTAGGTACCACTAAAAAAATGACTTCATAAACACAACAGCTCTTTTTAGAGCTCCCTAATATCTAAACTCTTAAATCTGCTTTTCATTTATTT
Source organism: Triturus cristatus (assembly GCF_964204655.1). NCBI lineage: Eukaryota > Metazoa > Chordata > Amphibia > Caudata > Salamandridae > Triturus > Triturus cristatus. Next base: position 889,598,404 of record NC_140590.1, on the reverse strand, counting down.
ATTTTTATTTTTTTTACCGTACGCTTACCGTAAGCTTACCGTACGCGTACCCCGTGATTTTTTTTAAAATCAATAAATGTTTTTTTTGTACTTTTCTGTCCTTCTTTGACCCCCTTACAAATGTTAGGGGGTCTGTAACTCTCCTCATTGCCCCCTTTCCTTGTTTTCACTCTTTTTTTTCAGAGTGAAATACACAAAATGGCGGACGCCGCTTCCTGGTTTCGACCGATTCGAATGTTTACTAAGATCTAAGAGCCAATCAGAATCGCGCTCGCGCACGCCACCGTACGCTTACCGTAAGCGTACGGTAAGCGTACCGTAAGCGGGCTCAGATATATATATTGATTTAAAGGCTATTTTCTCAGAATCTACTGAACAGATTTACACCAAACCTACAAAAGGCACTTCCTTGACCTAGGGACTACCTCTCTGCCAAATTTTGAGTAATTCTGTTCAGCCGTTCGGGCTGTAGCTCGTTCTAAAGGTCCTATGGAAAAATGCATGGGAAAAACGCGTTTTGGGACCCCCCTTTTATCTCAGCCCCCGCTTGACGGATCCCCCCGAGACTTTCAGGGTAGGAGCGGAGCGTAGCGCCCCACCTATTTTGAGAAATTCGCGAGGATTTGTCGACCGGCGCCAAAGTTATTCAAAATAGAATGTTGAGGTTTTCCTATGGAAACAGGGTCCTAACTATAACTACCTACTGACGACCACCAGTAGGTAATATATATATATATATATGTATATATATTTGTTTTTCCTAACTCGTTTGCTTTTCAGGTCTCGTCCTATGGTTACTCATACAATTTGTGCTCCTGCCCTTGCTCCACAATGCAAACAGTTACACCTCCCAGTCCTTTTCAGCAAGAACCATATGAACCACCTTTAAAATGACCTTTATGGTACAGATCCTTCAATGGGCACTTAGGTGCAATTGATGGTCTTAAGTTGAAAGCAGATAGAAAATGCAGTCTTCTGTATTATTACTTAGGTGTAGAAGGTCAGAATATATTCAATCACTTAAATGAGTACACTGGTCACAACAGCGAAGATCTTGATGAATTTCAATTAGCTGTGAAACTATTCAGTACATATTTTGAAGGAAAGGTCAATTTAGTTGTACACAGACACAAGTTTTTTACATGTGTGCAAGGACATAATGAATCAATTGACTCCTAAGTGAGTGCTCTAAAAATGTTGACTGGGTACTGTGATTTCAAAAGTTTTACTTCACAACTCATTAGAGACCAGATCGTTTGTAGGTGCCACTCTAAAAAGATCCAACAAAAATTGTTGTCATATAAAAATCCATCCTTAGACGTGGATATTGATACATCAAAAAGTTCACAGCTTCATGCTAAGCAGTTAGATGTTACTGCGCCTGCTGCGGGGATAGCTGTTGTCAATTCAGCCACCAAAACCTCTTACTTGAGCAACTCTAGTAGTACCAATTTTAAAGGGGCGTGTTCTGGAGAAACTAACATTCGAGGTGGCAAAAGCAATATTGCTGGACGTTATTTTCCTAAATTGCAATGTTTTAGATGTGGATCATCTACTCATGTTTCTAATTTTAAAAAATTGTCCGGCAGCATCACAAGAATGTTGGAAATGTAAAATATTAAGCCATTTTGGCAAAGTGTGCAGGGTTGGCAGGCGCATACCTATAAGGAGCATTCAAGACTGTGCAGCATACATCAAACAGGATATTGTTGAAAAAAAAGTAGAAGAACTGCTTCTATTTGTAGAATGTGTAGAAGTCAATAACGTTCAAACCAGCAAAGATATTTGTAATCCACTAGTACACGTTGAACTTGAAGGGGGTGGTATTCCGCTGCTTATTGATTCTGGAGCAAGTATAACTATCATTTCAATTGACAGATACAAAGAGTTATTGTCTCACAAAATGTTATTACCTCCAGATGTTATTACAACTGCTTTTGAAGCAAGCAGAATTGAATTGGGAGGGTACTTTTGGGCTGATATTAAACTCAAAAACAAAACTATTCATGGTAAATTGTATGTGGCATTTAAAGGTATTAATGTTTTAGGATGGTGGCATCAAGCTGAGTTTGGCATGATCATCAAACCTGGTCAGAAAAATCCTGTGTCAATTTGGTATGTGACCAGGTACCTTGGAAGAAAAAGTTTGACGTCGTTTTTCAAGAAACAATTGTGCAGATCTAAACTTTTCCCATTTCATCAAGGTTAAAGAAGTTGTACCCCCAGTTAAGCACACACATCACAATGTACCTCACAGCATCAGGAGTGAGTTATCTGCAATGTTAACTAAAATGCTAAATGAAGGGATCATTGAAAAAGTGAATGCTACTTTGTGGTTTCCTCCCATTGTACTAGCCAATTACGCCTCTGTGTAGACTTGAGGTCTCTCAACAACGTTATTTGGGTTGAAAATCTTCCCCTTCCACGAAGTGACGATTTGATCACAGCCGTTGGTCAATCTAAATGGTTTTCCAAGTTTGATCTGTGAGCTGCATACCATCAGGTGGTTTTGGATGGGCGTTCTTGTCATTTAACAGCGTTTGTTACACCTGATGGTACCTTTCAGTTCTGTGGCATGCCATTTGGATTGGCCTCGGCAGCCTCTGTTTTGCAAAAGGTGATGGCCAACAGGTTCAAGGACATACCAAATGTTGTAATATTTCAGGATGACATATAGGTGCATACTGGAACACAGGAGAAACACACTGAGATTATTGAACAAGTCCTTACTATCTTACAAACGAATGGCGTAACACTTAGAGACGACAAGTGCATCTTTACGATGAATGAAATTGAATTTTTAGGTCACATTCTTTCAGATGAGGGTGTCAAACCTAAGCCCAGCATTGTTGAAGGCATCATCAATGCTCTTCATCCTACCATTAAGGAACAACTAAGGTCCTTTATGGGTTTGTGCAAATTCTATGTGAAATTTATAAAAATAACTATGCTTATCTCAAAGAGTGTTTCAGAGGTCTTTTAAAGAAAAGTGCAGACTTTATTTGGACTTCTATCTGTCAAGAGCACTTTCAATTCATTAAGGAGAGCATTTTAGCCGCTCCAGCTCTTCAAGCATACGTTGAAGGTCATGATAACTACATCACTGTTGATGCCGGTTCTTATGGCATGATGGCTCGTTTGTCTCAAATGGTGGGGAACAAAGAAGTAACTGCTGGATTTGCATCAAGTAGAATGAAGATGGTTGAAATTAGATACTCTTTAATTGAGAAAGAAATGCTTGCTTATGTGTGGGTAATTGAGAAGTTCAAATCTTATGTATGGGGAAGAAAGTTTTATCTGAGAACAGACCATAAACCTTTAGTGGACATTTTGTCTGGCAACAAAATTAAGAAAACTACAGCCAGACTGGCACGTTTGTCCACTAAATTACTTGAGTTCAATGTTTGGTACGTCATAATCCGGGTGGTAGGAATATAAAGTCAGATTTCTTATCCAGACTTCCTGTAGAGGGCTGCAATGCACGTTCTAAGGAACTTGAGGATATTGAAGAATGCATTATTGCAAGTGTTGAAGACACAGTAATTTGTCCCAACATGAGTGAATGACTGACTGTGTTAAAGGCTGATCTCATTTTGAAACAAGTTATGAACTTGGTAGTCACTGGTTGACCCAAGGAAAAGGTCCATTGACATTTATTTACAACCTTATTTTAAGGTGGCTGATGAACTTTCAATTGAGAACAACTTACTTGTCAGGGGGAGGTTAATTTCTTCAAAGTGTTTTAGACTGCTCATTTGGGTCACTTGGGTATGATTGCCACCAAGCGCAAGGTCTGCAATGATTGTTGGTGGCCTAGCATTGATCGGGAGGTGGAGACTTTGGTGAGGGAGTGTGTACAATGTTCATACAGACACAAACAGCACTTTACTGCTACTCCTGTGCCGAGGCCTGTTCCATGTCCGGACAGAGTTGGCCAAAGGGTAGCTGTAGATCTTTTGGGACCCTTTCATGTTTTTCCCAACAACATGAGATACTTTATTGTATTATTAGATCACTTGTCCAGATGGGTGGAAGTGAGGGGTTTCTCTGAGCCCAATACCAAATCTGTCATCCAATATTTACAAGATGTCTTCAGTAGTGAAGGTACCCCTGAAGAATTACTACCTGACAACGGTGTACAATTTACTTCGGCTAGTATGCAACAGTTTTTAGCCAAAATTGGAGTGAGACATTTATGCACTCCACTTTATCATCCTCAAGTTAATTGAAAAGTTGAGAGATTCAACAGAGTGCTAGTTGAATGCATTCAGAGTGCGGTCAAATCCAGGGTTGATTGTGAAACTGCTGTCAGAGATGTGGTATGGGCATACAACACCACGCCACACTCAATATCTGGATCTGTGCCCTTTGAATTGATGAGAGGTAGGAAGGTGAGTTCGACATTGAATCCTTTTTGGAAGATCAAGGCATTAAGTGGTCGTTGCAATGTGTTGGAGGAAGCCAGCAAAGCCAAATCCATCAGCGATATTTTCAATCGTAGAAGATGTGAACAATTGACTAAGAGAAAGATGGTAAATGTTTCTATTATTGAATGGGTGTGTGTCAAAGAACCGTTGTTGTTACAAAAAGGGTATTCCAAATTCAGGGAACCGGTTTGTATTGCAGAGATTAAAGGTCAAGCTGTCAAACTAAACAATGGTCAGTGGTGGAACATGTCTCGCTTGGCTAAAGCCAAAAGCAACAATTCTGATGACACTAAAAATTTTAATAATGATGTTGGCTCATAAATGCCTTGGAAAAGTACTAGACTCAAGTAATTGCCTAGAAAATTCAATGATTTTCTCATAACAATTTTTGTTGTTGTTGTTTCTTTTTGTTTTTCACTGTATCAAAGGGAGATATGTGGTTATTGTATATTACATGTCAGTGGTTGGAATGTTGATTGACCATTCTTCCCTTGGAGTTCCCACTAAGTCATGTAGTTCTTGGAATGTTTGTGTTGGAACTGTTGGGCAGTTGATGCCTATCCTGTGAGCCCTCTGGACCTATTTACTCTGTGTTCAATAAACCTTTCTTCCTAAAGCACAGCAATATCTTTGTGTGAACTTAGCAGGACATTTGCCTCTCTTTTTTTGCATCTGTACTGAATATTTGTGCAGGTTTATTGAGGCCAAGAATGATCACATATGCATGAAAGGAAATAAAATAAGCAATGATTGTGGGGGGGGACGGGGGGGTCAGGGTCAGCCACAAGTGAGCCATCTTCAGTGCTTTTAATTTGTGCCAGTGTTTGCTTGTTTTCTGATGCTCAGCACCAGTACTTACTACTTACACTGGCACATCTGTAAGACAGTCTACAACATGGTGGTGCTCTGTCTGTATTTGTAAATAGCCCAGTATTTAATATACATTATAAAGATAAAATGCCAGTGTATCTGGCCATTCTTATAGCTTCAGGTGACTTGAAATAGTCCACAATGTCACATTTGTGAGAGTGGGATGGTTAGTAGGTAGTGATGGCATTGGCATTTGACAGATCTGGTTGTGGGTGATGCAAGCTACTGTGGTTTCCTAACAAATATCTTGGTCCCTGGCATTATTATTTTTTTTTTAACTAATTAAGCACTGAGCTGTGCCTACCATCCATCTCCTTTCAATACTTCATAAGTCAGGTTGAGCTTTGAAGGATATTATATTTACTTGGTGCAGCTATCTTGGTCGAGGCATTTAATATGGAGAATGTAGTGAGGTATATTCCTCCATTTAGGGCATGTTGAATGATGTACACTGCATTGTAACAGATAATTAACATACTCTGAAAGACTGTATTGTGCCAGATAGTTTCGTTCATTCCTAAGGTAAAGCTGTTCCCATATAAGTAGCAGCTAAGAATGAGGCTCTCACATGCAGTCTGGATATTAAACACAGCCTCTTTACTTAATTACCCAATCAATTTCCAACGGTAAAAATGAATGTTAATAGCAATAGTTTAACAGCAATGCATAATAAATAAACGTAGATATTGCTGGCATGGCCTTTAAAACTTCAAAGGCAGGGAAAGAACAAGTGAATGGTAAAAGGGGACACCGTGTGAAAGCAATAAAGTTTATGTGACCTAATTAACAGGTTTTTCCCCTCTGTAAAAGAAAGACATCAAAGCGCAGCTTCTGAAGTTTTTTTTCTTTACTGAACCACTGTAGCTCTGCACATTTAATGAGGGCATTCATTTACTGGAAGGTTATCAGCCACCTCGAACTACACTCTTAACTATATTACTTTAGAAGTGTTGGGAGCTTTGAAAGCACAGACCAATCAACATCTTTAATAACTAAAGCTTTACAATTATTATTTCCATGCATACTTAACTAATTCTGGCAGCATCCGCGGCACTGCATTGTAGGAGGAGCTGTGGCATCAAGAACTGGAGCTATTTTATCAGTATTCTAAAAGTGCAGCCAGAATCGGCGTATGACTGTCAGGTTAGATGCAGTTCCGGATAAACAAGACCAGCGATTTTTAGGTCAGGAATGTTATGATCATGTCATAGTAAGAGGCATGTCGACAGAAGCTGTCAGATGCTGCCTGACCAGTTGGTGCCATGGTGGGGGAGGGGCTTCCCCCTTGCTCTCTGCAAATGACCATTGATGATGGGTGAAGGATGCTAGGAACACATCGAATTGTGACTGAAGGGAGCGTGCATCTGTAATAGAAAGCAACATCATCGAGAAAGGCTGAATTTCCTGTGCATTGGCTGCAAAAGATGAATCCGTTAAGTGGCGATTTAAGGCTGAAGTTCCGAAACGTTGGTAGCCATGAGGACAGCGTGGCTCAGTCAGGGAAGAGGCAGCAGCTGGAATTCTGAAGGACCCAGCTAGAGGTGAGCTGGTAGTATCTGCCTTGTTAAGCAGCGGTGGCTGTTCCAGCTGGCGTCCTCTCCCCCGAGAAAAAGAAAACTTGTGCCAAAGTTAAAAGCTCTTGTAGATGGAGGAGGGACTTGTACAGAGGGACGGAAAGCAGAGTTGGGAAAGAGGTACAAAGATGACTGGAGGCCCTTTTAACAAAGGCCAGTAAAAGGGTGAAGGGTATGACAAAAGCGTGCCAGTGGAGAAGAGGATAGTGCTCAAGCAAGACATGGGGACATGTGCAGAAGCAAAAAACCCAATGGGAGAAATGTGATAGGAGCACAGTGCATTCTGTAGGAGGGGCCTTAAAAGTCAACATAAAGCCACCCTACGGCAAATATGGTGCATTTCAAAGAGCACAAAAATGAGGCAGGTCATGAAGAAAGGGGTGGACAGTTTGGCCCCCTCCATCATCGAGGTACACAGAGATCAGGCTTTTGGTCTAAATTACTTGGCTCTCAGCAACAGTCATGTGAAAGATTAAGCAACTGGATTTGTGCTGTGCAGCCATTCAGCCAACCAAGTATGAGGAACATTTTCGATTTTCGAGATTGAGACCAGAAATAAGATGTGTAGTCCAAAGTAGAGCAATAAGAAAGTGTAGAGACTGTGAGGATACATATTGTTTTTATATATATATTTAATCTTTATTTCGGCCAATTTGGCCATAAAAGATATACAAAAGAAACACATATTACACATGTAAAACCATCAAGGAAAAATAATCAGGAAACACATCAGATATAAGGCCATGCGAGTAAAATTTTGACTTAAAATTAGGTGAGAGCCTGCGACTTTAGAATACGGGTGTGAATATACCAGACATTAGTAAGAAATTTGGCTAGTGCAAACACAATTGGACCTGAAACGTCAGTTTTTAAAATTCTATACACCGGGAGGTACTCCCTAAAACCAAGGTTTCTAATGAGTGGTAGGAGCCAATATTTCCTGGCGGCCTTGTAAGTTGGACAAAACAAGAGCACATGCAGATCGCTTTCCTCGGCACACACACATGCCGGGCATTGCTTGGTAGAGGGCGGTGTTGACCAGGAGCAGGTGTAAGATCGCAGAGGCAATGTGCCATATCTCCATTGGAGAAATAGCTTCCTGGCCAACACAGGAGACGTAGCGTCCAGAACCCTCTCCAGCCTGTATGAGTCCTTGCTTTGCGCGAATACAAATGTTAATGACCCCTCATCCTTGCAGTCTAGGGCCATAGAACAACAAAAACTTCATTTCCCAGCAGCCCCGTGGCACCTGCCTCTGACACCAACAGGCAGCGCCAGGGGCCCATAAAGCTGCTCACTGCTAACCGCAGTGCGGGACGTGCTTTTGTCACATCTTTGCCAGAACTCTGCCCCTCCTGATTACAAGCCGTGAGGGAAACGGCCAACTCGGGTGTCATTGAGCTAATCTCTGTGCAATTTGCAGCCTACACTTTGCCGTGAGGGCAACGGCCGGGAACAACAAAAACTTAATTTCCCAGCAGCCCCGTGGCGCCTGCCTCTGACACCAACAGGCAGCGCCAGGGGCCCATAAAGCTGCTCACTGCTAACTGCAGCGCGGGACGCTCTTTTGTCACATCTCTGCCAGAACTCTGCCCCTCCTGATTACAAGCCGTGAGGGAAACGGCCAACTCGGGTGTCATTGAGCTAATCTCTGTGCAATTTGCAGCCTACACTTTGCCGTGAGGGCAACGGCCGGGAACAACAAAAACTTCAGTTCCCAGCAACCCCGTGGCGCCTGCCTCTGACACCAACAGGCAGCGCCAGGGGCCCATAAAGCTGCTCACTGCTAACCGCAGCGCGGGACGCGCTTTTGTCACATCTCTGCCAGAACTCTGCCCCTCCTGATTACAAGCCGTGAGGGAAACGGCCAAATCGGGTGTCATTGAGCTAATCTCTGTGCAATTTGCAGCCCACACTTTGCTGTGAGGGCGACGGCCGGGAACAACAAAAACTTAATTTCCCAGCAGCCCCGTGGCGCCTGCCTCTGACACCAACAGGCAGCGCCATGGGCCCATAAAGCTGCTCACTGCTAACCGCAGCGCGGGACGCACGCGGGATGCGCCCGGGCGAAGCCCGGGCCAAGGGCGGGCCCGTCCTTGCCCGTCACAGGCCGGAGAAGGCTGGGCTGGGCATACTCTCTAACCTTTACTGCTGGACATTGATTTGTAAGTACGGATGTGTTAATAGGCTGTGGTAAATCCTTGCTCGATTCTGGCCGTCTGGGGCCCCATGTTTGGAGCAGGCTGGTATATATTGTAACGTCAATAATTTATGTCCCCCGAGACCATATGCTCTTTGTACATGTAGATTTCATTAGAGTGTCTCGAGAGGGTCAAAAGGTGTGGGGGTCGATCCACTGAGGGGGGCTGCTGATTTCAAGTCTTAATCTTCAAAGTAATACTAGATCGTTGTTTTATATTGGAGGTTTTTGTGTTTTTCATATTGCACATGATGAATACTAGGCTTAGTACGGACAGGAAATCACTGGCGGGAGGATCTGTCAGGGGCACCCTAGATCAATTTATCACAAGGGCGGCCTCACTGTTGGAACGTGAAATTGTGCACACTGAACGACGTTTATCAACTGAATTACAGAGGAAACGTTCTTCCTTGGGGGCTATTCAGTTAGCTACTACCCCATCTCACAATACCAAACGTACCACATACACAGAACAAATAAGTGACATAGATATCACCTCATAGCCACAAGAACAGGTAGACTCCCAATCAGGTATGAAAGATTCTGTTACTATAGATAACAGTATAGGGTCAGAAATTGAACACCCTAATGAGGATCAGTCCTTAGTAAAAAAGCCCCCCATAAAGACAAATAGCATAAGTAAAATAAAAGATTCAATATCTAGTTTCCCAAAGCAAAAAAGGATTCACGGCACTCGTAAGCAAAAAAAAGGTGGGGTTAAAACCCCAAACATTGCCACGAGCTTTACGAGTACAACAGATCCTGGAGTTTTTAAAATTGGCCCAGATAGCCTGGTAGCACACCCCTACCAAGATTTAATGAGTGATATAGAAAAACTAGTTAAATCATTGTTGCTACCTTTGGCGGAAAGGGTAGAAAGAATATCAGAACAGCTAGAGTCTATACAAGCAAATGGTGTGGCTAATACCAAAACATTGGGAGAAATATCTCTGAGAATGTGCACTTTGAACTTTCCTGGCCCGGTATCTGAGCCAGTGACGAATTTAGTTAATCCCGTAAATAGTGTAAAGACAACCCCCCCTCTCAGGGAGATTAGCCTGGCCACACAGTATTCGAATTTGGATTCAAGGAAACCGCGAGAGAGTGGGGCCCTAACAAGCAGAACCATGAGCGTAGTAAAATGGGTGGGAGAGCACACACAGATAGAAATTTTAAGGGACCATCTCAGCATATAGATCTCCTTCCAGAGGCTGAACCCTACGTCATCGTACTCACAAAGGTACCAGAGCTAGCATTGGAGAATCATGAAGGCCACCAGACTCTTAAGAATAAGGTGATGCACTGGCTCAGAGTGAACAGGCCATTACCCGCCAACTTAGACGGGGAAATTCTCCATGTTAGAAGGTTAGGCTGGGTGGGACGAAGACCAAAAAATGTAAAGGAGGATGTAATCATTGTCAACTTTAGGGATCACAGAGTGGTAAATCATATTAGAGACTGGTACTCAGGGGGCAACGAGGGAGGTATATCCACCCATGACCTAAGTTATTTCTACCCCAAGATCTTGGTAGGTAACGATGAGAGCTCAACACGTTTAAACACCCAGATAATGACAGGTCCTATGTTTAACGTCTCAACCTCCAACCAGTTCGCAACACTCTCTGGACTGGAGGGGGTTGATTGACTAATTACTCCCACGATTAGTAACCTAACTGCCAAGGAGAAACTATCAATTGATGATATAGGATTAGTTTCTTGGAACGTAGCTGGACTATCCTCAAAATTTGACAATCTTGAGTGGAGGGAATATATAGAAAGGTTTCACGTTATTTGTCTCCAGGAAACATGGGTGGTTGATTACAACCCCTTTCAGTTAGAAGGGTACGGGTGTTTTGTTGTCCCGGCACAAAAATCAATTTCGGGCAGAGCCAGAGGAGGATTAGTTACCTATGTGGACTTGAAATTGGAAGGTGTGTGGACCAATTTGAATTGGAATTCCTACTATTTCCAAGGCCTGAGACTCAAAATAAACAAAATGTGCATTATTCTAGTTAATTTTTATAATGCCATAGTCTCGAGCAAGGAAGGCTCCATACTATCTTACTTAAATAGTCATTTGACTGGTGTAATGGAGCAGTGTAATTCCATAGTGGCCCCTCGTATTATCCTAGTGGGTGATTTAAATTGTCACTTATGTCCAAATTTAAAATTTTGCATGGGAGACTGGTCTGGGTGTACCACATCAAAAGGTTTGCACTTTGAACACACTAAGGAGGGGAGGGAGTTAGAAAAAGTCATGAAATCTCACTCATTAAAACACACACTCGATTTGGTATCTGTAGAAGAAGGAAATGGTGCCCCAATAACCTTTAAAGGGAGGGGATGTAGCTCAACTATAGATTTTATATTAGTCTCAAATATACTCTGGCAGTGGATAAAGGAGATCACCATTGACTGGAGTATATTCAGTGATCATAATCCACTCATGCTCCGGATCAAAAACCAGTCCGCCTCTAAAGAAAGAAGAGGCTTACAGAAAGGTAGCTCTGAGAAAGTAACCGATCAGGGGAGGCGTTTAAGGTGATCCTGTATTGATGGAGATGCTTTCTATGAAACCCTAATTATGGATGGGAGAAAAGAGTTTGAAATCTGTAGTGATCCCCTAGTAGAGGGCTTGGCCGTGACTAACGCATTTGAGTCAATGGCCAACCATATAGACAGACTACTAAAATCCACCCGACCATGGAGACACAATATTGTGCCTAGATGGTTCAATAAAGACTGTTCACGAGCACAGAAGGATTTTAAAAAAAAGTCTGAAATTGAGACCAAGAGACAAATTGTGAATAGCCCAGTGCAGGATTGCTTATAAAAAAGCTATAAAATGTAGGAGATTTGCCTTACAATCACAAACGTGGGAAGCTTTAAGGGAAGCTGCGGAAAAGAGGGATCTAGGTATCTTCTGGAAAACTATAAATAACCCATGTTTCCAGGATATCGCAGCGCCGGTAATTGGCACATCTATCCTCCCCGAGCAATGGTTCAATCGTTTCAAAAGCCTATACAACTTTTCAGCCGTAAATCCCTCGGCTGAAGAGGAATTGTGCCCATGGAGGGCAGTGATTGAATTCACTATTGGGGGGGGGGACAACCTTTACAACGCGGTTAGTACAACGCGTGCCGTTACATTGCATTCGTTACAACGAACGCGATGTAACCACGCTATGCCATTACAACGCAAGTCTTTACATCGACTTGCGCTAGATGGCGTGCTAACATTAAAAATAGTGTAGTTTACTATCCCAACACCTTCCCTACTGTTAAGTGGACTGGAGTTGGAATAGTAAATTACACTTTTCTAATGTTAGCACGCCATCTAGTGCAAGTCGAGGTAAAGACTTGCGTTGTAATGGCATAGCGTGGTTACATCCGTTCGTTGTAACGAATGCGATGTAACGGCACGCGTTGTAAACACTCGCGTTGTAACATCATACATCCCTATTGGGGAAGTCAAAGCAGGAATTCTGGGGCTTACACAAAATAAGGCACCTGGTCCAGATGGTATACCACCTGATCTGTTTTTATATAAGGTAGAATTCTGGGCCCCAATCCTGACACGTGTAATTAATGTGGCTATCAGAGTGGGCATGCCACGCTCTTGGTCTACAGCAATCATAGTGCCTATTTTAAAAAAAGGTAAAAAAGATGACCCGCAGTGCTATCGTCCCATATCACTGATCGATGTGACAGCAAAAGTTTTAGGAAGAAAGATTTTAAATCGTCTATTGGACTGGGCCGAGGAACACCACATAATCTCAGATTTTCAATATGGCTTCAGGACTGGCAGATCAACCACGGACCAATGCCTGAATCTTTATTTACTGGTGGCAAAATACACTATAGCCTGTGATCAACCAATATATCTGGGGTTTATGGATCTCTCGGCCGCATTCGATCGTGTAAACAGAGAAAAGTTATGGGCTCTTATGACTAGATTGGGAGTAGACCCAGAACTTATAAATATTTTGAGAGCAGTCCATTGGAAAACTTTTGCCAAGGTACGGTATAATCTGGCTGGGGACACAACAGGATCCTTTCGTTGTACAAGTGGAGTAAGACAGGGCTGTATATTGGCTCCGTTCTTATTTTCCCTGTACATCAACTAACTGGAACAGACACTGTGTACATTGAATGCAGACACCCCAATGGTGGGTCATCGCCCCATTCCAGTGCTGTTGTACGCAGACGACGCGGTTCTTTTGGCACGAACGCCGAAAAGCCTACAGTGTCTAATAGACGGTTTTGTTGATTTTATGGATACTTTAGACTTGTCAGCTAATCTAACAAAGTCCTACGTCTTGCTAGCAGGAGCTAAACCGTGTAAAAAATTTACCTATCGAATAGGTTCACACATTTTAGAACAAGTGAAAACTTTTTCTTACCTGGGTCTTTTATTTGATGGGCTTTTAAATTTTAAACTTTTAATTGAAGAACGGAGTATAAAACTGATCTCGTCATCAGGAGCAATTATGAGTCATGGAAGAAGGCTGGGTCGGTGGTCACCGGAGCAGGTTATGCATGTTTATGGCTCCATCTGCTGTGCCAAAGTAATGTATGGAGCAGAAGTATGGGGCTTTGTTGGGACACGACAAATACAGGTTGAGGAAAACAAATTTTTGCGCAAGATACTTAATATTCCTCAGAGCTCGTCGGCATACATCACGCCGAACTAGGGAGACCATACATTGAGGACCTGATCCAGACTAGACCTGTTATGGACTGGATTAGGACCTGGTCCAATATTGACGCAGAACTAGGACGGCAAATTATTACAGATTGCATGACCAGGGACAGAGGAATGTGTATCCCGTGGCTCAGATATGTAAAAACCTCTTTTGAAGGAATAGATTGCATAGACCTCTTCACAAATCCGACTACAGTAATACCCCAAGATAAGAACAGAATTAAGGATTTGCTCCTGAAAAAAGCTGAAGAGCATAGAGTCAATACTGAAGGTAGAAAGCCTTTAGCCTGTGCCTACAGTATGACCAAGACAGTAGTCACTATGGAACCTTATCTCAGCTTAATATATAACGGACAGAACAGGTTCCTGTTCACTCGTTTTAGGCTCAACCTTATTCATCATCTTTTAGCGGACCCTTTGGGATATACTACCACAGTTGAGCAGAAAGGTACTTGCGGCTGTGATAATAAATCTCCGCAGGATACCCTTCATTTTGTATTGTTATGCCCTTTTTATTCTTTTCCCAGGCGTTGTTACCTAGTAAGACTATTAAAAAATGGTAAATTCAGACAAGCGAAGGTTGCCCTGTTATATCTACAAAGGGCTGAAGATTTACTGACCTTGGCATGTATAACAAGTTTTTTAAAAGTTGCATTCAAAATAAGAAATACTAGGGGACAGCCAGGGTCAAATCAGGGCTGAAGCTACTAAATTGTGCTGTTTTACTCTGCAAATGAATTTAACTGAATTTAGACAATACTGTCTTATATGTTGTTAAATGGCATTTATTTACCTGTATTTAGATACGGCACTAGCACTTTAGGAATTGTTGTTTATTCTCACGTACTAATACTTGAACACGTAGGATGGAATGTAGCAGTTTTTGTCTAAACTGATAATGTCTTGTGGCTTTTTGCATTTTATGAACTGAGTTTCTTATGTCGGCGAAGACATCATAAATCTATTTTAAACTGCTAGTTTTCTTTTTATTAGGATGAACTAATAATGAAATGTAGTTGTATGTATATTTTTAGAAATTTGTGAATTGCACCGAATAAAGCTGATTTGAATTGAATTGAATTGAGTGGATGTGTGTGTAGATCTTGGAATTACTGAAAAAATGTGTTGTAATTGGTATTGGTATGTCCATTGTTTTGAAAATGTTAGTTTGTATTTTTGAGTGTGTGTGTCAAAAGTTATATTAGGGTGAGAGGAGGTCTGCCACTCTATCACAAGGATGATGTCATCAGTGATGTCATCAGTGATGTAATTTGAGATCTCATCAATGATGTCATGAGTGATGTCACTGATCATGTCATGAGTGATGTAACATGTGACGTCATCAGCAGTGCATTGCAGGCGTGCGAGTTATAGTTAGCTGAACTAACTATAACGGGGGAATTTCTATGGTTTTATACGAGTGAAATGTCCAGCTAACTATAATGCCCCTGAAACCTATGGTTTTTTTCAGTGAATATATATATATATATATATATATGTATATATATTTGTTTTTCCTAACTCGTTTGCTTTTCAGGTCTCGTCCTATGGTTACTCATACAATTTGTGCTCCTGCCCTTGCTCCACAATGCAAACAGTTACACCTCCCAGTCCTTTTCAGCAAGAACCATATGAACCACCTTTAAAATGACCTTTATGGTACAGATCCTTCAATGGGCACTTAGGTGCAATTGATGGTCTTAAGTTGAAAGCAGATAGAAAATGCAGTCTTCTGTATTATTACTTAGGTGTAGAAGGTCAGAATGTATTCAATCACTTAAATGAGTACACTGGTCACAACAGCGAAGATCTTGATGAATTTCAATTAGCTGTGAAACTATTGAGTACATATTTTGAAGGAAAGGTCAATTTAGTTGTACACAGACACAAGTTTTTTACATGTGTGCAAGGACATAATGAATCAATTGACTCCTAAGTGAGTGCTCTAAAAATGTTGACTGGGTACTGTGATTTCAAAAGTTTTACTTCACAACTCATTAGAGACCAGATCGTTTGTAGGTGCCACTCTAAAAAGATCCAACAAAAATTGTTGTCATATAAAAATCCATCCTTAGACGTGGATATTGATACAGCAAAAAGTTCACAGCTTCATGCAGTTAGATGTTACTGCGCCTGCTGCGGGGATAGCTGTTGTCAATTCAGCCACCAAAACCTCTTACTTGAGCAACTCTAGTAGTACCAATTTTAAAGGGGCGTGTTCTGGAGAAACTAACATTCGAGGTGGCAAAAGCAATATTGCTGGACGTTATTTTCCTAAATTGCAATGTTTTAGATGTGGATCATCTACTCATGTTTCTAATTTTAAAAAATTGTCCGGCAGCATCACAAGAATGTTGGAAATGTAAAATATTAAGCCATTTTGGCAAAGTGTGCAGGGTTGGCAGGCGCATACCTATAAGGAGCATTCAAGACTGTGCAGCATACATCAAACAGGATATTGTTGAAAAAAAAGTAGAAGAACTGCTTCTATTTGTAGAATGTGTAGAAGTCAATAACGTTCAAACCAGCAAAGATATTTGTAATCCACTAGTACACGTTGAACTTGAAGGGGGTGGTATTCCGCTGCTTATTGATTCTGGAGCAAGTATAACTATCATTTCAATTGACAGATACAAAGAGTTATTGTCTCACAAAATGTTATTACCTCCAGATGTTATTACAACTGCTTTTGAAGCAAGCAGAATTGAATTGGGAGGGTACTTTTGGGCTGATATTAAATTCAAAAACAAAACTATTCATGGTAAATTGTATGTGGCATTTAAAGGTATTAATGTTTTAGGATGGTGGCATCAAGCTGAGTTTGGCATGATCATCAAACCTGGTCAGAAAAATCCTGTGTCAATTCGGTATGTGACCAGGTACCTTGGAAGAAAAAGTTTGACGTCGTTTTTCAAGAAAGAATTGTGCAGATCTAAACTTTTCCCATTTCATCAAGGTTAAAGAAGTTGTACCCCCAGTTAAGCACACACATCACAATGTACCTCACAGCATCAGGAGTGAGTTATCTGCAATGTTAACTAAAATGCTAAATGAAGGGATCATTGAAAAAGTGAATGCTACTTTGTGGTTTCCTCCCATTGTACTAGCCAATTACGCCTCTGTGTAGACTTGAGGTCTCTCAACAACGTTATTTGGGTTGAAAGTCTTCCCCTTCCACGAAGTGACGATTTGATCACAGCCGTTGGTCAATCTAAATGGTTTTCCAAGTTTGATCTGTGAGCTGCATACCATCAGGTGGTTTTGGATGGGCGTTCTTGTCATTTAACAGCGTTTGTTACACCTGATGGTACCTTTCAGTTCTGTGGCATGCCATTTGGATTGGCCTCGGCAGCCTCTGTTTTGCAAAAGGTGATGGCCAACAGGTTCAAAGACATACCAAATGTTGTAATATTTCAGGATGACATATAGGTGCATACTGGAACACAGGAGAAACACACTGAGATTATTGAACAAGTCCTTACTATCTTACAAACGAATGGCGTAACACTTAGAGACGACAAGTGCATCTTTACGATGAATGAAATTGAATTTTTAGGTCACATTCTTTCAGATGAGGGTGTCAAACCTAAGCCCAGCATTGTTGAAGGCATCATCAATGCTCTTCATCCTACCATTAAGGAACAACTAAGGTCCTTTATGGGCTTGTGCAAATTCTATGTGAAATTTATAAAAATAACTATGCTTATCTCAAAGAGTGTTTCAGAGGTCTTTTAAAGAAAAGTGCAGACTTTATTTGGACTTCTATCTGTCAAGAGCACTTTCAATTCATTAAGGAGAGCATTTTAGCCGCTCCAGCTCTTCAAGCATACGTTGAAGGTCATGATAACTACATCACTGTTGATGCCGGTTCTTATGGCATGATGGCTCGTTTGTCTCAAATGGTGGGGAACAAAGAAGTAACTTCTGGATTTGCATCAAGTAGAATGAAGATGGTTGAAATTAGATACTCTGTAATTGAGAAAGAAATGCTTGCTTATGTGTGGGGAATTGAGAAGTTCAAATCTTATGTATGGGGAAGAAAGTTTTATCTGAGAACAGACCATAAACCTTTAGTGGACATTTTGTCTGGCAACAAAATTAAGAAAACTACAGCCAGACTGGCACGTTTGTCCACTAAATTACTTGAGTTCAATGTTTGGTACGTTATAATCCGGGTGGTAGGAATATAAAGTCAGATTTCTTATCCAGACTTCCTGTAGAGGGCTGCAATGCACGTTTTAAGGAACTTGAGGATATTGAAGAATGCATTATTGCAAGTGTTGAAGACACAGTAATTTTTCCCAACATGAGTGAATGACTGACTGTGTTAAAGGCTGATCTCATTGTGAAACAAGTTATGAACTTGGTAGTCACTGGTTGACCCAAGGAAAAGGTCCATTGACATTTATTTACAACCTTATTGTAAGGTGGCTGATGAACTTTCAATTGGGAACAACTTACTTGTCAGGGGGAGGTTAATTTCTTCAAAGTGTTTTAGACTGCTCATTTGGGTCACTTGGGTATGATTGCCACCAAGCGCAAGGTCTGCAATGATTGTTGGTGGCCTAGCATTGATCGGGAGGTGGAGACTTTGGTGAGGGAGTGTGTACAATGTTCATACAGACACAAACAGCACTTTACTGCTACTCCTGTGCCGAGGCCTGTTCCATGTCCGGACAGAGTTGGCCAAAGGGTAGCTGTAGATCTTTTGGGACCCTTTCATGTTTTTCCCAACAACATGAGATACTTTATTGTATTATTAGATCACTTGTCCAGATGGGTGGAAGTGAGGGGTTTCTCTGAGCCCAATACCAAATCTGTCATCCAATATTTACAAGATGTCTTCAGTAGTGAAGGTACCCCTGAAGAATTACTATCTGACAACGGTGTACAATTTACTTCGGCTAGTATGCAACAGATTTTAGCCAAAATTGGAGTGAGACATTTATGCACTCCGCTTTATCATCCTCAAGTTAATTGAAAAGTTGAGAGATTCAACAGAGTGCTAGTTGAATGCATTCAGAGTGCGGTCAAATCCAGGGTTGATTGTGAAACTGCTGTCAGAGATGTGGTATGGGCATACAACACCACGCCACACTCAATATCTGGATCTGTGCCCTTTGAATTGATGAGAGGTAGGAAGGTGAGTTCGACATTGAATCCTTTTTGGAAGATCAAGGCATTAAGTGGTCGTTGCAATGTGTTGGAGGAAGCCAGCAAAGCCAAATCCATCAGCGATAATTTCAATCGTAGAAGATGTGAACAATTGACTAAGAGAAAGATGGTAAATGTTTCTATTATTGAATGGGTGTGTGTCAAAGAACCATTGTTGTTACAAAAAGGGTATTCCAAATTCAGGGAACCGGCTTGTATTGCAGAGATTAAAGGTCAAGCTGTCAAACTAAACAATGGTCAGTGGTGGAACATGTCTCGCTTGGCTAAAGCCAAAAGCAACAATTCTGATGACACTAAAAATTTTAATAATGATGTTGGCTCATAAATGCCTTGGAAAAGTACTAGACTCAAGTAATTGCCTAGAAAATTCAATGATTTTCTCATAACAATTTTTTTTGTTGTTGTTTCTTTTTGTTTTTCACTGTATCAAAGGGAGATATGTGGTTATTGTATATTACATGTCAGTGGTTGGAATGTTGATTGACCATTCTTCCCTTGGAGTTCCCACTATGTCATGTAGTTCTTGGAATGTTTGTGTTGGAACTGTTGGGCAGTTGATACCTATCCTGTGAGCCCTCTGGACCTATTTACTCTGTGTTCAATAAACCTTTCTTCCTAAAGCACAGCAATATCTTTGTGTGAACTTAGCAGGACATTTGCCTCTCTTTTTTTGCATCTGTACTGAACATTTGTGCAGGTTTATTGAGGCCAACAATGATCACATATGCATGAAAGGAAATAAAATAAGCAATGATTGTGGGGGGGGGGGGGTCAGGGTCAGCCACAAGTGAGCCATCTTCAGTGCTTTTAATTTGTGCCAGTGTTTGCTTGTTTTCTGATGCTCAGCACCAGTACTTACTACTTACACTGGCACATCTGTAAGACAGTCTACAACATGGTGGTGCTCTGTCTGTATTTGTAAATAGCCCAGTATTTAATATACATTATAAAGATAAAATGCCAGTGTATCTGGCCATTCTTATAGCTTCAGGTGACTTGAAATAGTCCACAATGTCACATTTGTGAGAGTGGGATGGTTAGTAGGTAGTGATGGCATTGGCATTTGACAGATCTAGTTGTGGGTGATGCAAGCTACTGTGGTTTCCTAACAAATATCTTGGTCCCTGGCATTATTATTTTTTTGTTTTTAACTAATTAAGCACTGAGCTGTGCCTACCATCCATCTCCTTTCAATACTTCATAAGTCAGGTTGAGCTTTGAAGGATAGTATATTTACTAGGTGCAGCTATCTTGGTCGAGGCATTTAATATGGAGAATGTAGTGAGGTATATTCCTCCATTTAGGGCATGTTGAATGATGTACACTGCATTGTAACAGATAATTAACATACTCTGAAAGACTGTATTGTGCCAGATAGTTTCGTTCATTCCTAAGGTAAAGCTGTTCCCATATAAGTAGCAGCTAAGAATGAGGCTCTCACATGCAGTCTGGATATTAAACACAGCCTCTTTACTTAATTACCCAATCAATTTCCAACGGTAAAAATGAATGTTAATAGCAATAGTTTAACAGCAATGCATAATAAATAAACGTAGATATTGCTGGCATGGCCTTTAAAACTTCAAAGGCAGGGAAAGAACAAGTGAATGGTAAAAGGGGACACCGTGTGAAAGCAATAAAGTTTATGTGACCTAATTAACAGGTTTTTCCCCTCTGTAAAAGAAAGACATCAAAGCGCAGCTTCTGAAGTTTTTTTTCTTTACTGAACCACTGTAGCTCTGCACATTTAATGAGGGCATTCATTTACTGGAAGGTTATCAGCCACCTCGAACTACACTCTTAACTATATTACTTTAGAAGTGTTGGGAGCTTTGAAAGCACAGACCAATCAACATCTTTAATAACTAAAGCTTTACAATTATTATTTCCATGCATACTTAACTAATTCTGGCAGGATCCGCGGCACTGCATTGTAGGAGGAGCTGTGGTATCAAGAACTGGAGCTATTTATCAGTATTCTAAAAGTGCAGCCAGAATCGGCGTATGACTGTCAGGTTAGATGCAGTTCCGGATAAACAAGACCAGCGATTTTTAGGTCAGGAATGTTATGATCATGTCATAGTAAGAGGCATGTCGACAGAAGCTGTCAGATGCTGCCTGACCAGTTGGTGCCATGGTGGGGGAGGGGCTTCCCCCTTGCTCTCTGCAAATGACCATTGATGATGGGTGAAGGATGCTAGGAACACATCGAATTGTGACTGTAGGGAGCGTGCATCTGTAATAGAAAGCAACATCATCGAGAAAGGCTGAATTTCCTGTGCATTGGCTGCAAAAGATGAATCCGTTAAGTGGCGATTTAAGGCTGAAGTTCCGAAACGTTGGTAGCCATGAGGACAGCGTGGCTCAGTCAGGGAAGAGGCAGCAGCTGGAATTCTGAAGGACCCAGCTAGAGGTGAGCTGGTAGTATCTGCCTTGTTAAGCAGCGGTGGCTGTTCCAGCTGGCGTCCTCTCCCCCGAGAAAAAGAAAACTTGTGCCAAAGTTAAAAGCTCTTGTAGATGGAGGAGGGACTTGTACAGAGGGACGGAAAGCAGAGTTGGGAAAGAGGTACAAAGATGACTGGAGGCCCTTTTAACAAAGGCCAGTAAAAGGGTGAAGGGTATGACAAAAGCGTGCCAGTGGAGAAGAGGATAGTGCTCAAGCAAGACATGGGGACATGTGCAGAAGCAAAAAACCCAATGGGAGAAATGTGATAGGAGCACAGTGCATTCTGTAGGAGGGGCCTTAAAAGTCAACATAAAGCCACCCTACGGCAAATATGGTGCATTTCAAAGAGCACAAAAATGAGGCAGGTCATGAAGAAAGGGGTGGACAGTTTGGCCCCCTCCATCATCGAGGTACACAGAGATCAGGCTTTTGGTCTAAATTACTTGGCTCTCAGCAACAGTCATGTGAAAGATTAAGCAACTGGATTTGTGCTGTGCAGCCATTCAGCCAACCAAGTATGAGAAACATTTTCGATTTTCGAGATTGAGACCAGAAATAAGATGTGTAGTCCAAAGTAGAGCAATAAGAAAGTGTAGAGACTGTGTGGATACATATTGTTTTTATATATATATTTAATCTTTATTTCGGCCAATTTGGCCATAAAAGATATACAAAAGAAACACATATTACACATGTAAAACCATCAAGGAAAAATAATCAGGAAACACATCAGATAAAAGGCCATGCGATTAAAATTTTGACTTAAAATTAGGTGAGAGCCTGCGACTTTAGAATACGGGTGCGAATATACCAGACATTAGTAAGAAATTTGGCTAGTGCAAACACAATTGGACCTGAAACGTCAGTTTTTAAAATTCTATACACCGGGAGGTACTCCCTAAAACCAAGGTTTCTAATGAGTGGTAGGAGCCAATATTTCCTGGCGGCCTTGTAAGTTGGACAAAACAAGAGCACATGCAGATCGCTTTCCTCGGCACACACACATGCCGGGCATTGCTTGGTAGAGGGCGGTGTTGACCAGGAGCAGGTGTAAGATCGCAGAGGCAATGTGCCATATCTCCATTGGAGAAATAGCTTCCTGGCCAACACAGGAGACATAGCGTCCAGAACCCTCTCCAGCCTGTATGAGTCCTTGCTTTGCGCGAATACAAATGTTAATGACCCCTCATCCTTGCAGTCTAGGGCCATAGATAATTTCTGCTCGTGATAAGCATTGACCAAAGCTCTTCGTGGGATCCTTAGTGAGGCGTTAGCTGGATCCGACCACAGGTCGGGGAGCCCCAGTCTCACACAGGACTTTTTTATATATTTTATCCACGGGATCTGTAGAGCTTTAGGGTGAGTTAGAAACTCCCTCAGTTCCGCCCTATAAGAAGAAAGTTCTTCACTGCTCCATAGCCTTCGCCAGAAGACTATGGGTCTGAGACCTAGTTCATCTGCTATTGGTCTCAGTCCCAGATCCATCCTCAGGGGGAGGAGCGGGGTGCTGGACGGGAGTGCTACTATCTGTCTAATGAAGTTGTTCTCAGTTATAGACAAGCTGCAGGAGGCTGTATGACCCCACAGTTCCGCCCCATACATCAGAGCTCCTCTAGCCTGTGCCTTGTATATCTGGATAAGCGGCCCCAACGGTCGATATGTGGAGCTTTTCATCAACCGAGCAATGCCGCCAGTGGTCTGCACTAATTTAAGATTAACCCTAGTCTGGTGAGTTCCCCAAGACATGGTTTAATTCAACGTTACACCTAGATATTCAAAGGTGGAGACTCTCTCTAAACGTGATGCTCCCAGTAGGGGGTTCGGGCATGATCTTAGGGTTGGGTTCAGGACCATAAACTTGGTTTTGGTAGCATTGATTTCTAACCCCCTGTCTGTGCAGAAAGCCACAAAAGAATCAAGGATCCTCTGTATCCCCATAGGGGTTTTGGACAGCAGCAGGGTGTCATCTGCAAACATGATTGCAGGCACCCTGCTGCCATTCAATTTTGGGGCGTCAGTGTATTCAGTTCCATTGAGATGGGCGATTACCCCGTTGACAAAGAGGCAGAACAGGGTCGGTGCCAATACACAGCCCTGTCTAACCCCCCTGTCAACGGGGAATCTGTCCGTTAATTCCCCAAGTTTCCCGCACCTGACCCGGGCATAGTTATTATGATGCAATCTCTTTAAAATTATCAGGATATCTGGGGGGACCCCTATCTCAGCCAGAACACTCCAGAGTTTCCCTCTGGGCACGAGGTCAAAGGCGGCCCTCAGGTCCACAAATATGGTGTATAAACTGCCACCTTCCAATATCGCTGCCCTCCAATAGATAACGTTCAGACGAAAAACCTGATCCACTGTAGAAACTCCCTTCCTAAATCCTGCCTGGTACGGACTGAGGGCGCCCGTTTCCTCCACCCAGTCCTGAAGCCGATTCAGCAGTATCCTGCCAAACAGCTTCTGTGACACGTCAATTAAACTGATTGGTCTATAGTTGGCTGGGAGCAGGGGCGAGCCCTTTTTAAATATAGGAACCACCTCTGCCCCCAGCCAGGTACTCGGGATTTCCATGCCATGCAAAACTCCATTAAACACAGCGGCCAGATAGGGGGCCCAAACATCGGGCTCCTGCTTAAACAGGTCCCCGGGCAGGCCATCCAATCCTGGCGCCTTTCCACCTTTAAGTCCTATTAATGCTACCTTCACCTCCCCCACTGTTATCAAGTCCCCGTCATACTCTGCCAATCCAGTACCGATGTCAATCTTAGTTTCTCCCAGCTCAGAACTGTAGAGAGACTGGAAGTGTGCCTGCCACACCCCTGCTGCAATATTTGGCTCTATTGCCGAATGGAGGTTCCCCGACCCCCCATTTACTACTCTCCAAAACATTCGGTGGTCTCTTATTGCGAGGGAAGTGGTGAGCTCCTCCCACTGGTTCTCCTCCCATTCGGTTTTAGCATGGGTGACTAGTTTTTTATAAGCCCGTCTACTTTCTCGCAGCTTCTCTCTGCCTGTTCCCTCCTTGATGCTTCTGAGGAGTTCTCGCTTTGCCTTCCTGCAGGCTGCATTGTACCATAAGAACTTGTGTTGCTGGGCCCTCCTCTGATTCTGGACCTTGCTAAAAAGCTCAGAGGCCGCTCCCTTTATAAGGTCCTCATGAGCCTGATATAATTTCTCATGGTGGTCTTTATTGCCCACATCGTTGGCTAGATCTCCCACGTTTTCCAAAATAGGAATTAAACCTGCGTAGAGCTTCGAGAGTTTCACTTGGCTCGTAGCCAGTTTATCCCACCTGATTCTTCTCCTGTTATTATCTAATAGAAGTTCAGGTTTCAACTCCTCAATGGTTGTTATGGAGGCCTCTAGCCCGGGATGACTAAGATCGAGTTCAAGGGCGTTATGATCACTATCTAGTCTCTCCATAACCCTAAAGTCCAAGATAGAAGACCAGTTCACTATCTGTACAAGGGCATAGTCCAAGCGGGACTCTCTTCCCACTCTGTTATACGTGGTTTTGCTTGGTACATCAGACTTAATACGTCCATTGCAGGCTCTAATTCCATGCTTTAGGGTAAGGGCAGTAATCTGCAGTGCTACAGGCGTCCATGCCTTTGGGGAGGGTGCTACAACAGAGGGTACTGACCACCTGGACTCTTCTTCCATGGGGAATCCCTCTACGAGGCCGACCAGCGGCTCGAAATGGGAATTTAGATCCCCTCCCACTATGTAAGGAATGTCTCTTGGCATTTCCGCTAAATAGGCTGAAAGCTCCTCTATAGTGGAAGATTCACGCGAAGCTCCCACTGGCCTGGAGTAAATATTTATCAGGGCAAGTTTCGCTAGGTTCGGCCAGGCTAATAAAACCACTAGGATGTCGTCTGATGGCACCGGTAGGCGTGAAGCCTGGCATCCTTAGTGGGATGCCACCCAAGTTATGAGTCCACCAGAGGGGCGGCCCTTACCCTCCCACCTAGCCGGGATGGAAAATGACACGTAACCTTGGTGCTTATATTCTTCCCTTCCCAAGTCTCTTGGAGCATGCAAACATCCCCGGACTCGATGTAAGTTATCCAATCTTGAGTGCCCAGTTTACCGGCTAGGCCAGCCACATTCCACCAAATTAATCTCATGTGCGCTGGAGCAACCACAGAAGGGATTGCAGAGGTGGAGTGGAGGGAAGAGCCAGTACCAGAGCCAGATACTACCCCAATTGCTCTATCAGGGTCATTTTCAGAGGTGGGTCTAGCCGGATCAGAAGGTTTGCTGGGACCGTTACCCAAGGTCACAGGATTTGAGTCCGGGTTTGAGGACAGTCAGTCAACCCCATCCAGACCGTTCAGACAGTTGAAACGATTGTGGTCCAAAAAGGGTGTCTCCGGAGGTTGATAAACTGGACGTGGAGCATATCCCCTGTGTCTAGGTCTCCGTTCCACCCTTGTCTAGTTACCTTGTAACAAATCATGGTGCATGCGAATGGGAGGGAAAAAGAAAGAAACTGGCAAAGTCTGTATGGTGGAATCCAGCGATCTATTTGACCCAGCACAAATGTGTAGTACTGTCCCAGGGTCTCGAAAAGACACCATGATACAGTCCCCTGCTATTGATTTTCCCGTCTTCCCCAACTATGGTACCCTTCTCACCATGATGATCTCATTATTGAGGTGGGCTGGAAGAGGTCTGTTCCAATTCAACCATTTGATGATTTTCCTCTTGAGTGAGTGAAAGTTCTCATTTTCACCCATTTCTAGAGGAGGAACACCTGCCAAAACCACCATGAGGCTATTAGCCTCTGGTGGTAAGTCGGGTCTCCGTGGTCTAGGGGCAGGCTTACCAGGGAAAAGGGGGGCAATACTAGCATTAGGTAGGACCCGAGGGTTTGTGCCAGGGGCTATACATTGGAAAGCTGGGCCATCTGTCTGTGGTGGTAGGATGTTAGGATTGCTAGGTGGAATTGGAACTGAAATAGCCATAAGTGGCTGTAAAAGGGGAGCGGCAGTAGTGCCCAAAGGAGGCCCCGTGTGGATCGGAGGGTTTTGAATATTGGGGAAGGTTCCTATTGGTAGATTGGACTCAATGGTTCTACTCTGTTTGCTGTCCGAGGTTTTCAGGCTGGTTAAGGTTGCCTCCAAAATGGTCAGCCTGAATTCTATTTTCTTCAAGCTCTCGCTAATGGGCAACAGGAGTGATCTAATTAGAGATTCAATGTTCCCCAAAGAGATGCCAGGGAGTGATGTGTTAAGTGGGATGTTCCCTTTGTCGCTGGTGGAAGCAGTGGTAATAGTATTAGTACCCTTGGGGGGAGTAGCATTATGCACATTAACTAATGGCCTATCAAACATAGATACGGACTTAAGTGTCTATCCAAAATCAGAATGGGGGATCTTGGTCTTCCCCTGACCACCCCTCGACTTCCTTCTGCGCTTATTTGGTGGTAAGTCATGCACCTCTGCCACCACAAGTTGCTTTGGCTTATTATTCCTGGTTTTAGCTCTGGTGTGCGTTTGGGTGAGTAAGTTAACAGCCGAACTACTGGCGACTAGTAGTGGAATGGTGTCCGTAGTTTGTTTAGGAAGTGAGCCAGGGTTGGAAAAGCTATCCCGTAGTAATAGGGGAACATCTTCTTGGGATAAAAGATCCTGGCTACCATTAAGGGAACCTTCCTCTTGGGAGATAGGATAGGGAGTTATATCACTGAGGGGCCTATTTTTCATGTGTTCGATCGAGCGACGGCGCTCTGCCCTACGCATCTCGAGAGAGGTTTCGATTCCCCCATCACCCTTTGCCGATTTAAAATAATTGTCCAGAGTCCCGATGTTGGCTCCCCCCTCCTTTGCTGGTTTTTCACCTGTGACCGATGATGACATACCCAGAACCTATTTCACAAACCAGATATGATCAAGGAAATGCAGGTGAAAGAGAGTGGGCCCAGCCCAGCCTCCTGCGGCCCCTGACGGCCACAGACGGTCCCGCCCTTGTCCCGGGCTTATCCCCGGGCGCTCCCGCGCGCTCCCGCGACGCGGAAGTTGCTGTTTAAATTTGTAGGAGGGGAGTTAAGCTGTAAGTGGGGCGGGGCTTGCAGGGAGAGCGGCCAGGTGGCAGGTGGCGCGGGTTGCCAGGACTGCTGGGAGACGTAGTCCTGTCCCGCCGCTCGCAGCCCTGCACTCACCCAGTCCCTCACTAAAACAATCCACAGGTCTTGCACAGACGGCTCTCGCGCCGCAGCGGGACCCGCGAAGCGGGTTCCGCAAGGAGTGGTGGAGAGTCCGAAGAAAAGCCAACAGCAAGCAGCAAGTCCGAAAGGTATCCCAGGGCAGTGGAGCTCAGAGGGGCTTTTTCAGGCTGTAAGTGGGGCGGGGCTTGCAGGGAGAGCGGCCAGGTGGCAGGTGGCGCGGGTTGACAGGACTGCTGGGAGACGTAGTCCTGTCCCGCCGCTCGCAGCCCTGCACTCACCCAGTCCCTCACTAAAACAATCCACAGGTCTTGCACAGACGGCTCTCGCGCCGCAGCGGGACCCGCGAAGCGGGTTCCGCAAGGAGTGGTGGAGAGTCCGAAGAAAAGCCAACAGCAAGCAGCAAGTCCAAAAGGTATCCCTGGACAATATTATGTTAATCCACAGGCACTGTGGTCAGCTTCCGCAGCCTGATTTGCTCCTCATCTTTGCACATTTCTTTATAAAAACTGTCGGCGCTCAAGTACGTCCGTCCTGGTGGTTTGTTTGACCCGATTTTCGAGATTGAGACCAGAAATAAGATGTGTAGTCCAAAGTAGAGCAATAAGAAAGTGTAGAGACTGTGAGGATACATATTGTTTTTATAAAAAGAGAGAAAATACATCATAATTGCTTGATCCTCTGATCACAGGAAACGAAGGGGTAACAATGGGTTGTACAGCGCTGTGGTTGTTACATGTAAAACACTAATGGTATATCATTTCTGTGTTTCAATCTTTGCTTTGTTTTGCACTCTGGTGCTTGCAGTTAACCTTTTCCAATAAAAATTAATTGTGAGATTGGATTGAAAAACAACAGATCATGTATTCATGCCCAACATATATCAACTAAGACCTCAGTATGGCATGAGCCAGACTAGAAGTAACAATGGCTGGTATTCTAACAAGTTAGTATACAAATGTCTAGAGGTCTTGCTTCTCTTTAATCAGTCCTGCTTTGCTAACACACATTAGGCATTACTGTAAGGTCCTTTGTTTGATGATGTTTGCTTCAGTTTTCAGGCCTGCTGGGGCATTTTTCACTGCATGGCCCCTTTCAACCTCCTTGGAGGATCGCCACATTGAAGTGGTCGAGGTGCTTGCATGTCTCAGTGACCTAGAGAGTGATGCTGGTTAGAGCTTAGTCTCCTGGCAGGGTTGCCCAAGCCAGACAGGTCAAAGGGTAGAGACCAGCAGCGGCTCCTCCCCTTAGGCAGAGGAGCATCACCCCACTGCTCTTCATGCAGTTCAAAAGGAAAAAGAAAATGGTAATAACACAACGTTATTATCATTTTACTTTTCCTACTGCAGTGTCTCAGTTTCATGCTGGCGGGGCTGGCCAGAGCAGGAGGAGGAGTGGTGGCACATTCTTTAAGTGCACATGACGGTTTGGCCAGCCATCTTTGGCTGGCCAAACAGTAATGCACAATTTGCATGTTCTTCCCTGGCTGTACTGAACTGCCTGGGTGGAGAACATGCACAGGCTCCCAGTCCCCATCTGAGCACCAAACCATGGTGCTCAGACCAGTCATGATGCTGTTGTCATTATGACGGCAGCGTCGTGATTGACTTAGGGGAGCCTGGGATTCTGGGTGCTTCTTGATGCCGGAACTCGAGACAGGAAGAAGTTGAAGAGGATAGAGGAAACAGTGGCCAGCTGCACCTAGGTAAGTGCTTTCTGTGTGTTTTTTTTCATTTAATCCAACCCGCCCTCCTCTGACCACCACCCCTGTCTATTAGCAGCCTCTACTGTTAGAGACCAGACAAAGCACGTTCCACTTGTACTTCAAGTTGTGGGTTGAGCACAAAGCTAACACCTTTGCCCCATAAAAAGCATTTGTTATGGAAATAACAGCAATAACCATTAAATCCTCTGGGCACAAGGCACTTTCAGAGCCTCTGCCTGAGATATGCATGATTCACAGCAGTCAAAGCCGCAAGGAAACTCTGACAGGATGATGGAAGTTCTGAATACCAAGTGCAAGAGCAGAATCAGATTCTCGAATGCACAGGCTATATATGACACAGAAAAACTGGTTCAAGTAGCATCTGATTTCAAGTGCTAAAACCGACACATCCTTGGGTTTGCGAATGTAGGTGGACAGATCTGGCACAATGAAAACCACTACAGCAGAGACAGTACTGTACTCCGGAATGAACGATGAAGATCACCACAAAGGAGTAGCCATCATCCTGAGTGAGGAACAGAAAAATGCCTAATTGAGTGGAAGCCTGTCATAAGCAGACTCATCACAACCAGGTTGTAAGGCAGACACATCAACAACATCATTATCCAGTGCTATGTGCTAACAATGATGCAGAGGAAAAAATAATGGACATCTTCTACCGACAGATGCAAACTGAGCTTAGAACTGTGCGGAACCATGACCTGATGGTTGTGATATGAGACTTGAATAGTAAAGTAGGAAATTACAACACACACCATGGCAGAGCCCTGGGAAAGGAAGGTTGTGGAACAATGAACTAAAAAGTAAAAAGACTACTGGAATTTTAACCATAAATGAACTTGTCATAGGAGGGACTCTCTCTCCCCTCACCATGAGATTCACAAACAAATGTAGTGTTCATTCACTGACCGAAACAGAAAGCAGCATGACCACCTGATGATAAGCGGAACCTGGAGACACTGACTGCAACATGTCAGAGTGAGAAGGGGAGCAGAAGTCAGCAGTGATTACCATCTAGTGACCACTATTGTGAAACTGAAGCCCAGAAAAACAGAATGTGAAACATCAAGACAACAACACTTTGATTTGGAAAAATGACAGGACCCCAAGACTGAGAAGTCATTCATCTTACAAATTAAAAACAGGTTCCAACTCCTGGCAAACACAGAAGATCAGTTTAAGGCAGCTGCAGATGCAGTGAACAAGAAATGGGAACAGATCTCTTTAATATATGTGAAGAACAGAGAAACACGCCTAAGAACCAAGACAAGGAAGAGGGAAGAATGGATAAGGCAAGACACATGTCAAGCTATTGAAGATAGGGCGGCAGAAAAAAGAAACTCCTGGGGCTAAATCTGAGAGGCTGCAGGAGAAGTACTAGCAACAGTACATCAAAACATATAGAGCAGCTATAAGAATAACAAGAGCAGATGAGTGGACGTGCATTAATAACCTTGCCAGCTAAGCAGAGGAGGTAGCCAGTAGAGGGAATGGGGGAAGGTGTTCATAATCACGAAGACAGTCAGTGGTAAATGTCGTGCAACATGCAAAACCCCAATCATGGAAAATGCAAGGCAAACTAGTCACAACAGATAAAAAGCAAGAAGCATGCTTGGCCGAGCACTTCAAAGAAGTCTTGAACAAACCAGTACCAACAAGGAAAGCAGGGAGCCAAAAAGCAGAGATAGTCTTGGATGTGAACAATGCCCCACCACAGAAGAAGAAATTGTCACAGTCATCGAATCGATCAAGAACGGAACACCTCCTGGTCAAGACAACCTGAAAGCAGAAATATTCAAGGCAGACTGTTAGAAAAACCCCACTCCCACACCGGAAGGGTGGTGGTAATGGGATTTTTCCAGACATACACTGTGGTAGCTTGGCTCGAGTGGTCAGGGGTCAGGCACCGTGTTAAGCATACGACATACCCACACAATAACCATGCGTGCATCCGTTCCAAAAACGACACTACACCTTAAAAATTATACTGAAAATATATCTCTTTATCTTCTTTTCTCTTAGTTGCTGATTAAATAAATAATAATACAATCACAGTACACAAGGCTTCTTCTTAAAAAGTGCAGGTCAAATAAATAGTAACACTTTACAGGTGCGATAAATAGGTTCAGGTCAAATAAATACTGTGAGGCAATAAATACTGTGCAGGAATAAGTTAGCTCAGGACAATAAATACATCACAGGAATAACTTAGATAAATACAATAAATACAGTACCCTCAATAAATAATATCAGCCAACAATGACATTTGTAAAATCAGATCACATTTAAAATACTGTGGGCTGATTTGGCCCAGTCACAGCTTGTGGTTAGGTGGATGGCCTGAGGGGTATACTCCCTGGCTTGGACAAGGCTGAGGCCTAAACTGAGGTAGATCAAGGGGGAATCTAGAGATCTGGCTCTCCCACACTACACAACCCCTCTGTATTAGTCTCAGCTCACCCCTGGCACAATCAAGCTGGTTCCAGAACCTCTCTAGCCCCTAGGAGGGTCTCTTAGGGCTTCACAGGGCCTTAGGCGCCCTCTATTCCACTTACTGCCCTTTTTATGTAGTTCCGACGCCGCTGGAGTCGTGTCGACGCCGTGAGGCGGTTCCGGTTCGATGTCGGCGGCCTCGGCGCAATGACAGTTCTTGACGACGCCGGTAGGCGGTTCCGGTTCGATGTCGGCGGCCTCAGCTCGATGTCGACCTCCGGTTCGATGACGTCGGGCAGTCTTGGCTCGATGTCGACTTCGGGCGGCTCCGGTTCGATTACGTCGGGCGGCCTTGGCTCGATGTCGACTTCCGGCGGCTCCGGAGTGCGAACTCCACTCCCGACCTCCGGCACGCTTCTCTTCAGGTTCCGGCGACTCCGGAGTGCGATCTCCACTCCCGACCTCCGGCACGCTTCACCTCGGTCTCCGGCGACTCCGGAGGGCGGACTTCACTCCCCCGTCGACGCCGCACACTCGACCTCGGGTGACTTCCTCCTCGACCTCTGGTACTCTCCACGACCTCCGTCGGCGCCCTCTCTCGACCTCTGGCGGCTCCGGGTACGACGTCTGCTTTCCAGTCAGCGCCGCTTCTCCACCTCGGGCTCCAGGTCTCCAGGCTTCTCGACGTCGGACTTCAAGAAGTTACCAGTAACCAGGTCAGGAACTTGCTGTTCTTTACTTTTAAGGCCTGTTCCTGCTGTCCAGGTCCTTAAGATGGTTTTTCTTGGTTTCTCCCACACAGGGCTCTAGGCTGGGCTCAGTCAGTAGGGACTAGTATCAAGGGTGGGTTTATGGACCCCACTCCAGGCACAAGTTTCCACCCCTGCTGCCTCACTCCTTCCTCCTTCAGGTTTCTGCTGCTCTCTCTTCACCAGTCAGGTGCCAACTGCCAACTCCAACTGCCAACCTGGAGATGCCTTCCCAACATTCTAAACCTGCCTCACACTGTCACAGGGTTCTGGAATGTTCTGGAAGGTGCTGGTAGGTTCCAGTGATGGCACAGGTGACAATGGGTGGCCACCATTTTGTGTTTCAGGCCCTCAGACAGAAGTTCCAGGGGTAGATAAAATGGCTCCCTGAATCTGCATCAATACTAAAAAGTCTGGTGGTTCCCAAAAAGGAAAAAATACTAACAGGGTTTGAGGCAAAAGTGGGACAAAATAAATAATGATGAGGAGGGACCACCCAAAGGGCTGACAGGTCTAACACGCGTCCCCCCCAGCTGAAAGTGGGGAGAGCTACCCAACCCCTTGGAAGTTCTCATCACTAAGGCGGAAATACCTTGAGAGACCGTCTGCATTGGCGTGGTCCACTCCAGGCCGATGTTCCACCTGAAAGTCCATTCCCTGTAGGGAGATAGACCACCTCAACAACTTGGGATTCTCCCCCTTCATCTGCATCAGCCAACGAAGGGGTCTGTGGTCGGTCTGAACTAGGAAGTGCGAGCCAAACAGGTATGGCCGCAACTTCTTCAGAGCCCATACCACTGCAAAGGCTTCTCGCTCTATTGCACTCCACTTCTGTTCCCTGGGAAGTAGTCTCCGGGATAGGAAGACCACGGGTTGATCCAGACCCTCTTCATTGAGTTGCGATAACACTGCCCCAATGCCATGTTCTGATGCATCTGTCTGGACAATGAACTTCTTGGAAAAGTCTGGGGCCCGTAAGACCGGGGCCTCGCACATGGCTTGCTTCAGCTTCACGAAGGCCTGCTGACAAGCCTCCGTCCAGACTACCCGTCGAGGTTGTTTCCTGGACGTAAGCTCCGTGAGGGGGGCTACAATGGTTCCGTACCCCTTCACGAAGCGGCGGTAGTATCCCGTGAGGCCCAGAAAAGCTCGGACCTCAGTCTGTGTCTTCGGGGGTTCCCAGGCCATGATGGCCTCGATCTTCGCCTGGAGGGGTTGCACCGCTCCCCTACCCACCAAGTGTCCAAGGTACACTACCGACCCCTGCCCGATCTGGCACGTGCTGGCCTTGATCGTCAATCCAGCTTGTCTCAGGGCCTGGAGAACAGCTTGCAGGTGACGCAAGTGATCCTCCCAGCTGTTACTGAAGACGGCTATGTCATCCAGATAAGCAGCAGAGAAACTCTCCATTCCGGTGAGGATCTGGTTTACCAGGCGCTGAAACGTGGCAGGTGCGTTCTTGAGCCCAAAGGGCATCACACAGAACTGGTAGTGGCCATTGGGCGTGGAGAAGGCCGACCTTTCCCTTGCTCCATCAGTCAAAGAGATCTGCCAGTACCCAGAAGTAAGGTCAAAGGTACTTAGATATTGGGCAGCTCCCAGCCGGTCAATCAATTCATCCGCCCTAGGGATCGGATGAGCATCAGTTTTGGTTACTGAATTCAGTCTCCGGTAGTCCACACAGAACCTCAGTTCCGGTTGGGCACCCGGTGGTGCAGCTTTTGGTACTAGTACCACCGGACTGGACCAGGGGCTGCTAGAAGGTTCGATCACTCCTAGCTCCAGCATCTTAGTGACTTCACTGTGAATGCTGGCCTTCACCTTGTCTGACATCCGGTAGATCTTGGACTTCACAGGTGGGCTGTCTCCTGTGTCCACGTCATGGACGCACAGGTGAGTCCTACCCGGGACAAGGGAGAACAACGAAGAGTACTGTCCCAGGACCTGGCGGCAGTCCTCCTGCTGTTCAGGAGTTAGAGATGGGGAGAGAATCACTCCCTCCACCGACCCATCCTTCTCTTGAGACGCAAACAAATCTGGGAGAGGCTCGCTTTCTGCGTCCTCTGCTCCATCAGTCACCATCATCAAAATGACTTCGGGCCTCTCGTGGTGGGGTTTGAGGCGGTTGGCATGCAGCACCCGTAGGGGCTGACGAGGGGTCTTAAGATCCATCAAGTAGGTAGCCTTACCCTTCTTCTCCAACACCTCAAAGGGTCCTGACCAGCGATCCTGGAGGGCGCTAAGCTCTCCTGGTTCGATCACCCACACCTTCTGGCCAGGCTCCAACTCCACCGGGTGAGCGTTGTGGTCATACCACGCCTTCATTACTGCTTGGCTGGCCTCCAAGTTGTCAGAAGCTTGCTTCCACAACTTAGCCATTTGGCTCCGGAAGGCCAGCATGTAGCTCACCACGTCCTGGGGAAGCTTTCTGGGAGTTCTTTCCCATCCGTCTCTCACCAGGTTGAGAGGTCCACGTACAGGGTGCCCATACAAAAGCTCGAAGGGGCTGAAGCCAACTCCCTTCTTTGGCACTTCCCTGTAGGAAAACAATAAACAGGGTAGGAGGACGTCCCATTTCCTCCGCAGGCTTTCAGGCAGACTTCTGATCATGCCTTTCAAGGTTTTGTTGAACCTCTCCACCAGACCATTGGTCTGGGGGTGGTAAGGAGTGGTGAACCGGTATGTCACTCCACACTCCTTCCACATCGCCCGCATGTACGCTGACATGAAGTTGGTCCCCCTGTCGGACACAACTTCCTTGGGAAAACCCACTCGGGTAAAGATTCCCATCAGGGCCCTAGCCACAACAGGTGCTGTTATGGTCCTCAGAGGTATTGCCTCTGGGTACCGTGTGGCATGATCCACCAAAACCAGGATAAACCTGTGACCAGCTGTAGTAGGTGGATCTAACGGACCCACAATGTCGATGCCCACCCTTTCAAAGGGGGTGCTAACGACAGGAAGTGGTTCCAGGGGAGCTTTCAGCTTCACCCCTGTTTTCCCACTGGCTTGGCAAGACACACATGTCCGGCAGTAGGTGTCGGACGACACTTTGATCTGAGGCCAATAAAAGTGTGGGACAAGACGGGCGAAGGTCTTGTCTTGCCCCAGGTGTCCTGCCAATGGGATCTCGTGAGCCAACTCCAGAAGGAAGGCTCGATAATGTTGAGGGACTACCAAGGCTCGTGACGATCCATGTAGGGGTGCCTTGGGTTCACTGTAGAGGAGGCCATCCTCCCAGTAAACACTGTAGTTCCCTTCAACGTTCCCTGCTGCCTGGGCTGCGGCCTGACGCCTCAGCCCCTCAAGGGTAGGGCACTCCCTCTGGCCCTGGCAGAATTCCTCCCTGGACGGGCCTCCCTCCAAGTGCCACTCGGCCGGGATGGGTAGGTCCTCCAGTTTGGTGACATCCCCCACCGCAGACTCCTGGTCCACCACCTCCGGTGGCCTATCCGTCCTACGGGGGGCGGACGCCGAGGCAGGCTCCTCCTGTCCTCGGTTCTTCCCTTGACTGGCAGCTGGCTGGGCCTTTGTTCCAGGCTCCAGCCTGAACGAACTCCCTCTCCGGGTAGTCGCGGACCTTGTGCTCACACAGGCCCAGTCAGGTGTACCCAGCATCTCAGTATGAGTCCGGTATTCCACCTCCTTCCAAGCATTGTGCTCCATGTCATTCCCCAGCAGACAATCGACTGGCACGGCAGGGCTTACGGCAACTCGAAGTGAACCTGCAACCCCCTCCCATTCAAAGGGAACCTCGGCCACCGGATAGTGGCCTGTTCTGCCGTCAGCCATCGCGGCTGGGTGGAGTACATCGGGAATTACCTGCTCTGGAGACACCAGTTGGCTACGCACCATAGTCATACTGGCTCCTGTGTCTCTCAGAGCCTCCCCTCTTTGGCCGTTGATGATGACCCACTGCCCATACTTTACGGTATTTGCGGGCACCTGGATCTTAGGAACCATCTCCCGTTCTCCCAGGGACACTAAAGTGACACCCGCCCACTCCCTTCCCTTAATTAAAGGCATCTCCTCCCCGAGCACTACACTAGCTACTCCGGGGGTCTTTCCTCCAATGGGAGGGGGTGGTCGTTTCGGGCACTTCGCATCTCCCTTGTAGTTTCCAACGCCACCGCACTCGAAGCAATGGACAACCCTTGGCTGCTGACTCTGGCCAGGATTAGGGTTTCTGGGTGGGTTAGCCCTAGGGGTGAATCCTGTTCCCTTCCCTTGGAAGTTATTTTGGGGGCCTTTGGAGAACTCCTTTTTCTTTTCCCCTCCCTCTTTCTTCTGGGGGGCGCCCTGTCCGGCCTTTTGAGTATCCCCTCCAGTCCCCCTTGTGGACACCCGGGTACTAGCCCAAATGTCCGCCTCCTCAGCAAGCTTCCGGGGATTGGTCAGCTTGCTATCCACCAGGTGTTGACGCAGTTCAGGGAAACATTTTTCGAGCAGGTGTTCCTTCAGTACTAAATCAAACAACCCCTCGTAGTTCCTCACTTCACTGCCCTGAATCCAACCCTCTAGTGCCTTCTTTGCATAGTCCAG
Source organism: Triturus cristatus (assembly GCF_964204655.1). Lineage (NCBI taxonomy): Eukaryota > Metazoa > Chordata > Amphibia > Caudata > Salamandridae > Triturus > Triturus cristatus. The sequence continues at coordinate 889,561,385 of NC_140590.1, read as the reverse complement.
GAAGTCCACCCAATTCTGTGTGCCCAGTTTGTGACTACCCCGGAACTTCTGTCTGTACTTTTCGGGTGTTAGTCCAAACTTTCTTATGAGCGCCACCTTCATGGTGGGGTAGTGGGTCTGCTCATCCTCCTCTAGGGCCAATAATGCATCCCTACCAGCTGGAGGCATGTACCTGTACAATCCCCCTCCCCAGTACTTCTCTGGAACCCCATGGGCCCTTAACGAGACCTCATAGGCCGCTAGCCACTTGGCGATATCGTCACCCGCCCCATAGCTAGCTACTATGTCCTTTGGCAGGTAGGGTTTGGGTTCCCTGGTGATTTCTTGGTCTTTGCTGCCACCATTAGGAACAGGGTGTGCCCTAGCTCTTAGGATCTGAAGATCTATCTCTTTCAGCCTTAACTCATGAGCCATCCTCTGTTCCTCCTTCTCTTTCTCCAGCCTTGCTAAGTCCCATGTGAGCTGTCTTTTCTCTCTCCGGTCTGTTAACTCCACTTCAGACAAGCCACCGCTAGAGGCACTGCTGCCCTTCCTAGAAAGTGTCCTGGGCCCCGCTAACAGGTTCCCCACCTCAGGTTGGTACAAACCAGCTCCCTCACTGTCGGGCTCTCTATCCCTGTCCTCCTCCTCAGCCTTGCTTTCTCGTCGTGCCTCCCCCCAAGCCCTTAAGCTGGTTTGGAGTGCACCCTTCTTTGCTCCTGGGGGACAATACACCCCCTCCCGCTGACAAAACTCCCTGAGTTGGGCCACAGTATAGGTTTCCAGGTCTTCTAGCACAAACTCCATTTTGCCCACTCAGGTCAGAAGACAGGTTTTTACAGAAGCAATGCAGGGGGGTACCTTATGTAATACCTCCTCCCACCACCAGAGTAAATTTGGAAAAACAAAAACTCACAATTAGGAAGGCTGCTTTGAGAAAACTCCAGGTGTAGGCCTATGGACTACCCACAGTTATTGTCGAGTATACGTAGGCACAGCTCAATCCCGCCGCTGAACACCAATTATGTTAGAAAAACCCCACTCCCACACCGGAAGGGTCGTGGTAATGGGATTTTTCCAGACATACACTGTGGTAGCTTGGCTCGAGTGGTCAGGGGTCAGGCACCGTGTTAAGCATACGACATACCCACACAATAACCATGCGTGCATCCGTTCCAAAAACGACACTACACCTTAAAAATTATACTGAAAATATATCACTTTATCTTCTTTTCTCTTAGTTGCTGATTAAATAAATAATAATACAATCACAGTACACAAGGCTTCTTCTTAAAAAGTGCAGGTCAAATAAACAGTAACACTTTACAGGTGCGATAAATAGGTTCAGGTCAAATAAATACTGTGAGGCAATAAATACTGTGCAGGAATAAGTTAGCTCAGGACAATAAATACATCACAGGAATAACTTAGATAAATACAATAAATACAGTACCCTCAATAAATAATATCAGCCAACAATGACATTTGTAAAATCAGATCACATTTAAAATACTATGGGCTGATTTGGCCCAGTCACAGCTTGTGGTTAGGTGGATGGCCTGAGGGGTATACTCCCTGGCTTGGACAAGGCTGAGGCCTAAACTGAGGTAGATCAAGGGGGAATCTAGAGATCTGGCTCTCCCACACTACACAACCCCTCTGTATTAGTCTCAGCTCACCCCTGGCACAATCAAGCTGGTTCCAGCACCTCTCTAGCCCCTAGGAGGGTCTCTTAGGGCTTCACAGGGCCTTAGGCGCCCTCTATTCCACTTACTGCCCTTTTTAAGTAGTTGCGACGCCGCTGGAGTCGTGTCGACGCCGTGAGGCGGTTCCGGTTCGATGTCGTCGGCCTCGGCGCAATGACAGTTCTTGACGACGCCGGTAGGCGGTTCCGGTTCGATGTCGGCGGCCTCAGCTCGATGTCGACCTCCGGTTCGATGACGTCGGGCAGTCTTGGCTCGATGTTGACTTCGGGCGGCTCCGGTTCGATGACGTCGGGCGGCCTTGGCTCGATGTCGACTTCCGACGGCTCCGGAGTGCGAACTCCACTCCCGACCTCCGGCACGCTTCTCTTCAGGTTCCGGCGACTCCGGAGTGCGATCTCCACTCCCGACCTCCGGCACGCTTCACCTCGGTCTCCGGCGACTCCGGAGGGCCGACTTCACTCCCCCGTCGACGCCGCACACTCGACCTCGGGTGACTTCCTCCTCGACCTCTGGTACTCTCCACGACCTCCGTCGGCGCCCTCTCTCGACCTCTGGCAGCTCCGGGTACGACGTCTGCTTTCCAGTCAGCGCCGCTTCTCCACCTCGGGCTCCAGGTCTCCAGGCTTCTCGACGTCGGACTTCAAGAAGTTACCAGTAACCAGGTCAGGAACTTGCTGTTCTTTACTTTTAAGGCCTGTTCCTGCTGTCCAGGTCCTTAAGATGGTTTTTCTTGCTTTCTCCCACACAGGGCTCTAGGCTGGGCTCAGTCAGTAGGGACTAGTATCAAGGGTGGGTTTATGGACCCCACTCCAGGCACAAGTTTCCACCCCTGCTGCCTCACTCCTTCCTCCTTCAGGTTTCTGCTGCTCTCTCTTCACCAGTCAGGTGCCAACTGCCAACTCCAACTGCCAACCTGGAGATGCCTTCCCAACATTCTAAACCTGCCTCACACTGTCACAGGGTTCTGGAATGTTCTGGAAGGTGCTGGTAGGTTCCAGTGATGCCACAGGTGACAATGGGTGGCCACCATTTTGTGTTTCAGGCCCTCAGACAGAAGTTCCAGGGGTAGATAAAATGGCTCCCTGAATCTGCACCAATACTAAAAAGTCTGGTGGTTCCCAAAAAGGAAAAAATACTAACAGGGTTTGAGGCAAAAGTGGGACAAAATAAATAATGATGAGGAGGGACCACCCAAAGGGCTGACAGGTCTAACACAGACCATGAAACATCTGTCAAGATCCTCCAACCACTGTATATACTGTCAAAATTTAAAGAAGGGAGTATTAATCAACTGTAAAAAATGGTGTGAAATCACTCTTCTGGCAGTCCTGAGTACAATCCTGGTGAAAATCATTATGGAGTGCATTTCTAGTACTGTGGCCAAGCACTTAAGAAAAGAACAGGCCGAGTTTCAGAGGGTGTGCTGATCAGATCCTTACTCTATACAACATTATAGAGCAGTGCACAAAATGGCAGAGACAACTATACATCAACTTAATTGATTTTGAGAAAGCCTTTGACAGTATCCACGTTGATAGCCTCTGGCATATAATGAGAGCCTATGGCATACCACAGCAGGTAGTTCTCCCCATCAAGAGCTTTTATGATAATTGTACCTGCAAGGGGAAGATAGTGAGTGTAGCTTCAAAGTCAAGACCAGTGTAAGACAGGAATGTGTGACATCGGCACTGCTCCTAAAACTAGTCATCGACTGGGTGATGTGAGACACTTTTAAAACTAGTCATCGGCTGGATGATGCAAGACCAAGCAAGAGGCACCAGGTGGATCATATTCTTTACATTGGAGGACCTTGACTTTTCGGAGGATTTAGCCTTGCTCTCTCACACACACCAGCATATGCATGTGACTTACCACCTGTTCATAGCAAGTGGGCCTGATGATTCACATGAAGAAATCAGTAGTCATCCCAATCAACATCCCAAACCCATCACCAATCAAGGTGAATGGAAAGGACCTAGCCATGACTGAAGAGTTGACTTACCTATGTAGGACTGTCAGACATAATGGAGGGGCAGACAGTGATATCAAGTCTGAACAAGGCCAGGGATGCCTTCAGAATGATAAACAATGTATGGAGGTCATCTAAGTATAGCAGCCACACTAGGCTGAACTATACCAGTGCTGTGTTCTCTCCACACTCTTGTAATGATCTGAATGCTGGTGGATGATGAAAACCGACATCACCAAATTGTCAGCCTTCCACACATGTAACCTGGAAAAAATATGCACGTTTTGTGGCTACAACCCATCTACAACCAGGAACTTCTCACCAGATGCAAGCAAGAAAGGGTGGACACCATCATTATGAGAAAAAGATGGAGATGGATAGGACACACCATTGGAAGAGAAAAATACTCCATTACAAGAGTAGTCCTCCACTGGACCCAACCAGGCAAAGTGAAGAGAGGCAAAGCAAAGAACACCTGGAAGAAAACTGTGGAAATATAAATAAAAACCCTGAACCACAGATGGGTCACCATGCAAAAAAAGTGCCCAAAACAAGCAGAAGTGAAGTCCTTCATAGCTGCCCCACATACCAGTCAGATTAATGGACAGTAAATAAGTAAATCACTCTCAACCAATTGAAACAGTGCAACAGTCTTTATGATTAATTCCAGCACAAACTGTAAACCTTGTATTTAAAAGAAACATGATTTTCAGAATTATCTTCCTGATATGACCTCTTGGCACTGGTTACTTTCCTAACTCCACATCTGAAACAAATGTTACCTTTGCCATACTTTCTCCCTCTGTGCTCCCTCGTGTTCTTAATGAACTGCAAGCATTCATTTCAAAGGGACTCCTAGAATATATGACATTACAACGCAAACAATTACAAAGCATGGCTTTACAACGCAACTACCATAACAATGCATGATTTTACAACGCATCCCATTACAATGCATACCATTACAATGCATACCATTACAACGCATAATACTTTTGGGGCAACAGTGGGGTGAGTGTTGGATAGTGTAGGGGAAACAATTACTATTCCCACTCCAGTGAGTGCAATAGTAGGGTAAGTGTTGGTTAGTGCAGGGGTACAAATACTATCCCCATGTCCCTCAAAACCCATACCCACCCTAAAACTAAAAAATCCCCATTACTTACCTTATAATGCATTGTAATGGCATGCGTTGTAATGGTGTGCATTGTACTGGCATGCATTGTAGTGACAAGGTAAAATACAAGATAATACAATGCAACAAAACACCCCAGTAATAAAAAACAAACACAGTTCATCAGTAGACCAGGACACCAAACCAACATAACAGATCATCACTACACAGCAATAGAATCTACACACTTGTCAAACCAAAACCTTAACACTAATCACAACAGTAATACAGAGACACCAAAAACCACACCGCACACCAAGAAAATACAACACAAGCACAACACGTCCATAAGAAAACACAAGATAACAAAACAATGCACCAACAAAGCTTAACGCAATGCAAACAGAAAACACAATTACACTTATAACAGTACACCAAAACACCACATCAAACAAAAATACCATTTTGTTGTGCAATAAGGTTTTGGGGTGTTGGTTTGATAGTGGTGTGCTTGCTTCTTTTTGTGATATGTTGTGCTGTAAATTATGTGTTTTGAGGTTTTTATTCTATTGTGTTTTCTTAAGTTACTGTGCTGTAGGGATTTTGAGGTGATGTAATTGATGTTGTTTTGAAGGTTAGCTGTTATTTGTAATGGTTTTGTTGCAGTTTTGGCATGTGCTGCTGTGTTCTGTTATTGTTATGTTTTGTAGCTTCCTTTACAGACTTCATGCAATATTGATATATTTCTAGCAATAAGCAGCACATTCCACAAGGGCTGCAGTAAAAATGTATCCCCACCAAAGGTGTCCGCCTACAACAAATGCTCTGTAGTCTTACATCCTAAAACCAGGCCATGGCTTAAAATCGTTTTTCACAAGCTCACTATTTGTGCAAAAAAACTATTGTATGGAGCAGCATTTGGAGATGCACTGCCAAGTCAGACACACACATCACTAACACTTCAAAGTAAATGCGTGCATGATAATGTGTGAAATACATAACACTTGTCTTTTTGCTGCTGGTGTTCAAAATTAGGGGGGATTATGCTTTTAGATTATGCTGTTAGCACATGTAAGATATTGGGCTACTGGTTGAGGGGGTGAAACCCTATTCAAGTAGCCGCCACCATTCAGGGTGAAGTCACAAGCAAACCCCAAATTAACCTGTGCTCTGGTTGCTTGGAACAAATCAGTCAGGCTTAATTTACGGGCAATGTGTAAAGCATTTATGCAGTACTTCAAACAATAATGAAGTCAAAACACAACACAAGAAAAATCCCACAACAATTTACAAAATAGAGAAAATGCAATAAATTATTTGAGGCGAAAATGACAAAAATCCAATCACTATAACCCCAAATATGCATTTTTAAATATTTAAGCGATAAATAGTGCCTAAAACACAAAGCACTTACAGTGGTTATCTGGTCGTGCCAGACTTGGACAAAGTCACACGTTCAGGCAGACAGCGATGGATCGTGGGCTGGATCCAGGGACCTAGTTAGACCTGCTGAAGAAAGTACCTTAAATCCTGGTAGCAGAGCATTGCAAGATCCTGTGTTGAGGTTGCGCCATGCAGCAAATGTTCTGATGAACTGCAGTCAGGGAGGCAAGGTCGTGTGTCCAGGATGTGTCATCATTGTTGTGGATGCCATTGATGGAGACTTGGAATGTGAAGTCCTGCATCAGAGATGTGTCAGACAGCGATGGTTCTGAGGAGCTGTGGCTGCGATGCGCGGTCCTCCATTGAAAATGTGTTGTGCAGCAGCGGTTCCAATGCAGAGCTATGAGAAGATCTGTTGTGCTACATCAATTCTGCCAAAGAGACCACATCTGGGCAGGTTGAGGACCTTCAGGCCCACTTCCAAGGCCTAGGTCTGAGGTGGCACCACTATGGGGGCAAGACTCACACCAGAAGAGTCCAGATGCTGGATTCAATGGGTTTGGAGCCTTTTTTGTCTCTTAGGCTCTGATCAGGAAGCAAGCAAATTAGCCTTTGGAGTCGCTCTGGTGGTCCAGGGTTCAAGATGCAGGTCCAGGCCGTTTTACTCAGGCACACAGGCAGCAGAGTATCAGGACAGTAGTGTAGCAGTCCTTCTTGTAGCAGAGCAGCACAGCAGTCCTTCTGAGTCTTCCACAGTCTGGAGGTGTACCTAAGAGTTGGGACTGAGGGTCCAATATTTGTACTTGGAGCCAGCTTTGAATTAGGAGAAGATTCTGGTGGTTTCCACCCCCAGAGGTGTTTAGTATTTCCTGCCTTCCTGTCCTGTAACCAGCTTGTCTGAGGAAATAATAGACTGGTGTGAAACTTATTGTGATTGTGCTGAGGCAGAGTATTTGTGATGTGCAAGTGCAGTAGGTGACATCTCCATCCCCCATCAAGATGGTCCATTCTGCCAACACCTATTCTCCCTTTGTATCACTGTCTGAGAGCAATACACAAAGACCAACTGTCAGCTACACGTAGTCATTCGGCCAAGGATACATCCTGCAGTTACCAAATGGTTAGGACAAGAAAATGCCAATTTTCTAAAAGTGCCATTTTCCAAATGGTGGCTTAAATCCAACTTTACCATTAAAGAGGATTTTAAATTACAATTCTGTAGACACCAAAATCCACATTCTTATTTGCTCCCAATTGAAACATATTACTTATTAAATGTAATAAGGTAATCCAATGTTATTCTATTGGAGAGGTAGGCCTTGCAGTAGTAAAAAAATAATTTAAGAATTATTTACTACCAGGGCATGTAACATTTAAAAGAACCTGCCCAAAATTGTAAATACACTGAGTGGTGCCCTTAGGGCTGTTTAAGGCCTATCCGAGGGGTGACTTACATGTATTAAAAAATGAGGGTTTAGTAGGTCGAAATTGTAGTTTACACTGTGCACACAGGCTGCAATGGCAGACCAGGGACAGGTTTAAAGGCCACTTAACTGGGTGGAAGAATCAGCACTGCAGGCCCACTAGTAGCATTGAATTTGCAGATCCTGCGTATGTGTAGTAACACTTTACCATGTACCACAAGTAAATTGAATACGCCAATTGGTTGTAATCCAATTTCACCCTGTTTTAAGGAGTGAGCACACATACTTTAGCACCAGTCAGCAGTGGTAAAGCACAAAGAGTCTGAAGGCCAACAAAAGCGAGATCAGCAAAACTGGAGGAGAAAGGCAAAAGGTTTGAGGAAAGACTACCCAAAGACTACACAAAGACCTAACAGCACTAAATGTGGCTTAATGGTATCTTGTGTGACTTTTTTCATACAAAGGCATACTTTTCATAAAGTTACACAAGGTACCAGTAGGAGACTGAGGGTCTTATTTACAAACCACTTGCATCGCCGGTACATCACTTTTCCCATTTTAAAAGTGAATCACCTGCAGTGAAAGGGGCTTGTAAATAAGCCCCAGAGTTGTGCCGAAAGTGCCTCTCTCTGGGACATTTTCTGCATTAACCAGTGTCCCGCAACAAAAATATTACCAAGCTCATGCACTGAAAAATTACAATTTTGTTAATTTCGCCAGCGTAATTTCACTTTTAACCAGGCTACTTCAGAAGGTTGGGAGTCGACATTACTTCTTGAATTAGGAGTGTTTTGCTCTTCAGAAACAGCCAGGATTGATATATTTCAAAATATTGCAAACAATAAACTCTTACTACTTTGACTTTAACCAAGTTCAAAAGGGGTCAATTGGCTCAGATTTGTCTACATGTGTTAGTGTTGCCATGGAAGCAGAGCTTAGCACCCAGCTCCTTATATGCATGTTGGAAGAATGGTGGCAGAAAAGAGAAAATATCCAGTATTTGGTGTCTGAAAGACTTTGCCTGCTGCATGGCATTTTCAAATTTGCAGCAATTACTGGAAGGTGAGACTTTAATTTCATCACACCTCCTGGTAATTTCCACAAGTGTCTCTGGAAGTCAAAGCCTGCCAGAGAACCGATGCAGAAATGACAGGTGTCAACTGTGGTAACTAGGGTTATTTTTCGATTTATATCGTCGTACTCTAAATGTGGCTATAATTACTGATGCCCCTAGAGCTGCTTCTTCACGTGCATGTGCTTGTGAGCTCAGCAGTGAAAACATTCTTTGCTGACAGAGAATCCTGTGTGGTGTAGCTTAAGCCTTTTTGTGTCAGTATGCTTGCACCCATTGCTGTCTGACCCTTTTATCACTTAAGCTGGTTCCCCTAAATCAGGAGCCAATGACCAGGAGTATCTAGGGCTCCCGGTCATGGAAGATTCCCATTTGAAGGGATCAGCGAAACCGAGGATGCAGTCTTAAAAGTCTGAATCTATTTTCAGACCACAGGCTGCATGAACACTGTACTCTTGATTGACATTGTATTGTCTTTGCTCATACTTGTTTGCTTGTGGGGGCGGTTGGGGTCGACAGGGGACTATTTTTACGGATTAGGGCAGGGATCTGGAAGTTTTAAAAAAGGGATTGGGTGAGGGAGGGCTGCAAACCGGCTTAAGGACTTAGGGGTAAGGGAAAACGTTTATCACACATAAACCTGTACCATACAAGCTTTACAACAAAATATGCTGTAAAAGCATGCGTGGTAAAGGTTATACGTGGTAAAGGCATCCGCTTTGTAACGCATGCATGGTAAAGGCATGCGTTGCAATGGAATGCGTTGTTCCATCCTACAACCCCAAGGGGAAACAGCAATTACAACGCGGCTGTTTCCACGTAGGGCCTTTACCACGCAGGCATTGCCACGCATACCCTGTTACCACGCATAGCCTTTACCACACATTTTTTTTACAACGTACGTGATGAGGGCATATTCTGGTAATGACACCTGAGTGGTAAAGGCTATCAGCGTCGTAAGAGGAGCGAAGAGATCCTTCCTCTTGATGACCTGTGTGTGCAGTGCCTCACAAGAGTTGCCTTGTCCTGTAAAGGTAAGGGCGATTGTTTTGGGGACTGAGGTGATTTTATTTTAAAGGAACTGTGGGTCAGATTTAGGGTTCAGGGCGGGGGGTATTTTCTAAAAGGGCTGGAGGCTAGGAAGAGGACATGCAGGGCTCTAGATTTAGGGTTTAGGGAAGAGTCGGGTATTTTTTAGCAGGGAGGGGGTTGCACTGAGGGTCTAGATTTAGGGCTTAAAGAAGGGTCAGGTAATTTTTAACAGAGAGGGGGTCTCGCTGGGGTCTAGATTTAGGGCTTAGGGATGGGTCGGGTTATTTTTAACAGGGCGGGGGTCATGCAGGGGTCTAGATTTAGGAAAAAGTCAGGTACTTAAAAAAAAGGGTGGGGCGGTGAGGGTTGCGCAGGGGACTATTTTTAAGGATTAGGGCAGGGGTCTTGAATGTTTTTTAATGGGAAGGGGTGGGGGAGATCCAGGAATTAGCTTAAAGACTGAGGGCAGAGGTAAGGGAAAACCTTTATCACACATAGGCCTTTACCACACAAGCTTTACAACAAATTACGTTGCAAAAGCATGCGTGGTAAAGGTTATACGTGGTAAAGGCATTCACGTTGTAACGCATGCGTAATAAAGGCATGCGTTGCAACAGAATGCGTTGTCCCATCATACAACTATAGCCAAGGACCCTCGTTTTACCACTGTGTAGTGTCACATTACCATTGTAATATGTATACTGTTCAGTGTACTTTCTATTATTTGATTCCCAACGGTACAGTAATTATATTTATATATCTTGAGACATTACTAATGTGCTGTGTACTCACAACTCTGAGTGTACATCCACATCTTTATTGTAAATGTGATAACTGTGTGTCACTCTACATAGACTCAAAGTATACATCCTCACTTGAGGTAGTCACAGACTTTTCATCAACATCTATGCGGAGAGCCAAGGAGTCATGTGTTGCAAACTTTCTACTGCATGTCAAGTACTTAAAGCCCTACTTAGAGGGGCACCCCAGTGCTCTCACCTTTAGGACCATGTAGTGAGCCCTTTGACTGCATAGAGGCTGGAGCAAGGATGACACATTGCCTTTGCATTCACTGTTAGGAACATTACATATTTCTTGTTCATTTGAGACCACATCTTACTGGCATACAGTATATCAAGCTCAAATTTTGGCATGGAACAAAATTAGTGGGTTGAGTTTTCATCTGAAAATCATAAGGTTGTAGAAATTATTTATGTGCAGCAAGAGTTGGGGCAGGTACCATAGAAGCCTCTTGCTCTTCTGCTTTTACATTTTTTTCTTGGCATCACTATATGATTTCACTGGTTTGAGCAATCGAGGAAAAGTTCAACCTCCTTGGCGCTCCCCTTCCCCATCAAGACTAACAAGGAGGCTCATGACTATTTAGGTTATGAGAACTGGAAGGCAGTTCCACCACTTTACCTCCCATAGTGCATAAGCATCTTTAGATTTGTCAAAGAAGTCAAGGTGTTAGCTAGGGTGGGGAAAACGGTAGGTAAACAAGATCTCAGAGAACTGGAAGTACCAAGAAGCATTTAGGGAAAGAAAATACTACTTCAATGATTCCTCATTACCGACCATGAAGATTCAACATGACTAATATTCACCCACACTTTGCAAAGGACTGGCCATCTGCATTGAGGGGTCTTGGACTTCACTAGCTCTAAAAGCTAACTCTTTTTGCCTTGTTTTACTATTTCAGGGTTTAATTCTTTTTATATCATTGAGTGGCCACTTCCTGACTTGTTTCAGGATTCTTGATAGTTTTCATGTAGTGGGTGCTGGCCAAAGAAGAGGGAGATGAAAAAAGAAGAAAGTAGAAAGGAGGAAGAAAAGGGAGAAGAAGGACGGCGGGAGGAGGAAGAAGAGAGAGAAGAAGAAAGAAGGAAGGAGGGAGGAGGATGAACATGAGGTGGATCATATTTATATGGCACCATGTTTTATTACAACTCTCAAGGTGCTGATCATCTGAAATCTGTTGCCTGAAAGAGAAGGAAAAGATCTTCCATGTCTTTATAGGACTACAAGCTAATCACATCATTACCTATAGCCTAGACGAGCAGGAGTTTGAAATGATGCACCAATTCTATTAAAAATCATCAACATCTGAACTCCTAGGGCTGGAAGCCCGGACCATCAACCAAAGAATCAAAGATTCCATTTCCCTTGGGCTCAATATGAGCGATTAAGTTACCTTGGCTGAAACTCCTTAGATTACAGGAGGCAACATAGTTTCTAAGAGTGTTATGTAAATATAATGAAAATTATACATGCCATTAAAGGATTAACAGTTTCATCTGAAAATAATTCTCCTTTTAAATGACGGCCAGTGTATATTTTCTAATATAGTTCTTATTTGGGGACCATGATGGAAAATGTGTTACACTTCAAGCGAAAGAACGGCAGCATTCTGTTCAGCTCAAGTCTGGAGGTGAGAAGAATGGAAGGATCTGCATACAGCGCTAAGCGTTAGCCCTAGAACAAGTTGATGGCAAAGCCTTTAACCACTGCTTTGTTCCTATTGTTCAGAAATGGGATGACGCGCTGGTGCTTGCGTTACTGAATAAAACAGCATTTGACTGAGCCTTGATGGGGGATCCATGGACAAAGCGACTTTAAAAAGTATGCCCATTTTTGCAGAGAGCGCTAGAGTGAGGAAAGGAGTGGGAGTGATATTACGGAAAGAAGGCCTACCCTGGTGACTAAAAATGGTAATTTGTTAATTGTTACCACTAAACTCCTATCAACCGATGCATATCTACTCTTGAACATACACAACCCACAACTGTAGCTGTCCTAAAAGATTAAGATGGGTGCAAAGTTTGCAAATCATGTCATATGAATATTCTATGGCGGAGGTTTTTAAACGTTTCTCTTCTGTAGACCCACTGAATCACTATTGGTAAAAAAGGGGACCCTGACCTATGCTACTTGACCAATTTGAACCTCACAACAATATACAAAACAACAGAAACAAGTATATATCAAATAAACACAAAAAATATTATATGAATTGTTTGATTCACAAACAAATAGTATACAAACATTTAAATTTTAAATTTTAATGAGGAGATTAGAGATTTTCAAAATGTGGTCTTATTTCTAAAATACAAAGCAAGTGTATTAGTGTATTTTTGGGATCACGACTGAAGCTCCTTCTATGCTGTCTACCATAAGCATTAAACTGGTACGATCCTGTTATCAATTTTGAAATACCTGAAACAGTGCCATGAAAGCCACACTGTAAAGTGCTATTACGGACTTCTCTGGGGTCTGTCTTTGTTTCTAACCCTCTCTTAAGAGAAGAGCAGAGTATTCTCTATGCTTGATGAGTTAGTAATGTTGGACTCTTTCCTGGGAAGGCTTATGTTGGATCCATGTTTTAAAGTTCTATTTATGCTTTCACTCTAAGGATAGTATGAGAAGTGAGAAGACGCTTTTAACAAAATCATGTACTCTTTAACCCTCTGTGACAAAAAACTATAAACAAGTACTGCCTGTACAACTTCCACTGCTTTTAAATAACCCAGGAAAAGTCATACTCCCCAATTGGATTGATCCAGTGGAAGCGTGTGTAAATATTTGGTGAGCTCAGCTACCTAACTCACCCTGAACTAAACGCTCAGCAACACTATCCACAAAAACATAGAGTTTGTCCCATAGAAACTCTATAACAGATCACAACCATAGGTCCTTCAATAGATCTCTGTAAGAGACGGAAAGCCACTTCTTCATTAGGACCTGGAATAAAGAAGTGCCAAGCTAATAACAATACCTTCACAATATCAATAATATTATCAATAAAAAACACAAACACATGGAATAGTCATTAAATGCCTTTATCTAAACTTCAGGATGAATGGTCAGAACACAATAATACAATAGAATCATTTAGTATCAATATTTCATTTGTATACAGGTAAAATCACAATATATCACAGCTTAGAGCAAAATGCAAAAAACTTTGCAAAACACAATATGTAATTCAGAATCATACAAACCAAGAATTGGTTGTAGATTATTCGGAACCAGGTCACAAGATGAACCCGAAATATTGCTAGAGTACTGCGTACAATAGCCGGAGTCATTAGATTCTTCATCTGAAAGATGAGACCTGCTTTACTTACAGTACTTGAAGTACAGAGGAAATCAGGAGAGTTCAGTTCAGGGAAACCAGCTCAAACTGATAGCATGTCTAGCTCAGGATTTGCAAGGAAAATGGCAGTGCACATCCTTTTTCCATGGGGTAATTCTACCTTTTTACATTAACAATTCCTTCTCACAAAATAACTTTTTCACAGTTTGCATGATTTCCATTGGTCAAAGTCTGTGGTGCTACCATGGTGTGATCGTTTTTTAACCCAAATCATCCGGAACCCATACGTAATATCTTTGTTCAGTGTTCTCTTGTTCTCTAAGAATGTTCAATATCACTTCCCTTCGGAAATAGGAAAATACATTTGCAACCTAGCATGTCCACTCCACACGCTTCCCTCTAAGCTTGCAACAAGGTTGTTACAGTTATTCTAGTCATAAAGAAAATGTCTTTTATTCAAACCACAGGAAAGAAACTTCAACGATAATATTTCATAGCTGCAATGCAATCAGGTCAGCATTTTAGTCTATCCAAAGGAAATAATAATGAAAACTAAATACATTTCAAATTTCGAGGCCTACATGGAAAACTACTAAATAATAATTTTCTAATGAATAAACACACTATTATTGAAAACATTTAAAGAATTAGAGATGCATAAGAAATAATATAAGAAGCATCATTACATTAAACTTATATGCATAGTTTCATTACTATTCATTAAAGTATAAGGAAGCACTTTCTTTTTAGATTCTCATGTCAAGGAAAGTATAGGCACGTATCATTTTACTTAAACATTTTCATAATCATATTTTGCTAAATTACTATTTGCATTATTACTTTTCACATTAATATCACACTACATTAGTAGGTTACTCTCTCTGTCATGAATGACTTAATCTCAAACCAGTTTGTGACACTTCTTTTTTCAGTTCAAAAGGATTTTATTGATAAAAATAGAAAATGTCACAACATGTTACATCATAATAAATATACATTGTACAAAAGAAAGTTCACAATATTAATGATGAATCAGGTTCAGTTGAGAAAATTAAGAGTAGTAAAGCATCAGAAGCAATAATACAAAAACTTGAAAAACAAATGAAGGCAGAACGGTTGGGGTTATTTAGGGAGGTTTCGGGACTTCTTGTTGGGACGGATGCAATTGAAAAGAGCGACTAGCACATGAATCTAAATAGGTGGTAATGGGAGACCAAAGATCTAGTCTCTTTGGCATCAAGTGAATAGGATATACAAAAGAAGTGTCCAACCTATGATTATGACAAACAGCATACCACCATGTCCTATAAGAAATTTTTGCGAAATCTTTCCATTTAGCTGTGATTTGCTGTAACGCAACTGCTAATAGTAAGTCGATAATTTTAACATTGACCACAACATTCTCCCAGCAAGAGGACAAGCTACCTCAGAAAACATGTGCATAGGCAAAAGGGAATGTAGTGCCGAAAATCAGATTAATTTGAGACCAAACCCGCTTCCAAAAGGTAGACACAGTAGAACAAGAAAATAACATGTGAAATAAATCAGCCTTTGGCGAAGAACAGGTCCAACAAGTATCAGGTACAGTAGTGTAATTTTTGCTTAGGGCACTCGGCGAAAACAGAAGTCTGTTATACACAAAGAACAATGTTTGCGTTGTATTTGCAGCTCTAGAAGACTTGCAGATCTTAACCCATAACTTGTTCCATAAAGAGACTGGCCAAGATATTGCAAAGTCGCTTTCCCAAGCTTCTTCGATTTTGGTTTTCTGCCGGGCTTTATCAATGTTATGCAGAAATGTATATAATGTGGAAGCCTTAGGCGTTGTTGTTAATAAAGAACGTAATTGTGAGGGGGGATCTGGACTAGCAGAGACGGCATGCGCTGTTGAGAGTTGCACACGCACGTCCAACACAGTGTTTTTGAGTATGAAGTATTTATGGATGAATGAAGGAGGTAAATTAAAGGAGCTACTTAGTGAAGCAAAATATAAGAAATCTGAATGTGAGAAGAGTTGATGAATCCAGACTAGGCCTCTTTGATACCATGACTTCCAGTAAAAGGGTCTGTTAAGAATGAGCAGACTTTTGTTGTGCCAAATTGTGGAATTGAGAAAAGAGTCAATAGTGTTATGAGGAAAAGGGTATAAATGCGTTAAAAGTTTAGAAGTAAATTTGATAATGGGAGTAGCTAGAGCTTGCGGTTTACGTGAAAAGGAAAGGTATTCGCTGAAGGTAAAAGGGGACAAAGAGAGACGCTCAATTGTGGTCCATAAAAGGCAGTCATCTTTAGAGTCATGCAACCACAACGAGGCCTGACGGAGAATGAAAGCTTTTTGATATGCTGGAAAATCAGGAAAATTAACTCCACCCTCAGATTTGGAACGAGTCAACCTATGCAGAGACATTCGGGGCTTCTTATTATTCCAAAGGAAGGAAGAAAGAATAGAATCAATCTTCCTAAAGAATTTTTGTGGAATGGGAACTGGAATGTTGGAGATAGTGTATATAATTATGGGTGATAGCATCATTTTTATGGTATCCAGACGACCCCACCATGATAAATAAAGAGGGTGCCATTTAGTAGTTAAATCCGAAATCTTCTGCGTACATTTATCCATACATAACGAAACTGTATCTGAAATTGAAGGTGTGACATGCAAACCCAAATATTTAATATGAAGGTTTTGTTTCTTTTTCTTTCTTAGTTTCTCTTCTGTTCTGCTTGTATGTTGTTATGTTTTTCTCGATGTGCTGCAAGTGAAAAGCGCCGGGACACTCTGTCGGAGTAGCCGTGCGCTATATAAATGTCGTATAACATAACATAACATTGGGACTCCAAGTAAATTTAGAGGCAGCAAAATCAGGTTTAAACGTGTACTTTGTCAAAGGTAAAATCTCACATTTATCGTTATTCAATTTGTACCCCGAAATATCGGAGTAAGCTTGTACCTCTGCTAAAAAAGCAGGGACTGAGTGAGTCGGGTGAGACATGAAGAGCAAAATGTCATCAGCATATGCCGCAAGTTTAATATGAGAAAGAGATGTCTGGAATCCATGCACATTAGGAGTTTGGCGCACTTTTGATAAGAATGGTTCCAAAGCCAAGTTAAAAAGAAAAGGGGAGAGGGGACATCCCTGACGTACCCCTCTTCCTAGGTAAAAAAAAGAAGATATCAGTCCATTTGCACAGACCGCCGCTCTAGGTCCAGAATAGAGGAGAGATATCAAAGATATAAAATTGGGGCCAAAGCCAAACCACTTAAGAGTATAAAAAAAGTACGCCCACTCAACCATATCGAATGCTTTCTCAGCATCCAACGCAATTGCTGCTAAGGATTCTTTCAAACGTGAGGATTTGGACAGAACGTCAAACAGGAGTCATGTGTTATCAGTTATGTAACGACCCTTAACGAAACCGGACTGCTCTACACTCAACAATTCTGGCAAGTAAGAATCCAGTCGTAGGGCTAGTGCCTTTGAAACAATCTTGTAATCAATGTTTACTAGAGATATGGGTCTATAATTCTTACAATGTTTAGGATCCTTACCTTCCTTAGGGATTAGGCAAATGTGAGCATCAGAGAAAGAACCAGAGGAATGTCCCAATGTGCTGAAAGAGTGTAACAAAAAGTAAAGTTTCGGTAGTAGGAGTTTGGAAAAGTGTAAGTAAAATTCAACTGTAAAACCATCAGGCCCCGGTGCATTATCACGCTTAAGAGAGTGAAGGGCGCTCAACAACTCTGGCTGCGTCAAATCAGATTCTAAGGAAGTCAGATCTGGAGCGGCGTTTTGGGGTTTTTGAATAGTGGAGAAAAAATGTGATAAGGCCTGGTCAGTGGGTTGTGTTTCGGAAGCATACAATGTTTTGTAAAAAAGAGAAAATTCGTTTAGAATGTCAGTGTCCTTGAACCTTAGATCTAAGTGTGCATCATAAATGGATTCAATGTTCAACTTGTTATGCTTGACTTTCAGGTAATTGGCTAGAGTTCTCCCAGCTTTGTTTTTGCCACCATAAAATTTAGCGCTGGATTTTAGTAGATACAGTGAGGCATCTTCTGTGGACTTTTTATTATATTGAAATTTAGCTTGGATATGAGCTTTTAGACTTTCATTTGTATGTGAAGTGTAATAGGAGTGCTCCAGTCTCTTAATGTCTTGGAGAAGGTCCAAGGTCTGTTTACGAGCGATTTTACGCTTTTTTGCGACAAAGGATATGACAAAGTCTCTAGCAGAGGCTTTAAAGGCATCCCAAATCGTAGAAAAAGCCATGGAATCGCTTTGATTTATCATGAAAAATTCATCGAAGAAGGCGGTAAAAGAGGCTATGAATTTTGGATCTAGGAGAAAGGAATTGTTAAAACGCCACCTCCGGGGACCAGTAATTTTGGGTAAAATATCAATGCCAATGGACACTGAGGTGTGGTCTGAAATCATAATGGGACCAATCTCTGCATAAGTAAGGGTTTGTGAAAGATTATGGGAAACGAAGATATAATCAATTCTTGATTGGGAATGATGAGATGGGGAGTAAAAAGTAAATTCTTTGGTAATCGGATTACAAAGTCGCCAAGCATCAAAGAGCTTATGTTGGTTTATGGTGTGAACAAAAGATTTATGGGACTTGTTAGGTATATAGGAAAACTTGGAATTCCTGTCAATGAATGGGTCAAGTACCTGGTTACAGTCTCCTGCTAAAATGAAATTATCATCCATGCAGAGAGATATGTGCTTGGCAAGTGTGGGCCAAAATGAGGGTTCTCCACACGTGGGGGCATAGACATTCAAAAGTGAGACTGGAACACCCCTGAAAGACAATTTAACGTTTAACCACCTACCACTAGCATCCAACTCTTGAGACAATAGTGAAAGCGAGAGGGATTTGCGGCAAAGTATCGCTACACCATTACGTTTACCGTCACCTGGAGAGAAGAAAACCTCGCCCACCCAACTTTAACTTTAATGATTCCACCTCAGAGAGATGTGTCTCCTGTAAAAATGCAATGTCTACATTTAGTTTGGCTAAATAAGTTAAGACCCGTTGTCTATTAATAGGAGGATTCAAACCCCGTACGTTCCAAGTTAGTAATTTTAATGACATAGATTAGTGAAGACGAACAAGCCAAAAATCATGAGAGATGAACCCAATTCAAACAGAAGAAAAAAAGTATTAAAAATACAAGAAGGAAAATGAAAAGACATGTAATTTGCTGTCAAAGTAGAGAGAATATACAAACTATGGAGCAAAAACCAGTAGAGACGTTGTAAAATAAAGAATGAACATGATATACCATCAACGAAAAAGAAAAATGCTGTGACTGAAGAGGAAAAATATGCAAACTTTACGAAAAATGTACAAACAAAGACAAATGCTTGTAAAAAGTAGAAAGAGAAGGGATAAGATAAAGTGTTGAAAACAGAGGAGGAGCAAAGAAATACGAATTGTAGAACATTTGACATAAAAAGAGGGAATGCAACACAGAGGTCAAAAAACAAGACAAAAAACATACCTACAAAAGGGAAGGGTGAGGGAGGGGGAGGTGAGACCACATGGGCAGACGGACCATCCAAGCACGAGCACACGGGAAGCCAGGGAGAAGCCACGTCAGGAGAAAAAGAGACCTGCAAAAACAAAGAAAAACATGTAACACAAATGAAGGACAAGGCAGCATATGTGCCCTGAATTCAAAACTGAGCGTCAACTAACGTGAACCAACAAACAGTTTTGCTAGTGAAAACATCTTATATAAAATAGGCAGTGAAGAACAAGAAAAAGTATATACAGAGACCTGCAAAATGGTGCAAAACAGTAAACAGTATCTAAATACTAAGTTTTAAGTGATGAAGAGGAGGCAGTCGAGTCCATGCTGGTCAGCCCACAGGAATTGATGAAACTTCGAAGCCTTGTCGGGTCTTCATATGTAGTTGTCCTATTGTTGTAAGTGACCTTAAAGAGACAAGGATGGAAGAGACCATAGCGAGCTCCCATTGATCGAAGATCAGATCTCATGTTTAGGAAAGCTTTACGCCTATTTGCAGTTGCTTTAGCGTAATCTTGAGCAAAAAATATAGTAGAGCCGGACCAAGTAATTTCTGGAATAGATTTCGCCGCTGACAGAACCTTTAGCAAGTCTGTATACTCTAAAAAGTATATGATTACACCTCTTGGCCTCTGTGATGGCGAAGAATTAGAAGCAACGCGACCCAATCTATGCGCGCGTTGAATGTTGAGTGTAGTATCATCTGGTAAATGGAGTAACTTAGGAAGGAAGGACCTGAAAAAGGTGGGAGCATAAGACCCCTCAAGTCCCTCCACCAGGCCGTAGATGTGGAGGTTATTCCTCCGAGTGCGATTTTCAAGATCCTCCACTTGGCGCTGAAGCGACGAAACTTGGGTGTGAAGATGTGAGACAGTAGCGCAGGATTCCTTTAGCGAGGTAACACTTTGCTCAACCACGGAAACTCTAGTGTCTCATTGGGACCAGCTCTCCATAAGAACTTGAAGTTTAGCATTGGTGTCTTCCATAAACGGTCGAAGAGCTCTGATTTCCTCCAGCAAGAGTTCCAAAGAGACCGGTGAGGCAGATTTAGGAGGAGAAGGGGGGTCCTTTTTCAGGCACTTGGTGACAGATTTCCCGGGGGCTGCGGAAGTGGAATCCATGATAGGCTCCAGAGGTCGTGGCAAAGACAATAAAGAATATTCGCGATTGGAAAGTTCTGTGGGGAGTTGTGGAGTTTTAAGAAAGGTTCGCCGTCCTTTGACAGACGTCTTGGTTCTGCCCATCCACCAAACCAAAAGGCGCAACAGTAGTAGACTAATGTCGAAAAGAGTATTCAAAACAGTTGTATTCTCCTTTGAACAGCCAATAAGGAAGTAAATGATACTTGCAACAAATGGAGAATGACTGCCAATTGGGTCAGGGCATCAGCGAAAGTCAAATTGGCAGGCAGCAGAATGCGCAATGCCATTTAGGAACATTCCTCACAGCTATTCACTTTAAAATGGCCGCTGGGGAGGTCCACTCATAACCGGCGTGAGCTTGATAGAGGAGCAAGACATAAAAGCTTAAAGGCAGATAGCAATGGGTTAAAAACTGCTCCAATACTCCACCAAGTAAAGAACTATGCAAAAGGCAGGCAAGGGCAAGCTGTAGCTTCTCAGAGCTCCATTCGCGGCAAAAAGGAAGATGGCGGCCGCTACGGAGCTCTTCTGTGAGGAGACTCTCGAAGCACGAATAATGCACGTTTCAACGCGCGCTCACAGGAAACGAGACTGCATTGTATGCAGCATACCTTCCGACGACAGAATATGCAGGAATCTTCGGTCGAAAGTAACGAGTAGCGCGGCTTCACCGAGGCGAGCCCGGGAGCCTCACTCGGACGCCGCCATGCTCCGTGGGCGTCAAGCCACGCCCCCAGTTTGTGACACTTCTGCATGCTTTTACGATGCAGTTTTAAACTTACTTCTGCATGCTTTTACGATGCAGTTTTAAACTTTCATGTATTCACAAGACACTCTGTTAATAATGTTTCCTACGTAGGTATTAGTATCACACCCAATTAATAGGATTTGATCAAGTCTGATTATCTTAAATAATCGCGCTCCATTAGATGAACGTAGCAGCTGTGCATAAGGAATGGAAGTCACCAAAAAGTCAAAAGATTCCTACCTACTGTAAACACAAGGGTAAAAAAGAAACAACATAGCCTTCAAATGATCATCACAGTTCCAGTAAGCTCCAACTGCAGATGAACATTATAAGTTTGTAAGAAGGATCCAGAACACACTGTGCATGTTGTGTAACCTAGGAAATACAGCCACTCCCCATGGGTGTCTTTTGGCTTGCCCGTTATTTTAGCACAATTAAACGTCTGTAGTTTCCGTTCCTTGCCCTTCCCCAAGTCTCTTAGTAGATGAGGTCAGTGAGTAGCAAAATGTGTCAATCATTTGATGTCATCAAGTGGGGGCGGTCAAAGAGTGTGTGATGTCACTAACGTTTTCTTTGGTATTTTGATAAATTGTAGACCCCGATTGTTGTAGTTGTCTATATATATCTTTAAAACAGTGAGACCATATAAGCCCCGAGGAACCTAGGTTATCGTTTTTTTTATAGGTGATGCTTATAGATAATTATTTACTGAATTATGGAAAGTAGTTATGGTCATCTGCCTTGGGCACACCATGAATCATTAATCGATATTCCAAACAAGCGGGCATATTTTCAAGCCCATTGCGTCACTGGTGCGTCACTTTTTTTGACGTACCAGCGGTGCAGTGTGGTGCTCCATATCTACAAGGCCATCTAAAGCCACCCTGCATTGCTTTTCGTGGCCTTGTAAATACAGCCCCTTTTCATGCAGCACTTTATGTGAAAGGGGTGTTCCATGGGTGTTGCAACACCCATGGATTCAGCCCCATTCCCAAATTTACAATGTTTCGTAAACCTGGGAATGCATCAGAATCCTACTCCTCCCCAGGGGAGGTATAAGGAGGTGCAATGATGAGAAATCCTTTTATTTCTCCTTGTGATTGTTTTTGTGCAAGAAGGGACACCTGCACAAATACAATCTCCCCTAAAACGCAGACACCTTTGCACCATTGAGCAAGAGTGCCTCCATTGGTGCATGGCAGCCAACTGTGTGCCAGCGCAGGGGTGAGATTAGGGATATGTCATATTTTTGTAAATATGACGCATCCCTATGCTTTGAAACGGAGGCACGACAACTGGCTTGCAGTGTTGCGCTGTGTCACTTTCTTTTAAATAAGCCCCTGCTTTTTTTCAAATTATGCCAGCATTCGTTATAAGATCAAGTCCATTGCCATGCACACTTTTTGTAGTAAGTGGTTTCGAAATAAGAATTTTGTTTAAAAGACAACTTATGTAAGTCCCCAATGCTTAACAAATAGAGAGCATGTTAGTATCTGATTGTTCAAAAAGCAAGCATGTAAACGCTAGAAACAACCGAGCATGTATAGTGACTGTGTTCTCTGTTGAAATGGCTTTGTAATGTAAATAAATAGCAGCTAAAAATACTAGAAGATTCAACCGGAGTCTTGCTTGGGATTACTTGCAAGAGTTTATTTTGGAACTGGACTAAGGAATATAGTCCAACACCTTTGCACCAGTGGTGTTGGAACAATTTTCAGAGTGGGGGGTGTGACATCAATGTTACACCACTAAATTCATAGGGATTGTGAAAAATCCTAGTAAATGTATTCAGCAGGAGTGTGTTTAGTGTGTAGTACGCAGCTGGTTTTTCATTTTGGAGCACACTGTTGCAAATATGTTAAAAGCATTGTGCGGTAACGGGAAACAACCATTACAACGCAGTCATTACAACGTATTACCTTTACAACGCAGCTGTTACAACGCAACTGCCTTTACAGCACATGCCATTACAACGCATGCCAGTACAACACATACCATTACAACGCATGCCATTACAACACATTATAAAGTAAGTAATGGGGATTTTTTAGTTTTAGGGTGGGTATGGGCTTTTGGAGAAAATATATGCTTGCAAAGACGTAGGATCCCTATTCTTTTAAGTTTTTCAGACCAGTGCCCATGTAAAATCGGCTGTTCGATGCCTCGTTTACATGCATCACAAAGTAGTGATCCACTAAGGGACTACGCCGGGAAATTGCGAAGCTTGGACTAACTTGGGTTATCATCAGGCGAGGAACGGAGACCCTTTACAATTCCTTTTGTACATCATGTACCAACTCTAGCACACGTTTGGGTTCAGCGGGTGAGTCGGTTTACTTAAATGATATGTCGTTATAGGTAAACAGTTGGATACAGAAAGGTGTTCTTCCTTTCTTTGAAATCTTGTTATGTTTAGGGTGCAGGAGTGTCGGATTCAGACACTAAATAAATGGATTGTGTTTTTATTTTTATTTTTTAAATATGCTGATCTTTTTAAAGAGCAACATGGAGACAGCCTGCTGTCTGCCCTGCCCCTTTCAAAATCTGACCCGCCCCCAACTGTTTATGTTCGGGATCTTACGATCAAACGCCTGGAGTATGTTTGTTTTCCGCAAGATTGGTTTCATGGACAAGTGTACGGCTTCCTACTTTTGAAGGTGCTGTTGACTAAAGGCACTAGAGAACAATCAAAAGCTTTTTACGTTTGCTTTTATTACTGTTATTCAATATTTCATGTGCTTCATATGCATATGTATGCATATATATATGTATATATATGCGTATGCATTTCTAAATATGTATGTTTATATGTGTATATATACATACATCTAGGAACATAAATATATACATCCGCATATTTATATTAATACAAATAATAATGCAGCCATAAATATACATAGAAACATATGCATATTAAGGACCAGAAAGTATGAAAAACACTAATAAAAAGCAACACTAAAAAAACAAAATAAATGAAAACAGCATTGCTTAGACTTTAATAAAGACGAGACCTCTTGCATTTTTAATGTTTGTTTAGCATTTATTGTCTGTCCAATTTGTTCTATAGAGATAAGCATTGGAGCCATTTGCAGCGTCCAGGTTGGTGCTCACCATTGTTACTCTTCTGTCAGCTTGTACTCATGGAATAAGTATGAGAGGAATGTTTTCGATTTTCCCTGCTAACAGAATGGACCATTGGTTCCTATGTTGTTTGGGTTGAACACACAAAGACTGCTGTCCAGGTACACTTCTATGTTTTTATCATGGCCTAAAAGATGACTAGAAATTTTAAAAAACTTAGAAGAAGAGGGACAGTGAGCTATAGAAAGTGAAATGTAAGTCTAGTGACTACTAAGGGACATCTATTCTGTTTTGCTGACTTTGAGACTGTTCTCTCCATCCCACTCCTTCTTATTGACATCCAGGCATTCGGCAATATGGGAGAAGTTGTCTTGGGACATCAATAGATCTTAGGGAAATCTAGGAGATAAAAATGACTGCATTCTCTGAAAACCCTCAATAGAGCAGAGAGACACATATTTAAAATAGGGGATGCGAAGACCCTGATGGAATCCAAAGATGGAGTGGACCTTGCAAAGAAGGGGAACAGGTTTAGTAACTGTCATGAATTGCTGAGAGAGGAATTGAACCACTTGGGCATGAGGCCAGAGCCATTGGTGATTGTTGTTAGTCTTTTAAAGAGAATACTGTTAGAAACCTAAATCATGCAGGATTAACATGTTCATAAGTTTGGAGTCAGTCTGATTAAGGTTTGGAGTCAATTTGATAAAGAATACCCTTTCAGGCTATAGCAAGGAAGAATCGTGTACCTTGTATTAGACAGAAACATCTTCAATGGATGGTGCATCCTCCTAAGAAGATGTTAGCTTGCAGTATTAAAGCATTTTCCAAAATGTTAGTCATCCAAGGCCGGCAAATTGATCACAGTAGGTCTCAGAGGGGTAGACAGATGAACCGCTATCGTGTTCAGCAGATAGTGTGGTACTGATAGCTCTAGAGTGTCAAGATGCCAATGCCCTCCAATGTTTGGCTGCTTTTTTCCTTCCACACCAGAGGCTAACCATCCCTTTTTACTTGTCTGAATGAGGCAGCATGGCACCGTCACTAGACAAACAATTGTTGGATGGAAGCATGGTGCACTGTAGGAGCACAAGGAGATTGTACTGCTAAACATCATGGCACAAAGATGTTTGTGACTTGGGTGTTGATTACGGCAATGCAAGGTTTAGCAAAGGTGGCGAGGTTGGACTCATCTTGTGCTTGCCACCGTTGGAGTTTTGGAAACGTGCTTTAGTTTGATCCAGAAACAGAGGAGCCAACTTCCAAATTTACAAGAGGGTGACTGAGCTGTAGGGCACAGTCTTGGACCTTCGTGACAGCACCGGAAGTAGTGGAGGAAAGTGTGTGCGCCTATCGAGTGTGGGGCAGATAGCACTGAGAGAGCGAAAGTGAGTGAGAGAGTAGTGTAAGGGGAGACACGTGAGGGATGAGATGGTACTAGGAAGGCACTGTAAGAGATGGGTAAAGAACACTGTCAGAGAGGTTATTGTTGCAAAGTGACTGCAGACGGTGGTGATCTTTGAAAGTGACTGGCATGAGATCAGGCCCAAATTATGCTCAGTGAGCATTCCCCACTGCAGCATCTAGAATCTAGCTACCTCTCCCATTCCTTGCTGACTGTATCTTTGCCTTTGACCCTGCACAGAGCTCCTCTGTCTTTCTGCTTCGAACTATAGTGAAACGAAATACATACATACAGACAGCTGCTAATGCAGAGAGAGTTAGGCATATGTGACCAATTGCGCATGTCCTCAGTTCTGTACAGTGAAGGACAAACAACTCCATTGTCCCTACTTATGTTTGGTTTCTGATATCTAGCCGGCAATAGATTTTGCTGCATGACCAAAGTACTCCGTTGGACCTAATACATTACGGTACAAGGCAGTTATATTTTAGTTGTTTTGAAAGATTTGACAGGTACAAAAGTGAATATATTTCTATAAAAAATATTAAGCACATGCGTATTTGCATTTTCTATCTGGGTGTGCCATTTTTTCAATTTTAATGTGCAGCAGGTTGTGCTTTGCCCTTGCTTCATTTTCCTCATAAAATGTTAAGGTGAATTTCTGTGTTAACTATACATATTTATGTTAATTCGCCCCATGATATTTTGATAATTAGTCGCCATAAAAATTGATTTTTTGTTCGCCGGTATTTTGATGAACTTAGTCCAAAATACTTTTTTGTAAACATTTTCGACCATATTGCATTTGTGGATTCCTCTTGTATTGAGGTCAGCATGTATTGTTAAAAGGACTGAGCCTGTTTTTGTGTGTGTCCTGATGTTCTGAACGGATAGAACGGCTGATAGCCACCCACCTTCCGCAGGATATTTGTTCCCATTCACCAGTACAAGGCCTCTCCACCTCCTTGCGCGTGGGCAGCTAAAGCGCTGCCGGATGGACAAGCTTTCACCACAAGGCTGATGTTCGGCAGAAATTATACTTTACTTCAAATATGCTCAAAATGGATGCAATTGCATGAAATGCTGCTGGGAAATGATATAAATCACGAAAATTGCCTAAATGACCCTCAATCTCGCTGAAAGGAGTTGACATGGAGATGGAAACATACATATTACTCCAAGTAAACTGAATATAAAATCTGATGTTTTCAGTTCAAGATGTGTAACTGAGCCCCGTCCCCCTGAATTCAGGGAGCTTTTTGTTGCCTCCTAATGGCTGCATGGTGGAGGAAGAGCAGGAGGCTTTCCTGAGGGCTGGTAGGTTCAGAAGAGAAAAGTAAAAGTTTTGGGGATATTCTCAAGAACGTGTGATAACTACCGCAAAAGTAGCTTAGCGCAACTCTTCACATCGCAGTCTATCGCGGGAAAATAACACTGTGGTAACATATTATTCCCAAGCTGGTGGTACCATGCGATAGGCCCATGATAACACGTCAAATGTCCACGATAAAGTCAACACAATGCCGTAAAAATGTGAAACACGAACGCAAAAAATGATGCGATGAGGCCAATCGCGATACAAAAACCACCGAAAACCAGCCACAGACCTGCAATTCCGACACGTCATGTGGGAAAATGCACTATAAAAGCAATGAAAACAAAAGGAAGAAAAAATAGAAACTGCGTAGCACCACGGTTGCACCTGGACCGAGTGCAGAGGCCAATGAGAACCCCACAACCCCCACAGACCACCAGCAAGGAACAACGGAGTTGGGGAAGGCCAAGGAGAAGAGTGAGAGGAAGACGGGTTCCAGTCCGCAGGAAAAGCAGATCAGCGTCACGGAGGTGACAGAACACTACCATCGACTGACACACAATTAGACCAACGTGAATGCAGTCGGAGTGTCGCGGAGGGCAATGGAGGAGGCCACAAGGCGCTGGCATGATGTGAAAAGTCAAACCAAGCACAAACCCTCTGCCAACAGGAAGGCAGCAAAGGCGACAGGAGGTGGGAGTCTGGCACCACAGGAGGAGCAGGAGGAAATGGGGGCCACAGTCATCAGTGTGGAGACGCTGCAAGGAGGTGGGAGTGCGAACACAGCTCGAGAGGACCTGACACAACATCAACAGGGTGAGAAACGACCAGGGACTGGGATGACGGGGGGAGATGGGCACAATGGCACACATGCACAACGATGTGTAGCACTGTGCACACCCCAAATGACCCTGGATCATGTCCCTGATCCCCGTGGTACACTGCAGCACACACACATAGCATTCACAGCACATCCCCATTGACGACTGTTGGACTTGGCCCTTTTGGCAGGTTCACCCCAAAACTTTTTGCATTCTCCTAGCCTTTTTCTGTAACCTGGTGATGGTGCTTTTAGGCCTCTGGGCACTTTAGCACTGTGGTCCAGTGTAAAGTGCGTGCGCTCTCTGTGTAAAATTAGTAAGATTGGCCTGCCCTCCCATAGGAATACATTGGGGATTCCCTGATCAGTGTGTGTCAGTGGTAATTCATTGTATGGGAGGAGCAGAGTGGTCAAGTTTATTAAGTATGAAATTGTGAGAATAAATGATGTGCAATGGTGTGCGCGGATTTATTATGACTGGTGGAGAAATGCCACTTTTAGAAGCTGGCATTTCTGTATGCTATGTGTCTGCCTGCCTGATGTGAATTGCATGTCTGGCTTGTGAGTGACAGGGGCTGGGGGGTGTGTGTGGCTCCAGGACGGGCAGGGTGAGTCAGCGCTGGGCTGAATAGGAGATCTGTGCTGGCGGTAGTGGGAGTAGTAATCCCCTGACTCTGAATAGGAGTGTGCCTGCCCTGTACAATGCTGGCTCTGCCCCCTGTGGTGCGTCTTATCACCTAGCCCCCACCTGACAAAGGGGAAGAGGAGCTTGCAAAGCAAAGTGCCCCAAATCCCCCTGAACCAGTTGCATCTGGTTTCCCCATGCCCTACACTACAGACAAAGGAATCCTGAGTATAAGTATAGGGGCTGTGACCCCATGAAGTTGTTCTATGCTGGGGGCTTGCTGCTGCTGGGGCCCGGGAGAAACCGCCATGGGGGCTTACCTCCCTGCTGGAGGGCCCTGTGTGCTGGCCGAAGAGAACAAAGAAGCCGCCACTTCTGGAAGCGGTCCGGAAGCCAGGTGGCTGTGCCTGGTTGTGGGCGGGGCGTAGGGCGGAAGCCGCCGCCGGAGATCCATCCGGAGCCTCACAGGCTCCACAGCGAAGTCCCGGGCCCCAGGAGGGGCCCGGGTGAAGTGAGAAGAGCAGCGCCAGATCCAAAGACCCAGGCGGGAGCCCACCCCATGCTGGGACGCGTGCAGAAAGAAAACGGAGTCAGGCTGCAGGCACTGTCCCGTGCACAGAGAAGGGAGCCCGCCAGTTGCAGACCGATGGTGTCTACAGAGACCCCGGTGAGGAGGGGGACTCCCCGGTGCGCCTGAGAGAGAGCGGGGCTCCCGTGAGCTGAGTGGAGCCCTGCGTGGACATCCCAAGAGTGCCGGTACCCGGGGATTGGCCAAGGGAAAACCTGCAGAGTCGTCCTGAAGAGCCCGATGAGTGGTGGCGTGTGAGGAGAAGGCTCCGGTGAGGAAGTGAAAGAGGTCCCTGCAGCAGGACCTGTCAGGGCACATTTCCGGTGCCCAGAGCCTGCGGAGTCACCCACAGAGAGCCTGGTGAGTGAGGCTCAGTCGTACATTGGTTGGGGGGTGTTGGGGCACATTGGTGGTGCCCGCCCCCTGTGGTAGTGCTTAGGGCAACGTGAGAGCCCGAGCTGAGTTCCCAGCTGCCCCACCTGAGCGAGGGCAGCTGCAACGAGGGGCCCATTTTGATTCTTAGAGTCCCAGTGGGGCTCTCAAGGCACAGTGGTGCCATTGCTATTTTTGCTAAAAAGGGGCATTTGCGGTGAGAGGACCACGAGACAGAAGGGCTCCCTGGGCACAGTGGTGCCAGTACCTGTTTTCACAGCTGCCTGCAAGAGCGCAGGCAGCTGCAACATTGTGGGGGACCCAGGGCACAGTGGTGCCAGCGCAATTGCGTCCTTGTGAAGGTACGTTTATGCCTAAGAGAGGCATGGTGTGTTTAGGCCCAGTGGTCATGCCTAATGCTCTAATGCATAGTGTGGGTTTTGCCTAATGTGGATGCGGACGTATCTTACACCTAATGAAAATGCATAATATGTTTATGCTGGTGACTTATGCATAATGTTGTCTATACCTAATGCAAATGTGATTTATGTTATAAGGTACTGCATAATGTAGTTATGCTGGTTAGGGTATTGTCTAATGCGTTTAGACTTATGAGATTATTCCATAATGTGTTTATGCTGGTGAGGTTAGAGCAGAATGTATTTCACGCCTAAATGTGATACTGTGCATAATATGGTTTATGTTACAGGATGATGAGTACAGTGATTGCCAGTGATTACTGGTTGTGTTCTACGTTTATGATATGTCCTACATTTACTACGTTCACTTTGTGATGGTCCTGACAGTGGTCCAGTTGGCCCTGTCAGCTGTATATAATTCCCCTGTGAATATTGCCCGTGCCAGTTGGCACAGTGTAAATGTGTGATTAGTTTCTAGTGTGTTTATGACAATACAAAGACTATTTTTTATATGACCTTGTGTGGAGTTTCGTTTGTAGTGTGCCTAGTGTGTTGCTGCTATGAGTGTGTGTTGCGCAAACGCTTTAGACATTGCCTCTGAGATAAGCCTGACTGCTCATGCCAAGCTACCAAGGGGGTGAGAATGTGTTATCATCAGTGCGTAACTCCCTTGCCCTGACTAGAGTGGTGGTTTCTGCCTGGCTTAGGCGCAAGACCTAGCCAACCAGAAATCCCATTTCTAACAACGACAATGTGGTACAATGTGCAGACCCAACACCGCAGAACAGAGGACACAACTGGCTGCGCTCATGTACTGAAACAGGCCAACCACATCTAACAGAGCAGGAAAATGTGAGAAGGAAATGTACGCGTACAACCTCACATCCGTCATGTAGTCCAAATGTCCACTGTCCTTCAGCAAAATCCAGCACCTCCCAAACAGTCACAATGTACATAGTCAGACAGTCTGCATGTAAACAAGAACTATGCGCCAACATACATGTCAACACAATGTCAACTTGCATCCCCCCTTCACATTGCAGAGGGACAAACAACACCTCCAGCAGAGCAGACCAGACTTCTCATCAGCGATGCTGGAGAGGACCACCACAACTTCAACACTGACACCCCACAACAGCTCATGGACATCCCAGGCAACCCACCACCAGGACCAGGGCAGCCAAGCCACATAGAGGAGAACCCAGCACCTGTACAGACCACACAGCAGGAAGCACCTGCCAGCATGGCTGGCTCCCAATACCTCACCGAGCCACACACGTCATTCCAATGCCAGGTGTCAGGATGCCAAACTGAGGTGGCTGAACAGGTGCGGGTGGGGTCCGAACCCATGGAATATGAACTAGATCACATGCGTGGATGTCTAATTCCTCTCAGGGACCACCTACACCAAACAAAGAGACCCACACTGTGACAGAGACACATGCATTTGCACATTGCCAGTACTGAACCACGCCCAGAGGCACGCAATTATCATTCACAAACCCACACTGGACCTGCGTATGACGGCCCCAGTCCACTCCTCTTACGTATTGAGTGGGTGGCAATGTAATGTTGTTGGGCCCGGGGCCCTCATGCATACATTATGACCATACCGACACACGGAGATAGTTTTGTGGAACTGGCCATGGGCACGTGTGCCCGGCTCCTTTATTGGCAGGGGCACAGTGATGCCTGTGCTGGATGTGTGTGGGGTGAGTATGAGCCAGCCCCCACGGAGTGGTTGGTGCTGGCAACAACTTGAACAGTGAACACCATTAAAACTGAAACTGCAAACACCAGCATAACAGAGACAAATGCGGAGCATCATTGAGGTAGCCGGAGGTAGCCGGGGCAAGTACAGAGGCCACCCAATATGCAAACAGAAGTGACCGTGAGTTGCAGTGCATTGAGGTTGGGGTACCCGGAGTGCCAAGCAGGGTATCAGGCAGATGATGGCATCAATGTGAGCAACACCGTTAGTCTGCCAGTATGACTGTTTTGACTCTTGCAGTTGGTATTTGGAGGTGGTCCTGGCGGTGGTGGCATGTGCCTCCTGCGGTGATGCATTGTCCGGGCCGGTCAGGACTCGATTTGATGTGTGAGCCCTGGTGTAACGCAGTTGAGGCCGGAGGCAGCGGACAGCGCAGAGCCACATATACATGGCGTAAACGACCCCAAGGCCATCATCTCAGAGGCCATCCAATAGCTCAAGACCCAGGGTCCCTGACTTGAGCTGCACAGAGTTTGTGGCCCCGGATGCACTGCGGCAGGCACACCACCATGGGACGGTGACTTGCAGTGCAGTGAGTTGGGCCACGCGAGCTGAGCGGGTCCTCATCGATGTCCGAGGGGAATGTGGCGGAGGGTTGCGGGGGACAGTGGAAGGTGTCCTCCAGGGCATGATGCAGAGGGTAGAAGCCATCCGGAAGCAGCAAATGGAGGAGTGGAATGCTACTGCCTCGTTTTTGCCACCAAGCCAGTATCACCGACATGATGGCGACGACAACCTCCAGTCCATGAAATCAGTCGCCACCAAAGTTCAACCAGAAAGTGTCCATGGATCTTGATGAACAGACTTAGTGGCACCGGAGCTGAAAGTGTATGTAGTCTGTGATGAGGCTTGTACAATGATTTCAAGTCTGCCATAAACAAATCAAGCTTGAGTTCTAAATGTGTGACCTACTCCAGCGCAGTGTGGCCCGAGGCAGTGGTCAGCGAGGGCCAAACACGGTTTAGCGAGCTCCTCCTGGAACTCTAACACACAACGTTGACATGGCATTTGGGGGTGGCTTGTGGTTGACAGAGGTAAAAGCACCATAGCTGAGCGGGGGTTCAGTCAGGGATGATGACGTGTCCTGCCTGGTACAGACTGGATTAGATTGGTGTGAGGCCTGCTGGACCGCAGTGTAAGCTGAAGGCGTAGTCATCAAGGGCCCACAGACACGTGTGGTTGGGATGCTATGCACAGACTTGGTGTCCCCACATTCAAAGTGATTTAAACTTTTCCTTCATGTGTGTATTCGGACATTGTATAATCAAGACTCAGTCCCAGATGTGTGACCTACTCAACCGCAGTGTAGGCTGGAGGCAGCAGTCAGCAGGGGCCCACAGCCATGTGTCATTGGTTTGGGATGCACAGAGTCAGTGAGACCAGGGCAGTTGTTGGTAGTTTTCGATCACCTCTGTAAGGATGATCCTTTTTTCCTCCTGACTGAAACACGTCATCCTCTTACACCTCCGTGATGGTCAGAGTAGGCTGCCAGGTTTGTGGCACTCAGGCTTGGATCTTGCACTGGCACGTGGTGGGCCCTCTTCGACACACGCTGGTGTCAGCAGGTGTGCATTGAGGCCTGAGTGCGTAGAGCCTGGCATGACTGGTACGGGGACCAGCGGCCCAGGGTGTGACAGGCACACAGGAACGCAGACAACACTGCCCACAGCGACGGCCTCATGGCGGAGTGAGGGGTGCCGCCCTGGCAAAGATGTTGGGCATTCCGGAAGAGAACCACGCCCAGAGCTATATGCTTTTTATTCACACCCCTATGCTGGTTTGGCATTTGCTGGGCCAGCCCACTCCGCTCACGCTTACAGGGGGACGAAACAAGCTACATTTCCATGATCTTCCCCACTGGCTGGGGTGACATGGTTGCGTCCACTGTCCACCACACTCCAAACACCAGCGGTGTATGTCGACATGGATATGTGTGTGGTCTGCATACTGCAATCTGGTCATTACATCCACGCCACACTTGGCATTGTGTACATTCTCATTCATCGGTCACTTGCTTCCTTCACACATGCCTGGTCCCCACCTCTTCCCACAATCTGCTGTCGTGTGGCTGAGGTGCCATGCAGTTGATGGCTTATGTGCATTGCTGGCCAAGGTTGCCACAGTAAGTTGTGCTGTTGTTTCTGGTGGGTGGGCATGTTGTTTGACATGTTGTATGTGAGTTTGTGACGTGTGCATTCCCAGTGTTGTGAGTTGCATGATTGTGGTGTTGAGGTGTGTGGTGTGTTCATTTGATACTTGCCAACGAGCAGCGCATTTCCATAGGTGCCAGCCTGGAGGTGCCGGTTGGTGATGGACTGTCAGAAGATGTAGGACTCATGCACTCAACCTGGATGGTTGGCGTCGACGTTGGTGTAGATTCCCCAGTGGTCCACTATTGCCTGCACATTGATGGAGTATATGTGCTTTCGGCAGCGGATGTTGTGTGCAGGGTTGCCAGGGGGCACAAGTAGGACATGTGTGCAGTCAATTGCCCCCTGACATGTGTGGGAAGCCAGCTATGGCGTATACGAATTACTTGGTCTCCAGCTTTTCCTGCGCAGTGTGGGGGAAGGATAGGTAGTGTGGTACCAAGCTAATGATGCCATACAAGACAGTTGTGTGGAATTTGGATTGGGCTGGCTGTGAGACTCCTCCGACTCTGGTAGTTGTTGTTTGGAAGGTCCCATAGGCCAACAGGTGCCGCACAGCCAGCAGCTTTGTCTGCGTAGGGATGTTGACTGTCCACTGTTTTGGTACCGTCAGCCTGTGGGCAATGATGGTCAGGATGCGTAGGATGGTTGTCCTTTTGAGTCTATGGTGGGCAATGACATTCCCTGGTGTTGGATTTGTGAGGTTGGTGTGTTTTCAGGAGGTCGCTGTCTTTGTCTGCGCTGCCTCAGTGTCGGTCCGGGAGTATGGTTTGTGTGGGTCCGGGGGGTCATGGGGGTTGTGGCGGAGGGTGTTGTGGACCTGTTGGGGCTCCGAGCTGCATGATCAGTGGATCCATGGCATCTGTTGTTCTTCAGGTGTGGCTGTGGTCTGGGCTCCCTTCTCTGGTGCCGGTTGTAGTCCGACTTTGCACCAGGTCAGAGCAGGTGTTAGTTTCCTGCTGCTAACGCGACGTATTGCCTGTTTTGTCATCTTATCGCATATCAGACTGGTCATTGAGAATGTTGAGGTGTGGTGTTGTCGCTAATTTATCCTCAGGAATGCCTACTCTGCATCTCATTAGCGATAGTTGTCGGGGTCATCTGTGGCGATGTTTTTTGACGATGCTATCGCCGGAAAACTGGTGATATCAGCTGTTTGCACCAGCTTGTGAATGGGGCGATACATTTATTGCCAATTTGGCTGTGTTAAAGGTGATAGCTCCTTGAGAATATGCCCCTTTATCCAGTAGGTAGTCCTGGCAGGGGGCCCGAGCATTATCATAGGGTCGGTTGTCCAGAAAATTGTATGAGGCCGAGAGGTTGGATATGCTGTTAGTGGACTGGGGGGGACTTTAGAGCCAGGTCACGGGACCTCTGTCGTGGAAGAAGGTATAAATACCTACATGTAAAGGGTCAAATTGGGACAGAAAATAGACCAGGACACCAAAATAATAGTAGTCCCCAATCGCAAAAAGAGATAGATTAAAACATGGCCCAGTTTTGAATTTGTAAAGAGGCTATATGAGTTTTGCAAGGTATAGTGGATTGCATGCATGTGTGTCTGCTGTAGGCAATGTTTGTACTAATATGAGAGAAATCAAAACTAAAACGCAGTCCATCAGGCCATAAAATATGTTAACAACCATACAAAAAAAATCCCACACATGGACCAGTCAGTCTAGCCTTTCTGGCACAACCAGATTGCCCTATAGGCCAGAAGCACACTGCACATGTATTAGTTTAGAGTTTTTATTAGCGTGTAAAGCGAGAGGGTCCTTGTTTTGTTTTTGTGAGTTATGTAATGCCTCAAACAAAGCAACCTTTTACCACACCTTAAGAATGTGTATTCAGCTTTCTCACCCTATTCTCAAGGCTAACGTGACCTAAGGGAGCAGCTGTCTAGCCTGTATTTTAGAGTGTCCTGCAAGGGAAATTGTCTCTTGCCATTTTAATAAATGCAGTGAGTACCTACATTAAGTGCTGTGTAAGAACTGGACATTTAAAAAAAAAATGCAAAGCCCCTCTGGCACTTCCAAAATGGAGTGCCCAGGATGCCTTGAGAAAGTTATTGATGTGGGGGTACACAATCAATCAATCAATCAGGGATTTTGAAGTGCGTTACTCACCCATTAGGGCCTCAAGGTGCTGTGAAGTGGGAGCAACTCCGATCAGTCAAAGAGCCAGGTCTTGAGGGTCTTCCTGAAGATGTGCAGGGTGGGGGTGCATCTGATGAAAATTGGGAGCTCTTTCCAGGTATTTGCCGCGATGTATGAGATGAGGTTGGCAGATCGGAGGTTTTTCTTGGGTATGTGGAAGGAGATTATACCTTTAAGATATTCGGGTCCGGTGTTGTGGAGGCATTTGTAGGCGTGGGTGTGTATCCTGAAAGTTATTCTCTTCTCGGCGGGGAGCCAGTGGAGGTTTCGCAGGTGTTGGGTGATGTGTTCATGTTGAGGGATGCGGAGGACGAGTCTGGCTGGGGTGTTGTGTATGGTCTGTAGTTTGTGGAGTAGAGACTTGTTGATCCCGGCGTAGAGGGTGTTTCCGTAGTCCAGTCTGTTGGTTTTGAGTGCATGGGTGAGAGTCTTCCTTGATTCAGGGGAATCCATTTGAAGGACTTCTGAAGGATGCGGAGGGTAGAGGCCACAGCGTTGAACTGTCAGCTCATGGAAATGGAGGAGATGAGTGCGATGCTGAGGTTCTGGGCATGGTCTGTGGGGGTGGTGGGGCTGCCCCAGGGCAGTGGGCCACCAGGTGTTGTCCCTTGCAGAGGGAGAGGGTCCAAGGACGAGGACCTCTGTCTTTTCCGAGTTGAGCTTCAGGCAGCTGCTGCTCCTCCAGGATGCAGCGTCCTTCATTCCTTTCTGGAAGTTGAGTCTGGTGGTGATGGGGTCTTTGGTGAGGGTGAGGCAACCTTGGAACACTAGGGTACATGAACCGAAGAAATTCTCCCATGTTCAATGAAGGGGAGAGGGAGAGAGAGAGGGAAAGGGAGACAAATATATATATTCACTGAAAAAAACCATAGGTTTCAGGCCTGATATAGTTAGGAATTAGCATTTAAAAAACCTTAGAAATTCACTGAAAAAAACATAGGTTTTAGGGGTGTTATAGTTAGCTGGACGTTTCACTCGTACAAAACCATTGAAATTCCTCCGATATAGTTATTTGTACTACCTACATCTCGCGCGCCCGCAATCCACTGCTGATGATGTCACATCTTACATCATTCATGACATGGTCAGTGACATCACTAATGACATCTCAAATGACATCACTGATGACATCACTGATGACATCATCCAGTGAATGTGGTTTGGTTCGTTATTTAAATATGTATTATATATATAGCAATTTGCATTGAAGAATGAGTGGATATATAAATATAAATATCTGGATGGAGGATTTAGTAGCAGTGTGATTGACTGTTTACTTGACTAAATTATGGTGTCTCACTAAATATATTGGATAGTGACTAAACTGTGTGAATATCTGTATCACTTTGTCAGTTGTTGTGTAAACTGCTTCTCCAGTTGGTTACTAGCTATGTGAAAGTCTATATTAGTTATTGATTAGTTAACTGAGTATTTGTATGGGAGAGTGAATGTGTGTGTGGTTCGGTGGGGGGGTGTGACTGCCCAAAAGATGTGTGAATAGTTGATTCAGTAGGTATCTGAAGTTAAAACTACATGTTATAACAGTTGTTTGGGCGAGTGAATATCTTTATGGGTGTGTCTCAATGGTACATGTCCAACAAACTAGAAAAATAAAAGCCAGTGTATGTGTCAGTTGTTGTATATAAATAAGTATACATAAGACATAAGACTCAGTGATTGTATGAGTGACTGTATGGATAAATGTATAATTGTAATAGTGATTTTATAACACACTAAGTATGAGTTACTATCTATATGAATCGATGAAGTGGTGTTTGTATAAGTGTGTACCTAAGTAAATGTAAGTATGATCCATTGTTTGCATAAGTGAGTAGGATGTCTTCATAAGTGATTAGGATGTGTGCTGGTGTGTAATGTCGATATAGGTGTATAAATATATTTGATAGTGTTCTATTGATCTTTGCCAGCATCTATGAGTGAATCTATAGGTAAGTGATTAGATGTGTGTATAGATCTAGGAATCACTGAGTGGGTGTTC
This sequence comes from Triturus cristatus, assembly GCF_964204655.1. Classification (NCBI taxonomy): domain Eukaryota; kingdom Metazoa; phylum Chordata; class Amphibia; order Caudata; family Salamandridae; genus Triturus; species Triturus cristatus. The sequence continues at coordinate 889,523,500 of NC_140590.1, read as the reverse complement.
AGAAACTTGTATTGGTGTGTCAATGGATTCAAATATGGCACTCTGTATTTTACAGTGAGTGATGAAAGGTTATACTAGTGTATGATGAGGTGTATCTGATTGTCACGTGGATGATGTCATCAGTGATGTCATTTGAGATGTCATCAGTGATATCACTGACCATGTCATGAATGATGTAATATGTGACATCATCAGCAGTGGATTGCGGGCGAGCGAGATGTAGTTAGTACAACTAACTATATCGGAGGAATTTCAATGGTTTTGTACGAGTGAAATGTCCAGCTAACTATAACACCCCTAAAACCTATGGTTTTTTCAGTGAATTTCTAAGGTTTTTTAAATGCTAATTCCTAACTATGTCAGGCCTGAAACCTATGGTTTTTTCAGTGAATTTCAAAGGTTTTTTAAATGCTAATTCCTAACTAAATGAAGCCTGAAACCTATGGATTTTTCAGTGAATTTCAAAGGTTTTGTAAATGACAATTTTTTATGTATTAATTGTTATACTGATTATTTTGATACTGATTTACTACATTTTTTTAAACAATTTATTTTTAGATATTTTATTTTTTTAATTACATTGTAATTACATTATACATTACAATACAAAATATACTTTCTCAGAATTAATTACTTTAGTTTAAATACTTTGCAAATAGGCAATAGAATTTTAAGTACAGTAGTTACAGTTGTTGCAATGGGCAACACAATTTCAAACATAATGCAACATTGAGCTCAAAGTGAATTTCTAGTCAAATGCAATTAGTTACTTTATGGATTACTTTTCTAACCACAGGACTGGATCCTAGATTCAGTCCTTGGGCCTCTCCTGTAAACAGTTGAGTAAAAGCGTTTTGGTTACAGTAGTGATTAGTTGACAGAAATTTTTTCACATAGAATCACCAATGTTATCCTATGGCAGAACATTCCCTTTAGCAGGTAAGTAGTGTTATCGTTAGTTTTTCTTACTCAGTGGTGGATCCTGGATCCAGCACTGGTGGATCTCCTGTAAACAGTTGAAATAATGTGTTTAGGTCATACAGATGATTTTTTAGGAATATTTTTAGTTTGTGAAAATAGACACTTAGAAACGTTTCTGCTGAAAACCACACAATGGATTCCTAAGGAAGGAAATACAAGTTACTGGTAAGTACGCTTAGGATTACTTTTCAGGGTCAGTGCTGGGCTAAAAGATGCAGCACTGGGTTCTCTCCTGATAACAGGTGAGTAAATCAGAATTCGTAGTTCGGCTGATTTTAGAGGAATATTTGTACGTTTCAAAAATCGACACAGACACTTTTCTGCTAAAAACCACACAATGGATTCCTATGGAAGGAAATTCAAGTTACTGGTAAGTACGCTTAGAATTACTTTGCAGGGTCAGTGCTGGGCTAAAAGATGAAGCACTGGGTTCTCTCCTGATTACAGGTGAGTAAATCGGAATTCGTAGTTCGGCTGATTTTAGAGGAATATTTGTCAGTTTCAAAAATCGACACAGACACTTTTCTGCTGAAAACCACACAATGGATTCCTATGGAAGGAAATACAAGTTACTGTTAAGTACGCTTAGAATTACTTTTGAGGGTCAGTGCTGGGCTAAAAGATGCAGCACTGGGTTCTCTCCTGATAACAGGTGAGTAAATCGGAATTCGTAGTTCGGCTGATTTTAGAGGAATATTTGTAAGTTTCAAAAATCGACAGACACTTTTCTGCTGAAAACCACGCAATGGATTCTTATGGAAGGAAATACAAGTTACTGGTAAGTACGCTTAGAATTAATTTTCAGGGTCAGTGCTGGGCTAAAAGATGCAGCTCTGGGTTCTCTCCTGATAACAGGTGAGTAAATTGGAATTAGTAGTTCGGCTGATTTTAGAGGAATATTTGTACGTTTCAAAAATCGACCGACACTTTTCTGCTGAAAACCACACAATGGATTCCTATGGAAAGAAATACAAGTTACTGGTAAGTACGCTTAAAATTAATTTTCAGGGTCAGTGCTGGGCTAAAAGATGCAGCACTGGGTTCTCTCCTGATAGGTGAGTAAATCGGAATTCGTAGTTCGGCTGATTTTAGAGGAATATTTGTACGTTTCAAAAATCGACACAGACACTTTTCTGCTGAAAATCACACAATGGATTCCTATGGAAGGAAATACAAGTTACTGGTAAGTACGCTTAGAATTACTTTTCAGGGTCAGTGCTGGGCTAAAAGATGCAGCACTGGGTTCTCTCCTGATAACAGGTGAGTAAATCGGAATTCGTAGTTCGGCTGATTTTAGAGGAATATTTGTACATTTCAAAAATCGACACAGACACTTTTCTGCTGAAAACCACACAATGGATTCCTATGGAAGGAAATACAAGTTACTGGTATGTACACTTAGAATTACTTTTCAGGGTCAGTGCTGGGTTAAAGATGCAGCACTGGGTTCTCTCCTGATAACAGGTGAGTAAATCGGAATTCATAGTTCGGCTGATTTTAGAGGAATATTTGTACGTTTCAAAAATCGACAGACACTTTTCTGCTGAAAACCACACAATGGATTCCTATGGAAAGAAATACAAGTTACTGGTAAGTACGCTTAGAATTCATTTTCAGGGTCTGTGCTGGGCGAAAAGATGCAGCACTGGGTTCTCTCCTGATAACAGGTGAGTAAATTGGACTTCGTAGTTCGGCTGATTTTAGAGGAATATTTGTACGTTTCAAAAATCGACAGACACTTCTCTGCTGAAAACCACGCAATGGATTCCTATGGAAGGAAATACAAGTTGCTGGTAAGTACGCTGAGAATTACTTTTCAGGGTCAGTGCTGGGCTAAAAGATGCAGCACTGGGTTCTCTCCTGATAACAGGTGATTAAATCGGAATTCGTAGTTCGGCTGATTTTAGAGGAATATTTGTACGTTTCAAAAATCGACACACACACTTTTCTGCTGAAAACCACACAATGGATTACTATGGAAGGAAATACAAGTTACTGGTAAGTACGCTTAGAATTTTTTGTCAGGTTCAGTGCTGGGCTAAAAGATGCAGCACTGGGTTCTCTCCTGATAACAGGTGAGTAAATCGGAATTTGTAGTTCGGCTGATTTTAGAGGAATATTTGTACGTTTCAAAAATCGACACAGACACTTTTCTGCTGAAAATCACACAATGGATTCCTATGGGAGGAAATACAAGTTACTGGTAAGTACGCTTAGAATTACTTTTCAGGGTCAGTGCTGGGCTAAAAGATGCAGCACTGGGTTCTCTCCTGATAACAGGTGAGTAAATCGGAATTCGTAGTTCGGCTGATTTTAGAGGAATATTTGTACGTTTCAAAAATCGACACAGACACTTTTCTGCTGAAAACCACACAATGGATTCCTATGGAAGGAAATACAAGTTACTGGTAAGTACACTTAGAATTACTTTTCAGGGTCAGTGCTGGGTTAAAGATGCAGCACTGGGTTCTCTCCTGATAACAGGTGAGTAAATTGGACTTCGTAGTTCGGCTGATTTTAGAGGAATATTTGTACGTTTCAAAAATCGACAGACACTTCTCTGCTGAAAACCACGCAATGGATTCCTATGGAAGGAAATACAAGTTACTGGTAAGTATGCTTAGAATTATTTGTCAGGGTCAGTGCTGGGCTAAAAGATGCAGCACTGGGTTCTCTCCTGATAACAGGTGAGTAAATCAGAATTTGTAGTTCGGCTGATTTTAGAGGAATATTTGTACAATGGTGAAGGAAGGGGGCGGGGCCTGAGGTGACGTGTGCAAACACACCCAGGGGCGTGTTTTAAGTTGGGGAATTAACTCCTCTTCAATCCTGCGGTCCCCTGGGTGCCAACTAGTCCACCAAGTACCTCCAGTATGCGCCAGGGAGCTGCGTTGCAGAGAGGTGTTCAGAGGCCACGCCTCTTTTTACAACACTCTGCAACGCAGCCCTGATCGGGTGCTTCCAACGCGGTGACGGACACCGCGTGCAGTCAAAAGCTCCTGGTACACAAACACACCAGCACTCACGGGAACAGTGTCCTGATTTTTATTACAGGATGAAACTCACAGGCAACCGCGTTTCGGCTACCGCCTTTGTCAATTGAAAGCGGCGTCGACTATTATCTACTGGCGGTCGCCAGTGGATAGTTATAGTTAGGACCGTGTTTCCATAGGAAATCTGAAAATTCTATTTTGAATAATTTTGGCACCGGTTGACAAATCCTCGCGAAATTTTCAAAACTAATGGGGCGCTCCGCTCAGCTTCTACCCTGAAAGTCTCGGGGTGATTCGTCAAGTGGGGGCTGAGAAAAAAGGGCGGTCCCAAAACGCATTTCCCCCATGCATTTTCCCGTAGGACCTTTAGCCGAAGGTACAGCTGAACAGAATTACTTGAAATTTGGCAAAGAGGTAGTCCTCAGGTCAGGCATGTGCCTTTTGCATATATGGTGTCAATCTGATCAGTAGTTCCTGAGAAAATTGCATTTAAAAGCACATAAATATCTATAAGCGCGCACCGTGCGCGCACCATAACGTGTGCGAGCGTAATTCTGATTGATGGTTACATGTCAGTCAACATTCGAATCGGTCGAAATCAGGAAGTGTCGGCCGCCATTTAGTGTGTTTTGTGTGTGACAGTAAAAAAAAAAGGTGGAGAACGTGAAAAGGGGGCAGGGTGGGGAGTTCCTGACCCCCTAGCCTTTGTCAGGGGGTCCCTGAAGGACCCAGAAGGGTGAAAAAAAAAATTCTTTTTTTTTCAAAAAATCGCGGGGTGCGCGCACCGTGCGCGCACGGTGAAAAACCTTAAAAAAAAAAACATTTTAAACGAGCCATTCCATATTACAGGATACAGTCAATCTATAACTATATACATAGGTAGCTTATTGTAAAATAAATATATAAAAAATGTAATAAAACACATAACTTAGCATTTAAAAAACTTTACAAATTCACTTAAAAAACCATAGGTTTCACACACGTTATAGTTAGGAATTAGCATTTAAAAAACCTTGCAAATTCACTTAAAAAACCATAGGTTTCACACATGCTATAGTTAGCTGGACATTTCACTCGTAAAAAACCATTGAAATTCCCCCGTTATAGTTAGTTCAGATAACTATAACTCGCGCGACCGCCACTCTATCACAAGGATGATGTCATCAGTGATGTCATGAGTGATGCCACTGACCATGTCATGAGTGATGTAATATGTGACGTCATCAGCAGTGGATTGCGGGCGCGCGAGTTATAGTTATCTGAACTAACTATAACGGGAATTTCAATGGTTTTTTACGAGTGAAATGTCCAGCTAACTATAACATGTGTGAAACCTATGGTTTTTTAAGTGAATATATATATTATATATATAGATAAATATATAGATTCCAGAAACAAACGTCGCTCCTTCTGGGGTGCTGGGACCCATGAAGGGTGGCATACACACCGGCGGAGCTCACCGGTAAATTCAATATCCCAAAATCCACTTAGTACAGTATGATCTCAGTAAAAAAGGCACGGCAACTCCGTTGTACAGGTCCAAATATTTAATACACAACGCGTTTCGGCAAACGTGATCAAGGCTTTTGCGTTTCGGCAAAAGCCTTGATCACGTTTGCCGAAACGCGTTGTGTATTAAATATTTGGACCTGTACTACGGAGTTGCCATGCCTTTTTTACTGAGAGCATACTGTACTACATGAATCTTGGGATATAAATATATAATATATACATCAGGATCTCACACGCCAGCGGAGTGTATGTATTTATATAGCAAGAACATTTCCCCATGCGGTCTAAACAATGACACACCACCAACACTAGCGATAGCTGACATCCCCATACTTAATATCATGCAGGATTTACAGGACCAAAACTCTGTATCTACGGACTCTCAAAATCCCCTAAATCCAGTGCATAACGACATCACTCTACACACATTGGGGCTCCTGGTTTAACTAAATTTAGAGCACCATCCAAATATGTGCCCCAGACACCGAAGGACAATATTGATCTGTTCCATGAGACAGTAAGCAATGATTTGTTAAAACTTATCAATACCAATCCCAAACTCAAAAATATAAGTAAAGAGCAATGGGAGGCAGTCTCTAACTTACAAAAAGACGAGAAAATCGTCATTAAGTCATCAGACAAGGGGGGGAACATTGTGGTGATGGACAGGGAAAGCTACATACAGGAGGCCCTCAGACAGTTTAATAACACTATTTGCAATGAGAGGGTAGATAGAACATATCTAAACATCTTACAGACCAGATATCATGGTAAACTCAAAGAATGGTTTGACAATAAACTCCTAAGTTGGGATGAGAGACAGTTTTTACTCAATGAGACACCCACCACACCAACCTTCTACCTTTTACCAAAGGTGCATAAAGACCCGGTGAGTCCCTCGGGGCGCCCTATTGTATCTTCTAAGAACAGTTTGTTAGAAAAAACATCTGAATACGTTGACCACTTCCTTTTCCCATATGTCAGAGATCTCAATTCTTATCTGAGAGATACAAAGGATTTCCTACAAAAAATCCAAAACCTACACTGGGAGAGTGACCATTGGATGGTCTGTTTAGACGTTGAAAGTCTATATACAAGCATCAGACACACAGACGGCCTTAGAGCTTGTCAACACTTCCTTAAAGCCAGGAACATTGAATTTCTAGAACATACACGCATGCTGTTACAAATGATTGAAATATGCTTAACAGAAAATATTTTCAGGTTCAATGGGAATTGGTATAAGCAACTACAGGGCACTTCGATGGGTACTTGCTTCGCCCCCAGCTATGCCAATCTTGTGGTGGGCTGGTGGGAGAAGCAGGTACTCTGGAGTGAGGAGATGGAACCATGGTCCAACAACATCGGACTATGGCTAAGATTTATAGATGATGTATTCTTTGTGTCGAAGGGAAATGAACGTGATCTCCTTGAATTTGTGGGACATCTGAATTGCAATACTATGAATTTGAAATTCACCATGCAACATAGCCAGCAAAACATTGACTTCCTTGACATCAGGTTAACCGTAAAAGACGGTGAATTGACAACAGATTTATACAGAAAAAAGACCGCAGGGAATTCCATCCTCTATTCAGCTAGCTGCCACCCGCCTAACTTTAGATGGAGTGTTCCATATAGTGAGTTCCTTAGAGCAAAAAGAAATTGTAGCACAGAAATCTCTTATGAGAAAAACAAACAAGATATGGTCAGGAGATTCAAGAACAGGGGGTACCCGATTAAGATGCTTCGTAGAAGTATCACAAAAGCGGACTCTGTTAGCCGCAATGATGCCTTATTCACTCCCCCAAAGACTCCTAATAAATCAGACAATTTGGCTGCACCAGTAAGGTTTATCACTACCTACCGCACACAGGCAGATGAATTAAGAAATGTTCTCAAGAAAAGATGGCACATCCTTACACAGGATCCGTCACTTGAAAAAAGCTAGGGCAGTCACCTGCACTCACATACAGGAAAACCTCATCCCTTAAGGACATTTCGGTAAACAGTCACCTAAAGACAAACAAGAAAACTTGGTTAGAACAGAGGGGAGGCTTTTACAAATGCAGTAAATGCAAAGCCTGCAGCCATAGTGAGAATGTAAAGGAAGTGCAACTGGAGAGATCAAACACAAAATGGAGAATCACCAAACCAATAACATGTGGGACAGACTTTGTAGTCTATGCCATCACCTGTCCTTGTGGCAAATGGTATGTAGGCTCAACCACATTCCCAGTCAAGAAGATAATATTAGAACACTGGAGAGCGATCACCAACCGAGACTTCAGTTATCGTACATCTCAACATTTTAATGAGGCACATGAGAGCGACTGGACCAAGGGCAAATACTTTGGTCTAGCGACTATCCCCAAACATCCTAGAGGAGGAAACAGAGCACAGGCTTTACGTAGACTTGAATCCAGATTAATTTTGCTGGCTGGCAGTATGTTCCCCATAGTTTTGAACAACGATGAAGAATTATACGTACATCTATAACACCTAGACGCTTCCCGTCAATCAATCCATTAGTTCCTACTTCAGTATAATTATAAGAGTTTTTTATCTTAACCTTACTTATTTTCATATTTGTTTAATTTGCATATTGTTCAGTTTTAAATTTTAATAATTTTTCACTGTCACTTGATATTCCTTACTTTCAAATGTGATACTGATGCACTGTTCTGGTACATCACATGAAACTCAATAGAATGTCTAAATGCCTTAAAATTGTATTGCCTTGTGTTAAATGAAGAATTATGTTGTTGTGGGTTAAGTGGAGGGGCAAACAAGAATACAAGTAATTTTGTCTCTAACATTCCTATGTTTTCTCATTTTTCTGACAGATGGGTAACGCAACATGAGAGGAGAATAGCCACTGAGTTATCGATAAGAGCACATGAGATCCAGCATGTTCAATCGAACTGTCATCTCTATATCACTACTGACCATGGTAGCATTATGATCTTACAGCAATAACCATCACCAATAGGAGCACCACACTACCAATTCATGAGAACTAGACCCACAAATTTAATAAAATGGAGGGTCGAACAACAGGGTACTACACCCTAATCACTTAAACCTTAGATACCACAAGGCATGGGCACCTGATACACAATATAATTTGTAGACACATAAGAAAGCGCCACTCACTCTGTAGGCAATATGTACTATGTATGTATACAGTGGAATATTTTTAACACATTGTGACATTAACATTTATATTATTTTTCTTTGTTTAAAATCAAATTGAACAAAACGAATTGACTTTTCATAGTATTTTTTCTATGTCACCATGCACGCTGCGTCGTGCATTTGAACTGCACCTTTAAATATATGTGGAACTTATCCAAGGTCATGTGACCAAGATCTCGGCTGAGATCGAAAAGCGTCGATTTCTGCTGCAAAATGAACCCGTAATACCTAAACTACAAAACCGGAGTGGCTCTTCTTTCCTGCTGGGACTGCAGGGATTCTCTTCGCGTGTGTATATATATATATATATATATATATATATATATATATATATATATATATATATATATATATATATATATATATATATAATCTACTGGCGGTCGCCAGTAGATAGTTATAGTTAGGACCGTGTTCCCATAGGAAATCTGAAAATTCTATTTTGAAGAACTTTGGCACCGGTTGACTTATCTTCGTGAAATTTTCGAAACTAATGGGGCGCTCCGCTCAGCTCCTACCCTGAAAGTCTCGGGGTGATTTGTCAAGTGGGGGCCGAGAAAAAAGGGGGGGCCCAAAACGCATTTTCCCCATGCATTTTCCCATAGGACCTTTAGTCGAAGGTACAGCCCGAACGGCTGAACAGAATTACTTGAAATTTGGCAAAGAGGTAGTCCTCTGGTCAGGCATGTGCCTTTTGCATATATGGTGTAAATCTGTTTAGTAGTTCCTGAGAAGATCAAAAGTAAAATCACATATATATCTGGGCAGAGCCTAACCACACATCTCATCGTGAGATCTGATTGGCTGTCAGCACTTCATCCAAGAAGTGTTGGCAGCCATCTTGGCACCAATATACATGATAGCACCTCATTAAAAAGCATTGCAGTTAATAGAAGGTTTTAAGACTTTAGTTACATTATAAATCATTTGTTGATGGTACCATACTCATTTTAGGAATTGTGGTGTGTTCTAAGGTGATTTTACCATGTAAAAAAGCCTTCTGCTGTGATATCATGAATCATGTTTGAGAGAAAACTATTTTCTCATGCTTTTCCCACAGAGGTTTGGAAGGTGATCTATAAGCTAAACTGAGAGCATATTTTCTGTAAATTCACATTATCTTTCTCAGTCATGTGAGAATGAAGTCTGACATTCTCAGTAAAACATGTACATCCAACAAGGGCAGAGACTGTCAGTTGATTCCTTTGTGTTCTACTGCAGCTTCCCAGAGTGTTCTAAAGAACAACTAGAGCGCTAACAGTCCTACTTATGACAAACGTATAGCACACCTGAAGCCATCTTGGTTGGCATAAAGGGGTAACTCTTAAAACATTTAATTTAAAAAGGAACAAAATGAGGGGGTTCATTTTGCCATAGAAAGTATGATTAGTGCTGCAGAAAGAAAAATTAGGGCACATTTTGAGTGACTTCTCAAATCCTCTTCTATTTCATTAAAAAATTCTGACATGCAGACTGAAATATGCACTTTAAATACCAGCAGCAGACTTCCCTGGTGAGCAGTAGCTTTACTACAGTGATCTAATAAGCAACTAGAGTGCTAACATTCTGAATTTATGGCAAATGTGTGACACATCTGAATGCCTTCTTGATGGAATCAAAGTAAAAAACTGAAAGTATTTCCTACTGAGGAGACTGCAGGAAATTAGGAAACTTCATAACAAATAAATCTCCCAAGATGGCCACCAGAGACAAAAGAGCCCAAATGTAGCCCAAATATCACCCAGATGTAGCCCAAGTATAGCCCATAGGCAGAATGTCCCAGAGTGTTCTAACGAACAACTAGAGTGCTAACAGTCTTACTTATGACAAAAGTATGGCACACCTGAAGCCATCTTGATTTGAATAAAGTGGTAACACTTAAAACATTTAATTTACAAAGGAACAAAATGAGGGGGTTCATTTTGCCATAGAAATTATGATTAGTGCTGTAGAAAGAAAAATTAGGGCACATTTTGACTTCTCAAATCCTCTTCTATTTCATAAAAAAATTCTGACATGCAGACTGAAACATGCACTTTGAATACCAGCAGCAGACTTCCCTGGTGAGCAGTAGCTTTACTACAGTGATCTAATGAGCAACTAGAGTGCTAACATTCAGAATTTATAGCAAATGTGTGACACATCTGAATGCCTTCTTGATGGAACCAAAGTAAAAAACTGAAAGTATTTCCTACTGAGGAGACTGCAGGAAATTAGGAAACTTCATAACAAATAAATCTCCCAAGATGGCCACCAGAGACAAAAGAGCCCAAATGTAGCCCAAATATCACCCAGATGTAGCCCAAGTATAGCCCAATGGCAGAATGTCCCAGAGTGTTCTAACGAACAACTAGAGCGCTAACAGTCTTACTTATGACAAAAGTATGGCACACCTGAAGCCATCTTGATTGGAATAAAGTGGTAACACTTAAAACATTTAATTTACAAAGGAACAAAATGAGGGGGTTCATTTTGCCATAGAAATTATGATTAGTTCTGCAGAAAGAAAAATTAGGGCACATTTTGACTTCTCAAATCCTCTTCTATTTCATAAAAAAATTCTGACATGCAGACTGAAACATGCACTTTGAATACCAGCAGCAGACTTCCGTGGTGAGCAGTAGCTTTACTACAGTGATCTAATGAGCAACTAGAGTGCTAACATTCAGAATTTATGGCAAATGTGTGACATATCTGAATGGAATCAAAGTAAAAAACTGAAAGCATTTCCTACTGAGGAGACTGCAGTAAATGAGGAAATTAGGAAACTTCATAACAAATAAATCTCCCAAGATGGCCACCAGAGACAAAAGAGCCCAAATGCAGCACAAATATCACCCAGATGTAGCCCACATGTAGCCCAATGACAGAAGTGTGCAAAACACTTATTTTTTGACTATTTGCAGTTTTATATAGTGCAGAATTGTCAGGTATTGGAGTGCTTTACATGAGCATTGGTTACATCACACAAGACCAAATTCATTTTGGTTGTAGACATGGGGAGATTAAGTGATTTGACCAGAATCACAGAATATTGAGCTGAAGCAGTAACTCCAACCTGGTTCCCCAGTTACAAAGTCTGCAGCTCTGGAAGTAACACCACATCCTCTCCCCTAGGTGCAACATTTAATCAAGTGGTCAACTGGATAAAAAAACATAAAGAATACAAATAATGTAAAAGTTCTTTGTCGCTATTTGAAAACTCAGAAAATATGTCCTCATTTTAGTTTTTTAGAGCACTAACCATAATTTTGATGCAAATAAGACCCTCTCATTTATGTAATTTCTAAAGGAAATACTCTAGGTATTACAGTTTTGATTACATCAAGATGACATCAGGCGTTCCACACTTTTGTAATAAATATAGAATGTTAGCAATCTAGTTGTTCATTGGGATACTGTTGAGAGGCAGAGGCCAGGGGCACGGACTCTGAAAATTGAAGGGAGGTAGGAGAGTGCAGATGCAACAATTTAACCACACTGGGCAGGCAGGAAGGGCAGTGGCAGCACAACAGACTATGGAGGGCAGTGGAAAGGGGGGCAGGGGCAACAAACCAACAATACAGGACTGGCAAGAGAGGCTGTGGCAATATAATACACCATTGTGGGCAGAAGGAAGAGGCAGTGGTAGTACAACCATACATGCCAACAGACCCGTTTCAGCCAGGAAACGTCCAATGTTTTTAAGCTCAAATGGGCTTTATTTGATCTCTCTCCTGTCTACAATCTCCTCTTTTTCAATGTAACTCAAAGGGGAAATTCAATACCCCAGTTTTTTTTCAAAATCTCCCTCTTACCAAGTTCAAAATGTTCGCAAGTATGGTACATTGGATCATGGTAAGCAGGAGGAATTGGGGTAGGGACATGGACTCGGATAACAGAGGACAGGAGGGACATGGAGAGGTGCACCAAACTGACCCTACAGGGCAGGCATCAGGGTTTGCAGCAGCACAATACACCACACAGCGCATGCGGGACAGGAGTGCAGCACAACAATCCATAGAAAGCAATAGGGAGGGGACAGGACCATGCACATGGACAACAGAGAACAGAGGGGAAAGAGGCAATGGTAGCTAGCTGACCATAATGGGCAGACAGGAGAGAAAGCTGCAGCATAACAGACCATAAAAGGCAGGAGGGACGGATCAGGGGCATTACAATGGAACAGACAAGCCAGGAGGGATGGAATAGGGGTCTGCACATGGAAACAGAGGGCTGGGGGCAAGGGGGCCAGGCAGGAGCAGCAAGATGGCCATGGAGGTCAGGCAGGTTGGGCACTAGAAACAAAACACACCATGGAGAGCAACAATGAGACTATGATGGCATACACACAGACCATGGAGGGAAGGTGGGAGGGGGTCAGGGGCAGCTAGCTGACCACACAGGGAAGGTGGGAGGGGCCATGGCAGCACAGAAGACCATGCATGGCAAGCGGGAGGGTTAGTGGCAGCACAATGGCTATGATGGGCAAGAAGGAGGGTGCAGGGGCATGCACAAAGGACCATGGAGGATAGAAGGGAGGGTCAGGACCTGGGCACAGACAAGAGAGTTCAGGGGAAGGGGCCTCACAACAGACCGCACGGGCAGGCAGGAGGAGCAGTTGCAGCACAACAGACCAGGGAGGGCAGAAGGATGTGGCAGTAAAATGGACCATGGAGGACATCAGGAAGGGGATAGGGGCATGGCATGTGGACAGGCAGGGTGGAGGTGGCAGGGACAGGTTACAGTCATCTGACAATGCTAGGCAGGTGGGAGGGGAGTGGCAGCTCAACAGAACACTCAGAGTAGATAGGAGTGGCAGGTCCATGGAACATGGTGGGCAAAAAGGATGGAGCAGGGGCATGCACAAAGACATCGGAGGGCAGGGGGAAGGAGAATAGGGGCAGCAAGCTAAGCACAGAGGCTAATCAGGAGGTCAATGATGGGCCATAGAATTGGGCAATGGAGGGCAGGGGGAGTGGACTGGTACATCATGCTAAATGGAGGGCAGTGGCAGTGCTCCAGCGCGGAGTGCAAAATTCCTCCCTACCGTTGCGGACCAAAAGATCTCACACATACACACTATCCATACATTCGCTGGTGGGGCCCATAACACCAACACACACTCACCATCAGTCCGTACGAGAGGCGATTATCCTTCCAAGTGCTGGATAATGAGGGAGGAAGATACCACTTTACCCTAATGAGCAACAAACCTACAAACCCTTCTTATACTCATTAGGCCCTAGATTCTACATTTGGTATTCCCCTCATGAACGGGATGGATCTGTTAGTTGTAGATTTAAGTGAATTTCTAATACTCTAATTAACCTTTTCATTAACACATTTCAATGAATAAACAACCCAACTCATTTCTGTAGATGTTCAAATCCAATTTATATTAATATTGTAGATTAAATCATTAATTTGATCAAGCTGCCATTCATATTTACCTATTCTGCCTAAGTCGTCCTCTATGTCAAATCTGGCAATCTCGCAAATCTATGCCCATCAATTTAGCAGGTTAAGTTCATCAGGATTTTGGGCATTAATTCAGTCCATCAAAGATTCAGGCTAACAGCTGTCCTGCAGTGTCACCGTCCTCTTCGTCAGCATATCATTAGGAAATCGAAAGAGCGACCCTCCAACCTCTCTATTCTATTGGTTTTAAACTGTTCTGATTGGCTGATCAGGGGTCAACCTCTCCGTTCCCATAAGGTTTAGTCCATGTTGTCAGCATAATTGCTTGTTCCGGTTCTTTAATAAAGCCTTAACACAAAAACGTAATTAATACATAGAAATGACTAATTAAATGTTATTCCCTCGCTAATGTGTGTGTATTTATCTAGCCAAAAGCAACACTCAATGCGGTTTATACTTACTAAATAAAGCACGAATCACAATTTCATCAGCAAAGCGACATATATCATGCAATGTTCTAATTATCTATCATTAATATGCGTACGAAATTTAGTTCACATCATTAATTAGGCCATGCAGATGCAAATCCCACGTGTATTTCGGTCATTAATAAGGTTGATTAGTTATTTCCACATCATTCCAAACCATTAGTACGATTATGATTAATTAATTAATCTAATTAATAAAACGACATGCAAAATGTGATGGGTATACAAAGATTTTGCATAACCCGCTCCAGCAGCAGCACATCAGACCATGCATGGCAGGAGGGAGGAGGCTAGTCCATGGATTCAGACAACAGAGGATAGGGAGGAGGTGGATGGGGCAGCAAGCTAACTGTTCAGAGAAGGTGGGTATTAGGAACTTTATTTTTAAAATGTGTGTCTGTGCAAACTACTTAAAATATGAACAAGTATGCAGCATAATCTCACTTTTATTCAGGAAGAAGAGGACCTTTGTGACTGTGACTCCGGGCTCACTTGGCAGAAACACCCCCTGACCCTCCACCCCCATCGCAAAATGTAATGCCCGTGAAAAGGGTAGGTGGACGCAGTGTTATATAGAACATAGTCCTGAGAGCACGATTGAAAATGAAAACTAGATATAGTATATGGTATAAACTATGCTCCAAAAAGTCTGATATAAGATGAACCGGGGCGTGAAATATAATATGCAATACATTGTGCGCAATGACAGATTCATTGGAGAGCGTGAGATAGCACAGGCACTAGCGTGTGCTATGCGATATACGCCTTGGAGTGTAATATGCACAGGGCAGTGTTGTGTAACCTAACTAGTCTCTAAAGTTGTAATATAAAATATGTGCTGGGGAGTGTAACGTTGCATGTGCACTGTGACAAAGATATGGATCTCAGATTTTAATACGTATGGCATAGCGCTGTGCGTTATAACATAGGCATCGAGGAAGGCACGTTAGATGGGGCAATATAACCCGTGCGAAGGCAAGTGTGGCATGACATATTCACGGGGTGGTGTTACAGTGCTCATGGGCTAGAGAGTGTCATAGCATACGCACTAGCTGGTGGAATACAACACAGAGGTGTGAGGCACTCAGCGGGCACTGGTGGGTGTAACATAGCATTGGGCTCAGCCAGGAGCACGCTGTGACTCTCAAGTGAGGTTTGTCTCCTTTCCAGAGAGTAAAATTAAAAGTATTACACACCCGGCGGTGGATGTGTGTTTTATTAACCGTGAGGGGGATTTCTTGCATAGTTTGGTCGAATTTTTGTCGATTCCCCTTTGAATAGCTGGGTGTGCGTGTATATTAAATGTGCCTGTCAATAGCTACCCATGTTTGTATAAATAAATGACAAGGGTGTCTACTTGGAGAGTACCCACTGGCGGGGTACCGAGATTAGGCACGGTAGGGCGTCAGACACGTCAGAGCTTCACTAGCAGTGTAAATACATTCCATGTGGATTCATTCTATGCATAGTCGCCTTTTAATGAATATCACGCAAATCGTCATGGTGATAGGTACATACGGTTTGTCCAGCATGTCCTAGGTGTTTCTATAAATATATATTTTTTTAAAATAATAAAAAACAAAGGCCGGCCCCGGGGGATGGGGTCCCCGGGGCCATAAGTGGCCTGAGGAGGGGAGCAACGCATCCCCCTCCTAAAGATTTCTTTTTTAAAAAAGGTCATGACCCGGGGCCGATTAAGGCCTTGAGAGGGCCATATTTATTTTTTTCAACAAAAAAAATTAGGGTGCAGGCCCTGGGGGATGGGGTCCCCAGGGCCAGTAAATTAGAAAAAGAAGGGGGGCCACACAGCCCTCCTTCTTAAAAAAATAAAATAAATAAAAGACCTGCATCGCGCCGGAGGCCACGCCCCCTCCTTGCAGCACCCTGTTAACGCGCCCCCTGGCCAGTTGTAAGTTGGGGAATTAATTCCCCTTCAATACTGAGGGTCCCTGAGGGCCAACTAGCCCAACAGGTATCTCCAGTATGCGCCAGGGAGCTGCGTTGCAGACAGGTGTTCTGAGGCCACGCCCCTTTTTACACCTCTATGCAACGCAGCTCTGTAGCGCTTACTGGAGGTACCTCGTGGGCTAGTTTGACCCTAGGGACCCTTAGGATTCAAGGGGACTTAATCTCTCAACTTAGAACGGCCACAGGGCACATTTACACAGTGGTAAAGGGAGGGGATGGGGCCTGAGGTGACGTGTGCAAACACGCCCTGTGGCGCGTTTTAAGTTGGGGAAATAATTCCCTTTCAATCCTGAGGGACCCTGGGGGCCAACTAGCCCACCAGGTGTTTCCAGTAAGCGTCACTGCTCTGCGTTGCAGAGAGGTGGTGCAGGCCGTGCCCCTTTTTACACCTCTCTGCAATGGCGCTTACTGGACGTACCTAGTGGGCTATTTTGCACCTAGGGATCCTCAGGATTCAAGGGGACTTAATCTCCCAACTTAAGAAACGGCCACAGGGCGTGTTTACACAGTGGGGAAGGGAGGGGACGGGGCCTGAGGTGACGTGTGCAAACACGCCCTATGGCGTGTTTTAAGTTGGGGAAATAATTCCCCTTCAATCCTGAGGGCCCCTGGGGGCTAACTGGCCCACCAGGTGCTTCCAGTAAGCGCCACTGACCTGCGTTGCAGAGAGGTGGTCCAGGCCGTGCCACTTTTTACACCTCTCTGCAACACAGCTCTGTGGCGCTTACTGGAGGTACCTAGTGGTCTATTTGGACCCTAGGGGCCCTCAGGATTCAAGGGGACTTAATCTCCCAACTTAAAACGGCCACAGGGCGTGTTTACACAGTGGGGAAGTGAGGGGATGGGGCCTGAGGTGACGTGTGCAAACACGCCCTGTGGCGCGTTTTAAGTTGGGGATATAGTTCCCCTTGAATCCTGAGGCACCCTGGGGGCCAACTAGCCCACCAGGTGCTTCCAGTAAGCGCCACTGCGCTGCGTTGCAGAGAGGTGGTCTAGGCAGTGCCCCTTTTTACATCTCTCTGCAACGCAGCTCTGTGGCGCTTACTGGAGGTACCTAGTGGTCTATTTGGACCCTAGGGACCCTCAGGATTCAAGGGGACTTAATCTCCCAACTTAAAACGGCCACAGGGCGTGTTTACACAGTGGGGAAGTGAGGGGATGGGGCCTGAGGTGACGAGTGCAAACACGCCCTGTGGCGCGTTTTAAGAGGTAGTTTTAATCCACTGCCCTATTATATACTAGGGGCTTACAGAGGAGGTCATGCTGATCACAGGGGGACACCAACGCATAGTGTTCCCTAGTGTATGTAGGTGTTTTCACTGTATTCTGAGTGTCTTTTAGCATAGCACTAGCTCTAGGACTGGTTAGTCAGACTCAGTTACCACCAGTATCCGTCTGAAAAAGTTGAGGGTACAGGATGATTTTGCAACAAGGCTTCTTTCTGCTCTTCTGTTTGTTCTTTCTGCACGTTATCCTTCTTCCTGCACTTTTCTTCGTCTATGAGGACTTCTGTTGCTTCTTTCTGCATTTCTTTTTTTTCTTTCTGTGCGTTTTTTCTTCTTTTTTCACATGTCCTATCTCTGTAGGCATAGTTAGAAATTAGCATTTAAAAAACCTTTGAAATTCACTGAAAAAACCAGAGGTTTCAGGCATGTTATAGTTAGGAATTAGCATTTAAAAAACCTTAGAAATTCACTGAAAAAACCATAGGTTTCAGGGGCGTTATAGTTAGCTGGACTTTTCACTCGTACAAAACCATTGAAGTTCCCTCGTTATAGTTAGTTCAGCTAACTACAACTCGCGCGCCCACAATGCACTGCTGATGACGTCACATATTACATCACTCATGACATGATCAGTGACATCACTCATGACATCACTGATGACATCTCAAATGACATCGCTGATGACATCATCCTTGTGATAGAGTGGCAGACCTCCTCTCCCCCTAACATAACCTTTGATACACACATTCAAAAATAGAAACTAACATTTTCAAAACAATGGATATACCAATATCAGTTACAACAACCTATTCAGTAATTCTAAGATCCACATACACATCCACTCATTCACCAACAGTCCTATACAGTCACTCATACATGTACTCACCCATCATATGTACTCATACACCTATACATCCTGTTACACAAAGCCACTCATCCATAGAGTTACTCACACACATACTCACTCATGCTAATAAAGAATCAAACATCCATTTACTTGCATATACAGTTATACACACACCACCACACTTACTTCTACAGAAACTTACACATACTTAGTCTTTTAAACAATCACTTATAGAAGCACATACTTATTCATACAGGAACTCTTTCAATCTCTCACTCTCACATATACTCACTTATATACACCAATAGTCACATATACTAGTTTAAAACGTATGTAGTTACTCATAAAGACACTATTGAGACAGTCATTCACTCACTAACACACCCATGCACACACTCATCCACCCATACAGTCCTGCACACATGCTGTCTTCAACACATACAAACAGTGAGTCACTCATTCATACACCTATGCACTACGTAATATCCCCCACCGAACCATACAGACACTCAGACACTCATACTGATACTCAAAAAAACAACTAATAACCTATATAGCCACTCATGTAGCTACTCACCAACCCATGCAGCCACTTTTACACAAAGTGAGAGACTGATACAGATATTTACATATTTAAACATCACTCACTAAGCCATGTATTCACTAAGATACACTTAATCAGTCAGTTATACAATCAATTTTTAAAAAACAAATCATCCATTTAGACACTTATATAGCCATTTATTCTTCCATCGACCTTGAAACATATGTAATTTTCAGAAAAACACATATTCACTGGGTGATGTCATCAGTTATGTCATCAGTTATGTCATTTGAGATGTCATCAGTGATGTCATAAGTGATGTCACTGATCATGTCATGAGTGATGTAATAAGTGACGTCATCAGCGGTGCATTGAGGGCGCACGAGTTATAGTTAGCTGAACTAACTATAACGGGGGATACATGTATATGTATATATATATATATATTCACTGAAAAAACCATGGGTTTCATACACGTTATAGTTAGGAATTAGCATTTAAAAAACCTTAGAAATTCAATGAAAAAACCAAAGGTTTCACACATGTTATAGTTAGCTGGACATTTCACTCGTAAAAAACCAATGAAATTCCCCCGTTATAGTTAGTTCAGCTAACTATAACTCGCGCGCCCGCAATGCACTGCTGATGACGTCACATATTACATCACTCATGACATGGTCAGTGACATCACTCATGACATCACTGATGACATCTCAAATGACATCACTGATGACATCACTTATGACATCATCCTTGTGATAGAGTGGCAGACCTCCTCTTCCCCTAATATAACCTTTGATACACACAATCAAAAATAGAAATTAAAATTTTAAAAACAATGGACATACCAATACCAGTTACAACAACCTATACAGTAATTCTAAGATCCAAATACACATCCACTCATTCACCAACAGTCCTATACAGTCACTCATACATGTACTCACTCATCATATGTACTCATACACGTATACATCCTGTTACACAATGCCACTCATCCATAGAGGTACTCACACACATAGTCACTCATGCTAATAAAGAATCAAACATACATTTACTTGCATATACAGTTATACACACACCGCCACACTTACTTCTACAGAAACTTACACATACTTAGTCTTTTAAACAATCACTTATAGAAACACATACTTATTCATACAGGAACTCTTCCAATCTCTCACTCTCACATATACTCGCTTATATACACCAATAGTGACATATACTAGTTTAAAACATATGTAGTTACTCATAGAGACACTATTGAGACAATCATTCACTCACTAACACACCCATGCACACACTCATCCACCCATAGAGTCCTGCACACATGCTGTCTTCAACACATACAAAGAGTGAGTCATTCATTCATGCACCTATGCACTACGTAATACCCCCCACCGAACCATACAGACATCAGACACTGATACTCAAAAAACCAACTAATAACCTATATAGACACTCATGTAGCTACTCACCAACCCATGCAGCCACTTATACACAAAGTGAGAGACTGATACAGATTTACATATTTAAACATTACTCACTAAGCCATGTATTCACTAAGATACACTTAATCAGTCAGTTATACAATCAATTTTTCAAAAACAAATCATCCATTTAGACACTTATATACCCATTTATTCTTCCATCGACCTTGAGATATACATATATAAAACATATTTAATTTTCAGAAAAACACACATTCACTGGATGATGTCATCAGTGATATCATCAGTGATGTCATTTGAGATGTCATCAGTGATGTCATGAGTGATGTCACTGACCATGTCATGAGTGATGTAATATGTGACGTCATCAGCAGTGCATTGCGGGCGCGCGAGTTATAGTTAGCTGAACTAACTATAACGGGGGAATTTCATTGGTTTTTTACGAGTGAAATGTCCAGCTAACTATAACATGTGTGAAACCTTTGGTTTTTTCATTGAATTTCTAAGGTTTTTTAAATGCTAATTCCTAACTATAACGTGTGTGAAACCCATGGTTTTTTCAGTGAATATATATATATATATATATATATATATATATATATATATATATTCAGTGAAAAAACCATAGGTTTCACACACGTTATAGTTAGGAATTAGCATTTAAAAAACCTTAGAAATTCAGTGAAAAAAACCATAGGTTTCACACATGTTATAGTTAACTGGACATTTTACTCGTAAAAAACCATTGAAATTGCCCCGTTATAGTTAGTTCAGCTAACTATAACTCGCGCGCCCGCAATGCACTGCTGATGACGTCACATATTACATCACTCATGACATGGTCAGTGACATCACTCATGACATCACTGATGACATCTCAAATGACATCACTGATGACCTCACTGATGACATCATCCAGTGAATGTGTGTTTTTCTGAAAATTAAATATGTTTTATATATGTATATCTCAAGGTCGATGGAAGAATAAATGGGTATATAAGTGTCTAAATGGATGAATTGTTTTTGAAAAATTGATTGTATTACTGACTGATTAAGTGTATCTTAGTGAATACATGGCTTAGTGAGTAATGTTTAAATATGTAAATATCTGTATCAGTCTCTCACTTTGTGTATAAGTGGCTGCATGGGTTGGTGTGTAGCTACATGAGTGTCTAAATAGGTTATTAGTTGGTTTTTTGAGTATCAGTATGAGTGTGAGTGTCTGGTTCGGTGAGGGGTATTACGTAGTGCATGGGTGCATGAATGAGTGACTCATTGTTTGTATGTGTTGAAGACAGCATGTGTGCAGGACTGTATGGGTGGATGAGTGTATGTATGGGTGTGTTAGTGAGTGAATGACTGTCTCAATAGTGTCTTTATGTGTAACTACATATGTTTTAAACTAGTATATGTGACTATTGGTGTATATATGTGAGTATATGTGAGAGTGAGAGATTGAAAGAGTTCCTGTATGAATAAGTATGTGTTTCTATAAGTGATTGTTTAAAAGACTAAGTATGTGTAAGTTTCCGTAGAAGTAAGTGTGGTGGTGTGTGTATAACTGTATATGCAAGTAAATGGATGTTTGATTCTTTATTAGCATGACTAACTATGTGTGTGAGTACCTCTATGGATGAGTGGCATTATGTAACAGGATATATACGTGTATGAGTACATATGATGAGTGAGTACATGTATGAGTGACTGTATAGGACTGTTGGTGAATGAGTGGATGTGTATTTGGATCTTAGAATTACTGTATAGGTTGTTGTAACTGGTATTGGTATGTCCATTGTTTTTAAAATTTTAATTTCTATTTTTGATTGTGTGTATCAAAGGTTATATGAGGGGAAGAGGAGGTCTGCCACTCTATCACAAGGATGATGTCATCAGTGATGTCATCAGTGATGTCATTTGAGATGTCATCAGTGATGTCATGAGTGATGTCACTGACCATGTCATGAGTGATGTAATATGTGACGTCATCAGCAGTGCATTGCGGGCGCGCGAGTTATAGTTAGCTGAACTAACTATAACGGGGCAATTTCAATGGTTTTTTATGAGTAAAATGTCCAGTTAACTATAACATGTGTGAAACCTATGGTTTTTTTCACTGAATTTCTAAGGTTTTTTAAATGGTAATTCCTAACTATAACGTGTGTGAAACCTATGGTTTTTTCACTGAATTTCTAAGGTTTTTTAAATGCTAAGTCCTAACTATAACGTGTGTGAAACCCATGGTTTTTTCAGTGAATTTGCAAGGTTTTTTAAATGCTAATTTTGTTTTTTTTCTTCTATTTTTTTAAACATATTTTTATTTTAATTTTCTATCCTTTTTTAAAGACTATGGTTAAATGTTTAAAATTCTATAATATGTTTTTTTTTATATATTTTATAAAATAAACATGTAAAATTTATTAGCAATACATTTTTTCCTTTTTTTAAAATTTTTTTTTAGTACGCGTACCGTAAGCTTACGGTAAGCGTACGGTTTACGCAACGTCCGTAATTTATCTACGCTGTTTGCGTATAGTTATGCAATTTGCGTAGCCGCGCGTCCTCCGCGTGGGACGCGTACGCGTGTACGCTACACGCGCACGTTACGCGGAAGTGTCGGGTAGTGACTGTTATGCGCATGCGCGCAAGCGCGTGTCTTTTTTACGCGCATGCGCACTTTTGCCGTAAGCGTACCGTAAGCGTACCGTAAGCGTACGGTAGGTCATGTGATCATGAAACACAACTTTTGATTGGTTGAAACTACTTTCAGTTCTAGAACTCTCCTACACCACACCCATTCCCCTCATTTCTGCTTGTGATCCCTTGGGAGAAGGAGCTGGTTTGTCTTTGGGATACGATGGCAGAACAGCAGAGCTCTTCTGAGAGTGAGGCTAGCACTAGCAGCACTGTCTTGAGGCAGAGATCGAGGAAACAAAAGCCCTCTTATGTATGGGATTATTTTACTTTTCCTGAAGGCCAGCAAAAGGTGAATGCACCCTTAGTAACTTGCAGGCTGTGTCAGCGTGTACTTTCTAGAGGTAATCCTGACAGGAAGTATTCCTTTGGGAATCACACCATGAAGAGACACCTCCAGGATGTACACAGAAGGACACATGGTCATCTTTTTGGAGGTAACTCTTCAGAAAGACAAGCAAGTACATCCACAGCAGCTCAGCCTGGACCATCATCTGCAGGGCTGACTCCTTCTTCTGCAGGTCAGGTGAGCCCTTCATCTGTGGGGGGAGCATCTCCTTCTGCTGGCCCTCTGGAAATTAACCCTCATTTTCTGAGGGTTGATATTCGATGTGCCTCTTGTCATGATCTAATTTGTCATAGGGAGACCAGTGTTTCCCTAGTGAACAACAAAATAGATCAGCACACTTGTCACAGAGACTAATTTTTCCATGCTTTCTTTCCTCTGTCCCTGCATGAACACAACGGTTCTTTTAAGAGCCAACCTTATCTTTCATCTTTTTTTTACATATGTTTTTAAAAACTTTTTTTTTTTTTTACCGTACGCGTACGGTGCGCGTACTTTTTTTTTATTTTTTAAAAAAAACACTAAAAATCAATTATCACATTACAAGGTCCTTGAGAGACTACAATTATTATTATTGACTTACCATACTCACTCAAAAAAATATTTATTCATTTGTTTTTTTAAAAAATAGTTTTAAAAATGGTTCTAGTTTTCGAAAATTTTCTATATCAATCTGAAAAAAAAGAAAAAAGTATTAATATTTTTAAAACAATTTATAATACAGTACACATATTTACATTTTTTTCCCAAAAATATTTTTGCCTTATTTTTGCTGTTTTCAGAATATATTGCATTTCACTATAAATTGTGAAAGCAATTGCATTCATCATTTTACAGCGGGCAAAAAAAAATAACAATCACAAAGATTGTAATAAAAAAGCCCAGAATCTCTTTTTACTTAAACTTAACATTATAGAAATGCATAATATTCTAAAAAAATATCATCTAATACCAATAGTTATTTCTTTAAAATACCGTCTGATATGTTTGTTTCAGAAGTATAATCACAATATCATATCTCAAATAACTCCAAAATACATCTGATTCCATTTCCTTTAGGCCAAATTGTAATTTTAAATTTTTTTTTTGAATAAATTTCAAACGGTAATCCAATAAAATTCTAAAGTTTAATTTGTCCAGATCTCACTGATTCTCTGTAACATTTTGGTTCACGAAAATTTTTTGAATAATTCATTAAGTCCACAATAGAATTGGTTACTTTTCCGCATGGCCAAATAGTAATTTTTAAAATCTTTTTTGAAAAAATTTCCAATGGCAGTCCAATAACATTCCAAAATTTAAATTGTGCAGATGTTACCGATTATCTCTAAATTATTGGTTTTTCAAAGTTTCATTTAAAATTAAAAAAGTCCACATTACAATTGGTTATCTTTCCATTAGGCCAAATGATAATTTAAAAAATCTTTTTTCTATAAAATTGCAATGGTAATCCAGTAAAATGGTAAAATTATTTTGTCGAGATCTTGCCAAATCTGTCTAAAATTTAGGTTTCAGGAAGATTAGATAGGAATTTGCTAAATCAAAAGGCAAACGTTGCTTGAAAATCAATTGGGAATCATTACACAGTGTCCAGCCTTTTTCACATTTAAGATAAACTGTGTAATGTCCAGAAGTAACAGTAGGTCCATCATGGAAAATTATTGCAACAGTTACAAAAGTTTTTCCTGAAATTGATAATTGCTGTCCTGTAAACTTCTTTATTAAAGTATCCAATTTTGAACCATCAGCTCTACATCGTTGCATCATTAAAATTACATACTGTCCGTATTCCTTTAAAATTAATGTTGAAAACATGTCAGATTTACACTCACCACATTTCATGCTATGATTAGCATCTTTAACTAATTTTGCAAAAGTAACTGTTTTACTCTCTGGCAATGTCAAATAAATAAACCTTTCATTATCAACATTAGAGCCACATATATTATAACAATTTTCACAACTATGTTCCCATTTATAAGAGAGACCAAAAAAAATGTCAATGGGAACTCCTTCTTCTTCCACTACCTGAAGAAAATACAACAAGAATTCCTGTGCGTCTTGCTGTACATTTTGAGAAAACTGTGTTCGTCCTGAACATACATCTAAAAGTTTTCTAATTTCAGTAGCACTTTCTATTTGAGTTTTATCTTTACTTAGCTTTTGAAAAAGGAGAGTCAGCTCTGAACAGAATCTTTTTCCCTGATTTACTATTATCTGCTCTTGCAAACTTTCCAGATAAAATGCAACATTCAGCACTACATTTGCGTAGCAGTTGACACCAGAGCTATTTTCAAAATGACATCCTACAACCTGTTCTTCATTTTCCTTTTTCTTTTTGCTTACAATTACATCACTCCTCTTTTTTTTCCTCTTCTCTACATCTTCATTACAGATATTCTCATTTTTTCTTTTACGAGAAACTACACGTTTCTCTAACACAGGATACTGACCTAAATGAGGAGCATAGCTTCTTCTTAATCTATTATACTCCTTTACACAGTTTGTATCAGCACTAACTTTTGAGTCATCAAAGTCTATCATGAATAAACCTGATAATGTTTTCACTCGTGACAAAGCAACATATGCCATACCCTCTTTGAACACAGTTGAACCAATGTTCACAAATGCACAATCTACAGTCAATCCTTGAGACTTGTGAATAGTTACAGCATATGCTAGAGAAAACGGAAACTGCTTCCTACGTACATATAAGTCTTTCACAAGCATGAAACGAACTGTACAACGACAAATATCTTTAACTTCTTCTAACTGATCAAATTTTATTTTTAAACATTCAACTCCTTCTTTTTTCTGATAATTAATAAAACCCACAACTCTTCCCATCGCTCCATTAACTAAACCTTTTTCAACATCCAAATTTCTTCTTAAAAATACTCTATAGTTCATGCAAACATATAGATTTTTTTCTAATCCAGCTGTTTTGGAGATGTTCTTCTCTAGTGAGTCCAATTTATTTTTCATTTTGCCTGTTACTGTGACAGTAATTCTTCCATCCTCAATTTTGTCCACTGCTTCCAATTTCCTGATCTCTTCCTTTTCCAATTTCAAAAGCTCCTCATTGAATATTGAGCATTCACGTAGAGTTGGCATTAAGCAGATGACACTTTTGTTTTCTGCAATGTTCTTGTATATCTTCTCTGCAACTATTTCTTCCGTTGGAAATAAATTATGTAGCAGCCGACTCTGTAATGCTTTTTTGCCAACTTCTGTGAGTAGTCCAATCCTGATATCTTTCAGAATACTTCCATATTCTTCATCGTTTGCTTGCCTCATATTAGTAGTAAGTTCCTTGTACTCAAAGAAGGACCAAATATTTGTATTTCCGATGCTTCCCAATGATTTCTTCGTGTCTTCATGTGTGACAGTATTAAACACTGGTTGTCCTTTAACTGGAGTAAGTTGCAAAAGATCTCCAAAAACTATGACGTGTTTTCCACCAAATAACATGTCATAGTCTGTCTTCAAAATTTGCTGCATTCTTAAATGCACAAAGGCAAGCATTAAGTTTGATACCATGCTCACCTCATCAATAATGAGAACTTGCATCTTCTTCAATACTCTTGAAACTTCCAAGGATGCTTCTCCAGTTAGCTTGTTGAATTGTATTTTGTTCTCATGCTCCACTGGTAACATTAGCAAACGAAGTAAAGTGATTCCTTTTATGTTATATGCTGCTAACCCAGTTGGAGCAGTAACCACACAAGACAAAGTAGAATCCGTTTTTTGCTTTAGGTAGCTTCTGATGACTTTTATTAGGAAACTTTTTCCAGTTCCAGCTTGTCCGCTTACATACATCCTGATTGGATGAAATGATGTGCATGAGCACTCTTTTTTTTCATGTAGAAATCCGTGATCAATTTTGTTTTTGATCTCTTCATAAATTTGTTGCTGCTCTTGATTCAGTTGTCTTTCCAAATTTTCTAAGTCTATAAATTCTTCTTGAGCTTGATTCATAGCCGTTTCCACTTCATTCATGGCTATTGATGCTTCATTTTCAACGATTGGTTGTCCTAGGGGATCTTGACTGAGTGTTCCCGAACTTTGGCTGTCCTGAGAACTATCTCTAGCTATTTCTGCTGCAATTGTAGTTTCCTGTTCAATTTCTTCATTTAACATTTGCAGATAAGTTGAGAATGTACTGCATTGTATGCTGTCTTTGCAAGCATTAAAAGAATCTTCATAGCTCTGGAATTCTCCCAGTAGTTCATCCTCTGTACGCCATGGTTTAAACAACTGTAAAAGAGCCAAGTAGTAAAATTCCTTCTTGTCAGTAGTGTCGCAACTCAGCTTCCGGTGATTTATCAAACTTCCTTTTGTTTGCTTCACCAAACATCCTTCTTCACCAACGACTTTATATTTTCCATTGTTGATGTCTTCTGCAGCTTTCCGTGAATAAATGTAGTTCTGCAGCACTTCATAGAGACACATGTTCTCCAGATGATGACTTCTCTTGGGATATTATGTGTCCAACATGTTTGATTTCAAAATATCTGTACTTTCTGGGTCATTCTCGGCCAAATATTCAATTTCTCCTACAGATTTCAGTACCCGATTTCTCATTGCTGCAAGGCCTAAACTTGCCCAAATTATTCTTCTTGACTTCGAGTAGAGACTTGCAGAAGATAACCTATCTGAACATTCGTAGGATCCAATTTCTCGATGCGATAACATCTTCAAACTGAAACTGTACAGCTTCTTACTGACAGTCTTCTCGTGAGAAATCTCTTCCCACATTTCCTTCAATTCTGTTTTTTCTGATTTTGTAATGTAAGACGTTACATATCGAGCAACAGCAATGGAATTGTCAGCAACATACTGTATATCCATGTTAGCGTTCCACATGGATAAAATGACTGGGTTGTAGTCATTTATATTTTTTGATTCTTCTTTTCTTTTAAGGTTGTAGGTATTCTTAGGTGATTTTCTTGTGATAGTATGTCTCACAGCTGACATAAAACTGTTTACTCTTCCATTTGAAAGAACAGGTCTAGGAAATCCAAATCGACATTTAGTGTAGTATTTTTCTTTGCTCTTGTATTTCCGTCGACAGTATTTTCCACACCGATGACTTTGGAAACGTAAAACTTGCTCCTTTAACTTGTTCTCTTCTGTGCTTTTTGGTATAGCACATGTTGCATATTCTTCAATGTAAGATAACACTGCTTCATCAGTATCTGTTCCAAACTTTGGGGCATCCTTGATCCACAACAGCATATGAATATGAGGAGCACCTCTTGCCTGGTACTCTTTTCTCCAAAAGAAATCCACTACTTCTCCAAGGGGTGGATTTTTTTTATTGCAGATGAAGGACATCATAGCCTCAAATCTATGATTGAAATATCTGCAAACATTAACCGGATCCAATGAGCACAGTTCTCCTGCTGTCTTGTATTCGATGTTTTTAATGTTTGAATTGGCCTCTCGTAGAAAATCCAGTAAATCATCCCAAGCGTACTCGGCACAGCTTAGGGTAAGGAACCATGTTGGTGTTCCTAAATTCCGTAACATGCATTTTAGTTCACCATGGTGTCTGTACCAATATTCATTTGTCCCACGCTGACAAGCCATCAGATTGATCAGTTGTGTTTCCAAATGATCATCTCGGTGCTGCACTTTCTCCATAAAATCCTTAGCAGACACATTTTGTAAATGTACTCCACTTTTTAAAATGTGATTTACTGCATAAGACAGTGCAGACAAGTCGCTTTCAAATAAAAGATGGAACAAATAAGGAATACTTTGTCGAAATCTGGGATCTTCAGCATATAGTCTTGTAGTCCGATACTCAGAAGCTGGAATCTGTTCTGGACGTTCATCGTATCGTCCTCCTTTTCCTTTAGGAAACAGCTGGGGAAAACATCGAGCTTCCAAGCTCTCCTCCCATACACTCACGGGAGTTCCTTTTGCTTTCTTCATCTGAAAGAGATCAATATTGTCTCCCATAACTTCTTTCGAATGAAGAGGATGTATGCTAAAATGTTCATAAATTTCTTCTTCCTTTGACTTGTCCACTTTTTCAATTTGTCCAGTTGGTGTTTCTGTGTCTTCTTGTAAATCTTCTTCTTCTTCTTCTTCTATATAAATTGATTCATACCATTTGTTATTCTTTTTCAAATACAAATTTGCTCTTTGTACTTTCCGCACATCTACCAGCTCCTGCCAAATCTTCTTATTCTTTGTAGGTACACCATTAACCAGAATAATTAATGGTTCAGTTTCCAAAGTATCCGCATCAATAGTTTCCATATTTTTTTTCAAATCCAAGGGCAAATACACCACTCTACCTTTTAAACCTCTCAGTAAATCTGAAGGAGGTAATTTACCAGTTTTCGGCTCCATACGTACTATGGTCTGGAACGGATAAACACATTGAATGAGTATAGACTCATATGTATTTAATTCAGAAAGTTCAGCAGGAATAGCATCCAATTCTAAATTATTATGTACAGCTCTGGTCGGCATTCTATTTTCCTCTAACTTGTTGTAACAGTATTTACAAATACGCTGATCTTCACCCAATTCAAAACAATTTTCTAGAAAGATATATGTGGCAAAATCCTTCCACTTATAATTATCTTCATTTTCACTCTTTCTGTAGAGATCAACATTCCTAGTTTGTTTTCTATAATGAGTTCTGCGGCAACAAATACAAGTAAAATTTGGTCTTTCATTAGAGACTATTGCAAATTTTGTTATGTGATCATTAAATGTGTTACTTACAGAGGGTTCTACATTCTCTTCCACTTCTTCCTCATTTACTGTGTCCTTCTCTGCACTGTTTTGTTCAGGACCAAAGTAACAAAACTGAATTTCATCAACAACCTTCTCTACATCTGATACCGTTCCTCGGAACAGAGCCCTATTCAATTCATTTAACTTTATTGCTGGACTTTTGGCAAAATACAACCGTCTCACAAACTTTCTCATTTCAGTATGATGAACAGCCAGCATCCTAAAATGATGGAAAACACTATTGCACACTTTTCTAGATAGACAAGCCAGAGAATGACCCTGCAAACCAGTATTCTCTCTCACTCTGCATGGATCCAGACATTGAAGCACCTTAATCTTCTGTTTTACACTTTTTTTACTATATTCTCTTAGAAACTCTCGAAATTTGTCAATAGATTCCTGACGCACAGTGCAAATACTACTACAATTCCAAGTGTACACTGGGGCTTTAGGACGTCTCCCCATTGCCTCATCTGCCATCACTTGTACCTCATCTCTTGGAACCATTATCTCCTTCTCCATTATGCAACCATTTTTTACTTCGTATGAACGACCTCTGGTGTCAACTGCATGCAGCAAACTATTACTTTGAAAATAGCTCTCTTCATTAAAAAAAGGTTCACTACTTGAACTATGCATCCACTTTCCTAAAAACACTTTACAAAAGTTTGTTCTGTTCACTACTCTTTTCCTTTTGCTATGTGATTTCAGTACATTAACCATTTTGTCTAATGTACGCATCCTATTCAAAATTAAAATGAATAGTTTCCTTTTTAATTCTAATGCCTTTGCTGCAATGGCTTCAATTTCTTTTTTTCTCTTAAAAAACTTAGCCTTTTGCTTATATTTCTTCACATCCTTTATCAAATTGGACATAACTCTTCTCTGAAACATTTTTCTACGTATCTCTTTAAACGCTGTTTTTCTGTTTAAGTTTAACTTTTTAGTTGCAGAAGGTATATTTGCATTAACTAAATTCTCAATTTTTTCTTGTCCTTTTTGTTTGAAATCATTCTTTCCTGTACAGACATTTTGTACATTTTTCCTTTTTTTGAATATATTCCTTAGAAAATCTTTTTTTTGCTTACCAGAAGATTTTTTCTTCCTTCCAACATCAGCATCTTCTACTAACTTTGATCCTCTAGTTGTCTTCAAATATAGTTTTTTTTTTTGCGTTTTTTGAACTCTGGATTTTGTAGGCATCTTTAATTTTGTTCACTGCTCTTCAGCAATACCTGAAAAAAACTAAAAAAAAATTCCTTTATTTTATTTAAATATATTACTACATTTCTTTTCACAATAGTCACAAAACGAAATTTCTTTGCCAATTTGAATGCACACTAACTGCTCTTTTTTTTGGGCAAGTGAAAATCACTTTTACAAACTGTCACATTATGAAACCACTTTTCAGATTTTTTAAAAAGCCCATGTCCAGACTGCTGCACTCCAGCAAGGGCAACCAGCCTTAGTGATGCTGAATGTATTTGCATTACAGACTGAAACCTGAAAACCCCACTCGCTTGTAAATACTGTGCATGATTATACATGGCAAGCACATGGGTGTGTGCTAAGAGTCTGCTTCTTCCCCCAAAAAATCGCTCCCCCTTTCCATCTAATGCAACTGTGAAATCACCAGAGCAATACGCAATAAATCTCTGCCTATAATTCCTCTCTGCACACAGAGTCATGTTTTCACATTAGTCCCAAAACTAAATTTCTTTGCCAATTTGAAAGCACACTTACTGCTCTTTTTTTTTTGGGCAAGTGAAAATCACTTTTACAGACTGACACATTATGAAACCACTTTTTTGATTTTCTTAAATGCACATGTCCAAACTTCTTTTTCAGACCACCTCCATGTGTAACCTGGGTGGCTGCCTACACTCCAGCAAGGGCAACCAGCCTTAGTGATGCTGAATGTATTTGCATTACAGACTGAAACCTGAAAACCCCACTCGCTTGTAAATACTGTGCATGATTATACATGGCAAGCACATGGGTGTGTGCTAAGAGTCTGCTTCTTCCCCCAAAAAATCGCTCCCCCTTTCCATCTAATGCAACTGTGAAATCACCAGAGCAATACGCAATAAATCTCTGCCTATAATTCCTCTCTGCACACAGAGTCATGTTTTCACATTAGTCCCAAAACGAAATTTCTTTGCCAATTTGAAAGCACACTT
Source organism: Triturus cristatus (assembly GCF_964204655.1). Classification (NCBI taxonomy): domain Eukaryota; kingdom Metazoa; phylum Chordata; class Amphibia; order Caudata; family Salamandridae; genus Triturus; species Triturus cristatus. The sequence goes on along the minus strand of NC_140590.1, from coordinate 889,490,919 downwards.
ACTGCTCTTTTTTTTTTGGGCAAGTGAAAATCACTTTTACAGACTGACACATTATGAAACCACTTTTTTGATTTTCTTAAATGCACATGTCCAAACTTCTTTTTCAGACCACCTCCATGTGTAACCTGGGTGGCTGCCTACACTCCAGCAAGGGCAACCAGCCTTAGTGATGCTGAATGTATTTGCATTACAGACTGAAACCTGAAAACCCCACTCGCTTGTAAATACTGTGCATGATTATACATGGCAAGCACATGGGTGTGTGCTAAGAGTCTGCTTCTTCCCCCAAAAAATCGCTCCCCCTTTCCATCTAATGCAACTGTGAAATCACCAGAGCAATACGCAATAAATCTCTGCCTATAATTCCTCTCTGCACACAGAGTCATGTTTTCACATTAGTCCCAAAACGAAATTTCTTTGCCAATTTGAAAGCACACTTACTGCTCTTTTTTTTTGGGGCAAGTGAAAATCACTTTTACAGACTGTCACATTATGAAACCACTTTTTTCGATTTTCTTAAATGCACATGTCCAAACTTCTTTTTCAGACCACCTCCATGTGTAACCTGGGTGGCTGCCTACACTCCAGCAAGGGCAACCAGCCTTAGTGATGCTGAATGTATTTGCATTACAGACTGAAACCTGAAAACCCCACTCGCTTGTAAATACTGTGCATGATTATACATGGCAAGCACATGGGTGTGTGCTAAGAGTCTGCTTCTTCCCCCCAAAAATCGCTCCCCCTTTCCATCTAATGCAACTGTGAAATCACCAGAGCAATACGCAATAAATCTCTGCCTATAATTCCTCTCTGCACACAGAGTCATGTTTTCACATTAGTCCCAAAACGAAATTTCTTTGCCAATTTGAAAGCACACTTACTGCTCTTTTTTTTTTGGGCAAGTGAAAATCACTTTTACAGACTGACACATTATGAAACCACTTTTTTCGATTTTCTTAAATGCACATGTCCAAACTGCTTTTTCAGACCACCACCATGTGTATCCTGGGTGACTGCCTACACTCCAGCAAGGGCAACCAGCCTTAGTGATGCTGAATGTATTTGCATTACAGACTGAAACCTCAAACCCCACTCGCTTGTAAATACTGTGCATGATTATACATGGAAAGGAGCTGGGTGTGTGCTAAGAGTCTGCTTCTGCACCAAAAAATCGCTCCCCCTTTTTCCTACTAATGCAACTGTGAAATCACCAGAGCAAAACGCAATAAATCTCTGCCTGTAATTCCTATTTGCACACAGAGTCATGTTTTCACATTAGTCACAAAACGAAATTTCTTTGCCAATTTGAATGCACACTTACTGCTCTTTTTTTTTGGCAAGTGATAATCACTTTTACAGACTGACACATTATGAATCCACTTTTCAGATTTTTTAAAAAGCCCATGTCCAGACTGCTTTTTCAGACCACCACCATGCGTATCCTGGGTGACTGCCTACACTCCAGCAAGGGCAACCAGCCTTAGTGATGCTGAATGTATTTGCATTACAGACTGAAACCTCAAACCCCACTCGCTTGTAAATACTGTGCATGATTATACATGGAAAGGAGCTGGGTGTGTGCTAAGAGTCTGCTTCTGCACCAAAAAATCGCTCCCCCTTTTTCCTACTAATGCAACTGTGAAATCACCAGATCAAAACGCAATAAATCTCTGCCTGTAATTCCTATTTGCACACAGAGTCATGTTTTCACATTAGTCACAAAACGAAATTTCTTTGCCAATTTGAATGCACACTTACTGCTCTTTTTTTTGGCAAGTGATAATCACTTTTACAGACTGACACATTATGAATCCACTTTTCAGATTTTTTAAAAAGCCCATGTCCAGACTGCTTTTTCAGACCACCACCATGTGTATCCTGGGTGACTGCCTACACTCCAGCAAGGGCAACCAGCCTTAGTGATGCTGAATGTATTTGCATTACAGACTGAAACCTCAAACCCCACTCGCTTGTAAATACTGTGCATGATTATACATGGAAAGGAGCTGGGTGTGTGCTAAGAGTCTGCTTCTGCACCAAAAAATCGCTCCCCCTTTTTCCTACTAATGCAACTGTGAAATCACCAGAGCAAAACGCAATAAATCTCTGCCTGTAATTCCTATTTGCACACAGAGTCATGTTTTCACATTAGTCACAAAACGAAATTTCTTTGCCAATTTGAATGCACACTTACTGTTCTTTTTTTTTGGCAAGTGATAATCACTTTTACAGACTGACACATTATGAATCCACTTTTCAGATTTTTTTAAAAGCCCATGTCCAGACTGCTTTTTCAGACCACCACCATGTGTATCCTGGGTGACTGCCTACACTCCAGCAAGGGCAACCAGCCTTAGTGATGCTGAATGTATTTGCATTACAGACTGAAACCTCAAACCCCACTCGCTTGTAAATACTGTGCATGATTATACATGGAAAGGAGCTGGGTGTGTGCTAAGAGTCTGCTTCTGCACCAAAAAATCGCTCCCCCTTTTTCCTACTAATGCAACTATGAAATCACCAGAGCAAAACACAATAAATCCCTGCCTGTAATTCCTATTTGCACACAGAGTCATGTTTTCACATTAGTCACAAAACGAAATTTCTTTGCCAATTTGAATTTACACTTACTGCTCTTTTTTTTGGGCAAGTGATAATCACTTTTACAGACTGACACATTATGAATCCACTTTTCAGATTTTTAAAAAAGCCCATGTCCAAACTGCTTTTTCAGACCACCCCCATGTGTATCCTGGGTGACTGCCTACACTCCAGCAAGGGCAACCAGCCTTAGTGATGCTGAATGTATTTGCATTACAGACTGAAACCTCAAACCCCACTCGCTTGTAAATACTGTGCATGATTATACATGGAAAGGAGCTGGGTGTGTGCTAAGAGTCTGCTTCTGCACCAAAAAATCGCTCCCCCTTTTTCCTACTAATGCAAATATAAAATTACCAGAGTTGTACACAATAAATCTCTGCCTATATTTCCCAACATGTGTAACCTGGGTGACTGCCTACATTCCACCAAGGGCAACCAGCCTTAGTGATGCTGAATGTATTTGCATTACTGAGTCCAACCTCAAACCCTTAAACTATTCTTTTTTTATACCAATACACCTTAATTTATCGTGAAAACATAGTCCATATTATTTTACATGTTCCTCACATTTAAATTTCTCCCAAAACAGAAAATAATAAACGCAACTTCAACAAAAAGAATTACATTTCTATTATTCATTTCTTAATTTACCATATACATCTCCTCTCAAACTCTAACCTCACCTTTAAAATTAGTTAGTTGTGAAAGAAATGTGGCACTCAAACAGCAGATTATCAGAGCCAGGATCTCTGTTCTCTACACCTCTCTCCTCTCAGCAGAACCAGATAATGGCAAAGTTTCCCTCTATTTTTCCACACATATACATGTAAGTTTCAAATCTCAGTGCTTCCCCCTTTTTTTCAAATGTAATCACACATTTCTATTGGTTGAAAACCAACCCTTTTCCAAAAGTACCCTTCCCCCAACTTGACTTCTGCCTAGTACCCTTCCCCCAACTTGACTTCTGCCTGCTACCATAGCAACAGCTCATGGAACACTGCTGTGTGGAGTTAGGTCAGAAGTTCGCCAAACAATGTTTCAATTCCACAGAGCAAGAGTGCTTGACTTTTCAAACCTTACAGCAAATCCATAGTACTGTTCTTTGGTAACACATTTTTCTGTACCAATACAAAACATGCTTCTATAAATTTACACATACAGCCTAGTTTTTAGTGTAGAATGGTATGAAACAGCCAATCAGTTCTTTTTTTTATAAAAAAATATGTATGCCTCCATTTCCAAACTGTCTTTCATTTCTTTTTACCATTCTACTGAATTACACCTCCTGAGTGCATCCAGATCTCCTTTGAAGATGTTCACAGTGTGGATTGTAGGGCACAGCTATGTCTTCTGGAGTGAAAAGTTTGCAGAGAAAACAGATATGGTGAGAGACCTTGCTTTGCCAAATGTAGACATTAAATGGATTGGTCAGAGAGGGTTAAAGTGGCACCAATTGATGCCATTGGTGAAATCCTTCATGCAAATCCAACACCCTGACCTCATAATAGTGCACTGTGGTGGCAATGACCTAGGCACTTTGACTGGGGTAGGTCTGGAAATGCTTATGAAGGACACCTTTGCACAACTGTTTTCACTTTTCCCTAAAACTGCCTTTGTGTTTTCCAACATATGCCAAAGGCAAAAATGGAACTGGTCCAATCATTTCTGTCCGCAGATTGACAAAGCAAGAAAGCACGTCAACAAATCTGTTTCTGCTTTCCTCCGTGACTATGGTATGGGTTCCATTTACCACAACAACTTGCGTTACGACATGCAAGACATTTATAGAGGAGATGGTGTGCACTTCAATGATGAAGGAAACAGAGTCTTCCTCTTGAACCTTAGACTCTGCATCGGTACTTACTTGTAGGTACCACTAAAAAATAACTTTATAAACACAACGGCTCTTTTTAGAGACCCCTAATAACTAAACACTTAAATCTGAATTTCATTTCTTTTATTTATTTTTTTATTACCGTACGCTTACCGTACGCGTACCCCGTGATTTTTTTTAAAATCAATAAATGTTTTCTTTGTACTTTTCTGTCCTTCTTTGACCCTCTCACAAATGTAAGGGGGTCTGTAACTCTCCTCCTTGCCCCCTTTTCTTGTTATCACTCTTTTTTTTCTGAGTGAAACACACGAAATGGCGGCCGCCGCTTCCTGGTTTCGGCCGATTCGAATGTTTACTAAGATCTAAGAGCCAATCAGAATCGCGCTCGCGCACGCCACCGTACGCGTACGGTAAGCGTACCGTAAGCGTACCGTAAGCTGGCTCAGATATATATATTGATTTAAAAGCTATTTTCTCAGAATCTACTGAACAGATTTACACCAAACCTACAAAAGGCACTTCCTTGACCTGGGGACTACCTCTCTGCCAAATTTCTAGTAATTCTGTTCAGCCGTTCGGGCTGTAGCCCTGTCTAAAGGTCCTATGGAAAAATGCATGGGAAAAACACGTTTTGGGACCCCCCTTTTATCTCAGCCCCCGCTTGACGAATCCCCCCGAGACTTTCAGGGTAGGAGCGGAGCGTAGCGCCCCACCTATTTTGAGAAATTCGCGAGGATTCGTCGACCGGCGCCAAAGTTATTCAAAATAGAATGTTGCGGATTTCCTATGGAAACAGGGTCCTAACTATAACTACCTACTGGCGACCGCCAGTAGGTAATATATATATATATATATATATATATATATATATATATATATATATATATATATATATATATATATATATATATATATATATATATATATATATATATATATATATATATATATATATACTTGAAGATGAAGGATCACAAGAAAACAACAGCCAGCCAGGACAAAAATCTGGATCCCAAAGGATACAATGAGTCACAAAGAAATAAAATATCCAAGAAAGAAGTGACTCAAACAGATAGATTCACCAAAGAACAAAAATATATTTCCACTACAACGTTTCAGCTTCCGCCTTCCTCAGGTAGTACAAGATGGTTTGCTCTGTGGCTGCACAGATGACAGCTGACTTTTCAAAAAGCATCATGAGTGAAGATTCCATTTGGAATGTGGAATCAATGCAGTCCTGAGAGCTCTTAAGATATGCAGCAATCAGGTTGTGTTGTCAGTAATGTTCAGTCCATCTGGATGCAGTGATTTTAAACGGTACATCCAGAAGTTTTCCCTGGAGTCCAGTAGTTCTTCCTTTGAAACATGTTCCACAGGGAAAATCTTCAAATCTGATAGTGAATGATCCACAAGGTTAAAATGATTGGCTACAGGCTGGTCAATTTTCTTATTAATTATTGCAGATTTGTGGTTCCTGAATCGTGTACGGAGGTCATTCACTGTTTGGCCTACATATTGCTTTTTACAGCTTTGCCGTTGGCACTGAATCACATAAATAATGCATGTTGAGCGACATGTAAGATGCTGCCTTATTGCATAGGTCCTTCTCATAACAGAACTAGTTACAGATGATGTTTGTAAAAGATATTCACACGTGATGCACCTTTTAGAGTCACAGCAATGAACCCCTGCATTTGTTACAGCTTGCTTGAGTTCAGCTCTCACAATAGGAGATCGTAAATTTGGAGCTCTGCAGTAAGCAATGACTGGTGGTTTTGGAAAAACCTTTTGCAATTTTTCACAAGTGGACAGTAAGGGAAATGTTTTTTGCATTATATTTCTGTAGTTAGGAGCTGATGGATGATAGTCAACTACAAATGGAGTTCTGTCACTTTTGTTTCTGCCGTTGGTATTCTAAATAAGTGCTTCTCTGGGTAACTGCAAAGACTTGTCAATTTGTTGCTGTATGATATGCAGAGGATAGCCTCACCTTGTAAAGAATGTAGCAAGCTCCTGTAGATGGTCTTTACAGGTTTCCTCATTGCTGCAGATGCGTCTTATTCTGAGTGCTTGGCTGTAGATGATGCTCAGTTTAGTGTGGTGTGGGTGACATGAAGTCCAGTTTAGATACAAATGAGCATCTGTAGGCTTGTGGTACAGATCAGTTGTAATTTTGTGTTCATGAATGGTGAGTAGCACATCCAGAAAAGGGAGATGAGGATTCTGTTTAGTATTGCTGCTGGTAAATTTGATGGTAGGATGGATATTGTTGATATAAGCTGTAAATTGTTCCAATGTTCTACTTCATGAATTCCATATTATAAATATGTCATCAATGTATCGTAGCCATACCAGTGGTTTGATGCTAGAAGTAACAAATATACAATTCTCTGGTTTGCCCATGAAGATATTTGCATAGGATGGAGCCATCCGAGTACCCATGGAAGTCCCTTGTATCTGCAGATAGTGTTTACCATTGAATGTAAAATTGTTGGATTTAAGGATAACTCTTGCAAAGTTGGTAAGCACATTTGTTGACGGCTTTTTCACAGTTCTTTTATTAAGAGCTTCAGATAATGCCATAAGCCCATCCTCATGTGGTATATTGGTGTATAATGATGTAACATCATATGTAGCCAGAAGAGTATCATCATAAAATGTGTAGGTTTGGTTTAATTTTTCAATAATCTGAAGGAAGTGACTGGTATCTTTAACAAATGATGGAAGTTCCTGTACAATGGGCTGGAGGTGCAGGTCGACAAATAAAGATAGTCTCTCAGTGGCTGTGTCATTGCCAGAGATGATGGGACGGCCAGGATTGTTCATTTTGGGAATTTTGGGAAGCATATAAAATCTCCCAGGTCTTGGTTTGGGATGAACAAGTATATCTGCTGTTGTTTCATCAATGAGGTTTAAGCTCCTGTATCTTACAACCATGTTCTTAATTTCTTTGTTCAAGTCTTCTGTGGGATCAGTTTCTAAAGGTTTGTAAGTGTTGGTATCCATTAGTTGTCTCATTCCTTCCTCAATATAATCACTTACTTTCATGGCAACCACTGCACCACCTGTGTCTGCTGATTTTATAATGACATCCATTCTCTGTTGAAGGAGGTGGAGAGCTTTTCTTTCTTCTCGGGTGATGTTATCAAAAATCCTTTTAGGTGTTGATTCCTTGATAAGTTTCTTGATGGATAAAATGTATGTATCAAGGACAGGATTTCTACCACATTGAGGAGTCCATGATTTGGGATGGCGGAACTTCTTAAATGGATCTGGATGGTAGCTTGGCAGATCAAAATTAGAATTATTGTAAAAGTATTCTGCAAGTCTGCATCTTCTCTCGAAGGTTTTTAGGTCTCTCATCATGTTGGCAGTATTATGGTCCTTCGGTACAGGACAGAAATAGAGGCCTTTGCTCAAGAGGTTCACTTCGCCTGGTGATAGGAGCCCTCCAGTTAAGTCAATAACTGGGTCGGATGTCTGCAAGGGTTGTAGCTGACTGATGCTATGCAGCCTTTTTTGTCAAGAACAAATCTACATCCTAGATATGCGCTGTTCATCCAGGAGAAAATCAGTAAGTGCCAATTTACAATAGCACATTTACAAATCTATAAAAAACTTAACATCTATCCTATTTTTCTTTTTTCTTGTTTAATGGTGAGCTATATCACTAAATATGAGGGACAGCAATGGGCACCTGCTTCGCCCCCAGCTATGCTAATTAGCATATGGGCTGGTGGGAGGAGCAGGTGGTCCAAACGCTATGGTACGCTAAGTGGCAGAATAATGTATACATTGGAGTCGTTATATTGACGACTCTTTGTCATTTGGAGAGGCACTGAAAAGTGTGCCAAGGAGTTCATCAAAAACTCCAAACCAATGACTTGAATTTGATATTGACCAGTGTGATCAATGCATCAGAGGTTAATTTTCTGGACCTTACAGTGTTTGTATATGATGGTAAACTACAGACCAAGTTTTATCGTAAGTCTACTGATGGGAACACGTTATTACATGCTACGAGTTTCCATCCAGAGAAACTGGTAAGAAGTATCCCCTACGGGGAGTGCCTCAGAGCTATGCGCAACTGCAGCAGCGGGCGGGATCTGGAGAAGGAGTTATCATGCCTCAGAACGGGGAAAATCTTCAAATCTGATAGTGAATGATCCACAAGGTTAATATGATTGGCTACAGGCTGGTCAATTTTCTTATTAATTATTGCAGATTTGTGGTTCCTGAATCGTGTACGGAGGTCATTCACTGTTTGGCCTACATATTGCTTTTTACAGCTTTGCCGTTGGCACTGAATCACATAAATAATGCATGTTGAGCGACATGTAAGATGCTGCCTTATTGCATAGGTCCTTCTCATAACAGAACTAGTTACAGATGATGTTTGTAAAAGATATTCACACGTGATGCACCTTTTAGAGTCACAGCAATGAACCCCTGCATTTGTTACAGCTTGCTTGAGTTCAGCTCTCACAATAGGAGATCGTAAATTTGGAGCTCTGCAGTAAGCAATGACTGGTGGTTTTGGAAAAACCTTTTGCAATTTTTCACAAGTGGACAGTAAGGGAAATGTTTTTTGCATTATATTTCTGTAGTTAGGAGCTGATGGATGATAGTCAACTACAAATGGAGTTCTGTCACTTTTGTTTCTGCCGTTGGTATTCTAAATAAGTGCTTCTCTGGGTAACTGCAAGGACTTGTCAATTTGTTGCTGTATGATATGCAGAGGATAGCCTCACCTTGTAAATAATGTAGCAAGCTCCTGTAGATGGTCTTTACAGGTTTCCTCATTGCTGCAGATGCGTCTTATTCTGAGTGCTTGGCTGTAGATGATGCTCAGTTTAGTGTGGTGTGGGTGACATTAAGTCCAGTTTAGATACAAATGAGCATCTGTAGGCTTGTGGTACAGATCAGTTGTAATTTTGTGTTCATGAATGGTGAGTAGCACATCCAGAAAAGGGAGATGAGGATTCTGTTTAGTATTGCTGCTGGTAAATTTGATGGTAGGATGGATATTGTTGATATAAGCTGTAAATTGTTCCAATGTTCTACTTCATGAATTCCATATTATAAATATGTCATCAATGTATCGTAGCCATACCAGTGGTTTGATGCTAGAAGTAGCAAGTATACAGTTCTCTAGTTTGCCCATGAAGATATTTGCATAGGATGGAGCCATCCGAGTACCCATGGAAGTCCCTTGTATCTGCAGATAGTGTTTACCATTGAATGTAAAATTGTTGGATTTAAGGATAACTCTTGCAAAGTTGGTAAGCACATTTGTTGACGGCTTTTTCACCGTTCTTTTATTAAGAGCTTCAGATAATGCCATAAGCCCATCCTCATGTGGTATATTGGTGTATAATGATGTAACATCATATGTAGCCAGAAGAGTATCATCATCAAATGTGTAGGTTTGGTTTAATTTTTCAATAATCTGAAGGAAGTGACTGGTATCTTTAACAAATTATGGAAGTTCCTGTACAATGGGCTGGAGGTGCAGGTCGACAAATAAAGATAGTCTCTCAGTGGCTGTGTCATTGCCAGAGATGATGGGACGGCCAGGATTGTTCATTTTGGGAATTTTGGGAAGCATATAAAATCTCCCAGGTCTTGGTTTGGGATGAACAAGTATATCTGCTGTTGTTTCATCAATGAGGTTTAAGCTCCTGTATCTTACAACCATGTTCTTAATTTCTTTGTTCAAGTCTTCTGTGGGATCAGTTTCTAAAGGATTGTAAGTGTTGGTATCCATTAGTTGTCTCATTCCTTCCTCAATATAATCACTTACTTTCATGGCAACCACAGCACCACCTTTGTCTGCTGATTGTATAATGACATCCATTCTCTGTTGAAGGAGGTGGAGAGCTTTTCTTTCTTCTCGGGTGATGTCATCAAAAATCCTTTTAGGTGTTGATTCCTTGATGAGTTTCTTGATGGATAAAATGTATGTATCAAGGACAGGATTTCTACCACATTGAGGAGTCCATGATTTGGGATGGCGGAACTTCTTAAATGGATCTGGATGGTAACTTGGCAGATCAACATTAGAATTATTGTAAAAGTATTCTGCAAGTCTGCATCTTCTCTCAAAGGTTTTTAGGTCTCTCATCATGTTGGCAGTATTATGGTCCTTCGGTACAGGACAGAAATAGTGGCCTTTGCTCAAGAGGTTCAATTCGCCTGGTGATAGGAGCCCTCCAGTTAAGTCAATAACTGGGTCGGATGTCTGCAAGGGTTGTAGCTGACTGATGCTATGCAGCCTTTTTTGTCTTATAAATCTTCTATTCTTTTTATGCTGTTTACTCACAGGGCCTTCACTGACAAGAAAATCTCCAAAAACAGAATGATTTATGAAGTGGTGAGTTGGAAGAGGAGGTATATGAAATCTTAACATATCTCTTTTTAGTTTTGCAGATTTAATTTCAATAGCTTTCCTGGCAGTCATCTTTTTTACTACTGCAATCCTCTGTAGTATGTGTGCCACTTCAGAGTCACTTTGTGTGTTCTTTAAAACTTCCAGTTCTTTTTGTAGCTTGGCTTTAAGCATCTGCATTTTTTGAATGGTTACTTTAATAGATACCAATAGTAGGGCCATTGATGAGTTATGCAGTAAAATATTACATGTAGCGGACCATTCACAACTAGTTAGTTTAAAAGGTGGCTTAGTCGTAACCTCCAACCCCATAGGATAGATGTTAAGTTTTTTATAGATTTGTAAATGTGCTATTGTAAATTGGCACTTACTGATTTTCTCCTGGATGAACAGCGCATATCTAGGATGTAGATTTGTTCTTGACAAAAAAGGCTGCATAGCATCAGTCAGCTACAACCCTTGCAGACATCCGACCCAGTTATTGACTTAACTGGAGGGCTCCTATCACCAGGCGAAGTGAACCTCTTGAGCAAAGGCCTCTATTTCTGTCCTGTACCGAAGGACCATAATACTGCCAACATGATGAGAGACCTAAAAACCTTCGAGAGAAGATGCAGACTTGCAGAATACTTTTACAATAATTCTAATTTTGATCTGCCAAGCTACCATCCAGATCCATTTAAGAAGTTCCGCCATCCCAAATCATGGACTCCTCAATGTGGTAGAAATCCTGTCCTTGATACATACATTTTATCCATCAAGAAACTTATCAAGGAATCAACACCTAAAAGGATTTTTGATAACATCACCCGAGAAGAAAGAAAAGCTCTCCACCTCCTTCAACAGAGAATGGATGTCATTATAAAATCAGCAGACACAGGTGGTGCAGTGGTTGCCATGAAAGTAAGTGATTATATTGAGGAAGGAATGAGACAACTAATGGATACCAACACTTACAAACCTTTAGAAACTGATCCCACAGAAGACTTGAACAAAGAAATTAAGAACATGGTTGTAAGATACAGGAGCTTAAACCTCATTGATGAAACAACAGCAGATATACTTGTTCATCCCAAACCAAGACCTGGGAGATTTTATATGCTTCCCAAAATTCACAAAATGAACAATCCTGGCCTTTTCATCATCTCTGGCAATGACACAGCCACTGAGAGACTATCTTTATTTGTCGACCTGCACCTCCAGCCCATTGTACAGGAACTTCCATCATTTGTTAAAGATACCAGTCACTTCCTTCAGATTATTGAAAAATTAAACCAAACCTACACATTTGATGATGATACTCTTCTGGCTACATATGATGTTACATCATTATACACCAATATACCACATGAGGATGGGCTTATGGCATTATCTGAAGCTCTTAATAAAAGAACTGTGAAAAAGCCGTCAACAAATGTGCTTACCAACTTTGCAAGAGTTATCCTTAAATCCAACAATTTTACATTCAATGGTAAACACTATCTGCAGATACAAGGGACTTCCATGTGTACTCGGATGGCTCCATCCTATGCAAATATCTTCATGGGCAAACTAGAGAACTGTATACTTGCTACTTCTAGCATCAAACCACTGGTATGGCTATGATATATTGATGACATATTTATAATATGGAATTCAGGAAGTAGAACATTGGAACAATTTACAGCTTATATCAACAATATCCATCCTACCATCAAATTTACCAGCAGCAATACTAAACAGAATCCTCATCTCCCTTTTCTGGATGTGCTACTCACCATTCATGAACAAAAAATTACAACTGATCTGTACCACAAGCCTACAGATGCTCATTTGTATCTAAACTGGACTTCATGTCACCCACACCACACTAAACTGAGCATCATCTACAGCCAAGCACTCAGAATAAGACGCATCTACAGCAATGAGGAAACCTGTAAAGACCATCTACAGGAGCTTGCTACATTATTTACAAGGCGAGGCTATCCTCTGCATATCATACAGCAACAAATTGACAAGTCTTTGCAGTTACCCAGAGAAGCACTTATTTGGAATACCAACGGCAGAAACAAAAGTGACAGAACTCCATTTGTAGTTGACTATCATCCATCAGCTCCTAACTACAGAAATATAATGCAAAAAACATTTCCCTTACTGTCCACTTGTGAAAAATTGCAAAAGGTTTTTCCAAAACCGCCAGTCATTGCTTACCGCAGAGCTCCAAATTTACGATCTCTTATTGTGAGAGCTGAACTCAAGCAAGCTGTAACAAATGCAGGGGTTCATTGCTGTGACTCTAAAAGGTGCATCACGTGTGAATATCTTTTACAAACATCATCTGTAACTAGTTCTGTTATGAGAAGGACCTATGCAATAAGGCAGCATCTTACATGTCGCTCAACATGCATTATTTATGTGATTCAGTGCCAACGGCAAAGCTGTAAAAAGCAATATGTAGGCCAAACAGTGAATGACCTCCGTACACGATTCAGGAACCACAAATCTGCAATAATTAATAAGAAAATTGACCAGCCTGTAGCCAATCATATTAACCTTGTGGATCATTCACTATCAGATTTGAAGATTTTCCCCGTTCTGAGGCATGATAACTCCTTCTCCAGATCCCGCCCGCTGCTGCAGTTGCGCATAGCTCTGAGGCACTCCCCGTAGGGGATACTTCTTACCAGTTTCTCTGGATGGAAACTCGTAGCATGTAATAACGTGTTCCCATCAGTAGACTTACGATAAAACTTGGTCTGTAGTTTACCATCATATACAAACACTGTAAGGTCCAGAAAATTAACCTCAGATGCATTGATCACACTGGTCAATATCAAATTCAAGTCATTGGTTTGGAGTTTTTGATGAACTCCTTGGCACACTTTTCAGTGCCTCTCCAAATGACAAAGAGTCGTCAATATAACGACTCCAATGTATACATTATTCTGCCACTTAGCGTACCATAGCGTTTGGACCACCTGCTCCTCCCACCAGCCCATATGCTAATTAGCATAGCTGGGGGCGAAGCAGGTGCCCATTGCTGTCCCTCATATTTAGTGATATAGCTCACCATTAAACAAGAAAAAAGAAAAATAGGATAGATGTTAAGTTTTTTATAGATTTGTAAATGTGCTATTGTAAATTGGCACTTACTGATTTTCTCCTGGATGAACAGCGCATATCTAGGATGTAGATTTGTTCTTGACAAAAAAGGCTGCATAGCATCAGTCAGCTACAACCCTTGCAGACATCCGACCCAGTTATTGACTTAACTGGAGGGCTCCTATCACCAGGCGAAGTGAACCTCTTGAGCAAAGGCCTCTATTTCTGTCCTGTACCGAAGGACCATAATACTGCCAACATGATGAGAGACCTAAAAACCTTCGAGAGAAGATGCAGACTTGCAGAATACTTTTACAATAATTCTAATTTTGATCTGCCAAGCTACCATCCAGATCCATTTAAGAAGTTCCGCCATCCCAAATCATGGACTCCTCAATGTGGTAGAAATCCTGTCCTTGATACATACATTTTATCCATCAAGAAACTTATCAAGGAATCAACACCTAAAAGGATTTTTGATAACATCACCCGAGAAGAAAGAAAAGCTCTCCACCTCCTTCAACAGAGAATGGATGTCATTATAAAATCAGCAGACACAGGTGGTGCAGTGGTTGCCATGAAAGTAAGTGATTATATTGAGGAAGGAATGAGACAACTAATGGATACCAACACTTACAAACCTTTAGAAACTGATCCCACAGAAGACTTGAACAAAGAAATTAAGAACATGGTTGTAAGATACAGGAGCTTAAACCTCATTGATGAAACAACAGCAGATATACTTGTTCATCCCAAACCAAGACCTGGGAGATTTTATATGCTTCCCAAAATTCACAAAATGAACAATCCTGGCCTTTTCATCATCTCTGGCAATGACACAGCCACTGAGAGACTATCTTTATTTGTCGACCTGCACCTCCAGCCCATTGTACAGGAACTTCCATCATTTGTTAAAGATACCAGTCACTTCCTTCAGATTATTGAAAAATTAAACCAAACCTACACATTTGATGATGATACTCTTCTGGCTACATATGATGTTACATCATTATACACCAATATACCACATGAGGATGGGCTTATGGCATTATCTGAAGCTCTTAATAAAAGAACTGTGAAAAAGCCGTCAACAAATGTGCTTACCAACTTTGCAAGAGTTATCCTTAAATCCAACAATTTTACATTCAATGGTAAACACTATCTGCAGATACAAGGGACTTCCATGTGTACTCGGATGGCTCCATCCTATGCAAATATCTTCATGGGCAAACTAGAGAACTGTATACTTGCTACTTCTAGCATCAAACCACTGGTATGGCTACGATATATTGATGACATATTTATAATATGGAATTCAGGAAGTAGAACATTGGAACAATTTACAGCTTATATCAACAATATCCATCCTACCATCAAATTTACCAGCAGCAATACTAAACAGAATCCTCATCTCCCTTTTCTGGATGTGCTACTCACCATTCATGAACACAAAATTACAACTGATCTGTACCACAAGCCTACAGATGCTCATTTGTATCTAAACTGGACTTCATGTCACCCACACCACACTAAACTGAGCATCATCTACAGCCAAGCACTCAGAATAAGACGCATCTACAGCAATGAGGAAACCTGTAAAGACCATCTACAGGAGCTTGCTACATTATTTACAAGGCGAGGCTATCCTCTGCATATCATACAGCAACAAATTGACAAGTCTTTGCAGTTACCCAGAGAAGCACTTATTTGGAATACCAACGGCAGAAACAAAAGTGACAGAACTCCATTTGTAGTTGACTATCATCCATCAGCTCCTAACTACAGAAATATAATGCAAAAAATATTTCCCTTACTGTCCACTTGTGAAAAATTGCAAAAGGTTTTTCCAAAACCGCCAGTCATTGCTTACCGCAGAGCTCCAAATTTACGATCTCTTATTGTGAGAGCTGAACTCAAGCAAGCTGTAACAAATGCAGGGGTTGATTGCTGTGACTCTAAAAGGTGCATCACGTGTGAATATCTTTTACAAACATCATCTGTAACTAGTTCTGTTATGAGAAGGACCTATGCAATAAGGCAGCATCTTACATGTCGCTCAACATGCATTATTTATGTGATTCAGTGCCAACGGCAAAGCTGTAAAAAGCAATATGTAGGCCAAACAGTGAATGACCTCCGTACACGATTCAGGAACCACAAATCTGCAATAATTAATAAGAAAATTGACCAGCCTGTAGCCAATCATTTTAACCTTGTGGATCATTCACTATCAGATTTGAAGATTTTCCCCGTTCTGAGGCATGATAACTCCTTCTCCAGATCCCGCCTGCTGCTGCAGTTGCGCATAGCTCTGAGGCACTCCCCGTAGGGGATACTTCTTACCAGTTTCTCTGGATGGAAACTCGTAGCATGTAATAACGTGTTCCCATCAGTAGACTTACGATAAAACTTGGTCTGTAGTTTACCATCATATACAAACACTGTAAGGTCCAGAAAATTAACCTCAGATGCATTGATCACACTGGTCAATATCAAATTCAAGTCATTGGTTTGGAGTTTTTGATGAACTCCTTGGCACACTTTTCAGTGCCTCTCCAAATGACAAAGAGTCGTCAATATAACGACTCCAATTTATACATTATTCTGCCACTTAGCGTACCATAGCGTTTGGACCACCTGCTCCTCCCACCAGCCCATATGCTAATTAGCATAGCTGGGGGCGAAGCAGGTGCCCATTGCTGTCCCTCATATTTAGTGATATAGCTCACCATTAAACAAGAAAAAATTGTTCTCAAGACAGATGGTAATCATCTTGAGTAACAATTGTGTACGGTGCCAAAATTTGGCAGGACGGTTCTCTAAAAAATATTTACAGGCATTTATACCATCCTTGTGGCGAATACTAGTATAGAGGGTGGTAGCATCTATGGTCATCAACAAGAAATCAGCCTCCCATGGGACATCCTACACCTTACGTAGGAAGTCACTTGTATCTAAGATGAACGACGGTAAGTGCTTCACAAGAGGGCATAGAAATGAATCTACAAATTTGGAAGTATGTTCAAAAGCAATCCCAGGGGATTTGTAATGTCTTTATGGATTTTGGGGATGAGGTAAAGGACCAAAGTGGTAGGATTATAGACTTTTAAAAAAGACATTTCATCTTTACTTATTAAACCTTGACGATTCCACTCGATCAATGAGGCATTATACGATGAATAGCAAACTTGCATAACATCTTCTTTTACCTTTACATAGTTTAACCTGTTGTTAAGTTGTTTGTATGCCTCCGTTAGGTACTGTTGTCTGCCCCAAAGAACCACATTGCCTCCCTTGTCCGCATTACGAACAATACAATTATTGTCACTTCCTAACTTGTCCACCAGATTATAATAATCTTTAGACTGTTGGGTAAATGGCTTTTTCTTTGCATTTAATGATTTACACAGACTTTTAACTTCATTAACTACCAACTCATTGAATATATCCACAGAGTCTTTGGCTGTTATAGGAGTAAACCAAGAAGTCGGTTTGAAATTGGTCAGTGCTTCAATGTTGATGTCAATTCCTTCTTTATGGGCTAATGACACCATCTGATCACTGGTACTGGCAACATTGGAAATTCCATCAGTTTGTTCACTTAAATCGTCTGAATGTCCGAGTTGATATAGTTCAAGCATTAAATTCATATCATCAACACCCAGATTTTCATGCTGAACATGCACAGGCAGCTGAACAGGTGTTGTCGATTTCATCGGGGCTACCGCAAAGAATTTCTTGAGTATTAAGGACCTGACAAATTTGAATAAATCCACTCTCGTTGTTACATAGTCCATATCAATTTTAGGGCAATAGGAAAGACCCAGCTTCAGTATATTTTTTTCTTTTTCGGAGAGCACGCTGTCCGTAAGGTTGACTATCGTTGTCTCGTTGATGTTATTTATTTGTTCGATTTGGACTTGGGCTTCTCTCTGCTGTTTGCAAAGTTTTGAGACTTTGCACCTCTTCCTCCTCTGCCTCTTGCTCTTTGTGGTCTGATATCTGCAGGGGGTCTTGGGCGCAGATTGAAGCGTCTCTCCTCCCTTAAAAAATCAAATTCATCGACTACAGTTGGGATAGATGTTCCTTTTGGGTTGTTTATTCCTTCCTCTACATCCGTATTGAGTTCTGAACTGGGAATACTGCTCTGCTCAGAATTCTGCACTGATCCTATTGCAATGGCAGTATTCATTCTCAGATTCCTCATACTCTCAAATTTCTTTGCAAATGTATAGATTTGTCCCCGATCATAGTCATTCTTATCACGCAAAAACTTTTGCGCCTTTCTTTCTTTGATAGATACTTCTAACTTGGTCAATCGTTCTTTCATTTCTGTCGTGAATTTAAGGATAATCTCTTGATCCGCCTCCTTACTTAACATTTCCAGAATCTGGTCAATTTCTTCAAGGATTTCAGCACGATCAATTTCTGCATATTTTATAAGGATCGCAAGCATTCTGCTAGAGGATTCCTGGCTGTTGTCAGACCATTCTCTCAACATATTTGGATTAGGATCCTCATATGTAGGGGCCACCAATATTCGTAGCCCTCTCGGTATTCTTTTCACCTCCAAGTAGCGGTGTAGAGATTTGGCCTCCCACCACTTAGATAGTTCAGAATGCTTAAGCTTCTCTAGCCGTTTTCAACATGCCACCACATCCGTTATCTTAACTCCAGCAACCACTGGTGTAGATTTGTTACTTATTTGTATGTTATCGCTGAAAATCGATAACGCGGCTTCCTCCCGCTCTCTTATTTCCGCAGCTGACATATTTGACACGATTAGTTTGTAGAACACTCCACGCGCACAGAACCGCCAATGTTCACAAACTCTACAATGTGCGTGAATTTAAAATTGCACTCACTGGCTTTCCCTTTTCCCCAGTCCGTGAAAGCAAACGCTCACCTCAGCTAGTCCTCCGCACGCCTCGGGTCCTCCGACTCGAATCAGTGTGATGGTCCTATGCTGGATAGCTGTTCAAAATCCATCAGGTTGCGATCCCGCTCTCCTGAGTAAACGGCACAAGGAGGGGGCAGTGGTATTCAAACACAGTTCACAAACGAATGGGAACACCTGCTGCCTCCAACCAAAGGGCGTGTCGAAGTATAGACCTCCCAATCACGGTCCAAAGTAATTCGCCAAACTTTCTCACCAAAAGCAATCAACGCCGTGTCTGTGCGCAAAAATTCATTTAATGTCAGCTGAAAGTGCTAGACGCGTTTCGCCTGTCCCGCAGGCTTGTTCACTAGCAATTCAATAAAGTTTTCATGGATTTTTAACTGTGAATGTGAACGAGTCACGTTTTAAACTACAACAATAAAACTTGACAACAGACCAGTAGTTTTATCCAATACAACACACAGGTTTTGAAAATAAGTTTGAGTAAGTACCTAATTATGAACTTAATTCATAACAACTATTTCAGATAAGAACAGTATAAAATTCTTTCCGTTCTATTTTGAAAATTAGAACAATTAATTGGTTTTACCCAAGTGGTCACAATTAGATATTACCCAATGCAATAGTTGAAACAATAGTCAGTTGAGCGATCCCCACAATCTAATTGTGACCACTTGGGTAAAACCAATTAATTGTTCCTTTTTAATATTTGCTTAGCGTTGGTTCTCCAATAGTTTCCAGCTATGTGAAATAAGCTTAGGCTGTAATTTAGACCAACAAGGTCACAATTGTGGTTGAGCACGCTGTGCAAAGAATGGCAAATTCCATAATGCAATTTTCAAAATAGAACGGAAAGAATTTTATACTGTTCTTATCTGAAATAGTTGTTATGAATTAAGTTCCTAATTAGGTACTTACTCAAACTTATTTTCAGCAAAACCTGTGTGTTGTATTGGATAAAACTACTAGTCTGTTGTCCAGTTTCATTGTTGTAGTTAAACACGTGGCTCGTTCACATTCACAGTTAAAAATCCATGAAAACTTTATTGAATTGCTAGTGAACAAGCCTGCAGGACAGGCGAAACCCATCTAGCATTTTCAGCTGACATTAAATGAATGTTTGCGCACAGACACGGCGTTGATTGCTTTTGTTGAGAAAGTTTGGCGAATTACTTTGGACCGTGATTGGGAGATCTATACTTTGACGCGCCCTTTGTTGGGAGGCAGCGGGTGTTCCCATTCGTTTGTGGACTGTGTTTGAATACCACTGCCCCCCATTGTGCCGTTTACTCAGGAGAGCGGGATCGCAACCTGATGGATTTTGAACAGTTACCCAGCAGAGGACCATCACACTGATTCAAGTCGGAGGACCCGAGGCGTGCGGAGGATTAGCTGAGGTGAGCTTTCGCTTTCACGGACTGGGGAAAAGGGAAAGCCAGTGAGTGTAATTTTAAATTCACGCACATTGTAGTGTTTGGGAACATTGGCGGTTCTGTGTGCATGGAGTGTTCTACAAACTAATCGTGTCAAATATATCAGCTGCGGAAATAAGAGAGCGGGAGGAAGCCGCGTTATCGATTTTCAGCGATAACATACAAATAAGTAACAAATCTACACCAGTGGTTGCTGGAGTTAAGATAACGGATGTGGTGGCACGTTTAAAACGGCTAGAGAAGCTTATGCGTTCTGAACTATCTAAGTGGTGGGAGGCCAAATCTCTACACCGCTACTTGGAGGTGAAAAGAATACCGAGAGGGCTACGAATATTGGTGGCTCCTACATATGAGGATCCTTATCCAAATATGTTCAGAGAATGGTCTGACAACAGCCAGGAATCCTCTAGCAGAATGCTTGCGATCCTTATAAAATATGCAGAAATTGATTGTGCTAAAATCCTTGAAGAAATTGACCAGATTCTGGAAATGTTAAGTAAGGAGGCGGATCAAGAGATTATCCTTAAATTCACGACAGAAATGAAAGAACGATTGACCAAGTTAGAAGTATCTATCAAAGAAAGAAAGGCACAAACATTTTTGCGTGATAAGAATGACTATGATCGGGGAAAAATCTATACATTTGCTAAGAAATTTTAGAGTATGAGGAATCTGAGAATGAATACTGCCATTGCAATAGGATCAGTGCAGAATTCTGAGCAGAGCAGTATTCCCAGTTCAGAACTCAATACGGATGTAGAGGAAGGAATAAACAACTCAAAAGGAACATCTATCCCAACTGTAGAACGATGAATTTGATTTTTTAAGGGAGGAGAGACGCTTCAATCTGCGCCCAAGACCCCCTGCAGATATCAGACCACAAAGAGCAAGAGGCGGAGGAGGAAGAGGCGCAAAGGCTCAGAACTTTGCAAACAGCAGAGGGAAGCCCAAGTCCAAATCGAACAAATAAATAACATCAACGAGACAACGATAGTCAACCTTACGGACATCGTGCTCTCCGAAAAAGAAAAAAATATACTGAAGCTGGGTCTTTCCTATTCCGCTAAAATTGATATGGACTATGTAACAACGAGAGTGGATTTATTCAAATTTCTCAGGTGCTTAAAACTCAAGAAATTCTTTGCGGTAGCCCCGACGAAATCAACAACACCCGTTCAGCTGCCTGTGCATGTTCAGCATGAAAATCTGGGTGTTGATGATATGAATTTAATCCTTGAACTATATCAACTCAGACATTCAGACGATTTAAGTGAACAAACTGATGGAATTTCCAATGTTGCCAGTACCAGTGATCTGATGGCGTCATTAGCCCATAAAGAAGAAATTGACATCAACATTGAAACACTGACCAATTTCAAACCGACTTCTTGGTTTACTCCTATAACAGCCAACGACTCTGTGGATATATTCAATGAGTTGGTAGTTAATGAAGTTAAAAGTCTCTGTAAATCATTAAATGCAAAGAAAAAAACATTTACCCAACAGTCTAAAGATTATTATAATCTGGTGGGCAAGTTAGGAAGTGACAATAATTGTATTGTTCGTAATGCGGACAAGGGAGGCAATGTGGTTGTTTGGGACAGACAACAGTACCTAACGGAGGCATACAAACAACTTAACAACAGGTTAAACTATGTAACGGTAAAAGAAGATGTTATGCAAGTTTGCTATTCATCGTATAATGCCTCATTGATTGAGTGGAATCGTCAAGGTTTAATAAGTAAAGATGAAATGTCTTTTTTAAAAGTCTATAATCCTACCACTTTGGACCTTTACCTCATCCCCAAAATCCATAAAGACATTACAAATCCCCTGGGATTGCTTTTGAACATACTTCCAAATTTGTAGATTCATTTCTATGCCCTCTTGTGAAGCACTTACCGTTGTTCATCTTAGATACAAGTGACTTCCTACGTAAGGTGTAAGATGTCCCATGGGAGGCTGATTTCTTGTTGATGACCATAGATGCTACCACCCTCTATACTAGTATTCGCCACAAGGATGGTATAAATGCCTGTAAATATTTTTTAGGGAACCGTGTTGCCAAATTTTGGCACCATACACAAATGTTACTCAAGATGATTATCATCTGTCTTGAGAACAATTTTTTCTTGTTTAATGGTGAGCTATATCACCAAATATGCGGGACAGCTATGGACACCTGCTTCGCCCCCAGCTATGCTAATTTGCATATGGGCTGGTGGGAGGAGCAGGTGGTCCAAACGCTATGGTCCGCTGAGTGGCAGAATAATGTAGTACATTGGAGTCGTTATATTGATGACCTTTTTGTCATTTGGTGAGGCACTGAAAAGAGTACCAAGGAGTTCATCAAAAAACTCCAAACCAATGACTTGAATTTGAAATTGACCAGTGTGATCAGTGCATCTGAGGTTAATTTTCTGAACCTTACAGTGTATGTATATGACAGTAAACTACAGACCAAGTTGTATCGTAAGCCTACTGATGGGAACACGTTATTACATGCTATGAGTTTCCATCCAGAGAAACTGGTAAGAAGTATCCCCTACGGGGAGAGCCTCAGAGCTATGCACAACTGCTGCAGCGGGCGGGATCTGGAGATGGAGTTATCATGCCTCAGATCCTGCTTTCTAGCCAGAGGCTACTCTGAAACATGCCTAAACGAAGCCATCTTCAAAGCGAAAAAGAAAACCAGAGAACAGATACTTTTTAATAAAGATAGTAAATCAGCTAAATCAGTTCAATTGGGTAGCAACCAGTGTAGACTTATTACCACTTATAATAATCAGCAAGATGAGCTTAGAACTATCATTTACAAACATTGGCATATCATCCGTAATGACCCGGTTTTGGGTAAACTTATACAAAGGAGACCTCAGTTTACTTTCATAAAAGCTAGATCTCTTCATCAAGCATTGGTTGGCAATACACTACCAAGCAATATTCAAAAGAGACCGATCACTTCATGGTTGAGTAGAAGGGATGGTTTTATCAAATGCCTAAAATGCAAGGCGTGTGTGTTTGGAAAAAATACCACCAGTTTTCCACTAGGTTTCCTCAGAAGTCTCACCAACAAATTAAGGGACGATTTTCTTGTAAAACAGACTATGCTGTCTATGTGCGACAATGCCCATGTGGCTTGAAGTACTAAGCAGCTCCATCCTTCCTGTTCACAAGAGGGTGCTGCAACATCTGCGTGCCATTAGGAATGGGGATAAATCTTACCCAGTGGCGCGACATTTTGAGCAGCACCACACCAAAAATGCTGAAGGTCTCTTCTATTTTGTAATCGATGCTGTTCCAGTAAATATAAGGGGTGGTGACCAGGAGAAGAAACTGCGTAAACTGGAATCCAGTTATATCATCAAGCTTAACACTAAGACCCCAGATTGTATAAATATGGAAGAAGACCTACATTCTCATTTATAGGTTCCTCCTGACTCTCTTTAGGTTTTAACTTTTGTTTATATTTGGGCACTTTTGATACGGACATTGAATAACTATAGGTTAAATGTTTGTTCATACAGGTTTTAAATTAATCTTGCGTTATTCGAATTTCAATTTGCATACTGGGGCATGATTGTGGGGATCGCTCAACTGACTATTGTTTCAACTATTGCATTGGGTAATATCTATTTGTGACCACTTGGGTAAAACCAATTAATTGTTCTAATTTAATATTTGCTTAGCGTTGGTTCTGCAATAGTTTCCAGCTATGTGAAATAGGCTTAGGCTGTAATTTAGACCACCAAGGTCACAATTGTGGTTGAGCATGCTGTGCAAAGAATGGCAAATTCCATAATGCAATTTTCAAAATAGAACGGAAAGAATTTTATACTGTTCTTATCTGAAATAGTTGTTATGAATTAAGTTCATAATTAGGTACTTACTCAAACTTATTTTCAGCAAAACCTGTGTGTTGTATTGGATAAAACTACTAGTCTGTTGTCCAGTTTTATTGTTGTAGTTTAACACGTGACTCGTTCACATTCACAATTAAAAATCCATGAAAACTTTATTGAATTGCTAGTGAACTAGCCTGCGGGACAGGCGAAACGCGTCTAGCATTTTCAGCTGACATTAAATGAATTTTTGCGCACAGACACGGCGTCGATTGCTTGTGTTGAGAAAGTTTGGCGAATTACTTTGGACCATGATTGGGAGGTCTATACTTTGACGCGCCCTTTGGTTTGGAGGCAGCGGGTGTTCCCATTTGTTTGTGGACTATATATATAGATATAGATATAGATATAGATATAGATATAGATATAGATATAGATATATCAGGATCTCACACGCCGGCGGAGTTATTGTTTTATCCAGTAATGCGTTTCGAGTGTCACGCACTCTTGCTCACGCACTGGATGTGGATACATGCATTTCCTCCAAAATAGAAGGCCAACAATAGAGAGTTGTGTTACACAGGAAATCATGGCATTCATTTTGAAGTCCCTAAATACTAGGGGTGAGCGGAATTTGCGTAGTCACTTTACGCTAATCTCTGCGAAATTGTAACAAATCTCAGCGAGCACGCGGAAACTGCAAAGACGCGGAGATGCTTTTCCCGCCCATTCGCGATGTGTTTTTGTGTGCTCGCGGGAAAATATATTACTAACTTGTCCATGCGGTCACTAATGGGCGCAGCCATCTTGTTTTTCACTTGTCCCGCCCGCTCGTGATGGTTATTTCCTGTTCCGGGTCGCGTATTGCATGCTCGTGCCCGCTCGCAATGCTTATTTCCTGTTCCGAGTCGCGTATTGAATGCTCCCGTCCATTCACGATAAGTATTTCCTGTTCGGGAACGGGTATTACGTGTTTGCGACGTTTTTTGCGTGCTCGGGTTGGAAATATCGCACAAACTTTCCCATGCGGTCGCAATGGGCGCGGCCATCTTGTTTTTCACTCTATTGCTATGGTTCTGGGCCTGCTTTTCAATCCTCCCTCTATCTTTTCAATCCTTTGTTTCTGGAAACTTTTTTTGATCTTTTTTATTTATAATCTATCTCTCTATTTTCCTGATTCTATATTTTGAGTTTTTTTCTACTTTTTGTGTATTTTTCACTACTTTTTCACTCTTTTTCTATTACCTGCTTTTTTCATTTCTTTTACTTACTTTTTTCATTCCTTCCTTTTCTTTTCCGCCCCCTCAGAATCATGGCAAAGGGCCGTGGGCTCGTAGCCAAAGCTGCGACCGTCTTCCTTGCGAAAGGCGGCGCCAACACGGGGTGCAGCCACGGGCCTTATTTGGTGTCCTCACTGTTTTTTTGTGTGCAGCGCCACCTCCCCTTAACCCTGACAGCAGGCGGCAGGCCTGGGTCCGGGTACGAGCTCCGGGAGCATCGACAGTGGTGGGGAAAAGTGCGCCGGGCAGTGTTTCGCTGCTCTGGTGTCCGGCGCACCAATAACTAGCTGACGCACCGGTGGTCCGATATTCTTGACCGGGAGCAGGACCGGCTGTACCTGCTAGGAGTGGAGGTCCCGGGGCTTGGTGAGTAGCTATTTAATATTACTACTTTGTGTTCTTCTGCTCTGTGATATATATTGCTAATATATATTTTTTGCAACCAGCAAGAATGCTGCTGCTTGCATTGCAGGTAAATCACGTTTAAAAATCTTCTGTGATTGTTATGAGTTTCTTTGAGAGAACTTAAGTTAGGAAATGCTAGAGAGACACTAGTCCTTCCTTTGTCCTCCTGTCACTAAGAGATAGTGGTGGATTGATGTGTTTAGTTACTTATTAGTATGAGTTTGTAAGTTTTTTAGTGGTCTGCGTGACGTACCCTCTGTTATGTCACGTGCTGCTGAGTGCTGCTTACCCCAGTCCTTAGTAGAACCTTTTGTAGTTTGTTTAGTGAGTGGTAATAGGCTTAGCACTAGCAGAACATCAGCAGCAACCAACCAACAGTTTGGTGTATGCAAATATTTAGGCATGTGTCTTCCATCTATGCATTTTTTAGTACTAAAATAAATGGAAATGCAGACTTAGTGAACAATTGGCCCATCTGGAATAGTTGGGCTAGTTCAAGTGGTACTTAGGCTTAGTTAGTATTCTGGAATCAGAATGGAACACTGGATTAGTGTTGACAAATAATAACTAGTCTGTCCGCGAATCCCCCCTAATACTACTAGTCGACCAGATTAGATAGGTCAATGTTATTGCAATTGTTGTTTCCATAAATGTTTTTTTGACCGTTTAAAAAAATATTTAATTTGTTTCATACCAATTATCAATGTTTCTCTCTTTCTTTCTTATATCATTCATGATCAGCATCCAGGGGCAAGAAGACGGGGTCGGAGTCAGCGGGAGCAGCTGGAGAACACCAGGCACAGGACCAGGACCGCTCCTCTATCGAGGGCTCTGCTTCTGGCCCCAGTAAGTCTTTCTGTTGTTGATATTAATAATTATTATTCCCTAACTTTTACTGCACCTTATATTTTCCGAACTATTGTTTCCATTTCCTAATGCTATTTTTTACCAATTCTACTTCGATCTAGACTATCTGTTTCTAAATTCTTGTTATCCCTGCCTCTAACTTCCTCTGCTATGACTCTCTGTACTACTACTATTAGTCTGTCTGTAGCTAAGCTTGTCCAGTTGGCCACTCTTTATTTAAAAGGTTTTAACTAAAACTCAGATTCACCAATAGCTCTAGCCATTGAGTCCAGTCCTTTGGGTTGTCCTCTTCTACTACTTCTAGTCTTCTTAATCTTGAGGCTTTTCGACAATTCCCACCAACAAAATGCCCAACCAGATTTTACTATTTTTGATAGGATAGGACATACTACTACTGTTGTAAGGATTCTGCACATACAGAAATTTGCCCAAGAAAATAGGACGTTGGTGATGGGAGTTTGGACCTTCCTCACACCTCAATCAGAACTCACCACAATCCCCTGACCGACTAGTTTTAGTGTCTCATTACTATTAGCTCTCCGAACCCCCCCCAAGCTACCCAATGAGTAGACAACCCAGAACATAACACTCCCGACCTCTCAGTCGCGGAAGCAATGCACACCCTATACTCACTGACTCGTGCAAGTCCACACCAAATACCACCGAGCATTTCCCAGTCGTGCCAAAAAGTGTAGCATTTTTATGGATAAGCAATATGGACTAACACCAGAACTCCATAACAAAGTGGATTGTTCTTCGACCTTGTACGCAGCGCTCACACAGTAGCAGTATGAGCCCATGTGGGCTCAAAGGCGTCTTACACAACAAGCTGCGAGGTAATGTGCGCAAAAATAAAAGACACACAGCTAAAATGGTTGCATGGCTCGGGCTAACTAAGCAAAGACTAGAATGACCCTAGGGACCATATAACACTACTAGTGTCTACTCTACTACCTGATTTGTACTAGTGATGTATGTTGTATATTTATGTATCAACTTTTTTTTCACTCTTGCCAGTGAAAAATAGGGGAAGGTGTATATGGCATCTAAAAAATGTGTAATGTTTTTTCTAGGCATACTACCGACCACCAGTGCCGGGGCCAGCGGCGAAGGTGACGCTGCTGCTGAGGGAGGAGAAGATGTGACAGTTGCAGGAGAAGCTGCAGGGGGTGAGCCAGCAGCTGTGGCGGGCAGTGATAAGTTATATTCCTAATCCTTACTTATTGACATTACACTCACTGCAAGGGTGTACTGTGTACTGTACTGTTGAGACTTATTAAGTAAGAAGTTGTGAACGGTTGAAGGAGACACCCATTCCTTAGCATTAGCAAAAGCATTAGTGGCTGTAGTGTTGAGTAACCAATGGCCTCTTCTATCTGACTTCTGTGGAAATGTGGATTTTCCTGATCAGTTATGTCCCCTATCTTGGACCCCAACGGTTCTATATGCATGTTACAAATACATGTATGTTCCCTCCAGTTCCAGTTTCTAAGACGCAAACATATGTGTGTCTACCGTCGACATGTTCTCTGTCAGATCCGCCATCGATGGGCTGGATATTCGATTCCTAAGTATGAAAGGCCACCGACTTTATATGGCTAAGTTACTACATTTTTACAGTTCAGGCAAGTAGGCCCGATTCTGTCCTCAAAGCCTTTCCCTGCTCTCTGTCTCTGACAGCTTCAGCTTGAGCTCGCATCTGTATCCATGAACTTTGTCCTACTCCCTGTGCAGCTAACGGTGCCTGCCTCGGCCAGTTTTCGCCTGCCTGCCAAGAAGCTGTATTTCACCTTCGAATTATCTATTTTGCTCCTCAGCCGATGCACTCCTGTCTAGTAGTTTAAGTAAACATTCTTCCAGCTACCAAGCAAAGGACTCAGCCTTTCCGTCCTCCTGCAAGTGATTCATAGCCCTGCTGCCATGGAAAGTTTTCTGCCTCTCGCATCTCATATAGACACTTAGACGCTTGTACACGCACACACAGTTAGTATAGAATAGATTCTGTCCGAGAGTCCTTCCTTGTGGATAACATAGTTCTTTAAACATAGGATGTTAGATATGATTTGGGATTAGGTTGACTTGACCCCCCAGACTTCTCGTCTCCACATGTAGAGCTAAATGTCAAGTCCCTTCACCCCCTAGTTGCACGTCACTCACACGTCATGCTGCTGCGCGCGCATCTATGCCAAGTATTATCTTATAGATCCACCTATGTCTGATAATCCTAACCAATCATGTTTCTTTTATTCCTTATTACGCCTAGTTTCGATTACGTACCTGTTATGTCACTTTTCTTATCAAATGTTACGCCTTCTACATTCGTTTCATTGTAATGTACTTATTATAAAAATGCATGTCTGTCAATAAAGTATTGTACTTCACTTCCTGAACCCTCGTGGTGACGGAACCTGAAGGCCGCGACTCGAGTCGGCCATTTTGAGTGGAATAAAGCCCATTTAGAAAACCTCTTATACCACGGATTCTGCCTCTTGTTATTTTGAGCTATTTTACTTTATTTTAAGATTCCGTATGAAATTCAGTCCGGTAAAGAAGATTTTATTTACCACATAATGGCGCCCGAATAGGGACACTTTCTCATCTCACGCGCCGGCGGTGCGTTGCAGGCCCGGTCTCCTGCCACAGCTGGACGGACCATAAACGCGTACCAGCAGGATTTCCTGTAAGCTCCCTCCGGTCAAGCGGGGGCGACTGAGGCTGCGATCAACCCAGACGAGGCGGTGAGAAGTGCGAAGTATCCCGACCAGAGCCTAGCTGAGAGAGCAAGATCCGAGGTATACAGAGGCCCACCAGATATTTCGAAATCCCGATGTCCAGAGGGTCCGCTGTCCGCAGTCATCGAGTCCTGTCCATTCTCTGAGGCCTTCCGTTTCAAGGAGCTACTCGGTGAGTACCATCGCCGGGGAGGCGTGTTGACGCGCACATAGGTTGTGCCGGTCAAGACGGATTTGGGTACACAAATCCGGTCTGCACTGTTTAGCAGTGTATATGTACTGTTTAGCAGTATATCAAGTATTCCGAAGTATGCAGTTATTGTCAAGAATTCAGCGTGGTGATTAGTTAGGCAGACTGTCATCATTGTCGGTCATTGTTAAATGTTTAATGTTTAATGTTTTCAGAAATGTCTTGCATATTGTGGTATGAATGATTGTTCATTGTACACTGTTCATTATTGGGTTTTTTTTCGTATTAAGTAAGTTCAAGAGTAAGTATCAGATCAGTTGTCAATATGCCGCTCTTCTCGAAGTTAAGACAGATTACTACCAGAAAAGGGGTGCTTGAAGAAGCAGTTCCTATTCCTCCTAGGGACACTCCAGGGCATTTTATGTACCATAAGCATGGCTTAGATGCCATATTGTTTCTTGATCTATGGGTAGATTATACCAAGGGATTGCCGGAAAGTCAAAGGTGGCCCGCAGCGGGAACCTGGGATGCAGAGTGCATCATGAAAGTAGAGGAAGAGTTATGGAAAAGAAAGGTCAGACAGTCACAGAAAGACGCTGTTGAGTTATGGCGTAAAGAATCTCATAGACGTACAGAAAAAGCACGTAGACAAGAAGAGAGGAGTAAAGAAAGTTCAAATAAAGTTCAAGAAAATCTATTAATTGAGGAAGGTATCCGAGTGAAATCAGAACAAGTAAATAGACAAAGAAATGCTCTTATGAATGGTATGTATCCCCTTCTAGCCGAAGGACTACCTAAGGCTGTTACAGAGATGCCAAAAGACTTGCCACCCCCATTATTTTCAATTAAGGTACATCAAAAAGGGCATCCCAGAACCGCAGAAGATGTTTTTCTTTCCTCATATCTAGACGATGCAGCTCCCGAGTATGCTAACGCCACACCACATAGACCGTCTGGCGGAGGGGTTCAACGTCAGGATCAGGTATCTGTACCCGTGCAACAGCAAGTCCCGACGCAAGCATCGGCAAGCACATCTGTTTCCGCATCTGTCTCCGCAGTCGATTCTACAGGGGTGTCGACGCCCATAGTTGCTGTGTCACGTTCAACGAACCCATTCACACCCGACGCCCCAGATGGGGCCACGGGAGGTGCTAGCAGTACCTTTACACCACCTAGAATAAATAAACTTGTCTTTCAAGAGTCAGCACATTCACGTACACCTAAATTCGTAAGTGAACGTACGCTTAAAGAACTCCTTGTAAATTGTAGATATGACCCGGTGGTTGGTAAAGAGGATGAAATGGTCCTGGCATCATTACGTATCAGGCGAGCCGCAGAGTATTTAGCGAGGTTACCAGGGATGATTACGCATCTAGATAACATATATCATTTTGTTCAAACAGGACGAGATCCAGGATGTATTAACAGAGCTATGGAATTCCAGAAAGTAGAAATACAGGGGGAACTGTTACGTTTCCTCATAAACTGTGTGATCAGAAATCAAGACCGCCCGGGGGTAGACCCGAATGCAATGCTTATTCTTACAAGATGGAGTCAGAATATATCAGAAGGGAGACACGATAAGCAAAATTGTATAATAGCCATGTGCCGAAAAATCCGTAAAGAAATAGAGCGTATTCATGAAGAAAGATTGGGAACAGACGAGTTTGAGCAAGATGAAGTGTCCGAATCAGGGAATTCCGCAAGACAGTCAGAGACCATAGCCTATGTAGGCAGAGGAGGATCCTGTGAAAATACTAGATATTTTTCTGATCCCATACACTCTGTATGTCCAAATAATAGCAGAACGTATCCGACGCCTGTAATAAATCTGAAGTCTCCTGAACATTCGTTTCAAGCCGCAGATAATATACTACGAGAACGAAGGGGTTACCACCTCCTCGATTCCATGGATGAGCAAGAATTAGCCAGATCAGCCGTTCACTGGATTGACAGTCCTGAAAAATACGGTGATGAGACCGTAGCACACACGTTTTTTAATCTCAGTACAAATGAACAACGTTTAGCTGGAATCTATATGATTCAGCAACTCCTCATATTATATAAGAGCCAACATGCTGACCCTGGTCCTTTACCTGATATATTAACGGAACTACTCACAAACAGATGGAGAGGTTCTAGTAACAAGCTAATTAAAGAGATATTAGTGTCACGTAAGCAGTATGTCCTTTTTGTAAGTCCGGATTCTCTCTCGCTGCCCCGCAGAGAAAGAGCGCCGTACTATATGGATAGACAAAATCCCCTACGAGAAGTGCACCCAATAAAAGGCGAAGACAATGAGTTTCACCGTGTATTTGTTTACACACCCATATCAAAAATGGAATTATTAGAAATGAAAAAAGTAGTACCTAGTCATGACAAAGACCCAGCGGGTTTCCACCGAGAAATTAAAGACATGTTACTGATGGGAGAGTACACCTTTCCTGATATTATGACGATATTAAAGGTGCTTTTGCCTGCTGGCATTTATGAAAAACTGAAAGAAAAAGAGTGGGAAGTGGGTGACCAAAAGATAGACTGGACAGCATTAGCAGAGGAAGAAAGGGGCCGAACTGCAGGTTCAGGGCTCGGGGATAAAGTTAAACTGTTACCAGGTTTACTAGTACAGGTACTGCCACGTTTATTAACTACAAAAAAGGAAGATTGGGGTGCAATCACAGCCTGCAAACAAAAGCAAGATGAAGACACAAGCGATTATTATGTTCGATTTGAAAAATGTTTTGGTATAAATAGTGGTATAAAAGCAAGTAGTGACTCATATCCACATTTATTTGTGACAAAATTAGTGGAAAATGCATTGCCCCCAGTGAAGAATAGAATATTGAAATTCGAGAGTACCTGGCAAAGTAACACTCCGTCGCAAATGCTACAAATGTTACAGTATCATCACAATAGAATTAGGGATGAACAAGAACACGAGCATAGACGCATGAAGGATACAAAAATGAAAATGCTAGTTTCTCAGACAGTACCAGCAGATGGTCACAAAAAGGGTGTGACACATTCTGGTGATTCTGCAGTTCCTGTAAAGGGAACCTGCAATTACTGTAAACAACTGGGCCATTATGTACACGATTGTCCAGTCCTGAAACGTAATATAGCTACAGGTATTGCAAAGGAGAGACCACGATTAGTTAGACAAGATCAGAATGAACAAGGAGCTATGCAGCATGGACAGTCCATGCCAGTTCAACAACAGTCCATGCCAGCCTCACAGCAACCCATACAGTTTGTGCCAGCTGCACCACCGTTGCCTGCTACTGCCACACAAACCACAACACGACAAATGTATCAGACTGCACAGTATGAATACCCTGAGTATCAGCGTTACGCATGAACCAGCCTAGAGAGGGAAGTTGACTTACCGCTTATCGAGATTCCTGTAGATCAAGAAGGACCTTATGTACATAGTGAATTATTAGGTCAAGATAGAAAATTCTTACTCGATACAGGGGCAAGTCGAACAACCATAAAACGTAGTGAAGTTCCAGGGGCACCCCTCTCAGGCTCTCAAAATGTTTCCCTTGGTTTTTCAGGAAAACCTATTGTTAATGAAGTATCACAGCCTCTACCACTTACGATAGGACCTTTGACACGAACTACAGATTTATTGCTTACTAAATCATGCCCAGAAAATCTGTTAGGAATTAAAACTCTGAAAGCACTAGGAGCCATAATATGTTGTTCTCCGGAAGGAGTAAGGTTGTTTTTACGTGATTTTAAAGGTCACTATGTGTCTAGAGACATGGATCCCCGACTACAGACTTTACCAGTACATCTATGGGCACAAGGCCCTACGGATGTTGGCTGCATGAACATTACACCCTATCGAGTCACACTGAAAGCAGGAGTGGTACTACCACGAATGCGACAATACAAGTTACCGCATGATGCTGTAGTGGCTTTGCTGAAAATCATTGATGAGCTGATTGCCCAGGGAGTAGTTGTAGAAACAGACTCCAATGTATGTAATTCACCGATAATTCCGATTCTTAAACGAACTGATCCTACTGCCCCACCAGTGTACCGATTGGTTATTGATTTGCGTGAACTAAACAAGTGCATTGTACCACAATTCCCTGTGGTCCCTGATATATCATCATTGTTGACAGCAATTGATTCCGAAGCAACATTCTTTACTGTAATCGATCTCAAGAATGCCTTTTTCAGCGTCCCAATAGATCCGGAAAGCCAATACTTGTTCGGATTCAGTTTAAATGGGCGCAGCTTTAAATTCTCACGCGCTCCCCAAGGATTCACAGAAAGCCCCAGCATCTACAGCCAAGCACTGAAACGAGAACTTGACAGTATCCACATGCCAGTCAATACTGCACTGCTTCAATATGTCGATGATCTGCTGATCACAGCGAGAAGCGAGCCAGAATGTGAAAAAGCTTCTCTGACAGTTTTACATTTCCTAGCCGACAAGGGGCACAAGGTGTCTCCTTCTAAGCTGCAATTCTGTGTCCAGCGAGTTATTTATCTTGGTCACTCGCTGTCCAAGGAGGGAAGGCAGCTTACACCAGATCGCATCCAGTTAATTGCTAACATGTCAATACCCCAGACACAAAAGGAGGTGCGGGCTTTCATAGGCCTCACTTCATATTGTAGGCAGTGGATCCCTCAGTACGCATTTCTAGCAAAACCACTCATTCAGTTAACCACACAGGAGGCAGCCACATCGACTGTTCTCCCTTGGACTCAGGAACATACACAAGCTTTTGAAAGCCTAAAGGAAGCTTTATGTCAAGCACCTGTTTTAGCAACACCATGTTATAGCAAACATTTTACACTCTTTGTTACAGAACGCGAAGGTACTGCCTTGTCAGTACTCACTCAGGATCAAGCAGGATCACGCAAGCCATGTGCTTATTTTTCCAGTACATTAGATCCCGTAGCTCAGGCTTTGCCTGCATGCCTGAAATCAGTGGCAGCGACAGCTTTAGCAATCAGACAAAGCGATGCCATAGTATTAGGACACCCATTGACAGTACAAGTACCACATGCAGTAGAGGTTCTTGTGAACCGAACACAAACACAACACTTGACCATAGCAAGACTTACCGGTTATGAACTGACATTGTTTCAACCACACATAGAGATCCGACGGTGTAATACATTGAATCCTGCTACACTATTACCTGTAATTGGAACAGACCCACTAGCTCATGATTGTGTTGAAATCATTGAAATAAAGACGAAACCTAGACAAGACTTGACAGACGTTCCATTGTTAGATCCAGACCTGACGTTGTATGTAGACGGATCGTGCATGAGAACAAATACAGGAGATTTAGTGACCGCGTATGCAGTCACAACAGACACTGAAGTTATTGAGACAAATTGTATAGATACTTTGTCAGCCCAAGCAGCAGAACTTATTGCTCTAACACAAGCCTGTATTCAAGCCACAAATAAGAAAGTTAATGTATACACTGACTCACGTTATGCATTCGGAGTTGTACACGACTTCGGCGTGCTATGGCGAGAGAGAGGTTATTTAACCTCCCATGGTGCCCACATTCAGCACGGACCCCTCATTCATGCTTTGTTAGACGCAATACATCTACCCACTGCTATATCGATTATGAAATGTAAAGCACACACGAAGGTTACTGATACCATTTCTCAAGGCAATGATTTAGCTGACAGAACAGCTAAACAGACTGCTCAGAATCGCACATTAGACATGACAAAGCCAATAGTTCAGACACCAACACAGTGTATGACAATTAAGGATCCCGCACTTGACGTAATTGACATACAGACACATGCCACAGCAGAAGAAATAAAGAAGTGGACTGAACTAGGAGGGATCCAGACAGATCATGGATGGATGACGAAGGAGAAATCTGTATGGTTTCTCCCTGATTCCATGGTTCAAGCCATTATAGCTACAGTTCACAGTCCAGCACATTTAGGAGAGAAGGCTATGCTAGACAGCATTCAGCACATTTGGTTCAACAAACATTTACGAGCAGCAGCTAAACAAAAAGTTCGTACCTGTATGATATGTTGTCAGTTTAATCCAGGAAAGAGTGTTCCCGTAGAGCAGGGTGGATTTCAGCCTCCTGACCATCCTTTTGAAGTCCTCCAGATGGATTATATTCAGATGGAACGTTGTCGAGGATTCAAATATGTTCTCGTAGTTGTCTGCGCTCTCTCCCGTTGGACAGAGGCGTATCCCGTATCAGATTACACTGCCCCGACTACTGCCAAGCAGCTAGTTCGAGAATTCTTCCCACGGTACGGTTTACCACGTGTTGTATATTCAGATAACGGCCAGCCTTTCTCATCCGAATTAATGAAACATGTCTCACTTTTGTTGGGATATCAGTGGAAATTCCACTGTGTCCGACACCCCGAGGCAGCAGGTCTCGTGGAACGACATAATCAACTTTTAAAAATCAGACTGTCTAAAATATGTCAGGAAAAAGGTGTGGACTGGATAGTAGCCTTACCAGTTGCGCTATTTTACATGAGAATGGTAGCACACTCTCGAACAGGGCTATCCCCTTATGAGGTGATCTTTGGTAGACCACCGAATATGTGGGGGACGCCTATACCGCGTAAAATAACTGATGTTGACTGTAATATGCTGACAGATTACCTGGCTTCCTTGATGTCTGCACTACAATCTTGTCGTTCACAGGTAGTCGCAGCTTTTCCCGACAACACCGAGGTGAAACCTCATGATGTAATTCCCGGCGATTATGTTCTCGTCAGGAATTTCGATCGGAAAACCCAACTGGAGCCAAGGTGGAGGCTTCCTAAGTTGGTCCTGCTGACGACCAGAACAGCTGTGAAGATCGAAGGGAGAAAAGGCTGGGTGCATTCCAGCCATATCAAGAAATTTCATGGACTTCCTCCTGACACAAACAGTACTCCCCGTGTGTCTTCCCCCATTGACTCAAAGCTACCTTTGGCTGAGGCCAGTAGCACCGAACTCTATAAGCAGAAACTCAGGTCCAGATCCAAACTGTCGGACGATTTGATTGTTTAAGTCCTCTCCAAGGTGAAGCGGTTGAATCTGTCCCGACATGTATCCCTTAGGTCTGAATGATGTAGAGTCCAGAATCATAATGAAACGACATGCTTATTGTAAATTACTGCGTAGCCACTGTATTGTGACTTTATTAATTTTGTTTTCTTTGAGTTTTTTAATAGTTACTGCAAGTATATTGTTGCATATGTATTATCCTGTTTCTAAACGTGCTTTCAATATAACTGATGAACATTCTTTTAGTGAATTACCCCCACATGAGTTGTCCTATAGACTTGCGCTGCGCAACAACACCTTCATTAGTATGTTACATCATTCCCATCAGACTAGTAATGCCACCAATTGTTGGGTGTGTGGCCGACTCCCTCCCTATCAGAATAACAAAGGAGTTCTGCCTTTCTTTCCACATCCGTTCACACACAATGGCTCCTGTGGAGCATGGTTTAGTTTATTAAATTCCATAGACCCAGACACAGCAGTTTATCAACAACATTGGATATGGGGAAATCTGAATCTAGTTTTATTCAAAGTCTGTCACCCCAATAAGGAGGGTCACCCCAGTAGAACAGGAACTGATTTAGAAAATGAAGTGTATAAATTAGGTAATTTTACGCCTAATCTTATGATTTTGAATGTCAAATCCGAAGTTGAACTAATTCTGCCCACTATGTCAGTATTTCCAGTTAAGGGTGAATTATGTGTAAGAAAAGTTGGTTCCATACACATGGGCCATAGCCAATGCGTTACTACAGTAGAATATAGTGATCAAGGTAAATCTTCATTTAGAGCTTCTCGCCATTCTTACTTTATATGTGGTCAGACTGCATATATGCGTCTGCCTCTAGATTGGGATGGTACCTGTTACATAGCATTCCTTTTGCCACCTGTTTTTCTAGCTCCCCCTGATTATTATCGAAATGTTCATTTAGTACACAATAGAGAGCGAAGAGATCTCCCAGTTGTCGATTATACTGAGACGGCATGGGACAAGTATGTAGATTTCAATAAAGGTATCTTTCCCTATATAGGTACAATATCAAATAGTAAGCTGATACGCAGACTAACCAAGACTCTTGAAGCTGTAGTAAACGAGACTATAGCCGCCCTAGGCAATCTGACAGAAGAACAATCAGTGATGAGAATTGTTGTTCTCCAGAATCGTCTTGTCCTTGACGTCATCCTGGCCGATAGGGGCGGAGCTTGCAGGGTCATCGGATCCAGCTGCTGCATATTCATACCAGAAAATTCGCCATCTGTATATAAAGCTATAACACGCCTTCATAAGATTGTGAGCCAGATACACGAGAATCCAGGCACTTGGACGTGGTCCGGGTGGTTTTGGAGTGTGATATCAGCCTGGGGATGGAGAGTTCTATCCTTCCTAGGTATTGGCCTTCTTATGCTTTTCAGTTGTTGTTTATGCCTGCAATGTGGACCAGCGATTTGTGGTCTGTGTGCCACATCATGCATTCCATATCACAGTTCTCGTTCAAAACACCGGAAGAAGAAGGAAGAAGAAATGATGCTCCATGAGCAAATCGATGGAATGATGAAGATTGATATCTCTTGAAGGGCAAGTAGGGGACAAGGAGGGAATGTGGAAATGTGGATTTTCCTGATCAGTTATGTCCCCTATCTTGGACCCCAACGGTTCTATATGCATGTTACAAATACATGTATGTTCCCTCCAGTTCCAGTTTCTAAGACGCAAACATATGTGTGTCTACCGTCGACATGTTCTCTGTCAGATCCGCCATCGATGGGCTGGATATTCGATTCCTAAGTATGAAAGGCCACCGACTTTATATGGCTAAGTTACTACATTTTTACAGTTCAGGCAAGTAGGCCCGATTCTGTCCTCAAAGCCTTTCCCTGCTCTCTGTCTCTGACAGCTTCAGCTTGAGCTCGCATCTGTATCCATGAACTTTGTCCTACTCCCTGTGCAGCTAACGGTGCCTGCCTCGGCCAGTTTTCGCCTGCCTGCCAAGAAGCTGTATTTCACCTTCGAATTATCTATTTTGCTCCTCAGCCGATGCACTCCTGTCTAGTAGTTTAAGTAAACATTCTTCCAGCTACCAAGCAAAGGACTCAGCCTTTCCGTCCTCCTGCAAGTGATTCATAGCCCTGCTGCCATGGAAAGTTTTCTGCCTCTCGCATCTCATATAGACACTTAGACGCTTGTACACGCACACACAGTTAGTATAGAATAGATTCTGTCCGAGAGTCCTTCCTTGTGGATAACATAGTTCTTTAAACATAGGATGTTAGATATGATTTGGGATTAGGTTGACTTGACCCCCCAGACTTCTCGTCTCCACATGTAGAGCTAAATGTCAAGTCCCTTCACCCCCTAGTTGCACGTCACTCACACGTCATGCTGCTGCGCGCGCATCTATGCCAAGTATTATCTTATAGATCCACCTATGTCTGATAATCCTAACCAATCATGTTTCTTTTATTCCTTATTACGCCTAGTTTCGATTACGTACCTGTTATGTCACTTTTCTTATCAAATGTTACGCCTTCTACATTCGTTTCATTGTAATGTACTTATTATAAAAATGCATGTCTGTCAATAAAGTATTGTACTTCACTTCCTGAACCCTCGTGGTGACGGAACCTGAAGGCCGCGACTCGAGTCGGCCATTTTGAGTGGAATAAAGCCCATTTAGAAAACCTCTTATACCACGGATTCTGCCTCTTGTTATTTTGAGCTATTTTACTTTATTTTAAGATTCCGTATGAAATTCAGTCCGGTAAAGAAGATTTTATTTACCACACTTCAACTCAGCTGTGAAAGTTTTATGGAGAAGACTAAAAGCCATATCAGATGACCTTGATGGATGAGTTGAATGGAAAGGGGAAGAAGGGTGGAAGGAAGAAGGACGGGCTAGATTAAATATTTATGACTGGCAGAGAAGGATACCTGGGATGCATGCATGCATAGGTGGCTGATAGGAATCAGATGCATGGGTGGTTGAATGCCTGAAACTCCCACAAATGTTAGAGGCCGAGGAAGTGAGAGGATAGATACATACCACAAATGTTATGTACTGTGCTTGCTAGTAATACCATGCCACTATGTGTAGAATTAATTTATCTTACTGCTTTGCTAAGAGTATATTTTACATTAGTCTTGTTTTTTCTTCTTGATATAGCTACTCCTTCCATAGGGAAACCGGACAGGAAAGATGGTAGCCAAGGCCAGGCGCCGGAAGCTGGAGGCCATACAAACGGAATACCGGAGGCTGGTGGTTCTGGCGGAGAAGGAGGAGGAGGCGGCAGCAGCTGCAGCCTCCTCCAATGCCCCTAGGCCCCAGCCACCCCCCTCCAGTGTTACAGCGCCACCATCTGGCAGCCGCCCTCCGCTGCCCCATTTTTTAATAGCACTGCTGCCCCGGCCCCTGTAGATGCAAATGCCGCACATTGAAACGCCGCATGGCCCGTCTAGAGGAGCAAGTTCGTGTCCTCCTGGAAAGGCGAGTTCGCCAATAAACAGACCCTGTTAATTGCCCCTTTATTATTTCTTCTTTTGGTGGGTGGGAATCGGGCGTTGGGCTTTACTTTATTTGGACAATTGGACATTTAATTTGTTGGACTTTTTCGTTGGGGTTAGGGAGAGGGGTGGGTCAGGTGTTGTTGTGGGATTTTTTACATAGTTTATTTTTGTTAGGGGATTAAATTATATATTTATACTTTACATACAATGTTGTTAATGTTTTGTGGGTGGGGTTACTGTTTTACGTCACACTGTTTCCTTGCTGGTGCAGGGCCACAGCCAGTGTTTGATTTACATAATTGGCTGACTTTGTAAGACACAAACAGATAGATGTGGTACCCCTCACTGAGTGACTTGTCCTAATAGTACTGTCAGTCTCTCCTCCTAGTCTATGCATTATGCAACTGGACTCAAAGAGGTGTGTGAAATTGAATTAATGAAAAAATTTCCATCATTAATTATGCCTCCCCCAAACTTCTTCTCTTACCTGTGCTTGATGTTTAACTTACAGACAGCGATGGCTGCATGGTGATGATGGTTTTCTTTCCCAACATGCCATGGTTGTGGTGGTAGTATTAGTAGACACTGGCAGTAGCATTTGCAAAAAAAAAAAATTAGACAGTCAGTTGCCTGAGAGAGACTGTTGGAGGAGTAGTAGAACAAAGTACAGTACAGACCTTCCTGCCAAACAATAATTTGCAAAAATACAATAAAACATAATGGTGACGGGGATAGCCTAGTACATAGAGTTACAAACTCTAGTTGTGTCGAGGCACTTGACTAGGCCTACAGTACACTCAACACAGGCGTAACCATTAGTGCTGTGTAGGAGGATGACAACAAATCCAATCAATGCCGGCAATTAATGCTGATGGATTAGGTTTGTTTGGTAAAAAAATTACCTCGCAAATATACTGCTCATGGGTGGGCAAGCAGAAGAAGATCCTCGCCCTGCCTTGAAATTGAATTAGTGTTGCTTTTGCCACATCCGCCCCAGCAAGCATGTGACAAATTATTGGTGTCCATTTAATTTAGACACACCTCAATAAGTCACACAGCCCGGGGGAAGAGGGTTAGGGTTTGATGAATGGTTGGGAAGGGGGGTTTGTGGAAAGGTTTGACAAAGAAAAACAGTGTGCATAGACAACAACAAAAGAAAACACAATCTTGGTAGACAACCATATCAATAAATCTGTTAAGGGAGAAAAAGGAAATGTATGCATGATGATGATAACTTGATGGTTAATGAAGTACTTACTAAATACTACTAGACAATTAGACAGTACAGGGCAGCAGTACATTATGCAATTTGCCTTGCCTTTCTGCCCTACGAGAGACCCGAATTACATACCGTTTGTGTTCTGTTTTACGGGCCCAGGCTTACTATTAAAGATGGCAAAGAAAATTCAAAAATAGCTGTAGGGATTAATTGAATTATAAGCAAGAGCAAACATAATAATAACAACAACACACAGTAGTAATGATTGAAGACAAAAAATGAATCAAATTATTTAAAAGATGATGAAAGTTGATACTGTTACTGTATGTTATCCTGATCAA
This sequence comes from Triturus cristatus, assembly GCF_964204655.1. Classification (NCBI taxonomy): domain Eukaryota; kingdom Metazoa; phylum Chordata; class Amphibia; order Caudata; family Salamandridae; genus Triturus; species Triturus cristatus. The sequence continues at coordinate 889,449,280 of NC_140590.1, read as the reverse complement.
AATGGGGAGTTGCATCTCGGCATTCCACTTGGTCCTCCCTTCCATGGACGCTCCGGCCATCAATCTTGGGTAAAGCCACTGCCTGCTGGCAGATGTAGATTCATTGGTAAGGTAAGTGTGAGTTATTTTTCCCAGTATAGCACAGGGTAAGGGCCGGCCTGTAATTGTAGATGGAAAAACAAAAGGGATATTGAAAAATCAAGTAGATAAAAAAATGCATAAATTATGGTGGAGTGCAACAAGAACACTTTCAGAGGTGGTATGGATACATCATGTCTACTCTAGTCTGTTTCAAGCATTAACCTCCAACAACAACAGGACAGAGCAGGCCCACGGCACCCGCCGTGACCCATCCTCCATTTAGCGTACTTTTTTTGGGGACAGAGGCAGACAAAGCACATATACAGCAACATAGCATTTTATAAATTAAGTGACTAAATCAATGCACCACGCTCAGTCATACCACCACACTCGACTTCACCACTACACAGACCTGTAGGTCTGCAGGGGTTGTAGTTGACTTGTTTACCTTTTATGCCACTCATGAAACGCCCTGAGTTATTCCATCAATCATCTTGGATCCTACTGAGTGACTGCGAAGATATTATGTCACTGTGGTCATCATCATCATGATGTTGTCCAACTCAGTGTGCATTGTACAGATTGAGTCCCCTTTCCATATTCAAAATGCAATGGATCGGCCTGCAGTAGAAGTACAACAAGAAGGGAAACAAACATTGCCTTGAGTTACTTTTAGTGTGTAGATTAGATAATAGTACACAATGAATTAACTTCATGCACTACAAACAACAACAACACAAATCATTAAGTCAGCGTCCAATGCATGTCATCATTCATTACCTGTTCCTTCTCATCTTCAGTTAATGGGCAGTCTCTCGGCTCAGAAAGGAGGATACCTATAGTAGTCATCATCATGTTCTACTTCTTTTGGAGGGACTCAACGAGGCAAGATTTTCTTTTTTCTTCTATTATGCTAATCATCTGGCTTGAGGGCAATAGATTTAGGGCAATTCAGGAGGATGGAGGAGCAGGACTAGGAGGAGTGGACTGAAATGCAGAAAGCTGAAACTCATATATGGCAAAAAAAGACTAGAAGACGGTGGTGATGGATTTGTTGTGATTCGAAGTTTCCAACCAGAAAGACAGACACACAAATAAAAGTAAATAAGGGAGGAAGACAGTAAGAAATGGAAGTCTAGTTGTCAGGGAAGTATACCTTCCTTTTCACTAGCCTTGTCTTGTGGCGTGCCTCACTCTCAGACTGAGCTGGTGGCTTCCAAGTGGCATCTCGATTATTAGAAGCGGGGCTTGAAGAAGAAGATAATGGAATAACCGTCCTTTTCCTTGCTGGGGGTCTGGAAGACAATGGATCTTCTGAAACAGTGGCTTGCTCCACTTTGTCTGCAGGAAGCTCGATTTCCTGAAATGCCCCTACTTCAGGAGGAACAACTACTATTGTGGGCTGTTGTTGTGGCTGTTCTTGCTGCTGTTCTTGCGGCTGCGGCTGTTCTTGCAGCTGTTGCTGTACTTGCGGCTGTTGCTGTTCTTGCGGCTGCTGCTGTTCTTGAGGCTGCTGCTGTTCTTGTGGCTGCTGCTGCTGTGCCTGCTGCTGCCCACTTATCTGCTGAGTTTCCGTTACTTTGCAATAATGACATTTTAACATCGCTGCTCGTTAGTAGACTGGCTAACTCTGCGACACTCAACTTCTTCAGATGGGCCCAAAGCAGGTCCACAAGTTGCAGAGATGTCTGTGGTCATACGTGGACGTGACATGGTGCGCAGCAGGACTTCTGTCTGGCAGTAAAACAGGTGATGATGATGACACCTCCTCCTCTGTCTTTTTGTGCACCTAAAAGCAAAGAAGCCAGGAGAAGAACATCAGTGAAATGTTGCATTTGTTGTTGTGGTTCAATTATTACTGCTACAAACAAACAAATAAAAGATATAGTGTAGCCATTTGTGAGACTTTGTCAACAAGTGCTTTCATGGTATACTGTGTACACTACACTCTCAGGAAGGATAGGAAAGAAAAAGAACGACAACAAAAATGCAAATGTAATGGAAGTGGACCCTCTTTGGCATTAAATTATTTGCTCGTCACATCATTCAGGGATGCTGTTGGCAAAGGGGATTGATGGAAGCAGTAAGCCAAGAGGAAAACCATGCAGGCCTATATGGCAAAAGCAGCACACTAATAACTCCCACCAGAAATGGCCACCTGCCACATGGACACTCACAAATCACAAGCAACAAGCAGGAGGCCTGGAAAACAATGTACTGACAAAAGGCCTATAATAGCCAGGCAAAGGATGCATGCTAAACCACACTGCTTTTCCTTTTAATGCAATAATATGCAAAAACGAAAATCCCCAGGGCTAAACAAGGTCTGCAAGGTACACAACAACACACCACACACAACAAAGGCATTTATTTAACACACACCCAAAACAGAAATACCCCCAAAAATACACATTTTGCAATTCAATCCAATGCCATCCATGCCCTAAATGATGTTTAAATTCAACAGAACACACAAAAACAGTTGTTTCATGCACCTGTGACTACCTCTGAGCCTACTGGATGAAAGGCCTGTTGGCAGACTAGGCCACAAGCTTGCAGGCCTTTGGCAAAAGCACACTACCGGGCTTCAAAATGGCCACCAGCCACATGGCCAGGTCCACACAACTACAAGAAACTGAAGATAGACAATGCAGGCCTATTGCAAAAAGCACAATCCATGTCTTCAAAATGGCTGCCAGCCTCATGGCCAGGCCCACAACAACAAGAAGCCTAGGCCACAAAGAAATAACATGCAGCCCTATATGGCAAATGCAGCACACTAATAACTCCCACCAGAAATGGCCACCAGCCACATGGACACTCACAAATCACAAGCACCAAGCAGGAGGCCTGGAAAACAATGTACTGACAAAAGGCCTATAACAGCAAGGCAAAGGATGCATGCTAAACCACACTGCTTTGCCTCTAATGCAATAAAATGCAAAAACAAAAATCCACAGGGCTATTTAAGGTCTGCAAGGTACACAACAACACACCACACACAACAAAGGCATTTATTTAACACACACCCAAAAACAGAAATACCCCCCAAAAAACAAATTTTGCAATTCAATCCAATGCCATCCATGCCCTAAATGATGTTTAAATTCAACAGAACACACAGAAACAGTTGTTCATGCACCTGTGACTACCTCTGAGCCTACTGGATGAAAGGCCTGTTGGCAGACTAGGCCACAAGCTTGCCGGCCTATGACAAAAGCACACTACCAGGCTTCAAAATGGCCACCAGCCACATGGCCAGGCCCACACAACTACAAGAAACTGAAGACAGACAATGCAGACCTATTGCAAAAAGCACACTGCATGTCTTCAAAATGGCCGCCAGCCTCATGGCCAGGCCCACAATGACAAGAAGCCTAGGCCACAAAGGAATAACATGCAGGCCTATATGGCATAAGCAGCACACTAATAACTCCAACCAGAAATGGCCACCAGCCACATGGACACACAATTCACAAGCAACACGCAGGAGGCCCGGAAACAATGTACTGACAAAAGTAAAAGGCCTATAATAGCCAGGTAAAAGATGCATGCTAAACCACACTGCTTTGCCTCTAATGCAATAAAATGCAAAAACGAAAATCCACAGGGTCTGCAAGGTACACAACAACGTACCACTCACAACAAATGCATTTATTTAACTCACACCCAAAAACAGAAATACCCCTAAAAAACACATTTTGCAATTCAATCCATGCCCTAAATGATGTTTTACTACCCACAACAATTAAAAACAAGCATTGGCATAGCCAATAGGTCTCGCTTTTGGGAATTTATAAGTATTTAGTTATAAGTTATATAAGTATTTAGTTATGCAGCACAATATCCTTGGTGCAACAACATCAACTGTTGCATGGCTAAGCACTTATAAGGTCCCAAAGGTGAGACCTATTGGCTATGAAGTCAAGTCTCCCCTCACGGGCCAGGGAAGCCAGAGCCAAAAGTTGAAACAGCAGCAGATGAACTTGCAACAACTAGACTCTGCTTCTTGCTGTCATGGGTAGAAGCACACAAACACTGCGCCGATGCAAGAGCCAGCATGCATTTTTGTATCGGGCACAATGGCACTTTGCAGTATGTTATATAATATGTCCCTTCTAGGCATCAGGACAAAAACCAGGGCACTGATTTTACAGTATGGTGCTGCTGACAGACTGTGGGTTCAACAAACCCCCGCAGGTGAAAGAAATATGCTATTAGGTTTTAAGTAAAAAAAATGTACTGTTTGAGTGTCTGCCTTCATTACAGGTCATCTCCCAGTTCGACAGTATTAATTGTCCTGTATATGAGAACCTTGAACCATAACACACACTAGTAACCCTGTTTCCGCAAAAAATCTCTGTATTGCAGCATTTCTGTAAACAAGACCTTCAGCACTGAAGCGTGCGATTCCGATGACGTTGGTAGGCAAGGCTGGTCGAATCATAATGCATCCATTATCCTCGACGTAATGAATGGCCTTGAAGAGCCTTCATTCAATGGGGAATTATAATATCCGTGTACTTTATCCACCTCTAGTGTCATAAAGTATTAGAATAAAACACGTCAAGACCTACAAAGCCCTGAATTAATGGAAGTGTGACAAATCTGTAACTAGGCGCACTTAGGAACCTTGCAAATGTGCGCACGGTGAGCCAGATGGACTTACGGGCACACTACAGTGGGCTCAGGGCATCTTATAAATCACTGTGCATTTGGAGAAGCCCTACAGCAGCACACCTCCTTCACTAGCTCAGGCCCAACAGAATAGCCCCAACTCTGTCATCAGAGGAAAAGGGGGCGGAGTCTATTCTACATGGGGTTTTGAATTCCCCAAATTATTAGTGCATTGAATATCAAGTAACTTAAATGGTATGGCGAGTAAAGAAACGTGAGGCAATCCAACCAGAGTAATATGAGACAACAAATCTGTATTCTGTGGGATGCACTCCACAGCAATACGCCCCCCCGCACACCTCCACCAGCTAATTTTTCATTAATCCACAGAAATTTCAAGCAGAATTCCTGGGTGTACGAAATGTAATCAAGACACTAGCATGTGCGGGTCACTCGGCGACACACATTCTCTGACAGTTTGCAATAATGAAATATAAACAGCTGGAACTCAGTCTGTGTGCTCCATTTCTATAAAAACAAGAACCAAAAACTGGCAAAAACACATCAGCCTTCGTTTTTGCCTGGAGAAAATGTTGTAGAAATGTGTCCTCTAACCTTGCCAAATTTCAGAGAGGTAGGAAGGAGTACATTGTCTGTTTCTCCTCAGTGTGACAGACAATCACTGATGCATTTTCTATTTGTCCTGCGGTGAGAGAAATATTGCAAGGTTTCCGCAAAATAATATATTTGAACATTTCTGAGTCGAAGGAGATGCGCCTACCAGGCCATTCACGAATCCACCTGCTAAAGCTTGTGGATGTGCCCTTCTATCTGACACGGGTCACTGGTGAAATAACATAGACGGGCTGAATAGTCTAAGGGGCACTTTACGCTGAGTTTTTGTCACTTTCCTTAAAGTCACTCTTCTTGCTGATATGATCGCATCAGTTATGACAGAGACAACTTTGCATATTAGAAACGAGTGTTCTTTCTACCTCATGAAACGGTGGCCGCCGAGGCACCATAAACGGTGTAAACCAATGAAGGTGTGCAGAAGAAGGATCTTATATTCAAGTCATTCAGTTGTAGCTAACGTACACGTTTGCAAATTTCGCAGCGTAAGCTCCGGATATACTCTATACCCGTTGAAAGCAGTCCACAAACCACCGCATCTCGGCAACGGAACCTGCCCGGGGAGAATATCCCCCTCTGCGCCCGGGGGACAACTCTCCTGGAGGCGAAGAAGGTGCGGTACTCAAGCCCGATGCTGGCGCCAGCAACTCGTAATGTGACTTCAGGCTGACCCTGGGGATCACAAGCTGGCTGCAGCAGAGCAGAGCGAGCACAAACACAGACAAGGAACGAAAACGACATGCTGAGAACCCACTACAATTAACGCATTAAGCTGTGCAGTTTTACGGAGTCAGTGAGCGTAGCACTCTTTCCAGTCCGTGCGTCCAATGCTTGTGGCAGTGTGTCCTCGTTGCACGCACATACAAAGCATGACATGTAAGCATTAGAGTCGGGTCAAACGCAACCCTACACCTGAAAAAAACAAGCATTGAAAGGATGCGCATGTAAGCATTTCTAGAGTCGGGTCAAACGCGACCCTACACCTGAAGAAAACAAGCATTGAAAGCGTGCGTCATCACGATCGCGATCGCTCTGAAAGAGAAAGCGATTGCTCTGAAAGCGAAAGTGATCGCGATGACGCACGAGTTTTCAAAGTGCTGCTGGCAGCCTGCTGCGCGCGTGCACGATCGCGTGAACGCAAGCGTTAGGCCAGCCAGCAGCACTTTGAAATTCCCACATACAAAATGTCTCTTCGAGCTAGCGCATGCGCTGGGCTCAGCGAGACCTAAAAATAATAATGATAAGTACCAAAATTGTAGATTCAGCAACTGCAATGCCCCGATAAAACAAACAACAACACCAACTTACTTGTAAAAAATCAAATTCAAAAGGCCTCAAATCCAATGATAATGATGCAGCAGACACAAAGAGTGATCCTTCCAGGTCAAAATCCAAAGGCAGAATGAACAGGAGATGGACAAAGCACTGGGAGGAGCCTGCTGGACAGGAACAGGAAGTTGGAGACTCTGTGGCACTTCCTCCCTCTCCCCCCAAAAAGTTTATTTTTTTAAAGGAATCCTTGCACAAAAAAGGACAGCCAAATGTCAATCTGAGGAGTTTTTTTCATACAAATCACCATTTACAGAAGGTTTTATGCTGCTCGAGATATTATTCTTCTCCAGATTGAAAATTTTGCGTGTTCGGGATCGCGAGCTTCACCACACTTCCGCCGGATGTCGGATGGTGCGTCCAAAGGACGTGTTCGCGATCGCACGCTCTCTCTCGCGGTGGTGAATGGCGCGGCGAATGACATGTTCGCGATCGCTAACTCTCGCAGGATAGCGCGACCGGCTACCAACATCTTGTGGCACACGTGAACGGATCGGAAAACTCGGCGGCGAACGAAGGGATCCCAGTAAGTCGACCGCACGTACGAGAACACATTTTTAAAGCGCGAACATGAAAAAATTCTCCGCTACGCCGCAGATCACGGAAATATTGACATTTCCGCATTCTCCGCGGAACGCGAAAATGCCTATATTTTGCAAATTCCAAAATTTACCGCACACCCTTAATAAATATATATTGCCCTGGTGCCCATTTCTTCAGTTTCCTGTCAACATACCACTTGTATGCTGTACTTGAACATTGGTATATATAACTATTGTGCTATTCCACTAAAGTACATTGAAGAATGTAAATTGCCTAGAAGCCCTGCCCATTAGGCCGCCCCATATACATTAGCGGTATGCAACATCGTCCTGCCCTTTTCCCAGGATGATGGACAGTTTACTAAAAGTCCCCACCAGCACTTTTTATGCTAAATTTGGAGATGCATTCCTCATGCCCACGATCGCATCTCTGCCAAACAAAGAAGCAGTTACTTCTGCTAAGTACAAATCATCCAGGTGTGTTTTCTCTGAAAATTCCTGTTTGTAATGTTATCTGGAGAATGTGCTCGAGGAACAATCACATTGGCAAAGTTACAGACACACAAGGTCACCGGAGACATTTTCTCAGCGTCCTTTACCCAGTTGTAATGTAGGAGATGCATTCTATATTTGCCCAACGAGGTAGCACTTACTAATTAGCGAGTAGATTGTACTCAATTTGGGTAGAGGTGTTGCACAAAATGCTGGCCTCTTCTTGGACAAAGACGCATGGCAGGATTCATTCTGGCACGATGCTCATTTCACAGAAATAAAACCTCAACAGTAAGAACTTACAGAAATAAACAAAGCAGGTGCCCAAGTTGAACCTCCACTTCTGTAAAGTACTAGTCATCCTAACTTCGTGGGCATGGCCAAGGAAATGCAAGTGTGTTTTCTCTTCATTTCCACTGTGAAAAGTTATCCCTAATACTTGATGGAGGTGTTTGCATCCTTGCTTTTCTCAAGTGCAAAATCTCATACAGTGTCTGTGATGAGGGGGTTCTTTTTGTCATCTGCTACTGAGACTAGAGCTTGTGTGCTAAACTTTAAAAACTAGAAGTATGTAGATTGCTTAGAAGCCCCTTCCGTTTGGCCCCACCCCATATACATTAGCGGTACGCAACATATTCCTGCCCTTTTCACAGGATGATGGACAGCTTACTAAAAGGCACCATCAGTGTGTTTCCTGCCAATTTTGGAGACACTTTCCTCATGCCTAGGAATACGGTTGAATCTCCATCAAACAAAGAAGCACTTACTTCTGCAAAGTACAAATCATCCAAGTGTCTTTTCTCTGCACTTCCACTTTGTGAGTTTATCCGGTGGAGACGTTTGAGGAACAATCACATTGGCAAAGTTACAGACATTCAAGGTCATTGATGACATTTCCTCAGCGTCCTTTATGCAGCTGTAGTGTAGGTGACACATTATTTTTTCCTAACCAGGTAAGACTCACTAATTAGCCAGTGGAAAGTACTCCACTTGGGTAGAAGTGTTGCACAAAACAGCGGCCTCTTCTTGGATAAATATGCAGAGCATTATTTGTTCATTTCATAGAAATTAAACCTCAACAAATTACATATAAAAACTTTTATATGTAGAAATTCACTGAAAAAACAAAGTTACGGGGACATATAGTATGGCTGACATTTCACACATACAATACTAGAGAGGTACCTGAGATAACTATAACTCACCCCCCGCAATGTACTGCTTATGACCTTTTAATTCTATTTCCTAACTATAACGTCCCAGTAACCTTTGGTTTTTTCAGTGAATTTCTAAAGTTTTTTAAATGCTAATTGTTAACTACAACATTCCTTTATACTTTGGTTTTTTCAATTTCTGAGTTGTAATGCCCATATTTTCGTACGTGTACCTGTAAGATTTTTGTACTTTTGTTCTATAATTGTATATAATTGGATATTGCGTATTATAGAATACACCACTGATTTTTGATTTCACATGTCTTTATCAGAAAATACATTAATAACTGGTTTTATGTTTAACAATTTTGTAAGTCGGCACAACATTGTTGCATTTACAGTGGAGATTCTTTCATCAATAAATGTATTTCACCTACTAAGAAATATACTTAAAGACATTTTTTAAATAAAGTTTAACTCTAAATATGTAGTAGATATTCCTTTAACTTTTCTTTCTGTAATCAATTTTGAAGAAAGCCACCTTTTCAAAAAACGTTTTAATTTGTAACTACCAAAGTCATTGCGATGACGTTGGTAGTCGAAAAGAGCATGTGTTTTATACAAATTGTCAAACATATATATAGACATACTCTACAGTGTATTTACCAGTAGAGCTTTATTAGTGTACTTTTCAAACTCATATTTTTCTTGTGAGTTTCCAGATTAATCGCTTCCAAACACTTTTTACCGTTTCTCTGATGACAGAGGAAGTCACAATGACGTTGGTAGTCGCGGATAGTGCCAGTTACCATTTTTGTTATTATGGAAAACAACAACAAAAATTGAAAACTTAACAAAAGCCTCCCAAAAAAATAAGGTTCCAGTTGGAACCACCTTTTACAGTTAAAAAAATATAAAGTATGTATATATGTTGGAATGAGTGTATGACTGGTGTATGAATAATTGAGTGAGTGCACAACCGGTGCATGGATGTTACAATGAGTGCACCAGTGGTGTCAGAGTAAATCTGTGGGTGCATAAGTAGTGTCTGAGTGATTAAATGAGTACAAACGTAGTGATTGGGTGATTGCATGTGTGCATGGGTAGTGTGTGGCTGAATGGATGAGTGCATATGTAGGGCCCGAGTGAATGGAAGAGAGTAACAGTAGTGCCTGAGTGAATGGATGAGTGCATGAATAATAGCTGGGTGAATGAATGAGTGCATGGATAATACCTGGGTGGTTGGATGAGTGCATGGGAAGTGCCTAAGTGAATGGATGAGCTCATGCATAGTACCTAAGTGAATAGATGAGAGCAAGGGTAGTGCCTGAGTGATTGGATGTGTCCATGGGTAGTGCCTGGGTAAATTGATGAGTGCATGGGTAGTGCCTGAGTGAATAGGTGAGTGCATGGGTACCGGCTAAGTGATTCGATTGTGCATGGTTAGTGTCTGGGTGAATGCATGAGTGAACGGATGAATGCAAGTGTAGTGTCTATGGGCCATATGTATGAAAATGCTCATTTGCGATTCTCAAATAGCGATTTTTTGCAAATCGCTATGTGAGAATCGCAAAACCCTATGTATGTAGGATTTGCAATAAATTTAGCGAATCCTACATATTCCTTAATTGCGAATCGCAAATTGCGATTTGCAATTGAGGAATACCTCCCCATTCATTCCTATGGGCCTAGAGGCCCATAGGGATAAATGGGAAGACATTCTCAATTTGCGATTCCCAATTAGAGAATCGCAAATTGGGAATGCAATTTCAAGGGTGCCAGGGTGTCAAAAGGACACCCTGTTGCACCCCTGAAATGAGCATGGGTGCAGATGTGGCGCACATACATGCCCTAAGGGCATGTATGTGAGTCACATGGCACTTTGAAAATGCATAAAAGTGCATTTTTTCTAAGAAATCGCAAATTATCACCAACTTGAAGCTGGTGGTAATTGGCGATTCCTTAAGTCCAAATTGCACTTTTTGTGTGATTTTTACATTGCATTTAAGGAATCGCAATTTGCTATTCCTTAAATACAATCGCAAAATAGGGAATTGCAAAATTTGCGATTCCTTATTTTGCATGGGGTGGTTTGTGTCATACATATAACACTGCTGTTTTGCAATTGCAAATGCTGAAATTCTGCGAATTTCGGCATTTGCGATCGCAAAATTGCCTTCATACATATGGCCCTAGGTCATTAGACGAGTTTTTGGATAGTACCTGAGTGAATGGATTAATGCATGCATAGTGCCTGAGTGAATGAATGAGTGGAAGGGTAGTACCTGGGTAATTGGATGTGTGCATGCATAGTGCCTGGGTGAATGGATGAGTGCATTTATAATTCCAGAGTGAATTAATGAGTGCATGGGTAGTGCCTGGATCATTTGATGAGCGTATGGGTAGAGCCTGAGTGAATGGATGAGCGCATGCATACGGCCTGAGTGAATGGAAGTGCCTGGGTGATTGGAAGAATGTATAAGTAGTACCAGGTTGATTGGATGAGTGCATATGTACTGCCTGGGTGATTGGATGAGTGCATGAGTAATGATTGGGTGGGTGGATGAGTGCACGGGTAATGCCTCAGTGAATCAATGAATGCAAGGGGAGGGCCTGGGTGATTGGATGAGTGCATGGATAGTGCCTAGGTGATTGTGAGAGTACATAGATCGTACCTGAAAGAATGGATGAGTGCATAGGTACTGCTTTGGTGATTGAATGAGTGCATTGGTAGTGCCTGGGTGATTGGATATGTGAATGGTTAGTACATGGATGAATAGATGAGTGCATGGGTAGTGCATGAGTTAATGGATCAGTGCAAGGGTACAGCCTGAGTAAATGAATGAGTGGAAGGGTATCACCTGGGTGATTGGATGAGTGGCAGGTAGTGCCTGGGTAATTGCATGAGTGCAAGGTTAGTGCCTGGGTGATTCGGTGAGTGCATGGATAGTGCCTGGGTGATTGGGTGAATTAATGCATACTGTCTGCGTGATTGCATGAGTGCATGGATAGTGCCTAGGTGATTGGATAAGTGACTGGGTGATTGGATGAGTACATGGGTAGTGCCTGGATACATGGATGACTGCATGGATAATGCCTGGGTGAACAAAGTACTGTGAGGGTATTACCTGGGTGAATGGATGAGTGCATGGGTAGTGGCTGAGTGAATTGAGGAGTGTAAATGTATTGCCTGAGTGAATGGATGAGTGCATTGATAATGTCTGGGTGAATTAATAAGTGTGTGGGTAGTGCCTGGTTATTGGATGAGTGCATGGAGAGTTGCTGGGTGAATAGATGAGTGCACAGGTAATGTCTGATGAATGGATGAGTAGAAAGGTTGTGCCTGGGTGAATAGATGAGTGCATAGGTAGTGAATGAGCAAAAAGATCAGTGCAATGGTAGTACCTGAGTAAATGAATGAGTGGAAGGATAACACCTGAGTGATTGGATGAGTGCTAGGTAGTGCTTTGGTAATTGCATTAGTGCAAGGGTATTACCTGGGTGATTGGCTGAGTGCATAGATAGTGCCTGTGCCATTGGGTGAATGAATGATTAGTGCATGCATGATTGGGTGAGTACATGGATAGTGCCTAACCCCACCGCCGGCACCAACGACATCACTCCCTCCCAAGACCTCTGCGACTCTTTATCCTCTTTCTTCCACAACAAAATCGCCGACATACATAACAGCTTTGAAAACCAGTCCGATGAACAGCCCACTCCACCCACCTCCGAACCAAAACAGCACCCTCACAACCTTTTCGCCTGGAACCCAATCACCACTGAAGACACCATCCCAAGAAATCAGCATTCAAGGATCGACTCGACAACAACGCCCACAACAGCAAGGAACTATTCAACATCGTCAAAGAATTTACCAACCCCACCGCCGGCACCAACGACATCACTCCCTCCCAAGACCTCTGCGACTCTTTATCCTCTTTCTTCCACAACACAATCGCCGACATACATAACAGCTTTGAAAACCAGTCCGATGAACAGCCCACTCCACCCACCTCCGAACCAAAACAGCACTCTCACAACCTTTTCGCCTGGAACCCAATCACCACTGAAGACACCATCTGCCTGATGAACTCCATTCACTCAGGATCGCCAACCGACCCATGTCCCCACCACATCTTCAACAAAGCAGACTCCATCATCGCACCCCATCTCCGCGATGTCATCAACTGTTCCTTCAACTCTGCTACCTTCCCGGAAAGCTGGAAACATGCCTTCTGAAGAAACCCACAGCAGACCCTTCTGAACTTAAGAACTACCGCCCCATCTCACTCCTCGCATTCCCTGCCAAAGTCATTGAGAAAGCCGTCAATAGTCAGCTCGCCGCCTTCCTTGAATCCAACAATTCCCTCGACCCTTCACAGTCCAGCTTCCGAGCCAAACACAGCACCGAAACCGCCCTCATCGCAGCTACAGACGACATCCGAACGCTACTGGACAACGGAGAAACAGTTGCCCTCATCCTACTCGACCTCTCCGCCGCCTTCGACACAGTATGTCATAGCACACTCATACAACGCCTCAACAACGTCGGAATACAAGGAAAAGCTTTGGATTGGATCATCTCGTTCCTCGCCGGAAGAACCCAGAGAGTCCGCCTCCCCCCATTCAAATCAGAGGCCACCGAAGTCATCTGTGGTGTACCACAAGGATCTTCACTCATCCCCACCCTCTTCAACGTATACATGAGTCCCCTCGCATCCATCGCGCGCCAACACAACCTCAACATCATCTCCTACGCAGACGACACCCAGCTGATGCTCTCCCTCACCAAAGACCCAAACACCGCCAAAACCAATCTACACGAAGGAATGAAAGAAGTAGCCGAATGGATGAAGAACAGCCATTTAAAACTTAACTCGGACAAAACGGAAGTCCTCATCTTAGGATCATCCCCCTCTACCTGGGACGACTCATGGTGGCCACCGGCCCTAGGTACGGCACCCATACCTACAGATCACGCACGTAACCTGGGCTTCATCCTAGACTCCTCCCTCTCGATGACCAGACAAGTCAACGCCGGCTCATCTTCATGCTTCAACATCCTACGCATGCTCAAAAACATCTCTCGCTGGATCCCCACTGAAACAAGAAAGACAGTCACCCACACACTGGTCACCAGCCGACTGGATTATGGAAATACCCTTTACGCCGGGACCACAGCCAAACTACAGAAAAAACTCCAACCCATCCAAAACGCCTCAGCAAGACTCATACTGGACATTCCCCGTCATGCTCACATTTCCGGTCACCTGAAGGATCTCCACTGGCTCCCCGTCAACAAGAGAATAACGTTCCGTCTCCTCACCCACGCACACAAGGCCCTCTATGACCTAGGACCCGAATGCCTCAACACACGACTGTCCTTCTACACACCCACCCGCCAACTACGATCATCCAATCAAGCCCTCGCCGCAATTCCGCACATCCACAGATCCACCATGGGAGGAAGATCCTTCTCCTACTTAGCGGCCAAAACCTGGAATTCGCTCCCCACTCACCTCCGACTTACACAGAACCACCTCTCCTTCAGAAAGCAACTAAAAACCTAGCTATTCGATAAGTAATGCACCCACCCTCCCTCAAGCGCCTTGAGACCCTCTGGGTGAGTAGTGCGCTATACAAATTCCTGAACTTGAACTTGAACTTGCCTTGGTGATTGGATGAGTGCATGGATAGTGCCTCAGTAAATGTATGAGTGCAATGATAGTGCCTCAGTTAATGTACGTGTGCATGGATAATGGCTGGGTGAATGAATCAGTACATGGGTAGTGCCTGGGTGAACGGATGAGTTCATTGGTTGTACCTGAGTGAATGGATGAGCGCATGCATAGTACCTGAGTGAACAATGAATTCAAGGGTAGTTCCTAAGTGATTGGATGTGTCAATGGGTAGTCACTGGGTGAATGGATGAAAACGTGGGTAGATGAGTGCATGGATACTAGCTGTGATGCGATATGTGCATGGTTAGTGCCTGGGTGAATGCATAAGTACATGAGTGAATGGATGAGTGCACGTGTAGTGCCTGGGTCATTAGACAAGTGTTTAGATAGTGCCTGGGTGATTGGATGTGTGCATGCGTAGTACCTGGGTGAATGGGCGAGTGCATGGATAATGTTAGAGTAAATGAATGAGTGCATGGGTAGTACCTGAGTAAATGGATGACCACAGGCATACTGCCTGAGTGAACAGATGAGTGCAAGGGTAGTGCCTGAGTGATTGGATGTGTCCATGGGTAGTGCCTTGGTGAATGGATGAGTGCGTGGGTAGTGCCTGAGTGAATAGGGGAATGCATGGGTAATGGCTGAGTGATTAGATATGAGCATGGTTAGGGCCTCAGTAAATGCATTAGTGCATTATTGAATGGATGTATGCAAGTGTCTGGGTCATTAGATGAGTGTTTGGATAGTACCTGAGTGAAAAAATTAATGCATGCACAGTGCCTGAGTAAATGACTGAGTGGAAGGGTAGTGCCTGGATGATCGGTAGAATGTATGACTAGTGCCTGGTTCATTGGATGAGTGCATCAGTAGTGTCTGAGTGAATGGATGAGTGCATGGATAATGTCTGTGTGAATAAATGAGTGTATGGGCAGTGCCTGGGTGATTGGATGAGTGCATGGATAATGGCTGGGTTAACAGATGAGTGCATGGGTGGTGCCTGGATATATGGATGAGTAGAAGGATAGTGCCTGGGTGAATCAATATGTGCATGGTTAGTACCTGGGTCAATAGATGAGTGTATGGATAGTGCGGGAGTTGAGGGATCAGTGCAATGGTAGTACCTGAGTAAATGAATGAATGAAAGGGTAATGCCTGAGAGATTGGGTGAGTGCAAGGTAGTGCCTTGGTAGTTGTATTAGTGCAAGGGTAGTAGCTGGGTGATTGGGTGGGTGCATAGATAGTGCCTGGGTGATTGGGTGAATGAATGCATAGTGCCTGCATGATTGGGTGTTTACATAGATAGTGCCTGAGTGAATGGATGAGTGCAAGCGTGGTGCCTCTGTGAATGCATGACTGCAAGGGTAGGGCCTGGGTGAATGGCTGAGTAGAAGGGTAGTGCTTGGGTGAATAAAGGAGTGCATGGGTAGTGCCTCAGTGAATGGATCAGTGCAAGGGTAGTACCTGAGTGAGTAGATACGTTCTTGGATAATGGCTGGGTGAATGAATTACTGCATGGGCACTGCCTGGGTGAATGGATTTGTGCATGGGTAGTGCCTCAGTGATGGGATGAGTGCAAGGGTAGTGTTTGGGTGATTAGATAAGTGCATGGATAGTGCACTGGGGATTCTGTGAGTGCACAGATAGTGTCTGAGTAAATTGATGAGTGCATGGGTACTGCTTGGGTAATTGGATAGGTACATGGTTAATACCTGGTTGATTGTATAAGTGCATGAGTAGCACATATGTGACTAGATGTCTGCAAGAGTAGCACCTGGGTGATTGGCTGAGAGCAAGGGTAGACCCTGGGTCATTGGATGAGTGCAAGGGTAGTGGCTTAGTGACTGGGTGAGTACACAGATAGGTTCTGGGTGATTGGGTGAATGCATAGATACTGTCTGCATGATTGCATGAGTGCATGGGTACTGTCTGGGTGATTGGATGAGTCCATGAGTAGTGCCTGTGTGAGTGGATGAGTGCATGGGCTGTGCCTCAGTGAATGGATGAGTGCACACATAGTGTCTGGGTGTTTGCATAGTGCATGGGTAGTGCCTGGGTGATTAGATGAGTGTGTGAGTAGTGGCTGGGAGATTAGATGAATTCAAGTGAGGTACCTGAGTGATCGGATGACTGCTTACCTAGAGGGTGGATAATTGGACTAGTTCAACTATTGTGCTTGGGAGATGGGATGAGTGGTAACTCAATGAATCCATTACTAGATTAGTGATCTGATACACGTAATATATCTCAACCTCCAACCACTGTAAAGAAATAAAACATACACAAATATATTAGAATTTTATTTCAAACATTAGGCAACCAAACAAAATACAATATTTTTTTACCAAAACTTTAATTCAACATAGACACATGTTTTACTGTTTGTTCCTGTTTTTAGCTATCATAGTTGTTCACTTTCAACAGTGCTTTGTATGAAGACTCATCGTGAAACTGTGGGAAAAAACAATCAATGGATGGTAAAGTTTTTTAATACTGGCTTGCTGATAGCTTACTACCTTAATGAAAACAACTATACGGTAAAATAGTTTCTGATCTTATTATATCTGGTACAAAATGTTCAACAATTACGAAGCAGTCGTAAGTTTTGCATAACCTTTTGTAAATATCTTCCCTGTTAGGCCAAATGATGTATAAACTGTTCCCAGTCCATATATGAAAAACATGACTCATAGTACAATGTAGAAGCTGATGTAGCAGAAACAAAAGGGAACTTTCTTAGTGGTGAAGAGGCTTTTCACATGCAACTTGAGGCTACAGGCATTATAGTACCTCCATTTACTTTTTATCTGTAGTAACACAAAGTAGTCCTCAATATTTATAAATTCCTTTCCCGCAGTTAAAAAGACTACTTCGTTTCTAACAGCTTGCTGTACACAATACCCACAATAGGCCAAATAGTGTCTCAGAAACACATAATATATATATAAATATATATAAATATAAATATATATATATATTCACTTAAAAAACCATAGGTTTCACACATGTTATAGTTAGCTGTACATTTCACTCGTAAAAAACCAATGAAATTCCACGTTATAGTTAGATCAGGTAACTATAACTTGCGCGCCCACAATAAACTGCTGATGACGTCACATATTACATCACTCATGACATGGTAAGTGACATCACTCTTCACATTCAATGATGACATCTGAAATGAGACATTGTGGATTGCGGTCGCGCAAGTTATAGTTACCTGATTTAACTATAACGTGGAATTTCATTGGTTTTTTTACGAGTGAAATGTACAGCTAACTATAACATGTGTGAAACCTATGGTTTTTTAAGTGAATTTTCAAGGTTTTTTAAATGCTAATTCCTAACTATAACGTGTGTGAAACCTATGGTTTTTTCAGTGAATTTGTACGGTTTTTTAAATGCTAAGTTATGTATTTTTTTTTTTTTTTTTTTCTGGTTTTTCACCGTGCGCACACCCTGCGCGCACGGTGCGCTTCGCGCACCGAACGCCCACGTTGCGCAGTTCAACCCGTGCGCGCCTCGCTTTTTTTAACACAGTAACAATTTTTTTTTCTCCCTTGCGGGTCCTTCAATTTATTTAATAAATGTGATTGTTATTTCGTTTTTTTTTTAATTATTTTTTTTTGCCGTGCGCGTACGGTAAGCTTACCGTACGCACACTCCGCGATTTTTTTTTAAAATTATTAAATGTATTTTTCGTACTTTTTGGTCCTTCGTGGACCCCCTGACAAACGCTAGGGGGTCTGCAACTATCTTCGTTGCCCCCTTTTCACGTTATCCACCTTTGTTTTTCAGTGCGAGAGACAGAAAATGGCGGCCGACACTTTCTGATTTCGACCGATTCGAATGTTTACAGTCATGTAACCACCAATCAGAATTGAGCTCGCGCACGGCACCGTACGCGTACGGTAAGCTTACCGTAAGCGCACGGAGTGCGCTTACAGATATATATATTGATTTAAATGCTATTTTCTCAGGACCTACTGAACAGATTTACACCAGACCTGCAAAAGGCACATCTCTGACCTGAGGACTACCTCTCTGCCAAATTTCAAGTAATTCTGTTCAGCCATTCGGGCTGTAGCTCGGACTAAAGGTCCTATGGGAAAATGCATGGGGAAAACGCGTTTTGGGACCCCCTTTTTTCTCAGCCCCCGCTTGACGAATTCCCCCGAGACTTTCAGGGTAGGAGCGGAGCGGAGCGCCCCACCTATTTTGAAAATTTCGCGAGGATTCGTCAACCGGCGCTATATATATATATATATATATATATATATATATATATATATATATATATATATATATATATATATATTATCTACTGGCAGACGCCAGTAGATACTTATAGTTAGGACCGTGTTTCCATAGGAAATCCGCAACATTCTATTTGGAATAACTTTGGCGCCGGTTGACGAATCCTCGCGAAATTTTCAAAATAGGTGGGGCGCTCCGCTCCGCTCCTTCCCTGAAAGTCTCGGGGGGATTCGTCAAGCGGGGGCTGAGAAAAATGGGGGGTCCCAAAATGCGTTTTCCCCACGCATTTTTCCATAGGACCTTTAGTCCGAACGGCTGAACAGAATTACTTGAAATTTGGCAGAGAAGTAGTCCTCAGGTCAGGGATGTGCCTTTTGCAGGTCTGGTGTAAATCTGTTCAGTATTTCCTGAGAAAATAGCATTTAAATCAATATATATATCTATAAGCGCGCACCGTGCTCGTACAGTAAAATTTACCGTAAGCGCACGCTGCCGTGCGCGAGCACGATTCTGATTGGTTGTTAGATCTTAGTAAACATTCGAATCGGTCGAAACCAGGAAGTGTCGGCCGCCATTTTGTCTCTCGCAGTCTGAGGGGGTGAAAAACAAAGGTGGAGAACGTGAAAAGGGGGCATGGTGGACAGTTCCTGACCCCCTAGCCTTTGTCAGGGGGTTCCAGAAGGACCCCCATGGCCCAAAATGCGCGTACTGTAGAAACAGAAAAATTCCGCGAACTGCGTAACGTGGGCGAAGCGCACCGTGCGCGTACGGTACGCGCACGGTGAAAAACCTTAATAAAAAAAAAAACATAGGTTACACACACGTTATAGTTAGGAATTAGCATTTACATGTTATAGTTAGCTGGACATCACTGATGACATATGTGTCTTTCTGAACAATAAATATTTGTAATATATGTATAGCTAAAGATTAATGGAAGAAGACATGGGTAAATAAGTGTCTAAATACAGTGATGTAATATCTGACGTCATCAGCAGAGGATTGCGGTCGCGTGAGTTATAGTTGCCTGCACTAACTATAACGGGGGAATTTCAATGGTTTTTCACGAGTGAAATGTCCAGCTAACTATAACATGTGTGAATCCTATGGTTTTTTAAGTGAATATATATATATATATATATATATATATATATTCACTGAAAAAACCATGGGTTTCACACACGTTATAGTTAGGAATTAGCATTTAAAAAACCTTAGAAATTCAATGAAAAAACCAAAGGTTTCACACATGTTATAGTTAGCTGGACATTTCACTCGTAAAAAACCATTGAAATTCCCCCGTTATAGTTAGTTCAGCTAACTATAACTCGCGCGCCCGCAATGCACTACTGATGACGTCACATATTACATCACTCATGACATGGTCAGTGACATCACTCATGACATCACTGATGACATCTCAAATGACATCACTGATGACATCATCCTGTGAATGTGTGTTTTTCTGAAAATTAAATATGTTTAATATATGTATATCTCAAGGTCGATGGAAGAATAAATGAGTATATAAGTTTCTAAATTGATGATTTGTTTTTGAAAAATTGATTGTGTAACTGACTGATTAAGTGTATCTTTATGAATACATGGCTAAGTGAGTAATGTTTAAATGTGTAAATACCTGTATCAGTCTCTCACTTTGTATATACGTGGCTGCATGGGTTGGTGAGTAGCTACATGAGTGTCTATATAGGTTATTAGTTGTTTTTTTGAGTATCAGTATGAGTGTCTGAGTGTCTTCATGGTTCGGTGGGGGTTATTATGTAGTGCATAGGTGCATGAATGAGTGACTCACTGTTTGTATGTGTTGAAGACAGCATGTGTGTAGGACCGTATGGGTGGATGAGTGTGTGTATGGGTGTGTTAGTGAGTGAATGACTGTCTCAATAGTGTCTTTATGAGTAACTACATATGTTTTAAACTAGTATATATGACTATTGGTGTATATAAGTAAGTATATGTGCGAGTGAGAGATTGGAAGAGTGCCTGTATGAATAAGTATGTGTTTCTATAAGTGATTATTTAAAAGACTAAGTATCTGTAAGTTTCTGTAAAAGTAAGTGTGGTGGTGTGTGTATAACTGTATATGCAGGTAAATGGATGTTTGATTCTTTATTAGCATGAGTGACTATGTGTGAGTAACTCTATGAATGAGTGGCATTGTGTTACAGGATGTTTAGGTGTATGAGTACATATGATGTGTGAGTACATGTATGAGTGACTGTATAGGATTGTTGGTGGATGAGTGGATGTGTATGTGGATCTTAGAATTACTGAATAGGTTGTTGTAACTGTTATTGGTATGTCCATTTTTTTGAAAATTTCAGTCTCTATTTTTAAATGTGTGTATCAAAGGTTATATTAGGGTGAGAGGAGGTCTACCACTCTATCACAAGGATGATGTCATCAGTGATGTCATTTGAGATGTCATCAGTGATGTCATGAGTGATGTCACTGACCATGTCATGAGTGATGTAATATGTGATGTCATCAGTAGTGCATTGCGGGCGCGCGAGTTATAGTTAGCTGAACTAACTATAACGGGGGAATTTCAATGGTTTTTTACGAGTGAAATGTCCAGCTAACTATAACATGTGTGAAACCTTTGGTTTTTTCATTGAATTTCTAAGGTTTTTTAAATGCTAATTCCTAACTATAACGTGTGTGAAACCCATGGTTTTTTCAGTGAATTTCAAAGGTTTTTTAAATGCTAATTCCTAACTATAACGTGTGTGAAACCCATGGTTTTTTCAGTGAATTTGCAAGGTTTTTTAAATGCTAATTTTTTTTTTTTTCTTCTTTTTTTTTTACATATTTTTATTTTAATTTTCTATCCTTTTTTAAAGACTATGGTTAAATTTTAAAAATTCTACAATATGTTTTTATTTTACATTTTTTATAAAATAAACAGGTAAAATTTATTAGCAATACATTTTTTCTTTTTTTTTTTTTTTTTTTTAGTGCGCGTACGGTAAGCTTACGGTAAGCGTATGGTTTACGCAATGTCCGTAATATATCTACGCTGTTTGCGTATAGTTACGCAATTTGCGTAGCCGCGCGTACTGCGCGTGGGGCGCGTACGCGTGTACGCTACACGCGCACGTTACGCGGAAGTGTTGGGGAGTGACTGTTATGCGCATGCGCGTGAGCGCGTGTCTTTTTTACACGCATGCGTACTTTTGCCGTAAGCGCACCGTAAGCGTACGGTGGGTCATGTGATCATGAAACACAACTTTTGATTGGTTGAAACTACTTTCAGTTCTAGAACTCTCCTACACTACACCCATTCCCCTCATTTCTGCTTGTGATCCCTTAGGAGAAGGAGCTGGGTTGTCTTTGTGATACGATGGCAGAACAGCAGAGCTCTTCTGAGAGTGAGGCTAGCAGCACTACCTTGAGGCAGAGAGCGAGGAAACAAAAGACCTCTTACGTATGGGAGTATTTTTCTTTTCCAGAAGGCCAGCAAAAGGTAAATGCACCCTTAGTGACTTGTAAGCTGTGTAAGCGTGTACTTTCAAGAGGGAATCCTGACAGGAAGTATTCCTTTGGGAATCACACCATGATGAGACACCTTAAGGATTTACACAGAAGGACACATGCTCGACTTACTGAAGGTAACCCTTCAGTAAATCAACCAAGCACATCCACAGCAGCTCAGCCTGGACCATCATCTGCAGTGCCGAGTCCTTCTTCTGCAGGTCAGGTGAGCCCTTCATCTGTGGGGGGAGCATCTCCTTTTTCTGGTCCTCTGGAAATTAACCCTCGGTTTGCGAGGGTTGAAGTACGGTGCGCCACTTGTCATGATCTAATTAGTTATAGGGAGACCAGTATTTCCCTAGTGAACAGTAAAATAGATCAGCACACTTGTCCTACCATCTAATATTCCCAATCTTTCTTTCCTCTGTCCCTGCATGAACACAACGGCTCTTTTAAGAGCCAACCTTACCTTTCATCTATTTTTTATATATGTTTTTAAAAACTTTTTTTTTTTTTTTTTACCGTACGCGTACGGTACGCGTAATTATTATTTTTTTTTTAAAAAAACACTAAAAGTCAATTATCACATTACAAGGTCCTTGAGAGACTATAATTAAAAACTGAAAATGTGATTGTAGAGAAGTGGAAAAAAGGGACCATGATATTATTGACTTACCATACCCACTCAAAAAAATATTTATTCATTTAAATTTTTTTTAATTGCTTTAAAAATGGTTCTAGTTTTCGAAAATTTTCTATCTCAATCTGAAAAAAAAGAAAAAAGTATTAATATTTAATAAAACATTTTATAATACAGTACACATATTTACATATTTTTCAAAAAATATTTTTGCCTTTTTTTTGCTGTTTTCAGAATATATTGCATTTCACTATAAATTGTGAAAGCAATTGCATTCATCATTTAACAGCAGGCAAAAAAAAAATTAACAATCTCAAAGATTGTTTTAAAAAAGCCCACAATCTCTTTTTGCATAAACATAACTTTATAGAAATGCATAATATTCTTAAAAAATATCATCTAATATCAATACTTATTTCTTTAAAATACCGTCTGATATTTTTGTTTCAGAAGTATAATCACAATAATATATCTCAAATAACTCCACAATACATCGGGTTCCATTTCCTTTAGGCCAAATAGTAATTTTAAAATTCTTTTTTGGTTAAATTTCCAATGGTGATCCAATAAAAATCTAAAGTGTAAATTGTACAGATGTCACCGATTCTCTGTAACATTTTGGTTTCCGAAAGATTTATTAATAATTAAATAAGTCCACAATAGAATTGTTTACCTTTCCGCATGGCCAAATAGTAATTTTAAAAATCTTTTTTGAAAAAATTTCCAATGGCAATCCAATAACATTCCAAAATTTAAATTGTGCAGATGTTACCGATTTTTTCTAAATTTTTGGTTTTCCAAAGTTTCCTTAAAAAATGGAAAAATTCCACATTACAATTGGTTACCTTTCCATTAGGCCAAATGATAATTTGTTAAATCTTTTTATTTGTAAATTCCAAATGGTAATCCAATAAAATGGTAAAATTGTTTTGTCCAGATGTTGCCAAATCTCTCTAAAATTTAGGTTTCAGGAAGATTAGATAGGAATTTGCTAAATCAAAAGGCAAACGTTGCTTAAAAATCAATTGGGAATCATTACACAGTGTCCAGCCTTTTTCACATTTAAGATAAACTGTGTAATGACCAGAAGTTACAGTAGGTCCATCATGGAAAATTATTGCAACTGTTACAAAAGTTTTTCCTGAAATTGATAATTGCTGTCCTGTAAACTTCTTTATTAAAGTATCCAATTTTGAACCATCAGCTCTACATCCTTGCATCATTAAAATTACATACTGTCCGTATTCCTTTAAAATTAACGTTGAAAACATGTCAGATTTACACTCACCGCATTGCATGCTATGATTAGCATCTTTAACTAATTTAGCAAAAGTGACTGTTTTACTCTCTGGCAATGTTAAATAAATAAACCTTTCATTGTCAACATTAGAGCCACATATATTATAACAGTTTTCACAACTATGTTCCCATTTATAAGAGAGACCAAATACATTTTCAATGGGAACCCCTTCTTCTTCCAGTACCTGAAGAAAATACATCAAGAATTCCTGTGCGTCTTGCTGTACATTTTGAGAAAACTGTGTTCGTCCTGAACATACATCTAAAAGTTTTCTAATTTCAGTAGCACTTTCTATTTGAGTTTTATCATTACTCAGCTTTTCAGAAAGGAGACTCAGCACAGAACAGAATCTTTTTCCCTGATTTACTATTATCTGCTCTTGCAAACTTTCCAGATAAAATGCAACATTCAGCACTACATTAGCGTAGCAGTTGACGCCAGAGCTATTTTCAAAATGACATCCTACAACCTGTTCTTCATTTTCCTTATTCTTTTTGCTTGCAATTACATCACTCCTCTTTTTTTTCCTCCTCTCTACATCTTCATTACAGATATTCTCATTTCTCCTTTTACGAGAAACTACACGTTTCTCCAACACAGGATACTGACCTAAATGAGGAGCATAGCTTCTTCTTAATCTATTATACTCCTTTACACAATTTGTATCAGCACTAACTTTTGAATCATCAAAGTCTATCATGAATAAACCTGATAATGTTTTCACTCGTGACAAAGCAACATATGCCATACCTTCTTTGAATACAGTTGAACCAATGTTCACAAATGCACAATCTACAGTCAATCCTTGAGACTTCTGAATAGTTACAGCATATGCTAGCGAAAACGGAAACTGCTTCCTACGTACATATAAGTCTTTCACAAGCATGAAACGAACTGAACAACGACAAATGTCTTTAACTTCTTCTATCTGATCAAATTTTATTTTTAAACATTCAATTCCATCTTTTTTCTGATAATTAATAAAACCCACAACTCTTCGCATAGCTCCATTAACTAAACCTTTTTCAACATCCAAATTTCTCCTTAAAAATACTCTACAGTTCATGCAAACATATAGATTTTTTTCTAATCCAGCTGTTTTGGAAATGTTCTTCTCTAGTGAATCCAATTTATTTTTCAGTCTGCCTGTTAATGTGACAGTAATTCTTCCATCCTCAATTTTGTCCACTGCTTCCAATTTCCTGATATCTTCCTTTTCCAATTTCAAAAGCTCCTCATTGAATATTGAGCATTCACGTAGAGTTGGCATTAAGCAGATGACACTTTTGTTTTCTGCAATGTTCTTGTATATCTTCTCTGCAACTATTTCTTCCTTTGGAAATAAATTATATAGCAGCCGACTCTGTAATGCTTTTTTGCCAGCTTCAGTGAGTAGTCCAATTCTGATATCTTTCAGAATACTTCCATATTCTTCATCGTTTGCTTGCCTCATATTAGTAGTAAGTTCCTTGTACTCAAAGAAGGACCAAATATTTGTATTACCGATGCTTCCCAATGACTTCTTCGTGTCTTCATGTGTCACAGTATTAAACACTGGTTGTCCTTTAACTGGAGTAAGTTGCAAAAGATCTCCAAAAACTATGACGTGTTTTCCTCCAAATAACACGTCATAGTCTGTCTTCAGAATTTGCTGCATTCTTAAATGCACAAAGGCAAGCATTAAGTTTGATACCATGCTCACCTCATCAATAATGAGAACTTGCATCTTCTTCAATACTCTTGAAACTTCCAAGCATGCTTCTCCAGTTTGCTTGTTTTATTGTATTTTGTCCTCATGCTCCACTGGTAACATTAGCAAACGATGTAAAGTGATTCCTTTTATGTTATATGCTGCTAACCCAGTTGGAGCAGTAACCACACAAGACAAAGTAGAATCCGTTTTTTGCTGTAGGTAGCTTCTGATGACTTTTATTAGGAAACTTTTTCCAGTTCCAGCTTGTCCGCTTACATACATCCTGATTGGATGAAATGATGTGCATGAGCACTCTTTTTTTTCATGTAGAAATCCGTGATCAATTTTGTTTCTGATCTCTTCATAAATTTGTTGCTGCTCTTCGTTCAGTTGTCTTTCCAAATTTTGTAAGTCTATAAATTCTTCTTGAGCTTGATTCATAGCCGTTTCCACTTCATTCATGGCTATTGATGCTTCATTTTCAACGATTGGTTGTCCTAGGGGATCTTGACTGAGTGTTCCTGAACTTTGGCTGTCCTGAGAACTGTCTCTAGCTATTTCTGCTGCAATTGTAGTTTCCTGTTCAATTTCTTCATTTAACATTTGCAGATAAGTTGTGAATGTATTGCATTGTATGCTGTCTTTGCAAGCATTAAAAGAATCTTCATAGCTTTGAAATTCTCCCAGTAGTTCATCCTCTGTACGCCATGGTTTAAACAGCTGTAAAAGTGCCAAGTAGTAAAATTCCTTTTTGTCAGTAGTGTCGCAACTCAGCTTCCGGTGATTTATCAAACTTCCTTTTGTTTGCTTCACCAAACATCCTTCCTCACCAATGACTTTATATTTTCCATTGTTGATGTCTTCTGCGGCTTTCCGTGAATAAATGTAGATATGCAGCACTTCACAGAGACACATGTTCTCTAGATGAAGACTTCTCTTGGGATAATATGTGTCCAACATGTTTGATTTCAAAATATCTGTACTTTCTGGGTCATTCTCGGCCAAATATTCAATTTCTCCAACAGATTTCAGTACCCGATTTCTCATTGCTGCAAGGCCTAAACTTGCCCAAATTATTCTTCTTGATTTCGAGTAGAGACTTGCAGAAGATAACCTATCTGAACATTCGTAGGATCCAATTTCTCGATGCGATAACATCTTCAAACTGAAACTGTACAGCTTCTTACTGACAGTTTTCTCGTGAGAAATCTCTTCCCACATTTCCTTCAATTCTGTTTTTTCTGATTTCGTAATGTAAGACGTTACATATCGAGCAACAGCAATGGAATTGTCAGCTACATACTGTATATCCATGTTAGCGTTCCACATGGATAAAATCACTGGGTTGTAGTCATTTATATTTTTTGATTCTTCTTTTCTTTTAAGGTTGTAGGTATTCTTAGGTGATTTTCTTGTGATAGTATGTCTCACAGATGACATAAAACTGTTAACTCTTCCATTTGAAAGAACAGGTCTAGGAAATCCAAATCGACATTTAGTGTAGTATTTATCTTTGCTCTTGTATTTCCGTCGACAGTATTTTCCACACCGATGCCTTTGGAAATGTAAAACTTGCTCCTTTAACTTTTTCTCTTCTGTGCTTTTTGGTATAGCACATGTTGCATATTCTTCAATGTAAGATAACACTGCTTCATCAGTATCTGTTCCAAACTTTGGGGCATCCTTGATCCACAACAGCATATGAATATGAGGAGCACCTCTTGCCTGGTACTCTTTTCTCCAAAAGAAATCCACTACTTCTCCTAGAGGTGGATTTTTTTTATTGCAGATGAAGGACATCATAGCCTCAAATCTATGATTGAAATATCTGCAAACATTAACCGGATCCAATGAGCACAGTTCTCCTGCTGTCTTGTATTCGATGTTTTTAATGTTTGAATTTGCCTCTCGTAGAAAATCCAGTAAATCATCCCAAGCGTACTCGGCACAGCTTAGGGTAACGAACCATGTTGGTGTTCCTAAATTCCGTAACATGCATTTTAATTCACCATGGCGTCGGTACCAATATTCATTTGTCCCACGCTGACAAGTCATCAGATTGATCAGTTGTGTTTCCAAATGATCATCTCGGTGCTGCACTTTCTCCATAAAATCCTTAGCAGACACATTTTGCAAATGTACTCCACTTTTTAAAATGTGATTTACTGCATAAGACAATGCAGACAAGTCGCTTTCAAATAAAAGATGGAACAAATAAGGAATACTTTGTCGAAATCTGGGATCTTCAGCATATAGTCTTGTAGTCCGATACTCAGAAGCTGGAATCTGTTCCGGACGTTCATCGTATCGTCCTCCTTTTCCTTTAGGAAACAGCTGGGGAAAACATCGAGCTTCCAAGCTCTCCTCCCATACACTCACGGGAGTTCCTTTTGCTTTCTTCATCTGAAATAGATCAATATTGTCTCCCATAACTTCTTTTGAATGAAGAGGATGTATGCTAAAATGTTCATAAATTTCTTCTTCCTTGACTTGTCCACTTTTTCAATTTGTCCAGTTGGTGTTTCTGTGTCTTCTTGTAAATCTTCTTCTTCTTCTTCTTCTATATAAATTGATTCATACCATTTGTTATTCCTTTTCAAATACAAATTTGCTCTTTGTACTTTCCGTACATCTACCAGCTCCTGCCAAATCTTCTTATTCTTTGTAGGTACACCATTAACCAGAATAATTAATGGTTCAGTTTCCAAAGTATCCGCATCAATAGTTTCCATATTTTTTTTCAAATCCAAGGGCAAATACACCACTCTACCTTTTAAACCTCTCAGTAAATCTGAAGGAGGTAATTTACCAGTTTTGGGCTCCATACGTACTATGGTCTGGAACGGATGAACACATTGAATGAGTATAGACTCATATGTATTTAATTCAGAAAGTTCAGCAGGAATAGCATCCAATTCTACATTATTATGTACAGCTCTGGTCGGCATTCTATTTTCCTCTAACTTGTTGTAACAGTATTTACAAATACGCTGATCTTCACCCAATTCAAAACAATTTTCAAGAAATATATATGTGGCAAAATCCTTCCACTTATAATTATCTTCATTTTCACTCTTTCTGTAGAGATCAACATTCCTAGTTTGTTTTCTATAATGAGTTCTGCGGCAACAAATACAAGTAATATTTGGTCTTTCATTAGAGATTATTGCAAATTTTGTTATGTGATCATTAAATGTCTTACTTACAGAGGGTTCTACATTCTCTTCCACTTCTTCCTCATTTACTGTGTCCTTCTCTGCACTGTTTTGTTCAGGACCAAAGTAACAAAACTGAATTTCATCAACAACCTTCTCTACATCTGATACCGTTCCACGGAACAGAGCCCTATTCAATTCATCTAACTTTATTGCTGGACTTTTAGCAAAATACAACCGTCTCACAAACTTTCTCATTTCAGTATGATGAACAGCCAGCATCCTAAAATGATGGAAAACACTATTACACACTTTTCTAGATAGACAAGTGTTCTGCTTGGGTTTTCGGATCAGATAGAACCCGCTCATCAGAGCCTTTCTAACCCAGCCAGAACGTTACCCTCTCCCTAGGGCCTATTCACAACAAGTAACCACAGATATATATATATACCACCTAAGGACAGGGAATTCCTACTATATATATATATATATATATATATATATGCACCAAATCCTGCGAAAGGAGAGTCGACGCCGTGTCGTTCAGCTAATTCTCTTTATTGTCAGCTGGTAATGTTAGACGTGTTTCGCCTGTCCTGCAGGCTTGCTCACTAACATTGCAATAAAGTTTTACCTTCAATTTAACTGAAAAATATGCCGTGTCACGTGAAAACTACAAAGTAATGGAGGGTGAAAACAGACTCGTAGTTTATATTACATTGAAGGCATTACTTACAACTTATTTAAATTATATATCATTTCATTCGCAATTATTTATCACATGGTGTACCGTTGCTTTCACAAATATAAATATTGCACGTGTAATATATACAACTGTATTTAAATTTTGTCCTTGTTTTACATTGAGTTACAGACTGGGCGATTTCAAATCAATTAAACCATAAGTGAACAACCGAGCTATATGTCGTAAAACTCGAATCAGAATTACCTCAACTGGTTTTCTATCTTTGCGCATATTATTGCTTTACTCCCTTGTCGGTCCAGCCCCAGTGGGCTTGATCGTCTGGCGACAAAATAATTAATAATAACTTCAAACAGTCAAGTGACCTATTGTGCCTAACCCCAATCTTGGAATGACAAAACACACAGCTAGTCAAATGCACATGGATTTAGCCCCAGTGGGCTTTTAACCAAATCATACAATGAAAGAAGGGGCAGTTGATATAACGGCTACCCCCAATGCCTTTTAGTTGATCATTCTTACCCTCCTACTACTGGTGTGCACATAATAAAATCCAAACAGTTAAAAATAGGAACACGAGGAAAATTACACATACGTATGGAGATCCTCCTCCATATTTAACCCCATCGGGGCTTTAGTATTCAATCTGATAATATAGCTGGATTCCAGCTTGCGAAGTGTTTTTTGGCGATCACCTCCCCTTCTATTTATTGGAACAGCATCGATAACAAAATATGACAACCCTTTGACATCACTGTTGTGGCAACTTGCAAAATGACGAGCAACTGGATAAGATTTGTCTGCATTCTTGATAGCTCGTAGATGCTGCACCACTCGCTTGTGGACTTGAAGAATTGTACTGCCTACGTACTTCAGCCCGCAGGGACATTGAAGCATGTAGACAGCAAAATCCGTTTTGCAGGAGAATTGACCTTTGATTTTGTGTTCTTTCTTGGTGAACCCAGGAATGTAACTAGAGGTATTTTTACCAAAGGTGCACGCCTTGCACTTGGTGCACTTCAAAAACCCATCTTTTTTCACTAGCCATGATGTCCCTGAGTTAGCCTGAGTTTTATTGGTAAGCATGTTGCTAACTAAAGCCTGCTTAAGAGATCTAGCTCTTCTAAAAGTAATGAGGGGCCTCCTTGGCAATAATTTCTTTAGAATTGGATCATTATAAATGATATGCCAATGTTTCTGCAGGATTTGTCTCAGCTCTTTTTGTTGGTTGTTAAATGTCATAATCATCCTACATTGTGAATTATCACTGTTTTTGTTCTTGTTTTTATTTTTATTTTTAGTTTTGTTGGTGTTCTTGCTGGGGTTAAAGAGTATCTCTTCCCTAGTTTTTAGAGTGGCCTTCCTCATTGCTCCTTGAATGCACTCTTGAGAGTATCCTCTCGCGGAAAATCTCCTCTCGAGGCATTCAAATTCTGCATCTAAGTCTTGCTTGGTACTGCAGTTTCTCATTGCTCTCAGGCATTCCCCATAGGGGATACTCCTGACTAAGTTGGCTGGATGGAAACTTGAAGCATGGAGTAACGTGTTTCCATCTGTGGGTTTGCGAAACAGCTTGGTATGCAGCTGCCCTTGATGTATGTAGACTGTCAGATCTAAAAAATTCACTTCTAGACTGCTGATAGTGCTGGTAAACTTCAAATTCAATTGATTAATTTGTAGCTTGTTGACAAAATCTTGAGCACTATTTACATCTCCTTTCCAAATAATAAAAAGGTCATCGATGAATCGACAAACTTTGTTGACTCATTTTTATGTCCTCTAGTCAGTGAGCTTCCTTCCTTTATCCAGGATACAGGAGATTTTTTACGAAGAATATACGATGTACCTTGGGAATCAGATTATCTTCTGATGACCATAGACGTTACAACTCTGTACACGAGTATACGCCATTCGGATGGGCTGAATGCTGTCAAATTCTTTCTGGGGGGCAGACCAGTTAAGTTTTGGCAGCATACTCAGATGTTGTTAGACATGATTACTAGTTGTTTAGAGAACAATTTCTTCCTTTTCAATGATGTTCTTTACCATCAACTATGTGGGACAGCAATGGGTACCTGCTTCGCCCCCAGCTATGCTAATTTGCATATGGGCTGGTGGGAGGAGCAGGTAATCCAATCCCTTTTTCACCGAGAACAACAAGAAAATATAATTTTGTGGAGTCGATTCATCGACGACCTTTTTATTATTTGGAAAGGAGATGTAAATAGTGCTCAAGATTTTGTCAACAAGCTACAAATTAATCAATTGAATTTGAAGTTTACCAGCACTATCAGCAGTCTAGAAGTGAATTTTTTAGATCTGACAGTCTACATACATCAAGGGCAGCTGCATACCAAGCTGTTTCGCAAACCCACAGATGGAAACACGTTACTCCATGCTTCAAGTTTCCATCCAGCCAACTTAGTCAGGAGTATCCCCTATGGGGAATGCCTGAGAGCAATGAGAAACTGCAGTACCAAGCAAGACTTAGATGCAGAATTTGAATGCCTCGAGAGGAGATTTTCCGCGAGAGGATACTCTCAAGAGTGCATTCAAGGAGCAATGAGGAAGGCCACTCTAAAAACTAGGGAAGAGATACTTTTTAACCCCAGCAAGAACACCAACAAAACTAAAAATAAAAATAAAAACAAGAACAAAAACAGTGATAATTCACAATGTAGGATGATTATGACATTTAACAACCAACAAAAAGAGCTGAGACAAATCCTGCAGAAACATTGGCATATCATTTATAATGATCCAATTCTAAAGAAATTATTGCCAAGGAGGCCCCTCATTACTTTTAGAAGAGCTAGATCTCTTAAGCAGGCTTTAGTTAGCAACATGCTTACCAATAAAACTCAGGCTAACTCAGGGACATCATGGCTAGTGAAAAAAGATGGGTTTTTGAAGTGCACCAAGTGCAAGGCGTGCACCTTTGGTAAAAATACCTCTAGTTACATTCCTGGGTTCACCAAGAAAGAACACAAAATCAAAGGTCAATTCTCCTGCAAAACGGATTTTGCTGTCTACGTGCTTCAATGTCCCTGCGGGCTGAAGTACGTAGGCAGTACAATTCTTCAAGTCCACAAGCGAGTGTTGCAGCATCTACGAGCTATCAAGAATGCAGACAAATCTTATCCAGTTGCTCGTCATTTTGCAAGTTGCCACAACAGTGATGTCAAAGGGTTGTCATATTTTGTTATCAATGCTGTTCCAATAAATAGAAGGGGAGGTGATCGCCAAAAAACACTTCGCAAGCTGGAATCCAGCTATATTATCAGATTGAATACTAAAGCCCCGATGGGGTTAAATATGGAGGAGGATCTCCATACGTATCTGTAATTTTCCTCGTGTTCCTATTTTTAACTGTTTGGATTTTATTATGTGCACACCAGTAGTAGGAGGGTAAGAATGATCAACTAAAAGGCATTGGGGGTAGCCCTTATATCAACTGCCTCTTCTTTCATTGTATGATTTGGTTAAAAGCCCACTGGGGCTAAATCCATGTGCATTTGACTAGCTGTGTGTTTTGTCATTCCAAGATTGGGGTTAGGCACAATAGGTCACTTGACTGTTTGAAGTTATTAATAATTATTTTGTCGCCAGACGATCAAGCCCACTGGGGCTGGACCGACAAGGGAGTAAAGCAATAATATGCGCAAAGATAGAAAACCAGTTGAGGTAATTCTGATTCGAGTTTTACGACATATAGCTCGGTTGTTCACTTATGGTTTAATTGATTTGAAATCGCCCAGTCTGTAACTCAATGTAAAACAAGGACAAAATTTAAATACAGTTGAATATATTACACGTGCAATATTTATATTTGTGAAAGCAACGGTACACCATGTGATAAATAATTGCGAATGAAATGATATATAATTTAAATAAGTTGTAAGTAATGCCTTCAATGTAATATAAACTACGAGTCTGTTTTCACCCTCCATTACTTTGTAGTTTTCACGTGACACGGCATATTTTTCAGTTAAATTGAAGGTAAAACTTTATTGCAATGTTAGTGAGCAAGCCTGCAGGACAGGCGAAACGCGTCTAACATTACCAGCTGACAATAAAGAGAATTAGCTGAACGACACGGCGTCGACTCTCCTTTCGCAGGATTTGGTGCATACGGGGACCGAGTCTCGGAGGTCCGGAACGCCGACGCGCCCTTTGGTCTGGAGGAGGTGGGATTACCGAGGCACTCGTGGATTATATATATATATATATATATATATATCTAGGCCTCTTATAATACAAGTGGCGGCCTCGCGATCCCAGACGGACCCAGGACTTCCTACCCAGACGGCAGCCTTAGCCTCGCGGTCCCAGACGGACCCAGGACTTCCTACCCAGACGGCAGCCTTAGCCTCGCGGTCCCAGACGGACCCAGGACTTCCTACCCAGACGGCAGCCTTAGCCTCACGGTCCCAGACGGACCCAGGACTTCCTACCCAGACGGC
The DNA here is from genome assembly GCF_964204655.1 of Triturus cristatus. Classification (NCBI taxonomy): domain Eukaryota; kingdom Metazoa; phylum Chordata; class Amphibia; order Caudata; family Salamandridae; genus Triturus; species Triturus cristatus. The sequence continues at coordinate 889,415,045 of NC_140590.1, read as the reverse complement.
AGCCTTAGCCTCGCGGTCCCAGACGGACCCAGGACTTCCTACCCAGACGGCAGCCTTAGCCTCGCGGTCCCAGACGGACCCAGGACTTCCTACCCAGACGGCAGCCTCAGCCTCGCGGTCCCAGACGGACCCAGGACTTCCTACCCAGACGGCAGTCTCAGCCTCGCGGTCCCAGACGGACCCAGGACTTCCTACCCAGACGGCAGCCTTAGCCTCGCGGTCCCAGACGGACCCAGGACTTCCTACCCAGACGGCAGCCTTAGCCTCGCGGTCCCAGACGGACCCAGGACTTCCTACCCAGACGGCAGCCTTAGCCTCGCGGTCCCAGACGGACCCAGGACTTCCTACCCAGACGGCAGCCTCAATACAAGTTCATCCTATGATTACCATAACATACAGCAGGGGAATCAGTTTTACTATTTGTCAGATCACACAGGAACTGCCAGTTTGAGCACAACCTGTTCTCTGGTTCGAGGGGTTCCTCTCTCCCTTATTCAGTTACCACTTACCTGATCAGGGTTAACATCTGTTCATGTCAAGTCACAGCTGACTAGAAGAATAGGCTACCCTCTTATACAAGAACACGCAGCACATGTTCATTCACTACAAACTGGATACTTTATTATTTATTATATACGCAATCACATAACATTACTGTGTAACACATAACCTGCAAAGAAAAGTGAAAGATTAGGTTGTACACTCTAATAAGAAAGGGGTCGACATCACCTTAGTCGTGTGTAGCCTGCACTCAATGGTCATCTAGGTTCCCTTCTCGTCTGTGCCTCGGCTCGCCTGGAGGTCACACCTCCGTAGCTCCCTTCTCCGAGTCACTGGGACCTCTTCCTCATCGGCTACTCTCTCCTCTCTGGCAATTCTGCTAGAAGAGTATCTGTCTCTCGGTTTTTCTCCGCCTTCAAGTTTGTCATCTGTCTTCCCTGGAATAAGTAATAGCTTTACTGCTAACGGCTAGATGCCGCCTACGGACTGAAGTAAGTGCCACGTAACTGCCTCAGACTTTTACTAATATAGAGGTGCATTTCCTCATGGAAAATTCCGGCCCGTAACCTGCCGCCCACCAAATTCTTGTACCTCCCCGTGCCAAGGACACTTTCCCAGCCGGCCGGCCTGATGTAGCGTCTTCGGCATGAAGAAAAATACAATCCTTCGATAAGGGCCGGTCTGAACCGGTTCTCTCCAAGCGAATAACACCTCATAACTAAAACATCCCCTTTAACCTAGAAGCATCTCAAGCTGCCGGAGCAGAAAGAAAGATGGAGTCTCTCCCGTTTGAGGCCTACCAGGCCTGAATTCAGCACGGCTCCATGAAATACCCTCACTACAGGGCAGGTTATCCCTAATACTAACGAACCTATCCCCTAGGATATGTGTGCAAGCCCTAATCTATGGGGAAGAACACAGGATCATGTCGAAGTGCCTAGTAAATAGACTTCATTCACTACTCTAACCCTTAGGCTTGAATGGTAAAGAGACTGAAGTCACCCTAATCACCCATCAACACAATAGGGCCGGGAAAATCGAGCAGTACATTTCACCCTTGACTTCAGTCTATTATACATTCATTAAACAGAACTAACATCTGTGGAAGAATAATATGAAACAAAGCTAACTGATCTATGTCTAGTACCAAATGTGCAAAATTGAAGTAGTGAAGGAATACACTGAATAAAGCAACAAATAGAAATCAAAACAGCGATGGTAATTAGAATACCTCCTAATATTCGACGTAACAGATATAAATCAGGTAACCAATTAAAGAGCCAGTCAAACCAGCCCTGGTCAATGTGTTTTCTAACTTCCTCCGTCAAGTCATGTAGCCTGTCAATGTGAGCGCGAATAGATTGTGTATGATCAGACAAGTTAAAACAACAAAGACCCTCAAAATCGGAACAGTCGTGTCCATGTTTAAGCAAAAGATAATCAATGGCCGCTCGATTTTGCTAGATGGCTCTCCGTTCACCCTGGGCGTCTAACAGCATGTCAGACAGGACTGTAGAAGTATGATTAATGGATTTTACCATCCAGCAGGCCATTTTCTCAATCGATTTAGCATTATAAACCGCCAAAGCAGGAACACCAATAATTGAAATAGCCAGGCTAAGGTATTCAGACTTGGAATATAAATGCAAAGATGAGTCACAATCCTCCTGTAACATCACTGTATCTCGAATCACACGAGAATTGGCATTCGGATGTGACGAGAACATCAGTAAACTGAGTCTCGTAATGGCACAGGGGCCACCAGAAATATTTGCGGGGACATATGGCCAGGAAGTATTACCACATGAGAAAAGCCATCCGGCAGGTAGCAACATCGTGCGATAATGACTAGGGGTAACTACCAAACTCTTGCAAGTCATATTGTTCTGGACCGAAGCACATGTTTTCGGTGTCCTTTGAAAGCACAAAGTTCGCTCATGAAGGGTGAAGGAAGTAGCACCTTTCAATTTTAGACGCAGACATTCAGAAATTGCACTAGGATTACACGTAAGGAAAAAACACATATCTCCTTGTGTGATATTATAGGTAACTATTTGGGACTGGACGGGGGGTATCTGGTCTGGTAGTTCAGTACATAAGGGGCAATACGCATGGGTGGCAAAATCGCCCAGAAGAACATTGGGGCGAGCCTTTGAAATGTTGAAAATATTAGTTAAAGTTTCCAGCGAAGCAGGGACAGCAACCAGACAGGTCGCTAAGATGTCGTGTACAGATCTCATCGGCGTCAAACAAAAGTGAGGGGCATCGGTCACCCTTTTCGCCAGTAGGGTCCAAAAGTTCGATGACGAATCCCACACAGCGAGGGAACGCGACACTCGGGTGCGTAGCTCATCCGGGGTTGACGGGATTCCTCCTCTCTCGTCGAACCAACCCGAAAATAGTCCGACGACGACACATCCTGCAGCAACAGTCCAAAGAATGATCTGAAAGAGAATCAAATACAGGCATTATGAGTAATTGAGCCACTCGGTCAGTTCGATGGATCAGCAAGTCAGCCTCACTTCTATTCAGCAGGAGCACCTTAATCTCTCCCTGATAATCACTGTCAATGACCCCTCCAAGTACCTGAATGCCTTTTACAGCCAGTCCCGATCTAGGGGCGATTAATCCAAAATTCCCGGGTGGTATATGAACACCAACACCGATCGCGATGATGACCCGATCTTTACCTTTTATAACGGTGTCATCCATGGCATGCAAGTCTAAACCTGCCGACCCTGGGGTCGCTCTACATGGAGCCAAAGCTCCGGGAGTAATTTCCCAGTACATCACAGTCTCTCTGATTTCATTTGGCTGAGCATTAACATTCGGAGGGAACAAACGCATAAGTGGAGATTCAGCATTTAGAAAAGGACGATTATTCAAAATTAATAGCGCTTGGGACAAAAAGTCTCGCCAATTCTTATATTTGTCATCTGTTAATTTACGCAGCTGCCCCTTCAGCAGACCATTCAATCTCTCCACAAGACCCGAGGCCTGTGGATAGTATGGGACATGAAATACCCAGTCAATATTGTTTTCCACACAGAATTCCTGTACCAATCTTCCACGAAAATGGGATGCATTATCAGATTGAATTTGGAATGGCACACCATAATACATGATAATCAATTCCAATGTTTTAATGGTATTCAATTGGGTAGCTTGCTTACAGGGAAGGGCTACCAACAGGCCACTGTATGTATCAACAATAGTGCAAACATATTGACAATTCCTACTCATGGGAAGTGGACCGATGTAATCAATTTGCCAAATTTGAGCGGGCAGTTTCCCGCGATGTAAATGACCTTTAACAATTTGGGGCACTTTGCGCTGTCTGATATGCTGACAAATGGGACAATGTAAAATAACATTCTTGATCAAATCTAGGGGAATATAAATTCCTCGATCAGCAGCCCACCTGCTAGTGGCTTTCTCTCCAAAATGTCCTGCCTTCTGGTGGGCCCATTTCGCCAATCCCGCAATATCAGAATCTTGCCTGTCCACCACTGCCTCAGCAATTTTAGATTTCTCATCTGCAATGTTATGAAAAAATTTGTCAAGAGAATCTATAGGGGTGTGAGCATCCACATGGAAGATTGTAACAGTACTCTGTGGGAGCATCTCCCAAATCTCTTGCCATAATTCTTTTCCCCACAATTGTTTTGAATGCAATTCCCAATTATGGGAATGCCAAGTCGGTAACCAAACTGCCAGTCCATTGGCAGTAGACCAAGAATCGGTGAAAATATGACATGTGCCAGGTAATTCTTGTTTCAGGACTTGATAAACAGCATACAGTTCAGCAAATTGACTGCTCTTACCTTCACCAATTGTGCTCAGCAGTTTTTGTGTGATCGGATTATAGGACACCGCTTTCCTGTGCCGTTTCGTCCCTATGAACCTTGCTGAACCATCCGTAAACCAGACATGGTTCCTGTCCTCCGCGGACAAATCATCAAAAGGTCTACCCCACTTGACAGGAGACTCCTGTACTAAAGGTACGGAACATACACTCTCAGTCTCAGTCGATGGCGCTCGCGCCACCTGCTCATGTAAAGATGCAACTCCTTTTTGTCCCACACGTGCCCTGTCTTGTATATACCATTTCCATTTAATCACACTCGCCTCTTGAGCATGTCCAATTCGGTGAGTTTTCGGCGAACTCATAACCCACTGCATGATAGGAATTTCAGGTCGCAAAACTATATCATGACCCAAAGTCAGTTGCTCGGTATCCACCAGAGCCCAATAACATGCAAGTAACTGTTTCTCAAAAGGTGTATAACACCAGCATCAGGTAACTTTTTGGTCCAGAAACCCAACGGCACTCTGCTCCTGCCTTGCTTCTGCCACAAACTCCAATTCGCATAAAGGCCCTGTACAGACACATTCAAATCTACCTCACCATCACGTACGGGCCATAAATCCAAAGCATGTTGAATTGCCTCTTTTGCTAGGTTGAACGCATCTTGCTGTGGTTTATCCCAATCAAATGCATTCTTTTTACGAGTGACACGGTACAAGGGGGCCAATATTTGACTCAAATGAGGAATATGCTGACGCCAAAAACCAAATAAACCAATGAAGCTTTGGGCTTCTTTCCTATTCCTTGGAACTGCAAAATCAAGAATTTTCTGTTTAACCTGAGGGATCACTTCACGGTGCCCTTCATGCCAATTAATACCCAAAAATTTTACAGCCTGGGACGGGCCTTGTAGTTTATCCGGATTGATTTCCCAACCTTTCTCACGCAGGCACCCAATGACTCTGTCCAATTGGGTCTGAACTTCCTCTTGTGTTTCGCCTTGGATCAAAACATCATCAATATAATGACACATCTGAACTTGTGGATGAACCGGTACCTCAGCCAAATGCTCTGCCACCAGCCGGTGACATATCGTAGGGCTATGCACATAGCCCTGAGGAAGACTTCTAAACGTCATCTGACGCCCATTCCACGTAAAACTGAACTGTTCCTGACACTCAGGGGCAATCGGAATCGAAAAGAAAGCATTAGCAATATCAATGGACGCATACCATGTACCTGGATGTTTTTGGATTCTTTCAAGTAGAGTAATGACATCCGGTACTGCAACGGTCAAAGAGGGTGTGTGTTTGTTCAATTCTCGATAATCAACAGTCATACGCCAAGAATTATCACTCTTACGTACAGGCCAAACAGGATTATTCCAAGCAGAAGTAACTGGGGCTATAACACCTGCATCCACCAACTCCTGAATAGTGGTACTAATCTCCTCATGACCACCTGGAATACGATACTGCTTCTGACAAACCACTTTTGTAGCCTGAGGAACTTTTATGGGGGGCATTCGTAAACGACCAACCCGTATAGGCCTGGACGATATATAATGCGTAGTTCCAAATTGGTAACATCCATCATCTAAATGCAAAGTCATTCCTTTCAAAATATCAATTCCAATTATGAATTCCAAGAGTGGCACCACTAGTACAGAGTATTCTTTTCTAGGGATTCTACCTATTCTCATTTCAAGTAAGGTTTGAACTGCGGGAGTTTCCTTTCCACCTAATCCGGTAATTGTAAAAGGCTGACCTTTAAACTTCTTTGATTTTCCATGAATAAGAGTGGCCTCCGCTCCTGTATCTACCAATGCTCGGGCCCTTTGGATATTACGATGTCTCCAATAAATTTCAATATCTACATAGGGTCTATTATCTCTGTGAGCCCATCTGTGTACTGGAGCTTGACCTATTTCCTAGTCATGTTTACTGCATTCTGTGTACCATGATAAATCAGGATAAAGACTCTCACGTTTCTTAGGTATCGGTACCTCCTGTTCATATCCATTCCCAGTACGAAATGGATTTGTGTCTTCTGCAGTACACTGCTGGTTTCGATCGGCCAAATTATGACGATCCTCTCTCCTCCTCAACTCAGGGGATTGATCCCTATCATCTCTACGTCTGCTGTAAATATAATCATTTTTTCCCCTCTCTCTTTCCTCTTCTCTCTCTCTGTCTCTCTCTCGACGGGGGGACATATCACGTACATAACGTCGATCATCACGACGAACAGAGCGCCCACGGCGGTCGTCATCACCGCTACCGTCAGAACCACCACGATCACACTCAGTCATCCGAACACGCCGGGCACCCTCCTTCCGATCCAAGCCACGTTTGCGAAACAACTCCCACAAACGAGCAGTAGTCTCACCGTCAATGTCTTCCCTCCGCACACCATCGGCCAGAAGACCAGAAAAGATATCACGTCTAGTAAGTTTATTGTCACCAGGAGTACGAGTGTCAGGCCGGGACTGACGTTCAGGTTTAAACCACTCACCCAACTCACCGAGTTGGTGTACCGATTCCAGTACCGTAGATAACACGTTACCAGTTTGATTAATCAATAAAGTCATCATGACCTGCTTATAAGCAACAGGGGAAGAACGAATAATACGATTCCGCACAGAAGATGTCAAGGAACCATCAAGCAACCTGTCAGCAGTACCCAGAAAAATTGCCGTTTTCATCACCTCCTCTTTGAGACGTTGTGCAGCGTCGCGCAAAGTATACCATGGTTTGTCATTCACAGGCCAATCAGACTCAGTAGGATACTTTATATTACAACCCTCAGTCGCCAATTGAAGTAAAGAAATTTGACCACCACCATTATAGTTACGAAAATGATCCTGTACAGTAGAATCCGAACTCAAGGAACAAAACTTCAAACAATCGCCATTATCTAACATAATGCCAGCAGCGCCCAGTTCATAAAGGCGCACCATCCATGTGAGTAAGGTCTCACCAGCTCGCTGCCGAAATCGCTGCAAAATATCACTAATTTCCTGTTGAGTAAAGTCCTCTAAAGAGTCTAAAGAAACACCCTGCGGAGCAGCGGGAGACTGCTGCAATTTCCGACGAAAAACTGGATGCACCGAGACCGCGGGATGAGCATCACAAGGAGCTCGACCAGTACACGTAGAGGAACAATCAGTGGAAGAAGCATCAACCCCGCTCGAAGGACGAGCGCAATCACGGGGTGCACCATCAGGGGTGCGAGAAGCAGGCTTACAATCATGGCGGGAGCGAGAGGACTCGCGCTTGACAGATTCCTCACCCGAGGAACAAGAATCACTCGAATTCCAGATATTACCATCCCATTCATCAGGATTCCAATCCAGTCCGGCTTTCGCCACGACCAGACGCACCTTTCGCATCGAAACCCGACCGCGCCGATTCTTGTATTTATAACGGGCAATTCGCACAGCCGCCCTCTCGGCAATAGTCTGGTAAGTCTCAAGTTTGTCAGCAAGCAACTTATTTTGACACCGCAACAAAGTATGAGAATTCTGAATCTCAACAAAGTGCTCTTCCACATCCTTAAGAGATATCTGTAGCTTCAACAACCTCTCATGCAGAATCCTGTACGCAGACAGAACAATCCAACCTCTGCGCCCCAAAATGGGAATCTCCTCACCCTTCGAGATGGGTGCCTTCTGTAAACAAGTAATCACATTAGCCGGCTCCGCCAGCTCCAAAGAAGAATTCCAATTCTCACTCAAACCAGTAGAATCAGCCCACTCACGGGCTAAGGCTTCATAAGGCGTTGAATCCCATCCGGGAATATCAACGGGCAACTTAAAAGTAGACTTTGACTTTCTAGAAAACATCGTGAAAAAGAAAGAAGAAAATAAGAAAAAGAAAAGAAAGAAGAAGAAAAACTATACACACAAGTATACCACAAATAATATACAAACAAAACCACGCACACGCCGAAAGCAAACACGAGACAACACGACACACACAGGTTTCGAAAACGGTTCGTGACGCCAAATGTTCTGCTTGGGTTTTCGGATCAGATAGAACCCGCTCATCAGAGCCTTTCTAACCCAGCCAGAACGTTACCCTCTCCCTAGGGCCTATTCACAACAAGTAACCACAGATATATATATATACCACCTAAGGACAGGGAATTCCTACTATATATATATATATATATATATATATATATATATATATATATATATATATATATATATATATATCTAGGCCTCTTATAATACAAGTGGCGGCCTCGCGATCCCAGACGGACCCAGGACTTCCTACCCAGACGGCAGCCTTAGCCTCGCGGTCCCAGACGGACACAGGACTTCCTACCCAGACGGCAGCCTTAGCCTCGCGGTCCCAGACGGACCCAGGACTTCCTACCCAGACGGCAGCCTTAGCCTCGCGGTCCCAGACGGACCCAGGACTTCCTACCCAGACGGCAGCCTTAGCCTCGCGGTCCCAGACGGACCCAGGACTTCCTACCCAGACGGCAGCCTCAGCCTCGCGGTCCCAGACGGACCCAGGACTTCCTACCCAGACGGCAGCCTTAGCCTCGCGGTCCCAGACGGACCCAGGACTTCCTACCCAGACGGCAGCCTTAGCCTCGCGGTCTCAGATGGACCCAGGACTTCCTACCCAGACGGCAGCCTTAGCCTCGCGGTCCCAGACGGACCCAGGACTTCCTACCCAGACGGCAGCCTCAATACAAGTTCATCCTATGATTACCATAACATACAGCAGGGGAATCAGTTTTACTATTTGTCAGATCACACAGGAACTGCCAGTTTGAGCACAACCTGTTCTCTGGTTCGAGGGGTTCCTCTCTCCCTTATTCAGTTACCACTTACCTGATCAGGGTTAACATCTGTTCATGTCAAGTCACAGCTGACTAGAAGAATAGGCTACCCTCTTATACAAGAACACGCAGCACATGTTCATTCACTACAAACTGGATACTTTATTATTTATTATATACGCAATCACATAACATTACTGTGTAACACATAACCTGCAAAGAAAAGTGAAAGATTAGGTTGTACACTCTAATAAGAAAGGGGTCGACATCACCTTAGTCGTGTGTAGCCTGCACTCAATGGTCATCTAGGTTCCCTACTCGTCTGTGCCTCGGCTCGCCTGGAGGTCACACCTCCGTAGCTCCCTTCTCCGAGTCACTGGGACCTCTTCCTCATCGGCTACTCTCTCCTCTCTGGCAATTCTGCTAGAAGAGTATCTGTCTCTCGGTTTTTCTCCGCCTTCAAGTTTGTCATCTGTCTTCCCTGGAATAAGTAATAGCTTTACTGCTAACGGCTAGATGCCGCCTACGGACTGAAGTAAGTGCCACGTAACTGCCTCAGACTTTTACTAATATAGAGGTGCATTTCCTCATGGAAAATTCCGGCCCGTAACCTGCCGCCCACCAAATTCTTGTACCTCCCCGTGCCAAGGACACTTTCCCAGCCGGCCGGCCTGATGTAGCGTCTTCGGCATGAAGAAAAATACAATCCTTCGATAAGGGCCGGTCTGAACCGGTTCTCTCCAAGCGAATAACACCTCATAACTAAAACATCCCCTTTAACCTAGAAGCATCTCAAGCTGCCGGAGCAGAAAGAAAGATGGAGTCTCTCCCGTTTGAGGCCTACCAGGCCTGAATTCAGCACGGCTCCATGAAATACCCTCAATACAGGGCAGGTTATCCCTAATACTAACAAATCTATCCCCTAGGATAGGTGTGCAAGCCCTAATCTATGGGGAAGAACACAGGATCATGTCGAAGTGCCTAGTAAATAGACTTCATTCACTACTCTAACCCTTAGGCTTGAATGGTAAAGAGACTGAAGTCACCCTAATCACCCATCAACACAATAGGGCCGGGAAAATCGAGCAGTACAACAAGCCAGAGAATGACCCTGCAAACCAGTATTCTCTCTCACTCTGCATGGATCCAGACTTTGAAGCACCTTAATCTTCTGTTTTACACTTTTTTTACTATATTCTCTTAGAAACTCACGAAATTTATCAATAGATTCCTGACACACAGTGCAAATACTACTACAATTCCAAGTGTACACTGGGGCTTTAGGACGTCTCCCCATTGCCTCATCCGCCATCACTTGTACCTCATCTCTTGGAACCATTATCTCCTTCTCCATTATGCAACCATTTTTCACTTCATAAGCACGACCTCTGGTGTCAACTGCATGCAGCAAACTATTACTTTGAAAATAACTCTCTTCATTAAAAAAAGGTTCACTACTTGAACTATGCATCCATTTTCCTAAAAACACTTTAGAAAAGTTTGTTCTGTTCACTACTCTTTTCCTTTTGCTATGTGATTTCAGTACATTAACCATTTTGTCTAATGTACGCATCCTATTCAAAATTAAAATGAATAGTTTCCTTTTTAATTCTAATGCCTTTGCTGCAATGGCTTCAATTTCTTTTTTTCTCTTATAAAACTTAGCCTTTTGCTTATATTTCTTCACATCCTTTATCAAATTGGACATAACTCTTCTCTGAAACATTTTTCTACGTATCTCTTTAAACGCTGTTTTTCTGTTTAAGTTAATCTTTTTAGTTGCAGAAGGTATATTTGCATTAACTAAATTCTCAATTTTTTCCTGTCCTTTTCGATTGAAAACATTCTTTCCAGTACAGACATTTTGTACATTTTTCCTTTTTTTGAATATGTTCTTTAGAAAAATTTTTGTCTGCTTACCAGAAGATTTTTTCTTTTTCCCAACATGAGCATCTTCAACTAACTTAGGTCCTCCAGTTGTCTTCAAATATAGGTTTTTTTTGTGGTCTTTTTTTACTCTGGATTTTGTAGGCATCTTAAATTTTGTTCACTGCTCTTCAGCAATACCTGAAAAAAACTAAAAAAAAATTCCTTTATTTTATTTAAATATATTACTACATTTGTTTTCACATTAGTCACAAAACGAAATTTCTTTGCCAATTTGAAAGCACACTTACTACTCTTTTTTTTGGCAAGTGATAATCACTTTTACAGACTGACACATTATGAATCCACTTTTCAGATTTTTTAAAAAGCACATGTCCAAACTGCTTTTTCAGACCAGCACCATTTGTAACCTGGGTGACTGCCTACACTCCAGCAAGGGCAACGAGCCTTAGTGATGCTGAATGTATTTGCATTACTGACTGAAACCTCAAACCCCACTCGCTTGTGAATACTGTGCATGATTCCACATGGTAAGCAGCTGGGTGTGTGCTAAGAGTCTGCTTCTGCACCAAAAAATGGCTCCCCCTTTCCTTCTAATGCAACTGTGAAATCACCAGAGCAATACGCAATAAATCTCTGCCTGTAATTTCTCTTTGCACACAGAGTCATGTTTTCACATTAGTCACAAAACGAAATTTCTTTGCCAATTTGAAAGCACACTTACTACTCTTTTTTTTGGCAAGTGATAATCACTTTTACAGACTGACACATTATGAATCCACTTTTCAGATTTTTTAAAAAGCACATGTCCAAACTGCTTTTTCAGACCAGCACCATTTGTAACCTGGGTGACTGCCTACACTCCAGGAAGGGCAACCAGCCTTAGTGATGCTGAATGTATTTGCATTACTGACTGAAACCTCAAACCCCACTCGCTTGTGAATACTGTGCATGATTCCACATGGTAAGCAGCTGGGTGTGTGATAAGAGTCTGCTTCTGCACCAAAAAATGGCTCCCCCTTTCCTTCTAATGCAACTGTGAAATCACCAGAGCAATACGCAATAAATCTCTGCCTATAATTCCTCTTTGCACACAAAGTCATGTTTTCACATTAGTCACAAAACGAAATTTCTTTGCCAATTTGAAAGCACACTTACTGCTCTTTTTTTTGGCAAGTGATAATCACTTTTACAGACTGACACATTATGAATCCACTTTTCAGATTTTTTAAAAAGCACATGTCCAAACTGCTTTTTCAGACCAGCACCATTTGTAACCTGGGTGACTGCCTACACTCCAGCAAGGGCAACCAGCCTTAGTGATGCTGAATGTATTTGCATTACTGACTGAAACCTCAAACCCCACTCGCTTGTGAATACTGTGCATGATTCCACATGGTAAGCAGCTGGGTGTGTGCTAAGAGTCTGCTTCTGCACCACAAAATGGCTCCCCCTTTCCATCTAATGCAACTGTGAAATCACCAGAGCAATGCGCAATAAATCTCTGCCTCTAATTCCTATTTGCACAGAGTCATGTTTTCACATTAGTCACAAAACGAAATTTCTTTGCCAATTTGAAAGCACACTTACTGCTCTTTTTTTTGGCAAGTGATAAACACTTTTACAGACTGACACATTATGAATCCACTTTTCAGATTTTTTAAAAAGCACATGTCCAAACTGCTTTTCAGACCAGCACCATTTGTAACCTGGGTGACTGCCTACACTCCAGCAAGGGCAACCAGCCTTAGTGATGCTGAATGTATTTGCATTACTGACTGAAACCTCAAACCCCACTCGCTTGTGAATACTGTGCATGATTCCACATGGTAAGCAGCTGGGTGTGTGCTAAGAGTCTGCTTCTGCACCAAAAAATGGCTCCCCCTTTCCATCTAATGCAACTGTGAAATCACCAGAGCAATACGCAATAAATCTCTGCCTGTAATTCCTATTTGCACACAGAGTCATGTTTTCACATTAGGCCCTTAAACGAAATTTCTTTGCCAATTTAAAAGCACACTTACTACTCTTTTTTTTGGCAAGTGATAATCACTTTTACAGACTGACACATTATGAATCCACTTTTCAGATTTTTTAAAAAGCACATGTCCAAACTGCTTTTTCAGACCAGCACCATTTGTAACCTGGGTGACTGCCTACACTCCAGCAAGGGCAACCAGCCTTAGTGATGCTGAATGTATTTGCATTACTGACTGAAACCTCAAACCCCACTCGCTTGTGAATACTGTGCATGATTCCACATGGTAAGCAGCTGGGTGTGTGCTAAGAGTCTGCTTCTGCACCAAAAAATGGCTCCCCCTTTCCATCTAATGCAACTGTGAAATCACCAGAGCAATACGCAATAATTCTCTGCCTGTAATTCCTCTTTGCACACAGAGTCATGTTTTCACATTAGTCACAAAACGAAATTTCTTTGCCAATTTGAAAGCACACTTACTGCTCTTTTTTTTGGCAAGTGATAAACATTTTTACAGACTGACACATTATGAATCCACTTTTCAGATTCTTAAAAAAGCACATGTCCAAACTGCTTTTTCAGACCAGCACCATTTGTAACCTGGATGACTGCCTACACTCCAGCAAGGGCAACCAGCCTTAGTGATGCTGAATGTATTTGCATTACTGACTGAAACCTCAAACCCCACTCGCTTGTGAATACTGTGCATGATTCCACATGGTAAGCAGCTGGGTGTGTGCTAAGAGTCTGCTTCTGCACCAAAAAATGGCTCCCCCTTTCCATCTAATGCAACTGTGAAATCACCAGAGCAATACGCAATAAATCTCTGCCTGTAATTCCTATTTGCACACAGAGTCATGTTTTCACATTAGGCCCTTAAACGAAATTTCTTTGCCAATTTGAAAGCACACTTACTGCTCTTTTTTTTGGCAAGTGATAAACACTTTTACAGACTGACACATTATGAATCCACTTTTCAGATTTTTTAAAAAGCACATGTCCAAACTGCTTTTTCAGACCAGCACCATTTGTAACCTGGGTGACTGCCTACACTCCAGCAAGGGCAACCAGCCTTAGTGATGCTGAATGTATTTGCATTACTGACTGAAACCTCAAACCCCACTCGCTTGTGAATACTGTGCATGATTCCACATGGTAAGCAACTGGGTGTGTGCTAAGAGTCTGCTTCTGCACCAAAAAATGGCTCCCCCTTTCCATCTAATGCAACTGTGAAATCACCAGAGCAATACGCAATAAATCTCTGCCTGTAATTCCTATTTGCACACAGAGTCATGTTTTCACATTAGTCACAAAACGAAATTTCTTTGCCAATTTGAAAGCACACTTACTGCTCTTTTTTTTGGCAAGTGATAAACACTTTTACAGACTGACACATTATGAATCCACTTTTCAGATTTTTTAAAAAGCACATGTCCAAACTGCTTTTTCAGACCAGCACCATTTGTAACCTGGGTGACTGCCTACACTCCAGCAAGGGCAACCAGCCTTAGTGATGCTGAATGTATTTGCATTACTGACTGAAACCTCAAACCCCACTCGCTTGTGAATACTGTGCATGATTCCACATGGTAAGCAGCTGGGTGTGTGCTAAGAGTCTGCTTCTTCACCAAAAAATGGCTCCCCCTTTCCATCTAATGCAACTGTGAAATCACCAGAGCAATACGCAATAAATCTCTGCCTATAATTCCTCTTTGCACACAAAGTCATGTTTTCACATTAGTCACAAAACGAAATTTCTTTGCCAATTTGAAAGCACACTTACTGCTCTTTTTTTTGGCAAGTGATAATCACTTTTACAGACTGACACATTATGAATCCACTTTTCAGATTTTTTAAAAAGCACATGTCCAAACTGCTTTTTCAGACCAGCACCATTTGTAACCTGGGTGACTGCTTACACTCCAGCAAGGGCAACCAGCCTTAGTGATGATGAATGTATTTGCATTACTGAGTCCAACCTCAAACCCTTAAACTATTCTTTTTTTATACCAGTACACCTTAATTTATTGTGAAAACATAGTCCATATTATTTTACTTGTTCCTCACATTTAAATTTCTCCCAAAACAGAAAATAATAAACACAACTTCAACAAAAAGAATTGCATTTCTATTATTAATTTCTTAATTTACCATATACATCCCCTCTCGAACTCTAAACTCACCTTTAAAATTAGTTAGTTGTGAAAGAAATGTGGCACTCAAACAGCAGATTATCAGAGCCAGGATCTCTGTTCTTTACACCTCTCTCCTCTCAGCAGAACCAGATAATGGCAAACTTTCCCTCTCTTTTTCCACATATATA
Source organism: Triturus cristatus (assembly GCF_964204655.1). Classification (NCBI taxonomy): domain Eukaryota; kingdom Metazoa; phylum Chordata; class Amphibia; order Caudata; family Salamandridae; genus Triturus; species Triturus cristatus. Next base: position 889,399,751 of record NC_140590.1, on the reverse strand, counting down.
CATGTTAATTTCAAATCTCAGTGCTTCCCCCTTTTTTTCAAATGTAATCACACATTTCTATTGGTTGAAAACCAACCCTTTTCCAAAAGTACCCTTCCCCCAACTTGACTTCTGCCTAGTACCCTTCCCCCAACTTAACTTCTGCCTGCTACCATAGCAACAGCTCATGGAACACTGCTGTGTGGAGTTAGGTCAGAAGTTCGCCAAACAATGTTTCAATTCCACAGAGCAAGAGTGCTTGACTTTTCTAACCTAACAGCAAATCCATAGTACTGTTCTTTGGTAACACATTTTTCTGTACCAATACAAAACATGCTTCTATAAATTTACACATACAGCCTAGTTTTTAGTGTAGAATGGTATGAAACAGCCAATCAGTTCTTTTTTTTAAAAAAAAATATGTATGCCTCCATTTCCAAACTGTCTTTCATTTCTTTTTACCATTCTACTGAAATACACCTCCTGAGTGCATCCAGATCTCCTTTGAAGATGTTCACAGTGTGGATTGTAGGACACAGCTATGTCTTCTGGAGTGAAAAGTTTGCAGAGAAAACAGGTATGGTGAGAGACCTTGCTTTGCCAAATGTAGACATTAAATGGATTGGTCAGAGAGGGTTAAAGTGGCACCAATTGATGCCATTGGTGAAATCCTTCATGCAAAACCAACACCCTGACCTCATAATAGTGCACTGCGGTGGCAATGACCTAGGCACTTTGACTGGGGTAGGTCTGGAAATGCTTATGAAGGACACCTTTGCACAACTGTTTTCACTTTTCCCTAAAACTGCCTTTGTGTTTTCTAACATATGCCAAAGGCAAAAATGGAACTGGTCCAATCATTTCTGTCCACAGATTGACAAAGCAAGAAAGCACGTCAACAAATCTGTTTCTGCTTTCCTCCGTGACTATGGTATGGGTTCCATTTACCACAACAACTTGCGTTACGACATGCAAGACATTTATAGAGGAGATGGTGTGCACTTCAATGATGAAGGGAACAGAGTCTTCCTCTTGAACCTTAGACTCTGCATCGGTACTTACTTGTAGGTACCACTTAAAGATCACTTCATAAACACAACGGCTCTTTTTAGAGCCCCCTAATATCTAAACACTTAAATCTGCATTTCATTTCTTTTTTTTTTTTTTTTTTACCTTACGCTTACCGTACGCGTACCCCGCGATTTTTTTTAAAATCAATAAATGTTTTCTTTGTACTTTTCTGTCCTTCTTTGACCCCCTTACAAATGGTAGGGGGTCTGTAACTCTCCTCCTTGCCCCCTTTTCTTGTTATCACTCTTTTTTTTCTGAGTGAAACACACGAAATGGCGGCCGCCGCTTCCTGGTTTCGGCCGATTCGAATGTTTACTAAGATCTAAGAGCCAATCAGAATCGTGCTCGCGCACGCCACCGTACGCGTACGGTTAGCGTACCGTAAGCGCACCGTAAGCTGGCTCATATATATATATTGATTTCAAGGCTATTTTCTCAGAATCTACTGAACAGATTTACACCAAACCTACAAAAGGCACTTCCTTGACCTGAGGACTACCTCTCTGCCAAATTTCTAGTAATTCTGTTCAGCCGTTCGGGCTGTAGCCCTGTCTAAAGGTCCTATGGAAAAATGCATGGGAAAAACGCGTTCTGGGACCCCCCTTTTATCTCAGCCCCCGCTTGACGAATCCCCCCGAGACTTTCGGGGAAGGAGCGAAGCGTAGCGCCCCACCTATTTTGAAAAATTCGCGAGGATTCGTCGACCGGCGCCAAAGTTATTCAAAATAGAATGTTGCGGATTTCCTATGGAAACGTGGTCCTAACTATAACTACCTACTGGCGACCGCCAGTAGGTAATATATATATATATATATATATATATATTCACAGGCATCGTGTGAGCTACTGCAGGTGATCAAAAGGTAATTACTTTATGGGTGGAGCGGACCGCAACCAATCACCTTGCGGCAGGACACTGAAATGCACGTTGTCAGTCACACCTCCTGAACTTTATTGGCGCTGAAGAAGGCTGTTCCAGCCGAAATGCATTCGCCGTGTTGTGCTCTTGAATAAAGATGCCCCCGTGGTCTCCCCTACTGTGGCCTCATCTCTTTCTTGAAGGAGTTTATGGTGATAATTGAGCGCGCTCTCCAGCAACGCGCTTCTGGGGTCCCCGCATCGTCAAGTGGTCTGGTTCTTGCTGGTCTCTGCTGCGGCGGAATTCTCTTGTGTCCAAGTGATTGGATGAACCAGTATCCACCTCCAGGTCCGGAAGAAGAGAAGGCGGTGTTGGAGTTATTACTCCACTCTGGGTGGTATGGATCGCCATTCCTATCCCCGCCGATTGGATTCCTAAACCCTTGGGGGTTGATGCGGATGGGGACCCAGGGGGACGCTTTACTTCCAGTACATTTCAAGCAGGAAATTGGTTTTGGCGACATCGTGGTGCCCTATCCCGCGCAATCACCAGATTTCCCACCCTTCACCTACCTGGACAAACAACAGCATTCTGGGAACTGTGGTTCACAGGCATCGTGTGAGCTACTGCAGGTGATCAAAAGGTAATTACTTTATGGGTGGAGCGGACCGCAACCAATCACCTTGCGGCAGGACACTGAAATGCACGTTGTCAGTCACACCTCCTGAACTTTATTGGCGCTGAAGAAGGCTGTTCCAGCCGAAATGCATTCGCCGTGTTGTGCTCTTGAATAAAGATGCCCCCGTGGTCTCCCCTACTGTGGCCTCATCTCTTTCTTGAAGGAGTTTATGGTGATAATTGAGCGCGCTCTCCAGCAACGCGCTTCTGGGGTCCCCGCATCGTCAAGTGGTCTGGTTCTTGCTGGTCTCTGCTGCGGCGGAATTCTCTTGTGTCCAAGTGATTGGATGAACCAGTATCCACCTCCAGGTCCGGAAGAAGAGAAGGCGGTGTTGGAGTTATTACTCCACTCTGGGTGGTATGGATCGCCATTCCTATCCCCGCCGATTGGATTCCTAAACCCTTGGGGGTTGATGCGGATGGGGACCCAGGGGGACGCTTTACTTCCAGTACATTTCAAGCAGGAAATTGGTTTTGGCGACATCGTGGTGCCCTATCCCGCGCAATCACCGGATTTCCCACCCTTCACCTACCTGGACAAACAACAGCATTCTGGGAACTGTGGTTCACAGGCATCGTGTGAGCTACTGCAGGTGATCAAAAGGTAATTACTTTATGGGTGGAGCGGACCGCAACCAATCACCTTGCGGCAGGACACTGAAATGCACGTTGTCAGTCACACCTCCTGAACTTTATTGGCGCTGAAGAAGGCTGTTCCAGCCGAAATGCATTCGCCGTGTTGTGCTCTTGAATAAAGATGCCCCCGTGGTCTCCCCTACTGTGGCCTCATCTCTTTCTTGAAGGAGTTTATGGTGATAATTGAGCGCGCTCTCCAGCAACGCGCTTCTGGGGTCCCCGCATCGTCAAGTGGTCTGGTTCTTGCTGGTCTCTGCTGCGGCGGAATTCTCTTGTGTCCAAGTGATTGGATGAACCAGTATCCACCTCCAGGTCCGGAAGAAGAGAAGGCGGTGTTGGAGTTATTACTCCACTCTGGGTGGTATGGATCGCCATTCCTATCCCCGCCGATTGGATTCCTAAACCCTTGGGGGTTGATGCGGATGGGGACCCAGGGGGACGCTTTACTTCCAGTACATTTCAAGCAGGAAATTGGTTTGGCGACATCGTGGTGCCCTATCCAGCGCAATCACCGGATTTCCCACCCTTCACCTACCTGGACAAACAACAGCATTCTGGGAACTGTGGTTCACAGGCATCGTGTGAGCTACTGCAGGTGATCAAAAGGTAATTACTTTATGGGTGGAGCGGACCGCAACCAATCACCTTGCGGCAGGACACTGAAATGCACGTTGTCAGTCACACCTCCTGAACTTTATTGGCGCTGAAGAAGGCTGTTCCAGCCGAAATGCATTCGCCGTGTTGTGCTCTTGAATAAAGATGCCCCCGTGGTCTCCCCTACTGTGGCCTCATCTCTTTCTTGAAGGAGTTTATGGTGATAATTGAGCGCGCTCTCCAGCAACGCGCTTCTGGGGTCCCCGCATCGTCAAGTGGTCTGGTTCTTGCTGGTCTCTGCTGCGGTGGAATTCTCTTGTGTCCAAGTGATTGGATGAACCAGTATCCACCTCCAGGTCCGGAAGAAGAGAAGGCGGTGTTGGAGTTATTACTCCACTCTGGGTGGTATGGATCGCCATTCCTATCCCCGCCGATTGGATTCCTAAACCCTTGGGGGTTGATGCGGATGGGGACCCAGGGGGACGCTTTACTTCCAGTACATTTCAAGCAGGAAATTGGTTTTGGCGACATCGTGGTGCCCTATCCAGCGCAATCACCGGATTTCCCACCCTTCACCTACCTGGACAAACAACAGCATTCTGGGAACTGTGGTTCACAGGCATCGTGTGAGCTACTGCAGGTGATCAAAAGGTAATTACTTTATGGGTGGAGCGGACCGCAACCAATCACCTTGCGGCAGGACACTGAAATGCACGTTGTCAGTCACACCTCCTGAACTTTATTGGCGCTGAAGAAGGCTGTTCCAGCCGAAATGCATTCGCCGTGTTGTGCTCTTGAATAAAGATGCCCCCGTGGTCTCCCCTACTGTGGCCTCATCTCTTTCTTGAAGGAGTTTATGGTGATAATTGAGCGCGCTCTCCAGCAACGCGCTTCTGGGGTCCCCGCATCGTCAAGTGGTCTGGTTCTTGCTGGTCTCTGCTGCGGTGGAATTCTCTTGTGTCCAAGTGATTGGATGAACCAGTATCCACCTCCAGGTCCGGAAGAAGAGAAGGCGGTGTTGGAGTTATTACTCCACTCTGGGTGGTATGGATCGCCATTCCTATCCCCGCCGATTGGATTCCTAAACCCTTGGGGGTTGATGCGGATGGGGACCCAGGGGGACGCTTTACTTCCAGTACATTTCAAGCAGGAAATTGGTTTTGGCGACATCGTGGTGCCCTATCCCGCGCAATCACCGGATTTCCCACCCTTCACCTACCTGGACAAACAACAGCATTCTGGGAACTGTGGTTCACAGGCATCGTGTGAGCTACTGCAGGTGATCAAAAGGTAATTACTTTATGGGTGGAGCGGACCGCAACCAATCACCTTGCGGCAGGACACTGAAATGCACGTTGTCAGTCACACCTCCTGAACTTTATTGGCGCTGAAGAAGGCTGTTCCAGCCGAAATGCATTCGCCGTGTTGTGCTCTTGAATAAAGATGCCCCCGTGGTCTCCCCTACTGTGGCCTCATCTCTTTCTTGAAGGAGTTTATGGTGATAATTGAGCGCGCTCTCCAGCAACGCGCTTCTGGGGTCCCCGCATCGTCAAGTGGTCTGGTTCTTGCTGGTCTCTGCTGCGGCGGAATTCTCTTGTGTCCAAGTGATTGGATGAACCAGTATCCACCTCCAGGTCCGGAAGAAGAGAAGGCGGTGTTGGAGTTATTACTCCACTCTGGGTGGTATGGATCGCCATTCCTATCCCCGCCGATTGGATTCCTAAACCCTTGGGGGTTGATGCGGATGGGGACCCAGGGGGACGCTTTACTTCCAGTACATTTCAAGCAGGAAATTGGTTTTGGCGACATCGTGGTGCCCTATCCCGCGCAATCACCGGATTTCCCACCCTTCACCTACCTGGACAAACAACAGCATTCTGGGAACTGTGGTTCACAGGCATCGTGTGAGCTACTGCAGGTGATCAAAAGGTAATTACTTTATGGGTGGAGCGGACCGCAACCAATCACCTTGCGGCAGGACACTGAAATGCACGTTGTCAGTCACACCTCCTGAACTTTATTGGCGCTGAAGAAGGCTGTTCCAGCCGAAATGCATTCGCCGTGTTGTGCTCTTGAATAAAGATGCCCCCGTGGTCTCCCCTACTGTGGCCTCATCTCTTTCTTGAAGGAGTTTATGGTGATAATTGAGCGCGCTCTCCAGCAACGCGCTTCTGGGGTCCCCGCATCGTCAAGTGGTCTGGTTCTTGCTGGTCTCTGCTGCGGCGGAATTCTCTTGTGTCCAAGTGATTGGATGAACCAGTATCCACCTCCAGGTCCGGAAGAAGAGAAGGCGGTGTTGGAGTTATTACTCCACTCTGGGTGGTATGGATCGCCATTCCTATCCCCGCCGATTGGATTCCTAAACCCTTGGGGGTTGATGCGGATGGGGACCCAGGGGGACGCTTTACTTCCAGTACATTTCAAGCAGGAAATTGGTTTTGGCGACATCGTGGTGCCCTATCCCGCGCAATCACCGGATTTCCCACCCTTCACCTACCTGGACAAACAACAGCATTCTGGGAACTGTGGTTCACAGGCATCGTGTGAGCTACTGCAGGTGATCAAAAGGTAATTACTTTATGGGTGGAGCGGACCACAACCAATCACCTTGCGGCAGGACACTGAAATGCACGTTGTCAGTCACACCTCCTGAACTTTATTGGCGCTGAAGAAGGCTGTTCCAGCCGAAATGCATTCGCCGTGTTGTGCTCTTGAATAAAGATGCCCCCGTGGTCTCCCCTACTGTGGCCTCATCTCTTTCTTGAAGGAGTTTATGGTGATATATATATATATATATATATATATATATATATATATATCAACACAATACCAAATTTTCTTATCTTTGATTCTCCTTAGCATGTTAGTTCCAGAAACTGCAGATATGAGTTTGGTAACTTTTAGGTAGTCTTGATTAGAATGTCACTTGTATGTCATTGCACTCTGTCCATCCCGTTTGACATCTTGAATATATAGTGCAGTATCTGGAGGTTATATTAACTTCTTCATGAAATGTGATTGCTATTATTGTGAAAGTTCTTTTTGAGACGGAAATGTGTGAAGCTTTAAAGTTTGTAATTTCAGTTCCTAACTTAGTACCATCCACTCTACATCATTGTAGCATGACTATGATATATTTTCCATACCTCTATAGAAGCAAAGTTGACCCAAGTTTTGATCTGCAGTTTGGACAGGTCATATCTTGATGGGTGTTTGTAGTTAAATTTTCAAGCGACATAGCTTTACAATCTAGTAATGTCAAGTAGAAGAATCGTTCTGAATTGATTTCAGTGCTAGACGTAAATTCACAATTATCACAGTTATGGGTCCATTTATAAGTTAAACCAAATAATTCATTGATATTTACATCTTTTTCATTTAAATTAATAGTCCTAGCATTACCATTAGAAATTCCTGAGCATCCTGCTCAAGATTTTGAGAGAACACTACTGATACAGTACAGCCATCAGTGAGTTTCCTTATTCCAGTAGTAGAATGTATAATACTTCTATCACTTCTTAATTCTTCAAGTAAACTGCACAGTTGTGAAGACATTCTTTTATCTACCTTTTCTTTAATAGAATTTTTGTGAAATGAGGCAAATGATATAGTCCATTTAACACTACATTTGCATAACAGTTCACTCCAGATTTACTATCAAAGTGATAGCCTTGTATTTACTGATTGTGCTTTAGTTTTCTTTTCCTTCCTCCTTGTTGATTTTCTTTTTGTGCAATTTTCTGTTCAACTGTAATAGACTGTTAAGATATTTTCAGCTTTGGACACAGTATTGGTTTTGAACCACAGGATACTGGCCTAAATGAGGTGCATATTGAGCTCTTAACCGATTATACTTTGTTACACAGCTCACATCAGCACTTACTTTCTTCTCACCAAAATTTATCAGAAATAAACCAGTCAATTTTCTAATTGCGACAAAACAACATATGAATTTTTTTCTATGATTATACTACTGCCAATTTTAACAAGACCAGTATCTATACTTAAACCTTGCAATTTATGAATAGTTACTGCATATGCTAAAGACACTGGGAACTGCTTTTGCTGGACATAAAACTCTTTTACAAGTAGGAAACGTACAACACATCTACAAATCTGCTTACCTTGAGCAATATCATCAAACTTAATGGCTAAGTATTCCACATCATTTCTGTTTGGATATTTAACAAACTTCATAACTTTACCCATTTCACCATTCACTAGCTCTTCTTCAACATTTAAATTATGACGTAAGATTACACAATTTTTACAGATACTTAACTGTTTTTCTAATCCTGCAGTTTTTGACAGACTTTTCTAAACTATCCAATTTTGATTGCAGTTTTACTGTTAGTAGCACTGTAACTCCTTGATATTCCATTTTATAATTTGCTCTAATTTCGTCGATCTCTTCTTTTTCTAGTTGCAATAATTGTTCATTGAATTTACCTCATTCCTCAAGAATTGGCATCAAACAAACAATAGACGTTAGAAATTGTACATTACTGCAGCAGCTGAAATATTACTTGGAAACACATTTTTGAGGTGATGGGTTTGTAATACTTTCTTTCCGGCTCTTATATCCTCAAGTATGCATGCATAATGCATGTCTGATACTTGGCGCATATTTTGTATTAACTCTTGGTATTAAAGGTTTTCCCAAATGTTTACATTTCCAATACTTCCTTGTGAATTCCTTGTTTCATTATGTAGTAGTTTCTTGAATACAGATTGTCCTTTTATGGGAGTTAGTTGTAGCGGGTCTCCAAAGACTATTAAGTGTTTTCCTCCAAAAAGAACATCGTAGTCAGTTTTTAGTATGTGCTGTATTCTTAAATGTATAAAAGCTAGCATTAGGTTAGACACCATGCTGACTTCATCAATAATTAGTAACTTTAACTTCTTTAATACTCTTGACACTTCATGACAAGCATCACCAGATAATTTGTTGTATTGTAATTTGTTTTTATGTTCAACAGGCAGCATTAACAATTGATGGAGGGTAAGTCTTTTAACATTATGAGCAGCTAAGCCTGTTGGTGCAGTGACTACACTACACATGACAAATTTGAATCTGTTTTCTTCTGTAGGTAACTTGTCAGTACTTTAATCAAGAAGCTTTTTCCAGTTCCAGCTTGACCAATTGTGTACAATATAACTAGTTTATATGTAGAACATGCACATGTTTTATTCTCATGGAGACATCCATGTTCTTCTTTACCTTTTACCTTTTCAAAAATGTCTTTCTGATCTGCATTCAATTGCTGTATTAGGGGCATATTATCAAGAAACGGCGTTAAAATTATCACCGCTTTAGCGGCAGAAAACTGCCGCTAAAGCGGCGATAATGGGCTTGATAATATGCCTTTGAGAATTCCAATGGAAGCCCATGTTCTGGTGTCAACATGGGCTTCTATTGGAATTCTTAAGGGCATATTATCAAGCCCATATCACCGCTTTAGCGGCAGTTTTCTGTTGCCAAAGCGGCAATAATTTTAACGCCGTGCTTGATAATATGCCCCTGAGTTGTTCTAGATCCACAGTTTCCTGTCATACTTGCTGCATTGCATTCTCTACCTCATTCATAGCTATTGCAGCTTCATTTTCAATGAATGGCTGTCCAAGAGGATCTTGAGTTCCAGGTGCTGAACTTTGACTGCTGTGAGAACTCTCTCTTGCTATCCCAGCAGCAATTGTTTCTTCTTGTTTAATCTCATCTCTCGACATGTGAAGATACACTGGAAACACAGAGCACTCAATCTGTCTTTCACAGCACTGAAAGAGTCTTCATAACAGTCAATTTCTCTAGGTAGCTCACTTTCATTTTGCCATGGCTTAAACAACTGAAACAAGGCTAAATAGAAAAGGTGTATTTTGTCTGGAGTTTGGCAACTTAGCTTTTGTTGGTTGATTACATTTCCTCTGTTATGTCTCACCAAACATCCTTCACAACTAGCCACCGCAATTGTTCCTTCATTGATGTTTTCACTGATATTACTTCTGAAAGTATAATGTTGATGTATTTCATAAAGACACATCCTTTCCAGATGATGACTTCTTCTCGAATAGTACATATCCAGCATGTTACTCTTCAGAATATCTGTACTGCGTGGCTTAAATTCCGCAAGATATTGATTTTCAGGAAAATACATCAGTACTCTGTTACGAGTCTTAGCAAGCCCCAAACTCACCCATAGAACTCCTCTAGATTTAAAAAACAAACTAGCTGAGCTTAACCTGTCTACACATTCATAGGAGCCTATCTCTCTGTGAGAAAGCATTTTCAAACTGAAACTGTACAATTTGTTCGTAAGACTCTTTGGTGCTGAAATCTCCTCCCACATCTCTTTCATCTGAGTTTTCTTTGACTTTGTTATATAAGATGTAACATACCGAGCAACAGCAATCGAGTTGTCTGCAATAAAAAGCACATCCATATATTAATTCAATGTCCTCAGAATCACATAGCTTGGAGGCCTCTGTTCTTCTTAGGTTGTATGTATTTTTGGGTGATTTCCTTGTAAGTGTATGTCTGACTGCACACAAAAGCTGTTGACTCTTCCTTGTGAGATAACAGGTTTTGGGAATCCAAAACGACATCTCATATAAAATATCCCTTTTGCTCTGTATCTTTGCTGACAGTAGTTTCCGCATCTATGATTTTCGAATCGTAGAACTTGCTGTCTTAAAATGTTGTCAGTACTCTCCTTTGGGATGGAGCAAGTTACATATTGCTCAATAGAAGACAACACAGACTCATCACTGTCTGTTCTAAATGTTGGGGCATCTTTTACCCACAACAGAATGTGAATATAGGGTGCACCTCTGGATTGGTACTCTTTATGCCAAAAACAATCAATCACTTCACGAAGAGGAGGTTTTGTTTTGTTCTAGATAAAAGCTATCATTGCTTGAAATCTGTGATAAAAATATCTGCAAACATTTGCAGGGTCTAGTGAGCACAATTCTCCTGGTGTCTTCAGATAAATGTCTTTTATATTTGAATTTGCCTCCTGCAAGAATTCCAGCAGGTCATCCCAAACATATTCAGCCCAACTCAGCGTCAGGAACCAAATAGGTGCTCCAAGGTTCCTCAACATGCATTTGAGTTCACCATGACGCCGATACCAATCTTCATTAGTCCCATGCTGGCATGCCAATAGGTTTATTAAATTGTATTCCAAGTGCTCATCTTTCCCTTGAACTCTTTCCAAAAGGTCTCCTGCTGATATATTATGTAAATTAACTCCAGTTTTTAGAATATGATTCACATCATATGAGAGGCCAGACAAGTCACTCTCAAACAATGGGTGAAATATATATGGAATACACTGAAAAAATCTAGGGTCTTCTGAATAAAGTCTACTATATCTATACTAAGCTGTAGGTATTTGCACAGGCAGCTCATCATACCTGCCACCTACTTCAGTAGGAAAAAGTAGTGGGAAACACCGAGATTCTAAACTTTTTTCCCACACACTTAATGGAGCTCGGTTGCTTTCTTCAATTGAAACAGCTCAATGGCATTACCAATAACCTCTTTCAAATGTAAAACGCGGATGCTATGATGTTCATAAATTTCTTCTGTCCTGGACTGTGCCACCTTCTCAATCTAACCTGTTGATGGAAATATCTGATCCTCCATAAGTGTGATATCTTGCAGGATTTCCACATTTCTATAGTAAACATTGTTTTGTACCAGATGTAAAGTTGCTTTTTTAACTTTGGTAACATCTACTAACTCCTGCCATATCTTCTTTTTCTTGGTAGGCACACCATTTACAATAATTACTAGTCCTTCCTCTAAATCTCTATCTAATCCTACTGTTTCAATGTTTTTCTTGGCATCTAATGGCAAATACACTACTCTACCTTTTAGACCTTTTTGCTGCTCTGTTGGGGGTAACTTGCCTTGTAGTAAGGACTCCCTTAATACGTACATACATTGTTAAGTTAGCATAACCACGTTAGAAGTTGGAAAGCCATCTTGCTGCTTTTGCACACGACACTGCATTTACATGTTATTGCTTAAACGAACTGCTGACTCGAGTTTTGCCTCACACGAGAGCAATCTGTTGTTACCATCCCGAGCTCTGCGAAGCGACCTTGGTCTGCACACGATGTGACAAACAGTCTGAGTTGTTAGACAATGCATGTTTTCCACTCTAGGTTGATCGACCCACTATTTAGCCATAACACACGAGCAGCTGCACATACCTGAAAGTTGGTGCTTTTAATATCACGGACATCATGTTTATTATTCAGACCGAAGACGAGCCTTCCTGCGAGAAGTCTCCTGATGCTCCTGTGATGTGATTTCACTAAGCTGATCTTTGAGGTATGGGGTCCCCTATTCAAGCCTGAGAGACCTTCTGTTAGTCTAATAATAATATTAGCCTCTTAGTAAAGGGAAAGTGGTAGTATCCACTGTCATTATAACATGATCACCCCTTTTATATTCTATGGAATTGTAACTATGTTGATGGTTTTGATTTTAATCATTTGTCTGCTTGTATTAGCCAAAGTACTGCATATTAGGACACGTGGTCTATAAAAATAAACTCTTTTTATTTTCACCGTGTCTCTGTTGATTCTTGTTGTGGACTGATGTGAGAATAATATACGAACAGGTATTTCCGATTCCCACCATTCCTGAGTATGTACTGAGTCGCGTGTTCTGGGTTGTCTTTTCATTGGGACCGCCGAGCTAAATCTCGGATAACGAATGGGACACTTATGCTAGCCGGATACTGGGTTCTGGGTTCTGAGGTGAGTTTCTGGTACACCACAACTCACTGAGGTCCTGGGGTTCTACGCATAGTTCTGTGTATAAGCAGAATCCCTGCAACATGGCGCACCTAACGTTTGGTCTATGAGTTGAAACGCCTTAGTAGTGCTCGCGTTTGTCCACAACACCCTCATTCTTGTTTCCGGATAACAAGTCTGACGGATTTAAACCTACCTAGGTCTATTGATGTAGGTTCTTTCAAGCTTGATAATTAAAAAGGTTAGTGAACCCTTGTGCTACTGATAGTTTCACGTGTGTTGTCCTAATGTCGGTGGATATTGCGGCGCATAGCCGAGCGGCTCTAAAACGTCATTTGACGCAGTATGGGGTACCGGACACTGGTATGAACGTCATCTTTGTGGTGGGAGCCGATGCGGCTCATCCCTATGAGTTGTTCTACTCTTGGGTGACGATTCCAGCGGTGGGGGATGATGACACCTTTCATTCTTACACTGCCGCTGCAGTGCCGGCGAACTATACGCCGTATAGGACACAGGAAATACCAATATCTGCTTGGCAGCATCTTATTTGGTTTAATGGCGCCCTTCCCCATGTGGTTATACCGCCGAGAATGGGCCCTTTATCAATTGCAGGGGCCACTTGGCCGGTACTAGCCGGATTTACGCCTCATCCCCGTTACCTCACGGTGACGGTGGCTGAGCTGCGTGTACTACACACTGCCCTAATTACGGTATATAGGGCGTTGGTGCAGTATGTGTCGCGCAATATGCAGGCGGGGGCGCCTGCTGTTGCGGGACAGCCTACTGATCATCACGCGGTGGTCATTAGTCCTGTTATGGTCAATTCTGTTATGGGCAAGCGCCCCCTTACTAGGGATGATTTCCCCTTTTGGCTTGCTGAGAAATTTGACCAAATAGAAGCGGTTTATCCGAATACTTCACCTGTGGAGAAACACAGGATCCTCACCATTAGTTTGCCGAAGGACTTGGTCCCACACATTGACGATTGTACAAATTGGGGCAAGGTCTTTGCAGCGACATACGCGCAGTGCTATGGCACTCCGTCTATGTTGCAGCTGCCCTCCGTAATCAAAAGAGTTCAAGAGAACCATGGTGCGGAGTCTGCGATAGAGTTAGGGATGCGGCTCCTCGGGCAATTTGACCTGGTGGCTACCATGATAATTGGTAACCTGAAGGGTGATGCTTTGCATTTCCAGGTTCGTAATGAACTGAAACGAGTTCCTGAGGAGGACAAACCGCAGGAATTTGCGAAAATAATCGCAGAGGCATATCGGGATTTGGGTCGTAGCTCTTTAGGGGTTAAGCCTGTAATAAAGAATCCCGATCTAAAGCAGCAGGGTAAGGCAGAAACGTCTGGTAAGGACGACCGGCCCTTTTTTCCTAAACAAAAATGGCAGGTTAAACAACAGGGGAAGCAGCAGCAGCAGAAACAGGGCTCTCGGCCTGCCTCTCCCGTACAGTCTAGTAGTGAACGCACTTATGATCTGCGCGATCGTGCTGCTATAAAGTCTCCTGATCGATTTCAGGTTTCTGAACAGCGCTCTCCTCGTTCTTCACAGGGAACATCGGCTACACAGTCCGGTGGCGGAGGCGGTGGCAAAGGTCGGGGTGCTCCACAACAGCGTGACCAGCCCCGACAGACTGAGGGTAAAGGCAAGCAGGACGAATTTGCACGACAAAGACCCCCGTTTCAGAAGAAGAAAGTGGCGGCTCTGACGGCAAGGTATGCCTCAGATAGTGCGGACACAGCTTCGGAACCGGACATGGGCGCTGACGCTCCTGGACAGCGCAGCGGAAATTACCATAGTCCGTCAAGCTCTGCGTCCATTTCTGGCGGTGACAGCAACTGATATATCGGTTACTGTGGAAACAGCTGACACCAGAGTGGCTCCCCCTGATAGACTTTATGAAATAGTCTTATTAATTGAGGGTGACATACAACGTACAATAAAAGGGATTTTTTGGGATAATCTGACCACCACCTATGATATCCTCCTAGCGGAGGCAGATTGGCCCCCAGCTTTCATTTTAGAGGCTCCTAGAGGGGAGGAAGTAATCCTCCCGTCCTTTGCGCACACAGTGCCTAAGGACCAAGCTGAAGTGTATGCTGGGGAGTGGGCGCTTGCGCTTGCGCCGGCGGTGTATCGCACTCAGGTGGGATGGGACAGATTGTCCCCCTGCCATGAGATTCCATTGCGGTCTATGCCCCAGCCTCAACCCCAATATCCTATGCGTCGTGAAGCGAGACCTCACGTCGCGGCAATCCTTGAACAATTGGAATATCAGGGTGTTATTGAAACATGTGTGTCCCCTATGAATAACCCTTTATTCACTGTAACGAAGCCTGACGGCTCGTACCGTTTAGTTTTGGATTACCGGCACCTAAACTCCCACTGCCGGACCTGCGCGGTACAAAATACACATAGTTCGGCTTTGGTCGACAGTCTCGTGCGTAAAAGATTTAAAACGACACTTGACATTTCCAATGGCTTTTTTAGCCATAACCTGTCCACAGAATCCCTGCAACATGGCGCACCTAACGTTTGGTCTATGAGTTGAAACGCCTTAGTAGTGCTCGCGTTTGTCCACAACACCCTCATTCTTGTTTCCGGATAACAAGTCTGACGGATTTAAACCTACCTAGGTCTATTGATGTAGGTTCTTTCAAGCTTGATAATTAAAAAGGTTAGTGAACCCTTGTGCTACTGATAGTTTCACGTGTGTTGTCCTAATGTCGGTGGATATTGCGGCGCATAGCCGAGCGGCTCTAAAACGTCATTTGACGCAGTATGGGGTACCGGACACTGGTATGAACGTCATCTTTGTGGTGGGAGCCGATGCGGCTCATCCCTATGAGTTGTTCTACTCTTGGGTGACGATTCCAGCGGTGGGGGATGATGACACCTTTCATTCTTACACTGCCGCTGCAGTGCCGGCGAACTATACGCCGTATAGGACACAGGAAATACCAATATCTGCTTGGCAGCATCTTATTTGGTTTAATGGCGCCCTTCCCCATGTGGTTATACCGCCGAGAATGGGCCCTTTATCAATTGCAGGGGCCACTTGGCCGGTACTAGCCGGATTTACGCCTCATCCCCGTTACCTCACGGTGACGGTGGCTGAGCTGCGTGTACTACACACTGCCCTAATTACGGTATATTGGGCGTTGGTGCAGTATGTGTCGCGCAATATGCAGGCGGGGGCGCCTGCTGTTGCGGGACAGCCTACTGATCATCACGCGGTGGTCATTAGTCCTGTTATGGTCAATTCTGTTATGGGCAAGCGCCCCCTTACTAGGGATGATTTCCCCTTTTGGCTTGCTGAGAAATTTGACCAAATAGAAGCGGTTTATCCGAATACTTCACCTGTGGAGAAACACAGGATCCTCACCATTAGTTTGCCGAAGGACTTGGTCCCACACATTGACGATTGTACAAATTGGGGCAAGGTCTTTGCAGCGACATACGCGCAGTGCTATGGCACTCCGTCTATGTTGCAGCTGCCCTCCGTAATCAAAAGAGTTCAAGAGAACCATGGTGCGGAGTCTGCGATAGAGTTAGGGATGCGGCTCCCCGGGCAATTTGACCTGGTGGCTACCATGATAATTGGTAACCTGAAGGGTGATGCTTTGCATTTCCAGGTTCGTAATGAACTGAAACGAGTTCCTGAGGAGGACAAACCGCAGGAATTTGCGAAAATAATCGCAGAGGCATATCGGGATTTGGGTCGTAGCTCTTTAGGGGTTAAGCCTGTAATAAAGAATCCCGATCTAAAGCAGCAGGGTAAGGCAGAAACGTCTGGTAAGGACGACCGGCCCTTTTTTCCTAAACAAAAATGGCAGGTTAAACAACAGGGGAAGCAGCAGCAGCAGAAACAGGGCTCTCGGCCTGCCTCTCCCGTACAGTCTAGTAGTGAACGCACTTATGATCTGCGCGATCGTGCTGCTATAAAGTCTCCTGATCGATTTCAGGTTTCTGAACAGCGCTCTCCTCGTTCTTCACAGGGAACATCGGCTACACAGTCCGGTGGCGGAGGCGGTGGCAAAGGTCGGGGTGCTCCACAACAGCGTGACCAGCCCCGACAGACTGAGGGTAAAGGCAAGCAGGACGAATTTGCACGACAAAGACCCCCGTTTCAGAAGAAGAAAGTGGCGGCTCTGACGGCAAGGTATGCCTCAGATAGTGCGGACACAGCTTCGGAACCGGACATGGGCGCTGACGCTCCTGGACAGCGCAGCGGAAATTACCATAGTCCGTCAAGCTCTGCGTCCATTTCTGGCGGTGACAGCAACTGATATATCGGTTACTGTGGAAACAGCTGACACCAGAGTGGCTCCCCCTGATAGACTTTATGAAATAGTCTTATTAATTGAGGGTGACATACAACGTACAATAAAAGGGATTTTTTGGGATAATCTGACCACCACCTATGATATCCTCCTAGCGGAGGCAGATTGGCCCCCAGCTTTCATTTTAGAGGCTCCTAGAGGGGAGGAAGTAATCCTCCCGTCCTTTGCGCACACAGTGCCTAAGGACCAAGCTGAAGTGTATGCTGGGGAGTGGGCGCTTGCGCTTGCGCCGGCGGTGTATCGCACTCAGGTGGGATGGGACAGATTGTCCCCCTGCCATGAGATTCCATTGCGGTCTATGCCCCAGCCTCAACCCCAATATCCTATGCGTCGTGAAGCGAGACCTCACGTCGCGGCAATCCTTGAACAATTGGAATATCAGGGTGTTATTGAAACATGTGTGTCCCCTATGAATAACCCTTTATTCACTGTAACGAAGCCTGACGGCTCGTACCGTTTAGTTTTGGATTACCGGCACCTAAACTCCCACTGCCGGACCTGCGCGGTACAAAATACACATAGTTCGGCTTTGGTCGACAGTCTCGTGCGTAAAAGATTTAAAACGACACTTGACATTTCCAATGGCTTTTTTAGCCATAACCTGTCCACACTGAGTAGCCAGTGGACAGCGTTTACTTCGGGCGGAAAACAAAAACAGTTTACCAGATTAGCCATGGGGTACAAAAATAGCCCTGGCGTCTTTTCTGCTCGCGTGGTTTCTCTTTTAGAAAGAATAGACCCCGAAGCATACTCATATGTTGACGATATCTATCTTACGGATGATGAGCTGATGCCACATCTGTCTCGCGTTGACAATATTATCGTGAGTTTTGCAGACTATGGCTACAAATTCAATTTTGCGAAGTCTCACATCGCAGAATATACAGTGTTGTTTTTGGGTTACGAGCTCAACAATGAAGGTAAGGGGTTAGCCCCCCACTTTCTGGAAAAGTGTGCACGCTTGAGTGCTCCTACGACACTGAAGAAATTACAATCTCTGCTGGGTTTTCTGAATTTCGGCCGTACGTATATTCCTGATTATGCCCAGCGTATCAAGCCGCTTTACGCCTTGGTACAGCCTTCATTTTCGAAGTCTAGCTGGCAGCTAGAACACTCTGCTATTTTACAGTCTTTACAGGCTGACCTTCTTGCTTCACAATACTTGCTGACACGTGATAACCGCACTAACCTGGTGATAAGAATAGTACCAGGCGCCGTGGGGTTCACGTATTTGACGTTTAATGAGGGCGACACAGTCCCCATTGCGTAAAAAATCCCACTTGTACACCTCTGCTGAATTACGTTTTTCCACGGTCGAAAAAGTTCTGACTGCTGTGCAGATGGCGATCCTCAAGGAACGCGCACTGTCGCATGGGAAACAGATTCTGGTTGTAACACCATATCCTGCTTTAGAGGCAGTGACGAAAGCAAGTGTACCAAATTCTAAAGCTTTACATCCACGGTGGATACAATGGGCTACAACACTGACGTCGCCAGACGTCACTTACATCTTTGATGCCTCATTACAGACTCAAGAGTACTTGCAGTATGAATTCGTTCATCCGGCACCTCTGTTTTTGCGCCCGCTCGAAGAATACCATTGTGTCATATACACTGACGGGTCTGCGCAACCCGCAATTGGATCGAAGCACGCTTATTCAGCGGCTTGCGCAATTGTCGTAGGTACATTCGTAAATGGTGAATTCCAATCTGATGCAGTGCATACGCAGTCATTGGGTGATTGTACCGCGCAATTGGCGGAGCTCCGGGCTCTAGTGCTTGCACTGGAGTTTGCTGATCCCCGAGTCACTACTCTTATAGTGAGTGACTCCTTCTACTGTGTCCAGTCCTACAATGACTATTTACACTTCTGGTCTCAGAATGATTACCGTGACACTAAAGGTAGCACAATTAAGCATAAAACGCTTTGGGTTCGAGTGGCAGACTTTAAAGACCGTCTCCCACTCGTAAGTGTTATACACACTCTTGGTCACCAGCGGCTTGGTGTCCATGCTGTCGGCAACAGCTTAGCTGAGTGGCAGCAGTTACAAGATCCAAAAGTAAGATTGATGATGACATCTTGGCAGCTATTGCTGCTACAGAGAAGGGAGGAGATTACCCGAAGGGTTTTCCCTCTCGGTATATTTACCATTTAAGTCCTGATAACGTCCCGTTAGTGAGGATTAACGACGTTGGTGATAGAATAATTCCCAACGCGGACTGCAGACCAGCACTGATCTTGGCTGCACATGAGGGGTTGGCGTCTGCCCACGCCGGTGTGTCAGCTACAATATCTCTGCTACAACAACGTTACTGGTGGTTTGGTTTATATAAACAAGCGCGCTTATGTTCTTGATTGTGACATTTGCCAACAGATTAAACCTTCTACTGTTGCGCGCCCACCACAGACACAGCTGTACATCTCTAATAAGCCATTTGGTTGTGTTTATTTAGATCACTGCGGTCCATTTTCTTCTGATACTGCGTACAAGTACATCTTGGTTGCAGTGGATTCGTGCACACGTTTTCTATGGGTGTGGCCACAAAGGAGTGCTGACTCGCGGACTGTCATCAGGGATTTGCGTGTCTTTGTGGGAACTTTTGCGTGTGGTACCTTCCATTCTGACCAGGGCCCTGCATTCGCCTCTAAGGCTTACAAGGAGGCTATGAAAAATTTGGGGGTCCTTGTCAAATTTTCGTCTCCCTACCGACCTGAGGGTAATAGTGTGGTGGAGCGAATGAACCGTGACTTAAAGCAATCATTGACAGCACGTGTTTTAGGCACAGGCCGGAACTGGCTAGCCCATTTGTATAACGTTCAACGTGCACTAAATAATCTCCCTAGAAGGTCTCTGGGTGGGCGGACCCCGTACATGATGCTCTTCGGAATCAGAATGTTTGTTCCAGACCTTGATGGTCTAGACATTGCGGCGTCGACCGCACCCTTTGACGTAGATGATCACTGTGCTGTTTTGCAGACTCTACAAGAAGCCAGAGACTCTCTTTCGAAAGAACATTTGCCCTCCACGTCTGAAGCTGAAGTTCAGATTCCGGTAGTCGGCTGGCTACCCCGAGTTGGTGATCTGGTCCGTGAGAAGGTGGAGAACAAGAAGGAGTTCGGCCCCTCTTATCGTGCACCAGTTCCAGTGCTTGGAGTGCAGGGTACAAGAACAGTCATTTTACCTCCACTTCCTGGTCGCAAAGAAAACAGGTACATCTCTATTGACAATGTCAAACTGCAGCGAGTGGCCGATACTTCTTAGTATGACTCCGGCAGTTTCATGCCAGACAATGCAAAGAAATTCAATGATGGTTCCTGCTTCTACCACCTTGTCTGATGTTGCAATCGAGATGCATTCAGTTACTGATCCCTTGCTGATACCACCGGCTGGTGGTTTGTCCGTTGAGATTGAGTATGCTTATCCTACACGTGGACCTTCGCCTGTTTTACAATCTACAGCACTTGGCCTGTCCCGTTTTTCCTTTGACACTAACTCTTTGCCCTCACCTCCCCCATCAAACATTGTTGTTTTTGTGAGCTGGTTTAAGAAGCATTTTTTGATAGCTCCTTGGACATACATCTGGTTGATGCTTTTTGGTATTTTTTTGTTCATGTCCATTGGATTTGTTGTAGTGTTCTTCCGTTTGGTGGATGGACATTATCTCAAAGAGAGATCGACAATTAGACTTATCAATGGAACTTTGGCCCCCCACTCCTCATCCCACATCATGAAAAGGGACCAGACTTTTGTGAATATTACTGCCTGGCCCGTCATGGATGGAATCGCATGGGATGCTGTTAAATTTCAAATTCATGGGCCTACAGAGGTCATTAATGTGCCTAATGTATTTCGTGTTTCTATGGGTGATGTAGTTAAACAGAACATACGTTCTGATGATTGGGATGTACACGCCATTGAAGCACTGTTTTCAGATTTGAAATATTATGCCGCCTTTGATGCTGAGGATTTGTATGAAAATGCGGCTAATTATGCGGAACAGTATTGTTTTCAACATTATGGCAATCACTTCTTGCATAAATCAAATTCGTTTAGAAATTTTGTAAATTTTACCCAGTGGGAACATTGTCCCACCCCCTCGTTTGGCAGTTCACACACATTAGTTGATAAGTTTACTTATTTTACTGATTTCAGTGTTTCAGCCCCGGCTTCCTTTTATTTTAAAGTTAAGCCTGAGTCTACCTCCAAGGTTAGACTGACACACACCAAATTGCTATATTCTAAGTCCTTTATGGATGAGTTGTCAATCAAAGGTTATGATCTATGGAAAGCTACTGTTGATCTTAAGTCGGTTTGGGGTTCCAAACCGTGGCAGGTTCAGGGAACTGAAGCTTTACACCGTGCCTGTCTAGTACCAAATCATATGTTGTTTTTAAATGCAACCATCTTCCAAACCACCTGTTTCGGATTGGCCACTTCTAAAAAACTAAATTTGCCTTCTGTGCCGGATCTGGGTGCTTACCCAAATTGGGATAATCACACAGATCTGTCCCTTCCTGCTTTGCAGTTATTGGTTTCCAATTCGTCCTTCAACATTTCGAAATTTAATAGTGAGGGATGGTTAATTTGGCAAAGCAGTTCTGATACCTGTCAACGTCGTTTTCTAGGACTGAAACCGGGGTATCGAGTGGACCCCCGGTTTGAGTCGTCACATACAGTAACTACATACTCTGTAGGGAAATTATGTCAGTCCTGGCTGCGACATTCCACCTTGGCATCTGTCAAAGTTCATTTATCAAAGTTACATGACAAAATAGATTTGAATGATTTTGTTAAAGGTCCTGTGGGTGGCAGATCCAAGAGATGGGCGTATGCTATTTACAACGAAGTATGGAAACTGTTGCAAATTGAGGCAGCTTCAAGATTGAGAGCTATTGATCAGGTTAATATGGAAAAAGTATTAGCAGTAATTGATAACAGCATTAACACTCTTTCTTCTCGCATTTATACATTAGATAATATTGTGTCTTCAATTGTTGATATTGTGCAGGATGATATGTCTGTGTTGTATCATGGTCAAAACCAGTTGCGTTCTGTTATGTAGTTTGCTTGGACATTACAAACATTGAAGGCAGGGAAGGTCCCTTGGGACTATCTGAATACAAAATCGTTATTTCTTCCTTTTAACCTTACTGACAAACAGCAGTTCATGTCCATGAAAGATGCTACATATTCCCTGCTCCATATTGAGAAATTGGAGCCGTTACCTTTTTCTGTTGCGGAAGTCGATTCCGCTGTGTGGCTCTTACACGGATTGATAAGTCTACCGTTTGCGCTTTTTAAGTTTACCTCTTGTATGAAACACTATGCTCTGGGTAGATATGAACGGCTGGGTACCGCTTTCATACATGAAGTCTGGTCCCTCCCCTTTACGTATAGATGTACAAGGGACGGTACTGAGGTTTACCTGAAGGGTGAAGAATGTACAACGTCACCTGATCATTCTGTTGTGTGTAGGCACATTCAATTGCACGGTGCTTGTAATGTACACGCTCCGAACTTGGCCTGCGTCCTCAAAGGTATCCCGGTACCAGTGATTACGCCATCTTTCACGCTGCTTGCAAACGGTAGTTATTTAATTTTGAATAATGAAGCTTGCTGCGGGATGTTAGTAGGGATCCCGTATATAGTAACTGTAACACAGAGGGTTGTCTGCTGCAATAACGTCCTGTTTCCACCCCCGCATGGGAGGCTGGATGCTTCTATCTGGCCTTCAATTCCAACCTTGAAAGCAGAGTTCGACAAAATGAGCAGAATAAGAGCGCTATTGTCCCAAAAGGAGGTGCCATTGACTTCCTCCCGGGAAACATTTGTCCTTCACGTAGCAAATACGCGCATCGAGGTACAGGCGCTTTTGAATACTGACCTCCCCCTGCATTTTGGTGCTTTGATCCAAACAATTTTCAATGCCTCGTCTACGACTGGCCTGGCTCATTTTTTTAAACTTGTGGGCTCGGGCCTCGTGACCTCTTTCCAAACTATTTTTGGTGTGATTCCGGCATTTTTTCATTCTATTTTCTCCAGCGTCTTTGGAGGTGTCCCGTTAATTCTGGCTCTAGTGGCAGGTGTGCTACTTTTACTTTTCATCTTGCGGAATGGCTGCTCTTTCTGTGCCACACGTCAGCCTGTCCCGTCTGCAGCTTCTTCGTGACAGGATGCTTGATTACTATGGTGTCCTGCCGTTGGCGACTTTGAGCCTGGCATATGGATTATCCTTCCGGTATTCCTACTTCACCTGCGTGCAACCTGTCTTCCACTGCCTAGATTGTCCCTTTGAATGGCCTATGGATTTGTGTTTAACCAACATGGTGTCTCCGGACCCGGATTTTGATCGACTGATGAGGCCCTTAGTGTCTCACGAGTCTGCCTGTTCTGGTGTTCGGATTATGGCCTGCGGTGCGGCACATGGTATCCTGGGTAATTGGGACATCGTGAGAGCGGCATATGACTTCTTGAATATGAGTTACTTGGAAGTACACGCTGGTTGCCCTCTGATGGTGCTAGAGGCTCCGCTGATAGAAGAACACGTATGTTCCTTTTCTTTACTTAACTGGATGGCTGAAACCTTCAGTGGCCGTGCCAATGATTTTCTGCTGGAAGCAGTGGCCACATATGCTGCATATACTTTAATGGATTAAGTGAACTTGGTCCACAGTGTTTTCCTCACTTGTCTTGAACTGGCCCTGTACGTCTGCACTTCTGCCCGGTGAGGCGTTTTT
Organism: Triturus cristatus; assembly: GCF_964204655.1. NCBI lineage: Eukaryota > Metazoa > Chordata > Amphibia > Caudata > Salamandridae > Triturus > Triturus cristatus. The sequence continues at coordinate 889,376,075 of NC_140590.1, read as the reverse complement.
TCATTTTTTTCACCTCCCCGATTCCAGTTTGAATTTTTTTGTTTTTGTTTTTCCTCTCTATTTTTGAGGTTTTTTCCTGTTCGAACTTTGCCTGAACTGACCAGTTCCTTTTTCAATTGGATACGCCTTGTTCTGCTCTGTCGCGCTTGAACTCTGTGTTCTCTCTCCTTTCTTGCATACTAAGTAGTGCTTCGATCAAGGGGGCATGTAGTAAGGACTCCCTTAATACGTACATACATTGTTAAGTTAGCATAACCACGTTAGAAGTTGGAAAGCCATCTTGCTGCTTTTGCACACGACACTGCATTTACATGTTATTGCTTAAACGAACTGCTGACTCGAGTTTTGCCTCACACGAGAGCAATCTGTTGTTACCATCCCGAGCTCTGCGAAGCGACCTTGGTCTGCACACGATGTGACAAACAGTCTGAGTTGTTAGACAATGCATGTTTTCCACTCTAGGTTGATCGACCCACTATTTAGCCATAACACACGAGCAGCTGCACATACCTGAAAGTTGGTGCTTTTAATATCACGGACATCATGTTTATTATTCAGACCGAAGACGAGCCTTCCTGCGAGAAGTCTCCTGATGCTCCTGTGATGTGATTTCACTAAGCTGATCTTTGAGGTATGGGGTCCCCTATTCAAGCCTGAGAGACCTTCTGTTAGTCTAATAATAATATTAGCCTCTTAGTAAAGGGAAAGTGGTAGTATCCACTGTCATTATAACATGATCACCCCTTTTATATTCTATGGAATTGTAACTATGTTGATGGTTTTGATTTTAATCATTTGTCTGCTTGTATTAGCCAAAGTACTGCATATTAGGACACGTGGTCTATAAAAATAAACTCTTTTTATTTTCACCGTGTCTCTGTTGATTCTTGTTGTGGACTGATGTGAGAATAATATACGAACAGGTATTTCCGATTCCCACCATTCCTGAGTATGTACTGAGTCGCGTGTTCTGGGTTGTCTTTTCATTGGGACCGCCGAGCTAAATCTCGGATAACGAATGGGACACTTATGCTAGCCGGATACTGGGTTCTGGGTTCTGAGGTGAGTTTCTGGTACACCACAACTCACTGAGGTCCTGGGGTTCTACGCATAGTTCTGTGTATAAGCAGAATCCCTGCAACAGCCTGTCTTTGGCTCCATACGTACTTGTGTTGCTTCGCCCTCTCATATTATAGAAAATACTGCACTCCCCCAGGAAGGCACAAACACGGCAAAACAATACAAACTCCTAAAAAGAATTTCACTCTCATAAAATGAGGCAGATCAAAAGACAGATTTCAGAATAAAGCATGGGGTTTTATTTGTAAAAAACTCTCTAACAGAAAGGATTTTCCACATGTCAAATGAAAAAACAAATAAATGTATACAGGTATATAAATATAATTACAAGTAATAAGAACAACACACTTATAAGTAAACAAAGGCAACTGTACATGGAATAAAATACAAGCAGATAACCATACTGGACCTCCACTGCAAGAAATAAGCACTGTTAAATGCAAATAATCAGAAAGATATATATATGTTACAGTCAAAGTGTGAAATCCCGCATTCTATAGAATGCCTAGGTAATGTATAGAATGCCTGAAAATGCCTGAAAATCGAACGTCAAAGTATGAAATGCTTAATATTTTATACATTGCCTAGGCATTGTATACTTTGCCGATTGTCTGCCGGCAAAGTATATAATACGCCTAATCCCGCCATTTTATTCCCGCCCGGCAATGTGTTAAGTCCGGTATTCTATAGAATGGCTAGGCAATGTATAGAATGCCTGAAAATCGAACGTCAAAGTATGAAATGATTGATTTTTTATACATTGCCTAGGCATTGTATACTTTGCCGAATTGTCTGCCGGCAAAGTATATAATAGACCTAATCCCAGAGACAGCACAAGTTATCAGCAAGCGAGGGGCAGAGACAGCATAAGTTGCCAGCAAGCAAGTGGCAGAGACAGCACAAGTTGCCAGCAAGTGAGGGGCAGAGACAGCACAAGTAACCATGCATAGAGCGCGTGGCAGCCGTGCGGTGGTGTGGGGAGCGACCTGCCTACAAGTAGAGTCAGAGGTCGTGTATAGCATCGAGCTGAGGTTCCACAGACACTCTGCCATCATCCTTTCCCGTGGTTCTTGTATCACCATGTCGGAAGGCAGTGTAGTGCCAAGACAGGAATCACGCCATGCTGAAATGCAACAACGGTTCTGCGATGAATTATCTCAAGTAAGAGCCGATGCTGCTAAAAACGGTGTTTTCCTAACCAAAACCAGTTACCAAAAGTTAGTGGACGATGTGAAAAAGGCTAAGACGACCATTAAGAAGGAACCCCGGGACTATTGGCTGGTGAAACACTATGACGTAATGATGGTCGAGACTACGACTTAGTTGATCTATCCTGTTAAAGAAGGTACGAGTGCTATTCAGTTTTACGTCGCAGACTCCGAGTTATTTGACGTACTTCATAAGGCCCATTTGGCTATTGGTCTTGGAGGACGGGACAGGATGTTGAAAGAACTTTCACCCAAGTATAAGAACATTACCCGTCATGATATTGAGCTGTACATTCACCTTTGTGAGCCTTGCCAGAAGAAGCAAAAAGGTGTTAAAAAAGGTGTTGTGGTCAAGCCAATGGTTTTTTCTGAATTCAACTCCCGTTGTCAGGTCGATCTCATCGATTTTCAGTCCCATCCTGACAGAGAGTACACGTTTATAATGGTGTACCAAGATCATCTCACTAAGTTTGTAGTTCTCAGGGCTCTGAAATCAAAGAGAGCAGAAGAAGTAGCCTACATGCTCCAACGATTCTACAGTCCTATAACGGCAGGGAACTTGTGGAAACAATGTGGTAAGCAGCCTAAAGGAGTATTGGCCCACCTTGAAGATCGTCCTTGGTAAGCCGCGCCACTCACAAAATCAGGGGAGCATCGAAAGAGCTAATCAGGACATTGAAAATATGCTGTGTGCTTGAATGCAAGATGAAAAAACTAGCTGCTGGAGTGAGGGATTGCGGTTCGTCCAACTTATGAAGAACAGAGCTTTTCATTCTGGGATTAAGAGGTTACCATATGAAGCTCTGTTCGGCTGCAACGCTAGAGTAGGTCTCTCGACGTCATCCCTGCCTGACGACGTTTTACAAGACATAGAGACTGAGGAAGAGCTTGAAAAAATAATAGAGAGCGTACAAACAACACAACAGCAGGAAGAAAGACGAGATGAATCAATGCAAGAGGCACAGCTCCCTGCAGACATAGCTGAGAATACAATCCATGATGGAGGAAACCAAAACAGTGATGAAGCCTTGGTTATCGAAGAGCCTTCCATTTCCGTGGTTACCGAAAATCCTTCTTCTTCCACTATCTGTTGCGTCTGCTTAAAAGAAACCAGCAGTGCTCATACATGTGGAAAGTGTAGCCAAAACGTTCATGCCATCTGTGGACATTCTCCTAAAGACGATGACAGCGATGAAGTAGAAGGTTATGGGGTTAGCATTTTGTGCAATGTTTGCTACAATATTGAGAAAGCTATGCAAAGTAAAATGGAATCGAAATCGAACCTTGAGATTCAGGCCAAAAAAATGAAAAGGGATTCTGACAAAAAAAATCCTCCTGTGCCTTTGGGTGCCACTGTGCGAGTTCCGATTCACAACGTCGACAAAGGGCGGGGTGACTCACGCAATCTCTTGGCAGTTGTTATGAACGTGACAGAAGATGGCTTTTACCGACTTGGAACTGCACAAGGAATCTTGAAGCAACTCTACGCCATATCACAATTCACCGTATGTCCAAAGAACTTAATGAGAATTGAAGACGTTCTTGACCATGAAATACCTCTTCGATCTGCCGCTACTTCTCAGTCCACAGGAAGTGGCCAAGGATTCGTCAGGTGTATGTGCAAGACGAAATGCCAAAATATGAGGTGACTTTGTGTGAAAAAGAAAATTAAGTGGAATTCAAAATGTCACTCTAGCCTTCCCTGCTGCAACAAGTAGGTCAAGCCAGTTCTGCTTTGTGTTTTACCGGTAACAATATTCTGTTCGCATTCTTCTTTAAGTCGTGAAATGTATGTACAAGATCAAAGTGCCAAAATATAAGGTGTTTTTGTGTGAAGAATAAAAGTGAGTACAATTCCACGTGTTACTCCGGCCTTTCTTAGTGTAACAAGTACTTCAATCTCAGTTCTGCTTTCATTGTTTTCCGGTAAGAATATCCTGTGCTTTATTTCGTAGTTTTGTTCTTTCAGCTTCAAATGCGTATTAATTAATAAAGACTTCTCATCTTGTGCCCTTTTAACACTTTGCGTAAATGGTACTGGTCATTCTGTATAATGCCTAGGAATCTCATCTTGTGCCCTTTTAACACTTTGCGTAAATGGTACTGGTCATTCTGTATAATGCCTAGGAATTGTATAGAATGCCTAGGAAAAGTATTTAACATTTTCACCAAAAACTTATATTTCCTAGTTTGCCTCTAAACCATCAGGCATTCTATAGATTACCTAGGCATTCTATACAATACCGGGATTTCACACTTTGCCGAATGCCTAGGAATCTCATCTTGTGGCCTTTTAACACTTTGCGTAAATGGTACTGGTCATTCTGTATAATGCCTAGGAATTATATAGAAGGCCTAGGAACAGTATGTAACATTTTCACAAAAAACTTATATTTCATAGTTTGCTGAAAACCATCAGGCATTCTATACATTACCTAGGCATTCTATACAATACCAGGATCTCACACTTTGACTGTAACATATACACTAAATACATCAGATGATTATAACCACTGGAGACTTGAATGTGTACACAGACACACTCACACATCACAATGCCAATAATCAAAAAGAAATACATCACCAATCTCTCTTTCTCTGCATTCTTGCCAACTGGGCTGGAGGAGCCCTTGACTGCCAGGCCTAAGCCTCGATTGGGACCGTAAAAACAAGTTCCCTGTAGCAACACGTCTGCTCCACAGTGAGCTCCCGTCTGGACGCCAAGATTTCCTAACTTTAATACCTTTTACTCAACCTGAGGAGAAGGTTCTAGAAACCTTGCCCCCTTTCTCCTGTTTTGAAAATCGAGCTGACCGTGCTGGTCTGTGTCAGGGTCAAGACAAAAGCTGGCCAGGCCACTGTTCTTTTACTCTGAGACAGAGCTGCACATCACACACATTTCTCTGACAACAACAATCTCTGCTCTGAAAGGTACCAAGCACGAATCCCACACATTATCTTAGTGAAGCTCACAAAAGTCTCCAAAAGTACAGAAAACAACCTTGAATGTGAATAGCCTAAACAACTTGAGTAATCCGGGAGCCTGCTTGTGTGCACAAAGCTCAAGCAAGACAGAGTCAGAATTCAAGATGGCATGAGGGCATGTCAAAACCAATAGTAAGAACTTCATAATACTTCCCAATGTACAACACAATGCACATTTGTGCACCACTGCCTATAGCACTACACACTTCATCTCCCAATGCACAACATAATGCACATTTGTGCACCACCGCATATAACACTACACTCCAAGATAGAGAAGTACATTTTCCACCTTTCTCTCTCTCATGCCTTCAAATGCACATCCCACACATTCTGTTCCTGGCAAGGCTGTGAAAAGCAAACACTCCCCCTCTGCAGCCACGAGGAGACACGAAAGAAATCCTCAAGGAAAAAGGCACATGCAGGAAACATGATGTTGTACATTCAAGAAAACACCTAAAGTCAATTGAAATCATGGTAGTCAAAGACATCATGTGGTTCCAAAACATGGGAGTGCCTCTGGCACTAAATTACTAAAGCCTGAAATGGATGTGTAGTTTGGATAGGAAAGGAATCATAAATGTTGAAACCTTGAAGTGCTTCTGGAATGAAAACCAGCTCTAGCAGGCAGGCATTTTATTATCCTCTAATTTATTGTAACAGTACTTACATATAACTTGTCGTGTGGACAAGTGAAATCTTTCTTCTACAAACAAGTACAGGGCAAACCTTTCCAGTTATCATTATTCTCTATTTCACTTTTTAAATATAAATCAAGTCTGTTTGATTCTTGTAGTGAGTGTGTCGACAGCATATGTAAACATACCCTGGTTTTTCAGCACCCATGGTCTTACATTTATAATCTCTTTTTCAAAACTATCAACTGTAGTACCTGTGTCCTGTTCTACAACTCCTCCTGTTATCAACTCTTCGATTGCCCTACAGTCCTGTCTGGCCCAAAGAAACAAAACCGCACAACATCACAAACCTTTTCTACCTCTGCCACATTACCATGTAAAAGTGCCCTATTCATTTCTCCTAAACATATACCAGGGGTTTTCCAATAATACAGCCTCCTAACTAAAGTTTGCATTGAGGAGTGGTGTACAGCTAACATCCTAAAATGATGAAAGGTGCTCTGGCACACTTTCGTTGATAAACAAGCTAGTGAGTGTCCCTGCAAATTTGAATGCTTTGTCAGCATGCAAGGATTCAAACCTTGTAAAGTACTTATTTTGTGTTTTAAACTTTGCCTTGGAAATATACATAGGAATTTCCTTAATATATCAATGAATTGCTGTTTAATACTACAAATACTACTACAATTCTATTTGTACACAGAGTCCTGACTATGCCTTCCTTGTACCTCTTCTGCAATGACTTCTTCTATATTTCTAGGTACAATCACTTCTTTACCTTTAGGACTGCCATTCTTCACTACATAACATGGTCTGCTATCATGAACAGCATGAACTAATCTGCTATCCTGGAGATAGCTTGATTCAATAAAGAAAGGCTCTGTACTAGAAGTATGCATCCATTCTACACTAAAAACTGTACAAAAGTTACTTGTAGTCACCAATCCTTTCTTCTGGTTTTGTCTCTTCATGCACAACACTATTTTGTCAAGAGTCTTCATTCTATTTAGATGCAAAATGAAAAGCTTCCTCTTCAAAGCAAAGGCCTTGTCCACTAATCTCTCAAATCATTGTCTCTGTTTCAGTGCCTCTCTCCTTTTTCTGTACTTCTTCATAGTTCTCCGAAGATTTATAACTACTCTACTACCAAACATTCTGGCTCTGATTTCCTAAACTGATTCTGTCTCCTGGTTAAGGTGCGTCCACGTCTTTTGCAAGCTTTTCTGTTCTTGCAATGTACAGTTTGTCCACTCGTATTGTTTCTCATAGTCATAATTTAATTTTCTTTATTTTGTATTTTTTGTAAGTAAGTGCAGATACTTTTAAGAAATTACTTTGTCCTCATACCAGTAGCTCTTTTTTCTTTCACCACTTTTTCTGCATTTTGCCCCTTTCAAACTCATTTCTGCAAACATACTGTATTCGCTTATGTTGCTTTTTCGTCTGAACTATGGTAGGCATTGTAACTATGTGTAGTTATGTAGATGTTGTTCTGTAAAAAAAACAAATATAATTACATTTTTACCCTAGCCAATCTACAAACTACTTTACTGCTAACATACACATAATACAAAAACAGTTTTCATGTTGCAGCTTAAAGTCTACAGATGAAACTAGAAATATTAATACATGCACTTACTTAAATATAACAAACACAGGGTAAAATACAAAACTTTATTTATTAGTTGCATTTTAACATTTTAGCACCCTCTTGTACAACACAGCTACAGCATATCTCACTGCTCACTTATACATGGTGTAAGAACAGTTTATCCCTTCTGTAGTCATTTTTAAAATGAACATCAATGCAAGAAGGCATATTTACATGCCCCATGCACTTTCCGAAGCGCCACCTTTTAGGTTGAGCATTCAAGACCTGTTGTAACTTCTCTTGTGGGCTTAGAGACATTTCCCTGCTTTTGATTTGTTTGTTTCACTGACCTTTAAAATTCCTTGCTTGCTAGTGGTCAGTCATGCCTCTTTGTCCCTCCTTTTTCCCTTCTGTTCCTCCCATGCAGCAGGGACTAAGTACTGTCTCAATCTACAATGTCTCTTTATGTGTTCCTTGGGGGACTATTTCTTTCTTGCTTTCCTGGTCTGTTACTGTTTGCCTGTGATCAGCTTTGGTGCCATAGGTGCTTACATATAAATATAGTATTTCTCCCTCCCACCTCCTCCTAATGCCACAGTTGGGTTAGTACTGCCTCCTGTGCCATGCCTCCCGCTCCCTTAATTGTATTTATTTATCCTTTTTGCACTTTTCATACCAACTGGCAGTTGGGCTTCTTTTGGTAGGATATTCGTTTTGTTTTGGGCTTTCTTTTAAAGGGTATTGGACTTGTTGAAGTCTTGTCTCCCACTCCTCCTTGTGCCTGGTGCTCCTGTTCCATCTCTCACCCCTCCCGGCATTTTACAACAGCTGCAGCCTTGTAGCAGCTACCGTTGTATCATACTTTCAGGCAACTTTGAAGTGAAAGCACAAAGTGGTGCTTTTACTGAAAGAAAATGTTTGTTTCCTGCATCGCTGTTTGTTTTTCCACAAATTGTGCTAAGAAAGGGTTAATCACTGTGCAGAGGGTTTGGTTGTATCATACTTTAAGGTAACTTTAAATTGAAAGCACAAAGTGGTGCTTTTATTTAAAAGTGCTTGTTTCTCACATCGCTATTTGCTTTTTCAATCAATCAATCAATCAATCAATAAATCAATCAATCAATATGAACTTTATTCGGATAAAAACAGCATATCCATAAAAGTACAGTTAAAAAGATATAGTACAGGGAAAAAGGTACAAATATTTCACAAACATCAGATAATAAAAATGAATGTGGATACATGGTATTGCGGATACGTACCGCCATTTTTAAAAAGGATCCAACTCGAAAACATAATTCGTCATTGTTAATAGCTAGCACGTTTTTAGTTTGCTTTTTAAAATGGAGCCGCTTAGCCCTGATCTAGCATCTCACAGCCGAAGCTCAGTTTAGCTTGTGAGTTGCAACTATTCTGTCTGGCTGAGAACTTGCTGTCGGAGATGGGGCGGAGTTAAGAAAGAGCGCTCCGTGATGAGCCAATCATTCATGAAGAGGGAAGATCCTCAAAGGGAACCGATGAGCAGCCCCTGCCCCCTGCACAAAATTCTGTTTTCAACCTGATTCTGTTTCTTTCCCCCATGTTCTTTTTTAGTGTCCAGGTTCAGCATCTCTTCCAACTGCTTTTTTTAAATAATTCCAGCCAGTGAACAGGCAAAGTCACACACTAATGAAAGTCTGTTAAAAGTTAGCTTCTTCATTCATATGAACAACTGTTTTTTTTTAAGTGGTACACGGTACTGTTGTTTGTAATTACATAACTCTATAAATAACGAATGTTGTTTACACCCAACTTGTTCGATTTGTCACCACAACTGATTAACGCCAGCCCTGCTGAGATTCAAACCTGGAAATTGTATATTACACACAGAGTTCCAACAGTTAGTTAAGTTCTCGCTGCTGAGATCTAACACCTAATACACACTAATTAATGCATACATATGGTAGAGATAATATGACTGCCTTTTAAGGCAGCTAAAAAAAGATTGCTCAGGAGCGCAAAAAAATTATTTCTTGCTGTTCAGGTTACCTCCAGTCTGCCTGAAACTTAACACTAATTCCATAAGGTCTGGAAAAACTGGGAAAAAAGAAATTGAACTAATATACACTCCCAGTTTTTCGAACAATGCAGAAAAGCGACTTCAGAAATGATTTGGACATTTCCTGTACAAACATTATGTTTCATGTTTTCACAGTTGTTTCCGTGTTTAACAGCATGCACAATGTCTAAATAGTATAATTATTTCTGTTTTCTGTTTAATTGTTTCCATGCCTTATTGGGGTTTTCATTAAATATAAGAATTTCTGGAAATACCAGGCACATATTCACATTTTGATTTAATTGGTTGTTTTATTAAGGATTGTTTTGCTATTGCTGCTCATTTGCTATCGTTTTTTAATAAGCTGTAGTTGTAATACCTGCCCTAGACACCTTAAAACTTTGGTGATTAGTACTGTGTGAAAGATCACTTATTACTAGTCCTTGAAAGGCTAGTGTCTATAGTGAGTAATTTTCCTGGTTGCCCTACTTTTGAATCACTTTCCACCATTTCTTTGCTGTCTTGCTTGGCCCACTGTGAAGTAGGATGGCGGGGACGTGATCTACATGGGCTTTGAGGGTGGCATTGGCCTGCTGCGGCTTCAGTGCTTCTGCACTAGCTGCCTCAGCTCCATCGTCATCAAGCTCAAGAGCGGCATCCAGAACATTTAGCAGTTTTACATCACAGAAGTGGATGGCATGGAGCAGGCAAATAAACACTAACCATACTTTGGTGTTACTTGTCAGGCCCGGAGCTGGACTCGCTTCAAAGTTAACATTACCTTGCACCACACACAGGGTTTGCCTACAGTCAACAAAACCCTGATGTCTGCTGCATTATCCTTACACCTGCTTTGTGTGCAATGAGCAAAACCAAATGCTTTTCTTAGCTATTAACTTGTTTTCTCTATATTTGCAAAGTTATCAGCCATAGAATGAAAAACAGGCCTTGCCGCACATCCTGCCATAAGCAAAACAAAGTATGGAACTCTTTAACAGGAGTCATCTCAGTGTTTCCACTGTACCACATTCTCAACGGGAAAGTCCCAGTGAATTGGTCAGAGTCTATCTATTAACTCTCAAAGCAGAAGTTGTTCAGGAAAAACTGGACAACAATCATACTAACTTGGGCCAGTATAGTGGTTTTGGTGTGTATGCAGAGACCAAACTTGCGCTGTGTTATTTGACTTGGTGTTCTGGCAGGCAAGGAACAAGATATACTGGCCTTTTCGTACCAACATTTCTTAGGTTTCAGCTGCAATACTCAACACTCCTGAGACATTACTTAAGGTCACTTCTAGGGGGCTTGGCTGGAGCGTCAAGATGGCGGTCGCACTCTAAGAGTGCTCCAGACCCCTCCGCCAACCGCTTTGAATCCTGCTGCCTTCAGCTGCCATCCATACCTTAAACTTGCATGCTGGCATCCCCTGAAGTTGGTGCGGTGCAATGGCGGTACAAACTGCTGCCCTGCTGAGCCTGGAACCGCTCTGACTCCAGGTCCCTCTAGGCCCTTAGGCTGCAACATGGCAGCACCCGCTGACCAGAGCCCGTGATTCTGGCCAATCCTGCTGCTGTGTGCCTGCCAGCAGTATGGCTCCTGGTCCATTCCGAGCCCAGCGTGATGGGTGATTCGCTTGAGGAGAGTGCTGCCCTGGTGGACCTGGGACTCGTCCTGACTCCGGAGCCTCCTGCGGACCTGGGGATGCAAGATGGTGGCTCCCACTGCCTGGAGCCTGTGATTTTGACGGGACCTGCGGCTGATTGCGGGTGGAGCCACACATGCGATCTGTCTAGGAAGCAGGCTTGAGGAGGTGATCTGTTCCCGGGTTGATCACACCCCCTTAAGGCCTGTGATGGGGTCCTCCCGAGGCCTAATTCATCCTGGCTGTGGCCTGAGGCCGAGGCTGATTTCCGTTCCCAGGGGTGCCAATGCCTGGTGAGTGGGGCAAGGACCGGGGTGGAGGCTGCCGTTTCGGGCAGCTGGGGAGGCTTGTGGCTTGGGACTTTCCCCCCCTCTGGGCGCTGTACTGCATGAGAGTGGGACCGGCTTGAATTGGCCGTTGTAGCCAACTCCTTGCAATCCCCTGCCTGTCCTTGCTTGGCTGGTGCAGTGAGGGCCCGACACTGCGGTTTCACTCTGCGGGTAGGCGATGGTGGGCTGAAAGGCTGCTGACATCGTACAGCAGGAGTCTCGGGTGGGACTACCTGTCCCCCCACCCCAGGTCCTCCTCTTGCTTTCCTCCAGCACTCACGTCTGCCTGGGGGGCTGGGAGCAGACCGGTCAGCTGCCTTGAAAGTGTGGTGGGCACCGGGGGAGGCGCTCCTTGGCCCCCGCCTATTGTCCACTTCTCCTGATTATCCTTCCTCCCACGGGCTGTCTGCAGGGGTTGGGCTGTTGGTCCATGGGAGTCATGCGGTGGGGGTCACAGGCATACCTGACTACCCGCCATAGAGGTCCCGTGACCTGCGAAGCACTACAAACGGGCCTGACCGCATGCTGAGGGTGGTCTCCTCACCCACCTGCCCAAGCGGCCTGGGCCTCGGTCCTGAACTACGGAGGCCTGCCCATCCGGCCCCTGGAAACATTTAACAGCCACTGCTTCTGAGACTATCACTGATGACCTCTGAACCCGGGCCCCCCAAGAGATCCTGTGGGGATAGGAGAAAGCCCCCTCTGCCTCTGAACAGCTCCCCGGCACCGACTCCCCGATCGACCTGCCTGTGTCGTGGTGGCCTGGGGCTGGGGTGCCCTGTTCGAACCGGAAGAGGGTCGCGACTCATCTGACTGTGTCACACTGCCCAAATTTGCATCGGTTGGAGGCTCGGCTGTGGAGTTGCATGGCGGCGATCTCCGGTGGGCTCCCCTGACTGTGATCCCAGTGACCCGCAGAACAGCAATGCTTCGCTCCCATGTGGCTGACCCCCGCATTGGTGTACCCTGGACGACCCTGGAAGAATAATTGGAATTTGGGGCCGAGGTCCGGCCCCTGAGGCCGTGCCACCAGCGCTTTCGGCCGTGGGGAGACGTGAAGGCCCCTCACTGTGCTGGACCTTGGGCCAGTGGAGGGAGCACTTGGGGGCCTCCTGGGGTCTGATTTATCGACTATCCTGCAGGCCATTGGCGCCTCTCAGACCTCGGTGGAAAACAAGATTTGCGAGGTCCGGGTCGACATGGCCCTCATTTCCCAGGACTTGAGGAACGCCACGGCTCGTATTTCCGAAGCCGAATCCCGAATTTCCACAGTTGAGGATGACCTCAACCAACTAAAGGGCCAGGTCACCCACCTACAGGCACACACAAAGGAGTTGCACCACAGAGCTGAAGACGTGAAAAACCGGTCACGTCGCAACAATCTTCGCCTGGTGGGCTTTCCGGAGGGGGTGAAGCAGGTGCCTTCGTGGAGACCTGGCTGACCTCTTGGATGCCGAAAGATACATTATCACCCTGGTTTGCTATCGAGCGGGTTCACCACTCTCTTGTCCCTAGGCTACCTCCTGGGGCCCCGCCCAGGCCAATTATAGCTCGGATCTTAAACTTTAAAGACAGAGATGCCATCCTGGCCGCGGCCCGGGCCCAAGGCGCCCTGAAATTACAGAATCGCAATGTGATTCTCTTCCCGGACTACACTAAGGAGGTGCAAGACCAATGTCGTTCTTATAACGAGGTCAAGAAAATCTTCGTAACCTTGGCTTGAGATATGGGCTCCTCTTCCCTGCCCATTCCCGGGTCGCCTTCGAGGACAACACGCTCTTCTTTGAGACCCCACAGTCTGCATGGGCCTGGCTGGCCGAAGAGAGGCATCCCCGAGTCCATTCTACACCCTCAGCTGAACCGTCCAGGCCGGCTGGAAACGACCCACTTCCCCCGTGGCAATGGAAGAGGCGCACACAGTCCCAGAGAGACCGGGGACAAGGTAGGGGGTTGTCTGCATCAGTTGGCTCAAGAGTCCTGGATGTTAAGAATGTTACAGGCCCTCCAATTTCACGGGACCACAGCAGAGAGGGCTCCGTGGAGAGCTGACACTGAGATCTTGAGCCATCAAAGGTCCCAGACCCTGTGGCCACAAACACTGATCCTTCCAAAAGCCCGACACTCTGAAACGTACCCGGTGTCTGAGAGCAGGGTACTGGAAACTCCAAAGTGGCAGCGGCCGGGCACAATATAATCTATGGACACGGTGCACCACGGTGACACGCCATGAAGACTGCTACAGCCGATATTGTGGAGGGGTCATCTATCATCGCACGATCCCTGGCTAAGCTTTTCAGTTTAGCTTGTTGTTGTTGTTAACATTTTCCTTTTCAGGGCGACAGATGTTTCAGTTCTGGAAGTATAGGGTGGGGGTAGGAGGGAGGGAGGGAGGGGACCGTTGTCCTCTGGGTTGTTTTAAATTTCCATTTGTCAAGGTCTCCTCTTCTACCGACCGACAACACTTAAACGCTGGTTCACAGGCCTGAAACCGCAAGAAAATGTAATGCGCAACACTCGGTGTATGCATGCATTGGCTACTACCCCGTTTGCGCCCTGTTGGGGCTCACTACCCTTTGGCCCACTCATCATGCACGCCAGTCCTGATGCAGTCGTCCACCTTAGGTAGGCCCCTCCATGCTTTGTCCTGGAATGTGAACGGACTACTAGACCATATCAAGAGAACAGCAGTCCTTAGATACAACCAGCGTCACTTGTCTGACATACTCCTAGTTCAGGAGACACACATCCTTGGGACCCAATGCCTCTTCCTTGCAAGATATGGCTATGATGAAGTGTGGCACTCCGGTTTCGAATGAGGCTCATGAGGGGTTGCAATCCTAACGCAGCAAGGACTCCCCTTTACCCCTGACCATGTCAAGACAGACCCCCAGGGCAGGTTTGTGATTGTGTCCAGGAAGTTAGAGGGAAACATCCTTAACTTAAGATCCATATACGTCCCACCTGCCACGCTTGCCTCCACACTGCACCACCTCACAGACGCACTCTCCTCTCTACCCTTGGGACAGACGGTGATTGGGGGCGACTTTAATGCCTTTATGCAGCCAATGCTGGATGCAACGGGTATGCCTTCCCTAACAAGACTAACCCATGCACTGAAACTGACAGATTGGGCAACCACGCTCGGCTTGTTTGATGTCTGGAGGGTCTGGAATCCCCGTGGAACCCAATACACTCACACCTTGGCGGCCCACCACACACACTCCTGCATAGACCTGCTATTTCTGCCCTCCTCTGACTGCCAGAAGGTGTCCAATATAGTTACATATACAATAGAACCTAACAGTGGAACCTTCTAGCTGCCAGCACCTAACCTGATATCACTCCAATAATATTGTCCCTTTCTATACTTCCAAGGGTCTGTGTGCACACTGAATAGCACCCACTGTCACAGTGCTTGTTCCATCAGGAACCTAACAATTTCCAACACAAGCACAGGTGCACCACATCGCATCATTTAATCCAAAAGGATAAATATAAGGTATTTCAAGAGCAAACAATTCTTTGATTTTTCTTTTTATTCCAATTTCATTTTGCGTAGATAAAAGAAGAGAGTCCAGTTCTAATGATTCTACACACAGTACAGCTGACGCGTTTTGTCCTAGTGTAGGACTTCTTCAGGGCACTGAACGGAGATGAAATCAACTACTTCCTTAAACTGCAAGGGCATTGAATTCGCTGCTCGTAATTTCTCCTCTGGTACGTTGTATAATTATATTCAAAATCTGAGAGCCATCAATATAAAGGCTACGACTAGACGAAAACTGCACGGCACGTTCCACAATGCGGGATTTAAAATGACATCAGCTTATATTACGATGGGTTGCGGAACTATTAAATATCACAATCTAGAAGAGACAAGGGATTGAGTCCTCTCTGACTCCCTTAGCAATACGTAAATCTCACACAACAGATAGACTTTATAGTACAAATAGAAATCCTATACAGTAGAGACGGGAAAATCAAAAAAATTCTTAATACTGCCCTCACACACTTGGTAGTGTCATGCTTCATCATTGGGCCGCATCATACACCCAGGTGCAGACCAACACACTGGGTGGAGCGCAATTTTTTTTAAAGGAAAGAAGATGAAGCGCAGTGGTGAAGGTAGAGTATAATAAAGAAAGACAAAGACACAACACAAAAAGTGTCAATCAAATTATACAGGAAAATAAGTTTTCTCCTAAAACGAAAAGGGACCAAGAGAGGTGCAGAAATACTTCTAAAACTACCTAGGGGTTAACCCGTATCTATTTATTCTGTGTCAACCTCTGGCAGAGTTAAAATTTTCAATATGGGGTAATCGGGGAAGGTAACGACCCTTCTATCCCCACTGCAATTACCAACATGTTTCTGCCAGATTTTTATGCGCCACACAAGGTCGCTCTGACATTCGTCAGGGTGTTGGTCCCTATTTTTGCGGTCTGAACCCCTATTTGGGTATTTTTTACCTTATTTACTCTGTAAACGTGGGCTTTTTCCCAACGTCTATTTTCTCTGGAAAATACAGAGAGGAATCTCTATTCTAGAATGAGAGAGAGACAAAAACAGACAAAAACCAACCTTGATTTTCATACTCATCATTGATTTCCATTGTCTTTCCTCACACCAAAATTCCCATGCATTATTAAAAAGATTTTATTTCAGCCAATATACTTAAGCACACACCTAAACCCCTCACCGTGGGCACACCACACAATACGTGTGCTTAGTAGTTCCAACACATCGTGGATAAAATGGTCGGCTTCAAGTCTGTATATGGATTCTATGGCTTAAAAAACCAAACCACCGATCCCAGTGGATTAAAAAGTACACCACATCATAAACCAAATTCATAGTTACTTACAAGAGTTTACGGATTAATATTCTTAACCCGGGACGGTAGGGGAGGTGCTCTTGTCGTCACACTCTGTAAGTGTATGATTCATCAGATTTATCAAGAGACATACAAAAGATAAAAAGGGGGGGAGAGAAACCAGGACACTAGCGTTACTAAAATGCTAAGCAGAGCAAATATAGGTTCTTATATGCCCCCACCTATTCTACCTCTAAAGGTTCTTTTGTCCAGGTTTAAAAACAACCCTTATTTCCTTCATCCTCCACCTAGTCTTCGATTTTCAAATTTTCAAACACATTAGGGTCCCTCTGTGGTGCGAGGTCGAAATACTTTTAGAGCACCCCCAAAGCACTGCTTGGTTCAGACAAACACTCAGATGCAATCTTACTCACTACTCCAAAGAAGCACTGCCTCTGGTAGCCCCTCACGCATCCTCCGTCGACGCTGGTCACGAAGTCTCGAATCTCCCTATAACGGGGCAGGAAGGCTAAGTCCTACCTTCCTTTCCTGGGACATTACGTCAGTTCCCCTGTTTCCTTAGCAACTCGCCAGCAACGGAACACGAAACTTCATCTAGAGCCTCACCAGCGAGTGACTAATGTGGCGGCCATTTCTCACAGACCTTATTCTTATGAGGCACAGGTCTTATATCGTATTATCAACAGAGAGATGATGTTCAAATATATATTCCCCTTCAGCCATACTCGCAAGGTTTATATATATATATTTCTCCTCGGTTACAATTACAAAACTAACAATTCCCAATTATATAAATATGCTTGAACAGGAAAAGTTTTTTTTATATAAAAAAAGGAGGGATCAATCTAGTACTACCAGACCAGACCCACGGGACCGTTGTTCCTTTTAAAAGGGCAAACCCGCAATCTGTCCTGGTCAGTATATATTTATGCTAGATCGTCCTTAAGACACATCTTTTTTCATCTTGTATACGTGACGATCATAGCCATCACATTCAAAAAGCCTGATATACTCGATCTTACATGAAAAAGTATTTTTTATTTCCCAACTTCATTTGTGCTTGCATGTATGGTTCATCTTTTCATTATACCATATAATTGGAACCAGGGTATACCATCATTCAACCCCTTTGTGTTGCTTCTAAGTCTTTCAACCCATCTTTGTTTTCTCACCAAAAGGTAGTTTGAAATATCGCCCGTGTTTGGCGGAATAAAGGGTTTATCTAGCACCAACCATCTCAACTCGTTTTCCTTATGTTTATGTTCATAAAAGTGAGCAGTCAGTTTTGTATTAGTTTTTCCACATCGTATCGTACTCATGTGCTCCAATATGCGGGTTTTTATTTTTCGAGTCGTCATACCCACATATTGCAACTCACAGGGGCACATGAGCAGATAGATAACATTTTCGGTATTACACGTGGAGTGTTGTCGCAGCTCCCATGGTCGACTTAGTCCTAAGTCTATGCTTCTTCCGTTCACAGACCCTGGGCACGCTCTACAGTATCCACATGAATAATGTCCCACAACTGGTGGTAGGAACTGATTGCGATTAGGTGGATTACCTGGGTCCCTTAGTGACCTCGGGCGTGTATTCACAATCATATCTTTTATGCTCGCACTCTTCTTAAAGGAAAAAAGAGGGGTGGGTTGATTTAATCCATTAGAATTCAGGATACGCCATTTCTTCTCTACAATTCTTTTCAAATGATTAGAAATTGTGTTATATGTGGTCACACATATACTCCTTTCTTGGGTCTCTCTAATGTTGGTTTCCAATAGAGACTCCCTGTCACAATTTCTGGCTCTCTTCTGTGCTTGCTTAATGACCCTCTCAGGGTAGTCTCTATTCCTGAGCTTAACACTGAGATTTTCTGCTTCCTTTTTGTAATCAGAAACATTCGAGCAGTTTCTGCGAAGGCGCAGGAACTGCCCGTACGGCAGGTTTTCCCTAAGTGAGCGCGGGTGAAAACTAGAGAAGGATAATAAGTTGTTCCTATCCGTTTCTTTATGGTAGACACTGCTGACTAAGGTCCCCCCTTCCGCTTTGATGTTTAAATCCAGAAAGGGGAGAGTGTCATTCGTCACTGAACCCGTGAAGAAAAGAAACTCATTCCTTTGATTCAACCAGGTTATAAAGGCCTCTGCAGAAATTCTGCTCCCCCTCCAGACTATGAGCACATCGCCAATATACCTGTGCCACTCCCTGATGTTGTTCTGGAAGGGATTTGTAGAAGGGAAGATAGTTTCTTCTTCAAACTTGGAGACGTACAGGCAAGCCAAGCTAGGGGCAGAAGAGCTCCCAATAGACGTACCATGGGTTTCCAAATAGAATTGATCGCCGAATTGAAAGAAATTTTTTGTGAGTGCCAGTTCCAACAGGCAGAGAATGAATGCCCTCGGTGTCTGGAATTCCCAATCTTCTGAGAAAAGGATATTCTCAATAACCCTCAGGGTTTCTCGTTGGGGGATATTAGTATAAAGGGACTCTAGGTCCAGACCAATTAAAAGATCTCTGTCTCTATCGAACTCCAGGTCTTTGATAAGGTTTAGTACTTCGCGGGTGTCTTTCAAGTATGCTGGCATTTTTTGTACAATGGGCCGCAGGAAGAAATCACAAAATTTTGAGAGGGGTTCCAAAATTGAATTTACTCCAGAGACAATAGGACGCCCAGGAGCAGGGCGTGACAACTTATGCACTTTAGGTAAAGTGTAGAAGTAGGGAACAGTAGGGTGCTGGTTGCACAGAAACGCTGCTTCCTTTTGACTAATCCAGTCATTGACTAGTGCTTCCTCTATGAGTGAGGAGATCTGGACCCTCAGTTCTTCTGTAGGGTCATCATTCAGGAGAGCATAGTTTCTTCTGTCATTGAGCAGAACCAGGCATTGGTTGTTATAAGTGTTATCACTGTGGCGCCTCCCTTATCAGCCGGTTTAATGACTATTGTCTTATCATCTCTGAGTTCATTAAGGGCTTCATTTTCTGATGCAGAGAGATTGAAGAAAGGTTTCTTTGTTTTAGTTTCAGTCATCAGGTCTACCTCTCTTAAAACTGCCTGTTCAAATACGGCTACTTCAGGAGGTAATTGGTTCAGAGTCGGAACAAAGGTGGATTTGTTCCTAAAACCTGTGTCTCCCTCTCGTTCACCATTGTCTTTGCCTTCAAAGAATACTCGTAGGCGTACATTCCGGAAAAGCCCAGCTAACTCACATTTGAGTTTAAACAAATCAGGTTGGTTAGTGGGCACAAATCCCAAACCTCTCGAAAGTACCAATTCTTGTGTAGATGTCAGACTCTTGCTACTAAGATTCATGACTAAACTTAGTCCCTGCTGGTACTCGGTTCCCCTTCTCGGGCCATACTGCGGGTTATTCTATGGTTCATATCTTCCCAATGTACTCTCTGGCCTCTGTGTGGCTTCTGTCTCCCCTGCCCCTCCCTCTGCCTCTCTCTAAAAAAGGCTGATATTCTTTTGGAAAGAACTGGGGTGGTCCCATTGGAGGGTACATGGGAGGCCAACCAAAACCCATATGAGGTCCTGGCTGGTAGGGACGCATAAATCCCCTTGACTGGCCCCTTCCCCTATACCTGGGTCTGTAGTCACTGTCACTACTCTCACTTCCTGAGCTGGATGGGTCTGAATTTTGACGTGTTGGCTTTTTCTGTGTATTTAGACTCTCTTTGTTTTTCACATACTCGTCATTTATATAAGGATACACCTTTTCCCTTGAGAATTTTTTCAGATCTTTTTGTAATTTTTGTACCTTGGAATTAACCAAGTAGTCTTTGTATTCATTCACAATTTTGTTTGTCTCTTCCAATTTCTTTTTGAACACTGAAATTTGTATTTGTGTTCTCAGGTTATCCTCACTAATTTGAATCTTAATCAGGAGTTCGTCAGATATTTTTTTGGCTGTATCTATAATAAGAATTAGCCAATCTCTGGAGCATCTCCAAGCAATCAATGACCAGTTCTTTCTAAAGGTTGCATCTTCAAGGAAGATTAAGGGTTCATTGACTACAAGGAGACCCCCTGGTGCCGCATTCGCTCTCAAATACTCCGTGAGTATAGCCCCATGTAAGATGGTTTTAACCTGTGTCCTTTTTAACTGTGTCAAAGAGTCCCAACCCTCCACTTGTGTGAGTGCCTGTGTAAGTGTGGTGTCCCCTAGAAGGGAAGGGCATGCTAAAATTCTGGCTGCGGCCTCATCTCCATAGGAGAGGCCTTGTTCCTCCATTTTATATTCTCAAAAACTCCTTGCTATTCAAATCCTAGGAGTTCAAAACTGATCAGATAATTCCTGTTATCGTCTCTACGGCTCAGCGGCCGTGCTAACACTAAATATCACAATCTAGAAGAGACAAGGGATTGAGTCCTCTCTGACTCCCTTAGCAATACGTAAATCTCACACAACAGAGATAGACTTTATAGTACAAATAGAAATCCTATACAGTAGAGACGGGAAAATCTAAAAAATTCTTAATACTGCCCTCACACACTTGGTAGTGTCATGCTTCATCATTGGGCCGCATCATACACCCAGGTGCAGACCAACACACTGGGTGGAGCGCAATGTTTTTTAACGGAAAGAAGATGAAGCGCAGTGGTGAAGGTAGAGTATAATAAAGAAAGACAAAGACACAACACAAAAAGTGTCAATCAAATTATACAGGAAAATAAGTTTTCTCCTAAAACGAAAAGGGACCAAAAGAGGTGCAGAAATACTTCTAAAACTACCTAGGGGTTAACCCGTATCTATTTATTCTGTGTCAACCTCTGGCAGAGTTCAAATTTTCAATATGGGGTAATCGGGGAGGTAACGACCCTTCTATCCCCACTGCAATTACCAACATGTTTCTGCCAGCTTTTTATGCGCGGAACTATCCCCATAAGTAAAAATCTTCAAAATGTACCGCGAGGGTCTAGGAGGTCAAGGTGAGAACACGCTGGCACCACATAATAAGAGGGTAAACCTATAATGCATCCAGGTAAGGTGGACGTACCAGCGTCCAAGAATATTTGGGTCACAAATCAATATGCAAAGAGAAAACGACCACAATATGGTAATTGCAAATAAAGGATGCGCTGGAAACGTAACTCCAAGGGAAATCTGTGCAAGAAAGTTATATAGTTATCCTTCCCTGGGGAATTTCGGACCACTCAGCCCTATCCCTACACCTCAGATGCGGCACCGGTGGTGTGGAGACTAAATGTGTGGTTCCTGCAGGACAAAGAGGTTAAGACGGCTATAGAGGTGGAACTAAATCACTGCTTTTTCACTAATGACGGATCGGTCCCCTCCCCGAGTACCCTCTGGGAAGCAGGTAAATCCACCATCCGCAGCGTCGCAAGAGGCCGGGCACACGCGAAGCGCCTGGAAAAAACCGAGCGCCTGACCCTCCTTGAAGCCCAAGCCATACGGTTGGAAGCGACCCAAACTGTAACCCCCGATGCTCACTGAGACAGGCAACTGACAATCACTTGAGAGGAGATCAAACAGATCTCCCTGGACTCATCCATGATGCTGTGGCGCTCATCCGTGTCCCGAGTTTATGGTTGGGAAGAAAAAAACTGAAGTCTGTTACACTGATTGATCTCCTACCCTCTCGCTAATAGGATAATCCCTGAAGTCCAAGACCCCTCGGGTACTATCTAACACGCTTCAACTGCCATTGCACATGCATTTGTTGACTACTACGCCAGGTTGTACTCTGCCCGCACACCGAAGGCTGCCCTTCCCGATGTGCTCTGCCAAGCGGGAATCCAACTCCCTCGCCTCTCAGGGGATGAGGTGGCTGACCTGGACCTCCCCATTACCCCAGAGGAGATACATGGCGTGATCTCCCTGCTGAAGGCCGGGAAAATTCTGGGACCTGCCAGTTTCCAAGACTTTTATACAGCATACTGGCACTTGTTGGTTCCCCACCTCATACACCTCTATCGACATGTGGCTGAGATTGGCTCCTTCCCTCTAGAGACTGATGTGGCGACTATTATCGTAATCCCCAAGACCCAACCACCTTCTGCTAAATGCGCGGACTATCGTACATTTTCCCTTATCAATACAGAGATAAAAATATACGCTATTGTTCTAGCCAAGAGACTACCTCCCCTTCTCCATAAGATGATCCACGCGGATCAATTTGGTTTTATGCCAGCGCGGAGCACCAGACACTGTTTCCATCGTCTCCATTTAGCCCTGGCCAACCACCAGGTTCTTTCCCCCTATCTTGTGCTCCTCCTTGTCGACTTCGAAAAGGCATTCGACACGGTGGACTGGCACTATCTGAAGGATGTCCTGCAGCTGATGGGCCTGGGACACCAGTTCCGACGCCTAGTCAAGGTCCTCTGCTCCAGTCCCAGAGCCAGGGTACTGACCAACGGAACCCTTTCCGAGACATTTCCAATTCAGAGGGGCACGAGGCTGGGCTGCCCCCTCTCACCTCTCTTATTTGCACAGGCAATGGGGCCCCTGCCCTGCCTCATTCGATCCGATCGTCGAATACAGGTCTGGTCCTGGGTACTCCACCACATTGACAAAATCTCCTTATACGCGGATGATGTCCTGCTTTACTTGTCAGATCCAGCCAGCTCTGGCCCTTGATCCCTTGAGGTCTTGCGAGCCTTTGAGAGTATCTCAGGCCTCCTCCTCAATCCAGGGAAGTCAACACTGGTGCCCCTTCACCTCTCCTGTGAATACTTCGACGGGCAATCCACCATCCCTATCAGGAGACAGTCCTTCAAGTATCTGCGGGTGTGGGTCGCTCTGCTTCCTGAGCTGGAATGGGTGATGAACGTTACCCTGCTAGTCAAAAAAGCCAAATCTGACCTCAAGCTCTGGCAAACCCTGCCACTCAACCCACTCAGGAGGATAGCGCTGTTCAAAATGATGATCCTCCCACGCTTCTTGTATATCATTCAGAACACCACTTTTCATTTCCCACACAGCTGATTTAAGGAACTGGATGGGGTGACCATGAGGTTTCTATGGGGTAGAACGAGGCCTCGGATTGCTCTTGCCCGTTGCAGGATCCCACCCTTTGATGGAGGTATGGCTCTGAGACATAAGCGATGGGTCAAACGACTGACACAACACACACCTCTCTGGCATGGTACATGGCTGGGGGAAGTGGCAGCACTTTCAGGGCTCAAGCAATGGGATTGCATAGGGATCTCTCTGCTGGGGGATGTATAGGTTGGCGACCACATTAGGACATTCCAGGACTTGCGGGGAGGTTATTCTCTCCACGCTTCACAGTTTTATAAATATCTGCAACTTCATCATGCCCTCAACACACATATCCCAACAGACATGTCCCTTCCCATATTTAGCCCGCTAGAAGCCCAGGTCATTATGGGGGAACCTGGAAAAGGGGGGTCTCTTGAATATACTGTACCCTTGTTAATAACGGGTTGGCAACTTTAGACCCACTCTGGACCCGCTGGGAGGGGTGGGTGGGCCCTCTGGAGGAGGAAGACTGGCATCACGCCCTCATGGCCCCTAAAATCATCACGACCTCAGCTAAACTCTGCTTTATACAACTATATTACCTCCACGTGGCCTATGTCACCCCAGCACGCTTACACAGGGCAGGACTGTGTCCCTCCCCGGATTGTGCGTGCTGCGGCCATGCACCAGCAGACTTCTATCACATGATCTGGACATGTCCGCACCTTGCCCCATATTCGTCAGGAATAGAGACAGAACTCACACAGGTCCTGGGTTGGCATGTTCACCAAGATCCCCTACGTCTAGTCTTAGGGGTGATGGATGGCCTGGACTGCTCACGAGCAGACAAAGCATGCCTTGGGACAGCAGTTGCGGTGGCCAAACAAGACATTGCGGCTTCCTAGGTGCAAGCCAAACCCCCAACCTTGGAGAAATGGCGATTCCCTGAGTATATCAGAACTCCATGGGTCGGTCCATATCTGCATAGTTACTGCCTGCATGTTTACATGAGTATATCACTACTATCTGGGGGGCCGATTCACAGAACTAACTTAAGACAAAATCCTAAACTTACTACTTTTGGTATTCACAGAAGTTAGGATTTTGTCTTAAGTTTGTCTTAAGACAAACTTAAGACAGACTTAAGACAGACTTAAGACAAACTTAAGACAAACTTAAGACAGACTTAAGACTGACTTAAGACAAAATTAAGACAAAATCCTAACTTAAGTCTGTCTTAAGTCTGTCTTAAGTCTGTCTTAAGTTTGTCTTAAGTCTGTTTTAAGTCTGTCTTAAGTCTGTCTGAAATTTGTCTTAAGTTTGTCTTAAGTCTGTCCTCAGTCTGTCTTAAGTCTGTCGTAAATTTGTCTTAAGACAAACTTAAAACAAAATCCTAACTTCTGTGAATACCAAAAGTAGTAAGTTTAGGATTTTGTCTTAAGTTAGTTCTGTGAATCGGGCCCTGGGTGTTTGGATGAGTGCATGAGTAATGACTGGGTGAGTGGATGAGTGCATGAGTAATGACTGCGGGCCCGATTCACAGAACTAACTTAAGACAAAATCCTAAACTTACTACCATTTTCGTATTCACAGAAGGCACTTACTCATTTTGGTATTCACAGAAGACACTTACTCACTTCGTTATTCACAGAAGTTAGGAGTCCTAACTTTAGGACTCCTAAATGCCTTCTGTGAATACCGATAGTCTTAAAATTAGGATTTTTCTCAGTTTAGGAGTCCTAAAGTTAGAACTCCTAACTTTACTACTACTAAACTGAGAACAATCCTAATTTTAAGGCTTTCGGTATTCACAGAAGGCATTTAGGAGTCCTAAAGTTAGGACTTCTAACTTCTGTGAATACCGAAATGAGTAAGTGCCTTCTGTAAATACCAAAATGAGTAAGTGCCTTCTGTGAATACCAAAATGGTAGTAAGATTAGGATTTTGTCTTAAGTTAGTTCTGTGAATCGGGCCCATAATCTTTAAGTAAACCCAAAAGTCCCACCATATATATAGCTATGTGCAACCACAAGAACCAAATCTTAACATCTAAGCATATGCAAAGTGTTCGTATAGGTTAAAAACCACAGTGACAAAACACTTACTAATATATACCTAACAAGTCTTACTTCTTTCTGATTTGTGTACAGGCAGACAACATGTTCTCACGCTTTAATTGTGACTACACTACTCCTGTGACATATGTTTTCATATCACTGTGATACTTTTTTTTTTAAATCAAACTTCCATATACATTTTCTTTTTTTTAATGTATTTTTTATAAAGAATTAAAAAGATATGTACATACCAGTGAATTCAGTTTATAGATTAGATTGTTATTTTAGCTCTTTCTGGATTGTTTTGACAGAGTTAGGTTTTCTGAAAACTAAGCACAAGAATGGTACTCCACTCTCATACAAACAAACCATAAAATGGCAACCTCTTCAACTTTGCACTCGTTGATCATGAGAAAGGCAGCAAATGAAATCCTGTCTTACATTTTAGACTAGACTATCTCCTCTTGTGAATGGTTAGTGTCTGTCAATCCTTTCTCTCTCTTTCAAAAAGGGATTCCTATGTGTGTTTGCGATGCTTTTACAATTATCGTGGAGGAATCGCGAAAGAAAACGGAGCTCAAACCTATATCTAGCATAATTTGATATAAATTTCAATACTACACAACAGTTTATCACATAGTTCTGAGTTGGAAATTAAATCTTGTCATTACTTAAATTGTGTCATCCCTCCTCAACTTTTAAAAAAATGTCTCTTTAACACCCTTTCCCCCAATACACTCTTACCTCAGTGTACCTAGCAACCCAGTGCAGAAAGTAGGTCTCAAGTTTATAACACATTCTAGAAGGAACAGGCTGCTTTTAAATAAGATACAGCAGGTGTGCTTTAGTCCACAGATTCAAAAGCAAATCAATGTCTGTATTACATTTCTTTCCTTAAACAATAGCCAATGATAAGACTTCTTGCTAAGGCATCGAACACACTATCTAATTTTATTCATTTTCATGCTGACAGCATCCAATGAAATATATCTTTTTTATAAAAAAAATCTTCATTTTAACTGCTTTTTAGTTGGAAAACTACCTTATTCAGCACCAGCCTTCTCCTGACTTCTATTGCTCCTTCACTTCAAAATGCTTAGAGTATGGATTGTGAGCCACGGCTATATCTATTGGACTATAGAGGCTGCAAGAAAGAGAGGAATTGACAGAGACTTTGGTTTTCCAAATGTGCAGATTAATTGGTTTGGCCAGAGAGGGTTAAAGTTTGATCAGTTACTGCCTTTGGTTAAATCCTTTCTGGATTCCCAAGCTCTTCATCTCATGATTGTGCACTGTGGTGGCAATGGCCTAGGCACTTTGACTGGGGTAGGATTAGAAATCCTAATGAAAGAAACAGTGCAGAGGCAGAGAATCGAATCACAAATATCGAGTTGCAAATATCGTGGGTCAGAAATATCAGCAGCAAGAATATCGTGGTCAAGAATATCGACTTAAGGTAAGTAATATCGATTTTAAAAATATTGAAGTGTTTAATATCATTTGCAAAAATATAGTTGTTAAAAATATTGTTTGTTTATTAATGGTATGTATTTTAGTATATATTTTATATGTATGTGTTGTATTTTTTTGTATAAGAATTGTTTGTATTTTTAATATATGTGTTAATTTTTAGTAGTTATTAATATTGTTTAATTAGAATTTTGCTTTTTTAGCTCTGTAGCGGGTTTTGGGTTTATAGGGGAATATGGTGGGAAGTAATTTAATTATAATAAATGTATGCATTATTTTTCTTTATTAATATTTGTTTAATTGAGATGTTATAGTGTTAAATGTGGAAAGTTATTTATTATTAATTAATTAATAATTGGTTGTTAATTCATTTAAATTAATTCATTGGTAATTAATTATGGTAATTTTGTAATTATTTTTAGGTGTGTGGTGTTTATGGATGTTAAGGATGGGACGTAATTTATTTTTAATTGATGAATTAATAATTGGATGTTAATTAATTTTAATCAATTAATTGGTAATAAACTATGGTAATGGTGTAATTAATTTCGGTGTGTATTGTGGTGTTTATAGGTGTTAAGGGTGGGAAGCAATTTATTTTTAATTGATAAATTAATAAGTGAATGGTAATTAATTTTAATTAATAATTGGTAATTAATTATTGTGATTTTGTAATTAGTTTTGGGTGTGTGTTCTGGTGTTTATAGGTATTAAGGGTGGGAAGTAATTTATTTTTAATTGATGAATTAATAATGTTAATTAATGTTAATTTTAATTAATTCATTGATAATTAATTATGGTAAATGTGTGATTAATTGTAGGTGTTTTTTGGTGTTTATAGCAGTGAAGGGTGTGAAGTAATTTATATTTAATTAATTAATATATGGTTGTTAATTAATGTTAATTAGTTGCTATGTATTTTGGGTAATTGTTTATTTTTATGTCTGTTGTTTTTCCTTTAAAGGGGTAAAAGGTTGTTATTAAAGACATTTTAATTACTTTGTGGCTCATTACGATGATGTAACAATTGCCTACGCCGGGCCAGCGGTGACGATCGTCACGCCATCGTAATGAGAACTACCCACCGGCATATTAGGATGGGGTGGGTATCACGGCGGACGCAAAGTCTGTCCGCCGCTTTTCCGCCGGTGGAAATCGTTACGATTGTCTACCGGTATAGCGCGCCCACTAATATGCCTAGCAGGCACCATCTCCACATTAGGATGTGGGTGACGTATAGGCCTTTCCATGGCAGCGATGCCGCCATGGAAAGGCTGGTGGGGATTGCCTTTGGGGGGCTGTTGTGGGCCTCCTCGGTAGAGTGGGGGTGTGCACTTGGGGGTACCCATGGTACCCCCTGCAGTTCCCTGCACCAAGTGGCAGGCACCGCGTGGTGCCTGCCACGTGGTGCAGGGAAATGCTGTGCATGCTTTTACCATTGCGGACGGTGCTACAGCACTTTCTTTACTGTTGCACTGACTGAAGTAGAAAAATTAAATTTTACCCCCCCACTATCCAACACTTTCTCTACTGTTGCACTCATTGGAGTGGAAATAGTAATTTGTACCTCTCCGCTATCTAACAGTTTCCCTACTTTTGCATTCACTGGAGTGGGGATAAAATATTTTACCCCTCCCCTATCAAACAGTTATTCTACTGTTGCATTCAGTGGACTGGGAATAGTAATTTTTAACCCTCCACTATCCAACACTTTCCCTACTGTTGCTCTCACTGGAGTGGGAATAGTAATTTTTACCCCTACGGTGTCCAACACTTTGCCTACTGTTGCACTCTTTGGAGTGGGAATAGTAATTTTTACGCCTCTGCTATCCAATACTTTCTCTACTGTTGCAGTCTTTGGAGTGGGAATAGTAATTTTTTTCCCTCCGCTATCGAACATTTCCCCTACTGTTGCTCTCACTGGAGTGGGAATAGTAATTTGTACTCCTCCGCTATCCAGCACTTTCCCTACTGTTGCACTCACTGGAGTTGGAATAGTAAACTTAATTATTTCGCTACCCAACACTTTCCCTACTGTTGCACTGATTGTATTGGGAAACTTAAGTTGAAATATTTTTGAATAGTTTCATGTTTTCATTTATTATAGATTTCTTTAAAAAATATTTAAAATTATTGATATATATATTTGTTTAGTTTTATATAATTTTAGATTTTTAAAATAAGTGAAAGATAATAGTTTATTAATTATTTTAAAGTAAATATATATATATTTATACATTATTATTTGTGTGTTTATCTTTTTTAATTGAGTTTATTTGTCATATTTTGTTAAAATGTATATTACATTTAATTTCTTTGGTTAAAATTCATATTAATATTCAATATATTTAACATATATTATTTCATATATATATTTCAATAGATATTTCTTACATCTATTTGATATTTTTGTACTTACCTGTTAAGGTATGGGAGTCAATATTTTTGTAGTCGATATTTTTTCGCGATATTTTGAACATCTATATTTATGTCATCGATATTCTATCAGTGAACCGCAAGAAACCTTTGCAGAACTGATGTCGCTTTTCCCTCACACTGTCTTTGTGTACTGTAATATATGCCAAAGACAGAAATGGAAGTGGTCAAATCAATTCTGTACACGGATTGACAAAGCCAGAAAACATGTTAATAAAACTGTTTCTACAATCCTCAGAGACCATCGTATGGGCTGTATCTATAACAACAATCTGTGTTTTGACATGCATGGAATTTATAGAAATGATGGAAGTGCGCTTCACAGATGAAGGCAAAAGGGTGTTTCTACGTAACCTGAAACTCTGCACCTGGTGTTATGTGTAGCAGCCATATACACACAACCAACACAACTGCTCTTGTCAAAGTCACCCTAGTACCCGAAAAATTGTTGAGTTTCTTTCTAAAGGGTTTTATTTCTTTTGTTTTTGGGAATCTTCATGATGACGTCGCATTCCCCGTGGACATGTCACGAAAACGGAAATTAAATCAGACATTCAATGGCTGCCAACACATCCAAAAATAATATGTAAAAAAATCTATTCTTAACATTGCCCTACACACATTATTATATGCATATTTCTTTGAAAGCATGTTTAAACTCATATTTTTGTACTAAGTTTCTTTAAAAACCATCTTTGAGACCTAGTTTTTGTTCTCTGAGTTAGTCGAGACATCGCAATAATGTCATTAACCGTGACGATTGCGCTTTTCTCATAAAGTGAAAACACATATATGCACACACATTACAGTATTCTACACATTAGAGGTGTATTACTGTACACTTCAAACTCATGCTTTTCTAGTGTATTTCTAGAACTACCATCTCTAAAACCTATTTTCCGTTTTCGCAGTGACTCCGGAGGTTGCGATGACATCACGATCCCTGCGGTTACATTGCGAAAGCGGAAAGCAAAAGCAGGATTTCAATAGCCACCACCACATAAAAAAATTATAACTATATAATTCATTCTAACCATCACAGCAGATAGCTCACTATATTTATCAGAATCTAAATATCTCTATAAGAATGTGAATTAATGATTCATCAGTATTCGCGACTGGTAACGTCGTCGCAATGTCCCCACGATAGTACAAGGGGGAGCCGTGCTGGTGGACACAGCGTTGTCGCAAATATCGTGCCTAATTAAAAAAAACAAATTTGGACATATAACTAACACCTCCATTTCTCAGCCTTGGGGTCAGAGTATCTCCACCCTGACCCAATATGTGGGCTTTTACACACATTTTCAGCCCCGGGAACAATTCCCGATACATAAAATGAAGGCCGCAACATTCTATTCAGTATTTGTCCAACAAAATAAGAGCATTCCCATTGGCGTGTGAATACACGATAACTCGTGAAACCGTTGCGAAATATCCTTGGCAGGAGATGTCACTATAATTTTAAACTACAATTTCTCAAAAGCTGCTGAACGGTTTTTACACCAAATAAGCAAAAGTTACTTCCTTGAACCAACATCTACCTCCCTGCCAAATTTGGTGTAAGTCCATTCAGCAGTTCGGGCTGTAGAGATGGCTAAAGGTTCCTATGGGAATTAAAATTACAAACACAACCTCATTTTGTGCCCCAACTTCTTGGTCCCTACTGGACGGATCACCCCCAAACTTTCTCAATCAATAGACACTTTTATGGCAAAATTTCATGCAGATTGGTCAAACAATGCCAAAGTTCTAGCCAAGTCAAAAAATGATTTCCTATGGAAACTAGGTCCTAACTCTAACTACCTATATATATATTCACTGAAAAAACCATAGGTTTCACACACGTTATAGTTAGGAATTAGCATTTAAAAAACCTTGCAAATTCACTGAAAAAACCATAGGTTTCACACATGTTATAGTTAGCGGAAATTTTACTGATAAAAAACCAATGAAATTCCCCCGTTATAGTTAGTGCAGGAAACTATAACTCACGCGACCGCAATCTTCTGCTGATGCTAATACTGTATTTAGACACTTATTTGCCCATGTCTTCTTCCATAAATTTTTAGCTATACATATATTACAAATATTTTTTTTTCATAAAGACACATATGTCATCAGCAGAAGATTGCGGTCGCTTGAGTTATAGTTTCCTGCACTAACTATAACGGGGGAATTTCATTGGTTTTTTATCAGTAAAATTTCCGCTAACTATAACATGTGTGAAACCTATGGTTTTTTCAGTGAATTTGCAAGGTTTTTTAAATGCTAATTCCTAACTATAACGTGTGTGAAACCTATGGTTTTTTCAGTGAATTTGTACGGTTTTTTAAATGCTAAGTTACTTTACGCCATTCGTGGCGTGCGCGCCCACTTAATGCAGTTTGTTCCGTGCGCGCATGGTGCGCTTCGCGCACCGTGCGCGCACAGTGAGCACGCGGTGCGCTTTGCGCACCGCGCGCCCACTTTACGCAGTTAGTGCCGTGCGCACATGGAGGACATATTATGCACTTCCTTGTGATAGGTAATCTGTTGAAATTTTTGGGGGAAATGCTGTGCTCTTATAAGGCATGCACAAATGGTGGCCTTCGGCCACCATTTGCACACGGGGTGGAGAGAGTGTGGATTTTTTTTTTTTTTAATTTTTTACCGTACGCGTACGGTAAGCGTACGGTAAGCGTAATCGGCGAAATTTTCGAAAAATAAAAAATTACAGTTTTTTGCCTTGGGGGATCTTTGAAGACTCAACTAATATGGTTATGTGCATGGGCGCTGTCTAAACAGCCCCTTTATATGTTTTTGGCATTTGTTTATCAGCTCCCCCCTCAGAGTGTGAGAGAGAAAATGGCGGCCGCCGCTTCTTGGTTTCAACCGATTCGAATGTTTACTAAGATCTAAGGGCCAATCAGAATCGCGCTCGCGCACGCCACCGTACGCGTACGGTAAGCGCACCGTAAGCGCACCGTAAGCTGGCTCAGATATATATATTGATTTAAAGGCTATTTTCTCAGGACCTACTGAACAGATTTACACCAGACCTGCAAAAGGCACATCTCTGACCTGAGGACTACCTCTCTGCCAAATTTCAAGTAATTCTGTTCAGCCATTCGGGCTGTAGCTCGGACTAAAGGTCCTATGGGAAAATGCATGGGGAAAACGCGTTTTGGGACCCCCTTTTTTCTCAGCCCCCGCTTGACGAATCCCCCCGAGACTTTCAGGGTAGGAGCGGAGCGTAGCGCCCCACCTATTTTGAAAAATTCGCGAGGATTCGTCAACCGGCGCCAAAGTTATTCAAAATAGAATGTTGCGGATTTCCTATGGAAACGTGGTCCTAACTATAACTACCTACTGGCGACCGCCAGTAGGTAATTCACCCAAAAGCGTATCTATACAAAAGTATTTTTCCCTTGATACTAATTGGGTTCTTGGATAAGGCTTTGATCTTGGATTCTTAGATAGAACAAACACAGACCTCCTTGCTGACCTATTTGTAATCACATGGCGGTCGCTAGTCACAGTTGGCCCATTTTAATACCCACAATGGCAGACCATGGGTAAAATGAAGTTTTCTGTGATCTACTTGCCAAGATGCAAGATATGTTCCTGACAAAGGTGGATGGACATTTATGTTTAGTGATGGTATCTTGATATAGTGCAACAACTCGACCTCAAAGGGGCATCTCAGCGCTTGGATAGCAAGTCAGGCAGGAATTTGCCATTAAAAAAGTCGGGTCTTAAGATGTCTTTTAAAACCTGAAAACTCAGTGCATGCCCTGATATGAA
The DNA here is from genome assembly GCF_964204655.1 of Triturus cristatus. Lineage (NCBI taxonomy): Eukaryota > Metazoa > Chordata > Amphibia > Caudata > Salamandridae > Triturus > Triturus cristatus. Next base: position 889,343,031 of record NC_140590.1, on the reverse strand, counting down.
GGGCGGGCTTATTCCAATGATGAGTAGCAAGATACGAAAAGGATTGACCGCCATATTTTGGAGTTCAAATACGTTGTGGGTGAAGGAGAAGCTGCTTGCTTGATCTGAGATTTTGCTGAGTAAGATAGCTCTCTAGTTTATCCTGCAGATATCTGGGCCCTTTGCCTGCCCTGGCTTTAAAGGACAGACAGAGCAGTTTGAAAATTGTTCTGTTCTTTACGGGTAACCAATGAAGGATCCTAAGCAGGGGGACAGACAGGGTGCCCGGTGGCTGTTTATTCACCAGTCGGGCGGCGGTATTTTGCACCACCTGTAATTTTGATAGAAGGGATTTGTTGGATGCTACGAGTAGCGCATTTCCATAGTCTAGGCGACTGATTATAAGTGCCTGGACTATGGTCTTCCTGGAGGACACCTGAAGTCACATGAATAACTTCTTAAGGAGGCGTATTACCCCGAAGCACGTGCCACGAGTAGCTAATACCCGCTCTTTCATCAATAGTTTATTGTCTATGAAAATGAGCCTTCAATCAGTTGTACAAAGGGACTCTGCCTTTCCACACAATACAATCTCAGTCTTATTTTAACTGAAGGGCAGTTTAGGGACATCCATGTCGTAATGTATCTCATGCATGGAGTGAAACGAGTTTTGACATTCTCTAACTCTGGTCCAAGGGCGATGACTAGTTATGTGTTGTACGCACATGAAAGTATTTCAAAGCTGAAGGACTTAACCATTTGAGCCAAAGGAGAGACACAGATATTAAAAACTGTGGGGCTCAGGGCCGAGCCCTGAGGCACCACCCTTCCTAAGGACAGAGACTTAAATTGAAAGGAACCAAGAGTAATTTTTTTAGTCCGGCCCTTGAGAAAGTCAGTTAGCCAATTCAGTGCTATGCCATAGGTTCCCATGTCAAACAGATGCTGGATCAAGATGGACTGAGATACAGTATCAAATGCTGATGACAGGTCAATAAGAACCAGCAACCCCGGTGTGACTGCATCCAAGGAAAGGCTGAGCGAGTCAACTACTGCTACAAGATGGGTTTCTGTGCCATGAGCTGGATGAAAGCTCAATTCAGAGGAATCCAGCAAGTGAAGTGTCTCTAAAAATGAGGAAAGTTGTCTCTTGACATGAGAATCCAACAACTTGCTATGACGATAGCTAGCCACGTCCATGGGGTTGGCTGATGTTTTTTTAATATAGGTGTAACAAAGGTGGTTTTCAACTCCTAAGGCATCATGACTGATGTAGAAATGGGATCTCTGGTTGGCTTAGGCTTGCGCCAAAGCCAGGCAGAGACCACCACTCTAGTCAGGGCAAGGGAGTTACATGGCAAAGATAACCCCTGCTCACCCCCTTGGTAGCTTGGCACGAGCAGTCAGGCTTATCCCGGAGGCAATGTGTAAAGCATTTGCGCAAGCACACAGCAACAACATCCCAGGCACACTACAAAAGGAACTCCACACAACTTTATATCAAAAATAGCCTTTGTATTCTCATAACACATTAGAATAGTAAACACATAATATACATGGAGCCACCTGGCACTAGGTCATATCTACAAGGGATTATATACACCTGACAGGGCCTCCAAGACCACTGTCAGAACCATCACAGAGTGAACTTAGTAAAAGTAAAACATATCATAAACGTACAACCAGTAACCACTGGTAATCACTGTAGTTAGCATCAGCCTGTAACATAAAGCACATTATGCACAGTATCACATTTAGGCGTGAAATACATTCTGCGCCAACCTCACCAGCATAAACACATTATGCAATCCTCCCATAAGTCTAAACGCATTAGACCCTAGCCTCCTAAGTATAACTCACATTAGGAAATAATCTCAGTGGAACATAATCTCACTAGCATAAACCATAATATGCAAAGCAACCTTATAATCATAAAAAACACATTTAGGTGCCGATTCCGATCCTGTAAAACCCGGGTACGAATGGTCGTATGGAGCGTGTTCTCCATACGACTCGTACCCGGGAAATGCTCCTTACAAACCAGCAAGTACGATTCGTACAGAAATACCATTGCCGTACGATTCGTAAAAAACTACGTGCTACGAAAAAATACCCACAATTCCGATCCGGGACATCGCGTACATGACGTCCGGACGGAGTCAGGCAGCGTTCTACGCACCAGCAAGTACGATTCGTGCCTACGTCGCTCCGCACGGATCATTTTTTTACGGCAGCCAAAAACTCCCAGGAAATTGAGGACGACGCGAAGAAGGAGCTGCGGTACGCGACGGACAGCCATAGACCCCATCCTACTTGTCATCCCGGCCCTCCTAGCCTACGACCTGGTGCACCAAAACCACCGCGCACGCCGCAGAAGGTCAGCACAACACCCAGGGGCAAAGGGTGGGCAAGGGGCAGGAAACATAACCTCTACCTAATTTTAAAAATACCATATACTGTCCATAGATAACCTCCAGGGTCTGGTCACTTCGGGGGGCGTGTCCACCAATCCCCGCGCACTACAATGGTGGTACGGCCCGTAACCACGCCCTCAAAGCGTGGGTACGGCCCGTACCACCATTGTAGAGGTGATCTAGGGGTATGCGTGGTACGGGCCGGACACACGCTCTGAGGGCGTGGGTACGGCCCGTACACCTACATCACCACTACAATGGTGGTACGGGCCGTACCCACACTCTGAGGGCGTGGGTACGGCCCGTACCACCATTGTAGTGGTGATATAGGGGTACGCATGGTATGGGCCAGACACACGCTCTGAGGGCGTGGGTACGGCGCGTACACCTACATCACCACTAATTGTACCTGAACCTCCTGAGGCGGAAGCCGGGAGCACAACTTCAAAGCTAATTTTAGAATTTTGAGTGTCACTTTTCTCATTGTAATTTTAACTTGTACCTGACATCCTCCCAGCGCTCTGTTTCTGGGCACCTCTTACGCTCCTGACATACCCGTGCAGTGGATCTTAGCGCTGCCACGGGATAAAGTATTAACTCCATTGCCGCCATTTCGCCGAGCCAACAGGCCACGCCCCTTTTTGAGACGACATGCCCCCTGCCGTCACTACAAAAGGACGCTGAATGCTAGCGTCTCATAATTGTACCTGAACCTCCTGAGGCGGAAGCCGGGAGCACGACTTCAAAGCTAATTTTAGAATTTGAGTGTCACTTTTCTCATTGTAATTTTAAATTTTACCTGACATCCTCCCAGCGCTCTGTTTCTGGGCACCTCTTACGCTCCTGACATACCCGTGTAGCGGATCTTAGCGCTGCCACGGGATAAAGTATTAACTCCATTGCCGCCATTTTGCTGAGCCAACAGGCCACGCCCCTTTTTGAGACAACACGCTCCCTGCCGTCACTACAAAAGGACGCTGAATGCTAGCGTCTCACAATTGTACCTGAACCTCCTGAGGCGGAAGCCGGGAGCACGACTTCAAAGCTAATTTTAGAATTTTGAGTGTCACTTTTCTCATTGTAATTTTAAATTGTACCTGACATCCTCCCAGCGCTCTGTTTCTGGGCACCTCTTACGCTCCTGACATACCCGTGCAGCGGATCTTAGCGCTGCCACAGGATAAAGTATTAACTCCATTGCCGCCATTTCGCCGAGCCAACAGGCTACGCCCCTTTTTGAGACGACACGCCCCCTGCCGTCACTACAAAAGGACGCTGAATGCTAGCGTCTCACAATTGTACCTGAACCTCCTGAGGCGGAAGCCGGGAGCACGACTTCAAAGCTAATTTTAGAATTTGAGTGTCACTTTACTCATTGTAATTTTAAATTGTACCTGACATCCTCCCAGCACTATGTTTCTGGGCACCTCTTACGCTCCTGACATACCCGTGCAGCGGATCTTAGCGCTGCCACGGGATAAAGTATTAACTCCATTGCCGCCATTTCACCGAGCCAACAGGCCACGCCCCTTTTTGAGATGACACGCCCCCTGCCGTTAAAATTTCCGCATAAATTATGTGCATCTTCCGGAAGCGCAGCGGACGAGCGCAGCGGCGCCCCGTCTGCGTGCCGAAGGCACGCCAAAGGAAAGCCCGTCTGCGCCCGTCCACGGCCGGCCGGGCCCAGGGGCTCCCCACCATGCCCAAATTGTACAATACTCTTCTGTGCAGCTCCGCAACCTCCAAGACCCGTGGCCTGTGGCTGATTCTGCGATTTTGCACATCGCTAGACTGGGATTGACAGCTCCTTGTCCACTCCCTTATCTCCCGTCCTTACCCCCCCTTCCTTCTCCCCCCCCTGGTTCATCTTCCGATGTCCCTGCTCCTCCCTTGCCAGCTACCCTATCCGTTTACTATCTTAATACTAGGTCAGCAGTAAAGCACTGTCATGAACTTTTCATCTTATTGGACTCGCACAAGCCGGATCTCCTATTTCTCACGGAGACCTGGTTTTGTGACAACTCCCTTCCATCTCTGTTAGCTGCCCTTCCTGCCTCATATTATGCTCTGCGCGCCGACCGACCCTCTGGCAAGTCTGGCGGCGGCGTCGCTCTGTTTGCCCGTACAGAATTCTCCTTTCAGCCTCTAACTTTTTCCCCTATTGGTTCATCTGACTTTTTAGTTGTCCGTTCACCGTCTTTCAGAGTCCCACTCACCTGCTTGCTTATGTATCGGCCCCCTCAACCTTCTCAACATTTTCTCTCCGAATTCCAAGATCTGGTGGCCACTTTAGCGGTCAACAACTCCTCCATCTTGGTATTAGGAGATTTTAATTTTTGGCCCTCAGACCCCGCAGAATGCTCGACTTCTAAAGAATTCTCGGATACTCTTCGTTCCCTCAATTTTGACTCCCACGTTCATTCCCCCACTCACATTCAGGGTCACATCCTTGATCAGATTTGGTCCCTCAATTGTCCAATCGCCTCCTTGTCCATCTCCCCCTGCACTTGGTCCGATCACTTCTAGATTTCCTTTTCCCTTCACCTTAGTCTAGTCACCAAGCCCCCCCTTCTCAAAAACATCTGGGCGCGCTCTTGGAACCAGGTGGATGTGGCCTCTCTGTCTTATTTATTTATTTATTTATTTGAAAGTTTTATAGAGCGCGGACAAGACCCTTGCGGGTATCAGAGCGCTTAACAGTACATCAAGTATTATACATAAACCAAAGACAAATTGAAGCATCTATATGCAAAACATGTTACAAAAGCAAGGTGATCAGGTACAATAGGACGCTATTCTCATGCGACAAACAACAGGAAGATGGGATGTCCAGATTGCTTAGTAGGTCCCTTGTCCTAGTCAGGGTAATGGCCACGCTGTATTAGTTCGTCACAGAACAATGGGCCTTAATCAGGTGAATTTGGCCATGAGAATTGATTTTACTTCCTTTTTGAATGAGACAATAGAGGGGTTAAGTCTGGTTTCAGATGGTAAAGCATTCCAGATTCTTGGTGCCATTCCTGAGAAGGTACGGTTGTATGTTTTTTTCTTGTTGAATCTCTGTGGTTTTAGTAATAGTTTTTCCGCACTTCTGGAAGATCTGAGCCCACCAGAGATAGTCAACTTCTGTGTTAGATATCTAGGTGCGTTGTGGTGCAAGGCTTTGTGTGTCATACACGCTATCTTCAAGTGAATTCTGGCTTCCAGGGGAAGCCAGTTCAGTGATTTGAGGTCTGGTGAGATGTGTGCATTTCTTTTAGAGCCGGTGATGAGTCTCGCTGCGGCGTTGATTGAGGCTCTTAATGGTGCCGTAGTTGCTTTGGGTAGGCCGCAGAGGGAGACGCTACCGTAATCCACTCTGGGGATAACTAGTGCTTGTACTGCTTGCTTGAAGTCCTTGCTTGGAAGGAAAGGTTTCAGCTTCCTCAGTGTGTTAATCTGGTAGTTAGCTCCCTTTGTAGCGTTGCTGATATGTTTTTGCATATTGAGGCTACTGTCGAGGGTTATTCCCAGTGATTTGGCTGAGTCAACGATGATTGGTTGAACATTGAGTGCCGTCAGGTGTTTTATCCACTCTTGCAGTACAGGGACTTGGGCGGGTGGAGCTATAAGCAGGAATTCAGTTTTTTGGGCGTTAAGTTTGAGATGGTTTTTTGCCAGCCATATCTGGGTGTCCCCCAGCGTTGTGTTGAGTAGTTTGATGTCTTCTAAAGTGTTGATCTTGAGGTATAGTTGTGTGTCATCCGCGTACATGTGGTAGTGCACGTTAGATGCTTGAAGAAGTTCGGTGAGGGGTTCCATGAACAGGTTAAACAAAGTCGGGGATAAAGAGGACCCTTGCGGTACTCCTAGTGTAACTGGTACGGGTTTTGACATGGCGTTGTTGGCCTTGAATTGTTGTGTTCGATTTTGGAGAAAAGATGTAAACCAGTTTAGCACTACGCCTGATAGACCCATTCTATGCTTCAGGAGATCCAACAGGTTCTCGTGCTTGACCGTATCGAAAGCTGAGGATAAGTCTAGCAGGATGAGTAGGCAGGCTCCGTTATGATCCAGGATTTGTAGCGCGTCATCAATTATGTGTGTCATGGCTGATTCAGTACTGTGACCTGCTCGGAATCCTGATTGGTATTTATTCAGCAAGTCAAAGTGGTCAATATGCCTTGTCAGTTGGAGGTGTACACATTTTTCCAAGAGTTTGGCTAGTGTGGGGATGTTGGAGATAGGGCGATAATTGTTTAGGTCAGTCGGGTCAGCCGTGGGTTTCTTTAGAATGGGCGAGACCTGCCCCATTTTGAGGGTGTCCGGGATGCAGCCTTGTTGAAGTGAGCTGTTTATGATCTTAGTCCAGAGGGGCAGAAGTAGTGGTGTTAGGTTTTTAACGGCGTTTGCGGGAAGAGGATCGGCAAAATGATTGGCAGGGTTCATGTCCCCAAGTATTTTACTTATGGCTTCTTCGGAGTATGTCGAAAAGGATGACCAGTTGGCGTCGTTTTTAAGGTTAGGCTGTGATGGGAAGTGGTACAGTGCAGTTGGCATTTCCGGGGATGACTCTGCATCTAGTCCTGATCTACACGGTCTGTCGTCCTCCGCACAAGCTGATTCTATTAATTCCTGGCTCCTGACAGGCTGCGATTCGGTCGCTCCCCTCAGGCGGGTGTCCTCCAGGCGTGTGAACGACGCGAACCGTTGGTTCAATGAGGAATTGAAGGCCATAAAACTAACTGTGCGCCACGCTGAGCGGGCCTGGAGGCGAGATTACTGCCCCAACCTTAAAACCCAGTATGTCATCCTCCTTTCCCAGTACAAAAAATCTATTTTGGCTGCTAAGACTGCTTATTGCTCCTCAAAAATCCTGGCTGCCGAAAATCAGCCTAGAGAAATTTTTTCCATTGTACACAATCTCGCCTTCTCCGATAGAGCTACCCTCAAACCCTCCCCTTCCCAAGACCTATGCGACTCCCTCAACACTTATTTTCTGGACAAAATTTCTAACATTAAAGCCAATATCCCCCCCCCCCTCTTTCCTTTGTTGACCCCCAGTGTCCGTCAGTCGGGGCACGTCTTGATTCGTTCCCCCTCTTGACAGAAGAGTCTTTCCTCTCCCTCCTTTCTATGGTTAAATCAGGTTCCCCTTTAGACCTCTGTCCTGCCCACATCCTCAAGTACAGCTACTCGGTTTGTGTGCAGCCCCCTCTCAAATTTCTCAATAGTTCACTATCCCAGGGCATTGTTATTCAACCACTTAAATCGGCCATCATCGTCCCTATCCTCAAAAAACCTGGCGCGGACCCCTCCGCTCTTGTCAACTACTGCCCCATTTCATTGTTGCCCTTTCTGGGGAAGGTATTGGCCTCCGATTGTATCCCTGGATGCCGGGAGTAACCGACGGAGAGAGCGGTGCTCCACGCCTTGTGATCAAATAAGTGAGGTGAAGCACATACCCTAGTCAAGCAGGGTGACAACCTTCCTGTGGCCGTCAAAATGGACGCACGGGCATAGCATGACTACGGTTGTATCACATTTCTATTATGATTTTCACGTTTTTCCCGAGTGTATAGATGTTCTTTATGGTCCTGACGAATGCCCGACCTAGTGGGTCGAGAGGGGCAGAAACATGTTGACCTTGCTTTAACAACATACAGTAATATCTTGGCCTATTATGTTAAAGGCCAATTACACCATTTTAGCTTTGTCGCTAGTATAGCTCCAATAAAATAATGATGGCTATATGGTAGGCATTTTTAACGCACTTTTTCTCATTCCATCTTCCATTTTTGTATACTCTGACTGTGAATACATACAGCTTTGTCAACATCACGGTAGAGGAATCTTCCTCATAAACCTGTGGGGACGATACAAGTTGTTACAATCTCAAATGATGAGTCTGGCCAATGTGGTCATTGATGGGATGCTTTCACAAGTCTGTTGAACTACTGCAGTAAAAAGAAGCATTTTTCATAGTCACAATTCTATTTGTCCACTAGTTATCTCTAAGTGAGTGTCAGATTAGACCTGCTCAACTTAAGTTGTTTTTTGATTAGTTCATTGCGGGTTTTAGTTGATAGTAGGTCTATAAATATAAACCCTGCGGACCCTCTTTAAAATTGTGTTAATAGAAGGTATTGGAGCGCCATGTGACCAGAGCGCTCAGTACCTTTGTGGAGGAGAATGGCGTTTTAGCCCCCCGTCAGGCTGATTTTCGCCCCGCACACTCTACGGAGTCTGTGGTGCTATCGGTCCTTGACAACCTCAGGGAGGGCATGGACACTAACCATCCCCAGGCCCTGGTCCTCCTTGACCTCTCCGCCACCTTCGACACGGTTGACTATTCCCTCTTACTTTCCAGTGTCAGGGTGACGGGGGTTGGAGGCTCGGCCTTGGTCTGGCTGTCCTCCTTCTTGAGGGACCGCACCCAGGCAGTGCTCCTGGGTGACTTTTCGGCGGACTTCCGGAAGGTACAATGCGGGGTTCCTCAGGGCTCCTCCCTTTCCCCTCTTTTATTTAACTTGTACATTGCCCCTCTTATTTTTGCCCTTCAGCAAATGGAGGTCTCCGTCTACAATTATGCGGATGACCTTCAGCTTATTTTTAATTTGTCCCCATCCCCTGAGTCCATGGTTAAGTTCCAGTCTGTTATGATTTTTATCCGGGACTGGATGAATTACAACCACCTGAAGTTAAACCCAGACAAAACTGAGCTGGTTTTGACAGGTGGTTGCTCCAGTCCCTGGACTTCTCTTTTTTGGCCCCCCCTCCCTGGGTCCCCCCCCTTCTCCATCTTCCTCTGTGAAAACTCTTGGGATTAAGTTGAACGACCACCTCACTCTGCACTCCCAGGTTAGTTTAGTGGTGTCCTCTTCCTTTCTTTCACTCCGCACCATTCGTAAAGTTTCCCGTTTCTTTTCTTTTTCTGCCTTAAAACTCATAGTCCTGGCGATGGTTATCTCTCGCCTCGATTATGGCAACGCACTTTATTGTGGCATGCCCGCTTACAGTCTGCGGCGATTACAGCTGGTTCAAAATCAGGCTGCCCGCCTGGTTTATAATCTGGCTAAGTTCCACCATGTCACCCCTCTCCTCAAGTCCTAGCACTGGCTCCCTATCCGAGAACGAGCTCAGTTCAAGATGGGCTGTATTACTTTTCAGGCTCGGATTGGCGCAGCCCCTGCTTTCATTTCTTCGGAAATTAAAGTCTACGCCCCCGTTAGGGAGCTGCGCTCATCCTCCCAACATTTGTTGGCAGTTCCCCGCTTTAGGCGTAAAAAGTGGGGGGCACGAAATTTTCCACACTTGCCCCCGCTTTTTGGAATTCTCTCCCCGCCCACCTCAGATCTTCTACTCAATACTCACTCTTCTCTGGGTTCTGTACACTACAGCGCCATGAAACCGCCAGGTGAACGTGCGCTCTATAAATGCTTTAAACTCAAACTCAAACTCAAACTCACCACTACAATGGTGGTACGGGCCGTACACACGCTCTGAGGGCGTGGGTACGGCCCGTACCACCATTGTAGTGGTGATGTAGGGGTACGCGTGGGACGGGCCATACACATGTTCTGAGGGCGTGGGTACGGCCCATACTACCATTGTAGTGGTGATGTAGGGGTACGCATGGTACGGGCCGGACACACGCTCTGAAGGCGTGGGTACGGCGCGTACACCTACATCACCACTACAATGGTGGTACGGGCCGTACCCACGCCCTCAGAGCGTGGGTACAGCCCGTACCACCATTGCAGTGGTGATGTAGGTGTACGCGCCGTACCCACGCCCTCAGAACATGTGTACAGCCCGTACCCACGCTCTGAGGGCGTGGGTACAGACCGTACCACCATTGTAGTGGTGATGTAGGTGTACGCGCCGTACCCACGCCCTCAGAGCGTGTGTCCGGCCCGTACCACGCATGCCCCTACATCACCACTACAATGGTGGTACGGGCCGTACCCACGCCCTCAGAGCGGGGGTACGGACCGCATCACCCGTACCTCTAGGGCACCAGTACATTAGTGATACAAGCCGTACACACGCCATGAATGTTGGCTTAGGGCCTGGTGCAGCATATAACCAGTATATTGGGGTGTGTTCATGGCCAGGACAGCAGTGTACAGCACCAAGGGTGCGGGTGGGTGGGTGGGTGTCTGCCTAGGAGTCCCAGCAGTGGACAGAGACATGTGAGGGGTGGGTGCAGAGGAATACTAGCAGTAGACAGAGACATGTGAGGGGTGGGTGCCTATCACTCCCAGCAGTAGACAGAGACATGTGAGGGGTGGGTGCCTATCACTCCCAGCAGTGGACAGAGACATGTGAGTGGTGGGTGCAGAGGAATACCAGCAGCGGACAGAGACATGTGAGGGGTGGGTGCCTATCACTCCCAGCAGTGGACAGAGACATGTGAGGGGTGGGTGCCTATCACTCCCAGCAGTGGCTAGAGACATGTGAGGGGTGGGTGCCTATCACTCCCAGCAGTGGCCAGAGAAATGTGTGGGGTGGGTGCATATCACTCCCAGCAGTGGACAGAGACATGTGAGGGGTGGGTGCCTATCACTCCCAGCAGTGGACAGAGACATGTGAGGGGTGGGTGCCTATCACTCCCAGCAGTGGACAGAGACATGTGAGGGGTTGGTGCAGAGGAATACCAGCAGTGGACAGAGACATGGGGGTGTGTACATCATGATCACATGATCACAACTCCATGGGTGTATGTACGCATCCCTAATGTTCGACTATGTTGATTGTGCCATAACAACACATCACTGACAGCAGTGTCCCACTCCCATGAGGATGGATGTATTTCCCCCAGTGCATGACACACCACATGTGGGTGTGAGGACAAATGACACATGCATACCCACCCCTGGCGTATGCAGCACAATACACACACAGAGATCATGCCACAACACTGTATACTCATGTCAATGCCCACTAAACTTAGAGAGCCAAAGGGAACACACACTGTCATGCACATCCCAGGACTGATAGGAATGTACAGGTGCTGGGACACCAAGATGTTGCCTCTCATGGAAGGAATAGGGTGTAGTTCCCACAGATAAAATGCCCACAATTGTCAGTCAGGTGCCCAAATACCCTGCAGAACAAGTACCAATTGTGTGCTAGGCTGGGATAACACATATGCATAGTGCGGAAAATGGTGAATGTCGCCATTAAGGCATTACAACATACTCAATACACAAGTACAGTGACTAGCAAGGATGGCACAGACGATGCATTGCTGAGCAGGCATGGCCATAGTTGAAGGGATCCGTCACCAACAAAGGAAATATAGACACAGGTCAGCACAACAAATGTGCAACTTCCTGCAGGGAAGATGTCAGGTGCCACAGAGGAAGGAACACTCCTTGGGACAATGTCTCCAAACACAAATAGCACACACAACCAAAGATACTTTGCAGAGACCTTGTGATGGCACACAGATACCATGGCCCACCCCATGACCATCAGACAACAATTTTTTCCTGAAACATAACACATTACCACAACCCCAAATCCTGGACCATCAGCACCCACATCAATACCTGAAATGCAATAGTGTTCAAAGTGAAAAGAAAATGCTTTATTCAGCATTAAGTGAAAATTTATAAAAGGACACTATTTACAAAGGCACATGGCCAGTCCAGATCAGAAGTCCTTGGGGGGGACACATGGCCACGCATCTCCCCTAGCTTGCCTGCACATTAGAACCCTCAGGTTCGTCGACTGGGGGGGGCATCATGTGGGGAAGGACCAGGCACCGCAGGGACAGGAGGTGTAAGGGTAGGTGTGGTGGGTGCAGGGACGGACGCCTCCACCACAGGGGGGGGCAGCGCCAAAGGTGGATGTCAGCTCAGCGCTGCACACTGCTGCCAGGTCGTCCAGCGTATCCCCTGCACCCGAAGAAAACACAGGCTCAAAGGAGGGGGGGGGTCAGAGTGATGGGGTGCAGAGCTACTGGGGGAGGGGGTGGACAGGGGGGGGACTCAACTCCCCTACCCGTGGAGTGCCATTCCCGTTTGCGGGCTGGAGAGCCAGAGGGGCTGAGGCCCAGCACAGCCAAGTAGGCCTTCTTGTCAGGTTGTGTGGTAGGGGAGCCGAGGGGAGTGCCATTGGAGGGACTGGGTAGTGCGGCATGCGGACTCGGACTGTGGCTGCGTGTATGCCTGTGTGCCCCAGACCCAGTGGGTGTGCCTTCATCCCCCTGAGTGTGCGTGCCAGGAGGAGTGCGCTTGCCCTTACGTGTTGGTGTGCTGCCTGTGTCTGGTGAGGTGCGTGGTTGGGAATGTCTGTGTGTGCTTGGGACAGGCATGGGAGTGGGAAGTGTGGATGGTGCAGGGATAGAGGGGACGAAGCGCTGCAGGAGACTCACTGTGGCCGTCAGTGAAGAGTCCATGGACCTCAGCAACATCCATTGGTCAGACATCGCTGATGACATGCCCTCCATGTACGACACCATCTGTGTCATCATTCTGGTGTGGCCATGGAAGACATTCAGCATCGATGTCTGGCCAACCTGCAACTGCCGCAGAATGTCCACAGACTCTGCAGTGAGGGCATCAGGGGGGACAGGGGCAGGGGTTGTGGTGCCTGGCACGAAGGAGACACGGTGTTGCCTAGCACGGACAGAAGGGACCGGAGCAACTGGGAGGGCGGTGATGGGAATGGAGGGGGCGGTGACAGATGTAGTGCTGCTGCCAGGTGTTGTAGCAGCCTCCGCCCCCTCGAGGAGTTCAGCCTCGGACCCGTCAGCATCGTAGTCAGTGTTGTCACTAGACACGTCCTCCGCCTTACTTCCCTCGCCCTCCGTGCCACTTGCTCCCGCAGACTCGCCAGCAGTGGTGGCAGCGGTGCTGGATCCCTCCTCCAAGTCCGTGCAGGTGTCTCCCTTGATGTCCTCCGATGATGCTGTGGGCAAGGTGAAGATACAGAAAATAATCAGTCACCTGTATACATCTGACACATGAGTCCAAAAAAAAAACTGTCACAGTGCATATCAGGAAATGCATCATGAGTAACATCTAGAATAGTCCGCACATATGTAACCCTGCACTCCCCAGTTCGTTGTCCCACCATACCACTTGGAAACAATGGAGATTATGACACAACAGCAAATAACTTGATATCAAATTATACTGAGAAGCTAGTGTCTGGGAACAGTTGAGCACAGCAAGACTATGAAGGCATGCCACCTCTTGTTCACTGTGAACGAAACAGTATTGGTGCACCCAAGGCCAAATAACAGACCTCAATGCTGAAGGTGTCCCCACACTCTGAGTCCTGTGAGTACTTTGGAAACCCAAACGAAAAACATTGCGATCCCTTGGGACTCACAACACTTTACACAATGTACGTGTTTAGAATGTGTGAATGTGCCACTTTGTGAACAGAACACACATCTGCCTGTATAACAGAAGTCACACAATGAGGTGCACACAAAACTACATTTACATAGTCATTGTATGAGCTGCCAGCCGAATTCAAATAAGCCACTGTAAAGAAGAAATGGGGTATCAGTAAGTACATATACATGGCACCAAGGTGGTCTGGATGACTTGACACTCGTAAGTTGGTATCAGCAACAACCAAGGACTTACCCAAATGCAAACACACTGTGTGAACATGGATATGTATAATCAGAAAACAAGTGGTAATCGAACTGTGCCTTTCTTTAAAATGTGCCAGCGTGTCCACGGAAAGTGTAAATGTACTTTCTTATGCACATCCCTGGGAGACATCTGTCATGCAGGCACATTATTGTCCTTCACAACAAACTAGCAAAGTGAAGCATATGAAAAATTGAGACATGTTGACAAGTGTAGTGAGTGCCAAGGTACAATACTTCTTGACTAACAACTTGAATCATGCCACCTGTCACATGGCCATCCGTACCATGATGACACAGTTGGCAACACATCTGACCCACTGCCTGTCATGTGGAGTGGCACACATGTCCAAACACCGGACAATGCATTAGCTAATGGGCCTGCAATGTGTCGGGATAAGGAGCACCTGCACTGAGGAGACACCCTCATGGCAAGCAAGAATGTCCACACAGATGTCAGCACACACAGACCAAACTGCATAGCATCTCGACCACACACTGGTGGCAAAAATGGATGAGCATGAGCCATGTATTTTAAATTTTGACACATGCTGCAAAGCACAAACATTCAACCCTACACAACATGACTGGGTCACTGCATGTTGAGTGTCTGTCCAGACAATTATCACACACAGGTCAGACCTGGCAAGGAGACATAAGGTTTGGACATGTAGGCCTTGCCCGCACAAACCCCACATACCTGAGACAATGTGATTGAGACAGATCAAGAAGTTACACCTCTTAATCTGGGTTTACTAAAATGTGCATCAAGAATTCCTAAATGTACTCCACATCACCTCGTGAGGCTGCCAACACATATTTGTGACAAACAACCATCAACAGATAGATGTACATAGACACACAGGCACTGCCCAGTGTGAGGATGCACAAGCAAAATGTGGTCAGCCTGTACAATGGGCACATGTTGCACACTTTAGATAAATACAAATGAGGCCAGGGAACAATGCCACAGAGGCAAACCTATGCTGAACACACAGAGAATGGGCACAGTGTTGGATGACACACATGATTCCGAGGCAAGGGTGTCTTAGGGGACTGTAGTAGGCACAGTACTCCATGGTCCTGGAATTATCTGACTGTAACATGAGCTACCGTCCCGGCACTATGCATATCTCCCACTCATGCACATCATGTCTGAGGCCACAACATCGGTCATGCATGCTGCAAGTCTGTTCATTTGAAAACTCACACTCCTATGTTGAGACTCAGCATCAGTGCCAACTAATATGGACCCCCAAATGACTGAACAGAACAGGGCACAGGCAAGGTAACAGCACATGTCTCTGACCCCCCCCCCCCCCACATGATGCAGAAAGCAATGTGCACTTGGATTAACTGGCAGCCTAGATGACCATGTGCAATAGTGATTACACACAGACCAGGGAACACATGTCAAGGAGGGGAAGGGAGGAAGAACAGCACCGTTTGACTTTGGGGAACAGGATATGCACTGCACAAATTAACCCTCGCAGTGTATCCAGGCGACTGAGCACTTCCAAAAGCTGGTGACACACAACAAATACACATGTACCTACCTCCTTCCTGCTGCTGCAACTCTTGTAACCGCCTATCCAAGTCAGGGAAGACCACCGCCAGGACACGCTTCATCTGGTGGGTCAGGCGTCGGCGCCCGCCATGCTTGCGTGGAGGTGAGTCCTTCAGCTGGCACCGGGCGATCCTCCGGGTCCAGCACCGGATGTCCTGCCAGCTCACTTGGGCTAGGCGCCGACTGCGACCCTCCACCGATCTCACGGCCCGCTTCCAGATCTCCCCCTTGGCGTAGGCAGTTACCTGTGAGGATGACAAAGTGAGACAACATCACTACACCTGCTCCATGTCACAGAGACACACATTTGAACATCTTTGATATGTTGAACAGTGCATAGTATGCTGCCAAAAAATAGCACCTTTGTCATAGGGACATTAGCCTCTGTGGAAGCCCCAATGCACTACATGGCATTGAAAGTACACAGGTGGCATGAGGGGTGCAACACACTCCCTGATCATGGCACACACTGTGCATCATATGCAACACCAGGCTGATGGATAGCACCTCCAAGCAGTCACATGCCCCAGGCCACTGACGCAACCTCAGCAGAGTACACAGACACACACAGGCACAGATCAATCACCTGCCATTGGCAACAGCGGATACAAACCTCACTCTGCACATGTGCCACTTGCCTGTGGGGTGTCAGAGGTGTGGTGATAGCTCAGCAAGTCAGACACTCCACATGGCTTACTTCTCACATCAGATGGGTGGAGCTGTTGCCTCCTCCATGCAGCTGTGGTGCAACACTCCACATAGACACTCACCCACATGACAAGGAACATTCACACACATCAATGTCCAGGGGCGTACACATCATTTGGACACTCTCACCACTCTCACCACAGCTCCACTCAACTCACACACATCTGTGGGTACAGTCACCTGTCACACCGGGGGGGGGGGGGCACTGAATCACCTCTGGACTATAGAACAAAATGGCCCAAAGGATTGGGCAGGCTGAATGTGCCATGCACTATGCAGTGAATGTCACAGTAAGCACAATGCAAGTGAGGAGTGCACACAGGAACTACATCATGCTCTGCATGGGAGACATAAGCCATTCCCCCCCTGGGACCCACTCTAAACAACAATGCATGTCTGTCACACCTGGACACAATGCCAGAAGTGACAGTCACAAAAAAGGTGCACAGTCAAAGTGCGAGTCAGCACTCACCTGCTTCCCTGGTCTCCCATACAGGCTGGGGTACTGTGGGAGGATGACATCCAGCAATGCCTCATTCTCCTCCTGGGTGAATGGCTGGTCCCTCTCCACAGACCTTGACATGGTGCCAGAGGAAGCGCAGGCAGCAGCAGTGGTGTCGAGTGAAAGGTAGTGCAGGCAAGTGCCCTCTCATGGGTTCTGGCTGACTTATATCTGCCTTGCTGGGCTGTTTCATGTACAGGAGTACAGAGTGATTGGTCAGTCTCATTTGCATCCTACGTTTCCTCCAATCCCTTTAAACATACACCAGTGAGTGCCTTTGCATGGTTCAAAATTTGAGCATAATGTGAAGTCAACAACCACTTTGCAACATTATATTTAGTTGCCAACTGCCTTTTACAGGCCACATGATGGAACAATTTGAACTTGACAATCGGTATCCATGACAACCAGCATGCATTTAGACCCTAATACTTGTCCCTCATGTGTCCCTATGTAATTTAGCAATCCTCACACAGGTACGGTGCGTTTCACACGTACCCCTACGGCACCAGTTGCACAGTGCGTTTCACACGTACGTGTACGACCAGTGTGTTCACGTACTTGTACGACCAGTGTGTACACGTACGTGTACTTGATCGTACACGTACGTGTACACACTGGTAGTACACATACGTGTGTACGGTCCGTACACACACCCGTACTCCGACGGGACCACCAATGTAATGATACAAACCGTTCACACGCCCTCAGAGCGTGTGTACGGGGCGTTTCACAGCTTACACTGGTGATAGGAGGCGCACACGAAAGGAATGGAGGTGTCAGACTCGTGCACGGCTGTACATCAAGTCATTGTCATTGCAGTCCTTCATGTGCAGGGCCTAGGTGTGTCAGGCAGTGATATGGCACATGTCTCCTCATGTTTTAGCACAATAGATGTGTGATGACCTGTGTACACATGTCATGTGTGATGGGGCAGTATGTGGCTCACTTCCCCTTCCCACTTTGCACATGTGTGCATGTAGTACAAACGTGTCAAGCACTGCATCACTGGTATGGCACAGTCACCAACACCCGCAACTGTCCCCTGATGCCAGGGACACTAACAACTGACATCTAAGTACCAGCGTGCCCCGATGTGACTATGTCCTGTGTGTGACATGTGTTCCCATGAGCTTGCTGTTGGTGTTCCGTCAACTGCATCTGCTGTTGCTTCATCCAACATGTGTCTGTGTGTAGATGGGCATGGCTCACATATACGCACACCATGCCACATGTGGATTCACACGTTACGTGTGTCTGGATGCTTTGAAGATGAATTTTTGACATGAGGACATATCTGCCCCGTATCCATGTCTGTGTTTTCGTTTTTCACGTGTACCCCTTCATCGCTATGTGTGTGATCTGTACATTTTCAATGACATGTGACCTGTGCATCTAGCTTGCCGCCAGCAGTCTGTATGAGATGACATCCTTCAAATGCAGATATGTGGATGTATGTCACTCCTGTGATGTCTCTGGCTGTTCACTTACACTGGCCCACAGCTAGTTTCGGGGCATGTCATGTAGAACTTGACTATCAACGGGTGTAGCTGGCTTGTCGTAGGAGTATCACCTGGCTGGCATACGTGTCCTGGATGTATTGCACAGACCAGACTCTGGGGCAGATTTATGAGGCCCTTGCGCCTCATTTACGCCACCGTTGCGTCACTTTTGTGACGCAGCGGCGGCGCAAATCCTGCACCATGCTGCGGGGTATTTACAACGTGACGCATCTGGGAGATGCGTCACGTTGTAAAGCCCTGCGCCAGCAGTAAGCGTACCTGTGCAGGGGGGCGTTCCATCGCAGGAACGCCTCCTAAAAGTGGCTGAGTGAAATCTACAAGATTTCACTCAGTCACTTTTGAGCCCATGCTGCGTCAAAACCCTGCGCCTGCTTGAAGTAGGCGTAAGGATTGACGCAGTATTGTAAAGATAGGTCCCCAAAAGCATTGCTGGAGCTGCGTCATGCTTGCGACGCAACTCCAGCAATGCGCCACTTTTACGGCACAGGTGCGTCACGCATCTGTGCCGTTTTTGCCCCATGGTGCGCCGCATTGTAAATGCGGCGCATCCATGGTGGCGGAGCTATGGCGCACAATAACTGACGCATCCCTGCTGATATGCAGGGATGCGCCAGTTATTGTAAATCTGCCCCTCTGTATTTAGCAGATGTGTAGTAGCAGTTGAGCATGTGCTCAGTTCATTGACATTGATGTTGTTATGTACTCACTCTTCGTTATTCCTTCCAATTTTCTGCAGGGCACCTCCTCTCCCCCGACCAATGCCAGGCTTGGGTGCCATGAGAGAACATGACTGCATAAGATGTTACTGCTTCTCGCAACAGTTGATTGAGAACTTGACTGCAAAGCTTGAACAACACCTCCAACCGCGACACAGGTATCCTACTGCGCTGACCCCCAAGATGAAGGTGATAGCAGCCCTACATTTTTTTGCCACCGGTACGTTTCAATTCACCATAGCTGATGTGGGCGGCATGTCACAGACCATGTTCAGCCGTGTCCTGCATGATGTTTTAGAAGCCATGTTGGAGCACCTGGATGAATTAATCCATTTTCCAACTCGTGAGCAGTTGACAGGTGTCAAGGGTGAGTTCTATGCCCTGGGAGGGATGCCCCATGTAATTGGGTCTATTAATGGGACACATGTGGCTTTGGTACCACCAGAGGCACAGGAGGTCACCTATCGCAACCGTAAACATTACCACTCTATAAATGCCCTTGTGGTGTGTCTTGCTAACATGCTGATTTCCCATGTCTGTGCACGTTTTCCAGGGTCAGCACACGATGCCTACATCATGAGGCGTAGCAGGGTGCCAGAAATGATGCTGCGGCTGCACAACGAACGAGCATGTCTTGTTGGTGGGTATACTCTGTTTGTCCTTTGTTTAGCGCTGTTTTTGTATCTTACGGCATCTCCTGACCCACTTCTTTACATGATGTTTCCATGTAGGGGACTCTGGCTATCCCAACATGCCATGGCTGATGATGCCTCTCCGCAACCCGAGAACAGCTACTGATCACCGTTACAACAACGCACATGGGCAGACCAGGCGAGTGATCGAGAGGACGTTTGGCTTCCTGAAGAGCAGATTCCGGTGCCTTCACAAGACAGGCGGGTCCCTCTCATATTCCCCGGTAAAGGCCTGCAAGATCTTCCTCGTGTGCTGCATACTGCACAACATGGCAGAGGAGAAGGCTGTGCCACTCATCCTGGATCCGGATGAGCAGGAACATCCACCCGTGGAGGATGAACGGCTTGGTCACGAGGCAAGTGAGGATAAGGAGGAGGAGGAGGACGACATCCGGAGTCAGCTCATACGCAACTTCTTCTCATAATGGGGAGTCCATGGGTCTGAGTGTGCACGCCTGGAGCCTTGTGTGGCATGTGTTGCAATGTGTGTGTCCAGCTGACTGTATGCTAAGTGACTTAGAGGTGTGCTCAGATGTGTCACTCGCGTGATGATGTCCTTCCACACATTTTAGCTTAGACACTCAATTTTAATATAGCATGGTGACACACTTATTCCTGTAGAGTAAATGACCATGCATGCGGATGACAATCTTTGCCCTGACTTCTTGTGTGTCTGTCATCCCCAGGTAGTTTCGCATGCTGTCTGCTCGTGTCATCGTTGGCCTCCCGCTATTCCTCATGAGTATTGCAACGTGTGCTGAATCAGCATCCCATGCACGGACATGGTGAAAAGTCTTTTTGGTTAAGGAATGCTGCATGGCATTTTGGTGTTGGTAGGTGTTTGGAATGTGTGGGCACTGCTCCTGTGCATGTTGTGTTACTATAGATACATGTCGACTCAGCATGGGGCACATGACATGTTGCATGACTCCCATGTATTGATAGTCACCCTTCGTAACAGTTATCTGTAATGGGAATGTAGATTCTGATGAAGGCATCAATGTGTGTACAACTTCCGTCTGAAACATACGGGATGCTACGGGTGGACATAGTGTGGGACATCCCCATGAGAGGATCAATGGGGAATTGCAGCCCCTCCGTGTGCAGCAGGGGGTGTTTGGCTCACCCCCTTCACTTGTGTGCCAGTTCAATGCATTTACAGCATCTTTGTTGTGAAGGGGGTGTCCAGTGTAGGTCCCACATGTTCAGCCAAATTACTTGTGAGTCTGTTCATATTGATGCATTTCCCTAGGTGTGAACCTGAGTAATAAAGGTGTTCCTCACCCTCCAAGGTGCCTCATCTCTGTCAATGCAGGTCTCTTGCCACTTTGCATGCGGCATCTCTGGCATAGTTGTCAAAGATTGTGCATATGAGTCTATGTGTAATTTAGCAACATGCATGCAGTTCTTCAGGGATTAGAATCTCTATTGTGCATGATGTCCATGGTTGTGTATGTATTTGGGCATGCTGGTGACCACAACGGGCCGTCAACACCTGCTGAGGGTGTGTATCCTGTGCGATGCTCATCCTTCAGTTTCATGATCCGGTGTCAGTCATCTTTGGTGATTGTGCATCCATTGTCTCTGGGTGTGCCATGGGAAACCGGACACTCCTTCCTTTACATACGCCTGTTGCAGTAGTCCTTTCTGACATCCTTGTCTTTGTGTGCAACTTGTGGCATAGTTTCCAGGACATGCCGCCTGCTGCTGCGGCCCCTGCAGCAAGGGCACACAAAGTTTACAGATTCGGCAACACACACACCTCAAAGATGCTCCTCCCTTCCTCCCTCCACCCATTCATTTGGCTGGCATCAGCTTGTCTGTGCCACTGTTGCATGCACACGGTGCCAAAGGCTGGACCGTCAGCGCATGCAACGTGCACATTGCACGACCCTCATGTCCTTACATGACCCACATCACACTACAGTCTGATTTTGCAGCCACCCTCCAAGCATTGTCCATCCGAAAAGCTACCGCCTGCTCTCAGGCATACCCTAGGCGCACACACAGCACCTTTTCATGAATAGTGTGCAACTCCAACTGCCTACACAGCGCTGCCCCGCCTTCCAGGCCCTGTCACACCAACCAGGTCATGTCCCTCCTACTCCCCACCAGCTCCGTACACCAGCAAGGCCATGGGAGTGGGACCCAAGCCTTCAGCATGTAGTATAGTGGCATCATCTGGCACATGGCCCAGGTATCATCTCTCAGCATGTCAATCTTCAATGTGTCCAGGTCCCCCTCTCCGGCATCACATGCGCACAGCACCTCATCATCAGCTCGTATGCCATTGACAGCCAGGTGCTCCTCACCCTCACCAAAGATGCAGCCATTGCCAGTTCCAACATTCAAGAAGGCATGAGATCCATTGATGAATGGCTGAACATCAGCCACCTGAGGCTGGACTTGTACAGGACTGAGGTAATCATCTGAGGATTGTCCCCTTACAGCTGGGTCAACTGCTTGTGTCCCACCCGCAAGAGCCCTGCACATGCACCCAGTGCCCACGCACACAAGATGGTGTGCATCATGGATTCGTCACTCACATTTGCCATGTTATCACCAGCATCTGTACCTCAGGGTTCAACACCCTCTGCATGATGCACATGATCCACAGATAGATCCACTCCAGGGAAAGACAGACCATCCCCCAGGCCCACGACACCAGCCGTGTCAACTACTGCCCCGCCCTCTACGGAGCAAGTACATCCTAACTCCCGGGAAACTTGTCCGCATCCAGGCTGCATGTGCACACCTCAACATCAACATCCCGCGCCCTAGCCACATCACCGTCCACCAGAGATAGCTGCAATGGATCACTGTGTGCTGCAGGATGACCTTCAGACTCCTCACCCACACTCAGGAGGCAGGCCACAACCCCAGACCCCAAACCAACCTTGGCCGTCTGTCATCCGAGACCCCGTTGTGCCAACTCCGCGCATCCAACCTTGCCCTAGCCACCATTCTTCACATCCACCGTACACCAGCATGCAGGACATAGTTCTCCCACCTGGCAAGACATACCTGCTACTCCCTCCCCGGCAACATCCACATGACCCATTGTGGAAATATGGATTTTTCTGATCAGTTATGTCCCCTATCTTGGACCCCAACGGTTCCATGTATGAATCACAAGTACATGTATGTTCCCTCCAGTTCCAGTTATGAAGACGCAAACACATGTGTGTCCACCGTCAACATGTCCTCTGTCAGATCCGCCATGAATAGGCCGGATATTCCATTCCTAAGTATGAAAGGCCACCGGCTTTATATGGTTCACTTATGCCATTTTACAGTCCAGGCAAGTAGGCCCTGATTCTGTCATCAAACTCTTCTTCTACTTCTGCCTCTGAAAGCTCCAGTCTGAGCCTGCATCTGTGACCATGAACTTTGTCTCATTCTCTGCGCGGCTCACGAAGCCTGACATCAGCCTGCTGCCTGCCAAAAACTGTATTTCACCTTCGAAATTATCTGCTCCGTTCCCTGCCCGATGCATTCCTGTCTAGCAGTTTAAGTAAACATTCTTCCAGCTACCGAGCAGAGGCCCGGCTTCTCTGTCTTTATGCAAGTAATTCATAGCCCTATTGCTATGGAAGATTTCCGCCCTCGCATCTAGTGTAGACACTTAGACGCTTGTACACGCACTAACAGTCAGTATAGTCAGTATAGAATAAGATCCTGCTCTAAGAGACCTCTCTTTTGGATAACATAGTTCTTTAAACATAGGATGTTAGATATGATTTGGGATTAGGTTGACTTGACCCTCCAGACTTCTGTCGCCACATGTAGAGCTAAATGTCAAGTCCCCTTCACCCCCTTCACCCCCTAGTTGCACGTCAATTACACGTCATGCTGCTGCGCGCGCATTTCTACCAAGTATTTCTGCTGACATTGCGAAATTCTTTCATAGAACCACCCTATTATGACATCACATCTAATGACGTTCTTTCATCACTCCCAGTTACGCCTCTTGTATTTGCCTCACTATAATGCCTATTGTATAAAAGTAATTGATTGTCAATAACGTATGTACTTCACTTCCTGAACCTTCGTGGTGATGGAACTTGGAGCAACCGATTATAATCGACCATTGGAATAAAGCCCATACCGAACCTCTAATACCACGGATTCTGCCTCTTATTTACTGAGCTATTTTATTATGTTTCTGTATCAAATTAAGTACCGGTAATTAAATTATTTACCACATGAATGGCGCCCGAATAGGGACACTTTCTCATCTCACGCGCCGGCGGTGAGTTGCAGGCCCGGTCTCCTGCCACAGCTGGACGGACAACAACGCGTACCAGCAGGATTTCCTGTATCTCCCTCCGGTCAAGCGGGGGCGACTGAGGCTGCGATCAACACCCAGACGAGGCGGTGAGAAGTGCGAAGTATCCCGACCAGAGCCTAGCTGAGAGAGCAAGATCCGAGGTATACAGAGGCCCACCAGTTTCCGAAGTCCCAAGCCGAGTCCAGTTTCCGAAGTGTTCGAGTCGAGTCCAGTCCGGTTCAAGTTCAGTTCAGTTTCCGAGGCCTTCCGTTTCCGAGCTACCCGGTGAGTACCATTACTGGGGAGGCGTTCTGACGTGCACATAGGTTGTGCCGGTCAAGACGGATTTGGGTACACAAATCCGGTCTGCACTGTTTCAGCAGTGTATCTGTACTGTTTAGCAGTATATCTAGTATATCAAGTATATAAATTCAGAATAATTCAGTTAAATGTCGAGTATTATGTTTAGTGATTAAGTTTTCCTTAAGACCATCATCGTCATTTTTGCTCAGTTAAATGTTAAATGTTAAATGTTTTAAGTACGTACTGCATATTGTGGTGTGAATGACTGTTCATTAACGTGTTTACTGTATTAAGTTTGTTCAAAATCAAGGATCAGATCAGTTCTCAATATGCCGCTCTTTTCGAAATTAAGACAGATCACTACAAGAAAAGGGGTACTCGAAGAAGCCGTTCCTATTCCTCCTAGGGACACTCCAGGGTACTTCATGTATCATAAACATGGCTTAGACGCTATATTATTTCTTGATTTATGGGTAGACTACACCAAGGAATTACCAGAAAGTCAGAGGTGGCCCACAGCGGGAACCTGGGATGCAGAGTGCATCATGAAAGTAGAAGAAGAGTTATGGAAAAGGAAAGTCAGACAGTCACAGAAGGACGCCATTGAGTTATGGCGTAAAGAATCTCATAGACGTACAGAAAAAGTACTCCGACAGGAAGAGAAGAATAAAGAGAGTTCAAATAAAGTCCGAGAAAATCTATTAATTGAAGAAGGTATCCGAGTGAAATCAGAACAAGTAGACAGACAAAGAAATGCCCTTATGAATGGTATGTATCCCCTTCTGGCCGAAGGATTACCTAAGGCTACTCCGGAGATACCAAAAGACTTGCCACCCCCATTGTTTCCAATAAAAGCACATCCTAAGGGGCATCCTAGAACCGCAGAAGACGTTTTTCTTTCCTCATATTTAGATGACGCAGCTCCCGAGTATGCAAATTCCGTCCCACATAGACCGCCTGCCAGGGAGGTTCAACGCCAAGATCTAGTACCCGTATCTCTACAGCAACAAGTCCTGACACAAGTTCCGGCAAGCACATCTGTTTCTACATCTGTTCCTACAGCTACTTCTATAGCTGTGTCCACACCTATAGTTGCTGTATCACGTTCAACGAATCCTTTCACGCCCGATACCCCAGACGGGGCTACGGGAGGTGCTAGCAACATTTTTTCTACGCCACCCAGAATAAATAAACTTACCTTTCAAGAGTCAGCACATTCACGTACCCCCAAACTCATAAATGCCCGTACGCTTAAGGAACTTCTTATAGATTGTAGATATGATCCTGTGCCCGGCAAAGAGGACAAAATGATCATGGCATCATTACGTATCAGACGAGCTGCAGTGTATTTAGGGAAGATACCAGGAATGACTGCGCATCTAGATAATATATACCATTTTGTTCAAACAGGGCGAGATTCTGAATGTATTAACAGAGCTATGGAATACCAGAAAGTGGAGATACAAGGGGAACTGTTACGTTTCCTCATAAATTGTGTGATCAGAAATCAAGACCGACCGGGGGTAGACCCGGAAGCAATGCAAATTCTTACCAGATGGAGCCAGAATATATCAGAAGGGAGACATGATAAGCAAAATTGTATAGTAGCCATGTGCCGAAAGATCCGTAAAGAGATAGAACGTTTACATGAAGAGAGATTAGCGGTAGACCAGTTCGAACAAGGCGAGGAAGAAGGATCAGGACTGCCCACGGGACAGTGCGACACCATAGCTTATGTAGGTAGAGGAAGATCTTGTAATAGTAATAGATGTCTTATTGACCCGATACGTCCGATATGTCCAGACAATAACAGGAATTTCCAAACACCTATAATTAATATAAGGTCTAACGAGCATTCGTTCCAAGCCGCTGACAAATTACTCCGAGAACGAAGGGGTTATCATTTTCTCGATTCTATGGACGAACAAGAATTAGCCAGGTCAGCTGTCCATTGGGTTGACAGTCCCGGAAAGTATGGTGATGATACAGTAGCACGCACATTTTTGAATCTCACCCCAGATGAACAGCGTTTAGCTGGGATTTATATGATTCAACAACTCCTTATACTATATCAGAGTCAGCATTCGGACCCTGGTCCCTTGCCTGATATATTGACTGAATTACTCATGAATAGATGGAGAGGTTCAGGTACTAAATTAATTAAAGAAATACTAGAATCAAGAAAGCAGTACATTCTTTTTGTATGTTCAGAACATGTCTCATTGCCCATCAAGGAAAGAACCACGTATTACATGGACAGACAGAATCCTTTACGAGAAGTGCATCCAATAAAAGGCGAGGACAATGAGTTTAAACGCGTATTTGTATATACGCCCATATCGAAAATAGAATTGTTAGAAATGAAGAAAGTGGTACCCAGTCATGACAAAGACCCAGCGGGTTTCCACCGAGAAATTAAAGACATGTTACTCATGGGAGAGTATACCTATCCCGACATTATGACAATATTAAAGGTATTAATGCCTGCTGGCATTTATGAAAAACTCAGGGAAAAAGAGTGGGAGGTAGGCGACCAAAAGATAGAATGGTCGGCATTAGAAGCAGAAGAAAAGGCCCGAACTGCAGGAGCAGGGCTTGGGGATAAAACTAAAGCACTACCAGGTTTACTAGTACAGGTACTGCCACGTTTATTAACTACGAAAAAGGAAGATTGGGGTACAATTTCAGCCTGTAAACAGAAGCAAGATGAAGACACTAGTGATTTCTATGCCAGATTTGAAAAATGTTTTGGTATAAATAGTGGCATAAAAGCAAGTAGCGAATCATACCCACACCTGTTTGTGACAAAATTAGTAGAAAATGCCTTGCCTCAAGTGAAGAATAGAGTATTAAAATTCGAGAGTACCTGGCAAGGTAACACTCCATCACAAATGTTACAAATGTTACAGTACCATCACAATAGAATTAGAGAGGAACAAGAACATGAACAAAGACGCATGAAAGACACGAAAATGAAAATGCTAGTTTCCCAGACAGTCCCAGCTGAAGGACATAAAAAGGGTACAACACATTCCGGTGATTCAACAGGACCTGTAAAAGGGACATGTAACTATTGTAAAAAGCCAGGTCATTACGTACACGATTGTCCAGTTTTGAAACATAATATCGCCATAGGAAATACAAAAGAAAGACCACGGCCACCTAGACAGGATCAGAATGAACAAGGAGCCCCGCAGCATGCACAGTCCATGCCAGCTCCACCACAGTCTATACAGTTTGTGCCGGCTGCACCAGCGCTGCCTGTTGCTGCCACCCAAACCACGACACGACAACTGTACCAGACCGCACAGTACGACTATCCTGAGTATCAACGATACGCATGAACAAGCCTAGAGAGGGAAGTTGACTTACCCCTTATCGAGGTCCCTGTAGACCAAGAAGGACCTTATGTACATAGTGAATTATTAGGCCAAGACAGAAAATTTTTACTCGATACAGGGGCAAGTCGAACAACTATAAAACGTAGTGAAGTTCCAGGGGCACCCCTCTCAGGCTCACAGAATATTTCCCTTGGTTTTTCAGGAAAACCTATTGTTAATGAAGTGTCACAACCTCTTCCACTTACGATAGGACCTTTGACCCGAACTACAGATTTATTGCTTACTAAATCATGTCCAGAAAATTTGTTAGGAATAAAAACACTGAAAGCTCTAGGAGCTATAATATGTTGTTCTCCGGAAGGAGTAAGATTGTTTTTACGTGATTTTAAAGGTCACTATGTGTCCAGAGACATGGATCCCCGACTGCAGACTTTACCTACACATCTATGGGCACATGGCCCTACTGATGTTGGTTGCATGAATATTACACCATATCGAGTCACACTAAAGGCAGGAGTGGTACTACCACGAATGCGACAATACAAGTTACCACCAGATGCTGTAGTGGCTTTACTGCAAATCATTGACGAACTCATTGCCCAAGGAGTGGTTGTGGAAACAGACTCCAATGTATGTAATTCACCGATAATTCCGATTCTTAAACGAACAGATCCGAAGGCCCCGCCAGTATATCGATTGGTTATTGATCTGCGCGAATTAAACAAATGCATTGTGCCACAATTCCCTGTGGTCCCAGATATCTCGTCATTACTAACAGCTATTGATTCCGAAGCAACATTCTTTACTGTAATTGATCTCAAGAATGCCTTTTTCAGCGTCCCAATAGATCCGGAAAGCCAATATTTGTTCGGATTTAGTTTAAATGGACGTAGCTTTAAATTCTCCCACGCACCTCAAGGATTCACAGAAAGCCCCAGCATCTACAGCCAAGCACTGAAACGAGAACTCGACAGTATCCACATGCCAGTTAACACTGCCTTGCTTCAATATGTCGATGATCTGCTGATCACCGCTAGAAGCGAACCCGAATGTGAGAAAGCATCACTGACAGTTTTACAATTTCTAGCCGAAAAGGGTCACAAGGTGTCCCCTTCTAAGCTGCAATTCTGTGTCCAGCGAGTTGTTTATCTTGGACACTCGCTGTCCAAGGAGGGAAGGCAGCTTACACCCGACCGCATTCAGTTAATAGCTAACATGCCAATACCCAAGACACAAAAGGAGGTACGGGCTTTCATAGGCCTCACTTCATATTGTAGGCAGTGGATCCCTCAGTATGCATTTCTAGCTAAACCACTCATTCAGTTGACAACACAGGAGGCAGCCACATCGACTGTTCTCCCTTGGACTCAGGACCATACACAAGCTTTTGCAGCTTAAAGAAAGCTTTATGCCAAGCACCTGTCTTAGCAACGCCATGTTACAGAAAACAGTTTACACTTTTTGTTACAGAACGCGAAGGTACTGCTTTGTCAGTACTCACACAGGAACAAGCGGGAGCACACAAACCATGTGCTTATTTTTCTAGTACATTAGATCCCGTAGCTCAGGCTTTGCCTGCGTGCCTGAAATCAGTGGCAGCAACAGCTCTAGCAATCAGACAAAGCGATGCCATAGTGTTAGGACATCCATTGACAGTTCAAGTACACCCGACCGCATTCAGTTAATAGCTAACATGCCAATACCCAAGACACAAAAGGAGGTACGGGCTTTCATAGGCCTCACTTCATATTGTAGGCAGTGGATCCCTCAGTATGCATTTCTAGCTAAACCACTCATTCAGTTGACAACACAGGAGGCAGCCACATCGACTGTTCTCCCTTGGACTCAGGACCATACACAAGCTTTTGCAGCTTAAAGAAAGCTTTATGCCAAGCACCTGTCTTAGCAACGCCATGTTACAGAAAACAGTTTACACTTTTTGTTACAGAACGCAAAGGTACTGCTTTGTCAGTACTCACACAGGAACAAGCGGGAGCACACAAACCATGTGCTTATTTTTCTAGTACATTAGATCCCGTAGCTCAGGCTTTGCCTGCGTGCCTGAAATCAGTGGCAGCAACAGCTCTAGCAATCAGACAAAGCGATGCCATAGTGTTAGGACATCCATTGACAGTTCAAGTACCACATGCAGTAGAGGTTCTTGTAAATAGAACGCAAACACAACACTTGACTATAGCGCGACTTACAGGGTACGAGTTAACATTGTTTCAACCACATATAGAAATCAGACGCTGTAATACACTGAATCCTGCCACACTTTTACCTGTAATCGGAACAGACCCACTAGCCCATGACTGTATTGAAGTTATTACAATAACGACGAAACCCAGACAAGACTTAACCGATGTCCCATTGTCAGACCCAGACCTGACGTTGTATGTAGATGGTTCATGTATGAGAACAAGTACAGGAGACTTAGTGGCTGCTTACGCAGTCACAACAGATATTGAAATCATTGAAACAAATTGCATAAATACCTTGTCAGCTCAAGCCGCAGAGCTCATCGCTCTGACACAAGCCTGTATTCAAGCCACTAATAAAAAAGTCAACATATACACTGATTCACGTTATGCATTCGGAGTTGTACATGACTTCGGCGTGTTGTGGCGAGAGAGAGGTTATTTAACTTCCCACGGTGCCCACATTCAGCACGGACCCCTCATTCATGCCTTATTAGATGCAATACATCTACCCACTGCAATATCAATCATGAAATGTAAGGCTCATACGAAGATTACTGATATCATTTCTCAAGGCAATGATCTAGCTGACAGAACAGCTAAACAGACTGCTCAAACTCAAACATCCGACATGACAAAGACAATAGTCCAGACACCAACACATTGCATGATGGTTAAGGATCCCACTCTTGATGTAATTGACATACAGACACATGCTACTCCAGACGAAATAAGGAAATGGACTGAATTAGGAGGGATCCAAACGGATCAAGGATGGATGATGAAGGAAAAGTCTGTGTGGTTCCTTCCTGATTCAATGGTCCAAGTTATAATTAACACTATACATAGTCCAGCACATCTAGGAGAAAAAGCTATGCTAGATAGCATTCAACACATTTGGTTCAACAAACATTTACGAGCAGCAGCTAAACAAAAAGTTCGTACCTGTATGATCTGTTGCCAGTTCAACCCAGGAAAAAGCGTTCCCGTAGAACAGGGTGGATTTCAGCCTCCTGATCACCCTTTTGAAGTCCTCCAGATGGATTATATCCAGATGGAACGATGTCGAGGATTCAAATATGTTCTCGTAGTTGTTTGTGCTCTTTCCCGTTGGACGGAGGCATACCCGGTTTCAGATTACACTGCCCCGACTACTGCCAAACAGTTGGTTCGAGAATTCTTCCCACGATACGGTTTACCACGTGTTGTTCACTCAGATAACGGCCAGCCGTTCTCATCCGAATTAATGAAACACGTTTCACTTTTGTTAGGCTATCAGTGGAAATTCCACTGTGTCCGGCACCCCGAGGCAGCAGGTCTTGTAGAAAGACATAATCAGACCCTGAAAATTAGATTGTCCAAAATATGCAGAGAGAAAGGTGTCGACTGGGTAGTAGCATTACCAGTTGCACTCTTTTACACGAGAATGGTAGCACACTCTCGAACAGGGCTATCCCCGTATGAGGTGATCTTCGGCAGACCACCAAATATGTGGGGGACGCCTATACCACGCAAAATAACTGATATTGACTGTAATATGCTGACAGATTACCTGGCTTCCTTGATGTCTGCACTACAATCTTGTCGTTCACAGGTAGCTGCAGCTTTTCCTGACAACACTGAGGTGAAACCCCATGACGTAGTCCCGGGAGACTTGGTCCTGGTGAGGAACTTTGATCGAAAGACTCAGCTGGAACCTAGGTGGAAGTCGCCTCAGCTGGTCTTGCTCACCACGAGGACAGCCGTGAAGATCGAAGGCAGAAAAGGCTGGATACATTCAAGTCATATCAAGAAATTTCATGGACTACAATCAGATGTGAATACCACCCCTTGTGTGTCTTCACCCATTGACTCAAAACTTCCATTTGTTGAAAAGAATAAATCCGAACTGTATAAACTGAAACTTAGATCCAATCAGTCAAGCAATTTGATTGTTTAAGTCCTCTCCAAGGTGAAGCGGTTGAATTGTCTCTGACATGTATCCCTTGGACCTGAATAGAGAAAGCACCGGAAAAATGTTGAAACGACAGGCGTACTGTAAATCACTGCGTAGTCATTGTATAGTGACGTTATTAATTTTGTTTTTCTTAAGTCTTTTAATAATTACTGCAAGTATATTGTTGCACATATATTATCCTATTTCTAGACATGTTTATAATATTACTGCTGAACATTCTTTTAGTGAATTACCTCCGCTTGAGTTGTCTTATAGATTTGCGCTGCGCAATAACACGTTTATTAGTATGTTACATCATTCCCATCAGGTTAGCAATGCTACAAATTGTTGGATATGTGGCCGACTCCCTCCCTATCAGAATTATAAAGGAATTCTACCTCTCTTTCCATACCCGTTCACACACAACGGCTCCTGTGGAGCATGGTTTAGTTTAATTAATTCTTTAGATTCGAATTCTGTAGTTTATCAAGATAACTGGGTATGGGGAAATTTGAACTTAGTTTTGCTTAAGGTCTGCTACCCTAACAAGGAGGGACTTCCCCAGAGAACAGGAACTGATCTAGAAAATGAAGTGTATGGATTAGGTAATTTTACGCTTAATCTTATGATCCTAAATGTCGAATCCGAAGCTACTCCAATTTTGCCCGCTATGTCAATATTTCAAGTAAAGGGTGAATTATGTGTAAGAAAGAATGGTTCCATACATATGGGCCATAGTAGATGCACCACTGTAGTAGAATTTAGTGATCAAGGCAAGTCTACATTTAGAGCTTCCCGCCATTCCTATTTCATATGTGGTCAGACGGCATATGTACGTTTGCCCCTAGATTGGGATGGTACTTGCTATATTGGATTCCTTTTGCCACCTGTTTTTCTAGCTCCTCCTGATTATCACAGAAACACTCATTTAGTAAATAATAGAGTAAGGAGAGATCTCCCAATAGTCGATTACACTGAAACAGCATGGTAAAAATACACAGATTTCAATAAAGGTCTCTTTCCCTATATAGGTACCGTTACTAATAGTAAGCTGATACGTAGATTAACTAGAACCCTTGAAGCAGTAGTGAACGAAACTATTTCCGCCTTAGGCAATTTAACAGAAGAGCAGTCTGCTATGCGGATTGTTGTGCTTCAAAATCGTCTTGTCCTTGACGTCATCCTGGCCGATAGGGGCGGAGCTTGTAGGGTCATCGGATCAAGCTGTTGCATTTTCATACCAGAAAATTCGCCATCTGTATATAAAGCCATAACTCGCCTTCATAAGATTGTAAGCCAGATACACCAGAATCCAGGCACCTGGACTTGGTCCGGTTGGTTTTGGAGTGTATTATCTACCTTTGGATGGAAGGTCCTATCTTTCTTAGGTATTGGCCTTCTCATACTATTCAGTTGCTGCTTATGCCTACAATGTGGACCAGCGATTTGTGGTCTGTGTGCCACATCGTGTATTCCACCACCAAGATTTCATTCATCACGGAAGAAGAAAGAAGAACAAATGATGTTATATGAACAGATCAATGGATTGATGAAGATTGATATCTCTTAATGGGCAAGTAGGGGACAAGGAGGGAATGTGGAAATATGGATTTTTCTGATCAGTTATGTCCCCTATCTTGGACCCCAACGGTTCCATGTATGAATCACAAGTACATGTATGTTCCCTCCAGTTCCAGTTATGAAGACGCAAACACATGTGTGTCCACCGTCAACATGTCCTCTGTCAGATCCGCCATGAATAGGCCGGATATTCCATTCCTAAGTATGAAAGGCCACCGGCTTTATATGGTTCACTTATGCCATTTTACAGTCCAGGCAAGTAGGCCCTGATTCTGTCATCAAACTCTTCTTCTACTTCTGCCTCTGAAAGCTCCAGTCTGAGCCTGCATCTGTGACCATGAACTTTGTCTCATTCTCTGCGCGGCTCACGAAGCCTGACATCAGCCTGCTGCCTGCCAAAAACTGTATTTCACCTTCGAAATTATCTGCTCCGTTCCCTGCCCGATGCATTCCAGTCTAGCAGTTTAAGTAAACATTCTTCCAGCTACCGAGCAGAGGCCCGGCTTCTCTGTCTTTATGCAAGTAATTCATAGCCCTATTGCTATGGAAGATTTCCGCCCTCGCATCTAGTGTAGACACTTAGACGCTTGTACACGCACTAACAGTCAGTATAGTCAGTATAGAATAAGATCCTGCTCTAAGAGACCTCTCTTTTGGATAACATAGTTCTTTAAACATAGGATGTTAGATATGATTTGGGATTAGGTTGACTTGACCCTCCAGACTTCTGTCGCCACATGTAGAGCTAAATGTCAAGTCCCCTTCACCCCCTTCACCCCCTAGTTGCACGTCAATTACACGTCATGCTGCTGCGCGCGCATTTCTACCAAGTATTTCTGCTGACATTGCGAAATTCTTTCATAGAACCACCCTATTATGACATCACATCTAATGACGTTCTTTCATCACTCCCAGTTACGCCTCTTGTATTTGCCTCACTATAATGCCTATTGTATAAAAGTAATTGATTGTCAATAACGTATGTACTTCACTTCCTGAACCTTCGTGGTGATGGAACTTGGAGCAACCGATTATAATCGACCATTGGAATAAAGCCCATTCCGAACCTCTAATACCACGGATTCTGCCTCTTATTTACTGAGCTATTTTATTATGTTTCTGTATCAAATTAAGTACCGGTAATTAAATTATTTACCACACCATGACCTCTACGCCTTCAGGATACTCTTCCCAATTGGTCTGTCCGCACAGTAATGCATGCCCCCCCTCAGCAGCTTGAGGCCATCACGGGTGAGTATTGTGCTCCATGTCTGTATAGTATGATACATTGTGACCCATGTGTGTCCTGTCCCAGTCTCAGATTCCAGGGTATGGATGGCTGGAGTTAGTTCAACACTCATGCATAGTTTGAAATTTCCCCACACGTAGGTTGTGTACTCATGCAACATGAATGCAACATGTAATTGTAGAAATTAAGATTTATTCTCGGTGGGGGGCCTGTTTAGTGTGGACAAATAGGTGCTATACAGTGTGCATGGAATCCAAAGTTCACGGGGGAGATGTGATCCTTGTCATTTGGAGTCATCAGAGTCCAGACCACAGTGTTGGTCATCAGTAGTCAGACTGTGACCAGCAAGTCCATGTGGCAGAGAATGTCATTGGATGAGGTGCTGCTGTTGCGCATGAGGGCAGGTGACCTGGGAGATGTGGATGGTCCGCTGCCTCTCACGGTCTTTTCCGTGGACGACCCACCTTCCTTGCGGGACCCTCAGATGCAGGCCTTGACGATGCTTGGGACACACCGTCGGATGAATCCTCCTCCTCCTCCCTCCCTGTGGCTGGTGCTGGCCTTCGCCTGGTGGCACAGGGAGGGTTGCCCATGTTGTCGGCAATCCGACGGAGTGAACGGCTTATGTCCGTTTGCACCGCCAAGAGCTCAGCCAGTCTTGCCTCCATCCGTCCTTGGTGTTGTTGTTGACTGGCGTGTTGCTCGACCTGCTGGTTCTTAATCTCATTGAGGGTCCCCACTACCTGGCTGATGCCCCTGGTGTCACGCCGGTATGTCTCCAAGATGTGGCATATGTGTGACATACCGGTTCCCTCAGCTGGCTGGTCAGGTTCGTGGCTCCACCTTCTTCCACTCCCACCACCCCTGCCCACACGAGCCTGGCCTGCCATTGTGGGCACATCGGGTCTACGGGACCCCTGAGGGATGGCATTTGCAGGGTTGTCTGCCTCCTCCTGGGTGGCCGGATAACCTTGTCCCTCCAGGTCAGACTGGCTCAGTTGTTCTGTTTAGGCAGGGCTCCTGGGTGTCTCCTGGGATGTGGCAAGAATGGGGGTGGTGATTGGCACAGATGTACCTGATGCAGGTGCTGCAGGGGCTTGGGCACCAGAGGGTCCAGGTTGGTTGGGGTCATCCTCAGAGTGCTGAGAGTCGTCGCTGCCGGTGGGATCATCTTCCTGCCGTGCCTTTGCCTGTGATTGTTCTCCCCCAGTGTTGGGGGGAGATCCATGACATTGCCCTGTGTGTGAGAGAGAGAGACAATGTTAATGCTGTTTCATGCGACATTCATGTTTCATACATGTTCTGGTTGCCACAGTTCCTCCAGGTAGTTGTATGTGCCTAGCATTCACATCAATGTTCACTTGTGGATGGGTATGTTGCATGGGACTGATTGAAATGTTATCCAGGGTCTTTGACATGTCGCATTTGGCCTTGGATGCTTTTTTGGCTGTGGCTTGATCTTGTTGTGTCACATGTCCATTGTGAGAGTGTATGACTCCATTGGCTGCCCCGGGGGCGTGTGCTTGTGTAAGGGGTGAGTGATCATCCCTTAGCCCTGTTTAACATCCACATGGCCCCCCTCACACAACTGGCCTGCCACCACAACCTCAAAAACATCTCCTACGCCGACGACACCCAGCTCATCCTCTCCCTCACCAAGGACCCTCACACCGCCAAGACAAACATCCACGAGGGTCTGAGGGCCATCGCCGACTGGATGCGGAGCAGCCATCTGAAACTGAACTCGGACAAGACAGTGGTCCTTATCCTGGGACCCACACCCTCAGCCTGGGACGACTCCTGGTGGCCGATCGCACTGGGGACATCACCGACACCCACCAAACACGCACGCAACCTAGGATTGATCCTCGCATCCTCCCTCTCCATGTCCAAGCAGGTCAACAGCGTCTCCTCCTCCTGCTACGACACCCTATGCACGCTCCGCCGGATCTACTGGTGGATCCCGACTTAAACAAGTAGAACAGTGATACAGGCCCTCGTCAGCAGCTGACTGTACTACGCCACTGCACTCTACGCAGGACTCCCATCCACACACCAACGGCGGCTACAACGCTTCGGAAACGCCTCGGCACAACTGATCGTCAACGCCCCCCACCACAGCCACATCACCCCCCTCCTGAGAGACCTGCACTGGCTTCACATCGACAAGAGGATCACCTGTAAGCTCCTCAGCCATGCACACAAGGCACTCCACACCGCCGGACAGGCCTACCTGCACATCAGACTCAGCTTCTACACACCCACCCGCCACCTCCGCTCCGTCATACTCGCCCTGGCAGATGTCCCCCGCATCCAACGTACGCCCGCCTGCAGCAGATCCTTCTCCTACCTCGCCGCCAAGACCTGGAAGACCCTCCCAACCCACCTACGACTGACCCAAGACCTACTTGCCTTCAGGAGACTCCTCAAGCCCTGGCTCTTCGAGCAGTGGTGGAACCCCCTCAGCGCCTTGAGACCCTCACAGGTAAGTAGCGCGCCTTACAAGTACCCTGATCGATTTTTGATTGATTGACGGTGCCTGCTGGTGGGTGTGGTGTGATTTGGCAGTGGGTCTCCCAGGTGATGTATCTGTCCCACCATGGCGCATGCTGCCATGTCAGTGAGTGTGAGTTCCTGTCCTAGATTTCTGAGCTTGTTGTGTTTGTGTTAGAGTTTGCAGTTGTCACAGGAGGGCCTTGTGCTGCCTACAGCAGGGCCAAGTGTCAGCTACCTTGTCAGTACTTTGCCAGTCCCTGTGCATTGCACATGGTGCATGGGTATATACCTGGGCCATATGGGCTGAGGGCAATGGTGTCTGTTTCTGAGTTGTACAATGTGTTTAGTGATCCCCACCCTCCCAGCATCCCGGACATCCTGTCTTGGGTTTGTGGTTTGTGTAGGCTGGGACATGGCATGGCCTTGCTTTGTGAATGGGGCATACTCATGTTAGTGGCATGAGCCTTGTTTAGAGTGTGGTTGTGTCAGGTGAGGGCTTGGGGGTAGGTGAGTGCATTTGTTGTAGTTGGGGTGTGGATGCCATTCCCCCATGTTACGTGAGTTGTTTGTGTACTCACCAGGCTCTCGAACTCCTTCGACTCCGTGTACTCCCACCGCCGGAAGCAGGGCCATCACCTTCTCCTCCCAGGGATGGTAATGTACCGGTCTGCGGGGCAGCCCACCTCCTGTGATGTTACTCTTGGCGTATTCCTCGTTCATTTTGCGCTTGACTGCCCTGCGCAGATCGTACCACCTGGCTTGACATTCATTCCTGGTCCTTCTGATGGGCGCAACAGCATTCACCTGATCGACGATCCTCTGCCACAGGCTAGTTTTTTGGGATATGCTGGTCTGTCTGACCAATGTTCCAAAGAGCTGTGGCTCGACTCTGATGATTTTGTTGACAAGGATGTCCAGCTCCTCCCTTGTGAACTTTGGATTCTTGTCTGTGGGCATGGTGTGGGGTGTGGGTGTGGATGGTTATGGGTGTGTGGGTGTGAATATGTAGGTGTGTGTGTATGTGTAGAGGGGGTCTGTGTGAAGGAGGTTGTGTTAAGGTGTGTAAGTTAAGGCGTATGGGTGCAGTTGTTTGTGTGTGATGTCTGTCAGCAGTGGGTCTGTTGCAAAGGCTCATGGTTTGTGATTGTGGGCCCTTTTTTTGGTCCATTTGTGGGTGTGGCTGGGTTTGAACTTTTGGTGGGTGTGTTAAAAGAGGTGGTTGTGAGTTTGGGCCTCTGTTTGACTGTTTGGATGTGCCAGGTCAGTCTTTTAGTTGTTTTTTGTCCTGTAGACGTGTTTTGTGGTGTGCGATTCAAATTGACCCTCCTTGGGCTGTTTTACAGTGTCCTGGTTCAGTATGAGTCGTTTTCGCGTATGTAAGGTGCCTCCATAGCTATGTTGTTGCACAGTGATCACATATGCAATGGTGTTGTACGATTAGTACATACGCGATGCTGGGGTACGGTGTTGGGGTACGGTGCGTCCAAGTACGGGGCTGGGGTGGGGGGTACAGGGTGTAAATACGCGGGTGCTGAGGTGGGGGGTACGATGCTTACATACGCGTGTGCTGGGGTACGGGGCGTACATGCGCGGGTGCTGGGGTGGGGGGTACGGCATGGACATATGCGTGTGCTGGGGTACGGCACGTACATATGCGGGTGCTGGGGTGGGGGGGTACGGC
Organism: Triturus cristatus; assembly: GCF_964204655.1. Classification (NCBI taxonomy): domain Eukaryota; kingdom Metazoa; phylum Chordata; class Amphibia; order Caudata; family Salamandridae; genus Triturus; species Triturus cristatus. The sequence continues at coordinate 889,304,276 of NC_140590.1, read as the reverse complement.
ACGGACATACGTGGGTGCTGGGGTATGGCGAGTACATGCGCGGGTACTGGGGTGGGGGGTACGGGGCATACATACGCAGGTGCTGGGGTATGGCGCGTACATGCGCGGGTGCTGGGGTGGGGGTACAACACGTACATACGCGGGTGCTGGGGTACGGTGCATACAGGCGTGGGTGCTGGGGTGGGGGGGCCGTACGACTCGTACCCGGGGCCCAAGTGTACCCGGGGTAGGGTTCGTACAAAGTTCGCTCCGTACGGATGTTTTCCATACGCTTGTGTATTCGGGACGCCGGTACGAATCGGACTTGTGCGCTCGGACTTCAGTTTTACGACTCGTACGTAAATCTGTCCGGGGACGTCTCGTAGACTTTTCCCGAAGCAATTCGTACGTATTTTTAGGGTACGAATCGTACTTCGCCGTTTTTACGGGACTTGTGCGACTCGTACGTAAAAAAATACGGATACGAGTCGTACGGGAAATAATTTTACCCGATTGGCACCTTAGAGGTATAAAACAGGGTGCATAAATCATACTACATGAATCACATTTCCTAGCACCACCTAAATCACATTTAGCACATAGTTTCCTAAGAAAGACCATAGTAGAGGCATGACTCACATTAGGGCCTAGTGCCCTGTCACTCTCAGTCCCCATGGCCAACTGGCCTTCTCTAAAGGGGCTCAAACACCCTGTTTCCAGAATGTCAGGGCTGCTGCCTAGCAGCTGAATCAAAAGTGCGCCACTGCGCAAACCTAAACGTAGCAGCTGCCCACTAATTGCTGGGCAGCTGTGAAACTCACTGGCACTCACTATGCCTCTGGTCCCTCTCAGGGAATCTCTCTCATTTGTGCCCAGTTCGTGGCACTATGCATAAAGGAGGGGGCCCAGCACCTCTGTGCCCTCTGGACTCCATGTAGCACTACAACATATGCCACCATCATTGGGGCGGCCCGCTCTCTGGCGGGACCGCCCAGGCGCCGACAATGTGCCTCGATCTGCCCCCATAGACACGGGGCTCTCTAGGGCTCTTTGATGCCCTGAAAAGAACTTGCCCCCAAGCATTGGAGCGCACTGGCTCCTAAAACAAAACATGTCCCAAAAAGGAACTGAACTGCTCCCTCAACGGTGGAGTGGCCCGCTGCCAGCTGGGGCCGCTCACCAACTGAGCACTCCCCGGGACGGCGATTCCTGGTTTCGCCCACTCACACTGCGGCTGCCGCGGGGCTCTCCTACACCCCTTGGAGTCCTGTTTTACTCTGGCAGCCTTCCTGTGTCCCGCTCGATCTCCTTAGGACTTGCAGCGGGGGCAGGCACTGACAATGTGCCTTGCACCCCCTCCACCTTCTTCTCCATACAGCTGCTGAACGCAGGGCTTCCCCTGGGTCACGAGAGCCCCGCTCGGCATTGGCGTCTCTTCACTCGCAGGGCTTCCATTTCTTCACGGAAGCCCCACCCATGGCAAACGCCGCCTTGCTTGCTTTCCTGGTTAGGCTGGGCAGCGACCCAGAAGGGATTTCCTTTCGCGGCTCGGGCCGCGGCGGTAGAACGCGTGGAGGGAACCGCCATTGAGGACACATACCTGCCATAAAAATAGCGGAAAATAGGCGGGGTGGGCACCCACCACTCTGGCCTAACGCGGCCATAATTAACCTGTAAGCGGGGTGGGCACCCGCTCCAACAGTATCATCGGGGGAATCCCTCCCACTGGGATTCCCTCGAAAAAGGGCAGCAGAACAGCACTGCGCAGCCCACGCTCCTGGCAGACAAGGGCCAGGGGCTCTGCAAAAGTAACCTAAAGCGCTCCCAGAATAAATAAAGCGCTCTCCATCAGCTGGGCATTTTCAAAGATAGTGCTCCCAGGCGCTAGCTGAAGAAAAAGGGTCCCAGCAAAGATTTTCTCAGAGATAAAACAGGGGCAATGCAGGGCCCAGGGAGGCAAGCCCTCATGGCAGCCCCCCTGGGCCCCAGCAGCAGCATGCCCGGCAGGAACAGCACACCAAGTACAGCACAAGCACAGAACTGAACATTTTCATGGAGTCACAGCCCCTATATTTATATTAGCAAATCCCTTTGTGTCACAGCACAGGGCTTAGGGATACCAGTTAGGACTGGTTTAGAGGGGCTTTGGTGCCCAGCTCCTCTCTCCTTTGTCAGGTGGGCTCAGTGATCAGACGCACCACAGGGGGCAGAGCCAGCATTGTGGAGGGGAGGCACAGCCCTATTCAGGTTCCAGGTGCAACTCCTCCCTCCCATCTGCATGCAGATCTCTCTATTTACCACTGGGCTGACTCACCCTGTCTCCTGTAGCCACCCACAGCCTTCAGCTCCTGTCAATCACAAGCCAGACATGCAATTCACATCAGGCATCCAGACACACAGCACACAGAAATTACAACTTCTAAAAGTGGCATTTCTCCACCATTCACCATAGATTTGTGCACACAATTTTGCAGCATTTATTCTCACGAGTTCATACATAGTAAACTCGCCCCTGCACTCCTCTAATACCAGGAATTACCATGGACACACATATCCCCCATGCATTCCTATGGGAGAGCAGGCCCATCTCACCGCACGCACTCAGAGCGCACTCGCACTTTACTCTGGGCCGCAGTGTAAGTCCAACACAACCCCCTTCCAGCCAAAACGCAGGGCAGACCAATCACCACAGTGATGGACTTCCCTGCTTGGGGCAATAGAACACGGACGTGGGCCCGCACTGCAGGGACACCCTCTGGTTCTACGCCACTCTGAACCAACATGGTTCCCTCTGAAAAAAAAAAAGCCTCAGGCCCAACTAGGCTACCCCACTGGTACTCCCTAGTTGTCCATGGCCGCCAGGACCAGGCCCTAGGCCATCCAGATATCACTGGTCCTAGCCAATCCACAGAGTGGGGGCAGTACCCCCTGGCATCCAATAGCCATTCTCCACTCTCTCTCTCAGTGTAGTTCCAAACTACCACTGATCCTTCATCCTAGGGTCCGCACCCCCAGGCTGACCAGAGATCACGGTCACCCTACCTCTACTTCTGGGGTTGCGCACTCTCCCAGGCGAAGCACCCTCCAGAACACAACTCTCCCATCAGTTCAGGACCTCTCTCCATCAACTGGTCTACCACCTGGGATCCACATTCACCCGATGCACCAGGGTCAGAGGCAAGGACTCCTTCCCTCTGCACCCCTTTCCAGAGTTCTGCACCCTCCCACTGTAGAGCAGGGTCCCTTCACTTAAGATGGGCCCCACCTGCTCTCAGGGTAGTACTACCATACTCAGGCAGGGACCCTAAAGATCCTGGCTAGGCCTGCACCACCCCTTCTGGGAAACACAGGGTCTCTTCACTTAAGATGGGCCCCACCTGTCTTCACAGGGGTACCCCTTGAAGGCAAACCGGCCAGGACACTGATTACAGCCACCCTGCCGTCCAGGTCAAGAAACACCTGCTCCTGGCTCCCCAACCCCGGGATGCTACCCTTTTGTCAGATGTCTGGCAAACCAGGACTTCACAGGGAGCACGCATGCCCCCCCAAGGGTGACACATAACTAATGTGTTGTGTGACAGTCTGCCTGGCGCAGATCTCACGACCTCCTGTCCATCTGACTGTGCGTGCAGACCCCCCAAAACAGAAGTGGCGTCACCATGGTCAATCACTGGCGACTCAGCCCTTCTGGCTGGCCCCTGACCCACTGGCTCCCACGGGGGACTCTTTCCCCCTCTCACCCCTCACTCTGGACTTCTGCACCCTCCTAAGTGGAGCGGTACTGCCAGACCCCGGAACTGCTGGAGCTCTGCTTACAGATGCGCCACGTTCCACAGACACTAGGAGATCCTCCTCAAATGGTCTACAAGTACAGCCTAGCCTCCCAACCTGGTGTTCCCCTAAAGAACCACCCATACCCTGAGACGAGGTTTCGGGCACCTGGAGACACACAGTTCCACTCACTCCTTCTCCACTGAGACAGGACGTGAGCCCCTACACCCCTCCCACTACACCGGGACCTAGCTGGGCTACTCTGAACCTCTTCCACCACTCTGGGCTGGAAGACACCTCAGCCACTCTGTTTGGAATCACTCTCAAATGCCTCTTCAGGGCCTCTAGCACACAGCCAGAGGTCCACCTCCCGTGCAAGCTCCTTATTTCAGAGAACTCACACCCAATCATCCAGTGTAACACACCACTCATCCACATACTCCCCCCCAGACTGGTGGAACAGTTCCTTACTGCCCCTGAATCTCAACCTGCACCCCTCTTACTGAGCGCCAGGTACCATACTCTGGGAATGGGACGGGGACTTCATGCACTGGACTCACTTCTGCTGCCACCACTGGATCCCACCCTTACTGGTGAATCGAGACAACTCACTCTGCACTTAGGGGATAATCTACCCTCCCGGGCTAGTTACTCCATACCAATTAAGTCCCCACTGTAGGGCAACCCAAGAACTAGCATACAGCACAGGGGCAGTCACTCCTTCAACATCGGGCAAACCCAAGAACCCACAGCATGGCTCAAGGGCAGTCCCTCATTCAGCTTCAGGCCAACCCAATAGCAGTCTGCACAAGAGCAGTCACTCCTCCAGATTCTCTGGTTTCTGTCCTTGGAAGGACACCCAGCTCATAGTGCACAAGAAACACATTTCCAAAGAAATTACACTTAGAACAAACTTAGACACAGTAATCCCTTTCCATGTGACTATCTAAAATGCAGAGTTTTGTAATGTAGCCAGCTGTCGCTGTGGTACTGCGCAAAGGCAAGTCCTATCCTCACCGCTGACAACCAATGTTAGAAATGGGATCCCTGGTTGGCTAAGGCTTGCGCCAAAGCCAGGCACAGACCACCACTCTTGTCAGGGCAAGGGAGTTACACGCCAAAGATAACCCCTGCTCACCCCCTTGGTAGCTTGGCACGAGCAGTCAGGCATATCCCAGAGGCAATGTGTAAAGCATTTGCACACGCACACAGCAACAACATCTCAGGCACACTACAAAAGGAACTCCACATAAGGTTATATCAAAAATAGCCTTTGTATTCTCATAACACATTAGAATAGTAAACACATAATATACATGGTGCCACCTGGCACTAGGTCATATCTACAAGGGATTATATACACCTGACAGGGCCCACTGGACCACTGTCAGAACCATCACAGAGTGAACTTAGTAAAAGTAAAACCTATCATAAATGTACAACCAGTAACCACTGGTAATCACTGTTCTTAGCATCAGCCTCTAACATAAACCACATTAAGCACAGTATCACATTTAGGCGTGAAACACATTCTGCACAAACCTCACCAGCATAAACACATTATGCAATCCTACCATAAGTCTAAACACATTAGACCCTAACCTCCTAAGTATAACTCACATTAGGAAATAATCTCTGTGGAACATAATCTCAATAGCATAAACTATAATATGAAAACCAACCTTATAATCATAAAAACTACATTTACAGGTATAAAACAGGGTGCGTAAATTAAACTACATGAATCACATTTCCTAGCACCACATAAATCACATTTAGCACATAGTCTCCTAAGAAAGACCATAGTAAAGGCATGAATCACATTAGGGCCTAGTGCCTTATCACTCTCAATCCCCCTGGCCAACTGGCCTTCTCAAAAGGGGCTCAAACACCCTGTGTCCAGAATGTCAGGGCTGCTGCCTAGCAACTGAATCAAAAGTGCGCCACTGCGCAAACCTAAACATAGCAGCTGCCCACTAATTGCTGGGCAGCTGTGAAACTCACTGGCACTCACTGTGCCTCTGGTCCCTCTCCAGGACTCTCTCTCATTTGTGCCCAGTTAGTGGCACTTTGCATAAAGGAGGGGGGCCCGGCACCTCTGTGCCCTCTGGACCCCATGTAGCACTACAACATATGCCACGATCGTTGGGGCGGCCCGCTCTCTGGCGGGACCGACCAGGCGCCGACAATGCGCCTCGATCTGCCCCCATAGACACGGGGCCCTCTGGGGCTCTTTGATGAGCTAAAAAGAACTTGCCCCCAAGTATTGGTGTGAGCTGGCTCCTAAAACAAAACATGCCCCAAAAAGGAACTGATTTGCTCCCCTAACGGTGGAGCAGTCCACTGCCAGCTGGGGCCGCTTGCCAACTGAGCACTCACCGGGACGGCGATTCCTGGTTTCGCCCGATCACACTGCAGCTGCCGCGGGGCTCTCCTACACCACTGGGAGCCCCGCTTTACTCTGGCAGCCTTCCTGCGTCCCGCTTGATCGCCTCGGGACTTGCAGCGGGGGCAGGCACCGACAATGTGCCTTGCGCCCCCTCCGCCTTCTTCTCCATACAGCTGCTGAACGCGGGGCCTTCCATGGGTCACGGGAACCCCGCTCGGCATCGGCGCCTCTTCACTTGTGGGGCTTCCCTTCCTTCACGGAAGCCCCGCCCATGGGAAACGCCACCTTTCTTGCTTTCCGGGTCGCGCTTGGCAGTGGCCCAGAAGGGATTTCCTTTTGGGACTCGGGCCGCGGCGGTAGAATGCGGTGTGGGCACCCGCCATCGAGGACACATACCCGCCATAAAAATAGCTGAAAATAAGCAGGGTGGGCACCCGCAGCTCGGTCCTAATGCGCCCATAATTAACCAATAAGTGGGGTGGGCACCCGCTTCAACAGCATCACCGGGGGAATCCCTCCCACTGGGATTCCCTCGAAAAAGGGCAGCAGCACAGCGCTGCGCAGCCCACGCTCCTGGCAGACAAGGGCCAGGGGCTCTGCAAAAGTGAACTAAAGCACTCCCAGAATAAATAAAGCGCTCTCCATCAGCTGGACATTTTCAAAGATAGTGCTCCCAGGTGCTAGATGAAAAAAAGGGTCTCAGCAAACATTTTGTCAGAGATAATGCAGGGCCTAGGGAGGCAAGCCCTCATGGCAGCCCCCCCCCCCCCCCCCCCCTGGGCCCCAGCAGCAGCATGCCCAGCAGGAACAGCACACCAAGTACAGCACAAGCACACAACTGAACATTTTCATGGGGTCACAGCCTCTATATTTACATTAGCAAATCCCTTTGTGTCACAGCACAGGACGTAGGGATACCAGTTAGGACTGGCTTAGAGGGGCTTTGGAGCACTTTGTTTTGCCCAGCTCCTCTCTCCTTTGTCAGGTGGGGGCTCAGTGATCAGACGCACCACAGGGGGCGGAGCCAGCATTGTGGAGGGGAGGCACAGCCCTATTCAGGTTCCAGGTGCAACTCCTCCCTCCCATCTGCATGCAGATCTCTCTATTCACCACTAGGCTGACTTACCCTGTCTCCTGGAGCCACCCACACCCTTCAGCTCCTGTCAATCACAAGCCAGACATGCAATTCACATCAGGCCGGCAGACACACAGCACACAGAAATGCCAACTTCTAAAAGTGGCATTTCTCCACCAGTCACCATAAATCTGTGCACACCATTGCGCAGCCTTTATTCTCACGAATTCATACATAGTAAACTCGCCCCTGCATTCCTCTCATACCAGGAATTACCATGGACACACACATCCCCCATGCATTCCTATGGGAGGGCAGGCCAATCTCACCACACGCACTCAGAGCGTGCACGCACTTTACACTGGGTCACAGTGCTAAAGTGCCCAGAAGTTCAGGGGTCAACCTGCGAAATAGGCCCAAGTCCAACAACTGATGATAAAGATAGGTTGCACAAAGAAGTAACCAATGGTAAAAGAGAATTGGATAGCATGGCTGTGATGTCGGGGCACAAATCTGTTTGAGAGCTGGATTTTGTTTTAGCTAAGAGATCCAATACTTGAGTGTGTGTAATCACTTCAAATCTTTCTAGTAAAGCTTGGGAGTAGTTGTCTGAAGAATGATCAAGTTCTGCATATATTGGTGCCAACAAGTTATTATGAAAATTACGATAGATATTATCTATTTTGTTTCAAAGTGTGAATCCAAAGAGTCACTGAGTGTCTGGGAAGCTATTGTAGCTGAACTATAAGCAAGAGGGTTAGAGTGCTCTTTTAAGACCGTAAAATTATATTTTGCAGAATTTGCAGCTAGTTCAATTATGCCTATAGCATTGAATCTTCTGGCTGATTTGATTTTTTTGTGGGAAGCCCCCAGAGGTTTTTTGTATTGGTGTCTATGGAGGGTGTCCTTTTAAGCCCTCCATATATGTTCTAATTTCTAACAGTTAGATTTGTCAATTTAAAATTTTGCTGAGCACCAAGGTGCATTAGGTCTGGACTGTTTGCTCGTATAGGTTTTGTAGGGGATGACTATGTCAAGAGCCCCGGCAAAGGACAATGAAAACTTATCCCAGGCAGCATTGAGGTTTGATGTATTTTCCAAGTGTGGGGTTTTAAACACAGCTTGAAATCTAGCTGCAGATAGCTGCTTCCAGCTTCTTTTTCTAACCTTTTTTCCTGTTTTAGATTTTGTAGGGGAATGTTTAAAAGAGATATTAAATTTGATTAAAAAGTTATCTGTCCAAATGAGAGGTTCAGGTTCATTAATAAATATACACTATAAATTGGAGAATGATGAGTTCCAGCATGGATAAGATGGTGCAATCCCTGCCCATGCCGTAGGGATGGTGGCAGGCTTTGATGTTTTGTGCATTAGCTTTTCCAAAATCTAAAAAACAAATTGTTGCACCCACAATGGTGTAATGTATCTACAGAATTCTGTGCAACTTGAGGCATTTCAATGCACAATCCTTGACGCACCCATTTCCACTAGAGCTGCGGAAATCAAACTGCAAATCGGAGAAGTTGTAGCAGTTACACTCCAATTGGAGAATTTATCTGATTTGACTGTATTAATATTAAAATCTGCTCCTGTCAGGTCTCATATCCTATCCAGAATGTTAATTTACAGAAAAACCCAACTGGACAGCGGCAGGCTGGACTGTTTTGCCCATCAGTACTATCTCGTATTGAAGTATTAACTGCCGGCAGCTAGACCACTGTAGCAAACAAATTTATTAGTTCTTTCACAATGTTTCTCTCTGATGGCAAATAGCTTTCAGAAAAAGTGTTATCTGACAGCTCTGTCTTACAAGAGGGCATTTTTCAATGTACATACATTTTAAAGATTTTTGAGGTGTACGCAACTGCCAGCGATGTGGTGCAAAGCTGTAGGCATGTTTTAAATCCTGTGTAGGAAATTGGGTTACTTGTTAAAGGGGGTGAAACTCTACTCAAGCAGCAACCACAATTCTTGTCAGAGTGAAGCACAAGCTAACCCCACATTAACCTTTGCATAACCCTCTGGTAGCTATTCACAAACGCCGTCAGACTTAACTTAGAGGCAATGTGTAAAGTACTCATGTAGCACTTCAAACAGTAATGAAGTGAAAACACAACAGCAGAAAGACACCCACACCAATTTAGAAACCTAGAGTATTATTCAATAAATTATTCGAGACCAAAATGGCAGAAATCCAATCAGTAAAACTGGAGATATGCAATTTCAGAGATTTAAGGTACGTATTGCGCCTAAAGGCGCAAAGCGCACTCGCGGTTATCTGGTCATGCGAGACCGAGTAAAAGTCACAAATTCAAGCCGATAGTGATGGGGTGCAGGACGGATACAGGGACCAAGTTAGACCCTCTAAAAGATTTACCTTCAAATGTCCAGCACGAAGAGTTACGTTTGCGTGGGAGGGGGCTGGGAGTAGCAATCCCAAAGAGCCAAAACTACTGGATTTCTCCTTTTCTTGGAGAGAGAGCTTAACTGATGCCACACAAAGGGCCCAGGACCTAAGGGGCATCTCTTAGAGATCAAGAACTCTCTCCAGCATAGCCCAGAAGGGCTCAGAAAGTTCCAGTTGCAGATCAAGGCAGCAGATCAGCAGGGCCGATGCAGATGCAAGAAGGCCTCTGGAGCTTGTTATGTCGCTGCAGCTCAGAACAGGAGATCAGTCAGCTGACACTTGGAGTCACTTCAGCCTGGGATGTAAAGTGCAGATACAGTCTTCATTCTCAGCAAGCAGGAAGCAGGCAGGAGGGCAACAGGGCAGCATAATGGCAATCCTTTTTGCAGCAAAGCAGCACAGCAGTCCTTCTTCTGTAGTACTGAAGAGTTGGGACCAAGGGTCCAATATTTATACCTGGTGTCAGAGTTGAATAGCTGAAAGTTCTGGAAGTTCCCACCCCCATAGGTGTTTGGAATTTCCTGCCTCCTTGCCCTGGCCACATCTTGTCTGGGGACGCAAAGGACGAGTGTCAAACCATTTATGAGTGTGGTCAGGCAGAGGTTTTGTCAAGTACAAGTGTGGTAGGAGACAGCTGCACCCCCATCAAGTTAGAGATGGCCCATCTTGTCAATACCTATTCCTCCTTTTTCTCAATGTCTGGGAAAAATCCATATAGACTGACAGCTCAACCTAGGCATTTGACCCAGTTACAGGCTGCAGACAACAAATGGTTAGGTCAAGAAAATGGCAACTTCTAAAAGTGCAATTTTCATATTCGTGACTTAAAATCCAATGTCACCATTTGAAGAGGGTTTTTAATTACAATTTGTTAGAAAACAAACTCGACATTCCTACATGCTCCCAATGAAATGTTATTACTTATTAAATGTAATGTTATTCAATGGGAGAGGTAGGCATTGCTTTTTACTACCAGGACATGTAAAAGTTAAAGGGACATGTCCAGCTTTTTAAAATACACTGCACCCTGCAATATGGCAGTTTAGGGCCTACCGTAAGGGTGTCTTGTATGAATTAAAAAGGAAGGTTTAGGCCTGGCAAAAGGTTTATTTTGCCAGGTTGAAATGGCAGTTTAAAACTGTGCACATTGGTTGCACTGGCAGGCCCGAGACATGAATAAAGAACTGCTTAAGTGAGGTGGCACAATCAGTGCTGCAGACCACTCTTAGCATTTAATTTCCAGGCCCGGGGAGTACTACTTTACAAGCGATGTACAAGTAAATTAATTGTGCCAATTGGGTATAAGCCAATTACACCATGTTTAAAGGAGAGAGCACAAGCACTTGACGTTGCAGAAAGGGCCAAATCCAGCACTGATTTTCAGATGTCATTTGCAGCCCTCTGGAGTCCAATGACGTCTCCAGCGGGGGAAACATCGTTTACAACGCGGGGATTACATCGCGATGCCATTACATCGCGGTTTTTACAACGCAAGTCGTTACAACGACTTGCGCTAGATGGCGCTCTAGGACAAGGAATAGTATAATTAACTATCCAACACCTTCCCTACTGTACGTAGACTGGAGTTGGAATAGTAAATTATACTACTCCTAAGTCCTATTCCTTGTCCTAGAGCGCCATCTAGCGCAAGTCGTTGTAACGACTTGCGTTGTAAAAACCGCAATGTAGTGTACCGCGATGTAAATGTATGCGTTGTAACGTCATACATCCCTCCAGCGGGCATGCTTTCATCCTGTACCAGAATCAGAATTGCAGTGTAACCAGGCTCTGTCCTGCAACAAAACAGGATATTAATTGTCACAATGGCAGGAGAACCAATTGGAATTTGTCTGTTATCCCCTCCCATTTAGTCAGCTAGGAGAAATAATCATATGCAGGTGTCCAGATTAATTTCCAGAAATTGTTGTATATGGTCATTCAAACTAGATCTTGCAGTTCTAGCTTTACAATGATCTGCTTATACACGTGGTAATGTGATCAATCAATCAATCAAGGCATTTATATCGCGCACTACTCACCCGGAGGGGTCTCAAGGCGCTTGGGGAAGGGGGTCTGCTACTGCTCGAACAGCCAGGTCTTGAGCTGTTTCCTGAAGGCGAGGTGGTCCTGGGTCAGCCGAAGGTGGATGGGCAGAGAGTTCCATGTCTTAGCCGCCAGGTAGGAGAAGGATCTTCCTCCGGAGGTGGCTCTCTGGATGCGAGGGACGGCGGCGAGGGCGAGGTGCGCGTATCGTAGCTGGCGAGTGGGTGCATAGAAGGCGAGGCGGTTGTTGAGGTATCTTGGGCCCAGGTCGTGTAGAGATTTGTGTGCGTGGGTGAGGAGTCTGAACGTGATCCTCTTGTTGACAGGGAGCCAGTGTAGGTCTCTCAGGTGGCTCGAGATGTGGCTGCGTCGGGGGACGTCTAGGATGAGTCGGGCGGAGGCGTTCTGGATGCGCTGAAGTCTTTTCTGAAGCTTGGCTGTTGTTCCGGCGTAGAGGGTGTTTCCGTAGTCTAGTCTGCTGGTGACGAGGGCCTGGGTGACCATCTTCCTGGTCTCGGTCGGGATCCATCGGAAGATCTTGCGGAGCATGCGGAGGGTGTGGAAGCAGGATGAGGAGACGGCGTTGACTTGTCTGGTCATTGATAGGGAAGAGTCCAGGATGAAGCCCAGGTTGCGTGCGTGGTCCGTTGGCTTTGGTGCGGTGCCTAGGGCTGGGGGCCACCAGGAGTCATCCCATGCGGAGGGTGATGGTCCAAGGATGAGGACTTCTGTCTTGTCCGTGTTCAGCTTCAGGCGGCTCATGTTCATCCACTCGGCGACGTCTTTCATCCCTTCGTGCAGGTTAGTCCTGGCGCTGTCGGGGTCTCTGGTGAGGGAGAGGATCAGCTGGGTGTCATCGGCATAGGAGATGATGTTGAGGTTGTGTTGGCGTGCGATGGCCGCGAGGGGTTTCATGTAGACGTTGAAGAGGGTGGGGCTGAGCGACGATCCTTGCGGGACGCCGCAGATGACTCCGGTGGCTTCAGATCGGAACGGAGGGAGGCGTACTCTCTGTGTTCTGCCGGCGAGGTACAAGGTGATCCATTCCAGAGCCTTCCCTTGGATACCGGTGTTGTTGAGGCGTTGGACTAGGGTGCGGTGGCAGACAGTGTCAAATGCTGCGGAGAGGTCCAGGAGGATGAGGGCCGTAGTTTCCCCGTTGTCGAGTAGGGCCCGGATGTCGTCGGTGGCTGCGATGAGGGCGGTCTCAGTGCTGTGGTTGGCTCTGAAGCCGGATTGCGATGGGTCGAGGGATCCGTTCGTCTCGAGGAAGGCGGACAGTTGCTTGTTGACGATCTTCTCGGCGACTTTGGCAGGGAAAGGAAGGAGCGAGATTGGGCGGAAATTCTTGAGGTCGGTTGCGTCCGCTGTTGGTTTCTTCAGCAGTGCGCTGAGCTCGGCGTGCTTCCAGCTCTCCGGGAAGGTGGCTGTGTCAAAGGAGATGTTGATGATGTCTCTGAGGTGGGGTGCGATGGTGGAGGCTGCTTTGTTGAAGACATGGTGGGGGCACGGGTCCGTTGGAGATCCGGAGTGGATGGTGTTCATCATGCGGGCCGTGTCCTCGGGAGTCACCTTGGTCCAAGTCTGGAGAGTGACGGTGGTGTGCGAAGGTTCCACCGATGGGTGCGGGGGTGGAGTCCCAAAACTCTCGTGGATATCGGCAATCTTGTGGTGGAAGTACGAGGTGAGGGAGTCGCAGAGGTCCTGTGAAGGGGTGATGTCGTTCCTTCCGGTGCTGGGGTTGGAGAACTCCTTGACGATGATGAAGAGCTCCTTGCTGTCATGGGCGTTGTTGTCCAGTCGTTCCTTCAGGGATTTCTTCTTGGTGGTGCGGATGAGCTGGTGATGTCTGCGAGTTGCGAGTTTGAGGGTGGTCATGTTGTCGGCGGTCTTGCCGAGGAGCCAGGCCTTCTCGAGTGTGCGGCAGGCCTTCTTGGAGTCCTTGAGTTCGTCGGTGAACCAGGGGGCCTTCTTGCTTCTGGGCTTGGTGGGTGGGTTCTTCAGTGGGGCGAGGTCGTCGGCACAGGTGGTCAGCCACTGCGAGAAGTTGCGGGCTGCTGTGGTGGGGTCCGTTGTGCTGACAGGTGGGTTCTGGCTGAGGGAGGAGGTAAGCTGGTCGGCCGTGATCTTGCTCCAGTTTCTGTGTGTGGTCTAAGTTTGGCTGAATGTATGGGTAATTTCGAGATTGCCCGGTTTTTCATAGAAATACCATGTATTTGTTATAGAGTTACTTCAAACAATAACTGTGATATTATGGAAATTTAGAGCCCAAAGATGAAAAACAAGAAAGAACATTGTTTTCTCCGCATTCAATGATGAAAAATGATCATTACATTTTTTGGGGGAATAATGGCATGAACCTCCCATGCAGACAAGTGTTATTACTACATTTTTAACACAACTTTTCTCTAAGTACAAATGCCATCGTATCAGCATTTTCCTCATAGTTAGCAGGATTTGTAAACCTTTGGGCATACTCTAATGACCCCTTATGAGTTTTTTATGGTTAAAAAATGGCACTGAATATGTACATGTTTGGGAGCGGCATTAAGTATTTTTCTAAATAACAAAGCCCACAAGCAGCTTTAAAGTTATATCAATCAATCAATCAGGGGAATTGTAAGCACGCTACTTACCCGTGAGGCACTGGGGGGGGGTACGCAGATCTGTCTAGCTGAAGAGCCAGGTCTTGAGGGTCTTCCAGAAGGTGTTTAGGAAGGAGGCGTGTCTCATGTCTGCCAGTAGTTTGTTCCAGGTCTTGGCCACGATGTGAGAGAAGGATCTTCCACCTGCTCTGGCTCTGTGGATGTGCGGGGTTTTGGCCAGTGCGAGGCTGGAAGATCGAAGGTATCTTTTGGGTACGTGGAAGTTGATTCTGTTGTTGAGGTATTTTAGTCCGCTGTTGTGTAGGCATTTGTAGGAGTGAGGATTTTGAAGGTGACTCTTTTCTCCACAGGGAGCCAGTGGAGTCTTCGTAGGTGTAGGCTGGTGTGTTCATGCCGGGGGATGCTGACGACGAGTCTGACGGAAGTGTTCTGTATTGTCTGGAGTTTGTGGAGTAGGGACTTGTTGATGCCGGCGTAGAGTGCATTTCCATAGTCTAGTCTGCTGGTGATGAGTGCGTGGGTGACTGTCTTCTAACCCTGGGCGTAGTTCGCGAAGTAGCACTACACGAAGCTACGCAAAGTGCACTTCGCACTACACGAGCTACGCGTAGCACTTCGCGAACTGCATAGTACCCTGTTTGCACTGTGCAAGATGTAGTTTTCAATGATTGCACAGTACGGACAAGCAACCGGCACTCTGCAATCATTGAAAACGGCATCTTGCACAGTGCGAGCTGTAGTTTTCTGCTGCTCGAGTAGATTTTTAGTCGAGCAGCAGCTTTCTCAACGCGGACTGGTAGTTTCTCATACGCGACCACTCGCAATGAGAAACATGACCTCCTCGCGATGAGAATCTCGCCGGGAGGTTTATTTTCCACGCTCGCGATCGCCAACTTGATGTTGCTGATCGTGAACGAGGAAAAAGTCCCGCCGAGATCGCATTTTGCTTGCTCGCGGTCGCCAACTTGACGTTGAGGACCGTGAGCAAGCAAAAAATGACCGCTGCACTACGCAACACTACGCTACGCGTGTTTGCACTGTGCTACGTGCAATTCGCGTAGTGCGAAGTAGCGCAAACTTTGCAAACTATGCGAGCGTAGCGTAGTGCTTTGCCCAGGCTTACTGTCTTCCTTGACTCGGGGGTGATCCATTTGAAGTTCTTGCGGAGTATGCGGAGTGTGTTGAAGCAGCTGGAGGTGACGGCGTTGACCTATCGGTTCATGGTGAGTGATGAGTCAAGCACGATTCCGAGGTTTTTGGTGTGGTCTCAGGGGGTGGGTGGGCTCCCGAGGGCAGACGGCCACCAGGTGTTGTCCCATGCTGAAGGGAGAGGGAGAGGATGAGCTGGGTGTTGTCCGTGTAGGATACGATGTTGAGGCTGTATTGTTGGACAATGGCAGCGAGGGGGGCCATGTAGATGTTGAAGAAGGTAGGGCTCAGAGATAACCCCTGTGGGACTCTGCCAGTGATTTCGTGGGATCGGAGAGGTAGGGTTACAGTCTGATCCTTTGGCTTCTTTTGGTGAGGAATGATCGGATCCAGTCCAGGGATGTTCCTTGTGTTGTGTAATCTGGCGATTAGTGTGCGGTGGGAGACGGTGTCGAAGGCTGTTGATAGGTCGAGCAGGATAAGAGCTGCGGAGTGGCCTTGGTCCAAGAGGGTGCAGATGTCATCTGTGGCGGTGAGTAGGATGGTCTCGGTGCTGTGGATGCTTCGGAATCCAGATTGGGACGGGTCGAGGATGGCGTTCTCTTCGATGAATCACGTTAGTTCCCTGTTGACTGTTTTCTCTGCCACCTTTAGCAGGGGCCTGACTTCTGCATGCTTCCAGTCGTCTGGGAAGTTGCCTATTTGAAGTTGGTGTTTATGGTGTGTTGTAGTTTGGGTGCAATGGTGGCCGCGGCTCTGTGGTAAATGTGAGGAGGGCAGGGGTCAGTTGGGGCCCCAGAGTCTATGCCTTTCATGGTCGTGGCGGTGTCTTCGGACGTGACCAGTGTCCAGTTGGTGATGGTGGGCTGGCTGGAGTCTCTGGGGGGCAGGGGTCTGGCCGTGGTGTCTGGTGGGTGGTTGACAAAGTTGTCGTAGAGGTTTTTGATCTTGAAGTGGAAGTAGGTTCCGAGGTTATTGCAGAGGTCTTGGGATGGGGTGATGTCTGTGGCTTTGCTTCGTGGGTTGGTGAATTCCTGGATGACACTGAAGAGTTCTTTGGAGTTGGTGGAGTTGGCGAGAATTTTGTTGTGGATGAAGTTGCTCTTGGTGGTTCTGATCTGGTTGTGGTAGTCTGTCATGGCGTCTTTGTAGGCGGTGTCGTTTTTGGTTGTCTTGGTGTTTCTCCAGTTCTTTTCCAGCCGTCTGCAGGTGCGTCTCTATTCTTGGAGGGTGGTAGTGAACCAGACGGTCTTCCTGGGGTGCTGTTTGTCGGAGTTCAGTAGCGGGCGAGTTCGTCTCCGCAGTTGGAGATCCAAGTGTGGAGTCCTCTGGCTGCAGTGTTAGCGTCGGATGCACCGGTGTGGTTGTCTCGGGCGAGGGTGGAGATGAGTTGCTCATCGGTAACCTTGCTCCAGTTCCTCCGTGGTGGGCGTGGGGGAGCTGTGGGTACCTTGGGTTTGTCAACGGTGAAGTGTACGCAGTGGTGGTTGGTCCATGGTGGCTGCATTGTGTGGCTGAAGTGAACACCGTTTCCTGCAGCGAAGATGGGGTCGAGGGTGTATCCTGTTCTGTGGGTAGGTGTGGTGACGAGTTTCTTAAGTCCGAGGTTGTCACTAAGGATGGTATAGTTGGGGTTGCAGGGGTTGTTGAGGTGTAAGTTCAGGTCTCCAATGAGTATGTAGTTCATTGATGCGATGGCATGGGGTGCGATGAAGTCGGTGATGGTGGTGGCAAAGGGTATCCGAGGTCCGGGGGTCTGTAGATGAGGGTTCCTCGGAGTGTGGTATTGGGGCTGGTCTGGATCTGGAAGTGCAGGTGTTCGGCAGAGGGGAAGATTTCGCTGGAGGTTGTGAGGCGGAGGGTGTTCTTGTGGGTGATGGTGAGGCCCCCTCCGGGTTGGTTGGGGCAGTCTTTCCTCTGGATCTTGTATTCGTCCAGGATGGCGGTGTTGATGTCAGGGACGGAGGAGGCGTTGGTCCAGGTCTCCATGAAGAAACTGACGTTGGGCGATTGAGTGTCGAGTAGGTTCCAGATTTCCATGGCGTGTTTGTGTACGGAGCTCACATTGAGGAGGATGCATCTGAGGGTGTTGTTGGTGCTGGTGTTGGGGGACTGGGTGGTGGTGAAAGTCTGGCGGTAGTGGAGGCAGGAGAACTGACAGTGGGTCTTGTTTGGTGAGGCGTTTTGGCAGTCACTGTGTCTTCCGGGGTTGAGTGCGAGGAGCATGGTAGTTTTGTAGCGATGGATGGTTAGAGATACAGGGTCCCTGGCGCTGGTCGCGGTCGGTTCACGCGCAGCGGCCTGCATCAAATAGGGGAGGGGGAGGGCAAACGCAGCTGGGTGGCGGGAAGGGCGGGAAGTGGTGATCGGGGAGTGGGTGGGGCTTAGAAAAACATTACAGCAATGAAAAACTATAGGGCAAAGCAAAAGACTATGCCAAAAATAACTATGTGAAAAAACAAGGACAATGCTGCAGATTAAACTTACTACACAGGACTAATCACGATGGCAGCCAAGACAACCAGGCAAGAGTGCAGGCGTAGAGGGCGGGTCGAGTACGGTCTTGAACCCTGCTCCACTGGGACAGCGGCACAGTGACGGCCTAGCGGAGCTGCGTGGGGGGGACAGAGGTTTCCAGGCCAGAAGGTCAGGGTACTCGGTCGGTCCTCCTCGCAGCGGCCTGCATTAAGTAGGGTAGGGAAAGCGCAGATTGGTGTCGGGAAGCTTGGAAAGTGGCGATCGGGGAGTGGGCAGGGCTTAGAAAAGCAATCTGGCAACAAAAAACAATAAGGCAAAGCAAAAGAATATGTAAAAAATAGCTATGATAAAAAGCAAGGACAATGCGGCAGATTAAACTTACTACACTATATGTAAAGAGGACAGGTTTAATTTCCACTCCACCAGGCAAAAAGTGAACAACTACTTATTTATAGTGGTACTGTGAGTCCTCAAACTCATTTGTCCTCACTTAGACTGTGGGTAGTCATTTCCAAGGATGCAGTATACTGACATACATAGAATAACAGCTAATATTCCACCTCAATTCCTGTGTGACCAAAGCTATTGCATGGTCATACTCTGCTGTTTACACTCCTTACACTACATGCCTCACCCACTAAGTATTTTGCAGGGGGAATAGCAACCTTCCCACCACAACACTGGCTGATGTAGATGTTCCTCTGGGTGTCCTACTGTTGCTCACATCGCTTTTATGCACCTACCTCACCCTTGAAGTGGCAATGTACTCCCATCTCTCCCATACAAGAAATGTGGTCACTGTTGAGAAATCTGATTTATTACCTCCCTCCCACCATCAACCGAGTTTATCTTCGGGAAGCTTGATCCACCCTTCCATTCATCCACAAGATGGGACACAATTTCTAGTCAGCCTTCCCCCAATATCTGTTTGGTCCATGGGGTCAGTGTCCTACCCAGGTGTGTGAAACTGTGATTTATTTCACGAAATTTCATGAAATTTCGCACATTTTAAAATTGCGGTTATTTCTGCAGTAAGATTGCACACAAGAGTATACCTCACATTCAAAATTCACTGAAAATACAGACAAGGGGACTGATTTGAGGAGAAAATGTATACAGTAAGACAAATGTTTTCTTCTTGAATCAGTCCCTCATAGAAAAAAGTAAGCAAAATGTTGCACCTGTAATATTTATAACCTTTTTTACTTAATGTGTATAACTTAACATCCTGAGATCTACACATGCCACACTACCCGGCATTACCCTTAGGTCTCTACTTTTTGGTAATGACCAGAATTGGAGGGGTTTCAAGGATGCCTTTGAAACTGCGCCCAAATACAGCTGTCTTTCCCCACTGAAAATGAGAGGACATGTTTAAAACAGAGTTTGATGTTTACAGGGAATTTCATTACAAGACCGGAGGCTATCATTATACAAATACTTTTATTTCCTTCCCAAACATGCAGCCCTTTAACCCCTTCTGTGCCCCGCCCTTTCCCCGCCCTGTGCCGGGCGTTGAATTAGCGGGTGGGGTTCACGACGAGATAGTCTCGTCATGGGCACAGCGCAACCGCGGTCCATGACGAGACTATCTCCTCATGGGCACTGAAGGGGTTAAAGAATGTTATTATATCACAATAAATAGAACATTAGTAACATGACAAGTAGACTGTGCTGGCTCCAATCATCCTCTTTTGTTCGCTGCCCTGACACAGCTAAGTAGCATTTACTTCTTGCTAATGTTTACCTCTTGATTGTTTGGATTTACCTGCCTTTTGACATTATATTTCACAAATTATATCATTATACATCTATATTGACGATTCTAGGATCTATTATGTGTTATGTATTTTTACTATGTACTTGTATTTTTACTATGTACTTAACACCCTTCCTTTCAGCTCTCTCCTGTCCAATTTATGGCACTATTACCTCTTCTAATAAACATTACTGATCCACTATTTTGATAATGTGCTCAAGCGATCGTAAACTTTTCCCCATAACAATCGCATGCATTCACGATCGTTTATTTATTTATTTGATAAGCGTCCCATTGACACGCTCACGAGGCAGGCATCTTTTTCACTAAAAAGCAAATAACCTTTACTAATAAGCGTTCGTCTTCCATGAACGACAATCATTTCAAGACTTATCGTTCAAAGCATAACTTGTGCTTACTCGATTCCCGCGTCTCCTAGCAACTTGCTGGGAAATGCAGGAACGAGCCTCAGCCCCTTGCGCTGCTTCCGCTATCATACGGCTCGGTTTGGTTTCCATAGTTACGCTTCCTTCGTGAGCATAACGAAAGCCTTTCCTGACCCGTTTTTTTTTATATTTCTACACAAAGACTTCTAAACAAGATCGCCACCTGCTGGATCTTTTAATTTTCAAATATAGCTTTACCAAGGGATGCATTACAATTTCACTGCTTTATACTCGTTTTTTGTTCCCAGAGAAGCTGCAATATCAGCAACAAGTCTGTTGGTAAGGCGTTTTAAGAAATAGATTTGAATTGATTAACCCTGCATATACCTTTGGGTTTTAAATCCTCAAAAGGATTTTTATCCATTAAACCTTTATTTAGGCATTATAAGAATATATTTTTTCAACCTCACTTAATTATTTTATTATGGAATCTGATGGCAACGTCACTCAACACTCCCCTAAGGAAGCATTGGATGAGAACCTCAAGAGGTTTATTGGGGAAGAACTAAAATCTTCAATCAGAGAGGCAGTTGATGCTGCTCTTTATAAGAGGAAGCGGGGTTCCCCTCCCGAGGAGATCTATTTTTCTCTCTCCGATGGGGAATCCCCCTCCACCTCTGGACCTCAAAAAAGGGGCAAGGTTACGCAGAAAAGAAAACATACTTCGGAAGCATTTAACAATGCAGTGAGATTTGGTAGCCCCCGTGCTACAAAACATTTTGGTGGGTGCTCATAGCAGCACAATAGAGAGACCCCAATTCCTTGGGGCAGAGAGAAGGGGTGCCCATAGCGGCATTATAGAAGGCGGTACCCTTTACGGGACAAATGATTACTATAATGATTTTTATAACCAAACCACAGACTATGTGGACTTGGATGAATTTATTTTTGACCCTAGAGATACATTCGAGGACCTCTTATGAGGACTTAGACCACCCCTCAACATCTTCTCTTAATGTTAAAGATCCCCTCGGAGAAGAGATGTTTAATCCTACAACCATTCACCACCCTCGCAGCACTGAATGGTGGCCTATGGACCACGTAGGTAAATACTTATCCCAATGTGTCAGAAAACCTCTTGATACAAATACACGCAATCTACTGCGGAATGAGTGCCCTATACCCTCCACGGAGGATAAGATCTGCAGCACACCCAACTTTGACCCCGAGCTGATCACCTTCCTCTTTAAATCAGGAAGGGACCCTAGGAAGGGAATTGAAAAATGCCTCAAGCAAGCTCAAGACAAGCTCCTTGACGTAATGGGACCACTTTAAAAAATGTTGGACATGACTGAAGAGGCTAGATCTAACAATACCCCAATAGATACTGATCTATTACGAGGCTGGGCGCAATGCGCAATATGTGTTATTGACAACGCCAACCTGATTACTGAACAGAGGAAGGCAGTCTTCCTTAGAATGAATCCTAAACTCGTGGACCTGTCCGCTAAAGAAGACATGTGCGACGCCAAAGGCATGTTATTCGGCGATAATTTCGTTAAATCATTGGGTAAATACGTGGCCACCTTCAATACTTTTAGTAAGGCACAATCTAACATACGAAGAGTTTTTGGGGGACGACCACTTTTTGGAAGGACTGGCAGAAGGGGACAAGCTGCCAGCCGTGGTTACTTTAGGTCCCAATTTTATCCCCAAGAGACAAGAGAGACTCGCCCTTACAGAGGGTCCCGCTCAAACTTCTATCCCCAGAGAGGAAGGGGTTCAAGAGCCCGTGGTGGCAGATCACGTTTCTCCAACCAACCTTTCCAAGGTAAGTCTAAATCCCTCCTTCCCTTCCAAAGTGGCAGGAAGACTGAAACATTTTGTAAACAACTGGTTTCGAATCACCCAAGATCCATGTGTTTTAGAAACTGTAAGTGGCTTCAAGATAGACTTTTGCTTAGAACCCTTCCAAAAAAAGATTCCAAACGAGATTACTCTAGACAAGGAGAACTCAAAATGAATAGAAATGGAAATTCGCCAAATGTTAGACAAAGGAGCTATTCTAAAAATTCCTCTTTCAGAAATCTCAAAGAGTTTCTTAAGTACTATTTTCCTTGTAAAAAAGAAGGACAAAGTTTGGCGTCCCATCATAAACCTCAAATATCTAAACAAATTTTTAACATATAGACACTTCAAGATGGAAGGTATCCACCTTCTGAGGGACATCTTGCAAACAAGAGATTGGCTGGTAAAGTTGGACCTGAAGGATGCCTATTTTACCATCCCCATGGACGAAGAATATCGCAAGAACCTTCGATTTACTTGGAAAGGAACTCTTTTCGAATTCCAGTGTCTTCCCTTCGGACTATCATCAGCCCCTTGGTGTTTCACCAAGCTGCTACGTCCGGTAGTCAGCCACCTCAGAGAGAGAGGGATTCACCTAATAATCTATCTAGACGATATCCTCATCATGTCTCAGGACAAGTTAGAAATCACGAAACATCTAAAAATTACCATGGACTTCCTTCGAGACCTGGGCTTCATCATAAACATGGAGAAATCTATTCTGACCCCTTGGTTTCAATGTAAGCACTATTCATTCAAACCTAATCCTTCCCCACAAGAAGGTTACCAAAATAAAAAAACAGGTTTCCCTTATCCTTTCCACAGATTTTATCCGGCTAAAAGATCTGGCCAGAGTTCTAGGACTCCTCTCCTCCTCTTTTCATGCTATTTCAGCAGGTGATCTTCATTACAAGGGTCTCCAAAGACTAAAAGCACTGAGCCTGAAAAAGGGCCTTTGGTACGAAGACTCTCTACCTCTTTTGGAAGACGCGAGAGAGGATCTTCATTGGTGGTTGAAAAATCTCCAATCCTGGAATGGGAAAGCTATTTTCGGGAATGTACCAGATTTTACCTTAGAATCAGATGCGAGCAACCTCGATGGGGTGCTCGCCCTTAACAATTTAGAGACAGGAGGGAGATGGTCTATAGAAGAACAATCTCTCCACATAAATTCTCTACAAATGTTAGCAGCTCTGAATGCTCTTATGAGCTTCAAAGAGCATCTAAAGAACTCAAATACCCTAATCCGTTTGGACAACTTCTCAGCTGTCTCTTATATAAACCGCCTTGGTGGAGCGAGATCCAAGAATCTCTCAGATATTGCCAAGCAAATATGGTATATTTGTGGGAACCAAAAGATCACTTTGAGAGCAGAATTCATCCCCGGATCACAAACTTTGAGGGCAGATTGGAATTCTCGTTTCCTTCACGTTTCAAGCGACTGGAAATTGAATCCTGAGATCTTTTCTCTGATTCAAAAACTTTGGGGCCCAATCCAATTAGATCTGTTTGCCAGCAGATTGACTCACGAAGTGGAGAGATACTTCAGTTGGAAGCCGGACCCGAATGCCTCGGGAGTAGATGCCTTTGTCCAGTCTTGGGAAGGGATCAAGTCTTACGCCTTTCCCCCCTTCTCAATGATTCAGAGAATATTGTGGAAGGTCAGACTCAAGCCTTGCTCAATCATTCTGATAACTCCTTTTTGGAAATCCCAGATTTGGTTTCCGGGGGTAATGGAGTTAGCGGTGGACTTTCCTCGGCTGATCCCATCATCCTTAGGCCTACTCCTGGGTCCAGACGAGGAAGAACATCCTTTAGTCTTAGAAGGGAAGATGAACCTTCTTGCCTGGAGGATATCAGGGATTCAGGCAGATATCCTGACCTTTTGGGAGAAGCTAAAAGCTTATTGGAAGATTCATGGGCACCAGGAACCAGAAAGAGATACAAGGGCGTTTGGAGAAAATGGTCTGGTTGGTGCCTGGAAAGGGATCTGGATCCCGTTCAGTGTCCTCTACAACACGTAGCTAATTATCTTGCTTATCTTTTTGATTTAGTTCTCTCCTTTAGAACCATCAATTGTTACAGATCAGCAATTTCTTCTGGTCATTCTCTCAATAATAATCTTGCAATTAGTAGCAACTCCCTTATCAAAAGAGTTATGAAAGGTATCCGTCTAAGGAGACCTCCTAAGGCCCGTTATCAATCCCTTTGGGATGTTAACCTTATTTTTAATCTCTTCATTTCTTGGCCTAACAACAACTCACTCTCCCTTAAAAGATTATCAATGAAACTGCCGACTCTCCTGTGTCTGATTTCATTTAGAAGGGTATACGACATTAGAGCACTAGAACTTTCTAATAGATTTTACTCCTGCGAAGGCGTACATTTCGATATCTGCAAAAGAACGAAAACAATGTCAGAATCCATCTTTTATCCTACCTTTCATGAATGTGAAAAAGTTTGTGTTGTGAATTGTATGAAATGCTATGAAGACAAGATTTCTTCTTTTAGACCTATTGGTTGCGACCAACTTCTTTTATCATATGTCAAACCTTTTAAACCTGTTTCATCAGCTACCTTATCAAGATGAATCCGCTCGATCATGCATGAAGCTGGAGTGGACCGCTCGAGATTTGGAGCTCACTCTTCCAGAGGTGGAATAGCTAGCAAAGTGTTTTGGGGAGGAGGATCTCTCCCCGAGATTCTTAAAGCAGCAGATTGGTCTAACGCAAGTACTTTTTCTAAGTTTTACTTGAGACCAATAGAGCATGTTAGCAGTGTAGCTCTACATGGCTTTAAACATGCATTATGATAGCCTCTGGTCTTATAATGAAATGACGATTCTCCAATTATTATGCAGAGAGAATCTTGATTTCATTAAAGACAAACGGAGGCTAGCATCATCGCACCCTCCTCTCCCCGAGAGTTTTGGGTTGATTAATGTTTATGCTTTTAATGTGTTATTATTATTATACATTAATGTACAATAATTATTTTGGTCTTTATTCTTTTCACTATTACATTTTTTTCTTTCCTCTCAGAGAACAATGTTAAAGATTAACTGGATTTACTGGAATTTCAAGTTCGTTAGCTGTGTCATCGCAGCCCACGAGGATGATTGGAGCCAGCAGTCTACTTGTCATGTTACTAATGTTCTATATATTGTGATGTAATAACATTCTTTAACCCCTTCTATGCTCATGACGGAACGATTCCATCATGAGCATCGGTTGAGCTGTGCTCATGACGGAACCGTTCCGTCATGGCCCCGCCCGCGCTCGAACCCTTCAGCACCGCGGGGGAATCCGCGCAGCGCTGAAGGGGTTAAAGGGCTGCATGTTTGAGCAGCAAATAAAAGTATTTGCATAATGCTAGCCTTTGTTTGTCTTTAATGAAATCAAGATTCTCTGTGCATAATAATTGGAGAATCGTCATTCTGGATCTCTAATTTACAGGAAAGTCCATGATTGGTAGAGACTGCAACCAAGTCCTATGGACAGTGAGAGGAAATTAGGTGCTTTTAGGCATAGTTTTGACATTTGCATTGCTTAATGGGCAAGAAAACATGCTGGGCCTCATGCAAACCACACCAGCCTAGATTCACTGGATCTCTAGTTGTGAGAAATGCACAGGGATAGTATGGTTTCCTGGGTGCTGGCCATAATTGAGTTCAAATACTGCTGCTGTCTACCATAGACATAACCTACATTGGGTTTTATTTTAGGCACAATGTTGATGTTTACAGGACATTCTGGGTAGAAAAATGTGCAGGGATCTATGCAAACAATCATCCTAAATTTCCTTTTCACTTTAGTTGTCAGAAATGCCAAGGAAAAGTAGGGTTCCTATTGTTTGGGCTGAACACAGACCCGAATACTTCTGCCATCCGTCATGGAAAAGGGAAGGAAATTAGGATTTCTTTGTGTGTAGTTTTGACTTTTGGGCTAATAGAAGCGGGAAAAGCTCCAATATGCCTCCTCAAAGGGGCAGAAAGAGTAAGGCTGGGTGGAGGGATATGACCTAATGCCAGGACGACCTGCCCCCAGTTCTTTTTAGAAACTAGTGACTCATTATGATGGCGGGCGGACCGCCCACCATCATAACAGTGATGGGCCACCTGCCAGACGTGCGGCGGTCCCACCAGTGCAATTAGGATGCGCACGCCATACTAGCAGGCGCATCCTGGCCTTTTACCATTGCGGACGGTGCTACTGGCTGCAGCACAGTCCGCAATGGTAAAAGAGCATGCACAGCAATTCTCTGCACCACGTGGCAGGCACCATGCGGTGCCTGCCACTTGGTGCATGGAACTGCAGGGGGGTACCATGGTTACTCCCCCACAGAGAGGGCCCGCAACGGGTCCCCAAACCCAATCGCTGCCAACATTTCCATGGCGGCATCGCTGCCAAGGAAAGGCCTGTCCAATAACCTGATCCTAATATGGCGGATGGTGCCTGCTAGGCACCGCCACCATATTAGAGGCCCTCCTCCGCCCAGCAGGCAATCGAAACGATTGCCACTGGCGGAAAAGCGGCGCACAGACTTTGCGTCCACCGTGATACCCACTGCCCTCCTAATTTAGTAGTGGGTAGATCTCATTATGGTGGCAGGAGGATCGCCACCACCGGGCCAGCAGTGGCGATCCTCCTGCCATAATAATGAGCCCCCTAGTCCCTGAGGAGGGCAGATTGAGGATAAACCTCACAATCTGCCTTTCACCTGGGGGCAGAAACATTTTATGGAACTAGGGTTGAGGAGGTAGAGCGTGTGGTCTTATACCATGAAGGGCCTACTCCTGAGCACTTTGTTTTTTGACACCACCAATCCAAGGAGATTAGTGAACTTTTTGCAGCCCAGGGTGACGGATTGGAGAAAATCTCCATTTGCACCCAGTCGGCAGAAATACTTTTCGGTGCCAGGATCTGGTGAGCACGGTCCTGTGACAGGAGTGGTCAGCCTTATTGAACTCTGATGTTGGCTCCAAAACCTGGTGTCAAGTGGATTTTCTGTCACACTGGGCTGGGTTGATAGGAGATAAACTCCCTATTCTGCCTCCCCAAGGGAGTAGAAAGACTGACTGGTACACAGCATGGGGAGGGAGTCACCTAAGGTCTAGATGACTGGCCCTTACTTCATTCTTGTTTTTGACACCAATCACTGGTGTTTAGAGGGTTTTCTGCTTCCCTAGGATGGGCAGATTGAAGGTGCCCAGAGTTTGAGGATGTTGCTTGATGCTATGATGGGGAAGCCCTGCACCACAATAAAGTGTACCTTTGGGAAAGGGTAGCTTCTTCTTCAGAGACTCTAAAATGCAAAGGACAGAACCCTTTGTCCAGCCCTTGAGACTAGTATTTAATTTGTGCCTGTGTTTGCCGAAGTTCAGTGCCGTCACTTATTTGTTAACACCAGAACATGTTTATGACAGCACACCACATGTCGGCGCTAACAGTCTATTTGTTGAAAAAAAGCACAGGAGTAGACTGTTTAGTAATCCAATATTCCATTAAAAATAATAACAATACCAGCCTGTCCATACCATTCTTATACCTTTAGGTCACCAGGTATAGTCAAATTGTCAAATTCTGAGAGCGTAAAGGTTAGTACATGGGGTTGATGCTGGCAGAACCTGTAGATGATCAAATCTGCAGTGGCCTTTTGTGGAATAGCTTAGGTTCTGGTGCTTTATTTTATTTTTTACAAATTAAGCACTGCAGAACAAGGATGAGTAAGAAATGAGAGAGTAGGTAACACAGGGTTCAGTACCTTAGACAGTTATCATTAAAGCACATTCTTTCTTCTGGATATCTTGACAGGAGTGCTGCGCATTTCACGTTTACTGTAACCCTTACTGCAACATTCACCCTAAAATTTCAATGAACCACGGATTAGTAGGAAAGTTTTAAAGTAGTGAACTTCAAGTAAATCCAACTCTATTATCCTCTTCAATAAAAATGCTTAGTATTGTAAATAGGGGTATTTTTAGCAGTTAAAATGTGTGGATTAATGGCGTATCCTTGCCAACAACCACCCAAATTCACCAACGACCTCTGCACATGCGCACTCTAGAGTTAAACATAATCAATTACTTGAATGTGGCCGAACAGCTTATCCTATGATTTGTCAAAGAAAAAGATCTTCAAATGAGATCGGATGTGATGTATTGTACTGGGTGCTCAAGGGAACGGGAGAGGAGCAATGTCTCTGTGTTTGAAGTGTGTCTGCTCTGTGGAGGAGACGAGTGTCGTGGGAGCACCCCCACGCCTCCTAATTAATGTATGGCATGACTCAGTCCTCTCATCTTCCTATTGAATTTTATGACCAGAGGAAACATTATTCACCCATCGAGCAAGCCTCGAAGTTGCGCACGATGACTTGAGAAAGATAAAATGAAAATGAAACAAAGCATCCAGTGGCAGATCATCACGGGAAAACATCGCCTCCTCCGGAACAGCAAATCCATATTTTAACACGCACGCCCACTACAGCCTGGGCTAATCAATTAGATTAGCAATCCTCCCACTGCTTCTGCACTGACTGGTTCAATGACCACGTGAGCCAATTACTGTGTCTTGTTACAGTTGGATCAGACTTACCTCGCCTTCATTTCGGGGTCCTTTTTTCGAGCGTGGCATTGGCCTGAGAATGTGTTTTGTGTTTTGAGTATATTTTTCATTCTCAATTGTTCAACTTGGAAATAAGCACATAAGAAATAAAGGAAGTAAAAGAACTGAAGTTGGAATGGGTATCTGCTTGTATGGTTTCCTTTCTTTCTCATTTCTTGCTATGATTCTGTCATCTTTTTTTCTTTATGTCCATGTTCTTACCTTTTTCTTTCATTTACTCTATTTTTCTCTTTTTTACTTTCCGTTTTCTTTCTTATTTCCTTGTTTTTCTCTTTCCTTTTCATTCTTTTATAATATTTCAGTCTTTTAGCATAGGGTTCTGGAGTGTTTCCAGATCTAACAACCCTTGAGACAGCATAATTCACGCACTAAATAGTTCATTCTGGTTCTACAAGTAGAAGCGTTTCTCTTAAAAATGCACAGATTAGGCAGATTTTGAAGGACAGTAGTGACTTGTGATTCAAGCTGCATCTCACTGCATAAAGAGCACTTGTCCTGCAAAAGCCATGCTTGGCCCAAAAGGGAATCTGAAGGAACTGACACATCTTGGAACTCACCTAGTCCACAGGACTTTGGCATCTAAACACTGCTTACTTGCTTCTCTTTTCAGCTGCATTTATTCTCTTTTTTCAACACGATTAATGGGCAAGGATGGTTGTTGATCAGCAGCAATGATATAAAGTGTAGCTATGGCCAAGGGCCTGAACATCTGGAAATAATATTTGGGATCACTGTTTGTTACCAAAGACCTCAATGCTAGTAGACAAAAATGGAAACAATGGACTGAGCTTTTAGGATGCCTCTCAGATTATAATATCTACATTAACTTGTAATTGATTTTTGCACATTAAAAAACAAACCATACGTCAGAAATTGGGAAGCTACAGTCAGGTCATTATCATAGAAGGCATCCATACGATATCTAATTCTCGGTAGAGATCGCCAACCTATGATGACTTCCCTTTCCTCTCCGCTTTTAGGCAGCATGGGGCACAAACATCCACAAATCCATATCAAATGATCAGGGTCTTCCTTTACAAGGCTCAGGTTGGATTCCCCTGTTCTGGCCCCCTCCCTCTATATTTTTGTGTGTTTCTGGGGGCAAGCCCAAGCCATGTATATGGGTCATTACAAACTAAGGCAGTGGTGTAACCCTTTCGTCCATCCTTCTAGAGAAGGCGCCCTAGTATCTTTCCAGGTCTTAGCGATATCCGCTTATAGGTTTTCCAGGCCCACAAGAGGGCTCTTTTATATCTATTGCCATGTATGTCATCTATGATGTATAGCAAAGCAAATCTGGGGTCTCTGGGTTATTCACCAGGTAAGTAAGCACCTCCACACTGAAGGACCCAAGTACAATGCAGCTCTAGACTATATGTAGAACATCACACCTGTGACAAAATAATTCCCATTTTCCATAGCGTCACTGTCATGAGGCAAGCCCAGTGGAGATGCTTCGATGAAATAGCATGAAATTGAGCAGCCTTAGCAGCCTACTTAGGGGATGCAAGAGTCTCCCGCCAATCAACTTCAATGAGTGCGCCTCAAATTGGTCAAATGAGTCTGGTGTGTGAACTTGTCTACTACGAGTGATTTATGTATTAGAGAGATGATACGCTCTTTGAACTTTGTCAATTGCAGCTAGGCCTCCAGTGGGCTGTATTTTGGGACATCTTCCAAGTCAAAAATGTAGAAGGGCAATGCGTGCCTGATCCGCAAATAGTGATAGAACAGTGGAAATTGTATTTTGGACTTGGCCCTTCTGGCAGGTTCACCCCTAAACTTTTTGCAATTATCCTAGCCTTTCCCTATGTCGTGTAAGTGGTTTTAGGCCTCTAGGCGCTTTAACACTGTGTCCCAGTGGAAAGTGTGTGCGCTCTGTGTTACAGTTAGTGAGACTGACCTGCCCTCCCATAGGAATGCATGGGGAATGTATGTGTCCATGGTAGTTCCTGGTGCATGGGGGTTGCAGGGTCGAGTTTGGTATGTGCGAACTCGTGAGATTGAATGCTGCGCGATGATGTGTGTGGCGTTAGTGTGTCTAGTGTAGAAGTGCCACTTCTAGAAGCTGGCACGTCTGTGGAATAAATGTGAAGTGACTGTCTGGCTGGTGATTGGCTGGTGTGCCTGGCTCCAGGAGTCAGGATGGGTCTGCCCCGGTGGTGGGTGGAGAGATCTGCATGCTGACGGCATGGAGGAGTACACCTGGGACCTGAATCTGGCTGGGTTTTCCCTACACAATGCTGGCTCCGCCCCCTGTGGTGTGACTGATGTCCCTAGCCTGTCCAGTGAATGGGAAGAGGGGCTGAGCACAACAGAGTGCTCCAAAACCAGTTGCATCTGGTTTTCCTTAACCCTGCAGCCTGAGACAACAAAGGATTTTGTGTTTTAAAAGGGGCTGTGACCGCATGTAAAGTGTTCTGCTGTGCTGATCCTGACGCTGGGGGCTGCTGCTGCTAGGCTCCAGGAGGAACCGCCACAAGGGACTGCCTCCGTGCTGGAGGACCCTGTGTGCTGGCCTAGCCTGGCCTGCCTGAGCCCAGCCTTGTGCCCCCTGAACTTGGCCTCCATTTGAAAGGGCGCTTTGCTCTTTATGGCTGGGAAGAGCGCGCCATTTTTTCCTGGACCTTTGACTTTACCCTGGCGCTGAGAGAGCGCTTTACTTTTATTAGATAGGGCGCTCCTCTTACCTGAGGAGCGTGTGGGCTCTGCAGCGCCGGGTCGTTCATCAAGAGG
Organism: Triturus cristatus; assembly: GCF_964204655.1. Classification (NCBI taxonomy): domain Eukaryota; kingdom Metazoa; phylum Chordata; class Amphibia; order Caudata; family Salamandridae; genus Triturus; species Triturus cristatus. The sequence continues at coordinate 889,273,027 of NC_140590.1, read as the reverse complement.
GAATCCCTGGCGTAGGTATTCCCCCGCATTGTGACCTATTGCGGGTGCCCACCCCGCTTATTCATCTTAATTACGAGGGAGCCTACCCCTCGTTTGCCCCCGTTTCACAGCCGCCGGCCCGAGCCACCAAGAACACGGAAAAGCCGGAAGTCAGGCCACGAGTTGCCTGACGTGGGGCGGGACTTCCGCTTTCCAGAGGGAAGCCCCGCGCCCACGGAATCTCCAGGAAGTGCTGGCCAGCGAAGGAAGGGACAGAAGCAGGCCGTCTGGGGCCTCGGGGACTCCACCTCCAAGTCCCAGGTCCCAGGAGGGGCCCGGGTGAAGTCAGGCGATCGTGAATCAAGGCGGGGCCCCCGTGAGTGGAGAGGAGCCCTGCATGGTGTCCTGCTGCCGAGAAGCCTCTCTAGTGTGACCGGAGTCCTGCGCATGCCCGGGGAAATGAGTTCAGCAAAGGCCCTGAAACTCTGAGGCCCGCGGGAGGAAGCAACGAGGGAGACCAGAAGAGTGGCGACAACGCGGGAGTCCCAGGTGAGTGGGACTCCACGTGGCTGGGGATTGTGCCCGTTTGCTTCTCAGTGGCACCGCCGTAGCGGGCCAATGCAACGTGGGGTTTGGGGGGCATTTATTGGCGCCCTCAGTTTTTAGTGCCAGTGAAGGCACAGTGCTTGAGAGGCCCCGCCTGCCAGAGGGCCGCTCCATCGTTGGGGGCATTATTCTTTTAGAGCCCAGAGGGGCTCCACCGAAGGGGGCATTCTTAGTCTAGAGCCCGGAGAGTCTCCAACGTTTGGGGGACACGTTTATTCCCAGAGCCTAGGTGGCTCCAGCGCTGCGCAGTGTTTGTTTCAGATCCTGTGTGCTCCAACGGGGGTCATAGTTGGTTAAAGGGCCAGTGAGAGCCCAGGCCTCCTTTTAGACATTCCGGCCTGCACAGCTGCCCAGCAAGTAGTGGGCAGCTGCAACGTTTAGGCCTGATCCTTTGCGCCTTCTACCTTGGCTGCCTGCGCGGCCCAGCCCTGACATTTCGGACAATATGCCTAAAGTGTTTAGGATTGCGTAGGGTGTACTTACCTTTTACCAGTGGTTACTGGTTGTGCGCTACATTTATTATTTGTTCTACATGTCTACATTTACAATTGGTGATTTGTGCTAATTCTGACAGTGGTCCATGTGGCCCTGTCTTGTGTAAATAGTCCCCTGTAAGTTTCTGCCCAGTGCCAGTTGGCACAGTGTAAATTATGTGATTATCATCTAATGTGTTTATTATAATACTAAGGCTATTTTTATATATAACCTTGTGTGGAGTTTCTTTTGTGGTGGGCCTAGGGTGTGGTTGCTGTGTGCGCACGCAAACGCTTTACACATTGCCTCCAGGATAAGCCTGACTGCTCGTGCCAAGCTACCAAGGGGGTTAGCAGGGGTTATCTTTGGCGTGTAACTTCCTTGCCCTGACTAGAGTGGTGGTTTCTGCCTGGTTTGGCGCAAGCCCTAACCAACCAGAAATCCCATTTCTAACAGCCGGCAATTCAAAAAATGACTTCAGCTAGGCCATTAGCGTAAGAGCACCTAATATAGAACCACTGATAAGGTCCCTTACTCTAAAGCCTAGCAGGTCCACTACCTGTTGAAGCCAGGTACAAGTGCACAAGGAAGTCTTGCCTGTTAAGCGGTTGGACCAGCCACGGTCCCGAAGTGTATCACCCCAAATCCTAAGCACCCCTTGCGTGGCTGGATGGAGAGTTCATGGAAAGATTAGGAAATCCTCAGTGTACAGAGTGATCCTGTCCTCCACCCCTGGTGCTAATTCAAACACTCTTACTTGGGTATCTGCTGTCAACCATTCCGGAAGTGGTTCAATGGCAAGGGCAAAAAGTAGTGGCGACAGCAGACATCCCTGCCATTTTCCCATCTTTATCGGGAAGGGCTCAGACACCACTCCCCCACCCAGACATGGGCAGATAAAGCCATGTATAGCAGTTTCATGTATCCAATGTACAAAGGTCCCACGTTAATCTAGCCAGCAAGGCGAAAAGGTATTCCCACCGACTCAAAAGCCTTTTGAAAATCCACTAGAAGCAACGCCCAGGTGCCAGGCAGTCTATCAGCCAGAGTCACTGAATTGTGGAATCTCCGAATGTTGTGCCTAGTGGCTCATTGGGGCATGTAACTTAATTGATCAAGGTGAACCAAACAGTGCACCAATTGGTTTTCCAAAGTTTAGGCTCAGATCTTAACTTCAATGTTCCTCCACCGTGACTTTAACCACGAGAATAGCTCTCTCTTCAGCACTAGGTTTGCGGGGGTTGAATGGTCGGCCATGAAGGAAATCAAGTCGGCCAGATCAGAGGTACTATATTGAGCATACAGATTGACATATTATGTCACAATTCCTCACATTATTTGGAGATCACCCAAAAAATTATTACCTCTGTCATCCATAATATGGGTGACAGGATCTCTCCGTAAGTGGCTGAAGCCTAGCCAATGCACTGTTTTACTTACTTTATCCCCCATTGATAAATGTGACTGCGTAGTGAGCAACATCCTTCGTGCATCATTCAGCAGGGTCAATTGAAGGACTGCATGTAAATGCATTGAGTCATGGAGGAAAGACGGTTTAGGAGATGTGAGATGCCAAGATACATGTCTCCAGATCAGTGACCTCCTGGTGTGATTTTCACTTTTGTACCGTGCAATAGCTGATGATCTCATCCCACAGAGTAGCCCTGAGCGTGTCTCCAAGGAACAGACCAAACTCATATTTATTGCAAGGTAACTGTCTATGGCTCCGAGGATGAATTCCCTGAATTCCAGAGCTGCTAGCATCCAGACGCCAAGATGGCAATTTGTCCCGCCTCCACCAGAGCCTATTGTGAACTTCAGCTCCACTGGTGAGTGATCTGAAAGGCCTCAAGCCAGGACACATATGCCCCTCACCCTCAAGTACTCAGATTTGAGCAAGAGGAAGATTTCAAGTTAAGAGCAAGCTTTATGCACCCCTGAGACAAACATGAAGCATCTTTCAGTAAGGTGACGAAATCCCCAAACATGAAGTCTCATTGCCTATAAAAACCTAACCAGGTGCATTGAGGCTGTCCCTTTCCCAGCCATACTGTAAACCGATCCAGTGCCAACTCTCCCACTCCATTGAGGTCACCACCCAGTACCCAGAATCCAAAGGGAAATAATGCTAACATTTCAATCAAGAGCGTAAGAAAATTTGCAGATAGTGGGTGGAGGTGCACATGCGCTAATCAGAGATAACGGTTGTCACTGGAGGGTTCCTGCTACTGCCAGATAACAGCCCTGTTTATTGTACCATGTTTGCTGAGCTTTAAAAGGGAGATGTCCTCTTAGCATAATTGCCACCTCCTTAGTCTTCCTAGTAAACTTTTCATGGAATACTTGCATGAAGACCTTATGCACCAAGAAGGGGGCAAATATTGCTTATTAAATACATTTCTTGAAAGAAAGAGTATGTGAAGTCCCAACTGGTGAGCAGCCTTTAGCAACGCTCTCCATTTGACTTTGTCCAACAGCCCATTTAAATTCTAGGTGATTAACCACAAATGGCATTCGAACCCCGAATCACTGTGTTCAGTCAATCAAAGAGAGATGCATACACATACATGGATTCCCTGGATCACAGCAAATTGGACCTTTCAACACATGTAGATGTCTTATATTATGTAATGGAAGTCTGACAGTAGATGCTGCTTGTAATCCCCCCCTCCCCAGCGCCCACCCTATTCTTCAAAAACAGGATGTACCTGTTGTGGTGTAAACTGGGGACCATTGCCAACATGGCAAATGCAAGGTAGAAACCTCCCCTTGTAACAAAACACCCCCAAACTTCCTCATAACTCAACCCACACACTAAAGAGATGGACCAAGAGCTGGCACCACCAGTCATGCACCTCTACTCACCTAGGAGAAAATAGGTGAACAACATGTTGCAGACAGTAATGCACTTTGGAAGTGAGCCAGCGAACTGCCCATGCCTGTGGATTAGTGAGTTAAATAGTTTCTGGGTCTTTCCCTTCTGATGTCGGCGGATAACTTTCATGACTGCCTCCAACCGCCTCTGCTGAACGAATCCTGTGTATGTTTTTTCTGATTGCAATCACAGAGAAACTCCACGGTGCATGGAGAAGGGAACAAGAGGCGCAGGGTTCTAGGAGCTAGCAGCCTCCAATACTAACTGTTTACCACAAAAAGAGCTGCTCCTAGTATAATGACCCTATTGAAATTACAATGGCATTGTGAGTGAGGGCATCTCACAAAAAGTGACGGACTGGTCTCACACACCACCTGGTGTCATGCTTCATCAGTGACCAGTCCTCACCCTCTAAAACCTTCGTTTGATAGAGGGCAGGTATGCACCTGACGACAGGGATGCACTTCTAAACTAAGAGGGGGCCCGTGAGGATGTGAGTGAGGATAAAAATCATTATAGTTCTTTTATATACATTTTAATGTGACTAATAACTATATGATATTAAAACCAGTGGACAGTGTATGGGGAATTTATTGTCCCCTAGCCCTCGTGTAAGTGGTCAACATGTTTCTGCCGTGTTGGCCCAAGTGGGTCCAGGGCATTCATCAGGACCTAAGTATAAAGATGGGGGCTCCGTTCTGACCAACTGGTGGCAAGAAGATACCACTGTGCGGGTGTGGCCTGTGCCACTCTCCACTTCAAAAACGGCTGCCAATTGTCAAGCCCTAAATGCAACAACTACTTGCCCCATGGGAGGAGGGGGAGGGAAAACTCCTGTTGTCATCCTGCCTCAGGAAAGTTTTCCTCATGCGTCCTATGCGGCTGCTCCCGGTCCTCCCAAAAATTCAGGAGGACCGGGAGCAGCCGCATAGGACGCATGAGGAAAACTTTCCTGAGGCAGGCTGACATCAGGAGTTTTCCCTCCCCCTCCCCCATGGGGCAAGTATGTTTTTCTGATGCCTTCTCAGCTGTTGTCACCAGGCCCTTGGGCTATACCCTCCATCTGAGACACCTCAAAGAGGTGTTTATTGCCCAACCCAGCCCCATGCACTCTTCGGGCAGTCAAAAGAAAAATGTTTTCAATCCAAAGAATGGGATGGGTAAAGCAACATGGTTTTGATTTACATGGCCCTCGCGTCTGCTTGGCTTCAAGTAAAGAGCGGCATTTCTGTTGTTCCTTCAGCGTGTAGTTAGTGAATACCATAACCCAGGAAGAGCCATACCTCAAAGGCTCCAATTTGCAAGAGGCTTTCAGTACAGAATCTCTGTCAGAAACATTGAAAATAGTGACAATGAACAGCCTTGGTGAGTCCCGGGTGGTGACCATGCGGCTAAGGATCTATGGGCTCTTCCCACTAAGAAGCACATAGAAGATTTACCTCAGTTTGAGATGAGCAGAGTTGGGGTGGTATTGGTCCAGATCTCAGGAATCTCAACAACACAGAGATTATTTAGCTGCAATCGCTCTTCAGTGTCCTCTGCGCGAGCCTCAAGTTGGTGTATGGTCTTCTGATCTTGGGCCAGCAGCTATGCAGTGAGGCTTCTACCTCTGAGATTCTGCCCTTGGCTTCTATGACCCTATCTGCAGTTTTCTGCAGGTTTTGGTGAAGCAGGGACAGGTCAAAGCTGAGCTCACTAATTTTCTCCTCCAATGAAGATCTTGACTCATGGATAATAGGCAGAATCTACAATGTATGCTCCACTGCAGAGTCTGCTGGTAGTGCTGATGGCCCAAAGGGGTGCCTATGAGGGGCCAGGGCTGGCTTGGTAAATCTGTCAATCTTTCCTTGTGAGGATGGAGCTGGATGCTTGTATTTCCCTATGTTATGTACCAACCTGGGGGTGAGGGAGGCTCAACTGGGGAACAGAAGGACAACAGAACAGAATGGGTGGCTCCTCAGATGTCGGGTCTTATGTGTGAAGCTATGCAATGGCTCAGAAACAGTGTATATAGGTTGCCCTCAAGGTGTTGGGGGACGTCCAGGTCTCTCGCCCTGGGCCCAGAATGCACCACCTGTGTGGCTCCCATTTCAGGTCATCAGTCCCCACTGTGGTGGTACCAGAAAGGCCCCAGGGGCAGCCAGGTTCCAATCGCCTAAATGTAGAAACTCCCCCATTGGTGAATTAGAAGCTTGTGGCTTGCACCTTTGATTTGGAGTTATGGTCTGTACAAGGCCCAACGAACAGGCACCCCAGACGGGGTGCCCCTGTCAGTGGATGACCAGATACTGCCTAGTGGACACTCACTCTCAACCAGTCTGACCCAGACTCCCGGTAAGTAGACCATACTAGGACAGAAGCTCAATGACAGCACTGCAAAAGCCTTCTCTGTAGCCTACTAACTAACTCTACAGCTACCATCCTCCCAAAGTCAGGTACATGGCCATATCATTTTTCACAGAAAATGATCAGCTGAAGTACCCAGGGGATGCAGAAGTATGGCGTCCATCTTCTCACCTAGATCCAGTACTCCTGGCAGTGTTAGTCTCTTAATGGAATGTCACGTTTACTACCATTGCTTCAAAATAATTTTGCCACCGCCCTCCCTGGCGCTCTGTTCCAATCATTGAGGACCTTCATTAGATGGCGATGCCTTAGGGCTTCAGAGATCTAGACTTTGGCCATGCTTACCTTTTCTAATGGTGTTTAGCTCTGTCTGTACCAAACCGGAAGAAGCAAAGTATCCTGAGTTTTATGGGTATTACAAAAAATATTGTTGTATTCTGAACATGCATCAGTGTCTTGTGCACCTATCTCAGGCACAAAAGATACACAAAAAAGTACTGACTCGCACAGATTGTTAGGATTTTTTCCCAGGTGTGTGCGCCTGCAGTAGCTACCAAGCACTATCAAAGGTGAAAGTGATGGTTTTTCACAATATCTAGAATGATGGGTGATCAGCCTTAAGCAGAAGGTTAGCCACCCACACGCCTGTACTCTCTGAGTAGATGTTGATGGGCTGGCTGGCTTTGCTCAAAGGAGGTGGTGTAGAGTTCAGTCAGTAGAGTACAGCATAATTACTACGACTGCAATAAAAAGATAAATGTCCATCCAAAGTTGTAAGCTTTTTTTGAATATGTAACACTTTAACAGTACCGCAAACTACACAAATAGAACGGCGGGGCCGGCATCGGCTACTCCAAAAGTATGGCGGTCGAGCCGGCCCCCTCTGCTACAGCTGGGGGCGTGCCTATCGCGTATCTGGTGATGCGGTGGGCGCGCCCCCTAACCCCATTGGCCTAGGCGCGACCCGGAAGTGATTGGAATCACATCCGGGTCGCAACGATGGGCAGACGTCCGGCCAATAAGTCTGGCCGGACCAGTAGGGTATAAAGGGCTGGGGAGCCCAGGAACTGGTCTCTTGGTCATCCCGCATGTCAACAACGGCTGCACGGGCCCCTTAATGGAGATCAGGTACAGAGTGTACGGGGGTAACCGGGGGGGGGGGAAGTACCCTCACGATGAACGGGCCCTCTGCGCATGCGCACTCCGGCTGGAGGGCGTGGTTAGAAATTGATAAGGATCTGACGGCAGTTAGTGACCTTGCCGTAGGCTCTATTAGGTACGCAGAAAATAGAGTTTGTACAGATTAATAAAGATATGTTTAGATATGGATAGGAAACTTTTGTATTAGAGTTATGTTAAGGTTAGCCATCGGATATCTTTACTTGTCAATTGTAATCCTTGTAAAGTATATATTTTCTGCTACGTTTCGTAAATATTGTAATTATGATTAATCTGTATTAATTGTATATAATAAATACGGCCGGGGGTGTCACGCCCCCCGCATCCAAAAACTTCTCTCCTGTCACGGGTCTTGAATGGGGAGGAGGGGGTGTAGGTAGCACCTGGACATATATGTATATAGTAGAATTTGGGGTCAAACAAAACACGCCCCAAAAACTAAATACGCAATAAAACTGTTATGCATTATATCTAGATAAATTCTCTATATAGCCTTGATTTTAATGTTGGCTGGCATCAGAATGCTCCTAAAAATTAGAAAATGCAGCGAAAAGGCAATGCATTTATGGTACCCCTGAAATTAGAGAAGTAATGTTTGTAAACTTGTTCTCTTTAGGATCGCTAATCAGTTATTATCACAACTCTGTAAAATAGAGGACCGCAAATCTCCAACTCTTTCTAAATTCAAAAATAAACAAACTCAAAACTCATCATTTTCAGTTGTGTCTACAGGGTTTTCCTGCAGTGATTGATACCTTTATTAATCATTTGCAAAGTATGTTTCCATGACTGTTTATTCTGTTCATTTTGTGTTTTGTATTTGATGTGACAAAGTCTTTTATAATGTCCGCACAAAAATCAATTAAAATATGAATAAATTAACACATAAATATTTAAACCATGCCTAAACAAACTGGACTCGAGTTGTCTGTGCGGGGTGGTAATTTGGTAATGGGACACTTTGTACCACATTGAAAATGGACATGAAGCGCTTGGATTTTTGATGTGCGAGGATGTTTCAAACAGTTGTACAGTACCTATATTAACAAGCAGTAATGAACTTGAACAATTTGAAAGTGGTGCCGATATTCACTATTATGTTGCTATTGGACAACCTTGTTTTATGAGGCACGGGATGGAGCCAAATGTTTTAATAGACACCACATAAAAACCAAGTGCATTAAAGCCACGGGATTGAAACTGTTTTGGTAGAAATCAGCATAAACTGTTTATAGAATACTAGATGTGTATCTGTCAATCAAGCTTTGAGTTTTGATTTCCACTGAGAACCTCTAAGCGATGTTAGTTGTTGAGAGGTGAAAAACTCAACATTGTGGACCCCTACCTAAAGGCCTAATTTAGATGTTGACAGACGCAGTAAAGGCAGTCAGGGTGACAGAGGACTTAATATCCACCGCCGTGACTGCCTGTCAAATTTAGGGTTCACTGCAGGCCCGCCATGAACTCTATGGGCTTGTATGATCTGCTGTCACAGTGCGTCATACAAAGCCATTTAAAAGATTGGTGTGCATCCGTAATTGGTGACGGATACACACACCAAACATGTAAAAACAGGATTTTGCTTTTGGAAAGTAAAAATGTATATCTAAAACACCAGGGTAGTTTTCTCCCATAGTGGGGGGGAGGGGGGGGGGAGAATGCTACTGTCCCTCACCTCCAGGATATTCCAGGTAGTGGTCGACAGTAAGGAAATAGGGTGGACGGGCAGATGGCTTAACTCTGGGGGCCGGTACTCCTCAGGCTATCGCAGAAAAGGCGTATGGTGATTAAGTGAATTTATTCAGTCAGCGTGGACCTGGCTGTCTGCAGACACAAAATTGAGTGGGTACTCCACAAGAATTGACGGGCAGGGTACATCTCTGGCTTACCCCTTTTGTCTCTAAATGATTTTTTGAAACTTTTTGGCAGATGTGACCAGCGTAAACAATGACGTTCACTGAAACACTCAACTTTTTAACATGCAATACAGTAATTTGCACGCCTAAATACAACAGGTTTACTCAACACCTTAATTTGTTTCCATCTCCTTGCCTTAACTCTGCAAACTTAAAGAAATTGTAATATTGAAATAGGTTCTTCTTATATATGCTACATCTTTAAAATAACTTCTCACTTGTCCTCATTCTTTAGAGTCACTCCAACACTACGTACACACATGCCATTTAAAATCACGGTCGATGACCTTATTAAGCCCTACTGGTAGTCCTTTGCCCTATGAGGCCTGGTCTAACATGGAGTTCTGTCGACATTATGATATCCATGAACGCCAATAGAATTCTGATTTACAGGGGTAGCGGAAGTGACATCACTTATCCCTTGACCTTAATTACATGACAGGAAGTGATATCATGTGACCTTTGACCCTGAATCCCCAGAAGTGATGCCACAGGACTGCGAATTTGATGACATCACAATAATTGATATTACTGAAATCGAGTGTATACCTCAAAGAGAAAATGTGCTGATAAATCACAAGGAAATAACAAGTAATTTAAAAAAAAATTGTTGTTAGGTCCACTGGTATTTAAGTTGTAAGGACCATATAGTGCATATGAACTATGTTGTGGGCTTGATTTACTCTTTATCATTATTGATAAGTTTTGATTAATGATCACTTGAAAGGAACTATTTCACTTGCGGACGACAGGTAACAGTTCTGCTTAACCACATAATTTGTAATCAAACGTGGCAACAAGCTAAAATAAAAATATTTTTTATTTGTTTAATTTTATTTTGTATTCTGAAAAGTGCGCATTTCACTTTTGAATTTATCGATTTTAAACTGAAAGTATACACTCACAGTACAGAATGTAAAAAGTGTTCTTCAGAAAGCTGTTTCCATTCTGATCTTGCTCTGCATTTGCCACATCTGAGACCAGGGGTCAGAATGGTAGTACCTGAGGCCACAAGAGGCTAGTCAAGGGCTAAAGCTGTGAGCCCTGGGGACCACTAAACGACAAACATCTTGGGATGTGCTTGGACATGTAAGAATGAAGGCCTTAATTATTTCTAATTTCAAAGGAACATCTCGGAATAATGCTGTAATATTACATCCAGACGCAACTGCAACCCATGGGATAGGGATTTCCGGATGTCGCATTACCATATCAGGAGTCTCATAATCCTTGTAATGATGGCCCTAGAATGTTGGGTGACCCAGACCTCAATGATGAAACATGGAGAGGAGGTAGAGAGATCCCCCAGACAGGTTTGTGTTTTGCTGCATTTCTGTAAGTTGGGTGGGACACACACTGGAGAGGGGAGAACCAGGTTTCCCGTTTACATTTTAAAGAGTGCTCTTTGATTTAGTGAGAGATCACAAGGAAGGGGCCGGGGCATCACTCAGGAAGGAGATGTGGATGATAAGAGGAACATAAAGAGCAGGGCTGGAGTGTCCTGACTAACCTTTAGATGCTCATTTCACTGTTGCTAATTTTCAGGTGTGCACTCTAGTCAATCTCATGACCTGTGTTGTGGTAATATCAGCTTTGAAGTTGCTCCTACTGTAACAGAATGCTTTTCAAGAAGAAGAGAGAGCAGAGGAGTGGACACATCAAAAGAAGCAGATCCTCAACTTAAAACTTCAAGGACTCAAACCCTAAATCACATTTGGTATCTGGAATGGACCATAAGAAGGGGAGTTTGAGACCTCAAAAATATGCCAAGCAGGCAGATGGGCTGTATGAGGAGGGGGAAGCTCTGCAAGTATTCTTCCTGTGACCAGGATTGGGTGGCCAAGGTCTGCTCGTTTTCCTGCTGGCAGAGGGGATTTCACCCACAGAAACCAAGACCGCCTGCCCTGGAGCACCAGCAGATTCCTATTTGCCAAGATCAGTGTGCCCTGTGAAGAAGAGGGGAGTACTGGAGGTAGTGATGCCCATTGTGGAGCCCTGTTGAGAGGACTTCCTCTGTGAGGTGTGAGTAAACAGCACCAATCGGGTGGTTGCCTGTGCACAGGACAGAGTTGACAACCCCTATATGCCAGGGGAGGGCTGCAGTGCAGAGAAGAATGTGTGTGGTGCTGATCGGGCCAGAGCCTGTGCATAGTGCTATAACAACCACCCCATACACAAGGAGAGGCACCATGAAAAAGACTGTGGTGCAGTAAGAGCCGCAGGTATAGGGCCGCCACTAAAGACTTTACCATGCTAATCGGGCGGCAGCCCATGAACTGTGAGATACGGTGACCCCGTATACAAGAGGGGGACAAGAGGAGCATCAAGAACTATGACCTGATTTGCAACTCCCTGCCGGAGAAGTGAGGATGTCGTGTTAGCACCTGAGCACCATCAACCAGGTGAGGGACCCGAAACAGGATCATCACAACACACACCTCAACAGGAGATAAATTAGACACTTACCGCACAAGAGGAGCCACAGAACCTCCAGTTGCTCCTGTAGCACGTGTGGGACTCTGAACCCGCTCAGTGCAGCCACCTGGCCCGTGTCCAGCAGGATCACCTGAACTAATCTTCAGCTGTCTCAAGCACCCACAGACGGGGCACACTCAGGGACTCTGGATGCTCCATGCCGGCTGGTGCGAATATGACCAATTTCGGGTAATTTGGCCCCTGGTGGACTTGCTGCAAGCTAGTGCGGAAGCGCTGGAAGACTATAGACTTTAAATTTGAGTCAAAGTGGACTCTTGTGACTCAGACTGCTATTGGGGAATACCCTGGTTACTATCAGCATTGAATGGGGAATAACTATGATCGCTAACATGAGGAGGGAGTGGGACAGCGAATCACCAAAGAAACCCTAGACCCTGACCTCAGGGGGACTGTGTGATTGTTTGTAAATGTTGTATCTTTCCTTTGCATTTGTAAATGGCAGAAATAAAATACTTCACTTTTTTTAAAGTGAGTATTTAACTGGACAATGAGTTATTTCTACAGCACGCATTTTGAGTGGTGAGCCTGTGTTCACTATCCTGTATTCAAACATCTCCCCAAAGGGAGCATTGGATGACCCAAACCACACTAACCCGGAGAGTCAAGTGTAGAAGGTGCACCTGACCCAGGTACTCAGCATCCATTGTAAGTCAGGCCTCATGAAATTATAAACAAAAGACCTCAAGCCCCATGATTGGACCCAGTAATGCCTGCTTGCCCTGTGGTCCTCTGAAAGTGGTTCTGACAAACATTAAAACTGGTTCTTACAGGGTGACACAATTTACACAGGTTAAAAGCTGTACAGATGCTACTAATGTCCTCATTTGTCCACTTACAGAAACGTATTTTCTATACTGTAATCACCAACACCCTGTTGCAATACAGAGTGCATTATTGCAGAACTTATGTGTTACCTTGACAGAACATGACTCCTATATGTCTAGATATTGTAACCACTACAATTGTTTGGCAAGAGGAGATTTGGGGCATGGAGTTATATTAGATAATTTTCATTATATGTGGAATAACTAACTACGTGTAACATTTGATGCAACTATAAGCTTATTTTTTATCTGTAGGTGACAGTGCATATTCCATATGACCTCGACTACTCACACTATATCTGAACGGGGTTCCAGCTAATTAGAGGAGGTACGTTACCAAGGGATGCAAGGTTTGCATTAGAATGTATATTTGGACGATTGAAGAGTGGATTCGGGTGACCACACAAGAATGATGGAGCTTTGCAGTCTACCCCTGAAACAGTATGCAAAATCACGGACTGTTGTGCAATAATTCGTAACGGAGCCAATCAGAAATTCCTCCGTAAAATGCCGGGTGATGAGTACTAAAATGATGCAGAAAATCCCCACTCCTCCCCCTTTCAAGGAGAGGATGCAGCCAGGGCTGCTGCAAGTCAGGCATAGCAACAACCAGAACTACAGACCACTTCTAGAGTAAGAGCTTCCAATATTCACAAAGTCAAAGAACAACACGCGCTCTTTTTGCTAGCTCAACAAAAATATGTTTCACTCTTTACTCACAGATGTAAAAAAGAAAACGGAACAAGAACTTTGAAGATAAACATGGATCCAGTGCCTAATAATTTAACATACGGAAAATAAAAATAAACAATGGGTTGATAACATGAAAGATACTCTTAATGCTTTTTAACCTCTGATTTGTACTGGCCTCCCAGTCAATCAAGCTGCCCCTGCACTCTCAGCTTCCCTACTTCGGCTGCATCCTGTACACAATTTGTATTTCTCCTATAGAAATGCAACACAGGCTAAATCCCTCCTCACTTTCTTGTGACACACAAATTATTTTCCCTGTAAGTATTGTTGTGTCAGTAACACTTCAAGGCCAGTAGTTAATTGTTCAAATCATCTAGCTTTTGTCCATATTGTGTGTTATAAATATTCGCTGTCCTTCCTCAGAGGATACTGATTGCAATTGCCAATTTGTCTCCATATCATATATGGTGCTCTATTCCATCAAGCGTGTAGCGATCGTGCTGCTTTTGTACATGGCTATCATCAGCATGAGTAGTTGCGCATACATACTGCTGCCACAGGTGGAGTGAGTGTGTCCATGCCTACCCGCAAGGACTGAAATTCAGGCTGAAAACATGCATTCAACACTTCTATTGTTCCACGTAGATCCTGTACAGCTGCTGCTTGGTTTCACTGCATTGACAGCATTGCACCCTCCATGGCCTGAAATTCCCTGGCACGTGTCTGTGTACGCGCATCCCCACATTACACCAAAGATGAGCCTAAGATCCATTCCAACTCTGCACCATGAAACAATATGCGTCACAGTGTATGTATTATTTTAGTGTGTTATGCCCATGGACGTCATTTGGGGGTCACTAGTTGTCACAGTTCCCTTGAGACCCCTGACAATGCCCTTGCGACCCCTGGCATCTGACAGTAAAAGACAGCACCAGGATTAGAGGAACAGGGGCATTTTACAGAGTAAAATGCTCCCCAGTCCAGAAACATGGAGCTGTTAGTGGCCTCACACACTGATATTGTAACACTTACAACTTGCAACTGTTACAATTCAGCCCCAAGGGCAGAGGTGTTACTTAGCAGAGCTCTTCTCGGGCCTCCCAGGCACAGGCTGCTTCAAGCATGAGTATGCCTGTCCTGGAGGCTTCTACTGGTGGTGTGCAACTCCACTCCAGATCCAGACTGGTCTGTACAGGACAAGGAGTGCAGATTTCAGTGGTTCACTGCTGCCCTTGTGCAAGCATTCTGAACTGCCACAATTATTGTGGTTATTGTGTACACAGCCAGTACTTAATTTGAGCCAGTGGTTGCAGGTGGGGCCCACCGTCATTTTTCAGGACCAGGACTTATTTTTGATCATCAGACTGTGGTTCAGAATAAAAGAGAGAAAGGCAGAAAAGTGGGAAAGAGGGAAGAAAAGAAAGATGTAAAAACATTGATGGTGGGAGAAAGCTGGGAATGAAAACAACCTGCCAGATTGTGATAAAGTGGCAGGGAGTGTCTGGCAGTGGATGAAAGAGACATGAGGTGAAATCATGACCAGACAGACTTGGTATTCCTCAAGCCTGCTATTTCGAAGCACTGGATGCATACTACTGAAGAATACTTTGGGCATCAGCACATATTTTACAAATTGAGATCTGGCACAGTGTGTACTGCTTTCATTTACTTTGTCTATATTTACATAAGCACGTGTTTAGTCTGCTGTTGCTGTAGCATTACATTTATAGGACACTATATTTCAACAGAGGTGTAGCAATGGTGTAAAGGGTCCCAGTGCATGCAATGAAAACGGATCCTCTAAATACTACTGTGTGAGTCGTAAAGTAAAGCAGTAATCAGTCTCATGCGGCCCCTCAGGCCTCTGGACCCTTGTGCCACTGCACTTGCTGCACCATTGACAGCTGTTCCCTAGGATTTCAGAAAGTGTTGTTCTCTTCTTCCATCTCTTGGCCTGAAAGGGTAGAGCCTGTGGCCCACTCCAAGTCGTGGAGCATCTTTTCAGACGAGGAATCTGTCCAGCTTACTAACAGGACTTCTGCTAGTCACCCATCTACAGGGCACCAGGGAAGTGGGGTTCTATTAAGTGAAAGTCTCTCTTTAAAACTGACCTCTTTCATTCTGCTGAGGATTGGTTCGGAAGTGAGTGGCTGACACTGAAGACCTGGAAATGCAGTGAATCCTGTCCATGTAAGTTTAGGTACCAGGGAAAATTCATTCATTCAGGGCCAATAATATGGCGATGTGTTAAATAATACATAGTAGGTTTACTAATGGCAAAGATGGTTGCCTCATGCTTTAGTTGTGAGGGTCAGTGAACGGTCTGGAGAGGTGAGGAACGGAGACATTGAGAGGAAGGGAGGATCCTGGCCACAAGAGCTGTTCAGGCTCACAGGAGCAGTTTAGTGTGAGCCATTCATCTGATTTCACCACAATTCATGCCTGCCGCCTCTCCTTCAGGCCGGGACAACAATACTTTCCATGAGTTCATGTTCTCAAAACACAATATATTTGTCCACTCCCAAATTACTACGAATGATTACAAAAGTCACCGATACACTTTTATTTCCATTGTTTGATTTTTAAGTGGGGTATATTGTTTAAAGGAACCATCTTCCACAACACCCTACCCTAGTAAAATTCAGCAACCTAATTAGTAGTAGTAGTAGTAAAGCTTTATTTCGATATAGAAACATATCATAAAAGCAAAAACATGACAGCATAAAAACAATGGTCGAAACAAAGCAATTTACAATTCGTATTACCATTAAAAACATTTCATATTTACACGAGATAATCTTAAAATTTATGAAAAATGAAAAAGGGACACTTTACTGTATCATCAGTTGTTTAGCAGATCTTATGCGCCAAGCCCAGCCTAGGAATTTAGCCAAACAAATGGCAAAAAAGGGTCTTGTATCTGAGAGCAGTATTCTTATAGCTTCCAGATGTGAGCGAGTTCCCAGGCTCCTACAAAGAGGCTTCAACCACCTCCGTCTAGGGGCCATATAGACTCGACACTCAAATAGAAAGTGTGCGACAGATTCGATTTTTAGCTCGCAGAATGGGCAATAGGGTACAGTTTGCAGTGGTGGTTTCCAGGTAGAGGTAAACTGACATAAAGGTAAGACCCCAACCCTGAATTTAAAATATAATGCCCTATCATGTGAACTGTGAATCAAGTCCAAATATGGTTCTCTGGAGGGGATATCTTTAACCATCAAGAAGTTGGCAACAGATCTTGGGTGATTTGATTTACCAAGTCTCTCGTTATCCACCCAAGACCAGTAAGCCTTCTTCAGTTCTTGTTTAGGAGGTGCTGTTTTATTTACCCACGCAGCTCCCAGACCGAGCTTGTATAATGCCCTCTTGACCTCTCTGAGCCAGGCGATCTTATGCCAGCCAGGTAAGGACAGTACATCTTTTAGGGCGTCTGCATAGCTGTGGAGTTCGGGGACGTTCCAAATTCTAGACCATAGTAGTAAGGGGCGTAATTTAGCTTGCTCGCAGATTGGACGAGTACCTGCGTCCAGCAAGAGGGGGATTGTGGGGGTGCTCTGGGGTAGCCTCATCAGATCTTTGTGAAATTTATTTTCTAGGTGGGCCAAAGTATCCACTCTCTGGGTACCCCAAAGTTCTGCGCCATACAGTGCTGCACTCACAACCCTACCCCTATAAATATCAAGAAGTGCCCCAATAGGTTTTATGGAGGAAGCACGCTGCTCTTTAAGTAAAGCACCAACAACCCTCTTATGGGTTAGAAACACTTTTTGGTGATGGGCCTTCCAGCTCATACTATCACAAAGACGTATGCCTAGATAGTCAAATTCTTTGACCCGTTCTAATGTGACAGAGTCTAGAGTGGGGGGTTTAACAGATTTCTTAGGGGGGTTGAGGACAAGAAATTTGGTCTTGCCAATGTTTATGGCCAATCCCTTAGTGTCACAGAAGGCCTTGAAGCTGGAAAGTAGTGCCTGTATGCCTGCAGGTGATTTCGAAATCAGGAGGGTGTCGTCCGCAAACAGGAGCGTCGGGATTTTCCTTCCAGCCAGGGATGGTGCATCTGCAGGATGTTGAAGAAGGTGCTCCACCACTCCATTGACGTAAAGCGAAAACAGAGTGGGGGCAAGCACACACCCCTGGCGGACGCCCCTGTCTACTGGAATACACGGGGTTTTTCTCCCTGGGCACCCCATCTGATTAGGGCAAAGTTGTTTTCATGGAATTTTATCAGCAAGGCCAAAAAATAGGGAGGTAGACCTAACTCGTCAAGGACCTTCCACAATAATGCTCTTGGAACCAGGTCGAAGGCTGTTTTTACGTCTATGAAGACTAAGTATAAGCTGCCCCCTCCTAGCACCACTACCTTCCAATAGAGCATTAAAAGGCGGAATGTCTGCTCGACGGTGCCTGTCCCTGATCTAAAACCCGCTTGGAAATCAGACAATATCTGATTTTCATCCACCCACTCCAGAATCCTGCCCAATACCACTTTCCCCGCTACCTTTTGCGTCGAATCCAGCAAACTGATGGGGCGGTAATTGGCTGGGTCTTCCCTGCTACCCTTCTTAAAAATGGGGACTACTTCAGCGCCCCTCCAAGAGTCAGGGAAAGACCCCCCCAACATAACCTCATTAAGAAGAGCAGCAATTAATCTGCTCCAAAATGGGGGATTATTTTTTATCAAATCGCCAGGGATCCCATCAGGTCCTGCCGCTTTGTTAGAAACAATACACCTGATTGCCTTCTCTACTTCCAAGGTGGTAAATAGGACTTCATTTGGTGGGAGATCTGTGGAACTGAGCCTTGGGAGCGGGTCTGGTTGCGAAGGCCCTGTCTGAGCCGAATACAATTTCGAAAAGTGGGCAAACCAGGCAACACCAGGGATATTACAAGTCAGTTGTTGATCAATGGGCTTGTCTCTTGATCTTAGCAAGTCCCAGAACCCCTTAGCATCTTTCCTTGTGCTCGCCTCCGTTAGGTCACGCCAAAAGTTGAAATCATAAGTCCGCTTGGCCTCAGTCACAGTTTTCCTATAAAGTTTCCTTGCAGACCTGATGGTAGCTTGGTCTTTTCCTTTTACTGCAGCAACAAGATCACCCATAGCAAGTCGACACCTGGTTGTGAACCACTTTTCACTTGTTCTCAGGGCCCCCTTTAAAGCAGTTCTGGAGCTGGGTTTGGGAATGATGAACAGCCCACTTAGTGCCGTTACAGTCTCCGTAAATAACGATAAAAACATCTTGCTATCGCTATTCGTGCTATCAAGCCTAGATTCAGCCTCTAGTAAGATGGTTTCAGCTTGTGACATCCTAGCCTCATCCGCTGAGACTCTTGCCCATTTAAGACGTCTGCCACAGTTTGAGGGAAGAATCTCATGTGAAGCTTTCCATAACTGATTAGTGGTTTCTTGAGACCCAGTTTGCCAGGGGACAGAAATGGTTAAAGCAAGAGGGTTGTGGTCGCTGTCACAGGTCTCTATAACCTCCATGTCTTGATGATATGGCCAGAGGTTATAGTTGAGCATAACAAAGTCAATTCTGGATGAGTGGCCCGTCCTATTGTATGTATGGGCACCCATGGGATCTGATTTAGAGCGCCCATTCGTTGCTCTCAAGTTATGCTCCATGCAAAGAGCATTTATATCGATCGCCTTTTGTGTCCATTTAGGGATCGGTTCGAGGTTCAAAATAGGGATGCCCCTCCTGTTATCCTCCTCGTTGGTATCCAGAATATCTTCTTTGGCTAAAGGCTCAAAACAGCAATTAAAATCGCCTGCCAGCAGGACGAGAGAGTCGGCGTCACAGGCAGACAGGTAGTTACTTAAGCCTAAAGAGTTTAGAGATCCTCCGTTCCTATTGCCCCTTGAGTAGAGATTAAATAGTTCTAGTTTCCTTCCCCCTTTGTAGTGCACTGTTAGCCATTGAAGGTCAGGTGTTTCGGTGGTCCTTTGAGAAACACTGAGGTCTAGTGCTATGTTGATCCAGATGAGAAGACCACCGGATGGGCGTCCTTTAGAACCTTGGTGACATACAGCCGGAACATAGAAGGTCGAAAACCCCACTCTATGTCTAGGTTCCTGGCACCATGTTTCCTGTAGCAAGCAAATGTCATAGGGTGCCAGGAAGGTGTTCCATTCCGGGTTATCAAAGTTACGTGCAAGGCCAGCCACATTCCAGCTTAAGACCCTCAGTGAAGAATCGCCTGGGGAGGCAAGTCTATCAGGCAGGTCGATCTCCATTGGATTAGATTGTACTGGAGGAGGGGGGATCGAACAGGGGCTGTCTGGCCTCGTTTCCACTCTTTTACAATCTAAAATGGCCATTTTGATCAGTTCCATGGCCCGGGGCAAGAGAGTCAGAAGCCCGGCTTGGCTAGTTGGAGGGCTGTTGGTTGGATTTCCAATTATGTCTATAACATGTGGAGACAATGCTTTTTCTAGTTGTGGGCATGCTGGGAACATAGAAAGTCAATCGACCTCCTCCAGGCCTCCAAATCTATTGTAGGTTGAAAGGCCATTCCAGTGTAAAAGAGTATTCTTTTGCCTCATGGGATGGGTGTTCCATGGGTGGTGCTGCACCAAGGACCAGTTATCCGCTTGGGTATGCAATTGGCGTGGGGGGTAAAAATAGGATAGCGGCCTTGGTATGACTAAAGAATCTTCACTAGTTGGCCAGGAACAGATATGGTGCGCCGTATGTGGGTCTTCAAAAGTTACAACTACACAGTCCCCTTGCTTAGATTTCTTGGTTGGGCCCACCCAGGGTATTCTACGGACCATCATTACTCGGCTTCTTTTGCCATTGGGAATCGGTCTGTTGACGTTAAGCCAGTGCATAGTTTTATTTTTCAATGACCAGTGGTTTTCGTGTTGGTCAGTGCCAATCACAGGGACGCCTGTCAACACGACCACATAGTCATTGGCCTCTGGTGGAAGGTCTATATAGCCTCCTCTAAAATTTTCTTTTGGACGAGGACCCTGGGTTTCGGCAGGCTGGGGTCTGGCGGATGCTACCAGGTTTGGATTTACTTTTCCAGGCTTAGAGTTCCGTGTGGGAATCTGCAGTTTGGTAGCCTGAGGTTTAGCGGTTATGGAAACTTGATCCACAGCCACAGTCCTCGGCTTGGGAACAGGCCTTACAGCAACAGGTACTGGTGGGGGGAGCTGCTCAGCTTGCAAAACAGAGGCTGGCGAAAGTGGGTCAGATAAGGACACGCCCTGGTTTTCGAGACTTCTCAGGCCAAGAGTGGCCAGAGCAATAATGCTCTTCTCCATCTCAAGTAGATTGTTTTCTATCCTAGACAATCTTAAGTCGAGTGGTGAGAGAAGTTTTTTTAATGTTTCCCAGACTTGATCTATAAATTCCTTATCATTCCTTCCCTGATCTTGTACCTGCGTCCCCTCGTCTACTGGGGTGGTGTTGGCTGGACCCTCTCCCATACTTTGGCATACTGACTGTGTGCTCGAGGAACCCTCAGGTAAAGCATTACGTGCCTGAGTGTTGGTCATTGTGAGCTGGTGGGAGACTGCGACCTTTGCCTTTTTACGAGAGTAGGCTGAGCGTGATTGGCGTTTTCTTTTGGGTTGTGCACCACTAACACGGGAAATAGTTGGGAATACTTGGGAAAGGGGATTAAGGGTGGGGGTCTGGGCGTGAGAAGGTGCAGCGAAACTTAGCTCTTCTATAATGCGTGATTGTTCTAAGGGCGGAGTGAGGGTGGAAATAATCGGGGGCTGGTGTAAATCAACCTGGGTGGTAATACTATTTGGGCAGGCAGGGCGTGCTGGAGTGACAGCAGAGGCTATATGTCCTAGGGATGATTTTTTCGAGAGGGCAATTACCTCGGACAGCCTACGTGCCGCTACCAATTCTAGGGATACCCGGGTTTGAAGTTTAGATATTTCTTCATCGATGGCTATATTTGTGCGGGTGATGAAGTCGTCCATAGGGCCACAGATTTGTGAACCACCTTTGGAGGCTTTGCTACGTGTCATCCTAGTACTCATGGTGCTTACGATGAGGTCAGGGTCGTCACTCGACTTACTAACTAGGGAGCTTCAGTTTAAGCTAACCTGTCTCAGCACGATGATACCATAACAAGCAGGTTAGGAGCAATAAGGGGGGTGGGCCAGGGCCGTCCTCTGCCGTCCTCGAACGGCCTCAAACGGCCCGCTCTTAGCCCGGTCTTCGCCCCGGCCGTTGCCCCGCGCGCGTCCCGCATGCGCGTTGTCCACACAAGCTATGAAGGAAAAACAAGAGGAAGGCGCGGGAAGAGGACCAGCTGCGGCCGATCCACGCCGCTAGGAATGCTGGTCCTCGCAGTCCCGCCTCTACCCCTGTTGACCAGATGACAGCTTGCAAGGGGCGCGTTGGTGCTCAAAGCACGTGAAGGGAGGCAGAAAGGATGTTCCCCAGAGAGAGTCTAAGCCTACGAGCGGCACCCGCGAAGCGGGGGCCGCGAGGCGTGGCGAAGTGGCCAGACAGCAACAACACAGGAACAGCGCTTCTTTGCAGGAAGGGTCCCTAATTAGGTAAAGTGCAGATGCTGTCATGTGTGACACCTTCAGCCACTCGTGGCATGTTACTGTAGGCCTGGGCTAAATTTCCGTACCGCTCGCGGAAATTGCGATAATTTGACATTTTCGCGTTCCGCGGAGAGCGCGAAAATGTCAAAATTTCCGCATTCCGTAGTTTAGCGATAATTTGTTTCTTGCTCGCGCTGTAAAATAAAACATTCTCGCGCGCGCGCGATCGCCTTACCTGAATCCCCGCGTCCGCCGACAAGTTTTCCCGATCCGGTCGCGTTCTCCACGAGATGTTGAATTGTTGGTAGCCATTTGCGCTGTCTCGCGACAGTTCGCGCCCGCAATAACGTCATGCGTCGCGCGATCACGTCTTTCTTCTCGCGATCATGCACCGCGAGAAGAGTGAAAACAAGATGGCCGCGCCCGCGAGCAACCGCATGGGTAAGTTGGCGAGCCGTGACCACGCAGAAAATACCGCGAACGGGTGGGAAAAAAACTTCCACATCTTCGCGATATTTCCGCGTGTTTGCGGAGATTTGTAACATTTTCGCGATAATTTGCAAAAGTCGCTTTCGCAAATTCCGCCCACTGACTTGTAATGATGAAAAGCAAAACTACACCACCCACAATGCAACAATATATTGGCTAACACGCAGTTCTGACCGACAATGTCACATGATGAGGTCACTTGACAGCTATGATGGACTACAGCTTATTCTCCTTATCATGACTTTAAGGTGCTGCACTAGCAGTCAACATCATTATTCACAGGTAGTTCCAACTTTTGGGAGAATCTTTTTTGGTCTCATTTCATATAATTTGCTAGAAAAATGATTCTGTGCTGTAGGTAATGCTAGAAATTGTTTTAAAAAAATCATATCATCATTTTGGATAGTTATCTTGTCTAATAATTTCCAGGTTGAAAAAGTTATCTAGTGAATGTCACAATATATTAATTATACATACATTATACACATTATAACTACACACACACTCATAAAATGCATGACAGTAACCATGTATCTGTGGGTGGGTGGGAGACGTGCAAATTTATATTGATTGTGAAATCTTACAGGTCCAGTAAAGAATTCTTACCACAAAGTGTGCAGGATCACAGTGAGACTTCAGAACCTGTTACCCTTTCATTTAGCAGAACTGTAGTTAGTGTTACATTTTGCACCATCCTTTTCCAATTTTGCCATGAGTAACTAGGGAGAAAATCTTTCAATAGAAACACAGGCATTCAGGCATTCAATGTGTTCTGGTTTTTGGTCATGCTGATTTGTAAACGCTTGACATAACTGTCAATAAGCGACATCTTATGTGAGTTACACTTTCTGCCAGCCATGGCTGTTAAGCGAAGAACACTTTGCATTCTGGGACATGTATTTTCACATTAGTATTGGACACAACATACCACTTTAATAAACTAAGAGATAGCCACCAAAAGAATTTGTATACTGTTTTGCTATATATTGTTTATTGGAGCATGACACACGTTTCTAGTACAATTGTGCTAGAAAAACAAAGTTGGCTAGCAAGTTGGTAAATCACGGCTGAATTATATGACAATGGGCCCCAGTACAGAATTACAGTAGTAGTTTTCAAGGAATATACCTCGTTTTCAAGCAGCCTTTTTCCCCGCAGGGAATTACAACTCGGTCGTTACAACAACCGCGTTGTAATTCCGCATACCATTACCTCACAAGTTGTAACAACGACTTGCAGGGGGGGGGTGCTCGATGTTGGAATAGTGTAATTTACTATTCTAACTCCAGTCTGTGAAGTACTCCAATTTTTCAGACCCCAGAAGTGCTAGGGGTAGCACCCTATGACTCTATGTACTTCCTGATGTGGTATTATAGAATTCTGCATATCTTGATAATATAACAAAGAACTTGGCAACAGAAGCTGAAATATGAAAAGACATCTTTATTAAACTCAAATGAGTGAGACTACGTCGCACAGAAGCCTTAGCAACTGAATGAGGCAGTCTGCAGAACAGAAACCAGTCTCCTCTTTTATGGAGAATGTTACGCTCTGGGCAACACCGCCCTTCTCTTGCAGTTGGTCATTCACATGTATACATTGCAAACGAAAAGGCAGAGTCATGATGACCATCCCACATTCCAGTTAAGCCAGCCCGTAATTATTTACCCAGCAAGGCTCAGATCCCACATCAGATATCGATAGGCCCCAATAAACATGAGCATCTCCTGTTTTGGGAAACAAGCCATAAAGCAGGAACAGTCAGGTGTGAAAGAGATTAGCCGGAGGCTTGTGTAGGATGAAAAGACTTTATGGTGTGTCAAGCCCTGATGCTAATCACAGGTGGCCAGAGGACGGGGAACTCGTGAGACCAGTTTGACCTGGGGTGGCGGAGCCAAGCTGCCCAGGTCACAGAAAAGTCAAAGAAAGGCACATGTGCTCTAAAAGGCCCGTTTTCGCTTCATGCTATATAGCCTATGTGAGGGCAACCATAAGATGGCCACCGATACAAAATGGAACCCACGGAGTCAATGTATAATAACGTATACATAGTGCATTCACAGCTAAAACGTTACACAAAGCACTTGTACATACCGCATTAACCATTCGCGGTTCACTAATACCGGGATAGACAGGGGTAGGGCCCTGCCTCCTACGCGGTCCCAAATTTTAAAGTACGACAGACCCTCCTTTTGCCCTTACATAGGCAATAACTATACTCTCATCAATCCGAGTCCAGGTCTACAGACATGAAGTCATGGAGATGTTGCTGTAGCATCATCCTATTACTTAGCGACTCTCACGGGACACGTCTCCTTACACATGTAGTAGCACAAAGGCCACATATGGCAGGACAAAATAAGGAATACCTCTATCTGTAGTAGGCAGCATAAGATCACACACCCAATAATTAGTGATGGTCATTACTAACTAGTGTTGATACAGAAGCTGTACAAAAGAATTGCTTACGAATTCTGATCTTTTAACCTGCTCATGTTCAGGAAAAGGGTGAAAAGAATGCAAAGAAGCAGTAGTAGGAAAGGACATAGGTTGGGAAGCGGGTGCAGAAGTCAATTGGGTAGAGAAAAACAATCCCATCCATAAATGACAACGTCATGTTTAAAAAGACACTAGAAAACTCGTTATTAAAAAACATATAGACAACGGGAGAAAGTAGCGACCACTATTACAAATGAAATAATATTTGTCTACAACCCTGAGCAAAAAGCAAATCCTAAAATTATTTAGTAACATTTTAGGGCTCCTATACATTTTGTATGTTCAGGTGAAACAGTGGTGACCCTCATCAATGCTCTGAGGTGAAAAGGGGATACTCTTCCACAGAAAATGGATTTTATTCTGCTTATACTAGACAATGCCAGCAAAACAAACAGTCTTCTAACACCTAGTCTATACAATCACACGGAAACCTCTTGTGAAACCACCTATGCCCAGAGTCCGTTCAAAAAGCCTCTCTGGCAGGCTTCTATTGTCCATCAAATCTTCTTCTGTTGTTTTCTTTTGCCTGGGCCTCTTCATTCAAGCCTTTCATGAGAAAAGTACTGCTTAGTTGGAGTGCCCTCCTGGCAAACACCCACAGCTCACTCGAAAAAAAAAAAGTCTCAATGTCTCAAGGCAGTGCGCCAGTATTTTTCTTTTGCGGCAGGCACTACAGGTAGTGTGCTCTCCATTGATCAAGGGCACAGGTCATCTCGTGCAGATTCGGGACCATTCTCAGACTCCAACACTCGTCATTCAGTGTCAGAGGACGCTCAGGCTGCTCTTCTATGGGCACTGGAATGTAGTGCCTTCTGTCAATCTTGGATCCGCCGGTGCACTGCACTTCCATTGAAGCAAAGGAAAAGAGGGGGGTATGTGGCCAAAAACTCAGGCCAAGGGGCTCAAGGGACTGCACACTGTCAGAGGTTACCAGCACATGACAGGCGCTCTTTTGCACTGGAATTCTGGTTCTGTGGCAAAACCAGCTCCTCCTTCTTTTCTGATGTTGAACGCCTTCTGATGAAGCAAGTGTGATGCTTTAAACAGTTCGTTGTATAACAAGGGGACTGTAAACAGGTGGCCTGTGATTTTCAAAGGAGTGGCCACACGCCATGGGACAATTTTCGTCTAGAATACACTGTCTTTCTCAGGAAGCAATACAAATAAAAAGGCAGTAGGCAAAACAGTGGCTCTAAGCTTTTCAATTGGGTTTCCGTGTGAGAGCCTCCATCATCTAAGGGTAGATAACTACACGAGAATTCTATCTAAAATGGATGTCTTCACATATGGTGGCATTGTCTAATAGGGCAAACACATTTTTTTTTTTTCAATGATTACATATAAGTGTTTCTAAATTCCTTATCTAGGACATCTCAATAGAGAAATCACATGGTACAGATTATCATAGGTATGTAGAAACCTTTCACATCAGGTGCACTAGGCAATACACAGGCTAATAGTCAGATATGAAAACAAAAGACAAGAACTAGAGGGTCCTGATATTTGCATGATTAGAAACTTCTGATCCCACCGAAAATTAAAGCAGCAGGAACAAAAAGGGTAAAAACCACATTAAAAAATAGACATTGAAAATTCGTCATGTTCAAAAAAGGTAAACGTAAGTTATCTCCTATCGGGATGGAAAACTTGTCTTACTATAATATAATATACTTGACAGTCAGGCTGGAAAACATTGAAGCAGGCCTAGGGACAATTCTTGAAAACCAGTCTGGTCATATAAGAGGGGATTATACATAACATGGAGGTTCCTGGTGCATCACTGCAGTCTGGAAGTGTGTACCTGAACAATACACCTACAATAATAAATGGGCTGACTGGTGAAAGGAATACGGAAAAGGGAATTGGAACTAGGACACAACTAAAATTCCCAATAACTAAGCATAATGCGACATCGGTCAGGGAAGAAGCAACAAAAGCAATAAAAAATAAAAATCTATAGGAAGGACAAGAATTTACTTGGGTGATAGTCAGGCATGTGACACTACACCAAGAGTACGGGTGGTACACAAAAGGCCAAAGTTACATACATTTTAACTCTACCGCTGGCGACTACACCATATACGGTAATCTTAGCTAATGTTCCAGTTCCTTCTGCAGGGAAAAATGAAAACCTAGTTTCCTTTTAAGAAGCAAAGGCCATATGCTACTTAGGAGACAGGACACCATTAACTAATGTAATATAGAAATTAGGCCACCTTGAGTCACAGATCTATAATTTCATCCTTAGGTCCAATCAAGGATACATAAACGTAGGGCTGCCTGTTCCTTTAAAGGAAAGGGGCAGTAACGTGACTAACTGCAGGTGACACACTTTGATCCTGTAGATCTCTTTTAGTTTTCTGTAATACCATTATAGCCAATTTAGACATGCACTGGTGAAGTGTTGTCTCTCATGTTCACAGCATGAAATATCATTAGCTGTGGAATTTAGTAACCAGAACAAGTTCAACCAACTGTTGCGTAGCGATGGGCATCGTCATGACCATCCCCTCACAACACAGGTAAACTTGTAATAGTATCAAAAAGCAGCAACAAAAACAACGAAAACATGCAAAAAATAATAAAAAACGCACAAAACGTCAAGCCATCAGGTATACTTGCTGTATGTCCAGCACAAAAAGCATAGACAAAACAATAGCATATGTAAATAAGCGGTGACACACAACACCATGTCATGTACTTTTATGCACTGTAAACCTGCAGCTCAATATACGGGCCTGTTTAATTTTTCAGGTTTAAAATACTTACCCTCCTTTTTGACAGTAGATCACCAGGCAATGGAAATCTGCTGTCAAATATAACTTTACTGTTTCTCTTCTAACATACAGAACCAGCAAGAACAATTCATGATAGAACCAAATACACAAAAATAAATTGCCATTATTAACTGTTACCCTCTTGTCAGTCCTTGCAACATCAAGCCACTTTAGTTTTACCGTTCTAAAAATAAAAATCGTTACACTGACACTCCATATTAATTTGGCACCTACAATTTCCACTGTGAAAAATAAGTCTTAATTGTCAATTCGTTCACACTTAGCATGTAGCCTTAAAAAAATTTAGAATCTCATTTTCTGTCTAAGACTTAATGCAACACTTTGTTTTCTGTTAAAGAAGAGCAACTATAGCGGACATCATTCTATTTTTTTTTAGAGCACCAATGTATCTGCAAAGCATTTAACATGATGTTTGGACTTTCAAAGAAAACCCCTTTGCTATAGTTTCCCTTTGGAATTGAGTTCTTTAGTTTTAGTGATGCTATGGAGAAACCAGAAACCCCACCTTTAGAGGCCCGTGTAGCAAGGTCATTCTGCATTCCACAGACGCAAGGCCCTAATTTAAAAGGTCATAAATGTCAACTCCATTGTTTACGGGAAAGATAGCATCTCAGCAGCGTGACCGAGCCAGCCTCTGCAGCTCTCCCAACCCCCAGCTTCTGACACTCTGAATTCGTCAAAGCCAGAAGGCCTTCCTAATTCCTCCTAATTTGCAATAATTCGCTCTATTTTGAAAAATAATTTCTCCTTTTTAGGCGCTAAAAAAATTATCTCTATTCCCAGATTATTAAACTACATTTACTGTGAATAATTCACGAAACTTAATAACACACATACCACTTTTTAGAATAAATCCTTGTTACAATCCTATGTAATGGTACACATTTCAACAGCCTTAAATAAATGAACGTCTCAGTAGGCCCAGCTAAAGTTAGACTGAACTCCAGCAATTGGGACCGCTTTCTGCCCCAGTCCATTGGCACTGCGAATTGCATTTGCAATGAGTTTTGATATTTTCTTCATCATTTAGTCACTTGCCTTTATACCACATTCCTTTTTATTCCCTTCGTCAATACAACCTTCCTCACGCTACTCTTCATGTCTTTATTACTCCCCTTCATCATCTCTCTTCCCTCCACGGCATTCTGTTTTCCCAATTGTTCTTCTCCTTCCTACGTATTACCTAGTTCATATAACCGTAATTCTACATTCCTCCACCCCTCTATCATTACTGACTTCATCACGTACCTGCTCACAAACATCCTCTTTTTCCTTCATCAAAAAAGAATTCTCCATTTCTCTTTCTCTATGTGGGTGCTAACTCCATTAAGGCCGTTTTTTATTAACATCAAATAGTTGCGGGTTGCGACACCATATTTTATTTAATTTCTCCAAGTTTTAAAAAAGGTCCTGTTTTTCATAGCGTGTTCAGTAGTATCGTGACAGACACAGCTAAAGTTAGAACCTTCAACCCTGATATTAAAACAAGCCTTTGTACTGGCACATTGACTCATTGAATCATAAGAAGGCACAACCTGTAAATATATATCAAACCTAAACGTATGCATTTACTGAAGTCTGAGACACTTTAAAAAGTACTCTGAATGGAAGAGAATGCAGTTCAAACAGTGTTTTCTACCCAAATTCGACTTTCATTCTTTTGGCATTAAAAAATGAATATCCTACAATTTGTTTGCATAATATGCATTACCAGAATGTTTATTACATAACCCATGAGTCAGGCATTGGAAATAATAACTTATACTTTATAGAAATGGGCTTGTTTGCGCCTGCGCCAAGGGAAAATTGTACACGCGAATGCTTGTCATTTTAGTGATGCAACACAAATTTTAATGCTAGGTGGTCATAGTATGAGTATTAAGCTTTATAAATATCAAAAAACGATTTTGAAAAGCACTTATTTTTTTTAAATAATTTTTCCCATGATTAATAATTTTCTTTTAAAAAAATCCCAATTATTCGTTTTTGTGATAATTCCATGTATAAAAAAACAAGCTACATCTCTTGCCTATCATTTTGGACACATTAACTCACACGTCTAAGCGCATAAGCCCAACTTGAAACGCGTCACATTTTTGCGCCACTTTCATTTAAAAGGATGGTTCTGCAAAATTCCACCCGTGTTCAACTGGGAAGGTGCTGGCTGAATGAACATTTCTATGAAATATACTGCAGCTGAAAAGTTTGCCTGTGAACATCTAATACAATGCATCTAAGGAAAATGCTGTAAATTTATTTACTTTTGCAAAAATAGATAATTTCGTTTTTGGGGCCTGATTTATATCTATTGAATGTGTTTCTAATTTTATCCTTTAAGCATTTAACGGCAGTTTTGTATATGTGCACAATTGCTCATTCTATAAATTAAAGAGCACCATATAGCTATTTTAGCACGTCACATGGTTCGTTTCTGGATTTTTTTTTTTAAGTTTCTACTTGATATTAATTAACCAACAATTTACTTAACAGACTGGAAACATCAGAAGACCCACAAACACATATTGAGCTCATTTCAGACATAAACAGAAAGGGGTTAAACAGACAATACAGCGCGCATTAGCCATTTTTCATAAATAGCGCCGTCGCAATTTACTTACAGAAGTTGCACTAATGAAAAAAAAAAAAAACACAGACTTTTAAACACACAGTTGACTTACAAATCAATACGCATGACAGAAAGAAAGAACAGCTCACAGACTATACTTGAAACAAACCATTTGCAAATACTAGTTGTAGGTCATATTTACAAGCAACGCTTTTCAATAGTGTTCCAGAAGGCTGCATAAACAGCCCCACAGACAGATGCATGTCCAAGAAGTAGTGAATGCGCTCAATTCAATAGCTTTGCCTAGCAGAACACCACACAAAATCGTTCTGCATATCTTCATTCATGAAACTGCGCAGAACGAAGGATCCTTGTTTTGTATTATGTCATATTTTAATTCCCTGGGGATACAAAATCACCAAGGAAGAAATATGTTTTTAAATCTAACCTATTTAGATATTTCCCACACTATGGTACCTTTCAAAACAAAAAGCAACACATTTTTCCATGTGAGCTTACAAACAGGCATGCCAAAAATACTGCGGAAAACGCAAGTATTATAATCAAAACCAAATGGAGAAATATCTCCTCATTACCTGCCTACACAAATTGCAATTCGCATATCCAAACCTAAACAAACCAAAAGCTACATTTCCAAATTTGCTAAGATCAGGCATCTTATAGCTCACTAATCTAGCTTCAAACTTCAAGGGGTTATCTCTACCAATACACTCGCAAATATGCGAGACCCTCGGTTTTGGTAATTTGCAATGACCAAATCAGAAACCAAGAAACCAACCCCTCGGCTTTGGTAATTGCGATAACCAAATTAAAGACCCAAAGAACCAAAGGACTGGGAGCGACCCACTTATACTTAATTCTTATTCTTAATAATCAAAAGGTTATCCAAATTCTAATTGTCAAGTTCTACATGACCAAACGTCTTCTATAATACTCACGCCAAAAGGGTTCTTTTTCTCACCTTTTGAGTGACATCATGTGGAGGATCAAAATCAGGAAGAGCAGAAATATACCGGGCTACATAATCAAAGAATCTCCAGAATCCCTGTGCACAGAGTACCTTCTTGGTAGAATCCCGTTCTGTCCTCCTCAGTAGATTTCAGTCTCCTGACAAGATCACTCCCACAGAAAGTCACTTCTCTGATGAGGCCCAACGTTGGGCGCCAACTGAAGTACTCCAATTTTTAAGACCCCAGAGGTGCTAGGGGTAGCACCCTATGACTCTATGTACTTCCTGATGTGGTATTATAGAATTCTGCATATCTTGATAATATAACAAAGAACTTGGCAACAGAAGCTGAAATATGAAAAGACATCTTTATTAAACTCAAATGAGTGAGACTACGTCGCACAGAAGCCTTAGCAACTGAATGAGGCAGTCTGCAGAACAGAAACCAGTCTCCTCTTTTATGGAGAATGTTACGCTCTGGGCAACACCGCCCTTCTCTTGCAGTTGGTCATTCACATGTATACATTGCAAACGAAAAGGCAGAGTCATGATGACCATCCCACATTCCAGTTAAGCCAGCCCGTAATTATTTACCCAGCAAGGCTCAGATCCCACATCAGATATCGATAGGCCCCAATAAACATGAGCATCTCCTGTTTTGGGAAACAAGCCATAAAGCAGGAACAGTCAGGTGTGAAAGAGATTAGCCGGAGGCTTGTGTAGGATGAAAAGACTTTATGGTGTGTCAAGCCCTGATGCTAATCACAGGTGGCCAGAGGACGGGGAACTCGTGAGACCAGTTTGACCTGGGGTGGCGGAGCCAAGCTGCCCAGGTCACAGAAAAGTCAAAGAAAGGCACATGTGCTCTAAAAGGCCCGTTTTCGCTTCATGCTATATAGCCTATGTGAGGGCAACCATAAGATGGCCACCGATACAAAATGGAACCCACGGAGTCAATGTATAATAACGTATACATAGTGCATTCATAGCTAAAACGTTACACAAAGCACTTGTACATACCGCATTAACCATTCGCGGTTCACTAATACCGGGATAGACAGGGGTAGGGCCCTGCCTCCTACGCGGTCCCAGATTTTAAAGTACGACATCTGTGCGGACAGTAGGGAAGGTATTGGATTTTAAATCAAACACCTTCTCCCTCCCTCTTCAAGTCGTTGTTTCGACTTGCGGAGTAATGGTATGCGGAATTACAATGTGGTTGTTGTAACAACTGCGTTGTAATTACCTGCGGGGAAAAAGTTTTATGGTAAACGTTGTTTACCGTTTTCGAGGAGTGCTGCAGATCGGGAGTCAGTACTGGACGAATAGCGGTGGTGCTCCACATGAAGCCTAAGCTGCATGCAGGTGTGTATTGTTTCTGCAGGACTGGGGTGGATGGCAGAGCTGCTTGTGAGTCTGAGTACTAAAAGATCAGTGGTGGTTGTTTCACGTCAGAAGCCACATGGAAGAGCTGCACCTAGGTCCTGATACTGGAAAAGCAGTAAACTGTGTCAGCCTATGGTGTAGGAATGGCAACCACAGATCTATTTCATTAAACAAATATTAATTAACATCTGTACCCAGCTACTTTAAATTGATTGCTTAAGGTATACCTGTCAGGTGAGGCTGAATGGACATTAAATAAAGATGTTCGTAATCGAAATTACTAGCCATGAGACCCCAAAGGATATGGCCCATTCTGAGCCTACCTCTGTTTCACCTGAGTGTACAGCCTGTATACAACATAGAACAAGATTACTGCATGCGCACTGTCGCTATTAACACTCTATATGGTCCCCAGCAGCAGTGGCAAAAGGTCTCCGATTCTATTACTGTGGAGACCCAATGCA
This sequence comes from Triturus cristatus, assembly GCF_964204655.1. NCBI lineage: Eukaryota > Metazoa > Chordata > Amphibia > Caudata > Salamandridae > Triturus > Triturus cristatus. Next base: position 889,239,940 of record NC_140590.1, on the reverse strand, counting down.
GGCTGAAGCAACACATGTTACCACTGTCTGCCTTGCATGCATATTTTGCAAACTAGAGCAGTATTTATCAACATCTTTGTATTTTAATCTTGGGTTCCTTATGCACTTTTATTTTTTTTTATCATGGAGTAATTTGGTACCAACTGGATATGATTTGGGAAATTTATAGTTAATAGTGTTCATGTTGGGGTCTTTGCAGGTGGTCCAATAAAATTTCAAAGTGTTTTAGTTAATATAGCATAGTCTTTAATCTATGATGATAACTCCTGCAGTGTCCCTCGTTTCAATGCACTTCCACTTCCTCTATCACAACATCAAAGGCCACGTGATGTCACTTCCTGAGATGTCATTAGGATCAAGTGATGTCATTTCCTGCGATGTCATAGTGCATCAAAGAGCATATGATGTCACTTCTGTTACCCCTGGTGACTCGGCGTCCATGGTTGTGCCTCTCTTCCATATCTTCCTTCTCTGTGTTGCGGTTGTTTTATATTACCTTGGTCAGCTTTACAGCATTTTTCAGTTTGATGTGTACTGGGTGTCCTTTTTGATACTGTGGAACTTCTTCGCCGAGTAGTATCTTCCTACACCTCATTTCCCCCAGCTGAAACTCCAGCCGCATACGTGTCTTCATCTGTGAGTTAAATATATGACATATTGTCATCTCTATATGTCAAGTAGAATGTTACAATTCACATTTGGGTAGACTTGCATGTCCATGGATGCACAAATGTTTACTAAGTAAAGTATGAAATACAGAAATAGTAGTGCGTGATTTAAGAATGAATGATGTACTACAAATCTGAGAATGCATTGGACTGGCAAAAATGGAATGGAGTATGGAAGTTTAACATCACTCCTAAATTAAAGCTAAGATTTTCTGGCTCCTTTTCTTATTGTTTTAAATTACATGTGTGAATCATGGAATTTTGAAAGTTTTTAACTCACCTGGTGGTGATTGATTAGGCAAAAGGTCAATGCTGGAGATTCCAGATACTGCTTCTGGTAACAATGTACTCTCACTCACCTCCTACAACTAGACAGGTGGTGGCTTGGTTGATGGTCCAACTTGTGCGCCTCCTGGTTCTTTCAGACAGATGGCTATATTTTTGGGATATGGGAGCACAAGTCATTCCACCTCTTTCTAATTTCATCTAGACTCCTGAAGGTCGCACCAAAAGGGCTTAGCTGCACCTGGTTTGGGCTCCACATTACACTTTCCGTGGCCTGTTAGCAAAGACTTCACAAATATCTGGTCATTATCGACAACTCACACTTCTACTAAAATTGGCAACTCTTTCTCACTAAAATGTTTGCTTCTATTTTTACGCCCCATTTCATTTCATTGTGACTTTTGTGATGCAATTTTTCGAGGTATTGATGGTTCTCGGGCACTCTGCCCCTCTGCAGGTGCTTTCAGCTCTCAAATTGAAAGTTATGACTCACTTCCTGCCTCTGAGGTCATCAGTTGAAGCCAGCCTGACAGTCCCAATATACCTATTAAAAATGTGTGATTCGGCAAACGTAGAAATCTTTATTAGCAAATGACACCGATTCGCTATTTGGGATTGCGATTTTCATTATGTCCTTTTTAATATAACACGATTTGTGATTCGGAAACTGAAATTCGTTCAAAATTCGCATATCATATTCTCAATTCATTGTTTCTTGATTCGAGTGGAAATATCAAACACGATGTAGGCGAACTAAAAATCCTCTATATTTCTACATGTGCTGTTGTTACAGGTGGGCTTATCCCAGCTGTCGCTGCTTGGTACATGCTTCTCACAACATGCAGTAAGCTGAATATCCTCTTTGCCAGAGCAGCGAGTCTCGCTCAGGAGTAAACACACATACCTTTGCAGGCAGCCGAATCGGCATTATCCCCGCAGGTGACTCCTCTCCTAAGCGCAGAGCTCCAGCTGTTCCGCAGCCGGCTTTGTTCCTGCGGCTGGAGTGGCTGCCATTAAAAGGAGGCGTGCCATCCGGAAGCTTTGGCCCTGATGCGCCACTAAAAACATTCACAGCGGTGCCCACGGTTTCTAAAATACCTTTGCTGGGACAATCAACTGTTTCACATCACAGGCCCTTGTTCAAAAAGAAGGGGAAATAAAAGCATGCTGTATTAGCATTAGCGCTGCTGTATCATTCAGTACGCGCCGTGCAGTTCAGAGATGCACAGACACACAGAAAAAAGACACATTCCGTTTGCAGATTTGAGAATGGGGCAGATGGAGTAAGCTGAAAGGATTTTTGCAGTTTGTTTAGTTTCGGCGCTGTGGTGACAGCCTCTGGTCACTTAAGGGCATCACTCAGAGACGGCACCCACAGACATGCCGGAGCCACAAAAGGGCAGGTTGTTCATTTCTTCACAATCCTTGAAAAGATCCCACATAAGCCAAGAGATATAGAACAATGATTGCTGAATTAATTTCATGGCTAAGTAATCCATGTTGATGTTCTCAGATTTCTTCTTGAGTCTACTTTTATCATATTAAAATATGGCACGGAGGGGTCGCTTTCTCATAGAAGTTGCTGCACCCCTGTCCAGTTTTCAGACCACTTTTAGCAACAACATTTGCACAGCCTGTTTTAGCAGACTTTAGAGACAAGCCCACTGGATGTCACTTATGTTCCAATCTAGGATACTCACGAAACTGACATAGGTGTCAGAGTGTACTGCACATCAGAAAAGCAAAGCACATGCCTGATCGAGCAAAGCGTTGTTTGTGAAAAATCCTTGCTGCATACAGCATACCCCTTCACAGAACAGGCTGCACGTGGGGCCATGATACTGCCCGAGCCAGCTTCGCAAAGTGCAATTGGAATGACCCAAAATCTGTGCGTGCAAAGCCATCAATAATGTATCCCCCAGCAAATACAGGCCCATCGCCCAAGTTGCCGGTTTGAGAATGAGTACAGAATTGTTAATCACAAGCTAGCCTATAGTTAACTTGAGCAGGACGTTGCTGGTGGAGGCCACTGGCACTCATTTTTGGGGACCAGTACTTGTCTTTCCGCATCGGACATTTAGGAAAGCAAGACAGGGAAAAACACACAAAACAGAAAGACGGAGGAAGAGAGGGACGGCAGAATGAAAGAAAGCAGGAACGTTCAAGAGTAAGATAAAGGACAGGGCTGCCTGGTAGAGAATTAAAGGGGCATGAGGTGGATTTAGGACTATGCACTATCAGTATTCGGCGTGCTGACATTCATGTGCGCCAGCAGCAGGCTTCTGAGTAGAGCTGTGGGCACTGGTGTCCATCTTTTTCCAAACAAAGCACTTAACTATCTGTAATAAATTATCCTTTGGTGACCTGGAATCTCAAACGCGGGTTTGGGGTGGTTGTTAGTGGAAGATTACTAAGTGGCAGATACTGTTACATGTGTTCATTGCTGTCACGAGCGTTTCCCTCAAGCGCTCATGACTATATCTCAGATGAGTGTTTACTTTTAGAATGGATGGTGGGCTCGTGTGCGGGCCAACAAGTGAGTCGGGATAACGGGTGAAACAGCGGGACTGGGAGGATGCGATAAACTGCCGTCCTTAACATACCCCAAAATGGCCTGAGGTAAAAATGGTTAATGAAGTAACCTCACAAAAAGTAATTGAGTTTTTGGATCATTTATTTTGCAGATAAGGGATTCCACAGGAAATTGTCACGGACAATGGTCCACAATTTACAAGTAGGGAAATGGAATCTTTCATGGGAAAATGTGGTATAACTCATAGAAGAATAGCTGTATTCCATTCTGAGGCTAATGGTCAGGTTGAACGGTTCATCTGCGTAGTAAAGTAGGCTATACAATTATCTATTAATAGTGGCCTAAATTGGCGGAATTCCCTGCAATCGATGCTCTTAACTTACAGGACATCTCCAAATTCTGTCACCCTTGTTAGTCCATTTGAACCTCTAAGGGGACGTAAACCGAGTACCAGGTTAGTGCCCTGGTGTCTTAAAAAGAATTTAAAGGAGAATGACAATAGAACGGTAGTAGATTATAATCTAATTAAACACAGAGTCAATGAGTATAAGGAGAAGATGAAAGCTGCCATGGAAAAAAAAGAGGGATCGCGTCCAAAGTTAAGGTGATGGTGGGTGATTTAGTTCGTCTAAAAAAAAAAGAAGGTATGCCCAAAGGTTCTCAATTGTGGTCAGATCCCAAGAAAGTAATTGAAGTTTTCAACAATGCGGTCAGAATTGAGGGTGGTAGTGTTTGGAATTTCAACAGAATTTCTATTTTTAAAGGGCCTTATCAGACATATAAGGACTTCAATGAGGATACTTCTCGTGATGTTGTCTATGAGAACACTACCAACAAACAAAAATGTCATCCTTTGAAGAGCACTTATTCCACCAGGAGCGTGTGTGAACGTCATTTTCCTGATAAATTTAAAGATTATGTTGTAGGATAAATATGTTAAAAAAAACGAAAAAAAAAGGGGGGGGGAGATGTGTTACATGTGTTCATTGCTGTCACGAGCGTTTCCCCCAAGCGCTCGTGACTATATCTCAGATGAGTGTTTACTTTTAGAATGGATGGTGGGCTCGTGTGTGGGTCAACGAGTGAGTCGGGATAACGGGTGAAACAGCAGGACTGGGAGGATGCAATAAACTGACATCCTTAACATACCCCAAGTCTACGACTTATTTTTTATTACTAACATCCTTTTTACAGATACTTCCCCAGTTTGACAAAGAACACAATTGTGTCACTGTAATGTTTGACCTCCTGATATTTTTCACCGCAATTTCTTAAGAGTATCTGGTTTGCACCTGGCTGACCTGCTAATGATGAGACCTGTTGATTATGGGGAGTATCAATTACTAGACTCTGCCTCCAAGACTTCCCACCTATCTCTTTACGAAACTGTGAACACTTTCTCCTCAACTAAGGGATGTGGCCCATTACGACACTTGGATCAGACTTCTGTCCCCAACCCAAGGGAATCTCTGCCCATAAGTACAGCAACCAACACAGGCCACTGACAGGTGTCAGTGTCAAGAGCCAAGACCCGGACTATCCACTGCCAGGTGGAAGCTTCAAGTTGGGACATTGGATAGGCCTCTCTTCCAACTTTGATACTGGTAAGGAGCAGGCCTGGGTGGAGTTCGCGGATTTCCTCTATGCAGAACTCTTGCGAAGTGACCAAAAACTTTGTTGTGCTACACATAGTTCAGCAAGTGGCAGAGTGCATTAGGTCATACCGTTTGCAATGATTTTTAGTGCCGGATGCTTGTCCCATGCTGGAAAATCAGAGCAAACAGCAAACAGCACCATGCACAGCGCAAGATGGTGCTGCTTCTTTCTGCCGCTCGAGTCGATGTTCAACTCGAGCTCCTGCTTCCTCAACGCGAACAGAAAATTTCTCAACGCAAGCGGTAGTGGCTATCCATGACCGCCGGCATTGAGAAATCTCGCAGGAAGGTGGTCTGGAGTTCAATTTCCCTCGCTCGCCAACTCAACGTTGGCGAGCACGAGAGAAGAAAAATCTTTGCTTCGCATAATGGAGCATTTTTTTCAGGACTACGAGTGCTATATTGACCATGGCGTGGGAAAAACTCCGCAAACTCCACGAGTGGGATGGAATATCACGCACAGGCCTAGTAAAAATGTTCCATAGGGGGTTACTGAGGATTCTCTGATCTCTGAGGTTTCTCCGAGTGGGGGGGGGGGGAACAACCCCTGGTGTTAGATACCATACTTCTACTCTACCTCCCACTAGTCCAGGGGTGGTGTTCTGAAAATGGCTTTTCAACCCAGGGTCTGTACCCTGAGGCTAAACAGGGGACATTGGTGAGTCCTCCTTCCCCCTGCCCTTCCATTCGGGCTCCAATACACTCCGCTTGGAAGTGGTACTTCCCTGGGCTCCCAGCTCTCCTGACAACTCATTTGCCAAAATGCTGTCTATGGCCATCTGGGGACTAACTATGACGCTCTTCTGGGTTATCTCCCCACCTCACTTCAGGGATTCCAGGGCCATCAGGCAGAAAAAGACCTGCCCCATGGCCTGATGCACCCTACGCACCTGGCCGGTGTACTGTTCTGGAGAAAACAGCATTTCCACTACCATGGTGTAACTAGCCCCAGAGTCCCTTAAAGCAGTGACAGAGATCCTATTCACTTTCACTTGGTGGAAGTAACAACTTTTACCTGCAGGATTCACACGTTCACCCTCGGAATTTATCTCCTACCTAAGGGAGATAATGACATGGTCTTTGATTTGCCCCTGGGGTCTACTACCCCATAAGGACACAGTGGCCACTGTTGTAGAATTACCGCCAGTGGGGGATTTCTTAGGAAAGACAAAGTCCTCCTGCTTGGTCCTAACTGGGAACACTGAAAGCAGCAGGTTTGGAATTGGGTGCCCTGGGCCACAGCCCACTAAAACACCCCCTGTTTCTCAGAAGGGGCTTGGAAACTGTTTCCCCCACTTTATTCAGGGACTTGTCTGGGTCCCCATTGACCTCCCCCTCGCTCTGCTGGGGGAATCTGAACCACCCTTCATGGGGTCACTCCTAGGTACCTCGTTGTGGACTGTGGTACCGAGCCAGCAGCCCACCTCCTTCGCAAGATCCCTGGGGTTAGTGACCTTACTATCAACCAAGTGTTGGTGCAGCTTTGTAAAACAAAGACTCAACATGTGCTCTCTTGCAAACAGATCATACAGCCCTTTGTAATCATTCACGGTAACTACCATTCACCCAACCATCTAGTGCCTTGCAAAAGGAATTTACAAAATCCACCCAAGACTGCTGGGACAGCTTCTGGCTGCCCCTAAACGTCTGCCTGTACCTCTCAGGGGTAAGACCATACTTCCTGTAAAGGGTTTCCTTCATGAGGGGGTACCTCATCCTGTCTCTATTTCCCAGGGATGTAGGTCATCTCTTTCCTGGGTATGTGCCTCAAGAGAGTGTCCCCCCAGTCATTCTCAGGGCCCCAATTCATCTCCAGGGCAAACTCATAAGCTTCAAACTATCCATGTCATCCATCACATCAAAGTTGGCGCCAGATCTATGGGTATGTGGACCCTCATGTCTCCAGCGGCACTGTGGGTATGCATCCACCATTATTGCTGGTCTCTGCTTGGCTCGGATGTCTACTCCCTGAGGCTCCTTTCATGAGACAGTCGCTCTACAGCTAATTCCTTCTCCATTGCCAAATTTATTTTCCTCCATGTCGAGTTTGTCCATTTGCAGCTGAAATTCCCTCTCTGCCGACCTATCCACCAGCTCCTCTGATGACAGGCCTTGGGAAGCCATGCTGCTCTCACCCTTGTTCCAACTCAGGAAACAAATTATCCCTCTTTCTCTGGTGTTGTATCTCAGAACTTGCACCTAGGTCCTCTACTTGCCCCTCTGTTATAAACGGGAGTCTCTAGTTGGCAAGAGCTTGCACCTTTGTCCAAATAGGGACCCTTCTTCCTAGTCAGGATAAGGGAGTTACACTCCTAAGATAACCGCTGCTCACCCCCTTTGTAGCTTGGCACGAGCAGTCAGGCTTATCTTAGAGGCAGTGTGTAAAGCATTTGCACAAAACCAACAGTAATTCAGCGTAAGCACTACAAACGGACACCACACCAGTTTAGAAAAATATCCAATATTTTTATATACTTAAGACAAGACCAAAACGATAAAAATCCACAGAACAGTACTTTAAAAATCTTCAGTTATCACAGTATCCTTGTAAAACAGTTCCTTGATGTCGATAGCTGCATCCAGGGCCATCACGGCATCGTGAACAAACATATCCAAACAGTTCTGGCTGACCGCGGCGTTGCGGGTCAGCTACGGTTTCGGGAAGACCCGCAAACAGTACCTTTCAGAAATGCAGGTCGTCGATGACCTCTGGTTGTCACACGCGTTGCAGGTCGATCTCCTCTGTGATGGAGTCAGGGGCCCTGGTGTCGGCAGGCATCGGGTGCTGCGGTGCGAAGTGCAGCGGTACAGCGTGCGGTGTCCTCAGGTCGCGGTGCGAGCAGCGGCTCGGTGGCTGCATAAGATGGCGTCATGGGTGAGACCAGGGTCACGGTGTCAGATGAAGGCAGTGCTCGTCAAGGTGCTGGCAGGTCACGGTGCAGCAGCGGCGGTGTCGTTGCTGAAGCGCTGTCGTCGGCTGATGAACTGGAGTCAATGGCACCGGCGTCGGTAGGCCAAGGCTGCGGTGTGGGATGAGGGCAGTACCTCGTGTAACTTTACGAGCGGGGCCCTTGAACGACGGTGCAAGCAGCGGCATCAAGTCCGGCATGGAGCGGCGACATCGGGGATACCAAGGCATCGTCGTGAAGCGAGGCGGTGAGGAGTGCGGTGCCCACAGGTCGTGGTGTGAGCAGCGGCTCGGTGGCGGCATCAGCAGGCGTCGTTGGTGAGACCAGGGTCGCGGTGCGGCATTGGGGCGGTGCTCTCTGCGGTGCCAAATCTTCGCCGTGAAGCGAGGCGGTGCGGAGTGCGGTGCCCACAGGTCGCGGTGCAAGCAGCAGCTCGGTGGCGGCGCCGACAGGCGGCGGCGGTGAGACCAAGGTTGTGGTGTGGCGTTGCAGCGGTGCCCTCTGTGGTGCCTTCAGGACACGGAGTCGGCAGCGGCGTCGTAGACGGTGTCGGGCTTGAAGTCTTTGCTGTTCCTGAGACTTCTTGAACAGGGGGCAAGCTCTACCTGAAGCCCTTGGAGAAACTCACAAAAGTAGATTGCAGAAAGTTCAGTCCAGTCCTTTCACTGCCCAAGACAGAAGCAGCCACTGCAGGCCAACACAGCAAAGCACAGAGCTTCTACAGCTCTTCTTCATGGCAGTATTCTTGATCCAAAAGAGTTCCTTGAAGTCTTTTCTATCCCTGAGACTTCCAACAGGAGGCAAGCTCTACTTCAAGCCCTTGGAGAAAATTCTAACAGCAGGATGATGAAAGCACAGTCCAGTCCTTTCCCTGCCCAAGACAGAAGCAACCACTGCAGGCCAACCCCACAACACGCAGCATAGGGGCAGTACTCCTCCTCCAGCTTTCCCGGTCCTTCTTCCTGGTAGGTTCCACCAAATCCTTTGTCCTCTGCAGGCAGAGGGTCCTGTACCTAGTTCAAACCAGTTCTGGATGCACTCTGCCAGTGTGCACCTTCTTCCTTTGTCAGTGTAGGCCAGGGTCATCAGACGTACCACAGGAGGTGGGGCCAGCATTGTGGAAGGCAGGCACAGCCCTATTCAGACCCATCTATGTGCAGATAGGTCTATTCAGCCCTGTGCTGACTCACCCTGTTTCCTGGAGTCTCCCTCAGCCCCTGTCACTCACAAACCAGACAGACAATACACAACCTAGCAGAGGCAGGCTGGATTGTTAGGCAAGAAAATACCTACTTTCTAAAAGTGGTATTTTCAAACACAGAATGTTAAAACCATCTTCACTAAAAGATATATTTTATCATTCTGAGTTCAGGTATACTAAACTCGAATTTCTACCATGTTCCCTGGGTCAGTTAGGATTATAGGATGCTATAATCAAACTGCCCATTCTGGCCTATGGGGAACAGGTAGCCTTGCAATAGTGAAAAACAAAGTAGGTTGTAATTCACTATGAGGACATGCCACACACACCAGGGCATGTCCTACCTTTCACATACAAGGCACCCTGCCCACAGGGGTACCTTGGGCCTACCTTAGGGGTGACTAACATGTAGAAAATGGAAGGTTTAGGGACTGGCAAGTGGGTGCACTTGCCAAGTCGACATGGCAGCCCCAGGCTGCACACAGGCTCTGCAATGGCAGGCCAGAGTTACACTTTACGGGCTGTTTGCTTGGGGGGCACAATCTAGTGCTGCAGCCCACCAACAGCATTTGATTTATGGGCCCTGGCACTCGCAGTGCACTTTACTAGGGACTGACACATAAATCAAATAAGCCAATCATGGAAACACCAATCCATAACACAGTTTACACTGAGAGCATATGCACTGTAGCACTGATCAGCAGTGGTAAAATGCCCAGAGTCCTAAAACCAACACAAACAGGTCAGGAAAAAATAGGAGGAAAAAGCAAAACGTTTAGAGATAACCCTGCAAAAAGTGCCATTTCCAACACCCTCCATATCATCTACCTCATCCAGCTCATCTGTTAGTGTCAGCGACTGGTGAGCCTCCTTCCAGGATCTCAGAGCTTTCTGAAGCTTCGTTTTGGTGCCTTACTTGGTTGGAAGTCCACTTTCCGTACAGAACTCTGTGTGCTCAACCATTGTCCTGCTCTCCAAGTTCACGAGCTCGAATCCCATTCTACACTTGTGGTCACAAAAGTCAGATACAATGAGAGTGAATTTAGAAACAGCAAAAGAGCAAATCACAGAAGAATGTAAGAACTCAAATAGCTATCAAACAGTTTATCTCGTACTTTGTTGTTACACAAAATCACTGAATGGCACTGCACAAACACAAGTCCAAATCCCACTGCTGCCATAAAATGAAGGACATTGAGTTACCAGTTGAGGTGGGTGGAAACCCTACTCAAGGAGCAACAGCAATTCCTGTCAGGGTGAGGTCACAAACAAATTCCAAATCAGTCTGTGCTTAACCCTCTGGTAGTTTGTCACAAAGCAGTAAGGCTTGACTTAGAGGCCATTTATGCAGCACTTCTAAAAGAAATAAAGTTAAAACACAACACAGGCTAAAACCCGGTTTAGTAAAATATAATACATTATTTGAGACCAAAACAACAAAAATCCAATCAGTCAAACCAAAGATGTGCAAATTTAAGGATTTCAAGTGAAAAGAGTGCCTAAAAGCACAAAGCACCAACTGTGGTTATCTGGTCATACTGGACCAGGCCAAAGTTACATGTTCATGCTGACCACGATGGAGGATGGGCCGTATGCAGGAAACAAGTTAGGGCTGCTTAACAAAGTACTTTAAATGCTGGTTGAAGAGTCTTTCTTGATCCCTCGCCGGGAATGTGTCTCACATCAGCAGCACCAACGAAGCTCCAGGCCTGCGATGTGAAGTCCTGAATTGTCAACAAGTATGCCGTCAGTGAGGGGCCTGCGATGCGAAGTCCTGCATCAAGAATGCATTGTATAGCAGTGGTTCCGAGCAGCTGCAATGTGATGTCCTGTGTTTTTGCTGAGGATGCCGTCGATTAGGACTTGCGATGGGAAGTCCTGTATTGTGGATATGTTGCATAGCAGTGGTTCTGAGGAGATGTGTTGCGTTGCATCAGTTCTGCCCAAATGTCCACAGCTGTCAGGGCCACTTCAATGATCCAGGACTGGTGTGGCACCACTTGGGGGGGAGGTAAGACTCACAGCAGACTGAGTCCAGATTCTGGGTACAAAGAGGTTGGAGTCATTTCTGTCCTTGAGGCTCTGATCAGGAGGCCAGTCAAATAGCCTCTGGAGTCACTTTGGCAGTCCTGGGTTCAAGATGCAGGTCCATTCCTTTTTGCTCACGCAGCAGAGCAGCACAGTAGCAGGACAGCAGAGTAACAGTACTTCTTGCAGCAGAGCAGCACAGAAGTCCTTCTGGTTCTTCCAGAGGTCCAGAGGTCCAGAGGTGCACTAAAGAGTTGGGTCTGCAGACCCAATAATTAATACCTGGTGCAAAGTTTGAAGTAGGAGAAGGTTCTGGAGGTTTTCACCCCCAGAGGTGTTTGGAATTCCACACCTCTGTGCCCTGGCCCCAGCATGTCTGGGGGCACAAACAACTAGTGTCAAACCCTTAGTGAGTGTGCTGAGACAGAGGCTTTGTGCTGTGCAAGTGGGGTAGGGGACAGCTCTGCCCCCCTAACAAGTCAGAGATGTCCCATCCTGCCAACACCTATTCCCCTTTGTCTCACTGTCTGGGAGTGATACAAAAAGACCAACTGCCAGCTACACCTAGTCATGTGACCCAGGATACAGGTTGCAGGCTGCAAATGGTTGGGAAAAGAAAATGCTAACTTTTCAAAACTGACATTTTCATAATTGTAGCTTAATGTCCTTCTTTACATTTAAAAAGGGCTTTAAATTACAATTCTTTAGGGACCAAACTCGACTCTCCTACCTGCTTCCAATTGAAAGATATCACTTATTAAATATAATAAGGTAACCCAATGTTATCTTATGTTAGAGAAAGGCCTTGCAATAGTAAAAACAAATTGAAAGGCTTTTCAGTACCAGAACGTGTAAACTAACAAGCATTGAAAATGCAATAGGTCTCGCCTTTGATTAAGTTAAAGCCATTTGCTTTGCTAATGGTATTGTATAGCAAAGCAAATGGCTTTAACTTAATGAAAGTCGAGACCTATTGCATTTGTAATGTTTGTTGTTGATATCATCATTCTGGTAACACTGAACAACCCCTTCCACTTGTCCGAGATGTGCCCCATCTCTAAAGCTTCACGCGTGGCCCGGGCTCTCACTCATAAGGGGGATAGCATCTGTTACCAAAACATGCAAGGAAGCTGCAGGAAAGTTGTAGAGGGCCATTGCTAAAATGAGTCTAACAAGCAAGTCATTATGAAGTCACCTTTTGGTCATGCCACATTTTAGAGAAACGCCATATTATTTAAGATGGATGGTCTTTCTGTCTCTGTGTCTTCATTTCCTGCATCTCCCCCGGCCCCTGTAAGATTCCTCCGTGTACCTCTCTCTCAACGGCCTCTGCAAAAGTGAAGACAACTGATGTAATGTGTTGCCCCGATTAACGCACCGACCTGTTAAATGAAGCTTCTAGTGCATCAGAAAATGTGTAACTTTTAAGGTTTCTTCCACTGCGTTTCTGTGGCAGGGTTAATTTCACATGTTCCTGAATAGGGGTGTGGAATTTTATGGAGTGAAACTGTGAGGCGTGGAATTGTGTGGCGCGGAATGCTGCAGTGTGTTATTGTGTGCAGATCAAACAGAAAACAAAGAACTCAGTGTTTTGAAAACACTGGGGAAGCAGACGAGGAAAGCGAAGATGCAGGCATTAAATATAAGTAGTCAAATTAAACAGCACGTGCTGGAGTGTTTGTTCATAAAGAAAATGTGTTTGTTGAAATTGCACACATTAGCGTCATGGACAAAGGGCGTCTGGAGTTCGTAACAGTGACTGGAGGAATGATCTGAAATGAATGTGTCTGAGATGGTATGTGCAGGGCCGGCTTTAGGGCAGTGCGACTGGTGCGGCCGCACTGGGCACTGACCTTTGGAGGGTGCGCTGTCCTCAGGGGGGGCACAATTTTTTAGCAATAACTTATGTTTGGAGATGAGGGACAGTTTTGCCTGGTGGTAGTGAGAGAATCTGAGGAGGAGGTCATTGGGCGTGGTGGGCGTCAAAAATGATTGTCACACCGGGGCGCCACCAGCACTAAAGCCGGCCCTAGGTATGTGGCTTCTAGATCGTGGAAACAGAGGCAGTGGCATATATTATGTGAAATATGCTAACGTGTGTTAAGTAAATTAAAGAATACGACTGTTTAAATAAAGGTATCCGAGCTATTACAGATGTGAAGAGAGGAATATAAAAATGTCAAATATGTTAATTGCAAATTGCTATGACGGTTTTAAACACGGTTTTAAAAATAAGGTAACATCTTGTGTCTGAAGTCAAAAAGGCCTTGCGAGCAGGTTTCTTACAACCAGGGAACAGTAGGAAAAATGAGTCACACGGCCAGTTGAAAGTGTGTGTGCTAATGTTTCTAGACGGGTAGAGGCGGGGCAGGATGACAGAGAGCAGCAATACAGAAAAGTGGTGGGTGGGTTTTTGAGAAGAAATAGTGCCTGAAAAACAGCGCGAAGGCGGACGCACTCTAATTAAAATGAATCAATGTGTGCTTGGTCCATGTGCGGAACAAAGAAAAGGAGATGACTGCCGCAGCTGGCCAGCTACGAAGCAGCAAAGAACAGTGGCAATACATCCAGCCAATGGTATGCACTGGGCGGGCTGCTCGCCCCTTGTTGTACACAAGAGTCACGAAGAGACAGCACATATGCTGTCCGGTCGAGACCTAAAAACTAAACCTTTTGTTTTGTAGGATTCTTTAGAATGTGATCACTCATGTTTCGATGCTATAAGCGTATATAAATTATCACACAACCAATACAAGAGCAAAAAGATATTGGCAAAACTGGTAAGTCATACAATTGCAGAAACTGATTCCTCACAATGACCGTGCTGAGGTTATAAGTTATCCAGGCGGTAATGTTTGCGGGTTAACGGAGGAGGGCGAGACATTGCAGGCTCAAGGCAGGTGCCTGGATTTGACTCAGCTCTGGGTTCTCCTGGACCCTGGAGCCGAAAACGAGGAGAGCTTTCATGTGACTTCTGCCGGCCACCCACGCTCTAAAATCCTGTGCCAAGAATTAAAGTCAAACGTTAAAGTTTGATGTAAAATAGAAAGCGAAAGCTATCTACTGGCTGAACTGTGTAATGTGAAATCACCTGGGATCGATCAATCCTGGCTTGCTATCCCGGGCAAATTGTATAATTCACCATGCCTTCTTTTTCATCATAATTGTGTATGAGGGCATTTTGAGATACATGAATTTGTTATGTGACCTGCACAAAAACAACTCTTGTGCTTGATTTAATAAACTATGATGTTGCTTTATATATAAAAAAGAATATAGGCCACACATAGGAAGTACATGACAACTGACCTGCCTGTTACACTTCAATAATGTAATTATCGGGGGTGGGGGGTCAAGAATGTTTCTACGTTCATGTTTAAAAACTGTCAATTTCAATGAATGCCTGCAATGAAGTGATACAATCAGACGTACTGAAAGTGAAAAGCTTCTGCATGTTAATAAAATTTACTTTTTTGAATTTCGAAGATACTATTTTATTATTATTATTACATGATGTTTGTTGCACCATTTTACATGACAAACATTTTCAGTACTCAGCTTGTGCACGGTCTCTTAGAACCAAGCTAGATCCCCTTGGCTCGGCTGCATTTTAATATGTTCCCATGAGGCACTGGGTCAAGACTGATTTGCATACGGCTAGGTCTAAACTGGGGTGGCATGGTGAGCAAAAGAACATTTGATTTAACCCAGATCTATTGACTGGGGGGTGAATATTTGATCTGCTCTGCATTCCGTCTATCTGTGTGTCTTTTGCTTTCTCGCCCTAAGTGCGCCTACCCAGACGTGGGTCCCGGGCTCACTGTGCCACTGAATTCAAGCTAGCCTGGCTTTTGACCTAAGTGCGCCGGGTATGCCCAGATGTGGGTCCTGGGCTCACTGTTCCACTGGATTCAAGTTAGCCTGGCTGATGAGGGCTGATGCCCCTCCCAGAATGCTTGTTTCCAGTCCAGAGAGGACCTGACTTGGCAGTTTGGGCTGCACTATTCCCATGAGGCACAGGGTCAAGACTGATTTGCATATGACTGGGTCTAAACTGGGGTGGCATGGTGAGCAAAAGAACAATGGATTTAACCCAGATCTATTGACTGGGGTGAATGTTAGATTTGCTCGGCATTCCGTCCATCATCTGTGTGTCTTTTGCATTTTAATATGTTGGCTCGCCCACCTCTACAGATTAATAATGGCACTCCGTGTGCTATACACATGCCAAAGACAAAACAGCATACAATATCATGGTCATAAGCTTTCTTCCAACTTTGATACAATGATAATTACTGCACTGTAAAATAGTTGTTATAGCGCAACAAAGCCGACAGCACTATATAAAAAAACATATTAATGAAATAAATATGCTGCTACATTTTATAATCTATAAAGTGCAGGTAATAAAAACAGTACAAGTGGGCTCCAAATCGTAAGTTGATGTCAGACAGTGGTGTGCGCGTGTGTGTGCATTTCAATATGTGCATGCAGTATCTAACCCATTTGACTGGTGTACAGTTAATGTAATTTGAGTAAGGATGTTTGCTCAAAGTATGACTGGAGGGAAAACAAACTTGACGAACATGTTCAAATGTGCCCTTCACCCAAAGGAAGTCTGCTAGCTCTGTCTTTGCCTCCCGGGACAAAGGCAATCCCAGCTTCACTTCTTGCCATTGCCAATATTATGTGATCCTGGCCAGCGAGTATAAAGCTTCACCTCCCTTTTCCAGATACTCTTAGCTGCTTTGATATCTGGAAGATGGAATATCATACTTTTGATTTCTCGTGATATGCTCGTGAATGCAGTGAAGTGCACAGTAAGCGCGCTAACGAATACTAGGCTGTTAGTCGCCAAGTAAAGCAAGAATGGGCGCACTTTCCTTCAGAATTAAACCGAGAGTGCAGGTCCAAAAAAATACTGTACTCGGGATGCTCGAAAGGACGAAAGGGGGGGGGGGGTTGACAGTGAGAATATCGTGAGAGCCTACGAGGAATCACGTCGCCCTTACCTTCCGTGTGCTGCTTCTTCGGGTGTTCCGCCATGGTTGGTTTCCCATTGCTGCTTCGGTCACTCGTCCTCCAGAAGATCGGCCTCCAGAAGATCTTCGGGAAACTGTAAACAAAGCCCTCTTCTACAGTTGGAGCAGCTGGGCTCCCGGGCAGCCAGGCAGATATAGTCGTTTAGAACTTCCTGGTCTGACTCCACCCTCCCCTCAGCCGCACCTCCCGATATGCTTCTGAGAATGACCCTCGGCGCCTTGAGCCGTCTCTATGCCAGTCACGGTGTTGTGTATGTATATAACGCTTTATTCCCGGACCCTGTTATTCACCTGACAGTGACTTCGGAGAATAACTCTGCTCGTTCAGGATCAGGCAGAACCCACAGGCGGTCACAACAGATGTCAGCTCAGCCTCGGGCTGAGTTAGGGATACACGATTCAATGGCATAACAAACTCACCCCAGGCTATAAATTACCTGACAGTTGCCTAATACTGCAGCGGGTCATTCCTGCACGAGTAGAGACAGGCAGCAAAGCGCGACTAAAACAAAGAATAAAATGTAAAATAAAGGAAAGTTAAATTAATGTAAAGACAAAGTGAAACAAGCGCTCGCCATGACGTTTTTCGTTCGCCTTTTTCTGCCGTCCCACTTGGACGGCCTCGCCTGCTAAAAGGTTTCTTATCTTTATTGGGCCATGTGTTTGGCCCCATAAAGAAGATAAGAAACCTTTTACGCCAGCAGGAAGTCAGGCGAGCCAGTCCAACTGGGACGGTTCTAAAAGAGAAAAGTGTACGTCACTGGAATCTCTTTTCCAATGTCTGGCCACCGTTTAGCATAAACGGTGACGCCAGCCAATGGAAAAGAGGGGCGGGGCTTAAACCCCACTAGTGAAAGCTACCCAAAAACATAAAATCTCGCCAGTGAGACTGCACATGTCTGCGCAGCCTACGCTAGCCGAGACCTAAAAAGTACATGTCAAACTTTTTAAATACACTGCACCGTGCCCAATGGGCTGTTTAGGGCCTACGCTAGGGGTGATTTTGATTTACATGTAATAAAAACGAAGGTTGAGGCCTGACAAGAAGCTTATTTTGTCAGGATGAAATGGCAGTTTAAAACTGCACACACAGGCTGCAATGGCAGGCCTATATGTTTGAAGAGCTACTTAAGTGTGTGGCATGATCAGTGCTGCAGATCCACTAGCAGCAATTAATTTACAGACACTGGGTACATGTAGTACCATTTTACAGGGGACTTACAGGTAAATTAAATGTGCCAATTGGATGTGCGCTAATTTCAACATGTTTAAGGGAAGAGAGCACAAGCACTTTAGCAAAGTTTAGCAGTGGCAAAGTGCACAGAGTGCTAAAAGTCAACCAAAATGGGTTCAGAATACAGAAGGGTGAAGGCAAAACGTTTGGAGGTGACCCTTCAGAAAGGGCCAAGACCAACAGCCATTTAATTACGAGCCAGCCAAAATTCAGCACTGCCTAAACACTGTCCAAAAAAAGAAATATGCACTAATCATAGCACAGCTGCTGGACTGTCTCTAATTCGCCACTCTCTTATCAATATTCAGCTACATGAAGAGCTAAGAATCTACACTCTTTATGCACTGTCCAGCAATCAGGATAGACATGAAGGAACTCTCACTATAAAAAGCTCATCTACTGGGCCAGTAATTTTTCTAAACTCTCCAAAGAATGTCCAGTTAAAAGAGCTATGCATGACAAAACGTACACGTTCACAGCACAGCTATAAGGCCCAGAATCATTCAGCACTCCTTAATCACTGTCCAGCTATCACTTTCTAGCCACTAGGCCATGCAGGAGACAGTATGCACTAATTCCGGTAGAGCTACTAGGGCCACCATGATTAAGCGTCCACAAATCAGTGTCCAACTTTCAGCCTAGCCATGATTTAGTACTCGTGAATTACCGTCCAAATACCAGGAAAGCCCCTACTAAAGGCTGTCTATGATCACTGTCCAGTTACTAAGCTAGTTATGATTCAGCACTCTCATATCAGCGCCCAGTCACTGTGTAAGTCAAGCATCAGTACTTTTTAATAATTGTCTACCTACTAAGGCAGATGTCATCCAACATTCTGTACCTAAAGTCCACCTATTGAAACCTATGATACAACACTTTGCAATCATTGCTCAGCTACTGGCACAAAGCATTGAACTAAAATAAAAACTGAAATTCACCGGTTATAGTTAGTCGAGCTAATTATAATTTGTGCCCCTGCCATGCACTGCTTATGACCTCATATATTACATCACGCATGACATGTTCTATGACATTATTTCTGACATCACTGATAGCATCTCAAATTATATCATTGATGAAATCACTGATTATATCATACATGTAATCATCCAAGCTTCCTTTGCACACATTACTCTATAAACTAGTATGGCATTAGAGGCCTGAAAGTAAAAAATAGCTCAGGATAATATGAAGTATCATTAATGCCATCAGAGATACAACTTCCTTTGGTGTCCAAGATTGACCCTATACCATGCACTTCACAGGAAGCCTCGTTCACATTAACAATCAACTGCAGATATATGGGAAACCCTCATTGCACACGGTGTTCAATATGTAGACAAATGTTCAGAGAAAGCCAAGTTGCTCAAGATACTCAATGTTTGTTCCAAAATGAATGCCCTACGGCAAGATTGCTTTTATCTGTATCAAACCCCTCACAGTTACCAGACCTACACTGAGAAGTTAAGATGATATGAGTAGAAAGCGGGTATTGTAAACAGTTTTTACTCAATGGAGAGAGTTTACTCTGTACCACACTGTTTGCAGACAGTGAACCCTCACAAGAAATACTCCACAGAGTATTAAAAAGTATCTACTAAAAACAGTGTACACTCTATGCAGGACTTCTTAAAAAATACACTTTTCACTTAAAATAACCAAAGTCTGAAGATCCTAAGGATTATCCTACTGTAGCCTTCAAAACATGGTGAAAACTTTACAGTCCATCTTCTGAAGCAAAAGACGCACATGCACATAGGTTACTATCTGCTGCAAGAAGTCTTTTCTGTCATGTCATGCTGTGACAATTCTAGCTAATAACTCAGGGCTGCTTACAATACTTAGTATGTAGTACATGAACTTGTGTGGAACATGCCGAACACAGTTGTCTACTGCACACAGAGGTACTCTTCAATGCAAAGATATATAATGTGTTCAATACCTCTACACCCCTTTGATACATTAGAAGCACATGCATTTTGTAACCACTTACACCCTTTATCTGGACACAGGCTGTACAAAATTAGATGGAAAAGTAGCTAATCGCCACTATGTAAACTATAAAACAAACAACACCCTCATTGGATGATGTCATCAGTGATGTCATTAATGATGCTATTTGCAATGTCATCAGTGATGTCATAAATAATGCCTTAGAATATATCATGAGTAATGTAATTTGTGAGGTCATAATCAGTGCATGGCAGGGTTGCAAGTTATAATTAGCTCTGCTAACTATAGCTGATGTTTTTCTGTGTTTTTCTTTTAGTTCAAAACATTATTGTTGTCACTGACATTCACCTAACCATAACCTTTGGATATATATTAAGAACTATGAACATCTGCAGTGAAGCATCACTGAAGCAGCAAGAGACTGGCCATAGTCTGTCCAGTCTGGCATTGACCAGATTGTGTGTATTGTCATTCCGCCCTGCTAGGTCAAAGATGTGCTTCTATTACAAAGGGCCTGGGAACGCACCACCTGTGAGTCTGTCCATTCTCATTGAAGACAATTCAATTACCTACAAATCTAAGTCTGCATTGTTTAACTTGGAAGCTTTTCTCTCACAGCTTCAGTTTGGCAGCACTTGTGGCCCTTGAAGGGCAACACCTGCAGCATGTGCTGCACTTCTTCATGCAGGATGCTTCACAGTGGTGTTGAAAGCGTGCCACATAATTTTCACCAACTTCTAGACTGAGGATGCTCTTGGGAAAAGGGGATGACAGATCACTAATTTACCTTTCCCTGTGAATCTATACACAAACTGGTGTTTCTCGCATTGTCTTGTTATATAACATCTTGTTTTCCAGGCAGTGTTAATGTTACCTATATTACACAAAAGGGCTAGAGAAGATTAAACGACCTGCAAGGATTGGGTGCCCTACTCATTCCGTGGACCATAAAAGAAAATTCCTGGGTCTATAAAAACTGCTATCATAACTGGAGACCTAACCATAACGGAGTGTCCCATTTAAAGGAAGGTTTCCCTCAGCCACCATAGGTGGCATGCTTCATCATTAGGAGCCTCCTCATACCACGATGCCTAGTCACAGTACGGGCTATAACCCTGTTGGAAGTGGAGGTCCTTATCGCTTTACCGCCACCACCAAATGCTGGAGGTGGGCATCCCTGACCCCTCGCTTTAACGTTAGGCTAAGTAAGGACACCGTCTGAGATAGCCCTGCTCACCCCCTTAGTAGCTTGGCACGAGCAGCCAGGCTCATCTTCAAGGCATGAGTGTTCAGTAAGTGCAACCACACTCACAGTAACCCCTTGAAGTCACCACAAATAGACTCCACACAAGTTTTGATAAAATGAGTATAATCTTTATATAAGAAATTATATGATACGGGCAGACGATACAAAATCAACATACAAGAATGGGTAGTATTCTTTCCGGTGGGTTGGTAGGTTATAATCCCAACCACCGCTTCTAACCAAGATTTAAGCTCACTTCTAACCGTTTCCAAAAGGTTAGGCCAGTCGTACTACTAGAACACACACGTTGCAAAAGGAAACAAATACTGCAATGCGTAACGATATTCTCTTATACTGTGCAATAATGCCATACATAGCACCACAGTCATGTACCTTGTAGTTGAAAGAATAATGCAATGTGTATCAACACCAGCATGCCCTGTACCAGGAAGAAACAAAGCAATGCGTCATGCTACAATCAGGCACTGTGCACTGAAGAAGTAATGCAATGCTCCATGTTACAATCAGGTAACCTGCAAGGGAAAAACAACGCATTGCATTGCGCACCAAGCATGTAGTTCGTCAGGCATCTCAGCCCCCTGGGTATAGGAGCACTGGAAACAGCAACAAAAACAAAAAACAAAATGCCCCCATTTTTCAGTTAAAGGGGGAAAATGAGGATGCTATTGGATTCACTTAATCTCCACGCTCCTAAAAAATAAAAAACAATTAACCTGACCTTGTGTAATGTAACAGGTGACGTTTGCTCTCTATGAAAATGCCCCCAAAAATGAAGCTGACGTTGTGTAATTTAACTAGTGCTCATGTAAAGCGATCCCTCACCTCCAGGTCACCTGAGTTCATAATGCATGAATAAGCATCAGAGAAAATGTGACGGGAGTTGCCCAAGTGTTGCCCTTAACTGTGCTGCAAGGTTGGTTTGCTGAAGATCTGGTGACCCAGGCTTGCAAATGCAAAAAACAGTGCAGCGGAAGGGGCTTGGGGGAAATCCTCGCACCTTCAAGTCAGAGAAAATTAAAGAGGCGATTTCAAAAACAGTGTCTGATATTTCATCTTGGTATTTGAATGGGATGGGGAGATTAAGTGATGGGCGCCGAAGCTGAACCACAGAAGAGGGGCAAACAATGACACGAGCAGCAATCAAAGAAAAACATTGTCCCTCAACAAAACACAGCAGCGTAATGTTAACAGTAATTGGGAGGTGCTCTGTGGGAGGAAATTAAAAAACAACAAGCATTGAAAATGCAATAGGTCTTGCTTTTTATTAAGTTAAAGCCATTTGCTTTGCTAATGGTATTGTATCACAAAGCAAATGGCTTTAACTTAATTAAAGGCGAGACCTATTGCATTTTTAATGCTTGTTCTTATCAAGTGGTTATACTTGGTGACTGTGTTGGTGAATGGACTTTCGCAGGCCTGTATTTGAAATAGTCCGGTATCAGCGTTTAAATAGTTTGAGACCCGGATCGGGGAACCGAGCCAGGGTACATAGCACCCCTGAATTGTGAGAGTGATGAGTAACACTGTGGAACTGGATGGTGGCAGTATTTGTCATACGAGTCGTTTGGCACTGGCTACAGGTGAAATTGGTGGGGGGAGGAGGACAGAAAGTACAGTGAGAGTGATTGGGTAGAAAAATATTGGTGGATGTGTGCTGGTCCAGAAGTTGCACGTGGGGAGAACAATACTGGAGAGGAATGACTGTGAAAACGGAAACGTTCTTTTGAGAGAGGAGAGTCAGGAAGTCAGAGTGTGCCTTCTGAAGGTGTTAGAACAAGCACTATTGGTAGGAGGATCAAGAAATCTGGATATTTAGAAGATTATGTTTGCAGTATATAAATGTGTCAATATTTCAGTCATTGACAAGTATTAGTTTTTGGTTAGTTTTTTTATTGTATTAAAGGAAAGGGACGTGTAGTAATGGGGAAGAATATGGCTGTGTCATGTAGTATGTGGATTGCTTAGTATGTTCCCTGTACAAAAGATAAAGGTTTGGAATGTTGGGGGGGGTTGGAGCAGGCAAGAACATGTTTACCTTTGTCCTACGATACACAACTTACCTGGTAGTCCGTCATCATTACCAATTGTTCAATGCCTGTCGTGCATAAATTTCCAGAAACTTAGTGTCAAGTACCTCTTCGGCATTCTGATACCTGTCTTAGGACAACTAAACAACCTACAGGTGGGAAACAACCTTTACAACGCAACTATTACATCGCACTACACTTACAACGCAGGCATTACAACGGAACATCCTTTACAACGCATGACACTACAACGCATACCATTTCAACGTATACCATTACAACGCAGACACTACATCGCATGTCACTACAACGCAGGCATTACAACGCATACCATTACAATGCATACCATTGGAGTTAGAATATTAATTTTTAACCCCTACACTATCCAACACTTACCCTACTGTTGCACCCCCTGGAGTTAGAATAGTAATTTGTACCCCTATACTATCCAACACTTACCCTACTGTTGCACCCCCTGGAGTTAGAATAGTAATTTTTACCCCTAAACTATCCAACACTTACCCTACTGTTGCACCCCCTGGAGTTAGAATAGTAATTTTTACCCCTATACTATCCAACACTTACCCTACTGTTGCACCCCCTGGAGTAAGAATAGTAATTTTTACCCCTATACTATCCAACACTTACCCTACTGTTGCACCCCCTGGAGTAAGAATAGTAATTTTTACCCCTATACTATCCAATACTTACCTTAAATGCAATTTAACATTATGCGTTGTAATGGTATGCGTTGTAAAGGTAGTATGCGATGTAATGGAATGCGTTGTAAAGGTAGATTTTAAAAATGCGTTGTAGTGTCATGCGATGTAATGGAATGCGTTGTAGTGGATGTTGCGTTGTAAAAATTGCGTTGTAAGTGCATGCGTTGTAAAAGTATGCGTTGTAACGTCATACATCTGTGGAAATATGGATTTTTCTGGTCAGTTATGTCCCCTATCTTGGACCCCAACGGTTCTATGTGCATGTTACAAGTACATGTATGTTCCCTCCAGTTCCAGTTATGAAGACGCAAATACATGTGCGTCCACCGTTAACATGTCCTCTTTCAGATCCGCCATGAATGGGCCGGATATTCCATTCCTAAGTACGAAAGGCCACCGCCTTTATATGGTTCACTTATGCCATTTTACAGTCCAGGCAAGTAGGCCCTGATTCTGTCATCAAGCTTTTCTTGCTTTCTGTCTCTGAAGCTCCAGTCTGAGCCTGCATCTGTGACCATGAACTTTGTCTCATTCCCTGCGCGGCTCACGATGCCTGACATCAGCCTATTGCCTGCCAAGAAACTGTATTTCACCTTCGAAATTATCTGCTCCGCTCCCTGCCCAATGCATTCCTGTCTAGTAGTTTAAGTAAACATTCTTCCAGCTACCGAGCAAAGGCCCGGCTTCTCTGTCTTTATGCAAGTAATTCATAGCCCTGTTACTATGGAAGATTCCTGCCCTCGCATCTAGTGTAGACACTAAGACGCTTGTACACGCACTAACAGTCAGTATAGTCAGTATAGAATAAGATTCTACTCTAAGAGACCTCTCTTTTGGATAACATAGTTCTTTAAACATAGGATGTTAGATATGATTTGGGATTAGGTTGACTTGACCCTCCAGACATCTGTCGCCACATGTAGAGCTAAATGTCAAGTCCCCTTCACCCCCTAGTCGCACGTCAATTACACGTCATGCTGCTGTGCGCGCATTTCTGCCAAGTATTTCTGCTGACATTGCGAAATTCTTTCATGGAACCACCCCATTATGACATCATACCTGATGACGTTCCTTTGTTACGCTCAATCACGCCCATTTTCATTACGCATGAATAATGTTATCTTCCTTATCAATTGTTACGCCTCTCGCATTTGCTTCACTGTAATGCCTATTGTATAAAAGTGATTAATTATCAATAATGTATGTACTTCACTTCCTGAACCTCCGTGGTGATGGAACTTGGAGGCCACGATTCGAATCGTCCATTGGAATAAAGCCCATTCCGAACCTCTTATACCACGGATTCTGCCTCTTATTTATTGAGCTATTTTTATTATGTTCTGTATCAAATTAAGTCCCGGTAATTAAATTATTTACCACATGAATGGCGCCCGAACAGGGACACTTTCTCATCTCACGCGCCGGCGGTGCGTTGCAGGCCCGGTCTCCTGCCACAGCTGGACGGACAACAACGCGTACCAGCAGGATTTCCTGTATCTCCCTCCGGTCAAGCGGGGGCGACTGAGGCTGCGATCAACACCCAGACGAGGCGGTGAGAAGTGCGAAGTATCCCGACCAGAGCCTAGCTGAGAGAGCAAGATCCGAGGTATACAGAGGCCCGCCAGGTTTCCGATGTCCTGAAGTGTCCGAAGTTTTCGAGTCGAGTCCAGTCCGGTCCAGTTCAGTTCAGTTCCGTTCCGAGGCCTTCCGTTCCGAGCTACCCGGTGAGTACCATTACTGGGGAGGCGTTCTGGCGTGCACATAAGTTGTGCCGGTCCAGACGGGTTTGGGTACACAAATCCGGTCTGCACTGTTTTAGCAGTGTATCTGTACTGTTTAGCAGTATATCTAGTATATCAAGTATATAAATTCAGAATAATTTCCGTTAATGTCGAGAATTATGTTTAGTGATTAAGTTTTCTTAGATCGTCATCATCATTGTTGCTCATTAAATGTTAAATGTTAAATGTATTAATACGTCCTGCATATTGTGGTGTGAATGACTGTTCATTATCGTGGTTTATTGTATTAAGTTTGTTCAAGATCAAGTATCAGACCAGTTCTCAATATGCCGCTCTTTTCGAAACTAAGACAGATCACAACTAGAAAAGGGGTACTCGAAGAAGCTGTTCCCATTCCTCCTAGGGACACTCCAGGGTACTTCATGTATCATAAACACGGCTTAGACGCTATATTATTTCTTGATTTATGGGTAGACTACACTAAGGAATTACCAGAAAGTCAGAGGTGGCCCGCAGCTGGGACCTGGGATGCAGATTGCATCGTGAAAGTAGAGGAAGAATTATGGAAAAGGAAAGCCAGACAGTCACAGAAAGACGCCATTGAATTATGGCGTAAAGAATCGTATAGACGTACAGAAAAAGCACGTAGACAGGAAGAGAAGAGTAAAGAGAATTCAAATAAAGTCCGAGAAAATCTATTAATTGAAGAAGGTACACGAGTGAAATCAGAACAAGTAGACAGACAAAGAAATGCCCTTATGAAGGGTATGTATCCCCTTCTGGCCGAGGGATTACCTAAGGCTACTCCGGGGATACCAAAAGACTTGCCACCCCCATTATTTCCAATAAAAGTACATCCTAAGGGGCATCCTAGAACCGCAGAAGATGTTTTTCTTTCCTCATATTTAGATGACGCAGCTCCCGAGTATGCTAACCCCGCCCCACATAGACCGCCGGCCGGGGAGGTTCAACGCCAAGATCCTGTATCTGTATCTCTACAACAACAAAACCTGACACAAATTCCGGCAAGCACGTCCGTTTCCACATCTGTTCCTACAGCTACTTCTATAGCTGTGTCCACACCTATAGTTGCTGTATCGCGTTCTACGAATCCTTTCACGCCAGATACTCCAGACGGGTCTACTGGAGGTGCTACCAACATTTTTTCTACGCCACTCAGAGTAAATAAACTTACCTTTCAAGAGTCAGCACATCCACGTACCCCCAAACTCATAAATTCCCGCACGCTTAAGGAACTTCTTATAGATTGTAGATATGACCCTGTGCCCGGCAAAGAGGACGAAATGATCATGGCATCATTACGTATCAGACGAGCCGCGGTGTATTTAGGGAAGTTACCAGGAATGACTGTGCATCTAGATAATATATATCATTTTGTCCAAACAGGGCGAGATTCTGAAAGTATTAACAGAGCTATGGAATACCAGAAAGTGGAGATACAGGGGGAACTGTTACGTTTCCTCATAAATTGTGTGATCAGAAATCAAGACCGACCGGGGGTAGACCCGGAAACAATGGAAACTCTTACCAGATGGAGCCAGAATATATCAGAAGGGAGACATGATAGGCAAAAATGTATAATAGCCATGTGCAGAAAGATCCGTAAAGAAATAGAACGCCTACACGAAGAGAGATTAGCGGTAGACCAGTTTGAACAAAACGAGGAGGAGGAAGGATCAGGACTGTCCACAGGACAGTCAGAAACCATAGCCTATGTAGGTAGAGGAAGATCTTGTAATAGTACTAGATGCTTTACTGACCCGATACATCCGATATGTCCAGATAATAACAGGAATTTCCAAACACCTATAATAAATATGAGGTCCCCCGAGCATTCGTTCCAAGCCGCTGACAAATTACTGCGAGAACGAAGGGGTTATCATTTACTCGATTCTATGGATGAACAAGAATTAGCCAGGTCAGCCGTTCAGTGGGTTGACAGTCCCGGAAAATATGGTGATGACACAGTAGCACACACATTTTTGAACCTCACCCCAGATGAACAGCGTTTAGCTGGGATTTATATGATTCAACAACTTCTTATACTATATAAAAGCCAACATTCAGATCCTGGTCCCTTACCTGATATATTGACTGAATTACTCACGAATAGATGGAAAGGTTCAGGTACTAAGTTAATTAAGGAAATACTAGAATCCAGAAAGCAGTACATTCTTTTTGTATGTCCAGAACATGTTTCATTGCCCATCAAGGAAAGACCGATGTATTACATGGACAGACAGAATCCCTTACGAGAAGTACACCCAATAAAGGGCGAGGACAATGAGTTTAAACGTGTATTTGTATATACGCCCATATCAAAAATAGAATTGTTAGAAATGAAGAAAGTGGTACCCAGTCATGACAAAGACCCAGCGGGTTTCCACCGAGAAATTAAAGACATGTTACTCATGGGAGAGTATACCTATCCCGACATTATGACAATATTAAAGGTATTAATGCCTGCTGGCATTTATGAAAAACTCAAGGAAAAAGAGTGGGAGGTAGGAGACCAAAAGATAGACTGGACAGCATTAGAAAATGAAGAAAAGGCCCGAGGTCCAGGTTCGGGGCTTGGGGACAAAACTAAAGCACTACCAGGTTTACTAGTACAGGTACTGCCACGTTTATTAACTACGAAAAAGGAAGACTGGGGTGCAATCTCAGCCTGTAAACAGAAGCAAGATGAAGACACTAGTGATTTCTATGCCCGATTCGAAAAATGTTTTGGTATAAATAGTGGTATAAAAGCAAGTAGCGAGTCATACCCACATCTGTTTGTGACAAAATTAGTTGAAAATTCCTTGCCCCAAGTGAAGAAT
The DNA here is from genome assembly GCF_964204655.1 of Triturus cristatus. NCBI lineage: Eukaryota > Metazoa > Chordata > Amphibia > Caudata > Salamandridae > Triturus > Triturus cristatus. The sequence continues at coordinate 889,211,831 of NC_140590.1, read as the reverse complement.
AGAGTATTAAAATTCGAGAGTACCTGGCAAGGTAATACCCCATCACAAATGTTACAAATGTTACAGTACCATTACAATAGAATTAGAGAGGAACAAGAACATGAGCAGAGACGCATGAAAGACACGAAAATGAAAATGCTAGTCTCCCAGACAGTTCCAGCTGAAGGTCATAAAAAGGGTACGACACAGTCCGGTGATTCAGCAGGACCTGTAAAAGGGACATGCAACTATTGTAAACAGCCAGGACATTACATACACGATTGCCCAGTCCTGAAGCGTAATATCGCCACAGGTATTACAAAAGAAAGACCACGGCCACCTAGACAGGATCAGAATGAACAAGGAGCACCGCAGCATGCACAGTCCATGCCAGCTCCACAACAGTCTATACAGTTTGTGCCAGCTGCACCAGCGCTGCCGGTTGCTGCCACACAAACCACGACACGACAGCTGTACCAGACCGCACAGTATGACTATCCTGATTATCAACGATACGCATGAACCAGCCTAGAGAGGGAAGTTGACTTACCCCTTATCGAGGTCCCTGTAGACCAAGAAGGACCTTATGTACATAGTGAATTATTAGGCCAAGATAGAAAATTTTTACTTGATACAGGGGCAAGTCGAACAACTATAAAACGTAGTGAAGTTCCAGGGGCACCCCTCTCAGGCTCACAGAATATTTCCCTTGGTTTTTCAGGAAAACCTATTGTTAATGAAGTATCACAGCCTCTTCCACTTACGATAGGACCCTTGACCAGAACTACAGATTTATTGCTTACTAAATCATGTCCAGAAAACTTGTTAGGTATAAAAACACTGAAAGCTCTAGGAGCTATAATATGTTGTTCTCCGGAAGGAGTAAGATTGTTTTTACGTGATTTCAAAGGTCACTATGTGTCTCGAGACATGGATTCCCGACTGCAGACTTTACCCACACATTTATGGGCACAAGGCCCTACAGATGTTGGTTGCATGAACATTACACCATATCGAGTCACACTAAAGGCAGGAGTGGTACTACCACGAATGCGACAATACAAGTTACCCCCAGATGCTGTAATGGCTTTACTGCAAATCATTGACGAGCTTATTGGCCAAGGAGTGGTTGTGGAGACCGACTCCAATGTATGTAATTCACCGATAATTCCGATTCTTAAACGAACTGATCCAAAGGCTCCACCAGTATATCGATTGGTTATTGATCTGCGCGAATTAAATAAATGTATTGTACCACAATACCCCGTAGTTCCAGACATCTCTTCATTACTGACAGCTATTGATTCCGAAGCAACATTCTTTACTGTAATTGATCTCAAGAATGCCTTTTTCAGCGTCCCAATAGATCCAGAAAGTCAATACTTGTTCGGATTTAGTTTAAATGGACGTAGCTTTAAATTCACACGCGCACCTCAAGGATTTACAGAAAGCCCCAGCATCTATAGCCAAGCACTGAAACGAGAACTTGACAGTATACACATGCCAGTCAACACTGCTCTGCTTCAATATGTCGATGATCTGCTGATCACCGCCCGAAGCGAACCTGAATGTGAAAAAGCATCACTGACGGTTTTACAATTTCTAGCCGCAAAGGGACACAAGGTGTCCCCTTCTAAGCTGCAATTCTGTGTCCAGCGAGTTATTTACCTTGGTCACTCGCTGTCCAAGGAGGGAAGGCAGCTTACACCCGACCGCATTCAGTTAATAGCTAACATGCCAATACCCAAGACACAAAAGGAGGTGCGGGCTTTCATAGGCCTCACTTCGTATTGTAGGCAGTGGATCCCTCAGTATGCATTTCTAGCAAAACCACTCATTCAATTAACAACACAGGAGGCAGCCACATCGACTGTCCTCCCTTGGACTCAGGAACACACACTAGCTTTTGAAAGCTTAAAGAAAGCTCTATGCCAAGCACCTGTTTTAGCAACACCATGTTACAGAAAACGTTTTACACTCTTTGTTACAGAACGAGAAGGTACTGCCTTGTCAGTACTCACACAGGAACAAGCAGGATCACACAAACCGTGTGCTTATTTTTCTAGTACATTAGATCCCGTAGCTCAGGCTCTGCCTGCGTGCCTGAAATCAGTGGCAGCAACAGCTTTAGCAATCAGACAAAGCGATGCCATAGTGTTAGGACATCCATTGACAGTCCAAGTACCACATGCAGTAGAGGTTCTTGTGAATCGAACGCAAACACAACATTTGACTATAGCGCGACTTACAGGGTATGAATTAACATTATTTCAGCCACATATAGAAATCAGACGTTGTAACACATTGAATCCTGCCACACTTTTACCTGTAATCGGAACAGACCCACTAGCTCATGACTGTATTGAAGTTATTACAATAACGACGAAACCCAGACAAGACTTGACAGATGTCCCATTGTCAGATCCAGACCTGACGTTGTATGTAGATGGTTCATGTATGAGAACAGGTACAGGAGAGTTAGTGGCCGCTTATGCAGTCACAACAGACACTGAAATTATTGAAACCAAGTGTATAAATACCTTGTCCGCTCAAGCAGCAGAGCTCGTCGCTCTGACACAAGCCTGTATTCAAGCCACAAATAAAAAAGTCAACATATACACTGATTCACGTTATGCATTCGGAGTTGTACATGACTTCGGCGTGCTGTGGCGAGAGAGAGGTTATTTAACTTCTCACGGTGCCCACATTCAGCACGGACCCCTCATTCATGCCTTATTAGATGCAATACATTTACCCACTGCAATATCGATTATGAAATGCAAAGCTCATACGAAAATTACTGATATCATTTCTCAAGGCAATGATCTAGCTGACAGAACAGCTAAACAGACTGCTCAAACTCAAACATCCGACATGACAAAGACAATAGTCCAGACACCAACACATTGCATGATGGTTAAGGATCCCACTCTTGATGTAATTGACATACAGACACATGCTACTCCAGACGAAATAAGGAAATGGACTGAATTAGGAGGGATCCAAACGGATCAAGGATGGATGACGAAGGAAAAATCTGTGTGGTTCCTTCCTGATTCAATGGTCCAAGTCATTATTAACACTGTCCATAGTCCAGCGCATCTAGGAGAGAAAGCTATGCTAGACAGCATTCAACACATTTGGTTCAACAAACATTTACGAGCAGCAGCCAAACAAAAAGTTCGTACCTGTATGATCTGTTGTCAGTTCAACCCAGGAAAAAGCATTCCCGTAGAACAGGGTGGATTTCAGCCTCCTGATCACCCTTTTGAAATCCTCCAGATGGATTATATCCAGATGGAACGATGTCGAGGATTCAAATATGTTCTCGTAGTTGTCTGTGCTCTTTCCCGTTGGACAGAGGCATACCCGGTTTCAGATTACACTGCTCCGACTACTGCCAAACAGTTAGTTCGAGAATTCTTCCCACGATACGGTTTACCACGTGCTGTCTACTCAGATAACGGCCAGCCGTTCTCATCCGAACTAATGAAACACGTTTCACTTTTGTTAGGCTATCAGTGGAAATTCCACTGTGTCCGACACCCCGAGGCAGCAGGTCTCGTGGAAAGACATAATCAGACCCTGAAAATTAGATTGTCCAAAATATGCAGGGAGAAAGGTGTCGACTGGGTAGTAGCATTACCAGTTGCACTCTTTTACATGAGAATGGTAGCACACTCTCGAACAGGGCTATCCCCGTATGAGGTGATCTTTGGCAGACCACCAAATATGTGGGGGACGCCTATACCACGTAAAATAACTGATATTGACTGTAATATGCTGACAGATTATTTGGCTTCCTTGATGTCTGCACTACAATCTTGTCGTTCACAGGTAGCTGCAGCTTTTCCTGACAACACTGAGGTGAAACCCCATGACGTAGTTCCGGGGGACCTGGTCTTGGTGAGGAACTTTGATCGAAAGACTCAGCTGGATCCTAGGTGGAGGTCGCCGCAATTGGTCTTGCTCACCACAAGGACAGCCGTGAAGATCGAAGGCAGGAAAGGCTGGGTACATTCAAGTCATATCAAGAAATTTTATGGACTACCATCGGATGTAAAAACCACACCTCGTGTGTCTTCACCCATTGACTCAAAACTTCCTTTGGTTGAATCAAGTAGTCACGAACAATATAAACTAAAACTCAGATCTAACCAGTCGGGCAATTTGATTGTTTAAGTCCTCTCCGAGGTGAAGCGGTTGAATTTGTCTCTGACATGTATCCCTTAGATCTGAATAGAGAAAAAACCCGAAAAATGTTGAAACGACATGCATACTGTAAATCACTGCGTAGTCATTGCACAGTGACGTTATTAATTTTGTTTTTCTTAAGTCTTTTAATAATTATTGCAAGTATATTGTTGCACATATATTATCCTATTTCTAGACATATTTATAATGTTACTGCTGAACATTCTTTTAGTGAATTACCTCCGCATGAATTGTCTTATAGATTTGCGCTGCGCAATAACACTTTTATTAGCATGTTACATCATTCCCATCAGGTTAGCAATGCTACAAATTGTTGGATATGTGGCCGACTCCCTCCCTATCAGAACTATAAAGGAATCCTACCTCTTTTTCCATACCCGTTCACACACAACGGCTCCTGTGGAGCATGGTTTAGCTTAATTAATTCCTTAGATTCAAATTCTGCAGTTTATCAAGACAACTGGGTATGGGGAAATCTGAACTTAGTTTTACTTAAAGTCTGCCACCCCAACGAGGAGGGACTTCCCAAAAGAACAGGAACTGATCTAGAAAATGAAGTATATGGATTAGGTAATTTTACGCTTAATCTCTTGATCTTGAATGTCGAATCCGAAGCTACTCCAAGTTTGTCCGCCATGTCAGTATTTCCAGTAAAAGGTGAATTATGTGTAAGAAAGAATGGTTCCATAAATATGGGCCATAGTAGATGCACCACTGTAATAGAATTCAGTGATCAAGGCAAGTCGACATTTAGAGCTTCCCGCCATTCCTATTTTATATGTGGTCAGACGGCATATGTACGTTTGCCTCTAGATTGGGATGGTACCTGCTACATTGGATTCCTTTTGCCACCTGTTTTTCTAGCTCCTCCCGATTATCACAGAAATACTCATTTAGTACACAATAGAGAAAGGAGAGATCTCTCAATAGTCGATTACACTGAAACAGCATGGGAAAAATACACAGATTTCAATAAAGGTCTCTTTCCCTATATAGGTACCGTTACTAATAGTAAGCTGATACGTAGATTAACTAGAACCCTTGAAGCAGTAGTGAACAAAACTATTTCCGCCTTAGGCAATTTAACAGAAGAGCAGTCTGCTATGCGGATTGTTGTGCTTCAAAATCGTCTTGTCCTTGACGTCATCCTGGCCGATAGGGGCGGAGCTTGTAGGGTCATCGGATCAAGCTGTTGCATTTTCATACCAGAAAATTCGCCATCTGTATATAAAGCCATAACTCGCCTTCATAAGATTGTGAGCCAGATACACCAGAATCCAGGCACTTGGACTTGGTCCGGGTGGTTTTGGAGCGTGTTATCAGCCTGGGGATGGAGAGTTCTATCCTTCCTAGGTATTGGCCTTCTCATACTATTCACTTGCTGCTTATGCCTGCAATGTGGACCAGCGATTTGTGGTCTGTGTGCCACATCGTGTATTCCACATCAAGATTTTCGTTCAAGATCCCGGAAGAAGAAAGAAGAACAAATGATGCTATATGAACAGATCAATGGATTAATGAAGATTGATATCTCTTGACGGGCAAGTAGGGGACAAGGAGGGAATGTGGAAATATGGATTTTTCTGGTCAGTTATGTCCCCTATCTTGGACCCCAACGGTTCTATGTGCATGTTACAAGTACATGTATGTTCCCTCCAGTTCCAGTTATGAAGACGCAAATACATGTGCGTCCACCGTTAACATGTCCTCTTTCAGATCCGCCATGAATGGGCCGGATATTCCATTCCTAAGTACGAAAGGCCACCGCCTTTATATGGTTCACTTATGCCATTTTACAGTCCAGGCAAGTAGGCCCTGATTCTGTCATCAAGCTTTTCTTGCTTTCTGTCTCTGAAGCTCCAGTCTGAGCCTGCATCTGTGACCATGAACTTTGTCTCATTCCCTGCGCGGCTCACGATGCCTGACATCAGCCTGTTGCCTGCCAAGAAACTGTATTTCACCTTCGAAATTATCTGCTCCGCTCCCTGCCCAATGCATTCCTGTCTAGTAGTTTAAGTAAACATTCTTCCAGCTACCGAGCAAAGGCCCGGCTTCTCTGTCTTTATGCAAGTAATTCATAGCCCTGTTACTATGGAAGATTCCTGCCCTCGCATCTAGTGTAGACACTTAGACGCTTGTACACGCACTAACAGTCAGTATAGTCAGTATAGAATAAGATTCTACTCTAAGAGACCTCTCTTTTGGATAACATAGTTCTTTAAACATAGGATGTTAGATATGATTTGGGATTAGGTTGACTTGACCCTCCAGACATCTGTCGCCACATGTAGAGCTAAATGTCAAGTCCCCTTCACCCCCTAGTCGCACGTCAATTACACGTCATGCTGCTGTGCGCGCATTTCTGCCAAGTATTTCTGCTGACATTGCGAAATTCTTTCATGGAACCACCCCATTATGACATCATACCTGATGACGTTCCTTTGTTACGCTCAATCACGCCCATTTTCATTACGCATGAATAATGTTATCTTCCTTATCAATTGTTACGCCTCTCGCATTTGCTTCACTGTAATGCCTATTGTATAAAAGTGATTAATTATCAATAATGTATGTACTTCACTTCCTGAACCTCCGTGGTGATGGAACTTGGAGGCCACGATTCGAATCGTCCATTGGAATAAAGCCCATTCCGAACCTCTTATACCACGGATTCTGCCTCTTATTTATTGAGCTATTTTTATTATGTTCTGTATCAAATTAAGTCCCGGTAATTAAATTATTTACCACACATCCCCTACAGGCAGCAGCATTTCGTGAAACAGATGAAACTTGACAAATTTCCTCTTTGCCATGCGTCAAGATGAAAGCCGCTACTTGTTATGACCTATTTTTAAAATCTTAACATAGAAGAGCCTGGCGGTCCCATGTCAATTAATTTAGTGGGCGGCATGCAGGAAGGAGATCGCTGGCGTGGTGCTCCCTTGATCAACATAACTAATGCAAGGCACATTAAAGGGTGTGTGATGAACACAAGCAGAAGACTCTTGTGACACCTGCACCATCGCCCTTTGTTGTGGCAGCAGTCCCAAGCTTGGACCAAATATGTGTACGTGTCACTCACAATTAGCAATATTAGTATAGCATTAGTGGTTCTTTCAAACAATATGTACAACAATCTTGGCACTACAAAGCCAGTGCAAACGAAAATATAACTTCCCCAATGAAGTCCCGGAGTCCACAGATGAATTTCAGTGCTGAGCCCTAGCTAATGCCTACTAATAATTGGGTATGGCATGTTACCGCCCTACACATAATCTACTCTACCTTCCCTCAGTGGACAAATTCAATTATTGCCTACACCCTCCCATGGACAAATCCAGTAATTTTCAGCACTTTACATTAGATATGTCTCTTTCACAACGTCCCCCTCACCTCAACGTATGGTCACCCTGTTCACGACCAGACGAACTTACCTTCACAGTCACAATACGTACTGACTAGATTACCTCTACACCCAGAAGGCCATACTCTGCGAACGGGTCTAACCCCTAGTACAAGCTTGGTGTTGCTTTTAATGTCACAGACAGCTTCATAATAGAACTCCAGGTAGAACCCCTACTTCCCTCGAGAATCAGTCTCTCCTCCATAACATTTCTATCCATCACCTTTCACCACTCTCATTTCACCTCCTCTTCAGTTCAGACCCTCTTCTCTCCCGGCTGGGTTGTTCGCAGCACTTCCCAGTATTACGTCACGTCCGTTTCACCATTTCCGGTGCGGCTGGCTGTCATAATGAAGGCGGGGTTATAAAAAAGCGTAGATATAGAGAACGGGCATCCCTTCCCAAGCATTGTGAAGTAGATGCATTGTAGGGTTATGATATTGCTGTTTCGCAAGCCCGAGCCTGGGGTCGGCTCACAGTTATGGTGTCGTGTGGTGTATATGTAACCGTATACACGTAGGGCGTGGAACCGTGAAGGACAGGGAGGAATTTCCCACCCGACTTTGCATGGGCGGGCGAGGACGCAATGGACATACTCCCTCTTAGATTTTGAAGTGAAATTTGAGAATTAAAACGTGACAAACAGAACTGGACTCTGAAATTATGCTGCACATCGAGCGAAGTCTCCTAGGAAACTCTGTCTTGGGGAGCAAACTGTGAGCTGTAGCACCTTTGAGCTTTCTTAATGATTTAATTGTGGCCACTTATGTGTTAAGCCTTTCCTAAACCGTTCTGTTTGTCCAGCAAGCCAGCAAAGTAAGGAGATTATATTTTCTTTGGGCTCGCTAGGGTGCCTCCTTGCCGGTATTTTACGAGAACCACCAGTAATTTCTCTTTGGAAGCTGGTGTTGGTAATGATTAAATGATTAAACACCGTCAGTATACTGGCAGGTGCTTTTCTGTCCCAATGTAGATCTCTTTGATCACTTAGCAGGCGCTGCCTGCCTGCAGTGATAGCCCAACTGTGCTGGGCTCTAGCTTCCACATAAACATGTGAGCAAAAAGTTGTGCTCGGCATTCCCTGCTGAAGGCTGCTGCTGATCAACATCCATGTTCTGGCTAATGCAGTGCTTTGAACTTTTTGACATTGTTAAACAAGCGCTCGCCATGACGTTTTCGTTCAGCTTTTTCTGCCGTCCCACTTGGACGGCCTCGCCTGCTAAAAGGTTTCTTATCTTTATGGGGCCATGTGTTTGGCCCCATAAAGATAAGAAACCTTTTACTTCAGAAGGAAGGCAGGCGAGGCCATCCAAGTGGGACGGCTCAAAAAGCCAAGCAAATACGTCATGAACAGCTCTGTTCCAATGGCTAGCCACCGTTTACCAGAAACGGTGACGCCGGCCAATGGAAAATAGGGGCGGGGCTTAAAGCCCTTTACCGAAAAGACCTCAAAACGTTAAATCTCGCCAGCGAGACTGCGCATGTGCGCAGCCTACGCTAGCCGAGACCTAAAAAGGAGCGACAATGAGGAAGACTTAACCACTAGCAAGCAAGCATTTTTGAACGACATTCAAATGGATGAATCAAAAGGCAATGGCTTACGCTGTCTCTTAGAGACATGCTGTCGAAGAGACAGCGTAAGCACTGCCTATGCTTTACTTAAATATGATTCGGCCCTTCTGCAGAATGTGATGGGGGCCCTGAGTCTTCCATAGCTTACAGATATTAGTTGAACTTGGGATGCAAGGGACCCCCTTGCAGGGTAGGGAGGGACTCTGGAAGGTAGCCCTCCTGCGCTGCAGGGGCTGCATTACGCCCCTGGCAGGTCTTGTACAAGTGTCTGTGCCCAGTCTTCTCGATTCACTGCTCTGAAGCCAGAGAGAGAGAGGGTGTTTTGACCTCTTCCACGTCCAGTAATTTGGTGGATGCGTCATGTGGAAAAATGTCCGCTGTAAGTTTCAGGGGAATAAACGACATATATCTGCATTTACTGCGTAATGGCTGTGTTCTCAGTCAATAAAATAAACATGTTCTATGGAGATTTAGTAACAGAAAATGCAGTGGGCGGCAGGAGGATCAGGTGCGAATGGGAAGATAGAGTGTGTCCAAAGGACTGGGAGGGGGAAGAAAGGCTGAGGATTGGATGATGGTGGGAGGAAAAAGGTGAGGAAAGGGGTGAGAGGAGGGCACCAGAGGAAAGACAAGAAAGCGAGAGAAAAGAAGGCAGAGATGAATCGAGGGAGGAAAACAATGAGGAAGTAAGATGAGATAAAGATGAAAGAATTGAGTTAGAGAGGGAGGGAAGGAAGGAACAAGTGAGGAAGGAAGGCGGAAGGAAGAAAGAAGGGAGGGCAAGACTGAAGAAAAGAATGAAAGGAGGAAGAGTGAGGGAGGCAGAGTGTTGGGCGGAAAATTGAAGTGAGGGAGACGTGGGGAAATGAATGAAATAAATGACAGAGGAAAATTATGTAGGAAAAGATAATTAACATACATTTGAGAAGAAGGAAAAGAGAGAAGAGGGTGAGGGGTGAAGGAGAGGGAGAGGGAGAGAAGGCTACAGGGCGTTATAAAGATTAGACGGCAGTATAGGGCGGTATAAAGGATGTGCCATAAAGAAACCAAAAAGGTATAAAAGAGGGAAATTCAACAGGAAGAAGACCTAACGGAAGGAACGAAGAATATTCTATGTATGTTAACTGCTGGACAATATGTCGCGATGCTTCTTTTTTCACATAAAAAGTCGGAAACGTTTGCTTTCCTGCATATCGTCCAGGAATGTTTCAAATCGTCTTTAATATTTTTTTCCACGCCGTTGTCTTATATTCAGGTACATGTAAACCAGAAAGAAAACAGATTAAACATACAGAAAGATAACTGTTTGTTCAGTAACATGTGCCCAGAATCAAAATAGTTTTAATAGAAAGGAGAAGGGAAGGTAAAGAGATAAAGAATAGCGTGAGAAAAGGAAAGATGGCTAAGAACAGGGAGGAACGAAGAGGAACGAATAAAGTGCGGCTGTATCAAAAGAAAGAAATTGGGTGAAGGAAGAGTGGGAGGCAGCTTTGGCTCCTGTGGAGCAATACTGACCATTACCAGTAGTACGGTGCAATAATAAAAAATAAAAAAAAAGTCGACTGCCAATTTAAGGCTTATTTTTTCTACAGAAACGTTTCAGTGTGAGGTTGGGTGGAGAAACACCGCCATCTAGTGAATAATGTTATAATTTCTTATAATAATGATAGCTTCGTGAGGAAAGAAAAAAGTGAGTGGGGAGCAAACGAACATTTTGTTCTAGACAACAAATTCGGCATTGAGGGACCGGGTCCTTGAGCAATCTCCTGACAATCTGGCCATTTTGCGCCTCTGACAAATATAAGGAAAAGAGCCCTGGCGCGGGAATCTTAAGTACCTGACTAAATCATTCGAGAAAGTTTCGCTTTCAGGCAGGGAAGGGCAAGCCAAGAGTCGATCCGTCTAGCTTAGTCCAAGAGCCACGCACAAGCAGGACTCCCCACAAACAGTTTTCAGAGATGTCTGCCTACGACTTAAGGGGCATATCAACAACAACCGGCGATAATTATCGCTCAGCGCTCTTAGCGTGAGGATAATTATCGCCGGCTAGCGTGAATTTTTATCGCTGAGATAGCGTGCTATTAGCAACGCTTATCTCAATAGCGATAAAAATCTACACGCTAACAGGCTAACGTGAGATTATCGCTGGAAACCCAGCGATAATCACATGTTACCTTGTTGATAGGGACAGGCAAATTTAGCCATGATATCCTCCTTCCATAGGATATCATGGCTAAGTCTGAAAATTAGCAGACGTAAAAAAGCAGCGTTAACCGCGGTTAGCGCTGCTTTTTTTGTCTCTAACAGGGTTAGCGACATTCTTGATAATAGGAGAAATGTCGCTTAGCGACATTTCTCCTATTATTTTACTCTGGAACGCCCCCTTTGCATCTCATTAGAGATGCAAGGGGAAGCGTAGAGTAAAAGGGTGCTAACATGCAAATTTGCGTGTTAGCACACTGTTGTTGATAGGGCGCTAGTTTTATCTCTGCTTTTTTGGCTTTTAAAGCCAAAAAAGCAGAGATAAAGCCCTTGTTGATATGCCCCCAGGCTCTAAAACTGCCACTTGGCAGCCTTTTGCCCGCTCCTCTCTCAAACTCACTCTTTTTTTCTAAAGGTATTTATTTATTTTCCCTCATTTGCTCTTCCTCATCCCCACACTCTCCAGCTCTGACTAGGTCTCATCGGGTACCTCTCATTTTCACTGTTACTTTCTTTCTCCCTTACCTCTCCCTCTTTTCCTCATTCTCCTCTCTCTCCTCCCGGACCCATGCAATGGTACAAAAATAAAAAAAAGTCCTGTGGTGTAGGTGTAATAGCTAGAGAGTCTGCCAGGGAAATCCTAGGAGGCGGCGCCTAGTACTGAAACCAAGGAGGCCGATCATTTATTCTCGAAGTCCTAAGACAAAATCCCTCTTGAAAGAGTGAAGGGTGAGGCATTTTAGGATTGCAAACCACAGTATGGCATTCTCCTGGAAAGCGGCACTGCAGGTGCTGATGACTGGGATGTGGCATTACCCAAGGTAAAATGATACATTCATGTTCAATGGGGTTCGGTTTGTCACTGCTCCAGTGTCCTTGATCCTTCGCTCTTCTCCTTCCATCCACGGAAGACGAGGCCGTCTAGATTTATTTACAAAGGCCCGCGGGGCAGGAGGGATCCTACTGGGTGCAGAAGAGCTGACCTGCTCGACCCTGCTGCGATCCGGCCCACCCACGTCCTTGATAGAGCGCTTTCAGCATTCTATTTTGTATGGGTGCACTATACTCATGCTTGATATGCACCTTCACATTTTCCTATTGTTTGCAGTGTCTTATGATCATTAACATGTATTCAGTAGCATTCATTGTAATGAAATGTTATATTATGAATATATATGTATCGTTATGCCTGCATATACTGAGAGCAGGACAGTCTTATAAACACACAATGTAACAAAGTCTAGTTTAACTTGCCCGAGTCATTAGCCCTGAAACCGTAATTGTTTTGCACCTCCTTGGCTTCTTGAGAAATAAAGAATTAAATGCATGTTGTTTTCAAGAAATAGTAGTGTTCTAATCCTACTGCAGGTATCGGAATGCCAACTCGTTATTTTCAGATTGGAAAAGATACAAGGAATGCTTTGAAGACAGTTGGAAATGAGAAGGGAGGATGTCTCTCGTGTCTGGTTGGTCTGGGAACCAAGGTCGACTTCGTGAACAAAGAACTTTAATTAACAGAGCATAAACCTCCCCGCATAGAAAAAGTGGCAATGGAAATTTTTACCAAAATGAATCAGAAAATCGAATTCTATATTGTATGATGCGCAGGAACAGAGACCCCAGACTTCTGCTAGCTTTAGAAGAGAAGGGAGTATCTTAGAACTAGCTTCTAACCTTAAGCACCTTAACCCATTTGACGTGAGTACTTCTCAGGAAGTCAACACGTGCTGACACCTTTGGGATTAGATGGAAGGGTAGTTAGGTAGCATCTCCTTTTAGTATAGTGTAGGGAAAGATTTGTTTTTATTTCTAATGAAAGGAGATTTAGATTCTGCTTCCATCCTGAGTTGTATCTCGATCCTCGAATTTACAATTGTATTCTTGTTATGCCAAATTGCTTATATTCGTAGAATCGGCTCTGTATTGATTTTTCTATATCTATATATGCTAACTTTACGATGTGTGTACATCTTATTATTCTTGGTCTTATAATAAATTGACAAACCCAAAGTCGGAGTCTGTGGTACTTTCAGGTATGATATTGACATCTTGTTATGAAATGTTTCTTCTCCACCATTTTTATTAGGTAAATAAAAGATCATTGGCGCTAAATGCTAGGAAGAAGACAGGGGTGCAATTTAGCATAATCGCCCTCTTCCCCTTACCCCCAATCTGTGCAGCAGATGAGGTGCTGGTCAGAGCTCCGGGGCTTCTTATCATTTGATAATGAGAAATGAGGTAAGCAAATGTACATAACATGCAGCACTTAGCTGTCCCTCCCCCTCTTCTGCTAAACCTAGGGAGCTTGCAGAATAACACACAAGGACATGCGAGATGGAGGGGAGGCAGTGGAGCTGCCCTAGAGCTCGGCGCGTATTTGGCCCAAGAGTCCTAGAGGAACCCGGACAGAGACATTCATCTGACTCGAAGCCAGGCCCAAGCTTTCAGTGGCTCGCCCGTGTGTTAACTCAAGGTATGCCTAGGAGGTCATTCTTTTGCTTCCGGTGCACTGTTCCATCCCGGTCCTCTGTGCACAGCCGCTTACAGGCTGCAAGCCGACCCTCTGCTACATGTGTGAGTATAGCCTCACATGCCTGTATGCGCACACTCAGACTTATGTGTGTGACATTGGATTTGCATCTGTTTGGTTAGTGCTGCCAATGGGTTGTGTGTATTTAAGCGATTTTTCCAGAGTGCACAGTGAGTCAACGCGCTATCCACTTCAGAACCGTTGCATGCTGTCGTCGGAACAGGCGCTTACGAAGTGAATGATGGAATCAATACATTAGGAAGCAAAAAGGAGGTGGGTGGGTGACCAGCAACAAAGACTGCCTTGTATCCACTTGAAACGCTGTGATGCGTTAATGCTGTTTTGATGAAGCAGTTTATCTGCTAAGCACATTTACATTCCTTGCATACAAAGCCACTGAGAGATCGAAAAATATAAAAACCGGGTCAAGCACACAGCTTTGCAAAAAGGTAAATGTTCTGTTTTTTCTACAGCGCTGGCCTAATACTGGCATGCACTTGATCTCCAAGGAACCTCACTTTTTTAAAGATTGTGGGCAAGCCAACAAATTAACAGGGCGGGCCGAGCCAGAGCCGAGCCGATGGTCTTGCTGGGTTCTAAAAGCCCATGTATGAGACGAGATCTGAAAATGTTTGGCAAGTAAACTGTGCAACAAACACAATATACAAATATAATAAGGACTCTTCAAATCTTTTTAAAATGCATATTTCTGTAACATTCATAAGTGTTTCAACTTAATACATTAGTTTATTTCACTGTATGGAGTGGCATTTATTATAAGTGACAGTTTTTAAACACGAACTACAAACTTTTCATTCTAATCCTACCACGTTAGTGAATGAAGAGGCAATTCAGCTGTCATGTGCGTCCTAGATGTGGCCTCTATTCTTACAAGGAGCAACATTATAGTTTATTTAAATCAAGCACAATCAGTGTGCTTGTGTAGCGCACACACTTAACTCCTTTTTTCTCCTTGTGCATTTTTAGAGCACTGTGAAATAAGTAAGCACAGTGGGAAACATATTTGCCAAAGATCACACAGTTTGGTCAAGCGCGTAGGCTGAGAAAAATCTACGGTTTCTGATTTCACATTTTGCCATTAAGTCACTAGATGGGTATCTCTTTTCCACTCCTGTGGTACTGTTGTACCTCAAAGGTAATTTAAAAAAAAAGATTTTTTAGTTCTTGAAGCATTATGGTAGACCCTGGGTAGCAGGCAGAAGCCACATAAAAGTACGTCTTGTTTTGGGCTCAAATGTCCAAGAGAAACTTGAGCAGAACCCAACCTAGGCAACTACCGCAAACCTGAATGAGCTTCCAGTGGCCCACCCACCTCTAGAAATACTCCGTCTGGCCTCTACCTATGATATGGTTAAACTCTCACACAATTTTACACCCTGCTCATCCCCCCAATTCACCCATATTTGAGCTCCCATCAGGTTTATAATTTGATCGCATTTTCGTTAAAGCGGCTACATTTGCCTCAGGCACACAGTGAGCAACCCTTCTTTGCACATATTTGCACTCACTCGTCATCCGTTTCATTGTTTAGGAATGAGAGGAGTTGCATTTGGTTGGTCCTCCTCAACTTCTGAACTGTAAATTGATAAATGATAGATAGAATGAATGATGATGAGATATGCAGACAAGATGAAGAGGGGTGAACTCACTTTTCTTTGGAGTCAGGTTGGAGAGAGACGGTTCCATAACATCTATGAAGGCAGCTCCCTGTGGCCCTCTGAATATTGGCACCTCGGACGTGCCCAGCTGCTACAACAACCACACCCAACATTTATGTCCTCTTTTTATATAATTTGCAACTCCTTCAACCATTAATCAAATATCCACACATTCACCCAGTTCTCACCTTTTTCATAGAAGATAACTCAACTTTTATTACTCGAGTATTGATATTCCGTTCATAAAGTAATTGAGAAGGTTCTGCCTGACCGCTTTACCTGCTGCCTTGGCCCTTCGGCCGGGCCTGGCCCTTTTGAAATCCTCTTTACCTAGATACTCTACTCCTCCCTCACCACCATCCCCTTTCCAAGGAGGTGGAAACACGCTACCATACTACCTCTTCTGAAGAAACCCTCAGAAGACCTGAAAATTCTGGCAAACTTCCTTTTCCTATCTAAGGTCCTGGTAAAATTCATGAGCCAATGACTCCATGACCAACTCAACGACAACCACCTCCTAGGCCCTTCTCAAACTGGATTCAGGCTGAATAACCACACAGAGGCTGCCATTGACGAAATCCGTATGATCATGGACAGAGGAGACAGAGTGGCACTCATCCTGCTCTACCTTTCAGCCATGTTCGACACTTTCTACCGCCCATCCTAATCTAACACCCCCTCAAAATCAGACTACATGAACCCACCCTCTGATGGATCAGCTCCTTCTTCACTCGGCGCACCCTGTTGATCAATCAAATACTGTACACCCCAGTCAACTTGATCTGTGGAGCCCCCAAGGATCCTAGCTCAGCCCCACTCTCTTCAATGCCCCCAGGGTACTGCTTGCACACTTCACTCCACTGAGATGTTTCTCAGCAATTAGTGCAAAGACACTATGGGTATCCACGTAAGCTGTACAGGCTTAATATATTTACGTGTTTTACTTTGTGCTGTATGCTAAAAGTGTCTCTATTCCAGGCAAAGCTTTTCTTTTTGCAGAAGTACTTCTACAGTTATGTTTTGATGCAACATATGAGCATTGTATAGTGCATACTGCAAAACTGAGTTGCCTCTAAGTGTCTGGGTGACTTCATGGTGCACATGAAGAGGTGTTCATGATGGTGCCCTCTCAAGAGTTTTGGAGTGAAGGCTGAAGACAGTGCTTTTTCCTCACAGTTGCTGTCACATTATCAAAGATGCTCAGACTGCATGCCCTTTCTGTCCTTGGCCTCTATGCAGAGTGCACTGAGCACTTGCCATAATTGTGCCATTTGTAATTATGATTCAATGGGGAAGTGTGTAAAGGAAATAGTTGTTGAAATAGTCTCTGTGCCAAAGGAAATAAAATGCAGTGTTTACAGATGGAAAAGATCACAGGAGAGAGTGAAAAGCCAACTATGAATAGGAGGGAGATAAAGGGTGAGGCAAGCATATCAAAGTACTTCAGAAAGATAGTTGTGGGAAGGAAAGGGGAATGGGTGATTAATGCAAGAGGAGACATTGCAGAGAAAAGTGATGTGAAGGGAAGAGAATGAGACACTCAGAGTGACTCTCCCCTTTCCACAGACCATAGTAAATGATCTCATACTTTCAGAATTTTCAGAGGTGCAGATGTATTATTGAATGGCCTGGTAATCTTGAAGATGCTTGCAGAGTGTGTATATGTATGATGAGTAGCATGGAGTTGATTGGACTTGGTTTTGCTTGTGATGTGCAAGGATGCTATTCATACCGCAGCCGAACTGCATCAAATGCTGAATTACAATGGTTATTTCCTCATATGTTTCCAGTGCGTCCATATTTGGATAATTCCATAAAACTGCAGGCTTTGTCATTTTCTAAATGAGCTGTTAATTAGTAGCTCTTTATATGCGCTTTCCTTTAAAAAAGAGTGCACACGAGTAATTATATATCGAATAATTAAATCTAATTTTACAACACCGGCTTACACAGAAGAGTGTATACATTTTGATAAACCATGCTCATGAAGTAGAAATATGTAATGCAGTACATCTTTCTTAATGGTTCTTCGGAGAAGGACGCTACTGAAAACTCTGGGTCTACAACTACTGGGCATCAGACTATAAAAAAAACAATGGCTAAATATATCAAAATCCCTGCTTACTAAATTGTAGCAGTTATGGGGTGGTCCGGATGCCACTAGCACCCCTTAGGGGCATCCTACATGCTGCAGCGCATCTCACCCAGGGCCTGAAGAAATATGATCACATCAACCCCATCCGGATGGACCTCCATTGGCCCCCCTTGCCTGCCCGCACTATCTTCAAAACCCGCTGCATCATTTGCATCACAACCAGCAGCTCTGCTTATCTTGCAGACATGCTCACCATCTCTAGTGAATCTTGGCACATCCATAGCCAGGACACCATCAGACTGCAGACTCAGAAGTGTAAGAAATTTAAACAAGCATTGGCATAGCCAATAGGTCTCGCCTTTGGGACCTTATAAGTATTTAGCCATGCAACAGTTGCATAACTAAATACTTATAAGGTCCCAAAGCAAGACCTATTGGCTATGCCAAGCGGCCCTGCGGCCGCGAAAGTGATCGCGATGAAACATCAAAGCGGCTGTGCGCCCGCGAAAGTAATCGCGGTAAAGCGCGACGCGCGCGCCCGCGCCCATGCACTGTAGCTCTAGGCTGGCCTGGTAGCACTTTTTGGAGCCCTCTCAATAAGTCTCGCCAGACCAGCGCATGCGCTGGGTCAGGCGAGACCTAAAAAAACAAGACAGCAGGCCTTTCCCATCTAAGCACACATGGTCTGGAAGAACCTCTCTGCATCCATCAGGACCACTCCAACACTGCTCCAATGAAGGGAAGAGAGGAAGCCTCACCTCTTCAAAGAACAATACATCACAATGCATTACCTGTCCCCAACCTTACTCATTGACTTTATGTTCGTCTATGACCATGCCAAGTGCTCCACTGCTTTTGGCTAGGTTTGCCCAATAGAAATACCATATACAAACATACAAGAACTGCTGGTGTAAGGAAGGACACATTTCCTCTGAAATATACTGCCCAACTTCCCGGTAGGATTTTATTAAGTAATTGCACCCGGCACACAGGGCACATTGTGCAATACATGCCATCTTGGGTCATTGACTGTGGAGTTACTGTTACTGTAAGGTCAAGTGTAGGAAGCCATATTATATACTTTGTCCACCAGATAACTGCAATTGTTAACCAAACAAACAGTGCTAGAGTAACATTTACACTAACTGGTTCTAAAAATGTTTTTTTACTTAAGTTTGGTAGATTATATGTCAGAGCAGATTTCCAATGCCCCAATGTGACATTACATTGAATTGCCTGTTAGCTACAACATATTTAACCATTTCACTAGCGAAAGGATGAAAAGCAGCGCTCTAAGAAAATAATATATCAAGTATGCAGAAAAGGGACAGATGAGCCACTATTAGTAAGACTTATTACTTATTACTTGAAGATTGAAGGATTTAGAGGACTTCTTGTGTGAAGTTGAATGAGTTTTTGAGGCACAAATATGTCAACCGCCCTTTTACTAAGAGGATCAAACTTGAATTTTGAATGATTTTTGTTAAGTATTCTACATTGCAATTATTTATCAGGCACTTAAATTATTCAGAATCGTGCAACTGACAACAATTAAAAAGCCACCACTGTGTTCCTGGCAGGCACATAGGGTAAATACACTACAGTGACACATGAGAAGGAAAAGTGCCTTTGCCATGGAAGAAAAGCCTATGTTTATATGTTCATAAATCATCTTTAAAGTGCGCCTTGTAAACTTACATGGCAGGGTGCCTATATATAACAAATCAAGCACTTAACATAGTGGAGTAAGTAAGCTGTCACAAACAAATAAAATCCAAAAGCTGTTCAATATGCAGGCCTTGCTAGAAGTTTATCTGCATAAGCACTAGTGGAATTAAAATCTTGATTCCCCTTCTTCTCTTAGAGAAAGACTAGAAAAATGCTTCTAAATGAACTCTTATTAGATTTTGCAATTTAATCCTACTTGTGAAATCAGATTTTTGACGATTTAATCAGAAAAGTAAATGTACTTTGGGCTGTCCAAACCACAACTGGTATAAAATCACTTCTACTGGTCGCACCTCCAGAGCTGGAATGCATATACTTGGCTATGAGAGTTAAAAACTATAGCTCAGAGGACAATGGCCAGCCTCCCAGCCACCCAGGAAGGGCCTGTAGGTGTTAAGTGCTTACCACTTAGCAGAGATTAACTATCTGGTGAAGGACAGGAAGAGTTAGAGCAGGGCAGAGGGCAATTTGAGCACTACCTCTGCACTTGCCAAGAAGGGCTTCTCCTATTAAGTTCCAAGGCTCACCTAGACAGCCAGGGTCCAGTCACAGTAGGAGGGATAACCAATTTTGACCCTGTCAAAGGGAAGGAGCGCTCATGAATGGGGGACTGGCTTTGGAGCTGAGGGCAGGCCTGCCTGATAGCAGCTGGGTGTTGCCTTTTTGAAACTGATGCTTCTGGGTAATTTGACATGGCAAAGAGGAAGAGCTGCAAATGGAGGTGTGAGGACTCCAAGAAAATAGAATTAAGTGATAACATTTCTTCAGTTACTGGCTTGTGCACAGGACAAATCTGCCCCTCAACCACCACCTCTTCGGTCCATTCCTGGACATGGGGATACTCCATCTGATGAAGACCATGCTCAAAGGTGAATCATGACTTCTGACCTCTGCCTCCTGCCAGAAAAGGAGGAATCACACAAGTACTCAAGGAGCTTCACATCAAGAGTTAAGTGGTTGGCTTCATTTCTGTCACTGTGTGACATCATGGACAAATCAAGTTTCTCTTTCATTGTCTATTTGATGTCACTCAGAACCCCTGGATGAAAACGTTTCCATTATTCACAGTTACCCACTAATAATTCCATATGTTACTATTACTTTGAAAGAGACACAGAGTGAACTCTCAAATCATGCTATTGTGTTTTTGGTGCTTTAGTCCGCCCCTATAGAGTGCTTGCATTGCATGTAGAGAAGTCTATTTTAAATCTCAAATGTACATTGAATTAAGTTATTTATCTCACATAAGCATTGTATACAGAACACATTATTTATTTGTTTCTTCTTTTTTCTTCTGCATGATTATGTAATATTTCATGGCTTTATTTACATTTTGGAAGATGCTGACAAAACGTGGCCCAATAAACTCTAAATTGGGTCCTTACAAAGGAATCAGAATGCGAATTAGCATATTGGCTTCGCTTGTTTTCCAAGATCAGGCTTTGCAATGTGAGCATGGCTTATTGGATTATCATGGATGTTCTTTGGTGAGGTATTGGGTGCTCAAGGACAAGATTGAAAGTGGATCCAATTGCCCCTCATGTGGACATGGGTTGTGTGGAGAAAGTGTAACATTAATATAACTAAGCTTGAGACACATTACTTGTACCTCACAAAGTGTTCTACTATGTTGGATATAGACTTTGAGGCCAAAGCAATCAAATCGGCCAACACGTGGGAGAGAAAAGTAGATACATTGTGGCCAAGATCACTATTTCTAAACGCCAGGAGAGGGGGATGGACAGGCTTCCTCAGGGATCTCTTTTGTGTATTTTCTGATCATCATATGCCAAGCACAAGGGCATATTCCCATTCTGTCCTTGTTCAATGCATATTGACCAAGGCGCCCCCAGTCTTCTGTTAAAAATGGTGTGCTAAAAGGCTTTCCACCCCACTCCAGGATTCATCTGAGCACACTAAATGGGCATGGGCATGGACAGAATACTGTCACTTCATCTCCTGACTGGCTTCATCTCCTTGATGTACCAGTTCATCCCTCGTTTACTTGATGTTGTACAATGTAGCCACTAGATGGGCATCTCTCTCACTCCTGCTTACATCAAAGGTTACCACTTTGTCTTTACTTCATTGAGGAGCTACATTTCCATAAATACAAATATTGAAAATTAAATCAAGTCAAGCAGAAGTTGAGGTATTTCTCGAAACAATTACTACGTTGAGGAAAGGCAGGATACTTTATTCTAATTTTTATATCACCTGCTACACTTGACTGAAGGAGACCAATTTCAAGAGAGCCTCAACACCTTTAGTGAAGGCAAATGCATGCATTAACAAATTAAAGGCTTGGGAGAACTGAGAGAGTTCACATGACACAATTGAAGTGCAGAACACAGTTCCAGACAGACTGACATAGAACCACATAGCGCAGGCTCTTTCCATTTTTCATTACCCTCTGAGATTTTTGTGCAAGTTGACAGGAGGGGGCTGGGGCTCATGCTGAGAAATACCTAAGAGGCACTTTTGAAACTCAATCTGCCCCCAAGCCCCCTCCCCCCCAAAAAAGCTTGCTGATGCTGGTGCCGATGTCCTGGGGTGTTTTGACATCCCTTAATGGATGTCAGCGGTTCAAAGCCTCAGAAAAAGCCACTATTTACAGTTGGTTTCAGCTCATTTTCCCAGCCACCATGTGGTATCGGCTCCTCACCAGGTGACCGTGTGATGGGAGCCAATATTGTGTGTAACAAGGTGGGACTGTTTGAGTTGCCAGGTATTCCCTTTGGTTTGTAGGTAGCATTTCAGATGGGCTGACCATGCTATCTGTAAAATGAACATGAAAGTACAGGGCAGCACCTCCTCCGCTGTGGAAGGGGTTTGTGTGGAGGGGATCTGATGCTTGGGATAAGCTGCTGGGCTGCGGAAGCAACATGATGGCTCACCTCCTGCTTAGATCAAGGGTCCAAGAGGACCTTGAGGGGAGCTAGAGCCCTCAGCACCCAGTTCTACCTCTCCCTTTAGTCTGCACAGCTTCTACTTCTCTTTGGCTGTTCGAGGTTGGATATACCACTTTTTAATTTATTCTGTTTCTGTCTGCATTGTGCCCGCAATTGCCTACTCTTACAGATGAAATAACTACTGCTCATTGTACTGCATTTTTATACTTTTTCTTTCTAGGAATAATAGCTCCTTGAGAGAAACTTTGTTGCTTTCCTCTGTTATCTGGAGTTTGTCCTTCACCTCTAATAGGCCTTGCTTGATAGACAGTTTTTTCTCTTACCTAGCCCTGCCTATTGGCCTACACCATTGATAACATGTCTGTTAGAAAGGGGGTCTCTAGTTGGCAGGGGAATGCACACTAGTCCAAGTAGGGACCACCGGTTCCGACAGGGGGAGTCTCAAAGTACCCTAGACCACCCTCTGGTAGCTTGGCGCAGAGCAGATAGGCTAAACTCAGGAGGCAATGTGTAAAGTTTTGTGTAACACCCACCCACCTTAACACAGTGAAACACCACAACAGAGACACCACACCGGTTTTAGAAAAATAGAAATAACTTTATCTAAAGTTTTAGGCAAGTTCACATCACAGGTAGTTCACACATGACAAGAACTTTTCTGCAATATTCTCTGAGTGTTCTTTGTTAAGAAAGGGAAACTAAACGGATGGGAAGTTGTTTAAAAAGAGGGATGAGTTCTTATCTGTGTTGCGCACGTTTCCCTGGGGCGCGGGACCCCTCTCACTCTTTTGATCGGATGTCCGCATGTTCCAGCCAAAACACTATTGCAAGGGTTAAGTTCTCAGTGTCAATGTTCCCCCATCGTGCTTATAGCAAGAATGTGGCTGCAAAAAGTCAGGTCGGTAATGCTAAGTTGGCCCGCTGTTCTTTACAGCAGAGTGCTGCCACTAAAAGTCAGGCTGGCAATGCTAAATTAGCCCCGCTGTTCCCGGAATGCGATCGGATCAGGCCGGGAGGCCAAGACGGACCTCGGTACCGCCTCCCCCAACCCCGTCACTCTGGTCCGCAACCCGGGCCAAAGTTAAAAGGGAAACAATCCGTCCCGCAGCCTCAGACGGCTGACGCGAGACTTACCTGCAGTAGGGGTTCTTAGTTCCTGCCGGCACCTGGGCTCGATGCGGACAAGCTCCCTCTTGGTCACCACTGCAGGGGGGAGATCGGGGCGATCTTCGTCCAACAGCGGCGCAGCTCCCCTCGTGACGGGGCGGTGATGTCTTGCTGGGCAACTTCCTTTTCCCTCGGCGATGCGTCACTCGTGAAGCTCTCGTTCGCTGTGGTAACGCCTCGCGCTGGCGCCAATCCCAGTGCGGCGCTCTCCTGATGTCGCAAGGGAAATCCTTGCAGGGCTTTCCCGAGCCCCGGGCTGGCGGCGGTGATCGCGGGGAAATTTAGAATCCGGTCCTTGGTAGAGTGCAGGGACCCGCGCACAGCGCTGTGGGGGTGCTTTGAATGAAGCTCTGAGCTCGGGCCAGCAGCAGTGATCTCGGGGGCAATTTTGAGTCTGGTTGTCAGTCGAGAGCAGGCACCGCGCACAGTGTTATGGGGTTGCTTTCAATAACGTGCTGAGCTCGGGCCAGAGGCGGTGATGGTGATTCCAGGGTAATCTTAAGAAACAGCGGATCCCCATGCACGGCGATTTAGAGCCAGTCCTGGAAATGTTTATAGCCCAAAAACCAGGGGCCAGTCAGTAACAAAATAATGGAGACACTCTGGGAATGTTATATTTAGTTTCCCTCTCGGAAGGGCAAGATCAGCAGGCAGCAGGGCAGGTCAGCTAGTTGGGGCAGCAGTTCCTGGGAGCAGTCAGCCTCAGCAGACAATGGCAATCCTCCTGGCGTAGCAGTCTTCATCCCAGCAGAGTTTCTTCTTGATCCAGCAGTGTAACAAGGATGTGTGGCCAGGACCTTTCCTTTTTTACCCTGGCGCCTAGTCACTAGAAGGGGGTAGAAGCTTCTGGAAGGGTCTAGGGGTTTCTGGGGTGTTCCCTGCCTTCCCTGACCTGGCTCCTGGCTGTCTACTGTGACAAAGGCAGGGTCGTTAAGCCTATTATGGGGCAGCTGGGCCCAGCCTATTCATGTGTAAAGGTGTGAATCACCACTCCCTCCTCACAGGCCGGGAAGGCTATCAGCATGCAAATGGGAGGGGGGAGTCTGCAGTGCACAGACTAAGTGTAGGCAGGAAAATGTCCACTTTCTAAAAGTGGGATTTCTAGATTAGTAGTGCTCAAACCCCGTATATCACTAAAAAGGGTTCCCCGCCACGATTCTAACTATACCAAACATGACACACCTATTAGGTTCCAGTCAGAAGTTATCCCATAGGAGGGTTCCCAATGTTAGCCTATGGAGGGGTAGGCCTCACTGTGGTAGCAGGGGCCTGTGGCAGGTATGCCAGCGTCACCATGTTTCAGGTGAGAGCACCTGCACCTTAGCACTATTTAGCAGTGGTAAGGTGCCCAAAGTCCTACGTCCAACAAAAATATACGGTCAGATTGGGAGGCACTAGGGCAAAAATGTTGGGGGAGACCACCCTAAGGCTGACAGGTCCAACACGTGTCTCCCCCAGCTGAAGGTGGGGAGAACTACCCAACCTCTAGAGAGTTCTTGTCACTAAGGCGGAAAAACCTAGACAGACCGTCAGCATTGGCGTGGTCTACTCCGGGTCGGTGTTCCACCCTGAAGTCCATACCCTGTAGAGAAATGGACCACCTAAACAATTTGGGATTTTCGCCCCTCATTTGCATGAGCCACCTGAGGGGGCGGTGGTAGGTCTGAATCAGGAAGTGTAAGCCAAACAGGTATTGCCTCAGCTTCTTCAGAGCCCAGACCACCGCGAAAGCTTCTCTCTCTATCGCACTCCACCGCTGTTCCCATAGTAGTAGCCTCCTGGAGATGAAGGCCACCGGTTGGTCCAGGCCCTCCTCATTGAGTTACGAAAGTACTGCCCCTATGCCATGCTCTGAGGCGTCTGTTTCGACAATGAATTCTTTGGAGAAGTCCGAGGCCCTGAGCACAGGAGCTGTGCACATGGCCTGCTTTAGGGAGTCAAAGACTTTCTGGCAAGCCTCGGTCCAAATCATTTTTCGAGGTTGTTTCTTGGAGGTTAGCTCAGTCAAGGGGGCCACAATGGTGCCATAACCCTTGACAAATCTTTGGTAGTATCCTGTGAGGCCCAGGAAGCCCTGACCTCAGTCTGGGTTTTGGGGGGCTCCCAGGCCAGGATGGTTTCTATTTTGGCCTGCAGGGGCTGCACCTTTCCCCCGCCCACCAAGTGTCCTAAGTACACTACTGACCCCTGCCCTATCTGGCATTTGCTGGCCTTGATAGTCAGGTCTGCCTGGTGCAGGGCCTGAAGCACTTCCCGGAGGTGACACAGATGGTCTTCTCAGCTGCTGCTTAAGACAGCTATGTCATCCAGATAGGCAGCAGAGAAGGCCTCTAAACCGGAGAGTACCTGGTTCACCAGCTGTTGGAAGGTGACAGGAGCGTTTTTTAGTCCAAAGAGCATCACCCTAAACTGGTAGTCACCCTCTGGGGGGGAAAAGGTGGAACTCTCCTTGGCTCCATCCGTTAGGGCGATCTGCCAGTACCCTGAAGTGAGGTCAAAGGTACTCAGGTATCGGGCAGCCAGTCAATGAGCTCATCCGTCCTAGGGATGGGATGAGCATCAGTCTTGGTCACAGAATTTAGCCCTCTGTAGTCCATGCAGGACCTAAGTTCAGGTGTGGTGCCCGGTGGGGCAGCTTTTGGTATCAGAACCACCGGACTGGACCCGGGGCTGTTGGAGGGCTCTATCACCCCCAACTCCAGGATTTTAGTGACTTCACTCTGGATGCTGGCCTTCACCTTATCTGACAGCCTGTAGGACTTGGTCTTGACAGGGAGGTTGTCACCTGTGTCCACATCGTGGGTACACAGGTGGGTAATCCCAGGGATAAGGGAGAACACAGAGGAGTACTGCTCCAGGACCTGGCGATAGTCCCTCTGTTGCTCGGGAGTCAAGGATGGGGAGAGGACCACTCCCTCCACCGATCCATCCTTCTCTTGGGAAGCAGAGAGATCAAGGAGAGGTTCTCTTTCCTCTTCCTCGGCCCCATCAGTCACCATCAGTAAGGTGAGCTCAGACCTCTCATGGTGGGGTTGGAGGCGGTTGGCATGTAATACCCTGAGGGGTTGCCTGGGGGTCTTAAGGTCCACCATGCAAGAGGCCTTGCCCTTCTTTTCAATCACCTCATAGGGGCCCGTCCAGTGATCCTGGAGGGCACTGAGCTTTCCAGGCTCCATGACCCACACCTTCTGTCCAGGCTCTAGCTTGACAGGGTGAGAATTCTGATCGTACCATTCCTTCATTACTGCCTGACTGGCCTCCAAGTTGTCAGAAGCCTGCTTTCACAACTTAGCCATTTGGCTGCGGAAGGCTAGCATGTAGCTCACTATATCTTGGGAAAGCCTCCTGGGAGTCTTCTCCCACCTATCCTTCACTAAGCTGAGAGGTCCCCTGACAGGGTGACCATATAGAAGCTCAAATGGGCTGAAGCCCACCCCCTTCTGTGGTACCTCCCCGTAGGAAAACAGTAAACAGGGCAGTGATGGTCCTCAGACGGATAGCCTCTGGATACCGGGAGGCGTGGTCCACCAGAACCAGGATAAACCTGTGAACTGAAGAGGTCGGCGGATCCATAGGCCCAACAATGTCGATGCCCACCCTTTCAAAGAGGGTGCTAATGACAGGTAGTGGCTCCAGGGGAGCCTTCAACTTGGTCCCGGTCTTCCCACTAGCTTGGCAGGTTACACAGGTCCTGCAGAATGTATCTGAGGAGATTCTCATCCTGGGCCAATAGAAATGTGGGACAAGCCTAGCAAAGGTTTTGTCTTGGCCCAAGTGTCCTGCCAAGGGGATCTCATGAGCCAACTCCAAAAAAAAGGCCCTGTAGCATTGGAGGACCACTAAGGCCCTTGATGACCCATGCACAGGAGCCTTGGGCTCACTGTAAAGGAGGCCGTCCTCCCAGTAAATGTGATAGTTCCCGGAGGCATTGCCTGCTGCCTGGGCTTCGGCCTGTCGCCTCATGCCCTCAAGGGTGGGGCACTCCTTCTGTGCCTGACAAAACTCCTCGCTGGTGGGTCCTCCTTCCACCTGCCACTCCGCAGGGGTAGGTAAGTCCCCCAAGGGAGCAACGTCCCCCTCCGTGGATGCCGGTGCAACCACTGCCGGTGCCCCATCCATCTCACGGGGTGTGCTTTCTGGGGTGGGTTTCCCACGCCCTCGGGCTTTTCCCTTTTTAGCAGCTTGCTGGGCCATTAATCCAGGCTCCAGCCCTGGTTGACTCCCTTTTTCAGGCAGCCATGGACCGTGTGGTAGCACAGATCCACTCTGGTAACCCCAGCATCTCCACATGCACTTTGATGTCTGCCTCATTCCAGGCAGTGTGCTCAAGGTCATTCCCTACAAACAGTCGACTGGCATGGCAGGACTTACAGCAACTCTTAAAAGGCATGAAACCCCTCCCCACTCAAATGGAACCTGGGCCATGGGATAGTGACCCTACCTGTTGTCAGCCATCACAACTGGGTGGACTGCATTGGGAATTACTTGCTTTGGGGACACCAGCTGACTCCTTACCATAGTCATGCTGGCGCCTGTGTCCCTCAGGGCCTCCACCCCCTGACCATTGATGGTGACCCACTGCCTATACTTGGTAGTATTTGAGGGCACATGGATCTTTGGAACCATCTCACTGTCTCCCAGGGACCCTAGGGTCAGCCCTGCCCACTCACCCCCATTCTCTAGGGACAGCTCCTCCCCCAGCGCTACACTAGACACCGCGGGGTTTTTACCTCCAGTGGGAGGGGTGCTCTCTTTCGACACTTGGGATCCCCCTTGTAGTGTCCAATTTCACCACACTTTTAGCACCGGACAGTTTTAGGCTGCTGACCTTTGTCAGGATAATTAGGCTTTTGGTGGCCAGATTGGGGCTGGGACCCAGACCCCTTCCCTTGTGAATTGTTTTGGGGGCCTTAGGAGAGCTCCTTCTTTTTATCTCCCCACCTCTTTCTTCTGGTTGGAACCCTGACCACCCTTTTGGGAGTCCCCCCAGATCCCTTGGTGGACACCCTGGTACTGACCCAGGTGTCCGCCTCCTCCGCAAGCTTCCTAGGATTAGTCAACTTGCAGTCAACCAGGTGTTGGCGCAGCTCTGGAAAACATTTCGCTAGAAGGTGTTCTCTCAAGAATAAGTCATACAATCCTTCATAATCATTTACATTGCTGCCCCTCACCCAGCCTTCCAATGCTTTACTAGTGTAATCCAGGAAATCTACCCAGTTCTGTGTGGGAACATTGTGGCTATTCCTAAACTTCTGCCTATTCCTTTCAGGGGTAAGACCAAACCTTTTGAGTAACGCTGCTTTCATGACAGAATAGTTGGTCTGGTCTGCCTTCTCTAGGTAAAGGAGTGTGTCCCCAACGTCTGGAGATATGCACTTGTACAAACCACCCCCCTAGTAACTCTCTGGGACCCCATGGGCTCTTAAGAACACCTCATAGGCTGCTAACCACTTATCAATATTATACCCCACCTTGAAACTGGCCATCACATCTTTAGGCATAAAGACCCTGGACTCACGTGAAAATTCAATAGGTACGCTGCCACCATTCGTGTTGCTGTTGGCCCCTATTTGTAGGGCTCGGATTTCCAGCTCCTTCAGGCTGAGCTCAAAGGCAAGTTTCCTTTCCTCCATGGCCAACCTTTCTTTCTCACGATCCCGTTCCATGGCCAGCCTTTCTTTCTCATGCTCTTTCTCCAACTTGGCAAGCTTTAGTCTAAACTGTCTCTCCTCTCTCCTGTACTCCAATTCCTCTGAGGACAGGCTCCTAGCTGAAACACTACTGCCTGCCCTGGAAGGTACTATGGTACCTGGTAACAAATTGCCGTTTTCCACTGTGGGCAGTTGGTCAAGATCTCCTGTGGTGCCGTGCTCTGATCCCTCCTCATCCCCTTCTCCTGCTGGGTGGGCCAGTGCCCATGCTCTCAAGGTTTTTTGAAGCTCTGCCTTCTTGGCGCTACGCTTGAAGAACACCCCTTTCTCCTGGCAGAGATCCTTGAGCTGCGCCACCATGTAAGCTTCCAGGTTGGCCAGCTCGAATTCCATCTTGCTAGGTAGGACCTCAGACGTTTGTAGAGAAAACCAATGGGACTTAGGCAAAAAGGATTTTGAAAAAGAGCTACTCACAATGGCCAGTCAGGGAGAATTTTGGAAAAACCGAAAAAGGCCAATTTAGAGAGGACAGACAAAAATTCTCCAGTCAGAGAGATGAAAAAAATGTAAGATGCATCAGGTGTAGGATTGTGGCACACACTGTAGGGTATTACACAAGCACAAATCCTACCCCAACGCTGATCACCAGTGTTAGAAACGGGGTCTCCAGTTGGCAGTGGTATGCACCCTACTCCATGTAGGGACCAGCGGTTCCGACAGGGTGAGTCTCAAAGTAACCTAGACCACCCTCTGGAAGCTTGGCGCAGAGCAGATAGGCTAAACTCAGGAGGCAGTGTGTAAAGTATTTGTGTAACACCCATCCACCTTAACACAGTGAAACACCACAACAGAGACACCACACCTGTTTTAGAAAGATAGAAGTACCTTTATCTAAAGTTTTAGGCAAATTCACATCACAGGTAGTTCACACATGACAAGAGCTTTTGTGCAATATTCTCTGAGTGTTCTTTGTTAAGAAAGGGAAAGTAAACGGATGGGAAGTTGTTTAAAAAGAGGGATGAGTTCTTATCCATGTTGGGTACGTGTCTCTGCGGCGCGGGAGCCCTCTCACTCTTTTGATCGAATATAAGCGTGTTTCAGCCAAAACACTACCGCAAGGGTTAAGTTCTCAGTGTCAATGTGCCCCGTCGTACTTATAGCAAGAATGCAGCCGCAAAAAGTCAGGCTGGTTATGCTAATTTGGCCCCGATGTTCTTCACAGCAGAGTGCTGCCACCAAAAGTCAGGCTGGCAATGCTAAATTGGCCCTGCTGTTCCCGGAATTCGCTCGGATCAGGCTGGGAGGCCAGGACGGGCCTCGGGACTGCCTCCCCGAACCCCGTCACTCTGGTCCGCAACCCAGTCGAAAGTTAAAAGGGAAACAATCCGGCCCGCAGCCTCAGATGGCTGACGTGAGCCTTACCGGCAGTGGGGGTTCTTAGTTCCTGCTGGCACCTGGGCTCGGGTCGGACGAGCTCCCTCTTGGTCACTGCTGCACGGGGAGGTCAGGGCAATCTTCATCCAACAGCGGCGCAGCTCCCCTCGTGACGCAGCGGTGACGTCTTGCCGGGCAACTTCATTTTCCCTCGGCGGTGCGTCACTGGGGAAGCTCTCGGGTCGCTGTGGCAACACCTTGCGCTGGCGCCAATCCCAGCACAGCGCTGTCCTAATGTCACGAGGGAAATCCTTGCAGGGCTTTCCCAAGGCCCCTGGCCGGCGGCATTGATCGCAGGGCAGTTTAGAATCCGGTCCTTGGTAAGTGCAGGCACCCGCGCTCAGCACTACGGGGGTGCTTTGAATGATACGCTGAGCTCGGGCCAGCGGCGGTGATCTCGGGGGCAATTTTGAGTCCAGTTTTCAGTCGAGAGCAGGCACCCGCGCACAGCACTATGGCGTTGCTTTCAATAACGCGCTGAGCTTGGGCCAGTGGCTGTGATGGTGATTCCAGGGTAACTCTAAGAAACAGCGGATCCCCTTGCACAGCGATGTAGAGCCAGTCCTGGAAATGTTTATATCCCAAAAACCAGGAGCTAGTAAGTAACAAAATAATGGAGACACTCTGGGGATGTTATATTTAGTTTTCCTCTGGCAGGGAAAGATCAGCAGGCAGCAGGGCAGCTCATCTAGTTGGGGCAGCAGTTCCTGGGAGCAGGCAGCCTCAGAAGACAATGGCAATCCTCCTGGCGCTGCAGTCTTCACTCTAGCAGAGTTTCTTCTTGATCCAGCAGTGTAACAAGGATGTGTGGCCAGGACCTTCCCTTTTATACCCTGGCGCCTAGTCACTAGAAGAGGGTAGAAGCTTCTGGAAGGGTCTAGGCGTTTCTGGGGTGTTCCCTGCCTTCGCTGACCTGGCTCCTGGCTGTCTATAGTGACAAAGGCAGGGTCATTAAGCCTATTGTGGGGCAGCTGGGTCCAGCCTATTCATGTGTGAAGGTGTGAATCACCACTCCATCCTCACAGCCCAGGAAGGCTATCAGCATGCAGATGGGAGGGGGGAGTCTGCAGTGCACTAACTAAGTGCGGGCAGGAAAATGTCCACTTTCTAAAAGTGGGATTTCTAGAGTAGTAGTGCTCAAACCCCGTATTTCACTAAAAAGGGTTCCCCGCCACGATTCTAACTATACCAAACATGACACACCTATTAGGTCCTAGTCAGAAGTTATCCCATAGGAGGGTTCCCAATGTTAGCCTATGGAGGGGTAGGCCTCACTGCGGTAGCAAGGGCCTGTGGCAGGTATGCCAGTGTCACCATGTTTTTAGGGGAGAACACCAGCACCTTAGCACTGTTTAGCAGTGGTAAGGAGCCCAGAGTCCTAAGTCCAACAAAAATATACGGTCAAAGTGGGAGGCACAAGGGCAAAAATGTAGGGGGAGACCGCCCTAAGGCTGACAGATCCAACAATGTCCAATAATTAGAGGGTTTATCCCTCTGTCCAAGAAATGTCAAGACGTCTGAAGGGAGATGTGCTACACAGGTTTCTGGTTATCAGTCTGCAACCATTCAGACTCCACAAACTGCTCCCCTGACAACAACACA
Organism: Triturus cristatus; assembly: GCF_964204655.1. Lineage (NCBI taxonomy): Eukaryota > Metazoa > Chordata > Amphibia > Caudata > Salamandridae > Triturus > Triturus cristatus. The sequence continues at coordinate 889,179,662 of NC_140590.1, read as the reverse complement.
TGGGCCTTCTGCGGAGTTATTGGGCAGAAGCAGTTGTTCTTCTGGTTCTGAGAAGGTATTATTCTGATGTAGGACTCGAAAGTGGTGGCTACACAAAAGTGCTCTTCTCTGTCCTGTACAGCTTGCATGCCCTGATTCCAAAACCAGATTGTTTAACCCCTTTGCCGCGGCGCGAATTCCACCTCGGCGCGGGGGGCTAGTGGGCGGGCGCGGTGCTTCGGTGCTCATGACGGCACCACGCCATCATGAGTCAGGGCGGCATGTGCTTGTGACGGCGTGATGCCGTCATGACTCGGCCCACTCAGTAATTCGCCCGCACAGGTGGGGAATTAGTGCCGTGTGGGCGGAGAGGCGGAGGCATGATGGGTCCACGCCGTCATGAGCACACGGCTACTGTGACTCATGACGGTGTGGAGCCGTCATGAGCATGCGAGGGGTTAAAATACATTTGAACCTTCATGATTGATGCTATACAAGGACAACTTTTGACGTATAGTATGACCTCAAAGGTAAGAAAAAAGTAAATCGTTTTGTTCTTAACTCGTTTTTGCTATATTTAGATTACTTTGAAATCTGTGAACCTATTTGTCTTTTAGTATTATATTCGAGCAAGGGTCTCCCAAACATCTGGGTGCAGCAGCACCTTCACATATTGGATTCAAATTATTTAGGATTTCTGAAAGCGAAATTCAGAGTGACACCTCAGCAAAACTTCCTAACATTTTGAAAAAATGGCCCCATTAATGAAAGTAACTTAGGCAAAATAATTAAAGATATATGCTGGGCTTAGTTTGTGGTGGAAGAATCGACTGTCCCCTACAGCACACTTTTTATGATAACTCATTGAAACATCTGCTAACTATGAAAACACTCTCACTGTACAAGAGCAGGAGAAGGGAAATTGCAGGGGGTGAAGTCTAGAGAGAGAGGTGCGGATCCTTAAACCACTTACTGTGTAACCAATCCTGGAGGAGCTTCTGGGGAGGCAGGGCCATGGAGAGGATATGCGGCTTTGTGCAACTTTACACTTTGTCATATGGCTTATACGTTCCCAAGTAAAAGTGTGTATTTGTTGGACAACATGAACATAAGAACTGTGTGAAAATGATAATTTCACACACCATCATAATATGTTGGCTTAAGTCCTGCTAGCTCACAGTGCACTGTCTATATACCCCTAACCTGACAAGGTGACAAATGGATTGTGCAACCTCAGAACATAACCCAGACTCCCCAAGTAAATCATGATAACAGGTCTAGAACCTTTTTGTTTGATTACTCATGGATACCCAAAGAGATACACAAGAAATACACAACATGCAGTTTCAATATTTATTAAAGCATTGTGATTCTTGAGTAAAATATGTGCTCTGCAATAATCAATAGAAGAAAACAGAATAACGTATTTAGCATTAGGATAATGGTGAAAAAGATAAACAGTTCAGCCATTTTGCTGTTACAGAATATATGCTTGCATATAAGTACTGAAATATATTGTACTCCTACCTAGCGCTACCTAACCTAGTGTGCATATGGTGGGTGAATCTTCCAAATACCTGTAAGGTGATATAACTCCCCATTGCCTGTACGTAAGTGTCAACAGGCTGCCCGTCTTGGTGGAGAGCTGATCAGCATCCCTCACAGGAGGTAGACAGGAATCAGCTGGGCTGGAATTCCGGTTTGGGGTGACCTCTCAGTGCCAGCAAAATGCTCCTCTAACTACAAGGAAGTGAGGCCGCTTATATAATAAACATCACCCATGTTGCCATGTCGAAGCCCCAGTCAGGCCACTATTGTTGATTCTATTATGATAGCTATGTCACTGAATGACTATAATAACAACAACATTTGACATAGTGAACTTAGCCCTTAAACAGAATGTTCATGGTATTGTGATAATATGCCTACAAAGTGGAAATGTAAGCAATGCTGTTTCAGAGAATATTATCCTGCACAGGTACTGAATGAAATGTGTGTCAAATGACATTGTTTTTAAGAAAGAAGGCAACTTAAAAATGGTGGTGTTCCTACTCAGGCCAAATGAAAACACATGACAACTTGGGATGGCAGGACTGCCTTTCCATGTGATAACTGACTAGATGATGCACAAGAACCAAATTCTAAATGCTGCTGTTTGCTTGATACTGTCCGTAAGTTTCAATACAAGCAGTAGCCTGGAACATGTACATGTACTCAGCCTTTGTTTTTACAAATGATATTCTACATCATGTTCTGTATTGCAGGGCTTGTTTTTCGAACTTGTCCCTTAATGACCGAACCACTCGAGATGGAGTCACACAGTGGTAGGGATGCTGTGAGATGTTCCAAAAAGCCTTGCACTCTGATTGGCTTATTTGCTGCGGGCTGTTATTGTTAACATGTGGGGTGTATACATTTTTCTTTACACAATCAAACTCAGGTGTAGGTCCTGTTTTTTAGCATACACATAGTGTGGAAATCCCTGTGTTTACTCAAACGATTTTTAAGGGAATTTAAAGTGCAAATGTTCCAGTGTTAATCAACAAGCAGAAAGTGTTGCTAATTACGGGTGTAATAGGAGTATTTGTGAAAATTACAAGAAGTTTGTGAGAGAAAAACATTGCAACTTCACACACTATCCATCGAGGAAGACCTCGCTGCACAGGTGTGTATGGTTGTTTTTTTTTATTTACTTCTTCCATCTGAGACTATGACCCACTTCCATATGATGGGTCTTATTCTGAAGCTATCGGAGATTTGGGGGCATATTATCAAGCCAGGCGATACAATTATCGCCGCTTTAGCGACAGAAAACTGACGCTAAAACGGCGATAATGGGCTTGATAATATGCTCTTTGGAATTCCAATTGAAACCCATGTTAGATGTGAAGGACATCTAACATGGGCTTCAATTCAGTTTTTGTCCACTGAGAGTACACTGTGTCTTTGTGTGATCTGAAACCAGACTGTTAGTCTGACAGTAAGCCATAATGTTCAGTAAAGATAGAGAGATGAGTAAAATGAACCCCTCATTTTCTTTCCCTAAGAATGGTCCAATTGATATGGACCTGCAGCTTGAGATGGGTGGAGGTTTTTCTTTATGAGGAGAGGTCTAATGTAGGAGGTTTTGAGCTCAGGTGGGAATTAACCTAGTGCCAGAGCCGTATAGATTTTTTTTTTTACTGGACGCACAATTCTGGGGAAATCTTATTGATATGGAAGTCCTGTCTAAATATGAAAGTGACCACTTCCCTCTTCGCCTCTCCCTTTATGGAGATGGCGAGGGAGGGAGCAGGACCCCTCAACTATCCTGAGGTGCCCTTTCAGTCAGTAATACCCGAAGGAGAATTAAGTGGGAGACCATTATGCATCTGAGCCCAAGTACCCCTTATTATACATACCAAGATCTAGTTCCAATTTTGTCCTACATGGCTAACTTAGAGGCAGCACCCAATAAGATTATGGATGTCCACTTCGAATGAATTGAAAACTTGAAGATTTGTTTTTTTACTAAATCTACCCCATATAATAAACTCCCCCTGAAGGCAGACCGTACATGGTACGATAGGGCTTGTAGGTCAGCTAAGAGCAATGTTCTTAGTGCTCTTAAAAGAGGGTTCCCGCAGACTATAAAGTTGGCCAGAGAAGACTACAAACTAGCCTTAAAACAAGCAAAATCCACATGGGATACAGCAATTTGGCGTGACATTTTGTCTGTGACACTCTCAGGGGACCAGGTAGTCTTCTGGCATATAATAGCACATGGCTCCAAGACACAGAGGATGAAGCCAGAATCACACATTCTTCCCCAAGACTTGGTGAACTGTTTTGAATCTCTATATAGTAGTTTCCCTTCCACAACGGCAAATACTGATTCCCTTGGTTTCATGCTAACCCCTATATCCTGTAAGATGTCCCTTAAACCAGATATTGTTAAAGATGGATGGGCTTTCACAATGGCTGACGTGGCTGTGGCCATTAGATCTCAGATGGCAGGAAAGTCACATGCGCTACATCGAATACCTGCGGACCTCTGTAAGTCAGAACCAGTAACCTGGACACCCTACCTTACATGCGTTTTAAATGCCATCTTAGCAGGAGACGAGTTCCCTCCCCCATGGAAAGGGGCAGAGCTTATTGCTCTACACAAGAAAGGCCCAAAGTGTGACCCAGCCAACTACAGCCAAATAAACCTTATTGATTCAAGCCAATACAATGTTTGTAAGCTTTTACTGCTCTCTCCAACTTGTTATTTGAGTTTTTCACTTCTTCAGGCGTCCCAAACATGTGGATTTCGCCCTTGCAGCTGAATCTCACGTTTGCCAAATATAGCATAGCGTACTGGATCCCCAGATCCTGTAGTTTCTTTTTTGTGGCAGTCAATTTCCTCCTAGCATCTTGCACTGCCTGAGTGAATTCCGGGTTAAACAGGGATATTGTTTCCGGCATGTTGAATTTCTTTTTTATCTTATCCCAACTTTAAAATCGTGTCATGATCTCTATTTTTCAGTAGTTGGGCAATATGAAAATGTGGTGGGGAGCTCGGAATTGGTCTGGATGCCAAAGACGAATGGGCCCTCTTAACTACAAATTCTAAGGAAAGGTTGTCCCAACCGAAGATATCAATCAAGAGCTTCTCAACGTAGTCCTCTACCTGCCTCATCTTCATTGTTTCAAGGACTCCCATGACCTGCAGATTGCTTCGGTGACAGAGAGCTGCCAAATCTTCAGCCTTCGCCTTCGCTCTTTCCATTTCAGCTCATCATGGATCTTAGCTTGTGTCATGGCATTTTGATAGAAATCAAAGGTGCACCATTCTACCAGCTCCATTCTCCTGCGTTATTTATGAAGGCGATCATTCATATCATCTTATGTCCTAGTTAGGTAGTAAATCTTAGTGTCTATTGTTGGCAGACTTCCCCTCATATCAAACAAAATAGACCTGAAGCCCACAAAATCATCCCTCCCTGGGTGTGGGCAAGGCTATTAGCTTGCTCAGGAGACAGCATTGTGATCTGGTCAATTTTTTGTTGCTATCAAATGGGAACTTAGGATGTTTGTGTTTTTACCATTTTGAATTTCGGAGTAGGTCACAGGCCCTTCGTAGCAGCAGTCTCTTCTAAGAGGCATTTAGTTTCAGAGTAAATATAGTGTCAGGGCTAGACTCCCTACAGTCATAAAGAGGGGAGTATCTACTATGTCTCTCCCAGCAATACACACAAGACAACGTTCAAGGCAATATTCTAAATGGCAATAGTCGCTGCGTAGCAGGCACTCCAGTCGTTGGGAACTCCTCACACTCGCAGGCAGCTACAATCTGCACTCCTTCACCTCTTCTAATGACTCAGATGGGCTTTCAGTTATCAACAGGAGTGCTTCAATTGGCCTCCATACTCAAGCAGGGCAGCTGTTTCACAAAAAGTGGGGAGTGAGAGGTTCACAACAAAGCCTGGTCGCTGTGTGGCCTGCACCCAGGACTTCCTCTGTATGGTGGGGGATTCATATGAGCCTTTATGAGCCCCAAGGAGCCTACTGCAGTATAAGTGCATCTTCTGGCAGGCCTCTATCACTTCTTTGAGCATTCCTACAGGCAACAGCCCAGCAATCAGATGCACTTGGCAGCGCAGCTCAGCCTCTCCAGCTCTATGGGTTATGCTCCCATTCCCACCAGTATCTCCAAATTTCACTGCAGGCGGTGTGAAAAAGCAGTAAGGGGGCCCCATACAGGCAGTTGTCATGACAGCAGCCCAGGGAGCACTGGGACAGTGCCTGTGGCTTCTTCCTTGGCGCCAGCAGGCCTATGGCCTCAGAGTGAGAGCTTACAAGCCACCTACTATGCCAAGGTTGTCATCTGTCAAACTTCCACCCGGTTTGACGGATTCCGCCATGTCTTTCAGGGCTGCACAGACTCCATTCTGCTCTTTTTTATCTTTTAACTTTCAGGCATTGTGCTTACAGCATCAGATTACCAGTTTTGGAGGCTAAATGTAACGGATATTCTATCCGGCCTCAGGAGCTATATCTCAGCACAACCATCTTGGTTTGCACACTATAGAGCACCCCCTAGTTGCTGTTGTTGGTGATATTTTTTGCTTACCAAGTAAACCTTAGTGACCCAAAATTTCTCAGAATAGGGCCTGAGGCACTTCTTCGAATGTGATTGGAGAATCCAAGGGCAGAGATGACAGAAGCAGTAGATTGTAAGAAAACTTTGAGGATATGGGTGAACAATGAAATGATGTGCTCTTACAAGTGCAAGAGGGAACCTAATGTATTGTCTTTGAACAAGACAAGCCACTTATTGGAAGAAGAGAGTAAAGTTCCAGGAAGTTAGGTTTTTGAAATCTAGCCACCATCACAGCTGTGACTTTGCCCCTTTGAAATACCCCCCTTCCTTGACACGTTATGATGCCACAGGCTTTAAAAAGGAGTCAATTCAGTGCTACACAGGATTTTGAGGTATCAACAACCAAAGGATCATTGTGAGACAAACTTCACCTCGCCGGCCACGGCTGTGTTATGTGTGCGCCAAGCACATGTAGACCATGCAAAAAGTGCAAAGAGAGAATGGAATCTACCTTTTTCATTTGACCACTTTAGTAGCATGGCCTGCTCATTTACAGGGCAGAGGAGTACTGTCCAGATTGCAGTGGCGGCTGCCTCTGTACGGGGGTGGTGATGTAGTGGGGAGGCGGAAGGTGGGAGGCATGATATGAAAATAAAAAATTGACTTACGTTTTTGGCCACTGCCGCACGTCTCTACTCAGTCCTCGCATAGCACCGGAAGCACCCAGACTCCCGGACTCTCCCAGTCAATCACGATGCTGCAGGCATTAACTGGGAGGTTGGGCATATTCTCCTCGAGGCTGTGAAACACAGCCCAGTGCAGAACATACCAAGTGTGCATGACTGTTTGGATGACCGCAGAGGGCTGGCAAAGCTGTCATGCGCACTTAGGGTGAGAGTGCAAACAACTCCTTCTCCCTCTGACGATGGCGAGAACAGCCCCGTCCTGCCCGGCCTTGCTGGAGTCAGAGTCCTGCAAAGAAAAATAATATGATAATAACTTCTTGTCATTATCATTTTATTTTTATTGGGCTACGATCCTCCGCCTTAGCGGAGGAGCCGTCACTGCCAGATTGTCTTTGACCAATGAGCAAAATGAAGTTCCTTCTCTCAACTATGTTATTGTTGATAAACTCTAAGAGCAGATTGGGATCACTGCAGTAGTTAACCAAAGCTTAGCTGATATCAGGAGTCATTTGTGTTGTGCTTTGTAAATATCGAGATATTGCCCAATGTATGATCACACTACTTGTGCTTAGGTGTGCTTAGGTCAAAAATCTCTGTGTCATCACTTCCTGTCTGGTCTTACACTATGCAAACCAATGCTTCCAAGCACTAAAGGGTCAGAGTCTCATGGCCAGATCTCTGGACTGGACTTGCAAAGCTGCTATGGGCCTTATTTATGAGGTGTGGCATCACTGCGACAAAGCCGCGATGCAACACTTCACAGTATGCCCACCTTGCGACACTATGGATGCGCCATATTTACAGTACGGCTCATCATGTTGCAAGGAGTTACAGATACGTCAGTATAACTGACGTATCTGTAGGTGCAAAAGTGATCCATTGCTGGGGTGTGTCGGAAAACAGACGCAACTTCACCAATGTGTCCCTTCACATAGGGCAAGCCCCATGTGAAAGAGCCTGCGTGACCCTTACGCCTGCCATGAGGCCGGCATAAGGATTTTATGCAATGGCGTCCTCAAAGTGGCCCACTGAAATCTTATAGATTTCAATGCGCCAATCTACGAGGCTTTGATGCGGGAGAACGCCCACCCTGCATACATTATACCTGGCGCAGGTATAATGTAGCGCAGGGGTTTACAAAGTGACGCATCTGCCTAGATGCGTCACTTCGTAAATATAAAGCAGCATGGCGCGATATTTACGCCGCCGCAGGCTGTCATAAAGTGACGCAACAGCGGCATAAATGTGACTCAGAGCTTCACAAATAAGGTCCTCTGTATATATCATAAAAACATACATGTTATAATAACCAGCCTCTTCGGTTCATCGAACCCGTATCAAGGGCAGATAATTCAGAATAAGGATATCCTGCAGCCGCAAAAGGAAAAGGCTTCGTTTTGCTCCAGCGCCCGCGCGCATCAATAACAGAAGCATATATCCTGAGATCAGTTTTAAAATAGCAGCGGATTACACACACTTTATCTTGAAGTGTTTAAGGCTCAGCGGCGCTAATCCTGCTTATATTTCTGTTTCATGCAATCTAACTACCGGACTCTGGCTGGATGGGAGATAAATGAATTCCTGTCAGCTGCGGTCATGCTCGCCCCTGGCATCCGGGAGTTATGGCTCCAAATTAGAAGCGAAGTATAATAAAAGGCGCGTGTTAAACTATGCACAACCCTTATGTAGTTGAACTGTCAGCGTGAGGTGTACCTGCTAGAGATCTATTTAGTACAATTAGGACGTGAAGGCTTGTCTCCTTGAGGCCTGGTACCCTGCAGCCCTCCGGAAGAAGGATGTCGGCAAATTAGAGCAAAGAAATAATTGAAGAATGCAAATCAGAACTCTTGTTTACTGTGAGACATTCATTAGGAAGTGAGACCCAGCCCAACCCCAAGGAACGACGACCTCAACAAGGCATTGTGTGCGTATATCTCTGTATAGGGACGTAAACAGATAGGGCTCGTGGGTGCCAAAGGTCACGCACCTGGTGTAGACTGTTGAGTAATTCTAGCTCTGTACCGTTGCTCCAAGATCAAGAAAGGAACCGCGGCCGCCAGCTCTACCACGGACCCCAATTACCCAGGCCCCAAAGAGCAGCAAACAGCACACTCTCAAGAGCCATCCGCCAAGCTGATGGGGGTGCAGGTGTGGAGATATTAGCAAAGAGTGCCTGACGGCAGCCATTTTGGATTCGTTTGTCATTCATCCTGGCTGTTTAGAATGATGCCTACTGGCAATGTGGCACTGATTTCTATTCTGTTTATTTGGAATTGCCACTAAATGAAAATCTCTATCCCGCTTACGTACAGGGAAGTAACGTGTGCTGTTGCTGCTCCATCGATGCATAGTGGACATCTCCCCTTATGACGCCCTGCTCAGCTCAAGGACTTTGTCATTTGGGAAGTTGAAAGCCTGAATTGCATTTGTTCTTTCATCCTCATATGGTACTCAGGCCATTTAAGTTTACTTTGTGCCACAAGTTATATATAACTTTAGGTACAGGTACCTTTAGTTCCTGGCCAAACCCCTATAGTTTGTATATGTGGCACTGTTCAATCTTTGGTGTCATAATGCTGCAGATTTTTTTTGCTGATGTTCTGTCCAAACAGAAAAGCCTTTCATCGAAATGATTTCAACAATGGATCCTGTCACCGATGGTGCTTTCACAGATTTTAGGGGTTCCAGGTAGAAAGGTGTAATGGAGTTGGTGAACCTGACTTATCCCGGATGGCATGTTTCTGATGACCATGATACTAAATATATAAATAGCCTACATCCTTACGGAACGTGGACGAGAAATCCATTCATTTGTAATGTCATTTTTACTGCACATTATACTTGCATTTAGCCAGTTTCTACAAGCTCCCACATTGGGATATATTTTAGAATGCAGGTACAGTGAGATGAGATCATTTGCATGGGATCACACATGTTCATGTGGCGAAGGCAGAACTATCCCGCATTGCAAACCAACTTCACCATAATACAGGTGTGCACATCCAGCCTTTGCAAGCAGGATGGAATGCATGAGCTATGTAAAAAGGGGATTATTGCTGTGAGGCAGAGAGCTACTCACATGACCTACCCAGTGTCAGACACACCGGGTGGAGGTGACTGTTCTGACAGCCTGGTCTGCTGCGCGTGGACAGCAGGTTTGGCTTCTGGTGATCCCTTCCAGGTGATGGAGACAGCACCACCGAAACTATGTTTCAGAGCTGTCTTAAAACACACCACAAAAGTGTTCTAGAGCATCAAGCAGCTTCGTGTGTGGTGGAGCAAAAACCTCTTGCCCACCTCTATTATTCCAGCTTGAAGCCATGAGCCATGTCAGCTGGCAGCAGCTCCAGCAAAGCAGGAGTCTCTCAAAACCTCTTCTTCTCTATGGGCCCGGATTCCTGAAATAGGTGCAACGTTTGACCTTTACCCCTAAGTCTGTCCTTAAGTTACTCATGCTGGGGGGATATTTACCAACCTTCCCTTCTGAAGCACTTATTACTAGTATCCTGAACAACAATATTAAGTGAAAGGGATTTTAAAAAACTGTTTTTTCAAGCATTTAGGGGTAGGAGATTTGACACATTTCTAATGAAACTTTAGAAATCATGTATCCTCCACCTCCCTTTCTCCCCTCCTGTCGAAAACCCATCAGAGTGGTGTGTGCTCCTTCTTAACCCTTTCTGCAGCGGCTGCATTTTGATCTCCCTGTGACAACTCTCATATAACATTGGATAATGCACTCACACATGTTGGAAACCGTCCAACATATTGCATCTACGTGGAAGAGTATCACAATTTATGGGACTTCCCTGACCAGCCCTGTGCCACCCACGAGTGACACTTAGCAGTATCGTTATGCTACGTTAGACTTTGACACTCCTGCGTGCTCTATTAAACTTTACTGTTCGGTATTCCTAGTATAGCGCACACAGTCCTCTTCTGGGGAATTAGTGTTATACAATACTCTAAAATTAAAATAAATGAACTTAAGAGTGAGTAAGGTACGCATTCATAAACTCTGCATTTTTATTTCACTCATATCTGAATTTCTGAACTTTTGTAAATACTTTTCAAAATACTCAGGGGAATGTTTCTCTTATTTACAGGAATATGTCAGCATATTTCTTTTGAAAATCAGGACCTTAGTCCGGGAAACACCCTTTTTATATGTTTTATTCACAACCCTGATTTCGGACATCTGGGGCGGCTCAAGCCCTACATTGTTCTCCAGGCACTTTATGCCAAAACTACGTTCTTCGTGAAACATTTGTTTCTAAGTCACAGTAGCAAAGACTCAGAAAAATGTGAGAAGTTGTATAATTTATTTTAAATCATGACACAGGGCGAGTGTTCCTTATGTGCTATTAGCACAAAATAAGCAAGAATGGATATCACATATTAATGTATATATTCACTGAAAAAAACAAAAAATTAAAAGTGGCAGTCATAGTGTTACAGTTAGGTGTTCAAAAAAACCATTAGAAATTCAGAGACAAAACCCAAAGGTTAAAGTGACATTATATTTAGGTTGCATTGCCAATTCCAACATAACATTTAATCTAAAAGAAATGCAGAAGGTCACCACTTATAGGCAACTGTAATAACTATAGCTCGTCTCCTGAAGTAACTATAATTTGCGCCCACACCATGCACTGTGTTGTCATAAATTGTGTAATTGAAGAGGTCATCAGGGATGTTATCAGTGCTGTCATTGTACATCATCACTGATGTAATATGTGAGGTATAAAGAGGATGCGAGTTATATGTACTCAGGTCTCAAGTTATAGTTACTTCAGTTAAGTATAAGTGGTGAATTTGTGTTTATTTTTAGTTGAACATTTTATGTTGCAAGTGGCATTGTCACCTAAGTAGAGCATCACATTAACCTTTTTTCAGTGAATTTCTAGGGAGCCTTTTAATGCTAGTCACTGCCAACATATAAAAGGCAAATGTATAGGTTTTGTCAAGAGGTCATTGTAATGTCTGTCAATACACATGTAAATAAAGTAATTATGTAAAAAAAAAAGACATTAAACAAGTTTTACACTCCTCAAGCCACACAACACAGCCATAAGATCAAACACAAGAGGTCCTTGTATTCCCAAGCTGAAGAGCAAATGCTCCAACTCTGTGAAGGTTTAAAAAAGGATCAAATGTTCCAGGTGTCAAGCTCTATAGTCTCCTTGAAAAATAGGGTTATTTTTTTAAGTATTTCTGGACACTGGTATACTATCTGCAGTCCCCCCAGCTCCCACAACACTTAACAAATATGCTGGTGGTCCCCCTTCCCAGACTGATAAACAGAACAATTAATCTTGTGGGACTCCTTTGTTTCAAACAATAAAGCGCTTTCCTACCACATTCCAATCAATACTTAATTTGTATTCTCAACATTGATATAGTTCATTATATACAATTAAAATAGTGCAGACGGCACAGTGCTCAATGTGCAGTGGTGTGCAAAATTAAACAATGGTCGATATATACTTTAGGGATGTCATATATATATTCTTCTATACAACAGTAACGTGGTATGTGTTCCTTAATTACTGTTTCCAACTTCCCTAGGGTAAAAGACAATCCCAGTCAGAAATGTCAACGTTTCGATCCTATGTGATCTTTACCAGGACATAAGTATGCCGTCTGGCACAATATCTCTCCGCAGTGTACATCATGCTTCCGGAGGGGTGGTAATTGCCACTGGATCACAGTTTTCTCTGCTATTCATAGCAAGACACCTGGGAAACCAATTCTTCAGTCTTCCTACAAGCATGCTTGTGCACGTCCACTAGCGACACTGGGAACTGAGTTATAACTTTAATTTACATACCACCTTCACATTACTATAAGTCACTCACCTATGTACACAATGTTACTTATAACTTACATTTTAACTTAACACATCACCTTGAAATCACTTATTATGAGTTGGGCAGCTTCGTTCACAGTGTTCTCACATCACTCATCATACTACTTTAACTATAAGATACCGCGCGAAGGTCACCGGAGAGCGATGAACCTATGAGCAATGCCTGTGCTGTTTGAGAGGGATCAAAGTATAAGAGATATACACCCTCGCGACTGAGTGGGAGCTGGTACGTGGGCCCGTGGCTGTCACTAGTCACTTTTGATTTAATGTTAGATGTCCAGGGAGGTGATTGCTGACCTCAATTGCCCTGACGGATTTGCCGCCAATATATAAAGGCAATGAAACATGTTGGCCGTCCTTGAAGTGGTTTACAACATGCTGTGTTTTTAATGTTGAGTAAACTCACACTTCGGATTAAAAGGGTATAATTATACATGTGAGTTTAGCTCAATTTTATTTGAGACGTTTTGTTTCCTTTTTTCACGGGGTCTCTATTTTCTATTTGTTTTCATTAGTGATATGTTGATCACACTTTTGTTGACACCTTCTTTTTCACTGGACACACAATTTCTTTTCTATATGAGAAAGTTACTGATGATGACAAAACGTGGGCAAGCTGGTGAGAACCTGACAGTAGATCCTCTGGTGGTGCGCACGTGAGGTACTTTCTCATTTCTCCATATGAGGTACTTTTTCATTCCTCCACACATTTTTCTTTGTGGTATACATACACTTAATTATAGAGGGTATGTTGTTTGACGAGTGACTTGACTGACAAAAAAATTATTTTCCTTTTTATGAAAACATTAGAGATATGGGCACAGTGGAGCAGGTTAGACTGTATAATTGAGCAGCTGATTTTGGGCTGAGATAAAAAGTATCCACCTCTACCAGTCCTACACAAAAAATATATGAGTGGTGCCCGTGAACGCCAGATGTTTTGTGTTTGAAGATTGGATCTGCCTTTAGCCTTATCACACCGTAGAATGCATGGCTTACGTGGCGCACTAGCGTGGTACCTCTCTTTTCAGTCTTTCCAGCAGGTTCTTGGCCAACGATGTGTAGACTCCTCAGTGAAGCTTTAGTTATCAACTGCTTCACAGTAGCCGGAGTTGCGCTTTGACACATACACCAAACGTCGATTCTGCATTTCGACGGAAGCACACGTGGCATGCACAAGCAAGTTCCCCTATTTCTTCACCAGTTGTAGCGTCCTTCCAAGCCTGGGTACTCGCCAGTGACTACGCGACACACGGAGCTTAACGTAATCTGGGGCTTATTTATGAGCCCATGCGTCACTTTTGTGCCGCCAGTTCGTCACTTTTTGTGATGCACTAGCGGCATAAAAAATGCACCTAGTTGCACCATATTTACAAAGTGACGCATCGAGGTAGATGCGTCACTTTGTAAACCCCTGCGCCACATTATACCTGCGGCAGGTATAATGTATGCAGGGGGGCGTTCCGACACAGGAAAGGGTCGTAGAAGTGACGCAATGAAATCTGTAAGATTTCACTGCGCCACTTCTAGGACACTAATGCGTCAATATCTTACGCCTGCCTCATGGCAGGCGTAAGACTGATGCAGGCACATTTAACATGGGACTTGCCCATGTGTAATGACCCATTGCTGGAGTTGGGTCACTTTTGTGACACACTCCAGCAATGCGTCATTTTTGCACCTACGGATACGTCAGAAAAACTGACGTATCTGTAACTCCTTGTGACATGATGCGTCATACTGTAAATATGAAGCATCATTGGTGTCGCAAGAAGGGCGCAATGAAAAGTGACACATTGCTGTTTTCTCACAGCGATGCGTTACTTTTAATAAATGAGGCCCTACATCTTTATTCGTCTACGTGTAACCGCAAACTCCACATTCTAAATCGGCATTCACTGTGCTACACTCTTCTGCTTACGTCACAGTTCTAGGGAGTCTATCAGGAGCCACAAGGGTTCTGTCATTGCTAACTCACACAACACTACAGTCAGGATGGGTGCTGTGCTAATTAAGAAATAGAAATGCCCGCCCAGCCCCGCAACTTTCGAACTTCACTAGCTGCCACTGGTTTGTACTCAGTGGTTTGGGCTTGTCTCCTCTGACTTGCCGGTTCCACCCCACCCCAAACTGTAAACACCTTAGCATTCACATCGTGCATTCGAGTAATCTGCTGCCCAGTGTTTCACAGCTCAGAATAATTTGCAGAATTCACACTCCCAAACAGCATAACATTTTCAGGCTGTGGTCGAGTAGCTCATAGGCAAAAGGTTTTAACTAGACAACTAAGCCAAGTGTGTCGACGATGCTTACTTGCAGCCTGCGGAGCGGGGCAGTTTCATGTTAAATTGGGCATTGCACAACAAACCCACTCAGTACGCACCGAGAGAACTAATGCATGCTGATGCGCGGAAGCGAGCAGCGAGAGGATGCAGAAGCGCCCGGCAGCCGAGGAGTTAAGGCGCATTTGCATGATTGCTTGCTGTGAGTCAGTTGTGTGACATTCAATCAGGGCTGTCCTTATCAGAACATGACAAGAGCCAATGAGTTGTTTTTCTTTCCCTCCTCTATATGTCAAGTCATTTTCCGTCGGCATATGCTGTTAAACTCCGTGTCAAACGGGGGAATATGCCAAACCCCTCGCAGACGAGGAGACTGCGGCAACCGGTAAACACTTCTATCTGCCGCTATCCGGGCAGCCGAGAATAACGGGCCCGTTCCTGACCCCGCTGCCCTCCCCCGACCCTTGCTATTTATACACGCACTCTAATTACCACACTGTTGTATCGTCTCGTTTCCAAGAGGGTCCTTGGGGCAATGGGCTATATTAACAGAGAGATTTTCATTTCACAAATTCACCTCAGCAGTCCGAACACTGGGCAAACAGGGCTGGCGAGAGGGCCTCGGCCCATGGTAATGAGTCGGAGAGATTAAAACTCCCTCCCACGAGTAATGCACGGCAAGAACGGACCTCATGAAGAAGCGCGTCCGTTTCACCCCGAGAATGACTCTACTAGCATACGAATGAATGTCCGCGCTCTTTCAAGGCTCAAGCTGCGCTGAGACTGTTCGGAATTCCACGTCACGACTGCCCATCTTTTTTACGCGCATTATATCTGTTTCGAAACAAATCACTCTAAAGCATATGGCGTGGAATTGCCCAGCTAGAATGACATGGACATTATTCAAATAATCGTTGTTTTCTTTGTTTTTATACGGGGGTCCTATTCATTTCCCCCTGTAACATTGGGGCCAGCTGGCCACCTCTGAACTTCCTTCTCGACTTTCAACCTCGCTTCCAGCCCAGTTTGTTCTTTTTTCCATTTCTTATTCTCAATCATTTTCTGCTTTCACATTTTCCATTTCAAAGTAGGTGCCCCTATGGATTGTCCTTTCACACCACACGCCCACCATTGCTTCTTCAGAGACCTTTATCCCATATCTTTTTAAATATAATTCCCATTTACTGGCGTTAAATCCTTTTTTGTTTCTTGTTTTTAATCCTCATTTAGTTTTGCTTGATTAACATAAGCACGAAAGAACTAAAGTCAAACAATGGTGGTATAGGAGGCATGCACCCTATGAAAGTATTGAGCAGTGAATCAGGGGGCAGATTTACAACAACTGGCGCATCCCTGTATATCAGCAGGGATGCGCCAGTTATTGTGCATCACGGCTCCGCCACCATGGATGCGCCGCATTTACAATGCGGCGCAGCATGGGGCAAAAATGGACAGATGCGTGACGCATCTGCTGCCGTAAAGGCAGCACATTGCTGAAGTTGTGTCTCAAGCGCGACGCAGCTCCAGCAAGGCTCGGGGGTGCCCTATCTTTAAAATGCTGCGTCAATCCTTCAAGCAGGCGCAGGGTTTTGATGCAGCATGGCCTTAAAAGTAGCTGAGTGAAATCTTTTAGGAGGCGTTCCTGCGCCGGAATGCCCCCCCCCTGCGCCGGAACGCCTACATGTGGCGCAGGGCTTTACAACGTGACGTATCTCCCAGATGCGTCACGTTGTAAGTACCCCGCACCATGGCGCTGGCTTTGCGCCGTCGCTGCGTCACAAAAGTGACGCAACAGCGGCGTAAAAGAGGTGCACGAAGCTTGTAAATCTGCCCCCAGGTGTTCAACGTTACAGCAGTCACAAAAAGCTTAAGATAAGTAGCTGTTCCGAAGATTCAACCCATCACCACAACATCCTTCAATCGTAAACATGGCAAAGCCTGGCAGATTTCCACAACACAGCAACTGATGGCCGTCAAGTCATCTGTGGCCCATTTGTCAAGGCAATTGTTCTGGTTAGTGGGAAGGAGTTTGACCTGCCAAGAAGGTACGTAATGGTTGCAAAAAATCCCTAGGACGCACCCTTGATGGTTGGAGTTGGGCATATCGTTCACTATATTCATTGCAGTATATTACGTCTATTAGAACTTGGTAGAGGGGCCTCGGACCCAAACTATGGGGAAACGCCTCTTGGTCAGAGACAGAACAATAGTCTAAAAAATGCAGTTAGTTTTGGGAACATCCCGCATATATCCCATGAGTGCCACCAATGATTTTGGGGCCATCAGTACCTTCGTTTTAGCTGACAGATCTGAAAATACTTACATCCAGAACAGTGCAGCATAGGGGGCATCCCTACACCAGGTGTGACAAATCATTGATGCCTCAGGGTAATCACAGCATGAACAATTTGCCTCTCATTGACGCTTTAGAATCCTGAGGATAGCAGGGGTAAGTGAGACCCTGTGTAAAATGTAGAGTGGACTGCTCTTTGGCTTCCATTCATAGATGCCTTCTGAGTCTGCTTGCAGCATTATCCCCACTGCTCATCTGTCAATTGTTTACCCAGGTCTCTCTCTCATCTGTCCTTGAGTAAGTGGAGCACTGGATTTATTGCTCGCAGACATATGATACATTTTAGAGACCAGTTGTTTGCCCCCTGGTGCAACGATCGAGATATGAGCAGTGTCAGCTTAGGGGGCTTCAGGGGAAACCACTCGTGTGAGGAGATTTCCAGGGGAAACAACGCCTGTGTCATTTTAAGCCTATGATAAAGGAAGATATCCAATGGGGAATGCCCTGTGGGCCCAACAAATGTCAAAAGGGAGGAGCCAATCATTATGAAATAGCTTGCCAATCAAGATGATCCCTTTGGTGTTGAGTTGAAGATCAGCCTTTGGCTCACCAGCAAGAGGATTCAGTGAGTTGCCAATAAGGGTAAGGGGTAGGTGAGGTGAATAAAGTTGCAGTATTTCTGATCACTGTGCAATGTATCCACATGCATTAACCATGCAGACAACTAGGCTGATGTCTTTCAAGTATCTGGGCACTGCCTGCCAGAGAGCAGCTTGCAAGGGTGTTGGGTGACCAATGTCAATCATCACCACCTTGTGCTGCAGAGTCATGGAGCAGTGGTGCCAGCAATATGAGAATTGTGCTTGCACGCAAATATTATAGAGCATCAGGTCAGTCAACTCAAGTCTACCGATCAGGTCAGGCACCTCACGTTTTCCTTCCTGCAATGGCAGGCAGTGGCGGCAGCATGGCTCACGGGTGGGAGGCAGGCGCGAGGGTTGCCGGGGGGGGGGGGGTGAGGCCGCAATTGCGCATAATGAAAAAAAAACGTACCTTGCCGCCCTGTCCCGGTCTCTGTGTCTGCTCTCCTCGTGGAACAGGAAGCACAGCCAGGCCCCACTGACCAATAACAATGCTGTAATGCAGCGTTGTGATTGGTAGGCACCCAGGCTCCCCTGGCCAATCACAACTTTGCAATGCAATGCTGTGATTGGTTTTGAGCGTCCTCGTTTGACGCTCAACCAGCGAATGGGAGCCTGGTCATGTTTTCCATGCAGGCTGTAATGTAGCCTGCATGGAGAACGGAGAAAGTGTGCATGACTGGTTTGGGCAGCCCAAGTGGGCCGACCAAACAGTCATTGCGTACTTAGGAGTGGGCAAACTACTCCTCGCCTGCCCTGCCCTGCCCTGAGAGCAGAGCAGCAACGCCCACCCACCCGCCCGCCCGCAAAGCAGCAGCAGCAACTGAAAGTTAATATCATTTTATGTTTCTAGTCTTCTCATTCTGCTTGAAAGCAGTGGGACATGCTCCTCTGCCATAGAGGAGGAACCTCCACTGATGGCAGGATCAGTGTGGACCACTTAATCCCGAGTTACTTGCAACGCATCTCAATCTTATCAGTAAGTATTGAATCGTGGTAAAAAAAGTATACTCTTGGACATACAGAAATATTATTGAAGAGGTATAGGACTGTGGGCAAAATAAAAATTTTAATGAGGGCAATTCTGTCGACCATTGTCAGTGGAAGTTATATCCAGCGTTCCACTTGACTGGTTAATTTAACAATGTTCTTTCTATAGTTCTTTAGCACAGATTCAATGGCAAAGTGCATCTGAATATCAAGATTTCTAATCACTGGTATGGTCGATTCTAACAGAAATTCCAACTCACACTGACCGCATTAGAAGTGAGAGGGAATATAGTAGATTTGCCCCAGTTAATTTCTAATGCAAACCTGGCACCAAATATTTATAGCACTCTGATAAATGGGGCTATATTTGCACTCCTTATTCCTTTTAAGTGCGGCACAGAAGGGGGGAGGATTGTAATCTTAATGGTATTTATATAGCGCTTACTACCCTTGACGAGGTGTCGAATGCTTTTCTGCGAGTTGCTCACTACTCAGGAATCTAAAATGGATTAGTGGTGGATTAGTATGGGGAAATATGAGGTAATTTGAGTGGTGGACATTTGAGTCTGTTAGTGGATTGAATAGGACAATGGAGGGACAGAAGAGGAGGAGTCTAGAAAGTGTTATTTGGGAGATCATAGTAGTAGACGAGGTTTGGGATGAGTATATAACTGCTAATTGTTTTCCCTATTTCCCTGTTTTTCCAGATCAGACAAACCTTATGAGGGGGTTTGTGACGAGGGAGGGAACCAGGAGTAAGATGGGACCCTAAGCTTACCTAAGGTTCCATCAGTGGGTGAGAGCAGGTCCTCCTCGCCAACTCCTAAATGAAAGAAAACAGACACATTAGAGAGAAAAGTAGGACAAATGGGAAGGTAGGGGACAAACACACAGGTAGAAAAAGAACTCAAGTTGTTCCCACAGGGACAAATACAGGAAGAGGACAGGCGGAAGTCTGGCAGGCAGAGAGAGATAGAATAAAGACAGTAGGAGGGCAGAGAGATGAAAGGATGTGAGGCAAATACCCACCCAGGGAGCCTTAGGAGCCCACAACAGGAAACACAATAGAGAAGGTCTTCGGGAGGCCACAGCTTCAGCCACAGGGCCTCCCCAGGGCCAGCAGGACCGGAGAGGCACCCGGCCCTAGCCACGCTCACAAGTGAGCATGACTTGATCCGGTTAGTTACCGTATATGGGAATGGAGAGAGCATAAAAGGCATAAGTGTAGAGGGAGGTGGGAGCAATAAAAGGTATTTCAACTCATACATATGCCAGGACGGTGTATTTGAATTTTCGTGTAGGTGGTGACACTGAGGTGTGAAAGATCGCTTAAAGTGTGTTAGTGTTTTTTTCTTATTAAGTAGCTGAGCGAAGGGAATATGATGGGACTTGTAGGAGGCACAGAAAAAGGATAGAACAAAAGGGAAATAAAAAAGATAGAGAAGAGAAAGCAGGAGACAAGCAAAGTGGTGAGAAGAAAAAGAGAGAAAGAAAAGCAGGAAAGTTAACAGAAACAGGGAAAGAACAAATACGTCCCTGTCACTTCTGTGTGTGATTTGTCCGAGCCATCCAGTCTTCCAGAAGAAAGTCACTAGAAGAGAAAGAAACACAGGGGCAGATTACCAAGCCCCTATCGCCACAACAACGTCACTTTTTGTGACGTTGTGGTGGCGATAGGGGCTTCGCCCTATTACCAAGGCAGCATTAAACCACAGAACGTGGCTAAAAGCCACGTTAAGTGGCTTAACGCTGCCTTGGTAATAGGACTCCTTTCACGCTTAAATTAGTGTGAAAAGGGGCATGCAGTGGGTGTTGCAATGGGCGCTCCAACGTAACACCCATTCACTTTGACGCTGCCACCTATTATCAAGAGAGGTGATAGTAGGTGGCAGCGCCGAACTTAAGGCCAGGATAATCCTGGTCTTAAGGTGGTGAAACGAGGAGAAATGCTTCATTTCTCTTCGTTTTTGGTTTTTCCATGTGTGCTGCCTTGGGCAGCACACATGGAAAAAGCAAAATGCCAAGGTTTGTTTATGTACAGGAAGGTGTCCCTTCCTGTACATAAACTAACCTCCCTGCGCACAGACACCCTTGCACTCTGGTGCAAAGGTGACTGCGTTGGCGTTAAGTCGTGAGACTTAGCGCCATCCCAGGGGGAAACGCCAGGCTGCACCACATCCTTGGTAATATGGTGCAGCCTGGCGCTTCCGAAGTGGCGATGAGAGGTGCTAAGCCAAGGAGGCTAACGCCTCTCACCGCCACTTCCTTGATAATATGCCCCACAGTGTCAACCGATACGCCCAAGGGGAAGACAGATGAAAAGCAAAAGGCTCTACGTTTAAGAAGTTGAAGGCTTAAATAAAAAAGTTTATATTAACCCTCAACCTCAGTTGTATGGTCTGAAATGTTCTGTTGGACTCTCCCATATCACAGGAGGGTATAGAGTAGTTTTCTCTATTTAATATAGGTGGAGCTTGGTACCATATGGTTAAGTCTTCAAATAGATAGGTCAATTCTATAGAGTTGAACACCCTAGCAACATCTAAGATCACCGCTGCTCCTCCATCTCCAGATTAAGATGGTGTAAAAATGCAAATATCATACAGAAGTTATCAGAAGTTGATCTCCCAGCTTTAAACCCTGTGCAGGCAATAATATAGTGGGCATTAGGGGAAGCAATCTGTTGGCAAAAGCTTTGCTCGAAATTTATTATCATATGTATAAATGATAAAGGCTGGAAGGAACAGCAAGTGACTGGATCCTTGCCTTGGTAAATCATTGTGATCTATAAGACTTCAAATAGGGGATGTGGGGAGAAATCGGAATTTAATGCTTGTCTTTTTTTTTTAGTTTAGAATGCTTTATTGAGATGAAATACAAAGTAAAACATCAGTATACATTGTATAAACAAAGGTCAAATAGTAACATTACTAGAAAATGGAATAACAAAATTGGGAATATTTTAAGAAATATGCGATTAAAACCAATTTGAACATTCTGAACCTATACTTAGACAAGTGTAATTTAGTATTTGAGAAGGAGGGGAAGGGGAAAGAAAGAAGGAAGAAAAGAAAGGAGGGGGAGTGATAAACGGTAGCAAGATAATACTGTAGAGATAACAATAAGAAAGAAAAAGAAAATTTTTTACATAATATTATCAAGAAGGTTCATGGCAAGATACATACATGGTAAATCACACGGGCAACCTGGAAAGAATTGTGGTGAGTGGTAACCAAAGCAAGTACTTTTTGATCTGTAGGGGTGTGGAGGTGGCATATACACAATCTAGTCTATGGTGATGACATAGCAGGTTCCACCAAGCTTGATACTAGATTTTAGTAGTGTCCTTCCAATTGGAGGTGATAATCTGTAAAGTAATAGCTATAAACAAATCAATAAATTTACCCACGCTTCCATGGGCATTCCATATGGAAGAGGACCTGCCCAGAAAAACGTGTGCAATATCAAAGGGAACATTGGTAGATAAAATTTCATTCAACTTCCTCCAAATAAGTAACCAAAAACAGTTGACCAAAAGGGCAGAGGAAAAACATATGGAGTAAGTCACTATTACCATGGGAGCAAGACCAGCATTTCGATTCATCCATTAATCTGAACTTATAGAGATCTGTGGGGGTATGGAAGAGCCTATTATAGAAAAAGTAAAGAGTCTGCGTAGTGTTCGCTGATCGTGCAGAGGTATGGATTTTTGCCCAAATGGAGCCCCAGGTTTGAAACGAGAATTCATGTGCCAGATCTTTTTCCCAGAGAAGTTCAATACTGGATTTGGTTCCAGGAACAGAGGGATGCGACAATTTCTTATATATATGGGAGGCTTTGAGTTGAGTTGAAAAATCTAGTGAGAGAGTGGATGTCTGATTGTAAGAAGCTAAGGAAGAATATTGGGATTGGAAGTGAATGATGGATGATCTCAGGTGAGGATACTGGGGAGCATATAAAGGAGATATATCATATTTATCTTGAATCTCCATGAAATCCAAAAGAGACCCATTGATCATCAAGTGCTCCAATGCAATAATGCCTTTATCAATCCATTCTTTCCAAAACAGAGCTCTATTTTTAATCTTTAAGTGTTTGTTATACCAGACAGGGGAGAGTATAAAGTTATCTGAGTGAGAGAAGTGAGATTTAAACAAAGAAGTAGCAACTGCCACCTAGTGTGAGAAAATGGGCGATGAGAAGTGTCTAGGGGGCTGGGATAATCGGGTGGCCACAGCAAGGGAGAATGATGCGTATTGAGATTGTTCCAAAGAACTCAACGCCGTTAAAGGTGTGTGTGGGGAGTCAGATAAAACATTCCAAACTTGTTTCAGGGTGAATGCAGAGTGATAGCGCCTAATGTTAGGAAAATTAACCCCTCCAAGTTCTTTGGGTTGCTGAAGTCATGTGAGTGAAATCCTAGTTTTACGGTTATTCCATAAAAATTTGGTCATGGAGCGATTGATGGTGTTAAAGAAAGAGAGTGGGAGAGTGACTTGGAGCATAGAGAGAAATTGATGATCGGTAGTAGCATCATTTTAATTGTAGCGAGTCTGCCCCACCAAGACAAGAATAGTGGAGACCGGCTATCTATGAGAGTAGAGAGTTTTTTAAGTATGTCAGCAAGATTCATTTTTAATAGTTTCTTTTATACTATTGGTGTAAAGGATGCCTAAGCATTTAATGCTCTTGGGATTCCACTTAAACCCTGTATCTTGAAACAGTTGAGAAAAGCAATGTTTGTTCAGTGGCATATCCTCAGACATGTCAAGATTAAGGGGCATATTTACAAGGCGGCAATAGAAAATTATCGCCGCTTTTGCGGCCGTTTTCGGGCGAAAAGCGGCGATACTTTTATCGCCTAATTAGCAAGGTCACGTTAACACGTGAAACCTTGCATTAGCGCACCTATTCTTAACGCCCAGCTTTGCATCTCTAATGAGATGCAAAGTGGGTGTTCCTGACCTGACAGGAGAAATGTCGCTAAGCGACATTTCTCCTATCATCAAGCCCCACGCTATGAAGCATAGCGGCAGGAAAAGTAGCGATAACCCCTGTTATCGCTACTTTCCTTATTCCTGCTTCAGGACTGACTTAGCCATGATATCCTATGGAAGGTGGATATCATGGCTAAGTTTGTGAGTCCCTATCAACAAGCTAACGCCACATTTCGTGAGATTATTGCTGGGTATCCAGCGATAATCTCACGTTAGGCAGTTAGAGATAGGATTTTTATCGCTTTTGAGATAAGCATTGCTAATAGCACGCTATCTCAGCGATAAAAATCCACGCTAGCCGGCGATAATTATCCTCACGCTAAGAGCGCTGAGCGATAATTATCACCGGCCCTTGCTGATATGCCCCCAAGTTTGTAACCAGAGACTAGAGAATATTCCTTTAGCAAGGAGAAAAATGTGGGCAAGGAGGTATTGGGTTAGAGAGGTACAATAAAATGTTGTCTGCATAAGCAGTAAAATTAATATCTGTGTGTTTATATTGAAAACCTGTATAGTGTGGGGAGCAACAAAGTTTTTCAAAAAAAGGTTCTAGGGCGAGAATAAATAAAAGAAGGGATAAGGGACATCCTTGTCTAGTTCCTCTGTGAAGTGGAAAGTATTTGGATTGACAACCGTTAACCCAAATGGAAGTAGAGGGTGCAGAGTATAGGAGCTGGTTGTATCTAAGAATGGGGGGGGGGCTGAAGCCATGCCATTTCAAAGCTCCAAAAATGAAATCCCAATTTACCCTGTCGAAGGCTTTTTCAGCATCCAACGCAATTGCAGCAATCGGTGAGTTCACTTTAGAGGCTAAATGGATAAAATTGAGGAGAGTCCGAGAATTATCTGTAATGGACCGTCCTTTAACAAATCCTGATTGATATATATTAAAAAGATCAGAGATTATGAAATTAATACGAAAGGCTAATAATTTGGAAAAAATCCTACAGTCAGTTTTAATTAGGAAGATGGGTCTATAATTTTTACATAAAGAAGGATCTTTATCTTTTTCAGGGATCTAAGACAGCATCGCTTGAGTGAAAGAACCCTGTGACACACCGGAAGCTAAGAAGTGATTTATGAGGGTTAACAACTGAGGGACTAGGAATTGCTTGAAATGAAGAAAAATACGTACAGTAAAACCATCTGGACTGGGTGTTTTGTCTTTGGGAAGGTGGATAATAGCATTGATGATTTCCTGTTCTTATATAGGGCTATCAAGAGATGTGAGGTCCACGTGGTTGTCAGAGGATTTGGGAATGGTTTGAAAGAAAGAATCAATTTGATCAGTAGTAGGGATTGACTCAGGAGTGTAGAGAGAGGTATAGTATTCAGTAAAACATTCGAGGATTTTAGTATCTCTAATATGTCTAACTCCTTTGCTATCTGGAATTGCAACGATCTTGGACTTTTGTTTTTACATTTTTAGGTAATTGGCTAGGGATTTGCCAGCTCTGTTCCGGCCACCTTAAATTTTTGCATTGAATTTAAGAAGATTGTTGCAGGCATTATCCCAGGATTGTTTGTTATATTGCATTTTAGCCTTGATGAGATTATACAAGGTATCAGGACAATTCGTGGTAAAGTAAGCATGCTCTAGGGCTTTGATTTGTTTTAGAATTAGTGTAGCAGCTGTAAGCACCTTCTTTTTTTTTCAGGGAGACAAAATCTATTATAAATCCTCTGGCCGTAGCTTTAAAATCATCCCAGATAAGGTGGAATTGTGAGACAGTGGAAAGATTATTATTAAAAAACTCCTGTATAAACTATGTGAATTGTTCAACAAATTGAGTGTCCAACAAAAGGGCATTATTAAAGCGCCATTTGCGTGGAGTAGGTGAATGTGAGGGAAACTCCATATCTAATATGACAGGGGCGTGATCAGAGATGAGAATGGAGCCAATCTCGGCATTCATCATAAATTGAAGAGATGATTGGGTAAGAAAAATGTAATCAGTTTGGGAATGGGATCTATGAACAGAAGAGAAGAAAGAAAATTCCAGGACATCAGGATGGGAGATTCTCCACGCAACCACCAACCCTCTAGCCGTAACCACCTTGTGAAAAGTCTTCTGCGTATTATTAGGGAGATATTTGGTTTGGGATTTACGGTCTAAAAAAGGATCCATAAGTTGATTACAATCACCACCCAAAATCAGGTTTTTGGAAGCATGAGAAGAAAGGAGAACCGAAAAGTCATTCCAGAATACTAAACCAATACCATTGGGACCATATACGTTACAAATAGAGAATTGAGTATCGTTGACTTTAACATTTAGTAAAAGCCATCTATCATTGATGTCCTTGACCTCATTTTGCAAACAAACTGTTAGTGATTTATGAAATAATATTACAACACCATTTTTATTATGGACTGCTGGGGAACAAAAAACATCTCCAACCCATAGTTTACGTAAAGAAGACAAATCCTGTTCTTTGAGATGCGTTTCTTGAAATAACGCTACCTGGCATTTCAATTTGGCAAGATGAAATAAAACACGTTTTTTATTGGATTACAGATCCCCTTAACAGTCCAAGAAATAATGCGAACAAAACAGCTGGAGACTTAGTTGGACATATTGGCCAGAGTAGTCCTACGTAGAAATGAGGAGAAAGCGTAAGCACATGACAAGGAAAATAGTTGTCTGTTGTAAATATCCTCTCCAATTAGAAAAAAATAGATGAAGCAGTGATGAAAGAGTCAATATGGGTAGAAAACATCAGCCACAAGGGAATCACCATTGCGCCGTAACCCATGAAAAATGCGGAAGACAAGCACACAAAATGGTGGCCGCAATGTGAGGCGTCATGGGGGCACAGGGTAGTGAGGAGAAAATGTCGAAAAAGACCATTTTGGTCTAAAAAAAACATCCCTCAGCACTCCACACAACTTCCGACAGGGAAATCCATAATTATGGTGCCTCTCCGCTGATGAGAGAAAGCCCTTCAGCTCCGACCGATCCTCGGCGTCACGGAGCTTCTCTAGAGGGTGGCCATCTTCGATCGCCGCTACCGCGCGCCACCGAATTGAATGCTTTTTGATGTAGACAGATCAAGTGTGGGAAGATGAGTGTGGCACATTGCTTATAGAACTTGATTGTCAGCCCTTCGCTGCCTTTTGATTTACCATTGGGCATATTATGAATTTTGTTTATAAACGCTCTCTACTACCATAATAGGGCACCTTAGATAGTCGTGGTGGGAGTCCATGAGACATGGCTGTGCAATTCATTTCGATATGTGTGAATCTCTATGGTGCTAACCTCTCTGCTCGAGTGATATAGGGTCACATAATATAATCTGTGAAAGCCTACAAGATAGAGCCAGGATCCCACAGTTTACTGAGTAATGTGGTAAGAGACTTGCTCAGACATTCACCTTCTATCGATCTACTGGCTGTATAGTATTTGCCTAAGAAATGTATTTCAATATCTGCTACTTCATTATTTTTGCTGATGAAGTCTAGCATCTCTGATTAGGAACTGGAGCACATACCAATATTGAAGTTCATCTCCAAAGTTTGTATGTTGTGCAGATAGCCTGAACCGTACACACTTGATGATTGCCGGATTTTTAGAGCTACAAAAGACTGTGGCATATGCCTTGAAGACTTCCCCGATTCTGTTAGGGCTAGGCACTAATGTTTAATTAACTTGGAAACAATCTATTATTACTGACCTGAGTTCTTCTTGAAAAACTGAGTCTAACATCACATCTGACAGGAAGCGCCATTGTCTATGATATTTATAGTCAGTTGGAAGTGTCAAAGTGAGAAGTTCTGGAGTGGTCCGACAGGGTTTTAGCCAATAGCTTCACATCTATCATCCATAAATTGACATCTATCAAAGTGCAAAAGTGATGGATGAGCTGAGGAGCAATGAATGTAGTCTTCGCCTCCCGGGATACGGGTGCAGCAGATATCAAACAGCCTGTATTGCGCAGGCACATCGGATACCAGTTGTGTCCTCTGATGTATCAGATTCAACAGTCCCTTCCCGTCTTTCTTGTGTCTTCAGATGTATCCTTCCGCTTTCTTGCTCAAATGAGAGCTTGGACTGGGACCAATCACTTTTACCCATATTTGAGTCTTTGTACAGATGATTGGTCTTGTTACATGAGATGTGAGGTTGTGTGGTCTGTTGGTCAGCCGGTCATGGTCCTCTCCTGAAACTCAAATAGACAACTGGACTAGGGCAAGTTGATAAGGGGCTGATGCACAGTGCTGCGCTGACAGTGACTCGGGGTATAGTAGAGGTTCAGAATATTTTTACTGCAGTCAGTGAGTCATGCAGCACTATATGATTGAAGGAGCATGGGGCAGAGGCGCTCTGCATGTCTCGTGTATCCAAAGGGCCGGCACTAGCACCTGAGAGAGTTTTGCTGCATTTACAGTTAAATGGAGGTATGTGGCATAATCCTAAAAGTATATGTAGTAGGATATATCACAATGTGCCACTTACCATGCGCATTCAATTGAGGTGTTACATTCTGTTGCTGCAGCCAGGTCCAGTGCAGTCATAGCCATGTGCATCAGGAAGTCAGGGCCCAGCATCAGGGGTCACACATGAAAAGACACTGCCTGACACCAAAGGACTCCTGCATGGGCCTTCCCCGGTCCAATGTCCTACCCGAGGCTGCAGCATTGGATAAAAGACCCCAGGCCCCTAAACAGACTGGCAGCAGAGCGAGCAGGACCCACCCGCTGGACCTCCCAGATCTACATGGGCTGCAGTCTCAAGTCAGCACCTCCGCTCAAAGCCAGGTAGCTTGGGGCAACACCTGTGCATAACAGCCCGAAAAGAGAGTGAACATCCTCACTAGGTGCCCTAGCAGCTGTACTCCCATGGCAGATGTGCCAATCCAATAAGCTATGTCAGACAATGGAAAGTCACTTGATTAGTCATCCTTAAGCAGAGGTGCTGTCAATCAGGTTAGCAGAAGCATCGCTAGATTGCCAGGAGATAGCAGACCCAAAGTGTGGAATATAATGTTACAACAGGAGTATGATCCTTGCTCCCAAAACGTAGGAATATGACCCTTGCTCCAAAAACGCAGGAGTATGATGGATAGTAGGCTCTGGACACAGGAGCTTCACACTGACACAGAAACCTTGGGTCCCGGCTCTCTGCCCTCACCCCTTTCTTAACTGCTTTCTTTTTGCACCTATTCCTTTCTCACTGTTCACTTTCTCAATTTTTGTTAACTATATGTGATTCTTTGTGATACATGTAGTTTGCACCAGTTGATCCAAACTGTCTACTGGGTCACAACTAACTAAAAATGGATTCCTTAAATCTATTTTGGTGTAGCACTCAATATGAATGGTAAACCTGTTTCCTATTGTGACTTATATGGTAATTGCAGCTATTTGCATAGAGTCACGCACTTTGGCAAGGAGGTGAAGCCAGGATTACAAATAAGGACTCTTGAGCCACACATTAGCCACTTCTCCTGCTTGGAGAGCATGTATTAGCATGTCATGCTTCTCCATTCCAGATTCCTCTTACCCAGTGTTGCAATGAATAGATTTGAGGCTAAGTTGAAAGTATTTTGTTTTCTCACTAATTGGGATTTAGAGGATTTCCAGCAGCACTGTTCTCTGGATGTCAGTGTGAGATGTTCAACATGGCTTCTATGTAATTCACGTAATTAGAAAGATGAACACTCGTTATATTTTAGAGCCAGTTTTTACTCGGATGTTTGTAATCTTATTCTACTTGTCTGTCATGCTCATACATTAATAACCATTAAGCATTTGGCGGTGGTACCAAATATTTCAGACAGTGTTTGGTATTTGAGATTTGGCAGCATGGTCATGAAGTATTCAACTTTGAGTCCCAGGATGAACCTAGCCAAAGTCAGTGGTAATGCTATGATTACTTACCGGTAATCCCCATTACTCTTAGTCCTACTCATCCTCGACCCAGTCATTACTAATGAGGTATTCCACTTGACAGGAAACAAAACAAGAAACACTTTTAGGCTCCATCCACCCTCCTGCCAGGGGCTTTAAGTACATAGCCAACCGAAAGCACATCCTGACATACCAAGCAACAAAGGCCTGAACAGGGAGGGTGGGTGGGAAGTAGGACTGGGTCGAGGACGAGTAGGACTAAGAGTAATGGGGATTACCGGTAAGTAATCATAGCATTACCTCTACGTCCCTCGTCGTCGACCCAGTCATTACTAATGAGGCATACCAAAGCAACCCCACAAGCAGGCCTTTGGCAAACCACACAGAGAACAGAGACCGAACACAAAAATGTGGAGTGCAGCAAGTGAAAAAACTTTAATAAACACACAGAATCAGGGGGGTAGGGGGACAACCCCCACAGCACGCAACACATCACAACCAATATTGGTCCGGTCAAACAGAGCACAATTCAGATGATAGTGCCGAACAAAAGTAGAATCAGATGCCCATGTCCCAGCCCGACAGATCTCATCAAGGGAAACCCCATGAAAAGCAGCCCAGGAAGCAGAAACCCCCTAGTGGAATGGGCCTGAACCCCAGAAGGGCAAGGCAAACCAGAGCCCTGATAAGCCAGAGAAATGACAGCCTTGATCCAGCGACCCAGAGTAAGATGGGAGGCAGCCTTACCCCGACCAGTCAGACCAAAGGTCACAAAGAGAGAGTCTGAAGAACGAAACCCCTTAGTGCGGGCAACATAAACAGACAACGCACGCTTCACATCCAGAGAGTGAAGCAACAACTCAGCAGGTGAGGAAGGAGAAGGACAGAAAGAAGGAAGAATCAACTCCTGAGAGCAATGAAAACGAGAACAAATCTTTGGAACAAAACCAGGATCCAAAGAAAGGACCACCGCGTCATCCAAGAAATGCAAAAAGGGAAGAGAACAACGCAAGGCAGTGAGCTCACCCAACCACCGAGCAGAAGTAACAGCAACCAGAAAAGCCACCTTAAAAGAGGGGAATTTAAGGTCAACAGTCTCCAAGGGCTCAAAAGGAGAGGACTGCAGAGCACCCAGGACCAAAGAAAGATTGCAAGGAGGAACCGGAGAACGGGCAGAAAGAGAGGACAGAGAGAAACTCCGGAACAACCGGGAAACCAACAACCCATCCGAAGACGGGAGCGAAGCCGGATCCCGGAAAGCCTGAACAGCAGCCCACTGCCCTTTCAGAGTAGACAAGGCATACTTCTTCTGAAACCCATCCAAAAAAACTGAAGGATAGAAGCGATAGAGCAAGAGACAGGAGACAGACCAAGCCCCGAACACCAGGAGGAGAAAGAAGCCCAATGCTTAGAGTAGGAGAACAAAGTGGAACTCCTACGGGAGCCCTGCATCACAGTGATGAGGTGGTCGGGCAAACCCCGGACCCCAAGAGACATCCGTTCAACCTCCAGACCGCCAGGGTGAGAGGGACCAGGAGGGAGGGAGGGAGAGGGCGACCTCAGGGGAGATGGGTAGCGGGGAAGAATCCAAGGAGGGCCCACCGCCAGGCTCAACAACAACGGGAACCAGGACCTCCGAGGCCAGTGAGGCAAGACAGCCACCACCCGGGCACCCACCCGCTGGACCTTCAGCAAGAAGGCTGGAATCAGGGGGAAGGGGGGAAGGCGTACAGTAACCAATGGGGCCACCGGAGAGACAACGCCTCCACCCCCCAAGCACCCAACTCCGGAGTCCGAGAACAAAAAAGGGGAAGTTGTGCATCGGCCCTCGAGGCAAACAAGTCCAGCTGGGGAGTCCCGAACCTCTGACAGATCATTCGGAAAATCCTGGGGGAGAGACACAGGGTCAGAGAAGACGGAGTCCTGCGACTCAAGACATCCGCCACCACATTGTCCACACCCCTGATATGCTGAGCAGCGACGGCTTGAAGATGACACTCTGCCCAACCCGCAATTGCACAGGCCACCAGATTCAATGAAGGACCACGAGTACTGCCCTGGTGGTTGATGTAAGCCACAGCTACTGAGTTGTCGGACCTCACCAGGATATTACACCCCAGCAGACGATCCCCGAAGAATCGAAGAGCACGGTCCACCGCAGACAGCTCCCTCCAATTGGATGACCGGTGGGACTCCGCACGGAGCCAACGAGCCTGAACAGTCCACTGACCCAGAGTCACCCCCCCAACCGGACGCACTGGCATCCATCGTCAACACCAATGGAGGCGGCAGGCAAAACCACATTCCCTTGGAGAGATTGGAGGAATCCAGCCACCACTGGAGAGCAGACACAATCTCCAGAGACACCGGCACAGAGAGAGCATAGTCCCGAACAGGAAAGGGCACCCAACGTTGAAGATGCCACAGCAGAGGCTGAAGATGAACCCTGGCCCAGGGCACCGTGAAGACAGTAGATGCCATATGACCCTGAACCTCGAGCCACTGAAGGAGGAGAGCCGCAGCCTGGGACAACAACCTCCGCAACAGGCACTGAAGTCGCTGAAGCCGGGAAACCGGAAGGAACACTTTGCCCAGGACCGAATCAAAGACGGCCCCAATGAAAGACCTCCGAGTTACAGGAAATAGCTGGCATTTCGGAAAGTTCACAGGAAACCCATGCTACTCTAGCATATGGATGGTCAAGGACAGGTGCTGAGACAGGACCGCAGGGGAAGAAGCCTGGAGCAGCCAATCGTCCAGGTAAGGAAACACTGACACCTAGGAGGTGAAGATGGGCCACCAAGGGAGCCACCATCTTGGTGAACACACGGGGAGCGGACCGGAGATCAAACGGAAGGACACAGAACTGCCAATGACGACCGCCCAGGCAGAAGGGCAGGAACATCTGATCCTCCAGAGCCACAGGCACATGAAGATAAGCGTCCTGGAGATCCAGCATAGCAAACACCCAGCCGGCCTGAATCAAAGGTATCACCCGTTGCAAGGTCTCCATCTTGACTGGGATCTTCCGGACAAACAAGTTCAGACTCCGGAGATTGATGACTATCCGAAAACCACCTGTGACCTTCGGAACAAGAAAGACAATCGAATAGGTCCCCAGACACCACTCCAACCGGGGAACGGGCACAATCGCCTTCTTCAAGAGCAAAGTGTGAACACCCTCCACCAAAGACTGACGTCGAGACTGGTTCAAGGGCATCGGAGTCCGCACCACGCCCGAAGGAGGAGGAAGGGACAGAAACTCGATCCGATACCCCCGTTCCAGGACATCCAGCACCCACTGATCGGAGGTCGTCAGATGCCAAGTGGGAAGGAACAACCGTAACCTCCCACCAACCTCGGGAGCAACACCAGCGTGACCAACCTCCGGGGCGGCATAGTCAGGAACGCTGCGGCCCCTGTCATCACGGGGAGGCTTCTTCTGGAACTTCCGGGGGAAACCCCTACTAGCACCTCTCGGGCCCTTAAAGGTGGACTGCTGAAACCTGGAAGGCTGACGAAAAGTTTTGGCATCAGAAAAAGAAAAATCCTTGCGAGAAGGCTGTCTACGGAAGGAAAAGGAATGCTTTCGCTCTTTGAACACCTTATGAAGCTTATCCTCAAGTGCGTCCTCAAAGAGACGAGGGCCAGTAAAGGGCAAACGCAAAGCCATGGACCTCTGCGCGGCGTCCGTATTCCAACCCTTCAGCAACAAATTCCGATGAGCAGCAATAGAGGAACCACAGGACAAGGCAGAAGTGTGCACAGAATCGAAGACAATGTCCGATAGGAATTCGGCCTGACATTCCATGGATTCCAGCAAGTCCGGGCAACTGCCCCCCTCCTGCATCGTGGAAAACAAAGTCTTAATGTCAGTCAACAGTGATTGAGCGACATAAGCCCCATAGACACCAGAACGGATAGCAAGGTGAGAACCAGCATAAGTCTTCTTCAACGCAGAGTCAATCTTCTTATCAACACCATCACGTAGAATGTTATCATCCGCCATGGAAGGACGACCCACCAAACTTACAACAATGGAATCACATGCACCGACTCAGGAAACGATTCCTCCATGTCCTACAAAGGATACAGTTTTGAGATGAAGCGCGGCATCATAATGTGATCTGGATCCTTCCATTCTTTCAAGAGAACATCCATCCTAAAGGGATGGATAGGAAGAGAAGTAGTAACAGGCTTCCGAAATTGCGGCAAAACAGCATCCGAGGAAGTACTGGCCACAGCATCATCATGAAACCCCATGTTCTCACGCACATGAGAAAGAAGATCAGGCAACAACTCCTTGGAAACATATTTGCCTTTCAGATCCACCGCCCCCAAGGAAGCATCATCAGAAGAATCAGAAGAAGAAATGTCCGAATAGAGGGCAACACCCCCACCAGAATGACTCCCAGCAGACTTCTTGGAGGACTTCAGATCAGACGAAGTCTCCAAAATCAGGCGCTTTAATCTGCTGTCATCCAACCTGGCTCGCTTCACTGCAGGGGCAGAATTCCCACTGTCCGCAGGGGAAGAGGAAGAGGAAACAGGAGACACATGCTTCCGCTTTTTGTGATGTTTCCCCATCATGGACATGCAGCAAGCGAAAGAACTCCAAAGACAGGACCCAGCGCACACAACCAACAAAGGCAGGAACAGACCAGAACGTGAACAAAAAACAAGCCGGAAACCGCCCACAATCAATCCGGCAGTGAAAACAGCTGAGCTGAACCAAAAGCGAGGTGGGAGGGGGCGTGGCCAATTCCAAACTTCAAACCACCACTCATTACGGCCACGGAAGGCCAAAAACACATCAAGCCCCAGGCCGAAAGGCACGGAGCACTATTGAGTAGCAGAGCACCCGGAGCCCACCCAGGTGCACCACACCGGAAGCGGGACACAGGTAAGCCGAACGGAGCACTCGGAACCCAACCCGAGTGCTCCTAAAGAAAACGCGGCACACAGAGCGCCCAGACCCCACCACGGGCGCTCCACAAAGGCCGCGCCAGAGCGGCCTGGAAAACAGCACAGCAGAGCACTCGGGGCCAAACCCGAGCGCACCGAAAGAGAAGCAGCCGGCACACGGAGCGCCCGGTTCCCATCCCGGGCGCTCCACAAAGTCCACGTCCAAGCGGCGATATTTGTAACAAAAGAAAATACCAGGAATCGAACACTCGACCCTGAGGGCAAGAATGACTCCCTCGCCAGAAACACCGGGGATTGAACACGGAAACTTGAGAGCAAGAGTCTCAGCCCCTAACCATTAGGCCACAGCGTCCCATGCATAAAATGAGGCACAGAAAGGACACCCATACGATCGGCAGGCTCAAGGCTCCTGGAAATACTCCGGACGGCAGAAAAAATATAACACAAAGCCCCATGGAGGCGCAGCAGGGAAGGACTCACCCGACAACAGGACCCCTGGAAACCAGCGCAGCCCAGCAGAACCGGTAACCGGGGACCCGAAGGAGTCCAGGAAGCCAAGTAGCCTGACTCAAGTAGCTCCCACGAAGGTCCATGAGCACCCCCAGATCCCAGCAGAGGAGGAAACTACAGGACAGCACAAAGCAGGTAAGTGCCCAGCACCTACCCCAGCGTCCCCGTCAGGTCCACTGACAGGAAACAAAACAGGATGTGCTTTCGGTTGGCTATGTACTTATAGCCCCTGGCAGGAGGGTGGGTGAGGCCTAAAAGCGTTTCCTGTCAAGTGGAATACCTCATTAGTAATGACTGGGTCGAGGACGAGGGACGTAGAGGTAATGGGGTTTGCCATCTTCGGTTATTATGAGATGTCTGTGGGAGTTGAATTGAGGCTCCGTTATACATTACTATGATCAAACACTTTTGCAATTGATGTCAGTATTGGATTGTGCTTGCATCTTCACCTGAAAGACCGAGGAGCAAATGGGCAAATACTGGGATGGAACCCTATAGGGCAGGGCAAGGCATAGTAGATGGGAGGAGAGGTGAAGCTTTGTTTGACACTGCCCATAATGTCATCTGTCATCTTGCTTATTATTTTATAGTTCTGTTTATTGTGAATAAAGTCCAAGAAAGCATCAGAATGCTTAATAGAGAAAAGCATAATTAATTTTTAATTTAATTATTTTTCATAAAATGTATTGCTACATTATTTTTTAAATTCAAAATAGGTTATTCAAATATTTTATAATTAAATATGCACTATATACATTTAACATTCATTTATATTAATTGATATTTTAAATATTTTAAATAATTTCTTTTAACATTATTCCTATGGGGTTTTATTTTAAGCCCATACCTCAATTATTTTCTACAGGAGTGTGTTGTAGTATCAGTGGTTGGGATGTGTAGTGCTGGATTTACTACTGATTTTAGGTCTCTAGGCAGGAAATGGCTGTCACTTCGAGACGTGCCGTCTTCAGTCTAAGGGCTTAGACCCGGCCTCCAACTTCCAAACCCCGCCATGGTGTGTGTGTGCCTTTAGCTAATCAACTTGGGCCTGAGCGGAGCTGGCATCAGTGCATAGCACACTTCACCATTGGCAAGGCATATGTTGGCTTTGTGTGCACCTAAATCAACCACTTGGGGGCCCGATTACGATGTTGTGCGGAAAGGCTCCGTACGGCATTCGATTCGACCAAATCCGATTCAGAATCAGTCTTTCGGACTGACTCGAACATGTTTCCCAACGACCGATTACGACGGCTGGAAAGCGTTCAAACTGTCCGACTCGGTTCCGAAAGGCAATGGCAGTAACCGAGTCATTCAGAGCCAAATCGCAGCGGTCTATGGACCACGTTTCCAGCCGAGCGATTAGGATGTCAGATTCAGACAGCCTTTCCGATTCAGTTCTACCAACACAGATCGGCTGCCAGAATCTGACTTTGGGGGCCCATAACAGGCCCCACTTCACCTGGGGCCCTCCGAATTGGGCCCGTTGGGGAACTCATGGGTCCCAACTTCCCATGCATTCACAGTGTGGCAGGCACTGTGGGATGCCTGCCACAGGGTGCAAGGTTTTCCCCAACCACCCCCTTTGTACATTGGAGCCTGTGTTCTCATTCCGAACACAGCCTCCCATTAAAGTCAATGCGAGTCCGACCGCACAATGTCCCGAAGCACCGTAATCATTCGGAAGGACTCGCAGAACCTGATTTGGTCAGAAACGATTCCAAAACTGATTTGGTTGGAAGAGTTTCCGGACAACATCTTAATCGGCCCCTTGGTCGTATTGGCCGGTGCGTGCAGTGGTGACTTGGTGTCTTGGAATTAGTTGTTGACTTGAACAGTACCAGAGGGCACATTATTCTCACAGTACTTAAGACTGTTGTACGAAGCGGGAGCGGTCCAGATCTCCCCATACTGTGCACCTAGTAGGCTGGGTTCTATCAGTTGCAAACTACTGTAATGGCTCTAAAACGAGCCCAACTGAATGTCATGCACTGCATCCACATTCACCACGTTAAAAGCAGTATAATTCATTTATTTACTGGATTCTTCACACTTTTTGACCTAGTACTGTCTTGACCCAATTAGACCTGCGCTGAACAGGTTAACAAAACAATGCTTTCTGTTAAAAAAAAAACATACTCTCCCTCTGCACATCATGCTGCAGTATGTCTCCTGTCTTCCACCTCACACAGTTTCAGTTTACCCCCAACCCACAGTCTCCCTTCTAAGCGAACAGACATACCGATACCGTTATCACTTAGACATTACTTGCAGTAATATATTGTGAATTCTATTGATGAGTTTTAAGTCACAGAAGCCATATTCTATGAACAGCTTGATTGTTAAGAAATAGAAGAAAGTGATTGGTTTACTTAGGGGGACGAGGTGCCAAACATAATGTAACCTCACCATTTTTTAGGCAAGAGGTATATTGACATGTGTAGTAGGTGTGCCTTTACCTTTTACAATCCTGCTTTCTTCGGCCTTTTAGATAATGCAGATTCTCAAGAAAAACTGTATTCGTTTTAGTCATTAGAGCTGTGATGCCACCTTTTCCCTCTGTCGCTCCTCCATCCTGCCCATAAACATGATGACAAGGAGCCCCATAACCATGATGACAAACAGCCCTATAAAGTCTCCAGTAATGTGTCCTGACATCAGTTTTTCTTTTTTTTAATACCGAAAGACACAGATCTGGAGCCTAGCTCCTATTTGCTTTTTTTCGTCACCAAAACAGCAAAACTATCCATACAGTTCCACACAACACAATTGAACTCCTCACCTGAACACACCACATACATTCAATCCACACCACAAAATTCCATATCATGCCACAAAATTCAACAGTACACCACATAATTAAACTGCATTACATACCACTCCACAAAACAAAGTACCATTCCACACAATTACACTTCATAATGCACAATCCCACTCCACATAATTTTAGTAAACTCAATACGACATAATTACTATCCACATATTTCCACTGCACAAATCCCACATATTTCCCCTACACAAATCCAATCACACATGCAATACCACACCACACAATTCCACAACCAACAATTCCATTCTAACCCACATAATTCCACTACAGACCACATACATACACTCCATAACACATGGGTAGTCATTTACAATGCCAATAGCTCTAACGCAAGCAAATGCAAGACTGACTGCATTTCCAATGCTTGTTTTAATAGTAACTTACTCTCTGAGTTTGTGAATACTGAAAAGTAGTAAACATACTCAAAAGTGTAAACTGACTCAAAAGCATAAGTAACCTTCTCAACCCTACATTATTGGACATCTCATTAGTGGTAGGATGGGTTGAGTGTCGTCTCCTCCTCGCAGGATATGGGGAAAGGGGAGGTGGGCTATCAGTGAACATAAGAAAAAGAAGACTTCTGCAGAGCAAGCCTGGGGCATCTCAAAGCAAAGCAGAATGTAACAGAAGTAAGAAGGAACGTCTAGGAGTAAAGCAGTTTGCCTAAAGTAATCTAAACATTTTTCTTCCTCCAAGTCCCTCACAAATGAGTGAAGAGGCAATTTATGTTTTAAACCAGATCTTTTGGCATTGCCAATGCTTTTCTCGTCATAAAATTGATCCTTTGAACGTTTATGACAATGTAAGCCACGCATTTGAGTCTCCAATTCCGCTCAAAATCTCCCCTTTAGGAATGTGCATATGTTGTTGTTTTATATTAATATGATTGAAGGTCAGGCTACCGACGCGGCTTGCTGGACTACAAAAGGGCGTTCAGTGAATTTGGGCAATTGTAAACACTTGGCTTATACATAAAAACAAATGGCCGCCACCGAGACCTTCAGACCTGGCTTTAAATCTGTGAGGTTCCTTGAGGGATGGACAAGGCCGCTCCGCTGATACCCTTTGAGGTCGTTGATGTGAAGTGCGTTTCTGTGATTCCCTGATCAAATCGAAGGCAGAGCAATGCACACGGAAGAGGCCTTTGTGTCCATATTGCTTCACCTTCAGCCCGGAGACTCTCTGTGGGGAAAATGAACGTCAATAACGCAGGCAATTGACTTTGACATAAACATGGAATAAGCAGTTCATCTTATGGGGACAACTAAAAGCACCTTCAGCTGTAAAATCATGGAGGGAAGCTGCGCGGTCCCTGGGCCCAGCGCGAGGCATATGGCGCAGGGCCAGTGTCGTTTACAGCCTTAAGCATGTATTAGTACCACACTATTTCATGAGCAGGGATTGATTTAGACAAATCATTTTAAGATAATTACGCTCCATCAGATGCAAGGGGTACTTGCTGCTGCACAAGTACAACGCACTTTGTTTTAATGAGCTTTCTTCCCTCTTTCTCTCTCTTTCCTTTTCTTTATCTTCACACCACCCCTATTTCTGTTTCTCTTTCTCTCTTTTCCACTTGCAGGAGTTCTCATCTGTTTTGTGGATTCCAATACTACTTGTGGTGTAAAGTGTGGTCTTGTGCCCATCAATGACTCGTCACCTAACTTGTTTGTTTTCATAGAATTATTGAAATCTATTAGTTGTGACTGTGAAAAATGTATTGGAGAATGAGGTGGTTTTTATTGCACAAACTGCAGTGTTTAACACAGTTTGTCTCCTAAACGAAAGTAATATACAAAGATGACGTGGTGCATGAGTTTTCAGACGGTGTTTAATTGACAAGAAATAAGTGATAGGGCCCCCCCAAAAAAGGCGCCTCACCGGCGGCCAGGCCCCCACTCAACAGCACAACACTCCACCATCATCCACCTTCGCCTACAACAGCAACCCAAAAGCACACAACCATACACAGGAAAATATGACAACACTCGATAAAAAGTAAAACAGTAGACACAGGATGAACATCGGTGCACATGCCGCATAACCCACAGCAAAATGTGAACTAGTGTGTGTGCAGCGAAAACAGAACCACAAAGCAGTCTACATCTCCAAAGCGGTCTACACCGACTTATTACCATCAGCCGAGCCCTGCTCAGCTCCGCATGTGCTAACTAAAACTACTTAGAAGGTGCCACCTCCATGGCATCATCTGCATCCTCTTGAAAAGGTGATTGGCACGTCGACATCCGTAGGGCCATCCTTTCCAGCATGCATCTCCCTAGGTATGCAACAATCATATTTTAAAGCACTGCCATGAATCCAAATGGGTTTCAAAGCGTGTTTTTATGTAAAGATTCCTTTAGGGTCTAATATTTGTCGATGGCTCCAAAAATAACAGACACATTGTGGCCTAACGTAACAGTGGACAGCATATCACTTTCCACCTTAGTGAAAACACCAGCGTTTATGATGCACAAACTAGTTATCTTGGCTGTCAAAATGCTCCAAAGAATGTGGACTATCTCTAAAGGGTTCGCAGCGTTCATCACCTGGTTTTGCCTAAGTTACTAAAAGAGAATGTGACCCATGCCAGCAAACTGCCGGAAAATTGTGCAGTATTTCATTCTAGCAAGACGCTCAATTCAAGAGCCACACACTAGCTCGCCCAACAATCAACTCTCCATAAACAAAGCCACATTTAAGTTCTATAAGACAATACTATGGACAAAATCGCCACAATCACAACGCTCTCCACTGTTCACTATAAACAAAAATAGAGCTTACTTTTTGCGGGTCATATTTGTTAAGCTCTCAGATCTGAAACGTCCATCTATTTATTGCAGTGATTTACCAGAGAGCACCTTTTGCAGGGCCTCATGATGGGGAGGCGGCCTGGGCTGGTCACCGGGCTGTGGCTGGTTTGCTCTTTAGAAAGTTCAGGAAGCTAAAGGGAGCCATTGTAGAACTCTAGAGGCTGTGCCTCATATCTCCCCCATCCAGCCTCTGTTGTACGCAGACAGGGCAGGTGACCAGGATATGACAGAGAGGTCACTGGCTTAAGGGGCCAAACCACCCCTAGTCATCCTGTACCACCATTCACCCCAGGGAGCACAGCCATGGAAACAGGGAAGACCCACAAAGAGAAGACCACAGAATCACAGTGCCCTCGACATCACTCCACAAACACTCACGTGCCAAGGTCACCAGGGCTGGATTTTGGCATGACCGAGCTGGGCCCAGGCCCAGGGCGCCACTGTCCAGCAGAACGGGGCCCAGGGCGCCACTGTCCAGCAGAACGGGGCCCAGGGCGCCACTGTCCAGCAGGGCGTAAAGGTATTGCAAGGAGCGGCGCAGCTCTACCTTGGCTCCAATGATTTCCTTTGCAATGCTTCGAAACGTTTTTTAAGGTGCCATAGCCGCTGTTTTTAGCACCCCATCAGACCCCGACCATCTCCTCTCATCGATCTCTAATCCCCTGTGCCCACACGCATCAACAGCCCCTCCCCAGCCCAACGCCCCGCTCGGAACCAGCCTGACAGAGCTACAGTGTGGGTGATTCAGGTGAGCTGAGGGAGGCGCGGAGATGTGCATTCGGAGGCAAGTCGCTGCTCTGATGAGGCCAGCTATGGACGACCTGTGAAAAGCGGCTGCTGTCTCGTTTAATTTATCAGCACTCACGAGGGCGGCACACGTATTTCCGCACAGGGCGTTTTTGGCGCAAGGGGCGTTTCTGTGTCTAACTCCTTGCCCAGAGGCTTCGAGCTATACAACAGGAGGAGGCCCGTCCTTCTGAATGGCATTGCGATGTTGTGCTAGGATTCGACACTGGACTGTGGGCAATTATTATTCCTTCCCAAAAAATAGTTGCGTAAAAACGCATGCAGGAATACAGCGCACCATTACGTGATGAGACACCAGTCATGCACTGCCAGCACCCAAAGACGTTACATGGGCTGAGCACCAGCAAACACACATTCCAATTGATCACAACTTTTAAATCCTCATGAATCTGTTCACATCGTGTCACTAATCACCGTTAGCAGGGACACGGCATACCTACGAACACTGACGGGGTGAATAACTATATATCCTGTGCTGAATGCT
Source organism: Triturus cristatus (assembly GCF_964204655.1). Lineage (NCBI taxonomy): Eukaryota > Metazoa > Chordata > Amphibia > Caudata > Salamandridae > Triturus > Triturus cristatus. The sequence continues at coordinate 889,137,634 of NC_140590.1, read as the reverse complement.
CATGAAACACATATTACAATGCTAAGGATCACGCTTATGATTATAAAGCCAAAACAGTTTTAAGGTTGGTCACTGCAGTTACACACTATGTGAATATCCTTTCCTCTACGGGATTAGAAATCTATTCAACTGGAATCTAAAAATCAATCTATTGCTACTCATACATTTGATTTGGTCCCTCCTAGCATTCCTGCCAAACTTTTGAGCTCTGGTCAGGCTCCTACTATCTCACCTGTGAATGGATTCCCCATCTGGTCGGATTTTTCTCAGTTAAATAGTTATGCTTTTTTCCATATTTGACTCTTGTTCTTCCATCTTCATTGTTGAGGCAAATTCCTACCACTGTCTCCCAAGTGTAGGCTTCCCACTATAAAAACTTTTTGAAACATTGTTTACCAATTCCCCCAAGCCACTGCTAAAAAAGCATTCCTTAGATCCTGAAGTTCCAACAAAGTTTCACCCAACTACTTCTTTTCCATTTCTGGGAAAGCTTCTTGAATGCTGTACTGCACTTCAACCACTGAATGACATGTAGAATTTTTAAATTTTTATCTGATTTCTATCATTCAAATAGCATTAAGGCTAAAACCATGACGAGCATGAATGATGCTACTTTGGTGGTGGGAATGTCTCTTTGCGGCCTCATTATGGCCATTAATATGACCAACTATGGTTCGCTTCTTTCCGTTGTTTCACCATGCACCATGCATAGGTATGTGTGGTTGGGTCCCAGGATTCATTCCATGCACCAACATTGTACAACATATACATCCAACTACTGGGAGAGGTCACAGCTGGTTACTTCATCTCTATTCACCAAAAAGCCAATGACATTCATTCAATTTTACAATGTCATTCGTGAAAACTTTTCATTATTTACTGGATTGTCTTCGGACAATCAAGGAGTGGTTGTCTCTTCACTTTTTGGAGCTTTGAAGTTAATTTCTTCTAGAACTAAATTTATTTTGTTATAACTATATTGATCTTTTTCCATCTTAGTTTAAGATTTATTTCCCTTGTGAAGATTTTGCTGTTCCTACACCTGGTGAAACATTTGGATGTGCATTTTAACTGCTGAATGACCTAAGTGTAAGTGTGGGAGAGTACACCAAAACTCCCCTTTGCACATGCAGATGGTAAGAAGTGGGAAGATATACACACTTTTCATGGAAAATCAATTTATAAGAACTATAAACATAAAAAAAGTAGAAAAACATGTTTTTTAAACATTTGACATGCAGGATAGATCTGAGCTTGTCAGATTGCAGTCAGAAGGATGCCCACATACATAGAGTTCTGCAAAATGAAGAAAGAGTGTGCCACCCTTAAAAACGTTCATAGGTATCCTGAAGAACATAGACCAGAGGCTTTCCAAAGAATGATCTCCTGCGTAGTGAGCTAGGAACCCAGAGCCAGTGCTTTCTGTACGGTGAGTGCCATGGCGGTACAGAAAGCACAGATTTGACTTAGCTTGTGTCTTTTCTTAGGAGGACACCTGTTGAGTCCACGATCTGTGATAAACTGGCCCGGCTTTGTTACTGCCTACAGGTAGGAATCAAGCAAAAAAATTGTTTCATTCCTGTTGACATTTTGTTACACAGGAGCAGCATGTTCAGGTACTCACCTGGTTCATTTTGGGCCTCTCAGATAACGCGCTCAGTAAAAATGACTTCCGATTCAACAATCACTTTTACTTTCAAGCTAAGGGAGTGGCAATGGGAGCAGGCTTCACCTCAGATCTAGTGAATTTGTTCATGGCCCTAGTGGCATAACGAAACGTGAGGGGCCCCCTGCAGGGCATGTGGAGGGGCACCCTCCGGGCTCAATCTACAGCTCTCCGGCCGTAGTGCAATGTAGAGGGAGCCCCCTGGAGGTTGGGGGCCCCCTGCACCACGGGGGCTGCAGGGGCCTGCTTTACGCCCCTGCATGGCCCACTATGAGGAGGCAAATGTGTTCAATCACAATAACGTATTAAGTGAAAACTTTTTTTATTGGGTTCGATATATATTGACAAAGGCATCGTACCAACACTAAATTGTGTCGATTTCAACAATAGTTCAATTCTATATCACCGGATGTTTAATTTACCCTGAATTTCGATCCTGTGTTTATTCCTTTTCTCGACCCATGGGTTAGAGGGGAGGAGGGCAAAATACATACCACCCTCTGCAGGAAACCAACAGAAAGGAAATCCCTCCTACAATATCACTGCCACCACCCTAGGAAGTTAAGGGACAACTTGCCTTTTGGCCAATTCTTGAGAATTCGCAGGACCTGCAACAAAAAAGCAGATTACTTCCAATAATCTGACATGCACATAACTAGACTGTTGGAAAGGAGGTATCCCAAGCGATTAGTCAAGCAGGCACGCAGGAAGGCTTGGTACAATCCATAGGAAGAATTACTCGAACCAAACAACAGAGAGAGTGAGACAGATGGTTTTATTTGTGTAAGTACTTTCACCACTGCAAGTAATAAATTGAAAAAGATCATCTTAAAGTACTGGGGTTTGATTAAAGATCATGGGCCAGATGTACAACCCTATTTTTCGTGCGCAAACGGGTTTGCGGCCCGTTTGCACATGCAAAATACAAAAGGGTCATGTACTAACCCTATTTAGCGACTCGCAATTTATTTGCGACTCGCTAAATAGGATTAGCGACTCGCTATTAGGAAAGGTCGTTCCGAGGGTGTCCCTTCCTAATTGCGAGTCTGAGCCCTATGTATGACTGTTTTGCAGCCACAATTGTGGGCGCAAAACAGTTGCAGTTTACCACCCTTGTCAGAAGGGGGGGGTAAAGTTCTCGCAAAAGGGAAGGGGTCCCCAGGGAACCCCTTCCCCTTTGTGAAGGAAGGGGAAAATATTTTTTAGGGGCAGGCAGTGGTCCCAGGGACCACTACCTGCCCTTAAAAAATGAAAAGAAAACGTGTAATTTTTCTGTTTTTTAAATGCAGCAGGAAAACGGGCTGCATTTAAAAAAAAAATGCTTTATTTAAAAGCAGTCCCAGACATGGAGATATGCTGAGCCCAGCAGGCCACCATACCTGGGAGGACCAGCCATTCTCAATGGGGTCGCAAATTGAGAGTGCCTCATGTTCATGAGGCATGCAATTTGCGACCCCATTGGGAAGCGCAAACAGTGTCTGAAACACTGTTGTACATTGTGATTTACGACTCTCAATTTTTTGCAATTTGTGAGTCACAAATCACAATGGTCGTACATCTGGCCCCAGGTATCCACCCAAGAAACGCCCTATTCCTGTTCAAATGTGGAAGTTACCTCAAGGACTCCCTGGAACAGGCTGCCCTCTCAATCCCAGTGAAAGTGACTCCGACATCAAGTCCATGTGAATGTGAGTGAGACGGCCCGAGTCACGTGAGCGGAGCACAGAGCAGAGCAGCAGCGGGAGCCGAGCAGAGGAGAGCCGGGACTGAGCCGCGGTACTGGGACTGGGACTGAGCCGCGAGAGCGTGTGTCTTCGCCGACAAACACCGGCAAGTACACCCGGCACCAGAATTAATCTGAGATCTGCAGTAGCCATGTGTGCCCCCTATTGCTGGTACCGCCAGTGGCGGGCGGGTGCGGCAGTTGCCGCGGACTGTCCTTTAGCGGCGGGGAGTGGCGGCCGGGTGGTCCTATCCCACAGCTTGTACCCCCCGCGGGGAGAACTTTTGGTAGTGTGAAGACAGCATGTTGTTTCAAATCAGTAAAAGACTTTACCACAGAGTACACACAGAGTCCCTCGTTGCTGCATTCTGGACCTGTTGACCTGGCCCTGTGGACCTGTGGACCTGTTGATGATAATTACCTGCTATTTACCAAGCTATAGTGAGCTGACCCACTGTCTAATGTTTTATGCTATAGTGGGTGAAAGAAAAGCCGCAGGCTGTCCTACCTACCGTGCAGCAGCGAGCCTGCAGGAGCCGCAAGGTTTTTCCATGTGGCTGCAAAAGTGCCATTTAATCGCGGCAGGAACATCATTAAGTACGGCAGACAGCTGCGAGTCGTTCTCCTGTGCAGCGGGAGCCGTGAGTGGCTCTTCTGTGCGGCAGGAGTAGCGAGTAGCCTATCTGTGTCTCCCCATACCACCCTGTGCCTCCTTGTGAGCTGCGGTCCAAGGGGGTCATTTTTCTGAGTGTCAACTGTGGCTAAGAAAGACTGGTTGGAGCTCCGGAGCCCTGGAGGTGTCGGAGGATCGGAGGATGCTGGGCCACGCCAACGCCTGAGTACTGCCGAGTGTTGCCATTGCCTATCTGCTGCCAGGGGACTACATCCCCCATCGTCCTTTGCGTGAACAGGAAAGGCCGTGGACCAGTAAAGTCAAATCCACCAGCCCCTAGAACCGCCAAATGCAAGGTAGCCACCACCGGCAAAATAGGTGTTCTCCAACCTGCAGCATACATCAACGATAGCACTACAGATCAAGCCACTAGCACAGCCCACCTAGTTTACACAGCCCCACAGCTCAATTTAGATGATCTATGTTCACTTATAGGAGCAAAAATTTCAGCTATGATCGACCCTTTACTTAAAAAACTGATCTCGGTCGATGATAGACTGAAGAAGATAGAACCGGGTATCTTTGGAACAAACCAAATGAACCCAACTAACTCTATTGACTCCAATGTACAGGAGAAGGGTGGGTTAGAAAATCAACAGGCGAGGGTACGCGGCATAGCGCGAATGGGAACCCCGGTTAATAGGTGCAATAAGTTAGCTACCGATGCAACAGCCACATGTTCTAAGTCCAACTGCACGGCCAATTTAATTAATGGTATACCCACGAAGCTTAAGCTGCAGCAAGGGGAATGTGGTACTAGGAGTAGGTCCACAGAGCTAATAGAAGTAAGCGACATGAACCCTCACACCTCCCTGCATCTTCCACCTGAGGCCACTCAGTACACCGTGGTACTAGCTAACGTCCCTAAGCTCCCACAGGAACACTGGTCGGCGCTAAGAAATAAGGCCCTACACCTGCTGAGCAACAGGACAGGGATAAGAAACCATCTGTTCTCTGAGTTCAAAATGGTACGTAGAATCGACTGGATTGGGAAGTCACACAAGTCCCTATCAGGCAACTGCGTGGTCCTTAGTTTCAAATCACCAACACTGGTCCAACATATATTGGAAATGGCTCGGTATTCTTTTACTGAAGGAGAGGATATAAAAATCCTTCCACTAGGTTTCTTTTATAAACCACAGAGCACACCTAGGTTTAACGATTGGCGGGGATCCCGAAGAGCAGTCAACCAATCTGACTTTCCAGTTCACACAAGCAAAAGATTCGAAATCTTTACTACTTTAGAAGAAGTCGATTGACTGGTAACAATTAATATCTTTCCATTACCAGCTTTAAAGGAACCTATGGGTGAAGAGGAGGACGGCATGAGTTTGGGCTCCGCCACCCCCGTTGTGCTGTCTAATTCGGAGGAAGAATCCCAGGTTAAACCTGTTTGTAGTTCCATTAGTGTAGATGCGGGGTGTTCACCCTCATTGAGAACTAGACCTGGTGGCATGGTGAACATAACCTCGAAAAGACCAGTAGCATGCCCACATAATCTAATTAGCATCCCCAGCCATGGTTTATGGGAAGAAGGACCAAGTATATGATGTCGAGCTAATTAATGACCATGATAATCCTAGTAATAGTTCCTTAAAAACCCACATGACCATGGCTTCCTGGAACATTGCAGGGTTATCATCAAAAATCGTGTCTACAGACTGGACATCATTTATTGATGGTTTTGATGTCTGGTTATTCCAGGAGACCTGGTCCCTGGGCAGAGTCTATCATCCCGGCTCCCTACATTTTTCTAAGGCTGCTATAGGAGGACAGAGAGGAAGACCTATTGGTGGGTTGACCTGCTGGGTTAGACAGCAGGAGGGAATAAGGGTGGACAAAATATATATAGATAGCCCGGATATTATGGCCATACGAGTTTGATCGACCAAAGGTCTTGACATAACGATTATCAACGTTTATTCATGAGGGCAGCTGGGTGGCAGGGGTTCCGGTGTGGTTACTGTTCTAGATGGCTATTTGGATAATGCACGGGGTACCTGCAACCTGATCATAGCAGGAGATTTTAATTGTAGCTTTGAGCCCCTGGATCAGGGGAACGGAAAGCTTAGTGAAGAGGAGGACGCACAATGGAACATCCCCCAATTAGAATTAGGCCCCATTAAAAAATGGACTGAAGCCGCATTACAACTGTAGGGCTTTTGTCTAGAAAAGGGAATGAGGGCAGCAAATGGGAGGACGCAGTCAGACAGGCAGGGTGCAAACACTTTTGATAATGGACTAAGAAGTAGCCGGATAGACTACATTCTTATCAAGGTAGAACTTTGGCCATCTGTTCTGGATATGGAGGTCCTAAAACGGACCGAAAGTGATCATATTCCTTTTGTTTTAAAATGATATGATGAAAGTTTTTGTAATACAAACAATAGGAAAGTTGAGTACAGTACAGAAGAGGTCATATTAACCAACAATATGAGGAGAGTCCAGTGGGCAAGGATTGCAAACAATGAGGGAGAAATGGAACAGATAAGGGATCTGGTAACTGGTGCAACAACCAAATTATTAGATTGTGATTCACAGGAAGACGCCAATTTCACTATTTGTCATGTCCACAAAGAGTTATTTAAGAATCTAAAAAAATGTTTTATCAAAGAAAGTGCCCCGAGGAAGAATAGGATTGTGAAGGCAGGCTCATGGTACAAAAGCTCATGTAGAATTGCTTACACAATGTTATCGAAGGCCATTAGATCCAAATATCTGGGCAACATTAGAAAGACCAGAGCACACTATAGGAAAGTTCAGTTGCTAGCGAAGAAGGAATGGGATGAAGACCATTGGCATGAACTGCTGCTGGCTTGTAGAGGACGGAATATGACACAATTATGGCAACTAGTTAAATGGGGAAGTGGTGAATCGAAGCAAATACCTATTATTCACGTCGCCCCATTACAGTGGGTTGCACATTATGAAGCGCAGTTTCAGTCCTCCAACTGCAATCAGGAGATCCCCCATTGGCCACTGCCGAGTGAACCCCTGTGCTTCACCAGTCTAGTGGTTGAATCCGTATTAAAATTAATCTCAAGAGGCAGGACCCCTGGCCCGACTGCATACCTGCAGACTTGTTTATTAAGGAAAAAGGGTTCTGGGTCCCTTATATAAAGTTACTGACGAATGATATAGCCAGTGGTGCCCGGATTCCTGATACCTGGTTAGGTGCCGAAATCCTACTGATATATAAGAAGGGTGACCGCTCACAACCAGGAAACTACAGGCCAATTAGCCTGATAGATTCTGCTCAGAAGATTCTAGGTAGATTAGTACTTGGCAGAATCCAGGCCTGGATAGTAGAAACAGACATCCTAACACCATTACAGGCGGGGATCCTGCCACACAAGTACTCTCGACCAGGTCTTCAGGTTTGTGCTAATATATTGGAGGGTGGTTATCATAGGAGGGGGCACAATCTGCGCCACTTTCGTGGATTTAAAATCCGCATTTGACCTTGTTCCCCAGGTAAAAATGTGGAGTGCTTTGGTGGAAATGGGGATGCCCTTGGAATTGGTGGCCATTCTAGTAAAATTACACGATTCAACTTATGCGCAGGTCTTCTGGGGGAGGCCGGGGGAAGTTACAGAGAGGTTTCCGGTATCCAAGGGGGTACATCAGGAGTGTGTACTAGCCCCCACTCTGTTTTCTCTATTTATAAATAGGGTGGTTCAATATTTTAATGACCACCCCATTGATGCTCCAATATTGGCATGTATGAAAATACCCTCGCTCATGTTCGCTGACTACACCCTGATAATGTCCAAGACAAGACAGGAGTTGCAGGCCGCCCTGTCGTGGTTTAAGGTGTTTTGCAGCGATCATGAGCTAAAGGTTAATGTGGAGAAAACTAAGTTTATGGTGCTTCATAAATCAAAAGCTACCATAGGGAGAGTATACATGAATAAGGTGCTCCTGGACCAGACTGACGTATTCACCTATCTGGGTATCACACTAAGTAGAAAGCTAAGTTGGAAACCCCAAGTTGACATGATGGCCCTAAAACATGTGCAATTAGCAGGTGCTCTGGTTAAAGAGCATAGGCTTTCCCAAACAAAACCCATTGCCCCTGTTTTGCAAATATATAACTCAAAAATTTGCCCTGCAATACTATATGGTGCTGAACTGTGGGGCTATGACAATCTAACCCCCCTTGTACTAGCACAAAATAAGTTTGTTAGATTACTGGTTGGCCTCCCGCAATCCTCCCCCTGTTGCCCCTTTTCTTAGATCTGGGCTGCTACAACATCGAGGATGTAGCATGTTTCAGACCACTGGCATTTTGGAGGCGACTTTGGACCACCCCGGAGCTTTCTCTATACGCCAGGGCCTTACTAGAAGTAAGGAAGCTGGGTTACCTACACGAGATCCCATGGTTGAAAAATATTAAAATCATGTTGTCCGACATGGGGATGAGTATTCTGTGGGAGGAGCCAGACGCTGCGGTATTCCCCCTTGAGAAGATCTACAGGGCAGCTTACTGGGACATGGTTAAAATTAAGAAGTTTTCATCCATTACAAGGCTGACATTGTCTAGGGAATTCCTAGAAGTAAAAGATGAGGCTAAATTGGATGGTTATTGGGACCTTATTTCCAAGCCACTCGATCGGAAACTTTACCATCAGTTTAGAGTAGGTTCCCTACCAATAAGAGCGTTCACAAGTAGATGGTTCACATAATCAAGTGATAAATGTATTTTCTGCCATGACCATGTTGAGACCATAGCCCACATTTTATTTGTCTGCCCAGCTTACCATCTTCCAAGGATGAAATGGCTCAAACCTGTTTGTAAGGTCTTGGGTATAAGGACCGCAAAGGAAGCTCTAAGGATTCTTAGGTCAGATACCACGGACCTCTTTGTAATCGGCATAGCAAAATTTCAGAGTTGGGCTTGGCCCCTTCGCGCTAAGAAAATAGGGGTAGAGCAACCTTTGATGCAATGGGGGACCACATATTAGTCGAAAAATCCTATTGACTTCCTGCTAAAAAAAGGGCTATGTATAAATGGTGGTTTCAGCTTATGTGAAATGTTAATTGTTGAACGCCATGTTGTATTTTAATAACCAATTTTAGTATTGATTATGCACAATCACAAGTTTTAATAATGGATACATATTTATTGAATATTTTATGAAGAACTATGATCACTGTCGATTTTGTTGTTTAATGCTAAATGGGAAAAATTGTCAGGCGATGAATTATCTTTTTTATACATTTTAATATTGTAATATCTTGTCTTTTATGATTGAACAATCGAAATAAAGACTATATTGATTGATTGATTGATTGACTCTCACATGACAATTTGGTTTAACACCAGGTCCAGGTCACTTTAAATGCGGTCAATGTTTGGCCTGTAAATACTCTATTGACACCAAGTCATTTATTCATCAAAATGTTACATTTGATTTAATTGCATTTATCTACAGTAACTCACAGGATGTAATCTATGCAAAATGCTGTCCATGTGATCTAGCATCCATCGGCCAAACCACATAGAAAATGAAAAGCTGGATATTATAACATAGAAGCTTAATCAATTGTTCGGTTGCCAGAGCACCACTGGTCGAGCATTTTCACCAACTCCAATACACTTCTCAAGACTTCAGATGGCAAGTCATCGAGCAAGTGAGGCTCAGTACCAAAGGTGGTAACAAATTGAATATGCTGGCATGCAAAGAACTCCAATGGATATATAGAGTGGACTCTATCACGAAAGGTATGAATTACAGAGGATTGGAGACCAGCTGCCTCCTTTTGAATGACACTGTCAGTTTTTTTAATTTAACATTAATTATTATATTTTCATTTGATATTATTCTTTGTTGCACATGATGTAACTTTTTCAGGACTTTAACATATGATTATCTGTATGTATTTTTTGATATGTTCTTGTTGTCTTTTTAAAAATGTATGTATGCATTTTTACTTTAAAACATTCATTTATGATAATTTCATAGCAATTTGGGGATTTTCCATACTACCACTGTTCATTGGGTTTTGATTTAGTCCTTCTTCATTTTCCCCACTTCATTCTCCCTTTAATCCACGTCTCACATATGGAGCTCATGTACATACATTTCTCAGGGTCATAGCATTCCATTTATGCGTATAGTAGCCATGGACTTTTCTTGTACTATTATTTCTACAGAGCCGCAATATATTTTTACTTTCCATTACCCATAGTTCGCAATAATATTTTCACAACTGATTCATCCAAATAATATGTTTTTAATCAATTTCCAATCTCTTTTGATTCCCAAGCGGTATGCATGTTTTCGTGTGCTGGCGGGAGCTAATTGTAGACGCCAGGGCTCACGCGGTGAGACTGCAAATGGCTCCCAGCATAAAGCAATGGCTAGAGTGGTCCTGCCTAATGTGTGCAAGTGCACCTTGGCGCACAGAGAGTTCTCACTCGATTCTGCACACTGCCTTACATGTAGCGGGTACACAGACTCCATTGCATTCTTGTTATACCTTGGCAAACCCTCCCACCACTAAAAAGCCAGGGCATACATAGAGACCACCACCCACGGTGGTCTGAAAATGCGGCCCACTTTGCCACAATGACGCCCTCTAACACAGATGACTATGACAAGCACTTGAGGCAGGTGGGTGTCATGCAAATGAGGTCCGCAGGGTCAGAACTATGCATCAAAACGGTATCAGAGCAAAACATATCGTAAGTTAACATATTTGTGCATTTACCTTTGGTATTATACACGACTTCTGCAGTTCTGCATAAAACACACAGACTAAACCATCATGAACGCAATTAGGTTCCCCACAAAAAAATGTGTCTCACAGGACATTTATAAAAAATATTAGCTTAAAATACTACCGAGAGACAACCGAGAAGCCCTGAAAGACGGAGAGAACTCTGAAGCAGACACTGGGAAGGAAATGGTGAAACATCGTGGCCCGTTTTCACTCTCTGGACACGTGTCTTTAATTTGTCTTCATCTCTATTTTTATTTTTTTCGCTGCTCGTTTGCAGGTGTTTTTTGACCTCCAAGCACTGCCTGAATATATATATATATATACACACATCAAGTAATGCATGGCCAAAGACATCCATATCAATCAATGTGTGAGGCAGGCTGTCGTCCTTTCCGGCTTGTCAGTGACACAGTGTCTACATAATCTATTTATCTTTGCAGCAGGGGTCATTTTAGTCACATTTATTTTCGTTCTTTGTATTTTTATCTCAGACTAGTTCCTTTAGGGATTTGCTTACCTCCTGTGTCAGCAAAGCAGACTTTGATGCACAATATAACTTTATCTAACTAATTGGAGGATGTCTGCACGAGCTGCATTGTTGCCAAATTTCCGTGGTCTTCTTCAGACCCATTGCAGATTCTCAAAGTACTTGAAAATTATTTTCAAATTAAATGCAGCCACGGCAGTGGGAGAACTCAATATGAGAAGCTAGAAAAGACTTATTTCTTGCTCGCCCATGTTAATCCACACAGGGCGTTGGTAAATTAATATCTTTTCCATCTGGCATCATTCAAGTGGCCTATTCGGAATGAGTATGTGATCTTACATCAATCATTGAAGTTTTCTTTCAGAAAAATGTAAAAATATGGATAAGGCATGCTCGAGGCAATAAAGGGATGCATTTAACGGGACTGATGGTGAAGTTCATTGGACTACACAGCATTTGTGATAGAGCGCTTAGTATCAGCAGACACCATTCCTAAATGTCTCCAGTTAGCCCACTTGCTGGGTGTCTCACTTTAGAGAAGCTGGAGATTTAAAAGTTATGGAGAGAAAACTATGACCACTTCCTTTCAGAGCAGTGCTGAGGCACTTCCGTCGCGCTGCGTGCCGGAAACTGGCATTTTAGGATCCCCACTGCGTTCCTCATCTGTTGGTGCAAGAAATACTGAATTACCAGTGCTCTCTATCCTATTATTACAGATCAGAAAACAAGCTTTAAGAAATGTAAAAACATTGTATAGGTAGGGTCAATGGTGTCATATTATTGGGTGCCTGCAAGGGAACAAATTTACTTTCAATTTTATCAATTAAAGTTTGAAGAAGAGCTATTTCATTATGCATGCAATAATTAGTTGCTTGGACGGGGTGAAATATTCAAATTTTGATACCTTGAGTATAGACAACACTTCCATTTCTGAGTCGTGAAGGAGCTGTTTGGGGCACGGGTGTGGGATGGTGAAGTGCCCCGTGGCGCACTAGATTTTGAATCCTCTATCTCTAAAACAGGCTTGTCCAACACAGGGCCCACAGGTCATAATGTGACACTACATTGTCTTATACGGCCCACTCCTGAAAATGGTTAATGTGCTTTTTTTTATAAAGTCTGACCTTGGATACAAATTTAGCTTTTTCCCCAGACTATTGCTTTTCTAAAATATTCATTCATACTTTATATACACAGAAGAGGTTTTTGGTTGGAAAGCTTCATCAATTGGTCTGTTCTATTGTCTATTCTATTGTCATTCACATAAGGCAGGTAGTCGCTGATATCTCCTGAGAGTCCCAAAAAGCCCCGCCCGCTCCTACAGACCCATTTCAAATGACAAAGCCCCATTCCAGTTCTCTTTTTGCTTTAGGAGTTCGTAAGACCCCGACCGTATTTATTATATATATACACCAACACAGCCTTTAAACATTATTGCACAATAACCCACAATAATTATGTCTGGTTTACAAAATTGAGACCTAGCCATAATAGAGACTCTAGTACACGGGAGTTACCTAACCATAACCAGGTTTGTTCCTGTGCAACCACAAAAACATAAGCATTCCGAATGAGATCATGACTGGTTTTAAGACCCCTCGTCCACAAAGGACAATAGATGGGTCCCTCCTTATAGGAGGACCCCACCAACCACCCTCCCATACCGGGAGGTCCTGTGCAGGGGGCCGAGCTTCCCCTAGGCTACCTACCTCGGGCACCCCTATACCCACATTCCTTGTCCCCAAAGGGCCTCTGCTAGCTTGTGCTAACTGTGCTTGCATGGGTGGTTGCTACATAAAGACCATGTGTCAGCGACCGCCCCTAACCCTCTTGCCACTACAACCTCCTTTTTACTTGCTGCCAGCACCCTTTGGAGGGTCCAGTGATGCAGCTGTTAATTTTGGTCCAAAGGGATGCCGTACATGGCCTCTAAATGTCCCCACCAATCGTGACATCTTCTATCACGGGTCAGCATAGTTCACCAACTATCTTGCCCCCCGGTGTGAGACCGGCCTCACGGCGTATGCCCTCCCGATCATCCCGCCAACCTGCAACCACCCCCAAGACACGGCATCTCCGACTCCGGCCGCCCCAGCCACACAGACCCGAGGGCCGGCCAGAGTCCCCGACAGACTCGACACCCTACCACGCATGCCCGACCGAGGGAGCGGGAACCCCCGAGCCAGACCAAGAGGCGCCAGCCCAGCCGCACCTCGGATCACCTTCCCCCGGGAGGGCTCGATCGGCCACCAGGCCCCTGGGGAGCAGGCGCCTCGCCTGCCGAGCGTCTGGGGACCCTCCCAGACCCACCTGAAAAACCAAAGAAACGAGCGTCAGGAAATCCCACCGAACCCCCTCAGTCACCAAAGACCCCTCTCTGCGAGGACTCCGGACTTCAAAGGGCAGGGGGAGTATAACAGGGGGTGCCGGAGGGACGAATGGCAGAGAAGACCTGGAACCATCGAAGCCTGCTGACGCTGTCGTGGCTCCCGAATACCGAACTACCTAGGCCTGCTGAGTGACTCGCGGCCCCCAGCCATTGAACCATCTGAGCCCTGCAGACGAGATCGCGGCTCCCGAACTCCGAACCACCTGGGCCTGCTGAGTGACTCGCGGCCCCCAGCCATTGAACCATCTGAGCCCTGCTGACGAGATCGCGGCTCCCGAACTCCGAACCACCTGGGCCTGCTGAGTGACTCGCGGCCCCCAGCCATTGAACCATCTGAGCCCTGCTGACGAGATCGCGGCTCCCGAACTCCGACTACCTGTGCCTCCTGAGTGACTCGCGGCGCTCCCCTCGAGTCCGAATTGGCAAGAGATCGCCCAGAGAAACAACACCCTCCAGCTCGAGGATTGTGAGCTATCCGCAGGATACTTGGCAGAGACACTACCTTCAAAGACTGTCCCGCTACCCCCATTCCCCTACCACCGATTTGTAGTATCTTGTGCCGCTGATGTACTACTTACTCCTTGGATCATAAAGATCCCTTGAAACCTTCGATAAAAGAACCTATCGTCCTACAAAGAATACGTGTGGTGTCCTTCTGTTCGTAGTGTGCGTTCAGAGTGTGCGCGCCTAGCTTGGCCTACTGTGGAGAGGTGGGTCACCGGGGTGGGCAAGACGTGTACTGAACCCCCCTCCGGCGGACGCCTTTCCAACATTTGGTGGCAGTGACGGGATACGAGCCGACACCGAAAGAGAGCGTGCAAAGAACGACTGACGCACTACCAAACAGAGATGGAAGGAGAAACCTCCCTGGGTGCCGCAGGTACCGAGATGAGCTCACCGTTCCGAGAGGATCAATTGGACTATTATACGCATAGAGAGTTAAAACAATTTTGCAAAGACCTTGGAATCGCTACCACCGGATTAAGCACAAAGGAAGACTTCCAGAAAGTATTGAAGATCTGGGTTGAGACGGGGGCGCCCCCGACCCAAACGGAAGGAGACTCCGCCCATGAACCACGGAGCCTCCCGGTGAGAAACAACGGGCCAGAGGGGAACTTGTCCCCCGAGGAACTAGCAGACCGAGAGAGAAACCGCAACCACGAACTTGAACTGGCCAAACTGAAAATCGAGGGAGAAATAAAACTGGCCGAGAAAAAGTTAGCTGTCGAACAATTACGGCTACAGGGGGAACTCGAGGAGAAGAGACGCCAAAGAGAGCACGACGAAAAGAAACTCCAGCTGGAACATGAACGCAGCCTGAAAGAGATCGAGTTGAGGGCTAAAAGCGAAGAATCACGACCTTCCGGGAATCTACCATCTGCTCCCACCGTGGAAGCCAAAGTCCACATCCCCAAGGATGTGGTAAAGGAGTATTACAAAAACGACGATATCCAGCAGTGGTTTAAGGCCTACGAGGTCGCCATGACCTCTCACCGAGTCCCGCAGAAGGATTGGGGGGCTGGCCTGTGGGGCCGGTTCCTAAGCGAAGGAAGAGATACCCTGCTGGATCGGCCCTCCACGGTCATGAACTCCTACAGCCACATGAAGGAAGCCCTTGTGGGCCGGTATCGACTCACCCCCGAGATGTACCGGCAACGGTTCCGAGATTGCAAAAAGATACCGGGCACCACATGGGTAGAATACGTGAACTTTTATAGCCGGGCCTTGGACGGGTGGATCAAGGGCAGCAAGGTCTCCACCTTCGAAGAACTGTTTGATCTGATCGCCTGGGAACATTTAGCGGCCAATTGCTTTGTAGAACTGCGCCAACATCTCTTGGACAGTAAGCTCACCGACCCTCGGAAGCTGGCCGCCGAGGCTGACCGTTGGGTGAACACCCGGGCCGCCTGAGGCCCCGTGGGAGACTACGGTCGCCACAGTCAAGGACCCCCCCGCCAGAGGGGCGGAGGAAACCACGGCCGACCGAGAGACTTCCCAGGGGGGCCCCCGCACAGCCCTCCCAGCAGTCCACCAGCGGCAGGTCCAGCTCCGTCCCCAGCCAGCTCCGGGGCCCCGGGGCGGCTAGGGCCTCGAACCAGGATCACCTGCTTCCGCTGCCAACAGCCCGGACACTACGCCAATGACCCTCAGTGTCCCCAGTATCAACGAACCACAACGACCAACCCCCCGGCCCGGCAGATGGCCTCCGTGGCCCTAGGGGAAGAGATAGAGGACTCGGAAGAGTGGGAACCAGCTGCCATGGCCCTGGTCTCCCTTGGTGATCGAGAGATGGTCCCCGGGACACCCTTGCCCGCCAACACGAAGAAGTACCGACAGCAGGTGACCATCAACGGCCACCGAGTCGAGGGCCTCCGCGATACCGGAGCAAGTGTCACCGCGGTCCACCGCAACCTAATCTCCGAAGACCAGATCCTACCTGGGGCCCTCTGTCCGGTCATATCCTCCGACAACTCCGAGAGCCTCTGCCAGATGGCTCTGGTGCCTTTCGAGTGGGGAGGAGTCTCCGGAGAATTGAAGGTAGCCGTCCGAACATCACAGCCCGTAGACTGCCTCCTGGGCAACGACCTTGAGAGTTCCCCGTGGGGGCAAGTGGAACGAAGAGCCCATCTCGGGATGATGGGCCTACCCGAATGGGTCTGCGCCACCACGCGCTCCATGACCGCGCGATTGCCTCCCTCCGAGGGCGGTGAGGCCCTCCCACCGAACACTGTCCCCGAGAACCAGGACACCCTACCGGGAACGGACAACCCTCCTTCGGAGGGAGAAGAAGACCCTACCGCAGGAGAAGGGCCGGAACCTTCCGCCCCTGAAGCACTGACTGAGCTCGGAGAACTGCCCGAGATGGCCCAGTGGAGCTGTAAGGGAGGGCCCTCCCGTGAGGAGTTTTGCCAGGAACAGGCCACCTGCCCTTCCCTCGTGGGACTCCGACAACAAGCAGAAGCCCAGACCGCCGGTGACCAGACCGGGACCCACTGGGTCTATTGGGACAATGGCCTCCTCTACAGCGAACAAAAGTCAGCCGAGCTAGGCGCAGCCCGAGTACTGGTGGTACCCCTGCGCTTCAGAAGCCTCCTCCTGGGCCTGGCCCACGATGTACCGTTGGCAGGACACTTAGGCCAAGACAAAACATACCAGCGATTGGTTACACACTTCTATTGGCCCAAGATGCGAGCAAATGTAGAAGTCCACTGTAAATCCTGCCTCACGTGCCAGGGCAGTGGGAAGAGTGGCGGAAAGCGCAAGGCTCCATTACAACCTTTCCCCGTTGTGAGTACCCCATTTGAGCGGGTCGGCATCGACATCGTGGGACCCCTGGATCCGAAGACCGCCCAGGGCCACAGATTCATCCTCGTCCTGGTGGACCATGCCACCCGCTACCCCGAGGCCATTCCCCTCCGCACCGTGACGGCTCCCTTGGTGGGCCGGGCTCTCATGGGGATCTTCTCCCGTGTCGGATTCCCTCGCGAGGTTGTGAGTGATCGCGGCACTAACTTCATATCCCGCTACATGAAGTCCCTGTGGCAGCAGTGCGGAGTAACCTATAAGTTCACGACCCCCTACCACCCCCAGGGCAACGGCCTGGTGGAACGCTTCAACCGCACCCTGAAGGGGATGATCCTGGGCCTCGAGGAGCCCCTGCGCCGGAGATGGGACGTCCTCCTCCCTTGCCTCCTGTTCGCGTACCGGGAAGTTCCCCAAAAGTCCCTGGGGCTCAGCCCATTCGAACTGCTATACGGACACCCCGTCCGGGGGCCCCTGAGCCTGGTCAAAGAGGGCTGGGAGACAAGCCCCCGGGGAACCCCCCCTGATGTGTTCCGCTACATCCTGGCGCTCCGCAACCAGACCCGGAAGTTCAGAGAGCTCGCTGAGGCTAACCTCGAGGCCAGTCAAGAAGAGATGGAGCGCTGGTATGACCAGAACGCAACTCTGGTCGAGTTCCAGCCGGGCCAGCAGGTTTGGGTCATGGCCCCGGTGAAGCCCTGCGCCCTACAGGACAAATGGACTGGCCCCTTCAAGGTGATCGAGCGGAAGAGTCAGGTCACGTACCTGATCGATGTACAGTCCCCACGGAACCCCCTCCGGGTTCTCCATGTGAACCGTCTCAAGCCCCACTTTGTGAGAACGGAGTTGAGTTTGCTACTGGCCACCGAAGATGGGGCGGAAGAAGACACTGAACCTCTGCCCGACCCCCTGTGCGCGAAAGAACTGGATGGTTCCGTGGAGGGAGTGAAGCTGTCCACCACCCTCACTCCCCAACAGACCGACGACTGTCGCCAGCTGCTCAGACAATTCGCAGACCTCTTCTCCCTCATTCCAAGGGTCACCGACTGGTGTGTCCACGACGTACACACCGGCGACAGCCCACCTGTGAGACACCGAGCCTACCGGGTGCCTGACCGGGTCCGCACCTGTATCAAGACCGATGTACAGAAGATGTTAACCCTTGGAGTGATCGAACCCTCCGATAGCCCCTGGGCCAGCCCGGTAGTCCTGGTCCCGAAAGCGGCCGCCCCTGGGGTCGCCCCCGAACTAAGATTCTGTGTGGACTACCGGGGGCTCAATGCGGTCACCCGGGCAGACGCTCACCCTATTCCCCGCACCGACGAGCTCATCGACCGCCTTGGGGCCGCACGTTTCCTCAGCACCTTCGACCTAACCTGCGGTTACTGGCAGATTGCGCTCACGGAGGGAGCAAAAGAACGCTCCGCCTTCTCCACACCCGATGGACACTACCGCTTCAGGGTCATGCCGTTCGGGATGAAAAATGCCCCGGCCACTTTCCAGCGGTTGGTAAACAAGGTACTGGCCGGACTCGAGGAGTTCAGCGCAGCGTACCTTGACGACATAGCCGTATTCAGCTCTCAATGGCACGAGCATCTCCAGCACCTCCGACAAGTACTGATGGCCCTGCGCCAAGCCGGCCTCACAGTGAAGGCCAGCAAATGCCAGCTCGGACAAGGCTCCGTGGTCTACCTGGGGCATCAGGTGGGCAGCGGGCAGGTCGCCCCCCTCCAACCAAAGATCGACGCCATCAAGTCCTGGGAGCCCCCCACCACTCAGACGGAAGTCCGGGCCTTCCTGGGCCTCACAGGATACTACCGGCGGTTCATTAAAAACTATGGTAGCCTCGCGGGGCCTCTCACAGAGTTGACCTCCAAAAAGCTCCCGAAGAGGGTGCAGTGGATCCCCCGTGCCAGCAGGCGTTCGACGCCTTGAAAACCGCCATGTGCACTGCCCCAGTACTCAAGGCCCCCGACTACTCTCAAGAGTTTGTGGTCCAGACCGACGCATCCGAACACGGCATCGGAGCCGTCCTCTCGCAGTTCAACGACAAGGGCATAGATCAGCCCATAGCCTTCATCAGCCGAAGGCTGCTGCCTCGAGAACAACGTTGGAGTACCATAGAACGAGAGACCTTCGCCGTAGTCTGGGCCCTCAAGAAACTACGGCCCTATCTGTTCGGAACCCACTTCTGAGTGCAGACGGACCACCGGCCCTTGCGGTGGCTGATGCAGATGAGCTATTACGATGGTCAATCTCCCTCCAAGGGATGGACTTCACTGTCGAGCATCGCCCCGGGACGGATCATGCCAACGCCGACGGCCTGTCCCGGTTCTTCCGCTTCGGCGAGGAGAACCCCCCAGTGGATGGGTAGTTCTCCGCGCCTTTCAGCTGGGGGGACGCGTGTGAGACCGGCCTCACGGCGTATGCCCTCCCGATCATCCCGCCAACCTGCAACCACCCCCAAGACACGGCATCTCCGACTCCGGCCGCCCCAGCCACACAGACCCGAGGGCCGGCCAGAGTCCCCGACAGACTCGACACCCTACCACGCATGCCCGACCGAGGGAGCGGGAACCCCCGAGCCAGACCAAGAGGCGCCAGCCCAGCCGCACCTCGGATCACCTTCCCCCGGGAGGGCTCGATCGGCCACCAGGCCCCTGGGGAGCAGGCGCCTCGCCTGCCGAGCGTCTGCGGACCCTCCCAGACCCACCTGAAAAGACCAAAGAAACGAGCAGCAGGAAATCCCGCCAAACCCCCTCAGTCACCAAAGACCCCTCTCTGCGAGGACTCCGGACTTCAAAGGGCAGGGGGAGTATAACAGGGGGTGCCGGAGGGACGAATGGCAGAGAAGACCTGGAACCATCGAAGCCTGCTGACGCTGTCGCGGCTCCCGAATACCGAACTACCTAGGCCTGCTGAGTGACTCGCGGCCCCCAGCCATTGAACCATCTGAGCCCTGCAGACGAGATCGCGGCTCCCGAACTCCGAACCACCTGGGCCTGCTGAGTGACTCGCGGCCCCCAGCCATTGAACCATCTGAGCCCTGCTGACGAGATCGCGGCTCCCGAACTCCGAACCACCTGGGCCTGCTGAGTGACTCGCGGCCCCCAGCCATTGAACCATCTGAGCCCTGCTGACGAGATCGCGGCTCCCGAACTCCGACTACCTGTGCCTGCTGAGTGACTCGCGGCGCTCCCCTCGAGTCCGAATTGGCAAGAGATCGCCCAGAGAAACAACACCCTCCAGCTCGAGGATTGTGAGCTATCCGCAGGATACTTGGCAGAGACACTACCTTCAAAGACTGTCCCGCTACCCCCATTCCCCTACCACCGATTTGTAGTATCTTGTGCCGCTGATGTACTACTTACTCCTTGGATCATAAAGATCCCTTGAAACCTTTGATAAAAGAACCTATCGTCCTACAAAGAATACGTGTGGTGTCCTTCTGTTCGTAGTGTGCGTTCAGAGTGTGCGCGCCTGGCTCGGCCTACTGTGGAGAGGTGGGTCACCAGGGTGGGCAAGACGTGTACTGAACCCCCCTCCGGCGGACGCCTTTCCAACACCCGGCCATACCATGGACACTGCACTAACCATGCCAACACATTTTCCAGAAACATTGCATTACCTTCCTTTGACAAGTGGACTCCAGTCTGCAAGATAAACTGTACTCCTTTGATGCACCCATGTGGTATAGATGACAACAAAGCCGTTCTGAATAACTTACCCACCTTCCTGTTCAACCGCTAAACAGAGTTGTTGAGGGCACTGAAAGACTCACCAACTCTAAAGTTCAGCCTGGGAACCATGTTGGACCAAGCAATCATGGTCTTAGGAAACTTTTTGGCGAGCCAACCAATCTCAGAAACAATTAGTTTAAACAAGTCACTCCTCCCAAGCTCCATCAAATCATTTTCTCGATGATGCTGGACTATAATCCCTGGGAGCGGAAACACCCAGGACAAGAGTCTGTCCAATGCAGTCCCTTAGTGGGCCAAACGCAGCCCTCCTTGACCACAGAAAGTCAGCCGATATCCCGCTTCCTTTGCCCTGGCTGCATAGTTATCTGCTAAATAGAAAGCCTTTGCATGCCTCATGTACGAGAGGCCCAACACCAGCACTTCTGTAACATTCCTCGCACCTACGTTGACAGGAGGCAATGAAGTATCCAGCGGCTGCATCAATTCCTCACGTCTTTTACCTGAATCAACAGGAGAATACAGAAAAGGAATGAGTAATTAGCAGCATAACACCATGAGAGGTTAAATCTCATGTAGCGCTTACAGCAGTCTGACTTCCACCTGCCAATCATTTGCACTGCTGGCCCAGTCAGTCCCATCCCAGCAGCAGCGCTGGCTGCCCCAATCCTGAATGAATGGGAGCTTTTCTTGGTTGTGTCCAACCCTGCAGCCCTCCGGGTACCGCTAAGCTCTAAGAACTAAAACCTTGTGAGTGGTGCCACGTCCCCATGAATCAAAAGGGAGCCAACATTCCCTTGTGGTCGTTGGGCCAGAAAAACTTCCAAATTCATTTGGGGGCAGCACACATTCCCTAAGTCCCTGTGTAGCAAAATATGGTCGCCCCTACCCATCTGGTCGGTCTTCAAACAGGCAATAGTGACCGCCAGAGAGCCGTTTGGCCACTGAAAATCTACCCGCTGTAGACGTCCATGGGAATGATGCAGAGAGCAAAATTCAACTGCTCCACCACCACCTGTAACTGATACAAAGTCACCTTTTTGGCTGCAAGGCAATCCTCCAATGCTTGTGAAAAGCCCGCCTTTTTCCTGAGAAAGCCTAGTTACACCTACCTCTAAGTCCAGTTCAATATCCAGGAATTCAATAGTTATAGCTGGGCCACGGGTCTTACTGTGCACCAGGGGTACTCCAAAAATCCCAATCAATTCCTGGAAAGACTGTAAGGCTCCACCTCACTCTGCCATACCGGGGGAACCCAGAAAAAAGAAGTCATCCAAATACTGAATTACCCACTGGTTTCCCGACCTCTGTCTGATTACCCACTCTAGGAAGGTGCTGAACTTCTTGAAGTAAGCACACGAGACCCAGCAGCCCATAGGCAAACACATGTCAAAGTAGAATGGTCCCTCAAATTGGAAACCCAGTAAATGGAAATCATCCGGGTGTACAGGTAGCAACCTAAAGGCGGACTCTATGTCTGCCTTCACTAGCAACATCCCAGGCACCAGCTCCTGAAGCATCTCGATTATCTAATGAAGAGAGGCATACTTGTCTGAGCATAGTACCCCCTCAATAACCTCTTTAATAGATTGATCCCTAGGTGCAGATAGGTTGTGGCTCAAGCGGTACTTTTCTGGTTCTTTCTTCAGGACAATATTCTCAAGAGAGACAGACTGAAAAGGACCCGCCACCCTCCCCAGGGTCCTCTCCTTCAGTATCTTAGCCCTGGCGACGCTATGGTTGGCCCCAAGGGACTCTTGGTTTTTAGGTCTCGCTGAGCCAAAGGCTCGAAGAGACATTTTGTATGTGGGAATTTCAAAGTGCTGCTGGCTGGCCTAACGCTTGCGTTCACGCGATCGTGCACGCGCGCAGCCGGCCGCCAGCAGCACTTTGAAAACTCGTGCATCATCGCGATCGCGATCACTTTCGCTTTCAGAGCGATCACGATGACGCATGCGCACACACAACTCCCGCTTCTCCCCCTCCCCACCACATATTGCGTCTCCAGCCGCTCGCGTGCGGCCAACGCTTGTTTTAACATTACTGCGGCCAATGCTTGTTTATTTTATCTTTGCGCGCGCACACAACTCCCGGTCGCGGCCGCACAGAACATCTCATCCCCTTCCATTATGCTTGCATAGCCTGTTAACCATATTCGCCCGCGAGCAGTAAACAGCTTGTTTTTATTGGCTGTCATTACAGTGGTCTTAGGGGTGAGGGTGAATCTTGAGTCTGTCACGTGGTTCCTTCCTTGTGCTGATGCCAGGCCCTGTCGTGGCCCCATGTCACGAGTTTCCTTGGGATTCTGTGATTCCACTCAGACCAGGGACAGACTGATAACATCGAACTCCCGGCACTGACTCGCACATCTTACTTCGTAATTTCAGACATTTCTGCCTGGTTATACAAATTGCAACATACGATCATGCCCGCCTCCCTTGGCGTGTACCTACCCACCCCCACGCATCTTTGATTGTAACAGCGATTCTGGGAGGGGATGAAAAATTGCATCTTTGAAATAAGTATAACATTTATCAGCAAGAACACCGACCTCAACTCATACATTGTAGACATGATGATGGACACTTTTCATGCCTAGCGTTTATGTGACAGTCAGAGAAACTGTGTAGCACTTCAATGCTGACAAAGTTGTGAATGTTTGCAATCAGTGAATGGCCACCTACATGTGGGCAAAATGTGGTACTTTTTACTGCACACATAATACATGGGTATTCACGCCTCCCTCTGCCCTGACTTCGTTGGCCGGGAGCGAGCCTTCTCCGTGTGGACAAAAACCTCTCCTGCCCTGAGGGAGCAATACCATCTCTCTCTGTCTCTCTCAGACTGTTTCACTCTCTCTCTCAGAGACTCTTTCACTCTCTCACTGTCTCTCTCTCTCTTGAAGAGACTCGCTTTCTCTCTCTCAGAGACTCTTTCTCTCTTTCTCTCTCGATCTCTCAGAGACTCTTTCACTCTCTCACTCTGACTCTCTGACTCTCTCTCTCTCTCAGAGACTCTCACTCTCTCACTCTGACTCTCTCTCTGACTCTCTCTCTCTCTGAGACTCTCTCTCTTCCTCTCTCTCTCATCTCTCTCTCTTCCTCTCTCTCTCTCTCTTTCTCTCTCATCTCTCATCTCTCTCTCTGAGTCCTTCTATTGCTGCGAGGAATTTTTGCTCCAGCGGTGACCGGGCCCTTTGAAGGGAAATGCTAATTAACATAAAGTACTCCCAGAGTCCTTTGCGCACCATACATCGTGTTTATGAGGCAGACAAGTAACAGAGTACAGTTCAAAATATTGCACCTGGTAAGTTATTGTTATCTGTCTCTGACTGTTGGATGAATGTGACTTTTGCTCGCTGTAGGTGTCTTAAGTACCATCTCCGGTGCATACCTCGAATGACTTACCTGTCTTTAGCTTTGCGCAGTGGCAGTAGCGTAGCCAATGAGGTCTAACCGAGGCGCGATTGTTGCTTATTGAAAACTTTACCCAATACCCCGTTATGGCGACTTGAAATATAGTTGACATTGCAATTTTTGACAGTCTCCGTGGAGAATGATTTTACTGTCAAAGAAAGAAAACTGACGAACTGTATAAAACGTTCAATCCGCACTGGATCTGAATTTGGTGTTTTAACCACATTAGGTTATTATTGCCTTAATTTGTTATTAGTATTCATGAGGGGTTCCTAAAACTCCTTATTTTGTGAAATAACCGAGAGAGTTATGTGTTTTTGTCTGCATGTGTATTTAAAAATCCCAAATAAAATCCGACACACACTTTGCCATACCTAACTTAAAGCACCGGTACCCAACTAATTACCACAAAGACGTTTATTGGGGGGGGGAGGAGGGGGGAGTTGTAACACCCCAAACACCTCCCTGAAGCTACACCCCTGGCTAAACGTGCCAATGGGAGCAGTGTGGGCACAATAGCGTGAGATCCCCTGAAACAACAGTGCCCTCTGTACAGAGTACATAAGAAATTGATAGGTTTGTTGGCTGTGTTGTGAGGGCACAGAGGTATTCTTTGGGGCAGAGCTAGCAATAATCCAGCAGGTGCAGTGGGACCGGGGCCCACTGCATCATAGTTAAGACCTCTACCCACCCAGAGGTCGGTTACCCATTTTTACGGTTATGTTTAGAATCCTTTGCTATCAGTAAATGTCACCCACTGATCAAATCTAATTTAGTAAATAAAAAAAATTGTATTGATAAAGTCAACCTTATTATATTATGTTATTTTATTCAAAACTACAGATTGAAATCGAAATAATAACCGACTCCAATCTAACAAAATAAAGACAATTGAAATACACCACCACTATAACTTTTTAAATGTCATAGTTTTAAAGAATTACTAACACACACAACTCCCGCTTCTCCCCCTCCCCCACCACATATTGCGTCTCCAGCCGCTCGGCGCGGCCAACGCTTGTTTTAACATTACTGCGGCCAATGCTTGTTTATTTTATCTTTGCGCGCGCACACAACTCCCGGTCGCAGCCGCACAGAACATCTCATCCCCTTCCATTATGCTTGCATAGCCTGTTAACCATATTCGCCCGCGAGCAGTAAACAGCTTGTTTTTATTGGCTGTCATTACAGTGGTCTTAGGGGTGAGCCCTGTCTGTAGTTAGAGGTCTTCAAGAGGATCAAATCGAGGACGATTCTGATTTAGCTCCCCGCACTTCTACTCAGTTTGAAAATGAGTGGAAATTACTAATGTTCTCCAAATGAGAGTTCCGCCGAAGCATCCAGATTTCCACAGAACTCTGTCTGTTACCAGTGGCCTGGTGACACAATATTAAATCAGTCCAATAAGTAGTTATATTAATTTCTTTAAAGCCTCTAAAATAGGTTTATGTTATTATATGGAATGACACCACAACGAGGGCTCTACATACCCACCACCACATGCAAGGCTTTATGTAAGGGCTTCAAACTCGGACCTCACGCTCGTGCGTGTGTTTGTTTTTTTGGTCACAGGCTATTGGCCTTTGTGTGCATCTTTCTAAGAAAGACAGCACGCAATTGGCCAAAGGTGGGTGCATGTCCCGCCTTCTCTCTCCCCTGGCCTAGGGAGCTCTACGTAAGAACCCTAAGTACAAGGAATGGGTCAAGGAGAGCAAACAGGTGGAGC
Source organism: Triturus cristatus (assembly GCF_964204655.1). NCBI lineage: Eukaryota > Metazoa > Chordata > Amphibia > Caudata > Salamandridae > Triturus > Triturus cristatus. Next base: position 889,111,827 of record NC_140590.1, on the reverse strand, counting down.
ACTCTAACTGCAGGAGCGGGACACTGCAGACTAGCAGTATGGAACATACCACCATAGCACGCTTATTACATGGGATATGCCAGGGCAAGCAAGGTATACTAACTGCATGGGATGAATCACCGGCGCACTGTAATTACAGGAGATAGGCCACTAGTTAAAACAAGCATTGGCATAGCCAATAGGTCTCGACTTTGGGACCTTATAAGTGTTTAGCTATGCAACAGTTGATGTTTTTGCACCAAGGATATTGTACTGCATAAATAAATACTTATAAGGTCCCAAAGGCGAGACCTATTGGCTATGCCAATGCTTGTTGTAGTATGGGAACCCCACACATCCTGTTGCTGGAATCCTGAAAGCATCCTCAAAACCCTCATACAAAGATTGCACCACAGTTGAGTTGTTGTAGACATTGAATCATGACACCATTGTCTGCCACTTAACAGGGGAAAGGCCTTGACCCAGAGGAAGTGATAATTCCTGCATTTTAGGGCCTCTATCCTTTACTTTTTAAAACATTGTGACTCTGGGTAGTAAGGCAGTCCACATAAGGAACAACAATGTTTGAACTTGCACGTTCCAGGTGGTCTGGAACAGGATCTTTTATTGAAACTCATCAGGACCCCTTCTTTGCCCCCCTCCCGGACTGCTGTGTCCCTCTGCTCAGAAAGGCTGACTAGGAGCAGTGGCCAGCCTCTGTTGCTTCATAAAGTGCAGCCAGTTGTTCACATCAATCTGGTCCCATGTCAGCATGGACCTACTGGCCTTTATCCTCCTAAACTCCTTATCATAATCCCTCCAGGCCTTGTCCCTAAACCTATCGAGAACATATACTATCCTCACCTAGTAGCATGCCACTCTCTGCTGTGATTGCTTGGAAGATCGTAAAGCCTTTGACAAAATTCAACAATGTCTCCTCAGCCCTCTTTTTGTACGGCCTATGCCTGCAATCCTTCAAATGGGAGCACTACTTGGACTGCTTGCTCTCCTCCCGCTCAGGTCTATTGACAATCAACTCGCACATATCAAAATAACTACCCTCTCAATTATTTTGTTTTACCTCCATCAGCACATGCCTGCCCAACAGATCGTGTTCGAAACACACATCTCCCAACCCAATGCTCGGCAATGGCACCACCGTACCAGTTTGCACTGACTCCTAAGGAGGGTATAAGGCTTCCGCTGCCACCAGAACTGCTTGCTGCACGGCACTTGCATGCAAGGGACTAGCCACTGTTGGCTCCAGCTCTAAGAAATATTCTGGTACCATCCCACTGGCTGCTCCCACGAGCGTGCCAGCAGTCGCACTTGCATGCCTCACCCCCCTACACCATCAAGATGGGCCATCAACATCTTGGCCCTTTCCACATTGTCGCCTTCAACCACACCATCTAATGTGCCCCCCATCAAAGGCACAGACAACATCCCACCTTTAAAAGCCAAGGCAAAACACTGGCTGAATATATGAGACCAAATCATGCTGTTAAGCACCCCCGGCCGCTGTAGGCATGACTTCAATGCAACTATTATCGTTCTGTGAAATGCTATTTTATGTCATCGCACCGTCACAGCAGAAACCCTATCCTGCGCTACCCCTTCACCTATGCTGCCTGCAGGCGTGACCTCTGGTGCGACACCTGTGCTTGGAACCCCTTCCTTCCTTGCCCCCTGATCCCCTACCACTCTAAGGAAAATGCAGCCTGAGGTGAGGATTCCTGGTCTCTCAGGCCTCTCTGCGGGGACCACAGGCTCCCTAGACTGCCCCCCTGAGGGGCCTGCGGGTGCAGCAGGGCAAAAATCTCAGCAGTCGCCTCCATCCTGCACATCAATACCTCCATATCAACCTCATTGCGTGGCCGCTTGTAGCCTCTCCTTTGTACCTCCTGGCATACAGACTACGGGCGTAAACATGGCACCTAATGTCAATCACAACACACCCCACACAGTGATGCAGCCAATCAGTAGGCAAAAAAAGGGGACTCTTTCTAAAATTCCCTGTACCGGGCAGAAATGAACATCCAAAACACCAGGGGCCACTCAGCCCGGATATTAGAGCTTCACCAATGCAGATTCCTAAAACAAGCATTGGCATAGCCAATAGGTCTCACCTTAGGGATCTAATTAGTTTTTAGCCATGCAACACATTATCCTTGGTGCTTCAACATCTACCGTTTTTTAACATGAACACTTTGACACTGTTAGGCATATTATTGGACTGCATTGTGAAGTACTTAATTAAAGTGGTTTTTTTTGTACAACTAATATTAGCTTTGTATGTGCTGTCAAGGTAGGGTAACTCAGTTGTGTAATGCCATAGTTGGAGAGATTTGTTTAACTTGGAATTTGGAGGTCATATTTTGCCAGACTAGCTCGGCCTTACATAGTTTTAAAGTTGATAACATGAGTAGAACTATAGAAAGTGAAACAACATTGCAATGCATCAAGGACAAAGCGGTGGGATAGTCAGCAGTAGGTAAATGACTAACCCTTCTAAAAACAATCCACCTCTAATTAAATGGCATTCAATGTTATTACGAAAATAAAACAACAGCTTGAGAAAGCATGTCTGAAGCAAACTAGGCTTCAATATACAGGGCCACCTGCAGGAGACAACACAACATGACTGAGGTCAGGGACCCGCTACTCCAGCTCAAACTAAATTCTGGTAAATGTACTTTTTACCCACCAGGTTTTCGCAGATGTACAACGAGTAGCTTGTCAACTAACTGTGCGTTGCTGCCTCCAAAAACCAAGATGAGCTTCTTGATGGCCACTGCGCAATGTCCATGCCTGGCAACGGCCTGATAAGCCACCACCCGCTCCCAGCGAGGCTGCAGTGCCTTGGAAGAACGCGGGCCGAAGTGGGAAGTAGTGGCAGCTTTTGCATATCAGAAGAATAAACCACAAATCTGTGACAGAAAACGTGCAAAACCACGTTGAAATTGGTGGGCTGCTCTTTGATGGTGGACTTCGCGGGAGCTCTGGAGGGGCTGATATACATGCCAGACATGGCGACTGTGGAAGCTGCCATTTTAGGAGAGAAGAGCTGACGCTGCCTTCTGCTTCCCCCCGCCCCACTTGTCTGTTAGCAACATAGGCAACGCAGACAACAGGAGGTTGCGTGACCAAAGGCAACATGCCAAACTCGAGAGGGAAGGGAACAACCTATTCAAGAGCTCGCATGCAAAGAGTGCATGTCCAATGAGCCGTCATACCGGCACCCGCACATTACCAAGCACTGAAAAAACAAACAAAAAAAATGTAGGTGGCGAGCAGAGACAACGGGAGGGGCAGGAACATGGGCAGCAATTGGAGATAGGAGCAGATCACAAACAACCTAATAAAAAGCCGCAGGCAAGCAAGAAACGTCCCAGGACCACTCAATTAGAAAAAAAAAGCATGCTCTGTGGGAACGATAACTAAATCGAAAGTAAAGGCACATGTAATGGGGGCAGTCGCTAGAAAAGTGAAAACACACCCAAAGGCAGGACAAAAAGCAGCATTCCACCAATAAAATGAAAGCAATTTAGAACAGCACATGAAAGAACAAATGGAAAGCAGTGGGCGTGGCCTAACCCCACAGATGGATTACATCAAGCCTTGCAGAGCACCCCATGCTTGTTCCTCTAGGCTCGACCTAAAAACACTCGGGTCAGTCAAGACAAAGCTCATGCCTGTGCAGCTGCTGGGACACCCTCGGGCTGTGCTGATGCTGTGGTGATGAGCTGGTGCAGCGGGAACGGTGACGATTCTGTCGTACGTGGGCGGCAAAGCACAGAGGAATCTGCCAAGGCATCTCAGGTGACAAGCAGGAACCACAGTGACGCGCTCGCCCCAGCGTGACACCTTTTAAGGGGCATAGCAGGTCCTGTTAGGTGCCCGTTACCCCAAAAGCACTTTAGTGCTTTCAGGGGCCGCATCCGGCTGGCCAATCACACCCCGGCCAGCACACAGCGCTGCAGTACCTCGAGCCGTTACTCTAGTTTGAGCCCTAGCTCCTCGCCAAACATGAGGCTCCCCAATTTAGGGGAGCCTCTGCAATTTTGCTTCCCCCACCACAGCATACGTCATAAGGCATCAGGCACCCCTCTTTACTGAGTAGCTCGCATCACCTTGAGTGACTATACATAGCCTGTGCATATTTTTAACATTCACCTAAAGTACTTTGGGCCTCATTTATGAAAAGTGACGCATCACTGCGTGAAAACAGTGATGCGTCACTTTTCACTGCGCCCTCCCTGCAACTCCAATGATGCGTCATATTTACAGTATGACGCATCATGTCGCAAGGAGTCACAGATACGTCAGTATTTCTGACGTATCTGTAGGCGCAAAAGTGACGCATTGCTGGAGTGTGTCACAAAAGTGACTCAACTCCAGCAATGTGTCCTTTCACATGGGGCAAGCCCCATGTGAAAGGGCCTGCATCAGTCTTACGCCTTCTGTGAGGCAGGCGCAAGATATTGACGCATTTGCACCCTAGAAGTGGCGCAGTGAAATCTCGTAGATTTCACTGCGTCACTTCTACAATGCTTACTTATGTGGGAACGCCCACCCTGCATACATTATACCTGACGCAGGTATAATGTAGCGCAGGGGTTTACAAAGTGACGCATCTAGGTAGATGCGTCACTTTGTAAATATGGCGCATCATGGCACATGTTTTACGCCACTGGTGCGTCACAAAAAGTGACGCACCGGTGGCGCAAAAGTGACGCAGGGGCTCATAAATGAGCCCCTTCCTTTCTATTCAGTGGAAAAGCTTGTTCAGAAGTGTACTTCTTAATTTTACTTTTTTTTTTTGTATATATAATTTATATATACATTTGTTTGGTCTGCTCTCGAGCACATTTAGGTGCTGATTTATTTCCCATCTATATCCTATTTAACTTTTACATTTGGTGTTCTAAACTGTTGTTGCAATACTGTAGCTGATTGGTATTTGAGTGCTTACTTAGGTGGTGATTAAGCCCTATCTGCTTAACAAATAATAAAATGCATGTACGTCTCAATTAAAGGAGTTGATATTTAAAAAAAGATCACAATTAAAAGAGCTACATCATTGAAACCTTTTGGGACATATGACTGCCACATTTAGGTGGGGAATATATTTTTATTTTTGTGCCATATGCTTGCAGTAGAAAACAGAATTACAACAGCTTGCAAAGACCAGAACTATTGATTTTGACGATGCTTGTTCTAATTGCTGCCATAGTTTGTCGCATTAGCCTCCAGCTGTCAAGAAACTTCTGCACTGCTACAGTTTTGCTCTGGACTGCATATTTAAAAAGAAAACAAAGGAGAGCGCCCCCCTCCAGTTCACATATTAATTGTAGCTGGAGTAGGTGTTAGCGCTCATTCGCACTAGCCACCCCGGCTCAGCATCCCATGATCAGGGGAAACAGAGGTTCACCCCTTGGCCTACAGATGACTCAGTTGCCACCCGCTTTTCTCTCCAATCTGCTGCTTTCGCTTTTTGTTCTTCCTTGTTCGCTTAACATGTTAAGAACATATTTCCAAGAGCTTAGGAAGACCATTTATCACACACCTTTAAAAATGTAAAATTCATTATACAAAAGTCAATGGATTGAAAGGAATGCCAGCCCGTGACCTGATTCTATCCAGGATGCTGTGATCTTTGGCGTATAATAGTACTGCCTAACTCAATGGCATTCATTTTATTAACACTCAAAGAATCAAGCCCTGCAGAGAGTCTAACTAGGTCTGGGTGAAACTTTAATTATGCAGGTGAAATAAACTAAGTTCACAAATGTTATATTGCATCACATTTTCTGACATTTGATGTTAAATTATTTTGTGCAGTTTTTAGCCAGACAGCCCGCATCCCAATCGAAGGGTGTGGTTTATTTTACGCAAAGTATTCCTCACATTATGTTTTTATTTGAGATACCAGCAAACTATATTTTTGCATACTATTTTTTAAATTTCCTGTAAATAAATTGTACAATTACGGACACACCTCACGTATGCCACACACTCATCATGCAGATGCTCGTAGCCGTTGTATAACCTACTGAACTATTTCTAAAAATCGACATTTATCTACTGTCAACCCAGGATATCTACAATAGCTGCATGGACCAAACAAAGATCAGAACCCGTGATCAGCAGGCGACAGGCATTGTTGTGCAGGAGGCACACTAACACTGTTGCTAAACTTCATGGGTGTGGTATCAGGTTGCATGTAAAAAGTAATCTGGTCTCACTGAAGTGTGAAGGCAGAAGCGACTGGGGATATGAAGGCAGGCAGAAGTTATAACAGTCATAGAAGTCATTTGAAAAAATAAGATGGAGCCCCATAGTCATTGATACCCACGATAAGCTCAAATTACAGATAGCAAAGAATGATTTATTTGGTGTACGTGTGCATGCCATTGACCATTGTGAGGGCCCCCTAACTAGTCTTGTCTAGAAATAGAAGGGAATTCCAACACCAGTAACCTATACATTATGGGGCATATCAGCAAGCTGGCGATGAAAATTTATCGCCGCTTTAGCGTCCGTTTTCGGACAAAAAGCGGCGATAATTTTATCGCTTAATCAGCAAGATCAAGCTAACGTGTGATTCCTTGCTTTAGCTCCCTTTCCCATAACGCCCACCTTTGCATCTCTAATGCGATGCAAAGTGGGCGTTCCGTCCCAAAATAACTGGAGAAATGTCGCTAACCAATATTTCTCCAATTATCAAGGGAATCGCTAACAGGCATAGCGATAAGAAAAGTAGCGCTAACCACAGTTAACGCTACTTTCCTTACGCCTGCTTTCACCCTGACTTAGCCATTATATCCAATGTAAGGTGGATATAATGGCTAAGTATGCCCTGCCTTATCAGCAAGCTAACGCCAAAATGTGTGAGATTATCGCTGGATTTCCAGCGATAATCTCACTTTTGGCTGTTAGCACGAGGAATTTTATCGCTTTTGAGATAAGCGTTGCTGATAGCACGCTATCTCAGCGATAAAATTCCACGATAGCCGGTGATAATTATCCTAGCTCTAAGTGCGCTTAGCGATAATTATCGCCGGCCCTTGCTGATATGTCCCTAAGTAAGGGTCCTTATGTGCTGTGAAGGCTGGGAAATGTATTTAACACACCAATATATGAAAACTGACACCCTCTTACAAAACACCACTGTCCTCAATTGCCGAGTTCCATTCAGAAATGCTCTTAAATGAAATAATATGCATCTCTGATTATTTACTGACAAATGGGGCAATGAAATGCGCAATTTGGACCAATCATTTTAATTTGGTTTCTCAGGTGGAGAAACCCAAAAAACGTCCTTGGCAGGGTCAGGCTCACAAGCCTCGCTGGCTGACAAAATTGTATTAATTTACCCTCCACTTACATTTGTTTGACAACTGTAAGACCTGGGGTCGCTAGTCGGCTGCTGTAGGTACCTTAGGCCAAAGAGCGACCCCCAGGTCTAACATTGGAGGCAGCGGTTGGGACCGACCGTTGGTAGTCAGCGGATTTGGAATTTGAACTTGTATTTGCAAATTCACTCTAAGTAATTGGTGTACACCACTAGTGGCGCAGACAACAACCTAACCACATATTGTGTTTTTGATTTGTTGGTTCTATTTTTGAGCTACCTTTTAAGCCACACATCATGTCTCAGAGGAGTTAAGTAGCCAGTGAGGCTGCAGAATTAGAGTTCGACATTGAGGCTTTGCTTACCTACAAAGTTGATTAATTCTGCAGAGCTTTGGGATGTCCCATGAAAAGTAGCGCCAAGAAGGAGGAGCTGCAAATGGCCTTGAGGGCCTGGTGGGAATCCAAAGGGGCTCAGGAGGCGGGTGATGTTGAGGTGGATGAGGATGACCCAGGGAATAGATTTGGTCCACAGGATTTGCCAGTGGAAGGACCAGACTCAGGGGCTGGTAGTAGCCACTCAGGGAGGAGTTTTTCACCAGAGGAGCTGGAGGAAAACCAAAGGGTCAGAGAGCATGAGTTGGAGGTTTTAAAACTTAAAACTTAAGCAGAAGAGAAGAAGCTGCTCATTGAAAGTGAAAAGCGAGTAGAGGAAAGCAGGAACGCTCTCGCCTTGGAAGAGAAAAAGATTCTCTTAGCTCATGAGTTAAGCTTGAGGGAACTGGAAATGAAGGTTAAACAGGCAGAGTCCAGTTTGAATGGTGGCAGCGTACAGCCAGTGCCAAGTGTGGATGAGTACAAGCCTGCACTGGATGATTGGGTGATGGTTAGCATGGCAAATGATTTGAAGGGGTTGCTCAATTTTGCCCCTCGGGAGCCTAGGCTCAGCAACTGTTTTGCAGGATTGGGCCAACCCGTGTTAGGGTGCAAGCTCTTTGATTCCCGGGAGCTGGCACAAGAGCCTGACCCCTGTTCATGGGTCCTAGGATCTCAGGAGGCCTTAGAGAGGGAAGAGAGGTTAAGTAGAACCGTCAGGTCACAGAGTAGTGGGGGGTATGTGGGCTAGCACCCTGTCTCAAAAGAGAGGGAGGGAGTGTGAGCAGCGTCCCCAGGGGTTTACCACCCCACCCCGGAGACGGGAGTGTTACTTAGAGGAGCCCCAGGTTGGAGGCCTAGCGCCTACTTGCCAGCTGTGTGAGGAATAACACCTAGCGTCATGAGGGCATGGGGTTTCTGTAACAAGAGCTCCTGCGGTCCTGAAGTTTGAGGGTGCCATTCCTAAATGGCATGCACAGAAATCTAATTGGAAGGTTAAGAGAGGGAGGTGTCCCTCAGTGGGAAAACCCATGGGGCAGTGCCCAACCAGTCAGGCTAGGTCCCCTAGAAGTGCCCAGGGTAAACTCACTTCTAACCTGGAGGGCAGGATAACTGGGGCGAGTATCCTCACCGATAGGTCTTCCAGGGGTACCGCTCTAGGTGGGGGTTGGCCAGGAGCCAGCACACCTAGAGAGGCCCCAGCTGTGTTGACTCGAAGATTCCTCGGGAGCGGATCGATGCCAAAAGGGGTCCACCTCTCGACAGCCCCAACCCTGATGCTATTAAAGCACAGGTGAGTGGGATGGTCAAGCGGGGGAAGGAAAGGATGGGGACAGCAGGGAGGGAGATCTGAAAAGGAAAAGACACTCAACACATTAGCTATACCAGAATACTGCGGGGTTAACTCAAGTCTGTGGGGGTATCGAACCTGTCGCACCTGTAAATCAATAAAACTCGTGTTCTCCAGGTGTACTCATCCTGGACTTCACACAAGCAATACTCAGTTCTGAGCGCTACTTTTGGCTTCTAAGAATAAAAGGAAGGCATCATGAAAACATGCTCCCTTCCCACTGTAATCATGCGACAAACACACTGCCTCACAAACGTAACCATACACACCAGAATTGTAGTTGTGCTTCACTTCACAGGGGAAGAGCAGAATGCCACCTCTTAAACCCCCTGTTAATACACAAAGGAAAAGGAGTTAAAATGCTTCTTTTAACTCCGTGAAACGTAGTAAATGTCAACAGTTTGGATGCCACAAGAATTAGGACCCTAAACACCTAATAGCTCACGGCTTGCGTTGTAAATCAGACTGGAATACAAAGTTCAGAATTCTTAAGTATTTACATGCAGGACATCGCTTGATGCGTATGATTCGTTTAAGAACAAGCGCGGACCCTGTGTCCACCACAACGGGAGCTGAACTGCTCTCAAGGTTCCCAGTGGTGCAGGTGCACCCTTACCCTACACGGGCGAACTGCAGGAATCGGAATCGTCGGTTGCCTTGAGATCCTCGGCTGCTTTGAAGAATAACCAGCAGCGAGTGGGACGCTGAGCGGCGTTTTAACCTGATGCTATTTCCGGGTTACCCACGTGATCAGAGTCAGTAGCAGAGGTGCAGGGAAACATGGGATATGTGGTTTTGGTTCCGAGGCGCCCATCCGCTTCCGTGCTTCCTGCCTCCGTTGTTTCGTTGTTGTGCCCCCACCACCCGGTCAACCATTCCCACAGGGCCTGCGCTTTAATTGTCTCTCGAATGCCCCTACCACCGCGAGGTACGTTCATGGGGCTATTTGGTTCGTGCAATGTTTGGAGGGGGAGGAGCGTAACAGCACATCCTCCTTTCGGGGTCCCTTTCTGTGGACCGGGTTTACTTGGATGGTTTTTATGGAAGAGCGACACCAGACGAGGGGCGTGTACATTAGTTGCTGGCTCCCATGAGTTTTCTTCAGGTCCATAATTCTTCCAAGCCAAAAGATACCATAAGGACTTGCTTCTCCATTTGGAATCAAGTATTTTCCTTACCTCATACTCGGGTTTTCCGTCAATTAAGATAGGGGATGGCGGTCGTCTTGTTGGTCTAGCAGAGGGTTTCAGAAGTGAAACATGAAAGACCGGATGAACCTTCATGTGTGAGGGCAAGGCAAGTTTGAATGCTACGGGGTTTATCTCTTTCAATATGCGATACGGCCCGAGGTATCGCGGATTAAAAATGCTGTACTTGCGAAATCGTAGATTCTTTGTAGACAGCCACACGAAATCACCCCGCCTATAGGTTGGGCCTTGTCTACGACGCTTGTCAGCCTGTTTCTTGTATTGTTCCTTGGTTTTCTGTAGGTTCTCCCTGGCGGTTTTCAAGTTTTCTTGTATTACTGTGACTCTTTCTTGTACATTAGGTATCTTCTCATCAGAGTGAGGTTTTACCATGGGGAGAAAACGAGGATGGAATCCATAGGTACAATAAAAAGGTGTTATTTTACTGGAACTATGCTGGGCGTCGTTGTATGCAACTTCGGCCAACCAGAGTAGATCCACCCATTCGTCCGTTGCTCGATCTACGTAACAGCGTAGGTATTTCTTTAGGGTTTGGTTAAGACGTTCAGTCTGACCGTCTGTTTGTGGGTGGAAGGCTGTGGACGTGTTGTTCGATATACGCAGAGTTGCGCACCAGGTTTTCCAAAACTTGCTGGTGAATTGAGGGCCCCTGTCTGTAATAATGACCTTGGGTAGTCCATGAAAACGAACGATATTCGTGAGTAGTAATGTAGCCAACTGAGATGATGACGGGAGACCGGCACAAGCAATGAAGTGGCCCAACTTCGTGAGGCTATCAACTACCACTAAAATGGCTGTATATCCCTTGTCCTTAGGTAAACTTACAATAAAGTCCATTGACACATTTTCCCATGGTATTTCGGGAGTGGGTAAAGGTTGCAGTAATCCTGCGGGTTTTATATGGTCTGCCTTGGCCTGACAGCACACCACACACTGTCGGATTCTTTTAATGATGTCTTGCCTGATATTGGACCACCAAAAGTGACGTAGAATTTTCTCCAGAGTTTTCTCTGTTCCTGTGTGTCCAGCACATGGATCTTCATGGCACCAATTGAAGACAGTTCGTCGTAAACCAGTGGTCGGGATTAACAACTGATGGTGTCGCACGGGGAGGCCGTCCTTTAAGCGCCATTCAGTATTCTCCTTCATCCAGTTCTTCCACGATGAGCCTTTTATGGCTTATTTTACTTGGTTCAAGAAGTTATCCGTTTGAAGTACACAAACGATTTTCTCGGGGGGGTATGATAGCGTGTACTTCTGGTTTGTGCATAGCAAGGGAATTGTCACGGCGGGATAGAGCGTCTGCCTTCCTGTTTTCTGTCCCTGGTCTATATGTGACAATGAAGTTGAACTCAGAAAAGAATAGCATCCACCGCAGTTGGCGTGGTGTAAGTAAGCGAGCTGACTTCATGAACTGCAGGTTTCTATGGTCCGTATATACCGTTACAGTATGTCTTGCCCCCATTAGATAATGCCTCCCTTCCTTAAAGGCTTCCTTGATAGCTAGGAGCTCCTTTTCCGCTATCGTGTAGTGGGTTTCTGCCGTGTTTAATTTGCGGGACATGTAGGCCACCGGATGTAGTTGCCCTGTATCCTTGTTTCTTTGAGATAAGATGGCTCCTATCGCCACATCCGATGCATCCGCCTCTACTATGTAGGGCTCGTCACTGTCAGGGTGAGCCAGAATAGGTGCAGTGGTGAAGGTAGTTTTCAACACATCGAATGCCTTCTGGGCATCTTCCGTCCAGGTATAGGAAACATCTTTCTTCAGTAGTTTTGTCAAAGGAGCTGTCACTTGTGAAAACTGCTGAATAAAGCGCCTATAAAAATTGGCAAATCCCAAGAAGCATTGCAATTCTTTCACAGTAGTGGGAGGTAACCAATCTAACACTGCTTGTATTTTGCGTGCTGCCATTTCTTGTCCGTTAGCTGACAGTAGTATTCCCAAGAACTCCACCTTTCTTACATGAAACTCGCATTTGCTTATCTTACAATATAGGCGATGTCTTCGAAGGGTAAGCAAAACTGCACGAACATGTTCTATGTGATCTTCTTCTCTTTCTGAATATATCAGGATGTCATCGATGTAAATGATGACTGTGATATCAAGGAATTCCCGAAGTACGTCTGTCAAAAAGAACTGAAAGGCGGATGGGGCATTGCATAGTCCATATGGCATTACGGAGTACTCAAATAGGCCATATCTGGTGCGGAAAGCAGTCTTCCATTCATCGCCTTTGCGCATTCGTACCAAATGGTATGCTCCTTTCAGATCCAAGCGGGTATATATCACTGCTTGACGGACTTGATCCAGTAATACTGGAATGAGTGGCAAGGGGTAACGATTTTTAATGGTGATGCTATTTAGAGCTCTAAAGTCCACACAGGCACTAAGTTCACGATTTGCCTTAGGTATAAAGAAGAGTGGCGAAGCTGCGGTTGATTTGGACGGTCCTATGAATCCGTTGTTCAAGTAAGTGTCCAGGTATTGGCGCAGATGCTTGTTTTCAGGCTCGGTGAGGGCATACACCCTTCCACATGGTACGACCGCTCCTGGGATCAGGTCTATTTGGCAGACATAACTGCGATGCGGTGGTAAAATATTACCTTGGTCCTCGTCGAACACATCCCTAAGATCGTGGTATGGTGCAGGTAAGAGCACTTCCTTTTCTTCAGCTGTGGCTATGACATGTGTCGGGGAGAATTCCTTCGCAGGGTTATGGCTTTTAGTACTGCAGTGTTCCCTACAATAAGGGGAGGTGAATTCAATCACTTCCTTCTCCCAATCAATTGCTGGATTAGGTTTTCTAAGCCATGGGAGACCCAAGATAACCCCATACTGGGGTGCATGTATTACATTGAAACTGAGCATTTCCCAGTGTTGTTCTTCCCAGGAGATGTCAAGGTATTCGGTACAGTACCGAATAGGGCCAGAAACCAATTGCCGCCCATCCACAGTCATCACGATCTCTGGTTCGGTTTTAGGTATTAGCGGTATTTGTAGCGCGGTAGCTAGTCCCTTATCCATAAAAAGGCCTGTTGCTCCTGAATCTACCATGGCCTTAAAGGGACGCTTCCGTCCTTCAAGATGTTCTTGCAGCATTACATGAAAGTGGGATGTTGGGCTTTCAACGGCGTTTTTGAACCGAAGGGATTGTATTTATGCCCAAGAACCTCCCTTCCTGTCTTCTTGAGCCCTGGGGTTTTCCGTCTTCGTGGTGTCCCCACTTATGCGAGATAACACCTCTCTATCCCGTCCCTTAGGCTTGGCTAGGCAATCCTTCACGTAATGTCCCTTCTTACCGCAGTATAAACATAATCCATTCCGGCGTCTCTGCTCCTTTTCTTCTGCGGTAAGAGAGGCCCGAACTGAACCTATTTCCATAGGTTCGGGTGCTGTGTTATAACCTCCTGGAACCGTTCTAGCCCGGTCTATTCTGAGAGGTGGTTTATCTCCTCGTCGTTTATCCACACGACGTTCTGCTAATCGGTGGTCCAATCTCTGGGTCAAACTAATAAGAGCTTTACAGGAGGTGGGCTGAGGGTCGATAGTTGCTAGAACGTCCTTAAGTTCATCTTTAAGGCCCTGATAAAACAATGCACTTTGTTTACTCTCGGGCCAATCAGTCTCAGTAACTAACCGTTGGAAGGTGTTTACGTATGCTACTAGGTCCCTATTCCCTTGCTTTAATTCCAGTAACTCCCGGTCAGCTGTAAAGGTGGCTGCTCTACGATCAAACACACGCTCAAATTCCTCACGGAACGCATCCCAGTCATACAATAGCGGATCGTCGCGCCTCACTAATGGAACAGCCCACTCGGCGGCGGCGCCATTTAAATAAGAAATGGTAAAGGCTACTCGAGACTGGTTAGAAGGGAACGCTTTCGGTTTACATGAAAAGTGTAGGAGTATTTGGGTGATGAACACCTGCACCGTATGAGCTTCCCCTGAAAACCTTTCGGGAGCGGCTAGAGGAATAGGCGTTGGTAGTTCTACGCTGAATGGTGCGGCGGAGGATGAAAAACACCCTGAGGGAAACCTTCCTGTACCCACATCAAAGGGATTGCGCTGCATTCCTTCGATTCTCAGTTTTAAGGCTGCTGTCTCTTCTCGAGAGGTGGCTAACTCTTGCTGCACTATTGATAAGGCACCTAAGACGTCCTCTAACGTGGCCATGTTTTGTATCGACCCGCCCAGGAGGAAGTCAATTCGTGGGCTGGTTATTCTGTTGACTCGAAGATTCCTCGGGAGCAGATCGATGCCAAAAGGGGTCCACCTCTCGACAGCCCCAACCCTGATGCTATTAAAGCACAGGTGAGTGGGATGGTCAAGCGGGGGAAGGAAAGGATGGGGACAGCAGGGAGGGAGATCTGAAAAGGAAAAGACACTCAACACATTAGCTATACCAGAATACTGCGGGGTTAACTCAAGTCTGTGGGGGTATCGAACCTGTCGCACCCGTAAATCAATAAAACTCGTGTTCTCCAGGTGTACTCATCCTGGACTTCACACAAGCAATACTCAGTTCTGAGCGCTACTTTTGGCTTCTAAGAATAAAAAGAAGGCATCATGAAAACATGCTCCCTTCCCACTGTAATCATGCGACAAACACACTGCCTCACAAAGGTAACCATACACACCAGAATTGTAGTCGTGCTTCACTTCACAGGGGAAGAGCAGAATGCCACCTCTTAAACCCCCTGTTAATACACAAAGGAAAAGGAGTTAAAATGCTTCTTTTAACTCCGTGAAACGTAGTAAATGTCAACAGTTTGGATGCCACAAGAATTAGGACCCTAAACACCTAATAGCTCACGGCTTGCGTTGTAAATCAGACTGGAATACAAAGTTCAGAATTCTTAAGTATTTACATGCAGGACATCACTTGATGCGTATGATTCGTTTAAGAACAAGCGCGAACTCTGTGTCCACCACAACGGGAGCTGAACTGCTCTCAAGGTTCCCAGTGGTGCAGGTGCACCCTTACCCTACACGGGCGAACTGCAGGAATCGGAATCGTCGGTTGCCTTGAGATCCTCGGCTGCTTTGAAGAATAACCAGCAGCGAGTGGGACGCTGAGCGGCGTTTTAACCTGATGCTATTTCCGGGTTACCCACGTGATCAGAGTCAGTAGCGGAGGTGCAGGGAAACATGGGATATGTGGTTTTGGTTCCGAGGCGCCGATCCGCTTCTGTGCTTCCTGCCTCCGTTGTTTCGTTGTTGTGCCCCCACCACCCGGTCAACCATTCCCACAGGGCCTGCGCTTTAATTGTCTCTCGAATGCCTCCACCACCGCGAGGTACGTTCATGGGGCTATTTGGTTCGTGCAATGTTTGGAGGGGGAGGAGCGTAACAGCACATCCTCCTTTCGGGGTCCCTTTCTGTGGACCGGGTTTACTTGGATGGTTTTTATGGAAGAGCGACACCAGACGAGGGGCGTGTACATTAGTTGCTTGCTCCCATGAGTTTTCTTCAGGTCCATAATTCTTCCAAGCCAAAAGATACCATAAGGACTTGCTTCTCCATTTGGAATCAAGTATTTTCCTTACCTCATACTCGGGTTCTCCGTCAATTAAAATAGGGGATGGCGGTCGTCTTGTTGGTCTAGCAGAGGGTTTCAGAAGTGAAACATGAAAGACCGGATGAACCTTCATGTGTGAGGGCAAGGCAAGTTTGAATGCTACGGGGTTTATCTCTTTCAATATGCGATACGGCCCGATGTATCGCGGATTAAAAATGCTGTACTTGCGAAATCGTAGATTCTTTGTAGACAGCCACACGAAATCACCCCGCCTATATGTTGGGCCTTGTCTACGACGCTTGTCAGTCTGTTTCTTGTATTGTTCCTTGGTTTTCTGTAGGTTCTCCCTGGCGGTTTTCAAGTTTTCTTGTATTACTGTGACTCTTTCTTGTACATTAGGTATCTTCTCATCATAGTGAGGTTTTACCATGGGGAGAAAACGAGGATGGAATCCATAGGTACAATAAAAAGGTGTTATTTTACTGGAACCATGCTGGGCGTCGTTGTATGCAACTTCGGCCAACCAGAGTAGATACACCCATTCGTCCGGTGCTTGATCTACGTAACAGCGTAGGTATTTCTTTAGGGATTGGTTAAGACGTTCAGTCTGACCGTCTGTTTGTGGGTGGAAGGCTGTGGACGTGTTGTTCGATATACGCAGAGTTGCGCACCAGGTTTTCCTAAACTTGCTGGTGAATTGAGGGCCCCTGTCTGTAATAATGACCTTGGGTAGTCCATGAAAACGAACGATATTCGTGAGTAGTAATGTAGCCAACTGAGATGATGACGGGAGACTGGCACAAGCAATGAAGTGGCCCAACTTCGTGAGGCTATCCACTACCACTAAAATGGCTGTATATCCCTTGTCCTTAGGTAAACTTACAATAAAGTCCATTGACACATTTCCCCATGGTATTTCGGGAGTGGGTAAAGGTTGCAGTAATCCTGCGGGTTTCATATGGTCTGCCTTGGCCTGACAGCACACCACACACTGTCGGATTCTTTTAATGATGTCTTGCCTGATATTGGGCCACCAAAAGTGAGGTAGAATTTTCTCCAGAGTTTTTTCTGTTCCTGTGTGTCCAGCACATGGATCTTCATGGCACCAATTGAAGACAGTTCGTCGTAAACCAGTGGTCGGGATTAACAACTGATGGTGTCGCACGGGGAGGCCGTCCTTTAAGCGCCATTCAGTATTCTCCTTCATCCAGTTCTTCCACGATGAGCCTTTTATGGCTTGTTTTACTTGGTTCAAGAATTTATCCGTTTGAAGTACACAAACCGATTTTCTCGGGGGGTATGATAGCGTGTACTTCTGGTTTGTGCATAGCAAGGGAATTGTCACGGCGGGATAGAGCGTCTGCCTTCCTGTTTTCTGTCGCTGGTCTATATGTGACAATGAAGTCGAACTCAGAAAAGAATAGCATCCACCGCAGTTGGCGTGGTGTAAGTAAGCGAGCTGACTTCATGAACTGCAGGTTTCTATGGTCCGTATATACTGTTACAGTATGTCTTGCCCCCATTAGATAATGCCTCCATTCCTTAAAGGCATCCTTGATAGCTAGGAGCTCCTTTTCTGCTATCGTGTAGTGGGTTTCTGCCGTGTTTAATTTGCGGGACATGTAGGCCACCGGATGTAGTTGCCCTGTATCCTTGTTTCTTTGAGATAAGATGGCTCCTATCGCCACATCCGATGCATCCGCCTCTACTATGTAGGGCTCGTCACTGTCAGGGTGAGCCAGAATAGGTGCAGTGGTGAAGGCAGTTTTCAACACATCGAATGCCTTCTGGGCATCTTCCGTCCAGGTATAGGAAACATCTTTCTTCAGTAGTTTGGTCAAAGGAGCTGTCACTTGTGAAAACTGCTGAATAAAGCGCCTATAAAAATTGGCAAATCCCAAGAAGCATTGCAATCCTTTCACAGTAGTGGGAGGTAACCAATCTAACACTGCTTGTATTTTGCGTGCTGCCATTTCTTGTCCGTTAGCTGACAGTAGTATTCCCAAGAACTCCACCTTTCTTACATGAAACTCGCATTTGCTTATCTTACAATATAGGCGATGTCTTCGAAGGGTAAGCAAAACTGCACGAACATGTTCTATGTGATCTTCTTCTCTTTCTGAATATATCAGGATGTCATCGATGTAAATGATGACTGTGATATCAAGGAATTCCCGAAGTACGTCTGTCAAAAAGAACTGAAAGGCGGCTGGGGCGTTGCATAGTCCATATGGCATTACGCAGTACTCAAATAGGCCATATCTGGTGCGGAAAGCAGTCTTCCATTCATGCCTTTGCGCATTCGTACCAAATGGTATGCTCCTTTCAGATCCAAGCGGGTATATATCACTGCTTGACGTACTTGATCCAGTAATACTGGAATGAGTGGCAAGGGGTAACGATTTTTAATGGTGATGCTATTTAGAGCTCTAAAGTCCACACAGGCTCTAAGTTCACGATTTGCCTTAGGTATAAAGAAGAGTGGCGAAGCTGCGGTTGATTTGGACGGTCTTATGAATCCGTTGTTCAAGTAAGTGTCCAGGTATTGGCGCAGATGCTTGTTTTCAGGCTCGGAGAGGGCGTACACCCTTCCACATGGTACGACCGCTCCTAGGATCAGGTCTATTTGGCAGTCATAACTGCAATGCGGTGGTAAAATATTAGCTTGGTCCTCGTCAAACACATCCCTAAGATCGTGGTATGGTGCAGGTAAGAGAACTTCCTTTTCTTCAGCTGCGCTATGACATGTGTTGGGGAGAATTCCTTCGCAGGGTTATGGCTTTTAGTACTGCAATGTTCCCTACAATAAGGGGAGGTGAATTCAATCACTTCCTTCTCCCAATCAATTGCTGGATTATGTTTTCTAAGCCATGGGAGACCCAAGATAACCCCATACTGGGGTGCATGTATTACATTGAAACTGAGCATTTCCCAGTGTTGTTCTTCCCAGGAGATGTCAAGGTATTCGGTACAGTACCGAATAGGGCCAGAAACCAATTGCCGTCCATCCACAGTCATCACGATCTCTGGTTCGGTTTTAGGTATTAGCGGTATTTGTAGCGCGGTAGCTAGTCCCTTATCCATAAAAAGGCCTGTTGCTCCTGAATCTACCATGGCCTTAAAGGGACGCTTCCGTCCTTCAAGATGTTCTTGCAGCATTACATGAAAGTGGGATGTTGGGCTTTCAACGGCGTTTTGAACCGAAGGGATTGTATTTATGCCCAAGAACCTCCCTTCCTGTCTTCTTGAGCCCTGAGGTTTTCCGTCTTCGTGGTGTCCCCACTTATGCGAGATAACACCTCTCTATCCCGTCCCTTAGGCTTGGCTAGGCAATCCTTCACGTAATGTCCCTTCTTACCGCAGTATAAACATAATCCATTCCGGCGTCTCTGCTCCTTTTCTTCTGCGGTAAGAGAGGCCCGAACTGAACCTATTTCCATAGGTTCGGGTGCTGTGTTATAACCTCCTGGAACCGTTCTAGCCCGGTCTATTCTGAGAGGTGGTTTATTCCCTCGTCGTTTATCCACATGACGTTCTGCTAACCGGTGGTCCAATCTCTGGGTCAAACTAATAAGAGCTTTACAGGAGGTGGGCTGAGGGTCGATAGTTGCTAGAACGTCCTTAAGTTCATCTTTAAGGCCCTGATAAAACAATGCACTTTGTTTACTCTCGGGCCAATCAGTCTCAGTAACTAACCGTTGGAAGGTGTTTACGTATGCTACTAGGTCCCTATTCCCTTGCTTTAATTCCAGTAACTCCCGGTCAGCTGTAAAGGTGGCTGCTCTACGATCAAACACACGCTCAAATTCCTCACGGAACGCATCCCAGTCATACAATAGCGGATCGTCACGCCTCACTAATGGAACAGCCCACTGGGCGGCGTCGCCATTTAAATAAGAAATGGTAAAGGCTACTCGAGACTGGTTAGAAGGGAACGCTTTCGGTTTACATGAAAAGTGTAGGAGTATTTGGGTGATGAACACCTGCACCGTATGAGCTTCCCCTGAAAACCGTTCGGGTGCGGCTAGAGGAATAGGCGTTGGTAATTCTATGCTGAATGGTGCGGCGGAGGATGAAAAACTCCCTGAGGGAAACCTTCCTGTACCCACATCAAAGGGATTGCGCTGCATTCCTTCGATTCTCAGTTTTAAGGCTGCTGTCTCTTCTCGAGAGGTGGCTAACTCTTGCTTCACTATTGATAAGGCACCTAAGACGTCCTCTAACGTGGCCATGTTTTGTATCGACCCGCCCAGGAGGAAGTCAATTCGTGGGCTGGTTATTCTGTTGACTCGAAGATTCCTCGGGAGCGGATCGATGCCAAAAGGGGTCCACCTCTCGACAGCCCCAACCCTGATGCTATTAAAGCACAGGTGAGTGGGATGGTCAAGCGGGGGAAGGAAAGGATGGGGACAGCAGGGAGGGAGATCTGAAAAGTAAAAGACACTCAACACATTAGCTATACCAGAATACTGCGGGGTTAACCCAAGTCTGAGGGGGTATCGAACCTGTCGCACCTGTAAATCAATAAAACTCGTGTTCTCCAGGTGTACTCATCCTGGACTTCACACAAGCAATACTCAGTTCTGAGCGCTACTTTTGGCTTCTAAGAATAAAAGGAAGGCATCATGAAAACACTCTCCCTTCCCACTATAATCATGCGACAAACACACTGCCTCACAAACGTAAACATACACACCAGAATTGTAGTCGTGCTTCACTTCACAGGGGAAGAGCAGAATGCCGCCTCTTAAACCCCCTGTTAATACACAAAGGAAAAGGAGTTAAAATGCTTCTTTTAACTCCGTGAAACGTAGTAAATGTCAACAGTTTGGATGCCACAAGAATTAGGACCCTAAACACCTAATAGCTCACGGCTTGCGTTGTAAATCAGACTGGAATACAAAGTTCAGAATTCTTAAGTATTTACATGCAGGACATCGCTTGATGCGTATGATTCATTTAAGAACAAGCGCGGACTCTGTGTCCACCACAACGGGAGCTGAACTGCTCTCAAGGTTCCCAGTGGTGCAGGTGCACCCTTACCCTACATGGGCGAACTGCAGGAATCGGAATCGTCGGTTGCCTTGAGATCCTCGGCTGCTTTGAAGAATAAACAGCAGCGAGTGGGACGCTGAGCGGCGTTTTAACCTGATGCTATTTCCGGGTTACCCACGTGATCGGAGTCAGTAGTGGAGGTGCAGGGAAACATGGGATATGTGGTTTTTGTTCCGAGGCGCCCATCCGCTTCCGTGCTTCCTGCCTCTGTTGTTTCGTTGTTGTGCCCCCACCACCCGGTCAACCATTCCCACAGGCCCTGCGCTTTAATTGTCTCTCGAATGCCCCAACCACCGCGAGGTACGTTCATGGGGCTATTTGGTTCGTGCAATGTTTGGAGGGGAAGGAGCGTAACAAGCTGCCAGGAAGTACCCATGGAATGGCATAGTTGACCCAGGGAGTAGTGACCAATAAAATCCCCTGGGGCCAGGAAGGCATAGAAAAGGAGGGTGTCCCTGTGGTAGCAGGCCTGTGTCCGTGTTCTATTGCCCCAAGCAGGGAAGTCCATCAAGGTAGTTGATTGGTCTACCCTGGCTTTTGGCTGGGAGGGGGTTGTGTTGGACTTGGCCCTTTTTGGCTAAAGTTCCCTAAACTTTTTGCTTTCCCCCTAGACATTTTTTCTGACATTGTGTTGCCAACTTAGATGCTTTGGACATTTTGCCACTGCTAATCAGTGTCAAAGTGCAAGTGCTCCCTGTGTAAAGTGTCATTGTAATTGTTTGTACAGGATTGGTATGTTTGCCTTATTAGTAAAGTCCCTAGTAAAGTGCACTATGTTTGCCAGGGCTGGTAATGCAAATGCTACTAGTGGGCCTGCAACACTAATTGTGACATCCACACAAGTAGCCTTTAAGAGGGAACTCAGGCCTGCCACTGCAGTGCCTGCACGCAGTTTGTTAAACTGCTATGTTGTCCTGACAAGTGAACCCACTTGCCAGGCCTTACCCTTTCTATGCACATCATACACCCCTATGGAAGGTCCAAGGTACCCTCTGGGCAGGTTGCAGTGCATGTGAAAGGTAGGACATGTACTAAGGTGTGTACCATGTCCGGACAGTGAAATAATCTCCATTTCGTTTTGTCACTGTTGAAAGGCCATCTTGCCCATAGGATAACATGGGGAGGCTGTGTAATATGTTTTCCAGCCTATCTTCCCAAAGGCTTAAGATGGAGAGGTGAAGCTTAGTGTGCCTGAACTCACAATGTAAAAATACATCTTTTTATGAAGGTGGTTTTTGCATTGTGTGTTTAGATGCCACTCTTTTAGAAGTGGCTGGGTTTTTGTGCTCTAACATTTCTGCGTGTCTCTGCCTGGTTGTGGATTGACTGACTGGATTTGAAAGTGATAGGATCTGGGGAATATCTTGCCCAGGGGAGGAGGTGAGACAGCAACAGGCTGACCTGTATCTGGAGTGTAGGGGGGAGGAGTAGCCCCTAGAGGTGAAGAGACCTTGGTTGCTGCCATAAAACAATGGTCCCATCTCCTGCTGAGTGATTGAGAATCGAGACCACCCACTAATCAAAGGAAGGTGTTACTGGCAGGGAGGCACCCAGAACTGGTTTGAACAGGGGTCAGTGCCCCCCGGAACACAAAGAGTTAAAAGACATTTAGGGGTATAACTATGAGAGCTAAAGCCCCTGAACTTTGGAGAAATGGATTGATCAAGACTGCACAAGAATGAAACTACTTCGTGGTCTAGAGGAACCTCTGCCAAGGAAGAAACAGCTGAAGAGACTGAAGGAAAGGACTGACCCTTGCTGTGTGTTTTGTTTGTTTAACCAAGGGGAGGCTAAAGGGACTTTGCTGTGTGCTGTGCTCCCCTGCTTGAAAGGACTTTGCTGTGTGCTGTGTCCAGAAGTAACTTTTCCCCAAGGGCCTGAGGTGAGCTGGCTCCCTGTTGCGGAAATTCAGGAACACAAAAGTTTCCAGGAGTGTCTCAGCGACGCTGTGTGCGTGTGCTTTTTGCAGCCTGAGACCCTCGTAAGAATTGCCCTGTGATTGTGGGCACCTGGAGTCCAAGCGAGTCTCAGCGACACTGTGTGCGTGTGCTTTTTGCAGCCTGAGATATGTGTGCGAAAAGGTTTCCCCTAGGTACTTTTAGGTCCAAGAGGAGGGGAAAGAGACAAATGAAGAGAGAGAACCTCTTATCTGACCGATCTTATTTCTACAGAGTTAATCACTTATGTGTTACAAAAAACCCCAGAATGCAAAATTACTTCAAAAACATTTTCATTTTTTTATTATTTTCTTTTTTTTAAAGATGTAAACAGCAGAACATTCATAATTGTTCTATTAGCATATAATTTGTATATAGAACATACATTACTTCACACAATATTTCCACATTAATTGAATTTCATAAGTACTTGTGAATATAAAAGGCAAAACAGTTTAAAAAAGCCTGTGGAAAAGAGACCCCAAAGGAAAATAAGAAAAAAACCGTCACATCAACATTCTCACCTATCACTCACTCTTACATACCATCAAACATTCTGCATAGGGTAAAGAAAAAATTGATTTCTTATTAAAACCACAAACCAACTCTGGCATGAGATCCTACTTAAATTCTGATTCAAAGAAAATATATATATATAGATTTTGAATAGTTCTTGCTAAGTCCTAAGATACTAAGATCAGGACGTTGAGATTGAATTCTTCTGTGGATCTCCCAGATGTATGGTCGGTACTCCCGGTCTACGTACGTTTCGGAGACTGTATATAAATTCCACGTCTCCTTCTTCAGGACCAGTGTATTTTTAAAGGTATCTTTATCGTCTGAACAGCGAAAGAATAGGGGTTCTCTCTATGTGGGATAACAAAGAGAATTTTGCATGTGTGAGTGTCTTATATACAACTTGGGGTTGATTGATTTTCAAAATAGCTTATATGTGTGTGCTCTAGCTTAGTTAGAGCCACTGCAGCTAAGAAATAGTTATAGCAGCATCATTTTATCGTTTCTAACAACATTGCAAGCAAAAAGGGATAGTGCCCAAGATATGAGTAACCAAATAGTGCTTCAAAATAAAGAAAGGGTGCCATAGGAAGAGTCAAAACATTCATGGATTTACTAAGTGTTACGCAAGCTAAAAAGAAGAAGGAAAAGGAGTGTTGGCATAATATTCGCCTACGTGTGTTTTTTGGCGTAGCCTCTGATTTCCAAACACCTGATCCGTATTCCAACTGGTGCAGAAAACACGAAAAAATTCTAGAGGTTTGACTCTGTTAGATAACAAATGGAAGAGAAATATAACCTTTAAGTATAAGGTTTTTATTAATTATTTGCTTCAAAAAGCAGAGAATTAAAGTTGTCTCACCCTCTAAAGAATAAATGAGCGTCATAAATTGTATATCCTGATATATTAGGCCATTGGTCATTCCTACGTTCTGTTTTTTTCAAGAGCACAACGAAAGCGATTGGCCACACTGTTTAAAATGTTTGTATCAATTCCATCTAAAGACAAACAGATGAGAATATATATTTATCAGGGATGAAATAACACAGTAATCATTCAGCAATGGTGAATTTAAAATGCCCTGAGATTCTTACCCAAATTATTTAAGTGCATAAGTCCTTAAGAGGGTACGCTGCGTGTCTATCCCTTTGGCTTACACAGGTTGAAGAGCATATTGTGTTCAGGGGTGCAATCTAAAAAGGAGGAAGACCAAAAATTTGCCATTTCAGTCTTGTTGGATTTCTACACTTGTCCAGTAGACAACATAAGTGTACGATGGTTAATGTGATTACTAAAAAAGCATAAAGTGACACTAACATAGCGATGCCTATAGTGTCTTATTAGTACTCAAAAGACCGTTCTAAATTCAAATGACCTGAGGCGACTGCGCATCTAGTGTAGAGTATTAGAGATAACCTTTCTGTTGTGCATATTCGAAGCACAAAGTGTGTGTACTCTAAGAATAGAGTTTACGTACGCTATGGGCAAACGTTTGTTTGTTACGTGGTAGACAAAGTTAAAACCAAAAATCACACGCATATGCGAAAGCTATATACAAAACGTGTGTTCATTACGTGGTGGACAAGGTTAAAGCCAACATACACACGCATGTATACACGTCCATTATAGAATGCACAGTCATAGTCTATATATTCTGTAGGGGCACCTGCGGTCGTAATATGAAAGAACCGCAATATACGTTCTTTGCGAGCAGACCCTTTAGGATGCGGTGCCTAGATATTTTGGTGTGCAATTAGATTTCTATCTTTGTCGATAGATTAAGTCACTAGAGCTTCTGCTGTCCTTACCTCCTAGTTTGTACAGTTTCTCGCTTTCGGTGCTGCCGGATCGGGAAAGCGAGGGTATAATGGTGGCCTCGTATTTGTTTGAAAAATACTGAGGTCCCATGTTACAACGTAAAGATCACGTGACGATACACGCCCTTCATGAGGAGGAAACGTAACATTAGGCGCCATCTCTGGATGGTATGTAGAGTAATGAAAAAGCATAATACCTCCGAAGAACATAGTATGTGAAATTGAAAAGTAATGAATAATTTGTCAAAAATGATGAAAAAGAGTAAATGTATGTCGATCAAGTTTTTAAAAAGAGTACATGCAAACCATGCACATTATGGTCTAAGGCATGTGTATAATAATGCTAGTCCTTATTACAAAGATCTCTGAAAACAGAGTTGATATTCCGACAATTGACGATTACTGTGTACGCTTATATCTGTTTTGTTAATGACGCTGTATAGCGTGTACAATCACACAAGAATTGCGATCAGTGAAGACTGAGGTGGTCGCCATCTTGGGATGGTCTGAAGTGATCTAAAAAGAACAGCAAGTCCTGATAAAGTAGGGTATCTTGTCTGCAATTACAGCACTGCAGACACATTAAATTGAAAAATTGTGACAAGGCCATAACAGAATGGCCTAAGATCAGTATTTGTACAGGGGAACAAGGTGTTTTGTCAGTGTCACAGGGGAGTTACCTTTGTTATATAGAGCGGACCCAATGTTATAGGGTGTTGGTAATACTAGCTGAACTTATTCCTACTAAATTATGGAGAAAGGAACAGAAATTAAAAATGCAAATAGAATTGGAAACCAACAGGTATAAATCAGAAAATACGAATTGGCAAATGAGTTGCAGAAAACTGAAAGATTGGACACAATATACATAAATTATTCTGTAACTAACCAGATAATTTCCTCATTGAGGCCTTTACGTACAGTGTCCAAGTGAAAAATCCAAAATGTTTCACGTTGTTTCCTAGTTTTTGCTGGGTCCTTGCCTGGTATTGTCTTGACCTTTTCTATGATAAGCCATTTTATTTCCGTTTCTTTGTGTTTATAATCAAGATAATGGTTGACCAAAGGTGCTTGTTGTTTATTTGTTCTTATGGCTGATTTATGTTCCGAGAGTCTCATCCGAAACTCTCTAGAAGTTTCCCCTATGTAGCCAAGGCCACATGGACATAATATCAGGTAAATGATATTGGAACTCCTACAGTTGGTCATTTGTTGTAATTTGCCTGATTTTTCGCCATATGTCCAAGTTTGTGAGACTATAGCGTGTTCGCATGCATGGCAATTACCACATCTGTGGTTTCCTAAGGGTAAAGGTTTGCAATCCAGGGTAGTTTGTCTGGTCTTGTTTTGTGGGTGGAATCTACTATGCACCAGTTTGTCTTTTAGGTTGGAATTCCTTCTAAAAGCTACTATTGGTTTGTGTATGGTGTTGGTGTCTTCGTTAGTATTCAGGATTTTCCAATTTTTGTCCAAAATCTGTTTAATTTTATAATTGATGTTGGAATGATCCACCACACATACAAGTTTGTCCATTTGCTCTTTGGGTTCATTACTGATAAGGGCATCTCTGTTATAATATTTAGCCCGTTTGAGTGACTGACGTATCAGTCTTCTCGGATAGCCTCTGAGAAGGAGGCGTTCCTGGAGTGATTTGGCATGTATCATGAACTCTGCGATGTTAGTGCAGTTTCTCCTGATTCTTAGAAATTCCCCAAAGGGGATGGAGTCTTTTTGGCATGGTGGATGGTAACTCGTATGTTCTAAGATAGTGTTTTTAGCTGTTGGTTTTCTAAACAAACTGACTTCTAAGTGCCAGGTTGTATATAAGACACTCACACATGCAAAATTCTCTTTGTTATCCCACATAGAGAGAACCCCTATTCTTTCGCTGTTCAGATGATAAAGATACCTTTAAAAATACACTGGTCCTGAAGAAGGAGACGTGGAATTTATATACAGTCTCCGAAACGTACGTAGACCGGGAGTACCGACCATACATCTGGGAGATCCACAGAAGAATTCAATCTCAACGTCCTGATCTTAGTATCTTAGGACTTAGCAAGAACTATTCAAAATCTATATATATATATTTTCTTTGAATCAGAATTTAAGTAGGATCTCATGCCAGAGTTGGTTTGTGGTTTTAATAAGAAATCAATTTTTTCTTTACCCTATGCAGAATGTTTGATGGTATGTAAGAGTGAGTGATAGGTGAGAATGTTGATGTGACGGTTTTTTTCTTATTTTCCTTTGGGGTCTCTTTTCCACAGGCTTTTTTAAACTGTTTTGCCTTTTATATTCACAAGTACTCATGAAATTCAATTAATGTGGAAATATTGTGTGAAGTAATGTATGTTCTATATACAAATTATATGCTAATAGAACAATTATGAATGTTCTGCTGTTTACATCTTTAAAAAAAAGAAAATAATAAAAAAATGAAAATGTTTTTGAAGTAATTTTGCATTCTGGGGTTTTTTGTAACACATAAGTGATTAACTCTTTAGAAATAAGATAGGTCAGATAAGAGGTTCTCTCTCTTCTTTTTGCAGCCTGAGCCCTTCGTGAGGATTGTCCTGTAATCGTGTGCACCGGAGTCCAAGTGAGTCTCGGCGACGCTGTGTGCATGTGCTTTGTGCAGCCTGAGACCTTCGTGAGGATTGCCCTGTTATCGTGCACCCGGAGTCCAGTGAGTCTCAGCGACACTGTGTGCGTGTGCTTTGTGTAGCCGGAGACCTTCGTGAGGAGTGCCCTGTGATCGTGCACCCGAAGCTCAAGTGAGTCTCAACGACGCTGTGTGCGTGTGCCCTGTGGCAGCCTGAGATCTTCGTAGCACCAGAGGCCCAGACCGGCAGCCCCGGAGGAGCTGAACCGCCGGCCCGAGCCTGCCAGAGCGAGAACTCGAACCAACCCCGTCAAGGAAGGGCCCGAGTTCCACTGCCCGGAATCGACAAAGATTGCATGGAAGGCCCAAGTCGTGGAAAGAGGAGAGGAGAGCGAGGTCGCACCCCCCAGGTAACATGTGTCGACGCCTGGGGCGGGATGCGGGCTTGCTGGGAGACGCTCTCAGGTTCTCCCATTCCTGAAGTGCGAGCCTCTGCTTCGGCTCGTATCGCGGCCGTACTTGCCAAAGGAGTGGCAGTATCGGGGCCGGAGTACGGAGCTGAACTTTTGTTTACACCATACCTGTGTGGGGGCAACTGTTGACAGAACTGACTGCGAGTCAGTACGAGTGGAGGAGAGACCGCCTAAGGCACCGTGATCAGTGCTGGAGTGTATTTCCCATTGCATTATTTCTGCATTACGAACTACCTGATTGTCGTAGTGCGTATTGCATTATTTCTGCATTACGAACTACCTGATTGTTGCATTGAATTATTTCTACATTACCAACTGCCTGATTGTTGCATTACGCATTGTGTTAGGTTGCATAACGAACTACCTTATTGTTGCGTTACGCATTGCATTAGTTTGGCATTACGAATTGCTTGACTGATGCATAACGAACTGCATTATTTTTACGTTGCAAAGTGCCTGATTTTAGCATTACAAACTGCATTATTTTTACATTGCAAAGTGCCGGATTTTAGCATTACAAACTGCATTATTTTTACATTGCAAAGTGCCGGATTCTAGCATTACAAACTGCATAGCATTGTATTAGGACTGCAGTGGATCATTTAGAATTGCTCATTAATATCGCCAGAACTTACAAGGGCTGGCTGGCCTAACAACCGGCCAGGAGAAATATTACAAATACGCATATGTTGGATTTATATCATGTGGTCTCATCGTATATCTTTTTATATAAATTTATACTTGTTTTCATGAAACTCGTGTGGAGTCCATTTGTGGTGTCGTCAATGGGTTACTGAGAGCGAGGTTGCAAATACTTTACACATTTGCCTTGAAGATAAGCCTGGCTGCTCCTGCCAAGCTGCCAAGGGGGTGAGCGGGGGCTGTCTGAGAAGGTGTCCTTCCTTTCCCTGACGTGGAAGCAAGGGTCCCTATTTGGCCTCAGGTACCTACCTCAGCCAACTAGCGACTCCCAGGTCTAACAATAACCCTACACTGTAAAATAGTGGGGCAGGACCTTGAGTGCACATATGGAGTAGGAGAACCAAATGTCACCAAGGTTCAAGTGAGAATGTTTGATGTCCTAACTTGACTTTTAGTTAGAGTTTTCATCAAGTTCTACTCAAGGGCATCACATTTATTTAGTTCAGCATTAAACTATCCTCCAAAATGTTACTTCGCTTGCAGTCATACCGTGGATTAGCACATGAGACAAGAATTGGCAAACCTAATAGATTTTGCCTATGTGAGATCTATTGGCTTTGGCCGTGTTTTTTTTACATGTTGTGTTGAAATTGTTTATTAGCATTTATTAAATATAAGACAATAAAAGCAATAAATTACAGAAATGTGCAATATGATAACATAAATTACATTGGAAGTAATGCATAAAGTTAGATATATATGAATTCATAAGGATGAAGACTTTTTTTTACATGTTGCACAGCAGTGCGAACTGCCGTGCAACATGGCTTAAAGTAAACAAAAAAGTACTACGACACGGCCAGCATTGACTGTGTCATAGCAATTTTTCTTTTAACTTCTAGCCATGTTGCACAGCAGCTCACTCTGCTGTGCAACATGTAAAAAAACATTGACAAAGCCAATAGATCTCACATAGGCAAAACATATTGGCTTTGCCAATGCTTGTTTCATGTTTACAAGATATTCCACAAGCACAGCACAAAAACATGAACGCGTTTTTATTCAGTTGGGTGGAGGAGCCCAGATAAAGGAGGGGCTGAGAGTATGCAGCAGCGATGAGGATAGAGAGTGCAGCGGTAAACAAATCACCCAAGCGGAAGGCCACAGCTTCCCTGACCTGAAAGAGTTTTAGGGGCAAATGAGAAAGAAAGAATGCTCCCAATACATACTAGAATTAAAAAGGAGGTCTATGCTTCACTGTCAGGTTTTGGATATGCCTTATGCTTTCTGCAGAAATGCTCATGTATTGCAAGTCTTCCAATTGTCCATAGAGAACTGAAGAGTGGCAAAATGCAAAATAAAACTGTTTACGATGTCAGGAAACCAAAAACATTTGTCCAAAATCAAAGTACAAAGACAGGCAAAACCCCAGTCACACACTCTTGGGTTGGCTCACTTATGTTTACTTCTCGTCAGACCACTTAAATTGTGATATACCAGTTTTATAAAAACAAACAAACCCAAAAAAATCATAATGGTGTGCTTTATGGGAAATTACATCAATTGACTAAAGGCAGGGGAGGAAGGTTGGGGTAAGACAATCAATGGTGGTGAGAGGTGGACGGGCTGCAAACTCATGCACTCTCCTAGATTGCAATCTGAAAAGTAAAAAAACACAAAAAAGGTACCATCAGGAGCACACGCCCAGTGGGAGGACACTGGCCTCAGGATGCGGTAGTTTGTCCATGCCCCATCCCAGGACGAACACCGGAAGAAGTGAAATGAAAGCAGAGAGAAGCAAAGAGGCGTTAAACCAATGAGAAGCAAGAAAATGAGTGAAGTCACCCATTGTTAAGTAACGGTAAGTCATGGACGGTGTCTAAGCTAGTTGTAAATCTTTTAAACTAAGAGATTTTGCAAATATAGTGCAAGTGCTGTGCAGGGCAAACCTAAAAACGGGGCACGATTAGAGTAGTGTCTTCACTGGGTCTTTACCAGAGGAGCTTCTGTGGTGTGGGCAGCTGACACACACATGTGTAGTAGGGTTACTTTTTTACGGTTTTGGAACTAACAGGATTACTCCTTCCAGGGCACGCAAGAAAATGTCTATAGAGGGTTGTTGTCATCCTCTCCCAGTAGCTCGGCGTGGAAGGAAAGAGCTCTCTTGCTAATTAGCTAAGTTAATGCTTTATATAAATACCCCGATGTAATATATTCATCAAGTGTTTTAAAAGCTCTTTGTATGAAAGTAGGATCTGCTTTCATGGTTACCCCCAATTTTTGCTTGGTGTCAGTGTGTTTTTGACCTAGTCTGACTGGGATCCTGCTAATCAGGATCACAGTCACTGTGCTTTAACCCCTAAATTGACATGGTAAGCACTTTAGTACCGACACAATTGGCTACTGGTGTACCCTTTAAGTTCCTAGTATATTGTACGGAGGTACCCAGGGCATAGGTACACCAGGGGTCACCCATGGGCTGCAGCACATATTGTGCCACCAATGGGACTCCACATAAACTGTGATTACAGGTTTGCCATTGCAGCCTGTGTGAGTTGGTGCTTGCACCTCTCATGACAGATATGAGTTTGTTTATATATGAAGTCACTGCACTTTAAACCTATATGTCACACATATGACAGGCTCCTCAGTCCTGAGAACAGGGAAATGGTTATAAGTGTGAGGGTGCCCCTGCCTGAGCAGGACACCCCTACAAACTCCAGAATTAATTCTCCTGGCTTTGTAAGTGCGGTCAGCTATTTTGATACATGTAGTGGACATTAGTCATTACAAGATCTCTTACTATATGATGACTGTACCCAACCCAGTCATGTTTGATATCAACCTTCTTGGAATCATACCCCTACACCATTTCCAGGGTTGGATGTAGGATCCCATGTACATGGGGGCTCCTTAGGTGAGCCCCCCGTACTCCCAGTAACAGCCTTTCAGGGTCTGCCAGCAAGCTAGTGCTGCTGCCGAACACAGACATGATTCTGCCCTACTGCTGCTGAACCAAGCTCGAGCAGGGGAAGGTAGAACAATAGGCTTTCTGTCACAGGGAGGTGTGACCACTGCCCAGACCGCGCTTAGTGTATTGAGCTGGGGTGGAGGCGCTTGCCAGCACTACCAGACTGCTTTGAAGGGTACATATGGTGGCCTCCTTGCATACTCCAGTTTGAACCAGTTCAGGGAGCACCTGGAACCTGCTCTGGTGGAAAACTGGAAAAAGGACATGGAAGTATCCTTCCCTCTGTCCAGCCCCTCCTCTGGGAGGGACTTCTGAGTTGTTCCAACACTTTCCTTAGGGTACTTAAGGCCTTACCTGAGAGTGGGTCCTTAGGTTCATTTTGGGACAAGTTTCAACCCTGAAACAACGTCACTCTTCAACCGTCTAGACACTTGGACTTCATTGGACTTCGACTGGAACCGATACTGCAACAAGGAAGACTCCTGCTGCACCTGGTCTCGCTGTTCTTCAAGTCCTCTTTGTCGTCTGTGTCTGTGTTTCTGCCAGGTTCTTCAACAGACCTGTGGGCAGCAAGGACACCCAAAGACATCTCCCTTGGAGTGAAGGAGTCACTCCCCTGCATCTGCAGGCACCACAACAAAGCTGACCAGTCTGTTACTCCTGTCATCCTATGTCGGAACCACTGGGACCGAACCCCTGTGCACCAAGTCGACTTGCCATTGCCAAGGCTTGTTGGCTCTGCACTCCAGAGATCTTCAAGCTACAAGAACCTCCGACCTACAGCATCTCTGTCCTCCAAGATCAGCATCATCACCGCATCCTCTGGACTGTGGGCCTTCATCTTTGGTGAGCTGCATGAGGTATTCTTGTGACCCCTGTGGGTTCGGCCTGTGGTTCCTCCTGAGGATCTTCTACTGCTTCAGGGGGCTCCCCTGCTTGCTTAGGAGCTGCTCCGACTCTCCTGCTGTTGGTGAGTCCCTTGGACCTTGCTGGTCCCAACATTGCTCCTTCTTCATCTTCCATGCCAGTGGCGGGTACCAAGGCTTGTTGGTGCTCACTCTGGACACTGACCACTTAGTCACCGACCTCCATTTTGGGACAGCTCGTGCATGGCTCCTGGTCTTCCTCAGCATCGCTTGGACCTCAAAGTTGCAGCAACGAGGTCACCCTCAACTCTTCAGAACCTCCTGACATTAGTGGGCATTGCGTCTCTGTGTCTCCTGGTCACTTCCGAGTGGCATAGACTTCGTCCCCTCTGCTTGCAGTTTCTTCCCATCCAGAATCCACCCTTGAATTCAACTGGACTCCTTCCAGAACTTCTCCAGAGGCACTTTCTTTCAAGTCTTTCATTGTCAGCTACGGCGGGTTCCAAGGTCTTTTCACCTCTTTTCACCAATATGCACCTGGCTTTCCTGGTGTAGGTAACCTGGTTCCCGGGACATCCATGGATGGGGCAGGTCTCCTACTTTCCATCCTCCAAGACAATTCTTTAGGGTCCTCTGCGAAGAGTCCTTTTTCTTCCAAACTGCAATGCGACTTCTCCACTGATTTCCATTGGCCGTGCGACTGTGTTTCCACTCTGCACAGCCTCCATGGAGTTCCTGGGTACTTACCTTGGGTGGTTAATGGTGTCCCCATCTCCTCTGGTTCTCCTAGTCCAAGTCCTGGTCTCCTTTGCAGTTTGCATTCCACTTCCTATGTATATGGTGTGGTCTCCCCCTGGAGACCACTGTATTTTGTGCTACTTACCTGATTGCATTTGAAGTATTCTTGAGTATTGTGACATATCTCCAGGTAGGAGATATACAAGTGTGATGGTGATAGTTGCAATAAATAGACTTATTTTTAAACACTGTGTGATTCCTTTTCATTTAATCTACACTACGTCATAAAACAGGTAAAACAAGCTGCTTCACACTCCTTCAAGATAAGCTTGAAGGCTGCTCTCCACGGCTACCACTTTGAGAGCTTTCTATGGTTCTCAAAAGACACTAAAATCACCGTAAGGGTTGCCTGGATTAGTGCATGGTGCATCACTTTAATACGTGTGCACCATATACTAAACCAGCCTCCTACATTGGTGTGCAGTGGTTGAGATTTAAGCCTGCACTGTTTTACCATTTAATCTAGGTGAGGGCTACATGCAAAACTATCTCTAGCTAGGAAACTATAAGAATTGTTGTTCTCAGTCAGATCTACTGAACATTTTGGACTGGTAGTCAAGGGTCTTAGCGCAACCCTTTCTCCAATCTTAGGACATTTATTTTACACTAGAGTAGGTAGGGACAGCACCACACTACATCTGGAACCATGTCTTTAATTGGTGAGTGCAGTGAGGCCCCATCCTCTAGATACAGTGGTATTAATTTCCAGGAACTTAGGACCGTGGCCCCATCCAGAAGAATAAAAACAGGTAGCAACTCTAAAACAAAGTAGCTCTTAGAGCTGCTCCTGCAGGATGACCCTCAGAATCCTAATAGGTCAGTAGGGCAGGACAATAGTTAGGGGTGTCTCACACCAGTGACTCCAATGCTGAGCCTGACCACGAGGAGTCTGAAGACCCCTCACTGGTAAAATCTAATCCCCCAGGGAAAAGTACAGAAGGTACATAGGAAATCCCTAGTGGTAGGCCCCCCTTTATACCTCCAGAGAATATGCGAAGAGTCCAGGGGAGGACTAGGTCCTCCTTTGTCAATTCAACCTCCTCTAGCCATTTCATAGGGCTCTCCATCTCTAACCAGAGGGAGGACTCCTTAGAAAGGGAATACCATCTGCTCAAGCTTGAGAGAGCTAGGCATCAAAAAGGAACAGTTGGCCCGAGATAAGAAGATTGTGGAAGATCAGAGGGCTAATTTGGGATTAGGATCCAATGGTGGCAGCACTAGGGAACCTAGGGTCAGGGAACACTCCTTTGACACTAGGAACCTAAGCAGGATGGGGATGCCATCCATAAATGGATCACTGCTTTAGAGAGGACCTGTAAAGTTCAGAATTTCCCTGAGGGGCAGCGGGCAGCCATCCTATGGCTCTCATCTTCTAACAAAGATAAAGACACATTTTTCACTTTTAGGGAGGAAAATGCAGATAATTACTCAGTTTTGAAGAATGCACTCATAGATGGGTTGTTTTAACCACTGCATATTACAGGGTTAAGTTTAGGGGCACACAGAAAACACACACTCAAGACTGGGTAGGTTTTGTAGACAGTGCTATTAAGGCTCTGGAAGGCTGGCTTCATGGGAGTAATGTGCATGACTATCAGAGACTGTACAATATGGGGATGAGGGAGCATATCCTTAATAACTGTCAAAATAAAACAACTGCACCAGTACCTGGTGGACTCAGATCTGACCTCTCCCCAAGAATTTGAAAAGCAGACAAGTGGGTCCACACCCGGATGAAGCAGAAATCTCATGATGGTGGTCACCAGAAGAAGCACAAATCTTCTATGGCCCAAGAGAAGGGTGGGAAAAATGGTAAAGACAAGAGTTTTCAAAAGTCCCCAAAAGTCTTATTCTGGGGTGGGTCCCAAACCTCTTCCTCTTCCAACAAGAAATCTTGGCGCTATCTCTGCAAGAAAAAATGCCATAGGGCAAGAGATGTCAATTGCTCTAAGTCTGGCACCAAGGATCCAACTACTACTGCTACTGCTCCTAAAGTACCTAGTGCCCCTAGCACTATCGCTAACAGTAGTAGTAGCCCCAAGGGGTTAGTAGAGTTAACCTTGGGTGCAGAAGTGGGTTCTGGCCTAGTCAGGGCACCCATTCAGGCTGTTCTAGTCTGTGACAGTGGCATGGAACTTGCCACTTTACTTTTAAGTCCCACTAACTTGGGCAAGTACAGACAATAGCTTGTCATCAAGGGTCAGGAGTCTGTGGCTTACAGGGACGCAGAGGCCAGTGTCACTATAGTGACAGAGAAGCTTTTGTCTCCTGAACAGGTTCTACTTGGTCAGATTTACCACATGACCAATGCTAGCAACGTCAGGACATATCATTCCTTGGCAGTTGTTAATCTCAGCTGGGAGGGCTAACTGGCCCTAGTAGAGTTGTGGTTTCTCCAGACCTACCTGTGGACTGTCTGTTGGACAATGATTTAGAGGCTTCAGCCAGGTCTGAAGTAGATTTCAGGACACATGCAGAAAAGATGGGCATTTCAGCTAGTGCATTTGCAGTCACTAGAGCTCAGGCCAAGAGACTAGGCACAGAAGGAGTTTCAATCCTGAAAAATGGACCAGGTAGCTCCCAAGAAAAGGAACAGGAAGGGTAAATATTTATCTTCCTCTTATGACCTCCACACCTTTGAAGGAATTGTCCCAGAAGAACTTGGGCCTGACATGGCAGAGTTCTTGGAGGCAGGTGGACCTTCCATGGTAGACTTGAGTCTGGAGCAGAAAACCTGCATCTCTATTGAACACCTCAGACATAAAAATGCTGCTGAGTAGGCAGGGGATGTCAGTGGATCCCATGGGATCTATTAGGAAGATGGACTCCTGTTTTCTGAGATTAGAGATGCTCCAAGCCTGGTGCCACCAGGAGGTTGGTCATGCCTCAGAAATGTAGGAGTTTTCTATTGACCCTAGCATAGGACATTCCCCTTGCAGGACATCTTGGGCAAAGCAAGACTTGGGACAGACTTGTCCCTCACTTTCATTTGCCCCAGATATCTGAAGACACAACGGCGTTTTATCGCTCCTGTGACACCTGCCAAGCCAGTGGTAAGTCAGGTGTCACTACAAAGTCTCCCTTCATTCCACTTCCAGTGGTTCGGTAAGCTTTGAGAGGGTAGAGATAGACATTGTAGGTCCATTAAACCCTCCAACAGCATCTGGGCATAGTTACATACTAGTGGTGGTGGACCATGCCACTAGGTATCCAGAAGCTATTCCCCTTAGGACCACTACTGCTCCTGTGGTGGTTAGAGCCCTCCTGTGAATCTTTTTAAAGAGTTGGGTTTCCTAGGAAGGTCTACTCAGACAGAGGTACTAACTCCATGTCTAGCTACATCACTGCTATGTGGGAGGATCAACCAGTAGCTTTTATAAGCAGAAGGTTGACTACTAGGGAGAAGCATTGGAG
Organism: Triturus cristatus; assembly: GCF_964204655.1. Lineage (NCBI taxonomy): Eukaryota > Metazoa > Chordata > Amphibia > Caudata > Salamandridae > Triturus > Triturus cristatus. The sequence goes on along the minus strand of NC_140590.1, from coordinate 889,074,941 downwards.
GCCTTTGCTGTAGTCTGGGCCTTAAAGAAGTTGAGGCCAAACCTCTTTGGCACTCACTTCATTGTTCAGACAGACCATAAGCCCTCTTATGGCTTAAACAAATGAAGGGTGAAAATCTCACACTTTGAGGTGGTGAATTTCCCTTTAGGGGATGGACTTTTTGGTGGAACATAGACCTGGGAGCAACCATGCCAATGCAGATGGACTCTCCAGATATTTCCACTTAGAAAATGAAGACTCAATTGGGCAAGGTTAGTCTAATTTCCTTACATTTGGAGGGGGGTTGTGTAGGAAAGTAGGATCTGCTTTCATGGTTACCTGCACTTTTTGCTTGGTGTCACTGTGTTTTTGACCTAGTCTGACTGAGATCCTGCTAATCAGGACCCTAGTCACTGTGCTTTCTCCCCTAAATTGACATGGTAAGTACTTTGGTAACTCCACAATTGGCTACAGGTGTATCCTTATAAGTCTCCAGTATATGGTACTGAGGTACCCAGGTCATAGGTACACAAGGGGTCTCCCATGGTCTGCAGCATATATTGTGCCACCCTTGGGAGTCCACCTAAACTGGTACTGTGACTAAGGGCATGCCATTGCAGCCTGTGTGAGTTGGTGCTTGCACCTCTCACAATAGATTTAAGTTTCCTTATTTCTGAGGTCCCTGCACTTTAAACCTATAAGTTGCCTCTATGGCAGGCTCTTCAGTCCTGCCTGAGGGCAGGGTGCTTTGTTATAAGTGTGAGGCTGCCCCTGCATGTGCAGGAGACTGCTGCATACCGCAGAATCAATTTTCCCGGCTTTGTAATTGCAGTCAGCAATTTTGATACATATAGTGGACATCAGTCATTACAAGATGACTAACTATACAGGGACTGCCAGCAAGCTAGTGCTGCTGCTCTGACCACATACATGATTCTGCCCTCCTGCTCCTGAGCCAAGCTCAAGCAGGGGAAGTAGAACAATAGGTGTCCTGTCCCAGGGAGATTTGACCGCCTCCCAGACAGGAACTAGTGTATTGGGCGAGGGTGGGGGTGCTTGGAAGCACCACCAGACTGCTTTTAAGGGCACATTTGGTGACCTCCTTGCATACTCCAGTTTTAGCCAGTTTGGGAGCCCTTGGCTCCCACTCTGGTTTGAAACTAGACAAAGGACATGGGAGTATATTCCCCTGTGTCCAGCCCCTGCTCTGGGAGGGATCCCAGAGTTGTTCCAACCATATCCTTAGGGTACTCAAGGGCTTACCTGTAGGTGGGTCCTTAGATTCACCGTTGGACATGACTCAACCCTGAAACTACATTGTTCTTCGACGGTCTGGACACTTGGACTTCATTGGGCTTTGACAGGAAGCAAGACTGCATCAAGGAAGACTCCTGCTGCTCCTGGTCTCACTGTTCATCAAGTCTTCTTCGTCAACTGTGTCTGTGCTTCTTCCAGGTTCTTCAAAAGACCTGTGGGCATCAAAGACACCCCAAGAAATCTCGCTTGGAGGGAAGGAGTCAATTCCCTGCATCTGCAGGCAACACAATAAAGCTGACCGTTCTGCTGCTCCTGTCATCCTACTGACTTCCCAAGGCTCATCAACACAGGTGGTGGTTCTGCAACTCCCTCCAGGCCTGAACTGTCCTCTCAGCAATTTTGAGGCGAGTATCCCTCGCCGGAACTGCTGAAACCGAACCATGTTGACTTGCTGTTGTCTAGGCTTGTTGGTTCTGCACTCCAGAGATCTTTGGGCTAAAAGAAGCTCCAACCTCCAGCATTTCTTCCCTCAAAGATCAGTTTCCTCACCACATCCTCTGCACCATGAACATTCATCTTTGGTGAGCTGCTCAAAGTCCTCTTGTGACTCCTGTGCCTTCGGCCTGTGGGTCCACCTGGGGGTCTTCTGCTTCAGTGGACTCACCTGCTTGCTCGGGGTCTGCTCTGACTCTCCTGCTGTTGGTGAGTCCCTTGGACCATGCTGGTCTCAATGTTGCTTTTACTTTGTCTTCCACGCCAGCTGCGACTACCAATTCTTGTTGGTGCTCCGGCTGTACACTGACCACTTAGCCACCGATATCCGACATGGGACATCTCGTGCATGGCTCCTGGTCTTCATCAACATTGCCTGGTCCTCATAGCTGCAGCGCTAAGGTCGCTGTCGACTCTTCGGAACCTCCCAACATTGGTGGGCATTGTGTCTTCTTGCCTCCTGGTCACTTCCAAGTGCCATAGACTCTGTCCCCGCTGCTTCCAGATTTTTCACTTCCAGAATGCACCCATTGATTCCACCGGACTCCTTCCTGAACGTCTGTAGAGGCATTTTCTACTAAGTTTTCCATTGTCGTCTACGGCAGGATCTGACATCTCTTCACCCCAGGAAACGTACTTAACAATGCAGGCCGTTTCCTCGCAAGTTGAACCATGCCTGCCTTAACTACTCCTTGCCTATACCACGCATATGCGTGAGTAAGGCACTGCATGGTCTAGATGCTGAGCAAATGGGCAGAAGAGGAAGACATGAAGAGGAAAGATGATTGGGTATTGGGAGAGGACTCAGTGAGGTAAGTGGGGCTGGTGCTGGGTCTAGGGGGGTAGTTTTTCAGGGTGAGGGTAGGTTTTAGGAATCAGGAGGGGGTTAGGGCTGTTTGTACGGGAGGGAGCATTTGGCAAGTGTAGGATGGGGGTTGGGGTCGGAGTCGTTTTTAGGACAGGGGGACAGTTTTTAGGGCTAAGGGTGGGTTGGGGAAAAGGAACAGTTTACAGAGCAGGGGAAAGTTTTTAGCCTCCGGGCAAGGGTGGGCTGGGTCAGGCTACTTTAGGGATGTAGGGGACAGGTTTTAGGGCTTAGGGAAGGGGGGCTAGGTTCAAGGTAGTTTTTGGGGTGTGTGGTTAATTTTTAGAGCTCAGAGCAGGTGGAAAAGGGACAGTTCAGGGGCAGTTTTAGACCTCAGGGTGTGGGGCTAGGTTGGGGTACTTTAGGGATGTAGGAGACAGTTTTTAGAACTGAGAGCGGGAGGCTGGGGTCAGGGTAGTTTTTGGGGTGAGGGTTTAATTTTTAGGGCTTATGGCAGGGGGACAGTTTACAGAGCAGGTATGATCATTAGCACGCATGTCCCTTTACCCATCATGTCTTTACCACAAAATTGTGTGGTAAAGGCATGCATGGTAAAGGCATGTGAGGTAACGATGCGGTCGTGGTAGAGACCACGTGGTAAAGGCATGTATTGTTCAGGCATGTGCTGTACCATCATACAATCCTTCACCCCTATGCACCTTGCTTCTCTGGTGTAGGTAACCTGGTTCCCGGGGCATCCAAGGGTGGAGTCGCTCTCCAACCTTCTATTCTCCAAGGGAATTGTTCGGGGTCCTCTGGGAAGGGTCCTTTTCATCCAAACTGCAACCACAATTTCTCCATTGACTTCCACTGGGCATGCGGCTGTGTTTCCACTGTGCACACAGCCTCTGCGAAATTCCTGGGTACTTACCTTTGGTGGTTCCTTGTGTCCCCGGCTCCTCTGGGTGTCCAGGTCCAAGTCCTGTTCTCCTTTGCAGTTCAGATTCCACTTTTTTAGTATATGGCTTGGTGTCCTCCTGTAGACCACTGTATTTTGAGCTACTTACCTTATTGCATTTGAAGTATTCTTGTGTATTGTGTTAATATCGCTGGCTAGGAGATATACCACTGTGATAGTGATAGTGTGTTGTAATAAATAGACTTATTTTTGTTAAACACTGTGTGGTTACTTTTATCTAATCTACACGACAGATTACACTGGTAAAAAAAGCTTTTTAACACTCCTTGAAGATGAGCCTGAAGGCTGCCTCCACAGCTACCAATTTTAAAGCTTTCTATGGTTACCAAATGCCACTAAAATCACCATAAGGGTTGCCTGGATTGATGCAGGGTGCACCACTTCAAAAGGTGTGCACCATATACTAAGGCAGACTCCTACAATCTTTATCTCAGAATTTAAAAGGGAATAAAGGCAGGTAGGTGTGGCTCACCAAGAAAAGGAGTTTGTAAGTAGCATACATAAGAGACCTATAAATCCAAAATGACCACAGGAGGCTGGAGCCCCTCAAAGGCTCCCAGGCTTGGGACCACATTTCTGTGATAAGCCCAATTTATAAGTAGGGCTCTGGGTTTTCCGTTTTTATGGATTTTTACATATAAATACAGACGTAAAACTATATTTCCTTTGTCTGTTTTGGTATGTAGAAATGGCAAAATACTAGCAAATTTAGCCGTGCTGCCGTGCTCCAGTGCACAAGACCGTGTACATCACGCGTGACGCCAGACACAGGGAATGCGCGCTGTGATGCGGGTCTTTAACAGAATCATCCCGGAGCGTGCTGTGGCCAACGGGCTTTGAAGGAAAATTTGAGGGCAGGTCTGAGGTGCTTACTGCCAGGGATATGGGGGGTCGCTAGCCTGATGCGGGTAGGTAAGAGACAATACGGAAACCGCATCTGAGGTTAGAGCACCGCGGAAATGCTCTCAGTGCTGGATTACCGCCACTGCACCCAATGTCCGTGTATTTTGCTACCAACGTTCCTTAAGGAAAACAATGTGCTGGTTTGAGAACACAAGGTGTCTCAGCAGAAAGCATAGGTGTGTGTAATAACATCCGCCGATGTTTCAGCTGAGGAACATGTTGTTTATTGCAACCAGAGTCACCCACATTCCAAATAAACAATTCTGCTGTCCCGTGTAAAAGGCAGCTCTTTAAGTTCCGGTGTTTAAGCCACTGAGCACAGTGGGGGGTCCTGTAAACACTGCTCGAAGTCTGGAAGGAGATGCGCATCCCTTGCTTAAATGACACTCCCTGTTTCCGTAAAATTCTTGCGGGTGCAAGGAGTGCCGCCCGGCAGCCTCGGTGCTTTACCGCCACCTGAAGAGCCTGTGGCACTCGTGTCTTATTACACCCCAGCATGTTACCATCAGGCGTGCAACAAAAGAGGCAGAGACCTGCAATGTGTGTATTGCACCCCTCAGCACAGTACACTGACTGGGTCTGGGACCAGTGAGTGTTTTGATACAGTCAAGGTTTTGGCAGTGGGACAACGTAGTAGGTGGCAGGCCGGGGGAGGTGTCTCCATGTACTTTGCAGGGGCCCCCCCTCAAGTTTTTTTACGCCACTGCCCCACCACCACATGCCCTTCTCACTCCCATTCAACCACCTCACCCCTACTCTCTCTAATTTTAGTTCATTGGTCTGGAAAGTGTTACCGAGAGATTTACTAACAAGCATTTTCAGAAGTGGCATTACATCTGTTTGCACTACGAATGAGTAGCCGAGTCTGTCTCAGAAAATTGCAAGGTGGGAGACAGAGGCGCAACTAGAGTCAAATTTCGGGGGGGGGGGGCTGATAAAAATTTTGGGGGGGCTAATTCTTCCAGCTATAGGCAGAGTGGAGATGCAGGGGCTCTAAGAAGGGGTGAAAAAACAACAATGCCTCATTAACAAGTGAATGTTTTTTTTAAAGACCTGTGAAGTACTCGGGTGCGGCTATCAGCTCAAACACTGTCTGTGTGTGTGTGCCTGGGAAGCTGTCTCAGCCCGGGCTGACACACATGACGGGGGGGTAAGCCCTTTGAGCCAAATGAGTGTTGTGCGCCTGGTGGGAGAGATGGCCCCACTGTGCAACCCGGGAACCTGTACAATCCATGCTAATGAGGTCTGATCACTTTGAAACTAGTCAGCGCAATGTGAGTGCTTGGCATGGATGTTTTGACTGGTTTGTGAACAATGCAGGGAAGACTGCTACCTACAGATCTGTACATTCATCCTCACAGTTCGACCAAATAGAACACTAATCCCCTCCAGCAGAGCCCTAGCCAAGCAATTGATTGAAATTCCTCAAAATGGATTCCCTCATCCATGCAAGCAGCTATTGCCCTCCGAGGTCTCCCCTCTCGTACATTGACGGTGGCAGTGCCCTCACATAACAACCAAGCGCATGTGTGCATTGTCAATTTAAATAAATGTGGAAAAATACTAGCTGTAGCGTCATCTTTTGCTTGTGGCAAAAATAAATGTGGATAAATACAGAAAAAATGGGCATAAAATACAGATGGAAATTGCAAAAAAAAAATACCATAAAACCGGGAGCCCTATTTATAATTGGCCATCATCAACATAGCGCACATACACTGGGAGGGCTTACCCACAGCAACGCCTCGATCAATTTGGCATCTCCCAGATGCCCGATGTCCTCAAGGTTCCCGTCCTGACGATTACTGAGCTGTGGTGAGCGATCTGAAGTGATTGTTTCTATAGCGCCCAGGGCACTGCTGGCCCGAGTCCTGGAGCTTTCTGAGCTGAGGTGAGCGCTCCAAGGTGATCTGGTACTCACCCACCTGGGTTTACCATGTTCCTCTATCTGGTGGGCCCCCAGTCTAATTGTTTAAATTTTCGCCCCACATGATTGCTGGAGCTCGGCGGTGACTCAGAGGTGGCTAAAGGAGTCTGCTATGCTCTCGACGAACACTTGGGGAGGAGTAGGTGCAGGGGGACACTACGACTAAATGTACCGCAATGCCGCTTACGGCGGTGTGGCTCCGGTGCAGTGAGCTACGATGCTCCATGACCTCTTTGAGGGATGAGTCTACACACTGAAGAATCATGTCTCTATTGCGCTGTGGAAAACTCTCAGTGCCTAGGTCTGGCTGGCCTAGGCCTCCTGCTTCAGAATTGCAATTCGTACGGCCCAGACAGAGAATCACTTCACAAATATGCTGATAATAGTCGTGAGGAAATTCGATTTTCGATGGTGATCTAATCGACCCGCCATTTTGTGCTCCGCCGCCATTTTGTGTTGCCCTCACTCAGGCAGCACGGTGAACATAGTCTTTTCTGCTTTTTCTGCAGCTTCGTGTCGAAATAAGCCTTCTGCCTCTATTTGCAAAGCTGATGTTAGCACTGGCCGAGTACACTAATCCCCGTCTGGTTTTTCTAATCCCTGTCTCAACTATCTGTTGGTTCACACTATTCTCTTCTGACTTTATCTTATCGTCTGGCCTTCGCTGTCCTCTGCTCGTATTCTCTCGTTTCACAACTGTCCTCCAAAACATACAAACGTATCTCGTCACCTGCGAGTCGACCACAAAACCTGTTAATAAATTGGTTCTTGGGGAGGGGTGACAAACACAGTCCGATACTTTGTCTTCGAACCTTTCCTATTGGTTCTGTTCTATTTTCCAAATGTTCTTATTGGCTCTTTTTATATGTTTTAGGTGGGTCTTTGGTTAATGTATATTTCACGTATGTACTATATAAGGTTGTGCGCCACGGAGTGAAGTGGCAGTCTCCTGAGAACATACCGTGTGTACTTCTAGGATAACTGTACTAGCTGCAGCTAATAAAATCTGATCTTTTACGCCGACGGAGTGTCCCCGTGTCTCTGTGTAGCTGAGCAGGAGAACCCAGGAGATTAAGGCGTACCCTGCGCCGCCGGACCCAAAAGGTTCCGGTTCTTCAACTGGCGCCCAACGTGGGGCGGCTTCAGAGGTACCGGTTCTGCCTGAAGGTCGTGAGGAACCCCGCAAGAAAATTCTGGAGGAATCGCGAGCCACATTAAAGCGACCCCTGTATGTCGAAAGTGGTCCGAAGGTCTTTTGCAGCGCGGTTACTCCTTCCTGACGGCTACTGACGACTGCTGCCCTGACTGCCGCCCTGCATTGGCCCTCTTTCGATGATGTATGGTAAGGCGAGACGATAGACGGGGCCTCTGTTGGCGTAAGAAGACATCCTTAGTTAAGTATTTGGTAGGTCGCACCCACAATTTTGGGTCCTTTGTTTTGTTTTCTTGGTTTCTTAGTCCCTCTGATTCTTAGATTTGACTATTGCAATAGCCAAAGCCGAGGGGTAAGTGCATTTGTGCTGCGTAAACTGAGTTTGCCCCCTTGATGTTTGTGAACAGTCCGGGGAAATCACGAGATGCCTGGTCTGACTAAGTTTGGAAGAATTTGTTGCTTTGGTTGTAATAGGGATTCCCGGCTTGAGGACTCTTGTCCGATTCCTTCGGTTGGAACTCCCACTTATGAGCTCTACTCTAAACATGGTGTTGGCCCCATCGCCTTTAATGAGGTATGGATCCGATACACGAAGAATGATGGTGTTTTAAAATGGCCAGAAAATGGCAGCTTTGAGCCTGACATACTAGACAATTTGGAAGCAGTTTTATTCAAAAGAAAAGCCCGGCCGGCAATGTTTGACTCTTTCTGCCTTTGGCGTGAGGAAGCCAAACAGAGGAAAATTAAGCAAGAAAAACGAGATAAGAAAGCACAGGGTATGACCATTATACAGGCTGCTCAACAGTTTAAAGATGATGAAGTCGATAATGCGACGGAAATTTCAGAGAGACAGCATCGCATGACAGTAGATAAATGCTACCCGATGTTGCCAGCTTCCCCCTCCGATAATAGAAAGGATTTAGAAGAGGATTCCTTGATGTCTCACCTATTGAGATTGCCTCCGCCTTATGCACAAAATGCTAACGCACCTCAGTTGTTACAGCCTGTTCAGCCGCCAGTTGTGCCTCCGCCTGCTCCGGCTCTTCCACATTTGCCCCCTCAAGTATTGCCGCCTCTGCCAGCCTTGCCTTCGACTCCTTTGCCTTCGCCTTCTCTGCCTTCTGCTCCTCCGGTAATTACCGATTCCTTTTCCGTTAGTTCGCCTAATACTTTGTCCTCTATTCTTATGTCCAATTCTCCGTCTATGCGTAAACGACTCACAGAAACGGTTTCTGGTCTTTTGTCTCCTTTCTTTGAGGCATTAAATGTGTCTCCGGCATTTTCTCGAAGACAGTCTCGCAGTCAGTTCCCAGACTCCGAAGAACGAGAAATGTTGGACTCTCTTGCTCGTAAATGGATTGAAAAGGGTCCTCGGTATAGTGTATCTGATATTATGCCTACCTTCTTACAATGGAATGAGCCTACGCAAAGATATGTTTTCAATACTATGTGCGATACTCTTGTTAAAGGATGGGAGGATATGGACTTGGGTTCAGTTCCTCAGGGTCTGTTAGACATTCAGGCTAATTTTGATAAAGGTCTCATTGTGGGTTCTAAGGTTGAGGACGCTGTAAAGACACTTGTTTCTTTTAGAACCTTATTTTCTTCACAGACTTTTCCAGAGTCCGATCCTTCATTTAAGTTGACACTGAAAAATTATCCAATGAGAGAGGTTCCTCCAGTATGGAGAGAAGAGGTTGCGGGAGTAGGTGCTAATCCAGCTATTCCTGCTCACTTTCAACGTATATGGGTACATGTCCCCTGGAAAAGATCCGAAGTTTTAGCCCTTAAACAGTCTCTACCAGATCCTCGTAAGAATCCTGCAGGTTATTATAAAGAGTTGTCACAAACTGTTGAAGCCTGCATCATGAATCTAGCAGATATTGATATGTTGATGGGGAATGTAGTTCCACAAGCATTATGGGCTAGAATTCGTAAAGAGAATCACGCCCAAGAATTAGGTGGAGACTGGGATGCTATAATTGCCGCAGATAGAAACCAAGTGGGTGGTGCGAAGCCTGATGCTTTGATTTCAGAACTCCCTGGTAGGATTAATACATTAATGAAAACAATGATGCCTGCCTTGAGAGTTAATTGGGATAAACTAGCCGCATGTAAACAAAAGAAAGATGAGAGTGTCTCCGATTTCTTTACTCGTTTCGAGGAGACATTCATTGATCACAGTGGTCAGGACATGACTACTGAAGGTGGACAGCGGTTATTCGTGGATAAGTTCGTATTTAATTTACTTCCTGAGCTGTCGCATAAATTGAAAGATTCCGAAAGTTCATGGGCTGTTTCTTCTTCAGCCCAGATATTGGCTACTGCTCAATATTCTGAAAATAGAGATAAAGAAGAAAGAGATAAGCAAGAGAAAAAGACTAAAGAATTAAAAACTAAAGTTATTTTGCAACAGGCTTATCCACCTCGTTATGCTCAGCCCCAGTTTCAACAGCCTCCGCAGTTTCAGAGGGTATATCAAAAGCCTGAGCCATATATTCCGCGACCTTTGTTAGGTCCTAATCAATGTGCCTATTGTAGAGAGGAAGGTCACTTCAAGAATAGTTGTCCGGTTTTATTGCAGCGAAATGGGACACCATCTGCTTCACGAGGTCATGCTGGCCTCCAGTCAGCAAACAGAGGTAGAGGTCGGGGTATGTTGACCCAAGAACAGCGTTCCCTTCCGTGAATTACTTTGATCAGCAAAACGTTCGGTTTACACAGTATTACAATGAGGATTGTTATGCTGAAGACGGGAATGAAAGTCTTCATGCTAACTAGGACAGCCATGGACAAAGTAAGGGATTTATGTCGATTCCAGTAGATCAGAATGGACCTTATGTTAAAGTCACTACAATGGGTGTTTCAGAGCCATTTCTTTTAGATACTGGTGCGATGAGAAGTTCTATCATTCATTAAAAACTCCCTGGGGCACCTTTGTCTGGCTTTACGAATGTATCTGTAGGATTTTCTGGCGCCCCTGTTCATAATCCGGTTTCTTGCCCTTTGCCCATTTCAATTGGCCCTTATGATTTGGAAGCTCCGCTTCTCTTGACGAATGGTTGCGGTGAGAATCTGTTGGGATTGGACTTATTGAAAAGAATGCATGCTACGATATACTGTTCTCCTTCTGGTGTACATCTTACTCTAGGACAGAAATTAATTTCTCCAATGTATTTGTCCAAAGATCAGTTTCCGCCTGAATTGCTTTCTCTTCCGGCAACGCTTTGGGCCACGGGTCCGATCGATGTGGGCTGTCTTGAGATTCCACCTTATGTTGTCACTCTCAAGCCCAATGTTGAATTGCCTCGTATTCCACAGTATAGAATTTCCACTGAAGGTGAAAAAGCGCTTTTGGAAATTACTTATGATTTGATTCAGAAGGGTGCGGTTGAAGAAACGAGAGGAAACATATGCAATAGTCCTATTCTCCCTGTTCTTAAACGCACTGATCCTTCTCAGCCTCCTGTATATCGTTTCGTAATTGATCTTCGGGAGGTAAACAAAATTGTTGTACCACAATTTCCTGTTGTCCCAGATATCACTGCTCTGTTGACAATGATACCTTCCACAGCAACTTGGTTTTCTGTTATCGATCTAAAGAATGCCTTCTTTAGTATTCCCATTGCAGAAGAGAGTAGAGATATTTTTGGCTTCTCTCTTGGAGGCCGAAGCTTCCGGTTTAAGCGCGCACCTCAGGGCTATTGTGAAAGTCCCTCTATTTACAGCCAAGCTTTAAAATGTCATCTTGATACTTTTCATTTGCCGTCTGGTCGCGCTCTAATCCAATACATGGATGACTTGTTGATCGCCGCTGATTCAGAAGATATTTGCAAAAACGTGACCTTTGCATTGTTACGCCATTTGTTCAATCTGAATCATAAGGTTTCACCTTCCAAACTACAATATGTTCGTCGAGTGGTTACCTACTTGGGTCATCTCCTATCAAAGGAGGGACGACGATTAATCCCAGAACGAATTCAGGCAATTGCGCAAATGTCTGTGCCATCCACACAAAGAGAGGTACGTGCCTTCCTGGGCATTACTTCCTATTGGAGGCAGTGGATCCCTAACTTCTCTCTGTTGGCCAAACCTCTATTGGCACTTACTTTAAAAGATACGCCTCAGCCCCTTCCATGGACTGACGAATGTCAGAGGAGTTTCACTGACTTGCGTGCTGCATTATGTTCTGCTGCTGTATTAGGTACTCCTGATTACAGTAAGCCATTTACGTTATATGTTCATGAAAAAGAAGGTTGTGCGTTGTCAGTTTTAACACAGCGTTTTGGAGACAAACAGCGACCATGTGCATATTTTTCAGCTACGTTGGATCCGGTAGCTAGAGCATTGCCTAGTTGCCTTAAAGCAACAGCAGCAGCAGCAATTTCTATTCGACAGTCTGCTGGAGTAGTGTTAGACAATGCAGTGGATACCTTATTGAACCGAACGAAAACACAACACCTCACGAGTGCTCGTTTGTCTGGATATGAGCTAATACCTTTAACAAGAGCATGTGTGTTGTCGAAAGGAAAAAGAGTGAATGTGTATACTGACAGTCAGTACGCCTTTGGTGTGGCGTTAAATTTTGGGCGTCTTTGGAAAGAGAGGGGATTCCTTACTTCGCTTGGCACTAAAACACAGCATGGTCAGTTGGTGACTGATCTTCTTGAGTCACTTTCTTTACCTACCCAATTTGCAATTGTGAAGTGTAGCGCACACAAGAAGATTACAGATGATGTTGGTCGAGGAAATGCATTTGCAGATGAAGACAGCGAGAAATGCTACAAGTCGAATGTATGTTGTGGGTCCTGCGAACTGGGTTAGAGAAAAAAGAATGTATGAGGATACAGTAGAAAGTGTAAGGTCGATTCAGGAAGAGGCTACAGAGAAAGAGTTGAGTAAGTGGAAAGAAAGTACAGGAATGTTAGATGAGATGGGATGTTGGGTGGAATTATCGGAGCACCAACATTGGCTGTTACCAGATGCTTATGTACTTCCAGTAGTTACTATGGCGCATGGTCCAGCCCACTTAAGTGCAAAAGGTATATGCAAGCTTTTGGCTCCAGTGAGGCAAAATGAAGGAATCCCAAAGTGTGCAGACAATGTAGTAAAACACTGTATTATTTGTTTGATGTACAATCCAGGAAAGGGAACCCCGACTCCAGCGGGTCACTTTGCTCCTCCAACATATCCATTTGAGGTGTTACAAATCGATTACATTCATATGGAACGATGCAATAACCTCAAATATGTTCTGGTGGTAGTATGTGCCTTCTCTAGGTGGATAGAAGCATACCCTCTAAAAGACAATACAGCCTTATCCACAGCTAAGGTTCTACTGAAAGAATTCTTTCCCAGGTTTGGTTTGCCGCGCATTGTCTGGAGTGACAATGGAAGCGAATTTGTGGGCCAAGTCATGCAGAAAGTTTGTGCGGGACTTGGTATCAAGCAAAAGTTTCATGCGGCAAACCATCCACAATCAGCAGGTTTAGTGGAATGCTACAATGGAACCTTGAAGCTAAAGCTAGCAAAAGTGCAGGCTAGTACAGGACTTAATTGGCCCGATGCCTTACCATTGGCTCTTTTATCCACCAGAACTGCTGTACACTCTCGTTTGGGACTTAGCCCTTACGAAGTAGTGTTTGGACGCCCAGCTAACATATGGGGAGTCCCTCGCCCTAAGAAATACTCAGACTTGCCATATCCAATGTTGATTGATTACTTGCATGAACTTACAACTAAATTGCGTGTTCTCCATCAACGGGTTCAGAGTGCTTTGCCGGAGGCCGCCACAGACCCAGGTCATTCCATCCGACTAGGTGACTGGGTCTGTACTAAGAATTTCCAAAGGACGAGAAATTTGGAACCCAGGTGGAGGGAGCCTCGGTTGGTTCTCCTCACCACGAGAACAGCAGTAAAGGTCGAAGGAAAGAAAAACTGGATTCACGGCGTGCATTGTAAGAAAGTGCCTTTGCCCCTACCCTTTGATCAATGGATGCCTAAGGGCATTAGCGACTCTGAGAGCGAGAAGGTTCCACGATTTGTACCTTTCAGTGATGCACGCCTGAATGGAACATTGTCTGAGAAAGAGGACGACGACATTCTTCAGGAAGCAATACCACCACATCGTCGCTTGAACACGGCAAAACCGATAACTTTGTTCCAAGACCAAACTGTTCCTGACAAAGAACACTATAACCTAAGACCTAGACTGAAGAACACTTAAGATTTTTCTCTCACCTATGTGGTATTCTATCCCGGTTGCAGGGTCACGGTAGGAGTCTTGATTGTGACCTGAGTAGTGGCAATGGCCTGCAGGACTTGCAGTGTCATAGGACGGCGGATAATCATAATTAAGTGATTGAGGAAGATTGCCGTGAGCATCCATCAGAAAGATGGAAACGACATTAGGGAAAAGAGAGAGAAAGGATAAAATGAAAAAAGAATTCTGTAAATTAATGTACAGTCGTTTTAGTATAACCTTGTGTGTCATTATATGATTGTGTATTCTTTTGGTGTGTATAGGTTGGATTATTTACGCTCTGCAGCAAAAAGTTGTCTCTCCTTCTACCTCTTTGTCTTCTTCTACTGTCTCTCCAGATTTATTTCATACCCTTCCTCAGCATGAACTCATTAGAAGACCCGAATATTACAACAATTCATTTGTCCAATTATTACATCAACACCAATTAGTGATCAATACAACTGACTGTTGGGTGTGTGGACTTATACCACATACCACAGAGAAAGGAACGCCATATTTAGTACTTCCGTTTTCTTATGAGGGTTCCGCTTGGGCTTATTTTGTCATTTTCTCCAATGCCTACCAAAGCAAATTCAGACGACCCGTTAGTTCATATATTGGTGGTCTGGTTTTTAGCCACAGTTCATTGATTAAGGGAATGGTAGCTATGGCTAAAATCATGGAAAACAGTAAGATTTCCGTTGACGAAAGTAAAGCGCACACCAACTGGAACGTCACCCATTATGTCACTAGCCTTAGTGATAAGGTAAAACAAGGGAAATCTTCACCGATTTGGACTATTCCTCATCAGGGAAATTTCTGTCTGCAAATTAATGATCCGACTACTGATACCATACAAAGAAACAACTGCTCCCACACATACTCGCCTCCTCTAGTACCATCCCAAGGCACGTATTTTATCTGCCACGATAGGGCTTACACGTGGTTGCCAACTGGTTTTTCTGGTACCTGTTATATAGCATTCCTTCTTCCCCCCACATACACCGCTTCCGCTAATCATCATTGAAACAGATATGGCAGAGGGATTATTGACTCAAAAGACACAGCAGGACAAGAGGGAGGAGATTTCCTCAAAGGATGTTCTTCCTTTTTGGGGTCCGATGGCCAACAGCAGAAATATAAGGCAACTGGTTTGTGTCGTAGAAACCACTATAGACATCACTGTAGGAGCCTTAAGTAATATCACGGCAGAACTACAGGCAGATCGTCTTATGACGTTGCAAAACCGAGTTGCTTTAGACTTTGTTCTTGCGGATCGTGGTGGAGTGTGCAAATTGATCGGGTCAAGTTGCTGTATTTTTATACCTGATGAAGCGCCGATAGTATACCAAGCTATTTCTAAGTTACATTTAATCTCTGAGTCAATTCATCAGGACGAAGGAGATTGGTCATTATTGGAGTGGTTTTGGGGACTACTGTTCAAATGGGGTTGGAAAATATTGACATTCCTTGGAGTAGTTTTGACCATCATTTTCTCTTGTTGCCTTTGTATGCACTGTGGTCCTGCCATCTGCGATTTGTGTGCTACTATGTGCATCCCTAAACCCAAACCAGAAGTAACAGAGAATATTAGAATGATGCTACAGCAACAGCTCGATGACCTCATGGCCATCGACATCGACTCGGATTAACGTGAGTCTCTGTATCTTGCCTGAGTTCTGGCAAAAGGTGGGTCTGAGGAAATTCGATTTTCGATCGTGATCGAATCGACCCGCCATTTTGTGCTCCGCCGCCATTTTGTGTTGCCCTCACTCAGGCAGCATGGCGAACATAGTCGTTTCTGCTTTTTCTGCAGCTTCATGTCGAAATAAGCCTTCTGCCTCTATTTGCAAAGCTGATGTTACACTGGCCGAGTACACTAATCCTCGTCTGGTTTTTCTAATCCCTGTCTCAACTATCTGTTGGTTCACACTATTCTCTTCTGACTTTATCTTATCGTCTGGCCTTCGCTGTCCTCTGCTCGTATTCTCTCATTTCACAACTGTCCTCCAAAACATACAAACGTATCTCGTGACCTGCGAGTCGACCACAAAACCTGTTAATTAATTGGTTCTTGGGGAGGGGTGACAAACACAGTTGGAGGAGAGGCTCTTCGAGTTATCCGATACTTTGTTTTCGAACCTTTCCTATTGGTTCTGTTCTATTTTCCAACTTTTCTTCTTGGCTCTTTTTATATGTTTTAGGTGGGTCTTTGGTTAATGTATATTTCACGTATGTACTATATAAGGTTGTGCACCACGGAGTGAAGTGGCAGTCTCCTGAGAACATACCGTGTGTACCTCTAGGATAACTGTACTAGCTGCAGCTAATAAAATCTGATCTTTTACGCCGACGGAGTGTCCCCGTGTCTCTGTGTAGCTGAGCAGGAGAACCCAGGAGATTAAGGCGTACCCTGCGCCGCCGGACCCAAAAGGTTCCGGTTCTTCAGGCGTTGCGGGCTCTATCTACTGAAGTGATTCCCTTCCTGGGGTCTTCCTGTCGCCCTTGTCCAATCTGCCAGCCTTCCTTCCCCCAGTCAATGGTTGCCCCATCTTGACATTTTATTCTACTACCTCCATCTTTTTTTGCCACCCACTATGGCTCCTTTATATGTTTTAAGCAAACACAAGGAGTTGATGGACGGAGCGCTGAAACTTTTCAGACACTCACCCCAGTCACGGATCTGGGTTGAATCCATCATCATTCTTAAGCTCACTTTGCCACTCTCTCCTTCATATGTTTCGACATGAGCCGCTGCACAGCAATACTTCATAGAAACTGACAAATCACTATCTTAACCTATTAGGCATCTAAAACAGAAATGGGTCTTCTCAATGTCTCTGAATAGTAGTCCCACTCTTGCTTACAACAGGGCAGCCATCTTGAAAGAGGTCCCCACTATACGTCTTTTTAAAAAAAATAGTTTTATATAGCCAGCACTCGACCCGAGACATCGGGTATCAGAGCGCTTTACATGTGCACCAGTTTAGTTACAGAAAGACACATTCATTTTTGTTAGGCACAGGGAGATTAAGTGATTTGCCCAGAATCACAGGGTGTTGAGTGTTGTTGCCGAGACTTGAACCCAGTTCCCCAGCTTCGAGGTCAACTGCTCTAGCCATAAGGCTACATCCTCTCCCTTTCCATGACCTCATCACCCAGCATGGAATCATTCCAAGACAACAAGGTGAATGGCTTATTGTATTCTGCAGGTAACAATGCGCTCAGCATAAACTACCCTCCTAACATATCCAAAAACCGGCATTAAAAATCCCAAACATAAAATTCGCAACCTAAATAAAGAAACTTTTATCATAGACACCTACTTATGCCACAACAAAGATATTATATTGAATGGCCTCATCTTTACTGCCAATTGACATGCAAGGAAAGTGCTATCTTCTTTACTCAGTACCACCACCGTCAAGACAATACCACATGGTCAGAAACTCACTATCGTGCGCTTTCCTTTGTACAATGTAGAAACCACCAACTCTATCTATAACAATGACATCACACTCATTCAGTCTTCAGACCGCAACATGGATCTTTTTGTCAATCTCTTCTCCTACATCAAGAACAAATTAGACTCAGCCACCGCTCTGCCTCCCCCTCGCAACTCCCCACTGACTCTCTACTTGCAACATCTTCTCTCTCATCCCTAAATACCCCTCTTCCCAACTGTTAGAGTCGGGGATCTCTGGTTGGCACAAGGTTGCCCTTGTGTCAAGCAGGAACCCTCTCCTCCACGTCAGGGCGCAGGATAACCCCTCGCGAATGACCCTTGCTCACCCTCTAGGTGCGTGGCGTGAGCAGCCAAGGCGATTCCTCAGGCGTTGTTGGTTAAGCACTTACAATCACACACACAGTAAATACATCAATCCCCCCCAGAAACGGACACCAGCCTTGGATATATATAAAAATACGATTCTTTATGTAAAAATAAGGTATATATATCTCAGCAGACTTATCACAAGACCAATAACGTTTTCGCTAGGCCACCAAGTTGTAAAGCGGGCAAATGTTCGTTGTTCGTAGCTTCAAATGGATACTTTGTAGTTCTCTTGCAAATGTTACTTGTGGTTCCAGTACTCACAGAGATCGACTCCTGCGAACGGGGAAATAAGGCGTTGCGGGCCCCGAGCCCGATGCTGGAACTTCTTTCGTGATGTGGAGAGTCAGCACAGTTCGGTGCGACTCTCAGCTTGGGACGTGTTCTTGGGTCCTCAATCAGCAGGTGTCGGCAAGTAGGCAGGCGCGGCCCGCGACCCTTTAGCACGGCGGTGCAGGAGGGTCTCCACAGCGGGGGCGGCGCGGCCTGAGGTGTCCGGGGATAGCGAAGCGGGGTCGCAGGGCACGGTCAATGCAGCTGGATGACCCGGCGTAGATCACAGTCGTCGGACGGCTTCCGGCAGGAGGGGTGATAGCGCGTTCAGCGCACTCCAATGGCAGGCGGTGACAGGGATGCAGGCGGCCTGGCCCGGGAACAGAGAGCGGCTCGGGACGGAGCGGGGCTCTCACGGGTTTGGAGGCAGGCGAGCTTCTGAGTGTCACGGCCCTAGGAGGGGCGATGAGGGGCGCAGTCTCTTTTCCAGCGGGATGCCCACACGGCTCGAATTGGAGGATGAGCAAGAAGCACAGAGAACCCACTGGTCCTGGGGTTCAGTTCAGGGGGCAAGCTCAGATCAAGCCCTTGGAGAATGTTCAAGCACAAAGTAGCAAAGTCTTTTCAGTAAGTCTCTTCCTCTCCTTTCTCAGCAAGGCAAGCAGCAGGCCAGCTCCTCCAGCGTCTTCTTCTCCTTCTAGTCGGGCAGAGGTTCTTTGTGGTAAACAGGATTCTGATTTCTTAGGAGCCAGGCTCCTACTTTTATACCATGATTCTTTTGTTCTTTAGCGCCAGGGGGCCTAGGCCTGGCTCAGTCCAGTTCTGGAGCACTTTGTTATGGTGACTCTGCTCTTTCCTTTCAGCAGCAGGGCAGAGACATCAGCCGCCCCACAGGGGGTGGCGCCGGCTTTGTGGTGGCAGAGCACAGGTCTATTCAAGAGTCACGGTGTACTCCTCCCACCCATCCAGGTGTAATCTCTCTACCCACCACCTGGCAGCCAACCTGTCTCTGGGGATTCCCCAACCCTGCTCCTTACTGTTGCCAGGCAGAACACATACACACAGCAGAGGCGGACTGAGATGGTCAGGTCAGTAAATACTAACTTTCTAAAAGTAGTATTTACAAACC
The DNA here is from genome assembly GCF_964204655.1 of Triturus cristatus. Lineage (NCBI taxonomy): Eukaryota > Metazoa > Chordata > Amphibia > Caudata > Salamandridae > Triturus > Triturus cristatus. The sequence goes on along the minus strand of NC_140590.1, from coordinate 889,055,968 downwards.
CAGGATACTAAAATAGACTTGACTACAAGAAGTATTTTATCATCCTGAGTTCAGGCCTACTAAACTTGACACTTCTACCATGCTCTCTGAGTCCACTGGGGTCACAGCGTCGGCGTGATCCCGGCAGCCCATTCTGGCCTATGGAGAGCAGGTAGCCTTCAATAGTGAAGAACGAAAATGGCTGTAATTCACTACTAAGACATGCCACACACATCAGGGCATGTCCTACCTTATGCCTACAATGCACCCTGCCCTTGGGCCTACCAGAGGGGCGGCTAATATGTAGGTAAGGGAAGGTTTAGGGACTGGCAAGTGGGGGCACTTGCGCAGTCAGCGTGACGGTCCGGGACCGCGCACAGGGTCTGCGGTGGCAGACCCTAGACACACTTTACAAGGCCGCTTCCGTGGGTGGCGCAACCAGCGCTGCAAGCCCACCAGCAGCATTGGCATTCACAAGCCCTGGCACCCCTGGTGCACTTTACTGGGGACTGACAGTGAATCCAATAAACCAATCATGAACATCAATTACAGGTACACTTTACTTAGGGAGCACTTGCACTGCGGCACGGATTAGCCGTGGCGCAGTGCCCTGAGCGGACAACACCAGCAAAACAGTTGAGGCACACCATCAAAAAGTGGAAGGGAAACTCACGCCAAGGTGCCAGGTCTAACACGTGTCCCCTCCAGCTGAAATGTGGGGAGAACTACCCTTGCCCAGGGGGTTCCTCGTCACTAAGGCGGAAATACCTGGACAGACCGTCAGCGTTGGCGTGATCTGTACCAGGACGGTGTTCCACCGTAAAGTCCATACCCTGTAGGGAGATGGACCACCTCAACAGCTTCGGGTTTTCACCCCTCATTTGCATCAACCATCTGAGGGGCCTGTGGTCCGTCTGAACCCGGAAGTGAGACCCAAACAAGTAGGGTCTTAGCTTCTTCAGCGCCCAGACCACAGCAAATGCTTCTCGCTCAATTGCACTCCACCTACTTTCCCGTGGAAGTAACCTCCTACTGATGAAGGCTACGGGTTGGTCCCAGCCCTCCTCAGTCATCTGTGAAAGAACAGCCCCTACACCATGCTCTGAAGCGTCTGTCTGCACTAGGAATTCCTTGGAGAAGTCAGGGGCCAAAAGCACGGGCGCCGTGCACATGGCAGTCTTCAGGGTGTCGAAAGCTTTCTGACAGGTGTCAGTCCAAATCACGTTCCTGGGCTGCTTCTTGGAAGTCAGCTCTGTCAAGGGGGCAACAATCGTTCCATAGCCCTTGACAAACCTCCTGTAGTACCCAGTGAGCCCCAGGAAGGCCCTCACTGCGGTCTGCGTCTTGGGGGGTTCCCAAGCCAGGATGGTCTCAATTTTGGGTTGCAAGGGTGCCACCTTGCCACTCCCCACTTGGTGTCCCAAGTACACCACGGAACCCTGCCCGATCTGGCACTTGCTTGCCTTGATCGTGAGGCCTGCTCGGCGCAGCGCCATCAACACTTCCCAGAGGTGGCGCAGGTGTTCAGGCCAGGTGGCACTGAACACTGCGATGTCATCCAGGTAGGCGGCACTGGACGCATCCAGCCCAACCAGTACCTGGTTGACCAACCTCTGAAAGGTGGCAGGGGCATTCTTCATCCCAAATGGCATGACTCGGAACTGGAAGTGCCCATCTGGTGTAGAGAATGCGGACCTCTCTTTGGCCCCATCGGTCAAGGCGATCTGCCAGTACCCAGACGTTAAATCAAACGTGCTGAGGAACCGGGCAGCCCCCAGCCGATCAATGAGCTCATCAGCTCTGGGGATGGGGTGCGCGTCAGTCTTCGTGACTGAATTGAGTCCTCTGTAGTCCACACAGAACCGGAGTTCAGGTGTGGCTCCCGGCGCAGCAGCCTTTGGGACCAAGACCACGGGGCTGGACCAAGGACTGCTGGAGGACTCAACCACCCCTAGCGCAAGCATTTTGGAGACCTCCTCCTTAATGCAAGCTCTGACCCTGTCAGTTACCCTGTAAGCCTTGTGCTTTACAGGTAAGCTGTCTCCTGTGTCCACATCATGGACGCACCAATCTGTGACACCAGGAACCAGGGAGAATCGGTCGGAAAACTGTCCCAGCAAGTGGCGGCAATCTTCCTGTTGTTCGGGCGTCAGGGTGGGTGAGAGGTTAACTCCATCCACTGACCCATCTTTCTCAGAGGCCACTAAGAGGTCAGGAAGAGGCTCGGTCTCCTCTTCCATTCCATCATCAGTGGCCAGCAGCATGCCCACTTCGGTCCTCTCTAAGTGAGGCTTAAGGCGGTTAACATGTAGGACCCTCAAAGGGTTCCTGGGAGTCTGCATGTCCACCAAGTAGGTGATAGGACTTTTGCGCTCCACAACCTCAAATGGACCTGTCCACTTATCCTGAAGTGCACACGGCTCCACTGGGGCCAAGACCCACACCTTTTGTCCAGGTTGAAGCTCTACCAGAGTGGCATTCCGGTCGTACCACCGCTTCATCTCCTCCTGGCTGGCTTCCAGATTTGCCTCAGCAAGTTGCCTGAAACGCCGAGTCTGGTTTCGGAAGGCCAGCATGTAACTATATACATTCTGGGGAGGTTTCCTGGGAGATTGCTCCCAGCCTTCCTTTACCAAACTCAGAGGTCCTCTTACCGGGTGACCATACAGAAGCTCAAAGGGGCTGAACCCTAGAGACTTCTGCTGCACTTCTCGGTAAGCGAAGAGCAGGCATGGCAAGAGGACGTCCCACTTACGCCTCATTGGACCGTCCAGGCCCATGATCATGCCTTTGAGGGTTCGGTTGAATCTCTCAACCAACCCATTTCCTTGGGGGTGGTAGGGAGTGGTGAACTTGTAAGTTACCCCACACTCCTTCCACAGGGATTTCATATATGTGGATATGAAATTGGTCCCCCTGTCGCTCACCACCTCTAGAGGGAATCCCACTCGGGAGAAAATTCCCATCAGTGCCCGTCCCACCACGGGGGCCGTCACTGTCCTCAGAGGGATGGCTTCAGGGTACCGGGTGGCATGGTCCACCAAGACCAGGATGAACCTGTTGCCCAGGGCTGTCTTGGGGTCCAGAGGCCCCACAATATCAATACCCACTCGTTGGAATGGCGTACCGACCACAGGGAAAGGTTGCAGAGGAGCCTTATGCTTCCCTCCGCTCTTACCACTTGCCTGGCAAGTCTGACAGGTTCTGCAGTAGGAATCTGAATTCTTATGCATTTGGGGCCAGTAAAAGTGGGTGACAAGCCTGTCATAAGTCTTGTCCATCCCCAAATGTCCTGCTAAAGGCACATCGTGAGCCAGCCCCAGTAGGAAGGTTCTGAACTTCTGGGGTACCACCAGCACACGGGCTGACCCAGGTTCAGCAGCCTTAGGCTCGGAATACAGGAGGTCACTCTCCCAGTACACGTAGTGTGTTTTGGCCTGAACACCGTTGGCCTGGTCTGCAGCCTGCTGCCGCATACCTACGAGAGAAGGGCATTCTTTCTGCTCCCTGCAGAATTCCTCCCTGGAGGGACCTCCTTCTTGCTGCCAATGGGTCAGCTCAGGCAGATCTCCCAGTTCGGCAATCTGTTCCCCGGTAGGCTCCAGAGCATCCCCCTCAGGGTCTGCTTCCTCCTGGGCCGTGGGAACTTCGGGGGCCGGTTTCCCGCGCCTCCTGCGCCTTCTCCCTAAGGCCGGTTCCTGGACCTCTCCCTCAGGCTCCAGGACCCTCTCAACACCCCTACTGGCTGCCATGGACCGGGTGGTCACGCACGCCCAGTCGGGTAGACCCACCATCCTTAGATGCGTGGTCTTCTCCACCTTTTCCCAAGGGGAACTCTCTAGGTCGTTCCCTAGCAGACAGTCTACAGGCATGTCAGTTCTCACAGCGACTTGTAGAGTACCAGAGACCTCCCCCCACTCAAAGGGAACTTGAGCCATTGGACAACGACTCTCTACGTTGTCAGCATTGACAACCCTACAGTAGGCATTGGGTACAATTTGCTCTTGAGACACCAGGTGTTGCCTCACCGAGGTCACGCTGGCTCCTGTATCTCTAAGAGCCTCAACCTTCTTTCCATTGATGGTCACCACTTGCCCATATTTCTGAGTGTTAGAGGGCAGGTAGGTTACAGGGACCATCTCACTGTCTCCTAGCGAGACTAGGGTCATCTGCCCGGGACCCCCACCCTCCTGGACTGCTACCTCCTCCCCAAAGTTAACACTAGCTACTTGCCGGGGTGGAGCACCAGTGGGTGCGGTCTTACCAAACAGGCGACACTTAGGATCAGAGGCAATGTGACCCGGGTCACCACACTTATAACAATTGAAGGGCCCCTTCGGACCAGGTCTACCTGTCGGGGCCCCGTTCTGCTGCGGGGGTGGGGGAGGCTGAGAACCCTTCTGCTGGTTCCCTTGGGAATTACTTTGGGGGCCTTTTTGGAACCCCTTCTGTTTACCCTTGTCCCCCCCACTCTTCTGCTTTGGCGGAGTCTCCCACTTGACCCTTGTGGACCCTGGTGCTGAGCCAGCGGTCCGCCTCCTCAGCAAGCTTCCTCGGGTTGGACAGCTTGCTATCTATCAGGTGCTGGCGTAGCTCAGGAAAACATTGACTGGACAAGTGCTCCCATGCAATTAAATCAAGCAGCCCTTGATAATCATTCACTTTGCTACCCTTCACCCAACCATCCAGCGCTCTGCAGAAAAAGGTCACATATTCCACATACGTACTCTCAGGGATCTTCTTGGTCTCCCTGAACCTCTGTCTATATAGCTCAGGAGTTAACCCATACCTGGTCATTAAAGCTTCCTTCATATGGGGGTATGAGGTTTGGAGATCTAAGGGTAAATCTAACAGTGTGTCACGCCCTTCAGCCAGGAACCTTCCCCACAACCCCGCTCCCCAGTCTTTCTCAGGGACCCGGTGTGAGGACATGGCCACCTCGTAGGCTCTAAACCACTGCCCTATGTCATCCTTTCTAAAATACTCCTTTACTACATCTTTGGGGATGTACACCTTGGACTCTACCTGCGCTGGTGGAGTGCTGCCACCAGAAGGAGCGGTGTCCAAACTTTTCGCCTTCAGCTCCAACTCCTTCAATCTGATATCATGATCCATTTGGCGTTGTTGTGCCTCCAGTGCCAACTTCTGCTTTTCCATTTCCATTTGTCCTGCCAACTTTGCCATCTCCATTGCATGCGCCCTGTCTGCTGCCCTGTCTGCCAGCTCCTCTGGCGACCGGACTCTGCTGGGCTCCTCAAGGTTGTCGGGTGGAACGATGTCCCCCGCATTCCGTGGGTCTCGTGACTCCTTCCAGGCTCTCAGCGCCTTGGCGTACTGGGTTCTCCTCTTGAATCCAGCATGGGGGACTCGGAATTTTACACTGTAGCCTTTCAATTGCTCTATCGTGTAGCCTTCCAGTCTCTCCCAATCCACCTCATCGATTCCAGAAATCACAGAGAGTGCTCTCCAAGCGGAGTGTGAGCCAGGCATGGTTGCAGTAATGGCAGATGTCTCAACAAAGTTCAACAAATGAAAACCTGTGGTTGCGTTATTTGGTCTGCTCTCACTATCTGGTGATTAATAATTCACTGTATGCAAATTACAAGTGCAAATCCGAAATCCCAACCGCTGCCACCAATGTTAGAGTCGGGGATCTCTGGTTGGCGCAAGGTTGCCCTTGTGTCAAGCAGGAACCCTCTCCTCCACGTCAGGGCGCAGGATAACCCCTCGCGAATGACCCTTGCTCACCCTCTAGGTGCGTGGCGTGAGCAGCCAAGGCGATTCCTCAGGCGTTGTTGGTTAAGCACTTACAATCACACACACAGTAAATACATCAATCCCCCCCAGAAACGGACACCAGCCTTGGATATATATAAAAATACGTTTCTTTATGTAAAAATAAGGTATATATATCTCAGCAGACTTATCACAAGACCAATAACGTTTTCGCTAGGCCACCAAGTTGTAAAGCGGGCAAATGTTCGTTGTTCGTAGCTTCAAATGGATACTTTGTAGTTCTCTTGCAAATGTTACTTGTGGTTCCAGTACTCACAGAGATCGACTCCTGAGAACGGGGAAATAAGGCGTTGCGGGCCCCGAGCCCGATGCTGGAACTTCTTTCGTGATGTGGAGAGTCAGCACAGTTCGGTGCGACTCTCAGCTTGGGACGTGTTCTTGGGTCCTCAATCAGCAGGTGTCGGCAAGTAGGCAGGCGCGGCCCGCGACCCTTTAGCACGGCGGTGCAGGAGGGTCTCCACAGCGGGGGCGGCGCGGCCTGAGGTGTCCGGGGATAGCGAAGCGGGGTCGCAGGCCACGGTCAATGCAGCTGGATGACCCGGCGTAGATCACAGTCGTCGGACGGCTTCCGGCAGGAGGGGTGATAGCGCGTTCAGCGCACTCCAATGGCAGGCGGTGACAGGGATGCAGGCGGCCTGGCCCGGGAACAGAGAGCGGCTCGGGACGGAGCGGGGCTCTCACGGGTTTGGAGGCAGGCGAGCTTCTGAGTGTCACGGCCCTAGGAGGGGCGATGAGGGGCGCAGTCTCTTTTCCAGCGGGATGCCCACACGGCTCGAATTGGAGGATGAGCAAGAAGCACAGAGAACCCACTGGTCCTGGGGTTCAGTTCAGGGGGCAAGCTCAGATCAAGCCCTTGGAGAATGTTCAAGCACAAAGTAGCAAAGTCTTTTCAGTAAGTCTCTTCCTCTCCTTTCTCAGCAAGGCAAGCAGCAGGCCAGCTCCTCCAGCGTCTTCTTCTCCTTCTAGTCGGGCAGAGGTTCTTTGTGGTAAACAGGATTCTGATTTCTTAGGAGCCAGGCTCCTACTTTTATACCATGATTCTTTTGTTCTTTAGCGCCAGGGGGCCTAGGCCTGGCTCAGTCCAGTTCTGGAGCACTTTGTTATGGTGACTCTGCTCTTTCCTTTCAGCAGCAGGGCAGAGACATCAGCCGCCCCACAGGGGGTGGCGCCGGCTTTGTGGTGGCAGAGCACAGGTCTATTCAAGAGTCACGGTGTACTCCTCCCACCCATCCAGGTGTAATCTCTCTACCCACCACCTGGCAGCCAACCTGTCTCTGGGGATTCCCCAACCCTGCTCCTTACTGTTGCCAGGCAGAACACATACACACAGCAGAGGCGGACTGAGATGGTCAGGTCAGTAAATACTAACTTTCTAAAAGTAGTATTTACAAACCCAGGATACTAAAATAGACTTGACTACAAGAAGTATTTTATCATCCTGAGTTCAGGCCTACTAAACTTGAAACTTCTACCATGCTCTCTGAGTCCACTGGGGTCACAGCGTCGGCGTGATCCCGGCAGCCCATTCTGGCCTATGGAGAGCAGGTAGCCTTCAATAGTGAAGAACGAAAATGGCTGTAATTCACTACTAAGACATGCCACACACATCAGGGCATGTCCTACCTTATGCCTACAATGCACCCTGCCCTTGGGCCTACCAGAGGGGCGGCTAATATGTAGGTAAGGGAAGGTTTAGGGACTGGCAAGTGGGGGCACTTGCGCAGTCAGCGCGACGGTCCGGGACCGCGCACAGGGTCTGCGGTGGCAGACCCTAGACACACTTTACAAGGCCGCTTCCGTGGGTGGCCCAACCAGCGCTGCAAGCCCACCAGCAGCATTGGCATTCACAAGCCCTGGCACCCCTGGTGCACTTTACTGGGGACTGACAGTGAATCCAATAAACCAATCATGAACATCAATTACAGGTACACTTTACTTAGGGAGCACTTGCACTGCGGCACGGATTAGCCGTGGCGCAGTGCCCTGAGCGGACAACACCAGCAAAACAGTCGAGGCACACCATCAAAAAGTGGAAGGGAAACTCACGCCAAGGTGCCAGGTCTAACACCAACTCTCTCCCCTGACGGACTCCAACTCATCAATGGGTTTAATTGCACTACATCCTACCCCTTCCTCAGCTGATATTGCTGGCAATGCCTTAAGACAAAACACTCCTCTGACACTGCCTCCCGTCCCTCTAAGGAACCCTGCAACAACCCTCTCATCATCCAGTATAGTACATGCTTCCACTCCCAACCAACCAGCCACTACCAAGACTCCGACAGCGGATACTACCTACAACTGCCCTCCAATCAGTCTGACTCAACTGGTTTGCCATATCTAGGTGCTTCCATCAGCCAGGAGTCCATAGGATCTGTGACACTAATTCTACACTTGATTCCAGAAAATCAGAATTGCTGCTGGCTGATTAGGGCTGACATCCTAAAACTAGTGCACATCACCTCCAACCTGGAACATACTTGGTCCTTCCAGTCTACTCACCACCAGAATCACATCATCCCTATTACCAGTTGCCACTCTGGTACCCGCCCTGCCAATCCATGGGTCCCACAACACAGATTGAGTCACAAACCGAATCTGGACCTCTACTCCCAACCCAATAGACTAGTCAGACAGCTATCAAATAATGATATCATCTCCCTCCTCACCACTTATAACTGTGCTCCATTGGTCCAAGTGATACCTGCTGTAAAAATTCAGACTATTAGTACTCACCCTCATAGGGAATCCCACAGTAGAGCCAGAAACATTAATAACATGACTCTCAAACAAGTTCCCCTCTCACACACTTCTACTACTACCACCAACACATCACTTAAATGCATGTAACTCAATTGTCGCTCAGCTGTGAAACACGCAGCTGACATAGCTGATCTTATGCTTAACCTTGACTTTGACATTTTCATACTCACTGTAACTTGGCTGAACAAATACTCATCCCCAATTCTTGACAATCTAGTCCCATTCAGTCATTACATCATCACACTAGGCCGTCAAGGTTGCTCCGGGGGTGGACTAGCGGTATAAACAGTCCACACTGTCCCTGAAACAAACACATTCACTATCACTGCCCTCCTGCAAATACCTTAGGATCAACTTCAAAACCAATGACAACTCTACGTACTCTCTTCATATGATTTACCACCCTCTTGGCGATAACCACATATTCATTGAAAATATCATGCATATCATCTCCTCCAAATATGAAGAGCGTTAACAACCAGAGTTTCCTTGGTGGCTCCAACATTCATTGGAACAATTCCAGTGATCCTTTGGTGGACAGTTTAAAATCCTTCCTCCAGGATCTCAACCTTATCCAAGCCTGAAACAACCTACCCATTACAAAGGTGGCACTTTAGTTTTAATAATTGCAAAAGAAAACACCATTCAAATTGAATTCATTCTACCTTGCATTGGACTGATCACCATTGCAACACCTTCTTAATGTCTGAAAGATCAGTGGCCAACCTATAAAAGCTAAACATTGCTGCCTGGTCCAACTTTAAAACCTTTGAGGAAAATGACATCTCAAACTTCTAACTTCTCTGAAATACACCAATCACTACAGTGATCCCCTTCCTTCCAAACTCCTCAACTTTCTACTTCCCTTATGGACTAAGGCTACCTAATGCCTCACTTACTCAAGGCTTCTTATTTGACTCCATAAACAATGGTCAGGTTACTCCTATCTTGAAAATGAACAACTCAGAAGTCTGACCTCAACAACTACGTCCCTGTCTTCAGCATCCCAACTTTGGCCAAACTATTAGAATAATGTGTGCACCTACAGCTTTGCAGCCACATCGAGCAATTCACACTACTCGACCAATGTCACTCTGGTTACAGACTGGCCCATAGCACCGAAACCGCCCTAGTTCACGTTGTTGACGACGCCCTATGCTCACTCAATCAGAATGAATACTGCTTGCTAATACTACTGGACCTGTTAGCGGCATTCAACACTGTCAATTGTGAAACCCATCTGAACGTATTAGAACTCAGGCTGGGTCTCTCCGCTACTGTGTTAAAATGGATTGCCTCATTCCTTCACAACAGATCTCAACCACAATCTTTATGATTACTCACCAGTTACGCTAGGCACCCCCCAAGGCTCAACTCTCTCCCCAACACTGTTCAACCTGTACATGGAGCCCCTGCCCTAAATCCTCAAACTCTCTCACATCTCCTACCACCTATATGCAAATGATACTCAACTCATCAAGCGAATAACCTCTCCCGATGACATCAGCATCCTAAATAACACCTTGACTAAAACTCAACATTGTCTGTCAATTAACCACCTCAAACTTAACACCCTCAAAACAGAATTCATCTCACCACCCAATATTGCGCCTAGCATCAAAGACTGGCTCTCACATCCTACTGCCTTGAACTGTACCCCACAAATAATTGACTCAGCTAAATCTCTAGGATTTATCATGGACAATGCTGTCTCCATGCACAATCACATCAGTGCCACCACCAGAGGAGCTAACCATCAACTACATGCATTGAGGAAACTAAAACCTTTCTTTTCCATGGCAGATCTCAAATCAGCAGTCCAAGCACTTGTGTTATCTAAACTATATTATGGTAGCGCCACCCTAATGGGCATTTCAAAAATCAAACTTGCACCACTGGAGGCTACCTTGAACACGGCTGCAAGGCTCATCGCTGGCTCAAAATAAAAAGATCATATCACCCCTGACCTCCAATCACTGAAATGGCTACCCTATGAGAATAGGATCCATCTCAAAATTGCCTGTATGACCCACAAAGGGTTGCACCACAGCCCCCCTTCTTACCCGGCCCAGAAATGGATCCTATCTGGCAGAAGCAAATCTTCTAGAAGCACAAGATCCCTTCTATTCTACTTAAGCTACAGATAATTAACAAAAAGAAACCCTACAATGTAAGCCTTTTCTGGAATTGTTCTCACAATCTGAAACTCCCTTTCTTTTGAGATCAGGTGAAACCTTTCCACTTATATCTCCAGCAATGAAGTAAAACTTCTACTATCCAACAGATTGCTCTCACATTGAGGTCATACCCCCTTTCCTCACTCAAGACATTTACATACCTATCTAATGCTCTATTTTCATCACACCTTCGTCCACATCACCAAGATTCGAGCTTTTATTTTGTTTCCTAACCCTCTACACACCGCCTCTACACCTATCAGATTTTGCTCACACCAGTATTTACAAACAATGATGTGTTCCTGACTATCTTCCTTTTATTTGCTTATGTAACTATACCAAATTTTTAGGTATGCACTTGTATGTCTATCTGTTATTGTTGGTTCATAACTACCTTCCTTAATATTGTAAAGCTCTCTCCCACCGGAAAGGGTCTTGTTTGACTATATAGAACGCTGCAAATAAATAAAAGAAATAAATAAAAGCTCTACATTTAGTTTTTAGATTTGGACCATTGGGGTGTCATGTGCTGCTAAGGCCTAAGCAATAAGGTCAGCCCTCACCGAACGGACCGCAGTGGGAAAACTAACATCGCTAAGATATATATTTGACACTCTTTCCTCCCGACCTTATCCCATAATTATTTTTAAGACGGCTGAATTCTTCATGGTAAAGCACATTTTTGCAATTATATTTAATACGTGTTCTTTCGAGGCAGTTCTGAAGGGGAGCATGTGAAGTACTCATGCATTTCAACACCAACGGCGAGGGAAAATTGCATTTTTATTTAATTTTCCCTCGTCGTCGTCTATTAAAATCCCCTCCCACCTGGCCCACCGCTCGTACCTGCACGGCTGCCCTCAATACCTCTTTTCTGAATCCCATCTGTCTCGCTTTCTCTTCCCTGCCCTCGCAGTGTATCTTGGCCTCTACCTCTAATGTCTCATTGTGTTTGCAAGTCTGTGTTTCTATGATCTTTCTCACTGCTCACAGTACTGCACTGTCTTCAGCTGTTCGTAGGAGGTCCGCCTTTTGGATCACCAGATGATCATTCAAGAGGGTGCAACAAGGAGTAGAAGGACATAGACTTTGGAAAGCCATCAGCCCAAATTTGAGAATTCCACCGAAAAACATGCAGTTCAGAAAACCATTGAAAACACACTATTCTGACTTGCTTTTAACTGAAGAACTGAAAGGCCATAGAGGCTAGGTACTTTTTTCAAATTAGTCCTGCAATCTGTGTATCTATGAAATAATGTAGTTGGTGTATCCATCTTGTTAGACTTGGATAGGCCTTAATCATCAGTGCCTGAAAATTTGTGAAGAAGTTTTGAAACAGAAAACACCCAATGCCGTGATTGAAATGTCCCAATTGTGTGTTAGTCAATGGCAGAAGAAGTCAAATAAGTCAATTATTGATGTTATCAATTTATTTATATGCTTTGACACTTCCATAAACCTTGTTAGCCTCTAATCAAATGAAGCTCAGCCAGCAAGTGTTTCGCTCTCCCTGGCCAAAACAAACTGAATTTACGACTCGAGAAATTACACATTCATTAATCTATACATCCTGTAATCCATAAATAGTACAATAGTGTGAAACCATGTGAAAAGCCTGTGCGAAAAAACACAGCCAATAAATGGAGAAAATTGTTTTAAAAGCTGGTAACATACTTTCTATGAAATCTAGACCATGCACATGTATATATGCACTAATGCATATATGCACAAGCACAGCCAAAGGATCTAAATGGTCTGTGTTAGTGGCATTAAGCAGTACTTGTGATGTAAGGGTTATTAGATGCGCAATAAGTACCTTGATAGGATGAACCTTATAATTCCCTTTAAGGGCACAGTTGAGTTTTAGATTTAGAGCTTAAAACAGATGCTCCCATCACTGGGTAAAAACTAAAAAGCAAGTTACATAGGTTTGTTAAGAGTCACTTACTCAAAATGCTTAGGTAAGGTCAAAAGTTGCATAATACTGAAACAAGGGTGAGATCTGTACCTGGCAAGGTGAGCTGCAGTTTGTGGCTCTTATACGAACACAATTGAGTGATTTGAAAAGAATGCTGAATTCAATAACTGGGTTCATCTCATGTGGATGTCGCTGCAGGTACATGATTATAGAAAGGCAATGTAAGGAGCATTTGGCCACTAGCCATGTCAAAATGGGAAAAGAGCAAGAAGGTTGCCATGTTGGAGTGAGTGGGAATAGGCCAATACTCATAGAAGTCGGTGTGGATGGCCGATGGCTCGGCATAAAAAAGAAACTGAATCCAAAGTAAAGTCTGGGGGTGGGTGTACCTTGTGCAATTTGCTGTACCGTAATTATGCAAAATTACAGCAAAATACATGAGATTACACAAAATTATACAAAGAGCGTAACCCAGCATTTAGCGCTATTTTCTTAACACAAACTGCACTCTTGCGTCCAGATGGACCCAAGTGTGCTTTTTGCGCTAAGAAAAGAGTGCTAAAAGCAACAGAACATTAACAACAGCAGCCACTCATAATCGCTAAATTTGTTGTTCCTGTGCTTCCGTGGTTGGCTTTTTGTGCCAAATTACAATTAATTATGCCAACTGGCATAATCACATTAAAAGAGTAATGTGAAATTACCTAAATTATTCCAAGCACTCCAGCATAATAAAAGTTTCACCCAGTCCGAATATATTCCGAACGCATGTTACAATAAAATATCATTAGTACATCCTCTCAATAAAAAGACTAAAAAAAAAAGGGTTTTGTGAAGTATACATCAAACTACCACATTCGTGTACACTTAGCAAACTGTTTGTTGATTGGACAGAAATATTAAGATAATCCAGAAGGCGGAAGGAGGGATTGTAATAGCAAAGTGTAAGGAAAATGATACAGTCAGAAAATTCGCTGCTAAAATTTACAGTAAATCAGTATGTTAGAAGGTAAATTACTTATATAAGGAAATTGCTCATATATAGATGCAACATGATCAGGTACAAGATTAAGTAGCGCATGAGAAGTGAGAAGTAATTATTTTATTGGCATACATTAAGTGCTGAAAAATAACAGTGAATACTGTGACATGCAAGTCCAGCATAGACCCATATTGAGATACAAATGTTGATTGCAATACATGCACTAATAAAAACAATCATCATACAAAAGAAAGGGAGAAAAGAAAGAGTAGGGTAAAAAATAAGGTAGAGAAAGAGTAAAGTAAAGAGAAGAAAGGAAGAAGGGCAGAAAGAAAGGAAGGGAGGGAAGGCGAAACTACAGAGCATGGATGAGAAGTCTGGTCAGGTGAAGCCCAAGTATAGTAATGCGGTGAGAAAAAGGGTGGATGTGGTGCAATGATAGTAATGAGGATAAATCAAGATTCAATGTAAATTAGGGGGGCATCCTGCAGAAAGGGGAACCATGTGAGAAGAAAAATATCTGCTCTGCCCATTAAATTGTAAATTACCTATTTGTAGTACTCAGTTTTGTTCATCTCCGCGAGCCATTCCTCATGCAACAGCAATTGTGGAGAACTCCAGTGTTGCAGAATACAGATCTAAGTAGCTGTCAGGACAGTGACGAGCAAACAACGGGCATGAAGGGTCAGCTTGGAAAGATCGGATTAGTCATTGAGGAGAATTACGGGGTCTGGAAGTGGCGACGGCAAATCCTTTGATTCCTGGAGCATAGACACCACTCCTGTCCACACAGGGGAATGGCAGAACTCTGGTAAGAAATTAACAATATCACAGGGCATGTGATCACATCACCAACAGGCACAGTGAGGGAGCTATCCTGTAAACTGAAGCTGTACCAGTATCCAGTACCAGCCCTGAAGGATCTGAAAAAGACTGAGCTTCATCTGTGCTTCCCAGACTCTATGTTCCAGGGCCTTCAAAAGTTCTGCCTAATGATCCTCATCATATTCCACCTGCAGGCGAGCCTGCCAGGTCATCTTGAGGTAAGCCAATTGTTGCTGGGAATAGAGGTGGAGAATAAGGAGATTATCGAATCCGGACATCATGCCTTTAAACTGATCCCAAAAATTAAGGTTAGAGAGCAAAGGGGAACAAGGGATGATCCAGAGTTGGGGAACCAGTCTGCTTTGCAGGCAATGACGTATTTGTGTATAGCACCACTGTTGAGTATGCAACAGTCCAAATTTGTGTTGTAGCATCTCAGAGGACTTAAGTTTGCCGCCAGAGAGCAGGTGTGTAAGTATCAGGATCCCAGCTCTGAGACAGAGGCCCCCAATCAAGCATGCCACCCCATGCAGATACCAGTATTGTTCCAGAGGGTAGCTTTGTCATGGAGATGCACATCCACCGAAAAGGGCTTGTTAGCTCACATCCTGGCAGAATACATGACTTTCAGCATGGGGTTGGAGGACCCTGCGGTGGGGCCAGGAAGATAGAGGGCATGTAGTCTCAACTAGGCCTCCTGGAGTCTGTGTTCAGTCACAACCCATAATGGGGGGTCTTGCACCCTGGGGTGAATGTGCGCCTTATGTGCCAAATGTAGGGCTAGACAGTAATGCTCCAAAGAAGGCAGACCCAGTTCCCCCTGCTGATCTATGTGCAATACGCTTCTGAAGTGTCAGGCAAGGTCTCACTGAACCCTGGATGAAGGCCTTCATGGTCTTATCTATCTGACGGAGGATTGAGAGGTGTATTAATTGGGGAAGCAAGCCCAACACGTATGTGAATAGGGGACGAGTAACCATTTTCATCACCTGAGCCTGTCACCGGAGTGAGAGATTCAGGTAGGACCATTTCACAAAGTTCTTTCGCATTTGCTCCATAAGTGGGTTCAAGGTATCCGCCACCTGCCGGTAATCATTCCTCACCCATGGTTTTGTGATAGGATAGATCCTACGTGGCCTGTTCTGTCTCCTCCTTAGTGATCGTGCCCTGAAGCAGCTGTCTGCCATCCTCTGAGAGGCATAGTAAGGAATCACAGCACATACTGTACAAAGATGTTTGGTATTGAAGGTTAGTCTCTCATAGGAGCCAAAACTGCATCTCCGCCTCCTTATCGGGGCTGTCTCAGAGTATCCTGCACACTCTGCGCTAGATTGAGGGAAAACATTTAAGAAATGTTGAAAATTAGCAAGGCTAGGAGTGTGGTAATTTTTGGGGGTTAGTTAGATTGGCATGAATCATTAACTAGTGTACATTATAAAAGAGCTCCCATCACAAACTCCTCACACCACAAATTACTGGACCTGGTGAAGACTCAGAAGAAATGTTCCGTAAGGATCTCCCTGAGTAAAAGAAGATCCAGGTCACCCTTTGGCAGTAGACTGCACTGGACCTTGCTGGAGCTCTTGCTAAATTGAAATTTTAGGAGTGATTAGGAGGAAGTTTCCACTAGGTAAAGAAAACGTGGACTTTATTGGATGTGCAGGATGCCGAAATTGTTTTTGCAGGGCTCACTAATTAGATGCAAACTTGTCAGGCAAGAATTGCTAGTTTGTGCCATTGGAAAAAATTTCAGGAAAGTTTGAAGCACTGTGGGTCGTCTAAAAGACGTACAGAAAACTACCTTACCCCACTGGAGCATTTTAAGGACCAGAAAAAGTGACATCAGCCTAAAGTTAAAAGCTGGGATGGTAGAAGGTGACAAAGTTACTACAGCAGTGAAGCAATTTATGGTGACAGTATCCAGTTTTTCCCTGCTGGAAGCTTTTGGCACCAATCTGAAGACTTTGGCAGGATGTTACACTTGATGAATTTCACTGAGAAGCCTTTGTCAGCTACAGCACCCTGCATTGCCATGCTGGAGGTGTTAGACTTCCAGAAAATGTCTAATGGTCGTATTTAGAGGTTGACAGATGGCATATACAATCACAAATGTGGTAAATAGCAGCTGTCCCATCTGCCTCATTAAAAGTTCACTGTAATGAAACTTGTAATATGGGAGATGATATGTCCACCACATTTTGAGTCCCAAGGTAAAATCATTCACTCATGCAACCCGCTAGGCTTAAAGACACAACCAGATTCATTATTGATTGCTTTGTTGAGCTTTTGCTTTTATTTTTTTAAAAATCATATTGCTTGTTCCCTCAGTCCAAATTTGACAATTTGTGTGCCATTGTGCTTATTAATATTTCTATGTGCTGCTAAATTAGTTAGGTCATTTTATTGTGTTCTCTCATAATTTAATGTTTTTTGACAATGGCCAGTTGTAACATGCATTCCTCTGCTGGAAAAGCCCGCTACCTGTGCTCAATCTACCAGTGCTTGAGAAAAGTCTTTTTTTTTTGGCAGTAGAACATATTGTTTCATTAAGGTAACGTGTGATTGTAACATTTAGCCAGGAACAGTTATCAACCTTCTGGGAGCTTATGCCCTAAGCATCCCGGCCACGCGACATATGGGCCCCCTTTCTGAAGTGGGCCCGCACACGTCAACAGGCAGTACCGGACCACACAAACACACCTGTTGCACAACTGTTAAGCGCACTGTAAAAGGTGCAAGAAGGGGTAAATCCCTAACCAGATTTAGTCTTGCCCAACCTGCTACCTCAAGGTAATACTCATGACTGTTAATTCTTTTTAGGGCACATGCCGCTAGCACTGTAAGCAGGAAATGTTTTTGTACATAACAACAGTATCATGCATCCACAATGTATAACAAGCTTTGGCTGGATTTACAGGAAAGTTTCAAGCCAAACTGGATAATAAGCTTGTAAAGTTATACCATGTCAGGTTGCACAACGAACTTCATGGGTGATGTGGAGCAACAGACCTCAAAAATGTTTTGTATGTTTGTTATTATAAAATGTCAATAAATAAAAATAAAAAAAGGTAACGTGTGATTTCTCCTTCCACATTAATAGAAAATCGCTCACTATACCACCACCGTTTTCAGATGTAACATAGAGCACACAACCTGCGATCAGCCTAGGTGAAACGTTTTTAAAATAATGCTAGCATACGCTCTAGTCCTCGAGCCGCTCGCGGCATGGATAAATGGGGACCCAGTGATACGGGGATTGCGGTGGACGGAGGGTTGGGAGGACCGCATTTCCCTCTATGCGGATGACATCCTGTTATACATGACTTCTCCAAGCCGATTAATCAATTGCCTGTTAGACATCTGTGCGTCCTACAGCAGATTTTCTGGATACACGATTAACTGGGCGAAATCGGTCTTGTTCGTTCTTCATGGTCCCCCCCCGCGCTTGCCAAGGGGAGTAACGATACAACTCGGGAAGGAGGGTTTCAAATACCTGGGCATTCAGATCACACCAGATCATACTCAATTCTATGAGCGTAACCTTATGCCCCTTCTCCGAAGACTCAAATGCGATGTGAAGCATTGGCATGCACTGCCCTTGACCCTTTTGGGCCGAGCGGCCCTTTTCAAAATGATGGCCCTCCCCAGGTTTCTATACGCCCTACAAAACACGCCAACCCCTATCCCCAACTCCTATTTCAAATCCATTGAGGCAGAAGTGGGCCTCCTCCTTTGGGACGGAAAGCCCCCTCGCATAGCAATGTCCAAACTCACTAGGAGCTGGTACGATGGTGGAATTGCCCTGTTCAATGTGCAATTATACTATTGGGCCTCTCAACTTATAGTAGTGAATCAATGGCTCCACACCCCGCAGGAGGAACCGGCCCTACAACTTGACAGATACACCCTTGGTACAGACGGACTCTTGGGCTCACTATATAACATGGACAAGAAAAATACGCTGTTCGGCCCCACTGCACATACAGTACACACTTGGTTCACGGCACAGCGAACGCTTGGCTGGGAGGGGGTACTTACCCAACACACACCACTTTGGGACACCCAAAAAACGGGTATGCTTTGCAACAGTAAAGGTTTCACTCAATGACACCTTATTGGCATCTCTAGGGTGGGGGACTTGTGAAGGAGGGGAGAGATTGTGAAATTTGCCCAGTTATCATATCAACATATCAAATGGCGGACTCTGAACAGTTCCGATACCTGCAAATTAAACACGCACTTACCAAAGCCATACCCGAGGTGCCGTCCCACTCGCACCCTGCGAGAGAAATGGCAGGCCGAACTGGGAGACATGGATGACCAGGACTGGCAGGAAGCGTTGGCGTCCCCACGAGAGGTGGCAATTCCATCCCGCCTACAACTCGTGCAAATGAAAATACTGCACAGAACATACTACACTAGGAAGACACTTCACAAGATCGGACGGACTGAAACACCTTTGTGTTTAAGGGGGTGTGGGCAGATGGGCATATTTTACCGCACGTTGTGGGAGTGTCCCAACGTAGCACAATACTGGGAGAAAGTCATGACTACAATCGCCCGGGTCTGTGGCTTCGAGGTGCCCCCAGAACCATGGCAGTGCCTTCTAAATATTTGAGAGCCAACCGACCTCAACCACGCAGCGCAGGCCTGGGCGACCCTTTGGATTACACTGGCTAAGCGAAATATCGCACAGCGCTGGGGGGCATCAACTGCCCCCCTGCATCAACATTGGTGTCAAGACCTAGATAAGGCAATGATGGCGGAGAGGGCAGTATACATTCACAGAGGCTGTCCCCAAAACTGGGTGCGGATATGGGGCAAATGGAACTTATTATGAGGTAATATTTGTACCCCCCACCTGGGGAATCCGACCCAGATCTAAGCGACTAACACACACAAACTATCACAGGGCCACACGAAGAACCCGGGATCCGGGATTGCGAAACAGATGTCTGGGAATTGGAGGGCAAAGCACAACTGTACCATGTACCACCAGACAAGCTACCTTATAATGCGAGAATTGTAAATGTCATATGTTATCAGCATTGTTGTGAGCATACATCAATAAAAAAAATAAAAAAAAAAAAAAAAAAATAATGCTAGCAGATCATGCCGACAATTAGCATTACACTTGTGACACATAATGCCTGAGATTTATCCATTATGTCTCAGATTTTGTACTGGTAAAGAGTTGTTGTGGGAATCAGGATCCATAGCAAAAAGCTTTCACAAAAGCAAGAGACTGTTGCGCCCACTGTTTGTTGCAGGCACTGATTACATAGCGAGATTCACTGAGAATACCATGCTGGCAACTTTTTTCATTTTTTAAATGGGGTAAGTGCAATAGAGAGTTATGCACCTGTACAGATAGTAGCAATTTACGTTTCTTCAGACTACTCTGACTTTTGTCACGTGGTCAAGACAAACATTGTAAGAAAAACCACCATTTACATGATCATGCTTCTAAAGTCACCTTCTCTTTTACCCACGATTACTTTTGACATACATTTGCGTGCATGACAATGCAGGATAACATTCTCTGAATCAGCATTGCTTACATTTTCTCTTCTTAGGCACATTATCACGACACCTTGAACATTCAGTACAAGTGATAGGGTTCACTGTGCAAATGTCATCAATGTTATTGTCCGGTAGGCGACAAAGCTATCAAACTATAATAATCAACTGCTGCCTGACAGGGGTTTCGACATGGCAACATGGGTGCTGTTTATTATATATACAGAGCCAATTCCTTGTTTAGGCAGAGGAACACTCATCTGACAATGCGAGGAAACCACATGCAGGAATTTCAGCTCGGCTGATTCCTGTTTACTGACACTAGAGTTGTTCAGCTCTACACCAAGATGGACAGCTTGATGACACTTACCCACAGATAATGGGGATGTTAGACCACCCGACAGGGATTTGTCAGATCACCCAGTTTAGGCAAGACAAGGTTAGGGACCACTGGGTAGGAGTATACTAAGTCAAAAAAGGAGAGGGGGGGACCAGGAGCTCGTTATGGTCCAATGTCCGTGCTCCACTCGTAACAGTTAAATCAATAAGGACATTGTTCCCTGTTGGCGGCGAAACTGAAAATATCGATCACCTGCTCAACAGAGGAGAAAAAGGTGGGAAGAGTGTAAAGGTAGGGAGAGGGAACACTGGGGGGGGGGGGGCTGGAAAAGAAGAGGAGAGGGGAATAGAGGTGGGATGAAAAGAGGCAGAGAGAATTTCCCCAGTCTCAAGGATCCACTCCTGAAGGGGAGGACTCTATGAAGCCTCTCGTGAGCCCTCACACACCCCGAAGGATGTCTTGCTTCATCATTGGGCTAGTTGTTGCTCCTCGTCGGGCCGGCGCTGCAATGCCCGACGGTCCCCCGAAGGGTCTCTCTATCGGAGGTCTTTTAAAGAGAAAAGCCGTAAGGTGAATGCGGGTGTGTGGGCAAAAAAAGCAGTGAGGTGGATCTGAGAGATAAGTGGTAGGATGCGTGCAGAGTGTGTGAATTTAAAAATGCCTAGGGGTGTCCAAAAAAGTGGATATTTAATAGTATGGAGCCTCTGGCAGACTAAAAAGACCAAAAGGTCACGGGGTCACTAATCAGCTCAAGGTGCTGGTGTGACTACAATTAAAAAGGTCGACATGTTTCACGCCTTGGATGCCCGGACGGGTCAGTGGCGTTTCTTCAGGACCGTAGACAAGTGAAAAGTAGTGCACGGTGAAGACGGGAGTGCCAGAGAATGAAAGGGTAACTCACGTCTAAGAAAAAAGGTAAAAAGGTTAAAAAAGGTACGGGACTGCGGGGTACAGTGACCTGGTCAGCAGAGACAAGAAGAACGTACCAAACTAGTGTAACCCTCGTGTATCTGTACGGGGCTGCATAGGATCCGCCGAGGCTGCCAGCGCCCTATTTGGGTTGCGTCGGGGGCCGGCTCAGTCAGCACCTACCCACTGCCATCGGCAGCCGATAATTGTAGTCACACCAGCACTTTGAGCTGATTAGTGACCCCGTGACCTTTTGGTCTTTTTAGTCTGCCAGAGGCTCCATACTATTAAATATCCACTTTTTTGGACACCCCTAGGCATTTTTAAATTCACACACTCTGCACGCATCCTACCACTTATCTCTCAGATCCACCTCACTGCTTTTTTTGCCCACACACCCGCATTCACCTTACGGCTTTTCTCTTTAAAAGACCTCCGATAGAGAGACCCTTCGGGGGACCGTCGGGCATTGCAGCGCCGGCCCGACGAGGAGCAACAACTAGCCCAATGATGAAGCAAGACATCCTTCGGGGTGTGTGAGGGCTCACGAGAGGCTTCATAGAGTCCTCCCCTTCAGGAGTGGATCCTTGAGACTGGGGAAATTCTCTCTGCCTCTTTTCATCCCACCTCTATTCCCCTCTCCTCTTCTTTCCCCCCCCCCCCCCCCGTGTTCCCTCTCCCTACCTTTACACTCTTCCCACCTTTTTCTCCTCTGTTGAGCAGGTGATCGATATTTTCAGTTTCGCCGCCAACAGGGAACAATGTCCTTATTGATTTAACTGTTAGGAGTATACTATACACAGTACTTGTATGCCCGCATATATTCACTGTTTTAGCACAATGGTGGAATTGTTAGTTTTTTCAATGTTCTCATAAGGCTAATTATGCTAATCTGTTTCATTCTGCTGATTATCACAGCACACGTATTTTATACAATAATCACAATACTGCAATAGCTATTGAAACAGCTTGGTGAGCACTTCTTTTGCCTTTCTTTGGGAATGCATGAGAGTCCAAATGAAAGGGTTCTAGATCTGTTACCATGATTTCCTTGTGGGATTAGGGTTGTCATGTTCTGAGGTTGCACACACATTTGTTACCCTGTAAGGTTAGGGGTGCAGATCGTGCACTGTGGGCTAGCAGGACTATAGGCCAATATATACTGAGGGTATGCATGAAATTAGTCTGGCACAATCCCAAAATGTATGTTGTCCAACAAACGCAAAGTTTTAACCGGAAAGGTACAAACCATACAACATGTTGATTCCTTGGTCATTTTGGATTTGGACACTGAAGGAAAAACATCACTCATGCTTGGTGTGCAATCTCTTGTGCACCATCCACCCGTGAATGTTTTGGGCTAATTAAGTGCAATGTTTCCTTTTGATAGGCTGATGGAGGGCAGGCAGCACTATTATTTCTTTTTCTTTAAATTTATAGTCTTTCTTTCCTGGAGGGCATGCAGAAGACTAGTAGAGCCACAGCAGGTTTATTTGGGGAGTAAGGAAAAATATGTGTTAGGGCAATGGGCATTTTAGGCTTGAAGAGGCCTGAGGATATACTTCCCCTATTTCTGTGCTTTTTTTGTCCAAATTTGTTATTATGGTTTCCTGTTTTCAAATTCTTTTTGTAATGAACGCCAGTGGTGTTTTTCTGCAGTGTTTCCAAACTGAAGATGGTGTCCTATAAGTACACCAAGAGGCAAAGCATCTGAACTCTCATCCACCACTTGCTACCTCTGGTATGACCATACCAAGCACCCACTGACCATTGCTGGACATAGTGATGTCAGATATTTGCTGATTTTGGTGAAATACTGAAGCAAGCGGGATAAGAGTGGTTCTAACTCTGTGTCCCCCTCTGTCGTCTTGGTGGAGCTCCAGGACACTAGGGATGAGTCAGAGTGAATAACAGAGGAGCGATATGTGAGGCTTACCCTGAAGGCTCTGGCGTTGGTTGTGCTTGTTTGACATTGGCAGAAGGCTCCGCTCTGTGTGGCACAGTATCACTTGCTTTCCTGTCACTGACATAGTGCTTGTCTACCTTCCCATTGTTTCCATGATCTTATAGGGGAATTGCGCAGCATCTGAACACCTGGATGCCACAGACTGTCTGAGTCGGATTCACCAAGCGCTGGAGTCAGCATCAGGGTAGGTTTGATTAACAAAATTTGGGGGTATCTGCTGCAGCGACTGTGAAAGAGTGCTCACCTCCCCAATGTACTACAGTAAACAACGCTCTGGTGCCGACTGATCGTGAAGAAAAGGAAAGCAGAATTTACAGTCCGAGATTCAAATTGCTTGACTTCAAGCGAACATCCAATTTGAAAACGTAGAGGATTCTTTGTGTCTTCTCTCGATTTTCATTGGATACACTAGTTCTACCTACAGAAATACATTATACTTTATTGTTATTCATAGATACTGTTATCCTGTTTCCTGATAGTGTGCTCATGCAGGATCTTGCAGTGTTTAACTAGTGTGAATGTACTTTCTAGCTGCTTTGTCAGAGTCATGAGAAATAACTCACAGGAGCAGTACAAATCGATTTGGTAACTCAATACCTCTGGGGCACTATGTCAGTATATTTCCGACCTGGATTCCATCTGAATAAGCAGTCTTTCCTTTCATGATGGTGACCAAGTCAAAAAATGAGACAGCCAAGCCAGCTGCGAAAAATACCAATTGAGTGAGCCTGATCGGTGCAGGGAAAGGGAGAGCTCACACCAAGAGAAGGTCCATTTGAGGGACAGCATCAGGGAGCTCAAGTGGAATAACAACCCTTAATGGAAGCAGCAGGACAGACAATCGGTTACTGGCCGATTGAAGGCTGGCTCTAAGTAGACTCATTCGCAGCTGAACTCTGATATGCAGGATGGTAAGATTAACCCTCTAACTTAATCTCAACCTTCTGCCTCAGTTAAGATGGACACCGGTGTGATAAACCCAGACAAAAAATGGAAGGGACTGAGATTTTGAAAGGATCTAACCCAGACCCACCAGAAACACCTCTGAAATGTGTGCAACCAGAAAGGATGGCCTTAACGCTAAGACTCACTGGTATCCTCAACCTCTGCCCAGGAAGCAGCCCCAGGGGTTTGGGGATTAGACCTATTTCACTCATGTATGCAGAACACATCTCTGGCTTGCTTAATGAATCACATACTATCTTGTATAATGTCTCCTACACCAACTTATATGCACCACTTTTGGTACCCTCAGTTAGAGACTTCATTGAGGAAGAGTGATATTACAGTCAAGACCTGCCAATAGTGCTGACATCAATCTTGATTCTGAAACCAGCACAGAATATGAGAGCCTCATTCATTGTATTCTACATGTACCAGCAGGCAGCTTGCTCCAGACTATAATAAAGGAAATTAAAGGAGGTTAAGAAATTGCAGTGAGAGCTCAGTACCAAGATAGGGAGTTTGACCACCAAATGTAAAATGTGGATGAAAAACTAGTTGAGTTTATGTCCAAACAATGAAACATGGAGACTAGTCTGACAAAGCTCGAAGGACGGGTAAATACTTAATAACTACACACAAGAGCCAACTCTTGCCCTAACCCAGAAATATGAGGACTTTGAAAATAGATCACAGTGCTCTAATTTGAGAATTTAAGAGCTTTTGAAGGGAGCGGGGAGTGGGCAAGGAGCATGCAGAATTGGGTGGCATAGCTGTTATTAAAAAGTCACCAAAGGGAATTACTCGAATGGAAAGACATGCCACATTTTCGATTGCCAGAGCTCACGATGTTCCATTTTCTCCCCCCTAACAATGGTCTCAAACCTTGTACAGGTATGGCCTGTTTCCAAAATTACAGAATTAAGGAGCAGGTCCTGGCTGGAGCACAGTAGAAGAAGCATCTAAAATTCTCAACAAGGATTAACATTCTCCATTTTCCAAGAGTTACCATAAAACCTCTCCTACCAGAGTTCCAGGCACTTACAATCCCTACTACACTTAGAAGAGTAGATATTTTAATTAACTGGCAAGGCCAATTTTGTGACTTCATGGACCCGAATGAGGCGCACCAATTCATCACTTGGAGGCGATCTAATAATTAATGGATGATTGAATGGTATCATTGATTAATTTTCTCTTCCTTTTTTCGTTTGAATGGACATGGGTTGAGTGGTGGATGCCATATCCTGTAGGATGCAGACATCTGCATCCATCACCATAGGATTATTTCCTTTTCTTCATATGTCTGAGTCATGATTTGGTTGACATCAAGATTAGAATAGCCACTTTGAAAGTTAAAGGGCTATAAGTCTGGGTTGAACATAAAAGAGTTCAATCTGAATTGTGTAGCCTTCATACTGATATTGCTTCTTTACTGGACACCTGAATGTCAGCCAATACACAGACAGGAGCTGAACTTCTGTATGAGAACTAAGGGAACTGCCTTCTTCATTTTTCATACTCATTGTCAGATCTTGGTAAGTAAAGCAGATCCTGGAGGTAGATGGGCATAGGTTTTAGTTAAACACAATAACACTTTTGTTTGCTTATTTTCTTTACACAGACCCAAAGTGGATGGGCCTGGTATGTATTATGATATTCACACTCTCCTTTTGCCTATGGCCGGATCAGTTGTGCTGCTTGGGGATTTTAACTGTATTCAGTCACCACTTTTAGATGCCACTAACCTTGCAACACACTCTAGATATGCAAAGTATGACAAGCTATACTTGCAATTATAACTTAGCTTTTGTAGCCAATTGGCAATGGCAGAACCCCACTGCCCAAGCTTTTGCCTTTTTTCATTGGTTCATCATCAATATTCACAAATAGACTATTTTTAATCACACTCCTCTATCTTTAGACGTTGAATTTTCAGCTGGTGTTCCATCTTCACCATCCTGGACATTACCTAATCATAATTCAAAATGCTTCCTTCCTTTGGGACTTGTAGCTCCATGTAATTGAATATATTGAAATTAATTCAAACACAGCTAACATACAAATAGTGTGGGACTCAGGGCCCGACTGGTGGTAGCAGGCACCGGGCATTTCCCTGGTGGGCCGCCAGGTGTGGGGCCTGGTTTTGGTCCCCTGGGGGCTGTTTTTTGGTCTCGCCTACGCAGCACGCATGTGCTGCATAGGAGGACCTTTAGCCGTCGCTCTGCTCTTTTTGGAAGCACATACTCTTGCTTGTGGCTGCATCCACCTTACGGGAGCGCGCAGGGGCCCGCCACAAGCACGAGTATGTGCTTCCAAAAAGAGCAGACTGCGCGCACACGCACGCACCACTCCCGGGCCAGCAAACACACGATTGCAGTGCCAGCCATGCATTTCAAAACACAGCAAAATTAACAGGTTTTTATTCGACTACTTTTCCAACTGTGGTCTTTCATTTTTTCCTTTTTGATGCTGTGCTTTTTAGAATTAAAATTTTGGGCTTTCTCTAGTGCCAATAGTCCCAGTCGGGTGGTTGAGCCATTTGAGAATAAGTGGCAAAAATACAGGTTTCAAGAAGGTACATCGCGGGGGGTACCGTAGGTTTATGCACAAGTTCTTAGATACCATGATGCTCCCTGTTGTGGGGCGCATTCAGCCTTTTTCTTCCAATTAACTTTTTAAATTTAAAACTAACACTAATGCTTTGAATGGCAAAAGCAGAACTAAACTTAAAACTAAAAGCACAGCACTGAACAAAGCTGTTGCGCGTTGTTTACCTGCCAAACGGGTGAAGACGGGAGTATAGTTGGCGATAAATGCTTCTAGTTCTAACGTCTAACGCACAGTTTCATGCGTGACATCTTAAGCGCCATGGCTTTTGAGACAACAGCACATTGCGTCTTGGATTTTGGAGCCGATGCTTTTCGGTGTTAAAAGCGCAACTATGTATGCCACAAAGTAAGCTGCGGTCAGATTAAGACCAGGACTGACTGCAGGTGTCAGGGATGACTTGGGGCCACTTAAGAGCTGCAGGTCACTATTTAGTTGGAAAACTTGTACCTACAAAGACTCCCGTCAGAAAATGAATATAATATAGAAATACTATTGAAACAGGAATAGAAAATGATAAACCTTTCACCCATTCATTGATGTGAATGCTTTTATTAGCAACGTGTTAATACTACGTTGCAGGCACACAGGCTGAATACGGTGTCAAAGTACCCTACTGCATTCTGCAAGCTGTATTCTGGGTTCACCTCTCCTACATCACTTAAACTGAAGTACCAAATAACAATGTTTTTTTCAGTTACAACAATGCAAGGTACTGTTGTATCCCACTTGAGCTGGGCTCCAAGTGTAAGAGCAGCAATAAAAGGTTGGATTTAGGAGCTTTTAGGCCCCATTTTACTTTGAGCCGTTTGTACCTGGCGCGTATTGGTGCCTCATTGTTCAGTCCAGTTTCTCTCCAAGTGCAGGAGAAATATCCACAAGGTTGGACACCGCTGAGAAGTGATCTCCCTCCACCATTTCATTTTAAGATGAAAGTGATGATCGTGGGCTATGGAGTGCATCTCCTGTTTGGCCCATTAGTCATCTGGAGTGCTTGTTGCCAGATAAATGAGGTGTCAGCAGGCGTTGAACGCTACTTCATTTTAGTGGTGCCTTATGAGATAAGACAAGAGTGGATGCTTGACATATACATGTTGTGGGATATGTATTTGGTGAGAGTAGTGGCTTTGACTATTAGGATGAACCTTCTTGGGACGGTGTTTTGCAGTTACAGATTTTCCGCACTGGCATAAAGGACAATCTCATCGAATGGTTAAGTTGATACAAGCATTGGCATAGCCAATAGATCTCGCCTTTGGGACCTTATTAGTGTTTAGCCATGCAATAGTTGATGTTGTTGCACCAAGGATACTGTGGTGCATAACTAAACACTTATAAGGTCCCAAAGGCGAGACCTATTGGCTATGCCAATGCTTGTTGTTACAGGGACGTTTTTGCAGCGTAGCTGCAATATCGGCCCTGTTACAAAATCGGACAAAACCGGCCCTGGCAAACCGCTCGGCTGCAACCCCAACCGCCCGGGGGGAGGGAGGAGGGGCGGCCGAGCACTTTGCCAGGGCCGGTTTTGGTTCCCAGTCACAACTATTTAAGTTTCTAACTCAGATCCTAACATACCTGCATTATGACATAAAAACAAATCGTCCTTACACGCTCCAAAATCAATGTGATGATTACTAATACTCACAGACAATTCACCGAGTTACGGCAGATAAAATAAGGACCCACGTGCATACTCAGACTAGAACCAAAACGACTCATGAGTAATTGACATTAATACCTAGCAGAGGGATACACAATTTGTTTGGAGTAACCAGGGAATTCCATGCTTATTATCAATCATTATATACATCTGAAATACCCTGCCCCAACACCATATATTCCATCAAGTTTTTTGATACGTACAAGCTAGATACTCGTTCAGTGATCAGATGGATTTATTTTAGGCACTCTAAAATGGTGAGAGAAATTATTGATACAATCAAAGCTGCATTTATGGGTAAAGCTTCTGGCCTTGATCCCATACTAGTTGAAATTTACCAACAGTACAAAATTAGGTTTAAGGTTGATGGGTGTACAATACCAATTCTGGCAACAACCACAATCTGTGTAATGATGAACCCCAAAAGTCACAAAATTAACTTGTGCTTAACCCTCTGGTAGCTTGGCAAAAAAGCTGTCAGGCTTTAAGAGGCAATGCATAATGTATTTATGCAGCACACAAACAGTAATAAAGTGAAAACACAACACAAGAATCCTAAACCAATTTAGAAAAATAGAGTAAATGTTAATACATTAAATGATACTAGAATGACAAAAATCCAATCAGTACATCCGGACATATGCAATTTTCATATTTTTAGAGAAAATAGTGCCTAAAAGCACAAAATGCCACTCGTGGTGCTAGACCGAGGGAGGGGGGGGGACACAAGTTCAGGGTGACCGTAATAGATAGAGGTTGCATATAATGTCCAAGTAAGGTCCACCAAAAAGTTACCATCAAAGTTCGGCACAAAGAATTTAGGGGCACATTACAATGGCGGTGGGATTTCCACCGCAGGCCCAGCGGTGGCCGTCCCTCTGCCATCTGCATGCCCATTTGCCCCCGCCAGATAAGGATGGCGGGGGGAATCGTTCCGCAGCGTGGCGTCAGCCAGCCTTTCCATGGCTGTCACGGAAAGGCCGGCGGAGGCTGGCTTTTGGGGGCCCGTTACGGGCCACCTCTGTGTGGGGCCGTTGTGCACTGGGGGGTACCCATGGTACACCCCTCCATTTTCATGCACAAGGTAGCAGGTACCGCGCAGTGCCTGCCAAGTTGTGCAGGGAAATGCACAACATGGCCATTTGACATAGCAGCCGGTGCTGCAGCCATTAGCACCCGCAGCAATGTTAAATTGCCAAATGCGACCGCTGCGGTGGCGGTCACATCATGATTAGGGGTGTGGGACCACCGCATGACAGGCAGGCTGTCCCGTTACCACTAGGATGGTGGGTGGACTCAAGTCCGCCTGCCATCCTAATGACCCCCTTAGTTCACGTTAGAGCAGACAGCGAAAAGCAGGCTGATCATTTTGGACAGTCACCGCTGTAGCATGAAGAGCTGGTCAGGCATCATGGACGGTCGTCTCTGTAGTGCAACTAGTGGGTTAGGAGTAGCGGATGGTGGTCACTGTAAGGTGAAGAGCTTGGCAAGTGTCGTTGGCTGTCATTGCTGTAGCATGAAGGGAAGGTCTCGCATTACTGGTCGCTGCTGGAAGTCTCACAGGAGCATCATGTTGGAGGTAGTCACGAGTGGCAGTCTCATGGCCCGAACAAGCCTGTTCTTGGTTGCAAGGAGCCTATATTTCAGAATTATACTCTGATGACTTCCAAAAGGCTAAGGACCTGGGGAGGCAGCTCTTGGGGATCAGGCACTCACTCCATCAGAGGCCAGCAGGGCTCAGGCAGGTCCAGTGGTAGATCCAGGGAGGTCCAGTTGCAGCAGGGTCAGAAGGGCAGTTGCAGGAAGGCCTCTAAAGCTTGTTGTGTTCCTGTAGCACACATAGGTCAGCCAACTGAACCGAACCTTGGAGTTACTCTAGTTAGCCTGGGATGAAGACAAGCAGGTCTTCCTTCTCAGACAGCAAGGCACTCTCTCAAGCAGCAGGGAAGTCCTCTTGCAGCAGGGCAGTCCTTCCTTTGTAACTTCCATAGGCCCAGGAGCGTTCTGAAAGGTGGCTTTGGAGGTCCAATATTTATTCTTGGTGCCAGCCTTTGTGTGCGGGTTTCCTGTCCTACCTCCAAAACTGTTTCTGGGAAGTTCTATGGCCAGTTTGGAGCCCTTCCCCTGTCCACACTCCAAACTGTCTGAGATGATGAAAGACAGGCCAGGTCTGGTGTCAGTTTCCTTTGTGTGTGCAGGTGGCAAAGTCATTTGATGTGTAAGAGGGGCTGGGTACAGCCCCTCCCAGTCATCCAGCCAGGATGGCACCTCATGTCCACATCTAACTCCCTTTTGTGTAATGGTCTGGAAGCAAAACACAAGCCCCAATAGCACAGCCATTGACAGACATGTGTCCCCAGTACACTGGCAGAAGGCACAAAAGGTTGGAACAAAAAAATGCTTGGTTTCAAAAAGTACTCAGACAAAATCACAATTCATTCTTTTGTGTTCTTTTTATATCTAAAATAATTCTTTTTAGAATGTTTCAACACATTTCATTGATTTGGTAAAGAAACGTAATTCAATTTGAACACTGGCAACCAAAACTACTGTCTTATTTCACAACTTAAGCAGTAGTCACTGACACTTTTTCGTAAATATGCACCATACACAGTTGGTCATATAACATAAGATCAATTTACATATTTGTAATATATGCAAAACATCACATGGAAATTATTTATATTGAAGAAGTGTCACAGCGTGTCAAGACTTGGGAAGCAACTGCTACCATGACAAATGCAACGTCAACCCCTGCAACCCTAGGGCTAAACAAATTAAGTATCCGCGCAGTAGACGGAAATGTTTGGCGCCCAAAATCCTGTTAAAACGATGCCTAACAATAATAAGAGACTCAGGGGTGGAAAATGGCCGCGCAAATGAGCACAGATTTAAAACAGGTGAGCGGTCTTGTGTTTCCCTTCACACGGCAGTCAGGAGGCTCAAGGAGCGCGTTCCACGAAGGAACTGCACACTTCAACTGTAGCCTTGGAGAGTGTGTAGTGTCACCTCATGACGCAGCGCTAATTTGTGTTTACCTCAACAATTCTGTTCATCACAACTAGAACCCGCATGCGCAACGTGGGAGTCAACATTCCTGTCAAGAGAAAACCAAGCCAAGAGAATTTTCGTGTAGCGGTTTTTGGATTCCAGATTTCCAGCAAATGGTATTGTTTGTCCTATATAGAACTATTGAGGTAACTTGTGGCGCTTCATGTTCCAGATAATTAAGTTGCGAACTTCGGAGTTTATTTTATTACTGAATAGTATTACCAAATAACGCTTCAGAAATCTTTAACAGAAAGACAATCTTATCATCATGAGCAAGCTCTCTGGTGTACTCATACTTATTCAAGGAATAACAGCAGTTGTCAGTTGGGTTTAAAAGCTACAACATGTAGCGAAGGTAATTACATGGGAGATCACTAACATATGCCAATTAGAATTAGTCGGTATAGGAATGTTATTAAAGGCTGTTGTTTTCCCCTAGATACAGATGCCGATTAACACCAAATAAATATAAAAACAGAAGAGAGAAGCTACAGCCAGAGGTCTACAGGGTAAATTTAATGACATGGTTAGACATTAAGCATATAAAGAGTGTGGGTGGTTTTTACATTGTGTCTTTCATATCCAGGTGCAGCAAGAGGATCCACCCAGACCATTGTGTGAAGACCTACCATCTTCAGAGGCTGTCTCTCTTGTTTCTTATCCACTTCCCCTTTCCCCCCTGCTTTAGTTACTACCTTGAGTATTCTCGGGTGGTGCCTGAGGTGGAGGGGCGTTGGGACCATCATCGGCTCCTGTGGATCCTTGGTGCTCTGACAGATTGAAGTGCCCTTAATCCACCTGAGTCGATATGGCTGAGGGTTTTGATTTAAAGGCCTTGGCAGGAGTGCTTGAAGGTTTACAAAACCAGTTGACACAATCAGCCGATGAAAATCGGAGTCTTAGGGATGAGATAAAAAGGTCCCAACAGGAGACACACCAAATTAAATTGAAAATGGAAGAGTTCCTTGCTGGAACTACGCCATTACCAAGTTTAGAAGCTAATCGCGGGGCAGCGACAGAGGTAGCCACACAAGTTATTCATTCGGTAGCTCCTATTGTACCGTTAGCTAATCCTGAAAGGTTCAATGGGGATCCACATAAAGCGCAGATATTCCTGACCCAGTGTTCATTGCACTTTTTGTGTAGGTCGGTAGTTTTTAAGGAAGAGCAGGCTAAAGTTGCATTTGTGCTGTCCTACTTGAGTGGTGATGCTGCCGCCTGGTCCATGCCTTTGATCTCTCGTAATGACCCAGCCCTGTACAACTACGAGCTTTTTAAGAAGGAGTTCCTGAGAATTTTCGACAGAAGAACCGCCAACCAAGCTACAGACAATGAACTGCTGGATTTGAAGCAAGGGAGTCGTGATCTGGTAGCATATATTGCTCAATTTAATAAACTAATTGTGGAAACCAACTGGCCTGAGGATAAACGTTCAGCTTTATTCTATCGAGGTCTAAAGGACGAATTAAAGGACGCCTTAGCTCAAATACCCAAGAGACCTCAAGAGATATCAGAGTTGATAGATCTAGTTCTACAAATCGCTCATCGACTATTGGAAAGGCGTTCAGAAAAGAAGAAGGAGTTTCGGTCTTTTGTTCCCCGCTTGGACCGCATCAAAACAGACAGTAACAAGACTGAAACAGTCAGTGGAGAGGAACCTATGCAAATTGGGTCTATAAGAGGGCCTCTTACTAAGGAAGAGCGAGAGAAAAGACGAACTAAAAACGTATGCATGTATTGTGGAGATTCAGGACATTTTGTAAAAGACTGCCACAAAAAGCCCAAGACAAACGTGGGGTTAAAAGACAGATCCCATCAGTAGAGGGGGTTGCCCTGGTGGGAAATAAAGAACAGTCAACTCCGGAACACCAACAATTAGTTAATACTTTACAATCAGCAGCTCCGCATTTAATAGTCTCTTTTACCATAAAATTTGGACACAAGGAAGTTCCTGGGGTGTCAGTCATGATTGATTCTGGGGCAACAGGAAATTTTTGTGACCTGAGCTATGCAAAACAAATAGGAGTAAGAGCAATCAAAAAGAAGAATTTCGAAGTGGTTAAGTCAGTGGATGGTTCAAACTTAACTTCAGGCCCCATTACTGATGAAACGGAAACTTTAGAGTTAGTTGGGTTACAGAGTCATCGAGAATATATTAGATTCAACCTCATAGACGCTCCACAATTTCAGTTAATACTGGGATTACCATGGTTGACTGAGCACAACCCCACTATTGACTGGGAAAGAAGAACAGTCAAAATGGACTCTGAGCATTGTATCAAGAATTGTTTCCCAGGAACAAAAAACCATTCAGAAGGAACACCAGCTACAGAATTGGCTCAACTCATCAATTGCGTGTGTGCTGTAAATACCCAAGAAATTCCAGTAGAATACCAAGACTTGACCAGTGTATTCGACAAAAGAAATGCGGAGAAGCTTCCACCACATCGGGAGTATGACTGCAAGATTGAGTTAGAGCCTGATGCAGTATTGCCGTGTAGTCGAATTTACGCCTTGACAGAAGCAGAAAATGTCTATCTCAAGGAGTACCTAGACGAATTTCTGAAGATCGGTTTTATCAGACCTTCTCAATCACCAGTGTCATTGCCGCTATTTTTTCGACCCAAAAAAGATGGTACTCTACGCCTCTATATCGATTACAGAGCATTGAATCAGGTAACGGTGAAGAATCGATACCCGTTACCACTTATATCACCACTTCTGGATCAGGTCAAAAGAGCTAAGGTTTTCACCAAACTTGATTTACGTGGAGCTTATCACTTGGTGAGAGTGGCCGAAGGTGATGAGTGGAAAACAGCCTTCAGGACTAAATATGGCCTTTTCGAGTATCAGGTGATGCCATATGGACTAAGTAATGCTCCCGCAGCTTTTAAACATCTGGTAAATGATGTTCTTCGAGAATTTCTGGATCGAGTGGCAGTTGTCTATATAGATGACATCCTGATTTTCTCAAACACCATAGAGGATCATGTAAATCATGTAAGAGCAGTTTTACAAAAGTTACTAGAGAATCATCTATTTGTCAAACTGGAAAAGTGTTCCTTCCATGTTGAGCGTGTGGAGTTCCTTGGCTTCATCATATCTGCTGAAGGAGTAGCTATGGATCCCCGATAAAGTGCAAATCATACAAGATTGGTCTTCACCCAAGAACGTAAAGGAAATACAAAGCTTCCTTGGCTTTGCCAATTTTTATCGAAGATTTATTCCAGACTTTTCTGCCAAAGTATCTCCTATCACTCAACTTTTGAAGAAGGGGAAGAAATTTGATTGGTCCAATGAGGCTGAACAAGCGTTTCAATTTCTAAAAAAAACTTTCATTACAGCCCCAATTTTGATGCATCCCGATCCGGAACAGGCCTTTTACGTGGAAACAGATGCGTCCGATTTCGTTACAGGAGGGATCCTGTCACAAAGGGACAAACAAACGGGTCAACTTCATCCAGTGGCATTTAGATCAAGGAAACTGTCAGAACCGGAACTCAACTATTCAATTGCAGACAAAGAGCTGTTGGCAGTAAAAGAAGCCTTTCAAGATTGGCGACACTATCTGTTGGGAGCCAAGCATTGCGTAACTGTGTTCACAGATCACCGTAACTTACAGTTTTTAAAGTCAGCCAAGACCCTTACGCCACGGCAATTGAGATGGTCTTTGTACTTTTCAGATTTCAATTTTGTGATCACCTACAAACCGGGAGCGGAAAATGGGAAAGCAGATGCCTTATCTAGATTGAATGCACCTGAAGAAGTGAGAGCCACTAAGGCGGAACCCATTATTCCATTGGACAAGATTATTGGCACGGTCCATCTTGAAGAATTTGCACAGGAAATCCAAGAGAAGTGTCCAGACAGCATTTGGAAAGACTGGGTCGGTGAGGACGACAGGAAAACTATAACAGGAGGTCTCCCGTATTATGATGGAAATTTTATCTGCCCACCGAAGATTTGCAGACGAAAGTTCTTAAGGAATGTCACGACGATCGGTGGGCAGGTCACAAGGGCATCAAGAAAACTTTAGAGTT
Source organism: Triturus cristatus (assembly GCF_964204655.1). Classification (NCBI taxonomy): domain Eukaryota; kingdom Metazoa; phylum Chordata; class Amphibia; order Caudata; family Salamandridae; genus Triturus; species Triturus cristatus. The sequence continues at coordinate 889,020,490 of NC_140590.1, read as the reverse complement.
GATTGGAAGAAATTTTTGGTGGCCTGGCATGGCGGCTCAGGTGGGACAGTACGTTTCAACTTGTGAAACCTGTATAAAAGGGAAACCAAGTAGGCAGGCCCCTCAGGGATTATTGCAACCCCTGCCTAATGCACCTTATCCTTGGCATACTGTGTCTTTAGATCTGATAGTGGATCTACCAGCTAGTCAAGGACATACAGTCATATTGGTATTAGTGGATTCATTTTCTAAAATGAGCCATTTCATTCCATTAAAGAAAACACCCACCGCCCCACAACTAGTTCAGATATTTAATCAACACATAGTCCGGGCACATGGGATTCCACAAATAATCATTTCAGACAGGGGAACCCAATTCATTTCCAAATTCTGGAAAACCTTTATGCACAGCTTAGGGGTCGACACGAGGTTCTCCACCAGTATTCATCCTGAAACCGATGGACAGACGAAGAGAGTCAATCAGGAGTTGGAGTAATACCTGAGGCTTTATTTGTTGGAACAGGATGAGAACTGGTCGGATCTTTTGTGGACAGCCGAGTTTGCCTACAATAATGCAGTACATGACTCAACGGGGTATTCACTGTTCTATTTGAATTCTGGAAGACACCCTGATTTTATGGTCGGGAAAAAACATGATATGGTGCCTGCCGTCACTGATGTGGTGAAGGAGTTGAAGAACTCTTATAAAAAGGCTCAAGCAAACTTACTTAAGGCAAAACAATCCTACAAAAGACAGGCAGATAAGAAGAGACGGGTGGGCACCAAGTTTGTGGTGGGAGATCAGGTCTGGTTGTCCACTAAGCACTTAAGATTAAAAGGGAATAGGAAGTTTCAGCCCAGATTCCTCGGTCCCTTTAAGGTTCAAAAGATAATAAATCCAGTAGTGGTGAGGCTACAATTACCCAAACAGTTAAAAATCCATCCCGCTTTTCATGTATCATTGCTAAAAAAGAATCCACTCAATGCAAGGTTAAAACCAAACCCAACCGCAGTTAGAGTTGAGTCAGGGGAAGAATTTGAGGTTAGTAGAATTGTAGACTCTAAAGTCTCCAGAAACAAATTGTACTATTTGGTTGAGTGGAAAGGGTTTGGGCCAGAGGAAAGGTCTTGGGAACCAAGTTCCAATGTACATGCACCCAAGTTAGTCAGGAATTTCCATAAAATCTATCCAACTAAACCAAAATTGGGGGAGCCCTCTTTGGAGGGAGGTACTGTCAAGACTTGGGAAGCAACTGCTACCATGACAAAATGCAACGTCAACCCCTGCAACCCTAGGGCTAAACAAATTAAGTATCCGCGCTGTAGACGGAAATGTTTGGCGCCCAAAATCCTGTTAAAACGATGCCTAACAATAATAAGAGACTCAGGGGTGGAAAATGGCCGCGCAAATGAGCACAGATTTAAAACAGGTGAGCGGTCTAGTGTTTCCCTTCACGCGGCAGTCAGGAGGCTCAAGGAGCGCGTTCCACGAAGGAACTGCGCACTTCAACTGTAGCCTTGGAGAGTGTGTAGTGTCACCTCATGACGCAGCGCTAATTTGTGTTTACCTCAACAATTCTGTTCATCACAACTAGAACCCGCATGCGCAACGTGGGAGTCAACATTCCTGTCAAGAGAAAACCAAGCCAAGAGAATTTTCGTGTAGCGGTTTTTGGATTCCAGATTTCCAGCAAATGGTATTGTTTGTCCTATATAGAACTATTGAGGTAACTTGTGGCGCTTCATGTTCCAGATAATTAAGTTGTGAACTTCGGAGTTTATTTTATGACTGAATAGTATTACCAAATAACGCTTCAGAAATCTTTAACAGAAAGACAATCTTATCATCGTGAGCAAGTTAATTAGCTCTCTGGTGTACTCATACTTATTCAAGGAAGAACAGCAGTTGTCAGTTGGGTTTAAAAGCTACAACATGTAGCGAAGGTAATTACATGGGAGATCACTAACATATGCCAATTAGAATTAGTCGGTATGGGAATGTTATTAAAGGCTGTTGTTTTCCCCTAGATACAGATGCCGATTAACACCAAATAAATATAAAAACAGAAGAGAGAAGCTACAGCCAGAGGTCTACAGGGTAAATTTAATGACATGGTTAGACATTAAGCATATAAAGAGTGTGGGTGGTTTTTACATTGTGTCTTTCATATCCAGGTGCAGCAAGAGGATCCACCCAGACCATTGTGTGAAGACCTACCATCTTCAGAGGCTGTCTCTCTTGTTTCTTATCCACTTCCCCTTTCCCCCCTGCTTTAGTTACTACCTTGAGTATTCTCGGGTGGTGCCTGAGGTGGAGGGGCGTTGGGACCATCATCGGCTCCTGTGGATCCTTGGTACTCTGACACAGCGTCGACGTTTCGGTCTCCTAAAGTTTAATCCCCGAGACCATCATCAGGACTCAAGTTGCACCACGTATCTATCATAAAAACACATACATAAATTACCAACATATCCTAACATCTGAGTTCATCTATTAGTATTGTCACTTCAATGAAGGAAAACAGGTGTATCCCATTTGAACCACCCGATATAGTGTGTCAGTCTACATTCCCATGGTGACACAAAACAACCAAAGCAACCAAAGGTACCAAGCCGGGTGTCAAATCCACGTATCGAACACCCATGTTACCATCACCAAAAATGTGCCATGGAAAAAAACTATAATGTGGATGAACATCATTACTACCACACATAATGTCTCATAAAGAGACGCCATAATGTAGCTCTGCCTCCCTGAATCAAAACAAAAACACTTACTCGTACTTTCATGTGAAACCTTTAGATCACGTATTCCAATTTATTGCGAGAGCACTAGATCAAAACAGAGCAGAACGGAAAGTCCTAAATCATATCGGAAGACCTCTTTCAGTACGAAAGTCTATTAATCATGTTGTCTGCCTATACTTACATGAAAGCGGCAACCTTCGTCTGCGCTTCCAAAATCTGAAATAAAGGACACCAGGTCAGACGAAACTCGTCAACTACTGTTAACTAGAGGCTGCAAACCCTTTCCAGGAATGAAGCTTACTTCTTTTTCTCCAAGTCGGCTCTCTCCGTACCACTCGCCAAACAAATCCGAGAAGCCACCACACACGAGTGCGGAAGTTATTTAAGCCTTAGCGTCATCAAAAACCGCCTAAATTGGAAGAAAACCAGTCGTCCATCTTTGAAGGGAGCCTTCTAATACGAAATAACAATATCTGATGCCCAGAGTCAACCAAAATTTTTGGACACATAAAGTATAGCTCTCTAGTTTAAATACGACAATATTATAAACAACAAAAATTGTAAACATACTTGTATATATAGAAGTTGATACAGACCCCATTAAAAACCATTACTATGGTGTGAACCATTAGGACCTAGTTAATCTTTAGTGTTCAGACATAAACCCTGGTTGTTTAGGGCACCCGGCTAGAATGTAAGCCATACTCATATTTGGATTTACGACTCATATGTAGTGTCACCAGGAATAGTAAGTCACCTAACGAAAAAATGGAGGAACACATCTTAATAGATATTATATAGACCGATGCAGGTTATAATATTACAAACGATCATATCAGGTGTCGTAAAGTGCAACCCAGTCTCACCGCAACATGTAACTAAAGTCCAAATTGGCCACAACATGTAACTTAAGTCCAGTTTCTACCACAAGAATATAAGTACAGGTATCCTCGCTACTTAGCGGCAGACCCAGAGATCAAAGGTATATCAAAAATAGACAAAGGAACTCATTTGGAAAAATCTGCATAGATCATAAGGTAGCCAAAGTTTGCCACTCAATGTAAGAATTCAATCCCCTTTCTACAGTTTTGGCTGACCAAATCCACCTGTTTTCCTTCAATGTAAGTAGACAATCCACATTTTGTCTACGTTTAGTGTTTTTCACAGTCTCCAACACAAACCACTTCATATCTAAAGGGGTATGCTCTTTTTCCATGTAATGTTCCACCATGGGTGCTGTTACAATTTTGCATCTAATGCGTGATTGGTGTTGGATTATTCGTTTTTTGACTTCCTGCGTTGTTTTTCCAATATAAAAAAGGGCACAGGGGCATTCTATGCAGTAGATTACATTCTTAGTGAGACAGTTTGTATGCTGTCGTAATGTCCATTCTTTTCCATTCAAAACACAGGATTTCACCACCGATGTTGTGGGGCAGGCTGTGCAATGTCCACAGGGATGGTGGCCGGTTATGGGTGGGAGTCCCCATAAATTTGTCAAAGTAGTGGGGACTGGTTCTTTATATGCTTTAACAAGCGAATCCCTTAGATTTCTTCCCCTCTTAAATGCAAAGCGAGGTGTTCTCAACTGAGGTTCTACTTTTTGAATCAAATGCCAATTTTTGGTTACTATCTTCTTGATAGAATTGGATTCAGTTCCGAAAGTTGTGACACAGGTAATAACTTCTTGTATGGATGCCAAGTTAGTCTTAGTCTCCAAAAGCGCCTGCCGATCGTAATACCAGGCTCTTTTTAGAGAACGTTTGACCAGTCTATACGGATAGCCTCTGTGTCACAACTTTCGGAACTGAATCCAATTCTATCAAGAAGTAACAATTTTTATTGCTCATATGTGTAATCAGTTTTTAATATTTACATTTATAAAAATACATTTTTAACGGTATATTGGTCTCTTTTTGAAAAGCTACAATAGCCAGAATGCATTGTACTGGTAGAACGCAATTTGGAAATGCATTTTGTAAACATGAATTATAAACACAGCACGTTTTTGTAAAACAGTGGATTATTTGGGGTGGACTGTTACCCACCGCAAGGAATAACAACCAAACTTTTCTGGATGTACCCTAAAGTTATTAAATTAACCTGAGCTTAAACCTCCTGGTAGCTGCAGCACAGAGCAGGCCAGCTAAACTTAGAGCAACGTGTAAATTATTTATGAAGTACCAAAGCATAAAGTCAGAATCCTAAATAATAAAAAGCACAATTAGAAAACATTGAGTAAAATGTAATAAATAAAATACCAATAGAAACGACAAAAATCCCATAAGATCCAGAGATATGAGTTTTTAATGATTTAATTGAAAATAGCTCCACTGATGGTCTATGGTTGCAGAACACTGGAGCCTAGGTGCAGTTTGGGGCCAAACACAATAGATCCTGAAGTTAGATACACCAAGCAGGATGGTTCATTCAAGGATTTTACCTTCGGCTTTGTCTGCAAATTGGAGGAAAATTCTTTAATATGGGGCAAGGCAGCAGGCTGTAACTAACAAAGTCGATGCAAAGTCAGAGAGCCATTGGGTTGGGTCCTGCTGAAGACACGGGCTTAGGTGCGAAAAGCTCTTTGCGGGAGAAAATTGTATTTCCTATCTGCTGAGGTCCACCCATCACCTGAACACTTTTCACTTCTTCAGCGGGTCAAGATTTTCTCATTGGAACTTAGACTGTGATATGAAGGTTCTTTTCTTCCAGTGGGGCAAGACAGGAAGTAATATTCAACAAGGGCTCTAGTAGGTTGGATACCACTTCGTCAAGGATCCACCAAGGCAAATTTGCTCCTGCAGAGAAGATTGAAGTCAGACAAATCTATGTCTTTAGCCCACTGAGGTCGCGTCTCTGATGGATTGGAACTGGTGGTTTCCTTAGTTCTTAACCCAAGACTCTCAGACTCCAATGGAGACTCTTACGATTTTAGGCCTTGATCCATCAAAGCCTCAGCATTGTCCCACTCGAGTTAATACAGTTTCTAGGCCCATCCCAACTATTCTACCTGCAAAGAAAAGAAAAACACCACCCCACTCGTAGGCTATTGTCTTGGCAGTGGCAGCAATTTTCACCCCTTATCGTCAGGAAGGCAATGGTAAGCAAGCTGGAGCAGACGAATGCTAATTAGCCTAACAGGGTTTCTAATATTCAACATCTTTGAAGTCTCAGAAGTGAAAGTAGAAGTCACTTACTGCTTGTGAGGGCAAAGTTAGTGGACAATGCAAAGTTCACAAATTAGTGATTTGCAAATTGCTATTTGGTACATTTCAAGAAAAAACATTTGTGACAGCTACTGAATATTTATTTAGAAATAGTTAAACTGGAATGAGGAATGAACGGGAATCACAAATTCGACATTTGACTTTGTATTACTTGTATATATTAATGAATCAAAAATCGTGATTCCATGTCTTTTGCCAATTATGATTCATTAATTTGAATTTCAGTACATCCAGCTATAGGATTAATTTAGCACTTAGCGCTAGGATAATTATCGCCGGCTAGCGTGGATTTTTATCTCTGAGATAGCGTGCTATTAGCAACGCTTATCTCAAAAGCGATACAAATCCTTGTGCTAACTGCCAAACGTGAGATTATCGCTGGAAACCCAGCGATAATCCCACGAAGTTTGGCGTTAGCTTGCTGATAGGGCCTCACATACTTAGTCATGATATCCACCTTCCATAGGATATCATGGCTAAGTCAGTTTCAAAGCAGGCATAAGGAAAGTAGCGATAACATAGGTTATCGCTACTTTTCTTGTCGCTATGCTGCTTTGCGTGAGGCTTGATAATAGGAGAAATGTCGCTTAGTGACATTTCTCCCGTTATCCTGGGGAGGAACGCCCACTTTGCATCTCATTAGAGATGCAAAGATGGGCATGGTGCTGCTTACGGCACCAATAATGCTCCAATTCCAACCCCACTCACCGGGGCACCGCTCTTGGCAGGATTCAGGCACCGACAGTGTGCCTCAGCAGTCCCACACTTGGGGCCTCTTCTCACTTCGCCCGGTCCCTTTCCTGGGACGCGGGACTTCGACAGGGAGCCCACAAGGCTCTAGTCCTTCTCCTGTGAGCCAGTGAGGCTCCAACTTTAGGCTTGCAAATGCTGGGTAGGCTCCCGCCCACCATCAGGCCCAACTCAGCCTGACTTCCGCGTCGCGCTGCCTCTCCTTCGGCCGGCGGTCCACATCCTTTTCCTGGCCCTGCCCACAGTCAGGCAACGGGTGCCTGACCTCCGGGTCGCTTGTGGCGGCAGCTCTTCTGTGCACCAGAAATGCGGGGTAGGCTCGTGCTCCACTGTCACCAAAAATGCGGGGTAGGCTCCCACTCCACTGTGCACCAAAAATGCGGGGTAGGCTCCCGCTCCACTGTGCAGCACGGGGGAAGCCCCACGTTGGGATTCTCTCAGAACAGCGGCGGTAAGACCCCTGGGGCACTCCTCACGTCTCGGCCCCGACTTCCCCGAAGAGATAACCTCTCCTCTTGGGGTCTTAGGAGGCACGTTACCCAAGGGATCAGGCAGCCCAAAGCAGAGTGTCCCCACAGCAAAGAGGAGGGCACCCCCTAGTGAATCCAGCGCTCTTTTAGCGCTAAGCCTGCAGGGAAGGAACCCCCAAGTCCTCAGGGGCAGAGCTGGGCCCAGGCAGGCCAGCTCACAGGGCCCTCCAGCAGAGGGACAATCCCTCTTGGCGGTTCCTCTTGGGGTCCAGCAGTTCAAGCAGGCCCACTGCCCCTGCAAGTACACCAAACAAGGGGTCACAGCCCCAATATTTATACCAGGCTGCATCTGTGTTTTTGCCCTGGCACAGGGCTTAAGAATCCGGTCCCAGCTGGATCTGGGGGCTTGTGAGCATTTTCTTTACAGTGCTCACACCCTCCTTTGTCAGATTGGGCTTGGTCCTCAGACACACCACAGGGGGGCGGAGCCAGCATTGAACAAGGCAGGCACAGACATATTCAGGGTCGGGGGGCTACTTTTCCCACTACTCTAAATGCAGACCTGCCCATTCAGCCTGGCACTGACTCACCCAGCCCCTCTGGAGCCACACACCTCACCAGCCCCTGTCACTCCAGAGCCAGACATGCAATACACATCAGGCAGGCTAGGACACACAGCACACAGAAATGCCAACGTCTAAAAGTGGCATTTCTAAAATAGTGATAATAAATCCGCACACACCATTATGCAGCATTTATTATCACTGTTCCAACATACCAAACTTGACCGCGCTACTCCTCTCATATCAGGAATTACCACTGAAACACTTATCAGGGAATACCCAATGCATTCTTATGAGAGGGCAGCCTAGCTAGGCCCTACCTTAGGGGTGACTGACATGCAGTAAAAGGGGGGTCACGGACGTGGCAACCACTTTGCGTGCCACGTCACAGCGGCAGTAAAACTGCGCACACAGGCCCTGCAATGGCAGAGACCTGAGACAGGTTTGAAAGGCTACTTTGGTGGGTGGCGCAATCAGCGCTGCAAGCCCACCAGTAGCATTTAATTTACTGGCCCTAGGTATCTGTAATACCACTTCACAAAGGGACTGACAGGTAAATTAAATACGCCAAACAGGTGTAGATCAATCTTACCAGGTTTACCACAGAGAGTTCACACACTTTACACTGGACAGCAGTGCTAAAGTTCCCAGAGTCCTAAAACCACTACCAGGTCAGAAAAATGACTAGGGGGAAGGCAAAAAGTTCAGGGCCCTGTAAAAAGGGCCAATTCCAACACATACTCTCCTCTACAGTTGCTGTAATGAAAAGGCAGTTGTCATGGAACCAGACTATCCTGCAATTGGGAACTGAAGTGAGTGATTGAGAGCTTGTAATTGTATTTGTATAGTGCTTACTACCTTTGATGAGGCGTCAAAGTGCTTTTTAACAAGTAGGAGACTATTCTGGAAACCAAAAAGGGTAAGTGGTTGATTAGTATAGGGAAATATTAGTTAATTTTAGCGGTGGACATGCGAGTCTGTTAGTTGGATTGAGTTTGAAAATGGAGGGAGAGAAGAGAGAAGAGTCTTGAAAGTGCTATTTGGGAGATCATAGCAGTAAGATGAGGTATAGGATTAATACAAGGAGAGATGGAGAAGGGAAGAGTCTCAAGAAAGGGAGATCATAGGAGTAAAATGAGGTTTGGGATGAGTCAAAGGGGGGATCCATGAGGTAAAACTGTAGAAAGGGTTGTTTTTGAGATCATAGTATTAAAATAAGGTTTGGGGGTGAGCCACGGAGGGATAGAGGAGGGAAGAGTCTAGAAAGAGTTATTTTGGATAGCATAGTAGCAGGATGAGGTTTGGGATGAGTCAGAGAGTGGAGGAAGAGGATATATTGAGAGGGGTATAGGGTGAGACAGAGTAGTTCATTGAAGAGAGTCAAGCTTTTTGTTTTTTCCTTCTTCAACAGTAGGAGTAAAGTAATAAATATATTGATACCTGTTAGAAATGAGGATCTCTAGTTGGCAGATGTAGGTTCCTTTGTACAAATAGGGACCCATGCTTCTTGTTAGGGTAAGGGGGATACACACTTTAGATAACCCCTGCTCACCCACTCGGTAGCTTGGCACAAGCAGACTGACCACCCCAAAGGCAGTGTGTAAAAAATGTATATGCAAAACACACAGTAATACAGTGATAACACCACAAATGGACACCACATCAGTTTAGAAAAATATAGTACCTTTATCTAAACTCAATAAGACCAAAACGACAAAAATCCAACATACAAGTATTGAGAAAATGACTTTATAAAGGTTTCAGGCAACTGGGTCCATAGAAAACTATGGATGCGTGATTTTATCTCAAAGTACCTGTAGTTGCGACAAAAATTCACAAGGCCAAACAGCCCCAGCGATGGGAGGCGTAAAAAAACAAAGATATTAGTCATTTCCTGAGGCTTCAGGGATGCGATGCGAAAGTTCTGCTGCATGCAGGAGAGTGGTGCGTCAGGTCCGGTCTGTAGGGGGAAAGCGATGCGTCGATTCTGAGGCGACTTCGATCCACAGGTGATGCATCAGGAAAACTTGCATCGCAGGTATGATGCGTGGAAATCTGGGATGCTTCAGCAATCGATGCGGCTGCATCGGGGAGCGCTGCATCGGTTTCTTCAGTCGCGACCCGCCGATTTGTCGGTTCTTGCAGCGGCGACAGGCATGGCGTTGGTTTCGGCAGCGGCGTGGAGAGTCTTCTCGCATCGCGGTGCTGCATCGGAAAAACTGCAGCAAGAAGAGAGATGCGTCAATTTCCTTGTACTTGTGTTGCTTTTCCAGCTCCCAACAGCAGAAACAATGTCCAGAGGCATAAGACAGTCACAGGCACCTCTGGGCAAGTCGGGACTCCCAGCAAGGAAGTTCAGGGGAGCTGGGGGTGAAGTCTTTGTGTCCCTGAGACTTCAAAAAAGGAGGCAAGCTCCACTCAAGCCTTTGGAGATCTTCAAGCTGGGGACACAGCAAAGTCCTTCGCCTTTCCTTAGCAGAAACAGCTACTGCAGGCCAGCCCCAGGCACACAGAAAAGGGGCAGTACTTCTCGGTTTCTCCAGCTCTTCTCCTTGGCAAAGGTTCCTCTTGAATCCAGAAGTAGTCTTTTAGGTCTAATACGTATATCCCAAAATGTCTTTGTTCTCTTTGTGCAAGGGTCTCTGAGCCTTGTCCAAACTAGTTCTGTCCTCACTTTTGAAGCAAGGGAGACAGGCCCTATTCAGGTTCGAGGAAATCTCCTCCCACTACTCTAAATTCAGCCACAGTCTATTCAGCCAAGGTCTGCGGCATCCAGGAAGGGTGAGGCACACATCAATCCCCCCAGTGGCTGTCTACAGTGAATGCACATCCCCAGCCCCTGTCACTCCAAAACCAGACGGTCAATACACAAACAGGCAGAGGCACACAGAATAGTTAAACAAGAAAATGCCTACTTTCTGAAAGTGGCATTTTCAAACACACAATTTAAAAACCATCTTTCCTAAAAGATGTGTTATTAAACTCCGAGTTCAGCGAGCCTAAACTTTATTTCTTTATCTTATTTCCAATGGGAAGTTATATTTATAAGATGTTATAAATAAACTCCTATTCTTTCCTATAGGGCAAGATAGCCTTTCAAAAGTGAAAAACTAATTTGGCAGTATTTCACAATCAGGACATGTCACACACACACACCAGTACATGCTCTACCTTTCACCTATACTGCACCCTGCCCAGGAAGTACCTTGGGCCTACTATAGGGGTGCCTTACAAGTAGAAAGAGGAAAGGTTAAGGCCTGGCAAGTGGGTGCACTTTCCAAGTCGACATGGCAGTTACCAACTGCTCACAGACACTGCAGTGGCAGGCCTGAGTTACCTTTTCAGAGCTACTCATGTAGGTGGCACAATCAGTGCTGCAGGACCACTAGTAGGATTTGATTTACCGGCCCTGGCACACTTCATTACACGTTACTAGAGGCTTACCAGTATATCAAATATGCCAATCAGGGAAAACCAATTATAGCAACAATTTACACAGGTAGCACTTGGACTTTGACACTGATCAGCAGTGACAAAGTGCCCAAAGCATCTAAGCCAGCAAAAACGAAATCCAGCACAGCATGAAAAATACAGGTGGTAGAGGCAAAAAGTCAGGGGAAACCACACCAAAGATGCCAAGTCTTACAATACCTAACTAAATAGATAGGGTATACATATATAAGTAAGAAAATATATTGAGATTCAAAGTTGTATTGTATAAACTCAGACTTTCAACTGTTGCTTTACTTGAATCTAATTTATTTGTATATATTTATTAAAACTATTTAGCTTAATTTGGGTGTAATATCTATCAGTTAATAATTTGGGACTATGAGACTATAATGTTCTATGAAGACTTACAACCAATTTTAAAACTAGTCTCAGTTTTATAGGAAGCCAATGTAATTGGCATAGGGCTGAAGTGATTTAACTAGATTTAGAAGCCTTGGCTATCAATCTGGCAACTGCATTTTGCACTCACTGCAACTGACAAATAGTTTGTTTGCAGGGTGCTAGTTAACATGAATAACCAAGACTCTAACCTAGACTGTACTAGGGCATATACAACTGGGATGTGGAGTTGATTATCAATAAAAGGAAGTAAAGGTTCTTGAATTACCAGACACATGTAGCCACCCTGGCCCCCTGTGATGCTAACAAGAGCTTATCTATTTCTGTACAGAGGTTACGGACTGAGTTAGCAGGTGTGGGTTAAGATCCCATTTTCCAATGATTCCAAGCTTATATAATGCTGCTGCCAGTGGCCTTATGTAGATACTGAACAAAAGTGGAGATAGGTACAACAGAGCCCTGGAATCCTCTGCATTTGAGTGATCCAAATCTGCTCTTAAAGGGGGGAGGAGTATGAATTGAAATCTATGCATTAGGAAAGAGATTGGCCAGTCCAGCACAAGCCCTTTAATCCCTATATCTTGGGGTCACTCAACCAAAATGCTGTAAAAAATGGCATTGAATGCAAAAGATAAATCATGAGTAAAAAGGTAGATTGCAATGCCTCTCATGGTGATAACAAAATTATTAATTCACATTAAGCAAGCACTTTCAAATTTATAAATACGTCTCCATTATCATACAATCCTTATTTAACTCATAGATGACCCTCTACTGTGAAGTTTAATTCTATTGTCAAGTAGAAATAAGTGTGCATCTAGAGGTCTGCGAAGTAATGCCACATTTTAGATATCCTAATGATCTAAACATAGATTACACATTGATGTGATCTTATGAATTAGTTCATAGAGTCCAACAATAAAACTGATTCAGTCTGTTACCCTCTTATATTGATCAATCCCAAACCAGATTACAAATTTTAGAAAATCACAGTAATAAATGAACCAACATAAATGAAAATATCTTCACTGGTTTACACAGTTTCCTCTATGACCGTCAAACATTTAACCTTCTATACTTTTTGCTACACTGATCTAACATTTGCCCTATATTTTCTCTCCACTATAGTCAAGGCTTATTACTACTCCAGAAATGCATGCTTCCCGCAGTCTAGATGATGCCTAGCCAAGGACATGGCTTCTAGATCTAGACTATAGTTCTGTTTTTCACTAATTAATGTAGGTAATTTAAGTGTTGTTTTCGTTAAGGTTAACAAAACATCCCTGAGGCAACTCTTCGAAGTTCCAAGGGGAGGCACTGATCAGAGAAAATAAGTGGCCAGCAAAGACTACCTTACCTTGCGACAGCAAAAGCAAAAGCAAAACTCACAATGAAGTGCAGGTGACTAACAGTGACACCGCACCAAGGAGAGACAAATGGGGGATTAGAAGCGGCAGAACATATTCTATGTCTTTTAATGGTGAGGTTGCAATGAATTCTAGATGGTTTGCAAGGTCCTATCCCGTTATCCTACTATGTACGGTAAGTGCGTCATTGATACGTCGAGAATCTATTGGCAAAGCATGTGCCCAACTGATTTCAGATCTTTCCAAACTGCCAAGAGATGTGAGAAATTGGTCTTTCTACTCTAGCTGGTCATCAATGAGTGAAGTAATCAGTACACCTGTGGCAGGAAGGCACTTGTCCTCCTTAAACACCTGAGGAATGTTAGATGGGTTCTGATTTTCCAGACTCTGTGAAACCTTTTCCATCTCGCTACTACAGTGACTCATTCATGCATGACCTGGTCTTTAAATTCAGCAATCCTTGCTCCTTGAGCCTCCACTCTTTGAGTATACGTCTCATTCATGCATGACCTGGCCTTTGAATTCAGCAATCTTTGCTCCTTGAGCCTGCACTCTTTGAGTATACGTCTCATTCATGCATGACCTGGTCTTTGAATTCAGCAATCCTTGCTCCTTGAGCCTCCACTCTTTGAGTATACGTCTCATTCATGCATGACCTGGCCTTTGAATTCAGCAATCTTTGCTCCTTGAGCCTGCACTCTTTGAGTATACGTCTCATTCATGCATGACCTGGTCTTTGAATTCAGCAATCCTTGCTCCTTGAGCCTGCACTCTTTGAGTATACGTCTCATTCATGCATGACCTGGTCTTTAAATTCAGCAATCCTTGCTCCTTGAGCCTGCACTCTTTGAGTATACGTCTCATTCATGCATGACCTGGTCTTTGAATTCAGCAATCCTTGCTCCTTGAGCCTGCACTCTTTGAGTATACGTCTCATTCATGCATGACCTGGTCTTTAAATTCAGCAATCCTTGCTCCTTGAGCCTCCACTCTTTGAGTATACGTCTCATTCATGCATGACCTGGTCTTTGAATTCAGCAATCCTTGCTCCTTGAGCCTGCACTCTTTGAGTATACGTCTCATTCATGCATGACCTGGTCTTTAAATTCAGCAATCCTTGCTCCTTGAGCCTCCACTCTTTGAGTATACGTCTCATTCATGCATGACATGGCCTTTGAATTCAGCAATCCTTGCTCCTTGAGCCTGCACTCTTTGAGTATACGTCTCATTCATGATTAACCTGGTCTTTGAATTCAGCAATCCTTTCTCCTTGAGCCTGCACTCTTTGAGTATACGTCTCATTGATGCATGACCTGGTCTTTGAATTCAGCAATCCTTGCTCCTTGAGCCTGCACTCTTTGAGTATACATCTCATTCATGCATGACCTGGTCTTTGAATTCAGCAATCCTTGCTCCTTGAGCCTCCACTCTTTGAGTATACGTCTCATTCATGCATGACCTGGTCTTTGAATTCAGCAATCCTTGCTCCTTGAGCCTGCACTCTTTGAGTATACGTCTCATTCATGCATGACCTGGTCTTTAAATTCAGCAATCCTTGCTCCTTGAGCCTCCACTCTTTGAGTATACGTCTCATTCATGCATGACCTGGTCTTTGAATTCAGCAATCCTTGCTCCTTGAGCCTGCACTCTTTGAGTATACGTCTCATTCATGCATGACCTGGTCTTTAAATTCAGCAATCCTTGCTCCTTGAGCCTCCACTCTTTGAGTATACGTCTCATTCATGCATGACATGGCCTTTGAATTCAGCAATCCTTGCTCCTTGAGCCTGCACTCTTTGAGTATACGTCTCATTCATGATTAACCTGGTCTTTGAATTCAGCAATCCTTTCTCCTTGAGCCTGCACTCTTTGAGTATACGTCTCATTGATGCATGACCTGGTCTTTGAATTCAGCAATCCTTGCTCCTTGAGCCTGCACTCTTTGAGTATACATCTCATTCATGCATGACCTGGTCTTTGAATTCAGCAATCCTTGCTCCTTGAGCCTCCACTCTTTGAGTATACGTCTCATTCATGCATGACCTGGTCTTTGAAGTCAGCAATCCTTGCTCCTTGAGCCTGCACTCTTTGAGTATACGTCTCATTCATGCATGACCTGGTCTTTAAATTCAGCAATCCTTGCTCCTTGAGCCTGCACTCTTTGAGTATACGTCTCATTGATGCATGACCTGGTCTTTGAATTCAGCAATCTTTTCTCCTTGAGCCTGCACTCTTTGAGTATACGTCTCATTCATGCATGACCTGGTCTTTGAATTCAGCAATCTTTTCTCCTTGAGCCTGCACTCTTTGAGTATACATCTGTTTCCTAAGCTTGTGCTGTATAGCACTGCGATCCGGTTTCCTGACACAGGGCTGTTTACCAGAAAATCCTAGGCTCCGGACTCCACTTCTGGAAGCCCCCTCCTCCAAATCTACTCCTGTAGCCCTAATCTTACACGTCCAGGTAGTCCTGCGTTTTTTAGCAGTACACCCATTATATTACTTGAGCTAGCAACATTTATTTAGCTGCCCCCTTGTTTCTTGAGCCTACGCTACATTCAGATGACTCTCTGTTCACAGACTATGCTAAACTTGTCCTTGTGTGCCTTGTTCCTTGTTTGCAACTGATAGTCTTAACACTGTATTGAACTGGTCCAATGTTATAGGCCGTTTCCAGCAGGAAGTTTGGATTGAACTCATCTCTTTGGTTGATTCTGGTCCTACATTTGGGGGCCACCATTGTATGTGGAGGAATTTCAAGGTGCCAGTTTGCTTCCCTCTGAAGCCAGACGCCGGTCTGTACAGACGGGCATCCTTCCTGTGGCTGGTTCTTTCATCTTTGCTGCCTCACTGAGAGCGCACACAATGACATATCAAATGAGGCACAACTTCGGGCGGTCACCGAAAAATGGATTCAGTTGTTCCGCCAAAAAATGCAATCGAAATAATCTCATCTGACAGTCATGAAGTTGTGTGACTACCTCAATTTTGCATCAGTGAGAGCGAGTGCTGTCTACGAAGGAGAGCTTGTCTCGACTCATTCCTGCGGATTATTCATTTCGCTTGAAACCCACTTTAAGGCATGTCAAGGACTTTTTTGTTAGCGAAATCATGAATTTGCATTTAAAAGATGGGAATAAAGTCTTCAGCTAATTACAATCAGTAGCTGCGTCTCTGCGCAGAAGGCTTTGTGTATCCACAAAGGACAGAACAGCCGTCACAGTCTTTTTTCATTTTTGACTCTGCTCCCACAGAAATTGATTTTTGTTAGTTTTCCTCACATAGACAGCTGCTTTTTATTTGCTTCAGAGCGCCACACTATTTTTTTACATAATTTGATGCAAATGTAGAACATGTAGAATTTTAATGTCCAGTATCTTCGGCCTTTATTTACATCATTATTCCTATTTCGTTCTCTATTGTACTTATGTAGTTAAAATAACAAGTTAAGTACAAAGTGAACACAATCTCTCTTGGACTAGGTGAAACATAATTTGCCCGTGGACAGACCGCTTTTTTGGTCTGTCCTAGAGGCGACTTTAAGGTTTTGCTAGACTCGTGTAATAAAGCACTCTTGAATAAAAAATAAAAAAGTGTCTACCTGCATAGAATGGCTTAGAGTTAGCCCTCTTCATCTATGAGTTTGTTCAACTGTCAATCACATTCTACTTCCGCCTGGCACAGCATGGGGCAATGTCTCAGCCCACTTCAGCCAATAGCTCTCATGTATTAAGAATGTTGCCATTTTCCCTAACACATGTCTACTTTCCCCTAAAAAGAAATGTAATTCTATGTCTTGGCTGATGGGGCAATATTTCACCAATGTTTTTTCTTTCCACTCTTTATTCTTTAAACAATCCTTTTGTGTCTAAATTAATCTTCAGGGTAAAGTAATTGAAGACAATATAACATTTTATTTTCACTAATAAGTATCACATTTTACAGTGATGTTCATAAAGACTAAAAACCGTTTTCTTTATCTGTTCAAAGTATTCCCGTCCTACTGCTTGGAAGCACATATACTGTTGTACTAAAATTATATTCTAAGGCTATTGTTTTTTAAATTAACATTTTCATTGTCAGCATATCAGCATCATATTTATTTTTGTGGCATATGCTTGCCATAAAAAAAATCAAGTTAAAACATTGCACCTCCTTGCAAAGCCCAGACCAATTGACTTGGTCAATGTTTGTTTCTAAGATGGTGATACAATTTTGAAGTCTCTCTGAGGCAGTTTAGTGGAAGAAACCACCAAAAATGTAAAACAAATATTTCTTGGTATGTGTATTGTCGTGTAGTTCCTGTAGAAAATATACAGGATCTGCGCGTTTAGACATCATAGACTGTAGGATTGATGTCAGACGAATTCTGATCACCCTCATCGGGTATGCTGGCCCTTTTGCATCAACTAGCTCACAGTGCCACTAGAATCTCCTCTTACCAAGGAAAGAATAGTTCTTGGCAACCATCGAACATGACAACCCTGATCCCTCAGGACCGTGGAAACAATATACTACCTTTCGCTCAGTCACTCGTGCTTACCTAGTCTGTCTCAGAGAGATACACCGAATGAAACAAGCTGGGTGTTTTCAATAATTAGTTATTAAACAGTTGTTATTCTGGTGTAGAATAGATTTGCTGCAACAACCGTTAGTCAGTATAAGATATAAATGATTAACAGTACTATGATGGTAAAAGGATGCTATAGTTCTACCATCTTACTAAAATCATGAATACATTAGAGTATATAAAACATATGATAAAAGATGCGTACTCCTACGATACCTCCCTATATAGATGTACCTAAGTGTACCTAGCATGGGTGTAGGCGTTAAACCAAGAATTCCTCTAGGATCTAGTCAACCCCATTACCTTAATTGAGACTGTGGGACCCTATCCTGGTCTCGAGCTGGACACCCCGCGAGGAATGTTAGACTGCTGCGAGCTGGAGTGTCTGCATGCAGGAACCTCAGCGTCTCTGGTTAGTGTGTCGGCAGTGAAGTCTCAATCTCCTCTAACTTAGCAAGATGTGATGTATATATACCTATAGGCCTACGGATGACGTCGGGCATGAACTTTGTACATAGATTTTATACAGGAGATGGCCATCCTGCTGTTCTTCCAAGAACCCTCATGCATAATGTATGAGATTTCAAACTAGGGAAAACCCGCGTTCTGAATACAGTGTAATATCTAGGTAAAAGGTCAGTCCCTGTAAACCATGACAAGTGTAATGTAGGGAGAGAATATAGGTAAAGGGTAGCAAGTTTACCGAGGCCTATATTATAGTGCCTATATGGAATATGAGAGTATAGGTATGTTTTTCAGGTGATTGCATGCGTAGATGTAGTCACAATAGGGAGTATTGATAAAAATGGCTGATATTTGGGTTTTGTGCCATTTTTCCCCTCCATAACATTGTAAACATTTTCAGAATCAATCAGCAAGTGTGCTGGTGCCACTAGGCACCTTTTATTTTCAGAAAAGGTCTGGGGCCTCTTGCATCAATTTGCTGTCAGTGGTCTTTGTGTTAATTACCAACATAAAGTGTGTCTCCAATGATTATACCCCAAAGCGCCTGAACTTTTTGATAGGTTGGAAATGGCTATCAGTAATGCTATTACCAAAGCGGACCTGTTATACTCTAAAATTCTACATTGGGGTACCTACTGTCATACTCAGTTAAGGAACATGTATGTGTGTGCACAGACCAACAACAGATAAATATCAGTTGATAAAGAAGATAATATTTATTTCAACCATTTTCACTCACATTTTAGAATGGCAACAGAAAACATGCGTTGTCAGTGACTAGAACAAGTTGAGTGGTAAACCTAATCAGATAAACCAATGCAGGTTGTATGATGTGAATGCACAAGTAGTGATTAGGACATAATGCTACACTGTTAGCCACTCCCCCTTGCTGTACTTAATTACAAAGTAAAAACATTTAGCAAACTTTTAATCGCATTGAGTGAATGCTTCTTTCATAGAGAGGAAATTAACTAGGATAAAAACTGGGGTGGTGTGGTGAGCAAAAGAATGATGGATTTAGCCCGGATCCTTGTGACTGGAGATGAATGTTTGCAATGTCCAGTATTCCGCCCATCAATTGTTTCTTTTGCATATGTCGCCCTAAGTGGGAAGGGTATGCCCAGCCATGGGTCCCGTGCTCACTACACCACTGGATTCAAGCTAGCCTGGCTGATGAAGGGTGATGGCCTGAAACCGGTCCCAGGATGCTTGTTTCTGGTCCACGGAGGACCAGGCTTGGCAGTTCGGGCTGGAATGTTCCCACAAGGTACAGGGTCAAAGCTGATTTGCATATGGCTGGGTCCAAACTGGGGTGGTGTGGTGAGCAAAAGAATGATAGATTTAACCCAGATCCTTATGACTGGGGGTGAATTTTTGCATTGTCCAGCATTCCAGCCATCAATTGTTTATTTTGCATATGTCGTGCTAAGTGGTAAGGGTATGCCCAGACCTGGGTCCCGTGCTCACTACACCACTGGATTCAAGCTAGCCAGGCTGATGAAGGGTGATGACCTGAAACCGGTCCCAGGATGCTTGTTTACGGTCTAGGGAGGACCTGGTTTGGCAGTTCGGGCTGGACTGTTCCCACAAGGAACAGAATCAAGACTGATTTGCATATGGCTGGGTCAAAACTGAGGTGCTGTGGTGAGCAAAATAATGATGGATTTAACCCAGATCCTTGTGACTAGGGGTGAATGTTTGCATTGTCAGGCATTCCGGCCATCAATTGTTTCTTTTGCATACTTTGTAAAAGTGTAATCTTCAAACACACAATTTAAAAACCATCTTTACTAAAAGATGTGTTATTTAAATCTGAGTTCAGACAGCCTAAACGTCATACCTCCTTCTTATCCCAGTGCAAAGTTATACTTGTAAGATGTTACAAAGTATCTCCCATGTTATCCTATGGGACAGATAGCCTCTCAATAGTGAAAAACAAAATTGGCAGTGTTTCACTATCAGGTCATGTCACACTCACCAGTACATGTTCTTCCTTTCACATACACTGTACCCTACACAGGAGGGTACCTTGGGCCTACCAGAGGGGTGCCTTACATTTAAGAAAAGGAAAGGTAGGGGCCTGGAAATGGGTGCACTTGCCAGTTCGACATGGCAGTGTTAAAACTGTGTGCAGACACTGCAGTGGCAGGTCTGAGATACCATTAAAGGGCTACTCATGTGGGTGGCACGATCAGTACTGCAGGCCCACTAGTAGCATTTGATTTACAGGCCCTGGCGCACTCAGTGCACTGTACCAGGGAACTTACACTAGTAAATCACATATGCCAGTCATGGATAACCAATCATAATCATAATTTACACAGAGAGTGTATGCACTTTATCACTGGTTAGCATGGGTAAAATGCCCAGAGTCCTAAAGCCAACAAAAACAGGTCAGGAAAAATAGGAGGAAGAAGAAAAGAGTTTGGGGATAACCTTGTGAAAAAGTGTATTTCTAAAATGTACTAATCTCAAACATATCTACTGTGGCCCCCGTGGATTATCACAGGTGATTTCAATATGAATCTAATTTTTAACTCAATGAGAAATAACCAGCATCACACAGACAATGCCAAATAGAGAGTTATGACACAAGTACCCAGGCTGCTGAGAATGGAACAACTAGGTGCCTTGTTTGTATTGTTCCTCGAAAGTCTAGGCCTTCACGTTCTTAACTGGTGGTTGAAGCAGGATCAACCAATGTTGTAAACTCATAATTCAACAAAACTATTGCAAGTTCTGGATTATACCTTTGTATCTCTTTGATAATTTCCAAATAGCAAAAATTATAATATTTCAAGAAGATGTGAATACAATCATCTCCCCCAGATAACCACCGTCATTAGCTCAAACAATACTGTGGAAAAGATGCATGCCGCAGGCTCCTGCACCAGACAGGTCTCCTGGCAAAGAATTAGATCAAGCTTTAAAGCTATCAGTCAAAATGAAACATAGTAGTAGGAATTTTCTGTATATAATAATCATAAACCGGACACAATAAGCACTTGAGAGCAAGTTCAGAACCAGCTGTTAACCACACTGACGCAAGAAGATGAACTTAAAAGTCTACAATGGACTTGCATAAATTGTTCAAATCACTGGTGCTCGAGACATTGAGGGAAATGGAGTTATCTTAAAGAGGAAATTAGACAATTACATAGTAATGTAGCTGATGTTACTCAGTTGCAGAAGTTCTACTCACTATGGAAAGATTCCCCCCTAAAAGTGATTTGGGAGGTAAAAAAGAGAAAGTAAGACGATGATTGGACTGAGCTCTTTGTTGCTTGCACAGAAAAAAAGCAGGATAGTTTGGTTGTTAATAAACATAATGTGAAAGGGTCAAACTCATGTGCATGGTAACCATATTCTAAATAGTGCATGGGTAGCGTACATCAGGGTCCTGATTATCCACCTGTGGGGTCTTTCAAAGCTCACATACCACCACCTAATTCTACAGAGTATTAAAGAAAACATAAAGGTAATTAGAAAGAAAAGTAGAGCAGATAGCACACCAAGTCCAAATAGTCTTCGCCCTTCCCTTCATAAATATGACATTGAGACATAGGCAGCAGGGATGTGCTGCCTTTTCCCATACTACCTAAGCACAATGTCTTTTCCAGCATCCTGGCATGGTTCCATATCATGGTCACCCTCTCCATGAAGATTGAGCGGTGCATACATAAGAGAAGGCTTTCGTATGCCAGCTAAGTTGATTTTAGAATGGCGTTTGACCATGTCAACAGAAACAACCTCTGGGTAACCATGGCTAGCTGGCATATCCCACAATATATCGTATGTGCAATTCAGCTTCTATATTCAGACACCTGGTTCATGGTTGAATTGGGCCCTAACCAGACTACCTCAATTAAGCCCTATACATATAGAGGCCTTAAAGAAGGCTGTGTTCTTGTTCTGCTTCTTTTCAACTGATATTTGCTGACCTAAGCACTCATCTTGATGCTGCCAACTCTCATATACCCAGAGTTGGCCATCAGCATACCACTTCATTTCAGTACTCCTATGATGTAGTGTTACTAACCTTTAAGGGTGTAAGCCTCCTGAAACTATTAAATACACTTGCCTCATTTTATCAAACAAACTTCATAACTGTAAACCTTAACAAAACGAAAATATTTTTTTGAGGAGGGAAGTACGCAAACAGGCATATGGTATTTAGGTAAACAACTATCTGAAAAAAAACTCAAAATTCAAATATTTGGGAATCTGGTGTGAAGATAGACGCGACCATCAACAACATCTGAACTCTTTCATCGCTCTGATTTGCATTTAACACCTGAATGTGATCAACCAGAAATTGGTCACTACCTGCCATTCTTAACGTGACAAAATCAAGGCTAACCTGCACCTTTGTATATGGAGTAAAGGCTTTTCCTGCTAAACTCTGAGCTATTTTTAAAACACATCAACATTAAAAATATACAGAATCCTAGTCAAGCTGCCACAGAACTCATCACCGTCTCAGATTAGAATGGAACTAAGCCTGATAGACCAACACGTGGCTCTGAAATCTGCTTTTTTAAAATGCTCCTTTAAATTGAGACATG
Organism: Triturus cristatus; assembly: GCF_964204655.1. NCBI lineage: Eukaryota > Metazoa > Chordata > Amphibia > Caudata > Salamandridae > Triturus > Triturus cristatus. The sequence goes on along the minus strand of NC_140590.1, from coordinate 888,997,934 downwards.
GCCATAGATATTCCCTTGAACGTTACCTCAGGGAAGAACTGAATCTAGGGCCTGACAACTCAACAAACTCATAGTCCACTTATTTGAACACTGGTCTAATATCTTTAGAGGCCAAAGGGTTGTGGGGACCTGAACTCCCATTTACGTCATTCAATACCCTGCTTAACAAAGTGTTGTCACAAATATCCTACATAGCAGATAAATCAACGTTCAGAAAAAGAGGCCATGCGTGGACACTAATTAACAACTACAGAGCAGCACTTCGTCCATAAAAATATCTAGATGAGATCTATCAGGGGCATTACTAAATAAGATGAATGAAGTTACGTTTTGGCTTCCTGCCCTCCCTGGATTTTTCTAAAGTGGGCTGAGAAGCCATCCAAGCAGGAATTGGAAAGCTCTGGAAGGGTCAAATGGAAACAGTGGCTCATGTTCTATTCACGTACCCCACTTTACTCACTGAGTGCAGGAAGTGACTGTGCCGTCCTTTTAACTGGTTTACCATTCGTACTCATCACCAAGCTATTATTTTCTGCCAGCAAGGCAACCATCCACAATGGTATACAACAAATGTAATCACTAATTGGCACCTTCATCACAGACTTTGCACTTGTAGCCACTTTGACTAGACAAAAACTATGCGGCGCTGCAGTCCTTGTTTTAAAAATAAAAGACAAATTTACACTGTCATACCCAATTTTATTGTTCCATTTTTAATTGTTTTATTTAACTGAAATAAACACGATTCACACATTTTCACACACAGATGCACCGAGCTTAGCATAATAGTAAACTGAGTGCCTGAACTCCAAGATCCTGATCTCTGGATATTTATATCTGCCGATGGATTTTATGAAAGTTGACAATCTGCCACTAAGGTTAATTCTATGAAGTATTTTCACAAGCAAAAGGTAGAATCTGAAATTAATCCACACCGTTTCAACAGAGGAGATCTTTTTTGATCTCTCAATTAAAACTGAGAATGGTACCCTCCGGACTAAGGGGCTCATTATGATGGCGGGCGGACATCAGTCCGCCCGCCATCATAGCGGTGCTGGGAACGACCGCCAGACACGTGGCGCTCCCACTGAGAGGGAGTGATTTTCACCCTATTATCATGGGGATTACCCTACAGGAAGTAGAGCTGGCACTACAAGCTAGTAAAAATAATAACGCCCCGGGACCGGATGGGATCCCTAATGATATTTATAAATTAAACATAGACTTATCGGCCCTACTCTGTACCCGGGTCCTATAGGTTTTATTGGTACCTGGTCGGAATCGGTCATAATACCGATATACAAAAAGGGGGACAGGGACTGCCCATCTAATTATAGACCTATTTCCTTATTAGACTCCCTCATGAAAATGGCGGGGAGGGTGGTCTTAAATAAATTGCAACTGTGGGCCGAGGAACATGATATTTTGAGCCATATACAGTATGGCTTTCGTGAAGGGATGGGCACGGTAGAGCAGGTCTTAAACTTTGTTTTGTTACAAGCCAAATACACTCGGGCTAAGGAAGGACAATTATACGCCATTTTTGTTGACCTCTCTGCCGCCTTTGATTGCGTGATACATGCCAAGATGTGGCAAATCCTTGAGGAAATGGAGGTTGATCCTGCCATTGTTCTCTTTCTAAGGCAACTTTATTCAGGGGCAACGGACAAAGTTAGATTTGGGTTGAGGGGGGAGTGCACTGGGCCCTTCAGGATAGAAAAAGGGGTAAGACAGGGGTGCGTATTGGCCCCCTTTCTTTTTACCCTTTATACGAATAAACTTGAGGAGGAACTGGGCGCTTGTAAAATAGACTCCCCAAAGTACGGCAATAAGTCAATTGTATCGCTTCTGTACGCGGATGACGCGGTACTAATGGCGAGAACGAAGGTCGGAGCAAAGAAAGCCCTCACAAAATATCTTGAATACATGGAAGAAAGGGGCCTTAAGATAAATGCTAAAAAATCATATGTGATGCAGTGTGGTAAGGCTCATCCAAGCTGTAAAAATCTAAGAGCATCGGGGCTTGTAATTGAGCATACTAAAACCTTTCCATACCTCGGGGTTATAATTGAGGGTTCCGGCTCCTGGGGCCCTTAGGTCAAGAACAGGACCCTATCATTTAAATGCACCATAGGAGCATTAAAGAACTTCGCCGCTAAGCTTGGCAAAAGACCCCCTGAGATCATGCTAAAGATTTATATATCTAAATGTAGAAGTGTTGCGCTATATGGGGCAGGGATCTGGGGGTACCAGGATACATCGGCGATACAAGTTGAAGAAAACAACTTTTTCAGATACTTGTTAGCTCTCCCGAAAGGTACCTCAGTTTTTAATTGCCATCAGGAATTGGGGATGGATTATATATCTGACCTGATTAAACTGCAACCCGCTCTACTCTGGCGCAGAGTATGGGTCTCAGGGGCCCTTGGCCTAAATCAGGAAATAATTAAGGATGTCATGGGCCTAGATAACGCCAAGAGTATACCCTGGCTTGAGTATATCAGGAAAATATTTGCTGATATCCAAAAGCCGGAGTTTTTCAGTATCCCAGCCTCAATTTTGAATATTTCAAAACCAGAACTGAAGAGGTTATGTATGGCCCATTTTGAACTTCTCAGGTGTGTAGGAGAAATGACAAAGAAAACAGTGAGTGAACATCATTTGTCGCTGACCACCTACACAATCCAGCCATATCTAACCATGTGTAACCTGGGCTTCGACCGATTCATTTTGACAAGATTTAGGTTTAATCTATTTCATCGGTTAGTTACATATCCAATCAAAAATGATTGGTCTAGAGCCCTGGCTCCCTGCCCTTGTGATAGTATTTCTGTGCAGTCCACCTTCCATGTAGTATTGTTCTGTAAATTATATGGGAGTGAGCGTAACAGGTGGATCAAACAGTATTTGAAGCATGGTGCTTGTCGTCAATGCCGTCCTGCGTTCCTCAGTCTGCAGCAATTGGGAAACGCTACCTGTACTATGGTTATGCCCGTTTTTTAAAAAAGTGTTCTCAGGAAACGGAACTCGGAGATTAGCGAACTCGTTTGAATTGATTTAATACTGTTTTAATTAAATGTTATTTATTGTAATGATTTGTATTGTATTGTATTGATGTGTATATATATGAATTGTTGCTTTATTGATTTTATGTAACAAAAAATCGAATAAAGCTAATCTGACTGACTGACAAAAAAAAAAATGAAATAAACACGATTCACACATTTTCACACACAGATGCACCGAGCTTAGCATAATAGTAAACTGAGTGCCTGAACTCCAAGATCCTGATCTCTGGATATTTATATCTGCCGATGGATTTTATGAAAGTTGACAATCTGCCACTAAGGTTAATTCTATGAAGTATTTTCACAAGCAAAAGGTAGAATCTGAAATTCATTCACACCATTTCAACAGAGGAGATCTTTTTTGATCTCTCGATTAAAACTGAGAATGGTACCCTCCGGACTAAGGGGCTCATTATGATGGATCATAGCGGTGCTGGGAACGACCGCCAGACGCGCGGCGCTCCCACCAGTGCAATTAGGATGCACCAGCCATACTGGCGGGCGCATTCAGGCCTTTTAACATTGCTCGCTGCAGCACCGTCCGTAATGTTAAACGCCCATGCTGAACATTTCCCTGTACCATGGTACCCCCCCACACACAGCTGGGGCCTGCAACGGGCCCCCAAAGCCAGTCTCCGCCTGTCTTTTTGCAGTGAGATATCCACCGCAAAAAGACAGGCAGAGAGGGATACCGTAATCCCTACAGCGGTGCCTGCACAGCACTGCCGCAATGATGCCCTGGTTCTGGGTTCCCACAAGGTGGCTGGAAAACCCCCACTTTGCGGAACCTTGGCAGACAGACCTTCCGTCCGCCGCAGTACCATTGGGATTCCCACCACCATCCTAATTTGGCGGTGGGAATTTCCTGTATGATGGCGGAAGAACGGGCAGTCCTTCCGCCATCATAATGAGCCCCTAAGACTTTCAACAAAAAAACTGATTGAACTAGCCTCCTACTCTACAAAAAACAATTTTCATAAGACTCCGAGAATTAATTTACTCTATGGTAAATTTTTACGCATCTATAGAAATTGTAGTACCATTGATGATTTCGTGAGACAGTCTGAGGACCGTACAGAGAAGCGAAGGATGCAAAATTTCCCAGAGAATATTATTCAAGGGCCAGAAAGAACGCTAGGAATAATAACAGAGATGCACTTCTGAGCACCACAGCTAAGGCACCCTATGTTGAATGCCGTTAAGAAAATCATAAAAAAGAGTTGGGGGATTCTGAATTCTGGGAACCTATCAATCCAGGAGACCTTATTCTCATTTAAAAGATCAAGCAATATAAGCAATTTATTTGTCCACACCAGACCCAGAAGAGTAGCCGTTAAGTACTGAGATTACTCAGGTGTGGGGACTAACCCCTACAGAAGATAATTACCAAAGTGGTCATTGTATTGTATGTCATGTTACAGTTGATTTGATTTGCCCAAGCCCTCAAGGGTAGATTGGGTTTCCCATTATATTCAAATGTTATAGTTCAAGCAAAGGAAATTGAAGTGCGCCTTCGGGAGAAGTGGTGTCTTACTAAACACACTAACAGTAATGCCAATATTTCGGTGGAGTCCCAGTGGTGTTTGGGAAGTGAGTATTAATAGGGTTGCGTATGTACGGCTTATGCTTAGCTGGCGATGTTATAGTATTTGTTAGGTGTTGTGAGTAAATTATTGGGTCCTGGTTTAAAACAAACTATTCTAATTGTGATTATTCACGTACTTATCCAAAAATGAAATGTTTTAAAGTTATAAATGATTTGATTAGTGGGGATGTGATGATACATGTAAGAGAGGGAAAAGAGGCACCACTCGACGATAATGCTGGCCATTACATGACGATAAATGTAGGGCTACACACTTGTATTTGGCTTCAACAATGGCAAAAGATCACAGAGAAAGAAGGTGCACAGACGTTTCCAAGCTATGGTACATATAATGTGAGAATCATTGACAACTTGAGGAGGATTTTATACGAGATTAATCCAAAGCCCAAACCTGCACAATTTGAAGCGATCAATGCTTGGGATCATGTGGCTTATGCTAGGGAAAAAGAGAGATATTAGGGAAGAACTAGAAAGGCAGTTCACACTTATGCAGATACGGGGTGGAATGCAGAACAGAGGAGGTGGAGAACTCATGCAAGGTGCATTATATCCAGCATTAATAAGTGATGAAATGGAGAAACTGAATAAAACAGAAGGAAAGAGAACAGGGACAATGTAAAGGAACCAGGAAAGAGAGATGAAAACTGTGACAGCGACACTAATGATAGTCTTTTAGATATATTACTGACAGAACAACTACTTCCGTATAAAGAGACTCAAACTGTGGAAGGTGCAAATATTAATGCCAGCAAAAACACTGGGTTAGCTACTGCACCAGTAAATTTTGGCCCTAATATTATGGGAACTACTTCTGAGAATATGAATCAAAACCCAATGGGAGGGAGTTCAGGGATTTGTGCCCCTGGTACTTCATCAGCTCTTAATGCTCTAGATGCTCTTACTGTTTCGGTTACCATTAGAATAGTGGTTGCTATATACACCCCTAAGCCTGCAGGCAACATGACTCATAGAGGGATATGTACAAGGAAGTGACGTAGAAAGGCATTAGCCTTCCTGGCTTAACGCATCTCTACGCCACTTCTGAAACGTAAGGCTGCGCCATATATACAAGACTGTGGTGCAGCCTTGCATTTCCCCCTGCGATGGCACTAAGTTTAGCAACTTAGCACCAACGCAGGCACCCTTGTACCATAGGGCAAGGGTGTCTGCATGCAGGGGAGGATTGATTATGTATAGGATAGTGTCCCTTCCTGCACATAAACAATCCTAAAATGCCATTTTGTCACTGTCATGTGTGCTGCTTCGTGCAGCACACATGAAAGTCACAAAATGTCATTTTAAAAAAAAGGATTGTTTATGTAGAGGAAGGGACACATTCCTGTACATAAACAATCCACGGCATTTTGCTTTGTCTGCGTGTGCTGCACAAGGCAGCACACATGGAAAAAGCAAAAACGAGGAGAAATAATGCATTTCTGCTCAGATTTTCCCTGGTCTTAATGTTGTTGCTGCCTCCTATGTATGCCACCCTTGTACATAGGGGCAACATCAAAATAAATGATTGTTTTGGTGGAACACCCACCGCAACACCCACTGTCCACCCCTTTTACGCTAACCATAGCGTGAAAGGGGGCCTTATTTACAAGGCAGCGTTAAGCCACATTAAGTCTCTTAACGCTGCCTTGTAAATAAGGCTAAGCTCCTATCGCCACCACAACGTCTGTAAAAGTGACGTTGTAGTGGTGGTAGAGGCTTGTACACATGCCCCCTAGGTTAGTTGTCCCTGCTCAGCAACAGACTTCAGAAAATGTCCCTACAAATTCGAGGGCGGCAGAATTTGTTCTTTTAATCCCAATGAATCTGAGTTCCCTTGTCGTGCGAATGCAGACCCATCTGTGAAACAGGCTGGATTTGGACCTTTGTGGTAATTTAAGGGGTCTACAGATTTGGGTTCCCTCATATGGGAGCCACCTCTGAATGTGCATAGTAGCTCTCCCAGAGCGAAGGCAGTATCCAAAGCTTCTGAGGTGCAGTCTAGTCTTAAAGTTCAGGAATTAGATGAGTGGTAGAGAACTCCTAATGCTATGTCAAATGGGGGTGGAAGTACAAAATTGAGTCAAGAAACCACTCAATTCTCTTTGAAGGTAAAGTTGCTGTACGTGAGAAAATTGAAGCTAGAATTAGATGAAATGATAAGTGGGAATCTTGAATTTGCAGCAAAATGAACTTTTGTTTATGAACAAAGATGTCACTAGGAGAGCAAGAAATTGTCTGAAATTGCTTGGAAATATGTTGTAGATTGGAAGTGGACAAAGGCTTTAGAGAAGAGCCACCAACTCTGCTCTTGCTATCAGGATATAGATAATATGAGAATACTGGACCTGAAGATGCAAATGTGGGAACTAATTCAAAACATTTACATTTGGAGTGAGCTGGATAAAAGGGAAAATTAGATGGTCAAAAAGGAAAACTCCCAAAATATCGATGGTGGAATTGCCTCCTTCCAGGGAGAGGGAAGCGGGAGCTACCAGTTTCCCTTTATGAGCGGTATCCAGTGGAGTTTATGTTCATGTTCCTTGGAGTAGGTGTGATCTTGCGTCATTTGCTAATGACTTTCCCAGGTTAAGAGAGAAGCCTGTGGAATGGTACAAAAAAGTTGAGCGATTTGTGAAAATCGCGAAAGATTTACGAACTGATTTGAATACTTTGCTTGATATCGTGGTCCCAAGTGATTTAAGGACAGCGTGTAAGATAGCTACGAAGTGGCCTGAGAGGGAACCAGTGAGGGATCCTTAGACTAATGGTACATCACCCATAGTAATGAGAAAGTATAACCAGTTGATGACATGGTTGAATTTAAAGTGTCGCCCCAGCATATTGACTGGGTCATGATTGATTGAACGACCAAGGAGCCTTATGAGACAATCTATGCATATTATGAGAGGCTGTTGCCGGCATTTAAACAATATAGTGGAATGGAAATGCTGGATCCTGAGGACATTGGGCATTTTGTGACTAGGTTTGTGACAGGATTGAGGCCTGAGATTAGCATGATATTCAACAGCATTTGATTTGTCGGAAGAAAAAGTTGGTTGATGATATCTTGTTATATGTCAAGTATTGCAATGATGAAATTGACATAAAGCAGAAGAAATTGAAGGCGAAATTTATGGTGGCACAGATGAAAGCTGTCTGGGGGGGTCAGAGTCAGCCGTTTGTAGAGAATGCCCCTCCAATCCAACGAGTGTATCAACAGGGAGATCCAGCGACAGAGGCAGGTCCTCGAGGGAGTGCTGCGGGGCGGTGGGGTGGGGCGGGGGAGGGGCAGGGTGGGGGGTAGTAAACTCCGGCATATGGCTGACTGGAGTTGAGTAAAGAAATAAATTAATAAAACTAATTACATTGCGCGCACTGCAATGCCAAATCAGCGCTGCAGCGCGCAATGTAATTCGTTATATTTATTTATTTCTTTACTCAACTCCGGTCGGCTGTATGCCAGAGTTTACTACCCCCCACCCTGACCCTCCCCCGCCCGCAGCACTCCCTCGAGGAGCCACCACTGCCCAGCGATGTTAGGTGGAAGAGGATTTCAGTCATAGGGTAGAGGACAGGGTGTCCCTATTGATTCAAATACTGGGATAGATGTAGCCACATTGAAAAAGTGGAACCCGTGCCACTACTGTAATAGGTTGGGGCATTGGAAGGCAGAATGTCGTCTTAATCCTGCAAATGAAGGTCAAAATCTGGGGTTTGTCCAGCCGCAGAATAAAAATTCCATGCAGCCACAGAATGTGTTGAAACCAATACCACAACAAGTTGCTAATGGTCATAGATTCGCTTCAAATCAGGTTCCGAATGTGAACCATAATGCTTTCCAGAGTAACAATCCTTTCCAGCACTGATCCATGTTAGAGACAGTTGACCCTTACTGCTCTGATCAGTCCTCCTGATGGTGCGTGAGAGGGGAAGAAGATTGCTTGCTTGTTGTATTCTTGGAGGTAGACCAGAGTGTTCCATTTTTCGATGCTGAGGTAAATGCCCACACTGTTTCATTTTTGTTGTTACGGGTGCTACCCATTCTACTGTAAGAACAGTGGAAGTTCCACGCCTACCCCTCTCGGGAAGAAGTATCTTAGTTGTTGGACTTACTAATAAACAAATGAGGAAACCCATCACTGAGGATGTCCCTGTAAAATAGGACATTTTGAGGATAATCAACAATTCATGGTCTGTGATTCAAGTCCTGTGAGTTTGTTAGGATGTGACTTGTTGTGCAAGCTAAATTGCACCATTTACTGCACACGAGCGGTGTGGAGTTTCAGACCCATGACGAGGATATCGCCTTCAAATGGTTAATTAAATTCCAGTTGTTGCTTTGTACTCTATGATGACAAAGGAAGAATTACCACTGGTTAGTTATACTGTAAGGTCAGATGTTTGGGATTTTTCAGGAAAGGGCATTGAACTCAAAAGGGTTGAGCCTGTCTGTAACAGATAAAACCAAATGCTGAGTACCCAATAACCATACAGTATAATTTTACCCCCTAAACAGTTGCTGGAAGAACCCCAGTAACAGAGGCAATAAAACGTACCCATTATGGGCTTGCAGAAGCCTAGCAGTAAGTACTGCATAGTGCAGGGTCTTCGGAAACTAAACAATATCGTGGTTCCTTGCTGTCCCATGCTATCGAATCCTTCTGTGATTTTATTTCAAATATCCTGGGAGGCTGAGTGGTTCTCTGTCATATATTTGTGACAGACTTTCTTCTCTATACCCTTGGATGAAGACAGTCAGTTCCTTTTTGCGTTTTGGTTCGGCAGTCCTATTTTGACATAATACTGACTCCCACAAGGGTATACGGAGAGTACATCCATTTTCAACCAGATCCTTCAGAAGAATCAGGAGTCTTTGGTTATGCCCAGAAACTCTGTCCTGGTACCTTATATTGATGACCTGCTGGTTGCGTCAAACACTCAGGACTCTTGTAAGACCATCACTATTGCTCTGCTGAACCAGTTGGCTGAGAATGGCCATAAGGTGTCCCTTATAAGTGGCAATACTATTTGAAGGAAGTTTTGTATCTTTTTCACCACATTGATAAAGAAGTCAGAAAGGTGTCACAGGAAAGGATTTGGGTGATTCTGCAAATGAAACCACTAACAACACAGAAAGAAGTCAGAATGTTTTTGGTAATGGTGGGATACTGTTGCCAGTGGATACCCAACTTTTCACTAGTGGCCAAGCCTTTACAGAGGGTGACACAAAAGGATGTGTCAGAACCGGTGACCTAGGACAATGATTGTTTAGTCGCCTTCCTAGAGTTGAGAGAAAGCCCCTGCCATGCCCCGGCACTAGGAATGCCTGATTACAACAAAGTGGTTTTGCTTTTTTACAGTGAGACGGCTGAACTCTCTCAGTGATTCTACAGACTCATGGAAGTGCCCATAGGCCTATTTCTCTGATATGGTTGATTCAATAGCTGCGGCATTGCCCAGATGCCTTAAATCTGTGACTGGTGTGGGGGTCAGCATTAAGCCTGGGCAGTGAACTCTGCTCTGGTCACAGAGTTTATGGAGTTTGTTGCACTCCGCATTACACGGAACTTGCAGAGTTCACGGAGCAGAGTTTTGTTCCTCACTTGAGCTCGTCAACATCAAGTTTGGTGTTGTTCATGTTTTTGGTGCCTTACGGTCCCTGATGAGGTTTATGACCTCCTTGGGGTCGCTTATTCAGAACAGGGAGCAGATCCCAAAACACCTGGAAGCATTGCAGATGTCTACCCAAATTGCAGTCAAATGGTCTGCACATTGTAAGGGAGATGATTATCTGACTGTAGGTAACACACATGCCAATGAGATTGCAACGTATTGTGCTTATAATGCTTGCACTTTCAAAGCTGAATATACGAATGAGAGGCCACACAAGACCAACTTTTGTTACTGACAGCTAATACTCAGGAGGAAGTCAAGTGGTTACGTGAAGGTGTGTAAGAGGCAGAACAGCAGAGTAGGGGTCATGCAAGTTGTGTCAAGAGGGACGAGGATGAGATTTGGGTTTCAAGAGATGGAAGACTTGTGTTACCAAATAGTCTGCTGTTAACAATGGTTATGCATTATCATGGTCGGACTCACGAAAGGAGAGATGCCATGGTCAGGTTGTTTAGGCAGACTTGGTTTAAAGCAAGGTTTAGGTTGAGGTTGTTGGCTGAAGCGTGTGCCACAGATGCCCTGTGTGTCATCAGAACAATGTAGGGAAAAGAACTACGATGACATTAAGCCACATAGGCCGTTAGGTGGTCCCTTTAATAGGATGCAGTTGGACTTCATTAAGATACCTGTGTGCAATGGGTTGAGATACGTGTTGGTTGTTGTGTGCATCTTTTCATGATGGGTTGAGGCATACCCCACAAGAAGGAGTGATAGTCTCACAGTAGCAAAGTTTTTGTTGAGGGAGTGATATCCAGATTTGGCTTACTGACTTTTTTAGACTCTGACTGAGGCACACACTTCAACAATGAAATCCCGTTGGTGCTGTGTGCTGCTTTACAGGTTGAACAGAGACTGCATTGTAGCTACAGACCTGAGGCTTCAGGTCTGGTGGAAAAGGTCAATGGGACTTTGAAATCCAAACTTAGCAACGTGTATGCTCCTACGTCTTTGAAATGGCCTGCTGCTTTGCCGCTTGTGTTGATGAGTCTACGCAGTGTACCTGATCATAGGACAGGATAGTCCCCCCAAGATATCATCATGGGAAGTACAATGAGGTTGCCAGCCATACCTGCAAATGCACTTGTGAACGTTACTGATGATCTGATACTTGATTACTGCAAAGGACTGGCTGATGTCGAGCGTTCTGTGTCTCATCAGTTTGAAACTGCCACAGCCCTGCCTCATCAGGAGCAGTCCCGTGACCTGAGTCCCTGGGACTGGGTCTTGGTGAAGAAATATGTCCAAAAGTGTTGTCTAGAGCATTGCTGGCATATGTCAGGATTTAGAACCCTCAAAGGCGTCTTTCAGGAATTCCACATCATGCATTCTAAAGAGAGATGTATCAGGAACACCGTCTTGGCATCAGTGTTCCTTTAACTGCATTAGGGACCACAAGTCCCAGAAATCCAAGGAGCTAATGGCTTGCAGCTGACACGAGGGGTGGAATCTGGCACATTTAAGGGAAGAACGCACGTCAGACAGGGCAAGTAATTAACATTTTACTGCCACTGAAGCTGCTGTATGGCAGTACTCGAGTATCATTGTTTCTGGAGTCAAGGGCTCCGCTGATCCAGTGACACTGTTGGCTAAGTCTCCCTTGAATGTGTTTTTGGAGATGAAGCAGATACCGTATGGTCTCCTGTGGTCACCACATACTCTTCATTGTTCTTCCCACATAGTTCAGTTAATCATTTTCTTACAGAAACGCTTGTGTTCCCTTTGGTTGGTTAACACAAAGTGCATTGGTGCACTCCAGGAGCTCCGAGGAGTATTGCCGATGCATAAAGAGGTTCGGAACAGAGACCTTTGTTTTTTAACTAATTTGAGAGCACAAGAACCTCCCAAGACTCTTTATTTGATTAGAAGAAAGCATGTGCTTCAATAGTGGGAGGATTTCTTTGAATCAGTATTTAGCCGGACATGGTGGGCATTTTCATTATTTCTTTCCTCCTGCTCGGATAAGACCATGTTCTTTGCCATGTCAAAAAAAGCCTTCAAGGGTATTTAATTGCCCAAGGAGTGCACTGTTTCCATTGCTCTTTCATCTTCAGGAGAAGAGCGTGTAATACGCTATGACATTGTGTTTATTTTGAAGAGATAATTAATGTGCAAGCTGCGCTCATTCTTTCGTTCAGAGAAAACCTTGCTGTTAAAATTACTCTTAATACTCACTCTCTCTCTGGACTCATATCTTTTGAGGGAGAACAACTTCTTTGTTTTCTTTAAAAAATGTCTTCTCTATTTTTCCACTCTTCATTTGTGGTATGTATGAATGTTTCATTTTAACTGATAACTGTACTCCTCTTTACAATTTGTGGAGAGAAAGTATGTGTATATAACAATGATTGCTTTTTGTATCTATTAGTGGGTGTTCTTGTCCCTGGTTGTCCATGAAATCAAGAGTGAGGCTTTCTTTATTTGAATCGCAAGGCATATATACACCTTTCTCAGTCATCAGAGATAGGCGATTGGTGGCTATGTATATACAGAGTTTTTCCTTGATGATATTTATTCCTTGTGGACCAATTGGCTTATAGAGTTGTTGTTTCTTTTATTTTTCAGGTCTCCTTTCTTGCTGTTCCCTTCCCACTAACCTTTCCCTCGCTTGATTGCCCTTATCTTCTGTACCTTTATGGTAATTTGGGGATGTCGAGAGTTGGGCTCATTTGCGCATCATACTGATCCTGAAGAACACTGACGCCATTTTAACTTCTGACAACGTGGGCCCTTTCAGGAGATCATTGTCATCATGAAAAGTAACGTATGGAGAACTCCCCAATGGGATACAAGCTGCCCATACTCGCCGAGTTCCGTGCCCTGTTGATGATATAACAGCACCTCTCCCAGAAGTGCCAGTGGTGGCCGAGGAATCACCAGAGGCAGGTTAGTCAAGCTGTAGGGGACCAGCAAGAACCACCTGAAACAGCACTTGTTTGGCCTGGGGGGGGGGGGCGTCCTGAAGAGTTGGTTGTTGAAGCTGAAGAAAGAGAGGCTAGTCCTGTGGTTTGACTGAGCCAGAATGGGACCCCGACAAAGGGTCCTGTGCAGCGGAACCATGAGAGGATGCAGGAGAACATTGGCCAAGAAAGCAGGAGAGGGGGAGACTGGTCCCTCAGGGAGAAAGTGACCTCCCAGTACTCCAAGAGGATACTGAGGATTCTGATCTGAGTGACAGAAGAGGAGACTACACTCAGAAGGTCAAAGCGAGCAAAAGCGACCTGTTGGAGGTACTCTTTCCCTGAATGGATTTACTTCCATGCAAATGACAGGGAGAACGATTCCTGGGAATTCTGGGATCATCACTGTGAAAGTTCAATTGAAACTTCAGGAATTTGATCTTCAGTTTGATCTTACTTTTGAACTTCCTCTGTTAGTGAGATTGAGTGCCTTAAGAAATCCTCTTCGGGCTGTGGCAGGGTTTCCTTTTTCTGGATGCGAATTAGTTCCCTGTGCTAGTCGATGCACTAAAACTTAATTCTGGAACTGATTGTCAATGAACTTGAACTGTATAGTATTAGAGACATTTACATAGACTGTGTATGGAGGAAAGAAGAGTACCAAGGTCAGAGGCAGCTGAAGGAGCCTAAGGTTGTCCTTTATAAGAACATGGAGTACGGCTGAGGAAAAATCCTGAAGACCTTTGAACATTTTCTTGTTGCTTATCATGTGAACTTTGGTTTTGCTGCTTGCACAAGTAAAAACCGACAGCAAAGACTCTGCAGCTGCTGTGTTCTGTCCAAAGGGTTAGGTTCCAAAGAAGAAATGGAGGCTAATTCTAAAACTAATAGGTGTAGATACATCATAGCAAGCACACTAATAGTTGTAGTACTCATCTTATTTCTTACAGGGTTATATGCAGCTACATATAAGTCAGTAGAGATCAAGTCTACTGTTGTCCTTACCACACCACATCCTACTGATGGGGGGTTAGGAAATTGCAAACAGATCGATCAAGGGGAATTTTTCTTCAGATGCTTATTTTAGATTGCTTTTTGAATTCACTGACACTATGAATGCCAGGAATTGTTATGTTTGCACTCAGTTGCCTGCTTCTGTTTCAGAGGGTATTTCCTGCCACCACATTCCTTTGGCATATGGAATTTCATGTAGTCTATTACAAAGCCTATTCTATAGACAGGGTAGTTTTCAATGTTATTTTTCGAAATATGATTTAAGGTCTGTTTGAAGCTTGACAGGACTGGTTCTGCCATTGCTTTTCAGCTGTCTTCCCGCCGCCCGCCTTGGTGGTCCACCCGCTAGAGGTAGATGTTGCGTGGTCACTGGAAGGAAGAACTCCACAGTCCCACTGCTTGAGCCAGAATCCTCCTCCCACATTGACGGCGTCAGAGGCAGAAGCTGCTGTTGGAGGAAGTCCTTCCAAATTCTCTCTGTACAGATTACGATGTGCCTTTCCATCGAGGCAACTGTGGTGGGGAAACCTCCATGCTCGAGTTTGAGGAATGGATAAAAAGAGTTAAAAACCCACCTTTTTCGAGGTCCCACTACATATTCTATCTTGGACATCATTGTCCAGGTCCATCCTGTGCTGCTGCTATTTAACCACTATGCTGAGCCACCCCGTTGTCGCCAAAATCAGAGGTAGGCTTTTGTGGTGGGTGTGGGTGTACATTCAATAGTGTGTATATGTTGTTGGTGTGCAACGCTATTTGTAAAACATATGTGCAGTACACATTACCTACATATACATATTGACAGAGTCACAATACATGTGCGTATTGAGATGAAAATAAGCTGCACTTACATGTCTCCACACCACCATGGCCTCACTCCATCAGGACACCGCCACAAGGACAACGCCAGCACAACAGGAACATCTAAATCTGCTCGGCGGAGACCCACTGGCATGACGGCGACAGAGTATTGTAAGCCAGCAGAGAAGACAACCGTGGTCTCCTGTCTATTGCCGCAACATCTAAATAGTGCGAGTGGACCGCCGTCAGCTTGACAAAGTATTTGGAACTGTTGCCGCGGCTGGACGGCGGTAGTAACGGCAAGGTATAAATCAGGTCCTAAGTCCTTTCAGAAGTTTCTATGTCCAAACATTTGAATAAGAATCCAGATTTTAAAGGTGTAGAGATTGCAGGCAAATATTTTGTGTGTCATAAGCTACTGGACACTGTATATGCACACAGACATAATTTGACTTGTTCAATGCAAGATGTAGAGAAGAAATTCCCGTATTTGGTGGACAACAGAAGGAGAGACCTAAAGTCTAAATCTGAAACAGATAAAGATCTAAAGAGAAATTAGGTGGAGTAGTGAAGAAACTGAACATCCGGTGAAGGTAAATGTGCCCGCTTTGACCGTAGATTGGCAAAATAAGGGAAAGCTGTGTATACACATTGATAAGAGTTATAAAGACCCGTTATTTATAGTGACGAGTGAATGCGAACAGTTTGAGGCGAGAGGGAAGAATGACCTTTCCTTGGAGAGACAGGATCCTGTAATTCCTGGCACGTACTTTATTTGTGGATAGTATGCGTATTTTCATTTGTCCCATGGATGTCATGGTACATGTTATCTTGGTATAGTTTTCCCGAAGATTTACCATGTGGAACATTTTATTTAGTCTTTATGGGAAACGAGACTTAGAACTAGGCAAGGTGCTAGTGTAGTGGAAGTAATAGGAGATATTTTTTGTGCCATAATCCTATCTATCGGAGTCATACTGAATTATATGAAAATTTGAAAGTTGTCTACCATATTGGATAAATTGGCTATTAGTACCACAGATTGTTTATTGCTTGTAAATACTGAGATGGTTGCGATAATGTCTATGGTTTTGAAAAACCGACTTGCATTTGACCTTTTATTCGCAAAGAGAACGGAGTCTGAAAGATGTTAAAGGTTCAGCAATGCTGTACTTGCATCTCAGACGAAAGTAAGGATCTGAAGAAATATATTCAGAATTTATCTGGGTTGACAAAAGATTTGAAAGAGTTAGATGTCAGAGGTGCTTGGGAAGCTATTGGAAGTGGATTGGCGACAATAGGCATATCGTTTGGAAGCTTGGGAAGTGGAATTCTGGGCACTATTCTGAAACCTTTCTAGGATTGCCCTTTGTGCAACATATCTTCTTATGAACTTTAAGGGATACAAGTATGCAAAATTTAGAAAGGGAGTGAAGAGAAAGCGAGCAGATGTGGAGTTAGAGGAGAATCAGTGTAGGTATCATGATGACATGACGCCTGGAAGACTCTATACGAAAGATGTTCAAAGCCACAAAGATTTAGTTGGTTGATCTGATATGACCTGTAAATGGACAAATAACAACAATGCCAGTAGCTTATGTGACCTCTGTAAAGGAGGAGTTCAAGATCTGATGCATATTTTGTTTGTTTGCCCTAACGCCACAGTGGTCGTCACCAGAAAGCGATTTTAAAACCATTTCAAACAAAGTGTAACTCTACAAGGGTACAGAGTTTGATTTCTATTCTTAAATCACCTCCCAATGAATTTGTATGCTACAATCTGTTTACATTTTTAAAAACTTTATTACATTTGTATTAGGATAAGTGTTCACAATTTTGCTAAATTAGAAATGTAATTTTCTTGTTTTATCATCTTATTTGTTGTTCTCACTAGAGAACTAAATTAAATAAATAAATTTGAATTGATATGATCTGAGTGCAATCTGTGATGACTTGATTCGCTATCAGAGGGGGGACTGGAGCAGTGTAATTTTGGATCCACTCTTTCATGTTTGACCAGGCCACAAATATACATATATTTACACATGGCCTTATGTACTTGTGTAATCTTGATATATATATGTGTGTGCAAAACTAATGTTTACCTTACAGTAACATTCAACAGCATTTGTGTAGTTTTAATAAAGTTGTTAACTCATATATATCTTATTTTTATTTTTTATTATTTTTATTTTCATCATCAGAAACGGCATATTTATACAGTAAAACATAAACTGGAGTTTTAGGATTTATACATCAGGCAAAACCATAGAAATGAAAATTACAAAAGAGGAGAAGTCATACGAGACGCAAATTATTTCATATAGTACTGACAAATACTAAATTATTCCATCCAAAGCCATAGGTCTCCATAGCGCTTCTAACTTGGCTAATGTGCAAATTCCTCTTGCCTTCGCCAAGGCTGCCTCTAAGCCATAAATTTCTCTAATGATAGCCCAACATTCCTCGACCGAGGGCGGTGCCGAGGAGACCCATACCCTGGCACTAGCCAGTCTAGCAGAAGCCATCAGGATTGAAAAGTGGCGTGCGACGGCCGGATTATCCTCCTTATACCCCAACATAATTTCAAGATCAGTAAATGGATGATCCAGCCCAAGTTTAGACTGGAGTAGCTGTTCCATTTTCTGCCAATAACCCCTCAGTACTGGGCATGCAATAAACATATGTAGTAGATTAGCAGCATATAGTCCACATTTAGGGCAGTTTATCTTATCCCCCGTCATATTGCTCTGAGCCCATTTGGCTATTTTAGCCGGGGTATAGTACAGCATACAGGTAGTACGTAGTTGCTGAAGTTGCAAACTAGTAGAGTGAACCGAATCCTTGCCGTAACCTAAGGCTTGTTTGATCATTCTAGATGAAACCGCTATACCCAGGGTTTGGCTCCAGCGCTCTGCTAATTTCTCGCTACCATCTGATCTAAAACTATGTAAATATACATACATTAGCCCTATCAAAGATTTGGTTTTCCCTCCATATATACAGTCCCAGATGTTTGAATGCATTATTTCTGTTATGGCCAAATTAGGAACAAAATAATCTCTGATCTGTAGATATTTAAAGAAAATATGAGCAGGAAGTTTATACGCTAGGCGCAGATTTTCAAATGATTTGATTCCTCTCTCATTGTACATTTCGCCCAAGCAAGTAACTCCATACTTCACCTAAGATTTGCCTGCTTGGTCCTGAAACACCTCAGGGAGCAGAAGATTCCCCCATAGTGGAATTTTCCGTGAAATATTGGTAATTTACACCTAGCGGACATATCTCTCCAAATATATAAGGTATCTCTAACAGTCTTAAACTTCACTCGCTTGAAATAGTTTGGGTCCCTTATTCCATATAAAAACATGTCCCTCTGGTTTCCTAAAATAAACTCAAACACTGAGTCTGTCTGATCCAGACCCAGCAAACAACGGAAACGACCCGTAAATGAAGCCCAGAAATAAATTTTGAAATCCGGAAAGCCAAGTCCGCCTTGTTCAAATAGAGATTTCAGCAGCTCAATTGCTCTCCTAGGTTTTTTATAAACCCAAATAAAGCTGCTACAAATCCCCTCAAGTTTTTAAAAAGATATATTAGGAACTTTTAAAGGAATCGATCGAAACAAGTATAAGAACTTAGGGAGTATTTTCATTTTAATTAAGTTACATCTGCCAAGCAGTCCTAAAGGAAGCCTCTGCCAAATTTTGAACAGTTTGATTATTGCATTTAGGAGTGGTACGTAATTTAAATCAATAATCTGATTAACTTTGGCTATTATCTTTACCCCCAAATAGGTCACAGTTGTACAAGCCCCGGTAATAGATTTTTGAATCCCGGCCATAATAAGCACTTGAGTTTTGTTAGCATTCAATTTATAGCCTGAAAAATTGCCGTATTTCTCAGCTTCTTCCTTAATCCTTATCACGGCCTCGCTTGGATTGATTGCATAGACCGCTATATCGTCAGCGTATGCCGTGATTTTAAGTTTAGAAATCCCAGATTCCAGTGGCTTAATATGCGTGCAGGATTGTAAGGTGTGTAAAAATGGCTCTATATATAGGGCGAAAAGTAACGGAGACAGGGGGCATCCCTGCCTAGTCCCACACAAGATCCGAAATGGTATTGATCGGGACCCCATATAAGACAGCTTGGCATGAGGGTTACAGTATAGAGCTTGTACACAGGACCGGAACTGTACATCTAAACCTATCTTAGCCAATACAGCCCATAAAAATTCCCACCGGACGCAATCAAATGCCTTTTCGGCATCTAGAAGGATCATTCCAAAGTCAAATTTTTTTCTCTGCAAAGTCGAATGCTCCAATAGCCATATTGACGTGGGCAGTAGTGTCCGTCCCCAAAATGAACCCATGCTGTCTTTCAGAAACTAATCCCGGCATAAGCGGAGCTAGACGAGTCGCCAAGATCTTTGAAAATATCTTGGAGTCTGTATTAATAAGAGAGATTGGCCGGTATGATCCGCATTCTGTTGGTGGTTTACCCTTTTTTAAAAAGAACACAATCTGTGTCGTATTCCACGATTCCGGTACCTCCCCACTAGTGTCCACAAATTGTATTACCCTGGTAAGGGGCAGAAGCAAAATCTTTTTAAAAGATTTATAAAAATTCTAATGGCAGTGAATCATCTCCAGCCGTTTTCCCCATTGGCAATGCTGATAATGCCAACTCCACTTCTTCTATCGAGACTATTTCATCTAAAATAGCAGCTTTCTTGACATCTTCTACTGGAAGACTGCTACTATCAATATAACATAGTATCTCATCTCGATTCGGTCCCCAAGTGAGAGAATAAAGCTGTTGATAAAACAGCAAGAATTGTTCTAAGATGGCTGAAGATTCGGTATGCAGAAGCCCATCTGCACCCTTAATAGGATTTATCCTAGTTTTCGCCTTCGCCTCTGCAGGCTGATACGCCAATATGTGTCCTATGTGCTCCCCAAATTCATATTTTTCTAAATGATGTTTACTATAGCTAGCTGCCATTTTATCCCTTAAAAACGTTTTCACTGAGGTTCTTGCATCTATTAATGACAGAAGCATAATATCTTGAGCCATTGAATCTTTCTTTACTAACTCCACATGTTGTTTCTCAATGTTACGTAAAATATGCACCAGTATCTCCATTTCATTTTTACGCTTTTTATTCTGTAAGAAAATATATTTTTGTATAATACCACGGACATACGCTTCCATTGTGTCCCAGACAATTAATGGGGATGCTGACCCTGTGTTTACTCTAAATAACGCCTCCAGTTGCTGAGCCATATTAACCAAGTATTCGCTGTCCGTCAACAGATACCTAGGGAAGAAAAATGGCCGAACTTCCTTCTTCTCAACTTCAACCCGAAAAGAAAAAATAATGGGGTTGTGGTCGGAAGTCACCCGGGGGCATATTTCCATCTTTGATGTTGTAATTAAGCTGTCAGAAACCCAGGCCATATCTATCCTTGAATAAGATTTATGAGGGGCCGAATAAAATGTATAGCCCGGTATTGTTGGATATATGTGTTTCCAAGTATCCTTAACAGACTGAAGCCTTGCCATTTGTAATATCGCAGCACGGGTCTTACGCATTCTAGAATTAAGGCTTTTTCCAATAGAGTCTATACCATAATCTATGACGCAATTAAAATCCCCCATAATCAATTTTTCACCCTCCCAATTTAACAATTCTAAATTAAGATATTCAAAAATAGCGGGATCATCCACATTAGAACCATATATTACACAGGCCACAAATTCTTTACCCCACAACTCAAGCTGAGCCAATGCCCAACGTCCCCATTGATCGGACTGGCTTTTGATCACTCTGCAATTAAACCTCTTGTCTTTTAAAATAGCCACTCCTTTTATAGATACTAATTGAGTGGTACAAATAATAGTATCATACCCTAAGTGCTTTAGCATGTTTCGATCTTTGTAAGCAAGATGTGTTTCTGTTAAAAAAAACAATTGAGGCTGATACATTCGCAGCTCTTCGCGAACTAACTGTCGCTTAGTTGCGCTATTGAGACCAGCCACATTGCAGGCCATACATTTAATCCAATTCATGGTATAATTTCTAGCTTTTGAATAGGCCCCATTTTGCTGCCTCCAATGTCCCCTAGAAGATAATGATTACTATTATACCGCCTGCTGATCCAAAAAAAGAAGGCTGGAAACCTTCCATTTACCCTAACCCAGCAGTGCTCTAATGATGATGATTTTTTTTGCCCCATTTTCCCACCCTTACCCTTTCCACCCCCCATCAAACTCTGACACCCACCCACCACCCTGTCCCTTCGAAGAAAACTCCCCCCTTTTGCCAGCTGCCACTGATAAGGCGGCCCTACAGAGCCACAGCCATGATGGTCATCCCCACACCTCTTCGTTCTACATCAACAAACTTATTTTTTTTTTGAGATAGCGCTTAGTTTAGCCTATTGCTAAAGGAGAAGAAAAAAAAAAGGAGAGAAAAAATTCATGAAAAGCAGGGCTCAAAATCGACATTAAGAGAAGGAAGACGACAATAACAAACCCACTTGGTTAAAGAAAAAAACAGAAACCCCCACAGGCCAATTAGGCTCTTAGTTCATATCTGTAAATAGCATAAGACCCTTTTCTACATCTTCTCCGCAGCTTCTGCTTGCCACTTGCCCACTGCCTGACCTTTTTCTTTTTCTTCCCAAAAAAAAATAAGTATGACCGTCTTTGGGAACTTTTAAGCGTGCAGGTTCTTGAAGAAAGGCCTGAGCTCCAAGGGCTTTTATTGGGTCTATAAATTGATGTAGCCTCCAATGCCTATCCATTGTAGCCTTGCTTAGGTCAGATCTTCCAACAAAAAGTAACTGATTTAGCTAAAACTGGAGAGTTAGGTCGAGCTTTCATTGCCACTG
Organism: Triturus cristatus; assembly: GCF_964204655.1. Lineage (NCBI taxonomy): Eukaryota > Metazoa > Chordata > Amphibia > Caudata > Salamandridae > Triturus > Triturus cristatus. The sequence continues at coordinate 888,975,976 of NC_140590.1, read as the reverse complement.
CCTGTCTCAGTAAGAAATTTCCTAAATAAATCAGAAATGGACGAGGGTATTGACCCCCTTATTCCTCTGGACTAATGGTAATCTGTGAACCCTTTGCAGTTGAGAATCTCAATCCCACTCTCTGGTTAACTCATATATATCATGTATTCATTTGAGTAGTACTCGGCATCTATATTTTACTGAATACGTATATATAATCATTCATTTAAACATGTATTGAGCTGCTTGCCACGTTAAATTGACCAAAGGCCCTAAACCTTTGGATTTCTTAAAGTTTAATCTTCAACGTGAATATTTGCTTTGCATGACATTTCTTTCTCTCCTCTGCAGGTGCAGCCATGTGATCTAATGAATAGAAAAAGACACATTGTGCAACAGAGATAGTGAGGCTCGAAAAGAGTGTCTTTCGGCAAGAACAAGAAGCCTTCACAAACAGAGGGAGGACTACTGTTTGTAGAGAGTTGTGAAACAGGAAGAATCCAAGGACGTTCTGATGCGTGGACAAAAGGAAAGGAGTTTCAAGAGTAGTTTGTATGGAAAAGAGGTAGAGCACCAGGCTCAGTGCATGAATAAAGTAACAAGAAGTACAGCAACTTCAGAGACAAGACAAGAATCAATAGAAATATAGCTAGAGATATTATAAAACGATGTTATTATTTTATTTTATATTCTTTTTTGTATTCGTTATTTACTTGTTGTGTATGATAAATACTTATGTGGACATGATCATTAATGTTCAAAAATACACAATTAAAGAGTGAATTATACTTCAAAAAACATGATTATACATCTTTCAATTCTATTACATTACATGAAAGAATTAGACCAATACATGCATTGGTAAAGTTACAAAACACTGAACAGAAATTTGAAGTTATTGACGCGTTTCGGCAAAGCCTTCTTCAGAATGTTCTTGTCAGTGATTACTATAACTAGATGAATTATTTCATTCAGGAAGCGAAGAAATGCTTGGTCATGGTGCCAACGAGTAATGAGAAATTATCTTGTTGAGATAAATTGCGGCAAGGTTCACAAGCTGGTGGTAATGCACTGTTATGTGCCTCTCATTCAATTAGCATGAGGTTCCTGAAAGCAAGCGGATAAGTTGAATGATAGATCAATCTTCCGTTATACGTGGTGGACTCCGACACACTCTCCCAAAGATTGGTGGAGTAAACTTCACATCCTAAACGTTAGAAATGCTTGGGGATTCTTGAATTATGGGCGAAATTAGTAGATATACATTTTCTAGACCTTCGCCGATATTCTCGTGTTCGGGTAGAGATCACGATCTCATCTAATTTTCGGCAATGGTCCACCGATCTGCTTCCTTTGTATCCTTAATAATTTTCCGCATAAGGATACAAAGGAAGCAGATCGGTGGACCATTGCCGAAATTTCGATGAGATCGTGATCTCTACCCGAACACGAGAATATCGGCGAAGGTCTAGAAAATGTATATCTACTAATTTCACCCATAATTCAAGAATCCCCAAGCATTTCTAACATTTAGGATGTGAAGATTACTCCACCAATTATTGCTTAGGAGGCGGGATCAGTTTGTGTCTAGAACTAAAGCCCTCACATAGTCTGCCCATAAAGAGAGCTGACCAGCAAAGAGACAGGAGCACCTGCCACCAGCAAGCCTGAAACCCAACTACTTGGTTGGACCTGCAGCTGATCATAAGAAGCGGAGAAAGAGTCATGTGACAGAAACAACAGCCTTTAAAAGTCTTCCCTCCACCAGTGCATCTGATTCCTGACATCAAGGCTAAGAGCGATTGCTTACTTGGGTCGTTCAGGGCCAAGGACCAAGGGCCAGAAATGTTGGCAATTTCACAGTCTACAACCATCCTCCAGAAACATTCATAAACACAGCCATGCACACAAACCCACAACAAAAACACATCTCTCTCTACCAACAATCAAGGTAAGTTTATCTCCACTCACCACTTTACCACCCTTCTGAACCCTTTCTTCAACCATCTATCATACCGCTTTAATACGCAGCCTTTGTTTTCTTCACACACAAAACCAGTGAGAACGCTCTTTAAATCCTTCACTCCACCAATAAAGCAACAGCATCCTCCTACTCAGTCTACCACCATCTCTCAAAACCACTATTTACCCACTCTCACACCACACAAATACCCTCACATACACAATCCCACTCCCTTCTCCTTCAACATACAGAGTTCATCAGTCCTTCACACTCAAAGCCTACACCTCGTCACTAACAAACTACCAAATATCCTACCCAACAAAAACAAAAGCAAACACACATACAAAATGTATCTGAACAAAATCTCACACATTTAAAAACTCCCCACCATCCCAACATACCTACATGCATCCACTTTTCTCTGAATACCAGCATAAATAACAAACATTTAAAGCCCTCGCTACCTCACACTCTCCATGGAACAAATACACCAATTGCTCAATCCCCAAACACGACAACACTCACTCGCACATCCATCATGCATTGCTGCATTCAGGACCATGAAACATGTCCTTCATGCACCACGACCACCCCTCACTCATACACCTTCAACATTCAATATACCCAAAATAAAGCATCTAAACAATACTGTTCATAACATCATATTACCTCTTCTATTGCAAAACAAGCCCACCTTTCACACACAATTCCATAGCCCAATCCCTTAATTTCAAGCAGAATCACCACCACCCACACAACCAGCCCACAAAGAATGTCTTCTATGAGTTTTGGAGGGAGACATTGATGAACAAAAGCGACACTTTCCCTCTCCTTCAACAGTTAACAACACCAACAAGGACACACCACCCACAATTTTCAAGGACAATACACATTCTACTGCAGCACAAACACACGACCCACAAAACATTCTTTAGACTGCCTTCTGATAAATATTCATTCCAGTTAAAAAAAAAGAAAAGTATTTCATATTCAGCCTATTGATAGGCACAGATCTGAACTTACTTTTCGTAACTGAATCGTGGCTAGGAGGAGATATGGCACCGGCAGTGCATGAAGCTGTTCCACCAGGATGTCAAACTTTGACACAAATTTGCATAGGCCAAAGAGGTGGAGGAGTCTTAGACATCATATTTAAAGAAACACCAAATCTTGCTAAAACTGAGGATGTTTCTTTATATGTTTGTGAGGTTTTCCTTGCCAGATGCAACCCTATCCTCACCTTTTCATGTGACTTTCTCCTTCTCTACAGACCACCAGGTAGCAATGCAAAATTCCCAGACGTATTTTGAGACACAATCTCTAACCTTCTTACAATATACTCAAACATTTGCATCCTTGGTGACCTCGACATATGGTTTGACAAACCACATTTGCAATACAGTAAAACCATCCTCACTGACCTAGACACACACAAACTACAATAGCTCATTCTCAATCCCACTCACATTGCTGGGTACACATTAGCTATTATCTTCGCTAACCTAGACCGAGTCACGTTTCAAAGGATTACTCCAGTTACATGATCAGGCCACTACCTTTCAGTCTTCCAACACAGGATGCCACAAGTCAACCCCAATAAATTCATCTTACCCTCAACTTCAAATCACCCTTGGAACAAGATGAATTTGAAGGAAATAGACAACTGATTTACATCAAGAACAGACCTGGTCACAATCAATTCTGTGCACTCTCTGGATAGGTCCATAAAGCTTTTGATCTCTAAATTCCTATGAAAACATCTACGCATAACAATACAAAAAAAGCTCCTTGCATGAATCTAGAGTTAAAAAAGATAAAAAAATCTGATTGCTAATCTTCCTTGCAACTGGCTCGAAACAAACAATCCCCCAGAACAATATATGCCAGCACAGACATAAGAAAAATTACAAATCAACAATCAAAAAAACAAAAACCTATACTATTCCAGCCAAATCCACAATGAAAAGCGTGCCAATAAAGAATTTTATAAAATACTCACAGAATTCTTTAAGCCAAAATACACAGAAGTTATCAATCCTACTTCTCAAGAACTTTGCGACAAACTGGCTAATAATTACAGAACTAAGACAAACAAGTTGGATTCTTACTTTATAAAGAAAGAAAAACCAACAGCCCCAACCCATTTGCAGCACAACCTTCCAGTGAAAGGCAAACCGCCTCTATGCCCCTTCAAAGAACTATTACCAACTTAATTTCTGGATCTTGTCAAAAAGAGCAAGCCAGCCGGCTGCTCCTCTGACCCTTGTCCAACTCAAATCTTCCAAAACATTATTTTATCAACTTCAGCGGCCATCCCAGGTAGTACATTCATCAATAACGCCTTAACAACAGGAGTTTTCACAGAAGACTTACATACGCCTGTTATTAAAAAACCTAACCTGGATAATCAAGACCCCCGAGAACTACTGACCATTCCTGGGCAACCTTATAGAAAGAGCAGCCTTTGCCCAGATGTCATAGTTAATGGAGTACAATTCCTTTCTTTCCGACTTCTAAACTTGATATCATCCAGAAGAGGCACTGAATCAGCCCTAATCTCTATCTGGAATGATATTATAAATACAGTAGACCAGAACGGGGCTTTTGCCCTTCTTCGCTTGGACCTTCCAGAGGCATTTGACACAGTGGATCATGGCACACAGACCCACAGGCTTGAGGAAGCCAGAATTCACAGCACACCTCACTCACTGGGATCACATTGTATCTACACAATAGATCAAATATTATATATACTGCTCCATTCTTTTCTAAATCATACGACAATAAAGAAAGAGTCCGTCAAGGCTCAGTCATCTCACCTAAGCTTTTCAACATCTACATGGAATTAATATCAGATCTGATCAATGGTTTTGACTTCACCTGCTACAACTAAGCAGATAACATGCAGATAATTCTGAAATTGAAAAGCCCCAAGGACATTTGAACATCAAGAACCGTCAGTTGCCTCTAGGCAGTTGACTAATGGATTAAATGAAGCCACCTAAAACTGAATGCCTCCAAATCTAAAATACTCACCTGTGGCAACTGAAAAACCTATGACACTCTCTGCGCCTGGCCTACCAGTCTAGGGCCGCTGCCAAAAATATCTAAGGAGGTGAGAAATCTCCGAATTACAATGACGCCAAATTGTCAATGAATGCACAAGTTAGGATAGGGTAGCCACATCAAGCTCGCACCTAGGATTTCCCCACAAAGTTCAAGCTACCATCTATCTTGTCCCTTCAAAACTGGATTACACTAATGGTATATATCAAAGCTCGCCTTTGTCAACTATGAGAAGATTACAGAGAAGTCAGAATGCTGCTGACAGACTCCTCCTTCATGTAAAGCCAAAAGCACATATCTCCCCTGCCTCGAGGACCCTACACTGGTTACCAGTCAGAAGAAGATGCACCTTCAAGCTGCTTTAAATCATACACAAAGCAATATATTGTATAAGGACCACTTGTCACCAGAAACAAAACCAACAAATACATACAAGAAAGGGACCTATGCTCAAGAAAAAACAATGGGTGTATCATCTTTCTCTGGTCAAGCAGCCTAACTATGGAATTCGCTCCCCACAAACACAAGATCCATGGACAACCATCTCAGCTTCAGAAGAATAGTTAAGAGCTGGTTCTTCCCCGCATGATAATTATACTCCCAACACAACAGTATACTCGGACTTGACAAACTATGCTTCTTGCGCTCTGAAGAATGGGTAGCCATTATACATGTGTCATTGTACATTGAACTTCCTGTTATAGGAGAAACATTTATAAAGTGGGAAACAAATCTATGTTTATTGCCGCAAAATGCATGTGCATATCAAACCTTGTCAATATTGCTGCTTTTATGTACATATAGGTAGAAATATAGAGGGGTGTCTGTCTGCTACAAAACATTGAGAAGCATCATTTATATATATATAAATATATATTACCTACTGGTGTTCACCAATAGGTAGTTATAGCTACAACCTTGTTTCCATAGGAAAAGCATTTTTTAATTTGCTAATAACTTTGGCGTCGTTTAACGAATCTTTAAAATTTTTTCCAAAAGTTGCACTTTTTTGGTCAGCTCCTATCTTGAAAGTTTGGGGGTGATTCGTCAAGCGGGGACTGAGAAAAAAGGGGGGTCCCAAAATGCGTTTTCCCCATGTTAATTTCCATACGAAATTTTGCAATGAGCTACAGCCCGAACTGCTGAACAGAATTACCCCAAATTTGGCAGAAAGGTAGAGCTTAGTTCAGAAAGCGACCTTTTTTTGAACGGTGTAAATCCGTTCAGTAGTTTTTGAGAAATTCAAAAAATAAGAATGAAAAAATCAATTTCCCATAGGAAACTTTGTGCAAGGCTACAGCTGAAACTACAGAACGGAATTACCCCAAATTTGGCACAAAGGTAGTGTGTGGGTCAGAAAGCGATCTTTTTTTCAAATGGTGTAAATCCGCTCAGTAGTTGCTGAGAAAATAGAAAAATAAACATTTCGATATCGGGGCGGAGCCTAATTCCCGTGCACGAGCTTCACTGTGATTGGCTGCCAACACTCCAAACCAGGAAGAGTTGGCAGCCATTTTGTGGCTCGGTAGAAGCGAGTCGCTAGAAAACAAAGAAACAAAGGTAGAAAACAAGAGAAGGGGGCAGAGTAGAAACACCCTGACCCCCTAGGGGGTCCCAGAATTCGTTCTGGGGTTGCGGGTTTACGTGTTTTATTTTAATGAGACCCTGGGGTGGGCTAGGTCCCGGGGGCATTACTTAAAAAATAATAGCGGGGGCTCGCTGGGGCTGCGGGTGCCCGCTGGGGTCTCCGTAGTCTCCGGGTTTCACTCATGTTGGGAGGGGGGTTGCGCGGCCCCCCCTCCTTGAGCTCTCCATCTGCTTATAACTTTGGGGTCGTTTGACGATTCTTTACGAAATTTTCCAAAAAGTTTCTCTTTTTTGATCAGCTCCTATCTTGAAAGTGTAGAAGTGATTGGTGAAGGGGGGGGCTAAGAAAAAAGGGGGGGGAAACATGTTTTCTCAATGGATTTTCCATAGGAAACTTTAGACAAGGCTACAGGTCAAACAGCTGAACGGAATAACGCCAAATTTGGCAGGGAGAAAGCTCTTGGTCCAGAAAGCGGTTTTGTTAAAATGGTGTAAATCTATTCATTAGTTTTTGAGATATTAAAGGGAAAAAATATATATATCTGTTCGGTGCCTTACTCTCGAGCACGAGCTTGCCTCTGATTGGCTACCAACTCTTCAAAGCAAGTAGTGTCCTCTGATTGGCTGCTAACACTTGAAACCAGGAAGTGTTAGCAGCCATCTAGTGCCTTGCATCAAGTGAAAATATAAAAGAAAGGTTCCGGGGGCAATTTAATATATCGGAGCTCTGTGCAATGATGATTTTGACGCAGTGAAGGTTTAACATTTATTAACAATAAAGGAGAAACAGGTGAGCGCCAGGCAGCACGACTTCCACTCCAGGACACTAGTAGGAAGATAACTCTTTCACGCTCCCTGTGCCCAACATCACCATTTTGGAGGTATCCCTTTAGAAGCCAGTCTGTCGGCTCGCAGCTGACTACCTCTGCAAGCTACTACGCTGCTGTTCCTTTGGGAGTGGACGGCTTGTAGTTCTGCCTCTGTGAGTTGAGCGAACAGGCCGCAGTTGTCCCTCTGCAAGCCTGGGTACGAACTGTTCATAAGTCTTACTATATGGGCATTGAAAAGCCATTTTGTGATTCAGCATTTCTCAAAACATACCGGAGCTCTGTTTGTGAGAGATACCCCTTTCACGCTGCCTCTCCCCACATCAGCCGGTAACGCACCCTCTTCCCACATCACTAGCATACCGTCAATAACCTTCTTAGGCCCGCAAGTCTCCCTCTGCGAACCACTGGTGGGCTCTCAGCTCTTCCGGTGCGACTTCTCGGGCCCGCAAGTTTGCGAGCCAGGCCGCAGGTTTGCAGGTCTCTGAGAAGAGATGCAATGGAGGCAACGATGATGCAGGTGAGACACCCAACAGTACTCCGACATCCCCCAGCAGCAGCTGCTTGTCCGCCATCCCTGCTCACCCCCCACAAACAAATGTGACAGGAACGTTTTTAAATGTGGAGCCTTAGAAATCGGCTGGTGTTGCAGTTTTAATAAAAGATGCTTGTGAGGTTAGACAAATAAGAATCTTAGTCATGTATGGATTTACATATAAAACATTTTATTAAAACAAAACAAAAACAAATAAAACTATGTTTATAAAATACTTTATTAAAAAAAAAACAACAACAAATAAAACTATGTACAGCCATGGCGTGTCATCCCTCGACAATTTGTGACTCACAGCCTGCAAGACAAAAAGAAAAAATAAGATGGTGCGTTATGCGTCCAGCAAAGGAGAGAGAAAGAGAGGGAGAGGGAGATACAAGGAAGATAGAATGAGAGAAACAGTGTGAGAGAGGGGAAGAGAGAGAGAAAGAGTGAGAGAGGGAGGAAGAGAGAGAGCGAAAGAGAAAGAGAGAGAAGAATACAGAAAGAAAGAGTAAGACAGAGAGGAAAACAGAGAAATAAAGAGAGTGAGAGAGAGAAAGAGAGAGATACAAGGAAGAGAGAAACAGTGAGAGAGAGAGAGAGAGAGAGAGGGGAAGAGAGAGAGAGAAAGAGTGAGAGAGAGGAAGAGAGAAAGAGTGAAACAGTGTGAGAGAGAAGAAGAGAGAGAGAGGAAGAGAGAGGGAGAAAGAGTGAGAGAGAGGAAGAGAGAGAGACAAAGAGTGAGAGAGAGGAAGAGAGAAATATTAAGAAAGAAAAAGAAAGAGTGAGATACAAGGAAGAGAGAAAGAAACAGTATGAGAGAGAGGAAAAGAGACAAACAGTGTGAAAGAGAGGAAGTGAGAGAAAGAAAGAATGAGAGAGAGAGAGGAAGAGACAGAGAAAGAGAGAAAGTGTGAGAGAGAGAGAAAGGAAGAGATGGAGAGGGAGTGTTGACACTGGAGAAAATCTTTGCAGCTCACCTTTGCGTCACCGGTGTGTTTCCAACCACGTGCCGGGACATACTGCACCCTCAAGTTTAGTTATCTGAAAGATAGCATAGAATTAGTAATTGCAGACTATATACAAGTGCACACACGTAATTCTCTGTTTTGGCTCTGCGCACCCAGGCTGCTGCATCCCATCCACTTCCACTGACCAGAGGTGTCTAACAGCCGCGGCGCACCCAGGGCCTTATTATCAAGAACGGCGATAACATTATCGCCGCTTTAGCGGCAGGAAACTGCCGCAAAAGCGGCGATAAAGGGCTTGATATTATGCCCTTGTGAATTCCTATAGAAGCCCAGGTTTGATGTCGTTTACACCAGAACCTGGGCTTCTATGGAAATTCTCAAGGGCATATTATCAAGCCACTTATTGACGCTTTAGCGGCAGTTTCCTGCCGCTAAAGCGGTGATAATGTTATCGCCATTCTTGATATTATGGTCCCCAGTCTGCTATAGCCCATACACTTGCACTGACCAGACATGTATAACAGTCGCTGCGCACCCAGGCTGTTGCACCCCATGCACTCCCACTATCCGGAGCTGCCACTGCGCATCCAGGCTGCTGCAGTTCATCTACTCCCTCTGGCTGGAGGTGAGTGCCCGCTGCTGCGCAAACAAGCCTCTCTGCTCACCTTCCGCCATCGGCGTGTGTCGAAGAGAATCAACCACGTGCCGAAGGAACCTCCTCAGTCTCAGTACACGTGGTCAACTGAGCTCACAATTCAGAATGGGTTTTGATTGCCAGGATGGCCACGCATCATCGCAGGTTCTGCACGTGTTCAGCTCTGGTGGGGTTGAGGGGGACGTCAATTTGTGAATCTGAGTCTGTTAGATAAAAAGAAAGATAATATTGTGCCTTGTGCGTCCATCAAAGGAGAGAGGAAGAGAGAAAGAGAGAGAGAGAGAGAGAGAAAGAGTGAGAGAGTGACACTGGAGAAAATCTTCGCAGTTCACTTTTGTGTCACCAGTGTGTCTCCAACCACGTGCCGGGACGTAGTGCACCCTCAAGCTCCCACATCTGAAAGATAGTACAGAATTAGTGATTGAAGGAAAGACCAGTATGCAGGAATGAAAAGACAGAGACAGTAATTCTCTTGATGTGGTTTAATCCTCAGAACATGTTTTGTAAGCAGCAAGTATAAAGCCATTATGACTAAACCCCCGTTAACTTCTACCTCCCAACCTTCTCACATTCAAAACATAACATTCCCAAAGCGGCGCGAGGCAGCCTCGAGCTGTAAGAGGAATGTCACACTCGTGTCTGCATGCTTCGATGCTCCCAACACACCTTACCTCTTTAAAAAAAAACAGAGAAAGTTCATCAAAATTTGATGGTAAATTTAAGGGTACAAAGTATGGGAAAAAAGAAAAACTCAACTAATTTGCTACAGATGTAGGAGCGATGGACATTTGGCCGACTGTAAAAACTGCCCTGCAATTGGAAAACTTGTTCAAAATGCAATAAGAAAGGGTAATGGCAGGGTATATACGACTGCGTACGCCTAAATCGCTGTGCAACCTTTCTGCATCCGGGCTGCTGCACCACATGCACTCCTGCCGTCCAGAGGTATCTGCCCGCCGCTGTGCATCCAGACCTCATTGCTCACCTTTTTGCGGTCACGGCACCCTCCACATCATGCAGCTCCGTTCTGGAAGGTAATAGGTCTTACATTGGGTACTGAGTTTTGATATGGCCATGGCAGAGGACATACTAGTGCACCTATCATCATCGCAGGTTGTACACCTGCTCAGTGGTTGCGGTGCTACTAACTCAGTCAGAAGAGAGACCATGTATTCTAAACTCTAAAATGGCATAGTGCACGTGCGCCCGGTCTTTTATATTAGCAGGGTCACGTGTCCTGTGATTCCTGTGCTGGATGGGTGTGGTGTGGGTGTATACCAGCCGTGAGGGAGTGGCTGTGGCATCAGTGTTGCCTGATTGGGCTAGATCATGCACAATTAGGCTATTTTTTATGGTTGTGTGGTAAAATTTTGGTTTCTGATAGTTGCCAGATTATAAATATATATACAACACTCCAGCAAAGTAGTATGTTAAAGCACTTTATTAGACACATATTTACTTGGTTTACTGCTGCAACATCAATTGCAATGCATTCACCACCTGCTTGCCGCTGTACCTGCCCCTCCTTCCCTAAAGTAGCAATATTGGGCTACTTTTTGGTTGGCTTTGGGCTATAGAAAGCTTAAACTGGATGCAGGTGTCCGTGTTGGAGTGCTACCTTCACTCGGGTTGCAAAAGCCAAAGTGTCACTCTGTGAGCAAAGTCCAACAATATGGCCAACAACGAAGGTACGGGGAATTACTGACCCTATATTCATCCATAGTTCCACACAAGAAAGATGGTGGACATGAGACATCTGTGTGGTTATGAATGTTTATTGCACATTCAGTGGAGTGTTGCAGGTGTAGCAATACAGAGCCATGGAAAGTTGAAGTTTCAGTTTTTGGCACATGGAGGGCAGCCAATTAGAGACAAGCTTGTTGTTGGAGTTAGGCTGCGCCAACATATGTACTTATACAATCACTGCGATGATCCTCACGCACTTATAAATTCACTATACACTCTGCTTGCAGTATTCTAATGGTGCAGTCTCTACGTACGTACTTGTACAATGACCGAGACAAAGTTACATAACTAAAGTTTTCCCCCACTGTCAAAGGTAAGATGGTTGCATATGCAGTTCAGAGCACTATGTAATGTGGTAGGGCCTAGGGGCAGCATGTTGCATACATAATGAACACACGGACATAGATAGATAGTGGAACTGGGTACGGGCTTGACTCCTTTTTATTACCAGGGTCACATGTACAGTGACGTCTGTGGTGGATGCGTGTGGGATGATTGTAAGCCAACCCTCCGGGAATGATTGGTGCTGGCAACAAGTACAACAGTAATCATTGGATCAGACACAGAGATTCAATCATAAAGGGTCAATGATTTGTGCTGCAGTAAGGGACGGGTACCAGATATGAAATCATACAGAAAAGATTCTATTGTAAAGGGTTCATGACTTATGATACACTGAGGTAGGACAGCAGATGTGAAATTATACACAAAATATTGTATCAGAAAGGGTGCATGAGTTGTGCTGCACTGAGGTAGGGGCATCAGAAGCATTTAGCGTGTGCGCAGCCAGCGATGATGCTTGGTGCGGGCCGCCCGCACTGGGAGCAATGTCTCTTGGCTACTGGACTGCGTCATCTGCAATCGCGACTTGATCTGAACTGTGAGCCCTGCTGTCCGAATGTAGATTGAAGGCAGTAGTCAGCTCAGACATCGAGGAATGCTTTTTGTCACTTCCTCCTGACAAAATCGGAAGACATAGAGTACAGTTCACTCTGCAATTAATAAATCAAAACTGAATTTGAAAAATGAGCTCGGCTAACCGCAGTGTAGACTGCCATTTAGTGTTCATTTGGACTTGCAAGATGAATTTGGTCATTGTAGTAAAGCTATAACTGATATAAAAGAAGTTCTTGAAGCAAGGATACTAAAAGGATATTGTATAGGTTTCAGGTGCGCTGTAGTTAGTTGCCTACTGGACTCTTGCGATGATGCGTGGTCCGGACGGGCCGCACTTGTAGCAATGTCTTTTGTCTAATAAATTCTGCCTCAATAAGGCAACGTGGTGATGACTTATGGTGCACTGAGTTAGTAGTACCTTCGGCACTCAGCGTGTACGTACCCTGCGATGATGCGTGGTCGGTGGGGCCGCACTCACAGCAATGTCTTTTGGCTATTGAATTCAGCCTCAGAAAGGCCATGTGGCGATGACTTGTGGTGCACTGACCTAGTGGTACCTTTGGCGCTCAGCGTGTGCACACCCTGCGATGATGCGTGGTCCGAGAGTGCCACACTGGGTGCAATGTATCTTGCGTACTGGACTGCGTCATCTGCAATCGCCACTCCATCTGAATTGTGATCTCTGCTGTCCGCAGTGTAGATCGACAGCAGTAGTCTGTACATATATAAACAAAGAGAGGAACCCTTGGAAACCCAAAGGACTAGAGTCGTACACGGAACTATATCAAAAGTTGTCCTCGGGGAAGAATATGAACACTACCTCAATTTACATTCATCCTATACACGCCACTCACTCTAGGGCCACTCTAAAAAAACACTCAGCAGTGGTTATGCATTGGCACAGGGACTCAAAGTAGATGGGTTTCTGACTTCGATTTATTACAATATAATTAATTATACAATGTATTTCTTCAAAACACAATAAAAAGATCTTTTTGATCAAAAAAGATCACAGTAAAAACATTTGTATTACAAACAAGAATTTAAAAACCATATATCATGAACCTGCCACAATCTATGTACGAGAGTTTCTGTATAGAATAACAATAGACAATAATATCTGTCATTGACTGACACAATCAAGACTAAAAGTTAGACCACCTTGGTTATGTATTGATATAAATTATCAATGTCTACCATCATTACATATACAAACAAATTTGTGGCTATTTTGAGAGCGTTGACGCGTTTTGAAGGACTAATCAAATCATGCCTTCTTTTTAAAGACCATAATATTTTCTACTCCCGTTCTTTAAAATTTAGGGCAAAATGACTTCCCTTCAATTATTACAGTGTCTTCAATTCTATGGGTCCCGATCATTCCAATTTATATCTCTTTAATAATTACAATGTGGAGCACCGGCACCTGTTATTTGGCGGCCACCTAGCTTTTTAATTAAAAGGATCCAAGGCTTCACTTCCGCTCTTATTGATGAGGATAAAGTTCCTATGCTTCTTTAGGTAAATTTCTTGTCTTTTAACCTGTTCGGTTTTTTTATAAGAAAGAACTGATGTCTTCGTCTCCTCTATGTTTAGCGGAGCCTCACTGCTGTATTTTTCCGCTTCAATTTCTCATGCGCAGTATCCTGGTTCTATTTATTTAGTAAAAGATCCGAAAGCCGGCGATGTCTGTGTGCGTCCGTCCCGGTGTCGTCCATTCAGACATAAGTCTCCGGTGCAGTGCCGCTGTGTTGGCAGGGGGCATCTGTCGAAGAGGCCCACGATCATGGCAGCAGCCACGTGGCAGGGTGAGGCCCGCCGCTCTGGCACACTCGTTGGTCTTCACAGTTCACAAGTGAAACACGCACAGAGCCCCGGCTTATTTATTCATACTCCTACGCTAGAGTGGCGTACGTTGGACTAGCCCACTGAGCTTCCGCTTACAGGGGGCAATGACAAAGGTACATGACCGAGATCTTCCCCACTGTCTGAGGTAACATGGTTACGTCCACTGTCCACAACACTACAAGCCCCAGCAGTATATGTACTGATGGAGAGGTTTATGATCTGTATAGTGAGGTCTGTCCAGCACATCACCGCTACACTTGGTATTGTGTGCATTATTATTATTGATGGATGAGTTGATGGATGAAATGCTTGCCATATCTGCCAACATTCAAGTATTGTGTGGCTGAGGGACCATGCCATTTTTGGAAGGTCCGCTGTCCTGTTTTGCGCTGCCTCGTGGTAGTAGGGAGAGGGGTTCTGGGGGGGACATCCTGAGGCTGGGGGCTGTGAGTGTTGTGGCCTTCATGGGTGTTTGAGCTGCATGATCAATAACTCTATGACATATGTTGCGCTTCAGATGTGATTCTGGGCTGCGATCCCTTTCACATTGAAAGAAGTTGTCCTGGTTTACACCAGTAAAATGCAGATGTTAGATACCTACTGCAAACATGGCTTATTCCCTTTTTTTGGATCGCACCTCAGATTTGCTGCTCATTGAAAATATCGGGAACTGGTGCTTTTGTGTTAATTTTTGCACGGGGACATCTACTCTGTATATTATTACCGTTAGTTGTTGTTCTCATTTGTGGCAATTTTTTTTTTTTGGGAAGCTATTGCTGGAAAACTGGGGATATTGGCTGTTTTCACTAGGTTGCCAATGAAGTGCTAATTTAAAATCACTGAAAAAGCCTTTGAAATTCACTGAAAAAAACATAGGTTTCAGGGACGTTATAGTTACAAATTAGCATTTAAAAAACCTTTGAAATTCACGGAAAAAACATAGGTTTCAGGGACGTTATAGTTAGTTGGACATTTCACTCCTACAAAACCATAGAAATTCCGCCGTTATAGTTAGTTGAGCCAACTATAACGATGCGGTGTGCACTTAAGATACACTTAATCAGTCAGTTACACAATCAAATTTTCAAAAACAAATCATCCTTTTAGACACTTATATACCCATTTATTTTTCCATCGACCTTGAGATATACATATATAAAACATATTTAATTTTCAGAAAAACACACATTCACAGGATGATGTCATCAGTGATGTCATTTGAGATGTCATCAGTGATGTCATGAGTGATGTCACTGACCATGTCATGAGTGATGTAATATGTTACGTCATCAGCAGTGGATTGCGGGTGCGCGAGTTGTAGTTAGCTTAACTAACTATAACGGGGGAATTTCAATGGTTTTTTATGAGTGAAATGTCCGCTAACTATAACGTGTGTGAAACCTATGGTTTTTTCACTGAATTTGCAAGGTTTTTTAGATGCTAAATCCTAACTATAACGTGTGTGAAACCTATGGTTTTTTCAGTGAATTTGCAAGGTTTTTTAAATGCTAATTCCTAACTATACGTGGTATGGTTTTTTAAATGCTAATTCTTACCTATAACATGTGTGATTCCCATGGTTTTTTCATTGATTTTTTATGTTTTTTTTTTACAAATTCTTATATTAAACGTGTTTTTTTTTTTATTTGCAAGTGTTTTTTTTTTTACTTTATATTCTCTTAAAACACTATGCTTAATTTTAAAAAATTCTGCAATATATTAATTTTTCTCATTTTTTTTTCCAAACAGGTAAGATATATTAGTATAACATAGATTCTTTTTTTTTTTGTTTTTAAGTGCGCGTACGGTAAGCGTACGGTTTGCGTAATGTTCGTAATATTTCTACTCTTTTTGCGTATGGTTACGCAATTTACGTAGCCGTGCGTACTGCGTATGGGGTGCATAACCGTGTACACTACACGCGCACGTTACGCGGAAGTGTTGGGGAGTGCCTGTTATGCGCATGCGCGCGAGCGCGTGTCTTTTTTACGCGCATGCGTACTTTTACCGTAAGTGCACCGTAAGCGCTCCGTAAGCGTAACGTAAGCGTAACGTACGCGCACGGTGGGTAATGTGATCATGAAACAAAACTTTTGATTGGTTCAAAGTAGTTTCAGTTCTAGAACTCTCCTACACCACACCCATTCCCCTCATTTCTGCTTGTGATCCCTTAGGGGAAGGAGCTGAGTT
This sequence comes from Triturus cristatus, assembly GCF_964204655.1. Classification (NCBI taxonomy): domain Eukaryota; kingdom Metazoa; phylum Chordata; class Amphibia; order Caudata; family Salamandridae; genus Triturus; species Triturus cristatus. The sequence goes on along the minus strand of NC_140590.1, from coordinate 888,959,712 downwards.
GTCTTTGGGATACGATGGCAGACCAGCACTCTTCTGCTGAGAGTGAGGCTAGCAGCACCACCATCAGGCAGAGAAAGAGGAAACAGAAGAGCTCTTTTATATGGGAGTATTTTACTTTTCCTGAGGGCGAGAAAAAAGTCAATGCTGCTTTGGTGACTTGTAAGCTGTGCCAGCGTGTACTTTCAAGAGGTAATCCTAACAAGAAGTATTCCTTCGGGAATCACACTATGTTACGACACCTTGAGGATGTACACCCTAGGACACATGCACGACATACTAGAGGTAACCCTTCAGTAAGTCGAGCAAGCACATCCACAGCAGCTCAGCCGAGTCCATCTTCGGAAGCTCAGCTGAGCCCTTCATCTGTGGGGGCAGATTCACCTTTTTCTGGTCCTGTGGAAACGAACCATCGGTTTGCGAGGGTTACAATGCGGTGTTCATTTTGCCATGGTCTAATTGTTCATAGGGAGACCAGTCTTCCCCTCATTAACAACAAAATAGACCAGCACATTTGTCCTACCAGCTAATGTTCCCATTCTTCCTTTCCTCTGTCCCTGCATGAACACAACGGCTCTTTTAAGAGCCAACCTTACCTCTCAACTTTTTTTTTTTTTTCTTAAAAACTTTTTTTTTTTTTTTACCGTACGGTAAGCGTATTTTAACAGCGGGCAAAAAAAAAATAACAATCTCAAAGATTGTTTTAAAAAAGCCCAGAATCTCTTCTCACTTAAACATAACATTATAGAAATGCAAAATATTAAAAAAAAATATCATCTAATAACAATAACTATTTCTTTAAAATACCGTCTGACAATTTTGTTACAGAAGCATAATCACAAAAATAATATATCTCAAATAACTCCACAATACATCTGGTTACCTTTCCTTCAGGCCAAATGGTAATTTTAAAATTCTTTTTTGATTAAATTTCCAATGGTAATCCAATAAAATTCCAAAATTTAAATTGGACAGATGTTACCGATTCTCTCTAAAATTTTGGTTTCTGAAAGATTAATTAGGAATTAAATAAGTCCACAATACAATTGATTACCTTTCCTTTAGGCCAAATGGTATTTTTAAAAATCTTTTTTGATGAAATTTCCAATGGTAATCCAATAAAATTCCAAAATTTAAATTGTACAGATGTTACCGATTCTCTCTAAAATTTTTGGTTTCCGAAAGATTCATTAGGAATTAAATAAGTCCACAATACAATTGGTTACCTTTCCTTTAGGCCAAATGGTAATTTGAAAAATCTTTTTATTTGTAAATTCCAATGGTAATCCAATAAAATGGTAAAATTGTTTTGTACAGATCTTGCCAAGTCTCTCTAAAATTTAGGTTTCAGGAAGATTAGATAGGAATTTGCTAAATCAAAAGGCAAGCGTTGCTTGAAAATCAATTGGGAATCATTACACAGTGTCCAGCCTTTTTCACATTTAAGATAAACTGTGTAATGTCCAGAAGTTACAGTAGGTCCTTCATGGAAAATTATTGCAACTGTTACAAAAGTTTTTCCTGAAATTGATAATTGCTGTCCTATAAACTTCTTTATTAAAGTATCCAATTTTGAACCATCAGCTTTACATCGTTGCATCATTAAAATTACATACTGTCCGTATTCCTTTAAAATTAACGTTGAAAACATGTCAGATTTACACTCACCGCATTCCATGCTATGATTAGCATCTTTAACTAATTTAGCAAAAGTGACTGTTTTACTGTCTGGCAATGTTAAATAAATAAACCTTTCAGAATCAACATTAGAGCCACATGTATTGAAACAGTTTTCACAACTATGTTCCCATTTATAAGAGACACCAAACATATTTTCAATTGGCACCCCTTCTTCTTCCAGTACCTGAAGAAAATACATCAAGAATTCCTGTGCGTCTTGCTGTACATTTTGAGAAAACTGTGTTCGTCCTGAACATACATCTAAAAGTTTTCTAATTTCAGTAGCACTTTCTATTTGAGTTTTATCATTACTCAGCTTTTGAAAAAGGAGACTCAACTCAGAACAGAATCTTTTTCTCTGATTTACTATTATCTGCTCTTGCAAACTTTCCAGATAAAATGCAACATTCAGCACTACATTAGCGTAGCAGTTGACACCAGAGCTATTTTCAAAATGACAACCTACAACCTCTTCAACATTTTCCTTTTTCTTTTTGCTTGCAATTACATCACTCCTCTTTTTTTTCCTCCTCTCTACATCCTCATTACAGATATTCTCAATTCTCCTTTTTCGAGAAACTACGCGTTTCTCCAACACAGGATACTGACCTAAATGAGGAGCATAGGTTCTTCTTAATCTATTATACTCCTTTACACAGTTTGTATCAGCACTAACTTTTGAATCATCAAAGTCTATCATGAATAAACCAGATAATGTTTTCACTCGTGACAAAGCTACATAAGCCATACCTTCTTTGAACACAGTTGAACCAATGTTTACAAATGCACAATCTACAGTCAATCCTTGAGACTTGTGAATAGTTACAGCATATGCTAGAGAAAACGGAAACTGTTTCCTTTGTACATATAAGTCTTTCACAAGCATGAAACGAACTGTACAACGACAAATGTCTATAACTTCTTCTATCTGATCAAATTTTATTTTTAAACATTCAATTCCATCTTTTTTCTGATAATTAATAAAACCCACAACTCTTCCCATAGCTCCATTTACTAAGCCTTTTTCAACATCCAAATTTCTCCTTAAAAATACTCTACAGTTCATGCAAACATATAGATTTTTTTCTAATCCAGCAGTTTTGGAAATGTTCTTCTCTAGTGAATCCAATTTATTTTTCAGTTTGCCTGATAATGTGATAGTAATTCTTCCATCCTGAATTTTGTCAACTGCTTCCAATTTCCTAATCTCTTCCTTTTCCAATTTCAAAAGCTCCTCATTGAATATTGAGCATTCACGTAGAGTTGGCATTAAGCAGATGACACTTTTCTTTTCTGCAATGTTCTTGTATATCTTCTCTGCAACTATTTCTTCCTTTGGAAATAAATTATGTAGCAACCGACTCTGTAATGCTTTTGTGCCAGCTTCAGTGAGTAGTCCAATTCTGATATCTTTCAGAATACTTCCATATTCTTCATCGTTTGCTTGCCTCATATTAGTAGTAAGTTCCTTGTACTCAAAGAAGGACCAAATATTTGCATTACCAATGCTTCCCAATGACTTCTTTGTGTCTTCATGTGTCACAGTATTAAACACTGGTTGTCCTTTAACTGGAGTAAGCTGTAGAAGATCCCCAAAAACTATGACATGTTTTCCACCAAATAACATGTCATAGTCTGTCCTTAGAATTTGCTGCATTCTTAAATGCACAAAGGCAAGCATTAAGTTTGATACCATGCTCACCTCATCAATAATGAGAACTTGCATCTTCTTCAATACTCTTGAAACTTCCAAGCATGCTTCTCCAGTTAGCTTGTGGTATTGTATTTTGTTCTCATGCTCCACTGGTAACATTAGCAAACGATGTAAGGTGATTCCTTTTATGTTATATGCTGCTAACCCAGTTGGAGCAGTAACCACACAAGACAAAGTTGAATCCGTTTTTTGCTGTAGGTAGCTTCTGATGACTTTTATTAAGAAACTTTTTCCAGTTCCAGCTTGTCCACTTACATACATCCTGATTGGATGAAATGATGTGCATGAGCACTCTTTTTTTTCATGTAGTAATCCGTGATCAATTTTGTTTCTGATCTCTTCATAAATTTGTTGCTGCTCTTCATTCAGTTGTCTTTCCAAATTTGGTAAGTCTATAAATTCTTCTTGAGCTTGATTCATAGCCGTTTCCACTTCATTCATGGCTATTGCAGCTTCATTTTCAACGATTGGTTGTCCTAGGGGATCTTGACTGAGTGTTCCTGAACTTTGGCTGTCTTGAGAACTGTCTCTAGCTACTTCAGCTGCAATTGTAGTTTCCTGTTCAATTTCTTCATTTAACATTTGCACATAATTTGTGAAAGTACTGCATTCTATGCTGTCTTTGCAAGCATTAAAGGAATCTTCATAGCTTTGAAATTCTCCCAGTAGTTCATCCTCTGTACGCCATGGTTTAAACAGCTGTAAAAGAGCCAAGTAGTAAAATTCCTTTTTGTCAGTAGTGTCGCAACTCAGCTTCCTGTGATTTATCAAACTTCCTTTTGTTTGCTTCACCAAACATCCTTCCTCACCAATGACTTTATATTTTCCATTGTTGATGTCTTCTGTGGCTTTCCGTGAATAAATGTAGTTCTGCAGCACTTCATAAAGACACATGTTCTCTAGATGAAGACTTCTCTTGGGATAATATGTGTCCAACATGTTTGATTTCAAAATATCTGTACTTTCTGGGTCATTCTCGGCCAAATATTCAATTTCTCCAAAAGATTTCAGTACCCGATTTCTCATTGCTGTAAGGCCTAAACTTGCCCAAATTATTCTTCTTGATTTCGAGTAGAGACTTGCAGAAGATAACCTATCTGAACATTCGTAGGATCCAATTTCTCGATGCGATAACATCTTTAAACTGAAACTGCACAGCTTCTTACTGACAGTCTTCTCGTGAGAAATCTCTTCCCACATTTCTTTCAATTCAGTTTTTTCTGATTTAGTAATGTAAGACGTTACATATCGAGCAACAGCAATGGAATTGTCAGCTACATACTGTATATCCATGTTAGCATTCCACATGGATAAAATGACTGGGTTGTAGTCATTTATATTTTTTGATTCTTCTTTTCTTTTAAGGTTGTAGGTATTCTTAGGTGATTTTCTTGTAATAGTATGTCTCACAGATGACATAAAACTGTTTACTCTTCCATTTGAAAGAACAGGTCTAGGAAATCCAAATCGACATTTAGTGTAGTATTTATCTTTGCTCTTGTATTTCCGTCGACAGTATTTTCCACACCGATGACTTTGGAAACGTAAAACTTGCTCCTTTAACTTTTTCTCTTCTGTGCTTTTTGGTATAGCACATGTTGCATATTCTTCAATGAAAGATAACACTGCTTCATCAGTATCTGTTCCAAACTTTGGGGCATCCTTGATCCACAACAGCGTATGAATATGAGGAGCACCTCTTGCCTGGTACTCTTTTCTCCAAAAGAAATCCACTACTTCTTCAAGAGGTGGATTTGTTTTATTGCAGATGAAGGACATCATAGCCTCAAATCTATGATTGAAATATCTGCAAACATTAACCGGATCCAATGAGCACAGTTCTCCTGCTGTCTTGTATTCGATGTTTTTAATGTTTGAATTTGCCTCTCGTAGAAAATCCAGTAAATCATCCCAAGCGTACTCAGCACAGCTTAGGGTAAGGAACCATGTTGGTGTTCCTAAATTCCGTAACATGCATTTTAATTCACCATGGCGTCGGTACCAATATTCATTTGTCCCACGCTGACAAGCCATCAGATTGATCAGTTGTGTTTCCAAATGATCATCTCGGTGCTGCACTTTCTCCATAAAATCCTTAGCAGACACATTTTGTAAATGTACTCCACTTTTTAAAATGTGATTTACTGCATATGATAATGCAGACAAGTCGCTTTCAAATAAAAGATGGAACAAATAAGGAATACTTTGTCGAAATCTGGGATCTTCTGCATATAGTCTTGTAGTTCGATACTCAGAAGCTGGAATCTGTTCTGGACGTTCATCGTATCGTCCTCCTTTTCCTGTAGGAAACAGCTGGGGAAAACATCGAGCTTCCAAGCTCTCCTCCCATACACTCACGGGAGTTCCTTTTGCTTTCTTCATCTGAAACAGATCAATATTGTCTCCCATAACTTCTTTTGAATGAAGAGGATGTATGCTAAAATGTTCATAAATTTCTTCTTCCTTTGACTTGTCCACTTTTTCAATTTGTCCAGTTGGTGTTTCTGTGTCTTCTTGTAAATCTTCTTCTTCTTCTTCTATATAAATTGATTCATACCATTTGTTATTCCTTTTCAAATACAAATTTGCTCTTTGTACTTTCCGTACGTCTACCAGCTCCTGCCAAATCTTCTTATTCTTTGTAGGTACACCATTAACCAGAATAACTAATGGTTCAGTTTCCAAAGTATCTGCATCAATAGTTTCCATATTTTTTTTCAAATCCAAGGGCAAATACACCACTCTATCTTTTAAACCTCTCAGTAAATCTGAAGGAGGTAATTTACCAGTTTTGGGTTCCATACGTACTATGGTCTGGAACGGATGAACACATTGAATAAGTATAAACTCATATGTATTTAATTCAGAAAGTTCGGCAGGAATAGCATCCAATTCTAAATTATTATGTACAGCTCTGGTCGGCATTCTATTTTCCTCTAACTTGTTGTAACAGTATTTACAAATATGCTGATCTTCACCCAATTCAAAACAATTTTCAAGAAATATATATGTGGCAAAATCCTTCCACTTATAATTATCTTCATTTTCACTTTTTCTGTAGAGATCAACATTCCTGGTTTGTTTTCTATAATGAGTTCTGCGGCAACAAATACAAGTAATATTTGGTCTTTCATTAGAGATTATTGCAAATTTTGTTATGTGATCATTAAATGCCTTACTTACAGAGGGCTCTACATTCTCTTCCACTTCTTCCTCATTTACTGTGTCCTTTTCTGCACTTTCTTGTTCTGGACCAAAGTAACAAAACTGAATTTCATCAGTAACCTTCTCTACATCTGATACCGATCCACGGAACAGAGCCCTATTCAATTCATCTAACTTTATTGCTGGACTTTTAGCAAAATACAACCGTCTCACAAACTTTCTCATTTCAGTATGATGAACAGCCAGCATCCTAAAATGATGAAAAACACTTTTACACACTTTTCTAGATAGACAAGCCAGAGAATGTCCCTGCAAACCAGTATTCTCTCTCACTCTGCATGGATCTAGACTTTGAAGCACCTTAATCTTCTGTTTAACACTTTTTTTTACTATATTCTCTTAGAAACTCACGAAATTTATCAATAGATTCCTGACGCACAGTGCAAATACTACTATAATTCCAAGTGTACACTGGGGCTTTAGGACGTCTCCCCATAGCCTCATCCGCCATCACTTGTACCTCATCTCTTGGAACCATTTTCTCCTTCTCCATTATACAACCATTTTTCACTTCATAAGCACGACCTCTGGTGTCAACTGCATGCAGCAAACTATTACTTTGAAAATAACTCTCTTCATTAAAAAAAGGTTCACTACTTGAACTATGCATCCATTCTCCTAAAAACACTTTACAAAAGTTTGTTCTTTTCACTAGTCTTTTCCTTTTGCTTTGTGATTTCAGTACATTGACCATTTTATCTAATGTACGCATCCTGTTCAAAATTAAAATGAATAGTTTCCTTTTTAATTCTAAAGCCTTTGCTGCAATGGCTTCAATTTCTTTTTTTCTCTTATAAAATTTAGCTTTTTTCTTATATTTCTTCACATCCTTTATCAAATTGGACATAACTCTTCTCTGAAACATTTTTCTACGAATCTCTTTAAACGCTGTTTTTCTTTTTAAGTTAATCTTTATTGTTTCTGAAGGTACATTTGCATTAACTAAATGCTCAATTTCATCCTGTTGTTTTCTATTTAAAACATTCTTTCCAGTACAGACATTTTGTACATTTTTCCTTTTTTTGAAGATATTGCTTAAAAAATCTTTTGTCTGCTTACCAGAAGACTTTCTCTTTTTCCCAACATGAGCATCTCCAACTAACTTAGGTCCTCCAGTTGTCTTCAAATATAGTTTATTTTTGTGGTTTTTCCTTAGTCTGGATTTTGTAGGCATGTTAAATTTTGTTCACTGCTCTTCAGCAATACCTGAAAAAAACTAAAAAAAAATTCCTTTATTTTATTTAAATATATTACTACATTTTTTATGATCTTTTCAAATCTTAAAATACTATGTACCCCTTTCCTACAAGTGAAAATCACAATAACACCATCACAAATTAAATATCTAAAAACAATTCCTGTGTGCACACAGAGACATGGTTTGAAATTAGGCAGAAAACGAAATTTCTTTGCCAATTGGAAAGCACACTTCCTACTGTTTTTTTGGCAAGTGATAAGTACTTTTACAGTCTGACACATTTTGAATCCACTTTTCAGATTCTGAAAAAAGCACATGTCCAAACAGCTTTTTGAGACCAGCAACATGTGTAACCTGGGTGACTGACTACACTCCAGCAAGGGCAACCAGCCTTAGTGATGCTGAATGTATTTGCATTACTGACTGCAACCTCAAACCCCACTCGGTTGTGAATACTATGCATGATTCCACAGGATAAGCAGCTGGGTGTGTGCTAAGAGTCTGCTTCTGCAGAAAAAATAGCTCCCCCTTTCCTACTAATGCAACTGTAAAATTACCAGAGTAATACGCAATAAATCTCTGTCTATAATTCCTCTTTGCACACAGAGTCATGGTTTGATATTAGTCAGAAAACGAAATTTCTTTGCCAATTGGAAAGCACACTTACTACTGTTTTTTTGGCAAGTGATAAGTACTTTTACAGTCTGACACATTTTGAATCCACTTTTCAGATTCTGAAAAAAGCACATGTCCAAACAGCTTTTTGAGACCAGCAACATGTGTAACCTGGGTGACTGACTACACTCCAGCAAGGGCAACCAGCCTTAGTGATGCTGAATGTATTTGCATTACTGACTGCAACCTCAAACCCCCCTCGGTTGTGAATACTATGCATGATTCCAGAGGATAAGCAGCTGGGTGTGTGCTAAGAGTCTGCTTCTGCAGAAAAAAATAGCTCCCCCTTTCCATCTAATGCAAATGTAAAATTACCAGAGTAATACGCAATAAATCTCTGCCTATAATTCCTCTTTGCACACAGAGTCATGGTTGAAAATTAGGCAGAAAACGAAATTTCTTTGCCAATTTGAAAGCACACTTACTACTCTTTTTTTGGCAAGTGATAAGAACTTTTACAGTCTGACACATTTTGAATCCACTTTTCAGATTCTGAAAAAAGCACATGTCCAAACAGCTTTTTGAGACCAGCAACATGTGTAACCTGGGTGACTGACTACACTCCAGCAAGGGCAACCAGCCTTAGTGATGCTGAATGTATTTGCATTACTGACTGCAACCTCAAACCCCACTCGGTTGTGAATACTATGCATGATTCCAGAGGATAAGCAGCTGGGTGTGTGCTAAGAGTCTGCTTCTGCAGAAAAAATAGCTCCCCCTTTCCATCTAATGCAACTGTAAAATTACCAGAGTAATACGCAATAAATCTCTGCCTATAATTCCTCTTTGCACACAGAGTCATGGTTTGAAATTAGGCAGAAAACGAAATTTCTTTGCCAATTGGAAAGCACACTTACTACTCTTTTTTTGGCAAGTGATAAGTACTTTTACAGTCTGACACATTTTGAATCCACTTTTCAGATTCTGAAAAAAGCACATTTCCAAACAGCTTTTTGAGACCAGCAACATGTGTAACCTGGGTGACTGACTACACTCCAGCAAGGGCAACCAGCCTTAGTGATGCTGAATGTATTTGCATTACTGACTGCAACCTCAAACCCTAAAAGTATTCCTCATTTATAACAATACACCTTATTTTATGGTGAAAACATAGTCCATATTATTTTACATGTTCCTTACATTTAAATTTCTCCCAAAACACAAAACGATAAACACAACTTCAACAAAAGGAATTCCAATTCTATTATTCATTTCTTAATTTACCATATACATCCCCTCTCAAACTCATAACTCACCTTTAAAATTAGTTAGTTGTGAAAGAAATGTGGCACTCAAACAGCAGATTATCAGAGCCAGGATCTCTGTTCTGTACACCTCTCTCCTCTCAGCAGAACCAGATAATGGCAATGTTTCCCTCTCTTTTTCCACACATATACATGTTAATTTCAAATCTCAGTGCTTCCCCCTTTTTTTCAAATGTAATCACACATTTCTATTGGTTGAAAACCAACCCTTTTCCAAAAGTACCCTTCCCCCAACTTGACTTCAGCCTAGTACCCTTCCCCCCACATTGACTTCTGCCTGATACCATAGCAACAGCTCTTGAAACACTGCTGTGTAGAGTTAGGTCAGAAGGTCACCACACAATGTTTCATTTCCAAAGAGCAAGAGTGCTTGACTTTTCAAACCTAACAGCAAATCCATAGTACTGTTCTTTGGTAACACATTTTTCTGTACCAATACAAAACATGCTTCTATATATTGACACATACACCCTAGTTTTTAGTGTAGAATGGTATGAAACAGCCAATTAGTTCTTTTTATTTTAAAAAAATATGTATGCCTCCATTTCCAAACTGTCTTTCATTTCTTTTTCCCATTCTACTGAAATGCACCTCCTGAGTGCATCCAGATCTCCTTGGAAGATGTTCACAGTGTGGATTGTAGGGCACAGCTATGTCTTCTGGAGTGAAAAGTATGCAGAGAAAACAGGTATGGTGAGAGACCTTGCTTTGCCAAATGTAGACATTAAATGGATTGGTCAGAGAGGGTTAAAGTGGCACCAATTGATGCCATTGGTGAAATCCTTCATGCAAATCCAACACCCTGACCTCATAATAGTGCACTGTGGTGGCAATGACCTAGGCACTTTGACTGGGGTAGGTCTGGAAATGCTTATGAAGGAGACCTTTGCACAACTGTTTTCACTTTTCCCTAAAACTGCCTTTGCGTATTCTAACATATGCCAAAGGCAAAAATGGAACTGGTCCAATCATTTTTGTCCGCAGATTGACAAAGCAAGAAAGCACGTCAACAAATCTGTTTCTGCTTTCCTCCGAGACTATGGTATGGGTTCCATTTACCACAACAACTTGCGTTACGACATGCAAGACATTTATAGAGGAGATGGTGTACACTTCACTGATGAAGGGAACAGAGTCTTCCTCTTGAACCTTAGACTCTGCATCGGTACTTACTTGTAGGTACCACTAAAAAATCAAATCACTTCATAAACACAACGGCTCTTTTTAGAGCCCCCTAATATCTAAACACTTAAATCTGAATTTTATTTCTTTTTTTATTTTTTTTTCTACCGTACGCGTACGGTAAGCTCACCGTAAGCTTACCGTACGCGTACCCCGCGATTTTTTTTAAAAATTAATAAATGGTTTTTTTTGTACTTTTCTGTCCTTCTTTGACCCCCTTTCAAATGTTAGGGGGTCTGTAACTCTCTTCCTTGCCCCCTTTTCAAGTTATCTCCCTTTTTTTTTCTGTGTGAAACACACGAAATGGCGGCCGACACTTCCTGATTTTGTCCGATTCGAATGTTTACAGTCATGTGACAACCAATCAGATTTGAGCTCGCGCACGGCACCATACACGTACGGTAAGCTTACGGTAAGCGCACGGTAAGCGCACCGTAAGCTGCCACGGATATATATATTGATTTAAATGCTATTTTCTCAGGAACTACTGAACAGATTTACACCACACCTACAAAAGGCACTTCCTTGACCTGCAGACTTCCTCTCTGCCAAATTACAAGTAATTCTGTTCAGCCGTTCGGGCTGTAGCTGTGTCTAAAGGTCCTATGGAAAAATGCATGGGGAAAACGCGTTTTGGGACCCCCTTTTTTCTCAGCCCCCGCTGGACGAATCCCCCCGAGACTTTCAGGGTAGGAACGGAGCGTAGCGCCCCATTAGTTTTGAAAATTTCGCGAGGATTCGTCGACCGGCGCCAAAGTTATTCCAAATAGAATGTTGCGGATTTCCTATGGAAACAGGGTCCTAACTATAACTACCTACTGGCGACCGCCAGTAGGTAATATATATATATATATATATATGAAGTAGAATCGTCTCAAGGTAGGAATCCGTAGGAAACAGACAAAGCAAACCTAATTGATGATGCAATATGTTTATTTAATGCCCAACACCACCGCCGCTATAACGCGTTTCAGCCCGCTTGGAGCCTTGATCACATGACACAGTTGAGGGGGCGGATTCAACATTTAAAGTGCAAGTATGTGACGTTATTCTTGTGCATTAGCTGTGTAACTGAGTTATAGACATGGAAAAAATACTACATCAATGCCACGTATTGGTCAGTTGATAGGGGGTCACCAGATATGTAAAAACATTTACTGAGTGCAAAATAGAGCATACATGATAAATATCATGAGAATAGCAGCAAATTGAATAAATATATAAATAAATACTCAATACATTACTGTTCAGCTCTAAAAAAATAACATTGGTTGGTAAAACCATACTTATATTGATGAATAAAAAATGGAGTTAAAAAAAAGTTAAAACAATGTAAAACTTTTTATCTCATGAAATAGCACCATTATTCAAAATTCATATAAGTCTAAAATAGCACCTTGGATGTACCCATGTGGTTTAAGATGTTTTAGAACAATGAAGCCCAAGTGGGCAATTACCAAATTATCCATGTCAATAATTTAAATCAGTGCAAAAATGCACAAGAAAATCATATCACAATCAAAGTGCAAACCTAGTGCAAAAGTGTAAACAACGAACAAAACAAAAATTGAATTTTCAAATTGAAATGTTAAAACATACTTCTCAGGAAGACAGCAACATAAGTGTACAATCCTATCATAATGATTAATTAAAGATAAGTGAAAATATCTTCACTGGCGTTCAATCCATTCGGTGTCTTACAGTCCATTTCTATGATGTACCTTGTCTCTAGTTTACGTAACAGTGATTCACCATCCCCACCTCTTTTCAGTGGTGGGACTATGTCAATCACAAAGTACGTCCGATCGACAGAATTCTTGGCATGAAATTCTTCAAAGTGTCTTGCAACAGGGTTGGCAGCATCGCCGTTGTTAATGGCACGTATGTGCTGGAGTATCCTCTTGTGGACCTGCAACCTAGTGCTGCCCACATAGCGCAGGCCACAGGGACACTCCAGCACATATACTGTAGGGGTGGGCGGAATTGGCGGAAGGCACTTCCGCCAATTCTCGCGAGAATGCCCGCAATTTCCGCGATCACGCGATATTTCCGTGATCGCGGAAATTGGTGCTTCCGGCCTGCCGCTGCCGTTACAGTGACCATGTGTGTCTGTAACGTTGACACGGCGCCGACGTTCCTGGGGTCCCTCGAGTCAGCTGTCCATCAGTGGGGGAAAGGGCGGAAGACGTTGCCCACCGCTGGTGTGTGGGGCGGGGCTTCCATGCAGTTCACATGCCTTCTGTTTATGGGCCAGAGACCGAGCAGAGCAGCAGATGAGGAGACTGAACCTCCTGGAGACTACGCGGGGATTGCGCTCGAGTCGGAATCACGGATCGGGTAAGTGACGACGACCTGGGGGAAAAGCACACCTGCCCAGCCTCGACCTAGCTCCCTAATGTTTTGTGCTGATAAAGCGTTACTGAATTTGAGCTTCCACTCGGGCCCCTGCTTTATTTATATCTGTAAGTGCTTCCTGTTGTGGTTGGCCAGGCAACAATTTCCGTTCCCTCCCGGAAATTGCGACAATTTGGCATTTCCGCGTTCCGGTCGGAACGCGGAAATGTCGAATTGTCGCAATTTCCGGGAGCGGAACGGAAATTGTCGCCCACCCCTAATATACTGCAAACTGCGTTTTGCAAGTCAGCTTTTTCTGAATGCGAACAGGTCTGTTGTTGAGGGGAGTCATATATTCAGTCGTACTGACCCCATTTCTACAGGCTTAACAGACAGAGCATTTAATAAAGCTCTTGCTGCTGTTGAGTCTAGAGCTATTAGTTCTAACCTCAGGGCTACTCGACACCAGGCAGTTGCTCATAGATCTCGCCTTTCTGTGTGTTATACTGGGGGATCGTGGCAATTGGGTCCCCAATACCGGGTCACTTCTAATCAATGCTCAATTTTTGTTCACAATCTTGCGAATTGTTTGGTGTTGATTATTGTAGGTTAGAATCAGTCTGGTCTCAGTTTGCTCAGTCTGTACCAACTTGGTTTTACCGGCTAACACCAGAGACCTACCAGGTTCATTAGCTTTACATATTGCCTTGTCAATCAACTCTGGAAGATAGCCTCTTCTTAGAAACCTATCCCTGCAATCTCTCTGTGCTGCCATACACTCATGGTCAGTGCTGCAAATACTTCTTATTCGGAGCATTTCCCCGTAGGGAATACTCCTAATTAAGTGTGCAGGGTGATGACTAGAGGCATGTAATATAGCATTGCCGGCGGTCGGTTTCCTATACATTCTAGTCTGCAGTATATTATGTTCGCTAAAAATTTCTACATCTAGAAAGCATATTGACCTGTTGCTTTTCTGACCAGTAAAACCAAGATTCAAGTTATTTCTGTTAAGTTTCTCAATGAACTGCAAAGCATCATATTTCGATCCATTCCAAATTATTAAGAGATCATCAATATACCTAAACCATTTCATAAAAGTTTTTGACATGACTTCTGAGTAGGTAGGCATGAGGACCTGTTCCTCCCAGTACCCCATATGCAGACAGGCATAGCTAGGGGAGAAACAAGCCCCCATAGCCACACCTCTCACGTGCTGGAATACTTGGTTGGAAAATAAAAAGAAAGAAGAAATTGTTTTCAAGGCACAGGTTAATCATGGACAACAGCATTCTGTTATGTTCGTAAAAACAGATGGGTCTCGTGTTCAAATAATACTTAATAGCTTTCAATCCATCCCCGTGATGCATACTGGTGTACAGGGAGGATACATCCAGAGAAAGCAGCAGGTAGTCAGATTGCCATATCATTCCCTCTAGTTTCTGTAGCAAGTCACCAGTATCAAGGATAAAAGAAGGAAGGTTTTTGACATGGTCCTGTAAAAAGAAGTCAACATACTGGCGTTCTCCGTGATGCTGTTGCAAGTCCAAATTATGGGGCGACCAGGTGGCTTTGTATTTGTCTTTATGGATTTTGGGTATAAAATAAACTATGGGCATCACTGGGTGATCATTTTTTAAGAATTTGAAATTGTCCATAGTTAGTAAACCCGTGCTCCTCCATGCCAGTAGATTAGTGTGAAAGAGATTCCAGGCGAGTTTGACTTCTGCCATTGTTGATCTTTTACAACAGTCCCTGTCGTTGAGTTGGCTGAGGGCCTCCTCCATATACATTTCCCTCGGCCACAACACGACATTCCCGCCTTTATCTGACTGGCGGATAACGACATTCACATTATTTTGCAATTTCTTAATAAGTTGAAGGTAAGCAAAATCACGGTAATGATGTCTCTTGTTTATATTGACCTGTTTTTGATACAACAGTCTCAAATCCTATGAAACGTTCTCATGAAATATGTCTATGTTGTCTTTCAACATCAGCGGGCAGAACGTCGATTTAGTTTTGAACTTCGTGGGAGCTGTGGTAACTCTGTGCCCCATACCCACATTGGAGGACACAGAGTCAGTGCTGTTCTCACCCTGCAACTGTAGTAAGTCCTGCAATAATTCTGCATCACCCGCTGTTAGTAAAGGTGGACTCAAATTGGGTGCTGCAGGCGGTACTGATCGTGCTGACTTGTGCAATGAATGAAACTTACGGAGCTTCAAATTACGCATGTATTTAAACATATCAATTCTAGTACCAGCATAGTCAAAGTTACTCTTAGCACAAAATGAAAGCCTCAATGCTAAAGTGTTTATCTCTTTTTCAATCACTGATAAATTGGTAAGGTTTATGACAGTTTGAGAATCACTAGTGTTGGTACGGGACTCTATTTGCGCTTCCATTGTTTGCGGGGCTTTCTGTTTGTTGGCGTTTGCACTTTGAGCACCTGAACATAGAGTCTGCCTCCGATGCTGGCGCATGCAATCTAATTCATGTGCCAGTGTAAATTTTCCAAACCCCAGGCGCTGTGCCCTTTGCTGGTCGTTGTCCGACTCACTGTCTATGTTTGAGCTTAAATCCGAGAGTGTTGAAGCCATCGGTAGGTCATTGTTGGCTGTTTGCAATGGGGCTGAAGTACTTGGTGTTAACTTCTTAGTAGCTTTCACACTGTTGTACTTCTTCGCAAAAGTGAATATTTGCCCATGTTCATAATCCAATCGGTCTCGTTGGAATTTATATGCTTTTCTTTTCTTTATGATTCGGTGCAGGCGCACTGTCATATCTTCACAATATTTACCAATGTTGGGGGTGCTAGGTAACTTTTCTATTTCTGTATTCAGTGCGTATGGTGAAGCTCACCCAAGTGTCGGAGTCTGATTTCTGCGGTGGAATCGGAGGTGGTTTGAATATATATATATATATATATAAATATTATCTACTGGCGGTCGCCAGTAGATAGTTATAGTTAGGACCGCGTTTCCATAGGAAATCCGCAACATTCTATTTGGAATAACTTTGGCGCCGTTTGACGAATCCTCGCGAAATTTTCAAAATAGGTGGGGCGCTCCGCTCCGCTCCTACCCTGAAAGTCTCGGGGGGATTCGTTTAGCAGGGGCTGAGAAAAAAGGGGGTCCCAAAACGCGTTTTCCCCATGCAATTTTCCATAGGGACCTTTAGTCCAAGGTACAGCCCGAACGGCTGAACAGAATTACTTGAAATTTGGCAGAGAGGTAGTCCTCAGCTCAGGGAAGTGCCTTTTGCAGGTCTGGTGTCAATCTGTTCAGTAGTTCCTGAGAAAATCAAAAGTAAAATCATATATATATGTGGGCGGAGCCTAACCACACATCTCATCCTGAGATCTGATTGGCTGTCAGCACTTCATCCAAGAAGTGTTGGCAGCCATCTTGGGACCAATATACATGATAGCACCTCATTAAAAAGCATTGCAGTTAATAGAAGGTTTTAAGACTTTAGTTACATTATAAATCATTTGTTGATGGTACCATACTCATTTTAGGAACTGTGGTATGTTCTAAGGTGATTTCACCATGTGAAAAAGCCTTCTGCTGAGATATCATGAATGAGAGAAAAATATTTTCTCATGCTTTTCCCACAGAGGTTTGGAAGGTGATCTATAAGCTAAACTGAGAGCTTATTTTCTGTAAATTCACATTATCTTTCTCAGTCATGTGAGAATGAAGTCTGACATTCTCAGTAAAACATGTACATCCAACAAGGGCAGAGACTGTCAGTTGATTCCTTTGTGTTCTACTGCAGCTTCCCAGAGTGTTCCAAAGAACAACTAGAGCGCTAACAGTCCTACTTATTATAAACGTATGGCACACCTGAAGCCATCTTGCTTGGATTAAAGTGGTAACTCTTAAAACATTTAATTTAAAAAGGAACAAAATGAGGGGGTTCATTTTTCCATAACAAGTATGATTAGTGCTGCAGAAAGAAAAACAAGGGCACATTTTGACTTCTGAAATCCTCTTTTATTTCATTAAAAAATTCTGACATGCAGACTGAAACATGCACTTTCAATACCAGCAGCAATTTTACCTGGTGAGCAGTAGCTTTACTACAGTGATCTACTGAGCAAAAAGAGGGCTAACATTCTGAATTTATGGCAAATGTGTGACACATCTAAATGCCTTCTTGATGGAATCAAAGTAAAAAACTGAAAGTATTTCCTACTGAGGAGACTGCAATAAATGAGGAAATTAGGAAACTTCATAACAAATAAGTCTCCCAAGATGGCCACCAGAGACAAAAGAGCCCAAATGTAGCCCAAATATCACCTAGATGTAGCCCAAGTATAGCCCAATGACAGAATGTCCCAGAGTGTTCTTAAAAACAACTAGAGCGCTTACTGTCTTCATTATGACAAAAGTATGGCACACCTGAAGCCATCTTGATTGGAATAAACTGGTAACACTTAAAACATTTAATTTAAAAAGGAACACAATGAGGGGGTTCATTTTGCCATAGAAATTATGATTAATGCTGAAGAAAGAAAATGAGGGCACATTTTGAGTGACTTCTCAAATCCTCTTCTATTTCATTAAAAAATTCTGACATGCAGACTGAAACATGCACTTTTAATACCAGGAGCAGACTTCCATGGTGAACAGTAGTTTTACTAGAGTGATCTAATGAGCAACTAGAGTGCTAATTTTCAGAATTTATGGCAAATGTGTGACATATCTGAATACCTTCATGATGAAATCAAAGTAAAAAACTGAAAGCATTTCCTACTGAGGAGACTGCAGTACATGAGGAAATTAGGAAACTTCATAACAAATAAATCTCCCAAGATGACCGGAGACAAAAGAGCCCAAATGTAGCCCAAAATCACCCAGATGTAGCCCAAATATAGCCCAATGACAGAAGTGTGCAAAACACTTATTATTTTGTGTTTTTGCAGTGTTATATAGTGCAGACTTGTCAGGTATTGGAGTGCTTTACATGAGCATTGGTTACATCACACAAGAACAAATTCATTTTGGTTGTAGACATGGGGAGACTAAGTGATTTGACCAGAATCACAGAATGTCGAGCTGAAGCAGAAACTCCAACCTGGTTCCCCAGTTGCAAAGTCTGCAGTTCTGGAAGTAACACCACATCCTCTCCCCTAAGTGCAACATTTAATCAAGTGGTCAACTGGATAAAAAAACATAAAGATAACAAATAATTTAAAAGTGCTTTGTCGCTATTTGAAAACTCAGAAAACATGTCCTTATTTTAGTCTTTTAGAGCACTAACCATAATTTTGATGCCAATAAGACCCTCTCATATATGTAATTTCTAAAGGAAATGCTCTAGGTATTACAGTTTTGATTACATCAAGATGACGTCAGGCGTTCCACACTTTTGTAATAAATATAGAATGTTAGCAATCTAGTTGTTCATTAGGATACTGTTGAGAGGCAGAGGCCAGGGGCACGGACTTTGAAAATTGAAGGCAGGTAGGAGGGTGCAAAGGCAACAATTTAACCACACTGAGCAGGCAGGAAGGGCCGTGGCAGCACAACAGACTATGGAAGGCAGTGGAAAGGGGGGCAGGGGCAACAAACCAACAATACAGGACTTGCAAGAGAGGCTGTGGCAATGTAATAGACCATTGTGGGCAGAAGGAAGAGGCAATGGTAGTACAACCATACATGCCAACAGACCCGATTCAGCCAGGAAACGTCCAATGTTTTTAAGCTCAAATGGGCTTTATTTGATCTGTCTCCTGTCTACAATCTCCTCTTTTTCAATGTAACTCAAAGGGGAAAATAAATACCCCAGTTTTTTTTCAAAATCTCCCTCTTACCAAGTTCAAAATGTTCGCAAGTATGGTACATTGGATCATGGAAGGAAATGGGGTAGGGACATGGACTTGGATAACAGAGGACAGGAGGGACATGGAGAGGTGCACCAAACTGACCCTGCAGGGCAGGCATCAGGGTTTGCAGCAGCACAATACACCACTCAGGGCATGCGGGACGGGAGTGCAGCACAACAATCCATAGAAAGCAAGAGGGAGGGAACAGGACCATGCACATGGACAACAGAGAACAGAGGGGCAAGAGGCAATGGTAGCTAGCCTACCATAATGGACAGACAGGAGAGAAAGCTGCAGCATAACAGACCATAAAGGGCAGGAGGGACGGATCAGGGGCATTACGATGGAACAGACAAGCCAGGAGGGAGGGAGTAGGGGTCTGCACATGTAAACAGAGGGCTGGGGGCAAGGGGGCAGGGCAGGAGCAGCAAGATAGCCATGGAGGTCAGGCAGGATGGGCACTAGAAGCAAGACACACCATGAAGAGCAACAGTGATACTGTGATGGCATACACACAGACCATGGAGGGAAGGTGGGAGGGGGTCAGGGGCAGCTAACTGACCACACTGGGAAGGTGGGAGGGGCCATGGCAGCACAGAAGACCATGCATGGCAAGTGGGAGGGTTAGTGGCAGCACAATGGCTATGATGGGCAAGAAGGAGGGTGCAGGGGCATGCACAAAGGATGATGGAGGATAGAAGGGAGGGTCAGGACCTGTGCACAGACAAGAAAGTTCAGGGGAAGGGGCCTCACAACAGACCGCACGGGGCAGGCAGGAGGAGCAGTTGCAGCACAACAGACCAGGGAGGGCAGAAGGGTGTGGCAGTACAATGGACCATGTAGGACAGGAGGAAGAGGATAGGGGCATGGCATGTGGACAGGCAGGGTGGAGGTGGCAGGGACAGGTTACAGTCATCTGACAATGCTAGGCAGGTGGGAGGGGAGTGGCAGCTCAACAGAACACTCAGAGTAGATAGGAGTGGCAGGTCCATGGAACATGGTGGGCAAAAAGGATGGAGCAGGGGCATGCACAAAGACATCGGAGGGCAGGGGGAAGGAGAATAGGGGCAGCAAGCTAAGCACAGAGTTTAAGCAGGAGGTCAATGATGGGGCATAGTATTGGGCAATGGAGGGCAGGAGGAGGGGACTGGTACATCATACTAAATGGAGGGCAGTGGCAGCACATCAGACCATTCATGGCAGGAGGGAGGAGGCTAGTCCATGGATTCACACAACAGAGGATAGGGAGGAGGGGGATGGGGCGGTAAGCTAACTGTTCAGAGAAGGCGGGTATTAGGAACTTTATTGTTTTTAAAACGTGTGTCTGTGCGAACTACTTAAAATATGAACAAGTATGCAGCATAATCTCACTTTTATTCAGGAAGAAGAGGACGTTTGTGACTGTGACTCCGGGCTCACTTGGCAGAAACACCCCCTGACCCTCCACCCCCTATCGCAAAATGTAAGGCCCGTGAAAAGGGTAGGTGAACACATTGTTATATAGAACATAGTCCTGAGAGCACGATTGAAAATGAAAACTAGATATTGTGTATGGTATAAACTATGCACCAAAAAGTGTGATATAAGATAAACCGGGCGTGAAATATAATATGCAATACATTGTGCGCAATGACAGACTCATTGGAGAACGCGAGATAGCACAGGCACTAGCGCGTGCTATGCGATGTGCGCCTTGGAGTGTAATATGCACAGGGCAGTGTTGTGTAACCTAACTAGTCTCTAAAGTTGTAATATAAAATATGTGCTGGGGAGTGTAACGTTGCATATGCACTGTGACAAAGATATGGATCCCAGATTGTAATATGTATGGCATAGCACTGTGCGTTATAACATAGGCATCGAGGAAGGCACGTTAGATGGGGCAATATAACCCGTGCGAAGACAAGTGTGGCATGACATATTCACGGGGTGTTGTTACAGTGCACATGGGCTAGAGAGTGTCATAGCATATGCACTAGCTGGTGGAATACAACACAGAGGTGTGTGGCACTCGGCAGGCAATGGTGGGTGTAACACAGCATTGGGCTCTGCCAGGAGCGCGCTGTGACTCTCAAGTGATGTTCGTCCCCTTTCCAGAGAGTAAAATAAAAAGTATTACACATCCGGCAGTGGATGTGTGTTTTATTAACCGTGAGGGGGGTTTCTTACATAGTTTTGGTTGAATTTTTGTCGAATCCCCTTTGAATGGCTTGGTGTGCATGTGTATTAAATGTGCCCGTCAATAGCTACCCATGTTTGTATAAATAAACGAAAAGGGTGTCTACCCGGATTACGCACGGTAGGGCATCAGACATGTCAGAGCTTCACTAGTGGTGTAAATACATTCCACGTGGATTCATTGTATGCATATTCGCCTTTTAATGAATATCACTCAAATCGTCATGGTGATAGGTACGTACGGTTTGTCCAGCATGTCCTAGGTGTGTCTATAAATATATATTTTTTAAAAATAATAAAAAACAGTGGCCGGCCCTGGGGATTGGGGTCAAAAAAATATAATTAGGAGACAGGCCCTGGGGGATGGGGTCATCAGGGCCAATAAATAAGAATAAGAAGGGGAACCACACAGCCCCCCCTTCTTAAAAAATAAAATAAATAAAAGACTGGCATCGTGCCGGAGGCCACGCCCCCTCCTTGCAGCACTCTGCAAACGCGCCCCCTGGCGAGTTGTAAGTTGGGGAATTAATTCCTCTTCAATACTGAGGGTCCCTGAGGGCCAACTAGCCCAACAGGCATCTCCAGTATGCGCCAGGGAGCTGCGCTGCAGACAGGTGTTCTGAGGCCAAGCCCCTTTTAACACCTCTCTGCAACGCAGCTCTGTGGCGCTTACTGGAGGTACCTAGTGGTCTAGTTTGACCCTAGGGACCCTTAGGATTCAAGGGGACTTAATCTCTCAACTTAGAACAGCCACAGGGCGTGTTTACACAGTGGTGAAGGGAGGGGACGGGGCCTGAGGTGACTTGTGCAAACACGCACTATGGCACGTTTTAAATTGGGGATATAATTTCCCTTCAATACTGAGGGCCCCTGGGGGCTAACTAGCCCACCAAGTGCTTCCAGTATGCGCCACTGAGCTGCATTGCAGAGAGGTGGTCCAGGCTGTGCCACTTTTTACACCTCTCTGCAACGCAGCTCTGTGGCACTTACTGGAGGTACCTAGTGGGCTAGTTGGTCCCTAGGGACCCTCAGGATTCAAATGAACTTAATCTCCCAACTAAAAACGGACACAGGGCGTGTTTACACAGTGGTGAAGGGAGGGGACGGGGCCTGAGTTAACGTGTGCAAAAACGCCCTGTGGCCTGTTTTAAGAGGTAGTTTTAATCCCCCTGCCCTATTATATACTAGGGGCTTACAGAGGAGGTCATGCTAATCACAGGGGGACCCCAACGCATAATGTTCCCTAGTGTATGTAGTTGTTTTCACTGTATTCTAAGTGTCTTTTAACATAGCACTGGCTCTAGGACTGGTTAGTCAGACTTAGTTACCACCAGTAACCGTCTGAAAAAGTTGAGGGTACAGGATGATTTTGAAACAAGGATTCTTTCTGCTCTTCTTTTTGTTCTTGCTGCACGTTATCCTGCTTCCTGCACTTTTCTTCGTCTTTGAGGACTTCTGTTGCTTCTTTCTGCACTTCTTTTTTTCTTTCTGTGCATTTTTACTTCTTTCTTCACATGTCCTATCTCTGTAGGCATAGTTAGAAATTAGCATTTAAAAAACCTTTGAAATTCACAGAAAAAAACATAGGTTTCAGGCACGTTATACTTAGGAATTAGCATTTAAAAAACCTCAGAAATTCACTGAAAAAACCATAGGTTTTAGGGGTGTTATAGTTAGCTGGACTTTTCACTTGTACAAAACCATTGAAATTCCCCCGTTATAGTTAGTTCAGCTAACTATAACTCGCGCGCCCGCAATGCACTGCTGATGACGTCACATATTACATCACTCATGACATGGTCAGTGACATCACTCATGACATCACTGATGACATCACTGATGACATCACTGATGACATCATCCAGTGAATGTCTGTTTTTCTGAAAATTAAATATGTTTTATATATGTATATCTCAAGGTCGATGGAAGAATAAATGGGTATATAAGTGTCTAAATGGATGATTTATTTTTGAAAAATTGATTGTGTAACTGACTGATTAAGTGTATCATAGTGAATACATGGCTTAGTGAGTAATGTTTAAATATGTAAATATCTGTATCAGTCTCTCACTTTGTGTATAAGTGGCTGCATGGGTTGGTGAGTAGCTACATGGGTGTCTATATAGGTTATTAGTTGGTTTTTTGAGTATCAGTCTGAGTGTCTGCATGGTTCGGTGGGGGGTATTACGTAGTGCATAGGTGCATGAATGAGTGACTCACTGTTTGTATGTGTTGAAGACAGCTTGTGTGCAGGACTGTATGGGTGAATGAGTGTGTGCATGGGTGTGTTAGTGAGTGAATGACTGTCTCAATAGTGTCTTTATGAGTAACTACATATGTTTTAAACTAGTATATGTGACTATTGGTGTATATAAGTGAGTATATGTGAGAGTGAGAGATTGAAAGAGTTCCTGTATGAATAAGTATGTGTTTCTATAAGTGATTGTTTAAAAGACTAAGTATGTGTAAGTGTCCGTAGAAGTAAATGTATGTTTGATTCTTTATTAGCATGAGTGACTATGTGTGTGAGTAACTCTATGGATGAGTGGCATTGTATAACAGGATGTATAGGTGTATGAGTACATATGATGAGTGAGTAGATGCATGAGTGACTGTATAGGACTGTTGGTGAATGAGTGGATGTGTATGTGGATCTTAGAATTTCTGAAGAGGTTGTTGTAACTGGTATTGGTATGTCCATTGTTTTGAAAATGTTAGTCTCTATTTTTGAATGTGTGTATCAAAGGTTATATTAGGGTGAGAGGAGGTCTGCCACTCTATCACAAGGATGATGTCATCAGTGATGTCATTTGAGATGTCATCAGTGATGTCATGAGTGATGTCACTGACCATGTCATGAGTGATGTAATATGTGACGTCATCAGCAGTGCATTGCGGGCGCGCGAGTTATAGTTAGCTGAACTAACTATAACGGGGGAATTTCAATGGTTTTGTACAAGTGAAAAGTCCAGCTAACTATAACACCCCTGAAACCTATGGTTTTTTCAGTGAATTTCTGAGGTTTTTTAAATGCTAATTCCTAACTATAACGTGCCTGAAACCTATGGTTTTGTTCTGTGAATTTCAAAGGTTTTTTAAATGCTAATTTCTAACTATGCCTACAGAGATAGGACATGTGAAGAAAGAAGAAAAAATGCACAGAAAGAAGAAAAAGAAGTGCAGAAAGAAGCAACAGAAGTCCTCAAAGACGAAGAAAAGTGCAGGAAGAAGGATAACGTGCAGAAAGAACAAAAAGAAGAGCAGAAAGAAGCCTTGTTGCAAAATCATCCTGTACCCTCAACTTTTTCAGATGGATACTGGTGGTAACTGAGTCTGACTAACCAGTCCTAGAGCCAGTGATATGTTAAAAGACACTTAGAATACAGTGAAAACACCTACATACACTAGGGAACATTATGTGTTGGGGTCCCCCTGTGATTAGCATGACTTCCTCTGTAAGCCCCTAGTCTATAATAGGGCAGGGGGATTAAAACTACCTCTTAAAACAGGCAACAGGGCGTTTTTGCACACGTTAACTTAGGCCCCGTCCCCTCCCTTCACCACTGTGTAAACACGCCCTGTGTCCGTTTTTAGTTGGGAGATTAAGTTCATTTGAATCCTGAGGGTCCCTAGGGTCCAAATAGCCCACTAGGTACCTCCAGTAAGTGCCACAGAGCTGCGTTGCAGAGAGGTGTAAAAAGTGGCACGGCCTGGACCACCTCTCTGCAATGCAGCTCAGTGGCGCTTACTGGAAGCACTTGGTGGGCTAGTTAGCCCCCAGTATTGAAGGGAAATTATATTCTCTATTTAAAACGTGCCATAGTGCGTGTTTGCACACGTCACCTCAGGCCCCGTCCCCTCCCTTCACCACTGTGTAAACGCGCCCTGTGGCTGTTCTAAGTTGAGAGATTAAGTCCCCATGAATCCTAAGGGCCCCTAGGGTCAAACTAGACCACTAGGTACCTCCAGTAAGCGCCACAGAGCTGCGTTGCAGAGAGGTGTAAAAAGGGGCTTGCCCTCAGAACACCTGTCTGCAGCGCAGCTCCCTGGCGCATACTGGAGATGCCTGTTGGGCTAGTTGGCCCTCAGGCACCCTCAGTATTGAAGAGGAATTAATTCCCCAACTTACAACTCGCCAGGGGGCGCGTTCGCAGAGTGCTGCAAGGAGGGGGCGTGGCCTCCGGCACGATGCCAGTCTTTTATTTATTTTAATTTTTTAAGAAGGGGGCTGTGTGGTTCCCCTTTCTAATTTATTGGCCCTGATGACCCCATCCCCCAGGGCCTGTCTCCTAATTATATTTTTTTGACCCCAATCCCCTGGACCGGCCACTGTTTTTTATTATTTTAAAAAAAATATATATTTATAGACACACCTAGGACATGCTGGACAAACCGTACGTACCTATCACCATGACGATTTGTGTGATATTCATTAAAAGGCGACTATGCATACAATGAATCCACGTGGAATGTATTTACACCACTAGTGAAGCTCTGACATGTCTGATGCCCTACAGTGCCTAATCCCGGTAGACACCCTTGTCGTTTATTTATACAAACATGGGTAGCTATTGACGGGCACATTTAATACACATGCACACCAAGCCATTCAAAGGGGATTCGACAAAAAATCGACCAAACCTATGCAAGAAACCCCCCTCATGGTTAATAAAACACACATCCACTGCCGGATGTGTAATACTTTTTATTTTACTCTCTGGAAAGGGGACGAACATCACTTGAGAGTCACAGCGCGCTCCTGGCAGAGCCCAATGCTGTGTTACACCCACCATTGCCTGGTGAGTGCCACACACCTCTGTGTTGTATTCCACTAGCTAGTGCATATGCTATGACACTCTCTAGCCCATGTGCACTGTAACACCACCCCGTGAATATGTCATGCCACACTTGTCTTCGCACGGGTTATATTGCCCCATCTAACGTGCCTTCCTCGATGCCTATGTTATAACGCACAGTGCTATGCCATACATATTACAATCTGGGATCCATATCTTTGTCACAGTGCATATGCAACGTTACACTCCCCAGCACATATTTTATATTACAACTTTAGAGACTAGTTAGGTTACACAACACTGCCCTGTGCATATTACACTCCAAGGCGCATATTGCATAGCACGTGCTAGTGCCTGTGCTATCTCGCGCTCTCCAATGAATCTGTCATTGCGCACAATGTATTGCATATTATATTTCACGCCCGGTTCATCTTATATCACACTTTTTGGTGCATAGTTTATACCATACACTATATCTAGTTTTCATTTTCAATCGTGCTCTCAGGACTATGTTCTATATAACACTGTGTTCACCTACCCTTTTCACGGGCATTACATTTTGCGATAGGGGGTGGAGGGTCAGGGGGTGTTTCTGCCAAGTGAGCCAGGAGTCACAGTCACAAACGTCCTCTTCTTCCTGAATAAAAGTGAGATTATGCTGCATACTTGTTCATATTTTAAGTAGTTCGCACAGACACACGTTTTAAAAACAATAAAGTTCCTAATACCCGCCTTCTCTGAACAGTTAGCTTGCTGCCCCATCCCCCTCCTCCCTATCCTCTGTTGTGTGAATCCATGGACTAGCCTCCTCCCTCCTGCCATGCATGGTCTGATGTGCTGCCACTGCCGTCAATTTAGTATGATGCACCAGTCCACTCCTCCTGCCCTCCATTGCCCAATTCTATGCCTGATCATTGACCTCCTGCTTAAACTCTGTGCTTAGCTTGCTGCCCCTATTCTCCTTCCCCTGCCCTCCGATGTCTTTGTGCATGCCCCTGCTCCATCCTTTTTGCCCACCATGTTCCATGGACCTGCCACTCTTATCTACTCTAAGTGTTCTGTTGAGCTGCCACTCCCCTCCCACCTGCCTAGCATTGTCAGATGACTGTAACCTGTCCCTGCCACCTCCACCCTGCCTGTCCACATGCCATGCCCCTATCCTCTTCCTCCTGTCCTACATGGTCCATTGTACTGCCACACCCTTCTGCCCTCCCTGGTCTGTTGTGCTGCAACTGCTCCTCCTGCCTGCACCGTGCGGTCTGTTGTGAGGCCCCTTCCCCTGAACTTTCTTGTCTGTGCACAGGTCCTGACCCTCCCTTCTATCCTCCATGTTCCTTTGTCCATGCCCCTGCACCCTCCTTCTTGCCCTTCATAGCCTTTGTGCTGCCACTAACCCTCCCACTTGCCATGCATGGTCTTCTGTGCTGCCATGGCCCCTCCCACCTTCCCTGTGTGGTCAGTTAGCTGCCCCTGACCCCCTCCCACCTTCCCTCCTTGGTCTGTGCGTATGCCATTCTGCCCCCTTGCCCCCAGCCCTCTGTTTACATGTGCAGACCCCTACTCCCTCCCTCCTGGCTTGTCTGTTCCATTGTAACGCCCCTGATCCGTCCCTCCTGCCCTTTATGGTCTGTTATGCTGCAGCTTTCTCTCCTGGCTGTCCATTATGGTCAGCTAGCTACCATTGCCTCTTGCCCCTCTGTTCTCTGTTGTCCATGTGCATGGTCCTGTCCCCCCCCTCTTGCTTTCTATGGATTGTTGTGCTGCACTCCCGTCCCGCATGCCCTGTGTGGTGTATTGTGCTGCTGCAAACCCTGATGCTTGCCCTGCAGGGTCAGTTTGGTGCACCTCTCCATGTCCCTCCTGTCCTCTGTTATCCAAGTCCATGTCCCTACCCCATTTCCTTCCATGATCCAATGTACCATACTTGCGAACATTTTGAACTTGGTAAGAGGGAGATTTTGAAAAAAAACTGGGGTATTGATTTTCCCCTTTGAGTCACATTGAAAAAGAGGAGATTGTAGACAGGAGACAGATCAAATAAAGCCCATTTGAGCTTAAAAACATTGGACGTTTCCTGGCTGAATCGGGTCTGTTGGCATGTATGGTTGTACTACCATTGCCTCTTCCTTCTGCCCACAATGGTCTATTACATTGCCACAGCCTCTCTTGCAAGTCCTGTATTGTTGGTTTGTTGCCCCTGCCCCCCTTTCCACTGCCCTCCATAGTTTGTTGTGCTGCTACTGCCCTTCCTGCCTGCTCAGTGTGGTTAAATTGTTGCCTTTGCACCCTCCTACCTGCCTTCAATTTTCAGAGTCCGTGCCCCTGGCCTCTGCCTCTCAACAGTATCCTAATGAACAACTAGATTGCTAACATTCTATATTTATTACAAAAGTGTGGAACGCCTGACGTCATCTTGATGTAATCAAAACTGTAATACCTAGAGCATTTCCTTTAGAAATTGCATATATGAGAGGGTCTTATTGGCATCAAAATTATGGTTAGTGCTCTAAAAGACTAAAATAAGGACATATTTTCTGAGTTTTCAAATAGCGACAAAGCACTTTTAAATTATTTGTTATCTTTATGTTTTTTTATCCAGTTGACCACTTGATTAAATGTTGCACTTAGGGGAGAGGATGTGGTGTTACTTCCAAAACTGCAGACTTTGCAACTGGGGAACCAGGTTGGAGTTTCTGCTTCAGCTCGACATTCTGTGATTCTGGTCAAATCACTTAGTCTTCCCATGTCTACAACCAAAATGAATTTGTTCTTGTGTGATGTAACCAATGCTCATGTAAAGCACTCCAATACCTGACAAGTCTGCACTATATAACACTGCAAAAACACAAAATAATAAGTGTTTTGCACACTTCTGTCATTGGGCTATATTTGGGCTACATCTGGGTGATGTTGGGCTACATTTGGGCTCTTTTGTCTCCGGTAGCCATCTTGGGAGATTTATTTGTTATGAAGTTTCCTAATTTCCTCATGTACTGCAGTCTCCTCAGTAGGAAATGCTTTCAGTTTTTTCCTTTGATTCCATCATGAAGGTATTCAGATATGTCACACATTTGCCATAAATTCTGAATGTTAGCACTCTAGTTGCTCATTAGATCACTGTAGTAAAACTACTGTTCACCATGGAAGTCTGCTCCTGGTATTAAAAGTGCATGTTTCAGTCTGCATGTCAGAATTTTTTAATGAAATAGAAGAGGATTTGAGAAGTCTCTCAAAATGTGCCCTCATTTTCTTTCTTCAGCATTAATCATAATTTCTATGGCAAAATGAACCCCCTCATTGTGTTCCTTTTTAAATTAAATATTTTAAGTGTTACCAGTTTATTCCAATCAAGATGGCTTCAGGTGTGCCATACTTTTGTCATAATGAAGACAGTAAGCGCTCTAGTTGTTTTTAAGAACACTCTGGGACATTCTGTCGTTGGGCTATACTTGGGCTACATCTGGGTGATATTTGGGCTACATTTGGGCTCTTTTGTCTCTGGTGGCCATCTTGGGAGACTTATTTGTTTTGAAGTTTCCTAATTTCCTCATTTACTGCAGTCTCCTCAGTAGGAAATACTTTCAGTTTTTTACTTTGATTCCATCAAGAAGGCATTCAGATGTATCACACATTTGCCATAAATTCAGAATGATAGCACTCTTTTTGCTCATTAGATCGCTGTAGTAAAGCTACTGCTCACCAGGGAAAACTGCTGCTGGTATTGAAAGTGCATGTTTCAGTCTGCATGTCAGAATTTTTTAATGAAATAGAAGAGGATTAGAGAAGTCACTCAAAATGTGCCCTAATTTTTCTTTCTGTAGCACTAATCATACTTTTTATGGAAAAATGAACCCCCTCATTTTGTTCCTTTTTAAATTAAATGTTTTAAGAGTTACGACTTTACTCCAAGCAAGATGGCTTCAGGTGTGCCATACGTTTATCATAAGTGGGACTGTTAGCGCTCTAGTTGTTCTTTGGAACACTCTGGGAAGCTGCAGTAGAACACAAAGGAACCAACTGACAGTCTCTGCCCTTGTTGGATGTACATGTTTTACTGAGAATGTCAGACTTCATTCTCACATGACTGAGAAAGATAATGTGAATTTTCAGAAAATAAGCTCTCAGTTTAGCTTATAGATCACCTTCCAAACCTATGTTGGAAAAGCATGAGAAAATATTTTTCTCTCAATCATGATATCCCAGCAGAAGGCTTTTTCACATGGTGAAATCACCTTAGAACATACCACAATTCCTACAGTCTTAAAACCTTCTATTAACTGCAATGCTTTTTAATGAGGTGCTATCATGTATATTGGTCCCAAGATGGCTGCCAACACTTCTTGGATGAAGTGCTGACAGCCAATCAGATCTCAGGATGAGTGTGTGGTTAGGCTCCGCCCACATATATATATGATTTTACTTTTGATTTTCTCAGGAACTGCTGAACAGATTGACACCAGACCTGCAAAAGGCACTTCCCTGACCTGAGGACTACCTCTCTGCCAATTTTCAAGTAATTCTGTTCAGCCGTTCGGGCTGTACCTTGGACTAAAGGTCTCTACGGAAAATTGCATGGGGAAAACGTGTTTTGGGACCCCCCTTTTTTCTCGGCCCCCGCTTGACGAATCCCCCCGAGACTTTCAGGGTAGGAGCGGAGCGGAGCGCCCCACCTATTTTGAAAATTTTGCGAGGATTTGTCAACCGGCGCCAAAGTTATTCCAAATAGAATGTTGCGGATTTCCTATGGAAACACGGTCCTAACTATAACTATCTACTGGCGACCGCCAGTAGATAATATATATATTTATATACAGTCACTGAAAAAACCATAGGTTTTACAGACATTATAGTTAGGAATTAGCATTTAAAAAACCTTACAAATTCACTGAAAAAAACATGGGTTTCAGGGATGTTATAGTTAGTTGGACATTTGACTCATATAAAACCAGAGAAATTTGCACGTTATAGTTAGTTGAGCTAACTATAACTCGCGCGCCCTCAATGCACTGGTGATGACATCACATATTACATCACTCATGACATGGTCAGTGACATCACTGATTACATCACTGATGACATCTCAAATGACATCACTGATGACATCATCAAGTGAATGTGTGTTTCTGTAAAGGGTATATATTTTTCATGTATATCTATGCCAAGGTGTATTGAAGAATGAGTGGATTTACAAGTGCCTGAATGGATTATTTAGTAGGTGCGTGACTGACTGTATAAGTGAGTGATTGAACATGTGTTACTGAATGCATGGGTTAGTGACTAAACTGTGTGAAAGTCTGTATTAGTGTCTCAGTTGGTGTATAAGCGGCTGCATGGGTTGGTGAGTAGCTACAAGAGTGTCTATATGGGTCATTGATTTTTTTGTCTGAGTATCTGTATGGGTGCCTGAGTGTCTGTGTGGGTGGGTGGGTGGGAGGTGTGATTATGTGCATAGATGTCTGACTGGGTGATTCAATGGTTGTATGGATTCAAAAGTGGATCTGGGAAGGGCTGTATGGGTGAGTTAGAGTGTGTATGGGTGTGTTGGTGAGTGAATGAATGTCTCAGTGGTATATGTGTGAGTAACTACATATGTTTTAAGGCAGTATATGTGAGTGTTGGAGTATATAAATGACTATACGTGAGAGTAAGTTATTTGAAGAGTGGGTGTATAAATGAGTGTCTGCTTGTATCAGTGATTGTATAAGACAGTAAGTATGGGTTAGTATCTGCATTAATAAGTGATATGTTGTGTGTATAATTAACGGAGTTTGTGTGTGTAACTGTATACATGAGTAAATGGGTATGTAATAGATTCTTTGCATGACTGACTAGGTGTGTGAGTAACTCTATGGATGAGTGGCGGAGTGTGACTGTATGTATAGGTGTATGAGTGCATATTATAGTACTGTATTGATGAGTAACTACATGTGTAAGTGTTATGTAGTATCTGGCACTGTTGTGTGTATGGTTTCAAAAATAGTAGTCTGTATTTTAGAGTGCGTTTATCAAAGTTTATATTAGGGTATCAGTATGTGCATCAGATTATCACGTGGATGATGTCATCAGTGATGTTATTTGAGATATCATCAGTGATGTCATCAGTGATGTAATATGTGACATCATCACCAGTGCATCACGGGTGCGCGAGTTATAGTTAGCTCAACTAACAATAAGCTGCGAATTTCTCTGGTTTTATGTAAGTCAAATGTCCAACTAACTATAACGTCCCTGAAACCTATGGTTTTTCAGTGAATTTGTAAGGTTTTTTAAATGCTAATTTCTAACTATAATGTCCGTAAAACCTATGTTTTTTTCAGTGAATTTCGAAGGTTTTTTAAATGTTAATTTCATATTTTAATCTTTATAAAACCTATATTTTTTCTTTTTTTTTGTAATGTTTTGGAACTCTATTGTCCTTTTTTTTTATTTGAAAAATTATGTAAATTTTTATATTTTAAAAAAAAAGTATGTATATCTTTATTTTTTATTTTTTTTTAGAAAACTGGACTCCCGTACCGGTAGTGTACCAAGCTCCATCAGCACGCAAATCCTATCCGCCATATTGCTAAACTCGTAAATGATGCGCATTTCGCATCCGACGGCTTCATAGCACCGCGTCCCGCCTAACATCATATGCGTATTAGTTTGCACCAGCTGCTAGTTTGGTTTGCGACGGGTGCGCGGTACCAAGCCGTGCATTACGTCATATACGTATGAGGTCGCGCCGGCTGCGCATTCCGTATGCGACGAGTGCACGCTGCCTGGCCCTGTGTTACGTCATAGTCGTATGGTACTGCGCCAGGTATGCCATTCCCTCAATTCTTTTTATGCCTCAAAACTATATCTAAATACGTTTAAAGGGTATATGAGAGCAAGCGATAACCTAAAATATTTTAAACATTTATATATTTCTAACTGTAATAAACTTATATTATGGTAAATATATTTTCTCAAAATCACGTCGAGTGCGGCCTCCTTGCTCGCTCGGTGCGCGATTGCCATGTGACCTTAAAAAAAAGCATTTGATTGGTTCATAACATTTCCCATTGTAACAGTTGGAGGACCCCACCCATTTTAGTCATTCTCTCTACAGAGTTTGATGAGAGACACCTCTTCTGCTTAGCGAGCTTTTTTGAAAAGTTTTTTGCTGTGTACACATATCTTATAGTACACACAACATGCAACGACCATCTTGATCAATATTCATGCTCTGTACAGTAGCCTTCCACGTTTGATGGCCATGCATCTGAACATTACATCAAAAAACAAATGTGTGTTACACGATGCCCCTCGTGTGTGTGTCTGTTCGCTTTATTGTGCTGCCTTTTGGCCTGGGTATTGGTGGCTTGAAGGGGTATCATCAGCCACGGTTAGAGTGCACATCCTAGATCACATGTGACAAACAGTAAAGAGTAATGTGTAGATTTGTGTTGCAGTATGGTCTGTTGTCAGGCGTTACCACTGTAGTAGTGTGTCATATGTGAGACTTTCAGATTCACGTTTGACATGCATTGCTTGACTGTAATGAGCATTATCACTGTGTATGACGTAACCGCACTGCTGATCCTCCCTCCATCCGAGCACATTCACATGTGTGCACTTCGCGATAGCAACACTTTCAATAATACCGCACACCATTGACATGCGTGTCTGCGCATATCCACAAGCTTGACAACGACATGTGATGTTGTCCAGTCAATGTTTTCGGACAGCATCTAATTAGCGATAGTTGCCGCCCTCCCGGTACATGCTACATTAATGTAAATTGCGGATTGTGCGACGTCAAAACTGCAACAGGGACACACACATAA
Organism: Triturus cristatus; assembly: GCF_964204655.1. NCBI lineage: Eukaryota > Metazoa > Chordata > Amphibia > Caudata > Salamandridae > Triturus > Triturus cristatus. Next base: position 888,925,821 of record NC_140590.1, on the reverse strand, counting down.
GTACACTTCCTGCCCAGGCAGGAACTGAACAATGCCCAGGTCCCCAGAATAATTATTCACACCCCAATGCTGGCCTGGCGTACGCAAGCCCAGCCCACTTTGCGTACGTATAAATAGGATAACGACAACGCCACATGTCCCAGTTCTTCTACACTGCCTCAAGTGATATGGCCGCATCCACCTCGTATATCACAATGCGCAATAAAAAAAAAGGGATCCATGAGGTGTACACCATCCTGGCAATCAAAACTACATCTGAATTGTGAACATTGCTGGCTGTCATGTTTGGACACACATCAATGACAGCAGGTGAGCAGTGGGGCCTGGGTGCACAGGGGCTGCAATTGAGCGCGGTGTGGCAGGAGGGGTGGGGTGCATCAGCCTGAGTGCGCAGGTGTCAACAAGCGGTGTTGCCGTGCGTAATGATGTGATCTCTGAGCTCATTCAGTCACATCTCTGTCTCATTTTAAGGACCTGCTGGACCATACTGTAGGCCTGAGCCAGCGGGCAGCACTGTCCTACAGACATGTGGTGTTGGTGTTTGAGGCACTGTAGTGAGCTGACTACTAAGTGTACATGCACACAGGCTTGCGCCACTGCATTGCATGTGCACATTATGCTTCTAGCATGCGCTCCGTTCCTTCGTATGTGAACTTTGGCATAACATATTATTATTTAACCTTGTGTATTCTCGTGCACTCCAACTCCTCTTTGAACCACAATTACCACTAACAGTTGGTAGATCATACTTCAAGAAGGAAGGATACACTCAACTGGTGTTCTCTATTAAGCTTGAAATAAACCTTAATTTACCTCAAGACGTTTCCACCATTATATTATTTCTCCCTTTTCAGACACTGAGTAAGTGGCATCAGATGAGGCACTGGGCATTCAGACGCCTTCAATCGTGGTATCAAGACACCGTCCCCGACCGGAGACCTGCTGTGCCACCCTGAGAGTGGCACCCCGGAGTTGGAGCTCGCACCGGCACGTCGTTGGACACACCCGTTGTGGCAGGTGAGCAGTGAAGCCTTGGTGCGCAGAAGCTGCAATTGAGCACAATGCTGGGGAAGGGGCTGGGTGAAGCAGCCTGGGTGCACAGGTGCAGGCAAGCGATGTTGCCGTAGATAATAATGTAATCTCTGGCCTCATTCATATCTCTGTTTCATTTAAAAGACTTGCTGGACCGCACTCTTTCTCGCGGACCCCAGCGTCCCAGACACACGGGTGACAGGAGGTAAACAGTGAGGGCTGGATGCAGTAGGCCGATGCTCTGTCTCCTCCTCCCTCTGTTCTTTTGACTCTCCCTCCCCTTCTCCCTTCCACCCACTCGCTCTCTGTCCCATTCTCACTTTCTTCCTTTCATTCTGACTACATTTCTTTTTCTCTTGGACATGGCACACAAACTTATATTTCTTTTTTGACTTGCAGGTTTTGTAAGCTGCTTCCGGAGGAGTCCCGCCCACTTATTTCATGTTTTACTGTTGTTTGTTCAAATAAAGTTGCGTTTCCATTTATTTGTGTTGTTTTAATAAAAGTAATTTTTTTTACCAATAAATAAGTGAGTGTATGGGTCTTTTTTTTCTGACAACTCTTGTCTGTAGTTTATTGTGAAAATCGGCGGTTGATAGGAGGTTATGAGGGAAAACATTTGTAATTTTGCGGTGCACCTACCAAATATAAACCAACAGACTTACATAAATGAAGTCTAGGTAATTCTACAACTGCAAGTCTTCTATGAGTGTATCACTTTATAAGACCATGAGTACTGCCCATGTGATTACAGAAACAATAAGGCACTGCCTAGGGCCACCGAGGCTTTAGGGACTGGCGACGCCCACCCTGCATATTTAAGTAAAGTCCCGGACGGTGGCGATCTCTGGACTTGAGTTTTCCTCGAAGCCCCCCGAACAATTACGAAACAAAACCCGGGGAGGTGGCGATCCCCTAGGCTGCGAAACGTGTCTGTGCCCTCCTGCGCCTACTTTACATGTGAGATTAAGATCCCCAGTGCGGCAGAGACCCCACAATATAATAATAGGATTGGCCCCGGAACATTACCCACCAGGGGGCTCATTTAAATCAACGGGTGAGATCCTGCTTCATTTTTTTTCTCCATTTTTACCATCTGGATCCGCTTTATTGAAGCGATACAAGGTTTTCCTCCTCTCGCTTCAACGAGGCAAACAAGGATTTGCTATCACAGGGTGGACGCCTACTCCCGCCCTGTAATAGCAAACATAAATGTCCTGTAGATGCACAACCCCGGACATAATATCAACTGCACCTGGAAAGTGGCGCTCCATAGGGCCATGATACATTGGTTACTGCATAACTACAGAATTAGTATAAACGCATACTAACACACGTGTTGTACAGTGACCAGAGTGTAGTGAGGAGGCAGAGGAAGCCCAAAATCCCAAAAATGTAATCCTACCACATCGGATTGTTGTGGGGATTCTGCTCATGCACAGAACTATGCACAGGAAACCAGGACCTCAGTGAATTGTGGTGTACCAAAAAACTCACCTCAGTACCCAGAACCCCTATCCGACTAGCATCCGTGTCTCATTCGTTCTCCGTATCATCTTAAAGCTACCAATGATTAGACCCAGAACAGGCGACTTAGAGTACTCTCAGGAATGGTGGGAATCAGAAACCCCTTTTCATTATTACTCTCATATCAGTCCACAACAAGAGTAATCAAAGACACAGAAAAGTTTAAAATGTTTATTTTTAACTAAGTGTTCTAAGGTGCAGTGCTTTTGCTAACATAAACAGACAAATGATTAGAAATAAAACCATCAGCATTGTTACAATTCCATAGAAAATGAAGGGAGAAATCATATTAAAAATGATAGTGGAAAACAAGTCCTATAATACGTTGTGAACCACCCTCCCTTGGCTAGCAAACTAGTTTTATAAAATAATAGAAGGTCTCTAGGTTTGAATGGGGAAGCCCATTCCTCAAAGATCAGCTTAGGTGAATCACATCACAGGATCAGCTCTGCTCTTTGTGTCTGGAAAGGTTTTCTCCAAGTGCTTGAATCATGCATGCAAATGCAATATTAAAGGCACCCGAGTTTCAGATATTTGCAGCTGTGTGCTTGTTGTGTCTAGAGCGTGGGCCGATCAACCTGAATTCAACAGCCTACATTGTTATTTGACCTTAACGGCTTCTGCACACAGTGTTCAGACTAAGGTCGCGGCGCACGTCTAGGGATGTGAACAACAGACCGTTCTCATGTGAAGAAAAAGCAAGCAAGCAGTTTTACTTGTAATACCAGCTACCTGTAGTGTTGTGTGCAAAAGGCTGCAAAGTGGCAAGATGGCATTTAACTTCTAAAGCGCTTATGCTAACATAGCAATGTGTGCAAATAAAACCCTGTCTCCACTACACCCTCCCTTGATCGGACCACGAACAGAATAGGGAAGCAACGTAGGAACGCAGAGTTGAAGTTCGAGTGAGAGAGAACCAAGTCCATATATTGCCAATCCATATAATTGGTAGTAAAAGTTCGAAAAATTTGTTGGAAAAAAGTAAAAATTAAAACATCTCTCAGGGGCGGAATACAGCCCATTGTGGAGTAAAAAAAGAAAAATTAAAAAAATCTGGATTAGGACGTGCGGACTACTGCCAATTTAATCCATCAACGTGTAGGCACCATATGTTGCAACTGCCTCCAAGAGGAAGTCATTGTAATGCTCAGTAAATGAGTCAGCCATCCAGTCAAGTAAAGTAAATGAACATACATATTCTTCGACAACCGGAGCCTCTAGCACCATCAGAGGACAACTTGCGCGTTCTTCAAGATAACTTCCCGTCAGGAAGTCATGGGCTGCGGCATATATATCCCAATTCCCTAGGATTCCGTGCGCCGCTCCACGGGCCATAATTCCGATACCAGAACAGTCCAACTCATGAGCCACTAAGGGACTCATTAGTCTATCATAATCTGGGGCAGGAGACGCCGTGTTCGACAGGCACAAATCCAGAGCCCATTCGAATGGACAATCTAGGCAATGGAAAACAGGTTGCATGCAAGTAAAGTATGAGAGCCGGAAGGTCCATCCAAAGGCTACGCTCAAAGTGGCCAGTGGTAGTGTTCCATAGTATTCAAGCATCCGGTTGCACAGTTGAAGCAGCCGGGGCAGGCTGTCGTGTGGAACAGATAGTGCAGCCATTGCGGAGCAAACAAATCAACAGCAGCACACCAGCAGTCAAGGCGAAAATTAACGGAAGCCCACCGAAGACGCTGGAAAAAATAGAATGAAAAAATGCCGGTATCACACCAAATATTGTTTGGAATGAAGCCACAACTTTGAAAGAATGCACCAAGCCAGTTGTTGACGAGGCATTGAATATAGTGTGAATTAGAGCACCGAAATGAAGTGGGAGATCAGTATTTAAAAGCGCATGCACCTCGTGCGGGTGTTTGCTACGTGAAGGACAAATGTTTCATGGGAGGAAGTCAGGGCGACTTCTTTTTGAGACAATAGAGCCCTTATTCTGCTCATCTTGTTGAACTCTGCTTTCAAGGTTGATATGGAAGGCCAGATGGATACATCCAGTCTCCCATGCGGGGGTGTGAAAAGGACATTCTTACAACAGACTACTCATAGCGAGACAGTTACGATGGACGGAATCCCTACTAGCATCCTGCAGCATGGCTCATTATTTAAATGCAAATAACTACCGTTTGCTAATAACGTGAAAGTGGGTGTGATAGCTGGCACAGGATTTCCCTTCAAAATGCAAGCTAAATTCAGGGTGTGAACATTGCATGCGTCATGCAATTGGATGTTCCTACAGACTACTGAGCGATCACGTGTGGAAGTGCATTCCTCTCCTTTTAAATAAACCTCTTTATCCTCTCTTAGACACCAGTATGTAAATGGGAGTGACCAAACTTCATGCAGGAAAGCGGTACCCAATGGTTCGTATCTGCCTAAGGTATAGTGTTTCATACATGAACTGAACTTAAACAATGGCAATGGCAAAGTGATTAATCCATGGATAAGCCACACAGCTGAGTTCTATTCGGCCACAGAGAATGGTAAAGGTTTCAACTTTTCAATATGCAATAATGAGTATGTCTCATCCTTCATGGACATGAACTGTTGTTTATCAGTCAGATTAAAAGACAGGAATAAAGATGATGTGTTCATGTAGTCCCAGGGAACTTTCCCAGCCTTCAATGTTTGTAAAGTCCATGCAAACTGCATTATAGAACGCAATTGATTTTGACCATGGTATAAAACAGACATATCATCCTGTACAATATCCACACCAGATGAAACAATATTATCTAATGTGTAAATTTTGAAAGAAAGGGTGTTAATGCTATTATCAATGACAGCAAGCACTTTTTCCAAATTTGCTTGATCAATAGCTCTTAATCTAGAAGCAGCTTCAATTTGAGAAAATTTCCAAACTTTGTTGCAAATGGCATACAACCATCTTTTGGACCTGCTACCCACAGAGCCCTTACCAAAATCATTCAAATCTACTTTGTCATTTAATTTGGTCAAATGAAATATAACAGATGCCAAGGTGGAGTGTTGCAGCCAGTTTTGACATAATTTACCTACGGAATAGGTAGTGACCGAATGGGAAGATTCAAATCGGGGATCCACCCTAACCTGTGTATAACCGGGGAGCAGACCCAGAAAACGATGCTTACAGGAATCTGAACTTTTCTGCCATAATAACCATCCTTGAGGATCCAGGGTAGAAACATTGAAGGATGTATTAGTAATGAATGACTGCAATTCATCAAGGGACAGATCTGTGTGATTATCCCATGTTGGATAAGCGCCCAGATCAGGAATAGAAGGGGAATTCATCTTTTTAGAAGTAGCCAATCCGAAACAGGTGGTCTGAAAAATAGCAGAATTAAAAAACAACAGGTGGTTAGGTATAAGGCATGCACGATGCAGTGCTTCTGTGCCTTGTACCTGCTATGCATTAGAACCTCAAACAGATTTAAGATCAATGGTATCTTTCCACAGCTCATAGCCCCGTACAGCTAATTCATCCATAAAGGACTTTGAATATAGTAATTTAGTGTGGGTCAGTCTAACTTTGGAAGCTGATTCAGCAACCATTTTAAAATAAAAGGCTTCAGGCTTAGATACACTGAAATCAGAAAAATATGTACATTTTTTCACTAGAGTTTTGGAGCTGCCTTCTATTGGTGCTGGACAATGTTCCCATTTCTAAATGTATTCGCTTTATGCAGGAAATGATTGCCATAGTGTTGGTCACAAAATAATTCTGCATAATTTGCTGTGTCTAAATACAAATATTCTGCATCAAAAGCAGCATAATATTTCAAATCCAAAAAAAGAGCCTCCCGACTTGGACATCCCAATCATCAGAGCGTATGTTTTGTTTCACTACATCCCCCCTAGAAACATAAACAGGCACATGCATCAAAGGAAAAATTGGTCGCAAACAGGCAGATTCTCAGAATCTGCCCCTTTGCGACCAGTATTTTTGCATTTGGGATGCATCATCCCAAATGCAAAAATCGCAATTTAAGGAATCTCTAAATTGCGATTACTTAAATTGCGATTGCATTTAAGGAATCCCAAATTGAGATTCCTTAAATGCAATGCATTAAAGTAAAAAAATTTGCGATTTCGCTAATAGGGGGAGCAAATTATCATGAAGTTGAACTTCATGGTAATTTGCAAAAACTTTGAAAAATGCACTCTTGTGCATTTTTCAAAGTTTCATGTTGTGCACAAACATGCACTTAGAGCATGTGTGTGTGCAACATATGTGCAAAGATCAATTTCAGGGGTGCAAAAGGGTGTCATTTTGACACCCGTGCACACTTGAAATTGCATGAGCAATTTGCGAGTACCAAGTGGTACTCGCAAATTGCTCATGCAATCTCCGATTCATTCCTATGGGCCTGGAGGCCCTTAGGAATGAATGGGACAAATTACGAGTCGCAATTAAGGAATGTGTAGGAATCGCTATTTTTATAGCGATTCCTACATGCATAGGCTTTTGCAATTCCTTAATTGCGATTCCTTAATAATCGCAATTAAGGAATCGCAAAAGTCTACGTTGATGCATGTGCCCGTAAGTGCATTGGGGACATTAATCACCTCTGTTGGACCATGAATTTGAAATGTTACTGCATCCCATACAATCCCATCTAACACGAGCCAGGCAGTAATATTAACAAAAGTCTGGTCTCTCTTCATGATGTGTGATGAGGAGTGGGGTGCCAAAGTTCCATCAATTAATCTAATTGCAGATCTTTCGGTTAGATAGTGTCCATTTACCAGACGGAAAAATTCAACCACAAATCCAATCGACATAAACAAAAAAATAGATATTAGCCCCAGCCAAATGTAAGTCCAGGAGGGAATTAAAAAATGTCTTTTAAACCAAACAGCAAAAATAGAAATTATCAACGGGGCATTCGAAGTTATAGAGTTAGTGTCAAATGAAAAATGTGACTGGTCAACTGCACTTGATTGTAAACCAGGTAACGACACATCTGTGTTATAGGTATACTCAGTATCTTCAACTGGACCACCAGCCGGTGGAGGCAATAAAGGATTAGTAACTGTATGCATCTCGATGGCAACGTCAGGCCTGTTGGCATTTGCCGGAGCCAAAATAGAATTTCTCAGCATTGCTGGACAAGAGACTTCCAGAGTCATACTAAGAATAATAATCCACATTTGTAAAGCGTGAACAATCACCCGTAAGGGTCTCTAGGCACTGGGGGCCATCGGGAAGATTAAGCAAGCTACTGGCCAGAGTCACATGGTGCTGGGCTAATCTGCCACCGGCGCCGGGGATCGAACCGTGATCCCCAGATTCCGGAGTCAGTCGCCCTGGCCGCGGCGCCACACCTCTTCCCGAATCGGCCACTTGTTGTAGTTTGACATTGTTAATGGAGATGTACCTGTTATCCTTGCAACCAGGAAGTGGGGGTAAAATGACTGTTCTTGTACCCTGCATGCCAAGCACTGGAATCGGTGCAAGATAAGAGGGGCCAAACTCTTTCTTGTTCTCCACCTTCTCACAGACGAGGTCACCAACTCGAGGTAGCCAGCCAACTACCAGAATCTGAAGTGCAGCATCAGTTGTGGAGGGCAAGTGTTCTTTTGCAAGATTGTCTCTGGTCTCTTGTACATTCTGTAATACAGTAGAATGATCATCTACGTCAAAGGGTGCGGCCGACGCCGCCATGTCTAGACCATCAAGGTCCGGGACAAACATTTTTATGCCAAAGAGCATTTCGTATGGGGTCTGCCCACCCAGAGACCTTCTAGGGAGATTAAGTGCACGTTGAACGCTATACAAATGGGCCAACTAGTTCCTGCCAGTACCTAAAATGCTAGCTGTCAGGGATTGCTTTAAGTCACGGTTCATTCGCTCCACAACACTATTGCCCTCAGGCTGGTATGGAGATGAAAATTTGACTTGGACCCCCAAAGATCTCAAGGCATCCTTGTACACCTTAGAGGCGAACGCTGGACTCTGGTCTGAATGGAGGGTACCACATGCAAAAATTCCCACAAAGACATGCAAATCCCTGATGACAGTTCGAGCATCAGCACTCCATTGTGGCCAGACCCATAGAAGATGTGTGCACGAATCCACTGCAACTAAGATGTACTGATACGCAGTATCAGAGGAGAAAGGAACACAGTGATCTAAATAAACACACCCAAGTGGTTTATTAGATATTTATAACTGTGTTTGAGGTGGACGCGCGGCAGTCGAAGGTTTAATCTGCTGGTAAATGTCACAATTAAGGACATAACCACGAGTCTGTTTATACAATCCGCGCCACCAGTAACGTTGTTCTAAGATAGTAACAGTTGCTGAAACGCCGGCATGGGCAGAAGCCATATCTTCGTGGGCTGCTGTTATCAAGGAAAGCCTGCAGTCCGCGTTGGGAATCAATCTGTCACCAACGTCGTTAATTCTCACATAGGGAACTTTATCAGGACTGAAATGATAAGAGTATTTAGAAGGTTCACCACGAGGGTAATTATCACCCTTCTCTGTTGCAGCAATTGCTGCCAAGATGTCATCATCAATCTTACTTTTGGATCTTGTAACTGCTGCTACTAGATATGTTGCCACTGCTGTTTTTGCTGCTTCATCAGCTAAACTGTTGCCAACAGCGTGTACCCCGACACGCTGGTGACCAAGAGTGTGAATTACATTCACGAGCGGCAGACGTTGTTTAAGTTCTGCGACTCAAACCCAAAGCATTTTATGTTCGATTGTGCTACCTTTGGAATCACGATATTCATTTTGAGACCAAAAGAATAAATTGTCGTTGTAAGACTGACCACAGTAAAAAGAGTCACTCACTATAAGAGTAGCCACTCGAGGATTAGAAAACTCCAGCACAAACACTAAAGCACGAAGCTCTGCCACCTGGGCAGTACAATCACCCAATGTCTGCGTGTGCACGACATCAGACTTGAATTCACCATTTATGAAAGTACCAGCCACTATTGCGCAGGCCGCTGAATAAGCATGTTTAGAAATCGTCGTCGGTTGCGCAGAACCGTCAGTGTAAATGATACAATGGTAATCCTCAAGGGGGCGCAAGGACAGAGGAGCTGGATGAACAAATTTATACTGCAAATACTCCTGAGTCTGCAAATAGGCATCAAAGATGAAAGTAACATCCGGAGACGTCAAAGAAGTGGCCCATTGTCTCTAACGCGAATGCAAAGCTTTAGAATTTGGTACACTGGCTTTTGTCACTGCCTCTAGGGCAGGACACTGTGTGACAACCAACATGCGTTTCCCTTGCGACAGCGCTCTCTCTTTCAGAATCGCCATCTGCACTGCAGTCAAAACTTTTTCGACAGTGGAAAAGCGCATTACAGCCGAAGTGTACAGGTGTGATTTGTAAGCAATAGGGACTGTGTCTCCCTCATTGAACGTTAAGTACGTGAAATCCACTGCGCCAGGCACAATTCTTATTACCAGGTTTGTGTGATTATCACAAGTCAGTAAGTATTTAGAAGCAAGAAGATCAGCCTGCAAAGATTGCAGGATAGCTGAATGTTCTGGCAGCCAACTCGATTTGGAAAAAGTTGGTTGTACCAAGGCATATAGCGGCTTGATACGCTGGGCATAATCTGGAATGTAAGTACACCCGAAATTCAAAAAACCCAGCAAAGATTGTAGTTTTTTCAGAGTTGTGGGAGTGCGCAAACATGCGCATTTCTCCAGGAAGTGAGGTGCTAAACCTCGACCTTCTTTGTTGAGTTCATAGCCCAAAAACAACACTGTAAACTCCGCAATGTGTGATTTTGCAAAGTTAAATTTGTAACCGAAGTCCGCTAACATAACAATGATGCGGTCAGCGCGACACAGATGGGGCCATAGATGTCATCAACATACGAATACGCATCAAGGTCAATGCTCTCTAACAGAGAGACTACACGAGCGGCAAAGACACCTGGACTGTTTTTGTAGCCCATGGCTAATCTTTTAAACTGTTTCTGTTTGCCGCCAGAAGTAAAGGCTGTCCATTGACTACTAATAGAGGACAGGTTACGGCTGTAAAAGCCATTGGAGATGTCAAGTGTGGTTTTAACCCTTTTTCTCATGAGACTATCAACGAGGGCAGAACTGTGGGTATTCTGTACCACGCAAGTCCGACAATGAGAGTTCAAATGCCGATAATCCAACACTAAGCGGTACGATCCATTAGGCTTGGTTACAGTGAAAAGAGGATTATTCATGGGTGACACACATGTTTCAATTACACCTTGATATTCCAATTGATAAAGGATTTCTGCGACGTGAGATCTAGCTTTGCGGCGCATGGGATATTGGGGTTGTGGCTGTGGCATAGACCTTAATGGAATCTCATGGCTTGGTGATAATTTATCCCACCCAATCTGAGTACGGTACAACGCCGGAGCAAGCACCTGTGACCACTCTTCTGCAAAGTTTTGAGCTTGCTCCTTCGGCACAGTGTACTCAAAAGATGGGAGTGTTACCTTCTCCCCTCTAGGAGTGGCCAAAACGAAAGCTGGGGGCCAGTCCGCCTCTGCTAGCAAAATGTCATATGTAGAGGTTAGGTTTCCCAAAAAATCCCTTTTATGGTACGTTGTATGTCACCTTCTATTAAAAGGACTTTGTCATATAGTCTGTCAGGGGGAGCCACTCTAGTGTCAGCAGTTTCTACAGTAATGAATGTGTCAGTTGTTGTCGCCTTCAGATATGGACGCAGTGCTTGCCGCACTATTGTAACCTCCGCTGCGCTGTCTAGCAGCATTAGTGCCCATGTCAGGTTCCGAAGCTGTGTTCTCACTATCTGTGGCATACCTCGCTTTAAGTGCAGCAACCTTCTTTTTCTGAAACGGGGGCCGTTGACGTGCAAATTCTTCCTGCTTGCCTGTACCATCAGCCGGGCTGGGATGCTCACGTCCTTGTGAGGCACCCCGACCTTTGCCACGTTCTCCTCCACCGGACTGTGAGACCGATGTTTCCTGTGAAAATCTAGGATAACATTGTTCAGGAACCTGAAATCTATCAGGAGACTCAATTCTAGTGCAATTGCGCAATTCATAAGTGCGTTCAGTAATCACTTGTACCGGTGACGCGGGACGAGACCCCTGTTTCTGTTGCTGCTTCCCCTGTTTCTTAGTTTTACAATTTTGTTTAGGAAAAGCTGGACGTTTGTCTTTAGTAGACTTAACCATCTGAGTTTGCGGTTGCGCTGCTGTTTTAGCAAAAGGCTTAACGCCCAAACTATTGCGGCCAATGGTCCTCTAAGCCTCCGCAATAATTTTCAGTAACTGCCGGGGTTTATCGACGTCATCGACGAGGCGCAGGGCATTCAACACTTGAAAGTTAAGTGCATCTCCCTTGATGTTAGCAAGAATGAGATCAGCAACTACGTCAAACAAGCCTCATTCCTAACTCGACCGCCACCTCCGGACCATGCTCATCGTGAACACGCTTGATCACGGAGGGCTGTACAGTCATAGACGGTGTGCCGAAGCACTTCGAGTAGACTGATGCAAACACTTTACCCCAGTTCTCACAATCAGGCACCTCTGGGACCAAGTCTTTCTGCAAACTAATGGTAAGGATCCTGTGTTTTTCCACAGGAGTAGAATTTGAAAATACCGCTTCCAGCTGGTCAAATGTCTCAGCAAGCCAATAAGGCATATCGTCCTTGCTCTGGGGGCGCTTGTCCATTACCAAATTAACCATGAGGGGACTAATAGTAATTCCGGCCAGGCCAGCTGGTAGCGTCGCAACCCCAGGTGCCCACACCTGGACATTACGAGAGACGTATTGCACTAAAGCCCTATGCACAGCAATCAAGGCGGCGTGGAGTTGACGTAAGTCATCCAGCGGGGCTAGCAAATATTGTGGATGTGGTGTGAACCCGGCCAAGACTGGTCAAGTGGCCCCTGGAATAGACAACGGACCTAACCGAACTGGTGTAACAGTGTGGGGGAGGGCACCATTGAACCAAATACGATGCTGCCAAGCAGAAATAGGAATCTCTTGCATCCTATATGGTGTGTAATTAGCTGGAACAGCCGTAGGAGTGTTTGCGTGAAACGTCTTATCATCCACATTCACCTCCGGAAAAGTAACCCAAGAGTTAAACAGCTCATAGGGGAACGATGCATCGGCACTCACTACAAAGATAATAGACATTCCATCGTCTGGCCCCCCGAACTGCGTCAAATGACGCCGGAGCGGTGAGCAACTATGCGCTGCAATAGCAACTTCAGCCATAAGGCCGCAGAGAAGAAAAACAATCTATATTAACCCGTAGCACAAAAAGGGTAGTAATTGAAAAAGAAAATCTTTTAAATTGTCAAGCTTGAATGAACCCATAAATCAACTATATAGGTAGGTTTAAACCACCACTCCCGTCAATCGGAAACAAGAGTGAGGGTGTTGTGGACAAATATACTAAGGCGTTACAATCATAAGACCAAAACGTTAGGTGCGCCATGTTGTGGGGATTCTGTTCATGCACAGAACTATGCACAGGAAACCAGGACCTCAGTGAATTGTGGTGTACCAAAAAGCTCACCTCAGTACCCAGAACCCCTATCCGACTAGCATCTGTGTCTCATTCGTTCTCCGTATCATCTCGAAGGTACCGATGATTAGACAACCCAGAACAAGCGACCTAGAGTACTCTCAGGAATGGTGGGAATCATAAACACCTTTTCGTTATCATTCTCATATCAGTTCACAACAAGAGTAATCAGAGACATGGAAAAGTTTAAAATGTTTATTTTTAACTACGTGCTCTAAGGAGCAGTACTTTTGCTAACATAGGCAGACAAATGATTAGAAATAAAACCATCAGCATTGTTACAATTCCATAGAAAATGAAGGGAGAAATCATCTTAAAAATGATAGTGGAAAACAGGTCCTATAATACCTTGTGAACCACACTCCCTTGGCTAGTAAACTAGTTTTATAAACTAATAGAAGGTCTCTAGGTGTGAATGGGAAACCCCATACCTCAAAGATCAGCTTAGGTGAATCACATCACAGGATCAGCTCTGCTCTCTGTGTTTGGAAAGGTTTTCTCCAAGTGCCTGAATCAACCATGCAAATGCAATATTAAAGGCACCCGGGTTTCAGATATTTGCAGCTGTGTGCTTATTGTGTCTAGAGCGTGGGCCAATCAACCTGAAGTCAACAGCATACATTGTTATTTGACCTTGACGACTTCTGCACACAGTGTTCAGACTAAGGTCGCGGTGCACGTCTAGTGATGTGAACAACAGATCGTTCTCATGTGAAGAAAAAGCAAGCAAGCAGTTTAACTTGTAATAACAGCTATCTATAGTGTCGTGTCAAAAAGGCTGCAAAGTTGCAAGATGGGGTTTAACTTCTAAAGCGCTTATGCTAACATATCAATGTGTGCACATAAAACCCTGTCTCCACTACAGGATGACATAGTTCCATGAGTCGACGACCCTGGGATGCGTAGAAACAGCTTCACCAAGAAAACGGGTCTTGAGCGGAACGCAAGGAAGCTCAAAATATTGGTGAGTGCTGCCTTCTTTTTACCTCCTCCTGCTCGTCACCAAATTTATATAGTGAAGAGAAAGACAGCAGTAGATCCGATAAGTAGATTTATTGCAGGAAAGAAGACTACTTAAACAGCCACCAACAGGAGCAGACAGCAAGACAACAGTCTTCTTCAGCACCGTGTACAAACTCCCCAAGATTCCCTTCATGACAGCCCTACATTCTAACATTACATACTTACATTCTAGTAGCATTACATACTATGGGGCAGATTTATGTGGGACTTGCGCCCCTTTTATGCCGCCGTTGCGTCACTTTTGTGACGCAGCGGCGGCGTAAACCCTGCGCCATGTTGCACCCAATTTACATCGTGATGCATCTATGGAGATGCGTCACGGTGTAAAGCCCTGCGCCATGTGAAACCTGCGTCAGGTTCCATGTGGGCGTTTCGACACAGGGGGGGCGTTCCGTCGCAGGAATGCCCCTGAAAAGTGACTCAGTGAAATCTATAAGATTTCACTGAGTCACTTTCCCAACGCTGATGCGTCAAAACCCTGCACCTGCTTGAAGCAGGCGTAAGGCTTGACGCACCATGTTAGGGATAGGGTAGGTTGGAACAGTGCTGGAGTTGCCTCGCGCTTGCGACACAACTTCAGCACTGCGCCAACCTTACGCCGGCAGATGCGTCACGTATCTGCTTGTCCTTGCGCCACGATGCACCGCATTGTAAATGCGGCGCATCTGCGGTTGCGCAAGGGCAAACTTGCGTGACGCATCTTCTCTGGTGCAACCTATCTGATTTGCAGGGATGCGCCAGGGAACATAAATCTGCCCCTAACATTCTACTATGACTTACATTGGAATACTACACAGAGCACATGACTTTACAGCAATGAGCACGTGGTTTCATCCACGATTCTTGAGACTGGTAGGGGTGAGTAGTTCGCTTCCCACTCCCTGTATTGTATAAACGCAAACTAACACTACTGCCACAGGTATGCTACAGCGCCCAGAGCACATCACTTTACAGCAATGAGCTCACGGTTTAATCCCAGAGTCTTCAGACCAGTAGGGGTGAGTAGTTCGTGTCCCACTCCCTGTATAGTATAAAGGCATACTATGAATGAATTTGTGTCCTCATGTAACGTAACTGGTGCTATGTAAATCACTCTGATACCTGATTGGATTCAGGTCAAGTTCGCACTATATCAAACTCTGCAAAAAATAAAAATACTAACACTACTTACACAGTTATACTACAGCGGCCAGTATGCTACAGCGCCCAAAGCCCATCATTTTACAGCAATCAGCTCGGTTTGATCACCGAGTCTTCACATCGGTAGGTCTGAGTACTTCGCTTCCCACTTCCGGTATAGTATAAACACACGGTAGACGTCAGTAGTTCGCTTCCCACTCCCTGTATGGTATAAACGCCTACTAACACTACTTGCACAGGTATGCTACAAAAACCAGAGCACATCACAGCAATGAGCTCACGGTTTAGGCTCTCGGTTTGATACCCGAGTGTAGCAGCATCTCATCTCAGCACCATGTCATTCTGAGCAACACCGCACTTTCAGACCGGTAGGAGTGACTACTTCACTTCGCACTCCCCCACAGAGGTTACAGTGCTCCTATCCTCCTGTTTCCTACTCTTTTCGCCCTTTTTTCCCCTTACTTGTTTCAACAGAATCACAAAATGGCTGCCAACACTTCCTAGTTGCAACGGCTCGCAGCCAATAAGCAGCAAGCTCGTGCTTGTAACGCCTCAGCCAATCAGATGGCAGAATTCCCAAATATCGATATCTGCAAATTTTGATATTTCTCCAAAACTACTGAACGGATTTACACCAAATAAACAAAAGCATGCTTTCTAGACCAAAACCCTTCTCCCTGCCAAATTTGGGGTAATACCGTTCACCCGTTCGACCTGTAGCCTTGTCTAAAGTTTCCTATGGAACTTGCATGGAGAAACCACGCTTTGGGACCCCCTTTTTTCTCGGCCATCCCCTTGACAAATCACCCCCAAATTTTCAACATAGGAGCTGATATGAACAGAGAATTAGTTTGGAAAGTTTCATGAAGATTCATCAAAGTTATAAGCAAAACAAAAAATGCTCTTCCTATGGAAACTTGGTCCTAACTATACCTACCTACTGGCGACCGCCAGTAGGTAATGTGTATATATATATATATATATATATATATATATATATATACATATCGACATCGGAACAATAAAATAACTTCAGCACGAAACTGGGTACATGTCCGCAATATTTGACTCCTATAATTTGGATTCTTGTCGGAACTAAGTGATGTATATATATATATATATATTCACTGAAAAAACCATAGGTTTCAGGCACGTTATAGTTAGGAATTAGCATTTGAAAAACCTTAGAAATTCACTGAAAAAACCATAGGTTTCAGGGGCGTTATAGTTAGCTGGACTTTTCACTCGTACAAAACCATTATAACTCGCGCGCCCGCAATGCACTGCTGATGACGTCACATATTACATCACTCATGACATGGTCAGTGACATCACTCATGACATCACTGATGACATCTCAAATGACATCACTGATGACATCATCTTTGTGATAGAGTGGCAGACGTCCTCTCCCCCTAATATAACCTTTGATACACACATTCAAAAATAGAAACTAAAATTTTCAAAACAATGGACATACTAATATCAGTTACAACAACCTATTCAGTAATTCTAAGATCCACATACACATCCACTCATTCACCAACAGTCCTATACAGTCACTCATACATGTACTTACTCATCATATGTACTCATACACCTATACATCCTGTTACACAACGCCACTCATCCATAGAGTTACTCACACACATAGTCACTCATGCTAATAAAGAATCAAACCTCCATTTACTTGCATATACAGTTATACACACACCACCACACTTACTTCTACAGAAAATTACACATACTTAGTCTTTTAAACAATCACTTATAGAAACACATACTTATTCATACAGGAACTCTTTCAATCTCTCACTCTCACATATACTCACTTATATACACCAATAGTCACATATACTAGTTTAAAACATATGTAGTTACTCATAAAGACACTATAGAGACAGTCATTCACTCACTAACTCACCCATGCACACACTCATCCACCCATACAGTCCTGCACACATGCTGTCTTCAACACATACAAACAGTGAGTCACTCATTCATGCACTTATGCACTACGTAATACCCCCCACCGAACCATACAGACACTCAGACACTCATACTGATACTCAAAAAACCAACTAATAACCTATATAGACACTCACCAACCCATGCAGCCACTTATACACAAAGTGAGAGACTGATACAGATATTTACATATTTAAACATTACTCACTAAGCCATGTATTCACTAAGATACACTTAATCAGTCAGTTATACAATCAATTTTTCAAAAATAAATCATCCATTTAGACACTTATATACCCATTTATTCTTCCATCGACCTTGAGATATACATATATAAAACATATGTAATTTTCAGAAAAACACACATTCACTGGATGATGTCATCAGTGATGTCATTTGAGATGTCATCAGTGATGTCATGAGTGATGTCACTGACCATGTCATGAGTGATGTAATATGTGATGTCATCAGCAGTGCATTGCGGGCGCGTGAGTTATAGTTAGCTGAACTAACTATAACGGGGGAATTTCAATGGTTTTGTACGAGTGAAAAGTCCAGCTAACTATAACGCCCCTGAAACCTATGGTTTTTTCAGTGAATTTCTAAGGTTTTTAAAAATGCTAATTCCTAACTATAACATGCCTGAAACCTATGGTTTTTTCAGTGAATTTCAAAGGTTTTTTTAAATGCTAATTTCTAACTATGGCTACAGAGATAGGACATGTGAAGAAAGAAGAAAATCGCACAGAAAGAAAAAAAAAATGCAGAAAGAAGCAACAGAAGCAACAGAAGTCCTCAAAGACGAAGAAAAGTGCAGGAAGAAGGATAACGTGCAGAAAGAACAAACAGAAGAGCAGAAAGAAGCCTTGATGCAAAATCATCCTGTACCCTCAACTTTTTCAGAGGGATACTGGTGTTAACTGAGCCAGTGCTATGTTAAAAGACACTCAGAATACAGTGAAAACACCTACATACACTAGGGCACACTATGCGTTGGGGGTCCCCCTGTGATCAGCATGACCTCCTCTGTAAGCCCCTAGTATATAATAGGGCAGGTGATTAAAACTACCTCTTAAAACGCGCCACAGGGCGTGTTTGCACGCGTCACCTCAGGCCCCGTCCCCTCACTTCCCCACTGTGTAAACACGCCCTGTGGCCGTTTTAAGTTGGGATCCTGAGTGTCCCTAGGGTCCAACTAGACCACTAGGTGCCTCCAGTAAGCGCCACAGAGCTGCATTGCAGAGAGGTGTAAAAAGAGGCACGGCCTGGACCACCTCTCTGCATCGCAGCTCAGTGGCGCTTACTGGAAGCACCGAGTGGGCTAGTTAGCCCCCAGGGGCCCTCAGGATTGAAGGGGAATTATTTCCCCAACTTAAAACGCGCCATAGGGCGTGTTTGCACACGTCACCTCAGGCCCCGTCCCCTCCCTTCCCCACTGTGTAAATACACCCTGTGGCTGTTTTTTAAGTTGGGAGATTAAGTCCCCTTGAATCCTGAGGATCCCTAGGGGCAAAATAGCCCACTAGGTACGTCCAGTAAGCGCCATTGCAGAGAGGTGTAAAAAGGGGCACGGCCTGCACCACCTCTCTGCAACACAGAGCAGTGGCGCTTACTGGAAGACCCTGGTGGGCTAGTTGGCCCCCAGGGTCCCTCAGGATTGAAAGGGAATTATTTCCCCAACTTAAAACGTGCCACAGGGCGTGTTTGCACATGTCACCTCAGGCCTCGTCCCCTCCCTTCACCACTGTGTAAACGCGCCCTGTGGCCGTTCTAAGTTGAGAGATTAAGTCCCCTTGAATCCTAAGGGTCCCTAGGGTCAAACTAGCCCACTAGGTACCTCCAGTAAGCGCCACAGAGCTGTGTTGCATAGAGGTGTAAAAAGGGGCGTGGCCTCAGAACACCTGTCTGCAACGCAGCTCCCTGGCGCATACTGGAGATACCTGTTAGGTTAGTTGGCCCTCAGGGACCCTCAGTATTGAAGGGGAATTAATTCCCCAACTTACAACTGGCCAGGGGGTGCGTTTGCAGAGTGCTGCTAGGAGGGGGCGTGGCCTCCGGCGCGATGCCGGTCTTTTATTTATTTATTTTTTTCAAGAAGGAGGGCTGTGTGGCCCCCCTTCTTTTTCTAATTTACTGGCCCTGGGGACCCCATCCCCCAGGGCCTGCACCCTAATTTTTTTGTTTAAAAAAAAAAATTTGGCCCTCCCAAGGCCTTAATCGCCCCCGGGGACCCCAACCCCCGGGTCATGGCCTTTTTTTTTTTTTATTCTTTAGGAGGGGGCTGCGTTGCCCCCCTCCTCAGGCCACTTATGGCCCCGGGGACCCCATCCCCCGGGGCCGGCCTTTGTTTTTTATTATTTTAAAAATATATATATTTATAGAAACACTTAGGACATGCTGGACAAACCGTATGTACCTATTACCATGACGATTTGCGTGATAATCATTAAAAGGCAACTATGCATAGAATGAATCCACATGGAATGTATTTACACCGCTAGTGAAGCTCTGACGTGTCTGACGCCCTACCGTGCCTAATCTCGGCGCCCCCGCCGGTGGGTACTCTCCAAGTAGACACCCTTGTCGTTTATTTATACAAACATGGGTAGCTATTGACGGGCACATTTAATATACACGCACCCCAAACTATGCCAGAAACCCCCCTCACGGTTAATAAAACACACATCCACCGTTGGATGTGTAATACTTTTTATTTTACTCTCTGGAAAGGAGACGAACCTCACTTGAGAGTCACAGCGTGCTCCTGGCTGAGCCCAATGCTGTGTTACACCCACCAGTGCCCGCCGAGTGCCTCACACCTCTGTGTTGTATTCCACCAGCTAGTGCGTATGCTATGACACTCTCTAGCCCATGTGCACTGTAACACCACTCCGTGAATATGTCGTGCCACACTTGCCTTCGCACGGGTTATATTGCCCCATCTATCGTGCCTTCCTCGATGCCTATGTTATAACGCACAGCGCTATGCCATACATATTACAATCTGGGATCCATATCTTTGTCACAGTGCATATGCAACGTTACACTCCCCAGCACATATTTTATATTACAACTTTAGAGACTAGTTAGGTAACACAACACTGCCCTGTGCATATTACACTCCAAGGAGCATATCGCATAGCACGAGCTAGTGCCTGTGCTATCTCGCGCTCTCCAATGAATCTGTCATTGCGCACAGTGTATTGCATATTATATTTCACGCCCCGGTTCATCTTATATCACACTTTTTGGTGCATAGTTTATACCATATACTATATCTAGTTTTCATTTTCAATCGTGCTCTCAGGACTATGTTCTATATAACACTGCGTCCACCTACCCTTTTCAGGGACATTACATTTTGCGATGGGGGTGGAGGGTCAGTGGGTGTTTCTGCCAAGTGAGCCCGGAGTCACAGTCACAAACGTCCTCTTCTTCCTGAATAAAAGTGAGATTATGCTGCATACTTGTTCATATTTTAAGTAGTTCGCACAGACACACATTTAAAAAACAGTAAAGTTAATACCCACCTTCTCTGAACAGCTAGCTTGCTGCCCCATCCACCTCCTCCCTATCCTCTGTTGTCTGAATCCATGGACTAGCCTCCTCCCTCCTGCCATGCATGGTCTGATGTGCTGCCACTGCCCTCCATTTAGCATGATGTACCAGTCCACTCCTCCTGCCCTCCATTGCCCAATTCTATGGCCCATCATTGACCTCCTGCTTAGCCTCTGTGCTTAGCTTGCTGCCCCTATTCTCCTTCCCCCTGCCCTCCGATGTCTTTGTGCATGCCCCTGCTCCATCCTTTTTGCCCACCATGTTCCATGGACCTGCCACTCCTATCTACTCTGAGTGTTCTGTTGAGCTGCCACTTCCCTCCCACCTGCCTAGCATTGTCAGATGACTGTAACCTGTCCCTGCAACCTCCACCCTGCCTGTCCACATGCCATGCCCCTATCACCTTCCTCCTGTCCTCCATGGTCCATTTTACTGCCACACCCTTCTGCCCTCCCTGGTCTGTTGTGCTGCAACTGCTCCTCCTGCCTGCCCCGTGCGGTCTGTTGTGAGGCCCCTTCCCCTGAACTCTCTTGTCTGTGCCCAGGTCCTGACCCTCCCTTCTATCCTCCATGGTCCTTTGTGCATGCCCCTGCACCCTCCTTCTTGCCCATCATAGCCATTGTGCTGCCATGGCCCCTCCCACCTTCCCTGTGTGGTCAGCTAGCTGCCCCTGACCCCCTCCCACCTTCCCTCCATGGTCTGTGTGTATGACATCATAGTCTCATTGTTGCTCTCCATGGTGTGTCTTGTTTCTAGTGCCCATCCTGCCTGACCTCCATGGTCATCTTGCTGCTCCTGCCCTGCCCCCTTGCCCCCAGCCCTCTGTTTCCATGTGCAGACCCCTATTCCCTCCCTCCTGGCATGCCTGTTCCATTGTAATGCCCCTGATCCGTCCCTCCTGCCCTTTATGGTCTGTTATGCTGCAGCTTTCTCTCCTGTCTGTCCATTATGGTCAGCTAGCTACCATTGCCTCTTTCCCCACTGTTCTCTGTTGTCCATGTGCATGGTCCTGTCCCCTCCCTATTGCTTTCCATGGATTGTTGTGCTGCACTCCCTGATGCCTGCCCTGTAGGGTCAGTTTGGTGCACCTCTCCATGTCCCTCCTGTCCTCTGTTATCCGAGTCCATGTCCCTACCCCAATTCCTCCTGCCTACCATGATCCAATGTACCATACTTGCAAACATTTTGAACTTGGTAAGAGGGAGATTTTGAAAAAAAACTGGGGTATTGATTTTCTTCTTTGAGTTACATTAAAAAAGAGGAGATTGTAGACAGGAGACAGATCAAGTAAAGCCCATTTGAGCTTAAAAACATTGGACGTTTCCTGGCTGAAACGGGTCTGTTGGCATGTATGGTTGTACTACCACTGCCTCTTCCTTCTGCCCACAATGGTCTATTATATTGCCACAGCCTCTCTTGCCAGTCCTGTATTGTTGGTTTGTTGCCCCTGCCCCCCTTTCCACTGCCCTCCATAGTCTGGTGTGCTGCCATTGCCCTTCCTGCCTGCCCAGTGTGGTCAAATTGTTGCCTCTGCACTCTCCTACCTGCCTTCAATTTTCAGAGTTGTGCCCCTGGCCTCTGCCTCTCAACAGTATCCCAATGAACAACTAGATTGCTAACATTCTATATTTATTACAAAAGTGTGGAACGCCTGACGTCATCTTGATGTAATCAAAACTGTAATACCTAGAGTATTTCCTTTAGAAATTACATATATGAGGGGGTCTTATTTGCATCAAAATTATGGTTAGTGCTCTAAAAAACTAAAATGAGGACATATTTTTTGAGTTTTCAAATAGCGACAAAGAACTTTTAAATTATTTGTAATCTTTATGTTTTTTTATCTAGTTGACCACTTGATTAAATGTTGCACCTAGGGGAGAGGATGTGGTGTTACTTCCAGAGCTGCAGACTTTGCAACTGGGGAACCAGGTTGGAGTTTCTGCTTCAGCTTACCATTCTGTGATTCTGGTCAAATCACTTAATCTCCCCATGTCTACAACCAAAATGAATTTGATCTTGTGTGATGTAACCAATGCTCATGTAAAGCACTCCAGTACCTGACAAGTCTGCACTATATAAAACTGCAAATACACAAAAAATAAGTGTTTTGTACACTTCTGTCATTGGGCTACATGTGGGCTACATCTGGGTGATATTTATGCTGCAGTTGGGCTCTTTTGTCTCTGGTGGCCATCTCGGGAGATTTATTTGTTATGAAGTTTCCTAATTTCCTCATTTACTGCAGTCTCCTCAGTAGGAAATGCTTTCAGTTTTTTACTTTGATTCCATCAAGAAGGTATTCAGATATGTCACACATTTGCCATAAATTCTGAATGTTAGCACTCCAGTTGCTCATTAGATCACTGTAGTAAAGCTACTGCTCACCACGAAAGTCTGCTGCTGGTATTAAAAGTGTATGTTTCAGTCTGCATGTCAGAATATTTTTATGAAATAGAAGGGAATTTGAGAAGTCAAAATTGGACGCGCCTGTGACTGAATTCCTTGCAGGCTGACCTTAGCAGCAACAACGTGAGCGCCTGGTAAAGGGCTCCGCTTTTATGATTTTTACTTAGAAAAGTTATATGTTTTAATTTGTGAACGGCATTCTGATCGCTATCACATTGCTAACTTCATTGCACAGACTCATGATTAATGTGGATGTTGATTGTAATCACAGTAATACCCCATTAACTCGCACAGATATCTGGTAATCTGTTGGTTTGACTGTATAATATCTGACTCATACCTTGTAGCGCTGTAGGTGCCTCCCCGGTCCACCGCGGAACGTTCCGATTGAGTGGAGGGAGCAACACCCACCGGAAGGCAGGCAATCTGCACTTCCGGCCAGCCATTGCGGTCAGACAGGTAGCATTTCAGCCGGAAGCATATAAGGGATGGTAGGCGCGACGCGCAGCGGACGCGCGCAGTGGGCGCGCCGCTGGCGCGCCGAAGGCGCGCCTAAGGCAAGCCCGTCTGCGCCCGTCCGCGCCTGGCCGTTGCCAGTGGCCAGCACCCCTGCCTGTGCTTCCCTTAATCTGCATTTAAACATCTCTACATCCTTAACCTACTCCAACGCTGAACTTAAGGATATTAGATTTCGAAGTCACCTTATAAATCCCTCTATTCATTCGTGCACATTCCCAGCTCTCCTTGAAGGTCCGGTTTCTTGCAGACATTGTAAATTCCAGTGCTCAGTTCATAATGATATCTCTATAATAACAATTCCTTCTCGACTAAAGCCAGTAAGTCTGCTGCAAACATCTATGCCAAGCTGGAACTGCTTTCTGGCAAATGTGAGATCATTACCTAAACATGCCACCAATATCTGGGATTTGCTATCTTCTACCCTTCCCCACATCGGGTTTTTAACAGAGACCTGGACAAAATCCCACTCTAATCCTGATATTGCTATCGCTCTTCCTGAGGGCTATAATATCCAAAGACAAGATAGGCCTCTCAGGGCAGGCGGAGGATTAGCAATATTATTTAAGGACCCTGTTAAAGTTACAATTATCGAACAACATTGTACTGACATGATGGAGATACTGATCTTCAGAATGGACTTGCATCCTCAACTAAGCTGGAAGGGTGCCTTGGTCTACCGACCCCCGGGGCCCTTATCCAACTTTTCATGTCGTTTACTGGAACTAGTTTCTCCACATGTGATTTCCACCAACAATTTTCTACTACTCGGGGACTTCAATGTTCAGAGAGAAAACCTCAATAACAAGGAAACCCTCTCCCTATTAAATGATCTATCCACCTTAAATTTAAGGAAAATAAACACCGATGTGACGCATCAGGCCGGACATATGCTATACCTTATTTTAACCAACTCCTCGAATATCCACTATAACACAACGACCCCTCTTGATTGGTCAGATCATCATCTGATAGACTTTTCGGTCCAGAGTCAACAAACATTAGGAGGTTCTAAAACTAGATCCATAAGAACATTTAGGCAATGGCATAAAATTACTCCTCAATCCTTTCAGGATTCCTTCATTCCCCCACATTATGATAAATCTGACAGCTTAGAGGAACAATTAGTATCCTTGAATACTAACATTATGGCAGCCATAAATGATCTAGCCCCTTCTAAATCTCAATTAAACCCTAACAAACGGGCACAGACTCCATGGTACTCATCCTCTCTGAAAACAGAGAAATGTCAATGTAGAAAGTTGGAACGTACCTGACGCCTCTCACATAATCAAGCTGATAAAGTTCTATTTAGAAAGGCATTGAAGGCCTATCACAAAAATTTAAAGCTTGCTCGAAAACTATATATTGCTACTCAGATTGATAATGCTGAAAACTCCTCCCGCATGCTTTACCAAATACTAAATACATTCACCAACCCCAAAGCATGCAATACTGAGGTAGCCCCCACACAACTCCTATGTGATAACATTGCAAATTATCTAGTTCAGAAGATAGAAAAAATCTACCAAAAAATTACTTCGACTTCCGCCCCCTGTTCTAGTCCGCTTATAAATTCAATCCCCACTAAAATTCCACTACAAACACTAGACACCTTCCCTATATGCACCAATCGGGAAGTTGACGCTCTTCTAAAAAGTACTAAATCAGGCTCACCCTCAGATCTTATGCCAGCTGAAATTGCTGCCACTTTGTCAACCTCTCTTGCAAACTCTATTTGCACTATCCTCAATAAATCCCTGGATGAAGGTGTCCTCACAACCGAGTGGAAAGCTGCTCAGGTTGTTCCCATAAAGAAAAACCCCAAGTTGTCACCAGAGGAAATTACCAACTATCGACCTATTTCTTTGCTCCCCCTCTACAGCAAACTTCTCGAAAAACATGTTAATAAACACCTCTCTGAATTTATAGAAGATACCCAATGCCTAGATGTATCACAGTCTGGGTTCCGCCCAAAACATAGCACCGAAACAACGTTGGTGGAGGTCATAGACAATATCCGAATGGCAGCAGACAAAGGTCAAGCAGTGATGTTGGTCCTGCTTGACCTGTCGGCTGCCTTCGACACCATATCCCATCAGGTTCTTATTACCCGCCTCAAGGAGATAGGTGTTGGGTGTAAAGCGCTGAGTTGGTTAATCGATTTCCTTACAAACAGGACCCAAACAGTTACTCTTGGTTCCTATCGTTCTCAAACCACCTACATTAACAAGGGGGTTCCACAGGGCTCTTGTTTGAGCCCCACATTATTCAACATCTATTTGACCCCCTTGGCAGAATACCTCAGAAGGCTTGGATTCCTCCCCATATCTTATGCAGATGACACGCAACTTTTGCTGTCATTTGATAAATCAAATCCACACACTCAAGATACCTTCTCTGAGGGAATGAAGGGTATTTCGCACTGGATGAGGGAGAATTTCCTTCAATTAAATACTGATAAATCGGAAATAATGCTGTTTGGAGAGGCCAAACTAATATGGTCCCCTAGTTGGTGGCCAGAGGAGCTAGGCTCTGCTCCATCCCCCAAAGATATAGTAAAAGATCTAGGAGTGCGTATTGATCAGGATCTAATTCTGGAAGATCATGTAAACACTACAGCCAGTACCTGCTTCCACACTCTTCGCATTTTGAGAAGGGTTTGTCCCTTTCTTCCTCTAACCACTCGTAAAACTCTTGTTCAATCGTTGATTACCGGTAGATTGGATTACTGCAATGCTCTATTGATTGCAGCCAAAGAAAAATCCTTAAATAAACTACAGGTTGTTCAGAACGCTGCAGCCCGTTTGGTCAACAATGCACTTCCCAGGACCCCTTCAGCTCCTCTGCTCCATGACCTTCACTGGCTCCCTATAAGAAAGAGAATCAGGTTTAAAATCTGTTGTATGGTCTTCAAATCTTTACACAATTTAGGCCCTGGCTATCTGACTCATAAATTAGTCAGATATTCTCCTACCAGAATGTTAAGATCGAGTCATCTCGCATATTTATGCACTCCCCGTATCAAACTGGCGCGGATGGGAGGGAAGTCGTTCTCTCATCTTGCCCCACGATACTGGAATCTCCTCCCGCTACAACTACGTCAGTGCACCAACCTACTAGTCTTCAGGAAACTGCTGAAAACAGAGCTTTTTTAATCTCACTTGCTTGGTGGTCAATGGCTGTCTCAGCGCAGAGATACCCCGTATGGGGGGATTCAGGCGCTATATAAAACCCATAAATAAATAAATAAATAAAAATGTGCCCTAATTTTTCTTTCTGCAGAACTATTCATAATTTCTATGGGAAAATGAACCCCCTCATTTTGTTCCATTGTAAATTAAATGTTTTAAGTGTTACCACTTTATTCCAATCAAGATGGATTCAGGTGTGCCATACTTTTGTCATAAGTAAGACTGTTAGCGCTCTAGTTGTTCATTAGAACACTCTGGGACATTCTGTCATTGGGCTATACTTGGGCTACATCTGGGTGATATTTGGGCTACATTTGAGCTCTTTTGTCTCTGGTGGCCATCTTGGGAGATTTATTTGTTATGAAGTTTACTAATTTCCTCATTTACTGCAGTCTCCGCAGTAGGAAATACTTTCAGTTTTTTAGTTTTGTTCCATCAAGAAGGCATTCAGATGTGTCACACATTTGCCATAAATTCTGAATGTTAGCACTCTAGTTGCTCATTAGATCACTGTAGTAAAGCTACTGCTCACCAGGGAAGTCTGCTGCTGGTATTCAAAGTGCATGTTTCAGTCTGCATGTCAGAAATTTTTTAATGAAATAGAAGAGGATTTGAGAAGTCAAAATGTGCCCTAATTTTTCTTTCTGCAGCACTAATCATAATTGCTATGGCAAAATGAACCCCCTCAGTTTGTTCCTTTGTAAATTAAATGTTTTAAGTGTTACCACTTTATTCCAATCAAGATGGCTTCAGGTGTGCCATACTTTTGTCATAAGTAAGACTGTTAGTGCTCTAGTTGTTCGTTAGAACACTCTGGGACATTCTGTCATTGGGCTATACTTGGGCTACATCTGGGTGATATTTGGGCTACATTTGGGCTCTTTTGTCCCTGGTGGCCATTTTGGGAGACTTATTTGTTATGATGTTTCCTAATTTCCTCATTTACTACAGTCTCCTCAGTAGGAAAAACTTTCAGTTTTTTACTTTGATTCCATCAAGAAGGCATTTAGATGTGTCACACATTTGCCATGAATTCAGAATGTTAGCACTCTAGTTGCTTATTAGATCACTGTAGTAAAGCTACTGCTCACCAGGGAAGTCTGCTGCTGGTATGGAAAGTGCATGTTTCAGTCTGCATGTCAGAATTTTTTTAATGAAATAGAAGAGGATTTGAGAAGTCACTCAAAATGTGCCCTAATTTTTCTTTCTGCAGCACTAATCATACTTTCTATGGGAAAATGAAACCCCTCATTGTGTTCCTATTTAAATTAAATGTTTTAAGAGTTACCACTTTATTCCAACCAAGATGGATTCAGGTGTGCCATACTTTTGTCATAAGTAGGACTGTTAGCGCTCTAGTTGTTCTTTAGAACACTCTGGGAAGCTGCAGTAGAACACAAAGGAATCAACTGACAGTCTCTGCCCTTGTTGGATGTACATGTTTTACTGAGAATGTCAGACTTCATTCTCCCATGACTGAGAAAGATAATGTGAATTTACAGAAAATATGCTCTCAGTTTAGCTTATAGATCACCTTTCAAACTTCTGTGGGAAAAGCATGAGAAAATAGTTTTCTCTCAAACATGATTCATGATATCACAGCAGAAGGCTTTTTCACATGGTAAAATCACCTTAGCACACACCACAATTCCTAAAATGAGTATGGTACCATCAACAAATGATTTATAATGTAACTAAAGTCTTAAAACCTTCAATTAACTGCAAGGCTTTTTAATGAGGTGCTATCATGTATATTGGTCCCAAGATGGCTGCCAACACTTCTTGGATGAAGTGCTGACAGCCAATCAGATCTCACGATGAGATGTGTGGTTAGGCTCCGCCCAGATATATATGTGATTTTACTTTTGATTTTCTCAGGAACTACTGAACGGATTTACACCATATATGCAAAAAGCACATGCCTGACCTGAGGACTACCTCTTTGCCAAATTTCAAGTAATTCTGTTCAGCCTTTCGGGCTGTACCTTCGACTAAAGGTCCTTTGGGAAAATGCATAGGGAAAATGCGTTTTGGGACGCCCCTTTTTTCTCAGCCCCCGCTTGACGAATCACCCCGAGACTTTCAGGGTAGGAGCTGAGCTGAGCGCCCCATTAGTTTTAAAAATTTCACAAAGATATGTCAACCGGCGCCAAACTTATTCAAAATAGAATTTTCAGATTTTCTATGGGAACTCGGTCCTAACTATAACTATCTACTGGCGACTGCCAGTAGATAATATACATATATATATATATATATATAGTATATAGTTTCATACTTCACCACAAGATACATGTGTACATCAGATCATGTAAACATTGCTGCTTCTGTGTAGATATGGGTATTTATATAAAGGGGTTTACTCCAGCCACTAAATATTTACCAAGTGTCATTTGAAGATGTGTACGTTAGTTTCAATGTTGCAAAACGTTTTCCCCATTCCTCCTCTCTAGGCTTCAAGACAATCCGTCCTGACTACTATGAACTCAAACATTCTTATCAAACGTCCTCCTACGTTTTAGACAATTCACCCAACTAACAGGCGCATGCCACCACGATTTGCAGAAATAACGTACTTCTTCCCCTTTTAAAATCCATTTCCATCCTTCTTACACTACGCTATACTTTACTAAATACACAAGAAATTGTGATTCTCCTATTAACATGACTAGAGAATCTGGATTTCATTAAAGACACGGAGGCTATCATTACGCATATTTTAATGCAGATCACAAGCAGCGGCACTACATCACAAAGAGAACAGTTCTAGAATGCAGTGAGCACAAGCTATAAATGGCACGAGGAGCAAACAGACTGCCTCTTTTAAATGAAACGAAGCAACAAACGTTCAAAGGAGAGATCCAACTTGATCTTGAAACTGAAGGTGGTGAGGATTCCGAAGTGAGATAAAGATGAGAGCAGGGCATCAGGTGGAGTTATCTGAAAAGAAAGAGGAGAATGGTAAGAAGGTCATAAGCTACCACTAAAGGCAAAATATAAGCATATGCATACGGTAATAAACAGTGCAAAAAGTACTCCGTCCAAGGGAGGGATGGGTGGGATAATGATAGCCTCCGTGTCTTTAATGAAATCCAGATTCTCTAGTCATGTTAATAGGAGCATCGCAATTTCATTACAAGACCGGAGGCTACATTATGCATGTTGGTAGCCCTGAAGGACAACATCAGACATATGCTCAATAGGTTTACAGTAGTGGTGAGCGAAGGTTGAAGTATTGGACCATTCGGCCGCTTTAAGGATATCATCCAACTTACCGCCAGACCAAAAGGATTTGCTTGCCATAGCACCTCTGAGAGAATGGACTTGGAATTTAGAAAGGTCAATACCAGCTAGGTTCATAACTGACTTGACCCATCTAGCAATGGAGGAAGAAGCAACTGGTTTAAAGGGTTTAACAAAAGAGATAAGGAGTTGTTTAGCATCTACAGGGCGAAGGTCTTTCACTCTCGAGTCATATTCTTTCATACAGTGTACGACACACAGCCTTTTGCAAACATCAAAACGAGGATAAAAAAATAGAGTCTGACATGGTTTTAGTCCTTCTAAAGATTTCAAATGTAACCCCTAACATATCATAAGATCTATAAGAAATATCGAGGCATTTGACATCGGAAACTCTACGACAAGAGATTAGACATAAAAGAGTAGCAAGTTTCTGTTAAGAAAAGCATTATCAGGCCAAGAAGAGAAAAGGTCTAAAATAGCTTTAACATCCCACATGGTTGGGTATTTAGGTCTAGGAGGTCTTTTCAGTCTAATGCTTTTCATATCTCTACAAATAATAACGTTCTTACCTACCGTTTTTCCATTGACAAGGGAATGTCCAGCGGAGATTGCTGATCTATAGCAATTAATAGATCTATAAGATAGCCCGTTGTCAAATTGTTCGACAAGGAAATTAACTATATTGACGATAGGAGCTTCCACGGGATCCACGTTCCTCTCCACGCACCAACAAAAGCATTTTTTCCAAATGTTATTGTATCTATAGAGCGTTCCAGGTGCCCATGATTCTCCGAGGAGAGTGAGAGCTGATGACGAAAGGCTAGACAATTTGTTGGATTGCCTGACACTTTCCAAGCAAGAAGGTTCAAATTCCCTGACATAATTAGGTGATGATCTTCTCCGTCTGCGTTTGAAACCAGACCCTTGGTCACTGGAATGAGGAAGGGGATGTCGCAGGACAGTTCCAGAGTAGTCGGGATTCGGGAACCATGCCTGAGATGGACAAAATGGGGGTATCAGAACCAAAGAGAATTGGTCTTTTCTGACCTTCTGTAGGACCCTTTGGATCATAGCAAAGGGAGGGAAGGCGTAACCCTGAAGGTTGGACCAGCATTGGAGGAAAGCGTTCACCGCTAGAGTGCCCGGGTCTGGCATCCAACTGAAATATTTCGGGAGTTGGAATGTCAATCTGCTGGTGAATAAGTCCACATCCAGTGGACCCCAAAAATGAAAGAGAACATTGAAAACATTCACGTTGAGTTTCAAATTGATACGGTCTGAAAGGAATCTTGAGTTCCAATCCGCAGAGAGATTTGACTTTCCGGGAAGGTATTCTGCCTTCAGAGAGATCTTGTGTTCTAAGCAAAACATCTAGAGTTTCTTGGCTAAAGCGGATAGGTCTGCTGATTTGGTACTGCCAAGGCGGCTGATATATGAGACTGCAGAGATGTTTGCCATCTTCAGAAGAACAGATCTGCCTTGAAGTGAGTGTTTGAAGCTCATTAGGGTGTATAAACCTGCTGTAAGTTCTAAGAAATGTATATGACGGGAAGATTCCGCCAGAGACCAAGCGCCACCAGTGTTTTGCTCGAGGAGGGGAGCAACCCAACCATGGAGGCTGGCGTCTGATTCCAGAACAAATTCCGGGGCAGAGCCAAAGATTGCTTTTCCATTCCAGGAATCCAAGTTCTCCAGCCACCAGGAGAGTTCTGACCTGGCTTCCTGATCTAAGGTCACAGAATCTCCGTACCAGAGACCAGACCTGAGAGCTTTCCCTTTTTATCCCTGAAGGGCACGGTAATTCAGAGGACCCGGAAAGATAGCTTGGATGGAGGAAGAAAGGAGGCCTAGAATTCTGGCTAAACTCTCCTAGGGTTAGAGATGCTTGTTTTAGAACATACCTGATCTCTTTTCGAATTTTTGTGATTTTCTTGGTAGGAAGAAGGAGAAGGCAGCTCGAGGTATCTACAGTGAAGCCGGGGAATTCTAGTGACTTGGAGGGTGTAAGGATAGATTTTTCCCTGTTTATAATGAAGCCAAGACTTTCGATAAGCTCCATGGTAGTATTGAGGTCTTTCAATATTTGAGAGTAGAGTTGGGACATGATGAGGATGTCGTCTAGATAAATGATGAGTCAAATACCCCTCTCTCTCAGAAGAGAGACAATAGTCCTCATGATCTTGGTAAAGCACCAAGGGGCAGAGGAAAGACCGAAAGGAAGAGCTTGGAACTGGAAAAGATGCTTCTTCCAGATGAATTGGAGAAAGCCATTTTGTGCCATAGGGATGGTAAAGTAAGCGTCCTTTAAGTCCAGTTTCACCAGCCAATCTCCTTTCAAGAGAAGGTCCCTGAGGAGGTGAATACCTTCCATTTTGAAGTGTCTGTAAACTAGGTACTTGTTTACTTCCCGAAGGTTTATGATTGGTCTCCACCCTTTTTCCTTTTTTTGAACGAGCAAAAGAGTGCTGACAAAGGTTTTTAAGGACCATGGTACTTGTACGATAGCTCCTTTTTGAAGCATTGAAGAGATTTCCTCTTCGACAATCTTCTGATGTTCTTCTGAAAGTGTTAGGGGTTTTGGGAGTTGTGATTTATAGGAATGTCTATAAAGTCTATTTTGAAACCCTGAACGGTCTCGAGAACCCATGGGTCTTGAGTTAGAAATTCCCACATATGGTAAAAGTATTTTAGTCTGCCCCCTACTTGGGAAGAAGAGGAAAGAAGAGGAAGACTTACTTTGAAGGTTGGACTTGTTGGGATTTCCACGGGATCTACAGCCTCTGTTTCGCGGTCTTCTCCCTCGTTGGGGATAGAATTGCTGGTTGGATGGGTAGAAGCCTCTACCAGTTCCTCTGAATGTTGAGAAGGGCCGTTGATTACCACGGCCAGAAGAGCGGCCTCTTCTTCCAGCCTGTCCAAAAAGGTTGGTGTTGAAGACGCGTTTCGTGTTTGCTTGAGCCCTATCGAGGGCAGTAAAGGATGCAACTTATTTTCCTATTGATTTTATCATGTCCTCTCCGAAGAGGAGGCCCTTAGGGTTATCGGAGGGTTCTTTTTCAGCTAGATCATCCAGTTTAGGGTTGATCTTGGTAAGGATGGTTCTCCTTCTTTCGATGTTGAGGCTAGAATTGGTGTTGCCGAGGAGCACAATGGCTCTTTGGCTCCAGTCTCGAATGAGGTTGACATCGAGGGGGGTGTTGGAAATGTGTGATTCTTCGGCTAAGTCTAGAATCCTGGTGAGTGGGCCGAGGATGTCAAGTAGGCGGTCCTGACAACCTTTAAGAGCTCTCTCTAGACCTTTTCTAGGGTCCTTCTCCAGTTTAAATAAGAATTTGATCAGATCAGGGTCAAGGTTAGGGGTTTGCGAAACCTTATCTTGGATGGAGGGTCTTGGACACTCGGATTTCAGAGTGTTTCTAGTCTCTCTTTCGAGAGAGTTTCTTAACCACCTTGTAATAAAATTGGAAACATGTTCCTGAGGGAACCATTTGGAGCTATTGGGGTGGGAGATATTGAGGGGGAAAACATTTTCTCTCCTAGAGGGTTGAGGATAACGTTTTTAGAGGAAGAAGGCGAGTCGAGATCACTGGGGTTGTTGAATTCGAGGTCTTGGTCATCTAAATCCAGTACGAATTCATCATAAGGGTTATTAAAACTTTCTTCCTCCTCCTCAGAGTCAGTGACTGCATCATCCTGTGTACTATTAAAATTTGTGCCGCAAGGGGCACCGGTCATATTTGTGCCGCTAGGGACATCCATCATATTGGTGCCACAAGGGACACCATTATCATTTGAGGCGCAATGGCCTCCCATCAACAGTGAGGTGCTAGGACCTCCCAAATCAATTGAGGTGCTACGACCTCCCATAGTGCAGTCAGAAGGGTGTTCACAATTTTTGAATTTTTTGCTTCTTTTACAATGAATACTGACCTCGTCGGGGAGATCATCGTGAACAAAGGAGAGAGATCTCTTAGAAGACATCACTTCTTTAAGAGTAGATAGCATACAGAATCTCATTTCTTTCTGCAGGAAAACTTTAAATGAATCATTGTCATGATTGGGAGAACTGGCAGTAGCGTCGTCTGAATCAAATTCTGACATATTATATTTGGAAAGGCCGTGTTATGGTTGGCCTTGATATGTTCTCAGATTAGATCATTAATTAATTGGCTTTAAAGAGGTGGTTGATCTCTTGGTGATCAGAGTGATCTAGCTTATATTGGTGGTGTTAGGAGTGGCAAGGTTTAAAAAAGAATGATATTGTGTTAGCCTCTGACTCCCTAGAAGTAGTATCCACTTTTTTTTTTTTTTTGGTAAACGAAAACGACCTCCGGCAGCAGCTGATGAGAGCGAAGTAACTAAAGCTTTGTTCGAGCTCAGCTGCTGCCAGAGAACCGATTAGAGGAAAGGCCGTAGGGAGAGGACTAACGTGACGGCACCGTTGCTAAGCTGCTTTTCTTTTCTGAGGAATAGACGCGCTCGCGAGGACGGAGCGAGCGCGTCGGTGAATTTTGTATAAAACTACAGAGTTTTGGTTATTTTAAAAGATCTGCGCAAGATACAATATCCCATCAAATCTGAAAGCGGGACGGCGCGAGGCCAACGCCGGGTGAATGTGAGTGAAGCGAGTTTGTTCCCTCATCTCGACAAAGGAGAACTCGTGAAGAGATATTTCCTACGGGAAGGGGTAGGGAAGAGCGGGTGAGGTGTGACAACCGTACTAGGAAGTCGTTAGGGAAGGGGTGAGGGGGGGTACGGGACAAAACCCGGGATCACCCACAAAAGATGAGGCTTGAAGCTAAGGGTAGAAGCGCCAACTGAAGCTTAGGCATAATATCTGGATAAGATAGATAAGATAAATATGATACAGAATATGGAAACATATTACTTAAAGTAAGAGCAATAATAAAGCAGTGTACTTATCTGCTTGCGAGCCGCATTTAAAAGAGGCAGTCTGTTTGCTCCTCATGCCATTTATAGCTTGTGCTCACTGCATTCTAGAACTGTTTTCTTTGTGCTGTAGTGCGGCTGCTTGTGATCTGCAATTAAAGATTAATGCATAATGTAGCCTTCGGTCTTGTAATGAAATCAAGATCACAAACTTAACACGACTAATGCACAGGGGATAAAAACCTTATTACTAATCTGCTAACTATAATCTTGGGTTCCGGAGTAGTGTGCTACTTGCTGCAAAGTGCTTTAATGCTTTGTGAGGGGTAGTAAGCGATATATAAATAAAATTTACAATGTATTGTCACAGCTATGCTAGGCAGATGAAAGGGAGAAAATACGTGGTTTTGGCCAAGGGTGTCTGTCAGTCTCTCCTGTAATCTGGACCAGGCAGAAAGGAGTGAAAATGCTAGTTTAGAAGACAAGATAATCTATCTGAACAATGTAACGTATTTGTTGTGAGCAAAATGGATGTGACAGCAGTAAACATGCTGTGCTGTGGGTGAGGTTTTTGCAACATGTGTTTGGATACTGTCCAGAAACCCAAGTCATCTCGTGGAGCAGAGAATAAGACACAGTGTGCAAATTAATACACAGAGTAAAATAACTCCATGCTACAGATTAAAAATATTGCAAGTCACATTGCATTTTCGTGCCCTATGAAGAAGCTTATCTCATAGTCTGTTGCTTCGATATGGTCTGGACACTCTTTAATGACCTTTTACATTCTTACGATATGCAGCCGTGGTATTTTGTCCCATAAAGACTACAGATGGATTTGCTGTAACCATAGTTTCTAGAAGGGGCAACATTCTGAACCGTCCCAGCAGCTCAGCCATACCTTGCACGTTTAGATACTGTCCCA
This sequence comes from Triturus cristatus, assembly GCF_964204655.1. Lineage (NCBI taxonomy): Eukaryota > Metazoa > Chordata > Amphibia > Caudata > Salamandridae > Triturus > Triturus cristatus. The sequence continues at coordinate 888,889,870 of NC_140590.1, read as the reverse complement.
AATTTTCCCATTTTACTATTTTGGGCAGAAACTGGGGGACCCTAGACGTCAGAGGCAGAGTCTTAAACTGCATTTCTGGTTCTCTTTAGCATCATCCTTTGGCGTGCTCTGTGATGGAGAAACTCCCTCTGGTCTTCCCAACCTGTAGTCTCAAGAGGATAGCACCACTTGACCAAGTGTCCACATGCCCCTGATGGCAGTAGCATTTTCAAAGTTTTCATGGTGCACAGTTTACCCAGGGAAGCTGCTATGGGCCTTACCTTATAAATAAAGCGCAAAGGCTTGGTGCAGACCGGGGTACCTTTGTCTTTATTACAATTTGTGTTTTAAGTGATTGCTAACATTATGATGTTGCACTATTGATGTTACTTGCCCTTTGGATTATCAGAAACTGATCACAAATATTTATTTTGCAAGAATGCTGTTTGCTGCCCACAGAGCACCACCTCGCTCCCTGATGTTTTTTGTTTCCCAAGGCTGAGAAAGGGAACTTGACACTAATATCAGGAAAAAAAACAGCTAGACAGCTAGTAGGGATCCCTCTTTTCAAACAAACTGTCCGCTCCAGAAACAACTCGTCAATACTATTAACTCCACGTAGAAACCAAGCCACCTGAAGCTCCCATAAGCAACTACCCTCTCCGGCCTCCTTTCTCTCTACCCTGGATTCTCCTGTGTCACTTTTACTCTTCTTCACCCTCACTGCCCTCTAGTGCATAGGTCTTCAAACTGTGGGCAGCATCCCCTCGGGGGGGGGGGGGAGGCGCGTACTCCACCCCACCACTTCATCTTCCATTTTTGCCTCCAGGTGCCAGTCGTGTGTTTCAGCCATAGTCAGAGTGGAGATGCAGGGGCGCTAAGATGTGAAAAAAACAGTAAAGCCTTGTTAACACGTGAATGGTCTTTTAAAGACCTGTGAAGTACTCGGGTGTGGCTGGCAGCTCAAAAACTGTCTGTGTGTGTGCCCTTGAAGCTGTCTCAGCCCGTGCTGACACACACGATGACCGGAGTGGGGGGGCCTGAGGGGGTCTTCGCAACTGCAACTTGTCAACAGTATGCCTTTGCTCCGATTATCTCTCCTCAAATTATGTAATTATAGTATGTGACATCATTTTAGCATTGGGAATCGCCATGCTTTGAGGATTTACATGTGTGACCAGCAGTGCTCTCTGAATGGGGTGTAGACATGAATGAGGGGCTCATGCTGAATGAGGCAGTGACAGGATTCTGCTGTCTGTAGTAATTCCGTAGTTTACATTGTTTTTAATTCGGCCTTGTTTACTTCTCTCTACAATTACTAGTGAACTTCATCCCTTGACATGGTGGGCTGTGACAGTTGAAGGAGGGAATGGTGTGCCAGTGGCTTGGAACTCGTGTGTGTTTTCCTACAGTCGGTTGTCCTACTTGGCATTCGTGTTGGGAAATGGGTGGTTGCCGGCAGAAAAAATAAATATAGTGTTTTTAACCACACGTTCTAAGTATCTTCGACCGTTTCGTGGTAAACCTCAACTAAACAGGAACAACACAAACACCCAGAAAGCAAGTGGCTGTTGCTCTCAGCACTTGTGGTTTTGATGCATTTTTTGGTTTGAAATGCATCCTCGCATCCCAATATGGATGCAAAGAAGCATTTAATGCTAAAATATACTGTTCAATGCCAGTTTTTTATTTTGCATACTCATTGTTGTAGAATTTCGCATAATTACTCAAAAGCAAATGACATGAATTTCGCACACCTGATCCACACTTTAAGGACCCTCATGCACCCAGAGGTTGTGTCCGTACTTTGCAAGTCCAAACCGGTCAGACAGGAGGTCCTGTATGTTTTTTAAGGCATTTGACATGGCTGACGCCACCGATTCAGATACTGTCAGTTCTAACATGATGCCAAAATCCCTGTCCATAACATAGGGGATTGCTTATTTTTGTACCATCTGGGACATCAATATAAAGAGCTGGCAATCCTAATCGCAAGACTGGAAGTTTCTTGCAGGATAAGCACGATATTTATTTCGACCACCCTCGAACCCTGGAGCCTGAATAATGCCATAAAAGCAATAGTTTAACTTATATCTCAAACCCTATGCCAAGCCTCAAATAACATACTGAGTAACTTCAACTGTGTCTGGGAATGCACCCAGCATTCTGACAACTCACTCCTCATTCTCGTCTTTCTCTTTCAAACTCACCCTGCACTCACAGGGATCACAATGTACTCACACTGATCACCATGCACTCATACCACCCTCTCACCCTGCTCTCACAGTGACCACACTGCACTTATGCCACTCATCATTAACTCACACCGTACTCCCTCCACTTAGTTGCGGTCACATTAGCACACCGCACACTCTGCACTCTCAGTGATCACGCTGCACTCCCAATGCTCTTGCGCTGTTCACCCTGTACCTCACCCTGCAGTCACACGAGTTCACCCTGTACCTCACCCTGCAGTCACACAAGCACACTACTCACCCTGCTCATGTGACACTTCACTCCCCTGTCCCCCTCAGGTGTGTTATCAGTGTTAGGGCCAGCCCTGGCTGGGAGTCTTAGTCCCCCCCACCCCGAAGCTCGGGTCTAGTTGCACCCCATGTTGCTTTCCACGTCGGAGGTACGTTTCACTGCAAGGAATTTGCAATGTTTTTATCCTTCCTGAAGATTCCATTCTCTGGCAGGTAAGAGTGAAGAGCTTTTTGTAATATTTTTTAAAGCCTTGCTCCTTTATCCTTCATCCCACTACTAGTGGGAAGAGGGAAGAGGTTTGGCGCCGTGGCCAGGGCGACTGACTCCGGAATCTGGGTGTCACGGTTCGATCCCTGGCGCCGGCGGAAGATTAGCTCAGCACCATGTGACTCTGGGCAATAGCTTGCTTAATCTTCCCGACGGCCCCCAGCGCCTAGAGACCCTTACGGGTGATTGTTTGCGCTTTACAAATGTGAATTATTATTAAGGAGGAGCGGATTTGGCATTAATGCCATAGGTGCTGACTTTGGTTCTGGGCACCCCTTTTCCAGTCCTGGTATCGGCTAAACATCATGTGATCCTGGGCAAAATCCCTTAATTTAACAGTGACTTACGAAAAATGAATTTGACCTTGATTTAAGTCGCTGGTGCTTGCATGACATGTTCCAATCCCTAGAGCTGCGTCCACAAGCCTGATATAACATATATTGTGAAGTATGCCTACCATCTGTCCTCACTTCTTTCGTAGACCAAATTAAAAAAAATTCTTGTGCAGCTATTTCCGAAGCTTTGGAAGGCAATCTTCTTTATAAGCCAACTATGCCAACACATTGACTCTTGATGCTGCTAGAGAATAAAGATGTATATATCCTTTTGAATCACTTATATCACATGTGTATGATGTAAATGTCCCCTAGGCCTTCTTGGAAAACTGTGGATGGCCTCCTACTGACATGGCAACACCTGGCCATACGCCACATAATCATGGATTTTTCAATCGTGTCAGAAAGCATGTTTTGTGGAAGCCCTTTTACTGATATCTTGCTTAGGGGTAAGGATGTGGCGCAACAGCCAGAGCTGATGACTGTAGAGCTGGGGAACCAGGTTCAATTCTTGGTGTCTGCTCAAAATCCCTGTGCTTACAAAAAATGAATGTGTGCTTGTGTAATGTAAAAGATGCTCCTGTAAGCACTCCAATACCTTTGGGTCATGTCGCACTATATAAAAATGCAAAAAATATATTACAAAATTTTGTGAGCACTCCAGTTTCCAGGTACTGCTCAAAACTGGAAGTGGAGCACAACCAAAGGATCGCAGAAGCAAGAATCCATCCACACATTGACTGCCTCTGTGGAGAAAAACAGGCACACTCCACACCTGTGTTTCGGGAGTATTTTTGCAAATCTATCCTAAATTTTGTGTTTTATGTGAAAATTAAAGCACCAATGTAATTTTTTTGCTCATTTTTTCTAGGAGACTTTTCATTTGAACTTTAGAATATGCACAAGCACTAAAAAAACTTCAGTTTACTAAACACTCTTAATTTATTTAATATTATTTGCCCTAAACAACCTGCTCTCTGCAGGAGGGAAGGGCCATCAATGATGCAGAGTACCAGCTTCCAGAACTTTTTTGTCAGGCAGTGGTGATGGTGGAGGGGCTCGACATGTAAAAAGTTTTAGATGGGGGGGCTCAGCTGACAAAAGTTTGAAGACCTCTGCTCTAGGGTCATCCACTGACACCGCCCACGTGATTTATAACGCTTCATAAAATACAATAGGCAAACATAACAAAATGGGCCACTAAGGTCATGGGTTTAGTTGTATACATTGCAGTTTACGGAACCAAATCAATAAACAGCATACATCTATGGCGAAGTATACATTTAACTGTTCACAGAGAGAATTTCACAGAAAAGCTAAAAGCAAGCATAAAATCAAACGCATTATAGATCTAACCGAGGGGTCAGCATTTATTGGAGCAAATTAGGTATTATTGCTGCTCTAAGCAGCTGCATAATCTATCCAGGCCAGGAACACTTGTCTTTAAAAGAAAATGCAACCCATATCGTGCTGTAGCTATTCCCTGCACTCTCTGTCGTTATGTTAATGCTAATATGTAATCAGTCCATGATAGCCGGTGACCTACAGTGACCCTTTGATTGAGCGCTGCTCATTGGACTCCCGGTGCCTGTAATGGGCCCGCTAAGCGGCACGTGAAGTTAATTAGGAGTGCGCCCTTTGTTCGTAATTCCATCTTTTCCCATGATAATAGTAATGTGCAAGGTCGCGGAGCATGATGATGATAATTATCACTGCTTAAAGGCCCGAGAAAAGGCCCCGGTAGCATGGACTGCACGAGGCGTTCGGTGGGAGCAAAGAATGTGAAGAAACATGGCCGCCGAGGCAGCGCGCGCGCGGCTGTAGATGTTTAATGAAAAGCATGGAGGCAGGTCGGTGTTCGTGATCAATGGTGTGCGAATTTCGAAATACAATATTCCGGATTTACAATCTATATGAGATTTACAGAAGAAGACTTGCATGCAGTTTGCAGAAGTTTGCAGAATTAGAAACATCTCAGTTAGGAATGCTCAGATATGATTTATGTGCGCGGAATTCACATATGATGGCAAATTCACAAAGGTAAATGTACATGGGTATTTAGTCGCATGTACATTTAGCTCTACACCCAAGTGGCACTGTACACATTGGTGAAAATCTACACTCTGCAATGGTGACTAGCAAAAAAGTGTAGACTTCGATATCTTAACCCGCTTGGTTCATTCAGGGGGGTGGAGATATCGAAGAATGAATTGAGGATGGTAAAGATTCTACTAATAACTATACAGAAGTGGGTGGAGATCTCCGCTACTGTGGTGGAGAACTGCCTATTTGAAAGTACAGGGAAACCGATTGAAGTTTATTATTCATTTAAATATTTATTATAAGTATTTTAAGATAAAATATAGATGTAAACTAAATTATAATATTTAGAATTAATATAGAACTAATAAAACAAAATGTTACAGCACATTAATTTAAACGTGTCTTAAATAATGTAAAGATATTTAATTTATACATATATCTTAAAGAATTAAACAAAATCTGACCCAAAGTAACATTTTTATTTACAAGATATTACATTTTGTTCAACATTGTGTTGAATTATTTGAAATATTTTTTATTATATTTTTGAAAATTAAACCACAAAGATATGTGTCTATACAGATAGATATATATTCAAAAAGTCAAATACATTTTATTAATGTAACATTATTGCCTATTGAGTATTATTTTTAGTCCCTGGCTCCATTAATTTCTATGGCAGTATGTTGAACTACCTGTGAGCAGTGCTGGCTTTAAGGTGGTGCGACCGGTGCCATCGCACCAGGAACAAAGCTGTGGAGGGTGCTGCATCTGAGAATATCTTGCGGGGCAAAAGACATCTGCTGCAGAGATCAATGTCAGGTGATAATACAAATTTTACTAATGCTGCTGATTAACGTACTTAGCTGGAGAGATCTGATTTTCTGTAGCCACAGTTATGACTCATTTTTAAGTAGCACAGAGGGTTAACGTTCCTGCTCCAAAGCGCAATGTAAGATGCAGATCTCAAATTTGCGTTTTACGTAGATATTGGAGTGGGTTACTTTTAACACAGTGATCCTCTTTTTACTTGTAGGTCATAAATAGGGCTCTCTGTTTTACGTTTTTACTGATTTTTATAGATAAATACAGATAGAAAACTATTTATTTTGCTGACTGTATTTATTTTTAAACACAGAAAAATACTGAAAATAGGTGTTCTTTCGAAGATTTTTTCTACAGTCAATCATGAGTGACAGGTCAGTAGAAGTACAGATTGAGAGGTAGGGGAGATGAAAAAAAATTAAGTGCAGACCTACAGTTATTGATGCTATTTTACAATGCAAGGGCTTTTAGATTACTCTATTGCACTGTATCCTACTGAAACCTTTTGGACATTCAAATGCGAGTCTACATTTATCAGTCAAATAAATGAGGGGAAATACCCATTGCAGCTTCATTTATATAGAAAACATAAAATAAAAATGGATAAATACAGACAAAATTAGCAAAAAATAAATAAGGATTAATACAGACGGAAATGTCGAAAAAATAAATACCATAAAACTGGGAGCCCTAGTCATAAATTATATTCCTAACACTGTAGCACTGTGAGCTATGAATCCGCATAAAGAGCTGCTTGCACACTGCATGGTGAGGGCTAGACAGGGTCGGATTGGGGTCACAATTTGGCTAGGGCACTGCCAAAAAAAGTGGCCCACATTCGCGGGCTGTGCCCTTTCATGAAACACGATTTGGTTACTATCAGAGGTCCCATTTGCAGAGAAATGTTTGGTAAATTAGACATTTTAAAGCTTAGAGAGGCAGTATCATTGGTAAAGACTAGGAGCACTGCAGGTCTGAAAACGGAATACTTACTTGCAGTCTTAACGCCCTGCACAATGTAATTAGATACTCTTTCCTAACCAGCATGGCTGCTATTTTCATTTTCTGGCAGGACCAAAATCAACATATTCACCCAAATCCGGTATTTCTTCAGTATATGCTTTGTACAGTAAACATAGGGGAAAGCACCTTAAAATGTGTTCTGAAGCTGCCTAAATGACCATGATTGATAGTTAAACTAAACAAAGGCAGAAAAGCTGTGTTAAAAAATACAGACGTGTTTTTATAAAGCGTCCTCTTTAATTATCATGTTCTCTTTGCAGAATCGTAAAGCAAGAGCAAATGGTTATTTTTTATTGTTGGTCTTCCTTTTGACAGTTTTATATAGTGGGATCTCAGCCCACGGCAAAGGCTATTTGAGCGCTATTCATTTGCACCAATTACAGTAAATAAGATCAGATTTGTAGGTCGAGCCTAGAGGCAGCGTGCATGCGCTACTCTGTGGGGCATGATATAATCCCTCTGTGGGCTTTGAACACGCCCACCGCTTTTTCATTGGTTGCTTGTGAGCCGTTACAAATTCCATTGTTTTCTACAGTGAATAGTGTACATTTCTCCAGCCTTGTGAATGTTTTGTACCCGTACTGGCAACTGCCCCTTCTACATGGATACTTTCACTATGGCCATTTGTTTGTTTTCAGTGCACTACTTTTTTGTTCTTTTTTGGCATTTCTTGTGGGCCGAGACAGGCTGATACATACGTTGCACTTCATGTTTCACAATGGTGGCCGTGCCCCTTTCTTTTGTTCAGCAAGGCTAGCCCACCTGTTTATTTACTTTGGCCATAGACAAATGGACCACCATTTTGCTCCGTCAACCAGGTTTTCTTGAGCTGCTGTGAGTATTAGGAAAGGGGGCAGTGCACTGCACTGCTCATAGATTTATACTTCTGTCATCACTGATCGGTATTGTTTACTTGTATTTCTTCCGATCAGCATGTTTTTGTAGTCACGGGGAGAGCTGACTCAGAGACTCGAACCCTGTTCCACAGTCCCAAAGGTCGTCAGCACTTACGCCACACCATCTTGGACCCTAACTTATTTTTCATATTGCCAGCAGAGGAGAACAACAAACCTCAGAATCTACTGTTCGTGGTGAATCCCACGTGCAGGGGAAATAAATCTCTTGCTGCTTTCACCCGCCCCTCCCTTATTCGCTTCCCAAATTGTTTTCAACTGCCCTCCTCCCAAGGGACTTGCTACTTTCACTCGCACTGACACTTACCCAGAGCCCTCAGACTCTGTCCCACGATCAAAAAGCCCAGCATCGTAACGACAAACAAACACATCAGGAAAATAGCATAATGAAATCACAAAAAGTATAGCCACCACCACAGCCTCAAACTGAAGTAACTTTGCAAGACTTGCAAGCAGAAAAGTACTTCCGCTCTAAAGGAAAGCATGCTGTTAACTATACACCTTGTTAAAGAAGACAATCAGGTTATCCTGTAAATTATAACAGTGACCGCAGGCGCTTCCACAACTCTCCCAAGGTAGTAAGCACTATATAAATGCAATCCCAATTTCAGTACGATATAGAAAATACTAAATCGCAGGCCTCCCATTATTAATGACCTCGGCCACTGGAGCATACATCCACTTAACCTTCGAGTCATCCATACGTGCTATCATCTGGAATTTTACTGCGACATCGGATTAATTAACCACTAGATATGACAAATAAGAGCTTCCCAGACGGTGTCCAATTGTCTTAGCAATGCCCCTCCACAGCTCTTGCAATTCTTTTCCAGTATTTAATTTAAATTCCTCGACTGTTCAGTTCAGACTGGTGAACCAACGATATTGCCTTGCCAATTTTCCTGCAAAGTAAATAAAGTGTATAAAATCACCCCAGCCCTAGCATTCGCCTGCTCATCCCCGCACCAGAACTAATATGCTAACAACTCACTATACAGCAATAAATCCAATCCCTGCTCCCTCATGTCACTGATGGTACCCTTGCTGCACAGAGTCCTATTTCTATGGTAACCGTACTGTATTAACTTTTAAAGGTATCTTTTAAACAAAATAAGTGGTTTGTGCTTGCCGTGCTGCAAGTGCCTCCCCCTGTTAAGGTGGGGCCACTTACACATCTGTCCCATGAAGTAGACTACAAAGTTATCATGCTCTGGTTTAAATGGAAAAGTTAATTGGGGTCTCCTCGACGGAACACGGACCATGCAGAGAGCCATATGTGCTCATACATGGCACCTTGTGCTGGTCTCTGCTGGCGGTGGGCACCTTAATTTTTTAATTTAGTACGGTGGGACCCAATCCAGACACAGTAAACCCTGAGGCACTGCATTTTTGGCATGGTAAAATGGACACCAAATTTTATGAAAATGTAGTATCACACTAACTTGCCTCTAACCCCGGCCGCTTGCAGAGTGCACCACGACGTTTGCTACCCTTTGGGGATGGGGTATGAGGGGTGACTGGTTTGCTGTGGGTGCTGAAAGTGGTCTGCATAGGTTCTTTCACTGGGTTTGGGAACTCTGACTCTGTGCGTGCACATAACTACAAAAGAATTGCCAAAGATAAAAGGGCTTGTCGGTGTCTTGTTTGTGCGAGAGCTATTGGCTCTGTCAATTTGTTTTAGAATGTTCTACAATAGTGTGGCTGCAGTGCAGCTGAAAGAAAATACAAAAAAGTTGTGTGATGCACTTACCTCTGGTCGAATAACTTTTTTTTCTTTACTTTTCAGACATGCTGCACAGCAGCAGCAGTGCTGCTGTTCAACATGGATAGCCAAAACATTGACAAAGCCACAGGGACTTAATTTAAATATTATTTTAGGCAACTATACAAAGGCAAAAAGGGGTAGGCTGCACCTTTCACTCGTTGATTTAACTGCAGCCTTTGACTGTGTAATTCATGAGAAGCTTTAGGAAATTTGAGAGGGAATGGGGGTGGATAATTCATTCATTTTATTTATTAGACACCTTTATTCAGAATCAAAGGCTAGAGTCCGTTATGGAGTTGGGGGGTATGTACAAAATCACTTAGGGTAATGCAAGGCGTAAGACAGAGATGCGTCCTGGCACCCTTTCTCTTTACTCTCTGTATAAATCAACTAGGAGATGTGTTAGCGAGAGAGTGCCAAGACCTGCCGCTGGTTGATAAACGTCCCCTACCAGCACTCCTGTACACGGATGATGCGGTCCTTATGGCCCGCACTCCGCGGGGCCTTTAACGGGTAGTAATAGCTGTTACCTTTATGTCTGATTTGGGTTTTACCATCAATATTTCCAAAACATTTATTATGAATTGTGGGATAGCAGTAATAAGAGTAGACATGTCTATAGAGATGCCATAAGGTTAGAAAATTAACATACCTTTTCTTATTTGGGGATCTAGTTTGATCGCACAAATACCTAGACAGAGGCATTAAAGTCAGAAGATTGCTATTTATAAAGGCCCTGGCTGCCCTATCTAACTTTAGAAGAAAGTGGGGTAGGCGTCCCCCGGGAGAATTGCTCCAAATCTATAAAGCTAAGTGTGTAGCAATTGCTACCTATGGTGCCGGTATTTGGGGCCATGCTGAGGTCAACCCCCTACAGATCGCAGAGAACGCCTTTATTAGATCTTTGTTGGCTGTCCCCGATAGTACCTCCACATATATCTGCCACACAGAGCTGGGGTTACCTTACTTAGCAGATATCATAAAGATCCTGCCAGTTTTACTCTGGCATAGTATCTGGACCACTGAGGAGGCACTTCTTAACCGTCAAATGTTTAACGACAGTAGGGGGTTAGATGAGGCAATGCAAATTAGCTGGTTAAAGTATATTTAAATATTTTCCCCAGAATCTCGGCCATCCAGAGTATTATAATGATCCAAAACTATGAGGGCGATCACTACGAAAGAACTTTAAAAAAGCTGCCTGCGATGGTTGGATGAAAAGAGAATTAGAACGGAAATGACAAAAACAACTGCACAGACCCATCATCTTATCTTAACTACTTTCTATATGCAACCATATTTAAGGATTGTCACAGGTGATTATGATAGGTTTTTGTTAACTCGTTTTAGATTAGGTATAATACACAGAACAAAGAGTTTCCCTTTATTAAACGATTGGTCGAGACAAATGTGCAAATGCCCATGCGATGACGTCTCATGCCAATCAACATTTCATTTGTTCTTCCTCTGTAAATTTTACTCCATTCACAGAAGGAGATGGATTGTTCCAATTTGAAGATCACTTGGTTTTAGGCACTGCCGCCCCAGTCTCCTGGCACTCCAATCCCTAGAGGATGAATTCATTATTGCTTCTGATACCGTATTCTTGAAAAATGACATTAAATGTAGAAAAACAATTATCATGTGATTAGCCACGATCTTGATAAATTAAAAGGGGAATGGTTTTTAATTAATTTTAACCTGATATTGTAAATTTTATATTTTTAAGAATAGATCATTGTATTGTATATCATGTGCTTTTATGAATGTCTTAACTAAAAATTCGAATAAAGTTTTATATTGATATTGATTGACAAAGCCACTAAGATCTCACATAGGCAAGACCTGTTGGCTTTGCCAATGCTTGTTTTTAAGGGCCTGAGAGAAGTGATTTGGCCAAAATCACATAATGTTGAGCAGCCACTGTGACTTAAACCCGATTCCCCATCTCTGTAACTCTGACCTTCAGGCCTTACATGCCGATGCAGACGCAAGGCATGAAAGTGGGAGGATATTGCTCTTGGGAAGGACACTGGGGCCAAGATGACAATGGCCTAGAGGCTGAGCAACAGAACAATTGTGCGCCCCCTTCGATTACTAAAGTAATCAAGTAATCAAGTCCGCCCCAGCTCTACACTGCCTCAGGGGATTAAGCATAAGATACAGCTGCTGGGCCACCCATAGGGGTGAGGGCTGAGGTGAAGATGGTCCGAGTCCACAACATCACCAGGCCCCCACATCGAGGACCCAGCATAAACCCACCCTCCCCCGCCCACCGTGCCCTGAATAAGAAGGGCCGTGTGTGAAGTGTCAGATAAAATCACTATTTCTGGTCTGCGAGAGCCCCAGGGGGCAGAGGTGAGAATGGCTCAGTGGCCAAAGTAACAACTGGCCCTAGTGGGGCCGATTCTGTACACAATCACCCTCTCCCCAGCCATCAGGGCAATTGCTTGGCAGGAGAAGCCACAGCTAACCATTGCCGAACGGCCATATCACACGCCCCCTGTGAGGCTGCTTTACTCTTCCTGTCCATTGCCCTCTGTGGGCCGGGAAAGAAAACAAAACGGCCCACAGATGGCACTGAGACACCAGCCCTTCGGCCAATGCCCGAATGCCCACTGTACCAATCCGTCCCTGGGGCTAGAACCTTATTGTTATTTTTCTCAAGTGTTTGTTATTCTATGGTTGCAAACATGGTTCCTTGGATAGCAGCTCATTCTTATTAGTGCAGACAACCACTGCGTTGTATTTTAAAACCTGTTATTGTGTTTCTCCAGACTAAGCAGTCATAACATACACTGACTACCAGCATGGATGATATCTAACTCCTGCACCTTGTCGCCCCCAATTTCTTATGTAACTTTTCCTATTCATTGACACACTACTTTGGGATGAATAGCGTTATAAAATAAATCAAATGTGAAACAGAGACTAATGAGGGGCACTCTTGGCGGTGGCTGTGAGGGATGCCTAGAGAAGGTCATGGGGGCGCCAACAAAGATCATCGCGCTGGGCATCACCAGCTCTAAAGCTGGCCCTGCCTATGAGTGGCCATGTGGTGAGCTTGACTTGCCCCAACACTGGGCTGGAGTACATTTACTACTGTTTTGTCATCTTTAGTGCTGTGGTTACTTTAGAAGTGTAGTTTGTAAGTGGCAATTAGCTTACTCTTATGTGGTTGAGTGTTTTTAGCTGCCAGCCCCTTCCTAAACCCCTCCTCGCTTTTCCCTAATCCCCCTCCATTCTGTAGTAGATAATCCCCATTTCCCCAGCAGTCCTCCTGGCCACTCAGATTTACTACTACGGCCCTAATTACAAGTATAGGTATGTATTGCATATGATAAATAATGATACCAGTATATGGTTCTACCCTGTTAAATTTCAGCAGGTTTCACCTGCCAAAATGTAACAATGGTTTATTTATCAGATGTGTTAAAAAACTAACATAATTCCAACCCTTGCGTAAATAGGGGTTGCGCATGGGTCACAGTTAACTTCTCATCTCATAATCAAGGCCTATGTAGTAAACTTACATGTGTGGAGATCTCCCCGTAGAAAAGCTAGGAGAGGTAGAGGCTGAGACTTTCACTTTTACAGGTTTATGAATTGCATTTTGTGGTAAGTAGTACTACTTTACATAGCAGAAAATGTGGTTTGTGAATCATGTCCAAAGTTGCCAAATGTTTCCCTAGAAATGCAATTCCTGTGGGAGTGTTGAGAGTAATGCTACACAGTTGTACATGTGTGAACACTCACATACATGTTTTAATTCATTTGCCTCACACATATGCATTTCAATCTTGCTCTGCAATGGTCAAGTTTAAGTGATGCAGAAAATGAGAAAAAAGTGAACTCAAATTCCACATTTTAACAGTCTTTGTTGTCACAAGGGAAAACATTGTAAAAGAAAATATTTGCCACTTAGACGAAAAAGGACATGAAAGATATGTGAAAAATTACATACATTTTCTGAGTTTCTACATGTGGAAACTACCCCCAAAACGTACAGCTAGGAAAATAGGTATCTGCAAGGAAGGTGTGTGAACGTTCGGCTTTTTGTATAATTTGTGATTTGGTATGTAAGGCTGGCTGGAACGATTCTGAATCAAATTTACAGTCACACTATGACCATTCTCAGTCATATGCCACGTAATAGAATTCCTGATTTTTTGTGTTAATATGTTGTTTAAGGTCTAACTACTGAGTTACAGCAAATTCCTCACACATTACGAGAAGCCTGTGTGTAAGAGGAAAACAGTTTCAAATCTGAAAATCATTTCACTACTACATCTAAAATATAGAGTTCTGCTCCGGGGATCAATTGAACACCAGAACTTTTGCATTATAATTGCAATTTCTTACAATTCTGCTAAAATCTGATACCTTCTCCAAGGAAGAAAATATGTGTTAGAAAAATGATGCATCACTATGAAAAAATGCTCCTTTTTGCATAGTCAGACTCATTTTTTGCAGAATTTTGTTACAGGTTTTTGGACTCTGCATACTGGGGAACTGCGGTCCAGTGAACAGTGTGTGTTCTGACCCCTAAAGCATGTAGAAATTGACTAATCACTGACTGTCACACTTACCATTCCTATAAGTCCATAGTATATAGTGCAGAAATACACCAATGGCATGAAAGGTTAAATGTCACTTGTGGACTGCAGCAATCATTGTACCATCTACTGGTGTGGCAAAGGAAAGTATGGCTTCAGGTCTACCATAGTCGCCTGACTGCTTCAGTGTAAAACATGCAGTGCGACCTATTAAAATATGCTTTTTTCACAGGTAAAAACTGCTCTTTTGAACATTAGTAAGTCACCCCTAAGTAAACCTTGTATCTGCATGAATTGCTGTAAGAAATTGGGTGACTGGTTCAACCCTGGTCAAGCAGCAACCACAATACTTGTCAGGGTAAGGCACAAGCAAACCCCAAATTAAAGTTTGCTCAACTCTCTGATAGCTTGGCACAGAGCAGTTAGGCTTACGTTAGAGGCAATGTGCAAAGTATTTGTGCAACACTTCAAACAGTAAACCAGTGAAAACACCACCCAAAGTGATCCCACAGGTTAGATAAATAGAGCAGAATTTAAACAAAAAACCAAGACCAAGTGACAAAAATCCAATCAGTAGAACCAGAGTTATAACATTTTAGAGAATAAAGTGAATATAGAGCCAAAAAGCACAAATCGTCAACTTGGAATACCTGGTCGCTCTGGACCAGGTCAAATTCAAAAGTTCAGACTGACTGCAATGTTACTCAGGTGGGATACAGTCCCACTGAAGGTTTACCTTCTCAAGTTCATGCCAAGAGTCCTGTTCACTTTACGCAGGGCTGCAAGGAACAGAGAGCATCGCAGGTTGCTGTTGGCAAACTGTGAGGAGCCAGCTGGAGTCATGTGCGGGTGTTGCTGAAAGTTCATGGTGGTGGTGCCCTGGAGCAGTTGATTCTGCAGTGTGAAGAGTTGGGCTGATGGAGCTTCATGCTGATTTGCAGTGCAAGTGATGAGGTCTTGGTGTGAACTGGCCAATTTGTGGTCTCAATGAGCCCAAAACCTTGTTTTTAGCTCCCATGAACCACACCAATGGCCCAGGACCTTAGATGGACTACTTGGGAATCAGGAACTCGTTGTGGCTGGTTCCAGGGGCTGGTCTAGGATGTTGGACAGCCTTTCAGGTCCCTGAGGCCCAGACTAGCCCTTGAAGTCACTCTGGGGTCCTGGGTTGAAGATGAAGTTGCAGGTCCAATTCTCCTTCCCCAGGCAAGAGGGCAGTAGGCAACAGGCCAGTACAGCAGGGCAGCAGTTCTTTTAGAGCAGCAGTCCAGTAGAGTGGCAGTTCTTGCAGCAGCACAGCAGTCTTTCTTCCTGTCAGAGTATCCACAGGTCCAGAAATGTACTGAAAAGTTGGTGTCTGAGGTCCAGGATTTATACCCAGTTGTGTCTGTGAAGTGGGGAAGAAGCTTCGAAAGGTTTCCTCTTGAAGTTCCCAGGGATCCTGCCTTCCCCGAGTAACTACAAGGGTCATGCAGCCCTTTGTGTGGAGGTGACATGATGTGCAAAATAACAATGGATTGGGATGCCGCCCAAAATCATTACCAGTGGCTGAGATTAATTCAAGCGTTCCATCCATCAATTTTTTTTATACTTTGTGTGGAGGCAGGACACAGCCTATTCAAGTGTAAGTGGAGCTGTGCCTAGCTCCTCCCTCCTATCCTACACATGATGGTCCTTCCAGGCATGCCTAAGCTCTCTATTGTGTGTGACTGTCCAGGAGGAATACACAAAGCCCAACTGTTAGCAACTCCCAGTTATGTGACCCAAAGACAGGTTGCAGAAACCCCGTGGCACTTTCTAAAACTGGCATTTTCAGAATTGCAATTTAAAATCTGACTTCCCCATAAGTTAGGATTTTAAATTATGATTCCAGAGACACCAAACATGAGCTACTTTCCTATTCCCATTTGAAAATGACACATATAAAATGTAATAAGGTAATGCCAATGTTATCCCATGAGAGTGGTAGGCCTTGGAGCAGTGAAAAATGAATCTAAGAGTTTTTCACTACCAGGAGATGTAAAACCTAAAAGCACATGTCCAGCTTTTTAAATACACTGCACCCTGCTGTCTGGGCAGTCCAGGGCCTACCCTAAGGGTGACTTACATGTATTAAAAAGGAAGGTTTAGACCTGGCAAAAGGTTTATTTTGTGAGGTCTAAATGGCAGTTTAAAAACTGCACACAGGCTGCAATGGCCGGCTGGAGACATGTTTAAAGGGCTACTTACGAGGGTGGCTCAATCAGTGTTATAAGGTGACTATTAGCATTTAATTTACAGGCCCTTGATCCATGCACTGCCACTTTACTATGGACTTATAAATAAATTAAATATGTCAATTGGATATAAGCCAATGTTACAATTGCTTTAGGGAGAGAGCACTAGCACTTCAGCACTGGTTCACATTGGTAGAGCTCACAGAGTCCTAAGGCCATCCTAAAACAAATTCATCAAAAAGTGGAGGCTTAAGGAAAAATGTTTGCGGTGGCCCTGCAAAAAGGGCCAGTTCCAACAAAGGCTAATTAATGTAAGTGTTAGAACTGGCATCTTTTGGCGTGGTTTCCCCTGACCTTTTGCTTTATGACCTCCTGTTTTGACTGTGTTCTGAACCACATTTTGCTGGCTTTAGGACTTTGTACTTTTTCACTGCTAACCAGTGCTGAAGTGCATGTGCTCTGTGTCTAAAATGTAAGGGCATTTGGTTTCTCCATGATTAGAATATTTGATTTACTGATAAGTCCCTAGTACAGCACACTATATATGCCCAGGGCCTGTAAATTAAGTACTACTAGTGGGCCTGCAGCACTGATTGTTTCATCCACATGAGTAGCTGTTTAAAGCATGTCTCAGGCCTGCCACTACAGAGCCAGAATATGCAGTTTTAAACTGTCATTTGAACCTGGCAAGTTCACCTACTTGCCAGGCCTAAACCTTCCCTTTTATTACATATTCTCCTCTATGGTAAGCCCTAGGTAGGCCGATGGTCAGGGTGCAGTGTATTTAAACGATAGGACATGCCTCTACGATTTTAAATTGGTTCTGCATACCTTTGCTCGCCAACTATACCTGAGATTTGGGGCAATGCAGCACTATCCTCAACTGTTTTATCCAAGGAATCTTTCTTCGTATTTTAGCTAGGGGCATCACCGTTACCATGTCTTCCCTTCATATGGACTGCAGCCTCTAAGCGCCTCTAGAAAGACCCTAACTCACCTACTAAATCTCCTCTGCCTATCACGCTGGAGGACCTAATGGAGGAGTTTAAGCTTATGAAGCCCTTTATTCTCAACACCAACGCCACCCTTCAGCGGCTTGATGGGAAATGGTCCAATCTTGAATCCAGAGTTTCTGTGGTTGAGCAGAGGATCAGTGATGCTCAGGATGTCCTTCCTAGTGTTGAAGCTATGTCCAAGGAAATTGCACTCCTTAAACAGCAGACAGAGGACCTGGAAAACTGCAATCGATGCAATAATCTTAGGATTTATGGTATTCCTGAAGACGCGGAAGGTCCTGACATGCTCACCTTTCTCAAACTTCACTTACCTAAAAAAGTTGGCTTCAAGGAAAGTACCTCTTTTAACCTGCAGCGAGCCCATCGCATCGGCCCCAGGTTTGGCAGTTCTCCCTCCACATCGTCAGTCAACCGTCCTGGAGGAATTATAGTTTTATTTTTGGAGTACACTGAGTTGTTAATGATTCTGTCTGCGGCTAAGCAAAGGAAGCAAATGTTGTGGTCTGGGCAATGTTCTTTTCTCTCTAAGGATGTTTCCCGCGCCACTGCTGCTCGACGTAAAGAATTCCTCTCATTTCGTCCTGCTCTCCGCTCTATGAATGCTCGATATGGTCTTGTTCATCCCTGTTTCTTTAAAGTTACTCACAATGAAAGGTCTTACTCTTTTGATCGTCCTGAGGACTTGAGACAATTTATCCATCGTCACAAGGGAGAAGAAATGGAGCTTGGGAAACAATGATTTTGGACTGCCTCATCATGTGGTTCCTTTTTGTGGATCTAATCCGTTAATTGTGTTTCAGCTCATTTTTTGGCCTCTCCCTTCTCATTTTACAGGTTTTTGAGAATTTGAGCCTCATTTTTGTTGTTATTTGTCTATTTTTATTCCGTCTGTTCTATACTTAATATTTTTCATTGGTTAATATTTGTCTTCTCAACTGATGATTTGCTGATAACGTCTTGCTTTCTTCTTTCACAGATATGTCTTGTGTGGTGCGAATAACCCTTCCTAATGTTTTTCACCTCACGATGCCTTCCCTCCCATTCCCATTGTCTATTATTCTTTGTGCTTTGGTAAGTGTCTCTTTCTCCTTAACTGTCTGCGTATTTCTTATGCTGTTCATTTCGAGAATCTATGCTTTTTGTTTTTCACTTTTGCCACGCTGCTGTTCTTATGGCCGCTCCTTAAAATATATTTCTTGAAGTTGTTTTTTTTTTTTGGTCTTTGCCGTTCCTCTTTGTCTTTGCCTCGTCTTGTCTGTCTTCCCCACGTGGCTCCCCGCCTTCTCATGTTATTCTTTTCTCTGGCAATATGCTCTGTTCTTTTTGACTGAGGCTCTTTTGCTTCTTGTCAACTTTCCTTCTATTACCATTTCCCTTTTCTGGTCTCCTTTATCCTCTTTCCTGCTCTTCTTTTCTTCTTTCCTTTCCCTTTTCTGTCCTCTAATTCTCTTCAGCTTACCTTTTCTGCCTATCTCTACCTCCTTTTCTTTTCTACCTCATCACTATTTACCCTTCATTTTTCATTCTGGGTTCTACTATTCTTTCTCTGGTGCACTGCTTTACCAGTTTTCATGTGTTTATTTCGCGACTATATAACTGATAAATTGTTTCTGTTGTTGCTGAAAGTTATAAAATGCATATCTTGTTGCTTAATCTTTTTTCTATTCTATTACCATGACTGATAATGGTCGCATTGTTTCATGGAATGTTAAGGGACTACGCAGCCTTGTCAATAAACAGAGGGTTGTTACTCATTTGTCTAGGCTGCAATGTAAAATAGCAATGCTACAGGAGACTCATCTTAACGAAAGTGAGATTAATTCACTTAAAAAGCAATGGGTAGGCCATATTTTTTGTTCCCCTTCTAAAGAGAGGAAAAATGTAGTGGTTTCTTTATTTCACAAATCTCTTTCTCTTGTTTTGGAGAAGGAGGAAAAAGATGCTGATGGTAGATGGCTCCTTCTACATCTTAATATAAATGGTTCCCCTATCTCCCCTCTCAACCTCTATGGTCCTACTGGTGTTGATGCACAATTTTGGAAGACTATGTCACACAATTTTCACTCATGTCCTGACATTAATTTACTAGTGGGTGGGGATTGCAATCAGGTCATGGACCCCTTCACAGACAGGAAGTCCAACACTAGATACATTCCCAACAAAATGTCAAAATGCAAAAAACTTTCATGACTACAATTCACTCGAGGGGTTTGGTTGATGCGTGGAGAATATCCCATCCGGACAGACCAGAATACACTTTTTACTCTCCTACTCACAAATCTCTTTCTAGAATTGATTATATTTTTTTGAGTCCCCCATCTTCTCACTAAATTAATAAAAGCTGATATTGGCTCTATTCTCATTTCCGATCGTGCCCAGGTCTTGATTAGTCTGGACCTCCCTTCTGAACCCCCAAAATCACGCAGATGGCATTTTAATAATTACTTACTTAAGGAACCTAATTTTTGGGAGCGTTTTAAAGAGTTCTTGCCAGAGTTCTTGCTTAGGAACGCCAGCCCGGACATTCCTTTTCATACGATATGGGATGCCTTTAAGGCGATAGCCAGAGGATTCATCCTTGACTATGTTGCGGTCAAAAAGAAACAATCCATAAAGGAATTTGCTGTCCTACTAGCTTCAATTAAACATCTTGAGCACGCCTACTTCAAATCTAAAAATGAGGATACCCTTAAGAAATTAATTCAGGCTAAAATGTCTTTAAATAGGAAATCTACTGAAGAAGCTTCTGGGACCCTTCTTAAAGTTAACTCTAAATTCAATGGGGGTCGTAACAGAGCAGGCAAACTACTTGCAAATTACTTGAAAGTAAAGTCCCTGAGATCTAAGGTGGTCAAAATTACTGATAATGGCGGTGTGGATCATTTCAAGGACGATGAAATACTAAACTGTTTTACAGACTTTTATAAGACACTTTATACCCCAGAATCTTTCCCCTCCGATGAGGCATTGGATTCTTTTTTTGCTGCGCTCCCTCCACGTCCTTCTTCATCTTTTGATTGCTCCTTATTAGAAAAAGATCTATCCCTTTTTGAGCTTAAGTCCGCTCTAGCCCAACTACCAAAAGATAAGTCCCCTTGTCTGGACGGCTTTACTGCCCAGTTTTATTCCTGCTCCTCCCAGATTCTGCTTCCACACCTTTTATCTTTCTTCCAACACTTCATGTCTCATAAAGAAACTCGTGGCTCCTTTCTTGAAGCTATGATCTGTCTAATTCCTAATAAGGGCAAAGATCCTTCTTCTTGCACTAACTATCGCCCTATTTCTTTAATCAATTTTGCCAAGGTCCTTGCTCTCCGCATCAATAAAGTGATCCCTGATCTAATTGGATATGAGCAAACAGGATTTGTTAAGAGTAGAACGTTTGCAGACAATTCCCAAACTTTATTAAACATTATCCATCTTGCTTCCAAGAGCTCCTCTCCGGTTGCAGCTATCACCCTGGATGCTGAGAAAGCATTTGATCATATTCATTGGCTTTTTATGATGCGTGCTCTTAATTGGCACGGCTTTGGCCCTATTATTCTATCTCTTATTAGTTTGTTGTATGCATCCCCCACCACTTCGGTTTTTGTGATCGGCTTTCAATCCCCTTATTTTACTCTCCAACAAGGCACTCGCCAAGGTTGCCCTCTGTCTCCTTTGCTTTTTATTTTGTCTCTCGAACCCTTTCTTCACTTCCTTAGGAACTCTCCTGCTTTTCGGGGCTTTACTCATAACTCTATTGAAGTCAAGTTCACTGCCTATGCAGAAGATATTTTGTTATATATGTCTGATCCGTCTACCTCTTTGCCTGCTTTTATCGATCTCTTGTCTTCTTATGCTGTCTTGTCTGGTTACAAGTTAAATTTCTCTAAGTCTGAAATTCTTCCCATTAAATAAATATCGTCTTAGAAGTAGTAGTTGTACTTGTTTAGGGCTAAAATATTCTTCTTCTATTGCCAAAACAGTTCAACTCAACTTAGATAATATTTTATTAAAGATCTCTGGCATGGCGGATAGATGGTCTCCTTTATTTTTGTCTTGTTGGGGTAGGCTGGACACTTCTAAGATGATGATGCTTCCAGTCATTAACTTCTACCTTTCTATGTTACCAGTATGACTTCATTTAAAAATAATTAAAAATCTTAACAGCATCTTGAGTAAATTTCTCTGGAATAACCGGAAAGCTCGCATTTCTTTGTCTGCTTTGTCTGCCCCCAAAGATAGGGGAGGGATCAACTTTCCCAATTTTCGTCAATATCATTCCTCCTTTTTAATTCGTCAAGTTCTGCCCTATCTCTCTTCTTCAGAGGATCCTCCTATTTCTGTATGGTATAAATTGGAGGAATCCGCTATTCACCCACTACTTTTTTCCTCATTAGCTAGCTTTACTCACCCTCCTACCATTCCACATCTTATATCTACCCTTCTTCCGATTCTTTCTAAATTGCATTCACCACTCCAGCTATTCCTCGATTCTTCTATTTGGCATAATAGGTCTATTAAAATCTCTATTCGAACTATCTGCTGGAAAGATTGGATAGTTAAAGGGATTGTACAGGTTAAACACCTAATGCATAACCAGCAGCTTTTATCCTTCCAGGAAACCCAATCTAAATATAATTTACCTGATACTTTCCTCTCTAAGTTTGACTCTTTGAGATTGATCTTAGCTCAACAGCTTTCTCTTCTTTCGGTGACTTCCTCCTCTTCCTCTGACCTCCCTCCCTCACAAGCATTACCTATTTCCCCTTCTGTCCGGGCCTCTCACATATACAAATTTCTCTTTTTTTCTCTTTCCACTCATCCCAAAACCAATAT
Source organism: Triturus cristatus (assembly GCF_964204655.1). Taxonomy (NCBI): domain Eukaryota; kingdom Metazoa; phylum Chordata; class Amphibia; order Caudata; family Salamandridae; genus Triturus; species Triturus cristatus. The sequence continues at coordinate 888,867,623 of NC_140590.1, read as the reverse complement.
TGAACTTCTATGGGAAACTGATTTACAACTTACTCTTCCTATACACACATGGAATTCCATTTGGGCTTGGATTCATCACACTTCATGCAATGCCAGCATCATTCAAACTCTCTACTATTTTTATCAGAGATTATTTCAAACCCCATGAGCTGTTTCCAAATTCAGTTCTGACATATCTCCTAACTGTTGGTCCTGTAAGAACACTCCCGGCACATATCTTCACTCCTTCTTTCTCTGTCCCAATATTTCTATTTTCTCGACAAGAATATGTAAGTCAATTACCTCAATTTGTTCCACTGATTTTCCCTTTGCTGTTCACTTCATATTTTTGGGTAGCAATTCCAACGTTGGGTGGGTGCTCGTAAACTAGGCTTACTGGTAGACTTGTGCATTGCTATTGCTTTTCAGGTTATAACTTCTAATTGGAAGGATGCCTCCAAGGTCTCCTTTTCTGCCTGGTGGAATCTGTTATGTCATCATCACCGGCTTGATAGAGCTTCAGCTACCACCTGGCAGCAACTTATTCGAAAGGAATCCTTCTGGCCTCCTCTCACTAACTATATTTATTCCTCTGAATTGCATGCCAAGGACAGTAATTTTATTTTTCAACCGCTGTGAGCGCTGCGTTTATTCTTTTTTATATTGTTCATGCTTTACAAATGATTTATTGCTATTTGCGATTCTCTATTATTCGTCATTGGAAAGTTTTATTAGATTATTTGATAAGGTTGCTGTTAGCTTTCTTTCTTTTTTATTCTCTCTTTTTGTTTCTTTTTTCCTTCTCCTCTTTTGTTTTCTTTATCTTTCTTCTTCCTTCTCTTTCTCTCTTCCCTTCTTTAATCTTTAAAATTCAAAAGCAAAAATGCTAATTTATTATGGTGCTCTTTCATTTTATTTTATTCTAAACAATGGTATTTGATCCTGACAATGTACTATGTATCAGGTTTTTCATCCTTTGTTTTTCATTGATATCCTTTTGCTATCCTCTGTATTTGTATTTTATTCTCTTGTCATTTTGTACCATCTTTTCTTTACCTGTTCAATAAAGCTTTCTAAACAGTAAGAACGCTTATTCCAAATAGAAGGAGAAAGGAACCAAAAGTATGGATTTACAAAGCGTGTAGACAGTAGCAAAATAAAATATTGACTCTCCTATGAGACAGATGATTTTCAAGAATGTGAAATATTTAAAATTGAGAAATAAGGGGCATGGCCAAGATGGCTGATAAGAAAAATGTGGGTGGGTGCGAAAAGGCAGGAAATCCCGGGCCACCATTGGCACTGTCAACACTCACAGTGGGCCACGAAGTACGACTGAGGTGGAGCAAGATTAAGGCAGCCCACCAAGAGAGCAAGCATGGGCAGTGATATGGACATGTCTTGGGCTTAGCTTCCATGGACAAATAGGGGAACATATTCATTTTATGTGCTTGCTTGCTTGTAATTTTAACCTATTCATTATATGTATTTGCATAACTGTCATGCTAGCTTGTCATTTATTTTTAAACCATTTACTATGTACTGTCACAGTGCATCATTCATTTTTGTAGTGTATCCTGGTAACTAGTGCTTTATGTTTTTAATTGAGAACAATAACATTTTATTTAAAATAAATAAAGTAAGCTGAACACCGCATGTGGCAGTTGGAACACAGGACTAGTGGGACACAGACCTGGCATGAAGTTTAATAGCAAAACAGAGATCAAGCAGTATCGGAGGTCAGAGCCAAAATCAAGGTTGTTGAATTCCCTGGTCCTGAACAGGCAATTAGCTCAGAGTGAACTCCTTGCTAGCTATCTTGTACATTGGAAAAAGGTGTGACAGTGCAGGTGGCTCCCTCAAGATACAGTGTCATGGGAGGACACAGACAAGTGCCATGAAGTTCCCAGTAACAACGCAATTGTAGGACACAATTTTAAAGGTAAATGGACAGTTTAAAAGAGAGGCCTGAGCACCAGTGGCATTGGGAGTGGAGGGGTGCCAGACTCTGTCAAACCTGCCTCCAAGAGATTTAGAGGAGCACATACATGCTACTTTGGAAGCCCAAATCCCTAAAGCTGAAGTTGGGAAAAGCACTCTTGAGAGTGACCGGACAGCTTGGACCCCGCCCCGATGCTGGTGAGGATAAGATGTAAGGGAAGAGGCCTAATAGGCATTCTGGCAACACATCAGTGAAGCACAACTAACAGCCGAAAGGCTTCACTACACGGAGGAACCTTAACAATGTAGAAAGGAGGGAACCAGAGAGGAATGACTCCCAACAGTAGGAGTGAGCCAACTAAATACACCCTTAAAGGAGAAGCTGCTCTGGGGCAGTGTTCAGTTTTATTCTCATCATGGCAACAACTAGGGGGGTGAAAAAGCAGTCAGTCAAGGAACTTTTCCAAAAGTATGTTTCTAGTAAACCCAAGGGCTATAAGGACAATGAAGAACATGAACCTCTCACTGTGAACACACTTATTGTGACCTCAAAGGAAGTGCAGGTGCCCACCACTAACAGGTTCATGGCCGACTGCTTTCTGGGTCTCTTGGCGACTTTACTGCTCTATGCAAACCAAAACACAACATACGCAGAGAAAAAAAGAACTGCACAAACCTAGGGGACAGGGTCCATACGCTAGAAGAAATGAGCAATGGAAGAGAGGAAAAGCAGTCTGAAAGTATAGATTATTGTCCTCCAGAGCCATGATGAATACCTAGAGTACCACTGCAGATGAATTAACATTTATATTCAAGGTATACCACACGGAGCAGAAGGTCACAACTTAATACATCCAGGGACGGATCTGGGCCCTACTTCCCTCACTCAACTATAGGGAGATTCTTCTAGATATAACTCACTATACAGCTGCTTGCACATTGAGAGGCAACAGAACTTCTCATGAGAGTTCACTTTTTTCCAACAAAATGAAAAAAATAATGCAGGAAGTATGAGATAATCAAAACTTCACCATTGGCCATAGCCCAGGTTTGTTGTATCAAGAGGCCTACCCATATTAATCCTTCTGAAGTGGAGATCCTTTGAGTAGTGCTGGCAAGGTCACCACTTCCATAAAAACTCACTAGAAGAAGTCTTTCCTAGAAGACAAAATAACAACCTCGAAACGCAGACATGGGTGGACCGTGATTAACTCTTACATATCAATAAAGCCTCAGGCATATTTATTAACACATTTCAGTACACAGCTAAAAAAGAGTTTCACCAAATACCGTTTGGGCATGCATGATTCGAAAGATCTACAACCGTCCTGGCAAAGCAACCATCAAGCAGCACACTGTCGACTATGCTGCTTCTGTAACGAAACGCTAACACACCTGCTGTGTGCTTGCCCAGCAGTTAAGGATATAAGGAGGGGGCTTTTAAAACCAATTTTTAATTATTGAATATTCGCACTTGCAGGCAAGCAGTGATACGTTGGCTGAAGGATCCTCAATAATCCTGGCTTGCCGGGGTGTTAAATACCTGGCAAAAGTAAGGAAACTTTTAAGGCAAGCCGATTTAGAGGCCACGAATAAAGCATGAACAAGGACGGCAGGGGCGTCGCATACATGGCCCACTAGCCCAAGCAGCAAGCAGAAAAAAAATATATTATTCATAATCCACAGGATAACGGGAACAACATAGAAAAATGGTCACGTTTGGAATTTAAAATGGACATTTTATCTCGAACAGGATCTAGCTAGAATTAACCCTGGACTTTTTCAGACACTTGAGCACTTCTGAAAGCTTTTAATAGAACCCGCACAGATTCTTTAAACTGTTAGATAACATTTTATGTGTATTATAATGTTATTCAGATTTTAAAATCTTGGTAACCATGACACTGAAAAGTAGTATTCAATGGAAGATTAAGTTTAATACTTTTTTAAAGTGTAAATTGTAACGATTTTAAGTAATCATATACATTAAACTATTTGACTTTGACTTTGATCCAATTAGTTACATATAAATCAGTTGACAGGCATAATGCTTTGTCTTACATCAACTGATTTTTGTATATACGATGCCACATAGAAACATATCTCTGGATCATCAAGAGTAACAAGTAATTTTATAGCAGCATGGGTTGTTCTCACATTATATTTTATAAAAAGTGGTTTCAGATACAAATGCCTAAAATAAAGATAACAATAAAGAAAATAACACAACAAGAACCCAAGAAGATACTGCAGCTGTTAGAAGGACAAGGGGATGGCATGGAGTAAACAGAGGGATCCCCACAGGTACATTTCCAGGCACCTCAAAGAATAAATAAAATTGGGGTCACAATTATACCAAAACAAGGAAAGAACCCAGAGGAATTTTACTCATACCAACCTATATCTTTATTGGATGTTGACATTAAAGTTTTCATTATAATCCTTTCCCTCCATCTAAATGATTGAATGTGGCACTTGGGCCATCCAAACCAGGTAGGGATCTCTTTGAAGTACTTTGTTAGCAAAGTAGGTCATGCATCTGATTGATGAGGTGAACATAAAAAAGAAAGTTCACTTTTCCTGTCAGTAGAAAGCATTTGACAGGATAGACCGGTGCTCCTGGAAGGAGGCATTCCTGGCTTGGAGCTGGCGCGTCTGGCCCATAAAATTGGTCCCCATTTCCTGGATTTCAAACAATTTGGTCTCCACACTCCGATCAAAATAAATAGGAAAGAGTTAGATAGTTGATGCAGAACGAGACACCCGACAAGGGTGCACTCAATCACCTTGGATTACGGCCTCTGTCTTGAAACATTGAAGGCACATCCACCAACACCCCAAGAGAGAAACTTGACACAGACAAGCTCAAACTGACACTCTTTGTGGACAATGCATTGATCTCTATGTCAAACCCTCAACATTATTTACACTCCCTACTAAAGGAACTGTGGAGGTGCAGCATAGCATTGAGAAAGAGTATTTTTGAGAGGAATACAGTATGCCTAAGCCAGCATTCACCCTTCAAGTGCAGCACTTGCACTATAAAGTATCTGGTATACAAGAGGCAGCAACAAAAACCAAGATGTAGGCAGTTAATTTGCCACCATAGTTCACTGAAAACAAGAAAAACCTCTTCAAATGGCATAACCACCCATTCCCATGGCTTCTTTGCAGAGCAATGATTAAAATGCTCATCTAGCCTGAAATACTGTTTTTATTCCAAGTACATCAACTGAAAGGGATACAAATTCCAGACACAACTCACATCAGTGTGCAGCTACTTCATACATAGGAAACCACTTGTTGGCATCTGGTGGACTGGTGGACTTTGTTTTCCCAATTTCAAGTTATACTATTAAGCAATACATTTGAGATATTTTTTTGAATGGATGGTCAAAAGCAGAGAAAGGGGAATACTGGTGCTTTCTGGACCACACACTCACACTGCGGACTTCTATGGGAAGGCCCTTGTTTGGAATCCAGCAAGCATGCTTAAATCACCATAAATTTGAGTGACTTGCGAGATCTGGGACCACTAAAGTAAAAAATGTGGTCTCACGCGCTTTCACACACCCTAAACTCAAAACCCTAATTTTTGTCAATCCTGCATTTGGATCTGGGCTCCACAGAGAGGTTTTAAAAATGTGTGAATAGCACATTGAATAAAAGTGGGAGACTTGTTCGATAAGGACATAATCAATCCTTCAAATGGCTCAAGACAGACTAAGGCCTGGGCAAAGATGAACGGTTTAGGTACACACAGATGAGCACAAGGTGCTGAATCCGCAGATCAAATATACCACTATATGAACCCTCACCCCCTTTGAGAAACCCACATCCACAGTCAGTGGGGAAGATTTTAGGTGGCACTGGACTCCAAAGCTCCGCTTCACAATTGATGATAAACAACCAAACAGGCATGCTTGCCACATCTTAATGGGTTGCCCTTACAACCAAAATCTCTGAAAGATGGACTTTGAAGCCATATACTCATTAGTGGGAATCAAAATCCCAGAGGGAATTTTTGTAGCTGGTCGAATGCCTTATCGATTGTAGGAGAAGGGAAAGTGCTAGATCCATAATGAATGTACTTCTACCTGTTAAGGAGATCACCCCTTATTTTGCATACCGAATGGTATACTAGATTGTGATTTATTTTGAGGATGAAAAATACTACCCACAGCATACATTTAACTGAAAAGAACTGTCTCTGTTGTGTGGAGCACACTTTTTGGATATATTGTGAAGAACAGTAGAGACCTGACCAGCCTGGGGTCACTGTGAGTGGTGCACATTCTTTTAGGTGAAGTGCAGGACGGGTACCAGCCTATACAAGATGGATCAACGTCATACAAGGACTACAGAAGTGCAGTGACCTAAGCCTCATTGTACATGCATGCTGGTGGAGTAGGGATTGTCTGGGAGTAGCAAAAGAAGATGGGTGGGGGAAGGCAAAGGAAAAATGGGTTTGGGTAGAGGGGGGATGTTTGGCAAGGAGGAAGAGTTGGTGTTACTGCTAGGTTAATTTATCTGCATAAAACTCAGTACAATGCCTTTACACCATAAAATGGAAAATGTCATATGATGTTCTCTTAGAAGAAGCACACAACAGGACCCTGGGTCCACGGTCACAAATAAGAAAATGAAAAGAAGGTAGCATGCATAAAGTCGTAAAACTCCCAAGCTCACAACTATCATCTTTGACCAACGCTTATATAATAGGTTAATGTGCATCCTTAAGTTTATTCAGACCACTAACATTAGGTTCCTTCAATAAAGATTATGGCGCGACAAAGTAGACTATGAGCATTAAGTTTGCCTATGCTGACTACTTGTTGGGAGTCATGATCAACAGCTACACTGGATGCAGGGGAAGAATGTCACATGGAATATCTGTTATGTAAGTTGAATCTTGCTTCCCTATTAGAATTCTAAAGCCCTGCATGATTGGGCAGTGTAAGGAAGGTCTAATTGTGGTGGTGGTTATTTTATAAAACAAATAAGCATTTTAATAACATAGTTGGATTTGTAGCTGTATGTAAATCTATAAAAATCGAAATTGCATAAATCCATAAATAAGCAAATTATTTCACAACAAAGACAGGTGTAACAGTGGGTGCCCGTATTAATGCAAATGTTGTGCTGTTCTTAATTCAGTAGGAGCAAAGAAAAAACCTGATACTTCCATTAAAACAGAAGCTCATTAACCACTATTTGTGACAACTAGGTAATCAGGATCGCTATCAAAATTAGAACAAACATCCAATATAAATTTAGGAAACTGTGGCGAGAGAAACTAAGATCCATTTGCAATGACATCCAGTGTCTCAGTGTTCCTGCATCAAAAATATTGGGCAGGAAAAGCTTGCTTTGTTTCTCAGTTTAGGGCTAGGGATTGCCGATACCATAAATATTGGACATGGGACAGGGGTAGTGGCAACTCTGGTCAATGACCCCACAGCCAAAGATGCAGAACTGGGTAAGTACTGGGGAGGGGGCATACAGGCTGAATCATTGAGGATTCATGTGTAAGTCATCACATACAAAAGGTACACCACTTGACCACTGTCAGAAATTGTATGCGATCTGTGGGAAGAGCCCCTAGTAGCTATGGCACAAGCAGCAGACATTTCCTAGAGATAGACTAAGCAGTTTCTCCCAGTTAAAGCATTTATCTTCAGATTTAGTATCAGAAACGGAAGTCAAACTCTTATGGCAGGCAAGGTCCTAGTCCAAGGCTGTAGCTAGTGGAGGTCCCTCTAAGTCAGATACATTTTCGTGGAGCTCCAGCTGAAACTGTATGTTTTGGTACCAAAAGTTTCCACCTGGGGCAAATCTGGATTTTGTGGCTTCTGAGGGTGCTTATCAGATAGATTTTCCACCTCAAACCAAGATTTTGCCTTTGGACGTACTCACTTTTTTCGAAGTCAGTATCCTCTAGCAAGGCAAGGCAAGTCTGGAACCTTTAGACAGGCAGGGCTCCACGAGGGGTCCAGCTATAATGGTTTTCAGTGCAGCAAAAAGCTCTGAGTGGGATGAACCTCCTAGAGTGTGGTCTTCTTGGGCACGGCTCAGCTAAGTATGGAGGTGGAAAAATTAGCTTTTCCTAATTTTCTTAAACTTTTGGGAACACTCTTCCTTGTCAGTCCTGAAGCACCTAGATTTTCTGGGAGGGTATCTCGTCAATAGGTTTCTCACCGGCAAGGTCTGAAGCTGGAACCAGTTCTTTGTAGTCAAGTGAGCCCTCTTGCAGTCAGGAGTCCTTCTGCTTTTTTGTGTCCCTGAATCGGACAAATAATAAAACAACTACTTAATCCTTGGACAACAATTCCACTCCCAGGTTCCCCGCAACAGTCAGGGGTTCTTGACTGAGTTGTCTTCTTCTAGTAAAAGTCACACGCCTTCTTTCTTCTTCTAGCATGGTCTTCTTTTTCAGGTGGAGTCCTACTAGCGCCAGAAACATTATGGGATGGCAGTTAAAGTGCAAGAGTTATCCTGTACATTATCCATTGATTTGAGAAAGTCAGCCATCCAATCCTAACTGCTTTCTCGCTGTCCCCGATCTTCTTTGGCAGCACTACCTCTTTGCCTTACTGCAAAATTACAAAGGAGCCCTGTTTCAATATGGAATACCCCTTCTGCCAACAGGCAGACAAGTCTTCCACTCCTTAGCCACTCCCCTATTGAGATAAGCTCTGCTCCCACCTGACAGGGTCCAAGCTGGTGCTCTTCTCCACTCTGACTGGAGTCTGAATGTCTAGGAGCATTTTGGGAATTAATAGAAGACTTCCTAGGCCTTCTGAAGTCAAAAAAGCTAGTGCAAAGTATGTCCTTTGTTCTACCCTCTGTTTCTGTCCACTCCAGGATAGCTAATTCCTTCCAAGTGGTCTGTAGATAACACCCTATCCTTCCTCGTCTCAAAGGCAGACCATTGTCTATTGAGCCAGAGTGATTAACCCTCCCAATCAAGGATATACATTTCAGTTCTGGAGTTCTGAGGAGTATCAAAACTGGGTTTAACCCCTTCTGTGCCCATGACGAGATAGTCTCGTCATGGAGCGTGGTTGCGCTGTGCCCATGACGAGACTATCTCGTCATGGACCCCGCCCGCTAATGAAAGGGCCGGCACAGGAGGGGGAAAGGGCGGGGCACTCAAGGGGTTAAGCGAGTTATGGCTCATACAGCCTAAGGTATGTTTCACCATTAAATGAGGTTTGAAAAATTAAATAAGAAATACCTCTGAAGGAAGGACTTTGCCAGCATTTCCCAGACTGAGATATAGAATTAAGGGGCATATTTACGAGCCCCTATCGCCTCGGGAACGTAACTTTTTGTGATGTTCCCGTTGCGATAGGGGCCTTGCCTTATGTACAAGTCAGCGTTAAGCCACTTAAAGTGGCTTAACACTGCCTTGTTTATAAGTCACCCTTTGAAACTATGGTTAGCGTGAAAGGGGCGTGCAGAGTGTGTTGCGGTGGGCGTTCCACCACAACACCCATTGTATTTGACACTGCCCCCTATGTACAAGGATGGCGTACATAGGAGGCAGCACCAAAATTAAGACCAGGAAAACCCTGGTCTTACGTTGGCGATACGAGGAGAAATGCATAATTTCTCCTCGTTTTTGTTTTTTCCATGTGTGCTGCCTTGTAACTGGTAGGCCATTGTTATTTCAATGGAACAACTATTTTATTGTTGACAACACATGCCAAATAGTACAAAAACTATGTTTTTGAATTAGGCAGGATGTTTAAGGCTGTAGTGTAAATAATGTAGTTGGTGTCTGGGCTCCTGTTTGTAGTGTTCTGCAAAGCAGCAATCTGTCTTGCCTGGATTTTTATGGCACGTTGCAACTGCACATGTTGCACATACTTAGGCTTTTGCTTATTAAGGGTAGTTGCGTAAGGTACACCTTTTGGCTTGTCAATGTGTGCTATTATTGAAAGGGTTTGGTACTCTGACTAGCTGACTGTAAACAGAAAGAACATTAGACATTCAGCCGCTCCCTTCGCCTCTCGTGTCCACTCTCTGCGATGTGGGGTCCCTCAGGGCTCGGCGCTGAGCCCCACGCTCTTCAATATATATATGAGTCCTCTGGCACTGTATTTGACACTGCCCCCTATGTACAAGGATGGCGTACATAGGAGGCAGCACCAAAATTAAGACCAGGAAAACCCTGGTCTTACGTTGGCGATACGAGGAGAAATGCATAATTTCTCCTCGTTTTTGTTTTTTCCATGTGTGCTGCCTTGTAACTGGTAGGCCATTGTTATTTCAATGGAACAACTATTTTATTGTTGACAACACATGCCAAATAGTACAAAAACTATGTTTTTGAATTAGGCAGGATGTTTAAGGCTGTAGTGTAAATAATGTAGTTGGTGTCTGGGCTCCTGTTTGTAGTGTTCTGCAAAGCAGCAATCTGTCTTGCCTGGATTTTTATGGCACGTTGCAACTGCACATGTTGCACATACTTAGGCTTTTGCTTATTAAGGGTAGTTGCGTAAGGTACACCTTTTGGCTTGTCAATGTGTGCTATTATTGAAAGGGTTTGGTACTCTGACTAGCTGACTGTAAACAGAAAGAACATTAGACATTCAGCCGCTCCCTTCGCCTCTCGTGTCCACTCTCTGCGATGTGGGGTCCCTCAGGGCTCGGCGCTGAGCCCCACGCTCTTCAATATATATATGAGTCCTCTGGCACGGCTGGACAAAGTAAAGGGAATCTCCATGCTGTCCTACGCTGACAACACCCAACTGGTGATCACCCTGTCCAACAATCCCAGCCAGGACAGAGCAAAATTCAAAGAAGATATATTGGCCATTGCAGAGTGGATGACGCCAAACTTTTTGCAACTGAACTCAGCAAAATCCGAGATCCTTCTGATTGGCAAAGACTCCCACCTATGGAACAATGAATGGTGGCCTCCAGCTCTTGGAGCCCCTCCAGCCCCCAAACCCGCAGTGAAAAACCTGGGCATTATGCTTAACAAAGATCTCACCTTCGAGACACACGCCAAATTTGTAGCAGGGAAATGCTTTGGGCTGCTACGCGGCCTCAAACCGATACTTGGTCTATTTAATGCCCATACGCGGCAGCAGATCATCCAAGCCTCCATACTGGCCCGATTGGAATACTGTAATGTGCTTTTCCTTGGCTCTAATAAATCTGTGCTGAACCGACTGCAACGGGTCCAGAACGCTGCAGCACGCGCCATTTTCTCCCTCTCCAAGACTAACCTCCTTCTCCGCCTACATTGGCTGTCCCTTGCACGCCGAGTACGCTTTAAAGTGTTCTGCACCGTGTACAAGATCCTGACCGGCACCTGCCCACCCATCCTGAGCGACATGTGCTCCCTCTACTCCCCGCCGCGTGCACTGCGATCGGCTAATCTTATCCTCGCACGAATCCCATGCTTTCAAAGGACTAGATCTGGGGGGCGCTCCTTTAGACGACTGGCCCCTACCTTATGGAACTACCTTCCTCCGCACATCCGCAGCATCGTTGACCACCAGATCTTCAGACGCCTTTGAAGACTTGGCTATACTTCTCTGTCCCTCACTTTGCCTTGCACCAGCGCTGGGACGCCTCTTTGCCGAGGCAGCCATGTGCTCTACAAGTATTCTAATCTAATCTAACTAGAGGGTCACATTAAGCAAACACCAACAGTGCTTTGATAGAAGAACCTCGACATGAATAATTGTTAGCACAGAATGGGCATGCACCTACCCCCTGCAGGCCTATTTTAAGGGATATATTACAGCCTCATAAACTGGAGCATAGGAGGAGCACGAGCGGGATCTACAGGGAGAATAATTTGCATTACTGTTGCTTTCCTTTAAATGCTGTCACTTTCAAGTCACAAAAAGAAAAGTAAATACCAAGCTCCCTTGGAAGATGAACCCTGACATTGGACCTGTGTGTTTAAATGCACAGCTTATGTAATAAGATGTAAAGGCCAGTTTACAAAAAGTGAGATCTCGGAAGGATACAGTAAACAAGGTTTGAGCAAGGGAGGGAACAAACTCAATCTGGACAGTTTAAAACAAATAGAACCAGCAAATAGAAAGCAAGGAAATGTGAATTATAAACCACAAAGCCACTGGTAAGCAATGGGCAGAATTTATTCTCAGGGAAGTTTTCTGAATCTTCAAAAGATGTCTTCAGTAAACCAAACAGCTGCACTGTCTGTTAGGCTTCCACCTACAAAACCCTTACTACCTCTTAATACTACCCACCCCTAAGCCCTAAAAAACTCATAATACTCCTTAACACTACCCATATCAGAAGCACAAACCCCTTGCTACACCTTAACACTACAAATTCTGATCCCTAAAGCACCCTTACAACCCCTATTTAAGTGTCACAACATTATATAACTGTGCATTTGCATAGATATACTTGTGTGTGTGTGTATAGATATATATATTTAAAGAAATATATAAACCACATATTATGCTACTTAAAAACATTTTCAAAATGACTTACTTCTGATGTAAAATATCACAATGTAAATGTACTAAAAATGATCCTCGATGTACTTACCTGTGATGCAACGACTGCTGTGTGCTTCCCTGTGATGTAATGGCTTTAATGTAAAGGCTGCACAACTCTTGACATATATATTGGAGTGGTTTCAGTGAACACTGAAGCCAACGTATGACATTTAACTCCAATTCTATTGATGCATTTTATTTTCCATACATTGACACCAGCTATTATGAAGGCCAGAGAGTAATTTTAATTATACCAGAGTAATCAGAGTAATTTGAGTAATTCTGGATTACTTTTGCTGCAAGAACACATTTAGAGATTATGAGTGGCTGTTTGTGCTGCTGTTTATATTCTGTTGCATTAAGCAATATTTTCTTAGCACAAAAAGCAGTCTTTTTTAAATGGTGAAAGGACGGAAGTCCTCGTTTTAGGCAAAAGGAAAGATCTGTGGTGCCCACTACATTGGCCTGCTGAGATGGGCGCCCTCCTGCAGCCCTCCAGCCATGTCCGTAATCTGGGGGTAACTATCGACGACTCACTAACCATGCACCATCAGGCAGTGAAGGTCACAGCCATCTGCTTTACCATCTTGAAATGGCTCAGGAAGATCATCTGGATGCTGCCAGGGGACACCCAGAAAACAGTGGTCCATGCCCTCATCACCTCTCAGCTGGACTATGGAAATGTCCTTTATCTTGGTTCCAACAAAGCAGTGACCCGAAGACTACAGTTGAGACAGAACATTGCAGCAAGATTACTTTGTAGGTTTCCCAAAGCCACCCCGATCTCTGGCTACCTCCGTGACTTACATTGGCTCAGGGTAGAGAGCCGCATTAAGTTTAAAACCCTGAGCTATATGTTCAAGATCAAAATGGGAACGGCACCACAGTATCTGAAATCCCTTGTCCGTCCCTATGCCCCCACTCGCCATCTACGATCTACCACTCACGGAAACTTCACAGTACCAAGGTTTAAACTATCCAGGATGGGGGGAAGATCTTTCGCTTACCTAGGTCCATCACTGTGGAACACCCTTCCTCCCGCCATATGCAAAGAGACTATCTACACACACTTCCGCAGATCCCTCAAGACCTGGTTATTCAACCAGTAACCCCATCTACTACTGCCTTTACTTACATCTAATCCGCCCGGCGCCGGGAAACCCTTTTTGGGTAGCTGTTGCGCCCTATGAATTAAATAAATAAATAAATATATAAATTCTGGATGCAAGGGTGCATTTTGCACTAAGACACTAGCACTAAATGCCAGGAGTAAGCTGAGAGGGAATCCTTCTCTAAGTGCACATTTGGCGAGCGGCTGCTCACTCGTTGTTCATGTTCTTTTGCATGTATAGCTTTTCCTTAGCACAAAATGCATCCTTGCGTCCCTTTCGGATGTGAGGGTGCATTTTTGTGATAAGAGAATAGCTTTAAATGCAGAATAACTCTTTCCTGTAATTCAGTGTAATCTTGCAGAATTTTTAGGTAATTCCATGTGATCTTACTACGTGGAATTAGGGTAGTTACGCCCACCGCTACTCTTACAGCTGTAGTGTAAAACTAAATAGGTTATTTGTGTGAAACCAATTTTACCAATACCATTTTAAGACCAGAACACAAACAATGGATACAATATCACAGTACACAGAGTTATAATACCAGCAAAAATAATGCCCAGAAAAAGGTGGAAAATCTATGGGGACTTTGCAGAAAAGATGAATTAGCTGTAACCATGTACGACATTTCATCTTCCTAATCCAGCAGCAGGCTACCCAGCTGGCATGCACAGCATCTTGGCATACGTGGAAGGGGACACTTGTTCTGGCATCCAGGACTCAGAGAGGTGGTGGAAATCAATTCTTAACGGTAAATGGCACATGGTGGATCACAAAAAGGTGAACAAAAAATAAAGAAGACAACTGGAACAAGCAGGGAGTGTGCTCTCAAAGCTGAGTCATCACTCAGTTCACAAGCACATGTGCAGGGTTCTGTTTCTTGACAGCCCACCTCTAGGGGCTCATTTATGAGCCCCTGCGTCACTTTTGCGCCACCGGTGCGTCACTTTTTGTGACGCACCAGTGGCGTAAAACATGCGCCATGATGCGCCATATTTACAAAGTGACGCATCTACCTAGATGCGTCACTTTGTAAACCCCTGCGCTACATTATACCTGCATCAGGTATAATGTATGCAGGGTGGGCGTTCCCACGTAAGTAAGAATCGTAGAAGTGACGCAGTGAAATCTCATAGATTTCACTGCGCCACTTCTAGGGTGCAAATGCGTCGATATCTTGCGCCTGCCTCACAGCAGGCGTAAGACTGACGCAGGCCCTTTCACATGGGGCTTGCCCCATGTGAAAGGACACATTGCTGGAGTTGCGTCACTTTTGTGACACACTCCAGCAATGCGTCACTTTTGCGCCTACAGATACGTCAGAAATACTGACGTATCTGTGACTCCTTGCGACATGATGCGTCATACTGTAAATATGACGCATCATTGGAGTCGCAGGGAGGGCGCAGTGAAAAGTGACGCATCCCTGTTTTCACGCAGTGATGCGTCACTTTTCATAAATGAGGCCCCTAGTCTTTAGGGGTTTCAAGAAGGGTTTCTTGGTGCTCTGTCTTTTTCATCCTTGGACTACCGGACCTGGTTGGAGGCTTCTAAGCAGGAAATGGAAGCAGGCTGGAAGCGGGATAGGCAGCCTCCTCGGAATGCTGACACCAGTGAGGTACAGACTCCAGGGGCTGCTCAGGAAGCATACCTTACCTATTATTCTTACCAAGGACCTGCAAAAAAGAGCTTGATGTTTCTCCGAGGGCAGCAGCACCAATCCGTCTTGCATGGATTGTTTCATAGTAAAAACGTTTAAACATCGATCTAAATGTCACCCGAACAGGTGCAGCCAAAATGATTCTCAGCCTTCTTTAGGCATTTGCTCCACTGTTGCAAAAACATGAGTATTATATTTGAAAGCAACCACAATTATTGATTAAGGTCCATGGAATTTATTTAATTAGGAAATTGAAAGAAGGCACATCCCCAGCAGTGTAGCGATGGCGCTCTAAAAAATCTAGAATTCTGCCACCAGTGAGGACCTGGGCTAAGCAGAGCAGGGAATTACCTTTGACAAGACTACAGGGTGGGGGGAGCCATTGAAGACATCTTCTACAGTAGGGTACCAGCAAGGGACAATAGATGCGCAATTTCTGATTCCCTTCACAGTAGAGGTGCCTAAAACAGAGACAAAAAGGAGACAATACAGGGGCAGGTACAGCACAATGTAAATAGTTGTGAAGATGGATCGGTTGCATGACAGGCCACAAAATGCCATCTGTACAAGTCCAAAGAGAATAGGCTACTCTTTCAGACCATGAGTGCCTTAACCAGTAAGCATGGTAATACAATGGGCACAAAAAACATAATGAGTGCAGCCAGAAGTACAGTAGCTGCATGTAGAATATTATGCACAGCACCAAAAATAATATTCGAATCAAGGAGGAAAATGACAACTTGCAAAGAGGAGAATGGTGCGCTCACTATTGACAACAGCACCTCTACAAAGTATAATTCTGTAAGCAAGCACGGACATTAGTTAAAGCACCGGTAAGAATCTTGTACTCAGCATGGGCAATAGAACTGACACCAAGGAGAGAGAGCACACTCACAGAACACCACTTACGACTTCAAGAAGAATGGTGTACAGCACAAACACAATTGGGCATATTCTCAAGGACTCATCGCCTATTTATCTGCACTTTAGTGCCGCAAAAGTGGCGATAGATTTTTCGCACTATTCCCAAGCTGTTGCAAACTGCCCATATCTCCAGTTTTCCAGCGATAGCTGCTGCAAAAAACATCGCCACTGATGAGAGCGACAACTAACGCTAATGATATGCAGAGTAGGCATTCCCGTGCAAAAACACACGAAGACACCACTGCGCGACATTCACAACGACCAGCCAGATCTGCAATGCGAACCAAAAACAGGCAATAAGGCACATTAGCAGCAGGGATCTAACACCTGCTTTTTACTGGTGTTAAGCAGGACGACAACCTGCAGTATGAAAGTAAGCCCAGCCGAGAGCCACATCTGAAGACCAACACATGTCATGGAGCTTCTGATCATGCAGCTCGGAGACCCAAGAGGGCCAAAACACCTACCGCCACCGCCCCCCAGACCCCCCCAGACTACCACCCAGGCAGAGCAGAACAAGAGAGCTGACCTTCCTAAAACGGCATGGCCCCTCAGCCACACAATTGCAGAATGTGGGGAGAGGCGTGACCCAAATATGTGTGAAGGAGGCAAGTCACCCATGAATCAGAATGTACACAATGCCAAGTGTGGTGGTGATGTGCTGGACAGACTTCAGTATGCAGAGCACAGACATGTCCATGTGAACATATACTGCTGGTGTTTGTAGTGTTGTGGACAGTGGACGGAACCATGTTACCTCAGGCAGCGGGGTAAACCTCGGTCATGTAGCTTTGGCGTCGTCCCCTGTAAGCGTAAGCAGAGTGGGCTGGTCCAGCGTACGCCAGTCCAGCGTAGGAGTATGAATAAATAGGCCAGGGCTCTGGGCGTGATTCACTTCTGGGATGGCCAACTCGTCTGCCAGTGCGACGCACCTCACCCGGCCACGAGTCCTCCGCCTTGACCACCAGCCTCCTCAGCCCATCGCTGACCTCCGTGACACAGGCACCCAGCGCACCTGGCGGTACAGCACCGCAGAGTCATGTGTGTGCTGACTACTGCCTTCAGCCTACACTTCGGTCAGCAGGTCCCCCAATTCAAATTCACTCTTTATTTATTTCTGGCAAAGTCCAATAGGCCACAGACATTGCTTCTAGAGCGGCCCGCCCAGATGACGCATCACCGCTGACTGCGCACACGCTGAGCTCATCGGGTGCCCCTAACTCTGTGCAGCTCAAGTCAATGCTATGTGGCTGTGGGCCAGTGCTGACCGCTACTTCCGGCCTACACTGCGGTCAGCAGGGCTCAGAAATCAAATCCAATCCTGACCAGCAAGGACACGCCATCACCGCTGGCTGCGCACATGCTGAGCTCATCAGATGCCACTAACTGTGCAGCTCAAGTCAACGCCACGTGGCTGTGGGCCAGTGCTGACCGCTACTTCCGCGCCACGAGGGGTACTTTACCTGAGCAAACGTTTTCTGGCAGTCTACGCAGCAACCCTATACACTCACCTACTCCCTGCTGACGAGAGGCAACTACCTTGAAACACGTGTCCAGGGATGGCTAACGCAACACTTACTTTCACTCAAGACTTGGGCAGAGGCGTACCCGCCGACGCTGACTACATGGACCACAACACTTTGGGGTAACACGCTGGTAGGACGAGCAGAGTGTGGCCAATTAGATTTATGTTAATATTCAGGCTCCCTCAAGCCGGTGGAGCTGACGAGCTCATGGATACGCACCTGCACGCCACGAGGGGTACTTTACCTGAGCAAACATTTTCTGGCAGTCTACGCAGCAACCCTATACACTCACCTACTCCCTGCTGACGAGAGGCAACTACCTCGAAACACGTGTCCAGGGATGGCTAACGCAACACTTACTTTCACTCAAGACTTGGGCAGAGGCCTACCCACCGACGCTGACTACATGGACCACAACGCTTTGGGGTAACACGCTGGTAGGACGAGCAGAGTGCGGCCAATTAGATTTATGTTAATATTCAGGCTCCCTCGAGCCGGAGGGGCTGACGAGCTCATGGATACGCGCCTGCGCGCCACGAGGGGTACTTTACCTGAGGAAACGTTTTCTGGCAGTCTGCGCAGCAACCCTATACACTCACCTACTCCCTGCTGACGAGAGGCAACTACCTCGAAACACGTGTCCAGGGATGACTAACGCTACACTTACTTTCACTCAAGACTTGGGCAGAGGCGTACCCGCCGACGCTGACTACATAGACCACAACGCTTTGGGGTAACACGCTGGTAGGACGAGCAGAGTGCGGCCAATTAGATTTATGCTACTTCCAGCCTACACTGCGGTCAGCAGGGCTCAGAAATCAAATCCAATCCTGACCTGCAAGGACCCGCCATCACAGCTGGCTGCACACATGCTGAGCTCATCAGCTGCCACTAACTCTGTGCACCACAACACATGGACCCTTTATGATTGAGTTTTGTGCTGTGGACAGCTGACGCAACAATGTCACCTCAGGCAGTGGGGAAGACCTAAGACGATGATGATGAAGATGAGGCAGGAAAAACTAAGTCTCTGATAGGGTCAATGTATAAACATCTACATAGTTTTAGATCAGATGACAGCGAGAAACTAGCAGAGCGCTGGAGTCAAACCTTGGGTATAGCTGTTACACCTAGATTGATTAAATTAATTTTAATTTAATTTTTCCTCTTCCGCTTTTCTTTTTCTCTGTACTTGTGTTTCCGCCTGATGTGTAAACTTAAAACCTCCAGTTTATTTATGCTGTATATATGTGCTCTTTTTGATGAAAATAAAAATCATTAAAAAAATTAAAAAAAGAAGGTGAGGCAGGTGTACTACACCCCACTGCAGCTGCAGCAGGAATATCCCGAAGGGACACAAAAATTAACAATTACTTCACATGAGCATGCTCATCTCTGGTGCCCCTAAGTCAGTGCACCACAAGTCATGGACCCTTTACGATTGAATCTTCTGTGTGTGATTCCAGTTCTGCTGCCCCTACCTCAGTGCACCACAAGTCATGGACCCTTTATGATTGAATCTCTGTGTGTGATCCGAAGATCACTGTTCTAGTTGTTGCCAGCACCAACCACTCCCTGAGGGCTGGCTTACACTCACCCCACACCCATCCAGCAGAGGTGTCACTGGACATGTGACCCTGGTAATAAAATGGGGCCAGGCGCACGTACCCGTAGCCAGTTCCACTATCTATTCTAAGTGTGTCCGTTTGGTCAATTTGTACCACATTACACTGTACTGTGCACAGCGGACGCAACCATGTCACCTCAGGCATTGGCTAAGACCTTGGACATTTTGCTTTGTACCCCCCCCTGTAAGCGTGAGTGGAGTGAGCTGGACCGGTGTACGCAGTCAAGCATAGAGGTGTCAAGAATTTGCCTGGAGCTCTGGGCGTGGTTTAGTTCTGGCCTGGACAAGGAAGTAACTAATGTGTGTGTCTCTGTTGTAGTGTCGGCGCCACCCTGCCCGAAATCGACAATGTTGCAATGTAGTATGCACCCTAAGGGCAGGATCGCAGGAATGGAGCAATTAAGGAGTGCAAGACCGCTCGGGGTCTTGGCTCATACATGCCAAGTGTTGTGTGTATCTGTAATGCCGTGGCATGAGCCAAAGGCCTAGCCCTACTCGCAGCGCGAGTTCAGCCACGCATAAACTCTACATCTGTGTATCCTTACCATAGGCCTACACTCACGTGGCCACCCACCTTCAACAGACTACATCACAGTGTAGTTGTCAGGCTTATGGACAGGCACAGACAGGCATGACAATGGTGTGCCGTAGATGTGCAAGTGATGCAACAGCGCTGCGCACACAAGTAAATAGGCTCGGGGGAGGGAGGAGCAGCAGTGAGGCAACATAATACACAGTGATGCCTCACATTTGCCACATGCAGGACATGTCAAACATGAATCCCAAAGTCGCACACATCCCACCCCACCCCTAACAAGCCACCTCACAGTTCCTGAATGCAAGCAGATGACAAACTAACACTAGGGATGAAAGCTCCTTTGTCGGAACTATCAGGCGGAAGCACATCTGCACCTCTGACCTCGGAATTGCATGTGCCCGGCATCCCCTGACAGATACCATAGCAGCTGATGCCGACTACCAAACTACGCACAGCCCGACGAGAGACCAACGAATACACACCCCACACAGAGGAGTCCTTGCTCAAAGTTATCTTGCATGGAATGGCCTTCACACTTACTCCCACAACATCCCAGGCGTACAACCGTTGTACACTAAAACAACTCATTGATCCGAGCCGTGACATTTCATCCACAGAACTGGCGCAGGTCAGAACAGTGGCGCTTCAACCAGAGCCACAAATGCAATGGCCGAACATCCCGGACACATGCACAACTCCTGTCACATGGAACTGTACCGTGCACGTATGCTGCATTTACAGGGGGCACTGCCATTGGCAGTACTGCGGATCAGTTACCGGCTAAGCTTACGCCTTGCCAACCTCACCTGCGTTCAGCCTGTGTAGCATTGTCGATTGTTCATATTCACGTGGTCCATGGGTGTCTGCCTATCCAACAGGACGGTAGCTGAACTGGATTTTGATATGCGTGTGCGCCCCCTGTTGGGCTACGACCAGGAGTGTCACCGTGATACCTGTTTATGGGATGCCTTGATACTTGGCGTACATGCTGGCAGCTGGACCTGGGAGATTGCACAAATCCTCGTGTGCAGTGACCACATTGAACCGCTCCCTTTTTGGGCTGTAGTGCTATTGGTGAAAGGGGGTGGACGCAGCACATCTGTCTGGACCTGCTAATGGATCTACTCGCCGTCCTATTTGATGAAGTCGACTACGACCTTATGTTGGAAATGATAGCCTACGAAGCTGCAATCGCTTTCATGGAAGAGTAACTAGGTACCTGCAGCCACAACAGAATGGAACACATTGCACATGTCCCAACACCTTGTTGCATCTTGGAGATCTGGTCACACATCCCATGACAAAAGTGGACATGGTTGCATTCGCCTGGACTACGAATAAATAAGCGGACAACAGCGCGGGTTACCTGTGAGAGGTGAGGCACACCCCCGGAGTGGACAGCGGCGCTTGGCAACGTTACTCATTCTGACATTGGTCTGCATGTTGTGGCACTTATCTGGTCCGTACTGACCCGCAAATGCTAATAAAGTGTACGCACCTTCACTTGTATTCAACTGTGATGAGTGTTGATTTGAATGACAATGTGTGTCTCACTGCCTATCTGGGTCACGGCCATACATGCGCATTGATAGCATTACCCTGGGAGTACCTTTTTGTGGAATCACTGTCCCTACATTCATCCATACTTTCATACTTGATTGATCATGGTCATGACACATCTGTGTGAATTTGAATGTTTCATTCACATTCAGTGGAGTGTTGAAGCTGGACCAGTACAGGGCCATGCAAACCCCACTTTACATTGTTGCCCCGTGGAGGGCCAGCCAGAGTCCTTTGGGGATTGACAAGTTCATAGTGAGTGGAAGACTACAGTCCGCAGTTTGACTGCTGTGTCATTGGTAACCAATCGAAATATGGCAGGACGTGTTGAGGTCCAAGGTGAGTGTCGCTGAGTGTATAGGGGGACAGTGGAAGGTGTTATTCCAGGGCATGATGCAGAGGGCAGAACCAAGCCGAAACCGGCCATAAGCGGAGATGAATGCTACCACTTCATTCTTGCCACAAAGCCAGATTCGTCATCATCTTCATCATCTGATGTGTCAGGTGCCTCACATGTGGGTGGTGGTGTTCTTTCTGCATCACTGGGTGACAGTGACACATCAGGGGCCGGAGGTGGAATGTCTGCCGCACTGTGTGGCACTCACACTTCAGGGGGCGGAGAAGTGGATGGAGTAGTAGCACCAGCATTCATCAGCGCCAGGCCTTGTGGTGGCGATGCCATGACGAGGATTTGCAGGGCATGGAAGATCACAGCTACATCTCGCTGGTGTGCAGCCGTGGCAAACATTCCCCCTGCATCCGTTCCAAGCTCTCCTTCATTCTCCTTCTGTGTCCCAACTCCTGGCTGACATCGCTTGAGCCACTCTGACTAGACAGTTGTTCTTGTCTCAGAGTCATGACTTCAGCGATGTCAGCCAAGGATTGTTGGAGATCATGGAGCAAACAGTGGGTGTCCAGTAGGGACTGTAAGTCGTCCCTGATGGGACTTAGACTCCCACGTATGGCATCTAGTTTGGCTGCCATAAGGTCGAACCCCACCCGCAGCTGGTCAGCCATCTTCTCCTGGAAACCTAACACACGGCGCTGGAATGCCATGTGTTGGTCCTGGGGGGTCCTGGGAGACAGCCGTGGTGGTGGGTGCTTCCTGCTGTGTGGTCTGTGCAGGGGGTGGGGTCTCATCGATGTAGCTGGGCTGCCATGCTCCTGGAGGTGGGGTGCTGGAGCTGTCCATGAGCTGTTGGAGGGCATCGGTGTAGATGTTGGGGAGGTCCTCTTCATATTCAGTGCTTTGTTGTTGGGTCTGCTCTGCAGGAGGTGTTGATTCTCCCTCTGCAATGTGAAGGGGAGATGTAGATTGACATTGTGTTCACATGTATGTTCGCGCATTGTACAAGTTTACAGTCAGACTGCATGACAATGTGCATTGTGACTGTTTGTGAGGAGATGCCTATTTGAAGCGGGACAGTTAACATTTCTACACCATCAGGGATGTGAGGTTGTACTTGTACATTATCATCTCATAGTTTCCTGCTATGCCAAATGCAAATGGCCAGTTTCTACACACAAGGGGCAGCAGTTGTGTCCTCTGTTCTGTTGTGAGTGTTGCAGTTTGTACCACATTGTTGTTAATGTTGAGGTGCTCTGATTCTTATGTGTATGTGCTGCATTGTGGGTGAGTTGCCCCTTCAGCTCTGATTTGGCTGGTCCTTATCCCTTTCAGGCGGTGTGCCTTTCACATATGTGTTTATGCAGTGCTGAGATGTTGCAGACTTGGGTAAATTGGGCTCTTGGTCGGAGTTGTCACTCTTGGGCATGGTTTGTCCGCAGATGTGCTATACTTAATTGTGCATGTGTGCCATTGTGCCCATCTCCCCCCGTCACCCCTGTCACTGGTCGTTGCTCACCCTGTTGCTGTTGGCTCAGGTCATGTTGTGCAGTGTCCAGTTCCCCCATCTCCTGCCACTGTCTCCCCAATGATGGTCCCAGGCTGGTCCTCCGTGGGGCTTGTGGGGTTCTGGCTGTCCTCTGTACTTTCTCCGGCTACCTCCATGGTGCTTCGCAGTTGTTTGTGTCTTGTTTGTGTTTTTGGTTGCCCGCATGACTTGTGGGACTTCTAGGCCTGGCGCTGCTTCTCGCTGAGTTTTTTATCCCAGTTGGACCAATCGCAACTTTTTTCAAGTTCGGGTTTAGATTTTCATCGCCGTCCAGGTGATTTTATCACGTGACATTTGACACGTTATCGGGAAACTATTGCATGTTACCACCGTGTTGTGAATACGACCTTGTCACGGAGTTATTTTCCTGCGATGGATGGCGATATGAAAAATTGTGTTAACCTATTTTGGCCATGATTATCGCACGTTCTTGAGAATATCCCCCATTATCTGCACCAGTAACAAGAGAATCTACAGCCACGGTATCAGCAGCTACACCATGGACAGTAGCACCCACAAGCAGAAACACAATGTGCAGAAAAAGAAAAACCTACCACCACTCAGGAGAAGGGTGCGACCTTCCAAGCTAATAAAACCTGCACCAGGCAGAAGAGTGACCAGCACTTGCACCAAGCAGAATATTCAACACACCAAAGACATTAGTATTTGCACTAAAAAAACAGAAATGTTATTTAGAGTACTCCAGTCTATCAAACAAAATTTAAATCTGAATTAGGAAAGTTTGATCCTGCACCAAGGATAAAAGTCCTGTCGCATACCAGATTAGTACCCCTCGCCAGAAGGATAACTTCAACAAAGGCCATAACTGCAGCCAAGGAGGCAGGGTCGATTTTTGTGGGACATGTCTATCCGGAAGTAAAGTTTGATTGGACAGTGTCCTTTTCAGTCCAGCAATGTAACCGATGTCTTAGTGATTTCATGAATAATTAGCACTTCCTCCCTCCCTCTCTTTAGAGCTGCTGTCACACCACAGAGTGAGAAAATGAGCAACTTTGGCTCTGCGAAAGTATGCAAATGAGGCCTAACTCTGCAACTGTTTCATGTACGTTTTCAGACCTAAATTTAATGTAGCCTTAAAAATGAGAACACTTTCTTCTTTGTCTTTTTATTAGCAAAAAGACAATGAATAATTCAGTGTTAAGGAAGAAAGAACGGGAACAATTGATTTAATATCTCCTTTTCCCTGTGCTCTATTTCTGTAGCTGCCTGCCCCCCAGATTCGCTCTTCAGAGGAGAGCCTCGTCTCCAGACGCCTTGGGAAGTGAACAGGCTCAAGGTGGAGGCGCGTTGTACCTGTGAAGGTGTATCAGAGCGACTCAGCAACCTGTGCTCTGCACTTCAAGACAGGGGGACATAGCAGCAAATCGCCATTTGCCCGGGTACTCATTTTAGCGTTACCTGGGGACTTTGAACTAGAGAAGAATGTCAACCCCTGCGTGTTTCTTTATAGGTCAGGTATATAACATGAACCTAGCTACAGAGGCACTGAACACTTTTCACAATGGAGGTTTAACCAAGAGGAGAAGAGAGGGAAGGGGAGGAAGGTGATGGTGTTCAGTGGAACGAACAATCATCCTGATGTAATGCTAAGATAAAAGTTCAGAGCTGAGACAGGAGCAGCAGGATATGGGTTGGGGAGGCGTGGGGTGACAAGGGGCCAGAGTAGAATCCCTTCAGGCGCGGTCGATATGCGAGGTCCACTAAAGGAGTTTATACATGGAGCGATTGTCTCTTAGGGAATGGAGACAGGATGAAGGCTGGGCGATCCGGATTGAAATAGCGTTTCTGATCCTAAGCGCACAGGCGAGGAACCATCTGTATGTCACTTCTAGAGTTTGCACTGCTCCTAAAAGGGTCAGCTGCAGGAGTCCAGACAATTCTTCATCAAAAACAAGCAAATATTGCTGTCTTCTTTTTATTTTTTGGGTGCAAACGTAGCCTCTTAAGGGTGTTCATCTGATCTCTGAATTATTTGCTCTCCTATAAAACATTTTCATTATTATAAATGGCTTTTGTTCGTTTCTGGATCTTCTTACAGACTCGGCTAATGTCTTTTCTCCTCCGTTTTTGATCCTGGAGACCCTAGAATAGAGGAAATATGCTCTGTTTTTTCTCGGACCTTCAAGTTTGATATATGCTTTTTCTTCTTTTCTATTCATCCCAATCACGTCATGGGTGTTCGGAGGGTTAGGGTTTAGGTTGCAGTGGTCCTGCTATATGGTTTGAGCAAGCTTCCTTCCTCCTTGTTTTTTTTAGTTTTTTTAGATCAGATTCCTCCATTAGTCATCTCTCCTGTTAGGTTACCTGCCTTCAGAAAAATTATTCTTCGTACCTTTTACAACTCAGTCTAGGACATTGTGGTGGCCATACGAAGATTTTGTTGGGATGTTACATTGGAAATGGACATCTGTCTCTGGGCTTCCTATCAGGTTTTGTGTTCTCGCGGGCATCTTTGTGCATGGAATTGTGATAAGGTGAATATAGTACAGTTCTTTCAGACAGTCCTTCTCTGTGGCTTATCATAACTATCTTTCCTCCACAGTGAACTTTGATTAAGGCTTTTAGGGGACTTTGGGAGGTAGTAATGAGGGAGCCTTACGCTATTCATCGACATAATAGATTTTCCTTCTCTCACCTTTACCTCAAACCATGTTTTCCTTCTTCCTTTGGTTTACAGAGAACCCGATTTGCTTCCTTTTGAGCATTTGCTGGCGATGGCTGGCAATTGGACTCCTTTTCTTCAATGCTCTTTTTCTCTAGATTTTAACAAACAGATGAGTGTTTTGACTCGGGCTGTCCTTTACCCACAACATTGATTTCCTTGTACATTTGGATAAGGGCAGTGTGCTTATAGCTTTTGTTCATGACCATTCTTCTACAGAGGAATATATTTTTTCAGTTTTTTATGTTGGCAGTCTATGGTCATCTGTAGGGTGGCCACTGGGTACTTGCCTAAGGCGCTTGAATGAGTCCTGTGAAAATGTCTTTGTCACCTTTAGGGCTGCTCAGAGAAGTAGTAGTGTTTTTATGCCAGCTGGCTGAGCTGATCATTAAGTACAAGCTTAGGTGCCTTGGCGAGTAGAAAGGTCACTGATGAGCTCAGCCAATTAGAGACATTGATCAGAAGGCATGTGCCACGATGAGTACCTGCATTACAGCAGACCTGTAAGTGCTCATGGCCGGAAAGCGTTCTTGGAGCATGCCCATGGAGTAAGATTAAAAGAAAGCAAAATAGAGTTCCATAATTATACAGTTTGAACATTCAAAATGTGAAATTTAGGATGAGAGGCAATGTTGAGGGCGCTATGATATGCACCAGAGCGAGTGCATGATGGGGAGTGTTTGTCGCTGACAGGTCTTGTTAAACAATGGTGACAGAGTGAATTCATAATTCTTCCCGAGAAGTAAATCATTATCCAGTCAGACAAATATTACCCAGTCTCATAGTCAAGGCTACTTGAACCAAGTGGTTTCCATTAGTGGTCAGATGTCAGAAAAATATTTGTTTTTATGTGATGGATCAGACCAGCCTTTCACTTAAGTTGGTTGGTGGAACTAAGACAGCACAAATCGTGATGGGATGCTTGAGTTAATCGCAGTCACTGACAATTACTCTGGGTTACATTCCATTGCATTATGTATTAGGTGGTCTGTTTCACCACTGGCAAAGACCAACCATATGGAGATCACTCTCGCCCTCCCAGTCAAGACTGAACCTCTATACCAGGTGTCTCCTACCAGTGTCATAACGTAGCTTGAGATGCTCCCCCTGGAAAGTACATGGAGTGGGCTCCCCACGTTCTGGACCCAGTCCAGTGCTCTCAGGCCAGGAGCCCATGCACAGTGCCAGAGGGGGTTAAGGGTCTATTGTTATGCCACTGTCTCCAGCCAGTTGATTGCAAGCTACCTGTAGCTCTCAGACACCTTCGCAGTAGCTCACAGACTTGAGTTAATTTTTAAATAAGCACATGGTCACATTTTCAATTTTCTTTTTAAAGTTAAAGGAATGTTGTGTTTAGTTCTCATTATTATAATCAGGCTGCAGATAGCAGGGCCTAACAATGAGCAGTTCTCAGTCAGATTTATGACCCAGGCTGGGGCACAGAGGTGAAAAACTGATGCACTGGGGTATTTAACTCCCAAATAAATGTCCTTGCCTACTCCATAGTGGACCATGAGAATAGAATAATGTTTCTGAATGCTTTTGAATGAGAGAAAATTAAAGGGAAAGTTACCTTAATAATTAACGACATCCTGTGAGAAAACCAACAACAGTTACCCCGAAAGGTACTACGGTGGCAGCAGAATGTTACTAGGGATGCTACCTGAGGTGCCCCAGCGAGCGTGAAGGAGATGAGAGTGGGATCTACTGCCGCAGCCTGTCCTAATCAGGCAGCACCCACAGCATCCCCGGATTCTAATATAGGGCACCGCCATGCCAGGCGATCTCATCTCAGCCAGCGAGCCTGCACTGTGCCCGTGATGATTGCAACTGTGGGAGGCGGTGCGACACCGGGGCCAGGGTCTGCTGGACTGCCTGAACTGCAGCGTTCATTGAGCACTGGCTCTCCCTTAGTGTGGAGAGCTCCGACGTTGGCCACGTGGTTGGAGGGAGACAGGGCTGGAGGATGCTTGCCTACTGCGCAATGGCCCTTTAAAGAGTACAGCCCACGTTTCCTGAGACAAGTGACTGATACTCAACCACCCACGACAGGGAGGGTGAAACGTAACTCTCTGGGGGCCAATTCCAGTGGGAGATGAGCACCATAATGTAGCAGGTTTGCTAGATGTCTTCCCCCACCCATGAAACGTGTACTGAGTCTATGGGGATCAAGGACCCTGCACTGACAGTGAATCCTAGAGGAACTGGACACGAAATTCGTCCATGTGCTTCCAGAGGGACCTTATAAGAGACACCTGGGACCTCTTCAGGACATTGTGATCATCTACTTAGCGGCCGCGTCTTGTAGTGTCGCACATCGGCTCCCCTGCCACTCCTAGAAAGCAGGTCCAGGGGGCTCCTTCCTGGACTCTCTAGCCCACGGACTGAAACCAAGACCACAAGGAGGTCCACGTTGTCCGGCCATCTTACTGGTCCTAAGCTTCTTGCATAGTTGGGGAGGCCCCATAGGCCAGCTGGCAACCTTCTAGCAGTGGATTTGCAAATTGCTACTAAGGGACAGAGTGTCCTGACTTGCAGTATGCCATTTCCACCATCTGCTTCCTCTGACTAGTGCCACTAGGTATCACGGATAAGGTGATTGTGACATTGCCTCGGGGGCAAGACAACCCTGACATACATGCATTTAGTGACCCCTGTCCTGACTTCAGGTTAGCAGCACCTGTGGGGTGTGCATGTGGCAGCTGAAGCCTTTGTCCTTGACTGGATCTTCCAGGTGTTCAGGGGCGCATTCTGTTGGGCACCAAGAGCAGTGATCGTGGGGTTCTGGTGCTCCCTAAGACCTCTAACCTCCCTCCCAGATGTCAATTATGATCATGTTGTTGGCCACCCAATTTCCAGTGGATCTGAGCCGACAACTGGAACGCACATTAGAGATGCACACAAGCATGTTCGACAAAATCTTATAGGCTAGAAAGGACTCTAAAACTGTCATGGAAGACCAATTGGGGGCGATACAAATCAAAACTTTTCTCTACTGCAAGCAGACCACTGCAAATTGACAGAGCGAGTAGATGAGACGTAATCCACTTTGACCACACTTCGGCCCTCAATGGTGACTTTGCAAGATCAACTAAAGGCGCTACAATCCCAAGTGCGAGATTGGAAGGATGCTCTGGACGTAATTATATACACTTCCTGGTCTTTCCCGAGGGCTCTAAAAGCCTAAATACCGTACTGTTCCTGGAAGAGTGGCTAACGACGACAGTCCTGGCTATCAGGATCCCAAAATTCTTCTCTATTGAGAGGGCACATAGTATTCCGGGCCATCCTCTCACGCTGAGGGCTCTGCCGCGCCCCATTATAGCACGCCTGCTCGACGTTAGAGACAGAGACCCACTACTGCAGATATTTAGGCCGAAGAGTCCCTGGACTTACAATGGTAACACGATAACAGCATATCCTGATTACCCAGCAGAGGTCCAAAGAAGATGAAACACCTTTAGAGCAGTCAAGAGGCAGCTCTGTTCTTTGGGGGCTCTCCTACACCCTTCTGCTTCCGGCCCGCCAGAGTGACTTGACCCATTCTTTTACCAACCCCAGAGGAGGCTTACGTTTGGCTACACTCCTAGGGAGTGCTTGACCAACCAGAAGCCTCTGCAGATGGCTTGCAGGGCTGGTCGGCTGGGAGACCCAAGCACCAGCACCGCCCCGCAAGACACAAACCCGCCCGACTGAGGAGCAGGCCGTCCAAGTACAAGCACGGGTGGTTCGCTGAGGTCTCTACGCACAGCGCCAACAGATTCCAGGCGCTGGTCCCTGACACAGATTTGGACTGTGAGCTGGGGACCCTGGCACAGCTGCCTATGATGAGGGATCTCTGATTATGCCACAAGGCTTGCCCCACAAATAGATGCCTGATCTGTGATGACCTACAGGTGGTGAGTGCCTACGGACAGGAGAATGTGCTAGAACTGTGGCTAGCTGGCCCAATGCTAACTAGCTGGGCACGGATGAGGTTGTTTGGAGTGGTATGATCTTATTGTTCACTGGGCCTGGCCCACCCCATCAAAGACCTCCGCACGAACTTATCATGGTTTGCAGGTACACCTTGCATATTGGTTATCCTGTATAGGACTTTATGGCACGATACCCGTTGGCACTCAAGCCTGAGATAGGGAAGTTTTTCTTAAGTTTCAGTTCTACGTTTTTGTTCTGGATGGAAGGGAGGGTGGTAGGAGGGAGGTGAGGTTGCGGATCACACAGGTGGAGGGGAACTTGGTGACTTTGAGGGTCTGGACAATTTTAAACAAACATGGTTGCCTCCTTTATCATATTAACATGGAACATCTGGGGCATGGCAACTCCTGTACAATGACATATAATGTATGCATACCTAAGGGGCACGCACATACCCATTGCATGTCTCTAAGAGACGTATCTCACCAATGGAGAACTCGGTAAGGTCTCCAGGCGCTGGAGTGGGCAGATATATGGCACAGGATATTCTGCATGCATATGAGCGAGGCATATTGATATGGGTTGCCCCTGGAGTGCCTTTTGTAAAACACTGAGAGGTAATTGACACAGAAGGCCGATACGTGATACTAGAGAGATCCTTAGATGGGGACCCATTTCCTTGGTATCTTTATATGAGCTTAACACACATCAAGGTGATTTTTTCCACACATAGTTTCATACATTATTACTGAATTCCCAGGCCCCAGGTTTGTGGGGAGGAGCTTTTATTTGCATTCACAATACAGGCGTTGATTGATCTAATCCTCCACTCCCAGGTGCCCAAGGCATGCAATCCAATACAATTTTCAACAATGGACACAGGCACTGCACCTCTATGATATATGGAGCATGGGTCACCTCGGCGAAGCTGAATACTCCTACTACTCACTGGGCCATCATGTGCACACAAGGCTCGGCTATATCTTTTGTAACACAGACCTTTGGCCTCTAATACATGCTTCGGAATACTTAGGCAGAACCCCATCTGACCACAGCCCCCTTAAGGTTAGGTTACATTTAAATGGGATAGGACCCAGGCTGCCATTCTGACATGGAGGTTGTGGGCACAGGCACTGCATGATGTAGCATACAGACATGCTATTGGCACTCACTTCACACAATACTTTAACGAGAATGTTGGAATGGTGGGCTCCCGGAGACTTTAATGGGACGCCATGAAGATGGTTATGAGGGGACGCGGCATACATATGTCATGGGAGGGCGAGATCTTCGCTTCTCTACTCCATGGCGTACCTGAAATCACGGAAATGGGTTGCAGAAATCAAAGCAGTAACTGTAACCAACACAAGCCCAGACTTGATGAGAGGCAACACAGTTAAGCGACCTTGGTTATTATACTTGCCTGGTCTGCCAGTACACAGATGGCGATAAACCAGGGCACACGCTTGCCTGGTTGCTGCATTCAGAGATCCCAGGATTAATTGGTATGATAGGGGACACGGCGGGGCACATAGTCAATACTCAAGCTGACATTAGCGAGGTGTTTTATCAGTTTTCTGAGCAACTGTACTCTCCTCCCCCAGAACCCACCCAAAATATATCAGGATCTTCCTACAAGAGGCAACACTCCCTCACCTGTCCCCACTGCAAATATTAGAATTGGAACACCCCTTCCAGTTAGAGGAGATTCAACCGGCAATTCGCCAGATGGCGCTGGGTAAGACCCCGGGTACAGATGGGTTGTCAGTGGAATATTATGCACCGTTTCAGGCCACCCTTCCCCCAAAGCTATTGGAGGTTAACTAAAAGGCCCACCAGAGAGTCTTTCTTCTTGAATCACTTTGCGAGGCCCTCATTATGATGCTACTAAATTCTTGTAAAGACCCCCTATTGGTGAGCTCTTATCACCAATTAACAATTCTCAATATTGATTACAGGATATTAAGCAAGGTGCTAGCCAATCAACTGCTCCGGATGCTTGATTCCTTGGTCCACCTCGACCAGTGTGGATTCATTCCCCAATGGGCAACTTACTATAATATGAGGAGCCTATGCCACATCATGGATGCAGTGGATGAGATGGGCAACCTCCCAGTAGCTGTCTCTTTAGACTTTAAAAAGTCTGTTAATACTCTTAGTTTGTCGTACTTGCTTCAAGTGCTGGAAGCCATGAGGATGGGCCTGGTATTCTTTAATTGGATTAAACTGCTGTACATAGAACCACAAGCTAGGGCACGCACAGGACGACATATCTTGCACCACTTGGCCATCGGCAGAGGTACCCACTAGGGCTGCTCTTCTTCACCCATAATCTTCACACTGGCCATAGAGCCCCAGGCTTCATTGGGCCCTGCTTCTGGCATTCAAGTTGGTAGAGACTGACACACCATCTCACTGTATGCCGATGATGTACTGACATATCTACAAGATCTTGTGTGCACACTCCCTGCCCTCAATACCCTACTGGATTACTTTGGCGACTTAGTGGGCCACAGAGTGAACTGGGACAAATCTGGTATTATTCCCCTGCACTGGGTGGATCAGGATGATTGGGACACTGTGGAGCCCGGATGACTCCCTTGAATCTTCAAGACCTTCCGCTGCTTAGGAGTGAATGTGTACCACAAAGATAAAGACCTCCTTGATGAGAATCACGAACGGGCCCTGACGTCTATTTGACAGTCTATGATCTTCTTGATGCGCCTGCTCTTATCACCCATGGGATGTGCAGTGATTGCCAAAATGCTAGTCCTTCCTCATCTATTGTATTTCTTCGGAGCTCCAGTGGTAATGCCCCTTAAATCCTTCTTCAAAGAATTTAGAGGGCTGATATCTGACCTGGTAGATGGGCCTGCCCGAAACCGTGTCTCAGTTCAGTTGCTCCAGCATTTAATGATAGAGGGTGGCCTGGGGGTATCGGACATCAACATATATTACGTAGCGGCACAACTACAGTGGTCCATGAGTGGCTAGCGGGAGTCAAAAAAGGGCGAAGGTAAGTCGGTGCTCACATCATTGGGTGACAAAGGCTTACTAGAGTGGCTGTTCACACCTGGGGGCCTGGGGAAACCTGCATGGGTAACCGAGCTGGTCTGGAATAGATATTGTCAGCTCCGGTGGAATCAGAACTCGTATGAACCACAACTCCTGATATGGGTGGTGCCTGCCACAAGAGTGCTGCTAAGGATCCATGACCCAGTGCCATGGTATGAGGCAGGGATAGGCCACATAAGTGATTTATATAATGATGGTGTCCTGCATTCGTTTCAGGACCTTTAAGACCTTTATGGTCTGGGAGCGGGCTCCATTCTCACCTACCATGCTCGCACAATGGCCCTCTGGGACACATGGGCAGTGGGTGGAGATGAGCCGAGGCTACATCAGAGATTGTAATGTTTCCTCGTGCATGACTGGGGTGCAAAGAGATTTTAGTGCTCTACCTGGCACTGCTGGCAGGAGTTGCAAAATGTGCACTTCATAGTAAGCCATGCTAGGGGGATTGCCTATGTCCTGAACTTGCTACTAAACAATGGGGGATGGCAGTAGAGCTAGTGAAGCGCGTGTTGAGGAACGCTCCCCTGAAGTTTACACAGTTTATTTATGTCCATCAAATGCACCTCACACCACATAAGCTCCATGTGATGTTTCTGATAGTCTTACCTGCCTGCCCTAGATGTGGGCATGGGGTTGTCACCTTCTTCCACATTGTCTTGGAATGTCCACCATTGGTGACCATTTGGACCCAGGCGGCATACGGCTACCTCCAGATCCACTTTTGTGTCTGCTGAGGATTACGAAACGCACCAAGCGCTCCAAATACTACTTAAAAAAGATAGATGTCATATTGGCCTTGTTTTACTGCCTGATATCTATAACATGGAAGGCTGCGCAGCCACCCAAAATTAATAGTTGGATTCAGGCAATGCACAGAGCAGCATTGGCTGAGGCAGATGCCATGGCATCCGACCAGCTGCAGCGTGGAGGTGTTGGAGCTGCCACACTCAGGGACCCTTATGTACTTAAATTATTCAACAAATTGAACCCACCCCTCCCTAGACTGCTCCACTAGATGGGGAAGCGTAGCTGGTGGTGCAGATAGCGGACACAGAGGGATCCCGGTATGGCTGCACAATCTTACCAATGCCCTTACAAATTATTGCATGACCCACATGCCATTTGCTTCTCTCCCATCCTTCCCCCGCACACCCCAATGATTAAATAACACTGATACAAACTACAGTTTGCCTACACAGGCTCACCTCCAGTATATGCTACCCAAAGATACCTCAAACCAGCAGTTTCTATAGGTTTAGTAATGGCTTTATTGTTGTATATTATTAGCTACTCTTTGGACGGGTGGGACACAAAGACGCAAAGTCTCAAATTAGTCTGTTCATTGATCTCATTGCTACAAGATACGGTGTTATTTAGTATGCTTTTGCTTTGTTCCCAACTGCTCACAATGTTGTAGTGCTTGAATGTGCTGGATCACAGACATTATTTGGAATGCAACTGTGCCTATTCTTGACCGATGTACACCATTTGGAAGTGATGTTCAAAAACCAACAAAGAAATGTAAAAAAAACAATTGCAGTTTAAGGCCTGTTCAGTAGACCTCATGCTCCAGTAGAGGTCAAAAATCAAACCAAGGTTTGGAATGTGGGGCTTTACCAAGTGTAGGTGAGGTGTATTATGAAAATATATAATGGCATAAATAGCCCCTCAAACACATGGTAATAACCAGATTTGGTATTGCTCTTCACTACCTCCCCCTTCTGCCCCGCCCCCCAAAACAGATCTGGAGGTCAGATGACATTTGGCAACTTGGATACTCTACTCATAGTGTTGATGTGATGAAGCATGCCATCTGAGGGGAGGTCAAGAGCTTCCTTCTTATTGTACTCTGGGATTACCCTTACCCAGCGTGGAGTCGTCTGTGGGGAGACAGTTCAGGATAGTATACAATGGGTGGGACTTCACAGTTTAAGACTGTGAGAGATGTAGTTGTTTGCTCATGACTGCACACTTTTTTGTTTGGTGTCTCAGTTCTAGTGGCAGCAATTTATCTATTAACTAGAATACATCGTTGTTGCAAGGTGGAAGTATTATGTGATGCGGCTCGTGGGCCTTATCATGTAATACTAACACAATAAACAAAAGCGGACTTCGGATTCACCCTTAGCAGTCTTAGCCCGGTTCTGGTAGTGTGGCATAGAGCATTCAGGCGTACTCAGTGGAACACGTGTTAAGCACTTTGCAATACCAGCATTGACAATAAGTAAGTGACACGACTCAAAATAAATTCTGACACCAATTTATCAAAATAGATTGTATTTTTATATATAGACGCCAAAATGAACATTGTATCTTAGATACAACTGGAGTTGTGGATTTTTAAAGAGTTCAAAATTAATTGCACTTTAAGCTGTCAAACTGGTCCCATTGAAATGAATGGGGGAAATCACAGGTGACACTCGGTCACTTGCAGGAAGAGTTTAAATGAACCTTCTTGTGGATACTGTCTGGCGGGTCCCTAGACTAAGTTCCAACAGTCAGTACTTCGTTATCTTACCCCAGGAGTCCGGGTGCAGAGGTGACTTGGCTATCCTTTGTGCTGAATGGGATCTGTGGGAGCTGTCAAACTTGCAGCACTTAACAAAACCATACTTGGAGATGGAGTTCCACTCTACCCATGGACATCAGAGGCCTTTGGGGTCCTAGGACCCAGGTTTAACAGCTGGATTTCTTCTACCTAGGTCAGCAGCTCTGGGTGCAGAGGTAGCTGTCAGCTGTCAATCACAGGGTTAGGTCAAGGCACAGATGCTTTGCACACACTCAATATCACCACCTTTAAGATGCAGGAACACAGCAGCTGGGTTGTTACCGACATTGGTCACGATGAGTTGCTCTCGGGCTGGAGATGTCCTTCAGGGGGTCGATCACCCAACTGCCGATCACCAACTCTTGACTGCAGCAAATTTAGTCCATGGTTACTTCGGCGGCTGGAGGTCGAGAGGAGTGGAGTAGCGGCTTGAAACTTGGTGAAAGATTAGCTACCACTATGGGCTTGCAGGACACCACTTCTCTTTGGTCTCACTTTCGACAGGCCCAGCGGGTCGCAAACCTTGTCATGCAGCACGTAAATGTTCCTGCCGCTTGCAGAGTACTGGTCCCACCTGTCCAGGGGTGTCTGCTTTGGTTTCTGGCATTCACTGTAGTTCCTCTTGCTGCAAGCAAAAAACTTTTGCCATGGATACACGTCGAACACATGGTTCCAGTATATGGTCTGTTCAGGGCACTTAAGTGTCCTATTCTTTGCACTGCAGCTGTGAGAGGCTGGCCTGGTACATGATGTCCACTGATGTAAGTGATGGTTCCTGTGGGCAAACAACAATTAATAAACAATACAAAACAGCACAATCACAATAATTGAAGGCAAAGAGATGTCAGAGAGAGAAAAGGCATATAACAAGAATTTTCTATGAAGTCAAGTTGTTTATATAATGTAATCGTATTGGACACCTACTTTGGACATGGATTGTCGTCCATTCATTTCTATTAAGGCCTGCATACTAATGAGCATTCTTGACTGCCAGTACCCCTCCCCGCAATAGGTGCTCGCCTGGGCCCTATGTGAGTACCCTTCCTCACCCTTTTTTTTAACTCCCACAGGCTGCACACCACATGATCTGACAGTCATTCCCAGATCCTGATGAGACCCCATATTGATAGTTGGGTCAAAATGTTGTCGACAACTTGAAGCAAACCATTTTAGCCCCTATTATTGTATTAGGAGGCTGCGAGTACCTATTATGTATTGATTTGATGGTCGTCTTCGTACAATTTGTTGAAACCTTGCTTTTATGTCACAAACAGTCACAACCTTGATATATAGGTTTCACCTTCAGTTAGGACACCATGCACTGAATTTAAAATAATGTGATTACATCATATAAACAACTTTATTTCATAGAAAATTCGTGCTATATGCCTTTTCTCTCTGACATCTCTTTGCCTTCAATTATTGCGATTGTGTTGTTACGTATTATTTATTAATTGTTGATTGCCCTGAGGAACCATTGTTTTCTGTTAAACTGTAAGTACCCTGGTTCCGTGTGGGTAGGGTGTCCCTTGTGTCTTCATACACCACTAATGTAAGTGAGCACCTTACACCAGTCCAGACAACCCTTATGGTAATTTAAGAGGTCTTAGACAACCTTAGAAAGCTCTCTAACTGGTAGCTGTGGAGAGCAGCCTTTAGGCTTAGTCCAGAGGGAGTGTAAATCAGCTTGTTTTACCAGAATTCAATCTTATAGTATAGATTAAGTGAAAAGAACCACACCAAGTATTTATAAAAAAAATATGTATTTAATATATAATACTCTCTATTATGTTCAAATATCTCCAACACAGAGATAAACACAATGCACACAATACGGTAGCAAAGAAACACAGTAAATAGCACAAAATACACTGTGGCCCCAGAGGGGGACCAAACCACATACTGAAAAAGTGGTATAAGAACCACGACTCGAGTCAGGAGGATGTCGAGAGGATGTAGAATTGCTGAGGACCCACAGAACCACCCAAAGTAAATAGATAGGGACCCCACGGAGTGACTGTGCGGTGTGGGAACACGACTGCGTGCACTGTACAAGTCTATGTGCAAGTCACAGTTGTATTTTTAAAGATTAAGGACCCTTCCCAGTGGACCCTGAAGAAACCCCATGGAAGACAGAAGGTTGGAGAGCCACCCCACCCGTGGAAAACCTAGTACCCACGTTACCACCACCAGGGAAGCCGGGTGCATACATGTGAAGTGGTGTCAGAAACCGCCGTCAAACCCAATGGAGGACTTCAGGAAAGTGCCGCTGCTGAAAGAGGAGAAAGTGTCAGTTGGAATCCAAATGTGAATTCTTGAAGAGGAGTACCTGAAACCAGAGGGGACAGAGTCTAAGTCACTTAGGGGTAACCAGGAGACTTGGAAGACGAATGCCCTCTGATGTCTGGTGCTTCAGGATGGATGACGAGGACCTTGACTCTGCAGCTGTGAGGACCAGGCAACACTGAGGAGAACCAGGAGACATGCTCAAGCTGTCCCATGAAGGATGTCGAGTACTGAGGGGTCGGTGTCCGTCAGGAGCAACAACAAGCCTTGGCAAAGGCAAGCCATGCAGTAATTACAGAAAGAGCAATGTCGGGATCAGCAAGGTCCAGGAAACTCACCAAAGGCAGGGGAGTCAGGGCAGGCCCGAGTAATCAGGAAACAAGTGTGACTCTCAATTGGACCAACAGGCCAGAGGCACTGGAGTCGCGAGAGGATCTCTAGCAGCTCACCAAAAGATGCAGGCCCCGGTGTACACGATGTGGTGTGGCTGACGATTCTGGTCACAGGAGATGCGTGAGGTTGGGGCTACTTGGAACCAGAAGATATTTTTGCAAAGAAGCCAACAAGCCTTTGCAACTGCAAGTTGGATGCTGTACCCAGGGGTTCGGTTATTACAAGCCCCACAAGGGATGCTGGCCTCAAACTTGGTGAGAGAGTAGAGCCGGCCTCAGAAGCTGTCGAAAACCACCACTTGTGTTGCAGAGCTCACAGAGTTTGGAGGAGCACAGGATCTGCAGACCGGTTGACTTAGTTGCAGTGCATGCAAATTCAAGGGAGTAACTCCTTCACTCCAAGGGAGATTACTTCTGTTGTCTTTGATGCTTCACAGGCCTTGGAGGTTCCTGTATGATGCACAGGCACAGACGATGCAGCAGACTGGAAGGGAGACGAAGTCAGGCCCAAACGAAGTCCAATTGCCCAGACGGTAGAAATGCAGTGGTGTCTGATCTGAATCTTATCCCAAGAGGTTAGGACAGAGGGGAGATTACTCCCATATCCTTTGTCCAGTTTCACGCCAGAGCGCCAGCCAACAGCTCCAGAACTGGTTTGAACCGGACTATGTACAGGGAAATCAAATGTGCCCTTCATGCAGACTTTCAGGCGCTGCCAAGCGTACCTACCCAGTCCCAATACACTAAATTCTGTCTGGGAGGAGGTCACACCTCCCTGTGACAGGATGCCTATTGTTCCACCTTCCTCTGCTCAAGCTTGGCTCAGCAGCAGGAGGGCATAAATGTGTCTCTGGTTGACAGGAACCATATTGTGCTGTCCGGGACTAGAAGTTTGGCACCAGGAACAATGTGAGCCTAACGGAGGACTCTTCCAGTGCTTGGAATCATACCCCCCAAAACGGTGTGGGGGTATGATTCTAACATGTTTGATACCAAACATGATATGGTTCGTTGCAGCCATTTTCAAGATGGTCATCGAATATTTACGCGGTTCCCCTCTAAATAGTATATGGCTGTTTCACTAACAACCTGGGAGAATGGACTCCATAGGCTGCAGGGGAGTCCTGCTCATGCAGGGCACCCTTTCACTTAGAACCTAGCACCCTGCCTTTAGGATTGCAAAGGCCTTCTATAGGGGTGACTTATAGGTTTTAAATGCAGTGACCCTTAGATATAGTAAACCTATATCTTTAGTAAGTGGTGCATGCACCAACTTACACAGGCTGCAATGGCAGGCCTGTAGTTCCATTTTGAATGGTCTTCCTGGAAAGCATAATATATACTTCAGCCCATGGGAGACCTCTGGGGTACCTATGCCCTGAGTACATGGGTGCCATATACTAGGGACTTATAAGTGTACCCCTGTATCCAATATGGGGTGTACCCAAGTACTAGCCAGTTTAGGGAGAAAGCAGGTAGGCTGGGCTCATGATTAGCAGGATCCCAGTCAGACTAGTCAAAAACAGCATCACATCAAGCAAAAAAGTGGGTGTAACCATAGAAGTAGATCCTACTTTCCTACAGCCGCAGAGTCCAAATTCCTGTTGTAGGAGATGGCATCTTCTTTGTGCCTCTTCTCAGATTCAAAGTCATATCTGAGGTTCTGGTGTCAGGGAAGCCTCTTAAATTCTAGTTTAGTGGACGTTAAGGGTGTGAGGGACAGTGGTCAATGAGCTACTGGTCCTTGTGGCTAACCTGCCCCTGTAGTGACAACATCCTGTAACCCTGGTGACCCCTTTATCACCCTTGCCCTAGGTACCCCTGGTACCATACACTATGGACTTAGAGGGATGATAAAGTGCCTTGCCAACTGGGGTTACCAATTAACATTACTTTAAGGTAAAGAAC
This sequence comes from Triturus cristatus, assembly GCF_964204655.1. Lineage (NCBI taxonomy): Eukaryota > Metazoa > Chordata > Amphibia > Caudata > Salamandridae > Triturus > Triturus cristatus. The sequence continues at coordinate 888,827,555 of NC_140590.1, read as the reverse complement.
AATGGCACTGAGTCCTGGTTAGCTGGTCCCAGTGCACTGTCAGAGCCGAAAACCTACATCTAGCGGTCACACAACTGAATTGTGACATGGCTATTAAACAGCAAAAGTTAATCATCTGTGCAGCTGATTCCAAATACAATTCAGCTATTTTTCATTTTATTGTACAAACTCATGACATCATTATACGAACATAAGAAAACTCTAAACACCACTGTATAAAGAACACATTTGGAATCTGAATTTTACTGTAGCGCCCTGTGCATTGAATTCGTCAGTGCTGTGGCCTTGATGGCAGGACCCCTACCGGAGCCAATAACTAAGGTGCATTTATGAAAATGGATTTAAATTGCTTTTTTCCGGAACACAAGCCCCTCCTCCCCTTCATGCGATTGTATGGCCTTACAGAAGGATAGTGTTTAAGGGTAACCTGACACATAAGGCGCTCCTTATTCCGTGCACTTTTAATGGCTTTTCAAAGCAGAGCCGCTCATTAGGTCCGACCCAGCTGAATGGCTGGGTCCATTGTTCAGCCATCATGGGGGAATCATTAACGTTGACATTACCACTCTCAATCATATTTCTGTCGGTATCCGTCAGTCCGTGGGGGACTCATTTGCTTCCCTAAGTGCTGGCGCGGTGAGAGCAGCTCTCCCTCCATTCCGGAGCAGAACCTCGTGTCTACAAAAGCAGTATTAGTCGATCTTTCATGCACCTGTCACCTTGCAGTGTAATTGTTGTGGTTTCGCCCATCATTATTTTCAATCCGTTAGCGAACCTGTCAGTTTACAGTGGCCCCCTCCATAATTTGAAAGCTTTTTCGTCAAATTAACTGGCACCTAACCCGATATTGTGAGGAAAGATTAAAGAGTGAAGCTTTGTAACTCCTGCCCTCGGCGCACAGCGCTGCAGGGCGTTGGCGTTCGTGCGCCTTGAATTGGAAGCTGCGACAGTGTGTTTTAGGGCACAGCAGCCCAGCTCTCTGCTTCCCACAACAATCTTGGCAAGATGGCGACGGTGGTCAGTTATTTCATGCATGGTGTATTAAACAGACAATCTTCCCTAAAAAGAAGGGCTGCCTCGGGTGCATTTTTGTTTATCCTCGTGTTTTGATACACACCTCAGCCTTATTTTATATTCGCAGTTTTTGTATTTCGAACATACTTTACTAGTCTTCATATTTTATTTATTTTAGGTATCAATTACTGTACTCTTCATTAGGAGGAAGCATATGGGTTAGAAGGTAAACACTATACGAAGTGTGGGGTTCCTCTGGATGAAAATTGTCACTACTCGATGTATCACATATGGTGAAGTATGGACAATTATTAATCACTGTCAACAAGGCACAAACATAAAAACAAAGAAAGAATAGATGTACCCATTGCGTAAATTGCTCTGCACTTGTTAACAGGGCGGTGGAGAGGGGGGGGGGGGGGGGACTCATGATGCATTTTAGTCTTTGCCTTTCGTGAGTTAAAGTGGTTTTATAGTTAGGTGTTGAAATAATACAAAAACTACGTGCAAAAATGGAAAAGCCACTGAAAATCACCCTTTATAGTTTATTGAGCTAAATCTATCTTGCGTCCCTGCCATGCCTGTGACCTCACACATTGCATCACTCATAACATGCTAAATAGCAGTAATTGCACACTCACTCATCTCACCTCCACAATAATTGCTGAGAGCTAAAGATCAATCACCATTCCCCCCATTTATACCGAGGAGAATGGGAAATTCCAAGTCAGACATTGCTGGAAACCGAATTGGAAATCTATTTCGCGTGACTGGGGAGGGGCTGAGTATTCACTGTGGTCTGCTCTGCAAACCTCCATCCTCAATCCCAGTCCATCTCCAGACAGAGGTTCCCTGGTGGGAGGCAAGCGTGAAGTCATCCCGCTGTATTCAGGTGACATATTGCGGACACTGAGAAACCAAAAAGATACATGGGGAGCACTACAAGACACTGCTAGAGGTTGGGGCTCACTCGGGGTTCTGGTTGAATGCCGACAAGTCAGTTCTCTCTCCCATACAGGTGGCAAAGGCTGCAGGAGATGAACTTGTCTAATACAAATGTGCAGAAAACACCTGTTAAGTATCTGGGGATCTACCTGAGCTCAGACACGTCCGAAGCCTATGCCTCAAATGTGGGAGTACTTTTGAAAGCTTAGAAAGGAGTGTGCATAATGGCTGCGATTCCTGATGTCCTTAATGGGACGAATAGCCATAAGCGGGATGAGTGTTACATGTACTACAGTACATTCCAATGCGTATCTCAGAGACCTGCTTTCGGAAATTGGATGAGTTACTTAGGCTGCTATACTGGGGGCATGGGAGGGCGCGGATCAGCCTGGAGGTTCCGCGACTCCCAAGGGACATCGGGGGACTACAGGCCCTGAATTTCAGGGGTAATTACTGTACAGCTCACCTTCAACACACACTACCATCGTTCGGGGGGGGTGGGGGGTGTACTGATCCAGTCGCAGGAATGCTGGCTCACCTGAGCCCGCCCTGGAAGCTTATGGCGCTACCACTGGCAACGGACAAATGCAAAATGGCCCTTCCAGAACAAATTTGGACACTGTTAAATTTCCGGGACCGCACAACACGGGAGGAAAATGAGGAACATATCTACATGCAACAATTAGTCCTCTGGTGTACTGTGCTTAGCCCCATGTTACCTGTATTCTTAAGGCAAAGGGGGAAGGAAGTGGCTCACACTGCTCGGGGGACTAATATGAAGATAGCAGGATGGTGGGATATGCAGACTTCTGTGCTAAATGGGATGTTGCAGGCATCTGCTTCCTCGCATTTGCTGGTCTGGCTAGGGTTCCCACACGAGCCGGAGACACATGTACTAAATCAAACACTGACGGACATGGGGGGAGTGCGCAAACTTATTTCACGTTTGTATGGCCCACTTTTACCATGCACAGCCACCCACCTTTTGGCACTGAAAACTCAATGGGAGGGGGATATGGGTGAGGAACTGAGTGAGCGTGAAAGGGCTTCCCTGTTGGGTAGTTGCAGAAGGGTGGCTCGTAATGCACGTTGATACATTACAAATATATACACAGAGATTATGTCACACTGCAATGGCTGCACAGACTGGACCTGGACAAACAGGAACACTGCCCTAGATGCTGGTCAACCCTTTGGACGTATATTCATATGTGGTGGACATACCTGAGTGGGGGAGCTTTTTGGGGTCAGGTGATTCAGGTGTTAAGGTTCTTGACCGAGCTACCACTGCTGCTCATGATGCAGCTATGCGTTTTTGTTCTGGTGGTCCAATCTAGACACACTAAATAGGCTGAGAAGGTAGTAGAGCTGGGTCTAGCTGTGACGAAGAAATGTATAGTATTAAGATAGATGATTAACCGATCACCTACTAAGAAACAATGGTTATGGGAACTAGCAAGGTGTGTACGAGGGGAATGCGGGGTGAGACACAGATTGTTGTACAGCGGGACTATCCAGTGGGTAGAATAGAGTGGGACATGGTTGATGTCCAATTACAACAAGAAATTGAGGAACCTGTTGAGGAGCAGGGGATGGATCCCGGAGATTAATGAAAAGTAAATATGCCGGAAGGTTTGAGGGTGTGTGTGATTACTGCCAGTTAGCATGTCCATGTGTACTGCACACAGTTTATCTATGGTAGTGTAATGTCCTGGCTTTTAGCGAAACACGTTTGCAGAGTATCACATCTCTCTGTGGGTATGTGGGGGGTGAGGAGTAGAAACATGGGGGTGTTATTTTCTTTGTACTGTTGTTTGATTGCAAAAAATTAATAAAAGTAATATGAGAATATAGTTCTCCTTAGCAGATTTTGAATGTTTTGATGACATTTTGCTCATCAAATTAGTGTCTATTCATCAAATTGGGTTATGAATGTTATGTTGCTTGTTGGACATTTCAGTTGTTGGTGCTGCTTGAACGTAAACATTTGTCTGGGTCAGCGGCGTCACTAGGGTTGGTGTCACCCAGTGCGGTCCGCAACCCCACACCTCCCTAGTGACACCACTGATTCCCATGGTGCTAGCAGCGCCGATTACCACCTCAGCTTCCCACAACAGTGTGGCTCAGTGACACCGACCGGCCCAGCGCCACACGCTAGAAAGTGCTGTATAATTAAAGGCACATTTGACATTTCCTTAAAAACTATTAGAGTGAGCGATACCATTTCCTCACTCCATTTACTGACTCAAGGCGAGTGGCAATTCGGCAGAGATCCACCAGTGTATCCACACTAGGCCACTCAAGGCCAGGGCTCCTCCCTGTCCCATTCAGCACCGTCCAGGACAGTGATCCAGAGGCACATGGGGAGAGAGGGCAGGCAATGGTACAAACACCTCTCCTCCTTCTTGACTACGGGCGTCTTACAACACAGGCCTTCCCAGGACCGAGAAGCACTCCACACCTCAGTGCTCCTCACCCCACCTGTTACCACCCCTGGGGGGGTCTCACTCACCAATTCGGGTCCGCCTGCATACTCCGGGATCCGGGCTGATGAAGGAGATCAGAGGCACAGGTGCTGAGGCACGCAGGGCCGCGACGGGCCATATTCAGTCCCCTCGCTCCAATCCAACAGCCACCGGTCCCCAGGGCCCTGCCGAGATGGCAGGGGCAGGATCATCACACAGGCCCTGGCCCCCGCCTCGCACGGAGCTCTGAAGGTCCCGCTGCCTCCGGGGACCTCACTTGTGTAATTACATGCCCAGCAGCTGTGATATACAGAGGCGGCACACAGGCCCGTTTCTCTGCGCCAGCGTGGCGCGGCAGGATCTCGCATCCACGGAGGCCCTTCCTGCTCTACCAGGACCAAGCGTGGTCCCTCACTCCAACATGGCCCCAGCACCAAGGGTCGGCCAGGCGATGACCCACGGGTCCTCGGGCCCCCGATTGTGGCACAACAGCTCACCGGGAGGTAGGCAGGGTCCTATGCTGGTGTCTCCCATCTGCTCAGTACTTCAGGGCCTCATAGGCGTCCGTTTGCCATTTTCTGCTCCGGCCGGAGAGCGCACGGTGCACATTTTCCTTGTGTCCCACGGTGACACCCCATGCGATGGTGTCACCCGGTGCGGTCCGCACCCCCCGCATCCCCCTAGTGACGCCACTGGTCTGGGTAGCTGCCTGCTCCTTTTGCCATAGCTACCAGGAGTTAGGCACAGTTTCTATTAGAACTGTGTTGAAACCTAGTTAGTGTGAGTTTATTAAGCAAGTAAGTGTCTTCCTTCACAAATTAATGATTGATTTTGTGACATCCGATATTAAATAAAGCTAAAATTTCCTGACCACATCTCATCCTATCATAATGCATTCATTTACTCGCTGTCTTACCTAAATATGATTTTGATGGGTGATGAATCACAATCAAATTTTACAAGCCTAATTGGAGGATTATCCTTTTTAAATGCACTGGAATTGGGGACAAAACAGGACATATTTTTACTGTAACTGTTCTACAAAATAAGTAGTCTAAATATTATAATTGCTAAGATACAACATAAAAGAAATCATATCAATGTGGTAAAAACCTAGAATCTGAGTGAGCAACTGATCAATTTAAAAGAAACAGCAAAACCAATGCAATGCCATTAATTCAGCCAAGAAAACACTATTCAAAAGGTAATAGCATGTATCAAAACATTTGAGAAATGAACCATTATGTTTATAAAGATAAAGGCCTTTTCAAAAAAGGAGATTTTTTTTAGTACAATTCCAGTAGTACTACTTCCCATACTCACAAATGATATTCACAAATCTCCAGCCAGAGATCTCTACCTTTTCTAGCTCTTGTGTGCAGAGATCTCTACTACAAGTGGAGTGATTGCAGCACACTTTGCAGTAAATGCAGGAGGGATGGGATAGGTGATTGGAAAATGGATTGAGGTTTAAAAATTGAGGTAGGTTTTTAAGAATGCACAAGCAACTTATAAAAACACATCAAGAAAATAGTAAGTCAATTCTTATTCACAAGAGTTAAACCTAAATCTACTCATCTACGACAATAGTACTATTACAAAACAGACTCAAATTCACTCCAGCCAACCTTGGAGCAAGTCAAGCACCTCAAATGGACATTCGCTAGTAATGCAACATGCTCTCATAAACATAAAATGAGACCAGGAATAGCACTATCAACACGTAATGAAAAAAAAATAGAGGGAAATATTTTTTAATGGAAAAACAATTACATTATATTTTAATATGATTAGTTTATTTTAATATCAATTCAAACATGTCAACTAAGCGTTACATAGGAGCAAGTAATATAAACCACACATTCCAACACATCCAACACACCTGCTACTGCAAGGGGGAAGTCGGGATTCAACCACACCCATCAACAGGTGAAACTCATTAAAATAGCCCTCTGTTGAAAACTTTAATAAAAAGATTTAAACCTAAAATAGCCACCATCCAAATACAGTCAGCCCACATAGGAAAGCATGTCACACAAAAAACATGTTTCACTATGTTGGTGAATATCTTCTATATTTCTTGAAACAAAGATTTGAGGCGGAAAGAGAGGTGGGTTAGGTGCAGTTTAAGTAATTTTAACAGTAATGTGCTGTTGGTGTAATGTGTTGTTACGAGTGTGTGTCATCCCTGCCTATCTGTACAAATGTAGGGAGAAGCTCAGAGTGGCATGAGTTGTGATACAAGAACTACTAGGGAGCGTGGGGTGTAAATGTTATGTTGCGTTTCCCTGGAACAGTCAGGCTATATAGCAGATAAGAGTTTATGGTACCGAAAACTCGCTCCTTGAAGGGGTGAGAGAGACAGGATCTAGGTGTTCCTCTGGGAAGAGCATTTGCCACCTGTATCCAGAGAAGTTATGCTTCACCCTTCTCTCATCCTGCCACATTTACTTGAGGTCCCTCATGGTTCATACCTCCATTGCCAATGTTTTGACTTAGTCTGCCAACTCCTGCCATGTGACCAGCTGTTCTGCTACACTGAGGGTGTAAAGAGGCAGACCTTGTAGTTCTTGGTTATGATCAGCAACATTTAACTAAAAGGTTTGTCTCCTCTCCAGTGAAGTTTCACTTCCTCATGCTCATGTGTGGGACTGACTGCATCTTAGATCCCATCGGTGTTTTGCAGTGTACTGGCAGTTTGGCAGTCCAGAAGCATGAGGGCACAGACGAGGGTGTGTGCTGTGATTTTGTGTTGGGAGTGATATTGAGTGTCCGCTGTTTGTGTTTTGTTGCATGTGTGCTGTGTTTCACTGTTCATTTCCATTTAGAATTCTCAGCTCCACCAACAGAGATCCCCACCGCTGGGGCAGAGAACATCCCAATGGGACGTACAGCAGAAATCTTCCAAATTTACTGTACAACCATACTTTGAAAGTGGTAGAAGGCTCTCTCCTGAAAAGGTGGGTGGGGTCACATGAATCCTAATAATATTTGGTATTTCCGCCTGGAATTGGTAAATAACTTCCGAGGGAGATCTTTGCCTAGGCATAAGGGTAAATCTATGTGTGCCAATATCGCTACACATACATTTCCCTTTGAGAATAGGATTGAGCTGGATGCATATTTATCTTTATGAATCATGCCTTATGCTTTTACTTTTATATCCACTGCTTCTCATTTTCTGAGTAGTATTTTAATCAAATTTCTTGCAGATTTATTGAGGTCATTTATGATGCCATTTTTTAAGCCACTATTTTAGATAATTATAATGAGTGAGGAATGCATATGATTACAGCAATGAAAAAAAGTCTTGAAACATGATGTTGCTGGAGTCCTTAAACATTCAGAGAGAGATGCCACATCAACCAGTGCACGCAAAAATCAATCAAGAGATTTACCACCACATTCTAATAATAACTTTAGGAAACTGTCTCTTTGTTTGGTGTCCCTCATTTTTACTGGACTGACTTTGCAGGTTGTTTTACTCTGCTCTCTCGGACCCTTCTAACCAGGTCCCAGTGCTGTGTCCCTAAAATATTTGGCATTGACTACAATGCAGATTTGGTTTATTTAACTTACCTATAAGTCATTAGTAAATGGCACAAAAGTGTACCCAGGGCATGCCAGTTAAATGGCAGTAGTGGACTACAGAACATATTGTGTCATCACTAAAAGTGGCAATGCAAAGCATGTCTACAGGCTTGCCCCTGCAGCCTTGGTAGGCAGTTTTAAAACTGCCATTTTGCCCTAGAATAAAATAAGCCTTTTGTCAGGTCTAAATTTCCTTTTTAATACTTATAAATCACCCCTAAGTTTGTTCCTCAATGCCCGTAGTTCAGGATGCACTGACCTTTTTGGTCTCATCAGGTGCTCTCCTCTTGCTGCCTCATTCGCCTGATTCCATGACAAGGCGTCTGTCCATTCTCCCTGCAGCTGCCAGTTCATCCCCACTGTCCATCTCTGCATCGCTTGCTGCCCCACAGGTATCTAGTTTACTTTGGACAGGAGCTACATATCTGGTCTCTGTTTTGTATGTTAACTGGACTAATTTAACTTATTGTGTGTTTCTTCTCTTAGATTTATGTTCCGATTATTTCCCACCTCTCATCGCCCTGTAGCACCGCCTCATTTGACCTCGCCATTACGGCCCAGGTTTCAGCTCCCATAGACTTTCCTGCCCCACACCACCCCGGCCAGCACATCCCACCTCCCAGGGCTACTTATGAAGGCTGCTGTGCAGCCATGCTGCTGGCGCACCAAAGGCAAGCCAGTATGCACCTGTCCGGGCCTGGACCTCACCCAGTGCCAGGAACCCTGGCCCACCAAACTCCTTCAGGTACTCTGCCTCAGATCTCCTTTCCCTGGACCCGGGTCGCAACAACAGTTGTTGCCTCACATCACCTCGCTCCACAGTGCACAATGCTCCTCCTACCCCCATTGCTGGTTCACCACCACCACAGGACCGACCGCCCCCTTAGGAACCCGAGACTCACTGGCCACGCCCATACACCAACAAAGTCGTGGACACCATGTCCACCCTCACCCCTCACGAGACCCCTTCATCACTGAAACCTGACTCACCCCCCGCATCAGATCCTGACATCGCCGTCACAACACCTAATACAAGATGAAGCACAGCGACCGCACCAACAAACATTGAGGGGTCATCACTATCGTACACAAGGAATCTATCATCTGCACAACTACGGATGACAAAACCATGCCGATCATGAAACACCTGAACTTTCAACTCCACACAACAAAATCACCTGTAGAGGCACCCGCGCATACTGACCCCCAGGACCACGCACCGGCCTCAGCAATGCCATCACAGATGTCATCACCCCACTCGCCTTCGAACCTGAACACTACTTTTTCCAAGGAGACCTTAATTTCCACCTGGACGACCCTACTGACACCAACTCCATTGATCTCCTGGAACAAATGAACAGCATAGATCTTACGCAGCTGGTTGCAGGCCCACGCACAGAACAGGACACATGCTGGAACCCATCTTCACATCCAGCAACAGAGTCACATACAGCCGCACCTCTGATCTCACCTGTCTGATTCCTCCATCGTACACTTCACCATCGCCAGAGCCCCACTCACCACCACCAGTCACCACAAAAACCCCTTTCGCAGCTGGACCAAGGTCACTCAGCACCATTGGACCGATGCCCTCAGCAGCTCCCAGCTGTACGTCTCCACCAGCCTAGTTCAAGCAGTAGACAACTTCAATGCCTAGATCAGCAGAGCGGCCAACCGAGTCGCACTCACCAAACCAGCCAGAATGCACAGACCCATCAAACAACCCAGCTGGTACACCCAGAAACTCAGCAAAGCAAAACAAAGATGCAAACAACTGGAAATAAGATGGCGCACCCACAGAAACAACATTGTTCAAGCCACTTTCAAGTCCACCCTCAACAGCTACCATCACCAACATAAAGTCACGAAAAAAGGAGGCCCTAAAACACAGCATTGAGGCCAGCGCCAACCAGCCCAAGGAACTTTTTACCATCCTAAGAGAGTTCACCTGCCCTCCAGTCACCAAAAGCTGGATCCCCGCCACACCGTAACTCTGCAATGCTCTGGCAGACAACTTCCTCAACAAGATTGGCACCATATACAGAAACTTTGATCCCCAATTCACCCACTCCTCAGCACCCTCACTCCAATGAATACATCTGACGACCACCCGCTCACCTCATGGGACTGTCTCAGCACTCCGAACACCACCCCGACTGCTCCTTGGTGGCCCTCAAGCTTCCACAGAAGTGGCACCTACAGACCTGCATGTGTGCACAAGCACACTCTCAGAGACATTGCACACACATTCATGGGGCCCACGGGCACTGTTCACACACACTCCATGTTACACACACTATAATGTTTAGAGACAGGGCAGATAAACGAAAAACAAGCACGCATATTCCTCCACAAAAACAACACTTTGACACACTTGTCGGAACACGAGACCACTCATGCACACATGTGTAAGGAACATACAAGCACACGCACACATAGAAGCATTTACATTCAGATAATTGGACCACAGACACACAGAACACAGATATATACATACACAGAAATGACACACTGATATATGCACATTTACATAAACACAGAGAAATATCTTCACATGAATAGATATGCCATACACATCCCCGCACAGAAGCAACACACAGATATACACAAATATGAACATGCAAAGACACCGAACACATGCCTTCACACAGATCGACAGACGAACACGAAGATTCATACATACATTAACACTCAGAAAAGACACGCAAACACTCACATACATGGACACAAAACAGGCATGTTCTCACAGACAGACAGGTAGACACACACACACACAGAACACTAACAGACATGCATATATGATGATATATAAACTGTCATACAGGACACGCGCACACACGTTAAACATACGCTGTGCCTCTCTACTTGGAGAAAGCGCTCCTGTGTCACGCATAAAGTCGCCTAAGGTTGGCACGGGGGCATATCGGGCACCAGAAATTAGCTCACTCCAAACAGAGATATTAGGGGCACCATTGGGCCGCGGGGGCAGGGCTGTGTACAACAGACCCCTGCCTATCGTGGTCACGTACTGACACTGAAGAGTAGTGATGCATCATGGTGTCCCACAACCATAGTACAAGGTTTACTGTTTATTTTTTCGATAAACGTTTCCTGTAATTTTATTGCATTGTTTGTTTTAAACACGATCATTTTTTAATGAAAGCAGTGACATTATTTGACTGTTCATTGTACACCGAATAGTACAAGGTCAATTTGCATAATTAAGCGATGTTTAAGTGCGATATTTTATTTTTCCGGTGCTGTTTAAAACATGTTATTTTATGTTTATCTGGATGAGTTCTGAGGCTGCCTTTCCAATGTGAGTCTAAGTAGACTACTGTTTGTGTGTATTAACTGTTTTGTGCTTCTGACACGATCAATAGGGTTGCCATAAGTTACACAGTATTTGTGATGTTTGCATATTTAAAAGCACTTTCATGCCCATGAAATAATTTATTAACGAGACTTTCTGGAAATATTGAATTATACACCTTTATTCTTGCGAACTTTGGGTTTGGAAACTTTTACTTTTGCAATATGTAGCAATAACAGTTCTTGACTATGTGCAGTGTTTTGTTATAAATATATATGCATACACACACACAAAACTGGTGTGTGCCGGCATGCATCAGGAACACCAGCGGTGCCACTGTTTCTCACAGCCAAAACGAATAGATATTTTAAAGGAGAGCGAGGGGACTCTCTTACACAAGTTACCTATAATGTAGTCGTTTTGTGGCACTTTTTTATATTTTATTCTGGAAATTTTGAGCATGTGTTTCTCTTCAAACATTGGAATGTTTTAAAAAACTGAACGTGAACTACTGCATTATACTATTTTGTTTTCTTTAGAAGAAAATAAACTTCTTAATAATGTAATTAAGAATGTGGAATTTTAGAAAACCCTTCCTTTGCTTTGTTGAACACATATTGCGTCCGGTCTGTAGGAAGGTCAGATTGCTGGTGCTGCACTCTTCAAGCTGCAGCCAACAATGGCCACTAATTGTAATAAGAATTTCCGATTTTTATGTAGCTTTAATTACTAGAATGTAGTTTAAGTCATGGACACTTGCAAAGCTGTGTAGAGTGGTTGAGGCAGTCGTGACAACGAAAACCATATTTGACGGAGGGGTATTTCAAGGTTTCCTGTAAAATATAGGTTGTATACCACTGCACTTCGTGTAATAAAAACATGACAAGCTGTGCAAGCTCTCCCACATGAATTTAAATATAGTTTAAAATATTGACATTAATTATAAAATGAATTATAATCGTTTTTTGTGATTTTTTGTGGCAATTCCAAAATCTGTGTCTTGCATAGCTGTGCAGATTGCAATGACACATCAAGGGTTGATGCTCAAGTGCACGTACACCGGCTTCATCACAAATTCCAAAAGTTGTTATTGCCCAGCCCTACTCTAGGAACAAATAGAGAAGCTAGGGTTGGTGGTCATGCAACACCTTAGGCGTATAATATGCAATTTCATTTTGACCCCATTACAGATGCACACTATAGCTTGTCTGCTTCTGAGCGAATCCTTCAGTCTGAGAATTTGTTAAATACAAACTTCCAAGGGGCTGTTACTTACTTTATTTCCTCTTTGTCATGAACACATACAACCCCCCCCCCTCCCTGCACCTTGACACCTTAAGTCTTCAACCTTCTGGTATTTGTTGTTTATCTACGCACGAGAAAGTTCTATTGGAGATGCTTTTTAACCAACTGAATTATAGACATTTCTACTGGGTGAAGGACGCTGTGATGTTGGGGACAGCCCATTCAATTCTTGTTTTTATAGGGAATGTACATTGTGCACATCAGTCATTCGCTAACTTCTCTCCGCGGCCGCCTTACCACGTGCAGTTTATGAAGTTCTAAATCTTATCTTTCTCTTTCAGGTGTTTTGTATTCGTGCACGAGCTGTGGAGCTCACCCCCCGTAAGTTGCAACACACATCCTCCATGCCATCTTAATTTTATCACCCTGTTTCACTACCCACGGGACCTGATTTCCTTTTTGTCAGCCTTTGAAACTCTTATAATTAATGTTAACACAATTTAAACTTCATTGTTTATTGGTTCCCCTCCTTAAATCTAGCTATGTTCCTAATAAAGCACCATTACACAAATGGCCTACGTCTCCTCTTCTGCTTCAAGCCTGAGCTATGTGAGCTAGAGGGGTGCTTCACGTCCTAGTTTCTGGGTTTTAGTGGCGCTGAGGATGGGTATTCAGGTATCTGAGTACATGGCTAGACTGCAGCAGCAGTTGAGCCCCCAACGCCAGTGGCGTAACGAAAGTTGAGAGGGCCCCCCTGCCACGCACATGGAGGGGCCGCAGTTCCGAATTTAATCCGGAGATATTGGGTCTAAGCACTGTGCTGAGGGGGCCCCCTGCAGCTTGGGGGCCCCCCCGCCCCGCAGGGGCTGCGGGGGGGGGGGGCTTGTATTACGCCCCTGCCCAACGCACCAATGCTGTGGCTAAGGATTATGCATGTGAATTGCCTAGTGCAGTAAAGATTACAGATCCCGAAGCAGGGTCACCTGCATATGGTCCCAGTTCGCCTAACGTATGATGTAGCCCTGCTTGTGTAAATCACAATGACATCTGAACTTTATGTTAATGCATTTAGAGCCCAATGTTTGAAGTGCTTAAAAAGCAGTATGTGAACTGATCCGGATTGCCGGGAGAGAAGTCAAACGGTAAATACTTAGTTGGTTTTTCATCTCAAGGTTACTGCATATAAAATGATGCAAACCCAACTGGAAAAAAAAATGCAGCTGTGAGACATTATTTAAGGGCACTTAAAGGTGCTAAAAACAAACATCTTCATAAGTAACAAACATTTCCATTACAGCGCCAATAGTTCTAACTCTAAAAAGCTGAGAGATCTAATGCAAATGCTTGTTTTATATGGAGTTTTACAATTGCACTTAGACCTGGCACACACTCATTTCACTTGGAAAATGATGTGATCCACGCTTTTACTGCTGTGGACATCTGGTCGGAGAGGGTTAGGTGAGAACCTCAAGAATGTGTGATCTCCCAAAGTTAGATAGAATGTTGAAAAGACAAGAGGGCTGGCTGTGAAGATCTAAGTCAGCATGACTTAACTCTGGCAGGGCAATGCGTCTCTAAATATCGTGCCTAAAGTCAGGCAATGCCATACCGCTGTCCTGAAAATGCTTGTGATTATTATATGAGTTATAGCAGACTGTGGAAAGCCTAGGCAATGAGCAAAAAAACTAAAATTTCAATATCTCAGTTGCTGTGTTCTACAAAGCCTTGTAAATTCACTGAAATAAAAGGGATCACCCTTGTAAATGTATCCATACGAAGGCATGGATCTATTACCCCGTGCCTTCCACAGAGAATTGGCCTGAGGTGGACAGACACAGTTCTAACTTCCATCTCAGACAATCTTAGAATGGATGTGCTTTAAGGCAAAGTAGCTGCAAAGACCTAATTAACAGGTGTTGACAGCAATATCTGTATAGACCAGGGGTCTCCCGTCTATTCTGTGAGGGAGACTGCTTCCGATCAATGAAAGTCATCCTGAGATACTAACAAATATTACTGATGTTACGATAGCGATCTGATAAGGCAAAATGTAATAAGTGGCTTTCCCCACTGCCCCTTGTCTGGTTTCTGGTGGTCACTACCAATGTTGTCTCTAACTATTTGTCACTCTTTGCAGCAATACAGTGTTTCTGAGTGTATTTTTGTTATCTATGTGCAGTTTCCAGAACAATATTGACTATGGAGATGATTGTAGTGAGCGAGTTACCGCTTTCAAAAGTACTGGCAAGGAAGAGTGATGCAGAAGTAGTGAACACATCGAAATTGTATCTATACACTTTCAACGACACATAATTTAATATGTTCTATGTTTTTTCTAGGTTGTACCATTTAGAACTTGTCATCACACCGAAAATAAGTTGACAGTTGATGCTTGCACTCGCTTTAAAGGATGCCGTGCGTATATGCTGAAACTTAATTTGATTACGTTTTTCTGCTTTTCTTTGGCTGATTTGATTTCTCCCTCAGAAAAGCCAGGGGGACCAGCCCCAGCAGTGGTTCCTGAAATATCTGCTTCAGAAGATGCTGATGGAGAGTGGCAGAAGAATGTAACAATTTTGGGCCACCCGTTTGCGCATGCAAAAACAAATAGGGCCATGTAGAATTCCTATTAAGCGAGTCGCAATTTATTTGCGACACGCTAAATAGTAATTGTGACTCACTATTAGGAAGGGGCGTTTCAAGGGCGTCCCTTCCTAATAAGGACTCTCTACCCCATGCAATTGCGGTCATAAAAAACTCGCAATTTACTGCCCTCTTCAAGAGGGTGGTAATGCACTCGCAAATGGGAAGAGGTCTCCAGGGGACCCCTTCCCCTTTGCAAATGCAGGGACCACTACCTGCCCTTAAAAAACAAAAAGAAAATGTTTAATTTTCTTTTTTTAAATGTATCCTGTTTTCCTTTAAGGAAAACGGGCTGTATTTTTTTTTTTTAAAACTGCTTTATTTAAAAGCATTCCCAGACATGGGGGTCTGCTGAGCCCAGTAGGCCACCATCCCTGGGAGGGCCAGCCATACCCAATGGGGTCAGAGGCATGCAATTTACGACCCCATTGGGAATCTCAAAGAGTGTCTCAGACACTGTTGTAGATGGCATTTTGCGACTCGCAATCGAGCGCAATTTGCAAGTCGCAAATTGGTATGGTAGTACATCTGGTCTATTGTATCCTATCTTTCAGGTGAGAGGCTACACTTGCTCCCGCAGAGCTACATATTTTTCTTGAGAATGGAGGGTCTACTTATTGGTTTATTGTTTACCGGCCTTCTTGGGGACATAGCTGTGGGGAAGGTAATAAACAGCAGTTAGCGCCCACTGGTATGGGCAATAACGCATAAGCAAACATATGTACTACTGGAAAACAGCCTTAAGTGGCAGAGAACACTTCCTGAGTGGAGAACTTAGTATAGAGCCATATTGGGGAAGGAAGAGAAGTGTCAAACAAAGAAAGGTTCCATTATTCCTACAGAGCTGGGGAATGGTGGAAGAGGGAAAGCAAAAATCTTTCGCTATAGAGCAAGAGATGTAAAACAGTCAAGAATGCATTGCTTCTTATGGAGAAGGACGAGCGAGGAATACTCCTATTGAGAAAAGCAGGATCCGTAACGTGACCTCAGATCATATGGACATGACATGCAGAAAGCGTATCTTGAACAGAGCACAGTTCCTCTCAGGCTGCTGTGCAGCGGCTCCGATGCAAATCCGAAGAAATAGCCTAAGTAATTCGTCTCTCTCCTGGTCCTCAGAAACAGAGCACACAACGTGGGAGCCCTGTTTGAGAGTGACCTAATATTTACAGTTTTCAAAACAACATTCTGCCATCTAGGTCTGCTAAAAGCGGTGTTGCCATGGCTCTACTCATCTAATATCATCTCCCAAATAATTGCTTTAGCCATGCCCTCGATGGATTGTTTCAGCAGCATAGACACAGGTCTATCCAGCATCTCTCCCAACACTCCAAGGCCCTGATTGTGCATATAGGTGGTATTTATTGCACGATTTGTAATGATACCATGGGGTGCATTATTTATTGAGTGAGATAATTAGGATCTATTATACAAGTTATTGGGGACTAACATGCAGATTTGGGTGTTTATCGTACCAAAATCCACATGATACTGTAAATACTAATGTTTTCCCCCATTAAATGTTGGCAGGTTTGACAATTTAACAATGGTCAGTTATTTAATACATCTGACAATTACTGGATGCGTTAAATACCTTACAACTCCTAATTCCAACCGGTGCATAAACAGGTTTATGCACGGGTTGGAATATACCACCCAACTTGGAATCAGGGTCCAAGAGTTCAAAACAACGCAGCTCGCCCGTTTGTTTTGAAAAGGTTTAACCATCTTACATTGCCTGTGAAATCCCTCCACTGGCTGACAGTGAAAGAAAGAGCTTCCTTTCAAGCACATTGTCTCTTACAAAAGGTTCTTCATGGTTGTTGCATTAACTACTTCGCAAAACCTTTTGTTCCTTGTCTACTGAATCTTAAGCCTGCCAACAGGTGTGTTTTGAATACCAAACTGATTAGATCCAAGAGAGGTGGGAGTCAATCTTATCAAGTTGAATACCCCCTTCCTGTTGCATTCTCTGTCACTATATTTGAGGCTGGAAAATAAATGTTCAAACTCAGGAGATCCTTCAAAGCCACGTCCTTTTCTTTACTAAAGACATGTGTCTTTGTTTCATGCCAGAGCCCTTCCTGGCCAGGCTCCTAAGACCGGTTTGCATTCATCCTTGGATTTCAAAGCATTTTTCAATGCTTTGTCTTGTTTTGGGGACATATTAGCTCGTGTTATGAATGTGCCGTATTTCATTGAGCTCCTCCGTATATGTAGACATGATTCAAAGTGATCCGAGGCAACCAGGGAATGAATAGATGAGCTTTACAAAAACCCTGAATAAACATTTTCAGGTGTTACCATCTGGAACATCCACAACACACCCCAGTCTGGAGACTTTCATTAAGCATTCACATATAGAACTTCCTTCATCTGCCCATATATAACCATCAATTCCAGGTTTAGCCCTCATAATATAAAGGATGGCTACAATATGGCAACGATGCCCACGTTATTGCTAAAATAGCCTCATTATACCAACAATGTCCAGCAAAAAGCTTGAACGTCACTGGAGACGCCCCTATTGCCCTATTGCTAAATCCGAATACTTAGCCATGAGGAAAGGCTATCATAAACTGATCGGCAAGACCAGCGCTGCTTTCTTTGCTGACAAGATCAACTCTAGCAATAACCCCTCGAAAGTAATCTTCTCCCTTCTAAAGGACATAGTGAAGACCCCGGTGTCAAATGGTAGTTCCATCACTTTTAATGACCAGTGTGAGGTGCTGGCCACATATATTACTAATAAAGTGGAAGACATCTATGATAGTTTCCGCGGGAACTTCAGAACTCTTGCGACAGCGGAAGCAGAGTTCGTAGGTAGGGGGTTAACACTTTGGACACCCTCCCCTCAATGACCTTAGATGATCTTAAGGCCTTGACTACTAAGATTAAATCCGGGTCTCCTGCTGACCCTGGTAAGCCCGATCTTGTAGTAAAACATTCTGACTGTCTGGTCCCGGATTGCCTGGATATTATTAATCTCTGTCGACCCACTGCCGAGGTCCCTACAACCTGGAAGCATACAAAGGTTATCCCTCTCTTGAAGAAACCCTCATTGGATGCTTCCAGACCGGAGAACTATCGCCCGATCTCGCTTCTGCCATTTTTCTCCAAAATTACAGAATCATTTGTGAACAGCATTCTGATGCAATATCTGGATTCTTATTCTATATTGGATCCCTCCCAGAATGGCTTCCGTCCTAAACATAGTACAGAGTCAGCTTTGCTAGCTGTCACAGAAGAACTTAGAGCCTCTATGGATGAGGGCAATTTGACCGCACTCATTCTGCTTGACCCCAGCGCAACCTTTGATACAGTCTCACACAGTATTTGACTCCATCGGCTGCGTGAGATTGGTATCAGAGGCAGTGCCCTCGACTGGATATCCTCCTTTTTGAGTGAAAGGTCATTTCAGGTCATTGCCCCTCCATTTCATTCTGTGATGCACCCTGTGCGCTATGGAGTCCCACAGGGGTTGGCTCTGAGCCCTACATTATTTAACATTTATGTTTGTTTGCTGGCCTTGTTGGCCAACACCCGTAACATACAGATATTATCTTATGCGGACGATACGCAACAAGTTTTTGCTTGTACCAAAGACTTCAGTCAAGACATGATTACATTTCAGGAGGATCTGGCAGCTATAGCTGGGTGCATGGAGGCAAATTGTCTCAAATTAAACTCATCCAAAACAGAGATTCTATTCCTTGGCAAAGATTCACATCAGTGGGGGAACAACTGGTGGCTGCCAAAACTGGGCAATCCCCCTACGCCCAAAACAACAGTAAAAAATCTTGATGAAAGGATGGATTCTGCACTCACGTTTGAGGAACATGCTAAGTCTGTGGCAGGGACCTGCTTCGGTTTTCTGCGTGGACTCAAACCCATTTTGGGTTTGTTTGATCCTCGAATGCGCCAGCTAGTTGTTCAAGCCACCATCATGTCTAGGTTAGATTACTGCAACAGCCTCCTGTTAGGGGCTAATAAGTCTGTGATAAATAGGCTTCAACGTACTATGAATGCGGCAGCTTGCATTCTATTTGCTCTGCCCAAGTACAGTTAAGTTTCAGTGGTACTGCGTCAACTCCACTGCCTTCCCGTGGAGCAGAGAATTAGGTTCAAAACGCTTTGTGCTATGCATAAAGTGCGGACGGACTCCTGCCCTGTGATCCTCCATGACTTGGGCCACCACTATGTTCCATCTCGTGCTCTGCGCTCTGCCGACTTTAATTTGATGCATGTGCCTCGCTTCCGTAGAGCCGGAACTAGAGGGTATTAGGGTACTGACTCCTACTTTATGAAACTAATTGTCTCTTGCTATTAGGAGGATTTCTGATCATTTGATGTGTAGAAAGGCAGTAAAGACATGGCTGTTTAGAAAGGCAGTAAAGACATGGCTGTTCCAGTAACTTTTCATCTCGCTTTTTTCCTTTCTCGTTCTTCAGTGTTGGGACGTCTCTTTGCTGGGACAGCCATGCGCTTTACAAATTGCATAACATAACATAACATAACATTAGGTCACAGGTGGAAACCATAAGGAAATAGATTCTCACAATTTGCCAAGGATGACCTACATCAAAGCAAGACCAACATTGGGCTAGAGCTGAACTCTACAATGCCAAGGAAGCTAACAATATATACGGAATGGCCATCATTAATCTAGAGATGCCCAACATTGTGCCAGCATTGGCCCTGTTATGCCAAAGATAGCTAACAGTATGCCAGGGATGGCCATGACTAGGCCAAAGATACCCACAAGATGTCTCGATTGGTTACAATTATTCCAGTGCTGGACATCATAATGCTAAAGATGAGATTCTGGCAATATGTTGAGGATGGCATCATTAAATTAAGAGTTGCCAGCATTATGCCAGATGGCTAGGGACTTCATGCTTACTTCTAGGCATCTAGAAGTGTCCTTCTTGTCCCAGGACTACCATTAAGCATGGGTCTCATATGACCACCTTTGTGCCAAAGATTACCACCATATGGCAGGTGACTAATAAGTGCTGAGGGCTTCTGACACCAACAACTGCCAACAAAAAAGAACGCTGTCTTCAAGGAAGGCCTTTGCACAAGACATTCTGAAACACAGATGTTCATGCCACACACCCATCACTCCCAAAGCTGCTTCAGATCCCACTATGGTATCCAGCATGCAATGGCTTTTGGACTGTTTCCAATTCCTGCTTGCTTTCATCCTGACTTCTGCATTCAAACCATTCTGGCTACCACATTTATCCCAATATTTTCTCAATCACACTATTTAGACGATAGCAACATTTCATCGCCATGCTGCTTTATCCCATTGTGATTGATTGTGCCGAAACCCCTGTAATGCCAGAGAGTGTGTAAGAGAGAGAGCAAGGGAGTGTGAAAGAGAGAGCGTGTGAGAAGAGAAAGTGTGTGAGAGAGAAAGAATGTGAGAGAGTATGAGAGAGAGAGAGTGCGAGAGAGTGTCTTAGGGAGTGCGTGAGAGATAGTGTGAGGGGGAGAGAGAGAGGGTGTGAGTGTCTCTGTCTGTCTGTCTGTCTGTCTACAACTGAGTTGTCTGGCTGCCGCTCTAAGGGCCTGGAGTCCAGTACTGCTGCCCTCTGCATGTTTGTCAGGCGCTGAGCTTTGTTCAGCTCCACACCCTTTGAGTGAAATTCTGTGCCTAGCTACATGTTCATGGGCTACTTACGAATAGCTGGGGGGCTACTGGGAGTCCTGATGTACGTCGTCTTCCCAAGTAAGCGTCAGAGATACTGCAAAGTGTGGCAAGTATACCTAGTAGTCAGCAAATAGACGCCTGGCCGTCACAGCACTAGACGGAACAGTCTTGTCACTTTATTAATTATTCACTGATGTAGCTCGAAACATTTGTACAGGTTGAGTAGGTCCGGAACACTAAACAAAAAAGCTAAAGGCTTTCTGCAGGAGGCGGACAGCTGAATGCATCATAGCAATGAGAAATTAAAAAACGTAAAACATTGAACTTACATTACTTAGGTACAATTGTGTGCTTAGGAGAGATCCGCCCATCAAGGGGAAGTGCATTATTCAAAAGCACCGATTAAAAAACCTGGCTACTCGAATACTGCCCCCCTGGTGCCGCCTCTTCAGTTAGGGAAATGATGAAAGCAAACTTATTTTATCAAAAAATGCCGAAAATTGCTTATATTCCTGTTTTTTGGGCCATAAAGTGTCAGCTGCACTCGACATTGTGCTATCAAATTAGGACCGTCCCCATGGCGTTAATAAGGGGGTGCTGCTGTCCCGAACAGAGGCTTTACAGCACTCCTGCTGCTCAAAGAAAAGTGTCACCCAGAGAGCCCCTCCGAGAACACTGCACCGGCTGCCAGCCCAAGCAGAGTAGAAATGAGGCTTTATTCGTGCCCAATGATGCTAATGGCCAGCTGCTTTTGACAGAAACATTTAATTAATACTGCCAACTAACTGGGGTCTAATTTAAAGACTGGCGGGCGGGATACTTGGTCACAAACATAGCCGGCGTCCTACCTGCTGCATTACAAGCGCATATCCGCCACTATCCCATCCGCCAAAGTCTGAGTAAAGCTCTAACTCTGCTCAGCAAACCTTCTCCTTCGAGTTGTCTACCAAAAAATGTGCATACGCTTGTCCAGGACTCCACTGTGGAAGCAGCCCAGCTGTGGAATATGCCATTGACCAACCTTAGACCAGGAGACACATTTTGCAGTTAGAAGTTAACTCAAACCATTAATGGTTTTAACATATAAATAAGCATTTGGAGAATAGATCGTGTCGAATTATAGTGTTCTGTTTTAGTGCTTTAAGGAGCCTTACTGACAGGCAGCATACTTAATAATTGTAGTTAATGTAAGACCACATTCAGCACTATTAAAAAACAAAAGTGCTAAAACCAGCATATGTCCTTTTGTGGCAGACAACAAAACTAACATTTCAGATACTTCAAGTATCCTGTCGGAAATGATAAGCGATGGGACTGACCAGGAAGATGGCGGGGTGAGCTGGAGTGTTTACCACACCCAGTAAGACCCCACATTCGAGAGAGATATAGAGAGAGAGAGAGAGAGAGAGAGAGAGAGAGAGCTGAGGGGCCCACCAGGTGCAGGAATCAGCTCCTATCCCGCGCTGTGGCCGCGGATGTCTGGCATATCATGGGGATTGCCCATTTGTGCTTTTTACGGGGCCGTTTCCCAGACAAGGGGGCATATTATCAAGCCAGGCGATACAATTATGCTCTATGGAATTCCAATTGAAGCCCATATTAAATGTGAAGGACATCCAACATGGGCTTCAATTGGAATTCCATAGAGCATATTATCAAGCCCATTATCGCCGTTTTAGCGGCAGTTTTCTGCCGCTAAAGCGGCGATAATTGTATCGCCTGGCTTAATAATATGCCCCAAAGTTAGCCAGGTATTACTTGGTAGAAGCTGCCAGGGAAAATTATTGACCAAATAAGAACTCCTATTCCTGCATAAAGGGCGACTAATCCCCGTCATAATTAGGACCTTAATAGGCAGTCAGGGAGCCTGTACTATCTTTTCATTCAAAACCAAAATGTATCTCTTTCCAAACAAAGACTGTTTAGTCTACAGCAAGTCTAAAGGTGAGAGAGTAGTTACAGAAATCGTTCAGGAATCGACCAAGGTGCAGAGTTCGCTCTCGCCCTGCTGTGACGTAGTCACACATTAATCATTGTGTCGTTAGAAGCATCGTGGTGGGACAGTTAGTCATGTTTTGTCATGCTAGGAGGAGGCCTCGACAGGGGCAACACTCATGACCCTGGTTTGACATTAGCCTGTCTTCCTAGAACACACGTTGCATCCTGTCAGTATCACGGTGTCAGCAGACATGGTACAGAGTCCATCTCACCTCTAACAATGTAAAAGATGCTCCAATTCTCCCAAGATGCCTGGCCTTGGTGTGCTCATTTGCATACTGGAATTTGCTTAAAAAAGACATATTTTTTTGTTCTTGTTTGTACCAGTTTTGTTTGATATTATTCCAATGTCGTTTTTCTGTTCACTGTAATTTCTTCCGTTGTTTGCGTCTTCGTTGATTTATGTGCTTTCTCGAGCTCCCTGCCCTGTGTCATCTTTCTTCATCGATCTGTTCCTCCTCGCCTTCTGAGACAACCTTCAGCGCCACGAGACAGAAGAGAAATGACGAGTGTGGCAGAAGAAGGTTGTCGAAATGTCACTAGAGTATCCATGCAAGGCTCTTTCGCTTATATAAGCCCTGTGGTTGCAGCACTGACAACCTGAATCAAAATATGGACTATGGGCTGCAGTACATACATTGCACCCAGGCTGGTTCAATTTGCACCCACATATACGGCACCCACTGCGATTTGTGTCATCCAGCCCCATGTTTGCTGCTAAAACCGTTCGATTACCTTAATCTGTGTCTGACAAGACATTCAAGCATAGTAGGGTGACCTCGGTTTTGCAGGTCATGAAGGACACGGTTTCTTCCAGTCTTGCATTTGTGTATGAAAGTCTGACGTATAATGTGTTTGGTAATCTTGTTTTGTATCATTTGAACTAATTAGACCACCACACCTGAAATCAGTGATTTGTAGGCGAAATGCTCAGGATTGCAAAGGATGTCCAGAATTCCAGAATTCTCTGGCGTGAGGCGGTCACCCTAAGGCACACGCGTGTGAAGGTCTATTTCAAATGATGTCGTAGGGTTGCCTTTAGCGTTGTAAAAATACCCCCTGCATATGCAGTTGATATTAATGTTCTGTAACTTACATATTCATTTACTTTAGTAGCTTCACCTTGTGGGAGTAGGGCAGCTTCTGATGAACAAAAAACTCAGTCTCACATCTACAATGCACACACACCATCTCATCGCCGGACTATATTCATATCTCATCATCCTGCCATTATTTAATTGCACACAACAATTACCACAAATTTATTTTTCCAAAATCTCCAGCAGTTTAAAAGCCATCATAATAACAAATTACAAAGTATCACATCTTTATACTGCGCGGGATCAAAAGTGCATTCACAGGATCCTCACAGACTGCGTGTTCCATGTACAAATAAAATACAATGAGACCAATACTAATTGTTTTCAGGAAATCTAGCCATGAAAGCACGTCTATCAACTCTTCACTAAAGGCATTATACAGAGGTGGCAGTGCCCAGTGACTTCACATCTGCATAATGCTGCACAACTCCCACAGCAATGTAATGTCACACAAAAGAATAACAGAAATCTAAATGAGATAAAATCTCACATAAACTCATCTCCCTTCCTAAGAAACAAGGAACGTTATCGGCTCGCCCCCACCAAGTCAGCCAACCCTAAAGGACCCACCAGAAGAGTCACCTAGTTCACAATGGAACTGAAATCCTCCAAATACAACTTCTGGCAACTAGAAAGGAAGTGGAGCACCAGCAAAGAAACAGGAGACCTCACCACCTTCAGGACTGCACTCAGCAAGTATCACCGCCTACTAAAAGAAACAAAGAAAAATGCAGAAGCACTTTACAAAATTATCTCACTTCACAGTCAGCGAAAGTAAACACCAATCTCACTGTTAAAAGAATTAACAGCTGTTTGCCAGAAGATAATTCAAAGCATCTTTATTCGATTAACAGAATCATAAAAAGCATCAATAAATACAAAAACATAAAAAGGAAAAGTATATATACATGTGCAATACATTGATCCTCGCATTAATAATTAACAATACAGTGGATAGCACCTGATTCTATTAATAGCAGCAACATAATTAATTCCGTAGAATTCAAAGTGCATAGTGCAGGATACTTTATCATTAGGGATACTTTGTCATGTGGATTACTCCGTAGTGCTTCAAAACTAAATTTTGCAATTAACAAAAAACTAGTTATTTCCATAAAGTGCAAGATGCAGGGTATTATACCTTTTGCATGACATGATGTAAGCATTTTCCTCTAAACTGTAATTATATGCTGTCATCAACTATCAATAAATCCTCTTTTTCAATTTTCATGTAGGTCTCATACAATTAAAACATATTATTAAAATTCATGAGATTAAAGTTGAAGCCCTTTCTTCATCCTTATAAAATTTACAGCCAATAAGAATCTACTAATACCAAATACAATAAACTTGGAACTGTCGGTTTTTAGAATGCGCAACATTTTATTGAATTTCCTCATACATAATTTCCTGCCCAAAGGTTTTATCCATTTATTTCTGTGGTA
Organism: Triturus cristatus; assembly: GCF_964204655.1. Lineage (NCBI taxonomy): Eukaryota > Metazoa > Chordata > Amphibia > Caudata > Salamandridae > Triturus > Triturus cristatus. Next base: position 888,802,137 of record NC_140590.1, on the reverse strand, counting down.
TCTATAAGCAGGGCAGAAAAATAAAACATGCGCAATATCCTCTTTACTTTCTAAATGGCACTGGGTGCACCTGCAGTCATTTCCCCCTTTCTGCGCTGTCCCCCATTTGGATGTAAAAGACTTTATCTGGAGAGTACAGTACCTAAATTTTAGATACAGTACCTTAGCAAGTAGGGGTTCAATCTCATCTAGAAATTGTTCGAAATAGGAGGTTATTTTAAACATTAAGAATTGGGTTGTAAGTGTGCCAAATCCACAATTTAAAGTGACACTGTGCCTAATAAAGTTCCAATAGATGGTCTTAATTTCCTGCTTTGAGTCGGGGGTCAGCGTACTCGGCTGTTCCCAAAATCTGCTCATGCCCAGATCCGAAAGCCATTTACGGATATGAACCAACCACGGGAAAGTGACATGAGTGTCAAGGGCCAATAATTCACTCAATGCTTGTCTATAGGTATAAAGTTCCTCAGTGGTCCATATTCTTATCCAGTATGACAAGGTCATCCAAACAGCCCTTTGCCCAATTCGTTTTATGCCCAAATCAAGCATTAGGGGGATCACAGGTGTGTTTTGGGGAAGGGCAACTAACTTTCTCAATATCTTATTTTCCCCCACAGTTAGGTTAGAGAGAGATCCCCCCCCCACAGCTCTGAGCCATATAGAGTGGCGGTTTGGGCCCTGGACTTGTAAACTTCTAGGGCTGGAGTGATAGCCTTTGTCGTAGTTGCAAAGAGTTTCTTTATGACTGGTGCAGAGTTTTTTATTAGAACTGATCTTGATTTTATTATCTGTGGATTCCAGCAAAGTTTGGAATCAATGGTTACTCCAAGGTAAACAAAATTAGAGTCACGCTCTAAGGTTGCTCCATCCAACTTTATATCATTCTTAAAACTCTTATGGGGCCTTATCGCCATATATTTAGTTTTTACGGGATTTATTTCCAAGCCTTTTAATTTACAGTATTCGTGAAGTCAATTTAGGAGACATTGCAAGCCCTTTGGCGTTTGCGAAAGCAAAATTGTATCATCGGCAAAGGTTAATGTACAAACTTGATTCCCACCCAATTTCGGGGAATCATGGTTGGATTTTTGCAAGAACTCAACCATGTCGTTGAAGATAATGCCTGGCATTTGACCTTTGTCTTTGAAGCAGAGCAAATGTTACCAGATAAAAATAACATTTAAAGGCATCTTAATTACTCATCCATCTTCTGTCCTCCAGCATGGTTATTCTGGAGGTGCTGCAGCACCCCAACACCCCTACTTCCAGCGCCTAGGGTAAGTCTTTAAGACAAGTGTCTGATAATGTCAGTGTCTCCTTCCAGAAATGAATTCATTTTGGACATATACTATATATTAACAAGAGGTGGGGAAACCTGAGGAAGCCTAAATGGCATAAAAAGTAGTCTGTAAAGTTTCTTATTGTGAATTCGAGTAGGCAAATAATTAATGCTCTTCACTTACTAAATTTCACTGAAATATTTTTGTGTTGTTTCCTTTTCTTCAGTATCTTATCACCTATTCTGGCCTCAGCTGAATGGCCTGTTGATTAAGCATTTTCGTTTGTTGTAACTGTGTTTTACAGTGCATTTTTGCCCTGAGCTCAAGGCACAAATATTGCTTAGTCCTTTTTAAGAGATGCCGGATTCAGTGCAGTTAAAAAAAAATTGATTCAAATTCACATTACTTCATGCTGTCAGCCACACCAGATTACAGTTTGAATGTCTGATTCCCCATATCTGGTCCACCCTGCTAGAGTAACCCTCAACACACCCAGATCAGCCATGCTTTAACAGTCACCATGCTGTTCTATGGGGTCTAAATAATTGCCTCTTTGTAACAAGTGCATGCCTTTAGCCATATTAAAAGCTGAAAAGAATACAGATAGTACTGATCATTTTACAGACGGAGGGACTGGGTTGTCTTTGGCAAGGACTACCCAATGCCTGGAATCATCACTTCTGACATTTTCCAAAGCCTAGGACAAAAACCATCCTTTCAAGCCCCATGCGGCATGTGTACCTCCAATATGCCTGAAAGCCTTTCCACAGAATGCCATGGTCTAGCTACTTGTCCACAGCATAAATAGCACTAAACAATCGTTGTCTGCCTAAAGCCCCTAAAAGTCACCATGCACAAAGAAGCACTAGAAGCCTCTTTATTTGATGCTTACCCGTGGCCAACTAAGAGTTGCCAATGGTATGTTGAAATCAAAGTCCTGTAAGGTACTGTGTTAGCTGCCAATGACAAAGATCAGTGCCACAGAGACCAAAATGAGAAAACATTGTATTTATCAGTTCAAGCCCAGTGGCTGAGGTACCCAGTAGACTGTTTAGTAAATTTGACTTTCAGCTATCCTTGTGGCAAGAGAATTTCTTAACACACATTCTATGTGCATTTCAAAGCTACTATCCTTCGTAGTTTACGATTGTCTTCTGGCTAATCTGACCCCAGCCTGCTAGCAAATTAGAGGAATTGAATCTGATGGGGCCCTCTGTTCATATTTTACTAAGGGAGAACTCTGTAGCCCATTTATGGCCGAATTCACAAAGCTTTTTGTGGACATATATTTTCAACTTAGTTTCACTAGAAGTGCAAACTTCAGATGCAAATGGCAGTTCCTGACTAATGGAATCGAGATCTGGACACATTACCCCCCTTAGACGGAACCCACAACTGTTGAAAAACATGGGAGTTCCCAAAGCAGGGACAGGTTTAGGCACAGATTTGTGAAGGCAGTGAAAACAAAGTTGCAACTTTCTGAAAATTCACAAACCTCGCCAATGCTTTTTCAAACTCAATCTGTGCATCTAATTTAGTCACAAAAAACAGAATATGAAAAACACTCTAGCTTCATATTTTCATGCTGTATACATATGGGATTTTCCTGATCAAACATATTCCCAAGTGGAGAAAAAAAAATGAAAGTCTATTCAAAGTCTATACCTTAACCCTAACTGTGATCAATTATCCGAATTAGATTTTGGTGTATGCTTCAAAATCTTTAATTTCTATCCTAACTGGGTTCTTTTTCAGATTTTGGTTGTTATTAATTTCTGTTTGAGCTATCTGACTTGTTTAGTTTAGTAATTGCTTGGTCGCGTTCCCTCTACCATGTAATGAAAGATTGCTGTTACCTTATAAAGCCATTATTCTCTCTTGGTGCGGGATACTCAGAAAGTCAATTTCCCAGGAGTTATGTTGCAGCACGAATCTAATCAGCTAAATTAAAAACATAATTCACATTCCCATACTCATGCTATGCTTTTCTTTTTCTAAAGTTACAAATATATAGAATGAAAATCGATAACGGTTGTGTACTATAGTCTAGTTATATTTTGTGTAAAACTCTCTAATGCGTTGTGTTTTTGGTTTATTACTGTCGGGTACTATAACTATCTATAGAATACTTAGGGCCAGATGCACGACCATTGGAAATTGCGAGTCGCAAATAGCGCCAAATTGCGAGTCGCAACTGCCAATGTACAACAGTGTCTGAGACACTGTTTGCGATTCCCAATGGGGTCGCAAATTGCATGGCTCATGCATATTAATGAGGCTGTTGCAATTTGCGACCCCATTGGGAATGTCTGGCACTCCCAGGGATGGTGGCCTGCTGAGGTCAGCATAATGCAGCCCGTTTTCCTTAAGGGAAAACGGGATGTATTTAAAACAAAAAAAAAATGAAACGTTTTTGTTTAATTGTTTAAGGGCAGGTAGTGATCCCTGGGACCACTGCCTGCTCTGAAAAAATGTTTGCGCACCCATTTATAAAGGGGAAGGGGTCCCCTGAGGACCCCTTCCCGTTTGCGAATGGTTTACCACCCTCTTGATGTGGTAAACTGCGAGTGTTTTGCAACCGCAATTGCGGTCGCAAAACATTCTTACATAGGGTTCACACGGGCTATTAGGAAGGGACGCCCTCGAAATGCCCCTTCCTAATAGCGAGTCGCTAACCCTATTTTGCAAATCGCATTTAATTAGCAACTCGCAAAATAGGGTTAACACATGGGCCACAGATTTTTTGCATGCGCAAACGGGTCTAAAACCCATGTGCATGCAAAAATCTGTCATACATCTGGCCCTTAGTTAAAATCAGTAGCTTCGGAACAGAGGCCCTAACTTCTGTACTTCAGGAGCCATTCAGATCCGCTGACTGAGTCAAATCCCATCTTAAGCACAGTTAAGAACCTTGTTAAATATAGTGCTTGATCTGTCTGGTATAGCTTAGTTGCTATTGTTCCCAAGAAACATTTATAAGCCCATCAAGGCGGGTTCAGAAAATGGATTATTTACGGATTTCTGATATCACCACCACTACCAAGTCCTTCAAATTGGTTTCTATGATGTTGTGAACAGAACGACGCGCTACAAGTAATACTATAGAACACATTATATTTTTCCTCTGAATTTACTATCACTCTTTTGATAGTTGAAATGTTTGACTTAAATCACATATTTGCTTGATGGCATAGTCATGTTTGAAAAATGATTTTTTTCACCCATGATACAGAAGAAATCATTTAAAATGTTCATGTGAAGTTAGATTGTGTTTCACAAATCACACCTAAGCCAGAAGTTCCCATACCTAGAGTATTCAGGGGGCTCAAAGTAGATCGGATACCTTGGCTCATTAGACAAAATAATATTAGAGCGTGAAATTCCATTGGGGCAAAAGTGATCGACATTGCACAGATATAGAAACCATTTCATAATATCGATTTCTGGGTTCAGGTACACTACAATGTGAAAAGCTAAAGCGCACAACAAGAAACAGGCAGTTAGAGGTGAATACTGAAGAAACCTTCTTAAATTGCAAGTGCATTTAATATTAAAGTTACACATTGATTAAACCCAGAAAAAAGGTTCAAGTAATAAATGCTAGATACAAATTAGGTCCTAGGAAATTGCCATTTCCACGACCCTCCAGGTCACTTCATCAAAAATCATTATCGTGGCAAAGTCTCTCCCCCTGCCGGAAGTCATGAGCGCCAAAATCTCTCTATGGTAGGGAAATTCAACTGGGCAGGGACATCAGCCTGTTGTATAAACTCGTTATAAGGATATACAAAAGGGTTTTTTCGGCTGCCGAAGTTTTCTTTTGCTGCCCATATCAGGCTGGAATTTGGTCTTCCCGACCAGTGGGCACAGTGCTTAATTTGTAAAAAATTAAGTGCCAGGTCCCTTCTCGGAAGGTCACTGCAGCCTGCACCAGCCATACCCTGCTACTGCTGCTAATGGCACAAACAGCATAACACCTACCCATCGTACTCCTACAAGCGTGACAATTCAGACTATTTCAGGACACACAGACCTATAATAATTGTATCAAAGTCTAGAATTATTCATTTTCAATGTAGATTGACTCAATAAACACGAATGTTGTGTTCATCTCAAAAGTAAGAAAAGACAGCGCAACCATGTGATGAACTGTCACTAGAGATGGTGCTGACAGTTTAAATGTCGGTGCTGAGCACCTGAAACCACCGGCACAAATTAAGGACAGAGCGGGCAGCAGGCGCCTACTTGAACCTTTGTCACAAGCTGTGGGAGCCGCGGGCTGCCTACCCAGAGGCATCGTTAAGGACAGATCTCAGCTCTGATTGGCCTAGCCAAGTGCAGCATTGGTTTCTTGAAGACTGCCAGCAGTTACTGAATACGAAAGAACTTTGGGCCAGAAACTTGAGTCAATCGGGTATCAGAAAAAGTATCTGTCTTTCATCATTGCATTCGGATAGAGCTCTCCTTACCAAAGGTAAGCGTGCCTGGGCAGTCATAAACCTGTACTAGCCAGCCTCCCTAACGTCATATCTCATGTATACATATGCAAGATTTATGGCCCATAAGCTAGGAGAGTGGGCGTTTCTGAAACATCTACCCCACTGGCACCAGCCCTTTGATAGAACTACCTGCAGGAGCTGCAGTAATTGCAAAGAATCCATTTAACATGTTGTGTGCCTCAGCCCAGCTCTGTTGAATGAGCGCAGATCCAAGTTACAGGTAGAGTGGAACAAATTTGGAGTTCGGACATGCCGGCAAACCATTGTTGCATCCTTAAACCCTGACAACTCAACATTGAATATGCTGCTAACAACATTTGTTACCATCGCATCAAATAGATTTAGCTGTCTGGGGGCTTCACTAGGGGGCACTGCTGGCATCCCTGTGGGACACCCCCCACTCCCCGAGAAGCCTAGCCTTTCTCCCTCCACCCCCTCGGACAGTAGTTTAACAACTGATCTGCTTTATAACTCTACCAATATTTATGAGCTTCTCTCATTGATACGAGGATGGCATTTACAAGGGGCTGGGTGTGCATATGGGTCAGAGGATTTTAAATGTTGAAATCTCTGAATTTAAACCAAAAGGAAATGATGGACGGAGTGTTGAACATTGCAAGCACTCACCCCCAGTCAACTGATCTGGGTTTAATCCATCATCATTCTTTAGTTCACTCCGCCACCCCAGTTCAGACATGGCCATATGCAAATCAGTCTGACCCTGTGCCTCATGGGAACAGTCCATCCCAAACTGCCAAGCCACGTCTTTGAAACAAGCATCCTGGGACCAGTTTCAGGCAAATCAGCCGTCATCAGCCAGGCTTGCTTGAATACAATGGAAAAGTGAGCAAGGGACCCATATCTGGGCATACCCTGCCAACTTAGGCAGAACAAAGCAAAACCAAAGGGGATGATGGACGGAGTGTTGAACATTGCAAGCACTCACCCCCAGTCTCTGATGTTGACATCCTTTATGAATTGCCTGCCGTTATATTTCCTGTAGTAGCATGCCTAGGATTCTTGTGATCATCAGTAGACCAACAAGCTAGGTCTTTTTATATATGCACCGTAATCTTCATAAGATAAAGTAATAATAAAAGGTCTTAGTGTGGCGTAATTTTGATGGTGATTATTTAAAAGGGATAGATTGTGGCTGCCTTTGCTGAATAAATTGCTGCTACATTTGTTGCCTAAGCACTCTAGGATATAATCTGCTGCTGTACTGAAGCTTCTCTTGCTGCACTAGCACCTGTGGGAGCTTCGCTCACTCCTGGAAGATTATTTTGCTGCATTTTTAAATTGATTTTAACAGACCATATGTTAGGCCAACAGGTCAGATTGTATTCCCCTATATATTTAAGTCTCTTAGTGTGTGGACATTTTGATGGCATTTGATTTAAGGAACAATTTGCATTAGCACTTTTCGAGCCCATTACTCCCTAGGTGCTATTCACTGTGGAATTTCCTACATGTTTTCTCTGCTGTTTATACTGTTTTAACATGCACACCCCGTTTTCTGTTTTTAGTAATTGTAATGGTTTTCAAATAATCAAACACAAACGCTGGCTGTACTGTTTTAATATGTGTATTATGTTTTCTTGTTTCCATTAATTATAATGGTTTTAAATAACAGCATAAAATAAAGGTTTCCACGGCCATGTACAACAAAATCCAAAAATAGGTTAGCAAAATCTCCCAAATTGATAAAATACCAGGTACACATCAGGCAGGTGATACAGGAGCCATTCAGTGAACATTAGAAAGTAAATCTCAGAAATGATGTATTGCATGACCTAAGAGTCATTAAACTGAATCAACTACACCATCTATATAAAAAACACAATAATTTAAATATATTTAGCCAATAAATCACACCCAACGACTCTTTTAAGTGCAATCCAACTGGAAAATTCTGTGAGGTGCGCCAGTTTTGTAAGAATCGTAGCTGCAGTAAGTATTGCGAGGAAATGGAAGCCTTCCTTTTATTACGCCTATGCTTTAACTAAGAGCCTAAGTACATCCCTCTGCAATTAACAGGTGTGCTGGGAAATGGGCGTGATTTTTGTACTTCTGTATAGGGTGATCATCTCCCTCCATGTCATCAGGGCCACTACTGCTAACCGTAGCTATTATGCTACAAATCAATGCTTTCGAGTGTGAGGATTTGATTGGTTCAATTGTTGTAAACCAAGAGTAAAGTGCGCAGAATGCAATGCTGCCACACAAAGGACCTGTTCGTGATGACATGGAGTGAGGTGGTCACTTTACCTGAATAATATCCTCAAGGTGAAAAAAATCAGAGTGCAGTGCTCATGTAGTACTTCCTCCCATTGTGTGTGCTTTTAGTCTCAATTTTTTATTTGTTTTTCAATAGGCAGTTCTTGCCAGTTCAATGCTGGTGGTAAGTGCCTGAGACAAAAACTATAGCAAGTGCATTTTGAGATCAGCTCCTCTAAAGCACAAGTGCTAAAATGAGCTCAAATAATGTGTGTGTCAATTTTTTGCAATGTGAATATGTATTAAATAGCACAGTTAACTGTATATTTAGAGCAATACACACAGCCTTGTGCGCTACCGCCCTCATCGACCAGTGCAGTACAGAAACAGGTTGTTTTATCCCCTCACTTCTTCACCAAGTGCACTAGCTGCAGCTAACCACGTTTGCACTGCGAGTAGCGCAAGGGTAAAAACAATCACAGCTTTGCATCTCTGGGTCTGATTTTTTGATTGTTGGACTACAATGTGGTGCATAGCATGCACCCATCTCTTCACACAGTAGACGTCCTTAACTCCATCCCTTTTACTTTGACATCTAAGACCTAATGTACAGCAATTACACTCCCAATAAAATGTGGTCCCAAATTGTGCACAGACTTTTTGGGAATGTAATCTGATTTTGCGAATCGACCTAAGTAAGCTAATAGGTTTGGTTCACGAAAAAACGTATCGCAGAGGGTTGCAGAAAACCTGCCTTATAAATATTCATTAGGCAGGTTGGAATTTGCGATTCCCTGTGATTGGCTATAGTCACAACGATGGTGGACTATGGCCGCCCTCCTGGCCAGCACCGATGTTGACATCATCCTAGTGGGTGGGGACTTCATTATACTCCTGGATCCCACCATAGACTCTTCCAGTGCCATCCTGTGCTCTAAACCAGTTTCACTAAGTGCTTGTCGCGATACGGTACATACGCATACCTTCTGTTACATCTGGAACATGCGCCATCCATCCACTGCGGATTACACTTTTTACTCAGTTCCACACTCTGTTTGTACCCGACTGGGTTATTGGTTCATCTCAGTGGCTGGCTTTCTGTGGCTCTGGGACATTTGGGCACTACCACATATGTTATCTGACCGTGCCCCGGTACAGCTGACACTTGCCCTTTCTTATAGCTGTGGCTGGGAGTGCCACTGGTCCTTCCCCTCGACTGAGCTGTTGGACCAAGTTTTCCACTCTGAGCTCTGTGACGCGAATGTAGAATATTTTCAGCTAAATGTAGGATCAGTTCGGCAATATGCCACCCTCTGGGATGCATTTAAATGCTTCATTAGGTGAGTCTGCATCTCCAAACAGACGGGGGTGCTATGCGATATCCGCAATAGTTTGTCCCAAGTGGGGACCAAACTTAAACATATTGACGAGAGGAATACTCCCTTGTCTACTCCTTCCACCCTGCATGAACGTTCGGTTCTGTCAGAGGAGTTCCGTGACTTGGCTGTTCGGGAGGTTGCACTACTGGGTAAACACACTGTGCTGTGGAGATATGGTGAAGGTGAAAGCCGTGGTCAGATGCTTGCCCGCCTCCTATGTCCCCCTTCAGGCCCCAGATATATTGCAACCTTGGAGCTTGACGATGGCGTTCTTCTCATATCATATATTAAATACACACTGTGGAAGCTATCCTTAATTAATGGTCACTTACGTTATGTTACCGTATCCCTACAAGGAATATATAGCTAGAGGGCTAGGCATCTCAAAAAATTTTGAGGACTGTCCTCACACACCACCAGGTGTCATGCTTTATCATAGGCAGTCCTTGCTCTCTAAAACCCGGTTTGATAGAGAGCGGGCCTACCCTTGAAGACAGGAAGGCACTTCTAATCATTTGAGTGGGGGCTGTGCAAAAAGTGAGTTAAAAAGCAATGCATTACCCCAAATCACATTTAATCATAAGGTATTACTTGGTATTAAAAGCTAGAGTGTGGGGAATAGGGGAACTATTACCCCATCACCATTATTGTCGTCAACATGTTCCTACCATTGGCTGTAATGAGTCTGGGGCATTCATAAGGATGAAAAACGGGCTTCTATCTTGCCAATTTCGTCTCAGATATTGCCACTATGTTAGGGCGACCTATGTCAACCTCTAAACTAATGCTGGTGTTCTCAGATATCTGGGAGGAAATAAATATTTTTTATTTAAATGGATGTGCTTTTTCAAAAGTAGGGAGTTGGTAACATCGTACACACCATGCATGTGCAGAACTTGCACATGCATGGTGACGCTGAAAACGTAAAATTCAAATCAAAACATTAATTTGTCATGAGTTGTGAGACCAGCTAACAACCTTACCCCAATGTAGGGTCCTTAATGCCCCGTGGGAGGAGAGTTCAGGGACCCCTGTAGTCACACTCTAAGAAAAGTGAAAATTATATTTTATGATACTAGACATGATAAAATGGTGAATGTTTCAGATGTGCTTTCAAAGACAGACATGCCGGATTCCCATGCATCCTCCCACTCATACTCTTGCAGCCTCAAGGTGCGGCCCTCGTCGTACACCTACGAATGTCCTCTCCTTCTCCACGACGATGTCAGAATGGAGATTTATTTGTCGTATATATAGGTGTACCTTAATCATGTAATGAGCTGATCTGCAGCGCCTGCGAGCAATTTTGACTAAAGTGGTCAATTCATTGCCAGATCTGGTGTCCGAAATGCCCTCGCCTGAAGGTGAGTCCTCAGACTTCAGTCCAAGGCACACACTCCCCTCGGCAGCTCCGCGGTTTCTTGCTTTGCCCAGAAGCCAGCCAGCCCCTCCCCTTAGCAGGGTTCGATTCCACCCTGGTCCTGATTCCTTGAGGCACATGGTGATTGTGCTCTATTTCTTTTTCCTTGTGTAATTTGTGAATTTCGTCTGCCTCATTGTGTGTGCTATTTTCATTTATTCACTGCTAACTTCTATTATTCGGAGATTGTTGTTCCCCCTGGTCTCCCCTCCTTTTCCTGCTGCCACTGACCCCTCCCCCTACCGCCCCACTCCCACCACCCAGCTCCTTGTCCCTCCCCCCTCCCCTACATCATGGCGACCGCTGCAGGGGAGCACGTGTGAGTCCTCTGACTTCGGTCCAAGGCACACACGCCTTTGGCAGCCCCACGGTGCCTTGCTTCGCCCAGAAGCCAGCCAGCCCCTCTCCTTGGCAGGGTTCGATTCCACCCATGACCTGATTCCGCGAGGCGCATGGTGATCGTGTTCTATTTCTTTTTCCTGGTGTGATTTGTATATTTTGTCTGCCTCATTGTGTGTGCTATTTTCATTTATTCACTGCTAACTTCTATTATTCGGGCATTGTTGTTCGCCCTGGTTTCCTCTCCTTTTCCCGGTGCCACTGACCCCTCCCCCTACATCCCCGCTCCCACCTCCCAGCTCCTCGTCCCTCCCCACTCCCCTAGATCATGGCGACCGCAGTGCGGTCACGCCACTGGTGCGCCGAAGGCGCGCCTAAGGCAAGCCCGTCTGCGCCCGTCCGCACCTGGACCGCGCCCAGTGCCGGACCCCCTGGTCCCCGTGAGCACCACAATGCAAGATGTCGCTACGATGCCAACACCCTCCATGCACTCAATGACAGCCGATCCTCCACCTGCTTCCAGGCCATCCACGGACCCTTCACCTGCCGAAACTGCAGCTACACCTGCCAGCACACACCTGCACGTCCTGCCCACCCCACCAAAGCGAACCACAACCACCTCAGATGCATGCTGCTCAACACCCGCTCCGTTCACAGGCACGCCGTCGAACTCTGGGACCTACTCAACTCAACCTCCCCAGACATCGCTTTCCTGACGGAGACCTAGATTAACTCCTCATCGGCACCCGACGGCTGCCATAGCCATCCCGGATGGCTACAAGATCACCCGCAGGGACCGCACCAACAGACTGGGAGGAGGAATCGCTATCGTCCACAGAAATACCCTCAGAATCTCGACCAACACCAAGGACACCCTCAGCACTGCCGAACACCTGCACTTCCAGATCCACATCGATCCCAACACCACCCTCAGAGGAATTCTCGTGTACAGACCCCCCGGACCCCGGCCACAGTTCATCGACTCACAGATGCCGTCAGCACGCACACCCTGGCCTCCACACACTACATCCTCCTCGGAGACCTGAACTTCCACCTCGAGAACACCAACGACAGCAACTCGACCACTCTACTGGACAACCTCGCCAACCTCGGCCTCAAACAGCTCGTCACGACACCCAGCCACCCTGCCAGACACACGCTTGACCCCATTTTCTCCGCCAGCAGCCATGTCTCCATCAGCCACACCACTGAACTCCACTGGACCAACCACCGCTGCATCCACTTCTCCTTCAAGAAAACCACCACACACAACCACCAGCAAATAATCCCCCACCGCAGCTGGAACAAGGTCACCGAAGACCAGCTTACCACCACCCTCGCCCGAGACTCACCGACCAACCATTCTGACGCCGACACAGCCGTCCGCAACCTCAAGCGATGGATCGAAGACGGCGCCAACACCCTCGCCCCGATCAAGAAATCCACAAACAGATGCACCGACAGAAGAGCCATCTGGTTCACCGCCGACCTCCAGACATCCAAGCAGACCTGCCGGAGGCTAGAGAAGAAATGACGCCGCGAGCAAACACCGGACAACCATGCAGCCCTCAAGAACGCCAGCCGCAGACACCACCAACTTATTTGAACTGCCAAAAGGAACGCATCGACAACAGCGCACACAATAGTAAAGAGCTCTTCAGCATCATGAAGGAACTCACCAACCCCAGCTCCAGCTCCAATGACATCCCGCCGTCACAAGACCTCTGCGACTCCCTAGGTGCCTTCTTCCACCGCAAGATCGCAGACATCTGCGACAGCTTCAACACCCAGACCTCACCGACAGCCACCGTCACCCCAGACTCACCGCCCCCCAGTCACATCGGTCGCCTGATCTCCTAGAAACCACGTCAATGTCGAAGACACCATGAAGACCATGAACACCATCCACTCCAGCTCACCATCAGAGCCCTGCCCCCTCCACATCTTCAACAAACAAGCTAAATCATCTCACCCCAACTCCGTAAGATCTTCAACAGCTTATTCAAGACTCTGAAAGCTGGAAACATGCAGAGATCAACGCCCTACTCAAAAACCCCAAGGCAGACCCAAAGGACCTCAAGAATTCCAGCCCATCTCCCTGCTCCCGTTCCTGGCGAAGGTCATCAAGAAGATCGTCAACAGACAACTGACACAATTCCTCGAAGAGAACAACACCCTGGACACTTACCAATCCGGATTCCGCAGCAACCACAGCACCGAAACAGCCCTCATCGCCGCCACCGACGACATCAGGGCCCTGCTGCATAACGGCGAAACCGTGGCCCTCATCCTCCTGGACCTCTCGGCCACCTTCGACACCGTCTGCCACCGCACCCTGCGCACACGACTCTACAACACGGGGATACACGACAAAGCCCTGGACTGGATCACCTCCTTCCTCACCGAAAGAACACAGAGGATGTGGTCCATCGGCTAGACTGCCAACTTTGGTGCTGGAAACCAGGGTTCGAGCCTCGGGGTCGCATCCACATCCTGTGATTCTGGGCAAATCACTTAATCTCCGCGTGCCTGAATGTGTAACGTAACCTGTGCTCATGTAGAGCGCTCCAATACCTTAGGGTCGAGTTCGCGCTATATGAAATCTGCAACAAAAAAAAAAGAGAGTCCACCTTCCTCCATTCCGATCCGAAGCCCCCAAGATCACCTGCGGCGTAGCCCAAGGATCATCCCTCAGCACGACCCTCTTCAATGTATAAATGACACTGCTCGCCAACATCGTCCGATCACACGACCTCAACACAGTCTCATATGCCGACGACACCCAGCTGATCCTCTCCCTCACCAAAGACCCTGCCACCGCCAGAACCAACTTCCACGCAGGGATGAAGGCCGTCGCCGAATGGATGAAGAGCAGTCACCTGAAACTGAACTCGGACAAGACGGAGGTCCTCATCCTCAGTTCCACCCCTTCCGACTGGGACGACTCCTGGTGGCCAGCCTCGCTGGGAACTGCGCCAACACCCACCGACCACGCACGCAACCTGGGGTTCATCCTAGACTCAACGCTCTCAATGACCCAACAAGTCAATGCCGTCTCCTCCTCCTGCTTCAACACCCTCCATATGCTTCGCAAGATTTACAAATGGATCCCCACCAAAACCAGAAGGACGGTCACCCAGGCCCTCATCACCAGCAGGCTGGACTACGGCAATGCCCTCTACGTGGGAACCAAACTCCAGAAGAGTCTCCAACACATACAAAACGCCTCAGTATGCCTCATCCTCGACATCCCTTGCCACAGCCACATCACTGCCCACCTGAAGGACCTGCACTGGCTTCCCGCAAACAAGACGATCACCTTCAAGCTCCTCACCCACGCTCACAAAGCACTCCACAATGTAGGACCAGCATACCTCAACAAGCGACTCACCTTCTACACCCCCAACCTCCTGCTCTGCTCCGCTGACCTCGCACTCGCCACCGTTCCACGCATCCACCGAACAACCACCGGAAGCAGATCCTTCTCCCACCTCGCCGCCAAGACATGGAACTCCCTCCCCATCCACCTACGACAGACCCAGGACCTGCTGACCTTCAGGAGACTCCTCAAGACCTGGCTGTATGATCAGTAGCTGCTTTCCCCCCCCCAGCGCCTTGAGACCCGCACGGGTGAATAGCGCGCTTTACAAATGTTTGATTGATTGATTGCTCCAGTAAGCCAATGGGTGTGGTCTGTAAGTCCGGCTATAGACATTTGTGCTAGCGCCGTGACCTAGTGAAAGACCTTCGGTCACTTGGACTGGCGCAAGTATTTCCTCGCTGGATCCGATGTCTCAAGCCCCATGCCTGTGGAGCACGTGAGGACAAGACGCACCCAGGGGTATGGTGGTTCCGGACCTCTTTGTACACAGAGGTGTCTCGCACCCCTGCCGCCAGGGGGCCACGTGATAATGTGGCTCTGCCAGCGGCGGTGCGTATTACTCAAATTGTGTTTTTTTCAAGACAAACAGGGAAATGCTAATGGAAAAAACACCGATGTGGGAGATGCTTTTGAAGGCAAGGAATATTCCTCGACAGAGCAGAAATCGCAGAAATAAGACATGTGGCAGTATCCCTTACAGGAGTATAAAATTGGCGCACATTGGAAGTAGTCGAACATATACTACAGGAGACGGATTGAGAATTCTTGACACCCAAACACTTTGTCATGGAATTTGCAGAACTAGCTCTTCTGTGCTCCACAAGACTGGCTTCATAAAGTGTTCGGATGCAAACAAGTCAGCATTATGGGAAACAGCTCAATTGATGCTTTCCTTCTACTTCATAATATCCTGCAAGTTATTGGTGTTCAGTACAGGAATGGCCTTCATTTTGACCGGAAGCAAGCTCTAGAGTGTGTGGACTGCACAGCAGATTTAGAGAGTATGTCAATTGAAATGTTTGTGGAGAACAGCATTCTGCTTGCTGAGTAGGGTGAAACCGTGTTGCTATCTTTGGGGGGGGGGGGAGGGGGGGGAGACCCTAAAAGGCATTTCTTTGCAATATGGAGTTTAGGTTTGCATACATTTATGCTGATTCAATCATTCTTATTTCACAGTTGATAGCAACAAACCAGTTAGTTATATTAAGTATAAACACATTTGTAATTAGTTTTCTTTTCAGCTCACATCGCATTCTAGGAATGAAAACAAAATGCAGATGCTGCTGAATGTATTTTCGAGCCTTAACAGCATCACTAAAGCTCCCTATACTGGACGAGCAGTGAAAGAGATACACACATACAAAGGCCACATTTTGACTGTCCCGAAGGGTTGCTTTTTCCTTGAATGTCTGCACAAAAGTGTTAAGCAGGAATGGCTTGGGGACACGAAGCGGATCAATAGGCACCAGTAAGTAGGGAAAATCAATGGCGCGCTCTCCGCACAGATTAAAATTGATGCAACCCATGCCGCGTGACTGCGGGTGCAGCCCTAGGTGACAGAAGATTTATCAATTACTTATTGACTCCTTCCGCGCCAACCAGGGGAAGGAGCAGCGGCGAGGAAGACCCCGCAGGAGCACGCAGAGTGGCGGGGGCAGAGTCCTGTCCCGGACATCGGGCACGTTCTTGAGCCTCCGACGCGAGTTTCCTCTGCCCTTTTATATCCAGGACGGATGTAAATCCAATTTCCTCAACAAGGTAGATGCAAAAATCGCCTCATACTTAGCGATTTTGCATGAACTAATTAATTGATAACATTTCCATTTGGAAAACAACTGACTTAACTTATAGAGGGTGAAGTTAAAAATGCAAATACAACAAACATATTCGACTCTGGCAACTTCAACTTTGAACATAATAGTTCTGTTTTTTTTGCCCTAAACTTTAATATTGGATTTTGCTCCTTATTAACACTCCATCATTTGGCAGTGAAGGGAAGGTCGAGTAGTTTAGGCAAGACCACACAATGTTTAACAAAGGGGAAAGCCGAAATAAGACTCCTGGTATAAGCATAAGATTTTTCCTGGACTGTTGACGCAATCTCAGGTGCGTCACTTCTCGTCTTTCATCGGTCTCCCCTTCTCTCACGAGGCACATCACGCAATTCTTGTGATGAGCGGAGGAGTTGTCTTGGGGTGCTTAGAGGAGCTGAGAGCTGACAAAAGGACAGAATGCCAAGAATGCTGCTGGTGAGTGGACAGCAAGGCGCGAGTTGGGGCAGTGGAGCAGCATAGACGAGCACGGGTGCAAGAATCGTTGTTACTCACACTGTGGCTCCAGTGAAAGTGTGGCTACATCGCTTGCTTGCCGCTTCGCCAGTCCTCTTTCCACAGAGGCTATATTTTATTCTTGAGGATAGTTCATTATTGATCGCGCAATACGACAAACCACGCCAATTTGACTTAGCAAAAAAGGTCACTTTATTAGGACAGGTAAACAAGAACAAACTTATGGAGACAATATACACATTATCAAAATGCTTTCAAACGTTTTTGCCACAAACAAGTCCAAAATACACAAACCAAAATTTACCATAAAATACCCCATGTACTGCCCAATGGCATCATTTCCTTTTTCACCATTTTGGTTTACCTGTCCAGCTTTTCTTCCACCCTCCCCCCACCCCAGAGGGAAGGATAAGCCCGCTCCAGACTATCCAAACCCTCAACAAAGCACCTAAAAACACACACACAAAATGGAAAAAACTGTCACCTGTCCCAACGTGATTCGAAAACAATTTATATATATTTCTAATAATTTTTTTAATTTTTTTTTAAATATATATCTCAATAACAGAAAAAAGGGGGTGGGAGGGAGGGTCAAAAACGGCAACCGCCTCGCTCCCACAGGTACGAGTTTCCCGCCCAACGCCCTCCTATACGTAACCTCCACACAAACCCCGCCCCCTACCTACCTGCCCTATCTCGCTGCGTGGTCTGTACCATCGCGCGAATCGTCCCAGGAGGACACCCGGCTCGTGCCAAGGTCCCCCCGGGTCCCATCGCGCAATAAGACAAACCACGCCAATTTGACTTAGCTAAAAAGGTCACTTTATTAGGACAGGTAAACAAGAACAAACTTATTGAGACAATATACACATTATCAAAATGCTTTCAAACATTTTTGCCACAAACAAGTCCAAAATATACAAACCAAAATTTACCATAAAATACGCCATGTACTGCCCAATGGCATCATTTCCTTTTTCACCATTTTGGTTTACCTGTCCAGCTTTTCTTCCACCCTCCCCCCACCCCAGAGGGAAGGATAAGCCCGCTCCAGACTATCCAAACCCTCAACAAAGCGCTACCCAGGAAAACCAAAGAGTTTTCCTGGCCCCACCAAAATTTAAATTGCTTAAACAAACAAACATATTCTACTTTGAACGCTGATCACACCAAAGATTTTCATTCCAAAAACCCACCTATCCTATCTGGGATAAATGTACCCCATCCTCCCGAAACAGATGATGTTTAACACTGGTGATGTTATCATGAGACAAAACCTGAATACCCATTGCATTGCAAAAAAATTTCATCGCGCGGTTTAGTTTTTTGCGAGCTTTTTCCATGGCCGAATGATTGCGAGCCCCCCTCCACTGTTGCCTATAAATAAATTCGGACCACACCAGAGACGTACCCACCCAGTTATTCTTGATGATTGCTAGATCCAACTTCATTTGCTTCAAGAGCGATAGCCCAGATAAAGATACGAGATCATTCTCACCTAAATGTATTATTAACAAGTCTGGGAAACCTCTTTCAGATGACAATTCAGATAGCGTAGAAAAAAAATTGCTCCACCTCATCCCACCTTTACCCTTTCATAGGACTTTGTGGCCCTTGCTAGGAAGTCCGAGCGTCCTGCCGTAGATCTGCCGTTCAACAAATACAGCGGACCATTTGACGAAGGAGTGACCTATGATCCAAGTACGCATTTTTGTGGAGAAAGAATTGATGGCACGACCTAGGCAGAAAAAACAAAATTAGCCTGCATCGTAGCAAACGTATCTGTTATCACAGTCTGACATAACGAGAACAACAGGCGGATTTCCACCTACCAATCCTCTTAATATCCTCCCAGCCCCAGCCCAATTTAGCCGCTTCCGTAGCTGCACCGATCCTAAATGAGTGAGTCCCAAAAAGTAAGGGGTCCTTCCCAATCCTCGTCAAGGATTTACGTAAAACAGTCAATAAATGAGCATTAGTAATTTTTGTCCCATCCTGATGCAAAAATATGGGCCCATGTTTGAAATTAGGGGAACTTACAAATGACTCCCATTCCCCAATAGGACAACATCCCTGTACGCCACTACCATTCAAATTAATCCACATACCCTTGACCAATTGATCAGTTTTAGACTTCTTCAAAAATAACCTGATTGAAACCCCTCATTGAAAATCAATTTCACTGGACCGAATCCCCATTTGTCCCTGCAACCCCAATATTTCTGAAACTTGAAAGGCACCAAAAAGCAACCAAATCATGCACAGTCGAAAGCGCAAAACTTCCCAAAGGTCGTAACAACAAAAAGGCAATTGAACTAGTAACTGCTGTAAAAGCCCAAACGTAATTGGTTCTCGCAGGGGCCAGGACTGTACCAGCTCCCTGCTCAAACCTTTCAGCATCCGACGCAACAAAACGTCCCCAACTAAATCTTGACCCCACCATTACCGCCCATAAAAAGAAATCCCAGCCAGTTTGCCAGAAATGGTTGTGTGTGATAAACCCTTATTGATTAAATGTAAAACAAACTGTAACATACAGAACTTGGAATCAACTAAAGGGCGTTCAAAACAGTGTGATCTCGTAAAAAGTTAAAAATTCAGACCAAGCCTGTTGATAACTGCATCTAGTAGCAGGGGCTATAGATTTCTTGACCAAATCGATGATCCTCATTCCCCCAGCACCCAGATGTTTCGCGGAATTAGAGTTTTGCAGGTGTCCGCACCAGGCGCCAAGTTGCGGAATTTCTGCCAGTTAGAACGAGACAAGGCGTCTGCAATTGAGTTATTGACGCCTGGAATGTGCCTTGCTCGAAAAACAATATTGCATTTTAGACTGTGTAACATGAAAAAACGCAAAAGCCTCAAAACCCACAGATCTTTGGCCTTCTGATTATTTATGAGCTGAACCACAGCCATGTTATCAATGTGGAACATTACACACCTGTTACGAAATTCCTCCCCCCAAACCATCATAGCCACAATTAGTGGAAACAACTCAAGGAAAGCAATACAGCGCCCTTGTGATATCCAATGTTTTGACCATTCCTCTGCACACCAACGACCCTCCCAAAAAAGCCCAAAACCATGTGCCCCAGAGGCATCAGAAAAAATCTGTATCTGCCAAATAGTATTGTCTCCAAGAAAATATAAAGAAACGCCATTAAAGTCTGACAAAAAGGTTAGCCACACCAAAAGATCCTCCTTGATGGCTTTTGTAAGACGAATTCTGTGGTGAGGGAGGTAAGCTCCCGACATCGCAAAACCCAACCTTCTGCAAAAAGTCCTACCGGCCCTAACAACACGACAAGCCCAAGAGCCGTTGGACTTGCCGAAGCTCAATCTTATCCTTGTCAAGAACCTCCAACAGAAAAAAACTGATCTCTTCTACCTTTACAGCTGGCAAACTAGCCATCATAGTTACAGTGTCTATCTCTATGCCCAAAAATATGAGTTTAGTGCAGGGACCTTCAGTTTTTTTCAGTAGCCAGCAGAACACCAAACTCCTCAGCCATGTCCTGGAAGAATTTGAGACCTTTACGACATTGTTCGAGGTGTGCATCTCCAATGAACATAAAGTCATCTAAGTAATGAGAAACGTGTGGGTGGCCACTCCTCACCAAAAAACACCATTGCAAGAACGTGCTAAATGTTTCGAACAAGGCACAAGACACTGAGCACCCCACAGGAAGGACTTTGTCAACGTAAAAGGCTCTATTAAAAAACATACCTAGCAATTCAAAATCTGATGGATGGATAGGAAGTAAACGGAAGGCAGATTGAATATCACATTTCGCCAGTTCTGCACCGGCCCCCACCTCCCGCGCCAATCTCAAAGCATCATCCACAGACGCATAAGAGACATTGGAATCATCCGAAGAAATAAAATCGTTAATAGAGTGGCCTTCTGGCCATGACAAGTGATGAATCAGTCTGAATTCGCCAACCAGTTTTTTAGGGACTACTCCCAAAGGAGAGACTATCAAATTTTCCAAGGGGCATTGACTAAAAGGCCCCGCTATACGACCCGCTTGCAATTCGGCCTCCAATTTCTGTTGCACCACATGAGGCAGTTCTTTGGCAGAATTTAAATTGTCAGCCCAACGGTGATAACGAGGCCCTTGATAGCCAATCCGAAAACCTTCTTTAAAACCCCAAAACAATTTGGACGCAGCTTCAAAGTCAGGATACACTTCCAACCAAGGCATCAACCGCATCAGTTTAATTGGGGTATGAGCCCTTTGACATAAGTTGAGGGAATCCCCTGCCACCCCTTGGAAAACTCCCTGGACCGCCGGAGGCTGTTTAGCGAAGCAATGGGTGATGGCATGTCTACCGCCACATTGAGAGCACTCGTGCATACACCTACAGAATTGCCTGAAGCATGAGCCCCGATTAAAATTACAGCAGGCACCTGGCGTCGGAAAATATCCTCTACTCGCACCCCCTGCCCCAACTGGAGTGGGGCGAGGCAGAAAGGGCCGATACGTAATCGGCAGACCACTTGCAGTATGCATCGTCGCAAGCAGCTGAGCAGAGGACATCCACTGGAACCAGAGCTCCTGATCCACTTCACCCCACGGTTTATCCTTAAACATACTGATCCTAGCTCTAAGTTCTTCATCGTAATTAAGCCATGCATATCCCCCAAATTACAAGTGCGCCTCACGAATGGTGTCCATATATTTAAACAACGAAATAGCCCTGTCCTGATACCTCTCACAATACACGCTAGCGTATATCAAAAAGGCTGCAGTCCAATTTTCGATAGACTTTGGAACCCTGGGCCACCTAGAAAGCTCCCATTCTTCTTCCTTGGACCCTTCCCTGGCTTGGATGTCCCTATGAAGAAGTTTAAAAACGTCGACAAATTCATGCTGCCAAATCCTGTTCTTGGTGGTAGCTGACAGATGTATACCTAATGGCATGGCTAGACCCATATAAGGAAGATTCTGACGAGTACTAGCAGTAACCCCCACCTGCCTTGAACCAGGCGTACCAACCTCAGTAACCCCCTACCCAAAAAAGACATTTTGCTGGAACTAGCCGCACTACCAGAAATAGATGGTCGAAAAGACCTGTCCCCTGCATCACCACAAACCCCAACACCCAACACATTAGACGCATTTGACTCGTCAACCCCCACCGAGCCTGGCATAAGTTTGCCTACCAAAGGTTGTGACCAAGCAGCCCACCAGACTTACCTGACGTTAGTTGTGCAGCTCGCTACTGAAATTCCTGAGGATCGTCACGACGCCGATAACCGTGACGCCGCTCTTGATCCGACGTGAAATCCGCACTTGACTTCTGTAAGACACTAGCAGAATTGATTGCCCCCCGACCCCTTTCGAGACACAACAGGAACATGCTCAGAACGCAATGCATTACCCCCAAAGTCCCTTTCCTGAATCCCATCTTCAGTACCATCGTCATAACCCACACCTCGAACACCATGCACCTCTGCAAATTCCAATACATCTCTGCTTGTTCCTGGCATTTCACCATCACCCACCCCACCATCGTAGAAATCCCAATTGGTCACAGGCCTCCGGTTAGAGAGCCCGGCCGCAAGACCAAGATCCGCACCTGATCCGCTTAGTGAAGATGTCACGTTACCAAAAGCCGAAACCTGCTTCTGAAATGCTTTACAAGGAAAAACTTGTGCTGATTGCTGGACTGTATGCGATGCCGCCTCCTCGACGCTCATGCCAGAAGGCGATAACTTACCATGACCAGAGAAATGAGTAAAACCATCCACCTCAGACGAGTCAGGAACAGCATGCTCAACCCAAACCCATTGACCATGTTGAGGACCAAACGGAGAATCAAAATCCACCTGCGGGTGACAAGGAGGGGGATGAGATGCCGGAAAAATAGAGACAATGTCTGAGGGGTTAATAACAGGATCTTCTTGCAAAGGCCCAGCATCCTCTAAGGACCTCTATTCAACAACAGTCGTAGCCAATGAATCATCATCACCCCAAGTGAAAAAAGAAGGAGTAACCTGACCCAAGCCAACTGTTGAAGCTGGAGCGAAACCACATTTAGCCCCAGGGGGGCCTCTGGGCAAAGGGGACACCACAGAATCTGATAAAACCTTTCCCAAATAAGCTCCCTTCGCATGGCGCTCCCCAGAAGCAGTAGCAGGGATAGAACGAGATGACCCTTCTTGCAAAACCTCCTCCTCCCCCCCACTATCGCTAGGATATAGTCAACCAAAGCTGCAGAGCGTCCAAATGGCAAAACAGGGGGGGCAAAGTCAATATTGTACCCAGAAATGGTACAGGGTCTGTTCAAACAGTACTCTGTGTCCATCAAAAACGATCGTTTTGCAGGAGAAGGGGACTCAATAAACAAAATATCAGCACCCTCACCAGACATTCCCCTCCCCTTCCCACCTATACCTCTGTGTAACGATGGAGGCAGGCTTCTTGAAGCAGCGCCGCCCCTAGCGCTGACGCGACGGCGAGCTCGTCAAACACGTGTCACTGAGACCGCCCCGACTTCCTCACCGTGTCCGATGGTGCAGAAGCGCAGCGCGCTGCCAGGAGCCGGGAATGAGCGCTCCGACGAGCAGACCTGCCACGTTGTTCCTTGTTACAAAAAGGAGCGAGTTCACCGCTGGAGGCAATCTCCTGCACACGCCCCTCGTCGCCACTCGCTTCGGGCGCCTCACAGCTGACGACATCAAAACGGGAACACCGGGGACCAGCAAATCCACACGACCTGCCTCATACAGGACTCGGAGTGCCTCCTGGACAGCTGCGCTGTCAGCCATGACGAATTACCACCAGTAAAACCAGGCTAAATTACGAAAATGAGGCAATGTCCAAAACGACAACCGCCTCGCTACCACAGGTATGAGTTTCCCGCCCAACGCCCTCCTATACGTAACCTCCCCACAAGCCCCGCCCCCTACCTACATGCCCTATCTCGCTGCGTGGTCTGTACCATCGCACGAATCGTCCCAGGGGGACACCCGGCTCGCGCCAAGGTCCCCCCGGGTCCCATTATACAATTGTTGTAAAAGCTGAACTCTTGATTGCACTGCGCAACCAAGAGTGCTGAGAAGCCCCGTCAAACAACACAGGCTAGGGGTTGGCTAAAAGCCCATTTGAGGGCTCAAGTGATAAAGATATGTGGGTAAAGTGGAGGTAACAGGTCAGCATCTTGTCTAACCAGTGGTACGATGGAGATCTAGACCCGCTCCTTTTTGGTAAAACTCCCCCCTCCCCTAACCACGACGCACCCCATTAATCCTGGCTCACCTTAGCACCAAAGCCTAGCTCCACTGACTGGAGAAACTCTAGAATAATGGAGGAGGGAAGCAGCAGCATAACATTAGCTCCCAGGGAGGTGGGGGGGGAGGTGAGCTCTGGTAAGCAAGAGATTCCTCAAAGAGAGGAAGGGAGCGGGGGCTGGATTGAGCATTTTTGCCAGGGCTGTTTTTGGCCCCCCAGTCCGGCCTTGTTCTTAAACCATATGATCTTTTATGAAACGATGCAAATAGTAGAAAGCAGTTTCTTTGGGCAGAGCATAGCAATGTCGTTTCCTAAGATTATTAACAACCTGTTGCAATTTACGATTGTTTTTGGGAGAAATACAAAAGGGCATTTTCTACCCTCCTGAATACACTTAAATTTTGATCTTATAGTCAATTCATCAATATTAAATAGTGCGTCATAACGCATAACAATGAAATTTACTGTGTGTAAAAATGTATATATATTTTCTATTTCATTTTTAGAATTTGTAGTGTGAGTGACTGCAAAAAAAAGGATCCTGGTGCTAAATACACCTGTGATAAAGTCCAACTTTACAGGGGGATCATCACTTAAACATCCATATTTTAAGCATTTTTTGAAGTCCAGATATTATCGTACCCTGTGTAGCTCAAAGGGAAGTATAACTTGGTAAGAAAAAGCATAACCACCTTTGCTAAGCTTTCTGATCTTAGGTAGAATCAACAAATGGGCCAAACCTGACCGTGGATTGTTGTTAGGGAGTACCATAAAAAAGACAGTGAAGGAAAAGTACAAAAAGTGATGGGTGGGATGCTTGTAATAATCTTATGTATAGTAATTACTCATTCCACATATTAGTCCATCATTTTGTTGCCTCCCTTGCCATCTCAGATTAAACCCAGCCCTATGCAAATCCATATTGGTCCTGCTCCAATAGGAATAGACTAGCCCGAACGGCCAAGTAAGGGCCCCTCTGAATCATAGCACAATCAATCTAAGACTGGGTTTGGCCAATTTCGGCCTCTTCAATAGGGCGCAACTTGGTTCTTGTGGCACAGTGAACACCGGAACCATGTCCAGGTTGGACTGGACTGTTCCCATTGATTTGCATAAAGAGGGTCTCTGGCTGAGAAGGTGTCAAATGATGGTCAGTGATCGCCAGTAGCTGACATTAATTCAACCATTCCTTCTATCAACTTGTTCTTTTTGCAAATGCTGATGGGGCCTTTATTGTTCAAGGATTTGAAATAATTGAAGAAGCTTTTCAATATAACAGGATTGTAAACAATAATCCATTCCAGTCTCAGTTGAGGTCTTGAAATTTGAGTACTTTCTGGGAGTTAAAAGTCAGTCTACTGCATTCCGAACTCATTTGAGTGGAAGGAAGTTGAAGGGAGTCCCAAATAGAAGGTTTTGTGATAGCCAAGCTGTTAACCTAGTGTACACTGAAGAATAGTGTAATGTGTTGTATCTGCGGTTTGAAGGATAATTCTCATCCTCAATGAGGACTCCTAGAGTTCTTACTCTCTTTTTAGAACAGGACATTGGTCTAAGTCAATCAGCTATTAAATTGATGAGAAGACTGAGGGGTATCCCAGCAGCACCATTACCCTTAGTTTTAATCTGTGTTCTGTTTTCGTGATTTATGTGATATCCAATGAAAGACTGCACTATGCCAGCATAAAACCTTTGTGTGTGCCGAATTGCAGCTCCCATCCAACCTTGAAATGAGCTGGGCACCATCAGCACAGTGCATACAGGTCATGTTTTAAAACTAATAAGACTATATATATATTACCTACTGACAGTCGCCAGTAGGTAGTTACAGTTAGTACCTAGTTTTTATCGAAAACATTTTTTTTGACTTAGCTATAGCTTTGGCGTGGTTTGACCAATCTGCATGAAAATGCACCCAAAAAGTGTCACAGTGGGTATTATTGATTTGGAAAGTTTGCTGGTGATCCGTGCAGTGGGGACTAAGAATTTGGAGCATGAAATAAGGTTGCATTTGTAATGTTAATACTCATAGGAAACTTTAGCCAAAACCCAAACCGCTAAACAGACTTACACCAGATTTGGCTGAGAGGTAGATGTCGGTTCAAGGAAGTGCCTTTTGATTATTTTGTGTAAATCCATTCAGTAGTTGTTGAGAAATGTAAGTTTAAAATTATAGTGATATCTCTGGCCATGGATATTTTGCGGTGGTTTCGCGATGAATCGCGGATGCACAAGCCAACGGGAATGCTCTGATTGGCTGGACGGAACCTGAACAGAAAGTTGTGGCCAACATTTCATTGCATAAGGGATCAGGGTGGAGATACTCTGACCCCATGGTTGAGAAATGGAGGTGTTAGTGACACAAGTTACGTGTCCAAAATTTATTTTTTTAATCGCGTGCAACAACATCATAACCGCCAGTGTGGTCACCCCATGTACCGTCACAGAGACATCGCAACTATCAACGTTGTCGTGAATATTGGTGAAAATATAAAAAAAATATCAGTGAATCATTAATACACATTATATTATATTGAGATTCTGATAAATGTTTTTATAGAGTTTCAATTCAATTCAAATAGACTTTATTCGGATTTCAAAAACCAACCATAAAAGCACAAAGTAAATTTTAAAAATACACATATAATACTGCAATTTTGGGCCACAACTTATCATTTACAAATATAATTTATAAAAACAGCAATGAAAACTCAAATGACCTTTATACTGTACAATGCATAAAACCACCTTAGATACAATATATAGCAGTGTATAGCAAAGGATAAACATAGGTATTATGAAAACAAGACAAATGCGTTATAACACATTAGGTTAGTGCAGATCATGTTTTAAAGTGCAAAGTGCATATCTTGGTATAAAATTAATCAATTCTCAAGGACCTGCGTGAGCATACAATAGCATTAAGAAAATTGCTAACTCTAAAAATTAATTCATCAGATCCCAACATTAAAAAATGTCTATAAGCATGATTGAGGTCGGTCAAATCATATTTTCTACAATAGGGGATTAAATAGTGCCTTGTAAACTTCATGTAAAAACCACAGCCAAAGATAAAGTGTAACATACTCTGGGTTCCACCATGGTCACATGGGCAATTTAATTTTTCCAGATTTTTAATGTAACCCAATGGAAAACAGATAAGATTAATAATACTCCGGTCCCTGAATCTGAAGAGTAAAGTCCTCTTCCATCTGCCCAATTTTTTACGTAAATAGGGCTGAGGTAACGTCGAGAATTCAAGAGATGATTCCTGGATTTGTAAATAATTGATAGTAGATGGTTTCACAAAATCTACTCTTTCCCTCTCTTTGTGGTAATGCTGATAGAGTGCCCTTCTCACTAAATTTTTGTGGGAGCCATCAATCTGGTCGGGGTATGTAAAAAGATGACCATAATTAACACTCGTGAGGCTCTTTTCTACCGCATTAATCCAGGGAATTAAGTCGACATTCTCGCAATTCAGACAGTCCAAAATAATCTCGCGGGACAGGGAAGCTGCCGGGTTTTTCCAGACCCTTAACCAGAACAGTGCGGGTCTTGCTCTTATAAAATCCTCAACATAATGTAGTTTTAATTCATTATGGCATACAGTAGTTGGTGCACTAATGACTCCCCCCAAGATTTTCCGGCAAAATCTGTTCTCTTCTCTCTGTAGTTCGGAACAGTTCGAAAACCCCCAAACTTCAGCCCCGTATGTGCCAGTTGGGAGACATTGGCTCCGATAAATTTGTAATAAGCTGGAAACCACGTCCGCCTGGCGCGGTTGACGGAGAGAGATAACAGAGTTAATCGATTTTGAGAGTTTATTTCTCCCCATTGCAACGTGGGGTTGCCACGAGCCGCTATTAGAAAATAGCAGGCCCAAATATGGGAAAGTGCAAGTGCTTTTTAAGGAGTTTTGGCCTATCACAAT
Organism: Triturus cristatus; assembly: GCF_964204655.1. NCBI lineage: Eukaryota > Metazoa > Chordata > Amphibia > Caudata > Salamandridae > Triturus > Triturus cristatus. The sequence goes on along the minus strand of NC_140590.1, from coordinate 888,774,161 downwards.
CTTTGGGATTTTATAGTTTTTAGGACCACAGGTCATTATAAAAGATTTACTGTAATTAGTGCACAAACCTAAGTCAGACATGTAGTCAACGAATCCCGAAATTAAAATACGTAGGGCGTTCGGGGTGCGGCCTATAAGTACCGCATCATCCGCGTAGAGTAACGCCGGGATTGGTTTCTTGTTAATCATAGGGACGTCTTTTGTCAGGTTACATAAAGAGTGGGTTAATTCATTGATGTATAATATAAAAAGCAAGGGGGCCAGAACGCAGCCCTGTCTGACCCCCTTGCCTATTAAAATTTCATTTGAGACCTCGCCTTCATTATTTATTCGGACGCGTGCCTTCAGGTTGCAATGGAGGTTGGCCAAAAAGTGGACTAATGGTTCATCTAAGCCGTAATTTAAAAGAATGGACCATAAGCGGGAACGATTTACAAAATCAAATGCCGAGCTTAGGTCCATGAACCCAAAATACAGAGGGGATTGTTTAGCTCTTGTGTATTTAGCCATTATAAGGTTGAGGTTCAGACATTGTTCCACCGTGCCAAGTTTGCTCCTAAAGCCTAACTGGCAGCGGTGGATGATAGAGTTGTCATCTGCCCATGTGCTAATTCTGTCAAATAAGACCCTGCCAAGGACCTTCAGGGTATTATCGATCAATGATATTGGTCGATAACACCCCGGGTCCAACCTATTTCCCTTTTTGAAAATAGGTACAATAGTACTACTGGACCAAGTCGAGGGGATAGATTTCTTACTCAAGTTGTTAAAAAGATTACAGAGTAAGGGGGCCCAGAAGCTTATGTTGGATTTAATCTGGTCGATAGACAGGCCATCCGGGCCTGGTGCCTTGTTACCGGCACTATTTCCAATAGCTTCCTCTACCTCCTCTAGTGTTATAACTATGGTGCTATCTGGGAAACTATCCTCGGTATGGTCTCCAACTTCCGCATATAATTTCGAAAAGTGGGAGACCCATGAGTCTCCTGTGATATTGCAGTTAATCGGGGTGATATTACTTCCCAGGGCTCTCAAGTTCTTTACGTTTCTCCAAAACCCAGTTGAATCTTTTAGGGCAGCAGATTTAGTTAGATTATCCCAGTGGCTTATTAAAAGCTCCTCAGTTCTAACTTTTAGTGCGTGTTTATATTTAAAGCGTAGTGAACTGACAAGGGACACATCTCGAGGTTTGACTGCCAAGGCCTTTCTGAGTTCTCTATTGGCCCTCGAACAATTAGTATCAAACCATCTTTGATCGGTTACATTGTGTTCTTTTGACGGTCTGGATATTGCCCTTTTTATAACTGTGCATAAATCACAAAAAGACTTAATTATGTCGGGCCACCGAATGCTAAACATTTGGAGATCAACAGAGGATTATTCCTGATCACAGTAGATAGGATCTCTTGGTTGTCGATCCCTCTCCAGACAATCCTGAGCTCATCTGTAGAAACAGTAATATTTTGGGCTCCTGTCTCATAAGGGCCTATAGGTTTATTAATAGATTTAAGTTGGATTACTATGGGCAGATGATCGCTATATGGGCTACTAACAACCTCAGAACTAAATAACACTTCACTAAGGAGGGAAGAGGTAAACATATAGTCAATCGTAGTTGAACTACCACGGCCAATGTAAGTAGGGGCCGGCTCAATTCCCTCAGGGGATCCACATAGACTCATTACATCATCTAGATCCCTGCTATGTAATAAATCCAATAATTCAACACCTCGTCTACAGGGCGGGGATGTATGGTGGATGTGGGCATTAAAATCTCCACCAACACAAATGCCATCAAATTGGCCAAACTTTTCCCCATTTGCAACTTCATCAATAAAATTAAACAATTCCAAAAAAGTAGGATTTGGATGGTTAATAAAATCATTATTATAAAAGTTTATAAGACAAATTCTTAACCTTGCAACATATTTCACAGCTATCAGATGTTTACTGACCACATGTAAAGGTTCAATTTTCACGTCTTTAGAAACTTTTGCCCAGATGGATAAACCACCACTTGGTCGCCCCGAAACGGAGGGCAAAGCAGTAAGATTATGGGCGAAAAAACCCTCCAGTAATTGAGGACATGTGCACCATGTTTCCTGCAGCATTACCACATCAAAGTGACTTATCCATGTAACCCACTCTTTAATTTTCATCTTGCTTGAGAGCCCAGCAATGTTCCAACTAATGATACTAAGAGTGTCAATTGGTGGAATAGTGGTGCGAGAAGAGTGGGCAATGGGAAGGTCGGGGCATACTACAAGGGGTGAAATTAATCCATCTGGACAGGGCTCAGGAGTGTTTATAGATTTTGCCCTTTCCAAAGGCATTGTACTAGTAACCTTATCCAGTGTAGTGGAGGAAGTTAATAGTGGTCAATCTAGGCTACCTAATTCAGATAGAGCGGAGAATCTGTTGAATAAAGGAATTGTGTTAGGGGCCGTTTGAAATATTCTGTGTGGGGGCCTATAAAAATGGCCCAGTGAGTGAAGAGTTATGACAGTCGATGTACTGGCATAGGTATTGTGTGTGTCTAAAAAGAATCTTACTGAGCTCGGGTGTCGGAAGTTAATCACTATGCAGTCCCCACTGATATTTTTGTGTTGTGGGCCCACCCAGCTTACCCGACGGGTTGATATAATCTCATTAGATATGTTCCATCTTGCCCCTTTATGTTTAGTCCGCCAATCAATGCATTTATTGTGCAATTGTTGCCATGACTCGCTTTGGTTTTCATTAAGGGCTGGTACACCAGCTAGCACAAGAACATATGGGCAGGCTTCTGGGGGTAAGTGAAGTGATGGTCCTAGATTATTAGTGGTGCTATTTCTTACTGTCGCACCTCTGCTTGCGCTTACACTCTCCAGTTTATTGCCTGTCCTATCTTTTCGGGTTACTGATGGAGTAATAGTAGGATTAGCGTCCGAGCTCACAATATTAGTAGTAGCTCTTCCTGCTGCTCCAAAAGAATCATGATTTGGGCCCTTAGTCAGTGCGGGTTGGATATTGGTTAAGGTACTGCTAGATGGGACGGCTTTAACCGCTGTTAAGCTTTTAGTGTTAGTGTCGCCGCCGTCATCAGTAGTGGCCAAACCTCCCTCCCTCAGATCATTGCATAATGATTCTAATTTGTTCATAATTTTTTCACCCCGGGCGACATCCACACTCATAGTGCCTTTCCTTTTAATTTCCTCTTTTTTTACAAGGGTTTCGATTTTGTCCAATCTTTTAAAAACAAGATTAAATTGCTTAGCTATTTGAATTTCGACTTGCTTAAAAATGGTATCAACGATAGTTTCAATCAGATTGCCATTGACTTTGGGTTGGTTATTGCGGTCAGTATGCTCGGTCTGGGTACTGACCGAATTGTCAAAAATCTCATCGCATAGTCTAGGGACCTCACATATACCCTTATCCCGGGCAGGAGACTCTGGTCTACAAACAAAGACGGTGGGTCTTCCCGCTCCTTCATCCGATGGTGACAGTTGCGATGATAAGTCCACAATGGAGCCTGATAACACTATTTCACAGTCATTTCCTTTATTTTTGTTCCATAAACTTTGTGGGGTTGGTTGGTTTCTACAGTGATTTGGTTGTTTCCTTTTGTTTATGGAACATTTCACTGGGCCTCTCTTACGTTTCTCCCTTGTTGTTGTGATGGGACGTGTTGTTTTGTCTGGTGCGGATTCCGCTAATTGGACAGTTACAGGTACAGTCACCAAGCTGGTTGTATCAGTAATAGAAGTTACAATGTCAGATTGGGCTGATGGTTTAATAACTGTTACTGTAGGGGAGAGGGGGAGACCCAAAGTAGGAGATTCATTAAGGGACTGGGAGCATGACAAGGTAGTAGTAGGAAGTCCAAAGGACATCCTGCGTTCGGTGTCCGCAATCTCGTTGGTAACCATGGTAAGGGCATTAGCCAGTAATACATCAATCGATGATGGCAGCTCGATAGGGGTAGCAGTATTAGCAGGTATAGGCTTCATCGTGCGTTTCCCCATAGTTTATGTAAATACCTGTACGGCTTGGCGATGCAAAGGGGGGGGGGCCCAGCCCAGCCTCGTCCTGCCCCGGACGGCCACAGACGGCCCGCCCTCTGCCCGGGCTCAGCCCGGCGACGCCCGCGCGCGTCCCGCGACGCGGGGGGAACCTCTACTGAAGTAGCGCCTCCGGCGCGCTTTCCGGCGGATGTGGGCGGGTACTGGAGGGCTGCTGGGGACTGTAGTCCTCCTCCACTGTGGCCTCGATGTGGTGGGAGGCGGCGAGGGAGACTACTGGCGACTCTCTGTCCCCCAGCCCTGGAGCCCTGGAGCCAAGAAAGAGATTTGGCGTGGCGCGATGTTTGCTCCGCAAGGTATGATCCCCCCGCTCCACCGGGGGAACCTCTACTGAAGTAGCGCCTCCGGCGCGCTTTCCGGCAGATGTGGGTGGGTACTGGAGGGCTGCTGGGGACTGTAGTCCTCCTCCACTGCGGCCTCGATGTGGTGGGAGGCGGCGAGGGAGACTACTGGCGACTCTCTGTCCCCCAGCCCTGGAGCCCTGGAGCCAAGAAAGAGATTTGGCGTGGCGCGATGTTTGCTCCGCAAGGTATGATCCCCCCGCTCCACCGGGGGAACCTCTACTGAAGTAGCGCCTCCGGCGCGCTTTCCGGCGGATGTGGGTGGGTACTGGAGGGCTGCTGGGGACTGTAGTCCTCCTCCACTGCGGCCTCGATGTGGTGGGAGGCGGCGAGGGAGACTACTGGCGACTCTCTGTCCCCCAGCCCTGGAGCCCTGGAGCCAAGAAAGAGATTTGGCGTGGCGCGATGTTTGCTCCGCAAGGTATGATCCCCCCGCTCCACCGGGGGAACCTCTACTGAAGTAGCGCCTCCGGCGCGCTTTCCGGCGGATGTGGGTGGGTACTGGAGGGCTGCTGGGGACTGTAGTCCTCCTCCACTGCGGCCTCGATGTGGTGGGAGGCGGCGAGGGAGACTACTGGCGACTCTCTGTCCCCCAGCCCTGGAGCCCTGGAGCCAAGAAAGAGATTTGGCGTGGCGCGATGTTTGCTCCGCAAGGTATGATCCCCCCGCTCCACCGGGGGAACCTCTACTGAAGTAGCGCCTCCGGCGCGCTTTCCGGCGGATGTGGGCGGGTACTGGAGGGCTGCTGGGGACTGTAGTCCTCCTCCACTGCGGCCTCGATGTGGTGGGAGGCGGCGAGGGAGACTACTGGCGACTCTCTGTCCCCCAGACCTGGAGCCCTGGAGCCAAGAAAGAGATTTGGCGTGGCGCGATGTTTGCTCCGCAAGGTATGATCCCCCCGCTCCACCGGGGGAACCTCTACTGAAGTAGCGCCTCCGGCGTGCTTTCCGGCGGATGTGGGTGGGTACTGGAGGGCTGCTGGGGACTGTAGTCCTCCTCCACTGCGGCCTCGATGTGGTGGGAGGCGGCGAGGGAGACTACTGGCGACTCTCTGTCCCCCAGCCCTGGAGCCCTGGAGCCAAGAAAGAGATTTGGCGTGGCGCGATGTTTGCTCCGCAAGGTATGATCCCCCCGCTCCACCAGGGGAACCTCTACTGAAGTAGCGCCTCCGGCGCGCTTTTCGGCGGATGTGGGCGGGTACTGGAGGGCTGCTGGGGACTGTAGTCCTCCTCCACTGCGGCCTCGATGTGGTGGGAGGCGGCGAGGGAGACTACTGGCGACTCTCTGTCCCCCAGCCCTGGAGCCCTGGAGCCAAGAAAGAGATTTGGCGCGGCGCGATGTTTGCTCCGCAAGGTATGATAGAGTTATTTATATACTGAGTTATCTACTGTAATGTTTAGAATTCATTATTTAGTTATAAATTTTTTATGTGGCGGCGGCTATTGAATTCCTGCTTTTGCTTTTTGCTTTCGCAACGTAACCATGGTGATTGCGATGATCGACGTCATCACGATATCCGGAATCACCGCAAAAACGGGAAATAGGTTTTAGAGATGGTTGTCCTAGAAATACACTAGAAAAATAGGCGTTTGAAGTGTACAATAATAAACCTCTAGTGTGCAGATTACTGTAATGTGTGCATATATGTGTTTTCACTTCATGGAAAAGGCGCGATCGTCGCCCTTAAAGGAAAATAGGTCTGAAAGATACTTTTTAAAGAAATTTAGTACAAAAATAGGAGTTTAAACATGCTTTGAAAGAAGTGTGTACATAGTAATGTGTGTAAGGCAATGTTCAGAATGGATTTTTTACATACTATTTTGGATGTGTTGGTGGCCATTGAATGACTGCTTTTGTTTTTCGTTTTGCGACGTGTCCATGGGAATTGCGACGTTGTTGCAAAGATTTCCAAAAACGAAAGAAAAAAAAATCTTCAGAAAAAAAATTCACTGTATTTTGGGTACTAGGGTGCCTCTGGCAAGAGCCATTGTGTTGGTTGTGTGTATATGGCTGCTACGCATAAGATCGGAGGCAGAGTTTCAGGTTACTTATAAACACCCTGTTGCCTTCATCTGTAAAGTGCACTCCATAATTTCTATAAATTCCATGCCTGTCAAAAAACGCAGATTGTTGTTATAGAAACAGCCCATGCGATGGCCTGTGAGGAACAGAGAAACAGTTTATTTAACATGTTTCCTGGCTTTCTCAATCTGTGGACAGAATTGATTAAACCACTTCCATTTCTGTCTTTGGCATATATTAGAGTACACCAAGACAGTGTGAGGGAAAAGTGACATCAGTTCTGCAAAGGTTTCTTTCTTTAGGATTTTCAGCCCAACTCCAGTCAATGTGCCTAGGTCATTGCCACCACAGTACACAATCATCAGTTGAGGAGTTGGGAATCCACAATGGATTTAACCAAAGCCAGCAATTGTCCAAAACCAAGTAATCAGGACATTTGGCAAATCCAAGTCACTGTCAATACCTCTCTTTTTTGCAGTCTCTTTAGCCGAATAGATATAGCTGTGTCCCACAATCCATGCTCCTAGCATTTTGAAGTGAAGGCGCAATAGTAGTCAGGAGAAGGCGGGAGCTGAATGAGGATGTTTTCTTTCTCACAAAAATATATATATATATATATTTCATTAGATGATGTCGGCACGAAAGTGAACAAAGTTAGGTAGTGTGTTGGATGGCTCAGGAAGAAGTCTTATTATTGGCTGTTGTTTAAAAAAAGAAATGTAATACAGACTTGAAAATGCTTTTGAATCTGTGGAGTAAACCACGCCTGCTGTATCTTATTTGAAACCACAACACAAATGCCAGTACTGATATAAATTCTTCATTTCATTCACAGAATGTCATGTTCACCGAAGCAGGAACAGGAGAGCATAACGCGTGACGTGAACACGGGCTTTACCGCCCGTACGGAAACTACAAATCCCAGGCAGCGCTTCCGGGTAGGCGCGCACGCAGGCCGATGACGCGCCTACCCAGAAGCCATTTAGGAGGAGCGGAGGCAGCAGTCGGTGCTGCGAATTCAGAATCCCCGGAGAGTTCGTCGAGAGGAGGATCAGCACCTTGGAATCCAGACGCCTAGTGAAGCGGCAGTGAAGGGCGGTAAGGGTGACGGTGTCACCACTCTTGAGGGGGCATATCTGAGATACACTTCGCCATGCGGAGGAACAAACAAAGGGTGAACGTGCAAGACATTGTTCTAATTAATGTGGTGTAACAGACAATTGGGGCACACGCTTAACCTGGGTTCTCATGCTGGAGGGGAACGTGATTTCTCCAACATGGTCTGTGTATGGTTGTGCTGAACATTCAAACTCATAAGAGCCCTACTGGTGTGATAAGTGAAACGAATATGCTGTGTTGAAACAGCAGTGGAATGCTTGCGAGAAGTGTTACTTTAAAAAAACGCTAATCTCAAGAAGGAAACGCTTGGCATGAGGATAATGCCATGATTGCATAAGTTTATTTACGTTTATGATTACCCTGCAAATACCGTATGTGCCCTGGTGCTCTTGCTTTCTCTTCTAGCAGGGGCTTGGTGTGAGATAGGCTCAACCCCCTCTGTGACGCAAGTACTACAGTGATAGCGGTGGGTACAGATTATGTAAGTGTGTGTGTGTGTGTTGGCATTGCATTATCTAGATATTTACCTTGGATGTTTTTTCTCGGTTATGTTACATGCAAAGGAGCCTGCATATGTGATCTCCACAGCAAGAGCCTGATTTCAAGAACGCCAGTTGTATTTTCCTTTACAGGTATATACTGCATAGTATATTGTTTTGGGTTATTAGTTTAGGAACGCTGGAGATAGAATAAGTTGGTAATTGTGTTTTGTTTTCACTTGTAGATCTCCCTCCCCGCTGTCCCCATCCTTTCCTTCCCTCGCTTAATCATTCTTACCCCCTGCGCTGTTATAGCATCAGAGGGTGGAGTGATTGAGAGGTGGACCCATTTGAGCAACGCACCGATCCTGGGAGTTTGGAATAAAACCTTGACACAGACCATGATCACACACCTCAATTGTCATGACTATAAATCAATCTATTCATGTTTGACTTTTTTTTGTTTTGACAAAGAAGCGAACTTTTTTCGGATCTATTATTTATAAACTTGGAAAAACAATTTGTAGAATTTTTCATTACACGGGGACACTACTGATACAATATTTACAACAAAAAACAAATCACATAGACATTACACAAAACAAATATCACATTGCATACAGACATTACAAAACCTATTTAAGGCTCAAATTCTGTTTAAATGAAACCTCATTTAGAAACCAAGAAAGCCCTTGGAACTTGCGTTTTGGCGCAATGATTCAATTTGTTCCTTCTAGGGCTACACCCAAACACTGTCCCTACTGAGCTCAAAGAAAAAAACACAAATCTTTGAAAATTCAGTTGGAGATGAGCTTCAGTGGTGCCGCATATCTTGTACACTTGTTTGGTGGATGGGAAACAGTAGATACGTTTCGAACCCTTCTCTATGTTTTTTAGGGACTCAGAACACTAGTGAGCTGCAAAATAATAAATCACGCTCATATTAGCAAACATATTCATACCTTTCTATCAGAATCATGTTCCTCATACCTGCTTCCACACCATATTATTATCGCCTATACTTGTAATTTTAATACGAATTTGGCCTTCAATTCACCGCAATCTGAGGAGCAAGAATGGGGGGGGGAGGGGGAGTCAACAAATTTGTTGCATGAAACTGATAATCCATTTTTCAGGAACAATTTCTTTGTATCATTAAAAAAACTGACCAAATGGTAAATGATCCCGAAGACTGCGTTATGATGACTAGAACAATGTAGAGCTTTATTTCTGTCCGTTGGCTTAGTATGTAATGTAGTCATTAGTAGTCCCTCTGATGCATATACTTCGATGTCAAGGAATGTGATTCTCGAAGAATTTTGGTGTGCACTGAACTTAATATCTGGAGTCCTCTCATTTATCCAGCAGTGAAATTGATCGAGTGTATCCTCTTGTCATGTCAATGTGAAAAATATGTTGTTGCTATGTCTTACCCATTTCGTGATTTGGTGTTGAAATGGGTTGTTATTGAAAATGAACTTTTCTTCAAATGTTGCCATGAACAATACTGCTAACTCCGGCGCGAATGGACAACCCATGGCAGTACCCTTTGCTTACAAGAAAAAATCGTCACCAAATCTGAAGTAGTTTTTTAAGTACAAAGCTTGCCAGATACAAGATAAACTCTGTGGGTACTTGCTCTGCTTGGATCTGGTATCAAGAAGCAATTTAATGGCCGCTAGGCCATCTTCTTGTGGTGTCTGCGTGTATAATGAAACTGCATCAATAATGACAATTCTCTGATAGATCTCAGAGAACTCCATAGCTTAAATTGATCTTGGAGAACTCCATAGATAAAAAAAATATATATAAATATATATTATATATATATATATATATATATATATATATATATATATATATATATATATATATATATATATATATATATATATATAATCTACTGGCGGTCGCCAGTAGATAGTTATAGTTAGGACCGTGTTTCCATAGGAAATCCGCAACATTCTATTTGGAATAACTTTGGCGCCGGTTGACAAATCCTTGCGAAATTTTCAAAATAGGTGGGGCGCTCCGCTCCGCTCCTACCCTGAAAGTCTCGGGGGGATTCGTCAAGCGGGGGCTGAGAAAAAAGGGGGGGTCCCAAAACGCGTTTTCCCCATGCAATTTTCCATAGGGACCTTTAGTCCAAGGTACAGCCCGAACGGCTGAACAGAATTACTTGAAATTTGGCAGAGAGGTAGTCCTCAGCTCAGGGAAGTGCCTTTTGCAGGTCTGGTGTCAATCTGTTCAGTAGTTCCTGAGAAAATCAAAAGTAAAATCATATATATGTGGGCGGAGCCTAACCACACATCTCATCCTGAGATCTGATTGGCTGTCAGCACTTCATCCAAGAAGTGTTGGCAGCCATCTTGGGACCAATATACATGATAGCACCTCATTAAAAAGCATTGCAGTTAATAGAAGGTTTTAAGACTTTAGTTACATTATAAATCATTTGTTGATGGTACCATACTCATTTTAGGAATTGTGGTATGTTCTAAGGTGATTTCACCATGTGAAAAAGCCTTCTGCTGGGATATCATGATTGAGAGAAAAATATTTTCTCATGCTTTTCCCACAGAGGTTTGGAAGGTGATCTATAAGCTAAACTGAGAGCTTATTTTCTGTAAATTCACATTATCTTTCTCAGTCATGTGAGAATGAAGTCTGACATTCTCAGTAAAACATGTACATCCAACAAGGCCAGAGACTGTCAGTTGATTCCTTTGTGTTCTACTGCAGCTTCCCAGAGTGTTCCAAAGAACAACTAGAGCGCTAACAGTCCTACTTATGATAAACGTATGGCACACCTGAAGCCAACTTGCTTGGATTAAAGTGGTAACTCTTAAAACATTTAATTTAAAAAGGAACAAAATGAGGGGGTTCATTTTACCATAACAAGTATGATTAGTGCTGCAGAAAGAAAAACTAGGGCACATTTTGACTTCTGAAATCCTCTTTTATTTCATTAAAAAATTCTGACATGCAGACTGAAACATGCACTTTCAATACCAGCAGCAGTTTCCCTGGTGAGCAGTAGCTTTACTACAGTGATCTAATGAGCAAAAAGAGTGCTAACATTCTGAATTTATGGCAAATGTGTGACACATCTGAATGCCTTCTTGATGGAATCAAAGTAAAAAGCTGAAAGTATTTCCTACTGAGGAGACTGCAGTAAATGAGGAAATTAGGAAACTTCATAACAAATAAGTATCCCAAGATGGCCACCAGAGACAAAAGAGCCCAAATGTAGCCCAAATATCACCCAGATGTAGCCCAAGTATAGCCCAATGGCAGACTGTCCCAGAGTGTTCTTAAAAACAACTAGAGCGCTTACTGTCTTCATTATGACAAAAGTATGGCACACCTGAAGCCATCTTGATTGGAATAAACGGGTAACACTTAAAACATTTAATTTAAAAAGGAACACAATGAGGGGGTTCATTTTGCCATAGAAATTATGATTAATGCTGAAGAAAGAAAATTAGGGCACATTTTGAGTGACTTCTCAAATCCTCTTCTATTTCATTAAAAAATTCTGACATGCAGACTGAAACATGCACTTTTAATACCAGGAGCAGACTTCCATGGTGAACAGTAGTTTTACTACAGTGATCTAATGAGCAACTAGAGTGCTAACTTTCAGAATTTATGGCAAATGTGTGACATATCTGAATACCTTCATGATGGAATCAAAGTAAAAAACTGAAAGCATTTCCTACTGAGGAGACTGCAGTACATGAGGAAATTAGGAAACTTCATAACAAATAAATCTCCCAAGATGGCCACCGGAGACAAAAGAGCCCAAATGTAGCCCCAAATCACCCAGATTTAGCCCAAATATAGCCCAATGACAGAAGTGTGAAAAACACTTATTATTTTGTGTTTTTGCAGTGTTATATAGTGCAGACTTGTCAGGTATTGGAGTGCTTTACATGAGCATTGGTTACATCACACAAGAACAAATTCATTTTGGTTGTAGACATGGGGAGACTAAGTGATTTGACCAGAATCACAGAATGTCGAGCTGAAGCAGAAACTCCAACCTGGTTTCCTAGTTGCAAAGTCTGCAGTTCTGGAAGTAACACCACATCCTCTCCCCTAAGTGCAACATTTAATCAAATGGTCAACTGGATAAAAAAACAGAAAGATAACAAATAATTTAAAAGTGCTTTGTCGCTATTTGAAAACTCAGAAAATATGTCCTTATTTTAGTCTTTTGGAACACTAACCATAATTTTGATGCCAATAAGACCCTCTCATATATGTAATTTCTAAAGGAAATGCTCTAGGTATTACAGTTTTGATTACATCAAGATGACGTCAGGCGTTCCACACTTTTGTAATAAATATAGAATGTTAGCTATCTAGTTGTTCATTAGGATACTGTTGAGAGGCAGAGGCCAGGGGCACGGACTCTGAAAATTGAAGGCAGGTAGGAGGGTGCAAAGGCAACAATTTAACCACACTGAGCAGGCAGGAAGGGCCGTGGCAGCACAACAGACTATGGAGGGCAGTGGAAAGGGGGGCAGGGGCAACAAACCAACAATACAGGACTTGCAAGAGAGGCTGTGGCAATGTAATAGACCATTGTGGGCAGAAGGAAGAGGCAATGGTAGTACAACCATACATGCCAACAGACCCGATTCAGCCAGGAAACGTCCAATGTTTTTAAGCTCAAATGGGCTTTATTTGATCTGTCTCCTTTCTACAATCTCCTCTTTTTCAATGTAACTCAAAGGGGAAAATCAATACCCCAGTTTTTTTTCAAAATCTCCCTCTTACCAAGTTCAAAATGTTCGCAAGTATGGTACATTGGATCATGTAAGGAAATGGGGTAGGGACATGGACTTGGATAACAGAGGACAGGAGGGACATGGAGAGGTGCACCAAACTGACCCTGCAGGGCAGGCATCAGGGTTTGCAGCAGCACAATACACCACACAGGGCATGCGGGACGGGAGTGCAGCACAACAATCCATAGAAAGCAAGAGGGAGGGGACAGGACCATGCACATGGACAACAGAGAACAGAGGGGCAAGAGACAATGGTAGCTAGCTGACCATAATGGACAGACAGGAGAGAAAGCTGCAGCATAACAGACCATAAAGGGCAGGAGGGACGGATCAGGGGCATTACAATGGAACAGACAAGCCAGGAGGGAGAGAGTAGGGGTCTGCACATGTAAACAGAGGGCTGGGGGCAAGGGGGCAGGGCAGGAGCAGCAAGATAGCCATGGAGGTCAGGCAGGATGGGCACTAGAAGCAAGACACACCATGAAGAGCAACAGTGAGACTGTGAGAGCACGATTGAAAATGAAAACTAGATATAGTGTATGGTATAAACTATGCACCAAAAAGTGTGATATAAGATGAACCGGGCGTGAAATATAATATGCAATACATTGTGCGCAATGACAGATTCATTGGAGAGCGCGACATAGCACAGGCACTAGCGCGTGCTATGCGATGTGCGCCTTGGAGTGTAATATGCACAGGGCAGTGTTGTGTAACCTAACTAGTCTCTAAAGTTGTAATATAAAATATGTGCTGGGGAGTGTAACGTTGCATATGCACTGTGACAAAGATATGGATCCCAGATTGTAATATGTATGGCATAGCACTGTGCGTTATAACATAGGCATCGAGGAAGGCACGTTAGATGGGGCAACATAACCCGTGCGAAGACAAGTGTGGCATGACATATTCACGGGGTGGTGTTACAGTGCACATGGGCTAGAGAGTGTCATAGCATATGCACTAGCTGGTGGAATACAACACAGAGGTGTGTGGCACTCGGCAGGCAATGGTGGGTGTAACACAGCATTGGGCTCCTCCAGGAGCGCGCTGCGACTCTCAAGTGATGTTCGTCCCCTTTCCAGAGAGTAAAATAAAAAGTATTACACATCCGGCAGTGGATGTGTGTTTTATTAACCATGAGGGGGGTTTCTTGCATAGTTTTGGTCTAATTTTTGTCGAATCCCCTTTGAATGGCTTGGTGTGCATGTGTATTAAATGTGCCCGTCAATAGCTACCCATGTTTGTATAAATAAACGACAAGGGTGTCTACCGGGATTAGGCATGGTAGGGCATCAGACATGTCAGAGCTTCACTAGTGGTGTAAATACATTCCACGTGGATTCATTGTATGCATATTCGCCTTTTAATGAATATCACTCAAATCGTCATGGTGATAGGCACGTACGGTTTGTCCAGCATGTCCTAGGTGTGTCTATAAATATATATTTTTTAAAAATAATAAAAAACAGTGATCGGCCCTGGGGATTGGGGGTAAAAAAATATAATTAGGAGACAGGCCCTGGGGGATGGGGTCATCAGGGCCAATAAATTAGAATAAGAAGGGGAACCACACAGCCCCCCTTCTTAAAAAATTAAAATTAATAAAAGACTGGCATCGTGCCGGAGGCCACGCCCCCTCCTTACAGCACTCTGCAAACGTGCCCCCTGGCGAGTTGTAAGTTGGGGAATTAATTCCTTTTCAATACTGAGGGTCCCTGAGGGCCAACTAGCCCAACAGGCATCTCCAGTATGCGCCAGGGAGCTGCGCTGCAGACAGGTGTTCTGAGGCCAAGCCCCTTTTTACACCTCTCTGCAACGCAGCTCTGTGGTGCTTACTGGAGGTACCTAGTGGTCTAGTTTGACCCTAGGGACCCTTAGGATTCAAGGGGACTTAATCTCTCAACTTAGAACAGCCACAGGGTGCGTTTACACAGTGGTGAAGGGAGGGGACGGGGCCTGAGGTGACGTGTGCAAACACGCACTATGGCACGTTTTAAATTGGGGATATAATTTCCCTTCAATACTGAGGGCCCCTGGGGGCTAACTAGCCCACCAAGTGCTTCCAGTAAGCGCCACTGAGCTGCATTGCAGAGAGGTGGTCCAAGCTGTGCCACTTTTTACACCTCTCTGCAACGCAGCTCTGTGGCACTTACTGGAGGTACCTAGCGGGCTAGTTGGACCCTAGGGACCCTCAGGATTCAAATGAACTTAATCTCCCAACTAAAAACGGACACAGGGCGTGTTTACATAGTGGTGAAGGGAGGGGACGGGGCCTGAGTTAACGTGTGCAAAAACACCCTGTGGGCTGTTTTAAGAGGTAGTTTTAATCCCCCTGCCCTATTATATACTAGGGGCTTACAGAGGAGGTCATGCTAATCACAGGGGGACCCCAACGCATAATGTTCCCTAGTGTATGTAGGTGTTTTCACTGTATGCTAAGTGTCTTTTAACATAGCACTGGCTCTAGGACTGGTTAGTGAGACTCAGTTACCACCAGTATCCGTCTGAAAAAGTTGAGGGTACAGGATGATTTTGCAACAAGGATTCTTTCTGCTCTTCTTTTTGTTCTTTCTGCACGTTATCCTTCTTCCTGCACTTTTCTTCGTCTTTGAGGACTTCTGTTGCTTCTTTCTGCACTTCTTTTTTTTCTTTCTGTGCATTTTTTCTTCTTTCTTCACATGTCCTATCTCTGTAGGCATAGTTAGAAATTAGCATTTAAACAACCTTTGAAATTCACAGACAAAACCATAGGTTTCAGGCACGTTATAGTTAGGAATTAGCATTTAAAAAACCTCAGAAATTCACTGAAAAAACCATAGGTTTCAGGGGTGTTATAGTTAGCTGGACTTTTCACTTGTACAAAACCATTGAAATTCCCCCGTTATAGTTAGTTCAGCTAACTATAACTCGCGCGCCCGCAATGCACTGCTGATGACGTCACATATTACATCACTCATGACATGGTCAGTGACATCACTCATGACATCACTGATGACATCTCAAATGACATCACTGATGACATCACTGATGACATCATCCTTGTGAAGAGTGGCAGACCTCCTCTCACCCTAATATAACCTTTGATACACACATTCAAAAATAGAGACTAAATTTTCAAAACAATGGACATACCAATACCAGTTACAACAACCTCTTCAGTAATTCTAAGATCCACATACACATCCACTCATTCACCAACAGTCCTACACAGTCACTCATACATGTACTCACTCATCATATGTACTCATACACCTATACATCCTGTCACACAATGCCACTCATCCATAGAGTTACTCACACACATAGTCACTCATGCTAATAAAGAATCAAACATACATTTACTTGCATATACAGTTATACACACACCACCACACTTACTTCTACGGAAACTTACACATACTTAGTCTTTTAAACAATCACTTATAGAAACACATACTTATTCATACAGGAACTCTTTCAATCTCTCACTCTCACATATACTCACTTATATACACCAATAGTCACATATACTAGTTTAAAACATATGTAGTTACTCATAAAGACACTATTGAGACAGTCATTCACTCACTAACACACCCATACACACAATCGTCCACCCATACAGTCCTGCACACATGCTGTCTTCAACACATACAAACAGTGAGTCACTCATTCATGCACCTATGCACTACGTAATACCCCCCACCGAACCATGCAGACACTCAGACTGATACTCAAAAAAACAACTAATAACCTATATAGACACCCATGTAGCTACTCACCAACCCATGCAGCCACTTATACACAAAGTGAGAGACTGATACAGATATTTACATATTTAAACATTACTCACTAAGCCATGTATTCACTATGATACACTTAATCAGTCAGTTACACAATCAATTTTTCAAAAACAAATCATCCTTTTAGACACTTATATACCCATTTATTCTTCCATCGACCTTGAGATATACATATATAAAACATATTTAATTTTCAGAAAAACAGACATTCACTGGATGATGTAATCAGTGATGTCATCAGTGATGTCATTTGAGATGTCATCAGTGATGTCATGAGTGATGTCACTGACCATGTCATGAGTGATGTAATATGTGACGTCATCAGCAGTGCATTGCGGGCGCGCGAGTTATAGTTAGCTGAACTAACTATAACGGGGGAATTTCAATGGTTTTGTACAAGTGAAAAGTCCAGCTAACTATAACACCCCTGAAACCTATGGTTTTTTCAGTGAATTTCTGAGGTTTTTTAAATGCTAATTCCTAACTATAACGTGCCTGAAACCTATGGTTTTGTCTGTGAATATATATATATATATATATATTATATATATATATATAGATATATATATATATATATATATATATATATATTACCTACTGGCGGTCGCCAGTAGGTAGTTATAGTTAGGACCACGTTTCCATAGGAAAACCTCAACATTCTATTTTGAATAACTTTGGCGCCGGTCGACGAATCCTCGTGAATTTCTCAAAATAGGTGGGGCGCTATGCTCCGCTCCTACCCTGAAAGTCTCGGGGGGATCCGTCAAGCGGGGGCTGAGATAAAAGGGGGGTCCCAAAACGCGTTTTTCCCATGCATTTTTCCATAGGACCTTTAGAACGAGCTACAGCCCGAACGGCTGAACAGAATTACTCAAAATTTGGCAGAGAGGTAGTCCCTAGGTCAAGGAAGTGCCTTTTGTAGGTTTGGTGTAAATCTGTTCAGTAGATTCTGAGAAAATAGCCTTTAAATCAATATATATATCTGAGCCCGCTTGCGGTACGCTTACCGTACGCTTACGGTAAGCGTACGGTGGCGTGCGCGAGCGCGATTCTGATTGGCTCTTAGATCTTAGTAAACATTCGAATCGGCCGAAACCAGGAAGCGGCGGCCGCCATTTTGTGTATTTCACTCTGAAAAAAAAGAGTGAAAACAAGGAAAGGGGGCAATGAGGAGAGTTACAGACCCCCTAACATTTGTAAGGGGGTCAAAGAAGGACAGAAAAGTACAAAGAAAACATTTATTGATTTAAAAAAAAATCACGGGGTACGCGTACGGTAAGCTTACGGTAAGCGTACGGTAGGAAAAAAAAAAAAAAATGAAAATCAGATTTAAGTGTTTAGATATTAGGGGGCTCTAAAAAGAGCCGTTGTGTTTATGAAATGATTTTTTAGTGGTACCTACAAGTAAGTACCGATGCAGAGTCTAAGGTTCAAGAGGAAGACTTCATCATTGAAGTGCACACCATCTCCTCTATAAATGTCTTGCATGTCATAACGCAAGTTGTTGTCATCGCACCGCGTGCCCACCGTGCGTGCACGGCACTAACTGCGTAAAGTGGGCGCGCGGTGCGCGAAGCGCACCGCGTGCTCACTGTGTGCGCACGGTGCGCGAAGCGCACCGTGCGCGCACGGAACGAACTGCGTTAAGTGGGCGCGCACGCCACGAATGGCGTAAAGTAACTTAGCATTTAAAAAACCGTACAAATTCACTGAAAAAACCATAGGTTTCACACACGTTATAGTTAGGAATTAGCATTTAAAAAACCTTGCAAATTCACTGAAAAAACCATAGGTTTCACACATGTTATAGTTAGCGGAAATTTTACTGATAAAAAACCAATGAAATTCCCCCGTTATAGTTAGTGCAGGCAACTATAACTCACGCGACCGCAATCTTCTGCTGATGACATATGTGTCTTTATGAAAAAAAAATATTTGTAATATATGTATAGCTAAAAATGTATGGAAGAAGACATGGGCAAATAAGTGTCTAAATACAGTATTAGCATCAGCAGAGGATTGCGGTCGCGTGAGTTATAGTTGCCTGCACTAACTATAACGGGGGAATTTCATTGGTTTTTTATCAGTAAAATTTCCGCTAACTATAACATGTGTGAAACCTATGGTTTTTTCAGTGAATTTGCAAGGTTTTTTAAATGCTAATTCCTAACTATAACGTGTGTGAAACCTATGGTTTTTTCAGTGAATATATATATATATATTACCTACTGGCGGTCGCCAGTAGGTAGTTATAGTTAGGACCACGTTTCCATAGGAAATCCGCAACATTCTATTTTGAATAACTTTTGCGCCGGTCGACGAATCCTCGCAAATTTTTTAAAATAGGTGGGGCGCTACGCTCCGCTCCTACCCTGAAAGTCTCGGGGGGATTCGTCAAGCGGGGGCTGAGATAAAAGGGGGGTCCCAAAACGCGTTTTTCCCATGCATTTTTCCATAGGACCTTTAGACACAGCTACAGCCCAAACGGCTGAACAGAATTACTTGAAATTTGGCAGAGAGGTAGTCCTCTGGTCAAGGAAGTGTCTTTTGTAGGTTTGGTGTAAATCTGTTCAGTAGATTCTGAGAAAATAGCCTTTAAATCAATATATATATCTGAGCCAGCTTACGGTGCGCTTACGGTGCGCTTACCGTACGCGTACGGTGACGTGCGCGAGCGCGATTCTGATTGGCTCTTAGATCTTAGTAAACATTCGAATCGGCCGAAACCAGGAAGCTGCGGCCGCCATTTTCTCTCTCGCAATCTGAGTGGGGCAGCATAAATGAAGCCCAAAAATGTGTAAAGAGGCAGTATATTGAGATAATAATCACCCAGCAGTGATATACGGGCCCCCAAATAACCCCCAAGGCCCCAAAAAAAATTTTTTTTTTTTGAAAAATCGCCGATTATGCTTACCGTACGCGTACGGTAAAAATTTGGCAAAAAAAAAAATTATCCACACTCTCCCCACCCCATGTGCAAATGGTGCCCAAAGGGCACCATTTGTGCATGGTATATCAGTCAAACGAAAATAATAAACAAAACATTTCAAAACGATGCGCATAATATGTCCCCCATGTGCGCACGGTGCGCGAAGCGCATCGTGCGCACATGGCCCATCCCGCATAATGTGGGCACGCGGTGCGCGCAGCGCACCGCGTGACCACCGTGCGTGCATGGCAGTAACTGCGTAAAGTGGGTGCGCGGTGCGCGAAGCGCACCGCGTGCTCACTGTGCGCGCACGGTGCGTGAAGCGCACCGTGCGCGCACGGAATGAACTGTGTTAACTGGGCGCGCACGCCACGAATGGCGTAAAGTAAGTTAGCATTTAAAAAACCGTACAAATTCACTGAAAAAACCATAGGTTTCACACACGTTATAGTTAGGAATTAGCATTTAAAAAACCTTGCAAATTCACTGAAAAAACCATAGGTTTCACACATGTTATAGTTAGCTGTACATTTTACTGATAAAAAACCAATGAAATTCCCCCGTTATAGTTACTGTAGGCAACTATAACTCACGCGACCGTAATCCTCTGCTGATGACATATGTGTCTTTATGAAATAAAAATATTTGTAATATATGTATAGCTAAAATTTAATGGAAGAAGACATGGGCAAATAAGTGTCTAAATACAGTATTAGCATCAGCAGAGGATTACGGTCCCGTGAGTTATAGTTGCCTACAGTAACTATAACGGGGGAATTTCATTGGTTTTTTATCAGTAAAATGTACAGCTAACTATAACATGTGTGAAACCTATGGTTTTTTCAGTGAATATATATATATATATATATATATATTTACAGCCGCGAAGGAAGGAGATCCACCGCGTGGATGCGGGTCAGTGTCAGCACCAAGTTGGAGTTGGCATACTGAAGACACAGTGTTGGTGCCAGCCTTGCGCCAGCACGATGTTCAACTACGTGCAGCTGTAAAGCGGTGGCAGGCATTTCGGCTAGAACTTACAGAGGTCCACATGGGTAAGAACTTTTGTTACTATTGTGCAACTGATAAAGCGCGCTCACTGGAGGATTACATCTCGCACTACAGGATCCAGAAGGCCAAGAGATTGACAACGCCCACTGGGGCAGGTCCTATTAGGATAAGGAGTGGAGATATTGCCGCCTTTCCGTTGAACACTACAAGCCACTGAAGAAAGGATTTCATTTTCCTGAAACGCGTCTGGCTGATACTTTGTTGCGGTTCTTTGCTGAAAGCCTGTCTGCAAGCTGTCATTAAATTTGTTTGAACGTACTCATGTGTCGGCGGCCTCCTTCCGTCAGGGCACGTTTAGTTGGTACATGTTTCTGGCTGCGCCCAGCCGCGAAGGTAGGAGATCCACCGCATGGATGCGGGTCAGTGTCAGCGCCAAGTTGGAGTTGGCACATTGAAGACACAGTGTTGGTGCTAGCCTTGCGCCAGCACGATGTTCAACTATGTGCAGCTGTAAAGCGGTGGCAGGCATTTCGGCTAGAACTTACACAGGCCCATATGGGTAAGAACTTTTGTTACTATTGTGCAACTGATAAAGCGCACTCACTGGAGGAATACATCTCGCACTACAGAATCCAGAAGGTCAAGAGATTGACCACGCCCACTGGGGCAGGTCCTATTAGGATAAGGAGTAGAGCTATTGCCGCCTTTCCGTTGAACACTACAAGCCACTGAAGAAAGGATTTCATTTTCCTGAAACGCGTCTGGCAGATACTTTGTTGCGGTTCTTTGCTGAAAGCCTGTCTGCAAGCTGTCATTAAATTTGTTTGAACTTACTCATGTGTCGGCGGCCTCCTTCCGTTAGGGCACGTTTAGTTTAGTTGGAGCCAGTCAACAAATCTGCCTTCAAATTTCCCAAAAAACAAACAACCCATAGAGCTTGGCCAAAAGGGGTTGCCCGCTCCTACAGAGTTATGGTACATGTCCTGGCAGTAGGCAGTGGCATTCCTAGAATTTATTTTTAGGGGAGTACACTAGGTACCAGTGATAGAATGATGGATCAAAGATTATGCATATATAAATGTGTTTTACAGAGTGGCGGTACCTGCTGTGTATTTTATGGTTCAGCCACATTTTTCATTCGAAAGGCATTTTTTAACATGTACCTATAACTTTGCTTATCATGCACTGCACTGAACTAAATCGGACACACCATAAGCATATGAAGATATGACCTTACATGTAATTGTTAAGTAGTTCCATATAGAGGAAAAGTTAGGAGGGTGGTCAAAAAGATGTGTATTCCTTTTATAACTCCCATTGGAATTTTTGTTCAAAACTACAGTAAAAGCTGATGTAATTTGGTGCGTTAACGTTTGAAAATACTAGCATTAGAATAAGTGCTCAGTGGGCTTGCAACTAGAGATGGACACAACTGGCGTAATTCTCTCTCGTGTAATTACTCATAATTGCCACAAAATGACTCATAATTATGTGTAACTGTGTGAGAAGAGTAATTCAGCATTTAGCTCCATTTTCTTACTACAGAATGCACCCTCACATTCAAAATGGGCCAGAGGATGCATTTCATGCTAAGAAAATAGCACTAAATGTATGACCCTAGAATCATAAGAAACCATAAAAAATGGGAACCTAAAGGTAGGAATATACTTGTTGAATGTTCTGCTGGTAGGATTAGGAAAACATGAACAACTAGAACCTGGAACTGAGACAGTGATATCTAAAAGGTAAGAAAACATGCAAATCGTACTCTTTTACACATTAAACAATGTTAAGTGTGAAACATACCAACCTTAACGGAGACAACCGTCAGAATTCATTAGACCCAAAAAAATGTCATTATACTGAAGAACTAAAAGAATTGGTGCACAAAAATGGTGCTGGGTCAGGCTAGGTAAATAAACTAAGCCATGCAAATTTAAGGACCTAATATCTTTCTCTTATTTTGCAGCATAAGAGAAGAAGCACGAATCCATACCGCTGTAAAGAGGCAGAATCAGATAAGTATCTTATTTCTACACTAAGCGATATAATACGTTTAGTATTTAGGAAAGAAAACAATGGTTATTTAAATACTTCTCTTTGATTTTTTCTCCTTCCCAGGTACAGGAAAAAACAGCTTAGAGAATGCTGAATGAAATGAGAAGCAACAAAGCTGATCGGCGAGGGAACACCGACACTCAAGCAAGTCCCAGAAGAGGAGCGGTAACCCGGAAGTCAAGGCACAGAAGACGTCTGGAGGAGAATGCCAAGGACGTTTCACTCTCCAACGGTGATGCAGGAATTCAGGTAAGTGCGGGCAAAAACTACAGGGAAACTGAGGGAGGTCAGGCGGGGTCTGAGACGGAACGCAAAGCACCTTCCCATCGCAGACCACCCCCTTTTGTGGTTCTCATGCGGAGCCTCCACTAGTTGATTTGTGTCAGCCAGCGGGGCATGCGCTCGAGGCTGCGGGCAGGGTAACCAACAAAGCGACAGGCGGGGCGGCCCGACAAGAAAGGTTTAATTATTGAAATTACACTGATTACTCCAGTGTGATAAAAATTTCTCCCAGGCCTACTTAAAACTGATAACATTTTTGTATGTATTGTTAGTTAAATTCACAATTTTGAAAATTCATGATTTTGGTTGATAACATTTAGTAGTTTTGAAGATATTAAAGAAAATTCAAATTTGTATATTTTGTGACTAATCACAAATGTACATACCAACAGGAATTGTGTGATTGGCTGGCTGCAACCTGTGTAGAAGGTTGTGGCTGCCATTTTAAGTAATGGGACACGGTCCCTGGGGCTAAAACTAAAGATGAACTAAAGATGAAAAGTGGTATAAGGGGCCAAGGTAGAGGAACCCTGGCCTCATGGCTGCAATACAGGGGTGGTTCAGAGACCCCTTATATGTAAACTAAGTAAAACAACAACTTTGTTGTGACGCTCAACGTGGCCCCCCATGTAACATTGAGATGATTTCACGAATATCGTCGTAAAAAATGCATCCACTCCTACTCACATACACACTCACTCACATACCCACTCATAGAACCACCCAGAGAGTCATACACCCACTCACAGACCCATTCAGACACTCATTCACCCAGTCACAGACCACGTCAGACACTCTTGCACCCAGTCACAGACCCACTCAGAGACTCAAACACCCATGTAATCACTCACAGACAACTTGCACTCACCTGCACCGAGCACTTCGCGCTTTCACGAGCCCTCTGACAGCTGAGATACAAGCTTCCATTGGCGAGGGTTTGTTTTGGTTTCCCAGCCGCCATTGCCCAGGACATAGGCCACGCCCACCTGGTCAGGCCACGCCCACATCTCATCCCCCCTGCCAGCTATAAATCATGTGCCTATACAGGAAGCGCAGCGGACGAGCGCAGCGGGCGCGACGAATGCGCGCCGAAGGCGCGCATAAGGCAAGCTCGTCTGCGCTCGTCCGCGAGCGTCCGGGACCAGGGGCCAAGGACCCTGCGAGCCACTACACTTATACTTCTGCTGAACTACAGGTATGGCGCCCAACCGCCACGACGTGTCCACCTGTCCCTTATCACGCAGCTAAACGCATTTCTCACTTAGGTATAGGCAACTCTGCCTCCCTCACGAACGCCCCTGCTCCTGAGTACTCTACGCGCACGACCACACCCTGCTCCACCTACACGTTCAGGTGTATCTATCTTAACACCCGCTCCATGATTAAGCACCAATCTGATATATTTCTGCTACTCATGGACAAACAACCTGACATGCTGCTACTGACGGAGACCTGGCTCACTCCGGACTCACTACCGGATATTTTAGCTGCCCTACCTGCAGACTACTATATTCTATCAGCACTCCGCCCAGGCGGAAAAACTGGGGGAGGAGCAGCAATAATCGTCAATAAAAAGTTCCAACTCAGACAGCTCCCCTCTCTGCCTTTACCTAATACTGAAAATATAGTCGCCAAAATAGACACCCCCAATGGCTCACTTATATTGGTCCTATTATATCGCCCTCCCCAAATCATGGCTACATTCCCTTCTGTTCTAGCTCAGCTACTGGCACCATTGGTTACTAACCATCCTAAACTACTCCTGGTTGGAGATCTAAATTTCTGGTTCGACAATCTATCGTTGGACCCCCAAGCTGCAGAGATGAGCGAACTCTTCTGTGATCTTAACCTGACACAACACATCCACACCGAGACCCACCAGAAGGGCCACAGCCTCGACCAAATCTGGTCTCTGAACCTGCCCCTATCTGTATTAGACATAAAACCCTGTTGCTGGTCCGATCACCACAGCATAAGTTTCTCTTTCCAGCTAGATAAGACAACCCACTTTAAACTACAATCCAGTAAAACCATCAGGAAATGGTCCTCCATGCATATGCCAGCCTTTCTAAACTTCTTGGGTAACTCCCCCCCCCTCGACAGCAACAATGTGGATGAGGCCGATAGCCGGCTCAATGAATGGCTCACTGAAGCGATTAACATCTATGCTCCCCTCACGCATCTCAGCTGCTCAAGGAGCCCGGATGCACATAAATGGTTTACACCCGAACTAAAAACACTGAAATTAGATGTGAGGCAAAAGGAAAGAACCTGGCGCTCCCAGTACTGTCCACTGGCCAAGCCGCATACTGCTCAGCCAGGAAGACATACCAAAAAACTCTACAGAACCATAAAACAACCTACTATTCATCTAAAGTCCTCAACTCTACCAACAAGTCAAAAGAAATTTTCAGGATTGTGAACGACCTTTGCAACGACGATAGAACTTCCCCCCCGGTAGTTCCCTCACAAGCGTTATGCAACTCCCTGAACGACTTTTTCCGTGATAAGATCTTAACGATTAAGCAGAACATCTCCACACTCCCATCATCCGCCCCAGTGGATGACATCTATCTCAATCCCTCAACCTTACATTCCTATCCCCTTATTGATTTGAAAACTTTCTTGACATTATTGTCTAGAGTCAAATCAGGATCCCCTATGGATGTCTGTCCCCCCCATATCATGAAAGAAATTGGTCGAGCTATGCCCAACAGCATGATATCCCTACTCAACGACTCTCTCACGTCAGGGACAGTACCTAGCAGCTTCAAACAGGCCTTACTGATTCCCCTCACCAAGAAGCCTGGCATCGACCCGCTCGACCTTACGAACTATCGGCCCATATCTTTGCTACCTTTTCTATCGAAAATGCTGGAGGCGCACGTCACCAACTGCCTCTCTAACTTCGTGGAGGAAACAGAATATCTCCAACCCAACCAAGCAGGCTTCCGACCTGGTCACTCCACTGAGGCAGTAATATTGGCAGTCCAGAACACCTTGAGGTCCAACGCTGATAACAACCTTCATCAAGCCTTAGTACTTCTCGACTTGTCCGCGGCATTCGACACGGTTGACTATTCCATTCTGGTCAACCGTGTCGAACAGGCGGGTCTCAGAGACTCTGCCCTAGCCTGGTTAAAATCGTTCATCTCCGAACGCACCCAATCGGTTCGCTTAGGCTCCTTTTCTGCCGCCAAGGCCAAGTCTTTCTGTGGGGTGCCCCAGGGCTCCTCACTATCCCCCTTGTTGTTCAACCTGTACATGCGGCCCCTCCTCTTTGCCCTGAGTAAGCACAAAGTCACTGTATATAACTATGCAGATGACTTACAGCTTATCTTTGTTCTCAATTCCCCTAACGCGGTGGAGGACTTCCAAGCCACCATGACCCTAATCCAGAGCTGGATGTCCTCAAATCACCTCAAGTTAAACCCAGGGAAAACTGAGTTGATTCTGCCCGGCAAGAGCGAAATCAGTTGGAGCCCTAACTTCTGGCCGTCGGACTTGGGTCTTCCCCCTAAGAAATCTTCCACTGTAAAAAGCCTGGGGATAACCATCAACGGGGACCTCTCGCTAAAATCCCAAATTGGTACCGTGGTCTCCTCTGGATTTTTCCAACTAAGGAAAATCAGGAAAATCGCCCATTTCCTCACTCCCTCCGCCTTAATCCAGGTAGTCATGGCCTTAGTCCTCTCCCACATTGACTTTTCTAATAGCCTATACCTAGGCCTACCTGCAGGACAACTTAAAAGACTACAGTACCTGCAGAATCAGGCCGCTAGGCTGATCTGCAAAGTACCCAAATGGGAACCTATCAAACCAGGCCTGGAGAGTTTGCACTGGCTACCTGTGGCTCAAAGAGCCGAATTCAAAGCCGGGTGCATTATCTTTAAGGCTCTGCAAGGCAAGGGACCCCTATTTATCAGACAGCTGATCGGTAGATATGTCCCCTCACGGAACCTAAGATCCGCCCACAAAGACCTTTTAGAAGTTCCTCGTTTCAAGAAAAAACGACAAGGCGGCAGCAGCTTCCACTTCCTGGCAGCCACCCTATGGAACTCTTTACCACTAGCCCTCAGACAGAGTAAAGACCTCCTTGCCTTTAGAAAGGCTTTTAAAACTCACCTCTTCACAAAAGCTTATCCGAAATAACTCTTCCGGCAGACTCACCTCTTGTTATGTTTTTTATCTTACCAGCGCCAAGAAGCCCTTGGGCGTACGCGCGCTTTATAAATTTTTAATAACATAACATAACATAACATAACATATGACACTCACACATCTACTCACAGACCAACACAGACTTGTGTCCTCATTCACAGACCCACTGAGACTCATGCAGCCACTCACAGACCCACTCAGACTCTCATGTACCCACTCACAGACCCACTCAGACACTCTTACTGAAGGACGTGGCCCTCTAAGGCCACGCGGGTACTTATGACCACCTGCTATGCCTTCCCAAATGAAGAGTCGGTCAGACAGTAGAGAATACAAACAAGCATTTATTACCGTTACTCTGCTGTAACTGTAAGGTGGCTGGAGAGGGACTGACTCCCCAACATTCGCTAATAGAAGATAAACCCTTCAGGAGACTTCGGCCACACCTCTAGTGGAAAAGTACCAGTCTGAGCCGGACACAAACAAAGGGGGCACAGAGAGATGAGCTAACACCTGCCAGATGGGCATGCTATCAGCGACCCAAGTCCACTGTGCCGAGTCTCAGTGTCTCCTAACGTGGGAGAAGAGCTACATGTATAAAATGGAATGCAAAGCAAAATAATCATAATGTTAGCAAGTCGAGTTGCAGCCTTGAACATGAACAGAAAATATAACAAGATGCAATGTTCTGCTGAGGCAAAGGATTCTGAATTCTAAGGCCTAACATGAGCATGACACAGGCAGTCTTATAAGAATTGCGAAATACAGAATGGAGTCACACTGGCCAACTAAAGCTTACATGCTGCAAGGATAACTCAGTGGGTTGTATACAAACGTGGCAACGGCTACTAACTTAGCATATAATGCTTACTAAATATAGCAGAGTGCAAGAATAACAAAGCTAGGGGATTTTCAGACTAACAGACCCTCCTTTTAGCATTATATGCTAAGAAGCTTTATTTGGCCATCCGGTAGGGTCTTTACAATTCTAAGAGGGAGGGGACAATACATAATCATCTATCGGTCAAAGCAAGATAATAACAAGTCAAGCATTTCAATAATCAAACAGGCCTTCATCAATAAGCATAATTGACTAAATTTCTTGCAACATCATTTTGGAGACTTTATTATTGTGACCAGAAAATCTAGGAGTTGGTGTAAGCTTAGTAACACAATAAGTGAATGCACAGGCAACAAGTAAATATGATACCTCCAATACCTATTAGGACAAGCAGAATATTCCAACCCCATGACGTTAGTAGGCCCCAGAGCCACCCCGTGAGGGACCAAGAACCATTATCTACATGGATCTGCGAAGCTAGATTATGTAATTTCTGAATTGCTAAATTGACAGTTGGGGCAGTGTCTGGTATGTATACACAGCAGCTGCTCCGGATGACGCAACATGCTCCACCCCTATCAGCTAAGACCATTCTGTTTTGAAGCGAGATGAGTCTCGTAGCTTGGAGCTCAACTGTGATGTTCATGAGTATATCTGCTGTTGTGTTAATGACCCCCTCTTCTACCCTTGCCAAACGCCTAATGGTGCGGCTATTGAATATGGGACCCCAGAACAGTGTGAGGCCTTTCATTATATCAGTGAACTGCTTTAGAGAGGTGTCGTGTCTGTCTGATCAATATCATATGGACTGACAACTCTCTTGACTCGTGAAACTGTAACATGCCTGTGCTGTAGTCGGTGTGTCTTGTGATAATCAGAAGGGGCCACATATGCTAGGGGAAGGAGGTAAGAGAGGTAACATCATCTAACCACCCCTCAGGTAACCACACATAACTACGGTCTCCACAAATAAAATAAATGTTATGTGGTGGAATCAATGGCGGGCTCTTAGGCATCTTCAGTATAGAGGTCGTGTTGCAAGTACTGTTCCCTACTTCTACATTCTCTATTCCCTGGACGCTGAAGGAAGACGGTACATTTACAACCGCAAAGGGCATGGGCTTATCATTAGTGACATTACGAGTTTGAAAAGATTGATAATATTCAGTCACATTGAACAGCAAGAATCTGTCCCCGTCCTCTTCCATTTTATTTATCGTTCTTCCTCTATTTACTGCTCTAAGGCACGAAGTCAGGAATATCCAATCAAAACGCCCATCTCCAGGGGAAGCACCATATGGTGATCTGTGCTGAGGGTACACTTTCATTGTCATTGATGAACGGGGCCTAGTGCCCTTGTGTTCCAAGGAGCCTGGTTGAGAGAAGAGGCGGACCAAACTAAGCAATGTAAACCAACCCTCACAACTATTAACATAGGATAAAGGCATAGGCAGCAGTTTTTCACTCTTGTGTGTGGCTGAAGGCAGCAACCCACACATCCAACAGTTTGTCGTATTAAAAACAGCATGTGTTTGATGCAGTGTCTGAATAAAAACATCATCCTTGTAAGTCTTACGGTGTTCTTCTTTGTGAGGGGCTAAAGTACCAATAATATGTTCAGGGGCTGTGGGGACAGTACTTATCCAAGCATGCAAAGGATATTTTTCTTCCAGGAAGAACAGTATTCCAAAAACAAAGATCAGAGAAAGCAAAATTATCACTACAAACACAATTTTAGTCTTAAGGGGCGAGGTGGAGCAAACAGGACCATGGGATTATGAGCGAGGAGCTGCAAAGGGCTGCTCCTCATCAGGGATGGGGCGACCAAAGGGATGTATTGCTGAAAAGTGCTTGGGGAAATCGGAGCCGCTGTACAACCAGCCAGAGGGGTATTCTTCTTCCCTGTGTCCATCTAGAGCCTCATAGGCAGGCTCCTATCATTCATCAAACGTTGTTTTTCCCACGGTGGAGCTGCACAATTGTTACCCAGTAAAACAACTGCAGCCCTTGTTGAAAACAATCCTTCTTTAAGGATAGGGCAACTTCCCTCCTGGGCAAATACCCTCAACGATCCTGTCCAGTGTCCAAGGCAGTGCACCCAGGTTCTTCACTCTAATCTAAAACAGGGGCCAGAGGCACAACGCCTGCACCCTAAGCTCAAGTTCTTCCCTAACTTCTGTATTGCCCTGTTGGCGCACTGTCCTTCTGTCGGGGACGCAGATTGTACCTAGTGTGCCCAGGCACTTCTTCATCAACAAACAAGGGCAAGGACACAGAATCAGTTGGGGATCGGGACTCAGGACTTTGTGCTGTGGGTGCTGGATTATCTGAGGCGGACCTTATCTCAGGGGGAATTGCCTCCAACAAAACCTTGTCACTCTCCTTGTCAGTCTGTGCCCCTCTCAGCTGGCCATCAGAAAAGGGAACAAAGCGGGGAACCAGCTCCCCATCCTGTACGGAAATCCCGTTCTTCACCCAGGAATCATACAGGAGTGGGAGAGGCACCTTTTTTATATGGAAGACATGCACCCAGTGTTTCCGGCCTTCCACCTTCACAGTTGTCCGAGTGGCCAAGAGCATTTGGGTAGGGTCTCTCCACCGCGGCTCCAAACAGGACTTCCATTGAAACTGGCGCGCGAGGACGAAATCCCCAGGCTGGATCCGATGTCCGGGGCCCTCTGGCAATGGTGGTAGGGTGGCAAATATCTGTTGGTGGACAGAACACAGATCTTTAGACAAGGCATACAAATAGTCAATCAAAATAGGGTATTCTATTTCTGAAAAACTTTTAGGTCTCGGGACGCCCCAAACATTAGCAGGGTGCCCGAAAATCACCTCGTAAGGTGACAATCCTGTCCTAGAATGTGCCGTCACTCTTGCTAAAATTAGTGCTAGGGGCAATGCATCTGGCCATTTCAATCCTGTGCTTTCATGAATCTTGGCTAGTTTCAGTTTGAAAATGCCATTGTACTTCTTGACAAGGCCAGCCGATTGAGGATGGTTGGCCGCATGGAATTTCTGTGTGATTTGTAGGCCCTTCCACACCAGCTCAATGACTTTAGCATTGAAGTGGCTCCCATTGTCACTGCATGTCACACGTGGCAATCCGTAGCATGGGAAGTACTCCTTTAGAAGTACCTTCACTGTTGCTATGGCTGTATTCTCTTTAGTTGGGTAGGCTTCCACCCACTTACTAAATGCACAAACAATCACTAGTACATACTTCAAGTTGTTTATTCGCTCCATTTTGATGAATTCCATTTGGATGACCTCGAAAGGGAAGGAAGGTGGGGCAAAGTAACCAGCAGGTGTAGGGGTGCCCTTTCCAGGATGGTGCTTCGAACAAACGATAGAATGTCTCACTAACTGTGTTGCAACCTTAGGGATATTCTCAATCTGTCATACTGGATCTAGCAATTTGCAAATGCCTTTTGCACTAATGTGTGCTGGGCCATGGGCCAAAGTGACTACAGGAAAAACAGACATTGGGCAGGAACCACCTCCATTTATCTGACAAATCAGTCCAACACCCGTCTCCATCTAAGCGTCATGTTCTCACTTCGCACATTGCCAATTTATCTACAGTTGCTTCTCGTTGTATCTCCCTCACGCATTCCACAGTATCCTCAAGCAATGCATTGTCTGGAACCGATCTAGCAGGTCCTTTCTACAAACATCCTATTCATCTTTGTTCTGGCTGGCTCCTTGGCTGTTTGGTCCACATCATCTACCACTGCTTTATGGGTGCTGCATTTGATTTAGCTAACTTGTTGGGAAGAGTCAGTGCTGATAATAATCTGAGTATCAATGGACTGTGCTGTCTTTTCTGACCATAGGATGTCAGGAACCCTTTCTCCGCCAAGAGGTGCCCACAATTATGCGCTACCCCAAAGGTATACTGACTATTGTTGTAGACATTAACAGTCAGTCCTTCCCTCAGTTTGCAAGCCCTTAGGAGGGCAACTAACTCGGCAGCTTGGGCTGACTGGTATGGGACATGGGATGTCTCAAGTCTCAACTACAGTATGCATAGGCTGCAGTAGTAGTGTCGTCCGGCAGTCTGAAACAAGAGCCATCGACATATAGTTCCCCTTGGGGGTCAGATAAGGGAACATCTGTCAGGTCTACCTGCCCCTTCGTTTCCTCTTCCATCCAAAACAAGCAATCATGGACATCACTGTCCTTTTCTGCGGAAGTGAGGGGTAGTAATGTGGCTGGATTGAGAGTAGTGCATCATTTAATGGTAATGTGCGGAGCAAATAGGGTCAGTTCGTATCCAGTAAGACGTGCACTTTTAAGGTTCTGTGTCTTTCTCTTGTTCAATAACGTGTCCAGAGCGTGAGGTACCATCACTGTGAGGTCAGTATCAAGGAAGAGCCCTGCCGATTGTCTGATAGATACCGCTGCCACTGCAGCAGCACTCAGACAGCTCGGAAGCGCTCTAGCGACATTATCCAAAACGGCCGAAAAATAGGCTCTGCTTACCACCAAAACCCTGTGTTAGTACAGAAAGCGCGCAACCGTCGGCCTCGTGTACATAGAGCACAGAAGGCTTCTGGTAGTCAGGGGTACCAAGCACAGGAGCAGGGCAAAGCGCAGTCTTTAATTGTTCAAAAGCTTGCTGGCATGCAGGTGTCCAAGGGAAAGGCTCATGCACATCTTTGGTGGTGAGGTAAAGAAGGGGTTTGGTGTAAGAAAGTGGCTCTGTATATACTGCACCAAAGTAAGGTTCAGTGTGCACAGAGTCTACAGTCCCCAGACGTTTGGCAGAGGCTAAAGTTAGATATAACCTTACTCTCTAAAGTGGTAGCTTGGTCAAGCAGTAAGGCAATATCAGAGGACAGTGTAAAGCATTTGTTGTACACACTCAGTCAGCAAATAGTCTCACACACTCAAGAACTGAACTCTAGGCCAATTGTTTTGTATATAAAAATATATAGTTGTTTTATTTTAGAACCACAAGTAGGTATCAAAATACTTTCTCAGAATAAAATGCTGTAGGTGTATACTTTGAAAAAGCAATATACTTTTAAATGCAATAGTTACAGTTGTTGCAATAGGCAACACAATTCAAACACAATTATAACATTGAGCTCAATGGGAGTTTTTAAGTAAATGCAATTTCAATTACTTTGCGTGAGATTTTCTTACTCAGGGTTGGAACCTGGATTCAGCCCTGGTGCATTTCCTATAAACAGTTGAAATAAATCGTTTTTGTTACACAGGCGATTTTTTAAGGAATATTTGTATGTTTCAAAAATCGACACTTAGAAGAATTTCTGGCAAAAACCAGGCAATGTTATCCTATGGAGGACAATTAAGTTAGCGGTAAGTACAGTTGTAATTACGTTTCAGGGTCAGTGCTGGGCACCAAGATCCAGCACTGGGATCTCTCCTGATAACAGGTGAGTAATTTCGTTTTCGTTGTTCGGCTGATTTTTAGTGAATATTTTAAAGTTTCAAAACTCGACACAGAAGAATTTCCAAGTGAAACCAGTTAATGTTACCCTATGGAGAAAATGTAGGTTATCGGCTTTTAGGTAAGTACTCGACTGGCAGAGTTAAGGTTCTGGGCATAGACTCAGGGGTCTCCCAGGGTCAGGTAGGTACAGTTGGTACATCCTCAGCGGCACAGGGGCAGCCAGGTGAAGAGAGAGTTAGGCCCAATGTTAGCCTATGGCGGGCAGGGGGGCTTTGGTTGGTGGCTGCTAGCAGGCAGGCCACGCAGCTGTGGGAGCTGGGCTCCTGGTCACTCACACAGGGCAAGTGGGGAAGTAAGATAGGATAGATTTTGCACTTCCAGGGGCACTCGGGCAGCTGGGTGCAGGGTGCTTTTGAGCCGTCGGGCGCTCAATGTATTTCAATGGAGAACCTGCAAGATGAACAAAGGCTGCAAGCTCGGGGACGGAGATTCTTCAGGTGCGACCAACACTTCGAGAGGTAAGTTGGGAAGCTGTAAGTTAGGTAGGCACCCAGGAGCTGGGCACAGGGGTGCCGGGTGCAGGGGGTGTCTTTTCACGTCGGGAAATCTCACCCTCTGCTGGTCGCGGTTGGAGGGGTCCCTGGTTCTGAGGCTGCAGGCGTCATCAGGAGTGTCGAGGAGGGTCCTTGGGTGCTGGATACTTGATCACAGTCACCGGGGGGACGTCCTCGTGGTCTTTGTTCACTCAGGCATAGGCCATGCTCGGCGGGTGCACAGTGTGCTGGATTCGCGGTTCCTGGCTGGCACCAGGGGTTGTTGCTTGTTGTTGAGCAGGACCACTGCTCGTGGGAGTCCCAGTCTTGGTAGATGAGGAAGGCATTCAGGTCCTCCAGGGTTTTTGAGGTTGCTGACCACTGGAGACGACAGGATTTTGCAGGAGCAGGTTCGAGGGTCGACAGGCCAGTTAGGCTGAGGCAAAGTCAGTTGGTGTCATCCTCTTGTTAGCAGCTGCACGGCAGGTCTTCTTTCTTCTTGTTCTTCTTTCTTGTTTTGGATTCGGGATCTGAGGAAGGAAGGTTCAGGGAGCCCCTAAATACTAAATTTAGGGGTGTTACAGGTAGGTAGAGGTCAGGGACCAATGGGTCCCTTCCCTGGGCTGGGTACACCCCCTAGCCTGCCACTCTCCAGTGGGAGGGGGGCAGGAGCCTAGTCCTGATTGGGTAGGGCTCCCCATCCTCAAGATGGCGAGAGCCAGGAGTTGTGCTTCACCTCGCATCCCCGCCCTGAGGGGTGGGGTTGGCAGAGGCTGGCACACCCCCTTTCCTCACTTAGGTTTTCCCATCGATCTTCCCACCAGAGTGGGGGTCAGAACCGGTGGGGTCCAGTTGATGAGTACAGCAAGTGGCCTGGAGAAGCACACAAAGGCGGCATGCCTTTGAAGCTTTCCCTGCCCATCCTGGGGGAGGAGACCTAGCACCTCGCCCAGGATGTGCATTGTTGCAGACCCACGAGAGCGGATGGCTCTCTACCCAGGGGTCCAGCAACATGTCTGCTGGTGGCAGCCTAGGCAGTCTCTCAGTCAGGACGCTGGTTGTTGGTTAGGTTCAGGTGGCATCTCTAAGATGCCCTCTGTCGTGCATTTTACATTAAATGCTACACTAGCATCAGAGTGGGTTTAATGTGCTGAGAAGTTTGATATCAAACTTCTCAGTCTTCAGTGCAGCCATCATGGTGCTGTGGAGTTCGTGATGACGATCTCCCACAACCATATACTCTTAATGGCAGCACTGCACTTACAGTGCCTAGAAATGGGCCTGGGTACTGTAGGGGTATAGGGCTCATGCACCTGTACCCACACCACTGGCAGAGTGTACCGAGCTAGAGTGGTGAGTGAGGTATGCCAGGGCAGTGTGTTTGTGGGCATGGCACACAGGGATGTGTGCCATGTTGACTCTCTGTTTTGTTCTGCACCAAGACACTCAGCCTGCAAAGGCAGTGTGTGTGTATCAGGGTACAGGACCTCTAAGGGTGGCACATTAAGTGCTGCAGCCCTTAGGGGGCTTCTGTGGTCACAGTGTCCTGGGTACCTATGGTACCATTTACCAGGGGCCAGAGATGCCAATTGGGTTTATGCTTCAATGCAGTTTTAGGGAAGGAACACAGGCCCTAGGCACCTGATTGACAGGAGCCCAGGGCACACTCAGTCAAAGTACATCAGCAATTCAGCAAAAAGTGGGGGCATACCATGGAACAACGATGGCACTTTCTCACATTTGGTTAGTAAGGAGTAGTTAGGGATTCATTACCGACAATACAAACTTATCCCCAGGAACGCTCGTACCTCGCGTTGGGTCCTAGGGACGGACATTTTAGTTATGGCAGCTATGTGTTCTGGTGTTAGTCTGCAACCCTCCTTCGACAGTAGGTGACCTAAGTAGGTGACCTCCTGTCGACAATACTAATATTTCGA
The DNA here is from genome assembly GCF_964204655.1 of Triturus cristatus. Classification (NCBI taxonomy): domain Eukaryota; kingdom Metazoa; phylum Chordata; class Amphibia; order Caudata; family Salamandridae; genus Triturus; species Triturus cristatus. Next base: position 888,738,381 of record NC_140590.1, on the reverse strand, counting down.
TAAGGACACTTTATGTCCATGGTGTGCCAAATGGAGCAGTAATTTAACTGTGGCCTCCTTACAGCCCTGTTCAGTGTCTGAGGCCACTATCGATCATCAACATATTGCAGCAGCACATTGCCAGTGCGAAGCTCCAATGAATCCAGCTGTGTTTTCAAAGCCTGGCTGTAAATACTAGGACTCTCTGTATAGCCTTGTGAAGCCCGACAGAATCTAAACTGAGCTGTCGGAGGGATCATTGTCAAAATCGCTGTAATGTCGGGCACCACATGGTATTGGGGAGCTACTATTTTATTGACCTATCTCAGGTCAATTACAAAGCGGTAAACATCAGGGTGGTGGTCAGGGCAGTCCAAAGGTGCTTACTTAAGGATAGGAAGAGTAGGGCTGTTACACACATTCGCTGCTGTCTCTTCAACTACACCAGACTTAATCAAATCGTGAATTATTTGCAATAAGGCCTTTTCCCCTGCCTGGGATATCTTGGACTGTGGAACTCGGGGCAAACTGGCATTATTCTTTATCTGGATGGAGACAGGTGGGATCTGAAGCAGCCCTACATCCGTGTCACCCGCAGCCCATAATGTACGCTGCACCTCATGGAACTCAGGAGGGAGAAGGTCATCTTTAGCGAAGCATTGTTTGGCATGGGCAACTCATGGACCAACAGTCATGTGAAAACCGTCCGGGGAACAATATATTGTCGCATGTAATCTTTTCAGCAAATCCAGTCCCAGCAAATTCACTCCACAATTTGACGTCAGCAAAAATGGGGAGTCGACTGTAAAGGGACCAATAGTCAAAGCCAGGTGTTTGGAAATGGGGCCAACAACCGGCACGCCTGAGAAACCCACCGAAATATTATTTTGGCCAGATAGAGCTGCCCCCGGGACCAGTGAACGGGAAACAGAGCTATTCATATCCCTTGTATCAACTAGAAATGTCTTGGTGGAGCCTTGCAAATCCGCAGTGCCATAGGGTCTGCACTGATCTACAGGCACCGGTAGTGGTCCCTCGCCCTGTCCTTGGCTGTCCTAGCTGTGAGACAACCCTGTCACCTCATCCATGTCATAGTCGTCATGATAGGACTGTCGCTCCCGAGGGTCATCAAAATAGTTCCCGCTCTGCCTATTGTCTGTCGTGTTGTCTGACTGTGTCCCTCCTCGGCCTCCAGCTCTACGTCCTCTACCTCCAAAACCTCTGCCTCTCGGAGCCCCACATCTCTGCAACAATTCTGGACACTCGTTCTGCCAATGTCCCTCCTTTTTACAATACACACATTGGTTGGGTCCCACGGGCACACCCGAAGCACCACCTGTTGGACCTGGGGTCCTGCGGACCCGAACCAGAACCACCTCCTCTATGCCCTCCTCTTGCAACCTGATGCATTAACACACTCGTTTTCAAATCTTTTGTCTTCTTCTCCACACTGTCCTTATCCATATTCTCTCTATGCTCATAATACTGAGCCATGCTCAATATAACTGACTGGGAGGGCATCGTCTAAGTACTCTTTGAGGCCTGCAATCGAGCAGCAATCTCAGGGAGCAAATTAGTAACAAACCTATTCACAAACAATCGAACACCACCCTCCTGTGACAAATCCTGGCCACTGAAATCTAGGAACACCCCTTCGAATCTGGTCCACTCTCTTCGGTGGAATAAGGGAGTGCATGTAGGCGATGATGCGCCCTGGCAAAGCTAACAACTCTGCTTTGGGCTTCTCACCGGGTTTGCGCTTCTTATCCCATGCTCTAATCTCCTCCCATGTGCCCCCCAATTCTGTTACATGGTCTTGTGTATGGACCTGCCTCCATACATCTACCGATACCAACAAACCAAAGAATAACTTTATGTCAGCCAGTGTCATGTGGAGGAGGCCGCGTCTGTTAATTCTTTATAATATGCAGTGGGATTTTTTCTTGGATCTGGTAACTGACCCTTTAGGGAAAGGACCTGACTCCTTTTCCAAGGGGTATAGATCCATTGTTCTTGAAACCGAGCGTCGACTCGCTGTCTTATTACAGTATTTGTAGAGTCGCGCAATTCTGGTATTTCAGGATGATAAATAGGATGGACCTCCCTCATGGGGTGCTGTTTCCCTAATAGTGGAACCTAATTGAGTAATTGGCCTCGGTAACCAACTAGTGTAGTCACATTACTAAAAACTTCATTCGGGGCCATGTCTGTAACATATACTCGGTCTCGTATGTCATAAATAATCTGCGGCGCAGGACCCTGAAAGCACTGCTCCCACAACTGTATCAGAGTAGCCGACATGTGTTTAAGGGTATGCTGTTGTATGAAGGGCTCAATGCTTTCATCACACTCCAGATATCCTCCACACTATAGATCGGGTGTCAAACCGACTGAGCTGCCTGATTCGCTACCACCTGTTTCTCCTCCAGTCCCACAGCACTTTCTTCATGCGATCCTGCGCTGCTGCCCAATTTTCATCAGAGAGTCCACGTGTAGGAGTCTCGGTATGCAACGGTGTTTGAGGCATGGCGCTCGCGGAGAAAAGAGCAGAGGCAGAGACAGGCACCATCATATAAGGGGTCAGTGTTGGGGGTGTAAGAGGAAGTGTAGTGGATGAGGCAGAACCTAGAGAAGGGTCAGGAGAAGGAAGGGACAGTGCAGGGGAAGGGACGGCATATGTACTCGCTTCCGTCAGGAGTACAAGAGAAGGGTGCAGGCACTCGGGCCGTCATATTAGGGGAACTATGGTAATGTGGTAACTTAGCACTGGGGGCCTCCATCGAGGACTCACTACATTCTCTAAAAGAAGATACTGTGCCCCCAGGTATGTGATCCACCTCAGGCCTGTGATCAGGTGCAGCAGCTGCTGAAATCATTGCAGCTTTCTTGCTAACAGAAAAAAACACACATAGGCCTTCTCGAGGTTTCCCTCCATTTGTGGAGCTAACTAGAACCCACAAAGGTATACCAAGTGGTCGGGCAGGCCTCACATGGTCCTCCCCGCATGCCGGACTGGGTTGCAGCCAAGCAGCACGCAACTGCACTGAGGGGCTGCTGCTGTGGTCAGCGCTGGTGAGAAGACCTCGCAGGGTCTCCCGCTACTCTGCCCAGGCAGCACGACTGGGGACCGGGATTGGACGGTCCCTTCTTGTACTCACTGCTCTCCGATCCGTCTCTCCAGATTACTACCTGCTCACCCTTGTGGTCCCAGGTGGGGCTAGCTGTGGAGAGCGAGCGAGGTCATCCTCGCCGGCCTTTAGCAGATCTAAAAAGCAGAACTCCTCCACTCTCTCCTCGTTTTGTTTTCTGGCAGGCGGGGGCCCACTGGGAGGGGGTTTCTGCATGGCAGCTCCTGCGCTGCCATGGCACCTGCAGGGATTGCGCTCAGGCTCCCTGTCAAGCTGTGCCTCAAGCCTAATCCTCTGGTGCTGCGGCGCCAAAACACACACGGCTGGGGGTAGCAAAAAAGGAACCAAGAGACAGAACGCAAGGGTTTAGTGGATCAATGGCCCCAAGGAAAGGCACACTAGAGACTTCCCCTTAAAAACCAAAAATGCACAGGGGTTTCTCCAGAAATGCAGCACAGGGAGGCTCTCAGCAGCAGAAAACTAAGCACTTCCACATGCACTATCGCTTGTTAGGACTAGGGGCATAACAGCACTCCTTGGGGAGTACTGGGGGCACACCAGCAGGGTGCAGGTAGGCCAGCACAAGGGTCCTCAAAGCAAAGTGGCAGTCCTTATTTCAACCCCACAAGCAGCCGGTTAGCACATTCAAAGTATTCAAGTCCAAGGCGGTTCCTCCTGGCAGTCCAGCAGTCCTCTGGTGTAGAACCAGCAGCGTCTGGTTACAAGTCCACACAGTGTCTGTTCATATGGGGCCACAGCCCCTGTACTTATACTCACTAGTCTTTTTTGTGGGGTCACGTCAATCACTTTTTACAAGTGCTCAACACCCCCATTCACTCTCAAGCCCTGGCTCCAGAACACACTACAGGGGGGGGGGCAGAGACAGCATTGTGAAAGTCAGGCACAGCCCTATTCAGGTGCAGGTGCAACTCCTTCCACCAATCTAAATGCAGACCAAGCCTATTCAGGTGCAAGGGAAACTTTCTCCAGCGCTCTAAATGCAGCCAAGATCTATTCAGCCCTGCGTTGAGTCACCCAGGGAAGGAAGGACACACCTCAATCCCCCATGTGACTGTCTAGAGTGAATGCACATCCCCTTCTCCTCTGAGTCTAAACCAGACGGTGAATACACAGGCAGGGCACAAAGAGTCATAAGCACACAGAAATGCCAACTTCTAAAAGTGGCATTTCTGAAATAGTAATAACAAATCTGCTTTCTCCAATACGCAGGATTTATTACTACTATTCCAAACATACCAAACATGGCCACGCTACCCTTTTCATATCAGAAATTACCACTGAAACACATATCAGGGAATTCCCAATGCAAACCTATGAGAGGAGCAGCCTCACTTCAGTGAGGAAAAGTTAGGCTGTTTGTCACTACCAGGACATGCCACAGTAAAGGCACATGTCCTACCTTTTACCTACACAGCACCCTGCCCCTACTATGGCTAGCTAGGGCCTAACTTAGAGGTGACTTATATTTAGTAAAACAGGAGTTTCAGGCATGTCAAACACTTTAAGTGCCTGCCACCTCACTTAGGCAGTAAACTGCGTGCAGGCCCTGCAGCAGCAGAGGCCTGGGTCTGGTTTGAAAGGCTACTTTGGTGGGTGGCGCAAGCAGCGCTGCAGGCCCACTAGTAGTAGTATGTAATTTACAGGCCCTTGGTATATGGGATACAACTGTACAAGGGACTTACAGGTAAATTAAATATGCCAAACAGGTGTACACCAATCTTACCAAGTTTACAAGAGAGAGCACATGCACTTTAGCACTGAACAGCAGTGGTAAAGTGGCCAGAGTCATAAAACCCCAAAAAACAGGTCAGAAAAAATACAGGAGTAAGGATAGTGGTCATCCTTGTTGTTTTAGAAGAAGAAGAAATAAACAGAAATTACTTATTTGGACTGAGTTACACATGGAACCATGACTGTGAAGACTGCTCTTTTACATCTACCACTAAAATGAATTCAGAACGATTTTTATACTTAACTCCACTGGATTCAAAAAGTGTAACTTTTGAAAGATTGATCAAAATGGCTAACCAAAATATGACCTGCCCAAATTATAGATTATGTCTACATTGCATATATGAAGAAGTTGAAAATACCTTATAGTAATTAACCCCGGGCGTAGCACTACGCTTCGCCCACGTAGTGTACGTAGCGCTGCCTGCTTCGCACTTTCCGAAGTAGGCGAAGCAGGGCAGTGCTACGCACACGCCGAGGGCGAAGCGTAGCTGCTTGCCACCCGCCACCCACCTCCCGCCTGCCCTCCTTTTAATAATATAAGCAATGAAAAATAAATTAAAGTAAGTCGACTTACCGTAAGCGCGGCGTCAGCCTAGCCACATCCACTCACTCATCCATACTGTTACTAACACAACAACTCACTCAGTCATACAGTTTCTAACACACCCAGTCACTCACCCATAAATCAACAAACACAGCAATCACAATTTGGGTGATTTAGTTAGAAAATAACATTAAAAAACTTAGAAATTCAATCAAAAAACAAAGGTTACAGTTATGCTATAGCTAGAAAATAGTATTAAAAAAACATAGAAACTCACTGAAAAAAACTAAAGGTTACAGGGACATTATAGTTAGGGAATGGAATAAAAAAAACTTAGAAAATCGCTGGAAAAAATCAAAGGTTACAGGTACGTTATAGTTAGTTGTTTTTTTTAGGTCATGGAGCAGAGGGTTTCCTTCTGTGGTTTCGAACTGTTTGTACAGGGGCTAGCTGAGTGACTGTGGAATCTATCCAACTAGCGAAATTAGCAGTCGCTGAGTCGATATTGCTTCCTAGTGTGGGCCAGGACCTTAGAAGGATGTTATTTAATTCCATATTATCAATTTTCTGCCAAAGACGGAATTTAAACATGGTGGGCGTTTTACAGTTAGGGGTATTATCACCAGGTACTTTAAGCTTGAGGAGGACAGCTTTATGGTCGGTCCATAATTGAAGGCAGGACTTTCCCAAAACTCAAATCTGGGTTACTGGTAAAAACACCATCTAGTGTGTGGTTGGCCTGGTGGGTTGGTTAATTTACTATTTGTGTGTGGTCAATGCTGAGCAGGCTGTCGACTAGGTACTCTATATTTCTATTTACAGGTAGCTCAATATGAAAATTAAAATCTACCAGGATGGTAAAATTATGAAAGTCCATGCAATTCTGTAAACTCCAACAAAGTTTGGAGAACTTTTTCTCTGGGCCCAGGCGGGCAGTAATTTAATGTGCCATTAAAGGCACTGGTGTTATTTATTTTCAGGTTAAACATACGGGCTTCACAGTCAAAATGAGTAATGGGCTGAAACGCAGCTTCTAGATGGTTGCGATAAATAATTGCAATCCGACCAACATGTTTGCCGGTCCAATGCAAAAACATCATACCCTACGGGAATGGTAATTCTTACTTCACAGTCTGATGTAAAGTCAGCTCACGTTTCTGTTATAAAGATTTCGTCAGGGGCATAATGGTCCATAAACTCAAAGATATTTCTATTTGCTTTTAATAACAGATCTTGTATGGAGAAGTACACAGGAAAGTGCGTTTAATGAATAATCAGAGGTGAAAAGTGGGGGATGCGGCAAAGTGCCACTTTCAAGTAAAGAGCCTGAGTCAAGTTTGAAAACAAAATTACAATTTGAAGAGCAGTAAAGGTCGGGGATAGAGTCAAAATTATGAGCTTCATAGAGTTTATACCTACCTAGAATGCAGAGTTCCAGAAGCAATTTCCTCGAATAGGCCAGGGTGGAAAAATGACCCGGGTTCCTGGCAAAGGGCGCAGCCCAGCTGCAGGCGGGCGCAAATGGGCTTGAGGGTACTAGCACTTTGATAAGCTTCAATTTTGATAACCTTATACAGCCAAATGCAGATGACATGTAAATAATTAAACTGTATTATTTCTTTTAAAGTGGATTGAAAACAGACTGAACACCAGGTGCTTCATAAAACAAACATTAAGTAGGATTTTGGTTAGAAAATAAAGCAATACAGCAAACATATTTTGCTTTATTGCTCCTTGCAACGTCCATATTAGAATTTTTTTCATTCAAAAAGTAAGACACATTTTTTGTCTAGGTTCACAATTCTGCCCTAGCACCATGTCTTTATTAATGGATTTTGTAAAATGTACAAAGGTCTGTGTGAGATTGAAATGTGTCTGTGCTGCTAATTTTGCTATTTGCACAATAAATCACTGCACGACTTTCGCCATCCTCAAAATCTCCGCGCTAGACTATGACAACACCCTATACCTTGCGCACCCACATTCACTACACACAAAATACAATTCATCCAAAATGCTGCTGTAAGGCTTCTTTTCAGTCTTCACCCAAGAGAACGCAGGACTCCAGTGCTGCATCTGCTTTGCTGGCTACCTATAAGCTAGAAGGGCAATATTCAAGGCAGTCTGCATTGTCCACAGAGCCTCCCACGGAAAAGGACTTTTATACCTACAAGTTAAATTCAAGTAGTACCAGGCAAACAGAACACTGCATTCCAGGCTTACACCAATCATCATACCACCTTACCGTAAGAAATCCGTAGGAGACACCATTTCTCAGTACACGCTGTCAAGCTCTGGAGCTCACTACGCCAAGCATCAGAAGCACCCTTGAGCATATATACTTCCAAAGACAGTTGAAAACTTGGCTATTTCCTACATAACTGCACCACTAAGCAACCGAGCCCAGAAAACAGCCACACTCTCGTGCGCAATCCTCAGCTTGCAACCCACGAACTGCAAACAACTCAACAATCAAACTAATTTCATTATGAAGGTAAGCAAAGAAAAGCTGACCTATGGGTCGCCTTGGTATGACATAGTTATGAATGTCCACATATAACCTCTAAGGCCCATAATTAGGGGTGGGCGTAACTCGTGTAATTCCGTGTAGCGGAATCACGCGGATATTTCCAATCTAGTAACGCTCTGACAATGTAAATCCTTAAAACAGTGACTGATGGAGAGGAGTGAAGTTCATACTAATGTTTACAACCAGTAGTAACTTTGCTGATCAGTGCAAGCCCCGAGGCCTGTCAGATTATGTGCTCTCATAAATTGATCTGGCTTGCGCCTTAATAAAAAGAGCAGTAGAATTATTTTGATATTTTCCCGTCTTGTTAAAGATTTCACGTAGGGTAAATCTGGTTTCAACAGTGTTCCAAGTTAAAGGGTTTCTCCAACTGTCTTTTAATGAAAGGTTTAAATCTATTTTGCAACATTTTCCCTCATGTGGGGCCATATGTAGGTAGCATCAAATTTACCGATTCATAAATACCGAATTTTACCGATTCGGTATTTATGAATCGGTAAATGAGATGTAGGTAATAATTCGGTAAATTTTACCGAATCGGAAAAATTCGGTAATTATGAATCGGTATTTACCGATTCGGTAATGAGGCATACCTTCCCATTGATTCCTATGGGCCTGGAGGCCCATAGGAATCAATGGGAAGCCATTCACCATTACCGATTCGGTAAATACCGATTCGGTAATGGGGGGAGCATATTCAAGGGTGGCAGGGTGTCACATTGACACCCTGTTGCACCCCTGAATCTTGCATGTGTGCACATGTGGCGCACATACATGCCCTAAGGGCATGTATGTCTGCCACATGGCACTCTTAAATCTGCGAAATATTACTTTTTGCAAGGTATTCGTTATTTATCACCAACCTGTATTTGGTGGTAAATAACGAATTCATAATACTAATTTTCACTCTTTAGAGTGCTCCATACATATGATTTCAGGATTCGGTATTTACCCATTCGGTATTTTACCGATTCGGTAATTTACCGAATCCTGACATATGCCTCCTACATCTCAAATAGCTAAATACCGGTCGGTAACGGGATATTTACCGAATTTCGTCCGTTACCGACCGGTATTTGGCTTCCTACATGAGGCCCTTAATGTTTTCTAACTTTTTATGCTAGTCGGCTAGTATTGCTTTCTTTTCATTAACTTCATGTGGACCTTACATTCTTTATACCTTGAAGCTTTAATATATTTTATAACATACCTTACACCATCTCCCTTAGTTTAGTGCTTGACTTTGGCGGACGCGACAAAAGGGTGTAGTGAGTGTCCCGAATCACTGCAAGAAAGGGGGTCTTTAACCTCTCTCCTCGCTTAGCCTGGAAAGAGCATGTGTGGAACACAAAATCCCTTCCCAACGCTACTTCAAAGCCCTTCACATTTAGACCTTTGTGCAGCGTGGCTCTGAGCAATCTGCGGGCTAAATTGTAATATTTAGGTAGTTACGCGAAAAGGCGTTCACCATAATTTCACTTTCTGAAGGACAGTGCTCGGTATAAATATACCAATAATAATATTTCTATGTGTAATTATTTGTAGAGTCGTGTAACACTTGTTCTAAAGGCCTTTACTACCAACAGGCAAGAGGCAAGTTTGTTTGGCCATCAAGTAGGTAAAAGGAAAGGCTGACTTTAAGCACTGAGGATGAATGTCAGAAAACGTTAGATAAAGAAGTCCTCGGCCTCATCCCCTGAACACCGCGCATTATTCAACGGAGGCAGAGAAGTCCTTCACTTTCACCTTTGCAGGTCTTATCTCTTAAATAATTTGTCAGCTTTTTAAAAAAACGCGAACTTTGTGCTTGTTAGAATCACTGCCTTACAGCTATTGTGGGGAATCAAGCCGAGCGATCTTTGTTGAGTTAATCTGATTCCGCTGGCTCCTTGTTGGGAGATATGTCACGGGCTGAGGCTGAATGTCATAATCTTTGTTTATGTTAATCTCGGAATCAAGATGGCTTCGGGGCGAGCGCACACCACAGAAGATAATGCAACCGCTTTCTTCCTTACTAACAATTGTTTTGACAGATAACAGTCTACAGCGAGAGAAGCCGCTATAATTGTGCAGCCGGTTCCCAATAGTAACTGCCGTCAATAAAAAAAAACATACCGTTTATATTTGATAGCAGACGGTTTACATAGTTCCTACTTTTAGTTCTGTCTGAATATAAAATATCTGCAAAAACGAAATTATATTTCCATTGTGTTAAAGATGATATACCACACCAACCTAAATCACACTCCTCACATCCTTGCGTCCCTCTGCCATAATACCAGTGACCAACCGCTGGCAAAGCCGCCCAGCCCTCTTCCCCGAATTCGGGAAAACTATCTTTTGTCAACGCGAATATTTTGGCGATTGTCCCAAATCGCTTGTATCCTTACGAAGCTTCAGGTCCACCTTCCCAGCTACTTTCATGCTCCTTTTGAGTGGGCAAAAATGGCCACACATTTCTTCCTTTCCCACTTTTATGCTGCGGCCCATCCAGAGCACAGTGGCACTGCTGTCACACGTCATTTGAGTTATACAGTGGGTGGTGTAATGATACACTGCACCAAACATATGACATTTGACTTCAATGCCATTTGTGCATTTCTTGTGCCACATACCATGGCCTACATGAAAAGAATGTCCAATGCACATTATGTGGCTGATTACGATGTCGGGCAGAGTTGCCTCCACCTGACATCGTCTCGGTCATGGGGCCTACCGACACCCGGTCAGCGGTCCTGACCAGCCCATTAGGATGCGACCAAACACTGTTCAGTCGCATTCCTACATTTTACAATGCGAGCATGCATTCCGTCCGTAAACCAGACAGAATGCATACTCCCATTGTAAAATGGGAAGTGCAGTTCTTCGCTGCACCCCGTGGCAAGCACCTCAGGATACAGGGATCAACAGGGGCCACCATAATAACCCCCTTGTCCTCCAACCAGAGGCCGTGCACCCAAGGGGACCCTTCTGGGGTCCCCAAATGCGAGTTCCGACAGCCTTTCTATGTTGGAAAGGCCGGCACGGAAAGGATGCTGAAACCCGACATCGTAATCCCAAGGTTGGAAAGAGCCGCCCCTGGGATTACCGGCCGCATTCTGACTGGCTGACAGGCTCTCTGAGCCCGTTGGAAGCCAGCCAGAATGACCAGTAGGATTTCTGTTCGACCTCCTCCATTGTAATGAGGCTGTCAGAAAGGAATACGACCTGCATATTACAATGAGGTCGGAAAGGCTCCGACCGAGAGTTGGAGCCTTTTACGACCATATCGTAATCGGCCCCTATATGTTTTTAGGTAGATAGCTCAGTGCTATTCCACAGTTCAGCAGTGGTATAGTGCACACAGTTCTAATGTTTGGTCTTACAGCATATCCCTCTCTGGTCTAAGAAGGGAGTTGGAGCTAGCCCACAGCTGCTGAAGATGTGTTGCTCTCATATAGGAATAACAGTTCAGTTCTTGGGGTCTTGGCAGTGACTATATACCAATTCACTGTTTGAAAGGGGCATGCTGTAGGTGTTCCTTCCAAATATTGGATCCATGTGAGATGAATCACTGTATCGAGAATAAAATACAGTCACAAAATAATACACAATTACAGACTGTGTTGGGGTGGTAAGCCATTCACAAGCAAGGACTCCTTCGCCATGAGCATGTAAAAAAAAAATACATACATTTTTTGTGGCAGTCGACAGCAATCCAGGGAGCCACTGGCAATTACATTTTTAAAAAATTGGCTTTTTTAAATTTTTTACTTTAGATTAAGGTGATCACAGACTGGACAGTCTACTGACCATAGCAGGTTACTGGTACAGTGCCATTTAATGTTTCATGCACTTGTGCATCATATTTACATGCTTTCTTTCAATAGCAATGTTGATCTATGTACTTCGTACTAATCAATTAACCTTAGGTGGCTGCATTTACACGTAGTACACATATTACCGTACTATCAGCATTCTATTCTCTAATGCTAACTATAATTGTAGGCTACCATCTAACTCTTTTAGATGATATGATGTGGGTCTAGGCCTTAGTCACTCGAGTTGTTTCTGTAGTGAATGCATTGCAAGTTTCTTGTTTTTATCTCCTCCTGTAAGTGCCTGATCATGTAGTGCTCGTTAGTAAAAATATACTCATTGTTTATTGTAAAGAGCTGTGATATTTAGCTTGTCTAATTAGAATTTGGCAGTGGAAATGTAGTAAGGAGGGATGGGAAAGAGCCTCCTGCACCAGGCAAGACAGATTGCTACTAACCTCAAGGCTGCACAGCTGTGCATTCTTTGTTTGGCTCTGGTAACCTGGGGAGTTCTACCTGCTCCCAGAGGACTTCGCCTTCTCATTGGACCATCCAGATGGAGTCAGAGAGACAGAGCTTCCAGGCTTTCTGTTGTGTATTAAGGCCTTAAGTGCGTGTGCCGGCCAATGGTGGACACACGCATTACCTCCCCGGTGAGTGGAACAGCCTTTGGCTGACACCAAGGAGTCCTTCCCAAAATCCTCCGGTGCAAAGTACTAGAAGTTTTTTTTATTTTAAAAACCGAGGGGGAGACGCAGAACTGCTTCCGTGTCTCTCCTGGACCCTCCTCCCGCCCCTCTGTGACGACAGCGTGCAATGAGACTCGCTGACTTCACAAACTCCCACCGCAACAGAGAAGACTCCAGGTAAAAGCTTGCTCCGTCGTTGGTGGGGTTTGGGGTGCTGCAATACCTTCCCTGATGTCAGTGAGGCATTGTTGGAAAGGAAAGAGTTTCCCCTTTCCAACAATGTCTTCTGGGACTGCTTCCTGGCCATGGATCGTGGCGCGGCTGGGATCTGTGCCCAGGAAATGGGCCTAGATACCTGGGAATACCTATGGGGGTGTCAGCCCTCATGCAAGTAGGCTGATCCCCCAATGGGGCATATATATTTTTAAAAATAAAAATCAATGGCTTTCCCCTGGGGTGGCTCGAACACCCCTCAAAAAGTGTAATGGAAAAAAAACAAAAAACAGGATGAAACTGACAGGGGGTCGACCCATCTATTCACGGATGACTCCTCGTGGGGGCCTAATTTTTACATGTTTGGTTTCTCTGTGGGCTGCGATGGGCCCCCCAGGAAAAGCACACACAGATATAAAAATAAAGGGATATATATGTTGTTAGACCTGGCATCATTGGCATGAGTCTCTCCTCCATTTTTTTTCCATTTGCCTCCTCTGTTTACGATGTTTTTGCTGGAATATTGCTTTGGGCACTGTGCCACTGCTGATCAGTGCCACAGTGCAAGTGCTCCCTATGTTAAATTGTTACATTGATTGGTGTTACCCTGATTGGCTTGGTTGACTTACTGTTCAGACCCTAGTCTAGTGCACTGCGTGTGCCAAGGGCGTGTAAGTTAACTGCTGCTGGTGGGCTTGCAGCACTGGTTGTGCCACCCACAGAAGCAGCGTGTAAAATGTGTCTCCGGCCTGCCATCGCAGAGCCTGTGTGCAGTCCCTGACTGCCATGTCGACTTGGCAAGGAAACCTACTTGCCAGTCTCTAAAACCTTCACTTTGCCACATTTCAGACACCTCTATGGTAGGCCCTAGGGCTGGGTGCATTGTGGGTAAAAGGTAGGTCATACCCTGATGTGTGTGGCATGACCTAATAGTGAATTACAGCCATTTCGTTTTTCACTATTGAAGGGCTACCTGCCTCCAATAGGCCAGACTGGGCAGACTGATTATTAACTCCATTATAATCTATCTGACTCAGGGAGCATGGTAGCAGGTCGAGTTTAGTATCCCTGAACTCAGAATTTAATAACACACCCTTTAGGATGGATGGTTTTTAAATTCTGTGTTTGAAAATAGCCCTTTTAGAAAGTGGCCATTTTCTTGTCCAACTATCCACCGGTCTCTGCTGGTTTGGTGTGTGTGTGTCAGGGGCTGGGTGGCACCAGAGGTCTGAATGAGTCAGTGTGGGGTGAATGAGGCATCTACACTTAGAGTGGGGGAAGAGTAGTCCCTGATAGCCTGCCCTGCCTGACACAATGCTGGCTCCACCTCCTGCCGGGCGACTGATAGCCCTGCTCCTGCCAGTGACAATACTGGCTCCGCCTCCTACTGGGCGGCTGAGGACCCTGCCCTGCTCAGTGAATAGGCCAGGTGCCTCTGCCTGGCAACACCCACAACAAACCTGAGATGGGGGGAATTTCCCTGCTTGGACAAAGGGAACAAAGCAGAAAAGGGGTATAAAAGAAGGACCCCTGAACCAAAGAACTCAGATCACTTCTGACAAGGAAACCTCTACCAAGGACAAGAAGCCTGCTGATCTAAGGACTTGCCTCCCCCTTCTGCCAGTGTGCTGTTTGCTGGGGGGAACCTGAAGCTGCTTCTTTATTTTTGCCGAGGAACAAGGAGAGAGGAACTTGGTGTGTACTCTCAAAAGCTTGCTAGAAAATCTCCAAGGGCTGGAAGAGTGCCAGCCTCCTGTTGAAGTCACAGGGCCAAAGGACTTCACCCTCTACTGAATTGCTGGTGGCTGGAAAGTGTTATTTCCAGTGCACAGGGGAAATCTGCAGTCTCGACGCCGCCGACGCCGAATCCAGCTCGACATCGTGAGTAACGGCTCCAGTGTTCCGAGTCTTCGCCGCCAGCGGCCGGGCCCGATTGACGCCAGTAGCGACGCCAGGAGTAGTGAGTATCGGCTCCAGCTCCAAGTGACCCCGTCTTGACGCCGGTATCGCCGCCGCTGAGTAGTGAGTATCGGCTCCAGCCAGGGGTAAACAGATCGAGTTTCAGAGAGGGCCCCAAAGTAATCCCCAAGGGAACCAAGGGAAGGGTTCCCAGCCTCCCCCTGTAAAGAAGCCAGAGGTCCCGACAGGTAAACCTGTTCCCAGGGGCCCAATGACCTGCTACGTTTGTAAGCAGGTGGGACACCGTTATTATGATCCCCAGTGTCCCATGAATGATTCGAATGCACCGCTGCGTGCACCCCCCGTCAGGTAGTGAATGTAGCCCTGGGAGGGAGTGAGATGGGTGCCCCCGTGGGTGGGGTCCCGCAGAAATGTCCCTGGTCTCTTTAGGAGACGTGGAAATGGTTCCTCCAACCCCTCTGCCTAGTAACACTAAGAAATATAGGCAGTGGGTGACAATTAATGGCCATAGGGTGGAAGCTCTCAGAGACACCGGAGCAAGTGTGACAGCTGTCAAGTGTCACTTGGTGTCCAGAGAGCAGGTGGTCCCTCATGCATTCTACCCCGTTGTAGCTGCTGACAACTCACAGAGTAAGTGTGAGGTAGCTCAAGTTCCTTTTGAGTGGGGGGGTCTCAGGTACTCTTCAGGTTGCTGTGAGGCCCGCCATGCCTGTTGATTGTCTCCTGGGCAATGATTTGGAGGACTCCCCTTGGGCTAAGGTGGAGCAAAAAGCGCATCTGGAAATGTTGGGTCTGCCGGAGTGGGTGTGTGCGACCACCCGGTCCATGTCAGCTAGTAAGGGTGTTGATGGGGTCCTGGAGCCTGAAAGTATGGCCCAGGACCCAGCCGTGAAGAGAAGAGGCAGGGGGCGCGGGAAACCGTCCCCCATCGTTCCCACGGTCCAGGAGGGAGCAGACCCTGAGGGGGATGGCCTGGAACCTACAGGGGAACAAGTGGCTGAACTGGGAGACCTGCCCGAGCTGACCCATTGGCAGCAGGATGGTGGTCCCTCCAGGGAGGAATTTTGTGCTGAACAGAAAGTGTGCCCTTCTCTTGTGGGTATGAGGCAGCAGGCCTCAGCCCAAACGACAGGTGATTAGTCAGGATCACATTGGATTTACTGGGAGAACGACCTCCTGTATAGCGAGCCTAAGGCTGCTGAGCCTGGGTCAGCCCGTGTGCTGGTGGTACCCCAGCGCTTCAGAGCCTTCCTACTGGGGTTGGCTCATGACGTTCTATTAGCTGGACATCTGGGGCAGGACAAGACCTATGACAGGCTTATCACCCATTTTTATTGGCCCCAGATGAGAAGGGACTCAGACATCCATTGTAGGACCTACCAAACTTGCCAGGCAAGTGGGAAAAGTGGGCGGAAGCAGAAGGCTCCCCTCCAACCTTTTCCCGTAGTCAGTACTCCCTTTGAGCGAGTGGGGATTGACATTGTGGGGCCACTGGACCCCAAGACAGCCATGGGCAACAGGTTTATCCTGGTCTTGGTGGACCATGCCACCCGGTACCCGGAAGCCATCCCTCTCCGCACAGTGACGCCCCCCGTGGTGGGACAGGCACTGATGGGTGTTTTCTCCCGCATGGGGTTCCCCAGAGAGGTGGTGTCAGACCAGGGCACCAACTTCATTTCTAATTATATGAAGTCTCTGTGGAAGGAGTGTGGGGTAACCTACAAGTTTATCACTCCTTACCACCCTCAAGGTAATGGGCTGGTTGAGAGATTCAACTGGACCCTAAAAGGTATGATTATGGGTCTTGAAGAACCAATGAGGTGTAAATGGGACGTCCTCTTACCATGCCTGCTGTTTGCTTACCGTGAGGTGCCACAAAAGTCTTTTGGGTTCAGTCCCTTTGAGCTTTTGTATGGACACCCGGTAAGAGGACCTTTGAGTCTGGTCAAAGAAGGGTGGGAGCAATCTCCCAGGAAACCTCCCCAGGATGTATACAGTTACATGCTGGCCTTTAGGAACCAGACTCGGCGCTTCAGAGATCTTGCTCAGGCAAATCTGGAGGCCAGCCAGGAAGAGATGAAGCGGTGGTACGACCAGAATGCCACTCTGGTTGAGCTTCAACCTGGTCAGAAAGTTTGGGTCATGGCCCCTGTAGAACCTTGTGCGCTCAAGGACAGGTGGACTGGACCATTTGAGGTTGTGGAGAAAAAGAGCGATGTCACCTACTTGGTGGACTTGAAGTCTCCCAGGAACCCCTTGAGGGACCTGCATGTCAACCGGTTAAAGCCCCACTTAGAAAGGTCCGAAGTGGGCATGCTCCTAGCCACAGATGCTGGAATGGAGGAGGAGAGTGAGCCTCTTCCTGACCTCCTGTGTGCAAAAGAGCAAGATGGGTCAGTGGATGGTGTTGTCCTCTCTGACACACTGACCCTTGAGCAGCAGCAAGATTGTCGCCATCTGCTGGGACAATTCCCTGATCTGTTCTCCTTAATCCCTGGTGTCACTCAGTGGTGTGTCCACGATGTGGACACCGGGGACAGCACTCCTGTGAGGCACAAGGCCTACAGGGTGACTGACAAGGTCAGAGCATACATCAAGGAGGAGGTCTCCAAGATGTTTGCCTTAGGGGTGGTTGAGTCCTCTAGCAGTCCTTGGGCCAGCCTAGTGGTCTTGGTCCCAAAGGCTGCAGCGCCTGGTGCTTCACCAGAACTTCGGTTCTGTGTGGATTACCGAGGACTCAATTCGGTCACCAAGACTGACGCGCACCCCATCCCAGAGCTGCTGAGCTCATAGATCGGTTGGGGGCTGCCCGGTACCTTAGTACGTTTGATCTAACGTCTGGGTACTGGCAGATCGCCTTGACCGATGGGGCAAAAGAGAGGTCTGCATTCTCCACACCAGATGGGCACTACCAGTTCCGGGTTATGCCCTTTGGGATGAAGAATGCCCCAGCCACATTCCAGAGGTTGGTCAACCAGGTATTGGCTGGACTGGAGGATTTCAGCGCCGCCTACCTGGACGACATAGCAGTGTTCAGCGCCAGCTGGGAGAAACACTTGCGCCACCTCCAGGAAGTGTTGTTGGCCCTGCGCAGAGCAGGCCTCACAATCAAGGCCAGTAAGTGCCAGATTGGGCAGGGTTCAGTGGTGTACTTGGGGCACCAAGTAGGGAGCGGCAAAGTGGCCCCCCTGCAACCCAAGATAGATACCATCCTGGCTTGGGAACCGCCCAAAACCCAGACTCAGGTGAGAGCCTTCTTGGGTCTCACGGGTTACTACAGGAGGTTTGTCAAGGGGTATGGCAACATTGTGCACCCCTTGACCTCGCTGACTTCCAGGAAGCAGCCGAGACTTGTGATCTGGACTGACTCCTGTCAGAAAGCCTTTGACACTCTGAAAACTGCAATGTGTACAGCACCGGTCCTCCAGGCACCCGACTATTCCAAAGAGGTCATTGTCCAGACAGACGCTTCCGAGCATGGTGTGGGGGCTGTTCTAGCACAGATGAATGAGGAGGGCCGAGACTTACCTGTAGCCTTCATCAGCCGGAGGTTACTTCCCAGGGAACAGAGGTGGAGTGCGATAGAGCGTGAGGCATTTGCTGTGGTCTGGGCGCTGAAGAAGCTAAGACCCTACCTGTTTGGGACTCACTTCCGGGTTCAGACAGACCACAGGCTCCTCAGATGGTTAATGCAGATGAGGGGTGAAAACCCAAAACTGTTGAGGTGGTCCATTTCCCTACAGGGGATGGACTTTATGGTGGAACACCGCCCTGGTACAGATCACGCCAATGCTGATGGTCTGTCCAGATTTTTCCGCCTTAGTGATGAGGACTCCCTTGGTGAAGGGTAGTTCTCCCCACATTTCAGCTGGAGGGGACACGTGTTAGACCTGGCATCATTGGCATGAGTCTCTCCTCCATTTTTTTTCCGTTTGCCTTCTCTGTTTACGATGTTTTTGCAGGAATATTGCTTTGGGCACTGTGCCACTGCTGATCAGTGCCACAGTGCAAATGCTCCCTATGTTAAATTGTTACATTGATTGGTGTTACCCTGATTGGCTTGGTTGACTTACTGTTCAGACCCTAGTCTAGTGCACTGCGTGTGCCAAGGGCGTGTAAGTTAACTGCTGCTGGTGGGCTTGCAGCACTGGTTGTGCCACCCGCAGAAGCAGCATGTAAAATGTGTCTCCGGCCTGCCATCGCAGAGCCTGTGTGCAGTCCCTGACAGCCATGTCGACTTGGCAAGGAAACCTACTTGCCAGTCTCTAAAACCTTCACTTTGCCACATTTCAGACACCTCTATGGTAGGCCCTAGGGCTGAGTGCATTGTGGGTAAAAGGTAGGTCATGCCCTGATGTGTGTGGCATGACCTAATAGCGAATTACAGCCATTTAGTTTTTCACTATTGAAGGGCTACCTGCCTCCAATAGGCCAGACTGGGCAGGCTGATTATTAACTCCATTATAATCTATCTGACTCAGGGAGCATGGTAGCAGGTCGAGTTTAGTATCCCTGAACTCAGAATTTAATAACACACCCTTTAGGATGGATGGTTTTTAAATTCTGTGTTTGAAAATAGCCCTTTTAGAAAGTGGCTTTTTTCTTGTCCAACTATCCACCGGTCTCTGCTGGTTTGGTGTGTGTGTGTCAGGGGCTGGGTGGCTCCAGAGGTCTGAATGAGTCAGTGTGGGGTGAATGAGGCATCTACACTTAGAGTGGGGGAAGAGTATTCCCTGATAGCCTGCCCTGCCTGACACAATGCTGGCTCCACCTCCTGCCGGGCGCCTGATAGCACTGCTCCTGCCAGTGACAATACTGGCTCCGCCTCCTGCTGGGCGGCTGAGGACCCTGCCCTGCTCAGTGAATAGGCCCGGTGCCTCTGCCTGGCAACACCCACAACAAACCTGAGATGGGGGGAATTTCCCTGCTTGGACAAAGGGAACAAAGCAGAAAAGGGGTATAAAAGAAGGACCCCTGAACCAAAGAACTCAGATCACTTCTGACAAGGAAACCTCTACCAAGGACAAGAAGCCTGCTGATCTAAGGACTTGCCTCCCCCTTCTGCCAGTGTGCTGTTTGCTGGGGGGAACCTGAAGCTGCTTCTTTATTTTTGCCAAGGAACAAGGAGAGAGGAACTTGGTGTGTACTCTCAAAAGCTTGCCAGAAAATCTCCAAGGGCTGGAAGAGTGCCAGCCTCCTGTTGAAGTCACAGGGCCAAAGGACTTCACCCTCTACTGAATTGCTGGTTGCTGGAAAGTGTTATTTCCAGTGCACAGGGAAAATCTGCAGTCTCGACGCCGCTGAATCAAGCTCGACATCGTGAGTAACGGCTCCAGTGTTCCGAGTCTTCGATGCCGGCCGCCGGGCCCGATCGACGCCAGTAGCGACGCCAGGAGTAGTGAGTATCGGCTCCAGCTCCAAGTGACCCTGTCTTGACGCCGGTATCGGCGCCGCTGAGTAGTGAGTATCGGCTCCAGCTCTAAGCGACCCCGTCTCGACGCCGCTGCTGATCGCATCGACTCGACGCCCTTCTCGACGCCGTGAGCGCTGCTCCGGCCCGACACCTCTCGACGCCGCTGCGGATCGACCCGAATCCGAGGCACGATCGACGCCGACCTCGACGCCGACATCTCGACGCCGTGGATCATCGTCTTCTTCATTTCCAAAGGTACTGTGTTTGGGGGTTCTGTTGCGACTCCAGGCTCGACGTAGCGCTCCTCGTGGTCGACGCCGAACCTTGGGAATATCGTAAACTCGACGTCGTGTGACTCCTGTGGGGGTCACATTGTTGCCAAGAACTGTGTTTCAGAAGAATACTTACTTTTGTTGCTAAAGAACTATTTCCTCAGAAGAAACTTTACCTGAACTATTATTTTTCCTTCCAAAGAGTATTTATTAAGATTGTGGTATATTTTTGTCGTTATTTGGTCTTGTGCTAAGCCTTATATAAAAATACTATTTCTATAATAACTCCTGTGTTGTGTCCATTTGTAGTGTATTCACTTTATTACTGTATGTGGTCATAAATGCTTAACACACTGCCTCTGAGATAAGCCTGTCTGCTCTGCCAAGCTACCAAGGGGGTAGCAGGGGTTATCTGAGTTTGTAATCCCCTTGCCCTGACTAGAGTTGGTAGGTCCCTATTTGTCAGAAGTGTATACCTCTGCCAACTAGAGACCGCCGGTTCTAACTATGTGTGTGTGTGTGTGTGTATATATTCACTTAAAAAACCATAGGTTTCACACATGTTATAATTAGCTGGACATTTCACTCATAAAAAACCAATGAAATTCCCCCATTATAGTTAGTGCAGGCAACTATAACTCACGCGACCGCAATCCTCTGCTGATGACGTCAGATATGACATCACTGTATTTAGACACTTATTTACCCATGTCTTCTTCCATTAATCTTTAGCTATACATATATTACAAATATTTATTTTTCATAAAGACACATATGTCATGAGTGATGTAATATCTGATGTCATCAGCAGAGGATTGCGGTCGCGTGAGTTATAGTTGCCTGCACTAACTATAATGGGGGAATTTCATTGTTTTTTTTACGGGTGAAATGTACAGCTAACTATAACATGTGTGAAACCTATGGTTTTTTAAGTGAATTTGCAAGGTTTTTTAAATGCTAATTCGTAGCTATAACGTGTGTGAAACCTATGGTTTTTTCAGTGAATTTGTACGGTTTTTTAAATGCTAAGTTATGTATTTATTAATTATTTTTTTCAGGTTTTTCACCGTGCGCACACCGTGATTTTTTTTTTTTAAATCGCGAGGTGCGCGCCCCGTGCGCGCGAGGTGCGCACACCGTGCGCGCGCTGTGGGCGCTCTGTGCGCTTTGCGCACCGAGCCCCCACGGTTCGCGGGGTGATTTGTAAGATAGAATGTGTAATACTGTTTCTTTTATGGTATATTCTGGATTTTAATCCTTCATTATTTCCATTTTTCCTTTAGGGATGAGGTCTTTCACATGTGGTCACAAATGTGTTTTGTGGTTATTTTGACAGTCACAACATGAGCTTTCAACTGCACAACTACGAGTTAGCCAGGCCATCGCTGTCATTGCCCACTGGGGCAGGAAGTGGACTGTATTGATGTATATATATTATTTGCGACAATTTGTACCATTGTTGTTGCTGTCTACCAAAGTAGGAACATGACTTGAATGTATAATAGATGTTTGGTTTGCCCACTTGGGCTGGACTACCACTAAAACTGTGTTGATGGTTTGTGCAATACAGGATTTAAACGTGACATCAGATTTTGATTAATTGATATGTATTTTACATATTATAATTTGTTGTTGGTTGAACAGTTACTGAGATTGATACTTATTGCTGTAATGAATCTCTTGTGACAATTAGATATTGGATTCTTTTTGAGATGCAATGCATTAAGCAATAAGTATTTTTTCCTGTTAAAATGGCCGCCATGTATGCATATGTAAATACCTTTATTGATAGACCTCTCTCGATTTTCATTATGTTCACTATTTAAATGGCTGCTATGAAAATACTTGCTGAAAGCGTGATCAAGGTGAAAGCCGAAATGCGTTGTTTTTTGGAGCCATTAAAACCTTTATTTCACCGTGCACGAGTGTCCGGACGTTCTTCTGTGACTAGCGGGAGAGATCTATTCTTTTCCCATAGGAATTCAACTTAATGGGCTTATTAAGATGCTTTGCACACCGAGACCTAGCTCTTAGTAGTAAATATTAGGAACACGTTTGTTTCATGTACTCCTTTTTCCTGACCAGTATTTTCTTCATATGATCAGAGAAGAACTAAGGCAATAAAGTAAGTATACTGAGCCAAACATTTAGAAAGGGTGTATATGACATGGTAAACACTCACAGATGATGCCCTCTGCTGAACCTCCATTTTAGAGTGTTTTTTTATTATGGGGTATTTTTAACAATTGTGGCACTTTGCACTATTTTGCACATTTATATGACTGCGTTAACAGCATATTGTACAATCAATCATTATGAAGTTTTTAGTATGATTTTTAGATGCATATCAAGACTACGATTTAGTAGGTCATATGTATTTGAAGTGATCGGAACATGGTTGTAATATGCTAGTTCACAATGACTAGTATGGAATATGAATCAATGGGCATTAGCCCTGCATTCTTTTGGAAAATGCAAGCCTATTATGTGTTATGTGGGACATGAACCAATGGGCACTAGCCGTTTATTCTTTGTCTTTAGGGTTTTTATTACTGACAGCAAGAGTGCTGGAGTTCACTAGAATTTTATGAATATGGTTTCTAAATCTGTACACTGTGACAGAAGATGTGATTATTAACAATCAAGTATCGGTCCCTGATTTAAGATTTTTTAGTAATGGCATACCAAGAATGTTTTTGTCCATTTGAAACAACTGATATGCTTTTAATCACATTCTCAAAATATACTATTATCATTCATTAATTTTTTGTTACATGATGCTCAAATCAATAGGACAGTCAATATACGTTTTTATCTCACAAATGAGGAACTATTTCGTAAAAGTTTGTTTTTTAATATGGGCAGCTATTCCTTTAAATGTATGTTGTTAGTGTCTATTTAATTGTTTTCACGAAACCATTGGTTGCACTTTATTTAAAATGGAAACCCGTCACCGGCGCGTCAGGTGATCAAGATCGCTTATGTGATCGAAACGCGTCCGGGGCGGACACTTGTCTGCACTAACTTTGGTAATGCCAATTAAAGAAAAAAATGAAGCAGTAACCTTTTGTTCTTGGATATTTATTAAGACTCAAGAAATTGGTGGTCCGCACCTGTTCGTCTCTGGAACGATATCCAGAAATTCAGGCAAATACTATATATGTATATATATATATACCAAAATTTCAGTTTGTAGCCTTAAACCATGAACGAGGTGCACCTCGTTCGTGGTTTAAGGATACAAACTAATATTTTGGGAAATATACTTGCTGTCGCCAGCACGGGAGGTTGCAGCCATGTCGGGTGGTGCAGCAGCATTGGCAAAAACGGATGTGGAATATATATTATCTACTGGCGGTCGCCAGTAGATAGTTATAGTTAGGACCGAGTTTCCATAGGAAATCTGAAAATTCTATTTTGAATAACTTTGGCGCCGGTTGACGAATCCTCGCGAAATTCTCAAAACTAATGGGGCGCTCCGTTCAGCTTCTACCCTGAAAGTCTCGGGTGATTCGTCAAGCGGGGGCCGAGAAAAAAGGGGGGTCCCAAACGCGTTTTCCCCATGCATTTTTCCATAGGACCTTTAGTCGAAGGTACAGCCCGAACGGCTGAACAGAATTACTTGAAATGTGGCAGAGAGGTAGTCCTCAGGTCAGGGAAGTGCCTTTTGCAGGTCTGGTGTCAATCTGTTCAGTAGTTCCTGAGAAAATAGCATTTAAAAGCATATAAATATCTATAAGCTCGCACCGTGGGCGCACCGTGCGTGCACCGTGCGAGCACCCTAACGTGCGCGAGCGTAATTCTGATTGGTGGTTACATGTTAGTCAACGTTCGAATCGGTCAAAATCAGGAATGTGGCGAACGTGAAAAGGGGGCAGGGTAGAGAGTTCCTGACACCCTAGCCTTTGTCAGGGGGTCCCTGAAGGACCCCGAAGGCAGAATTTTTTTAACAAAAATTTTTAGAAAAAATCGCGGGGGTGCGCGCACCGTGCGTGCACGGTGAAAAACCAAAAAAAATAAAATACTTTTTTTATTACGTAGTTTATTGTAAAATAAATATATAAAAAAATAATAATACATAAATACATTAGCATTTAAAAAACCGTATAAATTCACTGAAAAAACCATAGGTTTCACACACGTTATAGTTAGGAATTAGCATTTAAAAAACCTTGCAAATTCACTTAAAAAACCATAGGTTTCAAACATGTTATAGTTAGGTGGATATTTCACTCGTAAAAAACCAATGAAATTCCCTCGTTATAGTTAGTTCAGATAACTATAACTCGCGTGGTATGCATGTGATGCAGCACGGAAACCTGGGTAACGGGAATCAGGACAAAAACCCCATACCTAATATATCCTCCCTCTGTCACAGACCAAATATCACATTAAAACATTCACTTGTACAGTCATTGGTGGGGCCCATAACACCAACATTCACACTCCGCTTCTCACTGGCCTGCTCTTACGGGAGGAATAACGGTTTCCAAGCGCTGACATGAAAGGAATACCTTATAACCTATACAGAGAAAACGTATTTACACTTCTATACACTAATACCCTTATTACTGCACATCTTAATCCTAAACATCAAGATACTCCTTCCACGTGATCGACGGATCAAATTAGTTGTTTTGAGTTTAATGATTTAGTCCAGCTAAAACATACTCAAAATTCCTAATCTACTCCCTTTCAATAAACGACCAGACACATTTCTTGTTAATCAATAATTTTGTTTATCTAAATACTGCAAGAATTTTAGTTCCATCTAGTAAATTTTATTAATCATTACGCAAATCATAGAACACCATATTTACCTATTCTGGCTATCGGTCGTCCTCTAAGTCATCAAATTTAGTTGTCAGCACGCTACAGTCCCAAGGATCAGGTCAAGGACCAAAGACATACAAATATCGATCAGTGCCCATAGAATGTTCGATAGTCCATAGTTCATCAAGAAATTGGGCAGCAATTCAGTCTGTCAAAGATTCAGAAGCACAGCCGTCACGTAGCGTCACCGTCGTCTCCGTCAGCAAAAGGAAATACGAGAAAGAGTAGCACCCCTCTCTATTCTAACGTCATTTTATAATGGAAATAAGGTTCAAGAGATACAAAATAAAGAATTTGGGCTCATCCCATTGGTCAATTGTGATCGTCCGGTGAGGTTTCACACAGTTCGGAATATTAGGTCATCCTAAATGTTCCATCCGGTTTTTGTAAACGTCTATTGTCAGAACTCTTGGCAGGCATCCCGTCATGACCTTGCTTGGGGACAGAGAGTTCAGGGTCATCTCGAGGCAACTGGTACGTGCAGTTTGGCGCATGCGCACTTGGTCTGAAACTTCGTAGAATGGCAGCCGTCGCGTCGTGGGTGTCAGGCGGCCATCTTGCTTTTAGGCCCAAAGGATAACTTAAACAAACACAAAAAGATAAGTAAAACATAGAAATAAAGAATAAATTGTTAAACCCTCACTAATTCCCCTATGTGCTTGCAATTATCTAGCATATAGCAACATTTAAAGCGTTCCTATTCACCCAGTGATGTCATCTGGTGCAACATACGATAACGTCACACAAGCAACATATATCATGCGATATTCTATTTTTCTAATATTAGTATGCATACATAAGTTAATTACAAATTATTTTAGCCATGCAAAATGCAAATCCCACATATGTTTCATAAATTAGTAAGGTTGATTAAATGTCACACAAACACATTAATATTATTATAATTAATAGATTATTCCAATTAGTATGAACATACAGAATGGGGGGGTTTACACAATTTTGTACTACCCGCTTAATCAATCCTCCCTTTGGTGATTATATCACCACACCATTAAAATTTTGAGTTTATTTTTATGAAATCGAAGCGATTTCTTGCTTTTATTCATAACTCAGTTTCCCCTTTCTCTTCTCTTTTCGCTGTCTTATACATACCCTCCTTGACTTCTTCTAATTTTATTTCTTCAAATTCCCTCTCTTGTTTCTTATCTTTTCTCCTTAAATTTTCTCTTTTTAACTTTTTCTGATTTTTATTCTTTTTACGACAAATACACCCTAGTCTTATTATTAATACTATGAAAATCACACATGTTAATGGAAATAAGACCTTACCCAAAAAGGTACAACCTAGGTTTACTAAGAAATTCTTAATAGTAGATATTTTCTTTCCAATCTTTTCCCAAACACCTTCAACCTCCAGTGGTGCAATTTCGTCATGCAGTTCAGTTATATTTTTAATATACATTTCAAATCTTTACTTTCGTCTGGAATGTAAGTACAACAATGTTGAACTTTCAGCATTCCACAGACTCCACCCTCTTTTGCCAATAATATATCAAGGGCAAGTCGATTTTGCATTACCATGGCACGCATGGCAACCATTTCAGTGTTCACCAATAAAAATCCTCCAGCTGTGCTTGTTTACAAGCGATCCACTACTGTTGAAAGCCTTCTAATTTTGTTTGCATTCAGAGATATTCCTACTGCTGGTATCAATGCTCCAAAGATATCACCCACAATTTCTGACCAAGATTCTCTCTTCCTACGTGCTAAATAACTACCTAAATTATGTACACCATCTTCTCCTCTTTCCATATGAAAAATCTTTGGGAAAACCAGGCCTACATAACATGTGCCATACCAATGGTCTGGCAAACGATAATATACCTTGTTCCCGCAAATGAAGTATAGCCCAGGAAAAACTGGATCATTTCCACCTTTAAATTCCCATCCACCCATGATTCGTTATGTATCATGGCACTCACTATTACCTACAAAATAATTATCATATGCAGTTTGATTCCTTCTAATACACAATTTCCCTTTCTGAGGCCAATCTAAAGCCATAGTTGGACTAGCTTCTCCTTTCAAGTGTTTATCCATTTCTACATCCCAGACTGTCTTCTCCACCTTTCCTTCAGATGCCTTTCTTTGCATTTTCAATCTCCTTTCTTCAACCATGTCCAAAAATGTCTTTTCTTCTTTCTTTAAACTGCAAGTTAAATTGTTTTTAAAAATATATTCTAATGTTAGTTCTTTAGTCTCTAAGAAAAATTCACCTAATACCTTTGCAGGTTTTACCTTGTTTAGCTTGTTAATTGATGGTACTTGTGAAATATGTTATCTACATCTGAAAAATAATACTCTAACTTCCCTGTTTGATCAAATAAACTAGCTATTACACTACATGGTATTCCATAAGTTACTGGAAGGTGGTGATAAATCACTCCCTCCGATACAGATGCAGGTAACTGCATACAAACATAGCAGTCCCTTACGTCCATTGTCTTTACATTTTCATACAACAATTTAGAAAATACATTATTAGAAAAATCAGTTATGGACCTGTCTTTATGTAAATCGTTTTTATCTATTCTAGTCGGAACTACATTTTGAATCTTTTCCATATTAGTTTTGTTTTCACTATGTCCTTCTATTGTATCTATAGTACCCTCAAATGAGATCTTGAGTGCGAGTATACTCCACAGAAGCATTAGTAATCCTGTACAACAACAACACATTTTATACCATCTTTTCAAAAATATACATCTACCTTTTCTACTATCTGTGTTTGCCATTTTTGTTAAAATAGACAGTGTCTTTTGACTTAGCCTCTCCTACTTCACAACTAGTTTGTCTAACCCAAGGCTCTAAGCACCTACTTGGTTCTACCAGTTTTTATCTTTTTCCTTATTTCATTGTCTTTCCATTAGCAGCTTTCTTGTCTCATTCAGTTTGGCATTTCATCATCTTTCACCTTTCCTTCGTGATCTGAATACAGAATGTCCTGAACATCCGCTTCTTCTCCAATATCGAACAAGATAACTCTCAGGATTTCCGATTCTTCGTCCTCCTCAACCACTTCTGGTACAATCACCTCTGGATTTCCTTGGCTATCTGCCTCTTATTTTACTTCAGGCGGGCCACATACGTCCATTCTGGCGACTTATACTTCTGGTTAGGTTTCCCCGTTCTTTTGCTTTCTTTAATTACAACGGTTTCTTCGTCTTTTGATTTCTCCTTACTCGTCACTTCATTCACCTGTTCAGCTCTTTGTGAATTTACACGTGTCATTCGATATCTCAATCTTTTTATTTTATTTGGCCAAACGTCGTCTTTTGCTGCTCTTTTCAGTTTACTTCCTTTATCATTCTTTTCAGTTCTCCAAGCTCTCTTTCTTGGAACTCGACCTTCAGGTACTTCGTCTCCGCTTTCCTCTGATTCTGTTTTGACTTGCTTTTTACTTTCAACAGATTCTTTTTCCACCACTTCTTTTGTTTTCCCTACTTCTGTCCCTCCTCGTATCTCCAACACGCAATCTTCCTGCTGACTACTTGTCCCTACTTCTAACTGGATGTTGGAATTCCCTACACCTCCTCGGGGGTCTTCCGCAGAAATCTTTCCCTCTCTCTCTGTATCTGGCACCTGTCCATCTAAATGTGCTATTTCAGGTGGAATTTCTCTCAATCCTTCATCCGGAACTTCTCTTTCAGTAATTTCTTTAATTGTCTCTTCACTGTCTTTTTCTTTGTCTTTTCCTTGTCTTTTTCTAGAACATTGAGTTCCTTGTTCAGTCTCTGAGTCTGAGCTGGTGTCAGAAATCTGTAACCTTCTTCTCAAGGAAATACTTCTGGGGACAAAAGTTAGACTTGGCTCTGATTCCCCCCTTTCAGAGTTTTCTTTTGTTTTTGTCTCTTCATCATCTGATTCAGTACTGGATTCTGATTTGTCAAAATACTCCTTTTCTGTGATATCCACTGGATTTGGAATTCTCAGTGTGTGACTTGCATGAATCCAGTTTTTCAGTCCAGCACACTTTACAGCTGTTGTTGTGGTCAAGATGACTTGTCTTGGTTTTCCCCACTTTGGAACCAAACAGTTTCTTCTTCTGTGGACTTTTATCCTCACCCAGTCCCCTGGGCTTAGATCATGGTCTGGCTTCTTTTCAAGGGTGGTGGCATCCGCTCCAACCTGATGAAACACAGAATGAACTGCGTCAGACAGGCTTTTACAGTAATCCAACACCATGTCATCAGTTATAGGCATCAGCTTGTTGACTGGTATGAACACATGTCGCATCGCCCTACCCATGATGATTTTATGGGGGCTCAACCCTTTAGTTCTGTCTGGAATTGATCTAATGGTCATGAGTACCAGAGGCAAGACATCAGGCCATTTCATACCTGTAGCTAAACAAATTGTCCCTATCCTGTTTTTGATAGTACCATTCATCTGTTCCACCGCACCAGAAGTCTCTGGGTGGTAGGCACAATGTAGTTTTTGCTGTACATTCAATGCTTCACAAATCAATTTTATGATCTCATTATGGCAATGTCTTCCTTGGTCTGATTCAATTGTTACTGGGAATCTGAATCTAGGGATAAATTTCCTCAAAAGTAATTTTGCCACTGTTATTCCTTCATTTCTCCTTGTTGGGAATGCTTCCACCCATCTAGAAAACAGACAGACCATAACTAAAACATACTTCAACCTGTTACAGGGAGGCATCTCAATGAAATCCACTTGCATTCTGGTAAAAGGCCCTCCTTCTCGACCTATTGTTCCTAGGCTCACTACTGTCTTTCTTCCAGGGTTGTATTGCTGACATATTAGGCATCTTTGACAAAAACTTTGTGCTACAAGTCTGAATTTTGCATTTACCAGATCTGCTTAAATGACCTGATCATAGCATCTCTCCCTATATGTGCCCGACCATGATACATCCGTGCCATGGCAGACATCATGCTATCAGGCATAACTGGTCTTCCATCCCGATAGACCCACACATGATCCTTCTCTCTTGGTGCACATCCTGCTTTTACCCACTGCTTCATTTCCTCATCTCCTGCTTCTTCCTGTAATTGCCTCACTTCTTCCCAGGTACCCACAGTGTTAGTAAACATCAAAGAGCAAGAAATCACCTCTTTCTCCTTTGCCCTGTTTATTGAATTCTGATTACGTGCGCAGTATTGAGCCATATCGTTGGCATACTTATTGCCAATGGCGATGTAATCACCACTCTGACTGTGGGCAGCACACTTCAAAACAGCCAATTGCCTAGGCAGCTGTATCGCCTCAAGCTATTTTCCAACCACATCAGCATTCTTAATGGGAGTCAAAAACCCTCTCTGCAGCCATATTTGACCGAAGTCGTGTACGACTCCGAATCCGTACTGGCTGTCAGATATCACAGTCACTCTGACACTCTTCCCAATCATGCATGCTCTAGTCAAAGCAACAAGTTCAGCTACTTGGGCTGATTTTACTCCTTTCAGATAGGATGCTTCCATTACTGCTGCAACTGTGCATATGCTGCACTCAACATTCCATCATCTGTTCTCAAGCAAGAGCCATCTACAAACATCACAAAATCACTTTCTGGTAATGTTACATCTTTTATGTCAGGACGTGGTTTAGTACAGAAATCGAGTACGTCCAAACAATCATGATCTACTTCATCTCTGACTTCCACATTCTCAGCATCAGGCAACAATGTTGAAGGATTCACATTCAAGCATTTTACAAGACTTTCATTGGTTGCACCTAATATGACTTTCTCATACTTAGTCAGCCGACTATGTGTCATATACTGAGTGCGACTACTTGTTAAAAGGATTGCCACATCATGAGGTACAAACATTTTTACAGGATATCCCATCACAATTCCTTCACTCTGTTCCAAACTCCGACAGGTAGCTGCCACTGCTTTCAAGCACCCAGGTAAGGCTACAGCTACTGGGTCCAGCATTGATGAGAAGTATCCAATTGGTCTCCTCAGTTTTCCATGCTTCTGTATTAGAACAGAGAGTGCACATCCATTTCTCTCACTGCAGTACAACTCAAACTCCTTTTCATAATCAGGCATACCTAATGCAGGTGCTTCACAAAACCCATCTCTCAATCGCTTAAAGGCTGCCAATTCTTCTTTCAAATCAATGGGATCTCTCCCATCACTTCTTGTCAATCGTACCAAAGGCTTTGCAATCAAAGAGAAATTGCTAATCCATTGACGACAGTATCCAACCATTCCAAGAAACATTCTCACCTCTCTTTGGGTCTTGGGGGCTCTCATTCCTTTTATGATCCTGATTCTGTCTATTGTTATCTGTCTCAGTCCCTTTTCAATATTATGGCCTAAATATTGTACTTCTTTCTTGCAAAATTGTAATTTTGATGGTGACACTTTAAGTCCTCCATCAGCCAGATGATTCAGCAAGGCTATAGTGTCTATTTCACAAGCTTCACGGGTTTTCGATGCCAAAAGAAGGTCGTTGATGTATTAAACTAACACTGAATTTTCAAGCATTTCTAGATTCTCCATAGATTTCTTCAATATCTGATTAAATATTGAGGGGCTTTCTATATACCCCTGTGGAATTCGGCACCAAGCCAAAATACGTTCGCCAAAACGAAACAATCTGCTGACTGTCATGATGCAATGGGATGGAAAAGAAAGCATGGCATAGATCAATCACTGTATACCATTCTGCATCATGGGGAATCTAGTACAAAATCACAGATGGACTTGGTACAATGGGACAGCAAGATACAACAATTTTGTTTCTTTCTCAAATCTTGCACTATCCTGAACTCTCCATTAGGCTTTTTCAGTCCCATAATCGGGGAATTACATGGACTACTCATTATTTCTCTCAGAATGCCTTGTTTTATCATCTTTTCAATCACAGGAGTAACTCCTTCAATTATTTCAGGTGTCAATTTATATTGAGGGACATTTGAATAGCTTACTCCTTCCTTCGCTGTTATTTTTACTGGATCTACATTTCACATTAGTCCCACATCTTCTTCTGTGAAATCCCAAACTTCTGCTTTTACGGACTGTTTCAATTCTTTAGGTAATTCATCAGGGTTAAATACAGCATAAGTTTAAGTAACCTCATTTTCCCTGTTTGCCATAGACATTTTATACAACACATCTTCATCAGGGGTCTCAAAGGCTATCCCATCAGGGGTACAGAATATAGTGCAATTCATCTTACACAGTAAATCCCTACCTAACAAATTCACAAAACTTGTATCGCACACGACAAAGAGGTGCATTTCTGAAAATTTCCCTATGCTAACTTTCACTGGCTCTGTAAGATAGGTTTTAATCTGCCTGTTGGATACACCAACTACTTGGATTGTTTCATCCGAGAGAGAAAGGTTCTTAACATCAGCTGACCTAACAGTTGATCGAGTAGCACCAGTATTGACTAGGAAAGTAATACTTTCATTGTTTATCTTCCCATCGACAAATGGGCCTGTCTGGTCTACTTCTAGAGTTGCGGCAAGTACGCACTCTTCTTCCTCCCTTCGGCACAGTCAATAACCCTCTTCTGAATCGCTCTCATTGCATTGTAGCCAATACTGCGAAACAGCGGTGGCACGCGGCAGCTTAGTTACCTGTTCTTCGTTGTAGAATCCTGTCTCATTACTGTATTTCTGTGAGTTTTTGCTCTGTGGAAAAGGCGGTTTTGGCACCTGATTCTGTTGGGTAACAACCTGCTGCTGTTGCTGCGGTTGACCACTCACCTCATTCTGCACCTGTGGATTCAATGATGCATTTTCATGATTAGTACTTGGGGGAAATTTACACTCAGATTTCCAATGCCCTATTCTACCGCAATTATGACATGGGAATTTCTTTTTAGCTTCTTTTATATTAAAATTCCCCTTACCTTTCCCAGGAATTAATTTTTGTCTTGGGTCTGTATTATTTGCTTGTTCCACTAACTGAGCTTCGTGCCTCTCTGCTACCTTTACTTGAGCCCACATAGCCTTCTCTTTTAATTTTCACTGTTTTGCTTCAATCTCATCACTGAAATATTTTGCATGTCTCAATACTTCATCTATTTTCTTATTTTGCCAATCTACAGAATGTTGTTTGATCATCTCACTAATCTCTGGACGTAGACCATATACAAATCTGTATACAAAATGACTCAAATCCTGTTCACTCAAATTTTCATCACCACTGAACTGTTTAAAGGCCAAAATCAGCCTTTCGTAATATGCATGTACTGACTCTTTGCATTCCTGATGAGTTCTGTCAATTTTCACCCAATCTGTCTCTTTAGGAGGTACTTTATTTTTCAGAAAGGCAATACCCTGTTCATATTTCTTCATTACCTCGGGGTCTGGGGCTCCTGTCTTTGGATCCCTAGGGTATTCTTGTGTAGGCAAATTAATCATTAATTTGCACTCTGTCCATAAATCTGCTGGCACTAATATGTCAAACAGGTTATTCAGATCAATCCACAATACTTTAGACAATTTCACAAATCTGTCCACTTGCCTATACCACTCAACAGGCTTTTCGCGTAGTCAAGGGAAATCATTTGTAAATGACAAAATATCTTGTCTAGTCCATGGAACATGTACATATCCTCCTCCTGGAATTTCTCCCATGGGGCATTCTGTTACTACCTTTTCCTTTTCTCTCACCGGGAATGCTGCAAATGTTTTATCTGGGGCATCATCTCGTTTTCGGTACCACCTGCTTCTCCATTTATCTACATCTCCCCATTTTCTCAACAAAATAATTATCTCCTTAATCTGACTTATCCGTCCTGTGGTGTTCAAATTTTCAATATCTTTTTCAGTGAAATCTATTCGATATGGTTTTTGTAAAGCCTTCACCTTTTCAATATCTATACCCATTTCATTTGCTACTTCTTCTAATCTTTCATGTACATTTTTTGCTCTCCAGGTTACACTTTTACACAAAAATAGTAACTCCTCATCCTGATAAGTTTTTAATTTCTCTGTGGGGATAGTTCCTACTATTAACTCTTCCAGTACCATTCGTAATTTGGCCACATCTATTGATTGGGATTCTTTGTCTTTTCTCTGCAAGCTTCTCAACCATTCACTCAATTCTTCTGAAGATGGACCTACTGGTTTCTCTACATTACTTCGTTCTGAATCCTTTTGTGTCTCTAATATTGACTCCATTGTCATTGTATGTCTTTGTGCTATGTTTGGGCCTATAAATGGGTTACTCTAAACATTTGGTTCGATCATACTCATTGTCTGTCTCCATAGATTTTCATTTTGGCTCTGCTTTGGCTTCTCAGCCTGTTTATTGCTATTATAAGGAACTGTTAAACAATGTTCGCTATCTTTCTGTTTATCAAAAATAGGCATCACAGGACCTATAGCCACTGGAACAGTTACAGCTTCAAAATTTTTAGTTAATTCTCTTATCTTTTCAGTTAATTCTAAAGTTGTTTTCGCTAATTCTGCCGAATTTTCACCATTTACCTTACTGTCTGACTTCCTCTCTACCTCTCTAATGGAATTATTTTTCTCTAATTCTTGGGACACTGGTTCTGACTTAATGATTCGTAAAGTTTCTCTCATTGGGGCACTTGGTGTCAACATTTCTGATTCTGGTTGATACTGAGGTGGATTTTTATAAAACATGTCATCAAGAATATCATCATCCGATTCATTCACTCCATACCCTCTTGATTCAACATTATGTATTTATTTTGTGCATTTTCTACCTCCAACTTCTTCAGCAGTTCTTACGGGAAACAGACCTTCAGTCATAGTCGCATTCCGCCACCTTCTCATTCTATCATCATGAGTGTCATGCCCATATCTGCCAAACATGTAATTATATCTTCCGCCACTCCTCTGTCTCTCTCTGTCATGCATTTCATCTTCCCATTCGGTCAATGCTTCAAACTGTGTCGGTGTTGGTCTTGGTTCTAGATTCATCATTCTTTCTCTCAAATTTCTCAAAACTGCTAAATTAAATGAACCATGCTCTGGAAATGCCAAGACTCCATCGTCTCTAGTGTATTTTACCCAATTATCTAACCAAATACAAGTATGATATCCGTATTTCGCAACCATAAAGGATACAGCAGTTTTCGGTGGAGGAAGTAACTGTCCTTCCCTAGTCACAATCGGTTTTTCCTTTTTAAACCACTTCTTAATTTTCCCAAACCAGAACTTTTTCTCCTTTTCTGGTGGATCGTAATACATCTTTTCTGTCTTCCGTGTATCCCTAGTCTCTTCTTACAACTGTACTGTTGTTTTTGACCAATCGTAGCGCGACTAACACTAACACACCAATCTGGAGCGTCTACAACACTTCTGCAATTCTCCAATCTCAGCGTGACTCACACTAACACACCAATCCGTAGCGTCTACGTCACCCTGTATTTTTCCACTCCTAGTGCGGCGTACACTAACGCACCAACCAGCAGCGTCTACGTCTCTAGCTGACTGGCCAATCCCAGCGCGGTCTTTCTGACGTCAGCAGCCGCTGGCGCAGCTCCTGCTCCTGTTGACCCCTCCTTTACAAAATTCTCTCGGTAAGCTTTTACGTTCTTCAAATCCACAAATCTTTTAGTAACGACATAAAAACACCACCATTGTCTGCTTCGCTAACCAAAGAACAGTCAATGACCTTTCTTAACAAGAATTTTGTCTTTCCCGAGAGCAGCGCGTACCTCTGCCCTACTACGGAATCGTTACTTCCATTGATAAAGTAGCACATCCCTCTACCTTACCCTTCTAACAAGCATCGGCTAACCGTTTCTCCAGAATTAAGACACCTAGGTGCCGATCACGATCCGGTAAAAACTGGGTACGAACCGTTGGACGGAGCATATTCTCCGTCCGACGTGTACCCGGTCGAAAAAATATACAAACATGGAAGTACGATTCGCACGGAAATACCATTTCCGTACGAATCGTACAAAACCCCGACCGACGAAAATAAACATACAAATGTGATCCGGGAAAGCGCCGACGTGACGTCGGGACACACGCAGCCTGCCATTCACGAACCAGGAATTACGATTCGCACCGACGTCATCCCGCACGGCGAATATTTTCCGGCAGCCAAAAACTGCCGGGAAATCAGGACGACGCGAACAAGGAGTACCTGCACGCGACGGACAGACATGGACCTGAACCTACGTGTCATCCCGGCCCTCATAGCAGTCGACCTCCTCTACAGGTTACGACGCAGATGCCGCAGAAGGTCAGAACAACAAAGGGAGGGGGAAAAGGGGGGGGCAGGACCAGGGGCAGGCCACAAAACCCCCACCAAAGTCACACAGCACACATGCCCTGGACATACCTGACCCACAGGCCCTGGTCACTACGAGGGGGTTGGGGCGTGTCCAGCAAAGCCAGCGTCCGCCACAACGGAAGTGCATGACGACGCGAACGGGAAACACAACAATACAGGTACGTCCCGTACCCACGCCTTAAGAGCGTGGGTACGAGTCGTACCCCGCCCACATTACGTCACCCCAACAATGGCGGGACGGCTGTACCCACGTGGCAAAGGCCTGGGTACGGCCCGCACAAGCATTACATAGCGTGGGTACGGATATGTACGGACCGTACCCCCACCCCCGTATGCATGGAGCGTACCCCCACCCCAACAGTGTAAGTACGACCCGTACCCTCACCCGCGTACGTATGGAGCGTACCCCCCACCCCAACAGTGTAAGTACGACCCGTACCCTCACCCGCGTACGTATGGAGCGTACCCCCCACCCCAACAGTGTAAGTACGACCCGTACCCTCACCCGCATACGTATGGAGCATACCCCCCACCCCAACAGTGTAAGTACAACCCGTACCCTCACCCGCGTACATATGGAGCGTACCCCCCACCCCAACAGTGTAAGTACGACCCGTACCCTCACCTGCGTACGTATGGAGCGTACCCCCCACCCCAACAGTGTAAGTACGACCCGTACCCTCACCAGCGTACGCATGGAGCATACCCCCACCCCAACCGTGTATGTACGACCCGTACCCTCACCCGCGTATGCATAGAGCATACCCCCACTCCAGCAGTGTAAGTACGACCCGTACCCTCACCCGCGTACATATGGAGCGTACCCCCCACCCCAACAGTGTAAGTACGACCCGTACCCTCACCCGCATACATATAGAGCGTACCCCCCACCCCAACAGTGTAAGTACGACCCGTACCCTCACCCGCGTATGCATGGAGCGTACCCCCACCCCAACAGTGTAAGCACGACCCGTACCCTCACCCGCGTACGTATGGAGCATACCCCCCACCCCAACAGTGTAAGTACGACCCGTACCCTCACCCGCGTACATATGGAGCGTACCCCCCCACCCCAACAGTGTAAGTACGACCCGTACCCTCACCTGCATATGCATGGAGCGTACCCCCACCCCAACAGTGTAAGTACGACCCGTACCCTCACCCGCGTACGTATGGAGCGTACCCCCCACCCCAACAGTGTAAGTACGACCCATACCCTCACCCGCGTATGTATGGAGCGTACCCCCCACCCCAACAGTGTACGTATGGACCGTACCCCCACCTCGTATGCATGGAGCGAACCCACACCCGTGTATGTTCTAAGAGTACATATCCTGAAATAGGAGGGGTGTGTGCAGAGTCCTCCCAGCAGTGCCCAGACACAGGAGGGGTGGGTGCCTATCACTCCCATCAGTGCCCAGACACAGGAGGGGTGTGTGCAGAGTCCTCCCAGCAGTGCCCAGACACAGGAGGGGTGGGTGCCTAACACTCCCAGCAGTGCCCAGGCACAGGAGGGGTGTGTGCAGAGTCCTCCCAGCAGTGCCCAGACACAGGAGGGGTGTGTGCCTATCACTCCCAGCACTGCCCAGACACAGGAGGGGTGTGTGCAGAGTCCTCCCAGCAGTGCCCAGACACAGGAGGGGTGTGTGCAGATTCCTCCCAGCAGTGCCCAGACACAGGAGGGGTGGGTGCCTAACACACCCAGCAGTGCCCAGACACAAGAGGGGTGTGTGCAGAGTCCTCCCAGCAGTGCCCAGACACAGAAGGGGTGTGTGCAGAGTCCTCCCAACAGTGCCCAGACACAGGAGGGGTGTGGTAGAGTCCTCCCAGCAGTGCCCAGTCACAAGAGTGGTGTGTGTGCAGAGTCCTCCCAGCAGTGCCCACACAAAGGAGGGGTGTGTGCAGAGTCCTCCCAGCAGTGCCCAGACACAGGAGGGGTGTGTGCAGAGTCCTCCCAGCAGTGCCCAGACACAGGAGGGGTGTGTGCAGAGTCCTCCCAGCAGTGCCCAGTCACAAGAGTGGTGTGTGCAGAGTCCTCCCAGCAGTGCCCAGTCACAAGAGGGGTGTGTGCAGAGTCCTCCCAGCAGTGCCCAGACACAGGAGGGGTGGGTGTAGAGTCCTCCCAGCAGTGCCCAGTCACAAGAGTGGTGTGTGCAGAGTCCTCCCAGCAGTGCCCAGACACAGGAGGGGTGTATGCAGAGTCCTCCCAGCAGTGCCCAGACACAGGAGGGGTGGGTGCCTAACACTCCCAGCAGTGCCCAGACACAGGAGGGGTGTGTGCAGAGTCCTCCCAGCAGTGCCCAGACACAGGAGGGGTGTGTGCAGAGTCCTCCCAGCAGTGCCCAGACACAGGAGGGGTGGGTGTAGAGTCCTCCCAGCAGTGCCCAGTCACAAGAGTGGTGTGTGCAGAGTCCTCCCAGCAGTGCCCACACACAGGAGGGGTGTGTGCAGAGTCCTCCCAGCAGTACCCAGACACAGGAGGGGTGTGTGCAGAGTCCTCCCAGCAGTGCCCAGACACAGGAGGGGTGTGTGCAGAGTCCTCCCAGCAGTGCCCAGTCACAAGAGTGGTGTGTGCAGAGTCCTCCCAGCAGTGCCCAGTCACAAGAGTGGTGTGTGCAGAGTCCTCCCAGCAGTGCCCAGACACAGGAGGGGTGGGTGTAGAGTCCTCCCAGCAGTGCCCAGTCACAAGAGTGGTGTGTGCAGAGTCCTCCCAGCAG
This sequence comes from Triturus cristatus, assembly GCF_964204655.1. Taxonomy (NCBI): domain Eukaryota; kingdom Metazoa; phylum Chordata; class Amphibia; order Caudata; family Salamandridae; genus Triturus; species Triturus cristatus. Next base: position 888,699,358 of record NC_140590.1, on the reverse strand, counting down.
TGCCCAGACACAGGAGGGGTGGGTGCCTAACACTCCCAGCAGTGCCCAGACACAGGAGGGGTGTGTGCAGAGTCCTCCCAGCAGTGCCCAGACACAGGAGGGGTGTGTGCAGAGTCCTCCCAGCAGTGCCCAGACACAGGAGGGGTGGGTGTAGAGTCCTCCCAGCAGTGCCCAGTCACAAGAGTGGTGTGTGCAGAGTCCTCCCAGCAGTGCCCAGACACAGGAGGGGTGGGTGTAGAGTCCTCCCAGCAGTGCCCAGTCACAAGAGTGGTGTGTGCAGAGTCCTCCCAGCAGTGCCCACACACAGGAGGGGTGGGTGCCTAACACTCCCAGCAGTGCCCAGACACAGGAGGGGTGTGTGCAGAGTCCTCCCAGCAGTGCCCAGACACAGGAGGGATGTGTGCAGAGTCCTCCCAGCAGTGCCCAGACACAGGAGGGGTGGGTGTAGAGTCCTCCCAGCAGTGCCCAGTCACAAGAGTGGTGTGTGCAGAGTCCTCCCAGCAGTGCCCAGACACAGGAGGGGTGGGTGTAGAGTCCTCCCAGCAGTGCCCAGTCACAAGAGTGGTGTGTGCAGAGTCCTCCCAGCAGTGCCCAGACACAGGAGGGGTGGGTGCCTAACACTCCCAGCAGTGCCCAGACACAGGAGGGGTGTGTGCAGAGTCCTCCCAGCAGTGCCCAGACACAGGAGGGGTGTGTGCAGAGTCCTCCCAGCAGTGCCCAGTCACAAGAGTGGTGTGTGCAGAGTCCTCCCAGCAGTGCCCAGTCACAAGAGTGGTGTGTGCAGAGTCCTCCCAGCAGTGCCCAGACACAGGAGGGGTGGGTGTAGAGTCCTCCCAGCAGTGCCCAGTCACAAGAGTGGTGTGTGCAGAGTCCTCCCAGCAGTGCCCAGACACAGGAGGGGTGGGTGCCTAACACTCCCAGCAGTGCCCAGACACAGGAGGGGTGTGTGCAGAGTCCTCCCAGCAGTGCCCAGACACAGGAGGGATGTGTGCAGAGTCCTCCCAGCAGTGCCCAGACACAGGAGGGATGTGTGCAGAGTCCTCCCAGCAGTGCCCAGACACAGGAGGGGTGGGTGTAGAGTCCTCCCAGCAGTGCCCAGTCACAAGAGTGGTGTGTGCAGAGTCCTCCCAGCAGTGCCCAGACACAGGAGGGGTGGGTGTAGAGTCCTCCCAGCAGTGCCCAGTCACAAGAGTGGTGTGTGCAGAGTCCTCCCAGCAGTGCCCACACACAGGAGGGGTGGGTGCCTAACACTCCCAGCAGTGCCCAGACACAGGAGGGGTGTGTGCAGAGTCCTCCCAGCAGTGCCCACACACAGGAGGGGTGGGTGCCTAACACTCCCAGCAGTGCCCAGACACAGGAGGGGTGTGTGCAGAGTCCTCCCAGCAGTGCCCAGACACAGGAGGGATGTGTGCAGAGTCCTCCCAGCAGTGCCCAGACACAGGAGGGGTGGGTGTAGAGTCCTCCCAGCAGTGCCCAGTCACAAGAGTGGTGTGTGCAGAGTCCTCCCAGCAGTGCCCAGACACAGGAGGGGTGGGTGTAGAGTCCTCCCAGCAGTGCCCAGTCACAAGAGTGGTGTGTGCAGAGTCCTCCCAGCAGTGCCCAGACACAGGAGGGGTGGGTGCCTAACACTCCCAGCAGTGCCCAGACACAGGAGGGGTGTGTGCAGAGTCCTCCCAGCAGTGCCCAAACACAGGAGGGGTGGGTGTAGAGTCCTCCCAGCAGTGCCCAGTCACAAGAGTGGTGTGTGCAGAGTCCTCCCAGCAGTGCCCAGACACAGGAGGGGTGGGTGTAGAGTCCTCCCAGCAGTGCCCAGTCACAAGAGTGGTGTGTGCAGAGTCCTCCCAGCAGTGCCCACACACAGGAGGGGTGGGTGCCTAACACTCCCAGCAGTGCCCAGACACAGGAGGGGTGTGTGCAGAGTCCTCCCAGCAGTGCCCAGACACAGGAGGGATGTGTGCAGAGTCCTCCCAGCAGTGCCCAGACACAGGAGGGGTGGGTGTAGAGTCCTCCCAGCAGTGCCCAGTCACAAGAGTGGTGTGTGCAGAGTCCTCCCAGCAGTGCCCAGACACAGGAGGGGTGGGTGCCTAACACTCCCAGCAGTGCCCAGACACAGGAGGGGTGTGTGCAGAGTCCTCCCAGCAGTGCCCAGACACAGGAGGGGTGTGTGGAGAGTCCTCCCAGCAGTGCCCAGACACAGGAGGGGTGGGTGTAGAGTCCTCCCAGCAGTGCCCAGTCACATGAGTGGTGTGTGCAGAGTCCTCCTGGCAGTGCCCAGGCACAGGAGGGGTGGGTGTAGAGTCCTCCCATCAGTGCCCAGTCACAAGAGTGGTGTGTGCAGAGTCCTCCCAGCAGTGCCCAGACACAGGAGGGGTGGGTGCCTAACACTCCCAGCAGTGCCCAGTCACAAGAGTGGTGTGTGCAGAGTCCTCCCAGCAGTGCCCAGACACAGGAGGGGTGGGTGCCTAACACTCCCAGCAGTGCCCAGACACAGGAGGGGTGTGTGCAGAGTCCTCCCAGCAGTGCCCAGACACAGGATGGGTGTGTGCAGAGTCCTCCCAGCAGTGCCCAGACACAGGAGGGGTGGGTGTAGAGTCCTCCCAGCAGTGCCCAGTCACAAGAGTGGTGTGTGCAGAGTCCTCCCAGCAGTGCCCAGACACAGGAGGGGTGGGTGCCTAACACTCCCAGCAGTGCCCAGACACAGGAGGGGTGTGTGCAGAGTCCTCCCAGCAGTGCCCAGACACAGGAGGGGTGTGTGCAGAGTCCTCCCAGCAGTGCCCAGACACATGAGGGGTGGGTGTAGAGTCCTCCCAGCAGTGCCCAGTCACAAGAGTGGTGTGTGCAGAGTCCTCCCAGCAGTGCCCAGACACAGGAGGGGTGGGTGTAGAGTCCTCCCAGCAGTGCCCAGTCACAAGAGTGGTGTGTGCAGAGTCCTCCCAGCAGTGCCCAGACACAGGAGGGGTGGGTGTAGAGTCCTCCCAGCAGTGCCCAGTCACAAGAGTGGTGTGTGCAGAGTCCTCCCAGCAGTGCCCAGACAGAGGAGGGGTGGGTGCCTAACACTCCCAGCAGTGCCCCTGCAAAGAAAAGGGTGGAGTTCCCACAGATCCAATGCCCACAAATGTCAGTCAGGTGCACAAAGATCCTGCAGTACATGTACCACATGTGTGCGAGGCTGGGAGTATACACATGCATAGCGCCAAAAAGAAAACATGTACACATGAAGTCATGACAACAGTCTACATACACAAGTACAGTGACCACCAAGGACGCCACGAATGATGCAGGTGGAGACATCGCTCAGCATGCATGGCCCAAGTTGAACGAGTCCGTCACACACCCAGCCAATGTAGACACAGCTCAGCACCACATATTGGAAAGACCCTGCAGGGAAGATGTCAGGTTACACAGAGGAAGGAACACACCTTGGGACGATGTCACCATGCAGTAACTGCTTACATGAACAAAGTTATGTAGCCAACAGCTTGTGATGGCACACAGGTACCAGGATCCACCCTATGACCAGCACAAGACTACAATTCCCACACACCCAACACATTATCACCACCCAAAATAATGGGGCAGGTCGACCAACAGCAGTACCAGACAGACAGTAGTGTACTAAGGAAAAATAAATTGCTTTATTCAGCATCCAAAAATCAGTTTGTCCCTTGAAAGTTCAAAATGTACAATGCCCATAGGGCAATCCAAAGTTCACATCCAGGTGGGGGACACAGTGGGACGCGTGTCCCCTAGCTTGCCTGCACAGTCAGACTCCATCGTCTTCCAGAGCGGGGAGGGCATCATGTGGGGGGGAAGGACCAGGCACTGCAGGGACATGAGGGCGAAGGGTAGGCGTCGTGGGTGCAGGGATGGAGGACTCCACCACAGGGGGTGGGGCAGGGCCAAAGGCGGAGGCCAGGATGGCGCTGCACACCTTAGCAAGGTCCTCCAGCGACTCCCCTGCACCCGAAGGAACCACAGGCCCCAAGGAGGGGGGGTGGAGGGATGGGTCGCAGCGCCACTGGGGGAGGGTGTGGACAGGGGGGGGACTCAACCACCCTGACCGGGGACTCCCTTGACCGCTTGCGGGGTGGTGTCACAGTGGGGCTCAGGGACAGAGCGGCCATGAAGGAGTCTTTGCCGGATATGTGGCCAGGAGAGCTGAGGGGAGGGGATTTGGAGGGAGTGGATTTGGTGGAATGCAGACTCCCACTCTGGCTGCGTGACTTACGTTTGCCCCCCGACCCAGTGGGTGTGCCTACTTCACCCTGTGTGTGCGTGCCAGGAGGTGTGCGTATGACCTTCCCTGCTGGTGTGGTGCCTGTGTCTGTTGTGGTGGGTGCATGCTGATGTCTGGGTGTACGTGGGACAGGCATGGGAGTGGGAAGTGTGGATGGGTCAGGGGTAGGGGGTTGGACGTAGCGCTGCAGGAGACCCACTGCTGCAGTCAGTGTCGAGTCAATGGACCTCAGCAAGTTGCGTTGGTCAGCCTGCGATGAAAAAATGCCCTCCAAGTTTCCCTCTATGTTGTTCAGCACTTGGCTGTGGCCATGGAGGACATTAAGCATCGCAGCCTGACCAACCTGCAACTGCCGCTGGATGTCCACAGACTCGGCATTGGCGGCAGCAGTGGAGACAGGGGCAGGGGGTGCGGTGCTTGTCAGGAAGGAGACATGTGGTGACCGGGCACGCTGGGAAGGGACTCGAGCAAGTGGGAGGCAGCTGATGGCAATGGAGGGGGCGGGGTGAGATGTTGTGCCGCTGTCAGCTGCTGGTGCAGCCTCCGCCCACTCGGAGAGATCATCCTCGGACCCGTCAGCTTCATATTCTGTCGTGCCAGTGGACAGGTCCTCGGCCTCACTCTCCTCCGCCTCAGTTCCACTCAATGTGCCAGCCACGATGTCAACGCTGGCACTGGTGCTCGGTCCCTCCGCTCCGTCTGTGCTCATGTCTCCCTCCGTGTCCCCCGACGATGCTGTGGGCAAGGTGAAGAGACAGCAATTAATCATACACCTGTATACATATGTCACATGAGTCCAATCTACATAGGTTACAGTGCATAGCCTGAAAAAAAAGATCAGAAACATCTACAAAACAAGGTACAGATGTAGGGCATGCAACACACAGTTGGTTGACCCACCATGCCACTGAAAAACCATGGAGAGCATGACACAATAGCAAATGACATGAAATGGAGTTTGACAGAGGAGCCAGGCCCTGGGGACAATCCAGCACTGCATCTGCACCACACAGTGTTGCCGAAAATAGGGATGAGTAGGGACCATATCCATGAACTTGAGGCACATGCTGCATAGGTAATACTGAAAACATGCCCACCATGACAGGCTCACTGCACCTTGAGTGTATGTCCAGACAAACATCACACACTGGCCAGACCTAGCAAGGAGACATCAGGATTTGACATGTAGGCTTTGCCCGCACCAACCACCCCCTACATGAGACAATTTGTTGAGACACAGGAAGCACTTACATCTCTTAGTCTGGGTGAAATACACAGGGGCTGCATAAATCCAAGATTGGACGCCAAATACCCAAGGTGCGCCTGTCCAAATAATCATGTACAAATGGTCATCATCAGATGATTGTAACAAGACACACAGGCACTGGCCACCGTGAGTATGAACAAGAAAAATCAGGTCAGGCTGTACAGTGGACCCTTTACTACATTTTACGTCAATATACATGGTGCCAGGGGACAATGGCACAGAGCACAACCTATGCTGTAGACACTGAGAGTGTCCACGTCTTGTGATGACACACATGACACCTAGGAAAATATGCCCCAGGGGACAGTAGTGGCCACACAACTCCATGGTCCTGAATGGGAATGACTGCAACACACGCCACCATCCCTGCACTATGCATATCGCACACTCATGCACATCATGTCACAGGCCACAACATAGGACATGCGTGCTGTAAGGCATGACACTTGAGAGACTAACTCCCATGTCTGGACTCAGCATCAGTGCCAACTGACATGGAACCCACAAGCACTGAACTGGACAGGGCACAGGCAAGGTCCCAAAACCTGTTACACACCACGCCCACACATGATGCTACAGGCATAGTTCACGTGGAGTAAGTGCCAGCCTACATTACCTTGTGAAGGAGTGACTACACACAGACCAGGGAACACATTGCAAGGAGGGGAAGGGAGGCAGGAGAGCACCGCTATACTGTGGGTAACTGGATCTGCACAGCACCTTTAAACCCTGGCAGTGTATCCATGCAACTGTGCACTTACAAATGCTGGTGACACACAACAAACACACATGTACCTACCCCCTTCCTGCTGCTGCTTCTCCTGTAAGCGCCTGTCCAAGTCTGGAAATACCACCGCCAGCACACGCTTGTGGATGTGGGTCAGACGGCGGCGCCCGCGGTTCTTATGGGTCTCAGGTGAGTCCCCCAGCAGGACCCGTGCGATCCTCCGCATCCAGCACCGGATATCCTGCCAGCGTTTCCTCACCTGGGCCAGGCGCCGCTTGCGACCCTCCGTCCTCCTCATGGCACTGACGGCGTTCATCCATATCTGCTTCTTGGCAGAGGCGCCTACCTGTGAGGATGAACAAGTGACACTACATCAATACACCTGGCACATGTCACAGAGACACATATTAGAACAAATTTGCTGGTTACAACAAGGCATAGTATGCATCCAACGCATTGCACCTTTGTCATAGGGACATGATCCTCTGGGGAAGGGCAAAAGCAGTACGTGCCATTGAAAGTACACAGGTGGAATGAGGGCAACGACACAATCAATGATCCAGGCTCACACTGTGCATCAGAAGGTACACCAGGATAATGTGCAGCACCTCTAAGCAGTCACATGCCACAGGCCACTGACGCTACCGCAGGAGAGTACACAGACACACACAGGCACAGGACATTCACCTGCCATTGCCAAATGCAGCGACAAATCTCACTCTGCACATGTGCCACTAGACGGGAGGGGCTCACAGGTGTGGGGCTACAGTACATAGCATGTGTGTCACACCTGGACACAATGCCAGAAGTCACAGTCACAAACAAGGGACACAGTCTGTGCTAGTAGACTCTGCACTCACCTGATACCCTGGTCGCCCATACAGCAGGGGGTACTGTGGGAGGATCACATCCAGCAAAGCCAGGTTCTCCTCCAGGGTGAAAGGCTGTGACCTCTCCACAGACCTTGACATGGTTCCAGGGAATCAGTAGCAGCAGCTGGGTCGTAGAATCCAAAGATGTGCAGGCAAGTGCTCCCTCATGGGACCTGGCTGCCTTATATCTGCCTTGCTGGCCTGTTTCATGCACAGGAGTACAGAGTGATTGGTCACTCACATTTGCATCCTATGTTTCCTCCAATCCCTACAAACCTAGCACAGTCAGTGGGTTCTTATTGTGTTTTTTTCGTGAGCATGATGTCAACTCCAGAACCACATTGCAACAAAGTAGATTCATTCAAACTGACTACTACTGTGCATCTGCTGAAAAAAATTCAAATTTTAAACTTGGTCTCCATGACAACCAGCATGCATGTAGGCCTTTATACTTGTCCCTCATGTGTCCCCTATGTAATTTTGAGTTTCACACACAGGTGCGGTGCGTACCGGGGCCCTAGGGCCCGTACAGGCGTGTGTACGGTCCGTATCACTATGGGTGTGCTCGCGTATGTCTACCCATAGTGATAGTGAGCGTATGCACGCGTGTACGGTCCGTATCACTATGGGTACGCATACGCGAGAACACCCATAGTGATAGTGAGCGTACGCACGCGTGTACGGTCCGTACCACTATGAGTACGCATACGCGAGAACACCCATAGTGATAGTGAGCGTACGCACGCGTGTACGGTCCGTATCACTATGGGTACACATACGGCAGCACTCCCATAGTGATAGGGAACGTACACAGGCCCTCTGAGCAAATGTACGGTGCCTTTCACACATCACAGTGGTGACAGGCAGCACACAGGAAGGAATAGGGCTGACATACTTGTCCATGGATGGACATCAAGGCATTGTCTGGGCAGTACTACATGTGTGGGGCACAGGTGTGAAAGTCTGTGATGTGGCACATTACTCCTGAGTCGAGAAGGCACCAGATGTATGATGAGATGTGTACAGATGTTATGTGTGACGGTGCAATGTGTGCCAGGCATGCCCTTAACTCCTTTGACATGTGTGCATGTCGTACTGCACACTTGGGATGAGCGTCACTGGCATGGCACAGTCAACAACACATGCAAGTGTCCCCTGATGCCCGCTACAGGGGTTACCACACCAGACATGTGACTACCCACGGTGCACGATGTGTCTATGTCATGTATGTGTGGGGTGTTCCCATTAGCTTGATGTTGGTGCTCCCTCAAAAGCATCAGCTGTTGCAGCAACCAACATGTGTCTGTGTGTAGATGGACATGGCACACTGTTACGCACACCAGGCCACATGTGGTATCGGATGTGAGGTGCGTATGTATGCATGGGACACGGAGTAGCGTAACAAGGACATGTCTGCATCCTCTCTATGAATGTGTGGTGAGTCATTACATGTACACCTTATTGGCAAGGTGTGTGGGCTGTCCTAGTGTAATGTCAGGTGACCTGCGGCTCTAGTGTTCCGCTACCAGTCTCTGAAATTGACATCCTACTTCTGCTGATGTGTTGATGTATGTCACTCCTGTGTTGCGTCTGGCTGTTCACTTACACTGGGACACAGCTAATCCCATGCCATGGCATGTGGAGGTTCACAATCTCCGTGTGTAGCTGGGTCTTGGTAGGAGTGTCACCTGGCAGCCATACGTGCCCAGGGCATGTGGCACATACCTGACTCCGTATGTCGCATATGTGTATTGACAGATTAACATGTGCTCAGCACCAAAAATTTGTTGTTGTAGTGCACTCACTCTTCCTTGTCACTTCCAAATTACTGCAGAGCGCCGCCTCTTCCCCGAGCAATTCCGGACTTGGCTGACATGCGGGAGAATGACTGTATCCGGTGCTACCGCTTCCCCCAACCGTTGATTGAGGAGTTGACGGCGAGGCTGGCACCACACCTGCAATCGCTGCACAGGTATCCTACGGCACTGACACCCAAGCTGAAGGTAATGGCAGCCCTACATTTTCTTGCCACGGGTACCTTTCAAAATACCATAGCTCATGTTGGTGGCATGTCCCAGAGCATGTTCAGCCGTGTGCTGCATGATTTCTTAGAGGCAATGTTGCTTCACCTGGATGAGTTCATCCATTTCCCAACCCCTGAACTGTTGACTGGGGTCAAGCATGGATTCTATGCCCTGGGAGGGATGCCCCATGTCATTGGGTCCATAGATGGGACACATGTGGCTTTGGTACCACCACAGGCACAGGAGGTAGCGTACAGGAATCGCAAGCACTACCACTCCATCAATGCCCTTGTGGTGTGTCTGTCCAACATGGTGATTTCACATGTCTGCGTTTTCCAGGATCAGCACACGATGCCTACATCATGAGGCGTAGCAGGGTGCCTGAAATGATGACGCAGCTGCGCAACGAACGAGCATGTGTTGTTGGTGGGTACACTCTGTCTGTCCTGTATTTTGCGTAGACTTCCAGCACGACCGCTTCTCCTATCCTACTTATGTCCTATGCTTTCCATGTAGGGGACGCTGGCTATCCCAACATGCCATGGCTGATCACACCTCTCCGCAACCCCATCACGCCGGCCCAGCTCCGCTACAACACCGCCCATGGCCGGACAAGGTGAGTGATAGAGAGGACATTTGGCCTCCTGAAGAGCTGATTCAGATGCCTCCACAAGACCGGCGGCGCCCTCCAATATGCCCCGGCGAAGGTCTGCAAAATCTTCATTGTCTGCTGCATGCTGCACAACATGGCAGTTGAGAAAGCTGTGCCACTCATCCTGGATCAAGATGATCAGGACCATCCACCCGTGGAGGACCAAGGTCTTGGCAATGGGGCTAGTGATGTGGAGGATGTGGTTCCGCAAGAGGACATCCGGAGTCGACTCATACACGACTTCTTTGCTTAGTGGTGAGTACCAGTGTCTGTGTGTGCACGCATTGGTCCCCGTGTGGCATGTGTTGCGATGTGTGTGTCCATCTGCATGTATGGCACGTGAGTCAGAGGTGTGTGTGGATGTGTCACTGGAGTGATGGTGCCAGTGATGAGTGTATTTCCCCAGTCATAATTGTGACCTAGCATGTTGTCATCCTTACATGTGTCGAGTACATGCACATTCAAGTGGCTGTGCTTTTTGTGGCTGACTTCTTGTGTGTCTCTCATCCCCAGGTACTTGCACTTGCCGTCTGCTGGTTGCATTGTTGTGGCACTGCTATTCCTCATGGACACGTCATCGTGTGCTGACTCAGCGTTACACGCATGGACAAGTTTGGGAGTCTCCTTAGGGTAAGGGATGCATCAGGGGTGTATTGGGTGTGGCAGTTGTTTACGATGTGTGCACACTGCCCCTGTCGATGTTTGGTTCCTCTGCAGACATGTCGCATCACCATGGGACACATGACATGCAGCTGGGTACACCTGAATAGATGGTCAGACTTGTTGACAGTCATCAGTGATGGGATTGTGGATTGTGATGATGGCATCAATGTGTGTTACACTGCTGATCCCTCCCTGTGGGTGGTGATGTTCTACGCCTGATGGCACAGGGAGGGTTGCCCATGTTGTCGGCTATCCGACGGAGTGTACTGTGAATTCCCCTGAACACCGTCACGAGCTCAGCCTGTCTGTCCTCCATCCGCCCTTGGTGTCGCAGTAGACAGGCATGTTGCTGGGCTTGCTGGGTCTTGATCTCCTCGAGGATGGACACAACGTGGGCCATGCCCGTGGTGTCCTGCCGGTATGTGTCCAGGATGTTTCTGACATGGGAATATACTGGTTCCGCAGCCAACAGGTCAGGCTCGCGCCTCTGCCGTCCTCCACTCCCACCACCCCTGCCCACTTGCACCTGGCCTGCCCTTGTGGGCACATCGGGTCTCCGGGACCCCTGAGGAGTGGCATTGGCGTTGTCGCCTGCCTCCTCCTGGGTGCCCGGTACACCGTGTCCCTCCTGGTCAGGCTGGCTGCATTGTGGTGGTGTGGCAGGGATCCTGGGTGTCTCCTGGGATGTGGCAGGAGTGGGGGTGGTGGTTGGCCCAGTTGTACCTGACGCAGGTGCTGCAGGTGGTTGGACACCAGAGGGGCCAGGTTGGTCGGGGTCGGGTTCGTCCACAGAGTGGTGAGAGTCGTCGCTGCCGGTGGGTCCGTCATCCCGCCGAGCTGGGTCCTGTGAGTCTTCCCCCGCAGTGTTGGGGGGTGATCCACGACGTTGACCTGTGTGTGAGAGAGACAATGTTAATTTTGTTCCACGCAACATCCATGTTTCATTGGTTTCTAAGTTGGCACATTTCCTCTGGGAATTTGGATATGTCTTGCATTCCACTCACAGTGCACTTGTGCATGGGTATGTCCCTTGGCCACAGCTTTTGCAACTTTACCTATGTGTGGCACAGTCTTACTTGCTGCGTCAATTGTGACTGCAGTCAGCAGTGGAGTGAGCAGGTGTGGCGAGCCATGCATTGGCGCCTTCCGTGTTGCACTGTACGTGGGCACATGGAGTTGTTCCACACACTTAGAAAATGCAGGTAGCTGGCGTTGTGCTCGTGCACAGGTTGAGACATGGCCCTGTGTTTTGCCATGGAGAAGAGGAGGGATTCAGGCACTGGCCACCCATGTCCACATGCACGCAGTCTACCTGCTGACGAGCAGACATTTCCAGACCCCCCAAGGCTGAATTGGTCTCCCTGTGTGTCCCTTTCTCACTCCCTCTCTGGCCCCCTCTCCCTCCCTCTGTGTGTCAGCCTCCTCCCTCTGTCCGTCTCCCTGTGTCTGCCTCCCTCTCTCTCCCCCTCTCCCTCCCTCTGTGTGTCACCCTCTGTCACCTCAGCCCAGCTTCCTAGGCACACAGTTTTTGCAGATCTTTGAATGGCCCTTGGCTTGTTGATGTGAGTTTGTTTCTGATCTCCAGGCACCCATTGCGTGTAGTGTCTGTGTCTGCGCTGCTGCTGTGGTGGTGTGTGCTGCCACTCTTTCACAGTGTTGGCTGTTCATTAGCTGCTGTCATGTGCAAAAACGTGCCGTCACCCCCATGTGTTAATGCAAGGCGTCCGCCATTTGCTGGCAAGTCTTTCCTGTGTGGGGACACACTGTTTGTCTGGCTGTGACCTAGGCCATATGGGCAGGGGGCATTGTTGTCTGCTTCTGAGTTGCACTATGTGATTTTTGTGGCCCACACTCCCGCCATCCGGCTTACCGTGTCTTGTGTTGGTGTTTTCTGTGGCCTGTGACTTTGCATTGTCCAGCTGGGTGCATGGGGCATGTGGCGCCAGTGGCATGTGTGTGTTCATGGAGTGTGGTTGAGTCATGCGATAGCTTGGGGTGGTTGCGTGCCTGTTTGTGAGTTTGGTTGTGGATGACGTTCCCCCCATGTGAGGTGAGTTGTTTGTGTACTCACCCGGGTCTCGGAGTCCGTCTAATCCGTCCACTGACACCACCGGCAGTATGGCCATCACCCTCTCCTCCCAGGGATGGTAGTGTACGGGTCTGCGGGGCGGCCCTCCTCCAGTGACGTTGGCCTGGTTGTGGTCGTCGGTCATTTTGTCTCGGACCCTCCTCCGCAGATCGTACCACCTGGCTTGGCATTCATGCCTGGTCCTTCTGGTGGCCGCAACAGCATTCACAGCATCAACAATCCTCTGCCACATGGCTGTTTTTTCGGACATGCAGATCTGTCTGACCAATGTTCCAAAGAGGTGTGGCTCGACTCTGAGGATTTCGTCGACAAGGACCTCCAACTCTCGGCTAGTGAACTTTGGATTCTTGTTAGTGGGCATGGTGAGGGGTGTGGGTGTGGATGGTGGGGGGGTGTGGATGGTTGTGGGTGTGTGGGTGTGGTTGTGCAGGTGTGTGTGTGAATGTGATGAGGGGGTGTTTGTGAAGGTGTGTGTGTGAAGGTGTGCAAGTGTAAGGTGTAGTAATGGTTCTGGTATGGTGCTGTAGGTTGTCTGTGGGGTCTGGCAGCAGTGAGTCTGTTGCAAAGGCTCATGGTTTGTGTGTGTGGGCCCTTTTTATTGGTCCATTGGTAGGTGTGGCTGTGTTTGAAGTTTGGGTGGGTGTGTTATAAGGAGTGGTTGTGTTTTGGGCCTCTGTTTTGGATTTTGGCAGTTGCAGGTCAGTGAATGTGTTGTTTTTGTGCTTGTTGGACATGTTTTGTGGCTTTGTGCCATTCGAATGGTGTATTCTTGTGTTGTTTTGCTTTGTACTGGTTGCGTACGTGCGTTTTCAGCCTGTGTACGGTGTGTACTTCGGGAATTTTGTTGTACAGTGCTGTCCTTGTTTCTGGCTTGGTACGACTCGTACATGCGCGATGTTGTGTGAAGGTGCTGGTTTTGGGGCCTGGGGTGCGCTCCGTACTTAGAATGTTGGGGTGGGGGTACGCTCCATGCATACGCGGGTGAGGGTACTGGTCGTACATACACTGTTGGGGTGGGGGTACGCTCCATACGTACGCGGGTGAGGGTACGGGTCATACATACACAGTTGGGGTGGGGGTACGGTCCGTACATACACGGTTGGGGTGGGGGTACGCTCCATGCATACGTGTGTGAGGGTACGTGTCGTACATACACGTTTGGGGTGGGGGTACGGTCCGTATATACACGGTTGGGGTGGGGGTACACTCCATGCATACGCGGGTGAGGGTACGGGTCGTACATACACTGTTGGGGTGGGGGTACGCTCCATACGTACACGGGTGAGGGTACGGGTCGTACATACACGGTTGGGGTGGGGGTACGGTCCGTACATACACTGTTGGGGTGGGGGTATGCTCCATGCATACGCGGGTGGGGGTACGTGTCGTACATACACGGTTGGGGTGGGGGTACGGTCCGTACATACACGGTTGGGGTGGGGGTACGCTCCATACGTACGCGAGTGAGGGTACGGGTCGTACATACACGGTTGGGGTGGGGGTACGCTCCATGCATACGCGGGTGAGGGTACGGGTCATACATACACTGTTGGGGTGGGGGTACGCTCCATACGTACGCGGGTGAGGGTACGGGTCGTACATACACGGTTGGGGTGGGGTACGCTCCATGCATACGCGGGTGAGGGTACGGGTCGTACATGCACGGTTGGGGTGGGGGTACGGTCCGTACATACACGGTTGGGGGTGGGGGTGCACTCCATACGTACGCGGGTGAGGGTACGGGTCGTACATGCACGGTTGGGGTGGGGGTACGCTCCATGCATACGTGGGTGAGGGTACGGGTCGTACATTCACGGTTGGGGTGGGGGTACGCTCCATACATTCACAGGTGGGGGTACGTCTCGTACATACACGGGTGTACATACATGGGTGGGGATTCGACTCGTACATAGGAGGGCTGGGGGGAGTGTTGGGCACGTATGCGGGCACATGTCTCCATGGTTGCTATGGGAGTTCGGTGCGGACGGTGTTTTTTCCATACGGTTGTAACATCGGACGCACGGGATGGATCGTAATTCCGCGGTCGGACTTCACTTTTCACATTTGTACGGTAAATCGTCCGGGGACATGTCGAACACATTTTCCGACCCGACGACGTGTGGGGAATAATTCCCAATGCGATTCGTATGGACTTTTTCCCATGCGAATCGTAATTGGCAGTTTGTACGGCACTTGTACGATTCGTACGGTAAAAAGACCGGATACGAGTCGTACGGGGAATTTTTTTACAGGTTCGTAACCGGCACCCTAGTTGGAGAACCAATGCTCCTGAGAAATAAAACCAGAGTTTCACAATTAACCTGAATGCCTTTCCATTCACGCACTTGAAAATGTAGTACATTCACACAGAATTCTGTCTTTCCTGAGTACAGCGAACAGTCTGTCCTACTACAGAATTATGACATTCGTTAACAAAGTAGCACTTCCCTCTACTTTATCCTTCGAGCAAGCTAAGGGAACACCTATTACCTTTCCAGTGATAAGCGTTATCAGAGCTCCTTCTGGACTCCTGGTACCTAAGACCAAAGTTTCACAGGTGACCTTCGCTACCATACACTTCTTTCATACAGGAGATATTTCTAATGGCAACACATGACGATGTCACCGAATCGAACCCAAACAATGCGTCGTGCAAATTCACTTGTTACACGTTTCCCCTGTGTACCTACAGGGCAACAACAATTCCGTCTTTCCCGAGAGCAGCGCTTACCTCTGCTCTACTACGGAATTGTTACAAACTTCCGACTTCCTACATCCCAGAAGTCGTGCAAACAACATAGAACTCAACGCGACTCAACATAGAGTGTTAATACATAAACCAATACTTTTCAATTATCAAAAAGCTATTTACAAGCAATAATCACCAAACCAAAACAATAAAAACCATCATCTTGCTACCAGAAAAACTGATGCAGCGCGGAAACCTGGGTAACGGGAATCAGGACAAAAACCCCGTACCTAATATATCCTCCCTCCGTCACAGACCAAATATCACATTAAAACATTCACTCGTACAGTCATTGGTGGGGCCCATAACACCAACATTCACACTCCGCTTCTCACTGGCCTGCACTTACGGGAGGGATAACTGTTTCCAAGCGCTGACATGAAAGGAATACCTTATAAACTATACAGAGAAAACCTATTTACACTTCTATACACTAATACCCTTATTACTGCACATCTTAATCCTAAACATCAAGATACTCCTTCCACTTGATCGACGGATCAAATTAGTTGTTTTGAGTTTAGTGATTTAGTCCAGCTAAAACATACTCAAAATTCCTAATCTACTCCCTTTCAATAAACAACCAGACACATTTCTTGTTAATCAATAATTTTGTTTATCTAAATACTGCAAGAATTTTAGTTCCATCTAGTAAATCTTATTAATCATTACGCAAATCATAGAACACCATATATACCTATTCTGGCTATCGGTCGTCCTCTAAGTCATCAAATTTAGTCGTCAGCACGCTACAGTCCCAAAGATCAGGTCAAGGACCAAAGACGTGCAAATATCGATAAGTGCCCATAGAATGTTTGTTAGTCCATAGTTCATCAAGAAATTGGCAGCAATTCAGTCTGTCAAAGATTCAGGAGCACAGCCGTCACGTAGCGTCACCGTCGTCTCCGTCAGCAAAAGGAAATACGAGAAAGAGTAGCACCCCTCTCTATTCTAACGTCATTTTATAATGGAAATAAGGTTCAAGAGATACAAAATAAAGAATATGGGCTCATCCCATTGGTCAATTGTGATTGTCTGGTGAGGTTTCACACAGTTCGGAATATTAGGTCATCCAAAATGTTCCATCCGGTTTTCATAAACATCTATTGTCAGAACTCTTGGCAGGCATCCCGTCGTGACCTTGCTTGGGTACAGAGAGTTTAGGGTCATCTCGGGGCTACTGGTACGTGCGGTTTGGCACATGCGCACTTGGTCTGAAACCTTGTGGAATGGCAGCAGTCGCGTCGTGGGCGACCATCTTGCTTTTAGGCCCAAAGGATAACTTAAACAAACACAAAAAGATAATTAAAACATAGAAATAAAGAATAAAGAATAAAATGTTAAACCCTCACTAATTCCCCTATGTGCTTGCAATTATCTAGCATATAGCAACATTTAAAGCGTTCATATTCACCCAGTGATGTCATCTGGTGCAACATACGATAACGTCACACAAGCAACATATATCATGCGATATTCTATTTTTCTAATATTAGTATGCGTACATAAGTTAATTACAAATTATTTTAGCCATGCAAAATGCAAATCCCACATACGTTTCATAAATTAGTAAGGTTGATTAAATGTCACACAAACACATTAATATTATTATAATTAATAGATTATTCTAATTAGTATGAACATGCAGAATGGGGGGTATACAAAATGTTGTACTACCCGCTCCATCACATGGACTAGTGCTTGGCTAGCGGTGTGTGTGGACTAGTCGTTGCCTGGTGGTGCCTGTCAACTGACGCTTGCCTGGTGGTGTACGTGGACTGGCGCTTGGCTGGCGGTGTATGTGGACTGGTGATTGGCTGGCAGTGTGCGTTGACTGGCATTTGGTTGGTGGTGTGTGTAAACTAGTGCTTGGCTGGTGGTGTGTGCGGACTGATGCTTGCCCGGTGGTGTGTGTGGACTGATGTTTGGCATGATTTGTGGATGGACTGGCGCTTGACTAGCAGTGTATGTATACTGACACTTGTTTGGTGGTGTGTGCAGACTGGTCCTTGGCTGGTGGTGTGTGTGGCTGGTAATGTGATTGGACTAGGGCTTGACTGGCGTTGTGCGTGGACTGGTGCTTCACTGCTTCACTGGTGGGGTGCATTGACTGGTGTTTGGTTGGTGGGGTGTGTGGACTAGTGCTTGGCTGGTGGTGTGCATAGACTGATGCTTAGCTGGCAGTGTGCATGGACTGATGCTTGGCTGGTGTTGTATGTGGACTGGTGATGTGTTGGTGGCTGGTAGCCAGTATGTGAATTGACTTGCTTGCAGTGTGTTCTTCACATTTCTGTGTGGGACTGGTATGGGATTGCCAGGCCAGCACAAATTTCCTACTACCTTGCATTTCAGCAGGTCTCCCAATAAAAAAAGCTTCCTCACTTGTGTGGGTGAAACAAGTTCCCGCTACAGGGAAGGGCCCAAAATGTATTGTGGAGACATCAAAATGATCCATCACAATCATAACTTTGATGTCTTCACAATACATTTTGGGCCCTTCCCTGTCGCATGCACTTGGCCCACCCACTCAAGTGAGTTAGCATTTTTATTGGGAGACCTGGGGGAAATCTGGATGGTAGGAAATTTGTGGCGGCCCGGTGATCCCTCAACTTTCCTACACAGAAATGTGGGGAAAATGTGATTTATTTTGCTAAATCTCAGGTTTGCAGGGGATTTGGGTAAGAAAACGTTGGGGGATTACCACAAACCACACCTCCCTGGACTTCCCCTGTTGTCTAGTTTTTAAAAATGTACATGTTTCCTAGGTTTCCCTGGGTGCTGGCTGAGCTAGTGTCCAAAGTTTAGAGCTACCCACATTGAAAAAAATGGTCCGTTTTCAGTGGAAAAATATGAGGCGTCAATGTTGTGTTTTGGGCCATTTCCTGCTGCAGGCACTAGGCCTACCCACACAAGTGATGTACCATCTTTATCAGAAGACATGGGGTAATACTGGGTGGAAGGAAGTTTACTGCCCCCTACAGATTACAGAAATGTGAGGAAATTTTGTTTAGTAAAAGTTTGAGATTTGCAAGGGATTCTGGGTAAGAAAATGTGGTGAGAGCCATGCAAGTCAGCCCACTCTGGATACCCCTTGCTGTCTAGGTTTAATAAATGTACGAGTTTGATAGGTTTTCCTAAGTGCCAAATAAGCAAGGGCCAAAATACACAGCTAGGCACATTGCAAAAAATGGATCTGTTTTCAGTGGACCAATATGATGTGCACACATTGCGTTTTGGGCCGTTTCCTGTCACGGGCACTAGGCCTACCCAGACAAGTGAGGTACTCTTTTTTTATTTGGAGACTTAGGAGAATACAGCATAACAAGTGTCCGTTTTACTGGACCTTTCTATGATGTGCAGTGGAGGGGTTCTATGACCTATGCAGCAGCAGAGTAGTTACTGTGATATTTTAACTATTATGATATGTGTTGTTTTTATGGGGCACTGTCAGGATAAGTGTTATTACCAATTATCTTTCTCTGCATTTCTGCCTTCCAAATGTAAGCCAATGTGTAAGAAAAAAGTCATTTTGAGAAATGCCATCTAATTCACATGCCAGTATGGGTACCCACAAATTCAAAGATGTGCAAGTAACCACTGGTTCTAACCTGAATATCTTGTGCCCATTTCGGAAAAATACTTAGGTTTCCTTGATACTTGTTTTTCACTCTTTATAGTTTACCAAACGAATTGCTGTATACCCGGTACACAATGAAAAACCATTACAAGGTGCAGCTCAGTTATTGGCTCTGGGTACCTCAGGTTCTTGGAGAACCTACAAGCCCTATATATCCCCACAACCAGAAGGCTCCAACACATAAAATGGTATATTGCTTTTGAAAATATGCCATAGTTAGAAGTTACAGATGAAAACATAGACACAAATGACTGTTTTTTTCAACTCAATTTCAATTTTCTTTTATCTCAACTGTTACTTTTTATATGAAAACCTTGAAGGATCTACACTAATTACCCCTTTCTGAATTCAGATTTTTGTCTAGTTTTCTGAAAGGTATAGCTTTCCACGATCCACCATCGGGCTCATACCTGTTTCTCCCACTAACTAGAAGGAAGTTGAAAACACAAAAAATAGGAAAAATGGTCTGTCTTCCAGTAAAATGCCCAAACTGTGTTGAAAAATGTGGTTTTCTAATTGACAGCTGCCTGTTCCTGAAACCTGGGAAGAGGGTTATTTTAGCACTACAAACCCTTTGTTGATGCCATTTGCAGGAAAAAAACAGACGCTTTCTTCTGCAACACTTCTTTCCTATTTTTCAAAACAAAAGAAAAAGATTGCTGTATTTTGTGTCATTTCTCAGTCCCCTCCAGGGGAATCTACAAACCCTGGGTACCTTTAAAATCCCCATGATGTTTGAAAAACAGGTCACAAGTTTGGCTTGGATATTGGATACCTTATGTGGACAAAACGTTATGGAGGCCTAAGCGCAAACTAAAATTATTTTAAAATGACATAAAGACTAGGGCAGGCACAGAAAAATTCAACACTGCCAGTGTCCATACGCAGAACCTGACTTATTTGATGAGCCTAATTCAAAAGATATTCATTGATAATCTGAAGGACAGCAGAGCAGTTATTGAGGCAAGCCCTAAAATGCGAAGGTATATTGGGAAAGATAAATGGGAAAGGAAGGAACAAACAGATCTGGGAACACAACCCAAGTGGAGTTTAGATTGGAAACAGAAAAAAAGCTATGCTTCATGAAGAGAGATGAAAATGTCCCAAATTTCCGGAGTTGAATGGAGTGATTGTGTTCATAGGGTTGAGGTTTTTGGTAATAAGGATCAGATAATTGGAGGGGATCTCATTTTTCCACAAGTTTATGATGTTTGTGGACCAAATGCTTAATTTAAATTACCTGCTAATTGGGTGGAAAGTTGTTATCTGGTATTAGTGTTTCCAAAGATCTATCACGTAGTTAAGTTGGATAGTCGAACTGTTGGATTTCCTGTTAGGCCTAAGCGTAGCAGTAATGCTTCACAAATTATGGGAGATGTTTTTGGTCTTATGATTCTCTCTGTATGTGCTGCTTTAAATGATATGAAGATTAGAAAGTTTTCAACATTAGTGGATAAACTTGCTAATAGCACAACTGGAGCATTGCTAGCAATTGATACTAAGCTATTAGTTCTATAGTCTTGCAGAACTGTCTGGCTTTAAACCTTTTACTCACAAAGGAGGGCGGAGTCTGTCAAATGCTAAAAGTTCAGCAATGCTAGACTTACATTCCAGACAAGAGTAAAGAGATTAGGAAGATTGTTAAGAATCGTAGTGAAATGTCAACAGAACTGAAGAAATTAGAAGTGACAGGTGCTTGGGAAGTGATTAGGAAGGGATTATCTGCTGTAGGCATTTGGGTTATCAATATTGGTTGTGAGCTTTTTGGTGCTATATTGAGTCCTATTTTAATCATTGGTATTTGTGTCATTTGTTTATTTGCTATGGTGAAGAAGATTTAGAAATAGGAGGACCAAGGAAAGCTCTGTAGAAGAGGGAAAGGGTATTAAGAGGAAGATAGGAGAAGTTGATTTGTAGAATGGTCAGTCTAACGTCTATGATTAAATGAAGGAGCTGGAGGGTTTTAGACAGAAACAACAGAAGACAACTCATTTTTTAGGCTTGTCTAAGACATGTTAATTTTCTTGTGTGATGGCTATTCTTGCCATCAGAGGGGGGATAGGTGCAGTGCAACTTTTTGAACTTGTACATCATATTTCCGGTTTTTATACCAATGTTAATCTATGTGCCTCTTATTAATCAATTAACTCCTTAACCGCGGCGCAAATTCCGCCACTCTGCTGGAGTTCTATTCAGTGGGCGGGGCCGCATCGGCCAAAGGACGTGCGCAGCACTAGCGAGGTAGTGCTTGCAACGGCCGTTGGCCGACGGGCGCACTTAACGGGTTAAATGTAGCTGGCTGCAGTAGGAGTCACACATGTAATGGTACTATAATCATTGTATTCTCTCTTGCTAGCTGTATTTATAGGTTAGTATCTTGCTCTTGTGGATGACATGATTTGGGCCTGGGCCTCAGTCATTTGAGTTGTTTCTTTAATAAATGTATTGCAAGTTTCATGATTTTCTCTCCCCTGTAGGTGCCTTATTGAGGAGTGCTTATAAAGAGGTATGTGATTCAGAAGTCTTTCTATATTGTCCAGATGAAGACAGTGTGTTACTGCTAGTGATAATTAAGAGGCCAACCTGAGCTTTGCAGTATTGAAAATAATACATAAATAAATAGAGGCAGGCCACTGAAGAAGGAAGAAGATGAAAGATAAAGATTACGGGCAAGTAGAGCATGAAGAATGGGTCACCATCTGCAATTTACCAGGATGAGCAAGGGGCAACAAAAAATTTGCAATTAAACTGTTAGCCATCTTTGGTGCATTTTGATGCGAAAATGGTGGGGTGAAAATACATTCCTTTAAAAGAACTGACTGAACAAATTAATCATGCCTCGCCTCCTTTACTAGAGTTTCAGAGGTTCATACTTGAATTTTTTTTTAAAGCTCGTTTTAATTGACTTTTTTGTAGCACAATTATACCATAACTTGGTTAAAAAATTCAGAGGTGTGGAAAGAACACAAATGAAGTATTCCAATGTGTTTGCAGTGTGCCACGCATGGGGGCGCTAAGAGTCATCTTATAAAAACATTTCCAATTATGGTAAAATAGTGGCTCATCACATAGAATGTTCTTTGAAAGTTGGCTAAAGGGCCAAATGCGTTACAGGCAGTTAAGAACTTCGGGTTGAGCATGGTCACCTGGCCTATAATTTTTCAAAATGTTCTTAGCATCGTTTATTTCTTCTGTTTTGAAGAGTGCTCAAATATAAACTTTAAACCTTGTCATAAACATCAACATGGAAGTTTCTACATACATTTCACCAGGGGTCAATACAAATGTCAGTTTGGATAAACAACCTATTTCTAGCAAACAGAAGCATTGTCTTTTCATGAAATAAAACCTCCCATTTTCATCTCAAAATACCACATTTTATTTTTAGTAAATATATGTTTGTCCCAAAACATCACCTAGTTGTTGTAACAAAGTACTCACATATATTATTAAAACACAGCAACAGATTCTACCTCTCATGTCCACTTATTGGAAATTATCAGAGCAGAACTTCATTTTCAGCGCCCCCTTGCTAGGGTATCCAGACATATGTCAAGACTAGCCACAAAACATTAAGGAAGGATCACTTATGCGAGGTAGAGCAGAGCTTTGGCAACAATACCCACAACATTTCATGGATAGGCCACTATTATGCAGGGATAGCCAGTATGTCACCAAGAATGCCCTCTTATGCCATTGATGGGCCACTATTATGCAGAGATTACCAGCATGTTTTAAAAACTTTCCACAAATCTGTCACTAAGGGGAGACAATACTGATAGGGATACATACTACATCACCAGGAATGTTCTGACATGTCACTGAGGTACCACTGTATTTTTAGCAATAGTTGATTTATCAGCTAGAAAAGTCAACAGAAATTAGAGGCAGGCCCGGTGATAGGCATTGGCAGTGTGGGCAGCAGCCCAGGGCCTCGCACTAAGCCTGCATGGGGCCCCTCACAATTGCAACACCCCACCAGTCCTCATGTACCCATGCTGATCAAATTGAAAAAGGTGTTTCTTTACAATTGGGCCCATGGGAGGGGGCCCGCTCTCTAGGTCTCTAAGGGTTGGTGTGGGAAGACCTTGAGAAGGGGGACAACTCCTGGGCTGCCCATTCAGAGACTCCGCAGGACGCCCATTGTCAGCACTTTAGCCCACACAGGTTTAACTCTCAGCCCCCAAGCAATTCTCACACCTTCAGTCCGAATTGGGCTGTAAAAGATGTGCTTGTAGGTGGCTGAGAGGAGGAGCTGCGGCCCAGGAGGAGTCTGCACAAAGCAGCTTCCCGAGCCCAGAAGGTGTCAGTTGTGTAAATTTCAGGGGCCTCACACCTTCCCTTTTGCCAAGGGCACCGAAAATCCTAGACCCGACCCTGATCAGAGGGACCACCAAATGTCAGCAGTACCCTGCATGACATGTAAAATGACATAGAATGCCCAGAATGTGTCACTGAGGGCCCACAACCATGTCAGCTATAGACTAAAACTTGCCTAGACTGCTATCGTATGGCATTGATGGTCCTTTATTATGTCAGGAATTGCCAGCTAGTTCATGCTCACAACATGCCACAATGGAATGCATTTTATCAGGGATAGCACCATTGTGCCACTAAGAATACTCAGAATGTATGTGTTTGCATACACTTCCACTTATTAGTTTCTGAATTATAACTGGCATCTATCCAAAATCCCTCATAGACATAACAGTTGTTTCAATATCACCATTGGAGTTAGGCTTTGAGAGGGTTTATAAAGTCCTGACTGAACTCCAAACACATTCGACTCAAATGTTTCCTGTGAGTTAAAAGAGACCTGTCGGTATTAAGCGCTCTACAAATTCAAGTTAACATAACATAACAAAATTCCTCTTTCTATAGAGAGAGGCAGAATGGTGAAAATATTTACTTAAACTGCACATAATCAAACTAAGCTGATGGAGAATGGGAGATGTATTTTTCATGTAAAGTATATAGCTAACAAATGAATATATCAATCACCTTCTCGTTTCTTAACCAGTCCTTTCTCATCCTTCCCTTTACTTTATATAGTGAGAGGATAACTGTGATAACGTTACATTATGAGCAAATGTTATTACTGGGGCAAATGCTACGTTCATGCCCTAGTCTTTATGTCATTTTAAAATATGATAATCCAGTTGACTTGGACCTCTATTACCATTTTCAAACTCAGAATGATGCATTCTTTGCTACCGAATATCAATAGCTAATCTGCTATGAGGAACAAAAAGCCAAAGTCAAAATAAACTTTTTTTGCGAGCAAAAGTCATAAACGCATACAAAAACATGATACAAAGTCATTAGCTGGTTAAAATCAAACATACATAAGTTAAGAAATATAAAATCACCAGATATTCCGTTACAGTCTACTAGAGCAAATGGTAAGTAGATATAATAACCATTAAAATAACAGGAGGACCAATATGGGGAGGTGGATTTCATAGGCCAAATAACTGCCCATAGGTAACTTGACATAATACAACAAATACTTAAAGTGGGTAAAATTTGCAGAAACAAATAAGCTGGGCGACATTGTGCGAATTTTAATTTTCGTAGGATGTGTACTATTAAATTCTTCCTCAGATCCTTATAAAATGTACAAATAAAGACAGTATGCAAGGTGCTCTGATTAGAAATGTTATCACGGGACATTTAATTAGGGTTACAAACCAGTCATTTACATTGGAAAAACTTACCAGACGATTGAAAATGTTTAATCTCAGCTGAGTTGGAATGAACCTGTGATGGGCGTTGTGCACACATTTTAGATGTGGTTGCATAACGAAGGTCACCAGCATCATTTGATTTTTAACCACACTGGGTTTGAGAAGTTCAGAAGTCAATCTTAGGTCCTAAAACAGTGATAAGCAGGCTTTTTTTAAAATTATTTTCTACTTATACACACTAATGTGTCTGAAAGATCGAAATATAAGGGATTTCCAAGTCCATGCTCAATTTGTTTTATATATTTCAACCAAGGGATTTCAGTAAGTGACGTCAGTCTAAGACAGGCCTCAGGCGAGAATGATATCACGAGGGAACACACGAGCTTTGACTCTCTCGAGTGGGAACAGCATTACTAGAGATGGGTGAAAAGTTTAACCAAATCATTTAGTAGGCCAAATCTGTCCTGTTTTTCAATCCACGTGTAGAACAAAACTAGAAAGATGGGTTTATTTTAGGGGTTTCGTGTGGGTCAGTCAATTTGAGTGGTCCTCCCACGCAAAAGCGGCACAGGATTGACCAAAAAATTAAAAAATAACAATTGCCTGTGAACCAGTACATCTGGGACTTCCTCCTGTCTTGCGGTTATATAACAAAAAATATCGAGAACATCGAGTGATATGAATATTGTGCCAAAATATGACTACAAAAATATTGTGTTTATATGCTTAAAATATAAATCACAAAAATGTTATGTCAAAAATATTGAGTAAGAGACTATCGCCAAAAAAAGTAAGTATGTTTTCAACTTGTTATTTATTTAAAAGATTAAATTATAAAATCAATTTAAATGAGTTAAAAAAAATTATTATATTGAACCTTTTAGTGATATATGTATGAAAACAATAACTAAACGACATTTAAAATACATTTAATTTTAAATATGAACAGTAAATTAAATTGAAAATGAAACATATGTAATCAAAAATGTCTAACCTAATTTAAATATTAAAATGAACATATAAAAATAGTAGTATTTAATACTTATAAATATACAATTAATATATATATATATTTAAAAAGATAAAAACAATATTTAAACAATCAAAACATTACAAAAGTATGGTTAACAGTAACCACATATAATTAAAAAAAACAAAAATGTATATTTAAAATAAAAAACAAATTTAAATAAAACAAATAATAAAATGTATGTTAAAAAATATTGAAGGAAAGGAAAAAAATTAAAATTAAACAATAGCAAAAATCATTATTATAACTTCAATAAAACAACATTAAAAATATTACACCTCACACACATTACATTTTCTATTCTCACGCACACATGCACAAAAGCAGGGGCAGTGTTTGACGTTGGAATAGTTTAATTTACTCGTCACACTCTTTTGAAGTGGTTAGATTTACTATTCACAATCCAATCCAAACAACAGGAGAGAACGTGTTGGAAGTCAGATGGATTACATATATAATTCAACTCAATCACATAAACAAAAATCAACATAAAATTATTACATTAATGAAAAAATTGAAGATTTAAGTTAATACATTATAAAATGAGCTTTCAAATAAATTAAATGTTTAAATTAAATAAAATTCACTACCCTCCCTACTACCCAAAAGCAATGCCACTATTCAGTCTAATTAAAGCATATAAAATTAAAAACAATAGTAAATAAATAACACATTTTACACATGCTATTAAATACCTATATTATACATGTATGAATAATTAAAATAAAAATTAATTTACATTAACTATTTAACATTTAAATAACCTAAAATATTAATTTTAAAAAATGTGTAACTAAATTAAGATTCCACCCTATTCCCCTACAAACCCAGCAACCTGCTACTACATTAAATATCACTAATTAAATTAAAAGAAAATGCTCACACATTTAAAATTAAACTATACTATAAAACATGAACAACAACTGTACTAACATCTAAAATTAATATACTCTACAATATTAATGAAAAAACAATATTTATCGCAACCATAACAAAGTAAACAATTTTAAACAAAACAATATTCATAAAAAACAATATTATGCAAAAAAATGATGTTACCACCTTAGATATTCTGTTCCGAGATCATTTTGTAGGTACAATATTGAGTAGTGCAATTCATATTTGGGGCACCCAGGCCCCCTTTGGTCAACAGTCGCTGTAGCTTGGAGAGTGCCACCTTCCACCTTTGTGGGCCCCATATCAATTCAGAAAGGAGACCACATAGTTCCCGGAAAAAACTCATAAGTAGGTGTATTGGTAGTGCCACAAAGAAATAGAGGAGACAGGGCAGTATTAACATCTTCACAATCACTATCTGTCCTAATGGTGACAGCGGTAGAAACCCCCAAAAAAGAAGGGATTTACAAATTTAGGCCACTGCTTTGTCTAAATTGCCTTCTTTAAGATCAGTGTTTTTGTGGTAGATCTTAACACCTAAAAACTTAAATGATTCAAAGCACCACTCAAAGAGGGTTCTTGGCATAACCCCTCTGTCAATATCTGGGATCAGGAAGAGAGGAAACAGGCACAATTTTGTCCAATCACCGGGAGGCCCGATAACTCAGCAAAATCTTACAGCAACACCATCAGGACAGGAAGTGAGAAACTACATTGCTCAAAACAATTAGAGCGTCATCCGCGTAGAGCGAGACAACATGCCATACACCATATGTGAAGATGCCCCATTGTTGCGTTCCTAATGGCAGGCTTCAATTTCGTCTTGAGTTCAAGCAGAATCGGGCGGACTGAAGTCAGCGAGGATTCTGTTGCATACACCCTCTCCATCAGCTTGCGGTTGGGAGTCCGAAGCAGATTGACACCTCATGACACCGCATCGGTCTTACTTTCCAGTGATGTCTTGGTGTCTTTTATGGCAGGTAAGATTTCCTTGAACTGTGCTGAGTGAGTGCACAAAGTACACTCCAATTGGGCCAGTGGGACAAGAGCATTTTCTGAGGGAGCAGTCATTACTGTGCTGTTAATCAGGGCAGAGAAAAGGCCTTTACAGAGCTACGGTTTCACCATCTTGAGTTCCGCCGGCAAGATGAGGTGCGTGGTGTAGTAATTATTTCCCCACCTTTTTTGTTGTTTGTTTATCCCCATTGTAGGCGGATCATCATTTGCATTGCTAGTCTTGCCACTCTCACAATGCACCTGATCACAGTGTCATGTAGTTTGAGTAATGCACCTGGGAATGTAGGTCCAGTGACTGGAGGATATGTCAAGGCCTGCGCAATAGTAGTCACACTAGTCAGCTTACTCAATATGTGGTGATCCAGGGCGCCACAATTCAGAGATTGAACAGGATGTCCTGGTTGCCCCTCCCACCCTTTATTTGGGTGTCTTGGCAGCTTCCCGGTCATTGTATAGTGGGCTCCAGTCATAGAAGGAATGGCATCATCAGTGGGGAAATATCAGCAACCAAGCGGGAAGATCATACAAACGGGGGTAGTCCCAGGGAGATACCCCCTCTCACAGTCTCTCTCTCCTCTTCGCAGATCAGTATCTCCACGGTGGGTGGTAAACAGTGCAGCTAACAGCTGGGCTCCTGGGCATCAGTCATATCATGAGGCCTATGCACTTCCAAGAGGCAGCAGGTCTTCTTGATTACCGCGTCGGCGAGGGGCAGTAAGAATGCATGCTTTTTCTGATGCACTGGTCCGCAGCTGCATGTCACGTCATGAATGTCAGGCTCAGGGTGAAGAGGCACGCTGCAGAGGTCCTATTTCTGGTCCAACAGCAAACTTGCTTAACCTTGTGGCCTGGGAATTTCTGTGTCCCGTAAGGAGGCTGACCCCCTGGAGGGCTGTCGCTTCAGATTGATGGTACATAATTAGTGCCAGGATTTGCAGGCCGTGCCACACCACGTTTCGTATGCCGGCCACCCAGGAGTCTCGATTGATGGCCCAGTCACCACCTCAGTTCGTGCCCCATCTAAGATGCAGGAGCTAGTTGTGGTTGGTCCTTCGAGGGCACCCTGGCAACCTGTGGCAATCAGTCGTAGGTCCGGATGCTGCAGTATATGGTAGGATTTTATGAAGGCCCCAATGGAGCTTCCTAGAATGCATCTAGTCTCACTGCCATCTTGCCTATGCACCCCTCCTAGTCCTTTTATGGAGCGTGAGTCACTTTTGGTTAAATTTTTTATATCTTACAAACTAACTTTCACTGAAGAAAGTTTAGACAAACCACCTCTAAAAATCATTTACATTTAAAGGAAAGAATTAAAAAAGGTATGCAGGTGACAGCAAATATTTTTGCACATGGCCTATAGTGGATTATATATTTCTGTCAATACAGTTTTATTTTTGCTCTGAATTATCATCAGAAAATATTGTTCTCTCTGGACATATAAATAGCACATGGATCCTAGCTTGTATAGGACTACCATACAATATACATGCTTTATTGTGATTATCTTTATGCCTTGCATTCTAAAATGAGCATACAACTGCTAACGTTTGATTCTAACATTGCTGAAGGCCAAAATAAATGCAGTAAATATGCAGTTTTACCATTTTCTCCACACAAAAGATTAACATCAAGCAGTTTTCTTTCAAGAAAACTTCATTTATTTCTGCAGCTAATTTGGAAGCAGCAATTATTTCAAGGTGCAAAAAAACTAAAATTATTTGAGTCAGAAGAAAATAGCTCTTTTGAAATCAAGCTGTGAATTTTGAAAAAGCATTTTGGAGGTGCATACAAATAACAAAGAATCTGATACAGCCTCTAAAGTTTAGCCCCACCATTTCAGTTTCTAAACAAACAGCTTTGACAATGTCAAGACTCTATAATATCAAGAAAGCTCTCCATAACCAAACTTTAATTTACTCTGAGGGCTCTACTGTATATTCTATATTATACAGGGTCATAGACGAGATCTTGATAGTCTGTATTAAAGAACCATCATGTTATGTGTGCTGCAAGAAAGTGGACTGTTAACAGGGTTGGATGTGGGTCCACCATAAGGAATAAGGCCACAAAATTGTCACTGTAAAACTGTTTAAATAAATTTAAACCTGGACTCAACCCTGTGGTATCTATGGCACAGAGCAAACATGTTTAACTTAGGAAAATGTGTAAATTACTAGCAGTAACAAAACAGTTAGGAATTCAAAACACAATACAATAGAAATCCCAGAAGCAATTAATAAAATAGTGAAAAATGTAATGAGTAAAAGGACGCCAAGACAACAAAAATCCAATGAGGGGAACCAGAGCTAGGAATTTACAAAATGTAAAGCAAAAAGTGGAAAGAAAAAGTAAAGCAGCAATCAGTAGTCACTTTTTACAATTGACTGAGACCTAGGAGTGATTTCAGGATGACTGCAATGAAGTTTGGGTGGCTACACCAAGCGGGTCGTCCCTGTCAAAGATTTTATTTTCTGACGTAGGGCCCGATTTAGAATTTGACAGACAAGTTACTTCATCTCAAACTTGACAAATATCCCCTCCATCGTATTACAAGGGTATAATTCACATAAGCAATACGGCTGGCGGGTTATCGGTCATGTTTGCAATGGAGTAACCCTTCTACTGAACTCTAAATCAGGCTCTTAGTCTCTGAAATAGAGGTTGAAGTCCTCCAGCAGGGAAATGATACAAGCTGTGTCAGCAGAAGTCCTTTAGAAGCTGGATAGTCGCTTAACAAGGTCCCAATAAAGCCATTGGTTTTGGTGTGAAAACCCACAGTGGGAGAAATTTAAATTTTGCAACCAACAAAATCCTTGCATTGGGCAGATCCTGTTTATGCCTTCATCTGGTCAGGATTTCCACATTCAAACGTAGTCTTTTTTATGGACCTTAAAATCCTCTAACTGAGCACTCCAGAAGCTGTATCCAAAGAAGTGTCATCAAAATTCACATCTTTTGCTGTGAGATCCCTCTGACACTTTTGAGGTCTTGGAAGTTCAAAACTTTTTGAAGTGTGGGCCAAGACTCACTCGAGCTAAGGGCATTAGGAAGGTTCACTCTGGTTCTAGTTGCTACTGACAGCTGTGGCACTTCTGGAAAAAGGCCTCTTGCAGCTTGTTGTGTCCGATTAGTCACACAGGAGGTTAGCCTACTGACCATTGGAGCCCACTTCTTCGTTCTCAGTACAAGAGGGTGAAGGTCTAGTCCTTCAGGTCTCCACACAGGACTCAAACAGCAGGTGCAGTGCTTGTCCGTTCTATTTAGGAAATGAACAGTCTCCTCCTCCTCAGCTACATCACCTTGGTCCCTTTCAAGGAATACAGTTCCTGGACCCTCCCTAGTTGTCCTGCTCTGGAAATGAATGTCACACCTCATTAAGGGAAAGCACTGGTAGGGCCAACTGCCAGTAAGTTAATTTTAAACAGCCTACTGGAGGCTCATGCAGGTAAAATGTGAAATGTTTAAAGAGACTCTTTCTAATTATTTATTAAACAATCTAGCTTAATCAATGAATTGTATTTTTATTAGACATCAAAAATAGTATTTGAATTCTTCTGATATACTGAACTCCAGTTTTTTTAATATGACAGCGCAGTGCTTCGTTGCGAAATAGCTTTTGGCAGCTAGTCTCTGTAAATACATGCCACATTCAAGTTAATCCATGTACTGCTTTAATTACTAGGCACCTTACCTTGGGGTCCATAGAGCCTTCTTACGAGTGACTTATTTAATATTTAAAAGTAGGGTTGTTTCCTATCAAAAAGGGTTGTGTTGATCATTTCACCTGCAGGTTTAAAAACCACACGAGTCAGGCTACACATGGAGGCCTGAAACAATATTTCCTTTGTCAGCCTAGTGGAAAGCACAGTATGTCCTGAAGTCCACTGGTGTGGCATTTAACTTTCCCATGCCATTGGTGTATTTCCTGCACCATGTATCATGGCCATACTGGGAAGTTAAGTATGACAATTAGGAATAAGCCAAATGTTATAGGGGTCACAGCACATACACCGGGGACAGGACCGCAGTGCCCCAATGGGCAGAGTTAAAAATAAACAGCGTCAATACAAATAATAGGGGTGTCCACACAAGCATTCCTCTCACATCTGCCTACATTTACCTTAACAATCTGTTTTTCATGTTCTGTGCAAACTTAAGCCACTTCTGGAATAGGATGCTTTGGTAAGAATTCTTTTTAACTATCTTTAAATAAGTTAGCAATATTCACTACCTGTGTGGTTCACGGGCAAACATAATCTTGTTTTTCTTGGAATTTAATTGTGGCTTTTGTCTTTGCATAGTGGTATCTGTTAAAGTTAACTCATGATGTAATTTTGTAAGAGTATTATCAACAAGTATGAGATAAGCTACATATAAAATGATAAACATTGGCATAGCATCCATAGTTCGAAGAGAACGTTGTCTTTTAGCTAGGTATTTTGGAAAGTCTGCCATATACAGAAAGGATAATAATGAGGTCAGGACACATCTTTGCTTAAATTCACTTATTGTGTTGATTTTATATTAATATTCATTTTTGTTACTCAGAAAAACTTACAAGTGTAATTCCATAATCAATTTTAATAAATCAAAATAAATTTCCCAAGCTAAGAGTTTAGCCCATCATGTATACCTGTCTGCTTTATGGAGTCACTTG
The DNA here is from genome assembly GCF_964204655.1 of Triturus cristatus. Classification (NCBI taxonomy): domain Eukaryota; kingdom Metazoa; phylum Chordata; class Amphibia; order Caudata; family Salamandridae; genus Triturus; species Triturus cristatus. The sequence goes on along the minus strand of NC_140590.1, from coordinate 888,667,153 downwards.
ACAAGTCAAAGAAGGCAATACAAACCTTGTGCTTCCACCCTGTCCCTTTCCACAAACATCTTCAAGGCCAAGACATTGTAATTTATGGCTGGATAGGCCTGTCTTAACTTGGTTAAATTATAAAACTTACGTTTTCCTGCCACCCGGTGAAATATTTGTAGCTGCTTTTTTAACTTGGGCAAACCAGGACATGTTTGTTGTTAGTCTGACTCCCAAGTAGTCAAAATTGGAAGCCCTATTCAGAGTTGTTCCACCCAACCTAATGGAATCTTTAAATGACAAATGGGTGTTTATGGGCATAAACTTGGTGTTTGAATGGTTACTCTCTAGTCCCCAGGCTTCACAGAAGGATGTGAAATGATCCACCAGTACTTGCAGACCAGCCAGAGTATTAGATACCAGCAATGTATCGGCCACAAAGCGAAGCAGAGGAATTTTCTGGCCAGCAATACTAGGTGTATGGTTGTTGCAATACTCCAGTTGGGCCGCAACATTATTTAAATAAAGGGAAAATAGGGTGGAGGCAAGGACACTCCTGTGAAGTACCCCTCTATGTGTATCTATGCGATCTGTTAATTTGCCCTGAGACCCAAACAAACTTGTGCTTACGTGCCCTGATGAAAACGAATCAGGGTAGCCAGTAAATCTAAGGTGACTCCATTGTGTTCCAATACCTCCCAAAGTTTGCAATGAGGGACGGAGTCAAATTCAGACTTTAAGGCCACAAACACCACACATAAATGCAGCTTCCATAAGACTACTGTGTTTCAGTAGACTGTTCGGAACATTAACACCTGGTCAACTGTACTACTTTGTTTCCTAAAACAGGCTTGTAGAAACGAGAGGCAATTAAGTTCCTCTATCCATGTGTTTTGTCTCTTCAGTATCTGTCTACAGAACACCTTCTGAATTGCATCAATTAAACTAATAGGTCTGTAGTTCACTGGAAGGTCCCTAGAGCTTTGTTTTGTAAATTGGAATAATTTCCGCAGCCTTTCAGCTACTTGGGATTTCTACTCCTGCTAGACTTGCATGAGTCAATTTGTTTATAAATTTTGCCCCATTCTCAGGGTCTGAGGCAAAAAGGTTACTCTGTATTCCAGCTGGGCCTGCTGCTTTGCCAGGAACTATGCTTTTAATAGCAAACAAGGTTTCCTTGAGTTTAAAAGGCCAAAGGATTTTGATTAGTATTTCTCCATGGCTTATTAGTGCCCTAGGGTTTGGTTCTGCCACAAGGCCTGGGCCACATAGATCAGAAAAGTTTTTATGCCAGACATATGGCTAGATTGAATGTGCCATTGAGTGTTTTTTCACTCGGTCTCCGAATGGCCACTATATACCAAACGTTCCTAGAGTCCTTAGCTATAGTAGCTTTGTATAAGTCTGTGCATAGCTGGGTATCCCAATTCCTGTGTGCTTTTATCTGCGTACGTTTGTGTTGCTTCCTCTTTATTTTAATAACATTGATGACAGCACTTATCAATGCATACTTTTTTGCGCTTCTACCGTCTTTATTAAACCTAGCTGTTTCCTAACTGGTGGGCCGTCTGGATAATGCGAATGAAAACATTCTCCCACTGCAGTAAAGAGTTTCTTATGGATAGTTAGGAAAGTAGGAGTGTTAGGCCCAGTGAATTGCTTACTATCTAGCTCCACTAGAGCAGCAGAGAGAGTCTCATTTATAACTGCCCTAGTTTCTGGGTGGGATGATATTCGTGACCATTTTAATCTTCACCTATTAATGCCGGGCATAAGGTCCCTAGATAAAAACAACAGGACTTTAACAAGGTGATTTATTATATCCAGAAGGGTGCAATGGATGGCATGGTGATTGCTATCATTCCTTGAAACTACCTTCATGTCTAATACAAGTTTCCATAAAGGCAGGGCAATCAATACATAGTCTATCCTACTGGAGTGCCAAAGGGGATGATAAGTATGATGGGCTTGTAAATCGGACCGAGTTTGGCAATTGCAAGCTCTCAGGCCATTGGTTAGTGTTAAAGCTAGTAATTGGTGAACTGCCTCAGTCCACTGCTCTAATGGCATTATATCAAACACAAGAATGCCACATTATTTATCCTCTGCCTCAGTAAGACAGTAACTATGATTATCAAAAGGTTTCAAGGTTGTATTAAAATCTCCTGCTAAAATCAGGGAATTATGAGAATCAAATTGTCCCCAATGGGCCATAAAATGTTTCAAAGTTGGAGTTTCTCCACCACCTCTAACTCCCCTGTTATAGATGTTATACAGATGAAACAGGCATTCTTCTTTGGTGGAAAAGACTTTCGCCTGGATATTGGGTGAAGCAATATCGTGAGGCTTAACCTACTATTCAGTGACGTCTGAATCCATTTTATTATGCCACCAGAGGGACGGGCTTTCCCATTGTGCTGAGCTTGGTCAGAAAAATTCACAAAACCGTTCCTTTGTTTACTATCGAGACACCAAGTTTCCTGAAACAAAAAAATATTGAACTGGTTTATAAACGCAACCCAAGCAGGATCATTAAACTGGATTTTCATGCCGGCCCCATACCAGGATAAGATATTGATACCAGCTGAATTCCTGGATGGTGCTTCTGACACAAAGCTAGGGATCTCCCTGGGACGCTGCATGGAGTCTGTCGACCACGGAGGTCCTCATTCTGCCCTTATCCTGTGGGATACAGATCAAGCGATAGGTGAAGAAGAACATGGTAGGCTGTACCCAAAATGGATACAGACACCGGGTGGGGGATTTTATGCAAATCTAAGCCCACAAGGCCATCTACCATCCAGGTATGCCCAACTCTTAACTCAATGTAATCAAAAATCCCCTCTGGGACTCTTCTTGCATGGACAATATCCAAGCAAAACAAGGAATAACAATTGCGGGTTGACCTTATCAGTAGAATATATTTTTTTACTAGAGAGTCCTCATCTTCTCTTGCCCATAAGCCAATTTGGGCACATTTGTTAAGTACACACATCCAGAAAGACCACCACTTACCTCATGCCCCCATCTGAGTACAACTCTTCCCACCAGGCATGGGGGGGGTTCCAAAAAATGCTGACACAGTCTGCCCAATGCGCGCACCCTATGGCCCACTTCAGATTCCCAGACCATACCAGGACCAGGTGGAGGTGCTGTTCATTGCAAGCCATGTGTGCTACGTTTGGGAGTGGAACTCATCTGGTGCGTATGCCCTACTTTAAGCCGAGTACCAGTTGCATGGTGAGTGCCCAAGTTACGTTTCTCTGCGGAGGCTGGTTGTGTATATGTGGGGAAATGACATAATCTAAACACACACATGTCTGGTGTTCTTCAATATTTTGACAAGCGCTGTTAGGGTCACTAATTTCCCTTTTAAATTACTTATCACATGTTGTAATCCTCGTAAATCACTATCAAACTGAATGGAGTGGCTTCCTCGTCGTTGAGCCTCTGTATTGATTTCAAGGATGGTGGACCTCCCTTTTCACAGTCCATTTTAATGCTTCCTAGTGTCTCGTTGTGGCCAGAGCAGGGTTGGTTTGCTGATAGGACAGCAAAGTTATTTGATCATACAATGTTAGGCTCTAGTTGAATAATTGAACACAGGGCAGAGACGATTGAATTTGCACTCACAGCATTGAACTCCTGTGGCTGATCAGATATTGGGGCTTCTAAGGTGGTCGTGCTTGTATTGACCGTGAAAGAATTCCTTTTAGTGTTCCCTCCAAATATGGGTGTAATCTTATTCGGAGACTTCACTTTCCTTTTACATTACACTTTTTTTTTCGTCCCCAGCAACAACTCTACCTCTTCTATTAAAGTGTGAATGTCCTCAAGGGTAGTGTTTGGGTTTAGGAGCTGTATTTGTAGTTGTCAGTTTTATGCATTTATGTTTTTTGCCCCCAAGTGACTCTGTTGCTTTGCGTTTACCCATTAGAATCAACCGGGTGCAATTAGTGCTGAGGATAATAATTGTGGTGGTATTGTTAGACAATTATCAATGGAGAATGGATCACTTGTACCAGTTTAACCAGGGTCAGGTATTCTGGCCTTCTTAAAAAACCCTTATTCACGTACATAGGTGATTGGGCGGTATATCATGATTATCCGCCTAATTATAAACGTGACAGCATCATCATTTGGTTTAATTTGAAGTGCTATCCTCCACCTGGAGGTAGACCCACTGGTAATACAGTAGTGATCAGTGATAAGTGGTGCTCAAGTGAAGTGAGTTAAAATTGCCTTCATTGCCAAACTACATTTTTTTTAATTCAGTTCGGAATGGAGGAAAGTAAACAAGGTGTGGTGCGTAAGAAGACAAGTTACCAATCTAATGCACTCATTTGGCCATGTGAGTGGTCGACGTGTTTCAGCCCCATATATATGCCCAGCCGTGTTGGGGGGCTTTCTTCAGGACCTGTGGTTGTGTAGGCATGTTTATTTTACAGCCTAGGTGGCTATGACAATGACTCACCAATCTTGTTATGTTTGTTACGGGTCAAGTAGTACCTATAACTGTTGAGAGAAAACAGAGAGAAGTCATGGTGGTACATTTGATCAATGCATTAAGTAATACTCATGTAAAGGCAACTCTCGTGATGTTGAGTCGGTCCACTTATGGAGTATTTTTTCAAAAGTTGCTCCAAACTTCTAGAACTTCTTCCTGAAGTTCCTCTTGAGGGTCCAAAGTGACCAGAACACAGTCCAAGGGTCTAACAGCTCCAAGATGGTACTTGAAAGGGTGGCACTACAATTCCCACAATGCACCTGGACAAAACCCTTACAAATCCAGGGCACACTCCAGGCAGGGGATTCTTGCTGGTGATGGTCCAGGTGGGCTCTGTTAACCTGCAGCTTGCAGGGAGTTCACTCTTTAATCCTTTTGAAGCAAGGCACACCCACAGGGCTGTAGTTCCAGATAATGCAGCAGGTGCAGTCAGTCAGAATGCAGATTCTGGTGATGCAAATCAAGTTTGTAGCCTGGCAATCCTCTTCTCTTAGTTTCAAGCAGCAGATCTGAAAGGCTTTGCTCCCCTCACATATGTATACAGTGTTCTCTAGGGTCAAGCAGGAGAGCACTCCTGTCTAATGAGGTACAGGGCAACACCCCCAGAGAATGACCACTTCCTCCAAAATGTGAAATAATCATCTCCCAGAAAGCACTATTCCTCAAAAATTCAGTATGGCTGAAATCTCAGCAGAGGAGCGAGAACTAGCTAAGCCAACCTCTACCTTGGCTCATCTCCATAGCTCTCCTCTCCATAACATCTGCATATTCCTTCCTTAAGCCTGCCATCTGGCTGGGTCAGAGGGTATTGGGGTAGATGGGCCTGGCATTCCCTGTCTGTCCTATTCCTCCTTTAAAGCTTCATGCTTTACAACCCCGCCCCCTGCTCTGGCATTCCTATGTAGCAGAGCTCTCTCCAGCAGATAGCCTCTCCCTCCCACTTATCACCTCATCAAAGCCGCCTGGCTAATCCTGTTAACTCTGACCAATCAGAGAGGACTGCAAGAAGGCTGCATTTAGGCTTATAGACAAAAAAGTCTTCTAACTTATTTTCGGTACAATTTACGATACATTCAGCAATGGCATATTGCTGTATTTATCAGTATGTTATCAATACAATCTCCTATGTCCTCGAATGATATCTTAATTCAATTCCCAGCAATATTTTTGTATACATAAACTATTGCAATGTTATCCTAAGGGGCTAGGTATCTACAATGGGGAAAATGAAATGTGCAATTTGTCCACCACCAGGGCAAATAAACATTTTCTAAAGGCCCTGCTTATAGCCGCATGACCCCGCCCCCCCGCGATGCCCAGGGGAGACTTTAGGGATCCTTTATATGCAAACATAGTGTAGATCCTCACTCTACAGGGCTCCTAGCACCAAATTCGATTTGGAAGGCACTTTTCTGCAAGGGGGGGGGGGGGGAGTGAAATTTGCAGTTTCTCTATCCCCAGGGCAGATAAAACATATTTTATAAGGACCCTGCATATAATTACATGAACACACACCCCACCCACAATGGGACACCTAGGAGAGACCCTAGTGGTACCCAATCTGTAAACCTAATGTACATTATCGCTTTTAAGTGCCCCTACCACCAAAGTCAAGTTTGGGCATAGGTTACCTTTAAAAGCAGTGCTGCAACACAGGGTTGCTTTGAACATGACCTCAGACTCTCAGCAGTGCACACATGCAAGTGAAACAAAGGCTGCTGGCCTCTAAACTGCCATTCCCTATTATATACTAGGGACTTAAAGGTAATTTTAATCCTCCTGCCCTATTATACACTAGGGACCTATAGGGTATGTAATGCCCATTATAGATGTACCCTACACATAGTGTACCCTAATAAATGTGTGTGTTTTCACTAGGTTTTCAACATAGCACTGGCCCTGGGCCTGATGAGACAGAGCCCAGGGACAGTCAGAGTCAGTTACCACCAATAAAAGTCACTAAAAAATGGGGGCACACAGGATGACTTTCCCACACATAGGATTATAGTTGTCGTACTCATAGAAGATAGATGCTTTATGGTACTCATCTTGAGTATTCGGGACTCCTATAAATGATCTTGATCAAATATCTTATTAATATCTTTTTTGGCGATACAAGCAATCCTTTATTTTTCACGTTCATTACAAATTTGGTTGATCTATCAGTGGATTCCTCGTGCCAAGGGCCTGTGGTTTTCACTTCATACCATTTGGCTTTTTAGGTTTGTGGATGAGGGTTACTAGTAATCATCTATATCATCAAAAACTAAAGGGTTCCTCCATACTAGAATGAATTAATTAGGATTTAAATCATGCTCTACTTCATGTAAGTTCCAACGATCTCGTAGTTGTTGAAATACTTCCAAATCTGTGGAAAGGGATATCGGCTCTTGATTGATCCTTTAGCCATGACATTGTCACCCTCTTTGATCTTGGGAATGTTAATTTTGCTGCACTGCTTTGAAGATGAGTGAGTTGATTGGGGAAAAGCAATGAAACGAATAATTATAGAATTATCATTGCCGGGTTTAAATATTGGAATAGGATATTAAAGTTTTTAAAACTGAAATTAAAATAGAGAGGGAGCCATTCTGTGCTGCTGCTTTCAGCAACAACTTCTTCAACATGGTCTCCAATCACAGCTAGTTAAGTAAATTGCTCCTGTGGCTTAGGCACCTTCAGATCAAATAGACTAGTCGATTCCATTAGATTGTAAATAGGGTATAGAAACTTATCAAGTTTAACCTGAAAGACCCTTTGATTAAATGGGGCTTCCCATGTAAAGAAAAAGACAGAATTAAGAGAGATGTGTGCCCTGTACTTTCTTTTATTTATTGTAAATAGGGTCAGCTATCAGGCAGGGTACACTCAAATGAAAATTATGACGAATGTAAGTTCCCTTTTGAGTAATACAATATTCCGAATGGATCAGAGAGTTTCCTAATTACATCCCAAACAAGTGATTAGAGTAAAAATAAATGTGTAATGGCATCTTTAGACAATTTAATACCGGGTCCTGCCACTGAAAACTATAATTCCCCTCTTTGTATCCTGTTTCAAGGCGTAATCATTCCCAGAAGCTCTCTAGTTTGAGGAACGAAGAGAAGAGAGGGAGAGCGAGACGACTTAACATTCAGGATTCAGACCTAAACCCTATGTCTATCATGTTATCCCTTCTCCCTTTGCCCCTTTCATTGGTGATAATCAATGTGCACTCAGTGGGTGGTTTTGTTTTGTTTATGTTGGCTATAAGATTTGCATTATAGATATACTGCTGGCTTGTGAACAGTGACCAGATTTCTTAGTTATATGTGGAAACTCCACTTAGTAAGTCTATATTCATAAGAAAATTGAGTTAAAAGGGATACAATTAAAAAGGAAAGAAAAGTTAAAACTTCATATATAATGAATGAATATAGTTCTTGGCCCATGCTTGTCAGCGCATCAGTGACATGCTTGTTGTGCATAATGTCAGCTCTCCATGTCAATTCTATCTACGTATAAAGGCCAATACAGACAAAGAGGTGGATCTGGTGGCAGGCTGCCAATGAGGTGGCAGATAGCGAACTTGGTTCGACCCACAAAGGCAGCACCCATCAGGTGACAGCATCACAAGTGGCAGTTACAGTATTTCATGCGATGAAATTGTACCACTGGTGCTTACAAAGTTAAACAGCACTCCATGTCAGCCCAATCTCCTTTGTAGGAGCGGACAAGGACAGCGAAGGAGGACCTAATGTGCAGGTGGGCAGTGAGATTGCAGGCAGCAAACCTAATTCAGCCTACACGGGTACCAAGGACCATGTTATAGCTTCACAAGTGGCAGCTCTTCCGTGTAGGTCAAAAGTGTCCTATGGAATGAAAATGCAAAATTGATACCTGCAAAACTAGACAGTACTTTTCATCAGCTTGATCTCGTTTGGAGACAACATAGACAAAGCGGCGGCAGGTGGCAACATTGATTCAGCCCATATAGGTACCGTTCCTCAGGCAAAAGCTTTACAAATTGCTGAGTTTATAACAAATGAAATGGAAGCATTGCTATCAACAAAGTTACACTGAATTTGTCATCACAGCTGTTGCAGATACCTACCATATTCCACCAGTTTCAAGAGGTGACATCTGATGAGGGTGTGTTAAGTAGTTAAGCAGCACAAGCATGGTGGTAGCAGCATGCAGTGTTGTGATCAGTAGTAGGGAACAGGACTTTTTTATCCTGTGTGTAGGAAAATGGATTACTGTTTGAGGGGGATTAAACCCTACTCAATCAGCAACCACAGTTTCTGTTAGGGTGAAGTCACAAGCAAATCCCAAATTAACCTGTGCTTAACACTTTGGTGACTTGCCCTAAAAGCTGTCAAGCTTACTTAGAGGCAATGTGTACACTATTTATCTAGCACTTCAAACAGTAATAAAGGGAAAACACAACACAAGAAAAATCCAACACCAATTTAGAAAAATATAGTAAAATGTAATAAATTATTTGAGACTAAATTTACAAAAATCAATCATGTAGAACCGGAAATATGCATTTTTAAAGAACTAAAAACCAGCACTTCAATTTTACTAATGTTGCACAGGAGATTACTCCAGCGCATCCACTGAAGCGCTGCTGACAGACATACTTCAACTCTGTTTTGGGTGATAGAGATGTTCCCATCTCAAGTTAAGAGGCTCTGCGTGTCATCTGTGTAAGAGATAACCTTCTCTTCAAAGGATTCCACCATGTATCCCAAGGGGCACATGTAGACATTAACAATGTCAGACTTAGGACAAAGCCCTGGGGAACCCCAAACTTAGGGGGTTTGGAGTCAGATGCAAATGGCAGCTTCCACACAGACTGACATCTGCTTGATAAGAAGGAGACTGACCAAGCCAATGTAGTGCCACCCATGCTGATGTCCCGTGAGCTTTGCATCAAGATCGTATGGGAAACTGAGTCAAATGCTGCTGAAAGATCCAATAAAAATAAGGCAAGTTTTCTTCCCATTGTCCACGACCAGTTTAATAGCATCAGACACCTCTATAACGGTAGATTCAGTACTGTATACCGGGCGAAAGCCCGATTGATCTGGATGCAGCAACTGATTGGCATCAAGATATATGGATATTTGGACATCGATCAGTTTTTCAAGGATCCTTAAATAAAACTGTCAGCAAAGAAATCAGCGTATAATTGGCAAAGGCTGACTTGTGAATGGACTGGTTTTTTAGCTGCACTTTTGTAGCACAAAGTGCAGATCTCGCTTTGGCGGTGGCGCCAAGAGTCAGGTTCAACTGAGCTACGCATTAGCCGGCAGCAAGATTTGGAAGTGAACAAACCTGTTTGCAGTCGCAAAAAGATTTTTTAAAAATCTGAATTTCTCTGGTTCTTGACGAGAGAGCTTAACTGATGCGAAACCAAGGGGTTAAGACCTGAGGGGCATCTCTTGGGGATTAGGAGCTCACTCCAGCAGATCCAGTCTTCCTTCCTAGTAAGCATTGCAGCAGGGTAGCAATCCTTCTGGCAGCAGAACAGCACAGCAATCATTTTTCTGTAGTATTCACAGGTCCAGAAGTGTACTGAAGAGTTTGGTGTGAGGGTACAATATTTATGCTTGGTGCCATCTTTAAAGTATGATAAGGTTCTGGAGGGTTCCACCCACAGAGATGTTTGGAATTTTCTGCCTCCCTGCCCTGGCCCCAGCTTGTCTGGGAGCACACAAGACTAGTAACAAACCCTTTGTGAATATGCTCAGACAGAGTCCATGTGATGTGCCATTGTGGTAGGTGACAACTCCTCCCTCCGCTCCCTCATCAAGTCAGAGATGGACCATCTTGCCAACACCTATTACCCCTTTGTCTCACTGTCTGAGAGCAATACACAAAGGCTACCTGCCAGCTACACCTAGTCATTTGACCCAGTATACAGGGTGCAAGCACCAAATGGTTGGGACAAGAAAAAATGGCAATTTTATGACAGGACCATGCCTGGGCGTAGTTCGCGGAGTTTCATTACGCGGAACTCCACGAAGTGACAAAAAAACTTCATGGAGTTCCGCAAGTGACGGAAAGCAGTGCAAACTGCCGCTTACGCTGGTCTTCCTGCAGCTCGGGTAAAAGTTCTACCCAAGCAGCAGCTCGCGAACTTACCGTTCACGAGCGTAAGCGGGAAATAAACTCGGCTGCACTACGCAGAATTTTCTGCACCCCGCGAACTCCAAGGAGCGCAGAGTGCAGAAAACTCCTCAAACTCCGCGAATGGAGCAGAGTTCACCGCCCAGGACTATAAAAGACTCAGAGGCTAACATTATGCAATATCATTTCTTGACACTACTCAAGAAGCTCCTTTAAAAAATAAAGAATTTTAGAATTCTGATTTACTAAAACCTCAGAACCCCCCAACAAAAAGCCTCCTATTTTGCTTCTGCTCCTGCAGATAAGTAACTGTGTGGAGAATGTGAGGAAACTAATGACAGGATTGTATGGAATTTATGTTATGTTGGTTACTTAAGTACTTTATTTAAAACAAGCTGTTCTAAATCTAGTAGAAAACTATATGAGTGAAATTTTTATTTAGATAAGAATATGTTGTTTTAGGTTCAGGAAACAATTTGGGATTTTGTTTTTTCTTTAAAGGGTTAACTACCTTTTGGTGTGGTGACCATTGTGTAACAGGGTTTGTCCAGGTTGCAATTAGGCAAATTAGGAAATACATTACTTACCTAGAGGCCTGGGCCGTTAGTACACCAGTTAAAGCTTGAGGCCTCTGCGAATACAGGGAGATCAGGCCGGCCGCGTGTGGGGGACGCATGTGTTATAGGATCGCGCGCTTTCCTGTTTCAATGTTGATCAAGAGCCGCTGGTCTCTCAAAGTAGATATATTAGCTCGGAAGTGTCAGGATTGCGGATGAGGTGGGAGAAAGTGATTCTGGGCAGATTTGGCACTCACCGGCAAGCAGAGCACTGGGTATTGAAGGATTTAGGTGATGCCCAAATCTGAGTATAGAAATAAAGGCAGGACTAATTTTACAGTGATACAGGATGGCCATTTTAAAAGACTGGGCAATATTATACACACAACTATTGAAGTGTGTTGTTCAGAAGTATCAGATTACTGTGCAGTTTTCGCAAGCTGATCGACCCAAGTAGGAGACGACGAGGAAGAGGGGAGGGCAGCCCGGGGGGTGGCTGGCAGTACAGGTAAGTGTTTATTTTTAGGGTTTTAATAAAGTATTATACATTTTTTAATAGGCGGGGTGGAAGTGGGGGCTGGCCAACTCAGCTCCGCTGTGGAGTAGGAATCTGCCCTATACTCGCGGAGTAGTCAAATCTCTGCACATTCCGCTGGCGGAGCGGAGTTGTGGCCCAGGGTTAATAAATAGAGGTGGGAAGGCTTCAAAATGAGTGAGGATGGATCTCATTTGGCTGAAGTGCAGTTTAAGACAAAACTGAGGAAAGCAATGAAAAAAAAGTCTAAGGATTTAGGTTCTCATATGGAGAAAAAATTGGAGGCTGTGATTGCAAGTGCAAAGGCAGGATCAGAAGAGGAAAGGTTTTGGTCAGCTGGGGAGGCTTCTCAGTCTAAGAAAAGAAGTAAAGTGACCAAAAAGACAAAGCACCTTTTCTGAGGAATTTGCACTTGCGAAAAGAGCAAAAGTCTGCGTTGGCAGACCATGGTGTTGGTGTGAGCTCAAGGCAAGGTGGTGTCGAGGACATATATGGGAGCAGAATAAAGGCCCCAAAACCGTAAGCACACGGCCGTACTGTGTGATGAGTCTTCGGGCAGTGCTGAAGTTAGTTGCTCTTCTGAATTTGGCACTGATCAGTCTGGCAGTGAGGAGAAAATACAGGTAAGTGAAAAGAAGGAGAAAATAAAGGACACAGAGGTTGATATAATTATGGATCCATCAGGGGATTCGTTGTTTGATTCATGGCTGTTTAGGCACCCTCTGCCGTACAAAAGGGGGTGGTGATGGACGGAGCATCAGAACCAATCAAACACTCACACCCAGTCAACAGATCTGGGTTTGATCCATCACCGTTCTTTAGCCCACTCTGCCACCCCGGTTCAGACATGGCCATATGCAAATCAGTCTGACCCTGTGCCTCATGGGAACAGTCCAGCCCGAACTGCCAAGCCATGCCTTCTTTGGACCGGAAACAAGCTTCCTAGGACCGGTTTCTGGCATTTCAGCCATCTTCAGCCAGGCTTGCTTGAATCCAGTGGCAAAGTGAGCAAGTAACTCACGTCTGAGCATACCCTGCCAACTTATGGCGAACAAAGCAGTACAAAAGGGGCACCCTCTGTCTCCAGATTGTTCACCTCTCGGGCATGTGGCTGAATACATGCATTCTTGGATCAGGAAACAGATTCTAAAGAAAGTAACGGTGAGGTTACGGTCAGAGTGTCCTAGACCTCCTTTGAAGACAAGGTTATGGTGGCCCCCAAAGCTAGATCCTGAAATATTGGCATTAACTGGGAAAGGAGGTCATGATCCGAGAGAGCGTTTGAACAAGGGTCTTCGTATGTACTAGGATCGGCTTTTGGATGCCTCCAGGCTACTGGCAAAAATGTTTGATTTGGTAGAGGAGGCTCATATGAATAAGGAAAATGTGGATACAGAACAGTTGCGTCAATGGGTCCAATGGGCGATTTGCCTGTTGGGCAATGCAAATACTGCTTTGTCAGCTGAATGCAGGAAGAGCCTTTTCCTCAAGATTGACCACAAGTTGGTTGATTTGGCCAGGAATGAAGCTGCGCCTTCCGCAAAAGTTCTATTATTTGGATACGATTTTATAAAGTCGAAGTTTGAAGGGGCATATTCTTCTATTCAAAAGTCCCTAAAGGGATATGAAGAGTGTCTTCAGTGACAATGCTTTTGTTTGGGCTTGGACATCAAGGGGTCAATTTCTCAGCCGAGGACAGGGAATTATGTGATCGTCATTTGCCCGAGGATATGGCCCCTTACAAGGATAAGGTGTTTGGAAATCTGCCAATTTCTACCCACAAAGACAGCACATTATGGGACGTGGAGTGAACGTTGGTCTTACTTCTATCCCAGTAAAGTTGGGAGAATACTTTGCTAATTTTTTGACAATTGGTTTTAGGTAACAAGGGATGCATGGGTTCTGGAGATGGTGCAGGTTTATCATATCGAGTTCATAGAGGAACCATTTCAGAGATAGGTGCTTGGTGTGTCACAGTTCAGTGTAGAACAAGCCAAAAGGGTGGACAAAGAGGTATTAGAGCTGAAAGACAATGGAGTGGTTGGGGAAATTATCCAAGAAGAAAGGGGATTTCTAAGCAATATTTTGTTAGTGAAAAAAAGGATAAATAATCGAACCGGTAATAAACTTCAAAAGTCTCAACAATTGGGTAGTGTACCATCACTTCAAAATAGAAGATATGCACATGTAAAGGGACATATTGCAAACAGGAGACTGGTTGACTCAATTAGATTTAAAAGACACGTATCTGACAGTTCCAGTTTGGGGTCCTCATCAGAAGTATCTGATGTTCAGATGGGGTGGAAAGATTTGGAAATTTGTGCGCCTTCCTTTTGGTCTTTCGTCAGCCTCATGTTGTTTTAGGAAGATATTACAACCAGTGGTGTCTTTCCTGAGAGAAAGAGGGGTGAGATTGATTATCTACCTAGTCAATATATTAATCATGGTTCATAGCAGGTTAAGTGTATTTGAGTACACAGGGATGACAGTCAGGTTGCTAGAATTTTTGGGTTTTGTCAACAAGGATAAAGCTTGTTTGAAGCCAAAGCTGGAGACTCAGTTTTTGGGTTTTGTGGTGAACACTGCAGATGGAATTTCAAAACATCCAAAAGAAAAGTTTAAGAGTAAAAGGAAAGAATTGAAGAGAGTATTATTTCAAAGACAAATTTATTTGAGAATTTTGGCTCACGTGGTTAGTCTATTGTCCTCCATGATACAGGTTATTTTTCAAGGTCCTTTGAACTTTCGGGTTCTGCAGAGGTTGAAAACAATACATCTAAGAAGTGGTTTAAGGTATTCTCAGGAGGTTGTACTTACCGAAGAGGTGAGGGAGGAGCTCAAATGGTGGTTGTTAAACATGGAAGCTTGGAATGGGAGAGCAATGTTTGGAGAAAACCCGGAGTTGGTAATAGAGTCAAATGCAAGTTTAGATGGTTGAGGTGCATGGTGTGGTGTTGTTTTGGTAGGAGATCATTGGACAGACGAGGAAAAGAGGTTGCATATAAATTGCCTTGAGTTGTTAGCAGGATCTTTTGTGATCAAATATTTTATGAAGTAAATTGTTCAGTGCTGTTACGCATGGACAATGTGTCAGCAGTACAGTATATGAAGAAACTAGGGGGTCCAAAATCAAAAGATTTGGCAGATTTAGTGAAAGTGTTTTGGGAGTACTGTCTGAAGAGGAGAACATATTTCAGGAATGCCCAACATAGTAGAGGAATCGTTCTTGCAGAATTCCAGTGACTCAAATGATTGAATGTTGGACGGGATGATGTTTTTGAAAGTGGAAATTATTTGGGGTCTGTTTGGTGTGGATCTGTTTGCCATCAGGCTGAATGCCCAGAAAAACAGGTTTTTCAGTTGCCGATCAAATCCTGAATCAGCCGCAATAGATGTCTTTTGGCAAATTTTGACGGGTCTCAGTCCCTATGTGCTCCCACCTTTTTCAATGATTGCTAGGGTGACCATGATGATTCGCCAGTGGAAGGACACAATGGGAGTGATAGCTCCACTTTGGAGAGCCCAAGTGTGGTATCCAGTTCTGTTGGAAATGCCTGTGGACTTTACCATTCTGTTGCCTTGGTTTCCGAAACTCTTCAGGGGCCCAGCAAGAGAAGTGCACAATTTAGTAGTATCAGAACACATGAGGTTAGTGGCATGGAAACTTTCAGGAGTGTTTGGGAGGTTCCAGGGCTTTCATGAGCAGCTTTGTAACTCATTAAGGAATCCTGGGCTCCAGGTACAAGGAATATGTATAGACTGGCTTGGCAAAAATGGGTTTGCTGGTGCGTGGAGAGGATGTTTGGTCAAGTTTCAATGTCTACAATGGAAGTGATGAATTATCTGTCAGAAAGGTTTGAAGATGGTTTTGCTTACAGGACAGTAAAAGTGTATAGATAGGCAATTGCTGCGGTTCATGAGTTGGTAAACGGATTATCGGTAGGTCAGGATGTGGTGGTATGTAGACTGATGGGAAGCATTAGAATTTCAAAACCCCATGTCTAGGTTTAACTCTGTTCGGGACATTTAAAAGTGTTTATTAGGTTAGGAGAGAAATGGCTCATTGTCTTAAAGAGAGTTGTCTTTAAATTTGACAATGTTGTTGTGTTTGGTGTTGTTTAGGAGAGTGTTGGATGTGAAAGCGCTTGACATAACCAGCAAGATTTTTTCAGCTGATGGAGTGTGTTTCTATTTTTTATGTCAATATTTTACCCATATTTTGATGAAAAAGATGAATTGTGTGTAGCAAAATGTGTGAAGAAGTAGGAGAGGAGCACTGCGGAAGTAAGACCGTATGGTGTGAATCAGCCACTTAGTTCTTTTAAAAAGCCTTTTAAGGCTGCGTCTCCACCCATGCTGGCAAGATGGGTAAGTGGAGTGATGGGCAAAGCTGGTTTAAATGTGAGTATGTTTGGAGCTCATTCAGTAAGAGGAGTGGCTGCATCTAAGGCGCACATGATGGGAGGATCTTCACAAGATATTCTTCGGTGTGCAGACTGGACAAATGATGTGACTTTTAGAAGATTTAATTTTAAACCAGTTGAAAATATGGCAAGTTGTTTCTTGGAAATGCTTTAAACTTGCACAATGGCAGCCTCCAGGTCTTGCCATAAAATGTACTTTCTCCACAGATTGGTTGGCATTAAATCTGGATTTTATTAAGAAAACACCAAGGCTAATATTATCTCTTTCATATACCCAACCCTGAATAATTGTGGTTTTCTTAATTCATAGCTTGTGGATAAGCTTAATGGCTGTCATGGATTGTAGTCTCAAGAGCATGAAGGATCACTTGTCATTGATTCCTTTGTTGGGATTTCTTCGAGATGAGGAACGTTTGAATTCTAGGACTGTTTAAAAGACGATATTAGAGTTAAACACAGTCAGTTGCAGTCACTAAAAAGAAGGTTGTGTGTTGGGAGTTCTGATGTTTTATTCAGTCAGAATTCTAACGTTTTGCATTCTTTAATGGAGCTGCTGGAGTAGTGACTTCAAAGGTTTTCTAAAAGTGGCATTTTCAGAATTGTGACTTACAATCCAACTTTATCATAAAGGAGGGCTTTAAATTAAAATTCTTTAGACACCAAACATGATATTCCTACTTGCTCCCAATTGAAAGCTATCACTTATTAAATGTAATAAGGTAACCCATTGTTATCTTGTGGAAGAGAAGCTTTGCAGTAGTGAAAAACACATTGAGGTTTTCACTACAGGGACATGTAAAAGTTTAGAGTACATTTCCAACTTTTTAAATACACTTCACCCTGCCATATGGGCTGTTTAGGGTGTTCCATAGCGGTGACATATGTATTAAAATGGATGGTTTAGGCCTGGCAACAGATTTATTTTGCCAAGTTGAAATGGCAGTATACAGCTGCACACATAGGCTGCAATGGCAGACATGTTTAAAGGGCTATTTAATTGGGTGACATAATGAGGGCTGAAGGCTCACCAGTAGCATTTAAATTACAGGGCATGGGTGCATGTAGTGCCACTTTACTAGGAACTTACAAGTACACTAAATGTGCCAATTGGATGTAAGCCAATGTTACCATGTTTATAGGAGAGAGCATGCACTCTTAACAGTGGCCATCGGTGGTCAAGTGTACAGAGTCCTAAGGCCAACAAAAATGAGATCAACAAAAAACTGAGGAATAAGGTAAAAAGTTGAGGGAAGACCCCCTAAATCTGACAGGTCTAACACGATCACTGGAGTGAAGTCCACAGGTTTACTCACCTTTTAAAAAGTTCCGCTGTTGTGTGCTTAACTTACCCCTTGGTCTATATCAGGTAGGTGTGGGGTGCCGCGTATCGCAGGTCTGCTCTGGATATATGTGTCCCTGGGAAGAGAAGAGTACAGCAATAGAGCAATACTATGCAGTGCATGTGTGGTTAATGCATGTACTGGGTGTACATATTCCTGTGAGGTATACATTACATGAGAGATATAGGGCTGTGCAGTGCATTGCATGCTCAATAAAAGCATGTCCTGTGTGTGTGTGCTTGCGTGAAGTACAATACATGCAGTGTGAAGTGTTGTGCAGTGCTCACATGGCCAATGTTTGTGCTGGCAGTGTGTGTGTTTGTAAATAGCACACCATGGTTTAATATGGAAAAGCGTCAGTGCTGTACAATGTGCGCAGACTGAGTGTGTGCTGAATGTTTGTATACTTGTGCTGGTATAATCCATGGAGGCACTAGTGCTGAACAGTAAGACCCTGGGCTCTATTTTGGGAAGCCCAGGTCTGCTTGGTAAAAACATGAGGCGAGACTCCCTTTACCCTTCAAAAGATTGCCCTTTGATTCAGTGATGGATCATAAAGACGGGGCCTGGACAAATCTCAGGAAAGGGGATGGGGCTGATAAAGGAATCAAAGAGTAGAGGTGGGAGTATGAGATTAACCTTTTGCTGCACATGTCAGTGTGGCTGAAAATCCAGGTGTGAACTCTGGTTACTCTTATGAATTGAGCTGTTGAACAATCTACTTCAGAGTCTTGCCTGCTATGACAGACAGTCCTTCAGAAGAAAAAGAGAACTGTCCATTTCAAAAGAAGCAGAACTCCGACCTTAAACCGGAAAGACTCTGATGCTAAATTACATTTTAGTGTCTGGAAATGGACTATAAAAAGAGTAGGGTGAGACCATAAACTTTGTCATCTGCCAAGCAGCCAGATGGACAGACAAGAACCATCCACAAACAAAGTCAGGACAGCCATTTTAAGGGGAACATCTTTAATGTCTGGTCTTGGTTTGGTACACAACTCCGTTACATTGACACAATGATGATTGGGATCAATCAAAGGGTCATCAATATACTGCACTTTGTGACATCAGCGGAAAATAATTTTATTAGATAACTGCTCGCTCTGACATCCAGTTCTCCCCTCACTCCTATGTTTTTTGACGTGGGAATGAAAAGAGTCGCTGATCTGGTTGCTTTACGAACTATAATTTACTGGGTCTGACTCTGGACTACACCAGAACTCGAAATTTACAGAGATTCTTTAATAGACCTACTAAAAATCCCATGGGTTAAATTTATTTCAGGTTGGCTGGGCAAACTTGGTATGCAGAACTACTGGGACGATCCAACTGTGATTTGTAAGAACGATCTTAAGATCATAAAAACTCGCTACTGGACTTATGTAAATGAGAGATATGTAACTATCAGCCCCGGCGGGTCCTTGACTGACATGTTCTTAGCTTTTAAGCCACTCCCAGCATTTGAGACATGTTTAGATTGTATATCCCCGCCCCTAACAAGGAGTCTGTTTTTACGCTTTCAATGTGGATCTCTTCCTCTGTGATCTTTCAGACGCAAATAGCGCCGAAATCAAGATTTTGCAATATGCCCTGCGTGTGGTTTGAGAGATGAGGATGAGATAGATGTAATGTTCTTCTGCTCTGGGTATAGTAATTTACGCTATAAGTGGATTGTGCCCATCTGTAGTAATATGATTACCACTTCGCCCCGGTCCGACGCGGCTAGTGCCGTTGCGCGGAGGGCTTCTTGGGAGTTCCAATCAGGGCAGGCACTTCCAGTAGGGGTCAGCGCGCTAGTTCTCCGTGCCCACCACTATTTAGTTCAATGCTTGAGTGCAGTGCAGCGGACACGGCAGAACCCTGACATCAGGTGATTCTGCTAGTTGTGCTGTTTGAAACTCGCGCTTTCTTCTGTTAAAAGTAAAACGTTGCAGCTACTGCTGAAAGTTCTTAAATATTTTATCATTGTACAACCGTCATTGCGGTTTTAAATATTTGTACTTTGCACATGCAAAATCTCACTTGTACCTGACTACCCCTTCGCCCCGGTCCGACGCGGCTATTGCTATTGCGTGGAGGGCTTCTTGGGAGTTCCAATCAGGGCAGGCACTTCCAGTAGGGGTCAGCGCGCTAGTTCTCCGCGCCCCACCACTATTTAGTTCAATGCTTAAGCGCACGCGCAGTGGACGCGCACAGCGGGCATGCCAAAGGCAAGCCCGTCTGCGCCCGTCCGCGGCTGGCAGGGGCTAGGGGCAACCCACAATGCTCATTTTAACTCTTACTCAGCAACTGAGCTGAGACACCTACAAGCAAACTGGCCCATCAACTCCTGCACAAAAGCCTATCTGCATACTACAGGGATCTCAATCCCAGGAACTTCTCCCCTGAACTCTCTGCCCTACCGTCCGAGCAGCGCCTGCCTGCCAAATCTAAAGAAACACCTGACCCTATTACTCCCCTGCCCCAGGATAAAAGGACCCTGGTATTTAGCTACTTAAACACCCGTTCGCTGGTTAAACACCAACTAGAAATATTCCAGCTACTTGACTCCGATAAACCTGACATACTTCTCCTGTCAGAAACATGGCTTACCACTGAATCCGTACCGGACATCCTGGCAGAAGTGCCTACGGGTTATTATATACTTCAGGCCAACAGACCTTCGGGGAAACCTGGCGGTGGAGTTGCAGCCATCATCCATCACAAAGTCAGATTTACCACTATGGAAGTCACTGGCATACCTTCAGTTGACAGCCTCATTTTAAAATTTGACTCTCCTCACTCCCCTTTCATCTGCGCTCTCTTCTACAGACCCCCCCCCCAATACATGCCCTCCTTCCCTCAACTGTTAGGCGAAATGATCTCCCAACTAGTCATCAATAATGCCAAAGTTATCATCATAGGAGACTTTAACTACTGTCCCACCGACGTAAAGGAGAGTACCAGCTCGTTAGAATTTACTGACCTCCGGTCTGGGCTAAATTGCATTCAGCAGGTACACGTCACCACCCACATCAAGGGACACATCTTGGACCAAGTATGTACCTCCAACCTGGAAATTACACTACCCTTAATTTCCCCCTGCCTATGGCCAGATCATCACATTATCTCCTTTTCCATGGACTGCACCCACCCAATAAAACCTCATCTCCTGGGCAACCACCTGGGTAGAAACTGGAACCGGGCCAACATTGGCGAATTTTGCACTTTATTAAAAGCCTCCCTCCCTGATGAACAGGATTCCCTAAGCAATCAGGCTACTGGCATCAAGCATTGGCTCGAGTCAGCCAGCAACATCGTTGTTTCTTTTAAAAAATCCAAACTTAAACGTCCTCACGACGCCCAATGCTGGTTCTCCGACGAGCTGAAAATAAAGAAATTAGCACTTAGACAAGCTGAGCGCAGTTGGAGACACGACTATATCCCTGAAAAAACAAAACACCTATATGATTCTATTAAAAGACTATAAAAATTCCATTCTCCAGACCAAGACAACGTACTTTTCCCTCAAAATTACTAACTCAGCTACCAAGACTAAAGATATTTTCTCCATAGTCGACAAACTATCACAACCAGCTAGAGTAATTGCTAAACCGGTCCCCTCTCAATCACTATGTGACTCCCTAAACGTGTATTTTATGGAGAAAATTGCCACCATCAAAAACAGCATCCCCCCTCCCGTTTCACTCAACAAACCCTCTGATCTTGTTCAATAACCCCCAGGTGCTGAATCAAATACCTCTGATATCCAAAGAGGAATTCCTTGTCCTACTAAAAAAAGTTGGATCCGGCTCCCCTACAGACTGCTGTCCCCCACATATTCTACGAGAAGCCATTTCTATCTGCCCAGGCCCCCCACTAGCACTTCTCAATAATTCTCTCAGACAAGGCACGGTCCCCGACACCTTCAAAATTACCAAAATTGTCCCCATCCTCAAATAGCCCAACGCCGATCCCTTGATACTCAGTAACTTCCGCCCCATCTCCTTACTCCCTTACCTCAGTAAGATTTTAGAAGCTCATGTAGCTAATTGCCTTAGCTCCTTTATTGAACACTCTTTGTTCCTTGACCCCCAGCAGGCAGGTTTTAGACCAGCTCACTCTATGGAGTTAGTCATCCTAGCAGTCATGGACGAGCTTAGGAAGGGGGCCGATCAAAATATTTCCCAGGCCCTCGTTCTTCTGGATTTGTCAGCAGCTTTTGACACGGTCGATCATGATCTCCTGATCGGCCGTGTCAGCAATGCCGACATCCAGGGATTAGCCCTGAAGTGGATCTCCTCCTTCCTGGACAATCGTTTCCAGGCAGTCCGCCTAGCTACCTTCTCAGCCGAGAAAGTTAGGCTGACATGTGGGGTCCCTCAGGGGTCTTCTCTCTCACCTCTCCTTTTCAATCTGTACATGTCACCCTTGATACGCTCCTTACGTAACAGTGAGGTAGCCACCTTTAACTACGCCGACGACCTTCAGTTGGTATTTAAAATCGACTCCTCTACCAACTCAGCCTCTAACTTTCAGTCTACCATGAACCTCATCAGCAACTGGATGTACGCCAATCAATTGAAGCTCAACCCTGATAAGACTGAGCTAATCCTGACTGGCGGCACCTCCAATCCTTGGAACCTTAACTTCTGGCCTCCTCTCTTAGGAAACCCTCCTCACCCGGCGGAATCCATAAAAAGATTAGGGGTCATTATAAGCAAAGATCTGTCCATGAAATCCCAGATCGGCGCGGTGGTATCATCTTGCTTCTTCCAACTACGCAGTATCTGGAAAATTTGCAGATTCCTAACCACCAAGGCCCTAACCCTAGTCCTCCTGGCTTTGGTCATATCCCGTATTGACTACGCCAACTCACTCTATGTTGGCATCCCGGCCTACCAGCTTCACCGCCTACAAATGGTTCAGAACCAAGCAGCTAGGCTCATCTTCCATCAACCCAGACATCAACATGCCCGCCCCTTGATGAAGAGCCTCCATTGGCTCCCGGTGGCCAAACGTTGCGCATTCAAATTGGGTTGTACCATCTTCAAAGCCCTGGCCGGTCAAGGCCCGGCATTTATCTCCTCTATGATACATCGCTATACCCCCTCACGTGAACTTCGCTCCTCCCACTTGAACCTGCTCACTGTTCCCCCCTTTAAGCGGAAAAAACATGGTGGTCTCAGATTCTCTCTTCTGGCCCCTCAACTCTGGAACTCCCTTCCCACGGAGTTCAGATCTGTAACCTCATGCACCCGATTTAGAACTCTCCTTAAAACCCTCAGGCTTACGAGTAAGCATCTGTCACTATACTACTGTCGTATCCCACCATTAGCGCCATGAAACCGCTTTATATATACTTTTAACATAACATTAACATAACATAACATGGGCACAAGAAGCCATCTGGCAGCCTTTAGGATTTTAAAAAGTGATACATCAACAAAAATGGTATTTGCAAATTCCTGCAGGCTGTTTGGTTCAGGAGAACTAAAATTTTAACTTTGCTTGCTTGAGGAAGTGTTAATGCTGGGTTCATGCAATATCTTTACTTTTTTTATAATTATATTACTATTTGCACATTAGTTTTTTGCACTATGCACGGTCACTTTGAGGCTCTACCACTATATTTTAACGTTTTTATACAGATGGTCCTTATGGAATTATTCTAGTTGACAATAAGATGCCATATTATTCAGAATGCTGCTCAGATCAATGAAATACATTTTAGGTTTAATTAGTAAAATATCATTTTTAGACAATATCTTCTGTTTTTATGAATCGTGTATCTTGATGACTTAGTTTTATGTAGATGGTCTGGTACTATCATGCTTAGTAACCTTATGAATTTACTGTTTTGTGTATTCTATTTATATTTATTTCTATACATGAGGGATTGTACTATATGTTGTATGTTGTATCATTGCATTTTTTACTTTGTACACTTTGTTGGTTATCTATAACCGAATAAAGCATCTTCTACTACTACTGCACTAGCACTGAATTCCAGAGCAGTTGCAACCTTTTGAAATATTTCATTAGAATCTGACCATTCAATGACAGCATCTCTGTATACTCCTGTGGGATCCTACAGTACATAAACACATTACTGAACAATCAAAATGCAGAAAGATTTTGGCTTTCCTCTTAAAGAGGAATGGAAAAGAATGCTTGGCACATGTCAATGACTGTATAGCATTCTGCATCTGCAGGAATTTGCAACAAAATCATAGCAGGATTTAGCACAACCACCCACCTACGTGGCCCTGCAAACATGTCTCAAACCTGCCAATGCAGTGTGTGTTTGTGCACCCACTTGCCAAGCCCAAACCTTCCCTTTTGGTACATGCAAGGTACCCCTAAGGTAGGCCCAAGGTAGCCCCATGGGCAGGGTGCAGTGTATATAAAAGGTAGGACATGTACGGCTGTGTTTTACATGTCCTGGCACTGAAATACTGCAAATTTTGTTTTTCACTACAGCAAGGTCTATCCCTCCCATAGGGTAGCATTGGAGCTGCCTTGTAACACCTTACAAGTGTATCTTCCAATTGGGAGCTGATAGAAATTTGAAGTTTGGGGTCTCTGGACTCACAATTTAAAAATACATCTTTTAGTAAAGTTGGTTTTTAAATTGCTAGTCTGAAAATGCCACTTTTAGAAAGTTTCAATATTCTTAATGTAACCATTCTGTGTCTCTGCCAGTCTGTTGAATACACGTCTGGATTAGGATGACAGTTGGGTTGTTTGTGCCATAACTCTAGAAAGTCACACAAAGCGAACGGAGGTGTGCCTTGCATATCATGACGGCCCATCACCAGGTTGATGGGTCTTCCTGAGCTAGAGTCATGGGAGGAGTCAACAATCAAAATGGGCCAGTTCCCCTACTTTTTGAGAAAAGAGGATCGTCCCGGGACGGTTAATTTCAAGAGTTGAAATGCATCAGCAGAAGTGTATGGCACGGAATCTCCTGCACTTTGAAACCGAGGGAGGGACAGACAGCTAAACAAGCCTTGTTGCCATGGTGCCTGCTTGCCTGATTGAAATGTAAATGTGTGCAACTGGTTAATCTGCTAACTTAAAGGGTTCTTGGAAGCCGGTATTGGCTTTAATAGATGTAATCACTTGAAGCTTTCTGGTGACAGTTTTATTGCAAGGGAGTTTCCAGCTGAGCTTTGAAATGTGTGCTTTTAATGGACATAATGTACAGTCTGGGTATTAATAAAATACATATTTTTTGGGAAGCACTTTCTCTTAAACTTTCTGCACATTTTATATCAGCCTATCTTATACTGTGTGTAATGAAAGTTAAAAATAAATACTGACATATTCCCAGTGCATTCTGTCACAGACTAGGACCTCGTAGCACTAAACATATGCAAGTCACTATTCTCCATTCCATAAACCATGATTTGATTCTGTGCCTGTCTAGTTCCAGATACAGATCTCTGCAATGCATTAACTAACAGAGGTTTGATAATGTACAATACTGCATCTCCCAATGTTTAAATTAACTTTCATTTGTATTTAATCTGTGCCTTATTTTATATGTAGTTACGTGCAGGTGAAAGACCCAAAAAAGTTACATAATATCTTGGTTTGTTAGCCACCCCTTTGACTCTGCCCCCACACTCACTCATCCTGCCCTCTTTGCACACAGCATTACTGTTCCCATATTTTCTTTAATGCACTTCGACCAGTGGGAGGAATTGACACTGACCTGAATAGGGCTGTGTCTGTCCTCACACAAATAAGTATTTCCCCCTGTAGTGTGTCTGGTGCCAGGGCAGGGAAAAACAGGGTCTTGTGCACTACAAAGACTGTCCTTAGAAGTTTGCCTACTTCAAAGGCTAAAATTAATATAAGTACTGGTCTTGTGACACCATATCTTTAGAACACTTCTACACGGACTATATTCTGCCAGTCTGGAAGTGTTCTTCTAGCCTGACAGGAGTCTAGAAAAACAGTAGACTCCTAGTCAAGTGTTCTGAGAAGGGTATTTCATTCAGGTTTCCTCTGAAGGGAAAGGGGCTAAAGAGGAGAACAATTACTCTGAATGTTTCTGCAGCCAATGAAGTGTACAATCTGGAAAACAGATGTAAATATTTGAAGATTAATTAAAGAAAAGTGGAATAGTGCACACAACATGATGTGTGAATATTAACTCCATCTGATTTTGAGAACCCAAATGATGTTTCGATATGACTTACCATCCCTCTTTTTAACACCAGAGTCTTAATGGAAGAACTGGTAGAAATAACTATCATTGATTGAAAATGGGTCACCCGGGTTGTCTTAACACATTCACTTGCACTTTGGATGCGAGTTTTGTTGAAAAGTAGTAATTTCACCATTTGGAACTGTGGTGAGAATATGGACACACCCTCTTCTATTTACCATTACAACACCACTACTCATGCTACGAGCACAGGTTGAAGGATAGTATTTAGATAGGAAAGGTGTAGAGACAGTAAAAAGTGGATTGAAGCCTGCCCTTCAATCTCCAGGCATGGAAAACTATGTGTCTCTTCAAACAAGCTTTGAGCACAAAGTACTATATAAATGTCTTGGAATTTTCTCCCTGATGCCCATCTTCTTAGCATTCTAATTTAGACCGCACCTAGTAGCATTGATCTCGTTGTATCAAGCTGCATTTGTTAAACAGACCTCAAGTGGTATTCATTAAATAAAGGAAGGCGCTGAAGAAAAACAAATCTACCAGGACCAATTCCAAATGTCGGAACAGACTTCTCGCACTCCGAGAAGGTACATTTAGAATGTGGCACACACTGAGATTTGTAACTTTTGGATTCCCCTGAAGCAGGTCCAGTGGGAGGACTCACAAAAGGAATCTGGAAAGGAGAGTGCAAGAGCAAAGCTACATCCAGAGTATTCTCCCCTCACTCCCTCTGGAGATATTGAGCAGGAGTAATCACTAAATATCCCGCTAACATGCAGCAAGGGTGTTGCTTCATCTAGCATTCTTGTCATTAGACCCATTCAAGATCCATCGGAGACCAAGTTCACTTGACACAAGATCACCGAGGAGAAGCCCTTCTCACATATCTGGGAAATCCACTAAAGCTGGGGCTAAAGTGGAAGGTCTTGTAATTCCATTCACAAGAGGTAAGGGCTGCCAGGGCCTGTAAACATTCAGCACAAGGATAGTAAATGAAGTTATCAAGACCATTAGTCCAATTATATTTTTTCATGGGATTTCATCAGAAGTATTTACCTCTAGAATGTATATAATGCTAAAAAGCAGTATTTGACCTGACCATTTAGAATGTTAGTTTTTTTTTACGTTGGTGCTTATCCTGTATATCATTGTTGTCTTTCGTCACTTATGCTATGCTAACAATTGTTGACGGGTTCAACAGTCACATTCACTGCAGACAAAGGTTTACGTTTACAGGTTAATCTGAGTCAGTTTTGCATCATTTACTTTTTATAATCATATTGCTTATCATCTGGTTGGGCTACAACCAATCTATTCTCTCCTCATGTGATCTAAGCGTTACTTGAGTTTCGACCTGAGTTCCATTTGTCACACAATTATAGTTTCTCCTAGTCATCAACTCCTTTGAATTGGAGGAACGTATCACAGAATGGCTGGTCACTAAATAGGATTTCATTTTCAGTGGGAAGTTTGGTGGTACAAGGGGTGGAACCAGGATCCTCACTTGATCAGACTATCCTTTCTTTAATAATCTTCAGAGCCTTTATAGCCTTGGGCAATATTATTGGTCATGAATGATCAGGATAAAAATACACTGCACCACTGTACAGAGATCACTTTCTGCAAAAAATATGTTCAAGGTCCTGCACAGCACCTCAGGCACCTTCTTTCATGATCAAATGACTGGTCTCTTAGAACACAAGATGGACCTAGAGATGCTCCTTACCTAGGTATTTCAATCTATCATTCTCACACACAGCTGCACCTCAACAAGGAGAGACCACATTGTCATTGACATAAGAGCTACTATTCGTACTATGCTGCCCTCGTGCCTCCGCTTCTTACCCCTCTTTGCACATCGGTTGCCTCTATATGGACTGAAGGGTGAAAGCCTCATAACACATCCAAACTGCACTTAAGAGCCACCTCCTCCACCATAAAGGGACAGACGAAATCCTCATCTAGCTCTTTTTCATTTCCCTTGTACAGACTACTTCTTGACCAAGTAAGTTAACTGTTTGTGTGCAGCATTTATTCTTCTTTCCATTCTAGTTACCCCCTTCGCATTTACCAAGTAATCATGGTCTATGTAAACAATCATCCGTGTGATTTTTATGTGCTGCAATCAGTGTGCAGAATTTCATACTGAGATGAGCTTAGCAGTAACAAAAATACTAATAAAATCGAGGTTACGGTTTTCACATGATTAATTTTTGGTTTTGCTAGAAATATTAATCTATCCACGAAGTCTTTGCCCAAGTTTCAAAGCACCAATGCAATTTCAGTTATGTGGTAGTGAAAATGGCACCTTTCTATGTACCTTGGAACAAATTAAATTCTAGATGATGTAAATGGCACAGAGTAAATGAGAATGCAGCAATGGAAACCAGAAAGTTTGCATTTGCAGGTTGCCTACAATTTCATCATTTTTCTGCTTGCCGCACAGGAGCAATCTTCATTAGCAGAAGAAAAATCTCATTAACATTTCAGCAGAGCACAAGCACTTGACAAGATTTTGACATCACACAGAGAAGCAAGAAAACCAATACACTGACTCAGTTGAAATAACTTTTTCCCATTAATCCTTTATTCACTGGTAATTTAGGCCCATGTGTCAAATGCTTCGCTTTGTCAATATTTGAGCTTGATGTTCTGCTGAAACATCTAGGTGCCAATTGACCACACTCAAGCAAACAGCACACCCTCAGACTTCGAAGGACTTGCCTTAAATGTTATATTTCCAAAGCTAGAGGGGATAACAACGCATGCATAAAAGGTGATCATAGGTCTGAATTCACCACTTACAAGGAAGATTATAGTATATATCTCGAGACTGAGAGCAAGATGATGTAAGATTGAAAGCAATTAAACAAACTATGTCTGAAATCTGAACTGCTTAGCCAGAAGTGCAGAGGGACAATGGTGTAAAGCATTGAACAAACCTCCAGAAAAACTGATCTTTAGTCATTGCTGGGATTAGTTAGAATGCATCATTCACCAGGCAGAAAAATCCAGCACATCCTGGAATGCGGGGACAAATTTTACAGAAGTAGGAATGGGGCACACATTTTGGGATCCAACCAACATTCACAGTTATTACTGAAAAGACTTAAAGTAACCTGCAAATAATTGCAGGACACCGTAGATCCCGTATCCTGCCACACATTTGTGGCAGGGATCAAAATGAAGAGTCTGAATTGAGGACTTTTTGTAATGCTCTGTTCTGAAGCCAATTATCCCACAAGGGAGCACCCAAGGGGAAATGTTTCCAGATCTAGCTTCCATTATTTTTCAACTAACTAATGAGTTATTTCGGTACAGATATAATGCTTCAATTCTTGTAGAATCACTCCAATCAGGTTAATATAGATCTCTTATATATTGCACTTGTAAGGGGGGTACATCAACAAAATTAAATGAAAGAATTACATATAGGGAATTATCATTTTATTGCATGATTGTTCTATTAATTATTGTGCAAATGTGAGAGAAACAGAGAACCAGTGCAGAAACTGCATGCATTATTTTCTGTCAAATATCTCATCAGCAGTATTAGTAGGTAGATGTAGCCCTCTATGCAGGATCACCCCAAACATTTTGCTTTCAGCCCTCCTATTTCTGTTGAATTTGTTTTTGGTGGCCCTAGGACTCTAGCACTGGTTAGCAGTGGGAAAATGTACAAAGTGCTTGTGCTTACTCCTTAACACATTGTAATATTGGCTTACTCCTGATTGACATACTTAAAAATCCCCAGTAAAGTGGTATACCATATACCCAGGGACTGTAAATGAAATGCTACCAGTGGCCCTACAGCACTTATTGTACCACTCACGTAAGTAGCCACTTAAAACTCCCCTTCTATTGCATATAAGTCACCACTACAATAGGCCCTAGGTAGACCAGAAGGCAGAGTGCATTGTAATTAAAAGGTTGGACATGTACTTTTAAGTTTTACATGTCATGTGGTGAAAAATCCCTCCTTTTGTGTTTTATTACTGTAGGGCCGACCTCTTTTTCATAAGCTAGAAATGGTTTGCCTTATTACATTTAAGAGTTAGTCTTTTATTGGGAACATGTAGACTTTTCATCTTTGGTGTTTGAGAAATTGTAATTAAACATCCTCTTTAATGGTAAATTCAGATTTTAAGTTACAAGTTTGAAAATGTCACTTTAAGACAGTTGCAAAAACCTATAGGGATTAAGCCCAACGGACCGGGCCAGGTAGGGCTATTCAAAATTCAGAACACAAAACAATGAACCCGGCTCCGTACTACCGTATACTCCTACTACTCATGGAGTAACGAACAGTCAACTCTTTTATCTGTCCGAATGGAATTTTTATTAGACCATTCCTGTTTCTTATTAATTTAAAAATTGATCAAAACAATCTTTTGGACTGAAAAAGAAACACAGACTTATCAAATTCACAAATGAACCTTACACGTATATACAATTCACATTAACATACATTTAAAGACAAAAATGGACTTTGACACTGTGAAAAAATTATTGGCAACAGCTTGCAACATGACAAAAGCAGCAAATTAATTCATACATTAATCTGATGCAAAACAAATTTTTAGGAAAATTTACATCATATACAAAATTTAGTAATAAACATGAAAATATCCAATGTTATGAACCACATGTGTTATTCCAACTCCAGCGTCAAAAAAGTATCTGAATAGTATATCAATCCTTTATCCAATAATTTCCTTTAACTCTCGCCGCATTTAGAATTAACTAAATGCCTCCCAAAATGCCAATGCGTTTCAAGACCCAGGCGAATAGTACTGGGACTATCATCAGGGCTTCATATAAATGGACCGGATATTCTACAAAAAACTAAATAAATAAATGATGCAAAAACAGCGTCAACCCGAACTGACTCTCTCTCTTTTACATGTAACTAACTTAGTGAGTACCTGTTTTCTAGCGATGGAGCGGCTGCTCCAGCTCGTTTGCTCCAAGAGTTTTTGGATTTTCTGCCACTGGACTTGTTTATGTTACTGCCTACAAGGGTCCCTTAACACTTTGCCAGTATGAATTTCTGAAATGAAAGAACCAAAGTATTGAATATATCTACTGCTACTCTCGACTTGCACCCCCAGAGGGAAGCACCAAAAAGATATGTACCTTTACTGCAGAGTATGGGCAGGACTGAGTTCCTTGAAGACTCTTTATTCTACAAATGAAAAAACAATATTGTCCTCATTTAACAATGTATCCAAACAGGCAAAAGGCATGAAGATATGTACCTTTACTGCAGAGTATGGGCAGGACTGAGTTCCTTGAAGACTCTTTATTCTACAAATGAAAAAACAATATTGTCCTCATTTAACAATGTATCCAAACAGGCAAAAGGCATGAAGCACTTTAAAACACTATTAGCAAGCGGACTTACTTTACCGTATCTTCACCAATTCAAAACTCTGAATGTAATGGACTTTCCTTTTGCTCAAATACGGGCGTGCTTTCCCTCACGGGTATTATCTATAAGAAGTACAAACGCAAGCGCATTTAAGCATACGGTCGTATGTTTTTTAGTATTGTAATTTTTAACCAAACAAACACAGGGGCAAAACAGTGACTTACTTTTCACTCAAAAACGAGAAGGAATATTCAACTCGTGCACCATGCTGGTTGTAACTCATCTCTGCATCATGAGCATTTGCAAAAAGAGGGACTTTAGAGCGTTTTAATTGAACAAATTTCCTTTTCCCATGATTCATAGCTCTCCAAACAGGAAGTGCTCTGGTTTGAGATGCAGAGTTGAGTTATTGGATAAAGGATTGATATACTATTCAGATACTCTTTTGACGCTGGAGTTGAAATAGCACATGTGGTTCATAACATTGGATATTTTCATGTTTATTACTAAATTTTGTATATGATGTAAATTTTCCTAAAAATTTGTTTTGCATCAGATTAATGTATGAATTCATTTGCTGCTTTTGTCATGTTGCAAGCTGTTACCAATATTTTTTTCACAGTGTCTAAGTCCATTTTTGTCTTTAAATGTATGTTATTGTGAATTGTATATACGTGTAAGTTCATGTGTGAATTTGATAAGTCTGTGTTTCTTTTTCAGTCCAAAAAATTGTTTTGATCAATTTTTAAATTAATAAGAAACAGGAATGGTCTAATAAAAATTCCATTCGGACAGATAAAAGAGTTGACTGTTCGTTACTCCATGAGTAGTAGGAGTATACGGTAGTACGGAGCCGGGTTCATTGTTTTGTGTTCTGAACTTTAAGACAGTTGGCATTTTCCCGATTTGGTATATGTAGCCTGTTCCTGTGCCACATGACTGGGTGTAGCTGACAGTTGGACTTTGTTTATTCCTCACAGACAACAACACAATAAAGAGATTAGGTGTGCCTGGATGAGCCATCAACTAGCAGGATGGGCGTGGAACTAAGCACAGTCCCACTTCCAACCGAATAGGCTGTGCTCTCACTGCACACAAAATACTTTTTAACCCTGGATTATTCCTGCAGCCTGCTTGGAGCCATGGCAGGGGATGCAGGAAACTTCAAGTTCTTCAAAGGGAATTCTTTAGCAACGTCTCCGACTTCAAAGGGGGCACCAGGAATAAAAATAGGACCCTCAAACCCACGCTTCAGTTTACTTTCTGGACCTGTGGAAGGCCGCTGAGGATGGGCTGCTACTGTGACTTGTTCTGTACTTCAGAAGAGTGCTTTGCTGCACCTGCGAGAACTTATCTGCTGCTTGAAGCCTCCCTTGAAACCTCAGAGTATTAGAGAAAAGGGGCAACCCAGCATCCCTGGTACCTGGGCTTAACAATTAATATAAAAAAGTGGTCCCTATGAGGGAAGTGTAGCCTTGGACTTCCACAGCAATAGTGCAGTAAAGAAACTTTTATGCAAGTTATTTAGTTCTGCAATAAGCACATTTATTTAGTCAATTACGTTCGTATAATGGAAAAACAGTCCATAATAATATGACACAATATTTACATTTATCAAAGGACAATGTGCTCCTAAAAAGTGATGGCGCAGTGAGAGTGTGAAAAGAGTGATTAAAAAGTGTGCTGTGCTATACACAGAAATATATACATGTGACTGGTTGGGACAATATGTTGTTGTACATGGCACTCATAATATGATTGTTGAAAGGTCAATCAAAATTTGAAACCAGTCAACATATGTTATTGTCGACATTTCTACCCCATAACACAATTGCTTAGAACAGGGTCATCAAAGGATTGGGAAAAATAAATCCACAACCATAGATGTGTCAATCGCAGAAGCATGGGAAAATCTCGGCAAGGTACTACAGCCTCATTTCTTACAGGCATGGCTGCTATAGATGATCTACTGATGCTTGTGTCCAAATTTAAGGCAAAAATGATATGTCAGTTCAGTTAGTATCAAGGCCCCCAACCATTCAAGGAAAATTATCGCCTGCATGCAAATTAACGTTGGTCATTTACATATGTGATTTTCGTGCATAAATCATGTAAAAGAGACTTCTAAAGAAAGGGGTGTAAGAGAATAAAATGATATCTCCACTCTCAAGGAATGGGAATGTCCTTTGCAAAAGGAAGTCGCTCATACAACAGCTTTGCTAGAAGACACTGAACATGTGTAGGTGGATTGGTTGTGTGTCACGTTAGTTTGGAGGCTGCATGTAGACTCACAATTGAAGTATTGCCACTAGTTTGGAATGAATTGGACACAGGTAGCGTGCTGGCTGGCTCTGTCTATTCCATCACAGCAGTTGCAATACATGTCTCTCCTTCGAGGTAAGAGAAGGCGAAGCCAACCCACTGGCGTGGCTAAGATTCCCTAACACTCCCCCTCCAGACCTCTCCCTAATCTAATTACAGGGGCACCTGTGTGACTTGTAGTGCAGGATATGGTGGTGAGCCGGTGCTGTCCTAAAGTGTCATTATCCTTTTGAAGACCAGTTATGCTACCTCTCCCTCATCCTGCCTTCTGCATCTGCAGCTGCAGTTCTCCACCCACAGGAAATCCTGTGTCTCTCTAGAAGTTCACTTCCCACCTCATTAAGACAGCTTGGATCAGCCTGACAGAGACTAGCCAATCATAGAAGGGCTGCAGAAAGGCTGGGTTTTGTCTTACAGAAAAGAAAGTTTGATAACTTATTTTCTGTGATAGTTATTATTAATCTAACAATCACAAAACGTTGGATTTAGTAATAACTATCATTTTAAGTCCTTGAATGATATTTTCAGCTTGTTCCTGTCAATATTTATAGTTAAATAAAATATTCCAATGTTATGCCTAAGGGGGTCTGTCATTGCCAATGGTAATCATACCTAATAATCATATACTTTTAATCAAAGTATCCTGAATATTTGTATATACTGCACCTGCTCTGGTGCAGGAAGGGAGGATCCAACTCTAAAGTCGAGTGACTGGAACCCTTAGGAGAGGCAGAGGACCGCGCTTTGCTGCAGGGAAAATTAGTCTTGTGGTACAGTGCCCGGGATCTACCAACCTCTGCCGACCTGTAGGTGCAGTATAGACAATTATTCAGTATAGAAAACCACAGTTTACTACACAGGTTCCTTCACAGTGTAGAATAGCAATTTACCTAGTCCTGAACAAATGCCACTGACCCTCCAGGCACCGAGGCATGAAACATGTTAACCCTATTGAACATCCACTATAGCTATTTGTAGTACATTATTACTAACAATAGCTCTCCTATTTGTATTGTGTGAAGGGGACATTTATTAAACTTGCTCTGGTACCCCCTAGGCTCTTTTGACTCACTCACACACAACTCTACACTCTGTATTTCCCCTCACTTGCACTCATCATACAGCAAAAGATCGGAAGATCTCTGCCAAAGAGCCCCCACTGACGGCCCATCAAGTACTGCAGCGCCACATTGATGAGGAGCGCCCACTGATGAAGCATAACACCCATTGGGTTGTGTGAAGGCATTCAGATCTGATTAGACAACAAAAAGGACGAACCAAGCATGGGAATCCAAACACAAGGCTGCTCAAAGCCAAGCGCATTGGAAAAAACAATAGGTTTTGAAAAAGAACCCTCACCCACCAACCTGGTTGGTGGCATGCTTCATCATTGGATTCCCAGCTGGACTGCCAAATGCAACCCAGCTGTGCTGCGACGCCTGAGTTACAGCGGAGCGGGTTACTTTTTATGCGAGGGGTGTGTCTTGGTGCAGTTTAAAAGTACCTCTAGGATCCTCTATCACGGTTTTATTCCTGAGGTTCTAGGACAAGGTTAAAAAACATAGGGCAGATATTGTGAAGACTTAATTGGTCTTCTTTATCCACACAAAATGGTTTTCATGTTTCAGCCTAAACAAAGGTACAAAGGCTTTCTTCAGGACCAAGAAAGTGAGGTGCTTCAAAAATCTGGTGACCATGTGAATTACCAGCACACACACTAAGGTGTGCAGTGGGTGCAGGGGTGTAGCCGTACTTACAGTTCCCACTGTCTGGTGTATGATAGGGGCTACATAATTTGAGCACCTATTTATAATCCCGGCGGGAGCGGACACCTGCAGTCACACATTTATCATGGTAGTCTGTCCGCTAGTAATACCTATTCCTGTCCGGCACGGGATCCCAACGGAACTCGGCATTCAGATCTGATCACTCAGATGCCTGCGGCATCCGTATGGTCACCTCTGCTGATCCTCCTGTAACAAACAACCCTAACCAACTCCATCCTTCGTACTGTAGGAGAAATAGCACCCCCTCTTTCTATATAAAGTATTTAAGCAGCACACATAACAGTCATAAAGTGAAAACACCACCCAAAAAAAATCCCACACTAATTAAAAAAAAAATTTGTAAAGTTTAATAAATTATTTGACACCAATATGACAAAAAATCCAATCAGTAGAACCGGAGATATTCAATTTCAAAGCGCTGAGTTAAGTATAGCGCCAAAAAGCACAAAACACCACTCTCAGTTATCTGGTCATGTGAGACCAGGTGAAAATTACAAGTTCAGGGTGATCAGAATGGAGCGTGGGCCGGATATAGGGATCAGTTTAGTCCCATTGATAAAATGACCTATTGTCCAGCGCAAAGAATTCTGCTCATAGTGGAGGAGGCCGTGAGGAGGAGAGTTAGCATCGGGGATGTTCATTGCTGTAGCATAAGAAGCAGGTTGGGCAGCATGGATGATCGTGGCTGTTGCGCGAAGAGCTGGCTGGGCATTGCAGGTGGTTGTTGTTGGAGATTCAATTTGGCAGACACCGTGGGCTGTCAATGCTGTAGCGCTAAGAGCAGATCTTGCAATACTGGTCATTGTTGGTGGTTGCTGCTGCGCGGAGAAGCGGCTTCACCAGAGGAGGATCAGAGGCTCACTCTTGCAGAGGCCAGCAGGGCTCAGGCAGTTCCAGCTGTTGGTCCAGGTAGCAGGTCAGCGTGGTAGATGCAGAGAGGTCTCTGGAACTTGTTATGTCCCTGTAGCTCAGAACAGGAAGTCCTGAGGTTCTGTAGCGATCCGAACCCGTGTATTCGGTATCGTAGTACTGACACGATTTTGGTACCAATGAACCGTAAATGATCCATTATAAGCATGACAGTGTTTTCGCCACACTACGAGCATGAATTCACTGAGAAATAGGGCATTCTGTTGTAATATCATGGCATCCATTTTAGATACGGCATCCATTTTGTTTCTTGCCCTCACATAGTCAATGGACGAGCGATGACCCCGGCAGAATCACCTTGTAAGGACACGTAAGCTCAAGCCCGAGGAAGCTGACGCTGCGTGACTAGGCAGAATCAAGCTGCCTCCCCTGCCTGAGGCCAATCCTGCTATACTAGTTCTCGTGTCCATTGTCTTGATTGAGAGGCCGAAGACGGTAGCCATGCCCGTTTACAATCCATAAACACCTCTTATCCTACTTTCCTATCCCTTGCACCTGGCTCTGCTCCTCTCCTTCTGGGCTTTTACAATGGGGAGGATACGATTTTTATGATGGGGAGGATCGAGCAAAGAATGGAAAACTGACAAGGAGACTTGATCGAATACCGAAAACCTACGACTAATTATTGTTTGATGTATGTTTATTGTCTGTTTGGGATACCGGGTTGGGCATGAAAAATATTCGTGTAATGTTGCCTAAAGACATATTTCGTGTATTTAAGGAGCAACCCACTTCTTGCAATTTGAACAGTCTCGTAGATTCTGCCTTTGTGTGGTTCCTATGACTTCTGTGTCCCTGCAGTAAATAAATCTTGGTCTCTGACGCCACCATCGAGAAGCCCGCGTCTCTGTTTATTTGTGCACCGAGACAGGAAGGAACTCAGGGGTCTTTGGGTGTTGTTTCCTTGACACCTCTGGACTCTTAAAAGTCCAGAACCTCAAATTGGCGCCCAACGTGGGGCGACGTCATCCGGTACCGGTCCAAAGCCTGAAAATTTCGAGGAGCTCCGTGTGAAGATTCCGGAGGGAGGTACCCCGCTTCATCAATCCCTGTATGTCGTAAAAGTGGCCCGACGATCTCTTCCACGAGGGTTCCCATTCCTAGACGGCTACAGAGGACCGCTGCCCTGACTGTCGCCCTGTCTTGGACCCGAGGTGCAGACCTTAGTACGGCGAGACGTAGACGGGTTCTCCTTGGTGACGTCTTCCACATTTCAGTTAAGTATTAAGTGGGTTGCGCTCAGTTTGGTTGTTCTTTGTTGCTCTTGTTTCGCTCTCTGGATATGTTTGTTTTTTTGAATTCGTAGATTATCATTGGTTGCTCTTGTTAAGATAATCTTTGTTTTGGTATTGATCCATTTGGAAGGCCTAAGTTCTTTGCGCATTTTGGTTGGAATCTGTCCTTAGTTTATAATGACCAAAGGTAGTAATTGTTTCCTGTCCTGGTTAAGTTGCAACGGGGATTCCCGGTTGGAGGATCCGTGTTCGGTTCCTCCGATTGGAACTCCTACATATGAGCTCTATTGTAAACACGGTGTAGGTCCTATCGCTTATAATGAAGTGTGGGTCCGTTATACCAGAAAAGATGGTGTCCTTAGTTGGCCACCGCATGGTAGCTTTGAAATTGAAATTCTAGACAATCTAGAAATGAAGTTGTTTAAAAAGAAAGCCCGGCCGGCAATGTTTGATTCTTTTCGCGTGTGGCGTAAAGAAGCCAAACAGAGAGAAATTAGGAAGACGAAGAAGGAACAGAAAGAGAGGGGGTTGACATTAATGGAGTCTGCTAGGCAGTTGCATGTCAACGAGACTGAGAAAGCAATAGAGATGGCGAATAGAAAGAATAATTTGGCGATTGATAAATGCTACCCTGTCTTGCCATCTTGTCCTGCTAAGCCGATAGAGGACCCTGAAAAGGATCCTCTGTTGTCTTATCTGTTGAGATCGCCTTCACCGTATGCACAAGGTATTGCAGCGCCACAGTTACTACCTGTTGTACAGCCAGCTGCTGGTCAGCCTGGAATAGTTGCTCCACTTCCTTTGATTCAAGCTCCTGTCCTTCCTGTGGTTAATGTTCCCTCGGCACCCCCTCTTCCTGGGTTGCCTATTCCGCCTTTGCCTATTGTTTCGCCAACTGCTTTACCTGCTACTCCCACCCTTACCATTTCATCTGCTCCGGCTGCCCTGTTCCCGAACTCTGTAAACATTCTGACTCCGCTTTCTGTTCGTCGGAAAATAACCGACTCTGTAACTAATATCTTAACTCCTCTCTACAGGTCTTTAATTGGGACCCCCGTTTCTGACTCTACACAGAGATGTAGCCAGTTTCCTGGTCCCCAGGAACGAGAAATGTTAGATTCGACAGCTCTTAGGTGGATGTCGAAAGCTGCGAAGTATGATGCACGAAGAGTGTCAGATACATTTATGCAATGGAATGAACCAACTCAACGTTATGTCTTTGACGTGATGTGTTCTCTTGTGCGTGAGGAATGGGACGATGACTTAGATTCCGTCCCCTCTGATTTGATAAATATTCAGCAAAAGTTCGCCGCAGGAATGGTGATAGGTTCAGAAGTAAGGGAAGCGATAGAACTGATTTTAGCTTATAGGGATGACTCTCCTCTTCAGTCTCTAAGGGGTTCTGATGGTTCACCGAGTACTAGGAAAAGACGAGGTCAGTATCCGATGAGGGAAGTTCCACCCATATGGCGCGAAGCAGTTCAAGCTGATGCGGTTAATGATATTGCAGCTGCTCCGGCACATTTCCATAGAGTGTGGATACACATCCCTTGGAAGCGGGCCGAAGTATTAGCAGTAAAACAGGTGTTACCGGACCCGCGTAAGAATCCTGCTGGATATTATAAAGAGTTAACGCAGACAG
The DNA here is from genome assembly GCF_964204655.1 of Triturus cristatus. NCBI lineage: Eukaryota > Metazoa > Chordata > Amphibia > Caudata > Salamandridae > Triturus > Triturus cristatus. The sequence continues at coordinate 888,628,249 of NC_140590.1, read as the reverse complement.
TTCAAGCGTGTGTCATGAATTTAGCAGACATCGAAATGCTATTTGGCAATGTAGTGCCACAGCCTATATGGGCCAAGATCCGGCAAGAGAACCACCCAGTCGCCTTAGGAGGTGATTGGGCAGCTATTATAGCGGCAGACGCGCAACAAGTTGGTGGTGCTAAACCTGAGCCTCTGATTGCTGCTCTACCTGGTAGAATAATTAATCTAATGAAAACCCTGATGCCAGCGTTACGGGTCAACTGGGATAAACTATCAGCATGCAAGCAGAAGAAAGACGAAAGCGTCTCTGATTTCTTCACTAGATTTGAAGAGACCTTCGTAGACCACAGTGGGCAATATATGAGTACTGAGGGAGGTCAGAGGTTGTTTGTCGACAAGTTCGTGTTTAATTTACTGCCTGAGCTTAATAACAAGTTAAAGGATTCTGAGAGTGCATGGGCAGTGTCGACGACAGCACAAATACTTGCAACTGCTCAGTATTACGAGAATAGAGAGAAAGAAGAGAAGGAAAAGTCAGAAAAGAAGACAAAAGATTTGAAGACTAAAGTTCTTTTGCAACAGGGTATCCACCTCGCTCAATTCAGTCAGATTCACAGCAGCGACCCCAGTTTCAGCAACAGCCACAATTCCAGCAAGGGACGTCCCAAAGATTTAATTATGGTTTTCCCCGACAACAGTTAGCATGGAATCAGTGTGCCTATTGTAAAAAGGAGGGCCATTATAAGAACGAGTGTCCAGTACTGCACACACAAACCAGTGGTGTCCCAGCACAGAGAGGTAGTGGTGGGTTTATGCAAGCTCCTAGAGGTAGAGGACGTGGTACAATGACTCCACAGGCTGATCGCCCATCAAATTATTTCGATCAGCGAAATGTACAAACTACACAACTAGGTAGATCTCCACAGTATCATGTTGAGGATTACTATGAAAATAATGAAGAGATTCAGAAAAGCGAGTACTAGGACAGCCAAGAGAGGGAGTAGTATCAGTTCCAGTTGATCAGAGTGGACCTTATGTCACAGTAGTTACATCAGGCGTGGTCGAACCGTTTCTGTTGGATACTGGTGCGGCAAAAAGTTCAATTATGCATGCGAAACTCCCTGGCGCACCTTTGTCTGGCTTAACGAACACTTCAGTAGGTTTCTCAGGCGCCCCTGTTCACAATCCTGTTTCTAGTCCTTTGTCAATTTCTGTTGGGCCATGCGAACTAGAAGCACCCCTTATTCTAACAACCGGTTGTAATGAAAATCTGCTTGGTTTAGATCTGTTGAAACGCCTGCATGCGACACTGTACTGTTCTCCTTCGGGAGTACAGCTCACATTAGGTAAGAGAGTCATTTCTCCAATGTACCTGTCAATGAATAAGCTCCCACCGGAGCTGCGTTCTCTCCCTGATACTCTTTGGGCAACTGGTCCTAATGATGTAGGTCTTTTGGAAATTCCCCCTTATGTGGTGAGTCTGAAAGCGAATGTTAGATTCCCACGAATTCCACAGTATCGAATTTCAAATGAAGGTGAACGTGCACTTTTACTGATCGTGAAGGACTTAATACAGAAAGATGTGATAGAGGAAACTAGAGGAAATGTCTGCAATAGTCCTGTTCTGCCAATTTTGAAACGCCCTGACCCTTCCAAACCTCCGATCTACAGATTTGTGATTGACCTCAGAGAGGTTAACTGATTCCGCAGTTTCCTGTAGTACCAAATATCACTGCATTATTGACGTTGATTCCTGCCACTGCCTCATGGTTTACGGTGATCGACTTGAAGAATGCCTTTTTCAGCATCCCGATAGCCGAGGAAAGTAGAGACATTTTTGGTTTCTCCTTCGGTGGTCGCAGTTTCAGGTTCAAGCGCGCTCCACAAGGTTATTGTGAGAGCCCTTCAATTTACAGCCAAGCATTAAAAAGTCAATTAGATGCTCTTGTACTTCCTCCTGGTGTTGCTCTGATCCAATACGTAGATGATCTTTTACTGGCCGCCGATGACAAGGAAACTTGCAAAACAGCTACAATTTCTTTATTACGTCATTTGTCAGACTTACATCACAAGGTTTCACCTTCTAAACTGCAATATTGTTGCCAAGAAGTGACCTACTTAGGTCATCTTTTGTCAAAGGAGGGAAGAAGGTTGACCCCAGAGAGAATCAAAGCAATTTCGCAGATGACTGTACCAAGCACACAGAGAGAAGTGCGTGCGTTTTTGGGTATTACATCATACTGCAGGCAATGGATCCCAAATTTTTCTCTCATGGCAAAACCATTGGTAGCTCTGACTGGAAAAGGTGTTCCGAGCCCTTTGCCATGGTCTGATGAATGTCAACAGAGCTTCTCTGACTTACGTGATGCGCTGTGTTCAGCTCCTGTGTTGGGTACTCCTGACTACAGTAAGCCGTTTACTTTATATGTCCATGAAAGAGAAGGTTGTGCGTTGAGTGTTTTAACGCAACAATTTGGTGACAAACAGCGACCTTGTGCGTATTTCTCATCCACATTAGATCCGGTAGCCAGAGCATTGCCAAGTTGTTTGAGAGCTACAGCAGCAGCTGCAGTGTCTATTCGACAGTCTGCTGGACTAGTCATGAACAACATGTTAGTAGTCATGGTTCCACATGCTGTGGATACACTCATGAATCGAACGAAAACTCAGCACCTCACCAGTGCTAGACTATCAGGCTATGAGCTGACACTTTTGGCAAGTCACATTCAGATCAAGCGATGCAACATATTGAATCCAGCAACGCTGTTGCCGACTACTCAAGAGTCGAGTGATTCAGAGCCTCATGATTGTTGTTTTAGAACTGAGGAAGAGACAAAAGGTAGGATTGATTTAAAAGATACTCCGTTACTTGATCCAGATGGCACTTTGTACGTTGATGGGTCATGTTTTAAACTACAGAATGGTGATGTGACGGCCGCGTATGCAGTTACGACTTTGAGTACGATTGTTGAGACCGCAAGAGTGAGTCAGAATTCTGCCCAAGCTGCAGAATTAATTGCATTAACAAGAGCGTGTGTTTTAGCTGAGGGAAAGAGAGTGAATGTGTTTACTGATAGCCAATACGCCTTCGGCGTAGCACATAGCTTTGGACGTCTGTGGAAAGAAAGAGGTTTTCTCACGTCTCATGGGACTAAGATCCAACATGGACAGTTGGTCAATGACCTGTTGGAATCCCTGACCCTACCGAATGAAGTTGCGATTGTGAAGTGCAGTGCACATCGAAAGATTACGGATGATGTTGGCCGTGGGAATGCGTTTGCTGATGAGGTCGCCAAAGAGACGGCCAGGAACATGATGAGTCGGATGTACGTTGCAACATCTGCAAGATGGATTGCTAAATCAGGAATGTGTGAGAATACGATTGAAAGTGTAAAGGCAATCCAGAATGAAGCAACTAAAAATGAGAAGAATGAATGGAAGGAGAAAACGGGTAAAATGGATTCAAGTGGATGTTGGGTTGATTTGTCCGAACAGCAGCGTTGGATGTTACCTGATGCGTATGTGCTTGCGGTAGTCACGATGGCGCATGGAGTGGCGCACATTAGTTCGAAAGGGATCTGTAAAATGTTAGCTCCAGTATGGAAGAACGATGGAATTACTAAGTGTGCGGAAAGAGTCGTGAAAAATTGCATGATATGCCTGATGCATAATCCTGGCAAGGGAACCCCAACCCCAGCTGGTCACTTTGCTCCCCCTTCCTGTCCCTTTGAAGTGATTCAGTTGGATTTTATCCACACGGACAGGTGTAATAATCTTAAATATGTCCTAGTGGTAGTCTGTGCCTTTTCAAGATGGATTGAAGCGTATCCGTTAAAGGATAACACTGCTATGTCTACTGCCAAAATCCTCCTCAAAGAGTACTTCCCCAGGTATGGTATGCCACGGATTGTTTGGTCGGACAATGGAAGTGAGTTTGTAGGGAAAGTTATGAAGAGTGTGTGTGCGGGTCTGGGAATCACCCAGAAATTCCACAGTGCAAATCACCCACAGTCAGCAGGTTTGGTTGAAGGGTACAATGGTACCTTGAAGCTGAAACTTGCTAAAATTCAAGCTTCCACTGGTCTATCTTGGCCAGACGCACTGCCTTTAGCTTTACTGTCCACCAGAGCGACTGTACACTCTCGAGTAGGGCTTAGCCCATATGAGATTGTGTTTGGTCGTCCTGCTAATGTTTGGGGAGTCCCTAGGCCAAAGGAATTCAAACAGATCGAATATCCAATGTTGATTGATTACCTTTTTGACCTGACTGCTAAATTGAGCCTTATTCATCAACAGGTATTTGAATCCTTGCCTAAACTGCCAGAGAGTCCAGGCCACACATTGAAACCCGGTGATCAAGTTGTGGTGCGGAATTTTGAACGAACCCGGAACCTCCAGCCAAGATTCGTGGGCCCGTTTCAGGTGCTACTGGCCACAAGAACTGCTGTACGCCTAGCTGGAAGGAAGAATTGGGTGCACGCTAGCCATACGAACCGTGTCCCTCTCCCACTCCCCTACGACAACTGGGTTAGACAGGGATTTGGTGTATCTGAGACAGAACCTGTTCCTAGGCTCATTCCCTTCAGTGATGCAGAGTACATAACGGACAAACAAACTGAAACACAGAACTCTGATACCCCACCAGGAACTGTGCCTTCGAACCCTGAACAGAGTGTCATACAAGGCGAACATTCGTCACCTGTGGACTCTAACATTACTGTACCTGTAGAACAGTTGTTTCAAGATCAGACAAGACCCGGAAAGTACAGATATAACCTACGTTCTCATTCTATGAACCAATGACATTGCACAATTACCTTTCTATTTGAAAACTGTTTTGATCTTATCGCATTCCATTCAGTCAGGAAGTTCGCTCTAAATTTTATCCTTTTTGTTTTTTTTTGTTGTTCTCTCACCTTGCCATCTGGGTTACCGTAGGGTCGTAACGTGTGCCTTGTTTTAACTTGCAGGGAGCCAGACACAAGGTCGGTTCCTTCTGTTTATTTTGGGAACTCCCAGGGTAGACAGAGGCAATTTTTTAACGGGTACAAACCATCCGTTGCGAACGGTTGTAGAAGATGGAGCTTCCTGAACTGCGACGGGCTAACGTCATAAATGCCCGCAAGACAAAACTGTATGAAATATTGTATAGCAAATGTTTCCTAATGCAATGTGCCCTGACATTTCTGATTGTTTTGATAACGCTGGTAGGCGGAATTATTTTTGGTATTCAACTGATCTTTGCACCTGTTACATCTACAGTATCTCCCCATGTTTCTGTTTCTCCGACTGTTGTTTCTTTTCATTCCTTCCATCCTTTTCCTGCACATGAGCAAGCTCGACGCTCTGAGTTTATAAATAACACTTTCATTCAGCTCTTGCACCAACACCAACTAGTAGTAAACACAACGAACTGCTGGGTGTGTGGCCTGATACCACATACCATGGACAAGGGTATCCCTTATCTGGTTCTGCCTTTTAGTTATAATGGATCATTCTGGGCATTTCAGACCATGTTCGTCTATGCTCTAGAGACCTATCCCCCACGACCTCCGCGTTCCACTAGGTATAACTTCGCTAATAGAGCCTTGGTAAAGGGAATTACTGACATGGTTAGAGACGTCAATAACACTCCGTTTATTCCCAAGGATGAATTACGAGTTTACATGGGTTGGAATGTTACGGAATATGACATTACTTTGGGTGAGAACAAACGTAAGAGCTCGACTCCGATCTGGGTCGTACCCCACCAAGGTCAGGTCTGTTTGCAAGGAAATGGGAGGAATCCGAAAGCTCGACTAGGGAAGAGTGACTGTACCGAAACATACGTTTTCCCGTCACAGTCTTCTCCTGCATTCTTAGCTGCTAAGGGCACCTATTTTGTTTGCAAAGACAGAGCATATACATGGCTGCCTGCTGACTTTTCAGGCTCATGTTATATTGCTCAACTGCTGCCTCCGACATACACTGCTGCACCGGATTATCACAAAACTAGAGTTGTGAGAGGTGTTTTTAATAAGGAAGATACTGCTGGCCAAGAGGCAGGAGACTTCTTCAAAGGTTTCCTTCCGTTCTGGGGGCCTATGGCCAACAGTAGAAACTTACGTCAACTAACACGGGTAGTTGAATCCACTATTACCGAAACTACGGGTGCCCTTAGTAACCTGACAGCTGAGCTTCAAGCGGATCGCCTCATGACGTTACAGAACCGTATGGTCCTTGATGTATTACTTGCAGATCGAGGTGGGGTGTGTAAGATGATCCAATCGAGTTGTTGTGTTTTTATCCCAGATAATGCGCCAACAGTATATAAGGCCATTTCTAAGTTACACAAAATATCTGACTCCATTCATGTAGAGGAAGGTAACTGGTCACTAATGGGATGGTTCTGGAGTCTGTTATCTGCATGGGGATGGAAGGTTCTGATAGTCACTGGTGTTGCATTGGTATTTTTATTCTCATGCTGTCTCATTGTTCAGTGTGGTCCTGCCTTATGTGGCCTTTGTGTTTCAACATGCGTAAGAAGACCACCTGTTTTTGGAGATACGCCACGAGATAGAATAATGCTCCAGCAACATATCAGTGACCTGATGAACATAGAGATGGACTCTGATATAGAGTAAGTTATTGCCTATGTAAGGGCAAAAGGACGGTCTGAGGTTCTGTAGCGATCCGAACCCGTGTATTCGGTATCGTAGTACTGACACGATTTTGGTACCAATGAACCGTAAATGATCCATTATAAGCATGACAGTGTTTTCGCCGCACTACGAGCATGAATTCACTGAGAAATAGGGCATTCTGTTGTAATATCATGGCATCCATTTTAGATACGGCATCCATTTTGTTTCTTGCCCTCACATAGTCAATGGACGAGCGATGACCCCGGCAGAATCACCTTGTAAGGACACATAAGCTCAAGCCCGAGGAAGCTGACGCTGCGTGACTAGGCAGAATCAAGCTGCCTCCCCTGCCTGAGGCCAATCCTGCTATACTAGTTCTCGTGTCCATTGTCTTGATTGAGAGGCCGAAGACGGTAGCCATGCCCGTTTACGATCCATAAACACCTCTTATCCTACTTTCCTATCCCTTGCACCTGGCTCTGCTCCTCTCCTTCTGGGCTTTTACAATGGGGAGGATACGATTTTTATGATGGGGAGGATCGAGCAAAGAATGGAAAACTGACAAGGAGACTTGATCGAATACCGAAAACCTACGACTAATTATTGTTTGATGTATGTTTATTGTCTGTTTGGGATACCGGGTTGGGCATGAAAAATATTCGTGTAATGTTGCCTAAAGACATATTTCGTGTATTTAAGGAGCAACCCACTTCTTGCAATTTGAACAGTCTCGTAGATTCTGCCTTTGTGTGGTTCCTATGACTTCTGTGTCCCTGCAGTAAATAAATCTTGGTCTCTGACGCCACCATCGAGAAGCCCGCGTCTCTGTTTATTTGTGCACCGAGACAGGAAGGAACTCAGGGGTCTTTGGGTGTTGTTTCGCTGACACCTCTGGACTCTTAAAAGTCCAGAACCTCAGTCCGTCAGTGACCCTTAATCACTCAACCTAGGATGAAGGGAGCAATGCTTCCTTCTCAGCAAGCAGGGCAGGCCTCAAGCAGCAGGGTGTCCTTCTATAGTATAGTACTACAGTTCCAGGACTGTATTGATGAGTGGGTCTGAGAGTCCCCTGTATTTATCTGGTGTCCGCTTTGAAGTGGGTGAAGTTTCTGATGTTTTCCCTGGCAGATATATCTGGATTCTTTTTTACCTCCTTACCCTGGTACCAGTCTGTCTGGGGCCACAATAGGCTAGTGTGAGGGCATTTATGTGTGACCTGGACCAGTGCTTTTGAAGTGCAATTGTGGTAGGTGGCAGCTCCTCTCCCCCTACCAAGCCAGGATTGAACATTCTGCCAACACCCAGAACCTCTATTATGATGCTGTTTGGGAAGAATACACAAAGGCCAACTGCCAATTAAACAGCAATCAAAAACATCAACGGCGAACCAGAGAGACGGCATCTCAATCAAAGTTCTAAATATATCATCCTGTGCATTGTTATCCTGTACCCGCTGTTGTTCAATACCATCGTCCAGCAGACTTGAAATGACAATAAATGGAAAGGTGCACCATGAAAAAATTGCAATCCATAGGGGTCTAATTTGTATTTTCCAATTATGATTTTGTTCCTGTATTATATTCATAAACAAACATCCAGTCAAACCATCCAGCCAACGTGCTTCATTCAAACTACTTATTGAACTTAATCAGGGCTGAAAATAACATACAAGAAAGCAAAAGACAACTATAAGACACTTTCAATTAATCCATTTTAAGACATTATTTACACAAAAACTGACAATACATGTACATAACTGGCACATAATACTTGTGTTAAGACATAAAGTATACCTACACAGTGGCATATGACATCCAACTGCCAACTACACCTAGTCATGTGACCCAGGAACACGCTGCAGGGACCAAATGGTTAGAACAAGAAAATGCCAAATTTCTAAAAGTGGCATTTACAGAACTGTGAGTTAAAATCCAGCTTTACCATTAAAAAAGGTTTCAACTTACAATTCCTCAGACACCAAACATTACGTGCCTACCTGTTCCAACACAAATGTTATCACTTACTAAACGCAAGAAGGTAGCCCACTGTTATCTATGGAAGAGGTAGGCCTTGCAGTAGTAAAAAACAAATGTAGGAATTATTCACTACTGTCCAACCTTTTGTATACAATGCCCCTTGCCCTATGGGCTGTTTGGGGCCTACCCTAGTCTAGGAGTGACATATGTATTAAAATGGAAGTATTCAGCCACAAATTGTTTATTTTGCCAGGTTGAAATGGCAGTTTAAAACTACACACGCAGCCCGCAATGGCCGGCTGGAGACATATTTAGAATGGCTACTTCAGGGGGTGGCACAATGTGTGCTGCAGGTAGTATTTATTTTACAGACCCCGGGTACCTGTAGTACAACTTTACTAGGGACTTACAAATGTGCTAATTGGGAGTAAGCCAATTTCACCATATTTAAAGGAGAGAGCACAGGCACTTTAGTATGGGTTAACAGTGGTAAAGTGTGCAGTCCTAAAGACTACGCAACCAGGTTAAAAACACCGAAAGGGTGAAAGCAAAAGATTTTGGGTGACCCTGCAGAGAGGGCCAAGTCCAAAACTGCTGTTTTCACATTATCCTCCCTCTTACCTGCAAACTCTGACACATACTTCTCCTAAAAGTGCTGACATTATTATTAATGTATAGCACTCCACATTTTCCTACTCCTGCTCTCCTTCTACAATCCCTGCCCATTCTACATTTGATTACAATTATCCCACTTACGTCCTTCTCTAATTTGTCAACCATTCATGTGTATCATTTGACCCCTCATTGCTGAATGAGGGGTTAAACACACCTCCAACACAAGCAGCTTTGCTTCATGAATGACTGCAGTGACCTCGCCCTTTAAAAACCGCTGTTCTTCCATCTGGTACTAACTATCATCTTGGCTCTACTCCTCTTCTGACAATTTCTGGAGTCATTTTTTTCAGTTGCCTCACTTCCTATGTTGTATTAGGTCCAGAGTTCTCTTCTCGTCATTTACACCTCGTCCCTGGTGACACCATAACTTTCTTCAGTTTTTCCTATCATCTCCATCGAATGAATATCCAAATCGTTCTCTCATTTCCTACATTAAAAAACCTTTCCAAACACAGATCTCTAAATGCCTCACCGTCATCTGCTACTGGTGTTAGTCTGCACAGTTATGTTGAAAGTAACTCAAAAATTAAATCATATGTATCACTTTTGCATCTCCCCTCGCTCTACAACTGTGTATATTCCCACGCAGATATTTTTGTCCACAGCAGCTTCAGTCAGAAGCCTTGGGGTACACTGGACCAATCAATGAGCAAGAAAATCTTCATAACTGTCTCAGAGACAGCACCTAGATTCCACTTATTTACCATACGAAAAATATGTCCTTACATCTCCTTTCGCAAATCCAAGACACCGATAAAAACCGATGAAAACGTGGCTACTGTTGGGGTCTTCTTTTGTAGGTCTTTCCTTGTATGGTGTCGCACCACTTGATAAGGTGTCTCTGCTTTGCTACAAGGACCCTTTATAGCTTTCCCAGACACAACCCTACAATGCAGCCATCAATCCGCTGGCCACCAGCTAAAACCGGAACTCTTTCTAACTACTGACTCTGGTTTTCAAAGACACATATGGCTCCCCATCGGAAATGGATTCATCCCAACTCAGAAACTGTGCTTAGTCAGCAAAAGTCTCCTCTCCACACTCGGGCTTCAGGATGCATAATGTACATTTCTATGCTTCATGAATTGGGTTCCCTACTCTGCATGCCCCTTCCTGCTGCTCTGCGTTCAATCACTGCGCTCACATTGTTCAAGGCTGCTCCGAGGAACACCGTATATTACAATAAATGGCTTAATTAGCCCTGCGCAGTAATTAACTCCACAGTAAATTGAATACTGTAAATATGTGCACATGATAAATGTGTCCATTGTCCCGATGTAGTTCACCATCCATCATCCATATAACCTACCACTCTCTTGTTATGTATGCTTCCAAAACGGCCAGCTTCCATGCATAGCACCAAACTGATGCTCTGTACGGCAGGCCTTCTGAAAATACGACCTTCCTAACAAATAAATAATGACGTACCTAAAACTAAATATGTTGAGGAGGAGTAAACACTCTTCACTGCCCTTCTCACCAGGACAAAAAGGCATTTCGAGTCCTTGCACCCTACAGAAGACATTATTATAAAAATAGTGACGAGCAAACTTTGTCTGAACTTGGTTGGTGTGTTGGCATAAACAGTCAACACACACATTCAAAATTCAAGAGACCTTTTGACACGCATTCAAGTAAATTCAATTTCGGGTCTCGAGCTTGGGCATGATATTGGTACCTGTACACCATCTATGGACGGTTGTCTGATTTTTAAAAAACTTTGTGCAATATTTTGGAATAATAAAGGAAGACGATGGACTAAACCTTGTGAAATTGAACTTTTTCTCCTGTTGCACCTTCCTTTCGAAGAATTACTTAGAATTACTTGTGTGAATGTGAAAACATCTAGGTCCCATCCCATGATGATGTATTACACTGGTATTTCTGTATTACTCAAATGCCATAATCCGGACACTCGTTCCATTGTGTACAAATGGACCTATTCTATGAAAAAAACAGTAAAGATGCACTGGAAAAAAGGCAATGTGTACTGTCGAAGGAAAAGGAAATACAAACATACCTTCTAGAAAGAAAAGAAAGATAAAGAGAATAAAACATAGAAAAGGAAGAAATTAAAACAATGTGGGTAATTATTACAAATTAACAAAACTCCCTGCAAGAACAGATGCAAACTCATGATATACAATTAGGTGCATGGACACCATACAATCAGTGTATATAAATTAACAGAAGTTAAACGCCGGCCACAAAAAGCCCAGAAAGGTTGAGTTTAAGTCTTAGGAATCCCACATGAGGCTCATATTACATGTACATAATAAGCGACAAGGTATTCTAGGGTAAGTAAAACAATCTACAGCAACTCCCTACAAAGTAAAAAGTAGGCCAGTCGTTGTTTTAGAGTCAGAAGGCCCTACATATTAAACTGAAGACACCCCGGCTGAATGTATCGCCCATTCGGGCGTGATTTTAAGAGCCTGGGCTGCACCTGACATCTGTAACCAAAACTCTTCAAAGGAACAGTCTTCTGAGCTAGTCAATCCCTTGTGTGCTGCCTTCTCCCAGGCTCGGTCTTCAAATGTCTTGGTTTGTGAAATGTAAACAATTGTAGTTTATGTATATAACTGCGAAGCACTCTGGTGACCATTTGGGCCTCGTCAGAACCAAAATAAACCAACAATGAATAAATGAATACATTAACATTTTGAATCGCCAGGTGTTGCGTGTACTTTAGTTGCACTCAACAATGCAGAAACTCAGCAGCGCCCGGGTCTCCTGTGCACAATCTGCATCCTTCCTTTCTGTGCGAGGTGAGGAGATGGAATAACCTTCCTGAATAACATTAGACTACCCTGGCACAGTTCACTGCATGTCATTATACTGCAGCACAGCCTGAGCAGTTTTTAATACGAAAAACATCAGAAAGAAACAGAAATGCTACAACATTCTGCCAAACCATACCTTGAAGAAGACCACTGTAGGAGAGTAGGGTCTGCTATCCTATGGTCACCCCAAATTTTTGCTTTTTGCTTCACTGGTTTTTGACATATTGAGGCTGTGGGCCTGCCAATCAGACCCCCAGCCTGCTGTTCTCTCTACTAAATTAAAACTATGCACCCTAGGTGCATAACCAATTGGAAGTGGATCACCCTGTCAGCCCCTGTACCAGTGTACACTAGGTACCCAGGGCATTGGTGTACCCAAGGCCTGCCAAGGGCTGCAGCATGTATTATGCCACCCCAGGCTTGGCCTAACAATCTGACACAACTGGCTGATCACTCAGCTGGGGTAAGTTGGTGTAATCACCTCTTACTTAGGTGTAGTATACCTATACCTAACCTTAAATGGGACACCTGGTAACCTATAAGTCACTCCTATAGCAGGCCTTGACAATCCTGAAGGCAGAGTGCTTGGTTCCATGTGAGATGGTGCTCTGGCATGAGCTGAGCCTGTCTGCAGTGGTCGGAACAACTTCCTTCTACTGTTTCCAGATATCGTCATACCATATACTCTTAAGTGCATTATGAACCTCGCGGTTAAATGCTAACTTTGGTTTGGCTTTATCAAAACATGTCGAGTAAGGTGTCATACGAATTGGAATACTAACCCCTCGCCAATTCTGGCGACGGGGTTAGCATTCCACCCTTCTAGAGGGACACGACATGTACAGTACCTGAAACCCGGGTAAAATCAGACATAGCCTCAGCTCCACAAAATGGATGCTGCCACCACAGACACAAGTCTGCCCTCCTGCTGCTGGGAGTCCTTCCAGCTTGGGAGGTGTGGACAAAGGGTTTCCTGCCAGGGGAGGTGCATGCACCACCCCAGACAGGATTTTGTGTATTGGTCAGGTAGGGCTTGAAAGAAACCAGACATGCCTGTGGCTCACAAGGAGCCTCGGTGCATATGCCAGTTCAAACCGGTCCTGGGGCACACCAGTCCCGGGCCTGGGGCGAGCTGGACAAAGGATTGGGGGTGTAACCACCCCCCTTCCTGGTCCCACCCATAGGGAGGGACCTAGCAGGTAGTCCGGCCCCTAGAATCCGAATAAAGGTAGGAGCTGTGTCCTAAGACTTCAGACATCCTGGAATCAACTTGAAACTAAGAAGAAGACGGGAACTTCGACATTCTGCTGCACAGAAGACTGAAGAAAATCTCCCCTGTGGTCAGGGAGTGACCACCTTGCTAACGCAAGCACCATCCAGCGAATCACCGTCTGCTTTGCCGCCGCCTCCCGCCGGAGCCCGAGCCCAGAGACTGACAAGACCTGGACCTCCAGACCTCTCACCGCCCGATCCACAGTCCCTGCAAAGAGGAGACCCGTGGAGGCACCGAGACACGTGGAGCCAGCCATCTTGAAACGACTACGACAAGCTGACCAGTGCAACAACCGAGGCTCCCTCCAAGTTGTGCTTTGGGTCCTGAGAAGCCCAACCCCCGAGCAGCATCTGCACCAAAGGTGAGCCCTCCAGCATCTCCACGATCTGCGTGGGGCCCTTCTGCATTTTGCCACTCGACGCGCCTAACCGGTTGCTGGCCCGCTGGCTAGTGGCCATCTTGGCGACGAAATCTACGACAAACACCGCTGGTCTGGTTGCTCCAGACTGGCCCTTGCTCCCCTCCAAAGGAGCAATCCCTCTGACCTTGCTGGTCAGAACCAACAGCTGATTTCCGAATCCTCCTGCAATTGCTTTTGCCAAGGCTTGTTTGCTTCGATCAAGTCGCCGACACCGCCGACAGCGAGAGCCTGCGTGGGACAGCTCGTGAGCCGACTCCTGGACGTCGTCGACCTTCAGGGACCACGTGGCTGCGGAGACAAGCTACCCCTCATCACCTGTTTGCACCCGACATCGCCTGGTACCCACCTGGTGCCACGCTGGTCACTGGCTAGTGACTGTGAACACTGTCCCCTCTGCTTACAGGTCTTCAACATCTCCGATCCACTCTTGGATCCACTGCATCTCTTCCCGACCGACCGCCTGCAGCATCTTTGTCCCAGGCTCAACGGAACAGATAGAAGAAACCCGACGCACTTTGAGGCCTATGCACCCGCTTCCTGTGGGTGAGGTAAAGCTGGTACTCCGGTGCCCATGTGTAGTAATACATCTCTAGTGCCTGTGTTCCAAATCTTAAGTTCCTAGGTCATCCGGAAGATTCCTTTTGCAGTAACTTTGTACTTTTTACGCACCCATTGAAACCTATGGGAGCACGCGTGTGACTATTTGCTCTGCACACGCCACCCGTGGACCTCCTGGTCACTAACTGACGTTAGCTCCTTGTAGGCCCAGCGATTCTAGAGGCCCTAGGCCTTTTCCCTTTTCTGTTCGTGGTACTTATACCACTATTTTAGTATATGGTTCGAGTGGCCACCAGGGCCTATCCATATAAAGTGCAACTTCTGTGTATTCTGTGATAATCTTGTTTGACGATTTGTGCTCCTGTGCTCATAAAGAGACTAGGGGTTACTTTGAGAAATAAATACATATATATTTTGAATATATATCTGTGTGGTGTCCTTTCATTGGTATAAAAGGGGGTTACTATTGGTAAAACAGCTTGCTTAACACGCTTCACGAGTTTAGCCTCAAAGACTGCTTAGCCTACGCTACCACTAGGGCAGCTAGTCCAAAAAGGTTGACTTACAACCACACCATAAGGGTTGCTTGGCATGGTACAAGGTGGTCACTAGAACTAGTGAACAGCATATACCAGGCCAACTTCTCACATTGGTGAGCAGCGGTTGGATTTGAGCTTGCTGTGTTTTACCATTGTAATCTCTTGGTTACCAATTGAAAGATCACATAGGTACCTGTAGGTACATATAAAACAAGATTAGATATACTTAAGTTCTACTGAACTTAGTTGTTGTAGAGCAAAGGGAGTAGCACACCCTGACTACAACTACTAGATAGGTTTAGTAGGTAAACCCAAGTGTAGGTAGATTGCAACACATCCACCCACACTTAAGAGCAATGGCCGGGGCAGAGGGGTCCACTGTACCCATCTCTGTTGAGAGTGACCCCCAGAGGGCACCATCCAGCTTTGCTACCCTTAATCAGAATGAGCTCAGGCATTTGGCAACTCTTAGAGGCCTTAAACAGCCCAAGAACCCAAACTCTGCTGAGCTCAGAGAGCTCTTACAGAATGATGAGAATCAGAGAGCACTCAAGAAAGCTTCCCAGTTAGCCCCCTTAGGGACAGGAACAGGAGGCCCCCCTTCTAAAGATGCCACTGAAGTACCCCTTCCCAATAGTCACCCCTTAGATGGGATGCCTACCACAGAGGATGAGAGTGAAAAGGATACTGACAGTAGTGAGGATGAAGGGAGAACTAGCCCAGTGCCAAGTGTTATACTTGGCCCAGCTAAACCAAGGCTATTGGGGACTGACAGTGGGTTCAACCCACTGGATCTCCCCAGTGGACTTAACACAGGGCTGGGAAGGCAAAGGAATCGCTCAGGTGACTCCAATGCTTCCCATGGCTCTAGAGGCTCTCAAGGTCACTCCAGGAAAAGGATGACCACCCCTCAGAGGAGGGAACATGAGGCCAGAATGCAGGAAGCCCAGCTGAGGATCAGGAAGCAGGAGCTAGAAGTAGCCCTGATGGAAGAAAAACTGAACAAGGCTAGGCAACCTAGAGAGAGTGGGTCTATACCCACTGGTGGCAGCATTGTCCCTAAGGACAAAGATAGGGTCTTTGACAATAGGAACCTGTCTAAGGTTGTGCCCCCCTACAAAAGTGGGGATGACATCCACAAATGGATAACTGCTCTTGAGAGAGCCTGCAAAGTACAGCAGGTTCCTGAAGACCAGTGGGCAGCAATCCTCTGGCTCTCCTTTGAAGGAAGAGGCAGAGACAGACTCCTCACTGTTAGAGAAGAGGATGTCAGAAACTACAGAGTCCTGAAGAGTGTTCTGGTAGATGGGTTAGGCTTAACCACTGAACAGTACAGGTTAATGTTCAGAGACACCCAAAAGACACAGACTCAGGACTGGTCTGAATACATTGAATGTGCCACTAAGGCTTTGGAGGGTTGGTTGCTGGGAAGTAAGGTATCTGATTTTACAGGATTGTATAATTTGATGATGAGAGAACAGATTTTAAATAACTGTCAAAACCAGCAACTGCATCAACACTTGGTTGACTCTGATCTGACCTCTCCCCAAGAATTGGGAAAGAAGGCAGACAAATGGGTCAGAACCAGGGTTAAGCAAAAGAACCAGAACCAGGGCCAAGGGGGTGATCAGAAGAAAACAGACCAAAAGGGTGGAGATCAGAAACCTAAAGACCAGAAGTCTTCAACAGGGCCCCAAACTACTGCTAAGGAGGGTGGGTCCCAACAGTCCAAGAAGAAGAAAGAAGGTCAGAAGAAACCCTGGTGCAATCATTGTAAAAATACAACTCACTGGACTAGTGATTGCAAAAAGGGTGGAGCCCCCAACACTGTTGCCCCTAAGGCACCTGCTCCCAGTACTACTGTTAGCAGTGTTGGTCCCCAGACAAAGGGTGTAGTGGGAATCACTATGGGAACTGAAGGAGATTCTGACTTAGACAGAACCCTGACACAGGCAGTCTTGATCTGTGATGGGGACATTGATTTGTCCCTGACTGTGAGCCCCAATAACCTGGGCAAGTACAGACAGACTCCTCTAATTAATGACAAAGTGGCTCAAGCCTACAGGGACACATGTGCCAGTGTCACTATGGTGACACCAGGCTTTGTGGACCCTGGTCAGTACATACCAGGTGAGAACTACCTGGTGACCAATGCCAGCAATGCCACTACTTCACACAGTGTGGCAGTTGTTAACTTCTCATGGGGAGGGGTAACTGGCCTCAAAAGGGTTGTGGTTAGTGCAGACCTCCCAGTAGAATGTTTGTTGGGCAATGACCTAGAGAGTTCTCTATGGTCAGAAGTGGAGTACAGGACTCATGCAGAGATGTTAGGTATATCATCACATGTCCTTGCTGTGACCAGGTCACAGGCCAAAAAGTGCCTCACTGAACCTCAGGTCTTGGATCCTGGAACAATGGACCAAGCACCTACCAAGAAGAAGAACAGGAGGGTCAAGGCTGTGCCTTCCCCCCTGCCTCAGAGTGATGATCAGCCTTCCCAGGAAGCTGATCTAGAGGACCCTGAAGGAACTGTCCCTGAAGAGCTTGAACCTGATCAGGTTGAGTTTCTGGGGACAGGGGGACCTTCAAGGGCTGACTTGAGGCAGGCTCAGTTATCCTGTCCCTCTCTTGAACCCCTCAGACAGCTGGCTGCTGCTGAGGCTGCTGGGAATGCTCAAGGTACCCATAAAGTGTATTGGGATGAAGGGCTCCTTTATTCAGAGGCTAGAGACCCCAAGCCTGGTGCAACCAGGAGGTTGGTTATACCTCTGCAATTTAGGGGCTTCCTTCTTACCTTGGCCCATGATATTCCTTTAGCAGGACACCTAGGCCAGAACAAGACCTGGGACAGACTTGTCCCTCACTTTCACTGGCCTCATATGAATGAAGATACAAAGGAGTTTTGTCGCTCCTGTGTTACCTGCCAAGCCAGTGGCAAATCAGGTGGCACAACAAAGGCCCCCCTGATACCACTACCTGTGGTGGGGGTTCCCTTTGAAAGAGTGGGAATAGACATAGTGGGTCCCATGGATCCTCCCACTGCATCTGGGCACAGATTTATACTGGTGGTAGTGGATCATGCCACCAGGTATCCAGAGGCAATTCCCCTTAGGACCACTACAGCACCTGTTGTGGCCAGGGCCCTGCTGGGAGTATTCTCCAGAGTGGGGTTTCCTAAGGAGGTAGTATCTGACAGAGGTACCAACTTTATGTCAGGATACTTAACAGCTATGTGGAAGGAATGTGGTGTCAACTACAAGTTCACCACCCCTTATCACCCACAATGCAATGGGCTTGTTGAGAGATTCAACAAGACCCTAAAGGGTATGATCAAAGGATTACCTGAAAAGCTCAGGCGAAGATGGGACATCCTTCTACCCTGCCTTCTGTTTGCTTACAGAGAGGTCCCACAAAAAGGAGTTGGCTACAGCCCCTTTGAATTGTTGTTTGGGCACCCTGTGAGAGGCCCACTGTGTTTGGTGAAGGAAGGATGGGAGTTACCTCTCAAAAAGCCTAAGCTAGACATAGTGGACTATGTACTTGGTCTCCGCTCCAGGATGGCTGAGTATATGGAGAAGGCATCCAAAAACCTTGAGGCAAGCCAGGCCTTACAGAAAGCTTGGCACGACCAAAAGGCTGTCTTGGTTGAGTTTCAGCCAGGGCAGAAGGTATGGGTGTTGGAGCCAGTGGCCCCAGCAGCACTCCAAGACAAATGGTCTGGACCCCATACAATCCTGGAAAAGAAGGGAGAGGTCACCTACTTGGGCGACCTAGGAACTCCCAGGAGTCCCCACAGGGTACTCCATGTTAACAGGCTTAAAGCATATGTTGACAGGGCAGACATGGGCTTGCTCATGGCTACAGATGAGGGACAGGAGGAAGAGAGTGACCCTCTCCCAGACCTGTTGTCTCAGAACCCTGAAGATGGCTCAGTTGAAGGAGTGACCCTTGGAGGCAACCTCACTGCCCATCAGCAGACTGAATGTAGACAGGTTCTACAATCATTTTCACATATGTTTTCCTTGATACCTAGTCAAACTGACTGGTGTACCCATGTTGTGGACACTGGTGACAGTCTGCCTGTAAAGAACAAACTTTACAGACAACCTGACCACGTCAGGGACTGTATAAAGGCTGAGGTACATAAAATGCTGGAATTAGGTGTCATTGAACCCTCAGAGAGCCCCTGGGCTAGCCCAGTGGTTCTGGTCCCCAAACCTCACACCAAAGATGGCAAGAGAGAGATGAGGTTCTGTGTGGACTACAGAGGACTCAATGCTGTCACCAGGACAGATGCACACCCTATTCCAAGGGCAGATGAGCTCATAGACAAACTAGCTTCTGCAAAGTTTTTGAGCACATTTGACTTGACAGCTGGCTATTGGCAAATCAGGTTAGCTGAGGAGTCTAAGGCCAAAACAGCATTCTCAACCCCAGGTGGGCATTATCAGTTTGTGGTGATGCCCTTTGGTCTGAAGAATGCACCTGCCACCTTCCAAAGGCTGCTGAACCAAGTCCTTACTGGGTTGGATGACTTTTGCGCAGCATATCTTGATGACATTGCTGTCTTTAGTTCCACCTGGGAGGATCACCTGATCCACCTGAAGAAGGCTCTTGAGGCCCTGCAGAGGGCAGGCCTCACTATCAAGGCTACTAAGTGCCAGATAGGGCAGAGTAAGGTTGTATATTTGGGCCACCTTGTAGGTGGAGGCCAAGTTCAACCACTGGAGAGTAAGATACAATCCATCAAGGACTGGTCCCCTCCAACCACCCAGACTCAAGTTCGAGCTTTCTTGGGCTTGACTGGGTATTACAGGAAGTTTGTTAAGAACTATGGGTCCATTGTGACTCCTCTTAATGATCTGACATCCAAGAAGATGCCCAAAAAGGTTCAGTGGACAGTAAGCTGTCAGAAGGCATTTGATGACCTGAAGGAGGCCATGTGCTCTGCACCTATCCTGAAAAGTCCTGACTACTCCAAAGAGTTTATTGTCCAAACAGATGCTTCTGAGTTGGGTGTGGGAGCTGTGCTGTCACAACTTAATGTAGATGGTCAAGACCAACCCATTGCTTTTATTAGCAGAAGGTTGACCCCCAGAGAGAAGAATTGGTCAGCTATTGAGAGGGAGGCCTTTGCTGTGGTGTGGGCCCTGAAGAAGCTGAGGCCATACTTGTTTGGCACTCACTTCAAGATTCAGACCGACCATAAGCCCCTCTTGTGGCTAAATCAGATGAAGGGTGAAAACCCCAAACTGCTTAGGTGGTCCATTTCCCTACAGGGGATGGACTTTACAGTGGAGCACCGGCCAGGTACTG
Source organism: Triturus cristatus (assembly GCF_964204655.1). Lineage (NCBI taxonomy): Eukaryota > Metazoa > Chordata > Amphibia > Caudata > Salamandridae > Triturus > Triturus cristatus. The sequence goes on along the minus strand of NC_140590.1, from coordinate 888,608,104 downwards.
ACCATGGGAATGCAGATGGTCTCTCCAGGTACTTCCACTTAGGACATGAAGACGAGACTGGTCAAGGCTAGTTTAATGTCCCAGCGTTTGGGGGGGGGTTGTGTAGGAGAGTAGGGTCTGCTATCCTATGGTCACCCCAAATTTTTGCTTTTTGCTTCACTGGTTTTTGACATATTGAGGCTGTGGGCCTGCCAATCAGACCCCCAGCCTGCTGTTCTCTCTACTAAATTAAAACTATGCACCCTAGGTGCATAACCAATTGGAAGTGGATCACCCTGTCAGCCCCTGTACCAGTGTACACTAGGTACCCAGGGCATTGGTGTACCCAAGGCCTGCCAAGGGCTGCAGCATGTATTATGCCACCCCAGGCTTGGCCTAACAATCTGACACAACTGGCTGATCACTCAGCTGGGGTAAGTTGGTGTAATCACCTCTTACTTAGGTGTAGTATACCTATACCTAACCTTAAATGGGACACCTGGTAACCTATAAGTCACTCCTATAGCAGGCCTTGACAATCCTGAAGGCAGAGTGCTTGGTTCCATGTGAGATGGTGCTCTGGCATGAGCTGAGCCTGTCTGCAGTGGTCGGAACAACTTCCTTCTACTGTTTCCAGATATCGTCATACCATATACTCTTAAGTGCATTATGAACCTCGCGGTTAAATGCTAACTTTGGTTTGGCTTTATCAAAACATGTCGAGTAAGGTGTCATACGAATTGGAATACTAACCCCTCGCCAATTCTGGCGACGGGGTTAGCATTCCACCCTTCTAGAGGGACACGACATGTACAGTACCTGAAACCCGGGTAAAATCAGACATAGCCTCAGCTCCACAAAATGGATGCTGCCACCACAGACACAAGTCTGCCCTCCTGCTGCTGGGAGTCCTTCCAGCTTGGGAGGTGTGGACAAAGGGTTTCCTGCCAGGGGAGGTGCATGCACCACCCCAGACAGGATTTTGTGTATTGGTCAGGTAGGGCTTGAAAGAAACCAGACATGCCTGTGGCTCACAAGGAGCCTCGGTGCATATGCCAGTTCAAACCGGTCCTGGGGCACACCAGTCCCGGGCCTGGGGCGAGCTGGACAAAGGATTGGGGGTGTAACCACCCCCCTTCCTGGTCCCACCCATAGGGAGGGACCTAGCAGGTAGTCCGGCCCCTAGAATCCGAATAAAGGTAGGAGCTGTGTCCTAAGACTTCAGACATCCTGGAATCAACTTGAAACTAAGAAGAAGACGGGAACTTCGACATTCTGCTGCACAGAAGACTGAAGAAAATCTCCCCTGTGGTCAGGGAGTGACCACCTTGCTAACGCAAGCACCATCCAGCGAATCACCGTCTGCTTTGCCGCCGCCTCCCGCCGGAGCCCGAGCCCAGAGACTGACAAGACCTGGACCTCCAGACCTCTCACCGCCCGATCCACAGTCCCTGCAAAGAGGAGACCCGTGGAGGCACCGAGACACGTGGAGCCAGCCATCTTGAAACGACTACGACAAGCTGACCAGTGCAACAACCGAGGCTCCCTCCAAGTTGTGCTTTGGGTCCTGAGAAGCCCAACCCCCGAGCAGCATCTGCACCAAAGGTGAGCCCTCCAGCATCTCCACGATCTGCGTGGGGCCCTTCTGCATTTTGCCACTCGACGCGCCTAACCGGTTGCTGGCCCGCTGGCTAGTGGCCATCTTGGCGACGAAATCTACGACAAACACCGCTGGTCTGGTTGCTCCAGACTGGCCCTTGCTCCCCTCCAAAGGAGCAATCCCTCTGACCTTGCTGGTCAGAACCAACAGCTGATTTCCGAATCCTCCTGCAATTGCTTTTGCCAAGGCTTGTTTGCTTCGATCAAGTCGCCGACACCGCCGACAGCGAGAGCCTGCGTGGGACAGCTCGTGAGCCGACTCCTGGACGTCGTCGACCTTCAGGGACCACGTGGCTGCGGAGACAAGCTACCCCTCATCACCTGTTTGCACCCGACATCGCCTGGTACCCACCTGGTGCCACGCTGGTCACTGGCTAGTGACTGTGAACACTGTCCCCTCTGCTTACAGGTCTTCAACATCTCCGATCCACTCTTGGATCCACTGCATCTCTTCCCGACCGACCGCCTGCAGCATCTTTGTCCCAGGCTCAACGGAACAGATAGAAGAAACCCGACGCACTTTGAGGCCTATGCACCCGCTTCCTGTGGGTGAGGTAAAGCTGGTACTCCGGTGCCCATGTGTAGTAATACATCTCTAGTGCCTGTGTTCCAAATCTTAAGTTCCTAGGTCATCCGGAAGATTCCTTTTGCAGTAACTTTGTACTTTTTACGCACCCATTGAAACCTATGGGAGCACGCGTGTGACTATTTGCTCTGCACACGCCACCCGTGGACCTCCTGGTCACTAACTGACGTTAGCTCCTTGTAGGCCCAGCGATTCTAGAGGCCCTAGGCCTTTTCCCTTTTCTGTTCGTGGTACTTATACCACTATTTTAGTATATGGTTCGAGTGGCCACCAGGGCCTATCCATATAAAGTGCAACTTCTGTGTATTCTGTGATAATCTTGTTTGACGATTTGTGCTCCTGTGCTCATAAAGAGACTAGGGGTTACTTTGAGAAATAAATACATATATATTTTGAATATATATCTGTGTGGTGTCCTTTCATTGGTATAAAAGGGGGTTACTATTGGTAAAACAGCTTGCTTAACACGCTTCACGAGTTTAGCCTCAAAGACTGCTTAGCCTACGCTACCACTAGGGCAGCTAGTCCAAAAAGGTTGACTTACAACCACACCATAAGGGTTGCTTGGCATGGTACAAGGTGGTCACTAGAACTAGTGAACAGCATATACCAGGCCAACTTCTCACAACCACGATCAGGAATACGTGACTTTGTTCGGTCTCAGGGGTCAGCATACCCACGCCGTGGAAAATTAAAAATACTTCTCCATGTGAACGACTTTGACTTGTTTGCTCGAGGAAGGATGGCAATTTCCAGAAGTTATATTTTCGTTTTTCAGCAATAAAGAAGCAATTCTGTATATTTTACTTCTAGCATTCTAAGAATGGGGCGGGCGCCTAATGGAAAACTGTTTTCTCCTTTAGCCGAGCATTCTAAAGCTTGAACCGGAAGAGGAATAGGAAATGCCACAGAGACAGGGCAGCCCAGGGTGGATGCAAATCTTAATAAGACTTGTGTGAGCTATTCAAGAAACAGTAAGCTCTACAGACACCTACATGCCTGTAAACACAACAACTGTATGGAGAGATAACGAGCTGCGAGTACTAAACAAATACATGTTTTTCTAATGGATCCAAATAAAGCTATGCTTCGATATTTAGCAAAATGGCAGATTCGTGAATCAGTGGAAGAGTGAGTGGGTGAAGGCCCCAGCACTGTCAGGATACGGAGTTCTAAGGCTGCAGAGCCAAAATAGAGAATTCAAGAGTCTCACCCATACTTGTCTGGTGCATAGTTGGTACTTGCGTGTAGTATTCGTGATTCAGTAGGGAATGGTTGGTTTGGGTCAGCACAGAGGATTTATTTTGTTTCACTTTGACCTCCGGCAGCATAACAAAGGAGAGGAACGCAGCTGTGAAGGAGTTAATGGATTTCTGGTGGTCAGCTACCGCACAGAGCAATAGAGGCGGAGGAGCATGTAGGAGGCCCTGGGAACAGACCGACTTGCAGGTAATAATTGGTGGCATATGTGACAGGATCTGCAGTCTGCAGCATCTGCTAAGACTTGGTGGGGAGATATTTCCAACCAGGAACCAATAGAATGACAAAGACTGGATAAGTGATTGGGTGGAAGATTGCTGTTGCCTGAGGGGGGGGGGAGATGAAGGCAGGTTGTAGCTCATGCATGTTGCACATGTTTCATTGGCCATGTGGAAAATCTGTCTACCTTTCCTAGTAGGTGAAATTAGACAAGAGTTCAAACAGGAGTATGGCGGGACACAAAGGCAAAGATGTGCAGTGATACTGGGACGGCAGCACAGTGCCAGCATAGGGGGAGGGGGTTTGGTCACTGAAGGAGGGGGGGGAGGGTACAGACATGAACCAGATGTTCATGTATGGAAAATGGGGAACAAAAAGATGTTAGCACATGTGGAGGGGTACTCTAGAGATGGTCATGGACAAAGAAGTGCAGAAATGCTGTCAATGTATAACTGCAGGAGTTCTCTGGTCCTCTGTACCATTCCCTGGTCTCCTGTGATGAGGTGGGAACAAGTGATAGTAAGTGGTCCTTCTAGTCGCCCTAGCTGTTTTGCACCGATCTACTGTGGGGTATGGAAGATTGAGGAGATGAGTTGCCAGGACCTATCTTTTACTGTCGTGTTGAGCTTGCAGGTGGCGAGGATGGAGGTTTCTCCAGTGTCCCTGTGTGGTCAGATGCAACCATCACTAAAGTGGCGATGCAAGGGCGGATATTCTGGGTAAAAGGGAAAGTAGGGAAATGTATCAAGAGTACATCCTCCTGTCCCAAGAGAAGGAGACAGGGGGTCCCCTCTAGTTCTTTCTCACTACGAGGAGGTGGGTAAGAGAAGGAAGGAAGTAAATTAAGGAAAAAGGTGTATGCAAGCGATAGACAAGGAGAATGGGAGCTGGTGGTTCCTTATGGTGGTTGCATTTTGAGGGCAGAGGGCGAGAGTGATTATGCCAATTATGGGGTCAGCAGAAAGGAATGTTTCAGACACCGCACATTGGTTAGAGATGGGTGAGTAAGATGGATGGGGAGAAGACATTATGATGGTTAGGCCTGGCGGTGGAGATTGAGAAGACTGGTCAGCTTCATAGCATTTCAATGGTGGGAGCCGAATTGCTACAGGGATGAAAGAGCGGTGGAGGTGTGAACCAAATCTGGAGTGAGGGAGTTGAGACAGTTAGTGAGGCAGAAGAGGGCAGAGAGACAGAAGGCTGCAGCTGTGGATGAGTCACTGTGTTGAAGAACGAACAGAGAGGGGCCCAGATTTTCTGGGGCATGGAGATACCCAACATCTAGGCAGTTTAGTGATGGAGTTGGTTTGCCATCCTCTGCAAGGCCATTAAGTGCTGAGGGGGTAAGCTGGGGCTTGAGAAGCAGAGAAGAATAAACATCAAGGATTCTCTCAGGATCAGCACATTACTACAGTGAGCAGGCAAAAGAGGAAAAGAGACCTGGGTTGAGAAAGGAGAATTTTGGTCCTTTGATAGAGGTTTAAAAATGTAAAACAAGTAAGCACAACAATGCGATGATCAGATTTTCATCCCAAACACCCGTCTTACCAGTGCTCTTCACCCCCAACATTTACACATACCTCATTCTCCAAATCTTCAGTCTCTTGTCTCTACCTTCGTCACCCTTCCCAAATCTTCTGTCTACCTTATCCTGATTACCCAGTACTCTTACCTCCTGCATACTATCAAACCTATCTTCCTTTTCTATGCAGTATGCTTTTTATCACAGTCCTTCTCCTTTCTCACTCCCATTTTTTACCTATCTATTGCGCTTTCATTCCCTTATAAAACGATCCCTCTACTCCAAGGCCAAAAACGACACTCCTCATTAAACAACAGCTTTCCACACAGCCGCAGCTCGCACAGGTAAATGCTGTGGGGCGGTGAGGCGGGGCAAGGCAGGGTGGGGGGTAGTGGAATCGGACATACTACAGCAATGTAAAAACTAACAAAATAAATAAATTAAAGCACTTACCTTGCGTTCGCCGAATCGCAGACTTCAGCGATGCAAGGAGTGCAAGATAAGTGATTTTATTTATTTATTTTGTTAGGTATTACATTGCTGTTTTATGTCCAATTCCACTACCCCCCACCCTGCCCTGCCCCGCCTCACCGCCCAACAGCATTTACCTGTGCGATCCGCGGCGGTTACCTCAACATACACATTGTATTGTCTCTCAAATTTTCCTATTAGAGCACCGACATTGAAATCTACAAACAATAAAAACATGACAGAACAATCCTTCACACAACACTGACACATCACAACCTTTTTAAATACTCACCTTTACTCACAAGGTATCAACACTCAACCCGTAGCAATAAAATCACATCACTTCAAAGAAACCACTTCAAAATTCAAATTACTGAGCCTCATTATAGAATTCACAATACTCCTCAAACACTATACCATCCATGACAAATTGCATCAAATCCAAATACACTCTTTCATACATAAAATATTATACCACACTAAACAATATTGAAGCAAAAACCACATCAGTTACAGTAGGTATCATGTGACTGCACTATACAATGCATGCTTAGTGTCCCAGGATAGTTCAGTTCTGGGTGTTGTACTATATCTAGCACAACAGAACTGTTGGACTTAGCCCTCTCTGCAGGGTCATCCCCAAACCTCGTGCCTTCACCCCTTCTATTTTTGCTCAATTCGTTGTTATTGGCTTTAGGACTCTGCAAATATTACCAGTCCAAACCAGTGTTAAAGTGCTTATGCTCTCTCCTGTACACATGGTAAACTTGGCTTTCACCTGATTGGCATATTTAATTATTTACATATAAGCTCCTAGTACAGGGGTATGCCATATACCCACCCAGGACCACCTGTGAATTAAATGTTATTAGTGAGCCTGCAGCACCTATTGTGCTACTCACTTAAGTAGCCCCTTAAAAAATGCCCCAGGGCTGCCACTGCAGCCTGAATGCAGTTTGAAACTGTGAATTTAACTTGGCAATACAACCCACTTTGACAAGCAGTACACTCCCTTTTTATTACATATAAGTCACCCCTAAGGTGGGCCCTAGGTATCCAATTGGGCAATGTGCATTGTAATTAAAAGGGTGAACATTTACTTTTAAGTTTTACATGTTATGGTAGTGATAATCTCCAATATTGGTTTTTTGCTACTGTGAGGCCTACCTCCCCCATAGGATTACATTGGGTTGCCTTATTACATTTGATAAGTGCTAACTTTTCATAGGTAACAGGTGAACATATGTTTGGTGTCTGAGAAATTTTAATTTTAAGAACCATTTTTAATGGTCAAGTCGGATTTTAAGTTACAATTTGAAAATGCCACTTTTAGAAAGTTGGCATTTTTCTGCCCTGTTTAGTGCCTGCAGCCTCTTCCTGGGTAACAAGACTGGGTGTAGTTGGACTTTGTTTATTCCTGCCAGACAGTCACACAATCGAGGGATTGGGTGTACCTGTATGGGCCATCACTGGCAGGATGGGGAGGCTGAGCTGGGCACAGCCCCATTTGTAAGTGAATAGTCTGCCTTCACGCAAAGGACTAGTCACCCCTGCATTGTTCATGCAGACAGACTGGAGCCAGGGCAGGTAAGGCAGAAAACTTAAAGCATATCAAAGGGAATTCTCTAAAAACGTCTCCTTCTTCAAAGAAGGCACAGGCATAAAAAGTTTCCTCCTTGGACTCCTCAGTTCACTTTCTGGACCTGCGGAAGGACTCTCAGAGGACTGTCTGCTGCTGTGGCCTGCTGTGTACCTTCAGAGGACATTTTTGTTGTACCTGGAAAGACTGTTCTGCTGTCTGAAGCCTGCCTTGAACGCTCAGCGACATGCCAAGTTGCATGGACCCTATTCCAATGCTTGAACCCATGACTACCAGTGTGAATCCAAGGAGTAGTTGACTGACCTCCATTTCAGAGCCGTAGGTACAGAAAAGACTCCAACCATCTTGAAGCAACTGGACCCAGCTTGAGTGAGTCCTAACCCCCCTCACCCAAAGTGGTGGCCCTCCTAGTCCTCGACCCTTGGTGGTGGTGCTAAAGGTGGCCAGATATCCAAAATCCAAAACATGGGACTTAGAAATGTTTTGTTTAAAAACTGCTCTGAGAACAGAGTAGACAGAGACCAACCTGCTTGTCTATCTGACTAAGGTGCATCGCCTGTTTTCTTAACTTAACAGCAGCTACGTTCTTCTCCGCAGCAGCAAAATTGGTTTAGCAGCCCTTTGCCAACAGGGTATCGAGCCTCATGGAACTCTCATCGGCTGTAACCTCCAAAAATCCAGGCTCATCCCACTGGTGATTTTCAACTTCTGACAAAGAGACTAAGTCCGAACATGGAAATCTTAACCACAACTTCACCCAGTGGCTTCCAGGGGATGATGCCTTCTCCTCAGACACTGCTTACAGCCTTCCCTGCTGAACTTCTACCTTCTCAGAGACTGGTTCTTCAAAGTCCAATTTTTGTATCTGACTCGTACTACATAGTTGTTGACCATATTTTGACTTTGACTCCTCATGCGACTAGATGTCCGTGGTTGTGTTTTGAGCCACTAATACCTTAAACATTAAAATCTCTGGTTCTACTAATTGGAATTTTGTTGTTTTGGTTTCAAATAATTTATTAGATTTTACTCTGTTGTTTTTAATTTGGTGTGTTCTGTTTAATTTGTGTTCTTTTTACACTTTACTACTGTTTGTGTTCTGCATAAATACTTTACACATTACCTCCAAGTTAAGCCTGACTGCTTTTGTTCTAAGCTACAAGAGGGTTAAGCACCGGTTATTTTAGTCACTTTTTTTGTGGTTCACTCTGACAGGGATTGTGGCTGTTGCTTTAACTGGGTTAACACCCCACTCAATTAAAAACTCAATTTCTCAGAATAACTAAAAACTCATTTAATGGCTGGAATCTTCAACATAATAATATAAATGTACTCAACCACACCAAATGTAATACAGATCATCCACACTCCTCATCATCCACTTCAAGACAACTGACACACTAAAACAACAAACAAACCTCTTTCAAACAACTCCACCAAAAAAAAGGATCAAGTAAGAAGAGCACATTGCAAAAAACATTGAGCAACAAAAATACCCCTGGGAGACCCTAGACTATCCTCATAAAACAACATAAATCATAGATGACAGGAAGGGTTCTGATGATGAGCATAAGAGCCAACCCCACTAGAACCACCCAAAACACATAATTGGAAACACCACTTACCAGGGTCAAACATCAAAACAGCTGCCAACCTCCTACATGCCTGGGTTTCCCACCCTACCATCTATGGTACAGCCTCCATTGGGACTACCTATAACACAACATTGTTAAGATGTTAAGTACACAGAGAATGCTGCTCTATACAACAATGCATAAACAAACAAACTACATCTGAAAATAGAAATAGGAGCTCATCTCTCTCCAGGACCAATTGAAATATAAGTCCCAGTACAGAACTGTGTCAAACAAAACAGACACATAGGGGTCTAGTATAATGGCGGGCGGATCGCCACCTCCTGTATGGCGGTGGCGATCCGCCCGCCATTATCCAGCCCCCGCATGCAATTTACCCCCCACCTGATTATGTTGGCAGGGGGTACTGCAGCAGACGAATAGACCGTCCGCAGCTTTTTCGCATGGTCGATGAGTCGACCGGGCGGAAAAGGTTTGAACATGGTGGCGGTGTCTGTTAGACACCACCATCCATATTACTATGCATGCGGGCCAACGCCACCATGGAAAGGCATGCGGATTTCGCAGTTTGGGGCCTGTTGCGGGTCCCCAGGATGTTGAGGGGGTGGGGGGCACATGGGTGGTACCTATGGTACCCCCCTGCATTTGCATGCACAACGTGGCAGGCACCACACGGTGCCTGCCACATTGTGTATGCAAATGCACAGTGTGCAGCCATAGCATTGTGGCGGGCGGTGCTGTGTGCACCGCCCGCCACAATGATGTGGATGGGGGATGCCAATGCCACGGTGGCATCCTAATTGCCGGTGCGGGACCGCCGCACCACTGGCAGCCGGTCCAAGCACCGCAAGGTTCGCCCGCCATCCTAATAGGCCTCATGGTGTCAAGTTTTTCCATGCTGAAATCAACGATGGGTTTCACAATATGCCCCCACATCCCACCCACGATTTCTTTTGTTTTGTAATTCAATAGCTAAGCTCGGAATTGAATGAGATTTCAGGTCCTTGCCCCTAATATTTTCACTTTACTGGTAAGTAATTAGTTACAGTTTGTGAACAGGCCTATGGACAGATAAGATGATCTTCAGTTGTAACTTAAGATGAACTGATATTAATGTCTTATGCCACTTGGGCTAAGTGCTGAAAACATTTTCTTTCAAATCTGAACCTTGTAGAAAATTAGAAGATCCCCTCCCCTGCATTTCCACGAAAATAGGCCCCAAAAATTTTAACAAAAACACAGACTGTAATAAAGCGGATTTATCTCCCGAATGGGTAGGGTGAAATTGTAGAACTTGGCAATGAGAATAATGTATTTGAATTTTCACTTTCTATTATGAATTTTGTAGCTGATTCACTGTGGCTTTTTAGGTCAACTCGTTATACAGAAAGGCTAGGCAGAGAAAGGTGGTAAGCAAGATATCTGCTGCTAAATTAGAGTTGATAAGACAGGCCCAGAAAGCTGTATGAAGATTGATAACACTCATTGCTTAATTTGTAAAAGAATGAGTGCGAGTGCCCAAAGCTCTGTTCTGGTGGTGCTACTAAAAATAGGCGCACTGATACCAAGGCTGCATAGTCTTGAATTCACCTCTGGCCTGTTTCATCCACTATCAGACAGTGCTACTCCTTTTTATCTTACACTTGTCAGTCCCGCTTTCTCCCTTTGTGCCATTTTTTTCTGTGTTTCTCCTCACTTTTCTTACCTGTATGTGTCTTTTTCCCTCTCTTGCTCACGGTCAACATCTGATGAGGAAAAATAAGTGCCGCTCCCCAGAAATGAGTGAGGGTTGGCACCACCGACAACCAAATGCTCAAGTTAAGCACTGATAACACTGGGGAAACGTAATTGACAATACCACGATAACGTTGAATTACAAAGAATAACACAGAGACTCATTCAGGAGTCTTATAATGTAATTATTATGCAAGAGATATATGGAAACGTGTACACTGCCATTAGACCATACGTCCTGTAACTACTGTTGGAAATATAATAAAAATATATCTAACTTGTTAAGTGATGATTTATTCAGCTCACACCTAATACATGGATTTGTAGACTTAATCTGATCATGCTAAACAAAGGAGGTGTGGTGCAGCATGGTTTTCACAAACTTATGTGGAATGCTACAGGTCAGCGTGGGGATTTATATCATTTTACTTGCTCATAAAAGTATATTATGAATGAGTAGTGATTTGGAAGTGGATGGTTATAGGATAAGAAATGTCCTACAAATATTGTCTGAAACAGCATTAAAGAACAAATGTGAAGAGTTAAGAGTATCAATATACAATGATAAATAATGAAATGTTCTGAAACATCTGTTGTAGTGTGTTATGAGTTCTAGATGAGACCCTCTTGGTTCATGACGGACTCCATAGACCAGTAACGCAAGTGCTTGGTTGTTGTTGATAGAATTCATGATGGAGAATGTTCAGTTAACCGTTACACGCTAAGGAATACAGACGTGTAATACCAAGGTCCCCTTGTGGTGTAACCACTTGCATGCACTGAGCCTGGGATGATGCTACAACTAACAACGAGATAGGGGATAAAAACCCAAAGAAACTAAAGTGCTCTCCCAGAGAGTTTGCTGAGGTCCAGCAAACTGCTTATGAGTGCCACATGCGCCTCAGCCAAAGTGAAGATTGATAGTTGGCGTATGTTGAGTCAAAGTGTCACTCCAGTCAGTGCAAAGCTTTTGAAGAAGATGAAGGCTTTACAAAGAAAATTGTGGATTATCGGCCAGAAACCTGCTGGGGAAGCCATGAAAGAGTTACTGTGCCACAACGCAACACAGAGCCATAAGCCAAACTGAACAATAAAGGCAGGTACAGAGAAGTGTCAAAAGGAGTGATAGCCAGGTACAAGGAAGTGCTAGAAGAAAAACAGCCATATAGAGAAACGCTAAAGGCCATGGAAACAAGGTACAATGTGGAAGATTAAAAATGGCGAAGCACACATGCAAGACACAAAACAAGTACTTACTGGAATAGAGGAAAAAGGAGCAGCACGTCTGGTGAGTGGGCCAGACGACCCCGTTCAAGTACTAAACCAGTACTTCTGAAATGCACATAATTCGGTGCCTAGCCAGCACTGTCTGACCACCCCATACTCTCAAAATCAGTAAGTTTCACAACTGGTTAGAATGCCTTGATTTTCCTGAAACCACCACTTCAATTCAATACCGCCAAAAAGCAGAATATTAGCGCCAAATAGTTGCCTTTCCGATTCATTCCAATGATGAATGCTGAGAGAAACGCTCAGTTTGGAGTGCGTACTCATGGCTGCAAGAGTTGAGGAATGTGCAGGACGACAAGCTGCCAACAAGGAGGCTGGAAAAGGCCAGAGTGAGTATGCTTTGAATTTGAGAATTAAGCAGAGGCACAAGGTTGAGGGGCACAAAGTGATGTCTCCAATGAAAAAGAAACTGTGCTTCAGATGCAGATATTTTTTTTTCCACATGAAAATGAATGTCCCACTATTGGACAATTATGCAAGGGCTGCCGGAATGAGATCCTTTTTGAAAAACGAAGAGCGTCATGTCAAGAAAAGAAAATGGACCCCCCAACGTTCCAGTAGAGACATTCTACTCATGCCCACAAGGCCAAGCATCCACATCAATTAAGTATGGAAACTAAACAAAGCCGATCATTGTCTAAATCTTCGTTCAAAAGTTTTTCAAAATCATTGGAAAACATGCACATGTTTTATATGCCGCATGCAAGGAAGAAAGCAAGTCAAAGAAAGATCGACAAGTGAAGTTACAAAATTCATTTAGACACTGCCCTAAAATCACACTAAAGGTGAATGGTTGTTCCATACCTTTTATCATAAACAGTGGTGCATTGATAAATATCTTGCTTGATGAAAAATACAACGAACTGCGTCCAGTCTCACACCATTGAAGACTAAAGTGTATACATGGGATGCTTCAATGTAATTATAAAGTCAAGGTTCTTTTGTAGCAACCATGAAGCACAAAAAGACAAAAGTACAAGCACCAATCTAGGTACTTCGTCAAGTGCCGGTTTGCTCAATTTTAGTGCTGCTGCTAAAATGGGACTGATATCTGTAAATTACAACATAAAAGCTTATCATGAAGTTGTGAGTCAGTTTCCATCATTGTTTCATGGATTAGGAAAACTTAAGGTAATGAAGGTGCAACTGAATATTAATGAGGGCATTCATCCTGTTGCTCAGTGACATTGAATTGCATTTAGGTTATAGGAAGCTGATGAAAAAGAAAGTGAGACATTACTAAAGCATGATATCATTGAGCGATCAACTGGTCTGACACCAAGGGTTTTGCCCATAGTGGTAGTTTCTAAAAAGGACAGCGAAGGAGCTGTACGCATCTGTGCTGATATGCGTCAAGCTAACAAGGCAATTGAAAGAAAAAGACATCCAGGTCCACACATTGCCAACAAGATCACACAGCTAAATGGTGCCAAAGTCTATCCTCGCATTGATCTGAACAATGGATATCATCAATTGGAACTAGAAGAAAATGTCAGGTACATTACTACCTTTTCTACCCATATTGGTGTGTTAAGACATAAAAGATTAAGTTTCGGTGTGTCATCAGTTGCAGAACTGTTTTAATATGTCATTCGTTGCATAATGCCGACAGTCACACATGTTTTCAATTACAGTGATGATATATTGGTCTTTGAGGCTACACAAAAGGAACATGAAAAAGTTCTTACACAAGGGTTCCTTATACTTGCTGATGCAGGTCTCTCTTTGAATGCAGAGAGGTGCAAGTTCAACAAAATAATCCAAATACTTTGGTTATATTTTCTATGATGGATTGACTCCAGATCTGGCAAAAGTATAGGCTTTGTCAGCCACCTGTCCCCCACAAGATGTCACCATGTTACGCTCTTTTCTTGGCATGGCCAGTCACTGTTCTACGTATAGCCATGATTTTGCCACGGTAAGTCCTCCCATTAAGAGACTTAAACCAAAATGCTGAATTTCAGTGGTCATATGAATGTTAACAAAGCTTCAAGAAAATCAAACATGCAACTGAGAAAGCAATTGAAATAGCCTACTTTGATCCAAAGCTACATACAGACGTTGTTGCAGGCCCAGTAGGGTTGGGCACGATTCTTGCCCAACACAATGGACATCCAAATGTTCAAAGACATATTGTGGCTTATGTTTGCATAGGTTTGTCACAAACTGACAGTGCCTATTCACAACCTTAAAAAAAAAGCCTAGCTATGGTGTGGGCTTGTGAACATTTTCATGTGATTCTATATGGAAAGCATTTCATTCATGTCACAGTTCATCAAGCATTGCTTACCATCTTTAACAATCCCAAAGCCAAGATGTCCCCTCGCATTGAGAGGTGGCGATTGCAACTGCTGGAATAGGAGTGCGCTATTGTACACCAACCAGGGAAAAGATCAAAACCCTGCTGACTGCTTTTCACGAGTGCTAGTACAGTGTGATAGTACCGCTTCCAAAACCAGCTGAAGCCTATATTAACTTCATCCTAAAGTCCAGTACACCTGCTGCTATATCAGTGGAAACATCTTTGCTTCCACAAGCACAGACAGTGATATGCCAATACTCAAAGACTTTATTGCACATCAATCATGCAAACAGCACTCTGAACCTCTTACAAATGCAGTGAATATCACAAATTAAACAATTTGAAAGATGAACTTTCCGTTACCCAAGAAGGTATCGTCTTACAAGGTTTGTGAATCATCATACCAGAGAGTCTGAGACAGCAAGTCATTGACGTGGCACATGAGCGGCATCATGGAATTTTCACCACTAAGCAAGTTCTTCGAGTTTGGTTTCATCCTCTTGATGAAAGAGTTGAAAGGGAATTGAAAGACCTCTCATTTGTGCAGTATCCATTGAGCATGTCTGATCTTCCAAAGCATGCGTGGAAGAGAATCAGGGTTGACTTCCTTGGACCTCTTGACAATGGACATCACCCAATAGTAGTCATCGATGAGTATTCTAATTTTCCCTTGGTAAAAGACCTTTCAAAGATCACTCAGGAAAAAGTCGTTGAGAGGCTAAATGGCATTTTTCAACATGGGGCGTTCATTCAATTCTGAAGCCTGGCAATGGCCCATTTTTCAACAGTCAAGAATTCAAAGAATTTCTTACTCATAGGAACATCAAGCATCAGAAAAGCACATCTCTTTGGCCATAAACGTACGGCATTGTAGAGCATTTTATGAACACCCTAAGCACAAAAAGAATGTTCAGCATGCTGCAATGGAAAAGCTTAAACTCAAATCAGCTCTTCATTCTGGTCTTCGTGCATACTGATCAACTCCCCATTCAACTACAGGTCAAAGTCCTGCAACCCATATGTTTGGGAGAGCCATGAAGGCCAAGTTGTCACAATAGACCACTAAAAGAGTGATTGATGAAGATCAATCAATCAATCCGGTTGTAGAGTGCAACTTGTCACCCGGAAGGGTATCCAGGCACTTGCTGCAAGTCGTGGTCAAAGAGCCAGGTCTTCAGCCCCTTCCTGAAGTTGGTCAGCGACGGTGCAGTGTGGAGGCGGCGGGTGTTCCAAGCTTTGACGGCGAGGTGGGAGAAGGAGTGTCCTCCAGCGCGGCAGCAGCATATGCAAGGGTTCTGTGCAAGGGCAAGGTGTGTGGAGTGGAGGTTCCTGGTTGGTAAGTGGAAGTGCAGGTGGTGGTTCATGTGTGCTACATGTCGAAAAACCGCTTCAACACTCCATCAAGGGTAGCAAGCGCTATCCCTCCACTATCCTTCTATATCCAAATAACTGACTAACACATCCACTACTCAAATTACTTTCACATTGTCACTATGCTAATTCAGCACTAATCCTTTATGGGTTCCGGAGTAGGGTGCTACTCTCCGAAAAAGCGCTTTGATGCCTCGTTAGGTGTAGTAAGCGCTATATAAATGCAATTACAATACAATAAAATGTATGAGGGTCCTTGGTCATGGGGGGCTTTGTGGGAGTGGGCCAGGAGCTTGAAAAGACATCTCTTCTGAACCAGTAGCCAGTGGAGGTCTTTCAGGTGCTGGGTAATGTGTGTTCTCTTGGGCAGGTTGAGAATCAGTGTGGAAGCTGCGTTCTGGATTGTCTGAAGTCTTTGCATTATTTCGATGGTGGTGCCTACATAGAGTGCACTGCCATAGTCCAGTCTGCTGGTGATGAGGGCCTGTGTTACCATCTTCCGTGTGCTGATGGGAAGCCACTTGAAGATTTTGCGTGTGGAAGCAGGCTGAGGAGACTTCGTTGATCGGACGTTTCATGCAGAGTTTGTTGCAGAGGATGATGCAGAGGTTGCCGCGTGGTCTTTTGGCATTGGGTGGGTCCGAGTTCCAAAAGCCACAAGGAGTCATTCCAGAGTGCGGTGTATTTGTGGAAGATCGGGACCTCAGTATTATCCGTGTTGAGCTTGAGGTAGTTGTTCTTAATAAAGGCTGAGACGTTCTTCCTGCAGTTGTGGAAGTTGGTCTTCCTTGAGGCGGGGTGCAAGAGGACAAGTTGCATGTCGTCAGCATAGTAGATGATGTTGATGTCATGCAATCTGACAATGTCTACAAGTGGTGTCATATAGAGGTTGAAGAGGGTTGGGTTGAGGGATGAGGGAAGAGGGATAATTCCAACACGTTTCTTTCCAGTGGAAAGAAACGTGTTGGAATAATCCCAGGACTACGTTTTCTTTCGAACAGATTTAAATATCCATTCTGTTCTAATATGAAGTAATTTTTGAAAAACAAAGTGTCAATGTCAATAAGATGCGCTTCTACTTTGAATCTTAAGCCTTGAAAAAGCCCTGGCTAAATTCAGCAACTGGGTGAAACACGTGTCGGCTGTTTTGCTTTAATGTGAAGAAAAAAACAAAATAACAACAAGAAAAGATACAATTTGAATGTTGGAACCTTTGAAAAAGAACCTTCATGTCTAAACAAATAAAACGGGAGTCTGTACTTAATCAAGTACTCTGACCATTTTTACTTTTAACTATTTGAGGAGGAGCTCTTTGACTCATAACCTTACATATGCAGTGATGTACGTTGACCTACTTCTTTCAATTTGTCGCACGACTGACAGTAGAAAAGTCCCAAATAAAAGAAAGCAACCCCAAATAAATGACCTGGACGAATAACAGTTTGAGTGGCCTATGTGTTGCACTTTTTCTAATCCTAGCTTCGGTTAGACAAGTGGATGATGCGAGGTGCTAAAGCTGACAAAATAATTTTGAAGGGAGACCTCAATAAAACTTATTTCATTTTGGAGGAAAATTTTTATATTAGACCCAACTCTGCTTCTCCCCGTCAAATGTAAATGTGCAGAGGTTCCTCTGGTAGGGGGCAGTTCCACTGAGTACGAGTGGAGTAATCATGAAGTCCCTTAACTATTATGCATAGACAGGGCTGGCCTGTATAGATGTGCTTCAACAGACAGTTGGTAGAGTTGACATAACAAATGCTTGGCAAAGTCAGCATGTACTACAAGGGAAGATCACAAAAACATAATAAATAATAAACATAATAAAGTCATAATAAAATCAAGGCAAAGACCGCTCAATAGCACATCCCTAGAAGCATAACAACCAGAAACAATTACCCTACACCATACCTACAAACCTACCTACCTACAACCACATATTGCCAGAAGCACACAAACTTAACTTTATATGGAAAATATTAAACTAGTTACATGAAGTAGCTGATATTTATAGCACACAGAAACATTAATTCACCTAAAGTATATTTTTCTGTTTGGGGCTCTTGTTGTACACTACAGTGATTGTGGTTGTAGCAAACATTTTCATGGTTGTGCAGGAATTTAAGATATCATTTAATGTCCCTTTTTTGTAGAACGAGACACGGAGCATCTGCTTCCGGTGGGCCATCATCCCTTCCGTCTCTGCCCTCATGAAGACACATGAACTTCTAATTGAGCACCTCCAATTACTCGCTTGGTGGTGTAACACGTCCAAAGGTGTCCCTTGTTTCAACTATTCTCCCTGGTGGCCAGTATCATTGCGGTGTCTTCAGCATTGTTTTGACGGGTTATATGTTGGAAATGGAAACCAAAAGCGTTTGAGGTGTAGTGTAGTGCAGATTAGACTGTGGTGTGGTCTTCTCACAGAGGTGGTTATAATTTCTACTGGCATACCAGATAGCTAATTCATAATGTCAGTAATGAGGCATTTAGACCATGTAATAAAACATGTTAATCTCACATATCAAATTGAAGTTGAGGTTTGTGTATCCTTTGTGACTAAAGCGGACAAAGTTGTGGCGAGGGGTGCTTGACTGTAGGTTTGTGCCATTGATGGCCTCATGGTTACTTAAAGTCACTGAGTTTTTCAAAGTCCCTTCTGGTCTTATAGTATCTGCTTTATGATCACTTGGAAATGGGGTGTGGTTTGCAGTGGAAGCTAAATTAATTAGATAAATAAAAACAATGGAAACATGGCTGTGAGATGCTGATTGCACCTCCGCTAATCCTATGCATGACCCATGTGACATAGCAACATAGTGATCATAACAGCTTAGAATCCATAGCCATGATGGAGTATAGGAGAACATGGATCATGCTCTTGTGGAGTCTCAATCTTGGAGTGTATTTATGGCCAGTGTAGCTATGGAGTGTATTTATTTACCATAAAATGTCTGCCCTCTATGCTTCCCTACTAATATTTACCCTAAATATGGCAAGTTGCTATTGTTTTCTATGTGGTTGTGATTGTTGCGTTGGTTCCCTGTGTTGCCCCATTCTAGGATGTTCATGTTCTTGCTTGAATTGAGAGATGGGAGTGTGATTGTTGGCATTAGCTGTGCATTTGTAGTTCTTGCAAGTAAGTGTCTCCAATTGCATTGATCCTATGATTTGTTGTGCATTTTTATTTATTTATTTATCTTATTTGCAAAGTTTTAAGTGGCACTGGCCACACCCGCATGTATCAGAGCACTTTACATGAGGATCAGCGAGTTACAGGTTCCAAACTTACATAGCCAAGTATAGACATAGGAGAAAGACATGAGATTACACAATAATATGAGCTATTTCAGGGGAGTTAAAGGTAGAGGGGGAACGGTGAAAAGGGGTAAGGAATGCAGGTGGACGACAACGGGGAGACGAGGAAGACAATGTCCGATGTTCGGCTGGGTAGGTGACGGCCTAGGGAAGAACCACAACCAAACTCCTCTATAGCTGCATAGGACAGCTTCACCAGGCATCGGGCAAGGTTGCTCGGGAACCGCTGTAAGTACAGACAGTTATAAATTCAGCCCAGGGGGCATTGTCAAAGTTCCATCGAAAGCACAGTTCACTGGGTTATTGGGAAGCGCCATCTGCCCCCGCCTCATCCTCCAGCACGCCCCAGGTCAGGAGTGGTGAAATGGAGAGGTGGAAGGGTCAGTTCCAAAGTCTGCAGATCTTCCATATTCCCAGCAGCAGTAGTGAGTGTTGGGCATTTGAGCAGAATCCCAGTGGCAACGTTTTATGCTCATCTCTAGTAACGCTGCTGGTTATAACAATTGTTGGATGGTAACATATTGGTACTTTTCACTGTGGAATAAGTAATAGTAATAAGTAATTTTCAGAAGGCACAACAATTTTATTTTTATGAAAGGTGGAACTGGAGATTTTTCTCACGGAGCTCCTGTATATGCGATGTTCCGATTTAGTATTCTTTCTCATCTCATGGCTTTCCCACTTCTCCTCAGGTAGTTTTTCCCACCGAGAGCGTTGGTGTGAGCACAGAGGTGGAGGTAGGCAGAGACACGGGGCTGGAGGGTGGTTACAGGGAGGCAGAAGAAACCAGCCTTAATCTAAAACTACTTGCAAAATCCCTCGACTGATAAGCGGCGGGCTCTATATTGAGGTCAGGCAAGTCCCGCCTGGGCGCCACGTTGAGATCAGGCAGTTCTTATGTGGGTACCCCCGCTGCACATCTCAGACCCCAGACCCCTAAGTTTCATTTATAACCTTAATTGCCCCCCAGGCTGACCTCTTCGCTGAAAGGGGGCCGCTCGCGCTGGCAATCTGTGAATTCCAGCCGGCAGCGGTCACAAGGCTTCAGGCGGGTGCAAACCGCCACACAGTTAATCTGCCTCTTGCTCTCCTGGGTTCCTCAATTTCTCCTTGCTTCTCACAACAGCTATTCTCGATCAGCAGGGGAGGTCCACAGTGCAGGTCGGGGAAAACGGCAGGCGCCAGGGCAAATAAAGGGCGCCACGGGCACCCCAGCCATTTTGTAGGTCGCGCAGCTCCACTGCTTGTGCTCCGGGTTCACTGGATGCTTCAATTCTGGCACCGCTCGTCTTCCCCAACCGGTACCTCTTTCACCGCAAGGTTCCCCTCGAACTCCGCTCCCATTTGGAGATGATAACTATCAATAGAAGCACTACAAACAGCTCTTGGGCACCAGAGCCGAGGTGACTCCCGTCCACCCACCCATATCCTTGCTGCAGTGCAGGCAG
Source organism: Triturus cristatus (assembly GCF_964204655.1). Lineage (NCBI taxonomy): Eukaryota > Metazoa > Chordata > Amphibia > Caudata > Salamandridae > Triturus > Triturus cristatus. The sequence continues at coordinate 888,587,750 of NC_140590.1, read as the reverse complement.
GTTTTCATTATTGATGGAGCTGTGGTAGTTCTCTTCAATTTGATTAATTTTGTTGCCTTTATAGAGTACAGTGTTATATCCATCTTGCAGACAAGCTCACCATTACTGGTTACTCGGAACACCCACAGCCAGAACACCAGGCGGCAGATTAAGAAGTGTAAAACAGAAGAAAATGAGGTGGCAGACCTTTTGCATTTGTGCACCAGTATCCTCCAGAACAACATCCTTGTATCACTCAGGACCGGCTCCCAATGCTGCTCCAATTTGGGAAAGAGTTGAAAAGATTTCTTTGAAAAACACTATGTCACAATCGATTAACCGCCCATACCCGAGTTACTTCTCCTGCCACTCATTGACTTTATGCTCGTCTTTTGAGTAGGTTCGCCCTTTAGAAATGCCATATACAACCATTCATACATCTACTTTAGCACTGTCATCTTGTCTGGAAAATGCATGTAGGGGCCTGCATGTACGAAAGGGCAGGAATTTATTTGAAGAGATGCACAGTTAGATTGTGTGTAGACTAAAATAGTGGGCTTGCTAAATTGAAGCTGGCTTGAAGCTGTGTAAGGTGAAGATAAAAAATTAAAAGAGGTCTGGAGAGGAGAGGAGTGCAGAATAAAGCACTTCCTGGGGAGGGTGGAATCCCTTGCGTGCCAGAAAGCAAACATGAGCACTAAGTGTGGCCCCCTGGTGCTGTGTGTTAAGGCCAGAGATGTGCTCCAATTGTGGTGCAATGAGTGAGACACTCCAGTTAGCGAATCGGGTGGATGGATCATGCCATCGTACATGCCACTGGTATAGCATGGATATGGTAGTCAAGATTGCTGAAGCTTGGGTTTCTAGCTCAGAGTTCTCTTTGAGCAAGAATTCATTTGGAGAGTTGTGGTGCACCATGAAAAACGTTAAAATTCCAGGGAATTAGTATACTGGTATATAGACCAGATACATTGCACTGGCTTGTATATATGTACACTATTTTACCTACCTGTGTTCACTTTGATCAGAATGAAACATATGTTGTACCATGTTCTTTGAAGAGTCCTGAGAATTTCTTTGAAAAACTATTTTTTTGTGTTGATGGCTTTGTTGTATCAGATTTAGGTGCATAGACTGGAGATTAGGTTTAGGAAGTTAACAAACATTAAATGTAAGTTTTCAAAAACAACTAAGTACCAAGAACTAGAGGTTTTGGAGATGCTTACAGTTAGAAAACTGATGTACAGGCAGATTGTTGCTAGTCATCTGCATGTGAACTGAGATATTATCACATATTATCACATATTATCTATAGTTAACTATAAGCCCGGAGGATAGAAAGAATTTGGTGTGGGCTATGGAGTTTTGCCTCATAAATCAGCACCCTCTCCAATGTTACGGGCGAGGCACAAAGGAGGCCATGGGAATGGACTGACTGACACTGAATCCTTCTCCAATAGGACAAGCAATGACAGATATCTGCTATCATAGTAAGAAGCACTGACACCGCCAGCAGGTCTGGTGGTATCCGCTGGCCTTTTGGCAATTCCGGTTTTGTTTTGTCTTGGCTTTTGCATAACTTTGTTTGGAATGCTGCTGGAAGCCTGTCAATCTAAAAATAAAAATAAACTTTGGCTAAACTCACACATTACCATAATGCCTCCTGACACTGATGGGAACTACTGTGTGTGTGGATGTTCTCCTTGTGCAAGGGCAGCATGTCATAACTCATAGTGAAGGTAGCAAATGTCTGAAGTGGGGTGACTGGATGCCCTTGGATGCATGCTGGAGATGATTGGCGAAATATGTGAATGGCACAACCACAGGCAGTGAAGGATGAAGTGTGGCTGAAAACCCTGATAAGTTACAAAGTCATATACATGACTTTAGTAAAATCAAAATGTCTTGGCTAACACAGACCTTAAAAAGGTAATCATTCTGACATTGGTTACCAGCTTCTTGCCTTTGAGAATGAAAGATGGATAAAAGGAAAGAAAGAAGGAAAAGCAGAAGAAAATAAGCAAAGAATTAAAGAAAGAACAAAGGCAATAAATATGACAAGAAGGAAATAAAGAAGACTAGATAGAAGGAAGGCAAGAGAGAAAAAAAGCAAGTAAGCAGGAAAGAAGAAATGAAAGCAGGAAAGAAGGTAATAGTAAGAAATAAAAAAGAGAAAGAAACCAGGATAGAAGGAAAGAAAAAAAGGCAAGAGAAGGAGGCAAAGAAGGATTAAAAGCCAGAAATCAGGAAAGAATAAATGAAAGCAGGAAAGATTGAAAAGGGAAGCAAAGAAGTAAAGAAAGGAAAGCAAGAAAGAAGGAATGAAAGCAAGAAAGAGGGAAGCAAGGAATGGCAAGAAAGGAGGAAAGAAAGCCGGCAAGGAAGAAAAAGACTAGAAAGAATGAAAGCAACAAAAAAGGGAAGAAGTAATAAAAGAAAAAAGCAAGAAATAAGGAAAGTGAAAAGGAGAGAAGGAAAACTGGAATGAAAGTGAAAGAAAAAAGCAAAGAAATAAAAAGTAAAAGAAGAACAGAAAGCAAGTAAGAAAAAAAGCTGAAAGAAAAGCAAAGAAGGAATGAAAGAAAGAAGGAATTGAAATTGAAAGAAAGCAAGAAACAAACAAAGGAGGAAAGAAAGAAAGAAAAAAGGAAAGAAAGCAATACAAATATAGTGTTACAGCTGCTGCAAATTAAACACGACAAAGGCTGTTTTTCTTCCTGGGCAAAGTTAATGAAAAAAACTTTGGTGAAATTGACTTCAGATTAAAAATGTTCTGAAGAATTGTTCCTTCTGAATTCACATGTATAATATTGAAGCTTTCGATAAATTACTGCAGAACAGTTTCACATGGACACAATCTCGTATGTTGTGAAATACCAGCAGTAAACAAAAGGACACTCCAGAAGGAATTTACAGCAGCATTGACAGGAGAAAGAACTTATAAAGCTTGGAGTGTGGCCTTTGTTCCCATCTGGTATAAAGCATCCAGCTGTCGCATCAGTCTCTAAACACAAAAGCAACATCAAAGTAATAAATAAAACAAAATGGCACAGACAGAAACTAATTTGTGTGCGGATATGCTCCTTGTGAAAGAGCAAAACGCAGTCACTCAAAGTGAACCAGTGCCTGAAGTGGGCTGGTCCCCTGCCCAATGCTGTGTGCTGTAGAAGGCAGAAGCAAAATGTGAATGATGCACCAACAGACCAATGGATAAAGAAAGCTGACTGAAAGATCCTTTAAATGAGTATATTGTACATCTTTTTTTTTAAATGTAAAAAGGTCTTGGCTGCCGCCAGACCTAAAAAGTGAACCAACACTGTTTCAGAAGAGCCAATCTGTTCTATTAGATACGATCTCACTTTATAACATGTGTCAATCAAAGCTTCTTCAAATGTAAAAATAATTGTGTGATGCCAGGAAAATCATTTAATCCATGTGTTCAAACTATAAATATAGGAAATGCAGTGTAAGAACTAGATAATGCAAATATGCAAAACCACACTTAAATGATCTTGAATCATCTCACACCTCCCCAAACATGTGCACTGCTCTGTTCCCAGATGGGTTTACTCTATGTACCAAGATTTTTTTTTTGTTTGTTTCCATATTGCTCTACAACTAAAGCAGTCACATAATACGCATTGATAAAGACATGAATCTTACACAACATTTAAACATTTATCGTTGAACAATCAAAACATATAAAAAAAACGGAGGATACTTTAACCCTTGAAGAGCAGATTACAACCCCCCATCCCCGTCATGCCCATGCTAGGTTTAGTGCCAACATTTTTGTTATTCTACGGTAAGCTTTGAAGCCACATGGTTGGCCATGGGTTCCCAGGTAGGTCTTTCTAAAATGCAATATTATAGTATATTGTTGGAGTTTGTCCTCTCTGCAGGGTCACAACACAATATTTTGCCTTTATCCCTCCTGTATTCTGAACATATCATTATTGGGTTTTTAAACTCTGTGCACTTTACCACGGCTAACTAGTTCTAACGGGCTTATGCTCTCCCCCTAAAACATAGCACAATTGGCATACACCTGATTGGTACATTTATTATACTTGTAAATCCCTCATATATGCTACCACATGCACCCAGGGCCCGTAAATCAAGTTTTACTAGTGGGCAGCAGCCCTCATTGTACCACCCAGTAAAAGTAGCCTTTTAACACATGACTCAGGCGAGCCCTTGCAGCCTGGAGTGCAGTTTTAAACTGTCAGTTCAACCTGGCAAAATAAACCATTTGGTAGGCCTATACCTTCCTTTTTATTACATATACGTCACCCTCAATTTAGGCTCTAAACAGCCCATAGGGCAGGGTGCGTTGTATTTAAAAAGTAGGACTTGGGTTTTTAAGAATTTACATGTCTTAGTAGAGAAAAACTCTTAAAATGAATTTTTCACTACTGTAAGGCCTACTTCTCCCATAGCTTCTACTTCACCCATTACATTGGGTTACCTTCGTACATTTATTAGGTGCTAACATTTGATTGGGAACAAGTAGAAATGTCATGCTTGGACTCAAATGAACTGTAATTTAAAATCCTACTTAATGCTAAAGTTGCATTTTAGAGTACAATTTTGAAAATTTAACTTTTGGAAAGTTGGCATTTTCCTGCCCTAACCTTTTGAGGCCTTCTAGGAGTTTCCAGCTGTCTGGGCCTCTTAATTGCTCTCCCATTAAAAATGTGCATTGTGCCCAACAGTACCTCTGTTCCCCTATCCTCTTCACACTTTATATTGACCCCCTTATAAATGCAATCATACAAGATCAAGATATCAGACCAGTTGTGGTCGGGGGGTTTAAAACCAAGGTGTTAGCGTATGCTGACGATATAGCTGTCCTCACCCCAGACCCAACTGGTGCATTCGTAAGGATTGAGGAGCTGGCCCTAGAATTTTGTAGGGATTCTGGGTATGGCTTAAATACAGATAGGACCAAGACAGTGTGTACTAAAAACACGCTTTGTCAGGATCCACGCAAAACTGAGACCGCTACTTACCTTGGGATAGCTATCTCTGCTGAAGTCTACTCAATCAGGAATATTAATGTGGTACCTCTTATAGAGAAGATAGGCAGTGACCTAAGGAGAATAGATAATTTACAGCTTTCTATTATAGGAAGAAGCAATGTAATAAAAGTGACGATGTTCCCCAAGGTTCTTTACTTACTTCACTGTATCCCACTGGAACCAGCAAAGACTTTTTTTAGAACATTAATGGGATGTTTTTACAATTTATATGGAACTATAGAAAGATTAGGAGATCCATGACATACATGATATCACCACAAGATAGGGGAGGGTTGGCAGTCCCTAATCTCCTATACTATTATTGGGCCATATTATTGCAGCAAATGGGCATATTGTTTAGGTACAAGATAGAGCCAACCCTGCAAGGGCAGGAGGAAACCCCACCATCTATCTTCGAACTGGCCGTGGGTGGTGCAGCACCTGGGATCCTTCCGAGACAGCTGGAGGGGAGTTATTATTTTTTTAAAAACAGTCTAAGCCTCTTAAGGCAGCCTGGAACGTTTGGCACAAAGTGCGCAAACATTTAGAAATCCCAAAGATACAAAGATATCTATCCCTGTGGCGCTCATCGAGCTTTCCTGCCCCATTATATGATGTAATGTGAAAAAGATGGGAACAGGCGGGAATTAATAGTATAGGTGACATGCTCGATATGAATGGGGTTATTTCATTTATAGAACTCGAGGAGAGATACGGTGTGGAATCTAGTTCTCTCTTTAAATATATCCAAATAAGGGAGGCAATCTGACCTCTAGTACCACAGGTTTTAAATAAGGGTAGAATACTGCTGTCAGAGCGCCTGGTTTTTAAACAGTCATCCATTAAGGACTTATATTCCATTATGCTCATGGCCAATGTAGATGACATTCCGAGAATCAAAACCGTATGGGCAGACAAATTGGTGAACCCGAATGTAGACCTAAGTAGATCACTGTGGTTGTCTAAGGCGGTGTTTTTATCAGCAAACCTAAAAGCGAAACATTTTTCAATTTATATTTTACACCTGCAAAATTCTTTGCCTGGGGGAAACGGGAAAATGACCACTGGCAAAGGTGCACAAAAGGCCCTGCAGACATTGTGCACATGTTCTCCGAATACACTAAACTCAATGAATTAAAACAGGGGGTCGAATCATTTTTGTTCACAACTATTTCACAGCCAGTCCGGTTATCTCCACCATTGATGCTACTAGGCTGTGATGAAACTTTACAGCTGGAATCAACTCTTATTTGTTTTTGCTTTATAGTAACTGCAATTTTGCGATTATTGATTGCAACAAAATGGAAGGATGCTGATCCCCCTTCTTATCAAGCTTGGTATGCCAAATTGTTTTATGTATTTAATTTTGAGATGAGTCTGTATAAATGCAAAGGCTAAAGGGCGAAGAAAAGGGGCATACAAGTGTGGCATCCGCTCATTGAGCAATAGATTAGCCGGATCTTTCTGTTTCCTGTTTTTAATGGTATGACTTGCTGCTATAACTATTACTTGATGTATGGTGATTGTATTTTATGCTTTCCTGAGATAAAAATCTAAAAAAAAAAAAGTGCCCAACAGTGAACTATAGGATCTGGTTTTAGCTGGGAGAGGGCTATCATGCCAGAATGGGAGGGGTGGAGGTGTTCCCTGCCCAATATACATTTCAAAAGGCTGCCTCCAGCACATTCACAAAGAAACTTGACACAATTTATTGTCACTCTAGACCACCTGGAGCCTGGGCAGGAAAAGAAAGGATAAGGAATGGACTTTCCAGATCCAGATGTAGGGGTAGACTAATAGTTTCCCCCACTTCAAAGGGTGGCCAAGGCATAAATATTGGACCTCCTCAGGCAGTCATCAGCACACTTCTGGACCTGTGGAAGAAAGCAGGGCTGCCCTTCTGCTTGAGGCCTGCCTAGTTCTCCAAAGGACTACCCTGCTGCTTGAGGTCAGCCGTGTTTCTCAGAGGAGTGCCTTGCTGCTTAAAGAGTGGACCATCTCCTTGATCCTAGGCTACCTGGGTGACTCCAAGGATCGGTTGACTGACCTTGTGTTCTGAGCTACTGACGTAAAGTCCCTAAGGCCCGAATCCCTTCTGGTCAGGTTCTCCGATCCATCTCGGACTACATCCCTTCCAAATTCTGTCATATCTGCTGTAAATCATAATACCATGAATCGCATCCACCCTTATCATTTGTTGAACTGAAAAGAGGACAGAGTATCAAGGCATTTTGATAATGACTCAGATATAACATCCAATGAGCATGCAGTCTCTATCAATATGTCAAGGTCATCAAGAAACATTCCTAGATAATTCACCAAAGAGGTCTAGTTCAAATTGAAGTCTCATCACTTCTCTTTTTGTTGAAGATATGTCTAGGACAAAAACCAAAGGAAATGATGGACGGAGTGTTGAACATTGCAAGCACTCACCCCCAGTCACCTGATCTGGGTTTAATCCATCACCGTTCTTTAGCCCACTCTGCCACCCCAGTTCAGACATGGCCATATGCAAATCAGTCTGACCCTGTGCGTCATGGGAACAGTCCAGCCCGAACTGCCAAGCCATGTCTTCCCTGGACCGGAAACAAGCTTCCTAGGACCGGATTCTGGCATTTCAGCTGTCTTCAGCCAGGCTTGCTTGAATCCAGTGGCAAAGTGAGCAAGGGACTCACGTCTGAGCATACCCTGCCAAATTATGGCGAACAAAGCAAAAACCAAAGGAAATGATGGACGGAGTGTTGAACATTGCAAGCAGTCACCCCCAGTCAACTGATCTAGGTTTAATCCATCACCGTTCTTTAGCCCACTCTGCCACCCCAGTTCAGACATGGCCATATGCAAATCAGTCTGACCCTGTGCCTCATGGGAACAGTCCAGCCCGAACTGCCAAGCCATGTCTTCCCTGGACTGGAAACAAGCTTCCTAGGACCGGTTTCTGGCATTTCAGCCATCTTCAGCCAGGCTTGCTTGAATCCAGTGGCAAAGTGAGCAAAGGACTCACGTCTGAGCATACCCTGCCAACTTATGGCGAACAAAGCACTCACCCCCAGTCAACTGATCCGGGTTTAATCCATCACCGTTCTTTAGCCCACTCTGCCACCCCAGTTCAAGACGGCTGAAATGCCAGAAACCAGTCCTAGGAAGCTTGACCTAGGAGAGTGCACTAGGTCATTCCCAATCAACAGGGTTGTGTACTCGCCCCATTTCTTTTTTTCATCTATACCAATGGGATGGAAATACCCTTGTCGAACTCAACCTTGGATGTTCCTAAGATTAAGAATGTGCGCACCCCAATTCTTCTTCACGCAGACGATGCGGTGTTAATTGCCCGTTTGGGTATAGCCCTTAGCCCTACAGAAATTATTACAGGTCTACGTAAGTTACTTGAGCAGTCTGTATCTAAAACCAATGAGGCAAAGTTGTTTATTTTAATCACTGGCTGTAAAGATAGGAAGGTTCAAAATTGTTATATAGCCAGTCAGAAAATAGCCCAAATTGATACCTTTTCTTTTCTTGGGGTAACATTTGATAGTCAACTAAATTGATCCAACATGATTGCTACAAGGGGTTTAATTGATGGAAAAAAGTATTGTTGACCTAAAACGTTTTACAAAAAAACTGGGACCTAAACCCCTTGATATGGTTAAAAACGTATATACAGCAAAATCTGTCTCAGTAGCAACCTACGGGGCAGGTATCTGGGGATTTTCTAATTCCTCAGCTCTCCAGACCATTGAGGATATTTTGGGCATAAAACTAGTTGGCCTCCCTGCAAGTTGCTCTAACTTCATTTGTCACGTAGAATTGGATGAGACGATATTCTGTTAACCTCACACAGAAGTTAATAGAAGACTGTCTCTCTCTTGAATATGGTCTTAGGATCTTGTGGATTGCATACATTAAAAATAGCCTCTCTTCCCTTGGTCTAGAGAACTTATTCACTTCACCATCAAATTGCTCTACCATCTCAAAAAAGGAGATAAAGACCCAATTCTTTAAACAAAGGGCAACTGAGGGATTTAAAACTAACTGTCGAAAAATGTCTGTAAAATCTTATCTAGTCGGTCCAATTGACTAGGAAGGCAGAGCCCCTTACTTATTTACTGTGACAAACCCACGCCATAGATTTATCTTAATAAGGTTCAGTCTGAACTTTATACCCTGCATGTTGGCCCATCTATCGGGAATATATTCCATACACGATCTTCCTCCCTGTTCATGTTACGGCGTTTCTGCACAATCAAATTTCACATTTTTTCTTCTACAAATTTTATGTGGAACACAATAAGAGATTTATCCTGCCACTTATGCGCAAACAATTTCACACAATGCCGCCCAGGAATTAATTTTTTTACTATCGCTGCCAGATCACTTAGTCTGCTACTCCGTGGGGTCTTTTTTACTCCTTTCCTGGAAGACAAGGCAATTACACAATAATCATTTCTGAATTATATTCTTTACTTTGTTTTAAATTGATGCTTTTACTTGTCCTTTTAATATTTTGCACAATATATGCTTTTAACTGTTTTTCTCACCATTTTGTACCATGGTGGATTTTTGTTTTCTATTTTTTAATATGTGTACTTTTATGATCTAATAATTATATAAGAATTGAATAAAGTGATTTGACTGACTGACTGGTAGGCAAGTGCCCTTATGAAGTGGCCACCATCTAAGAAAGAAGCAGCCAAAGGAGTAAAAAGCCTCCTTGCAGGATGAAGACTTGAAGGGTTGAAGGAAACCAGAAATCTTCAATCCAAAAGTGGAATTCTTCAGAAGTGAATAGTCAGGATCAGCAAGTAGAGGGAGCGAGTAAACAAGCAAAGTAAAATAGCTTTGTTTCCACACACCCTTCAAGCAGTAAAAAAACAGAAAAAGAAAATGACATCATACATCTAATGACAGGAAACATAATGGATTAGGATCATTAGAAAGGAATTCAAGGAAGAAACAGCCATGATGGATGAGGGAATGAAAGAAGAATGAAAACCTGTAGCGGACTAACTGATGATCAGCTGTAAATGACATCTCCAAATTCCCAGGTAGCTGATTGCCATGTTGGAGACGAAGAAGCAAGGAGCAGCAGCTGGAGCCCAAGTGCACAAGGGGAAGCAGCCCCAGGTGAGCGAAACCGAGCCTGTAACTCCAGGATTACTTCAGCATTTCCTGAGACCCAGGAATTGAGGGACCACATAAGTTACCACGGTTCTCAGGTGTACAGGTGGTCACAACAGTAAGGAAAAAAAAAAAAGGCGGAAGGCCTTTGCCATCTTTGAACCCTGGACAAGGACCACCCCAACCCTGCCACAATTTAGAAAAGAGTTGAAGACACACCTCGTTATAGAACGTTACATCGCAACGCATTCAAGACCCACGACTCAGCTTCTTCACCTACCCCTTATTAACGTTATGCTCATCTTTAACCCCGTTTAGCAGTCTTCTGCCTAATCGCTAGGTTTGCACTATACAAATGGTACATACATACACACATACTGTCCTTGGATCAGACAAAAATATCAGACTTTTTCTTTGTTTGCATACAAGGGATTAAAGTGGGTGTTGGGGCCAGGGCATGCTGCCAGAATAAACACCAGAAATTGATGGCTGTCAGCATATCATTGCATTTTGTTGATGATAATCTGAAAGCCTTTTTTTTAACCCGATCAGTCAAATTTACATGACTCGCTACATGGTCACTGTGGCAAAAATGTTAGGGGTGTATGTTGGTAAACCTATATCACAGAAATGTAGGTAGAAACGGACATAATTCGGTGACAGATAAGAAAAATAAAGTGGACTGGTAAGGGCGTTCATTTTAAGTTTAATATCAGTGTTTGGTTTCTTATTTGTGCAAATTATATTTCTTAAAAGTATTATTTCAAATTTACTTCCGAAACTGAAGGACTGACAGAACCTGCCAAGGCTAAATCTACACACAATTTGTATGTGAGTGAAACCAGTGGCCTGTTATTTCTATAGGACCATCACTGGCTTCATGTAGCTATTGAAGAGGGGTGGGTGCAGCAGTTAGCCATGTGGGGCATACGTATGACCGTAACAGGGATGAATAGGAAGAACCCAGTTTAAACCATTGCACATTTACCACTAGAAGAGACAAAAATTATTCCAGTACTGGACCAATGATTCTGTCAACAAAGATAGGGCATTTTAGCTGGAGTACATGGTACTAGTGGTCAGCCATAATGAACATGTCTAGTATATAGAGACTTCGATCTTGTCAGCCTTGTACTATAAAACTATGCAAATGGCACACATGCTGTCTCTGTGTCGGAAAAATAAAACAATAAAGATTTATTTTTCAGCTGCTGGCTGAGCTTCCGTGTGCGGGGATGGGCAATGGGAGGGGGGCGGAGTGATGTGCTCTACTAACTCTGCATGTCTGTTTGGCTGGTCATCTTAGGCCGGCCAAATAGACATGCGTTGTAAGGTTTCTCCAACCTGGCTGTCTTGTAGAGCCAGGTTGGAGAAACAGTACAGACTCCGAGTGGATCGTCAAAGCAGCCCTCTCAAGCCAATTCCTGTGCTGCGCTCATGCAGCCTGAGAGCAGTGCAGGGATTGGATGGGAAGTCTGCTGGGACCAGGAAGCCAAGTAGCTCTAGCGTGAGGCGGCAGAAGCAGCATGAGCACATTTTATTCTTTCTCCCTCTGCGCTCCCCCCGCACCTCCTCCCATAAACACACCTCTCCTGCGTTCTCCCTCTACCCTCACGTGCTCCCTGCACCCCCGCGTGCTCTCCCTGAACCTCCCTCGCCCTCTCCCTGCACCCCTCCACTCTCCCTGCACCCCCCATGCATGCAGCCCCTCCACCTGCCCCACCACTGTCAATACGTATCGGCTTCCACTGCTCTGTGTGGGGTGAGCGGGAGGCTGGTTTTAGAGTGGTTCGTTGAACTTATAAACAACTATATATATAAAAACTTGCTTGACTTCTGAACTAATCTCATCCCATAATATTGTGCCCACTTGGACTGTTTTGGTTGTTTAAAGAGTTTTATTGGGTATTTATTGGACGATAACATCAAAAATGTAAAGAAGCATCACACTGTCATACAATAGAATACATTCATGGGTCACACACTCTAATTATAAAGATCCAAAATGAGCCTCCTCTGCGGTTCAATATAAATTGCAAAGCAGAAACACATAACTGCTATTCTACATCTAAAAGGGAGGAAGTGTTAAGAAGTAGAGGGTGACAAATATCCAGCGTGTATTCTGAATTATAAACTTTATAATTCCTGCTGTGCTAAAGTTCCTGAATAAAAATTAAGAGAGTGAATCACGGTCATGAATAAAACAGAGTGCACTCAAACATACAAAAACAAATTAAGCACTGGCAAGAGCCATTAGATCTGCCAAGTATGTTCAGATTAGGCCCATTGCTGAGTGACCCTAGTGCACTTTGACATTTTCTCCATTGTTGATTCTAAACTCTAATTTGGTGACCAGATAAGCGGAGTTGTTTCAACCAGTTTTTACATCCTCAGAATCTTAAGGAAAATAAAGCTTCTCCTTTCTGAAGACAGTCTGAGGATAGCAGTCACAGCGCTCATTCTGTCACAACTGGATTACTGTAATAGCCTCTATCTGAACATCCAACTGAGACACTTGAACAGACTCCAGATTGTACAGACTGTGGCAGCCAGGCTGCTAACGGGCACACCCAGGTTTGTTTCTGTGAGGAAGGGAATTAGAGATCTTCAGTGGCTCCCTGTGAAACAACGTTCACAATTTAAGGCCCTTTGCTCAGTTTAAGGCCCTAATGGGCATTGGTCCCGTTTACCCGAGACAACATATATAATGGTACGTTCCTGGAGGAGCGTTGCGCTCTTCAAAAGCAAAACAAGTGATCGTTCCTCGTGTCAAAAAAGCCAGCTGGGGTGGTAGGAGTTTTCTCCACTGTGCTACAAAGGCTTGTTATAGCTTACCTCTGCATCTTAGAAATGCAACTGAGCTCCTCCCCTTCAGGAGGAGACTGAAAACCTGGCTTTTAACTTGAACAGCCTTATTATATCAATAACCAGGTAGGCAGTGCCCAGCGCCAGGACACCCTAGGGTAGCAGTGCGCTTTAGAACAAGTTTTATGACATTAACACTAATTATTAATGTAGATTAAGACTTACACAGTAGTTTAGAAATCCTCAGTACAGGAAGCAAAGATTGCTGGGATCCAGAAGTGATAAAAATGAGTTGAGTAAGGTAGTGCATAAGAGAGCCACAATACCAGAATGATTGAGATTGATATAGGCGAGCCTACGTAAGTGAGTGTTACCTTATAAGTTGACATAGCTCTACGGATGACCTCTAATGCATCTCATGAATAGTTTGGGTCAGCTTTTCTCTATAGCTGGGAAGTGGCTTATGAAATTAATATAGGGCAATGCTGATCCTCTTGTGAGAATGAAGTATAGGGTATTGCAGCAATAAAGTGGTACGTACATCCTTAGGTGGTGACATGAACTTCTGACGAGATGTGCTATTTATTGGCACTATTGAGTCTGCACACATACTCATGAGGAAAATTTGGTAACCAATAATTTGAACTCCACAAGAAACCAGGACGTTATCCCGCTACTGTGTAGCTTAGTCCCAAAGCACACAGCACATGAGGTGGGGATGTTATTGCAGAGTAGAAACCAGGGCTACAAGTTTATTAAAAGAGGTTTTCAAATTAATTAGAAGAGATATTGTTAATAAAAAAAACGTTACTTTCTAATTAAGCTAGATCATGGTCTCAAAAAACTCTTTTGAATCATTGCAGGAAATGGAATACATTAGACCCCCATCTGCAAGGTCATCCTTGATTAGTAGGGCTGTATAATGGAATTTAAATTCCTAGCATAAAGGCTTACAAAAGTAATAGGATGACTAATCGTTGTGCACCAGTCTGTTTTTTACCCGAGTGCTTTGAAGGAAAGCACCAGAGTTCTTCCATATTGGACGAGTATTTACCAAACCAATAGGTCTTGCCTTTGCTAATAAATGTTAGCAATGCTGTCTTACAGTCCAAACGCTGTGCAGCTTGGCTAATGAGGGGAAAAAAAGCCTGAGGCCCATTGCATTATTTTGCAGGCGCCAACACTACAAAATGACTCCACTGCTTTTGTTTCCTTTTTCTTTGCCATTCCAACTCTAATTGGGAAAAAAAACGTATAAAGAGTTTTTCTATTTTAGGGGGAGAACATGGAGCAAAGTAGGTGGGGGAAGCAACACATGGCTAGTGGCTAGTGGGGGCTGTAGCAACACAGGAGGCTGAAACCAACACAGAAGGTGCGTGAGGGGGTTAGGAGAAGCAACACAGAGGGTCCAGTGGGGAGCAAACGGGCAAGGAGGAGAACAATGTGGAGGATGAAGGGGGAGAAGCATGTAGGCAGTAGAAACACATGATGGTGAGCACATCATGGAGGGGGCAGGTGAAAAGCACATAGGTGTGAGAGAGCAGCACAAGAGAGAGGAAGTAAAACACATGAGAGGCAGCTGGAAAACACATGCAATATTGTGGAGTGCTATAAACAAAAACAAAAAGTATCACCTGAAATGTGAGGAGTAGAAGGACACAGTGATGCCCCCATGCTCCAGGGGAGGGACATACCAAAAAGCGAAAGGAGACCCCACACACACACACTAATAGGGTGCACACTACCGAGAGTGCCAGTGAGGACAAATAGTTGTCCTCACTGTAAGCAATGGGCAGGCTCTAAGTTCACTCTAAGCTTACAGTACCTCTCACAATGGAGAGCATATTTTTGTGTCTAGTAAACAAGACCTAACAAGGCAGTATGCTGGTGACCACTGCTGCTGATGCCATCGTCTTGGGTGCTGAACTAGCAACTAAAAGTGGTCTTTGTGCTTCATTGAAAGAACAATTTAGTGGCATTGATTTGGCAATCTACTCTCTCATTTTTTAAAGGGTTATCATTCTGGTAAAGGTACAAATAAATACTGCGATTCATTTAGGTAGAGGTACAAGTTCAGTCTTCCCACTCCCACACTGTTGTTTCCTTTGGCTCTGAAGAGCTTCAAAATTCAGATTAGGTGTACCTGTCCCGGCCTGGTATCTCAGGTCATATTGTCAAATGCTGGCACTCTACTTATGCAGATGACTTAAACACAACCTTGCCTGACCTCAAGCAGAAGTTACCAGCTAATTTGAAAAAGTACCTACTTAGCACAAACTGAACACTTTATCAAATAAAAGCTGAGGTCCTTCCGCTAAGTTTAATTTAACACACTGCCTGGGATCTGTTTCAACAGTCCTGGAAGATACTATTGCCTACGCTTTAGATGCAAGTGTCAACATTTATTCACAACACTTTTTTCTAGAAAGATCTAAGTGCAAAAAGTAGCTTACCTGGTTAAGTATGTGCAAATGTCATGCCCCTAAAGAAATGAGCTGAACTTGGTGACAGGATTTCCAATAATTTTGTGTTTAAAATACTTTAATACTTCGAAATGCAACAGAATATTTAAACCATGGGAATTAAAAACATCTGAACAAAATCCATAATCAACAGCACTAAATCCTTTAACATTTTTCAGGTGGGGGGAGAGAGAAGGAAGGGGAAAAGATATAAACATGTATAACTATAAAAAAAATGACAATAATATCACTTATATAAAAACTAAGAAAAAATGAGAGCAAATAGCAGGGAAACAATGTCCGTATCAATACCTAAATAAGCAGGAAATACCAACAAATAACCTAAACAACAGATCAAGGAAATAACTATACAATAAAAAATAACAGGGAGTGAATGCAATCATGGGGACGCGCTGTTTGCTACTGCCATCACTGCCAGTCTGTGGGGACTCCAAGCGCCAGGGTGCCCTACTCCCAGAAGGGAGGAGTCAGCTGCCACGCTCAATAGTGCCAAGAAACGCCGCAGCGCTGGACGCGCTGTTTGCTACTGCCATCACTTCCAGTCTGTGGGGACTCCAAGCCCCAGGGTGCCCTACTCCCAGGAGGGAGGAGTCAGCTGCCGCCATCGCGCTCAAAAGCGCCAAGAAACACCGCAGGGCCAAGCCTCTAACATCTGCTGTTGAATTGGATTGATTTGAACCAACTCCAAGGTACTGTTTCATGTTAGGGATGCCGAAGGCAGCAGCCAAGGGGACTTATTACCCAGTGTATTACCCAGTGTAGGCCACCGTGTTGCCAGTAGTTACATAAGTATGATCTAGTTTTATTGGAGTGCAGTGGGTACTGTTACCCCTGAAGAACTTATTCCACGGATATTGGTGGCTTATCCATGTAGTGTTTGACTGCATGTTGCCAGTAGATTTGGTGTAACATCTTTTACCATAGTCCATTTTTGCGTATTTGACTGTAGTAGCATGGGCAAAAGGAAGGCAGTGGAAGTATTGGGAGGTGGAGCAACTGGGAAGTTTAAGAAGCCCAAAAAATAAAAATAAATAATTGGACAAATACCCTAGCATGTAACAAACATTTGTGTTATGACTCGCATAGACGCTATTATTAGTGATTGTGAGGAGATACTAACCACTTCTCTGGGTATTGAAAGTGGGACTCATGTCGTTAATCCAACAAAGCGGCCTCTATCCCCCGAGCCCGCCAAATCCATACCAGCTATGTTTAAAAAAGAAATACAGAAAGTGCCCCTTTCTTCGATCGAGGGTATCACACCCCCTTGCGAGCAGATAGCACTCTCCCTCTTGTGTGCAAACGCACAAATCAATATAGTTAGTGAGTTGGAGTGTAGTAATAGATTTGCAACTTTGATGGGTGTAGCTGAGGACAATCTGCCCCCACGATTAATTAATCACACAGATCATATAGGGACTGCTGGGACCACAAAAGCCATAGCTCCCGTAAAGGTATGCAGTTGGTCAGAGACCCAGACAAATCTGCTTATCGAACTTATTAACACTTTAAAGGCTTTGGTCAATAAATTGATAGACACTCTAAAAACTCCAACACATGATAAAGCCTTAGATTCTAGTAGACCGGCTATGTTCAGGTGTCTAAATGACAGTGTCACCAACATGACTAACACTAGCAGATTGCGTAGAAATAATGATGTATGTGCCGTCTCTTCAGCAGGCTCCCAACCAATCACTAATGAAAGGCATCATCGATATAACGATAGACCGAACTTAGAAACCAATTTAAACAATGCTAATCAGAACAGTCCTTGGCACCAGCAAAAGAAAAATGGTTATTTGGCAAATTCATTCTCTAATTCATTGAGAAATCTAGGCACATCCATACATAAGGACCATCGATCTACACATTTTTCTTTGGTTGGTCCCTCAAAGGCACAAATCTTTCTGACTAACACCCCCAAAATTTCATCTAATTCTTTCGGGGAAGAAGAACAATCTGATCAACAAGAGCATCCATTGGCTATGTCACTCGAGGAAGTGCAGATCTGTAATAAGAGAAGACATACTGTCAGCAAAAAGATGGGTGACTCATGGCCTTAATACAGATTATGTATGTTTAAAGTTGAAATCTGTGGATCTTGCAGATAATTTGGTGTCATTTGACCTAGGAACATCCCACCTGATTTCATCCAATATTAGGATTAAATATAATTCTCCTGCATTAATCAACAGCCATAATCACTCCAACACATCTCCAACATTCAAAGAGGGTTCATCTCTAGATAATGTAGATTTATGTTTAATGCCAGCTCTTCCTCAATTGTCGTATGTGGATGAGGAAACATTGAGGAGGGAACCTAATAACTCGCCCAATGACCAGGAAACTGGCAATCAGGTAGATACCAACACTATAAGTTCTGAATTGTTAAACCCAATATTAGCTATTGCTTCCTGGAATATAGCGGGTCTCCAATCGAAGACTGCGTCAGCCGAATGGTCAATGTTTATGCAGGGTCAAGACATATGGACTTTTCAGGAAACCTGGTCACAGAGTCCCATTTTTCATCCAGGGTACCTGAACTTTAACAAACCTGCTATTGCTGGTCAAAAAGGGAGGCCCTCTGGTGGGCTTACCCTATGAGCAACATTCAGGTTTTAGGATTGAGGAGATATCAATGGATAGCCCCAATATCCTGGCTAATATTCTACGGCTAAACTCAACATGTAGCTAAAAAGGAGTCAGACAAAAAACGTTGGAACGATCTTCTGCAAGCGAGTAATGAAAAAAGCATGCAGAAATTCTGGAAGACAGTAAAATGGGGCAGTGGTGAACCTAGACACGCACTAGATAATTACGTAGCACCTGACCAGTTGGTTTCATATTTTGATGCACAATTTGCTGCTACATCTGCTAGTTTAAACCACTGTCCCACATTCGAATCTGATATTACTATGATCTTTGGGATGGGGAGGTTGAAATTGCCCTGGATGCGATTCCGAAGGGCAGAGCTCCTGGCCCTGATTGCAACCCGGCCGATTTATTTAGGCATGATAGAGCCAACTGGCTTAAGTATATTCACATACTTGTTAATGCAACAGCCAGTGGTGCCTCCATCCCAGAATCTTGGCGCGGCGCGGAAATATTACCAATTTACAAAAAGGGGGACTACACATGCCCAAGCAACTATAGGCCAATAAGCCTAAGAGATTCGATGCAAAAAAAATGGCCAGGCTTTTGTTGAGCAGAACCCAAACTTGGATATGTGAATATGATATTCTATCAACACTACAGTCTGGATTTCGTTCGCATGTCAGCACCATTGACCAGGTTTTTAGATTCATGCTGCTCTATTGGAGTACTGTAATTATCGCAGGGGGTACCATGTATGCAGCGTTTATAGACCTCAAATCTGTATTTGATTTGGTCCCTGCAACAAGTTATGCGAAGCACTGAAAGAAATAGGGATGCCACTAGAACTCCTCGCCTTAATTGTCAAATTGCACGAGTCAAATTATACTCAGGTTTGCTGGGGCTCTCAGGGAATGGTCACGGAAAGGTTTCTGGTAACAAAAGGGGTCCGTCAAGGGTGATTGATATATTGGCCCTAAGGCATGCCCAACTTGCAGGTGACCTACTAAAATAGCATCGGCTTTCGCAAACAAAGCCGGTTGGCCCTGCACTAACGATTTATAATACTAAGGTCAGGACCTCGATCCTATATGGTGCTGATCTCTGGGGTTTTGAAAATATAACATCTTTAACTACAGCCCAGAATAAGTTCCTGAGATCTTTAACAGGTCTTCCACAATCAACTCCTCTTAAACCCTTTTATCTAGACCTGGGCTGTTGTGCAATTGAGGAGATAGCTCGGTTTAGGCCCATAGCAGATTGGAGAAGGCTCTAGACCATTCCGGAGCGGTTACCCAATGCCAATGCATTAAAGCATGTAAGAGAAGCCGATCCATCATGTAAAATCTTATGGTTACATAAAATCAAGTGCACACTGGTGGACATGGGGTTCAGCCATTTGTGGGAGGATCCAGCAGGCAGCACGTTTCCATCTAAAAAAATTTACAAGAAGCCTAGTGGAATATGGCCAAAACAAAGTGTTTGTCATCCACTCAGAATACTTCCCTTACGGGTATTTTCCTGGGACACAAGTGTGATGCCCAGTTTGAGGCCTTATGTAACTTTATATCCAAGCCATGCAACAGAAAATTGTATCATCAATATACAACGGACACTAACTGTCCATCATATCGAACTATGGCTGAGTCAATCCCCCATATATTGTTTGTATGTCCAGCATACAAGAGCCCCAGAGACAAATGGCTTAAACCGATTTGTCTTAACGTGGGCACTAGATCAGGCAAACTTGCACTTCGTATTTTGAAGACTAATATGCATGAACACATAGCAATAGCTACACCTAAGTTTTTGAGCTGGACGTGGGGTATCCGAACTAACAATCTGAAGAAATTAGGTGCAATGAGTGGCAACCTTAACTCCTAGAAATGTTTAAGTATACAATATATACCATTTATTGGGCAGCTGTTGACTTGTAATAGGATCGCGTTCCATACTTATCCAAATATTAAAACAAGATTATGGAATTGTGCACTATATAGGCTGATTAAATTATGTTATTGAGAAACAAGACTGTAATATATAATCAAAACTTAAAAATGTTCAATCTTTTTAATGTTTCAAGTTTTTATATTTTTATGAAACTTTTAAAAAAATCTTTTAAGTACTTTTTGTAACGATATTATATGTACTTGTGAAGGTCTGTATTGTATTGTTTTTTGTGTCTTTAATGATTGAAATAATTAAAATAAGGACTAATTTGATTTGATTTGCAATCATGGAGGTTGACATTTTTCAGATGTTATATAATTAGTAGATGAAACACAATATTCAAATTGATTTAAAAACATAGGCAAAGTAAAAATAGAAATTGGGTCCTCTGAGAGGGAAAATAATGAGCAGTGTAAGTAGAATCTAGCTTATGATGTGAACAAACACACTCCCACCAAACCTTGTATGATAGCTGAAATGAAGATTTCCAATTAAATGCAATCGGTTGCAAAGCTACAGCTAACAAAATATCTAGTAACTTATTCCTAGGGAATGAGGGGTTAAAATAGTCAGTTAAAGTATCTAAAGAAAAGGTATAAGAGATTAAAGGAGTGGTGCAAGTTAAAAATCTTTATTTGGGGAGGAGCCTAGCGCGCAACCAAGATGGCCGCGTAGGTGCGAGGCTCCCGAGGACCTCCGCGACCTCCTACATATATCCTGACAATATCCTGTCCTAGATGAGGGGACTGTGTTGGTGAGCCCGAGCTGAGGTGGCACCCGCTTTCCGCTTCCAAATTGGACCTCGGACTCCGGCGGTAGCACCGATTGAGATTTCCGGCCTTCTCCACGCCGGACCCCGGATTGGAGTTGTGGGGTGATCCGGAGGCAAAGTCAACAACAGCGGCGGGCTGGGCGCGGCGGCTCGCGTACCCCGCACTTTCACTTTCGCTTTTGCACCCTCCTTGCTGTCTCGGCGAGGTTGGGTCGCGGGGCACTGTGAGGTAGGGTGGCCCCGTTGGGGTGCCCTGCCGGCCCGCCGGCTGTGACTTGCCCCGTGGCCCTGTGGTGACCCCCCCCCCGGATCCCGTGAACCGGCTTGCCCGCCCTTTACGACGTGCCTGGCACGGCCATGGGACTGGAACCATGTCCACAAAGCAAGATGGAGATCGGGCAAAGGTGAAATCGACCCGGCGTGGCGCAGTCCACCAGTCTAACAGCATGGACCGCTATACCCTCCAGAAGGGATCTCCCGAGGTGCCGCGTGGGTCCCCTGAGGGCCCGACTGATGCTCCTGCTCTGCCCGCGGACCTGACCCTGCGAGACGTGATGGGCGCCATCGCTGAGATGAAGGCCTCGGTGGACCAGCGTTTTGATACACTGGCGCAGAAAATTGACTCGGTCCTTGTGGATGTTGGCCTGGTAAGGGCCGATTTATCCAAGACTAATGACCGGGTCGATTCGTTGGCCCACACCACATCGGGCCTCACGACGGATGTGGCAGCCCTCCAAAAGGAGGTGCGCCGGCTTGGCCAGGCGAGCGCGCTGATGGATCGTCGCCTGGAGGATTCTGAGGGTCGGGCCCGGAGGAACAATGTCCGTATTCTCGGGGTGCCTGAGGGACGGGAGGAGGCGGCGGCGGATCTATTCGTGGAAGACTTGATTCTCACCCACCTCCAGCCCCGGGGACTGAGTAAATTCTTCGCGGTGGAGCGGGCCCACAGGGTTCCCGGGGGAAGGCCCAAGGCCGGAGCCCCCCCGAGGCCTCTCATCGCCCGGATTTTCAACTTTCGGGACAAAGACGCTATCCTGCAATCCTCCAGACTACAGGGGCCGGTCAGACTCGACAATATGGATATAAATTTTTATCCTGACTTCACCCCAGCGGTCCAAAAGCAGAGACTAAGCTTTCTCGGAGTCAAACGTCGTCTACGGGACCTAAATCTCAAGTACGCTATGCTTTTCCCGGCTAAGCTGCGGGTGGAGTTGGATGGCCGTACGCACTTCTTTGATGGTCCCGAAGCAGCCGGGGACTGGTTAGATACCTTGCCTGGGGATCGGGATCGGGGGGGTGGGGGGGAGCGGTGGGGGGAGAGGGCCCGCCGGATCAGGACTGAGGGACTAATATTATGCCTAGCTCTGGACAAAATTGATGTCACTTTTGACTGTTCGCCTGTTCGAGTAAGTCTCCTCCGGTGGAGGTCGTGTGGGGTCTCTTGGGGGTTCTCCCTCCTCCTCTGGGGGTTTAGTTAGTTTCACCATCTATGGGGCGACAGGCACACTGCACTTTGGGGGGGCTGTTTGGGCTCATGCAGGGGTGCAGGGAGGGGGGAGTTCTGTTGGGGGGGGGGTTGGGGTGGGGTGTTGTTGTTCGTTTTTACCACAAGGCAAACCCTTTTCTGTATTGTTTTTAAGGTGCTCTCCGGGGGACGATTGATGGCTCCTGTGTGTGATGGGGGGTAGGGAGTTGACTTTGTTGTCTTGGAACGTTAATGGACTGGGGGATAGGATCAAACGAGGTGTGGTCCTGCAGTATTTGAAACGAATCTCACCCGATGTAGTCTTCCTGCAGGAGACACACCTTATTGGAAACTCTTTTTGTGCCATGAATCGGCGTGGCTATCGTTTGGTGGCCCACTCGGGCTTCACATCGGGCTCACGGGGTGTGGGCATTATGGTGAAGAACTCGCTCCCGTTGGAAATTGATGAGGTGCGCCATGATGATAGGGGACGCTATGCTGTTTTAGTGGGGAGAATGGAAGGCAAAGTAGTGGTTTTTGTATCGGTATACGTCCCACCGGGGTTACAGGCGACCACTTTTGCGGACCTGGGGCGCCTCCTCCTGGGCCTTCCGGGGGGACTCCTAGTGGTTGGGGGGGACTTCAATGCGGTGGTTTCTGGGACTCTGGATCGTCACCCCCCTAGGGACCTCCCCCGGGCCCAGGCGTGGCTATCTGGCCTCTTGGATACACTGGGATTGGTGGACTGCTGGCGCTTAAAACATCCCACGCAGCAGCAGTACACTTTCCACTCGGGGGCACATGGTAGCCTCTCGCGACTTGATCATGTCCTTGTCCCGGCGGCCTATGCTGGGAGTGTGGGGGAGGTGCGCCATCTGGCGCGGGGTATCTCAGATCATTCCCCGCTCCTGTTCCATTTTGATGTCCTTCCGAGGGGTGAGGGCAGGGTAGTTCCATCAATGCCTGGTACCTGCGCGACCCCACCATTCGCGCTGCTGTGATTAAATCCCTGCAGCGATACTTTGATGAGAATGTGGGGTCCGTCCCTTCGGCTATCTCCTTGTGGGAAGCCTTCAAGACAGTTCTCAGAGGAGAGGCCCTGTCCCTCATTTCCCATGCCCGGGGGCGCGAGCGGGAGGAGGTTACCCGGGTGGAGGCCGAAATTGCTGAATTGGAGGGTGATTTAGAGGGCGGAGTGACGGATGCTGCACTGCATGTCCTACAACTTAAGCAGGCGGCCTACAGGGCCCTCGTTACGGAGGCGGCCAGGGGCCTCAGTAGGGAGCAACAGGGGCGACTGTATGATGTGGGTGATAAGGCGGGCAAACTGATAGCGTGGTTGGATAAAAAGGAGAGAGTGAATCGTGTGGTCCCGCTGATTGAGAGGACGGATGGTGTGAGTGTCACCGAGCCAGAAGAAATTGTCTCCTGTTTCGCGGATTATTTCCGCGAGGTGTATTCTCCGGTCTCTCCTTGCTCGGAGGAGGACTCCCATTCCCTGCTTAGGGATATCGCGCTGCCCTCCCTCTCGGAGGAGGACAGGGTGTCGCTGGATGCAGCTCCTACATCCGACGAAATTGCCCTCGCCATACGTTCGGTTGCCTCTGGCAAGGCCATGGGCCCGAATGGCATCCCTATCGAGTTATATAAGTTGCGACCAGATGTACTGGCGCCCCACCTCCGCGCGATGTTCCTGGCGGCCCACTCACTGGGCTCCCTCCCGCCGGACCAGCGTCTGGCTACTATCGTGGTGATCCACAAGGAGGGGAGGCCTCGGGACCGGGTCACATCCTATCGGCCTATCTCGCTTTTGAATGCGGAGCCCAAAATTCTCGCCAAGGTGCTGGCCAATCGGCTGGTCGGCGTGGTGGGCGACCTGGTTCACCAAGACCAGTCCGGCTTTATCCCCCATCGCAATACAGCCCTTAATCTGCCCATTCGTGCGGGAGCCGGCCATTTTGGCGTCCTTAGACGCCACTATGGCGTTTGACACGCTTGAGTGGCCATACATTTGGGCGATGCTGGCGAAGTTTGGATTTGGCCCGGGCTTCATCAGTTGGGTCAAATTGTTGTATTCGGGCCCATTGGCGCAGGTGGTGGTGAATGGAAGAGTTTCGGCCCCATTCGAGCTGGGCCGGGGCACGCGACAGGGCTGCCCCTTGTCGCCGCTCCTGTTTGCGCTGGCCTTGGAGCCCCTGGCGGAGTGGCTGCGGTGGCACCCCTCCATCCGTGGTCTCCGTTGGACCCCCGAATATGAGGACCGTGTGTCCCTATACGCTGACGACATCCTTTTGTACCTAGCCTCCCCACGTAAGTCACTCATAGTCCTGGTTGATGTTTTACGTTCATTCGGCCGGAACTCAGGCCTTGTCATCAACTGGGCTAAATCATGCGTGTATGTGCTCTCCGGGGAGGCTCCTGTCCTTCCGCGGGGTTGTCCGATTCAGATTGCCTCTCAGGGGTTTCGATACCTGGGTGTCTACATTACTCTGGACCCAGAGGCTCGCTACGAGCGGAACTTGCTTCCCCCTCTCCAGCGCTTGAAGGAGGACGTCGTGCGCTGGCGGCGCCTGCCGCTTTCGCCGCTCGGCCGGGCGGCGTTGTTTAAGATGATGTCGTTGCCACGTTTCTTATACGCTCTCCAGAACACTATGGACCCGGTCCCGGCCCGCTACTTCCGTGAGGTGGAGAGTTTACAGCGCCGCCTGTTCTGGGACGGGAGGCCGCGCATTGCCCAGGCGAAGTTGACGCTCCCATGGTATGACGGGGGGATTGCCCTCCCGGACATTAAACGGTATTACTGGGCCTCCCAGCTAGCTGCAATTAACCATGGCCTCTATGGGCCCGCCTTGAACCCGGCGTTTGAGATGGACAAGATGCTACTGCCCGGTGGCGACAACAATCGAGCGCTCTACTCTGGCGCGCCCGACGCTCGCTTGACGAGACCTACGCGTGTCATGGTCAGAGTATGGCATGCGGCTAATGCAGCTATGGGGTGGAAGGACCGTTTGACCCGGGCGTCACCGCTGTATGCATCTGAGAAGTTGGGCTCTCTCTGGACCTCGAAGGGCTTCGCGAAATGGGACATGATAGGCATCAGTAAAGTGGGGGATCTCTGGTCGAGGGGAGGATTTAAAACATTCGAGATGCTGCAGACGGAGTTTCAGTTGCAGGGCAGTGAATACTTTCGATACCTGCAGATCCGTCATGCACTGGGCTCCGTCTTCCCAGACGTCGCCTCCATCCCGGAGTCTTCCCCCCTGGAGGATAGAGTGCTAGATGGCCACGTCCCAGATAGTACGATCTCCCTTATTTATAAAAAACTGATTAATGATCGATCGGGCTTGCTGATTGGCCTTCGCGAGGCTTGGGTTGCCGACGGTCTGGAATTGGACGATGAGGACTGGATCTCCGCGGTGGCCTCTCCGAAGGAGGTGGCTATACCGGCTCGCCTTCGCTTCGTCCAGCTCAAGATACTCCACCGGGTCTACATGACGGGGCCAAGGCTTCAGCGCATGGGCTATACTGTGGATGGATTGTGTAAGCGTGGTTGCGGTGCCGTGGCGACCTTCCTGCATATTTTATGGGAATGCCCGAAGGTGGAGCGATTCTGGCGCGGTGTGCACGAGGTCCTGCGAGTGGTTACGCGTGTTGCGCTGCTGCCGGAAGCGAGGAGATGCCTGTTGAATGTGTGGGAACCAACTGACTACTCGGCTCCGCAGACGTGGTGGGTGACTCTGGGATATATGATTGCTAAGCGTGACATTGCGCAACTGTGGGGATCCCAGAACCCCCCGACGGTGTCGGCCTGGAAAGAGCACATGGACTGGTGCATGTTTCGAGAAAAGGTGGTGTATGTGGCGAGGGGTAAGCCTGGGACATGGGTGAAAGTGTGGGGCCCCTGGAACGCCTACCGTGGGAGTATTTGCGCGCCACCATTGCTGCCTGCTGCCTCACCAGCCCCGTCCCCTTAGCTGACCCCTTCCCCTAGCCCCGGGCACAGGGTTCCCACAGTCCTCGCTCTGTTTCCCTTCCCCTCCTTGGACTCCTCTGATAGTTGGGGTTCCCCATCGGGGAGCACGTGCTGCTACTTTCGACTGTAGGGTAGCCTTGTGGGTGTTGTTTTCTTGTTGTTTGTATAAAATGAAACCGCACTGTGACGTATTATGGCTGTGGCCCATGATGTTGATGACTCCTGCTTATGCTCCTTTGTAACGCCAAGTGTTCTATGAACGTATGCCATATGTTTCTGCTATTCCTAGCGGCCGGCCGGAAGGTTGTGGGCCCATATTTGTATATTCTTGAGATTTGTAATAAACGGTTTCAAAAAAAAAAAAAAAAAAAAAAAAATCTTTATTTGGAACCAAAATCTATGCCAGAAGAAGAGTATATGGGGGGACATCTAAACAGCATATGCATAAGGTCACCATTAGGAAAGTCGCAAGAACAACATTTTAGAGGGGTTATCTGGAGAAAGTGTGGCACAATGGACAGGGGAAAAATATAACATGGGGTATAGGGAAAAACAGGGATTGCGTAATAGTAGCAGATCGAGAAATTTTTATAAAGACATGACCATACCTCAATTCCAAAAGGAGACATCCCAGTTCATTTAAAAAATAAAATTCCCATAAAAGTTCCACTGTGGACTTGGTTCAAGAAGAATCAGGAGAGAAAAAAATAGAATTATAAATAGAGGAAGCTCTACGAATAAAAGTGGTTAGATTAGAAGAAAGACAAATAGGAGAATGCAGAATGGAAAAATAAGCGCCCACAACCACATTAATAAGCAGTTGAAAACCAGTTTGAAAATGCTGAGAACAATGGAAAAGTAGTTTAAATTGGGGAAAGGAACGCCATTGTCAAACAACTGCTTAATCCAAGTAATACCCCTATTTGTCCATGAACGCCAAAATATTGGTCTATTATTTATCTTAATTAACTAATTATACCATAATGGCATATTATGGAATGATGAAGGAGCTAGGGAGTACAGGTAGATTTAATTCAAAGAGAATTGTGATGAAAAATAGGAGAGTTAAGAATTGGAGATTTAGAGGAGAAAGATAAGACTTCTTTAGAAAATAAGGGATATAAAAGAGCTATATTTACATCCAACCATAAAGGAGAAAAATGGGAAAGCGAATCGGAAGTCCAGAAGGATGCTTGACACAAACCAAATGCTGCTTGATAACAATAAAAATGTGTAAAAGTCACCCCACCTTCCCATTTTTGTAAGAGAGATAAGGAAACTCTTGGTTTCTTATTGTTCCATAAAAATTTAAGGAGCATAGAATTTACTTTTTTAAAGAATTTCTTAGGAATATGAACTGGCAGCACGGACACAAGATAAAGTAAAAGAGGGGAGATTATCGTCTTAATCGAATCCAAATGGCCCCACCAAGAGAGAAATAAGGGATTCCAAGAAGAAATAGCAGACTCAATTTTAGTAAAAAGATCCATAAAATTAACGTTGATAGAGTCAGAGACAGAGGGTGTGAACCAAGTATTTAATTTTTGAAGAAGTAGCCCGTTGAAAACCCGTAATATCAAAGGATTGTGTTTTGTAGTAGATTTATTTAGAGGTAGAATTTCAGTTTTATCGTTTTTGATTTTATAACCAGAGACTTCAGAGAAAAGGGGTATTTCATGAAGCAAAGTAGGTAAAAAAAAGTATATGGAGAGGAAATTAAAATAAAAAAAATAGAATATCATTGGCATAAGCTGCTAATTTTAAGTGTCGATCACCATAATGAAAACCAGAGATAGCAAAGTTGACTCGAATATGGGAAAGAAATTGTTCAAGTGCCTGAACAAATAGTAAGGGGGCGAGGGGACAACCCTGCCTAATGCCACGGTAGAGAGGAAAATGTGCAGATAGTTTACCATTAAACAGAAGAGAAGCACATGGAGATTGATATAAAGGAGATGAGAGCTATAAATGTAGGACCAAATCCATGCCAGGTTAAAGATTCTAACAAAAAAATCCCAGTTTATCCCGTAAAATTCTTTTTCTGCATCTATTGTGATGGCAGCAAGGGGGGGAGTTGAGAAGAGCAGATTTACTAATTATATTAAGAAATAACCTAGTATTATCTGATACTAGTCAGCCCTTAATGAAACCAGAGTGCTCTTTCCCGATGAGGTATGTGAGGAGAAATTCCAAACGGAGTGCTAAACATTTGGCATAAACTTTGTAGTCACAATTGATCAATGAAATGTGTCTATAGTTTTTATAATGGTCCGGGTCCTTACCATCCTTATGAATAAGCCAAATGGTGGCTTCCTGGAAAGTTCCTGAGGTAGAATTAGATGCAATAAAATGTTGAAATGAACAAAGCACGTGAGGAAGAAGTAGATTAGAAAAGTGAAGATAAAATTCTACTGTAAAAACATCAGGTCCTGGAGATTTCCCCAACTTTAAAGTGTTGAGTGCCTGAGCAATTTCCTTGATGTTCAAATTAACTTCCAGCCAATTAAAGTTCAGAATGAAAGGGACGATGAATAGATTGTAGGCATTCTGCAATGCAAGATTGTTGGACTGGGACTTCAGGTGTATATAAAGTTTCATAAAAAGCGACAAATTCCTTCAAGATGTCCTGATGACAAGGAATCAAAGTACCTGGTGGAGTCAGTAAAGAATCAATAGTACGTCTTTTTTCCAATACTTTCAAGTCATTTACTAAGAGATTACCAGTCTTATTTTACCCTCCATAATATCTAGCACTTGTTCTGAGTAAGATCGGAATAGACTACTTTGTGGATAAGGTATTAAAGTGTAATTTAATTAGATTTTAGAGGTCCGATGATGACTTAGAGGAAAAATATTGTTGTTCTAAGGATATAAATCAAGGAAATGAGAGGAGCATATTCTTTAATTTAATACAATTGTTCTTCCTTTTTGATACATAATCTATAATAAAGCCTAGCGCCACTGCCTTAAATGTGTACCAGAGCACAACAGGAGTAACATTAGTGGAATCATTAAGAAGAAAAAAGTCAAGTTAAAAGGGAGGTGAGAATTGAATATCTTCTAGTAAAAAGTTGTTAATTCTCCATCTATGCGAGTCAGCATGAGGACGGACCAAGTCCAAATCTGTAATAAACACAGCATGATCTGAAATTACTATGAGACTTATGTGAGACTTATGTGAGAATGAACTGTAACTGTGAGAGGGACTTGGGAACAAAAATTTAATCTAGTAGAGTAAGGGAACCATGTGAGGCTGAGTAAAGATTGTATTCACGGGAGATGGGGTTTGACAATCTCCACATGTCTGCTAAAGCACCATGTGAAATAATAGAGCAAAATTGCATATGCATCTTATGTGGAGTGAAATGCACTGGGGACTGCCCATCTAAAAAGGTTCAATGATTTAATTACCGTAAACCCTTAAAATAAAATAGGAGTTAAAATATTTGGTACATTTTTGCGCAATTAAAGGCCAAAACGTATGATCAGGCCTAGTTGGGGCATAAATATTCATAATTGTCAGGGGGAATATTGCCAACCAGAACATTAATAACAATCGATTTACTCGCATAATCAATCTCTTGCGATAACATAATAAGATTAAGGGATTTCTTGTATAACACAATAACTAAATTTTTCTTGTGGGAAGAAGGGGACACAAATACCAAGCCGACCCAAGTATGTTCTAGAGTTTCAGGTTCAGTAAGATGAGTCTCCTGGAGTAGACCTAAATCAGGATTCGACTTATTCAAATTGGACAGTACTCTGTCTTTTAACAGGATTAATAAACCCTTTTACATTCCGCGATGCAACTCAACATTTTATAACCAGTACACTATAAAAAACTCATGATGACAATCCAATAAATAATAGAGTCTGAAGCGAAAACTGTGAGTACAAAAAGAAAAGAATACATTAAAAAAAATTGAATATTAGTGAAAGGAGAAAGGAAAAAAAGGGGAAGATATAGATAAAGAGAAAGAGAGCAGAAAAACTAAGAAGAAGACAGTACATGTCCAAAAGTAGACGACTAAAAATACATACCTGAATGAATGACAGTCGGAAAAGAAATAGGGTGGTGAGGACACAGTAAGGATGGCACATCCAAAAGGGGAGAACGAGACATCACAGGGGAACGTGATACAATCAGGAGAGAACCATATAGGATAAACAGACAATGATGATCTATAAGATAACAAATATAAAGAAATACTGTAATAAACATTTCACATATGACAAGCCTTCCAATTCATAATAAAGGTATATCTGAACAAGAAAGGCAACGTGCAGATGGACCCGCTGTATCCAGGTTGACAGTCATGTGAGAATTGATTAACTTTTTAAGTTCAGCTGGGTCCACATAGGAAGTTGTATTATTTTGAAAGTTGAGCTTGAAGAGAAAAGGATGGAAGAGACCAAATCTGGCACCTAAAGTACATAAAGCAGGGTGAAGACTGAGAAATTATTTTTGTCTACTGGCGGTAGCGTTTAATACATGCTGAGATATGAAGTTTATCTTACCCGACCAGTTAAGTTGTTGTTTAGCCTCTGCAGCGTGGAGGAACTTAAACAAGTCCATAAATTCCAGGAAAAGGAGAATAACTCCTCTTGTTTTGGTAGAACAGGTTGAGGAAGAGAGGGAGGACCCAATCTGTAAGCCCTTTGAAAATTAAATATGGTGGGAGAAAGCAAATCTAAACGTTTTGAGAGAAAAGAAGTAAAAAAGGAAGCTGGATCAGAGCCTTCAACATCTTCAGGAAGGCCATAAATGTGATGGTTATTCCACCTGTTTCTGTTCTCTAAATCCTCGGCATGCTTTTTTAGATGTAAAAACTTTCTTTTTTATACAAGCATTTTTACTGGTTTCATCATGTAGCTCAACAACCTGCTGCTCTGGTGAAGATATCCGTTTATCCATGAGGGACCATTTATCATCGAGGCTTTGCATGGGCCTGTTAGTTTCCTCAACAAAAGGGCGCAGTGCTAGAATTTCCTCCATCAACAGTTCTAGAGAAATGGGAGATGAAGCTTTATCTGGTGAAAGAGGATTATGTTGGAGGCGTTTGTTAGCAGAGGAGGGCGATTGAACTTTAGATGAAGAAATAAAAATAGACGACGGATGAGAGGTTAGAGAAGTCGCCATTTCCTCAGCAGCAATCACCTTATACATCAGTAACATGCCGAAGGACAAACACAAGAGTGAAACGGGGGCAGACTGAGTTCTAGGTTTGGTTATCAAATGTGGCTTCTTTAGTCTACCCATGCAACAACAATGAACCAAGAGACCAACCAATTTGAGAGGAAATAAATGAGATGAACAGCAATAAAAACAAAAATAGAGAAGATGCAGTAATGTACAAAAATACCTGTAAATGATTCATGCAGAAAAGTAGTAACTTGTGCTTCGAAAATATAGTACAGGAGCTAGAAAAGATAACATAATGAGGCCAAGTCACAGAATAAAGGCAGCAAGCAGGATGCCACTTAGTAGTTTAACATAGGAGCATAACCCAAGAGAACAAAAAGAACAGGCAAAGGAGTAAGCTGCAAGTGGCCATCTCATTTGATATACAGCATAGAAGCCAGCGTAGTTAGGAAACTAAATAGCTATCAGCATAAATATACCCA
This sequence comes from Triturus cristatus, assembly GCF_964204655.1. Classification (NCBI taxonomy): domain Eukaryota; kingdom Metazoa; phylum Chordata; class Amphibia; order Caudata; family Salamandridae; genus Triturus; species Triturus cristatus. The sequence goes on along the minus strand of NC_140590.1, from coordinate 888,555,964 downwards.
GTACCGGCTCCAGTGACAAGGAAAATAAAGGCTGAAAACAAGTGAACATGGACTTAGCTGGAAGCGGGGATTTCAAAATGCTGGCAGGAATGAAGATACATCCTCTGTTTATCAGAACACGGCGCGCCATAGAGACAGCAAGCATCTGAGGGTAATATGCAAAATGGTGGCCGCTCGTGAAGTAACGACCATCGCAAAGGAAAAACATAACAGGAAGACGCTTCATCCAATGTGGAGGTGGCAGCCTGGCCTTGTCTCGCAGACGGCAATTCGCCAGCCAAATGAGCCTCCATGAAAAGCTCCAAAAATGCGTTAAAGGCATCGGCAAATCCCGGTACAGTGGAGCTCTGAGATCAAGCGGCTATGTTGAGTGGCACCCAAGCCTCGCCCCCTTAGGATTTCCAATGATAATAATAATACTCTAATCCTGAACTCTAGGGAGACGTGTGAGCTAGCGTATTACAATTATCTGCTATAGCAAACAAACTCACCAGGGGACAATGGAGTTTTGAAAAGAAAAACAAATATAATACAATGTTCTTCTTTCTATAAACACTGGCCTCGTTCTTTGATGGGGGCTTCGTTCAATATGGTTCTCAGGTAAGTAGTGGTCTGTTTATAATTATGATATAATGATGCTGTTAAATCAAATCTCATCGTCTCTCACAAACTGCTGTAAATACCGCTGCATTGCAATTGGCCTTTGAGGCCTTACCGGATCCTTCAAAGGAAACAGCAATTAATGAACCCACAGAGTACCGGAAAACTACCACATGGTCTGGAGTAACAAAAAACTAGATGACTGTAACAGCAAAAGGACCAAAGCAGAAGCAAGTCAGTCAGAGGGAAATGGGCTGCAACCACACACTCACAGGAATCACAACAACTGATTGCAAGGTAGCCACAATCAGTTAGAAATCTGAAGAGGAACAACAATGCAGAGAGAGGGAGCAGTAAAAAATCTGTGGGAAAGCAACAGTGAACTAGCTGAACGTTGTGAGGCAAGAGATAACATACTTGTCATAATTGATGCTTTTTACACTGCCCTAGAAGTTTCCAGTCCCTCAATGGTTATTAATCTGGTAGGCCTGTGTAAGAAATTGGGTTACTGGTTGAGGGGAGGAGGCGGGGTGAAACCCTTCCCAAGCAGCAACCTCAGTTCTTCTCAGGGATGAAGTCTCAAGCAAACCCTAAATTAACTTTTGCTCAAACCTTGGGTGTCTTGCCAAAGAGCAGTCAGGTTTAACTCAGAGGCAATGTGTAAAGTATGTGTGCTGTGCAAAACATCGAAAAACCACCACAAAAGGATCCCACACTAATGTAGAAAAGTATAGTAATTTTTAATAATTAAAACAAGACCAAAATGACAAAACTCCAATCAGAAGAACTTCAGATATTCCATTTCAAAGATTTGAGTAACAATAGCACCAGAAGCGATAAAGCACACACTGTGTATATCTGTACACTCCGGACTGGGACAGAATCATAAGTTTAGGGGCCCAGTTAGGCCTGCTGAACAAAGTACCTTAAATCACGGCTTTTGGGGCATTGCAAGGATCTGGGACAGAGGTTTTTTACATCCAAAGCGGTGCATCGGTTCTGGGATGTGGCGAGGCTACGATGTTAGGTCCTGCTTCATCATCGATGAGCCCATCGACCAGGGCTTGGAATGTGGAGACCGGAGTCGAGGGTGCACCATGCAGTTGGGGCAGTGAGTTGGATCCAAGGAGTTGTGAGGCTGCGATGCACATCTCGGCATCATCGCCAAGGCTGCTGTCAACAGGGGATGCGAGGGCCTGCGCCGAGGATGCCCAATGCAGTGGCGGTTCCAACACTGATGGGCTGCAATGCGGATCTTTGCAATGGTTCCGATCCACGCAGGAGTGGCCTTGTGTCGGTTCTGCTTGGAGTTGCGCCACACAGCAGAGGGATGTTTCGGTTCAGCTGGATCCACAGAAGCTGACAGAGCACCTTAGGCCACCTGAAGGACTGGGATAGCACCACTTGGAATGGTAGACTCACAGATGGCAGAGTCCAGGGGCTGGGTCAAGGTTGTTGTAACCTTCTTTCCAGGAGGCTCAAGTCAGGAGGCCAGCCAACGAGGCCTTGTAGCTACTCTGAGGTTCTGGGTTCAAGAAATGCAGTTGCAGTTCTTCTCACCCAAGTAAAAGACAGCAGGTCAGCACAGCAAGGCAGCAGTATAACAAGGCAGTAGTCTAGCAGGGCACTAGTCCAGCAGGGCAGGAGTGCAACAGAGTGGCAGTGCAACAGAGTGGCAGTCCTTCAGCCTCACAGCAGTCCTTCTTCCTGGCAGAGTACCCACAGGTCCAGAAGTCTACTGAAGTGGTGGTGTCTGAGGTCCATTGTGTATACCCAGTTGTGCCTTTGAAGTGGGGAAGAAGCCTCTCGAGGTTTCCTTTGAAGTCCCCAGGAATCCAGCCTTCCCTGTCCTGGCCCCAGACTAACTACAGGGGTATGTGGCCCTTTGTGAGGAGGCAGGACACAGCCTATTGAAGTGTAAGTGGGGCTGTGCCGAGCTCCTCCCTCCCATCCTGCCAATGATAGCCCATCCAGGCACACCTAAGCTCCCTTATAGTATGTGGCTGTCTAGGAGGAACTCCCAAAGCTCAACTGAGAGCTACACCTAGTCATGTGACCCAGGTACAAGCACTAAATGGCTGGGGCAGGAAAATGTCAATTTTCTAAAAGTTACAAAGGTGGTAGATTGCACTCCGAAATCCATAGACATATTTATTTTTTTCTTAATCCAATGCTTTATCAATCAACAATGCGTCATCATTTTTTCGAAACAACTGTTTATTCCATTTCTACAAATGCCTATCCAGACCTTTCTTGAACAACAGCTGGGGGCACCCATGGACGAAGAATCACTGATTTAAAAGTTGGCCACATGCGCAACTCATTAAATGCAGATCAACTGGAGTTTTGCCTTGATCACATAGTCTGACAACCATGATTAGTAGACGGCTTTATTTGGATTGTTATGATGTCTTGTTCCAAACATCACTTAAGACTGAACTGGTTACGTTTCTGATAATGCCTGAATAGCTCATGTTGCAATTTGTGTTCCTTGTTTAGTTTTTATTCTTCATGTTTTGTTCTCATTTTACTTGAGCAAGGATTAATTTTGCAATTTAAGTTGATATAAGCAGTTGGTGTGTTCTAAGGGCTTGGGACAACACGGGGAAATTTAGTATTTTTTTTAGTTTCATTGGATTTGCGTCAGGGTACGTGGGCTCTTCCACGTGATCAAGTTCAAAAGCATGGCTAGCATCCATGTTGTTTTACGAGCATTTTCACTACGGTGATGAGAGAAGCAGACGTGCCAGAAGGTAAAAGCAGTTATTAGGAGGTTTGATATTTTGGGGCTTGGACATGACGGGGGATGTATTTACTGAAGCATTGATTCACTGGGGACACTGTTGTCATTTTATTTATGTTTTAAAGTAGTCATGTACTTAGTTGTGGTTAATGCATTACTTAAGGCAGCACATTGGAAAGTAGATTATGTTGTTTCGTTTTTTCGTTCATTGAGGGGGCATATGTGGGATCTGGGGCATAAATTATTCATTGAATATTTTGGCTGATTATCATGTATGTATTTCATGATTATGAGAGAGCTATATTGGTAAAATATAAATCATCTGTTTTTTACAGTTTCCCCAGACGAAGTGCATAGCCTACCCGAAATGCATTGGGTTTCTTAAATTAACTTAACGTCACTGTTAGACCCGGGATTCCTGGTTGGCTGGGGTAGGTACCTTGGGCCAAATAAGGACCCGCGTTCCAACGTCAGGGTAAGGAAGGTCACCTTCTGAGATAGGCCCAGCTCCTCCCCTTGGTAGCTTGGCTTGAGCAGCCAGGCTTATCTTCAGGGCAAATGTGTAAAGTATTTGCAATCACGCTCACAGCAACCCAATGATGACGCCACAAATAGACTCCACACGAGTTTTATAAAAACGAGTATAAACTTTATATAAAAGATATACGGTAAGACCACACAATATGAATCCAACAGATGAGTAGGAGTAATACTTCGCTTGGCTGGTTGTTAGGCCTGCCAGCCCTTGTAAGTTCTGACGATATTAATGAGCCTTTCTAAACATTCTACTGTAATCCTAACACCATGGTATGCAGTTCATAATGCTAGAATCAGGCACTTTTGCAATGTAACAATAATGCAATGTGTAACGCAACAATCAGGCACTTTGCAAATGTGGGAATAATGCAATGCGTAACGCAGCAATCAGGCACTTGCAAATGTAAGAATAATGCAATGCATAATACAACCACCAGGTACGTCGTGCAAAAATAAGGCAATGCGTCATACACTAATCAGGTAGTTCCTTATGCAGGAATAATGCAATGCGTAGTACGCTAGTCAGGTAGTTCGTTATGCAGAAGCAATGCAATGCGTCATACACCAAATCAGGTAGTTCATTATGCAGGAATAATGCAATGCGTAATACACTAATGAGGTACTCCTGAATGCAGAAATGATGCAATGTGTAATGCGACAATCAGGTACTCCGTTATCAGAAATCAGATAATGCATAATACACTCTGGCACCGATCACGGTGCCTTAGGCGGTCTCTCTGCCACTCGTCCTGACTCACAGTCAGCCTCCGTCAGTAGTTGCCCCCAACACGGGTATGGTATGACAAAGAGTGCAGCTCCGCACCCCGGAACCAGTACTGCCACTCCCTTGGCAATACAGGCCACGATACAAGCCGAAGCAGAGGTGTGCGCTGCTGGAATGAGAGAGAGGCTGAGTGTGCCACCCTCCGAGCCCTCCCCCCGCCCCAGGAGTCGACACACGTTACCTGGGGGAGCAAACTCACTCTCCTCGTCCAACGACTTGGGCCTTCGATGCAATCTTTGGGAATTGGCAACGACGGGCTCGGGCCGGCTGCTCAGCTCCTCCAGGGCTGCCAGTCCAGGGTGCTACCGCTACAAAGATCTCAGGCGGCCACAGAGCACACGCACACAGCGTCGCTGAGACTCCCTTGAGCTTCGGGTGCACGATCACCGGGCACTTCACACAAAAGTCTCAGGCTGCACGAAGATCACGCGTACAGCGTCACTGAGACTCACTTTAACTCCGGGTGCACGTTAACAAGGTAATCCTTCACGAAGGTCTCCTGCTGCACAAAGCACACGCACAAAGCGTCGATGAAACTCACTTGGATTCCGGGTGTGCACGATAACAAGGCAATCCTCGCGAAGGGCTCACGCTGCACAAAGCACACGCACACAGCGTCGATAAGACTCACTTGGATTCCGGTGCACATGATAACTGGACAATCCTCACAAAGGGTTCAGTCTGCAAAAAGCACACGGACACAGCGTCGCTGATCCTCGCTTGGACTCCAGGTGCCCACGATCACAAGGCACTTCTTAGGAGGGTCTCAGGCTGCAACAAGCACACGCACACAACGTCGCTGAGACTCTCCTGGAAACTTTTGTGTTCCTAAGTTTCCGCAACAGGGAGCCAGCTCACCTCAGGCCCTCGGGGATAAATTACTTCAGGACACAGCAAAGTCCTTTCAAGCAGGGGGACACAGCACAAAGCAAAGTTCCTTCAGCCTTTCCTTGGTTAAAACAGCAAACTTCCGGCCAGCCCCAGAACACACAGCAAGGGTCAGTACTATCCTTCAGTCTATTCAGTTGTTTCTTCCTTTGCAAAGGTTCTTCTTGACCACGAAGTAGCTCCAGTCTTGTTTAATCTTGATCAAGCGATTCTCCAAAGTTCAGGGGCTTCAGTTGATCAAGCCATTCTCCAAAGTTCAGGGGCTTCAGCTCTCCTAGTTATTAGGGGTTGGTGTAGTGTGCATAGTTGGGCTACGCGGAGTGTCACGGAGGGGGAAACAATCTCCGCACACTCCACGTAGCCCCACTACGTGCCACCCGCCTCCCTCGTGCCCTATTAACAATTAAATTAAAAGCTTTAAAAACAACGTAAAAGTACAGAAAACGGCTTACCTTAGCTGCGGCGTCTCGGGGCTCCCTCTTCGTCCTTCATCGCGACTTCTTCATCAAAACTGCGCATGCGCGGGCCCGCGCATATGTAGTTTAAATGAAGAAGTCGAGATGAAGGCAGAAGAGGGAGCCCCGAAACACCACAGATAAGGTAAGACATTTCCCTTACTTTTAAATTGTATTTAAAGCTTTTAATTTATTTGTTAATAGGGCGAGAGGGAGGCAGGGTCTGGTGTCAACTCAGCTCCGCAATGGAGCATGTGGAGTGCTGCCTACTCTGCCTATTCTGCGAAACGCGGAGTAGGCAACACTCTGCACATTCCGTGGGCGAAGCGGAGCTCTCCGCCCACCCCTAATAGTTATACCCCTCAATGGCTTTGAAGTCTTTGTGTTCACGGGGCACTGACCCCTCAAACCAGTTCTGGGTGCCTCCCTGCAAGTGTGTCTAAGAAGAGGAGGGACAGGGAGCTGTATGTAATGTAATGTAATGTAATAGAATCTTATAAAGCGCACTGCAACTCAACGAGCATCCTGGCGCTAAAAGAGGGAAAGCAGGGAATTAGAGACAAATATAGAGATATTACATTTTTAGGAAAGGGCCAAGTTTTAAAAGTAAATGAGAGACCCTAAGATCATTCAGCTGGCGCAACCCCAGGGGGAAGAATAAAGGACTCAGATGGACAAATATAACATTTTGGGAAAAAGCCAGGTTTTAAGTTGTTTACGAAAGACCAAAAGGTCTTTTATCTGACGCAACTCCAGGGGCAAAGCATTCCATAGTCTCGCAGCTGCGACACTAAAAGCTTGTCCCCCAAACCTAGCTCTTCTAATTCGAGGTACTCCCACCCGGCAGGCCATTGAGGATCGAAGGCAACGAGAGGGTATATACCAGCGAAATTTAGTCTGCAAAGGTAGGGGACCCATACCATGCAGTGCCTTGAACACAACACAGAGGGACTTAAAATAAATCCTCTGTGTTATGGGGAGCCAATGTAGCTCCGCAAGGGCCTGAGTGGAGGAAGAATGACGGGGGCGCATCAGAGCCAGCTTAGCTGCCATATTCTCAACTCGCTGCAATTTCCCGATCAGAAATCGAGGGGATTCCAACAGCAATGAGTTACAGTAGTCCAATCTGCTCAGGATCACACTCCTGACTATAAGGGGATGCACATGAACTGGTAGCAGGGGGAGAATCTTCCTCAAAGATCTTGCAAGAGAGAAACAAGTCCCCAGAGTCTTATTAACATGTGACTCCAAGGACAGCTTTTCATTAAATATAACTCCCAAGTTGCGAATTGCCCCAACAGGTTGTAGTGGGGGATCTGCGGGAAGAGGCCAGAAATTTACCGGGAGGGAGGGGGAGACTTTCCCGCCCAAAGTACAGAGAATTTCAGTTTTGTCTGCATTGAATTGCAGTGAGTTAGATCTTAACCAACAAGCCACATTCTGCATACATGCGTGAAAATTCTCAAGGGAGGACGACTGCTCACCCGCCAGTGATAAAATCAACTGGGTGTCGTCTGCATAGTTTACTAAACCTATGCCATAGGATTTTATAATATCCACCAGAGGACGCATGTAAACATTGAACAGGATGGGGCTTATTGCAGACCCCTGCGGTACACCATGCTGACTTTTAGTGAATTTGGACTGAAAGGGGGGGAGAGCTACGGCCTGGCTTCTATCCGAAAGATATGACTGGAACCATTTCAGAGCCAGACCGGTCACCCCCGCTCCATTCAGCCGCTCCAGGAGGACCCTATGATTGACCGTGTCGAATGCGGCAGACAGATCTAATAGGATCAAGATGGCATGATGACCCTTGTCTGCACGCAGACGAAGATCATCCAACACGGTCAAAAGGGCGGTCTCCATCCCATGCCCCGGGCGGAAACCAAACTGGACCTCGTCCAGAAGGTTGTTTGCTTCGAGGAACTGGGAAAGTACTCAGCTCACATAGCGCTCAAGGATTTTGACTGGGTAAGGGAGGAGCGAGATAGGTCTATAGTTTTTTAAACACTCCGGGTTGAGTGTGGCTTCTTCAGAAGGGGGGAGACAACCGCTTGCTTCCAGCAGGGAGGGACTGTCCCATTAGACAGGGATTGATTACACAACTGTCTAAGTGGAGGAAACAGTTCAGATTTGAACGCTTTCCAGACCTTGTGTGCAAAAGGGTCCAAGGGTGAGCCGGAGGAAATCCCCATGGCAAGTTGCTCAAATACCTCTATTGAGAGGGCATCAAAATTATCCAAAATGGGGATCACATCCGGGGCCCTTCCTGACGCTCTTGTTTCCAACTGTTTTTCCTGTGTGGGACCGTCGGTCTTAGCCGACCTGTTGTTTTCTTCCAACCCTTCTATAATTTTACCAATTTTTTCATTAAAAAAGACAGCTAGGCTATCGCAGAGTTCTTGTGTGGGAAGGACCTTATTTTTTGTACATGTTGGATTAGCAATATCATTCAGAATATTAAAGATGCTCTTAGAGCTGTTTGGAGCTTTTAAAATTATCTCGGCGAAGTACTCCGCTTTTGCAGCAGCAATACTTTCCTTATAACCTGAAATTCTCACTTTCCAGCGAGTTTTATCTGCATCTGAATATCCCTGCCTCCATTTTCGCTCAGCCTGTCTACATTCCAGTTTAAGCTTTTTCAGGGCAGCATTGTACCATGGTGCAGAGAGTGTGCCATCTCTTCTAAGCCTTTTCTGTGGAGCGATCCGATCAAGATGGTTCTTAATGTGTAGACAAAAAGAGGTGTAGTTGTCACCCACTTCTTTCCCCGGGTCGAACAGACCTTCCAAATGGAATGTCGGGGAGGAGGTGATATTCCTCAGCAGGCCTTTCCAGTCCCTGCCAAGAGAGCATCTTACCTCCTTCCTTGCCATATTGCTAGCGTTGATATTAAACACATCAAATGTTATCAAATAATGATCAGACCAGCCGACTGGGGTCACACTTACAACTTCCATTGAATCTTTCCTGGCAAATATCAGATCAAGTATATGCCCCCCGGTATGTGTAGGCTCCGCCACCCACTGGGTAAGGGACAGATCCATACAGGATTGTAATAGATTATAATATCCTGGATACATACTTCCATTAGCCCAAAGATTAAAATCCCCCAGTATAAGGAGCCTAGAGTGTGCAAGCGCCATGTTACTAAACACGTCTACCAGGTTTTTTTGTAGCAGGAGACTAGCTGCTCCTGGCGGCCTGTAGCAGATAATACCCGTCAGCACCTGGTGCCCAAGAGTGTTTAGGGCGAAACCCAGCAGTTCAACCCCTTCAACCATGTCAATAGCTATGGGCGACACATTCCATACCTCCTTAAAGAAGATTCCAACCCCTCCGCCTCTACCGTTTGGGCGGGGTTTATGGAAAGTCTTATAGCCCTGCGGGCAGGCTAGACCAAGTTCTAGATCAGAGTCCGGATGGGTCCAGATCTCTGTTACTGCCAGAACGTCTAAATCATGAAGTTCCAGCAGCATATGTGTTTCCAAAGAATGTTTGCAAAGAGACCTGACATTGATCATACCACATTTTAAGGAGCTTGTTCCGGTCTGAACAGTTACCGTTTCTGCCGAACCCCCTTGTTGTACATCCCTCACTGCCTTGACCTGCGTATCCATTAACTGAGAAGGTACCGGTGGTCCTCTAGGAGCGGGAACAGCGGAATGATCTGCCCCAACATCAGCATAGTAACTGGCGCTGGACAGGTCGCGGACGGGCTTGCCTTAGGTGTGCCTTTGGCGCGCCACTGGCGCGCCCGCACGCGCGTCCGCTGCGCGCCGGCGCCATTGTGCTTTATATCTCTGCAATGAGGGGAATGAGTAGGGAAAGCTAGTCCGTCGCTATCAGCAATGGCTACCCCAAGAGTGGCCAACCAGAAGTGAGGAAAAAATGTTTCGCAGCACCACTCCCTCCACTATAGTCAGCACAAGCTGCGGTGGAACGGGGAGGAAATGCGAGCAGGAACAAGGTAAGTGCTAGTGCTGCAACTCAAAACAGTGAAAGACTGCCCCTGCACACACAATTAACAACAATACTGCGAAAATCCAGCGACGCAAATTAAGTATAAGTTTAAGTGATAACTTTTTAAAATAGTAAAACGACGAGATTGCCAAAATTCAAGGTTTACTGTCTATGTACAGAATCCCTGCACACAAGCTCCAAGGTAGAACTGTGTATCAAGAGGGAGTGCAGTTCCTAACAAGAGGTGTGGAGAAAGGGAGGTCTTTCTTCGTGATGCCCTCACACACCCCGAGGGATGTCATGTTTCATCATTGGACCATGCTCCTCATCGAGCCGGCGCTGCAATGCCCGATGGGCTCCCGTAAACGGGGCTCTTAGGCAGAGATCTTTTGAAGAAGCCGTAACCCACTTACCTGTGCACTACCCAGCCCTCACAGCCGCACGCACCCTACGAGGAGCATGGCCCAATGATCAAGCATGACATCCCTCGGGGTGTGTGAGGGCATCATGAAGAAAGACCTACCTTTCCCCGCACCTCTGGTTAGGAACTGGACACCCTCTTGATACACTGCCTCCCTGCCAGTGACACCTTTCTTCCTTTGATTAGTGGGGGGTTGGATTCTCAAACTAAAAGAGTGGCTTCTAAACAAACAATGCAAAAACCACTTTCATAAAAAGATGTGTTATTACATTGTGAGTTCAGGCATACTAAACTTCACTCTCCATCTTAAGCCTTTGGGAAGATAGGCTGGAAAACATATTACACAGCCTCCCCATTCTGTCCTATGGGTAAGATGGCCTTTCAACAGTGAAAAACGAAATGGAGATTATTTCACTGTCAGGACATAGTACACACCTTAGTATATGTCCTACCTTTCACATGCACTGCACCCTGCCCAGGGGGTACCCTGGACCTACCATAGGGGTGTCTGATGTGCAGGGAAAGGGAAGGGTAAGGTCTGGCAAGTGGGTGCACTTGTCAGACAACATGGCAGTTTAACAAATGGCAGGCCTGAGTTCCCTTTTTAAAGCTACTTGTGTGGGTTGCACAATTTGTGCTGCAGGCCCACTAGTAGCATTTGCATTACCAGCCCTGGCACACATAGTGCACTTTACTAGTAAGGCAAACATACCAATCCTGGACAACCAATTACCATTACACTTTATACAGGGAGCACTTGCACTTTGACACTGAACAGCAGTGGCAAAGTGTCCAAAGCATCTAAGTTGGCAACACCATGTCAGAAGAAAGGTCTAGGGGGAAAGCAAAAAGTTTAGGGAACTTTAGCCAAAAAGGGCCAAGTCCTAAAGTCACTCTATGCGGAGGGGTGAACCCCCAGCTGTTGTTCAAGAAAGGCCTGGATAGGCATTCGTAGAAATGGACTAAACAGTTGTTTTGAAAAAATGATGACACATTGTTGATCGATAAAGCATTGGATTAAGAAAAAAAAAATCCAGAAACCGAATAAAATGAGAAGTGTTTTCCTGGCAGTGCATCCTGCGCTGGAACCCGACGAGGTTCCTTCTTTGTTGAATTTTTCTAAAAGTAGCATTTTCACAGTTGCAATTTAAAATCCAACTTCACCATAAATTAGGACTTTTATTCACAATTCCAAAGACACCAAACATGAACTAATTACCTGGTCACATTTAGAAATTACAGCTTATTACATGTAGTATGGTAACTCCAATGTTAGTATACTGTAGAGGTAGACCTTGCAGCAGTTCAATACCAGGACAGGTAAAACCTAAAATTACAGGTACCACTTTTTAAATACACTGCGCCTTGCCCTCTGGGCTGTCCAATATCTACCCCAGGAGGAGACTATGCATTAAAAAGGAAAGTTTGAGCCTGCCAAAAGGTTTATTTTGTCAGGTCAAAAGGGCAGTTAAAATCTGCACAGAAAGGCTGCAATTGTAGGCCAGAGACCGGTGTTAAGGCTATTCAAGTGGGTTTCACAATCATTGCTGCAGGTCCACTAGTATCATTTAATATGTAGGCTCTGGGGACGTGTAGAGCCACTTTACTTAGGACTTACAAGTAAATTAAATATGGCAATTGGAGAGAATCCAATATTACCATGTTTTAAGGAGAGAGCACATGCACTTTAGCACTGGCAAATTGTTCAGAGTCCTAAGGGCAGCAAAAATTAGATCAGCAGAAATAGAGAAGGGAGGCAAAATGTTTGGGGAAAGACCACCCTAGGCTCAAAGGTCTAACAGTCTGCATCAAAGTCTGCCCTGGAAGGCTCTACCCCTTTTCCTCAGCTTCAGCCTCAAAGAGGTACTGTACACCTTCCAACCTCCCCGATTAAGTGGCTGTTGCTGCTGTCCATGAGATGGGTGAAGTCTTAGGCGCCAATGTAACCTACCAACACTAATTTCCTACGTTTTCAACTGAGTACGGGCAGTGGAGGGTACAATAAAAAGAAACGCTTTATGAGAAAGCACATACCTCATCACATAAACAAGTAATATGCCAATATTCAATTAGTTTAACAAAAACATAGGCTGGCTTAGGTAAGGATACCTCTGCGACAGACACTCTGCATGTATACTCTTCTAGTATACTGTTGATGCTGCACAGAGACAGAGACGCATCCCGGTAATATATGGTTGGCTTTAGCATTACATTTCAGCAGCTGACTCCTTTTGGCATATATCATATATATGATACTCCTTTGGGCTAATTCAAATGTCAAGGACGCTAAAATCAAGCAATGGCTAAAGTGCTGGGGGAGGGTTGGGTGGGGGGGAGACTGACACAAAGTGACCACTGTTTGAAAGGGGCTGAAAGAAAATCCTTTAGGGTATTTTTGACACAATAGGTCAACCAGCATGCTTTCTCTGGCCTAAAGTTATGGATTGTCAAAGGGATTCTTGTTGATTTATTGGAGACAGGAGTTATTTATTCCTGCTAAGAAGCGCAAATGCTTTAAAAAGGATAGCATTTTAAGCGCTGCATCTCTTAAGAAGGGGCTGACACGCAGCAGGATTCCAGCAGTTTTTAAATCCTTTTTTTTTCTTCGGTATATGTACTTTGATGATATATATAAATTATTTATTTATTTTATTTATTTGTTTTGTAGAGTGCCTGAATCACCCCCTGAGGGGTATCTCTGCGCTTAGGACAAAGCTGCTGGCAAGCTGAAAAAAAGGTGTTAAAACAGAGTGGACTTAAGTAGTTTCCTAAAGCACAGGTAATCAGGGCATAGCCTCAGGTGAATGGGCAGCTGGTTCCAATAGAGGGGGGGCAAGGTACGAAGAGGATTTTCCACCTAGTCTTGCTTTCCTAACCCTGGGGATTTGTAGAAGTGATTTGCTGCCTTTGTTCTTGAGGGCGCATAACGCTTAAACTTCCTAGAGATGTAGGAGGGGCCTTTGTTATGTAAGGCTTTATGGACTGTGCAGCAGACCTTGAACTTGACGCACTTGCGAATTGGAAGCCAGTGAAGTTTTTGTAACAGGGGAAGGGAAGGGGTTTTGAACGGAGAGTTTGTGACGAGTCGCGCAGCAGTATTCTGAACCACTTGTAACCTGCTGAGGGATGACTCATTTACAGAGACCAGGAGAGCATTGCAGTAATCAAGACGGCTCATAACTATGGTCTGAATTGGAGTTTTCCGAGTGTAGTCTGGTAGAAGAGGAAAGACTCGTCGCAACAAGCCCAACACATAAAATCAAGTGCTAGCAGTGTGGGCGACATGTTCCTTTAAAGTTAAAGCACGATCAAGGTGAATGCCCAGGTTTGTGACTAGGGTTTTGTGATTAGGGTAAGAGCCTTTTGATCGACCAACTCTTAAGGAACCCTTTAAAACAAGGCTCAAGGACTGGGGTAAGGAATAGAGGAAAAACTTCAGCCAGAGATAGGAATAAGCATCCAATATGCATTCCTTGTTTACAGAACGCTGAAACAGTACTGAGGTATATGTTAGAACTGGGGGTCTCTAGTTGGCAGAGGTTGGTACTTTTGTCTAAATCGGGACCCTTGCTTCTAGTCAGGGTAAGGGGGATACACACTTTAGATGACCCCTGCTCACCCCCTTGGTAGCTTGGCACAAGCAGACAGGCTGATCTCAAAGGCAATGTGGAAAGTATTTGTACCAACACTCACAGTAACACAGTGAAAACACCACAGATGGACACCACACCAGTTTAGAAAAATAGAATTATCTTTACTAAACTAAACAAGACCAAAACGACAAAAATACAATATACATAAACTCAGTTGATTGTCTTTAGAAAGGTTGTTGCAAAAAATAAGCTGTAGATGATCAAATGCGACACTTGGTCTCAAAGTACCTGGGACGCGTAGCGCAAAACAACCAAAAAGGAGCACAGAGAAGGCGATGCGTCGATTCTTCCTTCACTCCGGTTCCGATGCGACAAGATGGCGCCTTGATGCGTTGTGACGATCCGTGGCGATGAGCAAAATGGCGTCTTTGTTGTGATGCGACAACGTAGAGGCTTTGCGTGCACGCCCGACGGCCGTGCGGCGATCTCGTGATTCTCTGAGCCACGGCAGGCCCTGTGACACACCTCTCCCGTGCAGTGCCTGCGACGACACCCTCAGCGTCGGTGACAAGCTTCTCCGGTGTTGCAGCAACGATCAGCAGTGGAACACTTCCTCAGCGATGCAACGGCCCTGTGACACGCTTCGCTGGTGATGAGACGGCACCCTCTGTGTGGCGGCACGCTTCTCCGGTGATGCGATGGCGAACAGCAGCGACATGCTTCCTCAATGGTGCTGCAGTGGCGGAGTCACGCTTCTCTCTCGTTGCGTCACCCTTCCAGCTCCCAAAAGCAAGAAGGACTCTCACACAGTTACAGGCCCTCCTGGCAGACTGGAACTCCCAGAAAGGAAGTTCAGGGAGTTGGGGTTATGTTATGTTATGTTATGTTATGTTATGTTAAATGGGACTTTTATAGCGCAACGGCTACTCCAAAGGAGTGTCCCGGCGCTTTTGTGCTCCAGACCAAAGAAAGAGCTGGAAAACATAATAGTAAAAAGAGCAGGGGCCTAAAGAGGGGGCAGATTATCCAGTGAACAGCCAGGTTTTTAAGTCTTTTCTGAAGGCAAGCAGGTTAGCGGTGTTTCGCAAGGACACCGGTAAGGAATTCCATAGCTGCGGAGCAAGAAAGCTAAAGGACCGGCCGCCTAGCCGAGCCCTTTTGATGCGTGGCACCCGAGCCAAAGCCAAAGCTTCTGACCTGAGGGATCGTACAGGTCGATAGAAGTCCAGCCTCCTCTGAAGATATTTGGCACCATTGCCATGCAAGGCCTTATGGGCGAGAGTCATGGCCTTGAAAAGTATCCTCTTCCGCACCGGAAGCCAGTGAAGGGATACGAGGAGATTGGAGGCACTGGTGCGGCGGTGCAGGCCAAAAATTGCACGAGCAGCAGCGTTCTGAGTAACCTGCAAACGCTGGAGGAGGTATTCAGGCAGACCCAGATATAGGACATTTGCATAGTCCAATCTGGACCCTGGGTTGAAGTCCTTTTGTGCCTGGGACTTTAGAAACAGGAGGCCAGCTCTTCTCAGGCCCTTGGAGACTTGGTTCTTCAGAGGGACAAAGCACACAGCAGAAGTCCTTCTTCGAGTAGGGGACAAAGCACACAGCACAGTCATTTACGTCTCTCCTCAGTAGATCCAGCAAACTGCAGGGCAATCCCAGAAACACAGCAAGGGCAATCCTTCTCCCCAATCTATTCAGCTGATCTTCTTTGACAGGGATTCCTCTTGATCACAAAGTTGTAGTCTGTCTTGGAAACTTTTCTATCCCTGTGTTTCCACAACAGGAGGCCAGCTCTACTCAGGCCCTTGGAGACTTTCTTTTCAGGACAACAGCACACAGCAAAGTCCTTTCTTCAAATGGAGGGGGGGGGGGGGGGACACAGCACACAGCAAAGTCCTTCTCCTTCCTTTGGCAGAAATAGCAACTGTAGGCCAATCCCAGAACACACAGCAAGGTTAGTCTTTCTCCTTCAGCTCTTCAGCTTTTCTCCTCAGCAAAGGTTCCTTCTTGATTCCAAAGTAGTCTAAAGTTCCGTGATTACAGCTCTAGTATTTATACCCCAAAAGTCTTTGTTCTCCATGTGTGAGGGGTGCTGGACCCAGTCCAAACCAGTTCTGGGTGCACTCTGCCAGTGCACATCTTCCTTTGTGAGTGTGGGCCAGGGCCTTCAGATACACCGCTGGGGGTGGAGCCAGCATTGTGGAAGGCAGGCACAGCTCTATTCAGACCCAGGTGCTACTCCTCCCACCACTCTAAATGCAGATAGGTCTATTCAGCCTAGTGCTGACTCACCCACCCTCCTGCAGCCATCCCCTGTCACTCACAATTCACAAACAGGCAGAGGCACACAGAAAGGTTGAACAAGAAAATAGCCACTTTCTAAAAGTGCTATTTTCAAACACAGAATTTAAAAACCATTCTCCCTAAAATAGGTGTTATTAAATTCGGAGTTCAGGGATACCAGATTTCAATGTTCTATCTTGCTCCTATGGGAAGATATGCAGGTAAACATGATACACAGCATTCCCCATTCTAGCCTATGGGCAAGATAGCCTTTCAATAGTGAAAAACGAAAATGGCAGTATTTCATCATCAGGACATGTCACCCACACTAGTACATGTCCTGCCTTTCACATACACTGCACCCTGCCCAGGGGAGTACCTGTGGTCTACCATAGGGGTATCCAATGTGCATGAAAAGGGAAGGGTCAGGCCTGGCACGTGGGGACACAGGTCAGGTCATCATGGTAGTTACCTAAACTGCGTGCAGGCACTGCGGTGGCAGGCCTGAGACATCTTTTCAGCGCTACTCATGTAGGTGGCACAATCAGTGCTGCAAGCCCACTAGTAGCATTTGGATTAGCAGCCCTTGGCACACTCAGTGCCCTTTACTAGGAACCTTCTGTTAAAACAAATATACCAATAATGGATAGCCAATCACAATAACAATTTATACAGAGAGCATATGCACTGATTAACAATGGTAAGATGCCCAGAGTCCTATAGCCAACAACCACAGGTCAGGAAAACAAAGGAGGAAGAAGCAAAAGGTTTGGGGATAACCCTGCAAAAAAGGCCATTTCCAACAGTATAGTAATGGGAGGTAAAAAAAACAAAAGATAAAAAAATAATAATGGGAAGTATACAAGTCCAAGACAGGATAGCCAAACACTGCAGGAGCCTTATGGTCAGTGATCTGCATTATATGTAACTCTGTTCAGAGAAATAAAAAAAATGTCCTAGCTACATGCTAAAGGACTGGAGAGCATAGGAAAGAACTACAGACTGTTACTGACATGATAAAATAGCAAACAAAAAAGGTACCTCAGGGCCTTGAGATCAAAAGAGAACAAGTGAAGCCATTAAGTCCCTGGGAGACACCATGGCTGGGATGTTCTACAAAGTATCCATTTTAAAAAGGAATGGTAAGTTTTCAATTGAGTTTTCAGGTGTATGATTAGACGAAATCCTCCACTGTATTTCTCTACCAAGAAAACAAAAACAATACACCTTATTTTCATTCTCCCTTGGGTACAGGTCCACTGTCCTTTTGGCTAGAGCTGGAGGATCTAGGAATGCAATGCAATCTACTTTAGAGGGTCCAGATGAAGCAGAGTCGCCTGCACACCAGTGTTAGGGGCAATGAGGGAAACTATCTTATAACATCGATTGATAAAGTGCACCAACCATTGTCCTGATATAGAACAAAGCCACACTCCAAAGAAACAAGTGATCCAACCACCAACTGGAAGAGAGAGAAGCCTGAAGCCAAGCATAGTCAGGCCATATGAGATCTAGGAGGTGAGGAAGCAGCTGGTGCACTGTTGGTAAATTTGTCTTACTGCTGCTAGAATATCAGCAGATCAAAATGTTTAGGAGGAACAGGCGAATCTGGAATCCCTGTTGGAGCAGTGAAAGGAATGACACCTTCAGTAATCATTTTGGGCTTACAGAGAACCAGCAAGTGTGTGACATCCATGAAGGCTATTGATATCAGCTCCTGACTGAGGATCAAAAAATGGCTACTCGAGAAGGACCACTTCAACAAGAAAAGTTTCTGTACCATTCTCCCTCCATTTCTCAACAATGGTTGATAACCAACAGCTTAAGTTTAATCTGCTATTGGATGGATTCAGAGATCGAGAAATTCCCAGGTACGAATTCCTCATGCTTCTCTTCATGGCACGCTTGCCCATGATCAGGACATCACCACATCACCACTAGTGTCTCAGAGAAAACAATCACAATAATGGGGAAGGGGGGGGGGGGGCACAAAACAATCAGGATCCAAGCTGACAGAGGAGGTCACCGAACTGCCTAGGTTTAAAACATAGCACTCATGTGTATAATATGCCACCTCGACAATAAATGGGGAGGACAAGCAGCAAGAACAAGACCCCTCGTGTAGCAGAAAGGCTGAAGGGCAGGAGACAGGAAACAAAAGTCTATGGAATCCAGAAATGCTGCAAGTTAGCAGACAAACAGAAGCCATTCTGGTACATTCCCACGGAGAATGGATCCCATCACCAAAAGCAGTCACCCCTGGTCCTGTTCCAGGAACAAGAATCACCATCCTCCTGCCCCATATTGGAATCTCATGGTCCTTAGCGGGTTAGGACCATTGGGCATAACAGAGAGGGATACAGGAAGGAAGAAGCCCCCAGCTTGTTTCCCTTTCCCATCCGATCAGTAAGGCACTGAACAGCTGGGAGGGGAGTTAATAAAAGGCATAAGCAGGCCCAGCAAGGACAAGATAAAAGGAAACAGGCTCACATGGTCAGCAGGATAAAAGTGAGATGCATCCATCAGGAGCCCACAAGATCCCCGACCTAGGGGCATATTATCAAGCACGGCTTTAAAATGATCGCCGCTTTAGCGGCAGAAAACTGCCGCTAAAGCGGCTATAATGGGTTTGATAATATGCCGCAGAGAATTCCAATTGAAGCCCATGTTGTGACAAGAACATGGGCTTCTATGGGAATTCTCAAGGGCATATTATCAAGCCAATTATCGCCGCTTTAGCTGCAGTTTTCTGCCACTAAAGCGGCGATAATTTTAACGCTGTTTCTTGATAATATGCCCCTAGGTCATTAAGAGGTTCCCACCTACCCGGGAGAAAGCCTCAGCAGCTATATCTTACCACTACACTCCTGCCAAATACACAACTCCATTGAGGAGGTGGTGGTGCAGTGGAGCCTACGTCCATAGGCACACACCCAGAAAAAAAACTGTCTCCAAAGGAGACGGTCAAAAGAGTTGTTAGTTGCTTAAGTGTTCACGGGGCATATTATCAGGCATGGCGTTAAAATTATCGCTGCTTTAGCAGCAGAAAACTGCTGCTAAAGCGACGATAATGGGCTTGATAATATGCCCTTAGTTTTCTGCCGCTAAAGCGGCGATAATTTTAACGCCGTTTCTTGATAATATGCCCCCACCTTTTTATAGCTTTAACCCAGGACAGGAGAAGTTATCAAAAAGGAGTATAAAAAAATGCTTTCGGAGAGGTCTGTCATGGAATTACATCACCTCAAATAGTATGGAATGTAGATGACGACGAGGAAGTGCCCTCTAGAAGTAATGCTAATTCAAGCTAAAATGAAGGTCGAATTTAAAAATTACAAAACATATAAAGAAATTATGTTGAAGATGTGTGACTAAACAAGTGCCAGATTAAAAGAAAAAAGAGGAATACAAGTCATTCAATGACTCATTAGGTATCCCACCTCTGCGAGAAACAGGTAAACTCAATAAAAGAATGTAAAACTTTCACTAAAGTCGACTTATCTTTATTTGAAGAAACCTTTTCTGTTTTTTCCTATCTAATACGAGCTTGGAAATTACCAAGGAAAACATTAATATTTCCTCCAGTTTCATATTATTTCTGTTGTGAGAACTCCTGATACAAGTCAGACAAATCTCGCCTCTGCGTTTGTCTGAGGAGACTGCAAAAATGAGTCTGGTATGCATGACCGATTTCTCTGAAAGAAATACAAAATGTACTCAAAGATGTAATTCAGCAAAATGAAATGAAAAAGAAAATAGAATGTGCCTTTTGCTGCTATTATCGAGTTCAGATAGGGCTCGAGTTGCAGTGTGCATCAGGGAAGTTGGTGCTTGTAGGACAAAAGCGTCCTACAGTGATCATTCGGAGCAGTTCATTGGCTGAGACACCTGAGAGGGCCGGCTTGAGATCTGTCACTCAGGAATGGGTCACTGTGGTGTTGCCTTACACGATGAACAAGCATTTGCAATGCAATAGGTCTCGCATTAGGAAAGTTTGAGCTTTTTGTATTGTAAACTGACTACTTTTTTATTTATGTGTTGGTATTGAAAATATTGAAATTACTAGCTTTCTCATGTACAATGTCAATAGTTTTAAAATGACACCTATAGCATTTGTAATGCAATATGTGTTGTATTTACGTGACTTAGATGTATTGATATTAAAAATAACAATGGCTTTTCATTTTTGCAAATAATTAATACTTAAATAAAAGTTCATGTAAATTATAATGGCAATCGTTTAAACTTTTGTTAATAACTCTTGTGAAGATTATGTTTAGTGTATTTAATTGCGCCTAAAATCCAAGAACAGAAGTTTTTGTGCCATTTGTAATAAAGCCTAAATATTGAGAGAACGTATTAGAGCCAGTTGTTGTTGAATGGTTGTACAGATTGATACTGTGGTGGTGTCGAGTGATGCAGTGGTAGCGCATAGTGATGCAGTGGTAGCGCATAGTGATGCAGTGGTAGTGCATAGTGATGCAGTGGTAGCGCATAGTGATGCAGTGGTAGCTAGATAGATAGATAAATAGATAGATAGATAGATAGATAGATAGATAGATAGATAGATAGATAGATAGATAGATAGATAGATAGATAGATAGATAGATAGATAGATAGATAGATAGATAGATAGATAGATAGATAGATAGATAGATAGATAGATAGATAGATAGATAGATAGATAGATAGATAGATAGATAGATAGATAGATAGATAGATAGTAATTATGTAGAATATAATTATGTGGCACTGAGTGGTTTTGTGTGGAGTGTATGTTGATTTTAGTGGTGTGTAATTATGTGGCATTGAGTGATATTTTGAGTGTATCTTGCATTGTTTGCATTGTAATTAATTGTTATTTGGAGTGCATGTGGCATTGAGTGTAGTGTAAATATGTGGTGTGTAATTATGTGGCGCTGAGTGGTATTTGAAGTGTATGTGGCATTGAGCGCTGTGTAATTATGTGGGGTGTAATTATGTGGCATTGATTGGTTTTTGGAGTGTCTGTTGTATTGAGTGCATTGTAGTTATGTGGGATGTAATTATGTGGCTCTGAGTGGCATTCGGAGTGTATGTTGCCTTTCCTTGGATTTCTATGGTTTCTTAAACCCTTAGAGGCAATTCTTTTATTTTAACTAAAAGGATGGTAGTTAAATGGTGTTTACGGCAGGATGGTCGTTAAATGGTGGCTACGGAGACGCTGTGTGCTGAAAGGCAAAGAGAACACGGGCATGAAAGTGAAAGCGAGGATGAAAATGGAATGAGTGTGGCAGGATGGTCATTAAATGGTGCCTACGGAGAAGCTGTGTGCTGAAAGGCAAAGAGAACACGGGCATGAGAGTGAAAGCAAGGATGAAAATGGAATGAGTGTGGCAGGATGTTAGTTAAATGGTGATTACGGGGAAGCTGAGTGCTGAAAGGCAAAGAGAACACGGGCCAAAGCTAGAAGAAAACACGAGATGTGAGAGGCATGTGTGTGTGGCAAACACTGGTGGGGAAAGAACCACAGTTACACCCAGGGTCTGGCCCGGGGAGGGAACTAGTGGCGTTAGGGCACTAGAGAACGGTCAGCCTCCAACCAAAGCTCTGAACCACAGAAAGGACCGTCCCTAGTTGTGTCTAAGAGATGCCCAATTTAGTGGGGGCAAATCACAAAAATTGACGGACTGGCATCACACACCACCAGGTGTCATGCTTCATCATCTGCCAGTCCTCGCCCTCTAAAGGGGGGAAATCCTTGTGGCCACATTAGTTCAAGGCGTACTCCCCGCTAGAAAACCTAGTGCTGCATGCGTCCAGCCTCCTTCAGGAGGCTGGACGCATGCAGCACTAGGTTTTCTAGCGGGGAGTACGCCTTGAACTAATGTGGCCACAAGGATTTCCCCCCTACCCCTCCCATGGGGCAAATAGGTTTTTCCAATAGGGTTTCTCTAAACAGGTGGCAGCTGGCTATAGGCCTACGCCCCCAGTGGTAAGTTTGGAGCCCAATATTTAAGGTCCTGACGAATGCCACGTACCCAAGTGGACAATACAGGCAGAAACATGTTGACCCCCTATTAACAATCACTGATTCACAGCGGCGACGGGATGATAAGGTCCCCACTCACCGCACTTATATATTTTAATCCCACATAGTAACCCCATAGAATAAAAATTGTTCAGGTATACTATGATGGTTTTTAAATTCACTCACTCCTTTTTTTGTTTGGGCCCCCACTTAGTTTAGAAGTGCATCCCTGTCTTCAGGTGTATGCCCGCCCTCTATCAAAATCGGTTTTTAGAGGGCGAGGACTGGCAGATGATGAAGCATGACACCTGGTGGTGTGTGATGCCAGTCCGTCAATTTTTGTGATTTGCCCCCACTAAATTGGGCATCTCTTAGACACAACTAGGGACGGTCCTTTCTGTGGTTCACAAACACTGGTGGGGCTCAGAGCATTCTGTTGCTGCCTTGATGCCTGTGTGTGTGAGCAGTGGGGCTGTGTGTGTGAAGTGCCTAAAGTTGCAAGAAAACATATGGTTATTTAAATCCTTAGACGCAGAATTAATGGAGCTAATGTTATCGACCTTAGAAGGATGAAAAGGGAATGAGCGCGGCATATGTTAACTTTGTAAGCGCAGAAAGCGTGCAATGCAAACTTAATATTTTGGTTGTTTGAGACTCAGATCTGGGCAAAGCTGCAAGAAAACACGGAGGGGGAGGGCGGGCTGTGTGCTGAATGGCAAAGAGAACACGGGCATGAAAGTGAAATCGATGCATGGCAATGCGTCCGTGAGACTAGCCCTGTGGTGGGGGAGGGACAGTTGTGAGAGGCGCCATGAGGAAACAATCTCTCGGCATGCTGTGGCGGTGGAGCGCATTCCAGGCTGGGGAGCGGACCCTTTGAAGTATGATGCCGAGGCTGTGGCTACACGTGCACGCACCAGTGGGCTGAAGCGCTTCCCCAAACGGATTGCATGGCGGCACGATGCACATGATTGTGCGCGTGCTCGCCATGCAATCCACTTTTGGGAGCACTTTGAAATGCCCCTCTTACTAGAGTCTCGCATAGCAATTGCGTAAACGCAATAGCTAGGCGAGACCTAACAACGGTACATAATGAGGCTTTTCCACAATGAAAAAATAGGAACAAAAAGTCACTGCTCCACATCCTACATGAAACAAAGCTACGTGTGTCTCTTGAATGGTGTGTCCGGAGAATACAAGCAAGTGCGGGCTATTTGATGTTTCTTGGTGGTATATTACTAAGGGTGTTTGGTGCAGGGGTGGAGCTAACATAACATTGCTTATCAGTGGTAAATCTGTATTGACTCTCAGTGACTGAGTGAGATTGATCAATAAATTTAAAAGATAATGAGCCAGATTCAGAAATGTGTTTTCATAAACCCACCTTAACTGCTGGAAAATAACTCCATTTACTCCTGAAAGGAATCCCCAAAAGACTTCCTGCCAGGCGAAAATCGAAATTAGTACAGGGGAATTCTCCACCACAAGTGTGAATAAATCAACAGTATTGAATCCCACACAAGAGGTAGAAGGTGGGCATTGCAGTGGGTGGTTAGCATAGTAGGTTTTAGAACACCCACTAATATTCATTGGTGGGTGTTCAGAAACAAGAGTTTGATAGTTGCCCACCCTGGAAATGGTAGAGGATCAAATAAGTTCTGTGCGGAGAAAGGCAACTTCAATACAAATAATTTTTGCATCCTTTCTGCCTTCCAGTTATTCATCAGCACCGGTCGACCAGCAATTTCAGCCTCAAAAGCCAGAAATGACATTTACAGAAACTAAAAAATCATTTAATCAGAATTTAGTCTGTATTTCCCCGGCAGGCAGATGTCCAGAAAGTCCTCTCCAATTTGTAGTTTGAGGTAACATTTCTAGAAGTCCTCGACAAGTGACCGCCAGATATAGGTGCTATAAATTCCAGTGGACTTGGCCAAGTTCAAATCTGAAGAAGTCTTCTCCAGCAGCTCATCCACCTTTAGATCCACATTCACAATAGGGCTGTCATCGCCCTGCAAAGCCAAAGACTTGCCAGACAGATTATATGCCAATGAATGCACGAACATTGGCATTTCCATATCTGTACTCTCCAGGGTGTAATGAAAGGAATGGAATCTATCAAGATGGAAAGGGGGGGAACAGCCTACCCTGAAATGTGTTATGGGCATAGGAAAAGGGCTTTTTCCACAGTGAAACATGCTCCAGAACACAGCTAACTGCCTTCCCAAGAATAACTGGTTACCAGCCAATCTAACAATTTCTCCTGAGTGAAAAAATAAATTAAAATTCAAGATCAGATGTTTTTCATAAAGTCTCTATAAATATAGCAGAAGTATTGGGAGCAGAACTCTAGCCTTATCAAAAGTCATCTGTATGTAAGACAATAGACAAACATATGCTCGATTTAAATCCCACATTCATTATTAGAAGCTAGTCTTTCGTTTACATTTTATGCATCTACCATCTCAACTGGAACAACAATATTGGCTTTACTCGAATATGTGGCTGACAAAAAATGATATTCAAACATCAGAAGTCAAAGACCACTCCATCTGAAGAGGTTTGGATTGATGAACTTTTGTTCTTCAAATGTGATGGGTTGTGCATCCCAACTCATATGGGAATTTCGTTGCGCGCGCTGCATCGCCAAATGCGATGCAGCGCGCGCAACGAAATTTGTTTATTAATTTTTTTCGTAACTTACCTGAAATCGGCCGTTTGCCGCATTTTGCAACCCCCCACCCTGCCCCTCCTCTGCGCCACGTCACTGCCCCGGTAAAACGCCCTACACAGGCCGTCACTGAAACTCAGTCTTCTCTTAAAAACAACTTTGCAGTAGGTGAGTGGGTTTTGGTTAAGAAACCTAGAAAAGTGACTAAGGGTGATTCAAAGTTTTCTGATTCTGTGCAAATAATGCGAGTCACTCACTCAGCTGTTCTACTCAAAGATCGGAGTGGTGGAACAAGGGATCTGTAGTGTGTATCAAACCTTTCCAAAAATAAATTATTGAAAGGGGTAAACATCATATTGGTGAGTTAGATGACAGTTGTGTTGTCTGGGACTTAAGACGTTGCGGCACGGTGTAGACGTAGATATTGTTGGAACGTATTGAGGTGTTAGTAATCATGAGAGTGTGCCTAATTGTGGCAATGTTGGCAGTCTGGAATTGATGTCCAGTGATGCCACTGATCTAGTGGTTCTTAATGGAGACTCGGACTGTCAACGAGGGGCGCAGGGCAGTCTGGATTCCAATGATAAGGTTTATGATGATCTCAACACAGTTACACTCAGGGATAATTAATCTATTTCAGGTCATGTAAGGAACCGTGTTAAAAGGAGAATTGTTTTGCCTTCCAGATACAAGGCCTTCGTGATGGATTGAGTATTTTTTTGCTCTGCTGTTTTCTTTTGTTGTTTTTGTTGCAAGGAAGATGCTGTATTGTGTTTTTATACTATTTGGCCTGAATTTGTTTATACAGCAAATTGTTATTAGTATTGAAATGATGCTATTTCTTGTTTGTTACCCCGGTGTGTCCATTTGAGTGTAGCACCATTGAGAAATCGTACGCCACATAAACATTCAGTGTTTAGAGTAGCGGACTGTACCATTCCATGATGGAGGCATATTTTAAACGCAGGTGTGCCGATGATACAATGTTACACCGACATCAGAATAATAAAGTTGCCTAGATACCAGATTGACATAGGAAGTCACGCGGGGGCATGCTCTAAAGCCAGAGCATTGGGTTGTGGCCAGGCCGAGCAGCAAGATGGCCGCTCGCTAAGAGGGCTCTGCCAGTCGAGCCTCAACATCCGTGCTAATCCTGCCTAAAACGCGAAGCCCACACTGCACTGTGCATGGTGTGCTTACCTGGAGGAGGCGTGTGCTGAATCCTGGGCCTCTGGTGACCAGGTGAGGTGATATCTGTGCTCCAGGTGAACAAGGACATTCTGGGACTGCTCAGGCCTAGCGGACGTGGTCCCGTGGTGCACCGGGGACCAACATGGCAGGTGCCACTGCCCACTCGGCGCCCCGCCTGCCTGCTGGTCCCTGGGAATCGTGACCCCTTGATGGCGCCTTCTTGTGCCACCGGTGCCCCGCCGGGGGCGATCTAGGCTGCTGGCTGAGGAGAGGGTGAGACAGACCTGCGTGAGCCAACGCACCTGTGAGTCCTGCAATGCGGCCCGACTTGCGCTGTAAGGCCTGGAGCCCCCCCTGGTGGGGGTTGTGACTCGGGTGACCCCGGGGCCTGCGGCGCTGCCTCCTTCATACCCTGAGACCAGTGCGAGCATTGGCGGCCTGGCAGGAGGTGCACAAAAGGCACTGTGGTCCTTAGCATGACAGAACTACGCCAAGATCTACGCAATGGCAGTTGCAGAGCCCCATTGCGGCGCCATCCCACTGGTATAGCTGACACAGCAGACCCACAGCAAACACTCTGTTGTTCGACCACTGGAATAGCCAGGTGCTGCTGTGCAACATTGTGGTACCCCCGCAGGTGGGAAAACCAAGGGCGAACATAGCCACTGCAGGCGGCATCACGCTGGAGAGTCCACGGGCGGCAACATAGACAACACATCATTTGCTCCTCTGGGGTGCACTGGATCAGTGAGTCACTCAGAGGCCTAGTGTAACGGCAGGAAGTATAAGACTAACAACACCACTGCCAGGAAAAAAACACGACCAGGGACCCCAGCGCACGTGGCCACCCGGCGTCCGGCCTGTAAGACATATGGAAAAATTATGGAAAACAGACAAAACTGACCTTCAACAAAAGATCAGCACGTCAATTGGAGAGTGAGCCATTGGCTACCAATACAGTTGGAGAAGCCAAGATGGATGCTGCACAGGAGGACAATCTTCGAACCATGCTCAAAGACGTGAAAGCCAGCCTGCTGGCAATCAACTCCAAGCTAGACTCCCTAGCGGCCCGAATGGACCAGGTGACCCAACTGGTTGAAAAGCACAAAACGCGAATAGACACCTTCGAGATCAGGGTATCCGATGCAGATGATCGACAAGCCGAAACACAAGAACAGCTGCTCAAGATGGACAAGGTCCTAAACCTAATAAAGGCCAAGAGTGAGGACTTAGAAGTTAGGTCCTGACGCAACAACATCAGAATCACTGGAGTTCCGGAGACGACCAACATACCAAACATGGAGAAATACTTGGAGTCCCTGCTGAGGGACCTCTTCGGCAGTGAACTATCCAGCATGTTCCTTGTCGAACTGGCTCATCGCTCTCTCGACCCTAAACCACCGATAGGGGTGCATCCTCGTCCAATTTTGTCCCACCTTTTAAACTATCAGGATCAGGACACAGTTCTGAGGATGGCTTGTGAGCAGGGATCCATGCAGTACCAGGGCAACACGATATCCCTGTATCCGGACTTCACTCAGAAGGTTCAGGCGGCACGCTCCAGCCAAGAAACTGCTCCAACAATCTGGCACTAAATACGCTCTCCTATACCTGGCAAAGCTAAAGGTGCAAGCTGATAGCAAACCCCTCATCTTCACAGATGCAAGAGCCGCGCTGCAATTCGCCAAAGAAGGCGGCAAAGGCATGAAAAGCTCTAACACAAGTGGAGGGCACATCGTTGGAGAGCCATCTGAGTGATAATGACTGAACTCACTGTCTCTGAACTTTGGTATGGTTGGGTTTTTATCATAAAACAAGTCGCTTTAGATAAGGGTCCTCTCCACATGTTTTATTGGTGGGCTGTCCATTGCTCGTACCGCGCCCCTCTGAGAAAATGTTAAAATGCTGTCATTAACTCCTGTTCACATTGACAATGTTGAGTTATAATTCAAGACTTTTTAGGGCTCGCCTACCCAGCCTTAACAGGCAGGGGTGTGAGCCGGCAAATCCTTGTTCCCCACTGGATAATTCTCCATTAGCCTTTCAGCTATTTTGAATTCATTGGTTTGTGTTGCATTAATGGGGGGGGGGGGGTACTTACACAACCTAATTGGGGGGTTGGTGTGGGAGGGGGTGGGCTGGGTTTAATTGTTGTTGTTTAATGCTGCAAAATGTCCTGCTGAAAATGTTGTTGCTGCATGCTTCCTACATGGCACAAGACACAAGGCACCAACTCATAGGTGCATATCGCTATGGCACACATCTTTGTATGCACTGTCTTTCAAGGGGGGGAAATCACATACCGGGCCGACTGCTCCTGATGCGATTCTGCGCAGGCTGAGATGACCCCACTAAACTGTATCACCTGTAACGTACACGGTTTGAATGACCATAGAAAAGCGTGACCAGTCCACTCGTATCTGACCAGACACCAAGTAACTATTTATCTCCTACAAGAGACCCATCTGAAAGATCTATCCCACTCCTCATTGAAGTCTAGGAGATGGGGGAAATACACACCTCTAACTACTCCAATTACTCACAGGGGGTAGCAATCCTAATCCACAGAGATCTCCCATGGACAAATTAGTGGGTTACAATAGACCCTGAGGGCCAATACATTTTACTGAAGGGTGGGATTTTTGAGTAGCAAATACCCATAGTAAACACATATGGACCCAATACAGACAATCCCGAAATTTTTAATCAGGTGTGGCAGGGGATTCAATCACTGGGAAGCTCTGCGATATTATGGGGTGGCGACTTCAATGTTGTTTTATTGGAACATACTGACAGGGTGGGCGCATTTCGCACTCATCATCCACAGTCGGCTGGAACACTTCACACCATAATGGCAGATCACTGACTGGTGGACACGTGGCGCACACTGCACCCGGTCCGCTAGAGAGGGTACCTGTGTTTCCCAGCAACATAGAGCATGGTCCAGGCTGGAGTTCTGGCTCACATCCAGAGATATGCCCTCTTAGGCCGCAGAGGCTTAACACTATCCACGCACACTGTCAGACCATGCACCAGTGGTGATGAAAGCTCCAAATCCCAAAACCAAACATACAGCCCTTCACATGGCAGTTACCCTCAAAAGCGTTCTTAGACACCGTGTTTAAGGAAGAGATACAGAAAAACATAACAGAATACTTTGAACATAACACAGGCTCAGTGGATTCAGTGAAGACAACATGGGAGTCCTTTAAGGTGGTGATCTGCGGGGCTTGCATAGCCCCACAGTCAGTGGTTCTGAGAGACATTCGTAACTGCCTCAAGAAAATAGAGGGAGAGATCTGGGACCTAGAATGCCAATACTTCCAATCTCAATCATCTGCAGTATTAGCTAAATTGCAAGAAAAACTGATGGCATTCCAAGGTCAAGCCGAAAGAGAAACCAAATTCCCACACAAACACGCACAGGCCCATCCTGGAAAGATGCTAGCAAACCTACTAAAACCTCCCAGGGGCTCCTCTTACGTTACGGATTTCCGTTTCCCTGATACACCACCTGTCCACTCACCAACGGAAGTTCTGATCACAATGAAAAAATTCTATGCCCAACCATACACCTCAAAATCAGACCCATTAGACTCCGAAATATCGGGATACCTAGACTCGCTGGAGTTATTGTGGTTAAGCCGGGTGCATCGCTAATACATGGATGAGCCTTTTACCACTGTCTCCCTGGGGACTATGCCCACTGAGCGGACGGGCTCACTTCTGTATTCTACAAAGAGTATGAGTCACTGCTGGCACCTCCCCGGCTGGAGGTGTACCAGGAGGCACTTCAAAAAGGCTCATTACCACCATCCATGCACGAAGCAGTCGTTATCACACTACTCAAGCTGGGCAAAGGACCCAAAATCATGTGACTCATATTGGCCACTCTTTTTAATAAATACAGATAACAAAAAGTTTGCAAAATTGTTGGCGAACAGACTGCATCCGCTACGCCCTCTCATTGTGAGGCCGGATCAATTCGGCTTCATGCCGGGCCGCTCCACTTCTCACAACCGATGGACAATATTCACGCTACTACATTATCTCGCCCCACATGTCTCAGTGATTGCTGCATTATTAGATGCCACTAAGGCATTCGATTCCCTAGAATGGAAATTCCTCTTCATACTCCTAACCCGGTTGGGAATGAGCCATACCTTTATACAGCAAATTAAGCTCCTTTATACTCTACCCACCGCCAGGATCAAAGAAAACGGACTAATCTCCGATCCCATTAAAGTCTGACGGGGCACCCGTCAGGGGTGCCCACTGGCCCCCCTACTGTTTTCCATTGCCACAGAGCTGCTTGCGGACAGACTGAGGCAACACCACGTGAACTGGACTAAAGGTTTCACTACTAGAGGCCTGATTGTCTCCATGTATGCAGACAACCTCACTCTCTACATCATAGACCCTGCTGTTAACTTTGCACCTGTTACCAGAGAGCTTGTGCGATATGGGGGCATTTCATGAATCCACATAAACTGGGCCAAGTCTACTCTTCTCCCACTGACAGAAAGTACTGCCGCCTTCGAATTGGAGCTCCGGATAGCCTGGGTGGATGGCCCAACAAGACATCTGGGTGTCTGGATAAGTAGGGACATACAAGAGATTTGGACAGCCAATTATGGTAAGGTGATGACATGGATATAAGAAAGGATCCAAAGATGGAAGACTTCACCCTTATTCCTCACAGGCCGCATTGCCATCACTAAAATGACAACTCTCCCTAAATTGCTGTATCTATTCGTAAACATACCCATGCCACTAACTACACAATTCTTCAAACACCTCAAATCGTGCATTGTGGAACTAGCCTGGGCAGGAAAACAACCTAGTGCCTCCTGGGAACTTCATACGCTACCACTAGCACAGGGTGGCCTTGGGGCTCCAGACTTCGTGCAATATATGCCTCCTACGCGCAGGCCCAATTTCTACATTTCTGGCAATATCCAACACCATTCCAACCACGTGTCACCATCGAAATAGACAGGGTTGTCCCTCTACCCCTGAAAAATGCACTGTACCAGAATTACAAACACCCCAGGCCAGAAACTGAGACTACAGAAACCCTGCGCTGCGCTTGGGGTGGACTCTGCATGAGTGCAAACTTGGTCATGCTATACCCACCATGCATACCACTAGCCAATAATCCACTAACTCCCCTGTTGATGGAGAGGGGTGCACAGGCGTGCGCACACCAGAATGGAATTGATACATTCAATGACCTGGTCCCAGGAGGCCAGTTCCTCACATTACAGCAAATGTGCAGTTCCCCACAGCGATCCCCACTAGCCACGCTACTATACCTCCAGCTCGGGGCAACATGTTGCGCAAGATTTGGCGTGTTCCCTGCCGCCCCACTGCCACTGCCAGCGCTGGAGCATATGCTCACGGTAGAATCGGCCCAGAAATTAATCACCCGCATCTACACTATCACACAGCACAAATCTCCGGTCATCACACTTAGATCGCGCAGCGCTTGGGATATAGATATTGGCGTTGCCATCTCAGATGAGCAATGGACATTTTGTTGCGGCCAACCAGAGCAGCTTTCCCTAAACTACCGTCTCAGACTAATACACTTCAAATTCCTGCACCACCTATATCGCACACCGGGACTATTACACCGCATGGGGCTACGGCCTGACACATAATGCTGGCGTTGTGGGACACCGTATGCAACTTTCCTGCACCTGGCCTGGGAGTGCCAGCTTTTGGGTTGAGGTGTTAAAAACACATAGAAGACATAACAGAAACTGCAGAGATCTGCCCTGGTGGCATTGTTGGGTTATGTGCACAACACTCTGAACGCCAGGCAGTGACTACTACTCCTGTTGGCAAAAAGACGAGTGGCCATTCACTGGGGTAAAACAACGTCGCCAGCCATAAAAGCCTGAGTGCCAGATGTTCCCTATTGTAGAGATCAGCTGACATGCTATTGGGAATTACTACCGGCTCGATCTCAGCCCAGAGACATCTGGTCCCCATTCACATGCTGGCTCCGATCCACAGATGGGGATGCGCTATAGTGGGCACCAGACAAGCACAATGCGCCCTGATCCGTAAACACTGCGCTTCAAACACATTAACTAGCTGGACGTCGGCCCCTGGCAATGGGCATGGGTATATGCGGGCTCCACGATATGTGGGTTCTGCTCGGCGGCTGTGCTGTATAGTCAGAGGAGTTGTTATGTACACTGCACGAATATGCTGTGGTATGACTTAGATCTCTAGTGTGTGAATAGCTAAGCCTAAGCAAAGCATGCACATGTTGGATAGTATCAGATATATGTGTATTGTAATGCCATTGAACTAACAATGCTGGACAAGCACTTGCGGCTATTTCATGTTTGTAACTGTAGAACGTAATAAAAACAAATACATTAAAAAAATAATAAAGTCAGAGCGTTAGCATCCTAAAGTAGCAAGACACGCGCTAGAGACTACTAGCTGCAAGCAAGTTAAAAGAAAATAGAGACTCACTAAAGCCAACTCACACCGCTCCAACAGGCCCAAAATACATCCCAAACCAAGGACTCTGAAGCAAATCTGAGCACAAGAACTGCCCAACAAGGAGGAATCCTTCTTCACTGGGTCCCGCTGAAATACAAGATCTTGGGTGGGCTGCGACAAAGGAAGAGTTCGGTGGCAGAAAAAGCAGATTCACCACTCGTCGCCAAATAAATGCTGCATCCTATATGAAGGAAGGACGCGTGAGCCTGCCGTAGTCTTCTGAATGCTTAATAAAACAGGAAATATCAAGCTCACTAAGAGCAGGCGGAAGCCACAGGTCTTGCTGCCATCCAGTGAGACCGTCTAGTAGGAAAGACCACTGAGTAACTGGATGCACCACGGCAACACAACTCAACGGTGCTACACTCAAATGAACACAACAAGTGAAACAAGAAATAACACAATTTCAATACTAATAACAATTTGATGTATAAACAAATACAGGCCAAATAGTATAGAAGCACAATACAACAGGAGCTTTAGGTTTGCAGTTAGGAGGGCCTTGGGGTCATGTGCGTTTAAACTTATCCAAAAAATAAAAATAATGGGGCAAAGAAACCATGAGGATAAAACAGCCATCACAGTCTCAGGGCAACTTTGATTCTTACTACCAGCATATTGCATACATCTTTAAAATGCTCATTATATTTAGTTTAATGTTTTCCATTATTGTTTTATTATCCGACTTAGCACAATATCTCATCATCGCCATCATCAGGGGCTTGGCAGGCAAAAAGAGCTATTTTCATACAATACCTTACTCTGAAAGTTATTTAACCAGTGAAGCTTCTAACTGGTAGTCCAATTTTGTAATCCAACCTGAGAAATTACCAGTGGCCTTCCATTAGCGAACAACAAATGTTGAGATTGCTTTTGAGCAGCTGGGGTAGAGTCTTTAGTTGGCCCCTTTTCCTACTTGATAAAGTTGACTGTACTATGCATCGTGAAGGAAAGCTGAAGTATTCCATCATGTAACACACAAAAGCTGATGGGAGGATGCTCGCAATAAGTCTAACCTCTGCCACTCGCTATGGTAGCATTCCAACCCATCATTCTTTGGTCCACCATGCCACGTCAGATTAGACCCTGCCATTTGCAAATCGGTCTTGACTCTGCTCTAATATGAACAGCCCAACCCACACTGAAAAGCCAGGTCCTCTCTAAAAATGGAACAGAAGCAACTTAAGACAGTTTTTCGCCCTGACTGGGGTTCTGAAGTCGAGCGTAGCTTGGTTCCAATAGCCAAGGGTTTGCCCAGACATAGGTCCCTTGCTCACTCTGCAACTGAAACCAAGCTACACCTAACCAGCCTTGGGTTGCTTCTGTTGTGGTTTAGAGAGGACTTGACTTGGCAGTTTGGGCTGGAATGTTCCTATTGGAGCAGGGTCAAAACTGACTTGCATAGAGCTGGGTCTAATTTGAGGTGGAATGGTGGACAAAGCACAATGATTTGAAAGGGTTCCCCAAGCGATTGCCAGTGGTTATGCTTACTGCAAGGATCCTCTCAGCAGCTTTTGTATGTGTGAGGCATTCCATCATCTAGACAACATGAGGCCAAGCAGAGTAGCCTTGCTTTAGACTTTACTATCTTTAGGTGTGGCCTACCATGCTTTCTCTAGCGTTGCCCTCTTGTGTACCTGTACTGTGCCATTGCCTGGGTCTACCATGCTACAGAATAAATCCTGCATATTTATTCATCATTTGACACTCTTTCCTTGATGGAGAAACTCTCACTCTCAGGCACACCACGTGGCCCATCTAAAGATGCATTTCAATCATGTTAGAAAATTGGGTCTCTGGTTGGCAGCTGTCCAAGTAGGAAACACAGTCTTAGTCAGGGTAAGTCAGATACACAACCTAAATTAACCTGTGCTCACCTTCTGGTAGCTTGGCACAGAGCAGTAAGAGTTAACTTAAGAGGCAATGTGTAAGGTATTTGGGCAACACAGATTACAGGAACACTGAAAACCCCACAAAAAGACTCCACGACAGGTTAGAAAAATAAATACAATTTTTATGAGTAAAACAAGACCAAAATGACAAAAAAACCAATATGTAGACCATGAGATAGGAATTTTTAAAGATTAAACTGCAATATAGTGTTCAAATCATAAAGCACCGAGGACATCTAATCGCACTTGACCGGGGTAAATCCAAAAGTTCATGCCTACCATAATGGAGCATGGGTCAGATACAGGAGCCACACAGGTCCAGCTCAAAACAGTATCTTTTCGGAGGATGTGTTGATGCCAAGAGCTAAATGCGTCAGCTCTGAGTCATGCAGTCTGGTGGTCCCACAACATCAAACTCCTTAACATAGAGGCACTGTGTCATTGTCAAGCCTCACAGTCATGTCCTGCATCAAACCCCATACAATGAAGGTGCTGCATCGTCGAGCCGTGCAGTCGATGCGGTGAAATCTTCAAAATGACACTGCGTCGAAAGAACGTATCGGTTTCAAACGGCTCAAAGCAGGCAATGCGTGGGTTTTTGAGGAAAACAGCTTCAAAACCTCCTTTTAAGGCCCATGCCTGGAATGGCCCCTCTCGGCAGGGCAGGACTCACAGTTGGCAGAGTCCAGCAGCTGAAGCAGAGTTACAAGAAGTCTGTCATGGCCCTGAGACTGCAGCAAGTACCTGGAGTCAATTAAGTTCTTCGAGGATGTAGAAATACAGGTCCAGCCTCTCTCACTCTCAGGCAGAAGGCCAACACAGAAAAGCAGTTTCGCAGAGTGGCAGTCCCTCCTGCAAGTACAGCAATCCTTCCTGGCAGAATGTCATCAAATCCAGAAGTGTACTGAAGTCATGGTGTCAGAGGTCCAGTACTTATACCCATTTGAGCCTTTGAAGTGGGAGAGACTTAAAAGAGCTGCCGTTGAAGTGCACTAGGTCCCTTTCCTTTCTGCCCTGCCTGGCTCCAGACCAACTACAGGGGGGTATGCAGCTCTTTGTGTGAGGACAGGCACATCCCTATTCAGGTACTAGTGTCTGCTCCTCCCTCCCATCCTGCCCATGATAAACCATCAGGATGTTAATGGCACATCAGGCATACCTCCGCTTTCTAGGTGTGCGACTGTCTAGAGGAAATGCACAAAGTTCAGCTGTTACCCACCCCAGATGTGTATTCTTATGGCTGTTTAGGGTCTACCTTAGCTGTGATTAACATGTATAAAAAGGAAGGTTTGGGCCTACCAAGGAGGTTAATGTGCCGGGTCAAAATAGCAGTTTAACAACTGCACACACAGGCTGCAATGGCAGTCCTGAGACATGCTTAAAAGGCTACTGAAGTGGGTGGCACAATCAGTGCTGCAGGCCCACTAGTAGCATTTGATTTGAAGGCCCCTGGCACATATAGTCCACTTTACTAGGGACTTATAACTAAATGAAATATGCCAAAGTGGGAGGGACGGGAGAAAAACGAATCTAGGAGGCCAGATCTGTCTCTCAATTTTGGCGTTTATTTTGGGAAGACTTGGAGGACCAGAATGTAGAAAGAAATTCTTAGAGGGGAGAACAAAATAATTTGTGGTCGCTGAAATGGTCTTTGAGTTTGTTTCCTTTCAGTGGTAATTTTCTTTGTTTCTTGGTTTTAGGTCCGGGCTTCCCTGGTTTGCCAGGAGAAAAGACAAGGACAGCAAGGTAAGTAAAAAGGTCTGGGGTATTTTGTTTGTGAGGGATAGGGACCATCACCACACCCAGGGGTGTTGGGAAAAAGCTCCTTTTTGGTGAGAATCATAAATCAATCAGTTACACCCTTTCTATTGGGTTGTTTAAATACCAATTTACTGGATCTCCTGTATTGATTACTGAGATTTTAGGGAAGGGGGAGTGCGTAAGAAAAACATATGAATTGAGTTCTGCCTGGTTTGCTATCAACTCTTTGTGGTTTGGAGCCAACTGCGCCCCACTTGCTATTTTCTTCTTAAATACTCTATATGTTGGTTCATTGGTCTTTCTCTCAAGCCCAATCCAGACTTCATTTTCATCCGGGAGTGACATCCCATTTTTGGTGACTGCTATTTACAAACGGTAACAAAAAGAGAACATAAAATAATCAGAACTCAAAGGAAAAATACAATGGTCCTAAACAAAAAAAAAAAACACTAGACAGGATCGTATGCCTTGGACACCACTATTCCCGTGGTTGGGGAAGTGGCTCCTTCTGGCACCTCAATCCCCACTTGTCTCAGTCTGCCCCCTTTCCTTCTTTCCCACTCCCTTCCCTGAACTGTCTCTTATGCCTCCCTTCCCAAACACGTACCAGGAAAGCAGCAACTCTCCAGTGTTGTGGCGGGGGAGTCACACTTCCCAGGTCGGCCACAACTCTTTGGTCCAGGTTTCTGGAACCTTGTTGTCTTCACGCACTGTCTTCTGTCCCTGAGTAGCGGGAGATGGGCTCCTTTCTTCGTTTTCCCATGTGGTACCTCCAAAGTCCTCAGTGGAATGGGACCGACTGCCCACTCCCAGAACACGGCTTGGGTCCACCCTACCAGTGTGAGCAAGTGAATAAAGGTTTGGTTTTGTTCACACTAGGCAGTTTTAACTCACTATCACTACTCACGTCTTCACTTTTTTGTGCTGCGTCCTCACCCAACCACACCTCATACATATGGGATTTTAGCATCCTTACTAGTGTTGCGCTACCTTCAAAACATCCCAGAGCTCCTTCCTCACATTGGGGAAGTTGTAGCCCTCAGTGGGACTAGGTGTTCCCACTGGGAGGAGAAACCAATATGATGAAGCGTGCCACCATAGGTGGGTGAGAGTATTCGTCCTAAAAGGGATCGCTCCCCGAGGAGATTAGTGGAGAC
Source organism: Triturus cristatus (assembly GCF_964204655.1). Classification (NCBI taxonomy): domain Eukaryota; kingdom Metazoa; phylum Chordata; class Amphibia; order Caudata; family Salamandridae; genus Triturus; species Triturus cristatus. Next base: position 888,518,487 of record NC_140590.1, on the reverse strand, counting down.
ATATACCTCACAACCATCAGTTTGCTTTTGTGCGTACTTAGACCCAAGGTTATTTTTGTGTTATAATTGTATTGGATAAGGGGATGTTTTTCCTTGCAGGTCTTTAAACTTCCTCCCTTGGACCCTCTCCTCCTGTTTTTTGTTGTGTTAATAGATTGATTTCAGGAAGTGGGGCTTCGTCTGTCTCACAGCCAATTTTGGATAATCCAATGTTGCCATGTTTGGAGTACAGAGCACATGTACTTTAGCACTGATTAGCAGTGGTAAAGTGCCCAGAATCCTAAAGCCAGCAAAAATGAAGTCAGCAAAAAAGGAGGTCAGGAGGCAAAAAGTCTGGGGAAACCACGGCAAGGATGCCAGGTCTAAAATCCTCAACGCTTTTTTCGTTATTTTATTTATTAGGAAAAGCTACATACAAAACAGAATCACAATCATATATTCAACACATTTAAAAGATGCCCAAAAACGAGCTTTTTGAAGAGTAATACTTGGCTAAGGTCCTATGAAAATCTAAATCTGTCATACTTTTTTCCCCAAAAAAATCTCTTATGGCTCAATGTTTGTTACAAGACAAGATTTGTTACAAAATGTTTAAAAACTTCTTTGGGAAAAACCTGTATAATATGATCCTTAAATCCTTTGGAGTTGTTAATCCCACAGGCATTTAGTAATGGCACCTAATCTGTCCAGAAAAAATCTTGAATGGAAATTTGACAGGGCCCCATTTTCTAATCTTTTCCTGGGCCCCCACAAAAGCTTCTAAAAGACCCACTGTAGTCAACTTGGTTACTGGTTGAGGGGGGTGAAACCCTACTCAAACAGTAACCACAATTCTTGCCAGTGTGAAACACAAGAAAACCCCAAATGAACCTGTGCTTAACCCTCTAGTTGTTTGGCACAAAAGCAGTCAGGCTTATTTTAGAGGCAATGCGTAAAGTAATAATGCAGCACTTCAAATAGTAATAAAGTGAAAACACAATACAAGAAAATTCCCACACCAATTTAGAAAAATAGAGTAAAATTGAATACATTATTTGCCAAAATGATAAAAATCCAATCAGTAGAACCAGGTCACCGTGGGCTGTCGATGCTGTAGCACAAAGTGCAGGTCTTGTATTGCCGGTCGGCACTGGCATTCACTGTAGTTCACCAGAGCTTTTCATTGCCGGTCTGCATGGGTTGCAAGATCTTTGCACAAACAGACCCTTTGCAGATGCAAAGAGCCCAAAACTTTAGGATTACTCCTTTTCTTGAAGGGGATTTCAACTGATGCCAAGCCACAAGTTCAGGACCAAAGGGGCACCTTGTGGGGATCAGGAGCTCAATCCTGAAGAGACCAGAAGGGCTCAGGCAGTTGCACGTCCAGGTAGCATGTCGCTGGGCAGGTTCAAGCAGACCTCTGAGGCTTCTTATATCCCTGCAGCTAGCAAAGGAAGTCAGTCAGCTGACCCCTGGAGTCAATTCAGCCTAGGAGGAAGGGTTCAGGTCCAGTCTTCCTTCTCATCAAGCAGGACAGGCCTCAAGCAGCAGGGGCAATAGGGCATCCTTCTTCTGTAGTATCCACAGGTAAAGGAGTGTACTCGAGTTGGGTCCACTATTCATACTTGGTGCCCGCTATGAAGTAAGAGAAGTTTATAGGACGTTTCACTACCGGACGTGTTTGGAATTTTCTTCTTCCCTGCCCTGCTCCCCAGCTTGTCTGGAGACACAAAAGACTAGTGTGAAACCCTTTGTGAGTGTGCTGAGTCAAAGACTTTGTGATGTGCAACTGTGGTAGTTGACAGCTCTGCGCCGCTATCAAATGAGAGATGGCTCATCCTGCCAACACCTTTTACCCCTTTGTGTCACTGTCTGGGAGCAATGCACAAAGACCAACAGTGCACCAAAAAGCTACACCTCGTCATGTTACCCAGGATGCAGGCACCAAATGGTTGGGACAAGAACATGCCAACTTTCTAAAAGAGGCATTTTCAGAATTGTGAATTCAAATCTGGTTTTACCAATGAAGAGGATTTTGAATTACAATTCTTTAGACATCAAACTTGCCACTCCATCCTGCTCCTGATTGAACGTTATCACTTATTACATGCAATAATATCCAATTGAATCCTATAGGAGAGGTAGGCCTTGCAGTAGTGAAAAACAAATGCAAGAGTTTTTCAGTACCAAGACATATGAAAGTTAAAAATACATGTCCAACTTTTTAAAATACACTGCACCCTGCCCTATAGGTGGTTTAGGGCTTACCCTAGGGGTGACCTATATGGATTAAAAAGGATGGTTTAGGCCTGGCAACACTGCAAACACAGGCTGCAATGACATTTGTGAGCAATGTTTTGAAGGACTACTTTAGTGGGTGGCACAATGAGTGCCGAGGGCCCACTAATATTACAAACCACTGGAGAAACCCATAGCCCCAGTGGAGACCTGGGTAAATATAGTATCATGCAACAATGTCTCAATAGGAGTCAGTAAAGGGGTACAAAATAACACATAGATTAATTATACAAAAATCAAAAACACAAAGTTCCAATTTTGTTGATTAGCTCAATTAAATTGCCAACAAGGCACACACATATGCATTACGGGCATCAACCATGCTTTTAAGAATGTGTACTAAGTGCAAGGTGAACAGATTGTGCTCATAAAAGATATATTTAAATGGTGCAAGTGAAAGTAAAAGTACAAACAGAGTATTGGAAAGAATTTGGGAAGATATTATGCATGAGTTTGAATATAAAGAAAATATGCATGTTCATGTCATAATTCAAGATCTAATTTTAGCTGGTATGAGTCAACGACGTTTTGACCTTCATAACTCGAGGTCATCATCAGGACAAGAGTAACACAAAGGGGATGAGTCCTGCCTAAAGGAAAAGACACAAATGAAGCTTATCATGGTTCCGAAAGAGAGGAGAAGGGCTGGTGTTAGCCGCAACCAACATTATTCAGATGCAAAGAAACTCCTACAACTAAATGAATGAATGTCTGCATAAACACTAACATCGAGAGATTCCTGCTGGTGCGTTTGAAGCAAAGGTCTGAGACAGCACTGCTGGCCACCAGGGTAGGAGGTAAGGATTCACTATGGTCAGGCTTGGTAACCTCAACATATGGGGGGGTTCCAGTCAAGAGAAATCATCCACTTTGTGGTGTGCCAATTCCAATGCTGCAGAAAGAGAAACGTTGTCTGCTATTGGAGAACTCTATGAATGCGGTTAAGGTGAACAATGTAGGGCATAATATGGCTTAACTCATCGGCATGTGAGTGCGGTCTTACCAATAATCGATAATTATAGGAGCTCATGTGAAGAGAAATTATTGGTCTCGAGGGAGCCTTTGTACTATAAAATTGACCTGAAAAATGATATGCAGTATTAGGGCGTTATCGCTGCTAAGAGTGGACCAGCCTAAGAGCGGCGCTGCCACTCACCTGCAACAGGTGTTTGATGAAGAGCAAGGGGAAAGACAGAAAGCCTGCTTTGCGTCACCGGAGCTGGGAAGGCAGCGTGTAGTGGGAAACGGCAAAGCACAGGGGTAGCCTCAAGCCTGTGCCGCATAGGTGACAGATTGAATCTGAGGGCAGAAATTCATCATTACAACAGGAAAGCGTAAGTCTGGAAAAAGAGAGCTGGTGAACCCTGTAAGGGACGGGGTCACTAACCTGATCTCGGAGTGACAGCGATTAATTCATACTGGCGAGTCCTGAACAAGTAGCATATTATTTACGGGCCCTGGGTACATGTAGAACTGGCGAACATCCATTACAACGCATGCGTTACATCGCATGCGTTTACGTTGCACGAGTTACAGCGCAAGCGACGTTACGATGCGGACCATTACGCCAGGTACCATTACATCGCATGTGCATTTAAAATGCATATGGTTTTAAATCACATGTGGTGTAATGGACGCGAGGCGGACTGCATGGACGAGCACCGGGAAAGAGGCGGAGGACCACCGAGATGACGCGAGGAGAGAGAGGTAAGGGAGATTGTGTTTAGGGTGTAGTGTTTAGGGTTTAGGGCAGTGTCTGGTGGTCGTAGTGTAGGGTAGTGTTTTAGGCTTTAGGGTTTAGGCGTTAGGGTAGTGTCAGGGGGTCTTACTGTAGGGTAGTGTATTAGGGTTTAGGGCTTAGGGTTTAGTGAAGTGTAGGGTACTGTTTTAGGGTCAGGTCAGGGGGTCAGTGTGTAAGGTAGTAATTAAGGATTTAGTAGTTTGGGTTTAGGGGGACGGGCGTAGGAGTAGGGTTGTGCTGTGGTAGTGTTTTAGGCTTTAGGTTAGTGTATTGTTTTGTACTGTATGGTAGTGTTGTGAAGTGTATGTTATGTAGGGTAGTGTATTAGTTTGGGGGTTATTTCGGGGGGGGGAAATTGCGATGTTAAAGCAAGCAGGGTGTTTGTGTGCGTTGTAAATGTCTTTTGCATGCATTTCAATGGGGAAGCGAAGTAATGGTTTGCGTTGTGAAAGGTTGCGTTGTAAATGTGCATGCAAAGTAAAGACGGCGATGTTAAGGTATGCGATGTAAACGTTTGCGATGTAGCATCATACATCCTATAGAACCACTTTACTAGGGATTTACAAATACATTAAATTGTAAGACAGTTTCACCATGTGAAAAGAGAGAAAGCACTTTAGCACTGGTTAGCAGTGGTAAAGTGAGCACAGTCCTATTAGCCAACAAAAACCGGTTCAGAAAAGAAGAGGGTGAAGGCAAAAGTTTTGGGAGTGACCATGTACAGAAGGCCAAGTTCAACACCAACACTTTGCATATAGGGTTTAGTTGTAAGCGTCCTGGCTCAGTGCATGTCATTAGGGCTCCACGTTTCCGGTCCCGTGCTTTCATTTGACCTTTATTCTTGGAGTTACAGCTTCTATGGACATATGTGTTATATGTGTTATTTGTATAGCGCAAAAAATGCAGTGGAGTGCTGAGCATTGTCTTGGTTTCATCCTCCTGAACTAGTTCAACTCGCACGCTTGAAAACAACAAAGTGGAACAGAAGAGGCCAGGACTGAAAGTATGTTGTCCAGGTGACATTTCAAGGCGTCAACCCTATGCATTTCTCCAAACACCGGGTCATTACTCTAATGGGGCCCTCATTCTTTCAATGTCCGTGCTCGAGTGGCTCATACAGGCTGTGATTTTTGCTTCGCATTTGGGCAATCGAAACCTCTTCATCCCAATTTAAAATCAGGACTATACAATGCATAGACACAACCTTTAGTGGATGAGGTACACACTAGAGCTCTGCACTCATTCATGAGCCCCATCCCTCCTATTTACCCTCATTTCTTTCTGCCACTAGGGTCTTAAAAAACTTCAAGAGCTCTAAAGTTTCACAGTTCTGTATGATACATGCACCAGTAGCTGATCCAGTTGTGTTTTACTTTTTAATTAGCATTCTGGGAGTGGTAGTTCAATTACACCTTCAAGACTGCAAGGGTCACAGTTTATTAGAAATACCTGAATGAGCTCTGGGGTTCGGAAGTGACAACACGCTGATAAAAAAAAACAATTTAGTGATTTGGCAATTATCATAAGACCAAACAAATTCATGCTTTATTCTTCGTAGGACAGCTAACCTGATTTCATTCTTTCTCTATGTTACATAGAGTAGGAAAATCTATTTTTAATTCAAATTTTCCTTTTGGCTTGCAAACTTGCCTCTCACTCATATGCCGCTGTAAATCACAGTTTATCCTCCTAAAGGTGGAATCCAAAACTTTGGAGCATTTCACCACAAACTTAGAGGTATATTTACAACGAGGCGATAAAAAATTATCGCCGCTTTAGCGGCCGTTTTCGGCCGAAAAGCAGCGATAATTTTGTCGCTATAGTAGCAAGGTCACGCTAACGTGTGAAACCTTGCTTTAGCGTGGGGATTTCTAACACCCAGCTTTGCATCTCCAATGAGATGCAAAGTGGGCGTTCCTGACCTGACATGATAGGAGAAATGTCACTAAGCGACATTCCTCCTATCATCAAGCCCCACGCTATGAAGGATAGCGGCAGGAAAAGTAGCGATAACACTTGTTATCGCTACTTTCCTAACACCTGCTTCAGGACTGACTTAGCCATGATATCCTATGGAAGGTGGATATCATGGCTAAGTTTGTGAGTCCCTATCAACAAGCTAACGTGAGATTATCGCTGGGTTTCCAGCGATAATCTCACGTTAGCCAGTTAGCGCTAGGATTTTTATCGCTGATGAGATAAGCGTTGCTAATAGCACGCTATCTCAGCGATAAAAATCGGCGCTAGCCGGCGATAATTATCCGAGCGCTAAGTGCGCTCAGCGATAATTATCGCCGGTTGTTGTTGATATGCCCCTATCATCTTTGCTGGAGATTTACCTGTGCTGTCAGAAACTGGGTCCCACTGCTCCTTCAAAACTCCTCTCAGAGGAAGAGGCGTGGACGTCCAGTTTATTAGCGCTGATTAGTGGGATATCCAAGGCAGCCTTTCACACGTCAGAGCTTTAGGGGAGAGATGTAGTCGCAGCTGCACCCGACCTTCTGCTGAGGGTCGACAATTGCCTCTAGCCGGTTTATCCAGATTAATTAGAAAACGCACAGCTGTTCGGACGCCCACCATTCCTTTGAAGATGCTGGCCTTCTGGAGCGCGCTGAGACTGTCGGGTAATAGGAGCCAGCGAGGGCAACTATCCCCGCTGAAATATAGATTTTCGATCATTTAGAAATATGAAGGCCCCTTTGTGTTTTTTTCCCCAAGTTTAGGGCCAGAGTAACATTGCACACATGCGGCCTTTCTTGAAAAACAGAAATCCCATAGTTCAATAGGGAAGGCTTAACGGGAAGCAAAGGGTACAGAACCGAACCCCTCCATCGCACCAGTGAGTATGAGAAGTAATAAATAGTAAACTAAACAATGACAACGCTCGTATGTGTGGCTCTGTCTTTGTGCGCTGTTTTACTAAGTAATGTTTGCACCATGCGTTTTCAATGTTATGTATTTTGAGAGTCGGCGTTAGAGCGCTATGTACACATAAAATGAAACAATATGGGGCATATTATCAAGCCAGGCGATACAATTATCGCCGCTTTAGCGGCAGAAATCTGCCGCTAAAACGGCGATAATTTTATCGCCTGGCTTGATAATATGCCCCCTTGTAAGTCCACCCAACCCAACACTGTGCTGCTCGGGTTTAGCAGATCTTTGCATGAGGAGCTCACCTAGTGCAGGTTTTTCCCCCTTTGCATTCAGAAGCTTTTCATCCTGATTATTCTACTGTAAAATGCGGACTAAAAGTACCAGAATGCAAAGAAAAAGCATGGTGTGGAAGAGGTATTCATGCATGGACCCAGGAAACTTGAATGCTCTGGTGCACAGGTAAGATAATACAAATCAATTAATACCAAGGTCAATATTTGAATATCAGACTTCTTCAAGTGTTTCTTAACATCTTGGATAACACCGTGGACACATTCATGACGTTTTCCATCTCATAAAGCAGAGCTCCCCGGTTTCTCAGGTCCGTCCGTCAGCAGTCAACCTAGACCAGGTTTTTTTCCTTTACATTCAGGGGCTTTTAGTACCGATATTTATAATGGGATCAATAGGAATACAAATCCTATATTACAAAGAACAACAACCTGCAGGAGTTGCATGCTAATGGAACTGGGAAACCTCAGAGTGCTGCGTCACGGTGGTTAGTTGTTCCGGTGCAGAATTCGTCAGGGTGACGTAGGAACACGCGCGGTTCTTGCTGAATCGAGTGGACTGATAAGACATTTCTTTCACCCTTGTCTTGAAGGCAATGTATGAAGTTGCTGTTCCGAGAGTGCTGGGCGAATGCTGTTCCAAGAAGGATTAGGTGAGTTTTTTTGTTTTGTTTATTCTGCATTGCCAGGATGAGCAATTATGTGTTCCTTGAATTTCTCTTTTTGCCTGGTTTGCGTAATTTCTCTGATAGAGAATGTAAACATTGTGTTATTGGTTTTATGGGCTAGTGTTGACAGACACGTGTTGGTGTGTATGAAATACATATACACAGACTACAATCCACACAGCCCCACCTTTGGAGTGGATCTCCAAGGAGAGGGAGACTGAGTGGTTTTGGATGGGGAATCCATTGAAATCTGTTGAGATGTACATTTCGTGGAGAGTGAGGTGGATGATCACTGAATTCTACGCACAGCATTTTTGTTTGTAGTGAGAAAATTAGTGAGTCAACGGTGGGTGACACCCTGCAATTTAAGTCGATTTGAGTTGCATTATGATATTAAAAAGAAATACGAAACGGGAACTCTCTGCAAATTCTGATGTATCTTGTTAAGGTTACATTTGTCAAGAAAAGAATCCACTGAAGTAAAAATGTTCACATTTGTGGGATCACATGTCCTCTCTCCCTCTCTTTTTAGGTCTTGTCTACGCAGCGCGCACGCGCTGCATAAGAGGAGACCTTTAGGAATCGATTAGCTTTTTCGCCCAAAAATGTGCACGCTTTGCATTGCTTTCAATGGCAATGCGTGCACGTTTGGCGATTCCCTTGCAGGAGTGAACTTTGGCGACATCTGTTTGTAATTAACTTTCAAACAGATGGTGCCCCTGCTCGTTCCCGCAAGGGAAACGCTGTGTGTGCTCTCTGCCGCACTCCCCCCACCCCTCCCACTTGTTAACCCGAGGGCTACGCCAAGAGAGTTTATTTTTTTCTATTTGTTCTGTTTGCTCACAACCCGCACTGATGTCTGTGCGCTGCCTCTGATCCATCAGAGAAAGCTGTCGTATAATTTCTACTTGCGCTTGAAATTTTGGTGCACAAACTAAAACTTCTGCCCTGAATCTCAAGTGCCATAATTAAAATATCAATCGAGAAGAGAAGGAACACCCGGTGAAGCGATGGGAGAGCTACGTCTCGCTTCTCTCCCTCCGAGCCCCGCGAGAAGGGATAAAACTCTACTGGGGAGGGGCGGGATACAGATGACTTTATTACATTTCTTCTGTTTTTCTGCTGAATCAAACATTTTGCCACCACCCTTCCTGCTCGCTCAGAAGTTAGTGCATTCCTGTTTGCTTCCTGGAGCTAATGAGATGTTACTCCATGGCTAGCGCGGGGCCATGGAACCATCTCTAGATACCTTCAAAGGCGCTTTCGCTTCACCTCACTCCTACTGTGGACGCCTCTTTATTCCCTCTCCTTCTTCTTTTGAACTTCCAAGAACAAGGCGCCAGGGTAGAGAAAGTTTTAAATTTGTCGGATTTTCGGTTTCTTTTTTATTTTTAACACCTTGTTCGTCTGTCCCTAAATTCTCTGAAGATTGACCAAGAGGTTCTACAATGTTTTCTCTCTGTCCATGCTGATCCAGGGTGTTGTATTCAATGTATCAAACGAGAATCTTTGTAATTGAAAAGTTTACCTGATGAGCATATTAACGAAGGGTTGGATTGTAGTTTATAGGAATCGGGAGACTGCGCCATAGACCAGTGCCAATTACAGGCCACAAGGAACCAGTGATTCAGTCTCACATTAGGTTTGATATCTGACTGACTATGCCACAGACACTGCAATCTTTTACAAGCATTATTTTTCACCAAAGTTTTATATAGCACAAACTTGACCCGAAATCAGGTATCAGAGTGCATTACATGAGCACCAGTTGCGTTACATGAGGACACATTTTTTTTTGTTAGTCACAGGAAGATTAAGTGATTTGCCCAGAATCACAAGATGTTTAGCGTTGTTGCAGAGACTCAAACCTGGTTCCCCAGATTTGAAGTCGACCGCCATAACCGTTAGGCTACATCCTCTCTCCATTAGTCAGTAAGGTTGCTCCATCTTTCCCCTACTGACAGCAATGGAGGATGAGTTGTGCGGCAGTGTTTGTTAAATTATACACCAAGGAAATGCAAATTGTGTGTCAGCAATGGTTATGCGCAGACCTAGTGTCATGCTCACTGTGATATTGTGCTATTAGACTGACCACATATTTATATTATACTAAATCCAACCAACACCCAACATAATACCACTCAGTGCCACATAATTACATAACACATAATTACTCTCTACTCAATACAGCATCAATACAATCCACATAATTACTCATTGCCACATATTAACACACAAAATAATTACACTCTACTCATTACAATATAAATACACTACACACAACACTCAAAACCACATAATTAAACTATATAATTACTCTACTAAATGCAACATACACTCCACATAATACCACTTACTAACACAAAATTATATGCAAAAGTTACACTCTACTCAAAGCAACATAAATACACTACACATAAAACAAATCAGTGCCACATGATTACACTCCCCATAGTTACTCTCCTCAATACAACACACAATCACTCTGCATAGTACAACTCAATGCCACATAATTATATGCTCCATAATTATACTGCACTCAATACAACATACACTCCAAATAATACCACTCACTGACACATTACATACCACATAATTACACACTACTAAATGCAACATACACCCCACATAATACCACTCAATGACACATAATTACATACCACTTAATTACACTCAGCTCAATACATTAATACAATCCACATATATCACTCAGTGCCACGTACTAACACACCACAAATGTATAACTACACTCAATACAATATACATATACTACACATAGCAACACTCAGTACCACATCATTACACACCACATAATTACACTATACTCAATGTAACATCAATACACTAAACATAATACCACTAAGTACCAATTATAACACTTTTTATTACAACTTTTCTACATAAAACACACCAGCCACAATACTCTACAACATACCCAACACGTCAAAATAAACACATACGGTCCCAAAAGCGAGACCTATTGGCTATGCCAATGCTTGTTTAAATAGTTTTGGAAATAAGAAAGTAGTGGCGTGGTGGATAATTTACAAGGAATTGCAGAGGTTTGCAGATGTATTCTGATTATTATGTTTAAACTACATCTGCGCCTGTAAAAAGGACAGAGCAGCTTTTCTTAATCATGGCTATCAAGTACATGCACGTTATGCTGCTCCAGTCCAGGTATTTTTCTTTGAATTCTGGTACTTGTAGACTTGTTTATTCCATTTGAAAACCAGACTAAAAGTCCTAGTATTCAAAGGTAAAAACCTGGCCTGGAGCAGCACATCACGTATCGACCCCCCCCCTAGTGAGGCTAAGTAGCAGTGCAGGTGCCTGCCATTAGACAGACTGTGCTGGCCTCGGGTATGGCATGCCTTGGTGCCATTCTGGTCCTGACACACTGCTGTGTAAACCCTACAGATAGCCACAGGTGCTTTAGACTTAAGCCCTACAGTCATCGAGGCTGTCGATCAGGTTGTCCCCACACACTCTCTCATCTTTTCCCAGTGTGGGGTGGGGTCCGGAGTCTCGCTGACTATACCCCGCCCTATAGCACGATGGCATAGGAGGGTTAGATGAAAATGCATGAGACTGAAAGCTGAAGCCTGACAGTGCATGTTTATGTACTGAGCAATCCTCCTCTTTCAGATTCCTACTTCAGAGTGTGACTCCGAGGCGAACTGTGTACCCAACACGATGGCCCAAACACCAGCAGCCGAGGTGCTTATGAAGATTGGCAGAGGCAGCTGATGGCAAGTAAAACTAATGTATGTGTCTGGGGTTGAGAGCCTATGTGTGTGAATAAGAAAGTGACTGAGCATGTGGGTGGGACAACTTGTGGCTGTGTGAGTGAGCACAAAGTGTGAGTGAGACTTTATGTGAGCATGTAGTGAGAACAGAGATGGGTTGAGAATGTGAGTGAGCATATCAGTGATACAGCATGTGAGTGCATGAGTGAGACAGTATGTAAGGGTGTGTGCAAGCACAGAGTAAGGCTGTCAGTGTGACTGTTTGAATGAGACCATGAATAAGCATGTGAGAATGACAGTATTTGGGTGTGAGTGGCACAGCATGTGAGTGCGTGTGCATGCATGAAAGTGTGAGTGACGAGAAGTGAGTGCATGAAACAGTAAGTGAAAATATGTGGCACTGAGTGAGAGTAGGGCTTTTAAAATGATTGTAGGAGATTGTGAATGAGAATGCATGCATTAGTATATGTAAGCGAGATTATGTTATGCTCATGAGCCTGCTTTCCACCCAGGCACACTGTAGGTAGTTTGTGACATAAGGCCGCTCTTATGAAAAAGGCTGATGCTTGAAAGACCGTGATTGTGATCCCAGTAATGCACACCACGTTTAAAAATCTGTTAGCCCAGCTTAAAAAAATTATTTTCACACATATATATATATATATGCAACAACCACGATGACGCTGTACCTCCTTCTCGGCGAACAGAGACACCACGAATCCCAGTATATATACTGACGAAGGGAATAATGGACTCCTGAAACGCGTTTGGCACCTTGATTTTATTCGATGCCTGTAGCCTGTTTGCTGCCTGCTTGTAAGTTTTCAAATAAATGGTATGAACTACTGGATCTTCATGTGGTTGAACTCCTTGGGGCTAACCTGCTTGTGTGGATTTAAATCGGCTGTTGTCCAGCCGCGGAGCTTCGACCCACTGCTTGAGAGCGGGTTCGTGTCAGCGCCAAGATGGTGCTGCGAGTTACGAAATGAAGGAGGTTGGCGCCTTTGCAGGACGGGTGTCAGCTGATGTTCAATCTTGAATTCTGAAAAGCGGGACAGGCATACTAACGGGACAGAGCACAAACCCACTGGGGTAATAACTTGATTTGATCGCCTGAGTCACAAGAGCATACCCACTGAGGAACACTGCAGCGCACTACATGTACCAGAAAGCTTTGAGAAAGGCAACGCACACTGAGGCAGGTGACATGAATATAAATTGTGCGCGAGGAACATTGCTCTTTGTTACTTTGTTTTGCCACTGACGAAGGAATAATGGACTCCTGAAACGCGTTTGGCACCTTGATTTTATTCGATGCCTGTAGCCTGTTTGCTGCCTGCTTGTAAGTTTTCAAATAAATGGTATGAACTTCTGGATCTTCATGTGGTTGAACTCCTTGGGGCTAACCTGCTCGTGTGGATACAGATATAGATATATATATTCACTGAAAAAACCATAGGTTTCACACACGTTATAGTTAGGAATTAGCATTTAAAAAACCTTGCAAATTCACTGAAAAAACCATAGGTTTGACACATGTTATAGTTAGCGGAAATTTTACTGATAAAAAACCAATGAAATTCCCCCGTTATAGTTAGTGCAGGCAACTATAACTCACGCGACCGCAATCCTCTGCTGATGCTAATACTGTATTTAGACACTTATTTGCCCATGTCTTCTTCCATTAAATTTTAGCTATACATATATTACAAATATTTTTTTTTCATAAAGACACATATGTCATCAGCAGAAGATTGCGGTCGCGTGAGTTATAGTTGCCTGCACTAACTATAACGGGGGAATTTCATTGGTTTTTTATCAGTAAAATTTCCGCTAACTATAACATGTGTGAAACCTATGGTTTTTTCAGTGAATTTGTACGGTTTTTTAAATGCTAAGTTACTTTACGCCATTCGTGGCGTGCGCGCCCACTTAACGCAGTTCGCTTCGCTCACCGCGCGCCCACTTTATGTAGTTAGTGCCGTGCACGCACGGTGGGCACGCGGTGCGCTATGCGCACCGCGTGCCCACGTTACGCTAGATGGGCCATGTACGCACGATGCGCTTCGCGCACCGTGCGCACATGGAGGACATATGATGCACTTCGTTTTGAAAGATAATATTTTAATTTTTCGTTTATTTTATAAGCCATGCACAAATGGTGCCCTTCGGGCACCATTTGCACACGGGGTGGAGAGAGTGTGGATAATTTTTTTTTTAATGATTTTTTTTTTTTATATTTTAGTTTATCTCATCTCTATTAAGCCATGCACAATTGGTGCCCTGCGGGCACCAATTGCACACGGGGTGGAGAGAGTGTAGATAATTTTTTTTTTTTTTTTAATTTTTTACCGTACGGTAAGCGTAATCGGCGAAATTAACGAAAAAAAAAAAATCAGTTTTTGGCCTTGGGGGATCTTTGGGGACTCCCACAACATGGCTATGTGTGTGGGAGCTGTCTAAACAGCCCCTTTACATGTTTTTGGGCTTTATATTTTAAAAATCACTCTCAGTGCGAGAGAGAAAATGGCGGCCGCCGCTTCCTGGTTTCGGCCGATTCGAATGTTTACTAAGATCTAAGAGCCAATCAGAATCGCGCTCGCGCACGCCACCGTACGCGTACGGTAAGCGTACCGTAAGCGCACCGTAAGCTGGCTCAGATATATATATTGATTTAAAGGCTATTTTCTCAGAATCTACTGAACAGATTTACACCAAACCTACAAAAGGCACTTCCTTGACCTGAGGACTACCTCTCTGCCAAATTTCTAGTAATTCTGTTCAGCCGTTCGGGCTGTAGCCCTGTCTAAAGGTCCTATGGAAAAATGCATGGGAAAAACGCGTTTTGGGACCCCCCTTTTATCTCAGCCCCCGCTTGACGAATCCCCACGAGACTTTCAGGGTAGGAGCGGAGCGTAGCGCCCCACCTATTTTGAAAAATTCGCGAGGATTCGTCGACCGGCGCCAAAGTTATTCAAAATAGAATGTTGCGGATTTCCTATGGAAACGTGGTCCTAACTATAACTACCTACTGGCGACTGCCAGTAGGTAATATATGTATATATTATCTACTGGCGGTCGCCAGTAGATAGTTATAGTTAGGACCGTGTTTCCATAGGAAATCTGAAAATTCTATTTTGAATAACTTTGGCGCCGGTTGACGAATCCTCGCGAAATTTTCAAAACTAATGGGGCGCTCCGCTCAGCTCCTACCCTGAAAGTCTCGGGGTAATTCGTCAAGTGGGGGCCGAGAAAAAAGGGGGTCCCAAAACGCGTTTCCCCATGCATTTTCCCATAGGACCTTTAGTCGAAGGTACAGCCCGAACGGCTGAACAGAATTATTTGAAATTTGGCAGAGAGGTAGTCCTCAGGTCAGGCATGTGCCTTTTGCATGTATGGAGTAAATCTGTTCAGTATTTCCTGAGCAAATTGCAGTTAAAGCACATAAATATCTATAGCCGTGCGCGAGCGTAATTCTGATTGGTGGTTACATGTCAGTCAACGTTCGAATCGGTCGAAATCAGGAAGTGTTGGCCGCCATTTTGTTTGTTGTGGGTGCGAGAGTGAAAAATAGAGGTGGCGAACGTGAAAAGGGGGCAGGGTAGAGAGTTCCTGACCCCCTAGCCTTTGTCAGGGGGTCCCTAAAGGACCCCGAAGGGTGAAAAAACATTTTATTTTTTATTTTAAAAAAATCGCGGGGTGCGCGCACGGTGAAAAACCTTAAAAAAAAAAAAACATACATATCTTTGCATTTAAAACACCGTACAAATTCACTTAAAAAACCATAGGTTTCACACGTTATAGTTAGGAATTAGCATTTAAAAAACCTTGCAAATTCACTTAAAAAACCATAGGTTTCACACATGTTATAGTTAGGTGGACATTTCACTCGTAAAAAACCAGTGAAATTCCCCCGTTATAGTTAGGTCAGATAACTATAACTCGCGCGACCGCCACTCTATCACAAGGATGATGTCATCAGTGATGTCATGAGTGATGCCACTGACCATGTCATGAGTGATGTAATATGTGACGTCATGAGCACTGGATTGCGGGCGCGCGAGTTATAGTTATCTGACCTAACTATAACGGGGTAATTTCATTGGTTTTTTACGAGTGAAATGTCCACCTAACTATAACATGTGTGAAACCTATGGTTTTTTAAGTAAATATATATATATATATATATATATCCATATGCAAGCACACCACAATTGAGGCGCCACACACGGTATGTTGGTTCACCTTTTTAATTGGCAGGATGGCAGGGAAATAACAGCACCACCTTGTCAGCAAAGTTCATGGCCATACGCGTTTCAGGTTAGTCACCCTTGTTCACTGGCATCCGGTGGGGAGAAAGCAGCAACAGTTCTTTCGCCGCATTCGCAGCTATTTGAAGTAAGTCCGCCCCAATGGGCGTGTCTCAAAATTGCATTGTGGTCTTTGTTGTTCTTGATCCATAGTGGTTTGCCGCTGTAGCCCCAAGTAGCTTTAAACCTATAGTAGGTTACTGTCCCAGGTAGGGCTGAGTCCCCGCCTTTGTAGATCCCACCAACATGGTCACACCGTTCCTCTGTAGCTCGTTGTACTCAACGCGCTGGAGCCGCACATCTGCAGCGGGGCGTCTCGCGATCCGGAGCCGACCGCTATATATCCATATGCAAGCACACCACAATTGAGGCGCCACACACGGTATGTTGGTTCACCTTTTTAATTGGCAGGATGGCAGGGAAATAACAGCACCACCTTGTCAGCAAAGTTCATGGCCATACGCGTTTCAGGTTAGTCACCCTTGTTCACTGGCATCCGGTGGGGAGAAAGCAGCAACAGTTCTTTCGCCGCATTCGCAGCTATTTGAAGTAAGTCCGCCCCAATGGGCGTGTCTCAAAATTGCATTGTGGTCTTTGTTGTTCTTGATCCATAGTGGTTTGCCGCTGTAGCCCCAAGTAGCTTTAAACCTATAGTAGGTTACTGTCCCAGGTAGGGCTGAGTCCCCGCCTTTGTAGATCCCACCAACATGGTCACACCGTTCCTCTGTAGCTCGTTGTACTCAACGCGCTGGAGCCGCACATCTGCAGCGGGGCGTCTCGCGATCCGGAGCCGACCGCTATATATCCATATGCAAGCACACCACAATTGAGGCGCCACACACGGTATGTTGGTTCACCTTTTTAATTGGCAGGATGGCAGGGAAATAACAGCACCACCTTGTCAGCAAAGTTCATGGCCATACGCGTTTCAGGTTAGTCACCCTTGTTCACTGGCATCCGGTGGGGAGAAAGCAGCAACAGTTCTTTCGCCGCATTCGCAGCTATTTGAAGTAAGTCCGCCCCAATGGGCGTGTCTCAAAATTGCATTGTGGTCTTTGTTGTTCTTGATCCATAGTGGTTTGCCGCTGTAGCCCCAAGTAGCTTTAAACCTATAGTAGGTTACTGTCCCAGGTAGGGCTGAGTCCCCGCCTTTGTAGATCCCACCAACATGGTCACACCGTTCCTCTGTAGCTCGTTGTACTCAACGCGCTGGAGCCGCACATCTGCAGCGGGGCGTCTCGCGATCCGGAGCCGACCGCTATATATCCATATGCAAGCACACCACAATTGAGGCGCCACACACGGTATGTTGGTTCACCTTTTTAATTGGCAGGATGGCAGGGAAATAACAGCACCACCTTGTCAGCAAAGTTCATGGCCATACGCGTTTCAGGTTAGTCACCCTTGTTCACTGGCATCCGGTGGGGAGAAAGCAGCAACAGTTCTTTCGCCGCATTCGCAGCTATTTGAAGTAAGTCCGCCCCAATGGGCGTGTCTCAAAATTGCATTGTGGTCTTTGTTGTTCTTGATCCATATATATATAGCGAATCAGCGTATTGGAGTGTCTGTTTTTCGTTGTGGTGCCTGCATGCATCTATGAGCGTTAACTGATATATATATATATATATATATATATATATATATATATATATATATATGTGGTTTTTTTTTTAGGAGTTCACGCAATAATCTCAATTGAACTCACCCCCAAAAAGCAGTAATTTTGAACTCGTTTACACCCCTGCTAAACAAGCACCTGCTGGCAAGTTCATGGGTAAAGGTGACCGGAGAGTGCTGATATATATATATATATATGTATATTACCTACTGGCGGTCGCCAGTAGGTAGTTATAGTTAGGACCCCTTTTCCATAGGAAATCCGCAACATTCTATTTTGAATAACTTTGGCACCGGTCGATGAATCCTCGCAAATTTCTCAAAATAGGTGGGGCGCTACGCTCCGCTCCTACCCTGAAAGTCTCGGGGGGATTTGTCAAGCGGGGGCTGAGATAAAAGGGGGGTCCCAAAACGCGTTTTTCCCATGCATTTTTCCATAGGACCTTTAGACAGAGCTACAGCCCGAACGGCTGAACAGAATTACTAGAAATTTGGCAGAGAGGTAGTCCCTAGGTCAAGGAAGTGCCTTTTGTAGGTTTGGTGTAAATCTGTTCAGTAGATTCTGAGAAAATAGCCTTTAAATCAATATATATATCTGAGCCCGCTTACGGTACGCTTACCGTACGCTTACCGTACGCGTACGGTGGCGTGCGCGAGCGCGATTCTGATTGGCTCTTAGATCTTAGTAAACATTCGAATCGGCCGAAACCAGGAAGCGGCGTCCGCCATTTTGTCTCTCGCACTGAGTGTTTTTTATCAAACATGATGCCCAAAAACATGTTACGGGGCTGTTTTGACAACTCCCTCCCACATAGTCATGTTGAGGGTGTCCCCAAACATCCCCCAAGAGCAAAAACGGTTTTATTTTTTTTTCGGCAATTTCGCCGTGTACGCTTACCGTACGCTTACCGTACGCGTACGGTAAAAAAATATAAAAAAAAAAACACTATCCACACTTACCCCACCCCCTGTGCTTTTGGTGGCCGCAGGCCACCAAATGTGCAGGGGTTATAACTTTTGAAAAAAAACGAGATTTTGGCAACATGAAATTATAAAATAGAAATAAAAAAAACACTATCCACATTGACCCCACCCCCTGTGCTTTTGGTGGCCGAAGGCCACCAAATGTACAGGGCTTATTAAAGTTGATAAAAACCGTGCACGGAACGAACTGCGTTAAGTGGGCGCGCACGCCTCGAATGGCGTAAAGTAACTTAGCATTTAAAAAACCGTACAAATTCACTGAAAAAACCATAGGTTTCACACACGTTATAGTTAGGAATTAGCATTTAAAAAACCTTGCAAATTCACTGAAAAAACCATAGGTTTCACACATGTTATAGTTAGCGGAAATTTTACTGATAAAAAACCAATGAAATTGCCCCGTTATAGTTAGTGCTGGCAACTATAACTCACGCGACCGCAATCTTCTGCTGATGACATATGTGTCTTTATAAAAAAAAATATTTGTAATATATGTATAGCTAAAAATGTATGGAAGAAGACATGGGCAAATAAGTGTCTAAATACAGTATTAGCATCAGCAGAGGATTGCGGTCGCGTGAGTTATAGTTGCCAGCACTAACTATAACGGGGCAATTTCATTGGTTTTTTATCAGTAAAATTTCCGCTAACTATAACATGTGTGAAACCTATGGTTTTTTCAGTGAATATATATATATATATATATCTCATGCAGCTGAACATATTACAACCATTTGCGATAGCAGCAATTACATGTATGTGATCAAATGTCTTGTGGATTATTGTACCTCAGTAAAATTAAAAGAAAAATGCAATTCTGACTTTTGATCATAAAAGTAGCATTTGCAACAAGAAACAGGAATCCAGAATCAGTGTGGCTGTACATTTCACAAAAAAGAAACATAACATAAGCCAACTCAAATTTCAGATTCTTGATAATGTAAATCCTAGTATGGAAAAAGACACCCGCAAGACTGCATTACAAGGTGAAATTTCATGAATGAAAAAAATGAAGACTGTTCTTCCCACAAAATTTAAGGATAGAATTAAAATGTCATGTTTTTCGAAATTGCATATTTTAAGATGTTTTCTTGTGAAACTTCCATACTACCAGTCATTGGAAGTCAATTGTCACTATGGGTGCTTATGTCTCACACTATGCATTTCTGTTGCCATCAATAACTTAGCCTACTCGACTACATTCTCTTCCTCAGGTGATCCTTTGGACCAGATTATTTTTACCCAAGACTGAGTTTTCCTGTCCATGTTACACATTTCTAGAGTATCAACATTATTATTAGCAGCTCATGAATCAATGTCCACTTCACAGGTTCCATTTGTGAGCCCTTCCTCGCTCACATAGGATTCCATGAACTCTTTCTTCTCATCTAGACCAGTAGTCATTTCTCAGTAACTGCATTGACCAGTTCAGTGTTTTTGAGACAACAGTGCACATATTCATCCTTCTGATGTTACACCATCTCAGTTATTCTCTCATCCCGTCAAGTCCACCACAAGATTTGACTACGGCACCCTTAGACATCTCTCCATTTTCAGACCAATGTTGTAGTGGGTTACTTCCAATATGGGTGTGTGGGAGCAAATCGAGGGTACCACAACATTGAGACATCCCAAAATGTACCTGAACCAGATCTCCCACAATTGACTGGATTGTAGACTGTTAAACCTTCAATTCATGAGGCAATGTATCCCTGTGTTAAGGCATATTCATAAGCATCAGAATCAATAAAATACAAATCCATTAAATAATTCAAATTTAAGAATAATATGGGCCCACTCAATAACCTAGTTCTAGATCTATGAAAAGTAAAAGATTTTTATTAAAACATTTGGAAATAAGTGATAAATATTTGAAGGCTCTCGGATTGTTCAACGAAAACAAGAGCAACCCTAATGTCCATGTGAACATGGGTATCAAGTAAATCTTGGAACAAGTAGTCCTTTGGAACTCATGAAATGAAACTCATTTAAAGAAAAAAATGTAGTGTCACAGTTTTCTGTGTGGATTTAATCCATACCAACATTGCAAGCCCAAACCGCATCTCCAATCAGGAGAGTAGTGCACTCTGCCACGCGGGGATTAATCTCTGTCCCTATTATGGGCTATTATTAATCAAGCCTATCATTAGGTAAATAGAAACCTATGAAGTCTTTGATCCTATTACAGAAGTTACAAGAGACATCATGCCTTTGTGATTTGGCACTAACTGCCTCCAGCCCGACTCACCATGAGCCCACCAGTGAAAATCACACCCTGGGATTGCAATTATTCTCAGTCACTATAGCCACAGTGGCCCTTAAAGAAGTTGATAGGACCTTCTTAATATCCAGTTATCCCCAGTATTGGATATAGGGTTGAAACACCATTGACCCACAAACAAAGACGGACTGTGCTTTTGTATAGGTGGCACATTGAGAAATCACTCTGTATCACTTTCAATGTAGTGAATATAATTGGCTGTCATTTGGATGAAATATTCAATATACCTTATATTTTCACACAATTTACCATTGTCTTTTCCTTCTTGTTTTGGTTTTGTTTCCTCTCACTTGTGGCTTGCGTTTCTTTTTCAAAAACTCTTCTATCACTCACTTCATTATAAATGAGAAGACAGCATAGTTGTCCTTTTCTAATAAAAATAAAATTTGGTTCTGCTGAATCGAATTATACCACAAGATACTAGCTTTTCTCTTTGAATCAGCATTTACATTGATTAAGTCAAGACAAGAAACTTTCTGTCAGAAAATTGTTAAGTTATAGGTTGGCAATAGATTAAATCCAGACAGAAAACTCTGTGTCACTCTAATAAATGCTTTCAGAGTTGTAGTAATACCGAATATGCAAAGGTCGGAAAGTATTCTGAATCATGGCGGGCAGCAAAATCAAAAGAGAATTGGGCAGCATCTCTAGTAGAACAGGAAAAGTCTTCTGGCTCCATCCTCAAAATCTGACATTTTTTAAAATAATCAGTGCATATTAAATCAACATTTCTGCCGATTCATTGTGGTGTGAGCAAATGTATAATTTCTTCAGAAAATCAGAGCACATTAAAAAAAAGTAATTACTTTAAAATCTAAACACTGTCCCAGTTTCTTGGATAATTATTCTGCACCCTTTATTCTAATATCATCCAGAGATGTTTGAACTAATATGAAACATTGACAATAAAACGTTCTTCAAATGAATAGATCCAGTAAAGAAACAGAAGATATAGTTATAGGTATCAATTTTACATCCAAAGATTTCAACACTTGGAATGGTTACAGGGGCAATCTATGTAGTGACCTCGTCCTCCCAGTCTTGAGGAGTCATTACCAGGGAATACCATGCCAACTGTTAATGTCAACATGGGAGGGAGCGAGGAGATGGGGTTGACCTGTGCTGATGCGAGTAAGAAATTGTGTGCCATTACTGTTAACAGTTGCGTATTGTACTTGTACATTAAAATGTCAATAAAAAGATATTTTAAAACCTTTTTACAACCGAACTGTGGAGGATTAATTGTGAAAAGAACAATAACAGTAATGAAAACAAACTATTATGGCTTCAGCTTGACTGTGTGCTGTGGAGCCTGTGGGTAGAAATATGTGTTCAGGGGGGGAGCACGAGTAAGTGACAGAGATGACTGCCATCTTTTTCAAGATGGTGTTTTACACAGAAATGTGGCCTAACTAAAACACATTACAATATGCACTTCTACACATCACTGGAAAATTGTTTCAAAATCAATTGCATTACATCAGTCTATACATGTGAAATCATGTGTAGAAATGCATATTGCACATGGTTAATGATGCACAAAAACATACATTTGTAAAACACTTCTATAGGTGCCACCCAGTTGCCCTCTCTTCCTTATGTCTACACCCAGCCATTTCAACGCATCTTATGTCCTTTGAAGCATTCCTGATCTCTCAGTGTTCTTTGATTTTAAATATGTTCTTATTGTCTGGTTCGCATCTTGGTCACCCATGTGCCCATCCCCCAATACCTAAACATCTGTCTTGCATTTTGTGGTCAACTTCCAATATCTCCAAAAATTACCGCCATGGTTTTCTTCCACTTAATACCACAGTCTAGTTTATTTAGTATCTTTGGCCCTGTGGATGTAAAAGTATTGCTGCATTTCCATCCTTTTATCCATTCAACATGGCTCACAGCCTGTAAGCTATTTTTAGATTGTTAGTTTGGTAAGTGTATTCCTCCCTCAGGAGTTAGGCTGTCTGAGTTCCTTCTCATTACGTTTTGTTTCTGACTGACTTTTTGACTCTTTCTACAGCCTCCCTTCATATTTTTAGCTTGACTCGTCAATGGGAGAGGGAGAAATCCACGAGAGTGTTTCTTTCATGTTGCATGAATGGTACCCCCGAGACTCTTTCACGCTTCAGACCGGGTTCTTTTGAGCATCCACTTTGTTTTCTCTTCCAGGTAGTCATGCACGTCACATGATCGCGAGGCGGTGTTATGTCCTGTTGCTCCACAGTAAATAGTGGTGCATGAAATCTATCACGCATTGATTTTTAGCATTCGCCGGTGCTGTCCCAAACAGTCTTGGGCTTGGTACACTTTGTTTGGCACATCTGGCAACTTTTAAGTTGTATTTAATCCATAATTGCTTCCCATGAAAAATACCCTTTGGCTCTTTGTGACAGGCCTGGTCACCATCACTTGCATATTCATGAAACATACAATGCATCATCCTTTACTTTTATTCACCCTCTCGTGCTTGATTCCCTTGATTTTTAAGGCATTTTTTGATCTGGTTCCAAATTACCCCCTGATGAAGTATACATTTGGGGCCCAAATGCAAAGGGTCAAATATAAATGTATAATGAAGTTCATTACAAATGAATGAAGTATGTAGAACGGTACAGCAGCAAATACATAAGTGGATGTTATCAGTGACTTTCTAACTCAATTAAAGTAAATATGTATACTGAATGAAATTAAATATGAGTATTTTGAAAGTTTCTTCAGATAAAGACTGCATATATTTGATGAGTACGACGGGGGTGGGAGAGGCAGAACGCAATGATAAAATGTTGTACCTGACATACTATAGGTCATTTGTAAGTATAGCTCAACCATGGTATATGGAAGCCATCAATGGAAAAATACTGCCACTGGCATTCTGTATGTAACTCTTGGCATAAATTGGCACCCATTTCGTATGTCTGGGGCACCCATGACAAAATGCTGTCCCTGTAACAGTGCAAGTAATTATTGACATACCATGGGGAGGTGACCTCTGCACATTTTTAAACAAATTGGGTCAACTACTGAGGAGTGTCAGTCTTCATTGGCTTATCAAACCTTGGAAGTACTTAAATATTTCAAATTGTTTCTTCCCGAGCCTATGATTTCTGGGCAAATTAAGGTGAACATTGTGCTTTAAAATGTACTATTTGACCCAATTTTTTCAAGTTGGTGTCGCTCAATTGCTTGAAACTCAGGCTATTATGTCTCACCACTTTCACAGATCACTAGTCATCTCTTGTAAAAAGGTCTCTTAGCCTTTCAGAACATAAGATATACTATTAAAAGAATCATTGGCAAAGGCAATAGGTCTGGCATAAGATGCAATCCTTTTGACTTTTTCAATGCTTGTGTTGTTTTGTCAAGGCTTTTGCAACACTTTTTTGCTGGGGAAGCCAGCAGGCCCTCAGCAATCTAAAAATAAAATAGCCTAAAAGGAAAAGTGTTTTTTTATCTTAAAAACACACATTGCCGTAGTAGTCCCTGTCACTTAAGGAAACTCCTTTGTGTGTGTATATGCTCAATGTGAAAGGACAGACTGTTGTCAATCACAGTGAAATTAGCCAATGGCTGAAATGAGCTGACCCATTGCCCATTACTGCATGGGACATGGGTGGAAGAAGAATGTGAATGACAAAATAACAGACCAATGAGCGAAGAGGGTTGGCTGAAAACCCCTATAGATAAGTATAATATACATATAATTGTAATAAAATCAAAACATTCTGGCTAACTTCAGACCTTTTAAGTAGCATAAGCAGATTACGATACTGTATCCGTTCATGTATGCATCTTTTATTTTTTGATGTTAGACTTGCAACATTTTGCATTTACAAACAGGACTCGCAGAAAAGAACTGTGTCTTCTAATAGGAAGATAATTTGACCACTTCACCATTATCTGGGCGGGTTCCCAAGTACTTGAACTTTCCCTAACCAGACACAAACTACATCCGTCTGAGGCTAGTTAGCACAGTAATCTGGATGATGCATTAAAGGGAACATATGCAACTTTTTTAGGATACACATTTTACCTACTGCCTCTGGCCAGTCAGAAGCTGATTTCAAACAAGTGACTGCATGACAAACCCCTCACATGCTCCGGGAGACTCTTAGATGCTCTAATAATTTGAGAAGCTCCATCTAGACCAACCCTAGTCAGTTGCTACCCTCATTCCTGCTACTTTTTGGCACTGCTTATGATTGGATTGTCGGCTAAATCACCGTCAGGACTTTACCCTGTCAAGTCAAGAATTACTTTATATGGTCTACATGATACCATAAAAGTGCATGAAGAAGTAAAGCAGACATTACATAAGATATCTTGACAATATTCGGACTAGAATTAAAATAATAAGACATAAGAAGAGATACCGATTTAAAAGTCGTGCAACCACAAACAAACCTTCCATGGTCAAGCCCGCACAGTAACAATAAAGACAATAACTTTTGATATAAAAATCCTTCAGGATAAACCATATTGCAAGTATTTAGTTGGTACTTGATGATGTTTTTTCTAAAGCAATAAAAACATTTTAATAACCAAAGCAATAACATGATAAAGTGCATTGTGCAAATAACAGAAAAAAGAAACACTCAGGTGGAATCCCCCAGTGTTTCTAGCGATTTTCTCAACCTCCATGATGAGGCGAGGAAGCAAGCAATGGCATAGGTTAAGTAAACATCTGGAAAGTAACTGTAAAAATATGAGGGCAGGCCTAACCTGTACAAAGTGCAGAGATTTCAATAGGGGTAATAAAAACATTCTGCGAAGGATCTCATAAAACTACAGAAAAAACAGGGGAATGTCTGCCAGGACATCAGCCTGTCAAACTGATGCTAATCCATCCCTTCGAATCACCCTTGTTTTCCTCAGCTCTTCCTTAATTTTCTTTGAGTAGTGTAATTATCCTTCTCCTTCTCGTCCCCCTGAACTGATGGGACTGGAGGCATGAGGGGTGAGAACCCATGGCAGTTCTACTAAGGCAACTGAAGAAGGATAGATTCAAATCGAGTGTCTAGGAGTCTGGGGTTGAAAATTATGTGAACGCGAACCTTTGCTTTGTCTCCCAGTTCTTGGTTTTGGTTTTGAAGCTTACATGACTCTTGACCCAAAAGTGATAGTTATGCTGGGTCAATGGTTCCATATGCTAAAGGCACATATATTGGCACTAAAAGGGGGCAGGCTGCGATTTGACCCACCGGGCATGTTGTGGTGTGGGGACACAGGCACAAAAGGCACACAATTGGACCATGAGACCTCTTAGAACTTGAAATCCAGCTGGAAGATCTGATCAGCAAGGCAGGGCTAGAGGCTGTAATATGCTGCAATGTCTATTTTTACAAAACACTTTGTGAATGATTACAATGTGAACACTAGCTTGGCACAAAGCAGTCAGACTTAATTTAAGAGGCAATGTGTAAAGTGTTTGTGCAATACTTTATACAATAACACAGAGGAAAAGCACCACAAGAAGATTCCATACCAGGTTAGAAATATCATTATGATTTTCTTCAATAAAACAAGACAAAAATGACCAAAATCCATCAAGTAGAAGTCAAGATGTGGATTTTTAAAGAATACATGTCAAAATAGCTCTTAGAAGCAATAAGCGCTTAAATGGGGTATCTGGCCGTGCAAGACCAGGGCAAAGTCAAAAGTTCAGGCCGACCGCGATGGAGTGCTGGCCGGATACAATGACCCACTTGGGCACGATGAACTAAATTACCTTGATCTGGGATACATAGTCATCGTCAAGGATGCGCGGTGCTGCCGAGGAGTTGCTTCGGTGTCAGACAATGCAGTGGATGAGATGCATTGATTTTCTCTGCGCAGCTGCAGTGGTGAATCGGTTCAGAGTGTGAGCGCTGGTTCCAGATGCATGGCTGCTGCTCGCTCAGTAGATGGTACATCGATGCCAAAGGCAATGGGCGGGTTCTGAGGATGATGTGCCGGGACGAGTCCCCGCAATGAAGAGGATACACTGGTTCCGACTTACACAAAGGAGAAGGTGCCCCAGCTCCGATGAGGATGCGTGGGTTCTGGATGAAGTAGCCCCTTAGGCCTCACTTCCAAGGGTCCAGGAGTGAGGTGGCACCACTTGGCGGGGCAGACTCACAGCTTACAGAGTCCAGGTGCAGATGCAAGTAGTTCAAGTCTTTGATAGCCCAGAAACTTGGGAACAGGAGGCAAGCCAGCAAGCATTTGGAGTCACTCTAGCTTCAAGTGATGCAGGTCCAGTTATTCTGAACACAATCGGAACAGGAGCTGCCAGGCCAGGTCCTCCCTGGACTGAAAACAAGCATCCTAGGACCGTTTTCAGGGTTTCATCCCTCATCAGCCAGGATAGTTTGACTTCAGTGGCATGGAGAGCACAGGACCCACGTCTGGGAGACCCAGGGCTTGCTTGAGGAGCAGAGAGAGGTAGAGGTTTCCCCCAGACAGATTGTGGATTGTTGTGTTTTTTAGCGCTGGTTGAGACGCTCATTAGAGGAAGGAAGTGCCAGGCTCTTTGGTGCACTTCAATAGGAGCTCTTTGATTCTGAAAGGGAAGTCAGTGGTTAAAGGGACCTGGGCACATTAAGGGTGAAGATCGGGCTGATAAGAGATTCATAAAGAGTAGAGCTGAAGCCCTTTGGTAACCTTTTGAAGTACCTATCACTGAGGCAGACATCCCGGTCTGAACAACTATTCCCTTCCTTAGCCTGTGTTTGGAGCTATCAAGATTGGAGAGCACCCTGTTGTGTTAGACTATACTCTGGAGAAAGAGCACAATAAAGGAGTGGGCACTTCAAAGTTATCAACCCCCAGAACATTAACTGCAAATACATAGACACTAAATCACACTGTGTCTGAAAATGGATTATAAAAATTGGAGCTTGAGACTCAAACTGCCAAACTGAAGCTGTACATCAGTGTGGAGAAGCAGGGGTTGTGCCTGTTGTGGCCAGGACTGAGGATTATGCCAGTCTCCTATGCTGAGTGAGGGGACACCACTCAGGAGGGTCAAGAACTGCAGCACAAGTTTTTGCCTGATGCAAGACCAGTGGGCCATGACTGGTGAACAGGATTGCTTTGAAGGAGCGAGGTCTAGCGGGGATCCCAGTGCATGGATTGTAAGATTCTGGTCTGTCAGGACCGCCATACCTATTGGGCTGCCCGTCATTGTGCCAAATTTCATGACCCCCCTTGCCAGTTATGAGGCCACAGTAAAGAATAAGGTTTACTGCCAATGTTACTGCACTGTGAGAGATGGATAGGCAATGCCTGATACAGCGCTGTAGCCCAAAGAGGGCCATTGCCGTGTTTGTGCCAGCTGTGAGCTCCATATGCCATATGGGGGTGTGGTGAAGAAAGCAGGCAAGTATGCGCTGCTGCGACCCTACCTGCTTGTCAGGTTGTTTATACAGACCACCCTACACGGGGTCACATTTGAGGTGAGCAGATTCAGAGTGTCATTGGTATGGGGTTGCACATAAAGGAGCTGTTCTACAACGAAACAGGGGCATGCAAACAGAATATCGAGTAAAAAATATTGAGTTGCACAAATATCAAGTAATAAATATTGTGCTTCTGAAATATAGACAGCAAGAATATCATGGTCAAGAATATCGACTTAAGGTAAGGAATATCGATTTTAAAAATATTGAAGTGTTTAATATCATTTGTAAATATATAGTTGTTAAAAATATAATTTATTTTTTATTAATGTCATGTATTTTAGTATATATCTTATATGAATGTGATATATGATTTTTGTATAAGAATTGTTTGTATTTTTAATATATGTGTTACATTTTTAGTAGTAATTCATTTTTTTTATTTGAATTTTGAGTTTCTCGTTCTGTAGCGGGTTGTGGATTTATAGGGGAATAGGGTGGGAAGTAATCTAATTATATTAAATTAATTGATTATTTTGTATTTATTAATATTTGTGTGTGATTGCATGTGTGGATCTGTGAATGCTTGTGTGAGTGTCTGAATGGGTGTGTGAGTACCTGTGTGGATCTGGTAGTGGGTGCGGGAGTGCCTGTGAATGTCTGTGAGTCTATGTGGGATTGGTGCTATGGATTTTGGGCATTTGCATACTTAGGGAATTTAAAAGGTAGAACCATGGACTCTCCTCTAAACAGGTGATGACAAGAAAGAAACCAGTCATCACAGTCACTATAAATCAGATTGTGCTCCAATAGATCAACAATGAATTAACCTCCATTAAGGATTTCATATTGTTTTTCTGCGTGGAACACAAGAGGAAACACACTTGCTTTGCTTTTGCCAAGCCCAAGAAATTAGGATTGTGTTTTGTTTTACTGAAGTGGAGTTTCAAATGGGGCACCTGCTATGTTTATATTTGTAAGTGCTTCCCATTGATGTTTAATTTCTGTGAAATCAGCCCCGGGGCCAGAATTTAACCTATTTCTTTCAGAGAAGAATCCACAGTTTTGCCAAAATTGTCTACCCATCTGAAGTGCTTTCATTTGGTTAATTAGTATGTGCTGCCTCGTTGGGTAAATGTCTTGTGCATATTCTACACTACAGCTGTGTAAAGGATCATGAGGTGTGCATGTAATCTCATCAATGTGATTGTTCCTCGAGCATCTTCATCCACAAACCTGTGATAATGTGAATCCTTGTGAATAGAAGAGGACAAGACTACAAGTGGTGAATCTCCACCAAAAAGGGGTACTTACCCGTAAGTAAAAGAATTGAGTGCTTCTTTGTTTGGTGGAGATGTCCTCAAATACCTCTGTATCAATAACTTGTCACCAAAACCTGCAGGAAATGCGCTTGAGTGCCTTTTGGTAAGCAGTCCTTCTAAGTGGGAAAAGGTGGGAAGACCTTCACATACTACTAAGGAAAATGGGGCATGGCCAAATGGCCAGAGCTTACAGATGATTTTAGGCATTTACATACTCAGGGTAATTAAAAGGCAGAATCGTTGACTCTGGTCTCAGCAGGAGGTGATGAAAAAGAAATTACTTGTCACGGTCAACCCAGATCAAGTTGCGCTCCAATAGATCAACAATGAAGTCACCTCCATTGAGGATTTCGGATAGTTTTTCAACATGGAATATGTGGGGAAACACACTTGCATTGCCTTCATCAATGCTGAAGAAGTTAGGATCGTTTGTGCTTTACAGCTGTGGAACTTCAACTGGGGCACCTGCTATGTTTATATTTGTAAATACTTCACGGCTTATGCCCTTTGCACCACCATCTCACCCGGGCTAACAAAAAAATTATTATTCGGGGGCGTGCAGACTCCCGCTTCCCAGGGAGCACCACCTCCCCAGGGCCAAATAAATTCTCTAAATAAGGAGGGGGACCATGTGGCCCTCATCCCAGGCCACATATGGCCCCAGGGACCCCATTCTCCAGGGCCAGGCCACTAGTACCTGGGTGCCCGGGCCCTATCCAGGGAAACCCAGTGTGTATCGTTGGGGACCGTGGGGGAGACTCAAGGCACCTGCGGTCCCAGCTGGCTCCCCTCCTTCTGCAGGAGCCAGCATTGCTCCTGCATGCAGGGAGCTGCTACAAATGCAGCTTCCTGTGTGCAGGAGCAATCGTTTCACCTGTTTCCCTGCCCACATAGCAGGGGGCAGGGTAACAAATAAAAACTCTGGAATCAGAGTTATGTTTGCTCTCGCTTGGCAGGAACTGTCAGCTCCTGCCAAGCGAATGCAAACCGCTATTTCCCAAGATTTGGTACCTCGGGAGATGACAGGAGCTGACCCTGGGGGGTGGCAGATGCCAGGCCATTAGTGGCTCCACAATGGGGGCCATGCAGCCCCCTTCCCTTAATTGGCTTGTTCAGGCCCTGGGAAGGTAGTGGTTTCCGGGGCCATATATGGCCAGGGAAGGGGCCCCGGGGCTCCCTTCCCATTCTTAAATGTGTATTTGGCCCCAGGGGGGTGGTGTTCCTAGAGGCCCAGGGGGTCTGTGGGGCCCCTCGTTAGTACTTATTTAGCCCATGGGAGGTGGCAATATCTGGGGCTCTTAGAGCCCAATGGAGAGGGGTCTGAGCAGCCCCCACCCTAATTTCACTAAAGCCCTGGAGAGGTGGTGGTCCACAAGGCTCACAAGAGCCTTCATAGGGGGATCCCTGCGTGCACCTCCATTTTGTTTTTTAATGTATGTGCATACCTGTGGGACCTGGCCCACCAGGGGCTTTTTTGTAAACAAGAACGGAGCCGGTGCTTGTTTTTTCTTTATTTGTTTGTTTTGCTGTTGCAATGTTTGCTGCAAAAAACACTTTTTAGTCCTGGTGGGGGCCCTTTGATACCACAGCACCAAGCATAGGTGGTCAGGTTTCTTACCCTGCCTCATTCTCTCTTTTAGTTTCAATAAAGAGCTTTATTAAAGAATAAAACAGGTGTCAATATACAGTATATGTGATTAATCATCAAACAATACATCATAAAAGCATTCCAGAATAAATACACAAATGAAAAGGAAGGATAACATTCAGAACAATGAGAAAGAAAGAAATGATACAATATATAATAAT
Source organism: Triturus cristatus (assembly GCF_964204655.1). Lineage (NCBI taxonomy): Eukaryota > Metazoa > Chordata > Amphibia > Caudata > Salamandridae > Triturus > Triturus cristatus. The sequence continues at coordinate 888,487,186 of NC_140590.1, read as the reverse complement.
ATACTAGTGAGAGGGAAAAAATAAATAAAATTAAATAAAATAATAAAATTATGGAGGTTCGAGTACTTCTTGTTAGGAGAGGTTTAATGAGGAATGGCGCTTGGCGCAGGTATAAAAAAATGTTGTAGCGGGTAACCATAACTGAATTCTCTTCGCGGCCATATGTGTGGGTGAGGTGGAGAATGTATTTAATCTATGGTTATGGCATATATCATACCACCAGGCCTTATATGAAATTTGTGTGAAATCTTTCCAGTTTCTTGTGATTTGTTGAAAGGCAACCGCTATTAATGTCAATTATTTTAGGATTGGTAGCATTGTTACTCCAAATTGATGAAAGGCTACCTAAAAAGATATTTAGTACATAAAATGGGGCATTTGTGCCAAAGATTAAATTAACTTGAGACCAGACACGTTGCCAAAAATCATAAACCAGCGGGCAGGAAAATAACATATGAAATTAGTCAGCATTTGGAGAAGTACAGGACCAGCAGGTATCCAGTATATTCAAAAATCTCTTATTTAGGGTTTGCGGGGATAACAAAAGTCTATTATATACATAAAACAAAGTTTGTGTTAAGCTCGCTGCCCTTGAGGATTTACGTATTTTAGTCCAAATATTATTCCACAATGGGAGAGACCATTCTATATTAAAGTCTTTCTCCCATGCTTTTTCAACGTTTGATTTCTGTCTTAATGTGTCTGTGGATTGAAAAAAGGTGTAGAGGGCCGATGCCTTAGGTTGGGTGCGTAAAAGGGTGAATAGATCTCTATGCGGATGAGCAATAAGAGCCTTGGGAGTTTTGTGAGATAATTGCGTGTATACATCAAGTACGGTTGTACAGAGAATGTGATATTTTGAAATGAATGAGGCAGGTAAAGTGTATAACTGTATAAGCAAAGGAAAAGGAAGAAATTCCTTATTTGAGAATAATTGGTGAACCCAAATTAACCCAAGTGGTCTCCACGTTTTCCAGTAAAAGGGTTTATTACATATTAATAAAGTTTTGTTATGCCAAATGGTTGAGGTCAAAAAAGAATCAAGGGTATCAGGCACTAAGGCTCAGTAATTTGGAAGTGAATTTAAATAAAGGAGTGGATAAAGATTGGGGCTTACGTGAAAAGTAAAGATATTCTTGAAAGGGGAAAGGAGAGAGAAACGAGTGTTCAACTGATGCCCATAGGGGATAATCATCCGTAGAGTCAAGCAACCAATAGGAAGCCTGTCGCAACAGAAAAGCTTTTTGATAAGCAGAGAAATTAGGAAAGTTAACTCCTCCTTCAGCTTTAGGACGTGTTAACTTAGAAATAGACATACGTGGTTTCTTTTTGTTCCACAAAAAAGTAGAGAATATTGAATTGACAGATTTAAATAATTTGGTGGATATGGGAACTGGAATGTTGGAGATAGTATATAAAACTATGGGGGATAATATCATCTTAATGGTATCCAGGCGACCCCACCAAGATAAATAGAGAGGATTCCATTCAGTTGTAAGCTCTGTAATTTTTTTTATACAATTATTCATGCATAGAGTTATTGTATCTTTGATGGTTGGCGTGAAATTTAAACCCAAATATTTGATATGAGTGGATTTCCAAGTAAAGTTGGTTGGTATGAAATCAGCTTTAAAATGTATTTAGTCAAAGGTAAGATTTCACACTTATCACTATTTAGTTTGTACCCTGAAATTAGTGAAAAGGTTTGGACTTCGTCTAAGAAGGCGGGAAGCGATTAATTGGGGTTTGAGATAAAAAGCATAATATCATCAGCATATGCCGCAAGTTTAACATTAGTTGTAGGAGTTTGAAAGCCTTTTATTTGTGCATTCTGACAAATTTTTGAAAGAAAGGGTTCAAGAGCCAAATTGAAAAGAAAGGGAGACAAGGGACAACCCTGGCGCACCCCTCCGCCGAGATAAAAAACCTGAGATATTAGACCATTAGCACAGACAGCGGAACGATGATTGGAATACAACAGTGAGATGAGGGAGATGAACTTGGGGCCAAAACCAAACCACTTGCGGGTGTAAAATAGGTAATGCCATTCAACTCTATCAAATGCCTTTTCTGCGTCTAATGCTATAGCTGCAAGTGAGTAATTCAAATGTGAGGCTTTAGATAAAATGTTTTTAAAAAGTTGTGTATTATCTTGGATAACTCGTGCTTTTACAAAGCCAGACTGTTCCTTACCTAATAGTTTTGGAAGAAGCGGGTCTAAACCTAAGGCTAGTGCTTCGGAATTTTTTTTATAATCTATATTGACAAGCGAGATGGGTCTCAAATTCTTACAGTATTTTGGATCTTTGCCCTCTTTGGGTATCAAGTATATGTGAGCATCTGAGAAAGAGCCACCAGACTTTCCAAGAGAAAAAAAGGACTCAATCAAAAAGTGTAATTTGGGCAGTAATAATTTGGAGAAATGGAGAAATAATTCAACTGTAAAGCCATCTGGCCCAGGTGCCTTGTCTTTTTTAAGGTGTTGGAGTGCATCCAAGAGTTCTTGTTGTGTTATCCCAGTTTCCAAGATTGATAAATCATCAGAAATCTGTGAAGGTTTTGGTATAGAGGAGAAAAAGTGTGAGAGCATATGATCTGTGGAATTTGTTTCAGATGAGTACAATGTTTTGTAGAATAATGCAAATTCACTTAACATTTCTGCATCCTTGAATTTTAAGGTAGAACTGTGATCATAAATAGAATCAATATTCAATTTCTTATGCTTGGTTTTTAAAAAGCTGGCCAAAAGTTTCCCTGCCTTATTTCTACCACCATAGAATTTTGCACTAGATTTCAATAAATATAACGAAGCATTATTTGTTGATTCCCTATTGAACTGCAACTTAGCTTTTATGAGGGCATCAAGAACATCCCGTGAGTTAGAAGTGTAAAAAGAATGCTCCAGTCTCTTAATGTCTTGGAATAATGAATGTGTGCGATTGCGGGCAATACTACACTTTTTAGCCACATCATTTATGATAAAGTCTCTTGCCGAAGCTTTAAAGTCGTCCCAGATAATTTGAAAATGAGAGGGAATCAGTCTGATTAAGTAGAAAATATTCAACAAGAAAGGCATTGAATGAGGAAGTAAACTCTGGATCTAGAAGGAGAGAGTTATTAAATCTCCATCTCTTCGGGGTATTACTTTTGGGTAAAATATCCAAATCGATTGAAATAGGAGCGTGATCTGATAGTAATATAGGTCCTAATTCCGCCACGTAAGTGCTTGCGAAATGTTATGGGATATAAAAAAATAGTCAAGTCGTGATTGAGAATGATGCACTGGAGAGTAGAAGGTGTATTCTCTTATAGTCGGGTTACATAATCTCCAAGCATCAAGAAGTTCATGCTGGGTAATCGTATGAACAAAAGATTTATGTGTTTTGTTGGGAATTAATGAAACTTTAGAATTCCGATCTATGAATGGATCAAAAACCTGGTTACAGTCACCTGCCAGTATAAAATTATCTTCCATGTGAGAAGTAATCTGTTTAGCTAGAGAGAGCCAGAAAGAAGGGTCGTCACCAGTAGGGGCATAAACATTGAAGAAAGAGACTGGAACAACCTTCAATATCAACTTAACATTGAGCCAACAACCATCTGGATGTGATTCTTGCGAAATAAACTTGAATTGGAGAGACTTGCGACACAACATCATAACATCATTACGCTTACCATCGCCATTAGAATAAAATATTTCTCCCACCCAACCTTTTTTTAGTTTGGAGGACTCATTCTCTATAAGATGAGTTTCTTGTAAGAACATTATATCAGCATTTAACTTGGCCAGATGAGATAGGACTCTTTGTCTTTTAATAGGGGAATTTAGCCCTCTAAAATTCCACGAAACTAATTTTAAATACATTGCTAATTAAGAAGAGCACAAATAAGGGAAATAAAACAATGGTAGATCAAATTAGTCAAAGCAATAGGAGAAATGCATGAAACAAAAAATACCTTGCAGACAAATGCCACAACTAAAGTAGGAAAAGAAGAGTGCAAAAATAGTAGGAAGAGATTAAGAAGTATTTGATTAAAAAAATCGGGGAAATAGAAAAATGTATAACTGAAGCTGTGATTTAAGAGAAGGAGGTAGAAACATAGTTGTAAAGAAATAAAGGTGGGTAACAATAAAGGCTGGAATGAAACAACACCCATGATGAGGGTAAACAGAGAGTGAGAAATAATGTGCTGAAAAATATCACTAAGAAAAAGGAAATCAAAGACACCCAAAAAAAGAAAAAGAAGAGGAATGAGGGAAAAGGAGAGAAGGAGACGTAGTGATAAGGGGAAAGTGGATATGTATGAGAGTGACATACCTATATGAAGAAAAACCAGGTAAACAAGGAGGAGGGGTGGAACCACATGGGAAAGACGACACATCCAAGGTCGGCTAAACGGGGGACCAGGAAGACATCTTGAGACAGAGATACGACATCTGCGGAGACGAAAAAAAAAAATGGGTAAAAAGTTAGGATAAAAGAACTAGAACGAACAATGACAACGATAAGAAAACCATTAATGACAGTAAACAATTATATAAAATTACAAACTATAATAAGGATTACAATAAAAGTGGCGATAGCCTACAAACACAATTCCCAACACTTATCAAGATTAGAAAAAAAAGAACATAAGTTCGAACACAAGTTTTCGGATAAAACAGATATAACGGATAAACAACAATGAAAGTAATAACCAAGAGTGACAATTAACAATACGGTGTAAATGTAAACCGTAGTAAGAACAGCAGTAAAAATAATTATAGCAAAAAGCAAACACAATTCGACAACTGTCGCAAATAACAGTGGAAAGATCAAAGTTCAGACAACATGTTTAGAAATAATGCAACGTCAATCTTCAAGCATGAAATGAGGATGAAGGCCCAGAAGAATCCATAGCAGATGTTTTGCAAGAGTTAATGAAGCATTGTAAGTGCATCGGATCTTCATACGTAGTTGTTCTATTATTGTATGTTACTTTGAATAAACACGGATGAAAAAGACCATATCTGGCTCCCAACGAACGAAGATCAGCTCTCATATTTAAAAAGGCTTTGCGACAATTAGCAGTGGCTTTAGCATAATCTTGAGAAAAGACCAAGGATGAACCAGACCAGACAATGTTTGGAGAGGATTTAACCGCTGCCAATACCTTCCATAAGTCTGTGTATTCTAAGAAATACAAGATGACTCCTCTTGGCCTTTGTGAGGGAGAAGCATGAGAAGGTATACGACCTAGTCGATGTGCTCCCTGAATATTGAGTACTGTATCTTCAGGCATGTGGAGAATTTTAGAAAGGAATGATTTGAAAAAAGTGAGAGAGTCAGATCCTTCAAGACCCTCACCTAAGCCATAAATGCGTAAATTGTTCCGCTTGTTGCGATTTTCCAAATCCTCAACCTGTTTTTGTAGCATGGAAACTTGAGAGTGGAGATGAGAGACACCAACACAAGTTTCTTTTAAGGAAGTCACGCTCTGTTCAACTGAAGACACTCTTATTTCGAGTTGGGACCAATTGTCCGTCAATACTTGCAGCTTAGTATTAGTCTCTTCCATAAAGGGCCGCAGGGCCCTGATTTCTTCCAGTAGGAGCTCCATGGAAACTGGCGATGTTGATTTAGGAGGCGATGGAGTATCTTTTTTCAGTCGCTTAGTATTAGATTTCCCTGAAGCAGCTGGAGAGGGTTCCATTGTTGTATCAGAGTTTTGAGAAAAAGATGCTAAGGAATCCTCTAATTTAGAAAATTCTGAAAAAATCTTTGAATTTTTTATAAAAATATGGTTTGGTTTGGATAAAGGAGGATGTGACGTCTTTGTTCTGCCCATAAATCTCCTGCAACACACTCTGTCCCAATATGTGTGCAATAAGGGTAAAGCACCAAGCAGAAAGAGTCATCCAGGAAGAAGAGAAAAGAGATTTGCTACGCCAATATATGAGCAAAACTTTGGAATTGCAAGACGGAGAGCCCTTTATTTGAATAGTAAAGTCACGAAACGTGTGAGGTATCTCCGTGAACACCAAGACGTAGAAACAGGAGGAAGCACAAGCTGGTGAGGCTTAGCGATGAAACTAAAATGGCCGCTTGACAACTTGCCTCAGTAATGCTTGACCAAAAAGTACAGATTGAAATGCAGCATTGAGCAGTAAAGAGCCAGGTGTAAAGAACCAAAGCTAAAAGTTCAGAATGTCCTCCATTCAGGGCATGCTAAAATTGGAGCAGGCAGAAAAATGAAGCACAGTGTAACAATTGGAAAGGATATGCTGGAAAATAAAAGTGCTTCTGAAATGGCTGCCATGTGAATTGCATGAGGAGCATTTAAAACGGGCTGAAACGGTAATATTCAGTGTCACTACCATCTTTCCTGCAGAAAAAACATTTACTTGCCAATCATAGCTTGCTGAGCAAAAGAGGAAGAAGCTTCAAGGATAAAAATCATTAATAGACGACTTGTGAGGAGAGATAGAATTGCGCGAGCGCTTCAAAATGGCAGTCGCGGTGAAAGCGGGACCGCAAATCACTCACTGCGCCTTATTAAAACTGCTGCCAAACATCAAGAAGGTCGCCGGTCGTCTCAAGTCACTCCCAGCAGCTTCCGACGTCCGCGTACGTCTTCATCACGCTCACAGGACGAAGTCTTCGAGGTGAGCCGCGGAGCCTCACTCGATCGCCGCCATTTCCTCCGGGCGCCAAGTCATGCCCCCTCATTCTCTCTTTTAAAAAAAAATTTTTTAGGTTTTTGTTTGGGACTTGGCTGAGTCCCAAGATGGCTGCCAACACTGCCTGGTTGAAGTGTTGCCAGCCAATCAGATCTGTTCACGAGATCGGGAGGGTTCGCAGAGGGTTTGCATCCCTAGATAAACAAATTTGAATTTCTTTTAATAACTCTAAATCTACTGAATGGATTTACACCAAATACCAAAAAGATCACTTTCTGGACCAAGAGCTACCTGCCAAATTTGGTGTAATTCTTTCCAGCAGTTTGGGCTGTAGTCGTGTCTAAAATTCCTACGGTAATTAAGATGGGAAACACACATTTTTGACCCCCCTTTTCCTTGCCCACCCCCCTAGTGTGATCACCCCAAAACTTTCCATGCACAACTAGAATCATCTGTAACACTGTTCACTAAACATTTCATGAAGAAACCGGCACCAAAGAAAAAGGTAAGTTGAAAAATGCTTTCCGTATGGAAACATGGTCCTAACTATAATGTCCACCAGTAGGTAATATATATTTAATATATGTAATGTGTATATATCACAATACACTCAAACTGTGCATATAAATCATGAACTTTCTTTCCCCATACTTTGTCTTGTGAGTGATCCAGGATTTCCCACAAAATGGATAGCTGTTCTAAATGTAAAGAGTAGACCAAGCTCTTACCCCCCATTTATTTTAATGCAATTGTATTCATTTGTTTGAATTGATATATATTTGTTGTTACATTGTTTTCAGGTGTTAGTATTAAAATAGTTGGTTTATATTTTCTAATCAAGGTTGTAATTTATAATTTAGTAGTGGGTTGTTGAGTTTGTGGGGATATAGGGTGGAAAGATATTTAAATTATATCTTATTGTTTATTTGAAATTATTTGTTAACTAAATATTACATTGATAATGACGTGTACATTTGACTGTCATGTTAATTATTTGAGTGTTTTGTGAGTTTTAAATGTCATTTATTTTTTCTAATTTTATTATCACTTTAAAAGTTAGTGTTGGGTTTGTGGAGGAATAGGGAGGACAGTTTAAATATAGTGCATTTGTACTAACTTTTAAGTTATTTAATTTAATATGTAACAATTCCCGAGTGTATTTATTAATAGACATTTTAAAATGAAATGAATGTTATATTTATTATGTGTAGGAAACTGAGTTACTGGTTGAGGTGGGTGAAGCCCTACTCAGACAGCAAACACAATCTCTATCAGGGAGAAACACAAGAAAACTCCAAATTAACCTGTGCTTAACCCTCTGGTAATTTGGCACAAAAGCAGTCAGGCTTAACTTAGAGCAATGTATAAAGTATTTATGCAGCACTTCAAACAGTAATAAAGTAAAAACAAAATACAAAAAAAAAATAATAGCAATTTAGAAAAACAGCGTGAATTGTAATAAATTGTTTGAGACCAAAATAACAAAAATCCAATCAGTGGAACCAGAGAGATGCACTTTTAAAAATTTCAGCTAAGTAAAGCGCCTAAAAGCACTTGTGGTTATCTGGTCCTGCGAAAGTCACAAGTTCAGGCTGACCGCGATAGAGCACGCTGGAAAAGTTATCTTCAAAAGTACCGCACAAAGAGTTCCGTTCTCCAGCGGAGGGGGGCTGCGAAGAGCATGTTTCAAGCCGTCATTGCAACACCAGACCTGCTCTTAACACCAAAGCTGATGGTTGTCGCTCTTGTGCGAAGATAATGTCGGGCAACGTGGATGGTTGTTGCCAGAGATTTGCATTGGCGGTCACCACGAGCTGTCAATGCTGTAGACTGTCCACTCTCAGAGATGTTTGCAATTGTGGTCCAGCTTGTTTGGGGACATAAAAGATAAGTGGCAAACACTTTGTGAGTGTAATCAGACAGAGACTTTGAGGTGTGCAAGTGTGATAGGTTACAGCACTGCTTCCCTTTCAAGTCAGAGATCCCAACACCGTTGTCTCACTGTCTGGAAGCAATCCACAAAGACCAATCCTTCTAAAACTGGCATGTTCAGAATTGTGATTTGCAATCCAACTTTTCAATTAAAGAGGGTTTTAAATTACAATTCTTTAGACCCCAACCTCAACCTTCCTATCTGCTCCCAATTAAAAGTTAGCACTTATCAAATCTAATAAGGTAACCCATTGTTATCCTATGGGAGAGGCATGCCTTGCAGTAGTGAAAAACTAATGTAAGAGATTTTCACTACCAGGACACATAAAACTTCAAAGTACATGTCCAACTTTTAAATAGACTGCACCTTGTCCTATGGGCTGTTTAGGGCAGACCCTAAGTGTGACTTGTATGTATTAAAAAAGATGGTTTAGGCCTGGCTAAAGGTTTATTATGCTACAGCGAAATAACAGTTTAAACATGCATGCACATGCTGCAATGGCAGGTCTGAGACGTGCCTTAAAGGCTACTTAAATGGGAGGCACAATAGGTGGTGCAGATCCACTAGTAGCATTAAATTAAAAAGCACTGGATACTTGTAGTCCCACTTTAATAGAGACCTACACGTAAATTAAATGTGTGAATTCGGTGTAAGCCAATTTCACCCTCTTTAAAGGAGAGAGCATAAGCACTTTAGCACTGGTAGCAGTGGTTAAGTGTGCAGAGTCCTAAAAGCCAAAATCAAAATGGGTTGACAAAACAGGAGGGTGAAGGCAAAATGTTTGGTGATGACCCTGCAGAGAGAACCAAGTCCAACATTATGGCTTTATTTGATGTGTTCACTTTCATTGCTATTTGAATATTAATGTTTTGTTTTATTTTTTTGTAGTTAGTGGCTTTTTTTGGGTAGTAGGGTCAGAAATGTATTCATTTTAAATTTATTTTGTTTTCTATTTGTCAAATTGTTTTTGTATTAATTTGTATATTATTTCACTTGCATTTAATTTTATTTATGTATAATGTATATATTTTTATTTAACTGTATCTTAATATTTTTTATGTTGCTAGATATTGAAATGTTTTTCTAAAGATTAGAAACTGGAATGGTAAATATAATCCTTCCCAAGGGCAACATATTCCATACTATTGGTTATATTGAAGTGGGAATAGTAAACCCAACTCCTTCAATGGCTGATGCGGGGTGATTTTACTTCAAGCATACCATGTCTCCTCAACTGTCAAACTCGAGAGCTCTCCAATCAGAGCCTTCTAGTCGTTTTGGTAGGAGATGCAAGATATCTTAACAGAAATATGCCTTTTCATCGGTCAATATTTCAAATGTACACCATTCAATGAAAATACAATACAAAATAATGCTGAGAGCATAAACACGGTAAGCGATTACAAGAAAGTCATCCTGAAATACAGCATTGTTTATAAGTACCACAACCAGAAGAGATTATGCAGCATTCATCATCAATTGATATTAAATAACAAGATCAGTAATCATTGTTCTGAACCAGGCGTCTCCAGCATTTAGCTCACAAGCTACTGGTAGTTCGCCAGATACCTGTAAGTAGTGCTCCTGTGTGCAGCCCAGCTTTTTAAATCAGAAGCTTTTGCTTGGCTGAATTAATATACATATACCAAAATTAAAAATAATATATTTGAGATGAAAATCTGTGCATTTTCAAAATCCATAAGCTGGTGTTAGGAGAAAAATGGTTGCATTTCCAAAAGATATTTAAAGCTGAAATTTGAGTGATAAATCATGAAGAAGGCTACTAATATACTTAGCTTGATGACAGGGGCATGCAAGCTATGCAAGCTGTGGCTGATATGTATTATCCATGGAAAGGCATTTCAAATTGACAAAGCCTTTTTGCATTACTGCTGGAAACCCTCCATGATGCACTGAGGTGATCTCTGCTTGTAATCTTGCACAGGATGGTCAATAATGTAATCTTGTTTGATGTGGCCCCTATGACAGCACTAATAATGTTCATAGCTTGCGATGATTTTCATTGATCATAAGTAGGGCTCTCGGTTTTATGGTATTTCTTTTTTTGACATTTCTGTCTGTATTTATCCATATATATTTTTGCTCATTTTTCTGAATATACCCATTTTTATATTGTGTATTCTGTATAAATGAATCTACAATGGGTATTTTTCCACATTTATTTAACTGATAAATGTTTACTCGCATTTGCATGTTCAAAAGGTTTCAGCAGTATAAAGTGCAATAGCGTTAACTGAAAACACTTGCATTGTAAAATAGCATAAATAATTGTAGATCTTCTCTTAAGAAAGCCTAATTAGATAATCTACGGTTTTTTTCATCTCCCCTACCTCTCCATCTGTACACCTACTGACCTGGCACTCATGACTGACAATAGAAAAAAATTCATCCAAAGAAGCCCTATTTTCCGTTTTTTTCTCAATTTAAAAATAAATACATACAGAAAAATAGGTCGTTTTCTGTCTGTATTTATCTGTAAAAATGGAAAACTGGGATCACTAATCATAAGTAGCTCTTATTATAGAAAAGGTTGGGGACCCCTGGTCTAAACATTCCAAAATGCGGATTTAAGCCTACGTTCCTCTTCCTCAACATGCCAACCATTACTGTTCTATCTATATGTACACAAGTCTGAGGATGTAAAGACACATTTTACTTGTTGGAGATAATATTCCAATCCAAATTCGACTGAAGAGAATGGCTTGTCTACATTCTAACACCATCTAATGTCGTCTTTGAAGAATTCCCATAACAGAGGTCAAGACAATATCTTAGTACATCAGTTTCGCAGGATAATATCCTTATCCAAATATTTTGCTCTTTCTCATGCCACTATTCTGGAAACGTGCAAGGGATACTAGACACTAATTCTCAACCTTTTTGCATCTTAAGACAATGCCCAGATTCCTTTTTCTGATCCAGGCATCTGGGGGAGAACTCTTGGAGAGCTAATGTGGCAGAGTAGCCTCCAAAACTCTTGTTCCTCTTCCATCCTTTTTTCTCTAATTACTGTTGAGGGTTTGTGCAGCAAATAAGCAATGCATGGCTATGAACGTTTTGGTCTACACTACTGAAATCCCTGTCCTTTTGACAGACTTTGCAGCTTCTGTCTTTGACCCAAGGAGTTTCCTCTTTTGGAGAAACTATCCATTTTAGTAGGAAGTTGAAAGTAGGGGTGGTAAAACAAAGTTCTACACTCTCATCAAGACAAGGTCATCCAGAAGTCATGCTGATGTTCCAATTTTAGAATATTACTCCTGCCATTATGGGGGGCTTCCCAGAGATAGTGTGAATACCCAGGCACTGTACTGTTTAGAATGTGGCTTTCCTGCTATCCTTCAATTCCTTTGGGATTGCTTTGAAATAAATCTGTTGATTGCTATTTTGAAAGCACCATGGGCAGCTATACTAGCATTTAGAGATTGTTATGGGTCTTTAGAGGGTGGAGAATTCTTTGCTTATGTACTAAAAAGCTTTTCTGTGACCTGTCCCATAGCACGTCTAGTGACGTTTCAGAAAAATCCAAGTAAAGAAGTTGCAGTATTTGGTTCTAGAAAGGACTGATGCAGAGAAAACTCGGGCATGCAGATAAGGAGGCAAAAATAGTAAAACTTCCTTTAGACGACTAAGCGCATGATTTAGAGTCTGGCTGATGAGGCACTCCATCACAAATTGAGGTGGATATCGGCGTTTTCTTTTGCACGCTGGAGTGGCAGAATCTTCAAAGTTTGGGTACAAATAGAGTTGTACCAATGCTCAATGGTGTATCTTTATTTCTATATATTTGTAAACACAAATAAATCCCATGCACAACTAGCATATTCACTGCAATACTACTGCTCTGAGGATATTCACGATTCTCTTAGATGAAATATGATCAATTTCTCCTTAATCCACTACCTCTGCATTATACCTTCTCTCCTCTTCTTTGTGTACACTTCCCTGGCTAGATAGTGACATGTGGGTCTCCTGAGTAAGAGAATTGGGGGGGGGGGGTGGAAATCTGGCAAGGGCAGAAAGGTAAAGACCCTACATGGCAACAGAGGTGACGTAGAGGGAGAAATGAGATAGACCTTGATAAGTGGTAGGCAGACAGATGTGTTGGTGAGCAACATAAATGTGATGCCTAGCTGTTTACATCATGGGACCTTTAGTGTGTGTAGGTTCTCATGATGCTGTTTGGGGTTTGGAATGTAAGGGTAGCTGGATTCTAGGGGAGTCAGTTGAGTCTTGATCGTTATGCAAGCAATATTCCTGTGCAGCTTTGTTTTCAAGCAGATTGTCACCCAGCATCACAGAAAGACCTTTAGACAGCTGAGTATAAACAGGCATTGTTCGAGCCTAATCTTGCTTAATCCAACCATGGACCTAATACGACTACGCTCGAGTGTGGATTTTTTCTTCAGGCTTTATGTGCTCCATAGGGCGTATGGGTTACAACCCGTCAAACATCTCAGAAATCCAACATCGGGCCCACCCAGCTATCACAAGTTAGTGTATGTGTGTCACAACTGACTCATAGCTCCACCCATATTGCAGCTTTCCATCCCGTCTCAAGCCACATCTGCGAGTCAAGCCTCTAAAAAGCTATTATAGGTTACATTGTACCCTATTAAAGTCAATGCCAGCCAACAGTTTTTTATTGACCCCTGAGGCATTACTGTATTTGATTTTGGGTTTTTTCTGGCAAAGTTAATTTTTATTCTACTGTGACAATCACAACTACAACGTATGAGACAGTGTGTCCTTCATTTTGGGATTAAATGCTGTATGCCTTTTCTGGCACATTAATAATAATTAATATATGGTGACACAGCCGCCTAAAGCATATTATACCAGTGATACTCAAAGTATGGCCCGGGGGCTGCTTGCGGCGCTTCTGACCTTCAGATGCAGCTCTCTGGTGAACAGCAGCACTGGGGTGCTGTTTACTTGAGAGAGCACGAACATTCAGAAGGATGTTAAATAAACATGCAAGCATTTACTTGAATGCTAACTGAAGTTGAAATAAAGGCAAATTAGTTATCCTGCACCACTTAACTTTGGAACATTATTCATTTTTAAAGACATCTTGCAACAAATGTGTAAAAATATGATAGTCTCTTCTAAAATACTGTATTTCATAAGCATGCAGAAGCTTTTCACCTATATTACATCAGATTATATAACTGCTTTCAGAAGTATTTTTAAATCTGATAGCTCTCATAAATGTATGTAGAAACATTCATTCCTCCTCACACCCTGACAACAATACCAATAGTGAGCTAAGAGGCAAGTCAGTTGTCATGTGGACCCACACCTCCAGATGGACTGGATTGTTATTATACATGGACAACATTACAATGTATTAAATCCAAAACAAGAAAAGGTTTTGTACAGGGAACATCCTGAATGAATCTCTTTCAAGTTGCTCCTATGCGTGACAATGAAAAAAGAGGAGGCAAAGTGAAAAAAAAACAATTGCCTAGGTTCACCCAAATTTGCTCAAGCAGGGAAGCAGAGATTGCTGCCAGGATTGTTTATTCATTCCAGTTCAGTAATCAAGTTACTTACTCAATACACTTGATCCTCCCAAAGTAGCCATAGCAGGCAGCGCTAGCTTACACCAAGGTGCAGTAGAGGGACGGCGATTCAGATCTAGCATAATGCAATATTGTCAAATCTGACTCTTCTACAGACAAGGGACTTAATTTAGAGAGCAATATGTAATGAAGCCCTCAAAATAACTCATTGACTCCCTGTCCATATCATGTGAATGGTTCGATTCTACAATGCTCACCTTACACCCTCTACCCCAAAAAAGCCACACTCACATCCATTTGTGAATTACCATGTGTTATACAGCCTGTTTATGTTTATACTGTGACTTAAAGTTACTCTATTTTTCTCAGTGACCATAGCCAACCATATGGAATCATCATTATTAAGGAATTTAGCCTCAATAAAGCACAAATAGCCAAGCATTTGTTTTGTGACAACTACTCACTATTTCGAGTCTTAATAGGATTTGTTTGCGTGTGCTAAGTCAGTTAATCCTCCTTCACCATTTTTAGAAATGCATGGGAAGCCATCCATCACATGGAGACATTGGAATTATGCTTTTCAGACATAACTTTGGGCCAATTGGTAACACATTCTTTAGACCAGAAAGAGCCAAGCATTTGCAATGCAATAGGTCATGCATTTACGAGAGTATGAGCTATTGGCATTGTAAACGACAATGCCTTTTATTTATGTGCTGTTTTTAAAACAGATAAATAAAATGCATTGTCATTTACAATGCCAATAGCTTAAACTCTAGTAAATGCGAGACCTATTGAATTGCAAATGTGTGCTATAAAATCTTTTTTAAAAAAGCGTTAGTAGAGAGAATGTCGTGCCTGAACAGCAGGCATGACAAAGATATATGGGAATATAATTCTCGAAGGCTGTAATGAAAGCCTACGGAGTAACAATACACGTAACAGGGGGTGTTACGATGGGAGGTTACAAAATGAGACAAGGCGGTTCTAGGGAGGGACTATTAAGCCTTTTTACCAATAAACAGCCACAGTTTACAGTGGACAATGACAAAAGCCAATGAAAAATGGGGGAGGAGAAAGGGCGTAGCTTGAAGTCCCTACCTCAATACAGCATGCCTTGCAGAGCAGCGCATGCACTGCCCAGATTCGACCTAAAAAGCATTTATTACTTCACTCATTGGATTTTGAAGGAAGAGAAAATGTAAAAAATCTTCCAGAATTACTTTTACAAAATGGTGAAGAACTGTATGAATATGAAGAAGTAGTTACAAAAAAAACACTAGAGGATAGATTCGATATCCAACCCAGCTTGGTGGTACACATCACAAATTCTTCAAAAGAACACAAATACAAGGGGGAACTGTTGACTCTTTAGTAACAGTGCCACGCAGACTTATATCTGGATATCAGTTCGAAAATGTTACCAATCAGCTGAGTTATAGACCAGGTTATTAGCCACTGCTATGATAGGAACAACTCTAAAAAAAAAATTCACAATGGGAATTCCATCACTGGGTGAAGTTCTCAAAATGTCTAAACGCTTTGAAATGTCACAAGCTTCAGTCAAAGAACTGTATGACTCACATGGGGATAAGGTACAGGGGTCCAACAAACAGGATATAAGGAATACAGAAAATCAAAGAATAGATTTTTCAAGCAACAATACATTTCTTAAGATGTAGTAATGCCTGTCACACTAGGTGTGGCAAACAGTATCCACCAAAACACATTATGTGTAGACTATGTGGTAACACAGGACACTTTGTAAAAGTGTGTTAAAGCTCTAAAATGGCTTCCATAAACGTAGCTAGTATTTTCAGGTCCAACCTTTGATGTTAGTGCAAGTTCAGCATAATGTGCAACATATGGTGTTAGTTGTCACTGAAAATGAGATCACTGAAGGTCTTTTTTTGCTTTATCACCCCAAATATTTTTTAATGGACTGACTACTTGCTATCTTCTAACTTAATTTGTCAGGCTTTATTTCTACTTTGGGACACTTTGGGGCTTTTTCCTCTTTTTTACCTCCAGTAGAATGCATTGTTATCTACTGAATATGTAAGTTAATTTAAACTTTTTTCATGGGGACTTATTACGGGTGACACTATATTTCCCTTTATCTGAATTAGACTGGCCAGTTGTTGTTTTTTGTACTTTGCTTTTCTTTATAGAGGCCTGAGTACCAATTTTGCAGGTACCTTTGATTTTGGCCTTTTATTGTGTTCTAGGTATTTCCTGTGTAGTAATTAACACATTGTTTTACTGCTATAAGTTCCCTTATGCAGCAATCCTTCTTTTGGATGTTCCCTTAATCATTTTGTCTTGTTGATGAAACCATTACTCATGAAAGGTCAAAACTCTGTCGGCATTATACTGGCTGAAAAAGAAGTGGATTTCTATATATACATATGTGCAATGGATGGAAATACCATGTAATATCTATCATTCCATGCACATTGATAAAATTATTATTTCTTTTCGCTGCTTGTTTTTTTGTTTAATATCTTGTGCAGCTTGCACAATTCTGAGCACATTTATGGACATTACACTTGGCACTTTTCACTTATGTATTTACGATGCTGCTTGAACCTTATCTATCATTAAATATATAAATATCTTTTTGAAAAACCTTGGCCATATGTCTTTCTCTTGTTTTCTTGAATTATATTATATGCTTTCTTAAATATGGTACTAAATGTATTATTGATTATTTAAATAAAGCCTTTAAGGCATTGTTTTTTATATAAACTTTCTAAAAGTGGCATTTTCAAAATTGTAATTTAAAATCTGACTTCACCATAAGTTAGGAGGTTTCATTACAATTCCAAAGACACAAAATATGAACTGGTTACCTGCTCCCATTTGAAAATTACAGCTTACTATGTGTAATAAGGTAAGATCAATGTATGTCTTTGGGAGAGTTAGGCCTTGCAGTAGTGAAAAACAAATATAGGGGTTTTTCACTACCAGGACATGTAAAAATTAAAATTACAAACCCCATTTTTTCTATGCACTGCACACTGCCCCATGTCCAGCGCCTACCCTAGGGGCGACTTCTATCTATCAAAAAATAAGGTTTTGGCCTGGCAAAGGTTTATTTTGCTTGGTCAAAACTGCACACACAGGCTGCAATAGCAAGCCTGAGACATGTTTATAGGGCTACTTAAGTGGGTGGCACAATGAGTACTGCAGGCCTACTACTAACATTTAATTTACAGACCCTGGGCACACATAGTTCCACTTTACTAGGGACTTACAAGCAAATTAAATCTGTCAATTGGGAATAAGACAATGTTACTATGTTTTAATGAATGAGCACATGCATTTTAGCAGTAGTTAGCAGTGGCAAAGTGTGCAGAGTCCTGGCCAGCAAAAACAAGATCAGCATAAAGTAGATGAGGAAAGCAAAATGTTTGGGGGAAGACCACCTAAGGCTGACAGGTCTAACGCCTACCATGTCAAAGCCAAATGTTAGCTTACACTTGGGCAGGGCCCTTCTTTGTTCCCCCAATCAAGCAGGAACCAATCCCAGTTGAATGATAGCAGTCCCCAGAACTGGTTTGCAGTGGGTAGTTTACCCCTCAGAACACTTTCCCTTTGTTTATGGAGGAGCCAGGAATCACCCCAACCTGTATGCAAGTGCAAGGAATAAATGTGGTATCTGTTAGCACCCTTTTCCGAACACTACTAGACTTATGGGAACCAGTAGAAGGACAGCACCTGCTGCTCAGACATTTGAGGTAACCTGAAAGGTTGTATATGCTCCCACTTGTGCCCAGGGCAAAGAAGGGGACACCAAGGGTCAGTTGGCCAACCTCCTGTTAAGCCGCAGGGACACTACACGCTGCTAAAAGCCCTTTTACTGAAATTCCAGCTGACCATTTCCAACTGGACCTTGCTGGTGGCTTTTGCTGGAGTGCGTTTTGGCCCCAAGGCTGTTCCTGAGGTCCTGGGACCCTAGACTGTGTCAAAGTGTACTTCTCTTAACATCCTGAGAAACCTAGATTTATAAACCTTTTGGCTACAAAGACCTCTGGAGAACTGGGACAAACCTGCCAAGTCAACCCGACAAAACATGCGTTCTGCAGATGTAAGTCTGTTTCACTGGGGCATCATAGAGCCCTGTTTGGCTACAGCTTTCAGCCTTACCCCACTGGAGGAGTATTCCACCAAGAGAGACATTTCTTGGGTGTGAATTTTGAATTGTTTCTACTCTAACCATTCACACCAAACGTCAAGGGCCTCATTAGATAGCTATCAAGCCTCTAAAAGCTCTTCTCAGCCCTAGCCTACTGCCTTGCCCAGCAGAGGACTTTTGGCTCCCATTTCATAGACTAAGTTAGAAGGTAAAACTTTTGACCGGGTTGAAACTAGTGTCTATAGTCAACCAGTGCCTCCACCTTAAATCACACCTAGGCATCGGTTCAGCACAAGCAGACTGCAGTTGGTGCTTAACATCTGTAGGCGTTATTTTCATTTAAAACTTTATACTTCCTTGTCTCTGGCTCCTCGTATCGGATTTTTGTCATTTTGTTCATAAAATCCTTCTCTATTTTTATACATTGGAAATGGATTTTTACTGTTTTGGGTTTTAAATGTTTTCACTGTTTTGGTACTTCTAAATGCTTTGCACATTTTCTTAAGTTACACCTGTCTGCTATGTACCATAGCTACCAGAGGATGTTTAAATTACTGAAACTTGTACTGAACCTAACAAGATGCCTTTAAAACATCTTTTGGAAATAATCAGGGCCACCATTTTACTGTGCTTTGGGAACCAAGCAAAGAGCTTTAAACTTAACTCGCTCAGGGACCGGACGCCAATGAAGACTGATGATGATTTGCGAGACTGGGTGGAATTTCGAGATTTTCAAGAGCAGACGAGCTGTCTCGTTTTGGAGAGTCTAGAGTTAATTCAATAGTCGTTGCTGAATACCATTACAAAAACCAAAGAAGTTGTCTATCCTTGAGATGACTAGTGTAATAATGACCATTTTCTGGAGCTCTGAGGGGATGAAGGAAAGTTTTTTTTAAAAAGTTCTTAACAGAAACAAACAGGAGGTTGTGACCTGATTAATCTGGTCTGCAAAATAGAGCTTAGCATTAAAGAGGACTCCTAATTATTTTGCCTTTTGCACTGGAGAGGGAATAGACTGAGGTTTTAAGGCCACTAAGACGAGTTCCAAAAAGAGGTGGAGTTGCCAGATAATAGTACCTTGGTCTTATCTGAGTTCAATTTATGACAATTATTCTTCCCCCAGCATAAAATTTGCCCCATGCAGTTATTAAATTGTTTAGCCACCTCTTCAATGTTATACAAACTGATACTACAATCTGTGTGTCTTCAGCATCAGATATCACAGAGAACCAGCAGGAGCGAATCAGGTTGACCGGGGGAGTAACATACACATTAAAAAGTATAGAACTTATTTAGGATCTTCGGGGTAACACAGACTGGAGGGACGAGGGTTCCGAAGTAAATTCTCCTAAGGCGACAACTTCCTATCTGTGGGACAGGAAGGAGCTAAGAAGAGAAAGTGCAGAGTCTTTTATGCCAATGCTCTCGAGCCGGTTTATAAGCAGCGAATGGTTGACAGTATCAAACGGGCCCGACAAATCAAGAAGAATCAGCGGCGCTTTCCCACCCTTGTCGACTATGGTTCTAATTTCCTCTGTTGCAGCCACTAGAGATGCCTCAGTACAGGGGCTGGACCTAAACCATATTGGCAGTTATCTAGAAGACGATGGTCATTGAGAAAAGCCATGATATCAGCATTCATATCCTTCTTCAATATCTTGATTGGCAGAGGTAGACGTGAGATGGCCCAATAGTTCTTCACATCTTGAGGGTCAAGGGAGGGCTTTGCTAAGTAGAGGAAGCACAGAGACTGTCTTCCATGCTGCAGGAAAGTATCCAGGGATTATAATTATGTTCAGAAGTTCAGAGAGGTGGACTGATACTGTGTCTGAAACACTATTGACCACATAAGGAGGGCAAGGATCGAAAGGTGCTCCAGATTTGGTGGCTTCAATAAGTATGGCAACCTTCTTATCTGAAAGAGGGGTAGAGGCAGTAAAAACACTAGGTAATGGCACTAGGTCTGACATTTAAGACTTCTATATATCATTTTGATTAATGGATGCCAAGGGTGTGTCAATAGGATTGGAAGTGAAGTCATTGAAAATAAGATTCACCTTTGATTGAAAAACCATTCTTAGCCTGTTACAAATAGTTTGACTAATGGAGTTATTATTATTACAATTAGTTAGGGTTTTTTCTGTTTTGAATAGCTCCTTGGCGTAGTGTTTGGCCATATTGATATTATCTGTGAAATATATAGATTACTTTGCTTTGTAGTCATTAAGTAATAATTTATATTTATTTTTTACTCATGACAATAATCCTTCCACCAAAGTTGTTACTGGTGTCTGAATTTTTGTTTCAGTGATTTTAAGGCTTGGGAATACGCAGAGTATTCCCAAGCCTTAAGAGTTCTCTCTCTGTTGTCTATAACTATTTTTTGAGAGGCCAACTGGGTGACTGGACTGATTCCTCAATCAGCGAAATTGGCCATCACTTGGTCAATATTTCTTTCTGGTGTAGGGTAAGACCTTAAAAGAATATTATTTAATTCCATTTTATTTGTCTTCTGCCAAAGCTGAAATTTGAGCATGGTGGGCTTGTTAAGGTTAAAACAACTTTCACTGTGGACATTAAGCTTAAGGAAGGCAGCTTTATGATCTGTACAAATTAAAGGCAAGGCTTTCTCAAACCTCAAATCAGAGGTCTTGGTAAAAACTCCATCTACTGTGTGGTTGGCCTTGTGAGTAGGCAAATTTCCAATTTGTGTGAGGTCAAAACTGAGCAGACTGCCAAATACATGCTTGGTATCTCTATTTTCAAGTAGCTCAAGATGAAAATTAAAATCTCCCAAGATGGTAAATCTAAAGACATCATACCGTTCAGGAGTGGCAATTATTACGTTTGGGTCTGAGTTAGAGTAAGTGAAGTTTCCGTTAAAAATACTGTCAGGGGCCTGTGTAGCTGCCTTGTGTTTATGGCCACCTATCATGATCACTAGACCTCTAACCAAACTGGTGTTCCGATTCGTCCCAGTTCGGGTGCTTTGATACCCCACCTCTGATTTCCCAATTCAAGTTAGTCTCCACTAATAATAGAGTGGCCCAGTAATGACTAAAAACCCTCAAAAGTGTGAAATGTAACTAAAAGTGGCTTTAAAACAATAGCGCTACAGCAAACAAACGATGGACGGAATGCTGACAATGCAAACATTCTCCCCCAGTCAAAAGATCTGGGTTAAATCCATCGTTCTTTTGCCCACTACGCCACCCCTGTTTGGACCCAGCCATATGCAAATCGGTCTTGACCCTGTGCCCCATGGGAACAGTCCAGACCAAACTGCCAGGCCAGGTCCTCCCTGAACCAGAAACAAGCATCCTGGGACCTGTTTCAGGGTATGTCACCCTTCTTCAGCTAGGCTAGCTTGAATCCAGTGGCGCAGTGAGCAAGGGACCCACGTGTGGGCATACCCATCCCACTTAGGGCAAAAAGTGTTACAGCAAACAAATGATGGACGGAATGCTGACAATGCAAACATTCTCCCCCAGTCAAAAGATCTGGGTTAAATCCATCGGTCTTTTGCCCACTACGCCACCCCAGTTTGGACCCAGTTTTTGCATTTGTCACCCCGAGTGGGAAGGGTATGCCCAGACATGGGTCCTGTGCTCTCCATGCCACTGAAATCAAGCTATCCTGGCTGAAGAGAGGTGAAACCCTGAAACCGTTCCTAGGATGCTTGTTTCCAGTCCAGGGAGGACCTGACTTGGCAGTTCGGGCTGGATTGTGCCCATGAGGCACAGGGTCAAGACTGATTTGCATATGGCTGGGTTCAAACTGGAACGGCATGGTGAGCAAAAAAGCGAAGGATTTAGGCCCAGATCTCTGTACTGGGGTGAATGTATGACATTGTTCTGCATTCTGTCCATCAACTTTTGTTTTTACATTTGTCACCCCGAGTGAGAAGGGTATGCCCAGACGTGGGTCCCGTGCTCTCCATGCCACTGGAATCAAGCTATCCTGGCTGAAGAGGGGTGAAACCCCGAAATCGGTCCTAGGATGCTTGTTTCCAGTCCAGGGAGGACCTGGCTTGGCAGTTCGGGCTGGACTGTTCCCATGAGGCACAGGGTCAAGACTGATTTGCATATGGCTGGGTTCAAACTGGAACGGCATGGTGAGCAAAAAAAACGATGGATTTAGGCCCAGATCTCTGTACTGGGGTGAATGTATGACATTGTTCTGCATTCTGTCCATCAGCTGTTGTTTTTGCATTTCAAACAGTAGCAGCAGAGTTCTAACATTGATAGATAGCAACAAATACAACTTAAAGTGCTAAATGCAATAGGCTTAACCAAGTGG
Source organism: Triturus cristatus (assembly GCF_964204655.1). Classification (NCBI taxonomy): domain Eukaryota; kingdom Metazoa; phylum Chordata; class Amphibia; order Caudata; family Salamandridae; genus Triturus; species Triturus cristatus. The sequence goes on along the minus strand of NC_140590.1, from coordinate 888,464,612 downwards.
CAGAAATCCTCAATAAGCCCCTTCCACTCTTATCTCTCACAGAATCCCAATGCTTTTGTTCTGCCCCACTATCATTGAAAATTGCCTGAGGCAAGATTGGTGTCTTAACCTAGTTCCACAAAGGCTGTTTTTTGAAAGATGTTTTGTCTAGAGATGGTTATCCTGAATGTGTAGTTTCAGAAAATGGAGTGTAATTTATAGACTCTAATATGGAAACTTTCTTGAGTGTTCTGGGACGAAACATTTGAAAGTTTCATTATATCATCCACAACCTAATGGGTTGGTAGAATGGATGAACATGATCCTGTCTGAATGTGGTTGGTGGATCAAGAGTAATAAATGTCCCATTGATGAAGCTGTGAGGTCTATGCTGATGTTTTATTGTACAACTCCTCAATCTGTGACCAAGGTTTTGCTGTTTAAACTATTGGGAGGATAGAGGTTTGCATCCAAAGTCTGTCATGCATGGATATGAGAAAGTATTCTTGGGAAATTTAGATGAGATTGTTAGAGAAAGTTTATTCAGATTTAGTTGTCAAACGGAACACATCTGGTTCACGTTTGCAAGCCAGAAAGAAAGATACAGAGAATCAAAAAGAGGTAGGAATGGCAAGAGAGTTACAGAGATTGTTAAAGTGTTAGGGAGAGGTAGAGATGAGGACTAGGAAATGTAAAACAAAAGAGGGTGCATGATACATCATGGAGTAGTGCGGTTGAGAGGAGAGAGGTAATACAAAGAGAGGTGAGTTGGAGAGAGAAGTAGATGCAGAAAATGTCAGAGGTAAACGGGCAAGGTAGTGACAAAAATATAGAGTGTTGCAAGGTAGAGAGAAAACAGTGAGATAAGGAGAGGTATAGAAAGATTGGTTGAGTAAAGAGATTAGAAAGTCAGAGAAGTTGGAAAACAAAGTCCTGTCTGACATGAGCACTGGGGCAGTAACAACGAATCTCCTGCCTCTTTCCTTGCATAGCACAGAGTCTGAAATGACATACATGGTTGAGTCTGTCTTGGTGTTTCAGGAATGCAGTTGGAAAAGTGCCAATCCTGCAGCCTTGCCATGTCTTCTGTAGCAGATGAAGTAGAGGCTACTGCTTTGTCAGCAGTGAGGCTTTCACTACCGGTCAACTGAAAGTCAAGGAAAAACATCGGTCTTCCTGTGGAGGTCCGATAATAAACAACATATGTATTATATGTTGACAACTGGATAAGGTGAGTAAACAGCTTCTCATACCATAACTGAGTTTTATGACTCACCTTCTATGGCTGAATTACAAGGTCATTGTTATCTACTCACCCATAAACTTGTTGTAATCAAATATACAAGTGGGCGTCTGAACTTTGGCAAACTGACCTCAAACTGTGCCTGAGGAAGTGTGCTCATCATGGATTGTGGTGAGCACCTGCACATCCTGCCTATTGGAGAATTTTACTGCGAGCATTTCATTGGATTGCAATGCAGTTCTATGGCATTTTTAAAGCTTAGAAACAAGCTCCTGCGTGAATCCTTTGTGGCGATATTGAACTGTACCGCATTCCACAGTGCCAACTTTGTACAGCTCACTGAACAGCTGTACTCCTGTGTAGAAGTCGTCCACATATAGGTCACTACCTTTATGAAGGAGCGGTTGGACAAGCTCCCATAGAATCTTCGCTGTGACTCCTAGTGTTATGTAGTTCCCACTAATCCATAGGATCTGCACATTTGTTGGAGAACATAAACTTTGGGTGAGGTGCCTAGGCTGATTCAAGCCCCCCCCCCCCCCCCCCACAGGCTATGTTAGCCTAGAGACCAGCTAGCTGACAGTGCCACCATAAACCCCTAAACCAAAACAAGGTGCGAATGGTTTCTGGCAACCACTTAACATGACCACTCTGACCCCTCAGGGTTCATGGTATCAGATCAGGATCCTCTCACTCAGTCACTCGTGCTCTTTTGTTCCCAGAGAAATATACAGATAATACACACTGGGACGTTTTCAATATATTTATTGAACCAACGTTTTTCTTGTACAAAACACATGTGCTGTGATAATCAGTAAACAGAAGCAGATGAAAGTGATTACAAACACCAAAAGAGTAAATAGCAGATATAGTTCTACCATGGTTCTCAAAACAGATTACATATGCAGGCATATAATACAAGGTAGTAATTGGGCATACTTCTGCTATGTAAATCTTATTATCTACATGTCTAGAATGCATGTAGGTGTAGAGTCAAGAAGCCCCCCTAGGGATGATCCAAACCCATTGCCTGGCAGAAGAGAATGTATGACCCCGTCCTGGTCATAAACTGGACACCCCTCACAGAGATGTCAAACCACTGCGTGGTGAAGTCTCAGCATGCAGGCACCCTCCATGTCAGCTGAAGTGCCTCCTCTGTTAATCCTATGAGATGCTGATTATTTATAATAAAAAGCATCCTTGCGATGTACGTTTAGATTAGCAGTGTTATGGATATGTAGATAGCCCTGTCACCCGTGGATAAAGATAGAACTACATTTGTACATTCGTGCGTAAAGGCCTTGTACTTGGTGTTCAAGGCATCGTGATAATGTTATGTGAAGCTAGATGTGTAAACTGAAGTAGTTTCAGAGAAACTAATCTAACATTGTCACACACGTAAATATGTGCCAAAGGTCACAGCAGAAATGTTATTGTGCAAAAGAGGAAATCTAGGATCAGCAATGAGTGGGGGAATTTGGAGCTGAACTAAATTGGGAGAGCTGTCAAGAAAGCACTCGGTCTGTTCTTGCTGCTGCATATGCCTGCTCTCTGGGTTGGGCTACCTCTCCCCGGCATAGATTGTGCTTGCAAAGGGACATCCTGACTGTTATGACCATGTTCCTCCGAATCACTGGAAGATGAGTCATCGGATGGAACACCGCCAACTTAAAAATCATGTCCAGATTCTGCCCCATTTTCTTCTCCCCCAGATGCTATCTCAGTATCTAATCTTGCCACATAACTGGAGTTAGGGCCTGGGCAGCAGTCATTCACCAAGATGTCGACCTCATATAACTTTCTAAAGACTGTGTAAACCCTGCCTAAATCCTTTCTTCTAAAATTCTTTATCTTACATTGATAGCAGACATATGGTGTTAAATCAGTGAGGGCGTGTGTGCATCAGTAAGATGTGTGTGACATATTGTAAAAGCCAAAACGCACTTATCTTGTTGATCCTGCTACAGATTCTCCAAAGACAAAAAAAATAAATAAAGTATTACTTCAACTTGCCAAATATGTAATACCAAAACATACTTAATGGGGCCAGTGGTGTTGTGTAGTTCCTACAAATATATAGGATCTGCACTTTTATTGGACAACATAAACTAAGGGATCGGTGTCTAGACTGATTCTGGACACCCACACAGGATGTCAGCCTATAGACTAGGTATCTCACAGTACCACCATAAGCGTCTTGCACCTTACCAAGGAGCGAATAGTCTCTGGCAACCATTGAACATGACGAGCCTTGACCCTTCAGGGATCATGGAAAAAGTACAGTACTTTTAGCTCAGTAATCGTAGTCACTTAGTCTCAGAAAGATACACAGAATAAACGTTGGGGACCTTTTCAATAGGCATTTATTGATCCAGTGTCATTCTAGTATAAAACATGTTTGCTGCGACAATCAATAGACAAAAGCTAATGTAAGAGATTACAAGCACCAACAGGGTAAATAGAAGGAAGAATTCTACCATGGTGCTAAAACAGTGAATATATGCAGGCATATAAACATGACAGTAATCAAGCGTACTCCTATGATGAGGACTCTACCTGAGTGTACCTAGCATGTATGTAGGTGTAAAGCCAAGAATCCACTAGGAAAGAGCCAACCACATTACCTGATGGGACCAAGTCTTGGTCACAAGTTGGACACCCCTAAGGGATGTCGGACCACTGCGTGTTGAAGCTTCAGCGTGCCGGGACCTGTGTGTCTTGTGTCAGCGAAGAAACGTCTCCTCCTACACCCTAGTAAAGGTGATGTTCTTTTATACCAAAAAGGTAGCCTCAGGGGTTCTACTACAATCCATATGTTGTAAGTTGAGCCAAAATCAATATGTGTAACTCTGCAAGGTAGCACTGTCGCCCTAGGATGAAGATAGCGATGACTTTAGTACAGACTATGTTAATCCTGTTATGTACGTCAGGTGCAGGGGATTTTACTAAGAATCCTCATACAGAATAAATGAGTCTAGTTTCATGGAAACCAATCAACATTTATTCAGCACATAACTGGGTAAAAGGTCAGTGCTAGAACAGTTATGCAGAGCAAGGTAGGACAAATGTACGTAAAAGGCCACTTTGCTACTTAGGCCCAGGTTAGAGAACATAACAGTGGTGCAATGCAGTGAGCAAAGTTGCTGTGCTGCATCACCTGGTAACTTCACCATATCTCCAAGGAATGGCACAATTCTGCTCTCTCCATGTGCTGATGTAATGTGCGCTGCCTTGCGCCAAGGCATGCACCTTTGCACCCTAGTGCAAGAGTGTCTACGTTATGGACAGGATAGCTTTTGTGCGGTAAGGTGCCCTTCCTTCATAAAAAAACTAGCATTTTTAGGATTTTTCCTCTATATATGTGTAGGAATTACCAAGAAGTCAAATATTTATCTATTTTACCCCAGTATTAGGCAGATGTTGGTTTTTGACCAAAGTCCATGTCTAAAACTCTTTGGGCCTCATTTATGAGAAGTGACGCATCGCTGCGTGAAAGCAGCGATGCGTCACTTCTCAGTGCGCCCTCCTTGCGATGCCAATGATGCGTCATATTTATAATATGACGCATCATGTCGCAAGGAAGGACAGATACGTCAGTATAACTGACGTATCTGTCTGCGCAAAAAGTGGCGCATTGCTGGAGTTGTGTCTGAAGCCTGACGCAACTCCAGCAATGTTCCTTTCACATGGGGCAAGCCCCATGTGAAAGGGCCTGGACACCCTTACGCCTGCTATGAGGCAGGCATAAGGTTTTGACGCATTGGCGTCCTAGTAGTGGCGCAGCGAAATCTCATAGATTTCACTGCGGCACTCCTACGACCCTTTCTTGCGGGGGTACGCCCACCGTGCATACATTATACCTGGTGCAGGTATAATGTAGCGCAGGGGTTTACGAAGTGACGCATCTACCTAGATGCGTCACTTCGTAAATATGGGGCGACATGGCGCATGTTTTACGCCACTGGTGCGTCACAAAAAGTGACGCACCGGTGGCGCAAAAGTGACGCACCGGGGGCGCAAAAGTGACGCAAGGGCTCATAAATGAGCCCCTTTGTATATATGGATTGGCATGGAAAACCAAGGATGGATGCACTGGAACACCGATTCAACACCCACAGAATGCCTCCCTGACACAAAGTAAGCAAGGTAGCCCAATGTGCTGCATTACTTTTTTTTTTCAACAAAGCAGCACAAATAGCCATTTGCTTTGCTTTCTAAAATCCCAGCAAGCATTTTGTGATGGGTATGCATAAAAAGTCATGCAGAAAGGACAAGTTTTTGGTGAATTAGAGCAAACGTTTTTCGCTGTCACCTTATGGGAAACTTGAAAGGAGAGTGCACAACTGTTGTAGAAAACCCCTCACCCACCTACCTGGTAGGTGGCATGCTTCATCATTGGGGCCCAACTGGATTGCCTAGTACAATCCAGCTGTGCTATGACGCCTGAACTACAGCGGAGCAGGATTTTTGAAGTTGAGCAGAAAGTGACGTGCTATGTGAGGTGTAGTTATAGGTTAAAAATGTCTCAATTGAATGCATGCTCCTTTGTGCTTGTAGTCGGTGGTCTAATGCCTGTAGCATGGTGGGCATGCACGAACACTAGAAAGAACTTGCGTGGCTACAATGTGCCCCAATGGTGTAGGTATACATGGGGAATCCATAAGTGGATAGACTTACGGTAAGTCGATAGCGTGGTATACTAGGGCACATAGTGCTCATAATCTCTATCATCTATCGGTAGTGTATGTGTGTTTGGTGCAATTATATCTTGCATGAGACACACTCTACTAATAGTGATAAAAGGTAACACGCGTGATGGCTAGTAAAGTATATTGGAGCCATACGCGTGAATAACATTCAATAGTTGATTTAGTTGTGGCGCGTTGTATCTTACTGTAAAAAATAGCGTGAAGACTATCATACAAACAACAACATAAAAGACAAACAACATGAAGGCTGATAAAGCGATCTCACTTGGGTATCGAGGTGGTTAAGCCTCTGGTATCCGATCGACGTGTAAATTCCCCTCTTGACCTTAATGAAATAGAGAGGGAATGGCGATATGTGGATCGGGAGGTTTTTAGCAAAATGAGGCTGCGTGGGATTATTTTTCACGGAGCATGTCAGTGCCACTTACTATGTGCGTAGCTCGTCTGAGCCTCTGTAAGGGGCTGAAGTAGCGAGTATGGCGGCGTGCTCCTTGAGGAGCGTAGTACTCACGTTTGTCAGGGAAAGTTAGGTCCAGAGTACCTAAGACGTCGATCGGGTCCGCTTGGTAAGCCCCGCACTGATGGTAGGAGGGGGCTAACAAGGAAGCGGACGGGAGGCGTGGTGTCACGTGGGCAGCCCTGAAAGACTAGACCGTGGTGCCTGCGAAGGGTGAAGACTGCGCATGTGTGAGCGCGATGTGAATGGGAGCGGAAACTAGCATGAAGATGACACGATAAATCCTGCCTATGGATCGAGGTTTTTTGTGTCGTTCCGTTGCGGTGCTAGGGATCATCTGTGGAAGACACGCGAGCTGGATGGGCAAAAGGAGGGAGGAGTAAAGTGTATGCCATCCTGTTAGGAATGTATTCAGATATCTCAATAAAGTATTTGAGATAGATTAAAAAGAAAGCGGATGCCTTCCTGTTAACAATGTGCTCGAGTGTCTCAATAAAGTTTTGGCTATCATACATAAGATCATATGTGGTGTAATAGTAGTACCAGATAGTTAAAGACATCAAGATGGAAAATACAAAGTCTGGTGGATTAAAAACCTGTTATGTGTATTATGAAGTGTAGTAGATTAAAGTATCATTATGTGTATTTAACTTAATAATACATCTTGAAAGGTAGTGACTATACACAAGTATTGTGTGGGCGTCATGGTCCCGGTGCAGCGGGCAGGAAATGGGAGTGAGAGGTCACAAATCTGTAATTAAATAATTATATGGACTTATCTGTGGGTTATTGATGCTGGTAATGTTAAGAGGACTCTTGTGACGTCCTAACGTCTATATAGCGTCTTAAGAGTAAGAGATGGAGTGCCGGTGGCAGAATGTCAAACAAGCCAGTGTAGTAAAGAGTGGGCATGTGTCTATAATGATAATCCCACTGTAAGTATCCTCAAGTCTGTTTGGGGATTGTGCAGTTGAAACCGTGATTACATCTGTTACATACATGGGTCTTGGAATTTGTTCATGAGCGGTGTATGCTGTTCCAGGGTACGTTATCGTTTAGCCCTGAGATGTGGGTTGAGAGTCTATATACCCAACGTTGTTCTTTTTCGAACAATCGTTCCTGGATCTTGGTCTGATTAGACTCAAGTTGTTCAATTATGACCCAGGTCATGTCATTGGTGGTATGTCCCTTGGCTAGATAATGTTCTGTGAGTTTTGTCGTGCTGCGTTTGCAGCGGATGTTGCTGCGATGTTCACAGATTCTGATTTTAACTTTTCTGCTGGTCATCCCCACATACCGTAATTTGCAGGGGCATGTAATAAGGTAGATTACATTTGCCGAATTGCAGTTAGTATGTTTCATGATGGTCCAGGTTTTACCTTGTTCGAGATGTAAGGTTTTAGTTGTTTGAGTAAGATGGCAGATGCTGCAATTGCCACATGGGTAGTGGCCTGTCACTTCTGGTAGCCCCCATGCATTCCGTACTGAATTGGGTGCGTTCGGGACTTTTTTTGGTCAGGTGGAAACAAGACTGTCTCTAAGATTGCGAGACCTTTTGTAGGAGAATAGTGGTTTGTCCCATTGTAGTTTACCTGAAGTCACCATTTTCCAATTGCTTTGAATGAGTTTGGCTACTTTGTTGGAGATGGAGTTAAAAGTAGTTACGCATGTGAGTGGTATAGTTGTTGATGTATCCACTTTGGGTTCCAATAGACTGTCTCGGTTTTGGTTCCTTGCTCTTTTTTGCTCTCTTTGGATGATTTTGTTCGGGTATCCACGGTTTTGTAGTTTGATTGTCAATTCTTCTGATTGTGTTTTGAACTCTTTTATTTCACTGCAATTGCGGCGTAATCTAAAGTATTGACCAAATGGTAAATTGTCCCTCAGTGGCCTTGGGTGAAAACTCTGGAAATGTAGAAGGGAATTTTTGGCCGTGGGTTTGAAATGGGTTTTTGTCGACAATCTCCAGGTCCAAAAAAGTTATGTTGGTGCGGCTTGTTGTGTGAGTGAATCGTAAGTTAGGATCGAGTGTGTTTATCCAGTTTAAAAATTCACTGAGTCTTTGGCTTTCATTTGTCCATATCAGGAATACATCATCGATGTATCTTTTGTAGAAGGTGATGTCCTGGATATATGGTGATTGATGGTTTAAAATATGTAGTTCTTCAAAATTAGACACATACAGACATGTGCTGAAATAGCTCTCAAAGACAATTTCTTTGAATATGAAGGCACCCACTTTCTCCAACAATACGTTACATCTATGGGGAGCACCTTCGCTCCTAGTGTAGCGGGTCTGTATGTGTCTAATTTTGAAGAACTACATATTTTAAACCATCAATCACCATATATCCAGGATATCACCTTCTACAAAAGATACATCGATGATGTATTCCTGATATGGACAAATGAAAGCCAAAGACTCAGTGAATTTTTAAACTGGATAAACACACTCGATCCTAACTTACGATTCACTCACACAACAAGCCGCACCAACATAACTTTTTTGGACCTGGAGATTGAAGCACGAAATGGGGTACTGTCGACAAAAACCCATTTCAAACCCACGGCCAAAAATTCCCTTCTACATTTCCAGAGTTTTCACCCAAGGCCACTGAGGGACAATTTACCATTTGGTCAATACCTTAGATTACGCCGCAATTGCAGTGAAATAAAAGAGTTCAAAACACAATCAGAAGAATTGACAATCAAACTACAAAACCGTGGATACCCGAACAAAATCATCCAAAGAGCGCAAAAAAGAGCAAGGAACCAAAACCGAGACAGTCTATTGGAACCCAAAGTGGATACATCAACAACTATACCACTCACATGCGTAACTACTTTTAACTCCATCTCCAACAAAGTAGCCAAACTCATTCAAAGCAATTGGAAAATGGTGACTTCAGGTAAACTACAATGGGACAAACCACTATTCTCCTACAAAAGGTCTCGCAATCTTAGAGACAGTCATGTTTCCACCAGACCAAAAAAAGTCCCGAACGCACCCAATTCAGTACGGAATGCATGGGGGCTACCAGAAGTGACAGGCCACTATCCATGTGGCAATTGCAGCATCTGCCATCTTACTCAAACAACTAAAACCTTACATCTCGAACAAGGTAAAACCTGGACCATCATGAAACATACTAACTGCAATTCGGCAAATGTAATCTACCTTATTACATGCCCCTGCAAATTACGGTATGTGGGGATGACCAGCAGAAAAGTTAAAATCAGAATCTGTGAACATCGCAGCAACATCCGCTGCAAACGCAGCACGACAAAACTCACAGAACATTATCTAGCCAAGGGACATACCACCAATGACATGACCTGGGTCATAATTGAACAACTTGAGTCTAATCAGACCAATATCCAGGAACGATTGTTCGAAAAAGAACAACGTTGGGTATATAGACTCTCAACCCACATCTCAGGGCTAAACGATAACGTACCCTGGAACAGCATACACCGCTCATGAACAAATTCCAAGACCCATGTATGTAACAGATGTAATCACGGTTTCAACTGCACAATCCCCAAACAGACTTGAGGATACTTACAGTGGGATTATCATTATAGACACATGCCCACTCTTTACTACACTGGCTTGTTTGACATTCTGCCACCGGCACTCCATCTCTTACTCTTAAGACGCTATATAGACGTTAGGACGTCACAAGAGTCCTCTTAACATTACCAGCATCAATAACCCACAGATAAGTCCATATAATTATTTAATTACAGATTTGTGACCTCTCACTCCCATTTCCTGCCCGCTGCACCGGGACCATGACGCCCACACAACTTGTGTATAGTCACTACCTTTCAAGATGTATTATTAAGTTAAATACACATAATGATACTTTAATCTACTACACTTCATAATACACATAACAGGTTTTTAATCCACCAGACTTTGTATTTTCCATCTTGATGTCTTTAACTATCTGGTACTACTATTACACCACATATGATCTTATGTATGATAGCCAAAACTTTATTGAGACACTCGAGCACATTGTTAACAGGAAGGCATCCGCTTTCTTTTTAATCTATCTCAAATACTTTATTGAGATATCTGAATACATTCCTAACAGGATGGCATACACTTTACTCCTCCCTCCTTTTGCCCATCCAGCTCGCGTGTCTTCCACAGATGATCCCTAGCACCGCAACGGAATGACACAAAAAACCTCGATCCATAGGCAGGATCTATCGTGTCATCTTCATGCTAGTTTCCGCTCCCATTCACATCGCGCTCACACATGCGCAGTCTTCACCCTTCGCAGGCACCACGGTCTAGTCTTTCAGGGCTGCCCACGTGACACCACGCCTCCCGTCCGCTTCCTTGTTAGCCCCCTCCTACCATCAGTGCGGGGCTTGCCAAGCGGACCCGATCGACGTCTTAGGTACTCCGGACCTAACTTTCCCTGACAAACGTGAGTACTACGCTCCTCAAGGAGCACGCCGCCATACTCGCTACTTCAGCCCCTTACAGAGGCTCAGACGAGCTACGCACATAGTAAGTGGCACTGACATGCTCCGTGAAAAATAACCCCACGCAGCCTCATTTTGCTAAAAACCTCCCGATCCACATATCGCCATTACCTCTCTATTTCATTAGGGTCAAGAGGGGAATTTACACGTCGATCGGATACCAGAGGCATAACCACCTCGATACCCAAGTGAGATCGCTTTATCAGCCTTCATGTTGTTTGTCTTTTATGTTGTTGTTTGTATGATAGTCTTCACGCTATTTTTTACAGTAAGATACAACGCGCCACAACTAAATCAACTATTGAATGTTATTCACGCGTATGGCTCCAATATACTTTACTAGCCATCACGCGTGTTACCTTTTATCACTATTAGTAGAGTCTGTCTCATGCAAGATATAATTGGACCAAACACACATACACTACCGATAGATGATAGAGATTATGAGCACTATGTGCCCTAGTATACCACGCTATCGACTTACCGTAAGTCTATCCACTTATGGATTCCCCATGTATACCTACACCATTGGGGCACATTGTAGCCACGCAAGTTCTTTCTAGTGTTCGTGCATGCCCGCCATGCTACAGGCATTAGACCACCGACTACAAGCACAAAGGAGCATGCATTCAATTGAGATGCATGTAAACAACTGTTGTATGTGTCCTCACTAATTAACCTTTTATTTACAGGTACTCTCAAACGGAGATACTGTGAGTAAACTACCACTACACTCACAGCACACTTTAGGGTGTGTGCTGATATTCACACTTCACCTGGCCTTGTTCATGTTTTTGCGGCCAGTCACCAGTTTTTCGGTCCTGACGAAAGCCTCCAGATCCATTCAGTAGGCTGAAACTAGTAGACCTTATGTACAAGGGATACCAAGGAAAATAATATTCCTATTTAGAGATCCCGAACAATTTTTTACACTTGTCCTGGGACCCTTCTAATAAAACTTTTTTTAAAGGGCATTCCTCAGAGACATTTTTAACCTATAACTACACCTCACATAGCACGTCACTTTCTGCTCAACTTCAAAAATCCTGCTCCGCTGTAGTTCAGGCGTCGTAGCACAGCTGGATTGTACTAGGCAATCCAGTTGGGTCCCAATGATGAAGGATGCCACCTACCAGGTAGGTGGGTGAGGGGTTTTCTACAACAGTTGTGCACTCTCCTTTCAAGTTTCCCATAAGGTGACAGCGAAAAACGTTTGCTCTAATTCACCAAAAACTTGTCCTTTTTGTTTTTCTAAAGTTACTGGGGAAGAGGACAAGTTTTCTCTTTTTCCTCGCTCTCTTTTTGTTCCTATTTAAAAAGTCATGCAAACACGAGGCAAACTCTTTGTATATCTGGTCCATAAATCTTTGCTGAAAACACACAGTGTCGGTGTTCGGCACAGTGTAGAAGACTATGCATTTGTGCTTGCTTCAGGCAATATTTGTCATAAAATGTCAGGAAATGAATGCTAACATCATGCCCATTACGTGGTCCCACAAACTCCCTGCTGGTTCAGTGGATTAGGGCCATCTTGCTTTCCTCAAGGGGATGTAATCTAGCCATCCTTGCCCCACCATCCACCCCCCTCGGGTGAAACAAACATTTTTGAAGAATATACTTGCCCTTTGTGGGCCGGGGGAGGTGTGTATCTCCAGGTGACTGGCTCCCAGAATGTGTGACTGTCAGGGTTGGACTGACCTGTAGGGCAACCTGTTAATGCCCACAGGACTGGTCTGATAGGTCAGTATTTGGGCCTGGTTTTCCCTGTTTTAGTGTGTGGAGCAAAAACAACAGTTGATGGACAGAATGCAGAACAATGTCATACATTCACCCCAGTACAGAGATCTGGGCCTAAATCCATCATTTTTTTGCTCACCATGCCATTCCAGTTAGAACCCAGCCATATGCAAATCAGTCTTGACCCTGTGCCTCATGGGAACAGTCCAGCCCGAACTGCCAAGCCAGGTCCTCCCTGGACTGGAACCAAGCATCCTAGGACCGGTTTTGGGGTTTCAACCCTCTTCAGCCAGGATAGTTTGATTCCAGTGGCATGGAGAGCACGGGACTCACATCTGAGCATACCCGTCCCACTCGGGGTGACGAATGCAAAAACAACAGTTGATGGACAGAATGCAGAACAATGTCATATATTCACCCCAGTACAGAGATCTAGGCCTAAATCCATCGTTTTTTTGCTCACCATGCCATTCCAGTTTGAACCCAGCCATATGCAAATCAGTCTCAACCCTGTGCCTCATGGGAACAGTCCAGCCGGAACTGCCAAGCCAGGTCCTCCCTGGACTGGAACCAAGCATCCTGACTCCCAGAATGTGTAACTGTCAGGGTTGGACTGACCTGTAGGGCAATCTGTTAATGCCCACAGGACTGGTCTAATAGGTCAGTATTTGGGTCTGGTTTTCCTTGTTTTAGTGTGTGGTGGGCTTCTTTTACTTTTAATTTCTCTGATAAATAGCACACTCGTTGCCATGAGCAAGCACAGCCAGGTCCGGCTTAAGTGCTGGGGAAACCTGGTGCAGCAATCTTCTTTTTTGGCACCCCCAGTGACCTTCTTCTCCACAGATTCAATCACTACCACCCTCCAACAATGCCCCTCATCTCTTGTTAGCCCCTCTCTCATATACATTTTATTTGTTGAATAACGCTACTCGTACCACCGAAGGGTATCAGGGCACATTACAAAATGCTCACATTATACAGAGACAATGAATCATACATGTGTAAATCAGTCTATGGGAAATGTTAAATGGGACAATGAGGGTTGCAAGGTGTAGGAATCACATGTCATCCACATTAGTAGGCAGTATATTTTAAGAGTGTTTGGTCTAGAGAAGCACAAACTCAGGATTCAATGTACCACAATAATTTGGGTAGGCTTAACTGATAAGAATGTATTTCTACCCAAAGCAACCCTTTTTTGCAACTTTAGGATAATGAAAGACTGGGTTAAAAACATAACGTTCTAACCTATACCATGCAGTCTGCTTACAGCTCTTTGATGACAGTGTATAGTTCACTGTGCTATATTAGGATTTTAACTTATGAACTGCAAGTAACAAAAAGATCTGCATGACAAAAGCAGTAACTCACTGAACTATCCACATAAAATACAGCTCTGTGATCTGCATGGTAAATGTTCTTTGCAGCAGGCATATTTCCCTTTTTGCTACTTTATAATGAGTCAAAACTACCACTAGACAAAACTCCAATCTCTCCCCAGCAGGAAAATTAATCAACAGAGTTATCTTGGCATTTTTATTATTGCCTGAAAACTGCTGAATGCACAAGGAACTCTGCCTGAAAGGCTGGGCCTGCAGGCAATTGTAGCCAGGACAAAGACATTGACTCAAAGGGTCAGTTGGATGATCTGTTGATCTACAGGGACACAACAAGCTGCTAGAAGCCCTTTTTTTGAAGAGCCCAGCTGACCAGTTCCAACTGGACTTTCCCTGGCCCCTGCTGATCTCTTCTGCTGGAATGAGTATTAACATCCAAGTGCTGTTTCTGAGGCCCTGGGTCCCTTGGCTATGTCAAAGTGTTCTCCTTCTAACATCCTGACAAAACTTTGACTTAGAAACTTTTTGGACCAGGACAAACCTCCCAAATCATACAGAAGAAGGAGTTGCCGCTAGGCCAACAATTCAGGTTGCTCCTGCTCGCTGCATTGTTGCAGCAGCAAATCCATTACAGCAGTTCACCATGGAGAAAGTATCTGGACCTGTGGATCCTGTTCGGCTAGTTCTTTCAGCCTAGCCCCACTGAAAGATTCCGAGCTCCAAAAACGGACCTTATCTGAATGTAGAAGTATTCACCAGGTGAAGTCGCCAAAAGTATCCAGCTGGCGAGGGACCATCCTTGGGCAAGAAGTTTCAATTTCTACCACTCTGAGCTTTCCTGCTAAGAGTCAATTGCTTCACTGGTACTTCCTCTGACCGCTATCTGGCCTTGAGGAGCCCATCTTGGCAACAGACTGCTGGTTTCCCTGCTGAGGATTGTTTGCTTCCATTTCAGAAACTAAGTCAACAGGTAAAACTTCCCACCAGGACCTGGTTTCTGTATCCAACCCACGCTCCATAGCGGTTATCCTTAAATCACGCCTAGGTACTGGTCAAGGTCAACCACATTAACACGCTTGGCACTTTATGCTTTTAGACACTATTTTTATATAAAGGTATTAAAAATAAGGAGGTTCCCTTACTGTATTTTGTTGTTTTGTTGTCCTTTTGTTCATTAAAATATTCTCTATTTTTATAAATTGATGTGGGATTTTTATTATGTCGTGTTCTTGACTTTTTAACTGTTTTAGTACTTATAAATGCATAATTGCTTAATTGAGATGGACTACCATCCTCCCCAACTAATAATCCAATTCCTCCAAATTGTCATAAAAAAACAAATGTCATATCATCTTTTCAATGCAGAGTCCAGCAACCACAGCATTATTTTTCTTCTTGCTGTGTACCGAGATTGCCTTTTTCGGTCTCACTGGAGGCAGAGCATGCGGTGTCACTTTCAGGGCATTTTATTAAGGGGTTTAGTGCCCGCCCACTGTTTACCATTGATTGGATTCATCCCCATTATTATTTGCTGGCTTCTGTTTGGTCAGTGCATGCCCACTTCCCTTCCCCTTCCTGAGTTTCTCACTCCCCTGTAGCATGGGCCAAGTACTGCTTCCTTTCTTTATGATTGTCCTTCCACTGCTCACGCTTTCTTGACTGGGCTACTTTTTACTTCTACTTGCAGCATTCACTAGGAGTACATGTGTTTGCAGGCTGTCTCCCTCTTCCCCCATCCTGCTTCACATCATTGCTTGCCCCATCTCTCCTCCTACGTTGTTGCAGGTTCCTTCTCCCCGTCATTGCTTCCTCTGTCCCCTAATCATTGCTTTCTCTGTCCCCTCCACCCCCTTTTTCTTCTGTTGTTGCTTGCCCAGTTCCCCCTCCCTTTTCCAGCGTTGTTGCTCAACAGTTGTTTTTCAGAGCAAATGTGTGTAATCAAATTCAATGTGACAATACATGTGTCAGGTTAGATTTTTATAGATTTCATTGAAAGAACTGGGAACTGTTTGTGCCCCGATCAGAGCTTCATTCTAATTATATGAGAGGATAATTACAGAAGTTCTTTAAACATCAACTGACAGGACACCCACACATTTTAGGAAGAAAACAGGTATAACCTGGGAGTGTTTTGAGTAGACTTTTGTACTGTACACCAGTGGCATAATACAAAATGATGGACCCTCGCTTGCTGAATGTGGTGGAGGCTTCTGAGTCATACGGGTCATAAGGAGCCCCCATCCTCCCAGCACCACTGAGGCCTACGCTACACCCCTTGTTTGTGACCGTTGAAGACAAGCAGTAGAATCACACAGAGGTGTTTTCACCTACAGAGAGTTGAGACTAATTGACAGCAAATGTAGACATCAGAGGCCTGCATAGGGAGCTTACTATTCTCTTTTGTCTGTGCAAAAGTCCTCCTCCACTGCAAGAATAATCTCTGCTTTGTCATCCCTTACACCAGCCTCTTGGAGCAGTCTGGTTTACCTATGACTCACATCTTATCCATCTACTCCGTTGTCACTGTGTTTTACTATCAAGTATACAGACGGTATTTCTAAGGTCACATTGTTCACTGACTCCCTAGTGACTTAGTTAAGAAAAGTACACATGACCATCAAATCCTGCTGAGTTTACAATTTTCTTTTGGTGATTGGATCTCGTATGTTAGTGTACTTCAGCCCTAAGTGTCATCAGTGATGTCGCTGACCATGTCATGAACGATGTAATATGTGACGTCATCAGCAGTGCATTGTGGGGGCGCGAGTTATAGTTAGCTCAACTAACTATAAAAGGGGAATTTCTATGGTTTTCTATGAGTGAAATGTCCAACTAACTATAACATCCCTGAAACTTATGGTTTTTTCAGTGAATTTCAAAGGTTTTTTAAATGCTAATTTCTAACTTTAACGTTCCTGAAACCTATGTTTTTTTTCAGTGAATTGCTAATTTCTAAGTATAGCGTGCCTGAAACCTATGGTTTTTTCAGTGAATTTCTAAGGTTTTTTAAATGCTAATTTCTAATTATAATGTTCTTTAAACCTATCTTTTTTTCTGTGTTTTTTAATTATCATCCCATTCTCAACTTGGTGAAAAATGCAAATCTCACCACTCTTCCATCGATACCGTACGCCAACAAAATCGCCACAAACGAGAACCACAACTGCAAAAAAAACACAAAAACCACTTCCCCATATTTTCAATGACCAGCCAAATCTGCAATGCGATCCAAAAAGCAGGCGATAAGTCGAGTTAGCAGTAACAAATTAATATCAACCTTTAACTGGTGTAAGGAGGTCGACTATCTACTGAATTGGACCCAACTTACAGCCACATATAAAGACCAACACGTGATAGACCTACTGATCATGCAGCTCAGACACCCAACAAGGCCACAACACCCAGCGCCACCACCACCAGAACCTCCCCCCCCCGCACCACCCCCCTACTACCATCGAGGCAGTGCAAAACAGGACAACGGACCTCCCCAAAACACCATGCCCCTCAGCCACACAATAGCTGAATGTTGGGCGATATGGCAACCAACTATATATGAAGGAGGCAAGTCAGCCATCAACAATAAAGCACACAATGCCAAGTGTAACGCAGATGTGCTGCACAGACCTCAATATGCAAAGCACAAACCTCTCCAAGTGGAGATATACTATTGATACTTGTAGTGTAGTGTACAGTGGACGCAACCATGTTACCTCAGGCAGTGGGTAAGATCTGGGTCATGTAGCTGTGTTGTCCCCCCCGGAAGCGGAAGCGGAGTGGGCTGCTCCAACGTACGCCACTCCAGTGTAGGAGTATGAATAAATAGGCCAGACTAGACGTGATTCACTTGTGGGAAGACCAACGAGTCTGTCACAGCGGCAGCCCTCACCCTGGCATGTGGCTGCCACCATAACCGCGGGCCTCCTCGACACAGGCCCCCTGCGAACCCAGCGGCACAGCACCGCAGACTTATGTCTGTACCGACTACTGCCTTCGATCTATACTGCAGACAGCAGCACTCACAATTCAGATGCAGTGGCGATTGCAAATGTTGCAGTCCAGTTCGCAAGACACGTTGCTCCCAGTGAGGCCCGCACGGACCACGCATGATCGCAGGCTGTGCACAGGCTGTGTGCTTCAGGTGCTACTAACTCACTGCACCATAAATCATCACCACGTGGCCTCATCAAACCAGAATTCATTAGACAAAACACATTGCTCCCAGTGCGGCCCGTCGGAACCACGTATCATCGCAGGGTGCGCACACGCTGAGTACTCCAGGTGCCATGAACTGTGCAGCTCAACTCAATGCCACGTGGCTGTGCGCCCATCCTGACCGCTGCCTCCGCCCTACACTGGGGTTACACGGTTCACAATTGAAGATTAGTAGCGACGCAAATTGTATAAGACACTATAATGGGTAAAGAAGACCAAATGCTCCCAATCTGTGCAGCTCTACTCAACGTCACCTACCTGTGGGCCTTTGCAGACCGCTGCCTCCGGCCTACACTGTGGAAGACCGGTGACACATGGTGCCAACTAACCCTGTTCAACACAAGCCGATCCCACATGTGTAACTGTGTCCCGAGTCCTGAATGGCAGCGACCACAGCACCAGACTCCCTTCTATCAGTGAGGGGTATTTCCATATGGAAGGCCGGCGACACGTGGTGCCACTGAACCTGCAATACGCAGGCCGGTGGGACCACCAACGTATGCACGTGACTGTGAGGCCTTGCTCACCGCTATCTCTGGGCTACACTGTGGAAGACCGGCGACAAATGGTGCCGCTACCCGTCTTCAACACAAGCCGATCCCACATGTGGAACTGTGTCCCAAGTCCTGAATGGCAGCGACCACAGCACCAGACTCCCTTTGATCAGTGAGGGGTATTTCCATATGGAAGGCTGGCGACACATGGTGCCACTGAACCTGCACTACACAGGTCGGTGGGACCACCAACGTATGCACGTGGCTGTGGGCTCTTGCTCACCGCTACCTCTGGCCTACACTGTGGAAGACCAATGACAAATGGTGCCATTAACCGTCTTCAACACAAGCCAATCACAGATGTGGAACTGTGTCCTGAGTCCTGAATTGCAGTGATCCCAACTCCGTGAGACAACCACAGCAACAGACTCCCGTCGATCAGTGAGGCATATTTCCATATGCAACGGCGGCGACACGTGGTGCCACCAACTCTGTTCAACACAAGCCGAACAATCCCACATGTGGAACTGTGTCCTGAATGGCAGTGACCCCAAGTCCATGGCAGCGAGCACAGCAGCATACTCCCTCTGATTAGTTAGGCATATTTCCATATGCAAGGCCGGTGACATGTGGTGCCACTAACCCTGTTCAACACAATCTGATCCCACATGTGTAACTGTGTAGTGAGTCCTGAATGGCAGTGACCTCAAGTCCATGGCACCGACCATAGCACCTCACTCCCTTCGATCAGTAAGGCATATTTCGATATGCAAGGCCGGCGACACGTAGTCCCACTAACTCTCTTTAGCACAAGCCGATCCCACATGTGTAACTGTGTCCTGAGTCCTGAATGGCAGTGACCCCAACTTCGTGGCAGCGACCACAGCATCAGACTCCCTTCAGTCTTATTTGTTGTTCTTTTCTTTAAATACAATTTTTTTATACGTAAATCTATACATAACTAAGATTCTTCTTTGTCCAACCACACAGGGACACTTCCAGACCCAGGAAGGTTGTTGGGGGTATGATGGTAATGTGGGAAGAGGGTGCGTTACCTGCTGATGTGGGGAGAGGCAGCGTCAAAGGGGTATCTATCACAGAAAGAAGTCCGATATGTTTTCACAAATGCCTCAGACAAATGCCAGCTGATGGACTGAATCACAAAATGTTTTTTCAATGCTTATGTAGTGTGAATTATGAACAGTTCCCACCCAGGCTCACAGAGGGACAGCTGCGGCCTGTCCACTTGACTCACAGACGCAGTACTACAAGCCGTCCGCGTCATTGTAGCTATCCCTGCCCTGTTCCATCGTACGCCACGCCACTCCGATTCGTTCCGACGTTGGCCCCACATAGCTACCTGACGCAGGCGTACTCGC
Organism: Triturus cristatus; assembly: GCF_964204655.1. Lineage (NCBI taxonomy): Eukaryota > Metazoa > Chordata > Amphibia > Caudata > Salamandridae > Triturus > Triturus cristatus. The sequence continues at coordinate 888,444,562 of NC_140590.1, read as the reverse complement.
TGTTGGTGTGCAGGTCAGTGGTCTAGTTCTCAACATCTCACGGCCACTCCCTGAGGGCAGGTTTGCACACACATCACACCCATCTGGCACATGCGTCACATGCCATGTGACCATGCAAATATAATAGATCGACAATGTCACATCCTTTATTGCCAGTGCTGTCTAGATGGCGGGCGCTCCACGTGTCTCAACCATAAACAGTCTTTGAAAAGTTGTGCTGAAGGTTAGTCGCACCCTGATCTGTATAGCCGTCAGGGGCCTACCACCTCCTTAGCGCAGACTTCAGATGTTAGTGCCACCCGAAGCTCATATAGCCATCAGGGGCCTACCACCACGTGGCACGGACTTCCACAGGCTTAGCGGCCCCAAAAGCTGATGTGGTCTCCGCCATTGATGACTCAGGACTCAGCGACATGTGTGAGATCTGCCAGGCTGTGGAGAAGATGTGGTCTCCGCCATTCATGACTCAGGACTCAGCGACATCTGTGAGATCCGCGGAGAAGCTGATGTGTTCTCCGCCATTCATGACTCAGGACTCAGCGACATATCTGGGATGCGCAGAGTTTTGCCGGGCACGTGGAGTGCCAAATGCTGCACACTCCTGTGGCGCCAGGTAATTATTTGCTCATAGATGCACAGGGGCGGCAGTGTCTATCTCTCTCTCTCTCTCTCTCGCGCTCTCTCTCTCTCTCTCTCTCTCGCTTTCTCGCTCTCTCTTTCCTTCGATCTCTCTAACTCTCTCTCTTCCTTCTATCTCTCTAACTCTCTCTCTTCCTTCTCCCTTTCTCACTCCCTTTCTTCCCTTGCCTCTCTTTTTCTCTCTGGCTTTTTTTTCCTTCTCTGTTTCTCTCTGTCTCTCTCCTTTGATATACCCATTACACACGTCAATATTATGTGCTTTATTTTCCAGGCTCTCTCGTCGACATCCATGGTCCCCACAGGAGTGTTCCGCCTTGTTCTTTTCTATTATTTTTGTTAAATATTGTTTATTAGTTTAGCATTCATATAAATATGTTAATAAAAAAATAACATTTGAAAATAGTTTATCGTTTACATATATATTTATAAAAAAATTAAGTTTGAAAAAAAAAATTAATACCTTTTTGGGTTGTTCTCTTCACTGCTGTGTGACTCTTTCTTGTTCTTATTACTGTTATTTGATGGAATCCACCATGGTGTTAAATTTTGGGGCACTTATCGCGGGAATACTGGTGATGTCTGCAGTTTGCACCAACTTCTGAATAGTGTGTTAGATTTATCTCAACCTTACTTCCATTAAAGTGCTGATAATGAAATGCAGACTAGCTGTTCCCGTACAAAAAGACACGAGGTGCACCTTTGTGATTTATTCTAAATACTAAAATCCTGTATTGACTTGCACTGAGGTAGTGGCTGCACTTACAGTGTACACACAAAATCAATTAAGAAATCTCATTGTATTTATATTGATTGGGAATAGTGCGTCAGGTGCTGGATCTTGATGAGATACACTGCTCAGTTCGTATATTGTTCTGCACACGAAAAAATCACATCACAACTTTCACACCAACTGCAATGCGAAACAAATTCAGGCGATAAGCCATGTTAGCACCAGGGATTTTACACCTGCTTTCTGCTGGTGTTAAGCAGGACGACTACCTGCACTGTGAAACGGAACACAGCCAAGAGCCACACCAGAACACCCACAGGTGCCACAGAGTCAATGAGCATGACACAGGGATACCCATGAGGGCCACAAGACTCATCGCAACAACTCCAGGACCGCCAATGCCCCCCAAACCCGCATCTGAGCAAGTGTGTCCCTGTGGTCATTGTCTTAGCATGATAGGCACGACCCCTGCAATATCACAGTGTGCTGTCACCTCAGCGTTGGCAGTGAGCCTGGACATGTAGCTACGCTTGCATCCTCCTGCATGCACAACCAGCGTGTGCTGGTCCGGAGTACATAGGTCAGCGCAGGGGTGTGCCTATCCGGCAAGAGGAACGGGGTGTCTCGGACATGTCCATGTACAGGAAGTGCGGTAAGTGTGTCTCTGTGTTCTGGTGTGGCCTGCCACAAAGGCTGCAGCACTTGATGTTGTAAAGTGGCATGCACCATCTCCAAACGGCACTGTGATGGTGTAGTTTGAATGTAGCAGGACATGCACGAATAGGCATTACAATGGTGTGCCGTACTAGAAAAGTGTGGGGGCTCATGGAAGGGAGGAGCAGCTGTTTGGCAATGTAACACACAGTGAACTCGTCCATGTGCCACGTGCTGGGCATCTCATCCATGATTACCACGGTCGCAGACATCCCACAACACCAACGACCGACCTTTGTACACAACCTGTATGAATGCAGCGTGGTTTTCAATTCTATGCTCGTTCAGTAGTGTGATGTTGGGGGGTTGTGTGACTTGTGCTTCTTGTCGGTGTGTTTAATTTTGGCCATTGTTTCTCTATGCTTGTGCTGTAGTTAATTGTGCATGTGTGCCATTCTGCCCATCTCCCCCGTCCCCCCACTCCCTGCTTCTTCCTCTTCCTGGTGCTGTTGTGTCTATAATGTTGTTGCTCCACACATAAACACATGTAAAGAACAAATTAGAATAGTTCCTTGATTCTTTTAGGTTTCTAAACTTCTCTCTATTGGTTTCTTTTTAATTTTCCATATAAACGGTTCTTTTAATATTCAACAACACATAGAATACGTTGCACTTCTGACTTCTATCAACACACTTTCTAGAACATTCTACAACACATGCAGGTTAAAAGTTCATCAATTCTTTTAAACTTGATATTTTTTTGCAACATTTTCTCGAACATTTAATGGCACGTGCAGGTTAAAAGTTCACGAATGATTTAAGTTTGAACAGTGCCTTCCAAATGCATGTAGCAGCTGTGGTTCAGTTGAGCAAATGTTATCCTCTGATATGTACTCCACGTTGAAACTGCTTTTTCTTAACCAATCACAAAGATTCTTTTCCACAAAACGAATGTGCACCCTACTTTTAAAAAAGAATGCTTTTCATCTCCCAATTACGTATCATGTTGTATGGCAAAAAAAAGTACTTCCCCATCTTTAAACATCTCTTATTCTACCAAGGAACTGCATGAGCTACAGACATCTTTCCATACCTTCCAGCCATACCTTCAAAATGCTACTGTGGATCTTAGGACATAGCTATATTTTCAGGTGCAAGAGGTATGCAGAACACAGACGTATTGACAAAATGTGGACATTAAATGGTTTACACAGAGAAGATTGAAGTGACACCAATTGCTTCCTTTGGTTAAAACCTCTTTGCATCTTCCACACCCTGACCTCATGATTGTGCATTGTGGTTGAAATGACCTAGGCACATTGACTGTGGTTGGTTTGGAAATGCTTATGAAGGACACCTTTGAACACCTCAGCTCAGCACCATGTGACTCTGGGCAATAGCTCACTTAATAGCTCACATCATTTCCACGCCAGCCTAGAGGGCCTTCAGGCCCATAGGGGTGAGTAGTTTGCGCTTTACAAATACCGTATTGATTTGATACGCACAAATTTACCTTCACACCCCCTGTATAACACCCCCTAAGCACCATACACAAGTTACAATGTTCAAAACAAAAGTTCCTCCGAGAAGGTATAACTACATGCTGACACTACTTGACAGATGTGGCACAGCGGCCAGAGCACATGACTTCACAGCATCTGACACACAGTTTGGACTCACGCTTTCATCCCCGACTCCGGCAGCACCTCAGCTTAACACCATGAGACTCTAGACAATACCTCACATATTTTCCATACCCCAGGACTTTCAAACCAGTAGGAGTCAGTAGTTTGTCCTTGTAGGTATAAACACATGCTAACACTACTTCCACAGGTGTGCTGCAGTGGCCAGGGCACATGACTTCACACCATAAGACACACAGTTTAGGCTCATGCTTTCATCTCCGACTCCCACAGCAGCTCACCTTAGCAGCATCAGACTACGCACAGCCTCACTTAATTTCCGTACCCAGCACTTTCTGTCACAGCCCACCGCGAACGCCGCAGACGAACACTGACAAAGCGCGCAGCCCCCGCGCGTCGATAGCGATTACGAAAAAACTACATTACCCAGAATCCCTGGGAACGATGCCAGCGCCTACGTCATGACGCCCGTCGGGGAATCCTGAAATTCTTCCGGGTTCCTGAGGAGCGGCGCTGCTAATTCTGGAGTGAGAGCCAGGAAGGGAGAAGACGCCGAGAGACGGTAGGGGTGCGGTTGCACCACCGGTACAGGTCTTGGGGACTCCCTGCTTTTCACTTTTCTTGTCTCAGCAGGTGCCTGTAGATTGGGTGCCACTTTCAGCCGCTCTACGAGAGAGCCATATGTCATTTCTATTACGAGAAGGATTCCAACCTCCCTCCTGTTTCTGAACTCCCCCTGGGAAAGAAAAGGGGTCTGAGTTACATTCCGCTTGGTTTACAGAGGGAGCGACTCGCAGGCCTGTTGGACGAGCCGCATTAGGCTCTTGCGAGCTGGTTACGCGCTACCCCCATCGGACCAGGATGGTCCAAACACTCCTTTGTTATTTCCTATGGTAGTGTCTCTGGAGTTCGGGGCTGTATGAAAGTCAATGCCGCCAGAACACCGAAGACACGTACATTCTAAGTTAAGGGTTTCCGCTGAAGCCCGCACCATGAGATACACGCCCTGACCAGTGCACTTAACTGTGTTGGGGGTGACAAACTTTGAATGTCCCTGGAAGTCCTGGCAAATTCCGAATAGTTCTTTGGTTGGTTTGTGGCGCCAGGTTGCTTCCCTTACTCAACGGGGAAAAATCTAATTTCATTTCTAATTCTCGCCTTATGTGGCAGGGACTGGTTGAGCTCCGTGGAAGTTAGCTCCATACCCCAGTAGCCTGCTGCTGTGTGTTTCTAGGTACGCGTCCTGTATGTGAATGTTTGTCTATCCATATGTACTTTGACCACACAATTGTAGAACCCCCTTTGTATGACCCTAGTAACTGTGCTCTCCCATCTATAGAACAAGATAGAGACCGTGGCTTCTCAGAGGCTACTCCCAGGCATAAGGAACCGTTCTTTTCCTTTACAGGTACCGAAGTAAAAAGGGGCAAGGCACATGTTGTTGTAAGGGACATTGACTGTAGTGCGTTAGAAACATGTTAGTGATAGGGTATTGATCTTTGTGTGTTTTTCCTTTCCAGATCTCCCTCCCTGCTGACCCCATCCTTTCCTTCCCTCACCTGATCACTCGATAGAGTCTGTGTTTTCAATCAGGCCTTTTGAGCTGTCAGGAGGTGGACCCCATAGAGCATCGTATGTCTCCGAGGATCTGAGGACCTGACACTTTCAGACCTGTAGGTATAAGTAGTTCGCTTCGCACCCCTCTATAGCACACCCTAAACACCCCACAGAGGTTACAGTGCTCCTACCCTCCTCTTTCCTACTTTTTTTGCCCTTTTTTCCCCTTACTCGCTTCGACAGAATCACAAAATGGTGGCCAACACTTCCTACTTGCAACCGCTCGCACCGCTCGCAGCCAATAAGCAGCAAGCTCAGCCAAGCCAGATGGCAGAATTCCCAAATATCGATATCTGTAAATTTCAATATTTTTCAAAAACTACTGAATGGATTTATACCATATAAACAAAGCGTGCTTTCTAGACCCAGACCCTTCTCACTGCCAAATTTGGGGTAATTCCGTTCACCCGTTCGACCTGTAGCCTTGTCTAAAGTTTCCTATGGAAATTAACATGGAGAAAACACGTTTTAGGACCCCCTTTTTTCTTGGTCCCCCCTTGACAAATCACCCCCAAACTTTCAACATAGGAGTTGATGTGAACAAAGAATTAGTTTGGAAAATTTCATGAAGATTCATCAAACGACGCCAAAGTTATAAGCAAAACAAAAATAAATGCTCTTCCTATGGAAACTTGGTCCTAACTATAACTACCTACTGGCGACCGCCAATAGGTAATATATATATATCTTACTAACACATGAAATGCACTCGCCCATCTTTCTTCATTGAGTATATTTCAACTAAATCTCTTTGATTTCTTTAAATACTGTAAACCCATGATGATGAATATTTCCATCACTCTAAATTAGTAATCTGGACTGCTCATAAGCATTTCATCCTGTATCACAGATCGGGAAGTCAGGTCTAAGGTCAAGCAACAACAATTTGGCAGCTGGGATCAGCTAAGGCCATCTTTTCCCCACTAGCACTTACATTGCACAGAGTTGTTTTTTACAAAATTGCTAATGTTTACTAACGTATCTTAATTGTTTTTAAGGTTTTTCATGTATAACTGTTTTTTAATGCATTATATTAGAATGTTAAATTATTGAATTTTGTGTTAGTTTATTAGCATAAATTTTGCACTCAGCTTACTACCTCAACCTTGAGCACGACTGCAGGGAGCTGCTGTCAAATGAATATTAAATGAAGGTATTAGGAAGTATATTTGGAGGATTATGGGGGATTTATCCCGACAGTTGACCTTATACCAATATATACAAAAATCGGACATTTTCTGCGGATATTAATCCAATCAGTAAACATGTTTTGGTATTTATTACAAAAATCAAAATGCAAATGTCGTTTGGTCTATAGCAACACACCAAACTTAAGTCTGTCTTCCTTTTCCATACCCTATTGATATCACGTGCCTTACAAGGTTCTTCCTATTTAAGGAAGTGATGTATTTTCATTAGTTGTCATGTGATCAAGGCTCAGGGGGAGCCGAAACGTTATGGCGACATCAAGCAGTTGAGCGAATAAATTCTTTGCACTACAGAAGGTGGTCCGTGTTTGTGTTGTTGCGCGGGGGCTACGAGGAGGCTGCCCTGCCAGGGATGCAACTGAACTGATATATATATATATATATATATATCTACTGGCGGTCGCCAGTAGATAGTTATAGTTAGGACCGTGTTTCCATAGGAAATCCGCAACATTCTATTTGGAATAACTTTGGCGCCGGTTGACGAATCCTCGCGAAATTTTCAAAATAGGTGGGGCGCTCCGCTCCGCTCCTACCCTGAAAGTCTCGGGGGGATTCGTCAAGCGGGGGCTGAGAAAAAAGGGGGGTCCCAAAACGCGTTTTCCCCATGCATTTTCCCATAGGACCTTTAGTCCGAGCTACAGCCCGAACGGCTGAACAGAATTACTTGAAATTTGGCAGAGAGGTAGTCCTCAGGTCAGAGATGTGCCTTTTGCAGGTCTGGTGTAAGTCTGTTCAGTAGGTCCTGAGAAAATAGCATTTAAATCAATATATATATCTGTAAGCGCGCTCCGTGCGCTTACGGTAAGCTTACCGTACGCGTACGGTGCCGTGCGCGAGCTCAATTCTGATTGGTGGTTACATCATTCGAATCGGTCGAAATCAGAAAGTGTCGGCCGCCATTTTCTGTCTCTCGCACTGAAAAACAAAGGTGGATAACGTGAAAAGGGGGCAACGGAGAGAGTTGCAGACCCCCTAGCGTTTGTCAGGGAGTCCACAAAGGACCAAAAAGTACGAAAAATACATTTAATAAGTTTAAAAAAAATCACGGAGTGTGCGTACGGTAAGCTTACCGGACCCGCACGGCAAAAAAAAACAAAAAAAAAAAAACGAAATAACAATCTCAATTATCAAATAAATTGAAGGACCCGCAAGGGAAAAAAAAAATTTTACTGTGTAAAAAAAGGCGAGGCGCGCACGGTATGAACTGCGCAATGTGGGCACTCGGTGCGCGAAGTGCACCGAGTGCCCACAGCGCGCGCACGGTGCGCGAAGCGCACCATGCGCGCAGGGTGTGCGCACGGTGAAAATCCAGAAAAAAAAATTAAAAATAAATACATAACTTAGCATTTAAAAAACCGTACAAATTCACTCAAAAAACCATAGGTTTCACATACGTTATAGTTGGGAATTAGCATTTAAAAAACCTTGCAAATTCACTTAAAAAACTTAAAAATAGGTTACAAACATGTTATAGTTAGCTGTACATTTCACTCGTAAAAAACCAATGAAATTCCACATTATAGTTAGATCAGGTAACTATAACTTGCGCGACCGCAATCCACAATGTGTCATTTCAGATGTCATCATTGATGTGATGAGTGATGTCACTGACCATGTCATGAGTGATGTAATATGTGACGTCATCAGCAGTTTATTGTGGGCGCGCAAGTTATAGTTACCTGATCTAACTATAACGTGGAATTTCATTGGTTTTTTACGAGTGAAATGTACAGCTAACTATAACATGTTTGTAACCTATGGTTTTTTAAGTGAATATATATATATATATATATATATATATTCAGTGAAAAAACCATAGGTTTCACACATGTTATAGTTAGCTGGACATTTTACTCGTAAAAAACCAATGAAATTCCCCCGTTATAGTTAGTTCAGCTAACTATAACTCGCGCGCCCGCAATGCACTGCTGATGACGTCACATATTACATCACTCATGACATGGTCAGTGACATCACTCATGACATCACTCATTTCACTGAATTTCTAAGGTTTTTTAAATGCTAATTCCTAACTATAACGTGTGTGAAACCTATGGTTTTTTCACTGAATTTCTATGGTTTTTTAAATGCTAAGTCCTAACTATAACGTGTGTGAAACCCATGGTTTTTTCAGTGAATTTGCAAGGTTTTTTAAATGCTAATTGTTTTTTTTTTCTTCTATTTTTTTTAACATATTTTTATTTTATTTTTCTTACCTTTTATAAAGTCTATGGTTAAATTTTTAAAATTCTTTAATGTTTTTTTTTTATATTTTTTTTAAAATAAACATGTAAAATTTATTTGCAGTACTTTTTTTCTATTTTTTTTATTATTTTTTTAGTACGCGTACCGTAAGCTCACGGTAAGCGTACGGTTTATGCTACGTCCGTGAAAACATAGTCCATATTATTTTACATGTTCCTCACATTTAAATTTCTCCCAAAACAGAAAATGATAAACGCAACTTCAACAAAAAGAATTTTCATTTCTATTATTCATTTCTTAATTTACCATATACATCTCCTCTCAAACTCTATCCTCACCTTTAAAATTAGTTAGTTGTGAAAGAAATGTGGCACTCAAACAGCAGATTATCAGAGCCAGGATCTCTGTTGTGTTCACCTCTCTCCTCTCAGCAGAACCAGATAATGGCAAACTTTCCCTCTATATTTCCACACATATACATGTAAGTTTCAAATCTCAGTGCTTCCCCCTTTTTTTCAAATGTAATCACACATTTCTATTGGTTGAAAACCAACCCTTTTCCAAAAGTACCCTGCCCCCAACTTGACTTCTGCCTAGTACCCTTCCCCCAACTTGACTTCTGCCTGCTACCATAGCAACAGCTCATGGAACACTGCTGTGTGGAGTTAGGTCAGAAGTTCGCCACACAATGTTTCAATTCCACAGAGCAAGAGTGCTTGACTTTTCAAACCTAACAGCAAATCCATAGTACTGTTCTTTGGTAACACATTTTTCTGTACCAATACAAAACATGCTTCTATTAATTTACACATAAAGCCTAGTTTTTATTCTAGAATGGTATGAAACAGCCAATCATTTCTTTTTGTTTTGAAAAAAATATGTATGCCTCCATTTCCAAACTGTCTTTCTTTTCATATTGCCATTCTACTGAAAGACACCTCCTGAGTGCATCCAGTTCTCCTTTGAAGATGTTCACAGTGTGGATTGTAGGGCACAGCTATGTCTTCTGGAGTGAAAAGTTTGCAGAGAAAACAGATATGGTGAGAGACCTTGCTTTGCCAAATGTAGACATTAAATGGATTGGTCAGAGAGGGTTAAAGTGGCACCAGTTGATGCCATTGGTGAAATCCTTCATGCAAATCCAACACCCTGACCTCATAATAGTGCACTGTGGTGGCAATGACCTAGGCACTTTGACTGGGGTAGGTCTGGAAATGCTTATGAAGGACACCTTTGCACAACTGTTTTCACTTTTCCCTAAAACTGCCTTTGTGTTTTCCAACATATGCCAAAGGCAAAAATGGAACTGGTCCAATCATTTCTGTCCGCAGATTGACAAAGCAAGAAAGCACGTCAACAAATCTGTTTCTGCTTTCCTCCGTGACTATTGTATGGGTGCCATTTACCACAACAACTTGCGTTATGACATGCAAGACATTTATAGAGGAGATGGTGTGCACTTCAATGATGAAGGGAACAGAGTCTTCCTTTTGAACCTTAGACTCTGCATCGGTACTTACTTGTAGGTACCACTAACAAAATGACTTCATAAACACAACAGCTCTTTTTAGAGCTCCCTAATATCTAAACTCTTAAATCTGCATTTCATTTCTTTTTTTATTTATTTTTTCTTCCGTACGCTTACCGTAAGCTTACCGTACGCGTACCCCGTGATTTTTAAAAAAATCAATAAATGTTTTTTTTGTACTTTTCTGTCCTTCTTTGACCCCCTTACAAATGTTAGGGGGTCTGTAACTCTCCTCATTGCCCCCTTTTCTTGTTTTCACTCTTTTTTTTCAGAGTGAAATACACAAAATGGCGGCCGCCGCTTCCTGGTTTCGGCCGATTCGAATGTTTACTAAGATCTAAGAGCCAATCAGAATCGCGCTCGCGCACGCCACCGTACGCGTACGGTAAGCTTACGGTAAGCGTACCGTAAGCGGGCTCAGATATATATATTGATTTAAAGGCTATTTTCTCAGAATCTACTGAACAGATTTACACCAAACCTACAAAAGGCACTTCCTTGAACTGAGGACTACCTCTCTGCCAAATTTCTAGTAATTCTCTTCAGCCGTTCGGGCTGTAGCTCGTTCTAAAGGTCCTATGGAAAAATGCATGGGGAAAACGCGTTTTGGGACCCCCCTTTTATCTCAGCCCCCGCTTGACGAATCCCCCCGAGACTTTCAGGGTAGGAGCGGAGCGTAGCGCCCCACCTATTTTGAGAAATTCGCGAGGATTCGTCAACCGGCGCCAAAGTAAATCAAAATAGAATGTTGCGGATTTCCTATGGAAAAGGGGTCCTAACTATAACTACCTACTGGCGACCGCCAGTAGGTAATATATAAATATATATATATAAATAATTCACAGAAAAAAACATAGGTTTCAGGCACGTTATAGTTAGAAATTAGCATTTAAAAAACATTAGAAATTCACTGAAAAAAACATAGGTTTTAGTGAAAGTTATAGTTAGTTGGACATTTCACTCATACAAAACCAGAGAAATTCCCCCGTTATAGTTAGTTCAGCTAATTATAACCTGCGCCCCAGCAATGCACTACTGATGACGTCCCATATTGCATCACTCATGACATGGTCAGTGACATCACTGATGACATCACTGATGACATCTCAAATGACATCACTGATGACATCACTGATGACATCATCCAGTGACTGTGTGTTTCTGTAAAGTTGAAATATGTTTAATATATATAGGGAAAGGTGTATTGAAGAATGAGTGGGTGTATAAGTGTCTGAATGGATGATTTAGTAGGTGCGTGATTGACTCTATAAGTGAGTGATTAAACGTGTCTTACTGAATGCATGGGTTAGTGACTAAACTGTGTGAATGTCTGTATCCGTCTGACTGGTGTGTAAGCGGCTGCATCGGTTTGCGAACAGCTACATGAGTGTCTATATGGGATATTGATTGGTTGTCTGAGTATCTGTATGGGTGCCTGAGTGTTCGTGTGGGTGGGGCGTGTGTGACTTTGTGCATAGATGTGTGAGTGGGTGATTCACTGGGTGCATGGTTTCAAGAGTGCATCTGTGATGGACTGTATGGATGGGTGAGTGAGTGAGTGAATGTATATCTCAGTGGTACATGTGTGAGTAACTACATATGTGAAAGGCAGTATATATGTGTGTTGGAGTATATAAATGGTTATAAGTGAGAGTGTGTGATTGTGAGCTTGGCTGTATGGATGAGTGTGTGCTTGTATCAGTGATTGTATAAGAGCGTAAGAATGTGCTAGTATTTGGATGAGTAATTGAGCTAGTGTGTGTATAACTGTATAGGTGAGTAAATGGCACTGTGATTAATTATTTGCATGACTGACTAGGTGCGTGAGTACCTCTATGGATGAGTGGCGGTGTGTAATTGTCTATATAGGTGTATGAGTCCATATGATAGTCCTGTACAGAGTGACCATAAGTATGAGTGACTGTACGGGAGAGCTTTTTCTGACGGGTACAGGTGGTAACTGACTCTGACTAACCAGGCCTAGAGCCAGTGCTATGCTAAAAGACACTTAGAATGGAGTGAAAACACCTACCTACACTAGGCGTTGGGGTACCCCTGTGATTAGCATGACCTCCTCTGTAAGCCTCTAGTACATAATAGGTCAGGGGGATTAAAACTACCTCTTTAAACGCGCTACGGGGCCCGTTTGCACAGTGGTGAAGGGAGGGGGGGGCCTGAGGTGACGTGTGCAAACACGCCCTGTGGCCATTTTAAGTTGGGACATTAAGTCCCCTTGAATCCTGACGGTCCCTGGGGTCCAACTAGCCAACCAGGTACCTCCAGTAAGCGCCACAGAGCTGCATTGCAGAGCGGTGTAAAAAGGAGCGTGGTCTGGACCACCTCTCTGCAACGCAGGCCTCTGGCACTTACTGAAGGTACCTGGTGGGCTAATTGGCCCCCAGGGGCTCTCAGGATTGAAGGGGAATGAATTCCCCAACTTAAAACGTGCCACAGGGCGTGTTTGCACATATGTCACCTCAGGCCCCACCCCCTCCATTCACCACTGTGCAAACGCACCCCATGGTGCGTTTTTTAAGTTGGGGAATTAAGTACCCTTGAATCCTGAGGGACCCTGGGGTCCAACTAGCCCACCAGGTACCTCCAGTAAGCCCCACAGAGCTGGGTAGCAGAGAGGTGTAAAAAGGGGCATGGAGTGGATGACCTCTCTGCAACGCAGCACAGTGGCGCTTACTGAAAGCACCTGGTGGGCTAGTTGAACCTCAGGGTCCCTCAGAATTGAAAGGAAATTAATTCCCCAACTTTAAACGCGCCACAGGGCGTGTTTGCACACATGTCACCTCTGGCCCCGCCCCCTCCCTTCACCACTGTGTAAAAGTGCCCCGTGGTGCGTTTTAAGTTGGGACATTAAGTCCCATAGAATCCTGAGGGTCCGTGGGGTACAACTAGTCCACTAGGTACCTCCAGTAAGCGCCATAGAGCTGCGTTGTAGAGAAGTGTAAAAAGGGGCGTGGCCTGGACCACCTCTTTGCAACGCAGGCCTGTAGCGCTTTCTGGAGGTACCTGGTGGCCTAGTTGGACCCCAGGGGCCCTCAGGATTGAAGAGGAATTAATTCCCCAACTTAAACCGCGCCACAGGGTGTGTTTGCACACATGTCACCTCAGGCCCGCCCCCTCCCTTCACTACTGTGCAAATGTGCCCTGTGGCGTGTTTTAAGCTGGGGGATAAAGTCCCCTTGAATCCTGAGGATCCCTGGGGTCCAACTAGCCCACCAGGTACCTCCAGTAAGCGCCACAGAGCTGCGTTGCAGAGAGGTGTAAAAAGGGGCATGGCTTGGACCACCTCTCTGCAAAGCAGGCCTGTGGCGCTTACTAGAGATACCTGGTGGGCTAGTTGGCCCCCAGGGGCCCTCAGGATTGAAGGGGAATTAATTCCCCATCTTAAAATGCGCCACAGGGCGTGTTTGCACACATGTCACCTCAGGCCCCGCCCCCTCCCTTCACTACTGTGTAAACAAGCCCCGTGGCGTGTTTTAAGTTGGGGGATAAAGTCCCCTTGAATCCTGAGGGTCCCTGGGGTCCAACTAGCCCACCAGGTACCTCCATTAAGCACCACAGAGCTGCATTGCAGAGAGGTGTAAAAAGGGGCGTGGCCTGGACCCCCTCTCTGCAACGTAGCCCTGTGGCGCTTACTATAGGTACCTGGTGGGCTAGTTGGCCCCAGGGACCCCCAGTATTGAAGGGGAATTAATTCCCCAATTTAAAATGTTCCACAGGGCGCGTTTGCAGAGTGTTGGTGGGAGGGGCCAGGGCCTCGGCGATGCCGGTCTTTTTTAAAAAATATATATTTTTAAGAGGGGAGCTGTGTGGCTCCCCTTCCTTTTCTATTTTATGGGCCCTAGGGACCCCATCCCCAGGGCCTGACCCCTATTTATTTATTTATTTATTTTAAATTGGAAGGGGGCCGCGTGGCCCCCCTCCCGAAGCCATATTCAGCCCCAGGGACCCCATCCCCCGGGGCATGGCCAGTGTTTTGTTTTTTAATAATACATTTGGAGGGGGGCTGCATGGCCCACCTCCTCAGGCCATTTATTGCCCAGGGGAACCCATCCCCCGGGACCGGCCATTGCGTGTTTTATATTATGGGGTAGGGGGGTCGCGAGGCCCTCCTCCCAGGCCTCTTCTGGCCCGGGGACCCCATCCCCCGGGGCCAGCCCTATCCGTTGGGGACCGTGGGGGGACCCCAATCCCCCCACAGTCCCACCGGCTCCCTGCGTCCTGCGGGAGCCAGCATTGCTTTTCCACAAGGAGAGCTGCTGACATGCTGCTCCCCTTATGGAAAAGTAATTCTGCTTTGCTTAATTGAAGCAAGAGCAGGTTTCCTTGCTCTCGCTTTAATGAAGCAAAGCAGTGTTTGCAATGACAGGGCCCGCCCGCCCTGTCATTGCAAACAGTAGTGTCCCGGAGGTGGGCAGACCCGGGACACTGCAGGATCCGGCCCTGGGGGTAGGCCATCACAGGCTCCAGGAGGGGGGCCGCGCGGCCCCCCTCCCATGCAATGCACAGCTGCGGGGAGGTGGTGGTCCCCAAGGCGTTTTGGGGGGCTCGAGCCCACCCACACATGTATTTTATTTTTAAAGAAGCCCCGGGGGTGGCGGTCCCCGGAGCTGCGGGGTCAGTGTACCCTCCGCAAATAATTCATGAAAGCCCCTGGGAGTGGCGGTCCCTGGGGCTTGGGAGGGCCTTTGAGGCCCCCATACATTAAAAAAAGAAGCTCCGGGTTGTGGCGGTCCCCGGGGCTGCGGTGGTCCCCCAAGGGCTAAATAATAACGAAGCGCAGGAGCCCACGCTTTGTTCTTTTTATTTTCGCAGCCAGATCAAATTTTTTTTTTTAATGGTTTTTTGGGCGCTGGAGGTCCTTGTGGGACCCCCTAAGCAGGCCTAGGGGATCAGGGTGTTTCTACCCTGCCCCCTTTTCTTGTTTTACGCGTTTGTTTTTCTGTTTTCTTGTGCCTCGGTTCTACAGAGTCACAAGATGGCTGCGAACACTTCCTGGTTTGAAGTGTTGACAGCCAATTAGAATAAAGCTTGTGGTCGCAAGGGTCCGCGGATCCTCCGTGCATCTAAATATCGAAACATAGCTTTCTGAGCTAAGCAGTACCTTTTTGCCAAATTTGGGGTAAATCCGTTCAGTAGTTCTGACTGTAGCCTTGCATAAAGTTTCGTATTGGAAATTGATTATTTGACTCTTATTTTTTGATTTTCTCAGCAACTACTGAACGGATTTACACCATTTTTAAAAAAAGGTCTCTTTCTGAACCAAGGGCTACCTTTTTGCCAAATTTGGTGTAATTCCATTCAGCAGTCCGGGCTGTAGTCGTGTCTAAATTTTCCAATTGGAAATAACATAGAGAAAACACGTTTTTGGACCCCCCTTTTTTCTTGGCCCCCGCTTGCTGAATCACCCCCAAACTTTCAAGACAGGAGCTGACCGGAGCGGGCCATAAGTTATGAAAATTTTGCGAAGATTCGTCAACCGGGGCCAAAGTTGTTGGGAAAACAAAAAACGAGTTTCCTATGGAAAATAGGTCCTAACTATAACTACCTATTGGCTACCGCCAGTAGGTAATATGTATATATATATATATATTCACTGAAAAAACCATAGGTTTCACACACGTTATAGTTAGGAATTAGCATTTATAAAACCTTGCAAATTCACTTAGAAAACCATAGGTTTCACACGTTATAGTTAGCTGGACATTTCCCTCATAAAAAAACAATGAAATTCCCCCGTTATAGTTAGTAAAGGGAACTATAACTCACGCGACCGCAATCCACTGCTGATGACGTCAGATATTACATCACTGTATTTATTCACTTATTTACCCATTTTTCTTTCCTTTAAACTTTAGCTATACATATTTAATAAAAATTTATTTTACAGAAAGACACATATGTCATCAGTGATGTCATATCTGACGTCATCAGCAGTGGATTGCGGTCGCGTGAGTTATAGTTCCCTTTACTAACTATAACGGGGGAATTTCATTGGTTTTTTACGAGGGAAATGTCCAGCTAACTATAACATGTGTGAAACCTATGGTTTTTTAAGTGAATTTGCAAGGTTTTTTAAATGCTAATTCCTAACTATAACGTGTGTGAAACCTATGGTTTTTTCAGTTAATTTGTACGGTTTTTTAAATGCTAAGTTATGTATTTATTATTTAATTTATTTATTTTTTAAGGTTTTTCACCGTGCGCGCGCGGTGCGCTTCGCGTACCATGCGCGCTTCGCGTACCGTGCACGCTCTGTGGGCGCACGGTGCGCTTCGCGCACCGCGCACCCACGTTACGCCGTTCGCGTAATTTTCACGTTTCTACCGTGCGCGCACGGTAAGCGCACTCCGCGATTTTTCGTAAAAATATTAAAAACATTTATGGCCCTTGGGGGTCCTTTGGGGACCCCCTGACAATGGCTAGGGGGTCAGGAACTGTCCACCCTGCCCCCTTTTCATGTTCTCCACCTTTATTTTTCACCTCCCTCAGACTGGGAGAGACAAAATGGCGGCCGACACTTCCTGGTTTTGACCAATTCGAATGTTTACTAAGATCTAACAACCAATCAGAATTGCGCTCGTGCACGGCAGGGTGCGCTTACCGTACGAGCACGGTGCACGCCTATAGATATATATATGCTTTTAAATGCTATTTTCTCAGAAAATACTGAACAGATTTACACCAGACCTGCAAAAGGCACATCCCTGACCTGAGGACTACCTCTCTGCCAAATTTCAAGGTTTTCTGTTCAGCCGTTCGGGCTGTAGCTTGGACTAAAGGTCCTATGGGAAAATGCATGGGGAAAACGCGTTTTGGGACCCCCCCTTTTTCTCAGCCCCCGCTTGACGAATCCCCCCATGACTTTCAGGGAAGGAGCGGAGCGCCCCACCTATTTTGAAAATTTCGCGAGGATTCGTCAATCGACGCAAAAGTTATTCCAAATAGAATGTTGCGGATTTCCTATGGAAACACGGTCCTAACTATAACTATCTACTGGCGACCGCCAGTAGATAATATATATATATATATATATATGATATTTCTGCATGAAACATTAACCCTTACTTAAAACCTCTGATTGTCACCTGTCCCTTTCATTCAGATGTGCCTCCACTTCCCTTCCATACCAGGCATGCCTCGTCTCTCAGAGCACAACCTCTCTAAATCACATGCTTTTTTGCTTTAATGTCTATTCATGTATTTCTGCAACTTTGCCGTAACTCATTTCATAGATAAAAACCTCAGCTTTTTTATTTTGTCATACCCCTTCAACCTAAAAATAACAAATATCCTCCAGCCCATCTACTAATTCCACCAATCATCCTCACACTCACATACCATACCTTTCCACTAATGATCATACCAAATTCCCATTTATTTTAATCTACCACAAAGAAACTGGAATAAATGCATCAAATGGGTTTCTTCCGTGCACAAGATTAATTCCAGTGAATAATAACATTGGACTAACAACTTACTTTGGGTTTCCGGAGCAGCTTGCTGGTTTGCGTAAATCACTTCAACCAGCTGCGGTTTCTGTCTAAGGGCACCAGGGCTCCCGCCCCCTTTACATTAACAGTAAAAAATCATTACAACCATAGTAATGCTAAATCTGTTTTAATTTAAAAAAGAAATATACATTTGGAAGTTGCTAGAATTGAGGATGCTGTCTGCCCCACTCACCGCGTTGTTGCTGTTGTCAATAACAACACACACACACGTGAGTCACAGTGATTACGTTGCTCCCCCTGGGCGGGCTAGAAGTCTTAGTCTTTGTCGGGCTGATAATCTCTCAGCCCTGAGGCCTGTGAGGTCATCAGCTTGACAAAGGCTGAGGGTCAAGGCCTAGTCTCCACCCCCTGCTGCCGTGGAGGTAAAGTTAGCCCTCTGCGTTTCGGATGCAAGCCCTGTAAAGCTAACCCTCCACATCAATCAGGGAGTGGAGAGCATTGTAACCCCACCCTTTCCCAACACGTCACAAGGTGGGGTGGGACCACTGATTCAACCTATACATACTCACTACACTCAGCATAGTAGTAGCCGATGGCACCTGGGTTGTTACTTGTGTTGAGCGCTGCATCCTACCATATATTTAGTTATTATTGCTTCCGGAATCTGGTGCATCTCCTTAACATAGGGTGAATGGAGGGCATTCTGTTAGTCCAAACAATGATGATCTTGTGGACATATATCAGTGGATACCCCTCCTGTTCCCTCACCGGGTGGAATTACACCTCTTCATGGCTGTGATTTGTGCCTAGCCCACAGCGTGCCATCCGGGCTGGGAGACAGGACATGAAGGGGTCTTTCCAATGCCCAAATCCACCCACATGGCTGAAGGGCCTAAATTACTGTATGTCCATTCCCCGTTACTGTCTTAATCTAAGTACCCAAAACAATTGTTGTAAATAAGTCTATGGCTACTCCATCCTTGTAAGAGATGTGGAGTACCAGGCTACCCCAAGGGAACACCGCCCACTGTCTCTGAGAGGGCCATGGCCCACAACTCACATTTTCTCGGGTCCAGTATAGACCATGGGAAGGCCTTTTCAAAAGTGTGGTTCCCAAGAGTTACCAGATTCTCTCTGGCTGTCAGACACTGCCAGAACCTTCTCGTCCAGGCAAGTTTCTGGTACGTTTACAATAAATGCTTAAGTAGATCAGAGAAAGGGGTGAGTGCAAACTAACTTAGATTGCGGATAAAGCGTCTTGGAAGCTACCGACAATTCACAAGCAATTCAATTACCGACACCTGTGCAGAACACGTTTTTTCCGCTGACCTCGAAAAAAGTTGTCCTCTCTAGCAAAGCACTTAGAAGAACTAAGCTGGTGTAGCCGCACAGTGCTACTCTGCTACACAGATGCTCAAAGCTGGATCCGATCCCCCTGTAAAGGTAGCGTTCCTGCTGCCTCTCGAGGTCTGGGGACGGGAATTTTGACATGCACATCATACAGAGCTGTACATCTGACTCACTGCGATTCTGTGATATTATTATGTTGTTCACTTTATGTCATTCATGGCATTTACAGCACAGAAAACTGCAAAACAAGTTCACGTTCTGCTGGAGCCTAATTATGCAAAGTGCTGCCAGTCTGGCAGAGACATTTCATTTTCCATTCAAAAGCCCGCCTTGGCAGGACGCCCATCTCATGCGCCGAAGCTAATTGTCTCAAAATGGTGCGCGCGCGAAAGAGCTGCGATTTTCTTAACAGAGAACGCGGTAGAAAGTGGAACATCGTTTCCTACACGCTTCTGGCTTTTGACCATTTTTGCATTATTGCACTATTGCTGTCACATTGTCATATCTCGGGATGCAGGGCCGAAATTAAGGCAGAACGTCAAGCCTTAATGCGTCCTGTCCTAGAAAGACGTTTCCCCAGTAATCACTGCCTATGGGGACAAGAGAGTTTCTCGTGTGTTTATGGAGTGGCATGGATGTTGGTTCCTCGAAGCACCAGGAGTAGTGGAAGTGACCGCATCCACTCCGAGGGCCTCGATGGCTTTAGGCGTCGGAGTCCGACCTCGTCCCAGCCCGCTCCAATTTGCTTTTCAGGAATTGGGGCAAGGAGTGAAACCTACTGACAGTGTGCAGGGCTTTGAACCGTGTTTACTATCTATTCATACTTCTGTCTTCACCGCCATGGAAACGAGGGGTACGATACTTCCTCCGGCATCACATGCTAAGGCAGTGGCAGGTTGCAGTTCCTTGAAGATGTCAATATGTGGATGCTTCCTTTTCATAATTCACCTCATATAAAGAAAAGCCAAAGTGCTAGAAGTATAGCTACATATTACACACACTTCCATCTGTGGTGTGTCTCTCAGTAGGCCATGCAAAGCAGAAAATCATATGTGTGTGATTTGACCTAGTGATCTGAAGATTATTCACCACTGCCGAGTACTCAAGTCACTGTGATATCTGACCTTGCCTAATGTGCTCTGAACAACGATTTAGTGAACACTGCATTAAATAAGAGTATAGTGAGTTAAAGTCTGATTGTACAAAATCAAATTCATAAAAATCGGGCATAAATAAAAAAAAAAATTGTATACTTTCTTTCGCAATTTTGCATTTTTTTCCAGCCTCCCCTCACCAACGTGTTTAAACAAATGGGACAAACTACCTGTGAGAAACGGGGTTTCTGGTCAACTGGAGTGCGAGCCCTGGTCAAGCAGCAACCACAATCCTGGTCAGGTTTAAGCACAAGCAAACCCCATATTAACCTGTACTCAATCCCCTGGTAGCTTGGCACAGAGCAGTCAGGCTTAACTTGGATTCAATTTGTAAAGTATATGTGCAACACTTTAAACAGTAAAACAGTGAAAACACCTCACAAAATTGAACGGGGCATGCTGCGACCAGACGAATTACGCGGGAGCACTGAATGTAGTGACTATATGAGGCAGGTGAATCTGCTTGGGACGAGTCTCTTGTTGGCCCGCCACAGCCGTGCCGACAAGAGAACCGCCAAGCCGGTAATGTGCCTGCCAGATTACGAGTCTTATCCATGGCTGGCAGGCGGGCAGTGCTGCGGCGGTCTCGCAGCGGTGGTCTGTTAGGCTCATACGTGAGCCTTAATAGCAGACCACCACCATGACACCACCACCAGCACATTCCTGCACTGTGTGGCATACACCATGTTGTGCGTGCCACACCATGCAAGACCGGGTGTTCTACATGCACCTCTAGGCCCAGAAGGGCTCCTTCCTTGAGTGTCTGCCACCCTTTTCATGGTGTGCCCACTGCTATGAAATGGGCGGTGGACATTCAAATCAGAATATGCTTGGCGGTGCCAGCACGACACCGCCCACATATTCCTTGCCATTTCCAGACCGCTGGTGCAGCAAGATCCTTGATCTAGGCAGAGCCAGTGGTCTTGTGGCAGTCCGACCGCCACACTTCTAGTATGGCTGGCGGACCACCACTATGGTGGTTGGACAGCCACCATGAGTACGACCGTTCTGTGGACAGCCACACTCTTAATAAGGCCCTAAATCTATGCATTGTCTTCCTAAATGTTGCAGTAACCTGAGTAGTAAGTGTATTTTTTCACAAACAGTCGGCTTACAATGTCATTCTCCAGAGTTTTAACACTAAAAATTAATTTTGAAAGGCACTTCTTTATAAGCGCAAAAAGGGTCCCTAGCGCAACTTAAGTACATAAATGAGTGTGACCATCACATCATTAAGAAGTTAGAACACATATCTTAAATTGTATTTAGAATCACAATCCATAAAAAACATATAATCTATACCAATCAGCATGCTATGTTAAGTCTGGGCGGTGAACTCTGCTCCACTCAAGGAGTTTGCAGAGTTTTCCACACTCCGCATTACACGGAATACGCGAAGTTTTGAAAACGCAGAGCAGAGGTTTTTCCTCACTCGCCCGCGTCAACGTCGAGTTGGCGAGCTTCAGCAAGGAAAATCCACCTCGCGGCGAGAGTTTTCCTTCTTCGCGATCATCAACATCAAGTTGGAGAGCGTGAGCGTGGAAATTCAACCTCCCGGCAAGATTTCTCAATGCAGGCAGTCAGATTTCTCACTGAGAGTGGTCGCGTATGATCGCCACCGCTCGCATTGAGAATCCGTCCGTTCGCGATGAGAAAGCTGCCGCTCTAGTAAAAATCTACTCGAGCGGCAGAAAGGAAGCAGTGCCTGCTTGAGCTGTGCACGGTGCCGTTCACGATGATTGCACAGTGCAGACAAGCATCTGGCACTGAAAATAACTGCGAACGGTATTTATCTAACGCACTCCGCCACTTGCGGAGCTCCGCGTAGCGCGGTGGAGTTTTTTTGCACTTTGCAGGGTTCCACATAGTGAAACTCCACGACCTCCACCCAGGCAGAAACATTAGATACTGTCCAGGCCTAAACCTGAAATATATTGTAATTACTAACATTATATAAGAGATTTGTAGACAGCACAATGAATAACTTAACACTTGAGCATTATATTTCAGAGGAAGACTTACTGAAGAAATGGGATTAGTCCAAAGTATCATGTTGTTGATGACCCTGGCAGTTGGTTCAGAACTAATAGAAAAAGTTTTCTAAATGTGGGGTTGTTCAATGTGCTGCTTTGCCTTGGATAAATGTATTAAATTAATATTCAAAAATATGTATTTTATGTGCAGAATGACCTGTGTGGTATATGTGTTCATCTGTAAATGTGCAAAATATATGAAGATGGTATCATCATATCCCTGTGAGAAAGAATAATATAACATATAAGATCTGTAAGACGAGGAGATACACACTATCCATTGGTCATTCATTATATGAGAAGTCAGAAAGGAATGGGTGTTAATTGTGCTGTGGATGTTGCTGAGAACTCTCAACATAATTTGTGGACCATTTGAATATATTCTGGTTACAATATGGTAATATAATAGTAGCATATTCTCAAAATGATGTTTATCAAATGTTTACTGGATGAACAAAAGATTATATTTCACACAAAGTTTATTTTAGTCATAGATGATATAAATTGGTGTGAATGGGATTTCTGTAATGCCCATTTTAATATGCTCAATATTCAGACTGGAGTATACGCTCCATTGGCATTAGAAGAGTCGTTAGCAAGGTGCTTATGATTAGGGCTCCCGGTTTTATGGTATTTATTTTTTTGATATTTCCGTCTGTATTTACTCATATTTATTTTTTGCTCATTTTATCTGTATTTATCCATATTTATTTTAGGTTTTGTGAAAAAATGAAGCTGAAATATGTGTATCTCTACATTTATTTAACCAATTAATGTACACTAGTGCCTGACGCCTGCCAGGTTTCAATGATTTAAACACACTCAGATGTTAAAATATGCACTTATAAGAAAACATGTCATTTTTAGACTCAAACTGCTGTTTAAGGCTTTTTACTTCAATTTTTTTAACCCCCTTTTCCTGTTTATTCTGCTCAGCTATTGGACTTGAAGTCATGGTTGACAGCATTTAGAATCACTCAAAAACAACCAATTTCCGTTTTTATCTACATTTAAAAATAAACACAGACAGGAAAGTAAATGGTTTTCTGTCTGTATTTATCTGTAAAAATCAGTAAAAACGGAAAACAGGAAGCCTTATTTGATATTAATTTATAGTGCCACCTTTTTGGTCATGCTCAATCAGAGAAGTAGTACAAAGAATGTAGGCGCCTAGAGAAAAGGAGGCCAAACATTTGTCAATTCTGTTCCTAAACACAAACGAGGGACTGATGTTCCTTTTCAATCATCATTGTAAGTGAGAAATGATCAGTTAAGGTTCTGGCAGTCTTGAGATACTTGTTAGGGTTACTGAGGCTAACTGCATTTAAGAGAAGGATAAAAAGGTGAACACTATAGAAAGCAATATGTGAAAGCATGAGGGTAGACAGGAGGAAATGCCAGATGGTGAGGAGAGGATGATCTATGGTAGAATGTGGTAAGCGGCTGTTGAAGGACATGAGAAAGAAGGGTTGAGGTGTAAGCTAGGGAGCGATGTGTAAGTCAAGCCGGAGTACATCTGAACCTAGATGTGGTGAAAGTGCACGGTGGGTGAGAGAAGGTGGTATTCGTAATTAGAGGAAATATTTGGGTAAAAGAATCATGAAGGGTGAGGGTGGAGACTTGAGGTGACACATGTCCCAGAGGGTGGAAGTGAAACGGCTTGTTGTGTCCATTTTCCTCCCCCCGTGCACACTTCATCTCATAGGCAGTGATGTAAAATACGTTTGTAAATAATTATAACTTCACAGTAAACCATCCAGAAGGTGTCCTGAGATTTTGGGGAACTCCCTACAGACACCTTTCCATCGTTCAATACCACAAGTCTCCTGTGCCAGGAAAAAGGCTGCAAGAGACATGTCTGATTATTTCTGTGAGTTTGGCGCTATTGAGAGATCACCTATCGCTGCCGCCTTCCCCGAAATCCCTGGAAATGACGGTAAGGCTCTGGAGTGATAAGAAGGAATGTTCCTCTCAGGTGGATTACTGAGAGATTTTACATGACCCCATACATTTATTTAACGCACAGGTAATACTGCTATTGAATCTTCTGTAAGAGGGGTCTAGACTCCCTTCATTCTTAGGGCATTCAGTGACTCTCCTTTGTAAATGAGCACCAGCGCAATAGCAATGCAGCCATCGCATGCAGGCATTCCACGTTGTGTGTGTGGGGTGGGGGTAAAGCCTGACACCAAACAAAACAGGCGCTGCTGTTGCCTAGATGCTGGCTTCAGCTTTTCGCTTCCTACGCGCCGACACATTTATTGGCTAATTCGTGGTGGTTTATAGACTGCAGTTTACCTTGGATTAACAGCGTTACATCACTGTCCTTTAATCTGCTGCAGGCTTTGATGGAGTAAACCATTACCTGGCGGCCGGTGAACCTCAAGTGATGGAGGTTATTGATCCGGCGCCGCGGCTCGTGCGCGCGGTGCCAGGTGTGATTGAGATCCCGGCTCCTGTAACACCTCTACCCTCTAACAAAGCACCTGGGAGCTGCCGCGCGCTCCTTTCTGCCCAATTTATAAATCTGCGCACATACTGTTGCGATATATTTACCCTGCGTTCTGGCAGCAGCCAGGAATCCGGAGACGGGGGGCTTGTTCTGAGAGGTGCAGTGTGCTACATGTTACGGGTAATTGACACCTAATTCAAATTCAGGCTACCAACCTTGACAGAGTATGCCTCGATCTGCTCTGAAGATATTCACATATATGCTTTTCCTAACAAGCCCCTAGATAATACTGCTTTTTTGACAGACATAATATTTTTTTTCCTATGCTGTTAACTTTGGAACTTTAGCCTTAGTTCAAGGTACCGCATGCGTCAAAGATGAGGCCCTGCCCGGAAAAGCCACCGAATTTACAAGGGAGAGGTTTGGCCTCTGTTTCCTAGTCTGGCTCCCTCGAGATTGCGATTAAAGATGTAACTATTTCTCATCACTATTATAATTATAGTTGTTATCATGATCCTCCGTTTGATTCCACATTCTCAATTGATGAAAATAAAAGGCGAACACGTTTCAATGTTTTGACATTTCTCGTTTCCTCCTCCTGTAACATACGATGCAGTGGATTCTGCAAGGTAGGCTTGTGAGTCATGATATAAACGTGTGCATGCCTTTTATAAATGAGGATTTGTTTACCTATTTATTTATTTATTTCGGGAGGGTGAGTGTTGGTGTAAAGCAAATGAAATCATATTTTACCCTGAGAACACTGGTTGTAGAGCTCTCGGACCACTCCTCCCCCTCTCCCCCACCCAAGTCCCCAGTGCAGTCTTAGCCATTCAGTAGGTGAAACCCGAAAGTGTGTAACAGCAGTGTTTTTTTAGGTCGACCCTGGAGTCTGCGCGCATGCGCTGCTCTGTGAGGCGTGCTGTATCTCCTCATGGGGCATTGATTAAGCCCCATGCTTCCCACTGGCTCCTTTGAGTGCTTTTCCAAATCCTCTTCCTTACTATGGCTAATATTCACGTTTGTCCCGCCTTTCGATGGGTGGTTCCCGTCCCTGGCGACAAAACATTAGACAACTTAAGAGTGCACACACATCTCTCTCCGTACACATGAGTCTGTAAGTGCACTCAGCCCTAGTGTGCAACAGAATGTCTGACAATGCATGGCACATTAAGTGTGCAACTCTCTACACACAATAATCGGAGCTCCCAGTGAATGCTTGCAAACAGCCCCAGCAGCCTCAGTGTACAGCAGAATTACTAACATTGTACATCTATCAAATGTGCAAACAACTGCACTCTGCAATCCGAGTTCCCTGTAAACACGCACACGTTGTCTATGCATGAAAATTCACTGTCCAGTAGTTAAAAAACAGTGAAGCAAAACTGGCTGTACACCAGCTATTACAGTGCCCAGTCCTGCTCATAATTATTCACAGCCCTACTTGTATTTGTGTAACAGCACATACAATACAAGTACACATGTCTCAGAACGCGGGGCAGCCCTCTCAGAGCAACACACTGCTCACAGCAGAATTAAACTCACATCACTGATGGCATTTACAGTTTATTTCCAATATGAACTTGTGACTGTGCTTAGCTGGCAGGATTGGGTGATAGGAATTTATTTATAATTAATAAAACTTTCTCAGGCGATGGAATATTCACAGGAGAAACCCATAGTTTTCATTAGAATCATTTATTGTTTATTGAATTAGGACTTGCTGTGCCACTATCAGTGCCTCAGCCCTTGCAGCCTTTTAGCTTAAACACATTGGCTAAACCAATAACTATAGCTAAATATTTATAAGACCCCGAAGGCAAGACCTATTGGCTTTTCCAATGCTTGTCATTTGAAACATTGCGTCAGTGGCCGTACATTGTTTGACAGTGGCTACAAAACGGTAAAAACCTAATAACTGTTCCCTGTTGCACTATTTATTTATTTCCTAGGTTGTAGGGCACAAACATTGGAACAAGCATTTGCAATGCCTTTAGTTCTTGCTTTGAAGGAATGTTGTATGGTAATATGAAACATTACAAGTAAAGAGCATTGTAATAGATATGTATTTGGGTGGAAGCAATGAACTGTGAAATAATATTGGCTTAGGGTAAAAGATCAGTTAATAGTTGCACTGTCCAGCCAGACCTAAAAATCCATGCAGGTTAATGACTGTCATCCTCCTTTCTGTGCTGCTCCAAGAGAAACACAACATAATTATTGAGCTATCTAAGACACTTTAATAGCATTGCAATGGCATGTGTGTGCCCCTGAAACATCAAGCATAGGCAGCTAGATAAACTAACATAATGATCAGGGTGTGTGGAGGGCAAGCAGTTTTTTGTCAAAGCATACAAATTCTGCCGTATCAAAACCTGACTCCCAATATGAGGGCGGTGCCAAAGCCCCTCTTCAGTAATGCTCACATAATTGTCTGGCGACAGCTGCGCTACCAGGTCAGATCATAAAAACACAGGAGTACCAATGTGGGACACTGTGGGACACATTTGATGCATATTTGCAAAAGTTTAAATATCCAAGATTCATTAAAAAGACTTTTTATTGAACTCAATTATTATATAGTACTTTCTCAAACAAAACTGCCATACCTAGGGTAGGAGAATCCCTCCCCCCCCTCTCCACACGCTCATCTGTTCCAATTATTGAGTACACCAGCCCACCCGCCGCACAGGTCTCATTCTTCATCCAACAAGTGCTCTTCAGGATTGGATGGGCCTATATGTCAATCAGTAAGTGCCCAAAGAGCTGGTCTGACAGGTCAGTGTGGGAAGCTTTTAGGTTTGTCTGTCGACAGTGCACAAGCTGTTACTGTGAGCGGTATTGTTTATTATGAAGGGCTTCTAGCTCTCCCATCGTTTATCATTCCTTGGCATGATTGTCACTCTTCTTTGCTGCATATTAATTGCCCAGAGCATGCCAGACATAATTTCCTTTTCTTTCTGTGCAGCATGGACCGAGCACATATTGATTCACTTTAATTGTAGTCCTTTCACTGCTTGCGCTGTGATTGAGGTACTATTTCATCTAACTTCTTGGTGTTGCTTCTTCCCTGCTCACCCACCCCTTCTTGGTGTTGCTTCTTCCCTGCTCACCCACCCCTTCTTGGTGTTGCTTCTCCCCGGTCCACCCACACCTTCTTCGTGTTGCATCTTCCACAACAACCCACCCCTTTTCTTTGTTAAGGCTTCCACGCCCACCCTCCCCTTGTCGGTGTTGCTTCTTCCCAGCCCACCCGCCTCTTGTCAGTGTTGCTTCTTATCCACCCACCCACCCCTTGTCGGTGTTGCTTCTTCCCTGCCCACCAACACCTTGTAGGTGTTGCTTCTTCGCCGCCCTTTCTTGGTCTTGCTTCTTTCCCGCCCCTCCTTGGTGTTGCTTCTTCCCCACTCACCCGTCCCTTCTTGGGGTTGCTTCTTCCCTGCCCACCGCCTCTTCTCGGTGTGGCTTCTTCTCCGCCCATCCACCCCTTCTCCTTCTTGTTGCTGCTTCTTGCCCGCCCCTTCTCGATGTTGCTTCTCGATGTCTGCTGACTGCCTACCACCCTTTTCAGTACAGTTTCTTCTGCACCCACCCACCCCTTCCTAGTGCTGCTTTTTCCTGGTCCTCCCACCCATTCTCGGTGCAGCTTCTTCCCCACCCACCTGCCCCTTCTCGGTGCAGCTTCTTCCCCACTCACCCACCCCTTCAGGGTGCTGCTTTTTCCCCACCTAACTGCCCATTCTTGGTACAGCTTCTTACCCACCCACATCTTCTTGGTGCTGCCTCTTCATCCCCCCTTCCTGCAGCTGCCTCTTCCTCACCCACCCACCCCTTCCTGGTGCTGCTTCAACCCCACCATCCCACCCCTTCCTGGTGCTGCTTATTCCTCGCACACCTGACCCTTCCTGGTGCTGCTTCTAACTCACTCACCCACCCCTTCCTGGTGCTGTTTCTTTCCCACCCTTCTTCCCCTTCCTGGTGCTGCTTCTTCCCCACCCTCCCTCCTCCCCTTCCTGGTGCTGCTTCTTCCCCACCCCCTCTCCCCTTCCTGGTGCTGCTTCTCCCCCACCCACCCCTTCCTGGTGCTGTCTCTTCCCAAACCAACCCCTAACTGGTGCTGCCTCTTCCCCAGCCACCCACCATTTCCTGGTGCTGCCTCTTCCCCAAACCCCTTCCTGGTGCTGCCTCTTCACCACCCTCGCAACCCTTCTGTGTTGGTTCTTCCCTGCCCTCCTACCTCTTCCCAGTGTAGCTTCTTCCCGGCCCTTTCCCAGTGTTGTTTTCTTTGCCACCCTCCCTCCTCTTTGCGATGGTGTTTTCTTCCCTACACTCCCACCCCTTTGCGGTGTTATTTTCTTCCCCAACCTCCCACCCCTTCCTCGTGTTGTTTTCTTCCCCACCCTCATACCCCTTCCCAGTGTTGTTTTCTTCACCACCCTCCCACTGCTACCCATAGTTGCTTAGTCCCTGCCCTCCCACCCCTGGTCGTTGTTACTTCTTCCCCACCTGCCCACCTCTACTTGGTTTTGTCACCTCTACTCAGCATTGGTGCTTCCCCTTCCATCCCCCCTCTCTCTTTGTTTCTTCTTCCCCTTCCACTGACCCCTTCTCTGTGTTGCTTCTTTCTCTCCAACCCAGCCCTTCTCTGTGTTGCTGCTTCTCATCCCACCCAACCCTTTTATGTGTAGCTACTTCCCTGAATGTCTGAGTGACTGATCATAGAGCTCTCTGATTTTCAACTCTGGAACATCGTTGGTTTAAACTTTTGACAGTATGTTCACTTCTTCTCACAATAAAGTGATTGTTATTCATTATCATATTCTATCATGATTGAGTAATGAGAGCATATGCTACTCCTCTATAGAAAAGGCTTTTAACATTTGTAGCTCCCCAATACTGCCACGACCTGTTTCCATCTCCTCTGTCCCCAGCTGGTACAATATGTTACTCCCTCAGCCACTAGCCCCTCCCAATCTGAAATGCATTTACTGTTAAACAAGCCACTTGTCGCAGAAGTGTTGTACATATAAACAAGCTCCTGCAATAGCTCAAAGGTATCAAATGTTTACATACATTACAGGTCAAAATAATTGGTAACATAGTGTATAATAATTTCATTTATATACAACAAGACTTTGAAACACGATAATGCAATTTAGGTGCAGTTTTCCATATCACACCATTTCATTCCACTTTATACCACACCACACAATGCCACTTTGTCACACACAATGCTGCTCCACACCACACAGTACCAGACCATATTACACAGAGCCACTACACTCCATGCCACACAATATCACTCTACACCACACAATGCCACACCACACAGTGCCACTCCACATCATAAAATGTCACTCCACTCCACGCCTCATGATACCCCGCCACTCTACTCCACACAACATTACTTCACGCCACCCAGTGAAAAACCAACCCCACACAATGCCACTTCACTCCATTCCTTACATTGCCACTTCACTCCACACAATACCAAGCCATGCAGTGCAACTCCACAATGCCACTCCATGTCAAACCATGCCAATACACACCACACATTTTCACTCCACACCATTCAATGCCACTCCAGTCCATGCCAAACAATGCCACTCCACACCACAAAATGCAACTCCACACAATGCTACACTGTGCCACTCCTTGACTCACAATGTCACTCCACGTATGCCTCACATTGCCGCTCTAATTCACACGACAAAATTCCACCTCAATCCACACCACACTATGCCACTCCTCTTACTGACACTCCATCGCATGCCAAAGAGTGCCACTATGCTCACACATTGCCACTCAACTCTACACAATGCTACTACACACAATGCCACACCACACGATTCCCCTCCAGTCAATGTCACTCCACTCTACTTCACACAATGCCACTTCATTCTATGCCCCTCAATGCCACTCCACCCAGTACCACTCCACTCTCATTTTCCTACTCCCTGCTGACGAGAGGCAACTACCTCGAAACACGTGTCCAGGGATGGCACACGCCACGCATACTTGCACGCACTCTTGAGCATAGGTGTATCCGCCGACGCTGACCTTCAGGGACCATTTTCATTGGGGGAACACGACTGGTAGGTGTAGCAGTGTGCGACCAATCTGATGTAACTCCACACTATGCCACTCCGTGCCACACATGCAACACACTTCAACACCACTCCATGCCACACAATCCCATTCCACTTCCTTCAATACCACTCAGCATCACTCTACGCCACACAATGCCACTCCCATCCTAACCACACAATGCCACTCCACACAATGTCACTCCATACAGTACCCCTCCATTGCACACAATGCCACTTCACTCCATGCCACACAGTGACACTGCCCTTCACTCAATGCCCCTCTACTCCACTCCACACAATGCCATTCTATGCAACACACAATGCCACCCCACTCATCTCCATACAATGCCACTCAACTCATCACAGAATGACACCTCACACAGTGCCCCTTGATGCCACACAATGCCATTCACTCCACTCAATACCACTCTACTCAATGCCACTACAGTCCACACAGTGCCATCCCACTAGACAGAATGCCACTCCAGTACACTCTGTCACTCCACTCCATGCCACACAATGCCACTCCATGCACACACAATGCAATTCCACCCGATGCCACACTGTGCCATTACACTCCATGCTGCACAGTGCTATTTCACTCGACACAATGCCACTCCACTCATGCCACACAATGGCACTCCACCCCACTCAATGCCGTGCCACTCCACTGATTTGTAATTTTATTTAGATAGCGCTTACTACATCTGGTGAGGTGTTGAAGCACTTTGCATCATGCCACTCCACTCAGTGGCACCTCAATCGATACTACTCCACTCAATGCCACTGAGCTCCATGCCACATATTGACACTCCACTCCACACAATGCCACTTCACACCACACAGTGACATTGCATTCCACTCAATGCCACTCTGCTCAATGCCACTCTACTCAACGCCACTCTACTCAACGCCACTCTACTCAACGCCACTCTACTCAACGCCACTGTACTCAATGCCACTCTTCTCCATGCCAAACAGTGCCGCTCCTCTCTTCACCATACAATGCCACTCCACTGATCCCCATCCCCATACAAGCCTGCTCCACTCATCGCCACACAATGCCACTCCACACAGTGCCACTTCACTTTACTGCAACCGGAAAATCCTGGGAGAGAGGTACAAAGATAGAGAGGACGGAAACCTGCGACTCAAGGCATCCGTCACCACATTGTCCAAACCCCGGATATGTTGAGCAGAAATGGCCAGAAGATGAAGCTCCGCCCAACCTGCAATCGCACAGGCCACCAGATTAAAGGAAGGACTGCGAGTACTGGCCTGGTGATTGATGTAAGCCACAGTGACTGTGTTGTTGGTCCGCACCACAGCATTGCATCCCAGCAGCCAACCCTGAAAGAACCGAAGAGCACGCTCCACAGCTGACAGTTCCTTCCAGTTTGAGGACCGGTGAGACTCCGATCTCAGCTAACGAACCTGGACATACCACTGACCCTGAGTAGCACCCCAACCAGATGCACTGGCATCTGTTGTTAACACCACCGGAAGGGGCGGTCAAAGGCACATCCCCCTGGAGAGATTTGAAGAATCCAGCTACCACTGGAGAGCGGACACAATCTCCAGACACACTGGCACCGACACGGTGTAGTCCGGACCCGGGAAAGGCACCTAGTGGTGAGGATGCCACAGCAAGGGCTGAAGATGGAACCTGGCCGATGGAACCTGGCCCACGGAACCGTGAAGACAGTTGCAGCCATGTGACCCTGCACTTCGAGCAACTGAAGCAGGGGAGCCGATGCCTGAGACAACACCCTCAACAGGGACTGAAGGCACAGAATCCTGGAAGGAGGAAGGAACAACTTGCCCAGAACAGAATCGAAGTCTGCCCCAGTGAAGGACCTCCGGGAGGCAGGAAGCAGTTGGCACTTCAGAAAGTTCAGTAGAAACCCATGGCGCTTTAGCGTATGAATGGTCGAAGACAGGTGCTGGGACAGGACCAAGGACGAAGGAGCCTGGAGAAGCCAATAGTCCAGATAAGGACACACAGACAATCCCAGGAGTTGAAGATAGGCCGCAAGGGGGGGCCACCACCTTGGTGAAGACCATGGGAATGGAACAGAGACCAAACGGAAGGAAACAGAACTGGCAATGATGACCTCTCAGGTAAAACTGCAGAAATCGCTGATCCTCCACACAGGGCGCACAAAGATACGCATTTTGAAGAACCAGCGTATACCTCATCCAACCGTCCTGAATCAAAGGGATCACACGTTGCAGTGTCTCCATCTTGAACGGAATTTTCCAGACAAACTGGTTCAAGGCCAGAGATTGATCACAATCTAAATCCCCCTGTGACTTTCGAAAGGAGAAAAATGATAGAATAAGTCCCCAGACCCCATTCTGACCAGGGAACAGGCACAATTGCCCTCATCAGAAACAGGTACTGTATGCTGTCCAACAGTGACCGATGACGAGCTATGCCCAAGAGGATCAGAGTCCGCACCCTGCCCGACCGCGGCAGAGGGCAAGCCTGTGAGTCTAATCGTAAACCAGCATAGCTGGATTAACCCCCCACCACCAACCCGAGACGTCTGTACACAGATGGCGGGAAGCAGAGACGGCTGCAGCAACCGGGCTGAGATGGCAGGGAACCTTCCCCAAAGCAGCCGTAGGAGGGAACACACCCGCGGAGTGGAAGGAACAACTGGAAGACTCACCAGCACCGAGGTGACCTGCCCAGAGCAACGCGAACGGGCTTGGCACTGCAAAGACACGGAGCAAAGAGACCTGTTCAGCCCAGCAGCACAGGAAGCAAAGTAACGATTGGAATCCAGGAGGCCAGGTGTCCTGACTCCAGCAGCTCCCACAACGGTCCAGAAGCACCCACAGAGCCCAGCAAAGGAGGGAACAACAGGACAAGCAGCAGAAGGTAAGTGCCCGGCACCAGTGGCGGCTGGTGAAGTTAGAGAGGTGAGGCTGGCATGCGGGGGAACGCTCTTTAAAGTGACGCAGCATTTTTTAGGAGGCAGGTCGCCATTCCCAGTGCATGTTTAATTTTAAAAGGGGGCATGTGGGCTCAGTTTCCCTGTTAGCATTAGGGCAGTGGGTCACCCAAAAGGGGAACCTACATGCGTGAGTTCATTTTTTTCATAAAAGAGCAGCAAACCTAATAACTCAATCCACCACTAGAAACTAGAGGAAATGCTTCAGAATCCTCAGAGCACAAGAGTAATCCCATAACCAACAAATGTACAACAATATTAAGCACTAAACTAACTACTACCTTTACTGTGGGTAACATGATACTCTGCAACCCCAGAGCTTTAACAACTCGTAAGGGGTATTAAAAGCTATATAAATGCAATTACAATACAACTACTTTTTGTTATTAAGTGCTCTTTAAAAGGTGCAGCTATTAGCCTGATGTGGTGATTCCACTCATTCACGGCAGAAGCAGGAAACATCCTCAATTATCAGAATTATCGAGAGCGGAATTAGCGTATGTGGTATTACCACCAATATATATTACAACATGGCAGCAGTAACTCCACCGGGAATAGTTACACCAACAATATTCCTGCCAAGAGAAGCTTTACAGCACCCATTACATATCAGCAATTTTGACCTCACTGCCAATCTGTAACTCAGGCCCTATTTCTTGCATGCACTCCGACTACTTTTATTAGAATTAAATGACCTTTCTGTTTTGCACCCAATTATGACTCTCTGCAGCCATATTCACTGTGTAGAGGGATGTTTTTAGAGATACTCGCGTCATGATATAAAATGGATGCATGCACGCAGATTCGAAGACAGGCAGGAAAGAAATTACATTTGTGAAAATCATGCAACATTACATTTGGTCATGTCATGCATGCCCAATGTAGCATTCTTAAGATTCTTAAAATATTTACTACAAGCCAATACTGCTTTAATAAATACACAACCATGACAACATTGTTGCTGACGTTTAACTTGTATTAATAAAGTGAGGTCAAACAATGGATGCTCAGGTTCTGTAAAAGGACCAATAGCCCCAAACTACAAAAATATAACCATTGGTGTCTGTGCGCTGTCTTGAACTGTGAACAATGTGATGAATGTAATGCAGTTAAAGAAGTGCTTCATCTACCATTATGAATTTACAGCTGTTGCAAAGATCTGAGTATTCACTCATACTCACTCACAGATTATTTTCATTCTTTATGATTCAAGCTACTGCCTTCTTAAAAGGAGTCAATGATTAAAGTCCCGGCAGGTTTTATGGTACTAATGCAATGTATAACAGAAATATAGTGTCCTAAATACCATTTATAAAAGTATTTCCCATTGGAGGTGCTAATAAAAATCTACACTTTACTAGAATATATTTTTGTATATTATAAAATATAACATGACAGACATTCTACTGACACGTACACATCTGGGTGCCATCAATCAATCAATCAAAAATAAGTTTATTATGACCAACTGGTCTTTAAACTACATATACCATCATAAAACAGCTAAACGTACAATAATTAAGGTTTGTAAAAGTACCTAAAACCAAAAGTTCATTATTTCTCATTAAAAAAACTTGTTTCCATAGTATCATACTATGAACCAGGTCCAAATACATAAACGTTCAATCTTTAGAAAATACCTAAAATAATTAAAATTGTCCAATTTGACTCTGTTTGTCCCACCATGGGCCACTTTTTCCATTTCCTTATTCCATGAGAAATCTCTTAGCTACTTGAACAAACTTCGCCAAAGCAATTGCAATGTCAAAGAACTGCATGTCAATGAGAAACTCGATTGCTTGCGTCCTTGACCTTATTCCATATTTTAAAAAAACTGGCCTTAAAATCAATCGCCGTTCAGATAACAATTTTTGGCAATCCATTACAATATGGACATAGGTACATTTTAAGCCTATCCGGCATGTACATTTACCGTCATCATCCATTAATATGCTTTTTATTTTCTCATTTGAACGTGCGGGATTAATGCCTATTCTCACCTTTAGCAATTCCAATCTCAACCAGTGATTCGGTACAGTATCTAAATACAGATACCAGTTATCATTTCTCCAGCTATTTAACATAAAATGCACAGACTCTTTTTGTTTCCGGTAATCCATATCAATTTGTCTAGATTTTTCATTTCCCAAGGTTTTTAGATCACTCTTCCGACCTTCAATACATAACGACTCTGGGTCAATTTTCACCTTTAAATTATCACAAATGGAGTGGAGTTTCTTTCTAGTAGATTTTGCCCAATTCAGTTCACTCTGTTGGATCTCCCTCCTACACCAACAAGACACTTTCTCCTCCACTCCTGATCCTGGCCGTTTCCAAAATCTACATAGATTTACCTGGACTTGTATGTTCCATGCTGGTCAATCTAGTTCTAACCTAATGGCCTATATCATTGAAGAGCTGGGCAAAGAAAGAAGAGCTTTTAAACATTTCCCTTCCTCATTATCCCATGAACATTTCCCCCCTAAGCACAAAATGTCTGCACCATATTGCATCTGCGGGGGGATCATAGCCTTAAAAGCCTTCAACACCGGTCTGTGCGACATTGCTCCGTAATTACTGTTAAATTTTTTCAACCCACAAATTCCTGCTAGGCCTTTTGTTTTCTGGGTCTGTATGTGCATGCCCCAATTCAAAGCTCTATCGAACCATATTCCCAAATATTTGTATTCATTAACAACTTCTAATTTTGTCTGCCCCAATAACCAACTATATTTATGATTTTTCTTTCCAAAACACAATATTTTAGTTTTTTCCATATTTACTGTTAGGTGTTTGGATAAAACATATGTCTCAAATGCCTTTAACTTTCTTTGCAGTTCTAGTTCTGTTTGATCAAAGATAACTAGGTCATCTGCATACAATAAACAAGACAGATGCTTTCCATTTAACTTTGGGCTTGTTCCTCTTTCGGTTATTAATAATTTAGGTAAATCAGCAAGAAAAATTGAGAAAAGAAGAGGGGGCAATACGCAACCCTGTCTTAAACCGTTATTGATTTCTATCTTGTGAGTCAAACCTCCTGCTATATCTTTAATACCTGTGCCCAATTTTCACTATGCAGCCCTCGGATGACTGCTGAGAGGTCTACGGGATATTATATCTTTTTAGCGTCTCCCATAAGCATTCTCTATCTACTAGATCAAATGCAGCTCGGAAGTCAACAAAACAGCAGTATAATCTACCCTGCTGTTCCACTGACGTCTGAGCCACAGCCCACAAGGCAAAACAATGATTGAGTGTTGAATGTCCCTCTTTTGAACCCTCTTTGTTCTACAGGGACAATCGCATTTGATTCAACCCATTCCTTCAGTTTTCCCAGGATTATTTTGGAGAACACTTTCACACCAATGTCTAGTAGATTAATTCATCTATAATTCTTTGGGTACTTTCTGTCCCCTTTTTTATGCAATGGCCTGATTACAGCTCCCCTCCATGATTTTGGAATTATACCTTTGGTTAGTACGGCTGTAAACATCTTTGAGAAAAATTGGGCCCACCAGTTTAGCTCTGTTTTACTTATTACTGCAGGTAAATTATCAGGCCCTGCTGCACGGTTAGCTTTAGTTTCCTAATGGTATTCTTCACATTTTCAAAGGAGCATAAAGGGATTCGATTTTTTACTACATCCCGCATACGGGTTCTTTCCTCGCTAATATATGGGTGCCATCAGCTTTTGGATCAACCATGGAGCTATGATTTCTCCTTTTTTTTTTTTCATATCTTTATATAGCGCAAACTTGACCCAAAGGTTTTGGGTATCAGAGCGCTTTACATGAGCACCTTGCGTTACACAAGGACACATTCATTGTTGGTAGGGAACCTGGCCTCCTAATTCCATTCACCCTGCCCTAGGAGCCCTCTGCAGCGGCTTGTTGGCTGAAGGGACGAAGTCAGGTCCCTGGTACCAGCTGTTGAAAGCAGAAGACAAATACAGCTCATTAAGGTCCCGCCAAGGCCTGACTAATGAAAACGGAGTTATTGCCAATTACTTCCAACAGAGAACAGAGTCAGACTGAAGGAGTCCCTCACCTGATTACGGACAACTGGGCCCTCTTTGTCCACCTCCGCACAGGTGTTTGACTGCTTTTCTTTTGCCTCTGTTCGAACTAGAAGTGTGCTAATTTGAAAAGGGACTGCAGCGTCCCTGGCAGCTCTCGTTAACGCGGGTAGAAGAATACTCACAATTTCGCCAGCTGCAGTCGGACTTCTTACTCAGCACCCAGAAGCACGGTGTCTGGGACCTGAGGAGACCCAGGGAAGGGCCTTGGATGGGTAGAAAGAGGCGGATGTGAGAGGGGTGAGGTAGGCCATTGAAAGAGAGGTGCGCCTTCATAAGCGTGTGGCCAGAGCCTCCCACTGAAACACCAGAGCTGCAAATAAATGATGGCGGCCGTTCACACGGTCCTGTAACAGCAACACGGAAGCAGACACCTCGAGTCTGCGCAGTGTGTCTTAAAAAGTCTTTATGACAAACTGCGCAGACTCGGCTTCCCACCTGTTGCCTCTGCCACTCTCTTTGCCAGTTTATCAGAGGGCAGGACCCACCTCCCTGCGACGTGTTCGGAAAGGTTGGGGTGCAGTCCTCTCCACTCCCTGACTGACATGCAGCCCCTGGCGCTACAGGGCTTGAGCCTGAAGCACCCGGGGCAAACTTTAGCCAAACGTCATTAGTGGGTGGAGACTGGTCCTCAAGGCTATGTCTTTGCCGAGCTGATGACCTCACAGGCCTCAGGGCAGTGAGCTTGTCAGCCCAGCAAAGTATACTCCGGGCCAAAACGAAAGGCATAGGCTTCGCTGCCAGGGTCACGTGACATGACACTCGTGATCACTTATCATTGCAGCTACAACAGCCCTGAGCCCAGCCGCAAGAAATTAGAGGTCTGTGTAATTAATTTTTTATTTTACTGATTATTAAAATAATTTAGTTGTACTTTTGTAATAGCTGACCCAGGGGCTGAAGTAAAGGGGGCGGAGCCCCAATGCCCTCACACAGAAACCGCCACTGTCCCGGCACCCACCACAGCATTCCCCATCATGTTCACTGTCGGGAAACAAAACAGGAAGTGTTTTCTGTTGGCTATGTAATTATAGCCCCTGGCAGGAGGGTGGGTGGAGCCTAAAAAGCGTTTCCTGTTTTGTTTCCTGTCAGTGGAATATACCTCATTAGTGATGACTGGGTCGAGGACGAGGCACGTAGAGGTAAAGTACAATCTTCCAGCAATCAATTCAGAAAGACCTTGAAGAAACATTCCTCAAACAGCACCATCACCCCGCCCCCCTTCCCGACAGGTACTCCTTGTCTCTTGTGAATGATTTTGAATTGTGCTCTGGTGCCCAGACTTCGCTCAGTGCTTCATTGCGTCTCTGGTAAACTCATGCCATAGAAAAAACACTTCATAGCTACAGTGTTCTTCAAGTTCTTCTTTATTATTATGCTGAAAGCATCCACAATATCAAGCGGTCACATTTTTAAATCCCTTCCTGAAGGTGAGATATATTGAAGTCTACCAGTCGAAATAAATGTGCAGTTGGACAGCGTATACATATTATTTTATAGAACCCGAATATTTTCTTCTTATTCCTGGTTTTGAAAAAAAAAAGATGTGGGTGAGATCATTACACAACCAACAACACTTTACTGCGGTAACGATCAGCGGAATATTTCTAGTATTCATGTAATATTTGCTAGACTATTTGCTAGTGTAACAATATGTATTGCACAATCATTTAATATAAAATAGACCAAGTAGCATACATATTTAAATACTTATTTGCTGATAGAAAGAGTTGCACATATTTCTTGTGATCAGTGTACGAGTCATGCAGTAAGTGACAGAAATACGTATAGAATGCATAGACGACTATTACATACATATTGTTGAAGCAAAAATTATTTTGCAGATGCAATCCGTCTGTGCTAAACAAGAGGAAGAAGTTAAAACAAGTTCATTTTATTTTAGAAGCTATTGTTTCATTCCTAGTGCTGGTATTTTCTTTTCAACTCACATCTAGTTTATCTCCCATCATAGGCCAATGAAACGTAGGACTCCATAATTACTTGCCATTTCCAAGTTTTTTGCTTTTTTGCTTACATTGTGTCACATCGTGAAGCATCTCACATTAAGAGTAATGCTGTTGATTAGCTTGTGTTCCTAAATCATTAAAAGTGAAGGCGCCTCTGTGTTTCTAATGTAGCCTCAGAGGGTGTATTAGCATGCAGTGTTCACAGGAAATTTATCTTTTATGAGTTTTAATTAGAATGCCTCTACTTTTCTTAATTTTAGATTTGTGTATTTAAATGTAGTAATCTGGGACCGTCATATAGAAATCCTATACTAATAGAAATACCAGTGCAAAAACCATTCTCACCATTTTGCTATTTCTGTAACATTCAATTTTGCCCTTACATAAGGGCTCTTACATAAGGGCAAAATTGAGAAACTATATTGTGGAACCATGATAAATAGATAAAAACATTTTGACGAAGCAAGCTGACAAGGGAGGGTGTGTGGGAGGGACTGAGAGACCAGACTGACGCTGGAGGTCTGCTGGAAGGGGCTTGAGAAGCAAGCTGACAATGGAGGGGCCAGGGATGCAAGCTCATTACCAAGGGCGGGCATTAGGGGCTAGTGTAGCAAGCTGACATGAATGGGATAGGAGGTGCTGTGGCAATTAGCTGACAACCACGGGAAGGGCTGAGGGCAGCAAGCTGGCAATGACTGGTGGGTGGGAGGGGCTGACAACAGAGCCTGGCAGGAGGGGCTGGGGTAACAAGTTGACAACAGTAGGCAGGAGGAAGGGGCTGTCAAAAGAAGGCGTGAAGTACTGGGTATTTTAGACCCAGTGGTGCAGGGGCACACACCCTATGACTTCTGGGTTCACCCTGTTCCGGACCTACAGAAACACAGAGTCTTCTGGGTGAAGTCAAAGAATCGTTTATTGGCTGCAGACCAATGACAGGTATCCTAGAAGTACAACAGCGTGTATGTTCTCAGGAGACTGCTGAAAATCATAGGAACGGACTTCTCCTTAAGTACAAAATATCATGCTCCAGGCACACATTCCTTGGTTTACGATATGGTCATATAAAGGCATACATTACAAACGAAAAAGCAGAGTCATGATGACCATCCCACATTCCAGTTCGGCCAGCCCACAATGATTTATACAGTAAGGTTCAGATCCCACGTTTGAAGTAAATAGACCCCCCAATAAACATGAGCATCTCCTGTTTTGGGAAACAAGTCATAAAGCAAGAACAAGCAGGTGTGGAAGAGATTAGCCGGGGGATTGTGTAGAATGAAAGGGTTTTATGACGGGTCAAACCCTGATGCTAATCACAGGTGGACGGAGGAAGGGGAGCTCGTGAGACCGGTTTGACCCGGGGCAGCAGAGCCAGCTGCCCAGGTCACAGAGAAGTCAGAGGGAAAGCCCATGTACTGTGAGGCCCGTATTAACTCCATCATAGCCTATGTGAGGGCAATGACAAGATGGCCACTGCTTCCAAAATGGAACCCGCGTAGTGGAGCAGAATAACGTGTACACAGTGCATTCACAGCTAGAACGATATATAAAGCACTCGTACATGCCGCATTTACCATTTGCGGTTCGCTAATACCAACATAGACAGGGGTAGGGCCCTGTCCCCTACGCGGTCCCGAATATTAAAGTACGACAGACCCTCCTTTTGCCCTTACATAGGCAATCACTATACTCATCTTAATCCGAGTCTAGGTCAATGTTCGCAAAGTCATGGAGATGTTGCTGTAGCATCATCCTATTACTTAGCTCATCCCTCGATACAGGTTTCCTTACACATAAGGTAGCACAGAGACCACATATCGCGGGAGCACACTGTATACACAGGCAGAACAGGAAAAGAATGGCTAAGATCATTCCAATGACCATCAGAACTTTCCAACCCCAGGCAGATATCAATTCCCAGAACCACCCCACCAGTGACCAATCTCCCTTATCCACGTGTATGGCTTCAGATATTTTATGGAGTTTGGAGATGGCTTGATACACTGTTGGAGCATTATCTGGTATGAAAATGCAGCAACTGAATTGGATGACCTTGCATACCCCACCGCGGTCTGCAAGAATAACGTCTAGAACCATGCGGTTCTGCAGAGTCATAAGGCGATCCGCTTGGAGCTCAGCTGTCAGATTACTAAGGGCACCAGCCGTTACATTGACAGTGGATTCAACCACACGAGTCAGCTGTCTCAGGTTCCTACTATTGACCATAGGTCCCCAAAACGGCAGGAAACCCAAGAAGAAGTCTCCTGCTTCCTGACCGGCAGTATCCTCCTTACTAATTACACCTCTCACAACTCTGGTCTTGTGATAGTCAGAGGCAGCAGTAAATGTCGGCGGTAGCAAGTTCGCAATATAACATGTGCCCGAGAAATCAGGGGGCAACCATGTATATGCTCGGTCATTGCAGATGAAATATGTGCCCTTGGCAGCTAAAAACGCAGGAGAAAACTGTGACGGGAAAGTGTACGTTTCAGTACAGTCACTTCTTCCCAGTTGAGCTCTAGGATTCTGACCATTACCCTGTAAGCAGAACCGACCCATGTGGGGTACGACCCAGATTGGAGATGAGATTTTTCGCTGTCTTTCACCCAGACTAATACTATACCCCGTCACGTTCCATCCTACATAAGGTCTCAACTCTTCTTTGGGAATAGATGAGTATGCATTAATATCCCTACTCATATCGGCAACTCCTTTCATCAAAGCCTTATTATTGGTGATAGGTCGGATGGAACGCGGTTGGCGAGGGGAGTATGTATCTAGAGCATAGAGAAACATGGTTTGGAATGCCCATGACGATCCATTGTAACTGTACGGCAGCACCAGGTAGGGAATACCCTTGTTAATGGTATGTGGCATTAACCCACACACCCAGCAATTGGTCGTATTCATTACCAGTTGGTGCTGGTGCAAGAGCTGGATAAACGAGTTATTTACGAACTCTGATCGTCTGGTCTGTTCGTGCTCAGGCAAAGGGTAAAAAGAGTGAGAGGAGGCAGTAGAAAGGAATATAGGCTGTTGAGTGGGTTCAATGGGCTTTTGAGCGGAGAAGAACACAAATCCTACAATAAACATCATTATGCTACACAGTGTAAAAAGGCACAAAAAGACAAAACATTTACCTTTTACAATTCTACACATCCTTGCGTTAAAGTTCATTTCCTCAATTGGTCTCTCCATCTTAAAAAACTCCATCCTCTACTCGGGCCGCTCGCGGCGGGTGAGTTTCTTCTGCTAAGGAGTACGCCTGTCAGTCCAGGGAAACGCCCTAGACTAACCAGAACCGTCGACCTAGCGTCTTCGGCCTGTACCCCAAAGTCTTGGCACCGCGACCCTGCGGCAGAACCCGGATGGTGGTTCGAAAAACAAAAATCAAGAAAGTCCTTCAGATGGGAGAGCAAAGAATGTCAAAAGGAAAAAAGTGAGGAAATCTTTATTTGTCCATGGGCCTAGGTCTCAAATTATAGCGGAGACGGCCAGGTGCTGTTTGGTCTTGAAACAAAAGTTCAGGCTCAGTGGTGTCCAGTCGACTCGATGGTGGCACAGCTTCCTGCAGAATGTTGTCACTCTCTTGGTCTGAAACTGTGCCTCTTAGGCGTGCATCACTGAATGGTGTGAAACGGAGTACAGTGTCTGTCTCAGAGTCGGTGATACCCTCTTTGACCCACCGGTCATATGGCAGAGGCAAAGGGACTACTTTGCAGTGAGTACCATGGATCCAGTGCTTCTTCCCTTTCACTCGCACTGCTGATCTTGTTGATAGAAGAACAAGATGAGGGCCAAGCCAGCGGGGCTCGTCGTTGTTCTTGCGCTGGAAGTTCCGCACTAGCACCCACGTACCAGGGTTGATAGGGTGTCCAGGAGGTTCAGAGGCTTGGGGAAGAGTATCATGTACCTGTTGGTGCAAAACACGCAGTTTAACAGTCAAATCATACAGGTAATCGAGCAGTACTGGATGCTCTATTTCGCTAAATTTCGCCGGTCTTGGCACGCCCCACACATTAGCCGGGCGGCCAAAGACGACCTCATAAGGGCTAAGTCCCACTCGTGAGTGTATGGTCATTCTGGTGGACAGGAGTGCCAGGGGCAGAGCGTCAGGCCATTTAAGACCGGTGTTTGCCTGAATTTTAGCCAGCTTGAGCTTTAAGGCTCCATTGTAGCGTTCTACTAAGCCAGCTGATTGGGGGTGATTTGCAGCGTGGAACTTCTGCTGGATGCCTAAACCTTCACATACATTCTTCATCACTTTACCCACGAACTCACTTCCGTTATCACACCACACCATTCTTGGCATCCCAAACCTAGGGAAAAACTCCTTCACAAGGGCTTTGGCTGTGGATAGGGCAGTGTTATCTTTCAGAGGATAAGCCTCAATCCATTTTGAGAAAGCACAAACAACCACCAGTACATATTTCAGGTTGTTGCATCTTTCCATGTGAATAAAGTCCAGCTGCAAAACTTCGAA
This sequence comes from Triturus cristatus, assembly GCF_964204655.1. Lineage (NCBI taxonomy): Eukaryota > Metazoa > Chordata > Amphibia > Caudata > Salamandridae > Triturus > Triturus cristatus. Next base: position 888,400,300 of record NC_140590.1, on the reverse strand, counting down.
TGGACATGATGGGGGTGCAAAGTGACCAGCCGGAGTTGGGGTTCCCCTACCAGGGTTGTACTTCAAGCATACTATGCAATTCTTGACCACGTTCTCTGCACACTTGGGAATCCCAGCATTCTGCCATACTGGAGCCAACAACTTGCATATACCTTTCGTACTGATATGTGCCATTCCATGTGCCATAGTAACTACTGGAAGCACATATGCATCAGGCAACAACCATCGCCTATGTTCTGTCAAATCAATCCAGCAACCATTCTCATCCAACTTACCCATACTCTCTCTCCACTTGCTTAACTCTTCCTCTGTGGCTTCAGCTTGAAGCGACTTCACACTCTCTATTGTGTTCTCACACATTCCCACATCACTAACCCATCTTGCGGGACCTGCAACATACATTCTAGTCTTCACATTCTGTGCCGTTTCTCTTGCGGTCTCATCAGCAAACGCATTCCCACGTCCAACATCATCTGTGACTTTCCTGTGCGCACTGCATTTCATGATCGCAACTTGCAACGGTAGGGTCAGTGACTCAAGGAGATCATTCACCAACTTGCCATTCTGAATTTTAGCTCCATGCGACGTCAGGAACCCACGCTCCTTCCACAAACGCCCAAAATTATGAGCCACGCCAAAGGCGTACTGGCTATCTGTGTATATGTTCACTCTCATTCCTTCAGACAACACACATGCTCTCGTGAGGGCGATTAATTCTGCTGCTTGGGCCGAATTATGTGGCACTCGTGCAGTTTCCACGACTGTGTGTAAAGTCGTGATAGCATATGCAGCAGTCGTGTCACCATTAGGGAGCTTAAAACATGAACCATCTACCCATAAAGTGCCATCACACTCAGTCAGGGGAGTATCTTTGAGATCTACTCTCCCTTTCGTCTCTTCTTCTGTTCTGAACAGACAGTCATGTTGCTCAATCTCATCTGAGTCTGCTGGAATTGGCAACAATGTAGCTGGATTCAGCGTATTACATCTTTTTATGTGTATGTGATTAGCTAACAGTGTAAGTTCGTAGCCCGATAATCGTGCACTAGTCAAGTGTTGTGTCTTAGTTCTATTTAATAATGTATCTACAGCGTGTGGAACCATGACAATCAATGTGTTGTCCATTACCAAACCAGCCGATTGTCGGATAGACATCGCTGCAGCAGCTGTCGCTCTCAGACAGCTTGGCAATGCCCTCGCTACAGGGTCCAAAGTGGATGAAAAATATGCGCATGGGCGCGGTCTGTCGCCAAAAGGCTGTGTTAACACTGACAACGCACATCCATCTTTCTCGTGAACATACAATGTAAAAGGCTTACTGTAGTCGGGAGTACCCAACACAGGTGCTGAACATAATGCATTACGCAATTCCACAAAACTCTTCTGGCACTCTTCAGACCATGGGATAGGATTCGGTGTATCTTTGCATGTTAAGGCTAACAAAGGTTTTGCCAGCAAGGAGAAACTAGGGATCCAATGCCTACAGTATGAGGTAATGCCCAAGAAAGCACGTACTTCTCTCTGTGTCTTTGGCACACTCAACTGTGCAATGGCTTGAATTCTCTCTGGGGTCAGTCTCCTTCCCTCCTTCGATAAGAGATGACCTAAGTAGGTCACTTCTTGTCGACAATATTGCAGCTTAGAGAGAGACACTTTGTGATGGAAAGCGGATAAATGGCGCAACAGTGACAATGTGGCTTCTTTGCAGATCTTTTCAGTATCCGCAGCGATCAGTAAATCGTCCACGTACTGAATCAGGATAGCGCCACTAGGTAAAACAAGTGCATCAAGCTGCGCTTTCAGAGCCTGACTATATATGGATGGACTCTCACAGTAGCCCTGGGGAGCGCGTTTGAAGCGGAAGCTTCGGCCTCCCAGACTGAAACCAAAAATATCTCTGCTCTCTTCTGCAATTGGGATACTAAAGAAAGCATTCTTTAAATCGATCACTGAAAACCATGCAGCAGAGGCGGGAATCATCGTTAACAAGGCAGTTATATCAGGGACAACCGGAAACTGTGGCACAACAATCTTATTAACCTCTCTAAGATCAATCACAAATCTGTAAACAGGTGGCTGTGAAGGATCCGTTCGTTTTAAGACAGGTAAAATCGGACTATTGCAAACGTTGCCTCTTGTCTCTTCAATCACACCCTTATTAATCAGGTCGCCGACAATGTCTAACAATGCTTTCTGTCCTTCATTAGAGATCTTGTACTGGGGAATACGTGGCAGTCTGACATTAGCCTTTAAAGTCACCACATATGGCGGTATCTCCAAGAGGCCCACATCATTGGGACCAGTAGCCCAAAGGGCATCCGGAAGGGACGACAATTCAGGTGGCATCGTGTTTTTAGACAAATACATTGGGGAAAACACTTTCTTGCCTAATGTAAGTTGTACTCCCGAAGGAGAACAATACAGTGTAGCGTGCAATCTTTTCAACAAATCTAAACCCAACAAATTCTCACCACAACCTGTTGTCAGGATCAGGGGTGCTTTCAGCTCACAAGGTCCAACAGAAAGTGACATGGGACTAGAAATCGGGTTCCTAACTGGGGCGCCAGAAAAACCTACTGAAACATTTATATCGCCAGACAAAGGTGCGCCAGGGAGTTTGGAATGCATAATTGAACTCTTTGCAGCACCAGTGTCTAGCAGAAAAGGCTCCGTTACATTTGCTGTAGTCACCTCAACATACGGTCCACTCTGATCCACTGGCACTGAAACAACTCCCTCTCTCTGTCTACGGCTGTCCTAGTAATCATTATTTTCTGCATCACCATCTTCTGCATAATAATCATTATTATAATACTGTGCCGTATTACCAATCGCGTTAGCTTGCTGATCAAAGCTATTAATGGTATTCTGAGGCGGCAGAGGACGCGCATTTTGGGGAACACTTCCACGCCCTCTACCTCTAGGAGCTTGCTGACCACCTCTACCTCTTGCGCCATACATATTACCATTCCGCTGCATTAACTTAGGGCAACTATATTTAAAATGACCTTCCTCTTTGCAGTATGAACATTGGTTGGGACCTACCGGGACACGTGGTTGATAATACCCATTCATTTGCTGATTGTTCTGAAATTGTTGGGGTTGGTGATAGACACCTTGGGGTTGCCTATAATTATTCTGACCTCCACGTGGCGGATAGGCCTGCTGTAAAAGGACCTTTGTCTTCAGTTCCTTCGTTTTCTTCTCCGTTCTATCTTTCTCGTCTTTATCTCTATTCTCATAATACTGTGCAGTAGCCAGTATTTGCGCTGAAGAAGAAACAGCCCAAGAACTTTCTGAATCCTTTAACTTTTTACACAGGTCAGGAAGTAAATTCTGCACAAACTTATCCACAAACAGCCGTTGGCCACCCTCAGTACTCATATCTTGCCCACTGTGGTCAATAAACGTTTCTTCAAACCTAGTAAAGAAGTCTGACACTGTCTCATCTTTCTTCTGCTTGCATGCAGATAACTTATCCAAATTTACGCGCATCGCAGGCATTATTGTCTTCATATACGTGATGATTCTACCAGGCAATTCAGCTACCAAAGGTTCTGGTTTCGCACCACCAGTTTGTCTAGCGTCAGCAGCAACAATGTTAGCCCATGTATCCCCTAGTTCTGCATTGTGATCTACATTACGAATTGATCCCCATAGAGGCTGTGGAACAACATTACCAAACAACATGTCTATATCGGCCAGATTCATAATGCATGACCCTGCCGTCTGTGACAACTCTTTATAATAACCTGCTGGGTTTTTACGGGGATCAGGTAAGGACTGCTTAAGCGCTAACACCTCTGAGCGCTTCCATGGAACATGCACCCACACACGCTGGAAATGCGCTGCCACAGCGGGGTTACCACCGGCAGCTGCAACCGCTTCCTTCCATACCGGGGGAACTTCTCTCATAGGGTATTGTCGCGCTTTTGCCTTTTTCCCCACAAGGACCTCTTGTTCAAACAATGACTGTTGGCAATCTTCATTCCTAAAGGACAATACAACCGCAACTGCTTTATCTACTTCGCGGTCCACAATTATACCAGTTCCAAAATCAAACCTCACTCTACACAATTCCTGCGGGTTCGGATTTCTACCACTATCCTCCAATTCTTCACAGAGAATTTCGCACATTTTCTCAAACACATATCTCTGTTTAGGGGCATCCCATTGATGGAAAGTGTTAACAACTGATTCCACATCATACAGTGAAGGGAAAACGATCCATCTACGCGCCATGTGATCTATTACCTTTTTCTCATCGGGGTTAGGCAATTGGCTGCGCAACTGCTTACGCTGTACACCAGGAGTTGCACCAGATGACCCAAAGAGAGGAGACATTAATGTAGTAACCACATTAGCTAGGCGCTGTCGCGCTGAAGGAGAAGCTGAGGCGAGAACAGGGGGAAAAACAGAGGGAAGAAAAGAGGATGTAGAGACAGGTACTGGAGTGGTGGAAGGAAGAGTGTTAGGGGAGGCAGTTACTGGATTAGGCAAAGTCGCAGGAAGTGCGGGGGCAGTTGGAAGCACAACTGGCAGCACTTGAGAGGGCTGCGCTACAGGAATAGGAACTGGCTGCAAAGCAACTGGCGGTTGCGGCAAGGCTTGCAGTACATGCACTGGAGGCGGCATATTTACAAGCTGGGGAGGCGCCGTGGCAGTTTGAGCATACGGGGGTGGCGAACTCAACAAATGTGACATCAAAGGATCTTTCTCCTTTTCTTCTGACTCATCCTGCGTAGAATGTGGCAAAGCTGGGTAACATTTGTCAATCCCTAACTTACGCTGCCTGTGCAATTGCTCATTCATTTGCTCCTCTTCATTGTCTTTAAATTGTACAGCTGCTTGCATTACTGACATACCTCTCTCTCTCTTATTCTTTTTCGCTAACTTAATTTCCTTCTGTTTGGCTTCCTTTCGCCATAAGCGGAAAGAGTCAAACATCGCCGGCCGGGCTTTCTTCTTAAACAATTTAATTTCCAGATTATCTAAAATATCGGTATCAAAACTACCATTTTGGGGCCATTTTAAAACACCATCTTTCCTGGTGTAGTGGATCCACACTTCGTTATACGCAATGGGGCCTACGCCATGTTTTACATAGAGCTCATAAGTTGGAGTTCCAACCGGAGGAACCGGACATGATTCCTCTAGCTGGAAATCTTTTCCACAACCCAAACAGAATAATCTACCAAATAATCCAGAACCAGGCATCTTCGCTCACTAGTCTAGATCCAAACGTCAAAGGATTATCGATTACGATAGCCTCGTGAATACACGAGTCCTCTGGTTTTGGCGTTTGCAAACTCCAAAGTACCCAATTCAAATGATCCCGAAGGATACCAAAACAAATGGGAGACGCTCCACTTATACTTAACTGAATATTGCTGATCGATGGCGTCACCAGAAGACTCTCTCGATTGTTTCGCTCTCTCAAACTCGTCAAGGGTCCAAAACAGGTCGATTAATCAGGGCAGCAGTCCTTCGTAGCCGTCGGGACGCGGAGAACCTCGCAGAAAAGACTTTCGGACCACGTCGACATGCAGGGGTCGATGAAGTGGCGGCCTTCCTCCGGAATTTCCACACGAAGCTCCTCACGAACCTCTGGCTTGGACTGGTACCGCTGAAATCGTCCCGAGTTGGGCGCCAAACTGAAGTACTGGGTATTTTAGACCCAGTGGTGCAGGGGCACACACCCTATGACTTCTGGGTTCACCCTGTTCCGGACCTACAGAAACACAGAGTCTTCTGGGTGAAGTCAAAGAATCGTTTATTGGCTGCAGACCAATGACAGGTATCCTAGAAGTACAACAGCATGTATGTTCTCAGGAGACTGCTGAAAATCATAGGAACGGACTTCTCCTTAAGTACAAAATATCATGCTCCAGGCACACATTCCTTGGTTTACGATATGGTCATATAAAGGCATACATTACAAACGAAAAAGCAGAGTCATGATGACCATCCCACATTCCAGTTCGGCCAGCCCACAATGATTTATACAGTAAGGTTCAGATCCCACGTTTGAAGTAAATAGACCCCCCAATAAACATGAGCATCTCCTGTTTTGGGAAACAAGTCATAAAGCAAGAACAAGCAGGTGTGGAAGAGATTAGCCGGGGGATTGTGTAGAATGAAAGGGTTTTATGACGGGTCAAACCCTGATGCTAATCACAGGTGGACGGAGGAAGGGGAGCTCGTGAGACCGGTTTGACCCGGGGCAGCAGAGCCAGCTGCCCAGGTCACAGAGAAGTCAGAGGGAAAGCCCATGTACTGTGAGGCCCGTATTAACTCCATCATAGCCTATGTGAGGGCAATGACAAGATGGCCACTGCTTCCAAAATGGAACCCGCGTAGTGGAGCAGAATAACGTGTACACAGTGCATTCACAGCTAGAACGATATATAAAGCACTCGTACATGCCGCATTTACCATTTGCGGTTCGCTAATACCAACATAGACAGGGGTAGGGCCCTGTCCCCTACGCGGTCCCGAATATTAAAGTACGACAGGCGGTCGGGAGTGGAGCAGTAAGCTAACAAAGACGGGCAGGCGGAAGAAGCTAGGGAAGTAAGCCGATAATGGGGGCAGGGTGGGGGAGCTGGAGCAGCTAGCTGACAACAGAGGGTGTATGGGAGGGGCTGGGGCAGCAAGCTAACAATGGAAGTTGGATAGGAGGGGCTGGTGAAGCAAGCTGAAAAGGGCGGGGACTGGGTCATTAACCTCGTGCTGGGACAGCAAGCTGTCAACAGTTGGCTGAAGGGGTTGACAAAAGAGGATGGGCAGGATGTTCTGGGACAGTACGCTGACAACACAGTGTGGGTAGGACGGGTTGGTGAAGACACTGGATTGTGGGAGAGGCATGGTTCTGACAGCTAGCTGACAACAGAGGGCATGTGGGAAGGGCAGGGATAGCAAGCTATCAGTGGAGGACAGGCTGGAAGGGCTGCAGAACAAGCTATCTATGGCTGAAGGGGAAACAAATTAACAAATGGTGCCTGGAAGGGGCAGGGGAAGCAAACAGACAACAAAGTGTGGACATGTTGATTCTGAGGTAGTAAATTGACTAGATGGTGGTGTGGAAGCAAGAACTGCAAGGGATGGTGGGTGGGGAGAAGGCAAAAATGGTAACTAAACGAAGCTAAGAAAGATGAACAGCAGCTCTTTGTCCTTTTCCTTCTCTTGTCCATTGAATCTGATGTTCAGGTCTGGGGTGCCAAATAAATACCAAATTTAGGGGTATTACAAAGGGGGGCAGGTAGGAGCCAATGGGCTACTTAACTTTAGGGTGTCTGCACCCTCTAGTGACCACTTCCAGTGAGAAGGGGCACTACCCTAGTCAGATAGGTTGTTTCTGCACCATCCTCAGATGGTGGAAATTCAGGAGATGGATTCACCTCACCTGCTCCACCCTAGGGGTGGTGTAGACTAAGTGGGGACACTCCTGCTCATATAACTAGTTTTCCCACCTTTCCTCCTACCAAAAGTGGAGCAGGAAAGGGGGCTTGGTCTGCCCTACTATCTGGAGTTTCTTGAGTTGGATTTCCAAGGCGGCATCGCCTTCAAAGTTTCCCACCCAGAAAGGCCATCCTGTCCTGAAGGAGGTGTGAAGCACCTCCGGGCAAAGCAGGCTTTGTCTCTGTCCCCTGAGAGTGCTGGCTCTCACCCCATGAGGTCAGAAACACGTCTAGTCATGGCAAACTGTTGAAAATAAGTCAGAGACCACAATAGTGCTTGGTAGGTTTTATGGAGTTCCTCTAAAAGGATCTTCTGTGTGAATCTAATAATAAATCCACCACTGACATCAGTGAGGACTTAGTTATACAAGAGGTTTGGTACCAAACACCTTAGAAATCAGTGAAGCCATCATGAAGCTGTTAAACCCATGTTGACAAGTATCCAGCCCATGTATTCTTTATGGCTTCCCCGTGCACTTACATAGCCCAGTATAGACTAGACATTGTAGGTGTATATCTGCTCATGCTGATATGCCCAAACATAGTATATAGTGCACCCTGCCTTAGGGCTAAAGGCCTGCAGTAGGGGTGACTTACCTATACTTTATGCAGTTTATAGGTGTCATGGCATACAAGCTTGTGTGCCTTGTTGACTCTTCAGATTAATCTGCACCAAGACACGCAGCCTGCAATGGTAGTATGCATTTACTTGGTGAGGGGTCCCTGGGGTGGCACAATACATGCTGTAGCCCCAGAGGACCCTCTTCAGTACCCATGTCCTGGGTGCCTGGGGTACCACTTACTAGTTACTTACAGAGGTAGCTGGAGTTGTGCCAATTATGGTACAGTGTTTAGGAAAGATATCTGGCACTGTGAACCTGGTTAGCAGTGACTCAGTGCACTTAATCATCAATCAATCAGGATGTTGTAGAGTGTGACTACTCATCCGTAAGGGTCTCAAAGCACTGTGTGGGGGGTCTGCTGTTCAGTTGAAGAGAGAGGTATTGAGGTCCTTCCTGAATTGAGGCAGAGATGGTGATTGCCTGAGTTGCAGGGGAAGGGAGTTCCAGGTCCTTGCAGCGAGGTAGGAGAAGGATCTTCTTCCAGCAGTGGTCCTGCGGATCTGTGGGATGGTGGCCATGGCCTGATGGGCAGAGTGGAGATGTCTAGCGGGGGTGTGGAAGGCGAGGTGGTGGTTGAGGTATGCATGTCCAGTGTTGTGGAGGGTTTTGTAGGTGTGCATGAGGAGTTGTAGGTGATCCTTTTGTTGATCGGGAGCCAAAGGAGGTCTCTCAGGTGGTTGGGGATGAGGCTGTGGCAAGGGATGTTCAGGATGATGCTGACTGAGGCGTTCCAAATGATGTGCAGCTTCTTTTGAAGTCTTTTCGTGATGCCGGCGTAGAGTGCATTGCTGTAGTCGAGTCTGCTATTAACGAGTGTGTGGATGACTGTTTTCTTTGTCTCGTGGGGTCCACTTGAAGATCTTTTGGAACCAACGGAGCGTGTGGAAGCAGGAGTACGAGACAGCGTTGATTTTCCGGTTCATTGACAGCAAGGAGTCCAGGATGATAACGAGGTTTCGTGCATGGTCCGTGGTGTGGGGTGGTTCCAATCGCAGCAGGCCACCAGGAGTTATCCCAGGTAGAGTGGTTGGGGCCCAGGATGAGGACTTCAGTCTTATCTGAGTTGAGCTTGAGACAGCTGTCCTTCATCTAGGTGGCTACTGTCTTCATTCCGCTGTGGAAGTTGTTCTTGGCGGCTGTGGGTTCGTTGGAGAGGATCAGCTGGGTGTCGTTGGCATAGGAGACTATGTTGAGTCTGTGGTTTCTGACGATGGCTGCAAGCAGGGCTATGTAGATGTTGAAATGGGTGGGACTCGGAGAGGAGGATTTCTGTGGGTTCTGAAAGAAAAGGTGGAAGTTTGACTTTCTGTGTTTAGCTGGTGAGGAAGGAGCGTATCCATTCAAGGGCTTTGTCACAGATGCAGGTGTCATGAAGTCGAGTGCAGAGGGTGTCCTGAGGGAGACTGCTTCTGAAAGCGGCTGAGAGGTCCAGGAGGATAAGGGCAGCAGTTTTGCCTCTGTCAGGAGGATGCAGATGTCGTCTGTGGCAGTGAGGAGAGTGGTCTCAGTGCTGTGGTTGCTTCTGATTGGGAGAGGTCTAAGATGTTTTTTGATTCAATGAACTCAGAGAGTTTGGTGTTGATGTCCTTCTCGTTGACTTTGGCTGGGAAGTGGAGCAGGGAGGTGGGTCTGTAGTTCTTGAGGTTCATCGGGTCGACAGATTGTTTCTTCAGTAGGCGTTGATCTCGGCATGTTTCAAGTCTTCAAGGGAAGGGGGCGGTTCCGATGAAGCAGTTGATTGTGTGACAGAGTTCAGGTGCGATGGAGACACTGTCTCTGTTGAATATGTGCTCCGGGGCCCGAGGGGGCCTCGGAATGGATGCTCTTCATGAACTTGAGGGTATCGTTGGTGGTGAGGGAGGTCCAATTGAGTAGGGTCTTCTGGTCTGGGTCCTTTGGGTGTCGTGGTTTTGATTGGGGTCCGTCGATTTTGGTTAGTGCACCTGTCGTAGATTGCCTTGATCTTGCAGTGGAAGAAGGTGACGAGGTTGTCACAGAGGTCTTGGGAGGGGGGATGTCTGTCGTCTTTGTGCCGGGTTTGGTGAACTATTTGGCCATGGTGAAGAGTAGTTTTTATGTTGTGTGCGTTGATGTTGATGCATTCTTGTATGACCGTTTGCTTAGGTGATTTAATGAGGTGGTGGTGTTCAGTGAATGCCGTTTTGGAGGGTCATTCATGGTCTGCTGAGACCTTGCTGCTTCTCCATCTATTTTCAAGCCATCTGCAGGTGTGCCTGGACTCTTGAAGGGAAGGAGAGAGACAGCTGGCTCTCTTTTAGGGTTGCTTGCCTGAGGGCTTACTGTTCAAAATCACATCAGGCAAAAAGTGGGGGCTAACTGTAGGAAACTGGCCCTCTATATACAATAGCAAAAAGAGGTATAGTGTGCAGAGAGTCCAGTGGATCTCCAGAGGCTTTACAAAGGCTCAAGTAGATAATAATGCTCTATTACTTACCGGTAATCTTCATTACTCCGGGTCCCTTTGTCCTCGTCCCATTGAGTTACAAAGTGGAGATAACCATCTCCCGACAGAAAAAAAGACCAGAGGCATGATGGACCCTAATACTGCCCCTCCCACCGGGAGTACATAAGCAGTACCTACCCAGCATCCCGTCTGTACAACCAAGCCCAGACAGGAAGGCCGGCCGCCCGGGAGAGAGGGGGGGGCGTATGAATGGGACGAGGACAACGGGACCCAGAGTAATGAAGATCACCGGTAAGTAATAGAGCATTACCCCCAGGTCCCTTATGTCCTCGTCCCATTCATTTACAAAGTGGAGAATACCAAAGCAGAAAACTGGCCTTCCGAACCCACAAGCACACCCAGGAAACCACACCAAACACAGCAACCCAAGGGAGCACCGAGAAGGAGGGAAGGGGGGACAGCAGGAAGCAACCGGCCAGCAACCCAGAACAGGACAGCAGGGTCAAAACAAGGACCGGAGACAACCAAAAAAAAAACAGAAGGCCAGGACCACAACAAAGAGGCCGCCAACCAGAGCAACAGGAGACAGGGCAACCAGGCCAAAGGGACACAGCCAAGGGATCCACCAGACAAGCCCGCCCAGCCCAGAACCACCAGGAAGGCACCCAGGATCTGGCAGCCGCACAGACACCAAGCAAACCCCGACCTCCCGGAGAAGGCCAAGAAAGAAGCCCAGCCCAGGCAATAGGGTGCAGGCCCAAGCAGCCAGACCAACAAGGAAGGAGGAAGGCAAAGGCCCGAAACTGGCCCACCCCACCAAACTGAACGACCCGGCCCCCAGAGAGCACAGAGGGGAAATCCAACACTACCCCGCAGAGGAAGCCAGGACCAGGGAAAGAAAAGCCAGCACCACCAGGGCCACCAAACGACAACCACCAAGCACCCAGCCCAGAGGGAGGAACCCCAGCAAGAGCCATGGAGCAGAACAGGAGCCAAACCCCAACCAAACCGAAAGGACAGGGAAGGAGACAGAGACCCGAAACCCCAGGAGGCCAAAAGCCCCACAGGGAAGAAGGCCGTCAACTGAACAGGACGGCCATAAAACCCAGAACAGCCGGAGCAGAGGAGGCCAAACCAAAAGTCCACAGGCCAGAGACGCACCCAGAAAGAACCAGCCGACAGCAGACCAAACAACAGAGAGGCCAACAACCCGGAACCGAACAGGCACCGCAGGGGCGGGGACAGAGCCATCTGCCATAACCACAAAAACCCCCAATCCCAAAGGGAGGGAAAACAAGGCAGGGCACCAGCGCGGGGAAACCGGGAACCCCGGCAGCCCCCAAACTAGGAAACAGCCAGGCACGAACCTACCGAACCACAGAGGGTAGACAAAAACAGAAGCCAACAAGACGGAGGTCCGCATAGGCACCCAACACCCAGGCCAAGCCCTCAGCAAGGGCTGGAGCAGCAGAAAAGGCCCCAGGGCACACGGCACCCAGACCAGAAATCCATCAGGCCCGACCCCAGCCAACGCCGAAGAGGAGCCAAGAAACAGCAAAAACCAGGGCAACAAATGCACAAGGAACCAGGAAGCCAGGACCGGAGCCAAGCAACCCGCAGAATCAGGAGGACCCACAAGCCCAACCAGCCCCTGGAAGGAGCCCACGCAGTGCTCAGATCAAAGGAAAGGGCAGGGAGGCCGACAGAGACCCCCAGCACACCACCGCAACACAGGAAACCGCCAAAACGGAAACCGGAGGAAGCAGAGAAGGCAGAGGGCCAAGCAGCAGCAGACCCCGGACCACTAGCAGCCAGGAGGGAGGACCCCACAGGCAAGAGGAACCCCACAGAACCACACCCCAACCAAAGAGGGGGGGCACAAAAACATGCACACAACGGGAACAGAGCCGGGGAAAGCCAGGGAAAAACAGGAGTGAGCCAGGACACCTGAACCAAGAAGAACCAGGAACGCCCAGCAAAACACACCACAGAGCCGGACGAGAAGGGACGACACAGCCAGCAAGCTAAGGAGGCACAGCTTTAGGCCACGCCAAACCAGCAGGAAGCCGCCAAACCAGGAGCAACAGGAGGCAACCCCAGACACGCCAACCCAGAAGCACCGAACACCGGGACCCCACACAGGACCAGACAAGGGAACCGCAGCCCAGGGGAAAAAAAGAGGGTGGCCAACAAAGAAGGAGCAACGGGGAAACCCGAATCCCAACAGCACCCAATGGAACCCCAAGGACCAGGCAGAATCACGGACAACCAACCAGAGGCGAACCAAGCCCGGGAAGAGAACCACCGGCAGAAGCAGGCCCAGAAGGACCCACCAGGACACGGCCTGAAACCAAGAGAGCGCACCGCCAGGACCCACAGAGAGAGCACAGGCAAGGACACAGGGCCGAAAAAAGGCGACCAACAGACGCCCAAAACCAGCAGAAGCCAGAAAGCCCCAGCAGACAAAAGAGGGGGAAAAAAGGCGCCAAGCCAAGGACACAGCAGCAATGAAAGCCAGCCAGGCCCAAACAGCAAAGACACAAATCCCAGGGACCCAAAAACGCGAACCGCCACCGGAAACACACCCCAGGGGGGACGCAAAGGAAAGGGAGAGCAGGGCCCAACCACACCATCCTCAGAAGCTGGCACCACCAGGCGGCCCCAACCAGGAACAAACCAGGTCTGACCAAGCGGAACCAAAGAGACCTGGCGAGAGCAGGCCCGCCGCCGGAACCAGGAAGGGCGACCAGGACCCACTGAAAGAAGCCGAAGGCAAGCCCAGGAAACAGAGCAGGGGTGCCGCAGAAGCAGGGGAACACAAGGCCACACCAAGGAAACCCCAGAGGCCAGGACCAGCCAGCACCAGAGCCAGGAGCAACCAAAGACAACAGCACCCAGCACGGAAGAAGAAAGAAGCAGAAGAAAGCACTCAGCCATACCCCACAAAGCAACCCAAGCACACAGGAGGACCCGGAATACACACCAGGAGCTCCAGACAGGTGCAAGGAGAACACAACAGCCGCAAAGGAGGCAGCAACAGGGAAAGAAGCCTCCCAGCAAACGCCAACCTCTGAACCCCAGGGAGGCCAGAACCCAGAAAGGAAGGGGACACCGAACTCCAACGGAAAGAAGGAGCAACCCAAAAGATAGGCCGCAGAAGCCAGGAAGTAGAGGCACCCAAAAGAGAGTCGACTCGCCCAACGGGGACCAGAAGAAAAAAGAGAACCCACAGTACAACCAAGCGGCCAGCCAAACCGGACGCCAACAGAGGAACAGAGCCCACAGCACAGGCAAGGACCCCCGGGAAGGGTGAGCAGACCCAGGGACCCAGCTCGCCCAAGGCCAGACCACAGCAGACTGCGCAGGAACAGCAGAAAAGCGGGCAGACCCTGGCAGGACCAGGAGCCCAGGAGAGGGCAAGCACAAGCGAGCCCATGGAGCCCAAGGAAGGACCACGAACCCCAGCCACACCACCCAGGAGGACACATAACGCCGAGGCAATGCGGCGATGAGCAACAAAGCCCACAGGCACCCAGCGGATCACAACATAGGAGCCCAGAAGGTAAAAAGGGCTGAGTGGACATGCCTGCACATTCCTGCCGAGGCAGAGAGCCAGGCTGGAGACCAGGCCCCTGCAGGGGAGACAAGCCCAAAAAGACAGTACACACGGTGAACCAAAACACCGGCAGCACCGCACACCCCTGCAAGCCAGCCCAGCCACCCGGAACACCCAGGAGGGCAGGATACAAGGAGGAGAAACAGCCCAAACAGGCAAGAACCCCAGCCCCACAGACAAACTCAAGTGGGCAGAAGCGGGGATGCAGCGCAATGGCAGAGTGCAAGGCTCGCAAGCAGGAGGCCCCAGGAACAATCCCTGGCATCATCAGGAGCCACCGCCGCCCAACATGGCCACGTCCAGAAGGCCAACCTGCCAAAAACGGAACAGGGGCGGTGGACCGGCACCACACACAAAAAAGAGGCGCCACCGGGCCAGAAACCAGGACCGGGCCGCACACCACCGGGCACCCCCACCAGCTCAGCAGGAGAGAGGGGGCCAGGAAGCAAGCGAGAGGTGCACATGGAAGCACGAGGCCCGAGCGAAGTCGGCGCGGCTCCGCACCACCTCAGCCTGAGCGTGAAGAAACGGAGCAGCCAGCAGTGCGAGTCGAGCAGGAAGCGCCCAAAGGGACGGCGGCGCCCAGCAGCCAACAGACAAGAGGCAGCGGCAGAACGCACGCCCCACATGGAGGAGGCACCGAAAACCACCACCAGGAGGCACAGGAGTCTGTCACGGCAGGAAGCAAAAGGCCAGCCCATCAGCAATCAAGGACGGCAGGCAGCAGCGGCAGCCGGACACAGGGAGAAGGCTGGAAGAAAGCGACCTTTGACACTGTCACCAGGCAGGTCACTCCCCCCATCCGCCACGCAGCCCCCTGTGGGTTGAACCTCCGTTGCCGCTTTTGCCGCCTGACTGCTCGCTCCCTTTTTTATTCTGTACCCCTGCGCTTGGCTTTCTGTGCCACTTTGTTTTTTCATTCTGTGCCCCTGTGTTTTGCTTTCTGTACCCCTGTGCTCTGTTGTCCCTCTCCTGCCGTCTTTTCCCGTGGTTTTTTCCCCGGGTTTTCCCCGGGTTTTCCTCCGCCGCTGAGCCCCTGCGGCCCCGCCCCCTTCACTCCCATTGGCTGCCCCGCTCCCACCTCCCAGCTGCTCCTCCCTCCCTCTGCCCTCATATGGAGGCCACAGCGGGCACGCTGCTGGCGCGCCGAATGTGCACCTAAGGCAAGCCCGTCTGTGCCCGTCCATGCCTGGACCGCACCCAGTGCCAGAACCCCTGGATCCCGCACCCCTCGCAATGCCAGACTACACTACGACGCAAGCACCCTCCACGCACTCAACACCAGACGAGACCACCCCTGCTACCGGGCCACCCCGAAACGCACCCAGGGGCCTTTCACCTGCCGGAACTGCAGATTCACCAGCATCCAACCCTCCACACCACCAGCCAGAGAACCCAACCACCTCCGCTGCATCCTCCTCAACACCCGCTCCACTCGCAAGCACGCCATCGAACTCTGGGACCTCCTAGACTCCACCGCCCCGACGTCGCCTTCCTGACGGAGACCTGGCTGAACGCCACCTCAGCACCAGACATCGCCATAGCCATCCCACAGGGCTACAAGATCTCCGACAGAGACTGCACCAACGGAGTGGGAGGAGGAATCGCCATCATCCACAAAGACTCCATCAAAATCTCAACGAACACCGATGAGACCCTCACCACCGCCGAGCACATGCACTTCCAGATCCACACCGACGCCAACACCACCCTCAGAGGAACTCTCACCTACAGACCTCCCGGACCCCGCCCACAGTTCAGTGACACCATCGCCGACCTCATCAGCACCCATGCCCTCGCTTCCACGGACTACATCCTCCTTGGGGACCTGAACTTCCACCTCGAGAACAACAACGACGCCAACTCCACCGCCCTGATCGACAACCTCGCCTATCTCAGACTCAAACAGCTCATAACGACACCTATTCACGCCGCTGGACACACGCTCGACCCCATCTTCTCCGCAAGCCCCCACGTCTCCTTCAACCACACCACCGAACCACACTGGACCGACCACAGATGCGTCCACTTCACCTTCAGAAAACCCACCACACATCACCGCACCCAACAGCTACCATGCCGCTGCTGGGGCAAGGTCACCAAGGACCAACTGACTACTGCCCTTGCCCTGAGACCACCCACCGACCCAGACACTGCCGCAACCAACCTCACACAGTGGATCAACGACTGCGCCAACACCCTCGCCCCTCTCAAGACCTCTACAACCAACCACACCAACAAGAAAGCCGCCTGGTTCACCGAGGACCTCCGGATCTCCAAGCACACCTGTCGGAAGCTGGAGAAGAAATGGCTCCACGACCGAACACTAGACAACCACACAGCCCTCAAGAGCGCCACCCGCAGACACCACCAACTTATCAGGACCACCAAGAAGACCGCCTTCAAGGACCGCCTAGACAACAACGCACACAACACCAAAGAGCTCTTCAGCATCGTGAAAGAACTCTCCAACCCCAGCTCCAACACCAATGACATACCGCCATCTCAAGACCTGTGCGACTCCCTGGCCACCTTCTTCCACCGCAAGATCACCGACATCCACGACAGCTTCAACTCCGACCCCCCCCGCACCCACCACCGAATCTACCACCCCTGCGACTACCACTCGCACCAGTCGCCTGACCGTCTGGTCCAGCGTCAGCGACGAAAACACCATCAAAACCATGAACTCCTTCCACTCCGGATCCCCATCGGACCCCTGCCCTCACCACGTCTTCAACAAAGCCAGCGCAACCATCGCGCCCCACCTCCAGAAAACAATCAACTGTTCCTTCGAGACAGCAACCTTCCCAGAAAGCTGGAAGCACGCCAAGATCAATGCCCTTTTGAAGAAGCCCAAGGCGGACCCCAAGGACCTCAAGAACTTCCGGCCCATCTCCCTGCTCCCTTTCCTAGCAAAAGTGACCAAGAAGATTGTCAACAAACAGCTGACCCGCTACCTCGAAGTTAACAACATCCTGGACCCTTCCCATTCCGGTTTTCGCAGCAACCACAGCACCGAGACCGCTCTTATCGCCGCCACTGACGACATCCGGACCCTGATGGACAAAGGAGAAACAGCCGCCCTCATCCTCCTGGACCTATCAGCAGCCTTTGACACGGTCTGTCACCGCACCCTATCAGCACGCCTCCATGACGCCGGTATCCAAGAGAAGGCCCTGGCCTGGACCACATCCTTCCTCTCCGGCAGAACCCAGAGCGTCTGCCTCCCACCCTTCCGCTCCAAAACCACCGAGATCATCTGCGGCGTCCCACAGGGATCCTCCCTCATCCCGACGCTGTTCAATATCTACATGGCCCCCCTCGCCCACGTTGCACGACAACACAACCTCAACATCATCTCCTACGCCAACGACACCCAGATGATCATATCCCACACCGCCAAAGCTAACCTCCACAGAGGAATGAAGGCCATAGCTGACTGGATGAAGGACAGCAGACTGAAGCTGAACTCAGACAAGACAGAGGTCCTCATTCTCGGACCCACCCCATCAGCCTGGGACGACTCTTGGTGGCCCACGTCACTAGGCACAGCCCCGGAACCCACGGACCACGCACGCAACCTGGGGGTCATCCTCGACTCCACTCTCTCCATGACCAGGCAAGTCAACGCCGTCTCCGCGTCCTGCTTCAACATCCTCTGTATGCTCCGCAGGATCTTCAAATGGATCCCCCTCAACACGAGAAAAACCGTTACCCAGGCCCTCATCACCAACAGACTCGACTACGGGAACGCCCTCTACTCAGGAACTGCAAACAAGCTCCTGAGACGACTCCAACGCATCCAGAACGCCTCGGCCCGACTCATCCTCGACGTCCCCCGCCGCAGCCACATCACACCATCTGAGAGGCCTGCTCTGGCTCCCCGTCAACAAAAGGATCACCTTGAAGCTCCTGATCCATGCACACAAAGCACTGCACAACACCGGACCCACCTACCTCAACAACCGACTCCGCTTCCACACCCCCACCCGAAGCCTCCGCTCAGCCAACCTCGCCCTCGCCACAGTCCCTCGCATCCGAAAAACCACCGCCGGCGGCAGATCCTTCTCCTACCTCTCCGCCAAGACCTGGAACACTCTCCCCACCATCTTACGACAGACCCAGGACCTGCTGGCCTTCAGAAGACTCCTCAAGACCTGGCTCTTCGACCAGTAGCACCCCCCCTCCCCAGTGCCTTGAGACCCTCTCTGGTATGTAGCGCGCTTTACAAATGCAGTGATTGATTGATTGATTGAAGAAACACAACCCTTGCACCACCCAGAGGCAGCAGCCAGAAAGAAACAGCCCCCAACAATGTGCACACCCGCAGGAGAAAGGAGGCAAAAACCGCTACGCGGGACTCACCCGGGGCAGGGGCCAGACACCACCAGCAGCAAGGCCCCCACCCCAACAGCGGGAAGGCACGGCACACAACAAATGCGGCACGTCTCCCAACCCGTCCAGCCTCAGGAAGATGTGCACACGACCCGGAAGAACCCTGGAGGTGCACCAGCCGCAAAGGGCCCGCAGGCCAGGCAGCTCACCGGCCACCATTGTCATGTCCCCCAGCAAGACCGGCAGGTCAAGGGACAGACCAGGACCCCCCCCGCCCACACAGCCAGGCAGCCGGGCGGGAGGAGGAAGAAAAGAACACCACTCCAGCCCAGCAGGAGCAGCGCAACAGCACACCACGTCCATTCTGTCGACAGACAGAAAAAATTAACAAAGGGGATTCTGGTTAGGTACTGCTAATGTACTCCCAGTGGGAGGGGCAGTATTAGGGTCCCAGCATGCCTCGGGTCTTTTTGTCTGTCGGGAGATGGTTATCTCCACTTTGTAAATGAATGGGACGAGGACATAATTGACCTGGGGGTAATAAAGCTCTCTTTTGTGGTAGTGTGGGCAGGCAGCTAGGCTTATCAGAGTGCACTGTTAAGCATTTGCTGTACACACAACAGCAATAAAGGAAACACACACTCAATGCATAAATCCTAGACCAATTTATAAAAATAATATTTGGTTAAATTTGTTTTGCAGAACACAGATCTTCATCATAGGTACATATGTTTTTCAATAAACATACTTTTGAGTTGCAACAATGGACACTGCAATTTTCAGACTTTGCATCTTTAATCTATGGGAGATAAAAAACATTCTTCAAACATGGGGACCAGTCTTCGGAAGTTAAGGTCAGTATTGGAAAGATTCAGATCAGCACCAATAATGCACCACCAGCTGCAGAGGGGTAGCCAGGTGCAGAGTGCAAGTTCAAGGTCGGGTGCCTACTTCAGATCACGGCGGCACTCTCCCCATGAGGTCAGAACACTGTCTGGTGCTAGCAGGCTGGCTCAGGACAGTCAGTGACCACACTAAGGATTAGTAGGTTTCAGGGGGCCCCTCTATGGGGCACTCTGTGCGCAATTTGTAATAAATCTGTCACTGAAATCAGTGCAGGTTATTATGCTGAGATGTTTGGTACTAAACATCCCATACTTCATTGAAGCCACCATGGAGCTGATGAACTCATAATGATGAGTGTCCTGCCCATGTACTTACTATGGCTTCTCTGGTCACTTACTATATCCAGGAATTGGCAAGGATATTGCAGGGGCATATCTGCTCATGCAGATATGTCCTCAAAGGAGATATTGTGTACCCTGCCTTAGGGCTAAGGCCTGCTAGAGGGGTGTCCTACCTATATTTTATGCAGTGTCTGTGGGCATGGCACACAGGGTTGTGTGCCATGTTGAATCTTCAGTTTTGTCTGCACCAAGACACGCAGGCTGCAGTGGCAATGTGCATGTGCTTGTTTAGGGGTCACTTAGGGTGGCACAATTCGTGCTGCAGCCTTTAGGGACACTATATAATCACAAGGCCCTTGGTACCAGAGGTACCTTTTACCAGGGACTTCTATGTGAGCTGGTTTAAATTTAAAAAAAAAATGTTTAGTTCATACCTCAAACAGAGGTGTTCAGATGCTATAGCAGGGGAAGCAGAAGAGAGGGGTTGCTAGGGGTCTAGCTCTGGCTAAATAGCCAAGTCTTCAGTGCTTTTCTGAACTCCATTTCGGATTGAATCCGGCGTAGTTTGATCGGTAGAGAGTTCCAAAGTCTGGTCATAACCTCTATGAATGCTCTGCCTCCGATGCGTGCCTTAGCGTATCGAGGCACACTAAGCAGATTCTGGGAGTTCGATCTAAATGATCGTTTTTGTTGGTAGAGACATACCCATTGCTTAAGGTAACTAGGACAGTTTCCTCTGAGAGCTCGGAAGGCTACAGTCAGGGCCTTAAATTCTATTTGTTTCGCTACAGGTAGCCAGTGGAGCTGCCGTAGGTGCGGAGAGATGTGGTGTTTAAATGGTACTCTTCTGATTAATCTCGCAGCCGCATTTTGCACCATCTGTAGTATCTTGATCAGATAGGCAGGCAGGCCCAAGTAGAAATTATTTGCATAATCCAGCCTTGATGTCACTGAGGCATGTACACTGATTCGGCTGCAGTTCTCCGGTAGTAAGTATAGGAATTTCCTGAAGCTTCTCAGTTTACCAAAGCATGAAGATATGTGGCATATTTGGGTAGTGAACATAAGCTCCGTGGCCCATTTTACGCCCAGGTTGTTTGTCGTGGATGAAGGATTAGGTGAAGATCCCATTTCATCCGGCCACCACAGTCTGGCCGACGGGGGAGATTTCTTGCTGAAGAACAAGACCTCGGTTTTCTCCGCATTAAGCTTTATCTTGTTGTTATTCATCCAACTGAAAATGTCCTTCATACATCCCTTAAATCTTGAGAAGGAGTCCACAGAGTGATCCTTGAAGGAGAACACCAGCTGGGTGTCATCTGCATAAGATATCGCCTTTACTTCCATTTGGCAATGAGTGAGAAAAGGGGAGCCAGGTACACATTGAAAAGTAGAGGGCTCAAAGCCGAGCCCTGCGGTACTCCACACCATAGAGGTTTGGCTTCAGACTTAAAGGGTTGGAGAGAGACCCTTTGTGTGCGGCTGCTGAGATAGGACTGCAGCCAAGAGAGAGCCGTCCCTCCCAGTCCTGCCCATTTAAGTCTGGCTAGTAGAAATTGATGATCCACCGTGTCGAAGGCCGCGGACAAATCCAAGAGCACCAGCATGGCTGCGGCTCCTGTGTCCGCAGACATTCTTACTGACTCTGCCACCTCCAACAGAGCCGTCTCGGTACTAAATCTGTCCCGAAATCCGGACTGTGTGTCGTGCATGATGTCATGCTTATTAATGAAGTAGGTCAGCTGGTGCTGGCAGCAGTGAAATCGGGTGGTAGTTGTTAAGCTCTCCCGGATCCACATTGGGCTTTTTCATGAGAGACAATAACAAAGCAATGATCCAGGAATCAGGGAAAGTGGAATCAGGAATCAGGTAAGTGGGTGCCAATTGTGTTATACTTTTTAGGGAAAGAACACTGGTACTGGGAACCTGGTTAGCAGGGACTCGCTACTCTACAGTCAAAGTTGCACCAAAAGCCAGGCAAATAGTGTGTGGGGGGATACTGGCACAGAAACCCACTGCCCTCCATTAACCATGTCAAAAGAGGGGAGGAGCCTAGCGCGCAACCAAGATGGCCGCGTAGGTGCGAGGCTCCCGAGGACCTCCGCGACCTCCTGCATAAATCCTGACAGAATCCTGTCCCATATGAGGGGACTGTATTTGTGAGCCCGAGCAGAGGTGACGCCCGTTTTCCGTTTTTAAATCGGACCTCGGACACCGGCAGGAGCATCGATTGAGGTTTGCGGCCTTCTCCACACCGGCCCCCCGTACTGGAGTGGTGGGGCGATCCGGACACAAAGTGAACAACAGCGGCGGGCAAGGCTGGGTGACTCGCGTACCCCGTACTTTCACTTTCGCTTTTGCGCCCTCCTTGCTGCCAGGCGAGGTTGGGTTGCGGGGCGGTGTGCGGTGGTGTGGTCTCGCTGGGGTGCCCTGCCGGTCCGCCAGCTGCGGTCCGTCCTGCGGAGCGGTGGTCGCTCCCCCCTGGACCCCTTGAACTGGACTGTCGGCCCCCCCTTTCTTGAGGAGATTGACTCGTCTTGGGGATTGAAACCATGTCTACAAAACAAGATGGCGATCGGGCTAAGATAAAATCGACCCGCCGTGGCGCGGCCCAGCAATCCAACAGTATGGACCGCTACACCCTCCAGAAGGGATCTCCAGAGGCGCCGCGTAGGTCCCCTACGGGCCCGACTGATGCTTCCGCTCTGCCCACGGACCTGACCCTCCGAGACGTCATGGGTGCCATCGCCGAGATGAAGGCCTCGGTGGACCAGCGCTTCGACACTCTGGCGCAGAAGATTGACTCGGTCCTCGTGGACGTGGGCCTCGTGAGGGCTGATTTGTCTAAAACCAACGACCGGGTCGACTCTTTGGCCCACTCTACCACGGGCCTCACAACGGACGTGGCGGCCCTCCAACAGGAGGTGCGCAGGCTTGGCCAGGCGAGCGCCCTGATGAATCGTCGGCTGGAGGATTCCGAGGGTCGGGCCCGGAGAAACAACGTCCGCATTATCGGGGTGCCGGAGGGACGCGAGGCGGAGGCGGCGGACCTATTTGTTGAGGACCTGGTTCTCACCCATCTCCAGCCTCGGGGGCTGAGTAAATTCTTTGCGGTGGAGCGTGCCCACAGGGTCCCCGGGGGTAGGCCTAAGGTTGGAGCCCCTCCGAGGCCTCTCATCGCCCGGATCTTCAATTTTCGGGACAGAGACGCTATCCTACAGACTTCCAGGCTACAAGGGCCGGTCAAACTTGACAATATGGACATCAATTTCTATCCTGACTTCACTCCGGCAGTCCAAAAGCAGAGACTGAGCTTTCTCAGTGTTAAACGTCGCCTAAGGGACCTGAATCTCAAATATGCGATGCTTTTTCCAGCTAAGCTGAGAGTGGAGGTGGATGGCCACACGCACTTTTTTGATCGACCCGAGGTGGCCGGGGACTGGCTAGACACTTTGCCCGGAGATCGGGGCCGGGGGGGTGGGGGGGGTGCGGTTGGTGGGGAGGGCCCGCCGGATCAGGACTGAGGGACTAATGGTAGGCCTTGCTCTGGACTGCGTTGTTGTCACTATTGACTGTTAGGGTAAGTTCCCCTCCTGTGGAGGTCGTGTGGGGTCTCTTGGGGGATCTCCCTCCTCCTCTGGGGGACTAGTTAGTTTTCCTATCTATGGGGCGACAGGCACACTGCACTTTGGGGGGGCTGTTCGGGCTCATGCAGGGGTGCAGGGTGGGGGGAGTTCTGTTGGGTTGGGTGGGTTGGGGTGAGGTGTGGTTCGTTTCTACCGCAAGGCAAACCCGTTATTGTATTGTTGTTTTTGAGATGCTCTGGGGGGGACAAATGATGGTTTCGTTATGTGATGGGGGGTAGGGATTTGACTTTGTTGTCCTGGAATGTTAACGGACTGGGTGATAGGATCAAGCGGGGTGTGGTCCTGCAGTATTGGTAACTCCTTTTGTGCCATGAATCGCCGTGGCTTTCGCTTGGTGGCCCACTCGGGCTTCACATCAGGCTCGCGGGGGGTGGGCATCATGATCAAGACCTCGCTCCCGCTAGAAATAGACGAGGTACGCCATGATGAGAGGGGGCGCTACACTGTCTTGGTGGGGAGGATGGAGGGCAAGGTAGTTGTCTTTGTCTCTGTGTACGTCCCACCGGGGCTACAGTCCACCACCTTTGCAGATCTGGGACGCCTCATCCTTGACCTCCCGGGGGGGCTTCTGGTGGTTGGGGGGGATTTCAATGCGGTGGCTTCTGGGACTATGGATCGTCATCCCCCTAGGGACCTCCCCCGGGCACAGGCGTGGTTAGCGGGCCTTTTGGACACACTGGGATTGGTGGACTGCTGGCGTTTAAAGCATCCCACCCAGCTGCAGTACACCTTCCATTCGGGTGCCCATGGTAGCCTCTCGCGGCTTGATTATGTCCTTGTCCCTGCGGCCTATGCTGGGAGGGTGGGAGAGGTGCGCCATCTGGCGCGGGGTATTTCAGATCATTCCCCGCTCCTGTTGCACTTGGGTGTCTTCCCGAGGGGAGAGGGCAGGGTAGCCCCAATCAATGCTTGGTACCTGCGTGACCCCACTATTCGTGCTGACCTGATTAAATCATTGCAACGGTATTTTGAGGAGAATGTGGGGTCCGTTCCGTCGGCTATCCCCCTGTGGGAAGCCTTTAAAACAGTTCTCAGAGGGGAGGCCCTCTCCTTTATCTCCCATGCCCGCAGACGCGCACAGGAGGAGGTGACCCGGGTGGAGGCCGAAATTACTGAATTGGAGGGTGGTCTGGGGAGTGGGGTGACTGACGCGGCGCTGCATGTTCTACACCTTAAACAGGCGGCCTATAGGGCCCTCGTCACGGAGGCGGCCAGGGGCCTTAGCAGGGAGCAACAGGGGCGACTGTATGATGGGGGTGATAAGGCTGGCAAACTGATTGCGTGGTTGGATAAGAAGGAGAGAGCTAGTCGTGTGGTCCCGCTGATTGAGAGGATGGATGGTGTACGAATTACTGAGCCGGAAGGCATTGTTTCTTGCTTCGCGGATTATTTCCGCGAGGTATATTCTCCGGTCTCTCCCTGCTCGGAGGAGGACTCCCATGCCCTGCTGCGGGACATCGCGCTGCCCTCGCTCTCAGTGGAGGACAGGGATTCGTTGGATGCCGCTCCCACCTCGGATGAAATCGCCCTCGCCATACGCTCGGTCGCCTCGGGCAAGGCCATGGGCCCGAATGGCCTTCCTATCGAATTGTATAAGCTGCGACCGGATGTATTGGCACCTCACCTCCGTGCGATGTTCCTTGCGGCCCACTCGCGGGGCTCCCTCCCGCCGGACCAGCGTCTAGCTACCATCGTGGTTATCCACAAGGAGGGGAGACCGCGAGACCGGGTTACATCCTATCGGCCGATCGCGCTCTTGAATGCGGAGCCTAAAATCCTCGCCAAGGTGCTTGCCAACCGGCTGGTCGGCGTGGTGGGCGATCTGGTCCACCAAGACCAGTCCGGCTTCATTCCCCATCGCAACACGGCCCTTAACCTGTGGCGCCTGCACGGGGTGCTCGCGCGTGTTCCGTTCGTGCGGGAGCCGGCCATCTTGGCGTCCTTGGACGCCACCATGGCGTTTGACACGCTCGAGTGGCCGTACATCTGGGCGATGTTGGCGAAATTTGGATTTGGCCCGGGATTCATCAGCTGGGTCAAATTGTTGTACTCTGACCCATTGGCGCAGGTGGTGGTGAATGGTCGAATCTCGGCCCCATTTGTGCTGGGACGGGGCACGCGACAGGGTTGCCCCCTGTCGCCGCTCCTGTTTGCACTGGCCTTGGAACCCCTAGCGGAGTGGCTGCGGTGGCACCCTTCTATTCGTGGTCTCCGATGGACCCCTGAGTATGAGGACCGCGTGTCCCTCTACGCCGACGACATCCTGTTGTACTTAGCCTCCCCGCGTAAATCACTGATTGTCCTGGTCGATGTCCTGCGCTCCTTCGGCCGTAACTCAGGTCTTGTCATCAACTGGGCCAAATCCTGTATCTATGTGCTTTCCGGGGAGGCTCCTGTTCTCCCGCGGGGCTGCTCGATCCAGATTGCCTCGCAGGGGTTTCGTTACCTGGGCGTCTATATTACGCTGGACCCTGTGGCCCGCTACGAGCGGAATTTGCTTCCCCCCCTCCAGCGCTTGAAGGAGGACGTCGTGCGCTGGCGGCGCTTGCCGCTTTCGCCGCTCGGCCGGGCGGCATTGTTCAAGATGATGTCATTGCCACGCTTTTTGTACGCTCTCCAGAACTCGATGGACCTGGTCCCGGCGCGCTACTTCCGTGAGGTGGAGAGTTTGCAGCGCCGCCTGTTCTGGGACGGGAGGCCGCGTATAGCCCTGGCAAAGTTGACGCTCCCGTGGTATGACGGAGGGATTGCCCTCCCGGGTATTAAGCGGTATTACTGGGCCTCCCAATTAGCTGCAATTAATCACGGCCTTTACGGGCCCGCCTTAAACCCGGCATTTGAAATGGACAAGATGCTCCTGCCCGGTGGCGATTATAATCGAGCGCTCTACACTAGCGTGCCCGATTCCCGCCTGACGGGACCCACGCGTGTCATGGTGCGAGTATGGCACGCGGCCAATGCAGCTATGGGATGGAAGGACCGTTTGACCCGGGCGTCACCGTTGTATGCGTCTGAGAGGTTGGGCTCCCTATGGACCTCGAGGGGCTTCGATAGGTGGGACACGATCGGCATTAGTACTGTGGGGGACCTCTGGACGAGGGGAGGATTCAAAACATTCGAGACACTGCAGGCGGAGTTTCAGCTGCAGGGCAGTGAATACTTTCGATACCTGCAGGTCCGTCACGCTCTGGGTTCAGTCTTCCCAGACGTGGCCGCCATCCCGGAGTCCTCCCCATTGGAGGATAGAGTGCTAGATGGCCATGTTCCGGACAGCACGATCTCCCTCATCTACAAGAAGTTGATTAATGACCGCTCGGGCTTACTGACTGGGCTCCGCGAGGCTTGGGTTGCCGATGGGTTGGAGCTGGATGACGAGGACTGGACTTCCGCGGTGGCCTCCCCGAAGGAGGTGGCCATCCCGGCTCGCCTTCACTTCGTCCAGCTTAAGATACTTCACCGGGTGTACATGACGGGGCCAGGGCTTCTGCGTATGGGCTATGCCGAGGATGGACTGTGTAAGCGTGGGTGCGGTGCATTGGCGACTTTTTTACATATTCTGTGGGAATGTCCGAGGGTGGAGCGATTCTGGCGTGGTGTGCATGAGGTCCTGCGAGCGGTTACGCATGTCGTGCTGGTGCCTGAAGCAAGGAGATGCCTGCTGAATGTGTGGGAACCAACCGACTACTCGGTTCCGCAGACGCGATGGGTGACGCTGGGTTATATGATTGCTAAACGTGACATCGCTCAACTGTGGGGATCCCAGAGGCCCCCGGCAGTGTCGGCCTGGAAAGAACACATGGATTGGTGCATGTTCCGAGAGAAGGTGGTGTATGTGGCGAGGGGTAAGCCTGGGGCGTGGCTGAAGGTGTGGGGCCCCTGGAACGCCT
This sequence comes from Triturus cristatus, assembly GCF_964204655.1. Taxonomy (NCBI): domain Eukaryota; kingdom Metazoa; phylum Chordata; class Amphibia; order Caudata; family Salamandridae; genus Triturus; species Triturus cristatus. Next base: position 888,373,117 of record NC_140590.1, on the reverse strand, counting down.
ACCGCGGGGGTATTTGCGAGCCGCCATTGTTGCCTCCCGCTTCACCAGCTCCGTCCCCCTAGATGACCCCCTCCCTCAATCCCGGGCACAGTGTTTTCCCAGTCCCGGACCTATTTCCCTTCCCCTCCTTCGATTTTAGTGTATGGTTGGGGTCCCCCCATTTGAGGAGCATATGTTGTCACTCTCGCTCTCGGGTTGCCTTGCGGGTGTGGTTTTATGTTGTTGTGTTGTATAAAACGAAACCGTATTGTGGGCTCAGAGTCATGTGGCCCACGTTGTTGATACCTCCTGCTTTAGCGTCTCTGTAACGCCAAGTGCCTTATTGTATATATGTCATTTATTGCTGTCACTTTAGCGGCCGGCCGGAAGGTTGTAGGCCCATACCTGTATATATTTGAGATTGTAATAAACGGTTTCAAAAAAAAAATAAAAAAAAAAAATAAAAACCATGTCAAAAGAGGCACTTTCCTACAATTATGTTAACGCAGCAATACGTGAAATGAGTATGTGCTATATTTGCCTTTGTGCAATTACTGTGTGCTTCAATGTTGGTTCACACAAGAAGCAGAAAGTGTGCAGAAGTATTATTTACTCCTTTTTAAATGCCCTCAGTCACTCATAAAATTCCCCTATGTATTGATATATTCTAATGCATGAAATATCAGTCTTTTCAGCCATTAGCGAAAGCAAAAATACATTTTGTTTATTATGTTTTTCCTTGCTTCTTTTTCCTTCATAAGGTTTGTCTTTCTTTCAATCATAACATGCTGTTTCCCAAGCGTTTCTAGGCCCATTCTCCTTTTTCGAACGCTGTGTCACCCAGCAGCCGCGCTTCCTTCTCCATTAAACGGTAAGAACGAGGAGCGCTCTCCGAGGTGCTGAAGGCTGAATTTTCATCCTCTGGTACGGACCGTCTGTATTTTGACTGATGGAGTTTGATTTCTTTCTTTATTCTTCTTCCAGTGTTGTTTCCTATTCCATTACAAAACCATCTTCTCGCCTGCGGATCATGCATCTTTCATTGATGTTTAAAACAGTTCTCAGCTTCTTGCATCGATTTCCTGAGGTAGATCAACGCAGGGAAATTGTAAGGGTTTTGGGGGACCTGGGCCACGCATATTTTGAGGGGCCCAATTCAGAACAGCATTGAATTTATGATTCTGTTTCTGGGCTTTCGTGCCCTCTTTGGCCGGGTCACTGGCAGTGCACAGGCGCACTCGTCCGAATTCTACATCTAAATATTCATGACGTGTGTTTCCAATATTGTAACGCAGCAGCAGCTAACTAATATCACTGCAAATAATCTCTGCAAAATGTCTAATAGACTATCACTCATCGGCCATATTAAAAATAAGTGAAAGGAAAACGGTATTTAAAATGATCCTTAAAAGAAACTATTCATGGTTATCGGGCAAGACTCTGCAGAACTGAACTGGCTCTGTAGGGGGGGGGGTGAAAGTTTGGGGCCCTGGGCCAGAGCCCACTTTGCCCATGCCATGAAACGTCTCTGGATCAACGTAAAAGATGCCTTTAGTGTCTAGCACTGCCTTATCCATGGAACGCTTGCTACATCTGAGCAGCTCTGGGAGCAGATTCGGTCTAATGGCTTGTCGTTTGATTGACGAAGATTTTACTTTGAGTGGGTATTATTTACTTTACATTTACTTTTGAATTACTTCTTAATTCCTCGGAGTGTATTACTCACTAAAGAATGTTCTGTGAATCCAGGATTTAATTATTAGGTGCATAATTCGGAGATTTGGATTCTATTCACTTCATTAAATTGTTTGATTCCTAGCAAATTAGGTTATCAGCTTGAGCCCCTGTTGACTTGGCTGCAAAACATGGCGCGCCATTAAAAATAATGCACATTTCTGCAAAAAGCCATGTAAATAAAAGGATTTCAACACTGCCTTTTCATTTGAACTAACAAAGAGTAGCTTCTTAGGCGGCGTTGTTTGCTGCCCACCTGTTTTCTTGACTTATTTTCAAACCATTACTAGGTTTGATCCTGGAAGAATCCATTAATTTAGCTGAAAACCCCACACTATGGTATCTATCGAAAGGTAGACTTTCCAGAATTTGTTTGCTCGTTTGTAATATTATTGGAATAATCCTACAAATGTTTATTTTGCAGGAAACCACCTCTCTACCGATTACCCAAAAATAAAGGGCTGAATTTTAGCGAAGAATGACACTGATAAGTCTGGTCCTACGTGCCAGAGTTTACCCTGTACTTTTGATCTTTTGATCAAAAGGGAAAACATATAATTGCCAAATACTTGCCCGAAGACTATCCATTACCATCAACTATGGGTGCTTACCAGTAATTCCATTCAGAATTACCATGCAATTTTACATAGGTAATTTCCAACACTTATGGTACTTAAAATTTCAGATTCAAAATTATAGGCGAAGCTTTACAGTGTTTGCTAGAATCACTCACTAAGAAGTTAATTTGTTTCCTTTTAGTCTTACTCATTTGCATATCTATCCTTTACATTGGTTAGGGGTGCCCACGCCCTGAGAGAGCCATATCTTTCTGGTCCATAAGATTTCTTGATCACAAATACCCATATTATGTGTTATGTTATAGCATTTATTGAGCGCTCTGTTACCCGTAGGTGTCCTGGCACTGTGTGAGACTTCCTTAAGGAATGAGACCAGAGTCATGCTAGTCCGCAAACAACCACGTTTTTAAGGCTTTTCGAAAAGCCAGGAGGTTCGACATACCTCTCAAATACAGAGGAAGCTGATTCCAGGCTCTAGCTGCATTGACTACAAAGCTTTTGCCACCCCAAGTGGCTTTTTTTACAAAGGGCACATAGACCAATTTGGCATCAGATGAACGTAATGGTCTATTTGGAGTGTCACAGTACAGCCGCTCTTTTAGGTAGGCCGGTCCTGCTCCGTAAAGTGCCTTATGAACAAGACACAACGCCTTGAACCGGGTACGCTTCCTAACTGGCAGCCAGTGCAGTTTCTGTATCTCTTTCGCTATTGGGGCGTATTTTGGAATACCCAACACCAGTCTGGCAGCAGCATTCTGCAGGAGCTGCAACCTCTGCAATAATCATTCCTGAATGTTAAAATACAGACTATTGCAGTAGTCCAGCCTCGACATGGTGAGGGAGGTGATAACTGTTTTTCGGCGTTCTGTGTGTAAAAATGACAGAATTTTCTTGCAGGACCTGAGCACAAAAGACGTGGCCTAGGTCACTGCATTTATCTGGTCTTTAAAATTGAGCTTCTGGTCCACCCAAACACCTAGGTTTTTAACCTTCCTGTTCGGAGCGGGGAGGGAGCCCAGGGTTTCTGGCCACCATTATGGTGTCCAGAAATTAGGATCATTGCCAAAACATAACACCTCCGTCTTGCTAGAGTTTAATTTAAGGCAGTTTTGGACCATCCAAAACCCTACGGCATTTATACACTCTTTAAAACGGTGAGCCATGCCTTTTGCCTCAGATGGAAGAAGGCAAAAACCAAAGGAAATGATGGACGGATTGTTGAACATTGCAAGCACTCACCCCCAGTCAACTGATCTGGGTTTAATCCATCACCGTTCTTTAGCCCACTCTGCCACCCCAGTTCAGACATGACCATATGCAAATCAGTCTGACCCTGTGCCTCATGGGAACAGTCCAGCCCGAACTGCCAAGCCATGTCTTCCCTGGACCGGAAACAAGCTTCCTAGGACCGGTTTCTGGCATTTCAGCCGTCTTCAGCCAGGCTTGCTTGAATCCAGTGGCAAAGTGAGCAAGGGACTCACGTCTGAGCATACCCTGCCAACTTATGGCAAACAAAGCAAAAACCAAAGGAAATGATGTACGGAGTGTTGAACATTGCAAGCACTCACCCCCAGTCAACTGATCTGGGTTTAATCCATCACCGTTCTTTAGCCCACTCTGCCACCCCAGTTCAGACATGGCCATATGCAAATCAGTCTGACCCTGTGCCTCATGGGAACAGTCCAGCCCGAACTGCCAAGGTTCGCCATAAGTTGGCAGGGTATGCTCGGACGTGAGTCCCTTGCTCACTTTGCCACTGGATTCAAGCAAGCCTGGCTGAAGACGGCTGAAATACCAGAAACCGGCCCTAGGAAGCTTGTTTCCGGTCCAGGGAAGACATGGCTTGGCAGTTCGGGCTGGACTGTTCCCATGAGGCACAGGGTCAGACTGATTTGCATATGGCCATGTCTGAACTGGGGTGGCAGAGTGGGCTAAAGAACGGTGATGGATCAAACCCAGATCTGTTGACTGGGTGTGAGTGTTTGATTGGTTCTGATGCTCCGTCCATCACCACTCCCTTTTGTACCGCTTAGTTCGCCATAAGTTGGCAGGGTATGCTCAGACGTGAGTCCCTTGCTCACTTTGCCACTGGATTCAAGCAAGCCTGGCTGAAGACGGCTGAAATGCCAGAAACCGGTCCTAGGAAGCTTGTTTACGGTCCAGGGAAGGCATGGCTTGGCAGTTCGGGCTGGACTGTTCCCATGAGGCACAGGGTCAGACTGATTTGCATATGGCCATGTCTGAACTGGGGTGGCAGAGTGGGCTAAAGAACGGTGATGGATCAAACCCAGATCTGTTGACTGGGTGTGAGTGTTTGATTGGTTCCGATGCTCCGTCCATCACCACTCCCTTTTGTACCGCTTTGTTCGCCATAAGTTGGCAGGGTATGCTCAAACGTGAGTCCCTTGCTCACTTTGCCACTGGATTCAAGCAAGCCTGGCTGAAGACAGCTGAAATGCCAGAAACCGGTCCTAGGAAGCTTGTTTCCGGTCCAGGGAAGGCATGGCTTGGCAGTTCGGGCTGGACTGTTCCCATGAGGCACAGGGTCAGACTGATTTGCATATGGCCATGTCTGAACTGGGGTGGCAGAGTGGGCTAAAGAACGGTGATCGATCAAACCCAGATCTGTTGACTGGGTGTGAGTGTTTGATTGGTTCTGATGCTCCGTCCATCACCACTCCCTTTTGTACCGCTTTGTTCGCCATAAGTTGGCAGGGTATGCTCAGACGTGAGTCCCTTGCTCACTTTGCCACTGGATTCAAGCAAGCCTGGCTGAAGACGGCTGAAATGCCAGAAACCGGTCCTAGGAAGCTTGTTTCCGGTCCAGGGAAGGCATGGCTGGGCAGTTCGGGCTGGACTGTTCCCATGAGGCACAGGGTCAGACTGATTTGCATATGGCCATGTCTGAACTGGGGTGGCAGAGTGGGCTAAAGAACGGTGATGGATCAAACCCAGATCTGTTTACTGGGTGTGAGTGTTTGATTGGTTCTGATGCTCCGTCCATCACCACTCCCTTTTGTTCAGATGGAAGAAGAGACACCACAATTTGCGTATCATCCGCATACGTAGTCAAACTAAACCCAAATGACTGAATAAGAGGCGCCAGCGAGGATACATAAATATTAAATAATGTCGGACTCAGTGAGGACCCCTGCGGGACCCTACATGGCAATGAAAAAGGGTCTGATACAAATTCCCCCAGCGCCACCTGCTGTGCATGATCCTGCTGTGCATGACCCTATCCCAGAAAGTTGAGTCTCCACAAGGATGGGGCAAATGAGATGAATGGAAGGATTGTGGTAACTAGGACGAGGAAATGATGGATAAGAATTGAGAAAACATTCCCTCCTCCTCTAGCTTCTTCATCCCATTGTTTTCTCTTCATTAGATTATCCCAGCAGTCTGAATTACGATCGCTGCCTGGAATGACTAGAACACACCAGCTGGATGAGATAACACGAATGAGCATTAATATGCAACACCGTTGAGAGAGTTAAGGAAAAACAGCCTCAAGGCCGTAACACAAAAGATGGTCTGTGAAGTATCCTTCACATGTAACTCTGGTGGAGATAAACATTTTCAGGAAAGGTCTTTTAGCAACTCTACATTGGTCTGTTAGACAGGTTTCCATCTCCTTCGGTCCATCACGTCACCTTCTCTAAACCAGGGAAGGGGCTTCTCCAGATGAACCATCTCGGAGCTGTAGAATAAGGCATAGAATGCTTCTTTGAAGAACCAATGCACACAAAATGGCTGTCTGAACTATAGAACACCCGGACGTTAACTGGAAATCTCATTGCTTGCAACAAAGGAAAACTGCAGAGGATGATGGAAAGAAAGAAAGTCCCTGTCTTCAAACCCAGAGCATCTGGAAGGATTCTAAGGTAGAAGACCAATCGCGGATCTCCCAACTCCACTAATCTCCTGGGAGAGGTGATAGTCTATAAAAGTCACAACCTTGTAATAAAAGAAATTTCACCAACATTTTCACCAGAGAATGAAATGGTTGAATGGCCTACGAACAAGGGATCAATTTCTAAGATGTATAAGAGGCTACATTGGAGGTTGAGACAACTCAAAGCTTTTTATTTTAGTGAGAAGAGAAGCACAATCTTCATTATCTATAGGCAATTGCAGATAGACCACATTGGAAATAGTCCAGTAAAATTACCTGACTCTGAACCTCAACTTGGAAATCCCCTCCCTCTTCTTGAGACACCAATATATTTTTTTTAAGTTCTATCCTCTTTACTTCTAAACAGAGACTGGGGAGAAAGAAAGAAAGAGTGCAAAAAGACTGGAATAGAGGAATAGGAAAATTAGTCGGACAAGTGCACAATCAGCGACAAACTTAAGAGTTATTACTGATTTACAAAGATGCTGGATCGCTCAACTCCTGAAACGGAGAACTACTTCCTCTCGAAATGCTCCTCTCGGATCATCTCCAGATACCTTGGGATCTGCAGGAGGGAAAGTGAAAGAACAAAAAATAACCTTAACCACTGAAATAATAGGGTTTACATTTAATATGAACACATATAAAATCCCCTGTAGTAGGTGATTTTGTGACATTTTGGTCACTGAACACGAACTGGCCTAACTAAAGGAACATACAGTTCTTGCACACTTCTTGGAAAGTCACTGGACAGAGTCCTTATTCCTCAAAGGCAGAGAAATATCGTGATCATATGGCCTACAGCCATTGTATATGCCCATTTTTAATTATTCCCTAGAAATTATCTGAGCTTCCCAACAGCCTAAATCCTGTAACTCTCAGGGAGGCATTCATAGCGCCCATCAAGGGCAAGGGTGCGGAGTTACCCCTATGCATTTACAGAGTTGCCAATAGTTCACTGTCTGTACCAAAACATGGCACTATTGTGGAAATAGAAATTCTGATTTTTTTTTTTCCCTAGGATCCATTTTGCTCCTGGAAGGATGACTGGTGTTTCCTCTGAGTTGGCTCCCCATATCTTTATGCTAGCTCTGCCTGAACTTAGGCATAACTTTTGATTGTCTTCACGTTCTTTTAAAGAACGGATTCTCAAGATCATGTCGGCATGTTTCTTTCTCCTGAAAGCTCTTCACAAAATTCATCCTCTCCTTCTTTCGTCTTACCACAGATTTGAGATGCCGTCTATAATACTCCCCTGTTTTGAATCGTTTCTCGGTCTTCTCAAATCTCTTTTGCAAAAACTCAAACGTATTCAGAACTCGGCTAAATTGCTGATTCTGGGCCTCAACTGGCATGCCCTCAACTTATCTCATATGTCCACTCTACAATAGCATGCAGTGTTGAAACGTGCTCTGTTTGATTCCCTGGTGCGGTTACAGAATCATTCATAGCAGGGGGCCACATTTCCTCAACCTCTTTTTCTCGTTTTCTTCTTAACACTCTCTTCAATCTGCCAGAAACACTCTTCTTCTATTGTCCACAGGTCAGTGGCTGCACATTTTCATTCAGTTTAACCAAAATCTGAAATTCTTTTCTCTTAAGCATCCAGGTACAGATGACTTTGCTTCAAACTCCCCAAATACCATCTCTTCTTCTCTCTAAATGCCTGCTTGAGGACCTGCATCCAATGACAAGTGCAAATACGCTCAGTTTCTGGGTAGCAGCGTTTTTATAAGTTAATTTCATTTATTCTTTTGTATTTTTCAGTCCCTAGCAGAGAGATAATTCACTTGTTACTATGTTTCTGTCGAAGTTCCCCCTTCTTACTCTTAGGTGGGCCTTGAGACGTCACATATGAGTCAAGGTCCATGGTGAATGTTGCCCATCTTGATTTACCTCAGTGGATTAATGCACCCACTCCAGTGATCCATGTGTGACCTTATAATCAAAGGTTCTGATCCTGGCACATCCACCTAGCCTTTCATCCTTCTGAGGGAGAGATAAAATGCGTCAATTGAGCAGGGTAACAATGAGGATTCTGTTTGCTAGTAACAATATCCCCCAAGGGATGAACATGTGTTTTTCAAACCAACATGTCCTGTTAAGTAGACATAACAGTCCCTTATGCACTGTCTGCACAGGGGTCCCCCTGGTCTTTGGAGTACCAACGGGTCTGGGACGAGTCTTTGCCACCTCGTTTCCCTCCCCAAAGTCCCACAGAATATCACCAAGAGTGTTTTTGCCAAAATGCGTCATTTAATACTGTGGAGGTTGAAGGATTCCCTTATTTGCATGGGACGGTGCTTCCAGGCACATTAGGGAACATCCTATTGTTATTGTGGCGGTGCTAATTTTGCACTTCTTCAAGTCACATCACATAAGGAGTCACATAAGGAGCTTCATAAACATTTGTGGACTATTCAGAAATACAAAATAGTACCAGGAGAAGACAAGCATTTGCAATGCAATTGGTCTCACATTTGCAAGAGTGTTTGCAATTGGCATTGTAAATGGCAATACCTTTTATTTATGTGTTTTGAAAACCTGCAAGCGGTGCGTAAACACGCACTTTGTGTTTATACTTGTTGCTTACAAGAAGCAAGGCTGGCAGTAACAGCGCCTCTTTTACTGGCAGCCCTGCTTATTGCAAGCAAGGACTATAAGTACACAGTATCTGCTTATGCACCCCTTGCAGGTTTTCAAAAAACATAAAAGAAGATTTTACCTGTGAAAAACAAGTGAGATGCCACGCGTCACTGATGAATCACTGCTTTGTCCACATTAGACTTCAGCTCCAATATCAATCTGCGAGGATGAATGTTGATACTGGTAGTAGGAAAGCTTGTTAAGCTTTGAATGAGAGAAACTGCAATCCTGATGGGAGATGTGACTGGGTTTCCACAAAGTGAAAATAATATGACTCATATTAGTTAAACTAGTATCTGTGAGAAATTATTTTCTCATCCTTGGTATCTTGGTGTATGCATCTAGGTTTACCTCAAAGAAAAATGTATGTATTGTATTTTGATCAACACCAAAATAACCATTTAGTTAAGAGATATTTAATTTACTCTTCTTAATAAAATCAGTACAAATTATACATGTAACACCGCAAAAACAAATAAAAACGTTCTGTATTGATTGCAAGTTGCTGCAAAATAAAACATGTCCCATAGTAATCAATGCTTCTCTAAGGAGTGCGGTAGACCACGTTCTAGGCACTTTCAGAGGCTGTACAATAATGCATGGACAGGTAAATTATGTGAAATGTTATGCAAGGCATAAAATTAGAACACGAACAAGGGGGTTGAACATCTAATGCAAGGGTCTCCATCCAGTAGCTCGTGAGCTACTGGATCTCTCCGGCTACCTCTGAGTAGCTCACCTGTGTGCAACCCAGCTTATTGATTTAGAAAGCTTTTGCTTGGTTAAATTATTATACATATAACAAAACATGAGATTATACAACACTAATAATATTAGTAGCTCTCAATATATTTCATTGAACATCAGTAGCTCTTAGTACAGAAAAGGTTGAAAACCCCTGATAATGTAATCACCCAGTCAGCATAATTCAAGACCATTTCTTTGTCATCGTCAAGTCCCTCAATGGATATTACTCAAGACAGTTGCTTCTTTGTAAAGTAGTGGGTTCTATTCTGCTTAGTTCCCTCCCTCAGTTTTTATTTGTTTTTATTTTGGACCACTTGCTTTTTTGATGTCTGTTAGGGCTGAGGTTCCCTGATGGAGTCTGACTCACGGGAATTTTCTGTCAAAATGGGTTTGAGTGGTAACTGCAGGTCCCCACCTTTTTAAAGTATGGATCACTGCTGTGCTTCTGGTTAAGAGACTCTGCTGCTGGTCACTTGAACATGTGCACAAATGTGCACGCTTGTGCAGTTTAAGCGAGGAAAACTGTTGTTGGTTAGTGTCTGCACACAGGTGGCCTGCCTCAGATGGGACTCCAAATAAGTTGGTTGTTGTCTGTGCAGCCCTTATGATTCAATTCTAAAAGTGAAAAGAAAGATCCTAGTTTTTGACCAAAGTGTAATCTATACTGGCTCATTAGTAAGAGCTGTCACGTCGTTTATGCGCTGCTTTAAGCTAATGAAAAGTGCGTGGGCCCACATGGGGCAGAAAATAGGCACAGTGGCATTCCAAGCGCATGGTAACATCAATGTAAAAACTGTGGTGTGAAACTTGAATTAATTTTATAGGTTCCCCTCTGAAAGGCTCCATGGGCTGCGCAAGTCAGTCATAGTGCTCTTGAATTAAAAAGGGCAAGAGATTTGGGAAAAGGACAGTTTCTGTATTCTGTCTGAACATCCAATATTCTCATTACAAGACATCAAACTCTGGAACAGCCGCCCTGGGAATATTAACACCACTTTAGCAATTTGGCGTTCATAAATACATCTTCCACTAATCACAGTCACAATCTGCAGGACCAATCCCCTTGAATAAACAAAGCAGCCTACAAGGACAACTAGGGGTGGGGGGATAAAAAATGAAACTTTAAGAACAGAATCAAGTCTCAAAGCCTGCAATGCTGTCCCTACATCACCAAGAAGAGTGTGCATAGTCCTTCCATGTACCTGCGGTGCAAATAGTGACCTCCTTATACACTGCTGACCCTTGAAAATGTTTTTGGGGAACTAATCGATGGAAGTTTAGAGTATCTGGTAACCTTTAAGACTCCCACCTTACATGCCTCCCACACATGCTTGAATATCACCAACCCAAATGTTAGTTAACTGAAGAGCAATTACATTGCTAATGCATTGTCATGTCACCACTAGCTTGGAAAATCCAGTGTGGGCCCTCACAAACTCCATCTGCCTGAAAATGAGTCACTGACAGCTAAACATATTTGGTAAATCAAGGAGAGAACATTGCGCTGCATGTATCTCTCATTTAGCAGGCCTGCTAAGCCAAATGACTCAGCAAGCTTGAAACTTACTGCTGCCATTGGAACTGACATATGTGCATGGCATAGATGCATACATACGAGTACCGTGGGGATAATATTAGGTAACAAGAGCAGAGTCTAGCAGAACAAGGCTATTAGCCAAATAAAATCTCGTACCATGGAACCTGGCAGAGGGGCATATTGCTCTTCATCCTGCTTGGGAACAGCCGATGGCTGCTGCTCATCGTTGGACCTAGTTTTTTGTGTGTTTTTTTTAGCTTCAGAGATGGAGCCACATTTTCGCCTTTAAGGAGCGATCCAGATATTATCATCAAGGGACTTCAGCTGAAACACCAAGAAAAGAAGAATAAAAACAAAAGAAGTCTTTCATTATAACGCCCTTTTAATGGAAATATGCGACGGCCATGTTGAGCATGCTATAGGAAAGCAAATAATTTAAAAAACACTCTTTCTATCCTATATTCTAAATCTAAATTTTTTTAACAGAAGTATAACATTCTGATAGAGAAAAAAACACTGCAGGTTTGCTCAATGTTAAGATTTCTTACTCTGAATTCAATTAAGCAGTGTTGGAAGAGGGGTTGCCCGTGAATGTTAAAATACATCAAGAACAAAACCAGGAGCAGCAAAGGGAGGAAGGGGATTCCAAGCACGACACTCGAGGGAGAGGGTTAAAGTTTGCCAAAGGTGCTGAGGTCTGGAGGAGGGAAGAGAGAGAAACCAGAGAGGAGGGTGGGACGTGGGAGGGGAGAAATACTGAGCGAGGCGTGTTTAGGAGAAATATGAATTGAGAGACCTGCATTCCAATGTAGGCAGATGGCGGCAGGCTCATGCATCCTGTCATTCAGGGAATTTCCCTTCATCTCCCGTACCTGAAAAGTGAATGAACAGAGAGCAATCGGATAGCATGTCTTTTTTTTCACGAGGTGTTCCTCCAACAGGCTACAATAGGGTCTCCCCTGCTTGCTGCTGGGCCAACTCTGCAATATCCTTCTGGTCTTTGAGCAGTGCTGCGGTCGCAGTACCTGACTGGACCACCGTAAGGGCTGACAACACCAGCGCTGCCCACAGTGGCAGGGAGCTAAGCCAAGTCATGCTACAGCCAAAGAGGACTTTGGGTGTGCAGTGCACCACCCGCAGTGCTCGCCACTGACTCGCTGCTCCTGGCACGAGACGCAAAGAGTAGCCGAGAACGGGGGCTCAGCACGCACGTGCTCTCAATGACACAGGCAGCCTGGAGGCAGGACGAAAGTTTAAAATGCACAAGTTACCAGCCACCTCCTCCCGCCTGTCGTAGAAGAGGGGCAAGATACTATAACTGCAATCAGCGCCATGTTGGAAGGGCATGGCTTCCAGTTAGTGTTTTAAATGTGAGGATAATAGCAATTATTTCCTCCCCTTGCCCCTATACTTTTTTGTAGCCTAGCAGCGGGAGGATCAAGCAAGTTTGCACTATATTAAATTGCCCAAATATAAAGCAGTGTACCGGCGGGTCAAGTTTGCACTATATAAAATTGCACCAAAAATAAAGTAATTTTGGGAGAGCACTGCCTACCGGGGCCCTTACCGTAGAAGACACCAAACACCTAGTTGCTCCAATTCAGCGATGCTCATAGACTGGTTGGGCTGCAACCATGATTGCAACTCGGTGTATTTGCAAACAAGCCCAATCACCTCTGAAAGAAAAAGTCCAAAATAAAATAAATTCTACCAAAAGAAACCCAATTGCAGTAGACATTGAAAAGTTTAAAAAAGCAAAATAAATACAATAAGCCGAGCGGGAGGCATAGTGCGTGAGGCAGCACCAACACAATTGGGGCGGTAAATGGAGATGGGAGGGAGGAATGCAATATTTACATGGTAAGCAGCTATGGCACCAAAGCTGAACACAGGCAGACAGTAACAGACCAGAAAACCAAGAAAATAAATAGTACCCCTAAGAACACAGAAAGACCCATAGTGGAATGAGACAGTAGTTTGTTCCTGCTGCCTGGGAAGAACTGAAGAGAAAAAGGAGGGACAAAGAGGCAGGACTGACCACTAGTAAGCAAGGAGTTTTAAAGGACACTGAAACAAACAAATCGGAAGCAGGGGGATGGATTTAAGCACACAAGAGAAGTTACAACAGGTCTCGAATGCTCGACCTAAAAAACTGTCACATAGGCGCTTTACACTCCTGAGGCAATTTCGGTAATCTAGCTCAAGATCTAATTTTGGAGCATTTCCAAATGATCCTTTGGGGGTCAGGGAGGGTGGAAGTGATTGTGCGGGGTTTTATTTAGCATTTTGACAATTTCCAGACAGAATACTTTACCAACCAGTATTGAAAAGAAGAGTACACGAAAAAGAGATTACTACAAAAAGCAGCCAAGGATATTTAAATATGCACAGTGACCAAAATGTTATCCCACGCAAGAGAATAAAGTGAATTTAATTCTAACATAATAGATTAAAAAAACGAATCTCTGCCACAGTTCTAGCACATATAATTTATATGGAAATCTGTTCTCGGGAACATAAAGGTTCCCTCTATCCCATCATAGTTCATTCAGTCAAGTATCATAATCGGTGCATAGGCTGCTTTCATGAGCAAAGTGCATAATGAAATTATTTTTAGTATTTCAAATCTAAAACGGAATTGGCAGCTCCGCTACTTTATTGCAGCATCTTATCACACCTTCAAACTTTCTTTGATCCTATCCGAGTTCATTAATCAAGATACCTCGCCTACACTGACCCAAAGTAGGAAATAAAGTGTATCTTAAGGCTCTTTTTAAATGGCCCTTGCACTTCAAACAATATTCAATACCAATCTGTTTATCACAACATCATATGTACAATTGTCTATATCAAAATGCATTTAACTAAAATCCATAATTAGTGCATAATCATTTTGGTAAATAAAGTGCATAGTGAAATCTTTGAATAGAGTGCATAGTAAAAAAATGTTTTTAATATGTTACATTCCAAATACAACTGACAGTGCTAGCACTTGATACAGACAATCTCAATAATAGTCTATCATTATCAAATGTAAGATATTTATATCAATAACATGCTTCCTTCATAATTCCTAAAACATTTCCAGTTTTTGAGAAACATACACCCACTCCCACGAATTTTTAGCATATAGGGTTTACTTCTTATAGGCTGCTAATACTTAGTTAAACCACATTTGAAAGTCTGGTGGTTCGCTTGATTTCAGGTGATTTGTAATCAAAGATCTTGCTATTAGGATTGCTATGTACCACCAGACTCTAAAGTTCCTTAGCCTTAAATCTAAATATCTGGAATTGCCCAAATGTATAGATTTTGAATCCAGGGATATTGGGATTTCAAGAAGTGTCCCACATGCCCACCACGCTACACCTGGGGCAGCTATCGGAAATGTTCACCTTCCGACCATGCAGTTTTTGTGGCATATAGTAGACAAACCACTGGTTTACATCTGCATACAACGAAAGTTGCCTCTCACAACATCTGGCAACTAAAGGAATATAGTTTGGGAAACAACCTTTACAACGCAGTCATTACATTGCACTACCTTTACAACGCAGTCCTTACAACGCAACATCCTTTACATCGCATGCCATTACAACGCAGCCATTACAACGCATGTCACTAAAACGCATGCAATTACAACGCAATATAAGGTGAGTAATGGAAAATAGTAATTTTTACCCATACACTATCCAACACTTAACCAACTGTTGCACTCACTGAAGTGGGAACAGTAATTTTTATCCCTACACTATCCAACACTTACCCTACTGTTGCACTCACTGGAGCGGGAATAGTAATTTTTACCCCTACACTAGTCAACACTTACCCTACTGTTGCCCTAAAAGTAATATGCTTTGTAATGGTATGTGTTGTAATGGAATGTGTTAAATGTAGTTTCTAAAAATGGATTGTGTTTGGCATGCGATGTAAAATCATGCGTTGTAATGGATGTTGTGATGTAAAAACTGCGTTGTAAAGGCATTTGTTGTAATTGTTTGCATTGTAACGTCATACATTCTGATATTTTATGCCACTCCTCCTGGGTAATATTTATTTTGAGCTCTTTCGTCCACCGCTTTTGTGTGAGGCAAAAGGCTTTATTAATGGAGTTTCTATATCCCCTTAGCGATATTACCCAGTTAGCAATTTTACTTGTCACATTTTGAGGATTAAACATTTCTTCCACTCCTTCCCTTGTGGGTTCTCTCTGAAGGAAAAGCGATTTTCTTATAAAAGTTTTGATTTTCCGAAAATGTATGATACACTCTGTTTGAACTGAGGGAAGCTGAGCCTTGAGAAACTCCAAAGTTATTGCCTCATTTTTGCTGATACAGTTTCCTATTTTCCCAATCTTGGCTTTTTCCCACTTCATGATTGCACCTTGTAGATATGGTGGGCATAAGTGTTCAAGGAGGGTTTCAGCATGAACTGGAGCAATATTTAGTTTGTGCAACAGCTGAATTTGCTTTTGTTTCAAAGAAGTAATAGTACTATAGCTGACCAATTTGGGATTTCAATTGTGAGTTCTTGGGTAATTAGGGTAAGGAACCACCGCTTTAAGCATTTTTGGCAAGTAAAAATTATGAAACATTTGTGCATAGTTATATTATAGAATTTTTCATGCATGATTAGAAAGCCTGCCAGGAAAAAGACTTTCCAATCTGGGAGAGCCATCCCTCCCTCTTATCGATGAAAGTGTAACTTCTCCAGATGTATTCCTTCTGGTTTCTTATTTCAAATAAAACAAGTGATCTTTGTATTTAATCTAGTAGAGAATTCTGCTGTTAAGTGCAATGGGATTGCAGAAAACAAAAATTCAGTAAAGGAGGAATATGAATCTTAATTATCGCCACCCTTCCTATAATCGTGATGGGTAGTTTAATCCATCTATCTAACATAGATTCAGTCTTACCCATAAGAGGGGTATAGTTTAATCTGTAGAAATCCTGCAGATTTTCTGAGACTCTAATCCCCAGCCCAGATATCCAATTGAGTCTTTATGATAAATCGATTGCAATGATTAAGCCATGAGTCCAATCTATATGGAGAAGTAGCGTTTCAGTTTTGGCAGTGTTGCCTCGATTCCCAGCGAGTGCTGAGAAAGATGCAAGGAACTCAAAAGGTGTGTTAGTAACATTTGTGTGCGGCTGAAGATATAACACCATGTCATCGGGCATATAGTTTGAATCTAGGAGAGGTAGGCATTAGCTGCCTTAAGTACCTCTGATCTCCTCCGTGCACAGGAAAAGGGCGACCTTGCCTAGTGACTCAGGTGATATTGATCGAATCAGGCACTTTCTCATTTAAGGGTAGGTGCGCCAAAAACCCTTGATAATTGACTTGGTCTGGAAATTCCAACTCCTCAAAAACTTCAAACAAAAACTTCCAACCCACCAAGTCAACACTTTTTTAGCATCTAAGAAGAGCACTGCTGCAGGATCTTATTCGCAGTAAAGTAGTCGACATCTTCTTCCAGAAAGTGTGTATTAGAGTATAGGTGACGTGTTATTATAAATCCTTTCGGATCTACCTCTAGCAAATTTGCAATTACCTCAGATATCCTTAAAGTTCAAATTTTCATGAAGATTTTATAGGTGGTGTTTAACCAAGTAATAGGTCGAAATTAATTTACATCCTCTGGATTTTTATAATTTTTCCTTCTTCCTTATGACCCTCAAAAATCTTTTTCTTCACAACCAGATGTTCATAGCTCAGGTCGCCCACTTCTCCTTGCCTCCCCCCATTCTCGTATTGAGCCTGATCATAGCGGTCTGCTTTTCTATTTACGCTTTTAGGATGCTGGAGCCCCTTTAGGCTGCTGCTCGGGCAACACATTTCTGTTGGAGGGCAATTCAGTGTTATTTCACTCGGCACAAATAACGTAGAGCATTTTACCCCGTCTCCTTAGAGCCAAAGTCTTTATTTGTGAGCTGGGTCAGAGCTACCCTAGTCTCTGTCTCCGGGGAGTGCCAGAGTGGGCCAGACAGATCTCTTCTTGGATCTTTAGTTAGAGCAGAGGTCAGCCTATAACTGTCCATGGTTTCCAATGCTCCTTTCTCTTGAAGCTCGCTGTCTCCTCGTAAAGTTTGACGACCCATCGCCGAGGCCTCTTCGCTTTGAGGTCTCTTTCGTGCTGGCACTGGGCTGTGGGAGGGGAGAGGGCACGGGTATGCCTACTCTTGTAATTCTGCCACGATAGCAAGACTGTCCCCCTCCAGCCCCCTGATAAGGAGCGCCTTCATCTTCTCAGAAATGTTCACAGGGGGTTTCTTAGTGCAGAAAGATCTCTCAGTTTTATTTTTCTACGAGTGGCCAAGATCTTTCATTGCAAGAGGCAAGCTTTGCTTGGCTTTAGGTATTTGCACTTTATCAATCCGCAATGGAAGTAGTTTGTAGGTCTAATTCTCAACAACATGCTAAATTAGCTCCATTCTTCTTTATTTAGTCTCTTATTTTATGGTGGTAAAAAAAGACAGCCAAGAACAAATGTCTCAAAAGTGTTTCACCCTCCTGAACCAAATCTAAATCTGAGTGTAGTAGATCAAAATCTACCATAGTGAGCGGTCCAAACACAGTCAATTACACCTGACAGATACCGCAGCCATTACCACCCTTTACCTGGAGCTGAGGTAGGAGGGATTCATTGCCTCTTTTGCTGGGGCTTGGCAGAGGAGCCTAAAGTAAACTGCAACGAATGTGGAGCAGTGGGGCGCCCATTCAGGTAAATTCAGTTACCGGCTCTTGGCACCCGGCTTCTGAGCACTCAGTCCAAACTCAGGTGTTGCCGCTACAGTTGAATGCTGTTTTTATTGCCTTACAATACACTTCTGCTTACTATGGCCAGATGTATGTAGTTCCAGGGGCAGCTCTTGCAAGTACTGGCACAGCTGTCTCTCTCCTGCACTCCGGCTCTCTAGCTCCAGGGTGAAGGCATGCTTGGACTAGCCAAGCGCCTGTCCTTTAATTTCAATTGCAGCGGCCATGTTGCCAGGAGGGTGTAACCTACATCAACGAGACACATCGGGCGACTACACATGTCATCTGCGTTGCACAATCCACTGTCAATCAGTGTTTCTGACCGGGGGCTATGCGTACCAACCACCATAGGGAACTGACAACAGTGTTGGTTGTCTGTAATAGTGCATGGCTACCAAAGACACTGGCACAATCAGCTCTCAAATAGGACATCTACACACTTGCCTATGATTTGTATTGGTTTCTAAGTTTTCTGTGATTTCCCCAAAAACTATAGGTGTACGTATGGACATCTCTATATAAATCATAAACTTCCATGCGTATGTCTTCTCCATTAACTTAATCCTGCTAATTTCACTGTGCAGGATTAGGTAGATTTTGTTCCTTAAACAATATTTTTTTCTTTTTCCTCTGAAGGCAATTTGTTTTTCCCTGAGGAGACATGTTTTTGTCCTGCGCCTTCTGAAATATAGGGCTGTTCCCTTTCGTTCTTCCACTTCAAAAGACAAGAGTTTTCAATGTATTTGTAGGCTAGTACCGATCAGTAAATCGATTGTGTATGTCCACAACCCAACGTGTTTATTGGGGGTGGGGGGGGGGTGTCATTGTATTTTCAATAGCCACTTTCCATACACACTCCATTTCTTGCCTCTAAACTAGAACTTGCTAATGCACAGAAGGAGAATCCGACACTAAACCTCCATGCTTTTTTCTCAAATGCATTCACAGGTGCTAAGGTTGTCTAGGCAGACGCATACTTGCAGAAGGGCTTGAAATGTATTTTCAAGGTAGGCACAGCATAAAAATGGCCATTTCTAGGTTTTGCCTGCACATTGCTTGTGCTGTGCTTGTGAAATCTCTTGTAATAAAAAAAAAAAAAGAAAATCTTAAAAAGGACGCGCATCCCGCCCAAAACGTACCTTTACTTACCATTCGTTGATTCCAAAGTCGCTCTAATTTACATGCCTCTGATTGGTCAGCACATCGTCTGCTTTCACTTTTCAGGCTTCTTGCTCTGCTTTACCTGTCCATGCCACGAACTATGGCCCAAGTAAAGCTTCCAGGAATTGGCCATTAGCTAGTGGGCAGTATCTTTCCACTGTCTACACACTCTGAAGGTTCACTAGTTGCAAAGTCTGCAGTTCTGCCTTCGACAAGCATTAGTTGTGTTAACTCATCGCCCGCATATACCAAAACGATAGTAATGCAAGCATTGACAAGGACAGTAGATCTCACAAAGGCGTAACCCTTTTAGCTTTGCCAATGTTTGTTTCCAGCTTCAGCTGTTTGTAAAATGCTCCTGCTTTGATTTTGAAAAAGTGTCAGATGAAGGAATGATTCCGTGTGGAGAATGAAATCCACTCAAGGGCAGGAAGGGGGAGAGGCGGGTTCTGGGCTCGCTGCGTCGTTCCCTTTCAGGTATCATCAGATCTTGCTCACAAGTGTCACGAGCCAGAGATGAGCTAACATTTCTCACATTTATCAGACGGAACCATTTGTGCGGCTCGCGCTTTAATTATAATAAATCCGCCCGGCAAAAGAAGCTCTCTCCCAAATTCTAACCCTTCTGCGGCGTTGCGGAGGCGGGATGTGTTGTTGAGCTGGTAATAATCAGCACAAAAATAATGTCCCCTCACTCAGGGACATGTCGGCATTTCAGCACCAAATGATTCACTTCACAGTGACAACCTTGTGCCGGCTTGTCAACAGCTATCAGTGATTTAACATATCCACAACACATAAATATTATTGCTGCATACATTCCGCGGAGCGATGGAAGCGCATAAATCCGTGTATTGGAGCGCGCTCTCTCTCGCGCACACTTTATGCGTGTACTGGGAGTGATGCAGGATGTAGCAGGCGACAGGAGGAAAGAGTTCTCTCACCGTGCCCTACATGTATTCACGTGGGAAACCCAGGAGGCCTTGTTTTTCTGTACATCGGTTTGCCTTATTAATTTCCTCACCATTTATCGCCCTCCTCTTGTCGCCACCTCTGAAATCTGCTCACTTTATCAAGGAGTCATCCTGTGAAGAAATCTATTTTAGGTCCACCCAGGCGTGAGCTGTCCCCCAGTCCATCATTTAGCCTTCCAAGCATTTGCAAAGGAGCCTCGGGTGCATGGTCGGTGTCTGTAAGAGTAAGGGAAGCTGGGATAGGGTTAGTCACGTGTCATCCACGAGAGGTGGCGCGAGAAAGACTTCAAAGGGGTATAAAGGCGTCTATTGATTCTCCCAATGCATGCCCTATTAATTGCCGACTAGTGGCATGCTGCTGGGCAAGCGTCCCTGAGATGCTGTAAACCGTTGCTTACTTTGCTACCCACATAAATATCATAAATGTGGCGATAGACTGGCTGCTGAGGATCTACAGGTCCTCCTTGTCACTTATCCATTTTCCTTAATTGATACTTGGCCTGACTGATGGAGGAAGAATTTATTGACAATCAGGCACATTGATAAGCTCTTATCGATGGACGATAGGGACCACCTTTGCCTTTTAATAATTACATAGATGAAATGACTGACTGATGTATAGTGGGCTAAAGAGACAGACACATGCACAGACACAAAGATTAAGTGATACTGACAGGGACCCCCGGCACCATTTCCATGGCAAGATTGGCAGATTGACAGCTGCAAGCACCCATAAACAGACACATGGGTAATATATCATTAGTGACGTTAAGGAACACAAGCACCATCTTTTCAGCCTTTATCTCACCCTTTTGTAATAATGTGGATGCTACGTAGTCTTCTTCTCTTTCATTAGTCTTCTGTTTAGTGCCTACGTATTTTGTATCAAGCATCAGCAAAGGCAATAGAGCTTACCTGTGGCACGGGGGCACGGACCTCTTGGGTTTGCCAATGCTTTCCTTTTTACCCAGATTGCCACCATGCATGTGCACACATATGGATGATTTTGAAATATTTTATGTTTTGATTTAATAAAAACATTCAAAGAAGACAGCAGTGTTTGCACCCATGCTTGCTCATGCAGGGTGGTTTTGTTGTAATGCACGCACAACCGACATCTTGGAATGTTTCTTCACAAGAAAACGCATTGCAGATGATGCAGTGCATGTGACCACATGGGTTGCCATCTTGGAATGGATTAAAAATAATTCAGAGACTTGTCTGCCAATACAGTGGTAGGTGGTGGAAAAAAGCAGAGATATAGGGGCCAAGCAAGAGCTGCAGGGGGCTGATTTAATAATTTAATGAGTTAGGACAGAAAAGGAGGGGAAACGTGGAGAACAAGATGAGACATAGTGAGGGAGAAAAAATACTTCCTCCTGCGTTACTTTTCCTGATCTTATCAGTGAAAGGATGCAGCATACTTCATCATATCAAAATATGGTTATGTTGAATTGTTACTTATGCAGCACAAACAAAACAAGCATTGGCATAGCCAATAGGTCTCGCCTTTGGGAGCTTATAAGTGTTTAGCCATGCAACAGTTGCATAACTAAATACTTATAAGGTCCCAAAAGTGAGACTTATTGGCTATGCAAATCGGCCGTGTGGCTGCGAAAGTGAAAGTAATCGCGGTAAAGCGCGGCGCGCGCGCCCGCGCACATGCACTGTAGCTCTAGGCTGGCCTGGTAGCACTTTTTGGAGCCCTCTCAATAAGTCTCGCCAGACCAGCGCTTGCGCTGGGTCAGGCGAGACCTAAAAACAGGGGGAAGCCATTGAATAAACAGCAAGGAATTGAGATAGGCAAAAATGCCTATCATGAGCAAGGTGCTGACCCAAAACCCTCTCTATGTACAACACATTGTAGAAAATAGGTCTTTGACAACAGACATCTAAAGCTGTGTGTAGTAAAGACCTAATGAAAAACATAAACAAGTACAGAGGCCCAAGGTATTTCATAACAGCCAGCGCTGCGGAATGCCCCATTTACCAAATACTAAGGGTGATGTGTCTTGATTCCACCTCATGCCTCTTTCTTCCACCACTGTACACCTCGTATGTCGTTATGTTTCACTTCAAGTTTAGTTTTAATCCCTAATTTCTCTCTATGTGACTGTTTTCCCATCTTTTACTTCCCCCCTCTTCTCCCTTTTAGGTCTTCCGATCTCTTCCTCTTGGTCAAAGGCTGATTACAACAAGCATTGGCATAGCCAATAGGTCTCGCCTTTGGGACCTTCTAAGTATTTAGTTACGCAGCATAATTTGCTTGGTGCAACAACATCAACTGTTGCATGGCTAAACACTTATACGGTCCCAAAGGCGAGACCTATTGGATATGCCAATGCTTGTTCAATATTATATACAACAAGCCATAATTGCTGCTTATTTATCCTATGCAACTAACAACCATTGACAAAGCCAATTGTCAGGATTTAGTCTAGGCGCCTGCCTGGACTACAACTCCCACGATTCCGTGGGTTTTAACTACATTTCCCAGAAGCCCCGGGCGCCGGAAGGATATAGTGAGGCGAGACCGGTAGGGGAGTGTTCGTGATTCGGAGGAACTCGGCGGGAGACGCTGAGCTTGTTCCTGTGTGTCCGGAGGCTGCGCGAGGCGAGTTGCGACCGGAAGAGAGGAGAAGGGCTCCCGAGTCAGAATCAAGGAGCCGTTGGGTTTGTCCGAGGCGTTCGGAGGTTTGGAGGACGAGCGGAAGCTCGGGCAGGTATCAGGGGATTCAAGCTGGTATGCCTGGAAGCGGAGAGTCGGGACGGGATTCTTTACGTTCCTGGATTAAGGGGAGTTGGTAGAAGCCAGGATTGTACGGAGATCTGCAAGGGGCGGAGTGCGGTAGGGAAAACCTCCTCATTACCGTCTCGAAGGTTTGTGAGAATATTGGAGACAACGCGGACGGCGGTAGTTAAACCCTACGCTCTCCCGTGTTGATTGACTTTGGATTCTGGAAATGTGCTTGTTAGAATCATTGGAGTATATGAAGCAATATACGCCGAAGGTTGCGTGACACTTTCAGTATTGTAAATAGAGTGGTGTTTGGAGGGAATAGACCAGGAGGTGACCCGCATACAAAGTTACAAGGATGTTCCCGCAGTAAGGGGGGGTACGTGAATCTCCTAGTTTACATAGGTATACGTAGGTGGGCAAGGAGAGCAATATCCTATAACCGATATTCTTGTGTTCTGTAGGGGAAGGAAGGCACCGAGAAAGACAAGCGGAGGTAAAGCCGACAGGCCAAGCTAGCACAGGTGACTTTCCTTTCATTAGCGAGAATCACTGAGAGTAGGAAATTGGCGTATGATTAACCTGTGTGTTTTGTTTTTCAGCTTCCCTTCCCTGCTGCCCCTTCCTTTCCCTCCCTAGGTTTTTTCCCCTTGTTGGGGTTTTTCCCTCGCCGTATCAGTCGCATACCCTGTATGTATTTAACCATCAGGGTGTGTGGCAGGTCCGGAGGTGGAGCTTATCACTGCGAATGGATCCTGCAGAGTGAAAACCTGACAGAATCACGAACCCAAGAATTGCATTCCACCCGGTTCATTTCGCAGTGATAATGGCGTCCATGGAGGACGTGTTACATGCTTTAGTTTTGGTACAGCAGGAGTTGGCGTCGGCCAGAGCCGAAACCAACTCCTTAAAGGACAAGGTAGAATTGCTGACCAGGAACCCTTTCAGTGCCTCTGCCGCTGCTTCTTCCATACAGGTGACGGTGCCTCCTCCCATACCCTTGGCTACCCCCGAGAGGATTTCTGGCGACCCTCGAAAAACACAGGTTTTTCTAACCCAGATACTGTTACATTTTTCATGTAAGCCGGCTTCTTTCCCGACTAACCATTCGAGAGTGGCTTTCGCCATTTCCTACTTGGCAAGGGACGCGGCCAATTGGGCGGTGCCACTAGTAAGGAACAATGATGCCATATTGTCTGATTGGGCGGCCTTTAGAACGGAGTTCGAGAATGTCTTTGATCGTAGGGCCACCACCTTTAGTGTGGACAGAGAACTCTTGGAATTAAGGCAGGGGAAAGGCGAGTTGATTACCTATTTGACCTCATTTAACAGACTGGTGGCTGAGGCTGAATGGCCGGAGGAGAAAAGAATGTCTCTTTTTTATCAGGGGTTGAAAGAGGATCTGAAGGATGTGGTAGCCCAAGTAGATCCACAGCCACAAACATGTGTAGACATGATCAATCTGGCGTTGAGACTGGATAGTCGCATGACGGAGAGGGGTGGTGGCAGGAGAAAATGGGAGAGAGGAGCGGTTGGCTATGATAGGTCCCCGCGTAAGCCCCTGGGAGGAAACGAAGGTGGTCAGTAACCTATGGAGATTGGTGCTCTTCGTGCTCTTTTAACGAAGGACGAGAGAGAAGTCAGGAGGACCCAGGGACTTTGTATGTACTGTGGAAAGAAGGGGCATTATGTTCGGGAGTGCCCCTCCAAGCCCAAGAGTACGGGGGTCAATAGGTTCAAGAAAGTAGCGGTGTCTTCAGTAGCTTCTGACGGGGGGCTGTCTGAGAACCCGAGACCAGGGACGGGGGCGGGACAGGAATGGAAACTCACCTCCCTCTACACTAGGGGAAGTGGGGAAACCGAGTCACATCTCGTCTTAGGTATGCGCTCGAATGTGAGAGCGAGTTCCAGCCGGTATTGGCGATGCTGGACTCAGGGGCAACAGGCAATTTTATAGACGAAGGCCTGGTGTCCCGTCTGGCGTTGCCCCGCGTCCCGAGAGAGAACCCTGAGGACGTTCTAGTGGTAGACGGGCAGCCTCTGAAGTCAGGCCAGATAACTGAAAGAACGCAAGAGGTCGGTCTATCTGTAGTCTTGCAGGGAGTGAGTCATGCTGAGTTGTTGTCGCTAAACATCATTGCGGCCCCTCAGTATGAGGTAATCCTGGGCATGCCATGGCTATGCCTACATAACCCTATGGTGGATTGGAGGACTAAGACGATCCAGTTTTCGCCCGAGTATTGTCGGGAGCATATGTCGCCTAGTCCCTCAAACCATATAGCGGTGTTGGCCACCCCTTACTTGGCAGCTACGGCCGCAGAAACCGATGTACAACTCCCGAGGGAATACAGCAGCTATGGAGATGTGTTTAGCGAAATCAAGGCGGACACCCTGCCCCCGCACCGGGAGTATGATTGCCGCATTGATTTGGTGGAGGGGGCTACTATCCCCACTTGCAGAGTATATGCATTGTCCGTCCCGGAAACAACTCATCTAAAAGAATACATAGATCATTACCTTAATTTGGGGTTTATTGGACCTTCTCGCTCCCCTGCTGCCTCCCCTATCTTCTTTATCGCTAAGGCCAATGGAGACTTGAGGGCATGTGTGGACTATCGCGTCTTGAACAAAAACACCGTACGCAACCGTTATCCTCTCCCCCTCATCTCCGTGTTGCTCGATCAGGTGAGGGAGGCAAGGATATATACCCGGTTGGACTTACGGGGGGCCTATCACCTGGTTCGGGTACGCGAGGGGGACGAGTGGAAGACGGCGTTCAAGACGCGGTACGGTCTGTACGAGTATTTGGTAATGCCCTTTGGGCTGTGTAACGCCCCGGCGGCTTTCCAATATTTTATTAATGACGTTCTCAAAGAGTATGTGGATCGATTTGTAGTCATGTATATCGATGACATTCTGATATACTCGCAGGACGAAGCTAGCCATACCGAACAAGTAAAGAAAGTATTGGAGAAGTTGAGAGAACATCAATTATACGTTAAGTTGAGCAAGTGCGAGTTTGGGGTTCAGGAGGTGGAGTTCCTAGGAGTGAATCTCAGCGCCAAGGGATTGCAGATGTCAGACCGGAAGGTTAGGGCGGTACAGGAATGGCCAACCCCAAAAAACGTGCGGGAGGTGCAGAGTTTTTTGGGGTTTGCTAATTATTACCGCCGGTTCATTGCACAGTTCTCACAGACAGCCGTCCCGATCACCAGGCTGTTGAAAAAATGGGTACGATTTGTGTGGACCACAGAAGCAGAAGAGGCTTTTATGATCCTGAAAAGGGCGTTCACCACGGCCCCGGTGTTAATCCATCCGGTGCTGGAACAACCCTTTGTAGTGGAGGCAGACGCTTCGGAGGAAGCGATAGGGGCGGTCTTATCACAGAGGGACACATGCACTGGTCGCCTTCATCCGGTGGCATATCTGTCATGCAAGTTGAGCCCCGCTGAGCTCAACTACACCATCGCAGAAAAAGAGCTCCTGGCGATCAAACGGGCTTTTCAGGAGTGGAGACACTACCTGTGGGGGGCTCGTCATGCGGTGACCGTATACACCGACCACCGCAATCTTCAGTATATGTCTTCGGCGAGGCATTTGACACCACGACAAATGCGTTGGATGTTGTATTTTGCCGAGTTTAATTTTGTGGTGACTTATAGACCTGGAGTAGATAACCGTAAAGCAGACGCTTTGTCCAGGCAAGGAATACCCGCAGAACAACCAGAAGCAGTCACACAAGCTATCATACCGGCAACCAAGGTGTTATGTGTGGTTAGGGCAGAGAGGTTCCTGGAGATGGTGAAGGGAACCAAGTCGGTGGGGTCCTGGGAACAATGGGCTGCCAGTAAAGCAGGAAGGGTGGTGAGACAAGGATTGCCATTTCAGGGAGAGCGTTTGTATCTGCCCACCAAGGACTTACGAAAAAAGGCTTTTGTGTGGTGTCACGTAACGCCACTGGCAGGGCATCCAGGGGTTACCAAGACGGTGCAGTTGATTCTTAGATACTTTTGGTGGGAAACCTTGGGGGAAGACGCCAGGCGGTGGGTGAAGGAGTGCGAGGAATGTGCCAGAGCTAAGGGAGAGAACACAAAGAGGAAGGGCCTGTTGCGGCCCATGCCCACTCCTGCACGCCCGTGGCAGAACATCAGCCTAGACTACGTAACAGGATTGCCCATGGATCAGGGATGTTCGGCCATCTTGGTGGTGGTTGATAATCTAACCAAGATGGGTCATTTTATACCATGTACCAACCTACACACGGCCAGCCAAACCGCCCAGTTGGTGGCTTCCCAGGTCATAAGACTACACGGAGTTCCACATGTGATAGTGTCCGACAGGGGCCCGCAGTTCATTGCTCGTTTTTGGAGGACTTGGTGTCAGGCCCTGGGGATTGAAGCAGCTCTTTCCACGAGCTTTCACCCGCAGACTGACGGGCAGACGGAAAGGCTGAACCAGACCTTGAAAAAGTATTTGCGGTGTTATTCCAAGGAAGCGCAGGAATCATGGGTGGACCTACTCTGGACAGCCTAGTTGGCTTATAACAATGCTTGGCATAGCTCTACGGGAATGTCCCCTTTTAAAGCCAATTACGGTTATGACGCCTGCTTTTTGCCCATAGTTATCCCTCCGGAAGTAGACAATCAGCCCACCGTGAGGAAACGCCTCCGTGCCTTAAGGAAGGTTCATAGGACAGTGCACACTCACTTGGTAAAGGCAAAAGAGACATACAAGCGTTGGGAGGACAAACATAGAATCCCCGGTCCTCAGTTCAAAGTAGGAGAGAAGGTGTGGCTGTCCACGAAGTATATCCGGTTTAAGATGAGAAGCATCTTTCATCCGAGATATATTGGCCCATATCCAATAGTGCGACAAGTCAATCCTGTGTCTTACAAACTGAAGTTACCTAACACTCTAAGGATCCATCCAGTGTTCCATGTCCAATTATTGAAGAAGGCGATGACGTCCCAAAGGAGAACACCCCCACCGGTGATGGGTGACAAGGGGCTAGAATACGAAGTGCGGTCCATAAGGGACTCCAAGATACGCAGAGGGGTACTTTGGTATTTGGTCTCATGGAAAGGATATTCGGAGGAGGAGGACTCTTGGGAACCCTGGAACAACGTGCATGCACCAAGGGCCATTGCTTCCTTCCATCGCAGATTCCCTTCCAAACCTGGGCCTAGAAGGTGCCGGGGAGGAGGACGTACTGTCAGGATTTAGTCCAGGCGCCTGCCTGGACTACAACTCCCACGATTCCATGGGTTTTAACGACATTTCCCAGAAGCCCCGGGCGCCGGAAGGATATAGCGAGGCGAGACCGGTAGGGGAGTGTTCGTGATTCAGAGGAACTCGGCGGGAGACGCTGAGCTTGTTCCTGTGTGTCCGGAGGCTGCGCGGGGCGAGTCGCGACCGGAAGAGAGGAGAAGGGCTCCCGAGTCAGAATCAAGGAGCCGTTGGGTTTGTCCGAGGCGTTCGGAGGTTTGGAGGACGAGCGGAAGCTCGGGCAGGTATCAGGGGATTCAAGCTGGTATGCCTGGATCGGAGAGTCGGGACGGGATTCTTTACGTTCCTGGATTAAGGGGAGTTGGTAGAAGCCAGGATTGTACGGAGATCTGCAAGGGGCGGAGTGCGGTAGGGAAAACCTCCTCATTACCGTCTCAAAGGTTTGTGAGAATATTGGAGACAACGCGGACGGCGGTAGTTAAACCCTACGCCCTCCCGTGTTGATTGACTTTGGATTCTGGAAATGTGCTTGTTAGAATCATTGGAGTATATGAAGCAATATACGCCGAAGGTGGCGTGACACTTTCAATATTGTAAATAGAGTGGTGTTTGGAGGGAATAAACCAGGAGGTGACCCGCATACAAAGTTACAAGGATGTTCCCGCAGTAAGGGGGGTACGTGAATCTCCTAGTTTACAAGGTATACGTAGGTGGGCAAGGAGAGCAATATCCTATAACCGATATTCTTGTGTTCTGTAGGGGAAGGAAGGCACCGAGAAGGACAAGCGGAGGTAAAGCCGACAGGCCAAGCTAGCACAGGTGACTTTCCTTTCATTAGCGAGAATCACTGAGAGTAGGAAATTGGCGTATGATTAACCTGTGTGTTTTGTTTTTCAGCTTCCCTTCCCTGCTGCCCCTTCCTTTCCCTCCCTGGGTTTTTTCCCCTTGTTGGGGTTTTTCCCTCGCCGTATCAGTCGCACACCCTGTACGTATTTAACCATCAGGGTGTGTGGCAGGTCCGGAGGTGGAGCTTATCACTGCGAATGGATCCTGAAGAGTGAAAACCTGACACCAATTGTCCTGCCTTGTTGTAGGTATGATGTTACTTGTTGTATCATATATCTGGATGCACTGACAGAAACAGCAAAATACAAGTCAGGCGGCACACTATGCTAAGCACAGATTTTTAGCTTGCGTGTTTTTAAGCCACACCCTTAATTACATTGGCCACACCCCTTAGAGAGACCCCCCCCCCCCCAGTTTTTTCATCCCACTTAAAGCCCTGGAGGTGGAAGGTAAGGTGTAAAGGCAAGAGGAGAGAGAGATAAAACCAAAGTTGGAGAGGTGGAAGGTAAGGTGTTGAAGTAATCTAATAGTAATCCCAAGGGCCACACTTACCAGTGGCCCGCAATATCAAGTCAATAATAAGCAGTTGGCAACGTAGAAGGTTCAAGCGTTTATTGGCCACAACAGAACTCTACATAGAGGAGCCTCATCGAACCTCACCCATCAGGTGCGCCGAGGAAAACTGCTGGCTCCTTGACAGAACCACACTTATATACATTACAGATTCAGCATACAAAGCATTGCAAGTGGAAAAGTACCAGTTAGCCCTAGAGCTCCTAGATGAGCTCATACCGTCTGCACACATAAGGTTACTATCTCTTCGGAGAAGGTCGGCGGGGTGACTCCCTTTCGTCTCGGGCTTAGAGGAATGTCTCTTGATACTCCCTACTGCAGATGTGACCTTGGGCCTCAGTCGTAAATACAATTCACCCTGTCTTTAGGCTGGTACGAGCTAAATTATACAGATGGTGTTCAAAGAGAACCACGTGACCTGGGCACAACTAGTCATAATCCAAGATGGCCGTAGTGTGGCTTTTCGGCCCTTTCTATCATACAGGACACTATAAGGAATAGGCCATCTTATAAAGCAGTTCTAGATGTGCATAGAAAGAGATACAACCCAAGATACGTTATGCTAACTTTACATACTGGCCCGAATCCCACAGAACGGCCCTTTTTAGCATAATGTAGCTATCCATGGAACTACTCTTCGAAAATTCCCTCGTCTATTTGCATTATGTCATGTATCTCTTTCTGAACTAATTGAGCGTTTACCTTACCAGGGTTTGCTTTAGGAGTAGGTAAAGCAAGGCGAACTTGGGTGGCACAATAGGAGCAACAAGCAGGCCCACATTGAATGCAGACACAGCAAGTGAAAAGGAAACCTCCTATTCCTAGAAGGACCATGAATATTTTCCAACCCCAGGTGGTAAGGAGATCCCAGAAACAGCCTGAAATAGACCAGGTACCGGTCTCCGTGTGAATCTCGGATGCCAATCGATGTAACTTCTGTATGGCCAGATGGACTGAGGGGGTGGAGTCAGGTATATATACACAGCAGGAGCTGCCAATCACTCTACATGCTCCTCCGCGATCAGCTAGGATAACATCTAAAACAAGGCGGTTCTGAAGTGTCACAAGTCTGGTCGCTTGAAGCTCAACTGTGATATTGGTCAGTATCCCAGCAGTGGTATTTACTACTCCCTCTACTACCCTGGACAACCTTCTAATTTCTTTACTGGTCAGAATGGGTCCCCACATAGGCAGAACTCCCTTTATAATATCAACAAAATGTTGGGCAGGGGTATCAGTCTGGTCAGTGGCATCTCCATCGGTGTTTACTGAGTCTAAACTTCGTCGATTCAGCGAGTTGGATTTATGATAATCAGAAGGCGCTATATAAACAGGAGGGTATAAGAAGGATAAGTAGCATTTACCTGACCATCCTCTGGGAAGCCAAGTGTAAGCATTTTCTCCACACACAAAATATACATTCGGAGGAGTGAGTATAGGTGGGCTGCTAAAGGTTTGTAATCTATAAGTATAGTTACACCTACTATAACCAACAAATAAATGGCCAGTACCATGTATGCAAAAGGAGGATGAGCTGTTCAATACAGGGACTGGGATGATTCTTTCATTGGACACATTTCGCTCCTGGAAATATCTGAAATACTCAGTAAAGTTGAAGGACACAAAATCTGATACTTCGTCCCTCAACCAGGTGTCATTCTCATGTTCCGTATACACATTCATACAAGCGGTAGGATCCAGGGTACCGTCCGTACCCTCGGCATTGGGAGTGAATCCCTGGTGTCTTTCTATATAGGCCAGAATCAGATCATAATCCTTTTCTGAAAATCGGTGCCCATCAACAGCATAATGTTCATACATCATCGACAATAATCTAAACCAGGCTTCACAACTGCCTAAATATGACAACGGCATTGAAATGAACAGATCATGTTTGTGCATTACTGAGGGGAGGAGCCCACATACCCAGCAGTTTGTGGTATTCGTTGAACTATGGGTTTGATGTAACATTTCAATGAAAGCGTTATTCACATAGGTCTGGCGGTGCCTTTCTTTATGTGGGGCAAAAGTCTGAAAATGGTGCTCCTCGGGGACGGGGGTGGTAGCTATCAGGGTATGCACAGGATAGCGGAATTCTAGATAAATGAACATTCCTAGGCATAACATTAATGAAACAACTATTATGACAATAAAAACAATCTTGGCACGCAAGCTCCAAGTAGAAAACATTGGCAAATGTGGATACAAAGGGCGGTGTACTATGGGACGCTCCTCTTCAGGGATAAAACAAGCAAAAGGGTACATTCTCACTAAAAGTCCAAATATAATCTCGGGAAAACGGAAAATCTATGAGCAGTCCAACCTGCCGGAGGGTGCTTCTTTCCTGTGTCCGTTATAGAGCCTCACAGGCAGACTCCTATTGTTCCATGTAACACAAAAAGAAAAATGAACACAAAAACTTCTCGCGTCGGAGTTGTACTTGACGCAACTCTTGTAGAAAGGAAAACTCCACCTGGGCCCCCACTAATCAACCAATGTCTCTATCTTCTTTCTGAACAGAGCAATATCAAAAGTTCCAGGCTCTCAACAGGTTCAGTCCAGTGTTTTTACCTGTTCCCAGAGACTACTCAGATCTCTCACTTTCATTCTCTAGCCTGAGCCTGGGATCTTTGTTTTCAGCCGGGGCCGCAGGTTATAGCGAACATGACCCGGTGTGGTGTTTCAGGATTAATGAAAAGAACAGGCACAGTGGGGTCAGGTAAAGGATTGAGTGTGTGACTTTCCCTGTCACCTATTGCAACCCCAGGTGCCTGATTACCTTTTGCAGATGTCGCCGAACTCCCAACACCCTCCACTCGCCCATCCGTTTCTCCTTGGGCTTCTGGGGAAGGTGACTCTTCGGTCAGTTTATCGCTTTCGTGTCTCGACGCCTCGCTTTGGTCCCATTGGTCATCCGGCAAAGGAAGCGGGACCTTTTTTAGATGGGATACGTGGATCCAATACCGCTTCCCTTCAACCTTCACAGCCGTCCTTGTGGCCAGAAGCACCTGGAAAGGGTTGGGTCCAGCGTGGGTCTAGACTCGATTTCAGTTGGTAGTTCCGAACCAGGACCCACTGTCCAGGCTACACACCGTGTCCGGGACCCTCCGGCAGAGGCTGCAGCACTGCTGCTATCTGTTGGTGAATGGAATGAAGATCTTTAATTAGTGCATAAAGGTAGTCTGCCAACATAGGGTACTCGATGTCTCTAAGGGATTTTGGTCGTGGCACACCCCATACATTAGCGGGCCTACCAAATATCACTTCATATGGCGATATTCCACTGCGGGAGTGGGGAGTGGTCCTTACAGATAGTAAAGCCAGGGGTAAGAGATCAGGCCATTTTAGACCTGTGGTGTCCTGCAGCTTAGCGAATTTCAATTTCAGGATCCCATTATATTTTTCCACCAATCCTGCTGATTGGGGATGGCGAGCCGCATGGAACTTCTGCTGTATTGCCAGACCCTTGCAAACATGTTCAACAAGGTCAGCATTGAAATGTTTCCCATTGTCACTCCAAATCACCCGGGGGACCCCATAGCGAGGAAAGAACTCTTTTACTAGGGCCTTTGCGGTAGCTAGGGCAGTATTTTCCTTGGTAGGGTACGCCTCCACCCACTTGCTAAACGTACAAACCACCACCAAAACGTATTTAAGATTGTTAACCCGTTCAAACTGAATGAAGTCCATTTGTAGCACCTCAAAAGGTAGGGTGGGTGGCGCGAAGCTACCAGTCAAAACAGGGATGCTACCCCCTGGGTTATGCTGTAGACAAATCATGCAATTCTGAACTAGTTGCTTCGCAGTCCTATGGATGTTGATATTATACCACACAGGATCCAGTATTGCGCAAAGACCTTGAATCCCCACATGTGCGGGACCGTGTGCCATGGACACGACCGCATTCACAAATGCATTCGGCAGCAGCCACCTACATCTTTCTGATAGATTAATCCAGCATCCATTGTCATCCAGCTTTCCTATCTGTTCTTGCCAGTATTTTAGTTCTTCAGGGGTTGCTTCTAATTGCAATTCTCTTACGCTGCCTATAGTGTTACTGAATGCCTCTGCTTCTATCATCCCTTTATGTGAACTTGTTACGAACATGGAGGTGGTATTGGATTGGGCAGTCTCTTTAGCGATTCTGTCCGCAAAGGAATTACCCTTACCTACATCATCAACTACTGCTTTATGAGCACTGCATTTAACAACAGCTATGGCTTGGGGCAGGGTCAGGGCAGCTAACAACCTCAAAACCAACTGACCATTCTTTATTTTCTGACCATGGGATGTAAGGAAACCTCTCTCTGCCCACAATCTCCCAAAGCTATGTGCTACGCCAAAGGCATACTGGCTATCGGTGTAGACATTTATCCTCAACCCTTCACCCAACTCACAAGCCCTCAGTAGTGCGACTAACTCAGCAGCCTGGGCTGATCGATAAGGTACCTTGGCCGTCTCAACTACTGTTTGCAGTGTGGTGATCGCATAAGCAGCGGTTGTAGTGCCATTGGGTAACCGAAAACATGAGCCATCGACATACAATTCCCCTTGAGGGTTCAGGGTCAATTCGTACCCCATAAGACGCGCACTAGTTAAGTGCTGAGTCTGTGTCCTGTTCAACAACACGTTCACAGCGTGGGGCACTATCACTGTCAGGTCCGTATTCAGGACGAGCCCTTCCGATTGTCGGATCGCCACTGCAACCGCAGCCGTGGCTCTCAGGCAACTGGGAAGTGCCCTGGCGACATTATCCAATACCTCCGAAAAGTACGTACAAGGTCTTTGCTTACCACCAAATCCTTGTGTTAAGACTGAAAGCGAGCAACCGTCCACCTCATGCACGTAGAGTACAAAAGGTTTCCGGTAATCAGGGGTGCCAAGCACAGGGGCAGAACAAAGAGCAGATTTCAGAGACAAAAGCATTCTGATATTCAGCTGTCCAAGGTAAAGGTTCATGCACATCTTTAGTCGTTAGATGCAAGAAAGGTTTAGTCAGTAAGGAATAGTTAGGAATCCATTGGCGACAGTAAGAAGTTATGCCAAGCAAAGCGCGGACATCACGTTGCGTGCAAGGAACAGGCATGTTAGATATGGTTAGAATACGATCAGGAGTCAGTCGTCGTCCCTCCTTCGACAGGAGATGACCGAGATAGGTCACCTCCAGTCGACAATATTGAAATTTCGACAACGAAACTTTATTACCATGGTCTGCCAAGTGCTGTAATAACGCAGTCATCGCCATTCGGCAACCATGCTCAGTGTCAGAGGCCACGAGAAGATCGTCCACATACTGCACTAAAACGTTACCGGGTGGCAAGGTTAATGTGTCCAACAACGTTTTAAGCGCTTGGCTGTAAATACTAGGACTCTCTGTATAGCCCTGTGGGGAGCGACAAAATCTGAAGCTGCGACCTCCTAAGGAGAAGCCGAAAAGATAACGGCTATCTTGATGTATGGGAATACTGAAAAAAGCGTTTTTCAAATCAATGACAGAGAAAAATCTAGCCGTCGGGGGAATAATTGTCAAAATAGTAGTGATGTCAGGCACCACGGGATATTGGGGTACGACAATCTTATTTATTTCACGCAGGTCAATCACAAAACGATAAGTATCAGCATAATCAGGACTCTGATCTATCGGGGCCCGTTTAAGAATAGGAAGAATTGGGCTGTTGCACGTGTTAGAAGCCGTCTCTTCCACCACCCCCGTGCGGATCAAATTGTGAACAATGGACAGTAATGGCCGCTCCCCTGCGGGAGCAATCTTATACTGCGGAACTCTGGGTAATCGGGCATTTTGTTTCAGAGTGATCGAAATGGGCGGTATGCTCAACAACCCTACATCAGTATCTCCAGTAGCCCAGAGACTCTGTGGAATCTTTGCAAGCTCAGGGGGCAGAGGGTTCGTTTTAGAGAAACATTGTGTGGAGGGAGGGAAGGGTTTCCTAATAGTCAAATAAACACCGTCTGGAGAGCAATAGATGCGGGCATACAGCCTCTTCAGTATATACATTCCCAAGAGATTTTCACCACATTGTGAAGTCAGGAGGAAAGGTGAGTCAATTGAAATCGGCCCCAAGTTAAGAGAAAGAGGTTGGGAGATGGGGCTTACCACTGGAGTTCCGGAGAAACCTACAGACACATTATTCTGGCCAGACAGAGCAGCCCCAGGGCCAAGGGCGTGTGAAACAGAACTATTCATTGCCCCCGTGTCAACTAGAAACTTACCCGATGCATCCATTAGACGAGCATGTACGTAAGGTCGATTTTGATCGATCGGAATTGACACGCGTCCCCCACTCTGTCCTCGGCTCTCCTATGCCTCAGAGTAGCCTGTCGAGTCGTTACTTACACATCCTTCATTATAATACTGCTTCCCTTGACCATGGTCGAAATAATTCTGGCTATTCTCACCTTGCCCAACTCCTTCCTGTCTCGTATATCCACCTCGACGACCACCGGCACGGCCTCTCCCTTGACCCCTCGGAACGCCGGTCTGTGCCTGCAACAATGGATACTGAGCTCGCCAGTGCCCCTCCTGCTTACAGAATGCACACTGATTTATTCCTAAATCTGTTCATCCCACACCCTGTCCGAGCCCCGCCCCTCGCGGGGCGAAGTTCTGTGTTCCCCGACCCCTACCGCATCCTCTCTCAACTTGCTGTAACAAGACCCTGGTTTTCAAGTCCTTTGATCTCTTTTCCGTCTTTTCCTTACTCTCGTTCTCCCGATGCTCATAGTATTGAGCCATACTTAGAATAGTCGAGGGGGTGGATGTAGTCCAGGTACTCTCCGCAGCCTGAAGTCGGGCTGATATCTCAGGCAACAGGTTAGTTACAAACCTATTAACAAACAAACGTATGCCACCCTCCTTAGACAGATCTTGCCCGCTAAAATCAATAAAAACTCCTTCGAACCTCGTGAAGAAGTCGGACACGTTCTCGTCCTTCTTCTGCTTGCACGCAGTCAATTTGTCCCAATCTACCTTCCTAGGAGGGATTAGGGAATGCATGTAGGTGATTATTTTCTCCGGCAAAGTCAATATCTCAGTTCTGGGTTTATCTCCTGGCTTATTATCCCTATCCCAGTCTCTCAATTGTTCCCATGTTCCCCCAAACTCAGCCACATGATCTTGGTCAGGCACCTGCCGCCATATGTCCACCGGCACCAATAGAGCAAAGAATAGCTCGATGTCAGCCAGTGTCATCACCGCCGAGGAGGCGGCTTCTGTCAGTTCCTTATAGTATGCAGTAGGATTCTTTCTGGGGTCGGGCAATTGCGTTTTCAATGAAAGCACCTCACTACGTTTCCATGGGGTATATACCCATTGCTCCTGAAAACGGGCGTCTACTCTTGGGCGAGTAATCGTCCCATGTGCATCTACTATCTCTGTTACTTCGGGATGATAAATGGGGTGCACCTCTCACATGGGGAACTGTTGTACCCCTGCAGAGCTAGCTGCGTGCAGGCGCATCCGGTAACTGACCAGAGTTTCCGCATTCCCGTACACCGCTTCTGGACATAGCTGAGATTTATGTGCCTGTGTGAATATCATACAGTATGGTCGGAGCCTTTTCCCCTTTATAAGCTTGTTCCCACAATGAAATGAGGCGTTGGGCCATATGGGCCAGCGCGTGCTGCTGCATCACTGGTTCATAATCTCGCATGGTGTTCCATATGTCAGTCAGGGTATAAATAGGTTGCCGCATCCACTGAGATGCCTGGACTGCAATGACTTCCTACTCCTCGGTTCCTAAGGCTGATCGAGTGAACAACATCCTGCCATCTAATGAACCGGTCGGATGTACTGGAGTTGAAACAGCTGTAAAAGGAGTTGCACTCGCGGAAGAGGAGGTCAGGGCCGAAGGGGAATACATGGCCCCCGGTGACAGCTGGGGAGCTTCAGCTGTCGAGGCCGACAGCAAATTGGGCAATAAGGCCATAATTTCCAAGACAGAGGAGGACAGCCGAGAATGATCAATGACAGGCACGAGCGAGGGGGCTGAGGCGCCGATGCGACTGAAGTTGCTGCAGAGGCAGCTGGCGCCGGCATGGGGCCAACGGTCTCTGCTCCAGCCAATACAATAGCAGCTGTTACCTCCGGGTACAACCGTTCGGGACATAAGGGGGCGGTGGTCGCATGTCCAGCAGGTCTTCTATTTCATCCCCTGCGTTGGGTCGGGCCACATAACTCTTATCAACTTTTAATCTAAACTCCCGATTCATACAATCAATTCCTTTCTCTACCCTTGCTCTCTCATAGGCTACAGCTTTCTGAGTTACGGTCTGTCCCGCCTTGGCTCTCGCCAGCTTCTCCCCCTTCATCCGTCTCTGCTTGGCCTCTTTTTGCCAGGCGTTTAAGGCATCAAACATAGATTGCCTACTGCGCCTGGAGAATAGTTGTTCCTGTAGAAAGGCAACTTTCTTTTCGTCAAATGAACCAGTCTTCGGCCACTGCAACTCTTCATTACCTTTAGTATACTTATGCCACAGGGTGTTGAACAATATGGGGGCAATTCCATGCTTCACATACATGAAATGGCTAGAGCTGCCCTCCGGTGGGGCAGGCTGACTCTCAGCCAAACGAGAGTCGCTAGTTCGGCAACAACAACCAAAACAATTCAATTTGCTGAAACACGACATGTTGGTTAGTAATCAGACACAAACAACGTATAACAACTTTATATCACAGATAACATATATGTCGACATTATTCCCTGCAGTTCAACCTATCCAAGCTTGATGCATCCAAACAAACGAACCGAGCCCGTCGACTCCCGTTCGTGGAGAATTATTCAAAAAGGATCAGCAGAATCACAACAGGCCATCGTTCAATAGACTGGCAGGAGGCGATCAGACAGGGGTGACCACGGACTGGACTACGGACCATCCCATGACCTCCCTGGTTCACCACTGAGACTGTTCTGATGTAGACCAAGCCGTACTTCAGATATGTCTCATGGCTACCCAGTTATAGCCGCAGGCTTTTCCGAGTGCAATCCGGCCGTGTATTACTCACAGGTAACAACTAGGCATCTGATCCGTATTTCAAAATATCACAAAGGATCCGCGGAGTCTCTACAGTCAGTCCCTACCGGAAAACCCTGTAAGACCTCCGTAATTCTCCTGGGGTATTCATGACCCCTCAAATCAAATACAGTTAACTGTTCCAAATGCACCGCCTTCAGCGCGTGCTTCAAACAAATGCGCCGCTCAACAGCGCGTGCTTCAAACAAACAAGTTACTCACCGGGTGCACCCAGGTACGAATGTTCATTCTCCGCTGCCAACTTCTTACCACCAATACGGTCAGCTCCTGGGTCAAGCCCGTAGGACCCCGGTGAAGGGTCACTAGCAGCAGAGGGTACCCCGATCGGGAGCGCGGAGCGGACGTAGACTCCCCTCCGCCCACCCGGCCAAGACGCCCTCGATCCTCTCACCCGTTTACGGGGAGGGGGAAGACCCTATCACGGGGTCCCTTCGTGGTCGCCAACTGAAGTAATCTAATAGTAATCCCAAGGGCCACACTTACCAGTGGCCCGCAATATCAAGTCAATAATAAGCAGTTGGCAACGTAGAAGGTTCAAGCGTTTATTGGCCACAACAGAACTCTACATAGAGGAGCCTCATCGAACCTCACCCATCAGGTGCGCCGAGGAAGACTGCTGGCTCCTTGACAGAACCACACTTATATACATTACAGATTCAGCATACAAAGCATTGCAATAGGAAAAGTACCAGTTAGCCCTAGAGCTCCTAGATGAGCTCATACCGTCTGCACACATAAGGTTACTATCTCTTCGGAGAAGGTCGGCGGGGTGACTCCCTTTCGTCTCGGGCTAAGAGGAATGTCTCTTGATACTCCCTACTGCAGATGTGACCTTGGGCCTCAGTCGTAAATACAATTCACCCTGTCTTTAGGCTGGTACGAGCTAAATTATACAGATGGTGTTCAAAGAGAACCACGTGACCTGGGTACAACTAGTCATAATCCAAGATGGCCGTAGTGTGGCTTTTCGGCCCTTTCTATCATACAGGACACTATAAGGAATAGGCCATCTTATAAAGCAGTTCTAGATGTGCATAGAAAGAGATACAACCCAAGATACGTTATGCTAACTGTACATACTGGCCCGAATCCCACAGTGTAAAGGCAAAAGGAGAGAGAGGTCAAACCAAAGGTGGAGAGGTGGAAGGTAAGGTGCAAATGCAAGAAGAAAGAGACATAAAACCAAAATTGGAGACGTGGAAGGTAAGGTGTAAAGGCAAGAGGAGAGAGAGATATAACCAAAGATGGAGGGGTGGAAGCAGTGGCAACTACTCTGCTAAGGCAGAGGAGCGTCACCCCACTGCTCTCAGAGCAGTGGAAAAAGGGAAAATAAAATGATAATAACATTGTTATTATCATTTTATTTTCCATACTGGCTACGGGGATATGTTAGGGTGGGGCGGGGTGGGGCTGGGGTCACAGGGAGGAGGTGGGTTTTGTGCACCATAAGTTTGCATGATAGTTTGGCCAGCCATCTTAAGCCAGCCAAACAGTAATGCACACTTAGAATTTCCCCACCTGGCTGTGTTTCACAGCCAGGTAGAGAACATGCACAGGGTCCCATGCTGTCTGAGCAGCCAAACAGGCTGCTCAGGCCAATCAGGACGCTGCTGTCATGCTGATGACAGCAGCGTATGATTGGCTTAGGGGAGCTTGTGTGCTGCCGGGAACCAGGATGAGAAGAAGATGGAGGAGAAGCTGTGGCTGTTATCAGGTGTTTTTTTTACCTCCTCCCATCCCT
Organism: Triturus cristatus; assembly: GCF_964204655.1. Lineage (NCBI taxonomy): Eukaryota > Metazoa > Chordata > Amphibia > Caudata > Salamandridae > Triturus > Triturus cristatus. The sequence continues at coordinate 888,332,933 of NC_140590.1, read as the reverse complement.
CCCCCGCCTCACCACACCCACTCCGTAGCAGCTGCCACTTAGTGGAAGGTAAGGTGTAAAGGCAATGGAGAGGGAGAGAAAACCAAAGGTGGAGGGGTGGGAGGTAAGGTGTCAAGGCAAGAGGAGAGAGAGATAAAACTAGAGGTGGAGGGGTGGAAGGTAAGGTGTCAAGGCAAGAGAGGGGAGAGAGATAAAACCAGAGGTCGAGCGACCACTGCAGGGAGGAAATGGGAACAAGGAGAGGAAGACAAGGATGATGAGGAAGAGAGAAAAGAGGGGGGTACAGGGGTGCAAGGCAGGAATAAGGAGGCATTATATAATGTAAGGAAGGAGAGGTGGATGAGGCATATGAGACAACTTGATGAAAGGAGGAATAGGCAGAGAGGGCGGGAGTTGAAGTGAAGAGAAGTGGAAGGGGAAGGAGGGAGATTGTGGTGGAAGAGGTGGAAAGAAGGCAGTGAGGTAAACCAGCCGAGACACGGGCTAAAATGGGGCAAGAGAAGAGTGAGGAGAGAGCGGCCTGGGGAACGAAGAACACGTACAAAGGTGTGATGAGGGGAGGAGGGAGTGAGGTGAAGAGAACAAGGGACAGAGGGTGGGTGTCATGCCCTGCGAGGTGGGAGAGTGGAAGAGAGTCTGACACCAGGAGAAGGGACTCGAGGACAGGGACAAGTGTAAGGACATGAGGTGAGAGAACGAGGCTGAGAAACAAACAAACTAGTATAATCACGGGACGGGTAGAAAGAGGGGGCGAAACTGCAAATATAAGTGGCACTAAAGGTTCGCCTGGGAGAGGACAAGAGAAAGCCCGGGGATAAAACAGAACTAAAGAGAGGCACGGGGTCAGAGGGGTGGCGCGGGCCCTCGAGTGAAGAGTGCTTCACAAGCACCGGCCCCAGGAGCTGCTAACGGCCAGACGAGTGAAGAGCAGGCCTGCCCCTCAAATAATGGATCTAGAGCCTCCCTGGGGGCCAGGGCTTCTGTGCACAGGCACTCCTTGAAATGCCACCTCGAAGTGCCCCCGCTACCTCCTCACGGGCGCAGGCTCGAGCGCTTCATCCACTACCAACAAGAATGGCAGAGTCCATTATCCCGTGTCGCTCCCCCCAGAAGGCCTAATCAGTGTCACAAATGCCCTTTCAGTCGAGACAAAAGCCTCTTCAGGGGGGAGGACATGTGCTGTGCACCTCTGTAAGGCTGCGTGAAAGGGGAGCTTTGGGCTCAGGTACAGCCCGGGTGCTGCTGATGTGAGCCCAGCATCTTATGCCACGCTCTGTACCCCACTTTACGCCCCTACACTCACTGACCTGGGTGGTCCTTCATGACTGCATGGAGAACAGCAGAGGCACGAAAAAAAGTGTGTTTCGCCGAGGAGGGGATTAACTGCAAACCTCTGCAAGCCACGTTTACTTCTGCAAATGTTGCTGTAATAATAGCGCTCCGAGGCAGAATACGCACTACATAACACATAGAATTTTACGCGATGTAAACGAGCCAAGACTTTGGACTCGCCGCTTGCCTGAGGCACGGAACAGCTTTAAAAACATGCAATTCATTGATCAATAAACGTGTGGGCGGTTCCGAATCTTAAACAAGCGCGCGGTGGGGGGAGTGCAGCCGGGAGAACACACAACCATTCCCTTGCGGGAGCGAGCCTTGGGCACCATCAGTTTGGAAGTTAATTACAAACAGATGTTGCCAAAGCTCGCTCCCGCAAGGTAATCGCCAAACGTGCACGCGTTGCCATTGAAAGCAATGCAACACGTGCACGTTTTTGGGCGAAAAAGAGAACCGATTACTAAAGGTCTCTCCTATGCAACGCATGCGCGCTGCGTAGGCGAGAACTAAAAAACAGTCCTAGTACCCACCACATGCACCAATCGACTCAAATAAAACACTGCAGTTGGATCACTCCCCATTATCAGCATTACCAACACTTGTTCTTAACTACCCCTGTCAAAGCCCCACCCTTTAGATTTCTTCTGTTCATTATCAAGCCCTAAAATCACTCCTGTGTTTCCACAGGGACCCCCCAGTGACCTTCAAAGGTGGACTAAGGGAACCAAGAGCACTCCTGACAAAAATGCTCATACTAGTCCTGCTCCCTTCACCTCCTCACACAATTTCTCTCTTTTCATTCATCAATTCTTCCTCGCTCTTTTGCTCCTCTCTCGCTCCTCTCTCTCTCATCTATCACTCTGATCGTTTTCTCTCTACCTTTCATCTCCCATTTGCTCGTTCTCCCTCTTGTGAAGCCTCCCCATTCCTGCTGTAATTATCCTCTGAAATCTGGGGAAAATGCAGAGGCACCAGGAGGACCCATGTGCTTTAAAAATCCAGCCTCAAAGTTTTCAGTCCACCAGGGGTTTGCCCTGTGGAATAAAAGACCTGTCCTGGTCTGGTCAGCTGGTCTTTTGCTAAGGATGCCCACATGTATGTCCACGTTATTTTGTGACGTGCATGATCTGTTTCTGTTCCTACTTTACCCACTCTTATATCAGCTATTTTGCAATGTCCCTAAAATGTGTTCAGTTCCATAACGTTTGCAGTCAAAAAAGATGCCGAATGAAGCTTAAAGAAATATTTTATATTAGTGTTCGAAAGCGCGACACATAGTGTTTCTTGAATTGCTTTTGCCAGCAGCCATGCATAATTGTACAGTGCTACTCTGAAGAGAGATATGCAACTGATGGCGTTATTCTTTGGTATTAAAGCAATGTGCCTGCCTCGGTGCAAGTCTGCAAGGGTGAGTTGGCATTCAAAGCTTTCAAGGTCAAACGTGAAAATGTTACTGAGGATGGTTACTGTGTGCATATTTTGGACACATAGGTATAAACTAATAATCATTGCAACACTGTGGCACAGCAGTTTCCTGCCATCTCCTCTCCTCGCAGTGAGAACATCCCTATCAGTTGTTTAATACATAAAAAATGCCTATTTACTAGCTGACAGAAGGTTTCTGGAAAGATATAGCATCTGAGGTGGAAAGAGAAAAACATCTTGTGGAAGAAGACAGTTGAATGCAAGAACAGGCCTCTTAACCCGAACATGTAAAGCAGACATTTAACATGGCATCAATAGTCAGGCTAACGTAAATCAGTACATTATGTTAATTCATTTGTGTTTGCTTATAATACCTAAATAGGATTACCTACTAAAAATATTTGTACATTATTTTTGCGTGTTTTATTTAGCATTAAAAATTTAAACTTTTAAGTTAAATGTGTTCAATTTGCAAATGAGGAAGTTTGCTCCCTCAAACATTTTTGCTAGGGTGACTTTTGGTTCCCCAGTATTGCCCAGCACCAAGAGTTCAGTGGAAGCTTCAGTCCTTCTCTGTAGATCCCAACCTCGAATTAACTGTTCAAGGCAAACCTCGAATGCAACCACATCTACCTGGACAATCACAATCACACCTTTTACCCAGTCACAATCCAGAAAGTCTCTTAATGACTTCACCATTTGGTAAGTGATACATTACAATGACCCCATACCTAGGGAATACCCAACATCATTTCCAATTATTGGGCCAACATAATATATCCACTTGACCTTTGCCCTGCTATGGAATCTATGCCTTGTGGGCTGGCACTGTACATATGCATTCATCCTCTCACTACAATCTGCAAGGAAACGCCCTACAATAAATAGCCATTAAGAAAAGCTGTGTGATGTGGGGTAGAGTCTCTGAGCGATGCACAAGTCTGAGAGCATTTATTTCAGCTAATATAAAAACGGTTTTAAAAGGTATTTGTAATCAATGTACCTGTTATAAATGGGGGTCTCTAGTTGGCAATGGTTTGCACCTATGCTCAAGTAGGGACCTTTGCTTCTAGTCCCCCTTGGTAGCTTGGCACGAGCAGACTGGCTTATCTCAGAGACAGTGTGTAAAGTAGGGGTGGGCGGAATTTGCGAAATCCACTTTCGCAAATTATCGGGAAAATGTTAAAAATTATCGCAAACACGCGGAAATATCGCGAAGATGCACAAGTTTTTTTCCCTCATGTTCGCGAGATTTTCTGCATGGTTGCGGCTCGCCAACTTACCCATGTGGTTGCTCACGGGCGCGGCCATCTTGTTTTCAGTTGTCTCGCGGTGCATGATCGCGAGAAGAAAGACGTGATCGCGTGACACATGACGTCACTGCGGGCGCGAACTGTCGCGAGACAGCGCAAATGGCTAAAAACAATACAACATCTCATGGAGAACGCGACCGGATCAAGAAAACTTGTCGGCGAACGCAGGGATTCAGGTAAGGCGATCGCGCGCGTGCGAGAATGTATTATTTTACAGCGCGAGCAAGAAACAAATTATCGCCAAGCTGCGGAATGCGGAAATTTTGACATTTTTGCGCTCTCCGCGGAACGCGAAAATTTCAAATTATCGCAATATCTGCAACCGGAACGAAATTTTCGCCCAGGCCTAGTGTAAAGCATTGGTGAACAAATATAATACAGTGGAAACACTACAAATGGACACTGCACCAAATAAAGCTTGTAGCTAGAAATAGCTCCACTCGGAGCAAATATGACATAGTGACAGATGAAAATTCCAAAGAACGGCACCGACCACGAGGTGCGTGGCTTTGGGCTCAGAGTCACATAGACTCCAAGAACAGTACCTTGGTAAACAATGCAAACAAAGATGGTGCACGGCGTTGGGGAGGGTATGCTTCGTTGGTGCCGGGCATCATCGTTTCCTTACGACCAAAGTGGATGTGAGGCGCTGGTTCCTTACTGCGATGCAGGGGAGGTGAGGTGTTAGTTCCTTACTGTTGCCGGGGAGGTGACGTTGCAGTGGCATCGAGGTGTCGGTTCCTTACGACGATGTGGGTTCGATGGTTTCGGGAGGTCACCCACATCGGGTATCGGTTCTGCGATGATGAAGATGGTTTGTGAGCGTCATGAGTGGTGTCCTCGCCTCCGGTGCAGGCAGCGGCCTCGGTGACGGTGTCAGAGTTGATGCGGCACGGGCAAGCGTCAGGGCTGCGGTGTAAGTCAGGGCGGTGCGTCATGCAGTTCACGAGCGGCACCCAGGGCTTCATTGTAGGTAAAGGGCGTCATCGGTTCCTTACGACCAAAGTGGAGGTGAGGCGCTTGTTCCTTACTGCGATGCAGGGGAGGTGAGGTGTCAGTTCCTTACTGTTGCCGGGGAGGTGACGTTGCAGGGGCATCGAGGTGTCGGTTCCTTACGACGATGTGGGTTCGATGGTTTCGGGAGGTCACCCATATCAGGTATCGGTTCTGCGATGATGAAGATGGTTTTGTGAGCGTCATGAGTGGTGTCCTCGGCTCCGGTGCAGGCAGCGGCCTCGGTGACGGTGTCAGAGTTGATGCTGCACGGGCAAGCGTCAGGGCTGCGGTGTAAGTCAGGGCGGTGCATCATGCAATTCACAAGTGGCACCCACGGCTTCATTGCAGGTCAATGGCGTCGTTCGCTGGTGATGGTATTGCTATTTCCCTTTGTGGCAGCTGACACAGCAGTTCCAGATGCAGGAGAACAGAGGAACTGAAGGCGTTGGGTCCCTGAGACTACAGAACAGGAGGCAAGCTCTACACCAGGCTCTCGGAGATCTTCTTCAAGCAGGATACACAGCACAGTTCAGTCTTTGTCCTCTCCTTGGCAGAAACAGCCACTGACCACCAGCCCCATACAGCACACAGCACAGGGGCACTACTTCTCTTGCAGCTTTCTCAGCTTTTCTCCTTGACAGAGGCTCCTCTTGAGTCCAGAAGTAATCTAAAGTTCTGGGATCTGGGCACCAATATTTACACTGCATTCCTCTTTGTTCTCTTGTGGCAAAAAAGGCTCTGTGCTCAGTCCAAACTAGTCCTGTCCTCTCTGGTCCAGATTCCTGGCAGGAGGTGGAAACAGCATTGTGTGAAGCAGACCAGGCATATTCAGGTGCAAGGAAATCTCCTCCCCTTACTCTTAATGCAGCCCAGGTCTATTCAGCCCAGCCCTGACTCATCCAGGAAAGTCAGGACACACATCAACCTCCCCAGTGACTGTCTACAGTGAATGCACATACCCAGCCCCTGTCAATCTAAAGCTGACAGTCAATCCACAACCCAGAAGAGGCACACAGGATGGTTAAGCAAGAAAATGCCTACTTTCTAAAAGTGGCATTTCCAAACACATAATTTAAAAACTATCTTTACTAAAAGATATGTTATTACATCCTGAGTTCAGAGAGCATAAACTCCAACTTTCTATCTTGTCCCCATGGGAAGTTATATTTGTAAGATGTTACAAATTATCTCCCATTCTAGCCTGTGGAACAAATAGCCTTTCAGTAATGAAAAACGAAATACACTTTATTTCACTACCAAGACATGTCAAACACACAAGTACATGTCCTACCTTTCACATACACTGCACCCTGCCCATGGGGATGCCTTGAGCCAACCTTAGGGTTGACTGACATGAAAGAAAAGGGAAGGTTAGGGCCTGGCAAGTGGGTGCACTTGCCAGGTCGACATGGCAGTACCCAACTGCACACAGACACTGCAGTGGCAGGTCTGCAATACATTTACAGGCTACTCATGTGGGTGGCATAATCAGTGCTGCAGGCCCACTAGTAGCATTTGATTTACAGGCCCTGGGCACACACAGAGCAAGGTACTAGGGACTTAGTAGTAAATCAAATATGCCAATCATGGAAACACCAATTCATAATAGCAATTTACACAGAGAGCATTTGCACTTTAGCACTGATTAGCAGTGGTAAAGTGCCCAGAATCCTAAAGCCAACAAAACAAGGTCAAAAACAGGAGGCCAAAAAGCAAAAAGCTTGAGGGTAAGCCCGCTGAAAAAGCCAGGTATAATAGTACATTTTTATCATCAATGCAACTTGACATGGAGTTATTTCTATCCCTTGCCTTGTGGATGAGTTGGTGAAGAGTTACTTATTCTCTGAAGAATTGTGATTGTGTTATTATTTAGGGGTCTCATAGAGAGTCACTAGCATGAATGACTGGATTCTAAATTCAGTAATTTACTGCTGTGACGTGGCAACAGTGAGAAACAGAACTTGTTACCTGTTGCTAAGAATGTGAGGACTTTGTGAGATCCTGTCAGAGAGCAGCACTGGAAAGTACAGAATATAGCTTCTGAAGGAGAGGGAAAGGAAGGAACTGAGAGTAGTTGGGGTGGGAGGCCATTTTATTTTATTTTGAACTGTGAGGGGAAGCCATGTTTTTCATGGCTACCACATTTCTCCTCTTCCCCTCCACAGTGGGTGAAAGCAGTGGCAGATGACGACTTTGGGGGCCATACATAACATAAAATTATAGATGGGTAAAAAGTAAAGGGATGTTTTTCACCTCGGGGTTTTGAGTGACATTAGAGACAGCTCGACCTGCGCTCTTATTGTCTATTTGATCTCACTTAGAACCCCTTAGTGAAAAACATTCCCATCATTCACTGTTATCCATCCATAATTATATATGTTGCTGTTTATTCAAACCTGTGAGTTGCTCTTTGATAACAAGGATATGTAAAGAAGGGACAGTCTATGTTGACCTGGTTCTTTTAACCTGGAAAATAATGGGTAACTCTATCCGTGAGCTAATGGGAGTGCAAACAGATGCGCTCTAATAGCAGGGACTAAATGCACATTTGCATGGCAGTACGTCTATTAGGAAACAGAAAAAATAATGAACACAGTGTATCCCACACCCTGCCCACCAGATCAAGGCTTCTTATAAATCAATCACCAAAAAGATCAATGTTCTCAAGTATTGCCTACTGCCATAGTTCAGTGACACAGGCTCTATCCACAGTTCCCACATGACTAACCAGAATCATTATCACTCGACTCACAATGCCATTCAGCTATTACTCCATATCCTACAACCTCTTTCTAATAAAATGTACACACTCCCTTCTAATCCAAAAATTTGTAGGTGAAAGAAATTATGATTAACACTGAATCAAACAACTTATTTTGGTTTATCCCAGAAAAAAATTACAGAAAATGTTCCTCGGAAAGTTTAATCATGGGCTCAAATGCTATGAGCAGTCTAGATAAAATGCATTCAAGCAATGCAAAGAAAATATACTTTTGTTGTCAAATCTTGTCAGCCAGAAATACTTTGAAATGCTTTTTCCTGATTAAAAAATGGAATATACCGATATTGATAAACTCACTCATTCTCAGGAATTGCCCAATAAACTAGCAGACTATGTTTCTGAGAAAGTCGCTAAAATCAGAGAAGAGATGGTGGCAGCACAGACCTCATGCACTGTGAGTTGTATTTACTTTGGGGCACTCTCTGTGGAGAAAGTTGAAAGCCTTATGCTTCTCTTGGAATAAGGACAGGTGTGAAGGAGTTGAAGTAGACCATAGTCTACCCTATAGTAAAAAAGGGACTTGATAAAGAAGATCTAGCAAACTATCATCCTATCTCCTTACTTCCCTATATTGCTAAATTCCTTGAGAGAGAGTGCTCACGATGTAACGTTTTCTGACCTTAGCTGGCTTTGAAGCCCGTAGTAACATCTATGACAGACGATCTCAGAATGATGCTGGGTAATGGGGACTCCAAGGTGGTCTATCTGCTGCCTTTGAGACCCTCAATCTCCTAATTATGATCTAGTGAATAAAGGAAGCAGGAACTGGGGCTGCCTCTATGTTGGATTTCCTCCTTTTCGTGGACCACAGTCAGGTGAACCTACTGTGTTCTTGAACTAAAAAAACAGAAATGTTATGTTATATTTTGGATCTTATGAAGTGACTTGGATCCATGAGAAACATAAGGAGATGTCCAAATGGAAAGGAGAAAAAAGTACCTACTAAAAAGGAAGGTTTTCAGTTTCTTCCTAGAGGGCATGTGAGTGGGAATAGATTTAAGGTCAGAATGCAATCCATTCCGAAGCTTAGGAGCAAGCAATGAAAAAGCTTTCCTTTCATAGGTGGATTTCTTTAAATTTAGGGATACTTGGAAAACTGTTGAGATAGACTGGTGAGTGCATTGCAGTAGATATCTGTTCAGCTTCATTGTAGGAAAATTTGGCAAGGAACCAGAAATGTATTTATGGACAAGGCAGATACCTGTAAAATTGAGTCTCTTTCTAGGGAGTGCCTCCAGGATCTTTACTGTTTCAATTCTGTTTAGTCTCCATTTAAGACTTGTGCACACTTGTACATGATTTCAAGTTATCTCTTATATGTAAAAGTTGATAATCACTTAGTGATTAATCTCAGAGAAAACCTTTCACATGTGTTTGTCTTAATGGACACTAACTAAACCTTTGATGCTTGGATTGGAGCAGTGACAAAAGTCTGGTATTTTCGCCTCCATACCCTAAAACAGTTTACTTTCTTGTTTTACATTTTCTCAAAGAGTCACAGTAGCAAATTCCTTTCTACCATCTAGACTAGATTTTTGTATTGCCGTCTGTAGGAGAGTAGGGTCTGCTTTCTATGGTTACCCCCACTTTTTGCTTTTGCTTCACTGGTTTTCGACTTAGATGTGGCTGTGGGCCTGCTAATCAGACCCACAGCCCAGCTGTTCTCTCTCTAAATTCATACTATGTACTTTAGGCACATAACCCAATTGGTAAGGATCACCTTCTAGGGCCCTGTGCAGTGTACCTTAGGTACCCAGGGCATAGGTGTACCCTAGGCCTACCAGGGGCTGCAGCATGTATTATGCCACCCCTGGTTGGCCTTCCATTATGACACAACTGGCTGATCACTCAGCTGGGGCAAGGTCGTGTAATCATCCCTTGCTTAGGTATAGTATTCCTATACCTACCTTATATATAGACACATGGGTAACCTTTCAGTCACTCCTATGGCAGGCCTTAACAATCCTGAAGGCAGAGTGCTTGGTACCATGTGAGATGGTGCTCTAGCATGAGCTGAGCCTGTCTGCAGCTTTCAGAACCATGTCCTTATAGCTGTTCTATGATATCGCCTACCATATACTCTTAAAGTGCCTTATAATCCTCGCGGTTATGGTAACTATGGTTTGACTTTATCAAAACATGTCGTGTAAGGTGTCTAACACTTTGGAATACTACCCCCACACCATTTCTGGTGATGAGGATAGTATTCCTCCCTTCTAGAGGGAGAAGACATGTTGAAGACCTACTACCCGGTTAAAGTTAACCAGAGCCCCAGCATCACAAAATGGATGCTGCTGCCACAGACACAAGTCTGACCTCCTGCTGCTGGGAGTCCTTCCAGCGAGGGAGGCTTGGGCAATAGGTTTCCTGCCTTGGGAGGTGCTAGCACCACCCTAGACAGGACTTAGTGTATTGGGGCAGGGAGGGATGAAAGAAACGAGATACTGCCTGGGGCACACAAGGTGTCCCATGCATAGTCCGGTTCAAACCGGTGCTGGGGCACTCCAACCCCAGTCCTTGCGCGAAACTGGACAAAAGGAATGGGGTGTAACCACCCCCCTCCCTGGTCCCACCCGTAGGAGGGACCTAGCAGGTAACCCAGCCCCCCAGATTAGTATAACAGTGGGAGCTGAGTCCTTAGGACTTTGGATTATCCTGAAAACTGCAACTTGAACAGAAACTCTGGACCTTCGACATTCGACTACGGAAGAAGACTGAAGAATCTCCCTTGTGGCCAAGGAGTGGCCACCCTGTGCAAACAGGCACCAATAAGCGACCTGCCATTTGCTTTGCCCGAAGTTCTATGAGGAACCGACTGCAGAGCCCGACCAGCGCCTTGACTTCCAGACTTCTCCGACCCTGGTCCACATCCACAGCAAAGCTGAGATCCGTGAAGGCGACGAGAGACGTGGGACCGGCTACCTGGGAAAATTGGCTAATACCTTCCAGCGCAGCTTCTGAGGCATCCTCGAAGTTGTGCTCTGGGGATTAAGAAGCCCCAACCCCGAGCACCATCTGCACCAAAGATCAGCCCTCCACACTCCACGAGTTCTGCGTGGGGCCCTTCTGCATTTTCCTGCTTGACGCATCTGTCCGGTTACTTGCCCGCTGGCTAGTAGCCTCAGTGACAAGGAAACCTTAACTTTCCACTGCTGGTTTGGCTCCTCCGGACTTGCCCTTGCTTCCCTGCGAAAGAGAAGCACCTCAGGCCTTCCTGGTCTGCAACAGAAGCAAATCCTTCATTCTGCGTGGGTTGCGCTTGCCAAGGCTTGTTGGGTCCAAACTCGACATCGACGCCGCCAACAGCAAGAGCCCTTGTGAGACAGCTCGCCTCCTGGTTCTGGTTGTCCTCGACACCTCCTGGTACCCATGGCTGCTGCAACAAGCTTCCCCTCTTCACCTGCATCTTCACGACATCGCCTGGTTCCTTCCTGGTTCCTTCCCGGCTCCTGGCTGGTGACCTAGACTTTGTCACCTCTGCTTGCAGGTATCCTCCTTCTTGATTCCAGCCTTGGAATCCACCGGACACTCTTCACTCCTAGTTCCTTCCAAAGTGTCCTAAAACTCTTTATTTCTAAACATTACTATTTCTATCGACTTTAACGCATTACGCGTGAGTGTTTCCACTCTGCACCTGAATTCCGTGGGCCTCCCACTGCCTAGTAACTGGTAGTATAGTGTAGCCCCAGCGATTCCCTAGGCCTAGGCCTAACCTGTGTTCGTGACAGTGGTTCTTATACCACTTACTTAGAATATGGTTTGCGTGGTCCCTAGGGCCTAACTGTATTACTTAACTGTGTGACTTATGTATGCTTAAATAAGACTGTGTTGTACTTACCTCGAATCTCATAAAGAGTGCTGAGGGTATTTTGACTAGAATAAGTACATTCTATTTTTATAATATATCTGTTGTAGTGTCCTTTCATTTGGTATTCAAGGGATTGCAAATGGTATAACAGCTGGCTTCACATGCCATACAGAGTTTAGCCTAAGACTGCTCTTGTCCATGCTACCACTAGGATAGCTGGTCTATAAGGTTGACTTTACAACCAATCACCATAAGGGTTGTTTGGACTGATACAAGGTGTACACTAGAACTAGTGACATCATATATCAGGCCAACTTCTCACACCATCTACCTAGGGCAGTCAAATAAATGCATTCCATGATCACAAAAGATTCAAAATGCCACAGTGATTGTCAGAAAATAGATAGGGTCTCTCTTTGTATTAAAGGGTTACCCTGGATTCCTTTTGCTAAGCAAATTCAATGTAAGCAGTATCTATGACGTAGAAGATGTATAGCAATAAATGCCATCCTTTCCTAAGTAAGAAAGTTGTCCGATACATTCCCTTCAAAGCTACATCATCTCAATCCCAAGCCTGCCCTGGCCCCAGCTTGCCTAGGGGCACAAAAGTCAAGTGTGAAACCCTTTGTGGGTGTGCTAATGGAAACGCTTTGTGATATGTACGCATGGTGGGTGACTGCTCCTCCCCTTCACACTGACTGAGATGGCTTATCCTGTCAACACCTATTCCCCCTGTGTCTCACTGCCTGGGAGCAATACAAAAAGACCAACTGCCAGCTCCACCTAGTCATGTGACCCAGGATACAGGCTGCAAGCCCCAAATGGTTATCATAAGAAAATGTCAACTTTCTAAAAGTTGCATTTTCAGAATTGTAACTTAAAATCCAACATTACCATTAAAGAGTGTTTTAAATTTAAATTCTTTAGAGACCAAACTCGACTTTCCTACCTGCTGCCATTTGATAGTCTGCACTTATTAAATGTAATAATGTAACTCAATGTTATCCTATGGGGAGGTAGGCCTCACAGTAGTGAAAAATAAATTTTGAAGTTTATCACTACCAGGACATGTAAAAGTTAAAAGTACATGTCCAAGATTTAAATACACCGCACCCTACTCTATTGGCTGTTTGCGTCCAACCCTAGGGGGTTTAAGACCTAGTAAAAGACCTATATTGCCAGGGCGAAATGGTAGTTTAAAACTGCACACACGGGCTGCAGTAGCAGGACTGGACCAGGTTTTAAAAGGCTGCTTACGTGGGTTGTACAGTCAGTACTGCAGGCCCTCTAGTAGCATGTAAATTACAGGCCCTGGGTACCTACAGTACCACTTTACTAGGGGCTTACAAGTAAATTAAATTTGCTAATTGGGTGGAAGCTAATTTAACCAGGTTTAAAGGAGAAGCACAAGCACGTTAACACTCACTAAGCAGTGGTTACGTATGCAAAGTTTTAAAGCAAACAAAAACATATTCAGCAAAGACAGGAGGAGTAAGGCAAAAGGTTTGGGGGAAGACCACCCTCAGGCTATGTGTAGCCCCCACTAAAACTGTAGAGAACTATCCAACCTCATAGGAGTTGTCATCACTGAGGTGAAGAACCAGAAGAGACCATCAGCTTTGGCATAGTTTGACCCAGGGCAATGTTCCACCATAAAGTCCATTCCCTGTAGGGAGATAGACCACTTCCACAGCGTGGGCTTTTCACCTCTCATTTGCATGAGCCATCTGAGAGGACTGTGGTCTGTCTGAACTCGGATGTAAGTCCCAAATGGGTATGGTCTCAGCTTCTTCAGTGCCCCACCACATCAAAGGCCTCCATTTAAGTAGCACTCCACCCCCGTTCCTAGGAAAGTAACCTACTGATAAAAGCTACAGGTTGGTCTCGGATCTCTTCATTTAACTGTGCTAAAATAGCCCCTATACCATGCTCTGAAGGGTCTGTCTGTAAATTTCTAGGAGATGTCAGGAGCCTTGAGTACAGGTTCTGTACATATGGCCTCCTTGAGGTTGTGGAAGGCTTTCCGACAGGCCTTAGTTCAGATCCTCTTCCTGGGCTACTTCTTGGAAGTCATCTCAGTTAAAGGGGCAACAATGATGCCATATCCCTTAACAAACATCCAGTAATATCCGGTGAGACCCAAAAAGTCCCTCAACTCAGTCTGAGGTTGGGCCATGACTGTCATTTCAGGACAGTCTCAATCTTGGCCTGGAGGGGTTGCACCTTGCCGAAGCCCACCATGTGATGCAGATATACACAACTGCCTGCCCTATCTGGCACTTACTGGGCTTGTCAGGCCCACCTGCTGCAGGGCCTGAAGTGCCTCCTGGAGGTGGTACAGGTACTCCTCCCAGCTAGAAATGAAGACAGTGATTTCATCTATGTAGGTGGAGCCTCCTTTCCAGCCAGGACCCTGTTTACCAACCTCTAGAAGGTGGCAGGAGAATTCTTTAAACCAAAGGGCATCACCCGAAATTGGAATTGGCCCTCTGGGGTCGAGAATGCAGACATCTCTTTGACTCCCTCAGTCAAAGCAATCTGCTCGTACCCTGATGTAAGATCAAAGGTACTGAGGAACTTGGCAGTGCCCAGTCTGTCTGTGAGCTCATCAGCTCAGGGGATGGGGTAAACGGGGAAACATTCAGAACACCTCAGCCTCAGCCATACGTGTTCCGACACCACAAGCAGAACGACGCTTGCCATAACTACGCATATGCCCTAACCATCCATATGCGTGGTTACAGCATATGCATGGTCTAGTTGCTGGGTGCAGTGCGGCAGAAGTGCTGGAAGCAGGAAGAGCAAAGATCGGGATGAGGCGAATGGATAAGTGGGGGGTTGGGGTAGCGGGGGTAGTTTATAGGGGTTGGGGTAGTTTTCAGGGCTTGGAGGGGGTCAGGAGTTTTAGGGCTCAGGCAGGGGATGGGGTAAGGGATTGTTTGTTTAGGTTGGAGGTAGTTTTGGGAGCTGTGGGGGTCGGGTAGTTCTCAGGGCTGCGGGTTCAGGAGACTGGGGGCATTGGGAAATTTAGGGCTCGAGGCAGGGGACAGAAAAGGGGCAGTTTACAGGCTAAGGGGACAGTTGGGCTGGGGTAGAGGGTAATTCGGGGTAGATTTTAGGGGGTGGGGGATGGTTTAAGGGCTCAGGGAGGGGGGCTGGGGTCGAATTGGTTTTTAGGGGGCTGGGATTTAGGGCTCAGGGCAGTTTTCTGGTTGAGGAGGCAGTTAGGCTAGGGCAGGGGGGAAGTGGGTGTAGGTTTTTGGGGGGGCCTGGATTTAGTGCTCAGGGAGGGGGGCTGTGGTCAAAGTAGTTTTTAGGGGTTGGGGGGTCAAGTATTAAGGTTCAGGATAGAGGGTTGGAAAGTTTATAGGGCTTGGGTGGGTAGAATAGACCGCAGGAGGGCTGATCTTTAGGGCTCAGGGGCAGAAGTGTGATCTTTATCACACATGTCCCTTTACCAATCATGTCTTTATGACGAAATTGCGTGGTGAAGGCATGCGTAGTAAAGGCATTCGTGGTAAAGACGCGTTGTGGTTAATAGTCGCGTGGTTCAGGCATGCGTTGTTGAGGCATGCTTTGTTCCATCACATAACTGGATAAGCGTCATTCTTACTGACTGATCTGAGTCCTCTGTAGTCCACACACATCCAAAGTTCTCCGGTGGCACCCAGTTGGGGTGCCTTCTGCCCCATCGCACCAGGTCCGGACCAGGGACTGTGGGAGGGCTCAATCACCCCTAGTGCCAGCATCTTGGAGACTTACTCCTTGTTACAGGCTCTTACCTTGTTCTACTACCTGTATGTTTTATTTTTAACAGGCTGTCTGTCTTCAGTATCTATGCTGTGGGTACGCAAGTGTGTAAGCCCAGGGGTGAGGGAGAACAGAGATGCAAACAGACCCATCAGTTGCTGACATTCCCTATGCTGTTCTGGAGTCAGAGTAGGGGAGAGGTTGACATCCTCTACTGACCTGTCATGGTCCTTGTAGGATAGGAAGTCAGGCAGAGGTTCACTCTCCTCTTCCATCCCATCATCTGGGGGTGATTGATATGAAGCACCCTTAGGGGGTTTCTATGGTTTTGAGGTCCAGCAGGTAGGTGGTCTCTCCCTTCCACGTATTCACCTCATAGGGGCCTGTCCAACATTCTTGCAGAGTTCGGGGTCTACAAGCTCCATGACCCAAACCTTCTGGCCAGGCTGAAACTCAACCAGAGCGGCCTTCTTTTCATTACTGCGTGGCTGGCATCAAGATTTTCCTTAGCCTTCTTCCAGAAGTGCTGCATCAGGCAGCGGAGAGACGTAATGTAGCTTACTACATCCAGAGGGGGGTTTCTGGGAGCTTGCATCCACCACTCTATCACTAGGCTGAAAGGTCCCCTAGCAGGGTTACCATTGAGAAGCTCAAATGGGCTAAATCCAACCTTCTTCTGCAGTACCTCCCTGTAGGCAAATAGCAGACACGGTAAGAGGGTGTCCCATTTATGTCTCATGGGCTCAGTTAGGTCCAAAATCAAGCCCTTGAGGGTCTTGTTGAATCTCTCAACAAGCCCATCTGTTTGGGGCTGATAGGGTGGTAAAACATATAGGTTACCCCACACTTATCTAACATGGACTTGATTGTGTCAGACACCACTTTCTTTGGGAACCCTACTCAGTTAAAAATCCTCATCAGAACCCTAGCCACTGCAAGTGCAGTCATTGACCTCAGTTGGATGGTCTCTGGCTACCTAGTGGAGTGGTCCACCAAAACCAGGATGAACCTGTTGCCTAAGGCAGTTTTGGGGTCCAATGGTCCAACAAAGTCAATGCCTACCCTTCTAAAGTGAGTTCCAATGCCAGGCAAGGGAACCTGGGAAGCTCTCAGCTTTTTCACTGTTTTCCCACTGGCTTGGCATGTGGGACAAGACCTCAGAATGTATCTGAGGCTGTCTTCATCTAGAGCCAATAGAAGTTGGGGAAAACATGGCAAAGGTCGTGTCCTGCCCCAGAAGTCCTGACCCAGACCCAGTAGGATGGCCCAGTAACAGTGTGGGGTTGCAAACACACAGGCTGCCAAGGGCTAGGGCAACCTGTGTGTCCAAGAACCATAGGGTAACTATATGGGAGGCCCTTCTCCCTATAGGTGAAGTGATCTCCAGATGTATCGCCTGGGCCTCAATTTTCCACCTCAAGCCCACTAGGATGGAGTACTCCTTCTGCCCCAAAGCCTTACTCCCTGGTGGGTCCACCCTCAAACTGACAACTAGCAAGCTCAGTTGGGTCTCCCAGGGTAGCAATGTCCTTCCCAGTAGCCTCCGGGGTAGTCTCCTCAGTTGCACCACCAACCATTACAGTGGGAGTTTCAGTGGTCTCTTTGCCATTCCCTCTACCCTTCTCCTTCTTGACAACTGTCTAGGCCATTGTTCCAGGCTTCCTTGACTCCCTTTGTGGGTAGTTATGGACCGTGTGGTCATTCCGACCCACTCAGGCTACCTCAACATCTCCAGGTAAGACCTGAGCTCCACTTCCTTCCAGGCGATGTGCTCCAATCTATCTACAAACATGACTGGCCTCACAGCTACTTTTACAGAACATGAGCATGCCCCACGCCCACTAAAAGGAAACTAGAGCTAATGGGTAGTGACTCTCATGGTTGTCTGCGACTATGACCTATTAGGGATGACCTGCTCTGAGAACACTAGATGACACCACACAGTAGTCATGTTGGCTTCTGTGTCTCTCAGAGCCTCAACCCTTTACCCATTGATGGTGACCAACTGCCTATAATGGAAGTATTTGAAGGCATGTGGGCTTTTGGCACCATCTCTCTATCCCTAGGTACAATAGAGTAACCTCTGTCCTCTCCCCCAAGCTAACTGGTACCACCTCCTCCCCAAGTGCCACACTCACCGACCCAGGAGTCTGCCCATCTGTAGGGGGATGTGCTCTCTTTTGGAACACTTGGTGTCTCCCCTTGGAGTGCCCACATGTGTAGCACTCAGTTTACTGGGGCACAAACCTCCCTGTCTGCTTATCACAGAACCCCTTTCTCTTTGGGTCAGACTGGGACTAGTTTCTGTTCCCTTCGGAATTATATTGGGGGCTTTTGATACCTCCTTATTATTCAGTATTTCTCCCCCCTCTTTATTTTGGCGAGAACCCGGACTACCCTTTTGAGAGCCCCCCTGCCACCCCAGATACCTTGTGGACCCTGGTGCTGAGTCAGCGGTCTGCCTCTTTTGCAAGCTTGCTGGGTTCAGTGAGCTTACTATCCACTAGGTGTTGGTGCAGCTCTGAAAAACAATTACTGAACATGTGTTTCACTTGCAAACAGATTGCATAGCCCTTGAAGTCATTCACATCACTGCTCTTCACCTAACCATCCAGTGTTTTGCAAAAGGAATCCACTAAATTCACCCAGGACGGCTGTGGCAGCTTTTGGCTGTCCCTAACTTTTTGCCTGTACTTTTCAGGTGTAAGCTCATACTTCCAGATAAGGAGGCTCCTCATGGGGAGTACCTCATCCTGTCCCCCTTCCCTAGTGCCAGCAGAGCATCCCTCCCCTCTCTAGGTATGTACCTCCTGAGACGGGCCTCCCAATCCTTCTCAGGATCCTATGCATCTCCTAGACAACCTGATAGGCTACAAATCACTTATCTATGTCATCCCCCACAAAATAGTTGGACACCAGATATTTAGGAACGTGGACCCTCTCGTCTCCAGTGGACACTGTAGGTATGCTGCCACCATTGTTGTTGGACTCCATTGTTTTGGCTCTGATGTCTAGATCTTTGTGACTTAACTCACGGGCCATTCTCCTTTCCTCCAGTGCCAGTTTCTTTTCAGCCAAAGACATTTCAGCCTCAGCCTTTCTCTCCTCTACATTCAATTGTAATTTGGTAAGCTGCAGTTTGTGCTCCCTATCAGCCTTTCTGTCATCCAGCTCAACCAGGTACAGACCAGGAGAAGACATACTGCTCTCTGCCCTGAAAATTAGCACCACTCCTGAGATTTAGTGGTCCTCCTCCTCCAGGTGTTGCATTTCAAGACCTGCGCCCATTCCTCCACTTCCTCCTCCACATCATCCTCCCCCTCTTTGTCCTCTGCTGCTGCCAGTGATTAATGGACTCCTGCCCAAGCCCTCAGAGCCTTTCTAGAGCTCCAGCTTCCTGGTAGCTGGAAGTCCCTTCTTGTTACAGAACACTTTGAGCTGAGCCACAGTGTATTTATTCAGGTTGGGATGCTCAGACCCCATACTTGCAGGTATAGCCACAGGCACAGACAGATAGAATGAGAGTGAATTTGGAAAATGCAAAAAGAGCCAATTGAGGGGAATTTAAAAGAAACTCCACATGGTATCAAATTATTTAGCTCGGATTTTAGTATTACACAAAATCACTGTATTGTATTGCAGACAAGCACTGAATCCAACCACTACCACCAATATAAGAAATTGGGTTACTGGCTGAGGGGGGTGACATGCCACTCAAGCAGCAACCCCAATTCTTGTTAGGGGTAGACATAAGCAAACCTCAAATTCACTTGTCTCTAGTAGCTTGGCACAAAAGCTGTCAGGCTTAATGTAACGGCAATGTATCAAGTATTTATGCAGCACAAAAACAGCAAGAAAATGAAACCCAACACAAGACAAATCACACACTATTTAGAAAAATAGAGTAGAATTTAAAAAAATTATTTGAGACCAAAACAACAAAAACCCATTAGTAGATCTGGAGAGCTGCAATTTTAAGTTTTTGTGAAAATCAAATGCTAAGAAGTGAAACAAAACGCCAAACACAGCTATCTGTTTTGGGGTACTGGGTCCAAGTCACAAGTTGAGGCCGACTGTAACTGAGCACATGACGGAGTTCAGTCCGCTGAAAAGTACCTTGTGGCCTGGACATCTGGATGCCAAGTCCCTGCATTGAGCTATGTCGGCCAGCTTTCGAGGATCCATTGATGAGGAGCAGCAATGTGAGGTTTGGCATCAAGATGCACCATGCAGTGGCAGAGCTGTTGACTATCAACAAAGAGCTGTGATGCAAGATCGTCGTTGAGTAAGCCGGTGGGATTTGAGGAGATTTGTGCTGCGATGCATTGGCACAGGGGGCGAGATGCGTAGCTCTCGGTTAGTGTTGGCATCGAAGAAGCCACCAGGGCTTGCAAGGACTTGCACTGAGATGCATCAGTGTTGAGGAGAAGCTGCGTTTTGCTGGGGCAGAGTCGACAGTAGGCTACGTCGTCGTGCTGCTTCGAGATGTGGGGAAATGTGTCAATGTCAAAAAAACCTGTTATATCCCTGTGGTTTGAAGAAGGGTCCAGCCAACTGATCCTTGGAAATTTCCTTGAGTTTTGGGTCCGGAAGGGCTGGCTGGATTCAGCAGGACACCTCACAGAAGCAGCAGAGTCCTGATGCAGCAACAGCAGGCCTTGGTCAGCAAGCAGGTCAGCAGCGCAGACTTCACAGCTAAGCAATCCTTCTTCCTGGCACAGTCTACAGGTCCAAAAGTGATTAGAAGAGTTTGATCTTATCATCCAATATTTATAACTGATGCCCCAATTGAAGTGGGAGAAGCTTCTAGATTTCTCCTCCTGCAGACGCTTCTGGAATCTCCTTCCTCCCTGTCCTGGACCAACTCGTCTGGGGGCACAAATGACTAGGTTGAAACCCTCTGTGAATGTGCTGAAGCAGACACTTTGTGATGTGTAAGTCGTGTAGGTGACAGCTCCTTCCCCCACCCTGACAGAGTTGGCCCATTCCCCTCTTTGTCTCACTGTCTCAGCGTAATATACAAAGACCAACTGCCAGGTGCACCTAGTCATGTGACTCAAGTTACAGGTTGCAGGCACCAAAGAGTTAGGACAAGACAATGCCAACTTTTTATAAGTGATCTTTTCAGAATTGTGACTTAAAATCCAACTTTACCTTTAAAGAGTGCTTTAAATTACAATTCTCTAGGGACCAAACGTGACTTTCCTACTTGCTCCCAATTAAAAGTTAGTGCTTATGTAATAAGGTAACCTAGTGTTATCCTATGGGAGATGTAGGCCTCAAAGTAGTGAAAAACAAATGTAGGAGTTTCCCTACCGGGACATGTAAAATTTAAATGTAGTTATCCAATGTTTTAAATGTACAGCACCCTGCCCTATTGGTTGTTTAGGTCCTACCCGCAGGGTGACTTATATGTATTTAAATGAGAGGTTTAGGCTTGGCAAAAGGTTGATTTTGCCAGGTTGAAATGACAATTTAAAACTGTGCACACAGGCTGGAATGGAAGGCACATTCAGTGCTGCAGGCCCATTAGCAACATTTAATTTACAGCCCCTGGGTACCTTTAGTACCACTTTACTCGGGGCTTACAAGTAAATTAAATGTGCCAATTGGGTGTAAGCCTTTTTCACAAAATTTTAAAGTAGAGAGTGCAAGCACTGGTTAGCATTGATGAAGTGTCCTAAAGCCAACAAAAATGACTTTAGCAAAAACAGGAGGAGTAAGGCAAGAAGTCAGGCAGAAGATCACCTTAAGGCTGACCGGTCTAATAATGGGGCAGCCTTCGCCTTTATTTATGTTTAAATAATGTCTTTTTTAACACACATTACATGAGTTGGTCACTGCTGTTATCATTCCCAAACTTTAGAACAAATGCAAGCAGTAAACATATACGACTGGTGTATTTGTTAGTCTGGTTACTTGTGGCTGATTTGTGAATCCTGTACTGTACTGGTTCTGTGTTTTTCCAGTTTTAGGTGTGTTTAGAACTTTACAAACAATAAAGCTTAGAGAACATTATATACCGTACATAGCCAGGGATTTAAGCTTATTGTTCTGAAGTGATAGTATATCTCCTTTAGCTGATGAGTATTTTGTATATGAGATTAGGTTCTCTTTGTGAGATTACCAGTTCTATTGTGTGATTTCTGTATTGTATATGTCTAGTAATTTGTGCGTTTTACATTTTATGGTTGCTGTTTTTATACTGCACATATATTTAACATACATGAGTTAATATTTATTATTAAGTGATGTGTGTCCAACAACCTTGACTGAAAATTAATATTTGCATGGCAGTGAAAATAGTGCTTCACTGTACCTCGAATCAACCCACACAGCTCCGTTCAGTTAATCCTTGTCTACTCACCCACTTCTACCACAGATAGAGACTTAGTTGAGCCCAACTGTCTACATCAAAACTGGCATCTCCGGCCCTGACTATCGCCAACTATCAACCTTCCCCCATATGGAGAGTTTAGTCACCCATGAAATAGTGTGCCCTGTCCTCACACTACAGGAAACGGAGTCACACAAACCACCACATTTCAGGAAATGCTTCATTCACTTCCCTTGGTGGCTACAATCAATTCCAGTCCATTTCAACTGTCACTTCCTACAACATCTACATTACCCCATTAAGCCATACACACCACAGTGCCATTTAAGTGGTCCTCATGAAGGCCAAGAATATAGATATTCAAAATGGGGGAACTTTTGTCCTCGTATTCTAACCACATACCAGGGAAAAAGTATCACTGATTGTACGAGCTCCTTAACAACTTCTCACAAAAAAACCTCTCATAATCCTTCTATTCTAGAATTAATCCTTTAAATGTGCAGATACTCACAGGTACTGAGCACTTTTAACGGAAAGGTACATGGACTTCTCAGTAGCAAACAGCTACTAAGGAATTGTGAGTACCTGCACCTTTATGTTTCCATTTGAAGAACAGTCTAGAGTATAGCATTGTTGCAGGCAAACACTAAGCGAATTACATTGGAAAGAAAGCTTAATTACCTATTCACAATACTTTAGCCCGTTTGTGTATTTGTTTGGCTTTATACTGCAATAAAATACATGTATGGCCCTTTATGGTAATATATGCACAAGAAACCACCTTTCACCCTCCTTGGTTGTAGTGTCATCAGACTATGTGCACTAGGACCCTTGTGGTTGTGGGCAGCTTCAACAGAGAAATGACATAACTTGCTGGGAGGTGTTGTGACCTAATGAGAGCGCAGTGTGTGATCCTATGCTGTGGAATAGAGACGTCTATTGCAGAGCTTCGTGTGTGGCATATTCATTTGCATGCTGCTGGACTGGAGAGGACTCTACATCTGGCGACAAACAAACAAGACTTTTCTCCTTGAGAGTTTACAGTGGTACAGCAAACTGCTCATGAATGCCACATGTACCCAAATCTATGAAAAACAGTTTGAAGTTGGCGTACATGTAGTCGAAGCCCCGCTCCAGCCCAGACACGGCCCTCGTAGAAGGTGAAGGCCTTGTGGAGGAGCACATTCGGAAAGCCTGCCGTAATCTGCTGGTAAGGTTGAAACAAGAGAGATTGCATTGCGCCATAACACAGTCATCATCATCCATGCAAAGTAAATGCTAGAAGCAGCAGCAACCAGGCACAAACGTACAAACGCCCTTTATCAGCATGAGCTTGGAATGTGCCACATGACCTCTAATTGGGTGTGATGACCTTGTTGAGGGGCCGATGCATGCACAGTGGACAATGGCATCCAGTGCAATGAAAGCCATCGCAATTGTGAACATTTTCAATTGCAGCAGTAGGAACTGCGAAATACATGGCAGCTGCATTCCTGAAACCCCACTGCCATTCGACACCATCAAGAAGCAACATTTTGGCACCAGATGGACTGCATGGATCGAGACATTTGATGATTTCATAGACGTACTGGAAGAAGCAGACGCTAAGAAATTCATTTAGTACTTAAAGAACCTTGCTGGTGAAGGAGTGAAAGAAGTGATAAAGAAAGTATCACAAGCCGATGAAGTATCATACTGTCAACTCATGGAAGCATTGGAGGCCAAGTTCAATCCATTGCCAAATGTCGACTCAGAAAGGTACATTTTCAATCAATCGAGACAGCAAGATGGTGAAATGATGGATGAGTTGTTGAGAAAGCCTTGGCGTGATTATCAAACACTGCAAGTTTAATGAGTTTAATTATGAAGAAGCCATATGCCTCAGAATCTTCAATGGCTGTCTTTTGGACTCATTCAGAAGACGCTTTTAGAGAGCGACGCTTGCTTTGGAGAAAGTACTAATGGCTGCAAGGGCCGATGAAAGAGTGGATTGACAAGCTGCTGATATGGAAGCCGGACAGTGAAAGATGAATCAGCAATCACAAGTACAAGGTAGATGCACACAAGTTTATGTCTCCAAAAAGGAAAAAGTTGGGTCTCTGATGTGGGTTTTTGTTTCTCCATGAAGGTAAATGTCCAGCCATTGGACAAACGTGCAAAGGTTGCTTGAAAGAAAGAAAATCACTTCATTACAGTTTGCAAATCAAAAGAGAAACCAACTGCATCAACAGTGAGAAGAGAAAGTGTGCACCAGAAGCTTCCAGAAGCGTTTTAGCCAAACCCACAAGGCCAAAAAGCATCATCAGTTAAGACAATTAGAAACCAAACAAAGTCGATCATCATCAAGTTCTTCCTACCAAGGCTCTTCAATGTCATTATCAAGTGCCAGCGAAGAAGACGGATGTGCGATGATGATATCAACTGAAGAACGACATCCACACATATGTTTGACGGGTTGCAGAGAAGAACAAAGGACAAAGACAGACCAACAAACAAAACAACAGAATTCACTTGGACACTGCCCCAAAATTAAAATAAAGATCAATGGTTGATGCATAACCTTTATCATAAACAGTGGTGTGTCAATTAATATCACGCCAGTTGAAAAGTTTTACAGCCTGTCTCTTTGTGCCATGCCTCAACCCGTCATACACGTGGGCTGCTGCCAAACCGTTGCAGAGTCCAGGGTCCTTCATAGCAGCCATACAACATAAAACAACCTCAGTAAAAACAGCAATTCATGCTCTGCAAGAAACTTCATCCAGTGCATGCTTACTCAGTTTTGTCACTGCTGCTGACGTGGGACTGATATCCCTCAACTATAGCCTCCATAGTCAATCTAAAATAGTGAGTCAATTCCCGTCGTCGTTTCACGCCCTTGGAGGGCTTAAGACAATGAAAGTGCAACTTCATATTAACGAGGACATTCAAACTGTTATGCAGCAGCACCACAGAGTCACTATTCACTTGCAAGAAGTAATTGAGGAAGAACTGTAAATGCTGTTGAAGCATGACATCATTGATCGCTCCACCAGTCCCACGCCCCGGGTCTTGACCCTAGTGGTGGTGCCAAAAAGGGCAGTTGAAGTGCACTGCGCATCTGTGTTGAAATGCGTCATGCCTACAAAGCAATTGAAAGAGAAAGACATCCTGGTCCACACATAGCAGACATGATCATGCAGCTTAATGGAGCCAAAGTCTTCTCCCGTCTTGACCTAAACAAGAGATACCATCAACTTGAGCTGGAAGAGAACTTAAGGTACAGTACTACTTTTCCGACTCATGTTGCTTTGTTCAAATACAAAACGTTGAGTTTTGGAGTGTTGTCAGCTGCAGAAATATTTCAGGATGTTACACGTCGAATAACTCAACCTGTTACACATGCTTTTCACTATAGTGATAGAAGGTAAGCCCTTCCGCTGGGAGGACTAAATCTAGAGCACTCCTTAGACGAACGTGTCGCTTGAATAAGAGTGTGTAGCAAGAATTTGTAATTTCAAATGAACAATATTTTATTTTACAAACGTTCCATACATACTACTTCATTTCAGTATGTTTTGTAATTCACTTTATGTACTCCAACGGAAAATCTTGAAAAGTATTCAAATATGCAGTATTGTCACAGCATTCTTAATTTGTCCCCGATGAATTTCATGCGAAAGCCCTTTTTCAAGGGGAATATCTGAAAGTGAATATGAATAAAGTTGTTCAAGGACCAAGAAGTCCAGAACGCGTATGAAAGAGAGAGAGTTGCAAATCTAAAAGCTGGGAAAACATACAGCATGCACGGTGTATGTGAAAAAAGTAGGTCCTACCTTATATCCCAAATGTGAACGTGTACAAAACAATGATCCTAACTTATATCCCAAAAATTAGACGTGAGCAAAACAATGATCCCTAATGATTGGACAGAGACCGGGAACTCGTGGAAAAGCTTCCGAGTTATGCTGTGATCGTGAAACGCTCTGCTGCAAAGTGGAGCAGGTGAAACGCGAACGCATGTTTAAGGAACGTGAGAAACGAAAAAGTTATAAGTGCAGCGTGCCTGCGTATAGAAGATTAAAGCACCCAGAGCAAAAATCAAACCTGAACCCCCGTACCTGAATGCAGTAACTCGAGGATTCGGCCAACGATGTGATGTCTGGTGAACGCCGAGCGGCTAGTTAGTGAGTGTAAGCGTGCTCCTAAAATAAATACGCGGCCGGTAACCAGGAAGTGGTTCACGTACGTGGAAGGTAAAAAACAGACTGCTCCAAGGGAAAAAAGAACCCGACTGCGAGAAAGTGAAAAAAGTAAATAAGAAGAAGTGAATGTGACCGCGAATGCGGTGCTGGTAAGACAAGAGCTAGAGTACCGATGTCGTTAGGAAAATACAAAAGACCGTGCCGAATCCTCGAGTTACTGCAGTCAGGTACGGGGATTGACCTTTTCGATTTGTCTGAGAGATTCTTTTGGTATTTGTAGTTTATAAGTTAAAATCCTAACATTGAACAGTGAGCTATTAACCGTCATCAAAGAGCTGCATGAAAACTTCAAGGTATAGATTAGAACGTTATGATTTTCCCCAGTCTTTCCCTAGCCTAATGTTGGAAAATGGGTTCATTAGGATATAAATCAATTCTGATTATTAAAGAGAACCCTCCCCAACCATGGTGTTATGTTTTAAATTCTGAGTTTGTGTTTCTCTAGTGTTGCAAAGCCACCATGTGTCCTGGGCACTCCCCAACTTTTTGCTGACTGTTACTGGTGGTACCTGACTGACTGACCCTGGCCTCTGCCTAAACAGCCAGTGCTATTCTGAATGAGACACTTAAAAATACAGTGAAAACACCTACATACTCTAGGGTGCACTATGGGTTAGGGTACCCCTATGATTGGCATGACCTCTCCTATAAGGCCCTAGTACATAATAGTGCAGGGGGATTAGAACTACCTTTAAGTGCCTAGAATATAATAGGGCATGGCAGTTTAGAGGCCAGCAGCCCTTTCTGCGCTTGCATGTGTGCACTGCTGAAGCCTGAGGTCAGTTTAAAAGTAGTCCTGTGTTGTAGGACTGCTTTTAAAATGCAAATTGTGCCCAAACTCGACTTTTGGGTTTTGGGAACTTACAAATTGATCAACTACAATGTTGGGGCAAAATTAAGTGGAAAAATGTTTTCCACTTAACTATGGCTGTATCATATTTGCCACATAATACATCATCTGCTACATAATCTAACGATTTCCCCAAAAACAAATTTGTAGCTCAAACGGATCACAAATTACTAAAAGAAATGTGACTTATGTTGCTGTGAAGTGTAGGGCCCTTTGCATAGGTTAGTAAAGAAAACAATTGGTCCCAGACACTCCTAATTACACTCAAATTAATACCTGTAGGAGAGTGTAGTATGCAATCAATTCATACAACCGAAAATATATAATGTAAAGGCACATTCAACAAGGAAAATCTCATAGATAAGAGGCCAACCAAAGTCAAGGTTGTACCTTCAGAGACACCGACGGATGCGGCACGTCTCCAACTTGTTCTAAATTAAGAATTGAATGTCCCACCGGGACCAATGGCAGCATATGATTAGAAGGTATCACGCTGCTCCATTTCAGCGGTACCTCGCGGGGATTTCACCCCGACCCTGAAGTCATTTCAGGATATTTTGACAGAGTACAGTCTGGAATTGAATTTCATCACACCACGACCATGTTCGGGTTCCCTTCCTTTGTTCTGAGGAAAACCCGCAGCAGAGGAGTCTACTTACCCTTTACCTCAAGGTCGAAACGTCGACATTTTCCAAGTGAGTCTACACCCAACAGCTACTCCCCTCCTACTCCAACCATAGATGAAGTTTCACTGTGCCTCCAATTGAGAAACATTTACCAAAAATTATTACTGCGATTGAGCTTATGGGTAGTCCCAGTACAGTAGGGGTACCAGCCTTGTCAGGAATTAAAGCCGGATCCCTTCTGCTTTAGTGTTTTGAACAGTTCTTTTTAAATGCATTTTGACGATCTTCATCTTCCTTCTCTACCCCACACATGAGCACCTACTTTCACTTCTTTCTCCTTCATTGGAAATAACCGCGCTAATATCACATGATGCATACTATGCCTTTGTGTATGTTTTTCATTTTGTGAATGTGACTCAGTGAGAAATAAATTGATGTTTGCAATTTAATTGACTTTGGTTGGCCTCTTATTTTTGAGATTTTCCCTGTTGAATGTGCCTTTACATCATATATTTTCGGTTGTATGAATTGATTGCACACTACACACTCCTACAGGTATTCATTTGAGTGTAATTAGGAGTGTCTGGGACCAATTTATTTCTTTACTGATCGATACCCAGGTCCTTTGACACTATACTGGGTTACCCCATTTATTATAATGGCTACCTTTGCAAAGGTTGACTAGTCACCTTTCCCACTGCGGCATTTGTCTGTTACACAGGTACTAATGCAGCGTGCCTGCGTATAGAAGATTAAAGCACCCAGAGCAAAAATCGAAAATGTCAACCCCCGTACCTGAATGCAGTAACTCGAGGATTCGGCCAACGATGTGACGTCTGGTGAACGCCGAGCGGCTAGTTAGTGAGTGTAAGCGTGCTCCTAAAATAAATACGCGGCCGGTAACCAGGAAGTGGTTCACGTACGTGGAAGGTAAAAAACAGACTGCTCCAAGGGAAAAAAGAACCCGACTGCGAGAAAGTGAAAAAAGTAAATAAGAAGAAGTGAATGTGACCGCGAATGCGGTGCTGGTAAGACAAGAGCTAGAGTACCGATGTCGTTAGGAAAATACAAAAGACCGTGCCGAATCCTCGAGTTACTGCAGTCAGGTACGGGGATTGACCTTTTCGATTTGTCTGAGAGATTCTTTTGGTATTTGTAGTTTATAAGTTAAAATCCTAACATTGAACAGTGAGCTATTAACCGTCATCAAAGAGCTGCATGAAAACTTCAAGGTATAGATTAGAACGTTATGATTTTCCCCAGTCTTTCCCTAGCCTAATGTTGGAAAATGGGTTCACTTCTTTCTCCTTCATTGGAAATAACCGCGCTAATATCACATGCTGCATACTATGCCTTTGTGTATGTTTTTCATTTTGTGAATGTGACTCAGTGAGAAATAAATTGATGTTTGCAATTTAATTGACTTTGGTTGGCCTCTTATTTTTGAGATTTTCCCTGTTGAATGTGCCTTTACATCATATATTTTCGGTTGTATGAATTGATTGCATACTACACACTCCTACAGGTATTCATTTGAGTGTAATTAGGAGTGTCTGGGACCAATTTATTTCTTTACTGATCGATACCCAGGTCCTTTGACACTATACTGGGTTACCCCATTTATTATAATGGCTACCTTTGCAAAGGTTGACTAGTCACCTTTCCCACTGCGGCATTTGTCTGTTACACAGGTACTAATGGGGCGAAAGCTTTGCAGAGGCTGTTAATATGTATAACTATGGCAAAATAATAAAGTATCATAAAATGTACCTCATTACGCTGCAGCCTTTTTATTGTTGCATAATTTAGTCAACACTGCGACATAATTTTGGCCTCCACTGCTGCATAACTCCAGTGGCCTGAAAGCAGGCTGCACATGTTAAGTGTTTGTGCATGAAGCAGAGACCAAGAAGTTTGCAAACTTAGGGGCTGATTACGATGGCAGGCGGACTTCAGTCCATCCGCCATCGAATCGGTGAATGGGACCGCTGGCCTTCAAGGTGGCGGCCCCACGATAGGCATTACAATGCGACCGCCACTATGGCGTTCGCAGTGCCTATCTTTTACATTGCAGCAAGTGCTGCTGGCTGCATCATCCGCCACAATGTAAAAAAGGGACATGTTACATATATCACTGCGCTACGTGGCAGGCACAATGCGGTGCCTGCCACATGGTGCAGTGATATGTAGGGGAGCATCATAGATGCCCCCCAGGTCCCATGTCTGGGGGACAGGGGTAAAGGGGCCTGCTATGTGCCCCCAATGTCCCTTTCTGCCAGCTTTTCTGTCGTGGGGGAACCGCCATGGATAGGCTGGCGGGTAAAGGACATCGTAATCCCTACTGCGGTGCCTGGTAGGCACCACCAGCATTGTAGGAACCACGAGCCCCTCCGCCGTACAGGCGGGCTCCAGGAGCCCGTCGGGTGCGTGGCGGTTGGTCTTTCCAACCACCAGGGAACCACCCGCCATTGTAATATGGCAGGCTGTGATGCAGTCACCAATGGCGGTGGGACCGCCACCGACGGGGCGACGTGGCGGTCCCACCGCCATTATAATCACCCCCTAAGTTTGGTGTGCATGCAAATCCTACATTGCCAACCCCTGGCAAGTTGCACCACTAGTGCTGGAAGAAGGCCAATGGTGGTACCAATGGGTGAGGTGAACTGGCCTCAAGGGTCTTGTGACCTCAGTGATAGATTCACTGTTGATCTAGGGTGTGCTTCTTCGCATGCCTGCCGGTAAGACTGGAAGTGAACTGCAGTATGGATTGTGGTGGACAGGCCTTCAAGGTTAAGTCACACTTACCACCGTTAGGGTCCACCTGCGGGTGCTAAGACACCTGGGCTTCCAAGGTCTATCGGGCCTTCTAAGGTGTAGCATCAGAATAAGCTCTGTCAGGAGTGTGGTCTGGCGGACTGGTCATGAAAGCTGAACATGGTTCTCCAGTTCCAAATTCAGCAGCTCTGGCCAGAGTGCCACATCCTCTCCCACACTGAACACCATACTGCCCCACTGAGAGAAACTCGCACTGCCTTCAGCTACAACTCAATTGTTCCGCAACTAAATTCAAATTATGAACTAGACAACAGTAAAACGCTGCTTGAAAAAATGAATAACACCCTGGAAAAAGCAAACACTCATAGGGAATGCAAGAATAAGCAAAGCATGTGAACTGTAATCCGTAACAACATGGTTCCCTTAACGGTTTTAAACTCATTATTCAGAAATCAGTAAGTGATTTTGCCTGAAAAGATCACGACATGGCTACAGGACCAGGAAGGGACCCGTTTCAATGTCCATTGCTTATATCCTTTCAAAATGTAAGCAGTTTGGTTTAACCCCTTCAGTGCCCATGACGAGCTGGACTCGTCATGGGCCGCGGTGGCGCTGTGCCCATGACGAGTCCAGCTCGTCATAGACCCCGCCCGCTAATGCAACGGCCGGCACTGGGCGGGGAAAGGGGCGGGCACTGAAGGGGTTAAAAAAAGACCACATCCCTGAACACAGAGCCGCATTTTATAAGCTAAAATAATTAAACAGTTGAAAACGATCATATTAAAAGTTTCCACTCTACCCATCAACCAGGTATTGCAGTCCCTTTAAGAATGGTGCACTTCCCTACCCTGGGAAAACAATGTTGTTCAAAGAAAGAAGATAAAAAGAAAGTTGCGCTTTCACTGGCAAACTCTGTAAAGTGGCACTAATGTGTGTGGATGTAAATAACAATCTGGCCTGTCTGCTGACCACTTTGTATTGCTTTATTTAAGTATTTAATTATTTTTTCTCTCGGTCCTGAGGTTTTTCTTTTCAATAGAAAACGGTCAGAAAATGAGGACATTTCCCGCCAAAGTGTTCCGCCTTTTTTGGATCAATTTCACAGGGGAACAAGTAAAGAAAAGGAGAGGCAAGAGAGAGTATCTTAAGAGCTGCCTCTTGAAATCAGCACCTAAGCAGGAGTGAGACAGAGACAGAAAGAGAAAGAGATGGAGGAATAAAGAGAGAGAGAGGGGAGGAGGGCAGCTGCCAGAGGCAGATCAGGAGTAGTGGACACGGTCCTTGCCATGAAGGAAAAGAGACAGCGTTTGTTTTCCTTCTCTGCCCTTCCCACACTGGCTGAGCCTTACTGCAGCATAACAAAAGGCAGAGGGCGGGTGGCCTCTTTGACTCCAGACAGGTCAAGTGCAGGGCCGTTAAGGAGCGCTTTCGCGCGCTAATGGTTCTGCGAATAACAGAAGGGAGAGGGGAAATTCGTTTGTCCCCTCCTCCCCCTCACCCTTGTCCGCCGTGTCCCCCTACTCCA
This sequence comes from Triturus cristatus, assembly GCF_964204655.1. Lineage (NCBI taxonomy): Eukaryota > Metazoa > Chordata > Amphibia > Caudata > Salamandridae > Triturus > Triturus cristatus. Next base: position 888,301,164 of record NC_140590.1, on the reverse strand, counting down.
AAATCTGAGGGGGTTATGTCCCCTGCGTCCCCCACACTTCCCACGCCCATGTGCCAATGGTACGTATCAGTCACCCATTGGCTGTCCCAAGTGGTCTGTCTATTGTCATAGAGCAGAGTCGGCAGCTGTGGCACTGAGAGCAGAGGTGGGGCTGCTGGAGACTCTCACCATAGGAAGAGAAGGGGTGTTCCGTCTCATTGGCCTTGTGCACAGGAGGAGCACCTCGAGGCATCCCCTTGCCCTCCTGGACCCTCTTGCAGCAGGTGACACTTCCAGCTCCTAAGGTCACCAAGTCTACAACCCTGCGTTAAGAAGGCCATGCTGGCTGCAAGAATGGGGGGTATTTCTTGGGAGCTGGCACTGAAAGATTCCCTGGCATTAACAAGCTACAGAACCATCACTGACCGTGTGCCTGGCATTGTCAAACAGCATACAGATACTGACCAGTGACTGGCATAATTTAATAATGCAGAGCAGATCCTTGGCATACCTGCAGGGCTAAGCTGTTCCCTGCCATCTGCATTAAGAAGTCTCCTCACTAGCTTTTGAGTGGTGTCCTGCCTGGCATAACTGAGCACCATAAATGGCACAATAAAGCATTCTGGCACAAACGAGCAGGTGTCAGTCTAACCGAAAGCAGCCTTGTGAAACAAGAGAGCAGGACGTGTAACCGAGGAGCTGCGGGCGGACACGAACAGCATCACTGGCACTAGCTGGACCCTGCGGTCAATGAGAAGTGCCCCTGGGCAGAGGAGCTCCCAGGCAGGATGGAGGGCAGCGGCCCTGATCCGTCCGCTAGCATTGTTGAGCAGCGCCCCTATCCCTGAGGCGCCCCGTCCCATAGACCGGAAGCAGGACCGCCATTTTGCTCCCTGAATGGCTGAGATTGTTCCCAGGCATGCCCGAGCAGCACTATGGCGCACACCTGCCTCATTCAGCAGCGCAAGGACAATCTCAAGACCGGTCTGATGGTGCGCGGTGTACGGTCGAGAGCAGGCATGGATGGTGCGCGGTGTACGGGCGAGAGCAGGCATGGATGGTGCGCGGTGTACGGGCGAGAGCAGGCATGGATGGTGCGCGGTGTACGGTCGAGAGCAGGCATGGATGAAGGTTTAAACATCCTCTCTGAAACAAAGCTTTCTGAGAAAACCAACAGGACCGCTGCTAGGAGGGGGCGGGCGGGAGGACCAGGCCCTCCAAAGGGAGGCCTCTTGCCTACTCAAAGCACATTTGCAATTACAAGTCTTTCTGTTTGTATTTTTTAAAACCGTAATGACTTTGGCTCCTGAAAGCATGGGTATAGGTGTCAAAATCAACAGGAATAGATGCAAGTGTTCCCTCCCCAGCCACAAAACAACAGCAGTGTATTGTTGTATCCTTCTGATACAGCACAAGACAGAGAATGCAAATTCCCATCCGAGGGTAATTAAGAGTCAGACAGCGAAATGATAGAAACAAACCAAAGAATGTTGCATTCCCAAAGAAATTGACAATTCCGCGTATACAGCTAAATAACATAGATTTTAGCAGTAGGTTGTTTTATTTTCTTCCTACTGTGAGGCATTTCCTAACTTGCAGCACTCTGGGCTGGACTGGGAACTAAAGACAGCCCTGGCAAATTGTATCAGACCATCCCTCATTATGCAGGAGCCTGGCCACTTCCTTGTGGTTTGGGAGAGTGGGGGGTTCTCCCAGCAGGAAATATTAGAAATATAGTGCATTTTCATTACAGAACATTTTTGAATCATTGAATGGCTGGATGGAGACTGGAGACATGACTGCAAGGCTCAGTGAGTGAAAGTATATTTAGATGAGTGAGGAGTGGGGGGGATACATAAATTCAAGAATTAGGGACAATGAATAAAGACATTTAGTTAAGTAGAGCAAATGGTCTCCAAGGACTTACCAAGGGTGGGTGCTCTGGTTTTCATTTTAGCTTCTGCATCATAACATCACCCTCCCCAACACTACCACCACCTATCCTTGTGAACCATGCATAGCCCACACGTATTTAACACAATGCGCTTGTTCATCTCCTCAAAGAATTAAACACCAAGCATTAAAAAAAAGAGATAAGCATATCGCGGTCAAACTCCGCAATGTGAATCTAGGAGACCTTGCATCAATCCTGGCTTCCACTTGACCAAATTGTGTGACCCTAGGCAATTACTTTTTTCACAGTGCCTCTTTCTCTTTCATCATAACATGAGGACATTGTAATACATCAGTTCAGGGTGTGCACTGCACAAAAACACAAGACTATAATGTTACTTCATGTTTGTAAGCATTAAAGAAAGGACAAAAAACAACCGACTTTCTTATTGGTTCTCCAATAGCATTGTCATCAGGGCAGTGTTGGTGGGGGCATGAATATTTTTAAGTGCTTAATTAGAATCTGTAACTTCTAACAATTGTCAGTCAATGCAATGATATAATTTAATATTTTAAACTGAAATGCGTTGCAAGGCTCACATTTAAAAGGAAATACATTGTTTTGAACTTTGAGGAGTTTTATCATATTCGTACTGCTCTCCCCTAGACAAGCAACAGCAAACACCTCACCACCTCTCCCTGAAGCCCTTAAGGTCAGATTAGGTCCTGATGACCCTGCAGGAGACATGAGAAAACCAAATGCCAAAACAATTGGTTTTGTAGCCAGCATGCGCTAATAGGCGTGCTTTAAATCCATTGTATGTCTGAGCGCTCGCCCGACCCCAGCAACAAAACCGTCCCGAACTAGCACTGAAACTGGCCCCCACGCTGCCAGCCCACCAAGAAAATGCCTGGCAACACTACATAACAAGCATTTGCAATGCAATAGGTCTTGCATTAACGAGAGTTTAAGCTATTGGCAATGCAATAGCTTAAACTCCCACAAATGCAAGACCTATGGCATCGCAAATATTTGTTTTTTTACTAGCACCCATGCAGCGCTTTCACATTCATGAAGGCCGGTCCCCTTTCTTTAAACAAGCCGCGTCTAAAGAAAGGGACGTGTCCGAAATTAAAGTGAAACCGCGGACTGGGGGCTTTGACAGAACAAAAAGCATCCGTTTGTCAAGTTGAGAAACAGATGTTTTTTTGTTTTTTTATGGTAAAAGCGCCCATGCCGTGCATTCACTTTAATGTCGGCCGCGTACCTTTCTTTAGACGCGGTTTGTGTATGAATGTGAAACCACAGCATGGGCGCTACTAAAATAAATAAATAAGCGCGGCCGCTAAATGCAGACGGCGCTGCTAAAATAAATAAATTAAAAAAGTGACCCCTATAGTTAAAGCGGACCGACATTAGTAAAAATGTAAATAAAAGCCGGCAGCATGCTGCAGGTAGTGGGTGGAATAGGGGAAGAGCATTAAATAAAATAGTGCTCACTGACTTATAAAGCAGACCATGTAAAAACACCAGCAAACGGTCAAGTCATTATGGGAGGTGACAAATGCAGAAAAAAGCGGTACCAAGGAGAGACAAACTAGCCTGATAATGACTCTGAAGCCAGCGTTTAGAAAGGACAATGACACCAACCAGTTAAAAATATGGCCGAAGAGTGGGCGGGGCTTCAAAGCCATACTTCACTACTGCATGCCTCGCAGCTGCGCATGCGCTGCCTAGGCTCAATCTAAAAATAAGTTGCTTCATGAGAGTTAAAGACCATGTTGTAGATCCCTCTACTTCATTCAGATAAAATGCAGGAGTATTTGGTAAGGGATCTGTGCCAGTATTGTGAATTGTGATGGAGACCCTTGTAACCTGCAAGGTAGTGCTTTGAGCATTTAAACCTTCTGAGACTTATAAAGTGTATCAGTGATTCGATGAATAGGAAAGCTCGCTATTTTCAACTCAACAAAATGGAGAAATGTGTCAAGCGCTACATAAAAAACAAGTTCACATCTATTTGTATAATGAAAAAAAAAACTGTAAATGGAAATTAAGGTAAAAATAGATGTAGACTAACCAAATTAACAGGTAATGGCAAAGTATTTTTACCCAACGTTTTGGCTTTGCCTATGGTTTTTCCAAAGGAAATCAATTATTGCTTGCTAAAGTGGCTTCAGCAAAAATCACAAAAAACATTCCAGAGAAATAACTTGCATTCATGCTTACATCATGACATGAAAGATATTATTAAACTTTTAACTTACCTTTCAAGATGGTGGATGCCAATCTAGGACCGATCAAATAAATAAATTAAGGATGAAAGAGCGTCAAAAATAAAGAAGTAGCCCGGTCGCAAACTGCAGCAGTTGGGCCATCCAAAAATATTTTGTTTTTGCCTGCATAACATGCGTCAAAAATTTAGATGTGCTGTGTCAATGCGACAGCGGATATGCAGGCGCTGCGTCGATTTCTCAGGCACGAAGCAGGTGCTGAGTTAATTTCACAGCCGCCGAGCAGGTTCTGCGCCGGCGGAGGAGCGGGTTCCATGGGCATCAGTGACACAGTGCTCGAAACTCACGCTGCAGTGATTTTTCTAACGTGCTGCAATGGCAAGTTGGGACCTGAGGGAAAAGCCATGGGCGATGCTTCAAGTGGGAGCTACGCTTCGGGGCAGGCAGTGGCGATGTGTCGATCTTTTGCAGCGATGCCTCGAGAAAACAGGCACTTGGAGTCGATGCATGGATTTTCTCCTTAAGATCACCAGGTTACAGTTCCAAGGGCCAAGGAACTGGATTTAGCACCACTTGGCATGTCAGGACTTTGCGTAAGAGCCCAGGCACTGGCAGGTGAAGTCTTTGATGGCCCTGAGACTTATAAATAGGAGGCAAGCACACACAAGCCCTTGGAGAACCTTGGAAACAGGATGTAGAAAGCAAAGTCCAGTCCTTTCACTCCAAGGACAGAAGCAGCAGGCCAGTTCAACAAAGCAACAGGCAGAGTGGCAGTCCCTACTACAGCCTCAAGCTCTTCCTCTTGGCAGAATATCTATAGTCCAGAAGTGTTCTGTTTTTAGGGTATCAGAGGTCCAATACTTGTACCCCTTTCTGCCTTTAAAGTAGGCAAGCTTCAAAGGAAAGTCTTTGTAGTGCACAATACCCAGCCTTTCCCTGACCTGGCTCCAGACATACTACAGGGTAATGCATACAGCTTTGTGTGAGGACAGGTACAGCCCTATTCAGGTGTCAGAAACAGCTCCTCTCACCATTCTAGCTCAGGAAGGCCCACCAACCTGGTGATGGTCCATCAGGATATGCAAGGTACACCTCAGCTCCATTTGTGTGACTGTCTAAAGTGAATGCACAAGACCCCAACTATCAGCCAACCCAGGCGTGTGTTCTACAGACAGGCGCAATTTAAAAACAAACTTACCCAAAAGATGTATTTTTAAATTGTGACTTCAGAGACCCCAAACTTCGAATCTCTATTTGCTCCCAATGGAAAATTCCACGTAAAAGATATCTTAAGGCTCTCCCTACCTTTGGGACAGATAGGCCTTGCTGTATTGAAAAACGAAATTAGCAGTATTTCACCATTAGGACATGCAAAATACACTTGTGCATGTCCCACCTTTTAAATGCACTGCACCCTGTCCATGAGGCTGCCATGGGCCTACCTCAGGGGTAACTTACAGGAAAAGGGAAGGTTTGGGCCTAGCAAGTGGATGCACTTGGCAGGTCGAAATGGCAGTTTAAAACTGGTCTGAGTCATGTTTGCAAGGCTACTCATGTAGGTGGCCCAATCAGTGCTGCAGGACCACTAGTAGCATTTGATTCATAAGCCCTGGGCACCCTTGGTGCACTTTACTAGGGACTTACTAGTGAATCAAATATACCACTCATGGATAAGTCAATCACCAATATAAATTAGACAGAAAGCGTATGAAATTTAGCACCGGTCTGAAGTGGTAAAGTGCCCAGAGTCCTAAAGCCAGCAAAATCAGGTCAGAAAAAATTAGAGGAAGAAGGCAAAACGTTTAAGGATAACCCTGCAAAAAGGGCCAAATCCAACTGATCTGCAATCCAATGCACTGCTATTCGAACAGTTCAATGGGAGGTGCTAGGCACTATGCTGTGATAAGTATGTCTACACACTTTTTGATGTATTGTGCTGCTTCTGTGACTTTTTTTTATTTTGGTGAGGGCCTTTACATTAATAATTCTTTTTACTATTGTTTTTAGAATTGATAATCCTGGCAACTCAAGCACCTCCCCCATTAAAACCAGGTTAGAATAGTGGGGTGAAAATGAGGCTATAGTAAGAATATCTTTGGCTTGCTATCGTCGAACATCCTGGCAAGGGTCACCCAGGAAGTTTCATTGCATGTATAAACATTATTTGGCCGCTCTATCCCTCGGCCTATCAGAAGAATGTTTCATGTTGGTAGCAGAAGTCCGATTTGACAAAAGCTAGAACTCTCAAACAGTCTTACAGTAAATATTTTAAATTTTAAGTCAATTGATTTGACCATTTCTTTGTCCTGAATGGAGATGAATTAATCCTTGTTGCCTAGGCTCAAATCTACAGCTTTTAGAAAGCGTTATAAGTCATCACCATTGTGTCAAACCCAAGAACCAGGAAATGAAGATGAACCTGTGACTCTGAAAATAAAGACAAGAGAAGAAAAAAGGTGATGATTCAGTAAATGAAAACCAAAAAATGTGCATGGAAAGAAGAAGATCCAAGATAACTTTAATGAGGCTCTGACCTCTATCTCATTTTTTCTCCCTCCAGTGCCAATAGTGTAAACGCCTACAAAACCTCCATGTTTAAGAAACTGGAATAGCTGCATTGCAAATGGAGGTGAAGAGCGTAAAGCTTGAAACGTAAAGGCAGACTGACATTCAGGCCTTGAATAATTTGTGGCAGTGAGACGGCCCTCATTCACTGATAGCCTGTGATTTCTACCCCTTTTAAGGATCACTAGTTTAACTTCTCAGTCCTCTTGCCACCTTAAGGCTATTAAGGGCTCCTCTGGGTAATCTTGCCCAATAGTTATACTCATCACTCCTATGGCGTTCTCTCCAGTTTTAGCATTCTGTCTGGGGCATGAGGCATGCCTCCCTTCTGTGCCCTGGCTAGGTGAAGGTACAAAGAAAGGGTTTCCTTCATGTGAAATCAAAATAGATGAGAAACCTATTACTGTTCTAGCTAGCTCATGTTCCTGGTATACCAATATAGGGAAATATGTGGTTGATGAATTACTAGAACCCTTGTCTCGCTACTGCGAACATTTCCTACAACCCCTGGTACAATCAACCAGCACCTATCTAAAAGACACTAAAGACCTCCTAGGCCTTATAACGCCAATACCTCACTGCTGGCGTGCCTTGCTGTGGAGAGCTTATACACCAGCCTCCCTCAAGATGACACTCTCAAAGTATTGGCGAGCGTCCTGAACAACTCCAATTGGCAACACCGAACCTCGATACCCTTTGTTCTAGAGTGTGCAACCCTTGCACTCAAAGAAAACTTTTTTGAATATGAAGGCAAAATCTACCTCCAGAAGTACGGGACCTCCATGGGGAGTGTCTTCACCCCCAGTGTAGCAGGCCTGTATGTATATGACTTTGAAACTCGACACCTACTACACAACAATCAACCCCGAATTCCTCAAATCAAATTCTACAAACGCTACATCGACGACATTCTACTTATCTGGGAAGGCACAAGTGATTCACTCACCACATTCTGTGAGTGGCTCAACACATGCAATCCCAACCTTCGCTTCACACACAACTTCCACAATCAAGAGGTATTATTCCTGGACTTGGACGTTGAAGCAGTAGGAGGAGGCCTTGAGAGCAAAACACATTTCAAACCAACTGCTCGCAACTCATTACTTCATTTCACCAGCTTCCATCCATGACCACTTCGCGAAAACCTCCCATATGGCCAGTTCCTTCGACTACGCAGAAACTGTAGCAAAACCAAGGATTACAAAACTCAGGCCCTGGATCTGAGCAAGAAACTACATCAACAAGGTTATCCCAAACACATCACAAATAAAGCAAAGACACAAGACCCCACCCTGATGCCACTCACATGCGTGACGACGTATAACACAGTTTCCAACAAAGTCTCCCAGATCGTCCGGAGGAATTGGCACATACTGAAGACAGGCAACCTCGACTGGGAACAACCGCTCCTCTCAAACAAGAGGGCAAAATCCATGAAAGACGTCATAGAGTCTACCAGACCTAAACATTCACCAAAATCAACAAGCACAGTTCTCAATGCTTGGGGGCTCCCAAGCATCAAGGGCCGTTACCCATGCGGGAATTGCAGCGTGTGTCACATCACCGAAATTGTCAAAAACCTTATCCTGGAGCCTGGCAAGACATGGGAGCTAAGAAAACACACCAATTACAATACTGAACATGTTATATACCGGATTACCTACCCCTGTAACCCCACGTATATAGGCATGACCAATCGTAAAATCAAAAACAGAATTTGCGAACATCGCAGCACCATACGGTGCAAGTAAAACACTACCAGAATGACAAATCACTTCCTAGAGACTGGACACACGATCAATTACATGAAATGGGTAGTCATAGAAGCACTAGACTCCAACTTACCCAATATCCAAAGCCGCCTACTTGAGAAAGAACAGAGATGGATATACCATCTGTCAAGCCATATTACTGGTTTGAACGACAACATTACTTGGAACAGTCTGAGAAGATCATAAATTCTGCATCTCCACTAGGGGCAAAACAACATCCCCAAAGCCACCCATATCATAAGCACAACATTTCTGTGCCCACTGATACCGGCGCCTAGTCTGAGCCTCTGAGCCCACTGCCGCCCAGTGCCCCACCCACCCTACCACCTAAAAGACCCCTGCAATTGCCAAGTTCATTTCTCTACTTGGTTTTGCCCCCATGCTTATTACTGTGCCTAGAACCTCCGTGGGCGCAGTCTTTATCTTCTAGCCAACCACTGCCAGTTGACTTGCCCCCAGCACAGCACCCACTCTCTGCCATCTAGCAGCAGACATGCTAGAGAACATTCCATTCCGCTTACATACAGCGCCCCCACCCTGTGCTGCAACAACACCTTTTCCTACTTACGCCACTCAAGCACCTTTCCCAAATAGCTCACACGCCAGCTACAGGTGCTTCCCCGAGCTCAGCACCCTATTTACAAAGATGCCAGAACTTCCCACTAGGCTGATACATAGCGCCCCCTTATCGTGCTGCAATAGCACCTTCCCCCTACTAGCGCTGCACAAGTTTTCCCCATTCAACTTCGCCATATGTGTTTCTGAAGTGATTCCAACTCGCACTACATTAGCACCATTTCCACTTGTGCGACACTGGCACCTATTTGGGAAAGCTAGAACGCCAGCTCCAAGATACAATACATTACAGTCCACGCATGCGTGGCGTCAGACCACCGCACATGCTCACGGAGAAGTGAGCAGAAACGCCACATGCGCAGATGCCTATCCCGCACCCAGCAATGCGAAGCACGCCCATCCCCGCATGTACTCCATGGCCCTTACTACTTTAACCTGAGCCCACCCCGGCCACCAGTACCATCCGGGATGACGGGGGACAACACCAGGTTCCAAGCGGGTCTGCTCTGAGACAAAGTAAGGTTGCGCTGCTGGCCACACGTTTCCAGGCATTTCGTGAGCATTTTTCTAACCCCGTAGCTCACTTGCCGCTTTTCTCTTCCCAGAGGTTTTTCAGAGGAACGAACTTCTCCCGAGCCCCGAATCGGCCACCCACACTCAACCATAGTGTAATTATAGCTCCTACATAAGCGCCGCTTTATGTATTACGTGCTTTGTTTTTAATTGTGTTTTAAATTCATACAGCACGCCACGCCTGACGGCACAGTGCCATCTCTTACACGTGTGCACTCACCTACCTTAATACATAATTTTCACTCACACCATGGCCAAACTTGCATCTAATTATGTTGCTACACTGTAATTTAACAGTGATCACGGCCAGCATCGTGACAACCCTATGTTGCCACTAGACCTTTGAACAGAAGCCTGACAGCTTTGTAACATCGCTAAGCCTTTCAAGCAATAAAGCTGCTGCACCATTTCTGCATGCAGCATGCGCACTATAGATATATGTATGTTTACATTGCAGGTACCATCACCAGGCAGGTCAATTGGGTTGACCATAGCACCTACAGATTGCATTTTATGTTGCTTAACAGCATCTGTTCGTCATAACCATGTATGTATAGATGTCCTGTGATGTTTTTTATCTCCCCACAGGTAACTTTTTCATACGTGCCCGTAAGTACGGCGACACGCAGTCCACACACCTTCGCGCGTGTGTAGGTACTAGTTTTTTTGTTTTTCACTTATCACGTGCCACCACATCTTTTGCCACTCACTTATTTTCACAGTCCTGAAGAAAACCCCTCCTACATACCCCTGCAGGCTGAAACATGTAGACCCAACACATAGCCAACTACAAGATAATAATTTCTTCTCTAGTTACATTTCACATACTTTTTTATCATATCCTGAGCCGCCAACAATAAATACTAAGAGGCAAGGATCCTCAGAGAAATTTTTATTCACACCACTTCACCTTTCTGCACCACACCAGCTCCGCTGTAATCAGGCATCGTAGCACAACCGGGGGGCATTCGGCCACCCGGTTGGGACCCCAATGATGAAGCATGACACCAACCAGGTTGGTGTGTGAGGAGTCTTTTAACAAACTGAGCGGGTCCCAAACACTGCCTATCAGTGAGATTACCACACATAGATTGGGTTCGTCCATCATTGTTTAAACATATATTATACAACGGATAAGGACGCACACCTTTCCTTCCCTCGCTCTCCCTTTGTTTTCTACGTTGATGAATTATGGCCAAATAAAACATTTTTTTTCCTCCTGATATATCTACCGAAGGGTTTACCAGACATAAGATTGATTTGATTGGATATTTCTGGGCTGATTCGGCCTTCTGTGGATGGTGCACTCGTGGAAAGATGCATGTAGCAAAAAAAGGGTCAATCTTTGCTAGAATGGCCACATCAGGAGGAGACGGGTATTAAATTAGATCGTAAACCTAATCCATCTGTTTTTGTGGTGGGTGAGTTGGATGATGGTTCTACATTTAAGGATAGTGATACAATACAAGGAGATAGTTGTGTTCTTAATTTAAAACATACGACAAGGATGTGTTCAGTGAGACGTTGGGTGAGTTTCGAGATTTTAAGCTTTGCATAATTCTTAAGGAAGGTGCTGTGCTAGTTCGACAGGAAGTAGGGAGAAGCACAAAACGATGTTAAATAACTTGTGCAAGGAGGCTGTACCAGTGGAATCATTTCCTTGGGTATTTTAGTTAAAGCATCTGGAGTGTTAAGGCTTTGCATTGCTTTACGTAACCTTAATAATGCAATTTAGATTGATTCCCTTCCCCTTTTTAATTTGCATGAGATGGTTTCTACTTTGGCTGGAGCAAAGGCATTTTCTATAATGATTTTAGCAAATGTTTATCAGCCAGTCATGTTACATGAGGACTCTAAAATTGTAACATTTATTACACCAGAAGGATTGTATTGCTACCATATGATGCATTTTAGATTGGCCAGCGACGCTTCAGTGTTTCAGAGGCTAATGAAGGAGACACTTGAAGATTTATCTGGTACAATAGACTTTTAAGGTGACATTTTGGTTTTTGGACAGGACATTAAAGAGCATGACCGGAATCTTGATAGTGTCGTAAAGGCATTAGCCAACAAGTGTTTGATATTAAAAGTGTTGAAATGTATATTTTATAGACACAAAGAGGAATGTTTGTGTCTTTTCATAAGCGAGCTTGGTATAAACCTAAATGAAGTCATGCGGAAGCCATTTTAGGGGTTTTGATTCCCAGTTCAATAGAACAATTGGTAGCATTTCTTGGATTAACTGAATTTTATTAAAAATGTATTCAAAATACTGCTAATAAAGTTGAACGGTTCAGTTGTTTATTAAAGAAGTAAGCCAAATTTACATGGAATGAATCTATGACTCAAACATTTAATGACAGAAAGAGACTTGTAATCAATGCTCCCTGTTGTAAACATTTTGTTGTAGGTAAAGAAGGCATAGCAGTAGAAGAAGTGAGCAATTGTGGTCTGGGAGTGGTACTGATGCAAAGGGAGAATGGGAAGGAATGGATTGTTTTGGATACGTCCAGGACACTTTGTGAGGTTGAGAGAAATTACTCTGTAGTAGAAAGGGAACTGCTTGCATGTGTTGGGGGATCTGAACATTTTCGGATGCTTTAGTGGGGAACTAGATTTGTGATAAAAACGGAGCACAAACCATTAGTGCATATGTTGTTACATGGTGGAGGTCGTATTATGTCAACCAGGTTAGCTACATTGGCATCCAGGTAATGGGTTTTGCAGTATAGGATTGAGTTTATTGAAAGAACAATTTTCATGCAGATTGTATGTTAGGCTTGCCCTTGATGGATGAAAGGCTTGCCAAAGAGAAATCTGATGAGTGTGAAGTAGCATTCACATACAGTGAAATCGAGTTGATCAATGTTGGAAATGCAGTGACTGATGAACCACCATGGTGTGAAGAGATGAAATTGGATTTAACTGTGAGTGCTGTTGCCAATTTTATTACAGACGGTGGGCCTGAGGAGCTAGGTATTTTGTGAGAATTGAAGAGTTTCTTCAAGGTGCACGAGGAACTTGATCTTGAGAATTGGGGTAGACCATTTTGTACCACCTCTTGGTCTGAAAAAAATATTTGTTGATTATGACTAGGAAGGTCACATTAGAATTTCAAATACCAGGAGGCAAGTAAGTGAGAATTTTTGGTGGCCCGGGAAGAACACCATGGTGGATCAACAAGTCCGACCTTGTTACAGTTGTGCTACCAGTGACAAATTAGATAAGCCTTTAATTACTGAATCACGTTCTGTTGAATTAATTTCCCAATGAACCATAGAGAAAATTGGGAGCAGACCTAATTTGTCCATTTGCAGTTTTGCCCAGACAAGAATCATGTGATACTGTTGTGGTGGATTATTTTTTAAAGTGGCTTGAGGTTAAGATGGTTAAGGAAGTCACTTCAAAAATAATTACAAACAAACAATTGAAAAGGAGGCATGCCAAAAAAAAACATTTTAGAATTCAGATTCTTTTAATTTCAGAAGATCCAGTTATTGTCAATATACAGGGTTATCAATACATATTGTATCATCAATTCATCAACCATTAGTTCCAATCTACGCCAATATGATTCAGTTAAAATAACACATATGAAAATCAAAATCATATCTTCAAAAACATTTAAATTATCTCAGTGATATAGCATAAAACAAAAGCCTACATGTGTTTCATGACTCCTGTCACTTTCACAAGGCTCCAGATCAAAAATTACTATCCACATGAACCTTCATTCATATAATTCTTGTTCAGCATCAGACAAAGAATTTGAATTTAATCATTAAAAAGTTATTATTTCATTCATGTAAATTGACTATGTGTAATTTCCGACAATCTTAAAATACCGTACGATTAATCAGAACCATAATCATAAGGTCTCCGCCTTTCGTTGCACATCTCTGGCATTTCCAAAAAGTAAGCGTAGAAGAATAGAACTTGAGAAAGAGTTGTGGAATTTTTAGATGAGTTGCTTTTTGTAGAATGTATCTGATAATAGTCACAGTTTGTTACTAAGTACACTCAGAGTTATTTTGAGAAATGTATCACTCATAAAAGGATTTCGATTTTCCATCCTGAATCCAACAGCCACATTGAAAGATTCAACAGAGTAGTGAAAGATGACATCCAGTTTGCTTTTCAAGAGTAGAATACATTGGAGGAGCACATTGCAGTCTTCGTTACTTGCTTATGGAGCTACTCCTAATTCAGTGTCTTTGATGAGTTCCTTTGAGTTGTTAAGAGGGAGTAAGCCAAGTATTAAGCTGGTACCATGGTGGTTGAAAGATAAGAAAGCAAAAAAAATTGAAACTGACTTTCATAATATAAGGAAAACTGTAGAGTGTTAACAAGGAAAGAATGAAGCTTAAAATGGATAGGAAAAGGGAACTTTGTAGTAGTCAGTTTGTGCAGCACTGTGATTTTGTAAGACTCAAGAGAAACAAGATTGTAGGAGAGGGTCAGTGTGGGTCTAATCCTTTGATAGTCATTGAAGTGTCTAAGAATGCTGTAGGTGTGGCTGATGGATCAGTATGGAAACGTAATTGTGTCCTTATATAAAGGAGCAGCTGCAGCAGTGAGTAATGGTAAGGACAGCAGCAATGGGTTTCTAGTTGTGCCTGTAGTTAAGTGTGGAAGAGCAATACGCAATGGCAACGCACCATTAGCCTAAGGAACAATCAGTGGAGTACTGTTTCTGTTAACCAGGATGATCAACAGTGACTGTTGGGTTCAGTGATTATATTTTGTAATGAATACTTAATTTTAATATAGATCTGTAAAGGGGAAAGATGTGCTACACGTTGTTATTGTTGTATTTGAAGCTGGTTTTCTTTTAACTAAGTGTGAGTATGCTTTAGAATGTAGAGGGAGGATAAAAGAATGGTGCACTCAATGTTTTTGACCAGTTCCTGGAGGTCACGGTTTCCTCCACTCTCAAAAGCTTTGACGGTTCCTATTAAACCTTTTTTGGATATTTGCCTACTTCATCTCAATTTGTGAGTGCCTTCACATCTCCCTCTTGAAATTTGCAAGAGTATCTTGGTGCTAGGAAAAAATAGGTGTTAGATCTGGCCCTTTTGAGAGGTTTATCCCCAAACATTTTGCCTTTTGCTTCCCATTTGTTTTACCCTGTTAGTGTTGGATATCAGACTCTTGTCACTTTACCACTGCTGATCAGTGCTAGTGCATATGTTCTCTGTGTAAATTGTGATGACAATTGGTTATCCGTGATTTGCATATATGATTTACTGATAGTTCCCTAGTAAAGTGCTATGAGTTTCTCAGGGCCTGTAAATCAAATGCTAAAAGTGGGCCTGCAGCACTGGTTGTGCCATCCACATGAGTAGCCTTGTGAATGTATCTCAGACCTGCCACTGAAGTGTCTGCGTGCACAGTTTTAAACTGCCATGTCGACCTGACAAGTGCACCCACTTGCCAGGCCCTAACCTTCACTTTCCTTACATGTAAGGCAGCCCTCAGGTAGGCCCAAGGTAGCCCTGTGGGCAGGGTGCAGTGTATGTGAAATGTAGGACATTTACTGGTGTGTTTTACATGTCCTGATGGTGAAATAGTGTGAATTTCATTTTTTACTACTGAAAGGCTGTCTGTCTCATAGGTTAACATGGCAGCTGCCGTGTAACATTTTACAAGTGTAACATTCCATTGGGACGAGATAGAGAAATGGAGTTTAGGCTCTCTGAAATCAGAATGTAATAACACACCTTAGGTGGTTACTAAATTGTTTGTTTGAAAATGCCACTTTTAGAAAGTGGGAATTGTCTTGCTCTACCATTCTGTGTGCCTCTGCCTGTTTTTGTATTCACTGTCTGGTTTTGGAGTTACAGGAGCTGGGGATGTGTGTTCACTCTAGAAAGTCACAAGAGGGGTTGAGGTGTGTCCTGCCTTTCCTAGGTGACTCATAACCAGACTAAATAGTCCTTTCTGCATTTAGAGTGGTGGGGGGAGGCTTCACTAGCACCTGATTAGGCTGTCTCTCCTCTGCACAATGCTGTTTCCACCCCCTGTGGTCAAGCTGAGCCAGGGAGGGCAGAACTGGTTTTACTGAGCTCAGAGACTATTGGAACAAAGAGAAATGGGGTATACATATTAGACCTAAGACCCCAGAACTTTAGATTACTTCTGGAATCAAGAGGAACCTCTGCCAAGGAAGAAAAGCTGAAGACCTATGAGGAGGATTACTGCCCCTTTGCTGTGTGTTGCTTTGTTGGGCTGGCCTGCAGTTGCTGCTTCTGCTAAGGAGAGGAAAAAAAACTGGACTTTGCTTTGAAACCTGCTTGAGAAGATTCTTCAAGGGCTTGTCTCATGTTCGGAAATCTCAGGGCCACATATTTGTCACTCCCAGCTTCCTGGAACTCCACTCCACTGGGTGTCTATTCCAGTTCTGGGCCTCTGGATGTTGTTCCTGAAACAGGAAAGTGCTAGGAAATAAAGTTCTGAAGGAAATCAACGCTTTGCTCTCCTTCCAGCTGAAATTTCTGACGCAGCACCGCTGTGTGGGAGAAATTCCTGACGGACAGCCAAAAAATGGATGCAGCGACTACAGTGGCCCGACAAACTGCCACACACGAGTCCTATGCACTGATTTCCAATGTCGAGGATCACCGCACTAACTCTGATACAGGCCCTGCTGGGCGGCAAGAAGAATTGGGGCATCACCGGTCGGCGGCTGGAGAAATCGATGCAGCACCTGGTTCAACGTCACCATATCGCCCCCAGCATGTCTGGATTTTCCATGCATCGCACCTATGCGTCGAGTCTACAACAACACTGGGGCTGCAGTAAGAAACCGATGCTTCACCTCCCGAAACAGTAAGAAACCGACACATCACCTCCTTTCCAGTAGGGAACCAGCGCATCACCTCCCCTGCATGGCAGTAAGGAACCGACGCATCACCTTTCCTGCGTGTAAGGAACCAATGACTCCCCTTCCCTGCGGCTGTTTTAGCTTGTGATTTTGATGCATCTCAGGTACTTTATGCTAAAAGTGCCAAATCCATGCTTTCCTATGGACAGAACTGTTTTCACCTTTTAAGAGTAATAGTTTGATATCTGTATGTTGGATTTTTGTCATTTTCGTCTTGTTTGGTTTAGATAAAGATACTTTATTTTTCTAAACTGGTGTGGTGTCAGTTTTTGGTGTTTTCACTGTGTCACTGTGGGTTATATGCTAATGATTTACGCATTGCCTCTGTAGTATAGTCTGACTGCTCTGTGCCAAGCTACCAGAGTGTGAGCACAGGCAAACATAGGTGAGAACTTTACTCATCCTGACTAAAAGGAAGGACCACTACTTGGACAGGATGCATACCACTGCCAGCTAGTGACCCCCATTTCTAACAATATGAATAAACATTGACAAATTAGCAAAACAGGTCGGCTTTGGGAGAACATTGTAAGAGGTCAAAATTTGTTCAACCCCGCCAAGCTACAGAATGAGATTTCTCTGAAGCTTGGTCCCAAAACTCTTAAGTCTGTGTTTTCTTAGACTTCTGCACTCTTCCCTTAGTTTCAGTTTATTTCTACTTGTATCCTATAGCCTGCTTACGATATAAAAATATCAAACCCTTCAGAGGGGTTGGTCAATACCATTTAAACTTCACTTTATCTATGAAGAAAAGTTCTTCCTTGCCACAGTTGGTGTCAGTGTCAATGCTTTGCCCCCCTCTTTCTTTTACCTGTCCCTTATATGCCTCCTCTTCTTCATACGTTGCAGATCTTCAAAAGTGTTCACAATGCTTTTCGGCCTTCCCCACTGTCGATAACCTCATTAACTGATTTTCCTGGCACTTGGGTGTACTTGCACCTCACTCAGTAATCAATGCCTCTAACTCATATGTCCTTCTGGACCATCTACTGACTACCTCATCTCAGCCACTCCAACTCCTCAGAAATCTCACATGATCTTAAAATTCAATATTACTCCAGGCCACTTGAAACATTTGGCATTGACCAGTAGAAAGTAGATCTCCAAACCTAGTGCCCCCTACTTTAAGAGGGAGCCATCCCTAACTGGTCACTAAAATGCAATTTTACCCACATGCCCTCCTTTAAATCCCTATATTTTAACATGAATAGATTCATGTAGAAACTGAGCATAGACAAAACATAAACCTGTTGCCAACAGCCTGTGCCAAAGCCATCGTCTCCATCCCTGGCCATCGTAGGCCAAGGAGGTCCTCTGTTTGCATCAGTGATGTTTGCATACTTGCATGTTGTCTGAATTTAGCCATAGCATTGATACAGTTGTTGGCTATACTATCTTTTCAGCTTACCAGCAGGATCTCCCACACACACTTTTTAAAGAGCCTTATTAATGGGTGCGGTTCAGCAGACGTGTAGTTTATAGCAGTAGAAAATGACATTGCTGGTAAATCATTTTTCCTAACATAAAACACTTATATGAAAAAGTAATCTAGTTGCACTGGAAGTCCTTGGTACTACTTCTAGGGAGACGTTAGACCAAATTGTGTGATCTTGTGTAAACCACATCTATACGTTATTCATCATCTTCGTATTCGTAAAATTAAGTACTTCTAGAAACTGACTAAACTTCCGTATAAAGGCATGCATGGAAACTGTACATATAAATTTGAGATTATTTTGCTATGACACTAGAGTTTTAAAACACTCCATTGGCCTTGTTCTGAAGTTACTGATATGAATGTGTAGCAAGTACAGTGCATATTGTAATAACGCCTGCTCAATACAAAACATACGGAACTCTATTAAGACATTTGCCTTTGATCTGTGGAAATTTTTTGTCACCAAGTCTGCATGCTTCTACACAGTTGTCAAATCATTTATTCAACAAAGTACCGAACAGCCTTGTTGTATTCAAATTTCCGCTTTACAGTCACAGGAATAAAATCGTCACATCCAATCCTGCGATATTGCGATTCATGTCCTATTGATCCTGCTTCAGAGAGAAATGTCTATTTCCTGACAGTGTTACAGGACCCACCATATCTCATTGCTACCAGGCACCTTACTGAAGCCGTCTGCTTGATTTTCGGCCAAGGTATAATTTCATGCAAGCTTTCAAAAGCAATATATTATAAAATATTCATTTTTACTGGAATAGTATATGTAATGCGTTTTTCTCTATTCTTCTTGTCGTGTACTGCCGATTATTAGAGGCGTTAACTGCCTAAAATCATTTTGGTGCACCTCTCTTATTTATAATTCGTACTTTCTTTTAAAGGGGTGGATGGATTTATGTTTTCCAACATTCAAAAGTTTTACAATCGAGTCAGCGCTTAATTTGTGAAAGAAAGAGTGGCAGCCGGTGCAATAAACGTCAGCACCGCTAATAACACGTTTGGTAATCTTTAATCTACTGCCAGACAATCCCTGCCTCCTGATTTTCAGTCTTGCAGGCTCCTGCTTTCTCCCTTTGCGGCAGTATTGCCCTCATTCCCTCGGACAAGATGGCGTCTCCAAGAGCGACTGACTACTTGATGGCGTGTAAAAGGCCGCTTTAATGAAACAGGTGCACAGAATGGCAATACCCAAACCTGGCTCTATGCCATACATTCAAATCCTAAACATGGGCCTCGCTATACATTTGATTAACTGTACCCAAATCCTCTCCTCTCCCCTAAGCGACCCTGCACAAACCATACCAACCAATCTCTAATCCATCACTCAGAAATCCCCTCATCCATCCGTTGTGCATACTCCACAGTTCTCCTCTCATTCCATTCACAAACTCCCCTTCCAAAATCCAACTCGGTCTCACCATGACCAATTTAAACTCATGTAGAAAACCACCACCAGATAAACCACTTTCTGTCTCCCCACGTGGTACTCTCTACATCCCCACTGGAAAAAGCAGCATTTTTACCAACACGTCCTTACTTGCATCAGGTACAATTTTACCGCATAAATGGACTCAGTTGTCTTGAAAGCATTCTACTGGTTCATACTTAATATTACTATGTCCCAGGAAAACAAAACTCTCTGATCTGCAAAACTTTACAATTTCCCATTCCCCTTTTCGCTACGCCCTGTCAATGGCCCCGGGTTTGTTGGCCCCCACCATACTCTGTTTGGCATGAACTCAGTAAATATGAACCATTGTCCCTGACCAGGCTGCTTTCATCTCTATAAAGTCCTTCTTGATGAATTTGACTAGTGCCAGTCCCTTCAGGTTTGCTAACTCATTTTCTCTTAAGTGCAACAATAATACATCCGGGCAAGGGGAACCTTTACTCAATGTACTCATTTTCGGCAACAGCTCGTTCCATTACATGCCTCCTCTGCCAAACCATCTTATCTGCACTCCCAGCTGTTGACCTCCTCACGTGGACTCTGCATGACACTCTGCCCACTTCACAAAAGAGTGCCCACAGATCCAAACCTCAATAAGGCCTTTTTGTAGGCCTGCTACACAACCTAGGAGAAAACAATCTCTAATTAATGGTAATCTTCCACAACACATCCCAGACGCAGATAGGCTGATAACAGTCTGAGCGCCAATGCCCAATATGCCGAAAAATAACCACACCATAAAATGGAGCGTCTCCCACTCATCCTGACATACCCCCAAAAGCTAAGCAACCACCTGTTTTAGGATCTTGAGTGTGGTGGAATGCCGCAATCTCTCCCTCTCCCTGGACCACCCTTCCAATGGGCACCTCCCCATCTCCCCTGCTGATGGCTCGTATCCCCATCGCAGCTTCCCGAAAAATGCCACACATGCCAACTTGCCGGCTCTTGTCACAGCCGACAATCCCTTTTCAAACAAAGACATGATAAAGTTTACCTTTCATCCCGACGTGCTTGATCACCATCTGCGCTGCCACGTCGCACTGCCCATATCGTAGAAACACATCCCACACCAGCCCATATGCTTTGTGAGTCGATTCCGATAATGATGCAAGGATCAGCTGGATCACACGCTGTCGCCTACCGCCCACTAGTGAGCCGGCATTGCTGTATTCATCTCGTCCGCCCCTGGAGCCAACCCACTGAACCTCATCCACTGAAAGCGACAGACAGTATCAGCAATTTCATTGTGTACTCCTGAAATGTGGCGCGCACGCACGTAACATTTGCCTGCAAACACTCCAACACAAAAACTCTCATCAGCTGCCAAACCGTGGGTTCCCTTACTGATTGACGGTTTACCATGTTCACCACCAACATGTTGTCAACATTGCTAACAAAACGGGCCTTTTCAAAGTGTCGTCCCCATAAATATACAGCTGCTACCAAAGGGAACAATTCAAGGAAAGCAATGCTACTCCCCCCTTCTTCCAAGCCTCTGGCCATTCCTCTGCATACCACTATCCCTGCCAAAACAAGCAGAAGCCATGACCGCCTGTGGTATCAGAAAACATCTCAATTGCCCATTTCTTCTGTTCCCCAAGTCCTGTCATGGGAATCTCATTGCATTCATGCAAAAACAGACTCCAAAACCTCAAATCCATCTTCACCCCTGCATTGAGCCACACACTATGATGCGGGAGGGAAGTCCCTGTCGATGCCCAGTCCAAACTTCCACAAAAAGTCCTCCCTGCCCTGACAGCCTTACATGCAAAATTCAGTTGACTCCACAAGATCTGAATGTCCTACACCTGCACATTTTCTCTGGCTAAAACTGCATCCAAAAGCTCCAAACAACGCCTCAGTTTTTCTTCAGGCAAACAAATCTCCATCCTGTGAGAATTTGACTCAATGCCCAAAAATGTATTCACCTGAATGGGTCCTACTGTCTTTTCTGGCATCAACAGGATGCATCAAATCCTGAAACAGTGTCAAACTTTCCCGTCCGCATGCACAAACATTTTTTGCAATAGGTAACTGAATGCTTCAAACAAAGAACAAGAAACCGAACAGCCCATGGGCCCTTGTCAAAAAGAAATTGTCCCCCAAACTTCGCCATCATGGCACCCTTACCCACTTTATTGAACAGCTGAACCGCCATATCAACGGAGGCATAATGCACCTTACTGAACCCTTCCAGAATAAAGTCAATGACGGACTGCCTTTCAGGCCATTAAAGGTGATGAATGAGCTAAAACTCACCTGGCCCTTTCTTTGAGATCGCCCAATTGGTGAAATGCACAAGTTCTCTAAAGTGAGGTCTGAAAATAGCCCTTCCATTCTCCCCTCCGTCACCTCCTTCAACAACTTTCTCCCAACTAGATCCTCCTGACCTCTCACAGATCACAAATTATCTGCCTACTGCCTCACCCTGGGGTCCTTGTAACATAGCCTAAAACCAAACTGGAAACCCAGGAACAGTAAATCTTTGTCCTTGACTAACCCCACAACATCAATCCAGTATTCCAAACGTTCCAACCTAACTGGCGTATATGCTTTTCCCCTTGGGATTCTGACCTCCCCTGCCCCGACCCCAGTCCCAGTAACCAGTACATTGTACCCATTGTGCCTCCCTGTTGTCCAGGCCCCACAGATACCACACTTGGTAAGCATTTGTTTTCCGCCACATTTTGAGCACTCATGGTGGTGTTTACAGTATTCCCATGAACACTGTTCCCTACTAAAAGGCCAACATGCACCTGCTTTCCCGTCTGTCCACTTCCTGCCGTACCCATCCCTGGGGTGGGATGTCCCTGAAGCAGCTTGTAAATGACTTGCCAGCCACTCACCGTATAATTCGATGGGGCTAGCTCCAGCATCATAGTTTGTAAAAACAGCTTTTTGTCCAGCTGTCTCCACACCCCATCTTCTTCCTCTGCAAGGCAAGCCAGGAATTCCTTGTCATAGTACCCACACCCAGTCCGCAAATGTCACCTGTGCCTTGTGCACAACCCCCAGGTATTTATACGATGCGACACACCAGGTACTTTTCTCAATAGACGCTCGCATACATAAGAAAGACAGATGCCCAGTTCTCTATGTTGACTGGCACCCTGGGTCTATGGGACAACTCATATTCCTCTTCCTCGGACCCCTCCTGTGCCCTGACTTTGCGGTGTAGCAACTTAAAGAGTCCCACATACTCCCCCTTCCAAATACGCTCTTTAGTGGCAGCCATCAAATGTGCACCCAAAAGCTTTGTAATCCCCATATATGTCATCATCTTCTTCTTTAACTCTTTACTCTCCTTTTTCTCTCTTTCCTCTGCCCCCATCTGGACTGGTCTAAGTGTCTGCTATTGTTTTAGACAAAACGTCCGTCCCTGCCCCCCTTGTTCTTGCTGCCTTCATGTCCATCCCTTGGTCCTGCAAAAACGTACCCTTCATCTACTTGGGGCCAACACCTTCTGATCTTGTGTTTCCGTTTCCACAATCTGCACCTCAAATTCCACAATCAACGCAACTCTGCTTGCGCGAGCCTCCCTACCTGGCTTTAGGGTCAGTGCCCGTGCCAAAACAGTCTGTCCCGATGCCGAGCTCTTTCTCATCTGATGAGTTGTCTGCTTCATTGTTGTCTCCAGCAAAACACCAAAACTTGCCTTCCTATTAGTCACACCCCATCCCTTTTGCCCATCTGGGGGTGCCGCCCACAGCTCACTTTCAAAATCCCCCTCGTCCACAATCTCACCTTCCTCCAATTCCTCTTCATCGTAATCTAACCTCCAATCATCTGCTCCAAGCACCACACCGCAATTCGCACTTGTGCCCAGCACCTCCCCATCCCCCAGTGCACCATCACCAAATTGCTCCTCAAACAAATCCTGTGAAGTGTCATAATACTCCAAGGTGGAAGCATAGTCTTGTCTTTGTGTCTCCAATGTGTCGTCCAACGCTGTCGCAGAGCGGCCTCAAAGACTCATGCTCTGCCTTCAGACAGGGGTGGACAGGCCTCACCAGAACCTCCTGGCTGTCGCAAAGGCAACACCGCCACAGACCCAGCCTCAGATCCCTAGTTGGTGCTACACTGTCCCTGATCTGCATGGCCCAAAAACCCTTGGGCACTAGTGTAACACCACACCTATCAACCTGGACCCCATCCTGGAAAACCTCAACCTCCAGCCACACCATGGAGCGTGATGGTGGGGCAGGGACCAAGAAACCCTGGCCAGCAACCCCATAAGTACCCTGCCCACTGTGCTCTGATTGACCCAGCGACCCCCTCTCCTGTCCTTTCCTGGTGTATCCCCCATGCTACCAGCTCCCCCACTGGGTAAGAAACCTCCTGACTCACTTGTCTCAAAACTCAACCGCAGCCCTGCCCAGAAACGGCCTCATTTCCCACTTGGTCTGTGTCTGTACCCCTTCTAAATTCCTCCTGTGTGTCCATAACTATTTTGGAGGGGGGGGGCTCCGAGACTGCTTACTGCCTTGCTACACCACCCGCCCCTGAATTGTCCTCCTCATGTTCTAGTAGGGCCTGCTTGCGCAAACTTGATAAGTCCAGTGGCAGGCCCTGGGACATGCTGATACCACTCTCAACTATATCACTATTCCCTGGGGAGGCCGCACCACCGAGGGATGGGACCCCGCAGCTGAGGCGCTTGCATAAAGGGTAAGGGCCCGAATGGGGAATGCTGTCCACCTCATGCTGCACAACTCCGCCGAGCCACAGCACTGCAGCCATTCTTCCTTCTCCCCGCACTCCGTGCTGTTCCCGTGGCCCTCGCGGTGCCCAAACCGCTTTGTTTTCCATGAGCAGCAGGATTCTTCACACCCCTACCCACCATTGTAGCCTCATCCCACGATGGCCAGCCAGGCCCACTGCCCTAAACCCCCCCTCGCCAAACCACCTCTCATTATTTTGTGGGTGGGTGACATGCAAACCAAAACGGCTGCTGCCACCCCTTCTGCCGACCTGCTTTTCGGAAGCTCTTTACTTAGTAAACCTGCATTCCTCAACGCGCCCTCGGACAGCAGATCACTTGTGCCCGCCTTCTACAGGTCGAGCAGGAGCTCCATTACACCTTCCGCCACATTCATTTTCTCAGTGTAATATACAAACGGGGGTCTAGCACAAGCTGCCACTGTCCTTGTGTCAATCAGGGTGTCCCTATTAAGTGGCACCTATTAACTGACAACCAAACCAAATGTAAAAAACCTATGAAACCCTGCACCCCTAGGGCCAATCCCTGCACCCCTTGGACCCTACCACCGCCCGACAGTTCCGGGAGGGCATGGCCTTCTGCCCACCCTCCCAAAACCATTGTTTCCCCATCTTTCCAATCTGTCCTATGCGAAGAAATAATTTCAAGTCCCGAAAATAAATGTCAGTGCCCCACTCTGGGAACCACCAGCTCTAATTAAGCCCTGATTTAAATCAGATATGATTGCGTGTCCAGCTACAGTTGTAGAAGTTATTTGAAGAATATCTTCATAGTCAGACATGAACATAGTCTCCAATAAGGAGTCTCCGCTCTAGAGCAAGACCTCATTACCTACAATCTTACATATTCAGAACATTAAATACATGGATTGTTCTTCTTGCTGTACGTCTGCTCTGCCTCACTGCATTACCCTTATAAATATAATACACATTCTGCTGCAATTGTGTGTTTGTGTCGTGCCCTCGTTAAAAATAATTTGATGCAGGTTTCTATTTTATAACCTAAAAAAGATACAGCATATCCTCACAGCTCTTAGCAGTGGTTGTTAACCTTTTGACTTCTGAAGAACCCCACTACTGGTAGCCAGATAACCTAAAAAAAAAAAAATGGAACCATTTGAACCTCAAAACAATATTGCACAAAAAGTACAAACACTCAAATAACAAAATATTTTATTAATTCACAAATGAAAAAAATATATATGCATATCAACTTTTTCATTTTAATGTGAAGATTGTTGCTGCATCTCAGCGACAATGGGGGTGATTTCGATGGGGGGCAGTGAGTCTGCCCGCCATTGTTGTGGTGCCTGGGACCGCCTGCCTGTATTATGGCGGTCCTGCACGTAGAATTATGATGCGACCGCCACCGTGGCGGTCGCATCTTGCATCTTTGCCATTGCGGAGGGCGCTGCTGGCTTCAGCACCCGGCACAATGTTAAAAATGTATGTAGTGCATTTCTTTGCACTACGTGGCACGCGGTGCCTGACACTTAGTGCAGGGAAATGTAGGGGGTACAATGGGTACCCCCCAAGTGCACCACCACCTCCCCCCAACACTAGAGGGGCACGCAACGAGCCCCTGAATCCAATCTCTGCCAGCCTTTCCATGGCGGTTTCGCCGCCATGGAAAGGCTGCCTACAGCCAGCATCGTAATTTGGCGGATGGTGCCTGCTAGCACCGCCACCATTTTAGGCATGCTGACCGCTCCGCCAGGCAATCAGTACAATTGCCTGTGGCAGGCGATCTTTGCAACACCTGCGGTCGGAAAGCGCCATCGTGATGTGGCGGGGGAAACTTTCTGTCCGATGGCGGATGGCCCGCCACCGCACGGCTGGCGGTGGCAGGCCTTCCGCCATCATAATGACCCCTATGTTTTCAATGTTTGGTTTTATTTCAGAAAGTTGAATACCGAGGTCAGATTTTACATTTAAACTTCTGTATTTATTTTTTAGGTACATAAGAACTGAGAAAACTTTTTCACATAGATAATGTAATGGGGAATGAAAGTCAAACCTTCAGTTCTTTGTACGATAATTCAGGTCAATCTGACCGTACACTGAACCAAAAAAAAACAAAAAAACTTACCTATAATTGAAGTTTTAGAGCACTATCTGTAGCTGCTTGATGAAAAAAATGTAGAAACTACGTTTGATAATTTGTTATCATCAGATTCCAGAAAGGTCTTCGGGTTTTGGAAGGAATATAAATTTCTTTATAGGGCAGCCATTGCACTTCTGCATGCAGCAAAATATATTGATGATCACAATCCTTAGTCTGAGAGAGCTGCTCTAAAAGTCTTGAATTTAGTGAACTGGCTTTGAGAAAATGTACAATTTTGGCTGATTTATTCAAAACCTTTCTCAAATCTTCTGGCATCTTCTTAGTGGATAATGATTCTTGATGAATGCAGTAATCATTCCATGCAACTGATGGGTTATTTTCCTTCATTTGTACAATGAGTTTGGTTAGTCTTCCAGACATGGTGTCTGTGCTGATTCCTATGCATTTGGGCCACTGCATTCCATTTGATGTCAGAAATTCATTTAAAGTGTTGTACATCTCTTCAACATTGCTATGTATCAAATAATGGCAGAACAATACATCTACAGTAATGTTTCCCTCAAAATTGCATCTAACATAACTCAGCAAAATGAGAATTGTTTGAAATGTCCGTACTTTAATTGTAGGCTACAGTGCTGACTTTTACATGTTCTTTCAAGCAACTGCTTTTTTATGTTGTCTGACATTTGTCAACTCACTTTATTATCATGTTGTTAGACAGTGGCACCCAATTTTAATATTTTGCTGCTTTTTCTCCAATCATTGCACTAACCATATCGTGAGCAGCAGGTAATCTCAGTTCTTCAGCGATGGTATGTTGTTTTCCATTTTTGAAATGAGCATGGACACTTCAAATGAAGCTTTACCAGAATGTTCAGTGCACGAACCAAGTTGAATTCTTCTTAATTAGTTTTCTGATTTGTCAGTGCTCTTGCTCGTTACTTTTGATGAATTTTGTAAATTTACCAGCATGTTCTTTATGCTTAGTTTCCAAATGTTTTAGTAATTTAGGTTTCATGGCCTCATTTGACAATAAGTTGTAAGGTAGCACGCATTGTAGCTGGTAACATAGCACACATTGTGGCGGCTGCTCATGTTCTGAACCTGCACATGTGAAAACGGCTAATAAATATTCGACATTGTTATTTGTGACATTTTACCATCTTTTGAACTAAATCACTTTGTTTTGAGCATAATGCACCATCTTTGATGTCTGTTTTGCCGATTAAGTGTAAGCCAGCAAACTAGGGTCCTTTTTGGATATCCACAAATGACGGATCACAGTATTTTGTTATAGAATCAGGTACTAGCAAGGCACTTTGAAAACACTTGTATACCTTCACTACTTTACCTAATACAGGCTGTCCCCATCAGACTCTCAGACCCTAACACTGCCTCAGCACTCGTTTTGTGTAACAAGGAAACTAGCAAAGCATTTGCAAGGATATGACAGTCATATGACTGCTGTATCTCTAGATGTTGACATGTTTGGATTTGCCAGAACAAGCATCCTCTCTAGAAACTTAACAGGCCCTTTCTGTAACAGAGCGTGCATTTGTGGTGCTCAAAATGGTACAAATTTGTGTATGATTAATAAGAACTAATTTTTGGTATTACATTTTTGAGTTGGTTTAGTGTTGCAAGCAATTGTCTTGAGTATATTTTTTTAATACATTTTTTATTAAACCTGGAATCAATGCCTTAAATGAAAATATAGAAGTGTCGGTACTCACTATCCTGGAGTATCTCTTTGCTAATAAGAAGTGATTGAACTTTTTTTTAAAGTATTGAACCCCTCCCCGAAAGCGTAGGTACTCCGACTCGCCCTTTCAAACTGAAGTAGAGAATGAACAAACTCAGCTCTTCCAATGAAGGTTTAGGGGGTCTCCCTCAGTGAAAATATGAAAAGTAGGATTAAAAATGGTGCATTTACAACACATTTTCCTAAAAAATGGTTAAGAGGCTGTAGAAGAGGTTAGGGGTAAAGTGTGCCACAAAGCAAAGCTGTGCAGCATGCCATTACTTAAAATGCCCATACAACAAAGCTGCGCTCTACACAACTTAACATTGTTTCTCAAAACAGCTGTGAAGTATATCTTAGCAGACTGTGGAACAAAAAAAGTAGGATTCTGTAGTACTATTTAGAAAACCCCAAAGCAAAGCTGTACTTTTTAAGACTGATGAGTCAGACACAAAACACATGCAGCAGTGTAGCAGGACATTTGAAAAGAGCTGTGTGACAAATCACATGATTCAACACAGATGTGCATAACAACCATAGCTGCTAAATTGCCCTGTTACATAATACCATCAGAAAGCTTTGGTGTTATGGAACTTGTAGTAAACGAAATACTGTGCTTCATGCATCATGCCACCTGACTAGTATTTGAAGGGCTTTCTTTGAGTTTTCTGGTAATGCAGCCAGACATGTCACACAATAATGGATATTCACCTCAAACAATGCCAGCTCCTTTGGCTTTGCCAATGATCATTAGCAGTATTAAATAAATGGCCATCATACTGATTAGTTCATTTGCACCACTTTCATCTGCAGCCCGTTTTTTAGGCATGTGCAGCCTTTTTCTCCCTACATCATTCTGAAATCCTCAATTTTCATATTTTACACCTCATCGCTTTATTCTTCTTCACCCTCTTTTCATTCCCTCCTTTATATACTTTTTTGCATCTCATTCATGCCACCATCTTCTCCCATACACAACATATAAAACCATTTAACTGTAAACATTTTGGAGCTGCCTATATTTTGGCATCTTTGTACCTCCTTCACACTCATTCACAAGTGGCACATGCCACCATTGCTCTGTGCACTATTCAAGGATTGGATGTTCGAGTAGTCTGAACACCTTTATGATCCACTATGGGCACTGAGAGAAACTTTCACAGCTTTCATCTTCAAATCCAAACCTCTTAATTATGATCCATTAGAACCACCCACCCTCCAAGGTCCTGATCCCTGTTATGGTTGAGCTGTTTAATTCATTTAGGTGTCTATATCTTGGGGGAAGCATATATTGCATTATTTCTAAAGAAAGAGAAGGATCCGACCAAATGTGGCTTTAAGTGGATGATTTCTCTTATTAACTCTGATTCGAAAATTAATTCACGGACTCCTGAGGCGGAAGCCGGGAGAATGCGTAACTTTGTCTTTTAAACATTTTAGAACTGTGATAACGTGTTTTTATCACCTCCCCTCCTACCTGCACTCCTGGGCTTCTCTTGAACAGCGCTCCTCGCTGCTACGACCCCTCACCCCCAGACGCCATTCTCGAGCGCGAGGCGCGCCACAGACACGCCCACTCTGTTGGCCACGCCCCCTCGACCTCTTGCGTATATATAGCGAGCGCTGAAGCGAGGCGCTTCATTAGCTATTGGACTCCTGAGGCGGAAGCCGGGAGAATGCGTAACTTTGTCTTTTAAACATTTTAGAACGGTGATAACGTGTTTTTATCACCTCCCCTCCTACCTGCACTCCTGGGCTTCTCTTGAACAGCGCTCCTCGCTGCTACGACCCCTCACCCCCAGACGCCATTCTCGAGCGCGAGGCGCGCCACAGACACGCCCACTCTGTTGGCCACGCCCCCTCGACCTCTTGCGTATATATAGCGAGCGCTGAAGCGAGGCGCTTCATTAGCTATTGGACTCCTGAGGCGGAAGCCGGGAGAATGCGTAACTTTGTCTTTTAAACATTTTAGAACTGTGATAACGTGTTTTTATCACCTCCCCTCCTACCTGCACTCCTGGGCTTCTCTTGAACAGCGCTCCTCGCTGCTACGACCCCTCACCCCCAGACGCCATTCTCGAGCGCGAGGCGCGCCACAGACACGCCCACTCTGTTGGCCACGCCCCCTCGACCTCTTGCGTATATATAGCGAGCGCTGAAGCGAGGCGCTTCATTAGCTATTGGACTCCTGAGGCGGAAGCCGGGAGAATGCGTAACTTTGTCTTTTAAACATTTTAGAACTGTGATAACGTGTTTTTATCACCTCCCCTCCTACCTGCACTCCTGGGCTTCTCTTGAACAGCGCTCCTCGCTGCTACGACCCCTCACCCCCAGACGCCATTCTCGAGCGCGAGGCGCGCCACAGACACGCCCACTCTGTTGGCCACGCCCCCTCGACCTCTTGCGTATATATAGCGAGCGCTGAAGCGAGGCGCTTCATTAGCTATTGGACTCCTGAGGCGGAAGCCGGGAGAATGCGTAACTTTGTCTTTTAAACATTTTAGAACTGTGATAACGTGTTTTTATCACCTCCCCTCCTACCTGCACTCCTGGGCTTCTCTTGAACAGCGCTCCTCGCTGCTACGACCCCTCACCCCCAGACGCCATTCTCGAGCGCGAGGCGCGCCACAGACACGCCCACTCTGTTGGCCACGCCCCCTCGACCTCTTGCGTATATATAGCGAGCGCTGAAGCGAGGCGCTTCATTAGCTATTGGACTCCTGAGGCGGAAGCCGGGAGAATGCGTAACTTTGTCTTTTAAACATTTTAGAACTGTGATAACGTGTTTTTATCACCTCCCCTCCTACCTGCACTCCTGGGCTTCTCTTGAACAGCGCTCCTCGCTGCTACGACCCCTCACCCCCAGACGCCATTCTCGAGCGCGAGGCGCGCCACAGACACGCCCACTCTGTTGGCCACGCCCCCTCGACCTCTTGCGTATATATAGCGAGCGCTGAAGCGAGGCGCTTCATTAGCTATTGGACTCCTGAGGCGGAAGCCGGGAGAATGCGTAACTTTGTCTTTTAAACATTTTAGAACTGTGATAACGTGTTTTTATCACCTCCCCTCCTACCTGCACTCCTGGGCTTCTCTTGAACAGCGCTCCTCGCTGCTACGACCCCTCACCCCCAGACGCCATTCTCGAGCGCGAGGCGCGCCACAGACACGCCCACTCTGTTGGCCACGCCCCCTCGACCTCTTGCGTATATATAGCGAGCGCTGAAGCGAGGCGCTTCATTAGCTATTGGACTCCTGAGGCGGAAGCCGGGAGAATGCGTAACTTTGTCTTTTAAACATTTTAGAACTGTGATAACGTGTTTTTATCACCTCCCCTCCTACCTGCACTCCTGGGCTTCTCTTGAACAGCGCTCCTCGCTGCTACGACCCCTCACCCCCAGACGCCATTCTCGAGCGCGAGGCGCGCCACAGACACGCCCACTCTGTTGGCCACGCCCCTTTCAACCCCCCGCCTCACGACCATAAAGATGTGTCTTTGTAGGAAGCGCAGCGGACGAGCGCAGCGGGCGCGACGATTGCGCGCCGGAGGCGCGCCTAAGGCAAGCCCGTCTGCGCCCGTCCGCGACCGGCCGGGACTAGGGGCCTTACACTCTGCCCCACTTATCACCTATAGCCCGGACCTACTTCGCAGCTACCAGGGCCCCTGGCCCATCACGATCAGTACCAGCTCTCGCATCTCTGCTCTTGGCATAGCCTCCCTCTCTCCCCTCCCTCACCCTCCTCCTATTCTGGACACCCTGCCTACGACCTGTAGGCCTGCTCCTCCACCAATCCTTAAAACCATTACAGCTTTCTACCTCAACACCCGTTCTGCTGTTGCCCACTCGCATGAGCTCTCGGTTTTGCTGGACTTACAGGCCCCAGACCTCCTCTTCTTAACCGAGACCTGGTTCTGCGATGACTCCCTCCCTGCACTCCTATCCACCCTTCCAGCCTCCTACTACGCACTCAGGGCTGACCGCCCTTCGGGCAGAGCCGGGGGCGGCGTGGCAGTTATCGCACGCACCGATTTCCCTTTTCAAATTCTCCCTCTACCTAACATTACTACCACCGAATTCCTGGTGATTCGCACAGCATCCACCTCCCCTCCTCTCACCTGTTTCCTTACTTATCGTCCTCCTCAGTCCCCCCTGCAGTTTCTCCCAGATTTTTTGGAGGTCTTGGCCACCATTGCAATCAACAACTCCTCCATCCTGCTCCTCGGCGACTTTAACTTCTGGCCTTCCGATCCTGCCGAATGTCTGTCATCTAAGGATTTTTCCGAAACCCTCCTCTCCCTTAACTTCACTCCCCATGTTCACTCTCCCACTCACATCAAGGGTCACCAGCTTGACCAAATCTGGTCCCTGAACTGCCCTGTGGAATCCTTATCTATCTCCCCTTGCACCTGGTCCGACCATCATCTGATTTCATTTCTCCTTCCTATCCTTCCCCCAGCTATACCCCCCCGACCCAAAAACACCTGGGTCCGATCATGGGGCCGGGTCAATCTTGAGAATCTCTCCTCTCTCCTTGCTGATTCTCTCCCGCCTCTTCAGGGCCTCACCACCGTCTCCCAGGCTGACGCTATAGACCAGTGGCTCTCCCGCAGCTGCGACTCCGTTGCCCCGCTCAAGCGCATCACCTCTAAACGCGACAAAGACGCCAACCGGTGGTTTAACCAAGAGCTTAAAGCCACCAAACTTATAGTTCGCCGCGCAGAGCGGGCTTGGAGGAGAAACTACTGCCCCACCTTGAAACTGGAATATATCAATATCCTTAACCAGTACAAAAAAAGCATCCTGGAGGCCAAAACAGCTTATTTCTCCTCCAAAATCCTAGCAGCGGAGAACCAGTCTAAGGAGATCTTCTCCATCGTTCACAACCTGGCATTCTCGGACAGAACTACGCTTAATCCTGCCCCGTCAAATGATCTCTGTCTTTCTCTTAATAATTATTTCATCCAGAAAATTATCACCATTAAGGCCAACATCCCCCCACCTCCCCCTTCTTTTGTGGATCCCCAATGTCCCCCTCCCAAAGGCAAACTAATCACCTTTCCCCCCATCACCCGGGAAAACTTGACTACATTGGTGCCTCTGATCAAATCTGGCTCCCCTCTTGATCCCTGTCCTGCCCATATCCTCCGCCACATCTTTGTTTCCTGTCCAGATCCCCCCCTTCACCTCCTCAATTGCTCCCTCGCGCAAGGCATAGTTCCTAGCCCATTGAAGTCTGCGGTAATTGTGCCCATCTTGAAAAAACCTGGGGCAGATCCTTCTGTCCCTGCCAATTTCCGCCCCATCTCCCTCCTGCCATTTCTAGCTAAGGTGCTTGAGCGCCACGTCACCTACGCTCTGAGCTCCTTTGTGGAGAAACATGGAGCCCTTGCCCCCCGCCAAGCTGGTTTCCGCCCCGCACACTCCACGGAGTCCGTGGTCATGTCGGTCCTCGACACCCTCAGGGAGGGTATGGACACCAACCATCACCAGGCCCTTGTGCTCCTCGACCTCTCAGCCGCCTTTGATACGGTGGACCACAACATCCTTCTTTCCCGTGTCAGGGCGGCGGGGATCGAGGGGTCTGCCTTGGTCTGGTTGTCCTCCTTCCTGAGCGACCGCACCCAGGCGGTTCGCCTGGGTGACTTTACAGCGGACTTCCGGAAAGTCCAGTGCGGGGTTCCTCAAGGTTCATCTCTCTCCCCTCTTTTGTTTAATCTATATATCGCCCCTCTTATCTTCTCTCTCCAACAGATGGAGGTCGCCGTATTTAACTATGCGGATGACCTCCAGCTGGTCTTTGATCTCTCCTCTCCTTTTGCTGCCCTCAACTTTCAAACTGTCATGCTTTACATCAGGGACTGGATGGGCCACAATCACCTCAAACTTAACCCAGACAAAACCGAGTTGGTTTTGACGGGCGGCTCATCCAGCCCCTGGTCCCCCCTTTGCTGGCCTCCCTCTCTCGGTTCTCCTCCTGTCCCCTCCTCCTCTGTTAAAACACTAGGCATCAAGCTCAATTCCCAACTCACCCTCCACTCCCAGGTTAGCTCTGTGGTATCTTCCTCTTTCCTTTCACTGCGTACTATCCGCAAGGTGTCCCGCTTCTTTACTTTTTCCGCTCTCAAACTTATTATTCTGGCCATGGTGGTGTCCCGCCTGGACTACGGGAACGCTCTGTATGCCGGTATTCCTGCATACAGTTTGCGCCGCCTACAACAGATCCAAAACCAGGCGGCCCGCCTAGCCTTCAACCTTTCCAAATTCCATCACTCCACCCCACTCCTGAAATCTCTCCACTGGCTCCCAGTTCGGGCTAGAATTCAATTCAAACTCGCATCCATCACTTTCCTGGCCCGATTGGACCTGGCACCTGCCTTCATCTCCTCTGAGATTGTTCCCTATGTCCCCTCTAGGGACCTACGTTCTTCTTCTCAGTCCCTCCTCATCATCCCTCGCTTCCGGAGAAAGAAGTGGGGCGGCTCCAAATTTGCCATTCTAGCACCAATCCTTTGGAATTCCCTTCCCCTTCATCTCCGTGCCATCACCCTCTATCCCCAATTCCGTAAAAGTCTTAAAACCTACCTATTCACTAAATCGTATGAATAAATGCCCATCCCTCTCTCCCTGCTCTTAACCCTCAGTCCCCTCTAGCTACAGCGCCAAGAAACCGCCGGTATACGTGCGCTTTATAAGTGCTTTTAAACTCAAACTCACGTATACTTTCCATCAGGCATTCGATAAGCATTTCTTCACTTGTCTTTTGCATACAGCATGGGTTTATCCCTGATAGAGGCACTACCTCACATACAGTCATTATAACCATATTGAATGTGGCTTGTGTACAGGATAGTTTGTTTGGGCTAATCGTGCTCGATGTAGAGAAGGAGTTTAATAAGGTGTCCTGCCAATTTTTGTGGTTGGCGATACAGTATATGGGGTACGTTCCTGCTTTTATGAGTCAGGTAAGGGCCCTATAAGGAACACTGACTGCATGGAATGTTTGTGCTGTGGTCTGACAGATAGTATCCAGATTAATGGGGGACTCGGCAGGGCTGCCCTCTTTCAGACCTTCTTTTTGCTTAACATTTAGACCCTTTTAAGCAAGCTTTAAATTGTACCCCACTGCTCAAAACATTTTATGTTCCCAATTTTGAGGCAAAAGGTTTGGCAAATACGTGGATGATATAGCTATATCATCATCTTCACCTTCCAATGCATTTGCCATGATTAAAGAATTTGCAGACAATTCTGGAGCTATAGCTGGGGGTAAGCTTAATATTGAAAATACTTTATTGCTAACAGATGTCCAGCTGGGTCAAGTCTGTTTTTTTTTAGGGTACATATAACGCTTTGTTTGGCAGATATTATCAATTTAAATCACAATACATTATACACTAAGTCACTAAAACTCTTCAGAAATAGGAGAGATTGAATCTTAGCCTCATTAGGCATTGTAATATTATAAAAATGGTTATCCCTCCCCTCTAATCGTATTATTTTAGAGCTAGTCTCCTATATCACAGCAGGGGTTTATTTCAAAAAGTGGAATTTAGTTGACAAAATTGCATTTGGGGTGAAAGGAAGCCTCAAAGTGCTATTAAAAAAAAACAGGACCTATGACCTCCTGACCAGAGACCTGCCCTCTCCCTCTGCAACTCCGCTGCTGTGCCGCTGCCTCTGTCCTGTTCAGTGCTCGGTGCAGGTAGGGCTTCGAGCCACTGTGTTCTGCCCAGCTGTGTTCGGCCCATTTTTGCCCTGTGTCATTGCCCGGTTGTGACTTAATTGTGTTGTGCCCATCTTTGCCCAGTGTTACTGTTGCTTATTATTGTGCCATATCTGTCTTGTGGTTGTGCCTGATCGGTCTTGTTGTTGTGCCGTTTCCCACCCTTGTCTTTCTTCTGCCTGTCTCCCACTCCCTTCCCGCCGCTGCTGCCCTGTGGTTCTTCCCCCCTGCTGATTCCCGCCTCCCAGCTGCGACTCCCTCCCCCTTCTCTATTTATTGGTGGCCTATGGGAGGGAGCGTGAGCAGGACCTCTGACCTCCTGGCCAGAGACCTGCCCTCTCCCTCTGCAGCTCCGATGCTGTGCCACTGCCGCTGCACTATGCAGTGCTCAGGGCAGGTAGGGGTTTGAGCCACTGTGTTGTGCCTTGCTGTGTTCTGCCGCCCGTTTTTGCCCTGTGTCATTTCCCTGTTGTGATTTAATTGTGTTGTGGCCATCTTTGCCCTGTGTTACTGTTGCTGTTTATTGTGCCTTATATGTCTTGTTGTTGTGCCGTTTTCAGCCCTGGTCTTTCTTCTGCCCATCTACCGCTCCCTTCCTGCCGCTGCTGCCTCTGGGGCCCCTCCCCATGCTGATTACCACCTAACAGCTGCACCTCCCTCCCCCTTCCCTATTTAATGGCAGCCACTTCGCAGCCGTGCAGCGGGGGTGACAATGGTGCGCCGAAGGAGTGCCCGTCTGCGCCTGTCCGTGACCCGAACGAGACCAGCGCCAGAGACCCTGGAACTCCAAACTCCCACCACTACGACTCAGCTGCCCTCATCGCACTCAACCCTGGAAGGGACAACAACTGCCAGCTGTCCATGCCGAGCACCCCAAGGACACTTCTTCTGCTGTCTCTGCCGCCAGACCTTCACCACCTTCCGCAACCCCACGGCCACTGCCCCCACACTAAATGCCAAAACCTCCGAAGCCCTGAGGTGCATCCTCCTCAATGTGCGCTCCCTGCACAGACATGCCGTAAACATCTGGGACCTCCTCAACACCCTCTCACCAGATGTCTGAAACCTGGACATCGCCACCGCCATCCCAGATGGATACAAGATCCAGAGGAAGGACTGTCCCAACCCCCAGGAGGAAGACTTTCCATTGCACAACATGATAACATGATCCAATCCAATCATGCAGCCGATTGAAATAAGAAATCATACCACACACATCTAGGATTCCTCTCAGAATCGATTCCTCACCAGTAAGGAAATCTCCATTTATTACATAACTTTTCTCACATTCATTTCACCCATATATTCAATCTAACTCCTGTAGGTTCACAATGCACCATGCACAATTCACCCTTTCTTTCATGTGCCAATTTTTTATCTTGGATTCAAATTTGACAATAAAAATTCATATTTTGTCTTAATCTGCTCTCTCATCTTCTTATCTCTCCAAACTCTCACAATTTAAATTCTTCTCCCATTGTATCCTTTAACAAACTCACTCTCTTCATTACATAAACTGCACCTATACTCCCAATTTGCCCTTTTACTTTTCTGCTTAATTGGTTCAATTTTAGTTTGAAATGTACCATATTTAGGACCCTTATTGACAGCGTTATCTTCAGAAATAGGTAGATCTTCATGAGATGTTGAAATGGGACAAATAAGGAGGCAAAAATTCATGTTTGTTAAAGGTACTAAAAAGACAAATTGCATGAGAGACCATACGATGTTGATAATTGCAAGTAGGTAGAACACACAAAATAATCTTTGAACCCCATAATCTGAGCATACTTGCTCAACCTTTTAGTATAGCTATTATTTTGAAATACACTAACTAACCTCTCCCTAAGTGTCAGCCTATTATGTTTAACATCCTGATGTACTGTAGCTAATTCAACGTTTGTGGAGTCATATTCCACAGGAGAAAGGTGGCATGAAGGGAAGCCAACTAAGATCATTAGTATCATTAACATTGTAATTAAACAAAACATTTAGCAGCATTTGCTTTTTGCCATTTTCTGTTCAAATCATGAAAGTTAAAATATTAATGAAAAATTTCTTTTAAGCAATAATAAACTTTCTTCTTGTTGTCTTATTTCTTTTAGAACAGTTTTCAATAATCAAAATCTTCAAAAAACGATTTTCTTTTTTTCTTTTCATGCTCACTAAAATATTTTTTTCTTCTCTTATCTGGACCATATTTAAAAAATATCAGTTTAGATTAGTCTTTGACAGTCTCTCAGGAATTATCTACGTGGTGCTTCTTCTTCAGGTTCACTTTCAAATGTATATTTACAACAGTTTATTGGACTGTTAGTCACTTGTCCAGACTGTTCTTCAGATAGAAATGCTAGATATGCCTATTCAGGTGAAGTATATTTTCTGTTTGGAATTCCTTTACTTGTTGGTCATTTTACAACTGGTGAGTCACTTTCTTTATTCTCTAAGTTGAGTTGAATTACTTCAGATTCCTTATTGATTGATTTTAGTCAGTTCATTCTTTTACAAGTTCTTTTCAGTAGCTTGGTTGTTTTGGCCCTTGCATCTTCTCTTGTGACTACCACTGAATCTTCTCCAATCACTGATGGACTTGAACTTTGATCAGCATCAGCAGCATGATTCTCTGTGAACTTTTCTCAAACTCAAAATTCCACCTGGGAATGTCACTGTTCAGATCAGGAAATACTTTTTGCTTTCACTCATGCATCTGACCTTGAAACTGTGACACCTCTTCACTCTGATCATTGTCATGAAACTGGACACAACTACTGGTACCTTCACAAGAATCTTCAGTCTCATCAGCAAAAATGTCCATACCTTCATTGACTTCACCAGTTTTGCCAGTTCCATTTCATGTTTCACCCCCCTCCGGATCCATGCTGCAAACTTGAGCTTGGCTCTGTGAACCGGTAGTTGTTTTCCACTTTTCCTCATTTCTTCATGCACTATCTTCACTCTTTTCATGTGAGCAGTGTGTATCCACTATGGGATTCCTGCACACTTCACAGCAGTGTTAGTCACAAGTATGGCTTGATAAGGGCCACGCCATCCATCCTCCAAATTATTATTCTGGGCATGTCTTTTGTTCACCACTCAGTCACCTCGATTCAATAGATTGCATCAGATTTCTTTGGCCATGGCTGTTGCTAAATTTCACCATATCAGCTAGACCTTTGCAGTAATCTAGATTGATCTCATCAGTAATTGAAGCAAGTGTTGCTGAAGAAGTATAAGCCAATCTCATTGCTCTGCACATCAGTACTTCATTGGACAAGAAACCAGTCTTTTTGTCAGGGGTACTTCTAATGCTCATTAAAACAAGAGAAAGGGCATCTGGCCATTTCAAACCAGTGGAAGTACATATCTTGGCCAGTTTGTTTTTGATGGTTCCCTACATCCTCCTAACTAAACGAGAAGATTGAGGACGATAACTAAGGAAACAGTCTTTACAATGCTTGCCTGAACCACGCATCTGCCTTAACCACGTTTATGCGTGGTTAAGGCAGATAGCGGTCCAGTAAGTGGATGCCTTGGGGGGAAAAACAGGAAGCATTGGAACAGGAAACTCCAGATGCGGACAGGTAAGTGGGGCTGGGGATGGGATTGGGATGGTAGTTTTTAGGGGTGAGGGTCAGTTTTAGGGATCGCGGGGGTCGGGTGGTTTTTTGAAGGGTGCAGGGTTTTACGGCTCGGGGGAGGGTTGTGGTAGTTTAAGGGCTGAGGCTGGGTTTTGGGGGGTAGTTTTTAGGGGTGGAGTTGGTTTTGAGGTTCGGGATGTGAGGGTTGCGTAGTTTTTTGAGTGGGGCAGGGTTTTAGGGGTCAGGGGTGAGGGTCAGGGTAGTTTTAAGGGCTGTGGCTTAGTTTGATGGGATAGTTTTTAGGGGTGAGGGCTGGTCCTAGTGTTCAAGGTGGGGGGTGGGGTAGTCTTTTTAAAGTGGTGCAGGGTTTTAGGCCTTATGGCGAGGTGAGTCAAGTTAGTTTTAAGGGTAGGGCGGGGGTACGTTTTATGTCTCATTGCGGGAGTACTGGGTTTAGTTTTTGGAAGGGGGTCAGGGTTTTAGGCCTCAGAGTGGGGGAGGGGAAGAGATAATTTTAAGGGCAGGGTGGGGTCAGTCTTAGGGCTCAGGGCAGGAGGGCTGAGGTAGGTGGATAGGATTTTAGGGCTTAGGGTGGGGAGGGAGGTCAATCACGGTAGTGGAAGTCCGAATTTACCACTCATTCTCTTTAGCAAACATGCCTTTACCATGTAATTTGTTGTAAAGGCATGCGTGGTAAAATAATGCATGGGTAAGACACATTTGTTGTTGGGACCATGTTGTAGATCACACGTGATTCAGCCATGCAAGCTTCTGTAATACAACCCAATACCTACAATGGAACCACTGGTCAATTTGGAGAGCTGTACACATCAATTGTAAAATCTCATTTTAAAAATGGGAGCCACAACTCAACGAAGGAAGGCCAAATCTCAGAATTTAGTCCCCTAACAAGAGAGTGGCAACTGTCAAACTGTCTGATCTCCAAACCCATTTAGAGAACAAGCAGACAATTACAAGAATGTATTAAAGGTCATTATAAACTGGCACTTCCATAATTCTGTTTGAAGACTCAAAAATTGGCACTCTAATTTGCCAATATGGTTCATAAGGGCACTAGTCTTTTTATCGTGATTATTTTTCTGATGGATCAAAAAGTGGTTACACAAATGTTCTGCAAAATTTCTACATTTCATTTTGGCACAATATTTGTGAAATGTACGTACCATTGAATCTCTCCTGCATGTGACTGATTATGCAAATGTCTAGCCATGGAATTTTACATTGTATCTGGTAGTACATATTTATATTCAAGAGTAATGTAGGTGTCCTGATAATTCTTTTTGCAACCTAACAGTTCCCATATTCTTTTCTCATCCTCTGAAGCTTCCTCTTAGAGATGTCTCACTTTACTTGAAGAAGTCTGAATTAGATGTAATAGTAAACAGCTTACATATTCTATGTTTATTACAGATTTGTATCTTGTATCATCTTGTTCCTCTCCTTGAAAACCAGTTTATTCTCAAGTGCAGAGTACCTTGACACTTGGTCTGCGTATTTATTCCAAAAGTGACCATACCCTTTCCAGCCTTATGGGCAGCAGACTGGACTATAGTAATCTCTTTTGGTTGTTGTCTTACTTTCAATAATTCAGGAATATAGACACTGTACCTGATTGGAGTTCCAGAGGATTTCATAAAACCCCTTTGTGACCACAGTTGTCCAAAGTCATGGATCACTCCAAAACGATACTGGCTGTCTGTATAGATTTTCACATTAAAAGTTTCTGACCGGTAACAAACTTGTGTCAGTGCAACCAACTCTGCCACTTCTGCTGAAGTCACATTTAGCAGTTGTGATACTTCAAGTGCTTCAGAAATGGAACCTAATGTGCTGAGTTTTGAAGCTGGAGAAACTAATATAGTTTCTCTACTAGTACTCTTAAAAAAATGTTACTGTAATCTCAGATAGGGCATCACTACTGTACTTGCAACCACATGAGCTGTTGGTCTCTGTGCTTGTGCACCAGTACTATCGCCTACTGCACCCTTACTGGTTTCTGCAGACCAGATCCCTGCCTCTGTACTCAAGCTTTATATGAAGGAGGTGTAGAATTCAAAATACCATTTAATAAGTTAGCCTCCTCATCTGGGGATAGATTTTGTTTCTCTCTGTCTCCTCCTTCAATTTACTATTTGTATGTATTCTTTTTGACTACTACATGGAAAACTCATACTCCCTCCATCATATCCTCTCTTGAGCACCTCTCCTGTGGGTCCCACTTACCTTCACGCCATTATCTAAATGAACCCTTCACCTGTTCCAACATTTCTTCTCGCTCCTTCTCTGTAGCTATCCAGTCCCATTTATTCAATGCCTCAAACAGTGTAGGCCAAGGTAAAAATGTTGTCTCAATATTAGTTTGTCTCAAGGAATCTAGCTTTCTAGTATAAATGGTACCCTTTAAAGGAAACTGCAAGTCTTCATCAAAAGAGGTGTATTCATGACACTCGGGAATCCAGGTACAGGTATAAAACCCAAAGTCTGTCATGAACAGGCGTTCCCCCTGCAGGTAATTTCTGACCGTCAGTAGCAGGTACACTAGCACTAGATGCTTTAGGCCTTTTCAACACAGCAAATATTATTTTTGCCAAAAACAATCCGAAACTACACAAAAAAGCTAGAGAACAACAACGCAGCAATACAAAGGTCAACCACTCACAGCATGTCTCTGTCAACATCAACCAATGAAGACGTGACTCTGTGGTGAAGTCTGAACATTCCAATGCAGCTCACCAACTTAATGACCAATCACAGAGTGACTACATTGTTAATGAAGAAAACAATTTCTAAATGAACTTATAAGAAATGGGTCTAAACAAACTTTGTCTGCTCAGCCTAAATAGGAAGGAAAATCAGTAAGTTAAAATAAGAAGATTCTCACAAACAACAAACACGCATCTTCATAATACTAGTAAAAGTCAATTTACACTAAGCAGACCCCCGTCCAGTGGCAGTCCACCTTTTGGCTAATGTATCTACTCCCATATACCTAGGAGCAAGTGACAGCAACCCAGATAAGACACACAAACTTCTGGAAGGAAAACTTGTTTATTCAGAAGACTCTGTCTGTGTGCATGTGGCACCTTGCAAACATATTAACTTTCG
The DNA here is from genome assembly GCF_964204655.1 of Triturus cristatus. NCBI lineage: Eukaryota > Metazoa > Chordata > Amphibia > Caudata > Salamandridae > Triturus > Triturus cristatus. The sequence continues at coordinate 888,258,831 of NC_140590.1, read as the reverse complement.
CAGGCTAGTAAAATCACGATATCTGGAGATCTTGGATATTGAAGAATCTGAGCAAGGGACCCACGTCTGGGCATACCCATCCCACTTAGGGCGAAAAGTGTTACAGCAAACAAATGATGGACGGTGTGCAAAAGAATGATGGATTTAACCCAGATCCTTGTGAATGGGGGTGAATGTTTGCATTGTCCTGCATTCCGTCCATCAATTGTTTATTTTGCATATGTCGCCCTAAGTGGGAAGGGTATGCCCAGACGTGGATCCCGTGTCACTACACCACTGGATTCAAGCTAGCCTGGCTGAAGAAAGGTGATGCCTTGAAACCGGTCCCAGGATGCTTGTTTCCGGTCCAGGGAAGACCTGGCTTGGCAGTTCGGGCTGGACTATTCCCACAAGGAACAGGGTCAAAACTGATTTGCATATGGCTGGGTCCAAACTGGGGTGGTGTGGTGAGCAAAAGAATGTTGGATTGAACCCAGATCCTTGTGACTGGGGGTGAATGTTTGCATTGTCCAGCATTCCATCCATCAATTGTTTATTTGACTGTGTTGTATAGCAGTTAGTTTTGCAGAAGGCATGTGAGGGTGAGTGGTGTTCTAGGTCCCACTCGTGCCAAGGATGACCGGGATTTTGCGGTGATAGTGTTGGGTGGGAGAATTGTCATATGTGATGTTGAGAATTTCAGCTTCATTCTGAGAGAATCAAGTTCTGGTGTGTATCGGTGTGTGGTGGTAGTGACTATAGGGGATGGTTTGGGGCCAGGGCATGTATTTTTGGTTGGATTGGCGTTTCTCGTAGATGAGCGAGGTTGGGTCAGGATGTAGCTAATCATTGCTTCCTCACACAGTGACAATTTCGTCCAGAATAGCTTTGATGTTGTGTTATAGACAAGCTATTATAGGAAACAATTGGGTGGTGATTGGGTCAGTGGAGGGGAGTTGAGTATGATGGTGCTCATTGGAGTCGGGTGTGGTCTCTTAGTGTAGAAGATGAAGTCCATTTTTAGGCCACCGCAAATTGGACTGTAGAAGTCTGTTATTAGTGTCTCTGGATGTTCTTTGAAGATCTTGTGTTGGAAGTCTTTAGCAGAATGTTTGGAGAGGTTATGAAGAAATTGAATGCAGAAAGAGTTGGGACCGTGTCTTTCCATGGCAATGTTGCAGTGTGATAGCAACCAAGTAGAAGGCTCCAGAACTTGGCATGCAGGTGTGAGTTTGAGACCTCAAATGGCTCTCCTCGGATTGAGGGTGTGGAGTTAGATGAACATGGTTTGGCCCCTAGGTGAGTGTCCTGGGAAATTAAGGTGGGGAGGAAGAGGATCGTGGTTTGTCCACTTGGAGATCTTCCAGGGCTATGGCTAGGCCAAAGTCCTCTTTTTTTATTTTCCCGGATAATTGTTCATGGTTTGGCTACTAGGTGGTGCTCCAGGGGTGTGTTTAGGACACTGTTCTCATTTTATTTATCCAGTGATTGCAGCGGCAATGGAGTTGAGGTTCGTTATTTGCCTATAGGATTGATTATTTTTCTTAGAATGAAGGAGGACAGAAGGGGGAGCTGACTGTCGTGGAGTGGTGGGTGTCAGTTGTGGGAACCTGGTCAGCAGACAGCCAGGGCAGCAAGCAACAGGATTTAGTATTCACTCAAATTCATTTTTATTTATTTTGACTTGCAGTTTCAGAATATGAGGCACAGAACAATGCAATGGAGGAGGGCGTAGCACATACTTCCATATTACTCCTCCCACGATTCTGCCTGAGTGGTGCCACATCACAGTGCTCACTTGCTCCCATGATTGCAGCATAGCTGTTGCCTGAGAGCTGCTTGCATCCACCAGTGTTCCTCACTGTGAGACATGGATCAGAGGCAGAACACAGGTCCGCTAATGCTTGCTGCAGATTGCTTCCAATGAAAGCCACCTGGAAGCAGAACACAGTAGGCACTCTTAACTTCCTTAAAGTCAGCACTTTTAGGAGCCTCATTAACTAAATTCTACTGACATTTTATTTTTCCAGCCCGAACAAGAAGCAGCAATGTACATTCCATTCCATGTTACTGTCTTGTATCAAATAAATTAATTGCGGGGAAACTTATTGCGAGTGATGTCACCATACTAAAGCAAGCCCAACTTGTGTAAGACTCCGTGGTCTCCTAGAGCACAGCAGGCACCATAATATCAGCAGTAGAGGAGCTCCAGTCAGACAAGGGGTAACTCTGAGGACAAAGGAGTTGCCTTCAGCATTGCATGCCCCAGCACGCGGACCTTTGAACTAGCTCAGTGGCCTATAAGCTGGGATGCCCCAGACTGGTGGGGGCAGCAGGCTCACCGTTCAACCAACTCGATGTCTCCGAGTTCGGTGCAACAGTCTCCTGACTACTAGTCAATTGAGCACGGCGAAGAACAGACAGTGGATCAGGGACTACACATCTGATGGTTTCGGTTTGGGACACCCACTGCTTTTCTGTTAGAGCAGCTTTTGCCACCAAGATGGTGGTCTCCAGTGCCAGACAGCAATCCCAGTGACCCCCACCATTTGCTGGGTGGTCCACACATTTAGTGCAGCAGTTTCCCCGACTACCAGTCAGCAGGGAATGCAGGATGATGTGCAGCAGTCTCCCAGCAACTGATTTGCTGGGGACCTCAGGTGCGGTGGGGTAATCTCCCTACCATCAGGCAGCTGTTCACTGCTTTCCTGCAGGGGCAGGATTCACCCCAAGATGGTGGACTCTTGAGAATTTCAGTAATCTCTGCTACCCAAGTTACTTTCTCTGAATGGCAGTGTGGTTCTGCAGCTTGAGCTTGGCCCTTCTCGGCTGATCAGAGGGCAGCATTTGGGGCCCGAAGCCCACGCAAACCGCTTTGTCGGGGAGACTGCTTGGAACACCATGGCAGACGTCCAGCAGGTGTGGTGGGATCTCCAGGGTAGCCAAGAAGCAGGTAATATACTAGAGTTCTCAACCTGCTAAGCTATTGTCGCAGCGAAGGTTGCGGTGATGTCGGGGGTGTCAGGGCATGGGCCGGGGCATGGATAGCAGGCTGAAGACGGGGATTTACATCAAAAAGGTAATCCCGAGCCCGGAGCCTCTAAGAGGCTAGACCGTTGTGTCGGTCACTTTGATGTTGATCGGTCAAGTTAAACCTCTTGCCAGGCCCAAGCCTTCCTTTTTTTATACATATAAGTCGCCCCTAGGGTAGGCCCTGGACAGCCCCAAGGGCAGAGTGCAATTTATTTGATATGTTGGACATATACTTTTAAGTTTTATATGTCTTGGTAGTGAAAAGCTCTTAAATTCGTTTTTCACTGCTGCAAGGCCTATCTCTTCCATAGGTTAACATTGGAGTTGCCTTGCTACATTTTATGAGTAATTTCCAGATGGGCAGAGATGGCCTCTTCAAGTTTAGAGTCTCTGGAATTTCAACTTAAAATTTTAATTTATGATGAAGTCGGATTTTAAATTGCAGTTCCGAAAATGCCACTTTCATAAAGTTGTCATTTTCTTGCTTTAGCCATTTTGTGCCTGCTGCCTGTTTCTGATCACATGTCTGGGGCGGGTTACAGCTGAGCTTTGTGTATCCCCCCTTGCGTATCAAGGCACACCTAAGCTCCCATTGTGTGTGGCTGTCTTGGGGCCCTAGACAGCCACACACAATGGGAGCTTAGGTGTGCCTTGATGGGTCACACTGGCAGGATGGGACAGAGGAGCTGGATCCAGCCTCAATTGCACCTGAATATGCTTTGTCCTGTCCCCACACAAAGGGCTGCAAACCCGACTGTAGTGAGTCTGGAGCCAGGCCAAGAATGGAGGGCATCTGTGCACTTCAAAGGTTTCTCTTTAAAGTCTCCCCACTTCAAAGGCACCACTGGGTATAAGAACTGGACCACAGACACCAGCTCTTCAGTGCAATTCTGGACCTGTAATTACTCTGCCAGGAAGAAGGACTGCTGTGCTGCTGAAAGGACTGCTACTCTGCTGGGCTCCTGCTTTGCTATGTTGACCCGCTGCCTGCTTGTGTGGGTGAGGAGGACTGGACCTGCATCACTTGAACCCAGAGTGACTCCAAGGGCTAGTTGGCTGGCCTCCTAATCTAAAGTCTCAGGGACATAAAAGGCTTCCAACCACCCTGCTTCTGCACCTGGACTCTGCCATTTGAAGTCTCCCCTGCCAAGTGGTACCATCGCAATCCTGTCCCCTTGGATCAGGGCCTAAGGTGCTTGCTTTAGTAGAATCAACGCATCCTCTGTTGAACTGATACATCGCCACTATTGCGTGGCTCAGACTTGGCTCCCAGCTCATGTTGCAAGGATCAGAACCAGCACATCACCTCTGCTGCATGCATCAACACAGATAAATCGCTCCTGCTGCGTGGATTGGACCCGACATATCGCTTTCAGAACCACCACTGAGCAATGCTCTTTCAGGCTCAGGATCCTCACATCTCCGTTGAGGACAGCCTCGATGACAGCAAAGAACGTCCACATCGCAGCACCCCGCTCATTGGAACCCATGCATTGCCACTGCTGCGCGGATCAGTTCCAGCGCATCGGCACCGCTGCGTGGATTGGTGCATCTCCTCATCTGCACCATACATCCTCTATGTTGTTGCAATCAGGATGAAGGTACTTTTGTTCAGTGGGACTTACTTGGTCCCTGTATCTTGCCTACCCTCCATCACGGTCAGTCTGAAGTTTTGACTTTGTGCCGATCCATCGCGATCAGGTACCCCAAGTTAGTGCTTTAAGCTTCTTAGCGCTACTTTACTTCAAAACTTTAAATTCAATATCTCAAGTTCTGCTCAATGGATTTTTGTTGTTTTGGTCTTGTTTTATTTCTTAAGATATTCCCTATTTTTCTAAACTGGTGTGGGCTTTTTTGTGTGGTGTTTTTACTGTTGGAAGTGTTGCACAAATACTTTTCACTTTGCCGTCAAGTTAAACCAGACTGGTCTGTGGCAAGCTACCAGAAAGTGAGCACAAGCTAATTTGGGAATTGCTGGTGCTTTACCCTGACTAGGATTGTGATTATTGCTTGACCAGGGCTCACACTCCAGTCAACCAGGAACCCAATTTTTAACACAAATCTTTTTAAGTTTGTTAACATTTAGGACTCATCAGTAGGACAACAGGGACAACTCTCAGCGTTTGGATGCTTGGAGGCCAGTTTAAACCTCCAATTTAATTCTTAGCTAGATATTCACCATAACCCTAAACTTAAACTATACTAATCCTAATCGCAATGCTTTTTGCTACTCTAACTCTGTCTCTAACACTAACCCCTTCTGTGATCCACCCCTTATATAATAGTGGGCATGTGTGTCATTTTGTGCCATCCTTCACTTGTCAGTTGCTACCCTTGAAAAATGTTTGCCTTTCTGGTAAAATTATAGGGCATTTGAATAAGAATGGTAATCACTCCGCTGGAGCCAGAGTATAGGAATCGAAGTGCAGCAATGTTGGAGTAATCACGGGAAAGCAATACAATTGTCTGCAAGCAGACAGCAGGAACCAAAATAGAGTTGAGCACTAAAGAATTTCTCAATTTCCTGAGCTGATAAACCTGAAGTGGAGTAGACGAACAGGAGGGATAAGCAGCTCAAGAACAGGGAGAGTAATGTATAAGTGAAATAAGTCAAAAGATCCTTTGATGTCAGGTGGTGAGGTGGAAATGAAGCAAAAGACCCAAGTAAATGTCTAGCAGGAGTACAGCAAGAAGAAGATGGGAGAATGTACAAATTGAGACCAGTTATAGCAGTCTCCCCCATTGTTGTAATCTTCACGGGTCCCACTGGGTAAATAGGGTGAGGGGATTTGTTATTTACTGCCGATGTACTGGTGCCCATTCCCATTATGGCGCTACAAACTGGGCCAAGTACACCCCTACCATACTTCTTAACTCTGAGGGTAGCAAGGGTTAGCGCTCCAAGGCTTCTCAGTTAGGTAACGTGGAAGGTAGAGACTCAGAACTCGATAACCGCAGGTCGAACAAGTGAATATCCAGCTCAGTGTTTTTCTTTTCAAAAAGTGAAGTACTTTAACTGCACCAAAACATAATTCAGTATATAAAGAAGGGGATAGCCCTACTGGGATGGATTGTTCTCCTCAATGATAGTTTGGTCTACAAGATATGGGTGTTCAGGGAGTTGCCCTGAAGTGGTTGACTGATTTCTTAATGGTTAGAGCCCAGACAGTCACCCTGGGCCCTTTTAAGTCTGCCCCTTCCCGGGTTACCAAGGGGGTCCCCCAGGGCTCGTGTTTGAGCCCGACTCTTTTTAATATCTATGTGACCCCTTTGGCGAAACTTATGAGGAGTTTGGGCTATAATCTCATTTCATATGCAGATGACACCCAACTCCTCCTTACTTTTGATAAAAGTAGATCTGACATCCAGCATATCTTCTCCAAGGGCATGATGGCTATTGCCTCTTGGATGCAAAGCAATTTCCTCCAATTAAACTCCGAAAAATCAGAGATCATGCTGTTTGGAGGTGCCGCCATTTGTTGGTCACCTACCTGGTGGCCTGAGGAGTTGGGTAAACCCCTACTCCTAAAGAAGTGATCAAAAATCTAGGTGTCAAAATTGATCAAAAGCTAACTCTAGATGCCCATGTCAACTCCACTATTGGCACCTGCTACTGTGTTTTGGGTCTACTCAGGAGAATTTTTCCCTTACTTCCCCCTGCGACTAGAAAAACGTTGATGCAGGCTTTGATTATGAGTAGAATAGATTATTGTAATGCCCTGCTTCTTTCGACCAATGAAGCCTCCTAAAACAAACTACAGGTTGTGCAGAACACGGCAGCCTGCCTAGTTGCGGGAACCCCGCTTAGAACTCCCTCTATGCCCCTCTTGAGAAAGCTCCACTGGCTTCCAGTAAGGAAAAGAGTGAAATTTAAGATAGGCTGCATTGTCTTCAAGACCTTAAACGATCTTGGCGTATCCTATCTCTCTAGTAAAATAACGAATTACACTCCTCTACATTCTCTTAGGTCAGGATCTAAACGTTTACTCTTCATCCCCAGAATTAAAAAATCACGTAGCGGCAACAAAGCTTTCTCATATCTGGCCCCGGTTCTCTGGAATGAATTACCACAACATCTTCGTGACTGTCTGACCATCTCTCACTTCAGAAAGCTCCTTAAAACCTATCTCTTTTAATCAGTCTGTCGGTGCAGTAGGGCCGTTACAAGCGCAGAGATACTCCTCGGGGTGATTCAGCGCTATACAAAATCATAAATCAAATCATAAATCAAATCAAATTTTAGTTGATCGGGGTGGTCAGGGCCCCTCATGCTGATCGGCTTTGGGGCACTCTTTTGAGGAAACTGGGCTTTTCAGGGCTGTACTTCTTTCAGACTAGGCAGCTAACTTTTTCCTGGGACAGGAGGCTCCCATGGAACAAAACTCACTCCTTTCCCCTCTCAGCGGGTGGGCAGGCTGGCTTCCAGGATTCTGGGAGACCCATGGCTTCTCTAACAAGATGGACACTTTCAGCTGATATTTCCTCACCTGTGGGAGACTGGCTATCGACGATTTCAGCCCCTCCTCAAATACCTTGGGGAGTCCTTGGTCTGTGAGGTAGCTTTGAAGTGGAACCAAATGGAAAGATTTGGGTTACTCTTTTATAAAGTTTTCAGACAAAGTTAATGGATTCACTGTCTATAAATCACAACTTAATGTGCTATGGCTCCTTTTCAGAAACGAGTGTTCCTTCTGCAGTTCAGACGTTTTTTTGTGAAGGTTATGGCTGTCACAGTGATGATGCTGTCTCCAAGCAAGAACATCCATGACATGAGCACAATGTGTGTGAAGCTCCTCAATTAGCTGTGATAAACCTTCCAAGATTAACTACTCTGGTGAAGACCAAAGACTCCACCTGGAAACTTCTCTCCTACTATGAATTGGAACTCAACCCAGATGGTAGTGATTAGGAAGGACTAACCAGTCACATTGAAATTTTAAGAGCTGCCCTGTTCTCTCACCACCTCTGTATCTGGGGCTACACCGTTTAGCTCGCAGGCAACATAGGTCCACTTTGTGGGGAGGCTTTATCAACGCAGCCATCTTGTGCTATATCAAAGCCAAGGGAAATTTAAAATGGGTCCCACTGTCCTATAGCATATGCACCTATATCCAACATGGAGTCCAGCTACTAGGCACTATGAAGACAATATGGATATGATAGTCACACAGGGATGTCTGTGCAGGTCCCCAGCATGACACATCAGCTGAGCTTAGCTTTACATGAATGGCCAGTAGGCATTGCACTTCTGTTCTGAGAGGAGAAAACAGGTCTGGCCCCATGCTAATGATTTAAAAACAGTATGTCGCCACCGCCACTCACTATACATGTCCTAGGGACACAGACGGTAGTCTTATGTCTCCAAAGGGGTATGCATTTGGAGCTCCCATTTAACCTCAGAGACCAGCTCTGGGTCTCAGGATTAGTTTCAGGCCTCAACAAACACACAGGGTGTTGTGGTTGCTGAGGTCAAAAAAAAGTCATGATACCTCATTCACTCAGAGAAAGGTAACATAATGTAGGGGGGCATATCCAAGTACCAAGCAGGGAGCTTTCCCTTCCTGTCACACACAGAGACAGAAATTAGGCGATCAATGAGAAAATTAAAATTTCATGACGGAGAGAGCCATTGGGCCAAGATAAAATGTAAAGAAGCAAATGATGATGAATAGAGAGCTTGACAACGTGGAGTCAAGCAGTGTAAAACTCACTCTATTAGAGCAAGCCAAACAAAATAATTTTAAAAGACCCTATGTTATGTGCTCGTGTTTCACTGGCATAAAGAAATCTATGGTTAATTCTAATCCTCATCCTGCTTCAAGGATGAGCTTCGAGTAAGGTGCAATTTACACATACTAACCTCATACCATCTCTCCTTGATTCTTCAAGAGCATTTTCTACTTGTGGAAGACATGGCATAAATTGGTGCTCTAATCATAACCGCATAAAAAATACAATGACTAAGTGTAGATTGGTGGATTTTTGGACAATGTGAACTTAAAATATACATGCAAGGCATAGCACATTGTTTAGGTCCCCAGAACAAAAACACTCAAAGAACTGAATTACATAAAAGCAAGGGGAAAGGTTATTCTTGCCACTGCATATACCTAAATTGCATTCTATGCCAGGGATGCCCCGACCACACACCCTTTTTTCATTTTTTTACCCTTACTGTATTTTTAAATATATCTATAAACCTATTTTATACAACTTACCTTTGACAATGTAATGTCATGTGAGGTAGTTGAAGCAATATAGTATGGGGCATACCACAAAAGCATGCTGTGCCGCCTCAAAATGATGGGGCTTCCTCATATCCTTGTGGTCAAACACTTTTCTAAAACGTGTATGGTGTATGATGTGGACAGTCTCATGCATTCATACCCAAACACACGTCTGTAAGTGCATGTTTTATGATGGGGAGGACTCATACACCCTTGGTGAAACAACCTTCTGTAAGTGCATGTGGCAAATACCCAGCACTAATAGGATAAGAGTTAGTCACTCAGGGCCTCATTTATGAGAAGTGAAGCATTGCTGTGTGAAAGCAGCGATGCGTCACTTCTCAGTGTGCCCTCCTTGCGACACCAATGATGCGTCATATTTATAATATGACGCATCATGTCGCAAGGAAGGGCAGATACGTCAGTATAACTGACGTATCTGTCGGCGCAAAAAGTGGCGCATTGCTGGAGATGTGTCGGAAGCCGGACGCAACTCCAGCAATGTTTCTTTCACATGGGGCAAGCCCCATGTGAAAGGGCCTGCGTCACCCTTACGCCTGCCATGAGACAGGCGTAAGGTTTTGACGCATTGGCGTCCTAGAAGTGCCCCAGCGAAATCTCATAGATTTCGCTGCACCACTCCTACGACCCTTTCTTGCTGGGGTACGCCCACCCTGCATACATTATACCTGGCGCAGGTATAATGTTGCGCAGGAGTTTACGAAGTAACGCATCTACCTAGATGTGTCACTTCGTAAATATGGCGCAACATGGCGCATGTTTTACGCCACTGGTGCGTCACAAAAAGTGACGCACCTGTGGCGCAAAAGTGACGCAGGGGCTCATAAATGAGCCCCTCAGTTTATGACTAGGAGGAGCTACTCTCAGTGTCAGGATCAGTCACTATGACTACCATAGAGGTGGCTTTTATGTCTTCTATACATCAGGAACTTAAGAGTATATATGCCAACCTTACCCAATTTAAGTCACAAATGGCCAACATGGAGCAACGTCTCTTGGGCCTGGAAAGCTAATGTTCTGAAACTCCAGATTGGAGCGATGAGCTGTGATATCTGAAAAAAAGAGTCAGACTTGGAAGATCAGAGCCAGATAAAGCATATTAGGATCCTAGGGCTCCCAGCAATAGATGAGGGTATCAACCTAACTACCTTCCTGTCAGAGTTCTTACCTGCACTCACAGGTTTGAAGTTTCAACCTCCCCTTGAAATGCAGGGAGCACATCACCTGAGGAATTGTCAGATTGGCCTGGCACCAATACTGGTCCTGGCATGTTTAATACATCGCAAAACCAAAGGAAATGATGGACGGAGTGTTGACCATTGCAAGCACTCACCCCCAGTCAACTGATCTTGGTTTAATCCACCACCGTTCTTTAGCCCACTCTGCCATCCCAGTTCAGACATGGCCATATGCAAATCAGTCGGACCCTGTGCCTCATGGGAACAGTCCAGCCCGAACTGCCAAGCCATGTCTTCCCTGGACTGGAAACAAGCTTCCTAGGACCGGTTTCTGGTATTTCAGCCGTCTTCAGCCAGGCTTGCTTGAATCCAGTGGCAAAGTGAGCAAGGGACTCACGTCTGAGCATACCCTGCCAACTTATGGCTAAAGAACAGTGATGGATTAAACCCAGATCAGTTGACTGGGGTGAGTGCTTGCAATGTTCAACACTCCGTCTATCATTTCCTTTGGTTTTTGCTTTGTTTGCCATAAGTTGGCAGGGTATGCTCAGATCGACACAGACACATGGAACCACTGATGATAGCACTACCACCTCAACTGTACAAATGTCCACCAACAGATCGCTCTCAATATGGCTGTTTAATGTCAGCGGCCTCTCATCTCATCTGAAAAGAAGATTTATCCCATCGTTCCCCTCATAAGCAAGACATTGTCCTCCTCTAGGAAATGCATGTATGTGACATAGAATCCACCAAACTACAGAGCGTGTGGGTTGGGAAAGTCTACTACTCTACGTATGACCCCAAAACTTCAGACGCCTAAAGTGCCTTGCACTCATAGTACAACAAATATGGAGTAGCCATTCTCCTTCATAAGTCTCTGCGAGCCAAAACCCTACACACATAGGCAGACATGGATGGCATATATGTCTTCAAGAAACTCTCATTACAGAGACAAATTGTTGCCCTAGGCTCTATTTATGACCCCAACACCCAGCAAGGACTGTTTCAAGCCCAAGTCAGCAGTCCGGGTAGGTTTTTCTCTGAATCCTGATTTGTGCTCGGGTCAATTTGAATAATATTGTTGACCCGATATTGGATAGATCAGGTAGGCCCGCCCTTTCTAATACAGGGACAAACTTGCTGTCAAATATCTGATGTCTGACCATGTCCTCGCTGACCCTTGCCGCCTACTTCGGCCCACATAGAGAGACTATACTTCTGCACCCACAGGACTAAGACGTACATTTACTTTTTCATTGTCAGTCATACCTTATTGACAAGCATCGCTACGTGCACCATCGAACCACTGGGCCTATCAGGTTGTGCTCCAGTGAACCTTTTACTACATCTTCAGTATATTGCAACATGCTCTTGCACTTGGACAATGTCTTCATTGCTGTACAGAAGCCCTCAGGATAAACAAAACCTACACTCTCAGGTTCGAACCTTCTTGGACCTCAATGAGAGATCTGTCACCTCACCACAGTACCTATGAGTGGGTGAGATGGCATATATAGGTAGATAATGATCCGGGATGTAGCGTCACAATGCCAGAAAATACACAACTCGAACATGAGGGCAATGTCTTGCAAAATGGATACAAACTCTCTACATCCAATGATAATCTCCACTTCCTCATGCAGAAGAAAATGGTCTTAACACACTCTACATTACTACCACAGAGAAGGCGCTCTTTCTCCTTCGGAGTCGCCACTCTTTAAAAAAAGTTGCAAACGCAGGACATTTAATGGTCCTTCAATTGAAATGGTGAGAAAATGATGGTGCAAAGCTGGCAATATGTACCCCTGCTGGCCAGTTGCTACACTGCCCCTTGGACATTACTAAAGAGTTTGCCACTTAATACACCTAGCTGTATACGTCAGAACACCTGGCAGAAGATACATTCCTATCAGCCTTCCCTCTACCACGATTGCCTGCAATGCTGAGGGACTACTGGAGAGAGAAATCACAGAAAAGTAGTTGTGAATACCATCAAACAAATGTCTAGCGGGAAGGCTCTGGGCAAAGATGGCTTCCAGATGGACTTCTTTAAAATTGTGGTGGACCTGACAGTGCCCCTCTTGACTAAAGTGTTCCAGGAAGCCTCCTCCAAAGGTCAATTTCAACTGGAATTTATCGAGGTATACATTTGCTTAATACCAAAACCGGATTAGGATTTGCACCATACCTCCAGTTGCAGGTCTATCTCAAAACTGAATAGTGGCATTAAAATTGGGGCTAAAGTCTTCGCTGTTCCACAGGTCAAGGTGATCCCCACGCTTAATCCAAAGGAATCAACTGGACTTCATCCCTGGGCAGTCACTGTGAAACAATTTGAGAACGTTGCTCCATCTGTTGTGGCATGGCCGCATCGATCAGGAGGTGAAAGTGACCCTCTGCCTCGTGCAGAAAAGGCTTTTGATCTTGTGGAGTGAGGATACCTATTTCAAGTCATGACCAAAATGGGGTTTCGACCCACCTTTCTCAACATGGTTCGATCCCTGTACTCAGCACTTAGAGCAGGTCATTTGCAATGGCCTCCTCTTGGAAACCCTGCTAATCGGCAGAGTGGCCAGACAGAATTGCCTTCTGTCCCCATTTCTCTTCCTGCTTGTACTTGAGCCCCTGGTGATCAAAATCAATTATCACAAAAAAATCAGAGGGCTCCTCTCACCCGCTGGTGAATTGAAAATCGTTATAAATGCTTACTATATCCTACTGACACTCTCACAGCCAATTACCACCATGCCTACTTTAGTGGACGCAATCATAGCTTTGTCCACCTTCTCTAGCTACAAAATAAACTGGACCAAGAGCAAAGGCTTGACCATGATGGCTGTTACAACTGCTAGTTTGATGTCCGGTTTCCCGTTTAGGTAGGTGCAACATACACTATAATACCTAGGTATTCAAATCAGCGCAGATCTAACGAAAATAGCCTAAGACAACATTAGCACTGAGAGGCCAGATGCAGCAGGACTTCACAAAATAGGAAGGCCTAGACCTTTCTTTTTGGAGCCAAATCCAAGGTATGATTCCTCTCTTGATCCCACAGCAGACCCTGCAGAGAATTGGCCAAACTATTAAACATTTTGTCTGGTGCCAAGATAGGCCTCGTCTGGCTATGTCCACACTTGTCCACAAGCTCCAGTGGTTTTCGTCTCCCGAATATTGAACACTATTATGTGGCCCACTAACTGTTGCAGTAGACCTTTTTTTTCAAAAAGACCTGAAAACACTAGATTGGGTTCTTATAGAATGCCACCTTCAGAATGAGGCACCAGGCCCACAGATCATTTATAAACAACTCCGATGGTTCAATGATCCCACCAACCCCATCATACAATGTTCCGTATGCACCTTGAAGATCATCCACTGAGCGATTTAATAAAACAGATTTCTCCATGCGGCATTCCCACTGTGTCACAATGCGGACATCCAGATCAAGGATGTGACCATTTCCTGGGAGGTTGTTCAGAGGCATTCTTACTATAAGTCCTCTATTTCAAGGCGACACACCAAAAACTTTCCCCACCCTCTAGGAGGGATATGGTCTCCCACATAAACAAGCATGGAGTTACAGACAACTGGTCAGCTGCATCGGCAAAGCTCTTGGTGGTCTATGCTCAGAGTCTCACCCTAGCTTCTCGATATAGGACTATCTAACGTAGTGGAGTGCTTATAAATTATTGATTTCCGGATTATACTCGCTCACTATAGGTGAGCTCTTCTCTAAGCTCACCAAACATCTACTACTTAGAACTTGGTTGACCAACTGTCAAATGGACTTTACAGATGACGCACAGTCAGACATATTGCAGACCCATGTCAGATACCTGAGGGAACCTGGCTACAATCGGCAACTGATGGAGATAACCAACCGGGAGGAAATAGACTGCACATCATTTGGTTGTGCCTTAAAATATCTGCTTTTTGGTCTGATAAATGGTCCTCTTTGGCCGGGACACCACATATCCAGCCCTTAATGGATCTTGCGATACTGGCTAAATTTGACAATCCCGGAGGATTCAGGCACCGTTGAGAGGAGGTGGCTTGCATCATCTCTCGCCACTGTGAAACTCTACATTTTGAGCAAATGGGAGCATTCACTTGCCTGACGATAGTGAAATGGATGGAAGCAATGAGCACATTCACTTCCTTAGAAAAGATGATCTATAAACTGAACAATCAAAAGCTGTCTTTTGAGGCCACCTGGATGCCCTTTCTTGATTCATTGTTGATGGTAATTGAGCCCCAAGAAGCACAGTAAGGTATGAAGCGACTGGGATTGCATTTCCTGGGTCGGGCTCTAGGCACACATATCTCTAATGAGGGCCCTGTGCTGGACAGATGCTTACTTGTGTACCTGGGTCCACCTTATCATGTGAAGCAGGGGCCGAGGAGGAGGAGCCAGCACAGCTTTAGTAAGGATCAACTGGCACATGCATCAACAATGCCATTTACGATTCCTTAATAGCGAAAAATAAGGATTCGCTAATAAGGAATAGCAAAAGGCTATGGTGCACATGCATCAAAATTCCGAAAAGCGAGTCCTTATTAGCGATAAATAAGGAATCGCTAATGAGGACTCGCTTTCCGGGATGCATGTCCAGATTCGGTAAAAATTAGCGTTTCCTTAAAAATCGCTAAAACTAACTGAAAACACAATAGCGATTCCTTAAAATAAAGAATAGCAATTACCGATTCCGGTATTACCGAATTCGGTATTTGCAAATTCGGTAATTGCGAGTTTACAAAAAACGGGTCGCACCAGAAGCGGGCTGATGACATCACAACCAGGAAGTCATCCAGCCCATCCCTCATTCACTGCCCTGAGGAGCTCACAGGAGAAGGCAGAGCATACAAGCTGAGCCAAGAGACTTCACCCTCAGAACCCATCCAGTCTACCTTCATCTAGGATGGACAAAAATGCACCTGCCACATCAGACACGCCCAGGAAGAGGAAGAGAACGTTCTCTGACAGGGAACTTGAGCATTTGATCGAGGGGGTGAGCAGCAAGCATGATAAGCTGTTCGGGAAGCTGTCACTCAAGGTGCCCGAAGCAGAGAAGCGGAAGATATGGCTCCGCATTAGGGAGAGGGTGAATGCTGTCGGAGTGACGCACCACAGCATCGACGACCTTAAGAAGAGGTGGTATGACCTCAGGAAGAGGGCAAAGGAGCGAATTGCCGAAAGGGTCAAGGAAGCAGCTGGCACAGGAGGGGGGCCATCCAGAGTACCTGCCAACACAGCCCTGGAGGAGCTCGTTGAGGGGACCATTGAGCCAGAGGCAGTCGTCGGAGTAACCCAGATGGACACCTCCGGCGCAGCAACCACAGAACAAGGTAAGACACATGCCTGCGCCTATACGCTGCATATTGTATATCCATGCCCATCCCCCCAGGTCAATCACAGTGTGCAGGGAGAAGAGCAAAACACATATACCCCACATTAGTATTGCATCATGGGAGTTGTAGTCATGTTAGCCAAGTGTGCATGTATGATCACCAATGCACAATAAATGAGATCAGCAGTACAGGCCCAACAGTGTGTCTAAATATTTAATTTATTGTAGAAAATAAATGTGGAATGACATACAGATGTAGTCACAAACTAAACTAACAATGCACTGTTTCACACACAGATGCATCTCCGGTGGACTCTGATGACAGTGAGCATCTCATCATCTCTGAGACACCCGCAGATACCGATGGAGAGACTCCGCAGGAAGGTCAATCCACACCACCACCAGCGACAATACCACTACCACCACCACCAGCGACAATACCAACACCACCACCACCACCGACAACACCACCAAGATGCAGGGCACATGTCCCCTCCCTGCAGGTGATGGATACAGAGCCGAGTCCAGCACCCACAAGTGCCCCCAGTCAGACACGTGTCACACCGCCAGCCCCACCACCAGTACGTGGCCAAGTCACACAGCGGCGCATGTCGATGCGCAGTATTGCAGAGCATCCCGAACAGCCAAGGAACATCTATGGTGGTGTTGAGGCCCAGATGCTGCGTGTTCAGCGCCTGCAGGGGAGACACATGGGAACAATGAATCTCAACATCTCCAAACTGGCAAAACACATGTGCACTCTGACAGATGCTGTGCGGCATATGATCACAGTTGTGGCTGAGGGCAATCGGGACATCAATAAAAACCTACAGGATCTAACCTGTGTCATCCTAACAGGACAACACAGTGAATACAGGAGGCATAGGCAGAACTTGCTCCGTACCACTGCATCTACCAGGGCCATCATAAAGCTCTGCAACAGCACTGCAGTTTTGTCCCGCCGCTCCGTGTCACTGCAGGTGGACCTCGGCCATTACTGTGGGGATGTAGCGAAGGCCTTAGGCCAGGCGACCACTGCAGTGGAACACTTGCAGTCAGGGACTTTCAGTGGCAGCAACTTGGGAGGGGAGGAGGGCAGTGAGGCCGCATCAAGTGTGAGCAGCGTGTCCGTGCCGGAGACCAGCAACAGAAGGTGCAGTTCGCGCACCTCTACAGCCACAGACACACATCATGGTGAGGTAGAGGAGACACGCGACAGGAGGCTGGGGGTACGTGGGAAGCGGCACTAGACATTCAGTCCCGCATCTCTGTCCATGGTGGTGTAACCATGGGCCACTTGCATTTTGCGTTTGCACTCCGTGATGCCAACTGTAATGTTTTCGCCACAATGTGTAGAAGCACTGTAATATAGTCTACTCATGTTACATCACTTTGACAAGTGCTTATGTGAAGTAAACATTAGCACTCCAAAATATTTAGTCATGGCTCATTCTTACCTGGCTCTGAAATGATGTTGTGTGATGTATGTCCGCCTCCTTTGACCTTCAGCAGTGTTTGGCCCGTGTGACTGTCGGTGTTGTGCGGGTGGTTGGTCATCCCGATCAGTGTTGTTTCTGTCCATCTCTATGGGTATCCCCCTTCTGGTTGCAATGTTGTGCAGCATGGCACATACTGCTACAATCCTGCAACAGGTCTCTGGCTTATATTGCAAAGCACCACCAGTCTTATGTAAGATCCGGAAGCGACTCTTCAGGATCCCGAATGTTCTCTCTATCACATTTCTTGTGCTAATATGTGCCGCGTTGTAGCGTTGCTCCTGGTGTGTTGCTAGGTTGATGTAGGGGGTGAGGATATATTCCCACAGGGCGTATGCACTGCCACCTACAGGGGGGAAGCAAAGGCTTAGCGGCAGTTATGCTAATACATGTGTGATACTGATGTAATGAATAGGTATGAGTATGTACCAAGCAGGAGTCCCTCTCCGAATTCTCCATTGAGCAGACGCCTGTGGATGCCACTGTGTCTGAATATATATGAGTCGTGTGTGCTCCCTGTAAATTGAGCCACTATGTCCGTGATTATGTGCTTGGCATTGCACATGACCTGCACGTTGATGGAGTGATAGGACTTCCTGTTACGGAAGATGTACTCATTGGCTGAGGGGGGACAGATGGGGACATGCGTGCAGTCAATGCATCCTATGACATGGGGGAATTGGGCCACCTGGTAGAATTCCTGTTTGGTCTGGTCCATCTGCTGTGGGGTTGTGGAGAAGCTGATGTGGGTATGTATCATTGTCAGCATTGCATCAATGAATTTACGGAAGAAGCGTGAAAGTGCGCTTTGTGATACGCCTCCCGCTACCGCTACGATCCCCTGGAAACTTCCAGATGCCAGTAGGTGCAGGCTGCATAGGACCTGGACGTGTACAGGAATGGCATTGGTCTTACGTGTCTGGTGCTGCAGTAGTGGTTCCAGGTCAGCAATTAGGCGCATTATCATGGCACGAGTGAGACGGTACTTGTCATATACTTCCTCCTCATTTTGGCCCAGCAATGTAATGCGCACTCTGAATACCCTCTCCTGGATCCTCCTCCTGCGCTGTGCTGCTGCATTTATTCTCATCCTCCTTGCAAGCACGTAGAGGGCTGCCACAAGGAAACGGGGTCTCCAGGCACATTTTTGAAGGCTTTCTGATTGACTACACCTGTGGTACACTTTGACTACATTTTTTTTTTTTTGGTGTGTCTGCAACTTTACCTCCTGGTTCTGATTCCCCTTATTCTGCCCATGCTAAATAGCGATTTTGTAGATTTTCGGTATTAGCGATTTTTGATGCATTCTTTAGCGAATCTTTATTTGCTAATTCCTAGAGCTATTTGTGTTTTCGCTATTACCGATTCCCTATTTAGCGATTCTTTAATGTAACGGGGATTATTTTACTGATTCTTTCTTTTTTTTGCTATTGGGGTTGATGCATTGGAATTTGGTGTTTGCCACTCGCTAATGGATGATTTTTGCGATTCGGTATTTTTGCGAGGAGATTTTTGCTTGATGCATGTGCCAGTTAGCATGTAGAAATCGCTTAAAAAATAGCGATTTCTAAACATTCCTTAATTGCGACTTGCAAATTGCGAGTCACAATTAAGGAATACCTCCCCATTCATTCCTATGGGCCTAGAGGCCCATAGGAATGAATGGGAAGACATTCTCAACTTGCGATTCTCAATTAGAGAATCGCAAACTGAGAATGCAATTTCAAGGGTGCCAGGGTGTCAAAAGGACACCCTGTTGCACCCCTGAAATCTGCATATGAGTACGTCTTGCGCACACACATGCCCCATGGGCATGTGTGTGTGTAAAATGGAACTTTGAAAAATGCACTTTAGTGCATTTTTCAAAGTTTTTGCAAATTACCATGAAGTTCAACTTCATGGTAATTTGCTCCCCCTATTAGCGAAATCGCTAATTTTTTTAGTTTAATGCATTGCATTTAAGGAATCTCAATTTGAGATTCCTTAAATGCAATTGCAATTTAAGTAATCACAATTTAGAGATTACTTAAATTGCAATTTTTGCATTTGGGCTGATGCATCCCAAATGCAAAAATACCGGTCGCAACGGGGCAGATTCTGAGAATCTGCCCGTTTGCGACCGGTTTTTGCTTTGATGCATGTGGGCCCAAGACTCTTCTTCATGGTATGTAAGCGTATGCATGTTGATATGTAGTGGTTCTCCACCTATCTCGTGGATTATATTCTGTTTTACATCTCTCCTTTCACTCGGACACTTTAGACATCAAACTTGGGGTGACATTTACTGTGTACTTTGTACTATTGTAAATATGGATGTGCATGCTTACACCGAATAAAAACATTCCAACAAAATAAGCTTCCTGCTTAGGGTATTCCCCAGAAACGCATCTCACAACCAGGAATCCTTTCATGAGGGCATTTGTGCCCATCTTGCAAAGATTAAGGCTTGTGGTCGTGCTGTGGCCCCCAAATAAGAGTCCTCTAGAGTGTGCTTTAATGACTGTGAAGTAATTTTTGGATAGTATTGAAAACATTTTTAGCAAAGGATTGATAGTAAAAAGAGGCACGCCATTATACAAGCTATTTTTTTTAGGTATGAGACATTTGAGGGTGTTGGCGTGCAGAGGAGTCCTACATTTGCTAGTGCCTATTAAAAGCTTTTTCGAGGAATTGGAGGCCGTATAGAGGGAATGTAAAATCCCTTTAATCTTTAAAACATACGGAGGTAAATTATAAGGTTGATGGTATTTCAGTCAGTGATGATTTAGCATGTACCTTATGATTCAAAGAGAATATCACGTGACCGTAAACAGAAGAATTTCATAATTTTGGGGCATTTTTCCTTTTTTTTTAATTCCATATATCTAGTATGTGGCCTTCTGAAGTTGCTGTGACCTGCTAAATAAGTTCAGGACTGTGTGTTCAGTTTATATGGACAACAATTTTTATTTGCAAATTACTGTAACTGTCACTCTGGTAAGACAGACGCCTGTATGCAAGACCACTGCACTGCTGCCCAGGTTCCAGATGTTGAGGTAGAATAATTGTTATGACCACCAGCTCCTCAAACATCTCTTGTGGTTTTAGATTATATGTGTCTTTGTTGCAACCTCTTCTGTAGGGCATATTAGTAGTGTGCAAGAGCTCTTTAGTGATGTATGTTGTCGGAGTTTAGCCATAGCATAAACACAGTTATTCACCTACTGTAAGAAACTGGAGCATAGTTGATGGGGTGAGGATGCAGTCCTTGTCAGAGTGAACCACTCAAGTGACTAAATAAAGTTGTGTTTAACCTCTTCAGTGCCCATGACGAGATAGTCTCGTCATGGAGCACGGTTGCGCTGTGCCCATGACGAGACTATCTCGTCATGAACCCCACCCACTAGTGCAACGCCCGGCACAGGAGGGGGAAAGGGCGTGGCACTGAAGGGGTTAACACTCTGGCAGCTTGGCACAAAGCAAACAGGCTTAACTTAGAGGCAATGTGTAAAGTATTTATGCAGTACCCTTACACTTATAAAGTGAAAACACAACAAAATCTCAAACCAATTTAGAAGAATAAAGAATGTTTTGATAAATAAAATGACACCCAAAAACAAAAATCCAAATTCTAAATGCAAAAAATAGAGTCAAAAAGCACAAAGTGACAAATGTGGTTATCTGATTGCACTAGACGGGGACAAAGTCAAAAGTTAAGGCAAATCATGATAGATTGCCGGACAGACACAGGCACCTAGCTCGCCCCAATGGAAACATTGCCTTCAGAATTAGAAACCTTTATGGAGAAAAGAGTGGTTGGTGGGGCAAGTTAGGTCCGAAATGGGGCTCAGCAAAGATAGGTTGCTGAAAAACAGGGTCCTAATGCGGGTAATGATGAATACGGAAGAATCCATACACTGTAAGGTCTTGATGCAGCTTGGCGTCTGTCCTGATGAAGCCCTGTGTTTTTGAACTTCAAAACTTTTCTGGAAGTAAGATCTCCTTCACTGGGATAAACTAGCAAGTTGAGTCCGACTAGTGATTCGTTGGCTGAAGTTTTGATGGCAGTCATGATCGCCATCGATTCTCCATGCAAAAAGTTGGCACTCGTCGAACTGAACCATGCGTCATAACATCCTGCAAGTTTCGAATGTCCTCACCCTGGCGGAATATCTTGGGAGGCAAGTGGTGCTGCTCCTCGCAGATATGGATGAGGTGTTTGAATCCATTAGTTGGGACTACCTGTTCGCCCATCTTCAGAGACAACATTTTGGTCCCTGGTTCCTTTCTTACATCTGATTTTTATGTACCAGTTTAATTGCTTCAGTTCGAGTGGCTGGTTGCATATCTGAGAAGTTCTCTATATAACGGGTTGATGTCAGGGGTTGATGTCAGGGGAGCACATGGTGATGTGGGTCAGCATGGATGCACAGGTGCTGGGATTTTAATGGAGCTAGGAATGCTCTGACGAGAAAGCCTTATAGACCAAAGAAATTTTGTTTGTTATGACTGATCTAGAGGTCTCAGGATCGCGTCTACTCCAGATTATGCTAATCTTTGGTGAAACGTCAGGCCTCTTTATGAATAACTTGAAATTCACCGTCTTCCTCCAAAATGGGTACACAGGGCCTACCACCTGGGCACCGGGCCTACGTTTGGTAGAGGGAGGCATTAAATATCTTGGGGTGTATCTGTCACCAGATTTGCAGTGGTCCTGGTCAAGGAATATCGAACCAATTGCGGTTCGGGTGAAAGAGGAGGTGAGAATATGGTCACTCCTTCTGCTATCCCTGATGGGTAGATCGGCCATATTTAAGATGGTTACCCTGCACAGACTATTGTATCAGCTACAAAATTATCCATATAGCATCCCCCGAGGCTGGTTTAGGCAGGTCAACTCTATCCTTTCGGGGTTCCTCTGGAATGGAGGTACCCTTAGCATTGCACTCCCCAAGTGCTTTCAATCTACATACAGTGGCGGCATCGCGGCTGTGGACATGCACTCACAAGTCAAGTTTTTATTTGATTTAGTTCTCTTCTGAGAACAACATTTTAAAAGTACATTTGTTATAAAACATTAATAGAATAATCATTTCAGTACAGTTTTAAAAATCTCTTTAAAAATTTGAACAAATTGTGACATACAAATTCATCAGGCAGTGATTTAAGAAGCAAAATAAGGCCTTGTACTGAAGTAAAATTATATCTAGTTTGAATAGGTGTCTGGTCTCGACTAGTGTCAGATTTGGGCATACGAACAGAACATGCTGTCAATCTTGCACTCCTCTGTTACATAAATCACAAATACTGGTGGCATCTTCAATGTGGTTCCATCTTGAAGTAAATGCTTTTAAAGGGAGGATCCTGAGCCGTAATAAAATAATACAGTGACTCCGTGCTCTAAGGTAAAGCGGATGTACTATTGCCGATATTTATATTCTGTTGACTCTGCATATTGTTCATAATGATGCAATTGAGAGCAATGTTTGATGTTGAGGTCGCAACTTATCCTCGGCCTTAAGTGTTTTAAAAAAGCCTCAAGTGTGCAGGAGTCCAAGATTTCAGTAGTGTAATCGAACATTTCGATACATTAAAAGATGAGATTAGATTTTGTCTAAAAGTGTGATGCGATGATTCGATAACAAAAGTCTCAGTTTTTAATAAAAATCTTAAGGTTCCTTGTTCTGCGTGTATAAGATTGTAAGCCTATCTTATGATGTTGATGATAGCTCTGGCATATGAGCTGACAAGAGAGAGCTCAAGGTGCAGTGCTTGTGCAGGAACTGCTTGGTGGACTTTAATCACTTTACAAAGTATTTTCCCTTCTTTAGTTTGTATTTGTTGTCATTGTTTTATTGGGATGTATTCCAATGCATACGATATGATGGGTGGAATTTTAGAACTAAAAACCTCTAAAAGGGGAATGAAAGTGCCTGTGACCAGAAGAGGAACATCAGCTTTGGAGTGCCCCAATGTGTACAATGCTGAAGATGAAGGGAATTTTGTAATGTTTGTGTGAAAATTCGCCCTAAATAAGTTTATTCTTGAACCACCTCTAAATATTTTCCCTCTAATGACCAGTTATATTTTGTATATTGTTTTCTTCCTCTGAACAGAACAATTTTTGTTTTGGATATGTTTGGAACTAAGAAATGTTCTTCTGTGTATCTAGTTAAGGCCTGTAAATTCCTTTGTAGGCCGAATGGGCTAAGATCTAAAATAAACACATCATCAGCTTACATCATAATATGGATTTTACAGGATGAGATTTTTTGGGGGAAATTAATTCTTTGTGTAAGGCAGTGCTGGAGATCACTTATGTATAAAGAAAATAAGACGGCGCTAAAAGGCAACCTTGCCTCAGGCCATCCGGTGTAGCTATTTGTCGAGTGAGTCCCTTCTCTCTGCCCATTTGTATTTTATGCCATGTTGCTGTGTATAGTGAGATAATAATATTGAGAAGTTTATTTGGCATTCCTAGTTTTCTAAGCTTTTTCCAGAATATAGGTCTGTCTACTCTGTCGAACGCTGTCGTAAAATCTGCGAAAACACAATAGACGACCTGCGATTTTGACTCAACATATTTATCTACTACTGTTTGTAGCACCGCCATATTATCAGTTATGGAGTGTTTTGGTTGGAACCCTGCCTGATTTATAGGGATCACTCTGCTTGAGAAAGCCCAGTACTTCAGATGTTCCAGGATGCTTGCCGCAAACATCTTCCCTGTAGCATCCAACAAGGCAATTTGTTGATAGTTGCTGGTCAGCAACCTAGAGCCCTTTTTGAAAATTGTGATGACGATGCTCCACAGCCATGATTTAGCGATTTCTCCAGTAGCATAACAATGAGAATATAGGGGAGCGAAAAACTTGCTCCAGACTTCTGGGCTGATTTGGAGTACTTTTATCACGATCTGATCCGGACCCATTGCTGCAGAAGATCTGGCATTCTTTACGTGGTATTCTATTTGCCAAGCTGTAGGGGCGAGGATATCTTGGATATTGTTTCCTATTTTCATTATTGCTTGGTTCAAGTTTTCTTGCCTCAGGTTTGATTTATATAAGTCATATAGATATGTTTCCAATTCTCTTGCGGGAACTGGTGAGGCTTGCAGGAATTTCTTTGTTCCTCTTTCTTTGGCAATTAAGCTCCAGTATGCCCGATTATTTTCTTGTTTGGCTGCTATATGAATGTCAACCCACTTTTGATCTTGTTGAGCTTTTCGTTTTTTTTCGTTTGCCCTCTGGGGGATATTCTTTATGTTTTTAATTTCTTGGTGTCTGATCTCTGAAAATTGAACAAATTGCATTTGAATTAATTTATTTATTGTGATTGATCCTTTATCCAGGTTCTTTCTTTTCCGATTTCCAACTTGCAGTTTCCGACATTTTGGAATATCCCGCAGGGATGCCACTGTTTTGTTAAGGTCTACTTGTTATTGGTTCTGAGGAATTGACACTCTGTAATATTTGGGCAGTGATTTCAGAATTTAAGTTGTTGATTGTTGTTGAATTCCATGTCAACCGCCCTTGAGCCTGGTTTACAACTGCGGTACTGTGCAAATGAGTGATGGACCATGGAGAGACAGGTTGCAATATTACTCCTGTTTTAAGATATAATATTGCACGATCACTTTCTTGCGTGAATTTGGTACTTAATTTTAAAGCTCCCCCGAATAAATCTTGGCTGCAAATCATGTAGTCAATGATCGATGAGCTGGTGTTACCTTTTCTCGTGCAAGCTGCTGGAATATCTCCTTCTATGCATCCATTTAGGATAACTCCATTTAGTGCTGGAAGAGAGGAAAGTAATATTTTCCTGTGTTTATCTGCTATTATCCTTGTGGGAAATAGTGGTATTAGGATTGACAAAGCTGTCTCTTGTTCGCCGTATTCCCATTTTTCTAGGAGTACATTAGGGATTTTCCCGTTATATGTTAGAATAACAGAGGGAAATCCTTTTCCTTCTACCACCATTTCAATTCCCTCGAATATTTTGATCATGAGAGCATCCTTTTTAGAACCTGGGGGGGATATAGACAATAAAATTATTAGATCTTGAGAAATGTCAATATTTTCATTCCCATAATGCATTGTACGTTCGTCAGCCGCCTAATGATAACTTCCTGGTCCCAGTAGAAATCTTCATGTAGAAGGATAGCAAGTCCACCTTTAGTGTGACCCCTGCTAACAGGTTCTGCTGGTACATCATAGACCAAGTAATCGTTTTGGTCAAAGGTTTTTGTTGTCCAGGTTTCTTGTAGGGCCACCATCGCTGGAGTGTTTTCCAGAATTAGTGCTAACTTCTCCGGGTTTTTCCCTGCTATTTTCCAAGACGCGATGCTCAAGCTTCTGTTAAAAAGGGAGTTTATTTTCCCTTCCTTGTTTGTTATTGTTTATGTTCTCCGAGATCCAGGACCAGCGATTTTCCTTTGGTATTATATCATTTTTAACTGAATTTTTATTTTTACTCCAGATCTGTCTCTCTCTGTTCTTTATCGAGATGGTTACATTTTTGTTGGTAAATTTGGAGAGATTTTTGGTGCCACTGGGTAATTGGTCATAATGGTGAGTTTTCATTTAGTTGTTTTCCTTGTATTTTTCCTGTATTTGATTTTCTTTGTTGTTTACAACTACAACGTCATATCTATTTTTATGGAGGATCTCGCTTTTCTTTAGATTTATGGCAGGATTCACAAAGAACCAGAATTGGACAATGGCCACTGTAGTTTTAGCCTTGATTGGAAAGGCCACTAGTTTTTTTTTCCGAGCTTGTCAGTGACTGTAGTGGATGGATCTTACAAATGAGATTTGCTATTCTCCCTCGGTTCAATGGATCATTTCCTGTAGGGAATAAGTCAGTGATTTCTAAAAAGCACGTTTGGACTTGGTGTTTCTGTGGGACTATGGCCCCGGGAATGTGCTCGGTCGGTTGTTCGAGAGACAGTAAAGGTAGCTGATTGTCACTTGAAGCCGTGGAAAAACTTGGGGCCAGAGGATTTAGTTGTTTATAATTTTCTCTTGCTTTGGTTATTGCATGACGATGGCCGTTGTTATGTGGAGTTTTTTTAGAAAATTTTATAGTGTGTTCTTTTTCTGGAGTATTCTGTTCTGGAGATAAAGGATTCGGAATTTTTAACTTCTGTGCCTTCCATTTCGAGAATCTTCTAATTGCTCTTTTCTTAGTTCTTTTCCGCTTTATATTGTTGTTTCCCTTTCCTTTCTTACTAATACCGAAACAGGCGCGTCTGTGGCTGAAATTTCTATTTTTTTATAATTCTTTTTATTAAGCCATTAATACATCGACATCAGGTTATAAAAGTGTAGACATATATGTAGCTCATTGCTGTTACAGTCAGATCTATACAAGAGTACGTACTTATTGGCTGTGACAACGTTTTTGGTGACGGTGGATCATAATGGGAGGGTATATTCGGGGGGGGTGCAAATTTCGCCTCGATATATATTCCAGTTGTTACAGATACGTGAAGATTTCTGGGGGCACTCTCGTGCTACGTATACCGTCTTTTCCCTGAACATGCACCAGTCCATGTCTCGTTCCCAGGCCTCTAACGTTGGTACATGGGTTGCTCCCCATAATTGTGCAATATTTCTCTTAGCCACCATAATGCCCAGTGTTACCCATATGATGCGCGTATTGTTAAGGTCCATGGGCTCCCATACATTCAGGAGACATCGTTTTGCTTCGGGCGGACTGTGATGGAGAGGACCTCGCTAATGGACTCGTGTATGTCTCTCCAATACCGCTGGATGTGTGTACACTTCCATAATGTATGCATGAAGGATCCCACACTACCACAGCGTCTCCTGCAAGTGTTGTCATCTGTGGCCCCCATTTTTACCAGGCATGGTCATGTTATGTATACCCTGTGAAGCATTTTCAATTGGACAAGCCGCAGTCTGGCCGATATAGCCACCTCACGTGGGGATGCTATGGCCGTTAGCCAATCTTCATCATCTATGACTATACTGTCTCTTTCCCATTTCTCACGAGTGTCGTGGAGTGGGTCGTCGGTTTGTATGTCAAGGAAATGGCCTTTGACGGTAGGTATCCGTCAAGCAATCTGTCCTCGAGGGGCGATGGTTCCGGAGGGGTAGCCTCCTTTTGTAATAGTGAGCTTGGTGCGTGATGGACCTGCATATACCTGAAATGTTCTGTAGTAGCCAATTCATATTCTTGTTGCAGGGAGGCAAACGATTTGATGTCCCTCTTCACCCAGAGGTCCCCTATCTTGGAGATACCAATTAGGTACCACTTATCGAAACCCTTCGATTTCCATAGATTCCCAAGTTTGTCAGAGTCCCACCGAGGGTTCACCAGAGTTAGTTTGTGTTCCCATCCCAAGCTTCTATTGGCAGCGTGCCAGACTTGCACCGAGTGTTTGGTCGGCCCTGTGAGCGAAGTTCTTCCGCATTTGCTCTACAGTAATTCCCACCCGGCAGCAACCACCGATCCATAGCATAGCCTGGGTCATCAGTACGGCGGTAGGTACCATGGTTGATGGCTGCCAAGTGTGCTGCCCAATAGTATTTTTTAAACTCGGCAAGGCCGATATCCCCATCATACCAGCTGAAGTTAAGTTTTTTAAGAGCTATGCCGGGTTTTCCATCCCATAATAAGCTTCTCTGTAAGCTTTCAATTTCCCTAAAGTAACTGGCAGGAACTTGATCAGGGGAACTTTGCAACACATATAGAAAGTGGGGTAGGGACATCATCTAAAAAAGGGAAGCTCTACCTAGCAGCGAAATCGCGAGTGCTTTCCAGCCCACAGTGTCCCGCCACAATCTTTGCAGGGGCGGAAGGAGATTACACTCAAAGCGACGAGTGCTGTCTGCTGTGATGAAAATTCCTAAGTACTTGAAGCCCACCATCTTAATCTGAATCCGGCAGCCTTTGGAGAGAGTGGGCGGGGGTCCCTTGAGGACGTATATTATACATTTGCTCTAGTTGATCGAATAGCTGGAGAACCTACCAAATACAGCGAATATGTCTAGTACACTTATGAGGGATGCCTTAGGGGAGGCTAGAAAAAGGAGAATATCGTCCGCGTACATTGAAATGCGGTCTTCCCAGGATTCTGCCCATCGCAGCCCTCTTATCACTGGATCTCTGTGGATCCAGGAAGCCAGTGACTCCAGTGCTAGTGTGAACAGAAGGGGGGAAAGCGGGCATCCTTGACGAGTCCCCCTTCTTAGTTCGAATATTTCAGACTTTTTGTAATTGACGACTACTCGGGCTAGGGGCTTCGAGTAGAGGAGTTTAATCCATTGGGTGAAGCGCGGTCCAAAACCCATTTTCTTGAGAACTGCGAAAAGATATTACCACTCGATGGTGTCAAATGCCATTGTGGCATCCAATGATACAATTATTGCCGCTTCTTGAATGGTAGACCCCCTTCCCATCACTCCATGCACTCTGCGCAGGTTTAGCGCTTTGTTGCAGTGAGGCATAAAGCCCGACTGATCTGGGTCCACTAGTCCATCTATTACTTTGACTAAACGGTTGACGAGGAGTTTAGCTAATATCTTAGGTTCAGCATTAAGCAAAGAGATCGGCCTATAAGAGGCACAATCTGTCTTTGGCTTGCCTTCCTTATGTATTGTCACCAGCGTCGCATTCCGCTGATCCTTAGCGAGAGCTCCCCATTCCCTGGTCTCATCATACATTGCCCGCAGGTATGGGGCCAGTGTATCTGGACAACGCTTGTAGAGTTCAATTGGCAAGCCATTTGGGCCCAAAGCTTTCCCTGATCTGAGGCTTCTAATTGCCAGGGCTATCTTGTCATTAGTTAGGTCACTTTCCAATAAGTCTGTGTCATCAGTGGTCACAGTCAGGAGGGTAATGTCTCTAAGCAGATGTTGGGAATCGCATTCCGTGTATATTGTCTGTGAGTAATATATCTCGCTGTAGTGCGTTTCAAATGTATTCGCAATATCTAGTGTATCGGTGATGGTCCGGCCGGTTCGATCAATTAACTCGGCCACCAGTCTACTTGCTAGTTCTTTTCTATCCAGCCATGCAATTCATTTTCCCGCCTTGTCCCCAAGATCGTATATTCCACCCAATGTCTCTCTTCCCATTTCTTTGGCTCGTTCCGTCACTATTGCTTTATATTCATCTCTTTTTAAGTTGTAAAACGTGAAGTCTGTCTGGAGTGGTCTTCCCATCCCGTTCTTTCTCTAACCGGAGGATTTTGTCCTCAATTGCCACTACAGCCTTCAACTTCTCTTTATGCACTCCAGCTATCTGAGATAGCTCCTGCCCCCTTATTTCGGTTTTAAATGCCTCCCACATTGTATGGTGAGAATGGACTGACCCCTCTTTTTCCTGGAAATAAAGCTCCATTGCCTTGAGCAATTCCTTCCGGAATACCAAGGTGCCAGGGGTTAATGGGAGCAACTCTACCCACCCTCTGCTGGCCAATAAAAAACTGGGCCCATACCGGGGAGTGATCAGAAATGCCCCTAGCCATGTTTCTAACTTCCTGAACTTGGGTAATTTGGGATGCCGGTATGGGAGGTAGTCGAGTCGTATAGGCTATGGTGCGCTCCCGAGTGAAAGGTGTGTTGGACCGTATCAGGGTGGCAAGATCTCCAGACATCGACCAGACCCAAGGTCTCCAAGAAATCTGGTAACCATCGACTCGAGTCCCCTCCCACTATCCAGAGGCCATCCGGGATAGATAACAGTATAGATCCCAGGTCTTTAAACGCTTGCCCCTGTAGTCCGGGGGTTATATATACCGACATCAAATTTAATGTCTGTCCCTCCCATTGCCCCGTGATTCCCATGTATCTGCCCCATATGTCAGTCCAAGTTGAGGTTACCACCATTGGAAATGAGCTCTCCATTACGTCTTTCAATGTCAGTTCTGGGACCTCACCCTCCGTCCTTCCCATTGGCTTTTCCTTCAGGTGTTGTTGTTCGGACAAAGCCGCCTTTGGGCAGGTATAACGGTCCAGTTTGTTGTTCTGGGTGACCTTAGTGCTCCTTGCAGTTGACATGGTGATGCGGTACCAAGCCGGTGTCGGGACTGGGGCTTCACCGCTGGTGACAGCGCTTCTCAGCACTGGTCACCCTCAACATCTTTTAATTGGTGAGGGGGGGAAACAAAGAGTTTTTGATTGTCTTCACCTGTAGTCGCCGGGCCCCGCTATGGGTCGATCAGGGCAAGCATAGCTGCACGTGAGTGGACTGTAGTGTTCTCCACTACCCCACTCCAGGCACTGATTTCACCCTTTCCGCCAAGGGATCGGCTACGCGGACGTCATTTCAGCTAGGACTCTCGTTGTTCTCAGGAGAAGACAGAGACATTGTCCAGGCGCCTCCCTCGTGCATGCACCGGTCCATCGATCTCCCTGTATGCTGACTTCTATTGCGTGGCGGGCAAGGCCCATCAGTGCCGTGGCCCCAGGAAGCCCATTGGGTGGTGGTGGGGGGAAGAAGAGAATCGGAAGAGGAGATGCAGTCCTGCCAGGATGTCCAAGTCAGTTGGTGGGGGGGAGGAATAACTCCTTGTTCCACAAGTCCATGTGATGTTTCCCAATCACAGCTCAATTTGTGTGCCCCCTGGTATCAGGCTCCCTGGGCTTTGACTGCAGGTTATGAGGGCCCCCCCTTTCAGGTGCTATGCATTTTGGGGACTCTGCGACCTTCCTGTGGGCCTGTATTAGGAGAGGCCGTGCTGCCGCAGCGATCTTCACCCCCTGCCTCCGTTGTCACATGCGCTCTGACACGCTGCAGAGGCTTCTCCAGATTTTGCCAAGAGCGTGGCATCAACGAGCACCCCCACACTCACCGGCGACCCCGTTATTGGTCGTGCACTCTTGCCCCACAAGCACGGCCACCGGGATTAGTTGCTGGGGTCACGCCGTCATCCGCACGCACTCCGCTGGTGCAGCCGCTACTTTAGGTCCTGGCTTGCACATCGAAAGAGGCCGCAGGCAGACACAGCGCCACTGTCGGATCTCGGGACCTCTGTGGGGTTGTTCAGATCCATAGCCCATCCGCCGTCACACACCCGCCTCGGCGGAATTGATTGATGTTTTGGATTTGCGTTGTCTGGGAGGGTAGGACGGAGCGACCCTAGCTCGCGGCCATCTTGTTACGCTGCATAGCCACGCCCCCTTAAATTTCTATTTTTGATGTTTCTTCTTTATTTGTAAAATATTTATTAGATGGGTCAGTAGGTCTGCACTGGTTAAAAATTGGGTAATAGGAGATAAACTTATGTAAGTCTTTAACGTTGTTGGAGTCTTTGAAAAACTTTCTAAGAGAGTAGGTTTTGTCGTTCTTAGTCTTCTTGTTTTTTTCTTTATGTGTAATCCTGCCCGTTTGGGTTACCATTTGTTTCTGTGCTGGGAGTAGGTCATCAGTTACTAACTGATCTTTGGGAATTTGTTGTTTTTCAGTTACATTTTCTTCTCCTTTTGTTACTGATGATTGAAGATTTTGTTTGAGTCATTGTTTCCTTTTTTTGTTGACTAGGTATTGCAGCATACCTGTTTGCGTTTCCAAAATCTGGTCAGAATTTTCCATTATATTCCCCAAGAGAACCGATAGTGAATCCAGGATTCTTTGGAGAATAGATAAAGAACCAGAGATGGGGTTTTGTCCATTCAAAGATTGCGTAGTATTGAACAGCGGAAATTCCGGTGATTGAGAGAGGTTACCCGCTGGTGTTTTATGTGGAGTACTGTTACATAATTGCAGTGACTCCATTATTGTTTTGGCAGCCTGGGAAAGGAGGATATCGTTTAGGTTTATATCTGGTAAGGTGAAGTCTGTTTCTGAAATTTGTAGTATCTCAGATTCTATTGGACTAGGAAGTGGATCGAGGCGCTCTCGGTGTTCATCAATTTTTACTGGTGCTGATTTTGTGATATTAGTTGCCTGTTCTCCAGCGTAACCTTTGTTGCTTTGTGGAGGAGTGCTGATGACCTCTACTTTGTCTACTCCTGTTTCTGTACTTTTTCCTGCTTGATTTGTGAGTTTACTTGATCCATTTTAGGTGTTTTCGCGTTATTTGTTGGGTGCCCAGTCTTTTCATATGGATCATTTGTGATCTTAATTTCTTGTAAGTCATGGTGAGAAAAAGAGAAAGAAGAAGAATTATACGGCGCATTTTATGGCGGGACGCCTAAGTGTTTTTATCTAAATCGTTGCCTTACACTGGGTTACCAATTTTGCTCCAAGAGCATACCATTCGTTTATTGGCCAGATCGTCTTGTAGGAGGAGTTGCTCTCTAAATAGTTAATGATGCTGGACAAAACTGGGCAGGGGTGTTATGGAACTCCCAGTTTCTAACGGTCCTTACTATCTACCCCCCAGCCAACTGCTCGCACTCTCCTGCCCGGTCTCCCCCTATCTCTCCCTTGTCCCTTCCCTGCCTTAGCTCCAACCAGTGATTGCACCATGGGGACAAGGACCATGGTGGGAGAGGGCTCCAGGGGGTTGAGGCCGGCTTACCTCTAGGAGAAGTGCTGAGCAGAATGGGATGGAGGTGGCCAGACAGAGCGCTTTATGCGCTGCTACCGATGCTGTCTCTACCACCGGCACAGTGCAACATCATTCTTCCTAGTTTTCTGGAGTCCAGCTGCAGGACTCGCACACACACGCTCACTGGAAAAGAACCAGGCAAGCCTCCTCTGGCCACGGGCCCATGGTGAAGTCACCGCTGTTTCCTGCGCCCACATCCAACAACAACGCCAGCGTGAGCCGCAAGCTGAAGTAAAGCAGAGGCCGGGAGAAAGTAGAAACCTGGCAAAGCCGCGGGTAGATTAACGCTTCAGCGGCTCTGCTGCTCCGCTGCTCTTCCAGCTCCTGCGCCCCTCCTTCTCCTTCATTGTGCTGCGTGCGTGACTGTGTAATGCGAGCTCATGTTTGCTCTCCTATTATTCCGCTTTACTATTAAGGGTAATTAATGAGTGGTGGTATGATATCCATGGGAATCTAGCATATGCAGCTGAAAAATTTGCAATGGCCACTACCCCCTTGTTGAACTACCTCTCTGGGACTGCGGGGTGGGTTCCCTCCAGTGTGGGTCCCCCCCCACCCGGGCGACACAAGTGGTTCTGAATATCTGGCAAGTTCCCTGCATTGCATGGGGTGGTGGGGAAGGCTAACAGAGTGGACGCCACTGTAGCACAGAACAGCACTACAGTAGGTGGCTCAGCTGGAAGGCTTTGGGAAGGGGGATACTATTGGTATCTCCACTTTAGGAGATGTAACGAGTGGCACGGTCTTGAAATCATTTCAAGAACTACAGCTCGAATATCAAATGCACCTTAACCAATTTCATTGCTACAGCTTCAAGATGCCATTACCCCATACATTAGACACCTTGAAACATTCCCGGAATTCAACCCACTGGAGGGCAAACTCCTCTTAGAAGAGCTTGGGTCTCATAAGATCACCAAGATATATCGCTCACTGGTGTTGCACAGCACACACATGCTCTCTACCCTTAGGAGTTCATGGGAGACAGGTATCAATACCCTAGACGATGATGACTGGTCAGACTCTCTGTGGGCACCCCGAGAGGCGATCATTTCGGCCTGTCTCTATCTTATTCTTTTTAAATACCTTTGTAGGGTTTACTAACCGATATATTGCTTACGGTGCACGGAGCTTCGAAGCTCTCCATTATGTCTACGATGCCAAACAGAAGATGGCACTTTTCTACCCACAGTGCGGAGCTGTACAGCATTCAGCCACTTTTGGTGGGGGGTGACCGCCTGTCTCAGTGGGGTTCTCTACTGGACTGTTCCACTTGACCCGAGATTGATTCTTTTACATGTTTGCTGATGGAATCAGTAATAATAGATAAAAACATGCCCTTCTACTCCTGAGGTTAACCTTTGCGAAGTGGGATATAGCCAAGACATGGAAGGCAGACCACACCCCTTCCTTGACAGTATGGAAGTACGGATTAGACCGTTGTATAGGGCTTGAGATTGCAGTGTACCAGGTGAGCGGATGCCCCCAAAAACGTCCCAAAATCTGGCAAAAGTGGGCTGACTATAGGGGTATTAATCTGGCGCCTGTACATTCCCGTACTTCATGTGTTAAAGAAGAGATCTAAAACTATGGGAATGTTGGAGATGGACAAAGGGAGCAGATTTGAACTCTCGTTCATTGAGAATTCTGGGTCCGGCTGTTGGGTGGGTGGATATGTGGAACTTTCTGTGCGTGTTTTATGTTACTGTTTATGATCATTTGGTGTGCTTTATTTTTCTTGCATTCATCGGCCTAAAAGCTGAGTTATCGCAGCAAAGCCTAATAAAATCTGTTGGCACTGTAACACCAGCCAAGGGGTCCAGGACCTTTGGGGGGCACCACTTGGCCATAAGGACTAATTCCAGGGAGGTCCAAGGCAGGTCCAGATGGAACAATCAGCTGGGTAGTCGTAGGTAGAGGGAGCTCTGGAAGCTTGTGTGTGCCTTTAGCTCAAGCAGAAGGCAAGCCAAATGGCCCCTAGAGGCACTTCTGGGGTTCTGGGTTCAAGGCAAGCAGGTACAGTCTTCATTCAAGTTCTCCAGACAGCAGGGCAGCCCTCCTTCTAATTCCTCCCAGGTTAAGAGTGTTCTGAAGAGGTGTCTGCTTTTATGCCTATTGCTAGCCTGTGGGTGGAGTGCAAGCATTTGTACACCCTTAAAACAGTTCAAGTGACTTCCTCCTCTCCCACTGGGTTTGGCGCCAACCTGACTAGAGAGGCCATATGAAAGGCAGGCCTAAATGTGAGCTTCATCTGCCAGTGACAATGTAGATGTCTTTTGAAGCCCAGAAAGGCTCTGGGCGCCACCCCCAGGCCATCCTGTCTTGAGAGGAGTCCCCATACACACACCCAGAGCCCTTGGTCCACTGTCTGGGAGTAATACACATCTCACAACAGGGGACCCTACAGGGGTCAGGTGATATCTGGACATTGACAGCAAAGTCTTTTGATTTTAGCCTGGAAAATGACAACTTTCTAAAAATATAATTTCTAAAACAGTAACGTAAAATTTGACTTGACCATTATTTAGTTGGGTTGTAAATGACTATTAAAATGAATCTTCAAGCCATTTTATAGCTGCTCCCATACTGAAATCCAGCTCTACAGGTTGCTATAGGGTAACCCAGTGTTTTTCTTTAGAAGAGCCAGCTTTGGCATAGTGAAAAAAAATAATTTCGAGGTTGTTTACTGCCAGGACATGTAGAACATTAAACATACATGCTCTACATTTTAAATACCATGCATCTTGCACTATGGGCATTTTCGGCCTACCTTGGGGGTGACCTATAAGTATTATAAAGGAAAGTTTAGGCCAGGCAAAATATTTGCTTTTCCAGGTTTGAAACTGGACACCCAGGTTGCAATTGTATGCCCGGAAAATTGCTTTACTGTGCTACTTTAGTGTGTGGCACAATATATGCTGCAAACCACTAGTAACATTTAATTTATAGGCACTGCGTGCAAGTGGCACCAGATACTAGAGACTTACAATTAATTTAAATGTGCCAATTAGGGAATGCCAATTCTAATTTTTTAAAGAAGAGAGCACAGGCACTTTCCACACTATACTCCTGCTGACCCGGCAGTAGAGTCCGTTGGGCTTCTAAAACGGGTTTAAAAAAGGAGAGGCATAAATCTGAAGCAATACCTGGCCAAATAGGTAATTTCCAACATCCACTAAACCCCTTCACATGCTGGGAACTTAAGTTACCCTGAAGTGAAGCACTAGTGTGAAGATGTGATGCCTTTGTGCCAAAAGACCCTAGTTTTATATCCAGCGTGTCTGACAAAGTGATGTGTCCTGTGCACATCCCATTCTCTCCAACAAAATTGAGCTGCTTTTAGAAATTAGGGGGCATATTATCAAGCCAGGCGATAAAATTATCGCTGCTTTAGCGGCAGAAAACTGCCGCTAAAACTGCGATATTGGGCTTGATAATATGCTCTATGGAATTCCAATGGAAGCCCATGTTAGATGTGAAGGACATCTAACATGGGCTTCAATTGGAATTCCATAGAGCATATTATCAAGCCCATTATCGCCGTTTTAGCGGCAGTTTTCTGCCGCTAAAGTGGCGATAATGGTCTTGTTAATATGTCCTTGAGAATTCCCATAGAAGCCCAGGTTCTGGTGTGAACATGGGCTTCTATGGGAATTCACAAGGGCATATTATCAAGCCCATTATCTCCGCTTTAGCTGCAGTTTCCTGCCGCTAAGGCGGCGATAATGTTATCTCCGCTCCTTGATAATATGGCCCTAACTAATCAACAGTAAAAAGAGCTCTGTACAAAAAACCTTAATGGGTCACAATGATTTTGCTCCGACTCAGTGGCGTAGCTAGGCCCATTGCTGGCCGTGGCAGCCCCAGCCTTTGCCGCCCCGCGGCAGCCATAAGAGGGGGGCGGGATGGCTTGGTGCTGGCGGCCACCTGCCCTCCCCCCGCTACGCCACTGCACTGACTCTAGAGTTGCTAGTCAGTCCTTTGTCTCAATTCTCAAGTCCTTTGTGCGGATCCTGTAGCCAGCGCCACTCCAATTGCTTCTATTTTAAAGTTGGTTTGGTTTATTTATGGCAATAATTCCAGCTCAGTACAAAACATACAGAACTCCATAAATCCTATTCCCTTTGATCTGGAGCTGGTGTCATGGCTCTGCATGATGCTACACAGTTGTCAAATCATTTATTCAGCAAAGTACCGAACAGCCTTGTATTCAGATTTCCTCTTTCCAGTCAAAGGAATAAAATAGTCACATCGAGTCCTGCCCGACGATGTGAAGATCCGCCCTTTTGATTCTGCTTCAGAGAGAAATGTCTATTTCCTGACGGCCTTACAGCGCCCACCGTATCTCATTGTTTCCAGGCTCCTTCCTGCGCCCTCTGCTTGATTTACGGCCAATGTATTATTTAATGCATAGGTTCAAAAGACATACATTATGAAATATTCAATTCCACTGGAATCCCTGGTGTGACGCGCTTCTCCAGCCTTTTTGTCATGTACTGGTGATTGTTAGAGGTGAGTGCTTTGTGCCAAGATGCTTTGAGTGCCTCTTTTATTTACGAACAGTACTTTGCATCAAATAGCGAGGTACCGCTGATACTCTACAGCATACACAAGCTATGAAAACAACTTGCTAGTGTTCAAGTCTGGTTTTCAATCACATTCAAAGTCATGCATAGTCCGCCTATATGGAGTCCAGCCTCTAGGGTAAGCCGTAAGAGGTCTACAGTCTTTCATCCGCAGACTGCGTGGGAATTGCAAGGCACCAGATGCTGGAGCACAGACTCTTTCAAGTGCACCAGGCTCCGGAAGTACAGAAATCATTCCTTTCAGACATTGGATGTGCGTATTCTGATCATAATTCAAGGCCTGCTCATTCTGTGTGCTTTTCCCTCTTAGAGTGAGGTTGTTTTTTAAAGTTTTTAAGAGTCCGATGTAGGATAGTTGGTGGAGGAAGTAGTACTGGTGGGTTCTTCTCCGATTCATCTCTCTAGATGATTATCTATTGCCTAGCAACTCTAAATCAGACCCATAGAATTCCTCCTGTGGGATGCCCACTTTTTTGAGGTGAGAATAATTGTTAGCACCTCAGAAAATAAACAATAGGATTATAAAACACGGCGACAGCAACAAAATATAATTGACAACAACATATGTAATTTATTTTATATTTCGGCAACACTTTGATGCCTTAACTGACGTGACCCAGGAGCAACAAAAATGCAAAAAATAAATTGTACTGTGGATATTGTTACAGTAAATACTAAATGATTTGAACAAATACTGACACGAATGAACAATATGGTTACTGAAGTTTGCTTCCAAAAATACTCTTTTCTACAAAGGCCAATAAGTCCACATTCTTAGAGATCAGTTGGGTGCATACAAGGAGGTTCATGTCTAGTCCGGAGGGAAATGCAAGCTTTCTTAGGCAGATGTGTGATTCAGACATCATTATAATCCAACAAATTAAAGTTCCAGAGTAGTGCACCAATGGGATGGTTAAAGAATGGGTATATCTAGGAGTTAGCTTTAGATCTTTTACAGCCTTTCTAAATTGTTGTATTCCTATTGGACCATGATGCATTTCGTTAAAGGATCACCTGCATTTTTGCTATCATTTGATATATGAGCAGGGTTTAAGCTTTTGATAGAATTTACTGGAGTACATCCGTAATTCCTGGTTGTATGACAGAGGCACGCATGGCTGAACCACGTGTGGCTCTACCACGCAGCCCCAACAACGAATGCATCTAAACAATGCATTTCTTTACCACGCATGCCTTTATCATACATGCCTTTACCGAGCAATTTTGTGGTAAAGGCATGTTTGGTAAGGGGATAGGTGGAAAAGTTCACACTCCAGCCCCTCCGCTCTGAGTCCTAAAATCCTGGCCCCTGCTCTATAACCCAACCTCCTCGAGCACTAAGAATTACCCCACCCCTAAAACCTTAAACTATCAAGACTCCCCCTGCCAGGTGCCCTAAAAACGTTCCCACCGCCCTGAAAACTACCTCTTCCCCCTGTCCTGAGTCCTAAAACTCTAGCCCCTATCTTAAAACCTACCCCGACCCCACTGCCCTGAGTTCTAAAAACTGCCCCCCTTCCCTGAGCCCTCTGCCCTGGACCTTAAAATCCACCCGACACCTGCCCCCCACCCTGAGCCCTAAAATGAACACCTTCCATTAAAATCTGCCTCCCCCAGTCCAACTTACCTCGCTGCCTCCCCATCCTTCATGCAGGTCCTTCCTCCCGATCCTCTCCCCCCACTTAGTAAGCTAAAATGCCGACTACCTTATCCATGCATATACATGGTTCAGGCACATGCATGGTTAAGGCAAGCGTTGTTTAGCATGCAGTGAAATGGAACATGTGCTTGAAGCCTCGTTATAAAAGCCGTTTCCCGCAATTCCTTCAAACTAAAGCAATAGGGACATGCCCGGCTTGTCTGGCATTTCCCATCATGTTTCTGATCCTGCACATATGGTTAGATTTCTGAAATACATATCAAGAAGAAGGGACTCGGAGTGCATAAAGGTCCAGCATACATGCTCCGATTAGCTAATCAAGATCATGGTGTTATGCAGTTCCTAGTAAGTACGGATTTGTCTGCTTAGGTCAATTAAGTTGCACAGAGTCTGCAGGGAGCATACTTCTGAAGAAACAAATGTCCTCACACACCTAGATAGGTTCCTGGTTCATCATTGGGCTTTTGCCGGGTACTCTACAGAAATTTTTAATTATTGAGTCCTACTGCCTATGTTAAAATATGTGATAGGCACCACATATTGTACCATAGGCAGTAAGACTCAATCATTAACACTTTTCTGTAGAGTACCCCCTGTCCTATATCTATCCCACTCTTTCACATATTTACTTAAAATACATGAATCTACTCTTTTACCCACACTTTACCATATGGCTTATAAAAAGATCTCTGAAAATTCACTTTTAAAGACTCAGATTTTCTAAAAACAACCGCTCTCTAGATAAAGACTAAGAGCCCTCCTCACATCCAGGCAATGAAGATTGGTTTATTCCTCAAAAGAGGGAGAAGGGGAAAAAATTGGACACAATAATTTCCTGTTGTCTTTGAAATGCAGAATTCTTTCTAGGCAAGAAAGACGGGATTCGAGGCAAAACCACTCTGTCCTGAAAAACCCTTCATGAAAAAGCTCCTATTTCTCCCAGTTGTCTGGCTGAAGGAATCACAATGAGAAAACAGGTCTGAAGCCTCCAAAACCACAGATAATTCCCATGTAGGAAAAACTGCTCCCGCCATCTCATAGCCAACAAGTGCTCTCACTTCTTCAAAGCACTTAGCTTTTCACCCCCAGGGAGCTGCATCTTAGAAACTCCCGGGAGTCAAAAGCAATGCCGGCTCCCACGGGAGGCACAAGCCGGCAACGACCACGGGGGCCTTCAGGCTCTCCCGCGGTCCGAAAGGAGATCGCCATGCCTTGGAGGGTTGGGGTCCCCGAGGCCGGAAATGGCCTGAGAGGGGGTCCACTTGGCCTCCCTCCCTTTTTAAAAAAAATAAAGGAATGGGGTCCCCGGGGCCGAAATTAACCTGGGGAAGGGGGCCATGTGGCCACCCTCCCTTGAAACATATATTTTTTTTTAGAGTATAAGAAATGGCCTGGCCCTGGGGGATGGGGTCCCTGGGGCCAAAAATGGCCCAGGAGTGGGGCCACTTGTCCCCCTCCCTTTAAAACAAAAAAACGAAAAAATGGCAGGGTCCCAGTAGATGGGGGTCCCCGGCCAAAGTTGGCCTCTGGAGGGGGGCCGTGCGGCCCCACTCCCATTTTATTTTAAGAAAAAAAAAATGGGTGTGGCCCCAGGGGATGGGGTTCCTGGGGCCCAAAAGCGTCAAGGGAAGGGGGCCACAGAGCCCCCCTTCCTAAAATAAAAATAAAAAAACGAAGCCGGCAACTCACTGAGGCCCTACCCCCTTTCTCTACTACTCTGCAAAATCACCTCCTGGTGCACTCCTGGTTGGGGCATGAAGTCCCCTTCACTCCTAAGGGTCCTTAGGGGCCAACTAGCCCGCCTGTTACCTCTAGTAAGCCCCACACAGTGGGATTGCTGAGAAGTCGTCGGAGGCTGGGCCCCTTTCTCCACCACTCTGCAAACACACCACTTGGCGCTCTGCTGGTGGGGGTGATGAGGTCCCCTTGCATCCTGGGGGCCACAGGACTAAAGTGTACTTCCTCTCCCAAGCAGCAGTGCCCCAACGAGGTGTTTTTGCAGAGTGGTGGAGAAAGGGGCATAGTGATGTCATTTGAGATGTCATTAGTGATGTCACCAGTGATG
Organism: Triturus cristatus; assembly: GCF_964204655.1. NCBI lineage: Eukaryota > Metazoa > Chordata > Amphibia > Caudata > Salamandridae > Triturus > Triturus cristatus. Next base: position 888,217,733 of record NC_140590.1, on the reverse strand, counting down.
TCACTGAACATATCATGAGTAACGTAATATGTGTGGATATAAGCAGTGCATTGCGACGGTGCTAGTCATAGTTAACACTGGTAACTATAACAGCTGATTTCCTCTGCTTTTGAATGAGTGAAATGTCAGCCTAACTATAAAGTTACTGAAACCTTTGTTTTTTTCAGTGAAAATATATATATATATATATATCCAGCTCGGGCTTGTTTCCAACACAGTTGAGGGAACCCCCGACTTCTGAGGCTCATTGGGGGCTTATATATTCCGGCAGAACATTCAAACGCACTTTAGAGGGGATATCTGCATCCCTCTGGAACTACAGGTACCAGCAGACAATGCGCAGTCTTATTTAAGCAGCCTATAGGGGGCGCGCAATTAAAGAAATCTCTCACCTGCAGTTCCGGACTGTGCGTGTTCCTTTCCACGAACAGCCTCTGAGGAAGATTATTGAAACGCGTCAGGCAGTGGTGGTTGGGCTGCCAAAGGTATCGGAAGTCCGGAGTTCCTGACACAAGATTGAGCTGCCGCTTGAGGCTCGTGTCTGCGCTCGAGTGCCTCTCACTGTGTTGGAAACAAGCCCGAGCTGGATCTATAGGCGGTTGCCAAGCCGCCGAGAGTGCACCACCCCGGGAACCTGGGGGCCGCAGAGGAGTACATTCAGCAGCCTCGTGATGTGGGGCGTAAGACACTAAATTGAGGGAACCCCCGACTTCTGAGGCTCATTGGGGGCTTATATATTCCGGCAGAACATTCAAACGCACTTTAGAGGGGATATCTGCATCCCTCTGGAACTACAGGTACCAGCAGACAATGCGCAGTCTTATTTAAGCAGCCTATAGGGGGCGCGCAATTAAAGAAATCTCTCACCTGCAGTTCCGGACTGTGCGTGTTCCTTTCCACGAACAGCCTCTGAGGAAGATTATTGAAACGCGTCAGGCAGTGGTGGTTGGGCTGCCAAAGGTATCGGAAGTCCGGAGTTCCTGACACAAGATTGAGCTGCCGCTTGAGGCTCGTGTCTGCGCTCGAGTGCCTCTCACTGTGTTGGAAACAAGCCCGAGCTGGATCTATAGGCGGTTGCCAAGCCGCCGAGAGTGCACCACCCCGGGAACCTGGGGGCCGCAGAGGAGTACATTCAGCAGCCTCGTGATGTGGGGCGTAAGACACTAAATTGAGGGAACCCCCGACTTCTGAGGCTCATTGGGGGCTTATATATTCCGGCAGAACATTCAAACGCACTTTAGAGGGGATATCTGCATCCCTCTGGAACTACAGGTACCAGCAGACAATGCGCAGTCTTATTTAAGCAGCCTATAGGGGGCGCGCAATTAAAGAAATCTCTCACCTGCAGTTCCGGACTGTGCGTGTTCCTTTCCACGAACAGCCTCTGAGGAAGATTATTGAAACGCGTCAGGCAGTGGTGGTTGGGCTGCCAAAGGTATCGGAAGTCCGGAGTTCCTGACACAAGATTGAGCTGCCGCTTGAGGCTCGTGTCTGCGCTCGAGTGCCTCTCACTGTGTTGGAAACAAGCCCGAGCTGGATCTATAGGCGGTTGCCAAGCCGCCGAGAGTGCACCACCCCGGGAACCTGGGGGCCGCAGAGGAGTACATTCAGCAGCCTCGTGATGTGGGGCGTAAGACACTAAATTGAGGGAACCCCCGACTTCTGAGGCTCATTGGGGGCTTATATATTCCGGCAGAACATTCAAACGCACTTTAGAGGGGATATCTGCATCCCTCTGGAACTACAGGTACCAGCAGACAATGCGCAGTCTTATTTAAGCAGCCTATAGGGGGCGCGCAATTAAAGAAATCTCTCACCTGCAGTTCCGGACTGTGCGTGTTCCTTTCCACGAACAGCCTCTGAGGAAGATTATTGAAACGCGTCAGGCAGTGGTGGTTGGGCTGCCAAAGGTATCGGAAGTCCGGAGTTCCTGACACAAGATTGAGCTGCCGCTTGAGGCTCGTGTCTGCGCTCGAGTGCCTCTCACTGTGTTGGAAACAAGCCCGAGCTGGATCTATAGGCGGTTGCCAAGCCGCCGAGAGTGCACCACCCCGGGAACCTGGGGGCCGCAGAGGAGTACATTCAGCAGCCTCGTGATGTGGGGCGTAAGACACTAAATTGAGGGAACCCCCGACTTCTGAGGCTCATTGGGGGCTTATATATTCCGGCAGAACATTCAAACGCACTTTAGAGGGGATATCTGCATCCCTCTGGAACTACAGGTACCAGCAGACAATGCGCAGTCTTATTTAAGCAGCCTATAGGGGGCGCGCAATTAAAGAAATCTCTCACCTGCAGTTCCGGACTGTGCGTGTTCCTTTCCACGAACAGCCTCTGAGGAAGATTATTGAAACGCGTCAGGCAGTGGTGGTTGGGCTGCCAAAGGTATCGGAAGTCCGGAGTTCCTGACACAAGATTGAGCTGCCGCTTGAGGCTCGTGTCTGCGCTCGAGTGCCTCTCACTGTGTTGGAAACAAGCCCGAGCTGGATATATATATATATATATATATATATATTCACTGAAAAAACCATAGGTTTCAGGGATGTTATAGTTAGTTGGACATTTGACTCATCTAAAACCAGAGAAATTTGCCTGTTATAGTTAATTGAGCTAACTATAACTTGCGCGCCCGCAATGCACTGCTGACAATGTCACATATTACATCACTCATGACATGGTCAGTGACATCACTGATGACATCTCAAATGACATCACTGACGACATCACTCATGACATCATCCACGTGACAATATAATGCACATACTAATGCTCTAATATAAACTTTGATACACCCATTGTAAAATGCTGACTACTATTTTTGAAACCATACACAGAAGAATGCCATATACTACATAGCACTCACTATTTCCTTGTACACTTATACATGTAGTTACTCATCAATAGAGGACTATAAGATGCACTCATACCTCTATGCATGCAGTCACACGCTGCCACTCATCCATAGATTTACTCACACACCTAGTCAGTAATGCAAAGAATGAATCACATACCCATTTAATCATGTATACAGTTATACACACCAACTTCGTTATTTTTAGACATCCCACATCACTTATTAATTCATATACTAACACATAGTTACTGTCTTATACAATCACTGATAGAAGCAGACACTTATTTATACACCCACTCTTGAAATAACTTAGTCTCACGTATACTCATTTAAAAACTCCAACACTCACATATAGTGGCTTAAAACATATGTAGTTAGTCACAGATATACCACTGAGTCATTTATGTACTCACCAACACACCCATAGACACACTAACTCACCCCTACAGCCCTTTCCAGATGTACTTTTTAATCCATACAAACACTGAATCACCCACTCAGACATCTATGCACAGAGTCATACACCCACCCACCCACACAGACAGTCAGGGGCCCATACAGATACTCAGACAACAAATCAATACACTATATAGACACTCGTGTAGGTATTCAGCAACCCATGCAGTTGCTTACACACCAATGGAGAGACTAATGCAGACTTTTGCACAGTTTAGTCACTAACCGATGCATTCAGTAAGACACGTTCAATCACTCACTTATACAGTCAGTCACACATATACAAAATAATTCCTTTAGGCACTTGTAAATGCATTCCTTCTTCAATACACCTTGGTATATATATATATATATATATATATATATATATATATATATATATTTCTCACACTCTTTCTAGCACAGAAAGAAATGGGTCGCACTCTGGTCTTATTCTTCCACTTTTCCGATTTTAATGTTTGCACTCTTACTCCTGAGGAGTAAGAGTGCAAACATTAAAATCGGAAAAGTGGAAGAATAAGACCAGAGTGCGACCCATTTCTTTCTGTGCTAGAAAGAGTGTGAGAATTATTGGCGGCCAGGCTGTCGCGGGACAACGCACAACTTAAAGAGCGCCATATCAGCGAAAGGAGCCAAAGGAGGATTTATTATATATATATATATATATATATATATATATATATATATATATATATATATATATATTCACTGAAAAAAACATAGGTTTCAGGGGCGTTATAGTTAGCTGGACATTGTTGAACTCAACCTCGCAGAAAAACAACTACTAGCCTTGGGTCTTAGCTTTTGCCCCGAGAGCAATTTCAATTATAGCAACACCAGAGTTGATGTTTACAAATTCATCAGAAAACTCAAACTCACTAAATATTACTCCATCAAAAAACAAGTTCGCACTAACGAAGCAAACAAAGAAAAAGTGAAAAACAATAAAGAAAAAGAAAAAGATGTCTTAACATTGAGTCAAACCACTACCAGCACCTGCAGATCATCGAACAGTCAAGAACAAACAAGCCTAGCTACCAATATATCTGAGAACCTTGTGGCCGGCGATCTTCAAGTTATGAAAACTCTTCATTCTCTGAGCACAAATCATGAAGACCCTGATTTTACAAGTATTGACACTCAAGAACTTTCAGAAATAGAAGGTATTAATATTTCTCTCCCTGGTCAAAGTCCCTTTAAACCAACTTCCACATTTGTTCCCATCATGCCCCGCGATGCGGTTGATATCTTTCACGACCGGGTCACTGAAGAACTCAAAAAAATGTATTTGAGACGGAATAAACAAAGAACGAAGGGAGGTTACTCTAAATATCAACCTCGTGCATATTTTCAATTGATGAAAAAGTTGAGCACAAACCATGAGATCATCATTAATAAAAGTGACAAAGGTGGCAACATCGTCTTGTGGAACAAGAAAGATTATAAAATTGAGGCATATCGTCATTTGAATAATCAGGAATGTTACCGTAGAACCAACATTGCAGATTTCTACAAGATAAACAAGAATTACAAAGATGACCTCACTATGTGGAAAAGAGATACTTTGATCAGTAAAGATGAATTCAATTTTTTGCACAATTCATATCCTGTTCTCCCGACCATTTACTTTATACCCAAGGTTCATAAGGGCACCAATCCAGTACAGGGCAGACCTATCATCTCTGCGAACAACAGTATTTTTGAAAACACTTCCCGTTATATTGATTATTATTTACAGGACTTTGTTACACAACTACCTTCATATCTTCGGGACAGCAAAGATTTCTTGGGCAAACTCAGTAATCAAACCTGGTCAACAGAGTATTGTTTCATAACATTGGACATCGCCACACTATACACCAGCATCAGGCACAATGATGGAATCCAAGCCATTGAACACTATCTCAATCAAAGATCTATTGAATTCCATTGCCATAATAAGATGCTGCTGTCCATGATTCGCTGGTGTCTCCTCAACAATGTGTTTACATTTGATGGTCTACTATTTCAACAACTGCAGGGAGTGGCGATGGGGGCATGCTTCTCCCCCAGCTACGCGTGTTTACACGTGGGCTGGTGGGAGGAGCATGTCCTCAAGAGAGAGCATGGTGAAGTGTGGAGTAAACATGTCGTTCAATGGTGGCGTTACATTGACAACATCTTTGTTATCTGGCATGGCACTCACGAGGAAGCTGAAGATTTCGTCAATAGAATCAATACGAACAATATCAACTTACAATTTACTGCCAACATAGACAACTCTACCTGTAACTTTCTTGACATCAAAGTTTACATTGAGAAAGATCGTATTGAGACATGTTTATATCGCAAGCCCTCAGCTGGCAACAGCATTTTGCATGCCAATAGTTTCCACCCTGCCCACACTATCACCAGTCTCCCGTATGGAGAATATCTTCGCATACGCAGGGCTTGCAGCAACCCAATAGCTTTAGATCGCCATCAGGAAGACGCCACTTTGAGGTTCTTAGAAAGAGGATATAATCCCACTAAACTCAAATCAGCCAAAGACAAGGCCAATAGTAAAAATAGACTTCTACTCTTGAGTAACTCTGCACAGTCTTCAAACACACTCACACCATTGCTATCTTCTGATACACAGTACAATCAAACTGCTTGTAGGCTTATAACCACATACAGCAAACAAGCCAAAGACATCAAGACCATTGTTTATAAACAATGGCCTATTGTCTTGACCGATGCTACTCTTAAGCAGGTCCTTCCCATCAGGCCTACCATCACTTTCCGGAAAGCTTACTCCATGCACAGTGACTTAGTTAGATCTAGTCCTGAACTCACAACCAAAAGCAGTTGGTTATCTCCCAAACAGGGTTTCTTTAAATGCAGCTCCTGCCGGGCCTGCAAATTTGGGATAACCACCACCAGCTATACCACTGCTTTTTCAATGGAAAATTACCCCATCAAAGGGCATTACACCTGCCGAACGGAATATGCGGTCTATATGCTTCAATGCACCTGTGGTCTCAAATATATCGGCAGCACTAAGCTGCCGGTTCATGCTCGTATATTACAGCACTTACGAGCCATCGTTAACTCTGATCCTGCATACCCAGTGGCCAGACATTTTAAAATGGTACATGACAACAACTTAAACTGCCTCAAATACTGTGTCCTTGATTCCGTACCAAGTCAGAAAAGGGGAGGCAATCGCGAAAAGCGATTACGACAACTGGAATCTCGATATATTATCGAGATCGATACCAAATATCCCCAAGGTCTTAATACAGGCGAGGATATGCACCATTTTCTGTAATGATTACCTGGCTTATAGTTAGAGACATAGCAATCTGTCATGTCAATACTAGGATGTTGAGCTATACGATTCTACACTTGGGTGCAGTTTACACTCACAAAGTGTTCTCTGATCAATGTACTACAGGAGCTATCTCACTGTGTGTCTCCGTATGGTCCAACCCACATTATGGGTTTGTTTTTAAGGGGGATCCCTGCATTTAGTCATCAGCCTTGGGTACTTATACCATGTATGGTGATAAATTGTGTCATAGCCCATTTCTACTCGAGATATTGGGGACTTACAAGGCTGATACCAAGACGACATATTTTAATATGTGGGTTTTTCCTACCCACTTCTTTCACATACTCCAGCACTGAGCACTTATTATTGGCATTAGTATTAAGGCACATGATCATAATATATATCCAGGACTATTCATATATCAGTATATCGTTCCCAGATTCATTTCAGTTGAATAAAATCCGGATGCTTTATTCCCAATACACATAGCACTTTATCCATCAACTAGCCAGTTGAGTCACCACTATGTTCGTTAATAAGGGTATTGGTACCCAGTATCGCGAATTTTCATTTACCTTTATCGTGTTTTGCTAAAGATCTATTGAGAGCTTTTTCCTTGTATTTAATTGTTCTCTCATTTTGTCCTTATTGAAATTCTATGAGTTGTTTTTGTAGATAACTTGATACATTGTATATATTTGTTTATTTAAGGACAGATCCAACGTTGCAGCATTACCTAAAGTATGTGATCACGTGACTAGCAATTGTACTACTAGTATGGGCATATGCATTTTGACTGACAAATTTTTCTGATTAATTCTGATTATGCATAACTTATTAGATTTAACGATTACGTTTTGCAAAGAATTATGTCTTTTTTAAAAAATCATGCCTGGAAAATGACAGCTAATGGCCTTTCCTTTGAACCAATACGATACAGTATTTCTTCTGTTTCCTTTAGTAATGCCATTCGATTACTTTCAGGTGGTGGTTGGTGTTTTTTCTATAAATACAATATTATTGCACGTAACGTTGTCATGTGAGCAAGGGCCGAGTGGCTCGAAACGCGTCATGGACTAGGCACGCAATACAAATAAACAAGATTTGAAAGCATCGGCGAGTGAAGTTGTCCGTTCCTGCAGATGTGCGCCATTGCACTTTGGGAAGTTTCTTCGATATATATATATATATATATATATATATATATATATATATATATATATATTCACTGAAAAAAACATAGGTTTCAGGGGCGTTATAGTTAGCTGGACATTTCCCTCGTACAAAACCCTAGAAATTCCCCTGTTATAGTTAGTTCAGCTAACTATAACTCGCGCCCCCGCAATGCACTGCTGATGACGTCACATATTACATCACTCATGACATGGTCAGTGACATCACTGATGATATCGCTGATGACATCTCAAATGACATCACTGATGACATCACTGATGACGTCATCCAGTGACTGTGTGTTCCTGTAAAGTTTAAATATGTTTTATATATTTATAGTGAAAGGCCTGTGGAAGAATGAGTGGGTGTACAAGTGTGTGAATGGATGATTTTCTAGGTGCGTAACTGACTCTATAAGTGAGCCATTAAATGTATCTTACTGCAGACTAGTGACTAAACTGCGTGAATGTCTGTATGTGTCTGTGTGTAGGTGTATAAGTAGCTGCATGGTTTTGTAAATAGCTATACGAGTGTCTATATGGGTTATTGATTGGTTGTCTGAGTATCTGTATGGGTGCCTGAGTGTTTGTGTGGGTAGGGTGTGTGTGGCTCTATGCATAGATGTGTGAGTGGGTGATTCTATGGGTGCATGGTTTTAAGAGTGCATCTGTGATGAACTGTATGGTTGAGTGACTGTATGTATGGGTGTGTTAGGGATTGAATGTATATCTCAGTGGTACATGTGTGACTAACTACGTATGTGAAAGGCAGTTTATATGCGTGTAAGAGTATATAAGAGGGTATATGTGAGAGTGTGTGATTGTGAGAGTGGCTGTATGGATAAGCGTGTGCTTGTATCAATGATTGTATAAGAGCGTAAGAATGTGGTACTATTTTTATGAGTAAGTGAACTTGAGTGTGTATAACTGCGTAGGTGAGTAAATGGGAGTGTGATTAATTATTTGCATGACTGACTAGGTGTGACAGTACCTCTATGGATGGTTGGTGGTGTGTGAGTGTCTATGTAGGTGTATAAATGCATATGATAGTCTTGTACGGAGTGACTGTAAGAATGAGTGACTGTACAGGTGAGTGAGTGGAGGTGTATGTAGACCTAAGAGTTAATGAGTGGGTATGTAGTTATTCGTATTGGAGTATCTACGGTTTTCAAAATGGCCGTCTGAAATTTTGAGTCGGTGTTTCAAAGGTTATATTAGGGTGTGAGAAGATGCACTAATTTATCACATGATGACATCATCAGTGATGTCATCAGTGATGTCATTTGAGATGTCATAAGTGATGTCATCAGTGATGTCACTGACCATGTCATGAGTGATGTAATATGTGACGTCATCAGCAGTGCATTGCAGGGGCGCGAGTTATAGTTAGCTGAACTAACTATAACAGGGGAATTTCTAGGGTTTTGTACGAGGGAAATGTCCAGCTAACTATAACGCCCCTGAAACCTATGGTTTTTTCAGTGAATTTCTAAGGTTTTTTAAATGCTAATTCCTAACTATACCGTGCCTGACACCTATGGTTTTTTCTGTGAATTTCAAAGGTTTTTTAAATGCCAATTCCTTACTATAACGTGCATGAAACCTATGTTTTTTTCAGTGAATTTCAAAAGGTTTTTTAAATGCTAATTCTTATCTATAACTTATCTTTAAAGATATCATGAAAAGCATTCTTTTTTAAAAGTAGGGTGCACATTAGTTTTGTGGAAAAGCATCTTTGTGATTGGTTAAGAAAAAGCAGTTTCAACGTGGAGTACATATCATAGGATAAAATTTGCTCAGCTCAACCACAACTGCTACTTGCATTTGGAAGGCACTGTTCGAACTTAAAAAAATTGTGAACTTTTAACCTGCACGTGTCGTTAAATGTTCAAGAAAATGTTACAAAAAAATATCGTTAAGTTTTAAAAAATTGATGAACTTTTAACCTGCACATGTTGTAGAATGTTCTAGAAAGTGTGTTGATAGAATACGTTGCACTTCTGACTTCTATGTGTTGTTGAATATTAAAAAAACAGTTCATATGGAAAATTAAAAAGAAACCAATAGAGAAGTTTTGAAACCTAAAAGAATCAAGGAACTAGTCTAATTCATTCTTTACATGTATTTATGTATGCAGCAACAAAATTATAGACACAACAGCACTAGGAAGAGGAAGAAGCAGGGAGTGGGGGGAGGGGGGCAATGGGCAGAATGGCACACATGCAAAATTAAGTACAACACACATATAGACTAACAATGGCCAAAATGAAACACACCAACAAGGAGCACAAGTCACACAACCCGCCAACATCACACCACTGAACGAGCATAGAAGTGAAAACCACGCTGCATTCATACAGGATATGTACAAAGGCCTGTCGTTGGTGTTGTGGGATGTCTGCGACCATGGTCATCATGGATGAGATGCCCAGCATGTGGCACATGGTCGAGTTCACTGTGTGTTATGTTGCCAAACGGCTGCTCCTCCCTCCCACGAGCCCCCACACTTTTGTACGGTGCGCTGTTGTATCTCGTGCACTCGTACGGCACACCATTGTAATGCCTATTTGCGCATGTCCTGCTACATTCCAACTACAACATCACAGTGCCATTTGGAGGTGGTGCATGCCACTTTACAACATCGACTGCTGCGGCTCTTGTAGCAGGCCACACCAGAACACAGAGACACACTTACAGCACTTCCTGTACACGGACATGTCTGAGACACCCCGTTCCCCTTGCCGGATAGGCACATCCCTGCACTGACCTGTGAACCCCAGACCAGCACACACCAGTTGTGCATGCAGGAGGATGCGTACGTAGCTGCACATGCAGGCTCACTGCCAACGCTGAGGTGACAGCACACTGTGATGCTGCAGGGCTCGTGCCTATCATGTTAAGACAATGACCACAGGGACACACTTACTAAGATGTGGGTTTGGGGGGCATTGGCGGTCCTGGAGTTGTTGAGATGAGTCTTGTGGCCCTCTTGGGTATCCCTGTATCATGCTCATTGACTCTATGGCACCTGTGGGTGTTCTGGTGTGGCTCTTGGCTGTCTTCCCTTTCATTGTGCAGGTAGTTGTCCTGCTTAACACCAGCAGAAAGCAGGTGTAAAATCCCTGGTGCTAACGTGTCTTATCGCCGGAATTTGTTTCGCATTGCAATTGGTGTGAAAGTTGTGATGTGATTTTTTTCGTGTGCAGAACAATATACGAACTGAGCAGTGTATCTCGTCAAGATCCAGCACCTGACGCACTATTCCCAATCAATATAAATACAATGAGATTTCTTAATAGATTTTGTGTGTACACTGTAAGTGCAGCCAATACCTCAGTGCAATTCAATACAGGATTTTAGTATTTAGAATAAATCGGAAAGGTGCACCTCTTGTCTTTTTGCACGGGAACGGCTACTCTCCATTTTATTATCAGCACTTTAACGGAAGTAAAGTTGAGATAAATCTAACACACTATTCAGAAGTTGGTGCAAACTGCAGATATCACCAGTATTCCAGCGATAAGTGCCCCAAAATGTAACACCATGGTGGACTCCATCAAATAACAGTAATAAGAACAAGTAAGAGTCACACAGCAGTTAAGAAAACAACCAAAAACGTTATTAATTTTTTTTCAAATGTTATTTTTTATAATAATAAATATATAAACGATAAACTATTTTCAAACTTTATTTTTTTATTAACATATATATGAACAATAAACTAATAAACAAAATGTAAAAACAATAATATAAAACAACAAGGCGGAACACTCCTGTGGGGACCATGGATGTCGACGACAGACCTGGAAAATCAGAAAGATTGTTAAAAAAACAACAACATGGTATTCTCAACAAAATACCACAAGAAACAAATCACAGATCTATAAAATGCATACAGCTAACACATTTTTTATAAGTTTAACCTGCAAAAACTGTAAAGGTTGCCGCTTTAAAATATTTACCGAATCTGAGGAATTTTTTTTGCAGAAGGCACCATGCCCACAACGTTTTTCTTCAGTGGTGAGGACATTTTTTACTTTTCCCAAGGGGCAAACAAAGACCAATGCCACCTTCGTCACTCGCAAGTTTTGCCAAAGAGTTCTGTTACGAGAGGATCCTAACAAAAAATACTCGTGCGGCAAAGCAAGTATGATACAACACCTAAGGACCCTTCATCCAAACAATCTTGCACGAGAAGAGTGCAAACAGATGAGAAACACTCCTGTTCTGTATCTGTAAAAAAGAATCACAAATAAATGTATATTAATAACTTTCAAATGTATACTTTTCCATTACTGTACAAACACATTTTATATAAAAACTGACTAAGAAACTATAGCCCTGAACCACAAGTGTGACGATCGTTAAAACACTACATGCATAGTGCATACTACTTTGAAACAGTTCATGCCCTAAAGCCTACCTCACTAAAAGACTACATGCTAACTGACTAAATGATTACAGTACTTTAAGGAGACACACTGGGTGAGTGACAGGGTGTTTGCTAGAAGAGTATGAATGCTAACTAGGGAATAGAAGGTGTGAAACACAACTGTGTAGGTGATTAGAGGACTGCATCCATACTGCATAGGCATTTAAAGCAGTCCATGTGCTAAGGCCTGGCTCACTGCATGACTACTTGGGTACTGACTGAATGATTAGAGTACAGCAAGGAGAGTGCCTAGGTGAATTTATAAGTGCTAGGCTTTTCGCACAGAGAATGGATTAGTACTTGGTACTGAATGGGTCACTAGAGGAGTGCAAAGGCAGTGACAAGTGCTGGACTGTATGGATACTGACTAGGAAATTGATAATGTGAAAGACAAGTGTCTAGGTGGTTAGAAGACTGCATGCATAGTGCATAGGGGTTTGAAGCAGTCCATGTGCTAAGGCCTGGCTTAGTGTATGAATACTTAGGCACTGACTGAATGATTAGAGTACTGCAAAGATAGTATCTTGGTGAATTTATAAGTGTTTGGGTTTTAGCACAGTGAATGGATTAGTACATGGTGCTGAATGGGTCACTAGAGGACTGCAAAGGGAGTGACAGGGTATTTCCTGGAAGTGTATGGATACTGACTAGGGAATTGAAGGTGTGAAAGACAATTGTGTACGTGGTTAGAGGACTGCATGCATAGTGGATAAGGGTTTGAAGCAGTCCATATACTAAGGCCTGGGTCACTGGATGAGTACTTGGGTACTGACTGAATGATTAGAGTACTGCAAGGAGAGTGCCTGGGTGAATTTATTAGGGTTTGGTGCAGTGAATGGATTAGTACATGATGCTGAATGGGTCACTAGAGGAGTGCAACGACAGTGACAGTGTGTTTGCTGGAAGTGAACGGATACTGACTGGGGAATTGAAGGTGTGAAAGACAAGTGTGTAGGTGGTCAGAGGACTGCATGCATAGTGGATAGGGGTTTGAAGAAGTCCATGTGCTAAGACCTGGCTCAGCGCATGAATACTTAGGCAGTGACTGAATCATTAGAGTACTGGAAAGAGAGTGTCTTGGTGAATTGATAAGTGTTTGGGTTTTGGCACAGTGAATGGATTAGTACATGCTGTTGAATGGGTCTCTAGAGGACTGCAAAGGAAGTGACAGGATGTTTCCTGGAAGTGTATGGATACTGACTAGGGAATTGAAGGTGTAAAAGACAAGTGTATAGTATGTTAGAACACTACATGCATACTGCATAGACATTTGAAGCAATCTATTTGGTACTTATAAACTGACTAAATAATCAGACTACTTCTAGGACAGTGCTTAGGTAAAACCTTTAAATTTTCAGTTCTGCCACAGTGAACAGAATAGTACATGGTACTGCACCTTAGTGTCAAACCCTGACTCATTTTATCAATGCATAAGCAAAGACTAGCTTCTAATGCTACTAAAACTTGACAACATGAGAGGTTTTAAATTAGTTATCTGTCAGCAAATACACGATGTTACCAAATGCTTCTCTCACAGTGGTTCCCAAATGCACACAGACTCACAGTGTGATTCTAGACAACAACCACTATACCCAGGAGTTTACCAAAAATCATTCACTACTGTGGAAGTGGTAAGGGAACTGCACACAATCTTCATATTTCAGGACTGCACTTTAATGTCAAAGCCTGACTCATATAAGCAAAGCATAAGCAAAGACTGGCTTCTAATGCTACTAAAACTTGACAACATGACCGGTTTTAAAACAGTTATCTGTCAGCAAATACACGATGTTACCAAATGCTTCTCTCACAATCCTTACCCAAATGCACACAGACTCACAGTGTGATTTTAGACAAGCAACACTATCCTAGGAGTTTACCAAAACTCATTCACTAGTCTGGAAGAGTTAATGGTACTGCACACAATCTACATATTTAAGTACACCACATCAGTGTCAAAGCATGACTCATTTAATCAACGCATAAGCCATAACTGTCTTCTAATGCTACTAAAACTTGACAACATGACATGTTTTAAAACAGTTATCTGTCAGCAAATACACGATGTTACCAAATGCTTCTCTCACAGTGGTTCCCAAATGCACACACACTCACAGTGTGATTCTAGACAACAACCACTATACCCAGGAGTTTACCAAAAATCATTCACTACTGTGGAAGTGGTAAGAGAACTGCACACAATCTTCATATTTCAGGACTGCACTTTTGTGTCAAAGCCTGACTCATTTAACCAAAGCATGAGCAAAGACTGGCTTCTAATGCTACTAAAACTTGACAACATGACCGGTTTTAAAACAGTTATCTGTCAGCAAATACACAATGTTACCAAATGCTTCTCTCACAATCCTTACCCAAATGCACACAGACTCACAGTGTGATTTTAGACAAGCAACACTATTCTAGGAGTTTACCAAAACTCATTCACTAGTCTGGAAGAGTTAATGGTACTGCACACAATCTACATATTTAAGTACAGCACATCAGTGTCAAAGCATGACTCATTTAATCAACGCATAAGCAAAGACTGGATTCTAATGCTAATAAAACTTCACAACATGACAGGTTTTAAAACAGTTATCTGTCAGCAAATACATGATGTTACCAAATGCTTCTCTCACACTGATCCCAAATACACACTAACTCACAGTGTGATTCTAGACAAGCACCACTATCCCTAGGAGTTTACCAAAACTCATTTACTACAGTGCAAGTGGTAAGGGAACTGCACACAATCTACATATTTCACGACTGCAATTTACTGTCAATGCCTGACTCATTTAATGAAAGCATAAGCCATAACTGTCTTCTAATGCTACTAAAACTTGACAACATGACATGTTTTAAAACAGTTATCTGTCAGCAAATACACGATGTTACCAAACGCTTCTCTCACAGTGGTTCCCAAATGCACACAGACTCACAGTGTGATTCTAGACAAACAACATTATCCCTAGCAGATTACCAAAACTCATTCACTACAGTGGAAGTGGTAAGGGAACTGCACACAATCTACATATTTCACGACTGCACTTTACTGTCAATGCCTGACTCATTTAATAAACGCATAAGCAATGACTGGCTTCAAAATGCTACTAAAACTTGACAACATGACAGGTTTTAAATTAGTTATCTGTCAGCAAACACACAATGTTACCAAATGCTTCTCTCACAGTGGTTCCCAAATGCACACAGACTCACAGTGTGATTCTAGACAACAACCACTATACCTAGGAGTTTACCAAAAATCATTCACTACTGTGGAAGTGATAAGGGTACTGCACACAATCTTCATATTTCAAGACTGCACTTTTGTGTCAAAGCCTGACTCATTTAATCAAAGCGCAAGCAAAGACTGGCTTCTAATGCTACTAAAACTTGACAACATGACCGGTTTTAAAACAGTTATCTGTCAGCAAATACACAATGTTACCAAATGCTTCTCTCACAATCCTTACCCAAATGCACACAGACTCACAGTGTGATTTTAGACAAGCAACACTATCCTAGGAGTTTACCAAAACTCATTCACTAGTCTAGAAGAGTTAATGGTACTGCACACAATCTACATATTTAAGTACAGCACATCAGTGTCAAAGCATGACTCATTTAATCAACGCATAAGCAAAGACTGGATTCTAATGCTACTAAAACTTCACAACATGACAGGTTTTAAAACAGTTATCTGTCAGCAAATACATGATGTTACCAAATGCTTCTCTCACAGTGGTTCCCAAATGCACACAGACTCACAGTGTGATTCTAGACAAGCACCACTATCCCTAGGAGTTTACCAAAACTCATTCACTACAGTGCAAGTGGTAAGGGAACTGCACACAATCTACATATTTCAGGACTGCACTTTTCTGTCAAAGCCTGACTCATTTAATCAAATCATAAGCCATAACTGTCTTCTAATGCTACTAAAGCTTCACAACATGACAAGTTAAAACAGTTATCTGTCAGCAAATACACGATGTTACCAAATGCTTCTCTCACAGTGGTTCCCAAATGCACACAGACTCACTGTGTGATTCTAGACAAACAACACTATCCCTTGCACTATACCAAATCACATTTCTTCATCTAGAAGTAGTACTACATTTTAGTATAGAAACATAACATAACTCATTTCACAAATTCATAAACAATGACTGGTTTCTAATTCTACCAAAATATAAAAACAGCACAGTTATCTGTCTACAAACACATGAAAAACACAAATGCTTCTCACAGAATGGTTTCTACATGCACACACATTGTAGAGAAAAAAAGTACTCCCCACACTTTAGCAGGAGAAATACATTAGTCTGATTAAAATCAAAATAGTCTACATACATCCCCTCACAATTAAATAACTCATCTTTCAAGTTCTTTTGTAGATTAAGAAGTATATCAATCACTCACCATATTTTCTTTTACAGAATCTCTGCACTGTTCACCTCTCAGCAAAAACAAAGAATGGAAAAGTTTCCCTTTCATTTTCCACACATATACATGTAAACATCAAATCACAATCCTTTACACATAAACTCAAAAGCAAACACACATTTCTATTGGTTAAACATTTCAACCCTTTCCAACTGAAATACATTTCAACCCTTCCCCCAATCTGCCTTCTGCCTGTTACCATAGAAACAGGTCATGGAACACTGCACTGAGCTCACAGGTCACAAGTTCAGCACACAATATTACTAAACAAGACAGGAAGTGTGCTTGACTTTTCAACATATCAGCTTATCATATATAATGTTCCTTACAATCTGTTTTTGTTAACCAATAAGAATCATACCTTTAAAAAACAGAAATATACACCCTACCTTTCAGTGTAGAAAGTAGTCATACAACCAATGATTTCTTGTCTTTTTTCAAAAAACATTGCCGTGGATCCGCGCACCCAACGCGTGAGAATCCGTGCACCCAACGCATTAGGATGCGCGCACCGTGCGTGCATTTCGCCGTTTACAAAAAAAAAAAGGGGGCCCAGGGGGTCCTTCTGGGACCCCCTAAGCACCTCTAGAGGGTCAGAGTATTTCCACTCTGCCCCCTTTATATGTTTTACACACTTATTCCCCTTGCTTCTTCAACCTCGCTTCTTCCGAGGCAGAAAATGGCCGCCAACAGTTCCTGGTTTCGAATGTAGAGAGACACTCGACAGCCAATTAGCATTCAGCACGCGATCGGGAGGGTGCGCGCTCGGTTCGGGGAGGGTGCGCTTACGGTGCGTGTAGGGTGCGCGGATCCTCCGCGGTCATAGATATTTATGTACATTTAACGCTAATTTTCTCAGGAACTACTGAACGGATTCACACCATATATGCAAAAGGCACGAGTCCGAACTGAGGACTACCTCTTTGCCAAATTTGGTGTCATTCCATTCAGCTGTTCGGGCTGTAGCTGCGACAACAGATCCTATGGGAAATTGCATGGGGAAAACGCGTTTTGGGACCCCCCTTTTTTCTCAGCCCCCGCTTGATGAACCACCACGAAACCTTCAGGGTAGGAGCGTAGTGGAGCTGGCCAAACGTTTGGAAAATTTTGTGAGGATTTATCAACAGGCGCCAGACTTATTGGGAATAGAATGTTGCGGATTTCCTATGGAATATAGGTCCTAACTATACATAAATATATATATATATATGTATGTATGTATATATATATATATATATATATATATATATATATATATATATATATATATATATATATATATATATATATATATATATATATATATATATATATATTATCTACTGGCGGTCGCCAGTAGATAGTTATAGTTAGGACCGTGTTTCCATAGGAAATCTGCAACATTCTATTTGGAATAACTTTGGCGCCGGTTGACGAATCCTCGCGAAAGTTTCAAAATAGGTGGGGCGCTCCACTCCGCTCCTACCCTGAAAGTCTCGGGGGGATTCGTCAAGCGGGGGCTGAGAAAAAAGGGGGGGTCCTAAAACACGTTTTCCCCATGCAATTTTCCATAGGGACCTTTAGTCCAAGGTACAGCCCGAACGGCTGAACAGAATTACTTGAAATTTGGCAGAGAGGTAGTCCTCAGGTCAGGGATGTGCCTTTTGCAGGTCTGGTGTCAATCTGTTTAGTAGTTCCTGAGAAAATCAAAAGTAAAATAATATATATATGTGGGCGGAGCCTAGCCACACATCTCATCCTGAGATCTGATTGGCTGTCAGCACTTCATCCAAGAAGTGTTGGCAGCCATCTTGGGACCAATATACATGATAGCACCTCATTAAAAAGCATTGCAGTTAATAGAAGGTTTTAAGACTTTAGTTACATTATAAATCATTTGTTGATGGTACCATACTCATTTTAGGAATTGTGGTATGTTCTAAGGTGATTTCACCATGTGAAAAAGTCTTCTGCTGGGATATCATGATTGAGAGAAAAATATTTTCTCATGCTTTTCCCACAGAGGTTTGGAAGGTGATCTATAAGCTAAACTGAGAGCTTATTTTCTGTAAATTCACATTATCTTTCTCAGTCATGTGAGAATGAAGTCTGACATTCTCAGTAAAACATGTACATCCAACAAGGGCAGAGACTGTCAGTTGATTCCTTTGTGTTCTACTGCAGCTTCCCAGAGTGTTCCAAAGAACAACTAGAGTGCTAACAGTCCTACTTATGATAAACGTATGGCACACCTGAAGCCATCTTGCTTGGATTAAAGTGGTAACTCTTAAAACATTTAATTTAAAAAGGAACAAAATGAGGGGGTTCATTTTTCCATAAAAAGTATGATTAGTGCTGCAGAAAGAAAAATTAGGGCACATTTTGAGTGACTTCTCAAATCCTCTTCTATTTCATTAAAACATTCTGACATGCAGACTGAAACATGCACTCTCAATACCAGCAGCAGTTTTCCCTGGTGAGCAGTAGCTTTACTACAGTGATCTAATGAGCAAAAAGAGTGCTAACATTCTGAATTTAGGGCAAATGTATGACACATCTGAATGCCTTTGGAATCAAAGTAAAAAACTGAAAGTATTTCCTACTGAGGAGACTGCAGTAAATGAGGAAATTAGGAAACTTCATAACAAATAAGTCTGCCAAGATGGCCACCAGAGACAAAAGAGCCCAAATGTAGCCCAAATATCACCCAGATGTAGCCCAAGTATAGCCCAATGACAGAATGTCCCAGAGTGTTCTTAAAAACAACTAGAGCGCTTACTGTCTTCATTATGACAAAAGTATGGCACAGCTGAAGCCATCTTGATTGGAATAAACTGGTAATACTTAAAACATTTAATTTAAAAAGGAACACAATGAGGGGGTTTATTTTGCCATAGAAATTATGATTAATGCTGAAGAAAGAAAATGAGGGCACATTTTGAGTGACTTCTCAAATCCTGTTCTATTTCATTAAAAAATTCTGACATGCAGACTGAAACATGCACTTTTAATACCAGGAGCAGACTTCCATGGTGAACAGTAGTTTTACTACAGTGATCTAATGAGCAACTAGAGTGCTAACATTCAGAATTTATGGCAAATGTGTGACATATCTGAATACCTTCATGATGGAATCAAAGTAAAAAACTGAAAGCATTTCCTACTGAGGAGACTGCAGTACATGAGGAAATTAGGAAACTTCTTAACAAATAAATCTCCCAAGATGGCCACCGGAGACAAAAGAGCCCAAATGTAGCCCAAAATCACCCAGATGTAGCCCAAATATAGCCCAATGACAGAAGTGTGCAAAACACTTATTATTTTGTGCTTTTGCAGTGTTATATAGTGCAGACTTGTCAGGTATTGGAGTGCTTTACATGAGCATTGGTTACATCACACAAGAACAAATTCATTTTGGTTGTAGACATGGGGAGACTAAGTGATTTGACCAGAATCACAGAATGTCGAGCTGAAGCAGAAACTCCAACCTGGTTCCCCAGTTGCAAAGTCTGCAGTTCTGGAAGTAACACAACATCCTCTCCCCTAAGTGCAACATTTAATCAAGTGGTCAACTGGATAAAAAAACATAAAGATTACAAATAATTTAAAAGTTCTTTGCCGCTATTTGAAAACTCAGAAAATGTGTCCTCATTTTAGTTTTTTAGAGCACTAACCATAATTTTGATGCAAATAAGACCCTCTCATATATGTAATTTCTAAAGGAAATACTCTAGGTATTACAGTTTTGATTACATCAAGATGACATCAGGCGTTCCACACTTTTGTAATAAATATAGAATGCTAGCAATCTAGTTGTTCATTGGGATACTGTTGAGAGGCAGAGGCCAGGGGCACGGACTCTGAAAATTGAAGGCAGGTAGGAGAGTGCAGAGGCAACAACTTGACCACACTGGGCAGGCAGGAAGGGCAGTGGCAGCACAACAGACTATGGAGGGCAGTGGAAAGGGGGCAGGGGCAAAAAACCAACAATACAGGACTGGCAAGAGAGGCTGTGGCAATATAATAGACCATTGTGGGCAGAAGGAAGAGGCAGTGGTAGTACAACCATACATGCCAACAGACCCGTTTCAGCCAGGAAACGTCCAATGTTTTTAAGCTCAAATGGGCTTTATTTGATCTGTCTCCTGTCTACAATCTCCTCTTTTTCAATGTAACGCAAAGGGGAAAATCAATACCCCAGTTTTTTTTCAAAATCTCCCTCTTACCAAGTTCAAAATGTTCGCAAGTATGGTACATTGAATCATGGTAGGCAGGAGGAATTGGGGTAGGGACATGGACTCGGATAACAGAGGACAAGAGGGACATGGCGAGGTGCACCAAACTGACCCTACAGGGCAGGCATAAGGGTTTGCAGCAGCACAATACACCACACAGCGCATGCGGGACGGGAGTGCAGCACAACAATCCATTGAAAGCAATAGGGAGGGGACACGACCATGCACATGGACAACAGAGAACAGATGGGAAAGAGGCAATGGTAGCTAGCTGACCATAATGGACAGACAGGAGAGAAAGCTGCAGCATAACAGACCATAAAGGGCAGGAGGGACGGATCAGGGGCATTACAATGGAACAGACAAGCCAGGAGGGAGGGAATAGGGGGTCTGCACATGGAAACAGAGGGCTGGGGGCAAGGTGGCAGGGCAGGAGCAGCAAGATGACCATGGAGGTCAGGCAGGATTGTTAAATGGTAGCGGCAGTTTCAGTCGATAACCTTTCAAGTATTGCCCGGCGGTAATCGCCTCTTATACCATTCGATGTTAAACCAATAAAGAGGCAGGCTCCGGAGACTGGAAGGCAGGAAACAAAGTTTTATTCCGTCGGAGCAGAACACATCAGATCAGACAGCAAGGTATCGTCACGAGGTGCTCTAACTGCATCTCTGAGACCTGGTCTCTTATACACACGTTTATATCTTTATTGCAGGGTTATCATACATGGCACATTCTTGAGATCACTTTGATGTATGAAAGAACATCCTCGGAATCCCCACTTCGAGCTCGTTCCCACACATATCTACAGTGGAAGTCCCCACCCCACCCACAGTAGGAGATGGCTATCACACAGCTGGACATTCCGCCAATTCCCGGGGGTGTGTGCAACCGGTCGGGTCTCAGGGGGTGAGGGCCTTGATCTGCTGTAATCCCTCTGATGTGGGGTGTTTTCCTTACAGTAGGGGCAATAAACTGCATCCGTAGGGCTAGGTGATGGCCTGGGATCGGTTCGGACAATCGGGCGCGGAGGATGGGGGTCATCAGGAAGGATGTATGACCGTATATGGGATGAAAGGAGGTGTTGGTCAGGCCCGGGGTGTGATTTCCATGGCAGGGTCGCGCAGAAGGAGAGGGTTTATGGCCCGTGTATGAGAGAGCGGGGGTGGCCGGCACGCGGGGGATGCTTGCAGCGCCAGGGGAACGCGCTGGCGATCGACAATGAGCGGGGGAGAGAGTGGGGTGCCTAAAATGGCGGCAGTGCGTTCGCTGTGCTTGGCGCTGGGGAGAGACAAGATGGCGCAGATAATGTTCAGTTACAAGCTAAATTTCCACAGTCCTCCCTTTTAACATATCTCGCTAGCTTGCCTGGCCGACATTCACCTTCGTTAACCCTTTAGCTATAATACCGTTAATGTTTTTCATGCATTCCTTAAAGGTACAGAGTTTTTAGGACAGGCAGGAGTAATCTGACACATTTGTACATAGTTACATACAGTTGATAAAGTAGGCAAGGAGGTAGTACATACAAAATTACATCAGCTGTGCCGCATGTCAGGCCCAGGGATAGGAGGAGGAGAGCTTGTTTGAGCACAAATATGATACTGTAAAGCAAAAAAAATGTTTCTGGCAAAACAAGGGATATTTCGCACATTACTTAAGGCCCAGACTTCGTGTGGATCAAAAATAGTCAGTATAGTCGTGTGCATGGCTGGTGTTGTATGAATGTCATTATACAAAGTTAGATTTTCTTAACTTCTCAGTGTACAGTCGGAAGTGACTGACGCAACATCATGAAAACTCGATAGGAAGATAGTTAATATAAAAAGGTGGTTGGGAGAGGAATTCAACTTAACATGAGTTACAGTCATGGGAGGGAGTTCTTCTTTCCAGTGTCCTATTATAAAGAGCCATCACTGGTAAGCTCTTATTGTTGTTCTTCTTTTGTTAGCACTGTTGAGCACCGGCGGTGGAGCTAAGGTCCAGCTCAAATCCAATTTCTCACGTGGCAGGGTGTGACCATTCGTTGTTCTCCGATCACAGTCCTGTTCCCTAACACAGTTCATCATAGGTACTTTGAGACGGGGTACCCGCTTTTTGTTCTTCTGTAGTTAAGTCAAATTCAAAATCCATATAAAAGAGAGAGAGAGAAGGGGTGTGGCGTGCTTCGGGATGCCGGGGGAAGAGGGGGTGGAGTGGGGTCGGATCAAAAAGCGGACCAAGGGGGGCAGAATCTTCCAGCACTGGGCCCATCAATCGGGCCCGACGGGTTGGGACTTCAGGCACGCTGGTCAGCGATCAGGGGGCCTCGAGATAGCCCTTCGTTCCATCGCTTATCATCCTGATAATGGTGCCTCGTCTCACGCCCTTTTTGCTTCGTTGCTTCCCCCTTGGTCGATGCCATAGATGTTCCATGGTCCGTAGCCAGGCTGTGCGTCACGTCCGACGCCTCTCTTCCGGTGGCCGCACGTTATCTTTAAATGAGTACAAGAAACAAAATCTTAGAGAGTTGGCAGGGAAGACATTTACACACTTCATCCTCTCTCCCAACCACCGAGTAGTTTGGGGAAATGCTTTTATCGGTTGCTGTATGATTGATGTCTATTAACTCTTATGTCAGTGTGTGTTACTAATTTAGTAATCATTGCTGTGGTTCAGGTTTCTGTGGGTGTTCCTGTCCATCGTCTGGCCTGCTAGGTGTCGATTCCTGTGCCCTATAATCGTTGCAGGAAGCCTGACATCTGTCAACTTTCTGGTCTATCAAAAATTCGAACCGGCTTCTCCGGTAGAGACTCGTTCATCTTAACACAAGTTCTGTTAATACACATTTTCCTCCGAGGACTGCTAAGTTTATGAAAAGAAAAAATGCGAGGTGCTACTGTCATGGGTTCACAGGTATCTATTTCGGGGAGAGACATAAGCTAAACATTTTTCTTGCTGGAGACAATAGGTAACCCTTATCAGCTTAGGCGATGTATCTTTAGAGAATAAGGTCATCAGCTGTTTTGTCCGAAATACTCTGAGACGGCTAGTACAGGGCTGGGGTTATTTTGGGAGAACGGGGTGCTTAGACATTCTAGTTTGGGGTAATTGGGCGGAGGCAATTCTGGGCGGTGGAGATGGTGTTGTTAAAGCTCTAAAACGAAAACCACTGACATATAGTCCCCGTGATGAGGGCCAAATTGGGAGACATCAGTCGTCTTACCTGTCCTTTCTTTCTCGGCCAATTAAGTTCAACATTTGCAGAAAGGAGAGGTAGTACGTGGTAAAGTACGGTCGTTTTTGTTTCTGTCAATTTGTTGAAACACCGCCGTGTTTGAGGCCAATTATACACAGACTGAGGAGGTATGTGTCGTTAATTTATTCAAAAAGAAAGAGGGCAAGGAAGCCTTAAGTGAGGGAGGGAGAGAGAGTGAGAGAGAGAGTGAGAGAGAGTGAGAGAGAGTGAGAGAGAGAGAGAGAGAGAGAGAGAGAGAGAGAGAGAGAGAGAGAGAGAGAGAGAGAGAGAGAGAGAGGGACGGAGACGTGCGCATCAAGTAGGCTATTTGGCATATGTACGACACAAAACGAGAGAGAGAGAGAGACATGTGTACGATAATAGGCTACTTGGTGCACACACAACATGGAGTAGCATGGGTCGGTTCTATGTAAGAAAACACAAGCGGGGGAAAGACATAAATTCGGTGATCACGCACACACAAATACCGGATAGGGTGTGACAGTACATGCATCAAGCGCAGAAACTTAAGACGGAGACTCAGGGCTACGTTGAGTATGGGGACCTCTCCTTTCCTGTCCTCTTTCCTATTCATGCTGCGTATTTTCAGTATTTTGTAGTTTATCTTGGGGGGGGGTGTCGGACCTTTTACTCCCCTCCCTTTGATCGATGGACGAGCACTTCGATCATACGATGATACTCTCTTCAAGCGACCCAAGCATGAAATGCATACACATTCATACCGTATAATCGTAGCACACACGCACAATCACACCATACAGTTTTTCATGTTCTCAATGGTGGTCTGCACTTTACGCACTATCCCACAACGTTTGTCTATGTTTTTCCCTATATTGAACACGGTGCGGTCCATGTCCACTCCATTCTTTAGTCGGAACTTCGTCGTGACCTATAGAGAGGGAAAAGAGGGGAGGGGACGTGCAGTATTCAAAGTACATTAGCGCGCGTAGACACGAAAAAGTTCTACTTACCACGTACCAGGCTAGCCGCAGGAGTGGGTAATACCACAGACCTAGTATTCTTTTCTTCCGAAACAAAGGTGCTCTATTTCATTCATCTCCTAAATTCGGGTTCCCTGGTCGTACATGTATTTCTCAATCGGTTGTATATTATGGTGCAAGATACCATACCTTGCATTCGGCATATACCTTAAGCTATAGTCGATCATTTTCTGACAACTCTTGGAAAAAGACAGGTGTGACGGGTACAAATTCCGTTAATCAAAAAGATTCAGGTAAATGGGGTCTGCATTATCTGTTTTCTATTGCTTGGGAGTAACAATCATTTATTCAAGAAAAACCTGTACCAACCTAGATGATTTGTCATGACACTGATTCCGTAATTCCTTTAAGAATCCCTTTATTTAAAACAATGTCAGTATACAAATACGGGCCTACAACCGTTCAGGCCGGCCACGGTGTGAGAGGTGTCTCGGCGCCATTTTGGGGCGAGGTCGGGTGGGTCCAGTGCACAGTCTAAGTCTTTCCACTAACTAGCTGCCGGACCAGAATCCCCTTCGGTAGTTCGAGAACTTTTCGTCAACGTCAGCTTGCGTCAGCATGGCGTCACCGCGGTTTTGTAGCGATGCCGTGGTCCGTCCTTGGGGCGGGGACAGCAGGCGGGTTCTTCCGCCGTCGCCCTTTATCAGTCTTTCTTTTACGGCACCAAACGGTGGCAAGATGGCTGCCGCCCGGGGCAAGGACAAGTTATCGTGGAATAATCAAGAAAAATAGCGGCGATTGTCCCCACCGGAGGCCCACGGGAGTCGAATGTCAATGACTCCCGCAGAACCTGCAAAGCTGAGAGGGTGTTTTTCAAGGGGTGGGGCCCTCGCCCGAGCAGACAAGCCTCCGAGTCCAGGGCCGTCTCACGGTGGGCTAGGCCTGGATCCGAAGAACCGACCGCCGGAGTCCAAAAGCAGCAGCAGCAGCTCTTCGTTATAGCCACCGGGATGGGTCCCTCGATCCCTCGGCTGCGGGGGCCCATTTCTCGAGTGAAACGCTAATGGCAATCTTAGTGGATCCGCGCCTGAGTGGCTACCCGGCAGGCAAGACTTGAATGGCCGTCCCGTTGCAGCCGGTCGGTGAGTGCAGGGGCGCCCACTCATCTGGGCGGCGAGTGAAATGGCTGGGTGCAACTCAGCTGGCCGGTGAAAGAAACGGTGGGGTGCAACTCAGCTGGCCGGCGAGTAAAATGGCAGGGTGCAACTCAGCTGGCCGGCGAGTAAAATGGCAGGGTGCAACTCAGCTGGCCGGCGAGTAAAATGGCTGGGGTGCCCTCATCTGCTGGCGAGCCTCCACCTGGGGAGGCGGGGGAGGCCCGTCCGCGTCGCTTCCCCCCGCCAGGGCACCCTTCGTTATTGAAGGAAGAAGAAGAGAATGGGAAGATCCGCACGACGTGGCAGACCCACCTCGGCATTGCCAGGGTCTTGGCGCCGCGTGTGGCTTCCGGACTATTCGCACAGTTGTCCGCCACTGATGTCAATGGATTTTTTCATGGCTTTTATAGCCCAAGGCCGACTAAAAGGACCGCCCAAAACAGGCCAATGTTGCAACTTCGAGGAAGGAGAGGCGAGGACGGTGTCACGTGGACGTAAATGCTTTGGGATGCAGGTCGCAGCAGACTGTCATGTAAATAGTTGTTTAAAACGTGTTTTAACCTGTTCACCTTGTCGGAATGTTGTTATACCTATAAGTTATTAAAATGTTTAATCATACTACTTTGTTGGAGTGTTGTACATATTTGCAATCTAGTTACAGTGTAATCGGAAAATGGCATAGTCCAATTGTGCGTGATCCTAGTCAAGTTCGGTGACGTCGATGGTGGGTATCAACAGGCTTCCGGTTGCATGGGATTTCAGTCGTGTTTACTGGGCGGGGTGGGTGGTAGGGCAGACATGTTTAGGCAGCGAGAGCGATGGAGCCGAGCTACCTCGTGGCCGTCTTGACCGTGAGCTTGGCTCCTTCCCCTAGTTTCATATATCCCACAAAGGGCTATTTCCTAGCGTTTTTTTAGTTATGTAGGGTCCAAAAGGGATCCCACCAGTGGCCACTGACTCTCGGGGTCCCCCTTTGTATATTTATGCCATAGCTTGCTATAAGCTACGGCGACTAGTCCATATTTAGTGAATATGTCCTTATTAGGGGTGCCTTCCAGTGGAGCCGGATGGTCCACCTCTAATAAGCGGTCCGGGCAGAACCAACTATCAATCAGTGGGGAGAAGATAGGCATGACGGGTTACAACGGGGACAAAAGTCAGCACTACCTATCTTTTCACTGCTTGCAAAGACTAGACAGAATATCTCTATTCCTCGTTATTTGTAAGCAGAGAATACCTCCAGAGAACCAATATCGAACAACTAATGTTCGGACAATCAATCAATCAATGGTGAGATAAAGATAGGCACGACGGGTTACAATGGGGACAAAAGTCTGCGTTACCTACCCTTCACTATTTGCAAAGACTAGACAGAATATTTCTATTCTACGTTATTTGCAAACAGAGAATATCTCAAAGAGCACTATTCTTCAAAACAATCAATGTTCGGACAATCAATCAGTGGGGAGATAAAGATAGGCACGACGGGTTACAACGGGGACAAAAGTCTGCGTTACCTACCCTGCACTATCTGCAAAGGGAGAGAGAGAGAGTATTTCTACTCCTCCCCGTTTGTAGACAGCGAATATCTCAAAGAGAACAATCAATAAGTAATACTAGTATTTCAATCAATCAATCAATCGTTTCGCAATTTGTCGTGTTTCACGACCTTACCCGGACCGCGTGGACAGTTTCTCGTCTTCCGCCTCCAGCGCCCGATCGTCCTCTACTCTCTGTATTTGCCGCGGCACTCCTGATTGTTCCCAGTCAGGACTGTAGATCACTCGAGAGAGGTCTGCTCGGAACCACTGAAGTTCGGATGATCGGCTGCCAGACGAGGGTCTATCGGGCAGGAGCTCTCCCGATCGTTGCAGTCGTTCACTCTGTCGTCAGGACCTCTCCCACTGGATCCACGTGTCGCTGATGGGCCCCACGCTTGGGACGCCAATTGTTAAATGGTAGCGGCAGTTTCAGTCGATAACCTTTCAAGTATTGCCCGGCGGTAATCGCCTCTTATACCATTCGATGTTAAACCAATAAAGAGGCAGGCGCCGGAGACTGGAAGGCAGGAAACAAAGTTTTATTCCGTCGGAGCAGAACACATCAGATCAGACAGCAAGGTATCGTCACGAGGTGCTCTAACTGCATCTCTGAGACCTGGTCTCTTATACACACGTTTATGACTTTATTGCAGGGTTATCATACATGGCACATTCTTGAGATCACTTTGATGTATGAAAGAACATCCTCGGAATCCCCACTTCGAGCTCGTTCCCACACATATCTACAGTGGAAGTCCCCACCCCACCCACAGTAGGAGATGGCTATCACACAGCTGGACATTCTGCCAATTCCCGGGGGTGTGTGCAACCGGTCAGGTCTCAGGGGGTGAGGGCCTTGATCTGCTGTAATCCCTCTGATGTGGGGTGTTTTCCTTACAGTAGGGGCAATAAACTGCATCCGTAGGGCTAGGTGATGGCCTGGGATCGGTTCGGACAATCGGGCGCGGAGGATGGGGGTCATCAGGAAGGATGTATGACCGTATATGGGATGAAAGGAGGTGTTGGTCAGGCACGGGGTGTGATTTCCATGGCAGGGTCGCGCAGAAGGAGAGGGTTTATGGCCCGTGTATGAGAGAGCGGGGGTGGCCGGCGCGCGGGGGATGCTTGCAGCGCCAGGGGAACGCCCTGGCGATCGACAATGAGCGGGGGAGAGAGTGGGGTGCCTAAAATGGCGGCCGTGCGTTCGCTGTGCGTGGCGCTGGGGAGAGGCAAGATGGCGCAGATAATGTTCAGTTACAAGCTAAATTTCCACAGTATGGGCACTAGAAACAGGACACACCATGGAGAGCAACAATGAGACTATGGTGGCATACACACAGACCATGGAGGGAAGGTGGGAGGGGGTCTGGGGCAGCTAGCTGACCACACAGGGAAGGTGGGAGGGTCCATGGCAGCACAGAAGACCATGCATGGCAAGCAGGAGGGTTAGTGGCAGCACAATGGCTATGATGGGTGTTGGACAGGCCACATGAAGGGCTTGCTCCCTCCCTGCATGACAGGGCCCAAGCCCCGGCCCTCCAGGTGTTACCCACAAGAGCAACCCGCACCCCGTCTCCCGACGGAACTCCTGCCCCCGGACATCCATGTATCATGGGGCCGAACCACTACCGGCTCCCCCGGCCGGACCAGCCGCCATCTTGGACACTGCACCACGAGGCCGCGTGGCCTCAGCTCGACCCTAACCCTGGGCCTGGCCAGGCCCCGACATCCCGGCACCACTATCCACCCAGGAGGTGAACGGACCACTTGGCAGGTCAATGGGAGAAAGAAATGTCGATGGCTCTCCCCCGCCAGGTGCCGATCGCCCTCCAGCTCCCCCGGGCGCTGGCTCCACCCCCCTGCTGGGTGTCTGGACTCCCTCATCCCGGACCTTCCGACCTCCAAGCGCGAGGGTCCGGACATCAAAGGGCGCCAGACCTATAACTAGGGCAGCTCCAGAGCAGGAAGGCAGTTGTATCCTGGAGTCGAGAGACACCGAGAAGAACTCAGCCTTGACGGACTACCGGCGCTGCCGTAGCCCTGCCTTGTGAACTATCGTCCTGCCTGCTGGCGCTGCCGCGGCCTTCTGCATCCTCCATCCTCGTCGGGACCTGCTGGCGCTGCCGCGGACCGTTGTAACGACCACCTTCATCGGGACCTGCTGGCGCTGCCGCGGACCGTGTAACGACCACCTTCATCGGGACCTGCTGGCGCTGCCGCGGACCGTGTAACGACCATCTTCACCGGGACCTGCTGGCGCTGCCGCGGCCTGTCCAAAGCTAGAACATCGAGCTCGAGGATTGTGAGCTATCCATCATACCATCTCAGCTACCAGATTGGTAACCAGACTGTCCCGCTACCCCCCTTTCCCAAACCAAGAGACTAGAATCGAGGGGACCCCTGAGTCCAGACCTCCTTGTACCATTCCATCGTACCTTAAGAAATCGCTTATAAAGAACGTTAAATCCTATCCTTGTGTGGTGTACATCTGTGGGGGGGAAGTTACTTGTCTGTACGATCGCTGGAGACGGCTCTCCCCGGAGACCTCTCCCCTTGTCCTCGGCCGACCCTCCCGGTCCGTCTAACATTGGTGGCCAGCGGCGCGATCCGAATCAACGCGTAATCGTACAGAGAGTAGCTCACCCCACGACAAAACCACAATGTCAACCAAAGAGAGCGGATCCACCCAGAAATTCCAGATGGATAAATTGGAAGAGTACAGCCATCGTGAATTAAAACAATTCTGCATGGAACTAGGCATTGCTACCACCGGCCTGAGTACCAAAGACGATTTTAAGCACGCCATTGAGTCGTGGGCAGAAACCGGGGTCGCCAGATCCCCAGACCGAAATGGTGCAGCATCAGAGAGGAACGCCACGGCTCCCGAGGAGTGAGGAACGGGCCTCTCACAGGAAGAGATCCAAGAAAGAGAAAAAAACAGACTACATGAGTTAGAAATGGCACGGCTCAAAATGGACGGTGAACTAAAATTAGCCGAGCAAAAACTGAACCTAGAACATCTGCGGCTCCGAGAAGAACGGGAAGAAAAACAGAGGCAGAGAGAGCTCGAAGAAAAAAGATTGGCATACGAACACGAGCGCAAACTGGCAGAAATAGAACTACGGAAGCAGAACAAAGAACCGGAGGTGCCCGAGCGACCGCGCACCCCGGGAGCGACAGAAAAGAAAGTCCACATCCCCAAGGATGTCGTCCGAGAGTATGTCCGAGAGGACGACATACAACAGTGGTTCAAGGCCTACGAGATCGCCATGACCTCCCACCGGATCGATCGAAGTGACTGGGGAGCCGGCCTATGGGGGAGGTTCGTCAACGAAGGCCGCGATGCCCTGCTACAGCTCCCAGACCATCAGATGTCATCCTATGACCACATGAAGGCTGCCCTCCTCACCCGATATGGGCTCACACCTGAAATGTACCGCCAGAGGTTTCGGGACTGCACCCGGATCCCGGGTACAACTTGGGTGGAATATGTCAACTATTTCAGCCGAGCCTTCGAGGGCTGGATCAAGGGAAGTCATGTAACGACCTACGAGCAACTTTTTAACCTCATGGTGTGGGAGCACCTCTCTAACAACTGCTTCGTCGAGCTCAGGCAGCACCTCCTCGACAGTAAATTGACTGACCCACGGCAACTCGCCGCCGAAGCTGACCGGTGGGAAAGCACCCGAGTGGGCCGGAGAGGGCCACACGAGCAGAACCGGAACAACCAAGGTCAGCACCGTCCCCGAGGAGGAGGAGGAGGCCAGGGGCGAGGGAGAGACACCGTCCCGGCCGCTCCCGCTGCCAGCACCCCACCCCCGGCCAGCCGGGGGAACCCCCCGATGCGCCCGGGGTTCCGAGCCGACGTCACGTGTCACCGATGCCAGCGAGTCGGCCACTACGCCAATGACCCGAACTGTCCACAGAACCAAACTCCAAAACCCCGCCAGGTAGCTGCCGCCGCCCTGGGGGGAGAACAAATCTCCGAAGAACAAGAAGAATACGAGCAGGCACAACAAGAGTGGGAACCGGCCGCCATGGTTCTAGCGTGCCTAGGGGGAAAAGACATGGTCCCGCGGGCCCCCCTACCCGCCAACACCAGAAAATATAGCCAATGGGTGAACATTAATGGGCGCCGGGCCGAAGCCCTACGTGACACAGGGGCCAGTGTGACGGCCGTCCGCTGTCACCTGGTAAAACCAGAGCAGATCCTGCCGAATATTCTCTGCCCCGTCCGCTCAGCCGACAATTCAGAGAGTCTATGTCGGATGGCCTGCGTCCCCTTCGAATGGGGAGGGGTCTCCGGCATGTTGAAGGTGACGGTCCGGGATGATGCCCCCGTGGACTGTCTCCTGGGGAATGATCTTGAGAGTTCCCCGTGGGCCGCCGTCGAAAGAAGAGAGCACCTGGGGATGCTGGGCCTCCCGGACTGGGCGTGCGTAACCACCCGGTCCATGGCCGCCCGTGCCATCCCCCGACCAGAAGAACCAGAATGGCCTGCACCTCCTCCCCCGATCGCTCCAGTAGAGGAC
This sequence comes from Triturus cristatus, assembly GCF_964204655.1. NCBI lineage: Eukaryota > Metazoa > Chordata > Amphibia > Caudata > Salamandridae > Triturus > Triturus cristatus. Next base: position 888,185,455 of record NC_140590.1, on the reverse strand, counting down.
ACCGACTATACCGACCCCCCAGATCAAACCCCTGAAGGGGTCCCCCAGCCCCAGGACCTTCCCGACCTGGCTCAGTGGCGTCAAGAAGGGGGGCCCACCCAGGAACAGTTCCGCCAAGAGCAGAAGACCTGTCCCTCCCTCGAGGGACTCCGCCAGCAAGCCATCGCCCAGAGCGCAGGGGACACCACCGGAGCCCATTGGGTCTATTGGGATAACGACCTGCTATACAGTGAACAGAGAATCGCGGAGTTAGGGGCCAGTCGAGTGCTGGTGGTGCCCCTCCGTTTCAGAGACTTCCTGTTAAATTTGGCCCACGATGTCCCTCTGGCTGGACACCTGGGCCAGGACAAAACCTACAGTCGCCTGGTGACCCACTTTTTCTGGCCGAGGTTGCGAAACGACGTCCTCAACCACTGCCGGTCCTGCCCCACGTGCCAGGCCAGCGGGAAGAGCGGCCGCAAGCTCAAAGCACCTCTGCAACCCTTCCCAGTTGTCACCACCCCGTTCGAGAGGGTGGGAATAGACATTGTGGGGCCCCTGGACCCCCGCACCGCACAAGGACATCGATTCATCCTGGTACTGGTGGACCACGCCACCCGCTACCCCGAGGCTGTGCCCCTGCGAACTGTAACAGCTCCGGTGGTCGGCCGGGCCTTAATGGGGATCTTCTCCCGGGTGAGCTTCCCCCGAGAAGTCGTCAGCGACCGAGGCACAAACTTTATTTCGAAATATATGAAGTCCCTCTGGCAACAGTGCGGGGTCACCTACCGATTCACGACCCCCTATCATCCTCAAGGAAACGGACTAGTTGAGCGATTCAACCGCACGCTCAAGGGAATGATTGGGGGATTGGAAGAGCCCCTCCGTCGCCAGTGGGATGTACTACTTCCGTGCCTCCTCTTCGCCTATCGAGAAGTTCCCCAGAAGTCCCTCGGTTTTAGCCCTTTCGAACTCTTGTACGGGCACCCTGTGCGAGGGCCCCTCAGCCTAGTCAAAGAAGGTTGGGAGATGGCCCCCCTAAAGACCCCTCCAGACGTCTTCAAGTACCTCCTGGCACTACGCAATCAGACCCGGCGATTCAGGGAAATGGCAAAAGCGAATCTTGAGGCCAGTCAGGAGGACATGAAAAAATGGTACGATCAAAATGCCTCCTCCGTCGAATTCGAACCTGGTCAACAAGTGTGGGTGATGTCCCCCACCGAACCATGTGCCTTGCAGGACAAGTGGACGGGGCCCTTCAAAGTGGTCGAACGCAAGAGCCCTGTCACCTATCTCATCGATATGGAGTCTCCCCGGAACCCCCTCCGGGTCCTCCACACCAACAGACTCAAACCCCACTTTGTGCGCTCGGAACTCAGCCTCCTGATGGCTACAGACAGTGGGGCGGAAGAAGACTCCGAGCCTCTCCCTGATCTCCTGAAGACTCAGGAGAAAGATGGTTCCGTGGACGGGGTCCGGCTCTCCGAGGCCCTCACCCCAGAGCAGCGCCAAGGCTGCCGGGACCTCCTGCTGCAGTTTGCTACTTTGTTTTCCCTCACCCCAGGGGTCACCCCCTGGTGCTTGCACGACGTGGACACTGGGGACAGTCCCCCTATCAGACACTGGGCATACCGCGTACCAGATCGGGTGCGGGCCTGCATCCAAGAGGAAGTGTCCAAGATGCTCACGCTCGGGGTCATCGAGCCCTCGGACAGCCCCAGGGCCAGCCCGGTCGTGCTGGTCCCCAAAGCTGCTGCCCCCGGCACCACTCCTGAACTCCGATTCTGCGTCGACTATCGGGGCTTGAATGCTGTCACCAGGACCGACGCTCATCCCATCCCCCGAGCGGATGAATTGATCGACCGCATGGGGGCTGCCCGCTACCTCAGCATCTTCGACCTGACAGCGGGCTACTGGCAGATCGGTCTCACACCCCGAGCCCAAGAACGGTCCGCCTTTTCTACCCCCGATGGCCACTACCACTTCAAGGTCATGCCCTTCGGCATGAAGAATGCCCCAGCTACTTTTCAGCGGCTAGTGAACCAGGTCTTGGCGGGGCTCGAAGAGTTCAGCGCCGCCTACCTGGACGATATCGCTGTGTACAGCCGCCACTGGTCCGACCACCTCCACCACCTCCGAGAGGTCCTGCAGGCCCTCCAGCGGGCCGGCCTCACAATCAAGGCCGGCAAGTGCCAAATTGGTCAGGGATCCGTGACCTACCTCGGACACCAGGTGGGAAGCGGTCTGGTGGCCCCTCTGCAATTCAAAATCGCTGCAATCCAGTCCTGGCAGCCCCCAGTCATGCAGACCGAGGTCCGAGCCTTCTTGGGACTCACCGGCTACTACCGGCGGTTCGTGAGGGACTATGGCAGCATTGTGGGGCCCCTCACGGGTCTCACGTCCAAAAACCACCCGAAGAAGATTAACTGGACCCCGACTGTCAAGCGGCCTTCGAGAAGCTGAAAGCCGCCCTGTGCACTGCCCCTGTGCTCCAGGCCCCCGATTACAGTCGGGAATTCATTGTGCAAACGGACGCCTCCGACCACGGCATCGGGGCGGTTCTCTCCCAGCTGAACCCCGAGGGTCTTGACCAGCCGGTGGCCTTCATCAGCAGACGCCTCCTGGCCCGAGAACAGCGCTGGAGCACAATCGAGAGGGAGGCCTTCGCAGTGGTGTGGGCCCTCAAAAAGCTCCGGCCCTATCTCTTCGGTACCCACTTCCGGGTGCAAACCGATCATCGACCCCTGCAGTGGCTAATGCAGATGCGGGGGGAAAACCCGAAACTATTGCGCTGGTCCATCTCCCTGCAGGGGATGGACTTCACTGTGGAACATCGACCGGGCCAAGACCACGCCAACGCAGATGGCCTGTCACGCTTTTTCCGCCTCGACGAGGAGAGTCCCCAAGAGGATGGGTGACTCTCCCCGCCTTCAGCTGGGGGGGACGCATGTTGGACAGGCCACATGAAGGGCTTGCGCCCTCCCCGCATGACAGGGCCCAAGCCCCGGCCCTCCAGGTGTTACCCACAAGAGCAACCCCCACCCCGTCTCCCGACGGAACTCCTGCCCCCGGACATCCATGTATCATGGGGCCGAACCACTACCGGCTCCCCCGGCCGGACCAGCCGCCATCTTGGACACTGCACCACGAGGCCGCGTGGCCTCAGCTCGACCCTAACCCTGGGCCTGGCCAGGCCCCGACATCCTGGCACCACCATCCACCCAGGAGGTGAACGGACCACTTGGCAGGTCAATGGGAGAAAGAAATGTCGATGGCTCTCCCCCGCCAGGTGCCGATCGCCCTCCAGCTCCCCCGGGCGCTGGCTCCACCCCCCTGCTGGGTGTCTGGACTCCCTCATCCCGGACCTTCCGACCTCCAAGCGCGAGGGTCCGGACATCAAAGGGCGCCAGACCTATAACTAGGGCAGCTCCAGAGCAGGAAGGCAGTTGTATCCTGGAGTCGAGAGACACCGAGAAGAACTCAGCCTTGACGGACTACCGGCGCTGCCGTAGCCCTGCCTTGTGAACTATCGTCCTGCCTGCTGGCGCTGCCGTGGCCTTCTGCATCCTCCATCCTCGTCGGGACCTGCTGGCGCTGCTTTGGACCGTTGTAACAACCACCTTCATCGGGACCTGCTGGCGCTGCCGCGGACCGTGTAACGACCACCTTCATCGGGACCTGCTGGCGCTGCCGCGGACCGTGTAACGACCATCTTCACCGGGACCTGCTGGCGCTGCCGCGGCCCGTCCAAAGCTAGAACATCGAGCTCGAGGATTGTGAGCTATCCATCATACCATCTCAGCTACCAGATTGGTAACCAGACTGTCCCGCTACCCCCCTTTCCCAAACCAAGAGACTAGAATCGAGGGGACCCCTGAGTCCAGACCTCCTTGTACCATTCCATCGTACCTTAAGAAATCGCTTATAAAGAACGTTAAATCCTATCCTTGTGTGGTGTACATCTGTGGGGGGGAAGTTACTCGTCTGTACGATCGCTGGAGACGGCTCTCCCCGGAGACCTCTCCCCTTGTCCTCGGCCGACCCTCCCGGTCCGTCTAACAATGGGCAAGAAGGAGGGTGCAGGGGCATGCACAAAGGACCATGGAGGATAGAAGGGAGGGTCAGGACCTGGGCACAGACTAGAGAGTTCAGGGGAAGGGGCCTCCCAACAGACCGCGCGGGGCAGGCAGGAGGAGCAGTTGCAGCACAACAGATCAGGAAGGGCAGAAGGGTGTGGCAGTTAAATGGACCATGGAGAACAGGAGGTAGGGGATAGGGGCATGGCATGTGGACAGGCAGGGTGGAGGTGGCAGGGACAGGTTACAGTCATCTGACAATGCTAGGCAGGTGGGAGGGGAGTGGCAGCTGAACAGAACACTCAGAGTAGATAGGAGTGGCAGGTCCATGGAACATAGTGGGCAAAAAGGATGGAGCAGGGGCATGCACAAAGACAATGGAGGTCAGGGGGAAGGAGAATAGGGGCAGCAAGCTAAGCACAGAGGCTAAGCAGGAGGTCAATGATGGGCCATAGAATTGGGCAATGGAGGGCAGGAGGAGTGGACTGGTACATCATGCTAAATGGAGGGCAGTGGCAGCACATCATACCATGCATGGCAGGAGGGAGGAGGCTAGTCCATGGATTCAGACAACAGAGGATAGGGAGGAGGTGGATGGGGCAGCAAGCTAACTGTTCAGAGAAGGTGGGTATTAGGAACTTTATTGTTTTTAAAATGTGTGTCTGTGCGAACTACTTAAAATATGAACAAGTATGCAGCAGAATCTCACTTTTATTCAGGAAGAAGAGGACGTTTGTGACTGTGACTCCGGGCTCACTTGGCAGAAACACCCCCTGACCCTCCACCCCCATCGCAAAATGTAATGCCCCTGAAAAGGGTAGGTGGACGCAGTGTTATATAGAACATAGTCCTGAGAGCACGATTGAAAATGAAAACTAGATGTAGTATATGGTATAAACTATGCACCAAAAAGTGTGATATAGGATGAACCGGGGCTATAAATATAATATGCAATACATTGTGCGCAATGACAGATTCATTGGAGAGCGCGAGATAGCACAGGCACTAGCGCATGCTATGCGATATGCGCCTTGGAGTGTAATATGCACAGGGCAGTGTTGTGTAACATAACTAGTCTCTAAAGTTGTAATATAAAATATGTGCTGGGGAGTGTAACGTTGCATATGCACTGTGACAAAGATATTGATCCCAGATTGTAATATGTATGGCATAGCGCTGTGCGTTATAACATAGGCATCGAGGAGGGCACGTTAGATGGGGCAATATAACCAGTGCGACGGCAAGTGTGGCATGACATATTCACAGGGTGGTGTTACAGTGCACATGGGCTAGAGAGTGTCATAGCATACGCACTAGCTGGTGGCATATAATACAATGGTGTGTGGCACTCGGCGGGCACTGGTGGGTGTACCACAGCATTGGGCTCAGCCAGGAACGCGCTGTGACTCTCAAGTGAGGTTCGTCTCCTTTCCAGAGAGTAAAATAAAAAGTATTACACATCCGGCGGTGGATGTGTTTTTTATTAACCGTGAGGGGGGTTTCTTGCATAGTTTGGTCGAATTTTTGTCGAATCCCCTTTGAATGGCTTGGTGTGCGTGTATATTAAATGTGCCCGTCAATAGCTACCCATGTTTGTATAAATAAACAACAAGGGTGTCTACTTGGAGAGTACCCACCGGCGGGGGCGCCAGGATTAGGCACGGTAGGGCGCCAGACACGTCAGAGCTTCACTAGCGGTGTAAATACATTCCATGTGGATTCATTCTATGCATAGTCGCCTTTTAATGAATATCACGCAAATCGTCATGGTGATAGGTACATACGGTTTGTCCAGCATGTCCTAGGTGTTTCTATAGATATATATATTTTTAAAATAATAAAAAACAAAGGCCGGCCCCGGAGCCATAAGTGGCCTGAGGAGGGGGGCAACGCAGCCCCCTCCTAAAGAAGTGATGTCACTGACCATGTCATGAGTGATGTAATATGTGACGTCATCAGCAGTGCATTGTGGGCGCGCGAGTTATAGTTAGCAGAACTAACTATAACAGGAGAATTTCAATGGTTTTGTACGAGTGAAAAGTCCGGCTAACTATAACTCCCCTGAAACCTATGGTTTTTTCAGTGAATATATATATATACATATATAATATTACAAAAGCAACACCAAATGCACCACTTCAACAATCTAATAAAAATAAGTCCAAATCCTTGAGGTATTTTTCTTTTTCAAAAAGAGTCTTCTTTATTATACAGTAAGTATTCCAATCGTAAAGGATTCTTTTAAAAAACACAGCCAAAGCAGCCGACGCGTTTCGTCCACCTCTGGACTTCTTCAGGGCTGCAACAAATTTATACAAAAGCGCAGTGTCAGTGTTCAACATAAGGACTAGGCACAAACATTGATGACATAACTAAAAAGACATTGTGAACATTGATGGACACATACTTAATGCAAAAATTACAACACAAACTCAAAATAATAACATGACAGGTTAAACACTTTAAAAGACAACAACCTATGGGATTACAAGGAAAAAATCATTGATTCCCAATTGCACAGTTGTTGGTTTAAAAATCTTGTCAATGACAGAGACTAATGTGTGAGCAAAATGTAGGAACACTCCTCACAAGATGCCACATGAATTTGTCTGTAAGAACCCATTATGTCTTCAATAAAGGTAAAGGAAATGGGGTCATAGGTACTAAAATGCCAAATAATGGCAAGTGTCAGAGCGAGAAGGAAAAGAGATCAAACATAACTAAACAGTGTCACCTGGAATAGACATGATAAGCTAGTCATGGTATAACTAGATAAAAGAGAAAACAACACACCCTGGGAAACAAAAAACCAAGGGAAGGGAGCAAAGGATATACACACCTAGAGAAAATATTAGTGATTGACTTCGTCTTATGATTCGAACCTTCTTGTTACAACTCCCCCACCATATGTGGTGATCATATTTCTGGAGATGGAAGTCAATATTACTATAAGAAGAAAGACAAAATAAGGCATCTACTAATTTGTAGAAAAGATTATTTATCTCAAAACAGAGTCAATTATTAAATATTAAAATATAATACTCACTTATAATAAAGTGAAAAACATGTATGTCGTGGTAGAAATGTGATTGTCCGTTAACCCCAATAAGGCTTGCAAAAATCCTGATGGTTAATATCGGTCTGCATCAGGACATAAAGGCGGCTGTGGCGCCTTCCAAGATACCTGCAGTGAAGGATACATATACAAATGAAGTATCCAATCAGTCATCTAATATAATAGAGTCTGAAGAAGGTAATGTAATTATATAAAAGGAGGTTGCATGTCTATCACACAATCCCAGTAAAAGGTTTGTTCATTTAATTTCAGAGCTCTAGAAAATGATTCAAGTCATCCAATACGAGTCATATGTGAATGTCCAGGTTAAAAGAAAAACCAAGGTGACATCAAGGCAAAGGGAAACCAGCAAAGCGCTGGCAAAGTGAGCATCCCTATGTAATCTGAGCGTACAAACGAAAGCTTTCAGCAATAAATAGTGCCCGGACTGCAGGTATGCGCAAAACTTACCCGATTCAGTATCTCGGGAACATACGGGAAAAACTGCACCGGTCCTGTCGATATTGGCAAGGCCAGTGTAGAAAACTCCTGTTTAAATAGTATCCCCAACAGGTGTTGTTAATTAATTTGCCCTCAAGTCGCGGGAAAGATACACCGCGGAACGAGGGAACCATACAAGATTTCGAGAAACAATAGCCGCCATCTTGTAATGGTGAAAGAACCTAATTGATGGTCTGACCCTAAACTAAATCCGTCTTACTACAGCGTAAATGTGATTGAAGTCACAATGTAGATGTTTAAAACGAACGGTAATGCTGATATTGCCACGTATGGAGTTCTAAAACAAACTAAGGGATATACAAGTACAGTACAAAAAACCCCAGACGCAAATAGAATAAAATCGCCATCTTTAGTGGGAAATATAGCCTCGTATGGAAAACATTCTTTTTAAAGAGTGAGGGTGTAGGATGTGTGAAAGACAATATTTGAAGGACCTCAGAGATACGTTGTGATATACATTCAGAAAGCTCAGGGAAAGGGGCCGCACAAGTTGAAGGTTGTGGGAAAAGGCAGGTAAATAAACAGTAGAATGTAAAATTGGGTTAATTAAAAGAACCCAGCGGACGGCTTTTCCCGTGATGTTAAGTGGACCCCAGTTGTATGGCATAATGAATGGAGTGCTCATGCAGTACATAGTAAGTCTCACAATAAAGAGGGGATATACTTGTAAGAACCACATAAAATCTCTCTCCTATGGTATGCTAGAAGACAGGAGCAAAATGTAACACACTGAAAAGCTAACAGATATCCTCATATACAAATACAGATGGTTTAAGGTACAGTTGTGGAATGGAAATGGGGGTCCAGTTAGATTTCAAAGAAAATAGTGCATTTCTGATTCAAAAATACCTCAAGGATTTGGACTTATTTTTATTAGATTGTTGAAGTGGTGCATTTGGCTATATTGCCCACTAAAGATGGCGATATCAAGATTCCCGCTTTCTCCGTTACCAGGAATTGAAACAGGACTACTCTTATGGGGCATTATATATGCTTGGTTCCTCCAGTTTATTGTATATTATACATTCATATTCTTTATGGCACTGGTCAGTCACATATAGTGACATTCCCTTTCCAAGATGGCGACCCCCTCGCTTTTATGCTTTTTTGCTTCTATCGACATGATATACTATCTCGTAATTTCTCTTTAATGTCGATTACTCTGATTGGGATTTCCTTCATATTCACGTTATCTTCAACGAGGATCGACATAGGGAGGAGTTAATTTACCCCCCGTTTTCTTTGATTCTTTTGACTAGTAAATTGGCTCTTTACCATTATAAGATGGCGGCCGTTTACCCCTTTACCTTGACCATGTTTTGTTATTGTTTTTACTAATATGCCATACTATCTCAAAAACTTGCATTACCGTTCGTTTTAAACATCTACATTGTGACTTCAATCACATTTACGCTGTAGTAAGACGGATTTAGTTTAGGGTCAGACCATCAATTAGGTTCTTTCACCATTACAAGATGGCGGCTATTGTTTCTCGAAATCTTGTATGGTTCCCTCGTTCCGCGGTGTATCTTTCCCGCGACTTGAGGGCAAATTAATTAACAACACCTGTTGGGGATACTATTTAAACAGGAGTTTTCTACACTGGCCTTGCCAATATCGACAGGACCGGTGCAGTTTTTCCCGTATGTTCCCGAGATACTGAATCGGGTAAGTTTTGCGCATACCTGCAGTCCGGGCACTATTTATTGCTGAAAGCTTTCGTTTGTACGCTCAGATTACATAGGGATGCTCACTTTGCCAGCGCTTTGCTGGTTTCCCTTTGCCTTGATGTCACCTTGGTTTTTCTTTTAACCTGGACATTCACATATGACTCGTATTGGATGACTTGAATCAATTTCTAGAGCTCTGAAATTAAATGAACAAACCTTTTACTGGGATTGTGTGATAGACATGCAACCTCCTTTTATATAATTACATTACCTTCTTCAGACTCTATTATATTAGATGACTGATTGGATACTTCATTTGTATATGTATCCTTCACTGCAGGTATCTTGGAAGGCGCCACAGCCGCCTTTATGTCCTGATGCAGACCGATATTAACCATCAGGATTTTTGCAAGCCTTATTGGGGTTAACGGACAATCACATTTCTACCACGACATACATGTTTTTCACTTTATTATAAGTGAGTATTATATTTTAATATTTAATAATTGACTCTGTTTTGAGATAAATAATCTTTTCTACAAATTAGTAGATGCCTTATTTTGTCTTTCTTCTTATAGTAATATTGACTTCCATCTCCAGAAATATGATCACCACATATGGTGGGGGAGTTGTAACAAGAAGGTTCGAATCATAAGACGAAGTCAATCACTAATATTTTCTCTAGGTGTGTATATCCTTTGCTCCCTTCCCTTGGTTTTTTGTTTCCCAGGGTGTGTTGTTTTCTCTTTTATCTAGTTATACCATGACTAGCTTATCATGTCTATTCCAGGTGACACTGTTTAGTTATGTTTGATCTCTTTTCCTTCTCGCTCTGACACTTGCCATTATTTGGCATTTTAGTACCTATGACCCCATTTCCTTTACCTTTATTGAAGACATAATGGGTTCTTACAGACAAATTCATGTGGCATCTTGTAAGGAGTGTTCATACATTTTGCTCACACATTAGTCTCTGTCATTGACAAGATTTTTAAACCAACAACTGTGCAATTGGGAATCAATGATTTTTTCCTTGTACTCCCATAGGTTGTTGTCTTTTAAAGTGTTTAACCTGTCATGTTATTATTTTGAGTTTGTGTTGTAATTTTTGCATTAAGTATGTGTCCATCAATGTTCACAATGTCTTTTTAGTTATGTCATCAATGTTTGTGCCTAGTCCTTATGTTGAACACTGACACTGCGCTTTTGTATAAATTTGTTGCAGCCCTGAAGAAGTCCAGAGGTGTACGAAACGCGTCGGCTGCTTTGGCTGTGTTTTTTAAAAGAATCCTTTACGATTGGAATACTTACTGTATAATAAAGAAGACTCTTTTTGAAAAAGAAAAATACCTCAAGGATTTGGACTTATTTTTATTAGATTGTTGAAGTGGTGCATTTGGTGTTGCTTTTGTACATGTATATTCCAGTCATTGGAACGGCATTGTGCTGGCGGGTGCCAACCAAAATTGCACACTTATGGTGAAGAGATTATACCACCAACGTACATATTGAGTAATTTTGAAATCCGGTGCTACTCTAGAGGGCTGCCGCTAGCATTGTTGTTTGTATTTACGTATATTGTCACCCCAGTTAGCACGGATTTAGCTCTTACAAGTTTATTTAAAACACTTCTCATTTATTTCCAAGTTTTTTATAACTTAGCATAAAATGGCTCAATTTAAGGACAGAAGGCACGAACTGGCCCAGGACTTATTTGTTAATAGCCCAAGAGCGGGAGGATCAGTAACCACAACCTCTAGCTCTGAGGGACTAAGAAGTAAATTCCAGAAATTAGAGAGATTGAAGAAGGCTGAAATGGCAAGGTGGTGGGATGGCACCACTCTTACAAAATACATGGAGAATGATAAGATCCCTAGAGGTTTAAGAATGCCTCGTTTGTAATGATGAAAATTCTCATCAAAAATGCAGAAGGAAAAGGGAGGAAACTACAACAAGAGATCACGGAACTAGAGGCTGAAATAGCCTCTATAGATCTAAAAGAGGCAATTGGGAAAAACTACGAAATCCTAGACAAGACTCTAGATGAACACCAAATTTATCTTAGAGATAAAAAGGTGAAGAAAATACATAGGGATGACAAAGACTATAGGGATGAAAGGGTGTATACATTTGCCCGCAAGTATGATAACATCAAGGCAACTGGGGAAGGAAAGAGACAACGTGAGGACACACTGGGATCATCATTAACAGGCAGTGTGTCATCAGTCTCTTCCTCCATTAGTTCTATATCCCCTGAGGACCCAACCCCTAAACCAGCTGAGAACATCCAACCTTCCTCTTTTTTATTAGAAATGGAGAAAGTCAGAGTAGGGGGAAGAACTTTAGGAAAGGAACAAAGACAAGACGGGGTGGTAGGAGATGGCAGGCACAGCGTAAAAAACAAAACTATGACCAACGAAATGCCGGAAAGAACAACCAGATCAAGGAAGGGAGCAATCAGGAAATAAGGGAATCCAATACCAACATGACTGACAAGTTGGAAATTGTAAATTTATCCAAAAAAGAGCTTTCGGATAGTGAAATTTCTGTACTTAGCAAGGGCCTAGGCTTTTGCCCGACACAAACAGGTAAAGATGTTGACATTTTTGTTGATATGTATAAATTTGTACGTCAATTAAAATTAAAAGATCATTTTGCAAACGCTTTGCCTCCACATGGTGATAATTATCCTGACCGCACTCATGTCCAGCAGACCGTCTCAGAATTTAATGCTCTCAAGGCCATGTTGTCTATTCAGTTTGAGACTGAAATAGACACGGATGCTTTACGCACGGAACTGGATCTAACGGAAGATCTTTGCATCAATAGTGGCTTGAAAGACAAGTCCAAGTTTATACCAACGGGAACACACCCCAATATTGACATTTTCTATGAGAGGGTCAGTCATGACTTATACAACCTGAAGGCCTCACATCCCAGACCTAACGACATTAAATTTAACCTTTCCGTTTCTGCAAATCAGGCACTCAAGGAGCTAAGATCAAATTCCACACTAGTCATCCGGGAAGCTGACAAGGGTGGGAATGTTGTTATTATGGAAAAGGTTGATTACATGGGTGAAATAGAGAGACAACTAGCAGACATCACATGTTATAAAAGACTGACCCTTAACCCTATCAAACAGCTATGCAGCTACATTAATGGTAAACTTTTTGAATGGCGGGAAATGGGCCTGTTAGATGATAAGGAGTACAGGTACTTGACAGTCATGGAACCCACATTTCCATGCATTTATATCCTACCCAAGGTCCACAAAGGAGGCCCGTTTCCACCAGGGCGACCCATAATCTCTGGAATTAACTCACCGACAGAAAGATTATCCGAATACGTGGATGGTTTTTTACAACCTTTGGTGCAGAAACTACCGCCGTACGTAAAGGACAGTAAAGACATTTTATCAAAATTCGAGGGATTGGAATGGTGTGACTCTATGGTTTTTGCCACTCTAGATGTAACCAGTCTCTACACCTGTATCCGAAAGGAATTTGGTGTTAGAGCTCTAGAGTTCTATCTGGGACAGAGGACGGCGGATCATTTGGCCCATAATGACATGTTAATGGAAATGACTGATATAATCTTGTCTAAAAATTATTTCCTCCGCAACAATGAGTGGTTTCAACAAATACAGGGCACGGCCATGGGCTCGAGGTTTGCACCCGCTTATGCTGGTCTCTTCATGGGGTGGTATGAGCGGGTGCATGCCTGGGGCAGACATTCCACCACATGGACTGAGCATGTACTGTTCTGGGGCAGGTACATCGACGATGTCATCATCATCTGGAATGGACCTGTCCCCGACCTTATGGATTACCATAATTATCTCAATGATAATCCATATAATGTTAAGTTTACCCTCAATTGGAGCAAGGAGAGAATTGAGTTTCTTGACATCCAATTTTTTGTGCACAATAACATCATCCAAAGCACAGTCCATCGAAAAGACACTGCTTGTAACAGTGTTTTACACTGTGAAAGTGCCCATCCCCGACATGTAGTAAAGAACATCCCGTTCGGAGAAATGGTAAGAATGAGAAGGATTTGTAGTACACATGAATCATTTGTGCACAACATAACAGAAACCAAGAAGAGATTCTTGGCCAGGGGATATCCCATCACACTCATGAACAAAACCGAGAGGAGGGCATTAAATGTCAAACGAGAAAGCACCTTGGGGGAGCAAATGCCACGTAAGAGGAAATGTGAACATTCGCCCACTGCCCTGGTAACATGTTACAATAGAGACAGTAGCAAAATCTTTAATATCTTGAGAAAACACTGGAGACTACTAGAGGAAGTTCCGGGCCTCAAAGATGTAATAACAAAAAATCCCAGGGTTACCTACAGACGTGGCCAAAGTCTGCGAAATATGCTCTGCCCCAGTCTGGTCACATCCCCAAAAAAATCTAATTGGTTGAGGGAAGGCCAAGGGGGGTTCTTTACATGTACTAAATGTTGCATCTGCCAAATTGGAAAAAACAGAACCCGCACTTTTCAATTTAATACCGAAAAAGTGCATGCGATCAAACACATCATCACATGCAGGACCACGTTTGTGACATACATTCTGGGATGCCCGTGTAACAAGATATATGTGGGCAGCACCAAAAGAAAACTTAGGATCAGAATACAAGAACATCGCAGGGCAGTAAACAATGGTGACCTTAGATACCCCCTTACATTACATTTTCAGGAAGAACAACATAAACCCAATGAATTATGGTTCTTTGGAATAGACCATATACCTATTTCACCGAGAGGAGGAAATAGGGAACAGGCTTTAAGAAGGAATGAAGCCAGTTGGATATGTAGACTCCGCTGTGTGGAAATGGGCCACAATAGTGAATCAGAAATGCACTATTTTCTTTGAAATCTAACTGGACCCCCATTTCCATTCCACAACTGTACCTTAAACCATCTGTATTTGTATATGAGGATATCTGTTAGCTTTTCAGTGTGTTACATTTTGCTCCTGTCTTCTAGCATACCATAGGAGAGAGATTTTATGTGGTTCTTACAAGTATATCCCCTCTTTATTGTGAGACTTACTATGTACTGCATGAGCACTCCATTCATTATGCCATACAACTGGGGTCCACTTAACATCACGGGAAAAGCCGTCCGCTGGGTTCTTTTAATTAACCCAATTTTACATTCTACTGTTTATTTACCTGCCTTTTCCCACAACCTTCAACTTGTGCGGCCCCTTTCCCTGAGCTTTCTGAATGTATATCACAACGTATCTCTGAGGTCCTTCAAATATTGTCTTTCACACATCCTACACCCTCACTCTTTAAAAAGAATGTTTTCCATACGAGGTTATATTGCCCACTAAAGATGGCGATTTTATTCTATTTGCGTCTGGGGTTTTTTGTACTGTACTTGTATATCCCTTCGTTTGTTTTAGAACTCCATACGTGGCAATATCAAGATTCCCGCTTTCTCCGTTACCAGGAATTGAAACAGGACTACTCTTATGGGGCATTATATATGCTTGGTTCCTCCAGTTTATTGTATATTATACATTCATATTCTTTATGGCACTGGTCAGTCACATATAGTGACATTCCCTTTCCAAGATGGCGACCCCCTCGCTTTTATGCTTTTTTGCTTCTATCGACATGATATACTATCTCGTAATTTCTCTTTAATGTCGATTACTCTGATTGGGATTTCCTTCATATTCACGTTATCTTCAACGAGGATCGACATAGGGAGGAGTTAATTTACCCCCCGTTTTCTTTGATTCTTTTGACTAGTAAATTGGCTCTTTACCATTATAAGATGGCGGCCGTTTACCCCTTTACCTTGACCATGTTTTGTTATTGTTTTTACTAATATGCCATACTATCTCAAAAACTTGCATTACCGTTCGTTTTAAACATCTACATTGTGACTTCAATCACATTTACGCTGTAGTAAGACGGATTTAGTTTAGGGTCAGACCATCAATTAGGTTCTTTCACCATTACAAGATGGCGGCTATTGTTTCTCGAAATCTTGTATGGTTCCCTCGTTCCGCGGTGTATCTTTCCCGCGACTTGAGGGCAAATTAATTAACAACACCTGTTGGGGATACTATTTAAACAGGAGTTTTCTACACTGGCCTTGCCAATATCGACAGGACCGGTGCAGTTTTTCCCGTATGTTCCCGAGATACTGAATCGGGTAAGTTTTGCGCATACCTGCAGTCCGGGCACTATTTATTGCTGAAAGCTTTCGTTTGTACGCTCAGATTACATAGGGATGCTCACTTTGCCAGCGCTTTGCTGGTTTCCCTTTGCCTTGATGTCACCTTGGTTTTTCTTTTAACCTGGACATTCACATATGACTCGTATTGGATGACTTGAATCAATTTCTAGAGCTCTGATATTAAATGAACAAACCTTTTACTGGGATTGTGTGATAGACATGCAACCTCCTTTTATATAATTACATTACCTTCTTCAGACTCTATTATATTAGATGACTGATTGGATACTTCATTTGTATATGTATCCTTCACTGCAGGTATCTTGGAAGGCGCCACAGCCGCCTTTATGTCCTGATGCAGACCGATATTAACCATCAGGATTTTTGCAAGCCTTATTGGGGTTAACGGACAATCACATTTCTACCACGACATACATGTTTTTCACTTTATTATAAGTGAGTATTATATTTTAATATTTAATAATTGACTCTGTTTTGAGATAAATAATCTTTTCTACAAATTAGTAGATGCCTTATTTTGTCTTTCTTCTTATAGTAATATTGACTTCCATCTCCAGAAATATGATCACCACATATGGTGGGGGAGTTGTAACAAGAAGGTTCGAATCATAAGACGAAGTCAATCACTAATATTTTCTCTAGGTGTGTATATCCTTTGCTCCCTTCCCTTGGTTTTTTGTTTCCCAGGGTGTGTTGTTTTCTCTTTTATCTAGTTATACCATGACTAGCTTATCATGTCTATTCCAGGTGACACTGTTTAGTTATGTTTGATCTCTTTTCCTTCTCGCTCTGACACTTGCCATTATTTGGCATTTTAGTACCTATGACCCCATTTCCTTTACCTTTATTGAAGACATAATGGGTTCTTACAGACAAATTCATGTGGCATCTTGTGAGGAGTGTTCATACAGTTTGCTCACACATTAGTCTCTGTCATTGACAAGATTTTTAAACCAACAACTGTGCAATTGGGAATCAATGATTTTTTCCTTGTAATCCCATAGGTTGTTGTCTTTTAAAGTGTTTAACCTGTCATGTTATTATTTTGAGTTTGTGTTGTAATTTTTGCATTAAGTATGTGTCCATCAATGTTCACAATGTCTTTTTAGTTATGTCATCAATGTTTGTGCCTAGTCCTTATGTTGAACACTGACACTGCGCTTTTGTATAAATTTGTTGCAGCCCTGAAGAAGTCCAGAGGTGGACGAAACGCGTCGGCTGCTTTGGCTGTGTTTTTTAAAAGAATCCTTTACGATTGGAATACTTACTGTATAATAAAGAAGACTCTTTTTGAAAAAGAAAAATACCTCAAGGATTTGGACTTATTTTTATTAGATTGTTGAAGTGGTGCATTTGGTGTTGCTTTTGTACATGTATATTCCAGTCATTGGAACGGCATTGTGCTGGCGGGTGCCAACCAAAATTGCACACTTATGGTGAAGAGATTATACCACCAACGTACATATTGAGTAATTTTGAAATCCGGTGCTACCCTAGAGGGCTGCCGCTAGCATTGTTGTTTGTATTTACATATATAATATTACCTACTGGGGGTCGCCAGTAGGTAGTTATAGTTAGGACCTTGTTTGTATTCAAAAAGCGTTTTTTCTTTTGCATATATCTTTGGCGCCGTTTGACGAATCTTCACAAAATATTTCAAACTAATGACCAACTCAGGTCAGCTCCTGTCTTGAAAGTTTCGCGGCGATTTGTCAATCGGTGGCTGTGAAAAATAGGGGGCTCCCAAAACGCGTTTTCTCCATGTTAATTTCCGTAGGAATTTTGAAACTACAGCCCGAACTGATGAACAAAATTACACCAAATTTGGCAAAAAGGTAGTTCTTGGTTCAGAAAGTGCCCTTTTTTTAAAATGGTGTAAATCCGTTCAGTAGTTCCTGAGAAATTCAAAAATAAATATTTATATATCTGAGCACTGAGGAGGATTTGCGTACCCTCCCGAGCACGAGCTTCATTCTGATTGTCCAAACCAGAGTGTGTTGGCAGCCATCTTGTGACTCTGTAACCGAGTCACAAGAGGACAGTAGAACAAATATGAAAAAACAAGAAAAGGGGCCAGGGTAGAAACACCCTGACCCCCTAGGCCTGCTCAGGGGGTCCCACACAAACCCCAAGGGCCCCAAAAAGCATTTTTTTTTTTTAAGTCATCCGAATTCCCACGGGGTGCACGAATCCGGAAGAGAACATTTTTAAAAAGGAAGCACGGGCTCTCATGCTTCATTTTGTAGAAGCCCCCGGGTAGGCTAGGTCTTGGGGGCAATGTTGTTAATATTTGCGGGGCCCCCGCAGCCCCAGGGACTTCCACCTCCCTGGGACTAACTGAAGATACGAAAGTTCATGCCGTTAAACATTGAGAGTCTACAGGAAAGCATCACATGAGCTTGTTCGAATGTAGCACAGTGACCATGCCACTGCTCAGTGAAGGCTCTGTGAACACAAGCAGTGGTTGTTTTGCATGTCTTCGCATGGATGTGAATTTACCCTCCATGCAGCTCAGATTCCTTCCTTAGCATTAGCTCTAGCAGGGAAGCAGTTCCCAGAGATCAAAGTTAGTGTTGTTTTATTTAACAGGCATTGAATTTGTTGGCTTTTTGATCAAAATAAACTATACAAATGACTTGGCATGCTATACCGTCCTCTTGAGTCGTCACTTTCTGCACCTTACAGTCGCATTTGTAACACGTAATTTCCATACCTCATGCTACCAGAAGAGAATGAAAGGAGGGTCTGTTATCAGCTTCGCCACCCTGTCATCTCTTACATCCTGTGTTTCACGGATTCATTCAAGTTAATGACAGACAGACACCGTTTTCCAAGCGGACTTTGCACAACTTTACAATTAACAGTTGTGCACATGACAGACACAAGCTGATGGGGAGAGATTGATCTTAGTACAAGCAATTATTTCTGCCGAGCCTAGCAAATGTAATTTATGTATCTCTGTTTTTTCTACAAATTTTACGAAAGGTACAGAAGTAAATAAGCAACGACTCAGTTAACTCGGAATCTGTTCTCTCTAACCTTCCCCTCCTGTCAGAGCGGTGGTTTTCCCTTTCAGCCTCAAGTATGACTTTCTCAGCAAACGCTCAAGGGAAGGACACCCTAGAGTTGGCGTGCATCTACAACCAAGCAATTTTTGGGTAAACCAACATCACTCTTCGACCGTCGACTTGCTCGTAAATGTATGTGTTTGCAGTTTTGATGGAGCTGATCTGGCGATGTAAGAAGTCCTAGTAAATTTTTTCATACCAGTCCACTTACTCTTGTGTTTTCACCTAGTGTGCAAATCATACCCGCTTTACCACAGTCATGGACGTTTGATGGCCGACTCCACTGCTTCATTAAATAAGGATAACGAATTCATTTTGTTGGGAAATCATTCAGATATGTCATTAACAATCATAGGTTTTCTTGGCAGCTGCCAAGAGAAGCTCAATAAATGTTAAAGTACTTTTTCTTTTTTCGAGATTTATAGAGCGCAAACTAGACCCAAAGGTATCAGAGCGCTTTACACAAGCACCAGTTGCGTTACAGATGGACACGTTAATAATTTATTTTTTGTTAGGCACGGGGAGATGAAGGGATTTGCCCAGAATCACAGGATGTTGAGCGTGCCTGCTGAGACTCGAACCCGGTTCCCCAGCTTCGAGGTCGACCGCCCTGGCTGTCAGGCCACCTCCTTTCCACTTTTGAGCTGTAATGAGGAGCAAAATTTATCTGAAGCAGTAAATGATGTCTACACTTGTAATTTGCCACACTCTGAGGGCTGAATTCAGGGGCAGGGTGTCAGCCTACCAAACACTATGTATACCCTGTTTAAACCATGCCCTCAGTTCAATCCTGATGCTCTTAATTGGAAATTCAAATCCTTAATTTGATCAATGCAGATGAATAAAACTCACTGACATGAGAGGCAGAAGATACTGCTGGAGGGATTATAACACAACATCACTCCCGGAAAGTAGGCCTTTGTCCCAAAGGTGTCATGTCTTCAAACTGTGCAATGGAAACAGGGAGGTTAAGGGGCACTATTGATCTGCAGCTTTCAATTCAGAAAATGAGCCTTGCATCTCAGGTATGAGGTTATTACTCAGGTTGGATAAATGCTGAACTGTAGTTTAAGTTCATGATGACTTGCCATGGGTAACTGATAGAAAAGTGCGGTACAAAGTAGATTCTATGTATTACACCTCCATATTGATTTCAAAAACAAGAAATTGAATTGGCTTGAAACTGACTGCTCACTGCGTCCACAATCAGTAGCTGGGTTTTCTTCTACCGGAAGAGCAGGGTGTAACTATAAATAGTGTAGCATGTGCATGGGTCCTCAACTAGGGTCCGCAGAAGCCCACTTCCCTTGATTGCATTAGAGCATGTTGCAACCTTGGCTAACCACGCCTATTCCCAACAGATAAAGATTTGGGTTTCAGTCAGGACATCATTGAGAAGACTGTGATTGGTTGAATGAACTTAGCAATCGGTCAAATACTCACCTTGTGATGTTTGTTAAAACATTTATACAATCTGGAGGATACAGCAGTGGATGGAATGACGTTACCTCTCTCGGTTCCATCTCCTTTAAAACCAATAGAAAAAGCTTCACCGTCAAGTCCCACTTTAATCTAAAGGACCTTATTTCCAAACTAACCAAATCTATAGAAATCAAAGTACTGCTGCTATAGAAGACTAATGCAAAGATTACAAGTAATGGACTTGAAACAGTGGTGTAGTCCTTTACAGAGCATTGCCATTTCTGATTGACCCCATCGAAGAATCTGCTGCCCCAATAATGGCCCATCGACATGTTTCGGATAAATCAACAATCTGATCCAAAATCCGATGGCACACAGATCCTGCGGATCTCCCCTGGATGCACTTATTTTGCTTCTTTCTGCACCTCTCTTGCTTCTTTCTGTGCCCCCTTGCCTCTTTCTGCACCCCTCTTCCCTCTTTCTGCACCCGTCTTCCCTTTTTCTGCACCCCTCTTGCCTCTTTCTGTACCTCTGTTCCTTCTTTCTGCTCTTCTTTTGCTTCTTCCTGTACCCATCTTGCTTCTTTCTCCACTCCTCTTCCCCCTTACTGCATGTCTGTTGCTTGTTTCTGCACATCTCTTGATTCTTTCTCCACCCCTCTTCCCTATTTCTGCACTTCTGCTGCTTCTATCTGCACTTCTCTTGCTTCTTTTTGCACCCCATGTGCATCTTTCTGCACGACTCTTCCCTAGGATGACCAACCGTCCGTAAATTTCACGGACAGTCCGTAATTTCGGCCGTCTGTCCGTTGTCCGTGAAGGATTCTTTAACGGACGCCATTTGTCCGTAATTTTAACCGGGCACCGGTCGCACCACCCTAAAACCGGCACAGCTTCAACCCACCTCACTTCTTGACTCCGATGCTGTACCAAAGCTCAGATACCCAGCAGCATTGGAGAGGCACAGCGGGATGGCAACCCTCACACCTTCAGCCCTTGATGAGCTGGTAAGAGGTGTTTGAAGGTGACTGAGAGGAAGGGGCTGCAGCTTCAGGCGCAGGGGCATCTATTCAGATGCAAACAGCCCTGAATGCGTCATGTCCCTGCAATTTAGAGGGGCCTCACACATTCCCTTTCTGCCCAGGGCACCAAACATCATAGAACCAGCCCTGATTACACCGAGATAGCACGTGGTTCTCCTCACAGAGCTTAATTACTGTCACTAAATTGTAAGCAAACATTGGTTCTGCATACATGCAGTCTATAACGTAATAAAATAAAGAAATGGCACAATCGCACCCACACTGATTAACAAAGTATGGAGGACAATCAGTTAAATCAGTTCTCTTGGAGTATCTCCTTTAAGTACTGCACATCAATGTGGGGGATGGCAAAACTAACATTTTGGAAAGAGAGCCTGTCGTCTCTCGTTGTCTTGTCCAGGAGGGGGTGAGGAGCCCTACCCCCACCTGGATGGGCCAAAATGATACCTGAATACTGCATGCCCACCCCTGTGCCCACCCTGGTGGATCCTGTTCCCCCTCTTGTGATGGCTCCTGCCGCCCTGCCCCGCCCCCCCAGTGATGGCTCCTGTCCTCCCATGTGGTGGCTCCTGCCCCCCCCTGTCTATGATGGCTCCTGTCCCCCCCTGTGGTGGATCCTGTCTCCGCCCTGGGTGGCTTCTGCCCCAGTCCTGGAATGGCTCCTGCAGCGAGGGAGAAGTTCTTGATGGGCCTCTTCTCAAAAAGGCTCAGCTCAAAATTAATATGGAAAGGTGGGCGAGTGAGTAAGTGAAGGGATGGGTGGATGGCTGGATGAATTAGTGAAAGGGTGAATGCGTGAATGAAAGATTGAATAGATGGAGAATGAGAGAGGATGGATGGATTGATGAGTGAGTGGAAGGATGGATGAGAGAAAGGGTAAATAGCTGGATGTATGGGTGGAAGGGTAGCTGGATGGGTAAAAGGGTGGATGGATGAGTGAAAGGATGGATGAGTGAAAGGATGGATGATGAGTGAGTGAGTGGGTGGATGGATGAGTGAAATGATGGATGGATTGATGAATTGATAAGTGCAAGGGTGAATGAATGGACGAATGAGTGAAAGGGTGGATATAAGGATGGATGAGTGAGTGAAAGGCAGGGTAGATGGACAAAAGGATGAATAGATGAGTGAAGGAGTGAAAGGATAAATGGATGAGAGAAAGGATGGATGAGTGATAGGGTCAATGGATAGATTAATGAGTGGATGAGTAGATGGATGGGTGGGTGGATGGAAGGAAGGAAGGATGGCTAAGTGAAAGGGTCGATGGAAAGAGAAAGGGAGAATGGATGGATGACTGAAAGGGTGGATGGGTGGGTGGAAGGATGAGTGACTGGGTGGATGGATGAGTAAGTGAAAGGATGGCTGGATGGGTAAAATGGTAAATGGCTGGATGGATGAGTGAATGGATGGATGGGTAGAAGAGTGGATGGATGAGTGTACAGATGGATAGGGTGAAAGGATGGATGAATGATGGATGGATGAGTGAAAGGATGGATGAAGGGATGGATGAGTGAAATGATAGATGGAATGATACATGATGGATAGGTTTGCAAATGGTTGAATATGTGTGCTTCCTTATATACTATTGTGGGACCTCCTCTGATGTGTCTGTAAAACGTATCTATTGTCCTGAAGTTTTGTCCTGAATTTTGACCACTTGTCCTGAATTTGTGTCCTGAATTTTGACCCTTTGTCCTGAATTTTTACACTCTCCGTCCTGAATTTGCACCAATGCCAGTTGGCCACCCTACTCTTCCCCCTTTTTCTGCCCCTCTGTTCCTTCTTTCTGCACTTCTTTCTGCACCTCTCTTGCTTCTTTCTGTACCCCTTGCCTCTTTGTGTACCCCTACTCCCTGTTTCTGCACCCCTCTTGCCTCTTTCAGGACCTCTGTACCTGCTTTCTGCTCTGTTTTTGTTTCTTTCTGTAGCTCTCTTGCTTCTTTCTGCACCCCTTGCCTCTTTCTGCACCCCTCTTCCCTCTTTCTGTACCCCTCCTGCCTCTTTCTGCACCTCTGTTCCTTCTTTCTGTTCTTCTTTTGTTTCTTTCTGTAACTCTCTTGCATCTTTCTGCACCCCTTGCCTCTTTCTCCAACCCTCTTTGATCTTTCTGCACTCCTCATGCCTCTTTCTTCACCTCTGTTCCTTCTTTCTGTACCTCTCTTGCTTCTTTCTGCACCCCTCTTGCCTCTTTCTCCACCCCCTTCCCCCTTTCTCCACCCCTGCTCCTTCTTTCTGCACTTCTTTTGCTTCTTTCTGCACCCCTTGCTTCTTTCTGTACCCCTCTTCCCTGTGTCTGCACCCTCTTACCTCTTTCTGCACCTCTGTACCTTCTTTGTGCGCTGTTTTTGTTTCTTTCTGTAGCTCTCGTGCTTCTTTCTGCATCTCTCTTGCCTCTTCCTCCACCCCTCATCCCTCTTTCTGCACCCCTTGCCTCTTTCTGCACCCCTGTTCCTTCTTTCTGCTCTTCTTTTGTTTCTTTCTGCAGCTCTCTTGCATCTTTTTGTACCCCCTTGCCTCTTTCTCCACCCTCTTCCCCCTTTCTTCATCTCTGCTGCTTCTTTCTGTACGTCTCTTGCTTCTTTCTGCACCCCTGATGCCTTTTTCTGCACCCCTTGTCCCTCTTTCTGTATCCCTCTTGCCTCTCTCTGCACCTCTGTTGCTTATTTCTGCACTTCTTTTGTTTCTTTCTGCACCACTCTTGGTTCTTTCTGCACTCCTCTTGCCTCTTTCTCTACCCCTTTTACTCCTTTCTGCATCTCTGTTGCTTGTTTCTGCACTTTTCTTGTCTCTTTCTCCACTCCTGTTTCCTCTTTCTGCTGCTCTGTTGCTTTTTTCTGCACCTCATGCTTCTTTCTGCACCCCTTGTGCCTCTTTCTGCACCCCTTTTCCCTCTTTGTGTGCCCCGCTTGCCTCTTTCTGAACCTCTGTTCCTTCTTTCTGCACTTCTTTTGTTTCTTTCTGCATCTCTCTTGTTTCTTTCCGTACACCTCAACCCCCTTCCTGCACCCCTCTTCCCTCTTTTTTTACCCCTGGTGCCTCTTTCTGTATATCTGTTCCTTTTTCTGCACGTCTTTTGTTTCTTTATGCTGCTCTTTCTCCACCCCAATTCCCCCTTTCTGCATGTCTGCTGCTTCTTTCTGCACATCTCTTGTCTCTTTCTCCACTCCTGTTCTCTCTTTCTGCACCTCTGTTGCTTCTTTCTGAACCCCTCTTGCTCCACCCCTCCCACCCCTTTCTGCATCTCTGCTTGTTTCTGCTCTTCTCTTGTCTCTTTCTCCACCCCTGTTCCTTCTTCCTTTATTTCTTTTGCTTCTTTCTGTACCCCCTTGCCTCTTTCTTCACCCCTCCTCCCTGTTTCTGCACCCTCTTACCTCTCTCTGCACCTTCTTTGTGCACTGTTTTTGTTTCTTTCTGCACCCTTTTTTCCTCTTTCTCCACCCCTCTTCCCCCTTTCTGCATGTCTGCTGCTTCTTTCTGCACTTCTCTTGTCTCTTTATCCACTCCTGTTCCCTCTTTCTGTATCTCTGCTGCGTCTTTCTGCACCCCTTGTGCCTCTTTCTGTACCCCCTTTCCCTCTTTGTGTGCCCCTCTTGCCTCTTCCTGCGCCTCTGTTCCTTCTTTCTGCACTTCTTGTTTCTTTCTGCACTTCTCTTGTTTCTTTCTGCACCCCTCTTCCCCCTTTATGCACCCCTCTTCCTTCTTACTGCACCTATGTTGATTCTTTCTGCACATCTATTCCTTCTTTCTGCATGTCTTTGGTTTCTTTCTGCAGCTCTCTTGCTTCTTTCTGTACCCCTTGCCTCTTTCTTCACCCCTCTTCCCTCTTTCTCCACCCCTCTTCCCGCACCTCTCTTGCCTCTTTCTGCACCTCTGTTTCTTCTTTCTGTACTTCTTGTGTTTCTTTCTATACCTCTCTTGCTTCTTTCTGCACCCCTCTTGCCTCTTTCTCCACCCCTCTTCCCCCTTTCTGCATGTATGTTGCTTCTTTCTGCACTTCTCTTGCCTCTTTCTCCACCCCTCTTCCCTCTTTCTGCACCTCTGTTGCTTCTTTCTGCACCTCTCTTGCTTCTTTCTGTACCCCATGCCTCCTTCTGCACCCTCTTCCCTCTTTCTGCAACCCTCCTCTCTTTCTGCACCTCACTTGCCTCAGTCTGCCCACCTGTTTTCTTTTTCTGCACCCCTTTTGCATGTTTCTGTAACTCTCTTGCCTCTTTCTGAAGATCTCTTGCCTCCTTCTGCACTGCACTTGCCTCTTTCTGCAACTCTCTTGCCTCTTTCTGTATTTCTATTGCCTCTTTCTGCACCTCTCTTGCCTCTTTTCGTACTTCTCATGCCTCTTTCAGCACCTCACTTGCTTCTTTCTGTACCCCTTTTCCCTGTTTCTGCCCCTCTTCCCTCTTTGTGCAATTCTCCTGCCTCTGTCTACACCTCTCTTCCCTCTTTCTGAACAACTCTTGCTTCCTTCTGTACTTCTGTTGCTTCTTTCTGCACCTCTCTTGTCTCATTCTCCACCCCTACTCTCTCTTTCTGCACTCCTCTTGCCTCTTTCTGCAAATCTGTTCCTTCTTTCTGCACTTCTTTTGTTTCTTTATGTACCTCACTTGCTTATTTCTGCACCCCTCTTGCCTCTTTCTCCACCCCTCTTCCCCCTTTCTCCACCCCTCTTCCCCCTTTCTGCACCTATGTTGCTTCTTTTTGTACTTCTCTTGCCTCTTTCTCCACCCCTCTTCTCTCTTTCTGCACCTCTGTTGCTTCTTTCTTCATCTCTCTTGCTTCTTTCTGTCCCTCTTTTGCTCCTTTCGGCACCCCTTGCCTCCTTCTGCACCCCTCTTCCATCTTTCTGCACCCCTCTTGCCTCTTTCGGTACCTCTGTTCCTTATTGCGGCTCTTCTTTTGTTTCTTTCTGCAGCTCTCTTGCTTCTTTCTGCACCACCTTGCCTCTTTCTCCACCCCTCTTCCCTCTTTCTCTACCCATCTTCCCTCTTTCTGTACTCCTCTTGCCTCTATCTGTACCTCTGTTCCTTCTTTCTGCACTTTTGTTTCTTACTGCACCTCTTTTGCTTCTTTCTGCACCCTTCTTGACTCTTTCGTCACCCCTCTTCCCCCTTTCTGCACCTCTGTTGCTTCTTTCTACACTTGTCTTGCTTCTTTCTGCACCCTTCGTACCTCTTTCTGAACCCCTTTTCCCTCATTCTGCATCCCTATTGCCTCTCTCTCTCTACACCTCTCCTGCCTATTTCTGTATCACTCTTGCCTCTTTGTACACTTTGCTTGTCTCTTTCTGCATCTCTGTTGTTTCTTTCTGTACCCCTCTTGCCTCTTTAGGCACCCCACTTGCCTCTTGCTGCATCTGTTGCTTCTTTCTGCACCCCTCTTGCCTCTTTCTGCAACCCTCTTCCCTCTTTCTGCACCTCACTTGCCTCATTCTGCCCACCTGTTCCCTCTTTCTGCACCCCTTTTGCCTGGTTCTGCAACTCTTTTGCCTGTTTCTGCATTTCTATTGCCTGTTTCTGCACCTCTCTTGCTTCTTTCTGCAACTCTCTTGCCCCTCTCTGCAACTCTCTTGCCTCTTTCTGCAACTCTTGTGCTTCTTTCTGTACCCCTTTTGCTTGTTTCTGCACCCCTCTTCCCTCTTTAAGCCACTCTTTGCCTCTTTCTACACCTCTCTTCCCTGTTTCTGTACCACTCTTGCCTCTTTCAGCACTTCTGTTGCTTCTTTCTGTAGGTATCTTCCTTCTTTCTGCATCCTCTCCTGCTTCTTTCTGTACCCCTCTTGCATCTTTGTGCAGCTCTCCTAACCCTTTCTGCACCCCTTGCCTCTTTTTGCACCTCTGTTGGTTCTTTCTACACCTCTTTTGTTTCATTCTGCACTTCACTTGCCTCTTTCTGTACCCCTCTTGCGTCTTTCTGCACCTCGGTTGGTTCTTTCTGCACTGCTCTTCTTCTTTCTGCAGCTCTGTTCCACATTTCTGCATTCCTCATTCCTTTTTCTGCACCTCCTTGAATCTTTATGCATCCCTCTTTCTGCACCCCTCGTGCCTCTTTCTACACCTCTGTCCCTTCTTTCTGCTCTTCTTATGTTTCTTTGTGCAGCTCTCTTGCTTCTTTCTGCACCCTTGCCTCTTTCTCTATCCCTCTTTCCCCTTTCTGCATGTCTGTTGCTTCTTTCTGTACTTTTCTTGCCTCTTTTTCCACCCCTCTTACCTCTTTCTGTATCTCTGTTGCTTCTTTCTGCACCTCTCTTGATTCTTTTTACACCCCTTGCCTCTTTCTGTACCACTATCCCCTCTTTCTGCACCCCTCTTGCCTCTTTCTCCACCTCTGTTCCTTCTTTCTGCTCTTCTTTTGCTTCTTTCTGCACCCCCTTGCTTATTTTTCCACCCCTCTTTCCTCTTTCTGCACTCTTCTTGTCTCTTTCTGTACCTCTGTTCCTTCTTCCTGCACCTCGCTTGCTTCTTTCTGTACCCTTCTTGCCTCTTTCTCCACACCTATTTCTCCTTTCTGCACCTCTGTTGCTTCTTTCTACACTTCTCGTGCCTCTTTCTGCATCCCTCTTGCCTCTCTCTGCACCTCTGCTGCTTCTTTCTGTACTTCTTTTGTTTCTTTCTGCACCTCTCTTGTTTCTTTCTGCACCTCTCTTGCTTCTTTCTGCACCCCTCTTGCCTCTTTCTCCACCCCTCTTACCACTTTCTGCATCTTTGTTGCTTCTTTCTGCCCCTCTCTTGCTTCTTTCTGCACCCTCTTGCCTCCTTCTGTACCCCTCTTCCATCTTTCTGCACCCCTCTTGCCTCTTTCTGTACCTCTGTTCCTTATTTCGGCTCTTCTTTTGTTTCTTTCTGCAGCTCTCTTGCTTCTTTCTGCACCACCTTGCCTCTTTCTCCACACCTCTTCCCTCTTTCTCTACCCATCTTCCCACTTTCTGCACTCCTCTTGCCTCTATCTGTACCTCTGTTCCTTCTTTCTGCACTTTTGTTTCTTTCTGCACCTCTTTTGCTTCTTTCTGCACCCTTCATGCCTCTTTCTGCACCCCTTTTCCCTCATTCTGCATCCCTCTTGCCTCCCTCTCTGCACCTCTCCTGCCTGTTTCTGCACCACTCTTGCCTCTTTCTACACTTTGCTTGCCTCTTTCTGCATCTCTGTTGTTTCTTTCTGCGCCCCTCTTGCCTCTTTAGGCACCCCACTTGCCTCTTGCTGCATCTGTTGCTTCTTTCTGCACCCCTCTTGCCTCTTTCTACAACCCTCTTCCCTCTTTCTGCACATCACGTGCCTCATTCTGCCCACCTGTTCCCTCTTTCTGCACCCCTTTTGCCTGGTTCTGCAACTCTCTTGCCTGTTTCTGCATTTCTATTGCCTGTTTCTGCACCTCTCTTGCCTCTTTCTACAACTCCCTTTCCCCTCTCTGCAACTCTCTTGCCTCTTTCTGTACCTCACTTGCTTCTTTCTGCATCCCTTTTGCTTGTTTCTGCACCCCTCTTCCCTCTTTAAGCCACTCTTTGCCTCTTTCTAAACCTCTCTTCCCTGTTTCTGTACCACTCTTGCCTCTTTCAGCACTTCTGTTGCTTCTTTCTGTACCCCTCTTGCATCTTTGTGCAGCTCTCCTAACCCTTTCTGCACCACTTGCCTCTTTTTGCATCTCTGTTGTTTCATTCTGCACTTCACTTGCCTTTTTCTGTACCCCTCTTGCGTCTTTCTGCACCTCGGTTGGTTCTTTCTGCACTGCTCTTGCTTCTTTCTGTTGCTCTGTTCCACATTTCTGCATCCCTCTTTCCTTTTTCTGCACCTCCTTGAATATTTCTGCATCCCTCTTTCTGCACCCCGCTTGCCTCTTTCTACACCTCTGTCCCTTCTTGCTGTTCTTCTTATGTTTCTTTGTGCAGCTCTCTTGCTTCTTTCTGCACCCTTGCCTCTTTCTCTATCCCTCTTTCCCCTTTCTGCATGTCTGTTGCTTCTTTCTGTACTTTTCTTGCCTCTTTTTCCACCCCTCTTACCTCTTTCTGTATCTCTGTTGCTTCTTTCTGCACCTCTCTTGATTCTTTTTACACCCCTTGCCTCTTTCTGTACCACTATCCCCTCTTTCTGCACCCCTCTTGCCTCTTTCTGCACCTCTGTTCCTTCTTTCTGCTCTTCTTTTGCTTCTTTCTGCACCCCCTTGCTTATTTTTCCACCCCTCTTCCCTCTTTCTGCACTCTTCTTGTCTCTTTCTGTACCTCTGTTCCTTCTTCCTGCACCTCGCTTGCTTCTTTCTGTACCCTTCTTGCCTCTTTCTCCACACCTATTTCTCCTTTCTGCACCTCTGTTGCTTCTTTCTACACTTCTTGTGCCTCTTTCTGCATCCCTCTTGCCTCTCTCTGCACCTCTGCTGCTTCTTTCTGTACTTCTTTTGTTTCTTTCTGCACCTCTCTTGCTTCTTTCTGTACCCCTCTTGCCTCTTTCTCCACCCCTCTTACTACTTTATGCATCTTTGTTGCTTCTTTCTGCCCCTCTCTTGCTTCTTTCTGTACCCCCTTGCCTCCTTCTGTACCCCTCTTCCATCTTTCTGCACCCCTCTTGCCTCTTTCTGTACCTCTGTTCCTTATTTTGGCTCTTCTTTTGTTTCTTTCTGCAGCTCTCTTGCTTCTTTCTGCACCACCTTGCCTCTTTCTCCACCCCTCTTCCCTCTTTCTCTACCCATCTTCCCACTTTCTGCACTTCTCTTGCCTCTATCTGTACCTCTGTTCCTTCTTTCTGCACTTTTGTTTCTTTCTGCACCTCTTTTGCTTCTTTCTGAACCCTTCATGCCTCTTTCTGCACCCCTTTTCCCTCATTCTGCATCCCTCTTGCCTCTCTCTCTGCACCTCTCCTGCCTGTTTCTGCACCACTCTTGCCTCTTTCTACACTTTGCTTGCCTCTTTCTGCATCTCTGTTGTTTCTTTCTGCACCCCTCTTGCCTCTAAAAGGCACCCCACTTGCCTCTTGCTGCATCTGTTGCTTCTTTCTGCACCCCTCTTGCCTCTTTCTGCAACCCTCTTCCCTCTTTCTGCACATCACTTGCCTCATTCTGCCCACCTGTTCCCTCTTTCTGCACCCCTTTTGCCTGGTTCTGCAACTCTCTTGCCTGTTTCTGCATTTCTATTGCCTGTTTCTGCACCTCTCTTGCCTCTTTCTACAACTCCCTTGCCCCTCTCTGCAACTCTCTTGCCTCTTTCTGTACCTCACTTGCTTCTTTCTGCACCCCTTTTGCTTGTTTCTGCACCCCTCTTCCCTCTTTAAGCCACTCTTTGCCTCTTTCTACACCTCTCTTCCCTGTTTCTATACCACTCTTGCCTCTTTCAGCACTTCTGTTGCTTCTTTCTGTACCCCTCTTGCATCTTTGTGCAGCTCTCCTAACCCTTTCTGCACCCCTTGCCTCTTTTTTCACCTCTGTTGGTTCTTTCTGCACCTCTTTTGTTTCATTCTGCACTTCACTTGCCTCTTTCTATACCCCTCTTGCGTCTTTCTGCACCTCGGTTGGTTCTTTCTGCACTGCTCTTGCTTCTTTCTGTAGCTCTGTTCCACATTTCTGCATCCCTCTTTCCTTTTTCTGCACCTCCTTGAATATTTCTGCATCCCTCTTTCTGCACCCCGCTTGCCTCTTTCTACACCTCTGTCCATTCTTGCTGTTCTTCTTCTGTTTCTTTGTGCAGCTCTCTTGCTTCTTTCTGCACCCTTGCGTCTTTCTCTATCCCTCTTTCTCCTTTCTGTATCTCTGTTGCTTCTTTCTGTACCTCTCTTGATTCTTTCTATACCCCTTGCCTCTTTCTGCACCCCTATCCCCTCTTTCTGTACCCCTCTTGCCTCTTTCTGCACCTCTGTTCCTTCTTTCTGCTCTTCTTTTGTTTCTTTCTGCAGCTTTCTTGCTTCTTTCTGTACCCCCTTGCTTATTTTTCCACCCTTCTTCCCTCTTTCTGCACTCGTCTTGTCTCTTTCTGCACCTCTGTTCCTTCTTCCTGCACCTCGCTTGCTTCTTTATGTACCCCTCTTGCCTCTTTCTCCACACCTCTTTCTCCTCTGTTGCTTCTCTCTACACTTCTCGTGCTTCTTTCTGCATCCCTTTTGCCTCTCTCTGCACCTCTGCTACTTCTTTCTGCACTTCTTTGGTTTCTTTCTGCACCTCTCTTGCTTCTTTCTGAACCCCTCTTGCCTCTTTCTCCACCCCTCTTACCCCTTTCTGCATCTTTGTTGCTTCTTTCTGCACTTCTCTTGCTTCTTTCTGCACCCCTTGTGCCTCTTTCTGCACCCCTTTTCCATCTTTGTGTACCTCTTTTGCCTCTTTCTGCACCTCTGTTCCTTCTTTCTGCACTTCTTTTGTTTCTTTCTGCACCCCTCATCCACCTTTCTGCACTCCTCTTCCCTCTTTCTGCACCCATCTTGCCTCTTTCTGCACATCAGTTCCTTCTTTCTGTACTTCTTTCATTTCTTTGGGCAGCTCTCTTGCTTCTTTCTGCACCCTTGCCTCTTTCTCTACCCCTATTCCCCCTATCTGCATGTATGTTGCTTCCTTCTGCACTTTTCTTGCCTCTTTCTCCACCCCTCTTACCTCTTTCTGCATCTCTATTGCTTCTTTCTGTACCTCTCTTGATTCTTTTTACACCCTTGCCTCTTTCTGCACTCCTCTTCCCTCTTTCTGCATATCTGTTCCTTCTTTCTGCACTTCTTTCATTTCTTTCTCCAACTCTCTTGCTTCTTTCTCCACCCCTTCCCTCTTTCTGCACTCCTCTTGCCTCTTTCTTCACCTCTGTTCCTTCTTTCTGCACTTCTTTTTTTTATGTACCTCTCTTGCTTCTTTCTGTATCCCCTTGCCTCTTTCTGCATACCCTCTCCCCTCTTTATGTATCCTTTTTGCCCCTTTGTGCACCTCTGTTCCTTCTTACTGCTCTCATTTGTTTATTTCTGCAGCTCTCTTGCTTCTTTCTGTACCCCTTGACTCTTTTTCCACCTCTCTTCCATCTTTCTGCACTTATCTTCCATCTTTCTGCACTCCTCTTGCCTCTTTCTCTACCTCTGTTCCTTCTTTCTGCACTTCTTTTGTTTCTTTCTGCACCTCTCCTGCATCATTCTGTACCCTTCTTGCCTCTTTCTCTACCCCTCTTTTCCCTTTCTGTGTGTCTGTTGCTTCTTTCTGCACTTCTCTTGCCTCTTTCTCCACCCCTCTTCCCTCTTTCTGCACCTCTGTTGCTTGTTTCTGCAACTCTCTTGCTTCTTTCTGTACCCCTTGCCTCTTTCGGTACCCTCTTCCCTCTTTCTGCACCCCTCTTGCCTCGTTCTGCACCTCTGTTCCTTCTTTCTGCACTTCTTTTGTTTCTTTCTGCACCTCTCTTGCTTCTTTTTCTACCCTTTCTGCACCCTTGTTGCTTCTTTCTACAGTCTTGCTTCTTTCTGCACCCCTTTTCCCTCTTTCTGCATCCCTCTTGCCTCTCACTGTGCACCTCTGCACCTCTCCTGCCTGTTTCTGCACCACTCTTGCCTCTTTCTTCATCTC
Organism: Triturus cristatus; assembly: GCF_964204655.1. Classification (NCBI taxonomy): domain Eukaryota; kingdom Metazoa; phylum Chordata; class Amphibia; order Caudata; family Salamandridae; genus Triturus; species Triturus cristatus. The sequence continues at coordinate 888,152,893 of NC_140590.1, read as the reverse complement.
TGTAGTTTCTTTCTGCACTTCTCTTGCCACTTTCAGCACCCCTCTTTCCTCTTGCTGCACCTCTGTTCCTTCTTTCTGCACCTCTGTTGCTTCTTTCTACACCCCTATAGCCTCTTTCTGCAACCCTCTTCCTTCTTTCTGCATCTCACTTGCCTCACTCTTCCCACCTGTTCCCTCTTTCTACACCCCTTTTGCCTGTTTCGGCAACTCTCTTGCCTCTTTCGGCAGTTTGCTTTCCTCCTTCTGCACCTCACTTGCCTCTTTCTGCAACTCTCTTGCCTCTTTCTCTACCCCTCTTACCCCTTTCTGCATCTCTGTTGCTTCTTTCTGCACTTCCCTTGTCTCTTTCTCCTCTCCTGTTCCCTCTTTCTGAAACTTTGTTACTTCTTTCTGCACCTCTCTTGCTTCTTTCTGCACCCCTTTTGCCTCTTTCTGCACCTCTGTTCCTTCTTTCTGCACTTCTTTTGTTTTTTTCTGCACTTCTTTTGTTTCTTTCTGCACCCCTCATCCGCCTTTCTGTACTCTTCTTCCCTCTTTCTGCACCCCTCTTGGCTCGTTCTGCACCTCTGTTCCTTCTTTCTGCACTTCTTTTGTTTCTTTCTGCACCTCTCTTGCTTCTTTCTGCACCCCTCTTCCCCCTTTTTACACCCCTCTTCCCCCTTTCTGTACCTTTGTTGCTTCTTTCTACACTGTCTTGCTTCTTTCTGCATGCCTTTTCCCTCTTTCTGCAGCACTCTTGCCTCTTTCTACATCTCTGTTGTTTCTTTCTGCACTTCTCTTGCCACTTTCTGTACCCCTCTTTCTTATTGCTGCACCTCTGTTGCTTCTTTCTTCACCTCTGCTGCTTCTTTCTGTACCCCTCTAGCCTCTTTCTGCAACCCTCTTCCTTCTTCCTTTTTCTGCACCTCACTTGCCTCAGTCTTCCCACCTGTTCCCTCTTTCTACACCCCGTTTCTGCAACTCTCTTGCCTCTTTCTACAGTTTGCTTGCCTCCTTCTGAACCTCACTTGCCTCTTTCTGCAACTCCCTTGCCTCTTTCTGCAGTTCTCCTGCCTGTTTCTTCATCTCTCTTGCCTCTTTCTGCACCTCTCTTGCCTCTTTCTGCACCTCACTTGCTTCTTTCTCTGCTCCTTTTGCCTATTTCTATACCCCCTCTTCCCTCTTTGTGCAACTCTCTTGCCTCTTTCTATACCTCTCTTCTCTCATACTGTAGCACTCTTGCCTCTTTCTGTACCTCTGTTGTTTCTTTCTGCACCTCTCTTGTCTCTTTCTGCACCCTTCTTCCCTTTTTCAGCACCTCTGTTGCTTCTTTCTGCTGTTCTCTTCCTTCTTTCTGCACCCCTCCTGTTTCTTTCTGTACCCCTCTTGCCTCTTTCTGCACCTCTCCCGAACCTTTCTGCACCCCTCTTGCCTCTTTTTGCATCTCTGTTGGTCTTTCTGCACTGCTCTTGCTTCTTTCTGCACCTCTGTTCCAAATTTCTGCAGCTCTCTTGCCTTTTTTCTGCACCCCTCTGCCCTCTTTCTGCACCTCTCCTGCCTCTTTCTGCAGTTCACTTGCCTCCTTCTGCACGTCACTTACCTATTTTTGCACCTCTGTTGGTTCTCTTGCTTCTTTCTGTACATCTTGTGAGAAGGTGGCATGATATATGTTGTCCACTAGTTCTAGTGGGCACCCTGTATCAGTCCAAACAACCCCTTATGGTGAATAGGTTAAAGACAACCTTTATTGAAAGCTATTATAGTGGTAGCTATGGAGAGCAGCCTTCAGGCTAAGTCTTGAAGGAATGTAAAGCAGCTTGTTTTACCAGTCTATAATCTCTTGAATGATCAAATGAAAGGACAATCACACCAAGTATATATTTAAAATAGATGTATTTAGGATAAAACACACCCCTCTAGTCTCTTTATGAGACTGGAGTTCGAAGTACTTAATTTACAAGTCAGCAATCAACAGTAATAGCAAAAATACACATTTGGGCCCTAGGGGCGTACCAAACCATATACCAATAAAGTGGTATAAGAACCACGACTGAACTAGACACAAGGCCTAGAGCCTGTAGAATCGCTGGGACCCCAAGGAACCACCCAAGGTAGTGACACAGGGGACCCATGGGGGCCGTGTGCAGTGTGTAAACACAGCCGCGGGTTCCCGTTAGCTTCCATGGGCAATGTCGCGGTTGGAAAATTAAAGATTAGGGACACTTAGAATAGAGTCAGGACCAAACTCTTTTGGACTTAAGAAGTTCTAGGGCTAGCACCCACAAGAGCACCGGAGTCACCTCACCCCGGGAAGCCGGGTGCATAGGTGTCTTTTGGTGTCGGGTCGCATTGTCGATTAAAATGGAATCTGGCGAAGAACTGCTGCTGCCGTGAAGAGGAGAAGTGTCCGAAGAGATCCAAGCCTGGATCTAGGATGGAAGGAACCTGAAAGCAGAGGGGACAGAGTCTGGGTCACTTGCCAGTGACCGAGGGCAGGATGGACCAATGCCCACAGATGTCGGGTGCTTCAGGTGAGTTGACAGGTGTCTTGACTCTTCAGCCATGAGGTCCAGGAGGCGTCGAAGTCCACGAGACAGATTCGAGCTGTCCCACAAAGTCTGTTGAGTGCTGCGGTGTCGGCGACCAGATTGGACCCAACAAGCTTTGGAAACGGCAAGTCTCGTGGAAAGAGAAGAAGGATGTCGGTGCAGACGAGCAAGGTCTGAGGGACTCACCCGCAAGGGTAAGTCGGGGTATGTCTGGAGCAACCAGGAAAGCCCAATTAGAAGAGAAGTTGCCTTCGTGGGGACCTACTGGCCAACGGGCTAGCGATCACGAAGGAGCCTCGAGCGGTCGCACTTGAAACTGGCCCACGGGTCACTCGTGGAATGGAGGTCAGCAATCTTCGGTGCAGGAGGTGCTCAAGCCTGGGGCTACTTGGAGCCCAAAGCACAACTTCGAGGAAGTCCCAGAAGATAGTGTTCCTGCAAAAGTTCACGGTGTCCATGGGTCACGGTTCCACGTCACCCACGAAAGCCACGGGCCTCAGCTTTGCTGTGGACTCAGGGTAGCCTCGGCGAAGTCTGGAAATCCACCTCTGTTGATGGAAAGACTTTTGCAACCGGCGGGAGCTTCAGCGATGCATACCGGTCATTTGCTTCTTTGGTGCCTGCCAAGCAGGGGAGTCACTCCTTGACCCCAAGGGAGATTTCTTCAGTCTTCTAAGCGAAGTAGAACATCTAAGGTCCAGGATATATATGTTGCTTCTTTCTTCACCTCTGCTGCTTCTTTCTGCACCTCTCTAGCCTCTTTCTGCAACCCTCTTCCTTCTTTCTGCACCTCACTTGTCTCAGTCTTCCCACCTGTTCCCTCTTTCTACACCCCTTTTGCTTGTTTCAGCAACTCTCTTGCCTCTTTCTGCAGTTTACTTGCCTCCTTCTGTACCTCACTTGCCTCTTTCTGCAACTCTCTTGCCTCTTTCTCTACCCCTCTTACCCCTTTCTGCATCTCTGTTGCTTTTTTCTGCACTTCCCTTGTCTCTTTCTCCTCTCCTGTTCCCTCTTTCTGAACCTTTGTTACTTCTTTCTGCACCTCTCTTGCTTCTTTCTGCACCCCTTTTTCCTCTTTCTGCACCTCTGTTCCTTCTTTCTGCACTTCTTTTGTTTTTTTCTGCACTTCTTTCTGCAGTTCTCTTGCCTGTTTCTTCACCTCTTTTGCGCCTCTTTCTGCACCTCTCTTGCTTCTTTCTGTGCTCCTTTTGCCTATTTCTGTACCCCCTTCCCTCTTTGTGCAACTCTCTTGCCTCTTTCTATGCCTCTCTTCCCTCTTACTGTAGCACTCTTGCCTCTTTCTGTACCTCTGTTGTTTCTTTCTGCAACTCTCTTGCCTCTTTCTGCAGTTCTCTTGCCTGTTTCTTCACCTCTCTTGCGCCTCTTTCTGCACCTCTCTTGCCTCTTTCTGCACCTCACTTCTTTCTGTGCTCCTTTTTCCTATTTCTGTACCCCCTCTTCCCTCTTTGTGCAACTCTCTTGCCTCTTTCTGCAATTCTCTTGCCTCTTTCTGCAGTTTGCTTGCCTCCTTCTGCACCTCACTTGCCTCTTTCTGCACCTCTGTTGCTTCCTTCTGCACTTGTCTTGCTTCTTTCTACACCTCTCTTGTTTCTTTTTGCACCCCTCGTGCCTCTTTCTGCACCCTTCTTCCCTTTTCCTGCACATCTCTTGGTTCTTTCTGCACTGCTCTTGCTTCTTTCTGCACTTCTCTTGCCTCTTTCTGCACCTCTGTTGGTTCTTTCTGCGCTGCTCTTGCTTCTTTTTGCACCTCTGTTGTTTCTTTATGTACTTCTCCTGCTTCTTTCTATACCCCTCTTGCTTCTTTCTGCACCCTACTTGCCTCTTTCTGTACTTCTCTTGCTTTTTTCTCCACCTCTCTTGCTTCTCTCTGTACCTCTCTTGCTTCTTTCTGTACCCTTTTCCCTCTTTCTGCACCTCTCTTGCCTCTTTCTGCACCTCTTTTGCCTCTTTCTGCACACACAGGGCTACTTTTAAACTGACCCCAGGCTCAGCAGTGCACACATGCAAGTGCAGAAAAGGGCTGTTGGCCTCTAAACTGCCATGCCCTATTATATGTGAGGGACTTAGAGGTAGTTTTAATCCACCTGCCCTATTATGTACTAGGGCCTTACAGGGGAGGTCATGCCAATCACAGGGGTACCCCAACCCATAGTGCACCCTAGTGTATATTGCTGTTTCCCCTGTATTATGTGTCTTTCAGCATAACACTGGCTCCAGGCCTGGTTAGGCAGAGCCCAGGGTCAGTCAGAGTCAGTTACCACCAGTACCAGTCAGCAAAAAGTTGGGGGGTGCCCAGAGAACAGGATGATTTTGCAACAAGGCCTTTTTCTGCACCTCTGTTAGTTCTGTCTGCATATCTTTTGCTTCTTTCTGCACCTTTCTTCCTCTTTCTGGACTTCTGTTGCCTCTCTCTGCATTTCTCGTGCCTCTTTCTGCGCCTTTCTTCCTCTTTCTGCAAATGTCCTGCCTCTGTAGGCATAGTTAGAAATTAGCATTTAAAGAAACCTTAGAAATTCACTGAAAAAACCATAGGTTTCAGGGACTTTATAGTTAGAAAATAGCATTTAAAAAACCTTTGAAATTCACTGAAAAAACCATAGGTTTCAGGGACGTTATAGTTAGAAAAATGCATTAGAAAAACCATAGAAATTCACTGGAAAACGCAGGTTTCAGGGACGTTATAGTTAGTTGGGTATTTCACTTGTACAAACCAGAGAAATTTGACCGTTATAGTTAGTTGAGCTAACTATAACTCGCGCCCCCGCAATGCACTGCTGATGACGTCACATATTACATCACTCATGACATGGTCAGTGATATCATTGATGACATCTCAAATGACATCACTGATGACATCATCCACGTGATAATCTGATGCACCTCCTCACACCCTAATATAACCTTTGATACACCCACTCTAAAATACAGACTACCATTTTTGAAACCATAGGCACACCTATACCAGTTACTACATACCCACTTACTGATTCCTAGGTCTACACACACACACATCCACTCATTCCCCCATACAGTCACTCATACATGCAGTCACTCATCAATACAGCACTATCATATGCACTCATATACCTATACAGACACTTACACACCGCCACTCACCCATAGAGTTACTCACACAGCTAGTCAGCCATGCAAAGAATCAATCACACTTCCATTTACTCACCTATATAGTTATACACACACCACCTTACGTATTCATACAGACACTAATATACACTTGCTCTCTTATACAATCAATGATACAGCCACACACCCATCCATACAGCCACTCTCACAATCACTCACTCTCACATATAGTGATTTATATACTCCAACACTCACATATACTGCCTTTCACATATGTTGTTATGCACACATGTATCACTGAGACATCCATTCACTCACCAACACACCCACACACACACACTCACACACCCATACAGCTCTTCACAGATGCACTCTTGAACCGCTACACCCAGTGAATCACCCACTCACACATCTATCCAAAGTCACACACCCCCCATCCACCCCCACAGACACTCAGACACCCATGCAGATACTCAGACAACCAATCAATCACCCATATAGACACTCATGTTGCTACTCACCAACCCATGCAGCCGCTCATACCAACTGATAGACTGATACAGACGTTCACACAGTTTAGTCACTAACCAATGCATTCAGTAAGACATGTTTAATCTCTCACTTATACAGTCAGTCATTCACCTACTAAATCATCCATTCAGACACTCATACATCCACTCATTCTTCAATACACCTTGGCACATAGGTATATATATATATATTCACTGAAAAAACCATAGGCTTCAGGCACGTAATAGTTAGGAATTAGTATTTAAAAAAACTTAGAAATTCACTGAAAAAACCATAGGTTTCAGGGGCGTTATAGTTAGCTGGACATTTCGCTCATACAAAACCATTGAAATTCCCCCGTTATAGTTAGTTCAGGTAACTATAACTTGCGCGCCCGCAATGCACTGCTGATGACATCACATATTACATCCCTCATGAAATGGTCAGTGGCACCACTCATGACATCTCAAATGACATCACTCATGACATCACAGATGACATCATCCAGTGAATGTGTGTTTTTCTGAAAATTAAATATGTTTTATATATGTATATCTCAAGGTTGATGGAAGAATAAATGGGTATATAAGTGTCTAAATGGATGATTTTTATTTAGAAAAATTGATTGTATAACTGACTGATTAAGTGTATCTTAGTGAATACATGGTTTAGTGAGTAATGTTTAAATATGGAAATATCTGTATCAGTCTCTAACTTTGTGTATAAGTGGCTGCATGGGTTGGTGAGTAGCTACATGAGAGTCTATATAGGTTCTAAGTTGTTTTTTTGAGTATCAGTATGAGTGTCTGAGTGTCTGTATGGTTCGGTGGGGGTATTATGTAGTGCATAGATGCATGAATTTGTGACTCACTGTATGTGTTGAAGACAGCATGTATGCAGGACTGTATGGGTAGATGAATATGTGTATGGGTGTGTTAGTGAGTGAATGGCTGTCTCAATAGTGTCTTTGAGTAACTACATATGTTTTAAAGTAGTATATGTGAATATTGGTGTATATAAGTGAGTATATCTGATTGTGAGAGATTGGAAGAGTTGCTGTATGAATAAGTATCTGTTTCTGTAGAAGTAAGTGTGGTGGTGTGTGTATAACTGCATATGCAAGTAAATGGATGTTTGAGTCTTTATTAGCATGAGTGACTATGTGTGTGAGCAACTCTATGGATGAGTGTCAGTGTGAAACAGGATGTATAGGTGTATGAGTGCATATGACGAGTGAGTACATGTATGAGTGACTGTATACGACTGTTGGTGAATGAGTGGATGTGTATGTGGATCTTAGAATTACTGAATAGGTTGTTGTAACTGGTATTGGTATGTCCATTGTTTTGAAAATGTTAGTTTCTATTTTGAATGTGTGTATCAAAGGTTATATTAGGGTGAGAGGAGGTCTGCCACTCTATCAAAAGGATGATGTCATCAGTGATGTCATTTGAGATGTCATCAGTGATGTCACTGACCATGTCATGAGTAGGGCTCCCGGTTTTATGGTATTTATTTTTTTGCAAATTCCGTCTGTATTTATCTGCATTTATTTTTGCCACAAGCTAAAGACGACGCTACAGCTAGTATTTTTACACATTTGTTTCAGTCCCCAAAAACATATGTGCAACTGCTTGTACATGGATACAAGAGCCGAGGGAACAACAAAATAAATGGCAACAAACTCAACACACACCGATCACAATGCAAAAGGGATACCCCAAGCCACCAGGCCGCAGGCATACATGGGGTTAAGTGTGCATCCAGCTGCAAGAGTTTGATCTTGGACTGGTTGTTGCAGACCCAGAACATTGAAATGCCAGCAAGAGCCAGCGTCCAACTGCTAGTGAAATGTGTAACTGTGTAGATTATGCCCATAATTTACAATGCTGTTACCTGTTCGTTGTAACTGTTTTATGAACATATATCTTAAGGTGACATTTAAAATGGCCATGGCCTTACAATCCTACTCGGTGCCATGATTGGGAGCCGCGGGCAGAGCAGCATTATTCACAGTAAACAAAGAACAAGAAAACGAGACCTAAAACCGAATGCACAACATGTATAGCTGATAACCCTAATAGGTCACATGAATTAGCTTCCTAATGGGACAGCGCTGATTTACCCATTTATAGAGCGGAGGCCGAGGGCGTAATTTACAGCGGGTAGTGAACAAACTCTGAGCGCTGAGCGACACAAAGAACACGAATTAAAATGCCAGGACATAGGCATGGACATTAAACACGCGTTTCATCGTATACATTACAATTATTATTAATGATTTAATTCCTTTCACCTAGTGCTACCTGTTCACTACCATAATGCCTTACGGGCTGAATTAAAAATGTGCTCGACCCGGTTGACGCTTCTAATTATCATTGTATATCATTGATCAATACAGTCATGGGTAGCAAAATAATGCACTAGTGATTATATTGAAATAGTTTTGCCTCCTTTGTGCTGTGAAAAAAAATATATCGATATTTTAAATTATGCTGTACATTCAGATGACGCTCGTTCCAACCCCCTCACAAGAATACCAAATGCTGTTCGCCCTGTCTCGATTCAGATTGTTGCACTGCTGGTTATCTATGGAGCAGGCACTCATCCCGCTGAACTACCTTACAGAATATATCCTAACAGGTGTTGTACTAGACTTCAAAAACATTGGGAAGTGGGTTCAGTTGGAAATCTGGTGGTGCTAGTCGAAGTGGAAGTCTAATACGGAGATATGCTTATGCTCTATCCCAGAGGAGCCGTTTGCTACTGAGAAGGAATGATACTCATTACAGCGCTGCTTCCTGCCGAGAAGCGCTGTGCTAGCTTTCAAATCTAAGCAGCGCGGACACATACTACCTGACACAGTGGCACAATTAGAGCCAAATTTCGGGGTGGGGGCAACTCGGGTGAGGGGGGGTGTGGGGGGGGGTTGATTCTCCCAGCAATATGCAGAGTGTAGATGCAGGGATGCTAAGAAGGGGTGAGAAAACACAACAAAGCCGCGTTAGCAAATAATTGGTCTTTTCCGTGGTGCTTACTGGAGGTACCTGGTGGGCTAGTTGGCCCCCAGGGACCCTCAGGATTGAAGAGGTATTAATTCCTCAACTTATAACGCGCCACAGGGCGTGTTTGCACACATGTCACCTCAGGCTCCGCCCCCTCCCTTCACCACTGTGCAAACGCGCCCCGTGGTGCGTTTTAAGTTGGGGATTAACTCCCCTTGAATACTGAGGGTCCCTGGGGTGCAACTAGCCCACCAACCACCTCCAATAAGCGCCACAGAGCTGCGTTGCAGAGAGGTGTAAAAAGGGGCGTGGCCTCAGAACACCTCTCTTCAACGCAGCCCCCTGGCGCATACTGGAGGTTCCTGGTGGGCTAGTTTGCCTCCAGGGACCCCCATTATTGAAGGGCAATTTGTTCCCCATCTGCAAACGTGCCAGGGGACGCGTTTGCAGAATGCTGCAAGGAGGGGTCGTGGCCTCCAGCGCAATGCCAATCTTTTCTTTTTATTAACAAGGGGGCTGTGTAGCCCCCCTTCTTTTTCTAATTTATTGGCCCTGGGGATCCCATCCCCCAGGACCTGGCCCCTCTTATTTTTTTTTTAACAAAAAAATCAGGAAAGGGGCCTCACGGCCCACCTCCCGAGGCCATAATCGGCCCCAGGGACCCCATCCCCCGGGGCATGGGCCTTTTTTAAAAATCATTTTGGAGGGGTCTGCCTTGCCCCCCTCCTTAGGCCATTTATGGCCCCGGGGACCCCATCCCCCAGGGCCGGCCTTTGTTTATGTTTTTATTTTTTTATTTTTCATTTTTTTTATATTTGAGAAGGGGGGGCCGCTTGGCCCCCCTCCCGGGCCACTAATAGCCCCAGGGACCCCATTCCCTGGGGCTGGCCCTCTCCGTTGGGGACCGTGGGGGGTCCCCAATCCCCCCACAGTCCCGCCGGCTCCTTGCCTCCTGCGGGAGCTGGCATTGCTTTTCCACACGGGGAGCTACTAAGATGCAGCTCCCCCTGTGGAAAAGCAATTTGCTTTGGTATTTGGAAGAGAGAGCAGGTTTCCTGCTCTCTCTTCCAAATACCATAGCAAACTACAGTGTCCACTGCAGGAGCCGGCCCTGGGGCCTGGCGGTCCCCAGGGCCAAGACAGGGCTCCAGGAGGGGGGCCGCGTGGCCCCCCTCCCAACATTTCAAAAACCCCGTGGAGGTGGTGGTCCCCGGGGCTGGGGATCTGTCACGGACCCCCCAATTATAATATTTAGAGCCCCGGGGAGGTGGCAGTCCCTGGGGCGTGTGGTGAGGCTCGAGCCCCCCACACAGGTTTTTTTTTATTTAAAAAACACAAGCCCCGGTGGGTGGCGGTCCCCAGGGCTGCGGGGGGCCATGAGCCCCCCGCATATATTGTGATAGAGCCCCAGGGGTGGTGGTCCATGGGGCTTGGGGAGGCCTTTGAGCCCCCCCACCCAGTTATTTTCAAAGCCCCGGGGGGTGGCGGTCTCCAGGGCTGGGGGTGCTGTGAGCCCCCCGCACATATTTTTATAAAGCCCTGGGGGTGGCGGTCCCCGAGGCCATAATCGGCCCCAGGGACCCCATCCCCCGGGGCATGGGCCTTTTTTTTAAATCATTTTGGAGGGGTCTGCCTTGCCCCCCTCCTTAGGCCATTTATGGCCCCGGGGACCCCATCCCCCAGGGCCGGCCTTTGTTTATGTTTTTATTTTTTTATTTTTCATTTTTTTTATATTTGAGAAGGGGGGGCCGCTTGGCCCCCCTCCCGGGCCACTAATAGCCCCAGGGACCCCATTCCCTGGGGCTGGCCCTCTCCGTTGGGGACCGTGGGGGTACCCCAATCCCCCCACAGTCCCGCCGGCTCCTTGCCTCCTGCGGGAGCTGGCATTGCTTTTCCACACGGGGAGCTACTAAGATGCAGCTCCCCCTGTGGAAAAGCAATTTGCTTTGGTATTTGAAGGAGAGAGCAGGTTTCCTGCTCTCTCTTCCAAATACCATAGCAAACTACAGTGTCCACTGCAGGAGCCGGCCCTGGGGCCTGGCGGTCCCCAGGGCCAAGACAGGGCTCCAGGAGGGGGGCCGCGTGGCCCCCCTCCCAACATTTCAAAAGCCCCATGGAGGTGGTGGTCCCCGGGGCTGGGGGTCTGTCATGGACCCCCCAATTATAATATTTAGAGCCCCGGGGAGGTGGCAGTCCCAGGGGCGTGTGGTGAGGCTCGAGCCCCCACACAGGTTTTTTTTTATTTAAAAAACACAAGCCCCGGTGGGTGGCGGTCCCCAGGGCTGCGGGGGGCCATGAGCCCCCTGCATATATTGTGATAGAGCCCCAGGGGTGGTGGTCCATGGGGCTTGGGGAGGCCTTTGAGCCCCCCACCCAGTTATTTTCAAAGCCCCGGGGGGTGGCGGTCTCCAGGGCTGGGGGTGCTGTGAGCCCCCCGCACATATTTTTATAAAGCCCTGGGGGTGGCGGTCCCCGGGGCTGGGGGGCCTCTCTGGGCCACCCATTGCAATTAACAATATTGCCCCCGGGACTTGGCCCCCCCCGGGGGCTAAATAGCAACGAAGCATGGGAGTCCGCACCTTGTTTATTTTTTTTTCTCAGCAGGATCCGCGCATCCTGCGTGGATTTTGCCGTTTAAAAAAAAAAAAAATGTTTGTGGCCCTGGGGGTCCTTGTGGAACCCCCTAAGCAGGCCTAGTGGGTCAGGGTGTTTCCTCCCTGCCCCCTTTTTGCGTTTTGCACCTTAGTTTTGCTGTTTTCTTGTGCCTCAGTCTTACCAAGGCACAAGATGGCTGCCAACACTTCCTGGTTTGGAGTGTTGACAGCCAATTGGCATAAAGCTCGTGATCGGGAGGGTTCGCGGATCCTGCGCGGCCATAGATATATATGTGTTTTTACTTTTGATTTTCTCAGCAACTACTGAACAGATTTACACTATTAAACAAAAAGGGTTCTTTCTGAAGCAAGAACTACCTCTTTGCCAAATTTGGTGTAATTCCGTTCAGTAGTTCGGGCTGTAGCCCGGCTAAAGTTTCCTATGGGAAATTGCATGGGGAAAACACGCTTTGGGACCCCCCTTTTTTCTCGGCCCCCGCTTGACGAATCACCCCGAAACTTTCAAGATAGGAGCGGACCGGAGCGCCCCATGAGTTTTTTAAAATTTGGCGAAGATTCGTCAATCGGCGCTAAAGTTATTGGGAATAGAATGTTGCTAATTTCCTATGGAAAATAGGTCCAAAATGCAACTATATATATATATATATTATCTACTGGCGGTCGCCAGTAGATAGTTATAGTTAGGACCGTGTTTCCATAGGAAATCTGAAAATTCTATTTTGAATAACTTTGGCGCCGGTTGACGAATCCTCGCGAATTTTTCAAAATAGGTGGGGCGCTCCGCTCCTACCCTGAAAGTCTCGGGGTGATTAGTCAAGTGGGGGCCGAGAAAAAAGGGGGGTCACAAAAGGCGTTTTCCCCATGCATTTTTCCATAGGGACCTTTAGTCCAAGGTACAGCCCGAACGGCTGAACAGAATTACTTGAAATTTGGCAGAGAGGTAGTCCTCAGGTCAGGGATGTGCCTTTTGAATATCTGGAGTCAATCTGATCAGTAGTTCCTGAGAAAATTTCAGTTAAAAGTACATATATATCTATAGCCGCGCACCGTGCGCGCACCGTGTGCGCACGGTGTGCGCACGGTGACGTGCACGAGCGAAATTCTGATTGGTTGTTAGATGTCAGTAAACATTCAAATCGGTCGAAATCAGGAAGTATCGGCCGCCATTTTGTCTCTCGCAGTCTGAGGCAGTGAAAAACAAAGGTGGAGAACGTGAAAAGGGGGCAGGATGGATAGTTCCTGACCCCCTAGCCTTTGTCAGGGGGTCACTGAAGGACCCCCAAGGGTGAAAAAAACATTTATTTTTTGGACAAAAAAGCGCAGGGTGCGCGCACCGTGCGCGCACGGCACGCACAACGCATCGTGGGCGCTCGGTGCGCGAAGCGCACTTAGTGCCCACATCGCGCGCACAGTTTGCGAAGCGCACCTTGCGCGCACGGTTCGCGCACGGTGAAAAACCTGGAAAAAAAATATTAATAAATACATAACTTAGCATTTAAAAAAACGTACAAATTCACTTAAAAAACCATAGGTTTCACACACGTTATAGTTAGGAATTAGCATTTAAAAAACCTTGCAAAGTCACTTAAAAAACCATAGGTTTCACACGTTATAGTTAGCTGGACATTTCCCTCGTAAAAAACCAATGAAATTCCCCCGTTATAGTTAGTGCAGGCAACTATAACTCACGCGACCGCAATCCTCTGCTGATGACGTCAGATATTACATCACTGTATTTAGACACCTATTTACCCATGTCTTCTTCCATTAATCTTTAGCTATACATATATTACAAATATTTATTTTTCAGAAAGACACATATGTAATCAGTGATGTAATATCTGACGTCATCAGCAGAGGATTGCGGTCGCGTGAGTTATAGTTGCCTACACTAACTATAACGGGGGAATTTCATTGGTTTTTAACGAGGGAAATGGCCAGCTAACTATAACATGTGTGAAACCTATGGTTTTTTAAGTGAATTTGCAAGGTTTTTAAAATGCTAATTCCTAACTATAACGTGTGTGAAAGCTATGTTTTTTTAAGTGAATATATATATATATATATATAACATATTTAAACTTTACAGAAACACACAGTCACAGGATGATGTCATCAGTGATGTCATTTGAGATGTAATCAGTGATGTCAACAGTGATGTCCCTTACCATATCATCAGTCATGTAATATGTGACATCATCAGCTGTGGATTTATGGGGCGCGAGTTACTGTTAGATCAACTAATTATAACGGCCGAATTTCTCTGGTTTTGTACGAGTGAAATGTCCAGCTAACTATAACGTGCCTGAAACCTGGGTTTTTTTCAATGAATATATATATATATATATATTTTCACCGACAAAAATAAAGGTTACAGGGACATCATTGATAGGCTGACATTTCACTTGTACAAAGCCAGAGAAATTCAGCAGACTAATAAGGGATAGAACAACTCCTTCTACAAATCGGAAAAACTCACCCAAATGTCTATTATTTTTTGGAAACCTTGAAGAAGGAGCAAAGTTATCAAGAAAGAGAATAGCGCAATCTTTACATGTAGTCCAAATCCACGTATCTCCCAAAAACGTAAAGAAATATCAGAACAACTATTGATACAAATACAACACTTTAAGTTTTTAGTGCCTTCAGACTACCTGGAAATTATTGCACGCATACTATATTTCTAATACAAACTAACCCGTTCTTCTTACTTACTCGCCTGTTTTTGAACAATTAAATTGGCATTTTTGAAATTATTTTTGTAAAATTATTAGGAATGTCGAAAATCCTACCTGCAGATGTCTTCTTTCTTCATTTTTTGGTGATGTTTCAATTCATCCTATCACTAAAAGTCTTCTGTGCTCCAATAATTCAAATGGTTTAACCCTAAATCCTTGAATTTTGAAATTTCCTGATCAAAAATTTGAAGCATGGAATGAAGGAAACACCAGTACCAACAACGTATTAGTTGGTTGAAACATCTGTGTTCTAATTAAGAAATGCAAAACAAAATATGAAAAAATGGGAAAACATACATTTTTCCTAAAAAAAAAAACAGCAAATTAAATCCAAAATTCCGGTCTTCTAAAAATTTTTTTAAAAAATTGTCCAAGTCCATCCTTGTTCACCCAGTTCCAAAACGCAGTAATCCATAAAAAATGATGTTTAAAAAAAACTTTCTTCGCCCTTTTGAAAGGCCTGCATCCAGACCCACAAATCCTTTTCCTTCTTTGAAACATGTGGCATATATTACAAAAAACCTCAAAACAGTACTAAAAAAAACACATCGCAAAAAAAATATTGCCATTATCACAAATAAGTTTATAAAAGTATTCTATTGTTTTTTTAAAATTATCTTCCAATAACCACAATTGTACTGACGTTGGCCTACAACAGCTACCTGCATAGGATGAAAAATGTGTTAAAACATACATAACATTTGAGTTTTACACTAACAACCTTACAACTCCCTTCCTCCTCTCTCCTTACGAAAAAGTTCGCTGTCAACAACTCTAAATTTAAATTATTAAAAAGTTCTTACCTGACCGCAGCTCTCCCCTGCATCCGATCTTGAACGCAACGCTCCACCGACTGTAGAAACAGACGCTCAACCGCGTACGTCAAGGCTGAAAGTAAAAAGAAAAAAGGGACCATTATTACCACTGAATATAATAGAAAAGCGTGGGGAAAATGTTTTTCATGTTTAATAAAATATTGACACAGGTCAAAATTATAGATTTTTTTTTAAATTGCATAAATATCTATATTTTTTTCAATGATTACTGCTTTTTAAGTGTATTTTTATGTATTACTATATATTACATCTTTTGTTTGTTATCAATTATTAATAAAACATGTAATACTTCAAAAAAAACTATTAGGTGTGTTATGCTTCATTTCTTATTTTTATATTTTTATTGTTTTTCATCGTTAATAAAATATTGACAGTTCAAAATTATAAAAAAAATTAAAAGTACATATATATCTTAATTTTTTTAAATGATTACTGATTTTTTAAAAGGGTATTTGCTTTTTATTACTATGGGGCCGATTCCGATCCTGGAAAAACCGGGTACAAACTGTCGGTCGAAGCGTTTTCTCCGTCCAACTCGTATCCGGGAAAAAAACCCTACAAACTTGCAAGTACGATTCGTACAGAAACACCATTTCTGTACGAATCGGAAAAAAGACCGACCGACAGAAAAATACATACAAATGTGATCCGGGACACCGCGGACGTGACGTCCGGACGGAGTTTGGCAGCTTTTTACGTACCAGCAAGTACGATTCGTACCGACAGCACTCCGGATGGCAATATTTTTACGGCACCCAAAAAGTGCCGGAAAAGCGAAGTATGCCGCGAAGCGTGAGGAAAAGGGGGCCCGGTACGCGCCGAACACCCCCTATTCCCCCCGTAAGTACGCACCGGACCCCCAGCCCCCCCGTGGATGGACGGGCCGTACCCCCACCCCCCGTATGTATGGAGCATACCCCCACCCCTGTATGTACGGAGCGTACCCCCAGCCCCCCCGTATGTACGGAGCATACCCCCACCCCCGTATGTACGGTGCAGACCCCCAGGGCGTAGCGCTGGGGGTCTGCACCGTACATACGGGGGTGGGGGTACGCTCCGTACATACGGGGGGCTGGGGGTACGCTCCGTACATATGGGGGTGGGGGTACGCTCCGTACATACGGGGGGCTGGGGTTACGCTCCGTACATACGGGGTGCTGGGGGTACGGCGCGTACACACGGGGGGGCCTGGGGGGTGTTCGGCGCATACCGGGCACCTGTTTGGACATCTCCATGGTTGCTATGGGAGTTCGCTCCGGACGGTCTTTTTTTCCATACAGTTGTACAATCGGACGGATGGGACGGATCGTACTTGCGCATTCGGACTTCAGTTTTCCCATTTGTACGTAAAAATGTCCGGGGACGTGTCGGAGACTTTTCCCGACCCGAGGACGTGTGGGGGAATTTTCCCAATGCGATTCGTATGGACTTTTTCCCATACGAATCATACTTGCCAGTTTGTACGGGACTTGTATGATTCGGTCGGAAAAAACTCCAGATACGATTTGTACGAGGAATATTTTTCCAGGATCGAAATCGGCCCCTATATATTAAATATTTTGTTTGTTATCAATTATTCATAAAATATATTTAATACTTTCAGAAAACTATTAGGTGTGTTATACTTCGTTTATTATTTTTATATTTTGTCATGTTTTTCTAAATTATAAATATGTTTTATGCACTTTTTAAATTGTTATAATATTTCAATTTAAACAATCTTTATTAATTAATAATCTGGAATTAAAATTAATACATGAGTATTAATACTTCCACACCCATAACCCCTAAATCCCTCACACCCCATGGCTAAATGTTTACTTTACAAACCTTTTCTTATTTTAATTTATTTTTTCAAAATAATACATTATATTTATTAATTTTCTAAATGAATTAATATGCAGGCATTAAAATTAGTAGCTGAGTATTAATACATGGCCCACACATAACCCCTAAATACCTCACATCCTGTGCCTAAATGGTTACGTTATAAACCCTTTTCTTTTATTAAATCATTATTTGGGAAAAAAATTATTATATTTATTACTTCTCTAAATAAATGAATACTCATGTATTACAATTAATACCGGAGTATTACCCATGGCCCACCCATAACCCCTAAATACCTCACATCATGTGCCTAAATGGTTACTTTATAAACCATTTTCTTATATACATTATTTTTGTAAAGAAATATAAAAAAAATATTTAAAAATTCTCTAAATAAATGAATGCTCAGGTATTAAAATTAATACCCGAGTATTAATACACTTCCCCAACCATAACCCATAAATTCCTCACATCCCCTCCCTAAATGGTTATGAAATGTAAATGGTTATTGTGAGAAGTTGGCCTGATATATGCTGCCCACTAGTTATAGTGGGCACCTTGTATCAGTACAAACAACCCCTTATTGGTTATAGGTTAAAGACAACCTTTTTTGAAAGCTATCCTAGTGTTAGCTATGGAGAGCAGCCTTCAGGCTAAGTCTTGAAGGAATGTAAAGCAGCTTGTTTTACCAGTCTATAATCTCTTTAGACACTAAACGAAAGATATCCACACCAGGGATATATATAAAATATATGTATTTATTACTAAACACACCCGCCTAGTCTCTTTATGAGACTAAAGGTCAAAACACATAAGTTACACTTCAATAATCACAGTAAAATAGCACAAATACACGTCAGGCCCTAGGGGCAAGCCAAACCATATACTAAAATAGTGGTTTAAGAACCACGACTTAACTAGACACAAGTTCTAGAGCCTGTAGAATCACTGGGACCCCAAGGAACCACCCAAGGTAGTGACACCCACGGGGGCCGTGTGCAGTGTGTGAACACAGCTGCGAGCTCCCATTAGCTTCTATGGGGAAAGTCGTGGTTAGATTTTTAAAGATTAGGGACACTTAGAAATGAGTCAATACCAAACCCTTTTGGACTTAGGAAGTTCTAGGGCTAGCACCCACGGGAGCACCGGAGTACTCGTGTTACCTCACCCAGGGCAGCTGGGTGCATAGGTGTCTTTTGGTGTCTGGTCGCGTCGTCGATTTCAATGGGAGCTGGTGAAGAAGTGCTGCTGCCGTGAAGATGCGAAGTGTCCGAAGAGATCCAAGCCTGGATCGAGGATGAGAAGAACCTGAAAGCAGAGGGGACAGAGCCTGGGTCACTTGCCAGTGACTAGGAAGGCGATGAGCAGATGCCCACCGATGTCGGGTGATTTCAGGTGAAAGAGGTGAAGCTTGACTCTTCAGCCACGAGGACCAGGAGGCATTGAGGATGACCAGGGGCTGGATTCGAGCTGTCCCACAAAGGATGTCGAGTGCTGCAGTGTCGGTGCCCGAATTGGACACAACAAACCTTGGCAACAGCAACCCATGCAGAAATAAGAAAGATACTTCAGTGCAGACCAGCAAGGTCTGTGGGACTCACTACTTGGTTGGGAGTCAGGGCACGTCTGGAGTAACCAGGGAAGCCCAAGGAAATGCAAAGTTACCTCCTCAGTCAATGGACCAGGGATCGTGAAGGGACCTCAAGACGAAACACAAAATGGTGGCCCACGGGTCACTCGAAGTGACCAAGCCAACAATCTTCAATGGATTCAGTGCTCGAGGTGGGGGCTACAAGTCAGCCCAAGCACGACTTCAAGAGATGTCGAGAAGTCAATGCACTTGCAGGAATGCACGGTGACCAGGAGTTCTGGTTCCACGCTACTCACGAGGGCTGCGGGTCTCAGCTTTGCTGGGGACTCGGGATGGCCTCTGGGATGTCTGGAAATCCTCTTCCTGGGCTGCAAATACTTCGGAGTCCGGCAGGAGCTTCGATGATGCAGACCGGCTAATTGCTTCGTTGGTGCCTGCCAAGCAGGGGAGTCACTCCTTGACCCCAAGGGAGATTTCTTCAGTCCTCTGGTCTTGAGCAGAGCGTTGAAGGTCCAGGATTCAGCTTCAGAGATTCGTCCAGGGTAATCTAAAGTCCTAAGGACAGGGGTCCCATACTTATACTAAGGTAGGGGGTTGGAAATACTCTGGGGACCCATCTATGGGAGGGTTTGGAAAGAGGGGTGGCTATACCCATTTCCTTTGTCCATTTTCATGCCAGAGCAGGGCCTGGAAGTCCCTGAACCGGTTTGAGCTGGACTATGCACAGGGACACCAAATGTGCCCCCAGTGCAGGACTTCAAAGCACTCAGAGAGTGCTCCCACCCAGCCCCAATACACATAAGCCTGTCTGGGAGGTGGTTACACCTCCATGTGACAGGAAACCTATTGTCCAGGCCTCCCCTGCTGGATTTTCGGTCAGCAGCAGGAGGTCAGACCCGTGTCTGTGGCTGCAGCATCCATTTTGTGATGCCAGGGTTCCATTAGGTTTCTACTGGGTATACCAGTGCTGTCATGCCTCTCCCTCTAAAAGGGTGGGATCATACTCCCACACCAGTTACTGGTGTGGGGGTATGATTCCAAGGTGTTTGACACCAAACACAACATGTTTCCATGCAGCCAGTCCAAAATTAGCATTTACCGTTTGGTTATAATGCACTTAAGGGTATATGGTCAGGCTGCACTACCAACAGCATCAGAGAAGGGTCTCCGAACAGTGCAGAGGGGCTCTGCTCATGCAGGGGCACCCTCTCACATAGGAACCAAGCATTCTGCCTTCAGGATTGATAAGGTCTGCCATAGGAGTGACTTATAGGTTTATATGTGAGGATATGGTGAGATATAGTGAACCTATATCTCTGTAAGGGGTGCATGCACCACCTTACCCAGGCTGCAGTAGCAGACATGTGGTGTCATTTTGGGTGGCTTTTCAGGGGTGGCATAATACATGCTTCAGCCCCTGGTAGGCCTCCGGGGTACCTATGTCCTGGGTACATAGTATACCATATGCTAGGGGCTTACAAGGGCACCTCAGTTCCAATCTGAACTGTACCTAAAGTACATGGAATCCTTTTAGAGAGGAAGCAGCTAGGTTGGGGACCTGATTAGTAGGGTCCCAGCCAGTCTAAAGTCGAAAAACAGTGAAACACCAGCAAAAGGTGGGGGTAAACATGTGAATCAGATCCTACTCTCCTACAGTTATGTTACAAACCCTTACCTTAACCATAAATGTGATGTAAAACCATACGTTGTACTGGCACCTGTGTTGTAATATCATGCCTTGTTCTGGCATGCGTTGTTATGGAGTCGTTGTATTGGCATTATGTTGTAATACCTGCATTGTAATGGTAGTTTACCCATTCAGCAGTTATAGTTATCTGAGCTAACTATAACTAGCGCCCCTGCAATGCACTGCATATGACCTCTCATATTACATCACTAATGACATGGTCAGTGACATTACTCATAACATCGCAAATGACATCACTGATGATATCATCCAGTGACTGTGTGTTTTTAAAAAGTTTGAGTGTTATATATATTCACTGAAAAAAACATAGGTTTCAGGCCTGATATAGTCAGGAATTAGCATTTAAAAAACCTTTGAAATTCACTAAAAAAACAATAGGTTTTAGGGATGTTATAGTTAGCTGGACATTTCACTCAAACAAAACCATTGAAATTCCTCCGATATAGTTAGTTGTACTAACTACATCTCGCGCGCCCGCAATCCACTGCTGATGATGTCACATATTACATCATTCATGACATGGTCAGTGACATCACTGATGACATCTCAAATTATATCACTGATGACATCATCCATGTGACAATCGGATACACCTCATCATACACTAGTATAACCTTTCATCACTCACTATAAAATACAAAGTGCCAGATTTAAAACCATTGACACACCTATACAAGTTTTTAACACCCACTCAGTGATTCCTAGATCTATATCAGGCCTGAAACCTATGTTTTTTTTCAGTGAATTTGAAAGGTTTTGTAAATGACAATTTTTAATGTATTAATTGTTATACTGATTATGTTGATACTGATTTACTACATTTTGTAAACTGTTTATTTTTAGATATTTTATTTTTTTAATTACATTATACATTACAATACAAAATATACTTTCTCAGAATGAATTACTTTAGTTTAAATACTTTGCAAATAGGCAATAGACTTTTAAGTACAGTAGTAACAGTTGTTGCAATGGGCAACACAATTTCAAGCACAATGCAACATTGAGCTCAATGTGAATTTCTAGTCAAATTCAATTAGTTACTTTATGGATTACTTTTCTAACCACAGGACTTGATCCTAGATTCAGTCCTTGGACATCTCCTGTAAACAGTTGAGTAAAAGCCTTTTGGTTACAGTAGTGATTTTTAAGGAATATTATTGTATTTTAAAAGATGACCCAGAACATTTTTCACATAGAATCACCAATGGTATCCTACGGCAGAAAATTCACTTAGCAGGTAAGTAGTGTTATCATTACTTTTTCTTACTCAGTGGTGGATCCAGCACTGGCCAATCTCCTGTAAACAGTTGAAAGAATGTGTTTAAATCATACAGATGATTTTTTAGGAATATTTTTAGTTTGTGAAAATAGACACTTTGAAACTTTTCTGGTGAAAACCACACAATGGATTCCTATGGAAGGAAATACAAGTTACTGGTAAGTACGCTAAGAATTACTTTTCAGGGTCAGTGCTGGTCTAAAAGATGCAGCCCTGGGTTCTCTCCTGATAACAGGTGAGTAAAACGCAATTCCTAGTACGGCTGATTTTAGAGGAATATTTGTACAATGGTGAAGGAAGGGGGCGGGGCCTGAGGTGACGTGTGCAAACACGCCCTGTGGCGCGTTTTAAGTTGGGGAATTAATTCCTCTTCAATCCTGCGGTCCCCTGGGGGCCAACTAGCCCACCAGGTACCTCCGGTATGCACCAGGGAGCTGCGTTGCAGAGAGGTGTTCAGAGGCCACACCCCTTTTTACAACACTCTGCAACGCAGCTCCGTGGCGCTTACTGGATGTACCTGGTGGGCTAGTTGGGCCCTAGGGGACCTCTGGATTGAAGAGGAATTAATTACCCAACTTAAAACGCGCCACAGGGCATGTTTGCACACATATCACCTCAGGCCCCGCCCACTACCTTCACCACTGTGCAAATGCACCCCCTGGTGCATTTTAAGGTGGGGGATTAAGTCCCCTTGAATCCTGAGGTCCCCTGGCGGCCAACTAGGCCACCAGGTACCTACAGTAAGCGCCACGTAGCTGCGTTGCAGAGAGGTGTAAAAAGGGGTGTGGCCTCATTACACGTCTCTGCAACGCAGCCCCCTGGTGCATACTGGAGGTCCCTGGTGGGCTAGTTGGCCCCCAGGGACCCTCAGTATTCAAGGGGAATTAGTTCCCCCTCTGCAAACGTGCCAGGGGGCGCATTTGCAGAGTGGTGTAAGGAGGGGGTGTGGCCTCCGGCCCGATCCCGTCTTTTTTGTTTCTTCTTTTTTTAGAAGGGGGGCTGTGTAGCCCCCCTTCTTTTTCAATTTTTTGGCCCTGGGGACCCCATCCCCCAGGGCCTGCCCCCAATTTTTATTTATTAAAAAAAAAATCGGGAAGGGGGCCGCGTGGCCCCCCTCCCGAGGCCATAATTTGCCCCGGGGACCCCATCCCCCGGGGCATGGCCCTTTTTTTAAAATGTTTGAATCTTTTATGGAGGGGGGCTGCGTAGCCCCCCTCCTCTGGCCGCTTTAAGGCCCCGGGGACCCCACCCCCCGGGGCAGGCCATTGTTTTTTTAATTTATTTATTTCTTTAAATTTAATGGTGGAGGGGGACTGCGTGGCCCCCCTCCCAGGCCACTTATTGCCCCAGGGACCCCATCCCCAGGGGCCTGGCCTCCGTTGGGGGCCGTAGGGGGGTCCCCAATCCCCCCACGGTCCCAGCCAGCTCCCCGCGTCCTGAGGGAGCCGGCATTGCTTTTCCACATGGGGAGCAGCTAACATGCTGCTCCCCATGTGGAAAAGCAATCAGCTTTGCTTCATTCAAGCGAGAGCAGGTTTCCCTGAAGCGAGAGCAGTTTGCAATGACAGGGCGGGAGCCGCAAGGATCCCGCCCTGTCATTGCAAACAACAGTGTCCCGGGGTGGGCACCCCGGGACACTGCAGGAGCCAGCCCTGGGGTGTGGCCGTCCCCAGGGCCTATACAAGGCTCCAGGAGGGGAGCCGCGTGGCCCCCCTCCCACATTTACAAGTTACCCCGGGGGTGGCGGTCCCCGGGGCTGGGGGGGCCTGAGAGCCCCCCACACCATATTGTTTGAAGCCCCGGGGGGTGACAGTCCCTGTGGGACCCCCTCAGCAGGCCTAGGGGGTCAGGGTGTTTCTACCCTGCCCCTTTGTCGTGTTTTGCGTCGTTTTTTTTGTCTTTCTTGTGCCTCGGTTCTACCGAAGCACAAGATGGCTGCCAACACTTCCTAATTCATAGTGTTGGCAGCCAATTAAAATTCAGCTCGTGATCGGGAGGGTGCGCGGATCCTCCGAGGCCATAGATATATATGTACTTTTAGCTCTAATTTTCTCAGGAACTACTGAACGGATTTACACCATTTAAGCAAAAGGCACGAGTCTGAAATGAGCACTACCTCTTTGCCAAATTTGGTGTAATTCCGTTCAGCAGTTCGGGCTGTAGCTGCGGCTAAAGGTCCTATGGGAAAATGCATGGTGAAAACATGTTTTGGGACGCATCTTTTTTCTTGGCCCCCGCTTGACAAATCACCGTGAAACTTTCAGGATAGGAGCGGACCGGAGCTGGCCAAAAGTTTGGAAAATTTCGCGAACATTCGTCAATCGGCGCCAAAGTTATTCCAAATAGAATGTTGAGGGTTTGCTATGAAAAATAGGTCCTAACTATACCTACCTACTGGCGACCGTAGGTAATATAAATATATATATATATATATATCTACACACACACACACACACACCAAGGTGTATTAATAAATCAGTGGGTGCATTAGTACCTTTATGCATGATTCAGTGGGCGCATGATTGACTGTATATGTGAGGGATTGGGTGTCTCAGTGAATGTATGGGTGAATGCCTGATTGTGTGGATGTCTGTATCAGTCTGTCAGGTGGTGGCTAAGTGGTTGTATAGGTTGGTGAATGGGAACGTGAGTGGCTGTATGGGTGATTGATTTGTTGCCTGAGTACCTGTATGGGTGTCTCAGTGTCTGTGTGGGTGAGTGAGGGGCTCTGTGACTACCTGCATGGATAAGTGACTGAATGGCTGTATGGGTTAGTGAGTGCATGTGTGCAGGACAGTATGGGTTACTGAGTGTGTGTATGGCTATGTCAGTGAGTAAGTATATGTGTCAGTGGTTTATGGCCGAGTAACTGTAAATGTGAAAGGCAGTATAAGTGAGTGTTGGGGTATATGAGTGGCGGTATGGTTGAGTGTATGCTTGTGCCAGTGACTTTATAGGTAAGTGAGTAAGTGTTAGCATGAGCAAGTGAGTGGGTGTGCCTATAATGTATAAGCGAGTAAGCGGCTGTGTGATTGACTCTATGGCTGAGTGAGTAGGTGTGTGAGTAGCTCTAAGGATGACTGACAGTGTGCGAGTAGATATGTCAGTGGCTGTGTTAGTGAGTGAGTGGATGTGTGTATGGGCCTATGAATTAGTGAGTGGGTGTGTAACTACTGGTATGGGTATGTCACTGGTTTTGAGAATGGTAATGTGGAAGTTGGAGTGGGTGTATGAAAAGTCATAAGAGGTTGTGAGTGGGTGCATCAGAGATTATGTTGAATGATGTTCGGCCCTCTTCCCTGGGCAGATTTAAGCCCCTGGTACCCCATCCCATGGTTTCAGGCATTTTAAGAATGGGGCGGTGATGTTGTGTGGCCCCCTTCCCCCTGGCCGATTTTTACCACAGGGGCCCCATCCCCCAGGAGTTTTCCTTTCTTTGGTTTTTGTTGTCAATGCAATGTATGTTTTTAAAGTCTTCCTTCTCACACCACATCACATCTTTTTCACTGAACTGTGAGCACATGATCTATAATCCACATGTATTGTTATAGTGAATATTGTTAATAAATGAATTGTTTTACAATGTTCACTTGAGTCCCTCCCTACATATGACTCGCGTCAAAGGAGTAATGATTAATTCCTCCACTCGTTGAAAACATTTATCCTTACCTGGACCAAAGGGCCTTGTACGATTTATTGTTCTTTTGAAAACTGGTCTCACGCAAGGCACCCACATTTCAAAAAAGGGGGACTGTGGGGGGGAGCCTGAAGACCCCCAAGGTCTCTGCAGGCTCCAAGCCCCTTGCAGGAGCCGGCATTGCTTTAGACCCAGGCAGCTGCTGAACATGCAGCTTCCTAGATCTCAAAGCAATTCGCCTGTTTCCCTGCTCGCTCGATAGCAGGCGGGGAAACAGACACATGATCTGCTTTCAGCAAGCGAGAGCATTTTCTGCTCCAGCCTCCTGAAAGCAGAACCGACCCTGGGGGGTGGCGGTCCCCAGGGCTATCCAGGGCTCAACGAGGGGGCCGTGTGGTGCCCCTTCTTTGTTTGTTTTAGCCCCGAGGAGGTTGTGGTCTCCAGGGCTGCACAGAGCTGCACGGTTCCCCACTTTACATTTTTTTCATTTGCCCCAGGGAGGCTGTGGGGGGCCGGAGTTCACAGTATCATCAAAATATTTGATTTGCCCTGGGAGGTGCTCAGGGCGTGGGGGTTGCTGCCCCAGCAAACCTGCATAAATTACCAAAAATGCCCCAGGGAGGTGGTAGTCCCTGGGGTTGTAGAGATTCTAGGAGGGGGCCTAGTGCACCCCCTCCTACATATTTGCACATTTCCCGGGACCTGACCTACCCGGGGGCTGATTAGAAAGGAAGCTCAGGAGCCCACGCTTCGTTCTCTTTTAAAATTTTCAGTGGGATTCGCAACTCCGGCGTGACTCCCACCAATTTTGTTTAAAAAATGCTATTTTGCCCTCTATGGGACCATGTGGTGCCCCACCAAGAAGCCTAGGGGGCCAGGGTGTTTCTACCCTGCCCCCTTTTCTTCTTTTTTTCATCTTTTTTCTGTAACTCGGTTCAGCCGAGTCACAAGATGGCTGCCAACACTTCTGGTTTGAAGTGATGGCAACCAATCAGATCTCAG
The DNA here is from genome assembly GCF_964204655.1 of Triturus cristatus. Classification (NCBI taxonomy): domain Eukaryota; kingdom Metazoa; phylum Chordata; class Amphibia; order Caudata; family Salamandridae; genus Triturus; species Triturus cristatus. Next base: position 888,126,506 of record NC_140590.1, on the reverse strand, counting down.
CAAGAGATCAGGAGGGGCCACGGATCCACCCTGTCCCTATATATCTACTGGGAATTTCTTTAAATGTCTCCACAACTACTGAACGGATTTACATTAAATCACAAAAAGGCACATCCCTGAAAAAACATCTACGTTCCTGCTAAATTTGGTGTCATTCCGTTCAGCAGTTAGGGCTGTAGCATTGTCTAAATGTCCTTTTGGAATTAACATGGGGAAACCTTGCTTTTAAGCACCCCCTGGTTCTCAGCCCCTGCTTGGCAGACAACCCAGAAATATTTGAGATAGCAGCTGAAGTGAAAATTCATAAAGATTTGTCTAATGGAAGCAAAGTTATTGGCAAAACAAAAAATGCTTTTTCTATGAAACTGGGTCCTAACTACAACTACATACTGGCAACCACCAGTACGTAATATATATGTATATCTGTATATGCATATATAAAATACCTACTGGCGGTGTTTATAGTTATGATTTAGTTTCCAATGAAAAGGCGTTTTTGACTCGCCTATAACCTTGGGACCGTTTGATTAATCTTTACGAGATTGTCCCAATAAAGCACCCAGTGATTTAAGTTGTGCATGGAAGGTTTCGGGGGGGGGGAGGGGATCCGTCAAGTGGGGACTAAGGAAAAGAAGGGGGAAAAATAGTGTTTCCCATGGTAATTCAAATAGAGATTTTAGACACAACTACAGCCCAAACCACTTACATCAAATGTGGAAGAAAGGCAGATCTTGGTCTAGAAATTGCCCTTTCTGTGATTTTGTGTAAATCTGTTCAGTGGTTTTTCAGATATTAAAATAAAACTGAAATTGTACATCTAGGGATGTGGATCCTCTTCAGATCCTCCTCGGATTCTCTATAGATTTGCAGATCCACGCGCCAACAGCAATGCTGTGATTGGCTGGCCGCAACCTGAGAGAAAAGTTGTGGCTGCCATTTTGTTAATTGGGACTCGGTTCCAAGCAAGGAAAATAAAATTAAAAAGTGATAGAGGGGGACTAATGGAGGGGTCTGTGAGGTACCCATGATTGGCAAGGAATTGTCCAAAACCCTTTAATTTCCCAAACGAGGATCTGCGGATCCTTCTGGATCCTCCCATATCCTGATGGATTTGGGCAGATCCAGACTCCAATTAAAATAAAACGTACTCACTCACACACCCTCTCATAAACTCAATGACACACACACCCATACAACCACTTACACTCCCATTCCCACTTGTAGACCCTTAAAACCACTCACTTACCCACTCACAAACCAACAAAGCTTTCACACACACCCACTCACACACCCACACAATCACACATATCCACTTACACAACCAATTACAGCCACTCACACAACCATTCAGAGACCCACAAAACCACTCACACAACCACACAGCCACTCTCACACCTACTCACACGCCCACACAGCCCCTCTCATTCACAGACCACATAGCCAGTCACACAGGCACTCACATAACCCCCACACACTCACACACCCACTTAGGCACCCACACAACCACTCACAGGCCCATTTTACAGGGACATTAATGTTAGAAAATAGTATTAAAAAACCATAGAAATTCACTGAAAAAACAAAGGTTACAGGGATGTTATAGTTAGGAAATAAAATGTTAAAAAACTTTGACATTTACTGAAAAACACAAAGGTTACAGGGGCGTTATAGCTAGGTTCAGATTTTGCATACACAAAACCATACACATTCAGCAGTTATAGTTATCTCAAGTAACTATAACTCATGCCCTAAGGTAACTATAACTCATGACCTCGCCATGCACTGCTAATTACTCCACCTATTACATCACTCATGACATCTTTTATGACATCATTGATAATGTCACTGCAACATTTGCAGGGAAATAATTGATGAGAAAACTGCTTATGGCAGGGGTGGGAGATATAGTTACTTTAGGGCACGAGTTTCAAGTTACTTGAGATAACTATAACCTCCAAATTTATATGGTTTTGTGCGTGTAAAATCTGAACCTAGCTATAACATCCTTGTAATCTTCGTTTTTTTCACTGATTTTGGGGTGGGTGTGGTATAGGGTGGTTAGGGTATTTTGTATTACTTTGGGGTGGGTGGTGGTAAGGGTATTTTTAAGTTTTGGGGTGTGTAGTGGTAGAGAGTGGTAAGGGTATTTTTCGGTTTTATGGGTGGGTATGGGCAAAGGGTGGTAAAGTTATTTTTAGGGTTTTGGATGGTTAACGGTTTAGGGTGGTGTGGCTATTTTTAGGGTTTAGGTGAGGGTAAGGTTAAGGGGGATAAGGCTATTTTTAGGGTTTAGGAGTTGGCAAGGGAATAGGGTAGTAAGGATATTTTAGGATATTGGGCGAGTAAGGGTTAAGGGCAGTAAATCTATTTTTAGGGTTTAGGGGAGGCTATGGGTAAAGGTTATGTTTTTTAAAGCGGTGTTAATGGGGCTCCGAACCAATACAAAATACATTCATAATTAATTTTAAAAAATGTGTGGGGAGTCCCCGCAAAACAATAATGATAATTTTAATGTGTGCACATATATATAAAAGCATGCGTTGACAAGTCATGCAACCTTTGTTCATTAACCTGGATGCATTATAAATCACTGTTCTGAATTTGTCATTTTATTAAAGCATCCTTCTTTTTCTGTGTTTTCATTCCTACACACGGAAGTCCTTTTCCTTTCTGTGAAGAAGGAATTAAATACCTCTAAAGTTTTTCTTTATTTAGTCACCTACTTCTGCTTGCAAGAGTGCACTGTGATTAATTTACCAGTTCATACATAACCTGGGGGGATAGCATCTTGCCACAAAACCCATGTATTGCCAGTGGGTAACAGTAGTGGAGAAAAAGGATATTGATAAAGATGGCAATTGTGTAATGGTATGTGTCTGAAGTGTGTGAGAAAATGTTGCAGAGTAGATGTGAATTTAATGCAGCAACGTGATTTGGTTTTGGGCACGTTCTGTGAATTTGCAATAAATGATTGCCAAAGAAAGACATTCAATTCCACGGTAATTAGTGTGTAAGGATTTTTCCTAGCTATATATTTAACATGTTATGTCAACTCTCTCAAGTCCCAGAGCAATCAGGATGGTTGGATTCAAAGCTATTACATCAGATATTGACACTATATTGAGTATGTTTGTGGACACCGATGATAGGATGCATCTGTTTATATGGCCAGGGAGTCACCGATGTCCCATGAATACTTACCATTACCTAACCACCCCAACGTCACAACAATGTAGGGGCATATTTTTAAGACAGGCGTTAAAATTATCGCCGCTTTAGCGGCAGAAAACTGCAGCTAAAACGGCGATAATGGGCTTGATAATATGCTCTATGGAATTCCAATTGAAGCTCAGGTTAGATGTCCTTCACATCTAACATGGGCTTCAATTTTTTTAACAATTTTTCTGACTCAGTAATAGCTCTTACTGACTTACCACCTCTCCAACTCGACCTCAGGACATTATTGGACCACGCATTCATGGCCTCTGGGAATTTCTTTGAGAGCCAACATATTTCAGAGACAATCAACTCAAACAAGTCTCTCCGACCTAGATCCGCCAAAACTGCCTATCCTTTGAACTATCTGTCACGTCAACCCCATTCTTGTGGCAGCAATGGGAACTATATTCTGTAGGATCCAAACCTGCTCACACCAGAGCCATGCTGATCACCCCGGCAAATTGAAATTTTGTGAGTGGCATCCCATCATCAAGCACAAAAAGAGGGCCACCCATCCCTTGTACCCAGTGAGCCATAAAGGCCAGACTGCCCTGTGGACATCAGTCATTCCCTGGGGCTCGGTGCAGTAGTTTGTGATCCCCTCTTACCACTTGGTTGGTTTAAGAATGGGTAACGGTGACTGCCAGGGCACCATTTTGACATTGAATGTCTGATCGTTGCAGACCACCCTTCATATCTCTTTTGTTCTTTGCTACCAGTTCGCTCACCCTCAATGCCTCCATTAATGCTATAGAGAATGCTGCCCTAAACAAGCAAACTTCATCGGATGTTCTACATACCCTATCAAGACAGGTCATAATACTTGACAATTTAGCTGTGTAAATGGGGCACCTGGAGTCTTGTCTACTCCCCTCCAATCGCTGTCAGCCCTTCAGTGCCCTTTGCACCAGGAATGTTTTTGTCACATCCGTGTGACACAGCATCTTTGCAAAGAGATAAATTGCCAAGATATGTCGCTTGGCATAGAACACCAGACTCCTTTCCCCTCTCAGGTGCCCCAGGAATTAGACTACCGACTCCTGTGAAAATCATCTCCCCACTCCTTGTACTTCCTGGAACCTGTGATATGTTCAAAATGCCCCCTCATAGGCATGCCTTGTTCTAGGTGCTAAGCTGGCCGCCACAAGGTCTAGTAGCCTGGGGCACCAAGCTGCCATAGATGTTCTGGGAATGGTGAGGGGAACTCCACTGCTTCTAGGTGGTGATACCTAAACATCTGCATCTTAAAGTGAGATAAAGCATCCACTGCATTGTTCAATACACCAGGGACATGTTTCGATCTGAAGTCAACATTTAGTCTCAAGCATAGCAGTATGATTTCTTTCAATAATCACAAGATCATTTTACAATTGACAGCTTGTTGGTTAATGCACTCCACCACTGTTATGTTATCTAACCAAAATACCACTGATTGGTTGCAGAACTGTTCTGGTCATGTCGTGAGGGGCACCAAAAGGGGAAAAAGCTTGAGGTAACCAATGTTCGCTACTAGCTCAGATTCTACCCTGTATCTTGACCATCGCTGCGTGCAGCAAGCTATCCCTAAAATGGCCCCAAAGCCTGTGCTGCCGGCAGCATCTGTAAAGAGACCCAATTCTTTATTAATATTGGCAGGGCTCGGCCATACCTCTGTCCCATTAAAATCCTTCAAAAATGCTACCCACATTCTCATGTTCTGGCGAACCTCACTTGTCAGCCTGGTATGATGGTGCTTCAACTTCAGACCAGATATGACCTGCGCAGTAGACCTAGAAAAAGGGTGGCCCATGAGTATAATACAGAGTGCAAACTTCAACTGCCCCACTACCACCTGTAACTGATGTAATGTCACCTTTGGGGCCTTCAGGCATTCTTCCAACGCCTTTGTGAAAGCCCTGACCTACTTCTATGGGAGCGTGGAAACACCTGCCCTGGAATCTAATTCTATGCCCAGGAATTCTATAGTGGTTGACGGTCCACAGGTCTTTGCCTCCTTAAGTGACATCCCAAATACACCCATTAATTCATGGAAGCACTGTAAAGCCCTCCCACTGTGGTCTGTTCCAGGCGCACCCAAAAACAAGAAGTCATCCAAATAATGGAGTACCCAATGGTGTCCTGAACTCCTTCTAAATACCAATTCCAAGAAGGTACTAAACCTCTCAAAGTAAGCACAGGAGAATGAGCAGCCCAAGGCATACATTTATAAAAATAGAAAGCACCCTCAAATTGGAAGCCCATCAAGTGAAAAGCCTCAGGGTGAACCGGAAGCAGCCGAAAAGCGCACTCTGCTTTTGCCAACAAGGTCCCAGGTCCCAGCTCCTGAATCATTGCAATTACCGGATCTAGCAAGGCATACTTCACTGAGAACAATGTTCCATCGATAGCCTCATTGACTGACAGCCCCCTAGGTGCTGAAGGGTTATGGATCAAATGGTACTCCCCCGGGTCGTTTTTGGGAACTATCACCAAAGGTGAACACACTGAATTCTCAAAAGGGGGAATCAAAAGACCCTGCCACTCTCCCTAAGTTTTCTCTTTCAAAATCTTATTTCTGGCAATGCTAGGATTCGCGCTTAATGACTGCTGGTTTCTGCAATAGGCCACGCCTACACAAACCTCAGCTGAAATCCTGAAGTCATTATTAAATCCCTCATTAAGGACTGTGCTGCCATTGTGTTGCTGTAGATGTTCAACCGTGACAACATTGCTTGCCAGTTAACCAGGGAGGGGTCCTTGACCAATAGAGGGGTTTCACTCATGCATTTTGTGGTCCCTATCCTTTGTCTTCTTGAAACTCTTGGGCTCGGGATGTGAGGCAGGCCACAGAAAGAACAACAGTGCTCAAACGTGCACATTCCTGGGCTCTGGAGAAAATCTTTCTATTGAACTTCTAGCATTCCCCTTTTCTTGCTGTGCCCCCTGAATTACTGTTTGCCCCAGAGCCCACCCAAAAGGGCTTACTTGAGCTGGCCACCGCCCTCTGCAGATACATGTAGCGCAACCATGCATTCACATCAATCTTATCCCACCCCATAGTGGGTTTAGGAAATGTAATGCACCTGATTTCTTTATCATATTCCCTCCAGGCCTCCAAACTCTTCCTGTGCACAAGCTATCCTATTTTGATAGCATGCCAACTGCCCCCCCTGAGTTAAGAACTTCTCAGCCATGATTGCCTGAAAAAACGAGAACCTCTGACCCAATTCACGATGGTCTCTTCTACCCTCTGTTTGTACGGCCAATGCCTGCACTCACTGGAATGTGAGCCTTCTTGCACTGTTTTTTCTCTTCTCTGTCAGTCGTATCTACAATTAACTCACATATATCCCCATAAGCGCCTTTCCAGATCTTCTCCTTAATGTCTGGTTGCATGTGCCTACCCAACTGATCAGGCTCTAAACGCACATCTGCCAAACCCACACTTGGCATTGGTCGCAGCATACCTGAAGGTGTAGCTTCCCTGAAGGGAGGTAGAGAACCAGCTGCTGCCAGTACTGTCTGTGGCTCACTACCCTTTTGCGAGGTCCCACCTTCTACTGGCCCCTGCAAAGCTGACACATCCATTCCTCCTGCCTGTCCTTGCACACCCATGTCATCCATATGTGCAATCTACCTCTTGGCAAACTCAACATGGTCGCTCTCCACTATCCCTGCTAATGCACTTCCCAACAATGGTGCACAACTCATACTCGCCTTTGAAAGCCAAGGCAACACACTGACTAAGCTTGCCGCCAATTTCAGCTGCCCTGCAAAAACCACCAGAGATGTTGCACTTGCCAAAACACTATTCCCAATCTGTACACTGTTGCTGTTCTCTGGTGGCACTGTAAGACAGCTGCCCCGCCCTTCAGTACCATTCTCTCTGCCCACCAGCACCACCTCCATGGGAGCACTGTCTGGTCCCACACTGATACCGCCTGGTGGCATAACCTCAGGAGTGGCCCGCAGCCCTTGACTCCATTCACCATTAGTCCCCTGCCCCCTGACATGCCTCCTTACTAGGGGGAATGCTGGCTGAGGTGACATCCATGACCTCCGAAGCCTGTCCACCAGCACTGCTGGCTCCATCTGCTGCCCTCTATGTGGTTAGCTGCAACAGCGCTAACCTCTCATCCATCACCTCCATCCTGCGCTCCATCCTGAGCATAATTTCTTCCATCCTATTAACAGGGCATGCCCTCTTGGCACCCTTCTTTGCTCCCCCTGGCATGCTTGCATGTGTGCGTATATACTGCTCAAACTGTGCTCCTGATTAGTAAAACCTGCACTCACCAGAAGCTTTATTTGCTATACAAAGTTTTTGTTAAAAGAGAAAAACAGACCTTGAAAAAACAAGCGCTCCTCTCCCCTGGCCAACCACACTATATAAACTACCTTCCCAACGCTCAACAAACCAAAAACCCAACTGCCTCAATAATCACCAGCTTGTCTTTCTCCTTTTACTTAGCAACCCTGCCTCCCATGCTGGGGATTCAATCAGTGCCTCATAGAGACCTGTGCCCAAAGACAGAAAAAAAATGGGAGCTACAGCTATGTTTGTCCGCACTAACCGAGCGCTACATACTCTAAAAATGCCCACAACAGTACCCTATGCTCACTGCCGCACCCCTTTACCTTATTGTAGCCCCCTCTAGTCCTCCAGAGCCATCACCAGAGTCCAACTACCAATAAAAGGACTCCTGGGTCAGGCAAGCAAACACTCAATCCTGTTCTGCTCCCAGCAGGGCAATGCTGTGGGACGGGGCCTGCTGCCCGCGTGGTTGTTGAGAGGGGTGGTGCATCCTGGAGCACCATGACCACGTCCTCCCTGGCCACGAGCAGTAAACAAGAGACCTGCTCCCGGCCATGCAGCCCTTAACGTAGGGCCAGGAGCTAGCCGCGCTGCCCCAGAAGCACTATAATGCTTCTGGGGCAGTGCGGGCCCCAGAAGCAATCGCCACTGACCCTGCCTGGAAGTGGAAGGCCAAGGCGGCCACACCCCGGTCCTGGGGTTGGCTCCCAGCTCTCCAACATATCCTCGGCTCTCCCTAGGAGGGAAGAGTCTCTATTAGCCTGTTAGATTTGCAAAGATCATAATAATCAGAATATCAATGATTAGCTTAAACTTACCATAAGCTTTCTCCATTCTATAAAGAATAAGGTGTGTTTCCAATAGATAAATGACAAGTTGTATTTGTTTTTTGGAAAAAATATTTAAGTTCATAATATCAGTGTACCATTGTACATGGCTTAATACTCAGTATATACTATATTTCTAAACTCATTCTTGGAATTTAAGGATTGTGTTATAATATTAATTAGCTTTGCTTGTGTAATTTTTATTGTTTTGTAAACCAAAATAAACTTGATATGATGATGAGGAGGATAATTGCAGGAGTCATTACTTGAGATTCAAAATTATACAGTCAAGACTTCCATCAAATCTACAGATCATGCATATTCAGTGGAAGAGCAATGAAAAATAAAGATGATCACTAATCTTGAGTTCCAGAGTAGTGTGCTACTTGCCGCAAATCTTGAGGCTTTGCCACCTCCAAATGAGAGCAGAAGACCACTAATATATGGAGGTCACCTACTCCATCAAAATATAAATGACCCACTTAGGGACGTATTAGGATAGCGGCATCCTTGCGGTACTGGGACCGGCCGCCAGACGTGCGGCGGTCCCAGTACACAGGATGCGACCAACACCCTGGAGATCGCATTCTGCATATTTGACATTGCGGCGGGTGCCGCTTACAGCAGCACCCGCCGCAATGCCAAATTAACATGTTGTGCATTTCCATGCAAAACGTGGCAGGCACCGTGCGCTGTCTGCCTCCTTGTGCATGGAACTGCAGGGAGGTACCATGGGTAACCCATAAGTGCACCCCCCACCTCCCCTGGGGGCCCACAACTGGTCCCCAAAGCACCTCCCCGCCAGCCTTTCCATGGCGGCATCGCCGCCATGGAAAGACCTTTTAAACCATGCATCATAATATGGATGGCGGTGCCATCTAGGCGCTACCACCATATTTTGCCGATATTACCGACTGCTGGAAATGCGGCGGACGCATTTTGCGTCTGCGGCGATACCCCCTGCCATAATAATATGGCGGGGGGTACATCAGGTTGGGATGGCGGGCAGATCGCCCGCCATCCTAATGACCCCCTTAGAGTTTCAATTATATGTATTCTGCATTAATTTGACACCAAAATACATGAAAATGCACAGGGATTATAAAGTCTGTGGTACCTACCTATGTTGATAGAAACAATTACATTTGTCACCTTTAAAACATAAGAATGTGCTGGTCGGAAGTTTAATATAAACAATAGCTTATGTGATGTTTCAGCCTATTGAGTCAGTGACTCAATAAGGGATTACACTCTAACACTAGGACAATCTCTTGACGAGAATATCATATACATTAATTTGATCTCCAGTTCTTTTTTGAAGGACTATGGGAAAGAATCATTTTGATAGAATTTGTTTATCCTAAATGATCCTGGAAATAATGGTTGATTGCTTTTCAATGAAAACCTTATATTGTATAGCTCATTATGGCAGTAAGGGAGTAGATCCGTGTACCATGGAGAGTAATGGTATGAGTATAAAAAGATTAAACTTACTTGCAGAACTGTTTTCAAATATCAGGGAGAGACGTGTTGCCTTAGTTTAGTACTAGGTGGAACATCTCTTGTGAGGTGAAGTGCTTACATAGTATTATAGTGATAGCATGGATGTAAATAGCGTGAAATTCCTTTCTGGGAGTTATAATTAGAGACTTGATTTAGGACCATATGTTGTAAGACTGCATAGATGAGAAGATTCTGATACTCTGCAGAACGGACAGTTGTTTGTTGATACTTTTTGAAAAATTACATTGGGGCCTCAGGCACTAGGATGAATAGTTTGTTTATAAGGATAAATAATGAGGGCCTTAAACTTGGCAATTTTCTGAATTGAAAAGTCTACAGAGAAACAAAGACCAAGGTGTGTCAAAGTGCGCACTGTTTTCCATGTCTTGGTAATAAGTCTTCGCTGTATTTTATAATGAAAAACCTTAAGGGAGTGATGCTGAATGTGGAGAGGGTGTCAATGATTGGAACTTAAAATGGAGTTTATCCCTGGAGGTGGATGTGGGGGTGTTTACAAGCATCGGATGGGGATGTCTCTGAATTAGTCTGATTCTTGAATTCCTTTAAAAAATTTGTAATATACTCGGTTTCGAAGCAGGTTCCCGTCTTTCATGTCATTCATGAAAAGTCCATTTAGTGCTCCAGAAAATGTATAAATGTTATAGACTTCCAGAAGAATTCATTCACTTCAATACTTAATCATGTGTAGTAATCACACGCATGATGATCGATCCATTTATGGGAAAAAGGGGAAATGAATTCGAACATATCCATTTTTTTATTTTCTTCATATGGAAAATAGTTTTCCTTGTGAGGATACCCCTTTTTCCTAAAGTCCCATCAAGTTCGAGGGTATTCACTTCCGCTTCTCACCTTCATTGTGAATACCTTTACACATTTGGCAACAATTAGAATGGACAAGTAAATTGTTTGTGTATCGTCACGCAAACTTACATAGGGGAGTGTTCCATGCATTTTGAAAAACGTACCTTTTTTCCTGGTAATGTTATCCTAGGTAATAGAATATCTGCATTACAGATAGATTTTCCATCATTTTCAGTGCACCCTAAAAATTCCCCTTATCCTGAAACTGTGGATTAGGATGTGAAATTCAAAATCAGATATGTGATTCAGGCCCTAATTGTTGAACTTTCTAACTAACTGTGTTGGATTGTCAAACACTTTCTTTAGATGCGCACTTGCTACATATGTCAACGAGTATCTCTCTGTTGGGACAGCCTTTCCTAGTTAGTTTCGACAGCCCAGCAAAGGAAGAGTCTACTATAGCAAATCATTGCTTTTCTAAACCACTTTTCCATAATGAGGCCATTGTAACCTAATTCTTTTAGGCCGAGCTAGACAGCGTAGCTGTTTATTCGAGACCTGCTGTAATCAGTGTCTGGGCATCAAGTCCATCCCCTTTCTTTTTTTTTTTTTTTTATACATTTTTTATTGAGCAGAGCATTTGGTTTTTACAATATATAGTATGTTTAGAATCATCATATAAAACCAGTTGATACAAAAACTCAAGCGACAGCCTCGCAATACACGATAATAAAGAGCAGCTAATCATATACTCATTCACAAGTTAAAAATGTGCAATTTTATCTTAAAGACCAGCAATATTGAAAATCCTTTCTCATCCTTCTAACGTGCAATACCTATTAAAGTGCTAATGCCTGCTTTTCGTCCAAAAAGCCGTCATAACTAAAACATATTATTACTTAAAAAAATAAATTAAAAAAACTATGGCTATGACGACTGATAAGATCGTTGACTAATAAAACAGACTGCACAATACGTCATTCTAGAAAATGCAACAAGTAACAAAGTATTAGTGCTTCTAAAGTGCCATAAAGAAAAATGCAAATTTTATCTTAAAAAACAACAATATTGAGAAAGCTTTCTCGTCCTTCTAAAGTGCAATACCTATAAAGTGCTAGTGTCTGATTATCGTCAACAAAGCTGTCATAACTACAGCATGTTATTAATAAGAAGAGAAAAAAAAACACAATGGCTATGACAACTGATAACCTCATTAGCTAATAAAACAGAATACAAAATACATCATTCTATAAAATGCAATAAGTAACAAAGTATTAGTGCTTCTAAAGTGCGAATGCCTTATAGTAAAAGTTGCTACATCCATTCACCAACCGAGTGTTAAGATCCCTCTTTAAGTTTTTCTAATTCACTAAAAAACTTCCAATTTTTTTCAAATTTCCTAGTGGCCCCCACTCGTCTAGCGTAAGCTTCTTCAAATTTACAGGCTCTTTTCATTTTATTGAACCATTTCAAATGAGAGGGAGCTTCACTAGATTTCCAATTTTGCAGAATTAAGGAGCGAGCTACCATACAAGAAATAAAAACTAAGGCTTTTTCGGCCTTGGATAGAATCGTATCTTCTCTGCAAAATTCAAATATGGCTGCCTCAGCCTCGAACAAAACATTCTTATGAATTGCTCACCTCATATCAAGAAAGACTGCATCCCAAAAGAGCCTCAGCCCTGGACATACATAAAAAATATGGAGCCATCCACCTTCCCCATCCATCTGACAGTGAAAGCACCTGTTCTCTACTCCCGGGAATCTTTTTTTTAAAGCCGCCGGAGTTAGATAAGAGAGCCATCGCGATAGGAAGGCCATCCTTTTTTTATTTTTTTAACTTTTTTTATTGAATTTTCATGTTTATGTAAGACAATACAGTAAAAGAACATTGGATATTGCATCTCATATTCAATAGCAGTAAAAGAAAAAAGAAAGAAAAAAGAAAAGATAAGAAAGAAAGAGAAAGAAAAAAAAAGATTTCAAAATGTAAAGGAAAAAATACATCGAAGCGAGATACTGCAGCGTAAAAAAAAAAAAGAGAGACCGGTAAAATAAACTGAGCTATAGTGGGGCAGAGAAAGAATAAGAAGAGGAGTGAAGGAAGGAACTCACTATAGAGCCTTATCCTAATATTTCATAATACCGCCACCGGTCACAGTGGGGGAGTAAAAAACATTTTAAACATAGCCACTATTTAATCCATTCCTCCACCGGAGCCCATATCTTAGAGGCAAGCTTCCGCCTCCACCTACCCTTTATTGAATATACTGAGGATTCCAGCTTATGAATAGCAAGCAGTCTAGTTCTCCAATTCATAAATGTCGGGGCCTCGGGGGAGAGCCATTGTGAAGTTATACACAACCGAATCATAGACATAGCGATAAACAGAAAGGCAGAAGTGTACCATGAATTACCCGTTGTCGCTACGCCGTCATAGCCCATTATCACCATCTCAGGTGTCAAGATACACTGAATCTTGAGCGTAGAGTTGATAAAACGCTCTATGTCTGATATAAAATCAGTCAAATTCTGACAAAAGTAAAACATATGACTTGTATTTGCTGCATATAACCCACACCTTGTACAATGGTCCCCCTTTCTGCTACCCCATTTTGCAATTCTTGCAGGCGTGTAATACAGATCGAACATCGACATATAGCTTTGGGTCCGGAGACTACCAGAGACCAAGACTTCGCTAGCAAACTCCATGGCCAGATTAAGATCCACACCAGTCTTCCCCAATTTGTCTGCCGACCTTAATCCTTGTGCACTCAAATCATACGGTAGACTGGATAGTAGATACCGATATATCATTCCTATTCTAGCTTTCTTTTGAATAAGTTCGAATATAGCTAATTTATCAAATAATGAGGGAATTCCGTTAAAATGTTTAAACAAAACACTTCTGACCTGAAGATATTTTAAAAAATCGTGAGTATGCAGCTGAAATTTATCCTTCAAAGATAAAAAAAGGATAATAGTTGACCATCCCCCACCAAGTCTCCTATAACCCGCAATCCTTGCACTTGCCATCTATACATTGTCTGATCTTGGAAAATAAGGGGAGAAAGAAGTCAGGATGCTTTAAATGGGGTATATACGTTGAGCTGGTAGATGGACAATTTCCGACGAATTTTCTGCCAGTTTAGGAACATAGCATTGATTACCTTAAATCTAGTCCTTTTGAAATAACTCGGCTCTAGGATTTCGACCAAGATACCCTTAGCCGCAGTACCTAAGCCAATCTCAAAAATAGTAGGGCGATTGCATAACGGAACTTCAATGCTGTCGCCTAGAAACAGCACTCCCAAAGCCTGTGCGATTACCGACCAATAATATAACACCAGATTGGGTACCGCCCACCCGCCTCGATTCCGAGGAAGGCACATCCACTTGGCAACCCTACGAGAGTGCCGATACCCCCACAAAAACCTATAGCAGATCCTGTCTGCCTTTGCCAAACTACTTTGCGACAGTACTGAAGGTAGTGTCCTAAAAAGATATAGGAACTTTGGCAGTATAAGCATTTTATGAACACTGCAACGGCCATAGAGAGAGAAGTGTAGATGATCCAATCGTTCTAATTTGGTATTTACTGCATCTATTACCGGAAGGATATTTAAATCCGGAATAGTGTCCACTGCCGCTGTTATTCTTACCCCAAGGTAAGTTGCTTCACTGACCACTGGAGTCCCAGAATGGGGCATATCTGGTGTTTGAACAACCTGGGTCTTGGCCACATTTAACTTATAACCAGACACTAAGCCAAACTGCGCAGCAGACACCTTAAGTACCCGAAGTGCAGAAGAAACATCCGATGTTAACACGACGATATCATCTGCATAGGCCAGGGCCCGATACTCTGTGCCCCCAACTCTTATGGGTACTATGCTCCGATCCCCTTCAATTTTGCACAAGAACGGGTCGATATATAAGGCAAACAGTAGGGGTGAGCACGGACACCCTTGCCAAGTGCCCCTACTAATATTAAAATAGCCGGTCTCCTGACCCGAAATACGAAGTGCTGCCTCCGGAGAGGCATACAATGCCCGAATAGCTTGGATGAATTCAGTGCTAAAACCCTTCCACCTAAGCACGGCCCACAGAAACCCCCAGGAGACCCTGTCGAACACCTTCTCAGCGTCCAACAGGATCACCCCGAGGGGAGAAGCCGTGGCCTGGGTCCAATCCAGTAGGGCAATAACACGCCGAACATGGTCTGCTGTGTGACGACCCAAAATAAATCCATGTTGGCGCAGAGATACTAATGGAACTATTACCTCAGCTAGTCTGGAGGATAATATTTTAGAAAATATTTTAGAATCACTGTTAATGAGAGAAATTGGACGAAAAGATGACGGACTCAACTCCGGCTTTCCTTTTTTTTTTAACAAAACAATCGTAGTCCGCCGCCATGAGTCAGGAACCGTCGACACCACCTCCTCCCATGAAATAGGGGCCAATAATATTTCATTCTGTTCTGGTGATATCTTCATAGTGTCTTGGCCCAATAGGAAGGCCTCAATCTCTGACTCTACCTTTGGCAAGGCTTGTGAAATCGCAGGGGATGGAAGTTGTGTCATACGCCGATGACACCCAAATTATGGTGTCCCTGACCCACTCGAAGAATATCTCAGCGTTCAACTTTAGGAGCTGCATGCAGGCAGTCTCCGAATGGATGATTCTAAACTCTCTGAAGTTGAACGGTGATAAGACCGAAGTCCTGATCTTCGGGAACAATCAGGATTGTTGGTCTGATGAGTGGTGGCCCCCGTCTCTGGGTTCTTGTCCTATTCCATCTCATTCCGCCATGAACCTGGGCGTCATATTTGACACTTCACTGTCAATGACCCTCCAGGTTAACAGAACGGTGTCTACATGCTGGGGGGTCATTAAGATTCTGAGGAGAATTGTCCACTATCTTTCTCCTCAGTCACGTATGCAGATTGTGGTGGCACTGGTTGGATCAAGACTAGATTATTGCAACTCCTTATATGCTGAAATTAACAAGGGCCTGATTCATCGCCTTCAGGTGATACAAAACGCGGCAGCTAGATTTGTTCTATCTGTTCCTGCTGCATCTTCGGCCACCTTAGCCAGGAAAAGCCTTCATTGGCTCCCCATCCAATATAGGATTTCTTTTAAACTTCTGACTCTGGTTTTTGGAGCCTTAAGGGCAGATCCTCCTAATGCTCTGGGCTCTCTTCTGACTTGCTACGCTCCTAGTAGGGCTCTTCGTTCTGCAGATCTGCACCTGCTAGTAATTCCCCGTTTTAAGAAAGTTAGATGGGGAAGTAGGGCTTTTTCTGTCGTGGCTCCGCGGCTGTGGAATGCTCTTCCCTTTGACATCAAGGTTCAACCCTCTATGACTATGTTCAAGAAAGCACTCAAAACCTTGTATTTCTCTAAGGCCTACCAGTAAGCAACTGTGATTGTAGATCCTATATTTGGTTAGGCGCCTTGACGCCCATTGGGCTAAGTTGCGCGTTACAAATTAATTTCATTTCATTTCATTTCATTTACCTGAGTACTCTCAAAATCCTCCGAATAGAGCTCTGCGTAATATTTTTTAAATACTCCATTCACTCCTTCCTGGGTATCCTGAACCGTACCATTATCGTCCTGAATTCTCGTGACGCGACTCTGTACACTTTTCTGATGGAGCCTCTTTGCCAGTACCCTTCCGGAGTTTTCCCCAAATTCAAACATTATCGTACGATATTGAAGGTACTTAGCGGCCAGGTCCAAACCAAAAGACTCCAAAAGTTTAGATTTTATAATAGCGACAGCCTGCTGGGAGTGCTCTACATCGTGAGCGTTCTTAATTTTGGAGGCTAGTTCTAATTCTGCTAATCTAAGCTCCTCCATACGACCCTTCAATTGCTCTTGCCCTTGCTTCCACCGAAATGAAGAGAAACTTTTAGTCTCTCCACGTACTGCGGCCTTTAGGGCGTCCCAGACCACCTGATCAGGGGCAGTACCCCTATTGATGTCAAGAAATTCAGTTAGCCATTTTCTTATATGTGCCTGGTAAACCTCGTCAAGCAGAAGCTTTCTTTCGAAAGACCACTGCCTGGGAGGCTTCCTGATACGGGGCCAAGAACACTCAACAATTAATGAATTATGATCTGATAAGATCCTGGGAGAGACATAAATAGAAGAGACTTCGGCAAGCTGATCTCAGACAAGAAAATAGTCAAGCCTGACCAATTTATTATGGGGAGCTGAATAATACATGTACCCATCATCCATTTTATTATGTCGATGCCACAAATCCGTCACCCCATGCTCTTGTGCTAAGGCCTGAAGTGCCTTGAACACTTTAGGTTTCCTACCGCTATAATTACGATCGGCTGCCAAATTAAAGTCACTGAGTAGATTGATATTCAGATCCCCACAAATAAAAAGTGGATAGGGCCAAGTGGCTAGTTCTACATTTAGAAATGTAAGTACTTCCGGATCATCACTGTTGGAACCATAGATTGTGCAGATGGTTAGTAATCTTTGGCCTACCAAAATCTCAGCTATAATCCATCTGCCCATTTTGTCCTCTCGAGATTTTTTAAAGACCCCTACTCCACGCTTCAAAAGAAGGCCATTCCTCTGATCATAGAAGTCTGTTTGGAACACGCTATTAAATCGTAACCTGGCAACTTCAAGCAATCACGCCTCCCCCATGGTATGTGTGTCTCCTGTATGCATAATACGTCAACATGCATGGTATGCACAATTTTAGAAAATAACGCTCGTTTTTTAGGATCGTTAAGACCGCATATATTCCATGAGCTAAAAATAAGTCTATCCTGCCCCATAGAATCTAAAGTAACGTTTCCGCCTGGGCTGCACTTTTTCTAAATTTGCAAACGAAATAACCAATATACGGAAACATATGTCAAGAACTAAAGCCATCACTACAGCATCTTTCCAGTACCAGTGTACCCATGACCCCTCTCGAGCCCCCCACCCATTCCCACCCCCCCCAAGACAACCCTCCCCCTTCACCCACCCACCCCTTACAACACCCTTATGTGGCAACAGGACCTAAGTCCTTGTGATGGGAAGAGCTGGTTGAACATTCTCCCCTGACTTCCCTCACCCCTCAATAATAATAAGAGGTCGGGACTGGTGACAATTAACCTCACATATGTTCATGACCCATGAGAAAAGAGAAGATATTAATGTTTCTTTCCCCCTTTTTAAAAAAAAGACCCAAGATATACACCCAGACCAGTCACACTTGCCTATCATCGCTCCAGCCCCCAAGCCCTCATAAGACTATTGGGATAAGACACCTCCCATGAGAAAAAACAAGAAAAAAGCCCCAGAGGTGAACCTTAGCTATATGGTGCCCAGACAAGAAAAATCATGTCTGTCCCTGATAAATAATTTTCAATTTGGACGGGAAGAGCAAAAAAGCTTGTGCGCCCTTTGCCTGGAAAAGAGATATCAACTGTCGGAGCTGCCACCTCCGCTCTACTGTGGCGGGACAAAAGTCCGGCCGCACAAAGAAATCACAGTCTTTCCCCCTCCTCTTTCTATCATGCCTTGCTAAGTCATATATCTTCTCCCTTGCCAGAAAGTTATTGAGGCATATCAATATTGCACGAGGTTTGTCCTCAGAGGTTCCGGACTTTTGCCGCTGCTTTAGCGGAGATCGGTGGGCTCGCAGCACCTCCAGCTGCCAATCCCACTCCTTTACTTCCGGGAAAGCCTCGGAAAACAATTTGACAACAAATTGCCTAATATCCCACCTTCACGGCCCTCAGGTACCCCTAGGATCCTGAGGTTATTTCTTCTGGCTCGATTTTCTAAGTCAGTCAATTTCCAGAGAATGTCATCCTTCTGAGCACCCATCAAATCCGTTACGCACTTCTGTGCTGCTAAGGCATCCTCTAGATTTGAGATCCTCTCCTCGGCTGCTCCAATTCTAGTAGCGATATCGGTACAGGTTTTGGCAACTCTGCGAATAGAATTCTGAACTCTTCGGCAGGCCCCCTGGGTGCAGACATTTTCCTGCCTTGCCTCCTCCCGATGCACCTTCATCGTCTGGTAAATTAACGCGAGTGTAATTTTTCCCGGCGGCAGATCAGACTGATTAAATGAAATTGAAGAGCCGGCCACTATGCCACCTCCTGGACCATGCTGAGTAAAAGAGTTGTCGCCAAGTGATAGTCCCGAAGCTTCAAGACCCTCTCTCACAGGATCCCGAGAGCTTGGCCCATTTATTTTACGTACCGTGCCGGGGCGACAAGAAGTTAGCTCCTCGCTGAGCACCTCATTCAGCCGTCAATCTCCTGCTTCGCTGCCATCATCAGTCCATTCAGGATCATGCTCGTCCTCTTCCTCCAGAGAATTTATCCCCATCAGGTTCCTTGCAGGATTCATTTCCATCAGCAACATAGCGAGTTGGAGGGTTAATTGCCTTTGAGACCAAAGCATTGGAAGTAGGGAGAGAAAGCCCAGGGCTTGCAAAGTTCTCAATACTCTTGAACTACATCACCCATAATTCCATTCACTGAAATGTTTGAACCAGATAGCGGATGACCATTTCCTATTGCATCTTTGTCTGTAACATTGACATTTAACACCTGTTGCGCAGCCACCGAATCTTCTTGACCTAAGAAAGTGTTATCCGCCAATGGGGAGCCAGATACAACTGAGGATGAATGCCCCACTGCTTGCAGTTCTGCCGATGCTTGTTCAGCTGCCCCGGCTACCTCGACTGCTCCATGCTCGGAAGAAGGCTTAATCTTTGCTGTTAAATTTTTTAAAAGAGCCGGCACTGTGTGTTTACCCTTTGGAGTTAGAGCCATTGCGGGTAGTGCCTCCTTCCGTAGCGGCATTTCCACAGTCCCGCGCCACGTTTGGCGGGCCTCCCGCGCTGATCTGGACCCCGGGATTATTACCAGAGGCAGAGACAGCATCCGCTGCCGCAGATCATGCCCTTGCAGCAGCAGCCGCGGCCGTATTCACCTTTGGGGCCATACTTCCGGGCCGAAACCTCCCGTGAACAGACACACCGGGAGCGAGAGCAGAGTCCCGATACACAGCCAAGTACAAAGCAGCAGAACGCCAGAAGACGCTGCACGGTCCGCATTCCGGCGTAAGGCGGAGGATCACCCTTAGCATGCCACTGCTTTCCCCGGTTTCTGGAGTTTATAACTACCAGGGCCGTGGCTCCCTGGTAGATATTACGTAGCATATTCACTACCTGGGCAGGAAATCCAAACCGACCAGGAGTAAAAAACAGGGTTTTCCAATTCACGAGATCGAAAGCTTTCTCTGCATCAACCATTACGATACTTGCCGGAATTAAATTTGAATTATAATAATCCAGGGCATGTATTAAAAACTGAATATTCGCCGCCATAGATCTACCTGCTATAAAGCCAGTCTGATCTCTGTGAATTATCTCTTGAGCGGCAAATAGAAAACACTCTGCCCATACTTTCATCAAAATGTTATAGTCTGAATTCAAAAGACTAATAGGTCTGTAAGAGTTTACATCTACCGGATTTTTATCTTTTTTAACAGAGAAGACAATTATTGCTTCTTTAAATTCAGCTTGGACGGCACCACCAATCTTAATAAAGTTGAATAAATTTTTAAGGGGGATAATTAATTCCTTTAAAAAACCTTTATATAACTCGATAGGGAAGCCGTCCTGCCCACAAGCTTTTCCCCCAGCTGTTGTTTGGATGGCTGCCGAAATCTCGGCAGCTTCTATTTCCAAGGCCAATTCACTGATCCGGTTATCTGACAATTTAGGGACATTCATATTAATTAAATACTCCTGAATCGTCTTCTCCTCCACTAAGTATTCAGTAGAGTAAAGCTGTTTAAAATGGTCGACAAAAATCTGTGGGATATCACTGCTTCTAACCACTTCTTGACCAGACCGAGGGTCTAAGACCTTGGATATTATTGCAGATTCTTGCTTTTTCCTCGTCGAGTTTGCTAAGAATTTGCCCATCAACTGGCTTTCTTCATAAACCCTTTGTTGAAGTATTTGTGAATTACAGACTTCATCTAAAATAAAAACATCCCTCAGCTCTATTCTTGCTTGCTCATATTGATTTGGGAGAAGCTGAAGTTGGAGAGCATATTCCTGATCCACCGTGGCTTGCAATTTAGTAATCTTAGCCTTCCAGATGTTGGACTGGGCAGCCGTAAAGGCTATTATCTAGCCGCAGGCTGCCACCTTGAAACCCCCCAAACTGAGAAGGGGGCTGCCGTATTCTCATTGATCTGGAAATATTCCAAAATCCATTCTCTAAACCTTTTCACCCAATCCGCGTTTCGGAGAAGGAGACGATCCAGCTGCCACCTGGGCCGTTCCCTCCTTCCTCCCCCAAACACCATTTCTACCCCAACATAAGCATGATCTGAGAAAGGGTTACAGCCTATACCAGCCTCTCGAATTTGAAGGGATCTAGGGGTAAGAAAAAAATCTATTCGAAACGCCGTTTGAAAACGGCGTGAATAGCAAGTATAAAACTCCTTATCTGGATTAATTTCCCGCCATGGATCTACCAATTAGTATTCATGTCTGATTATTCCCATTAATTTCTTTGTATTTGGTTTTAGTTGTTTTTTGTTCTTATTTGAGGTATCTTTCCTTATCTCCTGTATAAAGTTAAAATCACCTCCAAAGATCACCTGCCCGGGAACTCCTATCAAAAAATCATTGATTTGAGCCAGGGACACAACATCATCTGAGACAGGGCCATAATAATTTATAAAATTCAATATTTTCCCATATAGCCTAGTTGCCACCCAGATCCATCTCCCATGTGTATCTCTATGAACCTGTAAAAATTTCCAGGGAAGTTTGCTCGAGAAATAGATTGCTACCCCTCTCACCACAAGGCCTGAAGAAGCAAAAAAAACTTTGGAAAAAACCTTGGGTATAAATAGTTTGGGGGAGTTTGATTTCAAATGTGTCTCCTGAAAAAACAAAACTTGGGGATTTAGAGATGTAAGCCATCTAATAAGAGCACCATACTTCTTTTTATTTAACATCCCATTGGCATTGACTGATAGGATCTTACATCTACTGGATTCTATAATTGGCACTAACTTGTGTGTTTGCTGTACCTTCTGCTCGTGCTCTTTCTTCTGCTATAAACCCTACCTCAAACCTTCCCTTCCCCCCCAGAAAAAAAACACCCGCCCCTTGAAATGTGGAAAAAAAAAACGCTACTGGCCACGCTGCCCACATTTCAGTCCTCCCATCTGACCTCATGGGTGTCATGAGATTACACCCTAGGTGACCCCGCTGACCCCCAATCCCCCGGCAATACCTAGAAATCAGTAGATGGACTGGCTAACCCAACTTATATTTGAAGAAAGAAAGGAAGCCCCTCATGTTGCCATGTGGTAATTCTGATTCAAAATAGAAAATCCAATATATACCGATGTTTAACAGTGCCTTTGAAAACAATCGTACTTGGCTTGTAAATCAACGCTTCCTAACCAAAAAGAAAAAATAAATAGATAAATAAACAAATCATTTACCCCTCATTACTATATAATACTCTATTTATTCAAGTATATTAGCTTACGCATCGGATCCTGCCGAGATCTCCTTTAACAACACCTGGGCTTCATCTAAGTCGGAAAACATGAAAAATTTCCCCTTTACTAACACTCTCAATTTAGATTGTTGGGCAATCGAAGCTTGAGCCCCATGGGCTTTAAACAGATGGAGAATCTTGACAAATTATTTTCTCCTTCGAGCAGCAATGGCAGTCATATCAGAGAAAATGCGGCACTTAATAGTCTCATTTACTAAGAACTGTCTTTGCTGGATCGCTCTTGTCAAGATTCTTTCCTTGATACGAAAGTCTGCGAAATTCAATAAAATTGTTCTAGGTATCGTGGAATTGGGAAAAGGATGGGCTGGGACGCGGTGAGCTCTTTTAATCGTAAGATCGCCCTCAAACTTAGGAAGCACTTTCTGCTTTATGAATGAACTAACCCAGAGGAGGGTTTGGGAGCCTTCAATCCCCACAGGAACCCGAACGATCCGAAGGTTGGATCTCCGAGAGTGATTTTCAAGCTCCTCCAATTTATTTTCCAGATGCCTTTTACTTTTTGCTGCCTCCTTTACTTCTCCAATTACCAATGACATTTGGTCCTCCAACACTGAAATTCTAGCTTCCGCCTCCTGGAGTTTAATAGGGAAGCATGTCATCACTTCTTCAATTTTCCCCAGCCGTTGATGTAAAGAGGCAATTTCTTGTTGTTGCATTTTTTTCATTTCACGGATATCCTCCAGTATTAAATTCAGCATATCTCTTACATCTAGCTGAGAGGCACCCAAAGTCTCTATATTCTGGCTAGGGCTGCTTTGTAGATCCACATTACTAATATTCACACTTCCAAACTTAGGATCAGCCCGGCCAGCTAGAGCTTCTGATGATGGTTCTGTCCCTTTGGATCTTAATTGAGATTGGGATTGAATTTGGGGCTTCATTTGGGGGATTATCAACGAGGTATTGATCACTGTGTTCCTTTCCTCACCGGCTGCTCCTTGTGGCTGAGCTGAATTTTGTATAGGTGTAGGTATAGGTCTCCACAAGGCTCACGGAGGTTAGAGATGTTGGGGACACCACTAAGTCTTGAGCATGGCCTAGAGTTCGACCTTGATGTGACATTAACCCTTCTGAATGCTCCAACTCAAAATTAGCTTGAGGTACTTCTGGATCACTACTAACTGGATCTACGACCAATCTTTCCCCCACTTTAAATAATGGACCCTTGGATGTCCTTAATACTGGGCTAGGGCCAGGACTTGAGGAAGGAGATTGAGAAGTGGCTTTCTTTTTTTTTTTTTTAATAATGGAAATTCCTTCATCTCCTTTAATTTTTCCTTTGGGACACCAAATGTGAAGTTGTCTTGTGGAGACTGGGCAGAAACAACAGCTGTTGTTGTTTCCATCCCCTTTCTTGACATTACTTTTGATTTGTCTGTCAGTGTCCTTCAGAAATCCCTGCGTGCTAGTGTTCAGTCCTGCCTCTTTGTCCCTCCTTTCTCTCTTTTGTTCCTCCCACAGAGCAGGGACTTAGTACTGTCTCATTCCACTATGGTTATTTATCTGTGCTTGGGGGGAGGGGGGGGCTTGAATTCCTGTATTGTTACTGTTTGTCTGTGTTCAACTTCAGCTCTCTACCTGCTTACATTTAAATATAGCATTCTTACTCCCATCCCCTCTTAATGCCACAGATACCTTACTGCTGCCTCCCCTGCCGTGTCTCCCGCTCTGTTGCTTGTATTTTATTGAGGTTTATTTATGTTTTTTGCACTTTTAGATGTTCGCTGTCCTTTGGGATTTTTTTGGTAGGATAGTTTGGTTTGGGCTTCTTTTTAAGGTTGGGATTGGGCTTGTTTTGAAAGGTGCAGCATGCCTTCAAATCTGAAACATAGGCTACTGGGCGTTGCGTTTTTTTTCTGGGCGGCACGCCATTAATGCTTAACAATGACAGACGCACAGTGTTCAATTTTGTCATTATTCATTTAACAGCGGGGCATTCCTAATCTGAAACATAGGCTGCCGGGTGTTGCTTTTCTTCTGGTTGGGATGCCTTTAATGCTAAACAATGGTGGGCGCACAGGTCACTCTTCTATTTTGCCATTATTTATTTGTTTAACAGCTCAGCATTTCGAATCTCCAACATAGGCTGCTGGCCGTTGCTATTCCTTTGGGCGGCACGCCATCAATCTTAAACAACGGCGGCCACGCAGAAAAGATGTGCTTCAATTTTGTCCCATAAACTATAGTGGTAGCCAAGCGATGCATATATTTCCTGCTCTGCTGCAGGCTCAAAAGCAGCCTCAGAGGTGAGTGTGCCCGGCTCATCTATAATAGGCTAGCACGATAAGCTCCCCCTCCCGAGTTTAATAAGGGACACATTACGCTTCCACCAGTACTTTCTTTTTTTTTCAAAAATGGAAGGGAGGTTTGGGTCAAAGACTGGATTAGGCTGTTGGTGTCTTGGCTGGAGACCAGTAAACCCTCTGTGCTTTGCAATCTCACCTTTCCACTCTCACACACACGGATATGATTATTCACATGCTTGCCTACCAGTCGAGAAGGATACGGTGAGGAAATACTCCAAGTGTGCAGTTACGAGGGGCTATGGTGTTTGAAACTCGGGTAAGGAATGGTGTCTGCATGGAAACCGACTCTGGGCATCATAGGATTTCTAGTCCGACCTCAGTACCTTCTTAAACCGCTGTCAGTTTTTTCATTAAAACAAAAACGGACAATGTATCCTTGCATATTTAGTAATTCCTTATTGGTTACTCGATCCTTTCACATCATTATTTTTCATACTTGTCAAGGTAATTGCGAGCTCAATGGTCCAATTAATGAGACATCAGTACCCAAAAGGGGATAAAATCCTAACTCTTCTTGGGTTCAAGTAGCGCTAGTACGATCCTGCCTCCGTGGTACTGTACTGCCTGAAAGTTGGGACACGCAGCTGGCTACGGCAAACCAACTCAGCTAATTCAATAAAACTGGTGCTTGAGATTGACTTCTGACTTCCTCACTTCAATGCGGTAGCAGTTGAAGTTTCACCCCTCCCCTGTCCTGAAGACGATCCGCATGTCCGAGGCATTAATTTCCCCCTCTTGCCGTGAAGCCGGATCAAAACGTCGACGCTATCCCTTCGCGCACCTGGACCATCCCTTCTACTACCCCTGTCCCTGCTCAGAACAATTTAATTGGCATTATTCGCATTATATAAAATATAATTTATAAATGATTGTTTTTGATTATGGCCAGGTTGCCCTGAACTGTATATCCAATATTAGTTTCTGTACAGTTATTTAAATATATGCTTCTTACCAAAGGCGCAACTAGAGCCCAATTTCGGGGGGGGGGGGCTGAGCAAAAATTTCGGGGGGGGGCTGAACTTTAAGCAATAGGCAGAGTGGAGCTGCAGGGGCTCTTGGAAGGGGTGAAACAACAGGGAGGCCTCATTAACATGCAAATGGTCTTTTAAAGACCTGTGAAGTGCTCGGGTGCGGCTGCTTTTTTGCCCGGGAAGCTGTCTCATCCCGGGCTGCCACACACGACGGGGGGGGGGCTGAAGCCCTGTGAGTCCAATGGGTGTTGCGCGCCTGCTTCTTACCCTTTGTTTTAACAAACTCCGAGTCCTTTTGGCTCTTTCTAATCCTTGAGCACCGCTTTTCACTAATTTCTTGAATCTTTCTTTCCCCTTTTATGACCCCTGAAGGTTTGTTTAGCCTTAGTTCATTTTTCAAATAAATATATTGTAATAAGAAATATTGTTGTGCTGCACTTCATGTTTTGTTTATGGAATTTATGATTGATATACGTCTGTAAGCTAACATATTGCAAGCTCTAAATAAGTTTAATAATCATTATCCTATATTGAATAATTCTCTGATTGATTGGTCCAGGACCACTGTTTTTTGTATCTTTCTTTAGACATGGCTGGTCTAAACAAAAGGGTGTGGCCTCTATTGACGTGAAAGCGCAGCATGGTGCTCTTGTAAACAATAAGCATTTGCAATGCAATAAGTCTCGCATTTTAGAAACTTTGACCTATTGATATTGTAAATGACAATGCCTTTTATTATTGCAGGTTTTTTAAACACATAAATAAAAGTCAATGTCATTTACAATGCCAGCCGCTCAAAATCCCGCAATTGCAAGACCTATTGCATTGCAAATGCTTGTTTTCATCCGTGTTAGCCCCTGCGATATACTGACTATTGTCTCGTCTCAGTGATTCCTACAGTCATGAGGCCATTTCGGGCAAACATGTAAGTGACGTTTTTGGTGCTGCAATAACAGGAGAAGGACGGGGATGGCCGGAGTTCTACACTTGAGGGAAGTGTATGTTAGATTAAATGGGAAGAAAAACAGCAACAAGTAAAATCCCCATAAAATGATTTTCCTCTAGCACAGATTTCCACATTATTCACGGTGAGTAGTTCTCACAACTTCACAATCTCTTTAAGCTCAGTTGTAATTCCAAGGCTGGACATGCCCCCTTTCGTTATTTTACCACATGCATCCAGGCACATCAACCCATTGTCTATCTATATAGTGTATGAATCCCAACATTACTTTCCTACTTGACCGAATAGAATGTGAAATTTGCAAATTATTTTTGGTTCTAGGACACACCAATAAATCCCTAAACAGTAAGGAAAAAATTGCACAGTTCTGCTCTCATGGGAGGCTCCGACCCCATTCCAAATAAATAATAATATTTGGATTTACCATGTATACGTGTGCTCCACAAATTGTGTTGCCCACAGAGCCATGCATGTAAAACCAGTAAGTTGTAAAACCCTGACTCAGGCCGTGCACAATGACTATGCAGAAGGAAAATGTGCATATAATGAATTTCACTGGAGACTATTTGCATACTTGGTGGCCATTCTGAAAAGCCAACTGAGGTTTACTAATTATTGACTCAAACAAAGTCGTAGTCGCACTATTATTGCCTGCCCCAGTAGCACTCCTTTTACGAGCATCAGAAGGATGTGCTGGCCTTTCAGAGATTTAAACATTTTAACTGCAAGCATCAGCTGCATCCCATGTTTAACCCACTCAGTTATCTCATCAACCCAATACTTGTATTTGCTCTCAGGCAACACTATGGGAATGTTTAATAATACATGTTTTACTGTCAGTGGCATTGTGACGCCTCTTTCGTTCGGCTTCTGCTTGCCTGGCACGAGCCCCTAAAAAGCGCGTGCAGGCTTACCGGAAACGGTATCTTCATGGAGGCTGACTGCAGCCTAAAGAATGCGTTATATTTAACGGGGTATTTTTGCTGCTGAATGAACCGCGGATGCAGATTACATCGCTTGCTTTCATGTTCATAAAATGTCAAGTTTTTTCGGGGAGGTAGCTTATCATAACTGCTTTGTAGCCAGATAATTTGCTTGCTCGGGAGATTCACTCACATGAAAAAGCCAAGGCGCAGGAGACAGCGAGGATCCTAGTGGCTTTGATCAGAGATAAGTGCTGTAGCAAAGTAAATGGGCCTGTGAGAGGGGCTTTTTGTCTTCCACAGTGTGCTTCTTTATTGTTTTCTCTATTAATGGATATGGCTGGCACTCATGGGTTGCAAGAATTGCGAAACTGAAAAGAAAAACAAAAACAACCATTCTGTAAAAACCTACACAAGCAATAACATGAAATAGTAACAATGAACACTACAAATACCGCGTGTCCGTTTTTGAAAATCACTCGAGTGTCTGGTATTTCAGGTTTCTCTGTTGTTACCACATGGTCTTGAATGTGTCGTCAGGTTTGTAGAGGGGGCAAGTAGTGGGAAGGGCAAAGAGTAATGGCTGTGGTTGGGGCCTAGACTATAGCAATAATGGGACACTCACACCAGCAGTTGCTGTGGTGGGTGACAACAACCATGAGCAGCTGTCACCCCTTTTATTTATAGCCTCTACAATCATGAGCAGCTGTCAACCCTTTTATTTATAGCTAATGGTCCGTGCCGGTTGAAGGGGATACATTGTTAGGCAGTGGCCAGGTGGCTCACTACATCCCTCCTAACTTTTAATTAAGAGAAAATAAGAAAATATAAAAACAAAACACAGTTAACCATGAGTCCACTTGCAGTCTTTTCATATTTGGCAGACCTAGTCTCTGAGCCTCTGGCTCGGTTGGGGATTTTCTCTTAGCCGATAAGGGTGGCCATGCTGCGAAGCACCCTCGCTTCTTTTATCAGTGTTTTCAGTTTCTTGGTCCTGCTCCCTCTCTTCTTAAGCTTCAGTAGTCCTCATTTCCATCTCTTCCTCTAATGTCGTGTCTCTCTCTAAGTCCTCATTTCCTGTCAGGGGTTCCCCCAATGATTTTTCTCAACCTTCGCTTTCCATCACCCCCTCTTGCGGTAACACTTTCTTGAACCACAACACATTTCTTGACAGTTGTCGAATACCTCTCCTGGCTGTAGCCCAGTGGTCGAAGTGGGCGGGAACGGAGGGGCACGGCGTGCCCCATCTTATTTAATTTACCAAAGTCCGTTCCCCTACTTCTTCATTTCAAAAATGCGTCCCGGGACGGCAGGAATGCTCTGAGCTTAAAAAAAACTACAGGATCATCCAGGCCGGTGTGCTGCATAGCGAGGAAGGCCTCTGCAGCTGCCAGGACCCCCTCCCCCTTCCCCACTGTATCTGTGGGCAGGGACCTGCCCAGCAACACTGTAGGAGCCGTGGTGCACTGAAGGAGAAATCAATCGGCACAAAAACCCGGCTACCTCTGATGGGCTGTGCGGTGATTTACACCTCATTTAGTGAGGAGGCCACCCACCTGCCCTCACTGTGACCAATGCAATGGACACGTTAGGACGCATTGGCGGCCCCGCCTTTGACCTCATCTGCCCTTTATTTTCCAGCTCACCCAGACTGACGATGCCACACGGAAAGGAAGAGGACTTCATGTGGAATTCGTGGCAGACTGTGCTCAAACCTTGGCGCTTTTTAAAACAATCATTTGGAATGCAATAGGTCTCGCATTTACGTGGGTCTGAGCTATTGACATAGCAAATAACAATGCCTTTTATTTTTGTTTTCCTTTTTAAAACATAAATAAAAGGCAATCATTTACAATGCCGATAGCTTAAACTCGCGTAAACGCGAGACCTATTGCATTGCAACTGCTTGTTCTTTATTATTACGTAACAGAACACTTTTAAATACTTACGTTTTAGATGTGTGCTGTAAAAGCATCTCATATGTTTGATTTAATGGACTATAAAACTATTCCGCGGAGCCTATTACATTTTGCCACAAATGCAAGTCACTGCACAGATGCAGCTGCACGTCTTACGGTTAATGAGCGAGGCGCTATAAGACTGCACTCGCCCTCTGTGGTCTTAACATGTCTTGGGTGGTCTGTTACATATTAGCAACAGCCGCACGTGCTGCCTCTGTGAGCCTTTAGGAAGTGTCGATAGCCATGTTTGTTCCCTTTTGTCTCCTCATCACCGTGCAGTGAATTCACTCGTGAGTGCACGGCTCTAATGGATGCCGTGCAGTGAATTCACCCATGAGTGCACCGCTCTGATGGATTCCGTGCAGTGAATTTACCTGTGATTGCACGGCTCTGGTGGTTTCTGTGCAGTGAATTCACCTGTGAGTGCACACTCTGGTGGATTCTATACAGTAAATTCACCCATGAGAGCATGGCTCTGGTAGATTCCATGCAGTGAATTCACCTGTGAGTGCACGACTCTGGTGGATTCCCCGCAGTGAATGCACCCGTGAGTGCACCGCTCCGATGGATTCTGTGCAGTGAACTAATCTGTGAGTGCACTGCTCTGGTATATTTTGTGCACTGAATTCACCTGCGAGTGCACGCTCTGGTGGATTCTGTGCAGTAAATTCACCCATGAGTGCACGGCTCTGATGGATTCCGTGCAGTGAATTTACCTGTGAGTGCACGCTTCGGTGGATTCTGTGCAGTAAATTCACCTGTGAGTGAGCGCCTCTGGTCTATTCCATGCAGTAAATTCACCTGTGAGTGCGCGCCTCTGGTCTATTCCATGCAGTGAATTCACCTGTGAGTGCACGACTCTGGTGGTTCCCCCGTAGTGAATTCACCTGTGAGTACACCACTCTGATGGATGCAACTGTAAGAGTATTGAACAGCAGCCTATGCAAATAACTACAGATTCGGACTGTTGAGATCTAGTTACATTGATATGCCCATCATGGAGTGTATGCTGAACCCCTAGCTGGAGGAAAGGTTAGTTTGTCACAGCTCTCACCTTCTGCTTATCTACCAGCAAGCAGATTTATGACGAAGGTAATAAACAGCAAGTAACTTAGCCTGTTGGCAGGAGCTGGGCAGCAGCTGTGAGTGGAGGAAGGAACAGACATCTGGTACAAACCTATGGGGGCACTTTGGTGCAGGAAACCAGGGTTCGAGCCTCGAGGTCGCGTCCACATCCTGTGATTCTGGGCAAATCATTTAATCTCCCCGTGCCTGAATATGTAATGTAAATACGGTGCTCGTGTACAGCGCTCCAATACCTTCGGGTCGAGTTCGCGCTATATAAAAAATGCAAAAAAAAATAAAAATCTATAAAATTAGAGTTTTCAGGGTTTGAGTAAGGTTAATGAACAAAACACCTTCACTGCAATACTTGGTGATATAATATAGGAATGCCCCGCAAAGTTGTATTCCTCTAGCTCTCATGCTGACTTAGATTAGGCTGGGGGGGGTCGTCACACTGATTTTCAGCATCACATTGATTTTACGATTATTTACTACTGACACAACACCTGTAAAAAAATAAATAAAGCGCAATAAAGCGATTTTGAAAATTGGAGCAGTGTGCGCCACACCTTTTGTTATAAGTGCATTTGAAAGAATATATATATATATATATATACACCATACAACAGTCTGTTGGTACGGCCAGGTCCTTTTAACTCCAACCAGAAGAACCACAGTGTGGAGGCTTCAATAAATCAGCGTGATTATTTTACAAATTGGCAACAAACATCCCAACGCGTTTCGGAGCCTTCGCTCCTTGGTCACGGGTTAGGTTTTACTTTCTTTCATTTCTCTTCTAAAGAGACCACCACAAGTGCTGTCGTGCAAGTCAAAAACATAGAAAACAGATTGTTGTCAGTTTCTGCAATTTTCTTTTTGAATAAAGTTGCATTTGAGATAATGCGAGTGGTTTTAACAATAATGATTTGTTCGAATTAATGTGGGAGAATCCATAAAACAGGTAACTCCATGTGATAGCGTTCCACATTCATTATTGGTGGAACGCTATCACATGGAGTTACCTGATTTATTATTATTTATGCGTTTTTATATAGCCCGGACATTACCCGAAGGTGTTAGAGCGCTCCACAATAGGAACAGTAACGTTACCTGAGGAAAAAATTACAAGTATGCATAGTACAAGAACAAACGTTACGTTACATGAGAAAAAAAACCACTCGAATTATCTCCAAGCAGTGTTAACCGGAAACGAACTGTAGCAGTTGCTCGCATCGAGAAGTGCGTGAGTAGTGAGGAGTCGGAGTCGGAGGACCCCCCTCCCTGGTACCGGTACTACACAGGTGAGCGGCAACACTAACTTTGTGGTTTCGGGCTGGTTATTCCAAGGTGCGGGGTGCTAAACGGGAATATAATTCACCCGAAGAGAGTTGGTCATTAACAGTGTGAGTGCTGGCATTTATTGCAGGATCCCCGAATGATTATAAAGGGATCGATAGTATGGCAACATCAAGAGAAGTTAAACGAAGGGAGGCAGTTGTTAAGCTGTTTACACTATCTGCTTCATTAAGCAGTGAGAAGCCTGCCGACCAGAGAGGTCTCAATGAAGACCAGATCAAAAGGAAACTTCGGGACAGTGTATGGAAGGCATTGAAAAACAAGACAAGCCCGGCGGTGCGTGGGGCGCGCGCTTGGCGGGGGGAGCGCATTCCAGGCGGGGGAGCGGACCCTTTGAAGTGCTCCCAAAAGCGGAGTGCATGGCGGCACGATGCGCGTGATTGTGCGCGTGCTAGCCATGCAATCCGCTTTTGGGAGCACTTTGAAAAGCCCCTTTACAATAGTCTCGCTTTGCGATCGCTTACGCGATAGCAAGGTCGAGACCTAAAAAATTTGCAAAATGTTTAATGTCTTATCTGCTGTTTTCCGTATATTTTATAAAATGTGTACTGCTTCTCTGTCTATGTTCAGGGATGTGGTCTTTTTGAAAATACTGTTTACCCTTTTCTAAGGATATAACATAAGAGCAGCCCGAGGTGTCCATTTCTGTGACACCGAGCACTAGAGCCCCTTGTGAACCCCATCCAGGGTCTGACTGTGAAAACAAATCAGTCCAGGCACCAAGGCCGGGCTGGTATACTGGGCATCGGAAGGGAGGCTGGTTTTACTACTGGAGGCTGCAAAACCGACCCCCAGTAACAAAACCCGCAGGGCTGTCCAGCACAATGACTCACTTCTCACTCTCAAAAACGCAAAAATTACTGCAGGATTCCTTGTAAGCCCAGCAGATTTCAGGCAACAATAAAAGAGTCAAGATTTATCTCTGGTGGTTGATCTTCCTGTTGGAGAGAGATTGGAGTATTGTCTATTGCTAGTTTTGACCCATCCATTGTAGCGCAGAGGGTTAAAATGCCTGCTGCAAAGAACCTGTACCATACAAATCACAGAACTGTATTTAATGGGCAAAGCTCAGTCGGTTACTGCTTTTGTCACAGAGAGCTGCATGCAAACTGCATGGTGAGGGTTTGGAAGTTGTTTTTTCCCGAATCATTCATTATCCTAATACTGCTAAAATTGGTTTGTTTGGGAAGAAATACATTCTTATTAGAAAAGCCAACTACTGTGTTACATTTTGAACCCTCGGGTTGTGTTCCAGATCTTAATAAAATGCCAACCAGAATTGATGGCATGTGAATCCTAACACCTTCTAGCCCCTTTTGTCTTGTAAACATTTTCTAAACATTGATTTACACACGTATGATTAATTGTCTCTGTATGTGTGCATGATGTAAAGTGCTCCAAGTCCCTCACTGGTATGAGAGGCACTATAAAACAATTTAAATACATGTGAGAAAGGGGCAGTGGAGAGATGAGGGGCGCTCTTGGAGGGTGATAGTGAGGGATTCCTTGAAGGCCCCAACAAGATTGTCGCATCCTGGTGCACCGTAAGGTAATCATTTACTGTTCTCTAAAAGCTAATACAATGGAATACATAATACAATGTGTTGTAGAATGCACCATTTATGTAATTTTTTTCCAAAATTTTCTAGGGGAGAGAACACCCTCTCCCCGTGTCCCTTTTGCAGTCATCAGGCTTGCTTGCTGCGTTCGCTCGCATCACACTGTGCAGGGGATGGACACAAATTTGCCAGGGCTGCTTTGGGTTCCCAGTTTGGCCCTGTCTGGCACCAAATTAAAAGTGCCCCATTTAGCAAATGAGATATCTAAACAAGCATTGGCAAAGCCAATAGGTCTTGCCTTTGGGACCTCTTAGGTTTGTGATTTTGTTTTAGCAATGCATTACAGCCTAACTAATGTACGATTGTGTCGCCACAAAAAATAAAGTTGGATGTATCCTTCACTTCCCGAATGAAAATATAATTTTGCCTTTTACCCTCAAGAGCTCTTCCAAGTTTTTTGTGGGTAGGAGAGTTAGCAAGCCAGACAGTTCAAAAGGTATAGTTAGCAGGACACTTGAATACATAATGTCTGTTTGAGCAGCTTGCTGGATACATGAATGTGGAGGAGCCCTGTGGGTTTCTGTGAGTCAGATCAGATTTTCCTCAAGAATACCTTAATCTTCTGAGCCCTGCTTATGCCCTTCCTTGCTGTCCACGAGTACACCAAAGGCACACCTGTGTACACTAAGAGCACAGTTTTCATGTCCTCAACGTTTGAGGCAAAAAACACTCACACTCATTGATTTCTAAAAAAAGGAGTGTCAAAACTAAAGTAGCCATGTTGTTCCTGCTTATATTTTGCACGCTTTACATAATCTTCCTGTGCCTATGAGTGTTTGCTTTTTCAAGGATGTTGTTACTTTTTTCAGGCAGTGCGTAATTTGAATTGAGTCACAGCCAGGTGTTTATAATGGGGCAGAATTGGGTTGTAGGTGAAGGCAGTGCAAGTGTCTCTCAGTGGGACAGAAGGGTGCTCAAGGAGGATAGGATGTGGCACTACGGCCAGAGCTACAAAATCTGGAACTGGGGAATCGGGCTTCATGACCAGTCCACCAGACCACTCTCCTGAGGGAGCACATTCCCCTACTAGACCTTAGAAGGCCATACTAGACCATAGAAGCCCTGGTCTCTTAGCACCAGCAGGTGGGCACTACCGGTGGCCAGTGTGGGTTAACCTTGAAGGCCTATCCACCACAATCCATACTGAAGTTCACCTACAGTCTTGCGGGTAGGCCTACGAAGCAGCACACCCTAGAACAGCAGTGACTTTGTCACTGAGGTCACAGGACCCTTGAGGCCAGTCCGCCTCACACATAGGTGCCTCCATTGGCCTTGTTCCAGTGGTATTAATGCAACTCACCAGGGATTGGCAATGCAGGATTTGCATGCACACCAGACCAAGGGGCATGTTTACAAGGGCCTTGCGTCATGCTTGCACCATGGAACGTGGTAAATGCACATCACAAATCATATTTATGAAGCCACGCAAAGCCACTTTGCATGGCTTTGAATGGTTTCATAAATATGGAGTAAATTAAGTCAAAGCAGCAATTTGCGCTGTGTTGCTCTGCACAAGGGAGGCGTTGCAGTGGGTGTTCCCACTCAACTCTCACGTTTTTTATGCATTCCCAGATTTGCAAGGACTTGTAAACCTGGGACTGATTCAAAATCCGACGCCTCCCCAAGGGAGGCACAACAAGGAGAAAAATCTTTATTTCTCCCTGTTTTCCTCTTTCTATATGTGCAGCACTCATACAAAGAGGAAAAAGCCTCTCAGGTTTGCTTTTGTGCACAAAAACAATGCTGCATGCAATGGAGGCACCCTTGCACCATGGTGCAAGGGTGCCTGCGTTGGCGCTAGGCTGACGAAACGGCACCAGCACACTTGGAAAGGGTAGGAATGCACCGTATTGGATAAAGACAGTGCATTTCTGCCCTTTCCCTGTGACCCAGGGCAGCATAGCAAAGTAACTTGATGCGTTGCACCACCATTCCCGTAAATATGTTCCTAAGTTCTCAAACTTCACGGTGTCTCTTTGCTTCAAGCAGCAAGCACTTTTAACATGTGCTGCCTGCTTTTGGGCCGCTGCAATTACGCAGCAATGGAGGGCAAAATTATGTTCCAGTGCTGACTAAATTATGCAGCAAAGAAAGACTGCAGCTTAATGTGGTACATTTTCCGATACTTTGTTATTTTGAAATTTTTACACATACTAACAGTCTCTGTAAAGCTTTCGCCTCATTAATAGCAGCCCTGAGAACGTGACCAGTCAACCTTTGTAAAGGGCCCTCCACTTCACAGCAACACAAGTCACGTTGTTTTGATCCATTTGAGATGCAAACAAATTTTTAGGTAAAACCATCAGCTTATGAAGCAGATGGTGCTTTATGTGGCAAACACGGCAGAGTTATACTTATATGGAAAACATTTGCAAACTATGATATTTTGCCATTCATGTTTGAACTTCTCTCATGCAGTCTCTGGTGGGTGGTATTCCTATACACCTACAGTGCTCATGGAGAGACAAAGGAGGAAGGTGCCTAATAGTGATTGCAGAGGATAGTAGCCTGTAGGGGAGAAAATAACTGATTGAAATAATCTGAGGACCACTACCTATTTTTGACTCTACCAGTGTTTGAGTCTCATAATTTCAGAATTGATGCATTTGCAATTCTGATAGCTATCTAACTTGAGTGGTAATTACACAAACTACTCATAAAATAGTTGTATCTCATTCATCTGATACTGCTAAAAGCATCTGCAAAACCAACAGGTCTGGGTTGTTTTAGAGTGGTAGGTCTAGATACAATAACAGAAAACTAAGAGGCATCTAATGCTGGCTTAATGACATGTTGTGTGAAGCATGTAAAAACACATGAATACAATTTTGCATTGACCGTGGGGCACAGAATGATGTCATCAACAGTGCTCCCCAACAGTGCTCCCCAACACGTGGGGCTTCCTGTCATCAAATCTAAAGCCAAATGTTATGTTCAGAAATGGTTAGAAAAAGGGAGGAGAAGTGCTAATGAAAGAAACTGCATGACTCGGAAACAAATGGCTTATGATTCCATCTATATGCGTATTTGGGACATTCTGTGATTGAATACGTATCCCACATTGTAAATGTATTTTAATGTCAATAACTCATCTATTAAACCTCAAATAAACGTGTATCTATTGGTTGCATTAAATAACATCATAAGCTGTAACTCGTCAGTGAAATGCCAAACATACTAAAAATTGGGATGTTTTGCTCTTTTTTTTAGCCACACCTCTGACTCCGCCCACTGACCCAATCCTCGGAATATTCCCGCCCCCTGATGCCATGCCCACAGTTCCCCTACTTTTTTTTCCCCACTTCGACCACTGCTGTAGCCATGGTTCTTCTCACACCGACGATGGTCCAGATATCTTGCTCAAATGGTGTTTTGAATTGTGAGCCTGGATATCGGTTCTTTACAACCACATGGTCTCCCACCTCCAGATTCACCTTAACTGTCCTTTTCCGGCTGGCTCTCTCATTAGTCTTCCTCCTTTTTGCTTGAGCCAAGTCGGTATTCAGTGTTCCCGGTATCCACCAGTCGCTCACCAGTACAACACCTCTCGAGGCTTTTCTCATCATCAGCTCGCTTGGCGAACACCCGGTCATGCTATGTGGCATCTGCCAGTATGCCCTCAGGAATTGGTGCAGACATTCCTCCATCTCAACCTGCTGGTCCACCCCAATCCTCAGTGTCTTATTGAGACTCCACATAAACCCTTCTACCTCCCCATTAGATTGAGGCCATTGCCGGGTCACTTTTCAATGCTTGATGTTGCGACGGTGCAAGAATTTCCTGAATTCCTCTCCCTGGAATGGCGGCCAGATGTCTGTCCGGACTTTTTTCGGCAACCCTAACATGGCAAAAGTCTTTTCCATGATCGGTCTGATGTGCTTAAAAGCTTTGGATGACACCACCTCCACTACCGGAAACTTTGAGTAGCTATCCATCATCACCAGTGTGGCACGCCCAATCGGAAATCTTCCAAAATCCATGCTGATGGCAGTCCATGGCCGGGTGCTGGCCTCTTCGGTTATTATCGGATGCATGGGAGGTTCCCCACCCGTTATCAAACATGAGTAGCACCCTCTTACTGTCGACCCCCGGGAACCATACCTTGTCTCTCTGTCTGGCCTTGGTTTTGGTTATCCCCTGGTGACCTTGATGCATGAGCTCCACTGTCCTTCTCCACAGCGTCTGGGGTACCATGATCTGTGTTCCTCGTAAGACCGGGCCTTCTTCGTTTTCACTGAGCTTTTCCCAGCATCTCCACAGACAAGTTCTGCTCTCTCTTCATCTGTCAGTCTCCTTACACCATCCAGGAAGATCCCCCAGTTGTGTCCCCTCAGGGCCTCCTTGACGTCCGTCAAGCAGCTGTCCTTCTTGGTAGCTTCCACCAGCGACATCGCCCTCAAGCACACTAGCTCCTTAAGTGCTAAATGAAGCACTCAGCAGCCCTGTCTACCTCCCACTGACATCGGAGGTTGGCTGCCATGGGATGCCGTGAGAGATAGCTGGATTGTTGATTCCTGGCCGATTTGTCACCTCAAAGTCATACTGCTGGAGCTGGACAGCCCAACATTCAATCCTCAGGGGCCCATTTCTCGCTGTCCCTCGAAACAGCGGCACCAACGGCTTGTGGTCCGTAACAACTCTGAACTTGTGTCCACATAGATATATGTCAAAGTGTTGGCAAGCCCACCTAATCGCCAATGTCTCTCTCTCGATTTGTGCGTATCATGTCTCGATGGCCGTCAGCGCCTTGCTGGCATAGGCAATAGGTACCCATTCCTGCCGGTCCGTTTGTTGCAGCACTACCGCCCCCAATCCAACCGAACTGGCATCCATAATGAGCTCGGGGGCTCCCCGGCTTGAAATGTGCCACTGTTTCTCCTTTCGGGAGTGCTCCTTTTACCTCTTGAAAGGCTTGGGATGCCGTGCTTGTCCATCCCCATTTTGTGTCCTTCTTAGTGAGGGCCCTCAGTGGTTCTGCGATGGTCGCCAAGTGTGGGATGAATCTACCGCAATAGTTTGCCATCCCCAGAAAACTCAAAATTTCTGTTGGATTTTGGGGAATGGAAGCCGCACAGATTGCTTCTACTTTGGCAGGGCCCACCTGGAGGCCATCTTTCGAAAATTTATAGCCAAAGAATTCCAAGTCAGTGGAGTGGAATTTGCACTTGTCTGTATACAGCTTCAGGCCGTGTTCCACCATGCTTTTTGGCGTTGCTCTCAGCCTTTCATGATGTTCTTCCAACATTTGCGAATATATCACACGTCATCACTAACATTAATGATCCCGATCAACTTAGAGAGGGCCTCATGAATGGCGTCTTGGAAGACTTCGGCCACTGATGACGATCCAAAGCTCAGATACTTGAACCAGCAAAGTCCTACGTGGGTAGAAAATGTCGTAATGTAGCAGATAGCCTCCTCCAACACCAACTGGTAGTAACCGGAGTTAATGTCAATCTTTGAGAACCACCTCGCCCCTTTGATATCTGCTACGATCTCATCGATGTGATTAGTCTCTCCCTCTTGATTGCCTTGTTGGGGAGACACATGCCCACACACAGCCTGACTGCTCCAGGCTGTTTGGGCTTAGGGGCAATGACTAATGGGGACACCCATGGCGCTGGTCCAGACACCTTCTTGATGACGCCGGCCTTCTCAAGCTTACCCAGCTCCACTTACACAAGTGGACACAGGTGGAATGGCACCCTTCTGTGGCACAGCGCCACCGGTTTGACTGCCTTGTCGATGTGCAGCTTCGTCTTCACCCCTTTGAGGCACCCCAACCCTTCAAACAGCACTGGGAACTCCGCCATGATATCTTCCGCGTGAGACTGGTAAACCTGGCGCACAGACAAAACCAGTCCTAGGTCCTCCTCCAAATGGCAGCCCAATTGGGTCCCTGCATTGTCCCTGGTCACATGGAATTTGGTGTTTGTGGCAATGTTGCCATGCCGGACCTCCACCTCAATCACCCCTTGCAGAGGAATGGGAGTGCCTCCTCCGTATGTGAATATCTTCATCCTTGTGGGCATCAACTGTGGGCGAGGGCTGAGCTGGTTGTAGTGGGTCACATCCAGGACATTCACAAACACCCCTATGTCGATGAGCGCAGTCACGTGGCTGTCGCCAAATGTTATCTGGCACATCGGCGGAGGCCCTTTTCTTGTTGTTCGTCCTCCCGGTGAAGGAAATCACGAAAGATTCATCATAGTCATAGTCCTCCATGACCTGGAACCTTTGGCAAAGGGCATCCAAGTCTTCTGCGTCCTCTGACGCACCGGCTACCTGCTTTCTTCCACGACTCCCTGATCCTGCCACCGACTTTGAACTCATGCATATCTTGGCAAAGTGGACCGTCTTGCCACACTTAAGGCATGATTTTCCAAATGCCGGACAGCCTCTCACTGGATGGGTCTCCATCCTGCAGTTGTTGCAACCACGTCTCCCCTGGTGGGCACTAGGGTGAATCCTGCCACGTCCACCACCTTTCTGGATGGCATCCACTGTTTCCTCCTTGACTACCAATGGATGCACCTGGGGTGGCACCAATGACAATCGCGCCAGCGCGGACTACATCTCCCCTGCTCTGACATCCACCAGCTCGTGCGACCATCCCAGAATTATTATCTCATCCAGCGAGATACCGGGTTTCCGTAAAATACGTTTTCTCAGATCGGATGATCTGCACCCTTGAATGAGCTGGCCCTTATTTCAAGTTGCTTGTCTATTCCTGTGCAGGAACTTGCCAGTCTCCTGAGTTGGGCAAAGAACATATCCACTGTTTCTCCCTCCTGCTACTTCGCTTGACGCAGCTTAAGTGTTCAAAATCGGGATTCAGCTGTGGGTCGAAGTATCAGTTGAGCGCAGCCATGGCTCCTTCATAATCATTCCAGTCTATTGTTAGGTAGGTCTTGAAATAATTTGTACAGTTCATCACAGCCCGTGTGGAGCATAGTCAACCAGTTGACCGCCCCATTGGTTTCTCGCGCTGCCTGAAAGTAGTTTTCCAGGTAACCAATCCACTTCCTCCACCGGGGTGCAGCCGTAGCTGGGTCCGCTAGCTGACTAAACGAGGGAAGTGCCACCAGCACGGGTGTGAATGATTCTCTGCCACTCCTCTGATGTCGCCACTCACCCGTTTCCCATCTGCACCGACATGCTCTTCTGCGTTGTACTTCACGTTGTGGATGCGCTGTGTTGTCTTTGCTCGCCCCCTCCTATTAAAGTCTTTCCCTGGCCTTGCCTTTACCAATGGCTGTTATCCCAGTGTACCTGATGCTTCCTTTGTTGTGTGCTTTTACTCTCTTCTACTTATTGCTATTTTCTCCTTTTCCTTTGTTCTTTTCCCTTTTTTTAATGCTACTCCTTCATTTTCTTTCTCTTGTATAGCAGGCTCCCCCTGTGCACGTATGCACGCTTGCACAGCTCGCGCTGTGTCCCGAGTAGAGACGATTTTCTCGCTCTCCTCCTCTACAGGCCTCTATGCCTGCCATGTAACCTTCTGCTTGTGTGTGCCTTGCGCTGTTGCCGGTTGTTCACCTCTGCCTCGTCTTACCCTCTCCTCCACGTGGTCACAAACACACTTCCTGGGCACCGCTGGAGTGCCGAAGAGGTCACTGTGAGCCACACGCCCTTTGCGTGGTA
This sequence comes from Triturus cristatus, assembly GCF_964204655.1. NCBI lineage: Eukaryota > Metazoa > Chordata > Amphibia > Caudata > Salamandridae > Triturus > Triturus cristatus. The sequence goes on along the minus strand of NC_140590.1, from coordinate 888,085,429 downwards.
CAGCGCTGCACAACACACGTGGCTCTTCACTGCGGGCTGCCTCCTCACTTTGCTGTCTATGCCGACCCGCAGAGCGACGTGCATCTTCAGCACTCGCGGCCTCCACACATCATGCCGCGATTGCGCTGATGACCGCCGTTGTCCCACGCTGCCGCACCTCCAATGCCTTCCGCCGTGAAGCCTGGATTCGCTTTGGCCAGCTACGGTAAGGCCCACTTCTGCGCCCTCTCGCTTTCACGCGCCACACACCACCACGATGGCAGCGTCTTGGCAAGTCTCAGGCTCGATCGTGCCTCATCACCAGTGTAGAGGGGGCAAGTAGTGGGAAGGGCAAAGAGTAATAGCTGTGGGATGGGCCTAGACTATGACCCTAATGGGACACACACACCTGCAGTTGCTGTGGTGGGTGACAACAACCACGAGCGGCTTTCATCCCTTTTATTTTTAGCCTCTGGTCCACACACGGACCAGAAGGCTGAAGTGGATACATTCTTTGGCATGGTCGGCTGGCTCACTACAAGGTTGTCTTTGCACTAAGTCATAAATACAAGGAGCAACTGAATGAGTACATTTCACCATGTTTGCTAAAGTGAGACATCACTTACCAGCATCTGACCGAAGGTGGCGAGAGGACGCTATACTTAGGTGATACTTTGGATGACACCACCTCCACTACCGGAAACTTTGAGTAGCTATCCATCATCACCAGTGTGGCATGCCCAACCAGAAACCTACCAAAATCCATGCTGATGGCAGTCCATGGCCAGGTGCTGGCCTCTTCGGTTATTATCGGATGAATGGGAGGTTCCCCACCCGTTATCAAACATGAGTAGCACCCTCTCACTGTCGACCCCCGGGAACCATACCTTGTCTCTCAGTCTGGCCTTGGTTTTGGTTATCCCCTGGTGACCTTGATATATGAGCTCCACTGTCCTTCTCCACAGTGTCTGGGGTACCATGATCTGTGTTCCTCATAAGACCAGGCCTTCTTCGTTTTCACTGAGCTTTTCCCGGCATCTCCACAGACAAGTTCTGGTCTCTCTTTCTTCATCTGTCAGTCTCCTTACACCATCCAGGAAGTTCCTCCAGTTGTGTCCCCGCAGGGCCTCCTTGACGTCCGTCAAGCAGCTGTCCTTCTTGGTAGCTTCCACCAGAGACATCGCCCTCGGGCACGCCATCTCCGTAAGTGCTAAACGAAGCACTCAGCAGCCCTGTCTACCTCCCACTGACATCGGAGATCGGCCACCATGGGATGCCGTGAGAGATAGCTGGATTGTTGACTCCCGGCCGATTTGTCCCCTCAAAGTCATACGCTGCCGCACCTCCAATGCCTTCTGCCGTGAAGCCTGGATTCGCTACGGCCAGCTACAGTAAGGCCCACTTCTGCGCCCTCTCGCTTTCACGTGCCACACACCACCACGATGGCAGCGTCTTGGCAAGTCTCAGGCTCGATCGTGCCTCATCACCAGTGTAGAGGGGGCAAGTAGTGGGAAGGGCAATGAGTAATGGCTGTGGGATGGGCCTAGACTATGGCACTAATGAGACACACACACCTGCAGTTGCTGTGGTGGGTGACAACAACCACGAGCGGCTTTCATCCCTTTTATTTTTAGCCTCTGGTCCGCACACGGGCTCCCCGCATGGTCCCAGTGGAGAGTGGTGCATTGGAGGTACTCACTTTAAATGGCCAGGCCCCGGGGGATGGAGTTCCCAGGGATGAAATTGGCCTGGGGAGGAGGGCTGCATCACCCCCTCTCCTGTTTATTTAAAAAAAAAAAAAGAAATGGCCAGGCCCTGGAGTATGGGATCCCCATAACCCAAATCATCCCAAGGAAGGGGGCCCATGCCCCCCCCCCTAATATTAGAAAAAAAACAACCAAAAAAGCTGTCCCGGCAAGTTAATGGAGGCCCGGTCTTTTTCACCACCACTCTGCAAATGCGCCTCCTGGTGTGCTACTAGTTTGGGTATGAAGTCCTCTTGGCTCCTGAGGGTCCTTGGGGGCTTACTACCCCTTCTTTTACCTCTAGTGGGTCCATCAGAGGCCCACACCCTTTCTCCACCACTCTGCAAACGCATCTCCTGTTGCATTACTGGTTGGGAGAGGAAGTCCCCTTGGCTGCAGAGGGTCCTTGTGGGCTTGTTGAGAAGTCTTAGTGAGGTCTTTGGAAGCCATGCCCCCGCCCTTCAGCACTCTGCAAACACACCTCCTGGCACACTGCTGGTTGGGGAATGAAGTTTCCTTGGATGCTGAGGGTCCTTTGTGGCCAAGAACCCCTCTTGTTACCTTCAGTAAGTCCCATACAGCAGGATTGCTATGAGCTGGTCGGAGGCCCCGCATTCTTTCTCCACCACATTGCAAACGCGCCTTTTGGTGCACTACTGGTTGGGGGCTGAAGTCCTCTTGGATGTTGAGGGTCTTTGGGGGCCAAGAAACCCTCCTCTTAGCTCCAGTAAGTCCGAACAGTGAGATTCCTGAGAGCTGGTTGGAGGCCCCACCCTCTTTCTTCACCTCTCTGGAAACGCGACTACTAGTTAAAAAAAATATAGAAATTCACTTAAAAAACCAAAGGTTACAGTTATGCCAAAGTTAGGCTCAGATTTCACTCTTACCAAACCATAGAAGTTGAGCAGATATAGTTACCTGAGCGAACGATAACTTATGCCCCCAAAATGCACTGCTTATGACCTCACATATTACATCACTCTTGACATGGTCAATGACATCACTGCTTTTGTGCTGTTGATAAACAAGAAGCTCAAAATAAATATAGAATTAGAGCATTTTTTGTGTAGGTTTGTTAACTAACATGACTAGCCTGGTGTCTGAAGAACATGAAAAATAAAGTACAACAAGGACTGGACTATATAAGTAATTCTAGCAAAGTGGGAAAGGGGAAATCATTCCCGCAGAATGACCAATGAGGCCGCGAACATTGCAAATCAAGTTTACAAATTAATTGAACAACACCCTCCCTGTCACTACACAAATCATCACTCGCTCAATATATCTCTCATTGATGTGCAATAGACAGTTACCTGTTCCGACAAGGATGGTGGCTCACATTTGTCTGCTGTATCTCCTCTTTTTCCTTTTCTCTTCATGTCTTTTAAGCGAATAGGGAGGCTTCTTTTGTGCACAGTGGTCCAACTCCACTCCATCCACACATGAATAAATGCAGAGCTGCATATGTCCGACATCAAATATATAAACTTTCTCCTATATCCATTTTTTTTAAAGCAGTTCAATGATTAAAGATCTATTGAGGCCTACTCAGCAAAAGGAATTACAGCTCCTCCTCAAACACAGGGGACTGACCCAGGAGTTCAGCAGCTACAGTGGAGTCTGGCCAATCTCCCTCATCCTTCTCCTGTGCTGTTTCAGGGACAGTGTGATCTTGTGGTATGAAGTGTTGGTTCATTTTAATCATGGTCAATCTCTCCATGTTTTGAGGTGAAAGACGGGTCCTTCTGATTGTGACAACTTCACCAGCTGCACTGAGCACACACTGGCTACCAGAAAAGCCAGATACTTTATTGCCAGCCTGCTGAGCTCTGGTCATTGGCGCACCTTCCTATACCAATAGACCAGTGGGTTTTGATCTAGGTAGACCTCCTTTGGGTCATCCCAATAGTGTTGTACCATGCTCTAAATAGTCATTGATACTGCCAATTCCTCGACCCCTGTTTCCTTCATCCTCTGTACTTAAGGTGGCGGAGAGTCGCCCCACTGCCAGAAGCAGCAAAGAAAGAAAAAAATAAAATGAGAATAACAGAATGTTATTATCATTTTATTCTTTCCTCCTGCTGCGGCGTGAGTAGGTGGCAGTGCAGGGGAGGAGTGGTAGACACTCCTGTGTGCAATGACTGTTGGGTCGGCCCTCTCAGGCCACCCAAAACAGTCATGCGCACTCCCCTGTTCTCCATGCAGTCTGCATTATAGCCTGCATTGAGAACATGCCCACCCCTACAGCCACTGACTGAGCGCCCTGTCACGGCGCTCAGACCAAACACAACGCTCCATTGGAGCATTGTGATTGGCTTAGGGGTGGGAGCCTGGCTTTCTGCTTCCTGTACCAACCTGGAGTTGGACACAGGCAGCAGGAGAGAAGAAGCGGGACCTGGTGGCGGCAAGGTACGTGTTTTAAAAATTATTATTTTTAAAGCATCCTGCGATGCGAGTCTCCAATCCCCCCCACCCGCGAGCTGTGCCGGCCGTCCCCTGCTTAACTTAAGCCCTTCAATTGAAACCAAGAGATTGAAGAAGTTGGGTTTGATTCTTCTGTTGCTGGTGTTGCCTGCTGGGAGGCAACAGCACTGCCCTTTCCATAGGTTGAAGGCTGCACACCAGAACTTCTGCCAGGGCCTCTAACTTCCACCTGTTCTTCTTCCAAGTATCTCATCCCCTTCTGAAAAAGGAATAAAAGTTGCCAGCATGTTTCTGTACCATTGATCAAGTATTGTGGCACAGATGTCATCTTTGGAGGACACAATCTCTCTTTACAGCCTTGTAATAACAGCCAAGCGAAGGATTAAGCTCTAGACCAACTCAAGTGCTTCTCCGTTCACACCGGCGAACCTTTGTGACAGCTTTTTAAACTGGTCCTGTAGCAGATGCAAGAACAGGATTGCCTGATGCATTGTACTGTCTTCCTTTCTGACTTCCTGTGTGAAAACCGTAATAGGAAGTAGCATTTGTATCAGGCATTTGATTAGCCCCCATTTGTCCATCTCCATGGTCAGTCTTTTCCCTGTTGCATCCCCTCCTCTTTGAAGGACATAGTCGGTAACCGATATGTTCTGCTCAAACATGTTGCAATATGTAGTTGGTAGAGTTTCAATGTGTTAGCACCCCCTGTATGAGGGGTTTAACCGGTACTCTATTTGCATGCTGAATGGTCCTCAACTGCTTCCAGGATTTAAGAGTGACTAAAATAAGTGCATATTCTTCTGCTTGTGGCCAGTATGTTCCTGCTATGTCCTATTTTTTGGGAAAGTCCTGCGTAATCAGGTTGATGCAATGCCTCAAACACAGGACCCTGAAATATCCACCATCTGCCATGGCCTTGACTATATTACTACCATTGTATGTGGCAACAAATCCAATTCTGAGACCTCTGGGTCGAAACCATTAAAGTCTTCCAAGATGTTTGCAGCTGTATGGAATTGCTCCATGGCAAAATCGCTACCATTACATGCTGCCGAACAGCCTTAAAACTTTCTTCTGCACTGATACCTGCAGATAGCTGTTGCCTAGCCCTGACAAAAGAGATCCAGTATTCAGTGATACACATGTAATCAGTTGCTTGACAACTGGTCGACATATCTGTCATCAGGTGGATAGTGTGAGCATCACTCTGTTGCTTAGCTTGGTCAACCAATTGCTGCACATCATGATGGAGTGCTGGAACAGAAACTCTGGAAAAATAGGTCCAGCTGGAAACCTTCCAAATTCTGGAAGATGGCCACAGCAAATTCTAAAATTCCACTTCTACCACAAAAGAAAAAGGGAGGAGGGCCAGTGTTAACATTTTAGCCAGCTTTCTGTTGTACAAACGTGCCACTTCGTTCGTAGGGCCCGTCCTGCGCAAACATGCCTGTAATAGTAGCTTCTTTTTTTTCTTTTGTGGTGTCACTGACACAGGTGACTGCTGGAGAGAACCATGAGGTGGTAGACTCAATGTGTGTCTTAGGATAATGACTGTATGTGGTGGTATCTACATCTGAGTCTTGTGCAATTTGGAGGTTACTCATGTGCGGGACGCTGGCACACTGCAGGGGACAAGGCTGCTTTGTGTAAAGATGTCATCCTCTTCATCCTCATCACCTCCTTCTATCACTGTGATTGGAGCTGCTTGCCCTCTCGCATCACCATCAGCAGCTACATTTTTTAGATGCTTCTCCCACCGGATTGCATGATGTTTTTTCAGATGGGAAGTTTGGCCTCCAATACTATAGTGTGAACCTGGTTTACCTCAACAAACACTCAAACACTTGCATGGTAAATGGAGCATATTGTAAACATATGATCATGCTTGCTTATCATAAACAAGTCCTAAACTGGGGAGGAAAACTTTTTTAGCGTGTCACTGCCGATGCCTGAAGAACTGGAGGTAGATGGTTGTGTTTGCCTCTCTGCAGGGCATTCGGGCCTTACAAATATGGAAGCTGGCAGTGGTAGGTGGTGAAACCACTGCCACATCCCTCTGAGCAAGTTGATTGGGAGGGTTTCATCTCAATATCCTTTGAGCTGCCCTCCATACTGACAATCACTACCTTGTCCTCATCACTCTCACTTTCCAAAATTCTAAAGCTTTTAGGAATTTTCCTTTTCCCTTGTTTCTCATAGCAAGTGTCGGACTTTGCTAGGGTCCAATCTATGTCCAGATCACCAGAAGGTGGAGTAACCTTTCTTTTTCTTGCTGGAGATTGTGAAGCCAATGTTTCGAGAGCTACATCTTGCTCAGCAGGAAGCTCAACCTCCTGTTCTGTTCCGACTTCAGGAAGAACTGTTGCCGGCTGCAGCTCCTTTCGTCCACTTTGCTCAGTTTTCTGCGATGATTGGGTACATTGCGGCTGAGACAAATCCAATTCAGACTCACTGCTTGTCACTATGACTGCAGTGGCTACCTCATTGAGAGGCATGGGCTTGGGCTTTGCTTAGGGTGGTGCCATTGTTGATGGCGGAGCGCTCCCAACTTGCTGCCCGAAGGATGGTGCGGCAGACATAACAAGTTTACTAAAAAAGGTGGCGGCAATCTGCTTCTTTTCCTCCTCACTGGACACTTTCTTGGCAGGAGCACCTTCCTTTGGTGCCATCTTCAAGCTCTGTCAGTTGGCACTTAGCTGCACAACTAGACAGTACTGTGGGTGATGTCTCTTCTGCACTTAAAGGCAAGCAAACAACAACGACATTCAGTAAAACAAGGCATTTCCTGATCCTGATCCTGATTTATGGATCTTGGTAAGAAAGATAGGTGCAAACAATGTATTAGGACTATAAAACTATGATCTTACCTGAAAAGTCATACTATTATACCAGGAAAATTGAATTAGCAAAACACTCTGCTAGAGAACTTCTTCAAACAGTTTGCTCTCTGGCAAATCTCAACAATAAAAATTCATTGGGCCTAAAACAAACCTTTTCTGGGGAGCTCATCCACTAATTCCAATCAAATGTTAATGAGGTCTTTCACGCGTTTTCTGCTACTAGTCAAACAGATTTCGCTACTGAGAACTTGGAAAATAAGTCCTTGACAACTCCAACGCTCAATGAGTTTTCTCCTTTGACAACCGAACAGGTAACTTAACACAATTAACCAAACCAATCTGGGGTACCCATCTAGTCCATGTCCACCTACAATACTCCTGTTAGCTTCTGAGACAATAGCTACACATCTTATAAAGCTCTTAAAGAGCCTGTTTCATTCATCATACCTTCCTAAACCTTGTAAAAAGGCTTCTAACTTACCTGTACTAAACAAACTCAAGTTGAATCCATTTGAGGCCAGTAGTTACCGCTAATTTCTAGACAACCTTTTCCAGCTAAATTAGCAGAAAACGCTATTAATCTCGAGACATCTTCATTCTTCAATACTAACAGCATACTTGATCGTGACCAATTTGGTTTTAAAGTATATAGCACGAAATCTGCTTTGATTGTAGCAACAGAAGGGACAAGAACAATTGTGGACAATGGTGTGATAGCAGCTCTCATTTTGTTAGATTTGTTAGCTACATTCGACACAGTTAATCATTCAGTACTGCCAACCCGTCTTGAGAGCATAGGGGTTGAGGGCGCTGCCCTGGATGTTTTTTGGTTCCTTTCTCATGGATAGATTACAATCAGCGGTGCTTGAGGACCATATTTGAAAACGTTTTTCACTCTTGTGTGGAATTCCCCATGGCTCTTCATTAAGTCCTACACTTTTGAATGTCTACATCAAACCTCTAGCCGGTTTAATACATTCCTTTGGCTTCTCCTTGGTATTTTACGCAGACGACACTCATATCGTGGTCTCTTTCACAAGTGACTACTCCGAGATGGCTAGCAGGTTTCACAATTGCTCCCATAACCCTCCAGAAAGGTCAAGAATCTTGGAGTAATTTTCGCCGATAAATTGATTTTCTTTGACCAAATAAATCAGAATACTTAATCTTTCCCTGCATGCCTCTTGACCTCCAAAAACAGTGGGAGTAGCTTTAGTCCAATCAAAAATTGATTACTGCTATGCCCTTTATGTTAATATTCAACAGAGATTACTGAATAAACTTCAGATTCTTCAGTTTGACACTGCACATCTGCTTTTAAGGATTCTAAATGTTAAACTCATATCTCATGCACTACCTAAGCTTCAATGGTTCCCAGTAAGGAAGCATATCATTTTTAAGGCCTTGTGTATTGCTCACAAATCCCTTCATGATTGCTGCCCGGAATATTTAAAGCGTGGTTTCCAGTGGTATGCTTCCACAAGAACACTTCGTTCCACCTTTTCATACAATCTGGTGGTTCCAAAAATCAAAAAAGCAACTTGGAGGGGAAGAAGATTTATCTTCTTCTCTCCAAAACTGTGGAAAAGGTTGCCTCTGCGCATAAAAACCCAAAACAGCTTGACTCTTTTTCAGAACTCTCTCAAAACATGGCTGTTTACAAATTCATAGTTTTAAGTAATATCCCAACATGCCTCAGTCTCAATTCTTGTTTTTTGCAGTCTAATATTCTCTTTGTCTTCCTAGCACCAAGACACCTATGGGAAGTGCATGCGTTATAAATGTTCATTCATTTTTGCAGTTTGAATTATTCATACAGACAATCTAATTTAGGGAGGTTATCTCAAATAGTTAACAATGCTGTAGCCATTCCAAACCATAACCAAATATTTAAATAACAACATACAGATTTAAAAGTTTACTTATGTGCCTGTAAGGCCTGTGAGACACTTGTGGCAGGCACGGGGTGCATGGGAAAATGGAATAACCCTTAAAAAAAAGAATGCTGGTGTGCACCTATGGCCTAAGAGACCTGTAGCAGACCGGGACTGAAGGGAAAAATTAAATAATACTTACAAAATAAATGCTGGTGTGCACCTATGGCAGGCAGGGGGTGCAGGGAAAAATTGAATAATCCTGAAAAAAGAAATGCTGATGATGTGTGCCTATGACAGGCACTGGGTGCATGAACAAATGAAATAATTGTTAAAAAAGAATGCTAGCCAGTGTGGGCATACGTCCTAAGAGACCTATGGCAGGCAGGGATGCAGAGAAAAATGTAATAAGGGTGCTGGGGAATATTGAATAATACTTAAATATTTAATGCTGGAGTGCGCCTATGGCCTAAGAGACTTATGGCAGAGGTGCAAGGGAGAATGAAATAATCCTTAAAAAACATTAACGCCGGTGATGTGCGCCTATGGCTGGCAGGGGGTGCAGGGGAACATGGAATAATCTTTAACCCCTTGCGTGCGCATGACGGAACCACGCCGTCATGAGCCACGGGCGGCGTGTGCTCATGACGGAGTGGTTCCGTCATGCTGCAGCCGCTCCACCCACGCGTCGCTGATTCCCCGCCTGTGCGGGCGAAATGAAGAGTGGGCGGAGTCGTGACGGAACCACGCCACCATGAGCACAGCTCGCCCGTGACTCATGACCGTGTGGTTCCGTCACGAGCATGGCGGCGCCGCACTCACCCCGCACCCCCCCAGCGCCGCGACGGAATTTGCGCCGCGGCGAAGGGGTTAAAAAACTAATGCTGTGTGCACCTATGTCCTAAGAGACCTGTGTCAAGCAGGGGGTGCAAGAAAAATCAAATAATGTTTATAAAAGTAATTGCTTATGTCTCACTATGGACTATGAAAAATCCTTTGGGAGGCAAGGAGTTGCAGGAGAAAATGGAACAAAATGCATATAGTATTATATAAACACTGTACATACATACTAAAAACATTGTCAACCACATTAAACTGATATCAAGGGGGGGGGAGTGAAAAAATAAGGAACAAACAACAAAAGTCCTCTTCTATCAATATTTCTTGAAAATGTTTTTGGAAACTGGAAAGAACGGATTTAACAAACTGGCTGGCTACAGAAAATGGCTACCAAACAAGGAGGCATGGTAAACAAAGAAGAAAACACTACTATTAAGTCAGCTATAAAAAGAATTTCAACATCAAACATCCTTCTAAGGCATCAAAATATTACCCCACCAAAATACACTTTTTGCAGCAAAAAATGTGGACCACCAAAAAAGCACATTATGCATTTAAATGCCATCCTTAATACATAGATGTTTTAAAGCAACATATACCACAAAAACAGTTGTTTCATTGCCCATGCCTAACAGTGCTGGCTGGCTGGATGGTCTGTGGGCAGACTAGACCATATGGTAAAATAAATTAATAGTGCAAATTTCGCAAAGATGGAAAAAGGTACTTTACTGTGCAGCTTTTTTCTCTTGTAAAAGCAAAAAAATTGACTGCAAAAAAAAAAAGGCCCATACGCAGCTCCAGACCAGCCACCAAATCCAAAATCAAATTTACAAGTTGAATAAAAGGTACATATATATACTGGTGCATGACCTCTGGCAAACACCCTTATCCAAAAGTTTTTAACTTATTTTTTGTGATGTCATAAAAACAAAGGGGCATATCAGCAAGACAATTAATTGTATCCCCTATTAGCAAGGTCACGCTATCGCGTGAATCCTTGCCTCAGCGCCCTTTCCCTTAACGCCCATCTTTGCATCTCTAATGAGATGCAAAGTGGGCGTTCCTCCCCAGAATAACGGGAGAAATGTCGCTAAGCAACATTTCTCCTATTATCAAGCATCACGCTAACCTGCAGAGCGATAAGAAAAGTAGCGCTAACCTCGGTTATCGCTACTTTCCTTACGCCTGCTTTTCATCTGACTTAGCCATGATATCCTATGGAAGGTGGATATCATGGCAAAGTCTGTTCCTGCCCTATCAGCAAGCATTCGCAAACTTTGTGTGATTATCGCTGGGTTTCCAGCGATAATCGCACATTTGGCAGTTTGCGCCTTGATTTTTATCGCTGTTGAGATGAGCGTTGCTGATAGCACGCTATCTCAGCGATAAAACTCAGCATTAGCCGGCGATAATTATCCTTGCGCTAATCGCGCTGAGAGATAATTATCTCCGGTTCTTGCTGATATGCCCCAAGGTCCTTAAAATCCAATAATATATGGAGCAAGAATGCAGACAGAGTGATCCTTGCACCTTGAAATCCAGATGAAAAGTGTCCAGGAGATTAGCCAAGTACTGGGAGGAGCCTTCTGGACAGAAAGAGGACGTTGGAGCCTATGTGGCATTTCTTCCCTGTTGATAAAAAAGTAAATGAATAAAATAATTAAAAAGATGCTTTTTGCACTAATAACCTACCTAAACCATCCATTTGAGTAGAATATTAACTCGAAAAGGTAATTTTCAAGTTGATTTAGCTGCTTTTCGAGTAGATAATCTACTCAAGAAGAAGCCCCCACCACTTTTAGAAAATGCCATAGGAAGTCTCCAGGGTGACCAGAAATGGTACCAGGGGCCATCATGATAAATAATGCTCAATAATGCTCACGCTCACAAGCGGAGCCTTGTGTTGTTCCTGTGAACATCATGAGATTTAGACGTAAGAATAATTCCATAACATGCCGATTTGCGGCATTTGGCAGGAACTCCTTGTTATAAACGTAACACGGAGTTACCAAATTCCAAAAATTCTTTGAGTGGATTTATAATTCCTCTTGGGCCAATTCTTCATTTGTTGCAACCGCCCCCATCTTCCGGCAACTCACTGACCCTTCTCTTGCTTCGCCCTTCCCCCTTCTCTGCTCTCTCAGCGTATTCCTATTGGAATACCTTTGCCATCCCTTTGGCCTCTCTGTGGACCTTCTATTGTGACATCATTTCACATCTCTCTTGCCTCTCAGCATGTCCCCATTGTGATTAATATGAATAATAGGTGACGCGCTCTTGAACTTACCACTGCCACCACTCGGAACCAGGCTTGCCGTGAGGGGAACGGCTTCTTTGACGGGGCCAAATTGATTCTTGCTCGTTCTGGGACACCGCCGGGAGGCGGCGGAACTACACTTCCCAGCATCCTCAGCTCCGGGCGCCTGCCGCTGATGTCATCAGGCAGCGCCCGGGCTGTATAAAGAAGTCACAGGCCCCACGCAGCGCGGGACGCGCGCGGGCAGCGCCCGGGCGAAGCCCGGGCCAAGGGCGGGCCCGTCCTTGCCCGTCACTGCCTGGAACAGTCTGGGCTGGGCAACTCCTCTAACGTTTCCTGTATTCCACTCCTTCCAAGGTACTGTTGCACAACATTGTTTTGTGAAGCTGATCATCTACTAATTATTGCTCCCGCACTTGTTGATCCACCTCTCCCTGCAGTCTGCCCAGCTATCTATTATTATGCCACCAAAGAATAACAAAGCTAGGGCGGCAAATGCTCATTTTACGGGGTCAATGGACCAATTTGTGACTAAAGTTAATAGTGTCATTGATCAAGAAATAATGCTTCTGGAGCGCCGCGTCTCCCAGGATCTGGCAGCCGCCAGAAGGTCGTCCTTGGGATACCTCGCTAATGCTCGGTCTCCACCATGTCAACCTTTATCTTCCACAAGCGTAGCTAGATCTGATACAGATGTATCAGCCCAGGAGCTGCCAGCTAGTGGAATGGTTGCTAATACCTTAGTGGAGGACCAGTCTCTGGTCCTAGACTCTTTGTTATTGTCTCCCTGCCCTCTGCCGTCTGCCCAGAGCACCGCCCCGGAGTGTAGCACTAGGCAGCTTCGGGAGCGCAACTTGGGGGCTATTCCCAAAACAACTCATGGACGCCCGCCTAACACTGGCAGAAAGGGCAAACGCCCCAAAAATAAACACAAGGTCCCAAGCCAAAAGGGAAAAATGAATAAAACCCCTGATATCATCGAGCAAGCCCCACAGGGGGCCTCACTGGATGACCCTGTCCCCCATCCTATTTCTACATCACCAAGGCTAATAAGTCAGGAGGAGGGAGATGGGCAAAGCGTAGCGGCCAAGGGTGGGACTCCTGACCCTCTATGTTTGCACGACATACGGGACATAATTAGGTCCTCTCTCTGTCCTGTGCAGGATAGACTTCTTAAAATCGAAGAACATCTAGCCAGGATCGAACGCATTCTAGGGGGTCTGTCTACCGCCTCAAGCTCCACTCTTAGGCCAGAGGTCCCTAACCTAACTGCTATTTCTAGAGTCAAGAAAGTCCCGCTGGCCCCTAAACTTCTGCCACCGGCCCCAACTGAAAGCCAATCCCTAACCACACCTAACGCCCCTCCTAGAGTAGGCAATTTAAGGAAATCTATTTTGCACAGCCAAACCGAACTAACTGAGGTTGTTAGGCCCTCAACTACAGAGTCTATAGCCATGGCTAACACCCCCAACTTGCCTCCTGAAACTGCTCCATATGTCGTAATTATGGCAGGAGTGCCTGAATTGGAGAGTAATGTATTTGAGTCGCCAGCAACCTTAAGGAATAGGGTTGTATACTGGCTCAACATAAATAGACCACTACCCCCACACATTAGCTCCAAAATTCTTATGGTGCGACGGGTTCCGTGGGTAGGCCACCTAGCTAAAAACATAAAGGGTGACTGCATCCTAATCAACTTTAAGGATACTAGAACAGTTGAGCACATCTGCAATTGGAGGTCGATCACCACAGGCTCAAGTATTCTAACCCTCCCTTTATCCTATTTTTATCCACCTGGACATTTTACAGAATCATGGATAGTTGCAAAAGGAAAAGGGAGAGGCAATCCACGGGGGAGTCGGCTTATACACCCCCCTCCCCTAGACTTTATGCCTACAGCAAATCGTTTCAGCAGCCTCGAAGCTGTCGATTGACTGCAGGCCAGTAAAGTCACTCCAGCCCCTCCTCCATTCCTCTCAGCAATTGGTCGCCCAGAGCCCATCTTAGTGCCTGATCGCTTGGGGCTGAACTTACCTACTATGTCAGCGAGCCCGACGAGGTCGATTAGTAGCTCTGATCCCCCGCATACTTATTCCACATACTCCTCAACCTCCGGGGTATCCACAATTAGTCTTCTTAAGATTGTCTCTTGGAATATTGCTGGTTTACGCAACAAATTAGATCTCCCTGATTGGAACACCTTCATAGAAGAATACGATATATGTATCTTCCAGGAGACCTGGAGTGTAGATCCAATATACAAACCAGGGTTCTGTTGCTTTTATATCCCAGCTATTTCGTCAGGTCGCGGGCGCCCTTCTGGCGGCCTAATGGTATGGATCAAGGCAGATCTTAACCTGAAGGTCACCATTGATGGTCGCTCCTCCCCTGATATAATGAGGCTTACTATTAAAGACATCCAGAATAGTCCACCCTGGGTACTCTTCAACGTTTACTCCCGTGGCACTCAAGGGGGTGCTAAGTCGCTAACCATTTCAGCACTCACAGAGTTACTCTCTGCATGCACCCCGAAATCTTATCTTCTTGTCGCCGGTGATTTCAATTGTTCTTTTGAACCACTCGCCGCAGAAGATTTACTGGGTGCACATGATGAGGACACTAGATGGAATATCCCCTCACTCTCCCTGACCCCTGTCAAAAGATGGACCCCGGCCGTAATCCAAATGAACGCCTTAGCGTTGGAATTCGGCCTAAGAGCTGCCAACGGGCGCACGCCTTCTGATTTAGTGGGCGCTAACACTTTCAATAGAGTAGGCAGCCAAAGCAGAATAGATTACATCTTAATTGATAAAAGGGGATGGAAATTTGTCATCGATATGGCTGTAATTCCATCTACATCCAGTGACCATAATCCCCTGTCCCTCTCCATGCGTGAAGTCTGGCAAAGACAGGCTATCTCCCCTTCACCAGGCATGCAGCTGCTGACCAAACAGCTTGAGCCCTCTAACTGTGGAAGATTCCTTAAATGGTCTAAAATCGCCCTCAGCGACAATAAACTCTCTGAGCTGGAGAATATTCTTGTCGACTATACCACTAGGCTTTCCTCACTATCTGAGGATAACTCTAGCCACACTAAAGTCTATGTGGATTCTATGAACGCAATTGGGGCACTGTTCATAGATCGCAGGAAAAAACCCAACCCTAGAGCTGAAAGAGAGAACGATTGGTTTAATAAAGACTGCAGAACCAAGAAAAATTGCCTAATTTCCGCCATCAAATCTAACAATTCTGCTGAGGTTAGGCAAGCGAGGCAGCTTTACAGGCAAGCCCTCGTATCTGCTAAGAAACTCTGGGAAGAACAGCGTTGGGTCTCCCTGAAACTAGCGAGCCAAGCAAAAAATGGCGAGCTTTTTTGGTCAATTTTGAGGAGATCATCCAGCTGTGCCCAGGCGCAAATCCCTAATCACATCACGGATGGGGAATGGTTTAACCACTTCAGGAACTTGTACGCAGATCCTGAGGTTGGGGTAGACCAGTTCTCCACCCCCGGGACTCCAGAAAGATCGCATGACCATGTCCTGTTCCCCAGCATTAAGGAGAAAGAGGTCCAAACTGCAATTGATAAGATTGTATCTGCCAAGGCACCAGGTCCTGATGGTATTCCGGGAGACCTTTTTAAAGCAAATCCAACAGGCTGGGCTGCGTTCTTTACAATTTATATTAACAGCCTATTGAGTGGATCCCCGGTGCCGGAGTCATGGAAGGGGGCAGAAGTTATCCCCATTTTCAAGAAGGGCGTAAGGGGTGACCCGGCGAATTATCGCCCTATCAGTTTAATCGACTCAGGTCAGAAGCTGGTCGGCAGGGTTCTTTTGGAGAGGATACACTCCTGGGTGGATGAGGAAGGGATTTTAACTAAGTTCCAGGCGGGATTCAGGGCGTGCACTAGCACCATAGACCAAGCTTTCAGGTTAATGCTTCTTCATTGGAAGACGGTCTCTATCGGCAAGGGTGCTTTATACCTTGCGTTCATTGACCTCAAAACCGCCTTCGACTTGGTCCCCCGCGACCGTTTGTGGTCAATCCTGGAGGAGCTGGGCAATCCTGGAGGAGCTGGGCATCCCTCCCTACATTTTGAAACTCCTCATCCGAATGCATGAAGAGAACTATGCCTGCATCAGATGGGGATCACAGGGTCAGAAAACAAATAAAATCCCAGTAAGTAGAGGGGTTCGGCAAGGGTGTGTCATGGCGCCAACACTTTTTACGCTATTTGTTAATGGCGTGGTCTCTTTTTTGCTTGAAGTTGAAGCGGACGTTCCCGCTCTGGCGGGCGATAAAGTTCCAGCACTTCTTTTCGCAGACGACACCCTGTTAATATCAAAAACTCCGTCTGGCTTACAGAAGTTGCTACAGCGCTTCTCCTTGTTCTGTGAGCGCAGAGGCCTCGTCATCAACACCACTAAGACCAAACTCCTTTATTTTAATCCCTCAAAATACTCTGGTTTGACTCTGACCCTAGAGGGGAAACCATTGGAGCGTGTCAGAGAGTTTGACTATTTGGGAATCAGAATCTCTGACAGGCTCAGATGGCAGCCTCATATAGACAAAATGGCACTTAATCTGAAAAGAGTAACTGGTGCTTTGGGCAAGGAATTTCGGGGCTCCACTTCCAAACCTATTACCCCAGTGCTAAACATCTATGCTGCAAAGGCTGTGGGTAGCGCACTTTATGGCGCCGAATTATGGGGCTATAGTTGCGTTGATTCACTGACTACCAATGAAAACAAGTTCCTCAGGGAACTTGTATCACTTCCTAGGGGTACCCCGACTAAACCACTCTTTAGTGATTTTGGAAGGCGTTCAATTAGAGATTTAGCCACTCTCCGCCCTCTGTTATACTGGGCGCGGTTGTGGCGAACCCCTGAGCTCTCTAATTATGCTGAAGGGCTCAGGGAGGTTATGAACCTACAAGGTGCCCATAAAATTGAGTGGCTTGCAAAAACAAAAAAACTCCTGATTGCAACCGGCCTCATAACTAACTGGCCAGCGGGGGAACCTCTATCAAAGATTGAAGTTAAGCGAGCCTATTGGGCTTGGGTGGATGCCTCGGAACAAAGAGACCCCAACATTGGAAGGTTGACAGAGGCTTTTTATCAACATAAGTCAACTATTCTTCTAGAACCATACCTTGACTTCATTACCAAGCCCAGGGACAGGTCACTTTTTATCCAGTTCAGGTTTGGGACGCTTCCAGTTCGCAACTATACTAGTAAGTGGAAACCCCCCCACAAGACCCCCCCTGACTGCCCCTTTTGTCCTGGTGTTACTGAATGCGTCTCCCATCTTTTCTTTGCATGCCCAGCCTACGTGTCACCCAGGACGAAATGGCTTAAACCTGCATGTCTACTGTTAGGAACAAGGGATCACACTGTTGCTATGCGAATCCTTAAAACCACCACTAATACCACCTTAGTTTGTGGAGTGGCAAAATTCTTAGGATGGGCGTGGCTAATCAGGCAAAAATCTAGTAGGTCCAATTAAAAATTCTTTTACAGTACTGTTTTTAATTTTCAAAGCTGCAAATTTAATAGATTTTTAGATATTTATTCTAAACTGTTTTTTTAACGACATGTTTTAATAACAATGAATTTGTAATTGTTTTATGTGCTTTGTGCTTTTATGACATTACGTGTCGAAATAAAGCTTTGTTGATTGATTGATTGATTAATATGAATAATAGGTCTTATTGAACATAGGCATTTCTATTTCTGAATCCGAAAAAATGGACTGGCAAATTATTCCAGATATTAAGTGCATTTGCGAATATGAAAATTCCACCAGCATTAGCACCTTAATGAGTAAGGGTAGTTTTGTGGGCCCTAATTCATAAATCCTACAGTAAACGTTGGTGAATACCAACACACTTCAAGACTGTGATATTCCCTAACAAATTGCAGGTAGTTTCCTACCCTTGAGCGGCCTCTTTATCACAAAGAGGTATGTGTTTTACTCTCAAACTAATCATATACAAAGAACTTGCATAATGCGTAAACTACTTGT
Organism: Triturus cristatus; assembly: GCF_964204655.1. Classification (NCBI taxonomy): domain Eukaryota; kingdom Metazoa; phylum Chordata; class Amphibia; order Caudata; family Salamandridae; genus Triturus; species Triturus cristatus. The sequence goes on along the minus strand of NC_140590.1, from coordinate 888,067,446 downwards.
TGCAAAGTACTGTTATGCAAGACAAATCTTTAATCTTTGAGGCAGCCACGCTATGAAATATTCAATGCAGTGTCAATCGAAAACTAATTTCTGCAAATGCTTCATTCCTAAGCTCGGCGCCCCTGAGGCCACGCGGAGGATACGGGTTCTCATTCCACGTAGTTGAGTCCCATCGTGTTTTCTTTGCTGCTTGTAGGACTGTGATGGACTGTGATGGACTTCATCTCCAAGAAGGCGAGCACATATCGCCGTAGAGCTCGGCAAGATTTGTTTAACATCGTCACAGGACACAACATGAAACTGAATGTACAATGAAAGATTGAAAAAACATTAGCTATGCTTGAGGTGATATTAATGCAGCCTTCTCTTTTGAATTTAAAGTATACATTCAAGCATCCTACGCCATGCTCAAATTCATAAAAGGCGTCAGCCCCTTTCTATAGGTACCGGTGAAGCTTTGTATTACACACGTCTTCTGATTTAACAATGTGCATGGGTTCATTGACCAGAAAATAAGAAGCTGACGTCACTCCCAGTGATATCTAATGACAGCCGAGATGACGTTCCTTTTTATCTTACTCTATGATCCAGAGGGCCTTGAGAGTCTGGTGTGGTACTGGTAAAGCCGAGGTTCTGTTGAGCACCAAACAGTGCACCGAATATAAGCCCAAAATACATGAAATGAACAGCAAGACTGATGCCTCTGTTATACGCATCCTTCACCGAGCGCAACCTAATCTGCTGGCTGCAGCAGCGAGTACCGAGAAGCCCGGGATGGCTTAGAGCCTTGAAGGACATCATTACTCACTTCCAGCTCGACATCCGGTTCTCTGCGTGCCCTCGCGCCCGTTCTCTTAGAGACCAACAATCTCCTTATTAATCTGAGCCGCCTTCAGGACATGCCGTGTTCTCCAGAGTTCTCCAAAGAGGTTACTCTGGCGCCAAACTGAACGAGCCTGAGAAATTGATAAATCTGCCCATTACAAATCTATTACACTCGGCGTGTCTCCGTCACCGGGCGGGCGGAGCGCTGGCCCAGGCAGACGTGCCGCTTTAGGAACAGCCATGATTTAACCTCACCTTTATGCTTTTCATCTTTTTGCTCTCTCGCGCTCAGCCTGGAGGGTTCAGGAAATCTCACACATGCTGCGCCGCGGACATGCTTGGCTTTACGCGTCGCCAGGAGCGGAGATGGGGACGGATGGAGCAGCAGAACCATGAAGCATCACTCACCTCTAAAACGGGCTCTTGGTTTCCTCTTTTCTCTGGCAAGGCTTGTTATCGTATAGACGTCTGTAGTGCAACACTTGCCACTTATTAGTTTTCAGTTTCTTGTCTTTCAATCTGTTTTATAACTCCACACTGGTGGAATGAAAAAGCAACAAAGATCCATTTAAAACAAAATAAAAGTCTGTTTCCTCACAGCCTGTTCAGTGTGCTCATGGCCATACTGCAAAAACAACAGGTGATGGACAGAATGCAGAACAATGTCATACATTCACCCCAGTACAGAGATCTTGGCCTAAATCCATCGTTTTTTTGCTCACCATACCATTCCAGTTTGAACCTAGCCATATGCAAATCAGTCTTGACCCTGTGCCTCATGGGAACAGTCCAGCCCGAACTGCCAGGCCAGGTCCTCCCTGGACTGGAAACAAGCATCCTAGGACCGGTTTTAGGGTTTCACCCCTCTACAGCCAGGATAGCTTGATTCCAGTGGCATGGAGAGCTGGGACGCACGTCTGGGCATGGCTTGGCAGCTCGGGCTGGACTGTTCCCACAAGTAACAGGGTCAAGATATTTGCATATGGCTGGGTCCAAACTGGGGTGGTGTAGTGAGCAAAAGAATGATGGATTTAACCTAGATCTTTGTGACTGGGGGTGAATGTTTGCATTGTCAATCATTCTGTCCATCAATTGTTTCTTGTGCACATGGGCATACTGCAGCATCTCGCTAGTCCATCCACCCTCCTAATTCCTTATTTTGGAGGTGTCTAAACCTACATTTTTAAGTCAGCTGAATTCAAGTTGCATATAAGGGGCCGTGCTTTCCTACAGAAACAAAGCCTCCTTTATTCCGAACATAAGTTGATGCGTGTGATTGGGTTGACAAAGGTAATGGGCCAATTCAACAACTCGAAAATGTTGAATCGCTCCACAGAATGTGCAGTTTCTCTTAAAAATCGTGTCATTCAGAGGTTTAGCTGTAAGAACAAAAGCCTAACACTAATGTAAAAAGCAAGTTTGCTTTTACGGCACTAATCCATTTTTATTTAGATGCACTACACAGAAATTTACAATTTAGCCTGAGATCCTTCCAAAATTCACTCAGACCTCGGGTCTCCTCTCCTGACTGGTATAACTGCAGGACAGACGAAAGCCTCGATCTAGGATACAATAACCTCGATTCTGAATAAATGATTTGCAGAGGGTCCTGAAGCAAAGCACCCCCTGTAAATCTGGGGACAGAATAAGTATCAGCAAAGGAGGCTTGAGGGGTGATGACATATTGTAAGTGCAGGGCACTTCTGAACATTATGTACAGAAAACAGTGTTGAAAGAACTGTTGGTGTGTAGGAGAAGCAATTTGAGGTTTGAGGCAAAAGGACAGCTACCGGCTTCTAGTAGGGACATTATCAATGATGCATTGCTCTATCTGCCTGTCTTGCCTTGCATTGATTTTACTTAGCGAAAGGTAAGAGACAGCATCCTGCCCACTGATGGGACCACCTATATTTGGTGGATGGACCACAGGGTGAATTCCTTGAAATGGCCGATTTGAAATCTTGCTCCACAGTCTGTCTGGTCTTACTTCCAAACTGGCTGAGGATAATTCTTTGCAGGAACCGATAGATAAAAACAGGGCTCGAGTCGGGGTACCACGCGGGTAGACGGCGTCCCCCCACTTATTTTACCGGGTTTTTACCGGGTGGACGCTGTCCCCCCTGCCCAAAAGATGGAGCCGATACCCGAGCCTGCACGCCCGCTCAGCACTCACCAAACCTCACCTTCTATTGTCGAGAGAGGGCGAACAGAGCTCTTTAAGTTGTTTCACGTTGATGGAGCCGTTCAGTATGACAGACGGGCGCTCGTGGCCGTATATTAGAAAAGGTTAGTATGTATTCATGCATTTCAGACGGAGACCGGCAAATTTACTGTGGGCAATAAATACACACCGAACAAGCGCAGCTTTAATTTCCCCGCTCCTTTGAGTGTCAATAAGGTGACTAATTCCATCGTAAACATTCTCCTTTGCCCTTTGAACCTGCCCCCATCGCCTTGTAACCTTTGTTAATTAGTGGGGACTACATTTCGTGATGTCACTTCCTGTCGTGAGGTCACTTCCGGTGATACCACCTAACTAGGAGCGTCCCCCCACTTCTTTTTTTAGGACTTGTGCCCTGGATAAAAACATTATGCTCACTCTAAACAAAGAGTTAATTTGGTATCTAATGAGCGATTCCAGCTGGCATGTTTATGGTGCATTTAAAAAAAATCCTTTTTGACGGCCTTTAAGACTCGTCTGTTGTTCGTTAAAAGTGTGAACTCAGCCTTGTAAGAAACCGTGAGAAACAGAAACGACAACTCATTTCAGTCATTTCTTGATACACCATTAAAGTAGTTGCTTTATTAGCAATATGGGCAGAGGCTGCAAAGCGGAATGTGGTTTAGGAATTGAAAGCTCAATACAACCAGGTATCACACATTTGTAAACTTCCCTTTCTAGGCAAAAGCCTTTCATCCTCAATTGGAGGAGAAGAGTGAATTTAATGAGCTGCAAAAAACAATCAAGATTTCTGTTCTGCTGCAGACCAAAAGGACATACGTCAGTATGGACACAGCCTTCTACACTTTATTCTTCACGTTATTCATTAGGCAGGCCATGTCCCAATCATCGGAGACTCTATGAGCACAAAAAGGGTGCAATCCTTATAAAACTGCTAGGCCTAGAATAGACATCCTCCTTCTTGACTTCTGTGATCATCTGGGGAAGGGCCCTGACTGGGTCTTGCAAGTTGGTAATAAAATTCAGCCCTTCCACACAAACTGGGTCAGATGTTCTATTGAACTCTGCTTTTGGTGTCAAAGGTTTTACAGTGGGTTTCCAATTTTCAATCTCAAACATTGCCCGATTTCATACTGCAGTATCTCCATCATTCCATTTAATAATTCTCTTTAGTATGGCATCCTTAGGACACCTTGAGTATAAATAAGGAAATGAAATCCATGTTAGTTACTGCTGTGACTTCACAGCAGTAAAAAATAAATCTTGGGCCACGTGTATCATGCATTTTACCGGTCGCAAATGGCACGATTCTCTGAATCAAATATGCATTCATTAATAAAATGCATTTTGGTATGTATGAATTCCAGTTTGCGATGTGGTAACATGTTACTGAAACGCAATTTGGAATTACGAATACATATTGCTTCGGTATTAGGAAGCGGTGTGTTTAGGGCGTCCCTTCCTAATACCGAATTGCAGAGGTATGTAGGAATTATTTGCACCCTAAAATGTGGTCTCAAAACATTCATATTTCACCACCTACTTCAAGTAGGTGGTAACCCATTCATAAACAGAAAGGGGTCCGACCCCTTTCCCTTTACAAATGTTTGTAAAAAAAAAGATTTAAGCGAAGGCGGTGGTCCCATGGACCACTGCCTACTCTTAAAAAATGAAAAGAAAATATTTCATTTTTCCTTTTTAAACACAACATGTTTTCCTTTAAATGTAACGGGCGCATTTAAAAAAAAATTGCTTTATTTAAAATCAATCACAGACATGGTGGTCTGGTAACTCCAGCAAGCCACTATCCCTGTGATTTTAGCGATTCCAAATGGGTTGTAAATTGCGACCTTCCTCGTTAATACTAAAGAGGTAGGTCAATGTGCAACCCATTAGGAAACACTAAATGAAACTTATGGAGTTTCATACATTCAAATATTAATTACCTAATTGCGATTTGTAGATAATCACTATTAGGTAATCAGTATTTGAAATAATGATATATGTGGCCCCTTATTCTTCACTGCTGTAATACCAGTGCTAGGATGCTGCTGCTTTCCCGATGCTCCCCCTCCCCAGCCTTCTCTCCAAGGACCCCACCGGACGCAGTGGAAGAGGATGCACTGATCTGCCCCCTTCCACCAGCCTCCAGAGACAAGGGCTCAGGAATGGCAGATGGTGAAATGCTTCTCCCCCTTATTCCACTGCCTTCCTCGGGTCTCCACAGGTTCAAGAGTGGGGGTGTGGGGGGCCCTGAGATGCCAGCATATTGCTGTTTAGTCATAAATAATTAAATCTCTACAGGTTTATCTGTAGCTCAGTTCCTAGGCAGGTATTTCAAATTTAGGCCACTGGAACTCTTTATTTCTAGGAATCTAAAGGGAAACTTCAAACAGATTGTCTTACGTACGGGTCCTCCTATCTGTATGATAGCAAGAGAGAAAGTGGGATCAGGCCCCCTCATCCCTGAGGACACTAGTCCAGTTACACACATCTCAGTGTATCGCCGTCCAGTCTCCATGCAGATGACACAATGACGTGTATGAAACTGGCCATGACAACTTGTAAGACAAGCTGTTGAAAGTTGAATCTGCTCTCCGTTGATGCTAGCTTGTAAGTATCCACTGCGGGCTGAGTAATAAAGGTTACATGTGTGGGATGGAAGAGCCTTTTTCTAGGATGCTCTGATGTGTAATTAAACATATCTAGACTCATCGCAAAACACAGATGAATAAACAGCAGAACCAGGCTGATGCTCAAAATCTATCTCAATGGAAAGATGTTTTATTGGGACTTTTTTCTTCTGTGTTTGGTATGAGGAGAGGAAGGCTGAAGGTAGAAATGTTAAATGCTTAGAAATAGGCACTCCTGCTGTATGTGTGCCGCATAAAATCCCATTAACCATAACTAAACAGCCATTACCAGCCACACTATGAGCAAGCTGAGCAACGTCCATGCCACCGACCTCAAGCATGCGCACCCTCTTTCTGTTGACTATTATATTCCACATAAACATGGCTGCAATGATATGATTGCTTTGTAGGAGTTGTACATTGTAGTCTACTGATCACTGATGATGTGACTTTGGAAGACCATGTTAGCACAAACAATGAAAAGCTCTGCTCCAAGGTAGGTACTGCAGTGCCTGGCTAGAAGTAAGCAACACTCCCAATAAACGCGTTCCCCCACCACAGTGGGTTATTGTGAAACCCAACCACAAAATGTTATTGGAGAGGAGAATATGTAAAGAGATTTTTGTTTCAGAAGTTACTACAGTGAGATTCTACCACCCCTAGCCCTTTAATTGGTCACGCCTCCTGTTAATGTTGAAGAATAACATTTGACTCACAAGTCAAACACATTGAACATTTGCATATATGTTGCCACGTTCAAGCATTGACCTCTCCCTCACCCAAACATGACTAGATATTTTGTGCCAGCTCTTCAAAACAAGTGAACGATATTTAAACATTTCCATGAGTAGATATCCATAAATAATATAAACAGTGACCTTAGCCCAGTGGCTTAAAAAAGGCTCTAGCAGCACCGGCAGTGCAGGGGGCCCGAGCTTCAGGGGGCCCGGGCTTCAGGGCCCCCCCCTCAGCACAGTACCCTGGCCTGAGAGCTCCTGAGTAAGTACAGAGGGGCCCTCCATGTAGTTTGCAGGGGGCTCACCTCAAGTTTTATTATGCCACTGCCTTAGCCACAAAGTGTTTTATGGATCTGGCATTGATAAAGAATATTAAATAACTTTTTTTTAACCCACTGTCAGCTTTTAGATGAATCTCATTTAATTTCTTTGGCAGATAAGTCACTAGCACTTATACACAAATCACTGTTGGCTGTTTTACTGTTACCTCAGGCAAATGAGCCAATTTAACATTCTGAAATGTATTGAAATGTGATTATAACTACATTGGTTTAGGAGATTATGACTATATTACATTCCGTGTGAGTTTTACTCAAGGCAGTTGTTTTTGGTTTAGTACATTTGGTGATAAAGTGCTTCTAGAAAGTTTAAGATTTGTGTGACAGCATAAGTTTTGTGCACAGTTGCACTTCCATACAATGTGGGAGCCACTGTGCAATTATTCTTTTGTCCACGACTGAAAGAAAAAGCCCTACTTCAGTTGTGTATACTGGACTGTCATCAAAGTACACAGGATGTGTCCATTAATAAAGAAATCAACACTAAACTTTGAGGTTCTGTTACCTTTGATGATACCGCTATTAATGGGCAAAGTTGAGCTGAGCGGTGGCAAATATATTTTTTCAGTGCTGCAATCTAAGATACACATGGCCCCAGAGTTTGAAATCAAACCAATAAGAAGGGATTTTGTGGAAGCAGGACCTCACTTCTAAATGTTTAACCCTGAACTACACATGAAAGCTATGTCACAATGAAGGCTGGTATAGCAAACAGGCTGCCATAGTTGAATTATGTTTGGGAGATGTCATGGCTTCAGTGTTAAATGAAGACTAACGGTGGGCGCCGTGCTCCGCTTCGCCCACAGAGTGCACGTAGCACTGCCTGCTTCGCCGTTTACGAAGTAGGCATAGTAGGCAGCGCTACGCCCACACCGCTGCGAAGCGGAGCTGCCCGCCACCCGCCACCCGCTGCCCGCCTGCCCTCATTTTAAACTACTTGAAAGAAAATAAAAAGTAAATAAAATGTCCTTACCTGTAGTGCGGCGTCCCGAGGCTCCCTCTTCCTGCTTGCCGGTAACTTATTACACAAATGCGCATTTCTCGCAAGAAGATGAAATATGTCATGTTTGGTATCAAACATGCCTGATCACCCCAGAAACAAATCTTATGTCAAGGACTATGTAGCATGCACCCAGGTGGCTACGTTAGAGGTTGCCCAACTGGTTGCTCCAGCCTTTCCTGTGCTCTGGCCATCCCGGAACTGCTGCCTCCAACAAAAGAATCTGACACCCTGTCAGGAGGTGTGAACTTTCCCAGGAGTCAGAAACAATGGCATGAATGGGAAAGAGGTCAAACCTCCTTCCTAGGCAGATTGGTTAGTGAAGTGGCACATCAAGATGGTGAGCTTCAAATACTTCATCACCTGTGATATGCACTGCCTCTCAAAGGAGAGAGCCTTACCCCTTTCCCTAGAAATGTTTGCACCGGAGCAGGTGGGAATTTTGGATATTCAGAAGGTGTACCACCCCTAGAAGACTACCCACGCCTAGGGTTGGCTACCTGGTTTGTACAGCAGTGTAAGACTTTTGCCATTTTAAAAAGTGGTAGAATAGAGGGTTCTGTGTAGAAACGGTGATACATACCCCCGGATGTGGTCAACTAAGGGGCAGATTAGCCACTGGGGCTATTAGCCAATTGGTCACTTGCACCCACGCCCCTAACACCTCCAAATCTAGGATTTAAGTTAAGGGCTACCCATGACACTAGAACCAAGAACAGACCCGTGTCTGTGACAATAGGATCTGCACAAAGCACGGCATGATTCTCTGCATCTGTGGAAATCTTGCTAGAACTGCATGACTGCTACTCGTCCTGGACCAAAGCTTGGTTCCCCATACAGAGGGACCCCTCTGAGAGAGTCAAAGGCAACTCCAGACTCCCCTGGGCTAGTGGCACTAGTTCCCTGCACAGTGCAGCTAACAGCAATGTACTGAAATCAAAGAATTGCTGGCAACTGGGCCCTCCGAGGGATTGCCCAAAATTAGATGGTTCATTGCATTGTGGGAAACATAGTTTTAATATCCACTAAGCTTAAAGAAGCTACCATTTTTCCACAGACGTCCAAATAACTTTCTGCTAACCTTACCGCTGCCAAGGCTTGCCAGTCCGGCAACCACCTCCTTAACTTGATACTGCACCTCATGCAAACTCTGCAAAACCTTCATCTGACATCAGCAGTAACCTCATGGCCAACGTTTTGCACCCGGCTCCCCACTAGCACCATGTAAGTGGTAAACCACGCTCTCCTACTTCAGCACCAAAGGCAGCCACG